>NC_090444.1:1142496018-1147296018 GCF_031143425.1 Pleurodeles waltl | reverse complement strand
GAAAAGTAAGAGGCATATATACAAGAAAGTGGCGCAACATAGATGAGCCACTTTTCTTGCGCCCCCCCTACCAGCACCTAACAACACATGGTTGTGCGGTATTTAGAATACCATGGCGATTGTTAGCACAATAGCATAAAAATAGCATTAAAAATGTTGATGCTATTGTAGCGCTTTGCTATTCTAGCATCAAAAATGTTGATGCTAGCGCGTCCTATTGAGGAAGCCTATTGAATATAATGGGTGCATCATTTTAACACCTTCTCTGAACAGGTGTTAAAAATTACAGAAAATGTAGCGCAGTGAATGTTGTAAATTTCACTGCACCATTTTTTCGGGCCTCCCTGTGTGGGAACGCCCCCTGGCACAGGCATAATGTGGCAGAAGGGTTAACAAAGTGGCACAATGCATGCATTGTGTCACTTTGTAAATATGGTACGGCAGAAAAGCCACCTTAGCGCTACCTTAGCGTAAATAAAATTATGCTATGGCGGTGCTAAGGTGGTGCAAGGGACTTGTAAATATGGCCCTTACTGTCCATAAATCCAAAAGTTAACTCACTTGTTTTTTTTCTCTTTCAGAGGGTAGTAAAGCACTTCTGTTGCATTTTGCACTTCCATCACATTTTAAATTTCACACGCGGTTGGCAGCAGCTGCAGCAAGGCTCTGTGTATCTATAATTTGATTCCGGAGTGGACCATCTATCACCCACCGGTTTTGCAGCAAGCCACTTCCATTTATCCCACTCTAGGCAAGCAACTTGATGGTGTCCAACAGCATGTTCTTGGGGCTATTAAAGTGAAGCGCTGTTCTCAGTTTTTGTTTAGCGCTATCAGATAAACAACGCACTAGAGGAAAGCGTCCTTGAAGAACCAATGAGCAAGATGGCAGCAACATCAGGTAAGGAACACTTGGAAAGAAGACTCCTCCAATATAAAAAAAACAAAAGCATGGACTCCCTCATGCCTGATCTATGCACCCAAAGGTTTCTTTCAAGCACAGAACTATTCCAAAGACTAGGCTTTGATACACTCCTTTATCAAACTGGGAAATCCAGTCCCTAAAACTACACCACTGCAATGTTATCTATGTAACCATATTTGTGGCCTGCTTCGAATCATGGATGTCAATTCTTCAAAATGCCTTTTGATCACAGAAGCACATCTTGGACCCTTTGACCGAGGATGAAAACACGTGATTGAATCTTTTTTCCATTTTTAAACCCCCTCAAAGGCTCTCTGTTTTCTGTAAAGGAGTTGGAGGAACTACAGAAAGTAACCAAGCAGTGCTTAATTTGAGCCAGTGTGGCTCACTGGTATTCATTTGTGGTAACTGACATTTATTTTTCTTCATCAAATATTGACATCAAGCAAGAGAGAGAAAAACACACAAAGGGAATGAAGGAGTAAGAAAAAGACGGTAAAACAGATACAAAAGGATAAAGCAGGTACGGGCAAGAGTGAGATTAAAGGGCAGCATTGTCTGAAGGTGGATTAATGACCCTGAGGTGAACTCGACACTAAAAAGCCCTGGTATTCAGTGCGCTGATTTTTAATAGCACTGTTAGAGCAGAGCTTTGGGCACCGGCACTCATTCTTTTACAAATTAAGTACTGTGATCAGGCATCTCTCTTCATCACTAATGAGACCAGGAGTATCAAGGGCAACGCCAGTGGTACAAAGAGGTACCACATGCTGGCTACTCATAGTCGCCATCCATACTTTGCATGTAGTCAAATAATGTAGCCATCTGTTGTGTACTAAGTCAGAACATCAGCCCCTGGTACTGTTGCACATGAAGAACATGCCCCCAGTTTGTGCTAGAACTTCCAGCAACGTGAAGCGGCTTAGAAATCCTGAAGCATGAGTGAATTGACAAATTATTTCATTTAAAAGAGAAATAACGAGAGATGCTTATTCCTCACAAATAATTTAGGTAGCTTTTACCAAGGTTTTTTTAATCAGTCCTTTTGAAAAATCATAGGAGATTCCCTATTTATGCGTACTACAAAAACTTACAGATAGAGTTGTAGTGGAAACTGCTGCAAAGATTACCAATATTCAGTACCAATCACCAGTGCCCCAATCCATCTGCTGCAATAATTTGGCTGCTGCCATTTTGTATTTGCTGATATGTTGTGTATGTCGAGTCAAGAACTGAAACATATGTTCTACAGCTGAATGCTCTGAACCCTCAAAGTCATTCTTGAATGAAAATTGCTAAACCCTTCCTAACAGATCCCTTAATGTCCTCACAGACTCTTCATTCCCTCTTATTGACCCTCTTAGTACCTTTAGCAATCAGTAAAAGAAGCCCCTTGGTAAATTACAATCCTTACCATTAGTGCTGATCATTTGTTTGTCACTGGCACCCATCAGTGAGTAACACTGGAGAAAACAAAGTGCACTTTTGCGGTTCAAGTTGGAATCATTTGCTATAAGCAAATTAACCTGTTAGGTTGTTCAGCTGCAGGCAAATTATTGTCCTATTGTTCTATGTCCAACTCTGCAAGCATCAGTGTGCTTATGAATCAACAAAGGGGGAATTTATTTGCCTTTGGATAATTGTAGACCACATGTATACTTCTATCTAATTAAAAATAACATGTAAAGTGCACCTTTGGTTTGCATATAGGATCAAGCTAAATAAATGCCCGACCATGCATACATTAATAGAATAAAAGTATTTCAAATTAAGCAGACCGCTATCAATCATATGTAATGGGATAATCTATTTCACTACCTGAATCCTCAAATAATCATAGATTCCTGTGGTATAAGTCTCAAGCAGTCAACTAAAACTATGATCACTGCCTACAAAGGCCTCAGTGGATCAACAGTATCTATGTAGATGAACTGCTGATGACATGTGCTGGCTGTTAAAATTGTCTAGAGGAGGCCTTCTTCAGGACTTACACTGTTGGGGAACACACAGCACTAGACCACAATAGACTCAATAATGCATTGAATCAATAATGAATGCTGTCTTTTTCATGTAGAAGCCTCTGTTTTAAGAAAATTACGGGGGAGGTTTAGAAGCAGAAAACTGTAACAGATTGAATTATTGAAGTAAGAGGAATGATGATGATGTGTAATCTTCCAGTTAACAGTTAGAAATGTCTCAAAATGTCTTTATTGTAGATATTGGTCTCCAACCAAACAGCCCACTATTAAATAATTGCAAAGTGCATGCTACAAATTCAGATGTTTTCAGCACCAGCAAAAGATAAAAGAAATACTGATGCCACTTACCTCTGGTGAGGCAAAAAAACAACGGCCTGATTTAAGAAAAGTGGTGCTGCATCCAATCCAGCACCACTTTTCTTGCGCCCCTCTACCGCCACCATGTGTGCACCGTATTTAATATACGGCACACCATAGCGCAGGGTAGGGCCAATAGCGTCAAACATTTTGACACTATTAGTGTTCTGTGTTGGATTAGCGCCAAAGTTTTGGAGCTAATCCTGTACAGTACATACGAGCCCATTGAAAGCAATGGTATGCCCCATTTTAACGGCCGCTCGTGCAGGCGTTAAAAGTAGCCACAAAAAATGACTCAGTGGAATCTCTTAGATTCCACTGCACCATTTCTGCGGTTGCCCTAATGGGGGAATGCCCCCCTTGCACACATTATGCCTGGAGGAGGCATAATGTGGCACAAGGGGTGACTAAGTGGCGCAATGCATGCATTGCACCACTTTGTACATCTGGAGAGGCGATTTTGACCTCATTGGGCCACATTAGCATAAAGAAAATGATGTTAATGAGGCGTAAGGAGGCGCTAGGCCCTCTTAAAATCTGAGCCATGGTGTTGGATCCTATCCCAACAATTTAGCAGCTTAGACTCATGCATACTGCCGATCCTCTCTCTTCCTTGTGCCTGCGTCTGGAGCTCTGTTGCACGCACTGGCCTACCAAGGTATCAATGACTGTTGTTGGCGCTACTACCTCCTTATGCCCCTACCGCAGCAGTGCTGTGTGTCACAGATACATAGAATCATGCCGTGTTCTCATTGGTCAATCACAAACAATCCATTATTAGTAATCTTAAACGTGGGAATTAACAGCATTGTTGAATACCATATTTGTAAGATGGGTCTTCTTTAGAGCAGTGATTAGCAAATTGTAAAATAGGTATTTTGGAAATATAGCCGTCTACGAATAGAGGAGTTCAAGAAAGGGTGAAAGGCTGTACCTGTAAAAAGCAGGACAAACACAGATCTTAGAAGCAAGCATGGAATGCGCCACGCTTGAATGATGAAGGCTTGACTAGTCATCATCTGGCAAGTCACGTTACTACTCTCTCAGTTAACAACGTTCATTTCATTTCGATTTCCCTTTAGACAAATCTGCTCCAATCTGCAACTACATTTTTGTACCTTTCATTTGGCAGAGATTCCATTTACACTAATCTGAATCAAATCATCGAGTACCTTTTTCTTTACCTTCAAATTCTGATTAACCGTAGGATTCCAGCTTTCTTTTATCAACATATCAAGTGTCCTTTTATCTGCTCTTTGAAGAAATTGACATTATTTTGAGACATATATCTTACTTTTTAACAAGACTTCAGCGGTGACTTCAAAACTGCTTTCGAGAAACCTGATTAAATCGAGAGCTCTGCAGTTCTCTCTTTCAGTTTTTTTATATTCTTTTTAACATGATGTAAATCTGCAAAATGATTGGTCATGCAGAGGTATTCAATCAATGTACCTCACTTCCTTATGTGAAACATGTATCAATATGCTCTGACAATAAAAATCTAAATGGTCTAAAAGATTTCTATCAAAATATTTCACATTATCAAGCTCTGAAAATTCAAAGACCTTGATAAAGAAAAATAATCTATTTAATAAAATAACTGTTTATGTGAGTAAAATGCGTATTTTTTCTGTATAGTTTTCAGTGCCTGTAGTTAGCAAACAGCTCCAAGTACTATTTCTTTGCCTAATTGAGGCCTGGCTTCTAAACAACCTCGGTAGATAAGACCAAATTCTAGTGGTGATGAGGGGAATTAGATAGGGAGACTGAGGTCTAGGGCTAGCAGCCCCCCACACCACACGTGCTCTGATTTCATGTTGCCTTTCAACTTGACCTCAAGCACAACCCACCACTCAAAATCTATAATCCTGAGTTTAAAAAATGCTAAGGCATACTCTTTGACTACTACTGGCTTATTTATGAATTCCAGAACTAAGTAAAGTGCATTGCTGGCTTGCTCTTATTGTTCAGAAGTACTCTAAATGTAAGTCACACCCACTCACAACAAACTCTTTGTGAATCAGACCCATGGTGTTTCAGCCTGATTCATGAAAAAACGTATAGCTTAGAGAGCGGGTGGTCATTGAAGTGGGAATCACTCTTTTGCTTCCAAAGCAATGAATGACAATGATTTAACCAGTGCTGAGAGTAACCATTTGTAAAATGGAAGATGCCTAAGGTGGATAGATTTAACTGAGTGTGCTGCCAGGGTTGGGTGGGCAGGTAGTGGTCTTACTAGACAGCTGTCTGCTCTTATAATGACTGTTCCTCAGAGCAATTCTGTTTCGGGATTCGGATCTCTGTTCCTTTAGAGACAGGGGTAGCAATGCTGGCGCACTACAAAGTAAAAGCAGAGCCAGAGGTCTGCGATCCCTCACAGGCTGGCAACCTTGCATTCACAGTTGTGTGCAATGTGGCATACAACCAAATCCCTTCACATAAATATTCGTTAGGTGAAATGTGTGTGCTTAGCTGTTGACGTCGCTATTCTCAGGCAATTAGAAATAGTTCTTAAACCATTTACGAAATGTTAGCTAGAGTTGTTTGCTATGCTATAACTGCATTCAAAAGCACCAGGAAACCAGAAACACAAAAAAATCAAATCAACACGTATTCTTAGTAAGTTTTTGAAGTAGTAAGTAAAGTTGGCCCTTGAAATCAATTAAATTATGTTTATTAAATTGCTGTTTCACAAGAAGAGGAATTACAAAGAAAAGGAAAGTAATGCAGTTGCTCATTTTTAGGGTCGAGCCTGCGTTGCATGCGCTCGCGCATGCGTATCGCAGCGAGACGCTTTAGGGTTTAGAAAAGGGCTTGGAGCCCTGTCGACGTCACGTCAGTGTTTTTCATTGGTTAGTGGGCTTGCCTATTAAAAACTGCTTGCTTTCATTAGACGAAGGCATGCATACGTCATGCCTTTTCCGGTGCCTAGCCCTCCTCGAGCGCATCGACCAAGTACAGAAAACATGCGATGCTCGCTGTTTTCTGTCCGGCTCGTGCACTACTTTTTCTCTAATTTACTAGCACAATTTCTCTTGCCAGAAGTCGAGCGGTTTACATAGTCAAATGCACTTTTTCGGCTTACATACATAAATGCACTTTTGCCGATAGGTGAAAAGTTGGGTTAGGAGTTTACAACGCTATCAGCTCTAACATGAGCAAACGCGAGACCCGTTGCATTGCAAATGCTTGTTAGGTTTTGCCTCCACAACACTTGTGCTGTGCTTGTAAAATCTATTGTATTTATTATATATTTTAAAAGGGACTTACATCCCACTTTCACTTTTCATTAGTTTGTGTGCTTGCTTACTTTTCCTCCAAGTCTAATGGTTGTCACATGCCATTCCCTGTTGTTCTTCCTGTATTTTTCTTATAAGCAACCCATGGCCCAAGTATTCCTATTCATCCGCTTTTGTCAAACTTTTTTTTTGTCCTCTGCCCTTTAACTGCACACATTTCAAGTGTGCTTGTTTGTCCTACGTCTCCCTGTGGCAGCACACATTTTCAGCGTGTTTGTTGGCTGCATGTTTTTGAGGACTAGAGTTATTCTTCAGGAAGCACTGAAACACATACACTCCCAGGAGGACATACAGGAATAATTTGAATACTGGCCAATGCGTCACAGGAGGTGGAGATGTTTCTTCCACAGCAGAGGCACTTTCTCCAGGCCCACCTTTTCTGGACTGGGTTGTGTAATTTGTATTGACACATTGGCAGTCCAGTTCTAGAATGCTACATCAGCTCCTCCTCCCTCACCCACGGACCTGGTATTGCTCTTCTCATGTGTCCCCCCTGCATTGCTTAACACCATTGTCACAACACACTTTCCATTTAATTGTCAAGTCATCAGCGCCTTAAACTGAGAGGTGTTGAATCTGCCAAGGTTGTATTTGCTCACCGGCACCCATGTCAGACGCACTCTGTGATGAGCTACCTCCGCTCTATAAAATATCAACACCCGGTTCTTTATATATGTCTCGATTTCAGATACTTAGTAACTGAGGGTGCATTTTATAATTATCTTTACAATTCAGCAGCAATGTACAATTGTACAATATGACAAACGCACCCTATCAACTAAAAAACAAAGGGGTTTTCACCAATAAAACAGATAATATATCAGAACTCCCAATATGTAAATTAAGCTATGACGGTCGGCCTATCACTCGTGTCTAACCTCAGACACAATCACGGACCACGCTATGGAAAAGCCATCAACCATGTTGATATAGTTCATTCCTTCGAGTCTATGTTTGTTTGCTCTGCTCTGGTGCCAGTTTGGAAGGGTGGTAATGTCTTGTTTGCTGTGATTCGACCATTAAACTCAGGTGTAAACTTCTGTCTCGACAATTCAGCACAATGGTACCACCCACTTCAGAGCCTTTGAAAAGTGAGTGCAGCTCTTGGACTGTAAAGAAGGCTCGTCGAAGAAAGAGCAGCGCTGAAGTGAGGCTGATAGAAATTAGAATTGTTGTCAGTCATGAACAGACAGACCAGGAGAATTGCATTATTTATACTTGATTTGTTTGTGGGCGATTATTTTATGATGTCCCTGCATCCATCTTGGACTCGGCAAAAGCCCCAGGTGTTTTCTGTCTATCTTTTCTGGGTGTTTGCTATTGTTCACCACTTTGTACACTTTATGTGGGGTGCTTCAAGCAGAGCGTGATTGATGTTCGTCTGTGCCACTTACAGAAGCTGCAGGGTAGTGAACGGCAAATGGCTCCATCAAAGACAAAAACAGCATGTGTTCTTAACACAGAGGGCTGCTATAGTAGCAAAGCTTGGCCATCTGGGTCCTGGCATCTCAGACAGAGATAGTATAGCCCTACAGTCTTACAATGTCATCAGTATAGCTTCCCCTTTCTTCCTCCTGCTGTTTCTGATACAATTGTCGGGCATGTGGAAAGAACAAAGCAGCAACTACATCGTTCAAGAGGTTATCTAGGCCAGTGGTTCCCAACCTGTGGTGCGGAGACCCCCGGGGGTCCGCGAAGCCTCCTCAGGGGGTCCGCGACTGCTTAGAAAATTTAATAATTTTAACAGATTAGGTACCCAGCTCTCAGTAATGAGTCAGTGGGGGAGGTCCCCAGATTCCAATAATTATTCAGTGGGGGTCCCCGGATTCCAATATTGATAAAGTGGGGGTCCACAGAAGTCAAAAGGTTGGGAACCACTGACCTAGGCTGTATTTAAGCTGTCTTCTGGCCTGATGCTTCCAACAAAGTAAATGAACATCACAGAACTCTCAAGCTGCCCAGGCCCATATACAAGTAGCTCACCCAGGTCAGTCTCTTTTCTGCATTCTGCTATTTGGAGTCCTGAGTACCACATTATCAACTCAGGAACTCCTGTATAATTATGCAAACAAAGAACCCGGACAGGATTAACTGCTCAAACATGGACATGGAAAAGATTGCCCCCTTTCTCTTGCCACGCTGCCCAGAGCTGTCAATTTGCCAGATGCATCCAGTCCTGGTTTTCACTTTGTCTGGGAGCAAAAACGAAATAAATACATTCATTCTTAAGCATCATAATTGAAAATAAAAAAATTGGAGTTGATGATCTAATAATACCTGATGTAGAGCTCCTTGAGATCTCAGACCGCTCTAGACTGTTAAAATGTGGTTTTTCTGAGTCACAGCAGTAGAGGCAATGTGTCTTTGCCTTCCCTTCGCAAAAATCTTAACTCCTGCACTAATTTGATAGAAATTAAAAACTAGCATATTGTCTATACAATGCTATTAATAACCAGTGGTATTATTACACAGTTTAATAGTATATGATTTACCAACCATAAAAGGATGAGAGGCTGAGTTTTCTTTGCTTTGCAATTTGAAAACATGCAGCAGATCACACCAGATGTCAGTGGCTAACTCGCCGAGCCACATAGTTGTTCTCTTTAAACCTGATCTGCAGAATACACAGCCTCTGTTTCTCATCTGAGAGACAGTATAATGGCACACGGTGCATATCAGGTTAAGAAAACGGATGGACACGCACAGAAATAAATACATAGTGCTAAACAGACAAATTAATTGCATAGAGATATAAGGAGAGGCAGATAGCATGCAAAACAGCACAAACAGGGCCATACCCCGGGGGTAAAAGTGTGCTATACAAATCTACATAACATCACATACATACACACACAGATTAACACGGCTATTTACACGTAGGTGGACATATACATGCATATATAGGCATCCTGACACATGTAGGCAGATGTGCAGACACACAAAGAGAGACATACTACTTCATAAATAGAGAAGCAGCTAAACACAAGACCGAAACATATTTTTGCTGTTTAAATCGTTTCATTATATTTTCTTTTAGTTCAAGAAAACATTAACCAGCACATAAATAAAATGTACCCTTCACATACACTAGAGACCATTCAGTATTCTAAATTGAGCAGAACATTCACTATTCCATCCACCAAATATTAATAGTACACGCAATAGGAAAAGCAATCAGAACTATGCATATAAAATTGTAGTGCAATTTATAACAAAACCAGAACCCTTTGCGATTCCTTTGTCAGTGGGAAAACATTAATTAAAATGAATTAAATAAAAAAACATGTTACAGCGCTGCTATGTGACATGTTTTTTTATTTAATTAATTTTTGGGGCACTTTTATATAGGACCAACATCACCCAAAGTTACAGGAGCGCTTTATTTTACCACCAGTTACTTTATACGAGCACACAGGTAACTGATCGCCTCCGCATTTAAACCTGCTTTTCAAAATTTTCTTTTAGGGTCAGTTTTATATAGCGCCAACATCACCCGAAGGTACAGGAGCGCTTTATATTACTACCAGAACTGCACAATATATTGCCTTTCTCAAAAAACAAGTCATAACAATTTTACTGAGTTTCCTTAACTTATATTGCACAACTGCTCACAAAGCTAAAACTTACAAAAAATGTAATATTATTCATATAGGTGAAACCTATTGCAATTGCCAATTATTGTTCATGTGAATAATCAGAGCTTATATAACTGTAGGATGATGCCCACACATATCTAAAGTAACAAATACTGTTGTAGAAAGAAAATAAGGTTAAAAAACCATCATGCACACAGTCTACAAGCTTCATTAACATTCTGCTGGAGATGCTGGTGTCTTAGTGAAGGCCTCAATCCATTATTTATGGGACTCAACATTCTCTTTAAATGTCCTATTAATTGCTTGTCCAGGTACTCATTAAGGAATCTGTAACTCTGATTTATGGGTTTCAGTTGTCTTTCCAGCCAGCACAAAATAGGCGGCAGCTAAAAAAAAACATTTTCTTGCACCACCCTTCTACTTCTCCCTCCCAGGCTTCCACGGGCTTGTGTGATCTATCATGGAAAATGTGGGTGTCAGAGCTGCGCCACTGTAATTTTCCATGGGTACTTTTCATTTACATTTTCATACGTTATACAGTTTGGCGTCCTCAGAAATTCACATACTTCATTTGGAAATGCTGGACCTCAGTTCAAGATACAGCAAGAATGAAAAAGAGTCAGTCTGCTTGAAATAATCACCATGTAGCAGCCTGATCTTCCCAGAGGCAACAAGCACTATATTACAGAGTTTTTCCATCACGCTCGATGCCAATGTAGATTTTTAATGACTTCTAGTGGAAGAAAACGTTAGCGTCAAGTTTTGTACTGTGGGTTTGCACATTTGCATACGTTTCACTCATTTTGTAACGCTTGACATTTTCCATCCGACTTATAAATATGTAATATATTTTCTTCAAATCTAGACTCTACATTTATCATATATTAGAGGGAAGAACGGTCCACAGATGTTTTGATGATTTTAATTGATCTATAAATTGAGAAATCCAGAAAAAGTAACGCCAAACGCATCAATCTAAAATAATGCTGAATGGTTATACCTGAATCAAATGTTATTTAAATATATGCATTGGGCATATCCCAGTCATTCTCCTAGTGAAGCGAAAGGTTCCTAGTCTTGGATAGCCGCCAACAATCAAAGAATCCCTCCCCCTAACAGCGCGATTCAAATTTAAACACCAAATCATTGTTCCCCATGTACCTAATTAGTTAGACAAGAAATAAGGAGCCAGTACTGGCACCTTAATGATCAACACATAATAACTGAAAGGTTTGGAAAACTAGAATCTATGCTGACTGCTCAGGGGTCTTAGGTCTTCGTGTGGTGTTGAATTTGAGATAAACTTAATATGAAACAGGAAAGGTAGACCTGAAGCACTCTGCTGTATTTCTCAATTTTTAGCTTGGCCATGAGGAAGATGATATTAAATAAAAGAGAGAAATTACATTAATGTTTACTGCCCTAATGCTCACTCTCAAGCCCTCTGCTGTAGCTCACTATTTTCAGAATGACCATGAAGAAGATTATCCTAAGTAGAAGAGAGAATTTCTGTTTCTGTTTACGGCACTCGGGCTCACCTTGTCGGTGTTAGTGAGCATCGATTGATGGTCCTCAATGATGGAAAGCCCATCCTGTCCCATGTAGCCTCAGGGCTCATCTGGCTTGTCCCTTTCTCAACACACACTCTACTGCACTCCACTTGACCATCAAAAGGTGAGCGGTGCAGCTTCCGGCCCCGACTTTAAATTCACTGGTTGCCAGGTTTAAAATGTTTTACCATTCTGAAGCTGCTTAAATGGAATATCCTGATGCTTAAACTGCTTCCTGCCTTTTTATGCTGTAATTCGAAACTGATCATTTACTGAAGATTCCTAAGTGAATTAATACCCTTTGGTATATTGATGACATCTAACTGGAATTGATAGGATCGAAGGAGGATATTAAGGACAGCTTTAAGGAACGAAAGGAATTACACAACAGAATCATTTTTTCTCACACAATCAGCAATATATCAAAACAATACTCTAGGATTTTTTGATACAGAGATTTTATGTATAAAATGAAAATGAAGCACCAGACTTTATGTCAAACCAACGGCTCCGCAACAATATTGTCATAATCTCAGACTGTGAGAAGCAAAGTAATCATTTGAAAAGAAAGTGTGAACAAATTTAAATGAACAATTAATCAAAAAAGGCTATCCAATTGAGTATCTAAAAAAGTAGACAAATTCACCTGAGCTCAAATGTTTTTGTGAATAGGTTTTTCACTCAAAGCCACCATATTAAGAATGCAATATTAAACCCTTAGGCAGATGTTTGTAATTGATCAGAAGTGAAATAAATGTATAAAGTAAAACTACATTTTGCTTATGAAAAAAAGTGAATATTTGTAAGATATTCTCCTTACAGCAAAAATGAGTTTGGAAACCCTGACACAGACTAACACTACTGCAAAGAGCAAGGGGCATTTCCCTTTTTTGCAGAGTGCACATTGTACCCATGCAATCACAGAAACTACATAAAGCATCAGAGAACTGTTACAAAAATCTGGCTTCACAATTCACCACATGTGATACTGTGTACATCTAATGAAATGTCCTTGGCATTTTATTTGGGTTACATCAACAAAACTGAACAGAGACAAAAATATTGCTAAACCAAACATAATAGTGATATATAATGAGGCCAAATAAAAAAAAACCTTTGCAATGCTCTTTTACCAATATAGACTAATTATATAAACCAAATCAAGTTCCATATTCTACATCAAGTGAAAGCATTGACCACGGGAAACCACTGTTACGAAGCAAACTGATGGATTAAAAAAATGTGATAGAGACCATCCAAATGGTTAGAATGAGTTATTTGTGCCTTATTTAATAGTAAGCCATGAACTGTTTGCACGCTACAAAAAGCCAAGAAAAAATAGTAAATTGCATAATTTGACTGTAGATATCTATTCTTAACAACAGTTACCTTTGAGTCAGATGGTAATGGTGACGTGATGCCTCAAATGTGCATTTGGACTGTACCTTATAAATTTAAGAACTAATGACATGTCAATAAAGAGACTATTGTGCCGATGATCATGGTGAAAGTAGCTTTTTGTTTTTTAATCAATAGTACTAAAAAAAATGCGATTTTCTTTTTGCTTTTCAGAATGCACTTTTTCCTGATGAACGACATGCACCCCCCATAATGCAATACGTTTGTAAATGGCAGTTATATAGAATTATATTAATACACGAATTTTTGGATAGCATTTTGGGGCAGTATACTGAACAAATCAATAATATGTGTTGGACCATGTCATCTAAACAGAACTGGCACAGAAGCGCTTATGGTGTTCAAACCTAGTATAAAGGCTTCATCTTTAACCACCATTTTAACGAGCCTTTGCTTTGTCTGCGACGTAGTTGGCATTTTTATGACTCTGTTGGCATATGACACAAAGCTCAACAGTAACTAATGATCGTTCAAACTTTCTGCTTTGAATCCCCACAAGACTGACTCAGCCTTTCATCCTTCTGATACACGTTTCAAGTAATGCCTTTAAACAGGTGCCTTTTCTTACTATACATATATGAAAGGTAAGTCAATAAACTGAGAAAAGAATTCACCGTGCAGTAGGTAAGTCCTGTGAAAGCTAGATAATGCCCAGCCCTCACCAGCTCCTCGTGAAGCAGTCCTGCCCAGAATCAGAAGAAATTCATAACACGTGGACGTGCAGGTTCTTATTGGGAAATGCCTCCTTTATAGCTTTAGATACCTTTTAAAGATATGTCATCTTAAACATGACGTTGGTAGGCAAAGTTAGGCGTCTTTAAAAGTCTTCAAAAGCTGAATTTTGTCCTTTTTGGCTTTATCATTGTTGGTGCAGCCTCCTTTGGAGGAGACAGGGCACAAGGGAGTGTAATTCTGTATGTACTATCGCCTGATGACGGCTCTCCTCTAGGCACACCCTGTTTCAAACATTTAACAACTCAGAGTATTCTAGGCGTTGTAGCACTAACTAACATGTATACATTCCAATCGTTTAAAAAGATAAAAGGCCTGAAACATGGCGTCCCCACAACGCTGATACATTCAGTAGCCTAAACTATATTCCTTGAGTTTTTGGGGAGAATGAAATGGTGGGTTGGTGAGGATACGGAAAAAAGTAATTACATTTGTGACTGACAAATCCAGTGGGAGCATGTGCTTTGCTAAATGTTTATGGTAGTCCGGCTTTTTAATCGAAAGCTTGCATATGGATACTCTGCAGTAGGCCTCGTGCACGTTTCTCTTTTGCACGTAAATTGATTTTGGATTAGGCCATGATGATTCAATGTCTTTCACAGACCACCCTGGGTAGAAAGGCAAAATCTGCTTTTTTTCTAATCTCGACTGCCAGTCACAATTGTGACTCATTTTCTAGTAATGTCAAACATAGGTTCTTTTACTGATATTTTCAATCCTTGACGTACAACAGACTGTGCAGCTTGTCTATTGTGCATATTGTGCAGGCTGTCTCAGCAGTGTAGCAGTGTCCTGACGGCAGGAATCGTCTCTTCCATAAGGCCAACATACGACAAAGCATTGTGATGGCTTGACTGGGAGAAACTAAGGAGCACCGCGTGCACAGGTGCTTTGGGAGAGTCTCTCAGCAATTACCAAAAAAATGTTGGCCCTGGGCCCTCAAAACAGCCTAAGCACAAGGGGAGAAGAGGAAGAATATGGAGTGGCGTAGATTGTGCTCGGACACCTTACGTGTCAAGTAACATACATGCCAATCCTCCTGATTGAGGTGGGAGACTACTAATTTCAAGGCTAGTCTGTCGATTCCTGTGTGCAGGAATCGGAGTCAGGTTGCTGAATCGCGATCTGCTGGAAAGTTGGGAAATATATATCCTGAGCTGGAATACTGCGTCCTCAATTCTTTGAGGGGGAGATTTGAGGGTGTGACGGGCCTCAACATTCAATTTTTGGCTGGTTTACACAACACATACAAAAAACGGAGTTTACATAACTCTGTTTTTTTGTTAGTGCTATGTTATTAAACTGCCATAAATGAAAGGTTGATTGTCTGTCATCACGTATGCCAACAGACCCAATCCAGGCAGATTGCCTCTGCTTCATTCTAAGTCAATGGGGAAAATACATTCTCCCAACTATTTTGTAAAATCTCCCACTTGCCTGTTCTAAAATGTTGGCATCTATCAATTAGCAGCACAGCTGTTTCCTGTCACTCTGAGGGGGCCTAGTCAAAATGGTAAATTTACATGTGTGGCTGTGTAAACCTACAACTGCAGCTAGTCATAACATGAGGCTTAGTTGCTATTCTGAGTCTTAGTTTACTATAGATGTACACTTACATGTCTCCCTCCATCTCCTCAAAAATGGGGGCGAGGCATGCTAAAACAGAATTCATAAGTGAAAAGTACTATTGCGAAGTTTGGACACATAGGTACCACCGGGGTGGAGATCTCCGTATGGAAAAATAGACAGGAAAATAACAAAGTTTAACAGTTATTGAAAGAAAATATTGAACATATTTTAATATCAAATAAGAATGTAAAGTAACTTAAACTAATTATTAGTATGCTAGAACTAAAAACAAAATGCCACAGCACATTAACTCATCAAATTACATTAAAAAAAATATATGTATAAAATATATATATATATATATATATATATATATATATTTTTTTTTAATGTATAACCCTGATTTCAAATACTTTTATGAAATCTATGATATCATTTTTAAATTTGTTTATAATGAAGTACATGTAACTTATTTGGTTAATTAATTTTTATTAATTTCAAGTTTTATTACAATTTAAACATTTTATTTAATTATTTTTGCAAAAAAACTTAAATAACACTTTATTTAACGTATTAATCAAATACGAAATTAATATAATGTAAAATATATGTATGTACTTTAACATTTTAAATAATGTATTTGATTTAATAATATTTAATATTGAGTGTTACTTTAAAACACTGCTTTCGCTGTTTCGAATGGGAGGATTTGCTCAAAGGTTGAGCTGGCGTACAGTTATGATTATTCTGGAATTTGTTTGGCTGTAGTAATTTTAGAAGTGCAGTTTGTGAATAGCGGTTAACTTGCACTTTTGTAGGTGTGTGCTAGTGTTTGCACGACCTTCCTAAACCCCTAATTTCCCCTTCCTAATACCTTTGCACTTCGGAGTAAGCATTCCCCATTTTACAGTCACCCTCTACAGGTTCTTCCCATGATCCTTACTAAAATGTAAACCTCTGTGTGCGGAGATTTCTGCACACATGGTGGAGACCTCTGCAAATTAAAGATAAGAAAGCAGGAGGCTAATATCTCCCATTTTCAAGTACGTGAATAGTACTATTGTAGTACTGCTAAACATACTACAAAGTGCAGTTTGTGAGTAGACATCGGAGTGTCTGAGTACAGAAATACCACTTTGTACAGTCAGCACCATTCTCCTGGACTGAAACAGAATATGGGTGAAAATGTACATGTGGGACGATTTAATCAGCCAATAACACTTAAGCCATTTTTCTATTTGTTCATGTGCAGGAGTAATTGTGACCCTCATCTCTGTAGCAAAGCCATTTGCATCAACATTCCAAAGCAAATGCTTAGCCATTAAACAGATGCCATAAGTCAGGTAGTAATTACAACAGTGCAGGGTCTGAAACGCAGCTGATAATCATGCGGCTCAAGTGCATGATTAGCTCTGTTTCTGGCCCTGCTCTGTCAATTACGCTGATAGTGTTTGTGCAGGGCTGTCCATGCTTCTGACAGAAGAAAGTGGGAACAGAGCAAAGGAGTACGACCTGGAACTGGTGTGGGAGTCAAAACCAGTGTGAGAAGCAAATAAGTTGCAAACACAAATTCTTGATTGCTGTTGCTCTGTGTGTTTTTTTCGTCTCGGCACATGTGTTTGCAAGCCTGCAAGTATTTGGGTGTGTGTGCCTTAGGAGGGGGTAGTGCTGCAAGAAAATGTCCCTCCGAAGACTTTACTCCTCAGCCACACCCTGTTTACAGTTCCACCACAAATACATAGGAGACAGTCTCTGGCAGAACAATGATGACAATCATTGACATATTGAGAGCATCAATGATACGATGATGTGTAACCCTGGTATACCGACGGCTTAAACTTAATGGTGGTAATTCATGTCATGTGGTGGGCATTCAAGAAATAATGTTGCCTACCATTGGTTTAATACTGTCCCTCTAGTAATATTAATACTTCTTGGCAAATGATGGCATGGCATGATGATACCCGCTCTTGGCATAATACTGAATCCAGCATAATGGTGTTGATTAGTGTTATATTGTGGGCTTTCATGGCACTGTAGTACAAAACCCTAGTAGAGCGTGCGCACTGAAATAATGTCATTAATTTTTCGCATATTGTGAGCATGCAAGGCATGATGATGCCGATCTCTGCTATAATAGTGGTCCTGCGATAATGATAACTCCGAGCATAAATTGTGCACCCTTCACATGATGGTACCCTTTGTAGTATATGTTGTCCATGACAATATTGTGTTTATTTTTGGCATACTTTGGGCATCCATTTGAAAATGGTGTCCTAATATGAACACTGCCATACTGCTGATACAACTTGGCATATAAAAATGACTAAGAAAAATTGCATGTCCGAAATGTGATTTGTTAAAATATTTCTCAGAAACATTCAAGAAGAAATGCACCATTTTGATCAAATGCACTTGTGGATGGTCATGTTTGCTTGCACACTATGATAGTATTACATAATTTCAAGGCTGTGGCCCTCATTACAACCCTGGCGGTCGGTGTTAAAGCGGCGGTAAGACCGCCAACAGGACGGCGGTAAAAAAAAGGGAATCACAACCATGGCAGAAACCGCCAACATAGACAGCCACTTTAACACTCCGACCACCACGGCGGTACAAACAAACAGCATGGCGGTCACCGGCAACAGACAGGCGGAAGACAATGTACCGCCCACACTATTATGAGAGGCCAATCCGCCACCTTTTCCGTGGCGGATTCAAGCGAACAAAAACACAGCGGAAACAGGACTTGGAAGGGGAAACACTCACCTCTACACAACCCACGAGGAACCAGGACGCCATGGAGCCAGAACTTCAAATCCTCCCTGCGATAGTTTTCCTGCTCCTCTACCAGGAGCACGAAAGACGGCGGCGACGACCACAGTGAGTACTGCACCTACAACACAGGGGAGGGGGGAGGGAAAAGAGAGTGACACAAACACGCAACACGCAACACCCCCACACACACCCTCACCCACAACACACACACCAATACATGCTGAAACAATAGATTTACACCCCCTAACCCCCCCTGGAAGAACGCAATGACAAAAGGAAATGATTGTAATGATTGTAATCAATAAAAATCCATTAGTCAAAACTTTAAATACAGTATTAACAATTATGTACACCAACTATACAAGTCCAGATAGTGCACCATTCAAAGTCCGTGGACCAATGGGCCCAAAATGCATGGGGCGAGGCCCACACTCGATACCAGACTGCAAACAGAGAGAACACTGCTGGGGCATCAGATTGAAATGAAACAGGCACCTCAGGGGGAAGGGAAGGGGGATCACCTCAGCCGGATGAGTGCACGACGCCAGCTCCACTAGGGGGCTCCATGCCCATTAATGTATCCTGGGGAGTGCAAAGCCACAGTCTCTCAAGTCTTTCCAGTGGGTGGGTTGCCCACTGCTTTATCCTGGGGAGTGCAAAGCCACAATCTCTCAAGTCTCCCCAGTGGGTGGTTTGCCCACTGCTTTATCCTGGGGAGTGCAAAGTTACAGTCTCTCAAGTCTTTTCAGTGGGTGGGTTGCCCACTGCTTTAACCTGGGGAGTGCAAAGTCACAGTCTCTCAAGTCTTTTCAGTGGGTGGGTTGCCCACTGCTTTATCCTGGGGAGTGCAAAGCCACAGTCTCTCAAGTGGATGCCTTTCTCCACTGGTTCGGGGGGGGGCTTTGTGCCCAGAGTGCTTCATCCTGCCAAGGACTGAGGTAGTGGATGCCTTTCTCCACTGGTTCTGGAGGGGGCTTTGTGCCCAGAGTGCTTCATCCTGCCAAGGACTGAGGTAGTGGATGTGATACTCCACTGGTTCTGGAGGGGGCTTTGTGCCCAGAGTGCTTCATCCTTCCAAGGACTGAGGTAGTGGATGCCTTTCTCCACTGGTTCTAAAGGGGGCTTTGTACCCAGAGTGCTTCATCCTGCCAAGGACTGAGGTAGTGGATGTGATACTCCACTGGTTCTGGAGGGGGCTTTGTGCCCAGAGTGCTTCATCCTGCCAAGGACTGAGGTAATGGATGCCGTTCTCCACTGGTTCTGGAGGGGGCTTTGTGTCCAGAGTGCTTCATCCTGCCAAGGACTGAGGTAGTGGATGCCTTTCTCCACTGGTTCTGGAGGGAGCTTTGTGCCCAGAGTGCTTCATCCTGCCAAGGACTGAGGTAGTGGATGCCTTTCTCCACTGGTTCTGGAGGGGGCTTTGTGCCCAGAGTGCTTCAACATGCCAAGTACTGAGGTAGTGGATGTGACACTCCACTGACGGTGGTGCAACATGCAAGCTGGCCAGGCTCCTGGAACTGACCACCAGCCTCGTACGACTGACCACTGGGGAGGGCAGCCATGTCTGCGGTGGTGCCACTGGCTCAGGATGTTGCGGGGCCGCTGGCGGTGCTGGCGGCGGTGTCAGTAGCGGCGGTGCTGGCGCGGTGTCAGTAGCGGTGGTGTTGGCGGCGGTGTCAGTAGCGGCGGTGCTTGCGGCGGACTCTGTGACATCGGTGCTGGCGGCGGGTTCTGTGACATCGGTGCAGGTGGCGGGCTCTGTGTCATTGGTGCTGGCGGCAGGCTCTGTGGCATCGGTGCTGGCGGCGGGCTCTGTGGCATAGGTGTTGGCGGCGGGCTCTGTGGAAACGGTGCTGGCGGTGTTTGTGGCGGCGGTGCTGGTGGCGGGCTCACTGACTGCAGTGCTGGTGGCGGCCTTACTGACTGCGGTGCTGGTGGCGGGCTCACTGACTGGGGTGCTGGCGGCGGTGTCAGTAGCGGCGGTGCTGGTGGCGGGCTCACTGACTGCAGTGCTGGTGAAGGGTTCAGTGTCTGCGGTGCTGGTGAAGGGCTCAGTGTCTGCGGTGCTGGTGAAGGGATCAATGTCTGCGGTGCTGGCGACGGTGTCTGTGGCGACGGTGCAGGTGGCGGTGCCGGTCTTGTCCACCGTGCAGGTTGGCGTCGACGTGGACCTGCCTTTGATTTTTTGGCCCTTCCTCTCCTTGGATGGTGGTGCAGCTGTCTTCCCACTTTCCACTTTTGTTTTGCCTTCTCCCTTGGTGGCAGGTGTTTTTGCCTTCTCCCTCCGAGATGTGGGCAACTTTTTCTGTTTTGGAGGTGGGGGAATGTCCTTGCCCTCGCTCCTTGGGACACTGGCAGCCCTGTTGCTTGGCGCACTCCAAAATCCCGCTATTGCTGGCACCACTGTGCCCGGTGATGTGGTGGCTGAGGTGCTGGGTTGGGACCTGGAAAGGCGGGCCCTAAGGGACGGATGGGGTGGAGGTGTAAGGAAGAGGTCAAAATTTGATAGGAAAAGCTTTTTAGACACACTGGGATGGGTAGATGGAGGGGGTTTGGGAGTGGAGGATAGGAGGTGTACGTTTGCTGACTTTTGGTGAAGGTGCATGGGCTGGAGGCTGTTGTGAGGTGGATGGCTGTTGGGTGGGTGTGTGACTGTGTTTGTGTACTTTGGGAGGAGGGCTCACAGACACACTGGGAGAGGACACAGGGGATGTGTGAATGG
The DNA here is from genome assembly GCF_031143425.1 of Pleurodeles waltl. NCBI lineage: Eukaryota > Metazoa > Chordata > Amphibia > Caudata > Salamandridae > Pleurodeles > Pleurodeles waltl. Next base: position 1,147,275,093 of record NC_090444.1, on the reverse strand, counting down.
TAGTGGGGGTGGTGAGTGCACGTGAGCGGTGTGTGGTGATGGGCGTGCTGGTGATGGCGGTAGTGGCTGAAGATGTAGTGCATGCAGGTGTGAGTGGAGACGAGACAGGGAGGGAGGAGGGAGACGTGAAGGAGGGGGACACAGTGGAGGCAGTGGATGTTGGTATGTCTCCATGGGTATGGTGCTTATGTGAGTGCCTGTGAGATGTGTGGTGCTTATGTTTGCCTGAACCACCCTTGTGTGTTGAGGTGTGTGCATGCTGGTCTGATGGTGTGCTTGGGATAGGCTGAGGTACAGGGGATTGGGTCTGGGTGGAGGAGGTTGGAGGGGGAGGCTGGACACAGGGACAATGACTGTCATCAGTGCTGAGGCCAGAGCCTGAAATGCTCACTGTTGGGCTGCCTGGCCAGAATGAATGCCCTCCAGGTATGCATTTGTTTGTTGCAACTGCCTCTCTACACCCTGGATGGCATTCAGAATGGTAGACTGCCCAACAGTGAGGGATCTCAGGAGGTCAATAGCCTCCTCACTGAGGACAGCAGGGCTGACTGGGGCAGGGCCTGAGGTGCCTGGGGCGAAGGAGATGCCCACCCTCCTGCGTGAGCGGCCACGGGACACACGCTGAGGGGCTGCTGGGAGGGCATTGCTGGTAGGGGGGGTGGCAGCAGTACCTGTTGATGCGGTGGCACAGAGGGGCCCACCACCGCAAGGGAGCTCCCATCAGAGGAGGAGTCGGTGTCGCTGGTCTCTGCTCCTGTCCCTGCCGTGGAGCTCCCCTCACCCTCCATCCCACTGGTGACTTCAGACTCCGTTGTCTTACCACTGGTGGGGTTGGGGTGCCACATAGCCTGCCTCACAAAGGGTCCTTGCCTACAAAGCTCGCCCTGGCCTAGGGTAATCCACTGCCCACCTCCCCCACCCAGACACCTCCTAATGCGCGCAGAGTCAGATGGATGTGACGGTACTCACCCCCTTGTGGCTGCTGTGATGCCCTCAAGCGCTCATCCAACTTCGGATACGCCACCGCCAGGATCCGGAACATCAGGCGGGTCATGGTGCGACAGGCACCCCTCCCACGTTGGGAGGCCATCCCCAGCTGGGCCTCCGCCGTCTTCTTGCTCCAGCGGCGAATGTCCTCCCATCTTTTCTGGCAGTGGGTGGTGGACTCCCAGGGTCCGGACGTCCTTGGCGATGGCACGCCAGATATCGTTCTTTTGGTGGGCGCTGACCTAGAGGAATAGTATAGGGGAAAAGGATGATCTTTAACCGTCCGGACCGTCACAGTCATTGGCCCACGTTCCCACCCTTGCCCTGACGAACATACACTCACCGTCCGCTCAGGCAGGCCTCAGTCCCCCCCCCCTGTATCTTCCATCCACATTACTCCAAACAGGCATTGCCCATACAGCATGCTCACAGTGTACTCACCTGTTTGTCTGGAGGACCGTAGAGTAGCGTGTACTGAGGGAGGACCCCATCCACTAACTTCTCCAACTCCTCCAAAGTGAAGGCAGGGGCCCTTTCCCCAGACACATGAGCCATCGTCGCTTCCAGACACAGGTCACAGCAGCACTTGCAGTGTAGGTCCTCTCCTGTCGAAGGTCAGGTATCAAGTGAGTGAACAGAGAGAAAACAGCGGTCATATCCGCGGCAGTGCTTACCGTCACCGCCGGCATACATCGTCATTGGCTCCTGGGACCCATAGGGCCCAATGTTAACCAATGCAGGATTGCGCTGCGGTCTTCGACCGCCTACCGCGACGGTGTACAACGCCAGCGCAGTTACTTCATATCCCCTTGTCCCACATTACAGGTCAGGCAGCCGACATTTCAGGTGGCCACATGGCATTATTTTTAAATGCGGCACACATATCTAGGCCTTGCATACACACAGCGACAGGCACATAGCGGATTGACAAATGTGTGCAATAAATTCTTTTTTTACTACCTCAGTGTTGGCTGACTCTGTGCTCACTGTTCTCGTCCATAGGGCATGTCCGCTGGGGCAGGTGAGGAGATGGCGGCATCCTCCGGTGTACAGACCGCTGGTGGACCTGTCGACAATGGAAGAACGACACATCATTATCACTTACAGACTTGATCGTGCCACAATTCAGGAACTGTGTGCCCAGTTGGAGTCAGACCTGATTTCAGCTATCCGCCATCCCACAGGAATCCCCCCTCTAGTGCAGGTCCTGTCAGTACTCCATTTCCTGGCAAGTGGGTCTTTTCAAACAACAGTGGCCATTGCATCAGGGATGTCCCAGCCTATGTTCTCAAACGTGTTGTCCAGAGTGTTGTCTGCCCTGCTGAAACACATGAGGAGCTACATCATTTTCCCTCAGGTGGTAGATTTGCCCACAGTGAAAGGTGACTTCTATGCCCTGGGACATATCCCCAACATCATAGGTGCCATTGACGGGACACATTTGGCCTTGGTACCTCCCCGCAAGAGTGAACAGGTGTACAGAAACAGGAAGAGCTACCATTCAATGAATGTGCAGATGGTGTGTTTGGCCGACCAGTACATCTCCCATGTGAACGCCAAGTTTCCAGGCTCAGTGCATGACGCTTACATTTTGAGGAATAGCAGCATCCCTTATGTGATGGGGCAACTCCAGAGGCACCGTGTGTGGCTAATAGGTGAGGACAAGGACCCTATGCCCTGTGAATAGTTGTCTGAGTTTGTCCCTAAGGGTTGGTGTGTGTCTAATCACATTTGCAGGTGACTCTGGGTACCCCAACCTGTCATGGCTACTGACCCCAGTGAGAAATCCCAGGACAAGAGCAGAGGAACACTACAATGAGGCACATGGGCGAACTAGGAGAGTGATCGAAAGGACCTTCGGCCTCCTGAAGGCCAGGTTCCGGTGCCTCCATATGACAGGTGGTTCTCTCTACTACTCACCAAAGAAGGTGTGCCAGATCATCGTGGCCTGCTGTATGCTGCACAACCTGGCTTTGCGACGACAGGTTCCTTTTCTGCAGGAGGATGGTCCAGAAGGAGGTCTTGTGGCAGCTGTGGAGCCTGTGGACAGTGAAGAAGAGGAGGCAGAAGAAGAGGATATCGACAACAGAAACAACGTGATACAGCAATACTTCCACTGAGACACAGGTAAAAAGACATCACTGCCTCCTACATCTCATACAATTGTTAGACCTATTATAGGTCTGTCACTTTCACCCAGTGTATGGACCCTGACCTGTCACTTTGCCTTTCCATTTCACAGATGTGGGTCCCACTGTGTGACCTCTGCTATGTTACCTCATGGACTAGAGCTGTGTGACATAGGTATGTTGACAATACAATGGACATTGCTATTTTCGTTAGTTATAGCAAATACACATTTGTGAAAGCACAGACTGACTCCAGATTGTTTTGATATTCAAGGGTGTTTAAGTGCAAATTAGTGGCAGGGTTGGAAAATGGTCATGGGTGATGGTGGACGAATGTCCATGGCAGAGTCCAGTTATTTGTCTCACAGGTGCATTGTCCAAAGGGGCATAGGAAGTGGAGCTAGGGCAGTTTAAGGATGGACAGGGTGACGAAGTGGGACAGAAGGATGACATTCAGGGTGGTCTCATTTCTTGGCGGGGGTCTTGGCATTGTTCTCTGTCTTTGTCCTGGATCTCAGGGACCGTTTGCGGGGTGGTTCTCCATCTGCAGGGCTGGGGTGTTGGTGTCGTGGTCCTGTGGCGGTGCCTCCTGTCCACTAGCGCCGGCGGAGGTGGTGGGCAGTTCATCATCGAGGCTAGTGTCAGGGGACCCTTGTTGTGCCACAGTGTCCCTCCTGGTGTTCACAAGGTCCTTCAGCACCCCTACAATGGTGACCAGGGTAGTGTTGATGGACTTGAGTTCCTCCCTGATCCCCAAATACTGTTCCTCCTGCAGCCGCTGGGTCTCCTGAAACTTGGCCAGTACCGTCTCCTGGGAATGATGGTACGCTCCCATGATGTTGGAGAGGGCCTCGTGGAGAGTGGGTTCCCTGGGCCTGTCCTCCCCCTGTCGCACAGCAGTCCTCCCAGTTCCCCTGTTTTCCTGTTCCTCTGTCCCCTGAACCGTGTGCTCACTGCCCCCAGGTCCCTGATGTTCTTGGGTTTGTGGGTTTGCCTGGGTTCCCTGTAGTGGTGGACACACTGCTGCTTGACGTGTCCTGGGGACAGAGGTATGGGCCTGCTGGGTGGGTGCTGTGCTGGTGTTTCCTGAGGGGGGAGGCTCTGTGGTGGCATGTGCCAGTGTGTGGGGAACCGACTGTCCCGAGGTCCCAGATGGGCCGGGCTGGTCATCTAGATCCAGTTGGACAGAGCTGCTGTCATCACTGTGGGCCTCTTCTGTGGGGGGGGGGGGTGGACATGTCTGGAACCTCCTGTCCGGTGACATTGGGTAGGGGTCCTGCAGGGTTGTAAAGGCATGATTATTGCATCTGTGTGTGCCATTCTGTGCAATGGGTGGGTGACCCTGTACCCCAGTGCTTACATTCTTGTCTAGGACCTTGTGTGATATTTGGTTTGGTGATCTGTGTGGGTATCTGTATTGGACATGCTTTGGTGATGGGTGTCCATGCTTTGGTGTTGCATGCAGGGCTTGGTGTTGGGATGGGTGGTTTGTGATAGTGGGACATATGTGAGGTGTTGGAGTGATGGGGTGAGGGTGAGGGTGGGGTATGTGATAGCATGCAGGTAGGGTGGGGGATGTCATACTTAAGATTTGACTTCCCAGAGTCCATTCGTCCTGCTACTCCTGCGAGGCCCTCAGGATGCAGCATAGCCAAGACCTGCTCCTCCCATGTTGTTAGTTGTGGGGGAGGAGGTGGGGGTCCGCCGCCAGTCCTCTGAACTGCAATCTGGTGTCTTGAGACCACGGAACGCACCTTCCCCCGTAGGTCGTTCCACTTCTTCCTGATGTCATCCCGTGTTCTTGGGTGCTGTCCCACTGCATTGACCCTGTCTACGATTCTGCGCCATAGCTCCATCTTCCTAGCAATGGAGGTGTGCTGCACCTGTGATCCGAATAGCTGTGGCTCTACCCGGACGATTTCTTCCACCATGACCCTGAGCTCCTCCTCAGAAAAACTGGGGTGTCTTTGCGGTGCCATGGTGTGGTGTGGGTGATGTGTGAGGTGGTGTGTGTTGTGATGTGTAGGGGATGTGTTTGTGTGTGTTGTGTGAGGTGTGTGGATGTTGTGTGAGTGATGGTGCTGTGTGCCTGTGGATGCTAGTTTGTTGATGGTGGTGTCTCTCTCTGTGCTTCGTTCTCATTTTTTGTCGTAGGGGTTTGTGGGTGATGTGGGTGTGTACTTTATATTGTATTGAGTGTGTGGGTGTGGTGTGTATATGTGTATCAGGTGTGTGTATTTCGATTTGTCCAATGTGTTTGTGTTTTGTAAATGTGTGTGTATTTTGAGCGCGGCGGTGTGTACCGCCAATGGAATACCGCGGTTGAAAGACCGCCGCGTGGATTCATGGGTCGTGATAGTGTGGGCATATTCCTGTTGGCGTGACGGTGGAGGTTTTGTTCTCGCCAGTTTATCACGGACTTTGGTGTGGCGGACTTGTGTGGGTGTCTAGATTTTGGCAGATTCCGGCCTGTGGGTCGTAATAGCTGTAGCGGATTTCCGCGGCCGCAGCGGTGTGTTGGCGGTCTTCTGCACAGCGGTAAGCGGCATTTACCGCCAATGTTGTAATGAGGGCCTGTGTCTTTAAAAACTATGCTTTTTTGGGGGGAAATGCTGGCAATTGGCAAACAATACTGAAAATCTATAAAACCAGGGTGTGGTGCCACCCTTATAGGGTAGCAGATGGGATTTCAAAACCATTAGATCAGAAAGGTGCAATGCTGGGATGGCAAAGATTCTGGACCTCTCTTATAGTAAAATAAAAACTCACATTTTTTTTATTTGAATTGAACTTAATAAACAAGTTGGTGATTGCCAGGTGTTCTTGGTTTATAGAAAACGATTATGGGTCTTACCAGTTACTGGACTTTATGGTACATAGTACAGCTGGAGTCTGAATATGGTGCCAACTTACATCAAGGCAATGTCAATAGGTTGGGCTTATAAATGCACTGTCAAGCTAGACTTAAAAATCATCATGGAGATTGATGACTGATTCATCCCATCTGCACTGCTCCCACAGAAAAATGCCATAAATGATCAAATTATACAATACACTTTAAAAGTATTGCAATGCCATGTGTGCGCTCCAGAAAGTTCAAGCTCAGGCAGTTGGATAAATAAACAAAATGATCACAGCTGTGCATAAGGCAAGCACATTTTTTTGTGGAAGCACGCAACTTCTGTCCAATGAAAAGAGGTACTCCTGACCCCAAAATGTAGGTGGAGTCAAAGTCCTTCTTCTGGTTGTTCTCATGTAATTGCCAAAAACTGTGCTGCTAAGTCAGACCACAATGACAACCTAGTAATCCATAGGTGACTGGGTGCAGTATTCACTGTAAATACAATTGTCAAAGTAGGGGAGTGCGGTTCTCACACCAAATGTTAACCAACAGGGAAATAGCTAAGCACAGTGGGCTAATTATAATAACATAAATTATACCTGAGAGCTAGCTGTTTTTAAAACCTCGCATAAAAGAAATATTTAGCACTACTCAGAAATGCTCTTATCTTAAAATAAATTAGAGGGTTGCAATGCACTAAAGACTAGTCAAACCATCAGTTGTAGTATGAATTTTATTGTTTACATCACACGTATTAAACAAAAATACACTCGAAAAAAAATATTTTTTTGGGTTTAGTTCAGTTTTGCATGGTGCTGCGTGTTTCCATTCAGAAATAACAGAGACACTTCACAGTACGGTAGGTATATGTTAATGGATATAAGGGGAAATTCCTATCGAGCAATGAGTAAGGATGTGCAGTTGTAAGAAGAAAGAAAAAAAATACCAGAAAAGAGGAACACTAAGGTGTAGCCAGTGAGTAGCAAACAAAAATAATTCGTTATTTTTATATATATTGCTTTATATTGTTGTTCTACTCTTAAGCGCTGAAAATGAGAACATGGAGAAAATATAGGTAGTTAAAATGTATAGGAGATCGCAGGAATCAAAATAATTAAGTAATCAGCAGGACTCAATAAACGCCATTTTTTGGTGTACACGTTGTGCAAACCAGTGCAGATTTGTGACATCAAGTCCCACTTGGGACAGGTCAGTGTTTCATCACTTAAGCTTCGACATGCACCAAGCCTTCATCAGGACCAGGGAGAGATCTATAAATTGAGCTCTTTCCCAGTTTAGGAAAACCCCGAAAGATAAAACTATCACCTATTTTATCAACACATATAATGCTCGTACCTCTATTATTATGTTAATGCATGTGCCTTGCTTATATATCAATCAACAGTTAGTTCAATGTGCTAAATCTAGTAGAAGACAAGACTGTGTCCTGGCACGAATAATAATATCACCTCATAATTTTCAAATACGTCCTTTCATGTCATGTGAATAAATGAGCAGCACACCTTGATCCAGCCTTTTAGAAATTCCTAATAATATACACATAAATCAACACCTGAAGGACATCTAATCTGTTTTTCCTTTCTTAATCAGCGTGGCTGTACAATTATGTGGCAAGATGTCCCCTAAAAATGTATGCAATCTAAAAAATAACTTCGTTGAGGGAGTATAGTACCACTGCCTGAGGTCTTGCTCATGGGCTGCATTTGACAGAAGAGCATGTATGACGTTCTGTTTGCTTGAATGATTGATCTTCTCCCAAATATTGATATTAGGTTCTCCTGAGAGTAACTGGGACCTGTGGGAGTTCCTAAAGCATAAGGTAAAGAGAATGGATCTATTGAAAGAGGTTGTATGATGGATTCATGCATGCCTGAACCACGCATGACTTGGGACGAGGCCGCAACAACGGCTGCGTCTTTACCACATATGCCTTTACCACGCATTCCTTTACAATGAATTTAATGTAAAAGCATGTTTGGCAAAGGAACGTGTGTGATAAATTGTCCCCCGTCCTGCCCCCTTACACCTGATACCATACTCTGCAATCCACCCCTCACCAGCCCATAAAAGTGCCCCTTCCACCCCCTGCCTTGATCCCTACACCCCCCCCTGCCATGAGCCCTAAAAGTAACCCCACCATGCCTCTTAAAACTACCCCAACCCCCTTCCCCCCTGAACCCTAAAATCTACCCCGCCCTGCCCTAAAAACTACCCAAATCCCCCATCCCCACCCTGAACGCTAAAACCTACCCCGCTCTGTCCTAAAAACTACCCGACACTCTGACCCCGCCCTGAACCCTAAAACCTACCCGCCCTATCCTAAAAACTACCCCGTCCCTGCCCTAAACCCTAAAACTTACCCCGCCCTGTCCTAAAAACTACCCTGACCCCCTGCCCCCACCCTGAGCATTAAAACCTACCCGGCCCTGTCCTAAAAACAACCTGACCCCGCACTGAACCCTAAAACCTACCCTGCCCCATCCTAAAGACAACCCGACCCCCCACCCAAACCCTAAAACCTACCCCGCCCGGTCCTAAAAATTACCCTGACCCCCACCCCACACTGAACCCTAAAACCTACCCCGCCCTGTCCTAAAAACTACCCTGACCGCCCCCATCTTGAACCCTAAAACATACCCCACCCTGTCCTAAACCCCTCCTACATGCCCCTGCCCCACTTAATGGGATGCCGCAATCCTGTTCCGGCTGATCCCGGTGTGTGCCTGAACCACGGATATGCATGGTGCCTTAACCACACATTTGCGTGGCTCAGGCACATGCCTGGTTCAGGCAAGCGTGGTAACGGCCTGCGTGGTTACGGTCACGTGGTAAAGGCTGTTTCCCTTGAAAGAAAGATCTGGGATGCATGCCTGGCACCAGTGGCATTCAAGAGTGAAAATATTGCTTGTTATTATTGCAAGAGAGCAACTTTTAGCCAGGGACAACTAAAAAAACGCTGCAATACCCAGCAGCTTGAAATGTTACTTAAGATATTAGAGAGATGTTTGACTTTCTGTGACAGAAATAAAAGCAAAATAGAAAGAGTCAAGAAGGGGATTTGGTCAAGGCAACTGCCTGGTATAAAGTTAGTCTCCAGTAGTACAATTGTGGACACTTACTATGGTTTAACACTATAGCTTGTTTCTTTGCTTGCCAAACTAGTAAAAAAAAACAGTTAAGTGTAAAATCGGTTCTTTTCCATTGAAAGATACTACCAAACACGTCTAAACCTTCAGTGTCCATCTGTGGTAAACTACTCTGTTGCGATATGCTTTGGCCGAACCACCCACTATTGGATCAGAGTGATAGCATACCCCTGTCGGCTCTCATGGTAGCAAAAGGATGCCACTAAATCATTGCCAGTCGCCGGTCAGTGGCGCGAGGAGACTGTTCATTTGCCACAGTCTTTACTAGTTCATCAGAATAGCCAATTACTTGCACAACCCACATTTTAGCAAACAAATGCTAATTCCCACAATTGCACACTCTGGACACCCGAACAGCTCTCATCGTACTGTGTGGCATTTGAATTCCACTTCGACTCTCTCAATGCAAAGATACTTTAAAGATCGCCATCACAGGAGTTTTACGTCTCCTGGGTGGCTTGTAGATTGTCATTCTTAGTGCACTCCATGCATGTGTAGTTGCTCACAAGGACAGTTTTCTTCATGTGGCAAGCAATACGATGCGTGAAATGGGCTCCTTTATCCACTTGTCATCCTCCTGGGTGGATTGGCCAATTCAAGACAAAATATAAGGACATACTATACTGCATTCAATAACAGTCAATGGGCAGTTTGACTAACTGTGGGAAGACTACTAGGCTTGCTAGTTCAGTGGTGGCCAGGCCTCTGCCACTGGGCAGTAGACTTGTCACCTTCCTAGAAGTTCCCATCTGCCTGGTGGGGATCTCTGAGCCTTAAATGCATCAACGGGTGCAACAGATGCACTATACGTATGGTTTAGGTGAACACTGAACATGTCAGTGTCCCCAATCTGCATTTCTTTAGTTATTCACATACAAACTCCCAAGCAGGAATTTTTTGTGGGAAATTAAAAAAGCTCTGTCTTTGAAATACAGCAGTTTCATCATCTCTAAATGAAGTGAAGGAGTGGACAGTTTGGAGAGCAGGAGCACTGTCAATGTATGATGGTACTCCTGGTCTGCCAAACTCTAAATGAGGGATCTAGTCTTCTTGTTTAACCTCCTTCAACATGGGAAATTGTAATAGTCCATTAGGTGGTCCAGGCCCACATGTCCATCATGTGCTGGTCAATGGGAGAATCTCCTAAATGCACTCTAGCAAGTTTATTTCTGAAGGCACCACTCCACCTCCACCCCACCTTAAAAGTAGAGTTACTTTGAGTCCAGACGTCACCAAAGTTGAAAGCGTGCCAATTGCTGATAATCAGTTTCTTGACCTCCTAATTTAAAGGATAAAAGGCATTAACACATATGTTTATTATCATCCACTTTTTCTCAGTTTATATTTAAGACAGTTGATGCCCATAGCGTTCTTAAATTGCTGCCCTACCAGTTGCTGGGAATAGTCTTCTTGTAGGCCTTTGGCAGACAATGGGGCAACTGAGAAAGATTTTCTTGAAGTAATTGTCTTACTACTGTCTTAGGTGGGAATTTCACCTGAACATGCATCACCTGAACAGGTATTTTTCCGGGACTAGTTTCCAGGAGTGAGGCATTTCTACTAATCAAAACGTGAAAGCAAGTCTAACTCCCTTAAATTCATGACTATGAGTGTCATCCTGATGTGTGGCCCATCAACTCGCTAGGTCACCAGAGATCATGGCCTCCATTCCAGTAGCAGAGAACTAGCCATTCACTTTGGAGCTCTCTAAGCAGCAGCTCCACTAAAGGATCATCAATGTGCAGGGAGAGTGCCATGTTGTTGTTGCCCTGTTTGGCATTATTTTTGTCTGGTGTAAACTTGCAGTGCTAACGACAAGCAAGGTGTATTTATAAAAACCAAGAATTCAGTCTCCATCACCTCTAGAAAAATCAAAGAACTCTTCAAATACATTGTTTTAGCACTGCTTGATTCCACATGTGCTGTGACCGTCAGCAGTCCTAAGGGTCTCCCAGCGCACCCGGCACTATATTTACTGCTCATGGCCAATGAAAGACACGTTTTTATTGATGAGGTTTCGCCTTCAAACAATTTATTTTTTACTGGCTTTTCCCCAAAAAGGCATCTGGTTTCCGTCTCTTCCTCGTCACTGAGAAATGTCATCGGAACAAAGCACATTGCCCTTTGTACTGTTTTTATTCTGTTTAAAGAAGACAGTTTTTGTGCCCAGTATTACGAGCATTAGGAATAAAGGGCCAGATGTAGGAAGCCTTTTGCGCCTCGCAAACGGCAAAAAACGCAGTTTGCGAGGTGCAAAAGGCCTTCCGCGATGCAGAATCACATTTTGCGAGTCAGGACCGACTCGCAAAATGTGATTCCGACTCGCAAATAGGAAGGGGTGTTCCTTTCCTATTTGCGACCGCATCGCGATGTAGAGTTGCTTTGTGACCGCGAAAGCGGTCGCAAACCAACTCGCAGTTACCATCCACTTGAAGTGGATGGTAACTCATTCGCAAAAGGGAAAGGGTCCCCATGGGACCCCTTCCCCTTTGTGAATGCCCACAAAAATATTTTTTCAGAGCAGGCAGTGGTCCTATGGACCACTGCCTACTCTGAAAAAAACGAAACCAAATGGTTTCAGAATTTTTTCTTTTTGCAGCTCGTTTTCCTTTAAGGAAAACGGGCTGCAGAGGGAAAAAAAACTGCTTTATTAAAAAAGCAGTCACGGACATGGTGGTCTGCTGTCTCCAGCAGGCCACCATCCCCGTGAGTGCCTAGACTCGCTATGGGGTCGCAAACTGCGACCCACCTCATGAATATTCATGAGGTGGGTCTTTGCGACCCCATAGCGAGTCGCAGAAGTTGTCTGAGACACCTTTCTGCATCTCGGATTGCAAGTTTCAATTTGCAAGTCGCTATGACTCGCAAATTGCAACTCGCAATCTGATACCTACCTACATCTGGCCCCAAGTCACACGCTACTGCTTTTGCTTATTTGCACCAATTGAGTGATGAAATGGTAATACATGCTGTTTTAAGTTTTGTAATAAGTGCTATTCAGGTATGCTCTGGATATTGAGGTCTGTTTTTAATGTCAGGTCGCCTGTATTTTATTTGTTTATTTTAAATGTTCTGTGTGTTTATAATTTTTGGGACTTCTATGGTTCAAAAGAGCGGAATGAGGTATTTTGATGATGGTCTACTGTAGGATGCCCTTGCTACAAAAGGGCTCTTTCTGTACAGACATAGCTGATGCATGCTGCTACTCCAATCAGCCAAATAATACAGAAGTTAGTTATTTATCCCTTGTTATACTTTTACACCGATCTTTACAGCTAGAAACATTCGTCCCCAACACATAATATGAATGTGCTTTATTAACTCAGAGTCAATAATCTTAGAATTAAACCCTGAGAGTATACTGCTGAGATTTCTACCTTTGACCTTTAAATTGACAACAGTTCTCATCAGTGTGGACGTTAAGCCCCTCATGTCTCTGTCCAGGCTCAGCCCTAGCCACCACCCTGCCATTGTTCGCGACACCTAGCATCAGTAATTGCGCTCAGATACCAGGTCAGCCAGACGGTGGTGGAAGAACCTCAAGGCGGTTGCAAAGATCAGCATGGTGAAGTAAGCTCCTGCGATCTTGGCTGAATCGAAGGCTGAGTGTACACATGGTGTGCAAAATTTGCATAATTTGCATAAATGCATGGCATTTGGGGATGATTACGTAAAATTATGCATAAATACATGAAAAGTAAATCTGTCATTTGCCTCCATACTTTGGCGCAAAATGCATCCCTGTGTCAAATTCTAAAAGAACACATTTTGCGCTAGAAGTGTACAGAAAAACACAAAAGCCGTCACAATTGTTCTTGTTGTTGCATTGTTCCCGCACACGTAGGCTAAAATTTTTGCACAAACTGCAGCGTAATTACGCAATGTCACGTAATGGTGTAAATTCAGGAATTTATCAAAAGAAGCCTGACATGAAATTATGTGAATTACACCAGCATAATTTTAATTTTGCCAAAGTCTAGTGTATGCTACTGAGATTTTGAACCTTTGACTTTTATGTAGCCTAGGAGTCTCAGCGGCATACACACAAAGGGCCTTATTTCAAAAAGTAACTTACACTTTTGAGTAAGATACTTTTGAGTATGTTTACTACTTTTCAGTATTCACAAACTGCACTTTTGTATTAACTTGCAATTTGGTAGTAACTTACACATTAGTATGTCCAGTATTACACATGGCCAGCCACTGGTACTGTAATACCCTCCTATAGAAAATAATAGAGGTAGGGACTTACTACAATAGTGGAGATTGTGAATTCTGAAAAGTAGTAAACTTAATTAAAAGTGTAAGTTACTACAAAGTGCAGTTTGTAAGGAGCACTAGTTTAGCACTACAAAACGTACTACAAAGTGCAGTTTTTAAATCAGTCCCAAAGGTCGTTATTTAGACCTGGGGAAAGGTATCGTCTTGACTCAGTATTAAACAGCACGACTCCCCTGAAATGGCTAAGTTAGGGCTCCCTAATTACATATTCAGAAATCTGAAAACCCTAAAGCAGACTCAGTCTTAAATCTTTCTGAGGACAGTAATTTGAGAACTAATAAAATGGCTAAAAGTAACATCTGTTATTTACAGCACTTAGAAATGTCAGAATTGCAATACAAAACAAGTAATTATTGTTGTCAGCTTGGCAGGGCAGGCACTACCATGCTGACGTTCTTGTTCTGAATGGCCCACATGTAAAGGCTGTATCTGACAGAGAGTCCGAGGATTCCTCTTGATCTGAGGGTCCAAAGACACATCAGTATATTTCTCCTCTAAGGTATGCAAAGGTACTCTTGAAAACTACTGTGCTGGTACTATATGAAGGCATAATACTGGTGAGGGATTCCTCTTTTGTCAGCAGGAGCACGTACAACCCAAAGAATGTATTCAAAAGGAATACTAAGGATGTGTGAATGACAGAACTGTCTCCCCCTCCACTAGAACTAACCCCTTAGATCTGCCCCCGTGGTTTCTCTGGTGAGAACCAGATAGAAGGCTTCCACCAGCCCACAACTGGTTGACATCTCCCCTTCTCTATCATTCCTCCACATCAGTCTATCAGATGCAGAGTACTGCCTCATGACTCATTAGAGGCATGTTGACCTAGTACATTACAGCCTCACTCTACCAAGTTTTAAATAATTACCAAGCACACTTAGCTTACCTACTTTCCACTCAAGTAGAAACGTTATCCTAAATGTTATAAAGTTAAAATAAAATATACATATATTTTATATATGATATATATGTACATGGTGCTGCAAAAACAGACCAGCATCCACTCTGTGTGCTCTGACCCCTAAAAACATGTAGAATTGAGTGGCATGTTTAATTTACCTATAGATCCCTACTACCTGGTACTCTGTGTGCCTAGGGCCTGCACATTAAATGCCAGAATTGGACTGCAGCATTTATTGTGCCCTCCACTAAAGTGAGAAGTGAAAACTAGACTGTAGGCGTGCTGGTGCATCATAACTATGCAGTTTTAAACTGCAAATTCAACCTGGCAAAATAACCCTTTTGCCAAGCCTAAGCCTTCCTTTTTAATACATATAAGCACCCCCCTTCCCCCCCCCACACCAAAGGTAAGCCCTAAGTGTCCATAGGGCTGGGTGCATGGTATTTTAAAAGTAGGATATGTGTACTTAAGTTCTACATCATCTGGCAGTGAAAAACCTTCAAAGTTATTTTTCACTGTGGCAAGGCTGTGTCTTCCATAGTAAAACACTAGTTTGCATTGTAACATCTTATAATGTATAACTTCAGTTTGGGAATACCTAGACCAATTATTAAAGGGCTCAAATTAATAGGAATTTAAAATCCAATCTGATGGTTGAGTTGGATTTTAAATTAATATTTTAAAATTGCCACTTGGGGAAAGTTGGCATTGTCCTGTCCAAAGCTTCTAGGAGCCCTTTTGGAGATACTCCTCAGCTGCCGCCCGACAGCCTGCAGCAAGGTGTGAATTGCTCTCATGAAACTCACAAAAGAGCTTTAGTTCGAAGGAGTTGTGACATCCTCCTGAAAGGATTGCCTGGGGGATGTGGTCACCAAATGTACACACTTCAGAGGGCAGCCCTTGTCACAGGGGGATATAACTCACACCTAGCCCTGCCTTCGGCCAGGTAGCCAGAGTTGCACCAGTCCAGAAGGGGGAACCTGTCCCAGAACTGTTTTTTTTCAGGCAGGCAGAGTTTCCTCATTTCCCTAGACACTCCTCAAGCTGTGCCCAGAACTCTGATCAAGGGAAGAAACATTCTGCCATGTTGGATTTTGGCAGAGCAGGGCACTGTGGGATTACTTAAGGCCAAATCCCCAGGAAATAATGTCAAGATGTGTAGGGTTACCCCTGGAAACTTTTTTCCAACAGGTAAGGGCTTCACCCCCATCCACAAGCTAATGCTAAGAATAAACGTGGCATTCCCCACTACCTTTTGCAAAACGCCTCTGGACCTGTGGACGATAGAAGAAGGAATGCAGCTGCTGAACCCTGAAGTTAAGAAAGAGGACTGCACCTACTATAACCTGTGGAGAGAGACCCCAAGTGCTTGACCATCTCCAACTTGTACCCAGGACTCAAGAGTGGTCTCCAAGGGCTAGTTGGTTACCCTCCTGTTGAGCTCCAGGAACGCAAAAGCTGCAAGAAGCCCCAGACTGTGCTGAGCCCAGCTGACCCTACCAACTGGATTTGACATTGGTGCTCCTGGTGGGTTCCGGTAGACCGAGTTCAAAACTCCCAAGTAGTGCTTAAAAGGTTCTAGATCCTTGGATCATGAAGATTTGAACTCTCTACCCAGTAGGGTAATGATTCTCTATTATTGATGTTTGTTATTTTGGTGTCTTTTTCCCTATTAATCATTATTTTTAATCTAACGTTTATAAATTGGGGAGGATTATTGTGTTGTGTTTTCTTTATTTAACTGTTTTGGTACTGATAAATGCCTTACGCATTTATCCTAAGTTAAGCCAATCTGCTGTGTGCTACAGCTACCATGGGTTAGGTTGAGGTTTAATTTATTGAAACCTAACTGGACCTAATAAGGGATAGTGCTAGTATTACTTAAAGATGTCTTCAATCCACTATAAATAATAAACCACTTTCTCACAGTTGTTGAAAGCAGCTTCACCCGGTGTTGTTTTCCATTGGGGTTTCACAGTTTCTTAATAAAATACTATGTTACACCTTTACTCTATAATGACCTCGTTATAGATATCCAAATGAGAATATGTTGGTTAATTAATGAATTGATTACTTTTTTAATTGGAACAAATGGTCTATTTGACTAAACATGAGACAATAGTCGTAAAAACCCACCTTTAAATGCAGCGCATCTCATTTGCACTAAACTCTGTAATCACATTTGGCTGTAATTAATTAACATAAGCTGCATGCAGTGTGCAAGGGCACCCCACAGAGACAGATGGCACCCTAGGGAAAATGCTGAAGCAATACGCATGCATTTTAGATGAAGTTCTTGTACTAGTCATAACAAATAATGCTTGTTAGCAATCCTTTTACAGTATAACCTCTTATACTATGTTATCTTATGTGTACCCCACTGGAAATAGGTGGAGCCAGTGAAGTCTCAGAAATGACAGAATTGTATCATTTGTGATTGGGAGCATGGTACTCAAAACAAGACAGGTTGTAAAGACCGAAGGAAGTCATTTTGAAGACAAATTGCACTAAACTGCAAATCTTGGTTCATGCTTAAGCAGGACCATCATTCAACGAACTCCCAGATAGTCGAAGACGTCATTCAGTTAATAAGGTTGCCAGAAAAAATAATTATATTCCAACAGAATTTGCTTTTTTAGTGTTATGATTTTAAATTTCGTTTTTAACCTAGAAATACCTTCAGTTCTGGGCTTGGACAAATCAGATCCCATCCTATTGGTAGTGGCCTCTGCCAATGAATGTGGGGGGCGGGGATTTAAAAATGCTGTTTAAAAAAAAAAAATTAAAACCTACTTACCTGGTTAAGTCCGGGGACGTGTTTGTCTCCTGTCCTCCTCTTCGTCCAGAAGCACACAGGCTTCCAGACTCCCCTCAACCAATCGCGAGGCTGCTGTCACCAGCATGACAGCAGAGCCATGATTGGAGTGAGTGGCCTGGTTCGGCATTCACAGAGGAAGTGGCACTCTGTGCACTTTCTCCTAATGGCTGTGAAATACAGCTGGGTGGAGAAATTGCAAAGTGCGCCTGTCTGTTTGGCCGGCCAGTGGGCGACACTCCTCCACCTTAGTGCAAAAACCACCCCTTCCCATTGGTATCAAATATGTTCGAAATACAAATCTGAATATTTAAATTGGTAAAGCCACTTTCTGAGAGTTGGGAGGCTCATCTAGGCCGGGTGCTCCTTGGAATGCATCAACACACCAAGCACTTTACTCCTGTAACTAAAAGGTTACTCCAGATGGTAAATTTGTAGATGAAGGAGGGGCAGAGCAAGCAGGGCCCAAGTAATTGTATCATGCTGTTCAACATCAAAAATGGTACTATGAAGTGGTACATGAATATAACGATGTTACTAGTATCAGATGTGTTGTAGATATGTTTGTTCATACCCACAAGTAATTCTAAAATTACAGTAATCTTCATTACTCTAAAAACCCTTTCCTTGTCCCAGTCTTAGCTTCATGAGATGTGCCCACCTCAGGCAGTCCATCAACAAGGCCCACAAGAATGAGAATTAGCCCTCTACAGGTGCCACAAAGGGAGGCCATGACCAACACTCAACCTTACTACTACTTACGTACAACTTGCGTGGACACCATAGACCTTCTGGGATGTATTATGGAAAGTAAGAACAGCAGCAAAAAAAAATCATAATAACTTTGTGCCCAGTGTTTTGACCAAGTACTTGCTTCATGATATTATATCAAAATTACAGTAATCCAGCAAGATGCTTGAGATGCAGGAGCCGAATTAAATGCAAGAATGCCAAGTCACATGTATCAGCAATTAGTTGGGGGATCTGAGGATCGAAGGCACAGATCTGAAGCTGCATTGAGGAGTCAGAAAGCAAATGGCATTTCAGAAGACCATCTTGGGCATTCCCAGCAGGACTCTCCCTGCACACAGAAATCCAACCGCAGAAGAAGAAATGCAAGCCATAATTGCACTATGCTTCCCAAAAAGTTATCACCTGGTGCTGCCAGTGATTATAAGAAGAGACGAGCGGAGCATAAGTAGCGACCATTATCTTCAGAAGCTGACATACCCATTGCCTAAACACTGTTGGACAAAGAAAGCCTTGCTGAAGTCTCACTTCCTGGAGTTAGTAAAAAGACGGACGTTAGTACACCCCATCCTAAGCAAGTACTTAATTAAATGAAAATACTTTGTAAGACCGAACTATCTCAACTAGATATTAAGCCAAGACAGTTAATTGTAAAAGGGGCATCTATCTAAGGAGAGACATGACTTCTCCAAAGGTGAAAGTCAGTGGCCATTGTCGGTGGACATCTGGGCATAGTCACTTGTGCTTTTGTGAGCGACTTTTCTTAAAATGCCAACTGCATCATCTGAAATCCAGGAGCACTTATAACAATTTTTTAACTCGTACCTCATAAGTGATCAACATTTTAATAACAGGTGGAACCTGTAAAGAAGCCAACACCATGGAAACCCGAAGCCAAAAGTAGATGTCTAACCAAAGGCCAGAGATAACAAAAACTATCACAAACCTTCACAACCCTCAATAATTTCATCATTTGAGCAGGAATTATCCGAGGGTCACCTGCAGATTCCAGAATAAAATTTGGCACAACCAGAGACAGGCTGAGACGATCAGTAAACTACAGCTTGTCCCATAGCAAAGAGAGAAAATGATCACCCCCAGAGAATGCAAACTATTTCAGTGTGGTCCTAATAATACCACTGAGTACTACATGCCACGCAGTAGGAGGCAGTGGTGGCCTTGCCAAATGCATGTCTATTGGGATCAAGATGCACACACGACTGTGGTCTATAACAATGAGAATAGGAGAGTTATTGAACATATTTGTTGAAAATGACCCTTAAGGCAGTTGCAGATGGGTGGGTGCTGGCCAGTGGAGTAGAGATCCTACCACTCTAGCAGCATAAGAAGGACTACCGTTGGACCCAATGGGCTGGTGAACTGGGCCCTACTCAAATGTTAATTAGTTGCTAATGCGCCTCTTCTGTCTGCAACTTTGCAGACAAACTGGCAATAAATAACACTGCTAGGGAATACCACAAAACAAGATGGTGATCTGTTGGCTGTCAAGCACAGTGAAGTAAACAGACAAAGAGAAAAAAATCAAAGAGGGGAAAACACAGAAGTAGAACAAAGAGAAACAAGCAATGGTAAAGACAATGGTTCTCGCCTATGACAGCTATTCGCTTCCGCAATGTTTTGTAGCCTTGCTGTACAGCAGTGCATATTTGTTGTAATGTTGCTAAAACTAATTTTTAAAAGTGCTATCATGCAGCCAAGGCTAATGCACTTTTATAAGTGAATTAGAGCTGGATGCATCACAGTGTTTTTATTATTCTTTTAACCATGCTGCTATTTGGCATGGCTACAAATCACTGCCAAATGTGGCAATGCCCATGCTGCACAGTAGAAACGAAAGGCAGTGGTAAAGGCAATAGCCTTAAAGGAGAGACATATTGGCTTTGATAATGTTTGTTTTGTTGCGGCACAACACACCTGTCATTCTGAGCAAACCAGTTAATCTCCTCATTGGTAAAAGTAAAAAAAAAACATTTAGAAAAAACTCCTGCCATATAAAGAAAGCCATTGCACTTGTGTCCAGGTCTTAGTGAAAATACATTTGGAACCAGATAACATCTGTTGTCACAATAAAAGGAGATAGCATTTGTTGTCACAATAAACAACCATTTCACTGGAAAAAAAGGGCTTCTTTGAAGTGTGTGTGGCATAGTAAAATACATCTACACATGGCAAGAGTTCAAGAAGGATCACAGGAAAAGAACCCAAATATTACCTCAATCACATCACAGTCACTGGAAGGGCAGAATAAAGCTGAAGCAATCATTACTTGGTCCAGATCCAGCTAAAAGTGGAGGAAGTAAAGACAGCATGCACTGGCCAATTAGAAGGCAGAAAATTAAGAGTGATAATGAAGCCAGCGAATGTTAAGCAATGGGCTGGATGCAAGCCCCTTGTATTCAATGTCTCTTGCAAGCAGGAGAGCACGCTGCACATGCACTGTCTAAGATGAGACCTAAAGATGGGCATAAAAGCGAGAGGTAAGAAACAAGATAAAAGGATGGGGGAACACAGTTTGGTAGATATAAAGGGAAAGAAAGAACAGGAGGAGGAAGAACGGGTGAGAGAAAGGACAGAAATATAAAAAAAGAAGGAAAAAAGGGATAGAAAGATAGATGGAAGGGTGAAAAGTTGGCTCAAAGAGTGAAAGGATCACAAGGTAAAAAGTTGAAAGGACAGAAGAATGGATAGATAGAGAACATGGATGCATGAATGGATGGAGGGAATAGATCAATGTGTGAATAGATGAAAAGGTGAAAAGATTGCAAGGTGAAAGGGTTAATGGACAGAAGGAAGGAAGACTAGACAGATGGAGGCGAGTGAATGGATGGGTAAAGTGCCTGGAGAAGGATACATGAATATATTGATGAATGGAGGATGGGAGGGTGGATTGAAAGGTAAATAATTGGCAGGTGATTGAATGGATGGACAGATGGAAGGGTGAATGGGTGTCTGGCTTTAAAGTTGAAGAAAGCATTAGAAGAACGTATGTAAAAAGGGTCTGGTTGGCTCGCTTCGCTTGCTCATCTGATTAGAGCAGGGGTCTTCAAACTAGGGGGGCCTCAACTGATCCCGGGGGGGTGCCGGGCTCTGACCTAAAGAAGCATTTTTGAGATAGCAGGGCTTTGTTTTAAGCAGAAACGTATTTGCATTAAAAAGGTAACAGTAATTAACCGCAATGTTTAAATAGGTTTCGACATATTTAAACATTGTCAGCTTAAAAAAATAATTATGAAAAATTCAGAGGGGGGGGGGCAATGATTTTTATTCTTCAGCTGGATGGGGCGTGGTATTAAAGAGTTTGGAGACCACTGGATTGGAGGGATATTTCAAATGGGGGTAGTTTTTCGTTTTCTTCCTACTCCCTCGGTTGCGACCACCAAGCGCCTGGACACACGCTTCCCAATGGCAAGCACCCATCACAGGCAAAGAGTTAACACATCTCCACGCGGCGCTTTCGGTTCGTTTTTCTTGATTTCCGTTCCCACCATTGTTTGTCTCTGGAATGTTGTGTGCATGTAACCGAAGCTGGCTCCTTTATGAGTCGCGTTGCGCTCCCCGGTGATGTCACAATCCAGCACTTGTCTGCGTGGACCCCTCATTCAGCTCCCGGCGCTGACGCTGGCCACAGGCCGCTTCCGCCCGCCGCAAGAACCCGCCGGGGGAATGCGTTCACACGGACAGCGCTGCAGCTACCCTTCACCATACGACAAAATGTGCTTCATGTTAAAACCCAGAAGAAACAAAAACACCCAGGCGGGAAAATGATTCCGACAGCGCATCTCTTACTTGCAGCCGCGTAGTCCATTTTCTTTCAAAGTTTTATTTTTCTTTGACGTACTTTATTTCTATCGTCTGACATGTCAGAAAATCAGTGCTTTAAATGGGCCGGTACAGTCCGGACCTGAGTACCGGCACTTTTTTATTTTGAGAGGGAGAGTACCGTCATATCTCAAGAAAAATGTAATACTTTTAATTGCAGAGTACCGGCACTTGTCAGAAACAAGCAGGTACTCTGGCACAGAGTACCTGCACTTTAATTTTTCCATTTCAAGCACTGCAAAAATCAGTCAAATGTACTTTTATGGAAACTAGTGTTTTATCTCACCTTCCAGACCTTTCTTTTGTGCATGTCTAACTTTTATGCCATACAGAGTTGCCAAGACTGGTTGTGGGCCGTCAGTAGCACCAGTGAGGTCAAGATGTTTGCCCTGGGCACTCCTATTTTTTATGAACTCACGCTGAAGTGCTAGGAAGCTAATTGATCTGATCTCTGAGCCACTGCAGTTAGCACCAGTCCGGGCTAAGGGAGGAGACATACCACGTGCCATGATGAGATAGTGGGAATGGGCCGAAGACCACCATATATGTCGAATAAGACTTGCCTCTTCCAGGTAAAATTAGGAAGTCACCAGTCAAAGAGAGTGAGTATCACTCAGGGATGCCAGGTGCTCAGTCTCTGACTTAGAAAAACAGTTAAGAAGTGCTGAGTGGAATGCTTGAATTCTAGGGCCACAATCTAGTCCATTGTTATTGCCCACTATTGCACTCTGGATAGAGACCAGCCATACGCAAATCGGAGATGGCCATGCTCCAATAGGAACACTCCATCCTGAACTACAGTCAAGGCCATCTCTATCCAGAAAAACAAACAGCTAGTGATCAATGTCTGCTTTTAGGGCCTCGTCAGAGAAATGTTGCTTGAGTTCAATGGCACTAAGAGCATGGGTGTAAAGTCTGGGTGAATCTGTGACTTCTCATTTAAAAACACTCCATCATGGAAGGTTAATTTCTTGAGCCCTCCAAATTTGCATTGCAATGCTTAATAACACCACCTAGGCATCCAGAAGATGAGTGTGGTAGCCAACTGAGCAATGTCCATACTGTAAAACCCCAGAGCCTAGGGGCTGTGGAGGAGCTGTCTTGCCATGGGAGTCTATCACCCTGTGCGTTCGGTTTCTATTTTACTAGAACAAGTGCAACTCCAATGACAATTAGCTGTGCAACATGTTAATTAGTCCACAGGGTTAGTATTGTACTGTTTGATTGTGTTATGGACTGATCACAAGGGGCGATCATTTGATAATAATGAATCCATTACTGAGCTGATAACATGGGTCATTTATGTCTTATCATGTAGGATATGGCAAGCTCGGTGCTATTATGTACTGATGTGTGATATCGAGCATCTAACTAACATAGTACGCCGTCTTGAAAAATAATTGATTATGAGATCTGCTGACAGGAGAAATGCCAGTGATTGTATCACTTAATTACTTTTCTTGACTATTAGGCTCAAGTTCCCATTATAATTGCATTTGACTACTTCCAACCTCCATCCCTGTTTTTAGCTAATTGTGGATTTATTTAGTCTATTTCCCAGTAACATTTTGATAACTTATTTGGATGAAATCTATCAATACCCACTGTGTAAGTGTATTTCAATCCTTCAGTTGCAAACAATGTTACGTGCAGAAGGAACTTTCAAATTCGTCCTTTGCTCCATTGTACCAAAAATTCATTATTTTAGTAGTAATCAGTAATATTTTAATAGTATCTAGTTTTCAAGAATATTAAGATTCGATTCAATTTAAGAGTCACAATTTTACACAACCCTCCACCCTCGACAAAATTTAGCGGAGAACCCTATGTATTCCTGTAAAGATTTCCTTTAATCATATTATGTGATAACAAGTGCCCCTTTGTTTCTACTTTTCTCCAAAACATCTTTAGGAGAGAACACACAGGACATCTGTATACAGGTATTTTAAATGCTGTTCTGTTTTTCACCAACGTTACTAAATCAATGTGTGGGAGGATGGCAGATGTGAAAACGGAGACACCCATACAGAAAGAACAATGCCAACTATCCAGCCTTCTATTTAGTCCTCTCTCGATGCCAACTTGCCTATCTATTCCCAGTTGTGCATCCCATATATCCCCATTTTAACTATCCTTAATGTGTTCACTGGAAAAATGACAATTAACCTACTACCTCTCTGTTCGTATCTGCCAACGCTCACCACAATCATGGCAGCCTGATTGCAGCACATTGCCATCCAGCCATGCATAGCTACACTTACTGTTCATTACATGCTTAACACTCCAAAAACATACAAATCTAAAATGATGAAATAAAACTAAAAAAAACAAATTAAGTTCATAGTTGTTAAATATTTGTTGCTTACTGGCAGTGTATCTTATACAGGATGTACATCTCTCAGGTCCTTCAAAATGTTTGCATTTTCACTATTAGCAATGGCTCTTTAGGTTACAAAATGTATCATTTTCTTCAAACTTGCTCGAATGTTCCTTGGATGCGAAACGACACCAGAATATGGAGAACATGTGTAAGACGATTAAAGAGGGCCATTCAGTAAATGGTGTCACAATACATATCAAAACTGAAGCCGACATCAGATGATGGAGCATTCCAGAATGCACCTAGTAATTGTTGGAGATGCAGGAGTGGGTAAAGAGAGCATAGAGGACTTCTTTTTTTCTAGATTGGTTGGCCTTTTCACAGGACTTGCAGACCCCACCCCCACCCCAATACTCCAGACAGGCTTGATCTTTCTTCAGGAGTTGCCTGAAGAGTTCGAAATCACCATAAATCTTCAAGGTGTGTGTGTGTGTGAGAGAGAGAGAGCGATTGAATTTAGAGAAATTACCTGTCCCAAATGCTTCAGAGTCTTAAGAACTATCTCCCCAGAGGTATCAAAATAGGGCAACTGGATTGCTTGACCTCCTCTCAACTGTAACTATTTTGTGCACCTATACACTTTTCAATACAGCATGGCATTGATTAATTCAGGGGAGGCAGACGGGAATTCCGGAAAGTTGTTGTTTGATACAAATTTTGGTTTATTCCATTTCGACTTGTCCCCGCCAAACGGCAGTTGTAGGAAGTTTCCTTTGTAAACTTGAAATTAATAAAAAGATTTGACCGATAAAGACAAATAATTGGTGGATGTAAGCATCTGTAACTGAAGTAAGCACAAAGCAGATAGACCAGCCTGGTATATGTATTGCATTAAGCAAAAACCTATCAACAAACAAGATCATTATGTTCTAGAGTGGACCCCCTTTTGAATCTACCACTCTTCAAAAAGTTGTGCAGGGGCGGACATTCCTTTTTCCTTTAGACCGCCCACTTTAGAACTCAATCCCTGCCTGAATAAAATAATTGACAAGCAATTGGAATTCTGTCAGGCACTAAAAACGTAGCTCTGCCTAGCTACACAAGACAAGATGCAGATAATCAATTATATAAGTTGGAAAGTAGGCATGAATGAATGTATTAATTCCTATTCCCTCCACAATGCCTCCTGTTTATGTGCAGCGACGTATGATGCACCTTTTTTGAAACTTGTTTAATCCTCACAGACATCACTCAATCTCTCCCATATTGAATACACAATCTAACATCTAACTATCTAATATCCTTCCAACCATGCACTCTCCATAAGGGCAAGTAGGAAGCAAATGCCCATCTGAGTACTTCGCAGTCTCTTCAGGGATATGAAACGCTGAAAAACAATACAATGGAGACATGCCCTGAAACACTGACAATGGCATGTACTGATGGCAATGCCCACCTTTCTGCACAGAACAGGGAAGCTTAAAAGATGTAAATGCTTTTATCTGAGAGTGTTAAATGCCTTGCTCTACAACTAAGTTCAAGGGGCCAAATGTAAAAAAAAAAAAACTGCTGGCAAAATACTGGTTGCCAATTGAGAACACTATGGGGGTCATTACAACCCTGGCGGTCGGTGTTAAACCGGCGGTAAGACTGCCAACAGGCTGGCGGTCTCACTTTGGGGAATTATGACCATGGCGGTTACAGCCATGGTCATCCGCCGGTTCTCCGTTCCGCCCGCCAGGGCGGAGACGACCGCTGGGCTGGAAACCTGGGTCTCCAGCCCGGCGGCCGTCACTAGACCGCCGGCGGTATTTGGACCCGGCTTACCGCCGTGGATTTCCAGCGGTTTGAACCGCCATGAAATCCATGGCGGTAAGCACTATCAGTGCCAGGGAATTCCTTCCCTGGCACTGATAGGGGTCTCCGCCACCCCCCACCCCCACCCCGACTCCCTCCCCTAAACCCCCCACCACCCTTGCCACCCCCCAAAGGTGGCAGGGCCCCCCTCCCCACCCTGACCCCCAACATCACATAGCCACGCACGCAGGCACCACCTACACACTTACACGCACACACGCCGACATACATGCCTACATCCACACACACAGTCAGACACGCACACCCACATTCAAACATACACGCACACATCCATACAGACATCCCCACAGACATACACGCACTCATTCCCATACACACAACACCCCCGCAAGCATACACGCACTCACACACCCCCTCTACATACACACACGCACACCCCCATGCACCCACACAACACACAACGCCCCCCCGCCCCCCTCCCCTCATGGACGATCGACTTACCTGGTCCGACGATCCTCCAGGAGGGGATGGGAGCCATGGGGGCAGCTCCGCCGACACCACACCGCCAACAGAACACCGCCAAGGCGAATCACAGGACGTGATTCGCTGGGCGGTGTTCTGTTGGCGTGGCGGTGGAGGTGGAGGTGGAGCAACCTCCACTTCCCCGCCTCCCGCCAGTATGGCTGTTGGCGGCTCTCCGTCGGTAAAAGGACAGAGAGCTGCCAACGGTCATAATAGGCTGAGCGGAAAAACGCCAGCACTGGCGGTCTTCCGCACGGCGGTCCCTCGGTGGTCTTCAAAAAAGACCGCCGAGGTTGTAATGACCCCCTATATTTTCTACCAGTACAGAATTTTACAAATCAACCTGTATAGTAATAAGTCAGTTTGTAACAAATTTGAATTGTAATGGGTCATACTATCACCTACCTCATGATTATTAATGAGGTAGGTCTCCAGTTGTGGCTCACTATGATTGGAGGCCATCATAAGGATGGTGACCTGCTAGGGTCAGCAGATCACCAAGGCTGTGTTCGCTTTTTTAATAAATGAATGTGTGTGTTTTTATTCAAATGCAGACAGTTTTCCTTAAAGGAATGCATTTAGAAACAAAAGTTTACTTTTTCAAAAAAAAATTGAGAGTTAGTAGTGGTCCCACAAACATGGCGCACTTCCCAACATCTTTTTATTAATTTATTTTTGCGAACAAATTACCAGCACAATTCTGGGGCCGTAATTTGTCAATGTTTTGCAATCGTATTTCAGTTGCAATGTGTTGCTATATAAAATACTCACTCCGAACTTGGAAGGGATGCCTACAAAACACCCTTTCAAATACCAATTTTGTACAGGTGTTGGAATGCCATGTAATGAGTTGTAAATGTTTACAGACCTCTAAAATGGTGTTAGGATATTCAAAAGAGCATTTTGAAGGTCACAGACGCCATATTGTAGAGTTTGTGACCACTAACATATTTGGACAGCTGGTCCCTATGTTATGTAATTAACTCTTTAAAAAATAAACTGTATATGGGTAAATTATTGTAAGTTGTCCCACTGTTCTTGTCTTACACATTAGAACATATATCAAAATAAACTCTGCTGTATTTCTTTTTTACTTAGTTTAAATTAACTAAGGCATAGAACTCAAAGCTGCCTCATTTGGGTGGGCTAGCTAAGCTTATTGGCTGAACTGGTCTTCCAGTGTGCTCTTCAGCTTGCTTATGTCTGTCAGTGTTCTTCTTTCTGCTCTAAAACTTACAAAAGCAACAGCTGCAGTGTGTAAAAACCTTTCAAAGACACTTGCTCGACAACATCAAAACATAAGGGGAAAAAGGGCGATTAATCTGCTCTGCGCCTGTCAGGGCGGCAGTGGTGCTTCCTTAATATTTAATTTTGTATCTTTTTGAAAAAGAAAATAAATGCTTTCTCCTTTCTAGTAGGGAATACTAAGAAAATGCTGGCTCTTTGCAAATCCAATCTCTCAAACAGTTCATCTGGACACAACTTTTTTTCGAAAATGACAACTTAATTGTTCTGAAAACCTACATTAGGCAAAGGATGAGACGCCAGGGACCGAGCATTTATCGCCAGAGATCTCTTCTGCAGCAATACATTGGAC
Source organism: Pleurodeles waltl (assembly GCF_031143425.1). NCBI lineage: Eukaryota > Metazoa > Chordata > Amphibia > Caudata > Salamandridae > Pleurodeles > Pleurodeles waltl. The sequence goes on along the minus strand of NC_090444.1, from coordinate 1,147,247,124 downwards.
AACTGCCTCTCGTGCTCACACAGAGGATTTTTCATTTACTGGAAAAATCAATATGTATTACTGAGGAGTCATTTTATCATATGGTTAATAGTATTTGGCGAACTTCTTTGACAATAACCACAGACAACGCAAATAGATCTAGCAGGTGTGCAGTGCATAAAAACACGTCCACCGCACACTCATGCACCACACATCTACAGACATCCATGTATGCAGATCAACATACGCACAGGCTCATGAAGACACGCATACACACAGAGACAACACCCACAGGGGGAAACCATGCACACCTCCAAGTACCTGTGAACAAACCAACAGCTAACGTAGATGTACGCAAACTGTGACTAAACGCACGTAATAGCCACAGAAAGCACGCATAGGGAAAACATATATGTTAGGGTGAGTGCAGACATGGATTGGTAGATGGACGACAAACATTAAGGGTGGGTGTAGTGTCGGGTGTGGCTGTATACCTGGATGAACGGTGGAGTGCATTGACTCTCAGTGGAAGGAAGTGTACATGAGTGAATGGTTGAATGAAAAGTTGAAGGGAGTCTGGGTGAGAGAGAAAAAGGACAGGTAAATACATGTAAGTGTGTGTGTGTATGTGTGTGTTTGAGTGTGTGGGTAGCAGGATGACATTGTGCGTGAATGAGTGGATGGATGCTTGGATTGATATTAAAAGCTAAACTGATGTATGTGTAAAAATCTGAGTGTGGGATAGTGTATAGACGAATTCAAAGGTGTGTATAGATCAATTGATTCAGTATCCATACATACATTAATGTATGAATTTGATGAATGGATTTATGAATGGATGCAGGTGTATCGATAACCCTATGTCTGGGTCGATGTGTGAGTGCGTGGGCAGTGTCTCTCCCCCTTGTTTCACTGTGCTTCCTCTCTCTCACACCCCATCTCTATCCTAAGATTTACTAGAGTCTGTTGTCCATGTACTCAGACTGTTCACAGCTCCCTGTAGTTTCAATGACTACAGCACAGATATTCTCAGGCACTGATCCTTGGTCTGAGCGGTGAGCTAAACCGTGGTTTGAGATGATTTTTTTAATGACTTGCACAGTTTAAACTGTCATACCACGTTGACTGTAAGAAGCAATCCTATGTCCAGAGGGATGATTATACTGGAGTGTGAGACAAGAACAATCAGACAATTAAGGGGAGAGTGCAATGTTTTTGGAAAACCACTGCTTGTAAGTGCCCTTAGATGCTCAAGTCAGTATTCATCATAGAGAGCAATTCTGTTCCAGGTGCTCATGCATATTTTGATGTCAAGAAAATACACCAGTGCCTGACTCTAACATGGCTGCTGTGGTTACAAGAACTACTTTTGATTACATGCACAAGTGAAATGAAGCGATTCGATATATAAATGGTGCTCCTGCCTTTCCTGCCATGTGATGCATGGCATTTGCTCTTCTTATCAAGCGCCAATAATTAAGGCAGAAACGCTGCATGCCACAACCTTAGGTCAAAAAACATTACCTCCCCTGTATAGACTAGTGAACTGTAATGAAAGATGCTGAAGACAATAAGCAATGGCAAAGCCAACAGGTCTGGCGTGCATTTTGACTCCTGACTAAAATATTTTTAAAAGCTTGCTAAAATAAAAAAAACATATATATTGTGCAGATAGCTGCGCTGTCAAGACAGGCCTAAAAATAAAGCCATTTGGTTTGAAGGTCGAAAAGACCATGGGATATATGACAGGTATTTTTATGGTCAATAGCATAACACTGACTAGCAACGAGAGCTCTATCTTAAGTATTTCTTGGCAGCACCACAGAAATAGAAAATGCATCTTTTTGAGGTGATTTTGAATATATTCTCTCTCTGATCTAGATATGCCGTGGCTTGACAAAAAGCTATACCTCTTTGTGTCATTTTCCCCACAATAGTCCGTGATACATTCCCAAAACTGAATTGTGGTACAGGCAAGAGGGCTAATCTCGGCTTCTGTACTTTACCACATTGTGTGATCCAGTGCAAAATATGTAATTTCTGCTTCATTGAGCACATTCAAAACAACCGACAAACCTCTCAGACCCCACCATCACCACAGTGAAAGTTTCTAGAACAGCCCATGCGCACTCTCTTGACTCAGTTAATCCAAAATTCCACTTAGCTGCGGTACCACGTGCTCACCGCCCTTTCCGTCAGCCACGGGCAGTTCATACAAACAGTACAGTGAACATTTTGCACGTAATATATGTCCCAGAAGCACAACATATAATTATTAAACACCAACACACATCCTCGAGCCTCACAGGGAGCTCAACGTATAATTACAAATTACTAAACACATGCCCTCGCGCCTCCATTCATTTATCTACAAAGGTAGGGGAGCTTAACACGGGCCAAGTTGCAGCGTTAAAAGCGATATAAGAGCAATACATGTCGGTGTGTGTTTTTGACAACTCAACGTGTCCACAGCACGGCCAGAGCTCCCGTCCAGGCAATCAATTCAAGTATCTGTACTTTTGGGGCGCGGAGGTGAGCTCACCCCATCAGGCCGAGAGGCGTGCTTTGTTGGCGGTGTCAACGTCTCGCGGCACACTGGCAGGCCGTGCTCTCACAATCGCCGCCATTCATGTCGAGTGCCACCGGGGATGTCACGAACAACTCCTCATTGAGAGCTCTCCGAAAACAGGGAAATAACTGCTGAGTTTTTTCCCTTCTCGACCCATTCAGAGGTCCGTGCAGATCCCGGGGGCGCGGGAGGCCGGAGGGAAAGGACGCAGCAGCTTAACTTCGAAAGGGCGCTGACCTATTTCTGGGCTTGCTTCTGCATGGATGAACAGATCGTTCAAACCCTACGTGCCGAAAAAGTTTCCAGCAAGAATGAGGCTGTTAAAGAGCAGAAGGTCTGGTTCGCAGGGTGACGGTAGATGCTGCAACAGTTTGAGGAAGAATGGACGCATTTATCCGAGGAATGTTCCAGAGACAGCAAACTGGGCCGAAAACACAGGCACTTATTTAAAATGTCTGACGAAATGAATGTTTCCAGTATTCTTTTAGATGATGATACTTTGTTGCCAAAATGCTGGCATTTTACGATTTTTTTTGGTCATTTTATTACTTTTTTCTAGTTATGCTTCTCCTTCTGCATTAAAAATTAAATGTATGCATTTTCAAAGCCCGTTAATGCACACGTGGGTGTTAATAATTCTTTATTGCATTTATAGCGCACACACAGTAAACTGTACCACTTCAAGGCGCTTTGAGTTGCGATATGTCACTAGGAAGGGAGGACAGTGAAAGTCTAGTGAAAGGCGTATGCCTTGAGAATTATTCTGTTTGTCAGTTGATGCTACATTTTACCATGATATTTTGGGATATTTTCCATGGCTTTGCTCCCAGTGTGGATGGATATATGACATTTTTTTCAGGTTTCACCTGAAAGAACTATTGTGGACTATACCAAAAACTTGCAGGGGCTTCGACTGCTTACCATTACTTAACTTTCTTATCGTTCAAATTTACTTGCGTCTTTTTCAATACCTTTTCTTTGTCTTCCTGTTTGTCACTCGCCTGGAGCATAGGTTATCTACCATATTTTTGATTGAATGACGTTTTTTTCTTCACAGCTCACATTCAGGGAAACATTTTTTTCTTTTTCAATCAGCACTGCATGAGAGTGCATGTGTTTTTTCTGCTTCCACCCTCATATGCTGTGTCACCCCATATTCCCACCCCTTACTCCGCCAGTGTTGCTCATAATCCCGCTCAGTTTGTCTGTAAAAGAACAGCATCAGGTACTTTTTGGCGAAGTATGACTAAGCAGACTTTAAAGGTTGTTTTTATTTTAACTCTTGCCTTCCACATATGGGATGAAAGCACAAATCTTGGCAGACAAAGAGTTTCATGGCAGTGGGGAAATGGCCAGCTAATGTATTCAACTTGTGTTTGAGGCAGAAGGTGTGTGTCACATGACTGAAAGGAGAGTTTTTTTTCTCCTAGAGCCTATAATCTGCTCCTTGAGCTGCGCTAGAGGGCAAATGGCTGGAGCATTTGTATCAGTTCTGCATTCTGTGAATAAGAAATTAGGCCCTGATAAGCATTTTCTTTAAAGTCTGACATCTTCTTATTCTTTTTAAAATCTGTTCAGAGCTTCCTGATTTAAAAGTATTTGAAACACATACCAGACTAAAAATATTTAATTTAATGTACAGTTTTGAGATAGATTAAGAAATGTGTTTGCTTTCCCTGTAGTATTTTGAAATGTTTTTTCTTTACTTTTAATCAGGTGCTTTACAAATAAGCACTGGCAAAGTCATTAACTTTGCACTTGCATTATAGAGGTGAGGCACACTGGTTTTGCCAGTGCTTGTTTGATGTGCTATAAAGTGGTGGCACAAGCAGGGTGTTTGGGTCAATGGGAATATCCCTGTAAAACTGGGAAAGTATTTTAGCAGGACTGATGGCTCAGTGTCAGAACATACTTCCCTTCCCTCTTGCAGTAGCTATACAGTCATTATTGGACTTGCCTCCACTACTGCTTTGTTTTGCTCGCATCTTCCTAACCAATGATGTCGACTGCGGACACCACGGCTATCACTCTTGCTTGTACTCTTGCACACTCTTTTGGGTTTGCAACAGAAACCCTGTCTCTAATTTCCTTATTACAGGTTACTTGTGACATCTCTACTCACCTGTTGTAATGAAACGACGTAACTGCTAAGACTGCATACGTTATTACAGTTGAGTTGCAATGTCATGATTCCTCCCACCAGAGCTAGCAGTCAACGGTTAAGGCAGGTCGCAGAACATCATTTCAGCTGCAGTTTCAATAGTTCAGCAAAATGCGAAAACTGGCTTTACTTTCTTATGATCTGTTTCTCTACAATAAATAATGATGAGCCGAACGGATTATATTTATGGCAACATGTTTATTTGCTCTCTGCCTATTTGTACATATTGCGAGTCTTTGAACTTTCTTAATCTGACTTCCATTAAATTGATTCCAATATCTTTTTGCAACAATTTACTAACTGCTTTTTTATACATTTAATGTCGAACTAGATGCCACTAGATGCCACTTTTATTCTTTGTGTTTGCCATCATACTACCTCTTTCATACGTAAGTGCCAGGCACAAAGGATTTACATGGTTTGCGGAAGAGTGATGGTGTGACCATGTACTAAAAGGAATAAAATATCCTCTGCCATACATTTTAAGGATATTGCAAGTAATCTCTGAGTTCCATGACCTTAAAAAGGAACTCCTTGATGATTCACAATATCCTTATAATGTAAAGCAGAGGTACAGTATCCAAAATATATTATATCTCCATTTAAGAATATCCTATTGTCTACTTACCTGTCACCCAAAATAATGGGCCACATCAGATGCTCTCCAGCTAGGTGTGTGCTGTATGCTATATAAACATACATATGTAAAAAGCGACTTTCAATCTTAATTCTTAAATCACTATGATCTGTTTCATATGCTGCCCCAGTTGTTCAAGCTGCAGAAAATACAACCCTCTTGTGAAAGAAGACACTCGACGCTTATTTAACTCAAGCGCTCCAAAAAGGCCAGCTGTGGGCAAGTATCCTTCTAGGCCCCTGATTACAAATGGACCAGGAGATTTGGAGCTCTGTGCAGGGGTCAGAATTTGATTCACAAGGACACCATTGCACCCCGTAGTATCTGGGTGTTATAAAGCCACAGCTGTGTTAAATTTCAGCAGTTCAATTCTCTTGGAACTTAACAGGGAAAAAATAATGTCAATACTGGCACAAGCAGATTTTGGTGCGGAAAACACAACAGTCTGTGTGTTACGCTTCATTTTTGTTGATTGCTGAACTCAAAATAGGGGGTAATTATCCAGCCTGATAAAAACTGAACACCTGGGTGACGGATTTTATTGGTGCAATAATTATAGGCAACCTTTCAGAACTCTCGTAATCAGGGCCGGGTGCTTGAGGGCTATTCAGTTTCAAGACTGTGAGCCATCTTAAAAACAAAAGCTCCTTGGATGTCAATGGAGTCATGGGACAATAGAAGAGCCCGCCTTTCTCGTGACAGAGCACCGGAAGGAGTACCCATGCGCAAGCAAGAACACGAGAAGAGTATGTAAGCGGAGCAGCGCTTTCCGGCGCAAAGTGACGCAGACGTTATGATGAATTTTAGAGACCAGTGTGGGTGCCACTGTGGTTAGGGACAATATGAGATCAGAGCGTGACAAATTAAAGAGACACGTGACCAGGCCCTTCGCCCAGTTCTAAGAGGGTAAAGGTCATTGTCAGCAATACAATGCTAGACCCAGGGGGAGGTGAGGAAGGGCAGTGGGGGTCTTTTTTGCTTCTCATGTGGTCTGAGGAGGGAAATAAAAATTCCTCTAAATCGGGCACAATAAACAAGTCACCCTTCTTTCTCTATGTGAATAGCTTCATTCATGTGTAGAGCGCCTTTGGATGAGCATGTCACAGCCTTATGGCGCTATGAGGTCAGGAGGAAGCAAGGCCTGCGTGCTTCAGTGATCAGCAGACTGTTATTAAAGAGATTTATCGCTACAACTGGGTTGGTTTTAGGGGTTTTTCTTTAGAGCACCAGCCTCTTAAGGCAACACCTCTAGCAGATGACATGTTGAAAAGATATCTTCATGCTCGTTCGCTGGCCCCTCTGCTGGATTTTACTTAGTATTATTTTAAAACGGGACTAAACAAGTAAATTAAGTCAATGGTCTTTTTCAAATTCAATTGTTTCAGGGTGCTTTCTTCCTTTTCCTGTTTAAGCCTTTTTATGTTTTTGTTGTAGTTTATTTACATGCAATGCTTCATCTTACATTTTGCTGCTGAGTTGCAAGAGGAGCTATGTAGTTTATGCTTACGCATGCATTGCTACACTTTGTAACTCCTTGCACCACAATGTGCCTGCGCGAGGCATAATGTATGCAAGGGGGGCGTTCCGGTGCTACGAGGCCTGCAAAAATGGAACACTGAAATTTACAAGATTTCACTGCACCATATTTGGTGTCATTTTTAACACCTGCTCAAAGTAGCCAATAAAATGAGGCACCCATAGTAATCAATGGACCTCCTTGCACTGTACTGCACTATCGTCAATTTTTTTTATGCTAGTGCAGCAAAGCGCCGCAATAGCATAACAAATTCTGATCCTACAGGCCTAACGACCTCCATGGTGCACTGTATCATAAATACGGCGCTACCATGGTGTTGTTAGGTGCCAGTGGTGGGGAAGGGGGCGCAAGAAAGGTGGCGCATCACCTATGATGTGCCACTTTCTTGTAAATATGCCACCCTTTGAGTTTAGGGTGCGCTTTAGAAGCATTCCTAACTAGATTGTTAAGTAGAAAACCAGATCGATTCTGAGATGATTATTCTGATATTCACTGTTTTGAAAAAAAGAAAATTGTTAAAAATATTTTGTCCCAGTCCTTAATTGCCAAGCTTTGGTACTACGTCTAAAATCCAGTTTACAGAGTGCAAGAAAGCCTTACTATGCAGAACAAGAGCCAATAGAGGGTGTTTGATGTTGAGCACACCATTCTGATACCTGGCTGTGGGCACTGATACCACAATTCCTGACTTACCTCCTGGGAACCTGTGAGTGTTATGTTAAGGCATTTATTTATCTCTTCATTTTTTTAACATCTTCATGTGACTGTTGATCAAAGTGAGTCAAGGCATGGGCATGGAAGCATGCAGCTACCCCAATAATACCCACATGCTCTTTAGACTCAATACAGAAACACGTGAATCAGTCTGCAACTTTACCTTCTGCCTGCCCTCATGCGTGGATGTGCACCAGCAGGCTGAAGAGAAAGCCAACAAAAATGAGGTCTTGGTCGTTTCTGCCCCTCCCTAAACCCAGGATCTCAAGTGTCTCACCTCAAAAAATAAGAGACTGTCAAAAACGTGTACAAAATGTTAGGAAACATGATGGCAAATGTAAGAAAAGTGGCGCTGTGCCCCTTAGCGCCCCCCTAACACTGTCATGTGTGTGCCGTATTTAATATTCAGCGAACCATGGCAGTAGTTAGGGAACTAGCGTCAACATTTTTCACGCTAATTTGGCGCTTAGCCAGTTTAGCATAAAAAATGCTGACACTAATACTGCAAAGCACCGAGAGGCCCATTGAAAACAATGGGAGCCTCATTTTAATGCCTATTCTGTTCAGGTGTTAAAAATGCTGAAAAAAGTGGTGCAATTAAATCTCTTTGATTTCTTTGCACCATTTTTTCACCGCCCCCCCCCCCAATTAAAGAACACCCCCCCCTTGCATACATTATGTTTGGTGCAGGCATAATGTGGTGCAATGGGTTACAAAGTGGTGCAATGCATGCATGGCCCCACTTTCTAAATATGGTGCGGCGATTTTAGCCTCGTTGGGCCACATCGGCCTGAAAAAGATGACGCTTATGTGGCGCAAGGAGGTGCTAGAGGCTATTAAATATGCCACATTGTGTCCTATGGAATACAGATATGTCTGTGCCAGCACAAGCAATATTGGAGGATTGATTGGACAATCTAAACATTCTCATTCATACATGTCATGTTCTCTTTTGAGTTCAGACTACCCTGGAATCATTACCCAACCATATGGACCAGCCAACAGTGTTTACACGCGCCCTTGTGTCTCCAAAGAGCACAGAAGGCTGTAGCAAACAATCACCTCTTCCTAGCTCTCTGTTTAGGCAACCCAGGACTTTGAGTAAAAGGCCATGTGTTTAGTATGCCACGATTTCTACAGGCTAGCTCCATTGTGACTCTCAGTTCGTTAAAGAAGAAAGAAAAGAAACGGAGACTGTGTCCTGCTCCTTCATGACTGTTGCCATGTGAAAAGCACCATGCGTTGATCTGAGGGCAGTTTCTGACCATCTGCTGTTTCCATAATTTCTCAAAGCCCATCTTTCCTAACTCTGAAGCTACTGTCTAGCTGCCCGCTTTCATCGCAGCACCAAGAGACCACACCTGTGGTGAAGACTGTGATTGGGTATCAATTAATATAAAAGCTACTATAAATATTTTAATATCATTTTGCATCCAAGGCATGAAGCATTGCTGTAACATCAGCAAGCTCATCATGCTGGGTTAAGCAGGCAGCATGTGCGCTGCCAGCCTCGTTCTACTCCGCCACTAGAGGGCAGTGTTTGAGCTGAAGTACATGGAGGTGACTAATCTATATTAATGTATGCATGGCACAAGAATTATGACGAAAACCAGCAAAGAAGGCCCAAAAATCGACTGGAACACAGACCTAAAAAAGAACCAGGCTAAGTTTTTTCCCGAACCATCTTGAGAGCCATTTTGATGCGTCTTGCAGGACTGGAGAATGTTGGTGAGATTAAGGTGTGTCCTTTTGTAGGCTACACAGACCATTCCAGGTTTTCATGAAGAAACAATTTCACTTAGTTGTAATCACAGTTCACTTCGTTGTCATCACAGTTCACTTCGAAATATACACGAAATTCCATGAAGCATCCACAAATCAATTTACAAACAGACCCATAAAATAAAGTTAACAATATGGTATAAAACTGGTAGACGAGAAGCGCATCAATAACACTGCAAACTGCATACAATAACTCCAGTTTAGTACATTGGTCCGTCAGTTGTGTGGTGGTGGAGTGCATGTTTTCCTTTTGTGTTAAGGTTTAATGTTACTGCCGTTTTTGCGGTAAACCTTGATGGAGGGAGAACACAAAAACCAACAAGTGGAGGTGTTTTTACCAAGCATGAAATGAAGAGGTTACCACAAAAAAGATTTCAGGCTCTTGCTCCCGCCCTGACTTCCAGCATCTCAGTATCTCCACTACTCACATGTCCACACCGCAGACAATGAATCCGCTACATGATCTTGTGCCGGTAGAACCGCCTTCTTTGCTTTTTGAATTGATTAGCTCAAAGAGACCGTTGTGCAGAGGAGACTCCAAGAATCCGATTTCTCCAAATGCGGTTTAGGATTTACAAATCCTGGGAATCTGAAACCTATGAAAACGGTGACAACAAATGGACTTCTGGTCTCATGCCCAGCTGCTGGCAGGGGACTTTCACCTGGGAGGCAGACAGTTGAAAGAAGTCAACACATGACGTTCATCTTCTGAAATGCTTAAAAAGTTCATTGAATCAGCTAAACCGTGACCCATGCCAGTCAGTCCTGCATGAGAGCGAGATGCAGGCATTGACACCGCAGACTTCATTTCACTGCTTTGTTGTATCGGGGTTAATGGCATTAGTAAAGTAAGATTTCTCCAGAGCTTTAATCCGTGCCCCAGGTTAGAGGCACATACAACCTTTCCTACAAAGTATCTAATGCTCTGAGTAGGAAAACCACCTGGCATAGAAGTAAATTCTGGACATTGTAAGCATTTACGGCAAAGAGTCGAAATTCATGAAAAAAATTCACAGAAGGTCAATTTTACGGACACTTAAAAAATAAACTGCTGACATACGCACAAGTCAAAGTAGTTTATGTTCAGTGGTTTGTAAAACATAGCCATACCGATCAAATTTTTAGGTTAGGTAAGGCAGCAGCCAAAATGTGCAACCAAGCAATGAGACTGAATAACATCAAGAAACCAGAAAAGTGTCAAATGGGACCATGTGCAAATGTAACTATTCCAACACGGGGAAGGTACACACACCAACAGCTCATACAGTTTTAACTACTAACATAGATTTTTTTGTTCAAAACCTGTATCTCCACTATGCTTATCAGTCTTCACCTTGCTTTCCTCCTACCTTAATTCACAAATTGTTTGAGACCATTTCTGCCTTCACATGTCATAAAAACTCCCCCATATTTTTGGCAATTTAAATCTGCATCTTGGACAGCAGTTTCATGATTTTATTTTTGAATAACAATTAACTCACTTGCAGGATTGTGGCCCTTTGCAATTTATTAGAGGCCCTACTCATGCTGCAGGACATATTTTGGACATTTTACATGCTCCTAATGACCTGATTGTCATGAAGTGATCATTTTTTAGGTTGGGTGTAAGCATACGACCTCTTGTATACTTTTAGTTATACTTCTTCTGTGAGCTTAAAGCCATTTTATTTGTTCATGTCTGTGTCATTTAAAAATCCTTATTTGCTAGTGGTAAGTCATGTCTATTTGTCCCTTCTTTTCTCTTTGGGAGCAATGACCATCTACTGTATAGTTACGCATTGTTGTGTTCATCTGTTTTTGGGAGACTTTTTTTCTCTTCGTTTCCTGCTTGTGTTTGGTGAAGCTTCCCTTTTCATTTGCAGATAATTCTTGCTCTCAGGTTAGCTTTGTTGTAAACAGGGCTGTAAATCAGGCTATTTTGGTGACATTTTTCCTTCATGGGCTCTTTGCACCCTCTCTCGCTGATTCATATTTTTTCAACAGTAAATACACAGGAGAGCCATTGCTGAGACCCTGCCCACGGCATCCGCTATCGGCATAATTTTTGGTCAAACACACAAGGTTTTCATGCTCTTTTAAAAATTTACAATAAATACACGGGGAGAGCCGATGCTGAGACCCCACCCACGCCCTCCACAGACAGCATAATAAGGCTTGTCAGTGCTTCAAATGAGGTTCAGGAAGAACATACCGTGGCACCATCTGTGAAGATGCCCTGGCTCCTAAACATATAGTTACATTATTGCTTTAAGAGAGGTTCCCCAAATTTCATTTTGTAAATTGATGCATGTGGTGATTATATATTTTTTTCTATGTGTGCGTGTTTCGTTTCCCTTGCTCCCCCAACCCACCCTCCTTAATCTAGCTCGCTAGTAGCATTCTGTATGCCCACTTTTAAAAACCCTGGCTTTACCTCGATCCAACACCTTTCCCGGCGCAGCATCATCTCACTCCCCTCACCATCTGTGTGTTTCCTCCCATCCCATCCAGTATGAACCAGCCATTGTAAAACTGCAATAGTACAAGCTTCATAGCCACTTTAACAAAGGTTCAACAGCACATTAAAAAAGGAAACATCAACAGCTGGTGTATGGAAGTGCAGGCACATGTCAATTCTGTTTAATCCCTCAAGCACCCGATTTACCCCTTTGTGGCAGAGCTGCGTTTGTACAGATACTGTATCAATCTCCCCCTTCTTCCGTAACTTGCTGTGTGTGTCTACTTTATGACCTAAAGCCCTGCCTTCTCCTTGCTTGACATGAAGAGACAGAAGCAGCAGCATATCGAACGGAAGATGAGCTGTGAGCGACAAGCAAGTCTTTTTGTTTTCAGCAGTACAGACTTGAAAATACAGATAGTCACAATTAAACTGATGCGCTGTGAACCTGCCTTTGTGCGCCATTAAGTGCCCACAAATCGTTCAAACCAAAAAGTCCATAAAGTAGTCATGTCTCTATCAGGGGAAGAAGACCAACTGGTGAGTGAGAGGAGTGTCGTTCTTTGTCAAACGTATTCATTCATTTAAGTTGCTAGTTTGTCATTCATAACATGTAGGACTTTGACAAGGAGTTGTGATGCTTTGGGTGAAAGTGTACGAGGCACCCTCCCATCACACTGTAACCTCTGCATTAGACTAATGTTAGTTGTATAACCAGCAATCACTTCTCTTGCCACTTTCAAGGGAGTTATCCATGCTAGGTGGCTCGAGCACTGACCAGCCCTGGATCCACACCGAGGAGGCAGGCTTGCTGAATAAACACAATGCCAGGCATTAGCCCTAGGTAATAAATCTCATGCTCATATCAGACGCTGCCCATGTCTGTTAGTGTTGCCGTAAGGGATAACTTCCAGGCAAATCTGCCCAAATTTATGGCAGCGTCCACTCCCTGTGCAGGAGAAACTGGGAGGAATCAATGCTATTTGCAGTTCAGGTCCAGTTGTATTCAAATTTATCAAGCTCCGAGCCTTATTTAAAAACTTTTGCACTTCACTGAACATATCTTCCTAGCTCATCTCAGGCCTGCAAACACTGCTCCTGCAGAGGTCATCTTTTGTGTTCACTGCCATGGTCCTGTAGTTCTGAGCTCTTGTTGACTGGGAGTATTTGTTTTTGCCGTTATCAGACCACAAGGGTACAAAAACACCCTTGCAGAGACAACATAGAATGTATATGACTGTTATTAAGGACTGTTTTTGTTATCTTTGTTGCAATTTTAGATTTTGCATTTATAACAAAATTGGAGTGCAAATCGGTACACTTTGGTATAATATTGGTCAGTGCTTTAAATGGAAATACGAAAGAGCAAGTACTCTCTATTTAGGGTACCCGTTGTTCCTGAGAAGTGCCGGTACTCACCCACTGTAATGTATTGCAACTGTGCTGAGAAGTGCCGGTACTCACCCACTGTAATGTATTGCAACTGTCCTGAGAAGTGCAGGTACTCTCCCCTTCAAATTTAAGAAGTGCAGGTACGCAGTACCAGACAGTACCTGCCATTTAAAGCACTAATATTGGTGATTGGGGCATTCTTTGTCCGATTTTATGGGAGTGGGGGCTGTCCAAGATGTTATTTTGTCAGGAACAAGACCTACGTCGACGTTACATTTGCAGGCAATAATCCAAGGGTATTTTTGAGTTTTTTTGCATTCCATGTCCTTGTGCGAATCCTTTCATGTGATAATGTTTCTTATTTTTTAAAATACAAATTATCGCTAAACAGCATCAATGTTTCTCCATCTTTTCTTTTCCTCCAGTCTTCCCTTGAATATATGACGCCATTTTGCAGACTGTGCATTTCCATTGTTTGTTCTGAATGTTGTCCTCATCGCCAATCTTCCATCTCTATTTTTTTTTTTTTAACTTTGTTTATCGATTTTCTGTGTTTGTTATTAACCATTTGTACATACATATTTCCTTCCAGCAGGTCATAATTGTAGGTTCATGCTATTCCATCTCTATTTAACAGTGTATCTTTGCAGGGCATGGTGGTGCTAACAAAGCTGCTGCTTTTGTGCTGATCATACCAGTGCACGGTATTACGAAACTGTATCTTTCAGTATTTGAGTCATAGGCATTAAGCTCAGGCAAAGCCACCTTATTCACGTTTTTTAAAACGAAGTGGGAAACAAAGAGGAGTAAAAAACAACAATGACCCACAAACGTCATCCACGCTCCTGTGCTTTACATCAATAACTCTTAGCAATACTTAATTCTCTGCAGTGCAGTGACACTCGTGCCTAACAATATAAAAAATAAATAATGGCAATATTTACATTTTTTGCAGCAGACAAAGGAAGAAGTTTAATGGAAGTGCTTTACTTATGTGCAGGGCCACTGGAATTATGTGGCAGAGAGGACCAAATTATACAGCAGGGTTGACAAATTTATGTGGCAAGAGAAGTCCAGTTATGCATTTACAACACCAATAGCTTTAACTCAAGCAAATGTGAGATCTATTGCATTCAATTTAATCTGTAGACCAGAGGTCTTCAAACTGGGGGGCGGGCCCCCCTAGGGGGGCCTGAAGTGATCCTAGGGGGGCCCCAGACTCTGGCCAAAATAAATATTCTACAGATAACAATCCTTTGTTTTAAGCAGAAGCATGTTATTGCAGTTTTAAAAAGGTAACAGTACTTAACTGCAATGTTTAAATAGGTTTAGACATATTTAAACATTGACATGTTTGTAAAATAATTGTGAAAAATTCTAAGGGGGGGCCCAATAATTTTTATTTTTCAACTGGGGGGGCGCGGCATAAAAAAGTTTGGAGACCTCTGCAGTGTAGACAATGCAACCTACATTGATTCATCTGTTACTTTATCTAAAGCTTTACAAAAAGTTAACCACTGAGGCTTCCAAGTTCTCTTCTATCTTTGACCACGTTGATTCCAGTTATGTTATTTTAATGGGTCAATAAGACTGCAGATCACATAGTGCCCCTGACCAAATACAAATGTAAAAGTGAAAATAATATTGTACCTTGGTTTACTCAATCATTAGCCAAACTGAAACCTGAGGTTCACCAAGCTAAGCGCAAACGGTGAGATCATTCGCCGGAGCTCAAACTGGATTTGCAGAGAAGCTGTCTCAATATAAAAGGGTTGTTCGCTTAGGTTGCTCAGAGTTATACAACACCTGTAGCATGAACACAAGGTCTATACAAAAAGAACCTTTAAAACTAATTGTGGAACTAACCACTCATCCCAGTTGCGCTTTTTATACTCATGAATTCTGAGACTCTTTAGTGCACTTCTTTGTTGACAATGTGACTACCATTTGGTCCTCTATTTTAATTAATCATTCTAACAAATCCCCTCTCCTAATATTGGATTATCTTCCTTTGACGATTTTAACACCCTTGTGCTTGATGATCTATTCTGCATCATTAAGAAATGTCAATCTGATTCTTTTAGTGACTTTATTCCACTTCAGCTTATTCATCTTGAGATTCCTGGCATTAATACGACCATTTTACAAGTAGTCAAATTCTCAATGCTCCCTAGTGTAATTGCTTCTGAACTAAAACAAGGCTTGGTAAGGCCAATTCTAAAACAAATCAACTTAGACCCAAACTTACCCTCTATTTAGGAGCCTATAACCCTCCTTGCTATGGTAGCCAACGTCATGGAGACTATCATAGCAAAACAAACATGTTCTTCTCTAGCATCCAACAACCTGCTGAATGATGCACAAGTGTGGCTTCACCCCTACAGCCTAACAGAATCAGCACTTAGTGCATTTCTTGATAATGTCAGGAAATGTGTGCGTCATATTCCACCTTAGTCCTAACTCCTCCATCTCCTGGAACTCTCTTCTTCTAGATCTCCCCTACACTCCCTTGCTCAGTATGTTACAGAAAAAAATAAAACTTTCTTTTGCTTTTATTTCTGTGCATTGCAGGTCAAGTTTCCAGTTTAGTGCCAAGAGACCTTTGGGTGTCTGTGTGCTTTAGCAATTCACAGTAACATAAACATCACATTAAGCAGGCAGTGGCAAGATGGTCACACTACCCCACTCTTTAGTCCACTTACATTGGAGGCCTAACCACTGGAATGGAAAAAACGTGCATCAAGGCACTGTGGAGAGGCACTGTGCCTGTGGAGGTAGGTCAGGGCCAGACCTTGTCGAGTCAGCAGCAGGTACTGGTCCACTGGTCCAGGTCCAGTAGTCATCTGCAGCTAAATTGCATACATATGGAATCAGGTCAAACACTACAAGTTTTTCCTGATTCTGGAGACTTTTCCATAGATGTTTCCATCTTCACTGAGAGGTGGAAACTGTCCACAGAAATCTCTGGTTTTACCACATGCATTTCCACACCTGGTAAACTGGACCCTGTGTTTTTGCATCCAGTAATTCTACGTTCGAGAACATTGGGCACATCAGCATTGCCTGGAGCTTTATTACCCGTATCCTCCATTTACACTTTTCCTCCTGAGGATATTGCTCTGAGCAACTCATATCGAGGGACTAGGAGGCTGACTTGCAGACACTTAACCAAAACTCAAAGAGCAGCAGTTCTACACTGATGATAGTAACTCATGCATTAACTGTCACTCATTCACATCCACCCTCTATTCTAGGTCAGTAGAAGTGGGACTGTAGATAGGAGACATTAAAAGAACCAGAATTAACAAGAGTGCAGTAACAGGTCTGCAAGGTGGGTTCCTTCATATTTGGTCACTGTGAAATCATTCCACAGTAACAAACTCATCCTGGAGTAATACAGTCCACCCTGGAATCATCCAGGAGTAACATACCACCCTAATAAGTCCCAAAATCTATGCACTATGACGGCTTCTTTACATCTCAAGATGACACTCAGATACAGAATGATAGTAACAGCACCCCTCCCAGAAGATCTCTCCACTTCTGTCCCCCGTCAGCCATGCTAACTCAGGCCACATTCATAAAAAAAAAATCCGGCCTAAACAGCCCAGTGAAGTACAGTAACCAGCTGAACAGACTATAATCATAAGAAATGCCATAAAGGGACCTGCAGAGCTGTTCAAAGCTGTCAGTGTACTGAAAACCATAAACTGTGCGTCTCTCTCTCACACCCCATCACCCATCACACTGCTATGTGCTGTGTCCCATAGTGTAATAACCCCACCGTGGTGGTCCTAACTCACAACATGGAAATACTTCCCACATAGGATCACAAAACAAAGGCAACACCCTACGTGGTGTAGCATGCTGCCCTGGGCAGACAAGTGCTTTAGTGCCCCACATAGAGGCAGCAAGCTCTATATAAATGCTGCAGTACAATACAATACAATATAACATTGCAGCTAATGAGAGGTTGCATCTTGTTTGGAATGGCTGCGACCTAGCGGCTGAGAACACCCCTTACCCAGCCTGGACCTCCAGCCCTGCTGCAAGTATTGCTGACTGTCACTTTAGTTTATTTTTAACGGAGTTACGAACTTTTAGGTTAAAAAGTGTGCTTCACTTTAGCACATTTGTTTATACCATTGTAGCTAGAGGGCGTTTTGTGAGAATTAGTGAAAGCGCCCTTTATGCCCTGAAGATTTTGTTAATGACTCAAGACACACCTCAAGTTTTGTGCCTGCTATAAAATACTTTATGGTTACAAATGACATTATACTCTATTAAGCCATATACATTGGATTTTCTTTGTACAACACACATCCTGAAATGCGTTATTTCAAGGTGCTCTGAAATATAATGATCATGAAATAGGGCGCACAGTGAATAAAAGTAATTGTCTAGGATCACACACTTTATTCAAGCTGGGAAATCGGGAAAGAATATGCTCTTAGCGAAAATCTCACAAAAAAGAGTTTAAGTCTGATGTGAATTAATATTGAGTAATCCAACACATCATTCAGTTTTTCGCAGCACTGTAATCTATCGAACCACTTGTCAGCGAGGCTTTCCTTTGAATTGCTTTGTCTGGGACTTGAATGACTTCTGCTTCAAATGTCCTCATTAAGGAACATGAGTAAATGAGTGGTGAAGTGATCTTCCTAGAAATACAATTTGGTGCAATTTGTGAAGGAAGAGCTTGGCTAAAGTGACTCACTGTGCCTAGGCCTTGCCCTGCCCTATCAACCTTAGCCACCAGCCTGCCCCGAATATAAGTATCTGGTTTGGATACAGCACCCTCCCCCTCGAAGTTTAAAGCTTCACCCAAACACGGAATCCCTTATAATTCAGATCTGCATGTAGCAGACAGTTTATAGTAATGTGTTAGGTGTATGTTGTTGATCATTAAAAAAAATATCCATGTTCCATGGAAATCCATTTGCTTCCTTTTTTATTAATGCTCTTTGATTTCAACATTTTAATTTGATGCCCTGGAACATTGACTTTTTTTTTTGGTTTTGAATTTGGATTTTTTGTTTTTTGTTTTGGATTATGGTGCACCAAGCACTTTCAACCCTACTGCCCAGCTCCATTGCATCACACATTTCCTGGTAAAACTGAAATAATTTACTCATTCCACTCAAACGTTTGTGCAAGCATGGATGGAGCACATCACCAGACAAGAGAAGAACGTTCACAAACGTCAACTATAATGCACCGCGGAACTGTTGAAAAAGACAGTGGTAAGGCAGGCACAATGAGAAAGGGCAGACAAGCGTTGGGACTTTTGCCAATGCTTAATTTGAGAAAGAGTGACTGCCGGTGCCTGAAGCTCTGCTCAGAGGCCTGTAGCCTGGGTAAATAAACGTTCGTGCATTGAATACCAAGACTGGTAGTTTTAAAACCACCTCATACCTCTTTAACCTACTACCAGACACAACCTCCCCCCTTCTCTCACTCCTGCAGGCT
Organism: Pleurodeles waltl; assembly: GCF_031143425.1. Taxonomy (NCBI): domain Eukaryota; kingdom Metazoa; phylum Chordata; class Amphibia; order Caudata; family Salamandridae; genus Pleurodeles; species Pleurodeles waltl. The sequence continues at coordinate 1,147,228,447 of NC_090444.1, read as the reverse complement.
CCTGCTCTCTCCTTCTGTGACAGTTTTGCCATCTTTCTCTTCCTCCGCCTTTTAGATCTGTGTAGTTTCACTCTCTTGCGCTTGGTAACTGAATGATGAAGAAAAATAAGTACAGAACCCCAACAATAAGTCCAAGTGCCCCCCGTTGGCAACCACGAGCTCAAATTAAGCACTGATTTCTGCGTGATCGGGAAACGCATATGAGCTGATATTATCTGACAGCATGCATAGATCTTTATTAAGGGAAGCCTCCCTCGCCTCCTCACACTTCAGCTGCAGATTTAATTGAATTTAGGAAGTCAGAGAAGCCAAGAAATGGCGTCATGCCAGCGCCCTCGGTTCCCTAAATACACATCTGCTGAGTCCAGTCGTCGTCTGCAGATAAATGCAAGCTTCAACATCAGTGCAGGGTGTAGGCAGCAGATGTCGTAAGCCACAGTGGTCCTCTCGGGAGAGGCCTAGAAGGGAGCAGATTCATCACCATACTGATTCCTCTATGTCTTACTGCCGCCATACCATTGGAGGATGTATGCAGCCAAATGATTGGCTGCCAGAAGGCACCAATGAAATTACAAATTGCTACCCGTAAAAACAGTAATTAATAGCAATGGATAATGTCCAAAATAACGGAGAGTCTGCATAAATTACATTTAGGTGGTCACCCTACCTCTGGGCAACTGAAAGATTCCAAAACACACATTGGCAAAACCAGTAGATCTCGCCTTCGGGGCTTATTGGCTTTGCCAATGGTATTTAGCCATGCTGCAGAGCGTCCCGGGTGCCGTACTGCATGGCTAAAGAACTTAAGAAAAAACAAAATAATTTTTAACGTAACTGACTCATCAGTTTGTAGGGACAGGCTTCACACGTGCGTGCATACAAAATGATGCAGCCACTTTTTTTAAAGTTACATATTCGTATTGAATCAGTAACTAAAAAGAAAATAAAGTGTGAAAGTGTTTTTTTTTTCTCATAGTGGGAGCAACATTAGGATAACAAAAGCAACGAGGGACAAAATGGGGGTGGCGGTGGAAGCAACATGAAGAGTGGAGGTGAAAGAAACAGCACTGAGGGCATGGGTGGAAAAAATATCCGGTCAAAGAGTACAGTGAAGCTGGCAACGATAAGTACGTAGGTGAGAAAGCAACGCTGGGTGGTAGGAGAAGCACATGTGGGAGAAAGAGAAACATAGAGAGAAACACGGAGCTCCGCAAAGAGAAGATGTACATGAGGGACAATATTGGAAAACACACATTCTTGTGGAGTGCTTAAACAAAAGAAAAAAGTAGTGCTTGAAAAGCTAGCGGTGGAAGGACACAAGTAATGTGCCCATGCTCCAGTGGAGTGACAAACATACTAAAAATTAGGAAAGCCCGCACAATGTAGCGAATAAGAAGCAAGGAAATGAGAATGACAATGAAAACAGACAAAGTTAAGCAATGAGCGGGATATAAGCCCATTATAAACTAACCATATGTCTTGCTATAGACAGCACATGTGGTGTGTATACGTCTTTGACCTAAAAAATGTAGATTAGTGGGCTTGCAAGGCGAGCCGGTATTGCTCTGCATTGAAAACCAGAGGCACACAAATGGTTGGAGTCACACTAAAGACAGAGTGGTCTCATACATCCTAACCCCAATTTTAAATCCATAAATGTCGTTCTGGGGTACAAAGCGCATGCCACTTTAAAATACCCATTCATGGTTGCTATATTTCTCACAGTCTGCCTCTCTCACTATATTAACTGTTCTCTTTCCCTCTCCTTCTCTTCCATTTCTCTGTCTTTCTCTCTCTCTCTGTCTCTCTCTCGCTCCCTCATTCTCTGTACTACTCGCTTGCAGTGGCTATTTTGTGCAGGTGTGTTGTGAACACAACTTTTTGCTAGCACTTGGTGGCTGCGGGGTGCAGGACATGGAGCTGCAATACTGTGAAACCCAGACGGCTTTTGAAGCCTTCGGTTGCAAACAAGGGGAAACACTTACCTGGGGCTAGTTTTACTTGAACTTCCCATCTCCTTGCTGAGCTGGCCTTCTTCCAGGTGGGTTGACTAATAAGCTCCTCTGGTAGTTACGGCTTGGCTGTTTCTTTTTCATTTCTTCCTTTTCCAATATGGCAGTTCCTTCCTTTAGCTTCTTTTAGGTTTCCCAATCCATCATGGGTATTGCCACATAGGGTGTTTCATCTTTTCTTATTCCTGTTTTTTTCACATAGAAGGGCTCCTGTATGGTTGGAGGATGAATTGGAATGCAACTGCGTTCCTTCGGCAGTTCTTCTCTCTTGCCACCTGCTGGTTCATGTTTCAAGTGCTAGGAGGTGTCCCTTTTGGTATTCTTTTTTGCTCTCTGGATTCCTCCATTAGGCTTTGGAAGTTATTCATTCTGCATTCGAGTTTTTGTGCCTATGGCTTTTTCCTCATGAGAATGTGACAGCTTCTGAGGGCACATTTTTAATGACACGTTCCACTTGTCTGAGAAGATCATGGCTTCAGGGAGTACTCATTCAAAATTTAACTCAGCATCTAGGTCTAAACAAGAGGGCTGCAAGGCGTGGGTAAAAGCACTCATGGGATCCAGGATTTATGATACATTAGCAGACTTTGACCCGAGGCAAGGCAGAGAAAGACAGAGAAGGGAGGAAGAAGGAAGAGAAAGATAGGAAGCAGTGACAACGGATGAACGCAGAGATGAATAAGAGCCTGCACCAGTCAAAGAACAGGAAGTGGAGGGTGGTGGAAGAAAGGGGCAGGAGGTGGAATCAGGACTAGGCAGTCTTGGTATCTGGCAACCCTTGCAACCGGAAGCACCGTGGGCAGGCTCCTGCAGGTGCAGAGCTATCAATGGTGCAAGTGGTGCAGCGGAACTGGGACCAAAGGCCTCTGAAGCCTCTGAACCCTGATAATTGCTGTATTTTACTACCTAGTCGGTGGGGCGTTTTCTTTGTTTGCGTAAGACACAACTCACCCCTGCTACTCTGCTGGAGTCCTGCACTTATTTCTTACAAATTAAGTTGCTCAAGACCCAGGTGGGTGTTCTGTGAGAGATGTGTTTTCAGGAAGGAAGGTGTGTTCGAAAGGGTTAAGCTCAAAGGCAATTTACAGGGGAAAGATGATGAAATGACTGATTATTGGTTTCAAGTTAGTCAACAAAATAAACCTCAGTTACTAGGTGTCGGCGTCACACTGAGGAACAGGCTAGTGTCAGTGGCTACTCTATTGGCTTTAATGCAGTCTCTTGGGACCTGACTGAGATGCCCCGAGTGGCTTGGAAGGATGCCCCTCGTCAGTGGCGTAGCGTGGGTTGTCAGCACCCGGGGCAAGGCAAGTAATTTGCGCCCCCTAACCCGGGGCAAGGCAAGTAATTTGCGCCCCCTTACCCGTGGATTTTAGCACTCGAGTCTCTTCCAAGATGGTGCGCCCAGTGCGGCCGGCCCCCCCTGCACCCCCACACTACGCCACTGCCCCTCGTGCATACCTGCACACTATGAGCATGTGCTGTAGAGAGCTGCTCCAGAGGTGCCACCATTTGTTTAAAAGGTGAATGGGAGACAAGGGCTGCAGCGTGGAAGGTGTCCTGTAAAACACAGCTTTAGTAACACGTTTATGTTGGGATTTGAACAAGAAGAAATGTGAAATCCTCCATGAATGCAGCCCTCAACCAGCAGAGGATCACCCCTACCACCCTTAAAATAGTCAACCTATTCAGTGCCAATCCAGTTTTAGCCAAGCAGAGGTAATGCTCGTCCACCCCGGTTACTGGTAACTCAGCAATCGTCATATTTTACCCCTGTTCAGTCATCGACTTTGTGATCTCGGGGGGGGTCATGGTGCAGACAATCAGGACCAGTCCAGAGGCTGTAGGTTGGCCATAAGAATGAAATGACGTACAGAGAAGCACCCTCGGAGGGATAAAGGCCTACTGCAATGAGTTGCTGATTTCTGTATTGCTTCACTACGATGCTCCTGTGAAAGGAAAAATGAGTGACCTTCACAGAAATGGCTCAGACAAAGAAGCGATTTAAGGCACAATTGGAGGAGGACCCATGTCTACTCCTGGAGGCACCCACGACTAGGCACTATCATGTGATCATCCTTGAAATCTTATTGGAGGATCCCAGAGTTTCAGCAATGAGAATTCACCTCAAAGTTCTGTAGAGCTGTTAGTGCGCTGCACCATGTGATGAAGTAAAACGTCACAGGACCCTCACTTTTTTAATATTCTTTTGATTGGGTGACTTGTATCCTTTCGCTGCTCACATTCAGGGAACTACATTTTCCTTTTAGTACTTTGGGGAGCAGGTGTTGTCTTTCTCCTTGCTTTCTCACTCACTCCACTCACACCACTGCTCCACCTTCACATCGCCATTTGGCGCGGTATTCGTGCTGCTCTCTCCTCCCAGCTTGTCCGCTGCTTCACCCCTTTCCCCATCCTGCTTGGCTTATGCCTTTTTTTTAATAAACTCCCATCCAGTGCTTCACCATCTCTCCCTGCTTACGCCCGTCGCTCGTATTTCTCCTCTCATCCCCATGCCTACATTGCTCCCCCTCCTCCCTGTCTTGGATTTTTAATTTCAATTTCATCGCGGAGGGCCCAGCAGCTGCAATTTGCCCCTGGGCCACTCTCTTCATGTAAATACGCTTTCACGTACCTTTTATGTTTTTTTAATCTACCTCTCCAAGATGAGCATCCACCATCTTGGAACAGTAAATATAAACAATCCAAAATGTCTGCCATGCACATGTCACCAGGCTAAAGCCAGATTTTCCCTTTTTTGCCAATGCTGTTTACCATCTGCAATATTTTTTTCGTTTTGTTGATGCTAATCAGTATCAGCAATAAACACTGGCAAAGCCAAAAGGCTAGCTAACTCCTTTCAAAGGAGAGACCTATGGCTTCGTAAATCTTGTTTTGATATATTGCTTCTATTAAACCTACTTCCTGTGTAAGGAATTCAGGTCAGCTTGACTGAATTGCACTCTGCTCTCTAGAATTGTCAGCAACACTGCATCATACCTATTTGTTCTTGAGTGATAATAGGTGTGCCATAGTTTATTTTTTTCTATGGCGTAACATGAGTTCTAAGTAGCCTTCACAAGGCCCCTAAAATGTGGTACGAAAAAGTAATGCCTTTCAGGTAGGAAGCAGAAAGAAATGGGCACATCAATTGTTCCTTCAAACTAGATTTGATAAATGGTTCATACCCTAGTAAACCTCGGTAAGCTGGGCAACCTTTCCTTGTCCTGGGCGATATATGTGCTGTGAGTGAGCTGTAAATGCCCAAAGCTCAGGACACCTCTCATTCAGGGTGCAATAAGGCAGAAAACGAAGCAATCAAACCAGGGTGTGCGTTTCTGCTTCTATAGAGCAGGAGTTTGCGCCGGAAATGGGAATACATTTGAAGTTATGTTTTTTCAATATGGTGTTCTATTCAGCTGGTCAATGGAATGCGCATTAGGAAGATGGAGGGCGACACATTAACAAGGCTTCCTGCGACTTCCACAGCCACCTCTCCACGATGGGAAAGGCGACAGAGGAAGGCTAATATTAACAGCTAGCAAGAGGCGCCAGACGCCAGAGCGTGAAGTGAGCAGGTTCAGTGAGCTGAGATGGCTCAGCAAACTAGGCACGCTGGGCTGATTCCAGAATCAAAGCCAGAAATGCTATATTATGCAAAAGGAGACCAAGATGGCGGCAAAGAGGTTGCCCTATTGTTTGCAGCCATCACCAAAAGATACCTCGTCCTGCAGGGCCTCAGTTCTTGATTCAGGATTAGCAAGGCAAACAAAAAAAGACAAAGCTAGTGGGTTTTGCCTTGTAAACTGATGCGCAATTCCAATGTTTTTTGCTTATGCAGTGTGGCATCAGCAAAATAATAATAATAATAATAATAATAATAATAATAATAATAATAATAATAAATAAATCCCAAAAAGGTGCAATGTTGCTGCCGCTGTTGTCACTTGGATCACCATGCGTGTGCATACCTACAGAACAACGTGAGCACCATTGCCTTTATTTAGTAAGAGGGCGCCACTTAGGACATCAAATGAAAACAATCATATTTTAAGTGAGCAAAAGCGTTATTCTTCTAGTGAAACACCTGGCAGCAAATGACAGATGCTGGCTCCTCCCCAAAAAAGTGTATTTTAAAAAGAAATGCCTGTGAGGGATACCCTAGCAATGCAAGAAAGGGTGGGGGGGGAGCAACAGAGAGTTGGGGTGGGGATAAAATAAAAACAAGCCAATTCAAAGCGCCACAGCCACCGTGAGCGCAAAGGAGAGACACAAAAGGAAAAATAAATTCACTGGCAGTCAAATGTATCGCCAAACGTGCAATTATCCTTATAACACGGTCGATGGTCAAGGCGGTAACAAAACTGCCCAAGGAGGGACAAACGTAAAGCATTTACCAACCATAACAAAGGTTTTGTGAACGGCAAGCTCATGAACAAGTAATAGTGCAGGGCGTGCGGTGGTTGTGGTTAAAAGCCCTGAGATAGATTACAACACGTGAAAGCGCTTGCATGCTTGACCTAATAAAGCCTGACTTAAGGGAGGAGGGGAAAAGCAACAGAGACGGGAGAGAACAACCGGAGCGCTGGGGATGGGTGTTTGGAAGAAGCATGAAAGAGAAGAGCACACAAGGGAGTGAGCGAAACGGATCACTGAAGCTGGTTATTTCGAAGAGGAGAAGCAGATGAGGGAGAGGGACAGAAAACATACACACAGAGGGCTTAGTGAAACAAAGTAGCTCTCTAAAAGTGAGTGGTGGAAGGATACAAGAAAGCTAATCAAAATGATGGTAAAGAGGGTGTGTTCCAGGGGAGGAGCAAACAGAAGAAGAGGAAGTAAGAAGCGGGACAGCCACTGAATAAGAAGCAAGCAAATGACTGTGACAATAAAGCCAATGAATGGATGCAGCGGGCAGGTTCTTGGCCCACTGTAAGTTCTTAATATAGCCCGCAAAAAGGTCTTTTGCAGCCTAACAGATAAAAGCCATATGGTAGGCGAGACCTAAAAATATTTAAATTCTACTGAAAAAAACTTATGAACCACAAAGATTTTGTTTACCTTTCTGCAGCATTCATGCTATGGATAAAATGTCATGTAAATATGAGTACATATTTATTTTCAAAAAACGTTCATAAGAGACAACATTTCAAAAATGCCATTTTCACACCAGTAATCACTTCTTTAAGCAAAATCTATTTTAATGTGATTTGATATCCCTGAAGGCTGAGAGTGAATTAAGAGCAGGGTTATTCTGCGACGAATTCCCCGAATCCACAGTATAATTGTTCACACAGCGGTGAGGTGATCTGTGCTCTCTGGGCAGATGGTCGTCTAGAAAATAACTGAAGACAAGTTGATAATTTCTAAAGCCCCAAGGGCCATATGTATGACCACATTTTCCCATAGACACAGAATGGGTAAAACCCTTTGATACATCTGGCCCCAAATGCCTACTGCAGTAAATGAATGATTACCAACGAAAACTAGCACCCCCCTATTATCTACTTTACATTCAGCAACTGCACATCTCATCACCCAACAAACCATCAAAAGGATGCAACACAGAGGAAGGCCCTTGGGAGCCCATGGCCCCAAGTTGTGGAAAGCACTATACAGGAGCGTGTCCACTGTAAGTTCACAAGTGCCAGAGCAATGACATATTTTCAAGGAATGAACTGGATGAGACAACGTGGTACATTTAGAATAAAGATTATCTTTTGTAACTACTATGAAAATCTGGAATGCGTGTGGCCGTGTTGAACACACTTGCACTAAAACCAATCCTAATGGTTTGGCCAAATTACAAGCCTTTCAGAGAAGGCGTGGGGCTGGTCCAAGTCACCTACAATAGAAGTCACTCACCTGAAGGTAGGGATGGAAAGGTAATAAACAGGGGCTTCCCTCTCAATTAATGTTATGTTATTCCTATTTGTATAGCGCACTTATCGCCGCAGAGGGTATCCAGGTACTTGCAGATAGGTAGGCTGTGCCTACTCAAAGAGCCAGGTATTCAGCTTCTTGTGGAACTTGCAAATTGATGAGGAGGCTCTGACGCGCTGTGGCAGGTCACTCCAGGCTTTGTGTGCAATGTGAGGGAAAGTGTGCACTCCAGTTCTTTTCTTGTGTATGTGGTGTACCTGTGCTAGTGAGATTCGCATGGGTCAGTGGTATCAGGTGGGATGTGGAAGCGTATGCAACTATTGAGGTAGGCAGCCCTGTGTTGTGCAGTGCTTTGAGGTGTGGGGAGATGTGGGTGCGGCAAGGTAGGTTCAGTACGAATCTTGTTGCCCGGTTATGGGTAGTTTGGAGCCTGTTCAAGAGTTGTTTGGTGCTCCCTGCATAGAGTGTGTTGCCATAGTTCAGTCTACTGGTAATTAGGGCTACTATTTTACTGGTGTTTTCTGGGAGCCATTTAAAGATTTTTTATAGCATACTCATGAGATAGAAGCAGGTGGAGGTCACGTTGTTTATCTGCCCTGCCATGTCAAGTCTGTCATTGAGGATGATTCCTATGTTCATGGCGTGAGTGGTGTGAACTGGTGTGGGCCTGAGGTCTGCTGCCAACCAGATGGAGTCCCATGATGAGGTCTTTTATTTCTGAAAATCACCACTTCAGTCTTGTCTGTGTTAAGCTTTATGCAGCTGATCTCATCCAGGTTGTCACAGCAGACATGTATTTGGCAAAGTTGCTTTTGGTTGCAGGGGTCTAGTTTGACTGGGACAGTACCAAATGAGTTTCGTCTGCATATAAAGAATGTTGATGCCATGTGATCTGATGAGGTCTAACACTGGCGTCATGTAGATGTTGGACAGAGCTGGTCTGAGAGATGAGGCATCAGGGACCCCACATATATGGTTCTTGGCTTCCAACTTGTATGGTGGCAGGATAGGTCTTTGGGTTCTTCCTGTAAAGAAGGAGCAGATCTAGTTGAGGGCAGGTCCCTGGATATCCACTTCTGATAAGGGTAGAGTGGGAGATGGTGTAGAAGGATACGGAGAGGTCAAGCAGGATGAGGGCTGTTGTTGCTCCTCGTCGGTTGCTGCAATGAGGCTGTTTCAGTGTTATAGTTAGCTCTGAAGCCTGACTCAGTGGTGTCCAGGAGCTGGTGTTTGCAAATGTGGTGGGTCAGTTGCATGTTGATAATTTCTACATTACCTTGGATGGGAAGGGAAGAAGGGAGATTGGGTGGTAGTGTGCTAGCAGGGCAGGGTCACCTGGGGTTTTTGTAAGTAGTGTGTTTACTGATTAATGTTTTCAGGTCTCCACATTGTTCCCATGGTGATGGAGGAGTTCAGGATGTGGGTGAGAACTTCACTGATGAGGGAGATGCCCATGTTGAAGACATAGTGAGGGTATGGGTCTGTTGGGGCCCGAGAGTGAATGGATCTCATTATGTTGGCTGTCTCATCCATGGCAGCTGTTTCTAAGCTGTCAGGATGTTTATGAGGCCTTGATAGGCAGACTAGCAGTGAATTTGGTGAAATCTGGCTGTGGGTGGAAATTGTTGTAGATGGTTTTGATTATGTTGCAAAAGAATTCTGATAGGTCAGTACATAAGTCTTGCAAGGAGGTGGTGCTGCTGGTGGCAGAGGTTGGTGCAGCAAATTCTTTGACATTCATGAAGATCTCTTTGCATTTGTTGGTAGCGTTTTCTCTGTGTTCTGCTGGGGCCTTCTTTTTAGTTTCTCTGATCTGCTGGTGGTAGTGTCTCAGGGGCACTTTGAAGGTGTGTTTGTCTGCGATGTAGCCTCCACCTTCTCTACAGTTGTTTACAAAGTTGTTTTGTTACTCATCGTTCATCAGAATACCAGCTTGCTTGCTTCCGGTAGTGTGTGACCTGATGAGTTAGCCTGAGGTTTCTAAGGATTTCAAATAGTGTGGAGGAGCCAGGGTCATTCCGGTTCTCCAGGTAGAAATTCAGGTTTCCAAGTAGGATGTAGGCTTTGCCTTGATGTTGAGAGGGGGACAAGGTCTGTGATGTTGTTGGTGAAGGTAGCTCTAGGTTCCAGCGGGTGGTAAACAAGGTTTCCATTCAGGGCAAAATTTACAGTTTGAAGTGTAGGTACTCCATGTAGGCATTGGCGTTCTCAGTAGTTGTAGTGCAGTTTGCAGATTGGGACAGCTGTGGCAACGTCAGGTGCTATCTCGACGAGCGGACATGTTTCCATGAGGGATAGAATGTCCGGGGCTTTGTTGCTCAGGATGTTCCAGATTGCCATGCTGTGTTTGCTAAGTGAGGGGGTACTGAGAAGCATGCATGTTAGTTTGACATGTTTGCTGACACATGTGGGGATTTTGTTGCGTGTGTATGTGTGCAATGGTGTTGTTAGTGATGTGGTTGTGATTTTGCACACAAAGCAACAATAGGTGCAAGTAAAAGCTCCTTCTGTGTTGTGTGGTGTGGCAGGGTAGCAACAGGTCGATAGGTGCATCGGATTTAATGCCCAGAGGGAGGCAGCGGAGTATCATTGGTATGCGGTTGGACCAGGGTTTGTGGTGCTGGCCACAGTCCATGTGCAGACAGGTGCAGATGGGCTCACCTGCTGCAAGTCCACCTTGAAGCTGCCATTAGGTAGGTCTTGGGAGGGGGAAGTGCACAGGGGGCAGTGAGGTGGGCTTGTCAGGAGCACAGGAAGGACAGGCAAGGAGAACGGAGGAGGGACGGGTCACAGGAGAAACAAAGAAGGAGACAAAAGGGAAAAAAGGCAAGCACAAAGCCACAAAAGGAGTGTGAGTGAGTGGGAAAACAGGCAAAACAGAGGAAAAAGAGCGAACAAAAAAGAAGGAAAAGAGTGATGCACAAGGTATAAAAGGCCCAAAGGAATGAGTGGAAAGCGAGCAGAGAGAAGTGAGCGAAAAAACGGACAAAACAGAGGAAAAACATAGAAAACAGAGGAAACAGAGCAATGCACAAGACATGAAAGAGACAAAAAGAGCACAAATAATGAGAGAGGCAGAAGGACAAAGAGTGAGAAGAAGGGACATAAGAAAAAGAATGGGTGCAAAAGTGAAAGAGGAGCACAGGCCTCAGTTGCAGGAGCAGCAGAGGCGGTGCCTCTAGGCACAGGAACTGGGTCCGTGAGGGCCAAAATCGGTGGGAGGATTGATCCAGGTAAGGCGCAGGGCCTACTTGCTTAATGGCAAGTGCCCGCTGCTGCCGCCGCCATCAAGTAGGTGGGGGAGGGGGAGGAGCAAAGGAGGCAGTGCCTTGTCCGGAGGAGGAGTGCAGGAATGACAGTAAGGGGAGACGGAGGGGTCACAGGAATTGGGAGACTGAAAAAGAAGTGCGACGGGGTAGCACAGAGAAGCAACAAGGGGAGCAAAAGGACAGAAAAAAGGCAGGCAAAATGCCACAAAAGAGTGAAAGTGAGTGGGAAAATTGGCAAAACAGGGGAATAAGAACAGACAAAATAGAGGATATGAGCGATGCACAAGGGGTGAAAGAGAGCGGAATGAGTGGAAAGTGAGCAGAGAAGAGTGAGTGGAAAAACAGGCTAAACATATGTGAAAGATCGAAATTAGAGGAAACAGAAATGCACAGGGAATGAAAGACACAAAAAGCCACAAAGAATGAGAGAGACAGAAGGACAGAAGAGTGAAAGAGAAGATCAGAAAAAGAACGAGCACAATGAGAGAGAGGAGCATGAGGCATGAGCAGTGCTTAATTTGTGCTTGTTGTGGCCGGTGCAGAGCACCAGCACTTATTTTTGAGGGCCGGCGCTTAATTTTCTGCCTCAAGCATCTATTGTGAGCAAAAGACACATTTGGGAAAGACTGAGGAAGAGAAAAACGGAAAAGGGTCACTAAGGGAGGGAGCAGAAAGCTGCAGGAGTGAGCTGAAGGGGCAGGGAGTGGCTGTAAATGGATGGAAGAGGCCCGAGATGGCTTCAGGATTACGCTGCCTCAGTATTCTGTGTTTGCACATTTAATTACAGCAGTCGCGTATTTAAGAGGAGGGCTTTGAGCACCGGCACGTTTTTATTTACAAATTAAACACTGGGCATGAGGCAGCAGTTGCAAGGGCAGCAGAGGTGGGGCCTCTAGGCACAGTACCCTGGTCAGTGACAGCCAAGACCGGTCGTAGGACTGGTCCAGGTAACTCCAGGGGACAGGACCTAGGTACCTGTTTAATTAATTAACTAGCTTCCCACCATCATGGCATCCAGAATGTTTGCTTTCAAACAGCATTTTCAAGTGCCTGCAGGGAGACACGCAGAGCTTTACAAAACGATATTAACTGAAATGTTAATATACGAATCTGCTGTTCCCGGTATGTACCGATAGAATGGAACAGAAAACCTATCTGTATTTCACACTCTCTCCACAATTTTCATAGGCCACTTACTCATTGCAGACCCTCACCGCAAGGTTAACTTTTGGCACTTTTCCAACAGTGGTATAACAACACTGACAATGTGGCTGATATTTTCAAGAAATGCACGAGTTATATATATTTTTTTAAATATCCGCTTTTGTGAATTACATTTTGTTTATTGGAACTTTGTGGTCAAATTCCAATATACAAAATGATGTAGGACACCCTTGGATTGTGAATATTATTTATTCCTTCAGTAAATGGCTTTTCATTTGTGGCAATTCTATTTCACAATTATTTTTTCAGGCCACTTGCCCGGAAGGGTCGATTAATGTTCAGCAGGCGAGCCTGGACACCTGAATTCTCAGCACACCATTGACTATTGTGTTTGGTCAGTGGGCTCTGAAACTTTCAAGAGACCCGCTCGCCCCAGTTTCCAGTGCTGGCATGACAAATCCCGCCGTTCATTCTTACAAGGTGGATAAAATAGGCCCCACAGATATTGGTGATAACACAATTTATCATTCTGGAGTCCCGAAGTAAATCAGTTTATAACGGCCATGTAAAGATGTATTGCACCGTTAAAATTACTATTAGTAGCAGCAGAAAAAGTAGTAGTGTTGTTGATATTACTATTGTGTCCTCATATGTACCTTATTTCCCTTATCTCCCCAAATAGTTAAGCGCTTAGAAACAGAGCAACTTTCCAAGCAGTAAGCGCAAAAGCCGCGGTAATAAATTGCACAGCACAAGATGCACAGGAATGCCAGATCTGGAGTTATTGTTTCCGGCTGGTGTTCCTGTTCCAGGGCTGTTCCAGGGTTTTGCCACCTCTAGGGCCACGGGTCCATGCAGGGGGGGCTCCTTTTTGTGTTATGCCCCTGAGTATTTACCCCTTCCGGTTGCTTAGGGCAGTGACATGTTATCAGGGGGTTGACAGCTGGCAGTGACGTAGTTCAGTCTGCACAGGAGCTTGTATTTGACTGAGTGCACCGGAACGTAAGTGGTTCTGCTGTTGGCCAGAAGCTCAGAGTGCGAAGGGAATTTATTTAGCAACTATGGCAAGAAGATGGAACTTACATGGAAGAGTACGTTGAGGGGCTGCCATGGGAATCAAGGCAGATGATACACAAGTCAGTGCTCTATAGAAAGGAACCAGATAGGACCCTGACCAGGACACTGAATAAAATGATGGGTGGGTGAAACCAGGGGTTATGAGGACCCAACTCACAAAGAGCATACAAGCCCCTACAATGAGGCCACCAATGAGTTGCCCCATAAATGGCCTGGCACTGGAGCCAGCTGAATGATGGCCAGTTATGTGGGGAATACCAGCCCTGCATTTTTGGTAACCACACTGTACTGCAGCAGAAGGAGACCGGTGAATTGCCTAAACAGCTCGCCACCCCATAGGATGAGGAAAACATTCAAAGGGAGAGCGAGTGCTGTTACATAGGAGGGATTCTGAAATTCTCTCTCAAGGATCAGCTATGCAAGGGTACCAGAGAATATAACCACTGAAATTATGCAGAAGAGGAGAACCAAATTATGCAGCAGGGTTGACTAAATTACGGAGCATGAAAGGGGAATTATGCAATGTAATGCAACACACTTTTGTGGCAGTATTACTTTAAATTTTGCCATTTCTTTCACATGCTAAAACTGGGAAAAGTTTTATCTCATTCATCTCACTTTACCATCCAAATACAGTAATACACAAGTGAAAAATTACCAGTCTAACTTTGCATAGGGACTTGAACTGCACGGCAACACATGTTGCTGCAATCTTAGTAAGTTTTGATCTGTTTGATCTAGAAATACATTTTTGTTAAACTCTGCAAATTATGTAGCAGGCATAACAAGGATTATGTGGCAAATGTGGCTAATACAAAATTATGCAGAAAATTCAGTGGCTGCAGAATCACATGATTCCAGTGCTGTAACTCAAGAAGGTGTAGAGACCAACAAAATATGTGTCATTTTAATGAAATGTCGTGTATTGCATCAGTACACCTGCTGTAGGCAAGCAGGTAGCACTGGAGAAGTACAGGAAAACAAATCACTTTATCACTATTCATTGGAATGGAATAGAGCTTTACCTGACAAAGTTCTTGGAAGGGAATTTGTCTCTGTTAGCTTGCGAGACAAGTAAAGAACTGCTGTTAATGCTTTCAGAATAATCAGGTTTCCCGAAAAGCAGCACGTTTAGAAAAAAGAAAGAATTAGAGAAAATACAGTAATAATAATCGGTATAATAAGAACACAGTAAGATAATTTCACTCAAAAATAAGTTGTTTTGCTTTTGCAGCAGTGGGAATGAATCTGTTGTGGAATACTTAATGAAGGAAACCAGGCGCTGCCCGTCCTTTAGGGCAGAGGGGTCACCCTTCCCACCTTTTGCCCCTCATGAAGAGTGCCGGTCAGGCTGAACAAAGGTCAGCCTGACAGACACTCTTCATGTTCAGGTCAGGCAGCCAGGAGCAGACATGCGCGATTTGCTCAGACTCCTGGCTGCCTGAGCTGAACTTTGCTGGGCTAAAGAGGTCACAGCTCCTGTGGGCGTGACCTCCTCGGCTCAGCAAAGGTGCCTTGAGGCCCTCCCCGAGTGATGAGGGAAGCGTCACCCATTGACTTTGACCTGGGCGCTTCAGGTTTAAGCCCTGAAGTGCCCAGGGCGAGTGTCGATCAGTGACACCTCATCACAGAGTGGGCTGGGGCCAGCAGTCTCACTGACCCCATCCCACCCTGTGACGAAGTTGGGAGTGCTGCCTTCCCTCACTAGCTGACCTAAGGTCAGTGAGGGAAGGCAGCAGTCCCAACTCTCCTGGGACCTCCGAGGCTGAGTGTGTGTGTTCTTTTTAAATGAATGTTTGGTGCATACGTGCATGTTAGAATTTTGATGAGTGTTGTTAATGGATGTGCATGCGTGCGTGTGTGTGTGAAAGAATGAGTGTCAGTGTGCTTCCCGCCCGCCCCCTCCCTCCTAAAAATGCCAGCCTCACTGAAGGAAACGTGTTTCCATGTGGGTGTAGAGTAAAGAGGGGACGAAAACTGAGCTAAGAGGGGCAAATACATGAGTAGGAAGTGTAACACCTTAACACAACAGGGTATCCCAGACCTAGGGGTAGACTCAACATTGGGCCAACTGAGTAGCAAACATACCCTGCTTGAAAAAAAACTAAAGGTTTTGTTTGTTACACCCTCACCCACTATATTAGAGGCATGCTTCATCTTCGGGTCTCTAGAAAACCAGGATGGGCTCAATCATATTCCAGGGAGTACTTTGATTATTATCAAAGCCGGGGTCTTAGAAAATATGTCAAATTAAGAAGGTGGAGGGCCATTATATCCCTGATTATGCCCCTCGTATCAGTTTTTACTCAGACCTGAACAAGCAATATTAAAGAGATATCTTGGTTGTTCAAGGTAATATCTAAAGTGCTTCATGGAATATGGTTGAGCCGATCCTGGTTTTTAGGGACCTGGATGAGAGCTGATGATTAAATATGCCAATAATAGAGGAGGCGAGGATGTAACAAACAAACATTTTGGTTTTTTTTAAGCAGGGTCTGCTTCTCTGTCTGGTCAACATTTTGAATATACTCCTGGGTGTGAGATACACTATTGTGTTAAAATATTATTTTGGGAGAATGTGTCCTATAGCCATCAACATTTCTTGCTCCCTTTCTTGAAACGTGGTCTGCTGACCAACATGTCGGGTCACTGTGTTGTGGACAGGGAGTGTAACAGTCAATAAGAGTGAGGCTGTCTAGATAGCCCAGAATGCCCAAATGGGCAGTTATATTGTAGTTTTTGGCCCTGGAAGGGGCAAAAGTGAAAGGCAGTGTCAAAGCACAAAAAAAGAAAGATTTGAATGTACTCCAAGACTGCGAGCAGAGACAGTTAGAGCAAAATGGGAAGGTGAAGATCAAACTAGGCGAATAAGAGAAGTGAGGGCAAGGCAGCTAGACATATGAGGGTATCATATTTGGTATGGTTAAAATGTAATGCATAAGAAGACAACAAAGAAAATATAGTTGTCAGGAAAGAGGAGATGGTGTCATGGGAGTGAAAGAGGTGAAAAGCTGGAAATCTTTGCCAAAATGTGGGAGGGGGTACTGCAAGAAGCTATAATCAGAGAGCAGAGATATAGCAAAGCAAAAGAGAGGGCCATGGACAGATCCCTAGAAAACTATGTAGAGAACGGCAAAAGAGGAGGGCAGAGGCTTGGCCCAAGAGATGAAATTGTGCCATCCCAGACATAAGAAAAACCTACAATAGAGAGATACTAAGGTGGCCAAGTGAAGGCCAGTTGGACAGCTTCTCCTTTGGGAATTGTGTCAGGTTGCCTCGGGACCAATAGGTCCTGGGGTCCACTGCCCCGAACTAGATATTTCCTTTTTTGAAGCAGAACCCATTCATTTAAAGAAAACAAAGTGTTTAGGGTGGCTTAAAACAAAAAATGACTTTTTTTATATGCAAATGTGAATGCAGAGCTATCAGTCTGATGTTTGATGCCGACCACTATCCCTATATTAGTGGCTATTTTCTGGGGGACACAAATATCAAGCCACTAAATTAATATTCATGAGGCAGGTTATTCTGCAACCCCCCTGAGAATGGGACCTATTGGTACATGGTTCGCACCACAAAATTACACGCAGGTCACAGAACGTCGATGTGCAAGTAGCACCCACCATTTATGACCTGCCTTGTAGTACTCCTGGCACATAGTCACTAAAGTTTCTTCTGAAATGATTTTCAAAGTGCTTTCTCTTTACCGGTAGGAGGCAGTGCTGACTAAACTGCATGCCCAACCGTCCACCTGAATTCCTGTCAGAAAATTAAAGCCATCGCTTGAGGAGACCGCGTGCACAGAGTACAGGGAACTCCGTCCCTGCACGAGGCCAACTCCTCCGTCACGAGACCCCAGGCTGCTGACAGGAGCTGGACTCTAGTGAACCACATAAAGAAACTATAAATTCTTGATGCCTAGCAGATATGTCTCTTGAGTGGGCAGGAGGGCATGAGTTCAGACGGGCAGCCTAAGGTCGCCTTCATCGCATAAAACAATAGTGTCAGAGAGGAAAGCTGTGAGTACGTGATCAGACCACTGAAATGTTTAAAGTCGACCTAGTATTTTCGCACCCTTTTCCTGCGCGAACAAAAAAAAAACATATAAGCCAAGCAAATAGATACTGCACACAAAACGGGACGTCAACCACACTGCAGGAGCACTGATCAGGAGCGTACATACCATGGTGCAACAGGTGCAGTGGCAACGGGGCCCAAAGCCCTGAGGGGCTCATCGCACTCACATAATTGCTGTAATTTGCTATCCCAAACGCAGTCAAAGGGGGGAAACCCCCTACTCTCCTCACCGCACGCGCTTTTCCAACCTGGAAAGGCGTTGTATTCCTTCGCTCACATAATTAAATGTGCAAATGTTTCCAACGTGTGTAGACCTAAAAACGTACAAGCTTGTGCAGGTTACCAGTCCCTGCGCGGCGCACCTCCCAGAAACAACTGCATACCTGGTAAACCGCTTTGCAAGTGTAAAATTCTCCATGTCAGGAACCAGGAAGTGGAGTATGCCCTCGTAATTTGAAGTTTTTGTGCGACTAAGTGGAGTGGTATGCACTTTAGGGCTGCCTCACCTTGCCAGCTGTAAGATTTGTGCCCAGTTATGCGTGGGGAGATGGGTGGGCTATCTCAAGTGTTCGTTTGCTAAAGCGTGCATTGATAAGTATCATCTTCAATGTGGTGCTCACTTACAAAAAGCAAAGGCCACATTTTGCAAGAATTCGTTTATAATCATTGCACATTATCTGCCTCCCAACCCCAGAGAAGATGAAAACTCTCTAGTAGGACCTTCAGCAGTCCGCTATGTTGCAGTAACTCGCACCAATTGTCAATTCTCTGCAAAACGTAAGAGTAAAAAGTTCAGAACCAAGGACCTCATTTACACGACCTTCAAGCCTCTGCTGCGTCATTTTAGCATGCACTGCATGGCTCAATATTTACATACCAATGTACTTGTAAAGCCCTGCGTCACATTATACCTGAACCAGGTACAATGTCTGCAGGGTAGGTGTTCCCACGGGAAAAGCCACACAGAACTGACGCATTGAAATGTATATTTCACTGCGTCATTCTGCGACTTCACTGTGTCAAACTTTTACCACCTGCTCAAAGCAGACATAAAATCGATGCAGGGCTTTGTCCTATGGGAGACTCCTTGCATTGCTGGAGTTTCATAAATTTAACAATGATACTCCAGCAATATGTGAGTTTAGTGCCAACAGATGCCTCAGAAATTCTGAGGCATCTGTGAAGACGTGCGCCATGGAGCTCTGTATTATAAATACAGCGCACCCATGGAGTCGTTTGGCGAAGTGCGGGAAGTGCAAAAAAATGGGACACATCGATGGCGATGCATCAGATTCTTGTAAATACACAAGTGCAGCCAACTGAGACCATCATCCTTCCAAGGCTGAAGAAGAGTAATTATTTTTACAAATTATGCTAAAAAACATATCCCGAATCACCCTCTTTGATAATGGCCAAGTTTCGGTCACAAAATGGCGGGCATATGAGCAAACATTTTAAGGCAGAAGGCCTCTAGCTCAGCAAGTCTGTACAGTGCTTCCTATGAAAGGTTCAGAGCAGCGATGCACAGCCCCGACCTGCATTGACAGCAAATCACGTTTTTAGAACGTCTACTGAATATGCAAAGATGCTCCTATTTAGATGTTCGAGATGCAAATACGTCTAATACGTCTAATGCATATTCATGATACATATCTGCAAAAGCCAGCTTGATAGCAGCACTCAAGGAATTTACGTTGCAGAGAATTCACACTGAGGGGAGCTTTATTTGTCACGATTTTGTTAGCAGGCGCTGTTAAACAGGATCATATGAAGTCACGTTTTGCTTTTGAAAATAATTATTATTCTGGAAGCGTTCCATCTAGGTGAGAACAAATCAGATGATCTGCAAGACGAGAACGTGTCAGCTATTTCTGAATTTGAATGAACTGCCTTTCAACTACTTCAGAGTGGTGTGCGGCTGGTGATGAAGGATGTGCAGTTTCTGGCGACTTGCCTGATCAGTTAGAAACATGCCCATTATGTACTGCCGGGATCGCCACGCTTTACTGACCAGCGGCGTAGCAAGGATGACACAGGCCCGGGGCGAGCAAGAAAAACAAGCATTTACAATGCAACGGGTCTCGCGTTTGCTCATGTTAGAGCTGATCGCGTTGTAAACTCCTAACCCGACTTTTCACCTATCGGGCAAAAGTGCATTTATGTACGTAACCCGAAAAAGTGAAATTAAATATGTAAAGCGCTCAACTTCTGCCAAGCGAGATCGCGCTGGTAAATTAGAGAAAAAGAAGTCCACAAGCCCGATGGAAAACAGCGAGCCTCGCATGTTTTCTGTACTTGGTCGCTGCGCTCGACGAGGGCTAACCACCGGAAAAGGCATGGCGTATTCGTGCCTTCAACTAATGAAAGCAAGCAGATTTTATTAGGCAAACCCACGAACCAATAAAAAACACTGACGTAAAGTTGACAGGGCTCCGAGCCCTTTTCTAAATACTAAAGCGTCTCGCTGCGATACGCATGCGCGAGCGCACGCAACTCAGACTCGAACCTAAAAAAATGAAATAAAGGACCCAGTTGACTATTGTTGGGGTAGTAAAATATAGCAACTATCAGGTTTTGATGCCCCTCTCCCCGCCCTCAGGTCTGTGGGTCTCAGTGCCACTGCACCTGCTGCACCAATGGTAGCTACACCCGTCACTGACTGTGCAGTTCCGTTTGCAGGAATGTCGTCTTCTTGCGCCAATGGTATCCACATTCATAACCCAATATTTGGTGCTGGGGGCTGCATCATAGTAGCACACTGATACGCTTAGCACCATACAGTAACACATAATACCTCACTGTGCAGGAAGAAGCATGTTCTCAGATCCCAGCTACGCCTCTGACCACTCGCAGATTGTGTCTTTGTCTTAGACCCTGTACAGTGATCTGCCACCTTTCAGATGTTAGTGGTACACAAATACCACATATCTACATAGCATGACAGCACTACGGGCCATATTTATGACTTGGTTTGCGTTTGCACCACGCAACATGGTACATGTGTGACGCAAACTTTAAGTGAGATTTACAAAGCCACGCAAGGCCAACTTATGTGGCCCTGAGTGGCTTTGTATATCTTGAATAATGCAACACAGTGCAAATTGCTGCGTTGCATTACTCTGCGCCAGAGAAGCGTTTCCATGGGACATCGATGGATTTTGATGCATTCCCAGATTTACCAGAAGTGGTAGACCTGGGAATGCGCCTAAATCCTACACCTTCCCCGGTGAGGCATAATGAGGAGAAATATCTTTATTTATCCTTGTTTTTTCCTCTTTTTACGAGTGCTGCATTCTGCAACTCACTTAGAAAGAGGAAAAAGCCTCTCAGGCTCCTCAGTCCTGTATGCAACGCAGGCCCCCTTGCACCATGGTGTACGGGGAACTGCATTGACGCTAGGCAGCCAGAAGGGTGCAAGAGCAGGGGAAAAGGCAGAAATGCACCAAATTATTTTAGATACAGCACATTCCTCCCCTTTCCCTGTCATGCAGTGCCACGCAGGAAGGTGACTTGCTGAGCTGCACTGCGTCACTATCCCCATAAACAAGTCCCTAAATACGCAGCAGTTTTTCTGAAAAAAAATTAACATGGTGTTATCTATGCAGTAGAAGTTTTCTGTATGTATGCTTAATGTAGTGCTAAATGTGTAGCAGAATTTTTCTGTATGTATACTGATCATAGTGCTAAATAAGTAGCAGATTTTTATTGTATACATTCCTAACAAGGTAGCGCTAAATATCCAACAGAATTGCGCTGTTATTGCTATTGTGGGAAATAGGCCTCGCCTCCCCCTCCCCCGACTCCCACCTAAGCACACTATAATGACACATTTGACATTTGTCACATGCTGTCTGTTCCAAAATCGAGTGTGTATGTTGCAGGAATTATTTTGAACAAGGCTTTGCTGGAATGGACAGCAGCATGCTCAATGATGTCCATCTTATACTCTGCATAAATATATTGTCCACCATATATTTTGTTGTCCACTATTGTGCTCCTAAAGGTTGCACTGTATTGTAATTGCATTTATCTAGTGCTTCATACCCCTGACAAGGTGTCGAAGCACAGATGTGGATGAGTCGCACACTGCTCTGTGTGAGTGCTTCAGTGGAAGTATGTGCCTGTCAAGTGGCCTATGCGGGTGGTGTTTTGATGCAGTGAATGAGGACACGATTGGTAGTACTTATGGTGTCTTCACACTGCGTCTTGGTGCATAGGAAATCAAAAGGACAGAGGGCAGTGCTTTAAGCGGCCCGCTGATCTCCAGTATTGAGTACCTGCACTTCTTTAATTTGAAAGAGAGAGTACGAGCACTTCTCAGCACTGCTGCACTAAATGTAAAGGGAGAGTCCTGGCACTTCTCAGGAGCAAATAGGTAGACTAAATAGTGAGTACCTGTACTTCTATATTTCCATTTAAAGCACTGACATGGTGACAGGCTAATAAATCACTACTGCATAGATGCAGAGAAACGTGGGAGTAAAATGGGACCTATCTTGTAAGCAGTCGGTGTTTTTCACTCTAAAAGTGAAGTGGCAAAGATTTATTTTGAGCTATATCCCCCCAACCTCCCCCCCCCCCCTCTGATGTCTCCATAGATGTGATCCTCACCTCTTCCCCACTTATCTCTCCCCACTCCTCACATAAGAGTGCACGTTGTAAGATGGACGCCTCTTCCGAGGCTCACAGCTGTCCTAGCAGTGCTACCGCACCCCGGCTGCATCAGCGGCAGGGCTTGGCCGGCGGCCCATTAAGGAGGCTTGGATGCTCTTCCACAAAGGGACGGTCATGCTTTCAGCCTTGGGTTTTATCAATGAGCCCTGCGGATTCCAGGCATTGTCCCGCCGTTGCCTAGCAGAGGAGAGTTCATTGAGGAATTAATCGCAGTTTACGCACCACAAAGGAGGGCGCTGCAATACTTCATGGCACAAAGGGGCTGAGGAGCACATCAAAGAAAACAAAGCCAGAAACTCATATATGTCCCCTTTACCATTCGTGGCAGACGGGGAGCAACGCTTCCGTCCTCATGGGAAACTCATAAGCGACTGCGCCACGGTTTACAGCCGCTTTCTACCGGCGTGCAGGGCTTGTTTGGCCTTTGATTAATAATACGGAGGCCGCGGTGCTCCGCCATGCTGCTTCTCAGGAACCTTGCAGATTAGTGAGCTATTTCCTCAGTAAACAGAGAAGAAGGGCCTGAGAAACTAAGCAGCGTGCATCGGTCCGTGATAGGACAAAAATGGCCTGAAACTCCCCAGCTTTTTCCTTGAACTCCAGGAGATATATCCAGGGCCACTGGAATTATGTGGAAGGGAGGACCAAATTAATTGGCAGGGTTTAGCAAACTACGGGGCAGGAAAAGGCAAATTATGTGGCGTAATGCAGTACGTCTTGTGATACCACTACTTCATTATTTTGACATTCTCACGCTTATGTACATTGCCTGCGCTTTGGTTGCACCTCAGTAGTACCAGTTTAGAACCCAAATAT
Organism: Pleurodeles waltl; assembly: GCF_031143425.1. Classification (NCBI taxonomy): domain Eukaryota; kingdom Metazoa; phylum Chordata; class Amphibia; order Caudata; family Salamandridae; genus Pleurodeles; species Pleurodeles waltl. Next base: position 1,147,205,478 of record NC_090444.1, on the reverse strand, counting down.
AGCAATAGGCAACAGAAAGGTGACCAGTCACCCTTCGCGAAGGGCCTTCAATAGCACGGCATCAGGTGTCACTGCGTTTTCAGTAACATATGAACCGACTGAGCAAGAAATAAATTCATTTTTTTAAATCTGCAGATTATACAGAAGATTATGGGTTATGTGCCAAATGCAGCAAAACTATAATTATGCTGCACAATCACATAATTGCAGTGGCCCTGGTTAAAGTCTATCCTTTTTTAATTATACCGCGAAGCCCACAAGCACTCGTTTTCGGGGTTCAGCACTTATTTTTCCTCTCTCTCTTCCTCTTTTCTTGAGAGCAAGAGAGAGAGAAAATACACAGAAGAGGATAGGTAGAAAAGAAAGATGGAAAAACAGTGAGACAGGGAGAAAGCAAGGATGGAAAAGAACATGCAGAAGTGAGATAAAGTGGCTGGAAGAGGTGAGGCGGAATCAGGACCACCAGCCTTCATCTTCTTGGTCTTCGATGCCTCGACCTTCAATAGCACCAGCCGTTGGCTTGTGAGCAAAGCTTTGGGGCTCATACTTATTCTTTTGCAAATTAAGCACTAGCGCAAATGAACAACCAAGTGAATAGATATGCTTTAGTGCAGCAGTGCTCCAGTGCATAGTGCGCAAAGTTACCAAGATATCTAAGCGCTAGAGGGAGCCTGTGCTAGTGTCATTATTGGTGGATGAGAAGTAGGACTATCCACCTTCATTGCGATCTTGAAACGTCTGGGCTCACAACATGGCAAAAGTAGCGCAGGACAGGTCTGTTGGGTTTTTAACCTGCCAGCTGGTAATAGGCACACTGAAAGGATTGCAAACATTCTGCCCTGCCAGGCAGGGAAAGCAGTGAACTGCATCATCACCTACCCAGCTATTTCCAACCAGCAGTCCACAAAACTGCCAAGTAAAAATGTCTCCACCTGGCGGTGGGGGAAGGGGTAGGTACCGTTCCTCTAAAAGTGGGCAATTATGGCCTTCTTTAGGGGGTCAAAGAGTTCTCTGGGGAGCTCAGCGTACCAGTTACTTGCTGTTGTGCAGCTAATAGTCCTCAAACAATAACTTTATTTTAGGCAATATTCGCTTTACTACGTCGGCAATGGAATACCCGATTCAAATCCTGAGGTCAGCAGTGGAAGGAGTGGATCATATTCACATGGCCCAATGAAAGTAAAGGTCTGCTCTTTCCGTAATGGGTGGTGGATTCTTTGGGGGGGATTAGTTTCCGGCAAGAGATCATACGCCTCTCTGCTATATTTACGGGATCTTAAATCTGGGACTCATGCCAAGGTCTTCTTCTGGCTCTTCTGTGTGGAAGAGTGTCAAAGGCTTTTCAGGGACTCATGTACACCAAGTACCGTTTTATGTTCTGCTAGCTTATTCCTCGTTTATCTTCTGAAGTACAAATAATTTTATTATAGTTTGTGTTTTAATTTAAGTTATGTTTGTACGCTTCTGCTGCAATCGCAAAGTGATGATTAAGTTCCTGTCTCTCTCAGATAAGTTTCATAAACATATGCATATATTACTGTCCCTTGATTTAATGGTAACATAAAATGAATTTAATAAAATGTCCTGGCCTCATTATCCTCTTTTGAAAACTATCCCATATTCGATCTCTATTTGTGTGGCTTCAAATTCTTCCCCTTCCTTCCCTATATTTTTCTTTGAATTTTTCCAACTGCACAGGCAGACATGTTAGCAAACCTCTCTAGGTTCTTCCCTGAATAAATTATCTTTGAGGTGATGTGAGCAAATAAGTGGTAGAGCTACCACTTTAACATAGTGCTGTAAGGTGAACAGCCTGGCTCTGCTCTTTTCCAGTCCTTCATAATCACTCCCTTCTCCAACTAGCACTTCACATGGCTGCAGGGTTATAGCACTACCTGTGTGCTCTCAGTGAGCTGAGGTATGCCTGCCTGCCCTGGTTAAATCTGTTCCATACAGTTTAGTGACCTTGTGAAAAGTCACAGCTGCCAAGGATTTGGCAGCTAGCATAATTTAGCGAAGTTTATGAATACAATTGACCATCAACCACTATCCTAGGGTAGTATCCGTAAAAAAATTACATATATTTTGCATCATGTGCACAGTCAGGTGCATTTCTTACTCTCAATCGTCACCTAGCCAATCAGGTAGTGTGTACCCATGTGGTCAGCAATTGCATTACTCTGTTCAATTACTTCAACTGAAGACCACTCTCCTCTATGGCTGTGATCAGGTCACTGGAATTAGGTGAATTTTTGGTCACTGCATTTTCTGAATATTTATGAATTTGCTGCACTTGCCACATAATCCATCATCCAATTCATAACATTCAGACTTGAATAAATAATTGATCGCAGCTCAAACGGATCAAAAGTTACAACAAGAAGCATGGTGATATGGTCCTTCGCAGTGGAAGGCCTTTCGCAAATGTTGACTGATCATCCTTCAGATGCTTCTTGCTTGTTTGGTTGTTAAACTGATACTAAGGAGGTGAAATCTTAGCCCAGACAGTGCTATCTTTAGTAAAAATGTCAAAATAATGAAGGAATACTTTCACAAAATGTGCCACGTTTTGCAGCATTATTTGCTTTTCTTGCCGCATTATTCGGTTCTACCCTGCTGCATAATTCCAGTGGCTTTAGCTATAATCTGCGATTCTTCCTGTATGCTAGCAATACTAATTCATCTTACATTGTAAGAAGGTTGATGATTTTTTCTCTTCCCATACTGGTATTGTTCAGTCGATGACTCTTTGTATGATGTTCTCCAGTTTCTGTGTAAGTGAAATTTGTGCTGCTGGCTGTGCTCCACCGGTTTTGTGTTTGTGAAGGAAGCTTGCACTTATGCTGTCAGTGCTTTAACTGTTCTCTGTGAAGGAAGCTCACACAGCTAATGCCTGTGTTGTGAAGGTAGTATGTAGCCCTTGGTAACTCTGACTATCTCTGAGTGGCAATTATCGCCACAAGCAGGGCATAATTCCTCACCTTACTACTTACAACCAAGGGTAGAATAAGCTTTACAGTGACAGGAGAGGCAGCCAGCCATTTTGTCACCTGAGGTTTTGCCACCAGAGGTGTGAGCACCTTCAGGTGGGGTTGAGCGCCACCTCAACCCCACTTCTTAAGGCATACAGGATCTTCACTTTTATTTAGGAGCACACAGTAAATATGGACTCACTTCGATTTCATTCATTCAAACACCTTTCTTGAGAAGATAAGTAAAGCTTGGGGAGTGAGGGATAAAACTTAATACATTGTACCTGATCTCACTGCCAATTGACCAAGGATGCATTTAATTAGTTCTGGCCTGGCAGTCCCACTCTGACAATGAAGACACCTCCCTGGGTGCTTCCCAGCTATCTATAGGGGCAGATACTGAACAGGAAGAGGTATAATATTCCCCCCAAGCTGAATACCATCAGTCAAAAGCTGTGGCATCACTGACTAGAGTTTATGACTGTGCATTCCTTAAATGGAAACCGTGCCCCTCCCCTCGATCCGTGGGTGAACTCAATAAGTGGGTTGTTCTGTATCTTTGGTGGCTGATCTCTGGATATTCGGCAGGTTTACAGGAGCCCACCACCTCAGACTGAAGCGAGAGGCTCAGGTACTCTAAGTCACCCGATGACCGGTGATCTCATGTAGAGGCCAACACTTGCTGCCCACCCACTGTGCATCTTCCTGGTCTCTATCAGTCTGATGCTTAAGGAGGCTGGAACCACACCTGGTTAAAAGGGTAACTGGCTAAGCAGCCTTGCCCAATGTGCCATCCATCAGCCATTCACACGTACATTAGGTCTGCCTGTATGGGTCATTTACTACCGTCGGTGCAGCCAGCCGCTCATGTGGAAGTCCACAGAGGAGAGCATCCCAGGGAGTGCTGAAGTGCAGCTCATCAGTGCTCTGAAGTTTTGATGAATCTCTCCTTTTACAGAGACGTGGACACTCTCTCTTAGTCCCTGGCCAATCTGAAACATCCCTCAGACTTTACTTTACCGGGCTAACGAGGCAAACACACCTGCCTTTATCTCCCATTATTCATTTATGTAGGCCCAGATTTACAAAGGTTTTGCATTGGATTTTTTAAGCTGGACACGATACAAAATACTTTTTGGTATTTATGAAGTAAAACAAAAGGCTATTTGGGTTGCTTTGTAAAAAAATAACACAATGCAGTGGCTTGCATTACTTTGACTTGGTAGGTGTTCTATGGGTGGCTCATGGGTATTCCTAGGCTTCCACCCATGATTTTAACACAAACACATATCTACAAACACCTTTAGACATGGATTTGCACCAATGTGGCCTCAAAGGATAGTTTTTTTGTGCAGGAAGCCACCACTTCCTACACAAAAACCTACCCTGACCACAATGCAGACACCCCTGCACTATGGCACAACGGTGCCTGCGTTGCTGCCAGGCAGCACACTGAGGAAGCAGAACTGAGCCAGGAAGATATGATGCAGTTTTACTATCCCCAGGAGAGGCAACACAGCAGATCAACTTTGCTTGCTGCACTGCGACGAGCACGTTAGTATACCTGGCCCTTAATTTGGAGTATTATGTAACCAGTATTAGGAGCCCCGAGTGTGTCACTATGCTGGTTGTCCCCAATAACTGTATTTCTGCCAACAAGAGGCTCCTAGCTCAAACTCATTAAAATTAGAGATCTCTGTTTTTTTTTTTAACTTTTCCCTCTGTATTGATCCGTTTTTCTCATTTGCTCAGTTTTCTGTTTGTTCAAACTGTTTATATTTTGTGAAAACTGAACCAGTAACTAGTTCATAGCCACACATTTCTATAACATGCACTCACTCTTCAGTACCTGATGTATTTTCTGACCTATAAAAAAGAATGATGCTTTTTCCTTCTTCTGCTCTGTTCTAGATCAGGGATACCCATTGTAGTCGAGTGCGCTTGCTGACCTTTACATGTGCCCCCCGGTGCACAGCAGCACGGGGCTGCTGTTTACTTTCCTGAACATTAACATTCAGAAAGATGTTAAACATATGTTACGTGCATTCTCTGTGTGGCCTATATAGTTGTTATACATGCAAAAAAGCATAGTCTAATAAATCAATCACTAGAAAGCGTTTTGTACAGATACATCCTAAACTCCTATTTCAATGTGATGACGTATGCGATAATGAAAAAAGGAGACAAAGGAAAATAAAACAATTGCTTAGGGTGACACAGTTTTTCGAACTAGGAATGTTCACACTTTTTTGTTTCACACCATGCAACTGGACATTTAGAAGGAAGTTCTTTTTCTAACTCATTTCACAATGAAAGGTAATGTTTTGTCTTTAATTCTTGGCACATGAGGTCAGAGCCCGGGTGGCAGACAGAAGCCATTTGCCATTGTGGCTCACTTGGGGACTGAGAACAGCTTGAGCTGAGCCGAAGCCAGGTATTTGGACTGAGAACAGCTTGAGCTGAGCCGAAGCCAGGTATTTGGACTGAGCTTGGCTCTTACCTTCAGTGCTTATCTCGCCTCTATCACATAACTGTGATTAAGGGGACATGATAGGAAGGGCATGATTTGACTATCATCAAACAATTTGGTGAGGCAGGAGCACCAACATCACAGCATAGGGCTCCTTGTTACAAGGTCCATAACTTTCTCAGTACACCACAATTTTACTTTGAGATTGGGTGTTTTCTTTCCCATGGGTAAAATCAAATGATTATTGGGTTACACTCCTAGTTTTCTTACTAACAGTGTTCAGTTTGATTTAAATTCTTCCTGTTAATGTAAAAAAAAGAATCAGTGTAATGTTCAAAAGTGATTGCCCAAAAGCACATGATTTGTAACAAGTGGAGGCAGGGATTAAAAAAAACATGCCTACTGGTTCCATAGTTTCCATCTTGCTGATTACACAAGAACTGAAGTGTGAGTGGTTCCGATGGTGGAACTCAGGGACTACTCTCTCTAAATTGCCATGGTGTTGCGAAACCTTTTCAGACTGTAAAGAGTGGTCACTACCGGCGTATCGTGGCACAGGCGTAGACCAGAATTAAACATATTTCTCCTAGTGGCATGGCTAAACTTTTCCCACTGTACTATGCCCACCTCAGGAACTGCACACCTTGCTGGGGGAGGGGGGGTCTTTGTCAAGGATTTTTTAATAGCATTCACTACCTTAACTGAGCCTATTTCTAATGTTTCTAAGCACTTCTAATGTTTAAAGTTGAGAGGCTAAAGGCACAAGGAGACTGTGATATGTAAGGTTCTCTTTCATTCATGCCTTGTTCCCCTATATGGTCATGGAAATTCCTAGTGACTTCCTATGTGTACTTAGCCGAAAAAAATCAGTAAAATTTAGATGATGCTACACCACTACCACTCATACGGTCAACAGGAATCAAGCAGTCTGGATACTGATGACTCCTGAATTGACCCGGTCACAATTCACTCACACATATGCTCACTAGGTGGATTCTTACACTCAAACTGTAGCTTTAAGTGCTGTATATGTTCTGTGTTTGAGCAGAAGTTTGGGAAGAAACTTGCCCTGCAGCTGCATGTGCTGTACCTGTTCTGCAGTGAGCATAGCTTGCACTGTCGATGCCTGTATTGCCCGCAGAGCATAAAAGGAGGTTTGCACTCTAGCTGCTCAATCTGTACACGAGCTGTGTTCAAGAGGAAAGCTTGCACACACTGCTACTTTTGCTGTACATTTCCTATGTTTAAGAGAGAGCTTTTGTAGAGCTGCTGTTGATAAAAAATAATTAGTCTGTGTTGGAGGCTTTAGAGAAGGGCAATGCTTAATTTGTAAAATAATAAGTGCTGGTGCCTAAAGTTCTACTCATATGCCCGCAGACGGTTCCATTAAATGTCGGCACGCTGATTGCATAGTCTTCAATCTATGTCAGGCCTCTTTAATTCACTACCAAACACACCCTACCCCTTTTTTTCGTAGTCATACATGTTCCTGTTTTCTTCCTTTGTGACGGTTTTCCCGTCTTTTTCTTCCTCTTTCATTTTGCTGGCCCCCAAAAATTAGTGCCAGTGGGCTCCATGGGCATCCTAACACAAATTAAGCACTCGAGAGGGGTAAGGGTGCTTGATTGAGGTTGCATGCAAATCTGCTGCTCGTGTTCTGCATGTTTTCTGTGTGAGGGAATCTTGCATTGCAGCTGGTCTGCTATATCAATTTTGAATTTGGAAATGTACCCCTGCTGCTAACCATACTGTGTCATTTTTAGGTGTTTTTGTAAAGCTTACAAAAACTGTAGGCCTTGTCAAGGCTTGTTTCTGTCTGTTTTCTATTTCAGTTTCTGAAGCAGATGGTCTGAGGGCTGAATCTACTCTCACACTGTCTGTCTCACAGACACTGTGATGTAGAAACTAAGAAGGGGGGCGTGTTGTTTATTACTGAGAGCGAAAAATACCCTGTCTCGGGCTGAACACTTCAATGGCAGCCGCAGGAGACTGTGACTGGCTGTGACACCCACACAATCTTAGACAGGCTGAGAAGTCATGGACAGGGATTCCGTTAATGTTTTTGAAAGGGAAGTCAGAAAAAGGACTCCCTAAAAGTTGGAATGTCTTAAAATCTTTTAGGAAGTCAAAATATATCCATACTTAAATTTCTCAGAGTAAATGTCTTCCATTACAAACAAGTATTTACAATGCAATGGGTCTCACGAGTTGGAGCTATTAGCGTTGAAAATTCCTAACTGGACTTTTCTTGCCACTTAAATTGAAAATGAAAAGTAAAATAGTTGACTTAAGCAAGCCGATTCAAAGCGCCATGGCAGCCATGAGCATGAGCACAAAGGAGAGACACAAAAAAGGAAAAGAAGTTCGCTTGCAGTCAAACGTATTGGTAATCATGCAGTGATCGATGTAGCAGGGTCAGTCAGCAAGGCAGTAACAAAACGGCCCCAAGGAGGGACAAACGTAAAGCAGTTACCAATGATAACAAATAATTTTTGAAAGGCAGGCCCATGAACTAGAGAAAGTGATGGGTATGGTTGAAAGCCAAAAAATTCTTACAACAGGTCAAAGCACCTGCACACTGGACCTAAAAATAAGTCAAGGCGTGGTAGGTATAATTTACTGCCTTGTTTTTGCAATTCAGTCCTGAGAGCGAAACAAAAGACAGCAGCCAGCAGGACTTGTAAAGAGACCCAAACCAAGCTGAGATAACAGAAGGAAGGTATCGCGAGAGACTGAATGGGAAAAATAGATATCAACCAATTAAGAATTGACTGACCGACTGTTTCCTCATGGCTGCTGTGTAGATTATTTTCTAAACAACTTTGCACTTTCTCTTGCGTTTTGCACATTATAGATGTAAATTGTAATTTTGAATTTTATGGCATGTATTATTTTTAACGATGATCGCTGTATTTTATGCACTTTTATGTATGTCTCGAACATTTGAGCAAAGATTAATTGCATTCAATTGACTGACTGATTCAGTACACTCACAAATCACTCTCATACTCCGGAAAAATCTCTAGGCATAGATGACCTATTTACGTGCCTTAGACATCTAGAGCTAGTCTATCCAATGCATACAGTGAAAAAATGAACTACTGCTTGCCACTGCATGAGGATTTAAATGAAGGAGTTCTGATTTAAAAACCAAGTGAGCTTCCCAAAAGATAAAAGAGGATTTGTGACAGATTTTATAGTCACAGTATTTAGAAGCCAGATCGAAAGTATGTAGGAGCCAGCTCGAGCAGGCATAAGAACATCTAACATGCTAATTCAAAGGCGTACTAGTCTTTTATGGGTTGCGAGTGTAGGGACTTCCTGACCTCACAGACATACGTCTCCATTTAGATGTTGGTGCACCGTTTGACAAGCCACAGTGGCAATGAAGGACTCACTTTTGTGCCCCTGCAGTAGCTATCCCACCCTAGCGTTCACTGTATATGTCGGAGGGGATATTTTACTGAAATTTGTTTTGCCAAGGCATCAATGGCACATATTCTGAAACTGTGAATATCTACCCACCCATCATATCATGCTAGCATGCTGTTTGCTGGGTATGACTTTTTAGGTCTTAACTAGACAGCGCATGAACTGTCTCTTCAACACTATTGTAATCTTACAGTGGGCTTAGAGTCAGCCCATTGCTTTCCATTTTTTGGCTTGCATGTCACTTGTCTCCTAAATGGTCACTGCAGGTCTAGCATAATTTCCTTTCTTGTCTGTGGAGCAAGGACCAAACAACTTAATCAGTGCTAGTTGGCTGCTCCTGACGTGATGGTACTTGTTTTTAACTTCTGAGGCCCTGCAAACAGAAGATGTGTGACTGCCTAAAAAGTGCCCAGCAAGACCAACAAAATTGCAGAGTTCTATTTTCAATAGTCAACTAGTTTCCTTTATTTTGTGAAGTCTTTTTTTCTCACTTTGCACTCTTGTATTCGCTCGTGGGCACTGACGATTATCTTATTCTAAATATTGCAAAACATTGTAACCTCAAAAATTATGCGTTAACACATTTTCGTGCATTATAACCCAATCCATCCACTCCAATCCAGTCCGCCCCACTCCAATCCATGACAGTTCACCCAACCTCACCCACATAAATTCACCATCCTCAATCAGATCCACCCCACTCAATCCAATTCACCTCAGACCAATCCAATCACCGGAGACCAATCCATCCCACTCCAATCCAAACCTCTCACCCAAATCCACTGCACTCCTTCCAACCCACCCCACTCAAATCTACCCCACTCCAATCCTAAACATCCTGCCCCACCCCAATCCAAAACAACCTGCCCACTTCAATCCAAAATAATCTGCCCCACACCAATCCAAAACAATTTGCTCCACACCAATCTAAAATAATCTGCCCCACTCCAATGTAAAACAATCTGCGCTATTCCAATCCAAACCGATCTGCCCCACTCCAGTCTGCCTCACTTCAATCTGCCCCATTCCAAACCAAAACAATCTGCCCCACTCCAAATCTATCCCACTCCAACCCCAAACAATCTGCCCCACTCGAACCTGCTCCACTCCAATCCAAAACAATCTGGCCCAATCTAATCCAAAACAATCTGCCCCTCTCCAATAAAAACAATCTGCACCATTTCGATCCAAAACATTCTGCTCCTCCCCAATTTGCCCCATGCCAATCCAAAGCAATCTGCCCCACTCCAATCTAAAACAATCTGCCCACTCCAATCTACCCCATTCCAAACCAAAGCAATCCACCCACTTAAAATCTGTCCCGCTCCAATCCAAAACAATCTGCCCTGCTCCAGTCTAACATATTCTGCCGCAATCCAAATCCAAAACAATCTGCCCCACTACAAACCAAAAAAATCTGCCCCACTCCAATAAGAACAATCTACACCACTTCAATCCAAAATATTCTACCTCACCCTAATCTGCCCCATGCCAACCAAAAGCAATCTGCCCCACTCTAATCTAAAACAATCCACCACACTCCAATGTAAAACAATCTACCCCAATCCAATCTGCCCCCTTAAATCTATTCCACTCCAATCCAAAAGAATCTGTCCCACTCCAGTCTGACATATTCTGCCGCAATCCAAATCCAATAAAATCAGCCCCACTCCAAACCCAAAAAATCTGTCCCTTTTTAATAAAAACAGTCTGCACCATTTCAATCCAAAACATTCTGCTCCACCCCAATCTGCCCCATGCCAAGCCAAAGCAATCTGCCCCACTCTAATAAAAAACACTGTGCCCCACTCCAATCTGTCTCACTCCAAAATGCCCCATTCCAAAACAAAACAATTCCGCCCATGTCAAATCTGTCCCACACCAGTTCAAAACAATCTGCCCCACTCAAATCTGCTCCACTCCAATAAAAAAACAATCTGCCCCACTCCAGTCCAAAACATTCTACCCCAATCCAATCCAAAACAATCTGCCCCACTCCAATCCCCAAAAAATCTGCCCCACTCTAATCTAAAACAATATGTCCCACTCCAATCTTTCACATGCCAATCTGCCTCATTCCAAGCCAAAATAATCTGCCCACTTCAAATTAGTCACACTCCAATCCAAAACAATCTGTCCCACTCAAACCTGGCCCACTCCAATCCAAAACAATCTGACCCACTCCAGTCTAACAAATTCTGCCGCAATCCAAATCCAAAACAATCTGCCCCATTCCAATCTAAAAAAATCTTCCCCATTCCAATAAAAACAACCTGCACCACTTCAATCCAAAATATTCAGCCTCACCCTATTCTGCCCCACGCCAGCCTAAAGAAATCTGCCCCACTCTAATCTAAAACAATCTGCTACACACCAATGTAAAACAATCTACCACAATCCAATTTGCCCCACTCCAATCCTAAACATCCTGCCCCACTACAAACCGAAACAATCTGCCGTACTTCAATAAAAAAAACATCTGCACCACTCCAATCCACAACAATCTGCCAAACTCCGATCCAAAACAATCTGCACACTCCAATCTGCTTCACTTCAATCTGCCCCATTCAAAACCAAAACAATCAGCCCCTCTCCAATCTGTCTCACTCCAATCCAAAACAATCTGCCGCACTCAAAACTGATCCACTCCAATCCAAAACAATCAGCCCCACTCCAATCCAAAACGATCTGCCCCACCCCAATCCAAAACATTCTGCCCCAATCCAATCCAAAACAATCTGCACACTCCAATCCATAAAAATGTGCCCCACTTCAATAAAAAAGATCTGCACCATGCCAATACAAAACAATCTGAACACTCCAATCCATAAAAATCTGCCCAACTTCAGTAAAAATGATCTGCACCATGCCAATCCAAAGCAATTTGCCCCACCCCAATCTGCCCCACGCCAATCCAAAACAATCTGCCCCACTCTAATCTAAATTAATCTGCCCCACTCAAATCCAAAACAATCTACCCTACTACAATAAAAAAACATCTGCACCACTCAATCCAAAACAATCTGCCACACCCCAATCCAAAACAATCTGCTGCACTCCAACCCAAAACAATCTGCCCCACTCCAACCTGCTCCATGTCAATCCAAAACAATCTACCCAACTTCAATCCAAAAGAATGCAATCTGCCCCACTCCATTCCGCTCTCTCCAATGCAAAACAATCTGCCCCACTCCTATCTGCCCTACTCTAACCCAAAACAATATGCTACACTCCAATCTACCTCCCTCCAATCTAAAACAATCTGCTCCACTCCAATCTGCCCCACTCCATTCAGACCCACTACATTCCAGAACAATATGCCCCACTCCAATAAAACAGTCTGCACCACTCCAGTCTAAAACAATCAATCCCACTACAATCCAATTTAATCTGCCTCACTCTAATTTGCCCCACACTAATCCAAAACAATCTGACCCATTTCAATCCAAAACAATCTGCCCCACTCCAATATGCCCTACTCCAATCCAAAACAACCTACCCCACTCCAATCCAAAACAATCTGCCCCACTCCAATTTATCCCTCTTGAATCCAAAACAATCTGCCCCATTCCAGTCTGCCTCACTCCAATCCAAGACAATCTGCTGCACTCCAGTCAGTCCCACTCTAATTTGCCCCACTCCAATCCAAAACAATCTGCCCCACTCCAATCTGCCCTACTCCAAACCAAAATAATCTGCCCCTCTCCAATCCAAAACAATCTGCCTCACTCCAATCAAAAACAATGTGCCGCACTCCAATCCATCCACTCCAGTCCCCCCCACAGAAATCCAAAAACAATCTGCCTAACTCCAATCCGCTCCACTCTATTCTGACCCACTCTAATCTAAAACAACCCGCTCCTCCCCACTCCTATCCACCCACTCCAACCCTCCCCACTCCAATCTACCCAACTCGACCCACCCCATTCTAATTCAGTCCCCCTCATCCCAATCCATTCCACCCACTCCACCCCGATTCACTGCACTCCAATCCAATCCACATATTTCTAACCCACTTGAATCCAAAACAATCAGACGCACTCCAAAACAACCAGACCCACTCCAAAACAATCCACCCCCTTCCATCCAAAAGGTCTGTCCCATCACAATCCAAAAAATCTGTCCCACTCCAATCCAAAACAATCTGCCCCACTCCAATCTGAAACCTTCTGCCCCATTCCAATCTAGAACAATCTGCCCCCACTCCAATCTACCCACTCTAATCTGCCTTCCTCCAATCTGCCCCACTCCAATCCAAAATAATCTGCCGCAAATCCAATAAAACTATCGGCAAAACTCCAATCGGAAACAATCTGCCACACTCCAGTCCAGTACAATCTACCTCACTCCAATCTCCCCACGCAATCCAAACCAATCTGCCCCACTCCATTCCAAAACAATCTGCCCCACTCCAATCCAAACCAATCTGCCCACTCCAGTCTGCCCCACTCTGAACTTTCCCTCTCCAATCCAAAACAATCTAACCCATTTCAATCCAAAACAATCTGCCCCACTCCAATATGCCCTACTCCAATCCAAAACAACCTACCCCACTCCAATCCAAAACAATCTGCCCCACTCCAATTTATCCCTCTTGAATCCAAAACAATCTGCCCCATTCCAGTCTGCCTCACTCCAATCCAAGACAATCTGCTGCACTTCAGTCAGTCCCACTCTAATTTGCCCCACTCCAATCCAAAACAATCTGCCTCACTCCAATCAAAAACAATGTGCCGCACTCCAATCCATCCACTCCAGTCCCTCCCACACAAATCCAAAAACAATCTGCCTAACTCCAATCCGCTCCACTCTATTCTGACCCACTCGAATCTAAAACAACCCGCCACATTCTAATCTGACCCACTCCGATCCTCCCCACTCCTATCCACCCACTCCAACCCTCCCCACTCCAATCTACCCAACTCCGATCCACCCCATTCTAATTCAGTCAGCCTCATCCCAATCCATTCCACCCCACTCCGCCCTGATTCACTGCACTCCAATCCAATCCACATATTTCTAACCCACTTGAATACAAAACAATCAGACCCACTCCAAAACAATCCACCCCATTCCATCCAAAAGGTCTGTCCCATCACAATCCAAAAAATCTGTCCCACTCCAATCCAAAACAATCTGCCCCAATCCAATCTGAAACCTTCTGCCCCATTCCAATCTAGAACAATCTGCCCCCACTCCAATCTACCCACTCTAATCTGCCCCACTCCAATACAAAATAATCTGCCGCAAATCCAATAAAACTATCAGCAAAACTCCAATTGGAAACAATCTGCCACACTCCAGTCCAGTACAATCTACCTCACTCCAATCTCCCCACGCAATCCAAACCAATCTGCCACACTCCATTCCAAAACAATCTGCCCCACTCCAATCCAAAACAATCTGCCCACTCCAGTCTGCCCCACTCTGAACTTTCCCTCTCCAATCCAAAACAATCGTCCCCATTCCTATCTGCCTCACTCTGAACTGTCCCTCACCAATCCAAAACAATCTGCCCCACTCCCATAAATTATACCTGCAACACTCCAATCTAAAACAATCTGCCCCACTCCAATCCAATACAATCTGCCTCACTCCAATCTGCCCCACTCAATCCCAAGCAATCTGCCCCACTCCATTCCAAAACAATGTGCCCCATTCCAAACCAAAACAATCTACCCCACTCCAGTCTGCCCTATTACAATCCAAAACAATCTGCCCCATTTCAAACAGCCACTCTCCAAATTGTCCCTCTCCAATCCAAAACAATCGGCCCCACTACAATCTGCCACACTGCAATCCAAAACAATCTGCCCCATACCAATCTGTCCCACACTAATCTGCCCTTTCCAATCCAAGACAATCTGCCACACTCCAATCTTCCCCACTCCAATGAAAAACAATCTTCCCCACCCCAATCTGCCCACTCCAATCCAAAATAATTTGCCCCACTCCAGTCTGCTGCACTCCAATCCAAAACAATCTGTCTCACTCCAGTCTGCCCCACTCCAATCCAAAACAATTTGCTCTACACCAATCTGCCCCACTCTAACCCAAAACAATCTGCCCCACTCCAATCTGCCCCACTCAATCCAACACAATCTGTCCAATTCCAATCCGCTCCACTCCATTCTGATCCACACAAATCCAAAATTATCTGCCCCACTCCAATCTGCCCCAGGCCAATTTGCCCACTCCAATCCACCCCACTGCAATCCACCCTGCTCTAATCCCAGCGGCTGCCACTAGAAATCACAAGGGGGAGAGATGGCGGGGGAAATAAACACAACAAAAATAAACTTACCTTACCACTGTCTCCGTATCCTGTTGCGTTGCTCCTCGACACCAGCACAGGCTCCCCAGCAATCCTGGTGCTCAGACACAGCCCTGGGGTCTGAGCAGTTTCTACAGTTCAGCTGTTAAACACAGCCAGGCTGGAGAAACCTAAGTACGCATGTGTGTTTGGCCGGCCTCTTGGCCAGGGAGGCAACACTTCTTTGCCATAGTGAAGGAGCCGCCCCTGTTTTATCCAATCCACCTCACCTCAATCCAGTTTGCCCCACTTCACCCCAATCCATTCCAATCCAGTACACCACAATCTACCGGACTCCAATCCAAAAAAATATGTCCCACTCTTGTCCAAAATAATCTGCCCCACTCCAACCCAAAACAATCTGCCCAACTCTAAAACATTACGCACCACTCCAAAACAATCCACCCCTCTCCAATCCAAAATGTCTGCCCCACCCCAATCTAAAAAATCTGCCCCATTCTAATCTGTCCACTCAAATTCAAAACAACCTGTCCCTTTCCAGTCTGCCCCAGTCCAATCCAAAACAATCTACCCAAAGCCAATTTGCCCCACTGGGATCTAAAACAATCTGCCTCACTCCAGTCTGACCCCTCCATTCCAATCCATCCCACTCCAATACCGTCCACCTTAATCCACCCCACTCCAATCCAATCCACCCCATGCAAAACTATCATAATCCAACCCACTCCAGTCCACCACACCCCATAACAATCCAATTCAACACACTCCAATCAACCCCACTCCAAAAACTCCACCTTCTCCAATCCAATCTACCCTACTCCAATCCAATTCATCCCACTCCAATCCAACCCACTCTGCTCCAGTCCAGTCCACCACAATCCACCCCAATCAAATCCAGTCCACTCAAAAGCAGTCCACCCCACTCTAATCTAATCCACTTTACTCCAGTCCACCCCACTCAACTCAAATCCTCCAACTCCAGTATACCCAACTAAAGTCAACCCCACTCCAGTCCAATCCACCCCATCTAATCCACCCCACCAAATTCAATTCACCCAACTCCAATCCAATCCTCCCCACTCCGGTCTGTCCCATTCCAATCCACCCCAGCCCAATCCAGTCTACCCCAATCCATCCCACCCCAGTCCACCCCAATCCATGCAACCCCAATCCAATCCACCCTACTCCAGTCCACCCCAGTCCAATCCATCCTACTCCAGTCCACCTCAGTCCAGCCCCACATTTCAATGCACTCCTCTCCAATCTAATCCACCTCATTCAATTCTCCTCAACTAGCCGACCGCACTCCAATCCATCCAACTCCACTCCAATCTACCCCACTCCAATCTAATTCATTCCACCCTACTCTACCCAATCCAATCTACTCCACCCCAGTTCATTCAACCGCAGTCCAATCCAATCCACCCCACTCCAGTCCAATCCACCCCACTCCAATCCACACCACTCTAGTTCGATCCACCCCACCCCACTCCAATACAATACAATCCAATAAATCCAATCAACCCCACCCCACTCCAAACCACCCCACCCCAATCAATCCAATCCACCCCACACCAATTATATCACTGCAATTCAATCCACCCACTTCAATCTAATCTAATCCATCCCACTCCTATCCATTTTAGTCCAATACACCTCACCCCATTTCAGTCTACCCCACTCCAATCCACCCAGTCCACTCAATCCATCCCACTACCTCAACCCTCTCCAACTACCTCAACCCACTCCAACCCACTCCACCCTATTCCACCCCACTCTACTTCACTCTACACCACTCTGGTCTATGACACTACACTCTACGAAACTCTCTTCCACTGAACCACTGGACTCCACTCCCCTCGACTCAACTCTCTGACACTCTGCTCCCCCTACTCCTTTGTACGACACTGTACTCCAACAAATCCACTCTACTACACTACTCCCCCACTCCACTCTATGACACCACTAACTATTAGCCATGCTGAACAGCAGCCAACCTAGTGTACAACATGGCGAAAGCATATTGACAAGCCAATAACTCTTTAGGTGAGACCTACTGGCTTTGCTAATGCTTGATTGTTTTGCAAAGACATGCCCTCACAGTGGAGGTTTGCCATCACACAAAAAGTCCCTGTCATGCAGGAAGTTTTTTAACAGTACAACTGCTTCATTCTTCCCTTAGTCTTGCTCAGACCCATCATACTTTAGATGGCAAATCTAGTTAAAGGATAAATAGCTCAGAAGTCCCACCCAAAATAGGATGGCGCTTCCAATGCTGTTTAACGGGTCGTTATGTTGTGGCTGGCCACTCTGTAAAGGAGTATTCAACAGCAGAGCCAACTGAGCATGTAAGGTCCCAGCCATTCATCTCTGTTGGTACTGATATCAGATCCCCTAGTGCTGTCTGATCAAATGTAATATGTTTTTTATGTCTAGCACCTTACACATTTCACAGTAGTCTGTCCTTAGTCCATGTATACACGTCTGTGACTATGGTTTAGGGAGCACCCATTGGTAGCAATAGAGAGCTTTGTGCTCCAGGAGTTGATGCTAGAAGCAGAAAGACATCAAAATTCTCTACCAAATATATATGTCAATTTTGACTCTCAGTTGAACCTTAATTGCTTCCAAGATATAACTGCAGACTACTGCCCAGATGGGGAAAGAAGGAAGAAAGCTTCGCCTCTGGTGAAAAAATCAAATATTTTATTAATGTCAGTAGCTCAAACTCTGACTTTAAAACAACTGTCTGGGATACCTGCCTTCAGAAGTCCCATGAGTTACAGTGTTTCCCTCTGTGGTAGCGCCAGTCTCTTTGCTGCTGTCAGTGTTGTTTTTAATAGGTACCTTGCACTGCAGCAGCCTGAAGGTCACATAGAAAGCAAGTGCAAAATGCATAAGTGCTGGGAGACCAAGCGCAAAAGTGACATTTCAGTATACCTTCTGCCAAGGACGTTTTAAGCCACAGGCAAAGTATGTAATTATCCGGGGCCTTCACTTTCGAAGGGACCCTCAGGAAAGTGAACATTCCATCTACTTGACTACAGTCTACTAACTCTCTCCCTTTCTCTGTCTGTCTGGGATTCTTTGTATGGGTCTCCCCAGTGTCATCTTAAGAATGTTTGTGCTCCATAGTGAGGTAATTCTTCTAGTGTGACCTAGTTTCTAAGAGTTTTACTTACATTGCTGTATAGTTTTGGGATAATGTCGGCTTGAATTAGCAGGAAATGCATAATCAATGTAATAGTTTTTCCAAACAGGGGCCCCCCACATGTGTCTTGCCAGGGCCCCAAAAGGTCCTTCAACACAGCTCCCCCTTGCTGTTTCACTGCCTACCTGGTTACTTAGTTGTTCACTTCGCTATTGTTATTGTGCTCAACCTTGTTAAACTCAAATTTGTTTAATCCTGTTGAACTTGTTTAGTTTTGTACTGCCTTTGTTAATTTTTTTTATTGCTCCACCCGCTCGTTTTCCCATTGCTTTTTGCCACTGCATCTCCCTCCTGCTAACCTCCCTTGCGGGCCCTGCCCCCGCCACTATGCTCCCCTTCCTTCTCCCAAGACCTACTTAACGGAGGCCACAAAGGCAAGCCCATCTGCTCCTTTCCATGTCTGGACCACACCCAGCAGCAGGAAACCTAGTTCTCTCACCACAAGTGGATACACAGCCACTGAGCTCCTAGCCCTGGACCCCAGACTCCACAACAACTGCTTCTGCACTTCCCCACGATCAACACTAAGACCTTTTACCTGCCAGCACTGTCTCTTCTCCTGCAACAGCGGAGCGCATGCACTCACAACAACCACCACCCACCACACAGACTACTCCAATCACAACTGCTTCAGAACAACTCCACTGCCACTTGCTCAATGCACGATCACTCTGCAAGCACACCACCAAGATCTGGGACACCATCACCTCCCCCACCCCTGATATTGTGTTCCTCACCAAGACCTGGCTCAACCCTGCATCTGCTACCAACATTGCCTCAGCAACTCCAGACGGCTATAAGATAGCAGACGCGGACCGCATCAACAAACACGAAGATGGAATCACCACCATCCAC
This sequence comes from Pleurodeles waltl, assembly GCF_031143425.1. NCBI lineage: Eukaryota > Metazoa > Chordata > Amphibia > Caudata > Salamandridae > Pleurodeles > Pleurodeles waltl. The sequence continues at coordinate 1,147,186,264 of NC_090444.1, read as the reverse complement.
AAAGAAACCATCCTGCAAGACTACATCACCCCAATCATGGAACACCTTAATTATAAATTCCAAATCAATAGCAAAACCACTATCAGAGGCACCCTCGTCTACAGACTCCAGGACCACACCCCAGTTTCTGTGATACCATTCCCAAATTCATCACCCTCTTCGCAACTGACTGCAAATACTACATCTGAATTGGAGAACTAAATTTTCACCTCGATGACCTCAACAATGCCAACACCGCCAACACCCTTGAAAGCATGAACAATATCGGCCTCACCCAACTAGTCACTGACCCTACATACTACGCAGAACACACCCTCGACCCAATCTTCACTGCCAATGACAGAGGCGAGTACAGCCAGGCCACCAAGCTCACCTGGACAGACCACACCATCGTCCACTTCACCATCACAGTATCCCCGGCACAGCCACCAAGCCTCCCAGCATCTCACACTGAACTGGAATAAAGAATAAGAGAACCAGTAGACCGACGCCATCAACACCTCCCATCCTAACACCACAACCAACTGTCAAGAACTTCTCTACTTGGATCACTGATTCCGCTAACAAATTCACCCACGTCAGCCCACCAAATTAAAGAGACCCACCAAACATGCCAGTTGCTACACCACGTAACTGAGAACTGTAAAACACAACTGCATGAGATTAGAAAGGAAGCAGCGCGCCAGCAAGGAGCCCACGGACCGAGGCACCCTCAAGTCGTCCCGCAACCAATAACCTCAGCCTCCTCCCTCCCACAGATTCAAAATCAATGCTATCTCTGACTACCTGCTTGCTGCCTTGGACCAACTCACCACACAAAACACCAAAGCCATTGTGAACTCCATCCAGTCAGGAGCACTAAATGTCCCCACCACATTTTCAACCTCGGGAGAAGGAGGATCAGCAGCAAGCTCACCACCATCTTTAACTCATTCATGACCACAGCCACCTTCCCCGAAGTATGGAAACAAACCCCTTCTCAATAAACCTTCCACAGACCCCAGTGAGTCATTGAACTACCATTCCGATCTCTCTGCTCCCCATTCCCGCCAAAGTCCTCTGAAGGGCCATTAACCGCCAACTCACAAAACACCTGGTGATCAACAATCTTCTGGACCCCTCCCACTCCAGATTCCGCACAAACTAATGCACCAAAACCACCCTGATCACTGCCGCTGACAACTTCCGAACCTTCCTAGACTGTGGAGAAATGGCAACCGTGATCATCCTCGACCTCACAGCAGCCTTCAACACCATATCCCACCACACCCTCATCAAGAGGCTTCATCACATAAGAATCCAAGGAGATGTCCTTAAATAGAGAACATCCTTCCTGACTGGAAGAATTCAGAGAATACACATATCACCTTTCAACTCAGAACTCAAGAATATCATCTGCGGAGTCCCTCAAGGCTCGTCCCTCAGCCCTGCACTATTCAAAGTCTACATGAACACCCTAGCCAACATCATCAGATCCCAAGGAATGAACATTATATCCTACTTAGACAACACAGAGCTCATCCTCTCACTATTAGAAGACCCCTCCACTATGAAGGCCAACTTCTGCAGGTACATGAAAGGCATTGCCGACTAGATGACTAACAACTGCCTAAAACTCAGCACTGACAAAATGGAAGTACTGATCTTCGGGAACAACACCTCCCCATTGAACGACTACTGGTAGCCTACCGAACTAGGACCAGTACCCACTCTGACAGACCACACTTGCAACCTTGGCATCATCCTGGACAGTATGCTTCAATAAAAGGAACAGATCAATGCAGTCTCTTCTACCTGTTGCTCATTCTTCACATGGTCCATAAGAGCTTCAAATGGCTCACTGTAAACGCCAGGTGAACCGTCACTCAAGCCCTAGTCACAGACCGACTGGAGTGTGGCAACACACTCTACGTAGGAATCACCAAGCACCTCCTGAGGAGACTACAGAACACACAAAATTCAGCGGCCAGGTTCATCCTCGACCTTCCCAAATGGACCCACATCAACCCCCCACCTCAAGAAGCTCCACTGACTCCCCATTCAGATGAGATATCTATTTAAGATTTAGGTCCAAACCTACAAGACCCTTCACAATCAAGGACCAGCATAAATCAACCATGCCTGAACTTTCATCAACCCTCCAGACACCTCCACTTCACTTCCCTCTCCCTCATACACATCCTCCTGTATCCGTCAAAGGAACAGTGGAGGATGCTTCTCCTACCTTGTGGCAAAAACCTGGAACGACCTCCCCCTTAAACTATGGATCTCATTCTTTATCCTGGAATTCAGGAAAGAACGCAAGACCTGGCAGTTCAACTGAACCCCTTAGCAGTTATGTTCTCAGCACCTGCCCTTGAAGGTTATTAGCCGCACTCTATAGATCCTGTTTGACTGATTGTTTAAGATGACAATGCTGTCTACTGGCACTTCCAGCTTTAATGCCATTTGATTTGTGCAATCCAATTTTAAGAAAAATGTATTCTACCACCTTTTGCATCTTTATTTCCTAGATGCTTTTGCTTACAATTAGCCACCTGTACATATCGCAGAGGCATTAATCCCAATCCTGCCACAACTGACTCAATTTTGCATCCACCAGAGGCAGATAGATCCATTTCTTTCCTGAGAAAAGTACTAATAGTTGCATGATTAAATACCATTCATTTGGGCATTTGCAAAACTCTTATTCTCAAGACACATGCATAAACTCTGCATCAAGTAGTGCTGGTGGGCACATAGGTGGCATCTGACAGACTTCTAAAATTCTGTCATAAATTCAGTCTGTGTAGGTAAACAGGCAGTGCTTAATTTGAGCCAGTGCTAGCCAGTGGGGGGCACTGGTACTGATTTTTGGCGATCAGCACTTATTTTTCCCTGTCAGACATTTCCTGAGGGCAAGAGAGGAAAAAACCACACACGGGAAAAAAGGAGGGAGATGGACACAGGAAAACAGTCACCAAAGGAAAAAGCAGGAACCTGCAGGAGTGAGATAAACGGATAGGCAGTGTCAGGCAGTGGATTAAGGAACCTGGGGTGGATTCAGGATTATGAAGCCTGGTATTCACGTGTTCCGTCCTTTGGGGCACTGGGTGTTTCAGCAGCGCTTTGGGCACCAGCCCTCATTATTTTAGAAGTTAAGCACTGCAAAAGGGTGTGTTTTTATCTAAGATCTCCCTTTGTAGCGGTTGTCCGTCAGACTATCGACACAGAAATATCGTCCTTCAAAAACATTGGGGCCAAAGCAATGAAAAATAAAATAATGTTAAGGTAAGCATATGCAGGTAAGTATAGATGTATCATTCTGAGCTCCACACCCTTCTGTCTTGACGATATATAGACTGCCAGGGTACACACGTGGAGCTAGATATGGTACTTACCTTCACAATATCTTGTTAGTCGATATTTAAGTCATAATATTTTTATCTGACGATATTTCGTTCACGATATTCAGTTACCATGCCAATGTGGGATCTCCACACCATCTCATTAAATGCCTCCTCCATCAACAATGGAGGTACTAATCGACCCAAAAAGCAATATTTCTGGCAAGTCTCAAGGCTCTATTTATTTCTATCATCATTCATACAAAGCACCGTATTGATTAAGCGGTTAGATTTTACAACAAGCTCCCTGCAGTCTTGTACACTTCTTGCCAGAGAGCTGATCTGAGTTCAATAATTTCAGCCATCAATCCACGGCTGTCATGCCTCTTTAGACATTGATATAACACATATGCGTTGTGTGTGGCTAATGTTCCGACTGCCTAAAAAAATGTGCTCTACCCCTAGACGTAAGGACAGTGAAAAATTGCAATAGAAATGAACAAACATTCTTCTAATGAAGAAAGTATCCCGAATGCCAACTAAACACCACCAATATTAGATGCATTTTAAATAACCTCTACAATTTATCAAAGGAAAGATCTGCATATCCAATTAATGAAATCATTATTTCCCCAGGGCTCACAACCATATCCTTTTTCATGTTTTTGTTCAGCCGCTAAGAATCATTAGGTCCCCCAAATGAGCTCTCAGACTTTCCTTGACATAGATTTATCTGCATTTCTCCAGCAAAATACTTTCACTGTCTGAACAAAATAAACGCTGGGTGCCCACAGGTTTCCTGAAGTGTAATGGATTCCAAGCTAAACACTGTCCCTTGACTCGAAAGTCATCACTAATAGCAAGCATTGAGAAAGCCAGTATGTCTCGCCTATGGCAGAGCTATTGACTTTGCCAGTGGCGATTAGCAATGCTGTGGAGCAGCACGGCTGCTGTGCAGCATGGCTAAAAGTTATTAAAAAAGCACCATGACACAGTCAGCACTGGACATGCCATAGCGTTTTTTTGCTTACGGCGGTTGTGGGTGGGCAACAGGGACAACGAGAGGGAGGGTGGGAGGAAACGGACAACACGAAGAACGGGAGGGAGGGTGGGTGGAGATGGGCAATGGTAGGGTAAAAAAGTGCTATGATAGGGCCAGCGCTGGCCACCAGTCATAAGGCTTTTATTCATATGGCGAGTTTGTGGTGGGGGTGACACAGACATTTGGAGGGTGGGGGGTCAGAGGGAGGAGCAACATGGAAAACTACAGGGTAGGGATGGGAGGAGAAAACAACAACATGGACAAGGCAATGGGTGGTGGGGAGGAAGAAGAAATATGGACAAGGGGGGTGTGGGCTGTGAAGAAGCAACACTGACAAGGTGGTGTCCCTAGTACATGCTGTTCTCCCAGAGTCACTCTTCAAGTATTGCCAGAGAGTTTACACCGGTCAACTTTTTCCTGGAATTGTTCTTGTATTTGCTGTGCTTTGAATGAAAGGCCTCTGTGAGCCCAAAGAGTGAGAGAAGAATTTAACTCCAATTGAGCCTAGTAAAACTAATGGATGCGGCACAGAGAATGCGTTGCACACTGCGGGCTGCACACTGCGGGCTGCACACTGCGGGCTGCACACTGCGGGCTGCACACTGCGGGCTGCACACTGCGGGCTGCACACTGCGGGCTAAGATCATGGTCAGCTTGGTCAGATGTTCATTTGGAACAGAAAAGAGCTAGAACACAGCCAGTCACCCTTCAAATTCGGTGCGGTCCCTGCTAATTTTGGGTTCTTTTGTAGCCTCACAAAAAGTTGTCTCCAGATGCTCTGCGCAGTTTTAGATGAGTCTGTTTTCTGATTTCAGACGATCAGGCAGACCTTCGGAGAAGACAAATGGTGCTGCGACTGTAGGCAGCACGTTCTCAAGAGCGCTGTAGTATTGGCCGGTTTGCGTACATACCATTAACCATTCCAAAGTTCATGGGTTTCTAAGTACTCACACCTCCATGACGGATAAACGGGCATGAAGGTTTACTTAGGTTTTCCAATATTTTAGGGCAGGGTAGACGCTTCAAAAAAGTTAAAGACACATTCTTTACAAAAGTATATATGATGTTCTGGTAATGGTGTTTGGTTATTCTCTTTGGGGCCACAAGGGTGGAGCTTATAACAAAGCCAGTGGAATAAGGCAAACAACAGGCAGTGCGGCTTGGGACAATTACGTGTGGCTGTAATTATAGGAAATAATGATTAATAATGTAAAAATGAGGGATTATAGTCAAACATTCTAGCAATTGTGTAGCAGAGAAAGACACACCTCTTTTAGTTCCTAGTAGTATCTTAAATAGAGTTATTATGCGGAGGTGCAGTCCTAACATCCATTGCCCATAGATGTGAAACAGCAATGCATCTCGACAAGATATAACTCTTACATTTTAAGCACAAATCAATATGATCCCTGCAGAATAACAAGTGGCTTTCACGTCAATAGTCCAGCATTCATTCCATTGTAAACTTTTGTGATGAAGCCTTCTGAGAGTCACAATTGTGGTACAGTCAGATTCCTTGTTCTTGAACATTGATCATAAGAGAACACGATGCACTGAATTCCTAAATTGCAGCCAATTTCGAACAACACGTCTTTCGGCTCCCAGAATTCTCCAGGGCTCCATTTCAATCTTATAAGGAAGATTTGCAAAGTAGTAGAATGGTACATTTTTTAACAGAATGCCTTTAAGATAACTGGTAACTTTCCATTCTATACATCTAACATCCTTGTATTGCAGTTATTTTGAAAATGTTGTGTGAGTCCATGGCACATTGTGTAGTAGCAAAACTAGATAAAGCTAAAAACCACTAAGAATTATAGGGAAGTGTATCCCAATTTGTATGTTTGCCATATTACATAACTGTGAAAAACAGTTTGGAAAAAAATCAAAACTCCACCTCTTAAAATCCATCATCTGCAAACGAGAATCGTGTAAGGTCTGAAGACATTCTGAAACAACGGAATGAGAAGTAATGAAAATGGCAGTAGGTCTTACTTACACTGTCAAAGCATGTTCAATGATACTTCCTATGAAAACGATCTAATAAACTGAGCTACATGATTACTGCCTTGGAATGGACTTGATAGACTATTACAAAACAATCTCCATTCTACTCTTCTGGGTACATTATGTAAATGCAGCAATAACTTACAGTCAAATGCATGCGTACGGTACCCACCACGCTACAAGCAATTAATCGTACAATTGAAGAAAATGTTCAACACATCAAACAGAGTGAGATCTGCAATGGTCCATTGTTTTACCAGTTCGTTCATTTTTCCTGCCCTGATGCAAATTGCACAGCATTCAGCTAACTTTGGGTGTTGTTACTTCTAATGAACAATTGATCATGAACAATTGATCCTCTGGAGCAACATGGCTGCAGAGGAGACCGTCAGTTTCCAGATGTGTCTTCCCGACTCAGCCTCTGGAATGGCTTTCTATTGCTTCTGGATCTTCTCATCTCCATCTCCATCTCACCTACACTCACTCCCAAGTGACAAGTTTTGGCACTATGGCATTTTTGTTCACATTCCGCTCACCTCTAGTTCATCTTTTTTGGTGAGAGCCATTCCGTGCACTGTTTATTGTACACAGAGCCATACAGATAAACTAAAGAGATCAAACAACATTTTTATCTTATTTTCTATGTGTGGTGCTAGAAATCTACTTGCAAAGATCCATGCTATGGAAATAGTGAGCGGCCTCGGTGGCTTCAAACAGGTAAGGTATGGCAATCAACTCTTTTTTTGTTTTGTGGATTCACCTTTGAAGTTTCCACCTTTGAAGTAAGCCATGGATGCAAGCGGGCAGAATAGGCAATAGTTTATGGCCTTGAAGCAATAGATTAGTTCACTGAAGATGCTGATGCATGTGCAATTGATCGATGTTAGCAATGCCAATGTACATTTATTTTAAGTTAAGCACGTAATCTGCATAATATCAATACAAACACAGCATACTTTCTAAGCAAATGTTTTAACAGACATGCACTCCTGACTTTACCGGTGTCAAGTATGTGTTATCACAAATACTATTTTAAGCAAACTGTTTTTAAAATATTTTATATTGGTTTTTAATGTATTGGTCGACTAGACGTAGTTAGGCAAGCCATTTATTCACCGCCTATCCCTTGGATCACAAAGACAGACTCTTGGGAAACTTATTAAATCCTCTGGGCAAAGGTCTGTGACATCATTATATCGATGTATGCATTAAATTTGTTAATGCCCCAATAATCTTATCACACAACCCTTTCAATCCATAATATCAGTATAGATGCACTACCTCTCAGCTACACAGCGAATCACAAGGCTGAGCTGTACTACAACAAAGGGTAGGAGCTCTGCTCCTAAGGACCACACTCTCCTTGTTCCACATTAAGCTCCACTTCAAGCACTGAGCATTTGAACTACAAAACAGAGATGCTTGATATTTCAACAGCAGCAATGAAATAACGTCCCTAACGTCCCCAGTGGTTGAACAAAGCAGAAATGCCCGAGCCCTAAAAATAGCACTTGGCAATGTACACCGTGCAGAGAATTCTTCAAAGAACAATGCTGGGTTGGAAATCAATTGATGGCCGGGAGCAGAGGCGATTGATCTAAGCCAGTCCTTCTGTGTAAACCATCCCAACAAAAGGTTCTTGCAGACGGTTTTCGCTGCGCCGCGATGATTATAGATGCGATGAATGTCTGTAAGACAGGCCCTATGCAGGGTGGTGGGTGGTATCAATGAGAAGCAGGAAGTACATTTTGATGGCATCCTTCAAATACCAACCAACCTGGCAAGCACAGGGTCTCATTTGCCGCACTTTTAAGTGAGGTCTGCACATTAACGTCAATTCACCAAAATGCCAGGGGTAGCGGAAGTGACATCACACGCCCATCACGCGCCCTTTGCCTTTAAATTTCACTCTCACATACGTGCTTAAAGAGACACACACTCTCACACCTACACACACTCTCCCAGTAAACACACACACACCTGCAAGCACGCATACAACATTCATTCAAAAGCATTTTTTAAATATGAGCTGCTACTGTGTTCCAGGTACGGACTTTGGCACTTCTGAAGCCAGGGATCGCATAGGTGATTTTAGGGGTTGCAAGGGGTAAGCCAGGGATCATGGTTGCAAACCCTAGCGACCTCTAAATACAGTTGCGGCTTGCTGTGCATTAAAGGGACGGCGCGGAGCATGGGGGGGAGCAAAAACATGAAATTAAAAAAATAAATAAATAAATAAAAACTTACCTGCTACGCTACGCCGTTCCTCTTTACTGGTCACTGCAGGCCAGGCACAGACTCCCAGCCTGCCCTGCAGCCAATCCTGATGCTGCTAAGAGCAGCGTTAGGATTGGATAGAGTGCACAGCCAGGGCGCTCTCAGGTTGACTGGGAGCCTGTGCCTGCTCTCTCCAGCCGGGCAACACATTGCCAGGCTGGAGAGAGCACAGTGCTCATGTGTGTTTGGCCAGCATTTGACGGCCGGCCAAACACACATGCGCACTGAGGGGAGTGCACAGTGCACTCCCCTCATCCCCGTCATCCCTATTGGCCTCGCCCCTTTAACAACGAACACAGTTTATTATCCTTTTGTTGTTAAAGTTTTGCAGCTGCTGCTGCTCACAGGGGGCGATGCTGCTCCACCATAGCGGAGGAGCCACCGCTGCCTAAATGACGTCCATGGGCCTGCAACCTCCAGCAATGGGCATATGCCCAGGAAGTGAGCTCAGCAGTTGGATTACTAGCAGTGGGGGAGGAATGTGAGCACATTTTTCAAGTTGTGCTGCAAACTAACTATTTTAACTAGAAATATTACATCCTCTTTCATTCACGCACATTGCTTCTTTTTTGTTGCTATAAATGCTGTTATTGTTAATATGTTTGGAGCCTTTTAGTTCTTAGATTCTAGTGTCCTCACTGAAGTCTCCCTCCAATGAAATGTCACAAACTATAAGGAAGACAATGCACATGAGGAAGTCAATCCATGCTGAGATATAATAGTAAGTATCTTCCTTGAACTGACCACCGGCACCTCGTCGGCCAACTGTCAGCATCAGAATCACCGCCTATAAGGACAGGAGGCAAGGAGCGTGAGGCAGCGCTCATGGCAGCCAGACCTCACAGAAACTTTACAAATAAGACAGCTGAGCTTTATGTTTTGGTTACTAAACCATCTGTACAGCTTTGTTTACGTAAGTTTAATGTGGGTCATAATCAGACAATTTTAGTCACTCTTTCTGTAAATAATACAATTCTAGCTGTCATGCTTCGCTAAGAAGGCTTTTTCAAAGCTAATGTAGTCTTCCAACAACCCATCCTGGTCATCCACGGCAGTTCAGATGACTACCTCGCTCATCCTCCAAGTGCCCTCCGATACTTTGATGCTGCCATTCCAGATATTCCTCAGACCCACAGCCTTTTCTTCTACTTTGATGCTGATACCAGCATCCGCTAGAGCACTTCACCTCTCCATAAGGGAGCCTGAAGGGCCCAGACGATCTGATGGTAAAAAGCGAGCTGAAACTTTAAAGAATCAATGTTGAGAAACGTATCTAGGACTCTGGATTCTCACTCTGACTTCCCCGAGCCCCCACATCCTAAAAGCATCCAGTGCCCTACATCAACACAATGACAAACCTAGACGCCCACATAGACAATGACCCTCACCTGAGTTTCGAGGTCAACATGTTGACTAGAGATCCACACAAAAAAGGGAGTGCTAAGGTGGTCCAGATTTTTTTACTTGAGTGTTCCAAAAATGGAGTAATACTAGAACATTTCTAAAAAGTCTTCTTGTATGAAAATACAATCGTTCTTAGAAATTCAATGAGGGTGGGAGCCATGATATTGTGCTTCAATCCAAAATTGTTTCTTTATCCCTCTAATGATCATTCAACACCAGCCCATCCAATGCATTTAATCCCCCAAGATGTGACTTCATCAGGATTTTTTATACACTTTTTTACTGATTCTCTGATGATTCTTAGTTTATAGCACGTCAAACAATGCTCATGTTTCCTTTTCCGTGGTGGGACCTGTGCTCACAAATCCCTAAGTGGACATTGGGTAGAAAGAGACAGAGGGGTAGGTAGTTAGCAAAGAGGGAGAAAGTTACCTTTCCCAGTGTGGCTATGGCAATGTGGGGGTCCTTGGCAATAGCCCACTTTGACCATGCATTAGGGTGTCTCTGCATTTACAGCTCCTTCAAGTCTGTTGGAGCGTAACTTTTAGTAATGCTTTTAGTGCACCAGGCATCAGCATTTGGTGTCATTAATATCCATGTTTAAAAGCCTAACATAGAGAAAAAGCTGCACTACACATATTTTAAAAGTGTACACGTTTATATTTGTGGCAGCCATTGTGCCTAGCAGAACTGGCAATGTGCTAACATGATTTAAAACAATGTTGAAATATATTTTGATCATTAGAATAACAATGACTAGTAGAAATGTATTTGATTTATGATGATTTATGATTTAGTAGTATAAAGTTACAGATGTGCAGAAAAATAAATGCAAGTTTCTGTCATACTTAGTTTGATGCTTTAGCAAAGATTGCAATTATTCATGAAATGCTATTCCATATTCTGATGATATATTATTGATATTGAATTCATATGCTTGCAGATTATGTATGTTTTATTAATGGTGATATTAATGCATTATATTTCTTGCATTAGCATAACTAGGCCTGAAGTCTTCATACTGCTGTCACGTAGATTTGTTGAGTCATTTCTTTCTCTCAAACATGATTTTTTCCACTAGGTTGTTTCACATGATTAGTAAAGAGCCCCATTGTATTATGTGCAAGTTTTACACTGTCGTGTCCTTGGATCTTTCAACATTGGAACATGATGACTGAAAGAAGAGTAGTAGTATTGTTTTAAAGACTCATGAGAAAGGAGTAAATTGTCTTGTGCCATGGGAAGGAATGTGGATTGCAACAAGTGATGTACAAATTGTTAAACTATTGGAGTCACACGGAAAGCAGAGATGACTTCACACCAAGCCTGGGTGAGTTTCCTAATGTTTCAAATTTGATTTCAGCCATAACTCTGATTGAATATTGCCCTCTTTGAGTAATGTGGAATCATCCAATGGATGAATCAAACTGATTTGAGTAATTCTAAGTAAGTGAAAGACTTGTAAGTTTCAGAGTCAGTCCCCTTTTGAATCTTGTTCTGTTAACTTTTTCCCTTGGATGTTCCTGATTTCCATGTGCAGCCCGTGTTCTGCACTTTCCCCCTGATTGTGCCTCTAACAGACTTTGCTGATGATCCACATGCTTAGCTGATTAAACTGAATTGAATGCTGATCCTAGGAGCGGTATATTCTATTACAAATGTTATCTTCCCCTGACCTACTTTTTAGAGTAGAATTTAGCATGTGGACACCTGTCTTTTATTTTTCTTAGTTAGCCCGAGAGAGAAGCTTTTCCAAATAATTTTTTGTCTTTTTTGTTTGACTTTTGCCTGCATGAGTAGCTCGTTTCCACACATGCTGGTCCTAATTTGGTCAGTAGTAGGGAGAACCTATGTCCCAATCCCTGAATTCTGAACCTTTGTAGTTTATTTGACTGATGTCTTCACAGACTGAATTGAAACATGTTTCTGTTCACAAGTGATTGCTTTATTAATATGCATTATTCTTCTTGAATATCTAATGGTGATGATGTTGAGTAGATTAAAATTGTTTGGTAGCTTTGGTCAGCCTATGGTGATCATTTATCTTTACAACTTGATTCTGCATACTATTTAGGTGACTTCGGCTTTGTGATTATAAATAAACCTTTGAAACTTTTACTTTGATTGGAGAATTCTTCTGTCCCTAAATGGGTCATGGTATTTTAAATTTGATGTTTTGAACTGAATTGATTGTGCATGGATACCCCACTCTTCACTGGGTCAAAAGATCCCACCGACCTCAGGAAAAAGTGAAAAGCGTTTTTTTCGAATCCTGCAAAGGATGAGGAAAATGCGCTAGCAAGTCCCAAGAACAAGTCAGCAGGACCTGTATTAAAAATGTTACTAGCTCATACTGTCTTGCAAAATACAAGCAACAGAGGTGGAAAAAGGGGAAAATCAGGGAAGAGTTAAGTATTTTTCCCCAAAGGAAGAGGCATCCCCAGCACTGCCGTAGGCAACACGCAGTGAATGGCATCACCAGAGGCCCAGATCACCTGCAGACACTTCCATTGAATGTGTCTGACCTGCTGACCTCACACATAGCTCACTCAGAGAGCTTCATCCTCATATCTTATATCACACGTTTAATCTCCGGCACCTGTCATTATGACCGGCAGGCAGGGACAAGAAAGAAACCAACCAGCATGGGGGCCGCCTTGCTGTATTTTCAGGAAAGCGCGTGCCATCTTCACGTCATCAGTGCTGAGAAGGGACCACGCTGGATAATGTCTGCCACAGAAGGCCAAAATAAGAGCAGACAACACGTATCTCTTCTCTAGTTTGTGGAAACCCTGATAATCGGTAAATAAAAGCACACAATTGAATCTGTATTTTGATGTAGTGCTTTTGTTCACAGTTTTTTCCCTCTGTGCTATCTGACTGGAAAGTGGGGGCAGGTGCCATTTCTTGTTAGTGTGTGCACTATAGTATTTATAAATTCCCCAAAATCCAGGCATTTTTGTTGGAATGAGGTCTTCACATTTTTATGGCTCTTAATACCGGGGAAAGCACATCTCTAATAACATCGGGAGTTAAAGTCATATCCTGAGAATCAAGCAAAGAATAAGGGTTTGAACTCGGGTCTCTAGTTTTCGGGACCTTTAACTACGCACTAGGGAGTAAGGAGTCGACACATGCTTGTCTGATGTGGCTTCATCTGAAGCACTTTGCGTAATATCATTGATAACGGTACATAACTGATAGAATATACATAAAGTATTTACAGAAGTATAGGTAGACATCATTGATCAGGAAAGTATTGATAACGTGTTGCAGGCATAGCAAGAAAAGCTGAGGGTACATGCGGAGATCGGGGTTTGAGATCAAAGAGGACGAGGAAAGGGGACAGGCGATGAGTGAGCAAAAAAGGAAGCACAAAAACCAGAGCAGCTGTGAACACTAACATGAGGAGTGCTAGGTGAGGCCCAGTGCCATGTCATAATAATAAGGCACAAGGTCTTGCTTTGCCTGAGTGCACCGTCGTTGTTGTAAAATAAATGTGCGAAATGACACCTGAGTTGTAGGCAAAGCAGCACTGTGAGACAGACATTTAAAGAAGGGAAGGCATGTCTAGCCCGCACAGGTGGGTGAAGTGTATGACCCCATCCATTTAGCAGACATCCCCTTTTCCCCCCTTCCCAAAAGACACCCCATGGAGTGTGGAGGTGTGTTAGAGGATTTCTGTCCTGTAAAGACTGCTTTTCTGTTGTACTGCCAGGCTACCTGTTGCTCTCTGACCTTACTGAGGGAGAGTTGAACTCTGCCTTCTACCTTAAATGTGCTCCAAGGGCTTGTTGGCTTGCCATCTGGTGCTTGAGACTCAGCGATATCAAAGTCTCTACCTTTGCCTGGTTCACTGCAAGTGAACCCAGATACATGCATCACTGAAATCAACGCATCTCCTGTTTGCATGTAGCAGAACTGGCATATTGACCAGTTTTCAGGATCAGAATTGGTGCATCGCTCTCGGAACCAATGCTTTCCCTTAAGAGCCAGATGCTTCGGAATTGTGCTTCGCTGCTGCAGCATTCTACAGAAACTGACACATCCCTTGATTGCGTGGAAAATCCCAACGCATCGCACTTCTGAACCAACGCATCTCAGCTCCAGCGCTCGTCTTCAAAACTGACACATCGCCATCACTGCATGGGACAGATTGACGCATTGCCATCCTTGCAATGACACGATCAACGCATCTCACCTTGCATCTCACTGTTGCTACCAGGAAAGGTACTTTATTCCCCAGGGCCTGCATGGGGTCTTTAGCCAGTCTGCGATTCATCGCAGTCCATCATAGTCAGCCCACACTTTGACTTTGCAAGACATAAAGTAACCTCTAAAAGCGCTATTTGCTTCTAAGCGCTATTTTGCATTTATTCTTCAAAAATTCAAATCTCAACTTTTACTTATTGGCTTTTTGTCACATTTTGTTTATAAAATCATATTCTATTTTTCTAACTTGATGTGAAGTCTTTTTGTGGTGTTTTCACTGTGTTACTGAATGAGTTATTGCACAAATAGTTTACAGATTGCCTTCTAAGTAAAGCCTGCCTGCTCTGTGTCAAGCTACAAGGGGGTGAGTACTGGATAATTTAGGTTGTGTTGTGACTTACCCCGAGTAGCATTGTTGTCCCTACTTGGACAGGGTGAATACCTCTGCCAACTAGAGACCCAGTTTCTAACAAGGTGCATTAACTGTGTATCCCTTACTCGATAGTGCACAGTAAGTGTGTCTCTCGAGAGGCACTGTGCCCGTATGCCTGTGTCAATAATATGGCAGAGGGGCAAAGGTGTTCCCCCATTTGCTTGTGGTCAGTCCCTTTTGTAAATGAGGGAAATCCCCTTTCTGATCACATAGACACAAATTGAGCACCTTCCCAATCTGTATTACAGAAGGGGCCACACATTTGTCTGTAGCCCCATCTGTAACATGGAAGTGCCTCAGGCTCAAATTACTGAATGCAAATGTCCACTGTACCCCGTGGCACTTCTCCAATACAGTCCCAGGATTGCTGATAAAACATGGAATTGATATTGAGACAAAGTAAAAGACCAGCAGAAAAGATAGGGAGCAGTGGGCACAACAAGAGAAAGCTTAAACATGGCAACACGGACTAGAGGCGGGGTAATTGCTAAATTTCTAGCTGGAAATAGGAGACCTGCATTCAAATTGTTGCATTGGCACTTGATCAAATTGGTGTCTGTGGCAAACCACTTCAACCAACCTTTACCAGAAATTATAAGTATGACAAAGATAAATGTGCTTTTGAGTGCAATCCCATTATGTATTTCCCATTTAACAGTGTTTTTTAAATTAAAGTCTTAACAGGACTCCAAGAACTCAGTTCTGTTTAAAGTGCTCCTGCTACATTATTGTGCTGTGCAAATACTCTTTGGAGCTAGGTCCATGCTACACCAAGCAAGTAAAAGAAAAGTGTTTGGCAGAAAAAGTAAAACCTGTTTTGACTGAGGGCATTGAATACACTAGAAGAAGGACATAAATCAGAGTAATCGTAGACATAGCTAGTATGGAGGTCGACTTACAAAAATGCCATGGATAGCAGAAAAGACATCACACAACCTTTGGCCTCATTTACATCACAGGAAGGGGCATCATTTGACCTTTGACCTGATGTCATCTTAGGAAGCGATGTCACCAAAATTCACAACCATAAAAATAAGTGCAATGCCTATTATTATTTTTTTTTTTAAATGAAAAAGCCTAAAATTCCTAAGCGCAACTATTGAATGGTGAGACATTCATCACTGACATGCTAGAGTGCCCTACAACCATCATATTTTGCTGTATTCATTTGTTAAAGGAAATGACTGTTTTCCTTGCCCCGTCTCCCTTTCTTATCTCTCCACTCATTTCAAATCTTTCTCTTCCTTGTCAAATTTCTCTATTGCATATTTCTCTGCAGTGCTTCACATCTTTCTATTGTCCTGTTCTGTAGTTGTCCCCTCTCTTGCTTCATCTCCCATATCATCTCTCTCCCCGGCCCTCTCTTCTTCTTTACTGCCATCTTTTCTCCTGTTTCTCATGTTGTTATCCGCCTACTCTACCTTTTCTATATCATTTGACTATGTTTCACCTGTCTCCCTTTCGCACCTGTGCCTTTTTTGCATGTCTCTATCATTAGCCATCTGTTTCTCTCCTGTCTGTCTCTTTATCATTTCTGACATATCTTCTCGGCTTGCTCAGCTAAATTTCTCACAAATCTCTTTCTTTTTACTCTCACCTCTTTCTGTATGCACTCTTTATCTTTCATCTGTCCTTCCTCCCCACTTTCCTTTCTCAGCTGTCTCTTTATAACCTGCCTGCTTCTCTTTATATCCTATGTCTCTCACTTGCCCATCCCTCTTTGTCTCTCTTTCAGATGTCTACTACCTGTCTGCCTCTTTCCTGCCTCTCTCTAAAATGTCTCCATCTCTCTCTGAGTCTATGATTTATTTTTCACCTGTCTATTCTCCTGAACTCTTTCAGTTGTCTCTTCCTAGTCTGTCTCTTTATCATTGGTCTCTTTCTTTCTTTTGTTGCCCTCGCTCACTCTAAGCTGTCTCCCACCAGCCTGATTTTTTTATCACCCCTCTCTCACTGGCCACCTTCAACTATCACCTGTCTTATCCTCTCACTTGCTCACTCCTTTCAGTTTCCTGTCTACTTCCTGCGCGTCTCTGTTTTGCTACGCCTCTCACATGCACATCTCTCTCACCACTGTTTTATGTTTCCCAGCTCTGCATTCTCTTTATGTCTCATAGACAAGCACACACACCCCTTCTCAGCTGGTTCTTGTAGTGTCCTCTTTCTCTCTTCCATTCTTTCAGCTTTCCCCCATGCTCTGTCTCTTGCCTCTTCTACATTTCCCTTTCCCTCCAGGGGCAGCTACTGAAATGGAGACACTTTTTCACTTGTTGTATGTTTCATGTTATTTTCATGCCTTCGAGAAAAACTTGCAAAGTAATCTTAGGGACACCTCACAAAGGAGCCACCAGTTTACAAATGGTTTAATATGGCAGCTTGTTTTTTGCTGGATCTGCTTTACAGGGGTACATTCCCTGCAGGAAACAGAAAGTAAACAAAGCTGCAAGAGCCCTGTTTAACTTCTGTTCCTTGCCCTGCCTTTGCTACCTCTGAGACCCCTAAATGATAGAGAGACTGTGTGCAGGGTGAAGGAGTTTAAGAGGAAGGAATGAGGAAACAGATTTCTCTCTCTCTCACACACACACACACACACACACACAATGAAAAAGGTTTCGCCATGATGAACTTATGACATATTTATACTTAGGTTTGCAATTTCCCCCCTCACCTGATACCCATTTTTTAAAAAGAAAATGGCCTGCTCTCCCTTTGATGGTGCATAATTTCCTCATTTAGGTGAGGGTGGTGTGAGGCAGTTTGCACGTGCGCAATCCTTTCTGGCCACCACAAAACTCCAGAATTATGTGGCAGTGTGCCCGCAGCTTTGGTGCCACATTAATGTGCATATGATGCCACCATTGATTGTCACAAACATATCGGAATGACCTGGAGAGATTTTCTAGCCTCTCCCAGGTCCTTTTCCAGGTTAGGATTTGTAGAGAAGGAGCTAAGAGCAGCTATCGTTGCTGAT
Source organism: Pleurodeles waltl (assembly GCF_031143425.1). Classification (NCBI taxonomy): domain Eukaryota; kingdom Metazoa; phylum Chordata; class Amphibia; order Caudata; family Salamandridae; genus Pleurodeles; species Pleurodeles waltl. The sequence continues at coordinate 1,147,168,592 of NC_090444.1, read as the reverse complement.
ACCCACCTCTCCCAGCCAGGCCCATTGACACTATCCAGTTTTACTGGACGTGGGGAGGAAGTGGGGTGATGGAAGGTTGGGAGATACAGCACAGCTTACCAAGGTCCTTCCCACTAGCCCTCCCACCTATCAACAGAAGAAATGGTCCTGGAGGTGGGGACCTAAAGGAGAGGTACAAGGACTGTTCCTTGGCCGTGCCCTTCCAATTCACAGTTCATGATTAGTTACTTTCATTTTGATGGCAGCTCCTTACTTTTACAATGTTTCTCAATCCATATTAACCTTGTCACAAGAAGCAACTGATAGACTGCACTTCAGCCAGGGGCTAGAGACTATTTAGATATTTTCGTAGCCTGAGACAAAAAACAAAGAGCAACTTGCTGCTTGCTGTGCCATATAAATAGAGACCTGTTTCCCAGAAAAGAGCGAGATGCAGTTTGGATTTTTTTCTGAGCCTAAGAAAAAAGCTAAACAGTGTATGGCTCCTTTTTTGGACACTGAGAGGCAGCCTTTTTTTCTCACAGTGATTTCATGGGCATAGAAGCATTGTGAGAGGAAAGAAATGTCTGTTTGTGTCCCAAGCAAGGAGCCTGATGCTTTTTAGATTTTTTCCTCGGCTGAGAAAAAATCCAAACACCATCCAGCTGCTTTCTGTTCGTGTTTTGGAAAACATTACTGAAATCACACAAACATCATGTTCAGCGCATTTTCCCTGCCAACCACTCAGAGCAAGTAAGGTCTGACTTACACGAATAGACTCCTTAGATTGTACAGAATTAGAAAATATACATTATTTATATCTGTCATTAATTCTTGACTTTGAAATCTGTCAGCAAATGAACAGGGCAACCATTAAAAATGATTCTACCACAAGTCCATGACTTGCGCTTATTTTACAATATTGATTGTGAAGACTACCTTCCCTTCTATGTATATTTGCAATTGCCAAATTTCAGACATTGAGGGTAACATTTCTTTGGTTAGCGTTCTGGGATTTATTATTTTCCATCTGAAAAAAAAAAAAAAAATTGAACACATTTCTTTAGAAATTAAAATGTTTAATTTTTCATGCTGGCTCCAGGTTGTATGGGATACATATGGGGATTTGCACCAACGACTAGCTCATAATTTCCCCAGAAAACCACATAGTTTGCATGGTGCACAAAGAGACCAAAGAGGTACATGAGCGTGAGCCCATAAATGCTGTTTTTATTTCTTTTAAAGCTCCAGGAAACTGGCAATCAAACACCCCAGCATAGAAAGTAATAAGCAAATGAATGATCTAGTTGTGGGCAAAACAGGAAGGAAGAGTGGTAGGCAGGAACAACAAAAGGGCAGAAACACAGAGTGAGTGCAGGGGCAGAGACAATAGGGAAAAGGACATTTTATCATTTTGTTTTGGAAGTGATTGAGGCAAAACCTACGGCGTCTGTAAAAAGAAGTAAGAAAGAGCCAAGGCAGGAAAACAAAAGAAGCTTATACGTCTTAAAGAGACAACGAGATGATGGGAAGACATTCCAACAGAAGAAAAGCTTGTACAGATGAAGATGTGGATGCCAATTGGAACAGAGCCACAGAGCAGTATATTTAAAAAAGAAAGTGTCGTGGAATCCTAGGTGATGGAAGTATGGGTGCTTGGCGCGATGTGGCACCCCAAATCAATCATGCTGGAGTTTAGAAAGCAAATGAGCAATAAAGTTGCATTTAAATTTTGTGTGTATCTTGTCTCCTTTGCTGAGTGTTCAAAGACAAATGTCACACATCAGGCTATTTCTTCTGACAAATTGCTGCTTAATCAGAAGCTGCAGTTTACTTTTATTTCTCTGACTGTAAAGTGAGAGGATTTTGTTAAAGTGAATCTGGTGACAATCCTGCTGAGGGATAGGAAATGAAAGGAAAGGAATGTCAGTTTCTTTTCTAACACACAACATTTAAATACTGAGAAATAAACTATACATATGTCAAAGTATATCAGCAATTAGGAAAGCACAGTTTAAGCACTCTTTTGCAACTCTGAAATGTGAGTGTAAGAAAGATTTTAATAGGATCAAAACAAATCAAGTCGCTTATCTTGGTTTTGTGAAAATGATAAATAGTTAATGAAATACATTTCCACACACATTGTTTTTAGCACTATATTTTTTTACCAGTAAAACTGCATATCTAAGCAACTTTTGGCCCATATTTATACTTTTTTAGCGCCGCCTTTGCGCCGCTTTTTGATGCAAAAATGGCGCAAACTTACAAAATACAATTGTATTTTTCAAGTTAGCGCTGCTTTTGCATCAAAAAGTGATGCAAATGCGGTGCTAAAAAAGTATACATATGGGCCTTAGTGTCCATTTCAATGGAAAATAGATTGTCTGCAAATGACAGTGCACTACCACAGCAGTGCTCCAATATGCACCACCAGATCCGTAGAGCACCCTTACTATACTGCTGAATGAGCATGACATACTTGATATCTTTTTCTGTATGGCTCTTGGATCTTTCACAGTCCCTAGGACTTCAGTAATATAACAATGACATTGCCTCCACTGTAACAATTGTTCCAGCATCACTGCGTGGCATTCAAAGCTTTCAATATAAGGCTGGAGGAGGGAGATGTGCTTAAAGAAGGGGGTCACTGTAAGATAATAACAGAAATGCCAGTAAATGAAGGGGATGAAGCAGGGGTATAAGAAGCTGAAAAGTGTTTTTCCAAAGGTCTTTGAATAGGTAAAAAAATATAGCCTTAATGGAAGAAGAGATATTGAAAAATTACAAAACATACCAAGAATGGCATAAACTATCTCGTTGGTGTGGAAGACCCATAGAAGCTGAAGAAGTCATGGTTTATTTTCTTGAAGAAGAAATAAGCGGGTGTGATAACCCTACATCAATGCTTGAAGAGCACATACCAAAATAAAAAAGAAGGATGTTTTTTAGCAAGGACAGCTGGACTCCGCAATAGGCTACTTATGTCTTTACAGCCTTGATCAAACACCTTAGAAGGGCCTACTATGCACGTGGCGGAAGTGGATACCTGGCCTTACTGTTTGAATTAGAGAGCATTAAAATGAGCATATTGGCACAAGAGAACAATACTTTTGCCAACTCTTCATACACGACTGCTTCTATTTCCACACGGTGATTTCTTTATTTTTGCTTTAAGCAACATCAACATTCCATAGCTCTCTGTATTCTGGCAATTAAATGAACAGGAAAGACCATCTGTCTCCTTCTAACTGCACTAACTACGTAACCCACACAGTTTAAAAATAAAGATCTTTATTTAGCATTTAACCATATGGATCAGTAAATATCCATGACATCATATTTGCTGGATATATCTTTCCTAGCTAGCTCTAGATATAACTGAGTAGTAGCTGCCGTGCAGCATCAGTGTGCCTGCAGCCTTTAGCAAAGAGTAAGCTACCCCCATTGAAACCAAACAGCCACAAGCAAAGCCTGGTGGAAGTTGTAGAGCAAGGCTCCACTGTAGGAGGTCTTAGATACTTCTCTAAATAGGTCCAATATAAGGAGGATGGAGAGTGTGGTGTTTGGACGGGAAGCTGCTGCAGTTGGCTATCTGGCGTGGATGTACCTGGGGTGTCAGTCTGAGAATTTTCATATTATATCCCTTTGAACAGTGAGTTGTCTATGATGGAATGATTCCCCCAAAGAATGCTCCATGCTAGATTTCTGAAACAGCATGTCTGGCCCAGATGAAGTGAAAGTGTCCAACCAGCAACTTCTTTGTTGCAATCTACCCCAAATCAGTTGAATTTCCGCTATCCAGGGCAAAAGAAGGTGGCATGCGATATAATGGTTCAGTGGCAGAGAAGATGGAGGTAAACCTTGGACTGACCTTGATTACGGTCCTGTTTGGTGGATTCCCTTTCTCCTCTAGGATAAATGGTTGGAGGTTACTGTATTTGGTGTTGCAGGAGGTGTAGCAGGCCCATTCTGTCACAGTCTATGAGGTGAGTAGGTGCCCTCAGAACAAGAGTGACCGGGAGCTATTGGAGTAATCCCTTTGCTTTATCTAACTTCCAATGACTCACAGAAGTCGACTGAAAAGAGGTGAGCAACTGGATCACTAAGAGGTGTGGAGATGTTTGAGTGCAGCTCTTTGGTGGCTTCACCTCTGGCCATGTGGACATGGAGTGTGTGGTGAGATAAACACTTCTTGGGTGTTCAGGGCTGAAGAATTGAGAGGGAGGGCATTTGCATTAGATTGGGAGGAACTGAGGGGCGGCCTCTGAACCTAGGAAATGAGGGATCCTGTGCCAGCAAGCTGCAATTTAGCAAATAAGAGAGCCTTAGAGGTTTACGGGGGATGTAGGTTCAGATAAAACTGCCTTTGAGGATACTCTGGATCAAAGACATGGGCGAAACTTAGGGCCGGCTGTTAGTCTTTATCTTGCAGCATTATGCTACTGGGGTGAGCAAGAGTGGGAAGGAAGTTATGCTAGTATGTAGTCACAGTTAATATTGTCCTTTGGGTTGCTTACCAGCTTTTCATCCCAGTGGCACATAAAAGATGTCTGGAGCTCTATAAAACCCACTGCTTTTACAGAGTTTCCAGGCAAGTTCGGGAATGTAGCAATAGTATGTAGAGTTGACACCGAAAATCCAATAATACAGCTTGATTTTATCGAATTGCCTTGCTGCAGAAACATGGGGGGTAATAACTGTTTTTCCTACAGGTATAAGAACATGTGAGGCAAATGTATGTATGGAATTTTGTATAGACAGAACCTAGCCGAAAAAGCAACTGAGCGCTGAATGGGTAGATAGTGTTTTTAAAAATAGTATAAATGGTTGTCATGGCTATTTTCACTTTCTGTGGTTTTTGATAATCCTAAATTGTGGTCCTTGAAATGGTAAGTGGTGCTGTCAATGGAAGTCGGTTACAAGTCTCTTGGTATAACCATTTTGAGGTTCATGGCAGGCTTGGGCCACAAATTCTGATTTTTCTTATCCTTAAGTCCTGCAGAGGTATGATTACATGCTGATTGGAGTCACTCCTCTTGGATGCTTTTTATCTTACTGTGACAGTTTCATTTCCAGGACATCCTGACCTAGAACCAACAGTGGTAGATGGACAAGTGAAGGGAGATGCTCCCTGCCGAGGCCCCTTCTGCAGCATGGTGACATCAGTCGGTGGCAGGTTGAGCAGGAAGGCATTTCGAATATGATACAGACTGTAGCGGTAGGGCAGCCAGCAGAGGGGGAAGAGACAGGTATTTTGTTGAGCTGCTATAGGACTCTCTTCCATATTTATGACCTCTAGACTGGATTAGACAGACCAATGGAAGTTTGCTGTCACGTTAATTCTTCTAAGGCCCATTCATCTGAGAGTGGGTAGGTGTACTCTGCAACAAAGTCATTAGCTCAATGTGGCAAAGGCACAATCATTCTAGAGAGAAATGCCTCTGGGAAAGCCCTCAGCACCCACTGTGCGAAGATGACTGTGCCATAGAAGAATGTTTTTCCAGATCACATGTCATGAGGGGGGTTGTGCTGCGAAACGCGTTTCTGACATTGGCTATAAGTGAGTTTAGTTTGTGATGAGTTCAGAACAGGGTGGAGAATGTCTAGAAGAAGTAGTGAAGTTTTTTTTAATTGTGGGGACATTTAATGATATAGTTCAGTTTAACAGTCACATGAAGGAAAAATTGTGCACGCCATGAAGCACCGCCATAATCAAGCCTTGCAATTACAAGGGATTGAGAGTGACAGCTAATAAAAGAGATATATCACCCAAAGACGCTGACTTGAAGGTGTCAAAGAGGAACCTCGCATGGCTTAGGAACAGGTGCAAGAGTGAGCTGTTAAGAGTGACACCAGAGAATTAGTTTGACTCCTAAAGAAGGAGTTACCCTCTTGATAAGTATGCACCACATCATAGCATCAGCTCAGGCTGGGAAGAGAAGATGGAACCACTACTGTTTGCTTCCAACGTCAGGCCGCAGTCGCGTTGTTGTCACCTGGAGGTCACTCAGAGTGCGCCTTCAACCTATTGCATGTCTAGTGCTGCTGAATTCGTTTTGTGAGAACTAGGAAATACATATACTGTACATATCTATCATTATTTCTTTTCAAAGACACTGCAGAGTTGGGTCACACTTCTCAGCTCCTAGCGCTTCTGCTAAGACTGGGAAAGAGAAAAAAGATGCGCAGTCTCTGTCAGGGCACTCCTAGCGTGAAAACACTAGGCAATGTATCACGTAGATAGAAGCACAGGCCTGGTCAGTGCAAGGCACAGCAACCACCTACAGACATGGGACCATGCGCTCTATTACAAACAAGGCGGTAACAAAACTGCCCCAAGGAGGGACAAACGAAAAGCATCTACCAATGATAACAAAGGATTTTTGAAAGGCAAGCCCACGAATGAGTGATAATGATGGGCGTGCAGTGGGTGTGGTTAAAAGCCACAGATAGATTAGAACACGTCAGAGCACTTCCACGCTCGACCTAAACATGTGCTGCCCCCAGAACAGGTCCAGGCTCATGACTGCACTGGAGACAGAGTAGCAGTGAAAGAGGGACCGGAGGTCTCAAGCTACCAGTCATCTTTTGCTGCAAGCGGCCTGGTCTGGTTTTGAAAAGGGTGCAAAGACCTCTCCTCCCCCCACTGGCTTATGAAGTGTGAGACTCCAACTGTGAGCTGATGATGGACAAAGACCTCTTTATCCTCCCAAAAGCCTCGTCATCCCCAGAGTCGCACTGAAAGTTGTTCGCACTTCGTGATCTCAGCCAGCAAGTGTGACTGTCAACTGAAGCATTAATGAGCCCGTCAGAAACCAAGGCAATGACGAGGTGCCTCGGCTAGTGTAGTGGTAACTCAGCCTCAAGGACATGTCACGGCAGATAAGCCTCCTAAGAAACACATGCCCCCAATCCACTTGAGTGATTTAATCTTCCAACCACAAATACATCGGTTCGCCCTTCCACTTCAGTGATGCCCATCGCAGGTAATGTTAGACAGAGAATGCGCAAGGAATATGAAGAACAAGACTACAGAAGGCCATCTTTAAACAACCTCCCTCTGTATTATCAGAGGCCCAACGAGAGTCCACCTAGAGCTGTGGAGCCTCTGTGCCAAATTAACGAAGGCTTTTCTGAGTAAGGCTGCTGGAAAACCCACACTTACTCATGGAATAAAACTCTGTAAAGGTTCCTAATGAACGAGAGCTGATTAGATGTGAGCAAGGTGTCCTTTCAGCGGCACACCTGACATTTTTACTGGCCTGACTTACACCCCAATGTTAAACCAAAGCCCAAAGTATGGATAATGGCAGCCTAGTAACTCATAATGCTGAGAGCCAGAGCGACTCAATGTTAGGCTGAATAAGGCCTCTGTTATCCAAAATATCTCTTTTGTTATCTACTCTTTCTCCACCTTCACTGTTTTTCCCCCTTCTATTCTTTCCCCTTCCTTCCGACTCTCCTCATTCTGCTTTTTGCTTACTTTTTGCTTACTCCCTCAGTCTCCTCTCTCCCTTGCTTTACATCCCATGTGCCTGCATTTATTTCTCCTTTCCTCCTCTCTGCCTTGCCCTGTTTCCAGGTGTGCCTCTCCCAGATCACATATATGAAAGCCGGGCAATCGCTGGATTATTAAGGGCCTGTGGCCTAATGAAAAAGCAACCTAATTTTCTGCTTACCCTATGCAAGTACATCAGATGAGGTTATACTATGTAGACTAGTGGTTTCCCAACCTTAGAAAATTAAATAATATTAAAAGATTAATAGAGTGTGTATACACAAAGTGGTTAAATGTACAATTGTACAGTCTTACCCTCAAAGCTGGGATTAGAACCTTTTCCTAGGATTCTTGCCAAAAGAACCAGAGTCACCTACTGGACCGCTGCTAAACTGGAGTCACCAACATCACATCATCAGTCAGATTTGCATTGGTGGTTTGCTTCAATGAAAGAACTTTGACTTTCATAACAATTTGCAAGTCCCAAGGTAAAAATCTTCACCAGGAGAAGATGCTGAAAGTATCCAGCTGGCGAGGGGCCTTTCCTTGGTCAAAGCCTGTATTGCATACAGTCTGAAATTTACCACCAAAAGTCAACATCATCACCATGTCTTCATGTGATAGTTATCTGGCCTCGTAGAATCCATGATGGCCACAGCCTGCTGCCTTGCCCCACTTTCTCAATTTGTATAAAGAGGAATGGGATTTTTATTGTGTTGTGTTTTCTACGTTTTTATAAAGTGGAACAGGATTTTTATTGTGTTGTGTTTTCTACTTTTTAACTGTTTTGGTGCTGATAAAATACTTTACACATTTCTCCTAAGCTAAGCCTGTCTCCCCTGTGCTACAGCTACTAACGGTTGAGCTCAGGTTTAAATTATTGAGATTTATTAGGTCCTAGTCAGAAATAGGTCCATTATCATTTGAAAAGGACTACTGTCTACTTCAACAAATAACCCACTTTTCCACAATTTCTATACTCAAATCCTTCATTTTGACTCTTAGAAAGAGGGATGTATCAATCTGATAAAACAACAAAAAAAATTAACAGCATACAGTTAATTGGGAATCTGGTGCAAAAAACCCAGTGTTAAGACTTATGGTGTAAATATAATGTACACCACTTGTTTTCCAGGCTTTTGCCTGATTTTTACCATAGCTTACAAAAAATAGGGAACATCACTCATGAATGGTGTGAACTGTATACACTCATTGTGCACATTATTGACACATTTTTTTAGATTTGTGCTTGTTCTTACCACCAGCACTCAGCGCTAAAGAGGCACTATTATTATAAGAGATGGCAACATACTTTGCACCTGTTTTAGGACCATCTCCGGATCCGTATGACCTACATGGCACTTTCAAACTCATGGGACCAAGTGTGACGGAGTTTCGCTCTCACTATGTATGACAGGCTCCACATTGGGACTTCAAAATTCACAATGAAATGTCAACCTAATTGCTAGAGGCCATCTGTTGGTTGTCAATACACCCTTTGCCAAAACCACCACTGTTTCCTATCTGCTTCTGAATGCACCACATACACCAAAGCAAAACAACAGCTTCAGAATTTTGTCTCAGGATCTTGCCTTCTCTCTGCAATTGAACTACTTGGAGACAGCTTCTGGTCTCTGCATCTTTGCAGGCAGGGAAACAGAGGAAATCTCCACTCACAGCAAGTAAGAGGTGTTTGACAGCTCTCATTTGCTGCAAGCAGACTGTTTGCTGTGACTTGGCAGGAACCGTCAAAATTCTCTCCAAGTCACAGCAAACAGGAGCTAGCCCCTGGGGGTGGCAGTCCCCAGGGCCCTCTATGGCTCTTCGAGGAGGACTGAGTGGCCCCCGTCCAATGATTGATTTAGCCCCAGGAAAGTGGTGGTCCCCGGGGCTGCAGGGGGTCCACATGCCCACTTATTTTAGTTAAATTACCCCAGAGAGGTGGCTGTCCCTGGGGCTGCGGTAAGGCTGTGCCACCCCCTGCATTAATCTATAGTTAAACCCGGGGAGGTGGCAGTCCTCGGGGCTTTGGGGGAGGCCATACAGGCCTCCTCCATTTTCAATAAAGATTTTGCCAAGGGGAGGTGACGGTCCCTGGGGCTTTGGGGGAGGCCATTTGAGCCACCCCCATTTTCAATAAAGACTTTGCCCTAGGGAGGTTATAAACCCCAGGGCATGGGGGAAGCTGCACGGCCTGCCACACATTTTAATGTCCCCAGGGCTAATATAAGCCCTAGAAGGGGGGGCTCCATGTGCCCTCTTCTTTTCAATACCCCAGGACCTGGCCCACCCGGGGGCTCTTTACAAAAGAAGCCCAGGAGTCCATGCGTGTTTTATTTTTTTTCCGTCAAATCTGCTGCAACTCGTAGAGAATATTAACAATACAATGCTTTTTTGCTCTGGGGGGTCCCCTCTGGGACCCCACCACCAGAGCTAAGGAGACAAGGTGTTCCTACCTTAGCCCCATTTCCGAGTCCCAAGATGGCTGCCAACACGTCCTTGTTGAAGTATTGTTAGCCAATCAGATCTTAGCACGAGATCGGGAGGATTTGCAGAGCCTTCACGTCCCTATACATATATATATATATGTTAGACTTTTCATCCTTGGCATGGTCTCCCTTAACTTTCTGCCTCTGTTCCCCAGGTTGTTGATGTGTGCTGGACTCTGATTTTGCTGTTTTTGTTACTCTGGGCACTTTACCACTGCTAACCAGTGCTAAAGTGCAAGTGCTCCTTTACAAAATGTGTATGTAATTGGCTTATCCATGATTGGCATATTTGATTTATTAGTAAGTCCCTAGTACAGTGCACTAGGGGTGCTCAGGGCCTATAAATCAAATGCTACTAGTGGGCCTGCAGCACTGGTTGTGCCACCCACATGAGTAACTCTGTAATCATGTCTCAGACTGCAGTGTCTGTGTGTGCAGTTTTAACTGTAAATTCGACTTGGCAAGTGTACCCTCTTGCCTGGCCTAACCCTTCCCTTTTCTTACATGTCAGACACCCCTAAGGTAGGCCCTAGGTAGCCCCAAGGGCAGGGTGCAGTGTATGGTTAAGGTAGGACATTTAGTAATGTGTTTTATATGTCCTGACAGTGAAATATTGCTAAATTTGTTTTTCATTGTTGCAAGGCCTGTCCCTCTCATAGGTTAACATGGGGGCTACCTTTAAATCTGATTAAAGTGTAGATTCCCTTTAGGAGCGGATGGACATGTGGAGTTTGGGATCTCTGAGCTCACAATTTAAAAATACATCCTTTAGTAAAGTTGATTTTAAGATTGTGTGTTTGAAAATGCCACTTTTAGAAAGTGAGCATATTCTTGCTTATACCATTTCTGTGACTCTGCCTGTTTGTGGATTCCCTATTTGGGTCAGTTTGACAGTTGGGCTGGTTGCACCTCACACTAGACAGTGACACAAAGGGAGCTGGGGTGTAGCTTGCATATCCCGATGAGCCATCTGTGCTAGGAGGGGGGGGGTCACTCACACCTGAAAGGGCTGTGCCTGCCCTCACACAATGCAGTCTCCAACCCCCCGGTGAGTGTCTGGGGTCTGGCCTGGGCAATATAGGATTTCACATTCAAAAGAGACTTTACTTTGAAGTAGGCCTACTTCAAAGGAGAAATTGGGTATAAGAAGGGCACCCAAAACCACAGACTTTAGAACATTTCTGGAAACAAGAGGAAACTCTGCCTGGAGAGGAGCTGAAGAGCTGAGGAAGAAGAGCTGCCCTCCCTGTGACTGTGCTTTGTGGAGCTATCCTGCAGTTGCTGCTTCTGCCACAGTAAGAGGGTAAAAACTGGACTTTTTGTGCCTTCCATCTTGAGAAGAAATCTCTAAGGGCTTGATCTAGAGGTTGCCTCCTGTTGTTTGAAGTCTCAGGGACAGCAAAGACTTCTCTCTGCCAGCACCGGGAGTCTCTGGAGAGACTCATGCTCTGCCCTGTGGTGCCCATCCATTTCCTGGGACCCTGAAAGGAGAAGCTGGCAGCCTAAAGACAAGGAAATCCACGCACAGAGCGCCGTGCGGGGAAAAGATAGACGCCACTCCGATCTGCGGCTGAAGAAACGACACGCCGCCGGCTCCGCAGATGAGAATTGACGCAAGCAGGAAACGCGACTGAAGAATTGATGCACGGAGCGGGAGGAACGACGCGCAGCATCGCTGACGGAGGCTGGCAAATCACAACCCACGCTGCAAGGTTTTCGGATCATTGTGCGGCTGGATTTCCGACTCAAGTACTACTGGGCGTGGAAAAACAACGCAAGGCCTGTGCGGACCCGAGAGTGCTGACCGGATCGACGCACCGCTCTCCTGCAGAGAGAAGAAGCGACGCGCCCGACCCGGCGAAACGAGAAACGAAGCAAGGTCCCACTCGTGAGTGGAATCAACGTATCGTACGCCCTTTTTGGCGCGTACTCGTCCGTGTGGGGTTATTTCTGACACACCCAAGGTACTTTTTCACGCTAAAGGCGTTAGTGTGTGTTTAAAACTACTTAAAGACTCTTTTTGCATTTTTATTGAGAACTTGACTTGTGTATGGTGGATTGTTGTTGTTTTGGTCTTGTTTTGTTCAGATAAATATTTCCTATTTTTTCTAAACCTGTGTTGTGTCATTTTGTAGAGTTTTCATTAAGTTACTGTGTGTGTTGGTACAAATACTTTACACCTAGCACTCTGAAGTTAAGCCTACTGCTCTGCTAAACTACCAAGGGGGTAAGCAGGGGTTAGCTGAGGGTGATTCTCTTTTACCCTGACTAGAGTGAGGTTGCTTGCTTGAACAGTAACCTGACTGTCAACCAAAGACCCAATTTCTAACAATAAAAAAAAAAAAATCAATAGAAACTAGGTCTTAACTATACTACCAATTGGTGACCGCCACTAGGTAATATATATATATATATATATATATATATATATATATATATATATATATATATATATGTATGTATATATATATATATATACATATACTTTCACAATTGCCACCAATATTGCCGAACACTTTTGGGATGGGCGCTTCCTTCGTGCAAGTGGCATGCACGTGAAATATATATATATATATATATATATATATGATGCGCGCTTCCTTCGTGCAAGTGGCATGCACATGAAATATATTTATATATATTTCACGTGCATGCCACCTGCAAGAAGGAAGAGCCCATCCCAAAAGTGTTCGGCAATATTGGTGGGATTTGTGAAAGGATTTAATTGTTATTGCCAGAACTGCCGCAGCCCTGGAAACTCCTAAATGCCTGATGTTTTATCAGGACATGACTACATGTTTTTGTGCCAGTCATTAGACTACCACTTTCAGGTATGGAGAGATATAAAATGTGGGCAAGGGACGGCCGGATGAAAAGGCTCATCTGATTTATTGCGCTAAGAGGCATTTGCTTGCTTTAATAATAACAGGAAAGATTACAGCTAAAAGCGTGCCAGTTAAAATGTGAACAGCCATGTGCCCAGAACCATTTGGGTATTTAACTCTACTAAAGAAGAGTTATAACTGGGACTAAGCAACATCTAAAAGTACATGTGACCATGGCGGCGCTGCTAGCTGTGTGATTTATGGAGACATTTGAGTCTTTTTTTACTTAGGAGTATAATGAAATAACAATGAAGGAAAGCTATTTAAAGCACCTGGGCATTTGAGAAAGGCAATCTACTGAAATGCGTCATGCTGGGTGTAATAAATGTGGCTGAGAATCCGAAGAGTGCTCCTTTTTGGCTCTAAAGTGGAGCCTGTTTGGTTGTTTTATATATGTATATATTTATTTATATATATTATTTTATTTTTTCACAAAAAACGCCAAAGGTTATAGGGACGTTATAATTAGGTTCAGATTTTATTATATAAATTCAGCAGTTATATTCAGCTAAAGAACCTATAACTTCTACCCTGTGGTAACTACAACTCCCGCCCCCGCCATGCACAGTTTTCTCATCAATAATTTCACTCCAAATGTTGCACTGATATTATCAATTATGTCATAGAAGATGTCATGACTGATGTAATATAGGGGTATATATGTGTATATGTACACTTATATAGATATATATATTGATATATATACATATACAAATTAATGCAGGCTTTAATTAGCCAAAAATACCCAATAATATTCAAAGTTGTTCCAAACTGGGGCCCCAAAATCTGTCTGGCTCAAAGCCCCAAAAATTCTTAAGGTGACCCTGGTAAGATACAAGCTCTCTGAAATAGAACTCGCCTGGCACTGAGGGAGAATACAGTTGCTGTCAGTAAGCTAACATTCATCTTAGCCGCCTGATTATGGCGTTTTCTATGCATTGTGGTTGCTGAATGCATTTTTTGGGTCATCTAATGTACACTACATTGCCATACATACAGGTGCCATACAAGGTAGCACTGGTTTACTAAGCAAACTGAGAGTGTTTGCATGGGCTGGTGTCACAGATCAGTGTACGAACTGTTTTTTGGCTGTTTGTGGGCCTGTTTTTCATTCTGGTGGCACAGTTTGTAATGTTGATTTCTCTGATGTTACCACAAGCATTGTCTGAATCAAGCAAGAAGATATGCAGTCTCCCATACCCTGCAAGCACACACATTTCGCCTTTGCAAGTTTAAAACTCCCTTGATTTTCAGATGTGGGCCACTTTTTAGGCTATCTGAATTGTTAATGAGGGACACTTTTTTTTATTTTGGTGCAGTGACTTATTTTCTGTCCAAGCCCGACCCTGTTGCCATCTTACATTTTGCATACACACGCAAACACACACAGGCACACAGACAATAGTCTGGTACAGCTTTGGAAACATGTGCCTCCAGTCGCCAGAGACAAATGCGTTTCTGACAAGCATGTTTCTGCACAAGCTGTCCTTTGACAAACAGTTATCAATACCGGGCTCTCCGATCACTCCTTCAGGCTCGCTCCACAGCCAGCACCAGCTTTTAGGCCACAATTAGCGTCGGTGCTGCGGTTCGCAATAATTATGGTCCTGTTTCACTGAACACAAATGAGGCTGTTTATCAGCCTTCGGGAGCTGATTTGTGCGGCTTTGCGTCGATAAAGGGAGGAGACCACCTCACTAATGGAGCAGTTGTTCGTGCCTGCCGCCCTGGCAGCGGTGGCAAATACAGAGACCTCAGCCATCTCCGCAGCAGAAGAGCCACAAAGGACTCCTCTGATCGTCGCTGGCATCCGGGCTGCCCCTGATGAGCACACTGAAGCGGCACTGTCCGTGCCATCAGATGCACACTGTCCATCCCCCACAGGGCGCTCTATGGGGCCCATTGACACGGCCGCACTGTGCGGACGCGGCCCACGGAGACCACTTCAGGAACAAAGCCGTGTCCCGTTTGTAAAGCCGGAATTACAACCTGCGGAAACATTTCAATTATAGAGGGAGGCTGACGCAATCAAAAGGTCTGGTGCCTAATAACATGACAACCCACAGGCTTCACGGTGCTAACTTGAGGCAGCAAGCAATGGAAGCTAGAAAATGGCGGAGCCAACGGAGGGGAGCTGGAGTGACCCACCTGACAACAATGTGGCCCAACTGTGAAGCTCCAATACCCGTTACGTTGAATCAGCATGAAGGGGGGACCCTGTGGTTCAAGGCCTGTTGCTGATTTTGGAACCTATGGCAAAGCAGTGGCGTAACGAAACGTGACCCACCCCTCTTCAAAGAACATGGAGGGGCTCCCCTCCGGACCTACTCACAAGCTCTCAGGCCAGGGTGCTGTGCTGAGGAGGCCCCTTGGTGCTCGGGGGCCCACGCACTCCGGGGGCTGCGGGGGCCCTTGTTACACCACCGCAGCAATGATGCTGGGCTCCCTATTGCAAACAGGGGAAATGGGCCCTCATGCCGCTGTGGGTAGTGAGAGACTGCTATAAATAGGGTGCACAAGGCAGCCCACAACCCTGGGGACTGGTGTGATTGTACCTGTCGCTCTAATGATACCTATATCCGTCTAGACTCAGGCCATATGGAGTACCATTAAAATCTATAATAACGTAATGCAAAATCAATGTTTAGACTGCACATTCCTAATAAGATGTTTCTATATCCCTCCCCTTCAGACAGGTGTGCTCGTGTGTGCACATGCACACACATGCACATCATGTTCATGGTTTACCAACACTATGAGATGAGTCCTGTCTCGATATTGTAAGTTATATTTGCCTCACACACAGACATGTGCACAAGCACACACGTGCGCACACACACATACATCATTCCTGGATCACTGTTTAACAACACTGTAAGGACTGGTCTGGTCCCAGCATCGTGAGTTATACATGCCCCAATGACATCGCAGGGTTGACGTAGCCATCATAGCCTCCTGTTTGCTGTCGATGGGCTAGGGGAAGGTTAAGAGGTGGTACCTTCAGAAAATAAACAGGGGTATAAGAGCTTTTCTTGCTCTCAGATCCTGCTACTTACCTAATGACACCCAAGACTAAGAGAATGAAGGGTTGCGCCCATGAAACAGTATAATAATCTCTTCCCAGCTCCCTCTCTATCTCTCTCTCTCTCTCATCTTTCTTCCTCCCTCTCTCTAACTACCTTTGACTGTCTCTCCACCTATCCATATTGCACCACTTTAGGTGTCTGTCCACCTATGATTCTATCACCTATTTCTTACTCTATCATCTCTCTCTTTCTCCGTGCCTTGCTTCTCCCTCCATATCACAATCTACTTCTATCTACCTCCCTCCTTAGTCATACATCTCTTTTTACGCTGCTTTTATCTACCGCTATAGACACTCTTTCTTTACTTCATCTCTCACTACCCCTCAATCTTGAAGCACATCTCTCTACCTCACCAATAACTAAATCCCCACCCTTCTCGGTGTTTGGACAAATATCAAGTTAGAAATATCTTGTGGGCAAAATATCATGTCAAGAATATCGAGGACAAAATATTGTGAAAATAAGTTTCTATGGGTAAGCAAAGCTTCACTATACTTAACTTCACATATATGTACCTTGACAATATATATATATATATATTCTTCAATGTACATAGTTGAGGAGTTAAGATTAGCAAATCCATAGATTTACCTTCTCAATATTTTGGTTCTCAATATTTTTGACATGTCATTCTGTCCACACAACATTTTTAGCTTTGATGTTCTATCAGACAATCCCCCTCTCTTCTCTTCACTTTTGCTTTTTACCTTCTCTCTCAAAACCTCTGTGTCCTTTGTCTCACACAGTACCTCCATGTCTGCCTCACATAGCTTTCTGTCTCAGATTTCTCTCCGTGCTTCTCCTCATCTCCATCTGGAGAGGAAGGGTAAAGCAAGAGAAGAGAATTAAGTAAAACAGGGATCAGGGCTGTGATTTTCCCTATTGCAGCAAGAATGGCAATTGTTAAGGGGTAGTTTATTATGATTATGAATATGTGGCAACTAAAGCTAAAATTTCAAGTGCTGTACATACATGTCTTACTTTAATATTGCGAATTAGTTCAGTAAACATACACCAAGGCACTGGCTTTCTTACAATATGAGGATTTGGCTGGTTAGGCCTTCCATGTAAAATGTAGCAAGACAAATAATATTACATACATGCACAAACAGGTTTGGCCATGGCAGGGCTTGTTCAATTTGTTTTTTGGTATTCTGGGTGCAGATGCTGGGTGGGCTAAGCTTATTTTCGTGTGTCTTGCTTCTAAAACTTTAATGTGCCACTCAGTATTGTTTGGCATCCCGTGGGTTTGCTCAATATTGGCAATAAATCTAAAGTTTGTTCTGTTAGGTGGTCCAAAAAATTTCCTGCCTGATGTCCCAAAAATCCTTAAGGTAGCCTTGGAGCATGCTAACTCTGGCTACTCTTAGTTGATGTCTATGAAAAAGGCTGATCCATATTCCCTAATAATTCATAGAAGATATCTCAAGGATGACAGAGGAAGAGGAACACATCAATTAAAAGAATGTGCAGAAATTTGCATGCCAAAGGTGTAAGCGTACAAATGCAGAAAATAGACTGTATTTCCCATGAAAGGAATGGGTATGCTTAATAAGATCTTGGAACCAAGAATTTCACAATGTTATTTCAGTCCTCAAGGGAACAAACATACAGCAACCACTCAAAAGCACAAGAAACACTCAAGTAAGTGACAGATGATATGCTGGCAACATGAAGAATGTGTGCAATTTCTGCGGGTGAGGTATCTACTGCCAAAATGGATGATATTATAAATCTTCGCAAAAATGCTCTAGGATATGAACGTCTGATTTAGAGGGTGACAAGCACACTCATGTGCAACATAGTGTCAGAAGTTTTGAAATGATGCAGAATGATCTGGTATCCAAAGCTTCAACTTAGATACTGAAACCCTTCCTGTTCTGGGAAAAGCACTGGGTGAACAAGGCCCTGAACTATGTAATACTCTGCTACCAATGATGAAGGTGCAACCCAACAGTTGACACTTTTGGAAATGATTTAATCTAGAACATACAGCCAATCACATAAGTCAACCATGGGCCCCCTAGAAAATGCAATGAGTAACATCTAAAAAAGCCAGGCATGTTCTATGCCCACATGACACACACTGGGTCTACATATTACCAGAAAGTATTCATTTACCCCCCCCCGTAGCAGAACTATCTAAGCCAGATCATTGATAGGTATATCCAGGCCCTGTTTGGTATCTTTAAAGGGGCGTAGTCAATCTTAATTGGCTAGCCACAACCCCAACAAAATGTTTTTGGCAGTCATTACAGGACTCAGTTGCATGGTCCCTGTACCCTGAAAATGAATTAAAACAATATAAGGGGGTAGGGTGAGCACACCCTGACCCCAAAATGACCCCCACTTAATTGGCTGGCTACAACGTAGATAGCATTTGTGGCAGCCAATACAAGACTCTGGGACATGGTCTACTTAGAAATGCAGGTAGTGAAAGCCTGTTTTTGCGGGGTCACAAAAAGGAGCACATATGAAGACTGATAACAGATTTAATTCACAATATAAATCATTTATTGGTAGTACCATAGTAATTTAGTGAATTGTGGTATGCTCTAAAGTGGTTTTATCCAGAGAAAAATATTGATGCTCTTTTGGGATTTAATGAAGCAACTGTTTCTCTCAGAATTTTCTCACAGAGTTTATTGAAGGTGCTCCAGACCTGAAAATGAGAACACGTTTTCTATAAGTTCACACTTACTTGGCCATCTGAGAATAAAGTCTGACAACTAGACTGCTAACATTCTATGTTCATGACAAAATTGTGCCACACCTGGACTCATCTTGATTGAATTGAATATGTAAAACTTGAAACATTTTCTTAGAAATTACTAAAGTGAAGGGGTTCTTTTGTCATAGAAATTATAGTTAGTGCTCTAGAAAGCTAAAATGAGGACAAGTTTTCTATGAGTTCTCAAATATTTTCTTGATATACTTTAGTAAAACACTCTATACGTGTAGACAGCAGCAGCAGTCTGTCAGTTAACTACCTACTGATCAACTGTGGCTTTACCACAAAGTTCTAATGAGCAACTAGAGAGATAACATACTAAATTTATGACAGAAATGTGAGACATCCAAATTCCTTCTTGATGGAGTCAAAGCTTTAAAACTGAAAGCATTTCCTACAGAGGATACTGCAGTATAAAAGGAAACAAGGTTTTTTTTTGTCATAGAAATTATGGCTAGCACTATAGAAAGCTAAAATGAAGACACGTTTTCTCAAATGTTTTCCTCATAATTTCAGTGAAACATTCTGACATGAAGAGTAAAACATGCACTCCCAACATCAGCAGTAGTCTCTCAGTTAACTCCTGAGTAATGAATTGTAGAATCACCATAGAGTTCTAATTAACAAGTAGAGCAACAACATTTTACATTCAAAACAAAACTGAAGTTCTCCTGAATGTTATTTTAGAATATGAGCTGTTGAGCCTTTCCTTAAGAGCAGGCTGAACTAAATGAGCATTGAGGTGTTATGCAGGCATAAAAACAGAGGGTTAAAATATCAGGGAGATTCAGATTGTGATTTTAAAGGAGCTAAAAATAGATAAAGAGAGACATGCATGAGTACATCATCTCCTTTTCCACATCTGTTTACTCAGCCTACCCATCTTCTCAGTTGTGTAAAGGCTCCTAATTATAAAAGAATACATTTTTTAATAGACAAATGGCTAGATAGATAGATAGATAGATAGATAGATAGATAGATAGATAGATAGATAGATAGATAGATAGATAGATAGATTGATTTCCACTGAAAAAACAAAGGTTAAAGTAATTTGTAGTTAGGTGTTAAAATAAGGTAAAAACTAATGTTTAAAAACCAAAACACCTCCTAAATCCACTAGTTATAGTTTACTGAACTAACTATAACTTGCAACCCACCATGCAATTCTTATAACCTGATGTTAAAAGACATAATTGATAATATCACAAATGACATCTCAGATGACACTACTGATAACAACATAGCCAACACAGCCAACACAGCATGGGGTTACGTGCACGTGTGGGCCGACATCATAGAAGCAAGGTAAGTCCTGGAAATAAGTGGAATTGCATATTTTAAAAGAATTATGTTGCAAAATGCCTAAATATAGCTCTATAGTTTAAGCTGTGATGTCACCTATGATAATTGCACCGCTAAGATTCCGCTTAAATTTATCACGAGAAACTGGAAATGCTTTTCAATTACAATAATCACTTGCCTGGAACAAGCTAAGCCTGTTACATACAGAGTTTTTCTCCAACCCTCCATTAAACTAGAGCAGATTCCCCAGAGAGAGATGCCTTCTGAACAAGTGCAATATATCTAAGTGTTTCCTCTACAGTTTTCATATTTCTGCCCTTTTATAATCCACATCTCTAGTTTGCAGTTAAAGGATGATATGAGCTCTTAAATAAGGATATTTTAATATTTCAGCCACAGTAAAAAAAATATGTAATTTTTCAGTCTTCCCAAATAGTATCCCTTTGTTGAGGACTTATCCGTGTCTGGCGTGTTTCATTTCATACACACGTAAGTCATGCAACGAAATCACCAAACACAAACATCGCCACAACAAAAGACACTCATTTGTTTTGGATATCAGTGAAAATACTCTGCTTTCTTACACATCCTTTTTATATGTTATTCAACGTCGAGCTAAAGCATTCACTTGCTGCAATCATTATCATATTTTTTTTAACCTTATTATGACATTTCCACCCCAATCAATTAGATTATTGGTTTTCTAAATCAACCCGCGGCACTCCTGCAAATATTATGGATTTTGTCAATATTTGTTTGCTAAATCAGAGGCTTTCGCATTGTCACAAGGCGATTAGCTTTCCCTTGTATCATCTCCGGTGTTGCTAGTTTTCGAACGTAAACCGGGTCCAGGTTCGTCGACACATCAAATAATAAATTCCTATCAGGTTTCAGACTTCGCCGCAGGCGTGCAAAACCTCTCCACTGATTGTTTTTTACATGCGAATGTTGCCCATAAATAATCATGGTGGATATTCTACAAACCTAAATTAATTTTAATATTTGGTGGTTCAAAGAGTCCGGCTCTTCAGAAGACTGAATAGTTTTATTTTGAGGTGTTTTCTTGACCTGGCAAACTCTCCCTCTCATTGCTTTTCCCTTCCATTTTCAAAACCAAATAACAGACAATGGTCTTTTGAAATCTTTAGATCTGAAGTACCCTTTCATGCCATTTTAGGAGAATGGACTTAACATCTTTTGGCAAGGTGCTGTCATGGGACCCTTCAAGCAATACCCTCTAAATAGTGTCACCTACTAACATCCCAATTCAGTGGCTCATGTTTAAATCTCCCCAAAAAGAGTAATTTCATCTCGTCACCGTCTCCCGAAGGATGCCACTCAAAAGGACCTTCTAACAGAGTGATCGCTCACTTAATTCAAATGTAATTGTCAAGATTACATTTATTTCATTATATGAATTTTAGGGGTTATGTATAAGTTGTATGTTTGTAAAAAAAAAAACATAGGTGCAGATGCCCAAAGATTTTCTTGTAAGCCTCATGCTGGTACAGCTGAATGCCGGGGTAATTTCTACGCATTCTATACAGCAATGCATTTCAATCACAGGGCCCAAAAGGAAAGGTTTTAAGAACATAAGACACACTCAACCCAAAAAGCAAATGGCCTGATTTAGAACTTGGTGGACAGGCTACTCCATTACAATAATGATGAATATCCATCTGCCGAAATTTAAATCCCATGATAGCGTTGTGACTGAGTAACCCACCCACCAAGTTCTAAATCAGGTCCAGACTCTTCCAGAGCATATTTACGTCAAATATCTGCCCTGCAGAATTCCTGTCCTTCAATGGACGAAGTTTATTATCTATTAATCAGGCCTTTTCTAGCTTGTCATATGCTACCATCTTATCAGTCTGCACTCAGTCATGTGGAGCAATGTGCATTTAGGACCATGTCTCCACGGAAGGCTAAGGCAGAAACACTTCATCCAGTGCACGCCTATGCATCTCTTACCAAACAAGTGGCACCATGTCACACATGAATATTGTGTTTTTCTTCTTGCAATCTCGAATGTAACCCCACTATGAATTGCCTTATATAGTAAGCCCAACTGTGGGGCATTGTCTCCATGTGTCTCAATAGCACCTGTTCCTTTCGCTAAGAATGTGTTATACCTGATTCTCTTAGAAAATACTCTATTGCCCTACTGCAAAGTCTGTGCTAAATGAAACTGCAAACAAAATAAAAGCCCTATGATGTTTGGGTTTTTATTTCTATGCTATGCTAACAAAGTGCCTCTTGCTTAGACTATTTTTTAGTCAGTAGTCCAGTACGCAATTGCATGGTGAAATTTATTCTCAAATGTTTCTCAAACCATACCGCTAAGAGTTAATTTTTTGGACCAAATGAAATCCCCCTTTAAATTAGGCATAGACAAGATGCTATTAATTGATTAAACATTTATTAGAACTAATATGAAGAAGATGCAACTATTTTTCAAGGAGAAATTGGATTCAGCCCTCTTAGATGTTGTCTGGGAAGCCTATAAAACCACATTGAGAGGCCAGCTTATTCTTTCCAAAGAACAATTAAATTAATTCAATAAATATTGATTACATTCCTAATAGAATTTACTTTTTCAATCCAAATCTAAATTGAATTCACATTGTAATAGTCTAAATTTTCATGTGGATGAAGCAGACACATATAAAATGAGAAAATATTTATTAGCAAAAATATTATTGAAAACCTACTCTATGGCTCAGAAACATTAGTAAGAAGGAGAATATACCGGGAAACCTCTTGCTTGGCAAGCAAAAGCTCAAGCACCCAGAAACATAATTCTCTGCACCTTTTTAGAAATATTAATACTTCTGATATTTCACAGATAGCGCAGAGGTTTTCCAATCATTTTAACAAATCTATTAAGAGAAAGCTGACACTTCTGACAAGGTGATTGTGGGATTTCTCAACCAGTAACAGATTCCCTCTCATTCTGCAACAGAAACCCAAGAATTAATATGCCAATTTGAGGGAGAGGAAATTGTCCACACAGTAAAAAATTTACCTAAATGCAAGACACCTGAAGAAGGAAAATGGTTACTGCGCAGAAGGGTACCAGGCTTTTATAGAAGTCATTTTAGGATGAGAATATCACTCATTCTAATTAGCTTCTTAAAAATGGGCCAAGACCCTTTGGACATAAACCTTATCATCCTATAACCCTTCTCAATTCTGATTATAAATTATTAAATAAGCTGTTAACCAGCCATTCTATTTTGCTCATTCCAGTTTAATACATCCCAATCAAAATGTTTCATTCCCACTCATCAGCTCTATTTCAACACATATTTATTAGCAGAAGCCATAATTATTGTTCAGCCAGTAAAACACTAGATACAAGTATTTCCATGGATTCCAAGAAAGCCTTTGACCTTGTGAGGTGGAATTGTTTGTCTAATTCACTGCAAGAGATGAGTTCCCACCCAAAAGGAGAATTACCACTTTATACAATGAATTATCTCTTAACAAAATGAATATTCTTCTTCTAATGACATTCCTGTTCTTAACATTCCCTCGTATACTATAAGAAAAAACGTTAAGAAAATTGAGGCATCAATTTATAGTCTTGGTATTGAACAAACATCAACCTAGAATCAGTATAAAGAGAGTATTTTTAGCAAGAAAAGAAGGCGGTCTTGCAGTACAGGATTACCACTAGGCTGCCTATTTATTAGTACAGGGAGTGCAGAATTATTAGGCAAATGAGTATTTTGACCACATCATCCTCTTTATGCATGTTGTCTTACTCCAAGCTGTATAGGCTCGAAAGCCTACTACCAATTAAGCATATTAGGTGATGTGCATCTCTGTAATGAGAAGGGGTGTGGTCTAATGACATCAACACCCTATATCAGGTGTGCATAATTATTAGGCAACTTCCTTTCCTTTGGCAAAATGGGTCAAAAGAAGGACTTGACAGGCTCAGAAAAGTCAAAAATAGTGAGATATCTTGCAGAGAGATGCAGCACTCTTAAAATTGCAAAGCTTCTGAAGCGTGATCATCGAACAATCAAGCGTTTCATTCAAAATAGTCAACAGGGTCGCAAGAAGCGTGTGGAAAAACCAAGGCGCAAAATAACTGCCCATGAACTGAGAAAAGTCAAGCGTGCAGCTGCCACGATGCCACTTGCCACCAGTTTGGCCATATTTCAGAGCTGCAACATCACTGGAGTGCCCAAAAGCACAAGGTGTGCAATACTCAGAGACATGGTCAAGGTAAGAAAGGCTGAAAGACGACCACCACTGAACAAGACACACAAGCTGAAACGTCAAGACTGGGTCAAGAAATATCTCAAGACTGATTTTTCTAAGGTTTTATGGACTGATGAAATGAGAGTGAGTCTTGATGGGCCAGATGGATGGGCCCGTGGCTGGATTGGTAAAGGGCAGAGAGCTCCAGTCCGACTCAGACGCCAGCAAGGTGGAGGTGGAGTACTGGTTTGGGCTGGTATCATCAAAGATGAGCTTGTGGGGCCTTTTCGGGTTGAGGATGGAGTCAAGCTCAACTCCCAGTCCTACTGCCAGTTCCTGGAAGACACCTTCTTCAAGCAGTGGTACAGGAAGAAGTCTGCATCCTTCAAGAAAAACATGATTTTCATGCAGGACAATGCTCCATCACACGCGTCCAAGTACTCCACAGCGTGGCTGGCAAGAAAGGGTATAAAAGAAGGAAATCTAATGACATGGCCTCCTTGTTCACCTGATCTGAACCCCATTGAGAACCTGTGGTCCATCATCAAATGTGAGATTTACAAGGAGGGAAAACAGTACACCTCTCTGAACAGTGTCTGGGAGGCTGTGGTTGCTGCTGCACGCAATGTTGATGGTGAACAGATCAAAACACTGACAGAATCCATGGATGGCAGGCTTTTGAGTGTCCTTGCAAAGAAAGGTGGCTATATTGGTCACTGATTTGTTTTTGTTTTGTTTTTGAATGTCAGAAATGTATATTTGTGAATGTTGAGATGTTATATTGGTTTCACTGGTAATAATAAATAATTGAAATGGGTATATATTTGTTTTTTGTTAAGTTGCCTAATAATTATGCACACCTGATATAGGGTGTTGATGTCATTAGACCACACCCCTTCTCATTACAGAGATGCACATCACCTAATATGCTTAATTGGTAGTAGGCTTTCGAGCCCATACAGCTTGGAGTAAGACAACATGCATAAAGAGGATGATGTGGTCAAAATACTCATTTGCCTAATAATTCTGCACTCCCTGTATATTCATGATTTTTAATCACCCAGATAATACACTGTTTGCTTTTATATTTGAAATTTATGATAAAAGAGAAGATTACATATCCCATTCCTAAAAGACAAAGCTACTAAAACCCCAAGTTATTACGCTATCACACTTTAAAGTCATTGAACATACAGCAGTCACTTCAAGCACAGCCGATTCCAGATACCCACGCTGAAACATTACTTGGGGTGCTCTGCACGCAGCTTACCCCAGCTGGAATAAAGCTGGAATAGAGCTGGCCTTCGGTAAATTAGGAGATTGATTTATTAATGCCAGACCCATTTTATGGGATTATTTAAAAGATAACGAATCCAATGATATAGGATGGTTTCAATTTTCCTATTACCAAATATACAACACATTACGCCAATGCTCAGCCCACTAGATTGAAACTGCTAAAGTGTAGTACCTTACCTCTTTAAAAACACACTACAAATCCTGAAGTTTGGCACTGAGAAGAATTTCTTAGAAAGGCTAAAAATGACGCCAATCCTTTTCTGGCAGAGGTAATAAATAAAAAAGACACTGGCTCGATTATAAGCTCCACTAATTTGAACAAAGCATCTGATTAAATTTCATGCGCTGTACATGGAGCTCACTTGAGGTCAATACAATTGCATGCCTAATGAGTGAATTACCGCATCCCCGCCTTTCTTCAAAACTACAAATTAATTATATCAAATCAGTGGCCTAGCTGTCGTAGTTATAGTGATTGGGTGTGTATTTCATTTTAGAAACAAAACTTTGCAATCATAACTGGCTATGTTGGTATTAATGTCTCACCCACTGGAAAGATAAAGAACCCACAGAATTCCTGAAATGGGTTAAACAATGTGAAAAGTGCGCGACTTGGAAAGAATTTATGCCAAACGTTCCAGAGCGGTAAATAAGTTTAACAGAATTTGGAGGTGATATTAGGTTTCTATGCCAAAAGAGAAACAAGACATACCCCTTGTTAAGCTGGATATTGGAATAGTCAATGTTATATTCAAAATGGAAGTAATGGTGGATTATTGCATTATGGCTATGAATGTTATTGGGTGTGTGCAACGCTAAGAACAGAAATTATGGTATACAAAGTTTAATTCGAATTGACATCAGTTTTAGTACTACTTTAGAAACCAAATAAAAATTAGTAAAAGGAAAAAAGATTTGATTGGTAGATTGAGGATTTAATGTGTGGCCTTTGTGGGAAATAGTTTGGTGTGGTTCACGCATCTGTATTGGAGGAATGTTCCCATCATACTGAGGCAAACGTGTGGCCTTGTCTAAGAGTGGGGTGAAGCAATGAAGAATGAGACATACAACTGCATGTGCCTTCATATGCAGAATGCTTATGCAACAATTTAAAAAATAAAATATTATAGGTGATTTTCACCTATACCACTTGCCTTTCCAGCAATTATCTGAAACCAGAAACATATTCTAAACGCAAATTTCAAGGTGGGTCTTTAGGGTGGATTGTATGCCAGAATATTGAAAACAAAAATATCACCTGACATAAATATTCTGGCCTAAATATTAACAAAAACATATCTCTACAGTATGTAGATTTACTTTTATTAACTCTAGTCGAGGGGATAGTATTGTAAACGATATTTAAGATGCTATATTTTGTCAGATGTCATAAAGGCGACCATAATCCGGTATGATACCTCAAAGGGGCCGTGGCTGGTCTGAGAATGTGTAAAACGGGCCTAGTTTAGGGATTGGGGTTTATTTAACCACAGACTGAACGCAGACTAATTCGCCACACAGCTTTAGAGAGGAGGGAGAGCTATTACCACAAGCCACAGCAAGCCTGTTCCTAGACATATTTATTTTTGCCTCTGAATCAGATTTGCATTATGTATGCATTTAATACGACATAATAAGCAAGATTTTTCCTGGTCCTTTCTGAGTGGATTTATTTGATTCTCTGCTTCTCAAATCAAGTCAACTGCTCTGATGAAAAACCGAACACAATAGCGCCAAGCAGCTTTTCTTATCAGATTGTTTACAGTGACATCTCTGAGCACGAATCACACATACTTTACTTTAAGTACTCGTGTCTAACTCTCCTTTTAGGGCTA
The DNA here is from genome assembly GCF_031143425.1 of Pleurodeles waltl. NCBI lineage: Eukaryota > Metazoa > Chordata > Amphibia > Caudata > Salamandridae > Pleurodeles > Pleurodeles waltl. The sequence goes on along the minus strand of NC_090444.1, from coordinate 1,147,141,273 downwards.
TTATACTTGGCACATTTTGCCACTCTAAAGAGCAGAGCAGATCTAGGAATAAGCCTAGTCAATGAATGAAAAATATGTAGTATGAAGCACGTCCATCCGTCTATGGCCCTGATTACGAGTATTGGCGGTGTTTATCGCTCATGTTAAATATTGATACCACGGGGTAAATTATTTACCAGTGCGATAAATACCACCTAATATGAGTTGCTGGGGAATAGCATGTGGGTGTTGGTGTTTAACGTACCAAAATCCACATGATATGGTAAATACCATATGGCAGTGGCATAACAAAGGACCCGACAGCCCTAGCGGTGCAGGGGCGGCCCGAGCTCCAGGAGGTCCCCTCAGCTCAGTATCCTGACCTGAGAGATCCTGAATGAGTTCGGAGGGGAGTCCATGTCCTTTCCCCTCGTTAAATTTCGACAGTTTTGACTTGCCAAAATGTAACCATGGTTGGGCCATTTAACACATTCTAACAACTCGTAGTTCTAACCTGCACGTAAACAGGGGTCGGTACAGGTCTGAACTAACTGCCCAACTCATAATCAGGGCTGAGGGTCAAAACTAGTAATGGTGTGGTAATACCTCAACTAGTAATTAGTAAATCCTCCTTGTGGTATCAGTAATACCAGGTCCAATAAATATTACCCCACTGATTTACTGAGCACCTCATAATGAGGCCCTGAGATATGAATTACACCCGAATGTCAAGGCGTAACTCACAAAGCAATTCCAGTGAGTAGTTGTGTCTTACACCAGACTTAGGTGTCGCCTGCAAGCAGTAAGACATTAAGCACGAGAAAAAAATGCTTTAAACAGATTTACTTGGGTAGAAAAGATTTCACAAAACATTTTTTTCCAGTGAGGAAACATGCCTTGGTATTAGAAATACTTGTATTTTTCACTTCTAAGGTTGGTCTGCTTAAAACACTGTGGGTTCTTACCTTAGACTCCTATAATGATGGAAGAAAACAATGGTCACTAGTATTTCTCGCTGTCAAAGGCACTGTTTTCCCATGTTTTATGTGGCGTGCAGCCTCATGGTGGACTCTAAATGTGCCCAATAATTTGCTGCTCAGCACATGCTTCACAGAGGGGGTCTAGTTTCCGAACTGCAAAGCTGCAGCATTACAAAGCCTCTATGATTTCTGCTTGAATTTGCTGTAAGCAGCAAAAGACAAAAATACCCTTCTAAGGATGTCCAGGTGGAGGCAGCCTTAAGTGCACGGAGCTCTGACACCCCGCTTCAATTTCACACTGGTAAGCTTTCCATCAATTTATACAGGAGTGACTCTGCCCACATCATCTTCATTCACCTGCGTAGGTCGGCACTCCCTTCAAATGAAAATACTGCTCCCAAAACTTCAGATCAACAGGTAAAAGAGCACACCTTCAAATGTACAACACATTGGGGGTCATTATGACCCCTGCCGGCGGCGGAAGCCGCCCGCCTGGCGGGAACCGCCAGAAGTCCGTACCTTGACCGCGGCGGTCATTCTGACTTTCCCGCTGGGCTGGCGGGCGACCGCCAAAAGGCCGCCCGCCCGCCCAGCGGGAAAGCACCAGCAACGAGGAAGCCGGCTCCGAATGGAGCCGGCGGAGTTGCTGGTGTGCGACGGGTGCAGTTGCACCCGTCCCGATTTTCAGTGTCTGCTAGGCAGACACTGAATATCAATGTGGGGCCCTGTTAGGGGGCCCCTGCAGTGCCCATGTCATTGGCATGGGCACTGCAGGGGCCCCCAGGGGCCCCACGACACCCGTTCCCACCAGCCTGGTTCTGGCGGTGAAAACCGCCAGAACCAGGCTGGCGGGAAGGGGGCCGGAATCCCCATGGCGGCGCTGCTCGCAGCGCCGCCGTGGAGGATTCACAGGGGCAGGGGAAAACCGGCGGGAAACCACCGGATTCCCTTTTCTGACCGCGGCGGTCAGAATTGCCCTTGATGCACCGCCAGCCTGTTGGCGGTGCATCCTCCAACCCCGGCCCTGGCGGTCCATGACCGCCAGGGTCGGAATGACCCCCATTGTGTGACTGAGGCCCTGGGATAGTGAAAAATATACACAATTTGTTCCTATGTCTATTTTTGTACGACTGTCTGTTTTGAAATAAGAGATTTTTTTTTATTCTTCTGCACAGGCACTTGCACAGAGTAAGCCTTCCTAATGAATACTTGCCAGTGGTTTTAGAGCTCGTATCTACAGAAAAAGGACTTACATAAGAATTATTTCTCATAATTCAGAGTGATGAATTATTGTTGAAGGATATTTAGCTTCCCTAAACAAATACAAAAGTTAAATGAATAGTTAACACAGAATTTCTTCTTCTTTCTGTGTGGGTTAAAAAAAGACGTTCACAATGACTGCTGCTTTCAGAGTATTAATCACCACACCTGACAAGCTTACCCTTGCAGGCCCAACCTTGATGCATGCATTAGGAATCGTCCCCAGCGTGTGCAAATAAACATCGTAAATACAAAACTTTGCCATCAAAAAGTTAGGATGTTCTACATTGCACTTTCTTTTTTTTTATGTAAGCCTTGCTGAACTTACTGTATAATTCCAAATCACTACAAAATAAATTCACATTTTAGATTACATGTTTTTAATTTCCTTTCACTTTTCATTTAAAAATTGATTTACAATAATACATACTGTTGTATAAAACATATTTTAAACATAAACCCATTATCCCCAGTAAAACCACACATTTCTCAAAACATTTACAGACAGATCTGCAGTCTCAGGTAAATAATGATCTCATTAAGAGTACTAAAATGAGTTAATACATAATGCTATATAAAATACATAAAAAGTAACATGTAATATGGTGCTATTTTCGTCGTTTATAAATGACACTAGAATCACTCGATGGCAGTATAGGTCCATATTACACAGTTACCCATTATCTTCTCTCTCTTGCTCTCTCTCGTTTCTCTCTCTGTCTCCACATATATATCTATGCCCATCTGTCTATAGCATGGGTACTCGCAAACATTTTCCCAGGGGCCAAAATGTTTGGTCTGTGACGTGCCTGGGGCCGCATTGATGTCTGGTGGGGTGGCTGGGGGGATTGGTGGCAAGGTAGGTGTAGGAGAAGCAAATTATACACATCTAGTGGCCGAAATAAACAATGGGAAACCAGAAAACCTGAAAACCTGGAACTAATCCTGGCTTACCCACTTTTCCAAATAGTGTGATCCTAGACAATTGTTTAGTCTCACTTTCCCTCCTTTTTCTACATTATCACATTTAAGATGACCTCGAAATACATGATTCATGGTGTGCTGCACAAAACCTGCTTCTATGTTTGATTTATTAAAGTGTAATGTTGTTCATGTATGATAGGAACCCAGGCCACCCATAAAGCGCACATACCAAGTGACTTGTCTCTTTAATTTACTATTGGTGATGTTCTCAGGGCTAGGGAAATAATTAATGTTTCCAAATTTATGTTTCCAAATTTATGTTTGAAAACTATCACTTTTAAATGGATACATCTCAATGCACTGATAAAATAAATTGTACTAAGGCAAAAAGGTTCTGCATGTTAACTAAATACACTTTTTTCATTTTGAAGAGGCTGTCTTAGTTTTACACTTGTGTTGCAAGATGTCCTTAAAAATGAAGGCGTTTCTAAAGTTAAGTGCAGGAGTCCTAGTTACTTCCTTTCTTTAAGACCAATTGAGCTTGAAATAAATGATTGTGCATGTATTTCATATTTTTATTGTTAGTGCAGAGTTGAGCAAACAGCTGACCAGTGCTCCTGTTGCTCGAAGGGCCGCATGTAAAGGTCAGAGGGGCTCCATGAGGCCCGCAGGCGTACTTTGAGTATCCATGGTCTATAGGGTCATGCTCGTTTCCTTTGGCTGAGAGGTCGAGGCATTGTGTCCCACAGAGCATTGGTCTTAGTTCACTGTTCTGTGCTTGCCTGCCTTTGTGTGCCTCTTGGGAGGTAATTAGACCTAGCAGCAACTGCCTGAGTCACCTTACAAGAGTGAGAAGCACAACACAATCTTAGGATCATACCATATTTCTGCTGCACTAACTTTACAATTCCTGCACATTCTAAGCTTGACTAGTTTCCATTTTTCACAAGACAGAATCCACATTTTACAGCAACCCTTTTAAGCCTCAACAATATTCATTTCTACCCAGCCACACGTGACACACTTATACTGCTAAATTTCAGATTCTACATAAACTCTGTGACGTCAGAGAGTCTCAATAACATGGCTGCTTTGGCGGTCGTGGGTAAGGGATTTGACTAGCCTATTTGGCATATCAGCCTAGGTATGTGCTTTAAAATTTTAATATTGTGCTATGAGGCTAAAGAAATTGTAAAACAAAAATATGTATTTATGTAAAATGTTTCATTATTCCCTTTCGTTCCCTCATGGCTCTTGTTTACATCAGCCAATTGCTGTTCTCTCTTCGCTTGGAATATAGTCAGGCACCCTCATTTCTTTTGCTAATTAATGCTGAACCCCTTTGCTCTAGCATGGAAATATGTACCGTGGTACTTCTTATCATCCACTAACTAAAGAAATATTGATGGGAAGATGGGAAGTACGCACCAACTAACTGAAGTAATATTATTGATGATGAGATGGGAAGTGCACATGGGCCTGGCTTGTGCTCCTGATTATATCAACCAGTGCCTTCGAGCCAAGCTCGAGGGGGCTGGTACACCTGAGACTACAGGGTGTCCTGGTACATCTTTCTGTGTTATGAAAACAAATGGAAACCAGGTTTTTCTTTGAGTCTTTGGTGGTGCTCCTGAGAACTTTTTAGTAAGTACTACAGCACTCTACTTACCTGGTTCTATGTCCCCTCTCCCAACCTAGTGGTGTATCTTTGCTTCTGTATTCTCGTCACCACTTTTGCGTGAGATGTCGTACTTGCCAGGTTTCACATTATCTCTCACCTGACCCTGATTTGACAGTGTCTCCATTCAGGCGACCTGCATCACTCTAGGCAGATCTTACTCTTTCCAGATCACTGCATGAGGAGCTGTTCATCTTGAAGGCTGAGATTCCCAGCAGTAAAGTAGGTAAGCCGCTGGAAACTGGAGTGCTCTGCAGGATGCATTCAATCCAGAATCTAGGATTCACCTCTTTTCTTGCATGGTAAGGTCACGTCAACCACTGGCACTAATAGCAGTCACACTTATTGGATCATTTTGATTATCTCTTTTTCTCTTGGGGTTTGTGAGGAGTGGTGGAGGAAGTGTGGCGCCCGGCAAGGAGGCAGGTATAAGATTGGCAGCTGAGTTGTGGATGTATGAGCCAAAGTCATCAACTGGCACAAACCAAGGGCTACTGTATCATGGCACCTGACATCACTTGGTATAAGGGGATTCACCAGAAGATATGCAGGGGGATTAGGCGAATCATGAGTGATTTCCAATATTTTCAACCGCAATTGTCATTCGGCCTTGCCAGTTCATTCACTTGAGGCAAAACAAACTGACCAATGTTAAGGAATAAAATGGAAAAATAGTTTGTTGCCTGATAGTGAGAATGTAGTTTATTGAAAAGACCTTTAAACAGTCATCTTGCTAGACTCTTGATTGTGTGTTTGCAGCTTCATTTCCATTACAATTCCAGGGGTACCGGTCCTTCCCAGACCTTTCGCTGCAAAATTATGCAACAGAAGAGGATCCCACCTGAACTATTGGTATTATTTTACACCTTGTGAAGTCATTCCACATCCGAAGAGATGCCTAGCTTATGTTTGTTCGTGGACATCCACTAAAGGGCCATGCACTCCCACAGGATGTGGAACACCACCCTGTAACATCCACAATGATTAGTTCCCCATTTCTTGCTTTAACATCGCTTGTGATATTGTAAAGCGCTGTTTTTGGTTCCCCTGGTGGGCCCTGGCTATGACACCAGGACCAATGGGTGTAAGGGGGCATTTTTACATAGTTATGGCTGTCTTTTATTACTCAATCAAGGTAAAGGGTGCTCATCGTTTTGCTTGCTTGTATTAGAGTCTAAGATATGCTTTCCACTGCACAGAAAAGAAACAAAATGGCTGTGCAGTCACTAAGGCCCTTATTTATATTTTTTGTGCCATTTCATGTTAATATTCCAATTCCGGTAATTGCACTGATGTAACCAGTAACAGTGATTTACCACAAGATTCATGTTTTTACACAATTATCCCTAGCTCATTTCAAATGCTTTCAAGAACGGATTTCCTTGTAGAGCAAAGCCATTAGTACTTTTCATGATAAAGTAATGCTATTTTTTAAACACAAAATCGAGTTACATGCATACAAATCGACTTTCTGCACATGTTGCATGATTTTTTGCTTCTCTGTACAATCTCTCAATGGGGCTCTGAATGTCTTTGATGGTACCTGATTGGTTCGGAATGACTTTTCAATTCATTGAGGAGTATGGTCTCTGGACTTGTAAATACTAGCAACAAACGCCCCTTTGGTTATTTTATTAATGTGTAATGGGGAGTCAATCATTTTTTCCTATCAGCTACTTTCCGTGTTGGTCACACCTTTGATCTGAATTCGATTTTCTCTTAGCATGAATTAGGAGGACCATAGAGAATTGCCTGCTTTTTCAAACCAGGCCGAATGTGTGGAAGGCCTTTGATGGACCTTGACAACAAATAGATCCTCGAGGGACCAAATTGAAAAATACTGGCAGGGTATATAACAACGCTAAGTACCAGGGAAAATCAGTATAAACCACTGATCACATCTCACCTTCTACCAAAGCAAAGCATGTATTTACAAGTAAATACAATAATTAAACCTGAAAATTAATAATAAAGTAGCGAAATGCATTTATGATATTTATAAAGGGGAGCAGATAGGCAACATGTGCAGTAAAAGCCTGTGGCGCGACTGTGTGTCCTTACAGTCATCACAACATATTCAGAAACTATCCATGTCACACGAGCAAACAGAAGTAAAAAATGCTGGCAAGATATATTGTCTTTGCTTTCTTCTATTTGTAACACTTGCAAACTTTAGCAAACGTGCTGGCTTAAAGGACTCTCTGTTCTCCAACTCTGCAAATTCTGCAAGGCAACAGATAGAACAGGAAGTGAAGGCCTCAATAAGGAGGTAGCCATGTTTAAACATGCTTTATGAACGAGGTCAGTGCGGTACAGGTAGATTCAGATCTAGTGGAAACGAGTTTCAGAAGGGTAGACCTCACCCCTTTCAAACTAGATGGATCGACACTCCCACAGGGCAGGAGGAACTGCAGACGCAAGCACTCCCATTTGTGAGAAATGACTTTCACACGTATTCCTTAAATTACAGCTTCGTCAGGTGTAACAAGAATAGTTCCTTCAAGGCTCCACAATGTAATCTTATGGCATGTCGAATCTCAGGAAGCTTCCTGAGGGCAGCGGCTTGCTCTTTTGTTTGGGCCCAGGCCCGTATCGAGCACATGCAAGCGATGAGTAGACTATAAATCCAGCCACAATAACTGTGTCATTCTATTGGTGGATACACCCACGGGAAAGCTCCAGACAGGTTGTTGTAAGTCCCTATGAGTCATGAGGCTTTTCCAGGAACGAGGCAGGCAGCATATCACGCCGATACATCTTTCTCTGTTAGGAGAAGGACTGGTGGAAAATAGGAAATTGGATACAAAGTATTGTGCAGGTGGCCCCGCCTTTGCGATCCAGGTATCCCCTTAACCACCTCCTCACAACTTCCTGTTGCAAAGATTTTCCATGGCAGGATTTCTATGTGCTCGCCTGCGCTCTGCCCAAAGTCACTATCTGTGACAACAATTAAACATACAATGTCAACAAGGAGGAATACTGACACCACCCTGCTACAGAAGTGAGACTCAAATTATCACAGCACGCATGACAAAGAAACTAAACCTAAAATGATACGGTGAGCTCAAGTGTCCTGTGGTTCTGGCCACCACCTGCCCAGTAGAAAACATTCAATGGTCGTTAAAAACAGATGGGAAGAGCTGTGGGCGACTCAGGATGAATACTTTGTTATATCAACACACAGAGAATACGGGCCTGTCGACTGCGAGAGTAGCAAGGCAGTGTGGACTGTTGACATTAGATAAACTGTTACACACAGAGTCAGGTCTATAAGTGGATTATATTTCCCCTGTAGATACAGGCTGTATATCACCTTACAATCACACGTTTGTGGATAAATAATGGCATGTGGAGAAGCTGTGCGTTGCTGTACAGAGTGTTTCTATACATAATTATGAAAAACTTTATGAAACAAATTAATATGATACAGAAATAAATCAGTTTTCAAAATACGTGAGTCCACTCTACCGACTCCTCTCTATGCTTTATACAAAAAATGAGGCTGCTTTGATACCTACAGATGCTTGAAATGTAAAAATTTCCAAAAGAAGTGAGAAATGAAGACAGCCCAAAACGATTCAAATGGATATTCTGTTACAACACACACCTAGCATTAAACAGTAAATACAATATTGTAACAATTTATTGAATTAATTTGCTACATTTTTTTAGGAGGGACCAGGTTCATGTGTTGTTGACTCAATCACTTTTTATGTAATTTACACGTCGTCCTTGGAGTCACAACTTTGGGATGAATTCAGTGCTTTATTTTCTCATCCCAGAAAAATAATGAGGGTTTTCTCTGTCATTTTCTATTTCAATACATGTGCAGTTAGAAAACTTTTGACAAGTCGCACAAAAAAAACTTACCATCTCGGGACCAACTCAGAACATGAGGGCAGGACCCTGTTGAAAAGGAATTTAATTGTTTTGCTGATTTCCTAAAAAAAAGGTCGAAGATGCATTGCTAAAATAAGCATATGCTTTAAACTACCAATAAAGTATACCAAATAAAAACGGAGTAATCTGGTTAGTTTTAGCTCAAGATTTGAAATGTAAAATGAAGGAGTAAACACGATTATCAATACATCAGAGCAATGCAGCTAAAATGTGAAGACCACAACTAACAGCTACATCCTGCAGGCCACCCATTGTTCCTGCTACTGAAAGACTACCAACAGCAATAACAAGTAAAGGCTAATCCCGGTATCAGCTACTGCAGCTGAAGATACAGCTACTGCAATATCATGCAAAGTAACTGCTACTGCTGAAGGAGCACATTGAAGCAACCTGTACGTCAAGAATACCCGTGGTAAATGTTATTGCAAAAATCATCCAACACCATTGCAATTAAATCCCACCTTATGCAGCAGGTTCTCCAGGGACCCGCAGTCACCATGTTAGACACATTCACTTATCAGTTACAGGACTCCCTGCGTGAGATTCATTATACCTTCCTGGAAGCCCCTCCAATGCTTTGAGTGCTGGAGATGACTCTTACAAGCATGTCGCCGCACAGGCTAGCCACGAGGCTATGTGCAGAAATGCAGGCAACTGCACCGGTAAGGATACCTGGCTCCCAGCAGGTGTGGGAGGTGGATCTAGCCGCCTCCCTTACTGAGGAACAGTGGAAATATTGTTGTACTCTATCCAGAGCTATTTCCTCGAATTACAGGCTGCGCCTAGTCCATTTGACATATTTGCATAGGTTGTACCGCATACCTGAGAGGATCCATAGAATGGGTCAGGTTGCAGATGTGGGCTGTGTGTGCTGCACTGCGCCAAACATTGACTTTCTGCACTTAGCGTGGGATTGCCTGAAGTGTGACACTTCTGGGTCACAGTGTTTGATGATATTGGGGAAATCATGGGGCGCATCCCTGAAACTAGAGATCCTTGGCTATGTCAAGGACGTCCTGACCGAGGCGCGGAAGCTGACATCCATCCTGCTGGTGCTGGCGAAGCATCAGGTGGCGAGGCATTGAGGAAGGCGCCTGAATCCCCAGAGGGATGGGTGGCTTCGGGATGCGGTGTACTGCCAGGAGCAGCTGAACCTCTATTGGGAGTTGATGAAGGTTCGATCCCATCCCAAGGATAAAGTGTCCTCTTTGGAGATGTTCTTGAAGGCATGGGGTGGAAATGGGGTTGATGCTGCTAATCCAGCCCCCAGGCATTGGGCCCCAGTACTCAGGCTGCATAGTGTAGTGAGGCATGAATTGTGATTGGTGTGAGAGTGTTTATCAAACCAAAGTTTGGTGCCTTCCCCACAGGCTGACTTTTCGCTGAGTGGCTGTTCCCTTCTTCCCTTTCCACAGACCTATTTCACTGTTTAAGACAAGTTCAGTAATGTGCATTGATGTATACAGTTATAATAATTTTAAGATGCATGCTGTCCTTTTGGTTGTATGCTGTTTTTTCACTGCAAAATTCACCCAATTTGTTTTTTCAAAAATCCCAGTTTAAAGAAATTCGCACTAGATCAGCAAACATTTAGTACAAATCCAATCTACACCAGCAGCGACAGCAATCCCACCAACTTAAACTTTGACTTCAACACCAACCTACAGCAACAGGTATTATAAAAAAGAAACTGCAGAGTAGCTACTGGTAGACCCTCCTACTTGAACTAGAGTGGCAATCCACTTTAACATTGATAACAACTACCCCTGAAGGGCCCCCGACAGGCACAAGGCGGAAGCTTGCCTCGTAGAAGATACCACTTCAAGACTATCCCACAGAAACTACCATTGTAAAATTATACAAAACCGAAACTAGCAGAGCATGCATCAGGAAAATATCCCATTGAGCCAATTATTAGTGATTAATCATTTGGAAGGACAGTGCTGGACCCAGTTAACTCGTGGAATAAATCTGTGGCATTAATTGAATCTAGCACAAGGTGCCCAATTTATTACCATTTGATGTTCTAGGACACTTCCTGTTTCTCTTTACTTAGCTGAGCCTCTTTTCGCTTCAGCCACATAATCTAGTACGATAATCCCACTACACGTTAACTGGCAGTACTGTGAGCCCACAGCACATCAACGGCTGCTACAAGTGCACTACAGACCCACCCACAACTACTACTGCTCATAGTCAACTACCACAAGCCACAAGGATGTTTATTGACATCTTACTCACATTTACTAATAAGGAATCACACAGAACAGCTACTACTGCTTCAAAGTTAACCATTTAAAGAATTGTTGCAAACAAATTCCACATCAACTGCTGCCGCGTGGCCAATTCACTCTTACTCCGAATGCAACAACACCCAAGTAATCAACCATTTCAGCAGTACCTGCAGCAGTTTATGCCATACAACCACACACAGCAACTACCACTTCATTGCAGCTACTACTGCAAGAGAAGCCATTGCAGGTAACAGTCAAATCCCACTCCACAGTTATAATTACAAGAATAATTCACAATCACCCAAGCAGTTTCTGCTCTAGGTCCAGTCCATTTCAACTAATGACAAGTACACACCCTCAAATGCTTCACGAGCAGCCATAAAAACTTTTACTGCAGGTTTTATTGAAGTAGCAACTTTTGTTATCCTCCCACAGCAGATGTGAGGACCTTCGTAACAGCTTCCACAGATAGACCACAGGAGCAACTAGAGTTGTAATCCCAGCCACATGAGAAACCATGGCAAGAACTTGCCTTAGCTTAATAAAACAATTCAAAATAAATACCACCGCAAGACTATCCCACAGCCCCTAATACTGTAACTGCAGGTCTTCCCTAAAGAACTACGGCAAAACAACCCTTCACAAACGCCATTGTAAACTCACTTCTCTTACATTGTTTCATGCTGTAAAACACACTTTACAGCCAATGATACTGTAATCCGATACCTTAAGAGAACTACTGCAACTGCACCTTAAAACAATTATCATTGAAGAATACCACACAGCATCTACAGTTGAACTACTAGGCCACAACTATTAGGTAGAGGGTTTCAAACAACACTTGCTACACAGAAAATATTATGTTATTACTGGCACAATATGCTAGATGAGCTATCACTACAAACCTGCCCACAGCAACTGGCATTATGATGCTACCCAACAGCTACCGTTAATGCAAGAACACTCCACAATAACTACCAGGGCAACTACGGTAAACATGCTGCAACAATGGGAAACCACTGCAAAATGTGCCACTGGGACTATTACAAGAAAAGGGCCAACATCAACTGCCCAAAGTGTTGAGGGTATGCCCAAATGTGGGTCCCATGCTCACTGTATTCACGCTAGCCTGGCTGGTGAGAGGTGATACCCTGAAATCAGTCCAGGATGCTTGTTTCTGGTCCTGGGAGGACCTGGCCTGGCAGTTCGGGCTGGACTGTTCCCACGGGGAGCAGGATCAAGACTGATTTGCATATGGCTGGGTCCAAACTGGGGTGGAAAGGTGAGCAATAAAACGATGGATTAAACCCAGATCTGTGAATGGGGGGCGAATATTTGATTTGTTCCACATTCCATCCATCATCTGTTCTTGATGGAAAAACACAGTCAGGTAATAATACTCTAAGGCCACCCCACGGCAACTACTACTGAAAGACCACTCACAGCTGCCAGCACTGCAAGCAGACATGCATGAGCTATACCAGCATGCATGCTCCACAACTACTGCTGTAATCCCTATGCAAGACCAGTCACAAAACTCAACACAGTCAATATTGAAAAAAACAGACATCTCCCTATTAATATTATTACTACTCCAGCAGGCAATATGTAGTCTATTGGAGTGGGAGGGGGGGATTTAAAATTAAAACACCAGACTAACTCGGTTCAGTAATTTACATTAATCTACCGACATAGTCATTATAAACTCTGTTCAATAATTTACATTAACCTACTGACATAGTCATTATATCTAAAAAAAATGCGTGCCATCGAGTGATGTTTCATGTCATTCCACTGCCACATGAATACCCTTTCTTTCACAGATGCAACATGTTTTGTGGTGTATGTAGATCTTGCCATGGCCCGTGCCAGCCTAAGGCAAAAGCCATCATATCTTCTATTGCATTAGATTATGTCACTAGCAAAACAATCTGTCAAATGATACTCTTATAAGACAATGTATTTAAGATGCCCTTGTGATCAGCACGAATTATCTGAGAAATATATTTTGTGACCAAACACGCGCCCCAGAAATCTCTATCTCCTTGATGATGCCCAGAGGCTCGCTCACCTGTTGAAAACTCTCCTGATCCTCTGTTGCAGGGTGAAGGGCGTTGAGATGCTTTCCGCGGGCATGTTCTCGATGGTGGACACCACATGGTTGGCATGCTCGGGCATCATGTTGGCTGCAGGTGGTCCGAGATCAGAAGGCTGGGCACATCCTGGGCAGCGCCAGTGGCAAGGGCTGGGCACCGCCTGCACCAGGGCTGGGGGCTGAAGCAGCGGCAGGGCAATGGTGGTCGCGCCTGCCCCAGGGCAGGCCGGCAGGTCCAGAGGAATGATCAAGGCACTGGCAGGAAATACGCTGCTGACCACACAGACCCACCACTCACAGTAGTCTGCACATCTCGTACACAACCCACTCACACGTGCAGTGCCCAGATAATAAGCACACGGATCAGCATTAATAACAGACACACGTATGAGGACAGACTGAAACGACTCACACAGTGCAGGTTAAGATCTCAATCCCATAGGAAACCCGAAGCAGGTACCAGGCGCACTGCCAACCTGCCAACAGCTTGGCACTGTTCAGAGAAAATCAGATTTACAGAGGCTAGATTTCACATATCATAGCAAGCAATCACGAAGATTGGCGCGCGGCTCTTACACAGATGGGTTCTCACAATCGGATCACACAATCACAGGTGATTACAAGGAAGCCAGGCGATCTCATAGGATCCGGCGGGCTATACAGCCTGGGGGTTCACGCAGTCTCAGGGTGTACACACAGCCTCTGAGTGTTCACACTACCACGGAGTGGCTATACAATTTTGGAATAAACATAGGAGCCACTTCAAAGTGACCACGCAGTCCCAGGACGATCACGCAAGCATCCCACAGGCAAAACATGAGACGGACCCCGGACTACATTAAGCGCCACATTAAGCGGATCGCGCACACCCACGGGGCCCACAGTAGCCCAAACCACAAAGTAGATGACGCTCTCACACTCAGCACTACAGATTCGCGCCGCTCTAAACTTGCCCCTCTGGAGCTTGTCCGGGCTCACTGGAGCCGGTGAATGCAGCGCACCAGTATCATGCGGCCCGCGGTGGGTTTCTGAAGTGGGTGAGGGGTGCCTCGATGCTGCACGCTTCCACGGTATGGCAGGTGCCGGACTGGCTCAGTGGGGTCCTGGCACGGGGCTGCGGGCTCCGCCGCAGCAGGGCTGTGTATGTTCTCTTCTCGTGCTGGTCACCCTGCTGCTGGTTCAGATCCCTGTGTGTGCCCGCTGGCCTCCGGCCCTTCCTCCGATCGGTGCAGGTGATGCGCGTTTCTCTGGGCGGGATGCAGCGTGCAGTGTGCCTCCGCCGCTGCCTTGCACAATGAAAGCGAGCGCGGGAGCCGGGTAAGCCGCCGAGCTTGGGGGGGAAGACGTGGGCCTGTTGTTCCAAGCTATCGCCAGGCGAGGGCGCACTGCACCGCCCCAATGAAATCTGGAAAACCAGGGCTTCCTCTGGGAAGGTTCTTCAGAACCACACGCTAGGACAGCGGCCACACCACCCCGTGGAGCACCGATGCTGACTCTCACTCAGTCCCAGTGTTTTCAAGCCAATAGAGGTTGTGATGAGAGCTATTTGTCACCAACCTGCTTGGCAGCTCAACATCTCGCAGGCGCCTATTAAGGATGGGCTGTGAGACCATGTCAAATGCTGCAAAGAGGTCCATGTGAGTCAAGGCTGCCCTGTCTCCTCAAGGAGGGCCACGATAATGCCGATGTCACCTTTGGTGACAATGAGTGCTTTTTCTATGCTGTGGTTGGGCCTGAATGGCGTTGAGTAGCTGGTGGTTTCTGAGGTGGTCAGTGAAGTGTCAGTTGATTAGTTTCTCTAGGACCTTTGATGGGTATGGTATGAGGGGGATGGGTCTGTAGTTGGAAAGCATGGTTTGGTCAGTGGATGGTTTTTTTGAGCAGGGGCATGACAGTGGCATTTTTCCAGGTGTCCAGAAATCTGGCTGAGTCAATGGAGGCATTGAGGGTGGGTGTCAGTGCTTCGCTAATTGGTAGGGGTCCTATGGTAAAAGTGTGGTGGGAGCAAGGGTTAGATGTAGCCCCCGGAGTGGATGGTCTTCATGGTAGCAGCAATCTTGACGGTGGCGATGGCGGGACACACAGTTCTTCGGCCCAATGGTGAAGTTGGATTGTAACAGTGAAGGGGTCCAGTTTAGGGTCGACGTTGCTGTACATGGAAGTGGTTTTGTTACAGAATAATTCCAAGAGCTTGTTGCAAAGGTCTTGTGAGGTGATGATGCTGCAGGAGCCGACAGGAGGTACAGTGAAATCTTTGATTATGAAGAAGATTTCCTCCTGCTGTTAGTACTGGCATTGATGCGATCTGCAAGAGCTATACACGTGATGTACCATATCTGCTGATGGTAGCATCTCAGGGCTGATTTGAAGATGTCTGTAGCTGTGGTATGTTGATTCGTTCTCCATTTGAACTCTAGTTGCTTGCAGTGGTGTTTCGTCAGACTGAGTTCCTCTATGTATCAGCTCTCCTGTGGTCGAGTTATAGCCATTGCGTTGTGCTTGAGGGTAGCCAGGGTGTTGACGCATGTGGTGATCTAGCTGTTGAAGTTCTTGAAGGCTTTCAGCAAGTTGCTGGTGTGCTCGGGCCATTGCAATGAGAGGGCAGAAGCCCTCTCTTCGTCTGTGATGCTTTCCCAGCTGCGGTGGGCTGTTTCGGTCATGGTAGGTCTCTGGTGATGTGGGAGGAGTATGCTGAAATTGATGAGAGTGTGTTCTGTCCAGTTCATAGTTGTTGGCTTGTTGACTGTTATGTTGATGATTGAGGAGAAAATTGGGTCCATTAGGTGTCAAGCAGTGTGGGTTGCTCTGGTAACCTGCTTGGTAAGGCCAAGGTTTTTAAGGGTTTCTAGGAAGGCCTTCGAGTCAGGATTTGTGCAATCTTCGAGCTGAAAGTTAAGATGTCAGAGGAGGATAATTGTGCTAGCATTGATGATGAGGGGTGTGATGAAGGCTGTGATAATGCTGGCAAAATTGGTGAGGGGTCCTGGTGGTCTGTAAATGAGGCTTCCACACATGGAGAAGTTGGCTGTGATGCATATCTTGAACATTACTTTTTCCATGTAGTAGGTGGGGCGTCTGTGTAGGTGGTCCAACTGGTGGTATCTATGAATATAATGGCGACTTACCTCTAGGCTTTGGGTGGTGGTCTTGTCTGGCCATGTTGTAGCCAGCAGGGTTTAGCCATGTTTCAGTGAGAAAGAGCAGGTCTGGAGTGTGGTCATGAAGTAGGTCCATTATCTCCATACTGTATTTAGTGAGTGAGCAGGTGTTAAGGAGCATGTATGTGAGTGTCGTGCGCTGGGTTGGTGGTGGTTGGTCTGTGTGAGTGAGTGGTTAGTTTGTGTGAGTGAGAGTGAGTGGGGTGCTGTTGGTAAGAGAGTGGTTAGCATAGGGTGTGGGAGAGTACATGGGATCCTGCAGGAGGCGCATATGAACGCTCCTTCCATGTTGGGTGGTACAGTGTGGCAGCAGTCTACGAGCAGTGGACGGAGTTGAGAGCACGGAGGAGCACAGCATTGTTGAGATGGGTTGGGGGAGAACCAGGGTTACTGGTGCTGGCCGCAGTCCATGTGCAGATGGGCAGGGATGGGCTTGCCTATTGTGCTTCAACGGTGCACCAGTGACAGGCCCATTGTACACATCTGCTTTGCATCCACACTATAGCCACTATTAGGTAGATCCTGGTAGGGTGGAGTGCAGTGTGCAGGGGGTAGGAAATCCAGAGATACGGAAATCCAGTGATGTCACTTTCTGTGCAGATGGGTGATGGGAAATTAAGTCCTCCCTCTTTGCTTATTATTTTAAAGATGATTCTGGTGGAAAACCAGAGATGTCACTTCCTTTGCTGATGGATGATGAGAAATCAAGTGATGTTACCTTCTGTGTAGATGGATGATGGGGAATCTAGTGATGTCTCTACTTGTACAGCTGGGGGATGGGAAATGAAGCCTTCTTGCTTGGGTTCTTCTTTTAAAGACAGATTCAAGTGTGTCCTTGAATAATCCTTATACTCTCCTTGTTCAACCTGTATCTCTTAATAGTGAATATCAGTGGAACACTAGCCACCCCACCTTTCCTTTAAGGACCCCTGAAGTATCCTTTGTAATGTGAACTAGGTCACATTGAAATTGTCAGTGCTGTAAACATCTCTCTATTACATATGCTTCACGTCAAACCAGATGCAACTTTGACGAGCATATAACCATAGGCTTGTATGACTCTGCTTCTGGTAGGCTCTTCCATGCCCAGTGGGCACCCCCTGTGACTTGAGTGTCTCAAACAAAGAATATCTTGTCTGCAATAAGCAAGTTGAGAGAAACAAGCACTAGGGAACAGCCCTAAATGCCAACCAAAAGATGGTTTTCCATGTCTACTTAACATTTGGCACCTTGAACTGCATTGCTGCATGTCTGAGTCATAAATTGTCTCCCAAAGTTTGTGTAGTACTACCCCATTACAACCATTATTACCAGGTGTCCCTGGTATAAACGGCACATCTTTAAACGGGGATGCTGCCCAGCTTCTTGTGGAAACCAGCAACTCCTTTTCAGTGCATGTTGCATTCCAACTTCACTTTTCGATGGAGGTTTTCTTTGCTTTGACACCAGTGCTACTATATTAGTGCTTACCCACTGACACCCGCCTGCAGATAGCCTACGAAAAGAGCAGAAACAAAATAGCCTGGAAAATGTATCAATGGTCCCATTATTGCAAGCAGAATCCAGGTACTGAGATTATAGGAACCACAGGTATATTAACACCATCAAAACTGGAAGGGATGTTCCAGATCTTTGCAATCCCTCCCCAGGAAAGGCCACATAATCCTTTAAGTGCTGTGAAGGTATCTGGGGGCTACATGCTAGTATGATCAATGGGCATGTTCACAGGATACATTCTTTGGTGTGGAAGGCAAGGCTCCGAGCACAGTTCATGGCAGAAGGTTATACCACATTCCCAGTGCCCAGCAGAAATCAAGGGCAATGTTATTGACTACTATCTAAATTTCCACATTCCAATGGCTTGCTCAATCCTCTCTCCTATGGTTTCTTAAAAACAGTGTGTTGGAAATGGCCTTTCTGCAGGGTCACCCCCAAACTTTTTGCCTTCCTCCTCCTCTTTTTCAGACCTCATTTTTGCTGGGCTTAGGACCCTGCTCACTGTGCCACTGCTAATCAGTGCTAAAGTGCATATGCTCTCTCCTTAAAACATGGTGACATTGGCTCATACCCAATTGGCTCATTTAATTTACTTGTAAGTCCCTAGCAAATTGCACTACATGTGCCCAGGGCCTGTAAATTAAATGCTACTAGGGGGCTGCAGCACTGGTTGTGCCACCCACATAAGTAGCCCCTTAACCATGTCTCAGGCCTGCCATGGCAGGGCCTGTGTGTGTTGTTTCACTGTCACTTCGACTTGGCATTTAAAAGTAATTGCCAAGCCTTAAACTCCCCTTTTTCTATATATAAGTCACCCCTAACATAGGCCCTAGGTAGCCCATAGGGCAGAGTGCTATGTGGGTAAAAGGCAGGACATGAACAAGTGAAGTTGGATTTTATATTACTATTTTAGAAATGCTACTTTTAGAAAGTCAGCATTTCTCTACACTTAAATCCTTCTGTGCCTGCCAATCCACGTCTGGCTAGGTTTAGTTGACAGCTCCCTTGTGCCTTCACTCAGACATCCCCAAACACAGGATGCCCAGTCACACTTGCACACGTCTGCATATTGAATGGGTCTTCCTGGGCTGGGAGGGTGGAGGGCCTAACACTTACATGTCAAAGGACAGTAGCCTGCCCTCACACAAAGGACTGCCACACCCCCTACTGGGAACCTGGCAGACGGGATGGAACTGAAAGTGGACCTTGTGCACTTCTAAGCCACCCTTTGAAGTCTCCCCCACTTCAAAGGCACATTTGGGTATTTAAGCAGCTCAACTCAGACACATCTGGACAAGAAACCTGCTGGAAAGAATCTCTGAACCAGAACCTGCAACCTGCCAAGAAGAACTGCCTAGGTGCCCACCCAAAGGACTCACCTGACTGATTTTCTGCAAAGGACTCCTGCCCTGCTGCTGCCCTGCTGCCTTGCTGTCCTCTGACTCTGCTGAGAAGTGCTCTCCAAGGGCTTGGATAGAGCTTGCCTCCTGTTCCTTGAAGTCTCCTCTCTGAAAGCAACTCCTTGTACAGTGAAAATCGATGCACATCCTCCATGAAATGACACACAGCCTGCATCGCAGTGAAAAAATCATCGCACGCCGAACCGGAACGATGCAGCCCGACTTCCCGACAAGGAGATCGAGGCAGCGCCAGCGTTGCAACTGGAACTTTGACACACGGCCCACTGGATTGACGCAAAGCCGACCCGGAACAACACAGCCTGACTTCCTGAGAGGAATCGACGCAGCGCCTGCCGTGCAGCAGAAATTTCCATGCATCTCCCACCGGATCGACGCAGCTCCTGTGACTTCGTCCTTCCCACCCAGGATTTCCACGCATCATCCTCGGGTGGTCTGAAAGCCCCACAACCCAAAAAGGATCCCAGTCTATGCACCGGAAATCGATGCAAAGCCTGCCCTGCATGAAAACTCAACAACGCATTGTCTGTGTGCGCCAGAAAAATCGACGCACACCTCCCCATTTTCCACACATCTCCTCCTCTGCAGTCCCTTGTGGAGAATTTGAACACAAACCAGGTACTTTGTGCTTGCAAGAGACACTTGTTGCTTTTTAAATACTAAAGACACTTTATATCATTTTTACAGTGATATTACAATGTATACGTATTGATTCTTGATCGTTTTGACCTGCATTTAACCAGATAAATATTATATATTTTTCTAAACACTGTGTGGTGTATTTTTGTGGTGATTTATTGTACGAATACTTTACATATTGCCTTCTAAGTAAAGCCTGACTGCTCAGTGTCAATCTACCAGAGGGTGGACACAGGATAATTTGGATTGTGTGTGGCTTACCCTGACTAGAGTGAGGATCCTTGCTTGGACAGGGGCTAACCTGACTGCCAACCAAAGACCCCATTTCTAACACAGTGCTTTAAACTGTATTGCCATTAGTATAGTTGAGCTCAATGAAATGCCATCAAACTGGTACTAGCACTTCTGAAGAAAAACAACTTACTAGTGTGTTGGCTAACCAGTTTGGAGACACACATGCCTGTATTCTTTTGGAGTACTATTTATTATAAACCTTTGTATGATGCCATACATTTATTTGAAACAGATAACACTGTGGGCCTCATTACAAGTGTAGCGGTCTTAGGACCGCCACACTTGCAGTGGTGGTATGGACTGCCACCTATGCGGTGGTCCGACCGTCACATAACAACCCTGACGATCCGACGACCAGGGAACCACCAGCTCCGGCAGGATCTTGGATCCCAGTGATCTGGCGGTGGCAGAGATCCCAATCTGGCAGGGCAGCACTGCCCTGCGGATTATGGCCTCGTTCTCCGTCAGCCTTTTCATGGCGGTAACACTGCCATGAAAAGGCTGGTGGAGAGCACGTGCGGGGGGACACAGTGAAGCCCCTGCACTGCCCATGCACTTCACATGGGCAGTGCATGGGCCCCCCCGCCCAGCACCGTTGCAATGTACACTGTCTGCTTTGCAGACAGTGAACATTAGGAGGGTGCTGGTGCACCGTGCTGGCTACAGCTTTGCAGCCGGCTTGATTACGAGCCAGAGACAATGCGGTAGCAAGTTTCCCACTAGCCCAGCAGGTGGAAACTCAGGTTTCCATCCACCGACCTAGCGGAAAACTCGTAATGACTCCGGTGAGGAGGTATCCTCGTAGGCAGCGGCCACCCTGTTGGGAGTTGGCGGAAGGGCTTTTCCATCCGCCAAACTCGAAATGAGGCCCAATATCTATTCAGCCTATTGCAAACAATTTATTATGTTTATTTAATTCAGTGCTTAATTTGTGCTTGTTGTTTCCGGTGCTGAGCAACGGGGCTTATTTTTGAGGGCCGCAGCTTTTTCTTCTGCCTCAAGCATTTGCTGCGAGCAAAAGGTACATATGGGAAAGACGGATGAAGGGAAAAACAAAAAAGCGTCACAAAGGGAGAAAGTAGAATGCTGTAAGAGTGAGCTGAAGGGGTAGGGAGTGGCTTTATATGGATTGAAGAGGCCCGAGATGGCTTCAGGATTACGCCGCCTCAGTTATCCGTGTTTACACATTTAAATGCAGCAGCCGCGTGTTTAAGAGGAGGGCTTTGGGCACCGGCACCTTTTTATGTACAAATCAAGCACTGGTTTAATTCATTTCACTATGTTCCTCAACTCAGCAGAGCTAAACATATTCTATGTGCAAAACATTTTTTTTAAAAGCGTATGTATTGCGTTCCAAAATTTACACTCCAATGTAGAGCTTTGTGAAAAATATCTGCAGCCGTGAATAATCTTTACACATATCGAGATAAAGCATCCTTTCAGCAAGAGTTTTAAATTATTTTCCGTACATTCAATATTAAAAAAAAAAAAAAAAGTAAATTGTATGAATAACTATATCTGAAAATATATCAAAATGAAGTGAAAAACACATTACCGGTTATACCATAGACGGATAGATTTAATAGGACTTCTCCGTTCTTACCTAATTATCTTGGTTTTCTGACACCACTACTATTTTATTAATTTAGTACTCCCAGCATAGGAAGCACACCTCAAATGTAATAATCTAAGAAAGTTCGAAATATATGGCATCCAGCCTTATGTCCAATGCAAACGTAGAAGTGTCTAAGAGGGAAGAGACTTGAAATAAATAAATGTTTATCACAGCTGAAGGAAACCCCTGTCTACACATTGTTCAAATGTAATTAAAAGAAAATTCTTATACCTGCCACTAGATGGTGATAACATTACTTGGAAAGAGTTTGTCAGAAAATTAATAATACTGTATCTATTGTACTAAAGGCCCGTGCAGCATTGTACATCTCATTAAAACTATTAAAACAAGGATAAAATAAAGTTGTCTGTACGCAGAAGCGAATTTAGATTGAAAAAGAAGGCGGTATTGGTATCAAGCCATTTTGTATAAAAACATGATTTAAATCGCACAATCATCCTCCACATGTCTAAAGTGGTTTTATATCTTTTCTCAGTGGGGCTAGAACGGCTATTGATATAGCCCATTTACTGTGGTCTCTCAGACGTTTTTGTTGTTTGTCTATCCTGAGAATCATTTCTATTTCCTTTCGTGAAATCATTTCAATCAACAATAACATTAGGAAGTATTTCGTTCCAAATGTAATTTTTAAACAATTAATTGTTTTTTTTAAAATTTCTTAAACAACAGATATATAATTCTGAGGCAGCTCTCTAGTTTTGATGTTCATTAATTTCTTTCTAGAACACCAAATCTAATTTATCTCTGCAGGTATAAGATTTTGTTTCTGATGCCACAATTTAAAGATAGTTCCATATCTTCCAACACCTGAAAATGAAACCTTAAAGTGTTCATGATCAGCTGACAAAAAGTGGCATACCAGAAGAGATGTCATGCTTTTTGTCTTAGTGGTCTGACTATTAATCATTTCGTATAGTTTTAGCCTTCTTAAAAGCTTGATCAATCTACAAATGCAATATATGTCAGATACCACGAAGTTATTATTGCACGTGGTATAATCTTTTAATGTTATAACTTGTTCTGTATACGGATGGCACATCACATTTCAAATGCAAATATGTTTAATGCTAAAGTATTTCACCACGAGATAAGAAATTAAACATCTACGTAATTCATAGCTTATTCAACATGTTTATACAATTGACATATTTCAAACACAATTGCCCAGGAACAGTGTGATATAAACATGTGTAGGTTCAGTTATTTTACACACGTGTTTTAATGAGTGATCTTTGCAAACATATACTTGCCATTTTCAATTTATGAAATACACGAATGACACAAAGTGCTATTTGCATGCCTCCCCCTCACAACAGGCAAGTACTATGATCTTCGCAGACTATGCAAAGCATCCCTTTCAATACTCCCTTCCCAGTTCACAAATCCAATTTAACTATCCCAGTTTGGAAATCATAGTACTATCCTGTATCCCACGCACTCCCTCTGGCCTTATTTTATACAACAACACTCTCTGTCGCTTTCATAACCGCATGGCATTTGCAAGTTCTTTTAATGGATTCCTTGGGGTGCAGCTCAATAGCACCTTTTCCACATCTTGCCTAAATAACTATAAATTATTGAGGCAACCTCATTCCTCTTTAAACTGTTGGGATGGTCGACATGCTTCATTTGTGGTGTCTTTTCCTATTTTTCTACTCTCTGGAGTGATTATTTGATACCAGTTGTGTATTATTCTGAAAGTGGCTTTGACTGTCACCACAGATGTTCCAAGTTCATTTTTTTCTTCAGTATAACATCCCAAACCGATATGTTGTATGTTCTTCCAAAATGCCCGATCTAGTTTAATACGTGTAGATAGTTTCTCCACTAGTAAGTTCTTAAATACCGAATAAAAGGGGGCTCTTTATTCTCTTACCCTGTGTCACTGGTGGAGTCTTTCAACCAAGGAGTGAATGTAATTTCATAAATCCCACAGAACCAAATCCTCCTTTGGTTTTTTGGGCCTTTAACTGGTGAAGCACCTAATAAAACACGCACCGAGGAAAAGCGCCTAAAAAGGGACATTGTAACCAAACATGTAATCTAGCATGATTAAGTGACTAGGCTTTTCTATGCCTACCACTCGTCTTTGAACTGGAGGAGGTTACAAAGTGAGCTTTCTGAGGGTGTAGTATCTAAATATTAAGACCCCAAAAAAGATTGGCCTAATTAATTGTGATATGTTACTTGTTACCTCACATATCACGATTGTGAGTTGTGCAATAAGCACTGCAACCCCAGCATTTTTCACAAGGTATAGTTGGGAAGGCCAAACCTGTGGGTTTTAATATGGTAAGAGTCAAAACCAGCAGTTAATGCTCCATTTTGACGGCAACAATCGTAACCAGATGCTATTTATTGCAGCTTATACATTCCCATCACTGTAAGGTTAGAATTTATTGGGTGTGATCTAAATTGCACACTTTTCTGGAACAACTATAATCAGGACCAACAAGTACTGTAGTCCTCTTTACACGTGAGCTGTCTCTGTATTTCCCTGTGAAAACCTTAACATGCTTTAAGGCTAGTGAAAGATCCACAATGTGTTATGCAAACAGAAGAGATGGTAAAACATAGCATTGTTTCAGAGTGTTTGGTATGCATTCCATTATTCTCTCCTCCAGTTGTCCTTAATCCCTACCTATGAGTCTGTGTGCAAGGCAATGTAAATATTGTAATACTCAGACAGTTACCTAAAACATTATAGGGACCTACACGCGTATTAATTCCAGGTTATCAAAAGATGTAGGGAAATTGGCAAATGCTTCATGGATATTTTGGTTTTACCTTTACCAGCATTTTTTTGCCAAGTGCATGAGAATACAGTTATTACTTGAAGAATGTGCTTTTCTAAGCCACACCTGCTGAAATAGTAATATGCAGTTCATATCAACTCAGTTTTGGAGCACTTAAGGTGTTTGCCTTTCAAAGCTTCTGCAAGTTGTGTTCAATTAAGTGATCACCATGTAAGTTGCTGGCTCTGCTATTTTGCTTTATTTTCCAAACAGACATAATTGTAGTAAAAATAAAATTTTCAGCTACTTTAAAAAAAAAAAAAGTAAACGCTACCTTCCCTGTATGAGGTGTTCATGCTTCAAAACAATGCTCCCAATCTCAATCAAGCCCTGCACACTGAAATTCATTACTTTATTCCAGGCGTTTCCATTGAATTCCTCATTATCCAAATAAACTCTCCTCCCCATCCCGATTTTGGCTGTGCCACCAGTTTACTGCCAACGCTCAAGCTCATGATCTACTTTTCTGCCACATTCGACTCATAAATGTAGGTAATATATTCCTTTGGATCTCACCATTAAACAGTAGCAGTTTAGTTGTTAGCAAATTCCCCACAGCTCAAGCTGCATATCATCAAAAGTTCTTAAATTGAACCTTTTCAATAACCATATTAGTAGCAACCTTTGTTATTCTCTTTTAATTTTATCAACCTTCAGTAGTCTTTGATACAATCTGTTATTGTCAGTATTTTTAGAAACGTTTCTAGAAGCATGCACCACTGTTAGTTACTTGTTAAGAAATGTGCATTTACACCTCATATGGTGCCCATGCTACTGCCTTCCAGGTAGGTTTTCACCTACTCGTATTAACCATATTTAGAAGGTAAATCTTAATTACACCAAATACTTTCTCTCACTAGAGAGGTTCTCTCAGTTCTTCACCATCAATTCCACTCATAGTCCTCTTTAGAAACCCATCCCATAGAAAATTCAAATTATCCTCTTTCGACATTGATATAACCTTTGCTTTGAACTTTTTGTTTCAGTTCCCAAATTGTAAACATGAGATTGTTACTACTTTTGTGGAGAACAGTTCTCTGATGCATGCTTATTTTTTAGGTTTCCGTTTGAATAAACATTGCTTTTAAGTTGGATAGAAAAATATTGGTTTTATGTGAAACATGTTGAATTCAAAACATCAAAAAGTTTAATTTTTAGGGCTTTTATTTACATTGTTAATTTTGCATTCTATTTTCCATCGATGTATTTTAATTTTTAATTTGATTTTGTCTCTGCCTTTTGTAACATCAACAATTCAGAATTGTTGTATAAAATATTTGCAGCATGTCTTTATTTCTTTGTTCAATGCCTTTAGTTCCAAAAAACACCCACAGTCATGGTACATATAATTCTCTATAACCTTGTTTTGGACCATTTCCAAAACATTTGTAATCATCGTGAATTCTTTTCCAAATTTCAATCATCTCGTTGATACATCTACAATGATATTGTACAACGTTGCAATACTCTAAATTCTTAAACAGATGTGTCAATTACCAAATGTATACATGCTGAAGTTCCTAAAGGTACTTCATCAAACCCCATGTATAATCCTGAATCTTGTAGGAAATGTTTTCTTTTGATTTGAACTCATCCTGAACATATGTTGTAAATGTCTTCTCACCTAGTAGAAAAAAGTTGTCTGTACACGACAAAAATGATGGCAGAAGAAAAATAATACTTGCTGGTCTACAAAGTATGCTTTGCTTTTGAGATCTTATGAAGTTTTAGAACACTGTGCAAAGGTGGCATACCAAAATGTTGTGGTATTGGCATTGTTTTTTCTTCTCTGAGTACCGGTGCATGATTCTGTCCTTTCCGATAGTATAATAAGTGCTTAAGGTTGCTATTAAACGGTAAATATGGACCTGCAAGAGCAAATCTTATTTGCAAACCAAAACACTTTTATTAAGAATATGTAATAGCCTACGTTTAAATAGCACATATATCAAACACACACATTTGGTAGTAGGTAATCATACTAAAATATTATAGGCTTACAAATAAAGTAAATAAGTGTTGATTTAAATTAGCCTAACTGCTGATGCTATGGTAGTGAAAATAATGCATAACATTCAAATGCCTGTTTTTAAGTTGAGTCATTGTTTTCCATTAATGTTTTTCTTTTTTGCTGCAGATATTGTAACTTTCCAGAAGCCTTCTATCAGTTAGTGAGTAGGCATTTGTTTTATATTAGACAACTGATAGTCAAGTTCTCAATGGGAGGAAATAAGCCACAGGAAAGATGATTCATGAAAAGAAAAGCCTGGACTACAGCATGGGAGTAATGTAACTTTTTAAGGATTAATGTCTAAAGACTGTTGTACGAGTGTCAGAAGATGAGGAGTTTACATATTCCCAGGAGTTTACTACAATCCTATTGGATAATACAGAGATAAAAGACACTTGTTGCCTTTTGGAATATTATGTGTTGATTTTAGTTCGTGTTCCTAGGATAGTGTGTAACTATAGCACCCTTATTTTCTGTGTATTCTCTTGTTGATGGCAGCCTTTACTGTCCCATAACAAGATGATGGACAGAGTGCTGAAACTTTTCAAACACTCACTCAAGTCACACATCTGGGTTAAATCCATTGTTCTTTTGCTCATTATCTCACCCCAGTTTGGACCCAGCTGGGCTCCAAACTGAGGTGGCATAGTGAGGAAAGAAATGATGGATTTAAGCCAGATCTGTGACTGAGGATGAGTGTTTAACAATGTTCATCATCCCATTCATAATTTTTTTGTGTTGCTGTAATTGCTCTAAGTGGGAAGGGTATGCCCAGATGTGGGTCCCCTGCTCACGGTGCCACTGGATTCAAGCTAGCCTGGCTGATAAAGGGTGATACCTCGAAGCCAGTCCCAGGATGCTTGTTTCCGGTCCAGGAAGGGCCTGACCTGGCAGTTCGGGCTGGGCTGCTCCCCTGGGGAGCAGGGCCAAGACTGATTTGCACATGGCTGGGTCCAAACTGGGGTGGCATGATGAGAAAATAAATAATGGACCAAGATCTGTGACTGGGGGAGAGTACTGGACAATGTTCAGCATTCCATCCATCATCTTAAAGAGTTGCTTTAATGTCCCTGCTGTATACTTATGGAAATGTGCTAAGTGCCTTATATAATGTGTGGACATCTAATTGGTAGTTAAGTTCTGCAGCCTCCTTGTGGAAATGTGCTTAGTGCCTTTCATCTCTAAATAATGTGTGGACATCTAATTGGTAATTAAGCTCTGATGGTACAACAGCCTTAAGTTTCATGCAATCACTATAACACATTTTCTGAGGAACTGAAGTCTTCTGTGTAATCCCTTTATGCTATCACCATTGATGGCTTTGCAAATCAGAATGGTTGTCAGGTCCTGCCGTGCCACTTGTTCATTACAAATAACAATGCAGTTTAATGCACTGTGAACTGAGACATTACCAATGCATGAGACAGTTTGTCATCTATGGAAAATTGGTGAGGGTATCTGTTGGCTGCAAATTGAACTGTAGCTTTTGTTCTCCATGTGTGTTGTTGTCCAGAGGGATGGCATACAACACCTGGGAATGGTCTTCAGTGAAGGAGTGCCTTTGCCATTTTGAAAGAAGAGGATGCAAAAAGGAGAGAGTCTGAGCTCCTTGGATATAGTTGGCCATCTGAAATGGCCAATTCTTGGGCTGCATAGGAAGGGAACTCGAATGAAGTGCCTTATGGGTAAACTGGCTAGCTTCTTATAGATGCCTTTCAACATAGTAGGTTGTCAGTTCAGTATGATTAGGATTGGATAACTATGATTACATTTTTTGTGTCAGTGGCCAATCTAGATGCTGTGTGCAGAGTTGCTTTGATTTGAGAGGTGTTCATGGGTGTAGGAAGTGTGGGGGATGCGGGGGATATATCCCCCCAGATTTTGGAGTGCGGGGGACAAGGGTGTGGGGGACAAAGGGACAAAATAATTTCCCCTCTCACTTATATGATTTGCATGACCATTTCGACCCGATGTATTTTTATATTGTTAGAAGCGCCCGCAGATACTTCCAGAAGCTCTTTCATTCCTTCTAGGCAGCATGGGAGAGAGTTTCTGATTTAAAGATTTTGCTGGCACAGGACAAAGGATGAAATTAAAGGGCCATCAGACCTCCTTTTGTTTGATTATTCTAGCTGGAAGCTATTTGGGGCCAGCCTCACACCTCACACCTAGCTAACATTTAGGAAACAAAAGCAGACAGCTTGCTATTACTTCACAGGTATCCAAGAGAGACATGGTTTTGACTTTGTTTAGTCCCGGCATAAAAGAGATACATATACACTGTAAGAATGTCAGATGTGTTGTTATGCCCCAGTATTTACACAAATAACAATTTAAATACCACTATTTTGTTTTATTTCTTTTTAGTGCTACTTAATCCAGTGCAAGGTGTCCAAGCGTTTTACATCATACACATTATTATTATTCCCTGAGATATACTGGGCACACAAAGATCTCTTCAGCAGATGCCTTAACCCCCACAAGAAATTTTAATATGCATACTTTGCACCTATTAAGTAGAACTACTGATTTACTGACACATTTCTCCCTCATGACAATTTCTTTGTGGCAGAGCCTCTAAAAAATAAATGTATAAATTGAGGCCCAGATATTGTGTCACGGTTGCTTAACTTTTTTGGCACAACCCCGAAGAAAAATCTAATTTGTTAAATATAGTAAAGAATTCAAATGTACTCATGATAGACCTGCTAAACATGTCTTGAGGTGTTAAGATCTGATGCCAGCATGCCATGATGTCATGCATTGTGATGCTGCCTAACTTGGTTAGTCCCTACCTCTTTTTTTTAGGACTTGCGCCCTGAGTATTTGTAGTTGCCTAGGATCACACCATTTAGTGAACAGGGAAAGTGAGATTTTATCTTTTCACACTATACAATTTAACTACTAGAACAGTATCTCTTTCTAACATTTACACATAATGGAAATCTGCCCCAAGTGCAGACGGAAAGATACTACTTGTAAATGCCCTTTGTGAATTCCCAAAAATCGTAAAATTAGACTTTGGTCTAAATTTAGACCAAATGTCTAAGTTTACCTTTGTGAATTGGGCCAAATGTTTTTTTATCCAGGTAATAAAGGGTTGAATTACAGTTTGGCTAACAGGGAGAAGCCATGTTTAATTTTAGGCAGTTTGCCTAGCGTTATTAGTTATGTTGTTGTCATTGTTACATACTTAAGACATGAAAACCCTGGCTGCAATGCACCCAGCGACAGGAATCTCAATTCCTGTCGCCGGCACATGCACCTCCACCAATCCGCACACCTTCATACATGCACCCTCACTCATCCGCACACCTTCATACATGCACCCCCACTCCTTTTGGCTGGTCCACCAACTGTCTGGGCGAGGTGGTCGTCCGGGAGGGGATGGGTGTCGGAGTTTCCACCTCCAGCGCCAGACCGCTGTGCAGGAACCGCTGTGCCATATTACGTCTCATAATACGGCGGGCGGAGTCCTTTTGGCGTGGTGGTGCTGGCGGTGGAACCATCTCTCACCTGCCGCTGGTCAGGCCGACGGTGTCAGAATTCTGCCCTTAAAAGGGCGGAAATCCTTGGACGAGTCCTAACACGGTGGTCTGTGGACCACCAACACTGGTGGTCTTTGGGTGTTTTCGATGATGGCGGTCTTTCCAAAAGACCACTGAAGTCATAATGAGGGCCCTAATATGTGAGGTTATCAATTGTGAATTTGGCAATATATATATAGACATTCTAAACAACTTATATATATTTATAGATATTGTCCAAATTCTAAACAACACATATATATAGACTAAAAAGTCTCTACAACGAAGTACTGAACAACTACTATCTAAACAACGATTTTGCCTGAATAACAATTGCCTGAACAACAAATTTTAATGTAAAAGAAAAACTTACATTAAAATGTGTTGTTCAGGCAATTGTTAATCAGGCAAAATCGTTGTTTAGACAGTAGTAGTTCAGGACTTCGTTGTAGAGACTTTTTAGTTGTTTAGCAGTAGTGGTTCAGGCAAGTAGTGGTTTAGACCTCATTGTTCAGGATGTTTCCTCTTTGCTTTACTTGAGGATGGAAAATGCCAATCACACCCTCAATGTCTGAAATGTGAACAATTATTTCAAACCTCTGAACTTTAATGTATGATTGCAATTATTTTATGTGCCGCTTGTTACAGATTTACTATATTAGTTGATGTGATTTAATTCAGTGTTAAAATCAAGAGAAAGAGGAAAGAGGGGAAACAGAGGTCATGACACACCCTCCTCATATACAGTGCCGGGACAGAGAGTCAACCTCGAGTCATTTAGGGTGGGCACACTGGATATGAGGGAAAGACCTTTTTCTTAAAGGAACTTTCACTCACTAAATCTTATTCAGTGACGTGCTTAATCATCAAGTTCATTCCGACCCGCTGAGGGTCGGACATGTTGCATCCTCTTTCCCTACAAGGGAGCACTTTTTTATGAAAAACTGTGTGAGATCTATATACGGTAATCTTTAACATTGCCAAGGGAGTGCCCAAATCAGTATTTATTCAGAGGTTCATCTGTCAAGGTTAAAAACTGGGGAAGATGGGATAGTTGGAGTTACTATCACTTCTTGACCCTTAAGTGTGATCAACTAGTTTCTGCCACGTATCGCAATACAGTGGCTTTCATCATGATCAGTAATCCCCTGTTAATACCCTTTTAGGAAAGGTTGGCTTATTTAATCATTCAGATCATGCCACACACATACACGTTACACTACCGTAATAATCCTCCACATAAGAAACACATTTAGTCGCAACAGGGGACCATAAGTATGGTCCAAAATATGGTTCTGGTATGACCTGCATAAGCAGAAAAAACTGAAAAGTACTGTGTGTACCTTGAGACCATAACATTAAAACTGAAGCTGGTGAGTGTGTCAGTGTCTTCTCTGCCGATACAAACAAGGTGAAAACACTGCAAACACAAGCAATGTGTGAGAGGTTCCGTTCATACCACAGACAGACACCCTTAGGGATAGTTAAATAAAATGCCTACTTATTTTGTGGATGCCTGGTGCTTCAAAGGGTTCTTCCGAGGGTAGTGTGCACAGCAGTTACACACTGTAGGGGAAAATGGCATTGTAAATAGTTTGCCATAGATGGTTTTGCTGGTACTACACTGCCATTGCCTTGGGTAAATGGGCATGTACTCACGTCCTCTTGGTTCCCCACTAGACCCAAGACCTATTCACCTCCTCTGAAGCCTACATGTTACCGACTGCAGGACTGAGCAGGGATTAAATACACCCTTGCTTTCCGCAACCGATCCAATTACAAGCTGGCCGCCCAGGATGGAACCACTTCTGGTTCCCGGACGGGCCCGCCATAATGTTTTATAGTGCTAGAGGCATAGGTTAGAAACTGAAAAATGGCTCGAACTCTCATTCCAGTTACAAATAGATTTGCCCCGTTTGAATTAGAGACTATTGATTGACTGTCATCCAGTTCAAGGGAGTAATGAATGCATCAAGGGTCCTATTGGTCCTGCAGGATTAACATCTATGGATTTGCCCCCTTTCTGCCAGCCTTTGCATAGCGGTGAGACTGTCATGCAAAGGCTGGCAGAAAGGGGACTTGTAATCCCCAGGCCAGCGCTGCTTGCAGTGCTGTCCTGGCGGATTGCGACCACCGAGACTGCCAGGCTGTCGACAGGTGGCAACCAGGCGGTGCTGGCGGTCGGGCAGTAGCCCATCTGCCACGGTCATGATAGGGCGGTCGGACTGCCCTGTTTGCGGCAGTCCTAGCGCCATCACGAGTGTAGCGGTCTTGAGGAAATTGTCTAGGATCGTTTTGAAAGCTTCTCCATGTTAGCCGTTGCATCACCTGGGCAGGGAGCATGAGTGGGGGGCCTAGCCACTATGATCAATTTCTAAATTTTTTTTTTTTTAATGTTCCGATTGCTTTCAGACATCAAGGGATCCAAATTTTATGGGTTGTTGATACACTATTCCATGTGTTATTAGCCCTAAATTGAAGATCAGCAAGCATATTCAACAATTTTCATGTGGCCATAGGTGGTGATTTTAATGCTAAAGTGGGTGCTAATACAACAATGCATGATCCCTTCTTGGTTAGTGAAAAGTCATCACACACACAAGCAATTGATTATAAGCATCTGAAGGTTTTACATGCTTTATCCATTTTTGGTCTGTAAAATACAGTGGAATTGTGGGAGATTTTTATAAACAGATTCCCACTTTTGTCGACTGGGGAAATCATAGACTACATTTTTATCTCCAAGGGTTTGGACCTGTATATCCATTCTTGGAAGGGGGATGGTGATTGTAAACAGCTATAGTGATTATAACCATATTGAGTTTGTTCTTAACTTACCTAACAGTACATGACCATCTGCTCCCACTCCACCACCGGAGTGCTTGAAATGGGCTTAGGCTAAGTTGGAGGGCAGTTTATATCCCCACCTTGTTGAACTCACTTGTTGGATTAAACCTTGATTTAATAGTTAATCATTTGTTAATTAATAACCCCTTTCCTCTACAACTGAACAAACCGATTCAAAATTTTATAACAGGCCGCTCTAAGCCCAGGGGTGGTTTGTGAACCAGGGTGGTTTGACAATGCTTTTAGAACCTCTAACTCAAGACTATATGCACCCCTTAATAGTAAGCAGTGGGACAAGCCGCTCTAGGCCCAGGGGCGGTTTACAAACCAGGGTTTCTTGAAAATGCCTGTTGAACCGCTAACCTAAAACTGCATGCACCCTTTAATAGTAAGCAGTGGAACAAGAAGCTCATTGCAGAAGCAAGGTTACCTTACAAACAATTGATCAAGAATAGGAAACGAATGATTAAGGAAAAAAATGTGGGAATGCATAATTAAAACATGTAAGGAAAAGGATACCAGGGGATTCTGGGAAATTGTAAATAGAAGCAAGGTAGTGTCTTCATTGTCAGAGGGGTGAGGTTCAAATATTAGTCCAGATGCATGGCTAGAAAATTTTAAACAGATTTACTCTTATGGAAATAGTTCTGTAGACTTTTATTTAGAAGGTGCCCCAGTATCCCCTGGAAATAAAATTTGAGCTCGAAGAAGTTATTGCTGCAGGTCATTGCTGCCATATTGACAAGCCCATCAAAAATGGTGTTGGGTCCTGGTGGGGTACCTATAGATCTTTTCAAGAAGAATATTCCATTGCGGGCTTCTGTAATGTGTTTAAGTGCTTCGGTCTCCCACAAAATTCCAACCTCATGGGAGCCTACTTCTAATGTCCCAGGCTACTCAAAAAGAAACAGGCAGGCTCCTCATTGCTACTGGCCAAAATCACTGCTGGATTCTGTTGTTAAGACTGTGGGGCATATCATTTTGCACAAGTTCAAGGTTTGGGCCCAGCAAAATGGTATCCTTTGCCTTGTAAAATATGGTTTTAGAGAAAGCTTTGAGACTCAGAAAACGTGTCTAAAATTATACCTCATAGTAGGAAAATATACGATTGCCCCCCAAAGTTTTTTTTTATCTAGCTTTAATGGGTCTTAGCAGTGCCTTTGATCATGTTACCTTTTCCAAATTGTGGTCATCATAATCAAGACAAAGTTATCCCTACCACTGGTTGATTTTCTTTATGCACTGCACCATGGGGTTAGCATGTCAGTAAGATACTCTTAGAAATTAGCCCCAATATTTATACTTGCTTTGCACCAAATTTGCATACTTTTCTTTGCTGCAAATTCGACACAAAGCTTACTCTAAATTTATACTTCAACGCTAGACCCGTCCAGTGCCAAAGTTTTGGAGTTAACGTCATTTTTTGCATGGGGGAAACTACCTTGCATCAATGAGATGCAAGGTAGGCGTTCCAGTGCAAAAAATGATGATATGGCCTTAGCGCCATATTTATCCCCCCGCCAATATGATGCACTGGGGAAGGGGGCCTTAAATAATGGTGCTAAGCTTGCTTAGCGCCATTATTTAACACCTGGATCAGGGCAGGCATTAGGGGACCTGTGGGCCTATTTCCATGGTCAGAGACCATGGAATGGGCCCACAGATGCCCTTCCCTAACCCCCAGGACACCCCCACTCACACTAGAGGGATGACAGAGGATGAGGGGACCGCATCTCAGGTAAGTAAGATAAGTACAGGTAAGTATTTTACATTTGTGTGCACAGTGCCATAGGGGGCCTAACTTTGCCCCCGCTACATGACACTGGGCCCAATGGCCATGCCCAGGGGACACATGTCCCCTGGGCATGGCCTTTGGGGTGGTGGGCATGGCCCCTGTCTTTACTAAGACAGGAGTCATGTCCATGGGGGTTTTACGTCAGAAAATGATGGTTGTCCGGCTAGAGGCATTTTTTATGCCTCTGCCCATACTAGCATCATCCTTTGACGCACAACCTCCTGTTCCCCATACGCCTCCCCCACCCAGCTAGCGTCCTTTTTTAATGAGGCTAGCCGGACCTTAATGCCAGCTACCGTCATTCTATAAATATGAAGCCCGGCCGGCACCTTGGAATGGCGCTAGCCGGCGGTATACTTTTTCACGCAAAACTGCGTTAGTGCAGTTTTGCGTGAAAAAGTATAAATATGCCCCTAGGTCTCTAGTTGGCAGAGGTATGCACCCTGCCCAAGTAGGGACCACAATCCTAGTCAGGGTAAGTCACAACACAACCTAAATTATCCTGTGCTCACCCTCAGGTAGCTTGGAACAGAGCAGGCAGGCTTAATTTAGAAGGCAATGCGTAGAGTATTTGTACAATAACTCATACAGTAAGTGAAAATATCACAAAAATACTTAACATCAGTGTAGGAAAGTAGATATTATTTACCTGAATAAAATAAGACCAAAACAACAAGAATTCAAAATGTACAAGTCAAGATATCACTTTTTAAAGATTTAGGTAAGTCTTAATCCATAGGAGTCAATGGTTGTATGTTTTTAGCACAAAGTACCTGGGATGTGTCAAAAATAATGGTGCAGAGAAAGTGTTCAAGAAGAAGGCCCCTGATATACTACTAGCGATTAATGCTGAACAGGACCTCGACCGATTGGAGTGGTCCTTTTTGATGATGACCCTATGACGGTTTGGGTTTAGTGACCAATTCATATCCATGATCATGAGCAATCACACCTGCCCTTGTTCAGAGGTATTACTCAATGGTGTGGCTTCTGACATTTTTTGATCTGACGAGGGGGACAAGGCAGGGCTGTCTCCTTTCCCCAATATTTTTGCTCTTAGTATTAAACCCCTAGCGGCCAGAATCAGAGCTGACTCAGGGATTCAAGGCATCCAATTAGGTTTTGATGAACATGAGATCTCCTTTTTTGCAGGTGATATCTTACTATTTGTTACTTCTCCCCAATCAGCTCTTCTTCCCCTCCAGGCAGAACAAAACTCTCCATGTACGAGTCGGTCTCGGGGTTCCGGGTCAACCTTAGGAAGTCCTATATGCTCAACCTGACGGTCCCCCCATCTGAGATGTAATATATTGCCTCTGTGACACCCTTCCAGTGGGGCAAGAAAGAAATGACCTATTTAGGTATCAAAATTACACCTAGAGTATCCGAATTTTATAAAGTGAACTTCCCCCCACTACTTAGACATTTGCAAGTGGACTTCAAGATTTGGGCTCCCCTACACCTCACATGGGTGGGACGCATAAATGCCATAAAGATGACGGTTCTTCTCCGTATATTGTACCTGTTTCAAGGTCTCCTAATCGACATACATATAAGTTACTCACATGACCAAAGACATCTGGAGGCCTGCGCCCTCCAGATCTTCAGACGTACTATAGAGCAACACAAAGTTGAATAATTGCTGAATGGTCCATGAAGACTTCGGATAGATTATGGTTCCACATGGAGCGTGCAGTTGTAGGCAGGACGATCTGGGACATCCTCAGGAAGCCTAGCAAAGACCAACCGAGAAACACCTATCTTAGCACCTCCACGGCCACCACTCTTAAGGTTTGGGATGTAGTAACAAAAATTTATGAGGTGACGACTTTCCCCTCCCTACATACCTCAATATATTGCAGCCTTACCGGTGCAGTTTCCGGGACCCTTTGATAGGTGGAGGGAGGGAGGTTCCTAACTATCTTGGATATATTCCATGGGAATGATATTTTGACATTTGAGAATTGCTGCCAGAACTGTCAATTATCCCCTTCCGAACATTTTCACTACACCCAATTGAAACAATGGGTTTTGCACACAAAAATGTGCACATTGGCGGCAAGAGAGTTACTCCTGATCGAGCAGTTTGTATGACAAGGGGGATTGACAAGGGGAAGTATTTCTACACTCTACACACTACTGATGTCCACATGATGCACTCCCCTCCTACACCATGTAACATTTTGGGAAGGAATACTTGGGGTTGCGGTGAAGGAGAGATAGTGGGATATTCTCTATAGAGCTATTACCAAATATAATCACTCCATGGACTTAAGAGAGGCATACTATAAACTTCTGTATCACTGGTACTTATACCCAGAAAAACTCAAGAAGATCTTTCCACATATTTGATTGATGCTGGAGGTGCTGTGGGTTGCAGGGCGACTTTCGACACATTTGGTGGGACAGCCCATCTATTTGTCCATACTGGGAAGAAATACTATCACAATTTAAGAATATCTTGGGCTACCCAATCCCTAATACTTTACAGCATATACTGCTGGGTTTCCGCTCACCGGCTCTGCACCACCAAAAACTAGGTGATCGTTCCATCATGTGGCTGGTTCTAGGGGCTGCCAAGATGACCTTGGCGTATTTTTGGAGAAGTTAGAGACACCCTTTATATCACAGTTGCACTCTCGATTTTGGCAGTTCCTCTCCATGAAACGGCTGGCAGTCATTTTAGCAGACACAAGGAAAGGTTTTAAATATATTTGGGACACCTTGGAACAGTTTCTCTCTAAGGGCCTTCTGCTTCTCTCTTGCCATCTGCGTCTGAGGGCACTTCATCTTTTTGATGTATAAAATGACCCAGCCTGCCCTTCTGCAGGTGTTTCATTGGTGTTATGACGCATTCAATTTTCAGTAGTCTTTGATGACCCTGAAACTTGTGGGAGAAGGCAAAGTCCTTCCAGCAGGCAGCAGGGCAACGAGTAGGAGAGCAGTCCTTCCAGAAAAGCAGTCCATATGAGTCCTTTGGGCACCAGAGCAGTCGTACTGACAGAGTCCAGTTGTAGGCCAACATTTGTCCAATTGTAGGGGGTTCCAGATCCAGTATATATACCCAAATGTGCCTTTGAAGTGGAGGAGACTTCAAAGAGTGGTTTTGAAGAATATCAGTTCCCCTTTCAGCAAAGTCCTGTCTGCCAGGACATCTGTGGGGAGTTATTAATCCTTTGTGTGAGGTTAGGCCACTAGCCTTTAAAGTGTAAGTGAGAGCTGCTCCACCTTTCCTGCCCAGGAAAACCCATCAGTATCCAGATGAATGTAGATGCAGCTTAATATCCAGTGTTTATGCCTGTCTGGGTGGAATGCACAAGGGTTGCTGTCAACCAGCACAGACCAGACGTGGATTGGAGACATACTATAAGGCACAGAGAGCAGTAGGTGCTGGAAAATGCCACTTTCTAAAAGTGGCATTTCCAAAATAGTAATGTTAAATCCAACTTCACCAGTAAGCAGGATTTCTCACTGCCATTTCAGCCATATCAAACATGACAATGCCAATGACATGACTCCTTTCAGATCAGAAATTGCCACATAAAAGTATAGAAGGAAATTCCCAATGCTGGCTTATGAGAGGAGCAGACTTCACAATAGTGAAAAATGACTATGGGGTTACCCTCCCTTTCACTTACATAGCACTGTGCTCTATGGGCTACCTAGGGCCTACCTTAGGGGTGACGTATATGTAATAAAAGGGGAGTTTAAGACTTGGCAAGTAGTTCTAAATGCCAAGTCAAAGTGGCAGTAAACTGCCATATACTCAAGTGCCTTCCAATTTTAACCTATGGAGCCACCATTTGGGAGTATCATGATTGCTCCAAACGATAGCAGGAGGAGAATCATTTTTGTAGGAGGCTGTTAACCATAGGCACAGGAAGTCCCCGTTTCTTCCGTCTTGCAGAGCTGGGTTTAACCTCTGTGGAAGATCGGATGAAACTTGCTCTACTCCCTCTCATGGTTAACAGTAAGGAGAAATCAGCACACCTCATTCAACCATCATGTGATCACGGATTGTTTAGTCTGTGACTTTGGTTGTAAGATCCTGTAGCTGGGACAAAGGAAAGTTCTGTTTACGGAAGAGGTGGTCTCACACACTTAGTAGTATCATGCTTCAACATAGACCACCACTAGCCACCCTTGTAGAACAATGTCACAAGGGCAGACTCGCCTTCCAACCCTTCCATAACGGAAACTTTCCTTTGTCTTTCTCATGCATAGAGGGAAATCAAAGAGTTTTTTCCCCAACCAGGGTGTCCTTGAAGTAAACCTATCTTCAACCTTTGACAGTGCGAGATATGGCCCTCGTTGGTGGTGCCTCGAATTGAGACACCCTATCGAGCTCCTTTTTGTAGTTCTCCCCTCCACACCTTTTCGCATATATAGATATATCCTGTTAGTATGACCAGACATCTATATTGTTTTGCCCCTGTGATAACACAACTTTGCAAACATTAACCCCTTCACTGCCTAGCCTTTTCCCCCTCAGGTGCCAGGCCTTTTTTTTGCGATTTGGGGCAGTTTGCGCTAAGGCCCTCATAACTTTATGTCCACATAAGCTACCCACGCCAAATTTGCATACTTTGTTTCCAACATATTGGGGATTCTAGAGGTACCTAGAGTGTGTGGGTTCCCCTGGAGGAGACCAAGAAATTAGCCAAAATACAGTGAATAGTTTGTTTTTAAAAACATGGGAAAAAAGGGCTGCAGAAGAAAGATTGTTCTTTTTTCCCTGAAAATGGCACCAATAAAGGATTCATGGTGCTAAAATCACAATTTTCCCAGCTTTCAGGAACAGGCAGACTTGAATCAGAAAACCACATTTTTCAACCGATTTTGGCATTTTACCAGGACATACCCCATTTTTACTATTTTTTAAGCTTTAAGCCTCCTTCCAGTTAGTGACAGAAATGGGTGTGAAACCATACTGGATCCCAGACAGCTAAACATTTCTGAAAAGTAGATAAAATTCTTAATTCACAAGGTGTCATCTGTGTAGATCCTTCAAGGTTTCCCTACAGAAAGTAACAGCTAAAATAAAAAAATATTGGAAATGAGGTGAAAGAAACTCCCATTTGTCTCCACATTTTACTCTGTAACTTTTTCCTGCAATGTCAGATTTTCAAAAGCAATATACTGTTATGTCTACTGAACTCTTCTGGTTGCGGGGATATATAGGGCTTCTAGGTTCACCCAGAACTCTAGGCACCCAGAGCCAATAAATGAGCTGCACCTTGCAATTGGTTTTCATTGTATACTGGGTATACAGCAATTCAATTTCTGAAATATAAAGAGTGAAAAATAGGTATCAAGAAAACCTTTGTATTTCCTAAATGGGCACAAGATAAGGTGTTGAGAAGTAGTGGTTATTTGCACATCTCTGAATTCCGGTATCCTCATGCTAGCATGTGAATTACAGGGCATTTCTCAAATAGACGTCTTTTTTACACACTGTCTTACATTTGGAAGGAAAAAATGTAGAGAATGACAAGGGGCAATAATACTTGTTCTGATATAATATGTTTCCCAAAGTGTCCTAATAAAAATTGTACCTTACATGTGTGGGTAGGCCTAATGCCTGCAACAGGAAACGCAACATGGAAACATTACATTTTTACATTGAAATCTGACGTGTTTTTTGGAAAGTGCCAAGCTGGGGATTTTGGCCTCTAGCTTAGCCGGCACCAAGGGAAACCTACCAAACCTGTGCATTTTTCAAAACTAGACACCTACGGGAATCCAAGATGGGGTGACTTCTGGGGTTCTCACCAGGTTCTGTTACCCAGAATCCTTTGCAAACCTCAAAATTAGGCAAAAAACACTTTTTCCTCACATTTTGGTGATAGGAAGTACTGGAATCTAAGAGGAGTCACAAATGTCCTTCCACCCAGCATTTCCCCAAGTCTCCTGATAAAAATGGTGCCTCACTTGTGTGGGTAGGCCTAGTTCCCGTGACAGAAAATACCCCAAAACTCAACGTGGACACATCCGATTTTCCCAAAGAAAATTGATACATTTTTTACAAAGTGCCTAGCTGTGGATTTTGGCCTCTAGCTCAGCCGACATCTAGTAAAACCCAGCAAACGTGGAAATTTCTGAAAAATAGACAGCTAGGGGAACCCAGGATGGGGCAACTTGTGGTGCTCTCACCAGGTTCTGTTACCCAAAATCCTTAGCAAACCTCAAAACGTGGCAAAAAAACACTTTTTCCTCACATTTCGGTGCTGTAAAGTTCTGGAATCTGAGGGGAGCCACAAACTTCCATCTACCCAGCATTTCTCCAGGTCTTTCTATAAAAATGGTACCCCACTTGTGTTGGTAGGCCTAGTGCCCGCGACAGGAAATGTCCCAAAACACTATGTGGACACATCAAAATTATCAAATACAAAACTTTCTGTTTTTGCAGGAGGGCACCTGCGTTTTTGGTCCTGGGATCAGCAGCCATCTAGGGAAACCTACCAAACCTAAACATTTCTGAAAACTAGACACCCAAGGAAGTCCAGGGACGTGTGTCTTGCAAGGATCCCCCCTGTGTTTTAACACCCAGAATCCTCAACAAACCTCCAATTTAGCTAAAAAATCAAATTTTCCCACATTTCTGTGTGGGATCACTGCACAGGGACAAATTTCCTGCCATTCAACATTCCCCTCAGTCTCTCGGTAAAAATGATACCTCACTTGTGTAGGTGGGCCAAGTGTCTGTGACAGGGAAGAGCCAAAAACATGTCGAAAATAACTGGGGTCCAAAAGGGCAGTTTGAAAAAAAACATTTTTAGGCAGAATTTTTATCGGAATAGATGCGACAATGCTGGGTTGTAGAAATGTTGTAGATTCCTGCAGATTCCGGAAGGTTCCATCACAAAAATGTGGGAAAAATGTGTGATTTCAAGCAAAGTTGGAGGTTTTCAGGGCATTGTGGGTAAGAAAATAGTGCAGGGTGCATGCGAAGAACACCACCCTGGACTCACCCAGATGTTTAGTTTTCAGATGTGTCTAGGTCTCGTAGATTTTTCTAAATGTCAGCGTCCCAAAGTCCAAAAAGTCGAGCCCTCACCATTCCAAGTGGGATGATTTTGAGAGTTAGACAAGCTCCCATGGGCCAAATGTAAAACCAAAACCCAAAATAATCAAACGTCCTCTTGCTTGCCGTGGGATAATATGTTTTAATATGCGGGGGAGGAGCTGAAAGACTGTTACCCCCTTCAGTCGGTGGGCAGAGCAACTTTGTCCACCTTTATTTGGGGTGGGGGTAGGGCCATACCTCAACCCTCTTTTTAAAAATAAAAAATCTTCCCTGGTTGCTGGTTGGCTTTCTGCCCCTCTGGGGGGTGGATGGGCCGTACAAAAATAGGCTGAACTGCCCCCAAGAAATGGCCAACAGTAATATGCCCTCATGGGGAGTGACCCCTCACCAAGGGGCTGCCCCACCCAAACAAAATACACACACACCAATCCCTGGTGCCTAAGTGGTTTCTGCCCCTTGGGGGCAGATCGGCCTAATAGAAATAGGCTGATCTGCCCCCAAGGGGGGGCAGAAATGGCCTAAAATAAATTTACCCCCCCCAGGATAATGACCCTTGCCTAGGGGGTCGCTCACCTTGCATGAAAGTGGCGCAAAAAAAATAAAAATCCCTGATGTCTAGTAGGAGTAGATCGGCCTAATTAAAATAGGCAGAAATGGCCTAAAATTAATTTGTCCCCCCAGGGAAGCAACCCTTCCTAAGGGGTCGCAACCCACGTATAAAAATGTAAAAAAAAAAAAAAAATGATCCCTGGTGTCTAGAGGTTTCTGCTCCCGGCTGGGGGCAGATCTGCCTAATTACAACATGCCAATCTGCCCCCAGGGGGTGGAGAAATGGCCTGAAAATAATTTGCCCCCCCCCTGGGGAGCGACCCTTGCCCAAGGGGTTGTTCCCCTTATAATCATAAACAAAAAACAACAAACTCCCTGGTGTCTAGTGAGCATTTCTGCTGCCCTATCGTGAACCAATCGGGCAGCAGAAATGCTCAGAGACATCAAAGGAAAATGGAAGGCCTTTCCTTTCCTTTGATACCTCTCCCGTCCCAGCCTGTGATCGGAAGAGAAATGCTTTTTGCATTTCTCTTCCGATCTGCGCTGGAAGCTGAGCTGAGCTTCCAGCGCGGCGGGGCGCCCTTTGATGAGGTCAGTGCGCAATGGCGAGCTGACGTCATCAGACATCACTGGGGGGCATCTGGGGACTGGGGTGGAAGGGGAAGGGATTCCCCTTCCATCCCTGCCCATGGGAGGGGGTGCAAGGCCCTCAGGTGGAGCGCTAGCTCTTCCCCTAGGAGCCTATATTAGGACAAGGTGGTTACGTCCCTGCCAACTGAGCGGCACGGCAGCGGACGTAACCACTTCGTCCAGGGCACCCAAGGGGTTAAAGCACTTTACTTTTTTTTTGCAATTATTATGAGCCATTTTGACACAGACACTTTTTACCTGTTCTTAAAAATTATGGCTTTCCCCAATACAGAACCGGCATTTTATTATCTTTTTATGATGTCTGAGCTGGCTGCTTGCTATTCTGTGAGCGGCTTCTTGAAAAGTGCACTTCACTGGTAAAATTCAATTAATTTTTAGGTCTCTCCTAAGCGACTTTTGCACCCTATATTGCCATGTGCTGTGTCTTAAATTTTGGAAACTCAGTTCAGATATGACTGTGTTATGTTACAATGTCTTTTTATCTAATTTAATGTATATATATAATCTTTGAATTAAATTTTCAGTGACATTAATAAGTATTTTTCACTAAAGTTGGTTATTTATGATTATTTTTAATAGTTGAATATATATATATATATATATATACATATATACATATATATATATATATATATATATATATATATATATATATATATATATATATATATATATAGAGAGAGAGAGAGAGAGAGAGAGAAGTGGACTCACAACATAAAGAAACAAATGAGAATGTCCAGTAGGATTTTCAAAGGCATTGAAAGTGTACGTTGATTTCTCTCTCAACAGTACAATTTTAGTAACTTGTAATGGATTTCTAATGATGGTGAATTGAGAGAACCAATTCAAAAATCAAAGTAAATAGAAGAGTATATGCTATATCAAAGCGCTGGCTGCACTGAGATTTGAGTTTTTAATTTGTCTATTTAGACGGACTATTGGACCGCTAACTATGGCTGAGAGAATCTCTAAACGGGAACATATCCTGAAAAACCTATTTGAGAAGGAGGAGAAAGAAACTTGCAAGGACTATCCTCCACAAAAATTTTTGAGTTTCCTCTTAATTTATTAATAAAAGAGTTGGAACAAGCACAAATAATGGAGATCAATAAGTAGTGGGAGAAAGCCACATTGCAAAAATATATTGAGTCTGGGAGAGTCCCTAGGGAATTAAGGATCTTTGTATTACCAACATTAAATGATATGGACTCAGATTTTCTTAAACAGTGGCAGACAGACACAACGGAATTCCCGATAAAATTGATGCACTTATTCAAGCGGAGTGAAAATTAGAGAAGACTTTACAGAGAATTAAGGATATTGAAGACC
The DNA here is from genome assembly GCF_031143425.1 of Pleurodeles waltl. Lineage (NCBI taxonomy): Eukaryota > Metazoa > Chordata > Amphibia > Caudata > Salamandridae > Pleurodeles > Pleurodeles waltl. The sequence goes on along the minus strand of NC_090444.1, from coordinate 1,147,097,050 downwards.
AATTAGACTCTGCACAGGTTACGGAAAAAATGAAAAATATGATAGAAGAAATGGAGAAGAAATTGGAGAAACATGAAAAGGAGATACAATTGAAAAAAGCAAAGAAATTTAATACAGGCAAAATAGATTATTCTACAGGGAGGATATATATTTTGCAAAACATTTTGACTACTTTTATTGCAAACAGAATATGGACAGATCCATTGAAGTCCCCTCAAGTATTGAAAGCTCTGATTTAAATTCAGGGGACGAATTACCAACAGTGGCAGGACCAAAACTTGATTTTGCTGGAGAAATGCACTTGTATCATACGGAAACAAGGAGGCGAGGGAGAGGAGTACAAAATAGAACAAGCACAAAGACATCTCAGGGAAAGAGGAAGCAGCAAAAGATGAGGAGGAGGATGAAAGATGAAAGCTTACCAGTACAAGAAAATTTGGTAATCAATCTCTCCTCGAAAAAACTTGATAATAAATAAATAAACATTTCAAACTATTAAACAAGGGATTAAGTTTCTGTCCAATGACAAATATGGATCTAGCAACTGCTAGGACTGGTTTATACAAGTTTTCTAGGAAACTTAAATTGAAAACATTTTACACACAAAAATTCAAAGACAAGAAAAGATCAAACCCCAAGAGATCTCTCTCTTGAACACATCTGATCTAGGACCATTGAGAATCCTTGTGGTTCTAGAACAAGAATCAGAGAGAAGCTCAGAGGAATCGAACTTTAAAGACTTATCTGATTATGAGCTGTGTCAGACATTAGGTTTGCCAACGAATGCAACCACTTCTAGTCAATGCAGACTTAAATCAAGATTTTGCCCGCAACTCCCGGCTGGTAATAAAATAGATCTATTTCAAGAGGTAATGACAGATGGACTAATAAAGATAGCTCTGGGATCATCAAAAAATATGGACACATGAATATGACACAAGATGACTGGATAGAATTAAAAGACTTACAAATAGACGACACAATTGTTATCAAACCTTCGGACAAAGGGGGGATCATTGTGGTGATGCATTGTATGGATTACATTAAAGAAGCCAGGAGACAATTAGAAGATAGTGAGAACTATAGTAAACTGGAAAGTAATCCCATGGAGGTACACATTGCAGATTACCACCAGAAGCTACAAGTATGGCTGGATAAGAGATTATTAGAAGAGGAAGAATATAGATACCTCAAAACTGAACATCCAATTATCCCTACAATATATGTTTTTCCAAAATACATAAAAACAAGTCCAATCCACCTGGTCATCCAATTTTTAGTTCCATTGGATCACTATTTGAAAATACTTCCAGTTTTGAAGATATCTTCTTGTTTCCATATGTTTTGTGTCTTCCATCATACTTAAGGGATTCCATGGATTTCTTAAATAGGATTAACAGCATACCATGGAAAGATAACTACATAATGACAACAATTGATGTAGACTCCCTTTACACTTCGATAAGGCATGAAGATGGTCTGGAAGCATGTTGATTCTTTTTGAGACCCAGATTAATGTATTAGAATGCAAAAAATATGTAGGAAGTACAGTGAACAAACTAAAAGTTTGCATACTACAGCATCTCAGAGCAATTAACAACAATGACCCAACATATTCAATGGGCAAACATATTTGGAACAACATCAGGGTGATCACAGAGGACTAAAATATTATGGCCCTCATTACAACTTTGGCGGGCAGCGGTGTAACCGCTGTGCGGCTGCCAATGCGGCCGCACTCCCACAGTGGCCATTAAGACATCCCCGCTGGGCGGAAACCAAGTTTCCGCCCGCCGGTGCAGCGGGGATGTCGGCCGCAACATGGGAGTCGGCTCAAAATGGAGCCGGCGGTGTTGCGGCCATGCGACGGGTTCAGTTGCACCCGTCGCACTTTTCACTGTCTGCTTTGCAGACAGTGAAAAGCTGTGTGGGGCTGTGCCAGGGGGCCAGTGACTCCCCTTTCCGCCAGCCTTTCCGCCATGAAAAGGCTGGCGGAAAGGGGACTCGTAATCCCCAGGGCAGTGGCGGATTAAATCCGCCGGAACCACTGGCAGAAAACCGCCGGCCCCGGCGGTATGACGTAATACCCGAGATTGCACCGCCAGCCTGTTGGCGGTGCAACCGCCAAAACAGCCCTGGCGGTCTTTGACCACCAGGGTTGTAGTGAGGGCCAATGGCATTCAACTCATAAAATCTAGTGCCAGAGGAGGAGATTGTGAACTGATGTTACGAAGAATGGAATCCAAATGGATTATCCTAGTTGGGACTGAGGTGCCATGGGGCCTGAATGCGGATGCAAAATTACATAGACACTTATAAAAGACATCTAAATGTGTGGATCAGTCAGCTTAGACCAGTTAACATTTCTTTTACCAGAAAAAAAGTACAGTTCTTAAGAACACATGATGCACTTGTACTTCATAAATGTGAACACAGGATCAGATAGATATTAATTAAGGACATCTAATATGTTGGATTAAATCAGGAAGAGTCTTAAGAATATATGATGCACCTGCACTTTATATATGCGAATGTAGAATCATATAGGCACTTACAGAGGATATCTAACGTGTGGATTAAATTCGTTTTTCAGCAGAATACATGTTATGCAGTTGCACTTTATAATATGAGAACAGTTTTTCCCTTGAATGAAGGACAGTTTTAAAAAATGTTAGATGCATGTGCACTTTATATAAATATCAGTTCCCCTTTCTCTTTATGGGTACTTGATGAACATAAGAGGCACTTGCACTTTTTGGTAACCACTTGTAGACTTTACAGAAGATTGTGACAAATGTATATTGGTAGGATTGTTTTTTATAATTATTTTTTCACAATCAATCAAAATAATGCGTTCCTGATGAATTTTGAAGGGTTAGAAAGTGATGAATATGGGTTCAATTAGAATAGGAATAGGTACTTTACCAGTATAAAGATTCTCATTCAGCTATGTTGATGGGCAATTGAAATTCAAATATATGAGTCAATTAAAAAGGTTGGTTATGCTGTTGTATACCTTGTTGTTAAAAAGTGAGCTCAAAGTATTTTATATTTTTAGTTTTAACTATTAAAACTAGGTATCAAACATGCACACAAGCAATCACCAATGGCTATGATTGTTTCAAATACTCTCACCGCCATCAGAGAGAAAAAGAGAAGAAAAAACTGAAGGGCACCCATTCAGTGGAGTGGTTAGTGTTTGATTAGTAACTAGATTTTAATTGGTAGAAGGGGGTGGTCACATGGTTTAAATACACTCTAGTTATGTGTAATTCTATGGCCAGTAGAAGGCTCAAGCCAAAACGCGTTGCCATTTGTCTTGGACTTGCACTCAGCACTTTATACTTCATGCATTGAAATTAATGGAATTGTTCTGGTTCCGAATTGGTGGTGCCGTCGTCATTTCTACGAGTGAATCCAGGGAAGACTGTGTTGTGACCATGGAATGACTATTTAGTAAATAAATATATATATATATATCACCTAGTGCCTAGTGCCAGTTGCCACTAGGTAGTTACAGGTAAGATCACGTTTCTATGCAAAAAGCGTTTTTTACTAGCCTATATCTTTGGCACCGCTTGACGAATTTTCACGAAACTTTTCATAAACATTTTGCCAGTGTCGTCAGCTGCTGCCTGGAAAGATTTGGGGTGATCTGTCTGGGGTGGGTGGGGGGCCCAGAAAGAGGGGGGGTCCCAAAGCACGTTTTCCCCATTCATTTTTCCATAGGAATTTTCAACAGCAATAGCGCAAAAACTACTGGACGGATTTACACCACATTTGGCAGGTAGGTAGGTGCTGGTCCAGAAAGAGGTGTAATTCTATTCAGTAGTTTTTGAGAAATTAAGGTGAAAACAAATTTGTATCTCTAGGGATGCGAAGGATTCACAACCGAAAATGATCCTGTGCTGTAATCTGATTGGCTGATAACACTTTAACAACAGAAGCTGTTGAAGTATTGTTAGCCATCTTGGGACTCTGCTTCGGCCGAGTCCCAGGGCTAAAAAGCATTTTTTAAAAATTTTACGAGTGGAGATGCGGTGGACCCGCGAATCCGCTCATAAAATAAAAAATAATTAAAAAGCGTGGTGGACCAAGTTCGGGGGGGTGAAGCGGGGGGCGGGCTCCTTGCCCTCCCCTGCGGCCCCAGGACCACCACTTCCCCGGGGCAAGACTGTAGTTGCAGCGGGGGCCACGTGGCCCCCCAAACCCCAGGGACCACCACACCGGGGCAAACGTTTTTAAAAATAAAGGGCGTCCCTGTGGGACCCCCACGGCATGGGGACCACCACCCCCTGGGACTAAGTTCCCGTTGGAGGTGGGCCGCGTGGGCCCCTTGAGAAGCCTTTGGTAGCCCTGGGGACCACCACCCCCCAGGGCCAGCTCCTGCTATGTCCCAGGGTGCCCCCCCCAGACATGGCTGTTTGCTGTGGCTTGGCTACAGCTCTTCAGCTGCAGCCAAGCCACAGCAAACACTTCTGGTTTTGACAGTGGGAGCTTTAAAGCAGGTCCCGCTGTCAAAATCCATAGTTTCACACACGTGCTGGGGACAGAGAGGAAATGCTTCAGCAAGCATGGAGCTGTTGTCAAAGCCTTAAGGCTTACCCCGCAGTTCCAGGCAGCCCGTAAAGGTATTGTTTTTTAAAAAAAGGTAGGGACTGCGGGGGGAGCCTTTGAGGGCTCCCTTGCGTTCACACCTAGCCATCAAAGGGCTTTATTATAAAAATTTAATTAAAAAAAAATTAAAGACAAGGTAGGGACAGCAGGAGATCCCTTGAGGTCTCCCCCCAAAGTCCCTACTATTTTTTTTATTCTTTTTCTTAAATATAAAGCCCACAAAAGGCTAAAAAAAAGAACCCCCCCCCCCTATTGCTGAGTGTGAAGCTGGACTAATTTCCCTTTTTTTAATAAATAAAAAAATAATACTTTTTTAAAATATCAAATACATTTTTTTATTAAATCCAGCAAAAATATCTCATTCTAAGTATATGAGATATTAAAGCCTAAAAAAAATCACAGACCCACTCAGACACTCACCCACCCACTCACAGACCCACTTAGACACTCATGCACCACTGAAAGACCCACTGACACCCTCACGCAGCCACTCAGACCCGTGCACAGACTGATGCACCCACTAAAACATTGATGTACACACTCAGTGATGTCATCTGAGATGTCATCAGAGATGTCACTGACCATGTCATGAGTGATGTAGTATGTGAGGTCATAAGCAGTGCATTATGGGAATGGCAGTTATAGTTAGTTCAGGTAACTATAACTGCTGAATTTCTACGGTTTTGTATAAGTAAATTCAGAACCTAACTGTAACATCCATGTAATCATTGTTTTTTTCAGTGAATTTCTAAGGTTTTTTTATTCTATTTCCTAACTATAATATACCTGTGACCTTGTTTTTTTCAGTGAATATATATATATATACCCTACTGGCTGTATTCAGTAGGTAGTTATAGTTAGGTTAGGACGTAGTTTCCAGATGAAAAGCAATTTTTGTTTTGCTAATAACTTTGGCCCTGTTTGACAAATCTTCACGAAATTTTCAAAACTAGTTTGGCGCTCACTTCAGCTGCTGTCTGTAAGGTTTCGGGGTGATTCATCATGCGGGGGCTGAGAAAAAGGGGGTGTCCCAAAAGACATTTTCTCCATGCAATTTCTCATAGGTGTTCCGGCAGGCATCATTTTGTGAATTGGGACAGGATTCTTGAGGTGCAGTGGAATAAAAATAAAATCAGACTTAAAGGGTAAAGATAGAGGTATCCTGACCCCATAGGACTGATGAAGGGGGTCGCTGAAGACCTCTCCTGGGCCAGAAATTGCCCAAAAACCCACCCCGGAACTCAAAATGCCCCTGTGTGAATCATTGATGGATCTGTGGATCCCCAGCCTTATTAAACAAAAATACACCATCTCACAGACCCACTTACACACTCACTCACACATCCATTCACACACTTACAGCCACTCGCACACACACTCACACACTCACAGACCCTCAAACCCCCTACCACACCAAGTTAGAGCCACTCATACACCCAGTCACACATTCACACACCCACACAACCACCTACACACCCACTCACAACCCTTTACAGCCACTCACAAACCCACAAACCACTTGCACACCCACAAGCAGACCAACACAGCCACTCATACACCCACTCACACATCCACTTATACACCCATGCAACCACTCACACACCCATAGACCCACTCACAGACTCGCAACACCACTCACACACTCACACAGTCACACATACAAATTCACACATGTATTTCATACACTCACACACCCAGGCATACACCCATACAGCCACTCACACAACCCCTCACATACACACAGCATGGGGTTTGCTGCATGCAGGGGGTTGGCAGCAGGCCAGGCCTTGTGGCCAGCCCCCCGATCCACACAGCAAAAGACTGTGTGTAGTGTGGGGTTGGCTGCCTGCAGAGGGTTGGTCTCAGGGCCTGGCCAAAGGCCAACCTACCACTGTGCAATGCCAAAGGCCATGCACAGCATGGGGTTGGCTGTATGTGGGGGGTTGGAAGCAGGGCCTTGCCACACAGCTATGTGCAGCAGCGGTTGGATTAACATATGGTAATTAAATATCACTTTACATTAAAAAACCATAGAACTTCACTGACAAAAACAAAGGTTACAGGGAGGATATTGTTGGGATATAGAATTTAAAAAAAATCTTAGAAATTCACTAGAAAACCAAAGTACACAGGGACGTTATAGTTAGGTTCAGATTTTACACACAAAAACACAGAAATACAGCAGGCATGGTTATACTTATCTCAAGAAACTAACTCATGCCTTAAGGTAACTATAACTCGCGCCATGTATGGCTAATTACCCCACATATTACATGGGTCATGACATCTTCTGTGATATCATTGATAATATCACTGCACCATTTGCAATAAAATTATTGATGAGAAAACTGTGTATGTCTGACTTATGGCTATGCACACTTTGCTCTGTTTGCAAAACAGATTCTTTACACCTCTAGCATTGTTCATCCTCTGGCGGTCAAGGAGAGAAAGTTCAGGGAAGGAAGGGGCAATGAAGACTCCTAGTCAACTGTCCAGCCCTACTCTTACAGTGTTCTCATATTCTCCCATGACCTCATGCAAATCTATCTATCTATCTATCTATCTATCTATCTATCTATCTATCTATCTATCTATCTATCTATCTAGCATCATACCTACGTACTTCCAGGAACCCATTCATCCATCCATTCATCCACCTGTCCGTCCTTCCATCCATCCATCGGTAGCGTGTGTTCGGCAGCAGCATTGTCTTTTGCTAGGGTTTCAGTCCATCAGATGCACTAATATTTAAAACATTCTGCCAAGAGCTTGAGCAAAAGTACAGAAACATCTCTCTTAACAAATGGTGCCACCTAGTGGGATTGTGTTGCTTTTTTGCAGTGAAAAAAAGAGTACCAAGTGCACAGCAAAATAAGGAAGTTCCCAACTATCCTCGCAGAGAGGACAGTGTTCAATATATCACTGAAGTACACAAGATGAAGAATCTTTGCATGCACCAACACAACAGACACACACTACCGTACAGAAGGCTAGTAAAAAGAAGCACTCGCTTGTTCTCTGTAGGGTGCGCAGGGTCAAAAATAATGGTAAGCGAGCATCAAATTAACAGAGTGTGTCAAGCCAGAGCAGAGCCAAGTGTCTAGCTTGGCTGTTAAAGCCCGTGCACGAGCCAAGCCCTGGAAATGTTTGTCATGTAAATCATACAACAAACATTGTGTAAAATTTGACAAAGTCTCTTTAGAATTAAAAAAAGTGCACTTATTTAACATGTAGAAGGTTTGACACTAATATGTCACATTATAGCACTTTCTGAGAAGTACCTATTAAAAGTGATAGTTTTTAACATTAACTTAGAACCACTCCTGCCCTCACCCCACCCTGGCGACAGTGCCATAAGTGAACTAAGAGGTAAAGCAGTTGTCATATTAACCCTGCATGTGGCCCTTATTCTTATAAATGAATAAACATTACTGTCTATTAAACGAAACACAATAGTTTTTTGTGCAGCTGGTGTTTTGAACTCATGCATTTGATGGTGCTTTCATATGCAATAGTGAAGAAAAAAAGGATCAGTAAAATACAATATTTTCCTAAGTTCACACAAGGTGTTTAAAAAGGGAAGCCACAATTAATTTAGGTGTTCTGGTTTCACTTTGTACAAATCAGCCACTAAATGGGAATCTATGCGTCCCCCCTTTTGACCTCAAATGTTAAGGTTTTGTTTTGAACGTTTTGTGCATGAGGGTAGTGCAGTGGTGTCAGACTTAAGGAACATGAAAGCTCGGCTCACTGTGAGCTCAAGGTTCCAATGGGACCATGAGCTGAACCAGAGCCAGGTATATGGCTTGAGCCTGGCTCAAGATTTAAGCAACTTACCCACCTCTAGTCAAAAACATGTGCATCTTAGAAACAGCCAAGTCTGCCTTCTGCATTGAAGACTTCACAACACGTACCTTCCCCTCGATATTTCAAAATTGCATTGTCTGTGCACTGTTGTTTGTTAACCATTAAATATAATATGCTCGTAACATGCATTAAGTACCTTCTTAACATGTGGCAGAGCGCTGTAGGTGACATCAGGATCCATCTTTCAAAAGTACATCTTCCTGGTTCATAGGGACCTTTGTGTCCTTAAACTTGCGTCTGCACTGGTCGGAATTACTGCTACTAGGTTTCCATGTGTTTATGGCTGCAAGATCACATGTGCTTCTGTAGTTTGTAGCATGTAAAGAGGTATTACAGTAGTACCACTCACATTCTACAAAATGCTATTCACCAACCAACAGGTGGAGACCTCAGCCTCTGCCTCTCCCATCTTTTCTGTGTGGAGATCTTTCCCACTCTGACAGAGATATATGCATATGCAGGTATACCTTTTAGCAGTACATGTGAGAGGGACAAGGAGGCGCTGTCATGAAATCGAGAATGCCTACCATAGATGGCAGGGGCTAAGGAAAATGTGAGGAGGAGTTTAGGAAGTGATATACTAAAACCAACACCTAACCACAAAAGAGCAACACCATTGCTATTCACATACTACCCTTCTAAAGTTACTCCAGCGCTAAAGGGGTGAAAACAAGTGTACATTTCTTCCAGCCCAGCCTTGAAGTAAGTCAAGCACCAAACATGGCCACTCACAGGTGATGCAAAACACTCTAAAAGGAAACAATGGAGGACGGAAAATAAAATAACACCTCAAAGGAACTTATGTTAAATTAGTTACATTATTTTGACATTTAAAGTATTTATATATTTTTAATGTTAGAAAATCATATGCAGTTATTATTTCATTATTTTAAAACTTCATTACTCATAAAATGTTATTAAAAATTAAAAATAATATAAAGACATAAATCAGTAAGCACACAAATTTAAGTAAAAATAAGCATGTTGGTAAGAGTGTTTTTTAAAATTATTGTTTACAAATGTTTCTACATGAATGTAATATATTTAATTTAATTAGTTATTTAAAGTACATTTATTTTGATGAGTAATGTGTGTTAACAGGTCAAAATAGATAGTTAAATTTATTTTAAATGTATATTTATATTAAAATATTTGTAAACTTTTTTTAAAGATCAATGAACTTTAAGAGTTTTCACTAAACTTTCATAGGGTTGTAGAGCTTACCCTTTACACGCTCAAAGTCACTAGTAGTAACTTTACACTAGTAAATGCTGTTGTAGAAGGCTCCATCTGGGATTTGAGGGGTGAGGGGACATGCAAGCCTAAATCAACATGTGGACCTAAATTCAGAAATGGTAAATAGCAAAAAAAGCATAGAGTTGCACCTACATGTAGTAGTAAACATACACATGAGTAAATATGTACATGTCTATTTACCTTTGTGATTGGGGCCCTCTATGTGGCACCAGGCCTTGGCCTTGATATATTTTACTGAATAAAACAAAGGTTAAAGTGGTGTTATAGTTAGGTGAAAGTGTCAGTTAAAACATACCATTTTAAAGCAACAAAAACACTGAAAATCTCAAGTTATAGTTATCTCATGTAAGTATAACTTGTGCCCTAAAATAAATATAACTTGTGCCTCTGCCATGCAGGGCCTGTGAATATTAAACAGCTGCTTCAATGAAGATTCCTCTCCAACCTGGACCCATAATAACTCCAAGTCGAGCTCTATCATTGACTATACCATAGCTAGCTTATCCTTGCTTAATCATATTGCAAACTTTAACATTGATCTTCACCCTTAGAGTGACCACCTCCCACAAATTATCAAACTTACAACTGATATCCAGTTATTTCCAAGCACAGACATCTTGATAAGAGAAGTGCATGTAGAGAACCCAAAGAGATTAATATGGCAAGATGAACTGTAATCTGAAATAACAGCCAAATGTGTTGCTATGCTCAAAGAACATAAACTGGAAATGTTTAGTTCATAGGACATTAGCTATCTAGCCAAATAAGTCACTCTCCTAAGTATACTAAGACACCGTGGATCACAATTTAACTTAAAATAATGAGAAAATATTAAATAAAGATATTTGCCTATTGAAGAAAATGAAGAAAACCCCACCTAATGAGATCCAAATGAAGAAAGTAAGTGCTTGTCATCAAAATTATAAGAAAGAAATGTGGACTGTAAAAAGCCATCATACTGTTCAATACTGGGCCAAACTCTTGTTTCTTAGAAAAATAGAAAAACTCAAAAGACTCCTAAAAGATAATTAATGAGATTGAAAAAGGCATCACAAGCATGTTAAATGCAAATATAACTGAACCAGCATGGGTACGTTTCCCGTTCGCTCACTACTCTCCTTACTCATTATTGGTACAACTAAGTATTAATTATGAAATTTGCTTGTTTGGAAGGAAAAAGATCTAGCTGGAATGGTAACCATGCAACCCTTAACAAGCACAGATTGTGAAATAAATTCAATAGAACCTAGTATAGTTAACCTCACCAAACAGCAACTGCAGATTGTGATCACGAAAAGCCAACCCAAGGGAGCTCCTGGTCTGAATGATTTACGAAAGGCCCTCTTCAAATCAAACCCTGACCTCTGGGCAGAGGAATTGATGAAATTATATAAGAAAGTCTTGATCAAAGAGGATATCCCAGACTCATGGAGGAGACCTATTGTTAAAATGGGGTCTTAGGTTGACAGTCTGGTTACCCCTGTCCAAGCAAGGACCCTCACTCTAGTCATGGTAAAGGAAAATCACACTCAGTTAACCTCCGCTCACCCTCTTGGTAGCTTTGCACGAGCAGGCAGGCTTAGCTTCAGAAGCAATGTTTAAAGTATTTATACCAACACACACAGTAATACAGTGAAAACACTACAAAACGGACACCAGACCAGTTTAGAAAAATAGATAATCTTTATCTAAATCAAACAAGACCACAATAACAAAAATCCAACATACACAAGTCAAGATATGAATTTTAAAAAGAATAAGAGTCTTAATCCTTAGAAAACAGTGAGAAAGCTGTTGTACACCAACCTGGTTAGCGTAAAAAATAAAGCCGCACGGGCGAATGTGAGGCGGGAAAGGGTAGCGATGTGTTGATTCCTTATTCGCAAGTGAGGCAGTGCGTCATTTCCTTCTCCATTCGGGCTGGCAATGCGTCAATCATCTCCCTCGCAAAAGAGGGATGCGTTGATTTCCAGACGGGGCACCTCGGATCTGCGTAGAGTTGGGTTGACTTGGACACCCAGGCATGATGCGTGGAAAATCTGGTCACACGGCACCAGAAAAACACGCTGCATGGGGTTTTGTGTCAGTATCAGCCTCCGTAAGCGGGTGTTGTGCGTTGTTTCCTCAGCTGCAATGTGTCGATCTCCCAGCCGCGATGCAGGTGGAGCATCGATTTCAGATGAGCTTCTCTTGCTGCATAAATCATTTAACCAAATGACAGTAAAAACTTGCAGAAAAACGGCCATTGAATCAATTAACACAAAAAATTAATTGTGAACATTCGGTTTGGTATATTTATGTTTTTTGTTTTTTTTAAATGATCGGTTACTCGTCCATGGTTCATTGCTCAGTTACCACTTACGAAACAAATGTGGATATTCAGTCAAATAAGCAAAGAATATTAGTATGACGTCACTTTTTTTTAATGCAGCCCAAAACCATACATAATGAACTTCTTCCATTTGCACATCGCAACATAAAACAGCACATAACGAGCTTTTGCTATTTGTACCAAAAATTATTTTGAACAAATCAATGTTAGTTATGTATGACCGAATAGTAAGCGGAAGGGATGTCGTACTCCCATGCCCAACAATTTGATAAAGAAATTGTCGATGGACAGGAATGGATCATTCAAAATATTTTTAACATAGTGCATGTGCATGAAAGTTCTGTTGTTGTTAAATTAATCTGTAATGTTTTTCCCTTTTTATTTACATTTTTATGCATGCAATGGTTTTAATTACTACGCGTTTGAATACATTTGAATTATTGAAGATCCTAGACACTATAGATGAAGTGGCACCCCACACATAAGGACTGGATTGATTAAACAGAACAGTTGTGTTGCATTTGTCAGTGGACCCACGGGTAGCTCCCATGAGATCTTTCCTCTCGTTTATATTTGTTGAAGCCAATATGCTAATTAGAGATATTAATAATAATGAGAAAAGGTCAAAGAAAATAATGTAGAAAATTAAGGTGCATGTTTGAAAATGTGCCCATGGAGAGTAGTCACCAAGATTCACAAATTCTACTACAAATGACTAAAAATATTTGAAATGTTGAAAATGTGTAATAATGTAGTAATATGTTATTTTGAGATATATAACGTATGTTTTATATTATATTGTAGAGCTAACTTAGCCAAAGTTGTGGCCTAGTTTTTGCCAGGCCTCATGTAGAAGCTGAATAATCATGCAATGTAGAGAAGCTAACGTGCTGAACTGACCCTGAACTGCTCATGTTAATAAAGTCTGCTTAGCTCAAATTTTCTGCAATGAACCAACGGTCAGGAGATGATGGAACTAGAATATGTATCCAATTCAGTGTAAAGCAGACAAGGCTTTCCCAGGACTTGAACAATAGAGACACTGACTGGAGAAGAAGATGCAACATTTTTGATACCTGATGAGCCGGATGATGAGGACATCGTACAGTGAACCAATCGACACCCTGAGAACGGCGTAATATTAGAATTCATAGATTTGTAAAATAAATGTTATTGGGTAGGGGAATAACTGGTGATCAACTGACCAATTAGGAATTAGGGGATGGACTGGGAAACTTTAATGTAATGTCGTGACAAAGGGAGAAAACTTCAGAACTGATGGGGAGATGTTAGAGGCAGATGATCGGGGAGAGACCTTTCACTGAAATTGATGCGAGATTCTGTCATTGGGCTCATGCTCTTGAGAGCCTGGTGCGTTGCTGATCGATTGATAACCTAAAGACGAAGACTGACTTTGTTGCTGATCCATACCGTGGATAGATAGTTATGACAATGTGACTGATGAACTATTGTGCCTTTTCTTTCTAGGTACTAACTACACTGTGTTATAGTTTTTCTCCTAGCTAGATGTTTTTCCAAATTCATGTTCTAATCTGTTTTTGCATGAAGTCCCACATGCTAATGCTAATCTGGGTCAGGTTGGGTTCCTATTCTGAGACATTGACATATATGATGACAAATGATTGACGGACTGATTTACTGAACTCTGCTCCTCATGTTAACATATTCATCATTATTGGCTTATGTTGAGGCATTAGAACGCATGTTTTCTCAAGTTCTGATTAGATTATGTTATTGGTGGTCACTAATGAATTAATACTGAAGTTGATTGAATAAAGTCTGAATTAACCTCATGAATTAATATTGTAACTAATAGGGAAATAAAATTGATAAAACGTATAGTTGAGTTGTGGTTATTCATGAAATGTTGACGCTATTCACTGATGATTAATGTTTCTCTTAATGGTTATCAATTTGTGTATTGATTATTGATGGCCATTGATTACTACATAACTAGGATACTCCATGCGAATCAAAGGGTTCATCGACCTGTACGCGTCCCCTTGTGGAACCACACATCCTAGTACAGTCACGGCCGGCACCCTTGCATACACCTGACAGTTGGTAGCTCAGCATCAATAAATTGTTTGTATCCACGGTATACAGACAATATCACGGTCTATGACTACCTTTGAAGACACAATGGTGTATGTCTAATGGGGCGTTTATACATTTTACTGAGTTGGAGTTGATGCCTGTAGACCTAAGATAGAGGCCAGGCCACATCAAGCAATGTTTGTCATATAATGAGCAGTGTCTGTGATTGAACAGAGTGAGCCACCTACTGGATGGTTTTAAAAATAGCGTTTACAAGTCTGAGTCACGTCCGGTCAGATGAGATGAACAGATTTACCCAGTGGAATGCTGTGTCATACTGCCAAGGTGTGAATCAAGTTGCCTGTTTCCAAGCTCACTTTATCCATTAACTGAGACCACCTTGTCCGCTTCAAGCCTGCCTTTTGCTTAGGGGAGCATGAAGATTAAAAAGCATGGGTGCAATCAAGTGTATTGTTCCATAGTCCAAAAATGTGTGGTTTTTTTTTAAATAAAAGAAAGTACGAACATAAATAAACAGCTTTTTTAAAACTGAATGCGTCATTTTTTGAAACTTCATTTCATATGTTTAATAATGTCAAGTTCCAGGTCCCTGCTTGCCTTTACAAATAAACAACAGCCCTGTCAGCATTACAAAAATATTTCTGACCTGAAATGCGCTGTTACACTTTTCATTTCAACTAGATGTATTCAGCAGTGAAATCCCATTTGTCAAAGGGCGGCTAAAATCTTTAGAGAAATGGGTTCCTGGTGAGCGTAATAGAGCAGTTACCATTTACCAGCTAAACGCAAAAATGTTTCTCACACCAACAAACAATGAGGAAAAATGGCAAGAGCTCACAGAAGTCAGTCAAACAAGGGCCACCATTAGACTAGAAGGAGGGCATCCATTAAAAGAGACTAAAAGCATTGAATCAAATTACCTCAGCAGCTATATTTGACAGACACATTAGGCGAACCCTTTTTAGCTACTGCACAGGGCACATCTACTCAGCTTCCGCCGTTTGTTGTTGTTCAACACACACATCATTAGATGTCCTTTGTGCTTCCGAAAAGGTTTGTAACAGTTTTGATGCGCACGGTGCAAAGGTAGTTAGGGTCGTCAAATGCCACCTATGGCAACTTAATCCGCGGGGTGAAGAGCAGGTAAGCTGCAGAGAGGCGGGCGGAAGGGTCATCATTTCTGTGACTCCAGTCTTTTTCAGGTACCACCCTCATGCTGTATCATTCATTTTTATATATTTTTTTAACCAATTTATTTTGGCGCTTTACTGAATGAAAAAGAGTGAGCGAGAGGGAGGGCAGCAGGAGAGGAAGGCGACCTGGGGGTGCAAAGAATCTGTTTTTCACATCATGAATATAGTACAAGAACAGTAAATAGATCATAGAGAATAAGGTAGGGAGCTTCGGAAACCTACGCTATATGCTTCAGTAACATTTGGCCTTGGGTTTGGGATTTGCCTGGCATTTTAAGTGTGGTCCAGGGAGTCTTGTTTAAAACGCCAAATCTTCCCACCTTCTCCAACTGGTCGAAAAGTCAGAATATTCCCTTACCACTTTATGATTCGCATAAGTACGGAATAGAAATTCGGATTGGTGACCACACTGTTTCGTATTTGCGTTATCTATATATTGTAACGCAAAGTAGCCACGTGAATTAAGGAAGAGGCAGATAACACAGCTGATGCCACTAAATGGTACCAAATGCTGGGTCGGCAGCGTTTCTCTTTCCCTCTAGGGCAGTGGTCTCCAAACTTTTTAATGCCCTGCACCCCCCAGTTGAAAATAAAAAATAATTGGGCCCCCCTCAGAATTTTAAACAATTATTTTATAAAGATGGTGACGTTTAAATATGCCTATTCAAACATTTCAGTTAAGCGCCATTACCTTTTTTAAAATGCAACAACATGCTTCTGCTTAAAACAAAGGCCTGTTATCTGTATAACGCTTCTTTTGGCCAGAGTCTGGTGCCCCCTGGGATCATTTGAGGCGCCCCTAGTGGGGCCCGCCCCCCAGTTTGAAGACCTCTGCTCCAGGGCATTCTTTTTCAGCTTTGAACTAAGTCCTCGTCCTATGACCTGCTTATGTGCACTTAATGTTAAAGAAGGCCATAGAACAGAGTACGGGGTGGTTCCACTTCGGTGTCTTGTTTGCAATGAGAACAATCTGCTAGGATATCTTAACAGTTTGCTTTCTTCTCGCACTTCAACTCATTGCAGTGGAGAATGAAGTATAGACGATGGCTCCAGAGTGGTTAGGCGTCCTGAGTCTGTGGTGAAAGAATTCACATGAGTTGCAAGATATGCTCACTAAAGCAAGAAATAAAGGTATGGGAGAGTGTCATACCTGGGGCAGAGACCTCTGAATTAAGGATTCGTGGCACTTTTGAGATTGTAACAAAACAAACTGTATTCGCCCACACAAAGTTTTTAAGATAAACTAACAGCTAAGGAGCAATTTATTTACTGTGCACTGCTAGCAGAAATGTAAGAGAGAAAGTATTTTGTACCCGATTCATAATGTTTCTTTCCATGACTAATTACTTTGGAAAACACAAGTCTTATTTTTCAACTCTGATATATCTATGTGTCTGTAAAACACATCTTTGTCATGGTGACTTGGAGGGCTTCATCTTATGAATCTCTGAAGGTAATCGTGGCTCTAAAGTTGTTCATGAGCTATAATTCGATTTAAAAATTATGTACTTGTAGGGAGAGCCATTTTTCTCATTGTGCATTGCTGTGTTAGCAAACCTCAAAATGGTGTGTGAACACCTAGCGCCTGATTCACAAAGTGCACTTAGAAGAATATTTTATAGGACTAGGGTAGTACCACAAAATGTTCTACAAACTGAAATTCACAATCTGCATTTTTATAGTAACTTACAATTTTGAGTAAGTTTACTACATTTCGAATTCATAGACAGCATGTTTGTAGTACCTTACACTTTTGTATTAAGTCCCTACCTTCATTATTTTTTATGGGAGGATGTTGCAGTACCAGTGGTTGGCCATGTACCATGCTGGACTCACTACAAAAGGGAAAAACTCAGGGAACTATACAAGGAATTATTGTTTGCAATCTCCACCAATGGAATCCAAGGGACCCAGTCATCTTGATGTTCTGCCACAAAGCTTGGTAAATATCGCTCTATGATCTGTCTGAGTTTCTCGGTCTTACGACCAGTCTAAAAGTGCTAACTGATTGATTTGACAGCAATTGTACCTAGTTGTTTTAATAAGGTGTTCCAAAAGAGCAACATTAATTCAGTATCCTTATCTGTTACGATGAAATTGAGTAAGTCACAGAGCTGGAGTATCTTGCTGAAGAAATGCTGACTGCTCGACTCCTGTAGGTAACTTAGGCAATACAACCGAGTTTGCCAGTTTTGTTAAATGGTCCATCATGGTCCATAAGACTGTAATCCTTTAGAGTTTTGAAGTTCCACCACAAAGTCCATAGAGGTGCAAGACAATAGTTTGTGAAGTGTCAGAAGTGGTTGTAAGAGCCCCATTGTTCATCTTGAGTTGATCTTCTTTTGTGGACAAATTTGCTTTCCTTAAGTTAGACCACAAAAAAGTTCTTGCAAATATGTCTGGGGTCTTTTTAGCTCTTGGAAGGCCTACCCAAGGAGTGTGATGTCTCAAACTGGTGACCTTAGTATAAAGTTTTTCCCAATGAATGAAAACTTTTTTTTTCATGGAGTAATATTCCTGGCAGTAACATTTCTGTAACCATTTACATTGTTGTACATTTCCTTGTCTTTTCAAGAAACTGAGTTTTGGTTACTTGTGTGGTCAGAATGGCTAGAATAGTCTAAGAATTGTCCATGAGCTCTTGCTCTTCATTACAGTGACATTATAAAACACCTCCTTTTTCTCCCCATGAGCCTGCTTTATACCTGATGTTATGAAAGAAGCTGGAAAGGAAGAGGGGCCACTGGACATATTAGGCATTAGCACCCTTCATGCTCTTAAAGAAACTCATATTCTTATAATCTGTCCAGATTTTGATGATATGCTATGACCCTTCTAAGTAATGGCTCTAATATGTAAATACCTCCAAGATTACCAACAGTTCATAGCCATAAATAGTGTTTCTTTCTGGAGCAGACAAATGGAAAAAGAAATATGGAGGGTTTTTTGTGAGTTGGAGTGTTTCTGGAATAAAATGGCACATAGATCTAAGCTGTAGCATCTGTCTCTACAACAAAACGATGAGAACAGTCCCTATGTCTCAAAATAAATGCGGTGAAAGAGGTCTTTTCTGTTTCGATAGCCTTTTCTGGTACACCACTCGCCCCCACCTGAAGGGCTGATTGTTTTTGGTTAGTTCAGTTACAGGTTTGATGAGTGTAACACCTTGGATTATTATTTGGTGTGAGAAACTGTTCAACTCAAGGAAGAATCACAACTCTTGGCAGGGTGAACCTGCAAAGTCACAAAATTAACCTTGCCTCCGTGCTATGGTACAAAGCAGACAGGCTTAATTTTGGGCAATGTGTAAAGTATTAAAGCAGTATCAAAACATTAATAAAGTTAAAATGCCAAATTAAAATCCTAAACCAAATTAGAAAATTAGAGTAAAAGTTCAACAACAAAATCACACCAAAATTACAAAAATCCAATAGCAGGAACCGGAGATGTGACTGTCCAAGGTTTTAGATAATTATAGCACTAAAAACTTCCAAGCACCAATAGTGGCCAAAGGTTGCAGTAGACGAAGACCTAGGCATGACTTGAGGACAACAGAGATGGAGAGCAGGTCAGGTACACCAAGCAGATTGGCCCTGCTGAACCCTGCAAGTCAGAAAGTTTGAAAAACTTCTGAGTCCCAAATCAAAAAGAAAATTTGTCACTTTTCTGAGTGGAAACCCCTCTCTGTGCAGGACAAAGCTGAAACTGTAGCCGGCTCTGTGGAACTGCAGGTTGAATACTTAAAGCAGATTGGTCCTACTTACTCTCTTTTCATGTTTTAGTTCCAAAATCTTTAAAGGCCCAACCCAGACAGGATCCTTGTCATTTTTTTCAGAAGTGAATAGTTCTCCTAGTGGTGAAAAGTTGAAATTCGATCCGACACCATGGAACTGCTGGTCAGATACTTTTCACAGTGGGTTCTACTGAAACTCTTGAGCACAAGTTTTTTTACAATTTCCAAACTTTCATCTGGTGGCCAAATAACCACAGGGGTGCACTTCAGAGGATCTCAGTGACGGTCACTTAGAAACTCTCAGGGCAGAGGCCAACAGCACAGTCCAGTCCAAGTCCACTTGCTACTGGTCAACTAGGTAGTTTAGGAAAAAGGTCTCTTGCAGCTTGTTGTGTGCTTGTAGCCACACAAGAGATCAACCAACTGACCCTGGGAGTCCACTTCTTTTTGAGAGGAGAAGGTCCAGTCCCTCATGGCTCCTCTCAAGTCACAGACAACAGGTCCACTGTTCACTCTTCTGTTCTTCCTCAGCCCCTGAAAGTTTTCTGAGGAGGGTACCTTGGGGTACCACATTTATAGCTGTCGTCAGACAGTGGGTGGGGAGGATTCCTAGGCATTCCTTAATCAATGGAGTAAAAGTTACTGACAGCAACCCTACCCACTTTACCATTAGTTCTGTTTTACCTTACCAAAACAGGCCCAAAATGCCATCTGCCAGGAATTTTCAAGCTACCGAAAGTCTTTTACCACACTAAACTTGGGTTCTGAGGGCTGCAAGTTTGAGGCTGGCCTGGTTTGTAGTGGGTACCTTGGGTACTTACACCTTACATCAGGTCCAGTTATCCCTTGCTAGTGAATGTAGTCGTGTTCTAGCAGCTTAGGCTGATAGAGGAAGCTATAGGAGAGCAGCTTAGGCTGAACTAGGAGACATGCAAAGCTCATGCAATACCACTTATAGTTACACAGTACTTATACACAAGTAAAGACAATACTCAGTGTTACCAAAAATAAAGGTATTTATATGGGTGACACAGTACCAAAAATATCTTAGAGACAATACTCCTTCTGGAGGTAAGTATTATACATATTATATGCACTAGACACCAAAATTAGACAAGTAAATAGTCATAGAACAATGCAAACAGTAGGAAATCCTATAGAATGCAATAGGAGAAAATAGGTCTAAGGGCAACACAAACCATATACTAAAAAAGTGGAATGTGAATCACAAATTCCCCCCTAGACAAGAGTAATGTGTGCAGAATCGCAGGGAGTGTAAGAATACAGTAAAGGTAAGTAAATTACTCCCCCCCCAGAGCTCAGAAAAGCAGGAGTAAAGTACTGCAAGTTTCCTTTGCACACACTACACCTCGTTTTAGGGATTTTGCAGCAGCCAACCAAGTCTGCAAAGAAGAACTGCTGGATTATTGGACCTGAAGACCTGCAAAGGAAGGGGACCAAGTCCAGAAGTCAAAAGAAGTTCCAGGAAGGATAGGAGCCCCTGCCAACCCAAAAGAGGGTGCAAAAGAAGAGTCCCCAGTTAGTTGAAGAGTGCAGAAATGCACCCTAGGAAGATGGCAGTGGGTTGCTGCATGATGCAAAAGATGTCCCACAGCTATGAAGATCATTGCAGATGAGATTTTGTGTTAGTGCATTTTTCATCAAAATGGCACTGGATGGGCCCAGGAGGAACCTGGGGGCCTCAACTCTGTGTGAGGAGGAAGAGGGGGCTCTCAGCACTTTAAAGAGTCCTAAGGATGCCAGCCAGCACCCCCAGAAGCCGCAGGATCTGGGTTCAAAGGAGGTGCAAAACATGGTTGATGTGGCACAACAAAAGAAGGTCCCACGCCGCCAGAGAACAACTCAGCAAGTTGAGCGTTGCAGGGTGGAGTGCTGGGGACTTGGGCCAGGCTGTGCACGAAGGAATTTTGCAAAGATTGCACAGAGGCCTCAGGAGGTGAAGAAGACACAAAACACAGGGATACCGTTGTTCTCGAGGGAGGCAAGGTCTGACCTCCTCCAAATTGCATCAGAAGGACCTCAGGGCAGTCTATTTCGATGATGTCTACCCTCTGTGTCCTTAGGAGCACGCTCGTTGTCGTGAGAGGAGTCCCAGGGTACCAGTCGTCACCTTGGAAGGTGTCTGCTTGGAGCAAGGGAGGGACTCTGTCACTCCCCAGGAGATTTCTTCGGTCCTTTTGGTGCAGGATGAAGACAGGGAGTCCCCAGAGCATGCACACCATGGAAACTGTTACAGTTGCTGACTTGGAGCTGAGGTTGCTGAAGAAAAGTGTCTCTTGTAGACACTTTGTTGCAGTTACAGCGTTTCTTGGAGCAGGCTGCGGTTGATCTGAGGTGAGAGGATGCTGAAGTTGTTGCAGAGGATTCCTGAATGAAACTAGCAAGCAGAATCTGAAGAGAGCCCACAGGAGAGACCCTAAATAGCCCTGAGAGGGGGATTGGCTACCTTATCAGGTATGGACCTATCAGGAGTGGCCTCTGATGTCACCTGCTGGCACTGGCCACTCAGAGGCCTCCAGAGTGCCCCCATACCTTGCAAAGCAAGATGGCTGAAGTCTGGGACACACTGCAGGAGCTCTGGGCACCACCCCTGGGGTGGTGATGCACAGGGGAGTGGTCACTCTCCTTTCCTTTGTCCAGTTTCCTGGCAGAGCAGGGGAGAAGGGGGCCCTGAACCGGTGTAGACTGGTTTATGCAAGGAGGGCACCATCTGTGCCCTTCAAAGCATTTCCCTCCCCAGCCTGTAACACCTATTTCCAAAGGGAGAGGGTGTAATACCCTGCTCTCAGAGGAAATGCTTTGTTCTGCCTTCCTGGGACTGGGATGCCCAGACTCTAGGAGGGCAGAACCCTGTCTGTGAGGTGGCAGCAGCTGTAGCTGCAGTGCAAGCCTCAGAAAGCTGGTTTGGCAGTTCTGGGGGTCCATGGTGGAGCTCCCAGGATACATGGAATTGGCTCCCCAATACCAGATGTGGAATGGGGGGACAATTCCATGATCTGAGACATGTTACATGGCCATATTCGGAGTTACCATTGTGAAGCTACATTTAGGTATTGACCTATATGTAGTGCACGCGTGTAATGGTGTCCCAGCACTCACAAAGTCCAGGGAAATGGCCCTGAACTATGTGGGGGCACCTTTGCTAGTGCAAGGGTGCCCTCCCACTTAGTAACTTTGCACCTAACCTTCAGCAAGTGAAGGTTAGACATATAGGTGACTTATAAGTTACTTAAGTGCAGTGAAAATGGCTGTAAAATAGTGTGCGCACTATTTCATGCAGGCTGCAATGGCAGTCCTGTGTAAGGGTTTGTCTGAGCTCCCTATGGGTGGCAAAAGAAATGCTGCGGCCCATATGGATCTCCTGGAACCCCAATTCCATGGGTATCTAGGTACCATATACTAGGGACTTATAAGGGGGGTTCCAGTGTGCCAATTGAAATTGGTAATTGAAGTCACTGGCCTGCAGTGACAAATTGTAAAAGCAGAGAGAGCATAAGCATTGAGGTTTTGATTAGCAGAGCCTCAGTGACACAGTTAGGCAATATACAGGCATACATATTAGGCCACAAACTATGAGCACTGGGGTCCTGGCTAGCAGGATCCCAGTGAGACAGGCAAAACATACTGACATATAGGTTCTTATCTATGAGCACTGGGGTCCTGGCTAGCAGGATCCCAGTGACACAGTAAAAACACACTGCACACACTCACAAACTGTCAGGAATAAGGCTGTGCGCGGTCCAGGTCCCGCCCAAAACTCCGCTGCTCGTATTTGTGGCGCTTCACGCACACCACTTGTCATCCCTTCCTGTTCTAAAAGTGGTCATCAGCATCGCCTGCCCTGTGGTAAATCTCATGTAGCTGCAGGACCAGGACATTGGTGGACAAGGTGCACTTATCAGTGCTATTCTATGAAGGGACTACAATTCCCAGGTTTTTAGAGGCAGCGGCCATCTCGGGGTGTGGCAGGCCTATAAAGCCCAGCCACACCCAAGCACCTTGCTCACTATTTTGAAGACTTCGATGCAGTCAGACCTCGTGGGGGTTCCTCTGAAGAAGAGCAGATTTCCGGCATGGCAGATTGACAACAAGTCGGAGTATCCTTGTTTCCATGGTGAATTCAGATACGAGTAGGTCGTACTCGTAGCGGTAAGGTCTTGATGAGCCCAATCTTGAAGGAAGTGGTTACTTCCAAAAGTACAGCGCCCCTTAGCACAACAAGCAAAGCCTTTCCAGTTCTAAGACTAAAGCGGCCTTGGCGCGGTGATCAAAGAGCTTCGAATCACAGGAGTAAACCCCCCGTAGCACAACAAGCAAAGCACTCCAGGCTACACGTGTAAAGTGCCCTTGGCACGATAATCAAAGCGTTTCAGTCCACATGAGTAAAACGCCCTTGGCACGACAATCAAAGCGTTTCAGGCCACATGAGTAAAGTGGTCTTGGCACGAGGATCAAAACGCTTTAGTCCACATGAGTAAAAGCACCCCCTTAGCACAACGAGCAAAGCACTTCAAGGTACAAGAGTAAATCGCCCTTGCTATGACAATCAAAGCGTTTCAGGTTACATGAGTAAAGCGATCTGGGCACAAGTATCAAAACGCTTCAGGCCACATGAGTAAAGTGCCCCTCTGCATAACGAGCGTAGCGCTTCAGACAAAGCAAGTAAAAGCACTCTCTGGCATAATGAAAAAGGCGCTTCATGTATGATGATCAAAGCGCTTCATGAACAACAAGCAAGGCGCTTATGCCCAATGAACAAAACGCTTCAAGTTAAATGAGTAAATTTTCAGGCCTAGGTAGTAAATGTGAAAAGTTTTCAGAGATAAGCAAATTATAGTTTCATTGTTTTTTGGGAAACATAATATGTGAGATACATATTTAAGTCTTTGAGAATTTCTAGGCGTAGATCAAAGGTTTATCTTATGAATGCATAATTGTTACATGATTGATATTTTGAGTATGACCATAGTCCAAAGCTCTTGCCATTTCTAGGTTTAGAGGTTGCAGTTTGTTCTTGTTCCATGAGTCAAAGAAGGGGCTACGCCCAATTCACAAAGAGTCTCAATCTGATATCACAGAGACTCCTTTATTCAAGAGTCTATTGGTGAGTTATACTGTTATGAATGAATGTATGCATATTTGTTCTACCCATTTCTTTTCAGATTTCTCTCCCTGCAGTTCCCTACCCTAATTCCCTTCCCCCCGCCTGGCTTCATCATAACTCTGTGCTATAATAGCCTTCTGAGTTGGTGACACCGGGAGGTGGGCCTTTTGTTCAGCAGTGTGCCGATCCAGAGGAAAGGGCACTGTGACAGAATAGTGAGCCCACAAGTTTATACTTTCCTCTTGGTCTGTACGTGAGCTGCGCAAAATGGCCACCTTAGACACCCTTATGCAAGTAGTCACTCAAATGCAAAGGGATTTGACAGACTCAAAAAATATTACAGCCGATTTAGTTAACAAAGTAACCCAGGTACAGAGTAAGGTGGATGGTTCTGAATCTGAGTCTCGTCCTATGCTTTCCACACCTACTAACATAGCTGTGAACATGCTGACACAGATTGCTCTAGCTGCACCAGAAAGATTTTCCGGGGACCCCAATAAGGTTCAGGTTTTTCTCACACAGGTGGAATTACACATTTTACGTGTCATCCCAGTGCCTTTCCGGATGCGCAATCTAGAATTGCATTCCTTATATCATATCTGAATGGTGATGCAGCTACTTGGGCGGTGCTATTAGTTCGATTAGACAGTCCCCTTTTGTATAATTGGCGTCGTTTTGTAGAAGAATTTGTAAATGTATTTGAAAGGCACGCAATAACTATATCTGCAGACAAAGAGTTACTAGAAATACGTCAAGGAAACAAAGTCTTGATAACGTATTTGTCACACTTCAGCCGGTTAGTAGTGGAAACTGCTTGGCCAGAGAAAAAAAGGTCAGTAGTATTTTATCAAGGGCTAAAAGACGAACTGAAAGACGTATTGGCCGAAGTTGAACCGCAACCGGAAACTTGTACTGATTTAATTAATCTAACCCTGCGGATAGATCATAGACTCTCAGAGAGAAAAGGAGTAAGGAAAAAATGGGAAAAACCCAACTGGCGAATGGAAAGGTCCAGACACCTTCAGTTGTCCTCAGATCCTATTATAGAACCAATGGATATCAGAACTGTTCGCCCATCATTGACTAAAGAGGAGAAAGACATGCGATGAAGAAATGGACAGTGTCTGTATTGTGGAAAGAAGGGTCATTTCGTAAAGGAATGTCAAAAGAAACCCAAAGGTAAAATTGATCCAACATCTGTGACAAAGAAAAAGTTAGCGATTGCTTCGGAAAATTCACAGGAAAACTAAAGTGCCCAAGAAAAAACGAAGGGGATCTCTTGGGCAAATTGACAATCCCTTCAGTGTGATCATGCACAAATCGCTATGTCAAACATTTTCGAATTTTAGTACAACTGACTGTACAGGGAAAAAGACATAATGTACAAGTTCTAATTGATTCAGGGGCAACAGGAAACCAACAGACTGCACCAGATTTACATATACCCAGTGTCAAGAAAAAGGTTCCTGAAGTTGTTTATGCAGTTGATGGTAGTGAATTGGCAGGAGGCCCCGTTACTAAACAAACCTCACGAATACAGATGATTTGCAAACATGATGAGAATATAAAACACTGTGAGATAATTCGCTTTGATATAATCCAAGCACCCCAAAATGGTTTTATCTTAGGAATGCCGTGGTTAATGTTACACAATCCATGCATAGACTGGCGCAACCTAGTTTTGCGTTTTTCTTCTTCTTCTTGTTCCAAAAAATGTCTTCAACCAAGACGAGACAAAGAAGGAAATCTTCAACAATCTCTTGCTACTGCAGTCGAGAAGGAAATTGAGCTGGCACCACAGTATTTAGAATATACTGACGTTTTCTGTGAAAAGAAAGTGAGTTCCTTACCACCTCACAGGCCGTACGACTGCCAGATCGACCTTGTACCATGCACCAATATACCAAATTGTAGAATCTATGCATTATCAGAGAAAGAAAATCAAGTCCTACGAGAATATCTTGATCAATGCTTAGCCAACGAGCTAATTCGGCCATCACGATCTCCAGCGGCTTCTCCGCTGTTTTTCATCCAGAGAGGCAATGGCGAATTGAGACCTTGTATTGATTTTAGAGCGATTAACAAGATCACTGTTAAAAATAAATATCCACTACCTCTCATACCGGTCTTGTTAGACCAGGTGAAATCTGCCGTTATTTACACCAAACTTGACTTACAAGGTGCTTATCATCTAGTTCGAATTCGAGAGGGAGATGAATGGAAAACGGCTTTTAAGACTCGTTATGGTCTCTTTGAGTATCTAGTGATGCCGTTTGGTCTATGTAACGCTCCAGCAGCTTTCCAATATTTCCTAAACGATGTTCTGAGAGAATACCTCGACATCTTTGTCATCGTTTATATTGACGATATATTGATCTAGTCAAACTCTGAAGAAATACATGAAGAACATGTAAAAAAGGTATTACAAACTCTGCGAAACCATAATTTGTTTTGCAAATTAAGTAAATGTGAATTCCATACCAAAGAAGGTGAATTTTTGGGAGTCATTTTAACACGATACGGCATGCAAATGACTGAAAGAAAAATTCAAGCAGTATCAGAATGGCCCACACCAAAATCAGTACGTGACATCCAATGTTTTTTGGGTTTTGCAAATTTTTATCGACGCTTCATCCATCACTTCTCCCAAAAGGTGGCACCAATTAGCAAATTGCTAAGGAAAAAAGCCATCTTCAACTGCTCCCAAGAGACAGAGGAAGCATTTCAAGACTTAAAAAAGGCTTTTACTTCAGCTCCCATTCTAGCTCATCCCAATGTAGAGGACCCATTCATTGTGGAAGCCGATACATCCGAGGTCGCTGTTGGGGCCATCCTATCCCAACCTCACAGAGAAACTAGACAATTGCATCCCATAGCATATGTGTCAAGCAAACTGAATGAAGCAGAACAAAATTACACCATAGCAGAAAAAGAATTACTAGCAATTCGCAATGCTTTCAAGGAATGGAGACATTATTTATTGGGAGCAAAACACACCATAACTGTATACTCTGATCATCGAAACTTACAATTTATGAGCTCTGCCAGACTACTAACTCCCAGGCAACTGAGATGAATGCTATTCTTTGCAGAATTTGATTTCACAGTGACGTTTAGACCTGGAGTAGATAATCGTAAGGCCAACGCATTGTCTAGGCAAGATTCTTTGAACACACATACTGAACAAAAACCCATGCCTATTATAACGCCTTCAAAAGTGTTGTGTTTAATAGCAGCCAAGAAGTTCTTTGATCTTATTCGTAATAATTTTCACATCACCAAGTGGCAAGAGTGGTTACAGCAAGACACCAAAAGGTCCATTCAACAAGGCCTACCTCTATACGAATCTCGAGTATTCCTGCCCACTGAGGAGTTAAGAGAGACAGCTTTTTATTGGTTGCATAGTCATCCTCTGGCAGGTCATCTAGGTCCTCAAAAAACACTAGAACTCATGAAAAGGTATTTTTGGTGGCCTACATTCGTTCATGACTTAAAACAAATGCTACATTCATGTGAAGTATGTGCAAGGTGCAAAAGCGAACATAACAAGCCCAAAGGTCTATTGATACCACTACCCATTCCCAATCATCCATGGGAACATATCTCTATGGATTTTATTACCGGTCTTCCTCAAGTAAAGCAATTTACAACCATTTTAGTGGTGGTGGATAGTCTTACCAAATATGCTCATTTAATTGTCTGTAAAGATCTCACAACCTCTGACACCTTAGCAAATATCATCTTAGAAAACACTGTTCACCTTCATGGACTTCCAAGGGTCATCCTCTCTGATAGAGAAACACAATTTTCTGCACGTTTTTGGCAGCAATGGTGCAAGTCCTTACGAATTGATTCGACTTCATCCACTAGTTATCATCCACAAACGGATGGTCAAACAGAGAGATTAAACCAAACTCTAAAACAATACTTACGATGTTATGCAACAAAGTCTCCTAAAATATGGCTGGATCTTTTGTGGCTTGCAGAACTGGCTTATAACAACTCTCACCACTCTTCAATAAACTCAACTCCTTTTTATGGTTTATATGGGCGTCATCCGCACATTTTGCCAGTTACGCTACCTGTTTCTACTCAAACCACTCCAGCAGTCATGGACATGTTAACACACATGAAAAAGGTACATTCACAATTGCAAACAAATCTACACCAAGCAAAGACAAAATATAAAATGCAATATGACAAAAAACACCAGCTTGTTCCTCAGTATACAGACAAAGATAGAGTTTGGTTATCCATGAAAAACGTTGTATTCAGAAATAAAAATATGTTTCATCAAAATTCATAGGGCCCTATGAAGTTCTGTGACAAGTGAACCCAGTAGCATATAAAATAAAATTGCCATCGTCCTTGAAAATTCATCTGGTGTTTCACACTTCACTTCTTAAACCTGCTTCGCCCTCAAGTGTCACACAACCTGCTCCTCTACTAGTCCAAGGTCAATGGGAGTATGAGGTGTGATCTATCTTAGACTCCAGATATCGTGGGTCTTCCCTTTGGTACTTAGTGTCCTGAAAAGGATACGGACCGGAAAATGACTTCTGGGAACCTGCAAGACATGTACATGCACCGCGTTTGGTGCGACGCATTCATCTCCTCCATCCTGATAAGCCGGGCCCTGGCCCATGCTTGGGAGAGGGGTGTAGTGTCAGGAATAAGGCTGTGCGCGGTCCAGAACTCACCCGAAACTCCGCTGCGCGTATTTGCGGCGCTTCCTGCACACCACTTGTCATCCCATCCTGTTCTAAAAGTGGTCATCAGCATCGCCTGCCCTGTAGTAAAGCTCATGTAGCTGCAGGGTCAGGACATTGGTGGACAAGATGCACTTATCAGTGCTATTCTATGAAGTGACTACAATTCCCAGGTTTTTAGAGGCAGCGGCCATCTTGGGGTGTGGCAGGCCTATAAAGCCTAGCCACACCCAAGCACCTTGCTCACTATTTTGAAGACTTTGATGCATTCAGACCTCGTGGGGGTTCCTTTGACGAAGAGCAGATTTCCTGCATGGCAGATTGACAGCAAGTCGGAGTATCCTTGTTTCCATGGTGAATTCAGATACGAGTAGGTCGTACTCGTAGCGGTAAGGTCTTGATGAGCCCAATCTTGAAGGAAGTGGTTACTTCCAAAAGTACAGTGCCCCTTAGCACAACGAGCAAAGCGGTTCCAGTTCTAAGACTAAAGCGGCCTTGGCGCGACGATCAAAGAGCTTCGGATCACAGGAGTAAAGCGCCCCGTAACACAACAAGCAAAGCGCTTCAGGCCACACGTGTAAAGCGCCCTTGGCACGATAATCAAAGCATTTCAGTCCACATGAGAAAAGCGCCCTTGACATGACAATCAAAGTGTTTCAGTCCACATGAGTAAAGCGCCCTTGGCACGACAATCAAAGCGTTTCAGTCCACATGAGTAAAGCGCCCTTGGCACGACAAACAAAGCGTTTCAATCCACATGAGTAAAGCGCCCTTGGCACGATAATCAAAGCGTTTGAATCCACATGAGTAAAGTGCCCTTGGCACAACAAACAAAGTGTTTCAATCCACATGAGTAAAGCGCCCTTGGCACGATAATCAAAGCGTTTCAATCCACATGAGTAAAGTGCCCTTGGCACAGCAATCAAAGCGTTTCAGTCAACATGAGTAAAGCGCCCTTGGCACGACAATCACAGCGTTTCAGGCCACATGAGTAAAGTGGTCTTGGCACGAGGATCAAAACACTTTAGTCCACATGAGTAAAAGCACCCCCTTAGCACAACGAGCAAAGCGCTTCAAGGTACAAGAGTAAAGCACCCTTGCTATGACAATCAAAGCATTTCAGGCTACATGAGTAAAGCAAACTGGGCACGAGTATCAAAACGCTTCCGGCCACATGAGTAAAGCGCCCCTTGGCATAACGAGTGTAGCGCTTCAGACAAAGCAAGTAAAAGCAATCGCTGGCATAATGAAAAAGCCGCTTCATGTATGATGATCAAAGCGCTTCATGAACAGCAACCAAGGCGCTTATGCCCAATGAACAAAACGCTTCAAGTTCAATGAGTACATTTTCAGGCCTAGGTAGTAAATATGAAAACGTTTCAGAGATAAGCAAATTATAGTTTCATTGTTTTTTGGGAAACATAATATGTGAGATACATATTTAAATCTTTGAGAATTTCTAGGCGTAGATCAAAGGTTTATCTTATGAATGCATAATTGTTACATGATTGATATTTAGAGTATGACCATAATCCAAAGCTCTTGCATCTCTAGGTTTAGAGGTTGCAGTTTGTTCTTGTTCCATGATTCAAAGAAGGGGCTACGCCCAATTCACAAAGAGTCTCAATTTGATATCACAGAGAGGCCTTTATTCAAGAGTCTATTGGTGAGTTATACTGTTATGAATGAATGTATGCATATTTGTTCTAACAATTTCTTTTCAGATCTCTCTCCCTTCAGTTCCCTACCCTAATTCCCTTCACCCCGCCTGGCTTCATCATAACTCTGTGCAATAATAGCCTTCTGAGTTGGTGACGCCGGGAGGTGGGCCTTTGTTCAGCAGCGTGCAGATCCAGAGGAAAGGGCACTGTGACAGAATAGTGAGCCCACAAGTTTATACTTTCCTCTTGGTCTGTACGTGAGCTGCGCAAAATGGCCACCTGAGACACCCTTATGCACGTAGTCACTCAAATGCAAAGGGATTTGACAGACTCAACATTTTTTACAGCCGATTTAGTTAACAAAGTAATCCAGTTACAGAGTAAGGTGGATGGTTCTGAATCTGAGTCTCGTCCTACGCTTTCCACACCTACTAACATAGCTGTGAACTTGCTGACACAGATTCCTCTAGCTGCACCAGAAAGACTTTTGGGGACCCCAATAAGGTTCAGGTTTTTCTCACACAGGTGGAATTACATTTTACGTGTCGTCCCAGTGCCTTTCCGGATGTGCAATCTAGAATTGCATTCCTTATATCATATCTGAATGGTGATGCAGCTACTTGGGCGGTGCCATTAGTCCGATTAGAGAGTCCCCTTTTGTGTAATTGGAGTCGTTTTGTAGAAGAATTTCTAAAGGTATTTGACAGGCGCGCAATAACTATGTCTGCAGACAAAGAGTTACTAGAACTACGTCAAGGAAACAAAGACTTGATAACGTATTTGTCACACTTCAACCGGTTAGTAGTAATAACCGCTTGGCCAGAGAAAAAAAGGTCAGCAGTATTTTATCAAGGGCTAAAAGACGAACTGAGAGACGTATTGGCCAAAGTTGAACCGCAACCGGAAACTTGTACTGATTTAACTAATCTAACCCTGCGGATAGATCATAGACTCTCAGAGAGAAAAGGAGTAAGAAAAAAATGGGAAAAACCCAACTGGCGAATGGAAAGGTCCAGACACCTACAGTTGTCCTGAGATCCTATTATAGAACCGATGGATATCGGAACTGTTCGCGCATCATTGACCAAAGAGGAGAAAGACATGCGACGAAGAAATGGACAGTGTCTATATTGTGGAAAGAAGGGTCATTTCGTAAAGGAATGTCAAAAGAAACCCAAAGGTAAAATTGATCCAACATTTGTGACAAAGAAAAAGATAGCGATTGATTTGGAAAATTCACAGGAAAACTAAAGTGCCCAAGAAAAAAAAGGGGACCTCTTGGGCAAATTGACAACCCCTTCAGTGTGTTCTTGCACAAATCGCTATGTCAAACATTTTTGAATTTTAGTACAACTGGCTGTACAGGGAAAAAGACATAGGGGGTCATTCCGACCCCGGCGGGCGGCGGGCGGAAACCTCCAAAAGACCGCACCGCGGTCAAATGACTGCGGGGGTCATAACAACTTTCCCGCTGGGCCGGCGGGCGATCTTCAAAAGATCGCCCGCCGGCCCAGCGGGAAAGCCCCTGCAAAGAGGAAGCTGGCTCCGAATGGAGCCGGTGGATTTGCAGGAGTGCGACGGGTGCAGTGGCACCCGTCGCGATTTTCAGTGTCTGCAAAGCAGACACTGAAAATCTTTGTGGGGCCCTGTTAGGGGGCCCCACGACACCCGTTCCCGCCAGCCTGGTTCTGGCGGTGAAAACCGCCAGAAACAGGCTGGCGGGAAGGGGGTCGGAATCCCCATGGCGGCGCTGCAAGCAGCGCCGCCATGGAGGATTCACTGGGTCAGGGGTAAACCGGCGGGAAACCGCCGGTTCCCCTTTTCTGACCGCGGCTTTACCGCCGCGGTCAGAATTGCCCATGAAGCACCGCCAGCCTGTTGGCGGTGCTTCCGCGGCCCTCTGCCCTGGCGGTTTCAAACCGCCAGGGTCAGAATGAGGGCCATAATGTACAAGTTCTAATTGATTCAGG
Organism: Pleurodeles waltl; assembly: GCF_031143425.1. Lineage (NCBI taxonomy): Eukaryota > Metazoa > Chordata > Amphibia > Caudata > Salamandridae > Pleurodeles > Pleurodeles waltl. Next base: position 1,147,064,507 of record NC_090444.1, on the reverse strand, counting down.
GGCAACAGGAACTTTTGTGGACCATCAGATTGCACTAGATTTACATTTACCCAGTGTCAAGAAAAAGGTTCCTGAAGTTGTTTATGCAGTTGATGGTAGTGAATTGGCAGGAGGCCCGTTACTAAAGAAACCTCACGAATACAAATGATTTGCAATAATAGCCTTCTGAGTTGGTGATGCCGGGAGGTGGGCCTTTTGTTCAGCAGTGTGCAGATCCAGAGGAAAGGGCACTGTGACACAAACAGGCCAAAAGTGTGGGTAACCATGCTAGAAAGAGGCTACTTTCTCACACAACCCCCCCAAACGAAGGACAATAAGGCTAACCTTGGCCAGTTGGGACTTTATTGTCTAAGTGGTGATAAGTGGAGAGTAGATCTGCAATAGAGTGGTTACTCCATTTATCATCCACTATATGGTTACTTCCCTCTGGGGATGTAAACCAACCTGTTTGGAGATTTTTACCTAACCAACAGTGTGAGTGTTAATTCTCAGAGTTCCTATTAGTATGTTTTAAAGTTGGGCAGTGGGATTGGTCCACTGGGCCTATGTCAAATGCAGAAAATGCTAGACAGGGATGATGTCTCAGTAAAGCCATAGCTGGGCAAAACTTTGTCCATATGGCTGCAAGAGAGAACAGGGTTGCTGTTTCTCTTGAATTGGAGAAGGGCAGGGCTGCTGTCCTATAAGCTCCACACCAGAACAGGGCTGCCGTCCTAAGTGTTTAGAGGTAGTGCAGGGCTGCTGCACTAACGTTTCTCTGGGAGGGCTGGAGGGATGCTCCATATTTACTAAAATGGTGCAATTTTGCACATCTGGATTAGTAATTCCACAAAGAGGTACTTTTACCCCTGGGAGTCTAGCTGTGGTAGCTGATGGCTCCTTTGGTACAGGTTCCACCCCAGGAGAGGTTTCTCTCACCACAGGAATGGTATTCTTAGTGGCAGGGTAGGGAAGAAATACTTTAATACCCTTTTTACCTGTTGGTGGAGAAGGATCCTGAGATTTCAGGGCTTTTTCTCTCCTTTGCTTTTTCATTTCACCAGAAATAAGAGGAAGCAATTCCTCAGGGATACCCAGCATAGATGCACGGGTATTACACTCTACCTCAGCCCAACCTGAGGCCTCTAGGTCATTCCCTAAGAGACAATCTATAGGTAAGATAGGTGATACCACCACCTGCTTAGGGCCAGTAACTCCACCCCAACTAAGTTGAACTTCAGCTAAGGGGAGAGACTGGGTGGAGTTATTGACATCAGTAACTTGGTACTACTGTCCAAGGGGTTGTTGCGCAGGTGACACTAGGTTTTCAGTCACCAAAGTGACACTGGCACCTGTGTCCCTGTAGGCTTGGGCCTCAACACCGTTTATCAAGATTTACTGCCTGTACTTATCCATGTTAAGGGGACAAGCCGCCAATGTGGCAAGGCCAAAGTCACCAGGTGTGACAGAAACTGTCTTCGGACTGTCTACCCCATTTTCTATTATGGTCCCAAAAGTGAACCCAACTACACCTTTAGTTTGACTATTGCCAGTAGTCCCACCACTATTACTATGACTGCTAGGGGCACTAGAGTCTGATGTCTTAGTAGTGGTAGGCTCAGGGGCTTTCCCTGTGCAGGACTTATCCCCTGGCCAATGGCCTTTATATCTACACACATAGCACCAAGGCTTTTTCCGATTGTGTGAAGAGTTTGAAGAAGATGAAGAAGCTGTATCCCTACCCCCAGAGGAGTGTTTTGGTCCTGAAGAAGGATCTTTATGTTTACGTTTATTCCCATGCTTGTCATGAGATTTTTCACCATCTTTCTTCTGCCATCCTTGTCACCCCCTGTATGAGCTTTTCTGCTCACCCTTGTTCTGATCCATTTGTCTGCTTCTTTCCCAATTCTTGGGGAGAGGTCAGATCTGAGTCCACAAGATACTGATGTAACAAGTGAGACACACAATTATTTAAGCTATGCTCTCTCCGAATCAAATTATATAGGCTTTCATAATCAGTCACCTTACTGACATGTAACCAACCTTCTAGGACCTTCACAGAACAGTCCACAAAGTCTGTCCAGTCCTGTGATGACTCTTATGTGGTCTCTCTGAACTTATGTCTGAACTGTTTAGTGGTAAGCCCAGACCATCTAATAGTGCATTTTTAAGAACCTGGTAATTATCTGCATAATCCTCTCTGACAATAAGAAGTCTGTCTCTACCTTTTCCAGAGAGGGATAACCAATGGATAGCAGCCCACTGTACATGAGGGACCCTCGAAACTTTACAGGCCCTCTCAAGTGCAGCAAACCACTTGTTGATGTCATCACCATCCTTGTATGGAGGGACAACTTTGTACAGATTTCTAGAATCAAATGAAGGTTCCCTAACATTTGTATTTCTAAAACTGCTGCTGCCACCATGGGGAACTAACCCCAAACCCTGCCTCTCTTTCTCCACTGCCAGGGATTCCCTGTCTAAGGCCAACTGCTGCTGCATTAGCTTCAGTCTGGCCTCCTCTAACCTCAGCCTTCTGAGTTCCCTATCTAGGCACTGGTCCACAGGGTTAGAATTATGTGAAGCCTCTGAAACAGAGGTAAGATGATAGTGTGCAGAGGCACACCCATCTCTAACAGGGGCCACTCTAGTGACCTGGCCTCTAGGGTGAAGGGAGCCTTACTTGTGTGTGAACCCTTCCCACTACCAGTTATACTAGGAGGCTTGTTCACAGATAGGTCTGTGGAAAGACCATCCCCAGAATTGTCATCTTGCTCCTCTGAGCCTTCCTGGTTTGAGGCACTCTCTACCTCTTCCCCTGTCCGATCTGGAACCAGTGCTGAGTCCCTGGTAATCTTGGAGGAGAAGATATAAGAGGAACTCCTTATTGGGGTTCTTCATAATCCCTAAACCTCTCTCAATACAGAGAACTCCCAAACTTTTAAAGTTTAGATTTTCATGAGTAGTCTTGACAACTCTAGGGTAGCTTCTACAGAAGACATAATGAAAGAAAAAAAAGTTTAGGAAAGTGAGTAAAAAGTTAGTAGAATAACAGAGCTAACTTTTTAGAGAAAAGAAGAAAACTTTTCAGAACTTTGTAAAAATGTTTCCAAAGTTTAACAGAACTTTTAATAAAGTTAGAAAATTGTTTCTAGGTATATATTATATATGCATCAAGTATTGGAGCAAGCTTTTCTTGTGAAAAGCACAGGTAACAAAGTGGTAAAGCAATTGCAAGTACTTATCCCACTGCTGCACCACCAATGTAGGAGGCTGGCCTGGTTTCTAGAGGGTACCTTGGGTACTTACACCTTACACCAGGTCCAGTTATTCCTTGTTAGTGAATGTAGTAGTGTTCTAGCAGCTTAGGCTGATAGAGGTAGCTATAGCAGAGCAGCTTAGGCTGAACTAGGAGACATGCACAGCTCATGCAATACCAATTATAGTTACACAGTACATTATACACAAATAAAGACAATAGTCAGTGTTACCAAAATTAAAGGTATTTATATGGGTGACACAGTGGCAAAAATATCTTAGAGACAATACTCCTTCTGGAGGTATGTATTATACACAATATATACACTGGACACCAAAATTAGACAAGTAAATAGTCATAGAATAAGGCAAACAGTAGGAAATCCTATAAGAAAATAGGTCTAGGGGCAACACAAACCATATACTAAAAAAGTGGAATGTGAATCACAAATTCCCCCCTAGACAAGTGTAGTGTGTGCAGAATCGCTGGGAGTGCAAGAATACAGTAAAGGTAAGTAAATTACCTCACCCCACAGCCCAGAAAAGCACGAGTAAAGTACTGCAAGCTTCCTTAGGACACACTACACCTCGTTTTGGGAATTTTGCAGCAGCCAACCAAGTCTGCAAAGAAGAACTGCTGGATTATTGGACCTGATGTCCTGCAAAGGAAGGGGATCAAATCCAGAAGTCGAAAGAAGTTCCAGGAAGGACAGGAGCCCCTGCCAACCCAGAAGAGGGTGCAAAAGAAGAGTCCCTTGTTAGTTGAAGACTGCAGAAATGCACTCTAGGAAGATGCCAGCGGGTTACTGCATGATGTAAAATATGTCCCAAGGTGTGAAGATTGTTGCAGATGAGATTTCATGTTGGAAGGCACCAACAAGCCTTGGCTACAGCAAAAGTGCATTGTTCATCAAAATGGCACTGGATGAACCCAGGAGGAACCTGGGGGCCTCATCTGTGTGCGGAGGAAGAGTGGGCTCTCAGCACTTTAAAGAGCCCTCAGGATGCCAGCCAGCACCCCCAGAATCCACAGGATCTGGGTTCAAAGGAGGTGCAAAACATGGTTGATGTGGCACACCAAAGAAAGGTCCCACACCGCCGGAGAACAACTCAGCAAGTTGAGCATCACAGGGTGGAGTGCTGGGGACCTGGGCCAGGCTGTTCACGAAGGAAGTTTGCAAAGAGTGCACAGAGGCCTCAGGAGGCGAAGAAGACACAAAACACAGGGGTACCATTGTTCTCAGGGAAGGCAAGGTCTTACCTCCTCCAAATTGCGTCAGCAGGACCTCAGGACAGTCTATTTTGATGAAGTCCACCCTCTGTGTCCTTAGGAGCATGCTCGTCACTGTGAAAGGAGTCCCAGGGTACCGGTCGTCGCCTTGGAAGGTGCCTGCTTGGAGCAGGGGAGTGACTCCATCACTCCACAGGAGATTTCTTCTGTCCTTCTGGTGCAGGATGAAGACAGGGAGTCCCCAGAGCATGCACACCATGGAAACTGTTGCAGTTGATGACTTGGAGCTGAGGTTGCTGAAGAAAAGTGTCTCTTGTAGACACTTTGTTGCAGTTACAGCATTTCTTGGAGCAGGCTGCGGTTGATCCGAGGTCAGAGGATGCTGAAGTTGTTGCAGAGGATTCCTGAATGAAACTTGCAAGCAGAATCTGAAGAGAACCCATAGGAGAGACCCTAAATAGCCCTGCGAGGGAGATTGGCTACCTTATCAGGTATGGACCTATCACAAGGGGTCTATGATGTCACCTGCTGGCACTGGCCACTCAGAGGCCTCCAGAGTGACCCCAAACCTTGCAAAGCAAGATGGCTGAAGTCTGGGACACACTGGAGGAGCTCTGGGCACCACCCCTGGGGTGGTGATGGACATTGGAGTGGTCACTCCCCTTTCCTTTTTCCAGTTTCCTGCCAGAGCAGGGGAGAAGGGGTCCCTGAACTGGTGCAGACTGGTTTATGCTAGGAGGGCACCATCTGTGCCCTTCAAAGCATTTCCAGAGGCTGGGGGAGGCTACCCAGGAGGGCAGAACCCTGTTTGTGGGGTGGCAGCAGAGGTAGCTGCAGAGAAAACCCCAGAGAGCTGGTTTGGCAGTACCCGGGGTCCATGGTGGAGCCCCAGGAATGCATGGGACTGGCACCCCAATACCAGATTTGGCATGGGGGGATAATTCCATGATCTTAAACATGTTACATGGCCATATTCGGAGTTACCATTGTGAAGGTACATATAGGTATTAACCTACATGTAGTGCACACAAGTAATGGTGTCCCCGCACTCACCATATAGGTGACTTATATACTTATATGTTACTTAAGTGTAGTGTAAAATGGCTGTGAAAAAACGTGTGCGTTATTTCACTCAGGCTGCAGTGGCAGTCCTGTGTAAGATTTGTCTGAGCTCCCAATGGGTGGCAAAAGAAATGCTGCAGCCCATAGGGATCTCCTGGAACCCCAATACCCCGGGACCTAGGTACCATATACTAGGGAATTATAAGGGTGTTCCAGTGTGCCATTTAGAATTGGTAAAAATGGTCACTAGCCTATAGTGACAATTTTAAAGGCAGAGAGAGCATAATCACTGAGGTTCTGATTAGCAGAGCCTCAGTGACACAGTTAGTCACTACACAGCTGCACACATTCAGGCCACAAACTATGAGCACTGGGGTCCTGGCTATCAGGATCCCAGTGAGACAGGCAAAAACAAACTTACATACATGTAAAAATGGGGGTAACATGCCAGGCAAGATGGCACTTTCCTACAAAAGCCTTGTAGTGGGCTTCATTCAGGTGTTAGGCTGCAGGGTTGAGGTGAGTTTTGGTATAGCTTGCATGACTCAATCGTAAATGATTGCTAAATGGTGTCTTGTTTCCCCGGCAGGGGCTGTAATCTTTATTGTTTGTATGTAAAGTGGATGTGTGTGTTTTCATCATTTCCTCCCTTTCTGTTTCTCCCACCGTCTATCTCTCTCTCCACCTCTGTCTATGTGTGCATTAGCATCATTTTGCAAAGGAGGAAGGACACCGGCAAGTGGGGATGCAGCAGCCTACAGGACCCAGGAGGCTAACACCAGTGAAGCCGAGGCGACCACTGGGACAGAGGGCGAGGGGAACAGCTTGGGAAAGACTGGAGCTACCAACACATCTGATACAGATTCCTCCTCCGATGGCGGCTCGCTGGCGGTGGCGGACCTATCTGGGACCACCCCAGCACCATCATTGTCTGCCACCCCCCCTTACCAGCACCACCCTCCCTGTAGCACCCCGCCCAGTTGCCTGTGCCCGCTCACCCAAGAGGGTGGGCGTCTCCTTCACCACAGGCACCCCTTCCCCTGTCCCAGTCAACCCTGCTGCTGTCAATGAGGAGGCTATTGACCTCCTGAGGTCCATCTCTGTGGGGCAGACAACGATCGTGAATGCCATCCAGGGACTGGCATCCCATATGCAGCAGTCCAATGCATTCCTGGAAGGCATTCACGGTACCTTGTCTGGCCTACAGAGATCATTTCAGGCTCTGGCCTCTTTGTTGGCGGCAGTCAGTGTCCCTTCATCTTCCGTCCCCCCTACAGCTACCTGTCACCAATCCACAACCACACTCCCTACACCCGTCCAAAGCACCCCTTTATACCAGCATACACCCACCTCAACAGACAAGGTGCGCAAAGACAGTCATAGGCATCACAAACAATCACACAGGCATGCACACACATGACACACATCTGCAGACACAACAACAGACACTTCCCACACCACCTCCTCCCTTACGGTCACATCTCCACTCACACCTGCCAGCACTGCATCATCACACACTGGTCCTGCTACCATTCCTGTTATACCCTCAATCACCACAACAGCAGACTCACAGACACACACCCCACACACCACATCCACACTTACCACAACTACCGTCTCTGCCATCTGCAGCACATCCACCTCACTTGCACACACCACTGCAACATTCACTCACACATCTCCCATTCCCTCTCCCTGCATCTCTGCCCCCCTCTTCCCAATGAATGCACATGCACCCACTCACCCACCCAAAATTCACCCACCACACACATACACACATTGCACACAACAGCATCCAGGTACAGCACACCAACACGTCAGACGAGCACTCCCTCTGCCTCCACTCCCAACCCTCAATCATCTGACTGCCCCTGTGTACCTAAAAAAGTGTTCCTTTCCACCCTTGACCTCTTCCCTACTCCTCTCCCTCCCGTGTTCCCCATAAACGCTGTGTCCACTGCCCCTCTCAGGTCATTCCACCTCCCATTCCTCAGGTGCCTCCTCTGCTGTTTCCCCTACTCCTCCACCCAGCAAGATATCCCCCCTCCCAGTGCCAAAGTCAACCCTCCCAAACCCAAACTGAAACGTGCCCCTTCCACATCCAAGACTCCCCCACCACCCCCACAGCCCTGAGGTGCCAGCCGTTCCTATTGATGCCGCTATGACATGGAGGCCTGTTTGCTGTCAGGAGTCAAGTTGGGGCCGTTATCTATAAGGACTTGATGCATTTCTGCATTAATGCAGGTTGGACTTGCCATTTGGCAGATGATGTACATATTTATATTGACATTTTTATGGTTCCAATTACATCTTCCCACATTGCTGTGATTGGCAGGATGAGTTGCTTGTCCTGGCTTTGTTCTACTTGGTGGTGTGACATCTGTGTGCAAAGGTCTGTGTATAGATTGTGTCTGTGTTGTTGCATGAGCTGAGTAGATGGGTTGGGTCATTGGGATGTTGTAATGTGTGTGACTGTTTGCTTGTAGTATCGTACGGGTTGTTGTGTGCATCCATGTGTATAGTGCTGCATGTGTGGATTTCCTTGATTGTTGGTTGTATGTGTTGTGTCACATGAGTCATTTTTTGGATGTGTGTTTACTGCTATTGATAGTGTGTCATTGCTACATACAGTTCATGGTGTGTGGTATGTGTGGTGTCGCACAACGTGCCTGTCTATGCCTCCGTTAAGGTGTTTGTGGTCTATTTGTCATTGTGTGGTTATGGGGTGTGTTGGTGGTGTGCGTTGTGCTCTATGTTTGGCACCTATCTGCTTGGCTTTGTGTGTGTATTGGGTACTTGGCATTGACTTATATTGTGTGTGCCTGTGTGTGGCCTTCGCTGTCTGTGCGAGAATGTGTGTTATGTGTGGGAGTGTATCAATGCCATTTCCTCCCCTCTGTGCTAGGTGTACTTACGGTTATCGTCTTTGTCGTTGGCCCTGAAGGTGTATGGTGAGAAACAACTCTGGGAAGACTAGCAGTATGTTTGTCATGGCGGTCCCGTAGGCATCTCTGTGCCTGGAGGTGGATGTCTCCTTTTGTACTGTCTGTTTCCGCCAGGTTTTTCATAGCGGCCAGCCCGCCCCGGTTATCCTTGTGGCATTTGTGACTCGGAATATGGTGGGCAGGACATTGGTTTCCGCCAGCATGGAGTTGGCTTCCGCTGCCGGATGCTGCTCATCAGTGGTGGCGGTCCTGACAGTGAGTGGTCTGCGTTGCGTTTGTTTCACCGCCTCACTCGTTATATGGCAGTCTGCACTGCCGCTGGCGAGGCAGTCAAATTACCACCACACTCGGAATGACCACCTCAGTCCCTGGACAGCTGGGGAACCACATTGGCACGATTGTTTGGTTTCACCTCGGGTCATGGACAACAGGTGCAGTGGTCACTTCAGTTGTTGGGTTTCTGGGGTTCCAGCAGCTACAGAGTTCTTTCCTTGAAGTTTCTTGTTGCACAGCAGGTCCACTGCTCACAGGAGACTTGAGGCTTTATGGAAAGCAGGACGTGTCAACTTCTTGGGAGGAGCTCTTTGAGGTCAGCAGGCAGTCCGGCATGGTCAGCTGCTTCTTCATTTCATCTTCTGTGGGTGCAACTCTTCTTCGTCCGTGTCTTCTTAGGTAATCAAGATCTGAGTCCTAGGTTTTGGGGGTGCCACCTAAATACTCAATTTAGGGGCATTACAGGGAGTGCCAGGTGGTAGCCAATGGACTGTCCACCTTTAGGGTGACTACACTTGTCTTATGATCACATCCGTTGGGCAGTGGACATAACCATAATCTTAGTGGCCTAATTCCTTCCAAGAAAGACGGAGGAATTTGAAAAGTGGTGTCCACTTCAGCTCGTCTACCTTAGGCATGGGGCTGGCATGATGTGGGCACATCTCCTAATCTGCATAATTTTCCCACATGTGCTGCCTCCAAAAGTGGGGTCAAGACAGGGTGGCTGGTCATCTCCGCCATTTGGAGAGACCTGGATTTCATTACAAAGGCAGCAAGGCCTTTAAAGCTTCTGCCCTTGTATGTACATCCTGCCTGGGTGAGGTGATAACATCTCTGCCCAGTGCAGACTTTGTCTCAGATCCTCAAGAACACTGGCTCACACCTTGGGGGGCCAGAAATGTGTCTGTGGTGGCTTAACAGCTCAAGGCCAGTCAGTCAACACACTAGTAGTTGGTAGGTTTTCAGGACGCACCTTTATAGTGCCCTCTGCATGCATTTATTAGTAAATCCATCACTGGGATCAGTGAGGGTTTATTATTCTGAGATGCTTGATACAAAACAGCCCAGGAGACAGAGAAGCTATCATGTAGCTGGGGAACTCATAATTACCAGTGTCCAGCACATGTATTTAAAATGGCTTCCCTATTCACTTACTATGTCTCAGAATCGACAGAGACATAGCAGGGATACATCTGCCCATACATATATGCTCTCACATGTGCCTTGATGCACCCTGCCATAGAGGTGACTTACACCTGGCATATGCAATGATAGGGGACCTGGCACACAGGACTGTGTGTCAGGTTGAGTTTTCAACTTAACCTGCAACTTCACACACAGTCTTAAACAGCAGCACTGTGTGGGTTTGGTGAGGGGTGCTTGCGGGTGGCACAACTGGTGCTGCAGCCCTCAGATACCTTCCTTAGTACTCCAGGCCCTAGGTACCAGGGGTTCCATTTACTTGTGACTTACAGTGGCAGCTAAAGAGTTTGCTAACTGTACAAAACAACTGTACAGTTTTGGGGAAAGAGATCTGCCCCTGGGGACCTGGTTAGCAGGTACCCAGGGCACTAACAGTTGAAGTCACATCAGAAACCAGGCAAAAAGTGGGAGCTAACCATGACAAAATGGGTACTTTCATACAAGTGGCTCCCCCTTACTCCTGGCCAGTTCCTAAGCGAACCAATTTTGAGCAAGGAAATCATACATGCTATTCATTCTCTGGATGGATCTAAGGCCCCTGGCCTGTACAGATTCACTGGTGAATTTTACAAGCACTTCAAACACCTCCTCACCCCATGGCTACTAGCCATGTATGCTGAATTCCTCGAGACCGGCATCCTGCCTCCATCACTCTGGGAAGCCATAATAACCGCGCTCCTCAAACCAAGTAAAGACCCACGACACTGCAGATCTTATAAACCCTTACTGGTCCTAACTTTTGACAGAAAGATCTTGTCTAAAGTGCTTGATTACCACCTCACCCTCTTAAGGAACAAATAGTTACCCCTGCCCCGTCTGGGTTCATACCCCACAGCTCTACCTCCCTCAATCTACAAACTGTCTTCTCTGTTCTTAATAGGATCACCCTTTCACCCCAGCTGTCGTCGCCTTATTGGATGCACAGAAGGCATTTCATCCTGTAGAGTTGCCTTTTCTCCGCACTGCCCTGTTCAAACTGGGTATCCCATCTAGCTTTTTATCATTGATCATGCTCTTATACACCACAACCATGGCGAGTATTAGAGCCAACTGCTTTACATCGGGATTGGGAGCAGGTGGTGAGATTGAATTATGGCCCTGCCATCAAAGCATTAACTGCTCAGGTGGATCGATGGATTTGCTTGTCTTTCTCGATAGCCAAACGAATAGCGTTCATAAAAATGGTGGTCTTACCCCATTTTCTCTATCTCTTCCTAAACATCTCCATTCAACTAACCAATGCATTTTTCAATTCATTACACAGCATGCTTCGCAAGCTTATCTGGTCTGGAAAATGTCCTCGGATAGGCTGAGACACACTAATACTCCCCTACGAGAGAGGCAGATTCAGGGTACCACACCCAATACTATACTATCTGGCAGCATAGTGTCTGTATGCCCACCACTGGTTTCACTAAGATGCTAGACTTCCCTACACCAACTCTTTTGACTTCCGTCTTCCCTAGGGGGGGATCCAGCTGGATCCCTGATACATACAACCTGTAGCCACAACGTGCTGGATGTGGCAGAAAGTCCAACGTAAACTAGGGGGATCTATCTTATACTCCCCATCAATCTCAGTGGCTGACAACCCGTGGCCCCCTATCATCTGTGAAGCCCTAGTGAAACACACTCTGGCGTAAAGTGACCTCCTTACACTTGAGGGACTCTTCCCAGATGGCCATGCCATTACGCACTCCACTGACCGCTCCTTCACCTCCACCTCCCTCAAGGACAACTTCATAATGCATCATATACATGGTGCATTATGACTACATTACGAAACGTGCCGGAACCAGATGAATTCCTTGCACCAGAGGAATTCCTTCCCTTTACTCTACTGATAGGTGAGGGACGGCACCCAATCAGTGTCGAGTGTGTATCATACCTATTTGACCTTGCTTCCTACACGCAACATGCAACGTCGTGAACAATAAGAAAGAGATTTGGGACAAACCCCTGACAGATAAGATATGGAATGCTTGCTGTACGCAAACTCGACTGGTATTGCCTAATGATCGCCATAAACTCATTCACTTTAATTTTCTGAGACTGGCCTATGTCACCCCCAAAGACCAATACAAGTTTGATCACACAACGCCATCCAACTGCCCTGAATGCCACACCGCTGGAGCAGATTTTAGTCATTTGACGTGGGCACTCAGACACTTTACTCCTTACTGGAATGAACATTTTTCTCGACTGGCTCAGATGACAGAGCTTCCCCACAATCTTGACCCTCTCCTAGCACCTCTAGGCTACACGCAGGATCTTCCAAAAAGTATTAGACACTATACAGCTATAGCTCTCCTCTTGGCAAAACATGAAATTGCAATGTACTGGGGCAGCGGGTGTACACCCATGGTCCAGGCATGGCTTAAAAGCGTAGCATATTGCGATGCCACTAATGATATATATGCCTTGCTCCAACCCCCAGCCTCCAGACCACAGGACATATGGCGGCCCCTACATGACTATTTTCTTTTGGTTACCATGGAACCCTGAGGCTCTGATGCTACAGAGGCAACGGCCACTCTTCATACCACTCTTCTCACTCCTCTCCCACCCTCCCGAACAATCCCACCTAGTTAGCCCTTGCACAATTCCACATGAACACACTGGTCACAAACACCTACAGACTAGATTACTCACCTTTAAAGACACAAGGTATGGATGTTAAATAGTGTGCGAAATTCTGAATTCCACCTGAAGAAACAAGTTTTGCTTTTCTTTATTTTAAATTGTGGATTTGTATTATCGACCATTGAACTTGCTTGCAACATCTGATGCAAAACCTGGGCCCATTGCGATGTGTTGCTGTGACTCATCCAACACCACAGCATCCCTTTGCTCAGAGCTTCTAAAATATTGGACATCGTATGCCTCCAACAACTATAACTTCGACCGCTCCGTTGTACACGCTTCTACATAGATACATAATATATTCGTACACGGTTCATGATGTTCCACCATTACTAAGTTGCATTTCATGTAAGTTTGTTATTAAAACTTAATAAAACCATTCCAAAAAAGAATAAAAAGTCATACAATGTGCATTTACAGTCACATTAAATGCTAAAATCATATACACTTCAACAAAAACTGAAAAATACATTTAATATCCTAAATTACTTCAAGTAAATTACAGTCTTAAATTAAAACCTACTCATTAATACAGTTCTAGCCTAAAAGCTCTATAGTGAAACTTTTTGAGCACTTTTAGTTAATCTGGAACTGGAAGTCAGTGTATTTTCGGTTTCTGTTGAACAATGACCAGGCTTGGTGGTTTGTTTGAGTCTCTAGGCAATGAGTACCACAATTTAGCCACAGCTGTATTCAAGACTGAGCCAAAGGCATTTTGGAATGAAGAGCAGGCTACTGATAGCCCTGTTATGAACTGATTGGAAATTTTGAAAACACATTATTGGCAGTACAGTAGCATCAGCATAACTTCTTGAATCAGTAATTTCCGATATTCTATGCTGCAAACAAGGGTAATTTGCCAAAGCAGCAAATAAGTAGAGATGAGCATGATACTCTAAGGTTTAATTGGAATTGAAAATGTCTGTCATGTTGCATAGAAGCGGATGTCAGAGAGGGCTAGGCTAGGCCATGGCAGTGACAGTCTTGTCTGCCCCCACCCCCTGCAGTAGTGCCCTGAAATAAAGCAATATTTATAACCATACTTTGACTTTGAGGAGACAGTCAACATTGTAGGCCTCTTCACTTCCCACAATGATGATCCAACATACCTAACTACCTTCAGGACTTCACTCTGTGCTCTATTCTGCTGGAGCAAGAACTTCCTATTACAGAGTGAGGAGAAGATGGAATGTGCATTTTATGAGAGCAGACTCTGACACATGCTGGTTGTTAGAAATTTGGGGTGTACCCTGTCCAAGTAGGGACCACACTCCAAGTCAGGGTAAGTCACAACACAACCTAAGTTATCCTGTACTCACCCTCAGGTAGCTTAGCACAGAGCATGCATGCTTAACTTAGAAGGCAAAGTGTAAAGTATTTGTGCAATAACTTATCCAGTAACACAGTGAAAACACCACAAAAAGACTCCACTCCAGGTTAGAAAGATAGGATATGATTTTATAACTAAAATAAGACCAGAACGACAAAATTCCAATGTGTAAAAGTAAAGATATGAATTTTTAAATAATAAATGCAAAATAGCATTTAGAGGCAAGTAGTGCTTTTAGGAGTTACTTTAGGTCGCACTGGACCAGAGCAAAGTCAAAGTTCAGGCTGCAGAGATGGAGCACAGATCGGCTACTCGACCCATGCAGGCTTTGGGGAACAAAGTAACTTTACTGGTCACAACAAGTAGAAATTGGTGAGATGCATCGATCAGGTTCTCACAGGGATGGCGATGTGTTAATCTGTCCGAAGCAGTGATGGTGATGCATCGGTTCCAAAGTCAAGCCCTGGAGCTGAGATGTGTTGATTCTGAAGTCCGATGCACAGGGTTTCTCCATGCAGTCTAAGAATGCATCAATCTCTGTACACTACTGCGGCAGCGAAGCATGGTTCCGATGCGTCGGGATCTCCAAGCAATGCGTTGCTTCAGAGACCGATGCACCGATCCTACCCTCACAACCGGGTTGATGCACCAGTTCTTCTACATGCAAACTGCATATGCGTTGATTTCCGTCATGCAAGTATCTTGTTCCACTTCCAGTGAACCAGGCACAGGAGCAGGGGTAGAGACTTTGATATCTCTGAGTCTCAAGCAACAAGAGGCAAGTCAACAAGCCCTTGGAGATCACTTGGGGTGCAGGACAGAGTTCAATTCTCCCTCAGCACAGTCAGAGAGCAGCAGGCAGCAGGGCAGTCCAGCAGAAAACTAGTCCTTGCAGGTCAGCAGCCAAACAGAGTAACAGTCCTTTTTGTAGAACAGCAGTTCTTCTGACAGAGTCTAGTTGTAGGTCCAGAGGTGTCTGATGTGGTGGGGTCAGAGACCCAGTACTTATACCCAGTTGTGCCTTTAAAGTGGGGGAGACTTCAAAGAAGGGTCTTTTAAGTGCACAGAGGCCCTTTCTTCCCAGTCCTGGCTCCAGACTATCAGTAGGGGGTAATCAGCCCTTGTGGGGGGACAGATACTCCCTATTCAGGTTTATGGGTCAGCTCCTCCTCCCTCTTCTTGCACAGGAAGAGCTATCAGAATGCAGATGAATACAGATGAGTCTTCTGTCACTTCATCTTCCAGTGTTTGTGGCTGTCTACAGGAAATGTACAAAGTATAGTTGCAACCCACCACAGACATGTATTAGAGGTAGGCTGAAAGGCATACTGTTACAGTGTCCTTTCCTCGGGATCTGCACGCCGCCGAACAACAGGCCCACCTTCCGACATCACAAACTAAGAAAGCTATTATAGCACAGAGTTATGGTGAAGCCAGTCGGGGGGAAGGGAATTAGGGTAGGGAACAGCAGGGAGAGAGATGTGAAAAGGAAAAATGGTTAAGCATGTATATACTTGTTCACACCAGCATTAACATTCAATCATACATTTAGACAAAGGCGTCTCCGTGAATGCAAGTGTTGAAACCCTTATGATATAAACAAAGGTGTCTTAGTGGATGCAAGAGTTGAGACCCTTATGGAATAAACAAAGGCATCTCCGCGAATGCAAGAGTTGAGACCCTTATGGAATGGACAAAGGCGTATCAGTGAATGCAAGAGTTGAGACCCTTATGGAAGAAACAAAGGCGTCTCCGTGAAGGCAAGAGTTGAGACCCTTTGGAATAGACAAAGGCGTCTCTGTGAATGCAAGAGTTGAGACCCTTATGGAATGGACAAAGGCGTCTCCGTGTGTGCAAGAGTTGAGACCCTTATGGAATAGACAAAGGCGTCTCCGTGGATGCAAGTATTGAGACCCTTATGGAATAGACAAAGGCGTATCCGTGAATGCAAGTGTTGAGAACCTTATGGAATAGACAAAGGCATCTCCGTGTGTGCAAGTGTTGAGACCCTTATGGAATAAACAAAGGCGTCTCCGTGGATGCAAGAGTTGAGACCCTTATGGAATAAACAAAGGCGTCTCCGTGGGTGCAAGAGTTGGTAGAATCATGATACTTCAGGATGTCATGAGCATTGGCCAAAACTTGGCGTGGCCCTTCTCTGAATCATGGAACAAGAACAATTGGTAAAATCATGATACTTCAGGATGTCATGAGCATTAAAGAAAACTGGGCATGGCCCTTCTCTGAATCATGGAACAAGAACAATTAGTAAAATCATGATACTTCAGGATGTCGTGAGCATAAACAAAACTGGGCGTGGCCCTTCACTGAATCATAGTACAAAAACAAACTGAGACCTCTGAACCTTGAGAAGGCAAGAGCCTGGACCTTGGACATACTCTGAACATCAGTCATGCAACTACTATGCATTCGTAAACATAAAACGTTTTGGTCTCAGTCTAGAAATTCGCAAAGACTTAAATATGTATCTCACATATCATCAAGGGCTTAAATATGACTCTCACATATTATGCTTCCAAACACAATGAAACTATGATTTGCTTGTCTTTGAGATGTTTTCACATTTGCCACCTAGGCCTGAAAGTTTTACTCATGTAAACTGAAGCGCCTTGATTATTGGACCAAGGGCGCTTTACTCATATGAACTGAAGCACTTTGATTGCTGTGCGAAGGACGCTTTACTTCCAATGAACTGAAGTGCTTTAAATGTTGTGCCAAGTGCGCTTTACCCCTGTGAACTGAAGCGCTTTAAATGTCGTGCCAAGTGCGCTTTACTCCTGTGAACTGAAGCGTTTTGAATACCATGCCAAATGCGCTTTAGTCCTGTGAACTGAAGTGCTTTGAATACCATGCCAAGTGCACTTTACCACTGTGGCCTGAAACGCTTTGCTCATTATGCTAAGGGGCGCTTTACCTTTTGGAATTAATGACTTCCTTCAAACTTGGATACAGCAAGGCCTTAACGCTACGAGTACAACCTACTCGTTTTTGAATGCATCATGGAAACAAGGATACTTTGGTTGGATGACACTCTGCCATTCAGGAACTCTGCTCTTCTCCAGAGAAATCCCAAGGTCTGGCTGCATCGAAGTCTTCAAAATAGTGAGCAACGTGCTTGGGTGTGGCTGAGCTTTATAGGCCTGCCACACCACAAGATGGCTGCTGCCTCTAAAAACATGGGAATTGTAGTCCCTTCATGGAATAGCACTGATAAGTGCATCTTGTCCACCAATGACCTGAACCTGAAGCTTTATGGGCTTTGCCACAGGGCAGACAACGTTGATGGCCACCTTTGGATCAAGAGGGGATGAAAAATCGTGCGCAGAAAGCGCCGCAGAGCCGCGCAGCGGAGTTTCGGGCGGGACCTGGACCGCGCATGGTTCTATTCCTGACACATACAGAGCAGTAAAAGCAGAGAAATGCCCACTTTCTAAAAGTACCATTTCTAAAATAGTAATTTTAAATCCAGCTTTACCATTAAAGAGGATTTATCATTACCTTACCAAAGATATGAAACATGATGCTGCTACTCCTTTCTGATCAGAAATTACAGCTTAAAAGTGTATTATGGAATACCCAATGCTAGCCTATGAGAGATGTAGGCCTTACAATAGTGAAAAACACATTTGTGAGCTTTTCACTATCAGGTCATATACAACTTAAAAGTACATGTCCTACCTTTTAATTTCATAGCACCCTGCCCTATGGGCTACCTAAGGGATACCTTAGGGTGACTTATACGTAATAAAAGGAGAGTTTCAGGCCTGGCAAGTAGTTTTAAATGCTGAGTCAAAGTGGCAGTAAACTGCATACACAGGCTTTACAATGACAGGCCCGATCAGTGCTGCCAGCCTACTAGTCGCATTTATTTTGCAGGCCCTCTGCATATGTAGTGCATTTTACTAGGGGTTATAAGTAAATTAAATATGCCAATTGGGTATGAGCCAAATGTTTACCATGTTTAGGAGAGAAAGCACAAGCATTTTAGCTTTGGACAGCAGTGGTAAAGTGCGCAGAGTACTAAAGCCAACAAAAACAAGGTCGGAAAAAGAGACGTAGGAAAGCAAACATTTGGTGTGATCCTCCAGAGATGGCCATCTTCCAACCCCGGTCCAGTATGACATGCTGGCCTCTTGACATTTAAAAAAGAGACATTTCAATCCAATGATGTTCTTGTAATGGTGAAACTCCAGTACAGATGTTCAAGGAGGAGGTCATAGCCTAATGTGTCGAAAGCCATCAAGAAGTATAACTGGATCACAGCTGCTAAAATACCACTGTCCCTCATGTCTAAGGTCCTTCCTCGAATGTCCGAATGTAACCATTTGTTTGATTAGTTAAAGGTTTTGGTCTTTAGAGAGACCAGGGACATCATAAAGTTGTTCTTTTATCAGAATGTGGGCACTGGCAAGAAATTCAATGGGTGTTCTTTACAGCCATGGTCAGGAGATTTTACAATTGACAGCAGGCATTAGATGAACTCTGATAAGGCAGATTGTGAATCGCAGGAAGAGATTCATGTGATGGCTCTCCTAGACCCAGTATGGAATTGGAGCAGGTCTATATAGCTCATAGGCTGGCGGAATGATGAAATTTCTCCCCAAACCAAATCATAAGGAGTTGATGCAAAAGTTTGAGAATGTACTCACAGTTCACTTGGACCCATTGATGGTCAATCTGGTACACTTGAGGTCAGATTTATTCCTGGTAGGAATACCGTGCTTAACCTTTGAGCTATAGGATGGTCATGTGGAGGCTCAAGGTCCTGAGTCCTTTGCTAGTTTAAATGCACAAAAAGCTTTAGAGACCCTCGTGAGAGAGTAGATAATTCTTTGAGGTGGGTGGTGGTTCATCTCAAGGAATAGTGACACTAACTTGCCTGGGTGAAACCCAAAACCACTAAGTTAACCTAAACTCACCCTCCTGGTAGCTATGGCACACAGCAGACAGGGTTAATTTAGAGTACTTTTTAAAGTGTGTATACAGTACCAAAACAGTATTAAAGTCAAATCATCATATAATAAAAAACTAAAGGTGAATGCAAAGAAAGTATCTTTAACAAGCAAAATGACACCAAAACAGCATAATTCGAATAACGGTAATTAAAGATATGATTTGTTTAAATATTTAAGTAGAAATAGCCCCAAAAAGCACTAAATGCCAGGGATAGTCTATGGAAGTGGTCAACTGGGACCGCAGTGTACTTTCAGGACTACAGAAATGGAGTGTGGGTCGGATACATTGAGCAGGCTCATCTCAGTCAAAGATTTTTACCTTCTGGCACAGTCCCTCATTACAACATTGGCGGTAAATGCCGCTTACCGCCGTGCAGAAGACCACCAAAACACCGCTGCGGCCGCGGAAATCCGCTACAGCTATTACGACCCACAGGCCGGAATCCGCCAAAATCTAGACACCCACACAAGTACGCCACACCAAAGGTCAGTGATAAACTGGCGATAACAAAACCTCCACAGTAACGTCAACAGGAATACGCCCACACTATCACGACCCACGAATCCACACCGCCGCGCTCAAAATACAAACACATTTACAAAACACAACCACATTGGACAAATCGAAATACACACGCCTGATACACATACACACACCACTCCCACACACTCAATACAATATAAAACACACACCCACATCACCCACAAACCCCTATGACAAAAATTGAGAACGAAGCACAGAGAGAGGCACCACCATCAACAAACTAGCATCCACAGGCACACAACACCATCACTCACACAACATCCATGCACCTCACACAACACACACAAACACATCCCCTCACACATCACAACACACACCACCCCACACATCACCCACACCACACCATGGCACCGCAAAGACACCCCAGGTTCTCTGAGGAGGAGCTTAGGGTCATGGTGGAGGAAATTGTCCACAGCTATTCGGATCACAGGTGCAGCACACCTCCATTGCTAGGAAGATGGAGCTATGGTGCAGAATCTTAGACAGGGTCAACGGTCAACGCAGTGGGACAGCAACCAAGGACTAGGATGACATCAGGAAGAGGTGGAAGGAGCTACGGGGGAAGGTTCGATCCGTGGTCTCAAAACACCAGATTGCATTTCAGAGGACTGGCGGCGGACCGCCACCTCCTCCCCCACAACTAACAACATGGGAGGAGCAAGTCTTGGCTATACTGCAACCTGAGGGCCTCGCAGGAGTAGAAGGAGGAATGGACGGTAAGTCAGATCTTAACTATTACATCCCCCACCCTACCTGCATGCTATCACATACCCCACCTTCACCCTCACCCCCATCACTCCAACACCTCACAAATGTCCCATTATCACAACTCACCCATCCCAACACCAAGCCCTGCATGCAACACCAAAGCATGGACACCCATCACCAAAGCATGTCAACTACAGATACCCACACAGATCCCCAAACCAAACATCACACAAGGTCCTAGACAAGAATGTAAGCACTGGGGTACAGGGTCACCCACCCATTGCACACAATGGCACACACAGATGCAATAATCATGTCTTTACACCCCTGCAGGACCCCTACCCAACGTCACCGGACAGGAGGTTCCAGACAGGTCCACCACCCCACAGAAGAGGCTCACATTGATGACAGCAGCTCTGTCCAACTGTATCTAGATGACCAGCCCGGCACATCTGGGACCTCAGGACAGTTGGTTCCCCACACACTGGCACATGCCACCACAGAGCCTCCCCCTCAGGAAACACCAGCACAGCACCCACCCAGCGGGCCCATACCTCTGTCCCCAGGACACGTCAAGCAGCAGTGTGTCCACCACTACAGGGAACAAAGGCAAACCCACAAACCCAAGAACATCAGGGACCTGGGGGCAGTGGGCACACGGTTCAGGGGACAGAGGAACAGGAAGACAGGGGAACTGGGAGGACTGCTGTGTGACAGGGGGAGGACAGGCCCAGGGAACCCACTCTCCACGAGGCCCTCTCCAACATCATGGGAGCGTACCATCATTCCCAGGAGACAATGGCAACGGTACTGGCCAACTTTCAGGAGACCCAGCGGCTGCAGGAGGAACAGTATTTGGGGATCAGGGAGGAACTCAAGTCCATCAACACCACCCTGGTCACCATTGCCGGGGTGCTGAAGGACCTTGTGAACACCAGGAGGGACACTGTGGCACAACAAGGGGCCACTGACACTAGCCTCGATGATGAACTGCCCACCACCTCTGCCGGCGCTAGTGGACAGGAGGCACTGCCACAGGACCACACACCAGCACCCCACCCCCTGCAAATGGAGAACCACCCCACAAACGGACCCTGAGATCCAGGACAAAGACAGAGAACAATGCCAAAATCCCCGCTAAGAAATGAGACCACCCTGAATGGCATCCTTCTGTCCCACTTCGTCACCCTGTCCATCCTTAAACTGCCCTAGCGCCACTTCCTATGCCCCTTTGGACAATGCACCTGTGAGACAAATAACTGGACTCTGCCATGGACATTCCTCCACCATCATCCCTGACCATTTTCCAAACCTCTCTACTAATTTGCACTTAAATAAACACCCTTGAATCACAAAACAATCTGGAGTCAGTCTGTGCTTTCACAAATGTGTATTTGCTATAACTAAGGAACATAGCAATGTCCATTATATTGTCAACATATCTATGTCACACAGCTCTAGTCCATTAGGTAACATAGCAGAGGTCACACAGTGGGACCCACATCTGTGAAATGGAAAGGCAAAGTGACAGGTCAGGGTCCATACACTGGGTGAAAGTGACAGACATATGATAGGTCTAACAATTGAATGAGATGTGTGAGGCAGTGATGTCTTCTTACCTGTGCCTCACTGGAAGTATTGGTGAATCACATTGTTTCTGTTGTCGATATCCTCTTCTTCTGCCTCCTCTTCTTCACTGTCCACAGGCTCCACAGCTGCCACAAGACCTCCTTCTGGATCATCCTCCTGCAGAAAAGGCACCTGTCGTCACAAAGCCAGGTTGTGCAGCATACAGCAGGCCACGATGATCTAGCACACCTTCTTTGGTGAGTAGTAGAGAGAACCGCCTGTTATATGGATGCACCGGAACCTAGCCTTCAGGAGGCCGAAGGTCCTTTCGATCACTCTCCTAGTTCGCCCATATGCCTCATTGTAGCGTTCCTTTGCCCTTGTCCTGGGATTTCGCACTGGGGTCAGTAGCCATGACAGGTTGGGGTACCCAGAGTCACCTGCAAATGTCGAGGGCCAACTGTTA
The DNA here is from genome assembly GCF_031143425.1 of Pleurodeles waltl. NCBI lineage: Eukaryota > Metazoa > Chordata > Amphibia > Caudata > Salamandridae > Pleurodeles > Pleurodeles waltl. The sequence continues at coordinate 1,147,042,320 of NC_090444.1, read as the reverse complement.
GACACACACTAACCCTTAGGGACAACCCCAGACCCAGACAACTATTCACAGGGTATAGGGTCCTTGTCCTCACCTATTAGCCACACACTGTGCCTCTGAAGTTGCCCCATCACATTAGTGATGCTGCTAGTCCTCAAAATGTAAGCGTCATGCACTGAGCCTGGAAACTTGACGTTCACATGGGAGATGTACTGGTCGGCCAAACACACCATCTGCACATTCATTGAATGGTAGCTCTTCCTGTTTCTGTACACCTGTTCACTCCTGCGGGGGGTTCCAAGGCCACATGTGTCCCATCAATGTCACCTATGATGTTGAGGATATGTCCCATTGCATAGAAGTCACCTTTCACTGTGGGCAAATCCTCCACCTGAGGGAAAATGATGTAGCTGCGCATGTGTTTCAGCAGGGCAGACAACACTCTGGACAACACATTTGAGAACATAGGCTGGGACATCCCTGATGCAATGGCCACTGTTGTTTGAAAAGACCCACTTGGCAGGAAATGGAGTACTGACAGGACCTGCACTAGAGGGGGATTCCTGTGGGATGACGGATATCTGAAATCAGGCCTGGCTCCAACTGGGCACACAGTTGCTGGATTGTGGCACGATCAAGTCTGTAAGTGGTAATGGTATGTCTGTCTTCCATTGTCGACAGGTCCACCAGCGGTCTGTACACCGGAGGATGCCGCCATCTCCTCACCTGCCCCAGTGGATGTGCCCCATGGACGAGAGCAGCGAGCACAGAGTCAGCCAACACTGAAGTAGTAAAAAAATAATTTATTGCACACATTTGTCAATCCGCTATGTGCCTGTCACTGTGTGTATGCAAGGCCTAGATATGTGTGACGCATTTAAAAATAATGCCATGTGGCCACCTTGAATAGCAGCTGCCTGACGTGTAATATGGGACAAGGGGATATGAGGTAACTGCGCTGGCGTTGTACACCATCCCGGTAGGCGATCGAAGACCGCGGTGCAATCCTGCATTGGTTAACATTGGGCCCTATGGGTCCAAGGAGCCGATGACGATGTACGCCGGCGGTGATGGTACGCACCGCCCCAGACGTGACCGCCATTTTCTCTCTGTTCACTCACTTGATACCTGACCTTCGACAGGAGAGGACCTAAACTGCAAGTGCTGCCGTGACCTGCATCTGGAAGTGACGATGGCTCATGTGTCTCGGGAAAGGGCCCCTGCCTTCACTTCGGAGGAGTTGGAGAAGTTAGTGAATGGGGTCCTCCCCCAGTACACGCTACTCTACGGTCCTCCAGACAAACAGGGGAGTACACTGTGAGCATGCTGTATGGGCAATGCCTGTTTGGAGTGGTGTGGATGGAAGATACAGGGGGGGACTGAGGCCTGCATGAGTGGACGGTGAGCGTATGTGCGTCAGGGCAAGGGTGGGAACGTGGGCCAATGACTGTGGCGGTCTGGACGGTTTAAGTTTTTCCTTTTCCCCTGTACTATTCCTCTAGGTCAGCACCCACCAGAAGAAGGATATTTGGCGTGCCATCGCCAAGGACGTCCGGACCCTGGGGGTCCACCACAGACAGAGCACCCACTGCCGGAAAACATGGGAGGACATTCGCTGCTGGAGCAAGAAGACAGCGGAGGCCCAGCTGGGGATGGCCTCCCAACGTGGGAGGGATGCCCTTCGCACCATGACCCCCCTGATGTTCCGGATCCTGGCAGTGGTGGATCCAGAGGTGAATGGGTGCTTGAGGGCATCACAGCTGCCACAAGGGGGTGAGTACCGTCACATCCATCTGACTCTGAGCGCATTAGGAAGTGTCTGGGTGGGGGAGGTGGGCAGTGGGTTACCCTAGGCCAGGGTGAGCTTTGTAGGCAAGGACCCTTTGTGAGGCAGGCTATGTGGCACCCCAACCCCACCAGTGGAAGAGCCATCTACACCTAGTCAGGCTCCTGTGACTTCCATGTGTGCAGCAATCGGGTATAGGCCTTGTACCCCATGTCCCTGTGATTACTTAGGGAACTCTAAATGCATGGCATAGTGCAGAGGGCTGCTGTGTCTGTAGTGTCCACCAACGGTAGTGGTATTGCATGCACTGAACATGTCTTTCTTCTTTCTTCCCCCTCCCCTTTTTGTGGTCTCCCTGTTCTTGTGTGCATTAGCATCATCAGGCGAGGAGCAGTGCCACCGGAGCAGGAGGGAGCTGCATCCCACATGGCCCTGGAGGGCGAGACAACTGAGTCTGAAGTCACCAGTGGGACGGAGGGCGAGGGGAGCTCCACAGCGGGGACAGGAGCAGAGACCAGCGACACCGACTCCTCCTCTGATGGGAGCTCCCTTGCGGTGGCGGGCCCCTGTATGCCCTCCGCATCTACAGGTACAGCCGCCACCCCCCCTACCAGCACCGCTCTCCCAGCAGCCCCTCAACGTGTGTCCCGTGGCCTCTCACCCAGGAGGGTGGGCAACTCCTTCGCCACAGGCACCTCAGCCCCTGCCCAAGTCAGCCCTGCTGCCCTCAGTGAGGACGCTATTGACCTCCTGAGATCCCTCACTGTTGGGCAGTCTACCATTCTGAATGCCATCCAGGGTGTAGAGAGGCATTTGCAACAAACAAATACATACCTGGAGGGCATTCATTCTGGCCAGGCAGCCCAACAGCGAGCATTTCAGGCTCTGACCTCAGCACTGATGGCAGCCATTGTCCCTGTGTCCTGCCTCCCCCCTCCAAACTCCTCCACCCAGACCCAATCCCCTGTACCTCAGCTTATCCCAAGCACACCTCAACACACAAGGGTAGCTCAGGCAAACATAAGCACCACACATCCCTCAGGCACTCACACAAGCACCATACCCATGCAGACATACCAACACCCACTGCCTCCACTGTGTCCCCCTCCTCCACGTCTCCCTCCTCCCTCCTCCCTCCCTGTCTTGTCTCCACTCACACCTGCATGCACTACATCTTCAGCCACTTCCTCCATCACCAGCATGCCCATCACCACACAGCGCTCACGTGCACTCACCACCCCACTACCATTCACACATCCCCTGTGTCCTCTACCAGTGTGTCTGTGAGCCCTCCTCCCAAACTACACAAACGCAGTCACACACCCACCCAACAGCCATCTACCTCACAACAGCCTCCAGTCCATGCACCTTCACCCAAAGTCAGCAAACGCACACCTCCTACATCCACTACCTCTTCCTCCACTCCCAAACCCCCTCCATCTACCCATCCCAGTGTGTCTAAAAAGCTTTTCCTATCAAATGTTGACCTCTTCCTTACACCTCCCCCCATCCATCCCCTAGGGCCCGCCTTTCCAGGTCCCAACCCAGCACCTCAGCCACCACATCACCGGGCACAGTGGTGCCAGCAATAGCAGGATTCTTGACCCCGCCAAGCAACAGGGCTGCCAGTGTCCCAAGGAGTGAGAGCAAGGCCATTCCCCCACCTCCAGAACAGAAAAAGTTGCCCACATCCCGGAGGGAGAAGGCGAAAACACCTGCCACCAAGTGCTCAGGCAAAACAAAAGTTGAGAGTGGCAAGACAGCTCCGCCACCATCCAAGGTGGGGAAGGGCCAAAAAATCAAAAGCAGGTCCATGTTGACGCCAACCTGCACAGCGGAAAAGTCCGGTACCGCCACCTGCACTGCCGCCACCAGCACCGCCGCCAAGACCGCAGTCTGTGAGCCCGCCACCAGCACCGCAGTCAGTGAGGTCGTCTCCAGCACTGCAGTCAGTGAGCTCGCCAACAGCACCACCGCCAGCACCGCAGACACTGAGCCCTTCACCAGCACCGCAGTCTGTGAGCCCGCCGCCAGCACCGCAGTCAGTGAGCTCGCCACCAGCACCGCAGTCAGTGAGCCCGCCAACAGCACCGCAGTCAGTGAGCCCACCACTAGCACCGCAGTCAGTGAGACTGCCAACAGCACAGCCACCACTACGACAGCCGCCAGCCAGCACCATTTCCACAGAGGCTGCCACCAGCACCGATGCCACAGAGCCCGCCGCCATGACCGATGCCACAGAGTCTGCTGCAAGCACCGCCGCTACTGACACCGCTGCCAGCACCGCCAGTGGCCCCGCGACATCCTGAGCCAGTGGCACCACCGCAGACATGGCTGCCATTCCCAGTGGTCAGTCGTACAAGGGTTGGTCAGTTCCAGGAGCCTGGCCAGCTTGCATGTTGCACCACCGTCAGTGGAGTGACGCATCCACTACCTGAGTCCTTGGCAGGATGAAGCACTGTGAGCACAAAGCCCCCTCTAGAACCAGTGGAGAAGTACATCCACTACCTCAGTCCTTGGCAGGATGAAGCACTCTGGGCACAAAGCCCCCTCCAGAACCAGTGGAGAAAGGCATCCACTACCTCAGTCCTTGGCAGGATGAAGCACTCTGGGCACAAAGCCCCCTCCAGAACCAGTGGAGAAGTACTTCCACTACCTCAGTCCTTGGCAGGATGAAGCACTCTGGGCACAAAGCCCCCTCCAGAACCAGTGGAGAAAGGCATCCACTACCTCAGTCCTTGGCAGGATGAAGCACTCTGGGCACAAAGCCCCCTCCAGAACCAGTGGAGAAAGGCATCCACTACCTCAGTCCTTGGCAGGATGAAGCACTCTGGGCACAAACTCTCTCCAGAACCAGTGGAGAAAGGCATCCACTTGAGAGACTGTTGCTTTGCACTCCCCAGGATAAAGCAGTGGGCAACCCACCGACTTGAGAGACTTGAGAGACTGTGGCTTTGCACTCCCCAGGATAAAGCAGTGGGCAAACCACCCACTAAATAGACTTGAGAGACTGTGGTGTTGCACTCCCCAGGATAAAGCAGTGGGCAACCCACCCACTGAAAAGAATTGAGAGACTGTGGCTTTGCATTCCCCAGGATAAAGCAGTGGGCAAACCACCCACTGAAAAGTCTTGAGAGACTGTGGCTTTGCACTCCCCAGGATAAAGCAGTGGGCAACCCACCCACTGAATAGACTTGAGAGACTGTGGCTTTGCACTTCCCAGGATAAGGCAGTGGGCAACAAACCCACTGAATAGACTTGAGAGACTGTGGCTTTGCACTCCCCAGGATTAAGCAGTGGGCAAACCACCCAGTGAATAGACTTGAGAGACTGTGGCTTTGCACTCCCCAGGATAGAGCAGTGGGCAACCCACCCAGTGAAAGGACTTGGGAGACTGTGGCTTTGCACTCCAAAGGATACATCAATGGGCATGGAGCCCCCTCGTGGAGCTGGCGTTGTGCACTCATCCGGCTGAGATACCCCCCTTTCCCTTCCCCCTGAGGTGCCTGTTTCATTTCGATCTGATGCCCCAGCAGTGTTCTTTCCATTTGCAGTCTGGTATTGAGTGTGGGCCTCGCCCATGCATTTTGGGCCCAGTGGTCCACGGACTTTGAATGGTGCACTATCCAGACTTGTATAGTTGGTGTACATAATTGTTTATACTGTATTTAAAGTTTTGACTAATGGAATTTTATTGATTACAATCGTTACAATCATTTCCTTTTGTCATTGAGTTCTTCAAGGGGGGTTGGGGGGTGTAAATCTATTGTTGCAGCATGTAGTAGTGTGTGTGTTGTTGTGGGTGAGGGTGGGGGTGTTACGTGTGTGTGTCACTCTCTTTTCCACCCCCCCTCCCCTGTGTTGTAGGTGCAGTACTCACCGTGGTCGCCGCCGCCATCGTTTGTGCTCCTGGTAAATGAGCAGGAAAACTATTGCAGGGAGTATTTGGAGTTCTGGCTCCATGGCGTCCTGGTCCCTTGTGGGTTGTGTAGAGGTGAGTGTTTCCCCTTCCAAGTCCTGTTTCCGCCGTGTTTTGTTTTTGTTCGCGTTGAATCCGCCCGGAAAAGGTGGCGGATTGGCCTCTCATAATAGTGTGGGCGGTACATTGTCTTCCGCCTGTCTGTTGGTGGTGACCCCCATGCTGTTTGTTTGTACCGCTGTGGCGGTCGGAGTGTTAAAGTGGCTGTCCATGTTGGCGGTTTCTGCCATGGTCGTGATTCATTTTTTTTACCTCTGGCCCGTTGGCGGTCTTACCGTCGCTTTAACACCAACCGCCAGGGTTGTAATGAGGGCCATAGTCTTTTTATGGAACTCAAAATCCCTCACTAGGGAAAACCGGGAGCTGTACCCGACAAAGGTGCACCAAAATCTGGCACCTTTGCAGCAAGGTCGCCCTGACAGCTCCAAAGGTCTTTGAAGTCCAAAAATGTTCCAATTTCCTGCTTCACAGGGCTTTTAGAGCAGCTGCTCTGGGACACGTCTGATGCTCCCAGGGCCCCAGGAGCAGCATTTAGGGGCCAGGACTCACTCCAGGAAAGGCCACCAGCAAGGTCCACTCCAGATCCAAATCAGAAAAAAGAAAAAAGGCCTCTTGAATTGTGTTGTCTGTAGATTCAGATTCTAATTCGCAAGGTGCTGATTTTATCAATTCCCTTGCAGTTGTTGGGCTAAAACAATTTCTTGGAGACCAAAAGCATAGCATTAGTCACATCCTTGAACTTACCTTCAGCTAGGAAGATCTGGTCTCCATAGGGCCCATTTTATCACATGTTTGGTCAGATCATTTTGTGATCCATTGTTATATTAGCACGTTAGAACTAAAGCAGACAGTTGGTGTGCTTGAATCTCCTGCAATCATGAGACACCTCTGGACTATGTTAGATGCAAAAAATCTTACTAAACGGTTAGCTGACACATGTCCCAGGATATCTGCTGGGTGGAGGCCTATAGTCAGTGGACTTGTCCCAGGATATCCAGTTTGTGGAGGCCTGTAGTCAATGGATGGTAGCAGCTCTGAATGTCATACTCCCTAAGAAGTGCATTTAACCTCATAATCAATCCACTGCACCTTAGCACAGAGATGCGATGAAAAGCCCCAAGATTGATTGCGAATAACGTGAAAATCTTTGGCAAAATAATTATGCTCTAGTGGCCAAAGCTGTACTCGATAGCCCTCTGAGACCTTACAAAAGGCTAATTTCTACTGCACAAGCAAATATCTTTACTAAAGAGTTACTGTCTGCCTCAAATTCTTCCAGGAAGATCTTTGCCATTGCATGCTTGTTAGCAAACCCGACCTGTGTTCCTCATACCATGACATATTCTCAAACCCTTTGCAACAACTTTGCTCTCCACTTTGAGAATAAGGTCACCAGCATTATGACTATTTTACCACCCTTGTCAAGTGGTTCTGTTGGAACCAGTTTCCATGGCATAAGTTAACAGGGAGTTTGGATCAGGTCACTTTCCTTTGGGGGTCTTTGGCCTGATTTTGGTTGAATGCTTCCAGGAGATGGCATGTTCCTTCTCCTCAAGCTCCCCATCTGACTCCATACTGCCAAGATTATGGCAACCTCCCACCGGTACTATGTCAGCCCATCTGCAGTGCTTCCTTATCCTTCGGAACTCTTCCCATAAACTTGAAGAAAGCCTGGGTGGTGCTGCTGTTCAAAATACCCACAGCAGACCCCACCATTCTCTGTAATTTGCGACCTATTTCAGTGCTTCCATTCCCAGTCAAAATCTTGGAAAAGCAAGTGCATTTCCCTCAGCTCATTTTAAGAGTAGTAACCTACTGGACCCCACCTAGTCTAGCTTTTGTCCAACACACGAAACGGATTTCTGTTCTGGATTATGTCAGGAGGGCAGCTGATAAGGGCAAATTGGTAGCCCTTATATTATTAGATCTGTTGGCTGCTTTTGACACTGTCTCACATGAGATCTTGATCTCCAGGTTGGCCGATATTGGCATTGAGGATACAGTTTTGAAATGATGTTCATCATATCTTGATAACAAAGCTCTGTCGTTCCACTCTGCATTCTGCTGTATCAAACAGGGCATTCCTAAGGGCTCGCCGTTGATTTTGTCTGTTGAAAATTTACCCAAGCACATTAGCTGAGCTACTTTGCACCCAGGGTGTTTGCGAACAGCATCCAGCTGACAACACCCAGCTTGTCAATTGAGGGAACTCTTCATCACCTTGTCAATATGAGAATCTTCATCACTATAAGGTCAAAATCACAAACTGGTTGACATCTAGGGCCATATTTATACTTTTTGACGCAAAACTGCGCTAACGCAGTTTTGCGTCAAAAAAATTTGCGCCGTCTAACGCCATTTTGAAGCGCCGTGCGGGCGTCAAATTTATACTTTGACGTACGGCGGCGCAACCAACAGGTGGGAGTCATTATTTCGTGACGCACACAGCGGCGTTCCGTCGTAAAGGAAACCAACGTAAAGGTGACGCACATCACTGTGGGTCGATTTAGGACAGCGCAATCCGGAAAGCGCTGCTATTGCGTTAAATTTTTGCGCGAAAACTGCCCTCTCAGCAGAGGAGAGCCAAAATGGATCCCAGATGCCACAACAGACCCCAGGAGGATGAGAGCACACCAGGAACCAGCCAGGAGGATCCATACAGGAACCAGGACATTTTTAGAAAAAAAAGAAAGTGTCGCTTCAGTGAAGAGGAGCAGGAAATCCTGGTGAAAGAGGTGACGGAACACCAGAACCAACTTTTCATCTCCTCTAAATTGCCACTCAGTAGGAGAGAGGCCATATGGAAACAAATAGTGGACAAGATCAACAGTGTGGCTGAAGAACGCCGCACAGTCACTGAGTGTAAGAAACGCTGGCATGACTGCAAACGTAGGACAAAAGAGAAAATGGCCAGGAACAGGAAGGCAGCAATGCAGACTGGAGGGGGGAGTCCAGCACAACAGGAGGCCCTGGACCACATGGAGGAGATGGTCGCAGCCGTCATCCCGGAGGAGATCGTCACAGGGATTCAAGGACAGGACAGCGCAGACTACCACGACACAACGCACATGCAGGGTAAGTCGCATGGGGAATTATAATACAATAATGATAACTGCAACCGGGGGGGGGAATACCTACTACACAATGCATGTAAGTCTGCACATATATGAACTGGCATGGGTAAAGAGGCACGGCAGGGGGGCATGCCCAGCACAGACTGAATCTGGGGCACGACAAAATACAGCACCAACAGCAGTCCCATGGGGCCATCCTGTAATTACAACAATAGAGCCAAGGGAAAGCAGCAACAGGTGTGAAGGCCACTACGTCAAACTCACATCCAGGCACTTGTATTGCAAAATCTATCCTACATCAACTAGGTCCCTATCAGTAATGCAGTAGCCAAAACAACAACTGCAATGTAACTGCCACAACAGTTGACAATAATACCTCTCATCTCTGTGCAGCTATAGTACCAAATGGCAGGAACCTCCCCATGGAACATACATACCTAAATTAGGGGGCGAGGATGACATCCGCAACTATTCATAGAAATAAGACAAAGGCACCAGTACACTCAAATGCCGAATGTCCATACCTGACACATACATAAGCCAAACTAAACAGCAATAGGAGCCACACAGCACTAACGATACACACATGCTGCATACGTCAGGGTCCCTCACGTGCCTGGCTAACAAGGCTACATCACTAATGTCATACTGCTCAGACAACACCTGAGGAGGGGACACAGGCAACTGGTCACTGAAACACACCTGCAAAGTCTGACAACCAAATAGGACATTGATACGATAAACAGGCCAATCCAATTAGACACACATGACCCAACATCATCTTCAAACATCAACAATGTTTACATCCATACCACATCCTAACATTGACATGCATAGGTAATGCCACGTAACATGTACAGTTCATGCAATGTGAATAAAAAGTGTATGGGGCAGGTCCTGAGAGGCAAGTGTGCTGGCAGGGCAGTCACAACACCCACAGTCAGTCAAAGTGTATTGTGGCAAGTGTAACGTATACTTTGCGCATTAGCCTCAGGCTGGAGGCCTTTGTGCATCTTACCCTGAATGTACTTATACTCATTTGCTCACATCTAAGAGCCTCAGAGCACTTTGCACTAAATGCTTCTCATTGCCCTTCCTATCAGTTAATTTAGCAAATAGCCAGTCCTAAGGTGTTGTTAATTAGTCAAATCACACTGTTTTGCCTACTTCTGCACTGGAGTTTGCCAGAACATATTCACTCTGTGCCCCAGTCAAGGATACAGTCTGGTACGTTGCTGATAGATGTGGTAGGGGTTAAGGTTTGGCATTCCTGCGTAGGGAAACTTTGTCATCACGATGACATATGACTTATAAAATCACTTCCTTGTCCCAAGATATGCAAGAGTGAGTTTCCAAACAGAGAAACACAACTAGATGCTGCCTGCCTTGCTGCTGATGCACAACCAGATCACAGGCCATTCCTCTGATATGAGGGATGATGTCTCCACAGTGATTCCGACAGGCAAACTCCAAACTTAACATGCTGTGCTATACATAGAACAAGCAGAGGGAGAGTAGAAACTGTTAGGCACCATGATAGCTGTGTACTAATGTATCACTCTCCTGCGGACTATTTCAATTCTAACAGTGTGTATTGTTTGGGTTATTGTGGCTCACACCTACATTTTCAACAAGTCAGTTGTACAATGAAACCTCATATTAAACAAATACTGTCTTTCTCATTTGTGTATGGGAACATACCGGAAAAGACATAATTGTGTAGGATCTGAGTGACCACGACTTCCCTGAGAAGTTCCAAAGATGTCATGCGCTCGGATGTCTAAACATTCCTTTGATGTGGGAGACCAGAGGCACTGCTAGTTAGTCTGAGCAAAATGAAATATTAGGGTGACAGAGTTATTTACAAGTGGGTCAGACTTAGTCCCCCACACCATTAGCTATCCTGCTGCCTAGAAAGCCAGTAATCACATGTAGGATAATGAGAGCCCACCCAACAAAATGTCCCTCCATAACAATAGTTAAACACCGAGGGAGGAGTAGGACAAAAACACGCCTATTCCTAAATAATTACAAAGCAACACCTAGAGGCGATCAGGCAGACATGTCTGATAGCTCCATATCATACATGTGACACACAGGTGGGCCATAGGCCTACAACAATGCCCTATGACGGACAGCAGATACCAAGACAAACACAGAGCACAAAGTTAAGGCATCCAAAGGCTTGTATCTTAGTGCAAAATTGTCACAGCACAGACACACTAATTGTACCCTGTTTCATTGCAGAGGAACACAGATCTCCTGCCGATATGCCTGTCCCTGAGTTCCCTGATGACATGGATGACGAGCCCATAAACATCCCACAAGAGACCATTCAAATGGTCCTTGAAAGCCTCCAAACCCCACCTTCAGTCACAAGGAGGAGCACAGAAGAAGCAGCCACCACAGGAGAACCACCCGCCACCCCAATTGTAAGACCTGCCAGCTACAACACAGCTGAGGACTCTGACGACACTGGCACCAGCTTCGAAAGAACCGTCGTTGGGGTCCAGCGGGAGCTGGCCAAGGAGGTGCGGGTGGGGATGCAAACTATGTCAGCCAGCCTTGAAGGGGTGTGTTCGTGCATGATGTCTACTGCTGATCAGGCAGCTGCAATGCAAGCCCGAACATCGCTCTTGCAGGAACTTTTAAAAACACAGAAGGAAATCTGCACAGCTGTCATCCAGTTGACACAACAACTACAACTGCAAGCCAGTCAACGTGTGCACGAATGCAACATAGAACCCCTCAGGGCCGACCTGGCTGCCTACCATCGTGATGTGGCTGCCATTCTGAAAAACCAGCAGGCCCTCCTTGCTGCAGTACTGCCCTTCATAACTCCACAGGGATCAGCCCCCGGGATGTCTGCCTCCATGTCTTCTAACACTGAGGTGTGTGTTGCCCCTTCACAACCAACAACAAGGACACACCAGGCAACACACACATCAGAAGAAGAAGACATGGAACAGATAACATTCACACGCAAGAGTACCCGGAAGCCCTAGTCCCTGCACCATGGCCTACTCTGACCAAGGTCCTACGTTTTGTCAAAGGCCAGTCTCACTACAACTACACTCAATGACTGTTTGCCAATCCACTGTATGACTTGTCCCCATTGCCAGTGAATGTCTCTCTCCTACTATTTGGCAATTCCTGTCCCTCTGCACTGTCTGTGACATCACCCCAGCATGTCAGGAGCATCATCCACACCCCTTCTGTAGGATGACCATGTAATAATGCACCAGAACGGAGTCAGCAAACATGGTGAATGGACATTTTGCACTACACCACCTATAAATAAATATCACTTGCACACCTATTGTGTCTCTGTGTTATTTCACACTTCAACTGTGCAGTACATAACTCCAAAGTGGCTGTGTGGCAACCATGTAGATTCTCTATACTACTGTCCTCATTTCATGTATACTGAAACATCTGTGCAGTGGCCAGGATTGCATCATAGCCTTACCATACTGAGGAAAATAACTGATGAAGGGACTAAGCACACACAATCATGCTGTGTTGGACAGAATGATGCACCATCTATAGCTATTCTAGACAACTAATGGTGGCTGTGAAATGTAGGCACCATGCAATACTTAAATAAGAAATAATGCCGCAAAATGTAAGGAATCATTAACAAATTACACTGCATCAATCACCCTTACGGAGCATACTTCCATGAAGGAAAGTCATGCTGAATCAGTACACACATGATGTAGGTCAGCAATGACAGCAACAAGACAAGAGTGTGAACAATTCCTCATCTACAAAGATCTCCCTGAACTTCACACTGCTGTCCGACCTATCTATTTACCCACAATAACAAGTCTGGAAGCACTCTTTGTGAAGTAGGATACATACCAAAACAAACCCTTGGTGATCAATGCACACTACCAATGGTGTGTCTCCCACATGGTGGATACTTACCAAGTTAGCACACGGGTAGCTGGCATGTTAAACCTCAATTTCCTGGGGATAGCGAGCATAGGACACAAATGTCATACTAAAACATTCTGCTACACTGATGTCAAGGCCATGATAATGTAGCACCTAACGCATCATGTAAAGGGTTAACTAAATATTTATTTCAATGAAGTAATAAAAGAGGCAACTAAGGGAAAGGTAAACCTACACTAATCTAACCTGACTACTACTAACCCACAACTGTCCCTAACTAACCTAAGCTAAACTTACTTTACACATGTAACGAAACGATCTAAACATCAACCCCCCACCCACCATTATGAGACAAGACACATGCAGGACAACACTTACTAACCTACACACATACTATACTATCCTAAACAAACATATATTTTTTTGTAATTTTCTGATATTTTTATTTTTTTATTTTTTATTTATTTATTTTTTAAACAGGAATCCCAACATTGCCCCCCACCCACCCACCCACACAAAAATATAAGATAGAAAGAATAAGGACCCCCCACCCTCTTCCCTAACACTAACTAAGCTAATTACCTATACTTATCCTATAACTAATCCCCAAAACCCAACTAACAGTATAAAATAGGAAAGAGGTGAGAGGGGAGGGGTAAAAGTTCAAGAGGGCAAAAGTACTACAGATTTGCCTTCCGTAGTGTGCGCCTGATGGAGCGGACCCTCTTTTTGACATAACTCATGTCCACCTTTTTCACCAACTTGTCCAATTTTCGGGACAATGCCAGGAAGGCAGCTGGGTCCACAGGAGGGTCTGTGCTGGTTTGCGTGCCGGCGGAGGTTGATGGTGTGGCAGGAGTTGTTTGGCCACGGGACAGTCCTGCTACCACCACACGGCTGGGTCCAGGTCTGGAGGAAGATGCAGGGTCCATTGCTGAAGACGTTGCTGGGTCCACTTGGGCAGACCTGGTGGATGTGGTGTTGGTGGTTGTTGGTGGCACTGTAGGGGGAGCCTGTGGTGTGGCCCACCACGCCCCGGAGGCCCGATCTGAATGGTACTTGCGGCCCATCCTCCGATACCCACACTGCACCTGCAGGATTTGCCTGTATCTCATCGCACGGCGCTCAAAATGGTTGCGATCTGCGGCACTCAGGTTTGCAGCTGTGAAGAGAAAAGGCAAATATTTAGCTTTGGATTTGCATTGGGCGGAATAGCACAATGGGTTATTTGTCCATTACTAGAAATGTATTGGTTGCAGCAATTGTCACAACATAGTTCACGGAAAGGCTCAGAGGAAGTACATGTGAAACATGCATACATAAGGGCATATCACACCTAGCATATCCATGTCTCTACATGATGGATGACATCACCCTAAACTACTATCCCAAATCATACCTAAGGCATTTGACATCATGGCAGCACCTCTTCCGCATACTGACTTCACTACATATGTCACTCTATGTGATAACAATCACACTCCTCACTCAATGCCATTTGGAATTAGTTGTGTGCTAAGATTGAACCCATGGGCCATAAACAAATGTCAACACTAGGGGCCAGATGTAGGAATTTGGAAAATGCAACTAGCAATTTGCAATGCAGAACGGTGTCTCTGACACCGTCTGCGAGTCGCTATGGGGTCGCTAAGACCCACCTCATGAACATCAATGATGTGGGTTCCAAGTTGCGCCACCTTAGCGACTATGGGCACTCACGGGGATGGAGGGCTGCTGGGAACAGCAGACCTCCATGGATGTGACTGCTTTTAAATAAAGCAGGTTATTTTTCCCCAAGTGTAGGCCGTTTACCTGAAAGGAAAATGAGCTGCACTTAGTAATAAATTTCAACAACTTCAATCTTGGATTATTTCACGGTAGTTAGTGGTCCCTTAGACCACTGGCTGTTTTGTACAGGATTATTTAGGTCCACTCACAAAGGGGAAGGGTTACAATGGGGACCCCTTCCAGTTAGCAAGTGGGTTACCATCCACTTCAAGTGGATGATAACTGCGACTCACTTTGCAACCACGTACTCGGTTGCAAATGGAATTGCCTACCACTGTGAGTTGCAAGTAGGTCTGGAAAACCCCTTCATATTTTGCATTTGGAAAAGCATTTTGCAAATATGTTCATAATCACCAAATACATTTCGGAATAGGAAACAGACGTTTGCAACTCACAAACATAAATTTATGACATTTGCAACTTGTAAACAGTTTGCTACATCTGGCCCTAGGTACTAACTCAAGTCACAAAAGGTGTCAAGTACGTGTAACATACTGGTTGCTACAGTCCTAGGTACCCTGTTTCACAGTAACATCCCAGTCTTTGAGGGTGGTGTGGGAAGAACAACCAACAATCCCATGTTCAATGCACACCCAGGAGTGTATAGAAAGTTCAACAAGTATGTGCCTTCACACACAACACCTATGAAGGGCTAGCAACACGTTGGAGTCAGCCAAACATTGTCACATCCCAGGTCCACACATGTCAAAATGATATGACTTAGGCCAACATGACATACTATCAGTGAGGCATGTTTTACAACACACACAGAGGAGGTAGAACACCCATTCTCATGATTCGACAGAACACCTAGGCCATTGCACTCAAGTCACACACACTTCTAGTTCACCTTGTGGAAGTACATGCCCCCGGAAGATCCGACCTACAGTGTACACAGTCCATCCTCAACTAGGAAGAAGGACTTGTCATCAAAGCCATGTGCCTAAGCTATCTGGGAGACTGTCAGTCTGATATGCAGACTCAGTTCATGGCAAGTCCCTGACCAAGTCATACATTGACCAGTGTATTCCAAATGAGTCATCCCATTCCCCATTGCGGCCCAACTGGAATGACCTACAGCCCCTCAATCTGCGAGATGGCTAGGTATTGCTTTACAGAAACATAAGTCCTATTTGATATCACACTAAAACAACAATGCCAATGAACGGCCAGCGCATCAAATCAAGAATTCTCTTGAACACACAGTAATCCATCATGCTTCATTACCAAACAATGAAAATAGCACTCAGGCGACACTCACTGTAGGTATCGGGGTCCTCAAAATGTGCCACCTCTCCCACGGTGTACGGGGCTGGTCCACCTGTAAAGCATGAAAGGAAGAATATACTCAGACTGGGTGAACTGACAAATAATTTCAGTTACAATGACACTGTGTGAATATGACATGGTAATGATAGACTTTCCCACATGCTCATACTGCATGGATGACTTTGTATTCAACATTAACATTGGATGAGTCTCCTGCTACAGTTACACACCCTACTACACACATGCAGTGGCCAGGACAGTCATGTGTCGTCCAAGTTAACCCTCCATTAGTATGCCCCAACAATAATGTTATCCATACATCTCAGCATGTGCATCCCAGAGAGACATCCAAAAACTGGTTCCATGAGTACTGCATGACCACTCACAATCAAACAGGCTAGGTGGACATGTTCAACACACAGCAACCACACACACATGTGACATATGTGTGGACAACATATCTAACTTCATGTGACGTGAAGGCAACACACATGTATAGCATCATCATGGGTTTCAAATTTTCTGTCTAGCTATGGCGTCTACATATGTAGGTATGTTGTTTCTACATGACTTACTCACTGGCCATTATGACCTGTAGAGTACAAATAGAGCCGTTAACGTGTTGCCTGTCTGACACAAATGCAACACTACATTACATACAGCTACAGGCATCTGGTATGTGTTGCAAAAATGAGCCATCTGACTGCTAGCATTGGTCTTCATACACATTCTGCAACAAATACACATTAGGGCACATATGTATACCTTTGTAGCGCAGCATTTGCATCATTTTGTCACGCAGAGAGGGCAAAATAGCAAAATACAGATAGATGTTGCAATTTGCTGCTGTTATTGCGTGAACATGTGTTGCAAAAATGGGGATATATGTGTATAAACATGGGCCTAGGTTTCCCTAGCATTACACACAGTCAGCTACTTATCTAGCAGATTGGGTAACAATCATCACATGTTCCCACACAGATTTCTATTATTCCCATGTAATTGATTTGTACTCACCAACATGGCCACCAATCCTGATTCCCAGGTGGTCCAGCAGGTCCTGTTCCCTGGTGATCAGATCTGCCCAGCGGTGCTTCAATTGATGGACATTGCGCATGCTCCCGTAGACCCAGACCAGGTGATGGCGCACCTTCTCCCACCGGATTTTCCTAGCCTCCGTGTGATACCCCTGTATCACACGTCCCCCAGCCTCCAGCATCAGTGGGAGGAAATGGCTAACTAGCCATATGAATCCCCCCAATTCATCTTCACCCATCCTGGACAGGCGAAGCCTACCTGACATATTGACTGCTAGAAAAATAGACAAATGAAATAAGAAAGTAAAAGTGGGAAATGGGGAAAGGTAGAGGTGTGAAGGAAAAGGAAAAAGGAGAAAAATAGCCCAACTAACCCCAAAAACTATGCTACCCACAACAGACTCCCACAGACAATACAAACAATCACAGGAATAGACAAAACAAGACTAAACAGACTGAGACAATGTTATGCAACAATAATAGATTCACAAAAAGACAAAATACAAGGGACACAGGACACAAAAGCAGTAAAACACAGGACAACACCTTTCACACAACCACACAGTCTAGATAAATCTGAGACTGCAAAGTGAAAGTGAAAGTTAACTCCCAGTACAGATTTTGTAAACAGGACATCCTATTACATCACTTCCTGCAGAAAATGGCTGCCGTTTTTATTTTCCGTTATGCGTCATATTTTCACGCATACACATTCGTGCGTCATTTTTTTTGACGCATTACATTGCACATGATGCTTAGTCAAAAAATATGATATGAATATTAATAATTTTTTAATGTACATGATATGACCAACATATTGTCCATGTAGCGTCAATTTTACCACGCATACATCATGGGCGTCATTTTTTTCCACGTACAGTAGTGCACATGATGCTGAGTCAAAAAATATGATATGAATATTAATAATTTTTTAATGTACATGAGATGACCAACATATTGTCCATGTAGCGTCAATTTTACCACACATACATCATGGGCGTCATTTTTTTCCACGTACAGTAGTGCACATGATGCTGAGTCAAAAAATATGATATGAATATTAATAATTTTTTAATGTACATGAGATGACCAACATATTGTCCATGTAGCGTCAATTTTACCACGCATACATCATCGGCGTCATTTTTTTCCACGTACAGTAGTGCACATGATGCTGAGTCAAAAAATATGATATGAATATTAATAATTTTTTAATGTACATGAGATGACCAACATATTGTCCATGTAGCGTCAATTTTACCACGCATACATCATGGGCGTCATTTTGTTCCACGTACAAGAGTGCACATGATGCTGAGTCAAAAAAAATTATGATGTAAATTATACTTTGATGGCTAAATATGTGAAACTTTTGGATACATTTATATTTGACTCTGCATTCTGTGCACTCATGTACGTGAACAAATTATGACGCCCATGCTGTATGCGTAGAATTTGGAGCAAATTTTTCCTTATGTCTTCATGTTTTTAACTTTGGAAAGGTGATTTGTCATGGTCAAACGGTGCTATGTGATACACATTTGTGTTTGGATATGACACATGTCCGTTGTTGTGTGTATAGAAGGCATTCACACTGTAATGTTTTGGATACGTTAACTAATGTATTGACCATATTTGTCAACATATTTTGGGTAATTGCAGATGGCTATTTAGAAATGATGGATGGGATACCATGATGTATTCCTTCTCCAAAATGTGTCCACAATTATGATGGTGATGCTTTTATCTGTAGTCCTAACAGGGAGTGCAATAGTCACTTACAGTTTTTATGGGGCTAACCATGTCCCATTATGATTTTGTGTTTCCGATTTGTGTTGGACTTTTGACATGTAGCCCACACATGTGCCTTATGCATGTGTTTAGTTCACAAGTACAAGATTCTTGTATGTTTGGGGGGCGGTAGAGGTGGACTTAGGCCCCCAGCACCCTAGGATTTGACCATCCAGAATAGCTACTGTATCCATGGGTTATATTTATTATATCATGGCAAACCTGCAGCAGCAGGCTAATGTAAGGCCATATGGTATGTATGACTGTTGACCATTCATTCATCTCATTAGCCCATTTGACGTTTGCAGTAATGATGAATTGGAGCAAACTTGCATACCTTTTTCCAATGACTATGTTTGCAAGACTCTCAGCGTTCCTGAAGTGCTAATGAGAATTATTTTGTTGTCGTCTGTGTCCCTTTCTGCATAAACTGGTTTAGTGGCATGTTACATTCTTCGTGCTAGGTTCAAACTGGGACACAACTGTGATGGTCTACTTTCAAATATTAGGTTGATTGTATGACATATGTGTACATGTGTGTTGGAATGTGGATCCACTATCACCTGTCTGGGTGTATGTTGTCACTGTGACTTCAAGGTCTCCTCCTGAGTTAGTGGCAGCTGATGTTGTTCCAATTGTGTATTGCTCATATCACACACTTGAGAGAAGCCATTGATGACATGGTCACGTACACATGGATGGTCCCACCCTGTCTCTGAACACGTGTGATGTGACTTTCAAATGATCTCAAATTTTGGGCTGGATGAGAGACTGTCTCAGGTGTTTGGATCCGGCATGTGTAATTGCCACATTTGTACTCCTGTTGGCCTCTGTGTATGGTAATGTATCATGTCACATCCTACCCTCTGTGCATACATTTGTGATGTTTATTTTTGGTGTGATGATTGTTATAGCATTCTTGCTCAATGAGACGACATTCTTCTTCAGCAATTTCAAACTAAAGGTGGTCAGAAATGCCTAGGCCAAAGCATGATGTGGTGTTTGTTATCTGTGTTTATTTACAAGTGTGAAATACAAGTTATTATGATACATTAAGAAAAAAAATTATTTACAAGCTGTTGGCGCCTACGCACTCCTGCTGCCGTGTTAGGTTGTTCCCCCTCCTGTTGCAGGCCAGCATCCTCCTCTTCGTCATCCTCAGGCATGTCTGGGTCCAGGTCAAGGAGGGGAATATTCCTTTTTACACAAATATTGTGCAATATGGCACAAGTGAGTATGATCTTACAGACCATTTCTGGGGAATAGAGTAGGCTACCGCCAGTGATGTCAAGGCAGCGGAACCTAGACTTTAGGATCCCAAAGGTCCGCTCCACAATGCTGCGTGTCCTCTTGTGGGCGTCATTGTATGCCCGCTCAGCAGCAGTATTTGGGTTCCCAAATGGTGTCATTATCCAAGGCTGGATGCCATACCCCTGATCAGCTGAAAGAGAAACACAGAATGGGTTCAATTAGATTTAGGAGGCACTGTTGTACGGATCTTTGATGGCAGTAGTTGTGTTGTGTTGTCTGTGACTCTTTTGTGTACTAATGTGACAACCTATGGTTGTTGGTGAAAACTTTTGCATTGAGTTTTTTTCCTTGGCTGAGCAAGTGTTGGTTGGCTAACTGTTTGTCAGCAGGATGTATTGGTTTTTCCAGTACTGTGTGCCCTCCCTTGCATTGTGACTTGTGATACAGGTGTCCGTGTGTCCTCACTGGGGGTGTGATGATAGTTCCATGCAGAGTTGAAACATGAATGTGTATTTGAAACGTTCATATGAACATACCCAGGCCATCCCATACCTTTAAACTTATGCATTGTATTAGTGTACAGGTTATTGTGAGACTTCCAGTTTGCAAGGTGACATTTAGGCAAACACAGTCATTAATGTCTTCACACTAAGCTGTAGAGTAAATTCCAATGTGTGACAGGTTCAATGGTGACTTCTGAAACATGGCTAGTGATGTGAGTACCTCAGTGTGTTCCTGGCTAGGTGTTGCTATTGTGGTGTATGTGTTGTTTGTCCTAGAGGGTTTCTGTGCAGTGTGTATATGAGTTTGGTTTTTGTCCTTACCAACAAGTAGTCCATTGCCATATCGTCCATCCTGGAAGTGTTGGTTGATGGTGCAGTGACGGAAGATGAATGCGTCATGTACACTCCCAGGATATTTAGCCACAATGTTGGTGATCAGTCCTTGGTGATCGACTATGGCCTGCACGTTGATTGAATGTGTGTGCTTCCTGTTGCGGTAGAGCTGTTCTGTTGCAGCAGGTGGCACAAGGCGTACGTGTGTGCAGTCGATTGCACCAAGGACGTGCGGGAAGCCACTGATGGCGTAGAACCCCTGTTTAGTTTCCTGTTGCTTCTGCAGTGTGTTAGGGAAGCAGATGTGGCGGGGTGTCAGGCGAATGATGGCATCCAGTACTTTAGGCAGGAATGCGGAGAAAGATGGTTGTGATATTCCACCAACCAGGGCACCAGTTGTCTGAAACGAGCCACTTGCCAGCAGGTGAAGTACGGCAAGCAGCTTTGTTTCTGTTGGGATAGTGCGGGGAGTCACTAAAGTGGGGGCCAACTGCTGTTCAATATTTCTCAGCAGCTGCTGAATGGCCTGCCAGTTCAACCGGTACCTCTGGATGATGTCTCGTTCCCTGAGGCCATGCAGGGTTGTTCTTGGGCGGAATATCCTCTCCTGCCTTCTGCGCTGTCTTTGGGGTCCCTGCTGTTGTTGTTGTAGCTGCTGTTGTTCCGGCAGGGCTCTGCGTCTACGTGCACGCTGAAGAAAAAGCACCTCCATGTCTCCCTGTTGCTGCTCTGCTGCTCTGCTGCTCTGTTGTTTGTTCTGTGTGTTCTGATTAAGTACAGGTGTGTTTGCCCCATTTTAACGCCTGCCCTGACCCAGGCGTTAAAATTTCACGCTATTTGTGCTTTGCGTCATTTTTTTGCGCCGCCTACCGCGCGGGAGTCATTTTTGCCCGGAAGCATAAATACGACGCGCGCTCTGTGTGCGTCGGTTTTTGGACGGGAACGCCTACCCTGCATGTCATTAACGCAGGGCGGGGTGCCGCTTCCAGAAACTGACGCACATAGCGCCATTTTCCTTTTGTGCCGGCTCGGGCGTCAGGGTTTAAATATGGGGCAATGTTTGCGCTGAATGTGCATCAAAATTTTTAACGCACATTCGGCGCAAACGGAGTATAAATATGCCCCATAATGTCCTCAAGTTTAATAACAATAAAACTAAGGTTCTCCTCTAAGCTATGGACAAGGCTTCTCACCCTCTCACCACAGATTTCTGGCCCTCTCAGTCTGACTTTCCTTTTGTGGGTTTTCCTTTGGTGGGTTTGTCTTCTGTCTGGAACCTGGGGTTTCATTTTGGCAGCAATTCATCTTTTACAGCCCAAGTAAATAGGTTGGCTACCACTTGTTTCTCACTTCTCAAAACGCTCCGTATGATACCACCTCTCCCTTCTACAGTTCACTGACCCCTGATTGTTCAGGCCACTATCTTAAGTTGGCTAGACCATGGGGATTTTTTTCTTAGGTTCCCCGATTATTCAATCAAGCGCCTTATCTACATTCAGACTGCTGCACCACTTCTAACTCTTTCCCTTTCCTGACCTTCCTCTGCTTCTACTGCTCTTAACATTTTACACTGGCTTCCCATACAGAAGAGGATTATTTTTAAGTCTCTGTGCATTGCCTGCCTGGCCTTCCATCAAGTCGGCCCTGTCCATCTTCGTGACAAGTTTAAAAGTTACTGCTCTGATTACTATCTGCATTCCTCCAGTTTTTGAAACATGTATCGATGCTTCTGGAAATGATGAATTTTGCTCTTTATAACAACTAGTCTATGTACCAAATGGACCTGTGTCAGCAGATACGAGTACAGGGAACTACATATCCTTCTAGTAAATCAAAAATTGGGCATTTTGACAATACTTGTCGATGACTTTGGATTGAAATAAGACTCACAAAACAGAAGTGTATCAGTGTGTGTGATTTGATAAGGTGTTGATGACTGCTTTCACAGCGAGATGATCTACGAATGATTGTTTAGTCATAGTGACTTGGACTGCGGCTCAGTGTATCTATGGGTTGAGTGGACAGTTAAGGAAGAAATATGGTAGGACAAGTTTGTGTCGATTCTACTCTCTGATAAGTGGGATGTGGTCATAGTTTATCTAAACGTATTTGTGTCTTCATTTTATTTTTATTCTTAATTTTTCCCTTTATTTTTTAAGATAGTATGGCGGAATCACGTTAATGTTGTTGAACATATTTGTGTAAATCTATATACAATCAGTTCAGTTTAAGTATATTTAATGCTGAATTAGAAATTTGGATTCTGGAGTGGGTCATTTGAGTCTATTGGCTGTTTTGAAAAACATTTAAGTGAATTACCAGGATGTGACGTCATAGCCCAAAACCATGGCTTTACTACAAAAGCGAGGAGGTATTACTAGGACTCTGGATATGAAGCTACTCAAAGTTAGAGATCTTATGAGTTATGTGTGTTGATTGTTATAATTGGCCAATATTGATTTCTTGTATTCTTGTTTTGTTTGATATTTTTAGATCTTCTATCAAGCACGTGCTGCTTTACAGAATTAACACACAGTCCTTATTTGGTACATGTATAAGGAAAAACTTTTTATGCAAATGCTTCATATGTTCATTTAGGCAAGCCACTTCAATTCATGTATTTTGGTTCCCGAACTTTATTTCATTTCTCCCTTTTGAATTCGCTCTTTCTTGATTCAAATTGTCTGTAGATGTGTAGATAAGAACGTATTCTTCTCATTATACACATGGGGTTTGTTATGGATTCCAAGCTTCCTATCCACTATTAAAGTTGTGGTTTTAGAAACTGATTATAGTGATATTTGCTAATGATATTTGTTGATGCACAATTTGAAAAATAATGTGGTGTAGCTAAGCTGTTAATTTGTTACTCTTGCAGCCGCGAAGAAGCGGTGTTCTTACCTCAAAACACGTGTTGGCTGCCCAGTTACATTTTTTCTTTCATGAATTATATTTTCTAAAAAAGTCATGTATGGATTTGTAATGTTTTATACTGTCTTTGATGATAATCACTCAGCGTGCATCATCTTAATGTATTGTGTGCACTAAAGGTATATGGTTAAAGAATGAGATCAATAAATATGTTTTCAAATTTTGTTTAGAAATCTGTTTAGAAAATTGTTGCTTAGACATCACTTGCAATTACTCCCCACAATGTATTATTAGTGTTTAATCTTTTTAAGCCAAAGTGGAAACTGGCTTAGTGGGTGGAGTGCACAGGGCTAGACGTTCTGTTTTCCCCTAAATTGAGGTTTTAACCACTGCCCCAACACATGCCACTCTTGCCCCTCCCTTACAAAGCATCCACTTCTCTTATGTGTCCTAAGCATTTGTCATATGGATGTGAAACAATCTGAATATTTTGTGTGCCAAATTTGTCTTCCTCCAAATGCGATTCCCAGAGAACCTTTCTTCTCACACCCCAAAATGTAAAGATTGACAATTTTGACCCATCCTGAAGATAATCCACTCCACTTCCTTCATGCAACACCTAGAAATAATCATCCTACCGCTGCATAGCTGTAGGACATAAAGGGCACCATCCGCCTCCTCCAATGGGATACATCCCCCTTACCTTACTTGTCTATTTTTTACAGACTCAGCCAAAACAATAATTCTGCATTGTTCAGCAACATATTTAAATCACATGCCCTGACTCTTTCTCATACTTAACACCTCTGAAACTCCAAACGTCCCCTAGAAACAACCAAATCTTACAGAACCTAAACACAATCATTTCAAGTCTAGCGCCAATACATCCTATAACTGCCCCAACGTTCTTGCCAATATCTAGGCCCCTGTAGGAAGCATAGCTAAAGTCTTTAAATTCTTCCTTCTAGCTGAATCTGCTGGAATGCACCGACCAAGTTCTCAAGCTGATTGAACATAACCCCCAAAAGCATTTCCCATCAACTGCAATACTCGCTAATTTACCCTCAGTAGTTTCCTTTGACATCTCTTTGTTAATCTACTATGATCCATGGCTGCCCAGGAGGGGAGTCCAGAAAGCCTGGAGTCAGAAGAATGGCACAAGCAGCTGCCAAGGAAGGAAAGGCCATGGGGCTTGCAAAAAAAGCTTTTGAAACTCCCATGGTACAGGTGGATAGGGCACCAGAGGAGGCCTCCCTGGAGTCCACCGGGGAGGACATTGCCTCCCTAGGAGACCTTCCTGACCTGAGTTGAGGGCCCACCAGGAGGAGTTCTGCAAGGCACAGAAAGAGTGCACAGCTCTAAAGGGCATGAGGTGGCAAGCTGAAGCCCAGACAGGAGTTGACACCTCTGGAAGTCATTTAATTTATTGGAAGATTGACCTCCTGGATAGTGAACCTAATATACCTATGCATGGGACAACAGATGTGTAGAAGGCCCCCCAGGGCTACAAACACCTGTCAGAAAGCCTTTCCTGCCCTCAAATAAGCCATGTGTACAGCCCCAGCACTCAAGGCCAGTGACCTATCCCTGGAATTCATTGTGCAAACTAATACCGCAGAGCATGCATAGGGGCAGTGTTATCACAGTTAAACAAGGAGAGCATAGACTAGCCTGTAGACTTCATTAGTAGGAGGTTACTTTCCAGGGAATGGGGGTAAAATGCTATTGAAAGGGAAGCTGTGGTCTGGGCACTGACAAACCTGAGACCATACTTGTTTAGGTTTCACTTTCAGGTTTGACATTCATTTTGGGTTCTGGGAGGACCAAAGGCCCTGCTGATGGCTCATGCAAATAAGGGGTGAGAATCCCAAACTGTTGAGGTGGTCCATCTCCCTACAGGGAATGGACATCCACAGTGGAACATTGTTCTTGGTCGGACCAATCCAATGCTGATGGTCTGTCCAGGTTCTTCCGCCTTAGTGATCAGAATTCCCAGGAGGTGGGGCAGTTCTTCCCACTTTCAGCTGGAGGGGACTCATGTTAGCCCTGTCACCCCTACAGTGGTCTTCCTCCAAACGTTTTGCTGTCACCCTCCAGTTTTTCTGAATTTGTTTGCTGGCCTTGGGACTCTGCACTTTACCACTGCTAACTAGTGCTAAAGTGCTTGTGCTCACTTGCTAAAACATGGTAAAACTGGCTTACACCTGATTGGCATATTTATTTTGGTATAAGTCTCTAATAAAAAGTTATACCATATAACCAGGGCCTGTAAAAATAATGTTACTAGTGGGTCTGCAGTACTTATTGTGCCACCCACTTAAGTAGCCCCACCTTAAAACATGTCCCAGGCCTGCCTTTACTTTGCAGCCTATATGCATTTTACACTGCCAATTCAACAGTGTAAAACCCCCTTGCCAAGCCTAAAACTCCCTTTTTATTATATGTAAGTCGCCCCTAAGGTGACTCATGGGCTCTAAGGCCCATAGTGCAAGGTGCATTGTAATTAAAAAGTTGGACATATACTTTTAAGTTTCACATATCCTGATAGTGGAAAAAAAGACAAAATTAGTTTTTCACTTCTGTGAGGCCTACCTCTCCCATAAGATAGCATTGGGTTGCATTATTACATTTAATAAGTGCTACATTTTGATTGGAAGCAAGTAGGAAATTCATGTTTGGTATCTGGGAAATTGTTATTCAAAAACCTCTTTAACGGTAAACTCTGATTTTACTGGCATCACTGGCAAGATGGGGCGGGAGGGTAGGAGTGCGGAACTGGGCACAGCCCAACTTATAAGACAGTAGATTGTGCAGTACCTTCACACAAAGGACTTCACACCAGCGTATTGTGCCTGCAGCCAGGCTGGAGCTGGGGCAGGGAGGCAGGAAATTCCAAGAACTTCAAAGGGGATCTCTTGAAACTTCTTCTATGTCAAAGAAGGCCCCAGGTATAAAATATTACCCTCAGCTCCACTGTTCAGTACACTTCTGGACCTGTGGAAGTCTCCAAAGTAGGAATGCAGTGCTGCTCTGCTGCAAGAAGGACTTCCCTCCTGCCCTGCTACCTTTCTGCCTGAGTGAGAAGGACTGGACCTGCATCTTGAATCTAGAACCACCAGAGTGACTCCACAGGCTAGTTGGCTGGTCTCCTGATCAGACCTCAGGGCAGAAAAAACTCCCACTGTCTTGCACCCTGCACCTGGACTCTGCCTTCTGTGAGTCGTAACCACCCAACCTATTCCCCTGCAGTCCTGGAGCCCTTGAAGTGGGGCTAATGGTGCTCTGTCAGCCCAGCTGTGGTCCTACCAGAGCTGATGCAGTGGGGCTCATCACCTCACAGCTCCACACCAGAACCACTGCTGCGCAATGCATCCCCAACTCAGGCCTTCGCAGCTCTTCAGAATCCCCTCTTAACAACACATTATCCATTGCTGGACCTTGCCATTCCTTAGAACAGCCGCTGCCCAACGTATACTTGACACAGGGCCTTGTAATACTCCGCAACCAGGGTTTAACTACTTTGTTCAGCAGGCCTAACTTGGTCCCTGTATCCAGCCTGTGCTCCATCACAGTCCTCCTGTACTTGTGACTTTGTCCTGGTCCAGCGCAACCAGATAACCCCAGTTGACGCTTTGTGCTTTTAAGCATTATTTTTACCTAAATCTTTAAAATAGAATACCTCTAGTTCTACTAATTGGATTTTTGTTGTTTATTTAAATGTACTCTTTTTTCCAAATTGGTGTGGGATTTTTCTTGTGTTGTGTTTTCACTGCATTACGGTTTGTGTGCTGAATGAATATTATACACATTGCCTCTAAGTTCAGCCTGATAGTTTTTATGCCAAGCTACAAGCGGGTTAAGCACAGGTTAATGCAGTGACTTTTGTGGTTCACCCTGGGAGGGATTGTGGCTGGTGCTTGAGCTAGGGTTTCATCCTACTCATCCAGTGTCAGGAAAACTATTGCCAGCGTTTTTAATTTCCTCCCTCAGCAAAAACAATTTCCCTTTTCCTTGTACCCACGTTGGTTGCAGCGGCGTCCTCACTCCCGGTGGCTCTTGCGGAGACAGTTCTTAGAACTAGCTTTTTCAGGTTTAACTGCCACTCAAGATGGTGGCCACAAATCCGTGTGAGGTCAGCGCTCTAGTGTTTCTACCTTAGTCTTGAGCTGAAGCTTCCCTCCAGCCGTTTCTCTCTGGGAGCCCTGCACTTCAACTGTCATCCTGAGGAGAATAAGCAGTGTTCCTGAGGCGCTTTGTTTGATAGAGAATTCTTCCAGTTTTGAGTCACTAATTATTTTTCTTGTTATGGTGTGCACACCAGCTACTTTTTCCCTTTTGAAGAAGCTGAATTTTTTCTTCTTCCAACAACTGGCTATCGGCTTTCCTGAGGAGAATTTGTTTTGGCTTAACAGAACTTCAAGCAACTGCAGTAAGGAATCCTTTTGTATGATTTCCAGACTTGCCAATATATATATGTACATATATATTCAAGAACTCTTTGCTTTTCAAAATTGTCAGTCTTAGAGACAAACCTCAGTGCTCAGATTAATTCCTAGAGACTGTGATTGAGAAATCTGAACCTTGAGAAGGAGTTTTCGTTTCCTGTAAAAGACATTAGTAGTTTGTATATTTGTGAACTTTTGAACTGTTCTCCAGAGAACCTTGGAAACCTCTGACTACTGGAGAAAAGAAGACATTAAGTTAACATTGTTCTCTTAGAGAGAGGCTAGTCTCTCAAAATATCCATGTTAGAACAATAAAATTGGGTGAATGTGAATGGCTGAACAGTTGAATGCACAGTAGGAATGTACTTATCTATGCTCTTATCACCCGACTGCAGGTCCTTCCTTCAAAGAAATCCCAATAAGAAGAAAGTGCAGGTTTTCAGAGACACACACAGAATATCCTATTTTCAAGTGGGAAACACAGGCTGGAACTGGATCTGGAGGCGGTCTCTCTTTTTCTATTCCCATTCCCCTTTCCCCTTTCCCCTAGCGGATGCAGGGTTCAGATACGCAGTTAAAGTCTGAGCACGCATCTGTTGGAGGGAGTTGGGTAAAAGGCATCTGCTCCTGTGGAAGTTTGATTTAATCGGTAATCTCCTGACATCCAGCAACACAATTTCAGACAGTGAGGAAATGGTAGCTTGATTAGGTAGTGGATGTAGTGAGTTGTAACAGATCACATAGTAAACTTGTGGAAATAGTGCATTAGTACATTAGTGCAGACATTTTGATTACCGAACAGGGATGGCAGAGTAGGTAAAGGGTGAAATTGTTAGTAATAGAGACATGGGTCCTTATTACGATTTTGGCAGAGGGGATTACTCCATCACAAATGTGACAGATGTAATAGAACTTGTAATAGGGCGGACGGGATGTCCTTCACATTTGTGATGGAGTAATCCCATCCGCCAAACTCGTAATGAGGCCCATAGTGTTTGGTCATACCAGTCTCCACTACACCTTGAATTCCAGTGATGACTTTAATGTGGGGTATTGACAACACCTTCTCTCTCCCGGGCATGAGGTTGAAGGGCCTGGGAGAATCATCGCCAGTTGCCAAGACATCTTGATGTGCTCTGGAAGCAATGGAATGGACTCTCCCTCACAGGTCATTTCACTGTGTCCGGTGTTCAAGACATCATTCACCTTATCCTCATTTCTGGCCCTCATTTCCCTTCTCTGGGTCATGACTGTTATCTGTAGTAACGATCCAAACACCTGTGCCTCAATTATTTCATCCACCATAAAAGCTAACTCATTTTCTGAGAATCTGTTTTTTTTGGTTTATGTACCAAGGAGTGGTACATCTGCTGCTGCATGGTGTGAGTGGTAAGTGTTTTGTGTTGTTTGGCAGTTGTCTTTTGTAACAGAATTTCTTTAACATTAGTTTTTTTCTGGTGATTTTCTGGATATTTTGATCAGGCCTTCAGGCAATGCGCAGTAGGAGGTAGCCTAGGTCCACCTCCGTGGTCATCTTGTAGGCGCTGACCGCTCCCTCATGCCCTCTGTTCTCTGTGTGTGTTCCCCTACTACCTCCTTCCTGCCCTCCACATTCCATTGTGCTTCCCCTGCCTCTGTCGGCCTGCCATCCATGTTCAGAATGTTGCCCCCACCTCCATCTCCGACTGTCCATTTTTCATAGGCATAGACCTGCCCATTCTTTCCTACTGGCTGTGGTCAGCTTGTTGCCCCTACCCATGCTGGCCTCCTCTTTGTGTTCACCTTGCTGCCTCTGTCCCTGCCCCAGGTGCCCCCGCTCTCTGTTCACTGTGTGAGTCCACCTGCCCCACCACCCTACCCCCATGGTAAACTGCACTGCCACTGATGGCCTGCCCTAACAGGTCAGCTTGCTGCCCCATCTCTTCCTACCTGCTCTCCATGGTCAGCTTGCTGCCCATACTGGCCTGCCCTCTGTGGTTAGTGTGCTGATCCTGCCCCCCTACCACTTTCTCTCCTTTCTCCATCAATGTACACCTGCCCCTCCCGTCTGCTATATGTACTCAGCTTGCTACCTCTGCTGATGCCTACTTGCCCACCTTGTCTGGTCGCTGTGTCTGCTCCCATCCACCATGCCCTCCATTATCAATACGTGTGTGTGCCCCTTCTACCCTCTTTGGTCCATTGTGTGGCTTCACCCATATTGGCCTGTCCCCGGTGGTCAGCTTGCTGCCCGTACCGCGTGGCCCACTCCCTTGATCTCTGTTCTCCTTGTGTGTTCCCCTGTCCCCTCCCTTCTGCCCTCCAGGGTCCGTTGTGCTGCCCCTGCTCATGCTGCCCTGCTTTCCATGGTTAACTTGCTGCCCCTGCCCAATGCCCCCTGCTCCTCTGTTGTCTGTGTGAGTGCCACTGCATCCTCTTTCATGTCCTCTACTGTCCATTGTGCTTCTACTGCCCCTGCCCCCTCTTGTCCTCATATTAGCTTTCTAGAGCAGTTCAGGTGTGCATTTTTTTGCCATAAAGAGAAATGTTAGCACTCAGGTTGTTTATTAGAGCACTGTGGGAAGCTGCAGTAGCACATTGGGATATTAACTGACAAACTGCTGCTGGTGCTAAAAGTACATATTTCAGTCTGCATGGCAGAATGCTTTAGTGACATGTATGTGAAATACATTTGAGAACTCACAGAAAATGTGTCCTCATTTTTAACTTGCTAGAGCACTAACCATAAATTCTATAACAAAAGGAACACCTTTGTTTTGTTAATTTCTAAAGCAAATGCTTTAAGTTCCATAGCTTTGATTCCATCAAGATGGCTTCAGGTCTTCAATAATTGTGTCATGAATACAGAATGTTAGCATTATAGGTATTCATGTTATATAGATTTGTAGAGTGCACTGTAATCCGGTAGGGTATTCTAGCACTGAGCAGGTGTGTGTCTAGCTATACCTAGGGTCCAGTGGGACTACTCGAAAAGCTGGGTCTTCAGCTTTTTGCAGAATTCAAGAAGTGAGGAGGAGGGCCTTATTTCTAACTCCAGAGCCAGATCTGGTCTTCCATATGCATTGATATGTAAATATGTCTGGAATTATATCAAACTTGTAATACATGTAGTGGTAAAGGGCATTTCAGTAAATGTTGTAGGAGCAAGGGGAAAAGGTCAGCAAAAACCAAGATATCAGAAGTATGTCAAGAAGTAGTATTGCAGGAAGTCAAGAGGGACAAAGTATATCCTTGGGAGATGGTGGCTGTTGATGGCACTCACATTTTCATGAAGTGTGATTCACATTCATGGATCACCATTATTTCAAAGGATACATTGATGGAATGTTTTCCTGAAGGGAAAGAGTTGGAGGAAATGGATGTGTAACCAGGTGGTTATGGAGGTTCAGTCATCAACATGTTGCGGTATTTTGAGGGAGATACAGAGTTCAAGAACAAGCACACTCCTGCTAAATGGTATATGTCGTGTGAGGGTGATGATTTGTTGGGTTGAATCATCAGAAAGAGTTGGGGGTGAGTTTGAATCCCAACATAATTTCACAAGTCCAAGCGGAATAAATCTCTGTTGAGTGCACTAAAGTTTGTTCCAGGACAGATTAGGTAAATTGCAGGATTACATGCACAAAACCAAATTGAGGGACAGAGAGACCCCAGCTGTGGCAAAAGTGAGACATGTTCCTTTGAGTATACAGGAATTAATGACTAAAGAGTTGGAGAGACTGTGTGAAAGTGGAGTAATCGAACCAGTGGAAGCCACAGACTGGTTGAATCCCATAGTGGGGGTGCATAATGGGAATAGTGACATACATTTGTGTGTAGACCTATGAGCATTAAAGAGTGAGGTGATAGTGGACACATTTAAATTTCCCTTACCCAACTTTGAAGAGATGGTTGCAACCTTCTAGGGGGCAAAGATTTTTACCACTAGAGCTTTTATGACACCTAATGGGATTTTTTCGGTTCCAAAGAAAGTCTCTTGGACTTATCTCAGCAGCAGCTATCTTTCAGAGGGCTATGATGAATAAATATACTAAAAGGTGTCATCGGGGTAAAGTGTTACAAAGATGGCATCTTTATTTTTAGAACGACAGTTGTAGAGCATGATCAATGGGTGAAAGAGGTGTTACGTAGGCTACAAAATGCTGGGCTGGCATAGAAGGCTGGGAAATGTAAGTTTGGAGTGAAAGAAGTGGATTATTTAGGTTATAGGATTTCAGATGGTGTCATTCGTCCATGCACACAGCTAGTAGATCCCATCAAGTTGATTAAGCAACCAGTCTCTAAGGAAGAACTGATTTATTTTCTTGGGATGATTCAATACTGCAGTAAGCTTTTGAAAGATGTTGCCATTAAAACTCATAATATGAGAAAGTTATTAAAGAAAAAACAGAATTTCTCTGACGAGATGTGCGGAGGAATTAAATGTGTAAAAGAAGAATTGGGCAATGCACCGTCATTACAAGCATCTGATCCATTCTGTGAAACAAAAATGGTATGTGATCCCAGTGCCAAGGGCCCAGGAGCTCTACTTATTCAAACAAAACATAGTAAGGAAAATGTGAATGTATTTTGCGTGCTCTAAGAAAGTCTGAGTGCAATTACTCTGAAATAGCAAGAAAATCTCTGGCAGTCTACTGGGCTACCAATAGATTCAAACAGTTTTTGTGGGATTGAGGTTCATAGTACAAACTGACCACAAACTCTTGGTAGACGTTTTTACAAAGAAGGGACTTGATTGCATATCCCCTCACATTAGAAAATAGATAGTAGGACTGCAAGAATATTGCTTTGTCATACAATGCATCCTAGGAGTTAACAATTTCTCAGCAGATTGCTTATCACATCTGGTGGACAAGAGTAACTCATTAGTAGGTGAAGTAGATGACATAATAGATGAAGATGTAATCAGCGTGTGTGAGACCACTCAAGTGTGCATTGCTGAGAGTGAACGGTGTGAAGAATTGGAGAAAGATGAAGAGTTACAACAAGTAATTCAATGGTTATCTAATTGGAGAGGATATGAGAAAGACTCTAAAATATGTAAAAGCAGTTGGGGGAGACTGGACAAGAACTTGCAGTTGACAGAGGTCTTCTTCTCAGAGGTACAAGATTGGTGCCATCAAGGAGTTTACGGAAGAACATTTTGCAACTTGTCCATGAGGGGTACATGGGTATAGTGAAAACTTAAGGGAGGCTTAGAAGAGATTTTTGGTGGCAATCATTGGATGATGATGTTTAATGCATGGTACAGGATTGTGTGGAATGTGTGACATGTGACAAGGGTCTCAAGACTAAAAGTATACCCATGTTGTGCAGCAAATTACCATCAAATCCCAGGGATAAGTTACAGTGGTTATACTAGGACCAGTAATGGGGCAACAGGCCACTCCAAATGTACTGGTTCAGATGGGTTGAGTTGTTATGCTTAAATGATATTTCGTCTTCTTCAGTCACTAGATTCTCAGAAAACATTTTTAAAAGAGAGAGTTATTTACATTATATTCATGCAGACAATGGGGTACAGTTTTGTTCACAAGAAATGGAAAACTACTTGAGGGAATGTGGGATTGAGCACAAAAAAGTCTGCCTTATATCACCCAGAAACAAACAGGTCAATTGAGAGGGTAATAAGGACACTGAAGAAAGGGATACAATTGACAAGAGTGAACGGGCTGGATTGACAACTGTCTGTTAACTGTCCCCACAACTGGAGTTGTCAAGAACAATAGAAGGATACAAAATGTCTCCCCACTCCACCACAGGCAAATCACCGTTTGAGATATTCAAAGGTAAAGCCCTCTTCACAAAGATATGTCCAGGATGGATTATGGCTGCCAAATCATGTTGTCCATCTTGTGGCCAGCCAATCAGGGAAGGGGAGTTGGGCTCCTGTGGCATGATATGATGTCATAGTGTCATTGTTCCATGCTAGAACCCTGTGAGGGATTGGAATGTGGGGATAGTTAACAGGTGGTTGGCAATGGACAGCTGTTGGATGAGGTGTCAAGAATAAAGCATCATCTCATGTTTATATCCATGCGTGCCATCCTTAATGAGATACAACACAGTCACATTTAGGCTCCCCTCCACACATATGTCCCCAGGGTCATTCTGGGACAGGAAATAGGCCCTGGCGCAAAAAATAAAAGTGGCCTTCCCTTAGTGAATTAGCTAGCTAAAAACGTGCTCGATGGTTTCAAATTGGGAAAATGTTGAACTTGCATAGACATGTTGAATATGTGTTGTTCAAGGTAGAGAAGACTGCATGGTTTTGAGCTTGTTGCAGGCAATGTTTGTTTTAATATCAGGGAACTCAAGTGTAAACCCTGGCCAGGCAGACCATAAAATAGGCCCTTCAAGGTAGAGAAGACTGCATGGTTTTGAGCTTGTTGCAGGCAATGTTTGTTTTAATATCAGGGAACTCAAGTGTAAACCCTGGCCAGGCAGACCATAAAATAGGCCTACAAACAACCAGAAAACAACTCAAATAATGTCTTTTCAGACCAGCCTGTTGGGCACTGCCTGATTTCCTTATATGTAGGCCAATCTGACCCTGCATGTCCCTAGGGGCCCGGGTGTGCTCACACTAAACCTTTATATATTTTTTTTCAATTCATTTTCATGACACAGGGACCATGAACCTGAGTCATGTAAAGGCTGCCACAGTATATTGTTCAGCTTGTGGACAGCCAATCAGAATTGACCAGACCCCTTCAGAGTTGGCAATCACAGCATATCTGGACAACAGCACTTCAAATATAAAAATATTTTAACCACTTCATGACCACCCTGAGCAACTCTTTAGATGCAATGTTTCTAAAAAAAAAAACACTGAACAGACTTAAACCAAGTAACCAAAAGCACACTTTGAGTTCTAACTTTCTGCCAAATTTGGTGTTATTCTGTTCCGCGTGTATTGCCTCCAAGCATTTACAATGGGAGAGAAATCAATGCTTTGGGATCCTTCGCCCCACTTTTCTGCCCCCCGGTGATGGATCACCACAAAGTGGATAAACTTTTTTGGGGAAAGTTTCATGGCGATTTGTCAAACATCACCAAAGTTATTTGGGAAAAAAACTCCCTTTCTATGGAAACTGATACTTAACTGTAAGGAGGCAGTGGCCCTTGTCTGCAGAATCTGCAGCTGCTATAAAATTGATTAGTTTAAAAACAAATTTCAACATCATCACAGCTTTCTAAAAGTATATATGTTCTCTAAGTCACAGAACTTTGCAGCACCTTTGTAGATAAACAACAATCCTGTCAGATATTTAAAACCCTCCTCTCCCATTCTTATCATGTAGTTATATTTCTTACCGTCTACTGCACAGCAATATTTATGCATAAGAGAAGCCAAATGTGTTAGTCGGTCCAGTTGCTGCTCATAGAAATGAATCCCTGTTGTTCTGAATGACAGAATTAATGGTGATCAAGTGAAAGCACACATCCAGGGCATCCTACCAAATAAGGAGGAGCAGGGCTACAGCTGCCAGAGTAGTTGAAAGAAAATATTCATCACTGGCTTAATGGAATATGACAAAACCACTGCTGTGCAAAACCTGCTTAAGCAGGTCTTAGCAGAGTCACAAACTGTAGGCAGAGTTTATCAGCCATGTTTCAAGTGCATGCACCATTGCAACTAACTGCACCTTTGATTGATATTCTAATTGACATTTATTCAAATATTACTCCTCGGTTATAGTGATTTTTCTTGTAAGGTAAAAAGTGCCTCTGTAGTGCACTGATAAAGAATATATGTGGCAATGAGGCTAATTTATTAGCTTAATTGCACTGTTTACGCCAATACTTTGAACTGCCATATTCTGCTAGATTCTCAGTAGCCCCAATTCTTGCAAGCTTAGTGCATGGTTTCTGTCCTCTTAATTAGGTTAAATGGGCCTGGGGTTGAGGGGAGCTTACCATCCTCTTCACTCATGGCCATTAGAGAACACAATTGTGATATTTGAGATACAGGATTGCAAGCCTTATATTCAATTGGACAGTGTGGTGCCCGACATGGAAATATGGAGATCCAACCAAGGACAACTGTCATTATGGAGGAAGCTGTCTATGCAGAAAGGTGACCAGCCAAAGACACACAAAGTGACTGGACACCCACAGAGCTTTAGCCAGAAGAAACACATTGCTTGTTGTTAGAGCTACATCTATAGGGGTCCCAGTGGGGTTGCTCACTTGTATTTCACCTTTAAATGGCGTGGGGGTGAAATAGGATAAGCAGTGAAGGATATATTGGAGGGAAAGACTGGGAACAGTGGCAGATTCAGAACAGAAAATAAAAGAAGAAAAAGAAAGCACAAGAGACAGGTCACATGTAGAGCCAGGTGTCACATGATGTCATGTCCTTAGATAGTAGCAGTCTCACAAGTGGGAGCTCAGAGACAGACAGGAAACAATATCATGAGCAGTGAAGGTGGAAAGATCAGAGATGCAAGTGGTACAAAAGAGCCGACGCCCCAGGTTCAAGAGTGTGAAATTTCTTCATCAGTGCATGCAGCGGACTAAGTTATGAGGCTTGGGAAACGCTAATCCTCTGTGCAGTTGGTTCATGGTATGAGTTAGGTGATGGGGCCATTTAAGGACAAAATCCCACGGCAAAGCTGTCTAGAGTGAAACCCAAAGTTGGAGGTGTTAGACCTGACATTCTTCCCCCATCATTATGCCTACCTCCACTTCTCTGATCTTGTTTTTGCCGGCTTTGATTTTACCATCACTAACCAGTTATAAAGTGTATGCACTCTCTCCCTAAACATGGTAACATTGGTTCATACCCACTTGGCATATTTAATTTACTGATAAGTACCTAGCAAAGTGCACTATATGTGCCCAGGGCCTGTAAATAAAAAGCTAATAATGAGCCTCCTGCAATGATTGTGCCACCCACATCAGTAGCCGCTTAACCATGTCTCAGGCCTCCCACCGCAGAGCAAGTGTGAGCAGCTACACTGCGATTTCGACCTGTCAAGGTAAAACTCTTGCCAGACCTAAACCTTCCCTTTTTATACACATGACTCACCCCTAAGGTAGGTCCTAGGCAACACCAAGGGCAGAATGCAATGTCCTTAAAAGGTCGGATGTACTTTTAAGTTTATCATGTCCTAATAGTGAAAAACTCTCCAGTTCGTTTTTCACTACTGCAAGGCAGGTTAGTATTGGGATTACCTTATTACATTCTATGAGTGTAATTTCCAATTGGGACAACATAGATATTTTGAGTTTGGTGTCTCTGGACTCACAATTTAAAACCACAACTTATGGTGAAGTTGGATTTTAAATTGCAAGTCTGAAAATGCCACTTTTAGAAAGTGGGCCTTTTTTTAAACCATCCTGTGCTTTCTTCCTGTCTCTAATACACTTTTGGGGTGGGTGACAGCTAGGCTTTGTGCATTCCCTCCAGACCAGCCACACACAAAGGGAGCTTAGGTGTGCCTGATGGACTATTCACTTCCTTATGGCCCATCCCCAGGCCGATGGGTCTTCCTGGGCTAGTTGAGAAGCTGACACTTGCACCTGAAAAGACTGGGCCTGTTCCCACACAAGGAGCTGCAAACCCCCCTGTAGTGAGTCTGGAGCCAAGGCTGGATGGGCAGGGGCCTTGTGTACTTTATTTTTTTAACCTCCCAACTTCAAAGGCACACCTGAGTATATGTACCAGACTCCTGACTTCACCAGCTCAGTACACTTCTGGACCTGTGAATACTCTGCTGAACTGCTGCGCTGGAAGGACTTCTACTCTGGTGGACTTCTGCTTTGCTGGACTCTGCCTTGTTGTGCTCTTACTTTCCTGAACTGCCCTGCTGCCTGCTGTTTCCTTACCTGAGTGAGAAGGACTGGACCTGCATCACTTGACCCCAGAGTGTCTCCAATGACTTTCTGGTTTGCCTTCTGTTGTCTAAGTCTTATGGACAGAAAAGACTTAGAAAACTCCTGTTCCTACCCTTGAACTCATCTGCTGGTAGCCTGCTTGCCAAGTGGTGCCACCCCAGTCCTAGACCATTTGGAAGAGTATCTAGGGATTTGCTCCAGTGGAACTGACGCATCCTCTGCTGCGAGAGGCAGAATCGACACATCGCCGCTGTTGTGAGAACTGGATTGACGCATCACACTCAGAACTGCTGCATTGCCCTCAGAACCACTGCTCTGGAACCAATGCATCACCACCACTGCATGGAGATGACCAATGCATCACCTCTACAGATTGTAGAAACCACTCACATTGCATTCAGAACCGCCACACCTCAGAACCAATGCTTCACTCATGGATCGTTGCATTGCTGCAGTTGGGTGGAGAAATTGGCGCTGCACCTCATCTGCCTGGGGATCAGGAATGCATCTTGCTGTTGTGACCAGGATTAAGGTACTTTTGCCCCAGGGCTTGCGTGGGTCCTGTATCCAGCCTGCACTCCATCCACTGATGGCCTGAACCCTTGACATTGTCACGGTCTAACGCGACCCATTAACTCTTTGAGTGTTATTTTCTTCTAAGCGCTATACTTGCCTTAAATCTTTAAAATTCATATCTGAACCTCTACTGCATGGCTTTTTGTCATTTTAGTCTTGTTTTATGTATAAAATCAAAATCTATTTTTCTAATCTAGTGTAGAGTCTTTTTGTGGTCTTTTCACTGTGTCATTGCTTAAGTATTGTACAAACACTTTACACATTGCCTCTTAAATTAAGCCTGACTGCTCTGTGCCAAGCTAACAGAGAGAGAGCACAGGATAATTTAGGGTGTGTTATGACTTACCCTGCATAGAATTGTGGTCCCTACTTGGAGAGGGTGCATACTTCTGCCCACTAGAGACCCAATTTCTAATAGGAGGGAATATTGAAAGAAGCCCAATCATTATCTTATCAGTTGGTGACAGTTCATGAGGGTGGCCAGTGTGCCACCACTCCAGAGTAGGTTAGAAGGTAACAATACATTAGGAGAGATGCAGTTTGAAGGGTTTAGAAATGCCAAGGGAACCACTCCAAGCAAGCACACTCTAAAATGACCTTCAAATAGGGATGTACAGTCACAGACAGTGGGTGGGCATGATTAGTCTTCTCAATACAACAAATTAAGCCCTATTCACAAGCTTCATCATGCAGGTTTAATAGTACTACAATAGTACTAGTAAAGAACCACAAAATTATATTCACAGACCTATGAGTGTAAATCTCCACCTCTCCTACCTTTCTGTGAGGAGATCCTCACAAATCTAAGTTCACTAGTTAATTGTTATTTAACACACCTGATAATTATTGGATGCATTAAATAACTCACCCTTTGTTAATTTCGGAAGGTCAAACCTGCTGAAATTTAGCTGGGGGAAAAGCATACAACATTTAGCATATCATGCGGATTTTGGTGGGTTAAACGCCAAAGTCTGCATGTTATTCGTCAGGAACTTGTAATAGGTGCTAATTATCTTCTGAGCAGGAAACAGAACAGAAACGGCCGTGCTAGCCATGATGGGTGAGCATAAATAAATTCTAGTGCATGGTGGTGCTGCAGCAGTTATATTCCTAGATTTAATTGCCGCTTTTGATACTGTATCCAACCCAATACTCATTTAAAGGCTGGAAGAAGCAAGGATTAAGGACAGAGCCCTCAATTGGCTTGCCTCATTTTTAAGGAAGAGAAGCTTCCAAGTGCATAAGGAAACTTTCTGTTCAGACCCTCAGACTTTGGAACATGATGTGCCACAGGGCTCATCACTAAGCCTTACACTGTTCAATGTTTATATTCGTCCATTGACAGATATTATAACAGGGTAAGGATTTTAAATTGTGTCATATACGGATGATACACAAATAATCATGTCTTTAACATCAGACACAGCAGCGTTCTTCACTCGCCTGAATGCCTATTTAAGAGAAGTCACTGACTGAATGTCAAATAGCAATCCAAAACTCATTGGAGACAAAACTGAGGTTTGATGGTTGGCAACATCCCTCTCTCTGGACAGAGTTACACTGGCCAAACTGCCTAGAAGACCTACCTCCACCTCACTACGGGGGCTCAAATGAGGAAACTAGCAGTCTGTTGATTTGTCTTACTCAGACTATAAGAAAGCTTCTGAGCTGGCTTCCCCCCTGCCTCTCCCAGAACGGTAGTCTAGCGTCTGCTTCTGTCTCTCCTAGAATATGGTAACTCAATCTACTTGGAAAGCCCTCTTTGTGTGATTAAGGAGCTGCAAGTGGTCCAGAATGCCACAGCAAGTATTCTATTAAAGATACCAAATCATCATTCTGTTACCTCATTCCTCGTGTCCCTTCACTGGCTGCCAGTATCCAAGAGAATTAAATATAAATCTCTCTGCCTTGCCTACCAGGCAATGTGCAAGAAAATCCCTCCACTACTACAGCAGCTCCTAGCCCCCTATAATCCTAAAAGATCCTTACGATCCACAGATTAGTGACTTTTCACAGTACCCATGATTATGAAAGCCAGAAGGTGTGGACAATCCTTTTCCTATTTGGCATCAAAACTCTGGAAAACTCTGACACATCTAAGAATTATCAAGGAAGAACTCAACTTCAGAAAACATCTTAAGACCTACCTTTTCTTGTAGTATGCCTATTCATCTGCTAATATGCAGTGGACATGACATTTAGCTCTGGGAGACCCGTTGGGTAGCCATTCGCACTACAAGTGCCTCATATAGTATAGTATTTATCAAACCTTATAAATAACATACCTTGTGATTTTTTTATTTATCAAGTTCAATAAATAGCACCTATACTGGTAATCAGGCTGTTGGTAGTAAATCAGGGAGGAGTGGCTGGAAAAGTGGCAAACATACTACTAAATGGGGGGTGGTAGGGAGGAGTAAGGAGGGGGTTAGGGAGGGCTAGGGAAGGGTTCAGGAAGGGATATGCTCTCACCCAGAAAAGAGTAACCTCATTGCTACTCACAAACTGCGCTTCTTAAGTTACTACACTAAAGGGATCCAAAACAGTAGTAAATTAACCGAGCTCAGAGGGGAAGGAAGTCTAGCACCACACATGGCCAATCACTGGTACTGTAACACCCACCTGTAGAAAATAATGAAGATAGGGACGTAAATAAAACCCCACAGAAAATAATGTTAAATTACATTGTCTAAA
Organism: Pleurodeles waltl; assembly: GCF_031143425.1. Lineage (NCBI taxonomy): Eukaryota > Metazoa > Chordata > Amphibia > Caudata > Salamandridae > Pleurodeles > Pleurodeles waltl. The sequence goes on along the minus strand of NC_090444.1, from coordinate 1,147,001,201 downwards.
ATAATTAAAATACAGGCAAATACAATGTAATGTTAAAATCTAAAAAAGATAGTACATATTTATAATTTAATTATAAAATAGTTTAACAGAACTTTATTCAGATTCTACATTCTCTCATCTTTTATCCTTACAGCATTGCCAATTCCTTACACAACATCAAAAGATTCTCACCAGTCATGGCAAGTTCACTCTAACCAAATCTCCCTTCCTCACTCATAGAAATCTTACTCAAACTTTCTCTGCATATTTTCCTTATATGTTTACTATAGTTTCACTATACTCCACTGCATCCTTCTTTTATATGCCATCACCTTCTACGCACTCCTTATTTATTGGAGACACAAATTATTGTTTGGCTTTAGTCACTTAAGAACATTAAAGGACTCCTTCGTCACAGGGTCTGTACAGCCACCTTAAAAGCACAAGTTATCCCATATCACATTTTGTTTCCAGTCCATACCTTTGACTCATCACCCATCACCATTTTCATTAAATTCGTTATAGAACAGTTGATAAAATATAACACTTCAGTGAACCCTGGAAAACATAACTTTGTACAACTGTGTGCTATGCAATTATGTCTCAAAGGGCAACATGCACAAAGCTAAAGAATTGCGAGTCGGAAATAGCGACTCCTTGTGAATCGCTATTTCTGACTCGCAAAACGGGAGGTAGGTAGAAATCGCAATACCACTTTGCGATTCGGTGAAGAGTCGCACAGCAATTCTCGAAATCGCAATTTGCGATATCGCAAATTGCACAAGGGTGTGATCTGGAGTAGCAAACTGCGACTGGCTCGCAAATTGCAAGCAGGTGCAAATAAAATAGGAGAAAACATACTTCCTGGTTCTGAGGGAAGACATCAGAAACAGGAAGTACCCCCATGGAACAGGGAGGAGTCTACCCAGCACAGACAGCAAAGGCACACCCAGCTGAGAGAAGCAACTACAGCCATGTCAGCTCAGGACAAGGAGACACCCACTGCTGGGAGGAAGAGGAAACTAAAGTTTTCAGAAAAGGAGCTGGAGGTCCTGACTGAGGAGTGCTGTCTGCACCATGATGTCTTGTTTGGCAAGGCATCTATGAGTGTCCCTGACACACAAAAGAAGAAGATCTGTCAGGACATCCTGAGTAAAATAAATGCGATTGGAGTCAGCCATCACACCATCGATGAGGTCCGCAAAAGGTGCTACGACCTCAGGTCCGGGACCAAAGAAAGGGTGGCGAAGCAGAGGAGGGAGATGCATGGAACTGGAGGAGGACCATCAACAGTACCACCTCCTACAGCCATTGAGAGCATGGTGATGACCACTCTGGAGCTGGAGGCTGTGGTAGGAATCGGAGACCTGGTCAGTTCTGTACCGGGAACATCCAAAAGTGAGTCGCAACAATCACTTATTTACATCACTCAATGCACCATGCACACAACCACAGTACACAAAAGCATGCATCCTCCAGATTTGCTCCATTCCTATATTGTAACCTACAGAACAATGCATTATGGGCAATGTAGTACAGTAGTCCAACTTTTGATTAATATTTTTGTCATACACCAAACATATGAGAGGCACTGACAGTGTATCCCCTGTGTCCCACAGGACTCCCACAAGTACCCACCAATGACCCTACTGTGCAGGGAGAATAATCTGCCACCATCACAGCAGACGAGGCAGCCAGTGTAACAGCAGCGGAGTGTATGACTACACCACTTGTCCACCATGCACAAGAGAAAACCGAGGACACAGATATCGATCTTGAGACAAGCAACCTGACACCGGGACCACAGATGAGTAGGAGTTCCCCACATAGGTCAGCTGGGTCTGGGCAGAGACTGCAACGTCAAACAGAGTCAGCAGGTGAGGAGGATGTCACAGGTGAACAATTTCTAGGACTGGAGGCATCCTTACTGAGCAGTCACCGCCTGCAAAATAAACATATGCGGGTTATGAACAGCAACCTTCACAGACTGCAACAGACCCTCTCACAGGGTTTTGCCAATGTTGACAACCATTTCACTGCCATGAACAACAACATGGCAAACCTCACCAGCTCCATCAATGACTTGGTCAGGGAAATAGTGGCAGATAGGGCCCATGCAAGGCGCAGAGAGCGCAACACTGCTGCCCGTGTGGACCGACTAAGTCAGTCGATTGGCTGCCTTGCAACCATTACCACCTGCCTGTCAAGGTGCACCATAAAGCTACAGGTGGAACTTGGGCATTTTGCTGGTGATGTAGCAAGGGGACTAGGGTGCATCAGTCATGCAGTGGACCTAATAGAGATCACCCAGGCTGCAAGGGGCCTTGGCGATACCCCTCAGGACAGTGAGGACATTTCCAGCGTGAGCAGCGTTTAAGCCTCAGATGCACGCATCCTGTGGAGTAGCAGTGCCCGCCAAGGATCAGGGGACCAACCAGGATTGGGCCATGGTGGCCGTTGTCGCAGGAGGGTATGAGCTACCTATTCTGGGATTTGCCTGAGGCACATGATGTGAAAGTGTCTGACATTACATTTTGCTTTTTTCTTGCTGTTGCGATGTCAAAAGTTCAATATTACACTCCTGACATTAAAGGGATTTTATTTTTGCACTGCACAACCTGGCTATGTGTGTCTTACGTTTGTGCATGTTGTCATGGTTGCCACGTACCTGCCAAAGTAGTGAATTGCAATGTGGTCTCGTCTTTGTCTGCCCTCCAATGCAATGCTACCATCCCCAGGCTGTCGGTGTGGTGACTCTTGCTCCTCATCCTCCAAATCTGTGTAGTCAAGGGTGAGATGTAGCCCACGTTTGGTGGCGATGTTGTGGAGGATGGCACATGTAGCCACGATCTTGCATGCAGTCTCTTGGACATACTGGGGTGCCCCTCCACTTTTGTGTAGGCATCGGAAACGTGACTTCAACAAGCCAAAGGTCCTCTCAATGACAGTTCAGGTCTGCCGATGTCCTATGTTGTAGGCCTCTCATTCTGATTGGCAGGTGTTAGGTATGGGGTGAGTATCCATGGCCTCAGAGCATGTGCACTGTCACCTGTGTGACAAAAGAGCAGATATGAGCAGGTTTTAACATGGTTATGCAGTGATATGTATTTAAGACATCGGAGTGTACTACACAGTACCTAATAAATATTCTTCGTCAAGCTCCCCACTTTCTAGGTGTTGGTGTATCCCACTGTGCCCGAATACGTATGCATCATGTGTACTCCCTGGATATTTAGCCACTATGTCAGTAATGACATTATGGACATCACATACCACCTGGATGTTTAGTGAGTGGGTACATTTCCTATTGCGGAACACATATTCCAGATTGTCTGTTGGGCAAATTGGTATATGTGTCCCATTCACACACCCTATTACATAAGGGAAGTTGGCAATTCTGTAGAAGTCCAACTTGGTGCTGTTAATTTCCCCCTCATTCCTGGGAAGGTATATATATCTACACATGTGTGGGAATATGGCATCTAGGAACCGTCTGAAGAATTGTGACAGGACACTTTGGGACACTCCACCAGTAACAGCAATCACGCCCTGGTAGCTAGCTGAGGCCAAGAGCTGCAGTGAGCAGAGCACTTGCACATGTGTGGAGATAGAGCAGCTGCGCATTGTCTGACGTTCTAGCTGAGGTTTCAGCAGTTCAATAATCTCTCAAATAACTGTGCTGCTCAGTCTGTATTTATCATAAATCATGTTCTCAGTTTGTTGAAATAGTGTCTGCCTGGTTCGGTATATCCTCTCCTGTCTCTGCCTCCTACTCCTCTGCTGGGCAGCCTGGACTCTCCTCCTCCATGCAATCACATATAGTGCAGCCATTTTGAAAAACCCTGATGCCTTCTGGGTCTGCTTCTCAACTTTGGTTCTTGGTACCATCTGTTTGGAATTAGTGCTAATCTGGGTGTGCAAAACAGGGTTTTTGCGACTACTCGCAATTTGCGACTGCCTTGTGCATTCGGTTTGCGACTCACAATTTGTGATTTCTTAATTGCGAGTCACAATTTCAAGTCACAATGTTTGCAAGTCGGTAATGGGTCGCATTGTTATTTGGGACTCCAAAATGGCATTGGAACATACCATTTCGCTTCTTGCGAGGTTGCAAATAGCGCTGTGATGGATTTGCAACTCGCAAAACTTTCGTACATGTGGCCCAAAAAGTCCTCCATCTGTTCAGAGACAAAATGAACTCCATTATGTGAGATTTTCAAACTAGGAAAGCCTTCTCTCAAGAATATGTCTATTGTTCATTTTATTGCTACTGCAGTGATCACCTACACAACAACTCTCACATCAGGTCATTTGAATAATTGATTCACTAGAACCAAAATGTATTATGATACATGACATCTTCAACTCCTGGGTTCTGTCTAGACCCACATTTTAAAATGCTAACTTTAGCCAATCCATGAACACTATAAATGAAATGTATGTTCTCTGCACCATGGCATTGTTAAAAGAATGGATACATCCATAATTATTTCCGCCACAAATCTAACGCCAAAAACAATCACCCCTCAAATAACATTGACCCACAAATGCCCTAGACAGAATATGCTCACCACGTTTTCTCCTATCCCTCTAGTAGACCATGCCTGCTATTACCAGCAATCAATCACATTTTTTTCAGACCAGGTGTCTGATGTACTTTTTATGGTGTATTAGCGCAGTTGCTGTTTTTGCACAGTGCTGTGATGCAAGTAATAGTTTGTGAAATTCGCATAATTACTGCTAGCATCTTTATGAAAAGCTAGAAAAAATATACACAAAAACATGCATATTTAGGTGGAATGTGTCTCTCTGCTGCTTGTGCAAAAAAAACCACAAAGGTGCATTTCGTGTTAAAAAATAGTGCAAAACATCTTGACGCACAACCCATGCATGCAGCGACTTTGATCATGAAGTGGCAATCTAACTCTAGACTACTCGTTCCCAGCTAGCCTATACCATCCAACTGCATCCTTCCGATTATTGCCAATCTCATCCATTGTGTTAACTTTCATTTTACTTTGTTGTCTCCTTTTTCTGGCCTGACATCCTACACCGAAGCAGGACCTGCTCGACCTGCTCAGTATTGGGGTGATAGAGACAGGCAAGTGATGTGTAAATTTTTATTTATGACTTTGCAGAAGGTATTATTCACATCACAGGTATGTTTAAGTGATTAATTGTTGAATATCTCTGTGTGTGTCTGCATATTTGTGTGTGTAAAATACATATATGTGTGTGTGCGGATGGGTGAACATGTACATTTCAAGAGGGCCCTATACAATTTTTGGGACATAACAAAAGTCCAAGACATGCATTCACGATCAAGGGCCAGATGTAGGTAGGCTTTTGCACCTCGCAAACGGCGTTTTTCGCCGTTTGCGAGGTGCAAAAGCCCTCAAGCGATGCAGAAACACATTTTGCGAGTCGGAACCGACTCGCAAAATGTGTTTCCGACTTGCAAATAGGAAGGGGTGTTCCCTTCCTATTTGCGACTCGCACCGCGATTTAAGTTGATTTGTGACCGCAAAAGCGGTCGCAAATCAACTCGCAGTTACCATCCACTTGAAGTGGATGGTAACTCATTCGCAAAGGGGAAGGGGTCCCCACGGGACCCCTTCCCCTTTGTGAATGCTCACAAAATTATTTTTTCAGAGCAGGAAGTGGTCCTATGGACCACTGCCTACTCTGAAAAAAAACGAAACAAAAGGTTTCGGTATTTTTTTCTATTTGCAGCTCGTTTTCCTTTAAGGAAAACGGGCTGCAAAGAGAAAAAAAAACTGCTTTATTTAAAAGCAGTCACGAACATGGAGGTCTGCTGACTACAGCAGGCCTCCATGTTTGCGAGCGCCTATACTAGCTATGGGGCCGCAATTTGCGACCCACCACATGAATATTCATGAGGTGGGTCATTGCGACCCCATAGCGAGTTGCAGTCGGTGTCTGAGACACCGTACTGCATACGAATTTGCGAGGTGCAAAGTGCGAGTCGCATGGACTCGCACTTTGCACCTCGCAAATTCGTCAGTTGCTACATCTGGCCCCTAGTGCTGTATTTAAAGTGCAACAAAGTTCATTAGAGTGGGATAGGAACTTTGGCACACTTCAGTTATCCGTGAACCTTTCTCACAACTGTGAACACTTAGGGCCTGATTACAACTTTGGCGGAGGGTGTTAATCCAGCCCAAATGTGAAGGATATTCCACCCACCATATTACGAGTTCCATAGGATATAATGGACTCGTAATATGGCGGGTGGTATATCAGTCACATTTGGGATGGATTAACACCCTCGGCCAAAGTTGTAATCAGGCCCTTAATCTTAATCCTGAGTACTCATTATGGACTGTCACAAAGAATATACTCATACATATATAAATATGTGTGTGCACACAAAATTAATTGTGGGACAGGGGTCGGGCCTCAGGAGTATGGAAAGAGCACGGCCACTGGAATTATAGTTGTGTGCCAATAGCTGTCCAAAATCACGATGCCACACCAGGGTTGCATTATGTAGTTAAAAAAATGTTCAGCGTCTTTTTAAAACTCCAGAGTTTTAGATGGCTATGTATACAACTTTACAGTCTAGTAATATTTATAAGCACACACTAAGGGGCTGATTTAAGAGCCCCTAGCGCCTCCTTTCACCACATTAGTGTCCTTTTTTTATGCTAATGTGGCCCAACAACACCAAAATTTACAAGGTGGCGCAATGCATGCATTACGCCACTTTTTAACCCTTTGCGCCACAATGGGGGTCATTACGTGTTCGGTGGTCTCATGACCGCCATGTTGGAAGCGGCAGTCATACTGCCAACAGGCTGGCGGAGAAGACCGCCAAATTACGACCATGGCAGTATTTGCAACAGAATACAGCCAATTCACCATCAACACCGCCAGTGCAGTCAGGCCGCAAGAGATGGCGGTAGGCACCGTCAGGCTGGCGAAGACCATGTTTCTGCCAGACAGATTATGAGGCTGCACACTGCCAAGGTATCAATGCACACACAACATATAAATCCTGGGGACACACACACGTACTCTCACACTGGCATGTAATTCACACACAGCCACATGCACAGACATAGTATACACACCACGGCCAACACACCCTTGAAAAACATACACCAACCCGCAGACACACAGCACTGGCACGGTCAAACACAACAACACACAACACCACCAAATCACACAACTACACCACAACCACAACCGCAACACCTCAAGCACACCATCAAGCAACCACAATACACACCTCCACCTGACAAAACATACATACAACACTACATAACAACACCAGAAAACCAATAAACACAATCACACAGCCATACAATGAGGCATACGTCATGCCACGCAAACACACAACACAACGGTTCTGACATACCAATCACCGTACACACACACACACACACAAACACAGTACAACCACACAAGGGAACACAACACTCCAAATAACAAATGTCAACACAATCAATGCACACAATATGAACATAAATGCATGTGGCAAAACACTTAAATGTCCAACACACAACACACAGCCATCACTGAGGGACAAATGCAAAGCACACACCCACACATGCTGCCCAGACACAACTGGTAGCACAACCACCACACACACACAAACATCACTCACACAAAAACTAAAGTAGGCAAGACCATAACAACCATGAGGAAAGAAAGGCAGGACAAATATTTAATCCTGGAACCAACAACAATAGGTCAGTCCAAACAACAATGTGCACAATGTACATATGGAACATCTGAGTGCCCCGACATGACTCCTGACTGTTATATAACTTGCACAGGTAGGGGCATCAAGGGGGCAGGCAGGCACCATAGGGATTGGGGGGGCAGAGGTGGTGAGGGTTGGGCTTTGGTTTGGGAGAGGGGGTCTTTGGGCTTAGGCTTGGAAGGGGGCTTACGGCAAGGCTTAGGGGAGGGCTGGGAACACTTAGGAGGGAGGGGTTGACTTATTGGCAGGGAGAGGGGCATGTGTACTAGCAGAGGGGCAGGGAAGGAGTTGGAAGTGGTAGGGCTGGACTGGGGAGGCACACAGACCTTTTGGGGGGTCACATGAGGAAAGAGAGAAGGGAAAGGGACAACTTCGTGAGGAAAAACATCTTTGACACACGAAGGTCATGGGAAAAGGGTTAGGGAGTTGCTGTAGGAGGTGTCTTGGTGGATGTTTTGGGTGCAAGTGTGTGCGAGGAATGCTTGTGTGTGCTGAGTGTCTGTTGGGTTGGTGAGTGTGGACATTTATGTGTCTTGGGAGGAGTGAGGGAGGAGGAGCTGGGAAATGCTGTGGTGGATGGGTGACTGTCTGTTCAGGTGGTGACTGCAGGTATGGTGGATGTATTGCATTTGGATGTGTCTGTGGTTGTGGTGTCTGTAGATGTGGTGGCTGGGGTGGATGTCTGCGGGTCTGCTATTGTGCTGACTATGAGTAGGATTGGAGTTGTGGTTGTATTGGTGATTGTAGGTGTCATGTCTGCAGGTGTGTCCGGTGTAGTGTCTGTAAAGGTGGGGGTTGTGGGGGAGTATGTGCAGGTAGTGGGTGCTGGTATGTCTGCAGGTGGGTGTTTTGTTGTGTGCTTGCCAGTGATGAGTCTTGTGGCACTTGTGTTTGTCAGCTTTACCCTAGGATGTTGAGGTGGGGGCATGCTTTTCTGTCTGTGTGCTTTGGCTGGGATGGGGAAGAGAGGTATGGGATTGGGAAGAGGAAGGTGGAGGGGGACGGAAGACAAAGGGTGACTGGCTTCCATCACTGCGGAGGCCAGAGCCTCAAAGGATCTCTGTAGGCCAGCCAGTGCACCTTGAATTCCCTCCAGGAACGCATTGCTCTGTTAGTTTTTAGTTGCCAGTCCATAGGTGGCATTAATGATTATCAACTGACCCACAGAGATTGACCTCAGGACCAGGTCAAGAGCCTACTCACTGAGGGCTGCAGGGCTGACAGGAGCAGGGACAGAGATGGGAGGAGGCAGACAAAGATGGTGCTGGGGTAGTCCAAGAAGGGTCCGCCACCACCAGGGAGTGGCCCCTGGAGGATTCTGAAGATGATGAAGCGGAAGATCTGGTATCCCCCATGGCACTCCCCTCGCCCTTTGGGCCACTGTGTCCCTCGCTGTCAGTGGTTGCAGCACTCCGTGTCCCGTGACCAGCAGCATCCCCACTCACCTGTGCCCTGTCTCCTTCACCTGCCAATGCTAATGCACACAAATAGAGAGAGAGAGGGAGGGAGAGACCGAGAGGGAGAGAAAGGGATAACATATTCCTCACATATACACATGTAAACATGCACAACTGTAGGTACACATCTCCTGGGTAGGATATCTCTGTTGCCAATACACATATCTTACATCATGTCCCTACATGTTACTGCAATCCACCCCTTTATGTCATCCCTCACACCCACATCAAAATCCAAGTAAGTTAGCACAACTGGAGTAATCCAAATGATCACCAGTAAAGCCATGTCAGCATGCTCATCGTGCCCTTGCTGAAGTAGAAATATCTAGCATAATACTGATCATACCTCTCCATACTCTGATCACCTATAGGAAGAGCGTTTGACTGATCACAACACATCAAGCATGTTCTGAAACCACACCTGAACAGTCCATGTCCATTAGTAATGTCCCTTGATAGGGAAGAATACTCTATTCATAGACCTCACAGCACCTGCCATTCTTATCACATGTTTAGCTGAGCCCTTTGTACTTATATGCCAATATGGATACATTAACTGATGTAGCCACAACAGTGTGACTCCCATACAGGTGACATCTGATGTGTAGAATACATGTCTGGAGAACTGGCGTGTCATTACATTTACACAATCACAGAGGAATATCTGCAGACACCAAACACAGATACACCACATCACTTCATGAATGCATGTGCAACTTCAATGGCCTACATAGCACACATAATACATCCATAGTCAATCACTGATTGCAGTGTCACAACAGATAAACTTCAGGCAGCCACAAAATACATAATAGGGCACCTACCATTCCACCTGACATGCAGTTACAGTTGCTTGACTTGACAACATGAGTAAACCAACATCACTCACACCATTCCTGACATGTGACTACGTGTACCTAAGTCCAGACAACTCACATGTCACACTGAAATTACATGTTCACATCATGCACACATGGACCTACACAACTGCCATTGCTCTGACAACATATTCCACTACAACAAAAGGCTGCCTTAGAAATAGTGGTACAACAAAACATTTCATCTTGATCTCATAAGTCATTCAAAGCCTAATCCTGTCCAAAGTGCCCACATCAGCTAGACCAAGGGAAGCAATGATTGTCCCACTCCATAAGATGTGCCCACAAGTAACAATTGAGACATGATGTAGGCAGTAACTAACCAATGTTGCACTGTAATTGGTAGGGCACTGGAACACATAGCATTGACATTGCATATTGTCAAAGGCTAGTTCTGCCTAGGCACTTACCACCTTGGAACAAAGCCATTGGGTTAAAGGTGAAATGCTCACATGTCAACCTCATGGAAATGCATGATGAGTCCAAATATACCAAATCAGACACCCAAAATAGAATCTAATTCTCTTGCTACCTCCACATACCCCGTAGAATGAAGATAAACGACAATGGGGATACAACTATAAACCCATATGTTCTGTCCTATACAGGATGTATCTGTAGTGTAAATGAGATGGCCGCCTCACCTGGAGTCTATACCTGTGGCAGTATTAGATATTAATAGTCCTTGTACCAAATAAATTAGTCACCCAGGTGCTAATATAGGTGAGCAACACAGATGAGAGTGGACAGACAGCTTAGAGCCACTAACACTCAGATGCTGATGGATGGACCAAGTTATACTCAATGGGTAGGATGATACACCAGCTCACATCTATAGAAATGGCAGGTTGGAGTCACACATGTGGCATTGTCATTTGAGCATCTCCACATGCAGTCATAGAGATGTCTTGATACAGGTGAACTGAACTTACCCATAGCAAACCATGATGCCACATCTACATCTAATACTCAGGTAAGGTGGGAACTACTGCTTCGACTAGTCTACATGCATGTAGCACCTTCTACATTGCTGTGTCACTATAGCTTCTGTGACAAACACCATACAACCAGAGCCAAGTACCAGGATACAGTCAGTACTTACCCTCGCGTGGCTGCTGTGTTGCCCTCAAATGCCCATCCACCTCAGGGTAGGCCACTGCCAAATCGCGGGCCATTAGGGGTTCAGGGTCTGATGGGCACCCCTCCCTTGTTGAGAGGACTTCCCCAGCTGGGTCTCCACGGTCTTCCGGGCCCAGCATCTTGTGTCCTCCCACCGCTTATGACAATGGGTGCTCCGCTGGCTGTGGACCCCTAGGGTCTGCACTTGTTTGGCGATGGCATGCCAGATCCCCTTCTTCAGATGGGCATTCACCTGCATGGATGACACAGTCAAAAGTATAAAGTCAGGTACACATGCACTATACCAACAGGAGTGGTCATTACACATCTGTCACAGCAAGTGCCCATACATACCCATAATCTCTGCTCACACACCTTAACTATATGCCATTTGCATGCATTTACTCCCTCACCAGTACACATGCCTGATTCAACGTCACACACAACCCCTATCACATATGGCTGTGGCATTGGACTCACCTGCTCCTCTGGTGCCCCATATCGTTGTCTATACAGGGGTAGGACCTCCTCCACCAGCTTCCTGGGTAAAGACAGGCCCTATCACCTGCAGGATGTGGCATGATGGCTCCCAGAGGCAGTGCACAGCAGCTCACATCGTGGAGGTCTTACTTGCAACAGTGTCAGAAGTCAAGTGAGCAAGGCTCGAGAAAATAGCGGTCACGGCCACCACATACAGGACCATCATTAACATTGGCCCCAGTCTGCCAAAGGCAGCAATGTTAACCAATGACAAGTTGCACAGTGGTTGCAACCACCTACCGCCATGAAGACTTCCGCTGGTGGACTTAGGTCAGTTCCAACTGTCCACTATAGTAGGTCAGACGCCTGCCATTTTGGGCACATTAATTGATGGATCTACTTAATTAAGTGTGTCAGACACTTACTCCCTCAAATATCTGTGTAACCCTCTGTTGTGCCATCATGGTTTTGCAACATAATGTGACAATCTTGACACAATGACATGTTGAGGCTGTATATATGTGGATAGCTCTGTTAAGCTACTTGGAGGTATATTGGTTATGGCTACTTATAGATAGATTAAAAAATATATATGTGTGATCATTGCAGGACTGCTCAGTCACCGACACATGTTCAATTACATATGTTACATAAGCCCTGTCTGACTTACATGTTAGCCAATGTGCAGCAATGAGGGTGTAACATGTGCATATCCATGGTCTGTATTATATATGTCAGCAGTGCTATGCATCCCCTATAGATGTTAGGTGTGAGCTTTTATACCATTTGCTGCAGACATGTGCCTCCTGCAAGACTCATTGTACATTCTCTCCTCTCAACATAGATATCCTGCCATGCAGAGAGTGAGGCAACCACCAGTGTACTGTCCACTAGTAAACCTGGCAACCATGGAGGACTGGCATGTCATCCAGACATATTGTCTGAATTGTCAGACCATCATGGATCTATGTAGACAGTTGGAGCCAGATTTGATGCCAGCCATTCGCTATCCCTATTGTATACCTCACATAGTACAAGTATTGTCAGTGCTACATTACCTTGCCACAGGCTCGTTTCAGAATACTGTCACCTTAACAGCAGGCATGTCTCAGCCCATGTACAGTCTGGTTTTGAAGGGTGTACTGTATGCTTTGTTGAAACACCTGAACAAATACATCAGGTTCCCCCAAAGAGTGGATTAGGCCTATGTGAAGGCAGACATTTATGAGGTGGGGCTCTTTCCTCATGTGGTAGGGGCTATTGAAAGCACACATGAAACCCTGCCCCCCCCCCCACTGCCAATGAACAGGTGTATAGGAACAGGAAGAACTACCTCTCTATCAATGTGCAGGTGGTGGGTCTGGCAGCCCAGTGCATTTCACAAGTGACAGCCAAGTTTCCTGGATCAGTGTATGACTCCTACATATTGCAGATGTCACACACATGATGTCAGACTACACAGAGAGAGGGCCTGGCGGCTTGGTAAGTACGCATTGTTATGTGTTTCAATGTTATGTCACCTCTCGCCACATTCTGGCCAGTAGCTGATCCTACTATTTCAATTGTCTTACAGTTATGTTCACAAGTGACTCTGGCTATCCAAACCTTCCTTCGCTGTTGACACCAGTGAGGTACCCAGCCACCCCAGAGGAACTCCGTTTCAATGAGGCCCACTGGAGGACAAGGCATGTACTTGAGCAAACTTTCAGCCTTCTGAAAGCAAGATTCAGGTATCTGGACCTATCAGGAGGTGCCCTCCTCTTCTCGCCCCACAAGGTTTGCCAAATCATCGTTGCCTGCTGCATGCTTCACAATCAAGCCCTGAGACATCAGATACCATTGCTAGCTGATGAGGGTGAGGCAGCTGGACTAATGGCTGGAAATGCTGATATGGCAAGTGATGAAGGGCCAGAGGAAGAAGGAGCAGCTGCCTATAGGACAGAGCCCATCAATTAGTACTTCCAGTGACATACAGGTATGCTGAGTGGGCCTTTTCAAGTCTTGAATACGTACATTCAGAAGTGGATTGCTGATATTACACCTCCTAACTTGAATCATCATCGGGGGTGTAATGAGGTACAATGCCTATATGTGAGCTATGAAAGCAGACAGATAGGATGTAAGGTATACAGTAATAGTAGTTCAGCTCTAACATGTGTTATTACAACAGATTCCAACATTCACTTCTTGTAGGAAGTTGGCTCTGTATGTGCTATTTCAAAGTAAGGAATAGCATGCACAGAGTCCAAGGGTTCCCCTTAGAGGTAAGAAAGTGGCAAAAAGAGATAATACTAATGCTCTATTTTGTGGTAGTGTGGTTGAGCAGTAGGCTTATCCAAGGAGTAGTGTTAAGCATTTGTTGTACATACACACAGGCAATAAATGAGGAACACACACTCAGAGACAAATCCAGCCAATAGGTTTTGTTATAGAAAAATATATTTTCTTAGTTTATTTTAAGAACCACGGGTTCAAATTTTACATGTAATTTCTCATTTGAAAGGTATTGCAGGTAAGTACTCTAGGAACTTTGAATCATTTCATTAGCATGTATACTTTTTACATAAAACACAATAAGCTGTTTTAGAAGTCGACACAGTGCAATTTTCACAGTTCCTGGGGGAGGTAAAGTATTGTTAGTTTTAACAGGCAAGTAAGTCACTTACAGGTTTCAGTTTTTGGTCCAAGGTAGCCCACCGTTGGGGGTTCAGAGCAACCCCAAAGTTATCACACCAGCAGCTCAGGGCCGGTCAGGTGCAAAGGTCAAAGAGGTGCCCAAAACACATAGGCTTCAATGGAGAGAAGGGGGTGCCCCGGTTCCAGTCTGCCAGCAGGTAAGTACCCGCGTCTTCGGAGGGCAGACCAGGGGGTTTTTGTAGGGCACCGGGGGGGACACAAGTCAGCACAAAAAGTACACCCTCAGCAGCGCGGGGGCGGGCGGGTGCAGTGTGCAAACACGCGTCGGGTTTACAATGGTTTTCAATGAGAGATCAAGGGGTCTCTTCAGCGATGCAGGCAGGCAAGGGGGGGCTCCTCGGGGTAGCCACCACCTGGGCAAGGGAGAGGGCCTCCTGGGGGTCACTCCTGCACAGAAGTTCCGATCCTTCAGGTGCTGGGGGCTGCGGGTGCAGGGTCTTTTCCAGCCGTCGGGAAATGGAGTTCAGACAGTCGCGGTCAGGGGGAGCCTGGGGATTCCCTCTGCAGGCGTCGCTGTGGGGGCTCAGGGGGGACAACTTTGGTTACTCACAGTCGTAGAGTTGCCGGAGGGTCCTCCCTGAAGCGTTGTTTCTCCACCAGTCGAGTCGGGGTCGCCGGGTGCAGTGTTGCAAGTCTCACGCTTCTTGCGGGGAGTTGCAGGGGTCTTTAAATCTGCTACTTGAAACAAAGTTGCAGTTCTTTTGGAGCAGTGCCGCTGTCCTTGGGAGTTTCTTGTCTTTCTCGAAGCTGGGCAGTCCTCAGAGGATTCAGAGGTCGCTGGTCCCTTGGAAAGCGTCGCTGGAGCAGGTTTCTTTTGGAAGGCAGGAGACAGGCCGGTAAGTCTGGGGCCAAAGCAGTTGGTGTCTTCTGTTCTTCCTCTGCAGGGGTTTTTCAGCTCAGCAGTCCTCTTCTTCTTGTTAGTTGCAGGAATCTGTTTTTCTAGGTTCAGGGAAGCCCTTAAATACTAAATTTAAGGGCGTGTTTAGGTCTGGGGGTTAGTAGCCAATGGCTACTAGCCCTGAGGGTGAGTACACCCTCTTTGTGTCTCCTCCCAAGGGGAGGGGGTCACATCCCTAATCCTATTGGGGGAATCCTCCATCTGCAAGATGGAGGATTTCTAAAAGTTAGAGTCACTTCAGCTCAGGACACCTTAGGGGCTGTCCTGACTGGTCAGTGACTCCTCCTTGTTGTTTTCTTTGTTTCCTCCAGCCTTGCCGCCAAAAGTGGGGGCCGTGGCCGGAGGGGGCGGGCAACTCCACTAAGCTGGAGTGTCCTGCGGTGCTGTGACAAAGGGGTGAGCCTATGAGGCTCACCGCCAGGTGTTACAGCTCCTGCCTGGGGGAGGTGTTAGCATCTCCACCCAGTGCAGGCTTTGTTACTGGCCTCAGAGTGACAAAGGCACTCTCCCCATGGGGCCAGCAACATGTCTCTAGTGTGGCAGGCTGCTGGAACCAGTCAGCCTACACAGATAGTCGGTTAGGTTTCAGGGGGCACCTCTAAGGTGCCCTCTGGGGTGTATTTTACAATAAAATGTACACTGGCATCAGTGTGCATTTATTGTGCTGAGAAGTTTGATACCAAACTTCCCAGTTTTCAGTGTAGCCATTATGGTGCTGTGGAGTTCGTGTTTGACAGACTCCCAGACCATATACTCTTATGGCTACCCTGCACTTACAATGTCTAAGGTTTTGCTTAGACACTGTAGGGGCACAGTGCTCATGCACTGGTGCCCTCACCTATGGTATAGTGCACCCTGCCTTAGGGCTGTAAGGCCTGCTAGAGGGGTGTCTGACCTATACTGTATAGGCAGTGAGAGGCTGGCATGGCACCCTGAGGGGAGTGCCATGTCGACTTACTCATTTTGTTCTCACTAGCACACACAAGCTGGTAAGCAGTGTGTCTGTGCTGAGTGAGGGGTCTCTAGGGTGGCATAAGACATGCTGCAGCCCTTAGAGACCTTCCCTGGCATCAGGGCCCTTGGTACCAGGGGTACCAGTTACAAGGGACTTATCTGGATGCCAGGGTGTGCCAATTGTGGAATCAAAAGTACAGGTTAGGGAAAGAACACTGGTGCTGGGGCCTGGTTAGCAGGCCTCAGCACACTTTCAATTCAAAACATAGCATCAGCAAAGGCAAAAGGTCAGGGGGTAACCATGCCAAGGAGGCATTTCCTTACACTTCTCTAAAGGACTGACCAGTATTGAGCTATGTTTCCTGCATTCTCCTATTCTCATTTCCTTCCACCCACTGAATGTGGAACTTATTCTGTGGCTCTGCTACCTATGGCTTGAGGTAATTTATTACAGACATGAGAGGTGTACGTGACAGCTGGTAAAATGGATTTTGTGAAGAGCCTGTGACTGGTGATATATAAGTCCAATCTGGATGGCCCTGCTTTGGAGGTATTCTACAATGGGCATGACATCTATGACCTGCAAATGTGCTTTATGTTGGACCATGCCTTCCATCCTGATGGTACTTTCTGTAATGCTCTAATTGCAGATCGGTATGCGGACTATGCCCTGGTGTTGCTCTGGATTTCAACCTAACTCTCCGACATCTGTCCAGTGATATTATTGTTGTCATGTGTATCCTGCTGAGGGAGGCTCTGACTGATGGCCATTACACTACCGGTTTGGATCAGGGGGCATTACCAGACCACAATTGTAAAAGATTACATTTGTTAATGTATCATTAAAGACACATATACAGTAGCTGTGTCCAAATGTGATTCATTGTGCATTTAAGATTTTTAATAGTCAAAAGGAATGTGAACAAAGTAAAAAGAAAGGTGATGATTGGTGACATGTTAGATGGATTACTCAGAGTAGCTGCTACAACTGTTGGTTACACAGTCCTGTGTCCTTGTACCATGGGAAAATAGAGTTCTGTCTAAGAAAAATCAACAGTGCGTCTCAGTGGCACACAAGGGTGACAAATCATCAGGAGAGTTTCACTTCCTGGCAGTGGGCTTTGTCCTACCATCTGTTGCAGCCGGATGTCTGGGTAGACGTCCATGTTTACTGTGTGTGTGGAGGAGAGTCTTCAGTTAGAGAGGGAGGGGTGTCTGAGGCATGTGGTTCCTCTGGAAGGGCCTCCATTCTTCTAGGTGCTGCTGATGTATATGGGGCAGATGTAACATTGCTAGTGGAAGGGGCCTGAAGGTGGGTGGCGTAACCAAGCAGGGTAGTGTTGATGTCCCTCAGCACCCCTGCAATGGAGGCCATGGTGACATTGTGTGCCTGCCATTGCTGCATGACCTCCTGGTTGTATCCCCCCTGCAGCCCCTGATTTTCCCTCAACATGGTGATAATTTGGCCCATCGTGTCCTGGGAAGTTTGGTATGCTCCCAGGACTTGGGAGTTAGTTTCCTGGCCAGTGGTTCTGGTTCTGTCTGATACTTTAGCAACACAAAAGGATGATGGATGGAGTGCTGAACAATGCAAACACTCACCCCCAGTCACAGATCTGGGTTTAATCCATCGTTCTTTTGCTCACCATGCCACCCCAGTTTGGACCAGGCCATATGCAAATCAGTATTAACCCTGTTCCACATGGGAACAGTCCAGCCCAAACTGTCAGGCCAGGTCCTCCCTGGACTGGAAACAAGAATCCTGGGACCGGTTTCAGGGTATCACCCTTCATCAGCCAGGCTAGCTTGAATCCAGTGGCACAGGGAGCAAGGGACCCACGTCTGGGCATAACCCTCCCACTTAGGGCAACTTTAGCAACACAAAAGGATGATGGACGGAGTGCTGAACAATGCAAACACTCACCCCCAGTCACAGATCTGGGTTTAATCCATTGTTCTTTTGCTCACCATGCCACCCCAGTATGGACCCAGCCATATGCAAATCAGTCTTGACCCTGGTCCACATGAGAACAGTCTAGCCCGAACTGCCAGGCCAGGTCCTCCCTGGTCCGAAAACAAGCATCTTGGGACCGGTTTCAGGGTATCCCCTTTCATCAGCCAGGCTAGCTTGAATCCAGTGGCACAGTGAGCAAGGGACCCACGTCTGAGCATACCCCTCCCACTTAGGACAACTTTAGCAGTCTGATACTTCACATGACTGTTCAGCTCTGTTACCTAGTGAATAGTCAGGCTTGCTATAAGTCACACAATTTGGCTGCACATTGCATCATGGTGTCCCAGTATGTGAGTATGCATGGGTAATGGTCCTGTCTCTGGATGCTGTGCATGTGAATGGAGTATGCCATTTTACTTTCCAACCCATGTTCAGTCCATTTCAGGCTTGGGAATATGGATCAGTGGCCATTTGGATTTGTCACTGTGGTGTAGCTGTGTTTAGCCTTGGTTGCCATTGTGGTGTGCCATTGCATTGCTGTAATTGCCAGGTAATCATTGTCAGTGAAACGTGGGTACTTTTGTGGTGACATGGTTGTGTTAACAGTGTGAGGGGGGTTGTGTGTGTAAGGGTGCAGTGTTCGGTAATTGATGGGGTCTGGGTGGTGCGTTGTGAGGGATAGACGCTTGTCTTGGAATGCGTGTGCTTGTCATGTGTGTTATGTGTAAGTTGTGTTGGTGTGTGGTGTGTGATGCGTGTTGTGTGCCTATAGTGTAAGGGTGCTCTCTCTATGTCATTGCCTGCTCTCAGTATCTCACAATGGTGTTTCAGTAGCAAAGGATTGTGGGTTGTGTAGGGGTGTGTTATGTAATGCAGCGTGTAGGTGTGTCGGGTGTGTCGGGTGTATGGATGTGTGTTAGGTGTGGTGTATTCAAACTGTCCAATGTGCTGTTGTGTTCTGACAGTAGTGGGCTCTGACCGATTTGTGTCGGGCTGGCGGTGCTGGTGGTGGCACCTTCTCTTTCTCACCCTACAGTGTCCTGGCGGCTTCAGAATTTTACCTGTTTTTTTGGTGGTCTTCATGGTGTAAGTCACAATATGGTGTGTGGATGACCGCCTGCATGGTGGTCTTTTGGTGGCTGCCACCAAAAGACCGCCAAAGTTGAAAATAATTTTTAAAACAACAAAGTACGGGCTCCTGCGCTTTGTAATTCTGGAGTCCCCGAATGGGCCAAGTCCCGGGGGTATTGCTTATCTAATGCGGGGTCCACCTGGCCCACCACAGCCCTGGGCCCAACACCTCCCTGGACTTGAATTTAGTTCTGTGAGGGGGGCATGTGCCTCCCAACAGCTCAGGGGACCGCCACTGTCCTGGAGCGTTAATCTAACTGTATGCGGGAGGCTCCACAGCCCCCACACAGACCTGGGGACCACCACCTCCCCAGGACTTCAATTTTATTCTGTGTGGGGTGCTTTTCAGCCCCCCACAGCCCAGGGGAACACCACCTTCCTGAGGTAATCACTACAAAATAGAGGGTTAGTTTTGGACCCGCTGCAGCCCTGAGGACGATCACCTCCCCAGGGCTATTTTCATGGAAGGGGGATGTGCAGCCCCCCTCGAGGAGCCACTGATGGCCCTGGGGGCCACCACCCCCCCAGAGCGGGCTCCTGCTATGTCCTGGGATGCCACCCTCAGGACATAGCTATTTGCTGTGGTTTAGCAGCAGCTTTACAGCTGCTGCCCACCAAGTCACAGTAAACACTCTAATTCCATGAGGAGAGAGCTGTCAACATCATAATCCTAGGGAAATCTTAATTATCTTTAAGCAGTATAGGAAATGATGGAATTATAGAAAAGTGTTAGCATAGCAGAAACCTCAGTAGAGGTTCTGATAGAGAGGTGTTGCGTAGCATAAAGCCACTCAACAGGAAAAAGAGTAGAGAGGTCAGTACCCCTCTAAGTCTCATGGGAATCTGTTCTTGTCTGACTAGGTGAATACTAATTAAACCTACAGAACCTTTGCGAAATCCATGTCACCAACACAAGTCATTTCCCATCTTCCTTGCACAGTGAAATTGACAACTCCCATCAAAATCTCATCCCACAATTCGAACGTCAGGATGACGTGTCTTGTGGATCCTGGTACACAAACAGGAGTCATCTGTCTCAGTTTGTTAGCGCACCTTTTGTCCTCACCAAAGCATCCTCCCGTACCACACTATCACAGGTACTCAATATACTTTTCATTAACTATAGACTCAGATGGGCACACTTGCGAATAAATAAACGCATTCAATAATACGTTTAAATGCTCCACTTTACATTAGTAACGTTAAGGTACACAATATAAGTTTTGTTGATTACACTATTATTTCAGTCCTGTGAGGCATAATGGCACACCCAACGTTTATGTTTCACTTTCCCAGTCCAAGTTCCACACTTCACGATAGGGCATAATGTGATAATATTGTATGTTTTTTCCATTCTAAGCTGCAAGTTTCAGAAAAAGGACCATGGGGTTTTAATCGATTTTATTAGAAGACGAAAGGGAGGCTGTGACACTATTTTAACACAGCTCCTCTCACTGTACCTGTCCCCCCCCTCCCTCGCGCTTTCCCGCCGCGACCTCCTGCACGCCCCCGCCCCCAGCTCCCATTCGCCCCCAGCTGACCCCTCCCCCCCCCTCCTACCTCTTATGGCGGCCGCTGCGCGACAGTGGTAGCGACCCTTGACCCAAGGGTAGGTCGCTCCCCCTGCCGCTGCAGCTCCTCCAAGTTCCCGAGTTCCTGTGTTCCTGAGACCCACCTAACTGTAAGTACCCCCCTCCTCCCAGCCCCTCGCCCTGCCCCGCGCCACTCACCTTCTCTCCTGCTCCTGCTTCTTTTCCTCCTCTCTGTCTCTTCCTCCTCGCTCCCCCTCTGCAATCTTCTTCTGTGTTCTTCTGTTCTTCTCTTCTGTTCTTCTGTTCTTCCCTTCTGTTCTTCTGTGTTCTTCCGGTCTTCTGTGTTCTTCTTCTCTGTTCTTCTCGGTGCTTCTGTGTTCTTCTTCTCGGTTCTTCTGTGTTCTTCTCTGTTCTTCTCTGTTCTTCTCTGTTCTTCTCTGTTCTTCTGCTCTTCCGATCTTCTGTGCTTCTGTCTTCTGTTCTTCTGTTCTTCTGTTCTTCTGTCTTCTGCTCTTCCGGTCTTCTGTTCTTCTGTCTTCTGTTCTTCTGTCTTCTGTTCTCCTGTCTTCGGCTCTTCTACCTCCTCCGTCTTCTTCCCCCGAGCCTGCCCTCCTGCTCCTTCCTCATCCCCCTCCCTCTCTCGCCTCCCCCTCTCTCACCCCTAGCTAACCCGTTCGCTATCTACCTCCCTCACTCCTCCTATCTTCCTATCTCTCTAGCTCCCTATCTCACTATCTAACTCCCCCACTCTCCACCTCCTCCTACCTACCTATCTGTCTATCTATCTATTTCCCTATCTATCGACTTCTCTATCTATTTTCTCTATCTATTTCTCTATCTCTCCCCCCCTCCCGCCACCCCCTCTACTACCTATCTCCCTATCCTCTCACTCTACCTCTCTCCCTCACCCACCTCTACAACCCCCCCTCCCCTATCTTCACAACCCTACTCCTATCTCTCTCCCTAATCTCCAAACCTCCTAACACTCACCCTCCTCCACCCTAAACCCCCTCCCCCAGCTCCTCTCACTCTACCTTTCCCCCCCCCCTCCCTCGCGCTTTCCCGCCGCGACCTCCTGCACGCCCCCGCCCCCCAGCTCCCATTCGCCCCCAGCTGACCCCTCCCCCCCCCTCCTACCTCTTATGGCGGCCGCTGCGCGACAGTGGTAGCGACCCTTGACCCAAGGGTAGGTCGCTCCCCCTGCCGCTGCAGCTCCTCCAAGTTCCCGAGTTCCTGTGTTCCTGAGACCCACCTAACTGTAAGTACCCCCCTCCTCCCAGCCCCTCGCCCTGCCCCGCGCCACTCACCTTCTCTCCTGCTCCTGCTTCTTTTCCTCCTCTCTGTCTCTTCCTCCTCGCTCCCCCTCTGCAATCTTCTTCTGTGTTCTTCTGTTCTTCTCTTCTGTTCTTCTGTTCTTCCCTTCTGTTCTTCTGTGTTCTTCCGGTCTTCTGTGTTCTTCTTCTCTGTTCTTCTCGGTGCTTCTGTGTTCTTCTTCTCGGTTCTTCTGTGTTCTTCTCTGTTCTTCTCTGTTCTTCTCTGTTCTTCTGCTCTTCCGATCTTCTGTGCTTCTGTCTTCTGTTCTTCTGTTCTTCTGTTCTTCTGTCTTCTGCTCTTCTGCTCTTCTGGTCTTCTGTTCTTCTGTCTTCTGTTCTTCTGTCTTCTGTTCTCCTGTCTTCGGCTCTTCTACCTCCTCCGTCTTCTTCCCCCGAGCCTGCCCTCCTGCTCCTTCCTCATCCCCCTCCCTCACTCGCCTCCCCCTCTCTCACCCCTAGCTAACCCGTTCGCTATCTACCTCCCTCACTCCTCCTATCTTCCTATCTCTCTAGCTCCCTATCTCACTATCTAACTCCCCCACTCTCCACCTCCTCCTACCTACCTATCTGTCTATCTATCTATTTCCCTATCTATCGACTTCTCTATCTATTTTCTCTATCTATTTCTCTATCTCTCCCCCCCTCCCGCCACCCCCCTCTACTACCTATCTCCCTATCCTCTCACTCTACCTCTCTCCCTCACCCACCTCTACAACCCCCCCTCCCCTATCTTCACAACCCTACTCCTATCTCTCTCCCTAATCTCCAAACCTCCTAACACTCACCCTCCTCCACCCTAAACCCCCTCCCCCAGCTCCTCTCACTCTACCTGTCCCCCCCCCTCCCTCACGCTTTCCCGCCGCGACCTCCTGCACGCCCCCGCCCCCCAGCTCCCATTCGCCCCCAGCTGACCCCTCCCCCCCCCTCCTACCTCTTATGGCGGCCGCTGCGCGACAGTGGTAGCGACCCTTGACCCAAGGGTAGGTCGCTCCCCCTGCCGCTGCAGCTCCTCCAAGTTCCCGAGTTCCTGTGTTCCTGAGACCCACCTAACTGTAAGTACCCCCCTCCTCCCAGCCCCTCGCCCTGCCCCGCGCCACTCACCTTCTCTCCTGCTCCTGCTTCTTTTCCTCCTCTCTGTCTCTTCCTCCTCGCTCCCCCTCTGCAATCTTCTTCTGTGTTCTTCTGTTCTTCTCTTCTGTTCTTCTGTTCTTCCCTTCTGTTCTTCTGTGTTCTTCCGGTCTTCTGTGTTCTTCTTCTCTGTTCTTCTCGGTGCTTCTGTGTTCTTCTTCTCGGTTCTTCTGTGTTCTTCTCTGTTCTTCTCTGTTCTTCTCTGTTCTTCTGCTCTTCCGATCTTCTGTGCTTCTGTCTTCTGTTCTTCTGTTCTTCTGTTCTTCTGTCTTCTGCTCTTCCGGTCTTCTGTTCTTCTGTCTTCTGTTCTTCTGTCTTCTGTTCTCCTGTCTTCTGTTCTCCTGTCTTCGGCTCTTCTACCTCCTCCGTCTTCTTCCCCCGAGCCTGCCCTCCTGCTCCTTCCTCATCCCCCTCCCTCACTCGCCTCCCCCTCTCTCACCCCTAGCTAACCCGTTCGCTATCTACCTCCCTCACTCCTCCTATCTTCCTATCTCTCTAGCTCCCTATCTCACTATCTAACTCCCTCACTCTCCACCTCCTCCTACCTACCTATCTGTCTATCTATCTATTTCCCTATCTATCGACTTCTCTATCTATTTTCTCTATCTATTTCTCTATCTCTCCCCCCCTCCCACCACCCCCTCTACTACCTATCTCCCTATCCTCTCACTCTACCTCTCTCCCTCACCCACCTCTACAACCCCCCCTCCCCTATCTTCACAACCCTACTCCTATCTCTCTCCCTAATCTCCAAACCTCCTAACACTCACCCTCCTCCACCCTAAACCCCCTCCCCCAGCTCCTCTCACTCTACCTGTCCCCCCCCTCCCTCGCGCTTTCCCGCCGCGACCTCCTGCACGCCCCCGCCCCCAGCTCCCATTCGCCCCCAGCTGACCCCTCCCCCCCCCTCCTACCTCTTATGGCGGCCGCTGCGCGACAGTGGTAGCGACCCTTGACCCAAGGGTAGGTCGCTCCCCCTGCCACTGCAGCTCCTCCAAGTTCCCGAGTTCCTGTGTTCCTGAGACCCACCTAACTGTAAGTACCCCCCTCCTCCCAGCCCCTCGCCCTGCCCCGAGCCACTCACCTTCTCTCCTGCTCCTGCTTCTTTTCCTCCTCTCTGTCTCTTCCTCCTCGCTCCCCCTCTGCAATCTTCTTCTGTGTTCTTCTGTTCTTCTCTTCTGTTCTTCTGTTCTTCCCTTCTGTTCTTCTGTGTTCTTCCGGTCTTCTGTGTTCTTCTTCTCTGTTCTTCTCGGTGCTTCTGTGTTCTTCTTCTCGGTGCTTCTGTGTTCTTCTTCTCGGTTCTTCTGTGTTCTTCTCTGTTCTTCTCTGTTCTTCTGCTCTTCCGATCTTCTGTGCTTCTGTCTTCTGTTCTTCTGTTCTTCTGTTCTTCTGTCTTCTGCTCTTCCGGTCTTCTGTTCTTCTGTCTTCTGTTCTTCTGTCTTCTGTTCTCCTGTCTTCGGCTCTTCTACCTCCTCCGTCTTCTTCCCCCGAGCCTGCCCTCCTGCTCCTTCCTCATCCCCCTCCCTCACTCGCCTCCCCCTCTCTCACCCCTAGCTAACCCGTTCGCTATCTACCTCCCTCACTCCTCCTATCTTCCTATCTCTCTAGCTCCCTATCTCACTATCTAACTCCCCCACTCTCCACCTCCTCCTACCTACCTATCTGTCTATCTATCTATTTCCCTATCTATCGACTTCTCTATCTATTTTCTCTATCTATTTCTCTATCTCTCCCCCCCTCCCGCCACCCCCTCTACTACCTATCTCCCTATCCTCTCACTCTACCTCTCTCCCTCACCCACCTCTACAACCCCCCCTCCCCTATCTTCACAACCCTACTCCTATCTCTCTCCCTAATCTCCAAACCTCCTAACACTCACCCTCCTCCACCCTAAACCCCCTCCCCCAGCTCCTCTCACTCTACCTGTCCCCCCCCTCCCTCGCGCTTTCCCGCCGCGACCTCCTGCACGCCCCCGCCCCCCAGCTCCCATTCGCCCCCAGCTGACCCCTCCCCCCCCCTCCTACCTCTTATGGCGGCCGCTGCACGACTGCGCAGCGGGTGCGCGCAGCGGGCACGCCGCTGGCGCGCCGGAGGCGCGCCAGAGGCAAGCCCGCCTGCGCCCGTCCGTGCCTGGCCCGCGCCCAGCGCCACGACCCCTGGTCCCCAGCTCCCCCAAGCCCCGCTGATCCGCTACGACCCCACCACCCTCCACGCCCTCAACCCAGGGCGCTCCAAAACCTGCTTCCTAGCTCACCCCAAACGCACCCATGGACCCTTCGCCTGCAACTCCTGCAAACGCATCTTCCACCACGCAACTACCACGACCACAAGCCCACGCGCCATCAACCACCTCAAGTGCATCCTGATCAACGCTCGTTCCGTCCACAAGCACGCCGTTGAACTTTGGGACCTCCTGGACTCCACAGCCCCGGACGTCGCCTTCATCACGGAGACATGGATGAACGCCTCCTCTGCTCCAGACATCGCTACCCGCCATCCCCGAAGGCTACAAGATCTCCAGAAAAGACCGCACCAACCAAGTAGGAGGAGGTGTCGCCATCATCTTCAAAGACTCCATCAGCGTCACCACCTCCACCGAAGACCCCCCCCTCGCCGCTGAACACCTGCATTTTCAGATTCGCACCGACCCAAGGACCACCCTCAGAGGATCCCTCGTCTACCGTCCTCCCGGACCTCGCGCCTCTTTCAGCGACGCCATCGCCGACTTCATCTCCCCGCACGCTCTCGCCTCACCGGACTACATCCTCCTAGGCGACCTCAACTTCCATCTGGAACAAAACAACGACCCCAACACCACCACCCTGCTCGACAACCTCGCCAACCTCGGCCTCAAACAACTGGTGAACACCGCCACCCACATCGCCGGACACACGCTCGACCCTATCTTCTCCGCCAGCAAACACGTCTTCTTCAGCCACACCTCTGCCCTACACTGGACCGACCACAGCTGCGTCCACTTCACATTCCGACGCGAGACCTCCCACCTCCGCACTCAACCCATCCCTCATCGACAGTGGAACAAGATCCCTGAAGAGCAACTCTTCTCCGCTCTCGCCGCCAACCAACCCACCCTCACCACCGACCCCAACGACGCAGCTCTCAACCTCACAAACTGGATCTCCAACTGCGCTGACAACCTTGCTCCCCTCAAATGCACGCATCGACAGACCAACACCAAAAAACCTCTCTGGTTCTCTGACACCCTCAAAGAATCAAAGAAAACTTGTCGTGCCCTTGAGAAGGCCTGGCGCAAGGACCACACCGCTGACAACATGACCGCCCTCAAGAACGCTACACGCGAACACCACCACCTGATCCGCACTGCCAAAAGGAACTTTTTCACCGACAGACTAGACAAAAACAGCCACAACAGCAGAGAACTCTTCAGCATCGTCAAAGAGTTCTCCAACCCCAGCGCCAACGCCGTCACGCCCTCACAGGATTTGTGCGAATCCCTCGCCACTTTCTTCCATCGCAAGATCAGCGACCTCCACGACAGCTTCGGACACCAGACCCAACCATACACCACTGAACCCGCTTCCCCGGACATCACCCTCAACAACTGGACCCACATCAACACGGAAGAAACCAAATCCATCATGAACTCTATCCACTCCGGCGCCCCTTCGGACCCCTGCCCGCACTTCATCTTTAACAAAGCCGACGACATCATCGCCCCGCACCTCCAGACCGTCATCAACTCTTCTTTTTCTTCTGCTACCTTCCCCGAATGCTGGAAGCACGCTGAAGTCAACGCCCTACTAAAGAAACCTACGGCTGACCCAAGCGACCTGAAAAACTTCCGCCCCATCTCTCTTCTACCTTTCCCAGCCAAGGTAATAGAAAAGACCGTCAACAAACAGCTGACCACCTTCCTGGAAGACAACAACCTGCTCGACCCTTCACAAACCGGATTCCGAACCAACCACAGCACGGAAACCGCCCTCATCTCAGTCACAGACGACATCAGAACCCTGATGGACAACGGTGAAACAGTCGCCCTCATTCTCCTCGACCTCTCGGCTGCCTTTGACACCGTCTGTCACCGCACCCTAATCACCCGCCTACGCTCCACCGGGATCCAAGGCCAGGCCCTGGACTGGATCGCCTCCTTCCTCGCTAACCGCTCCCAAAGAGTTTACCTCCCTCCGTTTCGCTCAGAACCCACCAAGATCATCTGCGGCGTACCTCAAGGCTCATCGCTCAGCCCGACACTCTTCAATGTCTACATGAGCCCCCTCGCCGACATCGTACGCAAGCACGACATCATCATCACCTCCTACGCCGACGACACCCAACTTGTACTCTCCCTCACCAAGGACCCCGCCAGCGCCAAGACCAACCTACAAGAGGGTATGAAGGACGTCGCAGATTGGATGAGGCTCAGCCGCCTAAAGCTGAACTCTGAAAAAACGGAAGTCCTCATCCTCGGCAACACCCCGTCCGCCTGGGACGACTCCTGGTGGCCCACGGCCCTCGGCACCGCACCGACCCCCGCAGACCACGCCCGCAACCTCGGCTTCATCTTGGACCCTCTTCTCACCATGACCAAGCAAGTCAACGCCGTGTCCTCCGCCTGCTTCCTCACTCTCCGCATGCTCTGTAAGATCTTCCGCTGGATCCCCGCCGACACCAGAAAAACCGTGACCCACGCCCTCGTCACGAGCCGCCTGGACTACGGCAACACCCTCTACGCCGGGACCACAGCCAAACTCCAGAACCGCCTGCAACGCATCCAAAACGCCTCGGCCCGCCTCATCCTCGACGTACCCCGCAACAGCCACATCTCCGCACACCTGAGACACCTGCATTGGCTCCCAGTCAGCAAAAGGATCACCTTCCGTCTTCTCACCCACGCACACAAAGCCCTCCACAACAAGGGACCGGAATACCTCAACAGACGCCTCAGCTTCTACGTCCCCACCCGCCCCCTCCGCTCCGCTGGCCTCGCACTTGCTGCCGTCCCTCGCACCCGCCGCTCCACGGCGGGTGGGAGATCTTTCTCCTTCCTGGCGGCCAAGACCTGGAACTCCCTCCCCACCAGCCTCAGGACCACCCAGGACCACTCCGCTTTCCGGAGACTCCTAAAGACTTGGCTGTTCGAGCAGCGATAACCCCCCCTTTCCCCCCTAGCGCCTTGAGACCCGCACGGGTGAGTAGCGCGCTTTATAAATGTTAATGATTTGATTTGATTTGATTCCTTCAACTAAGGATAAGTATGTCTGAGGAACCTGCAGTGTTCATATAGCTGTATTATTAGGTCATAGTTATCACCAGAATTTTAAAGTCTGGAAATGAATTATCATCTAAAGAGGGTGTGGAAGCAGAGAAATTACTGATAAAATGTTGAGTCTTTACGTAATCATGCTTACAGATGAATATTTGGATTAATTAGATAATATTGTGCTGACGGAAATGTGACTAATTGAATGGCCACCATTTTATGTAAGTCCTATATTTTGTTCATGCTAACTTCAGCTGATTACATTATTCTGTCTTTACGAAAGAGTGTTTCCTAGCTAAAACAAATTATAGAAATAAATGTGTATTTAGTGGCCTCTGCTGGATTGAAGTAGAAGCAGATGCAAGGTCATTGTGTAATGCAAGCTGTATAAAATGTTTCTACTGTGTTCTGTAACTTGACTGACTTCATTGTTTAAAGATATGGTTCTAACTTGTATGTCTTTCTTCGAGGGTAAAGGGGTGAATGGAGTAACAAATGTTGTAATCGGTATTCTGTGACTTTGTATTTTGGTGAAGGGGAAACAAATGATCCACAGATGAGGCAGACAAAGAGGAAGTCTACACACAAAATGTATTAGTTTAGATTTTGTCAATGGAATAATAGCAAATAGAAGAGCTTGGAGTAAACTAATTGTAAAATTGTGAAATCTGTTATTGTTCTGATTGTTCATAACTTTCTCACCTCATGCATTATCCAATCATTTTCATTTAACAAGTTTAATTTAATGTTCAGTCACCATTGTTCGGGTCATTCTTCGTGTGATTCTATTATGGGATTCTCGTGTATCTTGAGACATAGAGATTCTATTGCTTTATGCAGTGCTTAATGCTTAAATGATTTAGCGTATCTTATAGTCCAAAATTCTAAACCATTACCCCTGTCCTTATTCCTATTCATATCCTGATGTTGGTGCCTGAATTGCTGTCCCACTGACCAAGTAGATGTTGTTGCTGATTTCTGTAGTGTTTTGGTAAAGTATAAATGTGAATTGCTATTTGTCTATTGTTTTTCAGGTACTAGCTGCAATTACTTATTTACTGCTGAAAATTTGTGATAATGCTGTACCTAGATGTTTTCAAAAAATTTTTTACTAAACTTTTTTCATGAAGTCCAACATTTCATTGCTAATTAGTGGTTAGTGAGGGAGGCGATACTCTCATGCTCATGATTTGTCTTTGATATTTCTCTGTCTTACCATTATTCAGATGTATTCAATTTCTCTTGCTCAGATTCTATTGCTATGGTTTTTGTGTTTTAACCATTGAGATAACTTGTCATTTTGCATTGAGTAAACTCAGATATATCCGGCGTTCAAATCAGCCTTTATTGTTTCTCTATATGTATCATTTGTGTTTGAGAATTATTTTTATGACATTAGCGTTGTTAATATAGGGAAATAAATTGTTAACTTCTTAATAAACTGGAGTGGTTATTGAGGTTGAACTGATTTATGTATGGTATTTGTGTTGTTTTATGACATATTCCGAAAGACATCCCCTCAAAACAGATTCGGTTCAGTTCATCGACCTAGTGTGTTAAATCCACTATTCAGTCTAAACTATAGCTAGGATTTCTCGCGTTAACAAGGGCACATACAATGCCCTTATTTATCACACAAGAGGGAATATAAAGTGGTTGATGATCAAACAATCTGTAAAGCCGAGATCCTTATTATTTCATTTAAAGTAGCCACTGTACCACTCTCTAAATCCTCATTACACACCTCTAGTTGTATTGCCTAGCAACAGATTCCCACAAATGCAACTATCAACGCGATCTTAAATAAGACAGTAAGCGCCAATGCCTTCAGCATGAACCAGAGCCGTTTGCATTTAATAATCGTTTAATGTCAGATTGCATTTTGAAGTGAAACATTCCTTTTTAAGAGCTAAATATTGAAGGAAGTACCACGAAGATATAAGTGGGGCATTGTGGGTTAAGGATGAGCTCTAGTGCGTTGACAAAATGGTGTTTGATTGTCTATCCAATGCTACACGTCTTCTTTTTTTTTACCTCTCTTAAACTGAAAAAAATTGTGTTTGACAATTTCTTCTTTTTTACAGATGATAGTAATCCTTTTCACTACACTGAATTAGGCATGATGGAAATTGCATAACTTTAACTGTTTTGAGGATGTGAAGGGAAACGTCTTTTGTAGTGGGAGTCATTTGGCATCTCAGTTGCTTATGAAAGCTTTGCTTTCTTCAAATAAAGAACAAAACCTCTGGTGCAATTTTGCATAGCTCGAATTTGGCACTGGAACAATAGGTTGCTTTAAAGGAAAAAGTACTGGTAGATTAAGCGATTACCCAGGAATCACTGTATGTTGAGGGAGGCCCCAACCCGGTTCCTCAGTTCTAAAGACTGCAGATGCATGATTTTAGCAAGGACGTTAATTCACCGAAATGCCAGAGGTAGTGGAAATTACATCACATGCCCTTTGACCTCTACTTTCACTCAAACACATACACACAAATTCACACTTGCATAAACTCTCTAATATGAACACACTTTCATCCACAAGCACAAGATACACTTAAAAGCATTTTTACTTACCCCAGCTGCTTTGGAAGGGCATATTCCGGCCAACTGCAATCGATTTTATTATGTTAATAGTGAATGATATAGTATCACTCACTACTAAGTGAATGATATATTATTCACTATTAGTGCAATAAAAAATCAACAGAAAACAAAGAGAGTTAAGCCCCAACTGACATCAATAAGGGCGAGCTGGCACTGCCTTCTTGACACTGAATGTGCTACCTCTGAGGACTTGGGTGCACAGGCAGTGCCAGGGGTAGCAGCCTATGTGACGTCCCTGGATTTTAGATGCCGATAAAGGGACAGTCATGTGTATACTAGAACTGGATGTTACTAGATAAGAATGCAGAAAATGATGAACGCAGGACACAGCCTGGAACCCTGGTGAACTTTGACAAGAAATGTAATAATGGTGGTTCCAATCTGATGCTGAACTGACTCCTACAGTAGCATATCCAGGCAACTGATGCGCACACTGCAGAGGCTACAAAATACTGCTTCTTTCTCGGTGTTTAATCTGAAAAAAAATAAGTGCCGGGGCCCAATGCTATGCTCAGAAGTCCGAGCCTGGTGCTCTCAAATGTCGCAAATGCCGAATACTAAAGGCTGCCTAGTTGTGATTTCTCTTTATGCCTCTTTCCACTACTAGGCACTCCCTTTTTCTTTATCTTACTCGTGCAGGGATTTTTTCTCCTTGCTTTCTCCCATGATCACAGTTTTTCAGACTTTTTTTCTCCTTGTGTGTTTTACTGCTCTGGTCAATGTCTGATGAGGAAATATAAGGGCCAGTCGCCAAAAATGCGTGCCAGGTGCAAACACCGGCTCAATTTAAACACTTTTTACTTCTTCATACATCTGGTTATCACTATTGTAGAGAATTGCATGTACATCCTTGGGTATTTTTCACCTAGTTGTCCATCCCTGTTTTCACTACGAGGATCGGACTGGCCAGTAGGCCAAGCGGGCCGAGCCTGAGGGGCTGGTCTGATAGGTCAGGTTGTGGGCTGTGTTTTTTTGGAGATTTGTGGGCCTGTTTATTGGTCTGGTGGACCATTTTTTTACTGTTGTTTCCCTGATATTATCACACATACAGTCTACAGCAAGCACAAATTCATGTATAACTTGCAAAATAGCTGTATAAAGTCCCTCGACAAGTTCAAAACTGCTCTATTTGTAAACGTTGGGTACTTTTTAGCTATCTGATTTGCTAATGGGGGCCACTTTTATTTTGGTGTCAGGGGGTATTTTTTGCCCCAGTCCGACTATGCCTATTACTTAATTTGATCTGTGCTGGGGATTGAGGGTGGTGTGCACCAGATCTCATGTTCAGGGACTAGGTCTTATTTTTCACCATCAGACCCGGATCATGAGAGAGAGAGAAAGGGTCTTATTTAGAGTGTGGCAGATGGGATATTCCACCACAAACGTGGCGGATGTTTCGTCCACCATATCACAAGTGCATTATAACCCATTACATTTGCAATACAGAGAACGCGCTATATGTCACTTTTTGACAGTGTCCCATCCGCCAAAAGCCAGGAAAGTGAGAAAGAAGGATGAAAAGAAAGTTGGGAAATTAGTGACAAATGGAGAAAGAAGGAATACATGTGAAAAAAAGAGACTTCAAGTGTAGGGTGATGAAAGAAAGAGGAATGAGGTGGTGTCAAGACTAGGGAGCCTTTCTCATCTACAAGCTCAGCACTGCCTATAGCTCTCTCTGTCTTTTGTAGCAGCTGCTCTCAGCAGGCTCCATAAAGCCATTTTCCAGCCCAGTAAATCAGATTGTTTCTCACCTCCAGTATTTTCTGTGCCAAGAAACCACTGTGGTGCCATAAGCACTGCTATGAGACCTATAACAATGCAAAGTAAAACTGAAAAGGAAATAAGGGACACGTTGGAAACCATGCATGGCCTCTAAGTGAGCTTAAAATCGTGATTACGAAGCTGGTCTTTTCTTATTTAGGCGATATCATTTGACCACATAGAGCCTTTGTTTATTCACGTCAAAAAAACATGTCTACTATTTTGAGTTTATAGTATGTGTGTTCTTTGTGTGTGAACCTTGTGGTTTCTATGTAACTGTATGATTATTTTCCCTAGAGGACGAAGCAAACAGAGCTACAGGCAAACACACACAGATATATTAACACAGCAGAAGGAGGATTGGGCTAGGGAATGGATACATAAATAAATGACATAGGATAAAGATTGGACAAATGACATGAAGAAATGGTAAAAATTCCACAAATAAACAGCACATAAAGGCACATAGCAACACCAAAAAACCAAATGGGCACGTAGATGCACAGCAAAATGATAGCAGATCAGAAGTGTCAGTCCCCTCTTGACCATGTCTCTGCCGAACACTTGGAAATAAAAATGCAATGTTGGATGAGCCTGTCCCATGCTGAGCTCCGGATTTACAATACTTCAGTTACGTTTACAAGTCAAATGTCAGTCTATGGTCTTTTGCAGGGCACAAGTCCTAAAAAGGAAGTGGGGGACTAACTAAGTTAGACAGTCTGCAAATGACATTATGACTTGTGACATCACTTCACATCACTTTGCATGTGGTATCACATGAAGTGGCATCTGTAAAAAAACTTACATTGAAAAAATGTGTTGTTAAATGGTTATTACTGGGGATTGAATGAAGTTAAAAACTTGCATCCAAATCCTAGTTTCGCTTAAATGCCTTTGAAGTGATAACAAGCTGTGTACCTGTTTCCCCTCTACTGCTCTTGCACATGAAAATTATACTGGGTCAAGTTCAGCTTACTTCACTGGGACCCAGCTTCTTAGCGGGGGAAGGGAAGTGGGAAGCTTCTACCGTGAGAAAATAGTTGGTAGCCCCATCTATCTGCGTGTACCCTCAACTTGTTCCCTTGTCTTATGCATCAATTTCACACTGTCTGCTTACAAGATTTTTGCTAGCAGAGAAATTGCGCGCATAAATACTAATCAGTGAAATCAGATGCAATTTCTCCAGAAGCGGAAATACTGCTCGAAATCACGCTTGCAAAATATTTGCATGCACAAGCACACCTGGATCAACTGAGCAGTAAAATTGCATTAGGAAAATGGGAAACTGCTGTTTCAAGATGAGTAGCAACCATTTCAGTATGAGAAATCAGCACCAAATCATTCCTTCTGCCCAAAGTTGGTGCAGATCATTTCAACAGAGCAAAAAGCAGGAGAAAAGCATAATTACAGCCCAGATGCAAACAAAACTGTACAATTATACATTGTAAAATAGTAAAAATATGTCACTTTAGGGTGAAAGAAATTAAGCATGTCCAGGCACAAGCATGAATTATGCTGTATTATTATTGTGCTGAAGCACACACCAATGTCTTCTTCCTGCCTCAAGTTCAGAAACCACACACACTCTGGTGAGATGTCACAACTTGTCCCCCCTAAACCAGAGGTCTACTAGATCTTTGGACTCAGTGAGGAGTGTGGTAATCAGATTAATTCAACATAAACCAATAACATGAGAAACATAAACAATTTTAAACATCATGACCAATTTGACCACTGCATCAAAACTCCAAACTGAATCAAATTTCAAAGCTTTATTACAACCACAAATCCAATGTAACATAAATGGTGTGCAAGACTAAGTTACAAACGTACATGAAAATCATAGGCTGACCAAAACATCTTAAAAGATTAAGCCTGCTAAACATCAATACTATTAAACACTCCAAGAGAATAACACAAATCAACAACTAACATATACACATCAAAATCAGATTTCAAAGCACATGGTGGCCACATCAGTAAATCATCAAACTCAAATAATAACAATCAGTTTTCAGGTTGGGCCATCCCTATCTCTATTACGAATTTGAACGCGCATGTGTGGGGCTGGACTAACACATGCAGACAAAACAAAAAAGAGACAAACATACAAACTCCAACGCAAGGACCGCCTAAACAAGCCAGATGGCGGCATCGCCATCCTACACAGAGACACCATCAAAGTCACCACCAGCTCCCAAGACACTATCGGCAACACTGAACACATGCACTTCCTCGTCCACATCAACAACAACTCCACCGTCAGAGGTACACTAATCTACAGACCACAACCCGGACCACGCCCCGCCTTCTGCAACACCATCGCAGACAGCATCAGCCCGTACGCCCTCACCTCCACACCCCACAGACTACATCATCCTCTGTGATTTCAACTTTCACTTAGAAAACCCACAAGACCACAACACTACCTCCCTCATAGACAACCTCAACAACCTCAGACTCAAACAACTGGTCACCGCACCCACCCACTCAGCACCACACACGCTGAACGCAATCTTCACCTCATGCCAACACATAGCCTACACCCACACCACCGAACTCCTCTGGACAGACCACCGCTGCGTCTACTTCTCCTTCACCAAACCCCCTCACACTACCATCAACACACCACACCCTACCGCATGTGGGACAAGATCCCCACAGAATGACTAAACTCTCAACTGGCCCATAACCCCCCCCACACCAATGACCCCTGCGCAGGAGCACACAACCTCTCCAAATGGATCACTACCTGCGCAGACACACTAGCACCCCTCAGAAGACACATCACCACCCGCAACATCAAGAACGCCCCATGGTTCACCCCTGAACTCCAAGCGCAAATGCCGCCAAGCTGAGAAAGTATGGAGACTAGAACCCTCCTCAACCAACTTCTCCACACTCAGAACCAACATTCGCACCCATCACCAACTCATACGCACTGCTAAAAGAGATCACTACAAGACACGCCTTGACAACAACTCCCAAAACAGCAAAGAACTCTTCACCATCATCAACGAACTTGCCAAACCCAAAGCCAGCAACATAGACCCCCCCCACACACACACAGCCCCTATGTGACGCCCTTTCCAACCACTTCCTCCACAAAATCCTGGACATCCACAACAGCTTCACATCACACACACCCACCACACATACCCCTCTCCCACCCAACTCAACCCCCCCCCTCAAGACCCCCCCACCACACTATCCACATGGACCCCTACCACACACGAAGAAACCGAAAAAACCATGAACTCCATCCACTCCAGTTCCCCCTCCAACCCCTGTCCACACCGCATCTACAACAAAGCTAGCCCTACCATCGCTCCCCATACTCTACAACATAATCAACTCCTCTTTCGACTCCGCCACCTGCCCAGACCCCTGGAAGCATTCGGAAATTACCACTCTCCTAAAAAAAAAACAAGCCGACCCGGAGATCCTCTCCAACTACCGCCCCATCTCCCTCCTCCAGTTCCCCACCAAGGTTGCAGAGAAATTAGTCAACACTCGCCTATCCCACTTCCTCAAAGAAACCAACACCCTTGACCCCTCACAATCTGGGTTCCGCAAGAACCACAGCACAGAAACCGCCCTCATCTCATGCACTGACGACATCAGGACCAAAGTAGACAAAGGCAAGACCGTCGCACTCATCCTCCTAGACCTCTCCGCAGCTTTTGACACCGTCTGCCACCACACACTCCGCACACGCCTCCACAACATAGGAATCCGCCACAAAGCCTTAGACTGGCTCTCCTCCTTCCTCACCGACCAAACCCAGAGAGTCCGCCTCCCGCCCTTCCACTCCAACACTACCAAGATCACCTGCGGAGTACCCCAAGGGTCCTCTCTCAGCCCCACACTCTTCAACATCTACATGATCCCCCTAGCCAACATTCTCCAAGCACACGGAATCACCATCCTCTCATATGCAGATGACACCCAACTCATCCTCTCCCTCACCTGCAACCCCACCACCGCCAAAACCAACTTACACGCCGCTCTCCTAGACACCGCCAACTGGATGACCACTAACTATCTCAAGCTCAACTCAAACAAAACCGAAGTCATCATCTTCGGCCCCAACAAAACCACTTGGGACGCCTCCTGGTGGCCCACCGCCCTAGGCCCCGCACCCACCCCGCAACCCACGCACGCAACCTCAGCATCATCCTCGACCCCGCCCTCTCCATGACACAGCAAATCAATGCTCTAACCTCCTCCTGCTTCCACACACTCCGCACCCTAAAAAATCCTTCAAATGGATCCCCCCAGAAACCAGAAAGGCAGTCACCCACGCACTCATCAGCAGCAGACTGGACTATGGCAACGCCCTCTACGCCGGCACCACACTCAAACTCAAACGCAAACTCCTAAGAATCCAGAACACAGCCACGCGCCTCGTCCTTGGCCTCCCCCGACATGCACGGATCTCACCACACCTCAAATCCCTACACTGGCTCCCCATAGACAAGAGAATCACATTCAAGATCCTCATCCACGCACACAAATCCCTCCACAACACCGGTCCAACCTACCTCAATGAAAGAGTAAACTTCCACACTCCCACACGCAACCTCCGATCAGCCGACCTCGCCCTAGCCACAGTCCCCGCATCCAGCACACCACCACAGGAGGCAGGTCTTTCTCCTACCTCGCCCCCAAAACTTGGAACTCCCTCCCCACCGACCTTCGCAAAACCAAATCCCTACTGGTCTTCAGAAAGAACCTCAAGACTTGGCTGTTCGACCAGTGACCCCCCCCCCCCCCCAGTTCCCCTCCCAGCACCTTGAGACCCTCACGGGTGAGTAGCGCGCTCTACAAATCTCTTTGATTGACTGATTGATTGAATATGGCAAATCATCTAGCTAGGGCATCTCACCATAAAAATACACTGGTGTAATCATCTAAGCCGAAAAGAAGACAAGAATTACCACATTTGCATAGTACATACTTCTCCTCATGGGACAGCAGACAGGAAAGATTCATCGGTACAGAGCCTCTAAATGTTTCAAAAGTCTTGTCCTAACTAGAAATGTCAGTAGAATTCTGATTTGGTCCTCGCAGTGGACTCATTTGCCCTAGTGGGTCAATATCCATTAGAATTATTGAAACTCCTCAGGTTTGCAACTATTCCGGATTTTCTCAGAGAAGATACAAAGTCAATTTGATGAGTTCATACAGTTCTGACAAAACATAATTTTTTTAAAGATTTTGAAACACAGGATCCCTTTCCCAATCTTTTACAGGATGATTCTAACAGTTCTCATGTGAATGCAATAATGCTTCCTCCCTTGTTCGACAGGTAGAACAATACTGTCTTCAATACAATAGGTCATTCTCTAACACATCAACAACCTATGAAATAATTCAGGTCAAAGAAAACAGAATGCATTAGCACTTTGCCACTTCTGCTGCAGAAATTAATCTTCAGGCCTAATCTAGCTAAGGAAGCCTAAATACATTTTTTAATGAAATTAATACATATAAATCCTATTATGCACCTTACAATTTAAATCAAATATGCAAAGCAGATTATTTATTTCAATCATTAGTTGTGCGTACCATTAGAACAGTTTAAACAGGTATTTATTTTTCTGCACATGTGTAACTCATGTTAATAAATCCATTTAAATCAATATAAGTATGATGAATTAATGTTCATTTATTACTCATAATATATTCTTCATCTCTACTGTATCTCTAAAAATAAAACTTTAACATTAATTCATATCAGTAGCTCACTAAAATATAAATGCACAACATATTTTATGGCAAATGGCAATGTTGAAAATTAATGGAAGTCACAATGTCCACCATATTTCAAACGTGCACATTTTACATTGTGCACATTTTCTCTGTAAGGCTTTAAATTAAGATTTGAAAGTTGGCATATGCTAACTTCTATGACACTAATGTATTAGTAAAGCTTGATCTCTACCAGATCTAGGCCCCTATTACAGCTTTGGAGAAGTAGTATTGATGAATATTTTAGAGTGTTAATTCCACTCCGCTTATTTTTAGTTGTATGTAGTGCAAAAAGTAATGTGTAAACTTTGCATCTGGATGTAGTTTTTATATCAGAAACTGAAGTGTAAAAGCCTCATCTGGAATTATTGTTCACATACATTGAAGTGCACACCTTAAATTCCGACCCTATAGTTATGGGTACGTAGACATTGATTTAGTAAATTCCATAATTTACAAGATGTTACCAGATGTTATTTAGGAGAAATGTGTGTGGTAATGGCACACAACTCCTGCGTTGAGCAGGTGGTAAAAAAAGTAAAAAAGTTTTGTAAAATTGTCTATACAATTTATAAATGGCTGTATTATGTTTAAGTGTAATAACACAAATGATGGGCATAGTGACGGCACTACTGGTGTCAATGTGAACTGTTGCCCTTGATCTAGGAAGTGAGATACGTGTTGTAACTGTTACACCTTGTGTAATGGCTGTAGGCACATATGTCTAGTATATTCAGATCTATGTGGTACATTTGTTTAAAAATCTACTACAATTAAAATATGTTTGCAAATATGTTTTTTTAAACATTGACACTGTAAATACAAAATGTATTACACTATGCATAAAAGCAACAGGACAAAAATAACTAAGCATCCAAAATGGCTCCCTAACCTCCACCTATGTAAGATTAGGCTTTTAAGCATAGCAAACTCTAACTATGTGGTAGGAATTTGTTCTTGAGAATTATCTCATGGTCATTCCCGATAATATATTTCCTGTTTTAAACTGTATTTGTGCTTTTGCAGAACAATTAGACCTGGAGTACCAGTTCCAGTATTAATAGGTCTGGTATTTACACATGTGAAAATAAGGGATTCACATTTTAACAGGACCACACAATTCAGATGTGATAAATAACCCAGAAACAAAGAGAACTTATCAAGTACGGAGTTTGTGTAGAAAAATCTTCTAATTTCAGTGTACAGCTCTATCATTAGCTGCTTGTATTGTTAATGCCAGACTCGGATTTACAGGGTACTTATGTTGCATAACCTATAATAGAGGCTCAAATGTTTGTAACAGAGTACTTCACCCTGCAATAAATCAATTCTTTATTCATCACACCCTCATCCAAGTAAGTGAGAAGGAAGGGGCATAGAGTTAAGTGTTCAGGAAACCACATAGATGCAGGGAATGCTCTGGAAAACCACAAACATGCCTAGACACCCAAAATGATTCAAGACTAAGGGCCTGATTTAGAACTTGGTGGACAGGTTACTCTGTCACAGCGGTGACGGATATCCCATCTGCCAAAATCTAAATCCCATAGGACATAGTGGGATTTAGATTTCAGCAGATCGGATATCCATCACTGTTGTGACAGAGTAATCCGTCCACCGGATTCTAAATCAGGCCCTATGTTTTAAAGAGATATAGGCTAGAAATCCTGACATTAACCATCTGCTCAATATCATAAGGTAGGCATTGGAACCAAATAATGTCATCCGGGTAACAATATCCCTCCTCATGAAACTGCTTGCTGTCCTACACTTTTTGTGACAGGTGGAGACCTAAGCCTAGTTGGCCATCGACATGGTACACTACAGCCAACCTTTTAGAAAGATCTCAGGCTGGTGATGGGTGTGCTTCTTACCTTCATGTCCCTACACATCAATTTTCCCACTGGCCCACAAACAGACAGTCAATATCACTAAGGTACAGTTCTGGCCAATTGGGGGTTTACAGTGGACTGGGTATGCGCAATATGACTGACAGGAGGCGTTTTAAAAGACGTTGCTTGTCAGGAACAAGCTTCATGCTGGTTTGCCTACTAAAGCAAATAAAAATGTTGAGATCAGTGGGCTTTCCTTAAAAATGGCAGTATGAAATTACATTCCCTGTGGTTTTATGTCACTTCCTGTTGATGGGGTGGTTACACACATGCAAGGTTTTCCTGTTGGGAAAATTAGTCGGTACAATTTTGTGCAGGAAAAAACTTGTATGCTGAAAAATTGGGTTCTATAAAATCGCTCACAGTATTTCCGATTCCTTGGAACCGAAGAAAGACTTGTAGTCGAGTGAAATTGTAGATCAGACAGTTTAATTTATTGTCTTGTAACAGTAATTTGAGATGCATTTTTTCCATTCCTAACTACCTCCTGATTCATAATCTGTCCCGTAGTGGGCAGAACTAGGTAGAACTGCCAAACCATCAGGTCTAAAAGGACTAGATTTGTTATTCACAACAATACTCAAGTATTCCAAACGAGGACCATAGAGAGCCCTGATTTGACATTAATGGAAAAAGCTTGAAATAAATGTAATCTAGAACTTTTTCAGAGGTCTGAAAAGACAAAAAAAGAAATTTGGGGGAAAGTAAATCACTAAAATGACCTTCTACTTTCTAGAATCTTAGTCTGTCACTATTTAATTCAAAATAGTCCTCACCATCATGGCCATCAAACCTATTTTGTCGGACCCTGTAGGAAAATGCCACTGTTGGCATGGTTACCCCCTAACTTTTTGCATTTTGTTGATGCTAGTTTTGATTGAAAGTGTGCTGGGACCCTGCACCAGTATTCCTTCCCTAAATTGTACCTTGGTCTCCACAATTGGCACAGCCCTGGCACACAGATAAGTCCCCTGTACATGGTACCCCTGGTACCAAGGGTCCTGTGGCCAGGGAAGGTCTCTAAGGATACAGCATGTATTATGCCACCCTGGGGACCCCTCACTCAATCAGCACATGCACAGTCCCTCACAGCTTGTGTGTGCTGGTGGGGAGAAAAAGACTAAGTTGACATGGCACTCCCCTCAGAGTGCCATGCCCACAACCCACTGCCAGTGGCATAGGTAAGTCACCCCTCTAGCAGGCCTTACAGCCCTAGGGCAGGGTGCACTATACCACAGGTGAGGGCGTAGCTGCATGAGCACTATGTCCCTACAGTGTCTAAGACAATTCTTAGACATTGTAAGTGCAGGGTAGCCATAAAGAGTATATGGTCTAGGAGTTTGTCAAACATGAACTCTACAGTTCCATAATGGCTATACTGAATATTGGGAAGTTTAGTATCAAACTTCTCCGCACAATAAATCCACACTGATGCCACTGTGGGATTTATTGAGAAATACACACAGAGGGCCCCTTGTATACCAGCCCAACTGCTAGTGCTAGGCTGACCAGTTTCTGCCAGCCTGCCACATCCAAACAGGTTTCTGGCCACATGGGGTGAGTGCCTTTGTGCACTCTGTGACCAGGAACAAAGTCTGCGCTGGGTGGGGGTGCTTCACACCCCCACCTGCAGGAACCATAACACCTGACGGTGAGCCTCAAAGGCTCAAGCCTGGTGTCACAGCGCCCCAGGGCACTCTAACTAGTGGAGATGCCCGCCCCCCGGACACAGCCCCCACTTTTGGCTGCAAGTCCGGAGGAGATAATGAGAAAAACAAGGAGGAGGCACCATGCAGCCAGGGCAGCCCCTAAAGTGTCCTGAGCTGAGGTGACCCCTGCCTTAGGAAATCCTCCATCCTGCTTTGGAGGGTTCCCCCTCAATAGGATTAGGGATGTGCCCCCTCCCCACAGGGAGGAGGCACAAGGAGAGTGTAGCCATCCTCAGAGACAGTAGCCATTGGCTTCTGCCCTCCAGCCCTAAACACACCCCAAACGTGAGTGTTTAGGGGCGACCCTGAACCCAGGAAAACAGATTCCTGATGACCTGAAACAAGAAGTAGGACTGCTGACATGAAAGCCCCGCAGAGACGACGGAGACGACAACTGACTTGGCCCCAGCCCTGCCGGCCTGTCTCCAGACTCAAAGAACCTGCAACAGTGACACATGCAGCGGTACCAGCGACCTCCGCCGACTCAGAGGACTGCCCTGCACCCAAAGGACCAAGAAACTCCAGTTGACGGTGGCTCTGTCCAAACAACAAAGAAGAAACCAACTTTAAAGGGACTCCAGCCTCACTCCAGAAGCGTGAGTCTCCAACACTCTGCACCCGACACCCCGTCTCGTGTTCAAAAGAACCATCACTGCAGAGATGACCCCCATACGACTCCAACAACATGGACACCCTGAGACAACCTCTCTGCACCTCCACAGCGATGCCTGCAGAGAAAGTCCAGAGGCTCCCCCTGACCACGACTGCCCGGTAAAAAAGAACCTGACGCCTTGAAGAAGCACTGCACCTGCAACCCCCAGGCCCGAGAGAAACCAACTACTGGTGCAGGAGTGACCAACAGGTGGCCCTCAGTGTTGTCCAGTCGGTGGCTGGCCCGAGAGGCCCCCCCTGTGCCCTGCCTTCATTGCCAGAGTGACCCCTGGGTCTCTCCATTGATTTCAACCTAAAACCCGACACCTACTTCACACACTGCACCCGGCTGCCCCTGTGCCGCTGGGGGTGTATTTTGTGTGCCTGTTTGTGACCACCCCCCCAGTGCCCTACAAAACATCCCTGGTCTGCTCCCTGAGGACGCAGGTACTTACCTGCTAGCAGACTGGAACCAGAGCACCCCTAGTCTCCATAGGTGTCTATGTTATTTAGGCCCTGCTTTGACCTCTGTACCTGACCGGCCCTGTGTTGCTTGTGCTGGCTGTTTGGGGTTGCCTTGAACTCCCAACGGAGGGCTGCCTATGCACCAGAGACTAAACTTGTGAGTGCATTACTTACCTGATAAACTAACTTGTACTTAAACCTCCCCCAGGAACTGTTGATTTTTGCACTGTGCCCACTTTTAAAATAGCTTATTGCCATTTCTGCAAAAACTGTGTACATTACTGTTTTAATTCAAAGTTCCATATTTACCTATGCCAAGTATCTTACACTTTATGTACTTACTTGAATTCTGAATCTTGTGGTTCTGAAATAAATTAAAAAATAATAATTTTCTATGTAAAAACCTATTGGCCTGGAGTTAAGTCTTTGAGTGTGTGTTCCCATTCATTGCCTGTGTGTACAACAAATGCTTAACACTACCCTCTGATAAGCCTTCTGCTCGACCGCACTACCACAAAATAGAGCATTAGTATTATCTAATTTTGCCACTATCAACCTCTAAGGGGAACCCTTGGACTCTGTACACGCTATCTCTCACTATGAGATAGTATCTACAGAGCCAACCTTTATACGTTGGTGGATCAGCGGTGGGATCTAAGAATTTGCATTTGCTGGACTACTCAGCCAATACCTGATCACACAACAAAATTCCAAAAATTGTCATTAGAAACTGAATTTTGCAATTTGATCATTTTTCTAAATTTTGTAATGTGTAAGCCCCTGTTAGCATTTCTTTTTAAGTTTAAATGTTTGTAAAAGTTAGGATTTAAGTTCTAGAAGTAGTTTTTAGTTTCTTAAAAAGTAATCCCAACTTTTAGAGTCATAATGAGCCAAACAGATGAGATGGTGATGGAACTCAACCTCACCTCTCACCTGCATCTAGGGATGTCAGAGTTAAGGTCTCTCTATAAGATAAAAAAGATAAAAACTGGATAAAACCCTTCTAAGCCGAAGCTCCAGGAGCTATTGGTGGAGTTTACAAGGGACCACCCCTCTGAGATGGAAGATCCTCCCTCAGATGGGGAAATTAGTGAACAGGAAGATGAACTCACCCCTCCTGTAATAATTAGGGAGAACAGGGCTCCTAGAACCCTGTCTCCACAAATCATAGTCAGAGAGCCTGGTTCTTCCACAGAGGAGTCCAGTGCCTCTGTAAGCATTGAGGGCAGCCTCAATGAAGAGGACATATTTTTAGCAAGGATGGCCAAGAGATTAGCTATTAGAGAAGCAGCTCCTAGCTATAGAAAGGGAAATAAAAGAAATGGGTTTAACACCCAGAAATGGTGGCAGCAACTTAAATAGGGTCAGAGAGTATACTGACATCCTAAAAATCCCAAAGGGATTGAAACTAAATATGAAGAAGGTGATGACATCACCAAATGGTTCACAGCTTTGAGAGGGCTTGTGCAACCAGAAAAGTAAGCAGATCTCAACTGAGGAGTACAGGATTAGGTTCAGGGGGGGCTCACAAAACCTCGAGCCAGACGTGGGTTGATTTTGTTGAATTCTCAGTCAAAAC
This sequence comes from Pleurodeles waltl, assembly GCF_031143425.1. Classification (NCBI taxonomy): domain Eukaryota; kingdom Metazoa; phylum Chordata; class Amphibia; order Caudata; family Salamandridae; genus Pleurodeles; species Pleurodeles waltl. Next base: position 1,146,956,289 of record NC_090444.1, on the reverse strand, counting down.
ACTAGTTGGTTGGATAACTGGCAGTGGTTTAAGTGATTATTATGGGCTGTATCATTTATTTATGAAAGAACATTTCTTAAGTAATTGCTTCAATGACAAACTGCATCAACATCTGGCAGACCTAGGTCCAATTTCTCCCCAAGAATTAAGAAAGAAGGCAGACCACTGGGTCAAGACAAGTGTGACCAAGACTTCCACAGGGGGTGACCAAAAGAAAGGGGTCACAAAGCCTCCCCAGGGAAAGGGTGGTGAGACATCCAAGGACAAAAACAAATAGTCTTCTACAGGGCCCCAAAAACCTACTCAGGAGGGTCGGCCCGAACCTCTTCACAGTCCACAAATGGGTATAAGGGTAAAAACTTTGATCCCAAGAAGGCCTGGTGTCACAACTGTAGACAGCATAGACGCCAAACTGGAGATAAGGCCTGTCCCAAGAAAAGTCCTACACCTACTACTCCAGTCATCACTGGAATATCCAGTCTCCAAGTGGGATCAACAGTGAGCCCAGAGCAAATCAAGGTTCACACTGAAGCTACTTTAGTCTCTGAGGGTGGGGTGGATTTAGCCACACTTGCTGCCTGGTCACCTAACATGCAGAAATACAGGCAAAAGCTCTTGATCAATGGAAATAAGGTAGAATCCCTGAGGGATACAGGTGCCAGTGTCACCATGGTGACAGACAAACTGGTTCCTCCAGGACAGTACCTGGCTGGACAGACATATCCAGTAACAAATGCTGACAATGAAACTAAAGTCCATCCCATGGCAGTGGTAACTTTAGAATGGGGAGGGGTCACTGGCCTGAAACAGATGGTAGTCTCCTCTGCAATCCCAGTAGAGTGTTTGCTAGGGAATGATCTGGAGTCCTCAGCATGGGCTGAGGTAGAACTCAAGACCCATGCAGCAATGTAGGGTGTTCCTGAACTGGTGTGTGTCAAGACTAGAGCACAATGCAGAGCACAGGATGAAAAAGAAGTGTTGGAGTCTGGAATAGTGGCCCAACCTTCCAAGAGGAAAGGAAATAAGACTGGGGGACCAGCTTCTTCACAGCACAAGAAACAGGACCGCTCTTATCAGGAAGATGTCCTATCCTCTGAGGGAACTGAACCCATGGAGCTGGAGCCTTATCAGATAGAGCTCTTTGGCCCAGGGGGACCCTCAAGGGAACAGCTGTGTCAGGGACAAAAGACCTGTCTCACTCTTGAAGGCCTAAGACAGCAAACAGCTGAGGAAGAAAAAGGTAATGTCAGTGGAACCCACAGGGTCTATTGGAAAGATGGACTCCTTTACACTGAGGCAAGAGATCCCAAAACTGGGGCCACTAGGAAAGTGGTGGTGCCTCAGGAGTTTAGGGAGTTCATTCTGACCTTAGCCCATGAAATTCCCCTTGCTGGGCATTTGGTACAAACCAAGACTTGGGAGAGATGAGTCAACCATTCTATTGGCCCAATATGTGTTAGAAGGTAAATGAGTTTTGCAGCTCCTGTGTCACCTGTCAAACAAGTGGCAAGCCAGGTGGCCATCCAAAGACCCCCCTCATTCCATTTCCAGTGGTGGGGGTTCCCTTTGAGAGAGTGGGAGTGGACATAGTGGGTCCACTTGAACCTCCCACAGCATCAGGGAACCAATATATACTGGTAGTAGTGGATCATGCTACCAGGTACCCTGAGGCAAATCCCCTTAGGTCCACTACTGCCGCTGCAGTAGCCAAAGCACTCATAGGTACCAGAGTGGGATTTCCTAAGGAGGTGGTTTCTGACAAAGGTACCAACGTGATGTCAGCTTACCTAAACATATGTGGAATGAGTGTGGGGTGACTTACACGTTCACTACACCATACCATCCACAAACCAATGGCCTTGTAGAAAGGTTTAACAAGACATTGAAGGGCATAATTATGGTGCTCCCTGAAAAACTCAAAAGGTTATGGGATGTCCTCTTGCCATGCCTGATTTTCACGTAGAGAGGTGCCACGGAAGGGAGCAGGGTTTTCCCCTTTTGAGCATCTGTTTGGCCATCCTATAAGGGGACCACTGGCACTTGTAAAAGACAGCTGGGAGAGACCTCTCCATGAGCCTAAGCAAGATGTAGTGGACTATGTACTAGGCCTCCGCTCCAGGATGGCAGAGTACATGGAAAAGGCACATCCAGTGGGCCCAGAAACCTCTGGCATCTCAGAGGACTGTCTTGCACCCAAAGGTCCAAGAAACGTCTGTGGGCAGCGGCTCTGTCCAAACAACAAAGCCGAAACCAACTTTAAAGGGACTCCAGCCTCAATCCGGAAGCGTGAGTCCCCAACACTCTGCACCCAACACCCCCTGCTCGTGTCCAAAAGAACCACCACTGCAGAGAGGACCCCCAGGCGACTCCAACAACATGGACCCCCTGAGACGACCTCCCTGCACCCCCACAGCGGTGCCTGCAGAGAGAATCCAGAGGCTTCCTTAGACCGCGAGTGCCCGGTCACAAAGAACCTGATGCCTGGAAACAGCACTGCACCCGCAACCCCCAGGCCCGAGAGAAACCAACTACCGGTGCAGGAGTGACCAGCAGGCAGTCCTCATCGCTGCCCAGTTGGTGGCTGACCCAAGAAGCCCCCCGTGCCCTGCCTGCATCGCCAGAGTGGTCCCCGGGTCTCTCCATTGATTTCAACCTAAAACCCGACACCTACTTCACACACTGCACCCGGCCGCCCCTGTGCCGCTGAGGGTGTATTTTGTGTGCCTGTTTGTGACCCCCCCCCAGTGCTTTACAATACCCCCCTGGTCTGCTCCCCGAGGATGCAGGTACTTACCTGCTAGCAGAATGGAACCGGAGCACCCCTAGTCTCCATAGGCGCCTATGTTATTTGGGCCCTTCTTTGACCTCTGCACCTGACCTGCCCTGTGTTGCTGGTGCTGGGTGTTTGGGGTTACCTTGAACCCCCACAGTGGGCTGCCTATGCCCCAGAGACTGAACTTGTAAGTGCTTTACTTACCTGATAAACTAACTTTTACTTACCTCCCCAGGAACTGTTGATTTTTGCACTATGTCCACTTTTAAAATAGCTTATTGCCATTTTTCTTTACTGTTTTAATTCAAAGTTCCTTATCTACCTATGCCAAGTACCTTACAATGTATGTACTTACTTGAATTCTGAATCTTGTGGTTCTAAAATAAATTGAGAAAAGAATATTTTTCTATATAAAAACCTACTGGCCTGGAGTTAAGCCTTTGAGTGTGTGTTCCCATTTATTGCCTGTGTGTGTACAACAAATGCTTAAAACTACCCTCTGATAAGCCTACTGCTCGACCACACTACCACAAAATAGAGCATTAGTATTATCTAATTTTGCCACTATCAACCTCTAAGGGGAACCCTTGGACTCTGTACACGCTATCTCTCACTATGAGATAGTATCTACAGAGCCAACCTTTATACGTTGGTGGATCAGCGGTGGGATCTAAGAATTTGCATTTGCTGGACTACTCAGCCAATACCTGATCACACAACAAAATTCCAAAAATTGTCATTAGAAACTGAATTTTGCAATTTGATCATTTTTCTAAATTTTGTAATGTGTAAGGGAACCCTTGGACTCTGTGCACACTGTCCCTCACTTTGAGATAGCATATACAGAGCCAACTTCCTGCAGATCCCATCTGAGAAATGCAAATTGATACATCAATCAACTTTTAAACTCTTTTCAATGCTGTGTCGTATTTCAAAGATCTATACTCAAATTTGGGTCCGGTGAACTGCTTAAGTGGCTGAATCATCAGTAATTGTTCCTTTTTTCCAGATTAAAATGCTTGCTTTGCACCATTATTTAACACCTGGGTCAGGGCAAGAGTTAGGGGACCTATGGGCCTAGTCCCATGGTGGAACACCATGGAATAAGCCCAGGGGTGCCCTGCCCATGCCACAGGGACACCCCCACCCACACCAGAAGGACAGCAGAGGATGGGGGACCCCATCCCAGGTAAGTATAGGTAAGTACAGGTAGGTGTTTTTTTTTAAGTGCCATTGGGGGCCCTGAAATGGGTCCACCTACATGGCACTGGGTGCAATGGCCATGCCCAGGAGACCGTGGTCCCCTGTGCTGGCCATTGGGGTGGTGGGCATGACTCCTGTCTTCTCTTAGACAGGAGTCATGTGGTATGGATGGGTTTGCGTCAGAAAATGAAGCGAGGCTGGTTAGAGTCATTTTTTTTACTCTAGCCTGCCTAACGTCATTTTTTGGTGCAAAACCCCCTTCTTCCATACCGCCAGCCCCACCCGGCTAATGTCATTTTTTTTACGCTAGCCTACCCTTTGCACTGGCTAGCATCATTCTATAAATATGGTGCCCGGCTGGTGCTCAGAAAATGGTGCAAGCCGGTGCTAAACTTTTTGGTGCAAAACTGTGTTGGTGCAGGTTTGCACCAAAAATTATAAATCAGGGCCTAAGTATGTCAGTGATGGAGACTACTTTCTCTCCATCGCTAACATAATCCTTGAGAGCCATTGTAGGTTTGTCAGTTCAACCGCCAATCTAATTTAGAGTGGGAGGTCGACTGACAAGTTTTCACTGCCCCTCACCACCAGGTAAAATATGACAGTAAGAGGAAGTAAAAACTACAAAGTTACCCTCACACCATGGGAGAAAACTCCCATGCTTTGAGAGTCATTAGTTTTTGCATTTCAAAAACCAAAAAATTCCACTTTGGAAATCTTTTATTCACGGTGTTAAAAGCTTTCAAAACAGACCCCACGACGCGTTTCGACAAAGTGTATTCTTCCGGTGGTTTCATCTGTTCTTTCCACTTTGCTACTTCCATCCTGATTTATATACTGCATTCTGGGATTGTTAGTTCACAATTATTCACCACACCTGAAAGCAATTGTGGCATTTTTGAAAGCTTTTAACACCGTGAATAAAAGATTTATCATGAATACAGCCTCCGGGAGTGCAGCGCTGTTTTTCTTTGGAGGATATATATATATATATATATATATAGCGATCACTTTTGTCAACGTGTGTGTGGTTTCCCTGGGGGCTGCGATCGCCCCCCAAGAAAACTACACACACATATAAAAGTGATCTCTACATATATATATATATAGATATATATCTATATATATATATATTCGCCACCAGTTCTCTTGCAGTTGCAGCTTGCATCTTCAAAGCAATGCAACTGACACGTTTCAACTGTAGCTTTTAGGCAGCAATAAAAAGTCAAGTAAGTCTTGTGATTATGTTTCTGCTACAAAAGGATCTGACTTTTGTTTTGTGGCATTTTTGATGCCATAAAGTTGCTGTAAGACCTGACAGCCTTAGGGTGGTCACCCCTAACTTTTTGCCTGCCTCATGGTAACATTGGATCACACCCAATTGGACTATTTAATTTACTTATAAGTCCTCAGTAGAGTGCACTATATGTGCCCAGGGCCTGTAGATTAAATGCTATTAGTGGGCCTGCAGCACTGATTGTGCCACCCACTTAAGTAGCCCCTTAACCTTGTCTCGGGCCTGCCATTGCAAATGCTGTGTATGCAGTTTCACTGCTCATTTCGACATGGCATTTAAAAGTACTTGCCAAGCCTAAAACTCCCCTTTTTCTACATATAAGACACTCCTAAGTTATGCCCTAGGTAACCCATAGGGCATGGTGCTGTGTAGGCAAAAGGCAGGACATGTACCTGTGTGGTTTAGCTGTCCTGGTAGTGTAAAACTCCTAAATTCATTTTTACACTGCTGTGGGGCGTGCTCCCTTCAGAGGCTAACATTGGAGCTGCCCTCATACATTGTTTGAGTGGTAGCTGCTGAACTGAAAGGAGTAGGACGGTCATATTTAGTATGGCCAGAATGGTGATACAAAATCCTGCTGACTGGTGAAGATGGATTTAATACTAATATTTTAGAAATGCCTCTTTTAGAAAGTGACCATTTCTCTGCACTTAAATCACTCTGTGCCTTACAATCCATGTCTGGTTGGGTTTAGTTGACAGCTCCCTTGTGCATTCACTCAGACACATCCCAAACACAGGATACTCAGCCTCACTTGCATACATGTGCATTTTGAATGGGTCTTGTTGGGATGGGAGGGTGGAGGGCCTGACACTTGCATGTCAAAGGACAGTAGCCTGCCCTCACACAAAGTACTGCCACATCCCCTACTGGGACCCTGGCAGACAGGATTGAACTGAAAGGGGGGGACCTTGTGCACTTCTAAGCCACTCTTTGAAGTCTCCCCCACTTCAAAGGCACATTGGGTATTTAAACAGGGCCTCTGCCCCTACCAAATAAGGCACTTCCTGGAGAAGAAACTTGAACCAGAACCTGCATCCTGCCAAGAAGAGCTGCCTGGCTGCCCAAAGTACTCAACTGTGTGCTTTCTGTGAAGGACTGCTGCCTTGCTGTTGCCCTGCTGCCTTGTTGCTCTCTGGCTGTGGTGAAGAAGTGCTCTCCAAGGGCTTGGAGAGAGCTTGCATCCTGTTCCCTGACGTCTCAGGTCCAAAAAGACTTCATCTCTACAAGAAGGACTCCTTGTGCGGCGAAATTGGTCGCACAGCCTGCCAGAAACGACGCACAGCCTGCACCGTGGTGAAAAATTCACCGCACACTGAACCAGAACGATGCAGCCCGACATTGCAATGAGAAGATCAATGCAGCACCAACGTGGCGACCGGAAATTCGACACACGGCCCACTGAATTGGCGCACAGCCAAGCAGGAACAACGCAGCACCTCCCCCTGCAGTATAAAATTCAAAGCAACGCCCACTGAATTGACGCAGCTCTTGTCACTTCCTCCTGCCAGCGCAGGGAGTGGGAGTTGTAATGTCAGACCCCAAGAGGCAAACCAGAGCCCCTGAACCCTTGGCTGGTGCTGTGGACCACTTTCCCGAATCAAGAAACACTTCTGAAAGTATGTGTGACAGTGTTACCTCATGGGTATCTTGAACTTTGGACTTTGTCCCTTTCCAGAGTTACCTTTTTTAACCCTTTGTGAGCTAGCTGCTTCTAGCGCTAGAAAACATAAATTCTTTAAACAATCATATCTCCGGATCCCCTTATCCGAATTTAATCATTTTAGTGTCATTTTAAAGATAAAAATATAATCTATTTCTTATAAATTGGTCGAATTTTATGGTGTTTTGTATTTTACTTATTTACTGTTTTGTGATTTTTAAATGCTTTACACACTAGTCACCTAAGTTAAGCATTGTCGCTTGTTGCCAAGCAACCAAGGGTTGAGCTGGGTTTAATTTATTGAGACCTAACTGGACCTAAGTGGAGGTTAGTGGCCTATTGCTAAGTGTACATACCTACCTGCCCTTACCTATAACCCAGATCCAACATTTCCCTAGGTGCCGGCTGAGCTAAAGGCCAAAGACCACAGCTAGGCACTTTGGAAAAAACAGGTTAGTTTTCTTTGGGAAGATGTGATGTGTCCATGTTGTGTTTTGGGGCATTTCCTGTCGCAGGCACTAGGCCTTCTCACACACGTGAGGTACCATTTTTATCGGGAGACTTGGGGGAATGCTGGGAGGAAGGAAGTTTGTGGCTCCTCTCAGATTCCAGAACTTTGCAGCACCAAAAACAGAGGGAACAGTGTTTTATTGCCAAATTTTGAGGTTTGCAAAGGATTCTGGGTAACAGAACCTGGAGAGAGTCCCACCAGTCACCCAATCCTGGATTCCCCTAGGTGTCTAGTTTTCAAACATGCACAGGTTTGGTAGGTTTCCCTAGGTGCCGGCTGAGCTAGAGGCCCAAATCCACAGCTTTCCAAAAAACACGTCAGTTTCAATGTAAAAATGTGATGTGTCCATGTTGCGTTTCTTGTTGCGGGCATTAGGCCTACCCACCCAAGTGAGGTATCATTTTACCAGGAGACTTGGGGTAACACAGAATGGCAGAACAAGTGTTATTCCTCCTTGTCTTTCTCTACATTTTTTCCTTCCAAGTGTAAGACAGTGTGTATAAAAGACGTCTATTTGAGAAATGCCCTGTAATTCACATGCTAGTATGAGTACCCCCCGGAATTCCTAGATGTGCAAATCACCACTGCTTCTCAACACCTTATTGTGTGCTCATTTTGTAAATACAAAGGTTTCCTTGATACCTATTTTTCACTCTTTATATTTCACCAAATGAATTGCTGTACACCCGGTATGCAATGAAAACCCATTGCAAGGTGCAGCTCCTTTATTGGCTCTGGCTACCTAGGGTTCTTGATGAACCTACAAGCCCTGTATATCCCCACAGCCAGAAGAGTACAGCACACGTTACGGTATTACTTTTGAAAATTTGACATCGCAGGCAAAAGTTACAGAGTAAAACGTGAAGAAAAATGGCTGTTATTTTCACCTCAATTTCAAGATTTGTTTCATTTCAGCTGTTATTTTCTGTAGGAAAACCTTGTAGGATCTACACAAATGACCCCTTGCTGAATTCAGAATTTTGTCTACTTTGTAGAAATGTTTAGCGGTGAAGGATCCAGAATTGTATTCAGACTCATTCCTGTCACTAACTGGAAGGAGGCTAAAAGCACAGAAAATAGTAAAAATGGGGTATGTCCCAGTAAAATGCCAAAATTGTGTTGAAAAATTAGTTTTTCTGATTCAAGTCTGCCTGTCCCTAAGAGCTGGGAAGATGGTGATTTTAGCACCACAAACCCTTTGTTGATGCCATTTTCAGGGGAAAAAAACATGCTTTCTTCTGCAGCCCTTTTTCCCATTTTTCTGAAAAAAACTAAATTTTAGCTGTATTTTGGCAAATTTCCTGGTCTCCTTCCGGGGAACCTACAAATTCTGGGTACCTTTAGAATCCCTAGGATGTTGGAAAAAAGGACACAAATTTGACATGGATAGCTTATGTGGACAAAAAGTTATGAAGACCTAAGTGCGACCTACCCCAAATGGCCAAAAAAGGGCTCAGCACTTGGGGTGGGGGAAGCCCAGCAGCTAAGGGGTTAAGAGATGTCAGCTGGGCAAGAGTACATCTCTAAATTTGACAGGGGCAGGACCCGCTGTAAGATGGTAGTAAGGTACTTCGCCATACCGATGGATATACCTCTGTCCGTCAAAGTCTAAATCAAGCACTATATTTTGGAAGGCTTGGCTACAATGGAAATTTGGTGGATGACTAGGTATATATTGAAAAAGGGAGCAGTGTTGCAGCACTGTGAATCTGTAGACTTTACAATTGCTTTAATAAGATAGTTAGGGTCATATTGTGTAACAGAATGTTGGACTGAGCAACTACAGGTAACCTAGTTATCCTGATCAGCCAGTTAAATAAGTTAACACGAGCAGTCTTTAACAAATGTCCGAAGATAAACATGTCAGGGATGTGTATAAACCATCTCTTGTTCGGTTTATGCATGTGTTACCAGGACCTGGAACTAAGAACAGAGTAGTTTATACCACTAAAAGTCAGACATAGGCATTGCTTTGTATACATGATTTCCTTACCAGTCACCACAAACTGCTTTGCCCCACCAACAAACGTTTCTGTATTTGCCACAAAACCAAGGGCCAGATGTATCAAGCAATTTTGCATTCGCAAACGGTGCAAATCGCAAAATTCGGCCATTTGTGAATGCAAAAATGCCTTTCAAGATGTATGAAAGGCATTCGCTGTGCAATTTTAAGGAATCGCAAAAATACCGATTCCTTAAAATTGCTACCAAATTTAGAGAATAGCAAATTGTGATTCTCTAAATAGGAAATCTCAAATAGGGAATTCCTATTTGCGATTTCCAAAGCACATGTATCAAGCATTTCCTGAATGCGATTTGGGCATTTAGGAAATGCAATTACCACCAAATCCAATTTGGTGGTAAGCATGTGCAATTTTTAAAAATGCATTATAAATGCATTTTTAAAAATGACATGTAGCGCACACATGCCCTAGGGCATGTGTGTGCTTCACATGTCCGCAAATATTTTTTTAGGGTGCATCAGAGGGAGCCTTAGGCCCCCAGCACCCTGGAGTTTACATTACCTAATTTGCGAATTCCCAACTGGAATTCGCAAATTGGAAAATGCAAAACCATTCCCACCTATGGGCCTAAATGCCCATAGGGACGAATGGAGTCCCATTCTCTAATTGCGATTCAGTAATAGCAATTGCAAATTTTAAGAAATGGCTATTACCGAATGGCAAATTTCATATATCCCATTTTGCATTTCTTAAATAGCGATTTTTTTAAATTCGCTATTTAAGAAATGCAAACCCGGAGCTTGATACATCTGGCTCCAAATTAATAATAAACAAGACCAAGTCCCATGTCATGACCTTCATTAATTCTGCATGTCATGGTATATGGTATGTGAATGTCAGAACAATGACATATACTAGTTCCTATACATACTTTAGGATAATATAGGACGTCAAAATGTCACGGCGAGAGGAAAGAGAGTCGAAATGTAAGGTTGTGGCAGCAATTTGTAGTGCTGTGTTAAGATTTTGGAGCTCTGTGGATTTCAACAAATGTTTCTTTACTTCAAAATATATAAAGGTATATTGGTCCTATTGCAGGGTGCTGAATCCAGGACACAACCAAATGTTGTCTAATCAACTTTATTTAGTTTGGGCTATTTCAATTCAATCCATCGTCAGTTAACCTCCTCCCCTGATTGTGACCAATTCACACTCTATTCACAAATATCTGTCCCAGTTCTAAGGACATCTTGCCAATCTTCTTTCAGATTTCCACGTCTCCATCTTTTGGGAGATTCTGCATGACAGTACACTTCTATGTAAAGTATATCAGCTTTAGATTTGTAGGCCTTTATATTATTTGATACATCCAGATCAAATCACCTATATAGTAACCAATAACCATGTAAAAATAGGTTCTCACTTCATCCACTGTTACTACCTGCTAGTTCACTATTAATATCTAGTGAGAACACTCCACAGCAAAACCCTTAATGCAAGGATTTTGTGCGATCAGAATGTTAATTTTGATACTTGCCTGTGGCCACAACCCTCTTCATGGATGATGGCATCAGGGAATCAGCACCTCTCCTGTAGGTGACTGATTTCAGTGTGTTTTTTATTTGCTGCTTGATCCTCCGCTTGCTTGCTTCTCCCAAAGTAGTCCGGTGGCTTATCCATCTTGCCTGTTTCCTCCTTGTCTTGTCTTCCGTTCTGGTCGAAGTCTTGTCTGCCCTTCAGGCTCCGTACTCCCTGTCAGCATCCTCTCCATTGACCATGCTCTCTCTCCCCTTTTTCTACTACTACCTTATCTCCTCAGTAACTCTTTCAACCATGCCTTCTTCTCTTTCTACCTCTTTTAAGTCATCCAGCCCAGTAATCACTAGTCTTCCAGGTCAATTATTCCCATCCACCACGATCACTTACTGCTTTATTTCTCATTTGCCCCCTTCATGGGTGGCATCGGGGATAGACACCCATGGAGTGAGGCATATGAGATCTTGTTATGTCCTTCTGACATATCCCCTTCACAGGTCCACTATGGCCCTCTTCTTTGGATTCTGCATATGACCAATGCCATTGATGGTTTGTAGGAAGGCTCCAGGTTTCCGAAGATTCACTCTAGTTGAAATTATTTGTTGTTTACTATTAATAATGGTGTGCCATGCCAGGGCAATGACCCTAGTTTTAGTATCTGCCATGACATGGACCCTTGTTCTAGTATGTTCACTCTTTCAGAGTTCACATTTCTGGCCTTCAGGCACTAGTGTTCAACAAAATCGCTATACAGCTCTATTGGACACCTAGATGATGGAGCTTTCCCTAATCTTCGGTAAGACATGTTTAAAATAAAAAATGCATTTGATAACCATACCACTTCGATGCATGGTTTAAAATAGCGTAAATGTTGCCATAACAGAATATTCTCAATCTCCTGACCGTTGCAACTTGTGTCTAAAAACATGACACCACTAATATCGTCATTATTACCTAATGAATTGCCCAATTTTACCTGAATTCACATGACAACCCTGGTGTTGAAGTCATGTTTGTCTAGTGTGGGTTTGTACAATGAGATTTGAGGCGCTATGGTACCAGAGGCATAAACTGTAAGCAGTGAAGCCGGGCATGAGGTTTTTTATCGTACAAGCAGCTTTTAGACTAATAATGATGGGAATATGTCAGACAAATGTGGTGGACAGTAATGAGTTTTTCAAAAAAATCAAGAAGATCTTTTATTAATCATATACATGTTTAAATGCATTGTAAATTAATTAAAAAAATGATATCCTTAAATGGTACTTTGTTGAGCGTAATGAGTTTTTAAGAAAGTAGATATTAGGTTTTATTAGATTTTATACTGATTCTGTTCATCCAAATTTGAATTTACAAAAACGGTTTGCGAATGTCCCCCTGGACTTGGTCATATCACCAAGTCATTTTCGAACCCCATCGGATTGTTATCAACACTCTTATGGAAATGCAGCCCCACATCTTAGTTTTTCATGTGGGGCTTGACCTAAATGTTAAATAACAGTGAACAAAGATAGGATTCCTGTAGGCCTCCACACTTTACTGACTATGGGACTCGTGATTCCAATCTAACATGCTGCTTCTGTTACTCAAGGGAATAATGTGGATATTAAATATAATCCCCCACCACCTACAGTACTATACTTAACAAGGAGGCAAGGGTACTGAATTCAGCAAACAGCTCCAGCACCATCAGTCACACTGCTTTACCCACTTCACATGTTCAAAATTGCAAAACAGCCAATTGCACCTCTCTATTTTGCCTTCAGCCAGATTGTTTATTACCTTAAGTATATAGACTTCCAGGTAGGCTTTCAGTTGTAATGTAGCTCCGTTCTCAATATCTTGTTTACAAAAAAAGAGTCATTGGAAATAGGGCAGAAGCTGGCACAATCATTGGGGTTCATCAGGGGGTTTTATAGCAGCAATGTGCGCTAGGCCCTTTGCAGTTCCTCAGACGTAGGTTCTTCCAAGCCCTCAGAGTCTTTGTTTTTACTGCAACTTAAGTGAGTTTAAAGCTGTAATGATCTCCCCCAGACTTTAAACATTTCCATGCATGAAAACAGAGTGTATGATATGTGCGCTACCTTAGCCATGACCAGAAAAGTCTTTGGTGGTCATTGCAACCCTGGCGGACCGTGTTAAAGCTGCGCTAATACCGCAAACAGGCCGGCGGACAAAAAAATTGAATTACGACCCTGGCGGAAACCGCCAACAAAGACAGCCACTTTAACACATCGCCCGCCAGGGCGGTACAGACAAACAGCGCGGCGGTCACCGCCAACAGACAGGCGGAAGACAATGTACCGCCCACACTATCACAACACACCAATCCGCCACCTTTTCCGGGGCGGATTCACCGTGGATAAAAACACGGCGGAAACAGCTTTTGCAATGGGAAAACGCTCACCTCAACACATCCCACGAGGAACGAGGGCTCCATGGACCCGGAACTACAAATCTTACCTGCCCTTGCATTCCTGCTCATCTACGACCAACAGCGACGTAGGCGCAGAACATACCGGTGAGTGCTGCACCTACGACACGGGGAGGCAAAAGTTACGGGGACACCCACCAAACACCCCCACCCCCACCCTCGCATATTACAACATACACACCAATGCAGTCACAAAAATCACAGTAACAACCCACAACCCACAACCCCCCCGGAAGAATGCAATGACAAAGCGAATAGCGCCCAAACTTTGTATTTAGCCAATATACAATTCATTAAAAAATATACGGATATATATCACGAAATCTGTCAAAAATAAATATACAAAACAAGAAGTAGTGCAGGTATGTACACAACAATGTCCGTGCACCAACAGTCCAAAAATGCATGGGCGACGCCCACAATAGATACCTGACCAAAATCCGAGCGAACACTGCCGGGGCATCAGATAGAAACACTACAGGCACCTCAGGGGGAACAGAAGGGGGGGCACCTCAGCCACATGAATGCGAAGCCAGATCCACAACGGGGCTCCATGCCCATTGATGTATCCTGGAGAGTGCAAAGCCACAGTCTCTCAAGTCTCTACAGTGGGTGGGTTGCCCACTGTGCCATCCTGGGGAGTGCAAAGCCACAGTCTCTCAAGTCACTACAGTGGGTGGTTTGCCCACTGTGCCATCCTGGGGAGTGCAAAGCCACAGTCTCTCAAGTGTCTACAGTGGGTGGGTTGCCCACTGTGCCATCCTGGGGAGTGCAAAGCCACAGTCTCTCAAGTCTCTACAGTGGGTGGATTGCCCACTGCCATATCCTGGGGAGTGCAAAGCCACAGTCTCTCAGGTAGATGCAGGTCTCCACTGGTTCTGGAGGGGGACTGGTGCCCAGACTGGATGAGTCTCCCCGTGAAAGTACCTGTCCTGTCACTGTCCCAGCTGCACATGGGAGAACGATGCCTGATGTGCCGGACTATTCATACCCACATGGTCTTTGCCCTGTTCAGCGGTCTTCACCTTGGCGGTCTTGGCCTTGTTCAGCGGTGCTTTGCATTGGCTGCCTATGGACTGTTCAGCAGTGCTTTGCCATGGCTGCCTATGGACTGTTCAGCGGTGCTTTGCCATGGCGGTCTTTGCCCTGTTCAGCGGTCTTCACCATGGCGGTCTTGGCCTTGTTCAGCGGTGCTTTGCCATGGCTGCCTATGGACTGTTCAGCGGTGCTTTGCCATGGCGGTCTTTGCCCTGTTCAGCGGTCTTCACCATGGCGGTCTTGGCCTTGTTCAGCGGTGCTTTGCCATGGCTGCCTATGGACTGTTCATCGGTAGCCTAAGATGGTGGTTCAGATACTGACATTGGTGTGTGGCATGACATTCCATCATTGCCCAGCGGGGCTGTGAGATTCTGGACCCTCCTGGGCTGTGACTCCGGCGGTTGCGGTGGTCTCCTGACCAGTAACGATACTTGAGCCCTCCTGGGCTATGACTCTGGCGGTGGTCTCCTGACCAGTAACGATACTTGAGCCCTCCTGGGCTATGACTCTGGCGGTGGTCTCCTGACCAGTAACAAGGGTGCTGGCGGTTGTGTCTGGACCGCCGGAAATGATGGCGTACTTCTCCGCCGTGACACTCACAACAGGTTGGGGAGACTTCCTCGGGACCTTCCCCACCTTCTTTTGAGTTACAGATGACTCACCAATCGCCTTGGATCCCATTTCACTGTTTGTACCACCAGGAGTCTTGACACGGTCCCGTCGTCCAATCTCCAATTTCGGAACCTTCACAGGGGGTGGGCTGACAGTGCCTTGGCTCCGGGTCCTACTGCCTGCCCTGGTGAACGGGGCACTCCAAAAACCTGGAACACGCACCACTGGTACTGGAGGCATTTTGGCTGAGGCGCTACGACGGGACTGATGAATTGGAGGGGGGGCAAAAAGGTCAATTTGACATAGGGACAATTTCTGATGTACACTGGGATGGGTAGTTGGAGGGAGTGGAGGAAGAGGAGGTGGTTGTAGGAGGTGTCACTTTAGGTGTTTTGGGTGCAGGTGCAGGTACTGGAGGCTGTTGTGAGGTGGATGGATGTTGATTGCCGGCGTTTGTGTACTTTGGGAGGGGGCGTCACAGACACACTGGGAGAGGACACAGGGGACGTGTATATGGCAGTGGAGGTGGTGAGTGCAGGTGAGCGGCTTGTGGTGCTGGGTGTCCTGGTGCGAGTCCTAGTGCCTGTAGATGTGGTGCATGCAGGTGTGTGTGTAGACGAGACTGGGAGGGAGGAGGGAGAAGAGGAGGAGGGGGACACAGTGGAGACAGTGGATGTTGCTGTGTCTGTATGGGTCTGATGCTTGTGTGAGTGCTTGTGGTGAGTGTGGTGCTTATGTTTGCTTGAGCTACTTTTGGGTGTTGACTTGTGTGCATGCTGGTCTGTAGGTGTGCTTGGGATGGGCTGGGGAACAGGGGATTGGGTCTGGGTGGAGGAAGTTGGAGGGGGGAGGCTGGACACAGGGACAATGGCTGCCATCAGTGCTGAGGCCAGAGATTGCAGGGTTCGCTGAAGGACAGCCTGACCAGAATGAATGCCTTCCAGGAATGCATTACCGTGTTTCAACTCTCGTTCTACACCCTGGATGGCATCCACAATGGTAGATTGCCCAACAGTGAGTGACCTGAGGAGGTCAATGGCCTCCTCACTGAGGGCAGCAGGGGTGACAGGGGCAGGGCCTGAGGTGCCTGGGGCGAAGGTGATGCCCACCCTCCTGGGTGAGCGGGCACGGGGCGAACGCTGAGGGGCTGCTGGGAGGACGGTGCTGGTAGGGGAGGTGGCGGATGTACCTGTAGAAGTGGGGCGCACAGATGGTGCTGCCACCACAGGGGAGCTCCCATCGGGGGACAAGTCAGTATCGCTGTTTGGTGATCCTGTGGCCGACGTGAAGCTCCCCTCGCCCTACGTCCCACTGGTGAAATCAGAGTCTGTGGTGTGGCCCTCCATGGCCATGTGGGATGCAGCTCCCTCGTGCTCCGGTGCCACTGTACCTCCGCCTGATGATGCTGATGTACAGAAGGACAGGGAGAGCAGAAAAAGGGTGGAGACAGAAGAAAGAGAGTTTTAGTGCATGGCATACCGCTACCGTTGGCGGACAAGACAAACGCAGCAGCCCCCTGCATTACGCCGTGCTCCTGCCCTCTGCACATGCAATTCCTGGGAAATGGCCTACATGGCAATGGTAGACATCTGCCCACATGGATGGCAAAGGGGCAACTATACATCAATTTGCCTTTTTTTGGAGCTGGGGTAGAGTGCCACATGGCCTACATAACGGAGGGGCCTTGCCTACCTAACTCGCCCTGGCCTAGGGACACCCACAGCCCACCACCCCCACCCAGACAGCTCCACAGCACGCAAAGTCCATTGCATGAGGTTGAACTCACCCCCTTGTGTCTGCTGTGATGTCCTTAAGCGCCCATCCAACTCCGGGTAGGCCACCGCCAGGATCCGGAACATCAGGGGGGTTATGGTGCGACGGGCACCCCTCCCACGTTGGGAGGCCATCAGCAGCGGAGCAGCTGAGCTGAGCCATTGTTGACAATGGAAGAGCGACATGTCATCGTGACCTACCGGTTTGACCGTGCCACAATCCGGGAACTATGTACCCAGTTGGAGTCTGACCTGATGTCACCAATCCGCCATCCAACTGGAATACCCCCTGACGTGCAGGTGCTGTCAGTGCTCCATTTCTTAGCAAGTGGGTCTTTTCAGACAACAGTGGCCATGGCATCAGGGATGTCCCAGTCTATGTTTTCCAACGTCTTGTCCAGAGTGTTGGCTGCCCTGCTGAAACACGTAAGGAGATACATCATTTTCCCTGAGGTGGCGGATTTGCCTACAGTGAAAGGTGACTTCTATGCCCTTGGACATATCCCCAACGTCATAGGTGCCATTGATGGGACCCATGTAGCTGTGGTCCCCCCGCAGGAATGAACAGGTGTACAGGAACCGGAAGAGTTATCATTCGATGAATGTCCAGATGGTCTGTTTGGCAGACCAGTACATCTCGCAGGTAAATGCAATGTTCCCTGGCTCAGTGCATGACGCCTACATCCTGCGGAATAGCAGCATCCCTGATATGATGGGTGAACTCCAGAGGCACTGTGTATGGCTATTGGGGGACTCTGGTTACCCCAACCTGCCCTGGCTACTGACCCCAGTGAGGAATCCCAGTTCCAGGGCAGAGGAACGCTACAATGAGGCCCATGGGCGGACTAGGAGGATAATCGAGCGGACCTTCGGCCTCCTGAAGGCCAGGTTCAGGTGCCTCCATATGACAGGTGGGTCCCTATTCTACTCACCGAAGAAGGTGTGCGACATCATCATCGCCTGCTCCATAACTTGGCATTGCGACGCCAGGTACCTTTTCTGCAGGAGGATGATCCAGATGACGGTGCTGTTGCAGCGGGGGAGCCTGGGGAGCCTGTGGACAGTGATGAGGATGAAGATGAAAACGACAACAGGGAGTCAGTCATACAGCAATATTTTCAATGAGACACAGGTGAGTACAATTTCATGTTTCACATTATATTACATCTCACACGTCTACCTCTATCCTGTACCTACATTTCACTCCCTATTTGTTAACTGAGTTGTCCCCTTCCATTTCAGTTTCACTAATGTCTTGACCTACGTGTCAACAGCTTGCACCCTTGAAAGGCTTGTGATGTGTGACATAGGTATGTTGACCTTCCAATGGCTAACCTTTTTTAACACTGTAATTGACAATACAAAGTTCACAATCATTGACTGACTCCAATATTATTGAGGTTTCAAGGGTGTTTATTGAAGTGCATAAAAATGTAGGGGGGTTGTGAAATGGGGAGAGGTCATGGTGGAATAATGTCCATGGCAGAGTCCAGTCTATTAGTCTCACAGGTACATTGCACATCTCGCCATTGGAAGTGGAGCTGGGGCAGTTCCAATCTGGACAGGGTAACAAAGTGGGACAGTGGGGGGACAATCAAGGTAGTCTTATTTCCTGGCGGGGGTCTTGCCATCTTGCTGTGTCCTGTTTCTGGATCTCAGGGCCCGCTTGCATGGTGGTTGTCCGTCTGCAGGGGGTTGGGTGCTGGTGTGGTGGTCCTGTGGCCGGGCCTCCTGTCCACTAGCGCCGGCGGAGGTGGTGGGCAGTTCGTCGTCCTGGCTAGTGTCAGGGGCCCCTTGGAGTGCCACGGTGTCCCTCAAAGACTTTTGAATGTCCGTCAGCACCCCTACGATGGTGCCCAGGGCGGAGCCGATGGTCCTGAGCTCCTCCCTGAACCCCAAATACTGCTCCTCCTGCAGGCGCAGGGTCTCCTGCAACTTGTCCAGGACCGTTGCCATCGTCTCCTGGGAGTGGTGGTATGCTCCCATGATGGAGGATAGGGCCTCGTGGAGAGTGGGTTCCCTTGGCCTGTCCTCCCTCTGTCGCACATCAGCCCTCCCAGTTCCCCTGTGTTCCTGTGCCTCCGTCCCCTGGACCGTGTGCCCACTACCACTGCCCCCAGGTCCCTGTTGTTGTTGGGGTGGTGGGTTAGCCTGGGTGCCCTGTAGTGGTGGACACACCGCTGATTGACCTGTCCTGGTTAGGGAGGTATGGGTCCGCTGGGTGGGTGCTGGGCTGGTGTTCCCAGAGGGTGGCAGTTTGGTGTTGGGCTGTGGCTGTGCAAGGGGAACCGACTGTCCTGAGGCCCACGATGGTCCGGGCTGGTCATCAAGATCCAGTAGGGCAGAGCTGCTGTCGGCACTGTGGGCCTCTTCTGGGGGTGGAGTGGTGTTGTCTGGACCCTCTGGTGTGGTGACGGTCCTTCGGGTTCCTGCAGGGGTATGAGAACATGATTATTGCATGTGTGTGTTTCATGGTGTGCTATGGATGGGTGTGCGTGAACCCCAGTGCAGGCATTCCTGTGTGGGGGCTTGTGTGGGGATGGTTGGGGGGTGTTGTGGGTCTGTGCAGTGGGCACGCTTTAGTGATGGGTGTCCATGCTTAGTTGTGTCATGCAGGTCTTGGGGTTGGGATGGGTGGTTGGTGTTATGGGTAGATTAGTGAGGAGTTAGGGTGATAGGGGAGGGTGTGAGGGTTGGGGTGTGTGATAGCATGCAGGTAGGGTGGGGGATATGATAGTGAAGATTAGACTTACCTGTGTCCGTTCCTCCGACGACTCCTCCGAGGCCCTCAGGTTGCAAGATGGAAAAGACTTGCTCCTCCCATGTTGTTAGTTGTGGGGGAGGCGGTGGGGGTCCGCCGCCAGTCCGCTGTACCGCGATGTGGTGCCTGGATACCGTTGAACGCACCTTCCCCCGTAGGTCGTTCCACCTCTTCCTGATGTCCTCCCTATTTCTTGGGTGCTGTCCCACAGCGTTGACCCTGTTGACTATTCTTTGCCATAGCTCCATCTTCCTGGCTATGGATGTGTACTGTACCTGTGCGCCAAATAGCTGTGGCTCTACCCTGATGATTTCCTCCACCATGGCCCTGAGTTCCTCCTCGGAGAAGCGGGGGTGTCTTTGGCGTGACATGGGGTGATGTGTGTGATGTGTGGGGTGGTGTAGGTGTTGATGAGTCTGGTGGGTGTAGTGGTATGTGGTGTTTTGTGCGTGGATGTTGTGTGGGTGATGGTGTAGTGTGCCTCTGTGTGATGGTGTTATCTATTCTGTGCTGTCTCTCTCTGGCCTTCGTCTCTAATTTGTGGTCGTAGGGGTTTGTGGGTGATGTGAGTGTTTGTTTTATATTGTATTGGATGTGTGGGAGTGGTGTTTGTATGTGTATCAGGTGTGTGTATTTTGAATTGTCCTATGTGGCGGTGTTTTGGAGAGGTGTGTGTATTTTGAGCGCGGCGGTGTGTACCGCCAATGGAATACCGCGGTTGAAAGACCGCCGCGTGGATTCGTGGGTCGTAATAGCATGGGCGTGTTTCTGTTGGCGTGGAGGTGGAGGATTTGTTTCCGCATATTTATCGCTGACCTTTGGTGTGGCGGACTTGTGTGGGTGTCTGAATTTCAGCAGATTCCGTGATGTGTGTCATAATAGCTGTGGCGGTCTCCCGCCGCCGCCGCGGTGTATTGGCGGTCTTCGGCACGGCGGTAAGCACCTTTTACCACCAATGTTGTAATGACCCCCTTTATTTAGCTGAATCCTGCTTGACTTATTTCTCACTTGTCCAATTGTAGCTAATTTTTCTCATTGAGTTCCTCAATACACTTCACTGTTCCCAAAGCCTATCAACATCTATGAGTAACCTTTGCTGCCGCTAGTCTGCACATTGCAAGACACTCATTCTGCAATGCAGATGACTCTCAAATTGGAATTCTCAGGTTCGGAAGGTGACAAAAAATAGGCCTGAGCACCAAAATAAAAGTGGCCCCCTTTAGCGAACCATAGAACTAAAAAAATGGCCTACATTTATAAATCAGGCCAGTTTTGAACTAGTAAAGACACACTTTTATTTTGCAAGGTATGGGAAACTGCATGCTTTTGTGTTTGCTGAAGGCAATATTTTTGGTATTATTAGAGAAATCAGCTTTAAAAACTGACCTCCCCGGAGGTGGGATGACCCCGCCTACAGGGGCAAATTGGCCATTTTAGGGCTAGACAACATTGTGCACATCCTCTATGAGGCCCCCATCCCTTCGAGCTTCCAGGGGCGTCCCACATAGCATTTGGAAAATGGACGGCGGCCCTCCGATGGATGAGGTGGAATCATAGATTGATGCTTTGGGAGGGTAGGTGGCTGACTAAGGTGTCCTCGCTAGGGAGTTCGGGGCATGGGACTCCATTGGCATTTCAAGAATAGGAGACGCCTGTGGAGGAGGCCATATGAAATCCTTTTAGGAACTTCAAGCAGAATCCTAAATACCGATAGCAAGTTTACCATTACCTACAGCTCCGACACGCCCTACACGCTTACCAGGATGTGCCAGCAGACATTCCTGAATGTAGCCTGTAGGAAGCTGGCCTGGTGTGTGGTGAGCACCTATGGTGTTATCACCTTATACCAGGTATCCCCTATTAGTGAAGTGTAGGCAGTGCCTAGGAAGCCAGGGCTCTCTAGGTAGCTGTGGATGAGCAGCCACGACGTATCTAGGAGACATGCAAAGCTTATTCAATACCACTATAGTCACACAGCAGTATCACACCTGAAAGAACCACAGTGCTACCAAAAAAGGTACTTTTTTATGGCAACACTAATACTAGAATACTTAAAGGCAGGCCCCCTAACTGGAGGTAAGTAAACACACTAAGTATATACACAATAGCAATCAGTAAAGACCATAAAAACAACAAGAATTGGCAAAAGTTTAGAAAACAGTGTAGGAGCAAAGAAAGCTAGGATAGATACCTCTGGTCCAACCACTGTAATCATGTTGGATAACAATCGTAAATTCAAATAAATAATTGAGAACATATATACAGGCAGGGCCATTGGCCAGCCCAAAGTACGCAAATGGCCACAGGGCAACACCCAAGGCCCAACTTGATTCCTGACAACATTGGCACTCCACTGGGCAGGGGCATCACTGAGATGGTAGGCAGGCACCTCAGGGGGAAGGGAGTTGGGGGAGGACTGTGGATGGGGGGGGTTCTTCATTAGAGTGGGGTCCTTGGGCTTGGATTTGGGAGGGGGCGGGTACTTGCCCTTCTGTTGTGGGGGAGGAGGGGTACCCTTGGGACGGGGAGAACGGAGTTCCACTCTTTTGCACCTTAGTGGCAGGAGTACTCTTAGGGGGAGGAACAGGAGTTGACTTGGAGAAGGGGGTACTGGGTTTGGGAGATGGGACTTTTCTCTTATGGGCAGAACGGGTGTGGGGAGGGAAGAGGTCAAGGTGGGAAAGGAAAAGCTTCTTGAGACCAATGGGGGGGTGTGGGAGGAGGAATGGGAGTGGAAGTAGAGGGAGTGGTTGTTGGTGGCAGAGGTGTGCTGGACTTGGGTGTAGCTGCATGGACAGTGTGCATGTGTGAGGTGGATGGCTGTTGGGTGTCTGAGTGGGAGAATTTGTGCATCTTTGGAGGGGCAAACAAGGTGGGGGAGGACAAACAGGACGTGTGGATGTATTTTGAGGTGGTGTCCGCAAGTGAGGTGGGTGTGCTGCATGAGGTGGTGGGGGTGGTGACTGCGCATGTGGTGTGTGGAGTGCACGTCTGCGGGTCTGCTTTTGTGGTGACTGTGGCAAACAAACACAAAGGATGAATGGAATGCAGAACCAATCAAACATTCACCCCCAGTTAAAGATCTGGGTTTAATCCATCAATTCTTTTGCTCACCATGCCACACCAGTTTGGACCCAGCCATATGCAAATCAAGTCTTAACTCTGTTCCCCATGGCAACAGTCCAGCCCAAATTGCTAGACTATGTCCTCTCCGGACCAGAAACAAGCATCCTAAGACCAGTTGCAGAGTATCACCCTTCATCAGCCAGGCTAACTTGAGTCCAGTGGCACAGTGAGTCCAGGACCCACGTCTGGGCATACCGTGCACACTTATGGCAACAAAAGCAAACAAACACAAATGATGGATGGAATGCGGAACAAATCAAACATTTACCCCAGTCACAGATCTGGCAGTCCACCCCAAACTGCCAGGCCAGCTCCTCCCTGGACTGGAAACAAGCATCTTGGAACTGTTTTTTTTTTTTTAAGTTTCAAAAACATTTATTAAGTGCTTAAAGTAGGCGATACAAAGGTTTTAATGAGTGGTACCTCTTCCCTTAAACTGTGGGCAAGGCTGTACAGTGCATGCAAGTGTGAGTGCTGATGTGACTGTGAGGGAGGAGGAGGATGGGGAGACAGTGGAGGCAGTGGCTGTTGTTGTGTGTGCATCAGGTTGTGTGTGTGCGTTTGTGGAGAGAAGTGTGCTGCCTGTGTCAGTGCGAGTCCTGTCTGTTGTTTTGGGTGCATGCTTGTCAGAATGTATGTGTGGGATGGGTTGGGGGAGAGCAGACAGGGACTGGGAAGAGGTAGTTGGAGGGGGGGGCAGAAGAAACAGGGACACTGGCTGCCGTCAGAGAGGAGGTCAGAGCCTGATACAATCTCTGTAGGGCAGCCAAGGCACCGTGAATGCCCTCCAAGTAGGCATTGCATTGACTGAGATGCCAGCCCCTGGATGACATTCACTATGGTTGAATGCCCTGCAGAGATGGATCTCAGGTGGCCAGTAACCTCATCACTGAGGGCAGCAGGGCTGACTGGGGCAAAGCCTGAGGTGCCTGGGGCGAAGGAAAAAGCCCACCCTTCTGGGTGAGTGGGCACGGGCCACTGGGTGGGGAGCTACTGGGAGGGTGCTGCTGTTACAGGGGTGACGGAAGATCTTGTAGCTGGGGTGGTCCCAGAGAGGTCCTCCACCACCAGGGAGCTTCCACCGGAGAAGGAATAAGAGTCAGTTGTATCAGCTTAAGTCCCCCCGTTGTGCTCCCCTCGCCCTCCGTCCTTCTGGTCCCCTCGGCGTCAATGGACTCTGCCTGCTGGGTCCGGTGGGCTGCAGCTCCCTCACTCACCGGTGCCCCAGCTCCTTCACCAGATGATGCTAATGCACACATGTACAGGATGACAAAAGGAGAGGGGGGAGAAAAAAAGGGAGCACAGGGTCAGCCACAGCACAAACAGCACAGATGGCATACACATCACAATCACTCCCTGGGACTTACAGTACGTAGAATGGACCACAGTGACAGACCATTGCCTATGTACTACAGCAGGAAGGAACCCAGACACTACCATCTGCACACCTACTGGGACCAACTAAGCCCTGTCTGACATGGCATGCTAGCTACTTAGCAATACCTAAAATGGATACCACCCTACATAGCTAAGCAGGACCATGTAAGAATGGCAAACCAGCATATTGGGGCATCCACTGACTAGAACCTTGCACCCAAATCCTATGACAGGCAACAAAAAAGTGAATACCACAAACACTGTAGTCACCCCTTGTGGCTGCTGTGCTGCCCTCAAGCACCCATCCAACTCAGGATTGGCCACCACCAGTATGCGGACCATTGGAGGGGTCAAGCTCCGAATGGGACCCTTCCGTTGTTGGGAGGCCATCCCCAGCTGGGCCTCAGTGGTTTCCCGGGCCCAGCATCTCAGGTCCTCCCACCATTTCCTACAGTGAGTGAGCCACCGGCTGTGGACCCCCAGGGTCCACATGTCCTTGGCGATGACATGCCACAACCCCGTCTTCTGATGGGCACTGACCTGCAGAGGAAACACAGACAGAGGGACACCATGAACCAGACAATCCAGCCAGTCAAACAAATGGCTCACATACTGAATTTGCCCCTAATCAAGCACACACATGACCCGTACCTCTGCATTCACATTGCCTGCAGCCATACCCACTAAATGACACACTGCTAGCACACCCATACATCTAAATACAGTCATGTCGCATGCAACGTACCCATGATGTACTCACCTGTTGGTCCGGAAACCCATACAACTGCCCATTCAGGGGTAGGACCCCATCCATGAGCCTCTCTGATGTGAAGGCTGGGGCCCTTTCCCCTGTAGCAGGGGCCATGGTAGGTTCCAGACACAGGTCCCGCAGTGGAGATGTCATTCAGGGAAAGTCAGGAATCAAGTGAAGTGGTAGAAAGAAAATGGCAGTCATGTCCGCGGCGGTGAACACCATCACTGCTGGCGCTGATCATCATTGGTTCCTGTACTCCATAGATCCCCATGTTAGCCAATGAGGAATTGCATGGCGGTGCAGACCGCCATCCGCCATAATGCCTAACGTCAGCGTTGTGAAGTCACTTCCACCTGTCCCTGCATACAGGACAGGGGGTTGCCATTTCCTACTGTGAGTACTCATGTTTGGAATTTATATGTGTGTACTATGATGTTGTGTGTCCGTATGTCCTGTAGTCACACCCATTTTACTTTTGGCTCACTTAGATATCAACCACTGCGGAGGAATAGGAGGAGGAGGCAAGCACCTGTGTACAGACCCCTTGTGGACTTTGGCTGCACTGGAGGACTGGCACAACATACTCACCTATCGTCTGGACAGGGCCACAATCACCGAGCTGCATGCACAATTGGAGCCTGATCTGCTACCTCCTATCCATTGCACCACATAATTCCCCCACTTGTGCAGGTACTGTCAGTGCTCCATTTCCTGGCAACTGGTTCTTTCCAGGTGACTGTGGGCTTGGCTGCAGGAATGTCCCAGTCAATTTTCTCGATTGTGCTTGGAAGCGTTTTGGCTGCCATCCTCAAACACATGTGCAGCTACATCTCATTTCCCCAGAGTGAAGATTTGCCCACTTTAAAGGCTGGATTCTATGCAATTGGACACATACCACATGTGATTAGGGCCATTGACAGGACCCATATTGCCTTAGTCCCTCCCAGGGCAAATGAACAGGTGTACATCAATAGGAAGAGTTTGCACCCTATCAATGTACAGATGGTGAGCCTTGCTGACCAGTACATCTCCCATGTCACTGCCAAGTATCCTGGATCCGTTCATGATGCCCATGTCTTGAGGAATAGCAGCATCCCACAGGTGATGACACGACTACAGAGGCTTAGAGTGTGGCTTATAGGTGAGCTTGAGTCCCCACCCAATGTATGTCAGTGTGTGCCTACTGGAGTCATACCCCATGCCATTGTGCATTGCTAATGTGTGTCCCTCCCTTCTTACAGGTGACTCCAGCTGGCTTTTGACCCCTGTTAGACATACGAGAACAGGGGCTGCAAATTGGTACAATGATGCTCATGAGTGTACCAGGAGGATTGTGGCACTCTCTTTTGGTCTCCTGAAAGCCATGTTCAGGTACCTCCATTTGACAGGTGGATCCCTATGCTACTCTCCTGAGAAAGTCTGCAAGATTGTGGTAGTCTGCTGCATGCTGCACAATTTGGCCCTCAGATGCCATGTGCCCTATCTGCATGAGGAGGGTGGTGACAATGCACCAGTGGCAGCAGTGGACACTGAGGACAGTGAGGAGGAAGAGGAGGAGGATGTGGACAACAGGGCACATAACATTCAGCAGTACTTCCAATGACACTCAGGTAAGACTGTTGATCTATATATGACTCCATTTTAGTAAAGTGCTGTGTGACTGTAGTGTTGTGCCAGCCTCTAACTTTGCATCACAATTGACTGTCAACTATGCCTTCCCTTATTGCAGATGTTGGTGTGGTTACAACAGTGTATTGATGTCATGACTGCAGCCTGCTGAGACACATTTGTTGGATGGATGGACACATTAGAGGACATTTGCACAGGATAAGGCCGTTCAATACAGTTCAAAACATTGCACATTTCTATCTGATAAAGCACTATTACTCAAGTTGTGTTCAAGGGTGTTTATTTGAATAATGAAAACAATGGGAAGTGCAATTGAGTGGGGTGATGGTTTGGAATAGTCCAGTGTAGTGGGCCAGTCTGTTTGTAGCACAGGTCCAGTGTCCAAGGGGCCATAGGAAGAGGAGAAATGGCAGTCCAAAGTGAACAAGGTGACTCAGTGGAACACAAGGGGGGCATTCTTAAGGGGCTCATTTCCTGGCAGTGCTCTTGGTCTTGGCAATTGTCTCTGGTGTCTTTATGGGTAGGAGGGAATGTTTGAGGTGGGGTTCACCTTTTGCAGGGGGAGGGGTGTTGGTGGCCTGTGAGTCCTGTGGCAGGGCCTCCTGTCCACTAGTTGCAGCAGATGTGGAGGGCTGGTCAGTACACTGGCTAGTGGTAGGGGCCCTCTGGTGTGCTGTGTACTCCTGCATGATGTTCGCCATGTCATTCAGCACCCCTGCTATGGAAGCCATGGTCGTATTCAAGGACTGCAATTGTTGCATGACCTCGTGGTAGTGTTCCCCCGCAGTCGCTGCTTCTCCTGCATGATGTTTAACAGGACATTTGTTAGTGCCTTCTGTGCAGTCAGTTCCCTGGGCCTGTCCTCCCTGGCACACATCTGTCTTCCGACTGTCCCTGGCCCCCTGTACCTATGTCCCCTGAATGGTGTGCCCACTCCCACTGACACCAGGACCTTCATTGTCTTGCCTGGTTGGTGTTGACTCAGGTCCCTGTACAGGTGGCCACACTATTGATTGACATGTCCTGGGGTCAGAGGTTTGGTGTTGTTGGCTGGCTGCTGTGGTGTTTGAGTCTGAGGGTGGGGGTCCCTGTGGGGGACTGGCTGTAGGTTGTGGTAGCCGACTGACCAGTGGCTCCAGATGGGCCAGGAAGTTCATCCAGATCAAGACCTCCAGAGTTGCTGTAATCACTGAGGGGATCTTTTGGTGGGGGACTGGGTTGCCGTGGCACCCCCTCGCCGCTGACATTGGCTGGGGCACCTGTGGGGATGTGAGTGATTAGTTAGGGTAATTGTCTGTAACATATTGTGCATTTCTACCTTTCCCAATGATATTGGTGTTGTCCTCCCACCTTTGGTAGTGCATGGTGATGGTAATTCTCCATGCTGCTCATGCTGTCCATGGTGGGTGTTCATGCTGAGCTGGGAGGGATGTGCTTGCAGTCTTTATGGCATGCAGGGGTAGACATTCAGGGGTGGTAACTAGGGTGGTGCACTGTGTGGGATGGAGTGGGGTGAAGGGAGTCAGGGTGAGGAGGTGAGATGACTTGCAGGTATGGGGTGGTGGTAGGTTGGTAATGGTGACTCACCAATGTCCAGTCCTCCAGCTACTCCAGTGAGGCCCTCAGGATGCAATATTGCCAAGACTTGCTCCTCCAATGCTGTCAGCTGTGGGGGTGGAGGTGGGGGTCCCCACCAGTCCTCCTGATGGCGAGCTGGTACCTTGCTGCAATGGAACGCACCTTCCCCCATAGGTAATTCCACTTCTTCCGAATGTCGTCCCTTGTGCATGGATGTTGTCCCACGGCGTTCACCCTGTCCATGATCCTCCCCCCATAACTCCATCTTCCTGGCAATGGAGATTGGCTATGCGTGCACTTCAAATAGCTGGGGCTCTACCCTGACTTATTCCTCCACCATCACCCGCAACTCCTCATCAGTGAAACGGGGTGCCTTTGTGGGGACATGGGTGTTGTGTGGTGCGTGTTGTGCAGAAGGTGTTGAGTAATGTGGTGGTGTGTGTGGTGTCTGGTGCATGACGGATGAATGGGTAGTTGTGGTGTGTTTGTGCAGTTGTCTCTAGGATTGGCATGGCAAGGTGTAGTTGTCTTCTCATGTTTGCAAAGGTTTGTGGGTGATGTGGGGTTATGTTTTATGGTGCTGTTGGTTGGTGTGTGGGGTGTGTGTATTTGTGTCAGGTGTGGGTTTTTTGTTCTAGCCAATGTTGTCTTGTTTTGTTTTTGGGTGGCCATTTCGGCCACTGCGGTGTGCACCGCCAATGGTTTCCTGCCGTTGAATGTCCGCTGTGGTGATTCGTGGGTCATTATTTGGAGGGTGTTGTTCTGGAGGCGTAACGGTATGGGTCCTAGTTTTGATAGTTTATCACGTTTGTTGGGCTGGCGGATTTGTGGTTGTGGCTGGTTTCTGTCAGTTTGGTGTGTGTATGTCATAATCTGGCAGACGAATGTTCGCCTCCTGCAGCAGTATGTTGGCGGGCGTCACCGCAGCGGTATTCGGAATTTACTGCCAATTTCATAATGAGGGCAATAGTGTTCTTCTTTTGTGGCCTCCAAACCTACTTTCACTTACTTCTGTGAATTCTTGACGAGTTTGGAAGAAATGGTGGTACTTCATCTTGTTATCAGCTAGTTATCCACAGCTGCCCACCAAAATTTCTCTTTCAATTTCTTAACAGTCAACGATTGCCCAAAGTGACCTTCATGTGCTAAGTTAATTAATGTGGATCTCATCCTAGGTGTTACAAATTTATCACTTGCATCACAACCCTATCCCCAGACAATGACAACTTGTTAACCACTTTGTAGAAAGGTTTCACGCTGTCAGGATACATACGTTACCAAGCCCCTTCTTTGATCAAAATGACTTTCCCTCAATGTGTTATTATCCTCCACTGCCATAATCCAATCTTCTTTGGAAAAAGTACCCTCCAAACCTTCTGTGGCATCTTTGATACTGGCTACCATTTCTTCAGTGTCCAACTCACACTCATCTGGCACCATATCTGGTAACTATGACAAACAAATGACCACTCTATGGGGGTCATTACGACCTCAGCGGTCTTTTTGCAAGACCGCCGAGGTACCGCCGTGCTGAAGACAACAAGTGGTGGCGGTCTTCCGCGCCGCGTATTATGACCGCTGGCAGCCTGCCGTTCTTTTTCGTACGGAAAGCCGCCAGCAGCCATACTGGAGGACGGCGGGAAAATGGAGATTGCTCAGCCTCCACCGCCACGTCAACAGAACACCGCCTACTGAATCACGTCCCATGATTCGGTGTGGCAGTGTTCTGGTGATGGTGTTCTGGTGGCGGAGCTGCCCCATGGATCCCGTCCCCTCCCGGAGGATCAACGGACAAGGTAAGTTGACCGTCCGTTAGGGAAGGGGGTGGGGGGGTGTTGTGTGTTGTGTGCGTGCATGGGGGTGAGCATGTGTGAGTGTAGAGGGGGTGAGTGAGTGAGTGTATGCGTGCGGGGGTGTTGTGTGTATGGTAAATGTGTGCGGGTCGGACGGTGTGCATGTCTGTTTGTATGTGTGCGGGTATGTGTTGTCAGGTGTATGTGTGCCTGTAGGGGGGTGTATATGTGCATGTGGGGGTGTGCGCGTGTAGGGGTGTGTATATGTGCATGTTCAGGGTCAGGGTGGGGAGGGGGTTGTGCCACCTTTGGGGGGTGGCAGGGGGGTGGAGGGTGTGGGGGGAGGATTCGTGAGGGTAGCGGGGGGGTGGGGGAGACCCCTATCAGTGCCAGGGAAGGAATTCCCTGGCACTGATAGTGCCTACCGCCATGGATCTCATGGCGGTTCCCAACCACCCGAGATCCATGGCGGTATCCAGGGTCCTGATACCGTCGGCGGTCTAGTGACGATCGCCGGGCTGGAGACCGCAATCTCCAGCCCAGCGGTCTTCACCGCCATGGCGGTCGGAATGGTGAAGTGGCAGGTGGTCATAATTCTTTTTTTTTTTTCGCCGGCCTGTTTGCGGTCTTACCACCGCTTTACCACCGACTGCCAGGGTCGTAATGACCCCCAAAAGTTCTATCTGGAAACACACTCCAGACTACAGTCATACTCCTGCAACCTCACAGTTAATCTTGCCAAGCACCTGGCACAGTTGTTTGTACTTGAATTCCCAATTACCTTGAGTAACCCTTTGGGAACCATTCTTAATAGCACCTTACTCCTGCAAATAATTTTTCAGAAGTAATTCATGGCCCAGACTCCAGCTAGTTCCTCTCGCTCAGTGACTAAATAGTTTCTTCCCACCACAGTCAATAAGAGAGATGCAAATGCCCCATCCTTTCATATCTCCCTTAAACATAGGACAGCACTGCTCTCATGCCCTACCATCCACTGTAAGTACAGTTTTCAAACCCAAATGAAATGGAACCAAAACATCAGCGCTGGCAAAATTGTTCTTTATCTCAAGAAATGACAATTGTTGGGCTTCACTCCAAACAAACCTTTTTCCTTTCCTCAATAATTCTCTTAGGACCTCTGTTTTTTTAGCAAAAACCCTCACCGAACTTGGAATAATGTTCCACCAGGCCCATAAACGATCGCAGTTTATCTCTGTTATTGGGTACTTTGGCATTTACAATCAGACTTATGAGATTCAATTTAGGATTAACCCCTTCTCCTGAAAATAAGTATCCCAAATACTCAACTTCTTGTACAAAAATTGCCACTTTTCCTTATATAATGTTAACCCTGCATTCACAAGTCATCTCAATACCTCCTTCAATGTTTTATTGTGAGCAGCAGTGCTGCCCCCTAAGATCAATTCATAGGCCCTCATTCTGACCTTGGCGGTCGGCGGAGAGGCGGCGGTCGGACCGCGAACAGACCGGCGGTCAAAAAAATGGCATTCTGACCGCGGCGGTCACCGCCGCGATCGACCGCCACTTCCCCACTCCGACAGCCACGGCGGTCATGACCGACGGGCTGGAGTCTGCGCACTCCGGTCCGGCGGTCGACCCAAGACCGCCAACGGTATCATGACCCTGCTTACCGCCGCGGTTTCTGGCGGTCGGGAACCGCCATGCGAACCATGGCGGTAGGCACTATCGGGGCCAGGGAATTCCTTCCCTGGCACTGATAGGGGTCTCCCCCACCCCCCACTGCCCCCCCGAGTCCTCCCCCCACACCCTCCACCCCCCTGCCACCCCCCAGAGGTGGTACGAACCCCCTCCCCACCCCCACCCCGACATGCACATACATGCACCCCGACATGCACACACCCCCAACATGCACATATACACACCCCCTACACACACACATACACAACGGGGACACATACCCGCACACATACATGCCGACATGCGCACCCGCCGAACTACACACATTGCCCATAGGCACAGCAGCACTCCCCGCCCGCATGCACGCACTCACACACCCCCTCTACACACTCACACGCACACCCCCATGCACGCACACATCACACAACAGCCCCCTCCCCCTCCCCTCACGGACGATCAACTTACCTTGTGCGTTGGTCCTCCGGGAGGCGACAGGAGCCATGGGGAGGTGACCGCCAACAGAAGACCGCCAACAGAAGACCGCCACACAGAAATGTGGGTCGTAATTCTGTGGGCGGTGTTCTGCTGGCGTGGCGGTGGAGGTTGACCAGTCTCCACTTTCCCGCCGACCGCCAGTGTGGCTGCTGGCGGTTTTCCGGCGGAACGCTCCCAGCGGTCGGAATGCGCACAGCGGCATACCGCCGCGGTCGGCGGTCTTCACCGCGGCGGTAACTCAGCGGTCTTGCGAAAAGACCGCCAAGGTCAGAATGACCCCCATAATCTTGGGAAAACACAGCGTTCTTTACATCAGACTGACTATTGAATGTTAATATTTGAAAGACGCTTGCCACCGCCGACAAGCCACATTGAAGTCAAGTGAACTGGAATACCTCTCCACTGGTAATAAATGCAGTTAAGCATCACAAATCAGAATGTAGCAACCTGATAGTAGGCACTCATCAAATCGAGTTTACAGAAATACCTTCATCCAGACAACACCAAAATCTGCTCACTAATGTTCCGAATTTGAAAGTAGTGTGTGCTGATGTTCTTGTTAAGGCTGTGCAAGCCAACACAGAACCTTGTGAGCCATCTGATTTCTTTGTTATAACCACAGGCGATTTCTACTCAGCAGCTTCCACTGCTTCAATGATTCTCTCTTTATTCATCTGATCCAGGTTTGTCTTTACCTCACCCCTGATAGCTAAAGGGACCTTACTTGTGACATGTCTGCCATGTATAGCACCCTTTTTTACAACAATCTTGTGTGCTGACCAATGGGGGCTGTCCTAACTTTTCTACAAAGAAACGCTTGATAGTTTTCCAAGACTACCTCCAATTCCACATTTTCCTCCACCACCGACACTTGATTTGCTGTTCTTGGATTAACTATTATGTGCAAATCATGTTGGTGAGACTATCCCAAAACAGACATTTCAGACTCTGTCACACAAACCTTACCATAAGTTTCACAGCTTTGAAATGTGATCTTCAAAGAGATAAAACACATCACATCTATTTCTGCACCTTGATATCCTTTCAAAATCACATCAGCTGATTTTAATTTCTAACTGGGCTACATATCCTCAAATACGTGTTTGTGTACTGTGGTGAATAAAGAACTAGAAACCACTATCAACAAAACATATTTTCCATTTATATTGAATAATGTTCTTTTCTTTTCAGACACAGTTAATTTATTATGTGGCAATTCACTATTAATACCTCATGGTCAACTTCCTTGAATACTTTATCTACTGAAGATACTCGACCTTTAGTCGCAGCTTTGCATACTCTAGCAAAATGGCCCTTTTTTGCACAGTTGTAACAGTCTTTGCCTTTGCAAAGCAGTTCCTTCAATATCCGTGATAAAGATTGCTACTACACCTATAACATGACCTTATGCCCTGCTTCACCACATAGTTCGAAGGTTTTGATTTTCCGTTTTGTTGTTATTAGCTTCAGAACTGCATGACTTTTCCTCACAGCATTAGCTTGATACCAAGGGCCAGATTTAGAAGGCACTTGCCGCAAATGTGACGCTAACAGGCCACTACCATAGCACCATATTCAGAAGGTTTGCGCCACCTTGTAAACACTTTGCGCAACATCATGCATAGTATATGCATGATGTATGCAAAGGGTGAGTTCCCTCGTTACAGGGTTGCTACAAATGATGCAACTGAATCTACAAGATTTCATTGCGCCATTTCTAGCATCATTTTTTCACACCTGCTTGAAGCGGGCATTAAAATGAGACTCCAATTGATTTCAATGAGCCTCTTAACACTGTACTGGATTAGTGGCATTTCTTTAACCCATAGGGTGCCTTGGACGAGGTCACCTCGTCTACCCATGTGTACCCCACCTACCCCCCCAAGGCAGGGATGGAAGGGGAAGCCCTTCCCCTTCCACCCCCGGCCTCCCCATCCCCTCTGTGACATCAGCACGCTGATTTGTCACAGGGCCTCCTCCCATCGCGCTGGAAGCTCAGCTTCCAGCGCGATCGGAAGAGAAATGCTTTGCATTTCTCTTCCGATCACGTGGGAGAGGCCGAGAGAGGCTTCAAAGAAGTCTCTCTCTGCGTTTTGGCAGCCGGATTGAAAGCAATCCGGCTGTCAAAACGCCCACTAGACACCAGGGATTTTCTTTTTTCTTTTTGTAACTGACATAAGGGAGCGACCCCTTGGGCAAGGGTCTCTCCCAGGGGGTGCATTTTTTTGGAAGGCCTTTTCTGCCCCCCCTGGGGGCAGAAACCTCTAGGCACCAGGGATCATTTATTTTGTTTTTTTTTCCTTTTGTGTTGTTTTGTTTTTTTAGAGGTGGGGAGCGACCCCTTAGGCAAGGGTCGCTCCCCTGAGGGGCAAATTGTATTTAGACCATTTCTGCCCCCCTTGGGGGCAGATCGGCCGATTTTAGATCAATCTGCCCCCAAGGGGGCAGAAACCACTAGGCACCGGGGATTTTTTTTTTACGTGAATTTCACGCAAGGGGAGCGACCCCTTAGGCAAGGGTCATTTCCCTGGGGGGCAAATT
The DNA here is from genome assembly GCF_031143425.1 of Pleurodeles waltl. NCBI lineage: Eukaryota > Metazoa > Chordata > Amphibia > Caudata > Salamandridae > Pleurodeles > Pleurodeles waltl. Next base: position 1,146,921,773 of record NC_090444.1, on the reverse strand, counting down.
TATTTTAGGCCATTTCTGCCCCCCTGGGGGGCAGATCAGCCTATTTTGATTAGGCCGATTTGCCCCCAGGGGCAGAAACCTTTAGGCGCCAGGGCAAATTTTTTTTTTGTGTTTTTTTGTTTGTTTGTTTGTTTTTTTAGAGATGGGGAGCGACCCATTAGGCAAGGGGCGCTCCCCTGAGGGGCAAATTGTATTTAGACCATTTCTGCCCCCTTTGGGGGCATCGGCCGATTTTAGGTCAATCTGCCCTCATGGGGGCAGAAACCACAAGGCACCGGGGATTTCTTTTTTGCGCCAATGTCATGCAAGGGAGCGACCCCGTAGGCAAGGGTCGCTCCCGGGGGGGGTTGGGGGCTCAAATTTATTTTAGGCCATTTCTGCCCCCCCTGGGGACAGATCGGCCTAATATTAGGCCGATCTGCCCCCAGGGGGGGCAGAAACCTCTAGGCGCCAGGGCAAATTTTGTTTTTGTGTTTTTTTTGTTTGTTTTTTTTTTTTAGAGATGGGGAGCGACCCATTAGGCAAGGGGCGCTCCCCTGAGGGGCAAATTGTATTTAGACCATTTCTGCCCCCTTTGGGGGCATCGGCCGATTTTAGGTCAATCTGCCCTCATGGGGGCAGAAACCACAAGGCACCGGGGATTTCTTTTTTGCGCCAATGTCATGCAAGGTAGCGACCCCGTAGGCAAGGGTCGCTCCCGGGGGGGTTGGGGGCTCAAATTTATTTTAGGCCATTTCTGCCCCCCCTGGGGACAGATCGGCCTAATATTAGGCCGATCTGCCCCCAGGGGGGGCAGAAACCTCTAGGCGCCAGGGCAAATTTTTTTTTGTGTTTTTTTTGTTTGTTTGTTTTTTTTAGAGATGGGGAGCGACCCATTAGGCAAGGGTCGCTCCCCTGAGGGGCAAATTGTATTTAGACCATTTCTGCCCCCCTTGGGGGCAGATCAGCCGATTTTAGGTCAATCTGCCCCCAATGGGGCAGAAACCACTAGGCACCGGGGATTTTTTTTTGCGCCAATGTCACGCAAGGGGAGCGACCCCGTAGGCAAGGGTCGCTCCCGGGGAGGGGGTGAATTTATTTTAGGCCATTTCTGCCCCCCTGGGGCCGGCTGAGCTAGAGGCCAAAATCCACAGGTAGGCACTTTGCAAAAAACACCTCTGTTTCCTTTAAAAAAATGTGATGTGTCCACATTGTGTTTTGGGGCATTTCCTGTCACGGGCGCATTTCTATCAGGAGACTTGGGGGAACGCTGGGTGGAAGGAAATTTGTGGCTCCTCTCAGATTCCAGAACTTTCTGTCACCGAAACGAGAGGAAAAAGTGTTTTTTTGGCCAAATTTTGAGGTTTGCAAAGGATTCTGGGTAACAGAACCTGGTCAGAGCCCCACAAGTCACCCCATCTTGGATTCCCCTAGGTTTCTAGTTTTCAAAAATGCGCTGGTTTGCTAGGTTCCCCCAGGTGCCGGCTGAGCTAGAGGCCAAAATGCACAGGTAGGCACTGTTTTCTGTGAAAAAATGTGATGTGTCCATGTTGTGTTTTGGGCCATTTCCTTTCGTGGGCGCTAGGCCTACCCACACACGTGAGGTACCATTTTTATCGGGAGACTTGGGGGAATGCTGGGTGGAAGGAAATTTGTGGCTCCTCTCAGATTCCAGAACTTTCTGTCACCGAAATGTGAGGAAAACGTGTTTTTTAGCCATATTTTGAGGTTTGCAAAGGATTCTGGGTAACAGAACCTGGTCAGAGCCCCACAAGTCACCCCATCTTGGATTCCCCTAGGTCTCTAGTTTCCAAAAATGCACAGCTTTGGTAGGTTTCCCTAGGTGCCGGCTGAGCTAGAGGCCAAAATCTACAGGTAGGCACTTTGCAAAAAACACCTCTGTTTTCTTTAAAAAAATGTGATGTGTCCACGTTGTGTTTTGGGGCATTTCCTGTCACGGGCACTAGGCCTACCCAAACAAGTGAGGTATCATTTTTATCGGGAGACTCGGGGGAACGCTTGGTGGAAGGAAATTTGTGGCTCCTCTCAGATTCCAGAACTTTCTGTCACCGAAATGTGAGGAAAACGTGATTTTTTAGCCAAAGTTTGAGGTTTGCAAAGGATTCTGGGTAACAGAACCTGGTCAGAGCCCCACAAGTCACCCCATCTTGGATTCCCCTAGGTCTCTAGTTTAAAAAAATGCACAGGTTTGGTAGGTTTCCCTAGGTGCCGGCTGAGCTAGAGGCCAAAATCTACAGGTAGGCACTTTGCAAAAAACACCTCTGTTTTCTTCAAAAAAATGTGATGTGTCCACGTTGTGTTTTGGGTCATTTCCTATCACGGGCGCTATGCCTACCCACACAAGTTAGGTATCATTTTTATCGGGAGACTTGGGGGAACGCTGGGTGCAAGGAAATTTGTGGCTCCTCTCAGATTCCAGAACTTTCTGTCACCGAAATGTGAGGAAAACGTGTTTTTTAGGCCAAATTTTGAGGTTTGCAAAGGATTCTGGGTAACAGAACCTGGTCAGAGCCCCACAAGTCACCCCATCTTGAATTTCCCTAGGTCTCTAGTTTTCAAAAATGCACAGGTTTGGTAGGTTTCCCTAGGTGCCGGCTGAGCTAGAGGCCAAAATCCACAGGTAGGCACTTTGCAAAAAACACCTCTGTTTTCTTTCAAAAAATGTGATGTGTCCATGTTGTGTTTTGGAGCATTTGCTGTCACGGGCGCTAGGCCTACCCACACAAGTGAGGTATAATTTTTATCGGGAGACTTGGGGGAACATAGAATAGCAAAACAAGTGTTATTGCCCCTTGTCTTTCTCTACATTTTGTCCTTCCAAATATAAGAGAGTGTGTAAAAAAGACGTCTATTTGAGAAATGTCCTGTAATTCACATGCTAGTATGGTCACCCCGGAATTCAGAGATGTGCAAATAACCACTGCTCCTCAACACCTTATCTTATGCCCATTTTGGAAATACAAAGGTTTTCTAGATAGCTATTTTTCACTCTTTATATTTCAGCAAATGAATTGCTGTATATCCGGTATAGAATGAAAACGCACTGCAGGGTGCAGCTCATTTATTGGCTCTTGGTATCTAGGGTTCTTGATGAACCTACAAGCCCTATATATCCCCGCAACCAGAAGAGTCCAGCAGACGTAACGGTATATTGCTTTCAAAAATCTGACATTGCAGGAAAAAGTTACAGAGTAAAATGTAGAGAAAAATTGCTGTTTTTTTCACCTCAATTTCAATATGTTTCTTTCTCAGTTGTTATTTTCTGTAGGAAACCCTTGTAGGATCTACACAAATTACCCCTTGCTGAATTCAGAATTTTGTCTACTTTCCAGAAACGTTTAGGTTTCTGGGATCCAGCATTGGCTTCACACCCATTTCTGTCACTGACTGGAAGGAGGCTGAAAGCACAAAAAATCGTAAAAATGGGGTATGTCCCAGTAAAATGCCAAATTTGTGTTGAAAAATTGGGTTTTATGATTCAAGTCTGCCTGTTCCTGAAAGCTTGGAAGCTGGTGAGTTTAGCACCGTAAACTCTTTGTTGATGCCATTTTCAGGGAAAATACCACAAGCCTTCTTCTGCGGCCACTTTTTCCCATTTTTTTGAAAAAAACTAAATTTTCAATGTATTTTGGCTAATTTCTTGGCCTCCTTCAGGGGAACCCACAAAGTCTGGGTACCTCTTGAATCCCTAGGATGTTTGAAAAAAAGGACGCAAATTTGGCTTGGCTAGCTTATGTGGACAAAAAGTTATGAGGGCCTAAGCGCGAACGGCCCCAAATAGCCAAAAAAAGGCCTGGCACAGGAGGGGGAAAAGGCCTGGCAGCGAAGGGGTTAATGCTAATCCAGTATAGCTTTACAATAGCATATTGACCCTAACATGTGCCATGGTGCGCCGTATTGTAAATACGGCCCTACCATGGTGGCTTTAGGGGACATAAGTGGGCCTCCAGAAAAGTGGTGCATCACTAGTGATGCAACACTTTCTGTTAAAATGTGGCCCCAGGTTTCATGCAGAAGTGCATCAAACCTCATTCACATTAGGGTCAAACTATTGCATTTCTTTCATGGATCATTCACCCTCTTTAAACACCTTAGCTTTATTTATAGCTTACTTAAGTGAAGGGTTGCTGGCACACTAGAATCATTCCTGCACTTTTTGTGCTAGCAAACTGGTCCCTCATCAGTTCCTCTGTCATCATTCGAAACTTGGACTTAACCGCCAGTTCCCACAACCTAGTCACAAGGTTATCAACTGAGTCCATGGGCTTCTGCAGTTTGGTGTAAAACATTTTGGTGAGACATCACAATATTTACTGTTTTCAGAAAACACGCACGTAAGCATTATTTCATTTCATATAAACATCAGAGATTTCATTACTTGGTTATCAGTCACTGGAGGCAAGTACTTAAAAATGTGTTGACCTTCTTTACCCAATGACCCTAGGAGAAGCACTTTTTTCAGGATGGGAGTGACATCTGACCCCTCAACGGAGCTTGTAAGTAGTTCTCAAATGTTTCAATCCAACCCTCCCATTCAATGGGGGAATTCTCTATGAGCATCAAAAAACTAGGTGGAATGACAGTAGATTGATGAAAAGCCATTTGTTTTTGAAGACATGGGGTAAAAAATGTTTTCAATAGTAAACGTTGCTCACTGAATGGAACAGGCAGGTGTTATGATGTTGAGGGACCATCTATCAATTTTGTTTGCTTGCTTTTGTCACCCTAAGTGCGCCATGTATGTCCAGACGTGGGACCCGGGCTTACTGTGCCACTGTATTCAAGCTAGCCTGGCTGAAGAAGAGTGATACTCTGAAACCGGTCCTACGATGTTTGTTTCCAATCCAGGGAGGACCTGGCCTGGCAGTTCGGGCTGGACTGTTCCCATAGGGAACAAAATCAAGACTGATTTGCATATGGCTGGGTCCAAACTGGGGTGGCAGGCTGAGCAAATGAATTGATGGATTAAACCCAAATCTGTGACTGGGATTGAATGTTTGATTGGTTCTGCATGCTGTCCACCATTTGTATTTGTTTGCTTTTGTCGCCCTAAGTGTGCCGGGTATGCCCAGATGTGGGTCCCAGGCTCACTATGCCACTGGACTCAAACTAGCCTGGCTGATGAAGGGTAATACCCTGAAACTGGTAGCAAGATAGCAGGGTTAACACCACAATCACCCTTTGACCTGCCTGCTCTGGACTTTCACCTGCTTGCTGAACCTTGCCTGCTGTGCACTTCACCGGCCGCTCGCTGTGGACTCTGACCTGCCTGCTGGAGCTGCTTGCCTGCAGGAGCCTCTACCTAGCCAGCTGGAGCTGCCTGGCTACTGAGATCACCCTGTCTGCCTGCTTGCTGAGGGGATCCCCTGCCTACCAAGCTTTCCTGCCTGCCTGAGGGGAACCACTGCCAGCCACCAGGCATGGGTCTGAGTAGTACTTACCTGCAGCAACTTCCCGAAGGACCTTTCCCAACGCGTGGCACAACAGCACAGGCAAACTGAGCAGACCGCTGAACACCAGGTTCCACAACACGGTGAAGCTACAGAGGAAGGTGGAACCTGACGGCTCCACACCGCATTTGAGAAGGAAGACCTTCACAGAGCTGCTGGTGACCAAGATGGGGTTCACAGCAGCAGAGATCTGGTCCATAATGTCAGATGCACCGAAAGGCACATAGCTGCTGACGTTCATGTCGGAACAAATCTGCCGGAGGTACTGGCAGATGTGCTGACCAAGGCGGGACAAGAAACCCTTCTCCGACTTTCACCTGGAGTGCCAACTTGTGATGGAGGTCAAGAAAATAACCGTGCACGTCTACAACCCGCACATCAATATCTAGGATCTGACCACCTTCCTGCACCACCACTGCACAGTGACAAAAGAACCTTCCCACAACCTGGACAGTGACGTATATGGGATGATAACTGGACAGTCATGGTGAAAAGGACCCGTCGGCCCGAGATGGAATCCATCACCCACTTTCCAGCTTCTCCTTAGGGTGTGGCCCGGGATACCTGTGCCACCCCGGGCAGCCCAAAGTGTGCAACAAGTGCAGCAAACCAGGCCACACCACCAAAGATTGCACAGTGCAAGTGTGCAAGAACTGTAAAAGGGAAGGACACACAGCCAGGGCATGCAAAGAAGAAGCCCCCTGCAACTTCTGCGGGGCTGTGGGCAACCACTTCAAGGACTGCCCGCAAAGAGCCAAGTCCTACACCCAGGCAGCCAAACATCCCTGGAGAACCACACAAGAGGAGGCTGACGTGGCCAGCCCTCCAGTCCCAACCCCCAGGAAGACCAAGGAAACTGGGATGAGGAAAGGCCCCAGGCAGAAGCGAGCCAAAACTGACCAGGACCCCACCCAGGCCCCGGAGCTACAGACCACTGAAGAAATTCCTGCCATCCCTGAGAGCAGCAGGCCCTGTGGGCCAATAGAGGACACTCCCCAACCTGCCCTGGAGATCCAGGAAGAAGGGCCCTCGAGGAGCACATGAAAAGGAAGCACAGTCCCCCACAAGCAACAAAAAAGACCAGAAAGAAACACCGGAGCAACCACAACCCCTACCCCGATCCTAAGGAGTCAGAGGAAGAGGATCAACTAGAAAAGGAGGGGTGAGACAACCAACTGGGCCAATTGACCAAAGTGCTGCAGGAGATGAGGGCGCTGGTAAGCTTTATGGAGGCGTCCCCACCACCAATGCCAGCAACAGTCAAGCAGGAAGAGACCTCCATGGAGGACAGAGAGCAAGGCCTAACTGCCAACCTGGAGGAGGGAGAGCCTAGGACTAGCTGGAAGTACAATCCAGCCTCAGAGAAGTACCAAACAAGAGTAGCCAAGACAGAAGTCCCATCACTGGAGACCCACCAGGAGCCTAACCAGCCCTGTAAGTAGCCTTCGTACTGTGTATAAACCGCTAATTACTCTGACTTAATTAGTATTTAAGCTTAGGTTTAACTCTTAAACACTAATTAGGATAACTATTTTATTGTTTTCCATAAATGTGAGAAGTATCAGAGACAAGCGCAGATGTGCTAGCACCGTGAACTTTCTTGCCAGCCAGGAATGTGATGTGTATATGATTCAGGAATGCTCCATTCCATTGCAACTTTTTACACACACTTAGAACAGCAGTGGACATTTGGTCCTTACTTTTGGTCTGGGGGGAACAGCAGTAGGTCTGTAGGAGTCGCTACCTTAGTCAAAGGCAGATGCTTCACAGTGGACTCGGTCACTGAGCTGGAAGGCGCCAGGGCTCTTGTCGTTGACGGCATGTGGGCAGGAGAGCAAGTTACATTGATTAATGTCTACGCCCCTTCTGATGTAGGTGAGAGACAGGACCTGTTCCAGTGCCTCAGACCACAGCTGGTCACCTCAAGAACAATCATGATGGGTGGGGATTTCAACTCTATTCTGGAAAGTGATGGTCGAAGTGGGACCAGGGCTGGAGAAAGATGGATGGACGATGCCGCAAAACTCCTGGCGGAGATGGTGGATGAGGCCTTACTGACAGATTACATTGGATCCATGGGGCCGGATGCCAGGAACTTCACCTGGAACCACCTTGATGGATCCTTGCGCTCCAGGATAGACTTTGTTTTCACCTCTAAATCAGTGAGGATCAAGCAATTCTCCATGGTAACAATGCATTTCTCTGATCACAGGGCTATCAGGTCCCTGGCAGGTCCAGGCACCTGGAAGCTGAATAGTTCTCTGCTGAGGAGAGAGGATGTACAGGAGGAGCTGAGGAGGACTTACAGTGAGTGCAAGGCATGGAAGATACCTTCCAGTCCACAGGGGAATGGTGGGAGTGGGTGAAAGGAATGATTCAGGACTTCTTTAAGAATGTGGGCAGGAAAGCAGCAAGGGGGAGAAGGAAGGAGTTCAGTAGACTGCAGCAACAGCTGAAAGTACTGCACGACCTCCAACCCCAGGGATGGGAGGTCATGAACCCTCTAGAGGAACCCAAGAAAGAGCTGAGCGAGCATTTTCAAGACGTATCTAGGAGGATCATTTTCCATTCTAAGGTGGAGAATCTGGAAAAGGGGGAGAAATGCAACTCCTTCTTCTTTAGAAAAATCCACTTCGTGCACACCCCTCTGGTTCAACTGTGCAACAGGGACGGAATTTTGTGTGACACTAAGTAAGACATTAAGAAGGTTGTGGCAGACTTCTATGGGGACCTTTACTCAGAGAAGAGGTCAGAGAGGGATCAGGCAGAAAAGATTTTGTCAGGTATCCCAAGAACGGTTTCCACAACAGCAAGGGAAGTCCTTAATGCCCACCTCACTTTGGAGGAGCTGCACCTTGCGGTTAAATCCTTCAAGTCAGGTAAGACACTAGGTAGTGACCGGTCTGCCAGTTGAATTCTACACTTCACTGTGCGACCTGGTGGGACCAGACCTTCTGGAGCTGTGTGAGGAGATGGAGCAGGAGGCAATCATGCCCCACACTTTAAGAGAGGGAGGGAATGATCATGCTCCTGTCTAAACATAAGGGGGAGAGATGTGACCTCTAGAACTGGTGCTCCATCTCTCTCCTGAATGTGGACTACAAGATCATGGCCAAGACAATGGTGAATAGACTCAATGGTGCTTTGGGAGAGATAGTTCACCCAGATCAAACCTGCGGGGTTCCAGGACACAGGGTCGCAGACAGCCTGGCATTGATCAGGGACATGGTCCAGTACATTACGGACTGAAACATCCGTGCTGCTCTGCTCTGGTCTGTCTTGATCAGGAAAAGGCTTGTGACCATGTCTTCCACGAGTTCATGGAGAGGGTACTCTAGGGTTTTGGGCTAGGGGAGCAGTTCTTCAATTATGTTAAAATAATGCACACAGCATCTTCAGTTCAGTCATTGTAAATGGATGGAAAACAGCCCCCTTTCCTATCAGGTCTGGGGTAAGACAAGGCTGCCCACTCTCACCCTCTCTGTTAGTTTGGTTATAGAGCTACTCGCCGAGCACATCAGGAAGAACCCAAACATCAGAGGGATACCGACTCAAGGAGACGCAAAGAAAGAAGTCAAGTGTGCGCTGTACATGGACGACGTCACCCTCTTCTGCACAGATGGGAAATTGATCCAGTCCCGGCTGCAGGCATGCAAGGACTTTGGCAAAGCATCAGGGGCAAAGATCAACGTGGACAAATCACAGGCAAAGCTCTTTGGCCGTTGGGACCTATGTAACAAGCCTCTTCCTTTCCCCATTCAGGCCGGACTGGTAAAGATCCTCGGTGTCTGGTTTGGGGGGCCAGGAGCAGTGGCAAAAAGCTGCAATGAATGCCTGGCCAAAGTCATGCAGAAACTTGGGGTCTGGAGCCTGAGAAACCTGAGCATTGAAGGAAAGGCTCTGATGCTCAGGAACGACGCACTGCCAGTGCTGCAGTACGTGATACAGGCCTGGCCAATGTAGCACAGTAGGTGAACAGCACAGTGGTTTATCACTTTGTTTGGCACTCAAAGATGGACAGGGTGAAAAGGTCAGTCATGCACAGGGTGCACCGCAAGGGAGGCAAGGCAGTCCTTGACATCCCGACAATCCTCAGGGCCTTATTTGTGTGTGGCTGCATCTGAATAACCCTGCTAAACGAGAACAAGGACCACTCAGCCTACAGGGTCTTCTGCTTCTTCCTGCTCCTGTAATGAGACCGGAATGTGATAAATGGGATAATGAAACAATGTTCAACTGGGACCTCCCTTGCTACTACAAGGAGATTGAAAAATTTATGGTGGAATTTGGGCTTAACTGTGTCACACCAAGCCTATGGAAGCCCAGGACAATCCACAGACTAATCAGGTCCAGGGACACCACAGAACCAGTGAGCAACCTGCCACCCGCTACAGCAACTCGTGTGGGAAAATGTATCCTCCCCATCCCTGGCCAATAGGTGCAAAGAAATTGCACGGATGGCCGTGAAGGGGGGACTGCCAGTTCGGTCATTCATGCACAGCAGGGGCCTGTGCTCACACAAAGAATGTCCAAGGAGATGCCCAACAGAGGAAACTGCATACCATCTATTCTGGGCCTGCCTTTTCACCCAGTAACTGCGGGCAGCCTTAAGACAAGAAATGGAAGCCCACATCCCAAACCCAAACATTACTCACCACTCCGTGCTGTACGGGCTGTTTCCAAAAACACACTCAAGTGGAGGCTATCCAAGGATGCTGGAGAATCCTCTGCTGCATAAAGGACATCCTCCTGTATGCCCAAACCTGACTGGACACCAAGGGAGAGGCCCTGAACAGGGAAGCGTGCTTCAGAATGGTACACAACCTGTTGAGAGATTACACAGCCAAGGACAACAAGGAGAGTGAGAAGGAGGAAGAACTGTAAACCCTAAACCCCTCTTTCCCACTGAACTCCTCAGACTGCCCCAAGAAATCAAACTCTTTTTTACTTCTTTAATATGTAACCAACTGGAATGTAAAAGTATATTTTAAACAAAGTAGAAGTGGACTGCCCTTCCTAAGGGAAGAGGTACCACTCATTAAAATCTATGTATCGCCTACTTTAAGCACTTGAGAAAGGTTTTTGAAAGTCCCAAGATGCTTGTTTCCGGTCCAGAGTGGACCTGGCCTGGCAGCTCGGGCTGGACTGTTTCCATGGGGAACAGGGTCAAGACTGATTTTCATACAACTGGGTCCATACTGGGGTGGCATTGTGAGCAAAAGAATTGATGGATTAAACCCAAATCTGTGACTGGAGGTGACTGTTTGATTGGTTCTGTATTCCACCCATCATTTGTGTTTGTTTGCTGTTGAGGGACCACTAGGTGGCATGAGAAGCACTGGGAAGCAAAGGCTGGATTATCTATTATTAGAGAACTATATGAGCATTTGTTCATGCAAGGCAGCTATGGAATGAAGGCTGTGGAGGAGGGGAAGCAAAACGAGTGGCAGAGGTCTGGAATTGTTTTTACCATCACTTGTGCTGCTTGAGCTGCGTGCGCAGAGGAGGCAGCACTGTGATCAGATGGCTCTTGCAGCTGCTGGCTCGAGCACTCACCACTGATCAGTTTAAGTCTGAGAGAATCTGACAAAATAATGATCGCTACCTGAAGTTAGGCCTCCTGCGGCAGCACAGTGTCTCCTCATGGAACTTGAAACAAGTATGAACATTTCAAACCGTATTTTAATTTCCATGCCAGAAGAACTTCTGTGAACATCAAGGTTTGGCTGCTGGGCTGCCTGGTCAACTCAACACCAAATAAATGTTGTAAACACACCCTAGAAACACACAGTGCTTGCCTGTTGGTTGAGTTTATTCTTGCAGTGAACCTTGTGACCAACCTGGCCAGGCCCTAAAGAGTAACTCAAACTCCCATTTAGAATTCAATCAGCCCAGAACACTCCCAACAATCAATATCACACAGTAAATATTTGTAAACATCATCTGCTTGAAACATACTCATATAATAATTTCTTTAAGTTGCGTCCCAGAAAATCATCAGGTAGTGTATGGTGGGCTTCATAAATAAATAAACTAATCAATCAATATTTTTTAGCAAAGGTCTTCAGCAGTTTTGTGAACCATAAGACTTGGTACTTAACCTTAGGTGTGTTTCTAAAGGGGTTTCGAGCATTGAGACTTTGAAAAGCTGCATGTAGGAGCAAGCAGTAGCTTCAATTTGTGTATCAGAAAAACACAGCTTTAATAGATCACAATTCAAAGAGTCTTTAACTTTTGTTCTTACTGGAAATAATGTTATGCACTAATAGGCATGAGTTTAAAGCAAAGGGAAAACTGGGATTGGTGATTGTCGAGTGTGGCGATGGAGTTATGGAGTGTTTCAGACTTTGGTGTATTTTTTTCCCTTTTCACAATAGAGTACTCCTGCACACGCCTAATGTACAACGCTTGCATGTAAAGCAATGTCTTGTTGACAAAACAGTTGACTACTTCATTGGGGGGTGATCTGAGAATCCTGCACTTTGTTCATCATCATCATCGGATAGCAGTATAGTCCAAATCATATCTTCTGCACCTTCATTCTCAACATCAGTACTCATAACTCCTGAACAACTGGGTACTGCTCCTACGTCTTGGTTTATTTACCCTTTCTGGTAGGAAATAACACAAATTGTGGCCCAGGCACTCAATTTGACTTCACATTGGACATTTGTTGCCTCAAATGGCACTTTCTGGTATTTTTCACATGTAAATGAATGCGCAACTGTTTTCTGGTGCTTAAATTCTGCTAAAGCCCACTAATCATATCTAATGTGCACATCGTCTGCCCAATATGCAACATCATTTTCCAGAATTAAATAAAAAGCAGATGCCAGTAACTAAGTAAATCAAATCAAATCAAATGTATTATAAGTGTGACTAGTTAATAAAAAACATTTCACTTGTACACAATAAAACACAAAGAACAAAACTGTTACACTTGTACAATATTAGAGCAATGTGAGTACTACACTGTAAAATAGACCATCTATTCCCAACCCAGCGTTGGATTGATTTGTGTCAGAGGGTTTAATATAGTGCATGGGGGCATTTCAGGTATCTCTGACGGACTCCTTATCAGTTTTAAAATGCCAGAAATCATTTTCTTTCCACATGCATGGAGTCGCGACTCTGTCGCGACACCCAGCGCAGCCCCTGTGTAATGTCGCAACAGAGTAGCAAACATTACAGATTTTTTTTTTAAATCTATGCTCACTCACTCATTTACACACTAATGCACGTACTTACAGACCCACTCAGACACTCATGCACCCACTCACATATCCACTCAGACACTCACACAGCCACTCACAGACCCACTCTGTCACTCACACACCCACTCACAGGCCCACTCAGACACTGACACACCCAGTCACACACCAACTCAGACTCTGACACACCCACTCACAGACCCACAGAGACACTTATACACTCACTCACAGACCCACTCAATAACTCACACGCCCACTCACAGACCCACTCAGATTCTCCCACTCCCAGACCTTCTCAGACTCTCACACATCCACTCACAGTCCCACACAGAAACTCATACACTCACTCACAGACCAACTCAGTGACTCACACACCCACTCACATACCCACACAGACACTCATACACCCGTTCACAGACCCAGTCAGACACTCACACACTCACTCACAGATCTACAAAGACACATACACCCACTCAGTGACTGATGCACACACTCACATATCCACTCAGACACTCATGCACCCACTCACAGACCCACTCAGACTCTCACACATCCACTCACAGACCCACACAGAAACTCATACACCCACTCACAGACCCACTCAGTGACTCACGCACCCACTCACAGACCCACAGATACACTCATGCACCCCCTCACAGACCCAGACACTCTCACACCCACTCACAGATCTACACAGACACATACACCCACTCAGTGACTGATGCACACACTCACAGATCCACTCAGACACTCACACACCCACACACAGACCCACTCAGTGACTCACACACCTACTCACATGCTCACTCAAACACTTATACACCCACTCACAGTCCCACTTGCTCTCACACACCCACTCATAGACCCACACAGACTCTCATGCACCCACTCACAGACCCACACAGACACTCATACACCCACTCAGAGACCCACTTAGTGACTCACGCACCCACTCACAGACCCACTCAGAGACTCATGCAGCCACTCACAGACCCACTCAGACACTCATGAACCCACTCAGAGACCAACTCAGACACTCACAGACCCACACAGGCACTTACGCACCTACTCACAGACTCACTCAGACTCTCACACAGCCCTTTATTCACCGACTCCAAGACTCATGCACTGTCTCAGACACTTATTCAGACACTTACACACTCACTCACTCACCCACTCAGAGACTGATGCACTCATTCACAGATCCACTAAAACACTTATGCACCCACTCACTCAACCACTCAGAGACTCATGCACTCAGTCACAGACTCATTGAGACACATGCACCCACTCACTGACCCACTCATAGGCTCATGCTGTCATTCACAGACCCACTGAAACTCTCATGCTCCCACTCACTCACCCACTCAGAGGCTCATGCATGTATTCATGGACCCACTGAAACACTCCTGCACCCACTCAGGCACCCACTCAGAAACTTATGCAGTCATTCACAGACCCGCTGAGAGACTCACCCACCCACTCGGAAACCAGCTTAGACACTCATACACCCACTCAAACACCCACTCAGACACTCACAGACTCACTCCGGCACTCACAGAGCCTCATTAAACATTCACACAGGTATTCAGAAAGCTATTGGGACATGCACAGAGTGTAACAAAGACATAGGAAAAATATGTTTGGTGTTGTGCATTGAATGTGTGCTTTTGGTTTGTGAATCCACAAAGGAGTTGCAACTCCAAAATGTTTGTTTAAAAAATTCAGATTTTGTTTGAAGATTAACTAGGGTTTGGTAAATAGGGTGGTAAATAGGAGGGGGCTTTGTGTTTATTGTGTATATGATTACTACATATAAGAGTGAACGCAGAGTCTCAAGTTGCTCAGAAACACCCTGTTGCCTTTGTCTGAGAAGTGAACATCATCTTTTCTATATATTTTGTCCATGTTAAAGTGCAGTTTATTATTGTAGACAGAGCCCAGGTTGTGATCTCTGAGGAATGCTGAAACTGTTTTATTAACATGTTTCCTGGCTCTGTCAGTCTGTGGATAAAATTCAGTTGACCACTTCCATTTCTGCCTCTGGCATATGTTAGAGAACACCAAGGCAGTATCAGTGAACAGTTTTATTAACTGACCAAAGGTATACTTCAATAGGATTTACAGTCTTACCCCAGTCATTGTGCCCAGGTCATGGCCACCACAGTGCACAATCATGAGGGCTGGATGTTGGTAATCCATAATGTTTTCAACCAATGGCAGCAATTGCTGCAACTTTAACCCTCTCTGGCCAACCCAGGAAATATTCACAATAGGCAAACCCAAGTCCCTGTCAATTCCACTCGTTCTAACACACTCACTAGCCCAAACACATAGCTATGACCTATAATCCACACCCTAACCATTTTGAAGGCAAGGAGCAGTAGCACACAGGAGAAGGCTGCAGCTGTATGAGGCAGTTTTCAAAATGTAAGGTGGTTAAAATGGTGGGTAGCACCTAATTTAAAAAACAACATATTTTCATTGGATGTTGTACCTATATTGGTAGATAAAAATAGGTAGTGAATTAAAACATTAAGTAAGTAGATCTGTGATAGTCTCTAATTATTTCACAAAGAAGTTATGCCATTTTGGTTATGCTTATATTCTGAAACAGGCAACCACACATGCTATGGAACAATTTAAAGCTAGTATTCTGCTGACAGAAAGTGCTGTGAACTTTCGTAATACTGGTGCAGTAGAGTGTTCCAAAGGAGGTTGCTATGGCAGATGAGGTGAAACAGTGTGGGGTGAAGGTCAGTTAATAAAACATAGTATTCTAATTCACTACCATCATTGTATGTTAAATGTACCTGAAAAATGACAGCAACACAATGGTAAATACATTTTAGAACCCTTGTCTGGAGTCGCGACTCCATCACGAAGTTACACAAAGGCCGCCCTGCGACAGAGTCGCGACTCCAGCCACTGACACTACCAACTTGGATTTCTCTCCAAAACTGCAAGGAAGGGTTAACAGACACTGATCATTGAGATCAGTTTCTGATTTGCTAACTACAACAGTATCACTGAGAGAAAAGTTGAAAAGATTGCCATTAATGGTTGTTTTGTATGAGAGTGATGCACCATTCTTATGCTTAGATTTCATGCTTATAGTAAGAAAAGAGTCAAAGTGATGTTGTGAGAATAGGTTATCTATCAGCAAAAGCCATTTAACAGGTATGTGAATTAGAGTGCATATTTATAAAAAATTTGTATTCACAGGGATATTTGTAGATAGGGGGATAACAGTGTGTATGGCATTCAGAACAGTATAGTGTCTCCAAAACAGTCAGAGGGGTATCAACACTTTTATTGACATGCGTTGTAAGGTATTTATCATTTGAGAAAATTAATAACACTATTGGGCTTTAAAGCATGCACATGGCGTGCTACAGCAGACTCTATGTAGAGTTTCACTTCCAGGTTGAGTTGACATTTATAACCACTTTACAAGCCTTAGACTTCCTTTTCATTAGATATATGTTACACCTACGGTAGGTTATATGTAGGCTACAGGGAAGGTGCTGTGTGCTTTGAAGGTAAGTGATATCCTTTGAAGTCTTAGTCATTTGTGCACTTTCAGTTCCATTTGGTATATTACAGGTCCAGTGTCTCACCTATACTGTGTGTCACAAACCTATTCTCAAAAGTATAGTGGTACTCACCCACCCAGTCAAACAGATATTTAGGAAATTATATATTTTAGAACACACCCACAGAGCAGTAATGCATCCTGCAGCGACAGAGCCAGTTGTTCAAATAGAAATATACTCCAACACTCACTTGCCAGTAATTTATCCTTAAACTCACTTACGTACATATATACAGATCGATAGACAGTGTAAGACACTAATACAGGCAGTAAGCAATCCATACAGCCAGTTACATAGATATATAGAGAGTAATAGATATACTATGACAGTTAGTCATATACCTACATAATAGCTTACACATGTACTGAGAAAACTATGTACACACCTATGTAATCATTTATACATCCACTAACACACTCATTTGCAGTAATGCATCCACTGAGACATCCAGGGACACACTGATGCAGGGGCTGACACACCTAGAGGCACTCAAATGCATATAGTAGGATACCCAGGCACACATCTATGGATACACTGGCACAACCAGACGCATACTGATGCATATGCTGACAAAGCTAGGCACACACGGATGCACACACTAACACTCAGTCACACACTGACCCATATTCTACAACACTGGGGTACACACTGATATATACAGTAATACACACAAACAGACAATGATGGATAACTTAACACACCTAAGAACAGACTCACAATACAGTAGTACACCCAATGACACACTTACACATACACTGATACATCCAGTCACAAACTGATTCATACACTAACACACCCAGGAACACACCTATCCATACACTGACACGCCCAGGCATAGACGGATACATACACTGACACACCCAAGAACAGACTCATGTATACACTAGCACACCTAATGACACACTTATCCATACATTGATACACCCAGGCACACACTGATGCACACACTAACATACCTGATCAAACACTGACTCATACTCTAAAACTCTGACTTACACGCTGATGTATACAATAATAAACACAAGCAGACACTGATGGATGAACTAACACTCCCAAGGACAGAGTCATGGATGCACTAGCACACCTAACGACACACTTATACAGACACTGATACACCCAGTCACATACTGGTCCATACACTAACACACCCAGGCACACATTTATGCATACACCGACACACCCAGGCATAGACGGATACATTCACTGACACACCCAGGCTCGCACTTATGCATACACTAATGTACCCAGGGGCACACTGATGCATTAATAAGATACCCAGGCACACAGTGATCCATACAGTGACACACCCAAGTACACACAGTGAAGAGACTGATGCCTATGGTAACATAGGCAGGCAAACTCACCTTTAAATATGAAAACTAACAGACGCAGAGTGCCTACAACATAGTGATGTGAGTGTTTGTATTAGACTTAAATACTTACAATATGTAATTGAATAGTGTATAAAGAAAATGTAAATATCTTGATTTCTTTTTTTATTTCAGACATCCATTTGTACATAAAAACAGACATCTAAAATGCTGAAAAAAACAGAAAGACATAAGCAACTGAGGAAAGCATACTATCTACTAACAACAGAAAAACAAAAGGGGCAACATGTGGACAATGTAGTTAAAGAGGAAAGAGCTTCTGGTAAGAAAAACAAAAACATTCTTAAACCTGTATGTGAGAAACTGCAAAGTGGCAAAATCAAGTAAATAAAAAGCAAAGTTTGAAATCAGCCAACAAAGGACAAAAAGCATGTCAAATTAACAGTAATAAATAATTGAAGAAAGCACGTAGCTTAACCAGAAGACAGCTACAGTTTATGAAAATTAGAGTTAGAATGTTCTGTGGCAAAGTAAATAAGAATCTCATTAAAACTATGAAACAGTATAACATGAGAAGAGACGCAGTGAAACAAAAGCAACAGTCTGAGGCTGTAGTTGATATGGCATTTGCCCTAAAGAGAAAACATTTTATTTTCATTCTCAGCAGAAAGAGAAAACTGGATAAAATAGTGAAGAAACGCAGCCAAAGGAAAAGACTTGTTAATACAACTAATTTTTGTAAAATTGTTAGTGGTGAATGGAAGTATACCTTCAGTACAGAGCCTTTCTTTGATGAAGGAAGCTACGTCCAACAGAACACATTTGTGCATGCAGTTGATTAAACTGGTCTATGTTATGGGGTGAGGAATGGCAATCCGATTTAAAAAGAAGAGATTGTTCCTAGGAATGTTGAAGAAGTGATAGCTGAAGAGGTACAGGAAAGGCATAGACAGGCCCCTGTATAGAAATGGAACTGTAGCAGTATTTGTAGTATTCAGCAACAATCAATTGATATATTAAGAACTTTTGTATGCAATTTTCCACGCAGAAGTCTGAAACATTTTTTTTTAATTTTGCAAGGAGTAGATCCATGGAAAGTAAGAAAGTATAGTAATTTACAAGGACACTCACTGGCATGTCTATCAAAGAAAGTGTTCCAAAGCACCATTCATCACTTTAGAATGTTGGCAGTTCACCACTCAAAAATGTGAACTTTAGTTAGGAGGCTTTAATATGTCAAAACTCCAGCCTTATGTTTAGGAGAAATGAGTAGAGTACTTTTGCATGGTACAGTAGCAGAGGTAGAAAAACTTTGTGAAGATGTTCAGTTTCATTTCTTTGGTACTGAAGAGGAGTCTAGGGACAATGAAAAATTTGTATGTACAGGTGCTGAGGGACAAAGCACAGGTGTTAGTACTGAGAAATTTACACAAGATATTATAGAGTTTAAAACAGTATGTTTTGAGAAACCAAACTGTGTTTGTTTTTGTTGTTGACATACTCACTACAAAAGTCAAATTCACAATGTAGTTGTATTCTCCAAAACTGAAGAAGGAAAACACAGATAAGCAGCAAGAATTTGCTGTTTATTTATTCGTAGAACAGCGCTTTGACTTGTCCACACAGCAAGTTATATGTTAGCACTGCTATTTTAGAGGATAACAAAATGCAAATTAGAACAGTACATAACAAGTTAGAGCTAGTGACTATTTCAGAACTACTATGAGTTTTAAATGTTTATGCATCAATCCTTATACAGTCTGTACATCCATTTGAAGCTATTAAACGGTTGGAACCATAAACAGGTAAATTACCTTCAACTGAGTTACGGTAAGTCCTTAAAGGAAGAGTAATGTATTTGCCACTAGACTTTAATCAGAATATTGATGGAGTAGACAACAACATTGATGAGCCACTTATCATTCTAGTAAATGGTGTGCCAACCAAGAATAAATAAATCTGGCAAGAGTTAGTTGATGTTAATAAAGCAAAACAAGCAACATTATACCTGGTACAAAATAATGTTTATTATAAATAATGTTGATGTTGAACATGATATAGCAAATGTGGATGATGAAACTTTACCAGCAAGTGGACAAATTGAAAAATTGGATTGATCCAGATCAGAAGAAATTTATGAGCACTACAGCATCCATCCCTTACATTACAAAGAAGTAATTGGTGATGCTATTGAGCTCTTTCAAATAAAACAAGCAAAATGAGCTCCCATGAGTGTGTGGAAAAAAAACGCTAAGAGGGACGCTGTTTCACCTAGTTGTTTCACATTGGAGAAGGTGGTCCCTATGATGACTGACCCACACAAATACCAGCAGCTGAATACTGATCAACACAATTATATCCAGAGGATCCAAGATTTTACCAGTGTATTCCATACATACTTTATCTTCTGTTTGAGAGTGACTTGCCTGGACTTTCATATGGTGTAAACCACATTCTAAAGACAGGAATTAATCTTCAAAATCTCTCTGCAAGGAAATTTGTTGACAAAGTTCATGGAAAGGACGAAAACTTAAAAGATAACTTGAATAATTTAATTGAGTGCCAACGTGGCACCAACGAGTATTAGTATTGTCCTTGAGAACTCAAGAGAAACCTGGGTGCACCTACCTGTTTTCTGACAGTCTTGGATTGCATTGGATGAGCTGCTTGAATTTTTAAGAGAAGCTAACTCAAACATAAAGGAAATAAATGTGAATAGAACTCTCTAATGTTAATAAACATTCTAACCACAGGTTTCAAGATATGCTGGCTTCATCCATCTGCAACAAAACCAATCCTCTTCTTGGTGAAGTAACTGATATCTTTTGCTGTAAAGAGTACCAAGCAAGAGGTGCTCTTCATATTCACATGCTGTTATCATTAAAAGACAAACCAAACTTTGGAGCACACAGTGATGAGTTTGTACTGTCTTTCATAGAACAGTATATGACATGCGCCATGCCAAAAGACACTAGTCAAAAAGATCTCAGACAAGTTTTGCACTTCCAAACATATAGATGTGGGAAGTACTACTGTCATAAATAAAGATAAGAAGGAAAATTTTACACAAGATGTCAATTTGGATTTTAAATGCCAGTCATTTTCAAAGGAAGAGTGAACTGTTTTTTGTCTGCAGTCAGACATGAACTGACACAGAAATCACCAAAGAACACATGCAACATAAGAAGAACAGAGGTCTCCAAATATATATAGCCCCTGTGATTCTCAAAATGTTGAATGCTAATATGGACATGCAATTTGATGCAGACAACTCAATCATTGTGGCTCAGTACGTCACTTCATACATTACAAAATCAGAAAAGACAGAGATGAAGGAGATGTGGGAAGGGATTTCTGCCAAAAATCACTTACGAAGAAATTGTACTCCTTCAACTTGAAAATGCTTTTCTACAGGGAAATGGGATCTCATGAAGCCTGTGACAGGTTAAGTTTGTCCAGTTTGTGCTCAAACTCTAGGCGAATTGTTTGGGTATGTCTAAGCCTCGTTACTACATGAAACAGTGTTAACGTCTTTTCCAGAAATTCAGTACCTAGCAAAGTTTGACCCACAAAATGCAGACATTGTGAAATCAAATATGTTGGATACATACTAACCAAGAAGGAGTCCACATCTAGAAGACATGTGCCTTTATGAAATTCTTCAACACTACGGATATAGAAGCAATGTAAGTGAAAACATAGAAGAAGGGAAATATGCAGTACTTGGATGGGATGGCTGTTTAGTGAAACAAAAAAAGGTTTTACTAATATATATCCATGCAGCATACACTCATGTAATGAACTTCAAACCATATTTTTATTTTTAAACCAATGATATAAAAATATATACATTATATTTATAAATACAAAATTTGTTAAATGTTGTTTCCCCAAAGCACCCAAGAATATATAGTGAACAGAAAAATTGCTTGTGAGAGAAATAACAGAGAAATTCAAGAAACACTTCCTATTTATTATACAAATTATACACAACAGAGCTTGTCAGTTGACCATTCTACTACAATATATATCACACATTTCATAGGGGTAAAATGTCCAAATCACTATTGCCCTTTGGTGATCTCAAAAAAATGAATCCAGGCTCAATGTAGATCGTCGATGTTTCAACCCGGCGAAATATATAAGACTCACTATCTGCCTCAACTGCGGGTCTTCATCAGGACATAAATCATATGGGGGAAACATAAAGTTTATCATTATTATTCATCAAACTGGTTTGCTTCGCCTAAGGAATCCAGTATCTCCATGCCTTGGCATCTTACAAAAGGAAATTCCTCATATAACATCCCCATTATCCACTCTCAGGGAATTACCATCCTCAATTTAAAAGGATTTTTTGGTTTCGCATCAATCCATAAAATAATCCATAAGGACACCTATATCCACTTCACGCGCTGCGGAGGTAACTCCATTTCAGATCCCCTTTCAACGCCACGCGTTACGAAAACTGGAAAATTATAGAGATATTGTAGGTCACCAGTTGGAAAACACTAATGGTGTAAACTGCTAAGCTAATGTTGTTCTCAATGTACTCTTCCATTTACCACATATTGTAAATACAATAAAAAAAAAGCCAAGAAAAACATGTGCACTTCACTCTGTCATTGCCTTCAACGATTATCTCGTGATAGGACTGTAATACATTCTGCTTCAGGTATTCGAGAACTAGCAGACATATATACTGGATCTGTAGTATTTACTCTGAACACTCAACAAGATGCACACAAATTTATTAAGGTGATCTTTGGAGTTTTAGAACATGAAGATGGAAATATTGATGACATATTTGGACTGACTTATGAATAGAACCATAAGTGTGAAGATTTCTCTTTTTCATCTACCACTGAAATCCATTCTGAGCAATTTCTCTACCTAACTCTGCCAGATTCAAAAAGTGTGTCTTTTGATAAATTAATTAAAAAAAAATCGACCAAAACATGACCTGTCTGAATTGTAACTCAAATGTATTGCCTACATTGCTTATTTAGCGAAGTGGTAAATACATTATATTAATGTTTCAATGATGCAGAGCAGATGGACAGAAATTGGACACTGAAATTACAAACTTCAAATCTGGACAAATATCAGTTTCTTGGAGAACACACTGTACTTTAGATATAATCTTCCATAAATGCCTTAATATTACATCTATACATTATACTGTATGTTTAAAGACTCAAACTGGATGGACGGAATGAAAAACCAGCAGTCTGAAATGCAAACAAAAACTGACTTTCAAATTTCCTAATTTTTGCTTTTGTTTCTTCAGCCAAAGTTATAGGAGGCTTTCTAGAAAAGAAGTGGTATATAGTGTTCTGCCTACGTGGATCAATACGGCTTAAGACATCATTAGGCCTATTGGGGTGATGTCTTGAAAAGAGTGTCCAAAAATGAAATGTGGGTGGCATGTGTTCATAGGATTTCTAGAAAAAAATTGGTATATTGTTTTATCTCTACATAGATCATCACTGTTAAAGACATCATTTAGCATATCAAGGGTGATGTCTACAAAAGGATCTGCAAAATTTAAGTGTGGAATGTATCTGTTCATAGTTCTGTACCAGGTATAATAATAAGCAAAATGTTTTTAAAATATGATATTTAGGCTAGTGTAGTTAGTGTAGCTTAAATAAATAATTTACAAAGTGTAGTGAGGGCAATTCACAGTATCGCATATTTTTAATGAAATACTGTGGAGTTGTGGGTTTGTTTTGTACAATCTATATGATTGTTTTTTCCCCACTTTCAACAATGATTTTTTATGCAGTACTCCATTTATATGTACTAGCATAAAGGCTGAGAACAGAAAAAAGGGAAAATAAAATGTTTTACTATGATGTCATATAGTGTCACAGCTTAAGCAATGTATACTGTTTTATTTCAAGACTCTTCTAAACATAATACTAATTTTCATTTATGTTATTTTTTTCTTTTTCAACAGTGTTTGGAGATATATGTTGTCAAATGTGTCAAGATAACAGTAGTGGCAGAGAAATATTTATTTGAGATACTTATGGAGACAGTCTTTATGCATAGAAAGTATTTCCTATGCGTTGCCACCAGTTTGTTTTCTTGTCTTCTCACCATACAGTCCCTGACACACACAATCAGTCACTCTCCCATGTAAGCACTCACACAGCCATACATCTACCACTTATACACTCACTTACTCATTCACACACTCATGCCTTCCCTCACTCACTCACCCATAAACCACTCATGCAGTCATTCACTCACCCATACACCACTGGTTCACTCACTCATCCATACATGCAGTCAGGCCTTCAATCACCTATAATCCCCTCATGCACTCACTGGCTCACTCATAGACCAGTCACACACTCACTTACCCATACATGCCCTCATACACTCAGTCAATCACCCTTACACCACTCATGTATTCCCTCAGTCACCTATACACCACTCATACACTTACCTATAGATGCACTCATGCACTCAGTCAATCACCCATGCAGTACTCATGCACTCACTCACTTACACATACACACACTGATACACTCAGTGAATCATCCATACACCACTCATGCACTCACTCACAAATAGTTGCACTCATACAATTAGTCCATTACCCATACACCACTTATACTCTCATTCACTCATACATACAACACTAAAACACTCACTCGCTCACCCACACACGCACTGTTGAACTTGTTCAATCACCCTTATACACACACATGCACTCATTCACTTATACAGACCCCACTCATACAGTCACTCACTTACTCACATATACACACACTGATGCACTCATTCACCCAAACACTACTCATGCACTAACTCACTCACCCATACACAACTTATGCACTCATTCACTCACCCATACACCAGTCATGCAGTCACTTACTCACCTATACATGCACTCATGCACTCTGTTAATCACCCGCACAACACTCCTGCACTCACTCGGTCACCTATACACCACTCATACACTCACTCAGTCACCCATGCACACACTCATACACTCCATCAGTGACCCATACACCACTCATGCACCCACACACTCACCCATACATGTACTCACACACTCAGTCAATCCCTATACACCACTCATACACTCACTCACCTATCAAAACACTCATGAACTCAATCACCCATACATGACTCATGAACTCACTCACACATACACACATTTATACACTCAGTGAATCACCCATACACCACTCATGCACTCACTTACACATAGTTGCACTCATGCACTTAATCAATCACCCATACACCACTCCTACACTCACTCACTCATACATACACCACTCATACACTCAGTGAACAACTCATGCACAAAGTCATACAAACACAAAACAAAAAACATGTATTCAGATTGTTACAAACATATAATGTACAATTATTATTTTTTAACCAGAATGAGTGGTTCTCAAAAAACTGTTTTTTTTTACTTTTAAAAAAATGTTTTTGTTTTCAAACAATTTTGTGTGTTTTCAGTGTTTTTTTCTATTTTTTTTTAACCCCTACGGTGCCTGGGGCGAGGTGGTCTCGCCCTTGCACATGGTTCCCGTGTGCCAGGGACGAAACCAGCTTGTCCTGCACTGGGCCCACAGGGGAGCACTAGCACTAACCCTATGGGCTTCCCTCCCACTCCCCCCCAGTCGGGGATGGAGGTAGAATTACTTCCCCTTCCACCCCGACCCCCCCCCTCAGCAATCTGATGATGTCAGCGCGCTCACAGCGCGCCGATATCATCAAATGCTGCCGGGGATGCGCTGGAAGCCATTTGCTTCCAGCACGTTAGGAGAGAGGACGCATCAAAGGTAAGTCCTTCTCCAGGGGGATTATTGGGGGTAGAAAACAGACACAAGGGGATAGGAAATAGTTTTTCCTTTCCCCTTGTGCCTGTTTTGAGTGGATTCTTGCTCCACAATCGCGGGCAATGCCTGCGATCGTGGAGCAGGAATCTACACACTAGACACCAGGGATTGTTTTTTCTTTATTTTGTGGAGTCACCCCTTGAGCAAGGGTCGCTCCCCTGGGGGCATAAATATATCTGTGTTTTGATCCCCTCCAGGGCAGAACGGCTGTTTTTTCAGCTGTTCTGCCCTGAGGGGGGGACAAAGCCACTAGACACCAGGGACTCTGTCTGAAATAATGTTTTAGGGCAACAACCACTTAGGCAAGGGTCGCTGCCCTGGGGGCAATATATTTTTATTTGTTTCGGCCCCCCGGGGCCTAGATTGGCCATGTTTTCGGCTGATCTCGCCCCGGGGGAGTCGGAACCCACTAGGCCCCAGGGATTGTGTTGTGTGTGTTTTTTCTGTTACTTAGGGGCACCCCTTGGGCAATGGTCGCCCCCCCCCCAAAGGGGGGACATTAGTGGTGGCCATTTCTGCCCCCCTTGGGGACAGATCGACCTATTTCTTTTAGGCCCATCTACCCCCAAAGAGGGCAGAAGATGCTAGGGATTTTTTTTTTGTTCCCCTTTGGCAAGGGTCGCCCCCCCAAAGGGGGCACAGAACTGTTGGCCATTTCAGCCACCTCAGGGGTGTCTTGGCCTATTTTTTTAGGCCCATCTGCTCCCAAACGGGGCAGAATCCACTTAGGCACCAGGGATCTTGTGTGTGTGTGTTGTGTGGGGGCGGCCCCTTTGGCAAGGGTCATGCCCCAAAGGGCGTACATTACTGATGGCCATTTCTGCCCCCCTTGGGGGCAGATCGGCCTATTTTTTTTAGGCCCATCTGCTCCCAAAGGGGGGCTGAAGCCCCCAAGACGCCAGGGATTCTTTTTTTGTTCCCCTTTGTTTTTTTTTGTGCTGGGGTCCCCCAAAGGGGGCACAGAACTGTAGGCCATTTCTGCCCCCCTTGGAGGCAGACCGGCCTATTCTTTTAAACCCATCTGCCC
Source organism: Pleurodeles waltl (assembly GCF_031143425.1). Taxonomy (NCBI): domain Eukaryota; kingdom Metazoa; phylum Chordata; class Amphibia; order Caudata; family Salamandridae; genus Pleurodeles; species Pleurodeles waltl. Next base: position 1,146,895,290 of record NC_090444.1, on the reverse strand, counting down.
CCAAGGGGGGCAGAATCCACTTAGGCACCAGGGATCTTGTGTGTGTGTGTGTTTTGTGTTGGGGGGCAGCAGGGAAAGTTTGTAAGTGCTTGGTGGCGGGGTGTTTGTCAACTGGCAAAGTATCTGTATTTGTGATTGTAACAGTTTATGTCACCTTTTTGTTCTAGTTCAAAGCTTTTGATAGAGAGCCTTATTGTGGTGGAACAGGCAAGAGTTCCTAGAGTAGCAGTGGTGGAGGAAGTGGCTAGATTGAAAGATCGCCACTTTCCTGATCACATTCCTCCCACTCCCAAAAAAGACTTGCCCACTAAGAAATGTAGAGTCTGTTCCCGAAGAGGTATCCGGAGGGAGAGCCGGATGTACTGCCCTATTGCCCTTCAAAGCCTGGGCTATGTGTGGCCGGCTGTTTCGGGAGTAACCACACCCAGAAAAATTTCTGGGAAATACCGTGAGTGTAAACTGCCAGTTTTATATTTTCATATGTTCGGTTTCACGGTTGGCATTTCTGTCATGTATTCAGTTAGAGCTTTTGTGTTTGTAGTTTTGTACTTATTTATAATTAGTTAGTGGTTTCTTTCTTGTTTAAAAACAAAAAGGATTGATGCTGTGTAGGGAGTGGCGCTTGGCTGGTGGTGTGCCTGGAGTGGTGCTTGGCTGGTGGTGTGTGTGGTATGGCGCTTGGCTGGCGGTGTGCATGGTGTAGCGCTTGGCTGGCAGTGTGCGTGGAGTGGCGCTTGGCTGGCAGTGTGCGTGGAGTGGCGCTTGGCTGGCGGTGTGCATGGGGTGGCGCTTGGCTGGAGGTGTGCGTGGAGTGGTGCTTGACTGGCGGTGCCAGCCAAACGCCAGTCTACACACTCCCATCAGCTGTTGTGTCTGCTGTATCAGGCATGTGGGCGTATGTAAGTGATGAACCCTTAAGTGGCGCGGTCTGTCGATGTAAATGTTGTAATGTGCTGAGCCCGTGGCTGGCAGCGTGAATGGTCTTGTGCATGTCATGTATGAAAGGAGTGTGAATGGACTGTGAAGCGGTTGGTGCCTTGTTGTGGCTTTACAGCTCATGAGTTGTGAGTCATTGGTTCAGTTTTTTGTCCTTTCAGTTATTAACAGTGCATTTCATTTTTGTGAAATCTCTTGTTAATAAAATTTGATCTACTGAACCATCACTCACCCTCGTGCAAAATCCAACTAGTATGTGTGGTAAAAATGACAAAAACCTGCTCCACTGTAATCAGGCGTCGCAGCACACCCGTGACACGCTAGGTGTCTCGGGTGGGACCCCGATGATGAAGCATGCCACCAACTTGGTTGGTGGGTGCGGGGTCTTTTTAACATAACCTAAGTGTGTTTCTTTTCACAATTTTAGTGTTTGGAACATCACAGAAGTACGTGGACACATCAAAATGATCTATTAAAAAACTACCTGTGTTTGGAGGGGGGCACCTATGTTTTTGGTCCCGGATGCGGCCTTCATCTATGGAAACCTACCAAACCCAGACATCTTTTCAAACTAGACACCCCAAGGAGTCCAGGGAGTTGTGGCTTGTGTAGATCCCCCAACATTTTCTTACCCAGACTCCTCTGCAAACCTCAAACTTTGCTTAAAAAAGCATATTTTCCTCACTTTTCTTCATAAGATCACCGCTCCGGCACAAATTTCCTACCACCCAGTGTTCCCCTCAGTCCCCCAAGTAAAATGATACCTCACTTGTGTGGGTCCCCAAAGCAGAGTCAGCCTAAAGATGTATAAATGGAAAATATGTGCTTATCAACTCACTGTTCTATCCCCTCAATCTCTACAGGTTTTTGGCCTTTTTGTGTTGCAGGCACCTGGGCCAACCCACACAAGTGAGGTACCATTTTTATCAGGAGACTTGGAGGAACGCTGGGTGGAAGGAAATTTGTGGCTCCTCTCAGATTCCAGAACTTTCTGTCATCGAAATGTGAGGAAACAGTTTGGTTTTTTTGGCCAAATTTTGAGGTTTGCAAAGGATTCTGGGTAATAGAACCTGGTGAGAGCCCTAAGTGACCCCATCTTGGATTCCCCTTGGTGTCTAGTTTTCAAAAATGCCAGGTTGGGCAGGTTTCCATAGGTTCCAGCTGAGCTAAAGACCAAAATCCACATCTAGGCACGTTGCAAAAAACAGCTCTGTTTTCTTTGGGAAAATGTGATGTGTCCACGTTGTGTTTTGGGGCATTTCCTGTCGCAGGCACTAGGCCTATCCACACAAGTGAGGTACCATGTTTATCAGGAGACTTGGGGAAATGCTGGGAGGAAGGAAATTTGTGTCTCCTATCAGATTCTAGAACTTTCTGTCACCGAAATCTGAGGAAAAAGTTTTTTTGTCAAATTTTGAGGTTTGCAAAGGATTCTGGGTAACATAACCTGGTGAGATCCCCACAAATCACCCTGTTGTGTAGCCATTTTAGTTATAGCTCCATGCACATTATTTTAACACACTAGGCCGCTGTGCACTTTAACCTAGATATGTTTTATTCAGCTTTGCACTATTATTATTATAATAACCATTTTTACGGTCTTGTTTTATTTTCATCTATCTAACTGTTTTGCCTAGGCCAGCACTCTGTTCTCAAACAAGACATTCTTGATCACTCTGTGCTTCATTCAAGGCTTCAGTTCGGTACATTGCCGGTGAACGTGGTAGATGTTTACTCTCCAACATTCGTAGAAAATGCACATACTTACGTAGGGACATTTTCTCAGAACATCAGAAAGGCAGAACTAGAGCTTAACATGCAGTGCTCAAAGGATAACTTAGATAGGAAATAGACCATCGATCATAGTGACAATATGATAGAGTTGTTTTTATGCTTCACTCTTCTCGTCACAATTTTAATACTGTCATGTTGTGTCGTCCTGGTTATTGCAGCTCACGCTTCGCTATCTAAGATGCAGGCGTTTTATTAAACTTATTATTGAAACATATACTGCCTCTGTTTGTTGTTTATATATGAGACTGAATTGTAAATGAGAGAACTGGATGCGACCTGAGTGACCACGACTTCCCTGAGAAGCCTAGTATGTCATGTGCTCGGCTGCCCAATCATGAGATGAGGCACTGCTAGTTAGCCGGAGAAAAACCCGGATTGGAGTGACAGGTGCCACCCGCAGTGGGTTGGACTCAGTCTCCCACACCGCAGACGATTCTGCTGCTCAAAATCCAGTAGTCTCATTAGAATAATGAGAGCCTACGCGACAACCCCATCTTGGATTCCCCTTGGTGCCTAGTTTTAAAAAATGCACAGGTTTGGTAGGTTTCCCTAGGTGCCGGCTGAGCTAGAGACCAAAATCCACAGCTAGGCACTGCAGAAAATAGCTCTGTTTTCTTTGGGAAAAAGTGAGGTATCCACGTTGTGTTTTGGGGCATTTCCTAATGCAGGCACTAGGCCTACCCACACAAGTGAGGTACCATTTTTATCAGGAGACTTGGAGGAATGCTGGGTGAAATTTGTGGCTCCTCTCAGATTCCAGAACTTTCTGTCACCGAAATGTGAGGGAAAAGTGTTTTTTGTTGCTAAATTTTGAGGTTTGCACAGGATTCTGGGTAACAGAACCTGGTGAGAGCCCCACAAGTCACCCCATCTTGGATTCTCCAAGGTGCCTAATTTAAAAAAATGCACAGGTTTGGTAGGTTTTCCTAGGTGCAGCAGAGCTAGAGATCAAAATCCACAGCTAGGCACTTTCCAAAAAGCACGTCAGTTTTCAATTTAAAAATATGATGTATTCATGTTGCGTTTCCTGTCGCAGGCATTAGGCCTACCCACGCAAGTGAGGTACCATTTTTATCAGGAGACTTGGGCAAACACAGAATAGCAGAACAAGTGCTATTGCCCCTTGTCTTTCTCTGCATTTTTTCCTTCCAAATGTAAGACAGTGTGTAAAAAAGACGTCTGTTTGAGAAATGCCATGCAATTCACATGCTAGAATGTGGACCCTGGAATTCAGAGATGTGCAAATAACCAATGCTTCTCAACACCTTATCTTGTGCCCATTTCGGAAATACAAAGGTTTCCATGATACCTATTTTTCAGTCTTTATATTTCACCAAATGAATTGTTGTATACTGGGTATCCAATGAAAAGCCATTGCAAAGTGCACCTCATTTACTGGCTCTGAGTACCTAGGGTTCTTGATGAACCTACAAGCCCTATAAATTCCTGCAACCAGAAGAGTCCAGCAGACTTAACGGTATATTGCATTTACAAATCTGACATCGCAGGAAAAGGTTACAGAGTAAAACACAGAGAAAAATTGCAGTTTTTTTCACCTCAATTTCAATTCTTTTTTATTTCAGCTGTTATTTTCTGTAGGAAATCCTTGTAGGATCTACACAAATGACCCGTTGGTGAATTCATAATTTTGACTACTTTTCGAAAATGTTTAGCTTTTCATGATCCAGCATTGGTTTTACACCCATTTCTGTCACTAACTGGAAGGAGGCTAAAAACACAAAAAATAGTAAAAATGAGGTATGTCCCAGTAAAATGCCAAAATTGTGTTGAAAAATGGGGTTCTCTGATTCAAGTCCACCTGTTCCTGAAAGCTGGGAAGATGGTAATTTTAGCACCGCAAACCCTTTGTTGATGCAATTTTCAGGGGAAAAAACACAAGACTTCTTCTGCAGCCCTTTTTCCCATTTGTTTTTAAAAAAAGAACTTTTTGCTGTATTTTGGCTAATTTCTTGGTCTCTTTCAGGGGAACCCACAAACACTGGGTACCTCTAGAATCCCTAGGATGTTGGAAAAAAAGGATGCAAATTTGGCGTGGGTAGCTTATGTGGACATTAAGTTATGAGGGCCTATGCACGAACTGCCCCAAATAGCCAAAAAAAGGGGGGAAAGACCTGGCAGCGAAGGGGTTAAAAACCTTGAACCATAGTGCTAGCGAATAAAAAGCACTAATCTTCCTCAAAGAACTGCTGCTAAAATAAAAAATGTAAAACCTAACACTTACGAGTGTTGATGCTGCTAACAATGGTAAGGATCGACTGCCCGCCAACACTCAAAATTGCCTTACATTTTAGGCAGTATTGTTCCACAGCAGCGAATTCAGGAACAGTGGCTGGTGGATCTGTAGAGAGCACAAGACCAGATGTACCTGGCTGCGAACCATGTTCAGTGGATGTTCCAAGAAAGAGTTCCCTTTCCCTCTGTGCTCTGGCAAGGCGTGTGCTGTGAATAGTTTGGAGATGCTTCATCATAATTGAAGATACACATGAATATTTTTTCTCGGATTCCTGAGAGAGTACTTTTTTGCACAATATACATGCCATCGTTCATGCATTCACCTTCTTTTCTCTTTCAGGGATTTAAAAAAAGGTCCATACTATGCTTTCCTTCCTCCTTCTTGCAGATTCCTCTTCTTCAGATGTACTGCTGTGAAAGTTTTTATTGTCTGTAAAGCAGCTGCCATGGTGTAGATTTTCCAACAAGTATAAAACTAAAAAACCCTGAATTGCAGTTGAAAAACACAGGTCTGTTCCAACTGAAACACACCAAAAGGAGGCAGACAAATGGGTGGGGCCTTCCTCTGCAAATAATAGAAAAGTGTTTAATTAATCAAATCCGTTTTTGTCTGTGTCACATGGGGTGTGCAAAGCCGTCGCATTTTCATCAAGTTGTTTCTCTACATTTATACTACTTTAAATTTTTTATTAGTAAACCTCTTCAAATTAAATTTTAAAAGTGTCTTCCTATATAATTTAATACTGTAAAAAATACGGTAGAGTTGCGTCACCACTGCGTCTCCTGAAATACGTCGAGGCATGGGTTGCGTACGCATCATGACCCCCAAAAACTAAAAAAACCCTGTAAAAGGAATTTTCTGTGCAAGTTTGTCTCTCTTAGTTTATAGATGAATCTCTTAATGTAATCAAAACCTATAAAATGTGTATATATCTGTTTTAGGACTATGAAAAATATGGTGGAGTCGTGTCTCCCACACGACTAGCCGCAACCAGGGCCCAACTCTACAAAATATATTTAAAAATATGTAGATATATTTAAACATCATATTAATATGGACACCTTGCAAAAAAACTTAAACATCACTAAATAAAAACAAAAAGATACAGGTTAGAGTTAGGAAATAAAATTTAAAACAACATTGTAATTCACTGAAAAACCCAAAGGTTACAGGGACATTATAGTTAGGTAAAAACATTTAAAAAACCTTAGAAATGCACTAAAAAAACTGTTACCTAAGCTAACTATAACTTACGACCTCCCATATTACATCACTCATGACATGGTCAGTGACTTCACTGATGACATCATTAATGATATATCAAATGAAATCACTGATTACATCATCAAAGAACCATTCAAACCCTGACTCACACACCAACACAACTTCACAAACATACAAACACACACACACACTTACTCAGGCACATAGCCACTCATACACCCACCCACTCATTCACATAGCCACTTTCACAGCCACTCACTCTCCTATACAGTCACTCACACAGCCACTCACTCACCCATACAGCCACTCACACAGTCACTCACTCATGCAGACAGCTACTCACACACCTAGTCACTCACCTATACAGCCTCTAAACAGAGCTACTCACATACCCACATGCCCATTCACACACATATAGAAGCACTCACACATCTGCTCACTCACCTATTCAGCCACTCACACACCCACTTACACACTAAAACAGCTACTTATACACCCACTCACTCACCCATAAGCTACTCACACACCCAGGTATACACTCATACACCTACTAACATGCCCACTTATTCACCCATACAGCTACTCACACACCCACTCACACACCCACTCACATACCCATACAGTCACTCACACACCCAGTCACTTACCAATACAGCTACTCACACAGCCAGTCACTCACCCATACAGTTACTGATACCCCCACTTATTCACCCATTTGCCTACTCACGCACTCACTTATTCAACTATACCGCCACTAATACACATCCTCACCCACTCATGCAGCCACTCACACAGTCACTCACCTACATACATAGCCAGTCACCCACCCACTCACTCACCAATAAAGCCACTCACACAGTCACTTACCCATACAGTACTCACACACCCACTTATTCATACAGTTACTCACACACCCATGCAGCCACTCACACATTGATATAGACAGTAACACACCCACTCAGATTGCTTATGTTAGAAACAGTATCACTCATTCATAGTATAAAAGATTGTAATTTAACTTAGGCAGTAGCTTATTATATTTCTTTACTTCTCAGAAACTTTAACAAAACATTTACACTCACTGGATGATGTAATTTGAGATGTCATTAGTGATGTCATAAGTGATGCCACTGACCTTGTCATGAGTGATGTAATATGTGAGGTCATAAGCATTGCATTACGGGGGCATAAGTTACAGATAACTCAGGTAACTATAACTGCTGAATTTATATGGTATTTGTAAGGAAATGTCTCCTTGGCATGGTTACCCCCTAACTTTTTGCATTTGCTGATAAGTTATGATTTGAAAGTGTGCTGGGACCCTGCTAACCAGGCCCCAGCACCAGTGTTCTTTCCCTAAACTGTACCTTTGTCTCCACAATTGGCACATCCCTGGCACTCAGGTAAGTCCCTTGTAACTGGTACCCCTGGTACCAAGGGCCCTGATGCCAGGGAAGGTCTCTAAGAGCTGCAGCATGTCTCATGCCACCCTATGGACCCCTCACTCAGCACATGCACACTGCTTCCCAGCTTGTGTGTGCTGGTGGGGAGAAAATGACTAAGTTGACATGGCACTCCCCTCAGAGTGCCATGCCAACCTCACACTGCCTGTGGCATAGGTAAGTCACCCCTCTAGCAGGCCTCACAGCCCTAAGGCAGGGTGCACTATACCACAGGTGAGGGCATACGTGCATGAGCACTATGTCCCTACAGTGTCTAAGCAAAACCTTAGACATTGTAAGTGCAGGGTAGCCATAAGAGTATAGGGTCTGGGAGTTTGTCAAACACAAACTCCACAGTTCCATAATGGCTACACTGAAAACTGGGAAGTTTGGTATCAAACTTCTCAGCACAATAAATGCACACTGATGCCAGTGTGCAATTTATTGCAAAATACACACAGAGGGCATCTTAGAGATGCCCCCTGAATACTTACCCGACTTCTAGTGTAGGCTGACCAGTTCCCGCCAGCCTGCCACACACCAGATATGTTGCTGGCCACATGGGGAGAGTGCCTTTGTCACTCTGTGGCCAGGAACAAAGCCTGTACTGGGTGGAGGTGCTTCTCACCTCCCCCTGCAGGAACTGTAACACCTGGCGGTGAGCCTCAAAGGCTCATTCCTCTTTGTTACAGCACCCCAGGGCATCCCAGCTAGTGGAGATGCCCGTCCCTCCGGCCACTGTCCCCACTTTTGGCGGCAAGGCTGGAGGAGATGATGAGAAAAACAAGGAGGAGTCACCCACCAGTCATGACAGCCCCTAAGGTGTCCTCAGCTGAGGTGACCCCTGCCTTGAGAAATCCTCCATCTTGAGTTTGGAGGATTCACCCAATAGGATTAGGGATGTGCCCCCCTCCCCACAGGGAGGAGGCACAAAGAGGCACAAAGAGGGAGTAGCCACCCTCAAGGACAGTAGCCATTGGTTACTGCCCTCCCAGATCTAAACACACCCCTATATTCAGTATTTAGGGGCTCCCCAGATCCCAGGAAATCAGATTCCTGCAACCCGAAGAAAGAAGAAGGACTGCTGACCTACAAGCCTGCAGAGAAGGAGGAAGACGATAACTGATCTGGCCCCAGCCCTACCGGCCTGTCTCCAACTTCGAAAACCTGCTCCAGCGACGTATCAGACAGGGACTAGCGACCTCTGAAGCCTCAGAGCACTGCCCTGGACTACAGGACCAAGAAACTCCTGTGAACAGCGGCCCTGTTCAAAACCAGCTACTTCTTTGCAACAAAGAAGCAACTTCCTAGGACTTCACGTTTCCCGCCGTAAGGGAGAGACTCTACACTCTGCACCTGCCCCCCCCCCCCCCGGCTCGACCTGCAGAAAACTAACACCTCAGTGAGGACTCACTGGCGACTGCGAGCCCGTGAGTAACCAGAGATGACACCCCCTAAATCCTCACAGTGACGCCTGCAGAGAGAATCCAGAGGCTCCCCCTGACCACGACTGCCTGTAACAAGGGACCCGACGCCTGGAACCAACACTGCACCCACAGCCCCCAGGACCTGAAGGAACCGAACGCTGATGCAGGAGTGATCCCCAGGTGACCCTCTGCCTTGCCAGGTGGTGGCTGTCCCGAGAAGCCCCCCCCTGTGCCTGCCTGCTCCGCTAGAGTGACCCCCGGGTCCCTCCATTGAAACCTATACAAAACCCGGCGCCTGCTTTGCACACTGCACTCGGCCGCCCCTGTGCCGCTGAGGGTGTGTTTTGTGTGCCTACTTATGTCCCCCCTAGTGCTCTACAAAACCCCCCTGGTCTGCCCCCTGAGGACGCAGGTACCTACCTGCTGCAGACTGGAACCGGAGCACCCCTGTTCTCCATAGGCACCTATGTGTTTTGGGCACCTCTTTGACCTCTGCACCAGACCGGCCCTGAGCTGCTGGTGTGTTTACTTTGGTGTTGCCTTGAACCCCCAACGGTGGGCTGCCTATGCCCCAGGACTGAGACTTGTAAGTGTTTTACTTTCCTCCACAACTAGCCTTTACTTACCTCCCCCAGGAACTTTTTGCACTGTGTCCACTTTGAAAATAGCTTATTGCCATTTTTACAAAGACTGTACATATTGTTTTCATTCAAAGTTCCTAAAGTATCTAAATGAAGTACCTTACATTTAAAGTATTAACTGTAGATCTTGAACCTGTGGTTCATAAAAGAAACTAAGTAAATATATTTTTCAATATAAAAACCTATTGGCCTGGAGTAAGTCTTTGAGTGTGTGTTCCTCATTTATTGCCTGTGTGTGTGTACACCAAATGCTTAACACTACTGCCTGATAAGCCTACTGCTTGACCACACTACCACAAAATAGAGCATTAGAATTATCTACTTTTGCCACTATCTAACCTCTAAGGGGAACCCTTTGACTCTGTACACACTATTTCTTACTTTGAAATAGTATATACAGAGCCAACTTCCTACAGTATTGTACGAGTGAAATGTGACCCCAACCATAACGTCCATGTAACCTTTGTGATTTTCAGTGAATTTCTAAGGTTCTTTTAATTTTATTTCCTAACTATACCATCCCTGTAACCTATGTTTTTTCAGTGAGTAGATAGATAGATAGATAGATAGATAGATAGATAGATAGATAGATAGATAGATAGATAGATAGATAGATAGATAGATAGAGAGATAGACATATAGGTATTGCTATATAGATATATATACACATATATTACCTACTGGCGGTTACCAGTAGTTAGTTATAGTTAGGACCTACTTTCCACATGATAAGCATTTTTTTACTTGTCTATATCTTTGGCACTATTTGGAGAATCTTCACAAAATTTTCTAAAAGAAAGTGCCATTGTGGGTCTTGCTGTGCATGGAAAGTTTTGGGATGATCCGTCAAGCCGAGGCCAAGAAAAAGGGGGGTGGGGCGGTGTTTTCCATGTTCATAACCATAGACTCTAGACACTCCTGCAGCTCAAACCACTGGATGGAATTTCATCAAATTTGGCAAAAAGGTAGCTTTTGGTCTGCAGAACACCCTTTTTTTATTCAATGAAATCCGTTCAGTAGTTTCTGAGATATTTAAGGGAAACTACATTTTTTATAGGTAGGCCCGTGGATCTAGAGAGATCTCCTGCTGAGATTTGATTCACCGCCAACACTTCTAACAAAAAGTGTTGGCAGCCATTTTGGGACTTGGCATCAGCTGAGTCCCAAAGGAAAAACATAAAAAAAGAAAAGGGGGCACAGTATATATATCCTAACCCCCTAGCCTTGTCCAGGGGTCCTCCTGCAACGTTCCCCCCAAGGTTTAAAAGTATTTTGCTAAATCACAGAGAAATCCACAGTTGGATCTATGAATTTCACTGTGATTAAAAAACAAACGCAGTTTCCCGCACCAGTAAATGCTTTGGCCCCAGGTGGGCCAGGTGTCAGGGGCATTATGGGCTACAAAATAGCTTTTAGAAGCCCCGGGGACCACAACGTCCCCGGGGCTCGATGTGTGATAATATAATTGTGGGGTCCTTAGTCCCCCCTGGGCCCCAGGGACTGCCACCTCCCGGGGATATCTTTGAATAGTATGCGGGCGGCCCCTCTGGGACAATATTTAAAAAAATTAATAGGAGGCTTCTGCAGATCCCCCGTGCCCTGGGGACCGCCACCTCCCAGGAGCTGCAAAATGATTTTAGAAGAGGGTCCTTTACGCTCCTCCGGAGACCACCACATTACTGGGGCAAATAAAATAGATGGGGGGGGCTGCACTGCCCCCCTCTTACAGCCATACATGGCCTGAGGACTGCCAGGGCCCACTCCTGCTACCTCTCGAGGTGCCCACCCTTGGGAGGTAGCTGCTTGCTTTTGCTTGGTGGGAGGTGACAGCCCGCCCAAGGAAAAGCAAACACTCAGCTTTCAGCAAATGGTAGTTTTAAAAATGCTCCAGTTTCTTGAAAGTGGAGTTTTCATCTCTTTCCCTGCCACCTGACATGCGGGCAGGGAAAGAGATGAAAACATTGTTCCTGCAAACAGGGAGTTGCTATTAGCAGCAGCTCCTTGTGTGCAGGAGCAATGCTGCGTCCTGCAGGAGATGGGAGCTGGCTGGGACTTCGGGGCCTTGAAGCTTCCCCCGTGGTCTGCATAAATCTATACTGGCTGCCCTGGGCACACAGGTACATGTGGCTGGGCCTGGGAGATGGGGACACCCGGGGCCAAAATTGGCCTAGGTAGGGCCCCTCTCCCTTTTTAAAAAAAAAGTATTTGGACCTGGTTAGTTGGTGGTACCCTGGGGTAGGAGAGGTCCTTATGGCCCCCCATAAATTTCTTAAAAATAGACCCAAGGAGGTGGTGGTCCCCAGGACCTGGTGGTCCGTGTGCCCACCCATATACTTTGTCAATGTTGTCCCAGGGAGGAGGTGGGGGGCTCTGCATGACCCGTTAAGTTTTTATATTATGTAGCCCCATGAAGGTAGTGGTCCCTTGGGCCCAGGGAAGTCCTTGCACCCCCATATTTTTTTAATGTTGTGCTGGTGAGGTGGTGGTCCCCAGGGAGTCAGTGAGGACCCCCTTATTTTTTGTATGTTATCTCAGGGAGGTGGCGGTGCGTGTGACCCAGGGGGGTCTGCATGGCACCCCCTACGTTTATTTATAATGCAGGCTGGGGGAGGTGGGGGTCACCAGGGTCCGGGGGAAGGTTTGTGCAGCCCCCCATATTGTTTAAAAATGTTGCCCTGGGGAGGTGGTGGTCCCCAGGGCCTGGGGTGGTCAGTGTGGTCCCGCACAAGCTTTTTTAATGTTACCATGGGGAGGTGGTGGTCCTCAGGGAGGTCTGCGCAGCCCCCCTAAATTTTGGCCTGACATCTTTTATAACACCATTGATGATGTCACTGTAACATTTGCAGTATAATTATTGATGAGATAACTATGCATGGAAGGGGTGCGAGTTATAGTTACCTTAGTGCACTGGTAATCCGTAACCTTTGGCATTTTCAGTATATATATATTGTCATCACTTGTAAGAGCAGATAGACAAGATCTACAACTTGAAATATGTATGAAGTACCATTTGTGAGCTAAAAAAAAATTTGTAGCACACATTTGCAATTACAAATAAACATAAGAGTTAACTATACTGACACTAAAAGGTTTGAATCAAGATGAGGAAATAGATGTATGTCTCAAATCACATTTTTGAAAAAGAATATGTGAGAATTGAAGATCAAACCAATTAAAACCCACAGACATATATAAATCAGTAATGGACAATATCCAGCACAGAAAGGCTGGCCTTAGGAACATTTACCTGTAAGTTAAAAATAACATAGAGGCAAAAGATAGCACTGACCTAGGTAAGATATTTGAATTAGGTGTAAATCACCTATCAATCTAGTAATAATATTGATACATAAAAATGCCAAAAATGGAACTTGAGAGGGACAAAAATATTATGTAGAGTGTTGGTGTAAGACCCAGCTTCTGAAAGAACTGAAAAGCAATGGGGTAAATGGGAACCAGCAATAAAGGATGATCCACTAAGGACACTAGACCACGTCGTGGGAGATACTCTGAGAAAATATCCACAAAACAGAAAATAAAAATATAAAGGACAGTTGAAGTGGAATATTCGGATTTGTGAAGCCTGTATAAGAATTCTAACATTTTCAATGAGTTAGGATTAAGCATTTTTCACAAATGCACATAATGGGGACTTAAAAAGAATGTAACTTTGCACAAGAGCGCTTTGTGAAAGGTGAGTAGAAAAGACTACACCACCCAGAAGGCCTAGGGAAGGTTGAAGTAAAAATTCAAAGAAACAATAAAAGTACTCTTAATGATCGTGAGCAAGGCCGTATGGTCAAAGAGAGTCATTCATCTGGTTGTGTGTGATAAAATAATTTTGGAAGCTTGACCTCAATTAATCTGTGGCATTTTCCTTCTTGCTAAAGAATTACTTGTGAGATATACATCTGTGTGTGTGTGTGTGTGTGTATGTGTGTGTGCTTGTGTGTGTTTATAACATATATCATTAGCGGCTATACTTTCACTTCTCTGTCACATCACTATATTTTCAAATACCACGTCAGCAGGAAAAGCATGGATCACCTTTGGAACAATTGCACACACTTAAAATCAACCAAAAGACACACAGGGCTTCCATTCTACAACTAGCGGAGAGTAACACAGTTGAAGGGCTAATTGAGGGGGAGTTCGGCAATACCCCAAAGAGTAGAACTTTAAAGATGTCTGTTCAGCTAGTGCCATCAGGGGAACCCCGTTCACAATGATGACATTGAGTAGGTGACAGCATGAAGCATGTTTACAAGCAGAGCTGCTAAGAGTAGGAGTGGTGATGCTTTCAATGTTTTGGCAAATTATGTTAATGCTATATGGCAACTAATAGTCACATATATTGTCAAGAAGACAAAGGTACCACTAAAGACATGATAGAGTCTTCAAGTTGAACATCCATGTTGCAAACATACGTGTAGTCCTCCATAATCCTGTTATTTTTTTAGTCCAACAGAATTATTAAGGGAATTGCTCACTGAAATTATTGTATCTATGGAATGTCTCACACAATACTGTGTCTGATATCTACGATCAGTGTATGCTAATTGAGCAAGACTTTGGATGATTTTGAGAATGGAAAAGCTGTTCTATTGGAGGAAATATGGATGACAGAGCAGAGAATAGATCTCAAGATAGTTTCCATTCACTTGGTGACCTACCTACCAGTCAATGTCAGCAATTACTTAGTACAACAGGCAGACATCTTTTAGTAGAAATCGACTCTGTTTTCTTTCCTTTTAGAGTGTGCTTGGAGAAAATGTCTATGAGACTGCTGGGTTAGCACTGCAGAAGGTGGCATTCTCTTTCCTCAATCTTAGGGGCTCATTCCGAGTCCGGCGGGCGGCGGGCACCGCCCGCCGTGCGGAAACCGCCCAAAGACCGCACCGCGGTCAAATGACCGCGGGGGTCATTTTGACTTTCCCGCTGGGCCGGCGGGCGATCTCCAGAAGATCGCCCGCCGGCCCAGCGGTAAAGCCCCTGCAACGAGGAAGCCGGCTCCGAATGGAGCCGGCGGAGTTGCAGGGGTGCGACGGGTGCAGTAGCACCCGTCGCGATTTTCACCGTCTGCATAGCAGACAGTGAAAATCATGGTGGGGCCCTGTTAGTCGGCCCCTGCACTGCCCATGCCAGTGGCATGGGCAGTGCAGGGGCCCCCAGGGGCCCCACGACACCCATTCCCGCCATCCTGTTCCTGGTGGGTTTTACCGCCAGGAACAGGCTGGCGGGAAGGGGGTCGGAATCCCCATGGTGGTGCTGCAAGCAGTGCCGCCATGGAGGATTCCCTGGGCCAGGGGAAAACCGGCGGGAAACCGCCGGTTCCCCTTTTCTGACCACGGCTTTACCGCCGCGGTCAGAATAGCCCTGGAAGCACCGCCAGCCTGTTGGCGGTGCTTCCGTTGCCCTCCACCCTGGTGGTTTCAAACCGCCAGGGTCGGAATGAGGGCCTTAGTGAACTGTCAGAGTACATGATATGCTTGCCAGTGATTGAAAGATGTATTCCCAATCCAGATGATCGGACTCTAATCACAGTAACCTCTAGGATCTTCCAATTAGGAGCCATTAGCAATGGCTGCAAAGCCATCAACCAAAGCTGGAGGTTATAATTAAATGGAACAACCCATTTTACAAATGTTACAACTTGCAGCAGAGAGTGGTAAATAAATGCACAAGCCATTGTATCGATGTTTGATTGATTAATTGATCAAATTAGTAGAGCTCAAAGGCTTTCTTTACAAGATTTGTGGCACTAGGACAGAGAAAACAGGCACAAAAGAACACCAAAAGATTGGTCTCGTAAGTTAGCAGAAGACAGTGTTTTAACAAAGGTCTGAAAGACACGTGGTCAAACACATACCAAGAGCCATGAAGGAGCTTGGTAAAATAGAGAGAGACTACCCATATGGGCCGTCTTAAACCTCAGAATAGTTAAAAGCGGCTAAATATTTGCCGTCAGAGTCCTTTGGGGGAGGTTGTGGTGCAGTTTTTTAAACACTTATGAAGGGATGGCTCTATGCAATTCCCCCCCAAGACAATGCATAGAACCTGGAAAACTCCCAGTTGAGTCATGCCCAGATGCATTCATGAGCAACGTTTTCTCTTCCCAGGCAGTTGGTATCACAAACATCAGTAACACCTCCCTTCTGTGTGGCAGAATGCTTAATGCTTTGAAACGTGTAATTATCAATCCCCTCCTTAAGAAACCTACTGCAGATCCACACATGCTTTCCAATTACTAACCAATTATGATCCCCCATCCCAAGCACAATATTGGAAAGGGAAGTCATTAAACAACTGCAAGTTAGAGATCTTCCACCTGCTGCCCCGCCCTATATTATTGATTTAAAAGGTGTCCCCTCATTGGCCCCTGGTAAGTTAGAAAAGTATTATCAATTGCTTAATAAGGTACCTCATTGGTTCAAATCATGGCTGAAGGATACCTCTACTTTACACAGAGACATTACAAAGATGGATGCATGGATTGGTAACAGTCCTAAATTAGATAACTGTGATTGTGTCATTGTCAACTTTAGGTCTGATTCACAAGTCAGAAGCATTCTCTTGAGACTTTTTAACAGCAGGTAGCCCTGTAATGGAATAGTAGCTGTTCCCTTAGGGTATTGCTACAGACCGAAACACATCCAGGATCCACAGCCTGATTTTAGGGCCTCCATTGAGAGTGGAGTTGTTACCTTAACTTACCATCTTCCACTTTATTAAAGATTTGCTGCACTTGCTCATTGTGATTCTGTGGATTGACAAGCAACAAACTGTTAAGTTCCTACTATAATGGGGCCATGTGACATCATGGACAGCAATATTGATAGTGATGTTAAAGTTTCTGACCAAAACCTCTCTGGAGACTGCTTTTCCACTCTGGGTAACAGCCTGGCTTCTGAATAAAAGCTCAGAGAGAAAACTGGACTATGGAATGTGGCTGTTTTGGGTTCCAAAATGAACGATCCCCATTGTACAGACATTATTTATAGTCATGACATAATTGCACTTCAAGAGACATGGACACTCAATCCTTATTTTTTACTAGGCTACATGTCCTTTTTTACACCAGCAATCCCAGGCTCTTTTGGTGGGGACCAGGGTGGCTTGCTAACCTTAATATTAACCGCATTTCCCAGACAGATTACCAAAGTGAATTTAAGCTTTAGCAACTTCCAAATTTCAGGGTTGGAATACTGCTCGAAGAAGCTTTTGCTCATTAATTATTATAGCAATTGTTTTGCTTTTAATAGTTGTACCATTATTTACACTGCGAGCAGAGTGTTGGAGGGTTTTTCCACACATTCTTGGGTGTATTGTCCTATTTTATGGATGAGTAATATTATTATTCAATGCTGCAACTTAGGCTGTACAGTGTCTTGAGGTTTTTTATGGTGAACCACTAATGCACTATACTCACAAACCTTAGGAGGATGCCCTTAGTGAACTTGTAGCCAAGTATCAGTTGCATTTCACTTTTGATTCAACTGTTGAGTGCCCTGTTTAAAAGCCAACTTTTACTGGCAGGGACTACCACAGTATAATTGATTTCATGCTGTCTTCAGATGACCTGTTAAGATTTCTTGGATTTCTTACAGGGTATGATGTTGAAGGTAATGTGTTTAGTGACTCCAACTTACTTGCTGTGTTCTCTTTAGGCTACAAATGCCCCTTGAATAACTACAAAGTACCTGTCCCCTTAGCTGTCACTAAGAACAAGGTGTTCTACAGAAATGGGACAGGACTGACAAGCTACAACTGTTTAACAGTCTTGTGAAGAACAATAGGGGGGCATTGCTTACATGTTGAGATATTGATGGGGTACCTTCTGAAATCATAACATGCTTTGACTCTCTCTGCACCTTGGTTAAAGAGATGCTTACGATTTGGGTTGTGAACCGCCTGCAGAAACCTGTTAGGTGGTTTGAGTCTAATTATTCTAAAGCACATACAGCCCTACTAAAGGCTATAAAAGTTGTCCAACGACATGCTGAGCTTGTTATGTTGGGCAGTAGGTCCTATAAGTTAGCATTAGAATCAAAAAAGAGTGTTTTCGGATTTGAGTCCTATGAGACCTTGATAATTGCCAGCAATTTGAAAGACTCCCAGCAAGTTTGGAAAATTATTAAAACTCTTTTTTAAAAGATGTTCCTCTAGTGGAATTTGCCTCAGTTGTTAGCCCTGATAGTTGGTTCGAGCATTTTAAAGAACTTTAACCAACTCACTAATCCATCTCGTGGGTAATAGGGTAGGAGAATCACTGGTTTTTGATAAAGGAATGTCAATTGAGTTGAAGGAAGGAATAGCAGCCATAAATAGATGCCCTATAAGAATAGCATCTGGCCCTGATGGGGTTCCTGCTGATTTTTTCAAAGACAATGTTGATTTTTGGGCAACACTTCTGACTAATGTTTTGAATGTTTTATCCACGACTGGACCGCCAGAGTCCTGGTCTCACTCGTTCATTGTGCCCATATTCAAAAAGGGAGACAGAGGCAGCCCTAAATGCTATCAGCCCATCCCATTGATTAACACAACATCATAAATTAAGGGTGTAGTTATTTTGAACCAATTAGGGGCCTTGGTTCAGGAAAACAATATTGTGTTTGATTTTCAATATGGTTTTAGGGCAGGACTAGGCACTGTGGAACAATGCCTAAATTGACATCTAATACTTAATAAATATACCATAGCCAAGTCAGGGCATGTTTCTTCAGTCTTCATGGACTTAAAGACTGCATTCAACCATGTAAATTGTACTAAACTTTGGAGTATCATCAACAGCCATGGGACTGGAGGCAAATATAGTCAACTTTCTCAGAGAACTCCTTAGCGAGGTTTCAGCTAGTGTAAGGTATGGGTCTTTAGGGGAAAGTACTGAAAGTTTTCTGCTTTTCTGGGGTGTATGACAGGGATGTGTCTTGGCAACCTTTTTATTTACTCTCAGTACAAATGGTCTATAACATCACCTGGCTAACATAAATGCTGATGTGCTGCATATAGTTTCTGGCTCGGTTCCAGTATTAATTATGAAGATGATGCTGTCTTAATTGTTTAGAATGAAACTTGGTTTAAAGACGCTCCTAGATAGTTTTGTGAATTTTATGAATGGGTTGGAGTTAGCAATGAATCATTCTACAACTCACATTATGATTTATGGGGCAAGATCATATAAGGGAAAGTCTTTTTTCATTAGCACCACCGGCATTGTACCTGTTCAATCTTTTACTTATTTGGGCATACATTTTAATGATCATAGCACATAGAACCAACTTGATGTAGCCACTGCAGCTAAGTTTGTCTGAACTGTGCAAGGGATCTTTAAGTTTATGAAAACCTTATGCTCAAAACCCATTAAGGAGCTAGTGACAGTTCACAAAGCCAAATGTCTTACAGTGCAATTTATGAATCTGGATTTCGGGAGATTAAAGATTTTATGGCTATGCAGAGAGTGGAAAATGGGTGTCTGAAAAGGTTGTTGGGAGTCCCTCATGGCACAGCTACCTATATAAGTCTTGCAGAACTTGGCCTCAACTATGTAAATGACCTTATCAGAATTCAACCACTTCTTCTGTGGCTGCCAATCAGGACAGAGCCAGAGACTAATTCTAGTTGCAATATGATCAGGGATTGCATGAAGTTGGGCAAGGTCGCCAGCATCCTTTGGCTCCTGTATAGAAATAATATGAGTAATACTCTGGGCTTTCCCATATTTTACAGTAGCCCACAGGTCCTCTCTTCGGCCTTCAGACAGCTTCTTAAAGGTCACTTCTGGAGCTGGGCTAGCAATAGTAGACTAGGGACAGTAGAGACTGTACTGAGAAGTTTAAGAGCTCAGTATGCCTGTACAGTCCTTTAAACTCTGGATTGGTAATGGAACTCTATCTTCCATGGGTAAGCAACACTTACCAGTGGATCCTATTAACCAAGTTGGGATTAAGCACCCTGCACTGGTTGCCTTTCCAGACCATGTTAGGTATCCAACGACTATTGATTTTTGCCCATGTGATGATCATTCAGCACAGTCCACCCTGCATTTAATGTTATTCTGTAAATGTTATTCTAGTTTCAGCAACACTATCTTATTTCCACTTTTAAAGGACATTAATGTTAGACAAGGTGTCTCCAGTAAGTCACTCATGAGCTACCAGTAGCTCCCAGATACCTTCAGAGTAGCTCACAGCCTGGTATTCAATTTTAAAGGAGCACAGTGTCACATTTTTCCTTTTAAAGTTAAGGGAAGGCTGTGTCTATTTAACATTATTATCATCAGGCTGCATATAGCAGGGCCTGATAAGGAGCAGTACTAGAGTCAGGTTTATGACCCAGGCACAGAATTAAATAACTAAAACTGTGAGCTATGTAACTCTTAAATAAAAGTGTTTGTCAGCTCTGTATTGGAGGTGGGGACAAAATGAGGTTTCTCACTGCCTTTAAAGTGGAGAAAGTTAAAATGAAAAGTTACCTTATGATTAAGTTAACTTTCCATTTTAGTTTTCTAAATTTTTGTTCAAAGTGTTGCATTTACAAACAGCAGGTCTCTTGTTCCCAATAGCCAGTAGAGCACTGTGCCATAGTTATAACTGAAAAATAGTAATTTTTAAATGGGAGAAATTTTAAGTGCAGAAAATTTTTCCACATTATGAAATTTTTTGTACTTTACATTTCTCCAATTTAGAAATATGGTTGTATGTTTGTGTTATACATGTAATGGTGCCACATATGGCGATAGGTATTTCCTGTGCCACAAGTACATACGACACAGTCTCTCAGTTACCCATACATGTACATCTCATTCATATGCACACATGTTCATACATCCCCAAAGACCACGCTCTCACTGACACTCATGGCAGCCCTTAGTCAAAGTATTTTGTTCAAGCCATAGTATCTGACTCTATGGACATGATGCTTATGGTCAAGGAAGCTGAGCATGAGAGCGGCTGGTAATAATGCACAACTTCTTTATCCTTGAGTAGCTCATGATGATTTTCAGTGATCAGAAGTAGCTCTTGCTACAGAAAAGGCTGGAGACCCCTGTGTTAGACACTATAAGTCAGCCATGTCTTACTGTTGTGTTTTACCTTGTGGAACGCTGGGCATGCAACAGAGAGCCTCCTCGCTGGTGAGGTTCTATATGAGGGTTTAAGAACTCTGGGAGCAGGGTTCCACGGCAGTTGAGCTGAGCCTGAGATGTGTGTGCCTGCCCTGGTTGGTGGTATTCGGAATAAACTTGTTTTACTTAATCTTACTCAGTGTACTAAATCTCAACACTTACTTACAATCCCTTCAATATTTGGGCATATATTTGACTGTGGTGAGCTACATACAATGTGTAATGAAGCATAGGAAATTTTGCCTTCAGAAAAACGAGTAGTATGTTTGACAGTTATATGTATCATCATATTCTATATTTTCCTGTGTTTTAAAACTGCTTTTTTATTTCGTGTTTGCATTTGTTTTATTGAAAGATTGTGTAGCTAGTAGCGTTTTTCTGGCTTGCCCTGAACATCACATGCCAATGACTTACCTGCACTATGCACCTGCCACTTTTTGATGCTTTTTCAAGTGGCATTGCACTTTGCACTTGTCACTTTATGATGCAACTTACAGTTGTTTTTATCTTGGCTTATGTTTTTCTTTTGTCTTTTATGGCCTTAAGCTGAATAAAGTTTCTAAAATAACTGCAAGAGTATGTGGAACAGAACAGCATCATGAACAAATGCCAGTCTTGATTCAGACTCACTGGAGGCATAGAATAAGCGCAGTTAAATATTATAGGAGACCTTCTTGCTATCATCCTGGTCCACTCAAACTGATTGCAAGACACTCAGACACAATTGCAAGGTTGGCAGGCTCAAAATATGTGGAAGCATCTCAAGGGACAGCCCCTAAGTGAATTGGCTAATTTCTGCATAACCGGAGTCAACAAATAAGTATATATCTTTGTTTCCTTGTCTGACTAACAGGACAGTACAATGCCACAGAGGTCTTCACTATCACTGCTCATCCTTAATATCTATATGTTTCAATCAGTAGACCATTATCAAGTAAACGTTTAGATATATATATAGATAATACCCAAAGCCACATCTTCCTTGGGAATAGTGTGGTGCAACAGGCTAACTTCAAGATGTGCCTTGACATGTTCATTTGTGAATGAAGGAAAGTATATTTGTTTCAACTGGTCAAAGACTGAAGACCTAATCACGTGAGGTGTCAACTCACAGTCACATTTTATCAACTTGCTTTCTGACCTGCGAACTCCC
Organism: Pleurodeles waltl; assembly: GCF_031143425.1. Taxonomy (NCBI): domain Eukaryota; kingdom Metazoa; phylum Chordata; class Amphibia; order Caudata; family Salamandridae; genus Pleurodeles; species Pleurodeles waltl. The sequence goes on along the minus strand of NC_090444.1, from coordinate 1,146,873,294 downwards.
CCACATCCTTCTAATATGTTGGAAATCAGGGAATCATATTTGACTTGGACCTCAATTTAGGAGCACAAATAAAAGTAGTTGTCTAGGGATTCAAGTTCCAACTCTATCCTCTATGGAAAAACTATACGACTCCTCCAAAGGAACCACTGAAGAGAGCAGATACATGGCTCAGGTGATCTACTGTAAAGTATTCTATATGCCCCTCCCAAAAACATTTATTGGCAGACTCCAAATAGTGCAAAATCAAGCAGCCGGAATGTGCCTACCTTAAAAAAACAGGGCCAAATTAAGGCATTCCGGAAAGATTTTCATTATCATATGAATTCAGGCTCAAATTCATAACTGCAAGCATTTTGGACACAGCATATTTGTGCAAAAGACATGGCTACCTTCCAAACAAAGCATAGTAGGTTCCAGCAAGAAACCTGTGTTCCTTGTCAGTCTACCTGATACAACCATGACCTTTTAAGAGACTGAAGTACTACCAGGTCCACAATTATGCAACTGCTTTAGTCTTGTTTTCAGAAAGATCTTGGTTACTTTCAGTTCAGGGAATTCCTAAAAATGAACTTCTCAAAAAGGTCTTCAGCACCCACATGAAAGCAAGCAAAGAATGCCAGACGTAAGATCGCCCTTTGCATCAGGCTTGGTTCTCATTTTCATGTTCTTGCTGATTCATTGTCATGTTTTCTGTTACTGAGCCATTGTTCTGAAGTGGCGTTGATGGCATTTAACACTATACAAAACTCTTAAATAAATATAGTATACTTAAATGGATCATTCCCATCCCTGTACTGCCAAGAATTAGAAGCTATCACATCAGGGTTTCCACAAGCAGAATTTCTCCTAATGTTTTGATCCTCATTTTTATGACCAGCTCCTATTTTGGCGTTTAAATCAATGATCACTATAAGCTTGCTGAAGTGGTAGAATCCATTCTAATAAGCAGGGTGCTCAAAAATGACTAATATTTGCAAAGAATAACTATGACCGAGGTCAGATGTATGATTGTGTCACAGAGCAAGGCCCACTATCCATCTTTTTCTGCAGCAGTGATCTATGGGCTATTGCCTAAAGTGGGAGACACTGGCAATAATAGCACAGGTCTACAAGGGGGATAGCAATTTTCCTTTTATCTTTTAGACAAACAATACTTAATAAGTGGATAAAAACATTCAAAAGGAAAAATTGTATATTTTCTGAGACATTCATGTTTTGCCGTCTTAGAAATTGGGTCTCTAGTTGGCAGCGGTATGAACCCTGACGAACTAGCGAACCACAATCCTAGTCAGGGTTAGTGAGATACACATCTTATCCTGTGATAGCTTGGCACAGAGCAGTCAGGCTTAACTTAAGAGGCAATGTGTAAAGTATTTGTGAAACACACACACAGTAATCAATCAATCAATCAGCCTTTTTTAAACCGCAACACTATCACCCCTAGGGGTATATGGGTGCTGAGGTTGCTGCGCCTGCGTAGAAAAGCCAGGTCTTGAGTTTCTGGCACGCTGTGATGCTGCCGGATTGTTGACCCACATCTGAAGCATATTCCTTTGAAAAGGAAGGCTAATCTACTTAAGACATGTGAAACTGTCTTCTATTTAATGTGAATGAACACTATACAATATTCCCTGATGAAGTTCCTAGGAAGGAACGAAACTCATTAGCTGTGTCTGCTTGAAATGGAATTTCAATAAAGGAGAATATCAAATTAATTGAAGACGCATTGGACTGAAAATTATTTTCATTGAATTAGCATCTTCTAAAGCAGTGATAAATGGAAGTGGCTCTCCATAAAGCGGGTAAATTGATCAATAAGTGACTTAGGATAAGGAAAGTGCTCTCCTTTTAGATTGGTTCTTTGAATATAAGGTTGTTAGCAGTCACAACCTGAGGACTGGGCATGTATGTTTGTTCTGAAATTGGATTTGAACCGACTTGTGTGGCTTAGTTTGTTCACAACTGATTTTCTGGAGTGTAGGAGGCTGGCCTGGTTGTAGTGGGTACCTATGGTACATAGACCATATACCAGGTCCAGTTACCCCTTATTAGTGTAGTGCAGGCAGTGTCTAGAAGCCTAGGCTTATCTAGGAGATATGCAAAGCTCATGCAATACCACTGCAGTCACACAATACTCACACACATGAAAGAAAATACTCAGTGTTACAAAAATAAAGGTACTTTATTTTGGTGACACAAATGCAAAAAACACCTTAGAGACTATACTTCATTAGGAGGTAAGTAATACACAAATATTATACATCAGTATGCAAAAACAGGTGTAAAAAATGTTGGAAAACAATGCAATTAGTGAAAATCACAATAGTTAGAAATGGGCCTGGGGGAACACAAACCATATACTAAGAAAGTGGAATGAGAATGTTGGTTTCCCACCTAGGCAAGTGTAGTATGTAGAGGCGGAGCTGGGAGTACTAGAAAACCCCAAAAGTAAGTAAGTACTACAACCCACCCCAGTGCCACATAAGCAGGAGTAAAACACAGTAACTTTCCAGAACACACACAGAAATGAGAAAGAAGATTAAGCAAGAACCAGAAGAGACTGCCAGACACCAACAGTGGATTCCTGGACCTGAAGACCTGTGGAAGAAGGGGACCAAATCCAAGAAGCACAGAAGAGTCCAGGGAGAACAGGAGCCCCTGCTAACCCAGATGAAGGTGCAACAGAAGATCCACCAGTGAAGAAGAACAGTCAGTATTGCACCCAAGAAGATAGAGTCGGGTTCCTGGTTGGTGCAAGTGATGTCCCACGCTGGATGGAGGATTGCAGTCTGGTTTGTGTTACTGGAGTCTGCAGACAAGCCTTGGCATACGCAAAGTTTGCGGTTAGCAGACAATGGTGCTGCCCAGGACCAGGAAGGACCAGGTGGACGCTACGCAGGAGGGGGAGTCGAAGCGGGCTCTCAGCAACTCAGAAAGCCCACAGAAGACCAGGCAGTGCACACAGGAGTCCCACAGCACGGGGACGAACGAAGGTGCAAAAGAGGCCCACGCAGCACTACGACAAAGGCTACCATGCCATCGGAGAACCACTCAGGAAGCTGTGCATTACAGGATGGAGTGCTGGGAGCCGGAGCTGCAAGCTGCAGGAGGAACTTTGTGCAAGGATGCAAACAAGCCTTGACAACTGCAAAACACGTGGTGCACAAGGGACTTGTCTCGTGTGGGGAGGCAAGCTCTTACCTCCACCAAAGTTGGACAGTAGGACGTCAGGACCGTCGGGACCACTTCAGTCCATCACCCATGATGCAGGAACCATGCAGCTAAGCAGGACAGGGGATCCATACAACTCGTCATCGTTGCAGTAGGTGCCTGCTGGAGCAAGGGAGTGACTTCTTAACCCCAAGGGAGGTTCCTTCGCTTTTCTGGTGCAGGCTGAAGATGGACTGTCCTCAGAGGATGCACGACCAGGAAACAGTTACAATTGCTGCAGGAGCTGAAGATACAATGTTGCAGAAGGCGTCTTGCCTCTTTGTTGCAGTTTGTAGAGTTCCTGGAGGGTCCAGATGCAGTTTCTTTGGTGAGAAGTTGAAGTGGAGGATGCAGAGGATTCCTGCTGGAGTTTTGCAATACGAATCTGAAGAACCACCCAAAGGAGAGACCATATAGGGGGATTGGTCAGATAACCAAGTAAGCACCTATCAGGGGAGGGCTCTGATGTCACCTGCTGGCACTGGCCACTCAGATGCTCCCAGAGTTCCCTGCCAACTTGGAATTCAAGATGGCAAAACCCAGGGACCCTGTGGAGGAGCTCTGAGCACCACCCCTGGGTTGATGGATTATGCAAGGAGGGCACCAAATGTTCCCTTCAAAGCATTTCCAGTGGCTTTGGGAGGCTACCCCTCTCAAGCCTGTAACACCTATTTCCAAAGGGAGAGGGTGTAACACCCCTCTCCGAAAGGAAATACTTTGTTCTGCCTTCCTCGGCTTCACCTTTTTAAGCAACAGGAGGGCAGAAACCTGTCTGTGAGGTGGCAGCAGCTGGGGCTGCCTGGAAAACCTCATAAGGCTTAAATGGCAGTACTGGGGGTGCTCTAAGGAGCCCCCAGAGGGCATGGGATCATACAACCAATGCTTGCAAAAGTATGGGGGTATGATTTCTACATGTTTGATACCAAACATGCCTATGTTCGGAGTTACCATTATGTAGCTGGGCATAGGAAGTGACCTATGTCCAGTACATGCGTAAAATGGCGTCCCTGCACTCACGAAGTCTGGGAAAATGGTCCTGGAGGTTGTGGGAGCACCTCTGCTAGTGCAGGGGTGCAGTCACACACAGAATACTTTGTGCCCTGCCCTCAGGGCTGGAGGGCCTGTTATAGGGATTAGATATGAGTGACCTGGTGCAGTGTAAATGGCAGTGAAAGGGTGCATGCACCTTTTCAGTCAGGCTGCAATGGCAGTCCTGCAGAAGCCTTTGCATGGGCTCCCTATGGGTGGCAAAATATATGCTGCAGCCAATAGGGATCACCTTGAACACCATTGCCCTAGGTACCTAGGTACCATATACTACAGACTTATAAGGGGGCACCAATGTGCCAATTGTTAGTGGAATATTGTGTTAACAGTATCCAGTGACTAATTTGGAGGGAGAGAGCATAACTACTGGGGGTCCTGATTAGCAGGTTCCCAATAGACACAGTCACACACACTGACATTAGGCAGAAAATGGGGGTAACAATGCCAAGAAAGAGGGTACTTTCCTACACAACCCCTCCTCCAAACGAGGGACAGTAAGGCTAACCTTGCCCAGCTGAGTCTCCATTGTCTAAGTGGAAATATTTGAAGAGTCAATCTGCACTGGAGTAGTTACTCCCAGGTCTATGTTCCACTGTAAAGTCTATACCCTGTGGGGAAATGGACCACCTCAACAATTCTGGGTTTTCTCCTTTCATCTGCTTAAGCCATGAAAGAGGTTTGAAGTCTGTCTGAACTATGAAGTGAGTACCAAAGAGGTATGGTCTCAACTTCTTCAAGGCCCAGACCATAGCAAAGGCCTACATCTCTATGACTGACCAACACTTTTCTCTGGGGGGGTCAACCTTCTGCTGATAAAAGCAGCTGGTTGGTCCTGGCCCTCTGTATTAAACTGTGAGAGAGCTGCCCCCAACACTACCTCTGAAGCATTAGTCTGAATTATAAACTTCTTAGAGTAGTGTGGGCTTTTAAGACAGGTGCAGAGCACATGGCCTGATTTAGCTCCTCAAAAGCTTTTTGACAGCTGACTGTCCATCATATCTTTTTGTGCATCTTCTTGGATGTGAGGTCATTAAAGGGGGCCACAATGGAGCCATAATTCTTGATGAACCTCATGTAATACCCAGTGAGGCCTAGAAAGGCTCTGACTTGGGTCTGTGTTGCAGGGGAAGTCCAATCTAAAATAGTCTGGATCTTCCCCGGGAGTGGCTGAATCTGTTCTCCAACTACCAGGTGTCCCAGATAAACCACCTTCACCTGCCCTATCTGGCAAGCCTCCAAAATTTCCATAGGTGGAAAGTTTGGAGGCTCTCTCAGAGATGATCCTCCCAGGTGGTGCTAAAGACAGCTATATCATCTCGATATGTAGCACTAAAGGCTTCCAGACCTTGGAGGACTGTATTCACCCTCTCTAAAAAGAGGCAGGTGCATTCTTCAAACCAAAGGGCATAACTGTAAACTGATAACGCCCTCCAATTGTTGAGAAAGCATTTTTGGGTTTTGCATCTTTTGACAATTTGATCTGCCAATACCCTGCAGTCAAGTCAGAAGTGCTTAGATACTTGGCAGATGCCAGTGTATCTATTAGCTTATCTGCCCTAGGTATATGGTGAGCATCAGTCTTAGTGACTGTGTTGAGCCCTCTATAATCTACACAGAACCTCATCTCTCTTCTCCCATTTTGGGAGTGAGGTTTTGGTACCAGCACCACTGGGCTAGCCCAGGGGCTGTCAGAGTGCTCAATCACTCCTAGGTCAAGCATCTTCTGCACTTCAGCTTTGATGCAATCCCTAACATGATCAGGTTGCCTATACATTTTACTTTTAACAGGCAAACTATCCCCTGTGTCAATGGTGTGTTCACACCATGTAGTCTGACTAGGTGTTAGAGAAAACAGTTCAGAGAACTGTCCTAGAAGGTTCCTGCAGTCCTCCTTCTGAGATTCAGTAAGGCAGTCTGAAAGTACCACTCCATCTACTGAGCTGTCAGCTGCAGTATTAGAGAAGAGATCAGGGAGAGGGTCACTCTCTTCCTTCTGTGCCGCATCAGTGGCCATGAACAGGGTTAAGTTAGCCCTGTCATAGTAGGGCTTTTGGCGGTTCACAAGAAGTACTCAGAGAGGACTTCTTCGAGTGCCAAGGTCAACTAAATAAGTGACCTCACCCTTCTTTTCCGCAATGATCTGTGATCCACTCCATTTGTCTTGGAGTGCCCTTGGTGCCACAGGTTCCAGGACCCACACTTTCTGCCCTGGTTGGTACACTGTCAGGACAGCCTTCTGGTCATGCCATTGCTTTTGCAATTCTTGGCTTGCCTGAATGTTCTTAGTGGCCTTCTTCATGTACTCGGCCATTCTTGATCTTAGGCCAAGCACATAGCCCACTATGGTGGTCATTCTGACCCTGGCGGTCTTTGACCGCCAGGGCGGAGGACCGCGGGAGCACCGCCGACAGGCCGGCGGTGCTCCAATGGGGATTCCGACCGCGGCGGTAAAGCCGCGGTCGGACCGGCACCACTGGCGGGGTCCCGCCAGTGTACCGCCGCCCCATTGAATCCTCGGCGGCGGCGCAGCTTGCTGCACCGCCGCAGGGATTCCGACCCCCCCTACCGCCATCCAGATCCCGGTGGTCGGACCGCCGAGATCCGGATGGCGGTAGGGGGGGTCGCGGGGCCCCTGGGGGCCCCTGCAGTGCCCATGCCACTGGCATGGGCATTGCAGGGGCCCCCGTAAGAGGGCCCCTACATGTATTTCACTGTCTGCTGCGCAGACAGTGAAATACGCGACGGGTGCAACTGCACCCGTCGCACAGCTTCCACTCCGCCGGCTCGATTCCGAGCCGGCTTCATCGTGGAAGCCTCTTTCCCGCTGGGCTGGCTGGCGGTCTGAAGGCGACCGCCCGCCAGCCCAGCGGGAAAGTCAGAATTAACGCCGCGGTCTTTCGACCGCGGAACGGTAACCTGACGGCGGGACTTTGGCGGGCGGCCTCCGCCGCCCGCCAAGGTCAGAATGAGGGCCTATATCTTCTTTAGGGGGCTTCAGAGGTTACTCCCAACCCTCCTGGACAAGAGCTACTAGACCCCTAACAGGGTGACCAAAGAGGAGTTCAAAGGGGCTGTAGCCCACTCCTTTTTGGGGCACCTCCCTGTAGGCAAGGAGGAGGCATGGTAACAGGACATCCAATCTCCTCCTGAGTTTTTCAGAGAGTCCCATAATCATGCCTTTGAGTGTTTTATTAAAACGCTCAACCAGCCCATTTGCCTGGGGATGGTAAGTTGAGAGGAATTTATAAGTTACATCACACTCTTTCCACATTGCTCTTAAGTATACAGGCATGACGTTGCTACCCCTGTCTGAAACAGCCTCTTTTGGGAAGCCCACCCTGGAAAAGATTCCCAGTAGGGCTTTGGCTACTGCAGGTGCTGTAGTGGTCTTAAGAGGTATGGCTTCTGGATATCTGGTGGCATGGTCCACCACCACCAGAATGAATCTGTTTCCAGAAGCTGTGGGACGGCCAAGGGGGCCAACAATATCAACCCCTACCCTTTCAAAGGGTACCCCAGCCACTGGCAGTGGGATTAAGGGGGCCTTTGGAGTGCCACCTGTCTTGCCACTGGCTTGACAAGTGATGCAGGAGCGACAAAACTCCTTGGTATCTTCAGGCATGTGAGGCCAGTGAAAGTGAGGGACCAGTCTGTCCCAGGTCTTGCTTTGTCTCAGATGTCCAGCAAGGGGAATATCATGTGCCAAAGGTAACAAATATTCTCTGTATTGAAAGGGAATGATCAGTCTCCTGGTGGCGTCTTGCCTCGTGTCCCTTGCCTCAAAATACAAGAGATTGTTCTCCCAGTACTCCCTGTGGGTGCCACAGATATCCCCTGCTTCTTCTTTGACAGTTTGCTGTCTCAAATCCTCAAGTGTGGGGCAGTTTTGCTGTGCCACACTTAACTCCTCCCTGGCAGGCGCCCTGCACCTAAGAGTTCAGCTGTATCAGCTTGAAGTCCTTCAGGTGTAGGTTCTGCCCAGGGTGTTGACTCCTCCTCCTCAAAAGGGGAATCATAAGTGGAGGGAGGGATAGTGGATAGCTCTTTACCCTTTCTACCCCTACTTTTGGGAAGCTCTTGGTCTATACTTTCAGGATCCAAGTTTCCCTGTCCTCTTCGCTTCTTGGCCTGAGCCCTGGTCAAAGCAAAGACATGCCCAGGAATGCCCAGCATGGCTGCATGGGCCTCTAAGTCCACTTCAGCCCAAGCTGAAGTCTCCAAGTCGTTCCCTAGTAGACACTCAACAGGTAGGTCTGTGGATACCACAACTTTTTTAGGACCAGTAACTCCCCCCAGCTGAGATCAATAACTGCCATGGGGTGGCTTACAGTGTTGCTATGGGCATCAGTCACTTGGTACTGATGACCAAGTAGGTGTTGCTCATGGGCCACCAGTTTTTCAGTCAAATTGTGACACTGGCACCTGTGTCCCTGTAGGCCTCAACCTGAACACCATTTATTAGGGGTTGTTGCTTGTACTTATCCATATTACGGGGACAAGCAACAAGGGTGGCAAGGCCAATGCCACCATCAGAGACTAAAACAGCCTCAGTGGTTGAACCAACCCCCACTACATTTCCCAGAGTGAGCCCTGATACACCCTTGGACTGACTGTTTGTAGTGTTAGTTTTCAATCACCACTGCTATTGCTAGGGGCACTAGTTGTAGCACTGGGCGTTGTGGTGGTGAGGGGCTTGGTGCTTTTCTTAGGGCAAGAGCTATCTCCTGCCCCATGGCCTTCATTCCTACAGATATAGCACCAAGGCTTTTTATTCTGATGGTTGTGAGAAGAGGATTTAGACCCACCCCCAGAAGAGTTTTGGGGGCATGATGAAGACTATGTTTTTTTCTTTGTCCCTACCTTTGTCATGTAACTTACCATCCTTGTTCTTGTCCTTGTCTTGCCTTCTTTCCCAATTCTTGGAGAGAGGTCAGATCTGAGTCTACGAAGTACTGGTACAACAAGTCAGACACAGAGTTATTCAAAATATGCTCTCACCAACAGATTGCACAAGCCCTCATAGTCTGACACTTTGCTGTCAATTGGCATCTCTTCAGTATGGGGAGACAGTGGAGTTGCTTGCAATGGGGTGTGATGTGGGTTAGTCGTGGTAGGCCGAGGATGAGTCGGGCTGCGGCGTTCTGAAAGGTCTGAAGTCTCTGTAGGAGGTGGGAGGTAATTCCTATGTAGAGGGTGTTGCTGTAGTCCAGTCGGCTGGCAATAAGGGCCAGTGTCAGGGTGTGTCTTGTGTGTAGGGGTAGCCACTTGAAGATCTTACATAGCATATGCAAAGTGAGGAAGCAGGCGGAGCAGACGGATTTGATATGGGATTTCATAGTGAGCTTGTTGTCAATGATGATTATGAGGCGACTAGCGTTGTCGAAAGTAGTGGGTGCGGGTCTTAGGTCTGATGGCCACCAGGTGTTGTTCCATGTGTTGCTGCTGTTGCCAAAGATCAGATGCAGTGGTGGTCCTCAGAGGGATAGCCACTGGGTACCGTTTGGTATGATCCACCAGCACCAGGATAAACCTGTGACCAGAAGTAGTCTGGGGGTCCACAGGCCCAACAATGTCAATGTTCACCCTTTCAAAGGGGGTGCTAATGAAGGGTAATGGTTCCAGGGGAGCTTTTTGCTTTTTCCCTGTCTTCCCAGAGGCCTGGCTGGTCACACAGGTCCTGCAGAACATGTCTGAGGAATTTCTGATCTTAGGTCAATAAAAGTGGGGGACAAGCCTTGCAAAGCTCTTTTCTTGAGCCAGGTGTCCTACCAGGGGAATCTCGTGAGCCAGCTCCAGTAGGAAGGCTTTGTGGCATTGGGGGACCGCCAGGGCCCTTGTTGTCCAATGCACAGGAACTTTAGTTTCACTGTAAAGGAGGTTGTACTCCCAGTAAATGTGATGGCTCCCAGAGACATCACCTGCTGCTTGGGCAGGGAGCATAAGGTAAAGCAGGCCCAGTCTGCAATAAAAATAGGCAATGGCAAAAGGAACAGATCTGGCTTTTTGTTAATGGAAGTGTTTAGTAATAGTTGGAGGAGTTGCTTGATTTGCCCCCAAGAGTCCCAAAAAGAAAAAACCATAATGAAGCAACAAATTGTGCTACAAGAATGTGGAAGCTGTGAATAGGGCCTGTTTGTTTAACTCCGAGTATTAGCATAGCTGATGTGCCCTCAAAGAAGAAGAGTGGTTAACCTAAAAAGAGCAATTACACTGCACTATGCAGGCTGGAACCACTTCCTGGAGCAATTGGCGTAGAATGTGGTAAAGTCCAGGGAGGCAGAGGTATGATTTGTCCTCCTTCCTGTACCTATGAATGTTGAAAAACTAAGAAGCGATTTTGGCACGGGCAACCAAAGAGGACCTCATGCACCAAGCACACCATCCCACTGACCACCTGTGGGGGCTATGTCTCAAAAGCATTCCGTTCCAGCCCATCTTCACAATATTTTATATTCTGCTCCGCTCCATTTTGAAATGCAGCGTGGTATGTAAGGAGGACTATTTGCATAGCAGGCATCTGATTGATCTCTCGGTTGCAGAGACTTCCACGGGGGAATCATTCATTAGCTTTCATTTCCAATCTTTTTGAGGACATGAAATGGAAATCGAAAAGCGGGCGGGAAATGAAGGTTTCTTTTCCATCGGAGGTGAGGCCTGGTGCCCCATAAATCCACAGCCCGTCAGAGCTGTTCAATGCTTGAGATTTACTCTGGCATCCGAGGGAACTGTGAGAAGGTGACAGTTACGGTAATATTTTTGTGTAAACCACAGAATGGAGATATGCAAATAGAATTGCTACTCCCACGTTAAACCTGCTACATATTTATTTAGAAAATGCAAACAGTGCTCCCGCATCCCGTGTACCTGGAAAGCGTACTAAACAAAAGATTATACAATTTAAAATGAATTATTTATTATGATAATCTCGGTGCATATTAGTCGTATATTAATGTACACCAGCAAACCCCTTAAAGATACATACATTGAAAAACAGGTTTTGACCTGGTTTCGGAAACATTTTCTCTGAACTCGTTTAAGTAATAGCTAATTATTGATCAATATTTAGGATCAAGCCATGGAGTTCTTTGCTATTGGCAAATCCACCTGAAGGTCTTCAGAGCTTGCTTGCAACCTCTGCTACTCAGCTACTCTCAGGCAATGGGGACCACTTTCTCAGTACCCAAAGTAGAGGAGATCGCGTCACCACGTCATTAGAGGTCCCCCAAGAGTTGGACCTATTCCTTCACTTGCACCCCTAAGGAAACTATCAAAAGAATGGGGCCCCATCCCAACTGGAAAGAAATGGTTACCAGAGTTGAAACCGCTCAGTGCTGTATGATTTTGATGAAAGGATGCAAGGATTAGGAATGAGTGGTGCTTTAAATGGGTAGTTACTGTCTGGTACTGAGTACCTACACTTCTTAAAATTGAAAGGGAGGGTGCTTCTCTCCGCAGCACTGGTACAGTACTTTTAATGGGAGAGTACCAGCAGTGTTCAGTAGGAAACAGGTACTTTGGACAGCAAGCACTGGGAATGACGTCAGTTAAGCTTGTGTTTTCATCGACAAACCTGACGGTGTCTACTATAACTATTGGGTTTCCAAAGTGCCTATTTTGTTAGGGTCGTAACAAAGTGTCTAAGGAAGGATTTAGGAAAACTTTGGGCCTGATTCTAACTTTGGAGGACGGTGTTAAACCGTCCCAAAAGTGGCGGATATACCACCTACCGTATTACGAGTCCATTATATCCTATGGAACTCGTAATACGGTAGGTGGTATATCCGCCACTTTTGGGACGGTTTAACACCGTCCTCCAAAGTTAGAATCAGGCCCTTTGTCTGTGGTTACATTATGAATCCGGAGGACTTTTATTACAATGTTTGCCCGCCATTTACTAACTTAATATATTTGGATCATTTCGTTTCCACTTACTAAAGGGTTTTTAACCACTCACCGAAGGTGGTGCTCGCCCCTCAGGATCTCGCTGTGGTCATCAGCCATCTGCAAAGAGATCCCTTTATGGTCTTTGGTAGATTTCAATTGATCTTTGTAGCAATTTATTTGCTAAGCCTTTATGGTGTCTAGGTTTCCTGGTATCTTCAGATCCCCAAGAAATAATCCTTCCACACACCACAACTGCAGCACCAACTCAGTTCTTTCTTCCAAAAATCAGAATGTCACTGATAGCAAGAGGTGATTCCTCCAGGTTGCATAGACATATCAGAGGCAGGTAAATCAACACTCTTGGGTGTTCATTAGATAATGCTATAATATGACATCAATGTGGCTGGGCTCAGAGAGTGGAAGGAACTCTATGTGAAAATAGGTACAGCAAAAAATGACCAAAAAACATAAATTGCTATATTAAGCAGTTGGGTTAGGATCATTATGCTGAAAGTTTATTTGCAAGTAGAGCTGTAGTTACCCCCAGTGGCTCATGTCTGTTCCAGTAGAAGTATGACAGCTTCTTAGGCATTGTCAATGACTGTTTTTTTTTTTTTTAATTTTAGTTCGCATTGCCTTCAAAGTCTGTAGTCATCACGTCCTTTCTTAATAGTAATTCCATTACACCAATTCCATCTTGCTCCCCCTAGTCCCTAATAATGTGAAGTGTATAATTCTGCCAGACAGGCAAACCACTGCTCAACTCAAACAAAACAACACAATCTTTGTATGTCCTCATAATGGAGATTGCCACTTGTACTCCATGCACTATATAACCAGAGCAGATCCAACCACAATTCCTGATTAGACTGCCCAACCCTCAACTAGACAGAGGTGTTGTGGGTTCTCCTTAGATTCCTGGGTTGGGCACCCTCATTTGAGCATTAGTCTCCTAGCCTGTGCCTTTTACACGCAGACACATTATTTAAGCATTAGGCCCTTAGCCTGTGCCTTTTACATGCAGACACATTTTCATTCATTTCATATTTTTAGCACAGCAGCTTGTAGCTCGTTGTTTTTATATTTTAATCAGTTGCTTCATTCTGAGAAGACATAGTTGTTAGTGTTGCATATTTTTATCAGTCCTTTTAACACATTTCACTTTGTGACCTGTTCAAGGCTGTCATGTTTGGTACATGAAAATGTAACTCGTACTGCCAATCCAGGAGCTCAGGAGTCAGTCCCCAAATCCTAGACACATTTTCAGGTCAGGCCTGTTTTTTTCGTTCGTTAAACTTTATTTCGGCAAATATTGCCATAAAAGTCAAGTCAAGAGATAAATACAACATACATATATACATTTCACAATTGAATATAAGAAACAATACATACAGTTGGCAAGAAATATATGGATGTCTCCATGATTAAGCAGTACTGCATATAAAAATATAAATAACAATTTATAAATTAATTAAAAGCCAGAACTAAAAAATTAAATAACTTGGATCGAAGAAACAGTGCATCATATACCTTTACAAGGAAGGGAAAGAGCGGGCCACCTAACAAAATATTACAGTTTGTGACCAAGTCGTTTTCTGATAAGGTACACATTAAATAAAAATCTACTTGTGCCAAACACCACTAATTGTGAAGTATTAGACTGAAATATGCGCTCTGCTTCTTTGTAGGATCTAACCCCCACATATTTGCAAACGGGTTTGATCCAACAATCCCTTGGTTTCTTGTATACTGGGCAAACGAAGAGTAGATGGACAACATCTTCTTTAGCCCCTAAAGTACAGAGAGTGCACAATTCACAACCTTTTACCCCTCCCCAATTGCATGTGTAAGCATTAATCTGTAAGACCCCATACCTAAACTGTAGATATAGGCCCTCATTCTGACCTTGGCGGTCTTTTCGCAAGACCGCCGAGTTACCGCCGCGGTGAAGACCGCCGACCGCGGCGGTATGCCGCTGTGCGCATTCTGACCGCTGGGAGCGTACCGCCGGAAAACCGCCAGCAGCCACACTGGCGGTCGGCGGGAAAGTGGAGACTGGTCAACCTCCACCGCCACGCCAGCAGAACACCGCCCACAGAATTACGACCCACATTTCTGTGTGGCGGTCTTCTGTTGGCGGTCTTCTGTTGGCGGTCACCTCCCCATGGCTCCTGTCACCTCCCGGAGGACCAACGCACAAGGTAAGTTGATCGTCCGTGAGGGGAGGGGGTGGGGGGGTGTTGTGTGATGTGTGCGTGCATGGGGGTGTGCGTGGGAGTGTGTAGAGGGGGTGTGTGAGTGCGTGCATGCGGGCGGGGAGTGCTGCTGTGCCTATGGGCAATGTGTGTAGTTCGGCGGGTGCGCATGTCGGCATGTATGTGTGCGGGTATGTGTCCCCGTTGTGTATGTGTGTGTGTAGGGGGTGTGTATATGTGCATGTAGGGGGTGTGTGCATGTCGGGGTGCGTGTATGTGCATGTCGGGGTGGGGGTGGGGAGGGGGTTCGTACCACCTCTGGGGGGTGGCAGGGGGGTGGAGGGTGTGGGGGGAGGACTCGGGGGGGCAGTGGGGGGTGGGGGAGACCCCTATCAGTGCCAGGGAAGGAATTCCCTGGCCCCGATAGTGCCTACCGCCATGGTTCGCATGGCGGTTCCCGACTGCCAGAAACCGCGGCGGTAAGCAGGGTCATGATACCGTTGGCGGTCTTGGGTCGACCGCCGGACCGGAGTGCGCAGACTCCAGCCCGTCGGTCATGACCGCCGTGGCTGTCGGAGTGGGGAAGTGGCGGTCGGTCGCGGCGGGGACCGCCGCGGTCAGAATGCCATTTTTAATACCGCCGGTCTGTTCGCGGTCCGACCGCCGTCTCTCCGCCGACCGCCAAGGTCAGAATGAGGGCCATAGTGTTTTTGCCAGTGGAGGACCGATCTCATCCAAAAATTGTTCGAATTTAGGTGTATCTTTTATGTTCAAAAAATTCAAAGACAGAATACCAATCGATGAACTATGCAATAGCTCTCCGTTGACATAAGACCAAAAGGTGTCCTTTACATATTTCCTGGTACATGTTGTCATATTCTGAGGAACTTCCCATAGGTGTGATAAACCTAATCTCTCATACCACTTAGATACATATTTTAACCAAGGGGTATTCATATGACCATCTATCTGAGTTAGTTCAGTCAATCCACTCTTGTAATCACTCAACTCCGGGGTTACCCATAACCTGACCCAATACAGCAGTGGTCTTAATAATGCTTGATAGTCTGCTCTTTTAAGGTTAATATCAAGGAAAACAGGGACTAGAGGAGTTCTTATCGGTATTTTAAGTAGCCTTCGTACAAAGTGGTTTTCCGTTTTTCCAAAATTATTGTTACAATAGTAACCCCAGAGTTCAGCACCATAAAGGGCGGCCGATTGGGCCTTCGCTTTATATACTTCAAGTGCCCGTGAGATTGCTTTAGAATAACTAGCTCCGTGTACTTTTAAAATAGGCATTGAGTTTTGTTTAAGGGATAAGATGCTTTTATCCATCTGTCCTTTCCAGGACTGGTTACTATCCAGCATTAACCCCAAATAATTAAAACTCCCTACCTGTTCCAGTTTTTGATTCTCCAAGGACAGATTATTCCTGAGGGGTTTCTTGGGGTTTATGGACATATACTTAGTTTTGGTAGGATTTATTTCTAGCCCCTTCCCCACACAATACTTCTGGAAAGAATCCACCAAATTTTGCAAACCTCTCGGAGTTTGAGAAATGAGGATGGTATCATCAGCAAATAATAATGCCGTAACCGGCTCACCACCTAGCTTCGGGAGTCATGTACACAATTCCTTAGATAGCTCGGAATATCATTAACATATAATGAAAAGAGTGTAGGTGCTAACACGCAACCTTGGCGCACACCACGGTCTACAGGTATGGCCCTTGAGGTTTCACCTTCTTTTCCCCATCTAATTTTTGCATAGTTCCCTGTGTGAAGCTTGATAAGTTCTTTAAGTAGTTCCCCAGGGACCGCCATGTTCCTTAATGTAATCCACAACAAATTGCGCGGAACAAGATCAAAGGCGGCCCTTAGATCCACGAATGCCACATAGAGACTACCCTTCCTTATGTTTATGTACTTCCAACAGATGCACATAAACCTAAACACCTGGTCAACCGTACTGATTTTTATTCTAAAACCAGCCTGATATTTGGTTAATATTTTAAACTCTTCAATCCAATCTAAAAGCCTATTTAAAATGTGTCTGGCATATATCTTTTGAAAAATGTCTATTAAACATATTGGGCGGTAATTACTTGGATCATAGCAATCACCTTTTTTAAAAATTGTTATAATTTCTGCCCCCTTCCATGAATCGGGGATCGGTGTGCCTGCCACAATGGAATTACTCAGGTAATTTATATAAGGCCCCCACACATCCACATCAAATTTTAGTAGATCGCCGGGAATTTTATCAGGGCCTGGGGCTTTGCCCATTTTCACAGCTGATAAAGCCTTATTAGTTTCTTCTAAACTAAAAGTTAATGGAGCAATACTCATTTCTAGGTTTGTCTCATATTCCCCGAAGGGTAAACTCTCCTTTTTATTAGCATAGAGCTTAGTGAAATGATCACACCAAGTATTTTCATCTAGGAAAATATCCTTTGTTGATCTACCCTGCTTATTTCCCTTAGCGATTAAATTCCAGAACATGCTCTTATCCCGTAACTTAGCTGCATTCAAGAGATCCTCCCAAAAACTTTCATCCCATACTTTTTTAGCTTGGGCCATAGTGTTTTTGTAGGCTAGTCTACCGCTTTTTACATCCAAACAGTTCCCGGATTTTACTGCCTGGATCAGTCTTAATTTTGCTATTCGACAATCTTTATTATACCATGGGTTCGCTGTCTCAAGATGGTTCCTTATCCTATTACCATCTTTTTTATAAATTTTACTCAATAGTGGAGTTAGTGCATCTACCAGCTTAAGATGTAAATCAAGAACACCTTGTGTTCCCAATAATGCTAGCTGTGAGTCTCCTACCGTTTCAGTAAATACATTGTAAATATTTATCAGCGTCTTTTCTGTTCCCAAGATATATGGCCATCTTAGAGCACGCCTGTTATTGGTTACCTCTAGCTCCGCGACCGTGGTATTTAATAGGGTCTCTTCTTCGGATCTAATAATAAATGATTGAGAGTCTAGCCATAGTTGGAGGGGGAAATGATCACTCTCCGTCCTATGGTCTATCTTGAAATCGGTTATTTGGTTCCATAGATTCCGGGTAGCCATTACAAAATCTATATGTGACCTGGAATTTCCCTTAAAATAGGTTGGAGCTGCTGGTCTATCTGATCGAAATCGACCATTACAAGCCCTTAGATCTTGTACCACAGTCAACTGTAGAATCTGTAAGGCGGCTTTTGTGCTTTTAGCTGAACTTGCAGATTCTAAGGGTAAGATATCATTAGCAGCATCTTGTTCATCAAATAGTTTTTCCAACCCCAAGACAGGCTCATATTTACAGTTAAAATCCCCACCAACTAACACCTTTACATTATCTCCTAATGAATCTAAAAAGGAATCCAAGAGTTCTACCACCTCTGATTCCTTGTTAGATGGGGACGGTCTATTATATATATTTATTAAATGTATAGTTTCTTTCCCTCTTGTATCAATTTTAAGGCCTAGTAGGTCCGGAGAGGGGATAGATAACTGGGTGACATCTATTTCTAGGGTCACTTTAACCCAGATAACCAGCCCCCCAGAGGCTCTACCTCTAGTTGATGGAATAGCATAAGAACAGTATGTTTTATACCCCAACCTATGGGGGGTTTCTACCATCCAAGTTTCCTGTAGGAATATGATATCGTAATTCTCAATATAGGAACACCATACCACATCCTCAAGGTTCCTGGCTAAGCCAGCTATATTCCAAGATATCAGTCTAATATTTGTTTTCCCTTTTACACAGGGTGAATCTAATACTATAGGGAAGTTGTCTTTTTCTGTAACATCCTCTAGTTCAACTAAAGGATTTAACTCTTTGTCTTGATTATAGTCTTTACTAACGTCATTAACCTCCATAGTTACTGTGAGGCACTTATCAGGTACGCCCAAACTGATTACCTCACTCAAGCTAGAATAAGGGGATTTAACGCTGTTTACCAATTTAACTGTCCATGAATTTCTGGGGCTCGAAGGTACTATAAGTTTCGGTTCTAAATATTCTATACTCTGTTTTTGTTCCCACGTCTGGGTATATACTAACATTTCTGTGATAAATTCCCCTGCTCGTGGGAGTCAATCGTTTTCATCCAAAGTACTCAGTACCGAAAATCTATTTTCAATTGGAATATAGAAATTTGTGTTTCTTCTATTAGTCAAGAGTCTGTGTTTTTTAGAAAATTCTGATGTACTGGCTAGATGTCTATAAAAATAACCCAGAGGATGCACACCCACGTCAGACTCCTCTACATCCAAAGAAGCTGCTCTAAGAAGAACAGTCGCAACATGTTGAGGGTGCCTAAAATTAACAATTACACAATCCCCTTTACATTTTTTCCTCGCGTTTCCGATCCATGGTACCCGTCTAGTAGGCAGTATATGATTGGATAGATGTGGGGGGAAACCACAATTTTTGTTTAACCAAGCAACTGATTTCCGTTTGAGAGAATCATGTGATTCCTCACGGAAATTCATTGCTGTCGGGTCTAAGGGAGGAACATTTGAAAGGACTATGACATATGGTTCACAATCAGGTGGAAGATTAATATGATTTGGTCTGTTCAGGGGAGTAGTGTACCTCACGATATTAGATGCAGCTGCTTTCATATGAGGGGTACTATCCACCATACATGGTGGCTCCATAGATTCTGGTAGACATGACCTCTGTGCTACAACCAAATTGTGCAGAGTTACCGGATTGAACGGGTAGCTCAGACTGTTTCATAGTCTGTACCTTGTACATCTTGTCTAAAAGACCACCCAACCTAGATACCTCCATAGATAACAATTCATTTTTTTCCATAAGAGGTTTAGTCATATGGTCAAGTTTTTCCTCAAATAGCTTAGCGATGTGACCCAAAGGATCACAATTCACATCGTCCTTATTAATTATAATCTCGTTATTAGCTACATTACTTCTATGACCATATTCTATCGTTGGTTTAAGATGTATGTTCCCCCGCTTAATTTGCGTTTTTCTGCATTTTCTAACAGCTCTCTTAGGAGGCGAATGAGACAATGCAGACTCACTCGGGGGCTCCAATGGGTCTTGAATAGGTGGTTCTAAAGCTAAGGGTAAAATGGCTGAGTTTTCCAAAGGGGAAGCTTCAATATTAAGGGGATCCACCATAATAGAACCGCTACCATCAACAACAGAAGAAAAAATTTCTGAGGTGGACTCCTTCCCTAAGGATTTCCTTCTATCGATGTTTATCTTGCTCACCATTTTAACCAAGTAATTATCCAGGGTGGAAATATTTTTAGCCATTCTACACCACCCTCACGTATATAACAGCCACTACTAGTATTGATAAAATAAAATACTCGATGGACTGTCTAGTATTATAGCCCTCCCCAAACAGAGCTTTTATATCGTAACGAAGTAGGGCACCTATATATATCAGCAATAACGCAGAGCAACAAGTGTATATGACCCAGGAGGCACAATAACTCAATTGAATGGAGCCCAAGTGTACAGCTTACTAAAGCGTTATCAGATTAAATAGAAGCAATTAATATTTTAGCGATAGCTTAGCGAATTGGCCCAACCCGACCCCTTCCGGCCCCCTAACGACCACACAACGGCCCGCCCTTTGCCCGGGCTTAGCGTGGTCCCGCTCAACCAGGGGCAGGGGCAGTTTAATAGCGCCTTCGGGCGCGCAAAATGCGTTGGATCCGCTTTTGGGGTGCAAGGGGGGCCTGAGTAATGTGGTCACGTCCTGTCCCGTCAAACGCTCCCCCACACAGCGGTCGCGGTATCAGGCGACGGCGGGGGGGAGACGTGGAGGCCAGCAGAAGGAACAGCAGCCCCGAGAACCACAGGGGCACACAGGTATGCAGCACGATGCGGGCGTTGGTAAATTCACTGTAATCTCTGACTTGGCCTCGTGACGTAAATGACCAACCAAGACGTTTCCAGTTCCGTTTCCACAAAAAGGAGAGGCGTGAAAGGAGACCAAAAGTGTTATTAAGTCTGTTATGCTTCTCTAGGCCCCAAATCAGTCCTTGCTCAGTCTCTCATTTTCACAAGTCTCATGTCCGCTCTTCTGCTTTAACTCTCAAGGTCTAATTGGTTTGCTTTGCCTCAGTTTTCAGTTTGTCGTTCTCTTAAAGTCGTCAGCTCGTCTAACAAGAGTGCCACCACCCGAGTCTCTTTCTGTTGAGATCGTTCTCCGGCTCACTGCCCGGGATTTTTTTTGAGTTCGCTAAAAAGAGGCAAACTAGCTGGCGTTAAAGAAAATGCCACTTGAATCAGAGACTAAAGCGCTTTCCCAGTCACTTTTACTTAGGCGATTAATCCTATTAAATGCGCGGGATGAGTGGGGCGCTCGTTTGCAATGTCCGGCTATTGCCGCGTGCGCTTAAACTGAGCAAATGTTTATTGTAAGAGGCCACCGAGTGTGACCGCGTGCGACGGTTTTCAGGGGCGAGCTGTGCGGTGCGATGCGGCTTACCAGGGGGCTGTGAAACGCTGTCTCGCCTGCCTGCCTGCGTGCCTGCGTGTTCCCGGCTCCCCGGGCTAGGCAGAGCGTCTGCTGCTGGCGTTGTTTGTCGAACCGGGCCGCGTCCGTTTTCCCCTCGCGGCCTGGAAACAGGTAAGATTGCTGATCCTGGAGCGGAGGGAGGTCTCCTTCTGGCTCCGTGCGCCGCTGCACGCCGAGCCCTCCGTCCACTGACGGGCTCTGACGGGCTCTGACGGGCTCTGAACCGTCCCGCCCGGCCCGAGGCTGATGGAGACCTCCGCGATGCGAGCGGACCGGAACTGGCGAGCAGACTTCTTTGATTCACACTGCAATCCGACTCGTAAAATGAAATTTGTGGCCTGTTTTTAGAACACTGCAGTTTATATTATATAAACACTGTACCGGCCTAAGGGGAGGCAGAGGGCATTCCAGTCATGGCCGTCCTGCGATGCACATCATTCCATCATTCCATTGATAGCTTCTCTGATCCTGGCGCTGACTCTTCAGCCTCCAGAGAGGATTGCCACTCAAACAACAGGCAGACCCTTGCCAGCCACCTCAGGTGTGGGGTAAGGGTCCTTCACTTAGACCGGGATAGGCAGAAGGGTTACTACGGCTCTGCTCTCAGATTTTAGACATAGGGTGTACATAGGAATCTTTAGGCTTTTAGGATCATGCAAAAATGGTGAGGTTGTTTACATCCTTCACACTAATCGTAATGATGATCACTGTTCTATGTTTCGTCTGCCTAATTATTGCAGACCATATTTTTTATAATCTGATGCAATTGTTTCAATAAATACATTGAAAACTATCTTGCATCTTGTATCCTGCCTTAGCATGTGTGAGTCTCTGAGTCACTGAGCGAAAGGGGTATGATCTGTTCACCACAACTTCCCTGAGGAGTCATAGTGTCATGTTTAGGTTGCCACAAATCACTTTTCATTTTTAGGGTTTGCTGGGGCACTACTGGCTAGCCAGGAAATAGGCAGACATCTTCCAGCCAGCATGGGGCTGACTCAGTCACCTACACTCGATGGTGCTGCCACCTGAAAACATGCAGACATATTACCAAAATAGCAACCACATGAGAAAGGCATGTGTCAAGCCCGTAAGGGTGGGTGGGCCATGGAACATGGATTCAGAATAATGGGATTACCAGTAAATAATCAGAGCATTACCTCCTTATTTACTTCCTCATCACAGTTCTTACTAATGTAGGGATATTCTCAAGGAGACTCATACAACGACCAGAAAAGAATCACACACAAGATGCCCAATGTACATGCCACAGAACTGAAAAGTGCCACAACTGAGAGCCAAGAACACCATGAATAACCATATAAAAAAATAAAGGTTTCTCCCTGCATTCCCATGAACACTGTAGATCAGAGAGAGTAGAAAAGGGAATAGAAAGTCAAAGCTGCAGCAGAAGCAGCCTGTGCGATGTCTTCCACAGATTCATCTCAAAAGGTAGCACAGTCCCAAGAGAAACTCTCCCACAAACGTGCCTGGACAGAGGCATGCCCCAAAGTAGACATTACTCAACTGCAATATAACACAGATGCAAGCCAAGCCATGTCAGTCTCAACAAGCCCTCATCAAAAGAGTGTAAGGCAGCATGGCAAACTCATTAAGGGACAAAACTCCGACAATGTAGAAGCATTGACATAAGCTGTCAATCAGCGCCTGGAAAGAACAAATACAATAGCAAAAACAAGTGACGTAGTAGAGTACCAACTTCAGCACACACGCCATGGCACAGTCACAGCACGGTGTGTAGACACCCCTACATCCCCAGCAAACATTCAGTGAGGAGAAGGAAGCAAATAAACAGGAGGGAGGCATGACAATAAAAAGGTAAATCCTTACCTCTCATTAGCAGTCCCTGATCTTTGCCTCTGACCCAGGCAGCGTCCACGGACAACACCAAGTTCCAAACCTGGAATCCATGCCCAACACCAGATCCGAATAAAACAAAAAAGCAAAAGATGGGCCATTCAATGAGGGTAAAGTGAGGAGTATGTCACAGACAGATGCATAAGTAGGTAGTTGTGGTTAGGCCTGCTCTGCTTATATTGTGCTTGGGACATTGAAGCGGGGCACTCCCACTGTAAGAATCCAGGGCAGGTTTTTCTTTTAGGTGGGCAGAGGGGTGCCTGTATGGGAGGTATACACACCTCATGTTAGCATGAACTGGGAAGAGTGAAAGGGTGAGGAGGTTCTTCTTTCAGAGGGGGGGTGATCGTATTTCTAGTCTTGTTGTGCCAGGTTAACAACACCACGAACAGAATCCTCTTGAGGGACACCATTGCAGAAAAGTTACTTGATTATATAAACAATGTAGACTAGCTAAACAGAAGCACAGATTTATCGAACTATGTAACAATACAATTTTGGCAATTACTTATGAGCTGTCACCAAGTGTACATGGAAACAAAGGTGGTTTATGGAGGTTTGCTTGTGTTTAACGGGCAAACAGTGCTCTGACCTAGAGACATTTTAGAAAAAGGATCAATCTGATAAAGATGCTGCCAATTCCAGCTCTGAGACGTGAAAACAAAATCCTATTTTCAACCACACAACTGAAAATGGGGTTTCTACAAAAAAGCAGCAATGTGATACAGGTTAAAACAGAAGCCCACCTATGTTTGATAGATCTGAAGATGACCCCATTACAATAAAGAAAGAAAAGCAACTAAGCACAAGAAATCAAATCAATAAAGATAGAGCCAACCCTGGCGTCCATACAGTACTCCAGGCTATGACCACTGGTCCTGCAAACTTGAAAAAGAAACCTTCCCTACTAAAAGTCTCTAAAACACACTTTCTGCTAGATGGAGTAGCCTGGCATCAACATTATCAACGGCACAAAGCACTAGTGGCCCATGTCCTATTCTTTTGGGCAAGGACGGTTCTCATGGTCTTTTGACAAACATTGCCAAAACAACAATCTGCCTTTTGCTGATAATTCTCTCCTAGAGCATGGATTGCTTCTTGATTAGGAAGCCATCACAGGGTCCTACCGATCTGGTATAATTCTATGTGTCGACCTCTATTTTTGGCAAAGATCATCGGTACATTGGTTATGCTACAACTTCTTCAATATTTGGAATCCAATAGTTTAGTGGGCAATAGGCAGCCAATTATCAGACTGGACAAAGAAATTATGTTCGAAAACTATTGTTATGACCGGCAGACCAAAGTTCAGTCCTACAGCTTCTGCTATTGGAACAATCTAAAATATTTAGTACAAGCAATCGTGATATCCTCTCCATGTCCTGGACAAAGTAAGATAGAAATGTCTCATATAGATGGCTCCTAGCTTTTTTATGGGTATAAGAGATGGTGGCACTGGGTCGCTCAATGGTCTTTCTATGCCCATCGAGAAGTGGACTGGCTGTAGCTTGCGTTAAATGTTGACATATCTAAGTTCATTTGATTTGATTTCATTATTTACTACATTATTTATAAAGGCGGTGAATACAACTTAAAGACTTCATGGAGCTAAAGACAAAACAATAAAATATGAAACAGAAAGTGTGACCCAAAAAAAGAAACACACACTGACTGACTGAAAGTAACATAACATAGCAGTCTGTGAAGCTTTCTCAAAGGTCAGGTGGTTTCGATTTGCATACATTCTAATGGCAAGGCGTTCCCTAACTTACATCCAAATAAATAAGCGAACGCCCCCACAGAAGGCTCTTTTCCTTTTCTGAACACGGAGATTTATTGAGTGTGGATTTGTTGCAGCTGCAGGGGACCAATGTGAAACCATGGTATTCCCATTCAACCTCAGTGCCTGTAGGACACACTGTTGGAGGTATCTCGATACTGTCACTGATTCTCTCAGCAATTGTCTCAACTGATCTGCATATAAATCATGTGCGTTTGAAGGGGGCGTGTATCACTCGAACACTGGCCATGTGAGCCCTGGAAGACTCAGTGACTCTACTGTGTATGGTAATTCCCCACTCAGCCACTGCAAGTGTTCCTGATAACTCATGGGAATCCCGTGACTTTAATAGGTCATGTAACTGGCAGGAGCTTTTAAGTATTTATGTCTGATAAAGTGCGAAGTATGTACTTCAACTGGGGCGAATTTCACCTACGAGTACAATAACTGGATTATACCAGATGAGCTGGACTTGCTTTAACAACTAGTGTCACCTGACCCCCTTTGGCTGGGAACCCTAGGGGCATTAAATAGTTAATCACTAATCTATATCTGCATAGTAATTTGACAACAGATTCAGAATTGGTTTCAAAGTTCAACCAAATTATAGGGTTTACTTTTAGTAGAAAACTGTTCAGCAGAGCAGGGGAGTCCTGTCTGATGCAAGGAAGGAACTTCTATCATTTTTGTATGTTGCCCTCTAGAGTACTCACGGTACTAAGGCCCAGCAGATGGGCACCATGTTGCATGTCAGGCTAATCCCAGTCACATGTAGATTTCCTTTGACCCACACGCAGTACAGGTATCCCAACATGCCACATGGAGCAGGGAAAACAGACAGCCAGTGTCCCAATAATCTCTCCCAAACTTGCCTGAAACGGATCGACATTGGCAATGAATGATACCTGTCATAGATACAGATATTTCTTTAGTTCCCATCATCCTTTCCTGAAATCGAATGCACAGAAAGAAACAGAACTAGTCTTTTATTGACTTTTATTAGAAGTCAGGCTAGTGCAGAACATATGCAGAACTGTGGCAGCAATACCACAAAAACTGTGGTGAGTAAAGCACAAATTAAATAATGTACAAATAGGTAATACATGTCTCTATATAATTCTTATCACAATACTGTTTGTTGCAGGCAGGCTCCATGATGCCTCTGCCTGTGAAAACCAAGCTAGTCATCAGCCTATATCCTTGGTGGTGGTAGAGCATCCTCCCTGGACTCTGCAAATGCACCTCTCGGTCTGAGACAGCTGAAGGTGCTATATGTGTACTGTTTCACTGCCTATTGTGAGAAAGTTAACCCGTAATTTTTGATGTAGTGTGAGAAGAAACGCCTGGCAATTCTTACCTGTATTTGTCCATATTAAAACCCCTAAGCGAAGAACACTACACATTATATGAATATGAACTGAAAGCCCACCACCATGTTAAATAACACATTAGCTGCACAGCGTCATGCAGTTATTTTAAGCGCAATAAAAGCAGGCAGCATTTGCATTATGTGATCACAGGCCTTAGGCCACCAAGCTTTGGTGGGCAGGTGCATAAAATGGTGAGCACCTTGGCAAACAATGTGTAAACATACAATTAGTAGGGGCAGATCAAACTGGACACAGACGTGACAAAGCAAGTTAGTAATCAGACTTGACTCAGCCACCTCAATGATATGAACTCAAAAAGCTCCTTTTTATGGGAGACACTGGCAAGAGAGTTATCATAGTTGATGAGAAACAGACTGGTCAAGCAAAAAATACAGTCGTGACTGAACTTACTGAATTAACCCGTAGGAGCAAGCCTCAAACTTCGCTTTGATTTCACCAATACGTGTTTTTTGATGGTCCTTCTTTCCTCTTTTCTGTATCTGATTTCAACATGCCCACAGATTGGGCGAATATCAATACAAATTGTAAATGTAATTGGCCTGGGATGCCCTGCTGTACCACACCACAACGCCAGGTTTGTGGGAAAATTAAATGGATGTTTTCATAGATAAAATAGTAAAAAATGCATTTTTTCAGGCATGGAGACGGTTTTAAAATCCAGTGGTGCACATGCAGACCTCACCGCCTCCACAATGACACTGCATATGGACGTTTTTTACACTCACCATCGGATGAATAATGTCCCTTTGAGGAATCAGAAATAGGTATGAATTATGAAAATCTACATAAAATAATTATGACAAAGGCTTTGGAAATCTTCCCATGTATGAAGCACGTTAATAATTCTCTGGAAAGTTTTAGAAATAGAACATCAAAGATTACCTAAAGATCCAACGAAGCCTTGCTGAGGCTGATAGAAAAGTAAGTAGGATTCCAGGGATATTGAAAGAGATATGACGAATGTGTGAGGCAAAAATAAATCTGTTTGAAGTAGTAAAAGGAATATCAGCGCAAGGAAGACACGAAAGTATATTTGGAAAAGCCGAAGTATTCAAGTAAGCAAGTTAGGAGAGATAAATGTAATGAGAGTCGCACACACAAAATGTAATCAAGCACCTTTGTTACGACTGTACAGCAACACAGCCTGGAAGCAACTGCACTGCTCTGTCTAACATCTTACCTGATCAAATTAATCGACCCAACATTATATACATTTGAACAGATAGAAAAGAATGCTTACCATAGGACACTACAGATCCCTTCCCTCTATATACAATCACAAAATACATTTGAGATATTATTTTTCCCCAACTGTATGCACATAAACGACTAATAAAAATGAACACAAATAATACTTAAAGTGAAAGAGCAAAGTTAAACTCTAATATTATTATAACATGTTTAACACACTCACAAATGTAGTCTTTTAACGTCACAGGAGGTTGTACAACTCTTTTCAAACTACCACACAGAGATTCATCCAGAACCTGCAACATGCCACACTGTGCGATGAGATTGGGAAGTTCTAGATAGGAACCTTTCAGTTCAAAGCATTCTCTCATATTGGTCTTATAGAATGTTGATGTGTGAATATTGACAGTTAGGCCAGCCCTCTATTGTCACTCCAACCACCTGGGAGTCAGAGGAGGGGAGGCAGGGAATTACTTGCACTTCAAAGCCACTGCATAGACTTTTCTCCCACCTTTCAGAACCAGGGCATCAATGTATCAACAGCGGACCTGGGACACCACCACTTCAGTATACTGATGGTCCTGTGGATACTCTGCAAGGAAGGACTGCTTTACTGCAGAATAACCCCCACTCTGCTGGGCTGCATTCTGGTGGACTCCTGCCTTGCCGTGCTGACCTGCTGCCCCCTTGCCTGGGTGAGAAGAACTGGACCTGTGTTAGAAATGGGGTCTCTGGTTGGCAGTCAGTTTGCACTCTGTCCAAGCACGGACCCTCACTCTAGTCAGGGTAAGGGAGATATACACCTAGGATAACCCCTGCCCACCCCCTTGGTAGCTTGGCATACACAGTAACACAGTGAAAACACTAGAAAATGGACACCGCACTAGTTTAGAACAATAGCCAATATTTATCTAAATCAAACAAGACCAACACGACAAAGATCCAACATACACAACCAAGTTATGAATTTTTAAAGTAAAAAGAGTCTTACTCCATAGAAAACAATGGAAACGTTGTTGTTACACAAAGTAACTGTTTTGCGTAAAAAATAAAGCTGCATGGGCGAGTGTGCATCAAAAAAGTCCGCAATGCGTGAATTCCTTACTCGCAAGTGAAGCCGTGTGTTGTTTTTTTCTACGGTCGGGTAGGGGATGCACCGTTTTTCTTTCCCGCAAGAGAGAGATGCATTGATTTCCAGACAGGGCTCCTCGGATATGCACAGGTTCATGATGATTGTGACGCTCAGTGATGATGCCTGTGAAATCTGGCTGCAGGGTGATGGAAAGTTGCGCTGTGTGGGGTTTGCGTTGTTTACAGCAGCTGCAAGAGGGTGTTGTGTTGTTTCTCCAGCATCGATGCAGGTGAGGCGTCGATTTCCCAGCCACAATGCAGGTGGTGTGTCGCTTTCAGCTGCGATGTAGGTGACGTGCCTTTTTAACAGCTGTGTTGCATGTGGTGCATCAAAAATTTCCCTTCACAGCTTCCTGTGCGTGGATTTCAGTCCTTCTTCTGCCAGCTTCACCTTTCAAGGGCCCAGGGACAGGATAGGGCACCACCTGGCAGGGCAGGAGTCTCAGCAGAGAGTCTAGGTGCTGGCAGAGAAAGTCTTTCATGGCCCTGAGACTTCAAAACAGGAGGCAAGCTTAGTCCAAGCCCTTGGAGGCATTTCACAAGCAGGAATATACCACAAAGTCCATTCTTTGTCCTCTTTCAGGCAGAAGCAGCAACTGCAGGCCAACCCAGCAAAGCACATCCACAATCAAAGAGGCAGTACTCCTCCTCCAGCTCTTCAGCTCTTCTCCTTGGCAGAGGTTCCTCTTGGTTCCAGAAGTAATTTGAAAATCTGGGTTTTTGGGTCCACTACTTATACCCCTTTCTGCTTTTGAAGTAGGCAAACTTCAAAGGAGAGTCTCTGTTGTTACCAAGATCCTGCCTTGCCGAGACCTGGCCCCAGACACACACCAGGGGGTTGGAGACTGCATTGTGTGAGGGCAGGCACAGCCCATTCAGGTGTAAGTGACCACTCAATCCTCCACGCTAGCCCAGCTGTCCCATCAGGATATGCAGGCTACACCCCAGCTCCCTTTGTGTCACTGTCTAGTGGAGATTCACAAACAGCCCAACTGTCAGTCTGACCAGGACAGGCAGAGTCACAGAATGGTTTAATCAAGAAAATGTCCACTTTCTAAAAGTGGCATTTTCAAACAATTTAAAAAGCAACTTTACCAAAGGATGTATTTTTAAATTGTGAGTTCAGAAACCCCATTCTTCATATCTCCATCTGCTCCCAAAGGGAAACAGCACTTAAAAGTTATTTAAAGTAAGCCCCCATGTTAACCTATGAGAGGGATAGGCTTTGCAACAGTACAAACCGAATATGGCAGTATTTCACTGTTAGGACATGTAAAACACATCAGTACATGTCCCACCTTTAACATACACTGCACCCTGCCCATGGAGCTACCTAGGGCCTACCTTAGGGGTACTTTATATTTATAAAAAGGGAATGTTTGGGCCTGGTTAGTGTATACACTTGCCAGGTCGACTTGGTAGTTTAAAACTGCACAAAAAGACACTGCAGTGGCAGTTCTGAGCCATATTTACTGGGCTACTCGTGTGGGTGGCACAACCAGTGCTGCAGGCCCACTAGTAGCATCTGATTTACAGGCCGTGGGCACCTCTAGTGCACTTTACTAGGGACTTACTTGTAAATCAAATATGCCAATCAGGGATAAACCAGTCATCAATACAATTTACACATAGAGCATATGCACGTTAGTGATAAAGTGCTCAGAGTCCTAAAGCCAGCAAAAACTGGTCAGACAAAATAGGAGGAATGAGGCAACAAGTTTGGGAATGATGCTGCAAAAAGGGCCAGGTCCACCAACCTGCAACCCAGAACCCAGAGTGACTCCAAGGTCTAGTTGCCTGGCTTCCTGATCTGGAGTCTCAGGAACATAAGACTTCCAACAACCCTGCTTCTGCACCCATCCACAAGTCTACCCTGCCAAGTGGTGCCTCCCCAGGCCTAGACCCTTGGAAGTGGGCCTAAGATGCTTGCCAGTGGAACCGATGCATCCTGTCTGCTGAGCGATACATCCCAGAGAAGAACCGATGCATCTCCTTGGCTGAGCGGCACATTCCCAAACAGTACCGATTCATCACAGCTGCTGTGTGGATTGGACCCTTTGCAAAAGACTTGCATTACTGTTGCATCCCACATCTTGGATCACATGCATCACCTTCGGAACCGCTGCTGTGTGATACTTCCCTGGAGCAAGTCCTCACATCTCCTGTCCATGGCAGCCTCAACAACAACGCTGAACCTCCGCATCACAGCTGCACCACTCATCGGAATTGACGCATCACCTTGACTTCGCAATGCATCACTAACACTGGCCTTTGCAAGACCCGTAAACTACATCATCAACATCAGTGCAACAGTACCTCACACCACAGCTTTGCTGCATCTCAGAGCCAACACATGACCTAGGCTGCGTGACGTATCTTCGATGCGGATCCACGCAATGCTCCACAACCGGGATTTAAGGCACTTTGTCCAGCAAGCCTTATTGGGTCCCTGTAGCAGGCCCGGGCTCATCACAGTCGGTCTGAACTCATGTCTTTGCCCTGGTCTGGCGTGACCAGATGTCCCCAATAACATTTTGTGTTTTTGGGCACAATCTTTAAATAAATATTAAAATTCAATATCTCCAGTTCTACTAGTTGGATTTTTGTGGTTTTTATTGTTTTGTTTATTAAAATCTACTCTATTTTCTAACTCTGTTGTGGGCTCCTTTTGTGGCGTGTTTTCACTGTGCTACTGTTTAAAGTGTTGACCAAATACTTTACACATTGCCTCTACGTTAAGCCTGATTGCTCGGTGCCAAGTTACCAGGGGGTTGAGCAAAGATTAATTTGGGGTTTGCATGTGTCTTATGCTGACAAGGATTGTGTTTACTGCTTCACCAAGGCTCACACCCAATTCAACCAACAACCCAGCTTTTTACAATTGGATTCTTGGCAAATTTAGAAATGTGGTGTGGGGTCTAGAATTTACTGTGAGATCAGTTTACAAACCATTGATAGAAGTAAAGAAAATTACTTCATACCATCTCTTCCTGGATCAAGAGGTGGGTTATTTCTTTACAAGATTACAATTTTTTAGATGAATATATTCCTGGTCCAGATAACCTGTCAATGTTGGATGATATTCAGGATGACTTTCAGGACATACAAATAAGTGTGTGTGAGGTTACATCAGGGGCCACTGAAGAAGGTGAGTGGAAAGATAAGGTTGGAAAGGATCCTGTCCTCTCTAAGATTATAGAAGTAATTTAATCTGGTAAGAGTATGCAGCTGGATAAACCATGGTCTGTGATTCAAGGAGCGTTATCAGTGGCTAATGGGATTCTCATGTGCCATTCTAAGCTTCCATGTGGAGGAGCCACCTCTGGAGTTTGTCTTGAGCTTCGGGAGATAAAGGAACTAAAGCATCATAAGAAAGACCTTTTTGAAGGTAATGAATCCTCAGGCGTTGAAGAACCCTATAATGTAATGGACCTGGGAAGATTACTTGAATACAAGAAGCTAACAGACCCACAATCCGTGCTAGGGATCTCAAAGATACCATCTGTTTGCACAGAGTTGTCTTCAATTCTCATTTGATAGCCTTCACTTTTGTGTGGGGACGAAGAAGGTGGGTTTTGACTGAGTCTGCTTGAAATCCCAAGAATTCTACCTGTTGAAAAGGAATCATCATGGATTTTTAGAAATTGATTACAAACCCCAAATCCTGCAGCAGGGACACTGCCCAGGACAGATGCATCAATAGTTGTGTCTTGTCGTGCCATCAGAATCATGTTATCCGTATAGACGATCATGCAAACTCCCATCTCCCTTAGACGTTCTACCACTGGTTCCATGATTTTTGTGAATGCCCAAGGAGCTGAAGAAAGCCTGAAAGGAAGGGAGAGATACTGGTACCATTGATTTCTCCACTGAAAATGAAGATAATGCCTGAGATGAGGAAAAATAGAGACTGACAGGTATACATCTTTGAGATCTAGCACACCATCCAATCATTCTCTTGAAGGAGATCTCACAGTAGGTGAATATCCTCCATCTTGAAATGGCGGTAGATCACCCAGGGGTTTAATTCTCTGAGTTTGAGAACCAGTCTCTGACCTCCACCCTTTTTCTGGAAAAAAACACATTGCTCCAAAATCCCTTTGGATAAGGCAAAGTTGATAAAATAGCCTTTTTTGTCAAAAGTTCTTGCATTCGGAGTCCATGAAATTCATGTCTAGTTGGGAAAACGGAGGGGAGGGGGTTGGGATGTTTACACAGGAATTTGAAAGAGTTCTATACTTTAACATTGAACTGTGTCTAACACCCAAGAATCTGTTGAAATGCTTTCTCAATTGTGTGCAAAATTATGTAGTCTGTCCCCCAATGGAAGATTTGAAAGAAGAAGAGTCATTACCTGTTGACTGAGAGTTGGAGGCTTGGTTACCCCTATTGACATCTCTATTGTATCTTCCTCAGAAGTCTCTAGACCTGGAGGAGAAGAAGTCCACCTGGGCTGGGTCTTGCCAGTTACCTCTATGTCTGTAAACAAATCCTCTTGAGGAACTTGTTGGTTGAAGCAGCCGGTCAGACGTCCTCTGCCACGGCCAGCCCTGCCAAAAAGGGGGTTAAACAACTTCTTCATTGAAATCTGCACCTTATCAAGAGAAGCGAAGGTATTTACGAATTTGCAAAGATCCTTGACAAATCCATCTCCAAAAAGTTGCCCTTCAGCTAAGGGACCTGGTAAGCAGTGGCCAATTTTACCAGTTGGGGGTCAATCCTCCAAAGCACTGATTTCCTCCTTTCAGAAGCTAGAACACAGTTGGCGCTGCCCAGCAGACAGACAGCACGCTGGGTCCACCCTGCTGGTATATCCGGATTGATGGGGGTGCCCATATCTTGAGTGTGGAGGACCAGAGAATTTCTGCTAAGGGGCCTGAAATGTCCAGAACCTTATACTGACAAGCTCTGAGGGCTCTGTCTGTCTCCTTTTTTGGATCCTTGGCAAATTTCCTTAGAAAGATTAGTATGTTAGAATCAATGTCCGGAGTTTGGGCAGTCTTATGGGGAAGGTAGGGTCTGGGCGCTCCGCTGACTCGGCCTTCTTTCTTAAAACTTTTGCGGAAATGCTGTTGAACGTAATCTGCCACAGCAGGGGCGAGACCCATTCTGAGGATCTGGGATGAATAATGTCAGAGGGTTCAAAATTGAAGGGGTTGGAGGGAAGAGGGATGGGACAGGAAGGGGATGGATGTTTAAATTTTTTTGGAATGTTTAGTGGTCCTGGACTGGTGACTGGAAAAGAGGTATCTGAATCTCTATCAGTGTCTCGGGATGTCAGAGGAGATTAGGAGTGCTTCTTGTTAATGTAAGTGTGTTCCACCAAACCTACTTGAGATAACTTGATAAGGGCACCTGAATTGCGGCCAGGAAGACTCAGTGGTTAGATCTGGAGTTTGGGAGGAGTTCGCAGGAGGGGTAAGAGAGGGAATGTCTGCACAGCCAGAGAGTTCATTAAGTCTTTTTGAAAGGGATTGAAGGGCTGAAAAAAGGGTTTTGTCCTGGGAGCGTTAGACTGACTGGTCAATGACTTCTACAAAGCCATCATCATAATAATAATCTTCGTCCTCATTGGATCCATAAGCCTTAAGGCCTTGGTCAAAAGACTCATATTCAGACATGGCCACAAGAGGGAAGGAAAATCTTGTATTCTATGGTCCTCAGAGGAAAACAAGCCTCGAGAATGAAAAAAGGGGGAGGAAACTAGACACTGATAATAATTATGACAACCCCAGCACTCAGATATGAAGGGTGTCAAAGGGAGCAACAAGCTGGAAGTAGGCCACTAAGCTATTACTATAACAGCAGTTCAAAAAATTATTATTCCTTATCAAAGGAGAATAAACTCCTTAAATCAGAAGAATGTCATGAAAACATAGGCAAAATGCCCCAAAGTCTCTTTGCTGTCTGCAGGAAACGCCCTATTATTTCAGCCCGGGTACAGTGGCACCAGTGAGAAGTATTCCGTGAAGCCACTGAGTGAAAAGGAAGCACGCGTTGACAACTTCACAATTTGTGCATGTGTAGCCCAAAAGAGCTATGCACACGTAAATGTTCCCATGAGGAGCTGCCGAACAGTCGGCAGATGCACTAGAGCGCAAAGGAGACTGATGATGATTGGGACAAATGTGGGGAATGAAAAATGTGAAACACGCACCAACGGGTGGAAGTAGAACGCAGACCAGAAGGTGGTCACGCTAAAAGCACCTGAAAGTGCAGAGCGCATAACGGGCCTGCAAAATCAAAGTAATATTAACATAAACTTAGCACTATGAGAGCAGCAAATATAAGCATGTAGGAAGCAAATAATCACACAATATGGTATTGCATAAACTAGAAAACGGTGAAATACTTATCTTGAGTGCGGAGCACCAAGGAAAGAGGCAGTCAAGATGGTGCTTCACTGTTTTGTAGGTTATGTCTTGTTACTATTGGTGGACTATGATGGAGGCGTTGTTCAAAACCTCTGGGGAAATGTGGGGCCAGATTTAAGAAAAATGACGCACAACTGCACTATTGCAGTTGTACATCAAAACAAATTAGTGCCCGCCAACGACATTTCCTTGCGCCATGCGTGCGTAGTATTTAGAAAACGACGCACCATGGCACTAAGGAAAGGTTAGCGTTAAATACAAATTAGGCCAACCTTTGTGACACGTAAAGAAAAACAATGCTAATGCTGCAAAAGAGGCATTAGCATGACTAGTGGCACATTTTATATATAATTGTGATCATTAGAGTAAAAAAAATCCTGGCAGAAAGAAAAAAAGAAAACAAGGACCCAAGATGGAGAATGAAGGACAGAAGAGACCCCAGAGAGATCCCAACCAGCCCAGTATAAGCAAGAATGGACCAGCAAAATCCCAGGATGAGAAAAGGAAGCGGAAGTGTTGCTTCAGTGAGGAGGATAATTACATCTTGGTCAGAGAGGTGATGGAGCACCAGCACCAGCTCTTTGTCACCTCCAAATTGCCAATAGGTAGGAAGGAGGACATATGGTAGTCATCGTCAACAAATTCAACGGTGTGGCTGAGGTGAAGAGGACAATCACTGATTGTAAGAAGCACTACCAGAATTGCACGTACAAAACTAAAGAGAAATTGGCCAGGAACCAAAAGGCAGCACTGCAGACCGGAGGTGGAAGTCCCGCGCCACAGGAGGACCTGGATGAGCTGGAGGAGATGGTGACAGCGGTCATCCCAGATGAGCTGGTTACCGGAGTCGCAGGACTGAACAGCGCAGACTTCCAAGACTACCACAAATGCAGGGTAAGTTGCAGTGGGAGACAATCTTGAAACTGAAACTAACAAGTGGCAGAAGGGGGAGGCACCTAGGACACACTGAATGAATGCAAACGGCTTGCATCGGGATACAATAATGCCCAAACTCTTCCAATGCACTCACACCTTAACCCCTATATGCAAAGATCACTACACAACCCACACAACAATCCCTACACTGTTGCAACTGAACCACCTGCCCATGTGTAACACTCATTGGGCAACATGTACAACACTTGCTGCACAGAACTGCGAGACGCCTCCACGCACCATTGGGAATGGCCACAAAAGTGATTAGTCATAACATATGGGGCATGTCTGTGATCATCATCTGTGCTGCCGTACAAGCAGCTTCCATGTCACCAAGTAACAAGGTAGCCTGTGCACTCAAATGGTTGGTGTTGTTCACAAAGGGACACCTTCATGCATAACATCAAGTGGTCTCACTGTGTCACTAGAGGCACATATTTACAAGCCCTTACTGCAACATAATCATCATATCTTGTGATGCCAATGTGGACTCAAGCCACCCATTCTCCTTGTGCTGCCTTAACAAAGTCACACGATACATGCATAGATCCAATTTGTACATCCTTCCACCACAAAATGCCTGTGCCATATATGATGTATCCAAGGAAATATTTCTTACGCAGGGAGGGAAGAAGAAATGGGGCAAACATTCCATAAAGATTGCACTATGCTATCTGCAAACCTAATTTTTTAGGCCTGCCAAGGGCATATGTGAAAGTGATGCAATTATTCTAAGCAATGGACCTATCTGTGCTTTGCTGCACTAGTTACATCATATATGGTGCCAATGCAGTAAAGCAACACAATAGTGAAACAAATCATGAGACTACTGGGGAAATGTCCACCATGGTGACCAGTAATGTAAATAAAGTGGTCCCATGGTGTTATTGGCAGGGGCAAGGGTGCTGCTAGAAAAAAGATGGTCTGGGATCAATGTATTAAACACACAGAACGTTTGTCCTATGTGTGATGCACAATGCAACACACAATGAACAACTACAATCTTTAAAAATACAAACTTATAACGTACCTACTTGTTACTCACACACCACCCGTGAGTTCCTGGACTACACTGAACTAAAGACAGATGTGCAAAATTTGTAAAGGCATCAGAAGCTGGGTGGGTCACACATGTTGCATGGGAAGATCCCAAATATGCACATGGAATGCCTACTATATACAGTGTCATGTGTGAGAGGGGAAAATGATATGTAGGACAGGATAAGGTATGCAAGGTGCCTTACCTTGGCCTGGTACTTATGAGCTACTATTATCCACCACTGGAGTGTACAGAAACAAAACGATGCATTGGTAGAGCACTATGATGTCTGTGTCAGGATTTTGTGTCACATATGTACCCATATATGATGAAAGACGCAGTGCAACAGCTCAGCTTGCTGTGCTGTGCTGCATCATGCAAATGTGCAGGGATGTATATTTGTCAGAGATAGTCAAAGCATTACTTTATCAACCTTGTTTATGTCAAAACATATGACAGACAATACCAACTTTGCCAGATAAACTGCATGGTGTAGGGGTGTCCCTCTTATCGGTCCCAATGCACATGTGCAGGAAGGCACACATCCTGCAAATTCAACTAACAGGAATGCTGTCTGCCACTTACAATGACTGATGATGATTTCAACACCCATTTAAAGTAGTCCACCACAGGATTACAACAATGCCAGTCACTAGTACTACAACTACAATGTCACCTCTGATGCAGTGTCCAAATATGATGCATCCACACATCAACAAGCCTTAAAATGTGTAACGTCCTCAGGCCACCTCACATGTGTTGTCTGACTGATGGAAGTGAGTGGGCTTTCCACATGCATCCCCCTAGCCACTTTGAGTCATGCGTTCAGCATCCTGCACAACACAACGTAATGATGGACCACCATCTGTGTATGTGTGCAAACAAGAAGGTCTACCTTCCAGCAAAACAAAACTATTTACAGAGATTCAGGCATCCTTGCAGCTCTGCAACAAGGAAACCTGCAATGCATGGATGAGTGTTGTTCTGCAAGAAGGGAGGAATTCCTATTTGCACACATACACATGAAGTGGCTGAATCTCACAATCGGTGATGCAGGATGCTGGACACATGATTCAAAGTGGCTAGGAGGATGTATGTTGACATCTCTGACCCTTTCATCACTCCAACAACACACGTAGGGTGGCAAAGAAGTCAGTGATTCACTCAAATATCTAAAAAACAAATGCTAAGTAGTCTGTACATCTCCATTTGTGGTGTGTGCACAAATCGCTAACAATGCCCATGGCATGCATATGTAACACAGTCAAATCAATGAAAGTGGAACATATGCAAAAGACTACGATAAGGCAATCAAGGTGGGGTAACTCACTGGGGAATATGGACTGGCAGATTGTCAAATGGTGACTCCATTGAAATGATGCTCAAGTGGCACACTGTAGCACTACGGGTCCATAAATGTGTGCCTTGATGTGTGGCCTGTACCATGTCACAAAGCCACAAGTAGCAAGTAAATGGTGACTCGTGTCAACAGCCATCACAGTCCAATATTGACCTTTCATTATCCCATTGCGGACGATTAAGACTTACCTCCTGCAGAGCTGCCTGTCCTGGATTTTTCTGATGATCTGGATGACCAAATGACGACCATCAATGTTGACACTCTCCAGTAAGTCCTGGGTTCGTTCCAGACACCATCTCCAGTCATAGGGAGGACACACAGTATTGCGGGGTCTCCAAATGAACCACCCAACAACAAACACTCTGTACCGACCAGTCCAGCCACAGCCATGGACTCTGAGGACCTAGTTATTACCTTTCAGAGGACAGCTGTAGGAATCCAGCGGGAGCTGGCACAACAAGTGTGGGTGGGGATGGAGACCATGGCAGGCAGCCTAGAGGGAGTGCAGAGGTGCCTCAGTCCAAATAAGGACAACTCTGCTGCCATCAGAGGCACCCACTGTCTGCTACATGGACTCCAGCACTCCCTGGCCAACACAGCTGCTGTCCTGAGGCAGAGGCTGGAATAACTGCCCTCCCAAGGTGGCAGCAGCATGATTGACAACAGGCTGGGAGCCATCCAAAATTTTCTGGAGTCCATGCAGTGCGATCTGGCCTCCCTCATTGAAAACATGGCTGCCTACCACCGTGATGTAGCTGCTGTGTTGCGAAACCAGCAGTTCATCCTAGCTCCAGTGATGCCTTTGGCTTTCCTACAAATGGCAGCAGTCAGGACCATTGCTTCCAAATCTCAATCCCCTGATGAGTGTGTGCCCCCCTCAACTTCAAAACAATACTACCCATGGCACAGGAGGCACCACACACGTCAGAGGATGAAGATGTGGAAGGAAATACATTCAGTAAAAAAAACACCCGGTAGCTTCAGTCTGTATCACATGGACAGTATCGCTTTAGTTCTGTGATTAAGATCATGCCAGTATAGTGACAGCTGCCAACTTGCCCTCTTCACTCTATCACTGTTGACTCGTCATGCCTGGTCTGCCACAGTCTCAATTCCTACCTTTTGTCAAATTGGACACCTTCTCACTGATGCTCACCTCTCCGACACGTGTCTCATGACATGTCCCTCACCCCTGGACTCTGCCTGGACATTCAAAGGCTTGGGATTTCTCTTGGGGTCAGTGAACTGTGCCCTGTAAATCATCTAATACAAAACTTGCACATGTATATACATTTCAATTATCACATATGTACTGTACTTTGCTGTGATCCATAAACTGTTTCCAATGTATGCATAGAATGAAGTTAGAACAATAACCACAGATCAAAAGAACAAGGGTGGCTTTCTGTCTGACACAAAGCCACACCCATAGACCCAAACATGATTAAGGTGACTGATAGTATTGTGGACTATGATAAAATGTCTGAGTTTTCCAAACATGTGATATACAGGTACCATGCAAGTTCACATTTGGCATGTGTGGTTCAGAACACAAGTGTCTGGAATAGGCATATGTCAGACTGTGAGAGGAAATCGTTTGTGTGCCAGTTTCCATTACCCAAATGAGGTGGAGTGCAATGTGCTAAACGTTTCAAGAATTAATGTTACAGAACTTAACACAAACAATAGATGTTGCATGATTACCTATCTCAGAATTTATATCCATCCACAAACCGAGTGCCAGGAACTACACAGAAAAGTGTATTGAGTAGCTGATGTCATACCACTGCCAATCAGAAAGGTCCTTGGTTATAGGGCATACACATAGTTACACATGTAAATCAATACTGAATGCATACCCAAAGGCATTTGTCTAACGTGGCCAGTGCAGACATGATAACACCCAGATAATCAATCATCATGGACACCATCTTGTTGAAAACTAACCAGATTTATTATCACTAAGATACACTACCTATTAAAAAACCTAAACTACACACTAACCTTCACTAACCTAACCTATACTAACTTATCTTAACTTATTCCTTCAGCTATCTATACTAATCTAAACTTATCTTATGCATGTGATGCCACGCAAAACATTGGCCCTTCACCCCTCTTAAGAGACAGTAGATGTGTGGGACAACATGAACTAAAGCTAAACATAGACTAACTAAAGCTACTGTCTAATCAAATATATATATTTCTGTATTTGTTAAATTTGTTACTTTTTTTAAACATATACCCCTATACCTAAACGCCCCCAAACAAAAACAATTCCAAAACCCTATCCTCCTAACTATACTAACTATTACCTACACTATGCTACTTAACCTATGCCTACCCACCTAAAACCCACTAAAACTATTTACAATGGACACTAGGGGAAGGGAAGGTACTTGGAAGGGGACCCCGTCCACACTTACAGCTTCTTCTTGATGTATTTCAAGAGTTTATTGTTACTTGCATTGTCCTGCTCCAGTTTGGCCAACCTTGCTTTCACTTCCACCATGTCCTTGCGCATATTTGCCTGTGGCAGCTGCTGGTGGCTGTTGTTGGGATGCCAGTGTTTTACAGGCAGTGGATTTGCAGGGGGCGTGACCTGCTGAGGCACCCGTGACCCTCTGCGTTGAGGTCACACTCTTCTTTGAGTTTGCTACTGGTCCTCCGTGTGGAAACCCCTTCCACAACCCCGATGTGTTCGCCCTTCTGTACCTTTTGCCCATCCTGCAACATCCTGTAAATTTTGGACCTCACAGATGTGTTTGAATCACTCTGCCTCTTTTCAAATGCATGCTTCTGTGCTGGAGTCATTGTGGCTGCTAAAATATGAGGAAAACATGTTATCAAAAACTGCATTGGGTAGAGGAAGAACAAGCATGCAATGGAAACAGCTTCTTCTGATGACACATGTTATCCACAAGACATCCGAAAGCAATGTTAAGACCAAAGTGTATACCAATCTGCCTCCCAAGCATCTACGATATATTGTTCATATTGCTGGGATAACGGCTATCTAATGTAGCACATTGACCATTTTCGCTCACAATCATCATGATTGTTAGCTCATGTATGTTTTTATGCACACATCGTGTTTGCTACAATCCGTAGACATGCCACGCATCCATCTTGAGATGAGCTAAAATCTCTATGTGTACCCAACTGACTCTTGGCCTTCTCAAAAAGCTGCTTCCACGGCCAGTGCCTCACTTCATTTCTGTAGAGTAGTGAATCACCGATGGTGCAAGTATCTCATTGATAAGCCCCTTGGAGACTTCAACTCATGTACATAAATTGTACCATGTCCAGGTAAATATGTGCAATGTGTGACACACAGTGCAATAACGTGCTGTGACTAATATGTTGTCAACATCCATACATTTCTGAAAGCCCACACCTCTGACACATATCTTGACTGACATCACTGTGTTTGGGGGCATATTTACCTTTTCCAAATACTCACTAATCCATTGCAGCACACGTTTGC
Source organism: Pleurodeles waltl (assembly GCF_031143425.1). Lineage (NCBI taxonomy): Eukaryota > Metazoa > Chordata > Amphibia > Caudata > Salamandridae > Pleurodeles > Pleurodeles waltl. The sequence goes on along the minus strand of NC_090444.1, from coordinate 1,146,831,892 downwards.
AGCTGTGCATCATTCAACTCATTCCACATCCTCAACATACCATTAGACATGATGTTGATACCCAAGGATGGTGTCTTAATTGATACACATGCCATTTGAACATGGCATTCCACACATCATACTCTTTCTTGCACAACCCTTGATCTACACATGTGACGTACAAGGTGACACTTACTGGCTACATTGCGGTCTTCAAATCGGGAAACCTCGCCAATAGTATAGGGCGGACGCCCACCTGCAAGACATGACAGGAAGACATAGCTGTGTGATTGCTGAACAAAGGAAAGCATGGACAACTGTTACTCATACCACTTGTTCAGCTGAGTGACCTAGTCAACTTAGTTTTAGGAATGACCAACTGGCATCTATACCATCAGTCAGACAGACATATTTAGCCCACACCAACATTTACACATATGGGATTCACCCATACAAAGATGTCTCACATACATATGTTACAAATTCTTTGGGGACAGGATACTGTCAATTGACAGAAGCTTAGTACTTAGTAGTATATCTATGTGAAAATGGAGCAAGCACTGAGATGTGTGACCATTTTCAACCCCTTACTATCACCACATAATTCCACCATGTGTGTGCCATATTTGACATATGATGCACCATGGCGCATGTTAGGACACTGACGTTGTAAACTATGACATCATGCTGGTACTTAGAATACCTTGCACCATTCATGAAGGTGCCAAACCTGCTAAGTGAAAATAGGCATATTGAAAACAATGGGATTGTCATTTAGCCAACCTGCCTTGGGCACGCATTCAGGTGCACTCCAAAAATGGCGCAGAGGAAACTAGTAGATTTAAATGCTCATTTTTTTGTGTGCCTCCTACCGCAGGAATACACACCTTGCATTCATCATGCCTGGCACAAGCATCATTTGAGACCAGGGTTTAAAATAGCTACAATTATTGCATTGCGCACATTTCAACACATGGGCGGTCATTCCTACTTTGGCGGGCGGCAGTTGCCGCCCGCCTGGCGGGAACCGCCAGAAGACCGTACCGCGGTCAAAAGACCGTACCACGGTCAAAAGACTGTGGCGGTCATTCTGACTTTCCCGCTGGGCTGGCGGGCGACCGCCAAAAGGCCGCCCGCCCGCCCAGCGGGAAAGCACCAGCAACGAGGAAGCCGGCTCCGAATGGAGCCTGCGGAGTTGCTGGTGTGCGACGGGTGCAGTTGCACCCGTCGCGATTTTTAGTGTCTGCCAAGCAGACACTGAAAATCAATGTGGGGCTCTGTTAGGGGGCCCCTGCAGTGCCCATGCCAGTGGCATGGGCACTGCAGGGGCACCAAGGGGCCCCACGACACCCGTTCCCGCCAGCCTGGTTCTTGCCCCCCTTGGAGCCCCCCTACGGCCACCATCTGTGTGCCATATTGAAAATAAGGCACAGAATGGGGCAGGGTAGGGGGCAATAGTGTCTATTATTTTGACTCTATTGATGTACTGTTTAGATTTATTGGCCAAAAGTGTGGCCCTAACCCTGATCAGTACATAGGGGCCCATTGTAACCATCGGTGTGCCCCTTTTAATACCTGCTCTTAGCAGGCATTAAAAGTAGCTGCAATAAATGAAGCAGTGGAATCTCTTTAATTCCACTGCACCATTTTTGCAGCTCCCATAATGGGGGTACTCCCCCCCTTGCCTACATTATGCCTGAGCAAGTCCATTGTGGCACAAGCAGTTAAAAAGTGGTACAATGCATGCATTGCACCACTTTGTAAATCTGGTGCATCGATTTTAGCCTCATTGGGCCACATATTGCATCAAAGAAAATTACACATATGTTGCACAAGGAGGCGCTGGGCCCACTTAAATCTGGGCCTATGTTCCAAAGTTATTTACAACAGCTGTGGTGTAGTCATGCTCTCAGGGATATGGTCAAGTTAAGAATGGTATGTGAAGGTGATAATGAGTACGCCATGAGAAAACAGAGTAAATGGGATTTTACTGCAATATTTAAATGGTGAATCTTAGAGGAGAGTGTCTATGAGAAAAGGTTGTGCACAATGTGTTCACTTCTGCATGCTCCAGCAGCAGAGTTTTAGTTGTTTCCCATCCTCCTGTTGTGCATCATTGTTGTCATCCTCCTCATTGGGGACATCTACCTGTTCGTCCCAGGGGACATTGGTGCGTACCCAAATGTTATGCAAAATAGCACACACAAGTATCATTTTGCAGACAAGGGGTGGTGCATATAACAGACTTCCTCCTGTAAGAGCTAGGCACCTGAATCTGGATTTTAGAAGACCAAATGTCCTTTCCACCACATTCCTGGTCCTTCTATGGCCTTCATTGTAAGCCCGCTCACCATCAGTAGTTGGACTTCCAAAAGGGATCATGACCCTTGCTGGATGCCATAACCTTGATCTGCTCTTAGGAATGTGTGAAAATGTGTCAGACATGCATATTTGTTATTTGCTTCTGGTATTGTGTGTGTTCCTGTTTGGATGGATGGTTGTAATGGTATGTTGTGGTGCACTTTCCTATCATGGGTTGTGCCTCAGGGACCTGGTGATTGTTAAATAAATACTGGTCTGACAGTTCACCCATGCAGAATATGTGTGGTTTTGTCTATATTTGAGCCTGAGGCCCAAATTTAGGAGGACCTATCGCCTCCTTGTGCCACCTTAGTGTCATTTTGATTGATGCTAATGTGGCCCAACAAGGCCAAAATCACGGCGCCATGTTTACAAAGTGGCACTGCGCATGCAGTACAACACTTTATAACCCCTTGTGCAACTTTATGCATGTGCCAGTCATCATGTATGCAATAGGGGGACTGCAAAAATGGTGCAGAGGAATCTAAGGGGTTCCAAAGCATCATTGTTTGCAGTTACTTCTAACGCCTGCACAGAGCTGGCCTTAAGAGGGGGCACACCATTGCTTTCAAAGGGCCCCTGTGTACTGAGCAGGATCCTATACAGTCCATCAATACCATCAATTATCTTGACACTATTACACCTACTCTGCGCCATGGTGCGCTGTATATTGAATACGGTGCACACATCGTGGGGTGCAAGAAAAGTGGCGTTGCTTTGTATGCTGCACCACTTTTCTAACATGTGGGCCTTAATCCCTAGACTTTAGACCTGCAGATGAGTGATCTTAGGTAAATTTGTACCTATTTTGTGTGTTGTGTGCCATGAAACAGGTTTTTCGCCCTGTGTGTTGCATGTGAATCCCAAACCTTTGCCCTTGAAATGCCTCCCTTGCACAAAGTGTTGTTGTTGCTAATTACTGGCTGGCTTGCGTATGTGCATAAGGTTCATATGCACAGTGTGACATAGTTGTAGGGGATGTATTGTGATGCATGCAAGCGCTTTCAGACACCGGTGGGACAGAACAGGGCATGATGTGCTTCTCTGCCCTGCCCTGCATCACCAGTCCAGTCCTGCTGAGACCCATGTCTCCTCAATCATATGCATTTCTGGGCTCTGCCAGTACATCAGCAGTAGTTCAGGTGCCACAGTCCACTGTTGGTACCCTTGTATCATGATAAGGAAATGTGGGATTTATGGCTTTTATAGTTGGTGTGCTGTGAGGTGTTTATTCCTACACACGATCTATCAAAGATGGCAATGTTGAATTTCAATGTGTGCTGCATCATGCACCACACAAGGGAATGTTGTCCTCAATGAGTATATCAGGTATGCTTTGGTGATATGTAGATGGTGATGGCACCACTCGGGTGGCATTAAATATTGGTGCTGCCTCAGATTTCTACAGCATGATATATGTGGGGCAGTGCCAATATGTGAGTTGTTTGACAGTGACATAGCCAATGTAAGACACATAGCTGAGCTATTCCTTGGTAGGTGTTATGTGTGAAGGATCTGTATTTTGTTGTCAACCAGTGGACACATGTAGTGGTTTGACTCCCGGTTTTGTATGCAAAGAGGACATAGCTCTACTTGTCTGTCATGTAAGGTGTCAGTCAGGTGGTGCAATTGTATATATGGGCATATGTGAGGGTGATGTGCATTGAATGCTGTGTAGTGTTGCAGGTGAGATATGTTCTGTCAGATCATCTGTGTTTCCCTGTCCGTGTGTGTTTCATGTGGTGTATGTATTGTTTGTCCCACAGGTTTGGTGTGTTGTCTGTGTTATGAATTGTATGCTGGCTTACCTACAAGTAGGCCATTGCCATATTGTCCATCCTGGAATCTTTAGTTGATAATTGATTGGCTGAAGATATAGGCATCATGGACGCTGCTGGGATATTTTGCAAGGATGTTGGAGAATATTCCATGGTGGTCCACAATGGCCTGCACATTGATTGAGTGTGTATGTTTGCTGTCCCTGTAGAGGTGTTCCGTTGTAGCAGAAGGGACAAGTTGGACATGGGGGCAGTCCATTGTACCCAGCACATGCGGGAACCCATTATTTGATGGAATCCTTGTTTGCTCTCCTGCTGTAGTTGCTGGGTATTGGGGAACCGGATGTGGTGGGGTGTGAGGCGGATGATGGAACGTAGGACCATAGAAAGGAAGGCAGAAAGGGATGGTTCGGAAAGACCGCCCCCTTGGGCAGCAGTGGTCTGGAAAGATCTTGAGGCCAGCATGTGTAGGACAACCAGGAGTCTGGTGATGGATGGTATATTTGTGTGGCTTTCCACTCTTGCTGTGATGTCAGGAGCAATGTGATGGATTAGCCGTACATTGGACTCCCTCTTCAGAGGGTAGAGTCTGATCACCTCTTCTTCCCTGGGGCCAAGGATGGATGCGCGTTGGCAAAATATCCTCTCCCTCCTTCTGCGCTGCCTTTGTGGCGGTAGTGGTGGTGTTGGAGGTTGCTAATGTGGTGGTGGTGGCATTTGGCATTGTTGCTGTCATCTTCTCCGGGTGCCGAGCTGTAGTAGTAACAGGTACATGTTCTCCAGTTGCTTGCTAGTGTTCCTTATGTGTGTGTGTCCCTTATATAGTTGTGGTTGGGGCTCTTTTTAATGCTTGGTCTGACCAGGCTTTACAATTTTGAAGCTAATTGGAATTAGCGTCATTTTTTGGACCTGGTCCTATGCGTGCGTTGTTTTTCCATTGGCTTCTTAATATGGCGCTAGCCAGCTAGTGTCATTTTTTGTGAGGAAACGCCTCCCTTGCATATCATTGTCGACGATGCAAGGTGAGGTGGCGCTCTGAAAAAATGAGGCTAACTCAGGAATTTTTATGCTTGACTGCTCTAGCAAACAAAATCTAAATATGGCGCTGGGTTAGCACTGATTTTATGTGAAAAAATGACGCAAAGGTGGCGTTAACTTTTGTTAACTCTGGGCCGTAGTTTGCTGATGTATGTTTCACTGTTTTGTGATTGGCTGCTATTTTGGAGTATTGAAGATAGAGAAAGCATAATCAGAGCCTCGGTCCTGCAATAGAATCCAATGCACATGAACACCTCTGGGCTCAAGCTCAGTTTTGAGCACCCACTTTCTCAGTCGGGAAGAAAAAACAACTTTTGAACACCCAGCAGAAGTCAAACTAATCTTCCCAGCCAGCTCTTCTTTCAATATATAATTCTGAAAATGCGCAGTTAATCTGCTGAGAGCTAAAGATACAAGTAGAATGCTTGAGTTGAAACTTAATTACCCTTCTGCGATTCGTTTCCTCCAGCAACACATGTGGTTCGGTCACTGCTCCTCTGTCTCGTCGCCAATTTGTGTAGCAAGACTCGCAAACACAAAATGTAATCAAGCATTTTATTGACACCAACAGCAATACAGCCTGTCAGCAACTGCCAATGCTCGCTCTATCGCCTTTCCTGATCAAATTCATCATCCCAACATTCTACATATTTACATATCTACAAAAGAACGCTTACCAGAAGGACACTACAACAAGTCCTAAATTGATTCTTTTTTCTCATGTCAAATAAGGAGAACCAATTTTTTGTGAAGCAGTGTAAGCTGTAATAAATGGCAATTGTTAACACCTGAGGCATAATGCGTGCAACCTGAAAGAAGTTTTGACAGTCTCAGAAAAAATTACCGTCTATCTTTTGGGCCCACCATCACTTGTTACATGTGAGGACCACATTCAGCAGGACTGGCAGCATACTCACTTGACCTCGCAACCATGGAAGGAAAAACAACACATTTAGGGTCCTGGCACTTGGCACATGGTGATCAGTCATCTTTAATTCTGCACAGCCAGTGGAGGTCTTTGAACTTCTATGGTCGACAGAATAGTTAATCCATGTATCACGTGGAGTGCTGGACTAAGGAAAAAGCTGGGAAGTGCAGAAGAATGGATGGCAAACACAGGGCTTCCTACACATGCCAATACTGGAAACCACCATTCTCATAGGCACTGCGTCTCACTTGCTGTAAGTGTATTCCCATCAAGATGTTGGCTTTCCCAGTGTTTGTAGCCTGAAGTTCCCAATTCAAAATGGTGTCAACGTCTTTTTCTGTAATGTCATGTAATGCCTAATCAATATAAAATGAGTCTTCCTTCCCCTAACACACTGTGGCTACTGGGAGGAGTTGTCCTTTGTTCGGGTAATCAAGGAAGACACTAGAAAGACGTCCTAAAGGCCCTAAAGAGCCTTGTCATATTCTTGTATTACAAGTTGCTAGACCTGGCATCCTTGACGTGGTTTTCCCTGTCTTTTTTGCCTTCTGACTGCCTGTTTTGCTGACCACATTTTTGCTGGCTTTAGAATTCTGTGCACTTTACCACTGCTGACCAGTCCTCAAGTGCATGTGCTCTTTCCCTAAAACATGATAGCATTGGCTTATCCACAAAAGGCATATTTAATTTACATAAATGTCCCTAGTAAAGTGTGCTCAGGGCCGATAAATCAAATGCTACTGGTGGGCCTGCAGCACTGATGTGCGACTCACTTCAGTAGCCCTTCAAACATGGCTCAGGCCTGTCATTGCAGAGCCTGTGGGTACAGTTTTAAACTGCCATGTCAACCTGGAAAGTTAATCCTCTCCCCAGGCCCAAACATTTCCTTTTGCTACATATACATCACCACTAAGGTAGGCCCTGGACAGCCCCAAGTGCAGGGAGCAGTGTATTTAAAAAGGTGGACTTGTACTTTTCAGTTTTACATGTCCAGGTAGAGACAAACTCTTAAATTCATTTTTCACTACTGCAAGACCTATCTCTCCCATAGGTTAACATTGGGATTGCCTAATTACATTTTATAAGTGGAATTTACTATTAGATCCAGGTAGATATTTCGAGTTTGGTGTCTCTGGACTCACAATCTAAAATCACAACTGATGATAATGGTTGATTTTAAATTGCAAGATGAAGATTTAGAAAGATGGCATTTTTTTACTTTAGCTATTCTGTGCCTCTGCCTGTCTCTGAATACACGTCTAGGTGTATGTGTGTAGGTGACAGGTGAGTGACAACTGGGCTCCTGGGCATTCCCTTTAGACAGCCACATACAAAGGGAGCTAGGTTTGACTGATGGGTCATTCATATCCTGATGGGAAATTAACATCTTGATGGGTCATCCTGGGCAGGATGGGGGAGAGGAGCTGACTCACCTGAATAGGCTGTGTCCTGAGCCCTCACAAAAGGCTGCATAATCCAGTGGAGTGTGTCTAGAGCCAGGGAAGAAAGACCAGGGACTTTGTCCACTTCAAAGACCTCTCTTTGAAGTCTCTCCCACATCAAAGGCAGAACTGGGTATAAGTACTGGACCCCAGACAACATCAAATCAGTACACTTCTGGACCTGAGGACAATTTGTCAGGAAGAAGTACTGCTGTGCTGCTAATGGGACTGTCACTCTGATGGACTTTGCTGGACTCCTGCTTTGCTGTGCCTGCCCTGCTGCCTGCTGCTGTCCTTGCCTGGGAGTGAGAAGTACTGGACCTGTATCTCTTCATCTCTAGAAACAAAGGGACTATTAGGGCTTGCTGGCTTGCCTCCTGTTCTGAAGTCTCAGGGGCATCAAAGACTTCACTCCACTTTGTTACAGCTTCTGGATTTTGTCACCAGTGAGTCCTACCCTGTCAAGTGGTGCCAGTCCAGTCCTGGGCCCTTGGAAGAGAGTTCTGTAGCTATTCTCAACAGAAGTCCATGCAGCGCCGCCACTGCACCGATTGGATCTACTGCATCGCTCCTCAACACTGACACATCACTGCTGCCACTGAGGACAGACATCATAGCACCCACTGTGCGGCTCAGAACCGGCGCATCACCCCCAGTCCCAATGCATCCCTTTGTCACAAAAGGTTCAATACCGCACAGCAAGGACAATGCAACAAGGACTGCATGGCTCAATTATGATGTTACAGATCAGAACCGACGCACCGCCTTCACATAGTCTCCTCTGCTCCTCGCATTGGATCCTCAACGTCGATGCAACCCTCCATACAAGGTACTGTTTTAGCTGGACAAAGTTGGTCCCTAGAACTAGCTCACGCTCCATTGCAATCAGCCTGAACTTTTGGATTTACTCCAGTCTAGCGCAACCAGATAGCCCTGGTTGACTCTTTTAAGTTTCTAAACACTACGTTTTCAGAGTTTCTTGAAAGTTCATATTTTAACAACTTCTACTTATTGGATTTTTGTAATTTTGGTATTGTTTTATTCATTAAATTAAGCTCTATGTTTCTAAGCTGGTGTGGATTATTTTTGTGTGGTGTTTTCACTGCTTTTACTGTGTTCATTGTTGCACAAATACTTCACACAATGGGGGTCATTTTGACCCTGGCGGTACGAGACCGCCAGGGCTAAAATGACGGAAGCACCGGCAACAGGCTGACAATGCTTCCTGGGGTATTACGACCGCAGCAGAACCGCCGCGGTCGCACCGCCGGGGCGGGTGGTATTCCGCCACATTTGACCCAGTGGTGATAATCCGCCTGGGCAGCGCTGCTAGCAGCGCTGCCTAGGGGATTACGAGTCCCCGACCGCCAGTCTTTTTCTGGCGGTTTGAACCGCCAGGAAAAGGCTGGCAGTACAGGGAGTCGTGGGGCCCCTGGGGGACCCTGCACTGCCCATGCCACTGGCATGGGCAGTGCAGGGGCCCCTTGACAGGGCCCCATGCAGCTTTTCACTGTCTGCTATGCAGACAGTGAAAAGGGCGACGGGTGCAACTGCACCCGTCGCACGGCCGCAACACCGCCGGCTCCATTTGGAGCCGGCTCCTATGTTGCAGCCGAGATCCCCGCTGGGCCGGCGGGCAGAAACCAAGTTTCCGCCCGCCGGCCCGGCGGGGATCTCCTAATAACCGCGGCGGGGGTGTGGCCGCATTGGCGGCCGCACGGCGGTCAGATCTTGGCGGGCGGCTGTAGCCGCCCGCCAAGGTCATAATGAGGGCCATTGTCTCTTAAGGTAAGTCTGCCTGCTCTGTGTCACGCTACGAGAGGGTGAGCACAGGTGAATTTATGGCGTGTATCTGACTTACCCTGACTTTGACTTATTGAAAGGATGTGTTTACATGTTCCTATGATTAGATTACCTGGATGCATCATTCTAGTGTTCGCTGGGTTCTGTGTTCCTGTTCTCGAATGATAGTTGCCATTTTCAGAGTGGGAGACGGATTGCTGAAAAGAGCGGAAGCTGCTTAATGAGCTCATTTGTGCTAATTAATTCATCATGAAATCCTTATCTAAAAACTTGCCTTTGGAGCCCTCTCTGTGTACATGCAATTCACAACATAATGGTGAGGAGGAGAAAAGAAGTTGAAGACAGTAGTGTGGACTCATCAACATCAGCTTGTTGTGACAGTGACAGTCTCTGCTTCAAAAGTGAAAGCACATCACTCACTGGGAACTGTGCTGTGTTTCTGGATCATTAAAGAACGTGTTGGAGAATCAGTTGTCCTTGGGTAAAGGGGAAATGGCCATACTGTAACCAACAGGAGAAGGCTCCACCTGAGTCAGGTAAGGAAAAGCACTGGTAGCCATTTTGGTTTGGGATCAATGTGATGTTAGCAGCATTATGTACTCATGTAAGTGAATTGCATGTGGCCATCTTTCATATTTGACAATATTCAGTGCATTTTGGTGGGCTCCGTATTTTGCTAAGCAGTTGCAATTTGAAGAACATACGCAATGGGAGAGTTTCAGATCTGCTAACTTTATTCAATATATACCAGCAATATGTATTATATTTGCATATAATTCTCAACAAGTTGGTTCACAGGATTTCACTATCTGTAACAGCCACTGTATTTTTGCATTACATACACTTAATAATTTGTTATCATGTCATGAGGGGGCAATGTGCAGCAACCTGCACATCTTATTGATAATCCTGGCAAACCTAGACTGGAATGGAAGCATTGGTTCCATGTATTTAATAACTACCTTGTTGCCATTTATAGTGTGGGTTACAGTCCAGTCAGGAAATTGGATTTATTGTATAACTGTCTTGGCACTGAACGGCAAAAGATATTTGATAACCTGTCAGAAATACAACCTCCCACAGATGAGTCAGGTGATGCTGGTATTTGGAAAATATTAATTGAAGCAGAGAAGAGACTTTCTTCACATTTCGAGGAACAGAGTATTATTTTGGAAAGATTCAGGCCCCTCTTTATGAAAAATGGTGCACCACTGTGCTAACACAGTTGGGCGTCATTTTTTTAACGCTGACTAGCCCCATTCCCTAACACCAACCATGCACCATATTTATAAAATGACGCATGATGGCCCTAATGAATGGCTAGCGTCTCAAAACAAGATGCTAGTCAATGAGGAATGGCCTTAGGGGAAATGGTGCTAGTGTGTCTGAAATGACGTTAGGCTGGTTAGCGGCAAAATATCTGCCACTAGTCAGACTGGGATCATTTTTGGATGCACAAGCAACCAAAAAATGACTCCTGTCTAAGTATAGACAGGAGTCATTACCCCTAGTCTAATGCCCACCACAGGGGGCCAGTGTCCCTTGGGCAAACCCTACATACCCAGTGCCAGGCAAGGGACCCCAATGGCACACCAGAGACACACACACAAACACTTACCTACAACTTACCTGGGATGGGATCCCTCCTCCTGTAGTGTCCCTGTGGTGTGGGTGGTGGTGTTGCTGGGGGTTAGGGTGGGCATCTTTGTGCCCGTTCCATGGTGTGTCAGTAGTTAAATATAGCGCTGGGGGCTAACGTCATTTTTAGGAGGAGAACGTCTACCTTGCATGTTATTCGCGCAAGATGGGTTGGTGCATCCAAAAAATGGTGCTAACTCCAAAACTTTGATGCTAGATGGGTTTAATGCTAAAGTATATAAATGGAGTTAGGTTAGTGCCGCTTTAGTGCCAAAATAAATGGCGCTAAGGTGACGCAAACCTTCCATAAACATGGGCCTCAATTTTTATTCAAGGAAACAAGCTCCTGATGAAAATATTGACCAGTATGTTGCAGCTCTCAGAATTTTAGACAGCACATGTAATTTTGAAAATGCCAAGGATCAACATCTATGGGATCAAATTATTTTGAATTGTTATTCTAGAAAAGTTTCAGAAACATCTTTGTTGCGCCAATCCTTCATTGGAAGAAACTGTGAAAATAGCTGGGGAACTGAATGCTTAGCAGAATCTGTGAAAGTGTTATCTGGTGCTTCAGCAAATTCAGAGAGTATGAGTGTCAATGCTTTTAAAAAAGTACAAGATAACTACCAGTGTAGTAGAGTGCTCAGAACGAGGTGCGGATCTAATAGTCATGTGGGGAATAGTTCAAATTGCCCTGCGCATGGTAAAAAGTGTAACAAATGCAAAAAAAATGGTCCCTTTATGCAAGTCTGTAAAAGTGGGGAAGTTGCAGTCACAGTAAGTTGTGTGCCTGAGGCTGAACAGTGTATTTCACAAATGGAGGATAGTATGAATACTGTGACAATTCTGACAGTTGGTATTGACCAAAATGCCTGTGTGAAAGTTGACAAAAATGAGTCTGATCAAGATGCAGTAATAGTCGCTAAACAAATTGACCTTTTTGAGGTTAAAAATGGCAAAGTTGAATCAAAGATAATCATCGACTCGGGCTCACCACTGACTATGTTGTCAGAATAAACTTTTGAGTCATCTTGGAAAGATGTGGCATTGAAAAAGCAGATATTAAAGCCAAAGCATATGGGGATTCTGAGATAGAAACAGTGGGGTAATTTGAGGTTGTGAGGATGTTTTACACTTTTCAGGCAGGGTGATTTTTACCAAAATGTATGTAGCAGTGAAGGGCAGGGACATTATGGGCCTCATTACAACAATGGCAGGCGGCGGTTGTAACCGCTGTGCGGCCGCCAATGCGGCCGCACTCCCGCGGTGCCCATTTTTACATCCAAACAGAGTTTCCGCCCGCCGGCCCAGCGGGGATGTGGGCCGCAACATGGGAGCCAGCTCCAAATGGAGCCGGCGGTGTTGCGGTCGTGGGACGGGTGCAGTTGCACCGCTCGCGCTTTTCACTGTCTGCAGAGCAGACAGTGAAAAGCTGCATGGGGCCCTGTCAGGGGGCCCCTACACTGCCCATGCCATTGGCATGGGCAGTGCAGGGGCCCCCAGGGGCCCCACGACGCCCCCTACCGCCATCCTTTTCCTGACGGTTCAAACCACTATGAAAAGGCTGGCGGTAGGGGGACTCGTAATCCCCTGGGCAGCGCTGCTAGCAGCGCTGCCCTGGCGGATTACAACCGCCTGGGCCATTGTGGTGGGAAACCGCCGGCCCCGGCGGTGCTACCGTGGCGCTTCCGCCGCAGTCGTAATGTCCCTGGAAGCACCCCCAGCCTGTTGGCGGTACTTCCGTCATTTCAGCCCTGGCGGTCCCATACCGCCAGGGTTGAAATGACCCCCTGTGTGTTAGATAGGCCTGGGAAGGCTCAGCATAGAGCCAAGGCCTGGTACAAGTGTTCCCTTTATGTTAGTGGATCTAAAAAATTAAAGTGTCGAGGGCACAAACAAATAACACAATGTTTTGTCAGATGATACTAGCACAGTGAGGGGATTTGAGCATGAAATCATTTTAAAACAGAATGCCATTCTTGTAAAACAGAGTATGTGATTTTCCATTGTGTGTGAGAGAGGACCTAAAGAAATATCTGGATCACTTGTGTTTATGTACAATCATAGAACCAGTAAATGCAGCAGAATGGGTCAGTGCAGTGGTGATTGCTACAAAACAAAAAATGATGAAATCCGCTCATGTTCAGATTTATGGTTGATTGTTATCCGCTTCCCAAGATTCGTGAGCTATTAATACCTTTGGAAGGGGTAAACGTGTTTAGTAATATGGACCTCAGAGCAGCTTTCCACCGGGTACCTCTGAAAGAAGAATCACAGCTGCTCATGACATTTATCCCCCCATTTGGGGTTCATAAGCACTTAAACATAACTTTTGCCCTAGCATCAGCAGCCACTTTATTTCAAAAGCTCAGGTTTACACTCTTTAAAGATGTTCTCGGAGTGCAGGAATTTCACAACAATATTCTAATATTTGCAAAAATTGTGTGAATATAATTGCATTTTCGATATAGTACTTAATATCTTGAGTAAATATGGAATGACGGTATATAAAGATAAATATAAGTTTATACCAATAGTATGGAATATCTTGATCACTCTATCAATGCAGAGGGTATCAAACCTAAGGAGGATCTTATCAAGGCCTTAAGAGAAGTACGAGCTCCTAGTAATAAGGAGGAGTTGAAATCATTCATTGAGTTAAGTGACCATTATTCAAGGTTTATGGAGGGATATGCTACCTTAATGGAACCCTTAAAGAAAATGTTGAGGGAAAAAGTAAGATTTTTTGGGGGCAGAGAAGAAAATAAAATGTTTGAAGAAATTAAAGATATTCTGACCAAGGTACCAGTATTAAAGACTCACATCAATGGCCACACGTGTGTGATAACAGAGGATCAAAGCACAGTTGGTTTAGGTGCTATTTATGCCAATGTGTTGGCAATGAGGACTACACCTTAGCCTATGCAGCTCATGTATTGTTTAAGGTGGAAATAAAATACAGCACAATCGAGAGGGAGGCCCTAGCTTGTGCTTGGGCTATTGAAAAGTTTAAAACCATTTTATGTACTGACTACAAACCATTAATGTATTTATTGGGTTACATAACGTCATCAGCTGCTTCCTCAAGATTGATGCGTATCTTGTCAATGTTGCAGGAATACAATTTTGAGGTCAGATATATACCAGGGGGCACTAATACCCATGCAGTCTGCTTCGGAGAAGGAGGTGGTGCAAAATGAAAGTATTTTTTATAACAAATGTAGTGGCTAGTATAGATATAAAACACAAGTGCCATGAAACTGTGATTCAAGAGGAATGGAACAAGGCTTGTGAAAAGGATGTAATTCTCCTGAAAGTTGTGGATTTTGTACATAACAGTTGGCCAACATTTAAAAAATGCAAGTGGGGGTTGTATTGTTTTGGTCATTTGTCAGCTCAGCTCACTATTGAATCTGGGATATTGAATCTGGGAATCTGGGAATCTGGGAATTGAATTTGGGATATTGTTGCATGCAGGCAGATTTGTAGTACCAAAGGGTCTAAGGCTTAAAATAATTGGCCTCTCTCATGAAGGTCATCGGGGCACTACGGCTACAAAAAAACTTGAGATGTCATTCTTGATGGCTTTACATGGAGAAAGATGGTGATGAGTTTGTGAGTAAGTGCCAGGAATGTATAATGTTCAACAACCATTGATACTCCATTATTACGTATTCTATTACCTGAGGGACCATGGAGCAAGCTAGCATTAGACCCACAGAGACACTACCTAATGAGTCCAAATATTTAGTAGTGATAATTGCTTATTATTTAAAGTGGATATATTATGATTTTGTAAGAGAGACTACTACTCAAGTTGTTATTGAATTTTTGGACAAAATATTTGCTTTGGAAAGACACCCAGGTGAACCTGTTACAGATAATAGGGTTCAAATGGTGTCTGAACAGATGGAGCCATTCTTAAAAGCAAAGGCATTAAGCGATATAATGTAGCTTTGTATAGCCCCCTGGCTAATGTTGCTGTTGAGAGAGTTAACAGGTTGCTTAAGGAAGGTAGTCAGATCGCTTTGATGTGCTGAACGAAAGTTAAGAAGTTTATTTGGAGTAACGTTTGGGCTTATCATAATACACCTCACAGTGTTACAGGGTTGCCACCTTTTGCTTTGTGAAGGGGGAGACATTCTCACACAGGTTTAAATCCAAGTTGGTTAAAATCTTCTGGCAAACTAGCAACTTCATAGATTTGGATAAGACGAGGTCCAGAGTGAAGGAAGCTCGAGAGAAAATTAAGTTCAGTCATGAGGGTACCAATTCCATAATTAAGAGAGAATTATGTGAGGGGTCATGGGTCATGTTGAAAGACATGAGATCCAGGAAATCAAAAGCAGAGTTTTACTTTATTGGTCCATCTAAAATGTCTAAAGTTACACGTTCCTTGGTTATGTTGGAAGATGGATGGTGGTGGGCAATAAGAAATCTTGTTCAAATTGACAATTTTCAAAGTTCTGTGGTGAGAAGAAAATTCTCACAGCCAGGGAATTTAAAGTTGTTGCCTGTTAATGAAGCTTTAAAAGATAACTGTTCTTTGCATTTACAGCCAGCCACATCCAACCTTGATTCAGCTCCATAAGTAGTGGTGGGTGTTTTCAGCGAAGCAAGAAAGTTGTACAAAGACGTGGCACATGATAACAATGTTTATTTTACAATCAGGAGTGGTAGGTGTTAAACTTAACATCCTTGGTGTGTTCTCCCCTAAATTTTTGCCTCTGTTTCCCAAGTTGTTGATATGTGCTGGACTCTGTAACTCTGGGCACTTTACTACTGCTATCCAGTGCTAAAGTGCAAGTTCTCCTATATAAAATGTATGTGTTATTGGCTTTCCATGATTGGCATATTTAATTAACTGGTAAGTCCCTAGTATAGTGCACTAGAGGTACCCAGGGCCTGTAAATCAAATGGTACTAGTGGGCCTGCAGCACTGATGCCACCCACATTAGTAGCCCTGTAAACATGGCTCAGACCTGCCACAGCAGTGTCTGTGTGTGCAGTTGTAACCTGCCAATTCGACTTGGCAAGTGTACCCACTTGTCAGGCCTAAACCATCCCTTTTCTTACATGTAAGACACCAATAAGGTAGGCCCTAGGTAGCCCCATGGGCAGGGTTCAGTGTATGTTTAAGGTAGGACATATACTAATGTGTTTTATATGTCCTGACAGTGAAATACTACCTAATTCGGTTTTCACTGTGCAAGACCTGTCTCTCTTATAGGTTAACATTAGGGCTACCTTTAAATATTATTAAAGCACAGGTTCCCTTTGGGAGTAGATGAACATATGGATTAAAAATACATCTTTTAGTGAAGTTGGTTTTGAGATTGTGTGTTTGAAAATGCCACTTTTAGAAAGTAGGCGTTTTCTTGCTTAAACCATTCTGTGACTACCTGTTTGTGGATTCCCTGTCTGGGTTAGTTTGACAGTTGGGCTGTTTGCACCTCTCTCTAGACAGTGACACAAAGGGAGCTGGGGGTGTAGCCTGCATATCCTGATGAGCCATCTGTGCTGGGAGGGAGGTGAGGAGTGGTCATTCACACTTGAAAGGGCTGTGCCTGCCCTCACACAATGGAGTCTCCAACCCCCTGGTGAGTGTCTGGGACCTGGCCTGGGCAAGGCAGGATCTCACAAACAAGAGAGACTTTCCTTTGAAGTAGGACTACTTCAAAGGCAGAAAGGGGTATAAGAAGAGCACCCAAACCCCTGAAAATTAGATCACTTCTGGAATCAAGAGGAACCTCTGGCAAGCAGGAGAGCTGAAGAGCTGAGGAGAGGTGCTGCCCTGTCTGTGACTCTGCTTTGTGGAGCTACCTTGCAGTTGCTGCTTCTGCCTGTGAAAGGGGACAAAGACTGCACTTTGTTGTGCATTCCTGCTTGTGAAGAATCTCCAAGGGCTTTAACTGAGCTTGCCTCCTGTTGTTGAAGTCTCAGGGCCATCAAAGACTTCCCCTGCCAGCACCTGGACTCTCTGCTGAGACTCCTGCCCTGCCAAGTGGTGCCCTATCCAGTTCCTGAGCCCTTGAAAGGTAAAGCTGGCAGCCAAAGACTGAAAATCCATGCACAGTCTGCTGTGCGGGGAAATTTTCGACGCACCTTCCATGACACAGCTGATAAACGACGTGCCACTGGCTTTGCAGTTGAAATCAATGCTCCACCTGCATCGCGGCTGGAAGTTCGACGCAACGCGGCTGGAGAAATGACATGCAACACCCACTAACGGAGGTTCATAACAACGCAAACCCCACACAGTGTGGTTTTGTGATACCGTTTAACCGGATCTTCAATGCAACATTGCTGGGCATGGAAAAACAGGGCAAAGCCTGCCTGGGCCCGAGGTGCCTGTCCAGATCAACGCATCGCTCTCTTGCAGGAAAGGAGAAACTACGCACGCCGGCCCGACCCGACCGGAGGAGGAACGACGCACGGTCTCGCTTGCGAGTGAGAAATCGACACATCACTGGCCTTTTCTGATGCACACTCGCCCGTGCAGTGTTATTTTGACGCTACCCAGGTACTTTTGTAGGCTAAAAACATCTCACTGTTTTCTAAAGGATATAAGGCTCTTTTGCTTTTTAAATTCATAACTTGACTTTTGTATCTTGGATTTTTGTAGTTTTGGTCTTGTTTTGTTTAGATAAATATTGTCTATTTTTCTAAACCTGTGTTGTGTCATTTCATAGTGTTTTCACTGAGTTACTGTGTGTGTTGGTACAAATACTTTACACATTGCTTCTGAAGTTAAGCATGCCTGCTCGTGCCAAGCTACCAAGAGGGGATTAACTGAGGGTGATTCTCCTTTACCCTGATTAGAGTGAGGGTCCTTGCTTGGACAGGGGGTAACCTGACTGCCAACCAAAGACCCCATTTCTAACAGTAGGAGATCTAAGAAGTCAGGTTATCTGCATGATTTTACTGTATAAGTTGCATGCATATATTTTTTTTTATTGTATGGAGCTAGGTTACCTGCATAATTTTTCTGTATAAGTTTTACAAAAACTATTCCTCTTTATGAATGTTTATAAAGGGGAGATGTGTTGTATTCTTGTATTACAAGTATTCTGTACAGCTAATTTAAAGGCTGTGTTTATATGTTACTATGATTAGAATATTACCTGGAGGCATCATTCTAGCAGGCGCTGGATTCTGTGTTCCTGTTCTCCAGTGATGGCTTGCATTTTCAGAGTTGGAGACGGATCGCGAAATGGAGTGAAAGTTGCTTGATGTGCTAGTTAGTGGTGATTAATTTATCATTAAATCCTTATTTAAAACCCTACCGTTAGAGTCTTTGCTGTGTACATGAGATCCACAACAAGGCTATTTGTGGTTCCCGGCAGACAAGGGGCCGCGCTGGCCAGCCCCGTCGCAAAGTTCAGTGTCTGTTTTGCGACGGGTGCTGGTGCACCCTACACACAACTGCATTGTCACGGGCTCGATTACGATCCGGAGACAATGCTGGAGGCCGTTTCCCAGCCAGCTGCCCCAGCAGGAAACTCGTAATGGGGCCCGCAGTGTAAACCATCTACCACAGTCATAATGACCCCCTTAGTGTAGGATGGGTTGAGGTCATTCCCCATGACGTCATTGCAGCCAATTGTTGTTTCATATCACTTTACTGTATTCATGTTATGTTCTGTTCTGTGATGTCGCCTGGGGAGGGGGTTTACAAAGGTAAGTGCTGTCTCTTCAGCTACCCCTTATGATTTTGAGCAAACTGTTTTTCTGCCTCGTATTTACAATAGAAGCCACTAATCTCTCTCTAAAGTCAAAGGAGAGGCATACAAAAAGGTAGGTAATGGAAAGAAGAGTCAAGCTAGAACAAGGGTCTTGAAGATTTATTTTGTGGCATACCATATTATGTAAATGTTCTTCAAAGGTAACTTGACTGGTGATAAAAGAAGTAGTGCTTTTATTTTGGAAATGGCATCCTCAATATGGTTAGATATCTTCTTCGGTCTGTTCAAGTATCTGTCATCTTGTCCAGTAACCTTTTGGTAGCTTTCTAACCTGTTCACTTGATCTATTCCTGGATGAGTTGGAAGTAAACTGTTAGGTTTGTACCAGTATTTAGACAAAATATTGAGTTGTAAATATAGAGTAGCAGAAGTATCGAAAAAAATAGTGTGATACAAAAATATCATGATGCAGAAATATCGTTGTCAAGAATATTGATTTTTTTAAAATATGTAATTTTGTTTTCAAGAATACCTTTGTTGTTATTATCGTTTTCAATAATAGAATTTGTCAAAAATATTGTTTTATCATTATCTTTAAGTGTTTTCGTTCATTTATTGTTATGTGTTATTATTATTTGTATAAAAATTACTGACATTTTTAAATATATTTTGTAATTTTAAGTGGTTTATCATTTTAATTCGATTGATAGCAGTAATTTATAGTGTTGCAGTGAGTTCTAGGTTTGTAGGGGTATAAGGTGGGAAAATAACTATGTATAATTAATTAACAATTCATTTCTAATTGATTAATAATGATGTATATTGTGTTATAATTATATTTTTTAACTATATATTAGGTGCAGGTTGCTAGGTTTGTTGGGGTATATGGTAATTGAGTAATAATTAATTCACCATTTTTTTTGTTTAATTATTTAATTGATTAATAATGATGTAAATTGTGTAATAAGTATATTTTTAGTTATATGTTTGGTGCAGGATGCTGAATTTGCAGGCGTATAACATGGGAAGAGCATTAAGCAATAGTTAATGAACAACTATTTATCAATTTATCATTCATTGAAGTGATTTATAATGATGTAAATTGTGTAATAATTATATTTTTTAAGTTATATTAGGTGCGGGCAGCTGGGTTTCTAGGGCTATAGCGGGGTCATTAAGTAATACTTAATTAACACATTTATTATTCATTATTTCATTGATTATTAATTGTGTAAATTGTGCAGTAATGATATATTATAAGGTATATATTAGGTACAGGCTGCTGAGTTTGTAAGGGCATAGGTTGGGAGGGTATTAAAGTAATAATTAGTACTTAATTATTAATTTATTAATAACTAGTAAATTGATTATTATGTTAATTGTGTTATACTTCTTTAATTCAGTTAC
Organism: Pleurodeles waltl; assembly: GCF_031143425.1. NCBI lineage: Eukaryota > Metazoa > Chordata > Amphibia > Caudata > Salamandridae > Pleurodeles > Pleurodeles waltl. The sequence continues at coordinate 1,146,811,830 of NC_090444.1, read as the reverse complement.
ATGTTAAGTGTGGAGTGCTGGGTTTGTGGGGATATAGTGTGGGATGTAGTTTAGTGATAATTGTTATTTTTATTGATAATAATTAATTAAATATTTAATAATCATGTAAATTGTTTAATTGTTTTTTTATTTTTATATATCATTTATTTTTTTGGTTAATCATTCGTTTTCATATTATATTTCTTGAAAATAAAATTAATAGGGTTATTTAAATGAGTTATGTGCATGATATGAAGTACTTTCCCTACTGCTCCACAGACAGGAGTAGAAATAATAAATATTACCCCTCCAAAGTCCAATGCTCTCCCTACTGCTGCACAGACTGGAGTGGGAATAGTAAACGTAACCCCTCTGATGTCGAACGCTTACGATACTGTTGCACAGACTAGAGTGGGAATATTAAATATTACCCATCCGAAATCCAACGCTTTCCCTACTGCTGCACAAACTGGAGTTGGAATAGTAAATTTCACCCCTCAGAAATCCAACAATTTTTTTACTGCTGCACAGACTGGAGTGGTAATAGCAAGAGAAAGACAGAGACAGAGAGAGAGAGAGAGAGAGAGAGAGAGAGAGAGACAGAGACAGAGAGAGAGAGAGAGAGAGAGAGAGAGAGAGACAGAGAGAGAGTACCTACTGGCAGTCACCTTTAGGTAGTTATAGTTAGGACCATGTTTCCATAGCAAAAGCATTTTTTTACTTACCTATATATTTGGCGCTGTTTCATGAATCTTCACAAAATTTTCCAAACAAAGTGTGGGAATGATTCTTCTTGTGCATGGAAAGTTTCGGGGTGATTGGTCAAGTGAGGGCCGAGAAAAAGGGGTAGGGGGAAAAAACAAATGTGCTTCCTGTGTTAATTTCACATAGGAGTTTGAACACGACTACAGCCCAAAAAGCGGGACGGAATTACACCAAATGTGGCAGAAAGCCTGATTTTGCTCCACAGATTGTGCTTTTTGTTATTCAGTGTAAATTCATTTAGTAGTTTTCGGGATATAAAAGGAAAAATAATTTGTACATCTGGTTGGAGCATAAGCACAGATCTCATGGTGAGATCTGATTGGCTGTCAGCACTTCAACCAGAAAGTGATAGCAGCCATCTTGGGACCAATATACATGATAGCACCCCATTGAAATTCATTGTAGTGATTTTCAGGCATTCAGAGTCACAAAAAAGATAACATATAAAGTGTGATAACAAATTTTAGTTACAATATAAATCATTTGTTGGTGGTACCTTACTAATTATCAGAATTGTGGTGTGTTCTAAGGTGATTTTACCTTGCTGGGATTTCATGAATCATGTTGAGAGAGAACTGTTTTGACCTGAAGCCACTTTGATGGAATCAAACTGGTAAAACTTAAAACATTTAATTTAGAAAGGAACAAAATGAGGGGGTTCATTTTGTCATAGAAATTATAGTTAGTGCTTTATGAAGAAAAAAACAGCACATGCTTTAACTGAGTTCTCAAATATCTTACACTTTTATTTCATTAAAACATTCTGACATGCAGACTGAAACATGCACTTTCAACACCAGCACCAGACTGCCAGTTAACTCCCTGGTTGGTGATCAGTCGCTTACAGTATTATAATGAGCAACTAAAGTGCTAACATTCTGAATTTATGCCAAAATTGTAGCACATCTGAATGCCACCTTCATGGAATCGAAGTGGAAAACTGAAAGCATTTGCTACTGAGGATACTGCAGTAATTAAGGAAACTAGGGAGCACGGCCCTGCATCCAACCCCCACCACCACTGTGCAATGCGATGAGCATCTTATTGTTAAAAAAAACCTAGAAATTCACTAAAAAACCAAAGGTTACAGGGACGTTATAGTTAGGTTCAGATTTTACATGCACAAAATCATAGAAATTCAGCTGTCATAGTTTGAGTTATTTCAATTAACTATAACACCCGCCCTCGCCATGCACTGCTAATTACCTGTGAACCTAACTATAATGTCCCTGTAACCTTTGTTTTTTTAAGTGAATTTCTATGGCTCTTTTAATTCTGTTTCCGAAGCGTAATGTTGCTGTAACCTTTGTTTTATGTTTTATTCAGTAAATATATATATATATATATATACATATATATATATATATATATATGTACATGTAAACGTATATATATATGTATGTATGTGTATATATTATATATATATATATATATATATATATATACATATACATATATATATATATATATATATATATATATATATATATATATATCCAGCGTCCCGGAGTTTCTTGGCTGCTGCGCATTTGTCTAGACTGGACTCCAGTCAACCAAAACATAAACAGTTAACTCCGCCTAGTGCAAAGGAAGGTCCGGACACACCTGTGTTGCTCAACGTGTATGTTTATTGAGAAGCGTTCTCAATAAACATACATGTTGAGCAACACAGGATTATATATATATATGTGTGTGTGTGTTATTTTTTGTAATATTTTTAGTATGTCTTTTGTTAGATTTCATAGTTTTTTATATTTAGTTAATTTGGTTATTTATGTAATGTTTTACAGTTGATGTGTTTATATTTTTAAGTTTTATTTGTGTGTGTTTATATATATAGATACATGCATATATATATTCTAGTAGTACATTTTCTAAAAATAAATAAAAAAATGCAATATAAGAAAGTATATATTTTAATAATAGTGTTACATTATATACATGTAAATATTCACAAATATTATCTAAGTCTATTTAATCAAAATTGTACAAATGTTTTATATCAAAATATTTAAGTTTTACTATTTTAAACTATATATACATTAAAAACAATATTTTTGTATGTTTTAAACGATATTAGTGTAAAACGATATTTTTCATTATTTTTGTACTTACCATTATAAGTATAGCAAAACTATATTGTTGTAGTCTATATTTTTTACAAGATATTTTTGTTCCACGATATTGTTGGTTCTAATATTATGTCATTGATCCATTTGTACCGATATGTCATGTCCTACAATCCCGATTTTAGCTTGAAACTTGTTTCTACCATCTTGTCCCCTTCTTTCCCCTACTTGTCCCACTTTCTCAGCGGCACTACTATCTCAGTGCTCTCTTGACTGTTGTACGTGTATCCTTCAGTCTCTTCCAGTACACCTATCTCTTGATATTGGCTTGGAAGGGTCATTGGCCAGAAGGTCTGTACCCTATGACTGGTTTGGACATCTCAGATGAAGGAATGGTTGACAACCCACACCACATGCCTCAGGAGATACAGTAGCAATGAAATGGAAGTCTCATACTAAGAATGTGATGACTGTGTTCAGTCCAGCCTAACCTTATTTAATTTGGTGGTCATAACCTTTTCAAGGTCAAGCCTGACAGCAGCAATAAAACACAGGTGTAAAACCTATATGTTGTAGTCTACATCTGTGTTACTGACGTGGGTGTCCATGCAATTTCCTTGATCTCTCCAGGACCATTGTCTTTGTCTTGTCCCCTCCATTATTGTTCCCTTTTCGCTGGAGATGTCTCCTTCACCTCCCATCTTATGGAAACTATTGCTAATCCTAAATACCTCATTTTACTGGTAACCTGGACAATGGAGAACACATTTTCTGCCACCTTTTTCTCTGGGTGGCTAAACGCTAATCTCTTTCCAGATCTCTCATCATTCACTATACCAAGCGCCCAAGTATCCATGTGGTCTTAACTAAGCCAAGGCGAAATTTCATTCACACCAGCATTATCGCACGTAATTTCCGGCATTTCACATAACCATTATCATGTGAAATGCTTGAATTTGCACCACGTCGTGTAATTGAGATCTTGTTTCCATAAAATTTCCAATTGCGCAGCACGGGAACAACGCAAACAAACCTATGCCCATATTTATACTAGGTTTGTGCCGAATTAGCATCAAATGTTTTTTACGCTAATTCAGCGGAAACCTAACTCCACATTTATACTTTGGCGCTAGACATGCCTAGCGCCAAATTTATGGAGTTTATGTCATTTTCTGGATGTGAAAACCTACATTGCGTCAATGAGATGCAAGGTAGGCATTCTCGTCCAGAAAATGACGATATGGCCTTAGCGTCATATTTATCCCCCCATGCTAAAATCTAGCACGGGGAGATGGGGGCCTTAAATAATGGCGCTAAGCTTGCTTGGTGCCATTATTTAATGCCTGGGACAGGGCAGGCGTTAGGGGACCTGTGGACCTTTTTCCATGGTCAGAGACAATGGAAAGAGCCACAGGTGCCCTTCCCTGGCCCCAGGCACACCGCCACCCACACCAGAGGGACACCACAGGATGGGGGACCCATCCCAGGTAAGTCCCGGTAAGTGTATTTTTTTTTTTCACCCACTCGGGGGCCCTGACTTGGAGCCCCCTGCATGGCGCTGGCCCCAATGGCCATGCCCAGAGGACATTTATCCTCTGGGCATGGCCACTGGGGTAGTGGGCATGGCTCCTGTCTTTACTAAGACCATGGGGGGTTGTGCGCCAGGAAATGGTGTTACACTGGTTAGAGCCTTTTTTTGCCTCTAAACAGTGTAGCTCCATTATTCGGCACACAAGCTCTGGTTTCCCCTACGTCTCCCCCACCCGGTAGGGCAATAGCGTCATTCCATAAATATTGTCGACCGGCCGGCGTCCAGGAATGGCGCTAGCCGACGCTATACTTTTACACGCAAAACTGCGCTGACGCAGTTTTGCGTGTAAAAGTATAAATATGGACCCAAGAGCGGATGGTTGTTGTTCGCCTCACACTGGATTTTCCACTATTTTATAGCACCAAATGAGTCCTTACGTATGTCCAAATGGTAGAATGCTTAAAAAATGGCACTAAATTTCGGACCGTCACTTTGCATCATAACCTGCCATTTTGTGTAATTTGGAGGCATTTGGTAAGTTTCCGCACAGGAAAACACGCAGTTATCTCCCAGACTTAGGGCCATATTTATACTTTTTGATGCAAAACTGCGCTAACGCAGTTTTGCGTCCAAAAAATTAGCGCCGGCTAACGCCATTCTGAAGCGCCATGCGGGCGCCGTATTTAATCAATGACGTTAGCCGGCGTTAGCCGCCGGCGCTGCCTGGTGTGCGTGAAAAAAAACGACGTACACCAGCCAGCACCGGCGTAGGGGGATATGGAGCTTGGGCGCCAAAAAATGGGGCAAGTCAGGCTGAGGCAAATTTTTCGCCTCAACCCGATTTGCGCCATTTTTTTCGACTCCCAACCCCCATAGAAATTACTCCTGTCTTAGCAAAGACAGGAGTCATGCCCCCTTGCCCAATGGCCATGCCCAGGGGACTTCTGTCCCCTGGGCATGGTCATTGGGCATAGTGGCATGTAGGGGGGCACAAATCAGGCCCCCCTATGCCACAACATTTTTTTTTTAAAATACTTACCGGAACTTACCTTAATGTCCCTGGGATGGGTCCCTCCAGCCTTGGGTGTCCTCCTGGGGTGGGCAAGGGTGACAGGGGGTGTCCCTGGGGGCATGGGAGGGCACCTCTGGGCTCCTTCCGAGCCCACAGGTCCCTTAACGCCTGCCTTGTCCAGGCGCTAAAAAACGGCGCAAAAGCGGCCGTACGTCATTTTTTTTTGACCCGCCCACTCCCGGGTGTGAATTTTGCCCGGGAGTGTAAATACGGCGCACATGCCTCGGAGTCCATTTTTTAGACGGGAACGCCTACCTTGCATATCATTAACGCAAAGTAGGTGTCCACGCTAAAAAATTACGCAAACTCCATGGACTTTGGCACTAGACGCGTCTAACGCCAAAGTATAAATATGGAGTTAGTTTTGCGTCGGAATTGCGTCAAAAAAAAACGACGCAATTCCGGCGCAAACAGAGTATAAATATGCCCCTTATTCCTAACCGCCCACTTCTTTGTTGCTGGAGCATCCATGACTCAGTGGGTCTTGGGACTTCTTGCAGAAGCTCACCTTGTTCCCTAAACACTTGTTATGGTGTGCGCGCTGAAAAATATTTCATTTTGTGATGGAAAGGGGCAAATGTGTAGTAATCCTAACCTAGGCTGTTACACAATATGTCAGGCATTACTTTCCATCACGTAGTTTCTAAAACAGCTCAGACAGCTGCGGAATCTCTATTTGATATCTGTAGCTTTGTAGCTAGGTCTGTTTTGTAAAAACACACATCAATGTAGAAGAATAAAGCAGTAAGGACCCCTGACTCAGGAGCTACAACAATGATGAGTACACAGGGAGAAAGCCTAACATCTGGCGAGAAAGTATTTAGCAATAGGTACTGAGTGAACCCACCTTCTCTCCTCCCAACTTTAGGTTCAAGCAAATAAGACGGGTAGTTTCCTCATAATATAGACCCCTGCTTCAATTTTCATACAATACTGCCCTCTTGTGGATTTTTATGTTACTGCACCATGCCTAGGAATTAAGAAGTTTGGTTTGGTTAATAAAACGAAAAGGCAAAATGTGTTTTGCGCGCCACAATAGTGTTTGCTCTGACGAACTGCGAAAGTGGATATGAGAGGGCCATTTATATGTTCGTGCTTGAGCAGAGGTAAGTCTGCCTTTATCTACTTTAATTATAAGTCAGGGGTGGTTACATAGCACTAGAAAACATTTACAATGCTTTCTGTATACATTTGCTCTTTCAGGTATATACAAATAAGATCTAAAACTACTGGTTTTAGGTAATTTTAGGTCATTTTGCTTTGGACCGGCTGTGACATTAAAAGGCCGGTGGCGCCGGTAGAAAACAGGCTAGATGGTAACCCTAGTTGCAGTATACATTGAAGCCTTCTTGAAAGAGCTGCCTCTAAACACAGGCAACAGACTTATTTTTTAGGCCATGAGGTTGAGGTATTTACAAAACAAAGTAAATACCATTATCCAGTGCTTGAAATGGAAAAATAGAAGTGCAGGTACTCTGAACAAGAATAACTGCTTGTTTCTGAGAAGTGCCGGTACTTTCCAATTAAAAGTATTACTTTTTTTTTTAGAACTGCCGGTACTCTCCCTCTCAAAATAAAAAAGTGCCGGTACTCAGTACCGGACAGTCCCGGCGCATTTAAAGAACTGCCATTATCCTAAAGTAAGATATGTATCACCGTAGTGAGAAGTGATAAATGTCCTCTTTTCCGAGTTTTCAACTTGGAAATAAGGCATAACAGCCAGAGTCAGTATTTAACACACAAAATTCTATATGTTTTTGGGCTTTATTCTGGTCCCTTGCCCCAGATGCATTAAAGTAGGTTTGAACTACTGCGAGAGTCGGACTGAGGCTGAAAATCGGCCAGGGCACCTAAATAAAAGTGCCCACATTAGTGAATTAGGAAACTAAGAATGTGGCCCATGTTTGGAAATTGGGGCAGTTTTGAACTTGTAAAGGCTTGCTTGAATTGTTTTGCAATGTATGCACGATTTCATGGATCTGAGTTTGCTGTGAGTAATGTTTCTTTTATTTTCAGAGAATTCAAAAGTAAAAAACGACCTAGCAGACCACAAAACAGGCCTACAAACAGCCAAAAAACGTCCCACACACAGACCTGGGACACCAGCCCATCGGGCACTGCCTGATTGCCCTATAGGCCAGTCTGACCCTTTCTACAGAAATCTTTTGGAGGAAACAGCAGGGAGGGGGAAGAAGTGACAGTTATACTTGAACGTCAATTCAACAAAATGCCAGGGATAGGGAATGTGACATCAAACACCCTTTCATCTTAAGGATATCCCTGATTAGTCCTGGGAAGTGATGTCACATACCTTTATGTTGATGATATCACAATAGCTAATATTGCTGAAGTTCTATATTAACTGCATGATTAACATAATAGCACAGACAAACGGCTGTTTTAGATATCAACTGCATTAGGGTGCTGACATGATATGCCAGGGGCCCATTATTCACATCTCTTTGTTTTACATGAAAAATTGTGTGCTCACCCAAAGAGGATATAGGGTAACATAACACAGACGAGCAGAGGCTACTTACAAGCAGTCAGAATATAATTGTTCTCCTAGTGTTTGCTGTAATGAGAAATGTATTGATAAATTATAGAGAGGAGGAAACTAGATTAATAAAATAGTAGCTATGTCCACATGTATTCACTGGTATAGACAATATATCGAATATGAACTTTGTTATTGGCTTACATTTTGATTTATGATTGTGTACAAGGCACTATCACTTGTGTGAAACACAGAGAAGAATGCATTATGCACACATTATTTTTCATGTATTCACAATAATGAAACATGGCAAAAACATGTTTAAAATGTGTATTTTGTTCATATTTTTGACTTAATCAGGAGAGATTATGCATTGCACTACTGAATTTCTTTATGTTACAAAACCTAAAGCATAATGTCCGGGTCCCTGCTGGAAGCTGCAGAAAGTAAACAACACTCTTCAAGAAACTGTTTACCTTTTGTTCTTGAAATGGGAGGTAGTAATCATTGGAAATGGTGGGGCATAATACTCGCCCTGAATCATATCACCAAGTGATGAATATAGGATGGAACAATGCATGCTGGAACCACGCATTTCTGAACAACGCGGTCAGAACAACGACCGCATTGTTACCACGAATGCCTTAACCACGAATGCCTTTACAACAATTTTTTGTTGTAAAGGCATGCCTGGTAAAGGCATGTGTGGCAAGGCATGCGTGGTTCTAGCATGCGACCCCCGACCCTCCCACCCCACCCCTAAAACAAAACTACCTTGATCCCCCACCCCCACCCCTCAAAACAAACCTACCCCAAACCCCCAATCCCACCCCTAAAAACAAACCTACCCCATCCCCCACCCCACCCCTAAAAACTAAAACTACCCTGACCCCCCCACCCCGCCCCTAAAACTAAAACTACCCTGACCCCCACCCCTAAAAACTACAACTACCCCGCCCCTAAAACGAAAACTACCCTGATCCCCCACCCCCACCCCTAAAACTACTGCGACCCTTCACCCCTGCCCCTAAAAACTACCCCAACCCTCCACCATGCCCCTAAAAACTAAAACTAACCCGACCCCCCACCCCGCCCCTAAAACACAAATTACCCCAACCCCCCACTCCTGGCCTGCCCCTAAAACTACCGCGACCCCCCACCCTCCCCTAACAACTAATACTATCCCAACTCCCCACCCCGCCCCTAAAAACAAAAACTACCCCAACCCACTGCCCATAAAACTAAAACTAACCCGACATCCCCACCCTGCCCCTAAAACTAAAACTACCCTGACCCACCACCCCGCCCCTCAAAACTAAAATTACCCCAACCCCAAAACTACCCCTACCCCCCAACCTGGCCCCTAAAACAAAACTACCCTCACCCCTACCCCAAAAAATGAAAACTATCCCAACCCCACCCCTAAAACTAAAACTACCCGACCCCCCACCACATCCCTAAAAACTAAAACTACCCCAACCCCCCACCTGCCCCTAAAACTACCCTGACCCCCCACCCCTAAAACAAAACTATCCCGACTCCCCACCCCTGGCCCTAAAACTACAGCGACTCCCGCCCCTAAAACTAAAACTTCCCCGACCCCCTACTCCCGCCCCTAAAAAACAAAAACTACCTCGATACCCCACCCCTAAAACTAAAACTACCCCTACCCCCTGCCCCAGCCCCACTTACCTAACCATGTCCTCTCCCGATCCTGACTACCTTTTTCTCTGCCTTTACCACGCACGTGTGTTGTTCAGCACATGCGTGGTTAAGGCAGAGAAAAAGAGAGTCATTGTTCACGAAAGCGTTGTTCCGCTTTCGTAAACAACGCAGTCTTTGTTCCAGAGTTGTGGTTCGGGCTGTTTCCACAATGATGCAAGGAAATCCCACCTCTTCTAAGGAGACTAATGAGAAGCAGTGTATCTCCCCACCCCTTACAAGAAAAAACAAAACAAAGATTGTGTTATATAGTGCATTTTGAATGCACAATACTCACCTAAACTTGCAACAAAAAAAAGCATAGGATCTGAAAAGGCATTCATCAAATATTCAAGTCCTTTCATTGTGTCCCAAACCAACAAAACCTGATGCTCTCCAGGAGTTGACCCCATTGTTTCCAAAGTGTACTATAAGAGCCCGCATATGTCAAAAATTACTTCCACGTGCCATGGCCAGCATGGCCTGTCAGATGCCATGGGTGCACCCTTCGTCCACAATTTACATATGTCAGTGCCAGAATTTTGCCATTAGTGCCTTCCATGAGAGACCGATGTGTCAAAAATTACTTCTGGAATGTCATGGCCAGCAATTTGTCATGGTTGCCCTAACCCAACCCATATTCCATGGTTGTCCTCCCTTATGTCAAGAATTACCTCCTATGTGCCAGCATCCACATTTGACCACAAGTGCCTTATGCTACTAGATTTCTCCAGCATGCCAGCATCAGAAGTGTTCCATTGTTGCCACTATGCCATGAATTAACTTCAGTATGGCAGTATTTCTCACACATGCTGGCCCATGCAAAGATTTATTTCCAGTGTGCCAGTGCCAGCATTTTGCTAAAAGGGTACCATATGCCAAGTATTACATCTAGTATAACAGTGCCAGTATTTTGTCACAGGTGTCTGTAATGATAACTGTTGCCTCCAGTATGTCATCATTAATATTTTGCTATGGGTGCCTCTGTAAGCCAAGTATTATCTTGAGTATGCCTGGCAAACAGCAGACTTGTATGTATAACACCACATTCTCCCTCACGTTCACTTACATTCACTCATTCATACTCATTGTTACTCATACCCACTCATTCTCACTCTCTTGCAATTACTTTTACTATCACTCATGTATTCACAATCATTTTCACTTATCCCCACTCACTGACTCACTCATTCATTCATTTGCACTCACTCTCTCACATTCACTCTTACTCTCACTGCCACATATTCTCATTCACTGACTCACTCATCCTCACTATCAGTTACACCCACTCAATATCAATCACTCTTACACTCTGTAATACTCCTTGCTAATTTATGCTTACTCAATCATTCTCACTCACTCAATTTTACTCACATGAAGTCACCCTTTCTCTCTCACTCTCTCATTCTCCCTCACCGACTCACTCATACTCAGTGAAAATCAGCCAAATATTCTCACTCACTACCTGTGGCTCATTTTCACTCACTCAATTTCACACACATGCAAAGAAACACACCCGCTTAGAGATACACACATTCGTTCTCATACACACTCTCACGCACATAACATACATTTAAAAGCATTTTATTTTACTAATCTCAGCTTTTAGTGACAGTCCTGTTCGAGCTCCTGGTGTTTGCTTTTTACTACACTAATAGTGAATAATAACCTATAATTCACTATAAGTATAATAACAAATGGGCAGAAAAAAGGAGGGTAGAGCCTGATGTCCAGAAGGGCAGCCACCCTGGCTTCCTAGCACTGATCTTTCCACCTCTGAGCCCAGTCATCATAAAGGCAGTGCCAGGTGTTGCAAGGGGTAAGCAAGGGATTACACTTGCAACCCCTGCCAATGCTCAAATGGTGTCAATGTAATCATCACAATTCTCACAGTTCCAATGCCACTCCAAGCTTCGGTTGAACGGTTGAACAGGAATCGGAATTTGACCCTCGCTCCTAATAAGAGTGCTAAGTCATTTCCCCCAGACACTTGTTTGTGATTAGACTTTAATGAAGACTTCCCTCATTTTCTGATAACTTTTTTCATAACACATTCAAGGTGTCACACAGGCATAAAAATTCCAACAGAGTGGGCAGAAATAATGTCTGAGGTGAATGGTCAAGGGGACAAGAACAATTGGAAAGAAGAGGATGTGTTTGTATTTGTGTGTGGGGGGAGGAGGAACATGTGTGTGAGACCAACTTAATGTTGAAGCCATATATTGCCACTCACCAGCACAATCTGAACATATGCAAGTGAAATCAATGTGCTAAAAAAAGATTATTTGTGAAATGTGGCCAGTGCTTAATTTGAGCTGGTGTTCGCTGGTGGGAGCCATTCATTTTTCAAATATGACATTTACCGAGTGCAAATAGGAGAAAAGCACACAAATCGAGAGAAAGATGGAACAACCGTCAGAAGGGAGAAGGCAGGACCTTGCATGGAAATAAAGGGGCAGAGAATTGCTCTTTACAGAGCACTCATAGCTCACTGCCACAGGTTTGAGCATTAATTCACTGTTGGACTAACTTTGCTATTGATTGGCTTTACATCTGCTGGGTTTACCTGACCTTTTGCATTTCTCTTTCTCTTAATCTGACTTTCAGTGGACGTGCTCTGTCCGTCTTAATCCGTCTAGGTGTCTCTGATAGAAGTTGTGCATCTATATATGCCACATCCCTTTTGTTCCGGTGTTTTGTAAAAGTAACTGCTGCAGTAATCATGGTCCAGATACCGTCTTGGTGTCTCTTTCACATGGGTGCTGGCAGGAAGAGGCAGGAAGATCAAGGTCTCAAACCCATGCCCACGTACCCTCCGGCTTTTCTCATCCCAAATTAGTTGCAGTACTTATTTTTAAATTACCTTAAAATACTGATATGATATATGATATGATATGGTAAGTTTCTTAGTAGTTTTATTCCAAGTTCAGCTCATACATCCAGCAGGGTAGCACTCAGAACAGCAACTGCCCAACTTCAAATCCTAACAAGATATTCCCCAACCTTCCAGGTTCCATCCCCATGGTTACATAAACAACACAGATACAACACATCTTTCCCCTTCAGAAAAATTATGAACAAAATAGCTAACAAACTTTTTACACACACTACATATGCTATGACTTGAAGAAAATAGATGAACATAAAACCAAACATTGGAGTCTAACTTTATACCATGTTGACTACTCAACATACTCCTGCAACCATGCAGGTTTCTTTTTTTACCTTTCTGACCGCCTGCATTCCAAACGTTGACCACCCACATCTTCTCCACACTTTCCACCATCCCCACCAACAATTCCTAAAGTAATTCCCTCACTCTTTTGAACAGTAGTCTATCTTTATTCCACCATTTGCCATCCTTCAATCTGACTATGCACCTTTTCACACATACCACCCTTTTTGGAACAGAACATTTGGAACTCCCTTGGACAATAATCCCTGGTAGTCTGATTCAGCCCAGTCTCCTACCTTTACATCTCTTCCTTTTCTCTTCCTTACATCCACATATTTACTTGGTTCACCTTCACGCCTCTTTGCCACATTCCTTTTTTTTTCTTCCAATGACTCCAAATTAATCATCAATGGACACACAAACTTGTTTGCAACCTCCCTCCCCTTGAGTAATGCAAACAGTGACACCCCTGTAATGGAATTAGGTGCTGTTCGTAAAGCACATATTAATTCCTTCAATTCCTTTTTCCATTCCAACCCTTTCACCACAGACAACTGTATATTATCCTTCACAACTCGGTTACATCTTTCTACTAAACCATTACTTCTAGGATGATATAAAGAAATCGTAACATGTTTCACTCCCCAATCCTTCATAAATTCCTTAGATTCATTAGATATGAATAGCACACCACTGTCGGTAACTATTTCAGATGGAACACCTTCTCTCATGAACAATTCCCTCAGACATTTTGTCACTTCTTTAGTATTTGGCACCTTAACCAACTTAACCTTAGGCCAATGTGAATGGTAATCTACTACTACTATGCCAAATCTGTGATTTTCCCACAACATATTCATGGGACCAATTATATCCATTCCCAACTTATGCCAGGGTCACTTGTGACTTGTCACTTAAAGCACATGACACACATTCTCTTGCCCAGTGTTTGACCTGCCTATCTACTCCCAGCCACCAAAATGTTTACCTTGATCTACTTTTCATTGCACTCATCCCCACATGTCCCTCATGAGCCAAATTTAATACTTTACCACGCATAGCTTGTGGCATAACCAACAAATGTCCTCTTCTCAAAATGCCATCAGCCCTGCTTAATTCCTGAAAGATCTCCTTATATATTTTCACTTCTTCACACACCTTATTCTTGATCCATCCACCACTTAGACTCCGAATCAATTCCTGCAACACTTGGTCCCGATTCACCAGTTCTTTCCATTCCTTCTCACCAATACATCCTTTATTATTTAACATGGTACATTCAACCATCTGAAAATCATCGCTATTATCCTCTTCTTCCTCTACATCCACCGGAAGACGCCATAGACAATCTGCAACAATATTTTTAACACCAGCAATATACTCCGATTTAAACTGAAACTCTTGCAGCCTATAATGCCATTTAGCAATCCTAGGTGTCACTTTGGATGCACCCTTAGTTGAAAACAAATTAACTAAAGGTTTATGATCTGTCCTCACAGTGAATTCTGTCCCCCACAAATGCTTCCTGAAATAATTCACTCCCCACCAACAAGCCAAAGCTTCCTTCTCAATGATAGAATAAGTATCCTCAGCTCCTCTCAGAGGTCGGGAAACAAATGCCACCACTTCATCTTTCCCATTCCTGGATTGCATTAGAACAGCCGTAAACCATGCTGGCTACATCAGTCACCACTATGCTGTGATCACTTGTATCAAACGGTTTCAGCGGCATGGCAGCAGCCAATTCACACTTTATCTTATTGACTTCCTCTTCTTTATCTTCTGTCCACTCAAACTTAGTCTTATTCTGTAATAATTCTTGCATTCCCTTCATCCGTTCAGCACACCTTGGAATGAACCGTGCATAAAATTCCACCATTCCAAAAAATAAACAGAATGTGTCTGTACTCTGCAAAACCTTGTAATCTGCACAAAAGTGTGCAAATCACTGACTGATCACTTAAAATTGTAAGTCTCTTGAAAACTGAATGTGTCCCAAAAGTGTGCAAATCACTGTAGTTTGCACTCAAGCGTGCAAACCACTGTAGACATCAATGTCAATATACATTACCACATACACTGTTGAATTTTAATCTGCACAGTGTGCAAATCACTGTAGACCTGTAATACGTGAATGTGTCCCTAGGAGTGTGCAAATCACTGTAGTTTGCACTCAAGTGTGCAAATCACTGCAATTTGCAATCTGCATCTCCAAAAAGTAAATCCAGAGTAAAACAATGTATAGAGTTTGAGGTACTTAAAAACGCTGTGCAAATCACTGTAGAATAGTTACACATGGAGAGCGCCGGTGCCGGCGTCTAACATAGTCATGGAAAGGAGCCAACTTGACCGCTGGACACGCAACCCACGTGTGTGCAATACGTAGGCCAGGAAGCACGCTGGAGGCGAGCCCGTCAAATAACTGCGCATCGCCCGTTGTCTATGCAACACAATTGGACACATGTCACACTGCTGATGCAGCGCGTGTGCTGCCGCGTTCACCACGCACACAGTGCACATTGCCATTGCCTAGGCAACACAATTGGACGCACGTCACACTGCTGATCCAACCTGTGTGATGCCGCATTCACCACGCTCACATGCGTGCCGATAACTGCTACCTCGCGGAGACAACTGCTCTCTCGCGTCGACCGCTCCTCCCAAAACAGCTTCTCGTCACCTCCTCAGAGGTTTACAACAGCTCCCAGCATAGACGGTTTACACACAGTGCCGCTCCACACTCTTTTCCCCAGAGGGAAAAAACAAATGCTGCTGATAAAACGGACGCTCCTGGATAGTAGAATAATGAAGGTGTCCAACAAGGCACTACCCTGCTGGAAACAACATGGTTCGAAGCTTGTTGCCACCTGATATGAAGAGACTCCACTCCTGGTAAGTTTCTTAGTAGTTTTATTCCAAGTTCAGTCCATACATCCAGCAGGGTAGCCACCAGAACAGCAACTGCCAAACTTCAAATCCTAACAATCTATTCCCCAACCTTCCAGGTTCCATGCCTATATTTACATAAACAACCCAGATACAACAAATACCATTTACTGAAGGCAGATACTAAAAGGCTTGTGAAGCATGGTACATTTGTGCAATGTTGTTACACAATATCCTGGAATGAGTTGTCGTTTTCCTGTTGGGCCCAGCGATGCTGCCAAGCATTCTAAACCTTTTCAATACTGATCTTGTGCAATGTGTAATTTATCTCAGTTTGTCACATCATTATGAGAAAGCACACAACTATTTAGAGGTCCAGCTCAGACGTTTTGGAAGCATTATCTTAACAATGAAGCATTTATTTCTCAAAAGGAATGTGAAAGTGCACACATGAACTTTGTTTAGGACAGAATCATTTTGTGGTTTCGCAAAACATTGCTGTCATTTTCGTGAATGTCTGGTGCACAAGGAGAGTGTGACTTCTGTTCCATGGACAGGGAGTTTACGTCTATGAAGTCTATGTTGTCAGTGTAGCCTGGTAATCTGGCCATGTAGAGCAGAGAAGTACCCAGGTCTGTCCGAAACGTTTGTGAGGCTCAGGTCACACACTTTATGCATGGCCCCACTCGGGTTTACCTGCAAGGAGCACACACCTCCATTCTATGCAGAAAAAACGTTTTTTGGGAAAAGAGCTTATCTCTGGAAGGCAGCTCCACCCTTCAGAGCCATCTAGTGGTACCCCATGGTGCTGCTCGGTCATACTTGAACAGAACAGGTCTGCTTTTTATACAACAAATACAGTTTCCTAGAATGAGCACAGAACCCTGAAAAGTGCAGGGTCTGTGGAGGAAAAGCCCTTGTTGCCCCGCTCTTGTTACTTCCCTGGTGGTACCAAAACATCAATGTTAGTTCAAATATTTAAAAAGCATGAACTTCTCCATTCCCAACTAGTGCTTTATAAAACCCTCAAGTAATTGAATTTAGTGCTACCTTCACCCTTGTGGTGTCATCACTGTGTTAAAACATAAGAGTTAGTGAAAGAGACTAACCTAGGCCCACTGAAAGGCTGGTCATCTGGTCAAGCAGGCCATGTCCCAAGAAGCCATTTTCAGCTTCCTTGGGGTCACAGAGAAATCAAACAATTAATCAAATGGTATAGACGTCCTCATCTCAGCTGCATCATTTTACACGTTGGCTGTTTATACAGTGCTGCTGCTTATGCGACTCAACTGCTATGTAGACAGTAATAGCAACTACTCAGTTGCTGCTTGCTTCCTCTCCCAGCTCCACTGCTATGGCTGCAGTGCAGAAGAGCAGAAAGGGCATGGTAGCTGAGCTGGGCCAGCCTGCAGTGGCACTGCACATATTGATGCCATGGCAGCCGGCAGTGCTAACATTGGAAGTACTCAGGAATTTGGTAGGTGAGCTCAGTACTAATCCCACTTTAATCAAGGACTGAGTGGCCAATTTTAGGTGAGGAGACTTGTGCCAGCTACTAGGTAGTTGGATAAAGTATTTCCTGGGTGGATACTAAAATCAATTACAATACTAAATACAGTAAAAACATCTCCATGAAGTTGTAAAAAGTTATTAAATAAATTGATCACAGCTTTAATGGCACATTAAATTTCCATTTAGTCGAAGCTACAAAATAAAATCGATGTTCTTAAAATGAGTTAAATTGGCCGCAGGACAGCCAAGGGCTGGATAAAGAAGTGCTTGGGGAGTCATCAGGGATTAAGAGAATCAGTTGGATGAGAACCAGGCTATGCCAGGCAGCATAGGTGCAGGTAGGTGGGTCAGAGCAGTGGAAGAATGTGCTGTGTGGCCAAAAGTCAAAGGTTGTAAATTGTTGTGCACTCTGCTTGCTTCCAATAATGTGGCCTTACACAGTGCTATGAATGCCAGGAGTAGTCCTCCCCCAAGATAACATACCAGGCATGTTCTTAGGAGTGTCAACTTCTTACATTAGACTGACACTTATTAATAGTTGTGCATCTGTTTTACAAGTGATACAGTTTCTAAACTGTGATACATACTGGTTAAAAATAAGCAAAATGTAGAAGCATATTGTCCTAGCATTACAATATATAATGATGCACAATCAATCTCCATTAAGGGGCACTTAACAATTTGTATCGAAAGCTCACCCATTTTTCTCTACATAAATCAAAACGAGCAATTAACTTGTTTTAAAAAGTACACGTTCTGTAACGCTCACTTAAAAATGTACATTTTAGGGAATCAACTGACCTGAAGGGCCGGGTCTTCAGGCAGCTGAAAGCAACAGGAATGATCATAAAATGGGTATGTACCTGCTGACTTTGAAAATGAACATCTTTAAAAAGATGCACCATGGTAGTGTGAGAATTGTCCTGTGTAGTCATTCATGATATACTGGATTTACAAATTGTGATATCTTGAATGGTAATGGTGACAATCCTACAAAAGTAAGAATGCAACTGATCATTAGAACCTTTGAATATTTAGAA
This sequence comes from Pleurodeles waltl, assembly GCF_031143425.1. Lineage (NCBI taxonomy): Eukaryota > Metazoa > Chordata > Amphibia > Caudata > Salamandridae > Pleurodeles > Pleurodeles waltl. The sequence continues at coordinate 1,146,793,603 of NC_090444.1, read as the reverse complement.
ATTGTTTTAAGAGGTCAATCTATGTTTATGTCTCTTACATCTATTAAAAAAAAACATTTTAAAAGGTTAGAAAGCAAAAGAAAATCACGTATGAGTCTTGGTAATCTGACATTTCAATAAAAATTGCCTTTGGAAATAGTTTAGTAAGGTATCATAATGTTAACTTGAAGTTCTGAGAAAGACAGCAATGTCCTCATAATGCAGTTTGACAATTAAAATAAACAGGAAATCAGGTAACTAAAGGATAGCACACCATCATCAAATAACACATTTCCATGAATAGACTCAAATATGATTAGCGTAATATTATATTAATAGAGTTCTTACTCTCTCTTCATTTCCCTAATATTGCATGTCAATATATGTTACGGTATCATAATGTAGGTCTTCAATCCCATCTACTCCAAACATCAGTCTCTTACCTCTGAAACCAAATGGTGAAAATATCACCAAGATGCATTCTTTGCAACTTTGTATGTATGTACGTACCTGTACTTATATAGTTCAAACCTTGCTGGTGATCAATGGTTTGCTGTTGCTAGAGCGCACGCGGAGGTCTTCTTCTCGCGTCAGGTTCGAAAACCACAAGCGCTCTAATGAGACCATACCTTATGCCACCTACTAGAAGTGTACTAGATCTTTGGACTCAGTGAAGAGTGTGGAAGTCAGAATCATTCAACACAAATCAATAAGATAAACTCATAAACAAATCTAGACACCAGAAATGAAAGACAGTGTCAAAACTCCAACATGAATAAAGTTTAAACGTTTTATTACAAGCCAAAAATTAATGTAACATATATGGTGCGCAAAACTAGGTTATAAACATACATAAAATTCATTGGCTGACCAAAACGTCTAAAGAGATGAAGTCTACCTAACATCAACACTGTTAAACACTCCAAAAGAAAAACACAAATTAGCAAAACTATAAGATGCACATTTATTCCAGAATTCAAAACAGTTGATGGTAACATCAGTAAATCATCAATTTGAAACTAACAATCAGTTTTCAGGGCTGGGCTATCCTTTTCACTATCACGAATTTGGGCTTGCATGTGTGGGGCCAGACTAACATATGGGGACAAAACAAAAGAAGAGACAAAAATAATTTGAAAATCATCTAACTAGGTTAACTCACTATACAAATATACTGGTGTAATCATCTGAGCTGGAAATGAAATAAGAAACCACATTAAAGATTATACCTCTCCTCATGGGACAGCAGACAGGAAACTTTCATCAAGCATAGAACTTACTTTTTCACAATATCAGTAGACAGCAGCATTAGGACAGTGCAGAACACAAGCTGCACATAGGGCAGGTCAGCAGTTCAGAATTTATTGGAGCATATCGGCACTGAACAGCTTAAATAAGTAGGGCAATTAGAACTAAAAGGAGCCTTATATGGTTAAAAAAAAGTATGACAGAAGACATCGAAAGAGACAAGAGGTGACAGCGTGAGCACCGAAGAAGAACTCACAGGCTTCGACAGACAGCAGCAGACTGCAGCAAACTCACTCAAACTTTCAAAAGTCTCTCCCTAATTAGAAATGTCCATGGATTTCCAATTGGTCCTTCAGATGGGCTCATCTTGCGCACAACATCCAACATTCAATGGTAGCCACTGGCACCATCAAGTTTGCTACTATTCTGGATTTTCTCAGGGAATATGTATGGTCATCTCGATGAATTCATACAGTTGTGCCAAAATATGATACTTGTTTATAACAGCAACTTTAAGATCCTTCTCACAGTACACAGGATTAGTTCAACAATTCTCATATGAGTTTAAATAATTCCTCCTGTCTTGTTCGACAGCTAGTACAAATACTGTTACATTCTAATTTATCAAGACGTTCTCTGACTTTAATATAATAGAACATTCACCAGTATGTCAGCAACCTAGGAATCAATTTATGTTAAATGGAACAGACTGAATTGCATTTTTCCACTAGTGCTGCAAAATGAATCTTCAGTCCTAGTCTAGCTAAGAAAGCCTAAATACATATTAACCCCTTAGCTGCTGGGCCTCCCCTCCCCGTCCCCGATGCTCATCAGTGCTGAGGCCTTTTTTGGATATTTGGGGTAGTTTGCACTTAGGCCCCCATAACATTTTATCAACATAAGCTATCCAAGCAAAATTTTCTGTCTATTTTTTTTCAGCGTCCTGGGTATTCTGAAGGTACCCAGAGTTTGTGAGTTATCCAGGAGAAGACCGAGAAATTTGCCAAAATATAGCTAAAATTTGTGTTTTGGGGGAAAAATGGGAAAACATGCTGCTGAAGAAAGCATTTGTTTTATTTCCCTGCAAATGGGATCAATGCATGGTTTGCAGTGCTAAAATCACCATCTTCCCAGCTTTCAGGAACAGGCGGACTTGAATAAAAAAGCACACTTTTCAACACCGTTTTGGCATTTTACCGAGACATATCCCATTTTTCACTATTTTTTGTTCTTTCAGCCTCCTTCCAGTTAGTGACAGAAATGGGTAGGAAACCAGTGGTGGATCCTGGACAGCTAAATATTTCTGAAAAATAGACACATTTCTGAATTCCGCAGGGGTCATTTGTGTTGATCCTTCAGGGTTTTTCTACAGAAAGTAACAGTTGAAATAAAACAAAATATTGAAATTGATTTGGAAAAAAACAGCCATTTCTGTGTACATTTTCTTCTGTAACTTTTTCCAGCTATGGCAGATTTTTTAAAGCAATATACTGTTACGTCTGCTGGCCCCCTCTGGTTGTTGGGATATATAAGGCTTGTAGGTTCATCAAGAACCCAAGGTACCCAGAGCTAATAAATGAGTTGCACCTTGCAATGGGTTTTCATTGTATACCGGGTATACAGCAATTAATTTGGTAAAATATAGAGTGAAAAACAGGTATCAAGGAAACCTATATATTTCCAAAATGGCCAGAAGATAAGGAGTTTAGAAACAGTGGCTATTTGCACATCTCTGATTTTGGGGGACCCCATACAAGCATGTGAATTACAGGGCATGTCTCAAAATGACTTCTTTCTTACACACAGTCTTACATTTGGAAGGCACAAATGTAGAGAAAGACAGTTGGCAATAACACCTGTTCTTCTATCCTGTGTTCCGCCAAGTCTCCCAATACAAATGGTACCTCACTTGTGTGGGGTAGAACTAGTGCACGTGACAGGAAACACCCTAAAATGCAACATGGACACATCACATTTTTTCACTGAAAACTGATGTGTTGTTTGGATGTGCCCAGCTGTGGATTTTAGGCTGTGGCTCAGCCGGTACATGGGAAACCCACCAAACCTGTACATTTTTGGAAACTAGACACCTAGGGGAATCTAGGGCGAGGTGACTTGTGGGGCTCCCACTGGGTTCTCTCACGCAGAATCCTTTGCAAACCTTGAAATTTGGCTAAAAGAACACTTTTCCTCTCATTTCGGTGCTGCAAAGTTCTAGAATCTAAGGAGAGCTACAAACTACATTCCACCCAATATTTCCCGAAGTCTCCTGATAAAAATCGTACCTCACTTGTGTGGGGAGGTCTAGTGCCTGCAACAGGAAATGCCCCAAAACACAATCTGGACACAACACATTTTTCCAGCATTCCCCCAGGTCCCCTGATAAAATTGTTACCTCAATTGTGTGGGTAGGCCAAGTACCCGCAACAGGGGAGGTCCCAAAATGCATTGTGGCAATAATGATAACTATGGTGAGTGTATTCATTAGTCCTGGCATCGGGAACTATTTAGGGAAACCTATCAAACCCAGACACTTCTGAAAAGTAAACATCAAGGGAAGTCCAGGGAGGTATCGCTTGTGAGGATTCCTCAAAGTTTTTTTTCCCCAGAAAGCCCTGAAAATGTAAACCGTTGAATAAAAGCACTATTTTTCTTTGCATTGTCCTGATAAAAACGCAACCCCATTGGTGTGCCTGGGCTTAGTGCCCGTGACAGGAATGGATCACACAACAGTCAATGGTAGTCCTTACATGAGGGCTACTTTTGACCCTGGTGGTAGATATGGTGACAAGATTTCTAGTGGGTGTATGTGTGATGTGTGCAACAGTAAACGTCAGTCACCTTACCTTCGCTTCTTCCCTCAATCAGAAGGTTCTCTGAAGACACTGAAAAAAACAGCAACAAAAAAACACTATTACTTCACCTTGCCACATACCCATCATCACAGCTTTAAATGCTGGAGGTGCCCAGTGCGACAAGCTTTTTTGGCGCACCCCCTCCCATGACCTCCTCCTTTGATTCCCTCACTACCACCCAGCAAAATTGACCTTTCCTCTCTCCATAGCCCGCTTCGCACATACATTTCATTTGTATTAAAACACAGTTAACGGCTGGCTTTATTAATCCACTCAGCAATTCACATAAAATACAGGTCTGTTCTTTGCAGAAGGCATATAAACCTTCTGCACTACTTTATGGCATCAAAACTACCACTAGACAAAATTACAACCTCTTTTTCTGACAGGAATATAATCACAAGAGTTATTTTTATTGCTACCTAAAAGCTATATATATATATGTATATATATATATATATATAAATATATATATATATATATATGTGCAAAACAAAGTTGTCCTCCGGACAAAAGCGCACTCCCAACAGGTTGCAGTTTATTTTGGAAAGCAGCAAAGCCAGTAACATTCAAAGAATTATTTACACATTTTCCAGGCCTTATGCTTTTCAGACACATCGTCCTTGGTCCCAGGCCAAATGCTTGGGTTGAGCAAATGATTGCAGGCACCTGATTACTTGATTAAATGCTCTGGTGAGTTACACAATGCATCCTGGTAGTGGTAGTCCTGCACATTTATATTCCATCTTTAGTAGACAATCATTTCTGCCTGCGTAGGTTGCTGCAGCCAAACACATATTAAAGCACATTTAAAAACCTTAGTAGGTGAATTCAAAGCATAGTTACCGAGTTTTGATGAAATTAGTCCTTCCTGTTGCTCTTTGTATGACGATGTAGTAAAGTCACACAGACCTGCTTTCTGTCTGCAGTGGTGCTGCTTTCATGGCTGGACAGGCCAAAAGCACACTCTCAACAGGTATATATATAGAAAAAGAGAGAGAGATCACTTTTGTCAATGCATGTGTGGTTTCCCTGGGAGCTGCGACCAGCCCCCAGGGAAACCACACACACATATAAAAATTATTTCTTTACATATACATCATATGGTGAGAGAGAGAGGCACTCTCTCCCTATGTATGTGTGTATATATGTATATATATATATGTATATATATATATATATATATATATATACACATATACATATGTATAGGTATATATATATATATATATATATATATATAGAGAGAGAGAGAGGGAGAGAGATCGCACACCTATATATAGATATATATATAGAGAGAGGGCGAGAAAGATACTCTCTGTTAAGAGAGAGAAATCGCTCTCTTATATATATATATATATATATATATATATATATATATATATATATATATATATATAGATAGATATATATCTGTGTGTGTGTGTGCTTGTGTATCTCCCTCTCTCTCTCTCTCTCTATATATATATATAGAGAGAGAGAGAGAGAGATCACTTTTTTTTTTAGAAGTGTGTTTCCCTGGGGGGCAATTATGGCCCCCAGGGAAACCACACATCTATAAAAAAAAATAGCCCCCACAGGTGGTCAACCCTGCTCATTTCCTGTCAATTTCTTAATTTAAAAAAAAATATTTTAAACCCGGGGGAGGGGACGATCGTGTCCCCCTCAAGGGTAATAAAACATTATATTATTAAATATTATGCCCCTGGGCAAGGGGTCAGCCCGTTACCATGTGGGCCGACTCCCCTACTTTAATATGGTGGCCATTTTTGTTTTTATTATTTATTCTCACTTGGGTGGTGCAATCGTGCCCCCCACCCCCCTAGGGAAAAAACAAGTTTTCTTTTTTTTTTAAATGCTCCTGGGTGGGGGGCCAGCCCTATCATATGGGTCAACACCCCCTTACATGTCCCTGGTGGCCTAGTGGGGCCTACTGTGATTCTTGATAATGATCAGGAACCTGTTTGTGGGAGGCATTACTGGAAAGGGGAGAGTCTCCAGCAATACACATCTAATGTCTCCCACAAACATGGGGGGCATCTAAAATGCCCCCAAAACCCCACCAGACTTAGGAGCAGACATTACCTGCTTCCTCCGAGCGCTTTGGTGGGGGTTTGTCGCATCAGTGCACCTAGCGGCGTGCTGTTTAGTCACAGATGGGCAGAAGGGAGTACGGGGGAGACGCAGAAGCTCTTCCACGTCACCCGAGGGTATTTTCTTTTTTAATCTTCCAGTGATCGTGGCCGTTGGCCGACACACGCACCGATCTGGTTAATTCAGTCAGCACACATAAACTCTATTGCTCACCTCATAGTTGAATCAAATATGCAAAGCATATTATTTAATTGCAAGCATTATTCACAACATATTACAACACAATTTAAACATGCATTTATTTTTCTTCACAAATGTAATTTGCATTAATAAAATCATTTAAATCAATATAAGTATGATTAATTCATGCTCATTTTATATACTTCATTTCTAACATTCATCTAATAATATTAATACTTTTAATATTATTAATGTCAGTAGCTCACTCGAATATTAATTTACAACATCTTTCATGGCAAAACACAATGTCAAATACGAATGGAGGCCACATTGTCCACCATAATTCTAACATGCACTTCTTTACATCTCATGTTAATTACTCTGTTAGGCCTTTAAAATGTAACTTGCCATATGCCAACTTCTATGTCACTAATGTATTAATAAAATTTGATCTCTATCACTGTACATTATGGGGTGTAGGAAGATGATTCAACATTGAAGGGGGATTAACAACTTTGAATTGCACAATTATATTACATTTCACATATTGCACATGCATTTCACATATTTACATTTTTAAGTACAGTGAGATTAAGGGTGGGGGTTTAGAGTCTAGAAGGATTAGGAGATGAGTTACTGATTTAGACCTACTGTCTAAAGAATAACAACTTTATCACACAGTTAATATTTGACTACAGCATGACCTGTATCACATTTGTGGATGTCTTAATAGATATGTATGTACAAAGGAGTATGTAGCAGAAAAAAAGAAATCCAAGTAAATCAAAATCAAAATTAAAAATAAGATGTTAATTGATGTAATAATCAAGTCATCAAAAAATAAAATAACTTGAACTTAATGCTTAATTGGGAGCACCATAGTGAATTTTGGAAGCATGGATTATCCCAGAGGCACCAGGAGATTGGAGAACGTTATGCTATCATATCATAGTAATACTCACAGGTAATGCATGCTGTAACAGTATATGCTTTATGAGCACCTGTGGCACTTTAGACATTGCTGTAGTTCTACTAAGCAATACAGCTAAGTGGAAGGTAGGTGTGAATTGGGTTGATAGATTGCCCTCTGACCTTGGACAAGGCTAAAATCAATGAAACAGCTGGAAGTGGGAGCCACACTCCACAGTGTTATTCTCCAGCCCCAGGGCCGGGCAAGGGTGCTACAAACAATGTAGGCATGTCCCCAAAATATCTGCTGCACAGCTTCTGGGAAATAATGTGAGTTTCAATGGAATTTTGGAATCATCTATTTGACTCTGCAGGGATTCCTCATAATTACACAGCCAAGCTAAAAAAACAGGAGTGAGGACTTTTGTTTCCATGCACCAGTTCTTGGGAAATGCTAGGGGCATTTTGAAGTGTTGTCCTCAGTGCTGAACAGGCCATGGCTATTTTAGGAACTTTCCCTAGTACCATGTTGTGCCTTCGCTTAGTGTGGTGGAAAAACACTGACTACAAGGATTGTAGCACCCGAGCAAAGTAGGACAGTCTGGAGTCTGTAATCTTTTTTAACAATAACACATGCCTTTAGTTCTTGTTTTTTTGGCTTGTGAGTCGACTGATTGATGAGTAAATGCACATCTCCTTTATCAATAAAAGGGTATGATGAAAGGTGCATCTTTTTTCATTTTGATTTCATTTTCAATTCAAGGTGGCTGAATTATATATTGGCGGAGAGGGTACTCAGTCGCAACGGAGTCCCCTTAATGCCAATATAGTGGTCGGCCAACAAATTTAAACATGGGTGGACCTCAAGTTTGGTCTGGGCAGACATGTAGTAATTTTTTACTGTTTCTTGCTGACAGGTAAAACCTGGTGCTAAGGAACAGTAAAACCAATATATGCCCCCCCCCTCCACCACTGGAGAAGCCTCCCCTGGTGTGGGGAGAATTACTTTTTTTATTTTAAAAACGAAAATCCAGTTTGGGGATTTTTTTTTTCGAAAGGATAAATGAATACTGTTTGATGCAGGGCTGTAGCAAAGAGTGAACTGCATTGACAGGAACCACCGTGATGATGGTTCCTGCGGATGCCTTTATAAATCACCGCCTGCTTGGCAGTCATTATAAACTTGGCAGGCGGTCTGTCAATCATGAAGACGGAGAATTTTAACCTGTCCCCTTGGCAGAATGGGGGGCTTCCTCCTGTGATCTAAATCAGCCACAAAGTCTGCAGAGTAATCAACCCTCAGGGTGAGATGCCAAAAGTGGCTCCAATTTCTGTTCCAACATGGAACTGGGGTATGGTTTGTGTACCTTTGTATTGCGAAAATGGCTGTAGTTACATATGATATGTTATGACTGCTGGACCAAATGTTGCTGTAGTCACGGCCAATCAGATTGTTTGGATCCCTGCAGTATCCATGCTTCCTGAATGGCCAATAGGAGAGAAATCTCTCTTGTTTAGTTAGGTCTAAATACATTAAAAAATATCTATGTTCAAAATATCCTTAAATAATCATTAGATTCAGATCAGTTGATAATTTGAATATAACCAGACAATGTATATATATATTTACATAAAGAATTCTGTAAAAGAAATATCCAAAAATCTTCTTAAATTTGATTTGAACTAGGAAAAGGAGTTTATTGTGAGTGAAGTTTGTGCACTTCTACTCAGTGGTTTGTGGTGAAATAGAGAGAACAAAATCCTCTTGCATGTTTTTAACTGCCCTACCGCTCAATAGCTTTGCCAAACCTAGCCTCTAGATCAATCTATGCAAAACTGAAAGAGCAATACTGAGCTGAACATGTTTATTGGCTACCAAATTCCATGCAGATTTATAAACAGTGTCAAAATTATTAATAAATTGAAAAAAGGGCTTTCAAACAAAGTACTCACTATTGCAGACTTTGTTAACCACCATGCTGCCTATTGGCAGCTTTACAGCAGAAGGCCATACTTTCAATCAGATAAAATGACGTGGGTATTAGTTTAGTGATTAATTAGTCCCCCTGAGGCCTAACAAATTCTAACAATATTTCCCCAGCCCTGAAAGATCTACACTGCTCCCCCCTCCAAGATGGCATCATCTTCAGGTCCGGCAGCATCACAAACATACCCATTAGAAATTGCATCCTTGCTTTAAAGGCGGAGAAAATAACTACCTGAGTTAGACAGCTTGACATGAGAAACTAGGACAAAGCCGGATTGGAAACAAAAACATGCAAACCATAGAACACCAGAACACAGGCCTTCTCCATTTAAGACCCACCTGTTAGAACACTACGGGCCTGATTCTAACTTTGGAGGACGGTGTTAAACCGTCCCAAAAGTGGCGGATATACCACCTACCGTATTACGAGTCCATTATATCCTATGGAACTCGTAATACGGTAGGTGGTATATCCGCCACTTTTGGGACGGTTTAACACCGTCCTCCAAAGTTAGAATCAGGCCCTACATCTTTACGCAAAAGGATTCATTACTACCCACACAGAATCTGCCTCATTGTAATCAATTGTGAATCAATTATCTCTCCCATGTTCAGTGCTCTGTTGCTCTCCAGCTGAATTAAAGCTCTACAAATACCCATACATACATTAGTTAGGTCAAGGTAGTTCACAGATTAAAAACCAGTGATTGGAAGTCATTTAGACAGTAATTGCACCAATGTTAAAAATAGAATGTTGGTGGTAGTGAAGCAGCATTCAGGGCAACATGTGGAAATACTTTGCATTGCCCAGGCACAGCAACAACTGACATTACTCGTTGCTGTGTCTGGGGTCTCAACTCTTAGTCATCATATTGCATTGACCAGATAATATATCATTAGTTTCCTAAGGATAAGATTGTTCAGCAAAAGTGCCAAGGAAGATACCAGGAAAACAATGCTTGAGAAACCTTCCTATATTTAAGTCAATGTTGATCTAATGTGCAGATCAGTCATTCACCAGATAATTAAGAAAGAGCTGAGGGCTAAAGGGCTGTATTAAGTAATATCATATCATCAGTGTGGTGCTTTACTGCAACATGGGTACTTCCCAGTTTCGGCAGAAATAGCCTCTACGCCTTTAGATAGTCCATCATGTTGACCAAAAATAAATTAACTAAGAGTAGGACCAAAAACAGCCCTATCTGATGCCACAGACAGTGGGTATATGACACAAAAAGAATGTGCCATTCATCTTCAGCACAACACAGACCCAGTTTTTATGTACATTGGAAATGATTCACTGCTATACTTAAATACTTCAGGACATCATGAATAGACTGTGTTCTGCATGTCTACATAAAAACAATACACTGAAGTGTTGAACAATGTTTAATTCTGTGATCTCTTTCCTCAAAGTATCTTTTTTAAAAGATTAAATAATTTGTTTGCCTGATCATTGATGATGTCATCGGTGTGAGATTATGGCCGATGACACTTTTTCTGGCAGAAGTAATGTTACACTGATTTCATAGTGATGCCATTTGCAATGCATTGTATGGGAAATATTACAGTAAGCAGATAGACAAATAGAGACGTAGATCAATACATTGATGAAGAGAAAATAGCACAGCTGTCTATGACATATTATTATCAATTCTTTAAAATGTACATTGAGCGGACTTTGTTTCCACCTAGGAAAGTAGTATTCCCTCACACCGTGCTGTGGGATGTTTGATATATCATTCCACCTTCCAGGGAGCGCTTCCTTTGGAATGCATGAAGCACTATTTTCATCAGAAAACACCTAGCTGTTTGTCACTTTCAAATATTTATTTTCTCTATACCTTCTATAAAGAAAGAAATATTTTTACATCCTAAAAACCATTCAATTATAAAGATGTTTGCCACATTCTGTTATCAATCTCCTGCATGCATTCTATACAAAAAACAGTCATTTTTCCCAATAAAGTTGGCTTCACTGTGATTAGCAACATTTTTGCGCGCAACACAGGCAGACAGTATTTTTAAATGCCTGTGTTTACATGTGTTGGCACTCTAAAGCCAGACCTATTCGCTATGCCAATGTTTATTTGATCAGAAATCTGCATAGATGCACGGGTGGAGAGAAACAGAATAACCTTCTGCCTATATACCATTAAACATTTCCTCTCTCTGCCTATCACAGCTTTCCAGATGGCATGTTAATTTGTGTCCCTGAATGAGACTATCAATATCTGACAGTACAGATTTTGCCTGTCGCATATAACTTTATTTCGTGCCATTTGTCAGATTACGTGCAACACCTTAGTGATATGAGAATTTAAACGGTTTGTAAAATGTTACAGATCTCCAAGATGCTCTGCTTTCTGTCTCAAGGTTCGATATCAAATCCCTTCACCCAGGTACAAGGGGTTAATCCGCTGTACCTCCAGAACATCAGCACAATAGTTTTACATACTCCAGACAGCAACAGCGCAAGCTATGCTCCCATGGAGGTCATTTAGGGGTCGCAGAGGTTCCAAAAACAGTGCCAGGAACACAGCTTGTTCCTATGGATGTCGTTTGGAGCTCCACTCTGTTTTCTCTCAAGTTTTTTTATTACACTAGTATTGAATAATGTATTCAATACTATTGTAACAAAAAATGGAGTACAATTAGCTGGATTATGACCTTCCCTGGCAGCTAAGGTAACTAAAAAATGCTTTCAAATGTATGTTGTGAGCATGCTTACAGGTCAATGTGTGTTTACATGAGGGAGAGAGAGCGTGCCTTTGTGTGAATGGGTAAGCATGTGTGTGAGTGAAACTGACGTCAAAGGGTGTGTGATATAACACATCACACATCACAAAAAATAGCACCTCACACATCACCCACACCACATCATGGCACCTCAAAGGCACCCCAGGTTTTCTGAGGAGGAGCTGAGGGTCATGGTGGAGAAAATCATCTGGGTAGAGCCACAGCTATTCGGATCACAGGTGCAGCAGACATCCATTGCAAGGAAGATGGAGCTATGGCGGAGAATTGTCGACGGGCTCAACGCAGTGGGACAGCATCCAAGAATACAGGATGACATCAGGAAGAGGTGGAACGACCTACGGGGCAAGATGCATTCCGTGGTATCCAGACACCAGGTAGCAGTACAGAGGACTGGTGGTGGACCCCCACCTCCTCCCCCACAACTAACAACATGGGAGGAGCAAGTCTTGGCGATCATGCATCCTGAGGGCCTCGCAGGAGTAGCAGCAGGACTGGACTCTGGTAAGTCATATCTTTACTACTATATCCCCCAACCCTACCTGCATGCCATCACAAACTCCTAGCCCAACCCTCACACCCATCACCCCAACACCCCACAGATACCCCACTATCACAATTCACACATCCCTAAACCAAGCCCTGCATGTCACACAAATGCATGGAAACCCATCACCAAAGCATGTCCAGTACAGATACTCACCCAGGCCCCAAAATTAACAACCACACAAGGCCAAAGACAATAAGCCAAGCACAGGAGTAGAGGGTAACTCACACATTGGACAAGATGGCACACACAGATACAATAACTATGCATTTACCCCCCCAACAGGACCCCTACCCAATGTCAGCAGACAGGTGGTGCCAGACATATCCAGTCCCCCCACAGAAGAGGCCCACAGTGACGACAGCAGCTCTGCACGCCTGGATCAAGATGACCAGCCCGGCCCATCTGGGACCTCGGGACAGTCGGTTCCCCTGCCACTGTCACAAATAACCACAGACCCCCCTTCCTCAGGAAACCACAGCACCCACCCAGCGGGCCCATCCCTCTGTCCTCAGGACACGTCAATCAGCAGTGTGTCCACCACTACAGGGACCCCAGGCAAACCCACTAACCCAAGACAATCAGGGACCTGGGGTCAGTGGCAGTGGGCACACGGTTCAGGGGACAGAGGCACAGGATGACAGGGAAGCTGGGAGGACTGCTGTGCGACAGGGGGAGGACAGGCCCAGGGAACCCACTCTCCACCAGGCACTCTCCAACATCATGGGAGCATACCATAATTCCCAGGAGACCATGGGCACAGTACTGGCCAAGTTTCAGGAGACCCTGCGGCTGTAGGAGGAACACTACCTGGGGATCAGGGAGGACTTGAAGTCCATTAACAACACCCTGGTCACCATTGCAGGGGTGCTGGCAGACATGGCCAACACCAAGAGGGACACAATGGCACATCAACGGGCCACTGACACTAGCCTGAACGATGAACAGCTCTCCACCTCTGCCAGCGCTAGTGGACAGGAGGTCCCGCCACAGGAACAACAGGCCACCAGCATCCCACCCCCTGCAGAAGGAGAACCACCCCGTAAACGGTCCCTGAGATCCAGGAACAAGACAGAGAACATTGCCAAGACCCCCGCCAGGAAATAAGACTCTCCTGATCATCACCCTTCTGTACCACTCTGTTACCCTGTCCACCTTCAACTGCCATTACTCCACTTCCTATGCCCCCTTGGACAATGCACCTGTGATACCAATAGACTGGACTCCACCATGGACATTCCTCCACCATCACCCCAGCCCATTGCACAGCCCCCTCCACTTATTAGCACAGAAATAAACACCCTTGAATCACAAAACAATCTGGAGTCAGTCTGTACTTTCACAAATTTGTTATTGCAACCTCTCAGAAAAATAGCAATGGCAATGTTCATTTTCACATACCAATGTAAGACAGTTGTTGGGCAGCAGTAAACATAGCAGAAGGCAGAAAGTGGTACACAGATCTGTAAAATGGAAAACCAAAGTGAACTGTCAGGGTCCATACACAGAGGCAAAAAGGCCGAATCATGCAATGTCCTACAGTAGTCTGCTATGAGAGGAGCAGTGCCAGTCTCTTACCTGTGTCTCACTGGAAGTATTGCATGATGATGTTGTTTCGGTTGTCTATATCATCTTCTTCAGCCCCCTCTTCTTCACTGTCCACAGGCTCCACAGCTGCCACAAGACCAACATCAGGCCCATCCTCCTGTAGCAAAGGCACCTGGCATCGCAAAGCCAGGTTGTGCAGCATACAGCATGACTCGATTATCTTGCACACCTTCTTCGGTGAGTAGTATAGGGAGCCACCTGTCAGATGGAGGCACCGGAACCTGGCCTTCAGGAGGCCGAAAGTGCGCTCAATTATCCTTCTAGTTCGCCCATGTTCCTCATTGTAGCGTTCCTCTGCCCTTGTCCTGGGATTCCTCACTGGGGTCAGTAGCCATGACAGGTTGGGGTAACCAGAGTCACCTGCAAATATTGAGGGACAACAGTGAGACATACACCAACCATTAGGGACTCTACCATACCCAGACACCTATGTAATCTGTGTTGGGACCTTGGGCTCACCTATTAGCCACGCACAGTGCCTCTGGAGTTGCCCCATCACATAAGGGATGCTGCTATTCCTCAAAATGTAAGCATCATCCACTGAGCCAGGATACTTGGCATTCACATGGGAGATGTACTAGTCTGCCAAACACACCATCTGCACATTCATCGAATGGTAACTTTTGCAGTTTCTGTACGCCTGTTCATTCCTGCGGGGGGGACAAATGCCACATGTGTACCATTAATGGCACCAATGATGTTGGGGATATGTCCTAGGGCATAGACGTCACCTTTCACTGTGGGCAAATCCTCCATCTGGGGGAAAACGATGTAGCTGCGCATGTGTTTCAGCAGGGCAGACAACACTCTGGACAACACATTAGAGAACATTGGCTGTGACATCCCTGATGCCATGGCCACTGTTGTTTGAAAGGACCCACTGGCCAGGAAATGGAGTACTGACAGGACCTGCACTAGAGGGGGTATTCCTGTGGGATGGCGGATAGCTGACATCAGGTCTGGCTCCAACTGGGCACACAGTTCATGGATTGTGGCATGATCAAGTCTGTAGGTGAAAATTATGTTTCTGTCTTCCATTGTCGACAGGTCCACCAGGGGTCTGTATACCGGAGGATGATGCCATCTCATCATCTGCCCCAGCGGACGTGCCCTATGGAGGAGAAGGGTGAGCAGAGGGTCATACACCACATAGGTTTCACAAGGGTGTTTAGAACAAATGTGATGTAATCTGTGTTTAGCGCTGTACGTCGGTATTCCTGCACAAAACTGCTGTGACGCAGTTAGTTGGCCTCCCATGTGGCCACCTGAAATGGCGGCTGCCTGACCTGTAAGAAGGGACAAGGGTAAATGAGGTAACTGCGCTGGCGTTGTACACCGTCACGGTAGACGGACAAAGACCGCTGCGCAATTCAGCATTGGTTATCATTGGGCCCTATGGGTTCCAGGAGCCAATGACGATGTACGCCAGCGGTGACGGTACGCACCGCCGCGGACGTGACTGCCATTTTCTATCTGTTCACTCACTTGATACCTGACCTTCAACAGGAGAGGACCTACACTGCAAGTGCTGCTGTGACCTGAGTCTGGAAGCGTCAATGGCTACAGTGTCTGGGGAAAGGGCCCCTGCCTTCACTGCGGAGGAGTTGGAGAAACTGGTGGATGGGGTCCTCCCCCAGTACACGCAACTCTACGGTCCACCAGACAAACAGGTGAGTACACTGTGAGCATGATGGATGGGACATGAATGTATGGAGTGGAGTCGATGGAACATACAGGTGGGGGGTGGGCAGAGGCCAGCATGTGAAGATGGTCAGTGTATGTGTTTGTGGGCCAGGGTGGGAGGTTGTGGCCAATGAGTAAGAATAACCGGACGGGGGAGTAAAATCCATTCCTACTTTACATTTCCTCTAGGTCAGCGCCCACCAGAAGAAGGGTATTTGGCATGCCATCGCCAAGGAAATGCAGACCCAGGGGGTCTACCATAGATGGAGCACCCACTGCCACAAAAGATGGGAGGACCTGCTTCACTGGACCAAGAAGACGGCGGAGGCACAGCTGGGGGTGGCCTCCCAACGTGGAAGGGGTGCCCGTCGCACCATGAACCCCCTGATGTACCGGATCCGGGCGGTGGCATATCCAGAGTTGGATGGGCGCTTGAGGGCATCACAGCAGCCACAAAGGGGTGAGTACAGTCTCATGCAGCTGACTCTGCGTGCTTTATGAGGTTTCTGGGTGTGGGAAGAGGGCTGTAGGTTCCCCTAGGGCAGGGCAAGCGTGCCAGGGTAGATCCATTGTTAGGCAGGCTCAGTGCCAGTACAACCCCAAAAGTGGTAGTGGCTCTCTACACCTAGTCAGGCTCCTGTGGGTTCCAGGTGTGCATCAAATGGGTATAGGCACAGTCCACCATGGCATGTGAATTTCCCCTGAACTGTTAGTGCATGGCCTAGTGCATAGGGCTGCTCCCTGTGTGTTGTGTCCACCAACGGTGGTGTTGTTGAAGGCATTGATCATGTCTCTCCTCTGCCCCCCCCCCTTTTTGTTTTGTCACCCTGTCCTCTGTGCATTAGCATCATCTGGCGGAGGAGCAGTGGCACCAGTGCAGGAGGGAGCTGCAACCCACATGGCCCTGGAGGGTGAATGTACGGAGTCTGAAGGCACCAGTGGGACGCAGGGCAAGGGGAGCTCCACAACGGGGACAGGAGGAAACACCAGCGACAGCAACTCCTCCTCTGATGGGAGCTCCCTCGCGGTGGCGGGCACCTCTGTGCCCACTGCAACAACAGGTACATCCGCCACCCCCCTACCAGCACCGCCCTCCCAGCAGCCCCTCATCGAGTTTCCCAAGCCCGCTCACCCAGGAGGGTGGGCATCTCCTTCGACCCAGGCACCTCAGGCCCCGCCCCAGTCAGCCCTGCTGCCCTCAGTGAGTAGCCTATTGACCTCCTGAAATCCCTCACTGTTGGGCAATCAACAATTTTGAATGCCATTCAGGGTGTCGAGAGGCATTTGCAGCAAACAAATGCATACCTGGAGGGCATTCATTCTGGCGTGAAAGCCCAACAGAGAGCATTTCAGGCTCTCTCCTCAGCACTAATGGCAGCCATTGTCCCTGTGTCCAGCCTCCCACCTCCAACTTCCACTACCCAGACCCAATCCCCTGTACCTCAGCCTATCCCAAGCACACCATCAGACCAGCATGCACACTAATCAACACACAAGAGTGGACATGGCAAACATGAGCACCACACATCCCACAGGCACTCACACAAGCACCATCCCCATGAAGACACACCAACATCCACTGCCTCCACTGTGTCCCCCTCCTCCATGTCCTCCTCCTCTCTCCCAGTCTCGTCTCCACTCACACCTGCATGCACTACATCCTCAGCCACTACCTCCATCACCAGCACGCCCATCACCACACACCGCTCACGTGCAATCACCACCCCCACTACCATTCACACGTCCCCTGTGTCTCTCCCAGTGTGTCTGTGAGCCCTCCTCCCAAAATACACAAATGCTGGCACACACCCACTCAACAGCTATCCACCTCACAACAGCCTCCAGCCCATGCACCCTCACTCAAGTTCAGCAGACGTACACCTCCTACAACCACTACCTCTTCCTCCACTCCCAAACCCCCTCCATCTTCCCGTTCCAGTGTGTCTAAAAAACTTTTCCTCGCTAACTTTGACCTCTTCCTTACACATCCCCCCCGTCCTTACCCGAGGGCCAGGATATTCAGATCCCAACCCAGCACCTCAGCCACGAAATCCTCAAGCACTCTGGTCCCTGCAAGCCCTGTAACATCGCGGGCCGCACCCATCAGGGCAGCCAGTGTGCCACCTAGTGAGGCCAAGGATCACCTAATTCTGCCACCTGCCAAGGTGAAGAAGGGGACACAGCCGCACCAACCAAGCAGCAAGGCCTCCTCCAAGACAAAAGAGGACAGTACCAAGGTCCCAGCAGCGACTTCCAAGGTGGGGAAGGGACACAAGGCAAAAGGGAAGTCAGCTCAGGTCACGGAGCCTCAGGGTGAGGGACTGGTGACACCCCTTCTACAGGACAGAACAGCAACCTGTACGGCGGTGGCCACCGCCACAACCACCACCACATGCACGTCTGCTGCCTCTGCTACAGTCCCCAGCATCATTCCCAGTGGGCAGCTGTCAGAGGCTGCAGGAGACGTCCTGGTGTCTCCCTCCACAGGTGCTGACACATGCACCACCGCCAGCATCTCCACCAGCATCTCCGCCGCTGACACCGCCGCAACCACCGCCACCTGCCCTGTGACGTACTCAGACTGTGCCACCACAGCCGACATGACCATCATCCCCAGTGGGCAGTTGTCCAAGGCTGCAGGAGACGTCCTGGACCCTGCACAGCATACATGAGGCACCACAACCAACACTGGCAGTACCAGCAGTTGGCAGGCTATCTCGCCGTAGGGTGGAGTGTGTCTCTGCCTCCATGGAGTATCATGCTACCTGTTCCCAGGAAATCTCGTGGCTCTGACACCCAGGTGCAGGAATGGGAACTGCCACACCCCATGTGAAGCACTCTGGGCAGCATGTCCCCTCCAGAGCCAGGGGAGAACAGCATCCACTACCCCAGTCCTTAGCAGGATGAAGCACTCTGGGCACCAAGCCCCCTCCAGAACCAGTGGAGAACAGCATCCACTGCCCCAGTCCTTGGCAGGATGAAGCACTCTGGGCACCAAGCCTCCTCCAGAACCAGTGGAGAACAGCATCCACTACCCCAGTCCTTAGCAGGATGAAGCACTCTGGGCACCAAGCCCCCTCCAGAACCAGTGGAGAACAGCATCCACTGGAGAGACTGTGGCTTTGCACTTCCCAGAACCAAACAGTGGGCAACCCACCCACTTGAAAGACTTGTGGGACTGTGGCTTTGCACTCCCCAGGACCAAACAGTGGGCAACCCACCCACTTGAGAGACTTGTGAGACTGTGGCTTTGCGCTCCCCAGGACCAAACAGTGGGCATGGAGCCCCCTCACGGAGTAGTGGCGTCGTCCCATCATCCGGCTGAGGTGCCCCCCCTCCCCTTCCTCCTGAGGTGCCTGTTTTTTTTCAACCTGATGCCCCAGCAGTGTTCTCTCCATTTTGAGGCAGGTATCATGTGTGGGCTTCACCCATGCATTTTGGGGCCACTGGTCCACGGACAATGAATGGAACACTATCCAGACTTGTGTAGTTGATGTACATACTTGTATATAATGATCTGTTACAGACCTGTTTCCATATCTGAATTTTCGATGATTACACTCGTTACAATCATTTCCTTTTGTCCTTGCGTTCTTCCAGAGGGTTACGGGGTGTATATGTAATGTTGCTGCATGTATTTGTGTGTATGGTGTTGGGGCTGAAGGTGGGGGTGGGGGTGTTGCGTGTGTGTGTCACTCTCTTTTTCCTCCCCTCCTCCCCTGTCTGCTAGGTGCAGTACTCACCGTGGTCATCGCCACCGTCTTTGATGTTCCTGGTAGAAGAGGAGGTAAACCAACATTGGTAGCACCTGTAACTCGGGCTCCATGGCGTCCTGGTTCCTTGTTGGGTGTCGAGAGGTGAGTGGTTTCCCTTCTGTGTACTGTTTCCGGTGTGCTTTTGATGGCGTTGGTACTGCCCCGGAAAAGTTGGCGGATTGGTGCCTTGTAATACAGTGGGCAGTACATTGTCTTCCGCCTGTCTGTTGGCGGTTACCGCTGCGGTGTTTGTTTCTACCGCCGTGGCGGTCAGAGTGTTAAAGTGGCTGGCTGTGGTGTCTGTTTCCGCCATGGTCGTGATTCCCTTTTTTTTACCGCCGGCCTGTTGATGGTATTACCACCGCTTTAACACCGACCGCCAGGGCTGCAATGAGGGCCATAGTGTTTAATCATCAGTAGTTTGTTTACAGAAGTATTGATTACGTTTTGACCCTAGAAGGATGCGGGGGTCTCTTCAGGACAAGTGATAACCTAGGGAAACCTAGCAAATAAATACAAAATATTAAGACTAATTCACTCTAAAGATACATATAGGAGTGAGGAACTAATGAGATGAAGAAACTTATTGTATAATGGAGGGTGACGTAGACCAAATGGAAGCCACGTTCTGGCATAAATATGTTGAATTGTGTGTCACCCGATGTGCGCATACCAGAGGCTGCATCGGGGATTAGAAAAACATAATGATACAGGTAAGTGACGAATCTAAAAACGAATAAGTTAATCTGGAGGGTTCAAAAATGAGATTTACCCATGGAGGATTAGATTTAGATGCGCCCGAATAGTCGCGCAGCCTCCGTAATAGGGGTGTATTCAGGGCCATATTTATACTTTTTGACGCAAAACTGCGCCAATGCAGTTTTGCGTCCAAAAAATGAGTGCCGGCTAACGCCATTCTGAAGCGCCATGCGGGCGCCGTATTTATTCAATGACGTTAGCCTGCATTAGCCGCCGGCGCTGTCTGGTGTGCGTTAAAAAAAACGACGTACACCAGGCAGCGCCGGCGTAGGGGGGAAATGGCGTATGGGCGTCCACAAATGGTGCAAGTCAGGCTGAGGCAAAAAAATCGCCTCAACCCTATTTGCGCCATTTTTTTACGACACCCATCCCCCATTGAAATGACTTCTGTCTTAGCAAAGACAGGAGTCATGCCCCCTTGCCCAATGGCCATGCCCAGGGGACTTCTGTCCCCTGGGCATGGTCATTGGGCATAGTGGCATGTAGGGGGGCACAAATCAGGCCCCCCTATGCCACAAAAAAATAAAAAATAAAAACTTACCTGAACTTACCTTAATGTCCCTGGGATGGGTCCCTCCAGCCTTGGGTGTCCTCCTGGGGTGGGCATGGGTGACAGGGGGTGTCCCTGGGGGCATGGGAGGGCACCTCTGGGCTCCTTCAGAGCCCACAGGTCCCTTAACGCCTGCCTTTTGCAGGCGCTAAAAAACGGCGCAAAAGCGGACGTACGTCATTTTTTTTGACCCGCCCACTCCCGGGCGTGGTTTTTGCCCGGGAGTATAAATCCCACGCACATGCCTCGGAGTCGATTTTTTAGACGGGAACGCCTACCTTGCATATAATTAACGCAAAGTAGGTGTCCACGCTAAAAAATGACGCTAACTCCATGGACTTTGGCGCTAGACGCGTCTAACGCCAAAGTATAAATATGGAGTTAGTTTTGCGTCAAAATTGCGTAAAAAAAAACGACGCAATTTCGGCGCAAACGGAGTATAAATATGCCCCTCAGTGTGGCCCGATCGACCGTCACTCTCCGTGTGGAAGTGATCGCCGACTGCAGTTAGGGATGTTCAGCAGAGTATGAGGCACGTGACAAAGGCTCAGAGGCAGTGAAGGAAGAAGCACCCATATTTTCATCCTGTTGGGAGCATGGAAAGGGTTTGGGGTGATTGGAGCCCCCAATGGCGGGACACTGCTTTACTGAATAATTATGGGCCTAATCCAGTTGTGCTGACAGCACTGCCAGAGGTTTATGGCAGAATTCGTGAACAGGCAGGGATGTAGCATTTAGAGACCAGATCAACACTTAGACACAAAATACAGCCTAGGATGTACATCAGGACTACAGAGAGGCACAGAGATTATTGCTGGAGATTGCTGTTGTAGGCAGACAGGATAAACTGGCACGTGATGAGAAGATGGCAGTATTCCTCAGGTGGTTGGCAGCCAATAAAAGGTGCGGTGTTGAGTTCTACAATAAAATAGTTTATTTCGAGAAGGGAGACAGCAGAATATGCAATTGTATGGTCTGCCAGGCCACGGCTGATGGTTGGTGGGATTTGCCCGTTTTAAAATACTACTACTGAACCTCAGTTATTCACCAACTGAAAAGGTTAATTAATTCTATCCTGGACCCCTTATATGACGATTATTTTTTTAGAGTTGATACCTGTCTCTTAATTATTAAAAGTCGTTTTTTGTTGAAATTCCGGAATCTGAAATGCTTCAAAAAAGTATGCGTTTAAATGCTGTAATATAAGTGACTCAAAACTGTCAAAATTCACAATTAACAGAAGCATGGGAGAGGAATTCCATCCAGGAAAACACCCAAGTTTTTACTGGTCGTTAGTGTAGTTTAAACACATTTAAGTAATGATACTGATATCCAACTTCCCAGGATTCGGAATACGATTTATTGGCGCTTTGTAAAGCACCTTTAGGCTTTGAATTATGGGAACAAATAGAACAGGGCATATTTGACTGCTCGCACTCGAGCTCTCCCAGTAGATCATGCCTTTAACAAGATCTCTCCAGTGCATGGGTGTATGAGGTTTAGCATAAAGCTGATAATTCAAATAACGAAGAGGGAGACTTTCCAGCAGAAGGATCGGATTTAATTCAGCTTCCACTATTGGTCGCAGTTAAATATATGGACCAGTTGCACAAAGCCGATCAGCAATATTAAGTGCCTATTTCACCTCTTTCCTGTTCCTCCACAAGTGCATAAAATGGTTCCTGAGAGCCCATAATGGTGCCCGCACTGCTATCAGGACAATGTATGTTGGGCCACATGATTTAGGCGAATAGTAGCAGAATTTTTGGGACGATACATTCAAGGTTTTCACTTTATCTGTAGGATGAAGAATTGTGCCTGGTAAAAGTCTCTTGAGAAAAAAATAGAGGAAAACATAGGAGTTCAAATTTGTTTGATGGTTATATCCCTTTTTTAAATGAATTGTATGGATGCAGTAGCAGTTTTTGTGATGGAGACAGTTTGAGAGATTTTAGAAAACAAAACTGGATTGATAATTTGGGTCAGATTTACAAGGCCCTTGCGCCTGCGCCACATTTACAAGGCAACATAAACCACTTTTTGTGGCTTAGCCCCATCTTGTAAATATGGGCCCTTTGATACAGTTTTCAGTGTCAGAGGGGCGTGCAACGGGTGTTGCTGTGGGCATTCCACAGCAACACCCATTGCTCTTGATGCTGTCCCAGATTTACAACAAGCCTAAAATCTGTGGCAGTGCCAAAAACTAACGCCACCCCGGGAGTGGCGTTAGCATGGCACAACGAGGAGGAATACTTTTATTTCTCCTCGTTTTTGCTTTTTCCATGTGTGCATAGAAAGAACAAAAGGCCAGGAATGATTGTTTACGTGCAGGAACAGACACCGTCCTGCACATAAACAATCATTCAAAAATGACGTTTTGATACTTCTATGTGTGCTGCATCCTGCAGCACACATAGAAGTGCCGAATTGCCATTGTAGAATGTTTATGTGCAGGAAGGGACACTGTTATGCACATAAACAATCAATCCCCTCAACACAGACACCCTTGCACTATGGTGCAAAGATGCTTGCATTGGCACTGGCAGCTAAATTTAGCAATTGCGCAGGGGTAAACACAGGGGTGCGCCATATTTGAGTAAATACAGCACATCGCTGCATTTCAAAATTTTTACACAGCACTGCGCTGCACCACATTTTAGTAAATCTGTCCCCTTGTATGTTTATTTTCTGAAAGACATGGGGCCAGATTTACTAGAAATTGGTGCAGCGCAGTGCTGCGCCAAAATTTGCAGCACTGCGCTGCATCACTTTAGAAACACAGGGATGCACTGTATTTACTAAAATTACAAAAAGTGGCTTAGCCACTTCAGTGGCGCCAGGGCCTTGTAAATCTGGCCCATGGTGTGCAGTCATTCGCTGCTGTCATAAGTTGTGTTCTGGTTGTTTCTGATAGGTACAAAGTTAACATCTGACATTTATTGATGGACTTCATTACTCTTGTTATAAAAAATGGTCTATTTTCATCAATGGGCAGATAAAATAGGCAATGATGGCTTTTGAAAAGTGGTGGATCATAATTCGTACTCCAAATTCCACTGAGCAAGTAGTTTTTTAGGTGTAGTCTCTCTCTCCAGGAAAATTCTACAACATGTTTTTTAAAACCCATAGGCACAGAAGAGCGCTCTTAAATAACCAAGTATCTTCATGTTGTGCCCAGTCAATGAGGTGTGCCGCTATGCGGGAGGTGTAACACTATGCAGGAGTTGACTCTCTTTTTTTTCTAAAAGTTGCAATGGATGCATCCATATGTCAATATTTACCACCATTGTGGCAGTGCCAGGATTTTGTCTTAGATGCCTCCTTATGCCAAGGAAACATACAATATGCCAGTGCTAGTATTTTGACATTGATGCTGTCCATACACCAAGTGTGACTCGTATGTCGAAAATTGCCTGCCACACCACTTCATAAACCATGGTTATCCTCCCTTATGCCAAGAATTTTCTCTACTGTGCCAGTGCAGGTATGTTTCTGCAGGCGCCCCTCATGGAAAGAACTACCCCCAATATGCCAGCTCCTGCATTTTACTATGGAAATCCCTTATGCCACGAATTACTTTTAGTGTGCCAGCACCAGTATTTTGACATGGGTGACCCTCATGCCAAGATGTACCTCTAGTGTGCCAGTGCCAAGATTTTATCATGGCTGCCACTAATGCCAAGAAGTGCATCTAGTGTGTAGGTGCCAGCATTTTGCCATGGGTCCCTCCATAAGTCAAGAAGTACCTACAAAATGCCAGGGTCAGCAGCAGACTTTAACAGTGGTAACACACTTGCATTTATTCACACTCATTCTCACTCGCTGTACTGCACTCACTCTAACGTGTGCTTTCACATGCACACGTTTAATTTTTTATTTTATTTTAATTTCAGCTGCCTGTGCTGGTTTGCTGCAGCTTCTTAGCTGCCAATACTGCATGGACTCTTGGGGAAGGCCCAAAGCTCCCACTAGCCTCAAGCACCTTTGCAGGAAACTGAAAGCGGGAGCCTTCTCAGTGCATAACATGCTGATGCACTGCACAGACACCAGTTTTCAGGTAGGTGCAATGCAGCCTCTTAATTTGTCTCCCCACTCTCCCCCAAATCATCACATGGTGTGGTGGGGTCTTTGATGGTACCAATCATACCCAATCACACTACAAACGTAACTCAGGTCAGGAGGTATCGAACATATCCAACCAAAAAAACAATGCTTAAATATTTGGCATTCAAATGTATTTATAGCCGATTTATAAAGTATTTTTGTATTTTTATACTCTACAATTTCTGCTGTATCTCTCCCATGCATGCAATATTCTAAAATCAGCAGTGATACTACTGCTTCTAAAAATCTAACATCAGACCGTTCCACCCCTTACAACTATCATTTAATATTGTAGCTCAGTTTTATCTCTAAAAGACTAGAATGTTTTGCTTAAAATCTTAATCTACCTCTTCTTCAGCAATATTAGTCCTCTTCAATCGAGCTTTCACATCATCCACTCTACACACAATCTTTCTTCCACTCTCTTTCATCTTTCTGCCTTGTTTACATGGTTTATTTACCCACTCTATTATCCACTGGCAAATCCCTAGATATCACCGACGTATCTTTCACACAGTTCTCATCCTTCTTTTGATCACTCTTTTTCACTCACTTTGGTGTCCAACCTCTTCTCACCCAGTGTATTACCTGTTGGTGACCCTCAAGGCTTAGCCCTGGAATCCCTTGTTTTCTCGGTATAACAAATAACTTAATGACATAATGTCCACTTTTAGACTTGTACAGCTTCTGAGCTAAAGACACCCATTTTTTTTCTCCCTTCCAAATTTCTCAGCAATCGTCCAGCCATGCTTATTGGATTGTCTCATGGCTATTAGCATTTGGGTCAACTTCCCTCCTTATACAGACTCCTAACCCCTTCACCAGAAACATTGATGTTTTCTTTAGCCCTGTCTTGTGAATGGAATCTTTTGTCCCTACCACTGGTATTTACGGTTGTTATTAAGTATTAAATATATGAATAATCCATCCATTCATCCATTTCACCCAGCTGATGGACCCATAAATTCACTAACCCTCATTAAACTTGAATAATGCAATGGTCTGTGAAAGGAACTCCTATGTCCCATTGGATTATGATCTCAACTTCTTTTCAAGAAAACGTTACAGTCTTCGAGGCACACCCCCACCTCATCCTATCACCACCAGGCAGCCTGGTTCTCCATGACGAAAAGGGTTGTGTACAGTTATAGACGCTCATATTCAAATGTATCCATGTCTTATCTCCCTGCTTCTGCTTCGCTAAATCAGCTATATCCTACCAGTTCTGGTGTGCAAACCAGAACCTCCAGCTTTCATCTAAACCATCCAGTGCTACATCTAGATTTTGGTCCTGCTTCATCAAGGACCCTATCTACTAGAACTCACTCCTTCTAGTCATTAGTATCAGACTCTGATTCCAGGAGGTTACAGATGTTAAGAAAAATGATCTCCTAACTGTTAAAGATAAGGGTGTCCTCTGCCTAGTACTTCTCCTAAACATTGTATAAATGTACATTCTACATTCAAGTCTCTTTTTAAATTTCTATTCTGTGTTGTTGATTATAGTGGTTGCCTAAAAACATATATCTGGATTAGCTTTTTATGTTCCCAAAATGGCACTAACTATTCTTACCTAGAGCACACTGTTGGACCTGGCATTTTTTACAGGGTCATCCCAATACTTTTTGCCTCCTTCCTCCTAATTTTTCTGACCAATTTTTGTTGGCTTTAGGACTCTGGGCACTTTACCACTGCTAACCAGTGCTAAAGTGCATATGCTCTCTGTGTAAATTGTACTGATGACTGGCTTTTCCATGATTGGCATATTTGATTTACTAGTAGGTCCCTAGTAAAGTGCACTAGAGGTGCTCAGGGCCTGTAAATCAAATGCCACTAATGGACCTGCAGCACTGATTGTGCCACCCACAAAAGTAGCCCTGTAAACATGCTCATACCTGCCGCTGCAGTGTTTGTGTGTGCAGTTTGTAAACTGGCAATTCGACCTGGCAAGTGTACCCGCTTGCCAGGCCCAAGCCTTCCTTTTTTATACATGTAAGGAACCCCTAAGGGAGGCCCTAGGTAGCCCATGGTCAGAATGCACTGTATGTTAAAGTTGGGACATGTACAGATGTTTTTTAGATGTTCTAACAGGGAAATACTGCCAAATTCGGTTTTCACTGTTGCAAGGCCTATCTCTCTCATAGTTTAACATGGGGGCTGCCTTTAAATAACTTTTAAGTGCAGTTTCGATTTTGGAGCAGATAGAGATTTTGAGTTTGGAGTCTCTAACCTCACAATTTAAAAATACATCTTTTAGTGAAGTTGTTTTTTAGGTTGGGCATTTTCTTGCTTAAACCATTATGTGCCTCTGCCTGCTTGTGTATTCCACATCTGGGTCAGACTGACAGTTGGGCTGTTGTAATTCCCCTCTAGACAGTGACACAAAGGGAGCTGCGGTATAGCCTGCATATCCTGATAAGCCTCCTGGGCTATAGTGGAGGGAGGAGTGGTCACTTACACCTGAAAGGGCTGTGCCTGCCCTCACACAATGCAGTCTCTGAACCCTTGGAGTGTGTCTTGGGCCAGGTCTGGGCAAGGCAGGATCTGGTGAACAACAGAGACTTTCCTTTGAAGTATGCTTATTTCAAAGGATGAAAAGGGTATAAGTAGTGGACCTGAAAGCCCAGACTTTTAGAATACTTCTGGATCAAGAGGAACCTCTGCCAAGGAGAAGAGCTGAAGAGCTGGAGGGGGAGTACTGCCCCTTTGCTGTGTGTGCTTTGCGCGGTTGGCCTGCAGTTGCTGCTTCTGCCTTAAAGAGTGCAAAGACTGGACTATGCTGTGTATCCTGCTTGTGAAGTTTCTCCAAGGGCTTGAAGTAGAGCTTAACTCCTGTTGGAAGTCTCAGGGATATCAAATGCTTCAACTTCATCTGTCCACAGCACTGGGAACTGTGTGTTTTGTGCTGCAACAGAAGAAAAACCACTGCGATGCCATCAACGATGCCGCTGCCTGCACAGTGACCTGATGACGCCACAGGGAGCCGCAACCCTGGTCTCACTGAAGCCGCAACCTGACGCTGCCACCGAGCCACTGCTTGCACCGTGACCTGTGGGCATCGCACTCTGTATCACCTTGCTCACACCACAGCCTTGGCATCCCCCTACGTTGCCGCTCCACACTGACACCGGCGCCTCTGCCTGCACTGTGGCCTGTGGACACTGCTCCTGAGGTACACGAAGCACCATCCCGCAGCCCCGCACCACACTGCACCGCTGCCTTGGGCCTACCGACAACAGCGCTTCAGCAACGACGATGCCGCTGCCTGCACTGTGACCTGGAAACACTGCACGTCACACCGCCCCGCTTGACACCACAGCCCTGTCTCACCGACACTGTAGGACTGAGTCACTGCCTGCACCATGACCTGTGGACACGGCACGTCGCCTCATCCCACTTCGCACCGCAGCCCCGACACCACCCACGCCAGCGCTCCTGACTTCTTCATCAGCCCAGAGTTCGATCTGCAATGCGCGTGACTTTAGGGGCCCGAGGACCCCCGCACCAACCTCCAGCACCAATACCTGCGACACCAGTGACGCCGCACTCCGGATCTCATTGCAAGGATCACAATGCTCTGCATTTCCAAGGTACTGTTTGCAGGTCTTCTTGACACCGTAGCTGGCCCACAACGCCGCTGCCGGCCTGAACTGTTGGATTTGTTGTTCACGATGCCGTGATAGCCCCAGACGGATCTTTCGACTTCAAGGAACTTTATTTCTAAGTAATTCTTGCAAAATTCATATCTTTATTACTGTATGTTGGATTTTTCTCATTTTTGTTGTCTTGTTTGACATAGATAAATAATGGCTATTTTTCTAAAACAGGTGTGGTGTCCTTTTGTAGTGTTGTCACTGTATTACTGTGTGTTATGTGCAAATGCTTCACACATTGCTTCTGAGATAAGCCTGACTGCTTGTGACAACCTACCAAGGGGGTGAGCAGGAGTTATCTGAGCTGGGTATCTCCCTTATCCTTACTAGAGTGAAGGTCCCTACTTGGACAGGGTGCAAACCGACTGCCAACTAGGGACCCCATTTCCAACACATGCAATATGGTATTTGTCAACCACCCATCTGCCCAGCATCCTATGTACTGCTACTGTTCTATTTTAATATTTTCTGATTAAAATGATATAAATAAATTTGAATAACAAATATTAAAGTATTGTTTTTGGTTGGATGTGTTAACGATCTCTTGACCGGAGTTACTTTTGCAGTGTGGTTGGGTCCGATTGGGACCATCAAAATGATATGGATACTAGATAAATAAATAAAATAAACAATATTTCTCAATGGAAAGGCATGTAAAAGCAATATATTCCCCAAAACATCACCTGCAATGCTAAAACACTGCATTTACTATACTGGAAAAATCTCTTGCTAAATGAACACACAGTCATCAAACAGAAAAGTAAGTTATACCATTAAAAATAACAAGTGTAGAAAACCAGGCTAAGGCTGTTGGGAACTCAGCAGAGCATGCTTAGGGGGTCATTCTAACCCTGGCGGTCGGCGACCGCCAGGGCTAAAATGACGGAAGCACCGCCAACAGGCTGGCGGTGCTTCCTTGGCCATTCTGACCGCGGCGGTAAAGCCGCGGTCAGAAAAAGGCAACCGGCGGTTTCCCGTCGGTTTACCCCTGGCCCAGGGAATCCTCAATGGCGGCGCTGCTTGCAGCGCCGCCATGGGGATTCCGACCCCCTTACCGCCATCCTGTTCCTGGCGGTTTTCACCGCCAGGAACAGGATGGCGGTAACGGGTGTCGTGGGGCCCCTCGGGGCCCCTGCAGTGCCCATGCCATTGCCACTGGCATGGGCACTGCAGGGGCCCCCTAACAGGGCCCCATTAAGATTTTCAGTGTCTGCAAAGCAGACACTGAAAATCGCGACGGGTGCCACTGCACCCGTCGCACCCCTTCGACTCCGCCGGCTCCATTCGGAGCCGGCATCCTCGTAGAAGGGGGTTTCCCGCTGGGCCGGCGGGCGGCGTTCTGGCAGTCGCCCACCGGCCCAGCGGGAAAGCCAGATTGTCCGCCGCGGTCTTTTGACCGCGGTGCGGTCATTCGGCGGTTCCCGCTTGGCGGGCGGCGACCACCGCCCGCCAATGTAGGAATGACCCCCTTAGTCAGCACTAGACACCCTTTTCTGGGTTCATTGGGGTGGTGCATGAGAGTTTGTGTACATTCACTCATTAGTTTTTATATAAATTCACATCTACAAATACTTGTAGACATGCATTTATGCCTACATCCTGCACCTGCCTGAGGCTGGTCTAACAAGGAGAAATATGTTTACTCCTCCTAGTTTTTACCTCTTTCCACCTGTGTTGAATTTCTGTAGCACACATACATATAGGGAATAGCCTCGAAGGATAGATTATTTTTTGCAGGAAGGGATCCCCTCCTTCACAAAAACAATCTTGAACACAACACAGACATCCTTTCAGTATGGCGCAAGAGTGTCTGCTTTGGCAGTACAAAGTGGGCCAGCGCATGGAGCGAGCACATTTCTTTGTAGATATGGAGTTGGGCTCATTGCGATTATGTCCAGGCCCCTCAGTCGCCTTTGGCTCCTTTCTTTGTCAGTCCATTTTCACAAGTGTCAGATTTTCCAAACACTTACCCCCTGCTCCCAGCTTTCTGTTTCCATTCCAGTCACATTCAAAGTTTGAGCGCTGCTGATGGCAGTAACATAAAACATAAACAGGTGTTCAAGTCTTATTGTAAAGAGTCCTTACACACACTGTCTATTGGGTCTAGTTTTTGACTTTGTCCACATTGATTTAAATTATTCATGTTCTCTCGGATATCATCTCTTGTCCTCTGAATCCCAGATATGTCAAGGTACAGAGAGCACAGTGGGGGTCAATAGCTCGTGTTGAGGCCTGCTTCTTTCTTCCTCATTTGCGTCCATCGCTTGCAAAGCATGGTGCCTTTCCTAAGTTGCCATCTCTCTTGTTCACTTATAGCAGTAGCCAGAACTGTAGAATATAGACTGGGCAAGAGATCTCTTCTCAAGAGACACTGCACTGTCACTGGGGCACTTATGCATCTCATCCCTGGAGGACACGTGGGGCAGAGAAGGTGATGGGATGAAGTGATTCGGTCAGGTGGCCTGGAAACCATGAATTGTTCATTAGGGTGGATTAAGTTTGAGCTGTGTGTCACATCTGTGAGCGCAATGTACACCCTCAGCATGTGGTACATCGAGGAGGTAAATTGCGCCTGTTGGAAGACGAAGTGCACGAGGCTGTTAGGAATTAAAGAGAACACATTTTGACTGAGGTGGTGAAGGCATTCACAGAATATTTATGATCTTCAAAACATTATGTAGTGCATGGGTGCGATACATTGCTCTCTTTATGTAGTGATATCCTGCACAGGAGAGTGGTTTCCAGCCTGAAGCACCCATAACAGAGGCACAAATAGGTGTGAGGGCACTGCACTGAAGTATGAGCAAGGCAGAAAAAAGGCTTGGCCTCACCTAAAGGACCCCCTTCAACCTGCAGCTCCACCCCTACTCACCCACTGCATCTACAAATGAAAGTGCTTCAGGAAGTCTAACCATCAGCCATTTGCTAAGAGGGCAGTCACTGAAATTGTAAATAGAGCCCTTTCACCGTTCCCACTCACAGGGTGTCTGATTCTCCACCTTCCGAAAACTGGAATGCAGGCAATACACTTCTACTATCTTGGAAGATGTCCTCACATTCCATCTTGTGCCAGTTGAGAACAGAGACATTCAAATGGATCCCACTCTGCTTTATAGTGAACAGCATGAGCCAAACTTGAGGATGAATACCAGGTAGACATACACTGTAGCATTTGAGAATCTCCTTTTCAAAGTGTGAAATATTTCCCCATGTATTGTCTCACACTGCTATGATCTTGAAGTTATTGCTTCCTCTAACGGCAGCCTAAAGCTCTTGATATTTCTCAACATATGTGTCCAGCCATTATTTTTGACTTTTAATCCTTGAACTGACCAACTAACCTTGCTGGATCAGTGATCTAGCAGTAGCCTAGCAATGGAGAGATGGTTTACCCAATTCTAGTACCTATCAAAATACCCAATATAGCACTATCCTCTCAAGTAAATAATGTTGTATATGTCTACATTCTTGTATCCTCAACTGCATGCTGTCTGAAATATATTCACTTCATCCCTTAAATCTGGCAAGAAAAAGTGACCTTTATTCAAAACTTTTGTTTGTCACCTCTCCTTTTCTCTTCCATTGCAAATGTCCCTCTCCTTTCCTTCCATCCTCTGCATGCCTCCTTTCTCTGAGCACAACCAACTCTGACACATGCGTAGTTTCTATTAATGTAATTCAGCAAATCGCCACAACTTGTTTACAAGATCACAATCTCTCCTCCTTCCTCTAAAAATCATACCTATGCAGCCTAACTACACCTAATAATCTCCTGACTCATCCATTAACCCACTGTTAGAAATTGGGTTTCTGGTTGGCAGAGGTATACACCTTGTCCAAGCAGGTACCACAATCCTAGTCAGGGTAAGTAAGATACACACCATAAATTAACCTGTGCTCACCCTTTTGTAGCTTGGCCCCAAAGCAGGCAGGCTTAACTTAAGAGGCAATGTGTAAAGTATTTGTGCAACACTTCAAATAGTAACAGTGAAAACACCACAAAAAGCCTCCACATCAAGTTAGAAAAATAAATTATATTTTTTATGAACAAAACAAGACCAAAATAACAAAAATCCAATAAGTAAAAGTTGAGATACGAATGTTTAAAGAATAAACTTAGTTGTAGTGCTTATAAGCATAAAGTGCCAACCGGGGCTATCTGGTCACACTAGAAAGGGTCAAATCTGAAAAGTCAAGCCAATCGCTATGGAGTGCAAATCGGATACAGGGATCAGCCTTGGTCCGCTGAAACAGTACCATGGTTCTGAGATGTATCGACATTGAGCACAAGATGTGAAGAGCAAGGGAGGCGATGATTTGGTATCTATCCTGAAAACGTAGGTGATGCGTCAGCTCTGTGTCGTGCAAAGTCAGAGATGCAACATGCAGTCAGCAATGCGATGCTCCCGATCCTTGCAGAACTGGCGAAGGGCAGACGTGACTGCGATGAAAGTCCTCAATCCTCGCAGCTGCAATGCATTGGCATCGGTGGAGATGTGCCGGTTCTGATCAGTGCAACTGCATCAATGCGCAGGGTCTGTCAGTTGCAGCACTTTATACCCACTTCCAAGAGCCTAGGACAGGATTGGCAACACTTGGCAGGGCAAAACTTGCAGCAAGCAAAGTCCAGGTGATGTTGATGATGACTGTGAAGTCTTTTTTGTCCCTGAGACTTCAGTAGAACAGGAGGCAAGCCAGCAAGCCCTTGGAGTCACTCTGGGTTCAAGTGAAATGGGTCCCGTCCTTCCTCAGCAGGGAAGAAGGCATCAGGCAAGCCCAGCAGAAAAGCAGTTCTCTCTCAGCAGCAAACCAGAGTGGCAGTCTTTGCAGCAGCACACCAGTCCTTCTCCATGGCAGAGTTCTTCAAAGGCTCAGTAGTGTACTGAGTTGGTAGGGTCTAAGGTCCAGTACGTATACCCAGTTGTGCCTTTGAAATGGGGGTGACTTCAAAGAAGGGTCTTTGAGATGCACAGAGGTCCTTTCTTCTGCCCTGGCTCCAGACTCACTATGGATGGAGGGGGTGGGGAGATATGCAGCTATTTGTGTTGAAGCAAGGTACTGCCTATTCAGGTATGTCAGCTCCTGACACCCATACTGCCTGGATGCTGATGGCCCCCTACTCACATCTACGCTCCTTTGGGTGCTGTTGTCTGTAGGGAATGCACAAAGTCCAGCTGTCACCCAGCCCAGGATTGTATTGGAGACAGCCTGCAAGCACACAGTGCTAAGACAGGAAAATGCCAACTTTCTAAAATTGTAATTTTCAAAATTGTAACAATTAATCCAACTTTACCATTAACGAGGATTTCTTATTACAATTCCACAGGTACTAAACATGACATATCTACTCCTCAATTAGGAATTAAAGCTTACTAAATGTAATAATGTGAAGGGTAGGATGCAAAGACAAAAGCAACTTGAGGGTTCAGGGGTGGGTAGAGGTAAAGGGAGGCAATGATGACTTGAGGGCTCAGGGGTGGATAGAGATAGAGGGAGGAAAGGGTGACTTTAGTGTTCAGGGGTGGACAGAGGTAAAGGAGGCAAAGGTGACTTGAGGGTTCAGTTGTGGGTAGAGGTAAAGAGTAGCAAGGGTGACTTCAGGGCTCAGGGGTGGATAAAGATAAAGGGAGGCTGAGGAGGAGGCAGCTGATGCTAATCCATGCCTTGTGTTGGCTGATTAGCAGGCAGACAATAATGATGCAAGTCAGGCACATTGGGCAGCTACGTGGGACTGATGTGAGTGGTGACTGATGACACACCCTTACACATGCTCAATGTGACTATTTTTCAGGTGACCTGAACCTGATTTCCCTTGCTGAGTGGCTATTTTTCTTCTCCCCCCTCACTACTTGTTGTGCAAGAGTGAAGTCAAGTGATTGCACTGTAAACTGTTGGAAATATTGTAGTGAATGTATTACTCTGTACTGTACTGTATGCAGTTCTCTATTGATTTGTCTAAAACTTCAATAAAAATAATTTAAAAAAGATAAAGGGAGGCAAGGGTAACTTGAGGATTCAGGGTTCGTGGAGGTAAAGGGAGGTGAGGGCAACGAGGGTTCAGGGGTGGGTAAAGGCAGGGGGTGATAAGGGCACAGGGGTGGGTTGAGGTAAAGAGAGGTGTGGGTGACTTGTGGGCTCAGGGCTGGGTAGAGATAAAGGGAGGGAAGAGCTTGGGTTGGGTAGAGGTAGAGGAAGGTTAGGGTGATTTTAGGGTTTGGATGGGGAGAGGTAAAAAGGGAGGTGAGGGTGGCTTGAGGTTTCAGGGGTGGGCAGAGGTAAAGGGAGGTTAGGGTAACTGGAGGGTTATGTTGTGCATAGAAATAAATGGAGGTAATGGTGAATTTAGGATTCCAGGGTGCATAGTGCTAATGGGAGGTAAGTGTGAATTTACAATTCAGGAGTGGGTAGAGGTAAAAGGAGATTAGGGTGACTTGAGGGCTAAGGGGGTGGGTAGAGGTAAAGGCAGGTGAGTACGACTTCAGGGTTTAGGGTGAATTTAAGGTTCAGGGTGGGTAGAGGTAAGGAGGTGTAAGGGTGATTTTAGAGGTAAGATGTGGGCACAAGCCAGGAACAGATCAAGATTTTCTGATGATGCTGCTTTGCACAAACCAATTCAGTTGGCTTTTTAACTGAACTACTAACTTTAAATTCAAGAAATGAGAGTGCACAAGCAAGTGAGTGCAGCTCCAAGTTGCTGTTTGTGTTTGTGGAATCGAATGAGGTGAAAACTAAATATCCACCGAAAGCTGTCTGGAGCAGCCATCGCTGATGCATGAAAACAAAAGAAATGAGAGTGACGAGGAAGCCAACCAATTGTAGGTAATGGGTGGGCTCTAAGATCTCACAACAAAAGCGCATCTTTGGTCTCAAATGGGACATAAAAATGGACTACTTCTTAGAAACAGAGAAAAACAGTGGTGACAAATAGTGTTTTTCATAGAACTCTGCTTATTCATGAAACCTGAGAAGCTGGTGATCCTATTACAGCAAACCTTTTGTTGATGCAATTTTTAGAAAACAAAAACATTTGCTTTCTCCTATAGACCTTTTTTCCACCAAAATTTAGTTACATTTTGATGATGTTCTCGGTTCCTGTAACGAAATCTACAAACACTGGGTACGTTTAGAATGCCCAAAATGTTGAAAGAAAAGGATGTAAATTTGGCATTGATACCATTTGTGAAAACAAGTGTGATCATGGTTTAAACATGAGTTACCTCTAGTGTCTAATAAAAGGAATAGCACGTCGGGGCTGGTAAGGGTGAAGCCCCAGCAATCAAGAGGTTAAATGTTCAAATGTACACATAGGCAAAACTGTACATTAATCTGTTCATATGGGTTTTGTTGGTTCAAATTGTAGCAGTTTTCGAAGAGAGCGCAATTGGTAAGCATGTATTTACACCCCAAAAAATAACCTTAATTTTTTCACTTTCAATTTTAGCCTGTTATTTGCTACACAGTCATCAATCTTACATAGGTTCGACATGAAAAATATAGAAATGTTATCAGTGTTTGGATTAAAGTGCCTGCTGCACACAATAAATAGAAGGGGTAATAATGGCAAGCCTTGAGCACATGATGGCAGAGATGCTGAGTGAAAGAAACAAGAGCTGACTCATTGAGTCTCTATGTGTTTTCAAATAGGAAATGTGTTTTGAAATCATTACTGGTGTATTAGTAGCATACTATTGTTGCGAGGAAATTTAAAATAAAAAAAGACAAGACTCATCTTGGCAAGGCAAACACAGCTTTTTTACTGTCTCGGCAGGGAGAGTAACTATTTCCATACAGGTAAACAGCTGGTCTCAATTTGCTGCTTCACAGGCAGTCACTTATGTAGCAACATGAACAATGCTTATTACAAAAGGTCAAATAATAAGATACTTAGTAGTTACATGTTTGTTGTAAAGTATCACATCACCAGTGTCTCTAAACCTTTAACCTATTTCTTACACATTCTTTATTGCAGTTCTAACAATGCTTAACAAACTAACTATTCACTACTCTTGAATGCGTGTGTATTTGTGGGTGAGCTTTATCGCTCTGCTCCCAAGACCTCTTATCAGATTCGGTGCAACCTCAGATAATTCAATCTCTTACTCCCATTCTTCAATCATATATTTAATTTACTGGGAAGACAGAATACATGCCTATGTGCTAAGATCATACATTTCTTCAACCTTGCAAACATGGGTTTTCCTTTAATTAAGACCTTGCCGGTCATTTATTCTATTTTCAAGTGAACTCTTCATCTTTCTGGCAGCAGTACAAATGTTATGCCAACAATGCTCTTTCACCACATATGATTTTATATTGTTTGCTACCGATGTCTAAAGTAGCGTCATTTCTTCACATTTCATTTCCTCTCTACTGGGTCTATCCCTTAGGGCCAGATTTATGCTTTTTGATGCTAAGCTAATGGAATTTAGCATCAAAAAGTATACCGCTGGCTAGCACCATCCCAAGACGCCGGCAGGGTGTCATATTTATGGTATGACGGTAGCCGGCTGTAAGGCCCAGCTAGCGACACTAAAAAGGATGCTAGCCAGGTGGGGGAAGCGTAGTGGGGTTTAGCATCAAAGGATGACACTAGTATGGGCAGAGGCATAAAAAATGGCTCTAACCAGACTAGTATCATTTTCTGACGTTAAAACCCCATGGACATAACTCCTGTCTTAGTTAATACAGGAGTCGTGCCCACCACCCCAATGGCCATGCCCAGGGGGCATTTGTCCCCTGGCCATGGCCATTGGGCCCATCGCCATGTAGGGGGGCCCAAGTCAGGCCCCCTATGGCACTACAGAAAATAAAAAAAACAATGCTTACCTCTACTTACCTACACTTACCTGGGACGGGTTCCCCCATCCTCCGCAGTTCCTCTGGTGGGGGTGTCCCTGGGCCTAGGGAAGGGCACCTGTGGGGTCTTTCCATGGTGTCTGACCATGGAAAAAGGCCTACAGATCCCCTAACGCCTGACCCAGCCCTTAAATAATGGCACTAAGCAAGCTTACCACCATTATTTAGGGCCCCATCCCACTGTGCTTGATTTACCATGACGGGATAAATATGGCGCTAAGGCCATATCTTCATTTTTTTGCCCAGGAATGCCTACCTTGCATCTCATTGACTTTAACTCCAATATTTTGGCGCTAGAGATGTCTAGCGCCAAAATATAAATATGGAGTTGTTTGCGCTGAATTAGCGTTTAAAAAAACAACGGTAATTCAGCGCAGAGTATAAATATGCCCCTTGGTTTGTACTTGGCACTAGCTAATATTTATATTACCCTGAGCATCTATTACTTGTGTTGGTGTCCTAATTGGAAACATCCCTCCAGTCTTTGTACTGATCCTTCGATCCTTCTACAACATGTGGAAATTAATGGAATACCAAAACATATCAATAACAGGTCTATAAGAGCTGGCCAGAAGGCTCCCAACAGTGCCGACATCCAGGCCAATTATCTAGGGCACCTCCTTCATCTACCATTTTTCCTGTAGATTATGCAAATTTTGTAGAGCCTCTGACAAGTACATAATGGTGCTGCATTATCATCATTCACATAGCTCACAGCTCTTCTTTTAAGGCATTAAATCCTTCTTTCATAGTATTTACAGACCGCATAAGTTCCCATCGACTTATCTGTAGCCATTGAGTGGTTGCCTTTGCCTGAACAAACAGCAGAATATTCCCAAAGAACAAATGTGCATCATTAAACAAATGGTACCCTTGCAGAACATCATTCCAAGTGGTAGTGCCATAAGACTCTACATTCCTTCTCCTTCGGTGATGATGTAACAAAGTCCTTGGGCGGCTCATGGGGTGTTCATGAAGCATTAATACATTGACTCCAGGAATTACCAAAACAGGGGCGTGCACGGTGACTATGGCACATAGGCCATTCCAGTTCGGTGGTAGCTGAGTGTACAGTAGTTCTTCATACTGTCTATCTATACGAATGTATAAAACTTCTTCTGAAGAGTCATATTTAACTAGAAACTGTACTACCCTAACATATGTTGACTGCATTCAGTCCTTAATCCTACACAGGTAGGGAGGTAAAGGACACAGGCCCAGGTGTATCTAAGTACTGTTTTGCATTTCTTAAATAGCGAATTTTAAGAAAAGGCTATTTAATAAATTCAAAATGGAATGCAGGAAAATATCAATTCCCACAGAATCGCAATTGCTATTAGGGAATCGCTATTAAGAAATGCAACTCCATTTGTTCCTATGGGCCTGCATGCCCATAGGTGCGAACATTTTTGCATTTCCTAATTTGCGATTCCTTATTAGGGAATTGCAAATTAGGAAATGCAAAACCAAGGGTGCCGAGGGCCTAAGGCCTAAGGCCCCCTTTGAGGCACCCCAAAATGTAATTGTGCACATGTGAAGTGCACACATGCACATGTGTGAGCTATATGGCACTTTTAAAAATGCACTTTTAATGCATTTTTAAAAACTTCACATGGTTACCACCAACTTGGAGATGGTGGTAATTGCATTTCCTAAATGCCCGGAGCGCTTTTAGGAAATGCTTGATACATGTGCATAGGGAATCACAAATAGGAAATTGCAAATTGTGATTCCCTAATCGGAGTCGCAATTTTAGGGAATCGCTAAAAATTGCAATTCCCTTAAGTGGGACTGCGATGCCTTTTATACATTGTAAAAGGCTATTTTGCATTCGCAAACAGTGGAATTTTGCAGTTTGCACCGTTTGCGAATGCAAAATAGCGTGATACATCTGGCCCATAGAGCTGTGCTTGGGGGTACTTCCTTAGTTGAATGTAGTCTATCTGATCCTGTGGCGTGAGGAATTAAAGAGCAAACGAAGAATGATTTATTATTACTTTCTGAACCTATATATGATATGTGCTGATACCACATGTTACCTAATAATCTGATATGAATACTATGGGACACATTATCATATGTAGAGAGTTCTCTTTGCCAGTGTATGATGTAACTAGTAGAGCTAGAATATACATTATTATAAACGAACATTAGTAGAAGTGATAGGAATAAGAGACAAAGGAAAAATAAAACACAGAAATATAACTTTTGTTTTGCTGGATGTACAAAAGCAGAAAATTGTCAAAGGCAGAGATAAAAGGGGGGTATTATTATGGTCACAATCTTCTTCCTCCCTCTTGTTC
Organism: Pleurodeles waltl; assembly: GCF_031143425.1. NCBI lineage: Eukaryota > Metazoa > Chordata > Amphibia > Caudata > Salamandridae > Pleurodeles > Pleurodeles waltl. The sequence continues at coordinate 1,146,753,776 of NC_090444.1, read as the reverse complement.
CATTTATATTGGTCGTCGCTTTTGGCGTGATTCAGGTTTCAATCCAATGTCCCGTAAATGAATCCAAGGCTTCCTGTCATCTACCTTGAGGCAATGGGAGTAGACATTGTCACGGTGAAAGGTCCGTTGAACCTTGTCTCCCTACATTTCCAGACAAACTATCTGACAAAAACTGTAACACCTATGTGCACAACTGGGAGTCTGACCTCTGCTGAGACACGCTTCTCATTTGTTTTGGTTACCTGTTTAGAAATTCATTTTGTGACTTTGGTATATTCAGAGAGATAAACATGCATTTCATCATTCAAAATTTTAGTTGTGCTTTCTCTGTGTACCTTAATTCTGGTGGCAGATATTTGCTTATTCATAGGTCTCCCTGTCACTATCTGATGAGGTGTCAGGTGATTATAAAAACTAGGGGCATATTTAAGAGCCCCTAGAGCCACCGGAGCGTCACTTTTAGTGACGCTCCAGTGCCGCTATGCCCTGTGCCATATTTACAAGGTGGTGTTAAGCCACTTCTTGTGGCTTAACGCCACCTTGTAAATACAGCCCCTCCACATGCAGCCCTTTGCATGGAATGGGCGTACAATGGGTTTTGCTGAGTGCGTCCCACAGCAACACCCATTGCATTTTAAAGCTGCCTTAGATTTATGAGATTTCATAAACCTGAGGCAGTGCCAAAATCTAACATCATCCCAGGGGAGGCGATAGCAAGGTGCAACGAGGAGGAATACTTTTATTCCGCCTTGTTTTTTGCTTTTTCTATGAAAGAGCAAAATGCCAGACATGATTGTTTATGTGCGGGAAGGTGTCCCTTCCTGCACATAAACAATCATTTGAAAATTACACTTTGGCACTTCTGTATGTGCTGCATTTTGCAGCACACACAGAAATGCCAACACATAGAAGTGACAAATCACCATTAGTGATTGTCTATGTGCAGGAAGGGGCACCTTCCTGCACACAAACAATCACACCCCTCAACTCAGACATTCTTGCACAATGGTGCAAGGATGTCTGCGTTGGCGCTGGCAGCTAAATTTAGCGCCAGCGCAGGGGACAACACAAGGGTGCACCGTATTCAATTAAATACAATGTGTCCCTTTGTTGTGAAAATGACAGAGTACAACACTGCCAAGTTTGGCGCAGCATTGCGCGCCATCATTTTTCTATAAATATGAGCCTTATCGTATTCCTAAGGTAGAGGAGTGCCAATGGTAAGCAATACAACCACGTCTTATGCAATGTGGTGCATAGCTTGCTTATCTTATGCTTCAGCAGGCCATTAAGGTGCTCAACAATGCCATTGTTCTGGGGATTATAGACAGAAGATAGTTTATGTTTTATCCCTAGCATTGTTGTGAGATGTGCAAAAATTGCATTAACAAAAGTGTGTATCGTTGTCAGATCTTAGCCCTTCTGGAAATCACCTCACAAATCAGAAAAGTAGTAGCTGACTTAGCATCTCAATAGGCGCACGGTCCTGCTTCAATCCATTGAGAAAAAGGACAAACAACAACTAGGAGATACCGATAGTTGTTACACCTTTCTAACATATTTACAAAGTCAAGATGGAGAGCTTTAAAAGGATCTTGTAGTCGTGGAATGGTAGAATTTATCACCTTCAATGTGGGATTTGGAGAGAATTGTTGACAAACAGTACACTTATGAAAGTATTTGGTAAGCATATCACGTAACTTCGGAACAAATCAATCTTGTTGTATTTGCTTAGACAAATGATCTCTTGAGATGTGAGTTGGTAAATGTAATTGATCACGAGCTATCATAAGTAAAGCCTGAGGCATCACTTGTTTGCCTTTAGATATTTACCTATAAACTAAGTCATCCCCTGATTGGGAGCATCCTCCAGTCCCCAGTAACTGTTTCCATGTGGTGGAGCAGCTTCATGCAACTCGTGAAGATATAACCTCGCTGTTTCAGCATAATAAGTTATGACATTATCAGTGGCAGTATCAGATTCAGACTCAGACAGCAAGGCAGTCGGAGCCACCAAAACAGGGACATTTTGTGAACCTGATGATGCAGGTGGGGATGTGCTCATAGCTCCATCTTTAGCTGCCCAATCTGCTAGTGCATTTCCTCATGATACAAAATCCTGTCCATTTGCTTCTACTGCACACTTCACAAGTGCCACTGCCACTGATAATGCAAGTGCCTCTATTACACCTCTAACAGATTCCTATGCATAGCAGGACTTCAGTCTGACACGAGGAAACCTTTCCTACTCCATCTCACAGTGCTAGAAGGTATAGTAGTAGTTAAATACGCAATATGAATATATCATGATGACTTTTCCTGCTCCTTGCTTAAGAGTTGCTATCAAGGCTATCATCTCTGCTGGTAGTGTTGAATAATGTGCTGGTAGTGTTAACTGCTCTACTATGTGGAGTGTGTCTGAAGAAGCATGCTGTTGTGCTCCGACTGCTGCTGCACCTATATGTCTCACTCCTGTATCCTGGTCAATAGTACAGGAACCATCAACAAAATAGACAATAGTACCTGGAATAGGGTTGTCTGTTGCTTGACTAGATTCATTAGGGATATGCATTGCACAGTCATGCACATCATCCTTAGAGTCTAATATAGGATGAGCAAAGAATGTTGCAGGGTTCACTCTATGATTCTAACAACCTTCAAATGTGTTACTCACAGTATCACCTCATATCCTGACACACTCTGTATAGTTAGAGTAGTTTGCATAGAACATCACAGGGAATCTTCTGAGCTGCAAAAGCTGCAGTGGCAAGAGCTTGGCAACAAGTATAATGTCCTCTCATGACAGAATCTAACTGTCCACTAAAATATACAATGGGCTTGTGGCCTAAGGGATATTTCTGTGCAAGGACAGCTTTTATCACTTGACCATTTTAATTGCAAAACAGATAAATCCCTTTGGTGTAATCAGGAGTCCCCCAAACTGGGGCATTTATTATCTCAGTCTTCAATTTCTGGAAAGTCTCCCTCAATTCTGGTGCCACCTTATCTTATCGTTTCCCTTTTTTTCACGTGTTTAATAGAAGCCAGCAATGGCGCTATTAAAGTGCTGTAATCAAACACCCATTGTCTCACATAGTTACAAAGGACAAGAAACTTCTCTATTTCTTTAACAGTTTCTGGCTAGTCATTTGACGCATAGATTTTGCTCTTTCAGGAGTTTCTCGTTGACCAGAAGCTGACAGTAATTGTCCTAAGAAATGGACCTCTTCCTGACAAAACTGAACTTTGTCTTTTTCTACCTTGTATCCTCTCTGTGAGAGAGTAACAAAAAGAGATATGGTATCTTTTCTACACTGTTGTTCTCCAAGGACTGCAAATAAATATGTTGTCAACATAGTGCAACAAAGTACTGTCAAACTGGAAGTTTGACAGATAATTTTTCACAACTCTGTTGAAAATGCTAGGGGACTCACAATACCCTTGTGGTAAACAAGAATACAAATACTGAGTCCCGCAATAGGTAAACACTGTCAAAAATGGCTGTCTAGATGAAAAGGGGTGCTTAAAAAAAGCATTCTTGAGATCTGTAACAGAGAAATATTTAGCATCCTGAGGAATATTTGTCAAATGATGGAAGGGTATGTAAAAATGGAAAATTCTGGTACTACTACTTCATTCAATGGGTGCAGGTCATGAGCCATCCGCCAAGTATTACCCTTAGAATTCATAACTGGATAAAAAGAAGTATTACAAGGAGACACTTCAGGGTAAATTACTCCTTGCTCTTGCAATGCTTGTATAGTAGGGGCGATGCCCTCATCTGCTTCTTTAGAAAGAGGATACTGTCTCACCCTAGGTAGTTAGCACCTTCCTTTAGTGTAATTCTAAATGGTGTGTAAAGAAATGGCTCCCTGTTGCAGTTACCCCCCACTTTTTGCCTGATACTGATGCTGACTTGACTGGTGCTGGGACCCTGCTAACCAGGCCCCAGCACCAGTGTTCGTTCACCTAAAATGTACCATTGTCTCCACAATTGGCACAACCCTGTCACCCAGGTAAGTCCCTTGTAACCGGTACCCCTGGTACCAAGGGCCCTGATGCCAGGGAAGGTCTCTAAGGGCTGCAGCATGTCTTATGCCACCCTAGGGACCCCTCACTCAGCACAGACACACTGCTTGCCAGCTTGTGTGTGCTGGTGGGGAGAAAATGACTAAGTCGACATGGCACTCCCCTCAGGGTGCCATGCCAACCTCACACTGCCTGTGGCATAGGTAAGTCACCCCTCTAGCAGGCCTTACAGCCCTAAGGCAGGGTGCACTATACCACAGGTGAGGGCATATGTGCATGAGCACCATGCCCCTACAGTTTCTAAGCAAAACCTTAGACATTGTAAGTGCAGGGTAGCCATAAGAGTATATGGTCTGGGAGTCTGTCAAAAACGAACTCCACAGCTCCATAATGGCTGCACTGAATACTGGAAAGTTTAGTATCAAACTTCTCAGAATAATAAACCCACACTGATGCCAGTGTTGGATTTATTAAAAAATGCACACAGAGGGCATCTTAGAGATGCCCCCTGTATTTTACCCAATTGTTCAGTGCAGGACTGACTGGTCTCTGCCAGCCTGCTGCTGAGAGACGAGTTTCTGACCCCATGCGGTGAGAGCCTTTGTGCTCTCTGAGGACAGAAATAAAGCCTGCTCTGGGTGGAGGTGCTTCACACCTCCCCCCCTGCAGGAACTGTAACACCTAGCAGTGAGCTTCAAATGCTCAAGCTTCGTGTTACAATGCCCCAGGGCACTCCAGCTAGTGGAGATGCCCGCCCCCCTGGACCCAGCCCCCACTTTTGGCGGCAAGTCCAGGAGAGATAATGAGAAAAACAAGGAGGAATCACTGGCCAGTCAGGACAGCCCCTAAGGTGTCCTGAGCTGAGGTGACTCTGACTTTTAGAAATCCTCCATCTTGTAGAAGGAGTATTCCTCCAATAGGAATAGGGATGTGCCCCCCTCCCCTCAGGGAGGAGGCACAAAGAGGGTGTACCCACCCTCAAGGACAGTAGCCATTGGCTACTGCCCGCCCAGACCTAAACACACCCCTAAATTCAGTATTTAGGGGCTCCCCAGAACCTAGGAAACTAGATTCCTGCAATCTAAGAAGAAGAGGACTGCTGAGCTGAAAAACCCTGCAGAGAAGATGGAGACACCAACTGCCTTGGCCCCAGCTCTACCGGCCTGTCTCCCCCCTTCGGAAGAAAGCTGCTCCAGCGACGCTTTCCCCAGGACCAGCGACCTCTGAATCCTCAGAGGACTGCCCTGCTCTAAAAGGACCAAGAAACTCCTGAGAAGAGCGGCCCTGTTCACCCAAGACTGCAACTTTGTTTCCAAAGGAGCAACTTAAAGGCAACAGCGTTTCCCGCCAGAAGCGTGAGACTTGCAACCCTGCACCCGGCGACCCCGACTCGACTGGTGGAGAAACAACACTTCAGGGAGGACCCTCCGGCGACTCCGAGACTGTGAGTAACCAAAGTTGTCCCCCCTGAGCCCCCACAGCGACGCCTGCAGAGGGAATCCCGAGGCTCCCCCTGACCGCGACTGCCTGACTCTCAGATCCCGACGCCTGGAAAAGACCCTGCACCCGCAGCCCCCAGGACCTGAAGGATCGGAACTCCAGTGCAGGAGTGACCCCCAGGAGGCCCTCTCCCTTGCCCAGGTGGTGGCTACCCCGAGGAGCCCCCCCCCTTGCCTGCCTGCATCGCTGAAGAGACCCCTTGGTCTCCCATTGATTTCAATTACAAACCCGACGTGTGTTTGCACACTGCACCCGGCCACCCCCGCGCTGCTGAGGGTGTACTTTCTGTGCTAACTTGTGTCCCCCCCAGTGCCCTACAAAGCCCCCTGGTCTGCCCTCCGAAGACGCGGGTACTTACCTGCTGGCAGACTGGAACCGGGGCACCCCCTTCTCCATTGAAGCCTAAGCGTTTTGGGCACCACTTTGAACTCTGCACCAGACCGGCCCTGAGCTGCTGGTGTGGTAACTTTGGGGTTGCTCTGAACCCCCAACGGTGGGCTACCTTGGACCCAAACTTGAACCCCGTAGGTGGTTTACTTACCTACAAAAACTAACAAATACTTACCTCCCCTAGGAACTGTTGAAAATTGCACTGTGTCTAGTTTTAAAATAGCTATATGTGTTTTATTTGAAAAGTATATATGCTATTGTGATTATTCAAAGTTCCTAAAGTACTTACCTGCAATACCTTTCATGCAAAGTATTACATGTAGAATTTGAACCTGTGGTTCTTAAAATAAACTAAGAAAATATATTTTTCTATACAAAAACCTATTGGCCTGGAATTGTCTCTGAGTGTGTGTTCCTCATTTATTGCCTGTGTGTATGTACAACAAATGCTTAACACTACTCCTTTGATAAGCCTACTGCTCGACCACACTACCACAAAATAGAGCATTAGTATTATCTCTTTTTGCCACTATCTTACCTCTAAGGGGAACCCTTGGACTCTGTGCACACTATTCCTTACTTTGAAATAGTGCATACAGAGCCAACTTCCTACAGTGTAGTAGTATGAATAAGACCTACATCATGGGGACCCTTGTTCCACAAGATGTCTGGTACTTGGGAAAGATCTACATCACTGACAGAATCAGAAGCTATACCTAGTGTGGGCATCCTTACTTCTAATACTGTTCTCAATGGTATGTCATCCTGAAAGACAACTGTTTTCTTAGACTCTGTGTGTACTGTTTTTGGTACTCTGGGTACCACGGCTGACCTATGCTAAAGTGCAAGTGCTCCTGTGTAAATTGTATGTGTAATTAGCTTTTCCATGATTGGCATATTTGATTTACTGGTAAGTCCTTAGTAAAGTGCACTAGAGGTGCCCAGGGCCTGTAAATCAAATGCTACTAGTGGGTCTGCAGCACTGGTTGTGCCACCCACATTAGAACCCCTATCAACATGGCTCAGACCTGCCACTGCAGTGTCTGTGTGTGCAGTTTTAAACTGCCAATCCTTCCCTTTTTATACAAGTAAGGCACCCCTAAGGTAGGCCCTAGGTAGCTCCACGGGTAGGGTGCAGTGTATGTTAAAGGTGGAACATGTACTAATGCGTTTTACATGTCCTAACAGTGAAATACTGCCAAGGCCTATCTCATTCATAGGTTAACATGGGGGCTGCCTTTAAATATCTTTTAAGTGAAGTTTCCCTTTGAAAGCAGATAGAGATGTGGAGTTTGGGGTCTATGAACTCACAATATAAAAATACATCCTTTAGGAAAGTTGTTTTTTAAATTGTCGGTTTGAAAATGCCACTTTTAGAAAGTGGGCATTTTCTTGCTTAAACCATTCTGTGACTCTGCCTGCTTGTGCATTCCCTATCTGGGTCAGACTGACAGTTGGGCTGTTAGTGAATCTCCACTAGACAGTGACACAAAGGGAGCTGGGGTGTAGCCTGCATATCCTGATGGGCCATCTGGGCTAGAGTGGAGGGAGGAGTGGTCACTTACACCTGAAAGGTCTATGCCTGCCCTCACACAATGCAGACTCCACTCCCTGGTGTGTTTCTGGGGCCAGGCCTGGGCAAGGCAGGATCTTGTGAACAACAGAGACTTTCCTTTGAAGTTTGCCTACTTCAAAGGCAGAAAGGGGTGTAAGTTGTGGACCCAAAACACCAGATTCTCAGATTACTTCTGGAACCAAAAGGAACCTATGCCAATGAGAAGAGCTGAGGAGAAGTGCTGCTCCTGCCTGTGATTTGCTGGGCTATCCTGCAGTTGCTGCTTCTGCCTGTGAAATTGGACAAAGACTGGACTTTGTGGTATATTCCTGCTTGAGAAGTTTCTCCAAGGGCTTGCACTGAGCTTGCCTCCTGTTTTGAAGTTTCAGGGCCATCAAACACTTCCTCTGTCAGCACTTGGACTCTCTGCGGAGACTCCTGCCCGGCCTAGTGGTGCTCTACCCAGTCCCTGGGCCCTTGAAAGGTGAAGCTGGTAGAACAAGGACTGAAATCCATGCACAGGAAGCCGTGCAGGAACATTTTGACGTACCACCTGCAACGCGCCTGTAAAAACAAAGCACCACCCGCCCCGCAGCTAAAATCGATGCACCTGCATCGTGGCTGGGAAATCGGTGCATCACCTGCATCACGGCTGAAAAAACAATGCAACACCCGCTTGCGGCAGCTGAAAATGACACAAATCCCACGTAGCGCTGTTTTCCATCACCTTGCGGCCGGATTTCACATGCATCATCGCTGGGCGTCAAAATCATCGTGAACCTGCACAGATCCGAGGTGCTCTGTCTCGAAATCGACAAATCGCTCTTTTGTAGGAGAGAAAAACGATGCATCACCTACCTAACTGGAGAAGAAACAACACACGGCCTCACTTGCGAGTAAAGAATTGACGCATCGCTGACTTTTCTGGCGCACGCTCGCCCGTCCTCCTTTATTTTTGACACAAACCAGGTACTTTCTGTAACAACAACGTTTCCATTGTTTTCTATGCAGTAAGACTCTCTTAACTTTAAAAATTCATAACTTGACTTGTGTATATTGGTTTTTTGTCGTTTTGGTCTTGTTTTGTTTAGATAAATATTATCCGTGTTGTGTCATTTTGTTTTGTTTTCACTGGGTTACTGTGTGTGTTGGTACAAATACTTTACATATTGCTTCTGAAGTTAAGCCTGCTTGCTCGTACCAAGCTACCAAGGTGATGAGCGGGGGTTAACTGAGTGTGATTCTCATTTACCCTGACTACAGTGAGGGTCCTTGCTTGGACATGGGGTAACCTGACTTCCAACTAAAGACCCTATTTCTAAGATTGGTGATCAGCGGTGAGGATTGTACTTGTATTTGTACTTGACATACAGTGATTGTGTACACTACTGTTTGCAGTGCAGACCATTACGTGACCACATACAGCTTGTTTGTGCTTTTTCTCTTTTTGGATTTTTTCTTACCTCCATAGTTTGGCTGAACTTTGATTGACTTTTGAACTTCACTGGGAACTCTTTTCTGCCTTGGAACTTGCACTTCTGTTGATTCTTCATCATGCCTCAATCTGGAGATGCGTCAGTTGGAACTGCTTTTGACTGAAGGAAACTGGAGAGCTATACATTTGCTCATTTGAGGCAGTTCTGCAAAAATCTTGCCTGTCCCATAATGGGCTCTGCCAGGAAGGAGGAGCTGCAAAACGCACTGAGGCCCTGGGTGACAGCCAATGGTACAGTGGGTGGACCTGTTATGTCCAGGGAGAGAGTCTCCAGGGCAGGTAACAGTGTGCCATCCGAGGGTCTGACTCCTGAAAAGTTACAGGACAGAGAGGCAGAGAGGGCTCACCAGCTGGACTTTAAGATGTTTAGGATGCAAAGGGAGATGGAAGAAAGGATGCTGGCTCATGAGCTCAGATTGAGGGAGCTGGATCAGAGGAGCCAGTCCAGTAGGGATGGTGGAAGCAATATCACAGTGCAGCCTGAGAGGAGGGTGCACATTCCTAAGGACCTTGTGAAGGATTACAAAAGGGAGGATGACATATTCTTGTGGTTCACGTGGTATGAGTCTGCTCTCCATATGAATCTGGTCCCTGAAGCTCATTGGAGGGTGGATCTGTGGAAGCACTTTGAGATAGAGGTAAGGGATACTCTGACATCCTTATGGGATCCTCAGCGGCTCACCTACTCTATCATGAAGGGTGACCTACTCACAAGGTATGGTCTCACCCCTGAGCATTATAAGGACAAGTTTAGGTCCTATAAGAAGAAGGAATCCTAAAAATGGTTGGAGTGTGTTGATTCTTTTTGCAGGTCACTGGATGGTTGGGTGAAGGGCAGTAAGGTGACAACATATGAGGGGATTTACAATTTAATTGTTTGAGAGCACTTGCACAGTTTATGTTTTCCAGAGCTTCAACAGCACCTGATTGACAGCAAGCTGACTGATCCCAGTAAGCTTGTGCAGGAAAAGGACTACTGGGAGAGCACTAGGGTCCAGGAGAGATATGGGGAGACTACACCAAGGGTGGGCAGGGTCCCTCTCAGAAGAAAGGAGGGTAAGGGTAAACAGAGGGAGTTCTCTAAAGGCCCGCAACCTAGTTCCCAGAGTAAGGATTCCGAGCCCCCCAGGGAAAAGAAGCCCTGGTTCTCCAAATGGAAACATGTGGAGGGGCCCCCCGTAAGTGTTATGCATATGACCAGGTGGGTCATGTGAGAGGGGACCCCAAATGCCCCAGGAGTACACCGGCACCCACTGGTGCTCAGTCTCAGGGTTTGGCTAGTGTAGCACTTGGGGAGGAGTTGGTTCCAGGTGGGTGGGAGATGACCCTTGTCCCACTAGGGGACAGTGAGATGCTCCAGAGAACCCTAGTCCCTGAGAACACTAAAAAGTACAGGCAGTGGGTGACCATTAATGGGCAGAGGGTGGAGGCTCTGAGAGACACAGGAGCCAGTGTGACTACAGTGAGGAGTGACTTGGTGTCTGAAATGCAGATAGATCCCCGTGTACTTCACCGAGTAGTTGCAGTGGACAACTCAAAGCGCCTGTGCAGAGTGGTGCAGGTTCCTTTTCAATGGGGGGGGGGGGTTCTCAGGTTCCTTGAAGGTAGCTGTGAGTGTAACCATGCCTGTGGATTGTTTGCTTGGCAATGACCTGGAAGATTCCCCTTGGAAGGAGGTGTAACACAGGTCCTACTTGGAGATGTTGGATCTGCCTGAGTGGGTATGCGTATCCACTAGGGTCAATGGCAGCCTGTCAGGGTGTTCAGGAGCCCCTGGAGCCTGAAACACTGGCCCAGGAGACCGCCTAAAATATGAAGGACAAGGAACGTGGGAAACTGGCCCTGGAGGCGGAGCCTGAGGGTGACACCCCAGAGCCTACAGGGGAACAGGTGGGTGAGCTGGGGGAGGTCCCTGAGCTGTCACAGTGGCAGCAGGAAGGAGGACCCACAAGGGAGGCAATCTGTGAGGCACAGAAGACACGCCCTACTCTGGTGGGTTTGCGGCAACAGGCTGCAGACCAGGTTTCTGGCAAGGAGCCAGGATCTAACCTGATTAATTGGGAGGATGGCCTCCTGTATAGTGAGCCTGAGGTTGCTGAGCCTGGGTCAGCCCAATTGCTGGTGGTACCCCAGTACTTCAGAGCCTTCGTACTGGGTCTGGCTCATGATGTGCCTTTATCTGGACATTTGGGGCAGGACAAGACCTTTGAACAGCTTGTCACCCACTTTTACTAGCCTCTAATGCGCAGGCACTCAGATGCCCTTTGCAGGTCTTGCCAGACTTGTCAAGCAAGTGGCAAGAGTGGGGGGGGAAATGCAAGGCTCCCCTCCAACATTTTCCAGTGGTCAGTACCCCCTTTGAAAGGGTAGGTATTGACATTGTGGGGCCTCTGGATACCAAGACAGCCATGGGAAACAGGTTCATCCTGGTCTTGGTGGACCATGCCACTCGGTACCCAGAAGCCATTCCTCGGAGATCAATCACTTCCCCTGTGGTGGATCGTAGGTTGATGGGGGTTTTTACCTGCATGGGGCTCCCCAAAGAAGTGGTATCTGATAGGGGTACCAACTTCATATCTACTTATATGAAGTCTCTGTGGCAGGAGTGTGGGGTAACGTATAATTTCACCACTCCTTACCACCCCCAAAGCAATGGTCTCGTTGAAAGGTTCATCCGCACCTTGAAAAGCATCATCATGGTCCTTTTGCCATGCCTTCTGTTCGCCTAGAGGGAGGTGCCACGGAAAGGGATTGAATTTAGTCCTTTTGAGTTACTGTATGGCCACCCAGTTAGGGGACCTTTAAGTCTGGTAAAGGAGGGCTTAGAGAAAGCCCCCAGTAAACCTCCCCAGGATGTATTTAGCTGCATGCAGCCTTCAGAAACCAGACGGCTCGCTTCAGAGCTCTTGCACAAGAGAACCTGGAAGCACGCCAGGGAGACATGAAATGGTGGTATGACCAGAATGCCACTCTTGTCGAGTTTCAGCCTGGGCAAAAAGTATGGGTAATGGTGCCAGTGGAGCCTAGAGCTCTCCTGGGCAAATGGACTGGGTCATCTGAGGTGGTTGAGCGCAAGAGTGAAGTCACCTACCTGGTGGACTTGCGGACTCCCAGGAATGCCTTAAGGGTCCTGCATGTGAACTGTCTCAAGCCACACTTTGAGCGGACTGAATTATCCATGCTTCTAGCGACAGATGGTAGAGGAAGAGAATGAGCCTCTTCCTGACCTCCTGTCTGCTGGAGAGAAAGATGGGTCTGTGGAGGGAGTGAACCTCTCACCCTCCCTGACCTCAGAACAACAGAGGGACTGTCGGCAAGTATTGTGTCAGTTTGTCTCCCTGTTGTGTACACATGTTGTGGACACTGGGGATAGTCCACCCATTGAACAGAAGGTTTACAGGGTGAATGATAAGGTCAGGGCTAACATCAAAAGATGAGGTGTCTGAGATGTTAATCCTAGGGGTCATTGAGTTCTCTAGCAGTCTTTGGGCCAGTTCTGTGGTCTTAGTCCTAAAGGCTGCTGCTCCTGGTGCAACCCCAGAACTCCGGTTCTGTGTGGACTACAGGGGTCTCAATAGGGTCACTAAAACTGACGTGCACCCCATCCCCCGAGCTGATGAGTTCATCGATCGGTTGGGAGCTGCCAAATACCTTAGCACATTTGATCTGACGTCTGCCCTAACTGAAGGGGCCAAGGAGATGTCAGCATTTTCTACCCCAGATAGACACTTCCAGTTCAAAGTGATGCCATTTGGGATGAAAAATGCCCTTGCCACATTCCAGAGGTTGGTCAACAAGGTGTTGACTGGGCTGCATGACTTCACCACAACATACCTGGATGACATTGCAGTGTTAAGTTCCACTTCGGAGGAACTATTGCAGCACCTCTGCAGAGTGTTGGAGGCCCTGCAAAAGGCAGGCCTCACTATTAAGGCAAGCAAATGCCAAATAGGGCAGGGTTCTGTGGTGTATTTGGAACACAAGGTAGGGAGTGGCCAAGTGGCACCACTACAGCCAAAAATTGACACCATTCTGGCTTGGGAGCCTCCCAAGAACCAGACTGAGGTGAGGGCCTTTTTAGGCCTCACTGGCTATTAAAGGAGGTTTGATAAGGGATATGGCACCATTGTTGCCCCCTTGAATGAGTTGACTTCCAAGAAGCAACCAAAAAGGTGATCAGGACAAAGTCTTGCCAGACCGCTTTTGATGCCCTGAAGGCTGCCATGTGCACAGCACCTGTGCTGAAGGCACCTCACTACTCCAAGGAATTTGTTGTGCAAACAGAAGCCTCAGAGCATGATATAAGAGCAGTACTCTCACAGCTTAATTAAGAGGGCCTAGATCAACCTGTAGCCTTCATTAGCAGGAGGTTACATCCCAGGGAACGTAGGTGGAGTGCAATAGAGTGTGAACCTTTTGCTGTGGTCTGGGTGCTGAAGAAGCTAAGGCCCTACTTGTTTGAGACTCACTTCCGGGTTCAGACCGACCAAAGGCCCCTCAGATGATTAATGAAGATAGGGGTTGAGAATCCAAAATTGTTGAGGTGGTCCATTTCCCTACAGGGGATGGACTTTATGGTGGAACACTGCCCCGGTACAGAACACGCCAATGCTGATGGTCTGTCCAGATTCTTCCGCCTTAGTGATGAGAACTCTCATGAGTTTGAGTAGTTGCTCCCCACTGTCAGCTGGGGGGGCATGTGTTGGACTTGGCATCCTTGGCGTGGTCTCCCATACATTTTTGCCACTGTTTCCCCAGGTTGTTGATGTGTGCTGGACTTTGTTTTTGCTGTTTTTGTTACTGTTTTTGTTACTCTGGGCACTTTATCACTGCTATCCAGTGCTAGAGTGCAAGTGCTCTCATATAAAATGTATGTGTAATTGGCTTTCCATGATTGGCACATATGATTTACTAGTAAGTCCCTCGTACAGTACACTAGAGGTGCCCAGAGTCTGTAAATCAAATGCTACTAGTGGGCCTGCAGCACTGGTTGTGCCACCCACATTAGTAGCCCTGTAAACATGGCTCAGACCTGCCACTGCAGTGTCTGTGTATGCAGTTTTAAACTCTCAATTCGACTTGGCAAGTGTACCCACTTGTCAAGCCTAAACCTTCTCTTTTCCTACATGTATCGCACCCCTAAGGTAGGCCCTAGGTAGCCCCATGAGCAGGGTGCAGTGTATGTTTAAGGTAGGACATATACTAATGTGTTTTATATGTTCTGACAGTGAAATACTGCCAAATTTGGTTTTCACTGTGCAAAGCCTATTTCTCTCATTAACATGGGGGCTGCCTTTAAATATTATTAAAGTGCAGATTCCCTTTGGGAGCAGATGGAAATTTGGAGTTTAGGGTCTCTGAACTTACAATGAAAAAATTCTTTTTTTTTTTTTTTTTTAAGATTGTGTGTTTGAAAATGCCACTTTTAGAAAGTAGGCATTTTCTTGCTTAAACCATTCTGTGACTCTGCCTGTTTGTGGAGTCCCTGTCTGGGTCAGTTTGACAGTTGGCCTGTTTACACCTCTCCTCTAGACAGTGACACAAAGGGAGCTGGGGTGTAGCCTGCATATCCTGATGAGCCATCTGTGCTGGGAGGGAGGGGAGGAGTGGTCACTTGCACCGGAAAGGGCTGTGTTCTTTGAAGTTTGCCTACTTCAAAGGCAGAAAGGAGTATAAGTAGTGGACACAAAACCCCTGAAAATTAGATCACTTCTGGAATCAAGAGGAACTTCTGCCAAGGAGAACTGAGGAGAAGTGCTGCCCCTGCCTGTGACTGTGCTTTGTTGGGCTATCCTGCAGTTTTTGCTTCTGCCTGTGAAAGGGGACAAAGACTGGACTTTGTTGTGCATTCCTGCTTGAGAATCTCCAAGGGCTTGAACTGAGCTTGCCTCCTGTTGTTGAAGTCTCAGGGACATCAAAGACTTCCCCTGCCAGAACATGGACTCTCTGCTGAGACTTTTGTCCTGCCAAGTGGTACCCTATCCAGTCCCTGGACCCTTGAGAGGTGAAGCTGGCAGGCAAGAACTGAAAATCCACGCACAGAACGCCATGCAGGCAAATTTATGATGCTCCTTCCACGACGTGGCTGATAAACGATGTGCCACCGGCTTCACAGCTGAAATCAACACTCAACGCATCGCGGCTGGGAGATCGACGCAACACGGCTGGAGAAACAACGTGCAACACCCGCTTATGGAGGCTGATAACGACACAAACCCCATGCAGCGTGTGTTTCTGATACCGTGCAACTGGATTTTCCACGCATCATCCCTGGGCGTCCAAGTCAACCCGAGTCTGTGCGGATCCAAGGTGCCCATCCGGAAATCGATGCATCACTCTCTTGCGAGGGAGAAAAACAACAGAGAAGGAAACGACACACAGTGTCACTTGAAAGTAAGGAATCTACGCATCGCTGACTTTTCCAGTGCACGCTCGCCCGTGCAGCTTTAGTTTTTTACGCTAACCAGGTACTTTGTGTAAAAACAGCACTGTTTTCTATGGATTAAAACTCTTATTCTTTATTAAATTCTTATCTTGACTTGTGTATGTTGGATTTTTGTTGTTTTGGTCTTGTTTTGTTTAGATAAATATTGCCTATTTTTCTAAACCTTTGTTCTGTCATTTTGTAGTGCTTTCACTGGGTTACTGTGCGTGTTGGTACAAATATTTTACACATTGCTTCTAAAGTTTAGCCTGCCTGCTTGTGCCAAGCTATCAAGGGGGTGAGCGGGGTAAACTGAGTGTGATTCTCCTTTACCCTAATGTGAGAAAACAGGGCTGATTGCAGAGGCCCCCTAACTTTTTGCCCCCATTTTCCACTTTTTGCTGGTGTTTTCCTGACTCTGATGGTGCCCTGGGTACTGCTAACCAGTCCCAGGGCCTGTGCTCTGTGTAACATCAATATGCAAATTAGGCTAATTATAATTGGCTAAGTTAACCTACCTATAAGTCCCTAGTATATGGTAGGGCACGTAGGTTTAGGGACCACAGCATAGGTAGTGCACCCATAGGTGCACTGCTGAGGTGCCCAGGGGCATATTTATACTCCGTTTGCGCCGAATTTGCGTCGTTTTTTTCGACGCAAATTCGGCGCAAAACTAACGCCATATTTATACTTTGGCGTTAGACGCGTCTAGCGCCAAAGTATGAGGAATGAGCGTCATTTTTTTTGCGTGAACGCCTTCCTTGCGTTAATGAGATGCAAGGTAGACGTTCCCGTCTAAAAAAAATTACTGCGACGCAAATGCGTCGTATTTATACTCCCGGGCAAAAATCACACCCGGGAGTGGGCGGGGCAAAAAACCCCGCATTTGCGCCTCTTTTTAACGTCTGGGTCAGGGCAGGCGTTAAGGGACCTGTGGGCTCAAAATGAGCCCACAGCTGCCCTCCCATGCCCCCAGGGACCCCCCCTGCCACCCTTGCCCACACCAGGAGGACACCCAAGGATGGAGGGACCCATCCCAGGGACATTCAGGTAAGTTCAGGTAAGTATAATTTTTTTTTTTTTTTTTTTTTTTTTCGCATAGGGGGGCCTGATTTGTGCCCCCCTACATGCCACAATGCCCAATGACCATGTCCAGGGGACATAAGTCCCCTGGGCACGGCCATAGGGCAAGGGGGCATGACTCCTGTCTTTACTAAGACAGGAGTCATGTAAATGGCATCTGGGCGTCGTTAAAAATGGCGCAAATCGAGTGGAGGCGATTTTTTTGCGTCAACCTGACTTGCACCATTTTAAGACGCCCTAACGCCATTTTCCCCAACGCCGGCGCTGCCTGGTGTACGTGGTTTTTTTCCACGCACACCAGGCAGCGCCGGTCTGCTAGCGCCGGCTAACGCCATTCAATAAATACGGCGCCCGCATGGCGCTTCAGAATGGCGTTAGCCGGCGCTAAACTTTTTGACGCTAAACTGCGTTAGCGCAGTTTAGCGTCAAAAAGTATAAATACGGGCCTTGGTATCAAATTAATTGTTGTAATAAGTCCCACAACTTCCAGTTGTTGGATTTTATATAACTTGTTCAGGTAAAAAGTTTTAGACTTTACCTAAAAAGTTGCCAATTTCAGCCCTGCATTGTTTTTGCTGCTGTGCTCTGATTGGCCATCATGCAGCAGCTGTGCCAAGCTGCCTTGATGAGGTGTGAAGTGGCCTGGCTTCACACAAAGGAATGTGCTTGTGGGAGAGAATCTCCCCTCAGCGGATGGTGAGGCAGGAAGGGGGAGGGCTTCCAAACTGGTCTTCAAAGGCAGAGAAAGACATTTGGAGCAACCAGCAACCCCCCCACATCCTGCAACCCCAGACAACTAGGTGCCCCCTTGATTAGATTAGGAGAGGGCAGGGGAGGGGTGTGTTTATGATTTTTAGCCACACCAGTGGGTGGGCTCAGCCAGATGTAACCTCCAAAAATCAGATTCAGCCATGTTGGATTTTTAGAGAATGTTGCCTTCTGGGATGGATTTTTGCCACACTTCCCAGGAAGTGGTCATCACAGGGGGACGACCCTGTACCTGATTGGAGAACCAGGACCCCCCTGCTTTTCACCCAGGAGCAAGGATAAAACTGGCAGACCTGCACCCACACCTCAGATCCCCACCAGAATTCAACAAGAAAAGAACTAAAGGAGAAGAAGGACTGCCCTGCTGGACCCCTGGCCTGCACCTGGAACCTGCAATCAGAAGGACTGCACCAGCTGCACACTTGGGCTTCACCACAAGAAGGACTTTGCCTGGCTTCAACTGGTTCAAGGAGGGACTCCCTGTTTGCTACAGGTGAAAAATTGCTATCCAGAGTCCCCTGCACCAACTCCTGAAGAATGTGACCAGCTGACCACTGTCCAGTGGCCAAAAAGGAGTTTGCGCCAGGTGCATTCTGGGAGTGGTAGTCCGCACCCCCCAAGGACCATCTCAGAACTTCTGGACCCTTGGGGTGAGCTGTGGACCCCAAAAGAACCTTAAAAGAACATCTGGGTGAAGCCCCAGAAGTTTGGAGAAGATTTGAGAATTTTTGTAAAAAAGCTCCATAGAGGGACCGACCCGCCGCGGAAATTCTAGCCGGCTTGCCTCAACCGCGACCCGATTTGGTGGTTCGTCCCGGTAAAGAAAAATCTCTGAAAAAGAGACTAAGTCCGAAGGTAAAAAGTTGACCGGGACCTCCCAGCCATCGTATCCGAGAAGGGCTCCATGGACGTCGGATCAAGATCCAGGTTTACCCCGGTCGAAGGATTTTCACCTCGAAAAAACGACTAAGTCCGAAGGTAAAAATCTCCACCGAGGAATCCAGCATCGCGTATCCGGAGAAGGGCTCCAGGAGGTCGGATAGGACTGGCAGGTTCGTCCCGCTGAAGAAAATCTTCAAAATAAAGACTAAGTCAGAAGGTAACTTTTTAACCGAGGCCTCCCGCGACCTGTAGCCGAGCAGGGCTCCATCGCGGTCGGCCTGAAACTTTGACTTTGCCCCGGTCGAGGTGCAACCAGATGACCCGATTGGCGCTTTTTGTTTCTAAGCGCTAGAAAAATAATAATTCTTTAAAAATTCATATCTCCGGTTCCCTTTATCCGATTTTATTCGTTTTGGTGTCATTTTAAAGATAAAAATATAAACTATTTTTATAAATTGGTTTTGGATTTTTAAACTGTTTCCTGTGTTTTATTTAATTACTGTTTTGTGATATTTGAATGCTTTACACACTGTCTCCTAAGTTAAGCCTTGACGCTCGTTGCCAAGCTACCAAGGGTTGAGCTGGGGTTAATTTACTGAGACCTAACTGGACCTAAGTGGAGGTTAGTGGCTTGTTGCTAGGTGTAGGTACCTACCTGCCCTTACCAATAACCCATTTTCCAACACCTAACTAGAGTGAGGGACCTTGCTTGGACAGGGGGTAATCTGACTTCCAACCAAAGACCCCCATTTCTAACACTGATGTAGATTAATTTCCTCACATGTCATTTTGTTTCCAACACTATTATAATATCTTTGTTCTAATCTGTAATTTATGTGGATAATAACATGTTCCCAAGAATCATTCCAGTGAAATATGGCTTTGGAAACCACTGCTCAAAGAAGATGATTATATATAAAGACATAACCAACACGGATAAGTGTCAATTATGGTTAGCTACCCTATCTTAAATACGTGTAATTCTCTGCTGCTGCGCTTAGGCGCAGAGCTGTGAGCAGAGTATTTCCAGAGACAGTATCTAATTGTGACCTGTGTTGGTTTTGATGATCACTGCACTGTTTGCACATTTGCTTTCTGTAATTGGTAGATTTTACTCTGCAGAGTCTTCTGCATGTGCTGCACATTTTGAGTACAGGGCACACGGCACACAGTCTCTATTGGGCCTAAAGTTGAGCGTGAGCCAAACCCTCTGCATAACCACTGAAAATGGTGGATTTTAAAGAAATTAAATTAAAAAACATAGAAAGGAGGTAAAAGTCTAAAGGAAAAGAGGGAAGGATAGCCTAGAAGGGTGTTAAGGAAATATAAAAGAGAATGATACTTGGAGAATAGAGTGAGGGAGGCAAAGATGGTCATATGCTTTTTAAACAGCATTACAATAGAGGTAGTCAAGCCTATAGCAGGCACCCAAGCCTTGATCCCCAAGCCAAAAAGCTCTTAGCAGACTGCTGGGTGGGGCATGCCAGACACCTGGCAACTTGCTCCTGTACAATTAGGCGGGCCAATCTTCAAGTTTTGAACGATACATATTGTATGCACAAATTAAGGGCAGCTCATCTGAGACATCCTCACTCTCAGGGATCTTTTTAGGAGACCAGGAAGCACTGTGCAGTGGAGGGTCAAAAGGAGAAAGCTGGGTAGAATAATATGAGGAGAAGATGGCTGATGGGAGAATGATGAAGCAAATAAAAGCACTGTGGTGTGAAGAATAAGTTGACAGGAAAGTCTGAGGGAAAAATGGTGTTGCAAGACTGTGGTGGAGGATAAGGAACTGCCCAAGGTAGGATGAGATGATAAGAGGTGAGAGGCAAGGATGGGGCAGAAGGTAGGTAAAATATGTGTGGTGGTAGACGAGGGCTGAAAACAAGAATGGGAAAAGATGGGAGGTGAAGGACTAACTGGAGATGGATGAGAAGAAATGACACACAGTGTGGCACAGAGTTAGGGATTTAAGGAAAGAAGAAAGAAAGAAAGAAAGGTGTGTGTAGACAGGAGCAGCCACTGAAGGATGATGTTGAGAACAGCCGTAAAGATTGCATGTTTCTGTTCAGTTTCTGCTCAGTTTCTCCTACAAAGGGCTTCTTTTTTTTCTCTTTTACTGCTGTGCACAGTTGGAATGTTCAAAGAGAGAGCCAGACAAACAGTCAAAGCATGAAATCCAATTGTTCCTGAAAGGACATTTTAACTACTGTATTAGTGTAAAGGGACTTTTAGTCTTTAACTGTGACCATACTAAGATGTTATGGTGGTTATTTGTATCGCCCTCATAAGTCATCACAAAGCCTCCTATTGCACTGAGGAGAGCTGCAAAAGAGGGACAAGGAAATAGGATTTGACACAAAACAGCAGTAACAGGGAAGGGGCCATGTGAATGTGGTGGCTCTTCTCTAAACATCATTATCTCATCGGTCAGATTAAAAATACTTTAAGTATGCCCAACTTTAGACATGTCACCACTCAGCAGTGGGAGATGGAAATTAAGAAACAATAAGCAACATCAACAGTCAGGAGATGGAAGGGGATGGGATGGAAATGTGCTGAACATCATGGTACAATATTCAATAAATACTAAGGCAGACAAGAAGGAGCAACACCTTCTTAATCTCTAAAGTCAAAACTCTCATGAGCCTTCCCAAGATACTTATCTGTAGTTATGTGCCCACCACTGAACAAGGGATAGGAGGGAGAGCTGAACTTCGGGGATGACTGTGGCCATCATTATTAGAAATAGTTGGTCTTTAGCAATGGCTTAAGGGAACGGGTAGGAGAGAGTCCGATTTGTAGGAGGGGAGCGCTTGAAATGGAAAATACCACATGCAGTTATTTACTGTCCTGTGACAAAGGATTACAGATTCATAGGGACATTTTGATATTTCTGAAAATCATATAAGGTTTAGACTAGGATTCAAACACCATTTCTTGTGTCTACAATTACAAATGTTTGTTCAAACCTCCTATCCATGTTAATTGATTAAAAAATAAAGCCTATCCCCCCTCACTAGATTTTTAACTGCCAACAGAGCAGCCAGCAGTTTCTTTGTGCTGTTTATAGTGGGTGGTGGCTACTGCCCCGTTATGTTGGAAAACAATCTGCATACACCCCAGGCAAGGACCTTATGCTCTGCTGGTGGATAGTTAAAAAGAAAGCATGGTGTGCCCTCAGTAAATAGCAAAAATAGCAAATTATCCACCTACGGGGTGAAAACAACAGGCCAGGCTAAGAAAAAGGAAAAAAAAACATATATTTTTTTAAAGGACCAGATATACCAGTAGCCCGCCCAACATGAAGACTTCTATCCAGAGACAATATTCCTTCCAATGTCAAACATGGCATGACCCATGGTAGGTCCCTCACTGCATACTACCAAGTGATGAGGGTTCCAGGTGTCTACTCTCTCAAACAGTGATCCATCATTTGGACCCCAGGCACAGACAGTTCAGTGCATGGAGTCATCACAGTGGGTGGAGGAAATCACAATTACGTAACAGGAGGCCATCAATTAATGCCCTCTGCCCTTCTGAAGCTTCAAAATGTTGATAAGCTCCATGTAATATTACTAGTTGCAAGACTTCTAAATTATAATGTTCCACTGGAATTAATCAAGTGCAGTGTTACTGAGAAAGCAGCACTACAATCAACACATCTAAAATTTTAAACATTTCCAAAGGTGACACCAAACAAAGGGTTAGCCCTTAACTCAAACCTCTTAACTCCCAAAGCCTTAAACTGTAACTCTATATACTTAACCTTTTAAACTTCAACAGAAACTTTAATATTAAGCATATAATATATGTCTTTACCCTCTGCAAACATACTTCACCCCTAAATGACAAATCCTTAATTCTGTACCCTAAACCTAATCCCCATAATACCTACACCTCAAACTTTACCTATCAACCGCTGGCTCTAACCCAACATTTGATACTACATCACAGACCCTTGATCCTATGTCCCAGACCGTTAACTAAAACTCCCAAGCTCGTAACCAAGACTGATCTTAGGGTCTAACTCTTAGTTAACAAGAAAGCCTTCAATGCTGCCCACAAGTACTACTATTTGAACACAATATTGAATGCAGTCAACAAAAAAACCTTTAGAATTATAACTCTGCTATCTCATACCCCTATCTTCACATCTCAGTAAATAATATCTCAAACCTTGTGCAATTAATTAGCATGTTTCATTTGAGCAAAAGATTTTTGGGGTCCACATCTCAATTTCACAAAAGGAATCCAACTCAGCCAAGTGAAGTAGATCTTGTGCCTCCCATTTGAAGAATTATTTTCTCTATTTTCTCTAATTGTATCAGCTACTTCTTCATCCTGTCTTGAACATATTAAGTGACCTTATCCAGACAGTTTTCCTGAAGTTCTGAATGCTAAAATCAGGTTCCCCTCTCGACCCCAATCCCTAAAAATGTCCCACAGCTTACTTTGGTATTGTACGATATTACAAGTTAGTCTCTGGAATCGTCCATAATTATCTTAAGCAAAGCATATTGAGACTTCTATTGAAGAAACATCACTCAGACTCTACCAACACAGGCAATTGTCCTCCCATTACACTGTTCTTTCTTGTTGCTAAAACAATTGAGGCTATTGAAGCCACTCAACTATGCACCTATCCTGAAAATAATCATCTGCTTTCACCCTTGTGGAAGTATGCTCTAGTGGCTGATCTCAAGGTGGCTGCCAACTAGAACACCACTGTCTCTTAATTATACTAGACCTGTTGGCAGCCTTTGATACTATGGAAGACAGGCTTCTTCTATCTAGACTTATGGAGTGTGGGACAAAAGAAACTAAGCTCAGGGATTCATGTTTTTAAAGTTTAAAGTAAATGTGGAAAATAATGTTATGCAACTTCTCTCCATCTACTACAGTACAAACAAGGTCAACAAGGCACCTGTACTTTCACCCTACCTTATCAACGCCTGTATCAGCCATTTCTTCAGTATCATTAGAATTTTGGTTGCACCTTCTACCCCTATGCTGATAATACTAAACCTAATTTTAGACTAACTGACCAGGACTGTTTGATAAAAGCTGGAGTAACTTAATAATCAAATGCTGAAGATAAACATGGAGAAAATGGAGATCTTGCTGATAGATAAAGAACATGAGGCATGTACCTCCATTCCTTAGCCTACCACAGTGTCCCATTTCCCAAAACCCAATCCAGTATAAAAAGTCTTAGTTTCAAATTTGATTCCAAAATGAGGCTCAAAACTCAAGTTTCTCCTGGTCGTTAAGGCTCCAAAATGTAAAAACTACTCTTCCTCTCATCACCTCTGATGCCAGGAAAACTGTTGTTGCAGCCACTACTGTTTTCAGGCTCGGCTACTTTTATATTGAGGCATATCATAACTCCAATGGCACAGTGTTCAGATTGCCATTGCCAGGTGGAGTGAGCCATCGTACAGTCATCCTGCTTTGCTTCGGCCAACCCAATTTTGCATGATCTCCACTCATTCCAATTCAAATAAGGATTGTTTTCTTGTCTATGTGTTAGATCCACAAATGCTTATTTTATTATGTCCCTAATCCTCTTATATACAGAAGCTATCATTATGAGACTCAGTGTCATCTTCAAAAACGAATCACCTTCTTGTTCCTCATTTTAGGAAAGCCCAGACAGCATGTAAATCCTTCATCATCCTATAAGAACTGCAATCAGGCCCTTTAAAAGTTAAGTCAGGTATCTTCATACATTCCCTTTTGGAGATTTAAGCACTGTCAACCTTTCCTTGCTCAGTCTTTCAGGCTTTAGCACCAAGAGATCTCCGATCTCATAGTTGCACTCGTATTTCAGGGTTTTTTAAGTTGATGCTTTTCTTTTGGGGTCACAAGTACATATGTATATATGATCATTAAAAAGCACTTACCTCAGTTGCTTTTAAATTGCATCTGTGAACCCTAAAACCTATTCGCCAACCCTTAGCTCTACTACCTATCTTAACCCTAAAAAACCCTCACCACCCTAAACTCCCCCAATTCCTGACTCCTAAAGATGCTCACTGCCCTAAACTCCACCCACCCCTAAGCCCTAAAAATCCCCCTTCATCCCTAAGCTCCACCATTCACTGAATCCTAAAACCCCTCAACACCCCTACTCTGCATCCACCCATTACCCCCTATTGCCCCTCACCATTCTTGGTTTTGCTCACTGCCAAACCCTAGGAACTCTTCATCACCCTAACATTCTTTAGTGTTGGTTAGAAACCTTGTCACAGCATGTAGGACAGTTTTAAGTGGAACCAATCTATTTTTGAGGAGGCCACTGAAGAGGGGCAACACTAAATCAAGATTACCATCACCTCTATTTTCACTGAGAGACTATTCTGTCACAAACGTGACAGATTTTCCATTCACAGTATTACGATCGCCATAGGATTTAATGGGATCTTAATACGGCGGACAGGATATCTGCCATTTTTGTGATGGAGTATTCCCCTCTACCAAGATCTAAATCATGCCATAAGTCATTTGTAAAGAGTAATTGATTATAGAGTTTAGACTTTAAAAGAGGAAATCCAGCTGATTTTGCCATGGCTTAAACATACTCTTTGAGGTGAAAACTTTCATCCATGAGGACTCTCAGCGATGTGACAGTACTGCTGAGCCACAAAATAGTAGTACCATACTCAATGGCTTACACTTGTTTGGTTACAGTTAGATTTTGGAGAAGAGTAAAAGAAATTGTCAAGCACTAACCTGTTCGTCCCACGAAGACACAATGTTGACCAAGCTGCTTGTTCCCAATTCCACCTAAACATTGCGTGCCTCCCACTTAAATACACATGATTGGCACTGCAAAGTCCTGGGGAAAAGGGGACGGATGAGAGAAGGAGAGACTGGAGTCGCTTGGTTGGATCCGGACGCCTAGTGATGGTTCTTGAAGACCTGGTCTTTCCTATGATAAACTACACATCAGTCAAATAACTAATATCTCATAACCCATGTATCTCCTACTGTTAATCTATAATGTGCAAGCTAGATGTACATGTTGTGGTCCCCTTTCCCGCTTTTGATGGCTCTCCCTCTAGCTTGGAATGTTCGGAAACAATGTGGACTACCTGTAATTAAATAAGATCCTTGAACCTCCTATACTGTCCATAACTACTCCCACTGTGACCCCAGATTAGTCCCTCATCACCCTAATTAAGCCTACCTAAATGTTCCTTGACATTCAGTGGATCTCTTTCATGTTTCACCTTGATCAGATTTCCTAAGATGCGGACTCACTCGACTCATAGACATTTACATAGGCAACAATAATAAGAACAAACTCTCAGGAAATTAGATTCTCCAGATATTCATGGGTTAATCATTGCATTGTGCTAGTATTGCGAGGAACACAATTCAGTGTTTAATCACAATGAAAACATAGGGTTAATATTAAGGATAGCTGCAACAAACTGGACACTTTCTTCCACTGCAATATTAAAGACATCTATGACAACTTCCTCCCACAGAACCCACCCAGCATCGTAACCTACGACGGAACCAGCCCCCCAGAACCCACCCAAACCTTTTACAGCTGGTCCACACTCACCACAGAAGAGACTGAAATCATCATGAACAGTATTCACTCCGGAGCTCCAACACACCCCTGTCCTCACCACATCTACAACAGAGCCAGGGCATCCATCGCCCCCGAACTCCGCAAGACGATGAACTGCTCCATCACAACAGCCATCTTCCCCGAAGATTGGAAACATGCCTAAGTTCGCCCTCTCCTGAAGAAACCCACAGCCAACCTGTCAGAGCTCAAGAACTTCCAACCCATCTCGCTGCTACCCTACCCAAAGTCCTGGAAATACCATAAACTCACAACTGCGACAGTTCCTTGAGGACAACAACTCTCTGGATACCTCTGTCTGGATTCCGCAGCAACCGCAATACTGAGACAGCTCTTCTTGCAGCCACCGATGACATCTGCACACTCCTCAACCCTGGACACACCACAGCACTCATACTTCTTGACCTCTCAGCGGCCTTCAAAACGGTCTCCCATAGCACCTTATTCACAGACTCCACAACGCAGGAATCCGTGGAAAAGCCTTGCACTACACAGGAAGAATACAGAGAGTCAGGCTCCCACCCTTTATATCCAAACCAACAGAAGTTAGCTGCAGAGACCTTCAGGGATCCTCCCAGACCCTAATGTTCTTCAACATATACATGGCCCCATTGGCAGCCCTCATCAGAGACCACGAAATCGTGTCATACGCCAATGACACACAACTTATCATATCCCTCACTTTAGACCCGGACAAAGCTAAGAGGAACTTCACACCGGGATGAAAGCCGTAGCTACCTGGATGAGGGAGAGCTGCCTCAAGCTCAACTTGGACAAGCTCATCATCTTCGGAAAGTCCACCTCAGCTTGGGACGACTCCTGTGGCCCACATCACTCAGCGCACCACCTACTCCGACTGACCACGCCTGCAACCTAGAAATCATCCTCAACTCCTACCTATCAATGACACGAGAGGTAAATGCAATCACCTCTTCCTGCTGGCACACCCTCCGCCGACTCCGCAAAATCTTTAAATGGATCCCGGTTGACTGCCGCAAACCACCCACGCCCTAGTCACTAGAAACCTATGGCAACGCACTCTACGCCGGTACCACAACAAAGAACAGCAGGAAACTACAACTCATCCAAAATGCCGCCGCAAGACTCGTCCTGACCCTCCCCCGCCAAGAACACATCTCCCAAAACCTGAGGACCCTCCATTGGCTCCCAATAGAGAAGCAAATCATTTCAAACTACTCACCCACACCTACAAGGCCTGCACAATATCAAAACGGCCCACCTGAACCATTGAATCTCCTTCCATAACCCCGCCAGACCCCTCTACTCCACCCAGCAGGCGCTAGCTACCGTCCACCCTTCCGGAAAACCACCGCTGGAGGAAGATCTTTTGTATACCGTGCAGCCAAGAGCTGGAACGACCTGCCCACGCACCTCAGACAAAGTCCATCTCTCATCATCTCAAAACATGGCTCTTCATGTGAGGCTGAGACCCACCACCAGCACCTTGAGACCCTCACGGGAGAGTAGTTGCGCTTTACAAAAACTGATTGATTGATTGATTGAAGAATTATGGTTCATGTTGTATTACTATGAAAACACAGGGTTAATCAATAGCGTTCAACTTCATAAACAACCTGCTTATCAATGTTACATCACAGCACAATTTTGAGCATGGCAAAGATAAGCTTCAACTTCATTTAAACGCCAAACACAGAATATTCTGCATCACCAGCAACAATTTGAAACAATGCAAACTCAGCAATAATAAACGTATTCACAGTATATTGTTATCATAATAATTGTTCAATAGAAACACCTTTCTCTGGTATAATGCAAACAACTACAGTAAGCGTTATAGCATGACAAGCGACAAACAACCCAATAACCTTAAAACCCAAATATGTGCCCATTTACGCGCATCTCTTTCTGGAACATTTGCTTATCAAGTTTCAAGTCAGCAAGTATCAGGTTTTAGCAATAAATGTTCTTAAAATCTTAAATTTCACGCAGCGCGTTACCGTCTTTCTAAGGGTTAATTACCTCAGTCTTTTCTTCTTCCAGAAGCAGCCTTCAAGATACTGGACATAAAAGAACGTGACGATCAAAAGCAGAGAAGCATAGGGCCACATGTAGCAACATTCAGAATTGCGACCCGCAAATTGCGAGTCAGAGCGACTCGCAATTTGCGAGTCACAAATCCGAATGTTGGATGGTGTTCCTGACAACAATTGTGATTCGCAAGGGCGTCGCAAATTCCCACCTCATGAATAATCATGAATGGCGGCCCTCACAGGGATGGTGGCCTGCTGCAAACAAGCAATAATCTCTGTAAACAAGCATTGGTCTCTGCAAACACGCATTAGTCTCTGTAAACAAGCATTGGTCCCATGCAAAGGCAAATGATCATATCAGAAATTATTTACTGGGGCATATCCAGGTTTTTAGGCCCGACAGTACACCCCTCCCAAGGCCCTCTCAATTGGTTTCAGTTTGTTGGGGTATCGATGTTTGAACGGAGGAACCAATCGAGGAGCATGTACGTGTCCTGCTGATTCCCATGAACGATCTTTCGGCCCATAAGCTTTCCAATCCAATAGATAATAAAGTTTCTTACATGTTCATTTGGAATCTAGTATGGCCCTGACTTCATACTATGGTTGATAATCCACTAGGACTGGAAGAGTTTTTTTTGGGCAATGCATAGGGTTTGCTACCGGTTTTAATAAGAAGATGTGGCACACCGGATGAATTGGTAGAAAAGTGGGAAGTTCTAGTTTCACTGCCACCTTGCTAATCCTTTTGATGATGGTATAAAGACCCACAAATCTTGGATGAAACTTTTGTGCACCTTTCAAATCTAAGTGTTTAGTTGAGAACCAAACCATTTGTCCTTCTTTATACTTTGGTCCCTGATGCCTTTTTTGCCTGCATATCTTTTGTATGTTTGGTTTGCTAAATTTAGATTATCTTGTGCATTTTTTTCAATGTCGCTCAATTGTTGTAAAAGGTTTTGCACTGCAGGAGTGGTTAACTGAGGTACTGCACTCAATTCCAACATTCAAGGGTGATATCCATAAGTGCAGTAAAAAGATGAATATTCAGTGGTCACAGGGATTACATTTGTTATACGCCAATTCGGCTGCCCACAAGCACTCAGCTAAATCCACATCTGAGCTTAGGAGATAACGTAAATATTATTCCATACACTGGTTAACTCTTTCCGTTTGTCCATCTGATTGTGGATGATGACTTGATGACAGGGGACATTCATATCCAATTACTGACAAAGACATTTCAAAATTTGGACAGGAATTGTGTTCCTCGGTCGGACATGACTACCGAAATGGACTATTGATTGTAGGAATAAATGGGCTAATTGTTTAGCTGAAGGTAAGGCTTTTAGAGGAATAAAGTGTGCCATCTTGGTCAAATGATCTACCACAACTAGAACGGTGGTGAACCCAGCTTGAGCTTTTGGTAATTCTACTACGAAGTCTAAAAATACCATGTGCCACTGTGCAGCTGGTGTTGGTAAGGGTTGCAAAAGACCAACGAGGGCTTGATGAGAACTCTTCCCTTGGGCACAGGTCACACAATTTGCTACAGAGGTCTTTGTGTCTTAGGGTATGGATGACCACCAAAAGTGTAGTTAAAGGATTTCTAGAGTCTTTTTCTCCTCTGGGTGACCAGCAAGTTTAATAACATGGTACCACTCAAAAGCTTTGTCTTGTGTTTTTTTGGGTAGGTGTTAGACCTGACAGCCTTAAGGTGGTCACCCCCAACTTTTTGCCTGCCTTCCTCCACATTTTGACCCTGTTTTTGCTGATTTTAGGACTCTGCGCACTTTACCACTGCTAACCAGTGTAAAGTGCATATGCTCTCTCCCTTAAAACATGGTGACATTGGCTCATACCTAATTGGCATATTTCACTTATTTGTAACTCCCTAGTAAAGTGCACTGTATGTTCCCAGGGCCTGTAAATTAAATGCTCCTAGTGGGCCTGCAGCACTGATTGTGCCACCCACATAAGTAGCCCCTTAATCATGTCTCAGGCCTGCCATTGCAAGGGCTGTATGTGTAGTCTCACTGCCACTTCGATTTGGCATTTAAAAGTACTTGCCAAGCCTTAAACTCCCCTTTTCTACATATACGTCACCCCTAAGGTAGGCCCTAGGTAACCCATAGGGCAGGGTGCTATGTAGAGAAAAGGCAGGACATGGACCTGTGTAGTTTATATGTCCTGGTAGTGTAAAACTCCTAAATTCATTTTACACTGCTCCTTTCATAGGCTAGCATTAGGGCTACCCTCATATATTGTTTGAGTGGTAGATTCTGATCAGAAAGGGGTAAACAGGTCATGTTTAGTATGGCCAGAATGGTAATACAAAATCCTGCTTTTTGGTGAGGTCAGATTTTATATTACTATTTTAGAAATGCTACTTAAAATCCATCTGTGCCTTACATCCTGTCTCCAATCCACATCTGGGTTGGGCTGGTTGACCACTCCCTTGTGCATTTCACCCAGACAACCAAAACCACAGGATACTCAGTCACACCTGCACTCATCTGCATACTGAATGGGTCTTCCTGGGCTGGAAGGGTGGAGGGGCCAGCCACTTACACTTCAAAGGCTAGTGGCCTGCCCTCACACAAGGGACTGCCAAACCCCCTACTGGGACCCATGCAGACAAACCTGTACTGAAAGGGGACCTTGTGCACTTCAAAACCACTCTTTGGCACTTTTGGGTATATAACCTGGGTCCCTGACCCCACCAACACAGACACTTCCTGAGACAGACCCTCTGAACCAGATCCTACAACCTGCCAAGAGGAGCTGCCTGGCTACCAAACAGACTCACCTGGACTATTTTGCTGTGAAGGACTGCTGCTTTGCTGTTACCCTGCTGCCTTGCTGGCCTCTGGCTCTGCTGAGAAGTGCTCTCCAAGGTCTTGGATTGAGATTTCCTCCTGTTCCTGAAGGATCAGGACCAAAAAGACTTCTCCTCTTCAAGGAAACTCGCTGTGCGGCAGACATTGATGGACAGCGTGCCGCAAACAAGGCACAGCCTGCTCAGCGGTAAAAGAATTGTTGCATCGCCAAACCGGAACGACGCAGCCCGGCCCCCCAACTGGAGATCGACTAAGCGTCTGCGCTGCAACTGGAACTTCGCCACATAGCCATACTGGATCGACGCAGCCCGACCTCCTGCGTGAGGAATCAACACAGCACTTGTCGTGCAACAGAAACTCCGACGCATCACCATACAGGATCCACACAGCACCTGTGACTCCGTCCCACACACCCAAGATTGCCAAGCATCGTCCCTGGGCGTCAAAATACCCCGCATCTCAGTGAGGATCCAAGACTGCATGCCGGAAATCAACGCAAAGCCCTTGCAGTGTGGGAAGAGTCGACACATCGTCTGTGCGTGTCGGGAAGTCCGATGCACACCTTCCTTTTCCCATGCATCTCCTCCTCTGTGGTCTTCATGCCTGTAATTTTGATGCATACCAGGTACTTTGTGCACACAGGAGACATTTGTTGATTTTTAAAGACATAAGACTCTTATCATTGCAAAAGTAATATTTCAACTTGTGCTTATCGAATCTTGATCGTTGTGACTTTAATTTACTCAGATAGATATCTTACATTTTTCGAAACCTGCATGGTGTCTTTTTCTGGTGTTTTCACTGTGTTATTGCATGATTTATTGCACAAATACTTTCTACATTGTTTTCTAAGGTAGGTCTGACTGCTCAATGCCAAGCTACCAGAGGGTGGGCACAGGATAATTTGGATGGTGTGTGACTTATCCTGACTAGGATTGTGGTCCATACTTGGACAAGGTTGTATACTTGTGCCAACTAGTGACCCCATGTCTAACATTGGTGATCAACGGTGAGGATAGGGCTTGTGTTTGTGCAGTACCATACAATAGCTACGTGTACACTACCTACCCACAGTTAAAGGTCAACTTGATTTTTTCTCTTTGTCTGCAATTTCATTTTTCCTGCTTGACATTTTAATCTAATCCTCAAACAACATGTCTCTGGCTAGGTATCAAGGAGGAGCTGGAGAATCTGACCTAGCCAAGTTGGAGACAGCCAGCCGCAAAGGGTTCTTCAAGGGGATGGGAGTACCTACTTGGGGTGCCTCCAAGAAGGAAAAGGCGCTGAGGGCCTGGGCAGAAGCCCGTTCACAAGAGAATGTTGAATTGGGAGAGCAAGAGGAGTGCTCTCCAGAGGATTTGCCACCTGCAGTGGGGGATGTCACCCCTGCAATTGTGGCCCCTGCTAAACCAGGGAGCAGTGTCTCTAGTCATGGCCTGACTGCAGAGGAAAGAAAGGAGGAGAGAGAGTTCCAGCGTCAAATTTAAAGGTTAATATGGAGGCAGAGGAGAGGAAAGCTGAAAGAGAAGCCAAGCAAGCTGAGGCTGAAAGGGCCTTGGCTGAAAAGAAACTACTCCTGGCTCATGAACTGAGTCTGAAAGAGCTGGAGCTCAAGTCTAGGAAGTCTGAGTCCAGCAGTGATGGCGGCAGCATACATGCAGGACCTGCTGGAGAAAAGAGGGTTTGTATGCCCAAAGTGGTGGTGCCAGGTTACGTGGTGAGAGATGACATTGACAAATGGTTTGCTGCATATGAAGTTACACTAAGGGCCCATGGGGTTTTTGAAGATCAATGGAGGGCGGGTCTGTGGAAACAAGTTCCAGCTAATGGGAGGAACACACTCCTCACATTAGACCCAAAGGTTCAGAACACATACCCGCTCATGAAAGCCATTTTAATTGACAAGTTTGGGCTGACCCCTGAGAAGTACCGTCAGAGGTTCAGGGACAGCACCAAATTCTCCACCCAAACTTGGGTAGACTTTGTTTATTTTACCAGTAAAGTACTGAATGGATGGGTGTGGGGCAGTAAAGTAAATGATTATGTGGGGTTGTATAATTTGATCCTGAGAGAGCATATGCTCAGTGTTTGCTTTACAGAGTTGCACCAGCACTTGATTGACAGTACACTGACTGATCCTAGGAAGCTTGCTGAGGAGGCGGACCTCAGGGCTAGGACCAGAGTGTCCAAAAAGGTATCTGGGGGGGACACCCACAAAGGTGGTCAGGGTTCCAATCAGAAGAAAGAGGGGGGAGAAAAACATAATAATAAGGAGTTCTCAAAAGGCCCCCAAAACAATTCCCAAGGGGGGGTGGTAACCAGTCCTAACCTGATTCTGAAAAGAGGCCAGGATTCTTTGATAAAAAGAAAGGGAAGTTTGTTCCCAAATGCTTAGAGTGCACCATGTTTCGTCACTATAAGGGTGACTCCAAGTATCCAATGCGGGCACAGCCCCCCACTGGAGGGCAGACACCTGGGTTGGCTAGCGTAGCACTCGGAGAGGAGGTAGTCCCAGATAGTTTTGGGGAACAGATGGACATAACCCTACTGTCCCTGGGAGATGAGGAAATTGTACCAAAAGCCCACATGCCTGCCAATACTTCCAAGTATAGGCAGTGGGTCACCATTAATGGGCAAAGGGTGGAGGCTCTGTGTGACAGGGGAGCCAACATGACTACTGTCAGGGGTCAGCTGGTGCCAGCAGAGTAGGTCATCCCCAATACATTCCACCAGGTCATAGTCGATGTCGATGTCGATCGTGAGAGTCACCTACCGTTGGCTCTCGTTCCCTTTGAGTGCGGGGTGGGGTCTCTGGTACTCTAAAAGTACCTGTGAGTCCGGCCATGCCTGTCGATTGTCTGGTAGGGAATGACCTTGAGCATACTACCTGGAAGGAGGTGGAGCTCAGGTCTCAACTGGAGATGTTAGGTTTACCTGAGTGGGTCTGCATGACCACACGGTCCATGGCTGCCTGGAAAGGGAGTTGAGGGCATCTGGAGCCTGGAACAATGGCCCAGACAGCTGGAAAGAGGAAGGGAAAGAGGCGCAGGAAACCGGTCTAAGACGTTCCCGTGGTGGTTGACAGGGTCCCAGAGGAGGAGCCCCCTGAGCCAACTTGGGAGGACATCGCCGCCCTGGGTAACCTGCCTAAGCTTGCTGGCTGGCAAGTGGAGGGTGAGCCAACCAGGGAGGAGCTCTGCAAAGTGCAGAAAGAGTGCCCTACTCTTAAGGGTTTGAGACGATTAGCCGCAGACCAGGCAGCAGGTGAAGCCTCTGGTGATCACAATATCTATTGGGAGAATGATCTCCTTTACAGTGAGACCAAGGTACTGGAAGCTGGGACAACATGTGGGCTAGTGGTCCCCCAGTGCTACCGGGCCTTTCTCCTGGGGGTGGCTCACAATGTCCATGTAGCAGGACATTTGGGTCAAGACAAGACCTTTGCCAGGCTTGTCACCCACTTTTATTGGCCCCAAATGTAGGTAGCCTCAGATGCTTTCTGTAGGTCCTGCCCAACCTGCCAGGCTAGTGGGAAGACAGGGAAAAGGCTAAAGGCCCCCCTGATCCCACTCCCCGTTGTTGGCACCCCCTTTGAAAGGGTGGGCATCAACATCATTGGTCCCTTGGACCCCAAATCTGCCCTAGGCAACAGGCTTAACCTGGTTGGTTTTGGTGGACCATGCCACCTCCTATCCAGAGGCGATCCCTTTATGGACAGTGACTGCACCGGTGGTGACCAGAGTTCTGATGGGGATATGTACCCGTGTGAGATTTCCAAAAGAGATTGTGTCTGACAGACACACTAAGTTTATGTCTGCGTACATGAAGTCCGTGTGGGATGACCTACCGGTTTACCACCCCTTACAATCCTCAATCCAATGGGCTTGTAGAAAGGTTCAAAAAGACCCAAAAAAGGCATGATCACAGGCCTACCTGAGGCCATGAGGCATAAGTGGGACATACTCTTGCCATGCCTTCTGTTTGCTGATAGAAAGGTGCTCCACAAAGGGGTGGGGTTCAGCCCCTTTGGACTTCTCTATGGGTACCCTGTCAGGGGATCCATAAGTATAGTGAAAGAGGGGTGGGAGAAAGCTCCTAGGAAATCCCCCAGGATGTGGTCAGTTACATGCTGGCCCTTCGCAACCAGATGCAGCTCTTCTGGAAACAGGCCAAGAGCAACCTCGAGGCCAGTCAAGAGGTAATGAAGCAATGGTATGACCAGAAGGCCACCCTAGTAGAACTCTCACCTGGAGACAAAGTATGGTTAATGGATCCAGTAGAGCCTAGGGCTTGCGCCTTGAGACCCGCACGGGTGAGTAGCGCGCTTTATAAATGTTAATGATTTGATTAGGGCTCTCCAGGACCGCTGGACTAGCCCATTCAAGATCAATGAGCGGAAGGGGGAGGCCACTTACTTAGTGGACCTCAAGTCCCCCAGAAACCCCCTAAGGGTGCTCCATTAAAACAGACTGAAGCTTCATTTTGAGAGGTCAGAAGTCAGCATGCTTCTGGGGACAGTTGAGGGTATGGAAGAGGAGAGTGAGCCTCTCCCCGACCTCCTCTCTGCCAAAGAAGGTGATGGTCAGTTGACCTTAAATCAGAGAGGAGATTGCTACGAGTTATTGGAGCGGTTCTCTTCCCTGTTTTCCCTCACCCCTGGACTCACACACTTGTGTGTCCACGATTTTGACACAGTCCCCCTGTAAAGAATAAAATGTACAGAGTGTCAGATAAGGTGAGGTCCAGCATCAACGAGGAAGTTGCTAAGATGCTGGCTCTTGGGGTGATAGAGAAGTCCAGCAGTCCCTGGTCCAGCCTATTGGTGTTCGTTTCCAAGGCTGCTGCTCCCGGTGCCAAGCCAGAGCTTAGGTTCTGCGTGGACTACTGGGGTCTCAACTCTGTCACTAAGATAGATGCTCACCCCATCCCCGAGCTGATGAGCTCGTAGACAGGCTAGGTGCTGCCAAGTTCCTTAGTACCTTTGACCTCACGTCAGGGTACTGGCAGATCCCCTTGAATGAAGGGGCCAAAGAGAGATCAGCTTTTTCTACTCCTGAGGGTCATTACCAGTTCTGGGTCATGGCCTTTGGACTGAAAAATGCACCTGCTACCTTCCAACGGTTGGTTAACGGGGTCCTAGCTGGCAAAGATGCCTTCTGTGCAGCCTATCTAGACAACATCGCCACCTATAGTTCCAGCTGGGAGGAACACCTGTTCCACCTCAAGGAGGTGCTTCAGGCCCTGCAATAGGCAGTCCTGACCATCAAGGCAAGAAAGTGCCAGATTGGGCCGGGTTCCGTGGTGGACTTGGGACACCTAGTAGGTGGTAGCAAGGTGCAGCCCCTCCAGGCCAAGATTGAAACAATCAAGGCCTGGCAACCACCTAGAACCCAGACAGAGATGAAAGCCTTATTAGGTCTCACCTGATACTACTGAAGATGTGTTAAGGGTTATGGCTCCATAGTGGCCCCTTAACAAAACTCACATCCAAGAAGCAACTTAGGTTGGTGAATTGGATAGAGGCTTGTCAGAAAGCCTTTGACTCCCTGAAGGAAGCTATGTGCAAGGCACCCATGCTCAAGGCACCTGACTACTCCAAAGAATTCATTGTGCAGACAGATGCTTCAGAGCATGGCATAGGGATGGTCCTAGCACAGCTGAATGGGGAGGGCCTAGACCAACCGGTAGTCTTTATTAGCAGAAGACTATTACCACGGGAACAGAGGTGGAGTGTTATTGAGAGAGAAGCATTTGCTGTGGTCTGGGCACTGAAGAAGCTGAGATCATATCTGTTTGGGACTCACTTCCGGGTCCAGACAGACCACAGGCCCCTCAGATGGCTCATGCAGATGAGGGATGAAAATTGTAAACACTTGTCAATACTGATGGTCTCTCCAGATACTTCCATCTTAGCGATGAGAGCTCCCAAGGGATTGGGTAACTCTCCCCACTTTCAGCTGGGGGGACACATGTTAGATCTGACAGCATTAGGGTGGTCACCCCCAACTTTTTGCCTGTCTCCCTCCACTTTTTGACACTGTTTTTGCTGGTTTGAGGACCACTGCTGACCAGCGCTAAAGCGCTTATGCTCTCTCCCTTAAAACATGGTGACATTGGCTCATAACCAATTGGCATATTTAATTTATTTGTAAGTCCTTAGTAAAGTGCACTGGAACTTAGATGCTACTAGTGGGCCTACAGCATGATTGTGCCACCCACATAAGTGGGTGGCACAACCATGTCTTAACCATGTCTCAGGCCTGCCATTGCAAGGCCTGTGTGTGCAGTTTCACTGCCACTTCGACTTGGCATTTAAAAATACTTGCCAAGCCTTGAACTCCCCTGTTTCTACATATACGTCACCCCTAAGGTAGGCCCTAGGTAACCCATAGGGCAGGGTGCGGGTAGGTAAA
Organism: Pleurodeles waltl; assembly: GCF_031143425.1. Lineage (NCBI taxonomy): Eukaryota > Metazoa > Chordata > Amphibia > Caudata > Salamandridae > Pleurodeles > Pleurodeles waltl. The sequence continues at coordinate 1,146,716,782 of NC_090444.1, read as the reverse complement.
AGGCAGGGCACATACTTGTGTGTTTTATATGTCCTGGTACTGGAAAACTGCTAAATTTGTTTTCCACTACTGTGAGGCCTGCTCCTTTCATAGGCTAACATTAGGGCTACCCTGAGATATTGTCTGAGTGGTAGATTCTGATCAGAAAGGGGTAGAAAGGTGATATTCAGTATGGCCAGAATGGTAATACAAAATCAAATCCTGCTTATTGGTGGGGCCGGATTTTATATTACTATTTTAGAAATGCCACTTTTAGAAAGTGAGCATTTCTCTGCACTTAAAATCCATCTGTGCCTTATAGCCTGTCTCCAATCCACATCTGGGTTGGGCTGGTTGACCACTCCCTTGTGCATTTCACCCAGAAAAACACAGGATACTCAGTCACACCTGCACTCATCTTCATACTGAATGGGTCTTCCTGGGCTGGAACGGTGGAGGACCTGACACCTACATTTCAAAGGATAGTGGCCTGCCCTCAAACAATGGACTGCCAAACCCCCTACTGGGACCCTGGCAGACAGGGTTGTACTGAAAGGGGATCCTGTGCACTTCAAAACCACTCTTTGAAGTCTCCCCAACTTCAAAGGCACTTTTGGGTATATAAACTGGGTCCCTGACCCTAATAACTTAGACACTTCTTGGTACAGACACTCTGCACCAGAACCTGCAACCTGCCAAGAGAAGCTGTCTGGCTGCCCAAAGGACTCACCTGGACAGCTCTGCTTTGCTGTAAAGGACTGCTACCTTGCTGTTGCCCTGCTGCCTTGCTGGCCTCTGGCTCTGCTGAAAAGTGCTCTCCGAGGGATTGGATTGAGCTTGCCTCCTGTTCCTGAAGTCTCAGGACGGAAAAGACTTCATCTCTGTAAGAAAATTATTTGTGCAGTGAAAATCGACGCACATCCTGCCGGAATCGATGCACAGCCTGTCCAGTAGTGAGAAAATCACCACATCACCGAAACGGAACGATGCAGCCCGGCTCCGGAGATCAACGTAGCGGCAACGTTGCAACCGGAAGTTCAACGCAGACAAACTTCCTGCGAGAGGAATCGCAGTGCCAGCCGTGCTGCAGAAATTTCAAGCATTACCCACAGGATCAACGCAACAGCTGTGACTTCGTCCTGCATGCCTAGGATTTCCATTCATCATCCGTGGGTGTCAAAAGACCCCGCAACGCAAAGAGGATTCAACCCGGCGTGCCAGAATTCGACGCAAGGCCCTTGCTGCGTGGAAAAGAATCAACGCATCGCCTGTGTACACCCGGAAAACCGACGCACACCTACCTTTTTCCACGTATATCCTTCCCTGCAGTCTTCGTGCGTTCAATTTTGACGCAAACCAGGTACTTTCTGCTTGCAAGAGACAATTGTTTGCTTTTAAGAATTAAAGACTCTTCTTATCATTACAAAAGTAATATTTCAACTTGTGATGATCAAATCTTGATTGTTTTGACCTTAATTTAATCAGATAAGTATCTTTTAATTTTTTTAACCTGTGTGGTGTCTTTTGGTGGTGTTCTCACTGTGTTATTGCATGATTTATTGCACAAATACTTTACACATTGCCTTCTAAGTTAAGCCTGACTGCTCAGTGCCAAGCTACCACAGGGTGGGCACAGGATAACTTGGATTGTGTGTGACTTACCCTGACTAGGCTTGTGATCCCTATTTGGATAAGGGTGTATACCTCTGCCAACTAGAGACCCCATTTCTAACAGTGTGTATAACTTTTGTGCTACATACTTTAATCCTCCATGGCTAGTAATGTCAGTAGAGTGGTGTTGCAGAGCTTCTATGGCTAGTGTACTTTCTTGCTCAGGTTGCTCTTCTTGCAAGACGTCCGAATCAAGGTTAGTTGCCTCAACTATCTTACCTGATGAAATAATAAAGGGTGGCTCTTCCACTTGTTCTGCAATGGTGTGAGCTAGTCTAGAAAGTGCATCAGTTTTTCTATTCCTATGACCTGGTTGGAACTGGATAAGGAAGTCATAGTGATTATAAAATTGGGACCATCTCAACTGGTGCGTAGACAAAGCACATGAAGACTTAAGGAACTGTAAGTTCCTGTGATCTGTTAAAATGGTGACAGTGTGTAAACCTGCTAAAATACAATGTCATCATTCTTCAAAGGCCCGTTTTATTGCTAGTAATTCTCAGTATGCTACTGAGTGGTTAGTTTCAGCTGGGTTCAATTTGTGGGAGAAGTAAGCCACTGGATGAAGCTCGCCGGTTCCAGAGTCGCGTTGAGACAATACCCTACCCACCGCTACTTGAGAAGCATCCCCTTCCACCACAAATGGTTGCGTAGGATCCAGTTGTTATAAAATGGGTCTGGTACTAAACTTGACTTTTAATTGACAAAAAGCCTTATCTGCCTCTTCTCTCCACTGAAACTTTATTTCTTTATGAAGTAATTTCATGATGGGAGCTAAAATGGTGGAAAAGTGATCAATAAAATGTCTATAGAAGTTGGCAAACCTAGGAAGCTTTGTACTTCTTTGACACTTTGTGGAGCCTTCCACTGAGCGATGGCTTCAACCTTCCAAGGGTCCATTTGTACCCTGTTCAGACTTAAGATATACCCAAGGAATTCTACTTCTTGAACATGGAAACTACACTTTTCTAGTTTTGCGAACAGATGATTTTGTCGCAAGGTTTGTGAAATAGCCTTGACATGAGCCACATGTTCTTTATAGGAGTTGGAATAGATCAAATTGTCATCAATAGAGTCCAAAAGGCATGACGAGATACTCATATAAACCAAATTTGGTCTGGAAAGCTTTTGTTTCACTCGTCACCCTCTCAGACTTTCACAAGATGGTATGCCCCTTGCAAATCTAATTTTGTGGATATGCATGCATTTTTTACCTGATTATTAAGGGTTGAAATCAAAGGTAACAGATATCTGTTTTTGACCGTAATCTTGTTTAGGGCTCTATAATCAATACAAGCCCTAAGTTCCCCTCCCTTCTAACGAATGAACAATAGTGGCGATGAAGCTGGGGACCTAGAGGGTCTTATAAAATCTATGACCAGCATCTCATCTGAGTATTGGCGCAAATGTAAATGTTCCCTTTCTGTTAGAGCATAAATTCTACTACAAGGAATTTGTGAACCTGGCTGTAAATCTATCCAACAGTCAAAGGGACGATACAGTGGCAATATAGTGGCCTTCCCTTTATCAAAGACATCTGCAAAATCTTGGTATACTGAAGGCAACTAATTTTCTCCTTTTTCTGTATTACCTACTCTTAAAGCAATACCTTTATCTGGTAGGGCCTCAGCCCAACAGTTGTCTTTACAGAACTGAGACTGTAAGGTAACACTTTCTGTAACCCAGTTTATGGTGAGATTATGTTTTTGTAGCCATGGAAATTCTAATATTACTTTGAATTGAGGGGCACATATCAAATTGAATTGTATGATTTCACAATAATTGGAGTATAAGCACATTGTTAACTCACAAGTATTTCTGGTAACAGACCTGAGGACAAAGGGCTACCATCAATAGTTTTAACTACCTCAGGACTGGTTTTAAGCAGAAGCTGTATCCCAAGTTGTTTTGCAAAGGCAATATCAATGAAACTCCCGGTGGCCCCTGAATCCACCAGGAGGTTAAGTAGTTCTGGGCGGTCTGAAGATTGCCATTCTATCTTTGCAGTTATATATGTGATGGCATTCTTTCTGGAAGCTAATTTGAGCCAAAAAATGAGAGACTTATAGACTTTTCACACCCAAACAACTAGTCTCCACGGTAGTCTAGTGTTCTAGTTTCCCTCAAACATTTCACTTTCAGAGCTTTCGGACCCTATGGACTGTTTCTTAGGTTTAACAGTGCAATCTTTCAAAAAGTGACCCTTTTTTCTGCAATACAGACACAGCTTTTGGTTGTGTCTTTGCTGTTGTCCTTCTTTAGTAAGTGGGCCTCTAACGGTACCGATTTGCATCGGTTCACCTTAATTAGTGCCCTTGTTGGTATCTTGTGTTTTTACCTCTAGTCACCAACAACCCTTGTCACTCCGTCTCTCCGACAACCGGTGATCCAATTTGACCTCTCAATCAATTAACTCTTCGCAAGAGTTAGGTGGATTAACTACTTGAGTTAAAAGATCCTTAGGTTCATCTTTTAACCCTCTATAAAACAAGGATTTCCCTCTTCTCTGTCAGCCAATCAGCCTCATCCACCAGTCTATTAAAGGCAGTTATGTATGTCAGCAAATAAATCCCTATTACCTTGCTTTAGATTGAACAGTTCCGGGTCTACTGCTTGGATAAAGGTATGCTTATCGAACAATTTTTTCATTTCTGTTTTAAATGCCTGATAGTCATACAATAACAGATCATCCCATTCCACTAATGGAATAGAACATGAGGCAGCATTGCCACCCAAACACGAGAGAACAAATGCCACCTTAGACTGCTCATCGGAAAAAGAGGTTGGTCGACATAAAATAAGAAGGTGACATTGATTTAAAATTAGAGCAAACTTAGCAGGATTCCTTTATAGCGCTCTGGGGGGGCTAATGGCACTGGAAATGGTGCGTTGACCTGAATTACTAAGACATTATTCAGTGACTGTTTTCTCAAGCAGCCCCCACTTGAAACAGTTGAGGCCTTGCGCCCAAGAATGCGGGTTTACTTAAAGGAGGCGGTTCGGCTGCAAGTGTTGGCTGAAGAGCATCTAACTGCTGTGACAATACCTGGGTTTCATGTTGCAAACTCCCAAGCATGTGTGCCAAATCAGCTAGGTAAACCTCTTGAGTCTCCATTGTGTCTGGATGGGAATTTAAACGTGGGCTTGCTGTGCTGCCAAGCACTAACCTGTTCGTACCACAGAGACACAATATTGACCAAGCTGCTGTTCCCAAGATCGGCACCGCAACGTCCCGTGGAAAAGGGAATGGATGAGAGACGGAGCGAGACACTGGAGCCGCAGGGTTGGATCCGGATGCCTACTGATGGTTCTTGAAGAGCCGGCCTTTCCTATGATAATTTACACATCAGTCAAATAACTAATATCTCATAACCCATGTATACAAGACTGTTAAACTATGATGTTCAAGCTAGATGTACCTTTTGGGGACCCCTTTTTGGCTTTTGTTGGCTCTCCCTCTCTTTAGGAGTTTTTAGAAACAATGTGGATTATCTGTCATTAAATAAGATCCTTAAACCTCCAATACTGTCTATCATTACTCTCACTGTGATCCCAGATTAGTCCCTCATCACCTCAATTAAGCTTACCTAGATGTTCTTTGACATTCAGTGGATATCTTGCGTGTTTCACCTTGATGAGATTTCCCAAGATGCTGACTTACTCGATTCATTGACATTTACATAGGCAACAATAATAAAAACAAACTCTCAGGGAACTAGATTCTCCAGATATTCACGGGTTAATCATTGTACTGTGCTAGTATTGCGAAGAACGCAAGTCAGTGTTTAAATCACACTGAAAACATAGGGTTAATATCAAGGATTATGGTTCACATTGTATTACTATGAAAACATAGGGTTAATCAATAGCATTCAACCTCATGAACAACCGGCTTATCACTGTTACATCACAGCATAATTTTGAGCATGGCAAAGATAAGCTTCAACTTTGTTTAAGCGCCAAACACAGAATGTTCTGCATCACCAGCAACAATTTGAAATAATGCAAATGCCACTTTAAACTCAGCGATAATAAATGTATTCACAGTATATCATTTTCATAATAGTTGTTTAATAGAAACTCCTTTCTGTGGTATAATGCAAGCAACTATAATGAGCGTTATATCATGACAAGCAGCAAACATCCCAATGACCTTAAAACCCAAAGATGTGCCTATTTACGCACATCGTATCCTGGAACATTCACTTATCAAGCTTCAAGTCAGAAAGTATCAAGTTTTAGCAATAAATGTTCTTAAATCGCACGCAACACGTTACCACCTTTTTAAAGGTTAATTCCCTCAGTCTCTTCTTCTTCCAGAAGTGGCCTCCAAGATGCTGGACAGAACAGAACATGAAGATCAAAAGCGGAGGCGAAGAGATTCCTTCTCTGCAGACGGTGACCTTTACAGGAAGCAATTCACTCAGGCCGGGTGTGGTTTAAATACCTGCTGCGTCCAACCACACCCAGTCTGAGTCATAGGGATGCTGGAAGCTTGTGCAGCACGTGTTCCCAAACAACCATTGGTCTCTAACAAGCATTGGTCTCTGTAAACAAGCATTGGTCCTTTCAAAGGCAAGTGATCAACTCAGAAGTATTTTACTGGGGCATATCAGGGTTTGGAGGCCTGACAGAAATGCCATCTCTACAGAACTGAATTCTAAGTATTTCAGCTTGATCCACTTATGTGTAACCTGAAGAGCAGGTCTGATCCTGGAGATAGATGTAGATGAAAGTAAATTACAATACATGTGGGTATTATGGCATGCTGGTGAAAGGACAAGCCATGCTCTTTGGAAAGGTCTCCAAGTAGTTCAGTGTAGAGATTAAAGACAACAGGCACCATTACACAGCCCTAAGGAACACAGAGAATAGGAGAAGGACCAGGTGGCGATTTCCATTTTTTAAAGGTTTGAGTGTGATCTGTGAGATAGGATTCAAATCATTTCAATACCATTCAGTGAAACACATCCTGCACTTGAGACTGCCTAAGAGGATTCTGTGGTCAAATGTTGTTCAAGTAATATTAGAGGACATAGGTGACACTCAAAGATACAGAGGTTGTGATCTACTAATGAGTGCTGGTAATTCTATGCTATGGTTGTTTCAGAACCCAAATTGAAACATTTCAGTCATGTTTCTTGGATTTTGTTTTAATTGCAAGGTAACACATTTTTCTATAATGTTAAGAGATGAAGGAAGCCAGAAATGGGTGGTAGTTTTCAACACAATAGGATCTACATTTTGTGGTTTTCAAGGAGTGCCCTGATAATGACAGCTTTTCCATCATTTTTGTATAACATCATTTTGAAGTGAATAATTCAACAGTGTCAACCAGCAAAGAAACAGACTGTGAAAATGTTCTTTGGCAAAATCTGGCGGGATAGAACATGCAGAGCATGGTGCCAAAGACATTCAGAGAGTTCTTCAGATATTATTAATTTCATATGGTAGTCATTTGAGTTATTTTAAGGTGCTAAGGCCTCTACAGTTGCGTTGGATAGCTCTTTCCTATTTTGAAATATTTGTTCAAGTTACAGATCCTTCTCATTTTGCTAATTGTATATAATGTTGCCTGGAAAGAGGTGTTAGTAGAGAACTTAAGATTTCAAAATGGTCTGTGTTTAGCGGAGCTGGGTTGGTAATTTAGGCTGGAAGCAATTGCAGAAATAATGAATCATTAGATTTTTTTTCTTCATATTTTCTGAAAATGTAGTTCTTCTTCCAGCCTTACAGAAAAGTGCTTTTTGAGGCCAAGAATTACGAATAAAAATGATTCCTTTAAGTTCTATGTTTAACTTGTCACATTTGCCTGTGCTTCAAAGAACAGAGGTCAAGTGTCAAGCCATGTCTTCTGACAATCTGCTGCAGAACTGGTGCTTACTTTTCATTCTCGGACTTCAAAATGAGAGGGTTTTTTTAAATGAATTATGTGACAATCTAGCTAAAGTACAGGAAATGTGACAAGAATGCTATAGTTTGCATGCAACACACAGCAAAATGTTAATACCTGTAAATGAACTATGTGCATTCAGCAGTTTGGAAAATGAAAATGAAGCACATTTTTTGTAATTCTGAAGTGTGCTGGAAACAGAGATTTTAATATGATCAAAACATATCAAGATACTTTACTTGGTGATGCCCAAATGATAAATATTCACATAAACCCGATTTCCAAACATTATCATTTAAAAGCTATATATTTTTAATTAGTAAAACTGTTTGAACAAGTTTAGTGGCCATTTCACTAACCTCGTGTGCTACCACATGATGATTTAGTCACTTTAATAATATCGCCCCTTATGTTCATTAAAGGAAGGCAGGCCACAAAAGTTTGTCATTCTAAAAAGTGGGTCATGGATCTAAAACATTTGGGAAGTTTGGGAACAACTGGTTTAGGATGATCCTAGACAGAGGAGGACAATCGCTCAATAACGGCTTTTCAAGGAGAATAAAGGTCTCAAAGAGAAAGCTGAAGTCTGAAAGTTGCTCAAGACAGGAAATCAAGGTGCTCAGGCCTTTGTCAAGGTTTCTTAAGTCCAAATCCCAAGTGTAGTCTCTTTTGCTTTGAGCAAATGGATTAGCAGTTTGCATGGAGATTAAGAATGGAATTAGGAAATTAACACATTAATCAATGTGAATGGCATCACAGACTTGAATCAATACTTGTTTGCAAATAAGATCAGCAATTTAGTTAGCTGTTAACATGAGTGGATTTGCAGCAAAGTTTTAGGTTGTGAAGAAGGATGCAACGTTGAAAGTAGTAGAGTCTGAAGTGGTATTCCACTTAATGGTATGGTCATAAACTCAGTAGGCTCATTTGAGAATAAGGTGTGATTGCCTTGGGGATGGGCTGTGGTGGTCAAATAATTGCAAGCCTCATTTTTATTTATAGTGGGGAGGATGATCTCAGCTTGGAGAACTTCAAAGGATGAGAAAGGTGAAGGTAGGACTTGGGAGCATAATAGGCTGCTTTGTTGATGATGTAACCTGTTCCCCTACTGATGTGATCAGTCCGTCCTGTCTAATAATTAACTACTTAGGCAGAAGCAGAATGCCTAGATGCTGATGAAATTAGAGATTTAGCAAAGTTTAGTTAAAAGGAGGAAACTTGAGATACTCCTGGATGGTGGTAGAAGATGTGCTTCTACAATCACAAGTTGCAGAGCTGCAGTTATGAAGGGCACATTTTAGTATGGAAGAAATAATTGGGTCTGAGGAAGTTGGACTGAAAGAAATATCCACCTTGACATGAATAGAATGACATAGTTGCCCTCTGGATGTGGAGGATTTTCTTGCCTGGTGAATCATAAAAATAAATAAGGCCTGTAAGACAGCAATGATGGGCACTTAAGTAGAAGGTTTGATGAGGGTAAGGAAAGAGTCCCAAAGACACAGTGAGTAGGAGAGAATCGCGAGTGCTGATGAAAAGGTACCTAATTAAATCAAGAAGGGATGGAAGAGAGAGCTGGGTGTGTAAATGAGGACGATATGAGATTTAAGGAGTAGTGAATTCATGAGCAATGATGTTCAACTAGTAAGAAATATTCTCTAAAGTCAACAGGAGTTTAGCAGGTGGAGGTGGGTCATGGAAGAAAATATCATGGTGAAGGTCTGCTGCTGTGATGGAGTGAAATCCTTCATAAGTTTGCTCAAGGGTGATTAGAGGAGGGAGTTATGGAAGTATATCCCAAATAGTGAAGAGAAAACAGTGCGGAGAATCTATAGATGCAGCCAAAATCCACAGGTAGGCACTGTTTTCTATGAAAAAATGTGATGTGTCCACGTTGTGTTTTGGGCCATTTCCTTTCGTGGGCGCTAGGCCTACCCACACAAGTGAGGTACCATTTTTATCGGGAGACTTGGGGGAACATAGATTAGCAAAACAAGTGTTATTGCCTCTTGTCTTTCTCTACATTTTTTCCTTCCAAATATAAGAGGGTGTGTAAAAAAGACATCTATTTGAGAAATGCCCTGTAATTCCCATGCTAGTATGGTCACCCCAGAATTCAGAGATGTGCAAATAACCGCTGCTCCTCAACACCTTATCTTGTGCCCATTTTGGAAATACAAAGGTTTTCTTGATAGCTATTTTTCACTCTTTATATTTCAGCAAATGAATTGCTGTATACCCGGTATAGAATGAAAACGCACTGCAGGGTGCAGCCCATTTATTGGCTGTGGGTACCTAGGGTTCTTGATGAACCTACAAGCCCTATATATCCCCGCAACCTGAGGAGTCCAGCAGACATAACGGTATATTGCTTTCGAAAATCTGACATTGCAGGAAAACGTTACAGAGTAAAACGTAGAGAAAAAATACTGTTTTTTTCCCCTCAATTTCAATATTTTTCTTTTTCAGTTGTTATTTTCTGTAGGAAACCCTTGTAGGATCTACACAAATGACCCCTTGCTGAATTCAGAATTGTGTTTACTTTTCAGAAATGTTTAGGTTTCTGGGATCCAGCATTGGTTTCACACCCATTTCTGTCACTGACTGGAAGGAGGCTGAAAGCACAAACAATTGAAAAAAATGGGGTATGTCCCAGTAAAATGCCACATTTGTGTTGAAAAATTGGGTTTTATGATTCAAGTCTGCCTGTTCCTGAAAGCTGGGAAGCTGGTGATTTTAGCACCGTAAACCCTTTGTTGATTCCATTTTCATGGAAAAAAACACAAGCCTTCTTCAACAGCCACTTTTTCCCATTTTTTTTTTTTAAAACTAACTTTTCACTGTATTTTGGCTAATTTCTTGGCCTCATTCAGGGCAACCCACAAAGTCTGGGTACCTCTAGAATCCCTAGGATGTTGGAAAAATAGGACGCAAATTTGGCTTGGCTAGCTTATGTGGACAAAAAGTTATGAGGGCTTAAGCTCAAACTGCCCCAAATAGCCAAAAAAAGGCCTGGCACAGGAGGGGGAAAAGGCCTGGCAGCGAAGGGGTTAAGAGAGCTTAAAGCAAGACAATATTATGGACATATTGTTGGTATTCCTCAGTGTGCACAAAGGATTAAAGAAAATCACAGTAAACTGTAGGCTGGTCAAGTTATGCATATCTTTAAATGGCACTCAACAAAGTTCAAACCGAATCCGCTGCTCAAAGGAGCCAGTGTAAGGTACATCTAAAAGATTAAACATGATCACATCACCCCAGTCCAAAAATCGGCGGGATTACAGCGTTCCATAACTGAAACCTATGGACTGCACAACTGGGCATGCTTACATAGCAAGCATTGCAGAAATCTAATTACGAGTTATCTATGGCTGTTTTCATTAACCTAAAGTAAAGGACTGCGGTTTCTTCATTGTTTTTTTTGGTTAACAACACTCGTTAAATGATGTGTGCATATTAATCATATAATTTGTAGTAGGTGACTGCTATTAGCCATTATGAGTTGCACACAAGTTAGCATGTTAAATAGTCAACCTTTCTCGATTGCTATTTTGAATGCTGAAGTACCACGTTTTAGGCTAAAAGGCCTGTGCACGCTCTCTGCAGTAGTACTGCATTTTATGTTTTTACGTTCCCACGGCAGATGCTGTGTTTTCCCAGAAGCCTTCTTTTAATTAGAGAATAGCCATTTGTTATGTATTGGTCCACTGATGGTGAGGTTCTCACCAGGAAGAGACGGAGATGGCAGGATGGAAGACTCACGGGAAGAGCTGCCTGTATAAAACAGTCTGTACAATGTAACAACTCAAGGACATAGCCACGTATTCACTATTGTTTTTCCTAGGAAAGAAGGAAGTTTACCTGCTCCTAGTATTTGGAGAAGAGTGACTGGCTCCTAAGAGTGGGAACAAGCTGAAATGTTGCAATTAGTGATTTTGTTGAAATATACTAATGTGTGTTTCTGAGAGGCAAGGCCAGACTCCCTTACTTTCTCACTCACACTTGTGTGCTAGAGATGCTTGCTGACTTCAACTGAGAAGACCATTTCCACCTCTGCTGCTCTTCACTGCTTGAGTGCAAAGGATTCACACCTAGGCATTCTTATTCTCTCATCAGAAATCTTCTATTTGTTTTTCTAAGCCAGCGTCTTGACTTCTTTGCATAACCAAAATGACCTTTCTCAACCTATTCCTCCTTAATTAGATTAGGGGTATTTTTCTTTATGGAACATATTTGTTGCATATTCTGCATTTTTTTTTAGATGTAGCAGAATCATATATATATAGATCACAGTTCATTATCACAATAAAAATAAGGCAGGTTGGACTGTTTATTCATGCAAATATCAGTCTAGATATAATTGTACTTAATCATAATACACTGAAAATGTCCTCATATACCTCATAGATTATTTCCACCAAATTCCCCCATCTGTATCATTACATCTAAAGCATCTGGATTGTGCCCCTGGGTACATTTTGTGAATCTTAACTGGGGTATAGTATAGCATCGATTTTCTGAAAAAAACAATTCTCCTTAAGTCAGCAGCTCGTACTTCCTTGAAATCAAGGTCTCACTTCTTTTGGGGTGCAATAGTCTATACCAATTTCCCATACCTTGTATCTTCGAGACGAAGCAAGCTTTACAGAGGTTGGCTGGTAAGGCTCCCTACTCTATTACAAAACAGAACAAAATGCTTAATTAACTGAAAAAGAGAGAGGTGTTAAGATTAGAGTTGAGCCTTTGCCACTGTGAAAATTCATTATTAGGATAGAATTCTTATACCCTCCGAAACCACAACTGGACCCACCATCTACATGTGTGATTGGACAGATGTACACCCAGAGGAAAACATTCTGGTCGTTTCAGCTCAGGATGAAACCGGGGAATTTTGAATTCTTACCAGATCCTACTAAAACAATCCACAATGATGAAGGGGCTCTTATACCTGGATCTCTTAGACAGCCTTGTGATTTTCAAAAAGGGAAAAGCCCAAGTTAGGATGTTTTTACCATCTGCTCTAGATAAAAATTACCATCGCTAGCCAGATCAGACAATGACCTTACCAACCAATCAAGTAATGACACCTGATAATAACTTTGTATATTGGGGAGCGCCAACCCTCCTTCCTCGGGATCTAACTGGATGGTCTGCTTTTGAGTCTGGCATTCTCTCCCTGCCAGATAAAGGTACCAATTTCGGTATTGACTGACTCTGAAAAAAAGACTGGAATTTTAAACAAAATGTTTGCAAATAAAAATAAAAGCAGGAGAATGCTCATTTTATCAAGGGAACCCGACCCACAATTGCCATAGAAAGATTTTGCCATTGACTTAATAGCATATGAGTTTTGTTTGGTATGGTTTTGGAATTTAGGGCCAGATTTAACCTTTTGACACAAAACTGTGAAACGCAGTTTTGCATCAAAAAGTTTAGCGCTAGCTAGCGCCATTTTTTAACACCCTCAGACGTCATATTTATACTATGACGGTGGGTGGCGCTAAGAATAGGTTACAGTCATTTTTCCTGTTGCCTTGTCATAAGGCAAAATGACGTTAACGCAGGAAATATGACTCTAATCCGGTTTCTGACATTTATGCGCATCGCAAAACGGAAATGCGCCATTTTTGCCCGCAATAGCGTGAAAAAGTTACGCTAGCGGAACAAACAGTGCAAAGGAGAGGCAAGATGGACCCACAAAGCCAGAAGTGACCCCAGGGAGATCCCAGACAACCCGGAACCAGCCAGTAGAACATTAAAAAAAGACCCAGGGGAGAGACAAGAAAAAGAGGAAGTGTTGTTTCAGTGAAGAGAAGCATGAGATACTGGTGAGAGAGGTGACTGAGCACCAACATCAACTCTTCATCACCTCTAAATTGCCAATTCGAAGGAGATAGGCAATTTGTCAGCAGATTGTGGACAAGATTAACAGTGTGGCAGAGGTCAATAGCACTGTCACTGCAAGAAATGCTGGCATGACTGCAAGCGGAGGACAAAGGAGAAAATGGCAAGGAATAGGAAGGCAGCACTGCAGACCAGAAGTGGGAGTCCAGCACCACCAGAGGACCTGGACGAGATGGAGGAGATGGTTGCAGCGGTCATGCAGGAAGACAAAGTCACTGGTATCACAGGACAGGACAGCGCAGACTGCTAGGAAACAACACATATGCAGGGTAAGTTGCATGGGGGGACAAATATGCCAAAATGTCAAGTGCAAGAAGAAGGAGGCACATAGCTACTACACACTGCATGTTAGCCCTGCAAATTAGGCAGTGGAAAGGGCAAAGAGGCAGGGCATGGGACCTCCTGCACTGCCCATGCCAGGTGCATGGTCTGTGCAGGGGCATCCAGGGGCACAGCACAACACAACACCAACAACCTTTGCATGGGGGTACACCGCCATGCCAAGGCTGGTGGAAATGCTGAAGCAGACCAGGAGGGTAGGGTAGAACGCAAAACTGGTCTGGTGTCACAGGACAGCTGGTATTGCCAGAATGTAATCTGCAGGAAACCACCCAGTGCCAAGCCATTGGCCCAAGGGGCATTCCCCATTGACAACATTTGCCACTACCACCTGTGCTGTTGGCGCTGGTTATTTAGGAAATGGCAGTTAGGCTCCCATAGAACAAACACACTCTAAATGAGGGTTCGGCATGGCTACGTGATCAATCCTCATCAATCCCTATTTAAGTGCAACTCCTGTCAACTGGTCATGTCCATAGACTCAATAACCATCAGGCACTGTCACATACATAATGATGTACACAGCAGTAATCTCATACCCAAGCTGGCCATCCCTGGGTTTACCCCTGTGCCTGCGTCACATTAGCTGTAATGCCACCATGCAGTATCTCAGGTATCATAGTGCAAAGATGACTGCATTGAGGAGGAGGACATACGTGTGTAGGAAGGCGAACACATCCGCACAGTCCCAAGAGGAAATGGAACTCTGCCAGTGTCAGAGTCACCAGATCCTCTGGGTCTGCGCACGTTCCCAACACGTCCACCACAAGACAGCTCCAATACTCTGATTAGAATGTCACAAAGTTTAAGAGAGTCCAAGTGGGGAAAAGGGGATTAGGTAGGGAACAGCTGGGAAGGAGACCTGTAGGAAGCAAAAGGTTAAACCACACAATATCAAGATTATATCATATTAATCATTACTAGACTATTATTCTAAGCATTGTCATACTGTAACTATGGATAACTTAAGCATGGACTAAATAACTAGGCCTCAAGACGTTTGGTTACATGTGAAGGAATCAAGAAGGATTAATGAAACTTTTCAATGAACCTCTCAATGAAATGTTACACCTGGACTAGAAACATCAGAACCTTCTAGAACTATGTTTTCAAATTCAAGCATAGTTTTTTGCATGAGGACAAGAAAATAATCTGAATGAATTCTATAACACCATAGGAATTGTACTTAAGGAACTTATTATGCACATACAATATAACATCTAGAATTCTAGCACTTTAGTTTCTTAAAATGCAGGAACATGAATTGCGCACATTGCGGATTCCCACAAGAGTTTGTAAATGTCATCTCGCCGATTCGAAGGCCACCAAGTAAATGCCATGAAATGGTGGCACACAATGAACATCATTAGTTAACGACAAGAAATGAATCACGCGTCTTGCCGATTCGAATACCACCATTGAATGCCGCAAAATGGTAGTGCACAATGAGTAACATGAGTTCAGCACAAGAAATTGATCTTGCGTCTTGCCGATTCGAATGTCACCACGTAAATGCCATGAGATGGTAACACACAATGAATATCATGAATTAAGTACAAGAAATGAATCGCGCGTTTTGCCGATTTAAATGCTACCTTGCGAATGCCATGAAATGGTAGCGCACCCTGAATATTCATGAATTAAGCACAAGGAATGAATCGCACGCCTTGCCAATTTGAAGGCCACCATGTAAAATGCCATGAAATGGTAGCGCACAATGAATAACATGAATTAAGCACAAAAAATGAATCGTGCAACTTGCCGATTCGAATGCCACCATGTGAATGCCATGAAATGGTAGCGCACCATGATTAACATGAATTAAGCACAAGAAATGAATTGTGCAACTTGCCGATTCGAATGCCACCATGTGAATGCCATGGAATGGTAGCGCACCATGATTAACATGAATTAAGCACAAGAAATGAATCACGCGTCTTGCCGATTCGAATGCCACCATGTGAATGCCATGAAATGGTAGCGCACAATGATTAACATGAATTAAGCACAAGAAATTAATTGCGCGTTTTGCCGATTCAAATGCTACCTTGTAAATGCCATGAAATGGTAGTGAACAATGAGTAACACGGATTAAGCCCAAGAAATGAATCGCGCGTCTTGCCGATTCAAATGCTACCTTGTAAATGCCATAAAATGGTAGCGCACAATGAATATCAAGAGTTGTACACGAGCAAAGAATCGTGCGTCTTGTCGATTCGAGTGTCAGCATGTAAATGCCATGAAACACCAAGCGCACATTCACATGTACAAGAGCAAAATTGCTTTATCATGCAAATTAGGGCCAAGAACTCGAAAGCCTTTGAGAACGGGATCGGGGGCCCAGCCCGACCTCTGTCTTACCGCCCTGATCAAGAATCACCAACAAAGTGAAAGGGTAAGGCCTGGAAGATCAACGTAGGCCTCCGGAACAGGAGCTCAGGAAGTTGCTGCTGCTCTGCATTGGGACCACTGAATAGTGAGCAGGTGGAGCTGGGCTGGCTCCCTTATATAGAGTCTTGGCCCAGCCCACAAACCATACCCAGGCATGCTGCAGGGAAAGCTTCTAGAAGGTCCTGGAAAGGAACCACACCCTGACACACTCTGAAAGCCTGCAGCAATACATTGCAAATGAACAGTATTTATAAGTACCTTGAACATAAGTCTTCAGGATAAAACTCTGCAATGCAAAAGGTTAGACAGCAGCATATCAGCACAATGCATAAATTACGTTATCTTGAAAGTGCTGGGTTTTTGCTTTCTAGTCGCCCGTAGAGCGTGCACTGCCCTGATGTTGACAGCCAGGTCGATCAGTGCAATGCAATGTAGCACACATATGCAAACATCAGCATGAGGTACTACCAATGGTAACAAGTGCATTGTCTCCTGACAATGCCATGCATGGGGTGGTGCTAGATCTTAGTACCACATAGGTGTATGTGAAAAACGAAAGACTGGGACAGGGCCATATTGTCATGTGTGGTGCTGTGGCATCAGCACACCAACATCCATTGCAAGGCTTCACCATGCAAATGGAAGCATAGGGAGAGTTGATGAGGACAAGAAGGTGGCAAGCCACAAATTGGACAGAACCCACACCTAGAAGATGTGACGCAGACAATCGCGCAAACTACCCTTGCCTACATGTGACATGCAGGTGGGGCATAGGGCTGAGAGACTACAAACATTAAGTATAGGAACAATGCATAGGAACCAAGATGACAATGTGCCACCAATAGGAAGTCTGTGACGTCACATATCAACTGCCACAACACAGACACACTAATTGTATAATATCTCATTGCAGAGGACGATGGCTCTCCTGTGGATCTGCCTGCCCTGGACTACCCTGATGACCTGGATGACCGGCTGACAACCATCAGCCAGGAAACCCTCCAAGATGTCCTGAGAACCCTCCAGACACCACCTCCAGTCACAAGGAGGAGCATTCATGTAGCAGCCATCCCAGAGGCCCCACCCACCACCCCAATAGTACGACCCGCCAGCTTAAACACAGCTGAGGACTCTGACGACACAGGCACCACCTTTGAGAGGACAGTAGTGGGAGTCCAACGGGAGCTGGCCAAGGAGTTGCGGGAGGAGATGCAAAGTATGGCAGCCACCCTTGAGGGTATACGGCCACTGAACAGACAGCAGCCAAACAAGGCATACAATCCCCACTGCATGGAGTCCAACAGTGTGTGAGGGACCTAACCATTGCGTGAGGGAATTGACACAACACCTGCCTTCCCAATCTTGCTGCTGCATGCATGACAACAAGCAAGACTCCATGCATGGGGAATTGGCCTCCCTCAGGGCAGGCATAGGTTCCTATCACAGGGATGTTAATGCCATACTCAATAATCAGCAGCTCCTACTTGCTGCAGTGATGCCATATGTAGTTCCACAGGGGGCAGCTGGTGTCCACTTCTTCAACCGCTGAAGTGTGTGTGGCCTCCTCTCACCCACAACCACCACCATCAAGGGCAGAGGAGACAGCAAACACATCAGAGGATGAAGATGTGGAACAGATCATCTTCACCCGTAGGAGTACCCAGTAGCACCAGCCCATGCCACATGCGCAGTGATTTCCCTTTGTCCTATGCTTGACATCATGCCAGTGTTGCTACAGTTTGTGACATGCACTCTTCACCAACACACTGTTAACCTGTCTACTATGGACTGCATTTGTCTCTCACTACTCCACTGGCAATTCATGTTCCCCTACACTGGTCAACACTTCACCCAGCATGTCCAATGACATGTCCCTCAACCCTAGAATTGTGTTGTGTCACAATAGAATGGTTTTCACTAATCGGGTCACAGACCTGGACAATGTAAATATTGCACTACAGCACTTTGAAACAAACAGCACTTACACAACCACTTCATCTCTGTGTAATGTGACACATCTATTTTGCTGTTGATTTGTGATGTGTGTAACATGTCTATAGTCAGTGTCAGTTCAGAAGTGCAGAAATATTGTGGGCACATATCTACACACAAGGTACCTACATGATGAATGTCAATGCTGGCCACATTCCCTACAACACATGTATGCCTCACCCACTACATACTGCAGGAATGGCTGTGTAAGAGTCCTCAGGCAATAACGTCAGCTGGGAGTACCAGTGAAACACATTGGTGTGAAATAGTTATACCTAACCTCATCAGAAATTGGCACTGCTCAGTTTGGCAGTGTTGACATGTACTTCAGGCTGAAGGCAGACGTCCCACAGTGCCCAGCATTCCGACACAGGACCCAAACAATGACAGCTTAAAAACCATACCTACCAGTCCAATACATGGGAACCATAGCCACCTTGAGTGGTGGGTACATTGGATGGCAGATGCATTGAGAAGTAGATGTGTTTTAGCTGCCAATGTGACAGCTCAGTTGGAAGTGGGAATGAACATGTCAAGAGTGGGATCTGAATGCAAGGCGGAATGCCCAGGCCAACAGACAATTGGCACTGTACACTCATGCGAAGACCCTGAGACCCAATCATATGACACATGCAGTAAGGGAGGACCCAAACTTATATTACATATGTAGAAAACTGAACTGAAAACTATGTTAAACACCTATCCTAACCTAATCTATCCTACCTTTATATTACCCACAACTGGCCCTAACTACCCTATTCTAAGCTTACTTACCACATTTAACAACACTCTCTAAAAATTGCCCCCCCAAGCCCCCTATATCACAAGACACATGCAGGACAACATATACTAACCTAAACATATACTATCTAATCCTAAAGAAATATATATATATATATATTTTATTTTTTATCAAAAAACATTTTTTAAACACAAATGCCCCAACATTACCCACCCCCACAAACTAACATGTAATAATATGAAAACCTACCCCCAAACCTACTTATCCTATCTAACAACTACCCTAATCTAACGTTTCACTAACCCCCTTAAACCCACTACAAAACATCATAAGGAATGAGGAGGGAGGGGGCTGAACTAGGGGTGAAGGGAGGCATCAGTTCAGAGGTTAGGCCTCTTGAGTGTCCTCTTGATGGCCTTCAGTCTCTTTGTATTGCGGTTCACCTCCTTCTTTAGGCTGTCCAGCTTCTTGAGGACCTGTTTCATGCACCTCTGTAGGTCCTTTATTGCCGACATGTCCATTGCAGCAGGCGTGGTGGGCTGTGGTGCCAATGTTGAGGGAGCTGCAGGTGGGGCAGGTGGGGCAGATGTGACGGTGGCGGCTGTGGCCCCTTGTGTAGGTGTGGTGCTTTGTCCTCTCTTTGTGGCTAATGCGGGTCCCCCTTGGCTAAATGCTCGCCTTTTCCCACTGGCTCTCTCTTTTCGATAGCATCGTGATATCTTGTGGTACGCAGACTCCACATCCAAAATGTGGTGATAGCGCACTACCCTCTTCTGGAACGCCCTGAGTTCTGCAATGTCCATGTTGGCAGCTGTTAAATAGAGACAGGCAACCATCAGTGTCATCATTGTGTGATGTATGTACAGATGATACTCTAACACTCTGCCTCGATTTGCACATGCACTCCGAATAACATTGCAGATAATACAATGTCCCTGATGAATGTAACGACAACGCTGCTTACCCATCATGTCATTGACACCAAAGCAATGCACAACAAGAGTTGGAACCAAATAAACTAACCTGTGCATGGATTTAGTGCAATGTGTCACAATGCAAAGGCAGCAACTACTTCACATGGGCCAGGCCCACTAATCTTCATAATCTGAGTCAACTTTAAAGCACACAACACCAGTACCTAGTAGATGTCATTGGGAGTATGGTATGCAGTTGCTAATAATAAGGGGTCAGTGCTGATTGGGACACATGCAAGCCTGAATGAGATGACTGTCATCTACACCATGACAATCACATCTGCCTACATATATGTTGTTCCCCTACCCCTGTGCCTCAGGGTGGATGGGCATGCAATCCATCATCACAACTGTCGAGGTCAACCACGAAGGCATGTCCACTTATACATGGATTTAGGGAGTGGAACACATGTGAGGAAGGCTGCCACCTAGGAAGCAGGTATCCATAGGTCATTCACATCTACATTCATGTGTCCAGGTGCGGACACCCATCAACACCTGATCTGCCAACACAATTCCCTAAACACCCACATTGACGCCAGCACACGTCTGGCCTTGACCTGCATACACGCCTATCACATACCACATAAGTGTCACATAAATGGAGTACAACTTATGGAGCTACATGCTGGGGGACAGTTACCCACCCAGTCCTACATGTACATTACAATACAGGGATGCAGGGGGGTGTAGTTTGGCCACCGAACAGATTGGCCGCCTGAGGACAAAGCTCTGCGCGCCGAGATAGATTTCAGCTACGGTGGGGGCAACACGAGCCTCAGACAGCCTCACAACGGCTTCCCGGGTCTGCGAGATACGCAGTTCGGGGAAATAACAGATTTCCGCAGCAAGATATTGTGCCTGCAATGCCGTTGGACGCGGATCGCTGGAGGCCTTCAACGGCGTGGCCGACCGCGGCCTAATGTGAGGGGCCTGCCCGCCGAAGGAAGTCCCCTCGGAAGCCTCGGAACCGCGGCTGCGCTCTGAACAGCGCGGTCGAGGCCACCAGCAAAGAACAAGGCGTCGGGAGGCGTGGGGGTAAGAAGCGACGGAAGAGGGCCCCTCTCCACTCTCATCTCGATCTCTGTCTCCAAACTACCACCCACGGGCAGCGCTGCAAACTCCGGCATATCACCACGATAGAAACGGCGCATGCCGCTGCACACTACCGGAGGAAATCTTGGAGCCACAGGGCGTACGGGGCGAGAAGGCAACGGCCTCCCCCACCCCCGAGTAGGGTGGAGAACGAACAGGCTTGAGGCTCACCCGAGGCCCACGATCATGTGCCCGGTCGGGGCATCAAACGAAGGGCACGAGAAAGAGCGTCGAATCAACGACGGATAAATACTGCGGCCACACCCTGAACAAATAAAATAGAGGAGAAAACTACCTACCTACGAGTAGCACTGAGAGTGAAACAAAAATCTCCTTGAACTATCTACCTTGTAACATAACAGCGATGCTGCGGTCTAGAAAGGCATAATCTGAGACACATAGCCGCATACAGTGCAATAATAGGAAGAAACTAGAAGAACGACTGATCCCCAATTGCAACACATAAACTTTGTTGTGAGAGGCCATCAATATACAGCCTCGCAATAGAGCGCTAGGTGGCCATTACTAACCGGAACACCGACCTCCCACCCCCACCTCCCCTCCCCCAAGAGAGACAAAGTGGGGGACCATCACAAGGGGGACAAAGTGAATAGATACAGATGGGGAAGAGATGGAGCACCACCAGCAGAGAGGGCATGGAAGAGGTGAAATACTACAAAGCGGTACAGGAGGACGGAATGGATAGACGAAGATAGGGAAGAAGTGAAATAACAGCGGCAAGACAGAGTGAAGTATAAGTACGAAACAATCACTCACAACAGAACGTCACAGAAACGGTTGGGTAGGAATCGATGTCCGACGGCAGTGTCACCCATCGTATCACAATAACAGTAAAAGTTCTGTCTCAACCTCCTACCCTCCCCTTTTTACGCCATAGATCCTATCTTTCAGATAATAACACTACCGCATGGAAGAGACCCGAAGGCAGACCTCCATCAGTCACACAAATAGTGGCTGTCTTGGGGAATGGTCCATAACATCCTATAGATGCCACGAAAGAAGAACAGAAGCGGCCCCCCCACTGCCTACACAGCCTTTTAACTAGCCCGCATCTCATATCAATATTCCACCTCCTCTACCAAGTGCAACTCCTACCTATAAGGATCACCCTCCTACAACAGATACGACCTCGACGCCTCAACCTACAGGACAGGGGAAGGACGACCGGCAAGCTACGACCTCATCATACCCACACGATGAAATCTACCACATAGAGCCTCCTACATTCTGGAAGAAATGCCCAACGGAAAGCTTTCAGGCAAGCCTTCCAGACAACTCCTGTTCTCAGAGGCTATCTCACAATCGAAACCCACGACAACACAAATGGCAACACCAGGGCCAATGCCCACACCAACAGACCCTCCTGCCCCGGAAGCCACAGAACGTAGGAGATTGCCTCGGTGGGACGTCGTCTTGAGGCAATGGATCAGAAGATCACGGACTTAACCATAGCCTCTTCCTCCATCCGTGCAGATATAGCAGGTTTTAAGCACACAGCGGACGCCCTGGACCAGCGCCTCACTACGGTGGAAGATCAAATGGCGACACTGCCAGATCAGGAAATCGAATTAAAATCCCTCCAAGCAAAGGTAACCGACTTGGAAGACCAGAGCCGCCGAGACAACAAACGGCTCTTCGGAATCCCAGAACGCAAAGAAGGATCTGACACCAAGGCCTTTCTCCAATCACTTCTGCCCGACCTCTTCGGTATTGAATTTTCACCACCACTAGAATTCCAAAGGGCGCACAGAATCGGACCACCTCACAAGGCTGCCTCCGACAAACCACGGCCCGTCATAGCATGCTTTTTAAGACATGATCAGGCTCGACAGGTCCTATCAGCAGCTAAAATACAAGGACCAGCCTCTTTGGATGGCAATGAGATCAGAGTAGCTGCCGACTTCTCCAGGCTGACGAATGAAAAGCGAAAAGCATTCCTAGCCTTTCAGACCGCAGCTCAGGAAACTAGACATCAAATATGGCCTTGTCGAACCAGCAAGGATGTGGATCACCTATCGTGGTAAATCCAAAGACTTTACGGAACCGGAGGACCTCAGCTCATTTCTCAATGATCTTACCTCACACCCCATGGATGTTTCATCAGGACAAGGAGATCCCGATGCCTCCCAGAACTGGAACAACCCCCCTGCTACACTGCCACGAGCCCAGTGGCAATGGTCTGCCTCACACAAGAGAGGCAGAATGTATGACCGCCTTCCCAAGCCACAGGACAACCGGGACCAGGTGCTACAGGCAGTAATAGACCACACCCAGGACATGGGTGTGGACAAATCCTGCTCCCCTCTGAAGCCGTCACTGGACGATCACTCAGATCATTGAACTCCGAGAATACTTTGAACACTGAAGGAACGGACCCTCATTTAGCAACCAACCTACTTTTCGTCAGACAGATAAGTGGCATGCCCAACTGTTCTGAACTAAAGTTGCACCATTGATGGGGAGGGAGTGCGGGGGTCCGAGAGTTTACCATCACCCCCGTCCATTATGGGATATCAGCTCTTAAATAGTAATGCCTGTTTATCGGCTAGGACTTCCCTAATCAACCTCAGAGGTATAGCTGAGGCACCTACACAGATCTGTAGAGACAATCCTGAAGGATGTCAAAACTGTTCTAAATTCATCATTTTAAACCCTACACTCAGCTTTAAATATGCATGATCAGATCTTCCTCAACACCTCCCCCCACGTTCTTCTGCTTCTGAACTTGGACTCCTTTATATTCAAACCCCAGTGATATAATTATCATTATCTATCTATACTCGCACCACGCAACACATAACACACTGAGGCTGACTACTGACCCCTCCCAAAATCATCAAAGAAACACTGAAATAACCCCCATCATATCTACATCTCATAATAACACTCCCTCAACGCGTGGACTCCACAGGTACGAACCCGCAGGTTAACAGACTAATTGACAGCAGGTTTTCTTTTTCCCTTCCTTGTGTTCTTCTTCTAGGTCTTTCTCTCACTTTTTATTCATTAGTGCATAAGTTCTTCTCCTCTCCGATTTAGGAGCCTTTTAACCTTACTTCTAATTTCATAACTCCTACTCACTGCCCCTGGTGACCGAGGGACCCAGACACATCTTGTCTTTATCCCTTATATTATATTAAACCATCCCCTCATTACACATCCCTGAATAGCTAGTATCTATATAATATTCTCCCCCCCGTGCCTGCCGCCCCTGACCGCACATTACAGATACATTATACAGAATACACCTCATCCACATAGCACCCATAGGAACGACAACACCGCTCACAGTCGTCTCCTGGAATGTCCATGGTATGACCAACTATGTCAAACGACAGAAAGTACTATCCTATTTACGCTCTAAACATGCGGATATTGCCCTGTTACAGGAAACACACCTTGACTCAGCAGAATCTGAAAAACTTTGTAGAGACTGGGTTGGCAAAGTACTCTATAGCGGTAAACCGCCCGCATATGACGGAACGCAGGGTACTGGGAGGAAATGCAGAGTGGCAATTCTCATACGTCGTTCACTGCAGTTCCGGCTGCTTAAAACATAGCATGACCCGAAAAGGTCGTTATGTCCTAGCCAAAATCAAGATAGGTCTGTCCACGATCTGCATAGGTTCAATATACGTCTGAATAGGCTCCAAGCACACTTTCTTTCTCTCTCTTAATCGACTGCTCACACAGATTGGCACCTCTCAATATGTACTGGGTGGAGACTGGAACATTGTACAAGATGCTATCCTTGATCGCACAAGCGGCCTTGACACAGGCAATAACTCAGATAGGGCCCTACTCGACTAAGTCCTTTCCGACCACGGCTTGTTAGACTGCTGGAGCTTATTACACCCCTCAGACCGCCAATACACCTTTCTCTCTCCAGTCCATGGAACCCAATCGCGATTGGACTACTTTATGATCGACCAGAGACTGATACAATCTATAAAACTGACGGATATCCTTGCGGCCGCACTATCGGACCACTCCCCGGTCCTACTAATGCTGGAACTGGGATTGATCAGCCCCGGCCGTAAACCATGGCGCCTCCCCAATTCCAGATATAGAACCCCAAAAGGAAAGGAACAACTTAAAACCCACTTAACCACCTACCTAAAAGATAACAAAGGCTCGGTATCCTCACCCCAACTCCTATGGGCGGCAGCAAAGGCAACCATCAGAGGTCAGCTAATGCGAGACGCCGCCATTGCCAACGCCCAAAAAAGAGATCAACAGGCCAACCTAGAAGACAGTATAGCCCATGCAACCAGGGAATATACGCGAACCCCCACTCCATCCAATTGCCGCCATCTTGAACAAGCTAAAATAGAACTCAACTCCCTATATACCTCGCAGGCAGAATATGCATTGACACGGCGAGAAAGCAGGCCATCTACTAGCCGCCAAACTACACCAAAGAGAAATCACATTAGCCATACCAGCACTCACTGATCAAAACAATGACCTCCTCACGCACCCACAGGCAATTGCAAATGAATTCGGCAGCTATTACCAAGCCCTATATACCCCAGAAACAGTAGAAGCCAATGACCGCCTGAACACCTTCCTACAAAGAGCAGATATACCCTGTCTTTCGACAGAAGGTAGGGCACTCCTAGAAGGTGACATTAGCAAGATAGAAATTCAACAGGCGATGGCCAATCTATCGTACCACAAAGCCCCCGGGGAAGACGGCTTTACATCTGAATTCTATAAATGGTCCAGGACAGATACAGTGGAAACCCTATACAACGCTTTCCAGGGAGTGGACGCACGGGATCCCTATATCCTATCTCCAACAAAGCCACTATCACAGTTTTACCCAAACCAGGAAGAGACCCACTTCTTTGTGGGAGCTACCGTCTCATATCACTACTTAATGGAGACACCAAAATCTTAGCAACAATATTAGCAACCTGACTTAAAAAAGTAATTCCCTCTCTGATCCATCATACCCAGGTGGGCTTTGTACCAGGCCGCTCATCACGGAATCATCTCCGTACGCTATTCCATACCATATGGACAGCGCGAGATTCACAGGAAGAAGCCCTTGCCCTCTCATTGGATGCAGAAAAGACATTCGACCGCATAGAATGGTGGTATCTTTTTGAAATGTTAAAACGCTTCGGACTAGGGACTAACTTCATTAATAGAATACGACTACTCTGTGATTCCCCGACAGCTCAGGTGAACTGTGGAGGGTTCCTATCTGACACCTTCCCGATCTCCAGAGGAACACGACAGGGCTGCCCACTATCCCCACTATTATTCTTATTAGCTGTCGAACCACTTGCGGCGGTAATTAGGAACTCCAATGTAATATCAGGAATCCCGATCAGGGGCGGATGTTCCAACATTTATCTATACGCAGACAATATCCTACTCACGCTCACCGACCTATCCAATTTCCTACCAGCTCTTAAACAGATATTGACAGAATTTGAGCAGCTTTCGGGCTATCGGATGAACTGGGATAAAAGCGAGGCCCTCCCCTTATCCCCTGTAACAACCAGCTCCTCCCTACAAGGTCTACCGGTTAAATGGAAACACACACGGCTCCGTTACTTAGGTATTGATATAAATAGAGGCCTAGAAAACATAGCGATAGACAACTTAATCACTGACATGAAACGAGACTTTGAGAAATGGAAACAATTAGGATTCTCCATGTGGGGTAGGGTGCAGGCGGTAAGAATGGTAACCCTCCCAAGATTTTTATACGTGCTGGGTATGCTTCCTTTATACATACCATTAACCCTCCTGCGAGAGATGGACCGTTGCATTCGCGCCTTTGTCTGGGGATCCATGCGCCCACGACTGCCCAGAGCCATGTTATTAGCATGACGTGAATTTGGAGGTTTGAACCTCCCTTCCATAGAACATTATTCTTAAGCATTACACTTATCACAGATGACCCTCTTACTCCCGAATGTGCGGGACCCACCACAGTTACAGGAGATCCTCACGAACTGCAGATACTATACAACACGGACATGCTGGACCAATGAACTACCGATCCCATGATAGGGGCCACGAGGAAAGCTTGCCGACAGGCGGACCGCTCCCTGAAAATAGACTCATATCTCCATGACAGAGCCCCCCTATGGGGCAATAAAGGACTCCAGATAGGAGGTAAGACCATCCACTGGCGGGACTGGTATCAAAAAGGCATCATAAGGATAGACCAACTCATCTCTGGAGACAATTGGAAGACGTTCAGGGAGATACAGGGCCAATTTGCCCTCCCCAATCACCATTCATGGCGCTACCTACAGTTGCGACACTGTCTGATACAGCGACTAGGACGATCCCCCCGGCAATTAACACATTCACCAATACTCCAATACCTAGAAACATGGGGCCAAATGAAAGGGGCTGTGTCGGGGGTACAGGCGGTGCTTAATCGACACCTCTTCTCGCTACCACTACTCAACTCCCTTAGAGAAAAATGGCAAACCTGTCTACAGAAAGATTATGACCTAGAAGACTGGGCTGAATTAATTGAGGCTAGAGGCCGAGGAGCCCGTGAAGCTCGCCTGGAATTCTGCCTCTTCAAGACTCTACATGACTGGTATTGGACCCCCCAAGAAACTATACACGGCACAACTTTTGCCCCACGCATCCTGTTGGAGATGCCCCAACAAACATTGCGACCTTACCCACATCTTACATGATTGTACTGCTATACAACCCTTCTGGCGGGCGATAGGACACACTCTCGGATAGGTGTTGCCCTTACTGCCAACGCTCACACCATCCCTCATACTCCTACACGATACAGGGGAACTACAACATCTCTCACAACCCCAAAGCCGACTATTGCATACTGCGCTAGCCACAGCCAAATTATGTATCCTCAGGCATTGGCGGGCAATGGCTGCTCCCTCCCAGGAAGAATGGATTGGTGCAATGTACCAGGCAGCCTCCCACGAATGCCTCATATATGACCTACAGGATAAAACTGATATATTCCTACAAACATGGTCACCCTTCCTACCTAATCTGATGACCTAGATATATCCTGTGATAGACCACCAAAACCATTTAAATTATGCAAACAAAAACCAATGCCCACACATTAATATATATAACATAACCTTCAATTATATTGTACCCTCTTTTTACATTGTCCTCTCATCCCTAATAAATCATCATTACTATCATCCCTGTCTACATCTAGGTCGCCTTATCCCCTTCAACCCCCTCCCTTTGCCCCCCCTCCCCCTCCCTCGGTCACCACTGCTACGAGCACCACTGCCGCCATAGCGGTCCCCATTATCTTTCTTTCTATTAGTGTTATTATCATCATAATGGATATTATTACCCCTATCGCCCTTTATATCTATCTTTCTCTACCTAGAAATAATCTAATTATTATGCTTTTCAACATTATTTACCCAATTAAGTTGAATACCCCTTAATCAATCATTAATCATGGATACACTCCCGCACCCTGGCGGCAGGACACCTTATTATCAATATACTAACACGTATCACGAACAATCACTCCATATATTACAATAGCACAACACGACTATCCTTGATCAATGTTTCCTCAATAGAAAACACCCCAATTTCTTTCTTACCTATGTATCAGTACTCATTGGGTCTTTCTTGTCCTCTCCGTAAAACTACCCTCCCTATGAGTCCCTGAGTTCCTTGAGGAAGGGATACTACTAGAAACAGACAGGAATGCTCTTACAACGAACCATCTCTGTTCAAAATGTACACCATGTCACAGAGAGGCTATTATACTAAATACCCATCAATGGCACCTATTAATATAATACAATAGAATAGTAATATGCTGCAGTTAATCTATGATATGGATATACCCAAAACGTATGGCTGTATACCCTTTAAAGACGAAGTTCAAGTAGTCTCAAGATTGATACATTTTATTTGTTTGGAGACATGAGACCACTATGCTATTAATACTGGCTCTTAAATGTGATTATTAATGCTGGGATAAGGCACGTTTTTCTGTGTTTGATATACTTGTATACAATGATTGAAGACTGTAAAAGCGGAGTACCCCCAAAGATGGGAGGAATTTTGTTAACTTATCCTTTGTACATGACTTGTGTAACGAAATATGAATAATGACTATAATAATAATAATAAAAAATAACACAAAAAAAAACTATACAGGGATGCACCAATTTGTGTGGAAAACTGGTGCATCACTGTGTTGTGAGAATGATGTTATGACCCAGTGCCAATATACTGACACTGGTGCACTTCCAAGCCACATGTGTGCCTACATGTGGCTACTAATCACCTTGTTCACACGCTGCTACCTATTGCACAGCACAGGACTCCAAAGATATGACTCTCTGCTTGTGAATGGGTAATCCTTGCACAGGACACAATGTCACCATCCAGCCTACTTTGATATCTGATCACGTGTCAGCTCATCCTATCTAGCATTGAGTTCAACACACAATAGCCGCAATCACTACACGGGACAGACATTATCACACTTACTGGATACATCTGGGTCCTGAAATCTTGCCACTTCTCCGATGGTGTAGGGGGCAGGTCCACCTGTAAGACATCGATGGAAATATATGCTCAATGTCATATCACTGTCACTACGAGTGGACAACATATCACAGTGTGTAACATTTTAGATGAGTGAGCTAGTGATCCTGCATGAAGACAGTACAACAGACATACCACTGCAAACTCACATTGACACTGACGCTCCAGTGATTTAGAGCCACACATCTGCACACATGCACTGGGCCTAAGATTCATGTGGTGCTAAACCCTACAACAATCATATGTGGCCAATTATGTCTGTGACTGCTTTTAAATAAAGCAGTATTTTTTTTTTTTTAAATGCAGCACGTTTTCATTAAAGGAAAACGGAATGCATTCCAAAATCAAAAAAATGCTAAGTTTACTTTTCATTTTTTTCAGAGTAGACAGGGGTCCGTGGGACCACTGCCTCCTCCGGAAAAATGCTTTCACATGCAGTCACAAAGGGGGAGGGGTCCCATTGGGACACCTTCCCTTTTGCGAATGGGTTAGCACCAGCTGTGACTGTGACTCGCAATTAAGAAGGGAACGCCCCTTCCTAAATGCAACTCGCAAACCCTTTTTGCGATTTGTTAATGTGATGATTGGCAAAATTGGGGTTGTGCATTGGAAAAAGCTTTTTCACGTCATAAAAGGCCCGATTCTCCAAATTGGTCCGTTTGCGATGATAAAAAAAAGCTTCGTACATGTGGCCCTAAGTGTAGGAAAGTACCTTCTTGCCTGGCATGTTACCCCCATATTTCACTGTATATATGTTGTTTTAGTTGTATGTGTCACTGGGACCCTGCCAGCCAGGGCCCCAGTGCTCATCAGTGCTCATAAGTGTTCCCTGTATGTGTTCCCTGTGTGATGACTAACTGTCTCACTGAGGCTCTGCTAACCAGAACCTCAGTGGTTACGCTCTCTCTTTGCTTTCCAAATTGTCACTAACAGGCTAGTGACCAATTTCACCAATTCACATTTGCATACTGGAACACCCTTATAATTCCCTAGTATATGGTACTGAGGTACCCAGGGTATTGGGGTTCCAGGAGATCCCTATGGGCTGCAGCATTTCTTTTGCCACCCATAGGGAGCTCTGACAATTCTTACACAGGCCTGCCATTGCAGCCTGAGTGAAATACCGTCCACGTTATTTCACAGCCATTTACCACTGCACTTAAGTAACTTATAAGTCACCTATGTGTCTAACCTTTACCTGGTAAAGGTTGGGTGCGAAGTTACTTAGTGTGTGGGCACCCTGGCACTAGCCAAGGTGCCCCCACATTGTTCAGGGCAAATTCCCCGGACTTTGTGAGTGCGGGGACACCATTACACGCGTGCACTGTACATAGGTCACTACCTATGTACAGCGTCACAATGGGAACTCCGAACATGGCCATGTAAAATGTCTAAGATCATGGAATTGTCACCCCAATGCCATTCTGGCATTGGGGAGACAATTCCATGATCCCCCGAGTCTCTAGCACAGACCCAGGTACTGCCAAACTACCTTTCCCGGGGTTTCACTGCAGCTGCTGCTGCTGCCAACCCCTCAGACAGGTTTCTGCCCTCCTGGGGTCCAGCCAGGCTTGGCCCAGGAAGGCAGAACAAAGGACTTTCTCAGAGAGAGGGTGTTACACCCTCTCCCTTTGGAAAAAGGTGTCAGGGCTGGGGAGGAGTAGCCTCCCCCAGCCTCTGGAAATGCTTTGATGGGCACAGATGGTGCCCATCTCTGCACAAGCCAGTCTACACCGGTTCAGGGATCCCCCAGCCCTGCTCTGGCGTGAAACTGGACAAAGGAAAGGGAGTGACCACTCCCCTGACCTGCACCTCCCCTGGGAGGTGCCCAGTGCTCCTCCAGTGTGCTCCAGACCTCTGCCATCTTGGAAACAGAGGTGCTGCTGGCACACTGGACTGCTCTGAGTGGCCAGTGCCAGCAGGTGACGTCAGAGACCCCTTCTGATAGGCTCTTACCTGTGTTGCTAGCCTATCCTCCTTCCTAAGTAGCCAAACCTCCTTTTCTGGCTATTTAGGGTCTCTGCTTTGGGGAATTCTTTAGATAACGAATGCAAGAGCTCATCAGAGTTCCTCTGCATCTCTCTCTTCACCTTCTGCCAAGGAATCGACCGCTGACTGCTCTGGACGCCTGCAAAACCGCAACAAAGTAGCAAAGACGACTACTGCAACCTTGTATCGCTGATCCGGCCGCCTTCTCGACTGTTTTCCTGGTGGTGCATGCTGTGGGGGTAGTCTGCCTCCTCTCTGCACTAGAAGCTATGAAGAAATCTCCAGTGGGTCGATGGAATCTTCCCCCTGCAACCGCAGGCAACAAAAGACTGCATCAACGGTCCTCTGGGTCCCCTCTCAGCACGACGAGCGTGGTCTCTGGAACTCAGCAACTCTGTCCAAGTGACTCCCACAGTCTAGTGACTCTTCAGTCCAAGTTTGGTGGAGGTAAGTCCTTGCCTCCCCACGCTAGACTGCATTGCTGGGTACCGCGTGATTTGCAGCTGCTTCGGCTCCTGTGCACTCTTCCAGGATTTCCTTTGTGCACAGCCAAGCCTAGGTCCCCGACACTCTAACCTGCAGTGCACAACCTCCTGAGTTGTCCTCCGGCATCGTGGGATCTTCTTTTGTGACTTCGGGTGAGCTCGGGTTCACTTTTCTTTGTAGTGCCTGTTCTGGCACTTCTGCGGGTGCTGCCTGCTTCTGAGAGGGCTCCTTGTCTTGCTGGGCACCCCCTCTGTCTCCTCACGCAATTGGCGACATCCTGGTCCCTCCTGGGTCACAGCAGCATCCAAAAACCCTAACCATGACCCTTGCAGCTAGCAAGGCTTGTTTGCGGTCTTTCTGCGTGGGAACACCTCTGCAAGCTTCTTCACGACGTGGGACATCCACCCTCCAAAGGGGAAGTTCCTAGTCCTCTTCATTCTTGCAGAATCCACAGCTTCTACCATCCGGTGGCAGCTTCTTTGCACCCTCAGCTGGCATTTCCTGGGCATCTGCCCAATCTCGACTTTGTCGCGACTCTAGGACTTGGTCCCCTTGTTCCACAGGTACTCTCATCCGGAAATCCATTGTTGTTGCATTGCTGGTGTTGGTCTTCCTTGCAGAATTCCCCTATCACGACTTCTGTGCTCTCTGGGGAACTTAGGTGCACTTTACACCTACTTTTCAGGGTCTTGGGGTGGGCTATTTTTCTAACCCTCACTGTTTTCTTACAGTCCCAGCGACCCTCTACAAGCTCACATAGGTGTGGGGTCTATTTGTGGTTCGCATTCCACTTTTGGAGCATATGGTTTGTGTTGCCCCTATACCTATGTGCTCTCATTGCAATCTATTGTGACTGTACATTGCTTGCATTGCTTTCTATTGCTATTACTGCATATTTTTGGTAGGTATTGTGTACATATATCTTGTGTATATTTGCTATCCTCATACTGAGGGTACTCACTGAGATACTTTTGGCATATTGTCATAAAAATAAAGTACCTTTATTTTTAGTATATCTGTGTATTGTGTTTTCTTATGATATTGAGCATATGACACCAGTAGTATAGTAGGAGCTTTGCATGTCTCCTAGTTCAGCCTAAGCTGCTCTGCTAAGCTACCTTTTCTATCAGCCTAAGCTGCTAGAACACCTCTTCTACACTAATAAGGGATACCTGGACCTGGTGCAGAGTGTATGTACCCCTTGGTACCCACTACAAACCAGGCCAGCCTCCTACATTGGTCGTGCAGCAGTGGGATAAGTACTTGCAACTACTTACCACTTTGTCATTTTGTACTTTTCATAAGAGAAAAATATACAAAACAAGTTTAGTGTATGTACACCTAACCAAAAAGTTTTGCTTTTCTTCTCTTACTCTATTGCTAAGTGCTGAAAAGTACCTCTAAAACTTTCAAAAAGTTTCTAAAAAGTTGAACAAGTTTTTTTCTGTTGCCTTAAAAAGTTCTGAAACTTTTTCTTTCTTTTTCTGTCCCTTAAACTCTTTTCTATCATGTCTGGTACAGGTCTTACTCTTGATCTGGCCAGCACAGCTTATGACCACCTTAACTGGAAAGGTGTAAGGAGTCTCTGCATTGATAGAGGTTTAGGGGTAGGGAAGAATCCCTCTAGAGAATTGTTAGTTAACATGCTCATTAAAAATGATAAGGCCTTAGCTGGCACATCTGGTGAGAAGTTAGCAGATGGTTCACCCTCTGACTCTGGGGCAGCCCCAGCAAGAATGTTAGATGGTATTCTTTCCATCCTGCCCCTTAGAAGGCCACCTAGCATGGCTGGTACTAATGTGAGCTCTCATCACAGTAGGGATGTCATTCCTTTAGGCCAGGTTGTTAGAGTGCCAACTGTTAGGGACAGGTCTCCCTCTGGTCATTCACACCATTCTTCTGTGTCAAAGCATGCCCAACCCACCCACCCTGATGACAGAATGTTAGAAAGGGAGCTCAATAGATTGAGAGTGAAAGAGTCCAGGCTGAAGCTTAAACAGCAACAGCTGGCTCTAGACAGGGAAACATTAGACTTAGAAAAAGAAAGGCAGAGGTTTGGGTTAGGACCCCATGGTGGCAGCAGCAGTATTACAGATAGTAATCCTGTGAAAGAGCATGATTCTAGGAATCTTCACAAGATAGTTCCCCCTTACAAGGAGGGGGATGACATTAACAAGTGGTTTGCTGCACTGAGAGGGCCTGTGTTGTACAGGGGGTCCCTCAAAGGCAGCGGGCTGCTATCCTATGGCTATCTTTCAGTGGAAAGGGTAGGGATAGGCTCCTTACTGTTAAGGAAAGTGATGCCAATAATTTTACAGTTTTAAAGAATGCACTCCTGGATGGTTATGGCTTAACCACTGAACAATACAGGATTAAGTTCAGAGAAACCAAAAAGGAGTCTTCACAAGACTGGGTAGACTTTGTTGACCATTCAGTGAAGGCCTTGGAGGGGTGGTTACATGGCAGTAAAGTTTCTGACTATGAAAGCCTGTATAACTTGATCCTGAGAGAGCATATTCTTAATAACTGTGTGTCTGATTTGTTACACCAATATCTAGTGGACTCAGATCTGACCTCTCCCCAAGAATTGGGAAAGAAGTCAGACAAATGGGTCAGAACAAGAGTGAACAGAAAAGTTAATACAGGGGGTGACAAGGATGGCAAGAAGAAGGATGGTAAGTCTTCAGACAAGAGTGGGGACAAATCTAAAAATGAGTCTTCATCAGGTCCACAGAAACACTCTGGTGGGGGTGGTGGGTCCAAATCCTCTTCTAATCAAGTAAAGAAACCATGGTGCTATTTATGTAAAGTAAAAGGCCATTGGACAACTGATGCCAGTTGTCTAAAGAAAAGCACCAAGCCTCCCACTACCACAACCCCTGCTGCTACACCTAGTGCCCCTAGTAATAGCAGTGGTGGTGGGAGCAAACCAAATAATAGCCAATGCAAGGGAGTAGCTGGGCTCACTTTTGGTAATTTAGTTGGGGTTGGTCTTGTTAGGGAGACCACACAGGCTGTGTTAGTCTCTGAAGGTGCCATTGATTTGACTACCTTGGTTGCTTGTCCCCTTAATATGGATAAGTACAAGCAACTTCCACTAATAAATGGTGTTGAGGTTCAGGCCTACATGAACACAGGTGCCAGTGTTACTATGGTAATAGAGAAACTGGTCCACCCTGAACAACACCTACTTGGTCACCAGTACCAAGTGACTGATGCTCATAACAACACTCTTATCCACCCCATGGCTGTTGTTAATCTCAACTGGGGGAGGGGTTACTGGTCCAAAGAAAGTTGTGGTTACCTCAGATTTACCTGTAGACTGTCTACTAGGGAACGATTTAGAGACATCAGCTTGGGCAGAAGTGGAGTTGGAGGCTCATGCAGCAATGCTGGGCATTCCTGGGCATATTTTTGCTTTGACAAGGGCTCAGGCCAAAAAGCAAAAAGGACAGGGTGACTTGGATCCTGGAACAATGGACCAAGTGCTCCCTAAAGCTAGGGTTAGTAAAGGTAAATCACTACCTACTATCCCTCCCTCTTCAGTGGATTCAACTTCTGAGGAAGAAGAATTTCCCCCCTGTGCAGAACCTTCACCAGAGGAGCTGGAAGCAGACACTGCTGAGCTTTTGGGTGGAGGGGGGCCTGCCAAGGAGGAGCTGAGTGTGGCACAGCAGACCTGTCCCACACTAGAGGGTCTAAGACAGCAAGCTGTCAAACAGCAAAATGGGGATGTCAGTGACTCTCACAGAGTTTACTGGGAGGACAACCTCTTGTATACAGAGGCAAGGGACCCAAAACCTGGAGCTGCCAGGAGATTGGTTATTCACCTGCAATACAGAGAGTTCCTCCTAACTCTAGCCCACGACATTCCCTTGGCTGGACATTTGGGGCAGATGAAAACATGGGATAGGCTTGTCCCCCTGTTTCATTGGCCTAGAATGTCAGAGGACACAAAGGAATTTTTAAGTCCTGTGTCACCTGTCAAGCCAATGGCAAAACAGGTGGCACCCCAAAGGCTCCCCTTATTCCACTACCTGTGGTTGGGGTTCCCTTTGAAAGGGTAGGGGTTGACATAGTTGGCCCCCTTGACCCTCCTACTGCTTCAGGCAATAGGTTTATCTTGGTGGTAGTGGACCATGCCACCAGATATCCTGAAGCAATTCCTCTAAGGACCACTACAGCTCCTGCAGTGGCAAAGGCCCTCCTGGGAATCTTTTCCAGGGTGGGTTTCCCAAAAGAGGTAGTATCAGACAGGGGTAGCAACTTTATGTCTGCATACTTAAAGGCCATGTGGAAGGAATGTGGTGTAACATACAAATTCACCACACCTTATCATCCACAAACAAATGGACTGGTTGAGAGATTTAACAAAACTCTCAAAGGAATGATAATGGGACTCCCTGAAAAACTCAGGAGGAGATGGGATGTCCTGTTACCTTGCCTCCTTTTTGCTTACAGGGAGGTACCCCAAAAAGGAGTGGGCTTCAACCCCTTTGAACTCCTATTTGGACACCCTGTAAGAGGTCCTCTAACACTTGCAAAGCATGGTTGGGAACAACCTTTAAAAGCTCCTAAGCAAGACATAGTGGACTATGTACTTGGTCTAAGATCCAGAATGGCTGAGTATATGAAAAAGGCCAGTAAAAACCTTCAGGCCAGCCAAGAGCTCCAAAAGCAATGGCATGACCAGAAGGCTGTTCTGATTCAGTACCAACCAGGGCAGAAAGTGTGGGTCTTGGAGCCTTTGGCCCCAAGAGCACTCCAAGACAAATGGAGTGGACCCCACATTATTGTTGAAAAGAAGGGAGAAGTCACCTACTTGGTTGACTTAGGCACTGCCAGGAGTCCCCTTAGGGTGCTCCATTCAATCGCCTGAAACCCAACTATGACATGGCTGATCTCACCCTGCTCATGGCAACAGATGAAGGACAGGAGGAAGAGAGTGACCCTCTCCCTGATCTCTTCTCTTCCACAGAACAAGATGCTCTAGTGGAAGGTGTATGTTTGGCAAATTGTCTTACTGCTGAGCAGAAAGACCACTGCATAAATCTCCTGGGTCAGTTTTCTGAACTCTTTTCAACTGTGCCAGGCACCACTTCTTGGTGT
Source organism: Pleurodeles waltl (assembly GCF_031143425.1). Classification (NCBI taxonomy): domain Eukaryota; kingdom Metazoa; phylum Chordata; class Amphibia; order Caudata; family Salamandridae; genus Pleurodeles; species Pleurodeles waltl. The sequence goes on along the minus strand of NC_090444.1, from coordinate 1,146,679,650 downwards.
GAGCACACTATAGATACTGGAGATAGCTTGCCTGTCAAAAGTAAGATCTATAGGCAGCCTGACCATGTCAGGGACTGCATAAAACAAGAAGGTCAGAAAATGCTTGAACTGGGAGTGGTTGAGCACTCTGAAAGTCCATGGGCCTCTCCTGTGGTACTCGTACCAAAACCTCATTCCAAAAATGGGAAAAAGGAAATGAAATTTTGTGTGGATTACAGAGGTCTCAACCAGGTAACTAAAACTGATGCTCACCCTATACCCAGGGCAGATGAGCTAATAGATACACTGGCATCTGCCAAGTATCTAAGCACCTTTGATTTGACTGCAGGGTATTGGCAGATCAAGTTATCAGAGGATGCTAAAACAAAAACAGCATTTTCAACTATTGCAGGGCACTACCAATTTACAGTAATGCACTTTGGTTTGAAAAATGCACCTGCCACTTTTCAGAGGTTGGTGAATACAGTCCTGCAAGGGTTGGAGGCTTTTAGTGCAGCATATCTAGATGATATAGCTGTCTTTAGCTCCACCTGGGATGATCACCTGGTCCACCTGTGGAAGGTTTTAGAGGCCCTGCAAAAGGCAGGCCTCACTATCAAGGCTTCAAAGTGCCAGATAGGGCAGGGGAAAGTGGTTTATCTGGGACACCTTGTAGGTGGAGAACAGATTGCACCACTTCAGGGGAAAATCCATACTATTATAGATTGTGTTCCCCCTACAACTCAGACCCAGGTGAGAGCCTTCTTAGGCCTCACTGGGTATTACAGGAGGTTCATAAAGAACTATGGCTCCATAGCAGCCCCTCTTAATGACCTCACTTCAAAGAAAATGCCTAAAAAGGTATTATGGACAGCTAGCTGTCAAAAAACTTTTGAGGAGCTGAAACAGGCCATGTGCTCTGCACCTGTCCTAAAAAGCCCATGTTACTCCAAGAAATTCATTGTTCAAACTGACACATCTGAATTAGGGGTAGGGGCAGTCTTATCACAACTCAATTCTGAGGGCCAGGATCAACCTGTTGCTTTTATCAGCAGGAGGTTGACCCCTAGAGAAAAGCGTTGGTCTGCCATAGAGAGGGAGGCCTTTGCTGTGGTCTGGGCACTGAAGAAGTTGAGGCCATACCTGTTTGGCACTCACTTCATTGTTCAGACAGACCACAAACCTCTACTTTGGCTAAAACAAATGAAAGGTGAAAACCCTAAATTGTAGAGGTGGTCCATATCTCTACAGGGAATGGACTATACAGTGGAACATAGACCTGGGAGTACCGACTCCAATGCAAATTGACTCTCCAGATATTTCCACTTAGACAATGAAGACTCATCAGGTCATGGCTAGTCTTATTGTCCTTCGTTTGGGGGGGGGGGGTTGTGTAGGAAAGTACCATCTTGCCTGGCATGTTACCCCCATATTTCACTGTATATATGTTGTTTTAGTTGTATGTGTCACTGGGACCCTGCCAGCCAGGGCCCCAGTGCTCATAAGTGTGCCCTGTATGCGTTCCCTGTGTGATGACTAACTGTCTCACTGAGGCTCTGCTAACCAGAACCTCAGTGGTTACGCTCTCTCTTTGCTTTCCAAATTGTCACTAACAGGCTAGTGACCAATTTCACCAATTCACATTGGCATACTGGAACACCCTTATAATTCCCTAGTATATGGTACTGAGGTACCCAGTGTATTGGGGTTCCAGGAGATCCCTATGGGCTGCAGCATTTCTTTTGCCACCCATAGGGAGCTCTGACAATTCTTACACAGGCCTGCCATTGCAGCCTGAGTGAAATAACGTCCACATTATTTCACAGCCATTTACCACTGCACTTAAGTAACTTATAAGTCACCTATATGTCTAACCTTTACCTGGTAAAGGTTGGGTGCGAAGTTACTTAGTGTGTGGGCACCCTGGCACTAGCCAAGGTGCCCCCACATTGTTCAGGGCAAATTCCCCGGACTTTGTGAGTGCAGGGACACCATTACACGTGTGCACTGTACATAGGTCACTACCTATGTACAGCTTCACAATGGTAACTCCGAACATGGCCATGTAACATGTCTAAGATCATTAATGATCATTCTGGCATTGGGGTGACAATTCCATGATCCCCCGAGTCTCTAGCACAGACCCGGGTACTGCCAAACTACCTTTCCCGGGGTTTCACTGCAGCTGCTGCTGCTGCCAACCCCTCAGACAGGTTTCTGCCCTCCTGGGGTCCAGCCAGGCTTGGCCCTGGAAGGTAGAACAAAGGACTTCCTCAGAGAGAGGGTGTTACACCCTCTCCCTTTGGTAAAAAGTGTCAGGGCTGGGGAGGAGTAGCCTCCCCCAGCCTCTGGAAATGCTTTGATGGTCACAGATGGTGCCCATCTCTGCATAAGCCAGTCTACACCGGTTCAGGGATCCCCCAGCCCTGCTCTGGCGCGAAACTGGACAAAGGGGAGTGACCACTCTCCTGACCTGCACCTCCCCTGGGAGGTGCCCAGAGCTCCTCCAGTGTGCTCCAGACCTCTGCCATCTTGGAAACAGAGGTGCTGCTGGCACACTGGACTGCTCTGAGTGGCCAGTGCCAGCAGGTGACGTCAGAGACTCCTTCTGATAGGCTCTTGCCTGTGTTGCTAGCCTATCCTCCTTCCTAAGTAGCCAAAACTCCTTTTCTGGCTATTTAGGGTCTCTGCTTTGGGGAATTCTTTAGGTAACGAATGCAAGAGCTCATCAGAGTTCCTCTGCATCTCTCTCTTCACCTTCTGCCAAGGAATCGACCGCTGACTGCTCTGGACGCCTGCAAAATCGCAACAAAGTAGCAAAGACGACTACTGCCACCTTGTATTGTTGATCCGGCCACCTTCTCAACTGTTTTCCTGGTGGTGCATGCTGTGGGGGTAGTCTGCCTCCTCTCTGCACTAGAAGCTCCAAAGAAATCTCTTGTGGGTCGACGGAATCTTACCCCTGTAACCGCAGGCAACAAAAGACTGCATCACCGGTCCTCTGTGTCCCCTCTCAGCACGATGAGCGTGGTCCCTGGAACTCAGCAACTCTGTCCAAGTGACTCCCACAGTCCAGCGACTCTTCAGTCCAAGTTTGGTGGAGGTAAGTCCTTGCCTCCCCACGCTAGACTGCATTGCTGGGTACCGCGTGATTTGCAGCTGCTCCAGTTCCTGTGCACTCTTCCAGGATTTCCTTTGTGCACAGCCAAGCCTGGGTCCCCGACACTCTAACCTGCAGTGCACAACCTCCTGAGTTGTCCTCCGGCGTCGTGGGATCTTCTTTTGTGACTTCGGGTGAGCTCCGGTTCACTCTTCTTTGCAGTGCCTGTTCTGGCACTTCTGCGGGTGCTGCCTGCTTCTGAGAGGGCTCCTTGTCTTGCTGGGCACCCCCTCTGTCTCCTCACGGAACTGGCAACATCCTGGTCCCTACTGGGCCACAGCAGCATCCAAAAACCCTAACCGCGACCCTTGCAGCTAGCAAGGCTTGTTTGCGGTCTTTCTGCGTGGGAACACCTTTGCAAGCTTCTTCACGATGTGGGACATCCACCCTCCAAATGGGAAGTTCCTAGTCCTCTTTGTTCTTGCAGAATCCACAGCTTCTACCATCCGGTGGCAGCTTCTTTGCACCCTCAGCTGGCATTTCCTGGGCATCTGCCCAATCTCGACTTTGTCGCGACTCTTGGACTTGGTCCCCTTGTTCCACAGGTACTTTCGTCCGGAAATCCATCGTTGTTGCATTGCTGGTGTTGGTCTTCCTTGCAGAATTCCCCTATCACGACTTCTGTGCTCTCTGGGGAACTTAGGTGCACTTTACACCTACTTTTCAGGGTCTTGGGGTGGGCTATTTTTCTAACCCTCACTGTTTTCTTACAGTCCCAGCGACCCTCTACAAGCTCACATAGGTTTGGGGTCCATTCGTGGTTTGCATTCCACTTTTGGAGTATATGGTTTGTGTTGCCCCTATACCTATGTGCTCTCATTGCAATCTATTGTGACTGTACATTGCTTGCATTGCTTTCTATTGCTATTACCGCATATTTTTGGTATTGTGTACATATATCTTGTGTATATTTGCTATCCTCATACTGAGGGTACTCACTGAGATACTTTTGGCATATTGTCATAAAAATAAAGTACCTTTATTTTTAGTATATCTGTGTATTGTGTTTTCTTATGATATTGTGCATATGACACCAGTGGTATAGTAGGAGCTTTGCATGTCTCCTTGTTCAGCCTAAGCTGCTCTGCTAAGCTACCTTTTCTATCAGCCTAAGCTGCTAGAACACCTCTTCTACACTAACAAGGGATACCTGGACCTGGTGCAGAGTGTAAGTACCCCTTGGTACCCACTACAAACCAGGCCAGCCTCCTACACTAAGTGATAGTCGTACATGACTCAACAAACCTCTGACCTGCATTGTTAACATGTATCGACATGTGGACTCCATCTCAGTACTGGGACACTAACACTTCGTTCTCGTTGCATTCAACCTGGCCACAAACATTGCATGCAGCACGCCAACACATCTGCTACTGTCACTCAGGAGCATTCTACTATACACATATGTCAATGTGATACTCACCAACAGGGCCACCGATCACCACACCCAGGTGGTCCAGCAGATCCTGCTTTCTGGCCACCAGGTCAGCCCAGTGATGCTTTAGCTGGTGCTCATTATGGCTGGTATGGTACACCCTCTTCAGGTGGTGGAGCACCTTGCCTCACTACAGCCGCCTCGCTTCCGTCTGATACCCCTGTATCACCCTGCCACGCATCTCGAGCTTCATAGATAGGAAGTGGCACACCAGCCACACAAAGCCCTCAAGCTCCTCCTCCCCCATTCGTGTTAGCCTCGCCCTTCCTGACATGTCCCTCAACCACAATTTCAAACAGTAAATATTGAAACAATTAAATGACAATAAAGGAAACTTACTGCCCAAACTTAAGAACCCCAACTAATCTAATACCCAGACACCCCACAGTACAAATACAAAAGGAAATACAGTAAACTACACAAAATCAAATACACTGTTACAAGTAACAAACAGATTTCACGACAGACACAACAAGAGAGACACTACAAGATACAATATTCGCCTACAACACACCAGCAACACCGAGACAGTCACATAGTCAACAAATGCACAGACTATAAAGTGAAAGTGAATACACCCACTGTACCATGCCTGTAAATAGGATTTCCTATTACATCACTTCCTGTCCCCTTGCGACACATATTACGTCATGCGTGTATTTTTTTGTCGCATAAGATTTTTGCGTGACTATTTTCGATGCTTTAACTACATGTGCGGTGTTGGAAAATGGGTTATTGGTAAGGGCAGGTAGGTACCTACACTTAGCAACAGGCCACCAACCTCCACTTAGGTCCAGTTAGGTCTCAGTAAATTAAAACCAGCTCAACCCTTGGTAGCTTGGCAACGAGCGACAAGGCTTAACTTAGGAGACAGAGTGTGAAGCATTCAACTATCACAAAACAGTAATTAAATAAAACACAGGAAACATTTAAAAATCCAAAACCAATTTATAAAAATAGATTATATTTTTATCTTTTAAAATGACACAAAAACGAATACAATCGGATAAGGGGAACCGGAGATATGAATTTTTAAAGAATTATTGTTTTTTTAGTGCCTAGAAACAAAAAGCGCCAATCGGGTTGTCTGGGTGCACCTCGACTGGGGCAAAGTCAAAGTTTAAGGCCGACCGCGATGGAGCCCTGCTCGGCTACAGGCCGCAGGGGGCCTCGGTTAAAAGTTTACCTTCACACAGTCTCTTTTCTGAAGATTTTCTTCAGCGGGACGAACCTGCCAGTCCGATCCGACCTCCTGGAGCCCTTCTCCGGATACGCGTCGCGGGAATCCTCTGTGGAGATTTTTACCTTCGGACTTAGTCGTTTTTCCGAGGTGAAACTCCTTCGACCAGGGTAAACCTGGATCTTGATCCGATGTCCCTGGAGCCCTCCCCGGATACGCTGGCTGGGAGGTCCCGGTCAACTTTTTACCTTCGGACTTTGTGTCTTTTTCTGAGATTTTCTTTACTGAGACGAACCAGCAAATCAGGCCGGGTCGCGGTTGAGGCAAGCCGGCTAGAGTTGCCGCGGCGGGTCGGTCCCTCTATGAAGGTTTTTTTCAAAACTTCTCCAAACTTCTCCAAACTTCTGGGGCTTCTCTCAAATGTCCTCTTAAGGTTCTTTCACAGCTCACCCCAAGGGTCTAGAAGTTCTGAGATGGTCCTTGGGGGGTGCGGACTACAACTCCCAGAATGCACCTGGTGCAAACTCCTTTTTGGCCAATGGGCAGTGGTGAGCTGGTTGATTTCTTCAGGAGTTGGTGCAGGGGACTCTGGTTAGCAATTTTCCACCTGTAGCAAACAGGGAGTCCCTCCTTGAACCAGGTGAAGCCAGGCCTTCTTGTGGTGAAGCCCAAGTGTGGAGCTGGTGCAGTCCTTCTGAGTGCAGGTTCCAGGTGCAGCCCAGGGGTCCAGCAGGGTAGTCCTTCTTCTCCTTTGGTTCTTCCTTGTTGGAATCTGGTGGGGATCTCAGGTGTGGGTGCAGGTCTGCCAGTTTTATCCTTGCTCCTGGGTGAAAAGCAGGGGGGTCCTGGTTCTCCAATCAGGTGCAGGGTCCTTCTCCCTGTGATGACCACTTCCTGGGAAGTGTGGCAAAAATAAATCCCAGGAGGCAACATTCTTCAAAAATCCATCATGGCTGAATCTGATTTTTGGAGGTTACATCTGGCTGAGCCCACCCACTGGTGTGGCTAAAAATCATAAACACACCCCTCTCCTGCCCCCTCCTAATCTAATCAAGGGGGCACCTAGTTGTCTGGGGTTGCAGGATGTGGGGGTGTTGCTGGTAGCTCCAAATGTCCTTCTCTGCCTTTGAAGACCAGTTTGGCAGCCCTCCCCCTTCCTGCCTCACCATATGCTGAGGGGGGATTCCCTCCCACAGGCACATTCCTTTGTGTGAAGCCAGGCCACTTCACACCTCATCAAGGCTGCCAGAGGCTGGCCAATCAGAGCACAGCAGCAAAAACAATGCAGGGCTGAAATTGGCAACTTTTCAGGTAAAGTTTAAAACTCTTTACCTGAACAAGTTATATTAAGTCCAACAACTACTGTAGAAGTTGTTGGGTTTATTATAACAATTAATTTCCATCATTTAAGGGGACTTTCAAAATTAATATAAAGTCTCCCCATTCTAGCCTATGAAGGCCATTTAATACCATGAGTTGAAACAATTTTGGCTGTTTTACCTCACCAAGGCTTATAAAACTACTTTTATAATGTCCCTGCTTATAGTTACATGGCACCCAGCCCTAGGGGCACATACGGCACACCTTAGGGGTGACTTATATGTAAAAATAAGATAGTTTAACACTTTGGAACTACTTTTAATTCCAAAGTCGAATTTTCATATAACTTTAATTTGAAAGCAGCCAGCAAGGCAGGCCTGCCTTTAAAATTACACTGGACACTTCAGCAGTGCACCTATGGGTGCACTACCTATGCTGTGGTCCCTAAACCTACATGCCCTACCATATACTAGGGACTTATAGGTAGGTTAACTTAGCCAATTATAATTAGCCTAATTTGCATATCCACTTTACACAGAGCACGGGCCCTGGGACTGGTAAGCAGTACACAGGGCACAGCCAAGAGTCGGTAACCACCAGTACCTGTCCAAAAAGTGTGGGGGTGACCAGGGCAAAAAGGAGGACTTTCCTACATGCGGCAATATACAATGCATCACATGTAGACTTCGATTTCACTGGATAACTGCATGAGTGTACTGCGCGGGTGGAATTCATGCTAAGGGCCCATGTATCAGTAGTTTGCATTTGCAGGTCTTTTCGATGCATTAGTGTCAAAACTTTTGACTCTATCTGTGATTGCGTTATTTTATTATATTTACCATGGATGCACCCTGAATCAACATGCAAATAGGATGGTAAGGGCTGCAGTGTGTAATATAGTGTATGGCCACAAGTGGTAGAGCATGCAACTTTGTGAGTTGGGTGTGTATGGTCTGTAACAACGATGTGTGTGTTTCTGAAGAAACAGCTTGCAATACTTTGGACGTCATGCCTATGTATGAATGTGTGCCAAATGTGTATCCACATTTGATGGCAGTCAGTGATCTACAACAGTCATGGTATGTGTTTGTGAAATGTGTTCACTCATGTGATGTGTGTAGTTGTTTGACGTAGAGGACATTACATTTCAGACAACAAACAACTGTGGCATCTTGAGGATGGTTGATGAGTGCTATGTAGGATCTGTTACTCCTCATATGTCACTAATTGTTGGTTATGAGTTCATGTGACTTGTGTGTGGACTACACAAATGTCTGACATGTGTACATGTTGGTGCGTACTGTGTTTGAAAAACTGTGCCTAAATTCCACCCATAAAATGTTTTGTACACGTCAGTTTGACTCATTACAATTAGCTATGTTACCTGTGTTGCTGTGGTGAACCTGCTGCCCTAGCTGCATGTATTCACATAATTTCAGATGTGCATTCCACATAAGTGGCCAGTCCAAGTGTGTGGGCATGTGTACCCTGTGTCAGGATTGGGCTCCATGGCAGTGGCAGGACTGATTTCCAGGGATCGACTACATAGGTAAAGTGTTGTGACCATTGATCATCATGCCTGGGACACTCACGCTATCCACTGTCACAAATTATGCCCCCCCTTTTCACACAAGCTCCTTGCAGACATAGCAAGTGTCACACTTAGTAATGTCAGGGGTCTGTTCATACATTCCTGTACTTCTGATGTTTCACATCCACTGCCTCATGTAAGGGGTCCGTGTTTACCTTATGATTGGAGATGTCTTAGTTGTGTGTCATGTGCTACAGTTGAACATGTTGGCAACATGGATGTGGCCCCTCCATTACTCCAGTCAATCTAACTAACAAACTCTCATATCCGCAACTCAAATTAACTCATAATAATACTAAAACTGTACTCCTTATTAAATTATACTAATCCATCACTAATTCTTGTTGGGTACCGGAGTAGCGTGCTACTCATCGAAAAGCGCTTCGACGCCTCGTCAGGGGTAGTAAGCGCTATATAAATACGATTACAATTACAATTACAATATGTTGTGGTCCATTGATTGTGTCTTTCATTTGTGACATTCAAGAGATGAGTGTGTGATGGTTGCTGTACAATCATATGCACCACCTGTGATGTTGCATCAGAAGTATTCAGATTTATATTTGTGACATGCTCCCTGAGGTAATACTCACATTCCTAAGGTACATGTGATATTGAATGAAGACACCAGAGCAAGATTGTGTGATCAAGTAAGGTGGTTATTTACATATCTTAACAAGGTGTGTAGAGTGACTATAAAGTGAAAAAGTTGTGTACAATTTGCTGTCTGCGGCGCTTTCCTGTAGCTGTGTTCTGCTGTTCCCCCTCATTTTCCCTGCCACCGTCCTCCTACTCCTCCTCTTCCTCCTCAGGCAGTTCTTGGTCCGGCTCATATAATGGGATGTTCATCCTCACACAAATGTTGTGCTTGATAGCACAGGTCAGCATAATTTTACACACAATGGCCCTCATTACAACCCTGGCGGTTGGTGTTAAAGTAGCGGTAATACCGCAAACAGGCCAGCGAAAAAAAAAAGGGATTACGACCGTGGCGGAAACCGCCAACATAGACAGCCACTTTAACACCCCGACCGCCTCAGCGGTAGAAACAAACACTGCGGCGGTAACCACCAACAGACAGGCAGAAGACAATGTACCGCCCACACTATTATGACACACCAATCCGCCACCTTTTCCGGGGCGGAACCAACGCTATCAAAAGCGCGGCAGAAACAGTACACAGAAGGGAAAACACTCACCTCTCGACACCCCCACGTGGAACCAGGACGCCATGGAGCCCGAATTGCAGATACTGCCGATGCTGGTCTTCCTTCTCTTCTATCAGGAGCACCAAAGACGGCGGCAACGGCCACAGTGAGTACTGCACCTACAACACAGGGGAGGGGGGAGGAAAAAGAGAGTGACACACACACTCAACATGTAACACCCCCACCCTCACCACCATACACAAAAATACATGCTGCAACATTACATATACACTCCCCCACCCCCTGGAAGAAGGAAAGGACAAAAGGAAATGATTTGAACGAATGTAATCATGTGAAATCTCATTATCAAAATTCAAAATCCGATATATACAATTATGTATACCAACTACACAAGTACGGATAGTGCACCAATCATTGTCCGTCGACCACTGGGCCCAAAATGCATGGGCGAGGCCCACACATGATACCTGACTGGAAACGGAGAGAACACTGTTGGGGCATCAGATCGAAAATATACAGGCACCTCAGGGGGAGGGAGGGTGGGGGCACCTCAGCCTGATGAACGCACAATACCACTGCTGCACGAGGTGGCTCCATGCCCATTGAGGTATCCTGGGGAGTGCAAAGCCACAGTCTGTCAAGTCTCTCCAGTGGGTGTTTGCCTACTGCTTTATCCTGGGGAGTGCACAGCCACAGTCTCTCAAGTTTTTCCAGTGGGTGGGTTGCCCACTGCTTTATTCTGGGGAGTGCAAAGCCACGTTCTCTCAAGTGGATAACAGTCCCCACTGGTTCTGGGGGGGGCTTTGTGCCCAGAGTGCTTTATCCTGCCCAGGACAGAGATAGTGGATGTATTTCTCCACTGGTTCTGGAGGGGGCTTTGTGCCCAGAGTGCTTCATCCTGCCAAGGAAAGAGGTAGTGGATGTGAATCTCCACTTGTTCTGGAGGGGGCTTTGTGCCCAGAGTGCTTCATCCTGCCAAGGACAGAGGTAGTGGGTGTATTTCTCCACTGGTTCTGGAGGGGGCTTTGTGCCCAGAGTGCTTTATCCTGCCAAGGACAGAGGTAGTGGATGTGAATTCCCACTGGTCCTGGAGGGGGCTGTGTGCCCAGAGTGCTTCATCCTGCCAAGGACAGAGGTAGTAGATGTATTTCTCCACTGGTTCTGGAGGGGGCTTTGTGCCCAGAGTGCTTCATCCTGCCAAGGACAGAGGTAGTGGATGTGAATCTCCTCTGGTTCTGGAGGGGGCTTTGTGCCCAGAGTGCTTCATCCTGCCAAGGACAAAGGTAGTAGATGTATTTCTCCACTGGTTCTGGAGGGGGCGTGGTGCCCAGAGTGCTTCATCCTGCCAAGGGCAGAGGTAGAGGATGTGAATCTCCACTGGTTCTGGAGGGGGCTTTGTGCCCAGAGTGCTTCATCCTGCCAAGGACAGAGGTAATGGATGTGAATCTCCACTGGTTCTGGAGGGGAGGCTTTGTGCCCAGAGTGCTTCATCCTGCCAAGGACAGAGTTAGAGGATGTGAATCTCCACTGGTTCTGGAGGGGGCTTTGTGCCCAGAGTGCTTCATCCGGCCAAGGACAGAGATAGTGGATGTGAATCTCCACTGGTTCTGGGGGGAGGGGCTTTGAGCCCAGAGTGCTTCATCCTGCCAAGGACAGAGGTCGTGGATGTATTTCTCTACTGGTTCTGGAGGGGGCTTTGTGCCCAGAGTGCTTCATCCTGCCAAGGACAGAGGTAGTGGATGTGAATCTCCACTGGTTCTGGAGGGGGCTTTGTGCCCAGAGTGCTTCATCCTGCCAAGGACAGAGGTAGTGGATGTATTTCTCCACTGGTTCTGGAGGGGGCTTTGTGCCCAGAGTGCTTCATCCTGCCAAGGACAGAGGTAGTGGGTGTATTTCTCTACTGGTTCTGGAGGGGGCTTTGTGCCCAGAGTGCTTCATCCTGCAAAGGACAGAGGAAGTGGATGTATTTCTCCACTGGTTCTGGAGGGGGCTTTGTGCCCAGAGTGCTCCACGTGCAGTGTGGGGGTACAATTCACTCACCTGGGTGTGCGTGGCACGACATTGGCGAGGTACAGGTAGCATGATATGCCATGGAGGCTGCGACATACCCCACACTGCTGCGGCTTCGCCTTCCACCTGCAGGTGCCAACAGTGATGACAGTAATGCTTCATGGAAGCTGCCCAGGGTCCTGCAACTCTCCTCCAGCCTCGGATGACTGACCACTGGGGATGGTAGGCATGTCAGCGGTGGTGCCACTGTCCGAGGACGTCACGGGGCCGCTGGCAGTGCTTGCGGCGGTGTCTATGATGGCGGTTCTGGCGGCGGGGTCTGTGGTGGGGGTGCTTGCGGCAGGGTCTGTGGCGGCGGTGCTGGCGGCGGGGTCTGTGGCGGCAGTGCTTGCGGCGGTGTCTGTGTCAGCACCTGCTGAGGTAGAAAGTAGGATGTCTCCTGCAGCCTAGAATGGCTGCCCATCGGGGAAGAGGCTGGGAACTATCGCAGCGGCTGTAGATGTGCCGGAGGCGGTGCAGGTGGCAGAGCATGTGGCGGTGCAGGTGGCGGTGTTCACCGCCATACAGGTTGGTGTGGACGTGGACAGAAGGTGTGACACTGGTCCCCCCAGTCAGTGCCACCATGCCCTCTCCTGACCTGCCCTTCTGTTTTTGGCCCTTCCTCACCTTTGATGGTGGCGCAGTTGTCTTGCTACTATCCCCTTTCGTTTTCGCAGAGCCCTTGGTGGATGGTGGTTTCGGCTTCTCTCCGGGATGTGGGCACCTTTTTCACCTTGGCAGGTGGCGGAATGTCCTTGCCCTCTCTATGTGGCACACTGGCAGCCCTGATGGGTGGCGCACTCCATGACCCCGCAGTTGCTGGCACCACTGTGCCTGGGGATGTGGTGGCTGAGGTACTGGGATGGGACCTGGAAAGCCTGGCCCTAGGGGAAGGACGGGGGGGAGGTGCAGGGAAGAGGTCAATGTTAGCCAGGAAACGTTTTTTAGACACACAGGGACGGGTAGATGGAGGGGGTTTGGGAGTGGAAGAAGAGGTAGTGGTTGTAGGCGGTGTATGTTTGCTGAATTAGGGTGAAGGTGCATGGGCTGGAGACTGTTGTGAGGTGGATGGCTGTTGGGTGGGTGTGTGCCTGAGTTTGTGTACTTTGGGAGGAGGGCTCACAGACACACTGGTAGAGGACACTGGGGATGTATGAATGGTAGTGGGGGTGGTGATTGCACGTGAGCAGTGTGTGGTGATGGGCGTGCTGGTGATGGAGGTAATGGCTGAGGATGTAGTGCATGCAGGTGTGAGTGGAGACGAGACTGGGAGGGAGGAGGGAGACGTGGAGGAGGGGGACACTGTGGAGGAAGTGGATGTTGGTATGTGTGCATGGGTATGGTGCTTGTGTGAGTGCCTGTTGGATGTGTGGTGCTTATGTTTGCCTGAGCCACTTTTGTCTGTTGATGTGTGTGCATGCTGGTCTGATGGTGTGCTTAGGATAGGCTGAGGTACAGGGGATTGGTTCTGGGTGGAGGAGGTTGGAGGGGGGAGGCTGGACACAGGGTCAATGGCTGCCATCAGTGCTGAGGCCAGAGCCTGAAATGCTCTCTGTTGGGCTGCCTGGCCAGAATGAATGCCCTCCAGGTATGCATTTGTTTGTTGCAAATGCCTCTCAACTGCCTGGATGGCATTCAGAATGGTAGACTGACCAACAGTGAGGGATCTCAGGAGGTCAATAGCCTCCTCACTGAGGGCAGCAGGGCTGACTGGGGCAGGGCCTGAGGTGCCTGGGGCAAAGGAGATGCTCACCCTCCTGGGTGAGCGGGTATGGGACACACGCTGAGGGGCTGCTGGGAGGGCGGTGCTGGTGGGGGGGCGGGGGGGTGGGAGCTGTACCTGTTGATGCGGTGGGCACAGAGGGGCCTGCCACCGCAAGGGAGCTCCCATCACAGGAGGAGTCGCTGTCGCTGGTCTCTGCTCCTGTCCCCGCCGTGGAGCTCCCCTCGCCCTCCGTCCCACTAGTGGCGTCAGACTCCGTTGCTTCACCCTCCAGGGCCGAGTGGGGTGCAGCTCCCTCCTGCTCCGGTGCCAATGCTCCTCTGCCTGATGATGCTATTGCACACAAGAACAGGGAGACCACAAAAAGAAAAGGGGGGAGACAGAAGAAAGACATGTTCAGTGCATGCAACACCACTACCGTTGGCGGACACAACACACATGGAGCAGCCCTCTGCACTACGCCATGCACTTATAGTTCCTAGATTTTTCACATGCCCCTGGGGTACGAGGCCTAAGACCAATTGCTGTACACCTGGAAGTCACAGGAGCCTGACTAGGTGTAGATGGCTCTTACCACTAGTGGGGTTGGGGTGCCACATAGCCTGCCTCACAAGGGACCTTGCCTACCAAGATCGCCCTGGCCTAGGGGAACCCACTGGCCACCTACCCCACCCAGACACCTCGTAATGCACGCAGAGTCAGCTGAATGAGAGTGTACTCACCCCATTGTGGCTGCTGTGATGCCCTCAAGCGCCCATCCAACTCCGGATAGGCCACCGCCAGGATCCAGAACATCAGGGGGGTCATGGTGGGACGGGCACCCTTTCCACGTTGGGAGGCCATCCCCAGCTGGGCCTCCGCTGTCTTCTTGCTACAGCAGCGCAGGTCCTCCCATCTTTTACAGCAGTGGGTGCTCCGTCTGTGGTAAACCCCCAGGGTCCGGAAGTCCTTGGCGATGGCACGCCAAACAGCCTTCTTCTGGTGGGCACTGACCTAGAGGAATGGTACAGGGGGAAAGGACATTATTCACCCGGCCGGACCGTCATACTCATTGCCGACCAGTTACCACCCATGTCATGATGCACATACACTCACCATCCACACATGCAGGCCTCAGCCCCCGCCGTTTCTTCCAGCCACACCACTCAAAGCAGGCATTGCCCATTCAGCATGCTCACAGTGTACTCACCTGTTTGTCTGGAGGACCGTACATTTGAGTGTACTGGGAGAGGACCCCATCTACTAGTTTCTCCAACTCCTCCAAAGTGAAGGCAGGGGCCCTTTCCCCAGACACTGTAGCTATCGTCTCTTCCAGACACAGGTCACAGCAGCACTTGCAGTGTAGGTCCTCTCCTGTTGAAGGTCAGGTATTGTAGGAGGCTGGACTGGCTTGTAGTGAGTACCAAGGGGTACTTGCACCTTGCACCAGGCCCAGTTATCCCTTATTAGTGTATAGGGTGTCTAGCAGCTTAGGCTGATAGATAATGGTAGCTTAGCAAAGCAGCTCAGGCTGAACTAGGAGACGTGTGAAGCTACTACAGTACCACTTACTGTCATATGCACAATATCATAAGAAAACACAATACAAAGTTATACTAAAAATAAAGGTACTTTATTTTTATGGCAATATGCCAAAGTATCTTAGAGTGTACCCTCAGTGAGAGGATAGGAAATATACACAAGATATATATACACAATAGCAAAAATATGCAGTATAGTCTTAGAAAACAGTGCAAACAATGTATAGTTACAATAGGATGCAATGGGGAAACATAGGGATAGGGGCAACACAAACCATATACTCCAAAAGTGGAATGCGAACCACGAATGGACCCCAAACCTATGTGACCTTGTAGAGGGTCGCTGGGACTATTAGATAATAGTGAGAGTTAGAAAGATAACCCTCCCCAAGACCCTGAAAAGTGAGTGCAAAGTGCACTAAAGTTCCCCTAAGGACAAAATAGTCGTGTTAGAGGGAAAATGCAAGGAAAACACAAATCAGCAATGCAACAACGATGGATTCCTGACTGAGGGTACCTGTGGAACAAGGGGACCAAGTCCAAAAGTCACAAGCAATTCGGAGATGGGCAGATGCCCAAGAAATGCCAGCGGTTGGTGCAAAGAAGCTCTTACTAGGCTGAAGAACTGTGAATACTGCAGGAACGACACGGGCTAGAGACTTCCCCTTTGGAGGATGGATCCCCCACGCCTTGGAGAGTCGTGCAGAAGTGTTTTCCCGCCGGATGGACGCCAACAAGCCTTGCTACACGCAAATCGTGCATTTGGCGTTTTTGGACGCTGCTGGGGCCCAGGAGGGACCAGGAGGTCGCAAATTGGACCTGCAGAGAGAGGGGACGTCGAGCAAGACAAAGAGCCCTCACTGAAGCAGGTAGCACCCGGAGAAGTGCCAGAAACAGGCACTATGAGGATGCGTGAAACGGTGCTCGCCGAAGTTGCACAAAGGAGTCCCACGTCGCCGGAGACCAACTTAGAAAGTCGTGCAATGCAGGTTAGAGTGCCGTGGACCCAGGCGTGGCTGTGCACGAAGGATTTCCGCCGGAAGTGCACAGGGGCCGGAGTAGCTTGCAAAGTCGCGGTTCCCAGCAATGCAGCCCAGCGAGGTGAGGCAAGGACTTACCTCCACCAAACTTGGGCTGAAGAGTCACTGGACTGTGAGGGTCACTTGGACGGTGTCGCTGGATTCGAGGGACCTCGCTCGTCGTGCTGAGAGGAGACCCAAGGGACCGGTAATGCAGCTTTTTGGTGCCTGCGGTTGCAGGGGGAAGATTCCGTCGACCCACGGGAGATTTCTTCTGAGCTTCTGGTGCAGAGAGGAGGCAGACTACCCCCACAGCATGCACAAGCAGGAAAACAGTCGAGAAGGCGGCAGGATCAGCGTTACAGAGTTGCAGTAGTCGTCTTTGCTACTATGTTGCAGGTTTGCAGGCTTCCAGCGCGGTCAGCGGTCGATTCCTTATCAGAAGGTGAAGAGGGAGATGCAGAGGAACTCGGCTGAGCTCATGCATTCGTTATCTAAAGTTTCCCCAGAGACAGAGACCCTAAATAGCCAGAAAAGAGGGTTTGGCTACCTAGGAGAGAGGAAAGGCTACTAACACCTGAAGGAGCCTATCAGCAGGAGTCTCTGACGTCACCTGGTGGCACTGGCCACTCAGAGCAGTCCAGTGTGCCAGCAGCACCTCTGTTTCCAAGATGGCAGAGGTCTGGAGCACACTGGAGGAGCTCTGGACACCTCCCAGGGGAGGTGCAGGTCAGGGGAGTGGTCACTCCCCTTTCCTTTGTCCAGTTTCGCGCCAGAGCAGGGGCTAAGGGGTCCCTGAACCGGTGTAGACTGGCTTATGCAGAATTGGGCACATCTGTGCCCAACAAAGCATTTCCAGAGGCTGGGGGAGGCTACTCCTCCCCTGCCTTCACACCATTTTCCAAAGGGAGAGGGTGTCACACCCTCTGTCAGAGGAAGTTCTTTGTTCTGCCATCCTGGGCCAGGCCTGACTGGACCCCAGGAGGGCAGCTGCCTGTCTGAGGGGTTGGCAGCAGCAGCAGCTGCAGTGAAACCCCAGGAAGGGCAGTTTGGCAGTACCAGGGTCTGTGCTACAGACCACTGGGATCATGGGATTGTGCCAACTATGCCAGGATGGTATAGAGGGGGCAATTCCATGATCATAGACATGTTACATGGCCATATTCGGAGTTACCATGGTGAAGCTACATATAGGTAGTGACCTATATGTAGTGCACGCGTGTTATGGTGTCCCCGCACTCACAAAGTTCAGGGAATTGGCTCTGAACAATGTGGGGGCACCTTGGCTAGTGCAAGGGTGCCCTCACACTAAGTAACTTTGCACCTAACCTTTACCAGGTAAAGGTTAGACATATAGGTGACTTATAAGTTACTTAAGTGCAGTGTAAAATGGCTGTGAAATAACGTGGACGTTATTTCACTCAGGCTGCAGTGGCAGGCCTGTGTAAGAATTGTCAGAGCTCCCTATGGGTGGCAAAAGAAATGCTGCAGCCCATAGGGATCTCCTGGAACCCCAATACCCTGGGTACCTCAGTACCATATACTAGGGAATTATAAGGGTGTTCCAGTAAGCCAATGTAAATTGGTAAAATTGGTCACTAGCCTGTTAGTGACAATTTGAAAGTAATGAGAGAGCATAACCACTGAGGTTCTGGTTAGCAGAGCCTCAGTGAGACAGTTAGGCACCACACAGGGAACATATACATGCACACCTATGAGCACTGGGGCCCTGTGTGACAGGGTCCCAGTGACACATACATATAGGCCACAAACCTATGAGCACTGGGGTCCTGACCAGCAGGATCCCAGTGACACATAACAAACATACTGAAAACATAGTGTTTTCACTATGAGCACTGAGGCCTGGCTATCAGGATCCCAGTGAGACAGTGAAAACAGTGACAAACACCCTGACATACACTCACAAACAGGCCAAAAGTGGGGGTAACAAGGCTAGAAAGAGGCTACCTTCTCACACAACCCCCCCCCCAAACGAAGGACAATAAGGCTAACCTTGGCCAGTTGAGACTTTATTGTCTAAGTGGTGATAAGTAGAGAGTAGCTCTGCAATAGACTGGTTACTCCCTTTATCATCCACTATATGGTTACTTCCCTGTGGGGATGTAAACCACCCTGTTTGAAGTTTTTTAGCTAAGCAACAATGTGAAGATGTATTTTCAGAGTTTCTATCAGTAAGTTTTAGTTTAGAGCAGTGGGAATTGTCCACTGAACCTATTTGTAGTGATGGAAATGCCAGACAGGGATGCTGTCTCAGAAAAGCCATAGCTGGGCAAAAACTTTGTCCATATGGCTGGAAGAGAGAACAGGGATGCTGTTTCTCTTGGGTTGGAGCAGGGCAGGGATGCTGTCCTATCAGCTCCACACTAGGGCAGGGATGCTGTCCTAAGTGTTGTGAGGCAGTGCAGAGTTTCTGCACTAAAGTTTCTCTGGGAGGGTTGGAGGGATGCTCCATGTTAACTAAAATGGTGTTCTTTTTCTCACCAATGTTAGTTATCCCACAGAGAGGTACTTCCACCTCAGGGAGTACAGTTTTGCTAACTGATGATTCCCTTGGAACAGGTGCCACCCCAGGAGAGGTTTCTCCCACCACAGGAATAGTATCCTGAATGGTAGGGTGGTTAGGGGATACTGTGATACCCTTTTTACCTGTTGATGGAGAGGGATCCTGAGTTTTCAGGCCTTCTCTCCTTTGCTTTTTCATTTCACTTGAAATGAGAGGGAACAATTCCTCAGGGATGCCCAGCATGGCTGCATGGGCATAAAACTCTACATCAGCCCAACCTGAGGCCTCTAGGTCATTACCTAAGAGACAGTCTACAGGTAAGCTAGGTGATACCACCACCTGCTTAGGGCCAGTAACTCCACCCCAACTAAACTGAATTATAGCTAAGGGAAGAAACTTAGTGGAGTTATGGACATCAATAATCTTATACTGTTGTCCAATGATGTGTTGATCAGGGTGCACTAGGTTTTCAGTCACCAAAGTGAAACTGGCACCTGTGTCCCTGTAGGCCAAGGCCTCAACACCATTTATTGAAACTGTCTGCCTGTACTTATCCATTGTAAGGGGACAAGCAGCCAGTGTGGCAAGGCCAATGCCACTAGGTGTGACAGAAACTGTCTTGGGACTGATGACATCAGTTTCCACTATGGACCCATAAGTGAACCCAACTACACCCTTTGCTTGACTGTTGCCAGCAGTCCCACCACTAGTACCACTACTGCTAGGGGCACTAGAGCTTGATGTATTAGTGGTGGTAGGCTCAGGGGGTTTACCTGGACAGGACTTATCCCCTGGCCTATGGCCTCTATTTTTACACACAAAGCACCAAGGCTTTTTAATGTGTGCAGGTTGGGAAGAAGAGGAAGAATTTGTTTTATCCCCACCCTCTGAAGAGTGTTTAAGATTTGAAGTGGGATCTTTGGTTTTACCCTTATCCCCATGCTTATCTTGAGATTTTTCACCATCTTTCTTCTTATTGCCATCTTTGTCACCCCCTGTATGAACTTATCTGTTCACCCTTGTTCTGACCCATTTGTCTGCCTTCTTTCCCAATTCTTGGGGAGAGGTCAGATCAGAGTCTACCAGGTACTGGTGCAACAAATCAGACACACAATTATTAAGTATATGCTCTCTCAGGATTGTGTTATACAGGCTTTCATAATCAGTAACTTTACTGCCATGTAACCACCCCTCCAAGGCCTTCACTGAATGGTCAATGAAATCAACCCAGTCTTGTGAAGACTCCTTTTTGGTCTCTCTGAACTTTATCCTGTACTGTTCAGTGGTTAAGCCATAACCATCCAGGAGTGCATTCTTAAGAACTGTAAAATTATTGGCATCATTTTCTTTCACAGTTAGGAGCCTATCCCTACCTTTTCTACTAAATGATAGCCATAGGATAGCAGCCCACTGCCTTTGAGGGACATCCTGTACAACACAGGCCCTCTCAAGTGCAGCAAACCACTTGTTAATGTCATCCCCCTCCTTATAAGGGGGAACTATCTTGTGCAGATTCCTGGAATCATGCTCTTTTGCAGGATGACTATGGGGAATACTGCTGCTGCCACCATGGGTATCTAAACCCAACTTCTGTCTTTCCCTCTCTATTTCTAAAGACTGTCTATCCAAATCCAGCTGTTGCTTCTTGAGCTTCAAGTCTGGTTTGTTCCACTCTCAATCTATTGAGCTCCCTTTCTAACAATCTGTCATCAGGGTGGGTGGGAGGGACATTTCTAGATACAGAGGTATGATGGGAATGAACAGAAGGAGACCTGTCCCTTACAGAGGGCACCCTAACAGCTTGGCTACCAGCATAATGTGAGATCACATCATCAGTATGGTGTGATTCAACCTCTGTACCAACTATGCTAGACTGTCTAGTAATGGGCAGGCTGAGAAGTTTCTTTCCTGAACCTTTTCCTGGGGGAGTCCCTGGATCAGATTGAGAACCATTAGCTACTTTTTCTACAGATTGGGCACTTATGGCCTTATCCTGTACTCTAAGCATATTAATTAACAGTTCTAAGGAAGGATTCTTCCCTACACTCAAACCTCTCTCTATGCAGAGACTCCTTGCTCCTTTCCAGCTAAGGTGATCATATGCAAGTTTGGACAGTTCAACTTTTTGGCCTGTGCCAGACATTTTTTTAGAGAGAGTTAAAGTGATAGACAAAGAGAAAAAAGTTTTCAGAACTTTTTGGAAAGACAGAAAAAACTTTTTAAACTTTTAAGAACTTTTTGAAAGTTTAGAAGTACTTTTCAGCACTTAGAAAAGAGTGAAAAGAGGAAATGCAAAACTTTTTGGCTATGTGTATATACACTGACCTTGTTTTGTATATTTTTCTCTTATGAAAAGTACAATGACAAGAGTGGTAAGTAGTCTCAAAGCACTTATCCCACCACTGCACAACCAATGTAGGAGGCTGGACTGGCATGTAGTGAGTACCAAGGGGTACTTGCACCTTGCACCAGGCCCAGTTATCCCTTATTAGTGTATAGGGTGTCTAGCAGCTTAGGCTGATAGATAATGGTAGCTTAGCAAAGCAGCTCAGGCTGAACTAGGAGACGTGTGAAGCTACTACAGTACCACTTAGTGTCATATGCACAATATCATAAGAAAACACAATACAGTTATACTAAAAATAAAGGTACTTTATTTTTATGGCAATATGCCAAAGTATCTTAGAGTGTACCCTCAGTGAGAGGATAGGAAATATACACAAGATATATATACACAATAGCAAAAATATGCAGTATAGTCTTAGAAAACAGTGCAAACAATGTATAGTTACAATAGGATGCAATGGGGAAACATAGGGATAGGGGCAACACAAACCATATACTCCAAAAGTGGAATGCGAACCACGAATGGACCCCAAACCTATGTGACCTTGTAGAGGGTCGCTGGGACTATTAGATAATAGTGAGAGTTAGAAAGATAACCCTCCCCAAGACCCTGAAAAGTGAGTGCAAAGTGCACTAAAGTTCCCCTAAGGACAAAATAGTCGTGTTAGAGGGAAAATGCAAGGAAAACACAAATCAGCAATGCAACAACAATGGATTCCTGACTGAGGGTACCTGTGGAACAAGGGGACCAAGTCCAAAAGTCACAAGCAACTCGGAGATGGGCAGATGCCCAAGAAATGCCAGCGGTTGGTGCAAAGAAGCTCTTACTAGGCTGAAGAACTGTGAATACTGCAGGAACGACAAGGGCTAGAGACTTCCCCTTTGGAGGATGGATCCCCCACGCCTTGGAGAGTCGTGCAGAAGTGTTTTCCCGCCGGATGGACGCCAACAAGCCTTGCTACACGCAAATCGTGCGTTTGGCGTTTTTGGACGCTGCTGGGGCCCAGGAGGGACCAGGAGGTCGCAAATTGGACCTGCAGAGAGAGGGGACGTCGAGCAAGACAAAGAGCCCTCACTGAAGCAGGTAGCACCCGGAAAAGTGCCAGAAACAGGCACTACAAGGATGCGTGAAACGGTGCTCGCCGAAGTTGCACAAAGGAGTCCCACGTCGCCGGAGACCAACTTAGAAAGTCGTGCAATGCAGGTTAGAGTGCCGTGGACCCAGGCTTGGCTGTGCACGAAGGATTTCCGCCGGAAGTGCACAGGGGCCGGAGTAGCTTGCAAAGTCGCGGTTCCCAGCAATGCAGCCCAGCGAGGTGAGGCAAGGACTTACCTCCACCAAACTTGGGCTGAAGAGTCACTGGACTGTGAGGGTCACTTGGACGGTGTCGCTGGATTCGAGGGACCTCGCTCGTCGTGCTGAGAGGAGACCCAAGGGACCGGTAATGCAGCTTTTTGGTGCCTGCGGTTGCAGGGGGAAGATTCCGTCGACCCACGGGAGATTTCTTCGGAGCTTCTGGTGCAGAGAGGAGGCAGACTACCCCCACAGCATGCACAAGCAGGAAAACAGTCGAGAAGGCGGCAGGATCAGCGTTACAGAGTTGCAGTAGTCATCTTTGCTACTATGTTGCAGGTTTGCAGGCTTCCAGCGCGGTCAGCGGTCGATTCCTTATCAGAAGGTGAAGAGGGAGATGCAGAGGAACTCGGCTGAGCTCATGCATTCGTTATCTAAAGTTTCCCCAGAGACAGAGACCCTAAATAGCCAGAAAAGAGGGTTTGGCTACCTAGGAGAGAGGAAAGGCTACTAACACCTGAAGGAGCCTATCAGCAGGAGTCTCTGACGTCACCTGGTGGCACTGGCCACTCAGAGCAGTCCAGTGTGCCAGCAGCACCTCTGTTTCCAAGATGGCAGAGGTCTGGAGCACACTGGAGGAGCTCTGGACACCTCCCAGGGGAGGTGCAGGTCAGGGGAGTGGTCACTCCCCTTTCCTTTGTCCAGTTTCGCGCCAGAGCAGGGGCTAAGGGGTCCCTGAACCGGTGTAGACTGGCTTATGCAGAATTGGGCACATCTGTGCCCAACAAAGCATTTCCAGAGGCTGGGGGAGGCTACTCCTCCCTTGCCTTCACACCATTTTCCAAAGGGAGAGGGTGTCACACCCTCTCTCAGAGGAAGTTCTTTGTTCTGCCATCCTGGGCCAGGCCTGGCTGGACCCCAGGAGGGCAGCTGCCTGTCTGAGGGGTTGGCAGCAGCAGCAGCTGCAGTGAAACCCCAGGAAGGGCAGTTTGGCAGTACCAGGGTCTGTGCTACAGACCACTGGGATCATGGGATTGTGCCAACTATGCCAGGATGGTATAGAGGGGGCAATTCCATGATCATAGACATGTTACATGGCCATATTCGGAGTTACCATGGTGAAGCTACATATAGGTAGTGACCTATATGTAGTGCACGCGTGTAATGGTGTCCCCGCACTCACAAAGTTCAGGGAATTGGCTCTGAACAATGTGGGGGCACCTTGGCTAGTGCAAGGGTGCCCTCACACTAAGTAACTTTGCACCTAACCTTTATCAGGTAAAGGTTAGACATATAGGTGACTTATAAGTTACTTAAGTGCAGTGTAAAATGGCTGTGAAATAACGTGGACGTTATTTCACTCAGGCTGCAGTGGCAGGCCTGTGTAAGAATTGTCAGAGCTCCCTATGGGTGGCAAAAGAAATGCTGCAGCCCATAGGGATCTCCTGGAACCCCAATACCCTGGGTACCTCAGTACCATATACTAGGGAATTATAAGGGTGTTCCAGTAAGCCAATGTAAATTGGTAAAATTGGTCACTAGCCTGTTAGTGACAATTTGAAAGTAATGAGAGAGCATAACCACTGAGGTTCTGGTTAGCAGAGCCTCAGTGAGACAGTTAGGCACCACACAGGGAACATATACATGCACACCTATGAGCACTGGGGCCCTGTGTGACAGGGTCCCAGTGACACATACATATAGGCCACAAACCTATGAGCACTGGGGTCCTGACCAGCAGGATCCCAGTGACACATAACAAACATACTGAAAACATAGTGTTTTCACTATGAGCACTGAGGCCTGGCTATCAGGATACCAGTGAGACAGTGAAAACAGTGACAAACACCCTGACATACACTCACAAACAGGCCAAAAGTGGGGGTAACAAGGCTAGAAAGAGGCTACCTTCTCACAGGTATCAAGTGAGGGAACAGACAGAAAATGTCGGTCACGTCCGTGGCGGTGCGTACCGTCACCGCCTGCGTGCATCATCATTGGCTCCTCAGACCCATAGGGCCCAATGTTAAACAATGCTGAATTGCGTTGCAGTCTTCGACCACCCACCTCGACGGTTTACAACACCAGCGCAGTTACCTCATATCACCTTGTCCCACCTTACAGGTCAGGCAGCCGCCATTTTAGGGGGCCACATGGCATTAATTATGACTGCGTCACACCTATCTAGGCCTGGAATACGCATAGTTACAGGCACATTGCAGATTTATACATTTTCAGCAAATAACATTTTGTGATACCTCAGTGTTGGCTGACTCTCTGCTCGCTGTTCTCCTCCACAGGGCACGTCTGCTGGGGCAGGTGATGAGATGGTGGAATCCTCCGGTGTACAGACCCCTGGTGGACCTGTCGACAATGGAAGAGAGACATCCTGGTCACATACAGACTTGATCGTGCAACAATCCAGGAACTGTGTGCCCAGTTGGAGCCCGACCTGAGGTCGGCTATCTGCCATCCAGCAAGAGATACCCACTCTAGTGCAGGTCCTGTCAGTACTCCATTTCCTGGCAAGTGGTTCCTTTCAAACGACAGTGGCCATTGCATCAGGGATGTCCCAGTCAACGTTCTCTAACGTGTTGTCCAGAGTGTTGTCTGCCCTGCTGAAACACATGCGCAGCTACATCGTGTTCCCTCAGGTGGAGGATTTGCCCACAGTGAAAGGTGACTTCTATGCCCTGGGACATATCCCCAACATCATTGGTGCCATTGATGGTACACATGTGGCATTAGTACCCCCACGCAGGAGTGAACAGGTGTTCAGGAACCAGAAAAACTACCATTCGATGAATGTGCAGATCGTGTGTTTGGCAGACCAGTACATCTCCCATGTGAATGGCAAGTTTCCTGGCTCAGTGCAAGACGCTTACATGGTGAGGAATAGCAGCATCCCTTATGTGATGGGGCAACTCCAGAGGCACAGTGTGTGGCTAGGTGAGGCCAAGGACCCAAATACAGTGTTAATAGGTGTCTGGGTATGGGGTTGTCCCTAAGGGTTGGAGGATGTCTAACAGTTGTCCCTCAATATTTGCATGTGACTCTGGTTACCCCAACCTGTCATGGCTACTGAAACCAGTGAGGAATCCCAGGACAAGGGCAGAGGAACGCTCCAATGAGGCACATGGGCGAACTAGGAGGATGATCGAACGCACCTATTGCCTCCTGAAGGCCAGATTCCGGTGCTTCGATATGACAGGTGGTTCCCTATACTACTCACCAAAGGAGGTGTGACAGACCATTGTGGCCTGCGGTATGCTGCACAACCTGGCTTTGCGATGGCAGGTGCCTTTTCTGCAGAAGGATGGGCCAGATGGTGGTCTTGTGGCAGCTGTGGAGCCTGTGGACAGTGAAGAAGAGGAGGCAGAAGAAGAGGATATCGACAACCGAAACAACATAATCATGCAATACTTCCAGTGAGACACAGGTAAGAAGATGTCACTGTCTCCCACATCTCATACTATAGTTGGAGCTAGCATAAGTCTGTCATTTTCACTCAGTCTGTGGACCCTGACTTGTCACTTTGCCTTTCCATTTCACAGATGTGGGTCCCACTTTGTGCCCTCTGCTATGTTTCCTCCTGGCCTACGGCTGTGTTACATTGGTATGTGCACAAGTAAATTGACATTGCTATACTCCATGGTTATTGCAATTACACATTTGTGAAAGCACAGACTGACTCCAGATTGTCTTGTGATTGAAGTGTGTTTATTTCTGTGCAAATAAGTGGAGGGGGTTGTGAAATGGGCTGGGGGGATGGTGGAGGAATGTCCATGGCAGAGTCCTGTCTATTTGTTTCACAGGTGCATTGTCCACAGGGGCATAGGAAGTGGAGCAATGGCAGTTTAAGGATGGACAGGGTAACAGAGTGGGACAGAAAGGTGACGTTCAGGGGGGTCTAATTTCCTGGCGGGGGTCTTAGCAATGTTCTCTGTCTTGTTCCTGTATCTCAGGGACCGTTTGCGGGGTGGTTCTCCATCTGCAGGGGGTGGGGTGCTGGTGTCGTGTTCCTGTGGCAGTGCCTCCTGTCCACTAGCGCCGGCGGAGGTGGAGGGCTGTTCATCGTCCAGGCTAATGTCAGCGGCCCCTTGCTGTGCCACTGTGTCCCTCCTGGTGTTGACAAGGTCTTGCAGCACCCATGCAATGGTGACCAGGGTGTTGTTAATGGACTTCAAGTCCTCCCTGATCCCAAGGTAGTGTTCCTCCTGTAGCCGCTGGGTCTCCTGAAACTTGGCCAGTACCGTTGCCATCATCTCCTGGGAATGATGTTGGAGAGGGCCTCGTGGAGAGTGGGTTCCCTGGGCCTGTCCTCCACCTGTCGCACAGCAGTCCTCCCAGATTCCCTGTTGTCCTGTGCCTCTGTCCCCTGAACCGTGTGTCCACTGCCACTGCCCCCAGGTCCCTGATCGTCCTGAGTTAGTGGGGTTGCCTGTGTTCCCTGTAGTGGTGGTGGGCACACTGCTGATTGACGTGTCCTGGGAGAGAGGGATGGGCCCGCTGGGTGGGTGCTGTGCTGGTGTTTCCTGAGGGGGGTGGCTCTGTGGTGGATTGTGACAGTGTCAGGGAAACCGACTGTCCCGATGTCCCAGATGGGCCAGGCTGGTCATCTTTATCCAGTTGTGCAGAGCTGCTGTCATCACTGTGGGTCTCTTCTGTGGGGGGACTGGATATGTCTGGCACCTCCTGTCCGGTGACGTTGGGTAGGGGTCCTGTAGGTGTGTAAAATCATAATTATTGTATCTGTGTGTGCCATCTTGTGCAATGGGTGAGTTACCCTCTACTCCTGTGCTTGCATTATTGCCTTGGCCCTTGTGTGATTGGTGATTTTGTGGCCTCTGAGTTTGTGGGAGTCTCTGTAATGGACATGCTTTGGTGATGGGTGTCCATGCATTGGTGTTACATGCAGGGCTTGGTTTTGGGATGTGTGGGTTGTGTTAGTGTGGTATCTGTGGGTTGTTGGGGTGATGCATGTGAGGGTAAGGGTAAGGGTGGGGTATGTTATGGCATGCAGGTAGGGTGGGGAATAAAGTAGTAAAGATTAGCCTTACCAGAGTCCAGTCCTCCTGCTACTCCTGCGAGGCCCTCAGGATGCAGTATTGCCAAGACTTGCTCCTCCCATGTTGTTAGTTGTGGAGGAGGAGGTGGGGGTCCACCGCCAGTCCTCTTTACAGCAATCTGGTGCCTGGAAACCACGAAACGTACCTTCCCCCGTAGGTCGTTCAACCTTTTCCTGATGTCACCCCTAATTCTTGGGTGCTGTCCCACTGCATTGACCCTGTCGACAATTCTGCACCATAGCCCCATCTTCCTTGCAATGGAGGTGTGCTGCACCTGTGATCCGAATAGCTGTGGCTCTACCCGGACAATTTCCTCCACCATGACCCTGAGCTCCTCCTCAGAGAACCTGGGGTGTCTTTGAGGTGCCATGATGTGATGTGATGTGGGTGATGTGTGAAGTGGTGTCGGTTGTGATGTGTGAGGGGATGTGTTTGTGTGTTGTTTGAGGTGCGTGGATTTTGTGTAAGTGGTGGTGTTGTGTGTCTGTGGATGCTGCTGTTGTTTAAGGTGGTGTATCTCTCTGGCCTGCTTTAAATTTCTGGTAGTAAGGGTTTGTGGGTAATGTGGGTGTGTGTTTTTTAGTGTTGTGGGTGTGTGGGTGTTGTGTGTGTATGTGTTTCAGGTGTGTGTATTTCGAATTGTCCAATGTGGTTGTGTTTTGTAAGTGTGTGTGTATTTTGAGCGCGGCGGTGTGTACTGTCAATGGATTACCGCCGTTGAAAGACCGTCGCGTTGATTCGTGGGTCGTGATAGTGTGGGCGTATTCCTGTTGGCGTGATGGTGTCGGTTTTGGTATCGCCAGTTTATCACTGACCTTTGGTGTGGTGGACTTGTGTGGGTGTCTGTATTGTGGCGGATTCCGAGCTGTGGGTCGTAATACCTGTAGCGGAATTCCCCGGGTGCAGCAGTATGTTGGCGGCCTTCGGCACGACGGTAAGCAGGATTTACCGCCAGGGTTGTAATGAGGGCCAATGTGTGGGGCATATAGGAGGCTGCCTCCTGTGATGTCCAGGCACCTGAATTTAGACTTCAGGATGCCAAAAGTCCTTTCCACAATGGTGCCTGTCCTCCAATGTGCCTCATTATAGGCACGCTCTGCTGCTGTGCTTGGGTTGACGAATGGGGCCATGATCCATGGCTGGATCCCATAACCCTGGTTCTGCTGCAAAAGATAATAGGAGTGAGTATTTTGTTAGTGCTTGCAACAGGAATGTCATGTATCATGACAGTTGATATCTTGTGTTGTCTGTGGCTCATATGTGTTAGTGGTATTGTGTGAGTTCCTGGGCTTCTGTGAGTTCTTCTTAGCACTGGGTTGTTGGGCATGACAACTTGTCATGGACCTGGGATCTATGATTTGCTTTCCTAATTGTTGGTAGTATGTATGTACCATGCATTGTGTAGTTTCCAATATGTATCAGTGTGCTTTCACTGGAGGGGACATGATACATCCACACACACAATGGGTTCAGATGTGGTAACATGGTTGCACTACATGGCCTGGACATCCCATCCATTTAGACATGTGTCATTGCAGATGAAATGCGACACTGAGGCCCTTTGAATTGGGTAGGTGACAATGCACAACACATTTCCACAAGTTGGCAGCACTGAGCTGTTCTGTATTGACAATACACGATTGTCCCATGTGTGACTTGTTTCTAGGCAAGCCTTTCTTGTTCCCTCTGCCAGTTGCTCATGTGCAACCGTGCATCTACACTACTGAATTGTCTCTAGGGAACATGGCTAACTGCCTTGTGGAGGTGGATGTATCTGTGCAGGAAAGGCCATCTCCCTGTACATATGCTGTTTTGATGGACAATTGGATCTTTCAGTGTGTGCAGGAGTGTGCAGATTGCATTGGTGGCACATCAATATGTGTTCATAGCACAGTCCACTTTCTTATTGCAACTTGCAAAACGCACCCCAGGAGTGGTGTATGATGTCGGGACAGCGTCAGTATTTCCGTGTCACCTACATCTGAGTCAACATCATCATGCTATGTGCCTCATGGTGTTAGACCTGCTGCAACACACATTGCACACCCTTTAAACACTACATACTGCTTAGGAGGGTGGCCGATTGACTATGTGGCGTAATGTAATTGTAAATAGTTCATCTTCCAAGTTGTACTTACAGTGCAGGCCGTGTCATTGTCACTGTGGGCTTTGACATTGGTCCCTTGGTGCTTTTGAGTGGCAGCTAATGTCTGTGGCAGTCGTCAGTTGTCTAGAGGTGTGTATCCCATTGTGTCAGGGTGTACAACATAACTGGGTGTGTATCCCATTGTGTCAAGGTGTACAACATAACTGGGTGTGTATCCCATTGTGTCAGGGTGTACAACTTAACTACCAGCGTCACACCTCAATGTCACCCTGCCCAGGTGTCAATGTAGTGGTGTATGTCTTGTGTGTCCTTCAGGGTTGTTGTGCTGTGTGTACATTGCTATGTTTGTTGACTTACCGACAAGAAGGCCATTGCCATATTGTTCATCCTGGAAGTGCTCATTGATCCTGCTGTGCCAGAATATGAAGGAGTCATTGTAGGAGGCTGGACTGGCTTGTAGTGAGTACCAAGGGGTACTTGCACCTTGCACCAGGCCCAGTTATCCCTTATTAGTGTATAGGGTGTCTAGCAGCTTAGGCTGATAGATAATGGTAGCTTAGCAGAGCAGCTTAGGCTGAACTAGGAGACGTGTGAAGCTACTACAGTACCACTTAGTGTCATATGCACAATATCATAAGAAAACACAATACACAGTTATACTAAAAATAAAGGTACTTTATTTTTATGACAATATGCCAAAGTATCTTAGAGTGTACCCTCAGTGAGAGGATAGGAAATATACACAAGATATATATACACAATAGCAAAAATATGCAGTATAGTCTTAGAAAACAGTGCAAACAATGTATAGTTACAATAGGATGCAATGGGGAAACATAGGGATAGGGGCAACACAAACCATATACTCCAGAAGTGGAATGCGAACCACGAATGGACCCCAAACCTATGTGACCTTGTAGAGGGTCGCTGGGACTATTAGAAAATAGTGAGAGTTAGAAAAATAACCCTCCCCAAGACCCTGAAAAGTGAGTGCAAAGTGCACTAAAGTTCCCCTAAGGACAAAATAGTCGTGTTAGAGGGAGAATGCAAGGAAAACACAAATCAGCAATGCAACAACGATGGATTCCTGTCTGAGGGTACCTGTGGAACAAGGGGACCAAGTCCAAAAGTCACAAGCAGCTCGGAGATGGGCAGATGCCCAAGAAATGCCAGCGGTTGGTGCAAAGAAGCTCTTACTAGGCTGAAGAACTGTGAATACTGCAGGAACGACAAGGGCTAGAGACTTCCCCTTTGGAGAATGGATCCCCCACGCCTTGGAGAGTCGTGCAGAAGTGTTTTCCCGCCAGATGAACGCCAACAAGCCTTGCTACACGCAAATCGTGCGTTTGGCGTTTTTGGACGCTGCTGGGGCCCAGGAGGGACCAGGAGGTCGCAAATTGGACCTGCAGAGAGAGGGGACGTCGAGCAAGACAAAGAGCCCTCACTGAAGCAGGTAGCACCCGGAGAAGTGCCAGAAACAGGCACTACGAGGATGCGTGAAACGGTGCTCGCCGAAGTTGCACAAAGGAGTCCCACGTCGCCGGAGACCAACTTAGAAAGTCGTGCAATGCAGGTTAGAGTGCCGTGGACCCAGGCTTGGCTGTGCACGAAGGATTTCCGCCGGAAGTGCACAGGGGCTGGAGTAGCTTGCAAAGTCGCGGTTCCCAGCAATGCAGCCCAGCGAGGTGAGGCAAGGACTTACCTCCACCAAACTCGGGCTGAAGAGTCACTGGACTGTGGGAGTCACTTGGACGGTGTCGCTGGATTCGAGGGACCTCGCTCGTCGTGCTGAGAGGAGACCCAAGGGACCGGAGATGCAGCTTTTTGGTGCCTGCGGTTGCAGGGGGAAGATTCCGTCGACCCACGGGAGATTTCTTCGGAGCTTCTGGTGCAGAGAGGAGGCAGACTACCCCCACAGCATGCACAAGCAGGAAAACAGTCGAGAAGGCGGCAGGATCAGCGTTACAGAGTTGCAGTAGTCGTCTTTGCTACTATGTTGCAGGTTTGCAGGCTTCCAGCGCGGTCAGCGGTCGATTCCTTATCAGAAGGTGAAGAGGGAGATGCAGAGGAACTCGGCTGAGCTCATGCATTCGTTATCTGAAGTTTCCCCAGAGACAGAGACCCTAAATAGCCAGAAAAGAGGGTTTGGCTACCTAGGAGAGAGGAAAGGCTACTAACACCTGAAGGAGCCTATCACAAGGAGTCTCTGACGTCACCTGGTGGCACTGGCCACTCAGAGCAGTCCAGTGTGCCAGCAGCACCTCTGTTTCCAAGATGGCAGAGGTCTGGAGCACACTGGAGGAGCTCTGGACACCTCCCAGGGGAGGTGCAGGTCAGGGGAGTGGTCACTCCCCTTTCCTTTGTCCAGTTTCGCGCCAGAGCAGGGGCTAAGGGGTCCCTGAACCGGTGTAGACTGGCTTATGCAGAATTGGGCACATCTGTGCCCAACAAAGCATTTCCAGAGGCTGGGGGAGGCTACTCCTCCCCTGCCTTCACACCATTTTCCAAAGGGAGAGGGTGTCACACCCTCTCTCAGAGGAAGTTCTTTGTTCTGCCATCCTGGGCCAGGCCTGGCTGGACCCCAGGAGGGCAGATGCCTGTCTGAGGGGTTGGCAGCAGCAGCAGCTGCAGTGAAACCCCAGGAAGGGCAGTTTGGCAGAACCAGGGTCTGTGCTACAGACCACTGGGATCATGGAATTGTACCAACAATGCCAGGATGGCATAGAGGGGGCAATTCCATGATCATAGACATGTTACATGGCCATATTCGGAGTTACCATGGTGAAGCTACATATAGGTAGTGACCCATATGTAGTGCACGCGTGTAATGGTGTCCCCGCACTCACAAAGTTCAGGGAATTGGCTCTGAACAATGTGGGGGCACCTTGGCTAGTGCCAGGGTGCCCTCACACTAAGTAACTTTGCACCTAACCTTTACCAGGTAAAGGTTAGACATATAGGTGACTTATAAGTTACTTAAGTGCAGTGTAAAATGGCTGTGAAATAACGTGGACGTTATTTCACTCAGGCTGCAGTGGCAGGCCTGTGTAAGAATTGTCAGAGCTCCCTATGGGTGGCAAAAGAAATGCTGCAGCCCATAGGGGTCTCCTGGAACCCCAATACCCTGGGTACCTCAGTACCATATACTAGGGAATTATAAGGGTGTTCCAGTAAGCCAATGTAAATTGGTAAAAATGGTCACTAGCCTGTCAGTGACA
Organism: Pleurodeles waltl; assembly: GCF_031143425.1. Classification (NCBI taxonomy): domain Eukaryota; kingdom Metazoa; phylum Chordata; class Amphibia; order Caudata; family Salamandridae; genus Pleurodeles; species Pleurodeles waltl. The sequence goes on along the minus strand of NC_090444.1, from coordinate 1,146,646,947 downwards.
ATTTGGAAGTAATGAGAGAGCATAACCACTGAGGTTCTGGTTAGCAGAGCCTCAGTGAGACAGTTAGGCACCACACAGGGAACATATACATGCACACCTATGAGCACTGGGGCCCTGTGTGACAGGGTCCCAGTGACACATACATATAGGCCACAAACCTATGAGCACTGGGGTCCTGACCAGCAGGATCCCAGTGACACATAACAACCATACTGAAAACATAGTGTTTTCACTATGAGCACTGAGGCCTGGCTATCAGGATCCCAGTGAGACAGTGAAAACAGTGACAAACACCCTGACATACACTCACAAACAGGCCAAAAGTGGGGGTAACAAGGCTAGAAAGAGGCTACCTTCTCACACAACCCCCCCCCAAACGAAGGACAATAAGGCTAACCTTGGCCAGTTGAGACTTTATTGTCTAAGTGGTGATAAGTAGAGAGTAGCTCTGCAATAGACTGGTTACTCCCTTTATCATCCACTATATGGTTACTTCCCTGTGGGGATGTAAACCACCCTGTTTGAAGTTTTTTAGCTAAGCAACAATGTGAAGATGTATTTTCAGAGTTTCTATCAGTAAGTTTTAGTTTAGAGCAGTGGGAATTGTCCACTGAACCTATTTGTAGTGATGGAAATGCCAGACAGGGATGCTGTCTCAGAAAAGCCATAGCTGGGCAAAAACTTTGTCCATATGGCTGGAAGAGAGAACAGGGATGCTGTTTCTCTTGGGTTGGAGCAGGGCAGGGATGCTGTCCTATCAGCTCCACACTAGGGCAGGGATGCTGTCCTAAGTGTTGTGAGGCAGTGCAGAGTTTCTGCACTAAAGTTTCTCTGGGAGGGTTGGAGGGATGCTCCATGTTAACTAAAATGGTGCTCTTTTTCTCACCAATGTTAGTTATCCCACAGAGAGGTACTTCCACCTCAGGGAGTCCAGCTTTGCCAGCTGATGATTCCCTTGGAATAGGTGCCACCCCAGGAGAGGTTTCTCCCACCACAGGAATAGTATCCTGAATGGTAGGGTGGTTAGGGGATACTGTGATACCCTTTTTACCTGTTGATGGAGAGGGATCCTGAGTTTTCAGGCCTTCTCTCCTTTGCTTTTTCATTTCAGTAGAAATGAGAGGGAACAATTCCTCAGGGATGCCCAGCATGGCTGCATGGGCATAAAACTCTACATCAGCCCAACCTGAGGCCTCTAGGTCATTACCTAAGAGACAGTCTACAGGTAAGCTAGGTGAAACCACCACCTGCTTAGGGCCAGTAACTCCACCCCAACTAAACTGAATTATAGCTAAGGGAAGAAACTTAGTGGAGTTATGGACATCAATAATTTTATACTGTTGTCCAATGATGTGTTGATCAGGGTGCACTAGGTTTTCAGTCACCAAAGTGAAACTGGCACCTGTGTCCCTGTAGGCCAAGGCCTCAACACCATTTATTGAAACTGTCTGCCTGTACTTATCCATTGTAAGGGGACAAGCAGCCAGTGTGGCAAGGCCAGTGCCACTAGGTGTGACAGAAACTGTCTTGGGACTGATTACATCAGTTTCCACTATGGACCCATAAGTGAACCCAACTACACCCTTTGCTTGACTGTTGCCAGCAGTCCCACCACTAGTATCACTACTGCTAGGGGCACTAGAGCTTGATGTATTAGTGGTGGTAGGCTCAGGGGGTTTACCTGGACAGGACTTATCCCCTGGCCTATGGCCTCTGTTTTTACACACAAAGCACCAAGGCTTTTTAATGTGTGCAGGTTGGGAAGAAGAGGAAGAATTTGTTTTATCCCCACCCTCTGAAGAGTGTTTAAGATTTGAAGTGGGATCTTTGGTTTTACCCTTATCCCCATGCTTATCTTGAGATTTTTCACCATCTTTCTTCTTATTGCCATCTTTGTCACCCCCTGTATGAACTTTTCTGTTCACCCTTGTTCTGACCCATTTGTCTGCCTTCTTTCCCAATTCTTGGGGAGAGGTCAGATCAGAGTCTACCAGGTACTGGTGCAACAAATCAGACACACAATTATTAAGTATATGCTCTCTCAGGATTGTGTTATACAGGCTTTCATAATCAGTAACTTTACTGCCATGTAACCACCCCTCCAAGGCCTTCACTGCCTGGTCAATGAAATCAACCCAGTCTTGTGAAGACTCCTTTTTGGTATCTCTGAACTTTATCCTGTACTGTTCAGTGGTTAAGCCATAACCATCCAGGAGTGCATTCTTAAGAACTTGGAAATTGTTAGCATCATTTTCTTTTACAGTAAGGAGCCTATCCCTACCTTTTCCAGTGAATGATAGCCATAGGATAGCAGCCCACTGCTTTTGAGGGACATCCTGTACAGCACAGGCCCTCTCAAGTGCAGCAAACCACTTGTTAATGTCATCCCCCTCCTTATAAGGGGGAACTATCTTGTGCAGATTCCTGGAATCATGCTCTTTTGCAGGATGACTATGGGGAATACTGCTGCTGCCACCATGGGTATCTAAACCCATCTTCTGTCTTTCCCTCTCTATTTCTAAAGACTGTCTATCCAAATCCAGCTGTTGCTTCTTGAGCTTCAGTCTGGTTTGTTCCACTCTCAATCTATTGAGCTCCCTTTCTAACAATCTGTCATCAGGGTGGGTGGGAGGGACATTTCTAGATACAGAGGTATGATGGGAATGAACAGAAGGAGACCTGTCCCTTACAGAGGGCACCCTAACAGCTTGGCTACCAGCATAATGTGAGAGCACATCATCAGTATGATGTGATTCAACCTCTGTACCAACTATGCTAGACTGTCTAGTAATGGGCAGGCTGAGAAGTTTCTTTCCTGAACCTTTTCCTGGGGGAGTCCCTGGATCAGATTGAGAACCATTAGCTACTTTTTCTACAGATTGGGCACTTATGGCCCTATCCTGTACTCTAAGCATATTAATTAACAGTTCTAAGGAAGGATTCTTCCCTACACTCAAACCTCTCTCTATGCAGAGACTCCTTGCTCCTCTCCAGCTAAGGTGATCATATGCAAGTTTGGACAGTTCAACTTTTTGGCCTGTGCCAGACATTTTTAGAGAGAGTTAAAGTGATAGACAAAGAGAAAAAAGTTTTCAGAACTTTTTAGAAAGACAGAAAAAACTTTTTAAACTTTTAAGAACTTTTTGAAAGTTTAGAAGTACTTTTCAGCACTTAGAAAAGAGTGAAAAGAGGAAATGCAAAACTTTTTGGCTATGTGTATATACACTGACCTTGTTTTGTATATTTTTCTCTTATGAAAAGTACAATGACAAGAGTGGTAAGTAGTCTCAAAGCACTTATCCCACCACTGCACAACCAATGTAGGAGGCTGGACTGGCTTGTAGTGAGTACCAAGGGGTACTTGCACCTTGCACCAGGCCCAGTTATCCCTTATTAGTGTATAGGGTGTCTAGCAGCTTAGGCTGATAGATAATGGTAGCTTAGCAGAGCAGCTTAGGCTGAACTAGGAGACGTGTGAAGCTACTACAGTACCACTTAGTGTCATATGCACAATATCATAAGAAAACACAATACACAGTTATACTAAAAATAAAGGTACTTTATTTTTATGACAATATGCCAAAGTATCTTAGAGTGTACCCTCAGTGAGAGGATAGGAAATATACACAAGATATATATACACAATAGCAAAAATATGCAGTATAGTCTTAGAAAACAGTGCAAACAATGTATAGTTACAATAGGATGCAATGGGGAAACATAGGGATAGGGGCAACACAAACCATATACTCCAGAAGTGGAATGCGAACCACGAATGGACCCCAAACCTATGTGACCTTGTAGAGGGTCGCTGGGACTATTAGAAAATAGTGAGAGTTAGAAAAATAACCCTCCCCAAGACCCTGAAAAGTGAGTGCAAAGTGCACTAAAGTTCCCCTAAGGACAAAATAGTCGTGTTAGAGGGAGAATGCAAGGAAAACACAAATCAGCAATGCAACAACGATGGATTCCTGTCTGAGGGTACCTGTGGAACAAGGGGACCAAGTCCAAAAGTCACAAGCAGCTCGGAGATGGGCAGATGCCCAAGAAATGCCAGCGGTTGGTGCAAAGAAGCTCTTACTAGGCTGAAGAACTGTGAATACTGCAGGAACGACAAGGGCTAGAGACTTCCCCTTTGGAGAATGGATCCCCCACGCCTTGGAGAGTCGTGCAGAAGTGTTTTCCCGCCAGATGAACGCCAACAAGCCTTGCTACACGCAAATCGTGCGTTTGGCGTTTTTGGACGCTGCTGGGGCCCAGGAGGGACCAGGAGGTCGCAAATTGGACCTGCAGAGAGAGGGGACGTCGAGCAAGACAAAGAGCCCTCACTGAAGCAGGTAGCACCCGGAGAAGTGCCAGAAACAGGCACTACGAGGATGCGTGAAACGGTGCTCGCCGAAGTTGCACAAAGGAGTCCCACGTCGCCGGAGACCAACTTAGAAAGTCGTGCAATGCAGGTTAGAGTGCCGTGGACCCAGGCTTGGCTGTGCACGAAGGATTTCCGCCGGAAGTGCACAGGGGCTGGAGTAGCTTGCAAAGTCGCGGTTCCCAGCAATGCAGCCCAGCGAGGTGAGGCAAGGACTTACCTCCACCAAACTCGGGCTGAAGAGTCACTGGACTGTGGGAGTCACTTGGACGGTGTCGCTGGATTCGAGGGACCTCGCTCGTCGTGCTGAGAGGAGACCCAAGGGACCGGAGATGCAGCTTTTTGGTGCCTGCGGTTGCAGGGGGAAGATTCCGTCGACCCACGGGAGATTTCTTCGGAGCTTCTGGTGCAGAGAGGAGGCAGACTACCCCCACAGCATGCACAAGCAGGAAAACAGTCGAGAAGGCGGCAGGATCAGCGTTACAGAGTTGCAGTAGTCGTCTTTGCTACTATGTTGCAGGTTTGCAGGCTTCCAGCGCGGTCAGCGGTCGATTCCTTATCAGAAGGTGAAGAGGGAGATGCAGAGGAACTCGGCTGAGCTCATGCATTCGTTATCTGAAGTTTCCCCAGAGACAGAGACCCTAAATAGCCAGAAAAGAGGGTTTGGCTACCTAGGAGAGAGGAAAGGCTACTAACACCTGAAGGAGCCTATCACAAGGAGTCTCTGACGTCACCTGGTGGCACTGGCCACTCAGAGCAGTCCAGTGTGCCAGCAGCACCTCTGTTTCCAAGATGGCAGAGGTCTGGAGCACACTGGAGGAGCTCTGGACACCTCCCAGGGGAGGTGCAGGTCAGGGGAGTGGTCACTCCCCTTTCCTTTGTCCAGTTTCGCGCCAGAGCAGGGGCTAAGGGGTCCCTGAACCGGTGTAGACTGGCTTATGCAGAATTGGGCACATCTGTGCCCAACAAAGCATTTCCAGAGGCTGGGGGAGGCTACTCCTCCCCTGCCTTCACACCATTTTCCAAAGGGAGAGGGTGTCACACCCTCTCTCAGAGGAAGTTCTTTGTTCTGCCATCCTGGGCCAGGCCTGGCTGGACCCCAGGAGGGCAGATGCCTGTCTGAGGGGTTGGCAGCAGCAGCAGCTGCAGTGAAACCCCAGGAAGGGCAGTTTGGCAGAACCAGGGTCTGTGCTACAGACCACTGGGATCATGGAATTGTACCAACAATGCCAGGATGGCATAGAGGGGGCAATTCCATGATCATAGACATGTTACATGGCCATATTCGGAGTTACCATGGTGAAGCTACATATAGGTAGTGACCCATATGTAGTGCACGCGTGTAATGGTGTCCCCGCACTCACAAAGTTCAGGGAATTGGCTCTGAACAATGTGGGGGCACCTTGGCTAGTGCCAGGGTGCCCTCACACTAAGTAACTTTGCACCTAACCTTTACCAGGTAAAGGTTAGACATATAGGTGACTTATAAGTTACTTAAGTGCAGTGTAAAATGGCTGTGAAATAACGTGGACGTTATTTCACTCAGGCTGCAGTGGCAGGCCTGTGTAAGAATTGTCAGAGCTCCCTATGGGTGGCAAAAGAAATGCTGCAGCCCATAGGGGTCTCCTGGAACCCCAATACCCTGGGTACCTCAGTACCATATACTAGGGAATTATAAGGGTGTTCCAGTAAGCCAATGTAAATTGGTAAAAATGGTCACTAGCCTGTCAGTGACAATTTGGAAGTAATGAGAGAGCATAACCACTGAGGTTCTGGTTAGCAGAGCCTCAGTGAGACAGTTAGGCACCACACAGGGAACATATACATGCACACCTATGAGCACTGGGGCCCTGTGTGACAGGGTCCCAGTGACACATACATATAGGCCACAAACCTATGAGCACTGGGGTCCTGACCAGCAGGATCCCAGTGACACATAACAACCATACTGAAAACATAGTGTTTTCACTATGAGCACTGAGGCCTGGCTATCAGGATCCCAGTGAGACAGTGAAAACAGTGACAAACACCCTGACATACACTCACAAACAGGCCAAAAGTGGGGGTAACAAGGCTAGAAAGAGGCTACCTTCTCACAGTCATGGACACTCCAAGGATACTTGGCCAAGATGTTTGTGAACAATCCCTGGTGGTCAACAATGGCCTGCACATTGATAGAATGCATGTGCTTTCTGTTCCTGATTAGGTGCTCTGTTGCTGCAGGTGGGACGATCCGGACATGGGTGCAGTCAATTGCGCCGAGCACATGCGGGAAGCGATGGATTTGATAAAACCCCTGTTTTATCTCCTGCTGCTTCTGCTGGGTGTTGGGGAAACTGATGTGGCGGGGTGTGAGGGAGATTATGGCATCTAACACCTTGGGCAGGAAAGCAGAGAATGAGGGCTGTGATACCCCAGTGACCAGGGCACCCATTGTCTGGAAGGAGCCACTTGCCAACATATGCAGGACAGCTAGCAGCTTGGTCACAGGTGGTATGTTGTGTGGTGTCTGCAGGCTAGCTGTTAATTTTGGCTCAATATGGCGCAGCAGCTGCTGTATGGCTTGCCAGTTGAGTTGATAGTTCTGAACGATGTCCTGTTCCCTGAGGCAATGGAGGGTTGTCCTATTTCTGAAAAGTCCCTCCTGCCTTCTGCATTGCCTTTGTGGGCCGCGTTTGGGGGGGTTGGGTGGGCTGACGCCATTGGTCCTGTGCTCAGCGTTGTCTTGCAAGCTGCATCAGTAGCACCTCTATGTTGTCCTGTTGGCCTGTAATGTTGCTTGTGTGGGTTTTCCTCAAGTAGTAGTGTGTTTGCCCCATTTTAACGCCTGCCCTGCCCCAGGTGTTAAAATTTGACGCAAATCGGAGTTAGCATCATTTTTTGGGTCCACTTCCCACATGTGCGTCAGTTTTGCCCTGTTGAATAAATATGGCGCTAGGGTGTTTGAAAACACACAAATGGAGTACGGGGTTCTTCTTATGCGTCGAGGGGTGGACACCAGGTGCACCAATTGTGCCCTAGGTTCCTCGTGGTCCTCTAATGGAGGAAGGGGGTCAGTGTGAAGTGGGAAAGCAGTGGGAATGGAGAAAAAAGGGGGGGATTTCCTTTACGGACTAGGTGGTCTCACACACTATATAGTGTCATGCTTCATCATATGACCACCTAGCCCCACCCAGGTAGGACAGTGCCACCTGGGCAGACTCAACCTCGCTGTTAAAAGAACAGGAAGGAGTGCGTAAATCAGTTCTAGGTCTGAAAAGATCGGGATCCAGCTAATCTAGGGAATAAAAACACCTAAACAGATACCTGTGTAAATTTTAATAGTAGGGTCTGTTTGGTGTGGTTAAAAACGTAGATTGGGACACCTCTGTGAGAGCAAGGACTCACAGGGTTACCTATCTAAAGAGTGATAGCCGACATGTTTCTGCCCTCAGTGGTGAGCCTAGTAAGGTCTCGGGCATTCATCAGGGCAAGGGATCCCTAAGACTCACGCTAGGAGTATAAGAAAACACTGTCCGGTCAGTAACAGTTCTAGAAGGTAAAGAAAACGGCCTACCTTGCCAAGGGGCTACCTTGAGGAGGCCTGTTGGGTACGAAACAGATAGACAATGAAGGCAACAATGTGACACAGCAATACACAGCAAACCAACAGCACACATGAAAAAAATACTCATGCATGGAACAATTACACTCAATAAGGGCAATAACCATGCACATGTAACGTCATATATAATAATACTATGAGGGGTAAGCGTAAAAATTCTTACCCTATCCCTAGAGGCTATTGGCCTCTGGTGTCCGGGAGGGGGAGTGTCCCCTTATAGTCAGACACTAAGGTTCAAAGAAAGGAGTAGATAAAGAGGGGCATAAAAAGATACACAGTAATATATAGAGAGGGAATGAGAGGCCTCTAGAATCCAAAGGAGAAGGCTGGTTGAAAAATGTCAACCTGAAATTGGTACAAGTAATAATAGCGCATTAGCTAAAGTGCAAAAAAGGGGAGAATGAAAAAGAAAAAGACAAATAAGAAAATAAAGAGCGCAGAAGAATCTTATCTGTGTGTCCAGGGCGTGGCTCAGTCACTCATTGCATCAAAGAGGGTGCTCGCTGTGCGCCTATACCGTCCTCTCCCTGGAACGCTTGGATAAAGTGGCCAGGGAGAGACGGGCTCATATTGTAGAAAACACCTCAATCAAGGGGCCAGGTGTGGCTAATCACCGCGGTGGCCCGTGGTCTCATCGTCAGGCGGACGTGGAGGTCGGAAGTAGAGCCTCCGTTAACGAGCCGGCACAGCCGACTTGTCTTTGTTGTGCTTCCGGGGCAGCCCAAGGTGAAAGCCTCTGGCTGCAGCCCAGAGCGCGGGGAAACATCCCGGGATTCCCAGGGCCGCTGGGAAATGTAGTTCCCAGTGGCCTGAAAAATCCAGCGTCGGGAAATAACGTGGGATTACCGTGGCCGCTGGGAAATGTAGTACCCAGCGGCCTGGAAAATAAAAATAAAAATAAAAAGGGGAAAGGAGGGGGGAATAGTGGGGGCGGGGGTGTGGGGTGGTGGTGGGGGGGAAGGAAAAGAAAGGGGGGAAAAAAGGGGAAAAGAGAAAAAAAAAAAAGGAAAGAAAGAAAAAGAAAGGAAGGGAGGGGCGGGGGCAGAAAGGAGCGAACCGAGGGGAAAAGAAGGGAGGAAGGGGGGGAGGAAGGTAAAAGAAAAACAAAAAGGGGTAGGAGAAGAGGGAAAGAAAAAAGGGGAAGAAGAAAGGAAAAGAAAAAAGGGGAAGAAGAAAGGGGAAGAAGAGGAGAATGAAGGGGCAACGGAAATAGAGAGGAGAGAGAAAAGAAAAGGGTGTTTGAGTCATTTTTTGGACGGGAACGTCTACCTTGCAAATCATTGATGCAAGGTGGTTTCACGCATCCTTAAAATTACATTCACTCCATATTTTTGACGCTAGGCAGGTCTAGCGTCAAACTATAAATATGGAGTTAAGTTTGCGCTGGATTTCCTTAAAAAAAAAGATGCAATTTTGGCGCAGCGTATAAATATGGGCTTTAGTGCATACAAGTCTTCTAGTTTAGAGGTTACATGGATTACTAGATATCTTATAGGTGAGGTAGAGGAGTATTGGGTTTGCATTATAAGTGGCAAAACCTCAAGAGAGCAATTAAAAAGAAGGGTCTCTGACTTAGCATAATTAATCTTGTAGCCCCTTATCTTTGAGTATTCACTTACTTTCGAAAATACGTGCAATATATTGGCTTTGTCGGCTGCTAAATAAAGGACCATGTCATCGGCAAAAAGTTTCAACTTATCTGCCCTTACCATAGGAGGTAAAATACTGTTGTCTTTACAAATGGCACAAGCTAGTGGTTCAATAAACAAAGAGAACAAAATAGGGAAAAGGGGGCAGCCTTGATGTGATTCAAGGGCTTACAGTAATACTCCCACCAGATGTGCCATTTATGATATTAAATGCTTTAGCATTTAGATATATAGTAGGTGGATTTTTTAATACTTGGATGAAGCTGGATGAGAAAGCGAAGTTTGGTAAAACTGTGAAGAGGACATTCAACAGGACACGAGTAAATGCTTTCTCTGCATCTACCATTACAATGGCTTCCTTAGTTCTCTGTACTGTGAAGTGATCATATAGTGTGTTTAGTTGCCATCTTTCAACCTAATAAAAAGCCATTCTGATTGTTGTGAATAATCAATGGAACTACTAATGCCAGATGATTCACTAAGATTTTAGTAAACAGCTTGTAGTCACAATTGAGAAGGCTGATCGAGTGATAGGAATTCAGATCCATCTCTGGCTTGCCCTTCTTCAGGAGGCTGACATCTACTGATTTGGAAGGAATTTAGAATTTCGCCTCCTGTCAAGATTCAATTGAATAATCTAGCTAAGAATTAATTAATTTGTGAAGCTAATAGCATATATCCTTCAGCAGGTATCCCGTCACTGCCACTAGCTTTTGCACTATGGGAAGAGTTGACAGCCTGTGCAACTAATGCAATTGGATTAAGCAAGGCTTCCCCCAGCTCTGGGGCTATTGCAAGTATAGTAAGCTCATCTAACCATTTTTTTTTCCATCCCTTATGTTGTGTTATGTGGATCAGAGTAAAGCATTCTATGATAATTGTGAAAGACATCAACTAATCCTTGTGGCTGGGTTATAAGCCTGTCCTGATTTGGATCTTTATTGTGCTTAATGAGATTGATTTACGCTTAACTGAGAAGGCCAGGTATTTGCCAATATGTTCATTCTCTTTGTATCTTTTTTGCAGAATTGTGTTACGGTTTAATGACTCCCTCAAAATTAAATGATCCTGGTTGTTTTATCTTGCCTGAGCCATTTCACCTTTAGACTCTCTCATGTGGGTGTTATATATGCCACTGCTGCCTGGCTTAAAGTGAGTTGTAGTTGGTGACATTTATTCTGCTCAGCTCGCCTCTGTTCTACCAGAAAGGCTATAATTTCTTCCCTGAAGAAAGCTTTGAAGGGGCCCCAGACTGAAAAATCTGTGGCCGTATCAATATTCTGCTCTAAGATAACTTTCTAGGCCTGCAGCATTTGGCCAATACATTGGTCATTGACTAAAAGAGACTTGTTAAAAACCCATCTGGGTTTCTCATGCCGCTGGTCCGGTAGATGACCACTATGATTATCGAATGATCTGAGAATGAGTTGGCTATCATCTCTGATTGGGCTTTATGAAGCCTGTGTGGAACTAAAAAATACAATCAATAGAAGACGAGTTAAACCTTTTGAGTGCCAGGTGTAAAAAGCCTGTCCTTGGGATGCTCGCTACGCCAAGGGGCCACCAAAGGTAGATCATGCATCATCTGTTGCACATGCTTCACCAGATTTGTTTTAATCTGGAGTTTGTTGGTGCAAGATGAATCTAAAGTGATGTCAGGGAGTATATTGAAAGCACCCCCTACTACCCCCCATCACCAAAGGGCCCAATTCCCCTTTTGCAATACTATATAAGGTTTCAAGAGTCTGTGGCAAGCCCTCAATAGGGCCATAAAAGCTCACCAGAATCTTTGGTTGACTCAAAACCTTTATCTTCACCCTGATCATTCTTCCTCCTGGAACTTTATAAATCTTGAGTATATCACACAGCAAACCTGTAGCAATTAAAATAGTGATCCCCCCACCCCCCACTTTTGAGCAATGTTAGAGGAAGCATAGAATGCATGCTGAAAATAGTCAGGGACATTTAATGGAGGGGCTTTGTTTTTTAGGTGTGTCTCTTGGAAATATTCAACTGTAGCGATCTAAACCGACCCAACATTGCCTTAGACTTGAATTTATTATTAGGACCTTTGGTATTGCATGAAATAATTCTTGCTCACCTATAAATCATGATATACAGTTTAAAAAATAGGCTGATCTTTCAATGCAAACCCTTGACCTAATCTACCAGTACCTCTGCTACATCTTTTTGTGGCTGCCCTACACCCACACATCCACCCGTATCAAACTTATACTCCCACCCCAGTCTCCATCTCCTCCCTCTTTTCCCTCACTTCCTCCTACCCCTTTCGAGCAGTTTACCCCCAGAGAACCTTGTCTCCCCCAGGCCCACAAACAGGGGCTGCCCTTGCCCTATCCCTCTCTTCCTCTCCTTTGCAGAGTGCCTTGGTATCGCACCCCAAAACCACCCCGCTGTGGCTGCCGCCCTATAGACAGCTATAATAAGCTGATTGTTGGCAGAGTTCATTTGGAGGTCGTGCTTCTACATTACTGTTGTATACTCCACCAAACCGAGAACATAAGCGCATACCCATTCCGATCACTTTGATTGCATATTTCTATGCAGCTGCTGGAAGAGTTTGTTGGCTTGCTTCACTGACCCTACTACATGAAATTGTCATTTGAGGAGAACTTTCAATTTAGACTGTTGCACTAGGGCAGCTTGGATGCTTTTTAAAACATTTCCAGCATGGGTTGAAATTCTCGATGATGAGCTGCGGCTGTGGACATATCTGAAAAAATATTGAATCGAAACTTGTCAAGCATCTGGGATCCCTTTGACTTGATAGCCTCTGAGAGAATTTTCTCTTTGATGTCCCCAGATTTACCCAGGAATGTGCAAGCATTTCTAGCATTTAATGACTGAGAGGCAGGAACTCGCTGGGCCCACAAATAGAGAATTCTTCCATCTTGGCTCTCAGGGAGGACATATTAGCAAATCAAGTCTTAAATGTTATTGTATCTTGGCCAGTTTTACACCCTTCTGGAACCCCTGTAAAGCGCAGATTCGTTCGACAGGACCTATTTCCTAACTCTTCAAGCTTCATCTGAATTTCTAATATCTCATATTTGGCAATATGGGTCTCAGAGCTTTTTTGAATGTCCTCCAGATTTGAAATACGTTGTTCTGTTTTTGTTAGTGGTAAATTGATTTGGAGCAGGTTGTCATTAATTTTCCCTAGCTGAATTTGAACTTCTCTGTGGGCCTTGTTTTGAGGAGACTTCATCTCCCTTATTTCTCCTAGATCAATTGAAGTGGTTCCCCCAATTGAGTGCAATTTGCTGGCATTTCTGAGGGCTCTCCATCCAGAACAGACCCTACTATTACAGGCTGCAGAGCACTCTCTAGAGCTTGCATTGGTTAAATGATGGGAGACTCTTGGCTCACCAAAGTTTCTCATGCACCAACCCCCTCTTGAGGTCCCGGAAATGCTTGTGTAGTGTTGGGGTCTGGATATGTTGACTCCTTTATTTTCTCATCGGCCCCCACAGAGAATGGATGAGCTCCCACGACGTGGTAGTTACGCAATTTTGGGACCAAACAGAGTACAGGATATGGGGGGATTTTCACAGGTATTTGGGACTTCCTGCACTGGAGTCAAGTTACTGACAGATATGGTGTCCTGCTGTGATGAAGTGCTCGATCCTGCAGGAGGATGTGTCCCCTGAAATGATATTGTGATGAGTGGGGGGTGAAAACTGTTTGCTAGCAATCTGAGCATTACCAACCCCAGGCTGAGTCTTACAAAAATCTTCCTAGGTAACCAGGGTGGATATTGGCTTAGGAGAGCCCTTCTGATATGTTTGAATTAGTTGTCAGACTGCAATCTTCCTTCCCGCCGGATTGTTTAATATACTCCTTCTCCCTATGCGCCAGCTCAATACTTTTAGAGTCTCCTACCATGGACTGGTTGTTGCAGGCTTTCGAAATCTTGGCTACTTTTTTTTTATTTTACAGGGGTTTGTACTCTCCTGTTGTCTCCCAAACTGAGTGCCCCGTCATTGGAAACACGCCAGAAGGGAACACTATCTGTAGTTCTGCTTAGCAGAGCCAGGGTATGCTCAGCCAAAAAATACTAACATCTACTCTTGTTTAGAATCCTTATGCACCCTTATATCTCCTTAAGATTTCCATGTGAGATATAGTGGGACCACTTTGCTGGCAAGTGAATTCTGTCAAGGTAAGTTGATGCAAACAGCACTATGCAGTGCTTAAGTGACCAGATGTGGTGGAGTCGAGCAGCCGCACCTAGAAGGGTCACTTCTGCTGTCATTCAGGCCCCTACTACCCTGAGGAGAGTACCTAGCATATCCCTCCAAGGTTGCCGAATCAGTGGTGCCTGTTTGCAGGGAAAAATTAAAAACAAAGCCATTGGCAATAAGAGACCCCGGGATGTACTGGTGAAACTGAGCTCCTTTAAGGTTTAAGAGTGCATACTCCAGAGGGCGAGATGTCAGGATGTGATGTCTTTTCAAGGTGCTCAATGTAGGTTGTTTCAGGACATTGCTCCAGACACACTGCAATGACGACTGCGCTTTCGTGGGATTACGGAGAAGTTGAATGCGCGGAACATCCGGTACCTGTGGACATTTCCATTTGACATTGCCTTTGATAAGGCAGTGCGAGGCAGGAGGTGGTGCACCTCCGGGAAACTTCTGTTATGTCTCAGGGAGGAGACGAATGGAGGCTGCCGAGGAGGAGGAAGAGGGCCTCCAAGGAGTGGCTTGTGTCCCTCTTTGTAAGGGGCTCCGGGGGAAGACGTGTTCCGGGAGGGGCAGTGCTGGTCTATTTCCACGAGGGAAAAATGTTGGTCCCAGATGGTTTGGCAGTTTGCTAGTGGACTGATCTTTGCAACAGTGCTCTTGTCGCTCCTTCTTGGTCAATGATGAGCTTCTATATTCCAGACTTCATGAGAGCTTCTGTCAGGGGTCGTGGGGCAGTGGGGACAGATGGATACCCCCTCCAGATTATGGGAACTTTGCAGAGTTTTCTGGTGCCTTGTGAGAGACTCGTAGGCGTTCTGATGTTTGGTTTTGAGTTTTTCAGTTTGTTGTTTGCTTATTGTTTTTTGTCCCTATTCCTTTTGGCAAAATGGAGGGGGGGAAGGGAAGGAGGGGGGGTGGAAAAAGGAGCTGTGGTACTGGGGTTTCAAGAAGACTTACTCGGTTAGGCATGCGCATAAGTAAGCATCCCCTAGCCTCTTTGGTAGAATGGTGCACTTTTTAACCTGGAACGTTAAGGGGTTGAATTCGCTAAATAAGCAATCACAATTGCGGAAATTCTGTGATGATCACCAGTATGTTATAGTGGCATTGCAGGAAACACATCTCAAGAAATGTGAGGGCCATAGGTTGCAGCATAGACACTATCTGCAAATTTTTATGGCATCCGCAACAACAAAACACTGTGGGGTTTCCCTGATGTTTCATAGATCGATGTATTTTCAGCTCTTGGAGTCACAATTAGAAAAAGGGGGCAGGTATTTGTTGGTCAAGGAGACCCTGAGGGGACAGGTCTGTACAATAGCGACCCTCTATGCACCTAATAGTGGCCAATCGCCGTTCCTTTTGCACTTTTTGGATGTACTGGGGGCTTTGCAGAGGGAGAGATAGTGCTCATGGGGGATTTCAATCTGATTTGGGATGCCACTCAAGATACGACACACCCTCAGAGACCGCCTGCTAGCAGCTTTACCAAATCTGTTAAAACGGCATTTCATAGGTTGGGGCTTTTTGACGCTTGGCGCGCCTATCACCCTACTGAAAAGGATTATACCTTTTTTATCCCTTCTCATAGGTCTTATCCTCGGATTGATTATGTTTTCATGAGTCTACCTCTGCGGCAACTCCTTCGGGCACCCACTACGCACCCAATAGTCATCTCCGATCATGCCCCGGTGAGTTTGGAGTGGACTATGTCACACGCTACAAGGGGGTGCTGGTATTTCCCACATCTTAACTAGAGACACTATGACTAGAGATGAGCTGCGGAGAGCTATCAAGGAGTTCTTTCAGAATAATTGCCCGCAGGATCCCCCTCTTCCTGTCATTTGGGATGCATTCAAAGCTGTCATCAGGGGCACTTGTATTTCCTTAGCGGCATCCTTGTATCGGCTACAGGCTGAAGAGCGATTGGGATTAGAGGAGGCACTGTGGGAAGCTGAGGGGGTACATAAGCTTTCTCCCACAAGGCAGAGCCAAAGGAAGGTAAACTCCATAAACGGTAAACTACAGTCTATTTATATGAATAGAGCAGAGATGGCCCTGCACGGCTCCGGATGTCTCACTATGACAGGGGGAACAAAATTGGTTCCCTCTTGGCTAGGCAACTACGGGTTAGGCAATCCAAGGGTTATATTGCGCAAATACGGGACGAAACCGGGGAATACCACTCTGAAGAGGAGAAAGCGTGAGTGTTCAGGGACTTCTATACCTGCTTGTATACCTCGGCCAATCCAAGTGTGGCTGCCCAGGAGAGTTATTTAAGACATGTTCAGCTCCCGCAGGTCACTCTGGAAGCTGATGAACTGTTAGAGGCCCCATTTACTCTAGACGAAGTAAGGGAGGCCATTGACTCCCTCCTCTTGCACAAGGCACCGGGCCCTGACGGCTTCACAGTGCACTTCTATAGAACTTTTGGGACTTAGCTTGTCCCACACTTAACTGCGCTATTTAATTTCATACGATCTGAACACACACTCTCCCCTACTATGGGGGAAGCTCTGATCTCACTTATTCCTAAAGAAGGGAAGGATCCCCAGTTAGGTGCATCTTACCAGCCCATTGCCCTACTCAATCTTGATGGCAAGTTGTATACCAAAATATTGGCACGGCAATTGGAAGGAGTGTTGCCGGATTTGGTCCATCCAGATCAGTCTGGTTTTATCAAAGGTCGGCAAGACCATGACAGTGTTAGAAGGGCTATCCATCTGCTGGAAAAGGTAGAGAAGAAGATGGTCCCAGCTATCTTATTGCCGCCAGACGCAGAGAAGGCTTTCAACGGGGTGGAATGGTCTTTTTTAGTGGCCACTCTTCGGCGCTTTGGGGACAAGTTCATCGCTATGGTGATGAGTAACTACTCAGGCCCTCGGTCACGGATTCGTGTTAGTGGAGTGAGCTACGAATTCTTTGACTTGTCCAGGGGGACCAGGCAGGGTTGGCCACTCTCTCCGTTGCTTTTTGCACTAAGCGTGGAACCTCTGGCGGCGCGGATAAGGGCAGACCTGAGTGTTCAGGGCATTCAATTTGGCTCAGATCAACACAAGATTTCTCTGTTTGCAGATGACGTTCTCCTTTTTATCACTAATCCACGCCAAACTCTTCACGCCATATTGGAGGAGCGGAGTCTCTTTGAGCAGGAAGCGGGCTTTAAAGTGAATAAAGGGAAATCCTGTATCCTTAATTTAACGGTGCCGGCTGCAGAAATTAGTGTGGTAGCCTCCTCTTCTCCATTTGCTCTGGCTAAGAAGGACATCTTGTACCTGGGAGTTTGGCTCACTCCTAGGGTGCCGAACCTCTTTAAGGCAAATTTTCTGCCCCTCCTTAAGACATTGCATACTGATTTTAAGAGATTGTCCATCCTGTGGTACTCTTGGCTGGGCCGCATTAATACTATTAAGATGACGGTTCTTCCGCGGCTATTATACTTGTTCCAAAGTCTACCTATTGATATTCCCCAAGATTATTTTACTGAACTGTGCCAGTTGTGTACTCAGTTTATCTGGCAGAACAGGAGAGCTCGGCTCTCTAACAAATTGCTAAAGCGCCCCAGGCATAAGGGTTATCACGGAGTAGTCTCTTCGGGAATCGGATAAACTGTGGATGCATATGGATAGGGCGGTGACGGGGCGGACATTGTGGGATGTGTTGTGGAAACCTAGGGAGGATCATCCGAAAAATGAATATCTTAGCACCCCCACAGCTACTACCCTTAAGGTGTGGGACAAGGTGACAAGTGCACTCTGCCTCACGGCCTTCCCCTCACCACATACCCCAATTCATTATAATGCAGCCTTCCGTCCTGGAGCCACAATGGGATAGGTGGAGGGAGGGGGGATGTCTTACGATTGCTGATCTCTTCATGGGGATCAGGTGTGCACCTTTGAAAATTGCTGTAGGGATTTCCATCTTCCCAGCTCCGAGCGCTTCCATTATAATCAGTTAATCCATTGGGTTACTCAGCCACACATGAGAGCGGCGGCCACCAGGGAGCTTCTTCCTATTGAGAGATTTGTTCAACAGGGGGGATTGAAGCGGGCAGCATTTCCACACTATACAAATTATCAGAACAACAACAGTATATTCCATTTCATGTGGCATTTTGGGAGCGGACGGCCCAGTTGAGGAAGGAGTCTGGGCACGATTATTTCAGGATATAGTCATATCTAACCACTCTATGGGGACCAGGGCAGCTCATTATAAACTTCTTTATAATTGGTATCTGTACCCGGAGAAGCTTAAGAAACTCTCTCCTCAGACATAAGAATGTTGGCATGGGTGTGGGATGTTGGGAGATTTAAGGCACATATGGTGGGACTGTCCCGTTACTAAGCCCTTTTGGAAAGAAATTCTGTCACATCTAATAGAGATTCTAGGTTACCCTATTCCTACATCACCGGTCCATGCTTTATTGGGTATGCGCGCTCATGAGTTGCAACATCAAACACAAGGTGAACGATCTATCCTTTGGTTGGCATTTGGGGGCAGCTAAGACTGTCCTTGCATCATGCTGGAAGAAAAAAAAGATTCGCCCCCATTGACATTATGCCAGACTCTGCCGGGGGCTTGCTATAGAGCGCTTAGCAGATAAGCTGGATAATTCTCAAGGAAGTTTTGACTAGATTTGGGATCCGCCTGGTGAGGTGCCTGTCCAAGGGAGTCCCGCTCACTTCCTGTAGTCCACGTCTTAGGGCACTGTATCTTTCCACGTATAGGGTTCAGTCCAGGTGGGGTTATTCAGGGGAAGAATGAGGGAGATGTGTCTTGGGGCCCTCTGTACGCTTATCCTTCTGGACCTAAAACCCCACTTATATAACATACGTGGCAGGAATACGGGACACAAAGAGTTGATGTTAGTTTTTTATGTTATTGCTGTTCATATTTTCTTTTTCTTATAGACTAGGTAAATGTGTATTCTCTCCTTCTGAGTGTGCCTTCAGCAGTCGCTGATGTAGGGGATATGCAGGGGGGGGGTGGTATGCCTTAATTATATCGTACTCTTGTTCCCCCGAAGGATGGAGACGCTTTCCCCCTTTGAGGGTGGCGGGGGGTTGAGCAATTCTGGCATCCTGTCGGGGATTTTGATGTGATCTGATGTATTATTTCAATATTTCTTAAAGGATAAATGTCAATAAAAAAGGCTGTAACTATCTAGAAGCGAACCCATCCATGGAAGTCATAAAGGTCCTGAAACACCTCTATATCTGAGGCTATTTTTAGGCATTCCGGTAACACCCACATAAGATTAATCCCCCATACTATATCTATGTAATAATCCAAATGGAGAGAGGGCCCGATCGCATTGAATACTATTTATGTGTCAAAAAAGATATCAAACCAGTCAATTTGGTTGGAAGTTGCACATTTCACCATTGCCAATCTTTAAGAAAGAAGCGTGGGGTCAAAACGTCAAAGGCCACAGACAGAGTTAGGGGGAAAAAAATAAGCACCATGCCCCCGAGTCTGAGGAGTGTTGCCATTGGATTACAATCAATTTGCTTATAATTTTATCAAGTAATGATAGTATTCAGTCTGTAGTTGTTGGCAATGGAATTATTTGCTGTCAGCATCTTTTTTAAAGATCAGGTGAAACAAATCCTTCAAAGAAGGATTTATCAATAACAGACGAGCAAAGAAGTTGCCATACACTTAATAAGCAAGCACGAACTACAGGGGTGAGTTTGTGAGCTTACAATAGTTCAATACTTTCATAAGACAGATTGTATATAGAGAAAAGGCAAGACCAAATGAGTGTGGAGGTGATGCAGGGGAGGGGGTTTGTAGGATATCTATTTTGTAGTTCTGGAAAAACCCTCCCTCAAAACAGCATTTTTTTCCAGTAAAGGTGTTTGACAATATCATTATCACAAAGCTATACCCTGTAAACTCAGTTACACTGCTTGACGGTGAGATAAATGTTTGGTTTCTAAGTTCTTTGTATGCCATAGTAAATATTTTATCATGCCTTTTTTGCTTAGCACCACAATGTGAAATATGTGGCAGATCTAATGGCATACTTCTTCACACTTTTCCTACTCACTGACACAAGATTCAACTCAGTGAGGCCAGGTGGAAGAACATTTAGCACTCCAAGGGGCGTATTTACAAGCCCTATTTAAACAATAACTTAATAGCTTTGTACAATTTCCATATCGCCCTTCCATCCAAGAGCTTCAAAACTACGTAAAGTGCTTTCAATCCTGGTCTCGTGAACAGTGAACCTGTCACTTTTTGTGATACACTGGCAGCACTTAGTGGAGACCCTTATCTACAAAGCCAGGCAAAGTGACTGTGTGGCTTTTCATGGCCTTGTAGATATAGTGTAAGGCAACGCAGCCAAACTTACTGCGTTGCCTTACTCTGCGTCAGGGAGGTGTACAATGGGCATTGCAGTGGGTGTTCCCATGCAACACCCATGGGTTCTGATGAACTCCCAGATTTACAAGAATCTGTAAACTTGGGAATGCGTCAAAACCGTACGCCTCCCCAGGGCAGGCGCAACGAGGTGAAATATCAGTATTTCACCTTGTTTTTTCCTCATTCTGAAGCACACATAGGAAGAGGAAAATGCCTGTCTGGATTGTTTTTCTGCAGGAAGGTGTACCTCTTCCTGTACAAAAACAACCCTGCTGACAACGCAGACACCCTTGCACCATGGTGCTAGGGTGCCTGCATTGGCGCTAGGGAGCAATTTGTGTACCTACGGAGGGGGAAGAAACAGAAATGCACAGTATCTTGTAAATACAGGGCATTTCTCCCCTTTCCCTGCGGCGTAGGGCAGCACAGCAAGGTCACTTGCTGCGCTGCCCTGCGCCACAGGGCTTGTAAATATTACTCCAGGAGTCAAGCTTTGGAGCAGTGTCCTTCTAAAAAAAAAAAAAAAATAGACCAGAACTTCTTTAGTCCGCTAGCTCCTGGGCCCTTCCCAGTTTTCAGGAACATGAAGAACTGAATCAAAAAGCCTACCTTTTTTTTTCCACAGTTTTGGTATTTTACAAAGAGGTAGCCCTTTTTTCCTATTTTTGTGCTTTCAAACTGCTACAGGTCCATGGTGGAAACCAGTATGAAACACATGGGTGATCCAGGAAGGCTATATATTTCTAAAAAGTTGAAAAACAACCAGAATTCAGCAAGGGGTCACATGTGTAGATCCCTCAAGGTTTTCCCAAAGAAACAAAAGTGTTGAAATATCGAAAACGAGTGGGGAAATAAACGGCAACTTCTGACAATGTTTTCATCTGTAATATTTTTTTCACGATTGGCTGATTTACAAAACCGATACACCATTACGTTCACTAGACCTTTTTGATTGTGGAGATACATATGGTTTTTAAGTTCACCTAGAACCTTAGGTACCCAGTGCCAGCAACTGACTTGCACCGTACAAAGGTTTTTCTTTGTGTACGGAGTATCGACCAATTCATATGGTGATATATGTGAAGTGAAAAATAAGTATCAAGGTAACCTATGTATTTATGAAATGGACACAAGATATAGAATTTTGAAGCAGTGGTTAAATGTACATATCTAAATTTGTGGGCACATGTAGAACGTGATTTAGAGGGATTTGTCAGAAGTCTTCTTTCTTACACACTGGCTTACATTTGGAAGGCACAAATACAGCCAAATTCAATTGGTAATAACAAATATCTTTTTATTCTATGCCCCCACTTCTCTACTGATAAAAAAAATGGTACCTCACTTGTGAGGGCAGGGCTAGTTCCTGCATAAGGAAATGAGCCAACAAGCAACACAGATACAACACATTTTTCCACTCAAACCTGACTCATTTGTTTGTAAAGTGGTAGCTGTGGAACCTAGGAAACCTGTACATTTTTAAAACCTAGACATCTTGCGGAATCAAGGATGAAAGGTGACGGTGTTTGACTCTCACCAGATTGTTTTTTCCAGAATCCCTTGCAAACCTTTGACACACACAAAAACAAAACACACATTTTCCTCATATTTCTGTGATGGAAAGTTCTGGTATCTGTGGAGAGCCATAAACTTCCTTCCACTCAGCATTACCCTAAGTCTTATGATAAAAATGGTACCTTACTTGTGTGGGAAGGCCTAATACCTTCAACAGGAAACAGCCAACATGCAACATGAATAAACAAAGACCTGAATACATGAGTGAGATTAAATGCTTCTCAATTTTCCCTCTGTAAAATTAAAGGTGCACTGAAAAAATTATCTTTTAGATAGTAAAATATATATTAGGTGTTTTGTACACAAGGTCCTTTAATGGACTTAGCCAAATTTGACATAAAATAATGAAATCCTTTCAGACTGCAAACTTTCAGAGAGGTGAACTGACAATTCTGAAACTCTGGAAATGGAGACAAGGAGGTTGTGACTTTTTTGTACTGACGGCTTAACTAGGGGACACTCTGCTATTTCATCATGAACTCACTGATCCTCTAATATATAGACTAAATTTAAGAGCATATCACTTTCTTGGGTTTTAACTAATCTATCTTTTATTTTGTTGGGAGGTTTTCATCACAAGAGGGCATCACTGTGGCGATGTAACACTTTCAACACAGGTGCTCCATTTTAAAATTGGCAACAAGGAGCAAGAAACAGTGCCCTCTCTTGCCCCATTACAGAAATAAGTACCCACTGGAGCTGTGCTCTGAAAGTTCTATGTTGTGAAATTGTGTAGATTGCCCCTATGGTAAAGGCACGTCAATGTCAGTTTATTTTGACAACTTTCCACACAAGAAGCGCGGAACCATAAAAAACAGTGATGTGCCAATACTCAGGTCCATGGATAACCAAATACATCCAACAAAGAAACCTCCGCTCAAGATTGGCCCCCGCCTTAGAACACCACCATACAAGAAAAAGACTGTAGGTGGTACATCCTTCTCCGTTCAAGCAGTCAAACTATGGAATTCATTACCCCCAACTATAAGAGCCACAGATAACTTTCTTGTCCAGAAAACTACTCAAGAGTTGGCTCTTTCCTTCATAACCACCATATTCAAACAACTATGGACAGCATATGCCTATGTTGATAAATATTTTTTCGGATTATGTGTCTATTTCTAGTAATGTCTAGTTCTTTAGAAAATATGTATTGCTACTATGTCATAACAATAAAATACACAAACTCTTTAAACCTGTTTGACTAAGTATATTTACCCATGGTTATAACTATGTATTGTATGTACATATATGTGCGCATTTGTGTGTGTATTCATGTGTGTATGTATGTGTGTAAGTATAGAAAATGTCACTTACCCAGTGTACATCTGTTCGTGGCATGAGACGCTGCAGATTCACATGCTTTGCTTTGCACATCCCGCCATCTAGTGATGGGCTCGGAGTGTTACAAGTTGTTTTTCTTCGAAGAAGTCTTTTCGAGTCACGAGATCGAGGGACTCCTCCCCTTTCGGCTCCATTGCGCATGGGCATCGACTCCATCTTAGATTGTTTTCCCCTCAGAGGGTGAGGTAGGAGTTGTGTATTATAGTAATAGTGCCCATGCAATGGAGTAAATATGTATGTACATAATGTGGTTTCAAGTGATATATTTACAAATTTACAAATGTTCAAGATCAACTTTGAAACGGCTACAGGCTCCCGGGGAGGCGGATGGGCGCATGTGAATCTGCAGCGTCTCATGCCACGAACAGATGTACACTGGGTAAGTGACATTTTCTGTTCGATGGCATGTGTAGCTGCAGATACAAATGCTTTGCATAGACTAGTAAGCAGTTATCTCCCCAAAAGCGGTGGTTCAGCCTGTAGGAGTTGAAGTTGTTTGAAATAAAGTTCGTAGTACTGCTTGTCCTACTGTGGCTTGTTGTGCTGTTAACACATCCACGCAGTAGTGTTTGGTAAACATATGAGGCGTAGACCATGTGGCTGCCTTACATATTTCAGTCATTGGAATGTTTCCTAGAAAGGCCATGGTAGCACCTTTTTTTCTAGTTGAGTGTGCCTTTTGTGTTATAGGCAGTTCTCTTTTTGCTTTGAGATAACAGGTTTGAATGCATTTAACTATCCATCTAGCAATGCCTTGTTTGGATATTGGGTTTCCTGTATGAGGTTTTTGGAAAGCAATGAACAATTGTTTTGTTTTTCGAATTTGTTTTGTTCTGTCAATTTAGTACATTAACGCTCTTTTGATGTCTAATGTGTGTAGTGCTCTTTCAGTTACAGAATCTGGCTCTGGAAAGAACACTGGTAGTTCTACTGTTTGATTCAAGTGGAACGGTGATATGACTTTTGGTAAGAACTTAGGATTTGTTCGTAAAACTACTTTATGCTTGTGTATTTGAATAAATGGTTCTTGTATGGTAAATGCTTGTATCTCACTTACTCTTCTTAGAGATATGATGGCAATTAGAAATGCTACTTTCCATGTTAAGTATTGTATTTCACATGAGTGCATGGGTTCAAACGGTGGACCCATGAGTCGTGTTAAGACAATGTTAAGGTTCCACGAAGGTACTGGTGGCGTTCTTGGTGGAATAACTCTTTAGGCCCTCCATAAATGCTTTTATGACTGGGATCCTAAATAATGAAGTTGAGTGCGTAATTTGTAGATAAGCTGAAATTGCAGTAAGATGTATTTTAATGGATGAAAAAGCTAGCTTTGACTTTTGTAAATGCAGTAAGTAGCTTACGATGTCTTTAGCAGATGCGTGTAATGGTTGAATTTGATTATTATGGCAATAATAAACAAATCTTTTCCACTTATTTGCATAGCAATGTCTTGTGGTTGCTTTCCTTGCTTGTTTTATGACCTCCATACATTCCTGTGTAAGGTTTAGATGTCCGAATTCTAAGACTTCAGAAGCCAAATTGCTAGATTCAGCGCTGTTGGAATTGGGTGTCTGATCTGTTGTTTGTGTTGGGTTAACAGATCTGGTCTGTTTGGTAGTTTGACATGGGGCACTACTGAGAGGTCTAGTAATGTTGTATACCAAGGTTGTCTTGCCCAAGTTGGTGCTATTAGTATGAGTTTGAGTTTGTTTTGTCTCAATTTGTTTACCAGATGATATGGAAGGAGTGGGAGAGGGGGAAAAGCGTATGCAAATATCCCTGACCAACTCATCCATAATGCATTGCCCTGAGACTGATCCTGTGGGTACCTGGATGCCAAGTTTCGGCATTTTGCGTTTTGTTTTGTTGCAAAGGTTTTGTGGTGTTCCCCATTTTTGGAAGTAGGTGTTTAATATTTGGGGGTGAATCTCCCATTCGTGGATCTGCTGGTAATCCCGAGAGAGATTGTCTGCTAACTGATTCTGAATCCCTGGAATATACTGTGCTATTAGACGAATGCGGTTGTGAATCGCCCAATGCCATATTCTTTGTGCCAGGAGACACAACTGTGTTGAGTGTGTTCCTCCTTGTTTGTTCAGATAATACATCGTTGTCATGTTGTCTGTTTTGACAAGAATGTGTTTGTGTGTTATTATAGGTTGAAATGCTTTCAACGCTAGAAACACTGCCAGTAGTTCTAAGTGATTTATGTGAAACTGTCTCTGCTGAGTGTCCCATTGTCCTTGGATGCTGTGTTGGTTGAGGTGTGCTCCCCACCCTATCATGGAGGCATCTGTCGTTATTACGTATTGAGGCACTGGGTCTTGGAAAGGCCGCCCTTGGCTTAAATTTATATTGTTCCACCATTGAAGCGAGGTGTATGTTTGGCGGTCTATCAACACTAGATCTAGAAGTTGACCCTGTGCCTGTGACCATTGTGATGCTAGGCACTGTTGTAAGGGCCACATGTGCAATCTTGCGTTTGGGACAATGGCTATGCATGAGGACATCATGCCTAGTAGTTTCATCACCATCTTGACATGTATCTTTTGTTTTGGATACATGCCCTGTATTACATTGTGAAATGCTTGTACCCTTTGCGGACTTGGAGTGGCAATCCCTTTTATTGTGTTGATTGTCGCCCCTAAGTATTGCTGTGTTTGACACGGCTGAAGGTGTGACTTGTGTAGTTGATTGAGAAACCTAGTTTGTGGAGGGTTTCTATGACATACTTTGTGTGTTGTGAACACCGTTCTTGCGTGTTGGTTTTGATTAACCAATCGTCTAGGTACGGGAACACATGTATTTGCTGCCTTCTGATATGAGCAGCTACTACTGCCAGGCATTTTGTAAAAACTCTTGGCTCAGTTGTTACCCCGAATGGCAACACTTTGAATTGGTAATGTACCCCTTGGAATACAAATCTTAAGTACTTTCTGTGTGAAGGATGTATCGGTATATGGAAGTATGCATCCTTTAGGTCTAGTGTTGTCATGTAGTCTTGCTGTTTGAGCAGTGGGATTACGTCTTGTAATGTCACCATGTGAAAGTGATCTGATTTGATGAAGGTATTTAATGTTCTGAAATCTAATATGGGTCTTAGAGTCTTGTCCTTTTTGGGTATGAGTAAGTACAGAGAGTAAACTCCTGTTCCTTTCTGTTGAATTGGTACTAATTCTATTGCTCCTTTTTGTAGCAACGCTTGGACTTCTAGTCCTAGAAGATCCATGTGTTGTTTTGACATATTGTGTGTTTTTGGTGGGACGTTTGGAGGGAATTTGAGAAATTCTATGCAATAACCGTGCTGGATAATTGCTAGGACCCAAGTGTCTGTTGTTATTTCCTCCCAATGTTTGTAAAACTTGGTTAGTCTTCCCCCCACAGGTGTTAGGTGTTGGGGATTTGTGACGTGGAAGTCACTGCTTGTTTTGAGGAGTTTTGGGACTTTGGAACTTTCCTCTACTCTTTTGAAATTGTCCCCCTCTATATTGTCCCCGAAAACTTCCCCGCTGATATTGGCTCTGATAAGTGGGCCTTGTTTGTGAAGTTGTGGGTTGTGTAGTTTGTCCTCGAAACCCCCCTCTAAACTGCGTTTTGCGAAATGTGCCTCTGCTCTGTGGGGAGTAGAGTGCGCCCATGGCTTTGGCTGTATCCGTGTCTTTTTTGAGTTTTTTGATAGCAGTGTCCACCTCCGGACCAAACAACTGCTGTCCGTTAAAAGGCATATTAAGCACGGCTTGTTGTATTTCCGGCTTGAATCCTGATGTACGCAACCATGCGGGTCTCCTTATGGTTACTGCTGTATTTACTGTCCTAGCAGCTGTATCTGCTGCATCCATTGCTGACCGTATCTGATTATTTGAGATACTTTGTCCTTCCTCCACCACTTGTTGTGCCCTCTTCTGGAACTCCTTGGGTAAGTGTTCAATGAAATGTTGCATTTCGTCCCAATGAGCCCTATCATATCTTGCTAGCAGTGTCTGTGAGTTGGCAATACGCCATTGGTTGGCAGCTTGTGCTGCAACCCTTTTCCCTGCAGTGTCGAACTTGCGACTCTCCTTGTCTGGAGGTGGTGCGTCTCCTGAGGTGTGAGAGTTTGCTCTTTTGCAAGCTGCCCCTACTACCACAGTGTCTGGTGTTAATTGCTGCGTGATATATACAGGGTCTGTTGGCAGTGGCTTGTACTTTTTTTCTACTCTTGGAGTTATGGCCCTGCCCTTCACAGGCTCCTGAAACACCTGTTTGGAGTGTTTTAGCATTCCGGGTAGCATAGGTAAGCTTTGGTATTGGCTACGAGTCGAGGATAGTGTATTAAACAAAAAGTCATCCTCAATTGGTTCTGTGTGCAAGGTGACGTTATGAAATGCAGCTGTTCTTGACACCACCTGTGTATAAGCTGTACTGTCCTTAGGTGGCGACGGCCTAGCTGGGTAACAGTCTGGGCTGTTATCTGACACTGGTGCATCATAAAGATCCCATGCGTCGGGATCATCCTGACTCATTCCAGTATGAGCTGGGGATTGCATCAGTGTTGGAGTGGCTACCGGTGATGTGTGCGTTGATGGTGGTGGGGATGGTGGCGGTGTTGTTTGTTTTGCCACCTTTGCGTGTGGCTGATTGTCCTTTTCTTGAAAGGCAAGTCTTCTTTTCATCCTAACTGGGGGAAGAGTACTTATCTTCCCTGTGTCCTTTTGGATATGGAGCCTTCTCTGAGTGTAGTCTGGCTCCATTGACTGTAGTTCTTGTCCGAACTTATGTCCTTGCATTTGGGAGGACAGTCCCTGTTCCTCTGTGTAGGAACCTGATTTTGGTTCCGAGGCTGGATGTTTCGGAATGGAAATCTTTTCGGTAGCCCTTTTCGGCTCTGACGACACCTTCTTTATTTTCGGCGTCCCGGTCTCTCGGTGCCGCCCTCTCGGTGTCGAACTTGCTCGGTCCCGCTGTCTCGGGCTCGAGTTTGCTGTGTGCAGGTATCTCGACCGGAGTCGGATGACTTCGACACATGCGTGCCCTTTTTCGGTGCCGATGGTCGGTGACCTATTTTTCGGGTTAAGCCATGGCCTGCTGGCGGTAGCGTCCCCTGGGCTTTTGTGGTCTTCTCGTGAGTTTTGTGTGTCGACGTCTTACTCACGGTTTTAGGCGTCTCTTCGGGATCGAGCTCTTCCGAGTCCGAGTCCTGGATGGAGAAGGTTTCTTCTTCCTCCTCCAAGTGTCTTTGTCCTGTCGGCGCCCACGCCAATTGCAGTCTTCTTGCTCTTCGGCCTCTTAGTGTCTTCCTCGACCGAAATGCTCGACAGGCTTCACAAGTATCTTCCTTGTGTTCTGGAGACAAACAGAAGTTACAGACCAGGTGCTGATCTGTATACGGATACTTGTTGTGGCATTTGGGGCAGAAGCGGAATGGGGTCCTTTCCATCAGCCTTGAAGAGACACGTGGTCGGGCCGACCAGGCCCCGACAGGGGATCGAAAAAACCCAGAAGGGCCACCAGAGCGCTCCAAAAGTCGGTGTCGATCTGTTGTAACTAACCCGATAACGAACGCAAACAATACCGTTGAATTTTCCGAGATTCTAACTATCTTTCCGAACCGAAACACGGAGCGAAAAGGAACACGTCCAACCCGATGGCAAAAAAAAACCAATCTAAGATGGAGTCAACGCCCATGCGCAATGGAGCCGAAAGGGGAGGAGTCCCTCAATCTCGTGACTCGAAAAGACTTCTTCGAACAAAAACAACTTGTAACACTCCGAGCCCAACACTACATGGTGGGATGTGCAAAGCATGTGTATCTGCAGGTGTGTGTGTGTGTGTGTGTGTGTGTGTGTGTGTGTGTGTGTGTGTGTGTGTGTGTGTGTGTGTGTGTGTGTGTGTGTGTGTGTGTGTGTGTGTGTGTGTGTGTGTGTGTGTGTGTGTGTGTGTGTGTGTGTGTGTGTGTGTGTGTGTGTGTGTGTGTGTGTGTGTGTGTGTGTGTGTGTGTGTGTGTGTGTGTGTGTGTCTGTGCTTGGCATGTTCGTGAGTCATTGCATGGCCCCTGGGTGGGTTGTTGTACTAGAGATCTATGAATCCCTGCTCTCATCTTATCAAACTTATCTACCCACCCATCCTCATACGTCTATCAATCTATCCTCCAATCCCACTCTGACTCATCCCAAATCCATTCTACTACTTTCATCTCCTAAATAACTCTGCCTAAGCTCTTCCCTCTGCTTCCACATCTAACTCACCAAGCCTCACTCTACTAACATGACCTCCCAAACAACCCTACTAAAATTCTACCTCATTTATCTCACCCTGCTACTATGATCTCCCTAACCCTTCCATAGACTCTTCCCTCCTCCATCCCCCTTTACTCATCCCAAGCCTTTGGGATGAGTAAATGAGGGACATACTCCCAATTAACACTTCTGGATTTCTTTCCTCCTCCACACCTCCATTACTCCAGTCAATCTAACTAACAAACTCTCATATCAGCGGCTCAAATTAACTCATAATAATACTAAAACTGTACTCAGATTTCCCAATACTAATCCACCACTAATTCTTGTAGGGTTCCGGAGTAGAGTGCTACTCGCCGAAAAATGCTTCAACGCCTCATCTGGGGTAGTAAGCGCTATGTAAATACTATTACAACACAATACTCTGCGAGCAAATGTAATTGACACAAGGAAGGATGTTTTCAAAGTGAGAGGTCAGAGGGGACAATTGTGCAGGGGGCTCGAAAGGAGCGCATATCAAAAAGGACAGAACTGAATTAAGATCCCAATGGGGCATAATGAAATGAGAAGGGGGGGGGGAATATGAGTAAGCCCTTTGATGAAGCAATGTACAATGGGAGACTTAAACAAGGATGGTTAATCAGGCAACCGCAAGAATGCAAAAATTGCACATAAATAGCTCTTAAGAGTGCCTAAAGCAGAGCCCTGTTGGGCTAGGGAAAGAATGAAAAGTAAAACCTCAGAGAGAGGGGCAGAAAGGGGATCAGACTTGTCTGTGCACCATGCCACAAATTTCTTCCAACAACAGGGGTCTACCAGTTTGATGGAGGGGTGTCTGGCTGCCCAGAAAACATTATAGACTTCAGGAGGAATTTCAAAACCTGTCAACTGCCATCACTAAATCTCCACGTATGAAGGCGGATAGTAGATAGGTTCGGTTCGGAATACAAGCCCAAGAGGCATGTGGTGTTCACAGACCCCAATGCCAGGCTGGCAGAAGTAAACTGGCAGACGCAAGTAATATTTCCCCTGTTTCTTCCCTTTCTCTGAGTCAGAGTGATTTTTTTTTTTTTTTTTTATAAATCAAAAAGTGGAAAAAAATTCACTTACAGTTGGCCAGAGACTCTTTGAAAGTAGATCCCGGCCTTGCAATCAACATGTCTAATCTGCCTGTGGAGGAGAGCAATGACTTGTCAGCCCAATCAGACTAGGACACCAAATTGAGGGAATGGCCTCTTCTCGATTTCACATCTTTCCTAGCTATCCTGCAATCCATTAAATCAGGATCCCCACTAGAAAGGTGAAAAACCTGGGGTTTCATATTGACAACAAACTTTCTATGAAACCCCAGGTGACTGAAGTAACTGCCACTTGTTTTACAGTTCTGAGATGGCTAAAAAAATTAATTAAAAAAATCTGGCTAATTCCCCCACAGCCTAAAGGACCGCTATCCAAACTCGGATTATATCTAAACTGGATTGCCGAAACTTGCTCTATTTAAGTGCTGACAATTTTATCATTTACAGATAGTCCAAAATGCTGCTTGCAGGTTGTGGTTTCACTTGCCCAAATCGGCCTCCATTTCTCATTTACTACAAAAATTACAGTGGCTCAGGATCTCCAAATGCATTACGTTTAAGGCACTCTGCTACATGTTTATGGCCAAACAGGGTATTGGACCATGCTACATTAAGAAATTAGTGAGACCCTATCAGCCCACACGCTCTGAGATCTTCATCTCAAACGCTGTTCACTGTACCAAGATTTCATCTTACTCGAATGAAAGGATGCTCCTGTTCTTACCTAGGCCCCAAACTCTGAAATTCTCTTCCAGAAGCCCAAAGGAATTGGAATTCATTACTAACCTTCCAAAAAAGTCTGAAGACCTGGTTAATTTAAACCAACTGAAATGTTCACCCTTCCTGCACTCTCCTGCGCCGAGAAACCCATTAGGGTAGCTGCATGCATTACAAAACCTAAACAATAACATCTTCCCAAATGAGTACAGCCTGTTGGATTCCTAATCTCGGGGAGCGGAAGGAAAAGCACCTTGGGAAGTTGAGGCTTGGACCACCAAACTCGGTGGTAGGGTGCTGTGTGAGGAAGCTTGGGTCCCTAGAAGTGGGGCGATGACAGCAGGCAATCGCCTTATTCACAGGAGCACCCTGTGCTGGGTTTAGATAAGATACCCAAAAGGATGTTACATGAGAGTAGGTGCTCAGATGTGGAGACTCCATGTTGTAGCACTTCTATCAAGATGTTAGTCTTGACTGCCACCAAGGGTAGCTGCAGGTCTAGGACCTCAGCTGCCATCAGCACCACCATAGTGTAGGAAGCTCCCTCCTCCATATTCACAGCAGGGGGAGAAACCATACCAGTACCTGGAGAAGTATCTAGTCTACTGGCTTCACCCAGATCCTTGTGCCAGTACATTTGTCCTGCATAACGCTAGCATTCTAAAGGGTCCAGTAACACCTCCCAGTCTTTCCCGACTCCTAACCCTAGGTAACAGAGCCCCAAAGAAAGCTGACAGGGTCAAACTGCTACAAAAATGAGGCACAAGGCCTCATAGAATTCCTTTAGTTGGGAAGGGAGCACTCCGGCTCCTGGAAAATCTGGGACGTGCAGAGCCAACCCAGGCCCTGGTTACAAAGAACAAGGCCCAAAATGCTGTTGTGGCGTCAGCCAACAGACAAGGAGAAATCCAAGACCCCTTCAACTCCTTACTTTTCTTCTTGTGCCTTGACTTACCTGACCATCCCGAGGAACTGGAGTGGGACAACGAGGACTTCTGACTCTGCAATCAGTCCGGGACGTTCCATGCAACCGGTGCCACGACCAGCTCAAAGTTACAATGCCCAGCCACCATCAGCTTTAGGGACCACTTTCTCAATGTACCCCAAGCTTGTCTCTCCCCTAGGCCGACTGCTCAATGTAGTATGCCCCGAACTAATATATGCATGTCATTCCATCCACATTTCATTAGGTATGCTTTTAATAAATAAATAAAAAAGTGATATTTGCACACGTTCACCAATTCAGTATTTGCACCCTGTCTCTTGTGAAAATAAAAGCACAACCAGGGCACTCCAAATAATAAGTCCACGATGAAGAAAGTTGCAAAATTATTTTAATCATTTGTGTTGAGAAAGATCCAATCAATGCTCAAAGATAGTCATATCCTCATGTTTGAGAGAAAACACATCAATGTTCAGAAACAGCCAACACGTGTTTCGTCCACACGGACTTTTTCAAGGCTGGAAACAAGAACAAATGGGATCTCTTAAAACTGACAAAAACTACCATCCGGTAGGTATAAAATACAAAACTAAAATCAAAACAAAGATATTGTCCATGAAATATATAGCCCTTAGGCGTGACAAAAGATCTTGAATAGAGATACTACCATGCTGAAGAGTGTTAGAGAAAACTTAACGAAAGACGACACCAAAACGTGCCGGTGAGGAGAGAAAAGAGGTGGGAAAAGATAAACGCATTAACAGGCGAGAGTGCAAGAATCACCACGTGGATATTAGGTACAGTAAAATGTGTGGTTACCCAGAAGTAAGAATGGAAATAATGATACCGAAAACATGCTCTAGAACAGAGCTACCGGTACCCACGCAGAACTCAACTTAAGAACTGAAGTTGAGCAAGGCCAGTTGCTAAGGTACTCTAAGGGACGGCTCTGGACACTGCTGTCGTCAATCATTCTTTTGGTAGGACTGAATCAGCCTCTCTTTCTTCTCTATTCTCGCACGTCTATTTCCAGCAGGGACCCGTTAGTTTAGCCCACAATTGTCATGGGCCTTCTTTCTTGTCACATGACCCATTTGGGGGCTCATTCCAAAAGTACCTTAGCAACTGGCCTTGCTCAACTTCAGTTCTTAAGTTGAGTTCTGCGTGGGCACCGGTAGCTCCGTTCTAGAGCATGTTTTCGGTATCATTATTTCCATTCTTACTTCTGGGTAACTTGAGGTTCACTTCGAGCACCTCACTTATTACGTGTGCTCCGACCCTGACGAATGCCCCTGACCAACCAGCACTTAGTGAGGGCAGAAACATGTTGGTCATACGTATTTCTTTTTAGACTCTAAGAGACATTATCCTCTAATGAGCCGTCTGTTCCCCTATATTCTTAACCTTACCAGCATACACCCCCATTAAAACTAGCAGTAGTAATTGGTGACTTGCTTGGTAATTTTATTTCTCACCCCATCTGAATCTCTGTAATTATCCAGTAAGTCTAATTTCAGCACTCCCTCCGGTTCTTTTAACCAAGAGGGTGAGTCCGCCCAAGTAGTATCATCTTACTTGGGTGGGGCTAGGTGGTCAAATGATGAAGCAAGACACTATTATGTGTGTGAGACCACCTAGTCCGTAAGGGAACTACCCCTTCCACTTGTAGAACTACATAGCACCCCCCTACGTGGATACTTTCCCACCATGACTTCCCCACTTCAGAGTCTTAAGCGACTCCAACACGGTGCACTGGGTTAATCGACCTAGGCCCACCCCCAGTTCCCACTACCCCACACCTTTAGTGATGATATACTTTCTAGCATTAACCACCTTATTGTAACTTTACCCTGTCTCTTGTGACCTGACAGTTTAAGTTGTTTCAATTATTTTTTGTTGTTTAGAACCAATGCCTCCTGTTGTGTAAGATTTGTTGACTCAATATGTCCAGAGCCCCTTCATGAAGTCGATATACTGTCACTTGCATTCGTTTGTACCCAATATGTATCTGAAGAACTATTAAAATCAATACAAATTGGTTAAAAATAAATAAGGAGCTCTTCTTCTAAGCCTCCGGATGCATGACCTGCCACTCAGAGCATGACTTGGGACGTGATCACGATCTAAACACCACAATCAGACAAAGTGCGGATACGTCTTTAACATCAGCCAGTGACTAGCTCCTCAGGGCTTAAAACCATTCTTATGTGACAACATCCTCGACGCACTAGGAGGTAAACCTCAAAAATGTTTGACAAAAAGTCCAGAAAGGCCAGCCAAAAATTAACTGAGGGGTAGCTCTTCTCTCGGATCAGCGCTGGCTGGCACGGAAAGAACTGACATCGGCACGCCTGGGAGGTGCCTGTATAGGTACCACAATGTTATTTTTGGCACAGATGACGCTGACAAAGGCTGCAGAGCCAATCAACACCACCTACCAGCACATGCAGGGGCTCTGCTCACACAACATCTTCCGGATCCAGTCGGACACTTTGGGAGAATTCAAAGGTAAGGCATCTGCAGCTAGAAGTTTATCAGAAGAAGATTTTATGCACTTGGAGTGGAAATTCCCTCATACATATATCAGTACTGGCCCAAGATCACTGAAGCTCTATCTGACAGGATACTGGAATGAGCAGAACGCCAACCAGTTATATTTCTCCGTAGTTTTATAAAAGAACTGCAACTAATAGAACGCAGACTGACAACAGTGTCACTATTACTGGCTAACAGCAGAGTGGTGGTTTTGTGGGGCAAACGAAAGACTCCCACGAAGCTGCAATATATTTCGGACATGGTATACTGTAAAGAACGATTAGAATGGAATGCTGCGGAGCTGCCAGAACCTTCACTTCATAAAAATATAAGCCCCCCCTTTTTCACTGCCTATTAACTACACCGGACTCATCTTAGAAGATGTGTAGATTATGCTTAAGCACACTGAGATGAAGATACTTGCTACTGTTCTTCTGTGACCTATGGTGCGAAAGGCTGCATTCTTTCACGTGTAATTGTAATCGTATTTATATAGCGCTTACTACCCCTGACGAGGCGAAGCGCTTTTCGATGAGTAGCACGCTACTCCGGTACCCAAACAAGAATTAGTGATGGATTAGTATAATTTAATAAGGAGTACAGTTTTAGTATTATTATGAGTTAATTTGAGTTGCGGATATGAGAGTTTGTTAGTTAGATTGACTGGAGTAATGGAGGGGTGGAGGAGGAAAGAAATCCAGAAGTGTTAATTGGGAGTTTATCCTTCATTTACTCAATCCAGAGGCTTGAGATGAATAAAAGGGGAGCGGAGGGGAAAGAGGATGTGGAAGGGTTAGGGAGAGCATAGTAGCAGGGTGAGATGAATGCAGGAGAATTTAGTAGGGTTGTGTGGGAGGTCACAGAGGTAGAGTGAGGTTTGGTGAGTTAGATGTGGAGGTGGAGGGAAGAGCTTAGGCAGAGATATTTAGGAGATGAAAGTGGTCGAAGGGATTTGGGATGAGTCCGAGTGAGAATGGAGGATAGTTTGATAGAGACATGACATAAGAGTGATGAGTAGATAAGTGTGATAAAAAGAGAGCAGAAATTCATAGATATCTAGTATAACAACCCAAAAAAACCAGGAGCCATGCAATGATCCACAAACATGCCAGGCACAGAAACAACATATACACATACATACACATATATATATATATATATATATATATATATATATATATATATATATATTTATACACACACACACACACGAATACACACACATATGCACATACAATACATAATTAGAATCATGGGTAAAAAATACTTAGTCAGACAGGTTTAAAAGAGTGTGTGTATTTTATTGTTATTGGTTTAGTTTCTGTAAAATGAGCATTGTGGCCTACCCAACCGGAGTATTTTCTACGAGTATGTCAGTAAGCGTTACCTAGCATGTTTTATACGCCCCGTTTATATTGTACACTAAGGGTACGTGATGGGCCACGGGGTAAACGTCTCCAGCAACCTTCTGTGCCTTTGGAAATGTGATTGTTACTAGTGCGTCTTTGTGGAGATGTCCTTGTGCTTCTGAGCATCAACAACGCACCACCGGAATCGGCGGTAAACGCATTGGGGTCGTTTTGGAAAGCTGTCCATCATCCTGGTAAAAGGCGGGAATTCCTTTACCTACTTCGAGGGTGGACGGGGCGTGGCTCAGCGGGAGGAGCTTACAGGTGCTTTATAAAGGGAGAACCTTCTACTCTGTGTCTCCAGCAGAGGAAGATAGAACCCGTGCGTCTCAGTCAGATACAGATTACGCTCCAGTACATCATCAGTTCACCTCCAGGAAGGATTCTAGATCTTTTTCTGCTATGGGATCTCTGAGCGCACAGCCTTGCTTTATCTTTGCCAAGCCCAAGAGTTAGGGTGGCTTGTCCTTTCCAGAAGCTGAGCTTCAACTGCGGCACCTGCTACGTTTATATTGTAGACTAGGGGTACGTGATGGGCCACGGGGTAAATGTCTCCAGCAACCTTGTGTGCCTTTGGCAATGTTATTGTTACTAGTGCGTCTTTGTGGAGATGTCCTCGTGCTTCTGCGCATCAACAACGCTCCATGTGAATCGGCGGTAAACGCAGTGGGGTCGTTTTGGAAAGCTGTCCATCATCCTGGTAAAAAGGCGGGAATTCCTTTACCTACTTCGAGGGTGGACGGGGCGTGGCTCAGCAGGCGGAGCTTACAGGTGCTTTATAAAGTGAGAACCTTCTACTCTGTGTCTCCAGGAGTAGAAGATAGAACCCGCGCGTCACAGTCAGATACAGATTACGCTCCAGTACATCATCAGTTCACCTCCAGGAAGGATTCTAGATCTTTTTCTGCTATGGGATCTCTGAGCGCACAGCCTTGCTTTAGTTTCCAAAGAAACTATAAATAAATAGAAATATACATATAATCTGAAAAAAAAAAAAACAATTATCCACATAGGCATATGCAGTTCATAGTTGTTTGAAAAAGGTGGTTATGAAGGAAAGAGCAAACTCTTGAGTAGTTTCCTGAAAACAAGAAAGTTATCTGTGGCTCTTATAGTTGGGGGTAATGAATTCCATAGTTTGGCTGCTTGGACGGAGAAGGATGTACCACCTACAGTATTTTTCTTGTATGGTGGTGTTCTAAGGCGGGGTGCCAGTCTTGAGCGGAGGGTTCTTTGTTGGATGTATTTGGTAATTTTCTTTCTGATGAAAAGCGGTCCTGTTCCATGTATAGCTTTGTGGGTGATACAAAGCAGCTTGAAAGTGCATCTTCTGGCAACGGGTAACCAGTGTAGTGCTCTCAAGGCAGGGGAGATGTGGGCTTGCGGCTTTATATGTAGTAGTAGCCTGGCTGCGGAATTCTGGATACGTTGTAGTTTTTTCATAACAGACAGACATGATCCATGGTAGAGGCTATTGGCATAATCCAGTTTGGATAATACAAGTGAGATAGTAGCTTGCACCTTGTGTGGAAATCCGAGGTGAGGGAAAATGCGTCGTAAAGTCTTTAAGGTGATGAAGCTTGTGCGTGCTAATTTGTCTACTTGGGCATTCATAGTTAGTTTGGAATCCATGGTGATTCCTAGGTTTTTCACTTCCTTGGATAATTGAGGAGGTGGTCCGAGATCGTCAGGCCAGACGCACAGAGGGTCATAATGTTTCCAGTCACCACATATGAGTATTTCAGTTTTGGAGGTATTTAGTTTGAGATGGCTCCAGGTCATCCACTGATCAACGGCTCTGAGGCAACTGAAGATTTGAGAGTTTTCAATGTTTTTGGGGTCTTCTAATTGAAGTAGTATTTGTGTGTCATCTGCATAGTTGTAGCATGTGAGATGGAAATCATTGATCAGTTCTGGTAAAGATATCATGTAGATGTTAAAAAGCAAAGGTGAGATGATTGACCCTTGGGGGACCCCTGTTTTTGTGAGGTAGGGTTCGGATGAGAAGGGGGGTGAGTGGATGATATTTGCTCTTTTTTGGAGATAGGAAGTAATCCAGTCGAGCGCAATCCCTTGTATGCCGGCTTCGTGGAGTCTTTGAGTTAGGGTGTCATGGTCAACCGTATCAAAGGCAGCTGAGAGGTCCAAGAGAAGTAGTGCAGCAAGTCCATTTCGGTCAACTGTGTTTTTAAGATCGTCCCAGATTGCCATGAGTGCCGATTCAGTGCTGCTTCCTGGGCGGAATCCAGTTTGGAAGTCTGAAAGTATAGAATTGTCTTCAATGAATTGTGACATCTGGGCGAATGCTGCTCTTTCTATCAATTTACCCAGGAAAGGTCCATTTGTGATAGGTCTGTAGTTGTTGGGGGCTTGCGGGTCTAGATTTGTTTTCTTTAATAATGGTCGTATGTATGCCTTTTTCAGGTCTGTAGGAAAAGTTCCTGAAGTTAAAGAGTTGTTGATGATTCTTCTTACAGGTGTGGCAGCGGAAGTAGATAGCAGGATGTTCTTGAAGATCTGTGGTGGGCAAGGATCAGAAGGGCAACCAGAAGGTCTGCTTGCTTTGACCAAATCCATAAATTCATCCTGGGATATTTGTTTGAAGGACTGTAGAGGTTGGGATGGTTTATTCTTAAAGGGTATTTTAGTAAAGGGGTTGGTGCTGATGGTTTTCTTCTGTTTTAAATAGGAGTCCAATGTGTCTGCCTTGGTTGTGTAGTGAGTTGCCAATTTGTTTGTGAAATCTTGAGTGGTGGGATGACTTCCTTCCATGCATGTGGGTTTTCGAAATTCATTCAGAATTTTGTAAAATTCCTTGGTTGTAGATTGAGCATTTAGAATTCTGTCGGAGTAGTATCTTTTTTTAGCTTTTTTGATTGATGATTTGTATATCCTGTTAAGTTTGTGTAGCTGCAGTTTGTCTTGACTGTTGTTTGTTTTGAGCCAGGTCCGCTGCAACTTTCTGATTTGTTTCTTTATCTTTTTAAGTTCTGTGTTTCTCCAAGGTGTTGGTTTTCTTTTGTCATGTTTAGTTTTTCTGAGTGGTATTAGGACATCAAAAGCTTCCTGTAGCCACTCAAAGTTTAGGTACAGAATTGATTGTATCTAGATCTGTGTTTGCTGTTAGTTGTGTTTGTAAGTGATCCAAATTGAGTTTTCTCCATGGTCGATAGGTGTATGTATGTAAGTGGTTGTGGGATGTGTTGATTTGTGGAGTTGTCTGTCGGAAAGTTATCAGATGGTGGTCTGACCAGGTGGTTGGTGTGATGCTATGAATAGTAACAAGTTCAGGCTTAGCAAAAATTACATCTAGGATGTGACCAGCGATGTGTGTGGGATTGTGTACAATCTGATGTAGATTCAATGCGAGTAGGCCAGTGGTGATAGCTTTTGGATGGGGCATATTGGGTTTGTCAAAACAAATGTTTAGATCCCCAAGAATGCATAGATTGGAGTATAGTGTAATAAGGTTTGAGACTATGTCAAGAAAGGCATCTGGGAAAGTGGAGTTGTTAGGTGGAGGTCTGTAAAGGAGGAGAAAGTTACAGGTGGAAGTTGGAGTAGGGTGGCATCTGGTAAGAAGGGCTTCACAACCTTGTATGGAGATGTTGTCTGTTTTACTGAGGTTTATTGCCTGTTTGAATATAATAGCTAGTCCACCTCCTCTCTTGCCTATACGGTTTTGTGTGATGGTTTGATAGCCTGGAGGAAGGGCTTTGTGCAATACTGGTGCCATGTCATCTCCCAACCAGGTTTCCGTAATGAATAGTAAGTCAGGTTGTGTGTCTGTGAGAAGGTCGTAGATGTGGTGCTTGTTTTTTGAGAGTGATCGAGCATTTATGAGCTGGCAGTTTAGATAGGGTGTGTTAGTGGTAGTGTTGTTTTGTTTAGTAGAAGGGTAAGTAGTATAATGTGAGCTTGAAGCAGGAGTGTTGTTAGTTGTGTTAACTGTTTGAGGCTCACAATAGTCTTGCTTTTCAACATAGTGTTCCTCTTCCAGCAGGTTAAGGAGGCATTTTGTTGGGTCTGTGTGTGTGGGTGGTGAACTTGGTGGCTGAGAGAGCCATGAGGAGTGTAGTGTTTTTTGTAGGGTAGTTTTATTATGAAACAAACAAGGGGATGCGCGGTTGCTATGAGCGGCATGTTTTTTATTTTGTTTGCGTTTGTTTAGTGTGGATGGAGTATGGGTTAGTGGTGGTGGAGGAGCATGTGGATCATGATGTAAGGCTCTAAATTGTGCAATGGAGGAGAGGCGACTGAATGAAGGTTGCTGGGATGGGGTGCTTGTGGTAGGTGTTTGTGAAGAGTGGGGGGGGGTAGGGGTGGAGATAGGGTGGAATTTGTATCCTTTGTGTAGTCTTGGGGGTGAGAGTGGGTATGATGATGAGTGTAATGTAAGTTTGTGTTGCTTTGATGTGCTGATGTTTGTGGTTGGTATTGTTTTTGTGGAATAATGAGGGGCTATTGGTGTAGTTGTTTTTGGTGAGGGACTTGTATGTGAGTTAGTGCTGTTAAGTGGAATTTGAGTGTTAGATGGGGTGTTGATGTGTTTTGGAGATGAATGTATGAGGTGTATATGAGGTGATGGATGTGTGTCAGGGAGATAAGTATTAGTTGAGATGACTGGAAGAGGTAATGTGTGGTGGAGTGAAATGTGGGGATTGTATGGTTGTGTGTAATTGGTGAGCAGAGGGGAAGAGTGTGTGTAGATGTGTTTGAAGGCAGAGTTTTGGCATTGTTATGAGTTCAGGCGGTCTGTGTGAAGCGAACAGCGGATAGTGTTTTTGGTTAGTATGTGTAGAGAGTGTGTATCTGGGAGACTGAAACAGAGAATTGTATGTTGTAGTTTTGTATTGTGTGGGCGGTGGCAGGTAGTGTTAGTGGGAGGGGACAGAGTAGTGTTTGCTGTGAGTATGAAGGTGTTTGACTGTAGTAGTTATGGGGTGTATATGTGTTGTATGTAGGGTATTGTGTTGGGTGGTGGGGCAATGCAATATGTCTGTGGTCAGTTTGTGATGCATGAGTTGGATATCTTTGCAGATAATGTGTTTGCACGTTGAGGCAGAAACCATTCCTGGTGGAATGGGAATTGGGCAGCATTTCTGTCCCTAGTCCCTAGTCCCTAGTCCCTAGTCCCTAGTCCCTAGTCCCTAGTCCCTAGTCCCTAGTCCCTAGTCCCTAGTCCCTAGTCCCTAGTCCCTACCTGTCCTGAACAGACAGCTGCCCTTGTCCTCAACGCCCTGAATCCTAGCCTTTTATAGCCCTACTGGCCAATAAGAAGCTGGTCCTAACCCTAGCCAATCCGATTTTAAACCCTGATTTAGCCAATTAATGGGAGACCCAGCCCTAATCACCAGTCACAGCCCTATTTCCTGACCCCCAATCACAGCCCCAGCCCTAAAACCAACAGCCAATCAGAATCCTAGCCCTATCCACCAATCACAGCCCTAGAAACCAACAGCCAATCAGAATCCTAGCCCTATCCACCAATCATAGCCCTAGAACCAACAGCCAGTCAGAATCCTAGCCCTATCCACCAATCACAGCCCTAGTACCAACAGCCAATCAGAATCCCAGCCCTATCCACCAATCATAAATGCATCCCTGGAGCTAGCAACCAATGAAACACCATCTCCCAAAAACCAATCACAACAGCATATGCAACAACCACGAGGAACCTATATAAGGAGCAAGTTAACTAAAGTCCAGTCCCTGTGGCCTGGGGGGAGGCTACTGCTGCTCTATTCAGTATCTCCTTGGATACAGACAGGCTGAATCCACACTTCCAAGATAGCAGAGTCTACTTTTCAGGTAAGGGGGAGATTGTTTAAGAGACAAATACTGCAATAGTTCTGGGCGCACACTCTAAAATCTGGCTTTTTTAAGGCAAAAAATACAGGGGGGCAGACAGCTTTTAAGCACAATTTAAATCACACAAACAGATTAAAAACAGTCTCCTAAAACCACACTCTGAAAGATCTATGTAGTCTTTTTACTAAGAATAGGGGTGAAAAAAGGGGGGCAGAGGGGGGGAAAAAGGGTGGGGGGGGGAGCCACAAACTA
This sequence comes from Pleurodeles waltl, assembly GCF_031143425.1. Classification (NCBI taxonomy): domain Eukaryota; kingdom Metazoa; phylum Chordata; class Amphibia; order Caudata; family Salamandridae; genus Pleurodeles; species Pleurodeles waltl. The sequence continues at coordinate 1,146,604,868 of NC_090444.1, read as the reverse complement.
GCAAGGGAATTCACACAGTCACAGCAAAAACGATTTTGAAACAAATACCACTTTAAAAGAGGCCAGGCTGCCTGAAAACAGAGTCCACAGTAAAACAAACACATTTTGAACAATTAATACTATTTGACTAGAAAATATCTTTGGGCTCCTTACCTAGGTCTCTTTGCAATCCTTGAACACTGGGCTGTATCAGGACACAGGAGAGATGCACAGAGGAACACAAAATGGAGGTGCCTGTCTTTGGCCTTCCCTCCACAAACTTAAGGAGCCAGAGCAGGTGGGAGGGGTGGGTCTCAGGTGCAGCAGAGACTCAGGGAGCCAATCAGCTAAGTCCAGTCCCTGGGGCCTGGGGGGAGGCTACTGCTGCTCTATTCAGTATCTCCTTGGATACAGACAGGCTGAATCCACACTTCCAAGATAGCAGAGTCTACTTTTCAGGTAAGGGGGAGGTTGTTTAAGAGACAAATACTGCAATAGTTCTGGGCGCACACTCTAAAATCTGGCTTTTTTAAGGCAAAAAATACAGGGGGGCAGACAGCTTTTAAGCACAATTTAAATCACACAAACAGATTAAAAACAGTCTCCTAAAACCACACTCTGAAAGATCTATGTAGTCTTTTTACTAAGAATAGGGGTGAAAAAAAGGGGGGCAGAGGGGGGGAAAAAAGGGGGGGGGGAGCCACAAACTAGCAAGGGAATTCACACAGTCACAGCAAAAACGATTTTGAAACAAATACCACTTTAAAAGAGGCCAGGCTGCCTGAAAACACAGAGTCCACAGTAAAGCAAACATTTTTTGAACAATTAATACTATTTGACTAGAAAATATCTTTGGGCTCCTTACCTAGGTCTCTTTGCAATCCTTGAACACTGGGCTGTAATGCTGTAGCTCGTTTGTGTTTTGCTGCCTTTTATGTTTTCAATACTGTATGTGGAAGGCAATAAACCGCCCCCATTTTATTTTATTTTTTTAAATAAAATAACAAAAGAATATTGAAAACTATTTCTGTGTAGATAACAGTTTCTGAATGGAATATTTCTTGAAAAGGGAAATGTCTGTGCCATTCGGTTTCTGAATGCAGTTATGTCAAGGAAGCTGCCTGGATTGGTGGAATGCTCATTGGAGGGGTATTTTTTTTTGGGGGGGGGAAGAGGATTACATTTTTAAAATCTATATGAATCTGCCACAATGAGCCATATGAGAGCGCTCGGAAAATGAATAGATCACTTATTTGAACGAGGATGGCCAGCGGTCTCTCTTCCTGTAAAGTCTCCACTTCCAGCCCTGTGTTTCGATGCAGGCCGAAGTCACATGGAGAAAGTTTGTTGTTAAAAGTGAAGTTAGTGGGTGTGCTGTCCTGTAAGGTGTAAACTTTTTCTTGAACCATGGCAGTGCTTGAAGGTTTTCTGCAAAAAAAATACAACTAATAATTGCTTAGACCAAAGGAGAACTTTTTACGAAAACCATTACTTGTAGCACAACTTGGTCATCGCAACTACGAACTGTGGATTACTAAAACAATATAATCAGATATATATTTAAAGTCCATAACATTGCGATATGGGATTAAGCGAAGGGATCGAAGCCGAAAATTGTTAAAGCTTTCTCAAATTAGTTTGCAAAAGGAAGTTAAGGCTCCGCACTAAACACCATGTAGTTGTACTGAAACCAGTGCTTTGAGTATGTGCAGATCTTCAGAGACCAAAATCTCCAATATTAACAAATGTGGGGGCAGATAAACCGGTAGTAACGTGACCCAAAACTTGAAGTGCAATTTTGCAGTTTGAAAGCTGATAAATCGTATTAGTAATTCAAAATGTTTACATACGTTATGCTAAATTATTCTCCCACTTTAAATACTAAAGACAAGTTACTGACGTGTTCATGTTCAGCTGCTAGTTACGACTTTATTTTGGGTTGTTTTAGACCATGCATCATCCAACATAACAAATTGACATTAACAGCAAGACCATATGGATTATTGTCCACGGCACGTTGCAAGCAAAGAATGAATTTTCCTACGAAGTATGGGTTCTGCCAAAGTCTACAGAGATGATTGTGCGGAGAGACATTCCTACGAATTCCTGTCAGATGACAGTTAGGGTTGCATCTACCACATCAAGAGTATAAAAATGTTCTGTGTTGCAATAGACTTGCCAGTGGGCCACCTGATGAGGAAAAATAGCATCACATGGGCCTTGCGAATTTACAGTGTTAATCAACATTGTAAAACATTAAAAGGTTTACAATAAAAAAATGATCTTCTACTCTATTGGAATAGGATGCCGACATCATTCCCCCTTTAGGGTAAGAAGGCGCTACAAACACTGTATACAATTTCTGTGGCGCCAAAATGAGAAATTATAACTGCAAGCAAATCTGACAAGACAAGGATCAACATGTATTTAAAGGATGGAGCAGAACAACATCAAGAAGGTGGTCCAGGGCTTCTACTGTAGCCCACATGTACACCCGTTTCTTTTGCTTTATGTGTATACATTTCCCACACTAGCAATGATTTTCTTTTTGTTGCTCTTGTATCACCTATTCTTGTGCACCTTCTTAACATCTGGTAGTACTTTCATGACTGGGCTGAAAATCTTCGGTTGCAGCCACTCCTATCTGTAATCTTGAGAAACCAATGAATTTTCTGAAAGGGGAATTGGGCCCAAAATATTTGAATTATGCACTACATTAGATATTAACTTCATTCATGTAAATACACCCCGCAACCCTGACTACCATTCAAAATGCATTGTGGAATGGTAAGAACCCTCAATTCTATGCAGTTTTAATGAATAAATAGTATGGTTGTGTTAACCAAATTGACAAGATGCCAGATTATTATTCTGTGATAATCTGGAACTATATACTTTAGCTCAGAAAAGTGCTTATGGGAAATTCAGCGCAAACCTGGTTAGAAATGGAGTTCCTGGTTGGCGAAGGTAGGCACCTAAGCCAGGCAGAAACCACCACTATAAATCAGGGTAAGGGAGCTACACACCTAAGATAACCCCTGTTCACCCCTTGGTAGCCTTGGAGACACTCCAGGACTGGAGGGGCTGGGCATAGGGCAACTTGCAATGTCTCCCACTACACTCCAACAGGACCTGTCTGGGTCACTCTGAACCTCCCCCATCCTCCGGTGGGGTACACTTGAGCCACTCCTTTCAGGATCACTCACAAATGCCTTTTTAGATTCCCTAGCACTCACCCAGAGGTCCGCCTCCTTTGCAAGCTCCCTGGCAGTCAGGGAACTTACACTAACAGGTGATGGCGTAGCCCTGGAAAACAACAGAACATGTGCTCTCTGACAATCAGATTGAACATCCCTCTCAAAATTGTTTTCTGTGCTACCCTTCACCAATCCCTCTAGTGCCTAGGAGCAATCCCCCCACTAACTCTCCCCAAGACTAGTGAGGCAGTTTCCTACTGCCCCTGAACCTCAACCTGTATTTCTCAGGGGTGAAGCCATACTTCTTTATCGGTGCCTCCTTCATAGGGGTTACTCCTGCCTGTCACTCCCTTCAGGGCCGGTGGGGCATTCCTCGCCTCCTCAGGGAGATAGCTTCCCCAGGCCATTCCCCCAACCCTTCTCAGGGATCCTGTGCGCTACCAGAGCCTTCTCATATTCCCTTAAACACTGATGTATGCCTTCCCCCTTCAGGAATCCAGGCAGCAAGTCTATGGGCAGATGGGGATGGTTCCTGACACTACACTCTAAATTGCTGCCACCAATGGACTCCACCTGCAGCGCTGTTGAGTCCAGAACTCTCAAAACTACACTCAAGAGCGAGATTTCCCTGGCAAAGGACATCTCAGCCTTGGCCATTCTATCCTGGACTAGGGCCTTGTCCACCGCGGGCCTTGCCCACCTCAGCCCTTCTCTCCTCCACAGCCAGCCGTGCTAGCTGCAACCTCCGGTGACTCTCTTCCTGCCTATCTCGGAGTTCCTGAGAGGGGCAGTGAATGGGAGGTGACACTATTCCTGGTACTGGACCCAACAAGTGACTCCCATTCTGTGGGGTCCTCCCTGCCTACTGGCATTCCCACCCAGTCATTCTCTCCCTCCTGGTCAGTCTCTTCAGGGTTACTTCCCACTAGGAATATGGTCTAGGAGCCCTCCCATTGAGAACCGTCACTAAACTCGGGCTCCTCCTCTGGGTCTCCGTCAGAACCACTCCCCCCACCCCCGGTCTGTTTTACCTATCTTTCACAACCTTTTGCAAAACGGTATAGGGTTTTCTAGTGGTCCCTACTATTTAGTAGGCCCCTCTCCCTACAGAAAATCTTTAATCTCTCCTGAGTGTAATACAACAGGTTGTCTAGGACAAAGGTTGACTCCATTTTGACAGGGTACCACAAATACAAGTGCAACAACAAGATACCCAGGTGGAAGAGCCGAAACAGGAAAAATGACCAATGAGAAAATCAGGAGAAAACAAAACACGCAACGGTCTAAGTGCAGAGTTTGTAGTGTAGCAATGATTCACTATGGTATTGTGCAAGCCCTATCCTCGCCGCTGATCACCAATGTTAGAAATTGGGTTCCTGGTTGGCTAGGGTAGGCACCTAAGCCAGGCAGAAACTGCCACTCTATTCAGAAGCCACACACCATAGGAAGCTATACATGTAAGATAACCATTGTTCACCCCTTGATAGCCTTGGCCAGAGAAGTCAGGCTTATCTCAGCGGTAATGTGTAAAAACATTTGCACAACACACACTACTGATACAATAAAAAGACAACACCAGGTTATATACAAATTAAACGCTTGACATGCAGTGGTGGCAAACAGCCTATTTAGTTTCTCATACTGAGTTCTGCTCCTCTCATAGGATTGTATTGCCATATGTCTACGTGGTCTCTTCTGATCTATGAGGAATAGCGTGGGCATGTTAAGTATGTTTGGAATGGTAGTGAGAAATCCTGCTTACTGGTGTAGGTGGATTCTTTTTATTACGATTGTAAAAATGCCACTTTTAGAAAGTGGGCATTTCTATGTGCTTATAACTCTAGTACTTTGCAGCCCGACTCCAATCCACGTCTGGGGCAGAGTGACACTTGGTGCATACTTTCCAGACAGCCATCACACAGGAGGGGCTGGGTGTGACAGAAGATGCATCTGCATACAGACAGTCTTCCTAGGCTGGGGAGAGGGCGTGTCATTCACACCTTACACGTGAATAGGCTGTGTCCTGCCCTGGCACAATGGACTGATTCTCCCCTACTGATGTTTGGTGACAGGGCTGGGTTGAAAGGGTGTTGTGCCTCACTTGAAAGGACTCCTTTGAGCGTGCACCCTCAACAAAGGAATTTTTGAGTATAAAGCAGTGGTCTCCAATCCTTTTAATGGAAAATAAAAATCCTTGCCCCCCCAGCCCTCAGAATTTTTCACAAATATTTTATAAAGATGGCAATGTTTAAATAGATCTAGGCCTATTTAAACATTGCAGTTAAGTACTATTACCTTTTTTTAAATGCAATAACATGCTTCTGCTTAAAACAAAGGCCTGTTATCTGTATAATGCTTCTTTTGGCCAAAGTCTGGCAGCCCCCCTAGACCTCTGGTACAAGGAGATGACTCTTGCTCCCAATGGGCAGATCACTTTGGAGCTGGGACGAACCTCTGCCAGAGGGACTGCTGAACTGCACACAAGACTCATCTGGACTGCTCTTCTTTTGCTGCACTACCGCCTGGTGTCTGATAGGTGGCAAAAAGGACTCATTTGGATTGCTTTTTTGCACGTTGCCCCACTACCAGCTGTACCCCGATACTGGACTGCCAAAGCGCTGAGGTGGTATCAGTAGAGAGCTCTACTGGGGTGGCTGGCTTTACTGTGCTGGTCTGTCCCACCACTATTGCCTGCTTTGCCCCCACCCCCGCCCTTCCCAAGAGTTCTTCCAGGGGCCCAGCGCATTGGGGGCACTATGCACTACCTGCGGCTTCTGCTATGGGGAGCGCTCAGCAATTCGTTTTATTCTGCAACGCCCCTCGCCCCCTCCACCCCCCCCAGCCCCACTTCCCTCCCCCTTGCTGGCCAGCATGAGAAGAGCACTTCATTCTCCCTACTGTGAACAAACTTCTAGCAGGGGTCGTGAGCCTCCCATATCTCCAAAACGGGTGTCTGATTCCAGACTTTGCCATAGCGCATGTGAGGGCCCTGGTTTCCCCTGGATTCTCTGTTTTTTGCAGGGGAAAGTCAGTGCAGCGTGATTCCCTTAGGACTGGCATGTGCACACTTTCCGCAACGCCCCAGCAGAAGGCTCATGCCGGACCACTTCTCTGGACTCTCCCTAGTGGGGCCCCTATCACCAGGAGGGACTCTGATGACCCAACATCAGAGCAGGATTGAGTCCTGTAGGGTTGCCGCCTGCAGCTGCACGGAGTATTTGTGGGCTGCCAACGGACCCTTTGCATTCAGTTGTCTAGAGTTCCCAATCAATCAATCATAGCATAGCATTTGTAAAGTGCGCTACTCACCCATGAAGGTCTCAAGGCACAGGGGGTAGGGGGAAGCTGTGGCTGCTACTGCTCGAACAGCCAGGTCTTGAGGTGTCTCCTGAAGGTTAGCAGGTCCTGTGTCTGTTGCAGGTGGATAGGAAGGGAGTTCCATATCTTGGCAGCGAGGTGGGAGAACGATCTGCCACCGGCAGTTGTTCTATGGATGCATGGAACGGTGGTGAAGGCAAGGTCAGGTGAGCGAAGTTTGAGGGTTGAGGGGGGGGGTCATAGAAGGTGAGTCGTCCATTGTGGTATTCTGGTCAGGTGATGTGCAGTGCTTTGTGAGCGCGGGTGAGGAGCTTGAACGTGATTCTCTTGTTGACGAGGAGCCAGTGCAGGTCTCTCAGGTGGGCTGTGATGTGGCTGGGGATGTCCTGGATGAGGTGTGCGGAGGCATTCTGTATGCGTTGCAGTCTTTTCAAGAGCTTGGCCGTGGTTCCTGTGTGGAGGGCGTTGCCGTAGTCCAGTCTGCTGCTTACAGATGCTTGGGTGACAGTCGTTATGGTTCCATTGGGGATCCATCTGTAGATCTTCCCAAGCATGCGGAGGGTGTTGAAGCAGGAGGAATAGACGGTGTTGATTTGCTGGGTCATTGATAGCGATGAGTCCAGGATTAACCCCCAGGTTGCATGTGTGGTCAGTGGGTGTTGGTGTGTTTCCGAGTGCAGCAGGCCACCAGGAGTCTCCCAGGTGGACAGGGTGGAGCCGAGGATGAGTACCTCAGTCTTGTCAGAGTTCAGTTTCAGGCAGCTGTTCTTCATCCATTCAGTGATGACCTTCATTCCTTGGTGGAGGTTGGTTTTGGCAGTTGCGGGGGGGGGGAGGCATTATACATTTGGTATAATTATTTTGTGTGCAATACAATTTATTTTTATATAACTGGTTGTGGAGTTGTATTTGTGATGTATAAGTGTTGTGCAAACATTTTGCACATTGCCTCTGGGATAAGCCTGACTGCTCGTACCAAGTGGGTGAGCAGGGGTTATCTTGGGCGTGTAGGTCGCTTGTCCTGGCGAGAGTGGTGGGGTTAGGTGCATACCCTAGCCAACCAAAAAACACATTTCTAACAAGCATGCAATGCAACAGGCACGGGAATCACCCAACATCACCCACAGCTGAAATCCACCCATAGAGATTGCGCGCCTTTACTTATATTACATGTCCTGTGGTACGAAGTCCCTAATGCCTTGTTAACTGGGCCATCTGCAAAACTTACATCAAAGATGACGGTAAAAGAGGCTTGGCAGGCACGGGACCTCCGTTGAGGTTATGCTTCTTAGATTTTTTGGAGGGGGGGGTGTTTTGAAGACACCTACACTTCTCACACAGGCAGGGAGGTCTCTCCCGATCTCCCCATGTGGAACACAACAAACAGGCCGCTGGAGCTACGGCAGGCTCAACACTGTCACCCAAGCAGGGAGAACTCTCCTCACAGAGGCTGGCTGCCCGAGGCTCCTCCCAGCCTGGGGCAGCAAGACTCCCCAGCAGAGAGGGCGAGACCTCTCCAAGTCCCCCACCCGACAGCTACCTGTGTCCGCACAGTGCACTACTGACCTCGGGACCCCTCGCCAGAGCCTCACAGTACCTGCAGAGAGTCGTATCTCTCTCTCTCCCAGATGCAGTCTGGCTTTCCTTCCTTCCCCTGGGGATGAATCTGCAGAGCACAGCCCTCCCAAGGCAGGCCACATATCCTCTCTGCTCCCAGGCACGGCGAGGAACAACTGCACAGCAAGGACAAACCACTGCCGAACGAAGCTCTGTCAGGAAAAATAAAGCAAACAGTAGGCCAGCACATAAGGCAGCAGAGAAGGGTGGAAGCTCCTTCTGCAGCCTAGCAGATATCAGGTAGCACATTGTTGCCAAAAGTACAGCATCTTAGATGGCGGTTCTTTCCTGGCAGCACATTAGTCGTTAGATGCAGCATGTCAAACCAGCAGCATCTGGCTTCAAATTCCACAGTGTCTAAAAACATGGGGTACAAACTCTGTACTTATACTCAGTTTGTCTTTGATCTAAAGGGGCACTTCACAGGTCCTTTAGAAGTGCGCAAAATCCCCTTTGAACCCCATCCCTGGGTCCAGACATCAGTAGAGTTAAACAAGCCCTTTGTGCGAGGGCAGGACACAGCCTATACAAATATAAGTGTGCCCCACCTCCCACTCTCCAAGCCCAGGAAGACCACTTAGTATGCAGATGTAATCATGTTACACCTCCACCCTCCCTGTGTGATGGCGGTCTGGAAAGTATGCACAAAGCTCAGCTGTCACTCTACCCCCAGACGAGGATTGGAGTCAGGCTGCAAAGCGCGAGAGCCATAAGCACAGTGAAATGCCCACTTTCTACAAGTGGCATTTCTACAACAGTAATATAATTTTTTTTTTTTTTTTAAAACACCTATATGAATAAGCAAGATGTCTCACTACCATTTAAACATGCCTGCACTACTCCTCGTAGATCAGAGATTACCACTTAAGTACCTATAATGGAAGCACCAATTAAAAATTAGGAGCGGAGCTGCACTCACAGCAGTGAGAAATCAAATAGGCTGCTTGTCACTATCAAGGCATGCCACACAACGAAGGCACATGTTCTACCTTTTACCACCTGCACAGCACCGTGCCCATAGGGCTACCTAGGGCCTACCTTAGGGGTGACCTATATGTAGTAAAAGGAGAGTTCCAGGCTTAACAAGTAACTTTAAATGCCAAGTCAATGTGGTTGTAAACTGTGCACGCAGGCCTTGCAGTGGCAAGCCCGAGACCGGTTTAAAAGGCTACTTCTGTGGGTGGCACAAGCAGAACTGCAGGTCCACTTGAAGCATTTCATTTACATGCTCTGGGTCTATGTAATACCACTGTACAAAGGACTTATAGTTAAATTAAACGTACCAAGCAAGTGTAAGCCAATCACACCATGTTTATAAGAGAACACATGCACTTTAGCACTGATCAGCAGTGAGAAAATGCAGAGTCCTAAAGGAACAGAAAAGAGGGCCAGAAAAACAGGAGGAGGAAGGCAAAAGGTTTGGGGATGACCTCACAAAGAGGGCCAGATCCAACAATCCTCATATGCTAATCTTTCTCATAAATCTCAAAACAGGTGAATAGATCTTTCCTGTAAAATAGCAGAACTCAATGTGTGCTTTCCCTTATCCAGTCTCTCGAGGTGAAAGATCACTTAAGTTACATGGCATTCTGTATGTCACAGCAAGGAATACAAGCTAAATATTATCAAAATGTTGTACAAACTGAAATACATTATCCAGCAAGTACTATGCAAGCAGACTACAAACCTATGTCAATCTTTGTGCGACAAAAATCAGACTTGCTTCCAAATTAGTGTCACTTAATTTTAAACCGACATGTAGCAGTCCTTTCACTTCAGACCTGAAGAAGCAGCCTCAAGATACACTGCATTGGTAATTTCGAGAGATTCTTTTCATCCACTTATCATGGGGTATGCAAACATTTTAATCCAAGGACAGCAAAAGAGAATAATTTACCAAAACCACTCCTCCCCCTGCATGACCAGCGTCAGTTAAAATCCATAGAAATCCAACGCTGAACCATAAGCTACTATGTAGACTTAAGAACTCTTACGATCTATCCCACAGAAATGTGCAAACACCTAGAGTGAGCGCTACTCAACAGTTGCCAACAAATGTTCAATTTCAAACCTGGACATGCCATTGGAAGTAGAAAGGGGTGCACCAGCACCACGACTTTCTGTAAGCTAAAGTCTTCAATGGCAGGGTGTAAGTAAAGCTCATATTAGAAACGTCACAGCACAGAGTCTGTGTAGATATTCATGTTGGATCATCAAAGCCAAATAGGTGACTAGGATAGTAACATGGCCTTAGGCTATCTGCACTTAGATGCCTTTGGCACAATCCATTTTGTAGTTTCATTCAAAGGACTTCATGACATAAGGATTTATAGCCGAGCTCTGCTATGGATGCAGTCTTATTTGAAAGACAGCTCCCAATAAATCTCTATCTGCCTTTTGTCAGCTTTGCTTAGTATGAAATATGGTGCTCCTCAGGGCCTGGCTTTTGTCAACCTTATTTGCACTACTCAATGCTCTCTCAACCTCCAATGAGCCCCTAACTCCCATCCAGGCATGCAGTTTTTGCTCCTCTTTATCCAGCCTTACATTTTATTAGGCTGTAGACAACATTCTCCTACAACTGAAACCTTACAAATTAATGAAAGGCGTTTAGATCTGACTCCAGCCAACCAAAGCCTGCACAAGGCAGGTTATTTCAGCTGTGTTCTCCCTGTGATCTCTGCCCCTTGATTTTCACTCCAGCCCTGCGCCCCCTAAACTTGTGAACCACATTAGAGACTACACTGATTCAGAGCTCCATCTAATTTCACAAATAGATAGTGGTTAAACATGGTTTTTCCCACCCAAAAGCAGTTACAAGTCAAATTCCTTAAATTGCTCTCCCATACGGAATACACGTTATCACGCTTTTTGTGCAGTTTAAGCTTAAATGCTCCAACTTGGTCAACTTGGTGCCACGAATCCCTTGTAGATAACTGTACCGCGCTACTCTCAAAAACGGCCTATTCATACCTGGAGAGCACCAACAAGCAGACCTTGACTTTCCGTTCAACTGTCAACTTTCCTTTAGTAACCTCTTTACTTTAGAAGCTCTCAACATCTGCAAGTCATTTAGGGAAAACAATTCGTACTCCTGAAACAATCTAATATCTATAACAACTGCGATCAGAGTTAGTCACTTACAACACCAAGCGGCCACATTGACTTTAATAGTGCCATCAACAAAACCAAAGAAGCAAAATCGTAGCATAGCATAATAAGCTGGAACTTCATTTCTGGAAGGAAAAAAAAGTGGGAAGAGCAACATATTAATTTCAAGAGGCAGCGTGTACTGCTAGTATGTATGCTGTAAAAGAAAGTCAATTCTGGTTTCCCAATACTGCTACATTAATGACTGACATAATAAATGGACATAGGTGTCAAACTTAAGTCAATCATGGGGCAGCTTTTACTACAACAAAGCAATTGCATTTGACCCGACCTAAAACACACCCATGCACTACACCTACTCCACCTACTATTGTTCATTGAAACACGATAACTGAGGAATTCCTTTAAAGTGAATTTGCATTGATTAAAAACATTGTTATAATAAGCAGATTTGATATGATACGAGTCAACTCATATCGCCACAAGGACCCATCTGTCGACCTAGAAAAAGCACAATTTATAACTGCAACACAAGCTTTTGTTTCATTTGAATTTGTCGGACACTGACATGGGCAATTTATATGAGGAAAAAAAAAAAAACACTGCTGGAATTAATGACAAACTGAACATTTTCGGGAGGCCTGTTAGGAGGACAGGCTGAAGACAAACAAACCATAGAGCAGATGAGGATTACTTATTTTATTTCAGGTTTGATTAATTTTCTGTACAAAAACATGTAACTTGGACTGTTTTAAATTAAATATGTTCCTTTAAAATATCTAAAGAGGTTCAAATCTTGGTTTGGAGTTTTAAGCCTAAAGTGTATACGACACCCTGCTACATTCAATCATCATTTTAGCCTACTTTTCAATATATGATCGCCAGTCGTCAACATTACCTCCTGTTACCACCACTTGTGCAGCACTTTACAAAGACTTATAAACATATGGATCCATACTTGTTCAAATGCCATATCAAGCATGCCTTACATGTACATATTCAGGTCATCGTAGAGGAAAAATAAGGCATGGATAGAAGAGTATTTGTGCCTCCATCACCCCCCCACTCCCCAAAAAAAAAGTCATCCAAATGCTGAGTAATGGAACACACACAGTGGACTCCTTAATTCACATGAAGCACCTTCAAAACCAACACAGCTTACTTCTAGACGAACGGCCCAAATTAACGAACAAAGTGTGGGCCTCTGAATAATTAAGCTAATTTTTCAAACTGGGTAACCTGCCTCTATTTTCTGCACAAATATAAAGAATTCCCCAGCTTAGCTGCGTAGGAACCTGTTTTGTTACATATGTATAGCTCCAGATGGGTTTAAATTGTATTTAAAAAAAAGCTAGCGATCTATTTTAGGAGCAGCGCCATCTTTGACAAATGGATGATGCATTAACGCTTGCTGTTTCGACAAGGTCTGCATTCCAATCAAATGCAGCGTGAGAGACGATGATGGAAGGCCTGGTCGAGTGATTAAGAGGAGTCTGCTCATGTCAGATAGAAGGCAAAATAGAAGGCTATGTAACTCATCACTGGATTTTCAAGCATTACTCTAATGCAATAAATTAAATGACTCGAACTTGTAAAAACTACTTATGTACTAGAGATTTTTAAATAAATTGGTGCTAAAATGTCCTTTTATATGAAGTTCTTGGCAGAAAGTCCGCATATAAAGGCACAACCATCTCAATCACCTTTAAAGCCGTTTTACCAGAAAGCAAATCAAGCAGTACATTTCCACAAACAAACCCTTACCTGTAATAAAGTTTTACAGCTAAAAACAGAAGACAGGATGTGCTTATATGAGCAACAGAGAACACACACCAATACCCGCATTTCTCAAAATGATTCTTAGAACTGGAAGAAGAAACCATTAAAATATTTCATTTATTTACTGGCATGAACAAACAACTCACTATATATGGTCTAGGTCAGTGGGATTTGTATTGAAAATAAATCGCAAAATAAGTTATTTGTTCTTTAAAAGGCGATAAACCATACTTTTTTGAAGGTGCAACTGGATGACAGCAATATACAACCTGCAATAAGCACAAGCTTGATGATGAACTAGGACTTACTTATCAGCCTGTCAGATTACTGGAGATCAGGGGGTGGTGCTTTCTTATTTACTAGGCATTGGGTCTCACACAGAGAGCACCTGAAAAGGTTGTCAACAGACTACCCAACAGTGCTAGATGACAAACAAATGTTCGCTGTGTTTGTAAAAATAGCTGTAATAAAACTACCACCAAGTTGGATTTGAGCAGTCGTGGGCAATTTTCGATAAACAGCATCTATGGCACAGCAGATAAAATATAAGTAAAATCCCATATGTAAATCAAGAGACTAGAGGCAGGTGTGGATAAAATGAAGAGACATTTCAGGTCGTACCTAAAAATACAAGTAAAATTTTTTTTAAAAAAACCCGCAAGTCAAGTATGAATACACTTAATTACAAAAAAAAAAAATATATAGCACTAAGAGTAATCAGGATGAGCACTGAGGGTGTGGATTCCCAGCAGGTAAATCTTGATATTCGACGGTATCAACTTCCGAAAACATAAAATTAGTTTGCCCCTCCCCTACTTTCTGAATCCTTTCTCTGCGCACAGGCCCTCAAACCTATAAAAGTCTAGAGCCTGTAGCTGGCTTTGCTGATTTTGTTCACTCACTATAGCAATAGGTATCAACACCCACACCTCCTTTGCACCAGCGCCACCATCTCAGTAGCCACACTGAATACCTTGGTGCATTCTTGGTGGTAAAAAGAACAGGTGCTTTCAATGCATAGCTAAATTCACAAAGAACACACTGCTATTTTTTTTTTTTTTTAACTATTAAAAAAATATTAACATAAACAGGTCTACAGTTTTAATTTTAAGCACTGAAACGGATGCTGAAGTGGACGGGTTGTAGTTGGCAGGCTCTTTCCATCTAAAAACACATTATAAAGCTCAGAAATAAAGAAAAAGAAAACTACGTTCCACAGTATCTCCTGGCAAAAAAATCAAGGACTTTTTCATCACATAATTATTTGGATGTCTTGACATTTTGGTCATCAACAAACGTGCTTGGTCGTGCGTATACATTTAGTAAACCTAAACAAGGCTGGACTTCTCATCCCACATGAAGACCTGTTCAACAGTTTCAGCCCATCCTTTACAAATGGGCAACTCTGCGCACACAGACGCCGTTCTTCGATTGGTAGAAGGTAAGACACTTTATTTAGTTTCCTGATGAATTATGATGGCCATAGCATTTGGGATTGTATGGAACATATGTGTTTGTAAACATCAGAAACACAGTGTCCTGTCCATGGCAGCCTAGGCTAGTGAGTCTCTGGTGGGCGTCACTTTCCCAGACGCTGTTCACAGCCGGCATAGCGACGCAGGGCAGAGTGGAAGTCATCGTAGCTGATGCTTAGATGTGAAGGCATAGAACTGCAAGATAAAAAAAAATCACAGAATTATTAAACACCTTGCATTCCATTACCCATCTGTTGAAACGCAAATGAACAGTAACAATGCGGCCAGTTGTAACCAGCACTCATCCCCTGCAGATGCACATGCTAATTAAACCCACAGGGTTAGTCTCACCAAATCAAAGCAGATCTTTTTAGGGGAGGTGTGGGAGAGGAGACCAATGTCCCATTCTAACCAACAAGACGGGTGCATCCAGCAGCAAGTCCCTCCTACGATCAGAAAAATCTGAAGAAGAGATGAAAGAGCAAATTATTTGAACAGTGAATCCTACAGGAAACCGACGCCCTGACGGTATATACGTCAAAAGAACCCAGCAGAAAAGAAGTCACTCCTGAGCCAACAGGAGTTCAGCACTTCTGAGTGTGTGGAGGTAGGACAACTTCTAAAGTCTTAGGGCAGCTTACTGAAACGTTCATCTACTGCACAGTATGAATACACTTCAGAAAGCGCACTGGACAGCTGTTCCACTTCTTGTAAGTTATGTCTGTGGCCAAGGTAAGACTGATATGTTTAATAATCAACGTGGTTAATACACGTGACTTGCTTCCACAGTCTTGGGAGTTAAACTCTTGTGACGTGGTACCATTAGGAGCCTATCCCTTGGTACCCATGTTACTGAACTTTGAAAAGGGAAATGCTAAGTTGGCAGGGTCGCTCCGAGCCACTTTTCTAACGGAGGCAAAGTCAGGCAGCAGAGCCATTAAATGTGCAAATTATAGGCTTCAACCTTCATGCAATTATTATTACAAAACTTTATTTTCAATTTCAGATTTTTATGACAAAGACAAGCTTCTTGCTTTCTAAAAAGGACGCCAATGGTTAGTTCTGAAGACGTTTGCACCGTGCAATATAAATCTGTGACAGTAACTCATTCTTGGATAGATTAGGACCTGAAAAGGCCAAATGTGGAATGAAATCAACGTTATGAAAAACAGGGAGCGGTTCAGTTTCGAACTGGTATGTGACACCGAATATAAATCTGCTCATGTGTGACTGGTTTTAAAACTTTTATATATTGTGACCTATTAAGATTTAATTCACAAATCCCCATCTACCGCCGCCAGTGATTCTACCGATAGCCCGTGTATTGAATTGTTGATGAACTTTTTTTATTTAGCCAAATGTAACATGAGGCAAGAAAGAACCTTTGAGTACTGATAACAAAGCACCATCTCGGGACTCCACAGAACAAGCAATCCCCCGGATATCAAGTTCTGTGATTTTCCGTTAAGTCTTTTCAACCAGCTACAGGCAGGATCCTACAAACTGTTGCGAGGTAATGCATTTAAACAGTCGTTTTGGAAAGTTTATTTGCCCTATTCCATTATAACTGATTTTGTGTGCAATCTGTCAAACTCAAGCTTTTTTCTCTCGGATGCTTGCTTAAAGTAATGGCGTGTGATGAAGGCAAACAATTACTCTAATAAATATTTGCCTTTAACCGGGACTACTTTTTAAAAGCTACAACAACATAAAAACCGGTTTTTACGGAGCACTTCTATTTGAACTTATCCTGTCTTTAGGCGTTGAAAAACAGAGAGAAAGAGTAACAGAAAACTGGAGACAGGGATAATGAGGACAAGCATGCTCGGAGAGACAAAAAAAATGCACTGGCAGCGAGAGAGAGAATGAGAGACATACGAGAAAGGAACCTGAAGATAGAGACTTCGAAATACGAGTGCAAGAAAGAGCAAGACAGTAAAAGAGAAACCAAGTGTGTCTTCAAGACAGCAAACACCCGAGCCAGAAAAAGATTACCTACAAGAGAGATCCTGAGCGAGAGAGCGAGAGACATCCAGACAGACAGGAGATGATTGAAGTAATTAGCAATGATATTTCCAGGGAACACAGACGGCGAGTGGCGTGTGCTGTACCGTAAGACTACATGTACAACTGCTACCAAGATCTGCCCATTCAATCCAATGACAGACCCAATGAGGTCTTGTGAACCATGTTGCAACAAGCAATAGACGAAACTATCCAATGGGAATTGGTGTCATATTGAGAGATATACCAATAGAGCGCAAGGTATGGCGCTATGTAGATAACAGCCCTTATACATAGGAATACAACGGGTTTGGTCAAGTACATAGGTAAAAGGACCAAAACAGTGCTTAAAATCACTTTAAAAGATTGAGAACGTTTCCTGCTCAATATAAAAGTTTTTTCATAAGAAAGTCAGGCTATATTATTACACAGTTCCAAGAACACTGCACTGTTTCAAAGCAGTGAAAGATGGATACCATTGAACAGTCTGTAGTCAAATAACACAATTTCAGTCTTCAAAGCAAGATGCTTTACATTGGTAATAAAAGCAGAATTTTTGTGTCACAAAATATAAATTGTCAAGTGCAACTATGGAGACACTGAAGAGCGGGACAAAGAAACTTTCTACCCAAAAGATCGGGCAGTTACAGTAGCACCTCAGCTGCCTCTAGGCTAACGCTAACATCCAAGTGGGTTGTTTTAAAATAAATTGTACAGAATTTGCAGCAGAGAAAAACAGCCTTTCCACGAAACACTTAAAATACCAGAGGTAAATTTTTGTAACTGGCTAACAGTATTTCATGTTATGCACACATCTGCACCACACGCAGGTTACATTTCTTTTAAACGATCTTCCAGAGAACCATGTTGCTAGAGATCTTAGTGGTCTGCATGAGTGCTGGCCCTGATCTTGGACAGATCAGTGGAAGACGATAAATTTGCAAATCCTTAGGGCTGCGATAGGGCGGAAGAAGAGCAAATGTGCAATGAAAACAGTAGAAAAATGAGGCAGTGTGGAGGACTTTGGGGCATTTAAGGAAATAACTAGACTGCAAAAAGTAAGAGTTATGAAATATAAACATCTTGGATGTGTAATGGACATTGTTTCGTGGTAGGAGACACCTAATGAAAATTAAAAAAAAAAAACGAAATAGAGTGATATATATACACACACACACACACACACACACACACACACACACACACACACACACACACACACACACACACAAAAGGTTCAATCACATTTGGACCAAACCTTGGCAAGCCACTACATAAAAGGAGCTAATGAGATTATCTGCTAGTTCAGGGGAAGTTGGAGAAAGAGAGGTTTTACAAATACCAAGAACAATTTAGTATATCATAATACTATATTTTATTCCACAGAAAGAACGGATCCCTTGTTTACTGGTGGTGCCAAATAGGGAAACTAATCACAGAAGTAAACAAGTCTGAACAAAAAAACATCCAAGTGGCATTTTTCTAAATAATACACACCTGCCCAATCTTACCACTAAGTATTATTTTGTCAGACTCCACTGTATCCGGGTCAAAGTGGGAACTGGCCAAAACTTCAGAATGTAAAGCCATAATATCAAGAAATCGTTCTCTGTATTATTGGAGCCAAGGTCTCATACATGGGTATCTCCCCTGACAACGTCACCTCTCCTTCGATTCTAGCAAAATAGCTGACATGAGTGCGGTTGGCAAGCTGCAAAGATAACAACTGGAACTTAACCAGGAATGAGGACTAGGCACTGGTAAAATGAAGAAGCCCACGTTTTAATATCACTACAATTAAGCAACATCCCCTTCCTGATAGCTAAACAAACAGATCACGAATAATGAAGCATTATATATGGAGAATGTTTTAGCCAATAATAGCCAGAACTGCTGTAAGCCCCAGTACACTTGGTTTCATTTGCTGTCTGGACCACTGCATCCATAACTTATTTAATACAGACTAAATCGGCCCTATACCCACATGAGGACATAGGGAAAAAAAAAAAAAAAAAAAAAAAAACGCAAGCACGCAGTGGGCGTTATTGAGGGCCACAACCTTTTGCTCGGTGCAAACTCGTATAGGTATATGCTTTTAAAGGCTGTGGCCAAAGAAAAACATTTTGATTGTCCATTTTCACCCCGGAGAACAATTCACACAAAACCTTACAAAAAAATAAATGTCGTCTTGTGCTTGAGGTTCAAAAGTATACAACATATTTTGTCAAAGTGGGTAAGAAATCCTTCGATGAGCACAAATATTGAAATCTTGTGGGAAATACAAGAGGAAAATCCAAAAAATGAAAAACCTCTGTTGTAGACAATGTCTAGTTGGTAACGCAGAGAAGGGTACTGGACAAAGAATGTTTCTAAATGCCATGCTCTGTCTTCAGCATGCACAGGGTGCAGGGGTACTAGACTCAGCAGGCACCCCACGCATAAATGTTTCAGTAACAGTATTTGTGAGAAAATGCACTGAGATATACAGGGGTGAAAATGGGGAATTTTGGCGCATTTTCCCTTCGCTTGGTCCACCATTTATGCTCGAATCCCCCAGGCGCAGGATTAACAGTGCAGACTGCCTGAAAGTAGACAAAGCCTCAATATTTAATATAGTTATGGGAGAAGAGATGCATTTAAACGTAAGTAAATATTCTATGCGATTGAAATTATAGCAGGGATAATTTGTGATATTTTACAAACATCCTAACCCCAAAATTGAAGATTATGTACAATAATCTGTAGCAGGATTAGAGGGCACAGGAGTATGCCAGAAGAGTTAAAACATTTTAACTTCATCTGGAGTAGCCCTAAAGCCTTTGTGAATCAGGTTTGATGAGGTCTGAATCACCACTGAGTAGGTCCAAGATGTCTTCATGGACTCAACACATTAAGTTATCATACCGTAATAAAATACGACAGCTTAAGGGCAATATTTGCCACTAACCTCAGTGCCTTTGTACTCGGTAACAGGAACCTTAATCTCCAAACATCACTATACTTTTATCAACTTAAACTTTAACCGTTTTTGATGTAATCAAGTGAAATTTGAGCCGGACGTGCAATTCTACAAAAATAACAGCTACTACACTTCAGATACCATTAAATTTGAAGAAAGCAAAAATAGCAATAAATCCTACTTTATTCGGAAGAATGTCAGCTAGTAAATAAAATTATGTTTCTGTATACCAATGAAGAAAGCGTTCCTTTGGCTTGTATAAAAATTCACTACTCTTTGCAGATAACTGACTTGTGTTTTCTTCAAACTTAGACTTCTTCAGGCACTAACTGAGAAACTTACAACTAGTCATTGTAATAACTTTCATAAACTACATGTCATTGTCACATTGAAGCATAAAGTAGATGTCTAATAGTATAGTCCCATATTCCGCTTTGCCAAACTGCATAAGGCCACATTACTGCAGAGGTGTGGGTAAATAAATGGAAAATCATGATGGAGGCTGGGTTACTGTGCTGGGATGTAACCTGAAAGTTTGACAACCATGCTACAGACAGACACTAAATGTACCTAGCAAAACACTTGAAATGTGCTATAAGCAAAATGTATCACATTCTACACAAATGAGTAACAAACTGGATGTAAACCCATTGCCAACTAAAGAAGTTTTAACGTTCCTGCATTAACAGAGCTCAGCAGGGTAAGTGGTGTCTCCTCAGCACCCGATAATAAAGAGAGCATGTGTTTTCTATTAAGATGACGGCATCCATCAAAGCACTGCAGTGTCATCAAAAGCATATAGGGTTTTCATATGTTGATCTTCTCAGCCTCCTCCCCAGTAAGTAGGCACTTATATTTTCCGAGTTTTTCCTCTGGAGAAAGATGATTGACGTGCAATAAAACAAGTTCCCCATGGGACCTTTTTGTATTTTACACTGGAGCTAAACTGCATTTTTCTGGGATCCATATCAGACAGTAGAAACGAACATTTGGAAGATACCAAGTTTGTTAGTAGGCGAGACCTTGTGTTTTTACCATTAAACATTACTTTGTCATTATCTATCCCAGTCCAAATATTTTGATTCTATAATGAAGACTCATCAGTTCCTCTATCTTGCCACATGGTTCAAAACTGGTAGCTTTCCATTCACCCATAAATTGTCAAGTTGTAAGCCCATGAGTCAGTCTCTTGTGAGCGCTATTCTGCATCACAACAGAGCTACACTGTTCTTTTAAAGACAAATAAAACTAGGATAAAATATTTCCATTCTAGAACAATTCCAATAATAATTTTTGGAACCAGTCTCCTGGATAAGGTGCAAGCGAATCTGAAAAAGGTTTTCCAATCGGGCCTTTTTAGATGGGACGGGCGAGGCAGGGGCTGCTCGTCAGGCCGTCCAACCTTCCAAGGCTCCCAGCGAGGCTCTTTCAGTAGGGGCCAGGACTATGCCAGAGGAGGGGGCCTTCTTTCCCTCCCGCTCCCATTTAATTCGTCGGCGTGGCCAACGAGGAGGTTCAAGCTCCAACACCCAGTCAAGCTTGTCTGCAGGTGAGAATTCAAGATTGTTCTTTCATTCAGCTGGGGGGGGGGGGGGGGGGGGGTCGTGAACAGTTTTTCCTCCACAATTGGTCTCGCGTGACCAAGATGCATGGGTGTTGCAGACTGTCCAGGGTTTTCGCCTGGAGTTCTATCAGACTCCTCAGCAGGAGAGTATTCCTCCTCTTCCTCCTCTCCATTTTTCCCTACAAGACGCCAGCGTTATCGATTCAGGATTTGCTCCAGAAGACAGCGATTGCCTTATGCGAACCCCATCCTTCAGGGTTCTGCAGCAAAAAATTTCTAGTACAGAAAAGGGGAGGAGGTCATTGTTTGGTCTTAAACCTTCGAGAATTCAACGCTTTCATTGTCTACCGGCATTTCAAAATGGAGGGTCTTCATCTTTTACCAGACCTCCTTCAGTCTGGAGACTGGCTGATGCGTCTGGACCTCAAAGACGCATATTTGACGATTCCCATTTGGCATCCTCACAGGCGTTTCCTCCAGTTCAGGTGGTGGGACACTTTGATGGAGTATTCGGTCCTTCCCTTCAGGCTCTCCTCGGAGCCTTGGTGTTTTACCAAATGGATCAAGCCGGTAGTGGCATTTCTGAGGGAGAAAGGGATTCGCTTGATCGTATATCTCGACGATATTCTGATCATGGCACAATCCCAGGAGTTGCTCAAGCAGCACGGGTTCACAACCATAGTCCTTCTTCAGGACCTGGGTTTTGTCAAACGACAAGAAGTCTATCCTGATGCCTTCCAAGACTGTAGAACTCTTAGGTTTTCTGATAGATTCCGACAGATCCCTTTTGGTCCTTCCCAAGTCCAAGCTTCAGGCCATCAAAAAGGAGCTTCAGGTGGCCTTAGCCAAACCCTCATTGTCCCTGAGGAAAATCACTCAGATTGTGGGGCTTCTGGCCTCCTAAATCCAAGTGATTTTTCCAGGACCCCTCCATTACAGAGCGTTAGAGATTCAAAATCCGTCAACTTCAGAGAGGCATGACCTATTCGGATTTGGTTCCTCTGACGGAGGAGGTTCGGTCGGAGCTCTTCTGGTGGTTGACCCAGGTCGACGCATGGAATGGCAGAGCCATTTTCAGCTCCTAGCCTGAGACGCCTCTGTGTCCTTAACAGAATTGAAAATTCTTGCCGCGATTGCTAGCAAATTTTTCATCCCTCACTTGGTGAAGCAAGAGGGAATTTTCCTTTGGATGGCACCACGCCTTGATACAGTGTTAACAGGTCAATGGTGCTAAGATGAAAACCATCTCATGCAATTGTGGATTTAGAACGCAACTTTTTCTTACAGCTCTTTCAAGCCATTGAATGTGTTCCACTAGTGCTGCATTGAATATATAGATTAGTAATGTGTGTGGGTGTTTGCTCTAAAGCAACAACAAGTGCTGGATTACTCACGGACCACGTTCCTCTATTTTTGTGGGCCGGAACATATAGAGCACTTGTTCTCTGACCTCTACTGTTCAGATTGCAGGTCAGCTCTGATATCTATCTTAATAATCAAATCTGGAAAGTGCTTCTTTTTCCAGTAAAGGTGCTGCTGTTTGCAGGAAAGACACGTAGGTGGGTTCAACCACAGAAAACACCCCCATTAATCTTAGTTAAAATTATTTCTAACCCTTAGAGACCCTTTTTTTTTTTTTTTTAAATCATCCAGTATTTTCTGCACCATTCTTTACCATAAACATTCTTTGGTATAGTATGTGTTGCTTTCATTCTAAAGCTGGCTATGTCCATGTAATCAGGTTTTCCTTTAAGAAGTTGTTAATCCAAATTACTTTTTTCCTTGAACTTGTTTATTGATTTCGAATGGACTCTGATCCTGAATCCTCACTTCCAAAGAACTTTTGCAGGGTAAAATCTAGATCAGCTAAACTACCAAAACTGTGACCCCAGGATGTCCTGGCTCACATTGGTGAGGAAAGACCTGAGCTTGCTGCATCACTTTTTTGATATTTCGATTGGGTTATCCTTACTTGGACCTGAGCCATTGCTTTACAACTCACAATATCTCACTTTATTGAAATAACTTAATCTTCTGCCAAAGGTATTTTGTTTGAATTTAAGGCAAGTTGTAAAGTTCCAAAATAAGCGATGAAGGTACAGGGACTCATATATTAAAGTAAATGGTTCTAGAAGAGGCAGTTTGTTTTGGTGTAGTTGGTCTAAATGATAGGTAATTCAACTCTAAAGCAAAAATGAGAAGCCTCTGAAAAGTGTAATTTATGGCTTGGGTGCTATGTGACGAGGATTCAACTTTGCTCTACATGATCAAAATCTTTTATTTTCAAAGATCCCTTGATGAATAGTAGTCTTCCATGTATAAAATGATGCACATATTTGCAAAACATAGGTCCTGAGACTGATTTTACGACCATTATAAGTTCATCAAAAAATTAAATAAAACTAAATTAGCAATTTTGGAAACACTGAAATTCCAAAACATAAGGAAATCAATTCAAGAACCACCTGACAAGGATTACTAAAGTACTCACATGATTTCAGACAATCTGATGTGCCACGGTAAGAACCCCAATGTGCTGTCCACAGAACCAAACTTCAATATTAAATCAGGGTCAGGAAAACCTTTACTACCTACAAAGAAAACAAAAACAGAAGTTATAAAAAATATATAGATTTACAGGGGAAAACAACTGTAAAGAAGCTTTTCATATTTGATTCAGTAAAAAAAGATGTCACATGGATGTTTAGTGTAGAGACAATAAGAGGTCACAAGAAGGCATTTTGGTACGGTCAATCACCAATCACAATTTTCCATAAACATTAACCATTTGTACAGAGACGTACAGGGGAAATATTGCATATTTCACAAATTGGACAAACACACACCATCACCAAAATCATAAACCAGAGCTTCAATAAGCTAAGTTTTTAGAACGTGACCTGAACAGCTGCTTATAAATTATATTTCTCACAGATGCATTAGCTATGAAGTCCTAATTACTGCTACATGATGTGGCTTCTAAGGACCGATTACTTCCAAGCATCTGTGACCATCAAGATGGAGAAAATCTTGGTGACAAAACATGACTGTTTCCTCTGTGTACACTAAAGTGAACAGCTCATCACAGGGAAAGTCACAGCGACTATGCATAGAAAGAGGCCACTAACCAACAGCCTAACTAAGTTAGCAAACATTCTACTAGCCTATATGTATCTATCCATCGACGCAGTCACCAACCCACAATCATCAAAATACACGCAGGAAACCCCATGACTCTCGATCTCCATGCCCTATAAGCACTCCTGTGCAGGTTTAGACTAGCCTAAATATAATTTATTTGGTTTCATTTTAAATGTATTTGCGTGGCCGCATCAACATTTCAATCAGAAACATTTTATATACCATTAACGAGGATGGAGTGAAACACAATTTAGACAACCTAACTGTAGTTGTATGGGTAATCTGCACCAGTTTGTGGTAGAGATTGGCAAAGGCGCTCATTTAACTGTGGCTATGACAGACATTTAACCAAATGCAAACTACTGGACAACCCAGGGTCGAAATGCACATATTTACAAGATTATGGCGTAATTACATTGTTCTTTTGAGTTAGAATAGTTTCACTCTTCAGTACATACATGTAACTGGGAGGTTAAGGCTGATGGATCATAGGTTTTGGGAGAGTTTGCCTTTGGGTGGCACCACGCCTCGATGCAGTGTAACAGATCAATGGTGCTAAGATGAAAAACCTGCACATGCATTTTTCGGTTTAGAACGCACCTTTTTCTTACAGCTCTTTCAAGCCAGTGGAAGTTTTCCACTAGTGCTGCAATGAGTATGTAGATTAGTAAGGTGCGTGGGCTTTAGCTCTAAACCAGCAACAAGTGCTGGTTTACTCACGGACCACGTTCCTCTATTCTTGCAGCCCGGCACAGACAGCGCTTGTTCTCTGAGCTCAACTGTTCAGATTGCAGGTCAGCTCTGATCTCCATCTTCTCAAGCATCGAATCTGGAAAGTGCCTTTTTATCCAGTAAAGGTGTTGCTGCTTGCAGTAAAGACATGTAGGTAGGTTTAACCACAGAAAATACCCCAGTAAATCTTAGCTAAAATTCTTTCTAAACATAGAGACCCTTTTTTAAAATCATTCCTTATTATAAAAGTAGCAGGAATTTGTACGCATTTCTTGGTAGTGAGTCAGCTGGCTTGGTGATGGTATACAGAGGCGGGATTGTTCTTCAGTAAGCGTTCAGACAGCTAAGCTTATGGTCTTCTCGAGTTGAATGAAGGGCGCAGCGAATGCCGACTTTAGGTCCACTGGAATAGCATAGTCAGTTAAATACTAACAAGGTGATTTGTGTTTTTGCCTGTATTAAACGCTATCCTAGTTTATATATTCAGAAATTTGGAGCTGTGCTGTGGAAGAGGTGTGTGTAGGTAAGAAAGGCATCCATTTTCATAAAAGGGCTGAAAACAACTATGGAGATTTATCGCTGTGAAGGTGAATTTCAGCGAGTCCAAGTGAAAACTGACAGTGTATGAGATTTGTTCTCTTGAGGCGAGAATAAACACAATTAGCTCCAGAGAAGTTCAGCACAAGTTTGGGTAACACCACTACATGAACCCATTAAGACAGATTGCAATGCATGACTACAGGAGGGGCGAAAAGTAGCTTTGGATGTCATAAGGTAAAAGAGGAAACTGAATGAAGATAATATTAACAAGGGAAGAGATGTAGAGTTAGAAAAGGAAGGGCTGAGAACAATACGCTGTTTAAAAACATTTGGTGGAGAGTTAGGTGTTGATGTCTGGTCAGTGAATCATTCAATCCCTCCCTACCCACTGAAAGTTTCCTGACCAACTTGTTTGTAGCATTTTGGCCTGAGACAGGCTTCTATGGCACCCTCATCTAATCTAATGCCCCCTAACCCAAGCAGAGATGCCTTCACCAACAATCTCAGGAAGCCCGCAGACACTCTCACGTCTGCCGATCCAAATGAAACAAACATTTACAATGCAATAGGTCTCACATTTGCTCCAGTTAGAGCTATTGGCATTGTAAATTCCTAACTGGACTTTTCTTGCCAAATAAATTTAAAATGAAAAGTAAAACATTAGTTGACAAAAATCGAACCGATTCAACATGCCATGGCCGACATGAGCACGAATGAGAGACACAAAAGGAAAAAGAAGTTCGCTCAGAATCAAATGTATTGGCAATCGTGCAACTATCCATGTAAAAGGGTCAGTCTGCAAGGAGGTAAAACCTTCCCCAAGGAAGGACAAACGTATAATATTTACCAATGATAAAGGATTTTTAAAAGGCAAGCCCACAAACGAGTAAAAGTGATTGGCGTGAGATGGGGGTGGTTAAAAGCACACGTCAAAGCGCTTGAGTGCTCATTCTAAAAAATGGAGAAAGACTTCAGCAACAAGGGGACAGAAAAGGACAGACTGAGAAAGGAGCAGAAAGAAGTGGACACAGAAAGGGAAGACTAGCTGTAGAGAGAGAGGAAAAGAGCAACAAAAGGGACACTGGGAAAACAGGTGAGGTGCAGCAGAGAAAGAAAAGTAACTGTATAAGCAGGGAAAGGGGTGGAGAAAGGCTGGAGGGGAGAGCCAGAAGGAAAAGGTATAGGAGAAAAAAGATGGAGAACTATTGGTAGTGAAAATTCAGTATGAGAGAGGAGAACGACAGAGCCAAGGGAGGCGAGCAGGAGTGGTGGGGAGGATAAGAAAACAGAGTTGGTTCAGTCTAAGGTCTCCAAATCAGGTACTCCATCTACCTGGGATTTAAGAGCATGTTACAAGTCTCTACTCGATACATAACATTCAACACTTCTCCAAAATGTAAGTATCTTGAGAGATGCCTTTCACATGCAGTGCATGAGTGCCTGCCCACGTTACAAACAGTGCAATCTCTCCTGTCTGTCTACACTATGCACAAGGTAAAAACATCAGTCTCTTATATACGCCAATCGAAAGCACTCAGTTGGCACAGTGCACTATCTTCTCCTAGTGTGCCTGTCTAAGCCCATGCCGCAACTTGTGCACTGCCGCCTTCGGTGCATTATATCTGCAGATGACAGCTCTGTGCACATAGTGCAGTGTCTCCTCCCTGTGTGCCTGTCTGTCTAAGACCATGGTGTAACCTGTGCACTGCCTCCTTCGGTCCATTTTACCTGCCAATATTAACATAGTTCACATGGTGCAGTGTTTTCTCCCTGTGTGCCTGTCCACACTAAGCAACACGATGCAAGCTGTACAGCCCATGCTGCTTTTCATTGCACCTGTCCATGTTAAGGGCACGTGCAAACAGTGAAATGCCTCCTCTGTTTCTGCATGTCTGCCTGTAATAAGCACACAATACAAGCAGTGAAGAGCTTGTGGTCAGTGCTTTTCCACCTCCGTGTCTTCCCAGTGTTTACAGTCTGTCTGACTACACTAAGCACCATACAATAGTCCAGTGTCTCTGCCTGTGATGTGGCATCCCACACTAAACACACTGTACAAACAGGCAGCATTTCCCCCTCGTGCTGACTTGCAACACTAACCATGAGACAGAGCGCTATTTACAATCTGCTTTACTATACTAAGAACTAGAAACATATGCAGTGTTTACCGTTTAAGCTGGATGAATAACTTATTGAAACATACAAAAAGCACAATGTTTACAGTCTGGCAACTCTAAGAGGTACACAAAAGAAAAAAAATGGAAATTAAAACAGTTGATATAAGCAAGCTGATTCAAAGCGCCACGTCCGCCACAAGCGTGTTTGCGAAGGGGACACACAAAGGGAAAAAGAAGAAGTTTGCTCGCAGTCACACACATCGTCAAACATGAAACCCATGTAACAGGGTCAATCTTCAATGCGGTAACCAAACCGCCCCAAGAAGGGACAAACGTAAAGCATTTACCAACGATAAAGGATTTTTGAAAGGCAAGCTCATGAACGAGTGATAGTGATGGGAGTGAGGTGAGCATGGTTAAAAGCCCACATAGATACCAGGACGTTGGAAAACCAGCGCTTGCGCGCAGCTATGCTCGACCTAAAAAAGGTAAAAAGACACCAAATGCGGGTGCCTATTTGCCACCTCTCAGAGGCACACAATTGACCTCTGTTCTCGCTCCCTTCATCTACTCCCACAGTAATCAGCACACATATCCAATACAAGTTGACTTTTATTGCACCAGCATCATCACTACCACAAGCACACCTTCACATTTATTAAGCATATAGCACTTCTCCAACTTCTCCATACTCAACTCACCAGAATATCTCCCAGCCCTTGATGGTCTTGCTGTATTGCTGCCCTAACACTGGTTTGCCAGAAAGCAAGTGTAAAAAAATAAAAAATAAAAAAATAGCACAACATAGGGCTGGAACGACATTCATCTGCCCCCTCCCCTCTGACTTGTAAACCAGTGCAGCTGTACTTAGACAGTGATAAAGGTAGACAACAGTTAACTGAATCACTGGAGTAAATAACATCCTTCACATGTTTCCACCAGTATGAGAGCCCAGTCAGTATGATGCTGCCACTCAGCAAGCACAAATATAGGACAGCGACGGCCCTAAACACCACTAAATGACTGCTACAGATTACATACCCACAAATCTCCTCTAGCTCCCCACCCACCTTCCAGGAGGGGAGTTTTGTCCGAGGCCTTCTCTATAAAGAGGAGCTACTACTATGGTCATTCAAAGAGGTACTATGAGCAATGCAGGAATTATCGTCCAAAAACGAAAACTTCTGCTTAAAAATCGAAATGCTGATAGGAATTAGAATTTAGCACTGGATGAATTTAGTGGCCACTCCCGACCTTGCATTTACTTACCAGACCCTCAAAGAAGGTATCTTACTGCAAAGCTCAACTCGTAAGCCTGCTCTCTATCAACCCAATCCAAATAACCACAGATCTCATAGGCCCGAAAACAAAATATATTCTCAGTTTGCTTTGGTACACTTGGCACAGGTCTAGGACCAACCTCTATGATAACACTGCAGCCAAATAGAATACACACTAGAATAAAATGCGTATTGGAATCTTGTAGAGCTTCCAGTAAGACCTGCTCTTACGAAAGCGTGTCTTGCCAAATATGCTAAATCAATCACAACTCCCCGACCTACATTACAAACAGAAATAGGCACAAGCTAGTGTACTGAATGCAAAAATCAAACATTTCGACAATCATCCTCTCTAGGTTTGCACAGAAAATCTCAAACTCCACCAGGCACACACTACATTGCTTCAAAATCGTACCTACGTTAGGAATAGGAAATGTGTCACTAAACTTCCAAAGAAGTGCACAGGCTGCTAGGAATGTTGCAGCGTCATATCCCAGAGTTTGGCTCTAAAAGAATAAAACGCCTGTGCGTTCAAATCGCCTACACATGCATGGTGCCCACTTTGCAAGCTAATAACAGGAAGATAAATAGACACAAGTGCACCTGTACATATGAAAGGGGCCAGTAGAAACTACAACAGAACCAAGGTAATGAATTACAAGTATATCAAACCACAGTGGTTTGCATGGTTAGTAATCTGCTGCCCTACAGTAAGCCTTCAGTCTCCCACAACCTCAATGCGGCAAGCTGAGCAGAATGCTATCACTGCAAGTTCTCTCTTACCAACGAACAGAGTAAGTCAAGCATAGAGCACATCAAAATGTAGGAGATTGACATGCAGTCCAACAACGTAAATACCTTTGTAATATAACAAGAGTTTGCAAGAAAATACATCGACTATTTATAAACTAATTTACACAGTTTGATGTTTCATTTGTAAGGAGTCGTCCTTAAAATGATGTACCTTATTGCAAGTAATGTTATTTCATGTAGTGAAAAATGAACAAGTAAATGTAATTGGAAAAATACAGTTAGTGCTATACAGGGAATTTCTCAGAAAGGCGATAAGTAAGGTGATGGGTTGCAAAGTCTTCACCAAGGGAGAAAAAGGGACACAATGGGTTGTAAGGTCGTCACTTTCACCAAGAGAGAAAGGGACAAGGTGAATTAAATTGCATTTCATAGAGTGGCAGCAGTTCAAATGGCACCAGATTTCATACGGAGAGTCCAGCACACAAAGCGATAAAAGCGGAGGTAAACATTGTAACTTAAATAATGTGAAAGGAAGCATTAAAGAAGGATGAAGAGTGATAGCATGGGTGGCTAAGAAAGACCCCAACTACGATAGGGGAGCTGCAGTTTACTTAGTGACAAAAAATATAAGCATTGTCAATGCAACAGGTCTCGCATTTGCTCGAGCTAGAGCTAGAGCTATTAACGTTGTAAAGAAAAAAAGCGCAGCGCGATTGCACTATGTAAAATGCAGCGCGATCACGCTGCGTGGAAAATAAACAGATAAAGTAGTCTGGACACCATGCTGAAAACATCAAGCCTCGTATGTTTTTAGTAGTTTACCAGTGCTGTGTAGGTGGGCTAAACACCGGAAGAGGTATGACGTATGCCTGCCTTTCACAAATGAAAGCAAGCGGATTTTAAAAGGCAAGCCTACGAATCAATGAAAGTGACTGACGTGACCTGGGCGTGGCTGGAAGCCCAAAGAGAGATTACAGAATGGGACGGAGCGCTTTGTGCTCGCCCATAAAAACGTTTGGCAGTGTTTTTTTCTACACCGATTGATCACCTACAGAAAGAGCCCCTGAGAAAACGTGTCCATAAACTTTAAATACCTCAAAAAGGGACCAATGTATAGCACTAATAGATGTGCCACAAACGAAGCAAAACTACACTGGAAGTCATTGTGTGATCATTAAATGTACTCACTTCGATCCCAACGTCAGTACTACCTATGTTAGACTGCAGGAGAAAAGACACCCCATGTAGAAAAAAACATTACAGAAAGATTGTCAAACAACCAATCTTGTCAGCCATAAAGGAGGTGAAAGGGCAATGATGAACAAAAGGAAGCTAAAATACACTACATAAAAATACAAAAAGTAACCTGTAAAGACTTTCCTTAAGTATTCACCATTTAAACAAAGACCTCAAGAGCAGTGGAAATGTTAAGTTTTGTGGAGTGGAGGGTGCAGGGGGTTGGGTAAGAGGGGCAATTATGACCACAACCAAAAATGCAACCCAAAGAGAAAAAGCATAAAATACAAACAAGAAAGTTTTTATTAATAAACTCAAGTAGAAAATTGATAGACATTCTAAACAAACTGAGCAGCATAGAAGGAAACATTCTGGACTAGGTGGAACAAATCCTCACAACTTTTAAGAGTGCTCACAGTACATGCAAATGAACAGGACAATCCACCCTGAAATAATTTGCTATGAAATTGCACAGTCTTTCTAGTTCCTAAACAAAAAAAAGGTCCAGCATTCAAGACCATTATATGTGGTAAACATAAGCCAGTATCCTCCTGAAGTCTCTTCACCTTAGATGTTTGTAGCAGGAAAATATAATAATGTACAACAAATTGGAGAGTACCTTACAATGAAGGGCTTTAGGCACTTAATAATGTGGTCTTTAAGGAAGAGTCAAGATCTGTTTCTTGTAACACTCTCCCTTTAAACAATTTGATAACCACTTTCAAATATTGGTCGTCAAAGTCAGTCCTTTAAAGTGCAATATAGAGTTTTCAAACAAACTTCCATCAGAAATTCAAACTCCATGCCCTCTCCTATTTGATAGGGGAAGTACATTGTGACAGAAAACACAACTAGCATACCTTAAGATACTGTGCTACAAGCAGTAGTGGTAAAACAAGAACCACTTAATACTGAACGAATTGCTATGCCCATCCAGGCCTTCTCATACTTAAATAAATAAATACAAATAAAAAAAAGGGGCATTTAGGCTTACAACCTGAGAAGAGTTTTAGTAGGTAAGATGTCACACATCAGAGAGAAAGAGAAAGAGAAAGAGACAGAGAGAGAGACTGAAATACTGTGTTTTGTGGAGGAAGAAGGCTGAACTAAGGAGTCTAAGACAGAGCTAATGCTCGTATGTGCTCCATGTCTTACATAACTAATTTGGCATTTTATGTAAATCTTGTCAGAGTGGCAGAGGTTCAGATTGCAGGGCCAGGGGATCTAAATGGATGGTGGGTGAAGGGGACAGGAGGGAGCATAAAGGAGTGGGAAGCTGTAAGACATTATATGGAGATCCATTACTTCTAGTAAAGTAGAATAAAGTCTCTTATATGTGGTTGGTTTGACTGCCAACATCAGTGGTTGGTGATCTTGAAGCATCCAACTGTGCATCTTTGATCTTAGTTATACATTAAAAAGCAGAACGTTTATGATGTGGATTCATGTTGGTCCTGGAGTTGTGGCCCACGCCTTGTCTTTTCCAGCATGAGGCAGTCTCATTTTAGTTATGTAATTGTAATAAGCCCCACTCTAAAGAAAAAAGTGTTTTGTTGCATTCTTTTAACAAAGTGCATATTCAGTGGTAAGAATCATCCAGGCAAATGAGTACATTCCATCAACAACATCTAGACATCTAGGACTGTCTGGTGTGGAAGGCATTAGACTTCTGTCATTAATCATGAATTAGCCAAGCATAGGATAGACAAATGTCTTGCTATAGTTGGCCAGATTTTCTCCAACAAGGCTAAATGTGCATGGTTGATGCTTCACTGACTAGGAACAGTAGCACAGTCTCTTGGTTGGAGGGCTTAAAACTATCCGATTTTTCCCCGATCAGAGGAGGGGCAAAAACATCCAGAACCTAGATCAATGATAGTGTTAAAGCGTGGTGACAAAATGTTTTAACAAAATGGACATTACTAGTGCTGTGTTGTAAACAGATGGTGCAGGAGAAAAGACGCGAGAAGAGCAAAAATGGTTATCAGGAGAATGTGCTGCTAAAAGGCACAATAAAGTAGGGATGAAAATAGGTGATGAAAAGAAAAAATAGCCGATAGGACGTTACCGGTGGGTTCTTGGGACAGATTTGTTTTGAGGGCGATGAGGAAGCTGGAGGGGGGAGATGATGCCAGAGAGTGTAGTAAGTTGTCCCCTTCTTTTGAAGAAAGACAGTGCATGGTAGAATCATGCAGGAACTCCAAAAGAAGAAAACAAAGTAACAGTTTTGGCTGCGCCTACATAAAAGAGGCGGGACATAGGAAATAAGAGGGAAGTCACATCTACATCCACCTTGATGACCTCAAAATGCAAAGTAAAGTAGAACTGTTCATGAAAGAGTAGAAGCAACCAGAAAGATGAGGAAAGTATGCCTAGGACACTACCATGGCCTAGGGCAATACCATACCAGTGCCATAAACATCAAAACAGAGGAAAAGTTTTTGAGAACCCAGAAGGAATGCAACATTATTCCTCATCTACACACTGCTTTCAACACTGCTTCAGCCTCTAAATCATTCTGAGACAAAAATAGGTGAATGTATACATATGAATCACAAGATAATTTTGTAGGGAAGCGTTTGGTAGTAGCAGTCAATTGCCACAATTCTAACTTGTACATTTAGAAACCCATTACAGTGTTCCTATGTCATTTGCCTATGTGCTCTGGGTCATTTGTCTCATTCACAAAAACGTATAGACGAACATTCATCTGATCTCGAATGTAATTTTAAATAGAAATCACTTTAAAAGAAATTCCAGTCTAGGGTGTTCTGCTCTGGGATTTTTCCTAAAATGGATAAAAGCCTTCATCCACAAAGGTGAATGCTTCATCATTTGACCCCTCCTCACCGCAAACTTCATGACTGGGGAACGCAGTGGGCTCCATTTAAAGCTCTCTAAGAAAATGATTGTTTTTTTCCATTTTGTTTTTATTAACATCTTCCAACTAGTCAGGTGGACTGAGACCCTATTTATAAATATAAAAATGTGTTAAGGGAAGCGTTCGTTTTATCAGTGCTTCTCAGTCACATCAATAATACCAGGCAACACAAGAGTCTTGTACGATGCAGATCCATTGTGTATTATTTAATTGTTGACTTGTTTCTGCCTAGTTATTAGCCATTATGGGTATAAGCATTCAGCAGGTCAGGCGTCCCTTATATAAGGCTATCTATTGATTCCCTGTAGTGTCCCTGGTATGACTAGAGAGTCACAGTCTAAAGAAAAGAAAAAAAAAAAAAAAAAACACAGAGGTTTCATATTTAACGTATGGTACGACCGAGTCACCAGGCTTGATTGGGTCATTAGACGGGGGCCTCGTAGGCAGGCACCGCATGCACATCATGAGCCAGTCTACTGCATGTCATCTCACTCCCATTTATTGTGTGTGTCATCCCAATAAAGGCAGGGTAAACGCGGACAGAGGGTTTATGTGGGTGTTAGCCTCTAAAATCTACCTGTGATCCACAAGTACCTGAAAAAGATTTCCTATTGAAAGACAACTGGTAATTTCTTACATATTATAGACTACTTTTCCTGGGTTCTTGGAGAAAGAAAAGAGGAACACTTGAAGAAATTATCAAGGACTTTATATAGATCAATTAGACGACGAACACTCCTATGTCAGGATTTACAACCTCAATACAACTTGCCTAGTAACATTTTCTGACTGCAAAATAATTATTAATCAACTTGAATAAAATGTCCTGAGTGCTGAAGAGTGATTCCACCTTAAGCCCTTAATATTTATCCAGCGCTATGGAAATGGAAATATAGGAATAAACAACAAGTTGCCAGATCGAAAATATCCTGAAGGTAATTCAGGCATGTAAAACCAATGCAGCTACTCAACACTCATGCAAGATTTAGCTAGAGTCTAAGTCACAATGCGTGTTGCTTGGTAGGCGATTACCATGGAATCAGTTCAGTGTTCCTTTGTGTAAGCCAGTACACAAGGAGATATTACAATAATCCAATCCAATAATGCACCTATAACTGTCTGAACACCTATGGCTAAATGGTGCTGGGAAAACTGATAGTCACTAAAACAACCAGAAAATATGAATAGGCAATAACGACAGATCATATTTGCTGCTTCATGGATAAGGGACAATCTAGATAAACACTTGAATTTTAGCTTTCCAAACAAGAGAAGTTAATAATTGTGAAAAAAGGAAACCGTGTTTCACTGGGAGCTTAGGCTCTTTAACACAAAGGAGAACGTTTGTGTTAAAATGGCTATGAAGAGATTATTGCAGAGCCAAATCCTAGAGGAAAGTGCCAGCCAACTTAGATAACCCGTGTTATACATGCAGCTGATACATTTTCCAAGATGTCACTGAAGCATTCCATGTAATGGCTCTTTATTCAGTGTGTGCATATAAAGTGTAGTGAGGAGCCGGAGAACCCACTTACTTCACTTTCAACCTGCTTGACTACAGTCTCTCCATGCTAACATGCATACCTCTATCTAAAAATTAAATAAATAAATAAGAGATGCCATTCCTAGACACCCCTCAACCCATCTGACTCTAAATGATTCAACAGCAAAGTATTGCCCAATGTCGATGACAGATCAATGAGTCGGGACCTCCCATATAATATTTCCAGATATTTTTTCCAAATCCACCAAGATCAAATTAGCTCACCCAAAACTAGAAATACTTACTTGATGTTAATAAGGTATTTTTTTTTTATCCATATGAGAGGTCGATTTCATGCTCTTCAATATGTCAATCAAGCCAATTCATAGAAATATTTAAATGTTTAGGCCTTATGTTGATCTCAGCTCACAACACTTGCTGCAGAGCATGTACGAAATGCTATCTGACAAAGCACATTCCACATCAATGAATCAGTTTCCCTTAAGTAAAACTACATATCTACACGCCAGTATGTCCTTTATCGCATCCTCCTTTACACAAAATTCCTACTTGTAAATGAAACCTATAGAATGCCCGACCTCATTTCAGGGTATTTGTCAGAGACATCATCTGAAACACTCTACAGAAAGTCTAGTTCATGTCTGGAAAGTGACCATTGGTGATCTCTCTTAAAGCAGTTTCCCACTGAAGCGACAATCTGAAAAATGATCAATCCATTTTAGAGTTGCGGAGGATCAGCTGCAAGAGGAACTAGATAACTAACTTTTTGGACTTATTTCACTCCACTTTTAAGTCATGCAAGGAAATGGGGACAGTGCTCCGAAATGCTTATGTCACTGTCTTGCTTCTACTGATTCAGGAAACGCGCACAGGCTGCAATGCGGGTGTTCTTCACAATCTCTAAATTTAGAAAATCTCATTCTAATGGAGTTGGGTCAGGGTGAAACAGCGTCCAGATGGCCATCTTTAAATGCCCTAGAAATAAAACACTAGGCATTTTTCAGGCTAAGTTTAGTGCAGCAGGGAACCACAAACATTCCTAAACCTTTTGAAAAAGAATTCCACCTCTGTGGATTATCTCCAGTGTAAGCCCGATACCTTCATTATCTGCAGAGGACACCAAGATGTACATTATGGTGAACAGTGGGCCCAGCCCGAAAGCAAGAGTTACACATATGGTTGCAGGAAAGGTGGCTCAAGCAGGACGGATGGTTGAAGTCATAATTTTATGGTAAGAAAAGATCCTTGGACAACATTCGTTTGAAACAAAGGTTCCACCTGAGCCTAATTAATTACATTTCCCCACTACTAAGTTTTCCACAGACGGAAATCCAGATTTCTGACAGGCTCTGCTTTACCACACTCACAGGAATTTATTTTGGAAACTCCTCTTGTCAATGCGTGAAACACTCAGAGTGTGCATGACAGAACCCTGCGGAAAAGCCCTGATGTCATGCCAAAGGGAGATACTGGAAACTGTAGACTCCCTAATTAACAAACTTTGATAATCATCTGAAAAAGCTTTACAAAAGTTGCAATTAACTCAGAATCCAGAGATAAGGCAAATACAATTCTGACAACTGCAAGCACTAGACAGGAGTTGAAGTTTGCATTTCTTGGATGACAGCCTGGATGATTTACATAAAGGAAAATATTAGTCCCTACACTTCCATTCAACTGGTCAAACTCTGTGGCCACTACTAAATGGACGATGGCTAGGGTCTGTAGAAATGGCATTTCAGAGGTCAATGTTCTTTAATTTATAATCATTTTCCCTGCTCAGGGACCTGAACATTTTCACAGCCAAACTACACTGAAACAACTTCTTTTCCAATAGCTCAAGATTTCAGTGGCTGTGTTTTTCATAACCCTTCCACAAATGGTTACGAGAGCAGAGTAAGAGTAAAGACTAAAGATATGCTCTGTTCTTTTTCAAAGTCAGTATAAATAAGCTTCAGTTTCTTGCAGTGTATCAATGGCATTTAGATAACTGGCTCAGGAGAAAATTCTAGGTTCAGGGATTCATGTTGACAGTATTAAGGAGGTCAGGATAGAGGTAATCATTACTCGGTAGCAGCATCATGCAGGAGTGAGAGAGATGGGAGTAGATGTTTCTTACATTGCACTATAGGAATGTGATAAGAATGCACAGAGGACTCAGGTGGGATGAGAATGTGTGCCAAGGACAACGTTAGAATAGTAATGCATCACAGACATACAGCTAATGCAGATAGACTAATGATCTTCATATGGAGCTAACTATGTAGTGGCTCCGAATGGTGTAGACTGAGCACTGCAGCCATATTCCAACTGTTTACAATTGGAGGCATAATTATGAGGTCAACTTACTGGTGAATTCATATATAAGCCACCAGACTTGCCAGCAAATGAGACCATAATTCATTGTGAAAAATCTATCCTGATTGGGAACCTTGTGATCCACCTTCCTCTTATTGAGGCATCCTTCAGTCAGACTATAATAGAGTCCTGAGAGGACAAACAGAAGAATCAAGTGCTAAGAGAAGGAAAAAAAAAAAGTTGCGGGATAGGAAAATTAAATAAAACTTGGTACACAACATGAAAACTATGTTTAGTTGCAGTTTTGACAATAACATCTTATGGGAAACATAAGCACGCCTCAGTGCCTATCACAAAGTAAGTAGAACTCTGTTGTGCATGCCTACAGTGCACTCTCTGAAGCAGATTAAGACTGGTGATCAAAGTTTTCCTGCACAGTCCTCAGCTTTGGATAGTTTTCTTTTCCCCTGATACTGCAGTTTCACTGCTACAACTCTAGCAAACAGAATCAACCCACTGAGAATGCCTAATCAGTAATGTTAGCAGTTCTAAAGCAAATAGGCTCTTCAGATCACGGATCTACTTGCCTATGTTTACCAAATAAACCGCATTTAAAGCACTCCTCCCACCCCTGGAGCACATGAAGTCTGGCCTTGGATGTCTCACAGGGTGGTCTAGCTGTTTGAATGCCTCCAAAAACCAATCTGAAGATACAGGGGGTAGCTTAAATTAAGCATCGTTTTAAACACTGCATGATCGTAACACGTTGTGAAAAATGGATTTCTTAACTTGGCGTGAGGGCTCCATTTTGTCCATTTGTTCTGTACTATGAACAAAATTGTATGTCTTTATCACCTGTTTAATTTCATATGTTGCAGATGTGAATCTCTGTAGATGTTTAAACCGCCCTATGTTCTAGAAATGTTATCTCTGTGTTGAATATCCTGTTCTTGAGGTTTGAAGGTGCTACAGGAAATGTTTGCTTGAAGGCGTCTGGAAATTGTGAAGCATGTATAGTGTGGTAATGTGGGAGGGGGAGGGGTGGGGGTGGGGGGTTGCAATAAAAGACAAAGGCTAAGGGAAAGGTCAGTTGCTTTGGCCAAAGAGTTCCATTTTGGAGGCGACTGCTGCAGCCAATAAAATGCTATCTCGAAGCACAATCTGTATCCTTGTATTCTATCTTGTACAAATCCAGCCTCCTACAAGAAGAGACTCGTAAATTTATTTCACAAACTTGGTGGCCCGACGAGGACTCGTGGAGAGAAATTTGACAGACTAAAAGGCTGTGACAGAGGAAGGAGACCGCGGATCGTGGGGGCCCCTGCTAAATGACAAGTTTCTTGCAGCTGCCATCTGACGTCCCCAGCTTCCATCCCATGTAAAGAATTTCTCCCACTGAGACCAAGTAGGAGACATTTGACCTTAAGAATACGAGGATCCGGACCCGACATGTTTGGTGAGACTGTTCTATGTCACTTGTAACTTGTAAACTTGCATCCTGGTATTGACGTCATAATAATCTTGGTAGTTGATCTTGATACTAGTTTGTGACTTTTCATAGGTGAACTCCGCAATTAGGACCACCATGAGTAAGTTCAAGAAATGCATTTCTGAATGTTGTTTCTGGACGAGTCTATACCCATGCCAGCCGAGGGTAGGCCAGCCTGGATAGTAATGAAAAAATTTGGTGCGGGCCAGACCCTCTGGGGCCCAGTTTGGCACAAGTATACAAAAAAAGGGAGAGAGAGAGAGACAGTGGCCATTAAATGGATCCTCTGACGAGGACACATTTTTTTTTTTTTTTACAACAGACATTTAAGGAAAATGTTAGACAGACAATGTGGGACAGTTATTAGACCTGGGAAAAAAAGGCTAGAAAAAGGGCCATGAGAGACGCCAGGAATAGGAGTAAATAAAAAAAAAAAAAAAAAAAAAAAATTGAAACAGAAAGAATATAGTGACGGTAAAAGAGGGAGGCGGGGAATTTAGAACGACTACAAATAAAATTTATCGGTCAGAAAATCACATACGACAAGGGACTACATAGGACGAAATTATGGAGAATATTTTGGACAGTATTCTGCCTTATGTTCCCATCCAGTCTAATGCTCCAGTGCAAAATGTTAACGTTAATATCCCTAATCCCTTTCCTCATGTTACATTTCCTCCTCCCCCTGGATCTGCCCCTAATGTCCCCAATGTTGGCAATCAGGTTCTTGGCCCCCAAATATTTAATCCGGCCCAGACTACAAATATTCCTCCCAACCCAGCTGCTATACTAAACACTACAATGGGAGAAATACCTCAATTGAATAGTACTCAAAGTATAATAGTGACTCCACAGATTCATTCTAACATGCAACAAGGAACTATTTCTTAAACTTCACAACAGTCACCATTAATAACAATGTTAAATGTAAGAAATACACACATACTTCTGTGGGACACACTTCAGACACCACTGCATGTAGTGCTTGGAACGACCCCACAGTGAAGTTTTCTTGCATTAGTTTGCAAGATGGTCTCCTGTCTGAAGGAGAAAGGATAAGAAGATCCCGAACAAATGGAATGGCCTTGCCGGTCACTATAAACAGGTAAATGACAGATGCTCCATATACAAATTCAGCCATCATTTTACATGAATTTCAAAAGTATAATGATTTTCAGCAACATTGTCTTTTAAACTTGATTTCTACATGGCTCAAGAGAGAATGTTTAACATGGCCCCTATTGACATAATAAAGGCAGTTGAGGAGCAGACTGGCCAAAAAATGTTTGCAGATAAATTTATTAATAACATGCAAAAGGACTCTGTATTATTTAAAATACTGAAAATATATAGCCAACTAAGAGCCCGGCAGAATTCCTAGTTATGGCCACATATTATGAAAATGTGTTAAAAAAACAAGACAGAGGTTTGTGATAAGAAAAAAGGATTTGAAGACAAAAGCGTTAATGCCACAGGCCTCTCTAATCAGGCCCAAGGTACAGGACAGATGGAGAGGGCAAGAGGACGTGAACGTTGGGTTGGCAGAGGGCAAATAAATACTCCTGCGCAACAGGGAATGAGAGTCATGGGATATCATACCTGTGCATATTGTAAACAAGGGCATTAGAAAGACACTTGTCCAGAATTACAAAATTCTGGCCAAGGAATGCAGAGAAGAATGGGAAATAGGAGAATACAGGGAGGAAGAGGTGAACGATCTAGACAAGATTTGGCTGCACATTCTCAAAAACAGATACACTCTAATTACTTTGACAATATGGAATAGGGATGCCCACGAGAGGGAGAAGGGAGATTGGCAATTCCAGTAGATCAGCGGGGACCGTATGTAGACATGCAGGTGTGTGGTGAAGAGTAGCCTTTTTGTTAGACAGTGGAGTTACACGCACCTCTGCCATCCACAGCCATTTTCCTGGGGCTCCCCTCTCTGGGTCTATTAATACTTCACTTGGATTTGCTAGAATGCCTGTACAAAGCCCCATATCAAAGCCTTTGAATGTTAGTATAGGACCTTACAGTTTTCCCCATTCATTGATTTTCAATAAAGCCTCTGACGAAAAATTGTTAGGGTTGGTTTTGTTAAAGAACGTGCATGCTCATATTTATTGTTCCCCTGATAGAGTATATGTGACAATTGCTAAATCCTTCCATTTCAAAAAGTTACCCTGTTCTTTCCGCATCTAATATACCCCAGGAGTTGTCACATATAGATCTGTCTCTTTGGGCTACAGGTAAAAACGATGTGGGTTTTATAAACATGGAACCAGTCAGGATACGGGTTAAAGAAGGCACATCCTTACCCCTCATACCACAATACACATTATTCCCTGAAGCTGTGGAAGGACTTTTTTCCGTAGTACAGGACCTCCCTGATAAAGAGTATTGTGAAGGAGAGTTATGGTAGTCTCTGTAATAGTCACATACTTCCCGTCATCAAAAAAAAAGACCGACTGGACAACAGACAGAATATAGATTGGTTATTGACCTGCGAGTTATTACCAAGATATTAGTTCCACAATACCCGGTTGTACACCGGATGTCACTACACTGTTCACATGATTTCACCCACTGCCAAATTTTTTTCTGTAAAAGATTTAAATAATGTTTTCTTTAGTATATCCATTGCGCTCTAAAAAGCCAATTGGACACTTTAAAATCACCAGAGGGCAATGTTCTTTAACAATACATTGATGAACTTCTCATTGTACCCGACACACTTGAACAATGAACAGGCCACATCAGAATTGCTGTCACATTTAGTCACACATGAAAAAAAATAAATAAAAAAAAAAAAGTCTCCCTATCCAAGCTGCAATATTGTCAACAGGAGGTGGTCTATTTAGGGCACTTCCTGTCCAAGGGGGGTAGAAGACTTGACTCACAAAGAATATCAATAATTTGCAATTTGCAATGCCCACAAACACAGAAAGAGGTTTGAGGTTTTATAGGTATTACCTCATATTGCAGACAATGGATACCTAATTATTTCCTCATTGGGAAACCTTTGGTTGCCCTCACTCTCAAAGATGTACATGTACCAACCACTTGGAATGATGAATGTGAAAGAGCCTTCTGTGAATTGAAAAAGGCTTTGTGTAATGTACCTGTGTTAGCCACCGCAGGTTATCAGAAACCATTTACCCTATTTGTACATGAAAATGAGGGTTGCAGTCTTGCATTATTGACACAATCACACAAAGACAAAAACAGACCATGTGCTTATTTTTCATCCAGTTTAGACCATGTAGCATGACCACTGCCAAATCGTCTCAGGACTGTAGCAGTCGTGGCGACAGCAGTAAAACAGAGTGAAGTATATGTACTTGGACAACCGTTCACAGTGATGGTACCCCATGCTGTAGATGTCCTACTGAAAAAAACACAGACACAACATATAACAGACTATGAACTCTTTGTTTTCTCCACATATCTCAATATGGAGATGTAATGTTCTGAACCCGGCAACTATGTTACTTTTACTTAATGAATTGTTACCAGAAGAAATACATAACTGTATTATCAGAACAGAACAAGGGACCAAAGGTAGAGTGAACCTCACTGACAGGCCATTGGAAGAGTTGGATGGAGAATTTGTATGTTGATGGTTCCTACTCAAAATTATCTGGTGGGACCACAATTGCAGCCTATGCTGGTACTACATGAAGATACTTTACAACTCTGCGCAGGCTGCAGAATTGATAGCCTTGATGCAAGCAGGTGAATTGAGAAATGGTTTAAAGGTTAATGTGTACACTGACAGATAGGACGATTTTGGCGTAGTAAAT
Organism: Pleurodeles waltl; assembly: GCF_031143425.1. Taxonomy (NCBI): domain Eukaryota; kingdom Metazoa; phylum Chordata; class Amphibia; order Caudata; family Salamandridae; genus Pleurodeles; species Pleurodeles waltl. The sequence continues at coordinate 1,146,562,091 of NC_090444.1, read as the reverse complement.
TCTTTTGGCAGATTGTGTCATGGTGAACTCATTGTAAGGTTGTTAAATGCTTTAACGTTACCTGAGAAATTGACTGTGGTAAAATGTTCAGTTCACAAGAAAATTGAGAATGATGTAGGAAAAGGAAATGCATTTGCAGACAGGACAGCGAAAAATACTGCAAAAAATGAGTACAATATCATGTATACGACATGGACAGTTAGATGGTTACCAGAAGTCGCCATGATGAACCAGACAATAGATTGTGTAAAGGATATTCAGGAGGCACCTACTCCGGAGGAAATATAGTGAAGGATGTTGGATAGACAAGACAAAGAAAAGGAGATGGATGTTACCTAATGCTTATGTGAATGCCACAGCTTCCTCAGCAAATGTACCTGCACACATTAGCTCTCAAGGAATAGTGGATACACTGGATCAAGTATGGTATAACATGAACATACCAAAATATGCACATTCTCATGTACAAAGGTACATCATATGCAAGACATACAAAGTAGGAAAAAGCACTCTTGTCCCTAAAGGAAATTTTGCACCACCGGACTTGCCATTTGAAGTCCTGTGAATGGATTTTGTAGAAATGGAACCAAGTGAAAAAGAAAAGGTATATGCTGGTGGTAATATGTACCTTGTGTAGTTAACTGAACAATTGGGTTCTATCCATGAACAGGTCAAGGAGGCACTGCCCAGGAGATTTGAGGGCTCTGGACACTCCATCAAGCCAGGAGATTAGATCTTTGTAAGGAATTTCCAAAAGAAAAGAAGCCTTGAACCCAGGTGGAAGGGCCCCCTGCAAGTTCTCCTGGCCACCCAGACTGCTGTAAAATGTGATGGGAAGAAGAACTGGATCCTTGCATTACATGCCTTTTGCCTTTACCTTATGACCAGTGGGTATTAGACAATTGCCCGGATACCGAGACTGAGCACATTCCGTACAAAGTTCCTTTTGGGAATGGGGAAGTGACTTTATATGGTGAAATCAGGACACCAGAAGCACACTGACAAATCTTCTTCTCATCAACTTTTTGATTCTGAGATATATGGACACAGATATGATTTGAGGAATAGGGAAAGGCTGAACTATAAAGAGACAAAGGAAGAAACAGTCCCAGGAGGGACTGCACCCCATGCCGGTGATCAAGCCTGACAACGTCCGGACCAGTACATAAGCTTGCCAGTGAGGCTTGGAAGTAAAGGACATTGGGGATTATTAGGTCTTTTGTCTCTTAGAGTAGATAGGTAGGTATGACAATATTTCTGGAGGAGAAAAGGGAACAAAGAAAAGACGGGGTATCGTAATATTTGCTGCACTGATTTTTATTAGTTTACTCATATTGGTGACGTTTCTATTACTTGAATGGTACAAAATGTTCACCTCACGGTAAAAAGGGCGGTTTGTGGAAAATGGATTTCTTAATGTGGCATGAGGGCTCCAACAAAATTGTATGCCTTCATCACCTGTTTAATTTCATTTGTTGCAGACGGGAAACTTCGTAGATGTGTTAAACTGCCCTATGTTCTAGAAATGTTATGTCTGTTTGAACGTCCTGTTCTTGTGGTTTAAAAGGTGCTACAGGAAATGTTTGCTTGAAGGCGTCTGGAAATTGACACGCATGTATAGAGTGGTAAAGTGGGGAGTCGGGAGAGGGTTTGCAATAAAAGACATCAAAGACTACGGGAAAGGTCAGTTGCTTTGGCCAAAGAGTACCATTTTGATACTCTCTGGAGGTGACCGCCGCAGCCAATAAAATGCTATCTCGAAGCATAATCTGAATCCTTGTATTGTATCTTGTACAAATCCAGCCTCTTACAAGAAGAGACTCGTAAATTTATTTCACAACATACATTTTATATATCCCCATTGCGTTTATTATGTATATACATGTAGAATTAACTAAGGTCCAGGCAATAGTATGCAAACAATTAAATTCACTTTATCTTTCGCTAAGACTACAATAAAACTCCATGCATCCCAAATCTAGCATAGATGCCTTTAATGCTATCCATCAGAATCAACTAACCCAGGCCAAATATCGTCTCAAGAAAGACCAAGTGACACCCCTTAACTTAATTAAATCTGCTGATTATGTAGAAACGTTTTAAAGCAAATTAGAACTATTAAACACACAATTTGGAAGAATGATAAATTGTCACTCAATTATGATCTTGTGGTAAAACACATCATTATTGATTCTACAGTTAAATGTAAAAAAATACAAAATGATGGACACACTAAGGTTGCCAAAATTCCTGACCTAGCACAATAAGCTGTTTAGAAATGAATCAAATTGTAGGTGAATTGCTTAAAACACACAGAATTACAATGATTCAATCATGTAAAGAAATTTGCAGAGATGCTCTAAGTACATTACTTTTACATTGTTTGCAAAAAAAAAATTCCCAGCTTTACTCAACGAAGATTTTGCAAAAGTCTTCCATCCTACTGTAAAAAGGACCTTGTCCAAAACAGTTCCAAAGATGAAAGCAAAGATAAATAGCTTGAGGCAGTGCACTAACCAAGATAACTACCTCATGCACCATGTGAGACACCCAGGGCAATGCGATATGAAAGCAGAAACACCAATTTCCAAAACTTTCTAAAACTTGACTTATAATTTACTCCAACATAAAACTAAGAAGCCGTACACCCTATATTTCTGTTGATAACACAGAAGGTTTGGTTAAAGATAAACGTATTGGTTTACTTTTGGTAACATTTTGTTGAACAGGTACTACAGCGCTCACTAACCATAACACAAAGGGACACCTTATAAAATATTTTCCATTATTAGTGTGTTGTGCAAAGGTGGCCAAAGTGTGGTGCAAATACAAAGTATGTGTTGCATAACACATGAATATTAATATGTTGTGTAATAGGCAGTGAGTGTACTTATTGTGGACCAAAGTATAAAGCAGATCAAATTAACCTAAACTTTTATTTCTACGCATTTTTGTTCACAGCAACAGTGATATTTCTGGGCCTCTATCAAAATTACAAAAATGAATTCTCAAACACAAATTAGTTTGCACTTTATAACATGCGCAGCTTACTTTGTAGTAAATTGTCTAATACATTTACATCCATATCTGTCGGTCGTCTTTGCTGCTGCAATACCAATTGGCAAAAATTCTGAGCTGCCCGCACAATGTCTCCCTTTCCGTCTTCTGAGGACAGTATCTTCACAGTTGTTCGAGACTTTAGTGCTGCAAGATTAAATGCACAGATGTATACTAAAGATCAATGGAGCATAGCTTGACATATTTCATTATGAATGGCATACTGTATTGGCCAGTCAAGGAAAACATAAAACATATGCATTTTAAAAAGAAAATGTAATAGTGATGCAGTGGAGAAAAACCTCAAATATTTAAAATACATGTTCACTCAAAAATAAACGCAGGCTAGAAATCCGACTGATACAGTGTGCTGAATATTGCACTTCTGCTGAAATGTGTGTTTCGTTCCCCAGAGTAGTAACAAATTATTATATTGGCCCTGAAGTGACATGCATCTTGCCAGCTCTATGATAGGCCACAGTCAAAAGTACTTGGAAGATACCCAAGAGTGCTGTACCCTATAGTTTGTGTTAATAACTAAATTAGTCATTTTGTGCATGCCACTATCTGAGGAATCCTTAGACAATACATATTTATTGATATTATGCTGCCATCTTGTTAAGATTGCTGTTATAGCCACTTATCTGTGAGCCCATGATTCATATGCAGTTGCAATTTTAAGGGAAAAAAAAACTTCACAAACAAAGGGCAAGAAGCTTACTATAGTGACTTCAGAGCTTCGCCCACAGCCTCAATTTCATGCATCAGATGCCAAAGAAGTAAAAAAAAAAGTGTACACCCTTTTCATATACAATACAAAAAGCATATAAACAGGCAAGCAACATTGAGGGCCCCCAACAGGATGCTTATGGAGTGGGGGGAAAATGGGGGCTGTCCCACAGAGGGCAGTGGACCATCTCCCACATGAACTGCTAAGGTGCTGTGGCTTGCCCTCTATTGATCCTACCGAATGGAATGTCTGGGAATAAGGGTCCTGAAGCCAGCTCTCCTACGCTTTGCATTTCCACCCTTTACCCCAACGGAAAAGAAATGATCTCCGAGCGGTTCCCAGAGGCAGAAACTGCTACTGAGTGCCCCTTAGACTGAATGTGTGTTGAATCTAGGGAACACTTTGGTTACTCCTGGATCCACGAGCTGGGGAAGGCTGATCTGCTTCTTTGCCTTGTGCTGCTGGGGACCCCATCCCCAGACTAGTCATGGGAGGTGGCGATAACCCAACTGAGCTGCCGAACTGGGCCCCCACTACATCAAGACTACCTCATGGCACGAGAGAAACAGATGACCAGCAGAAAATTCATAACTATACTAAGCTCAGTGCTCCCACCCCCGTGGGAGGAAGGGGCGGCAGATGGTGGCCCAACAGTGGACGATAATGCTCAGACGTCTCCCATATTATAAGCCATTCAGAACCTCAAGTTAACCTTGGGAGGCAAGATAGGAGAAGTTAAGGTTGACCTGGCAGGACCTTCGCAATACCAAACAGGGTGCAAGAATTAGAGAGCCAGTTGTCCAACACCAAAGGTACTGTCAAGTCACATTAAGAACACTTAGTGCACCTGCAACAACTGGTGAGCCAGCGAGGAGGATGTAGAGGAGAGGTCTAAATGTAATAATTTGCAAGTTGTGGCCATCTGTGAGAGAGTGGAGGTCTCCCCCACTAAATTCATGTGGGACTGGCTGGAGAGTTGGGTCCCCAAAGAAGAAGTATGGACCTGTTTTATAGTGGAGTATGCACACAGGGCCCGGACTGCTAAACCGCCGGTAGATGCCAAGGCCATTAAATTTGTGAGAGTGCTCAATTATGCTGACTGCAACTCTATCTTTGGGCGGCATGAAAGGTTAGTCAGTTGACATATCCATCCTCCCCCATGATGATCTTCCCGGTCTACACCCTGAAAGTTCAGCAGCAATGATGCTCCTTTCATGAGGCCAAACAAAGGCCATGGAGCTCACCTAGATGCTTCTGTTCCCGGCCCACCTAAAAGTTCATTTTCAGGCAAATTCTTCTTTTTTTGACTATGGTGACGGTCTGGAAGTGGATCAAGGAGTGCCCCAAATGACAATCCATTAAACCCTTGTTGAGAAGGGGTAAGGGAGTGAACAGGCGAGGGAAAGGGGAGGGAAAGGATAGGAACCCTAGAGGGAATAAAATGTACGGAGCAAAGGGCTCGATCCCTGGAGCCTGTGCAATCTGATACCAATTAAGACATGGCGCTGTCACCTATCAGCCCTGGCTTTTAAGAAGACACTAGTGTAGTAGGGTGAGAGCCGCTGACCACGCCGGGAAATAAAAAATGGGACATGGAGTGGGTGATTCAATTCAAGACTTTGAGCCCAATTTATATTTCGGCGTACGGGTTACCCCGCCACAAGGGTAACACATTGCCTATTTACCGAAATATAAAACCCATAGGCTATAGCAGGATTTATATTTCAGCAGACAGGCTATCCATCACTGTTGTGACAGAGTAAACAGCCCACTGAGATCTAAATCAGGCACGGGGTGTTAGTCAGACAACCGGTCTAGCTGATACATTCCATACTAACCTGGGGTTGAGTTTGGTTGTGGGGGTTCAGACGAAGGGGGTGATACACATCACGTTAACCCAGTGGGCTATGTCCCTAGTTGCACTTCCAGTACACAGAGTATATTGTGGTGGTGAGGGCGAGGGTGTTGCAGGCAGGGTTGAGGATATTGTTTTTGTTTCCTTTTCAGGTGTTGGCGTTAAAGAAAGGTGCACTTCGAACACACACGAGCAAAAGGACACAGCACTCAGACACTCATTACATAGGACTGTCTTAGCTCCCCAGGGGGCCTGCAGGTGCAAGGCCGTGGCCCCATCCACTTTAAGCGTTCTATCATGGATTGTGAATGGTTGTTAGACACGGTCAAAAGAGGGGTGGGTCCTCAGGGAAGCTCTGAGAACCGATTCAGACATGGTTATGCTTCAGACCACCCACCTCCTGGGCCCCTTCCTAGCCCACAGGGGACATTCCCAGGTCTACCACTCAGCTTTCACAGTGGTTCCCAAGGCACCACCATTTTAATTTGGAGGCACACACCACTGGTGATCTCCAAGGTATGGCAGGATAGCTCGGGCTGTTATATAGCAGTCCCGAGAACCTTACACACCCCACCCCATCCCTGTTCTGTGTGTACGCTCAATCTCCGCTTATGGTGGGATTTTTGTCTACGTTGGGGGACCAGTCAGAGAGCTGCCAGAGGAATCCTGGCTTCAGGGAGAAGATCTCAATAAGGTGAGTGATACGAGCTTAGACTGATCCTCGACAGGTGTTGGGCTGTCGTGGACCAACGGTTCTCACCACTTTCACACACAAACTAAGCCTGGTTGATTTATGGAAAGCACATCACCCACATGAGAGGGGATTTACCTTCTATTAGGGGCGCTTTAATCCCTCTTCAGGTTGGACTACTACTTTATGTACAGACTAGCATGCCATAGGGTTCTTGAAGTCAGACACCTAGGTAAGGGCCTATCCGACCGCTCATCGATGGTGGAGGATCTGGTCCGGGTTCCAAGAAGCACAAGAACAGTCTGGTGATTGGATCAAGGGTACCTCCAACAAGACAGATGCTGGGAAATGGGCCAGCATCAGTCATCAGTTCTTTGCTGACAGCAGGGGCTCTGTGTCCTTCCTGGGCATGATGTAGGAAGCGTAGGCCACGTTTAAAGGCCACATTCTTAGCTACACTAAATACCACAAGGAGAAGAATGTCAAAAATCTGAAGGAGCACATACTAGAACTAGTGTTGTCTCACGCTCTCAGGGAGGGAGTCCCTACTAAGACTCATTGCATCCACAGATCCTGCTTCGGCAAGAGCTCACACAGGAAGCGAAGGAGGGTTGGATGGCCACTCGCAGTAGATTCTACCAAAGGGGAGATAAGGCCAGTAAGACTCTGCACTGGCTCTGCACACCTAGGGAGGCGGCAGCCCTAGTTGCCTACCTGTTAGGCAATGGCTCTCGAGTAACCGGGAGCGAGCACATCTTCCAAACCTTTTCGGCTTACTATCAGGAGTTGTACAGCGCTTAACCTCACAGCCCCAGAGAGGATCTGCACCAATTTGTGGTAGATCTGCAGATGCCTTGCCTATCTCCTGAAGAACGAGATTCCCTGAAGGCTGAAGTCATCTGCAAGGAGCTTGGCGTGGCTTGGCTCAGCTCCAGTTGGGCAAGACGCATGGTCCTAACGGATTATCAGTGGAGTTCTGGTGCATTTTGTGACCCCAGAAGGGCTTATCGTTACTGGAGATGTTCCAAGAGGCTCTTGATAGGGGTGAAATGCCTCCTGATCTTAGAATGGCAGGTACTGTGGGGATACCAAAGCTGGTTAAGGACAGCAGGCACTGCGGAGATTTTTGGCCACTCTCACTCCTGAATATAAAAGTGAAGATATGGGCCAAGATGTTGGATGTCCGCCTAGGGAAAAATGTTAACTCTATGGTCCATCCGGACCAGTCGAGGTTTAAATCCACTGGGCCACTCAACATAACCTGAGACCGGTGCACAATAAGATTGCCCTGATTGGATCATTTGGGGAGCATAGAGCTATCCTGTCCGATGATTTTTTAAAGGCCTTCGACTCAGTGGACTGGGCTTATTTGTTTGCTCTCGTCTCAAGTGGGGTTTCGCACGAAGTTTATAGGTTATGTTAGTCTAATACACCAATCTTGAGGCTAAAGTGCAAGTAGAAAAGGGGGTTGACCACAGACTCATTCCCAGCTGCATGGGGCACTCAACAGGGGTGCCCTTTGTCGCTCCTGCTGCTTGTGTTAGCGACTGAGTCCTTAGCAGCCTAGGTTAGAGTAGATGCACTATTCAGGGGCTTTCAAAAGGGAAAACGAGGTGTGTGATAGGATTTCCCTCTACACCACCGATGTTCAGTGTTTCTTGGAGACCCGGACGCATTGGGGACTAGAGCGCTGCAAATTCTGAAAATCTTTGGTACCTACTCTGATCTGTTGATCAACCCTCAAAAATCAGCGATCTAACCAATAGCCCCATGTCCGGTTGATATTCTGTGGGCCTCTGGGATACCGGTTCTTTCTTCTGGGTTCAGATACTTGGGGGTTTACGTCACTGGGTAGACTCCGGGTTCTTATGTTGGGAATTTTGTGCAGAAGCTGGAGGGTCTGGTGAGCAACATTATGTTTTGCACCACACTCTATTGTCTGTGCTGAGCCGATCTGTCTTTTTCAAGATGGTCTCATTAGCGCGCCTCCTCTACGAAGTGCACAATTATCCCTTCCTGAAAGACAAGGCCTTCTTTACTAAGGTAAATGCGCACATTCAGATGCTGCTCTGGAGAGAAGGACTGCCCTACATTCCCTTGGGGAAATGTTGCTGACCAGTTTATGTGGGTGGTACAGCTAATCCAGATATCCTCTTGTACTACTGGGTGGCACATCTGCTCAAAGTCAATGAATAGTGGTTCAAGGGGTTTGCATATCCAGCACACGCACTCAAGGGATGGGTTACAGGTCGTCAATCTTCTGCACCTGCCCTACGAGGGCACCACGTCAGTGACTCTCCCACTGGTCACACAGGTGGTGCTGGGGGCTCGCACTGCTGTCTGGAAGGCCGTTGGATGGGCAGACAGGTTAACGCTGGAGAACCCAGTGTGGCGGGGTAATCGTCTCCAACAAGTTGCAGCCCTCCACTGCTTCTCCCCATGGGGCACCTCTGGCATCTCAACGATGGGGGATGTTTTCCACAATGGGAAGTTAGAGTCCTTCCCGGACCTGCAGGCAGAGTATGACCGGCACAGAAGGTAGTTTTTTCATTATCTGCAACTCCACCATGTCCTTATGTCGATTATAAAGGCAACAGCTGATGTTCCGGAACTCTCCCTCACTGGAGGCTGAACTTCTTCCTACAAATATTAAAGGAGCACAAACTGTCTGAGATATCCAAGATGCTACTGGATCCCTGGATATCCAAGATGCTACTGGATCCCATGATGGCAGTGCAGTGGCCTTCGGAGGTGGAACTCAGTGAGCCTGATAATTGGAGAGAGGTGCTAGAGACCCCTAAATAGGAGGTAATAGTCTCTCAGTTCAGACACATAAAATTGCGTACAATACACTAGAGCTCCGCTCCAAAGGATGGCCCTGATCCCTGATGGGAGGTGCTTGATGTGTGGGGACTCCCAGGGAACCTTGTCTCACACATCCTGTCATTGTCCTGTTCTTTCTCACTTTTGGGATGGGGTTCTGGGGCGATTGGAGGGGTTGCTGAGTTGGAAGATCCCAGGGGCCCCAGGCTTGTGCTCCTCCATGTATCGGACATGTATTGGGTGGCATGAGATAGATATCAGAGGGTGCTTCTTTGGTTGGGCCTTATTATTGCCAAGCAGGACATTGCAAGGGCCTGGAAGGACACAGCAGCCCCCTCCTCAGTGACATGGGCCAATGGCATGGACTTCGGCATGGGTCTGGAATGCCCAATCTACATGGAACGCGATGTCCCAAGAAATACTTTAAGATATAGAATGACTAGGCAAAATTTAGAGGCACACACCTAGAACACTGACCAGACGGGCTACGGACCCACAAGGATAATCCACGTCAACCCTGCAAGGATGCAACCAGTATAATTGCTGACACTGGTGTGACACCCATTGTTGCTCCGTCTCAAAAACTGGATAGTGTTGCCATACTAATGCTTTGTAATACTGCTCACGATGCTGTACTATGCATATGATATGTGGAGCGCACCAATTTCCACCTCAGTCGTAAAAATCAATAAAATTATTTTAAAAAGCATATAAAAAAAGACACCACAATGTTTTATGCACTTCCCCTTCCAGCTGATAAATCAGAAGGACACTGCCACCCCAAGTGACTGCAAGTGGACCGTATCATTTTATGCCTTATGAAAAGGAACAATGTAACAAACTTGGACCTCAATAACCAAACACTTTTTTCGATCAGAAATTGTAAGAGAAATCATTTTCCAGAACAAACATGCTCCCCACCTACGTCCACAACAATCCACTCTTTGCATTCTGATAGCGGATTCATTCACCTTCTTCCCAATAACGACCGCTTCCCCCCTCCTTATTCTACATGCTCATCCAAACACATTTAATACTCATTTTCCCCTAAAACCCTTCACATCCAGATGTAAAATCCTTAATGAATGTTCCTGATCACCTAGATGCACAATGTATAGACTCCATACCTAGACATTGCTTTTGACCTTATCAATGTATCCACTTGGCCCTCTCATTAAGCAACAAATCTGCATACTCTGTAGTGCCAGCAGCTCATGTGCTACCTTCTTCCCAGAAAATAGCCAAGTACTTGCCTAAACAAGTTAGGCGCTCGGTCTCACCTCCATTTTCAATCATGATTTCAACAGTGCATTAACTAAACACGCCTTAGAATGTCATTCATCCCGTTCAATCTATATTAAAATAAATAAAAAAATATATGGCTGACAACTAGTATCCAAATATCCAAAATCTAAAACACTTTAATGTTTGCTGTTCAAGCATCTCACAATATGCCATTTCTCATGTAATCTACTAAACCCACAGCAATGTGGAATTGACAACCCAACATCACTAAAAACCCCTCACACCTAATATTCTCATCTCTGGCTTTAACAATAACATCCATTTCATTCTCAATCTCCTTAAGGTTTCTGCTGCTTTCAACACAGGTGACACCTCCACCATGCTAATGGCCTTCCACTAAGGAATAACAGGCAAGCAACTACAATGGCTATGCACTTTCAACCATCTTCTCTCAGTCTCTTAGATTTATTCCCTCACTTTAACAACCCACCTTAATAAATGTTCTGTCCTATGGGGAACCAAACATACTGATGAATTGAGCCAGCACTACTTCTACACCAAAGCCATATGTCACACAATGGCATGCAGCTCCGGGATGCCCATTACAGGAGTTAGTGTTTTCTGCTTTTGAAATGATAACCCTGCAAATTATAATGAACTCTGAGTCCCCCTCAGATGAAGTGTTTTGCAAGTTGGTGTTGCATCTCATACAAACCTCCCAGCAAACAAAACCTGTATGCATAAAATAATGAGAATATCCGACATCATCATGCTGTACTTCCCTGTGAACTGGAAAAAGTGGGAGGTATCATCTTGAGTATCGTTTCCCAAAAAATATAGCCCTGGAGGCCTTGAAGGACATTCTTGAACATGCTAGGTTCATGCACCCTTTCCATGTCTTATTTGTGTGTTTTTTTTTTACATCATGGAACTTGCAGAAAAGGCATAATTGGGTTAGCATTTTAGCAGCTATACTTCCAGGTAAAGTAGTGAGAACAATGTTGTCCACTTGTGAAGGAGGTGAAATAGAACATGGGATGTTATTAAACACCCACCACGTCAACCAGTCCAAACAAGACTTCTTAATATGGACACCCACACTTAACCCTCAAATTACATATTTTATGGGTTGTTCAGGGGAAAGGGGTTTTCTTCAATTAAACATTAATATTCATACTGCAGATGATGAAAATTTTCAAGCGCTGCAACGAGAAAGGGGTCGTTTTATGCATCTGGACTATGTGATTTTTTAAGGTTTAGGTGCAAACGGGCTCAAATTTTCATGAATCTCAGAAAAAGAGCAACTATAGGAAAACTGTAGGCTTAAGCATATGACTCATAATGTTACTTCTTATAGAACTTGTGCATTCTGGGACTTGAAAAACGCAGCATAGGGAATACCTGTCACTCGAGATTTAAAAAATTAGCGAAACCAAAAAACATAGGTGCAGCCCCCGAGGAACCCCCAGGACAAAGTAAGAAATAACATTTCACATAGCAATTGTGCAAACAAAATGAGATGTACAGGCAGAGGGAGGACTGAAGAGGTTCTTTGGCTATCTATGAGGTAGAGTGTAATACTAAAAGACAACTGAGTTATGAAATATTGTAATACAGAATATGTATTTCTCTAATTGACAAGAAGGATCATCAAAAGAATTAGAGGAAGACATCAGTGGCTTGGAACATAATATTGGAAGTGAAAAAGAAAGGCACTTAATATAAAAGATTACCTTGCTCTGTTTTGTTGTTACTGTTATTGGCGAACTCCACAGAATACTTCGAACAGTCGAGGCCAAGGAGCTCCTGCTGTTGTTTCAAAATTTCATCCATCAACCTGGCGTTGTTCCGCTTGAATATTCCTGCAACACAACACAAGCACTCGTGAGCTGGTCTACTGTCTGTAAATATCACATGTTTACCAAACACAGCGTGGACTGCGAGAGGAAGGAAGACCGCTTCTTCTAGAGGCAGGCACCCTGGACCGGCAGAGGGCTGCAAGATGCCAGGTAAATCCGGCTACATTTTGACCTTGGAAGGGATTGAACAACCAGCCTAGAACTTTACTAAACACCAGGCTGAACTGATGAACTTGTGTTTTTGCATACCTTCTTAAACAAGCACAGTTACAGTTTTGTAAAGGTTCTCTTTGACCACATCACAAAAAAATCTTAGGTATAAAAGTAACTTGCAGTAGTTGCAATGGGTATGCATTGAGAATAGTGTGTGAAATCAGTGTATCTATTTTTATCTGCATAATAAACCAAGTCCAGTACTGAGCCATAATAGTTCAGTTTTATTGCCCTCGGTCATGATGAAACAGAGGTTAACACCCTTTTTAACTAATATTGCCTCCAGTTATTTACCAACTCTGCAATTGTGAATTGGTACCAACGTTTAAACTGTGATTAATTAGAATCAAATTGGATAGAGGGACATTACCATGATAACCCCTAATATTACCCAAACCAACAAAAGATAGCTGCAGATGGAAACAGCATTCAACACCTGTTGGGCTCTCCGCGCAACATTGAAAACGACAGCACATTTTAGAAGGCAATCAGTTAGGTGACCATAAAATATCTATATGCAGTAATGTTGTAACTTTGGTATTGATGCACATACATTGGGTGGGGGTGCAATGCATAAATGTTTTATAACCATCCTGTTAGGGTGTGCTTTAAACAATAGACAAAGTTGGTTAGAAGGGGATGCCAATGGAGCAATCTTTAGATGCTCCATGTATAGCCTCCGAGTAAAGCTGTTTGGACCAGGGCGATAGCCAGTATTAATCATCCAGGGGAATGTGTAGTAGGACAGTTGGGGGCTAAATTAGAATTTTCAGATACAGGCAAGTTTGTACAGAATTTAACCAATTTCGTGAAAGTTATTGTGTACTGCAGTACAAATGAAAACAGGCTGGAGAAGGGAGGTTTGCATTGTTTTGAGCTATGTATTGTAAAGTGTTCACATTGAAGCGTTTAAAGTTATTAGGAACCATAGGGTACTTATCTAAATGTGGGGTTTCTTTCTGTGCCTCTGCACATAGTTGGGGAAGCGGTTTACTTTTCAGACATGCTATAGTACTCTAGTTCAAAGCACTGGTATCTGTGCGCTTGAGTACGAGCCCTGCAGTGCACCTTGAATCATTTGTGTATCCAAAAGATGGTGACATACAGTGCAAAACACCACATGCAACTTCTGACATTGACAGCCAGCAGCAAGTAGAAAATATTTTCAATTTTTTTTCTCTAAAGGTGCAAGGTCCTTAAAGATTTTATAGTGCCAAGGAGGAAATGATTAGTCAGAAGCTCATCAACTTTGACTTGTACAGAGGGCTAGCAAAGCTATATCCGAAACAGCCAGGTCTATAGGGCTTTTCTACACAGAACCTGAACTCATGGGCTTGAGCTCGGAGACTTCCTCTAGCAACCAACTCTGCACATCACCCAACATGACCTCTGAACTGACTTAGTCCATCAATTATTTTTTTTTTCAAATTTATCTCACAGACGCCTAGGTGTTTTATTCCACCACAAGCAAATTCTTGTCGTACCTATATAATAAACAGGGATACATCCCCCCCCCCCAATCGTTCCCCACCTCCATACATGCTGTCACTACAACCCTAGTAAAAGATGTTCTTCTCAGTCTGACTAAATAAGTGTGTTTGCCACATAAATGTAAGAAGCAGAGGGGTTTTGCCTGAATAAAATTAAGGGAAAACAAACCATTTCACAGATCTATGTAGAATGCAAATAATGTAACTGGAAAATATAAAGTCAAAGCAGGTACAAAAATTAAAGTGTATGAAAATACAAGTTTAAGAAAAAAACTATTAAGAAAAAAAACAGTGAAGCAAAGGGACTGAGCAGCTTATGAATAAAAGCATGATTAATGCATTGCAGAGTGCAAGTGTGTCCTGAACACTGCTAAAGATTCTGTTGCACTAGAGACAGTAGCTTGATTGCCACAAGAATGATTTTCCAATAGGAGTAATATTGTTAGCTATGTTGCTGAACGCCAGCTCTGTCACATTGAAGCCACTTAGCTCTACATATTAGCCCCTTGGCAGCCAAGGACCTAACCAGTTACATCCTTGGCTGCGGTGCTCAGGCACCAAGGACGTAACCATCATGTCCTTTGACCGGCTAATGGGGGGAGCGCTCCCCCCATGAGCCTAGCCAGCCCCCACCTTTTTGGAGGGGACCACTTAGACACCAGGATTGATGTGTGTGTTTTGTTTGGGGGGCAATGGTCGCTCCCCATGGGGCCATATTACTGTTGACCAAATCTTTCCCACTTGGGTCTTCCAAAATAGGCTGATCTGCCCCCAAGGGGGGGGGGGGGGGCAGAAAGCCCACCAAAGTCCAGGCAAGATTTTTTTTTTCCCCAAAATAAGATTGGCCATACCCCCACCCCAAATAAATGGAGTCAAAGTTGTTCTGCCCACCAGGGCAGATGGGGCAATTACACCCAATCCACTGCCTGGGGGGTGGGGGTGGGGCAGAAAGTCTACTAGATGCCAGGGAATTATTACAAAAAAAAAAAAGAAAAAAAAATGAAGTGTGGTGGTGGCTACCAACCAGTATGGGCATGGTTATGCCCCACCCCAAATGAAGGGGGTAACAGTCTTTCAGCTCTCCCCCGCACACTAAAACATCTTATCCCATGGCAATTAAGAGGACATTTGATTATTTGGGGTTTTGGTTTTACATTTGGGCCATGAGAGCTTGGCTAACTCTCAAAATCGTCCCATTTGGAATGATGAGGGCTGCACTTTTTGGACTTTGGGACGCTGCCATGTAGAAAAATCCCCAAGACCTGACCTAGACACATCTGAAAATTAAACATCTGGGTGAGTCCAGGGTGGTGTGCTTCACATGCACCCCACACCATTTTCTTACCCATAATGCCCTGCAAACCTCCAACTTTGCTGGAAATCACACATTTTTTTCCACATTTTTGTGATGGGACCTTCCGGAATCTGCAGGAATCCACTAAATTCCTACCTCCCACCATTGTCTCATCTATACCGATACAAATTCTGCCCCACTTGTTGGCCTAAACATTTCCCACCCCTCCCCCCAAACTGCTCTTGTGGACCCGCTTTGGTTTTCCCCGCTATTTCGACATGTTTTTGGCTCTTCCCCGTCACGTGCACTTGGCCTGCCTACACAAGTAAGGTATCATTTTTACCAGGAGACTGAGGGGAACATTGGGTGGTAGGAAATCTGTCCTGGTGCGGTGATCCCACACAAAAATGTGGGGGAAATGTTTTGGTTTTTTTTTAGTTAAATTTGAGGTTTGCTGAGGACTCTGGGTAAGAAAACATTGGGGGATCCACGCAAGTCACACCCCCCTGGTCTCCCTCGGGTGTCTAGTTTTCAGAAATGTTTGGGAGTTTTCCCTGTATTGCTGCTGAGCCCAGGACCAAAAACGCATGTTCCCCCCGCAAAAACAGGCAGTTTTGTATTTGATCATTTTCATGTGTCGAGATAGTGTTTTGAGGCATTTCCTTTCACGAGCACTAGGCCTACCCACACATGTGAGGTACCATTTTTTAATCAGGAGACTTGGGGGAACGCTGTGTGGAAGGAAAAAGTGTTTTGTGGCCAAATTTTGAGGTTTGTAAAGGATTCTGGGTAACAGGATCTAGTGACAGCCCCACAAGTCACCCCATCCTGGATACCCCAGGTGTCTAGTTTTCAAACATGCACAGGCTGAGCTAGAGGCCAAAATCTACAGCTAGGGACTTTGCAGAAAACACGTCAGATTTCAATGTAAAAATGTGATGTGTCCATGTTGTGTTTCCTGTCGTGAGCATTAGGCCAACCCACACAAGTGAGGTATCATTTTTATCTGGGGACTTGGGGGAACACAGAAGAGCAGAACGTGTTATTGCCCCTTGTCTTTCTCTACATTTTTTCCTTCCAAATGTAAGACTGTGTGAAAAAGACATCGAATTGAGAAATGCCCTGTAATTCACATGCGAGTATGGGCACCCCGGAATTCAGAGATGTGCAAATAACCACTGCTTTTCAACACCTTATCTTGTGCCCATTTTGGAAATACAAAGGTTTTCTTGATACCCATTTTTCACTCTTTATATTTCACCAAATGAGTTGCTGAATACCCGGTATAGAATTAAAAACCACTGCAAGGTGCAGCTCATTTATTGGCCCTGGGTATTTAGGGTTCTTGATGAACCTACAAACCCTATATATCCCCGCAACCAGAAGAGTCCAGCAGTTGTAACGGTATATTGGCTTCTAAAATCTGACATCTCAGGAAATGAAGTTTTTTATTTCAGCTGTTATTTTCTTTAGGAAAAAACCTTGTAGGATATATAAATATGACCCCTTTCTGAATTTAGAATTAGAGTGTTTTACACCCAATTCTGTCACTAACTGGAAGGAGGCTGAAAGCACAAAAAAAAAAAAAATGTAAAAATGGGATATGTCCCAGTAAAATGCCCAAATTGTGTTGAAAAATTATGTTTTCTGATTCAAGTCGGCCTGTTCCAGAAAGCGGGGAAGATGGTGATTTTACTTTGTTGATGCAATTTTCAGGGAAAAAAAAAAACACAAGCCTTCTTCTGCATCCTTTGGTTTCCCATTTGTTTGTTATTCTTTTTTTTTATAATACATTTTTGCTGTATTTTGGCTAATTTCTTGGTCTCCTTCAGGGGAACTCACAAAGTGTGGGTACCTCTAGAATCCCTAGGATGTTGGGGAAAAAAAAAAAAAAAAAGAGACACAAATTTGGCGTGGGTAGCTTATGTGGACAAAAAGTTACGAGGGCCAAAGAGCAAACTGCCCCTAATAACCAAAAAAAGGCTTGGCACCTGAGGAGGGAAAAGGCCTGGCAGCGAAGGAGTTGTTAAAACAATAGTGAACGTCATATCTTCGGTTTAGTACTGATCCAGCTGGTATTTTCAGCATGATTTCAACAAAAAGAAATATGCATTCGAAAATCCACTCAGTCTGGTGTAGGCTGCTAGTATTTTAGCTTTGTGAATTCTCCTGTTTTCCTATGTTTTTTGTTTTATAAAACATTGTTGTGGAAGCTGTGCGCTCACCAATATTAAAAGGAAAAACAAATTGGATAAAACTTTTTTTTAAATATCAGAAAGTACACAATGCAAACTTGGCATGAAAGTACAACTTCACTTGGAAAGCATGTGTTTTGTGTGTGTAACTATTTGGCAAATTCTAATATATTTGCGTTTGATAAAAGGTGGGTGGTAGTGTTGAAAGGGCTAATATTTCTAAATATTTGGTCATGTGATTTCGTAAACATACTCGGTAATTCAGTCAATGATATTTGAATTTTACATGAACTGTAATTGGTTGATGAAGGGCAAGAATTATTTTTCCGTCAATGTAGAAAAAAAACTGCAAAAAGAAGTCATGCTAACTGGTTCTTAGCACCAAACGGGTATGGGAAGGGGGTAGAGATAGGAGCACAATCTTGAGCGCAATCTTAGAGAAAGTGAATTTAAAGAGGGAAAAAAAATGCATTTACCTTTCAGTAAAATTACACACTTTCAAAAAATCTTGCCCAGAGTAACCATTTTGTACGAATATCACAGAAGAAACAGGAGAGTATGAAGGCACAGAACAGTCATTGGTTGAACATATTAAACCTGGCTTTATAGACCGAGTTCGCAAATACCATAACATTTGTAGGCATAGATTCGAAATTTAGGAGGTCAACAATTATTTGATGTAAAAAAATTAAGCAAAGATCGAGGTTGTGATTGGAGCGGGCATTTTAGGATACAGGGGTGAGAGAGCGTAACATATAATCTATATTAACATGAAATGTTTATGAATTAATGTGTGATAATGCTGCATAGTAACAATAATAATTTTTGCTTAAACGTGCACTTGAAATGTGACAACGGGGAGTGGCTGCCAATGTATACATAGACTAATAATGACCAAAAATGTTTTTTATATCACGTTTAAATAAGTTTGTACTAATAACTGCATTATTGAATCCGTGCTGAAATCCCCATAGGCCTTAAGTTAGCATGAGCCGAAGTTTAGCTGTTCGGCTTTCATATTAAATGTATTTTCCTATTTTGCAGTGTGCGGACTCAAAAGGACAAAACCCTGCCTGTTCTTTTTCTTCAAATTAGAAGACTAATGTAACCATGTTAGGTCCGCTCTCATGCATACTTTTCCCTGCTCATGGAATAAATGTTCAAAACAAACTGAAACAGTGTAGATTAATGTAATGTACAAGGTCATTCAAACCGGTGAAGACAATGGAACTACTGACCAAAAGATGTGCAAAGAATTACAGAAAGATGAAATCATACCGGACGTGCCACCTCTGAAGACGTCAATTATGAAGACCAATCAAAGACTTGTAAAATAATATGGGGTGAAGATTTAGGTTACCTAATGTATTTTCTGTTAGGTTAAAGATAGTGGGGTATAACAGATGACCAATAGAATTTTGGAGGAATGTACAATGGAAAAGGGATAAAAACCCATGTTACGGGGAGTCATTTAGGTGGGTTAGGGAATGCTATTGATTTTATCCAGAAACTCTGTCACTCTGTTTGGTGACTTGTTGGTTTACTTAAAACCATCCTCGCCCTTAGGATTGTCCATTTTTACACTTTACCTCCTTATGAGGAAAGTGCCCTTTTGCCCCGGAGCTGAGTTTTGACTGATGGCAAATTGACTGATGTCCTGAGGACGAAGACTGAACCTGTGCGCTGACCTAAACCTTGGAGGGTAATTATGACAATGCATTTGTGATTTGTCTGTTTGCTTTTCCTTTCTAGGTACCAACTGCTTACTTTTGACAGCGACCATAGTTAGATGTTTTCCAAATTGTTGTTCTAAATTGT
Organism: Pleurodeles waltl; assembly: GCF_031143425.1. Taxonomy (NCBI): domain Eukaryota; kingdom Metazoa; phylum Chordata; class Amphibia; order Caudata; family Salamandridae; genus Pleurodeles; species Pleurodeles waltl. The sequence continues at coordinate 1,146,542,821 of NC_090444.1, read as the reverse complement.
TTTGCATGAAGCCCGACATGCGAATGCTAATCAGTGGTTAGGACAGGTGTTAACCAAAACTGACGGAAATAGACAAACGACCGAGACTATGCTTTGTTGAACTAACGCATTATTGACACTCTGCTGAATTTGACCTATGTTCACGCCTTGTTATGTTCTGATGTTTGGGATTCTTGCTTTAATGAAAGCTTATCAAAGTTGCCATATCGTGACTATGCTATTATGTTTCTTGGTGTTGAGATTAACGCATCTGCTTTTAGACTGTAATTAATAGGGAATAAAACTCATAAAATTCTACTAAATCAATGTGGTTATTCATGGCTGAAAGGTCATGGTAGCGTCTTAATTTGATTAATGACTTTGACTAAAGTAAAATGTATTGTTGTGATAAATATTGATGACATTATTAACGTATTGATTGACATATTGATTAGCTATCTCGTCCTAAGGTGTCTCTCAACTGGGTCAAAAGATTCATTGGCCTAAAACGAGTCCTGATGTGTAATAAATTATCATAAAGGGACTCGTTATCAGGGGCACATGGCCCCAGGTAAAGGTACAGGCTGCAGGCTAACCTGCAATGCTCACAGCCGGCGGCAGCATGCATAGTAAGTTATAGAGCTGCAATAGTGATGTTCAAGCAGAAATACCAAACTAAATAAATCAGACAGGGTCATTAAAGGTTACTATCCTTTGCATGTTTGTGTCTTGTCAAAGGCATATATAGCACAACTTTACTCTGAATGCCGAAATGGTAAGCCTACGATAACATTTTATAATACAGTTTTGACAATAGGAACTGAAAAAGCATTTGCAATGCAATGGGTCTCGTGTTTGCTCAAGTTAGAGTTATTAGCATTGTAAATTCCTAACTGGACTACTCTTGCCACAGAAATTGAACATGAAAAGTAAAAGTGAGCATAAGCGAGCCAATTCAAAGCGCCATGGCCACCATGAGTATGAGCACGAAGGAGAGACGCTCGCAGTCAAGCGTATCAGCAATTGTGCAATTATCCATGCAACAGGGGCAGCCAGCAAGGGGGTAACAAAACCGCCCCAAGGAGGGACAAACGTAAGTCATTTACCAATGATAAAGAATTTTTGAAACGCAAGCCCAAGCGTGAGGTGGGCATGATTAAAAGTCCACAATAATTATAACAGGTCAAAGAGCTTGCGCGCTCGACCTAAAAAAGGGGTGCGGCAGACATGTATTACAAACTCCCTTTACAAGATCGCATAGATACAATCTTGCACTGAACATATAAAATGTGTTATTACAAAAACATGCAACACTTCACTTTAATCGAAAGTAACATGTGAATGAGCCAAGACGATCAAACAGCTGCTTGACAAGAGGGCTTGTTGCGTCCACTTAAGAAGCTTTTGATTTTTTGTGATCTATTTTATAACCCACGTACATCTTGCACTAAATGTCAGTGGAAAGCTTAGGCCCAGACATTCAAAAAAATTCCAGGTTTCAAGAGGTATCAGAACAAATGTCATGAAGGAGAATGAGATCACAACTAAGAGCCAATGGTTTTCAATTTCTGTCCACTTATAAGAAGTATGCGGCAGCCATGTACATTGAGATATCTGCAAGGTTAAAAAAAAAAACACTAATTTTACATTACTGTTTCTACACTGCTCATTGCGTAGCAACCAAAAAAGATGGGGTAATAAAGGAGACAGAAATAATGTTTGTGACAGTAGTCCAGTGTCCGTAATAAATGTTTAACGATACTGCTCGTTGATATATATTGACCACACACAAGTGGGGCCTACATTTTCTAAGACCATTCAAAAATGTGTGCAATCCCAAGCAAATTTAAACCATCTTTAAAACACAGAAAACGAAATAGCCCTTCCTGGAAAATATGATGGATCTTAGACAATCACGAAAACTAAAGTTACAGAAAGCTTGAACCGACCATGATTAGCGCTAAAAGATCACGAGGAAATCATGTGAGCAGCGACTGTAGTACACTGAACGAATCAGCCGAACCTGGGCACTATCGGAAACTGTCTCAAGGAGGAAACAGATCAGAGATAGAAGCAGAAGGGGCACGTGCAAGCTACTAAAATAACAAAAAGCAGAAAGCAGTCTACAGCTACCCATCTACTTCTATGTCATTTCGCTTAACAGTGCACAGCGTAACCTGTGAATAATTTCAGCTCCTCCGTTTTTTGAAAGCCCTCAACGATTTGATTAAGCATTTAGTCTGTTGCGGTTGAGAAATCAGTAGGCAGAAATAAGCAACAAGTAATCATAGGCTGGTCTAAAATCACGTTTACAAAGGCTGCGTGAAGGCAAAACCAAAAGGAGGCATTGGCAAAGCGAATAGTCCTGGGTTTATTGTGTTAATTAATGCAAACTGCCTTTATTCATCGGTTACCACGTTTAAGCCAGACCCGTTAGAGGCTTGTCTGGTTTCAACAGCTAGATTGCATCACTGTGTGTGAACGAGTGCGAGTCACTCGGTTTCCAATCAAATGTTTTTAAGAGTGTGCTTCGGTGAGGAAAAGAAGGATTGCTTTAAGAATACAATGCATGTATGGAATTAAATTGATTGTTTATTATACCTTTCAGATGTGCAATACTCCCTCGTGGATTCTAATGCAAAAACTATAGAGGCAGAAATATGCAAATAGGCAATAGCACGAGACGAGGGAAATACTCCTCTGGGTAGTGCCAAAGCTTGCTATGTAGCTTTTAAAGAACTAGAAATGAAAGCTCAAGTAGGCAGATCAAGCGGTCAAGGCAGTCTTAATAACTGAACAAAAAAAGCCACCGTAAAGTCATGTTAAGAGAGCACTTAGTACTCACCAAATCACTAAAACTACAGAATACATCATCCATAAAGGATAAGGAGTCCAATTAATCTACACTTCCTACTATTAGTGCTTCAACTTTTTAACTATCTATTTGGCTTGCTATAAAGATTCAACAGTTTTAATGAATGGAAGTAAAACTAATTAAACTAGATTGTTAAAGTGCGGCTAACCCTGGGAAGGGTGATCCCAACCAGTGCCTTCAATGATTCTATGCTAGGCGCAGCACAAAAATTGCAAGTGGATTGGAGTGATCTTCATGACACTGAGCACTTGTATTCAATAACTGCAATCTTTAACAATTTGTGCACCTTGAGATGAAAGCCACGTAGACTGCCCATTGGAGTATAATGTACAAGAAAAAAGCAATTTTATCACAAGCCGGATTTATCACAACATTTACTGGCAGCAATTCGAGCCAACAGGTGACATAAGGCTCACAGATAATAAACACTGTCTCATATACAGAACCCCAGGTAAATAATCAGGTCACACGTTTCTGAAGTGGGTTTAACGCAGTGAACACCACACTGAACACCCAGCAAACGTCTCCAAAGAGTCAATGCCAGCCTTGAGACCTTCACCAACTGTAGGACAGTATTTCTGAAAGTGTTTTCAGCAGGGCCGCATGAAGGGTTGCGAGTCCCCTTTAACTCCCCACCCAATAGATATCAAACCACAGAAGACATTATGTGGAAGATGGTGCCGCTTCCAATGCATATACGCCGTTAGGACGTTGTCCATGTGCATTTCCATGTTTCTGTGCTACTGTATCCCTAGCTGCAAGAGAAAGGCCCCATCAACGAGACATCCACCACTTTTAAACTGAGTCGTGGCACTGTGGTATTTGTTATGCGATTACCATTATAATAAGATGGAATAGTTGTGACTACATCATTGCCGACATCAGGTTAATGTTAAAAATATTAAGGTAGATCAGCTGCCTGGTGCAGATTCTGTCAGAGCAGTGTTGTATCTTGCTGTAGCCAGTGTAAGTATGCCAAGTATGTCCAGTTTTTTTTTCTGTCTTCTGTGACAGACTGTCAGTCAGGTAATGGTGGGTTGTTTCCCTACAGCTGGAGTCAGCTGTCCTTGTCAACAGGTGATCTAACACACTGCTTTGCATGAGTGTTAAAACATTGCCTTTCCTTTCTGGCTAAGAGGAGCACTTAATGGCAACAAGATAGTCCACACACGGAGAAATGACAAAGTGTCACATACCGTGTCAGTTGCATGTTGGCAGATCTGCCCGAAGAAATTTTGTTTCAGGAGTGGAGGCAAAGGAAATAACTGAGTGGTCAGTGGCACGGTCTGAATACGTAAGCATGATCTGGAAAACAGGCTGAAAATTCATGGTCGAGAACAATGGTAACTTGCTGTGGAAGAAAACAAAATTAGGCCCTGCAGCATGCGGACAGTCAAGTCTGGATGCTCCTGGCATGTAACAGTCATGGACTACGTTGGGGTACACTGGCTAAGGTGCTCTGCCAAGCAGGCATTAAGACCGGTTTAATGTAGAGCATGGCTGCGGCCACAAAATAGAAAGACAACATGAAAATTCCAATATTTACATTTAAAGTCAGGCATAGACAGCAACATTGTGATTTCGTCATTGTTATGAGTGCAGAAACAAAACTCATAAATCGTTGTGAAGTTAGCACAAACAAAATTTGCAGCCTGATTGGTTCTCAAAATCACAGACAGAAGTCTGAGCGCTGGTCGTAATTTAAAGAATGCATTGGAACTGTAAAAGGCTTACAACGCATTCTTCAATTTACTTCTGAGTAGCTGTTATTGAGGTACGGTGGTTTTTACGTTGGATCTTAGGTAACTACAACTAATTTCATCTCCGAGGATTGACCTGCCATCTCTGTTAGTAATTTGTTTTCTGCATCATGTGGGGTATTATCATTCTGGAGGGTACTTTTGGCAACCCTTTTAATAATTAAATTCTAGATAGTGTTAGAGTGTGAAAATTGCTAATGAACTTTGTGTGATAAACGGAAAGAAAAAGGTGTGTTTTTAAAAGTGCAAGACTGAAATGAAAATGAGGCCTATGCTGATAATTGACACAGATATTTCGAAAATGCATATAAATCCCTTTCTAATTAAATTTATTTTTATGTTTTACTAACTGAGAATAATGAAAAAAATAGTTACATGTTCTGAAAATAAATGTTTGAGTTTTATGAAACGTTGTACAGTACACATTTGACTGTTCTTAAACAGGCCTATCTTAAGCTTATTCAGAAAGAAAGAAATGTAATGCTTGGAAAGTGTTCTGTTCTTTCTGAAACGTCCTGTGTGATGATCTAATGTCTGAGAGAAATGTTCTTGTGCTGTAACTTTTGAAATTTAAGGAAGGACACGCCAACAAAATTTGGTAGCCGCAGAGGATGGTTGTGTCCCAATAGGAGGAGAATGATTATATGAATTAGGGAAAAGATTGGAGATGTGCTTTTACCATTGCTTGCTTGAAAATACGAAATTTGGATATGCTTGTTTGGAAGAATTTTCATTTTGCTAATGCTTGTTTAAAGATTTTCTCATTGTTCCTAGTGTGATTTGTGATCGAGTTAGGATTCTGCACTTGCACTACTTAAGCAAATTACAGGTGAATTGTGATGTTTGTGAGAATTAGGCAGGTGGTGTACTCTAATGTAGTTTGTTTGGGAGTGTGCGTATTCCGAAGGGTGCATGTAGGAAGTCGAACTTCAATTGTGTGTGGCACTTTGTGCTCAAACATTGCTCACGTGGTTGTTGCTGTACGGACCCTGCGTGGTTCAAGACTATAGACTATTGATACAAGTATGAGATACTTGGGTTTTTGTTGTAACTTGTATGTTTTAGTAGGTCGATTGGGCGTGATTGACATAATTCCTACAGTGCGTATTAAAGGAGGAGTGTTCGTCTGACCAATATTGGTGATTCCGGAGTGCACAGGGAGGATCTAGTATTGGTCAGGGATAGAATTTGCTAGTCGAATTTTAGTTGCAAGTCAGAGAAAAATTAGTTGTTGTTAGAGCTAAATACCGCAATCCAAAACTCTGTGAGGCATTAGCTTTATAATGAAAAATAATAATAAATAACTTTTTTTTTAAATAGTTGTATGGTTTCCCTTTGGACCACTATGGCACTTAAGGAATATATATATGTATATCTTCAAAGCAATGCACATACTTCAACTGACTAGTTTCAAATATAGCTTTTAGGAAGCAATAAAGAAAAAAATCAAGTAAGTCTTGTGATTATGTTTCTGTCACAAAAGGATCTGATTTTTGTCTAGTGGCAGTTTTGATGCCATAAAGTAGCACATAAGGTTTATATGCCCACTGCAAAGATCAAAGCTGTACTTTATGTAACAGTTGAGTAGATTAGTAAAGTCAACCATTAGCTGAGCTATAATACAAATTAAAACATATGTGTGGGGGGGGGGGGGGGGCTATGGAGAGATGAAGGGCACTTTTGCTGGGTGGTAGTGAGGGAATCCAAGGAGGAGGCTATGGGAGTGGGTGCACCGATAATGAATGTTGGGCTGGGCGCTACAGGCGCTAAAGACTGACGATTGGTACGTGACAAGGTGAAGTAATAGTGTGTCTTTTTTCTAATGTCTTGAAAGAACATGCTGATTGAGGGAATAAGCGAAGGTAAGGTGACCTCTACTGTTGCACGTATCACACACACCCACCCACCAGCAATTTTGAGACTACCTACATAGGCTAGTGTTTTAGAGGAACAGTTTAGCCAGTAGCAGAGATGGCATCTCGTTGGATGACTGCTGCTCAAGCCTTCACTCTGGTTAATAGCGGACAGCTCTGACGTAGGATGAGAGACAGACAGCAGATACTGAGACAGCATCTGAGGGACGGGACAATGGCACATTTTTCATTCGGAGGAGTACCATTCGACAAGTCCTCTACCATTGAATACGAGGGAGGTGATGAAGACAGTCCTGCTGTCCCTCCGCAAGCTGTCTATGCAGCAGGACAACAGTGGGTTAGCCCAACCCAGATAACAGGTGCATGTGGCGGCAAGCACAGAGAGAGTGCTCTCATGGGAGCTTCCCAATTTAGTTCAGCCCCACATTCCACCACCAAATCGTATTGTGGAGATATCAAAATTATTTATCACAAAACAACCTAGTTTTGTAAGGCAGGCACCTGAGTTTTTTTAGTCCTGGGCTTGGCGGCCATATAGGGAAACCTACCAAACCCAGACATTTTTGGAAACTAGACATCCGGGGGGGAAGTCCACAGAGGTGTAACTTGTTTGGATTTCCCAAAGTCTTCTTACCCAGAATACACTGCAAAGGTGAAATGTTGAATAAAAACTAATTTCTTTCTTGCGTTTCTGTCACACAAACTACAGGAATATGCTGGGATCCACAAAATTCCTACCACCCAGTGTTTCCCCACCTGTCCTGATAAAAAAGCTACCTCACTTGAGTGTCTGTACCTAGTGCCTGCGTCAGGAATGGATCACCCCAGGGTCAACACTTGCCCTCATGTAAGGACCAACATTGACCGTTGTGTGATCTATTCCTGTCGCGGGCCCTAGGCCTACCAACAAAAGTGAGGTACCATTTTTAATCGGGAGACTTGGGGAAATGCAGGATGGAAGGAAATTTGTGGCTCCACTCAGATTCCAGAACTTTCTATCACCGAAATGAAAGGAAAGTGTTTTTTTGCCAACTTTTGGGGTTTGCAAAGAATTCTGGGTAACAGAACCCAATGAGAGCCCCACAAGTCACCCAATCTTGAATTCCCCTAAGTGTCTAGTTTTCAAACATGCACGGGTTTGGTAGGTTCCCCTAGGTGCCGGCTGAGCTAGAGACCAAAATCCACAGCTAGGCACTTTCCAAAACAAACATCAGATTTCAATGTAAAAACGTTGTGTCCATGTTGCGTTTCCTGTCGTGGGCATTAGGCCTACCAACGCAAGTGAGGTACCATTTTTATCAGGACACTTGGGGGAACACAGAATAGCAGAACAAGTGTTATTGCCCCTTGTCTTTCTCTACATTTTTTCTCTTCCAAATGTAAGACAGTGTGTAAAAAAAAGACATCTATTTGAGAAATGCCCTGTAATTCACATGCTAGTATGGGCGCCCCGGAATTCAGAGATGTGCAAATAACCACTGCTTCTCAACACCTTATCTTGTGCCCATTTTGGAAATACAAAGATTTTCTTGATACCTATTTTGCACTTTTTATATTTCACCAAATGAATTGCTGTACACCTGGTATACTATGAAAACCCATTGCAAGGTGCAGCTCCTTTATTGGCTCTGGGTACCTAGGGTTTTGGTTGGGGGGGATATATAGGGCTTGTATGTTTATCGAGAAGAGTCAAGGAGACGTAACGGTATATTACTTTTGAAAATATGACATCGCAGGAAAAAAGTTAGAGTAAAACGTGGAAAATCTGGCTGGTTTTTTTTTCACCTCAATTTCAATATATTTTTATTTTGGCTGTTATTTTCTGTAGGAAAACCTTGTAGGATCTACACAAATGACCCCTTGTTTAATTCAGAATTTTGTCTACTTTTCAGAAATGTTGAACTGTCCGGGATCCAGCATTGGTTTCACACCCATTTCTGTCACTAACTGGAGGCTAAAAGCACAAAATATAGTAAAAATGGGTTATACCCCAGTAAAATGCCAATACTGTGTTGAAAAATGTGGTTTTCCAATTCAAGTCTGCCTGTTCCTGAAAGCTGGTGAATTTAGCACCACAAATCCCTTCGTTGATGCCATTTTCAGGGGGGAAAACATGCTTTCTTCTGCAGCCTTTTTTCCAATTTTTCTGAAAAAAAACAACATTTTAGCTGTATTTTGGCTAATTTCTTGGTCTCCTCTAGGGGAACCCACAGACTCTGGGTACCTTTAGAATCTCTAGGTTGTTGGGGAAAAAAAGGACACAAATGTGGCATGGATAGCTTATATGGCCAAAAAGTTATGAAGGCCTAAGCGCAAACTACCCCAAATAGCCAAAAAGGGCCCAGCAGCTAAAGGGTTAAAGAATTAATTTAGAATATCCTATTGTGGGGAGCATAAGATAAATGGGAAGGCAGATGGTGAAGAAAAGAGATCAGAAGAAAATGGAGCCTGCAAATTCGAATACTAATGTACAGCAGACTGAAAATACAGTAAAATTGGTTCCAATTAGAGAAATTCCAGGAGGAATATTTTGTACGTGTCCCTTGGAGCAGAAGTGATATTTGTCATTTACAAATGATGAATGAAGATTGAGAGGGAAACCAGTGGAATGGTGCCAGCAAACAGGTAAGTTTCTGAAGCTTGCAAAATTCCTGTGGGAAGACTTGAATACCCTGTTAAAAATAGTGGTTCCAGCTGATTTATGGGGTGACTGCAAGAGAGTGTAGACTGGCCAACAACAGAGCCTCCATGAGATCCAGTTACAGGTGCACCATCACCTGATGTAATGAAGTACTATTACAAAGTGATAACATTTTTAAAAACGAGAATTTCACCCAAAAGTATTGATTGGCAGAGAATTGATAGAACAGCACATGAAGAGAAAGTCAATACATGCATACTATGATAGACTGCTGCGAGCATTTGAACATTGAAGTGGCACAGAAATAAATTGAGCCGAAAGACACGATTCATTTTGGGTTTAGATCTGTTGAAGGTTTGAGACCGGAGATTGGACAGATGCTTAAGTCATTTGATTTGTTGGCAAGCAAAACCGGTTGATGAAGTGTTACAGTTTGCAAAATACTGTAGTGGTGAGATTGAAATGAAGCAGAAGGAAAAGGCGGTGGTGATGCAGATTAAAGCAGCATAGTCCGGGATGCAGGGAAATTATCCTTAGCAACAGGGAAGCATCTTTCAGAATCAAGCAAGAGGTAGAGGTCGTGGTGGAAATGGAGGTGGTAATCACTTCTATTCGAAAGTGATGGTCAATTCAGGTGATATGCAGGTAATGAAAAGGATGTTCCCTTGTCACAGATGCGTTTTTTGGGGGGCATTGGAAGCGTGAGTGTCCAAAGCTGGTACAAGAAGGCATGTTTACACAAATGAATGAAAACAATCAATTTCAAAATTCGAGAGGTCCGAGAATGATGGGTCCTAATTTAAATGTCCAAAATAATCAGATGCAGATTTCTCAGCAAAGTTTTCAATCAATGCAGCAAATACAAACGCCACGTTTTCAGGTGCTACAGTCCAAGTTAATTCAGCCTCAGGTACAAATGGTATCAAAGCAACAAATGCAAATACCTCAAGCTCCAATGGTGCAGCAGCAGATGCTGCTTCCTCAGCAGAACGCAGGTCAAAAGTTAAATTACAGATATCATACAGCAACAGTTCACACTTCACAGTGCGGATGAATCATATGATGAAGTGATGAGTGATGGAATGATGGGTGAGAGTCAAAGTTTAGATGAAGAAGAATGCATGTTAGCTGATTTGTTAGAAGTGGATCAAATGGTCCTTATGTAAATGGAAAGGTAATGGGTCACGATGCCTCATTCCTAGTTGATACAGGAGGTACACGCTCTACAGTGAGAAGAGCAGAAGTTCCGAATGTGACACTTTCTGGGAAAACAATCCAGATTGTAGGAGTTGCAAATCAGTTTGACAAACCCGATTACTAAACCAGTCCCTGCGAAAATTTGAAACTTTGAAGGACCACACACATTTGCAGTTTGCGACTCGAGTCAAGTTTCCTTGTTAGGAGATCTATTGTGCAAAACAAAATGTTTGATTACCTGTTCAAATGATGGAATTGCTTTTCAGACGAATAGTGATGATGATGATGAATCTATCCAAACTGAATGTGATTCAGTGAATGAAGAGTTTCCACCGATTAGTTTTTATCCTGCTTTCACAGTAAAAGACCCTGACTGATTTACAGGATACAGTTAATTTAAATGTTTGGGATTTTTCTGGAAAAGATATTGGTCTTATCAAAGGAGTTGAACCAGTTAAAGTCACAGTCAAACCTAATGTTTTTATTCCATTTGTACCGCAATATTACATGGCACCAGATGTAACTGAAGGAGTAATTCCTGTAATTGAAGATTTTGTGAATCAGTTCTAAAAGAAGTGCTGAGCAGCCCATGTAATTCGCCTATTATGGGTTTATGAAAACCAAGTGGCAAATTTAGAATTGTCCAAGATTTGAGGAAAATTAATGATACAGTGGTAAAATGTTGTCCAGTGGTACCGAATCCAGCAGTGATTTTGTTTCAGATTCAATGTGATGCAGAATGGTTCATGGTGGTGGAGCTTTCACAAGCATTTTTCTCTGTGCCTCTTCACGAGGATAGTCAGTTTCTTTTCTGTTTCAAATTCTGTGAGGTCTACAGTTGGTGCAGAATTTCACAAGGTTTTTCAGAGTCACCGTCAATATTTAATCAGGTGTTGAAAAATAATTTGGAACCATTGGAAAAACCTTTCCAATCAGAATTAGTTCAGTACATTGATGATCTTTTGGTTGCTTTGACGAAAAAAGAAGCATGCAAGCAAGATAACGTGACGTAAGCTCAGACTTTTGGGAGATTTTGCTTTGTCCTTTGCTGTGATCAGTCTGATGCAGAATTCTTCCCTGCTGTTGAGAGTGCAGTTTTTCCCTGTTCCTAGCTGTGTTTAGATGTGCTTTTATTTCCGCTAGTGAAAATAATGTGCTATGTGCCACTGACAGTTCAGATGCATTGAGGCCAAACATTACTGAACTGTTTTCTAATATATAAAACTGTTCACTGAAGCTGACCACAAACATGCTCCACTGAAGAAGACTTCGCTGCCTGCTGAACCCATTAAGGAGAGATATAACACAGTTTGCACATTTGCCTTTCTTGCATAATTTCATGTTCTTCTCTTCTAGAAACCCAACCGCTATTTTTGTTAGTGCCATAGATAGATGTTTTCCAAAATAGTTTTTGTCTTCTTTTTACACAAAGTCCAACATGCTTAATCTAATTAGGGTAATAGTTAGAATGTCACATTCTGAATTTTGCTGTGCAATAATACATCTGTGTTAACTCAATGTTTTCAATCTCAACTGTGAGGTAGGTAGCGCCTACAATAGCAACAAGCAGTCTCATGCGCCACCACTCCCTTTTAACAGCTACCTGGTGAGCCCCAGGTCAAGTGGAAGTCAAGTTTCACTGTACCTAGCAACAAAGGTTTTTAAAATTCAAACCTGAAAGCAAAAGATGGCAATTCCCTGGAGCATTCATTAAGCATGGAAGGCTAAGCAGATTTTTTAAATACCTGTTCAAGTTTGACAAAAGGCCAAACAAAAATAGATGATTATCAGGAAGTGAGAACGACACCAAGAAAACATTTTAGTGTACAATCCAACTTAGTGGTTTGACATCACATTATCTTTTCTACTGAAAAATAATCAACAGAATCGTTAACACTTGATGAAGCACTAGATATCGGAAATAGAATGGAGGGCTCCAGAGAATCAGCCTAAGAATTACTTAGGTTAGTTGAGGTGTGAGTGTGACCTACCCAGCTAGGAGGGAAAAAAATATAATACATTCAAGTAGGAAGGGGGGGTTAGGGATGACTAATGATTTAAGAAATGAGTATGCACAACAGTAGTTAACAATTACTTCTCACAGAAACAGCTAGAAGAACTCAAAGTACAAGGCCATGTCTGCGATACGTGTGATAAATGATGTAATTCCAGTGTATAATGAGACGTGCTCCACTGCGCATCCTGCATGTTTTAAGCAAGGCACTTAAAAGTGTGAAGGAGAGGAAACCAGGGAAGCAGTTGACTTCACACTGTATGGAGCCAGAGATGTCTAAAGGTACGAGAGCAACATCACAAAACAAAATAATGGACGGAGTGTCGAAACTTTTCAAACACTCACCCCCAGTCAGAGATCTAGGTTTAATCCATTGTTATTTTTCTCGCAACGTCACCCCAGTTTGGACCCAGCCATATGCAAATCAGTCTTGACCCTGTGCCTCATTGGAACAGTCCAGCCCGAACTGCTAGGCCAGGTCCTTCCTGGACAGGAAACAAGCAACCTGGGACCAGTTTCAGGGTATCACCCTTCATCAGCCAGGCTAGCTTTAATCCAGTAGCGCCGAGAGCAAGGGACCCACATCTGGGCATAACCCTGCCACTTAGGGTGCACAAAGCAACATCACAAAACAAAATAAAATGATGGAGTGTTGAAACTTTTCAAACAATGCAAACACTCACCGCCAGTCGATGGATTAAACCCAGATCTGTGACCAGGGGTGAGTTGTTGCTTTGTTCAGCACTCCGTCCATCATCCTTCTGTGATGCTAAAGTTGTGGTAAATGGAGAGATTAAGGTACTTTCCCTTCAAAACTCTTTTGGGGGGTTACATAGGTCTCTCTTTTATACTTAAAAATAGTGACTCACCTCCACATTCATATCAAATTTCATCCCTATCACTCATACTTACTATATCATTTTATTAATCTCAAAGACTAATTTGGGATGTAGGTTCTCCATGGCACTTTTTCTATTTCCAACACACTTTTGGTGCAGGTTGACTAACTGTGATCCTTTCTTTAGTCTTTGGAGTTGTTTTTCAGATTTTGTATTTTTAAATTATTAATGTAATATTTTTGAATTATGATTTATCAGCCTTGAAGAAGTCCAATGTGTGGACGAAACACGTGTTGGCTGATGTTACACGTGGATTCGACAAAATATCATCCGGTCCTTTGACTCAAAGTTTATTTCTGTGTTAGATTATGGATTTTTATTGTATCTATTTACATTATGTCTTTTATGTTGATTGGTTGTCTATTGTAGGGGTTTAGTGTTGTATGTTATTTATTATTGTCACCAATTTTTTAAATAAATATTTTCATTATATAAAATTATGAGAACCTACATTGCTTGAGGTTAATATATGAATCTATATGGATTGTGAACAGTCTATCACAATTTACTAATTATATAGTCATATTTGACCTTTTGATTATCAATACTTAGAAAGAAAGAAAGAAAGAAGGAAAGAAAGAAAATTGTTGTGCTCCGCTAGTACATTTTGTTTGGTTCTACAGCACAAGAGATGCAACCAGGAGTGTGAAATTCCTACAGCCCAACGCCCAGGACATATTGTTTGGTGGTCAAGGACAAGTTATCATATCCATTTTGTCACTGGGACAACTAGGCCCTACCCCCTGTAGCACCAACCCTTTGGCTGACAGCTTACCCACACTATGGATCAGGGAAGGGCATTGCCCTTGTGTCCAACGGTTAATGCTGTTCGAACGTATACTTATGGTTCATTAATGCAAAGCCTTTATTATTATGGTGAGCACTCTTCAGAAAATGTTCTAAGCTCGAACTGACTACTGGCATTGGTACCAGCATAAAAATGTGAAGAAACATTTGCAAAGTTTAACAAATCAGAGACACCCAGAGTGCTAGCTGGGTAGATGTGAATATATGCATAAGCTTGAAAGCAAGAGTGATTATTTACATACAAAATAAATGCTGATTAAAAACGCAACCAGGAAAAAAAATGTTATGCTAAACTACTGTGAAATTCTAGGTACCATTACTTTGAAGCATCATTAAGTAAAATGCGTTGATGCATGTTAATATGTCCAAAAATATTCTTAATGGAGGGAAGAAAAAAAAAGGTCAGTGTAACCAGTTTCATCAAGATTATGGGAAACATGATAATAAACAAGCATTGGCAAAGCCAATAGGTCTGACACTGGTCAGCCTTTTGGTTTTGTCAAAGTGTGCCTTGTTCTGACATAGTTTTTGTAAAATATGTCTGTTATGGGAGCTGTCAGGCCCTGACCATCATAACAAACTTAGGAAAATAGCAAAAATATTTTTAGTCTCAAAAAGCACACATTGCCAGAGTAGTTCCTGGCATTGAATAAAATTACTTTATGTGCCAATATGCTCCATAGGAAAGAGGAAAATGCTGTCACTCACAGTAAAGCCAACTGAAAAAGAGAGAGGAATAGAATTTTAATAAAAACAAAAAGGTATTGCATAACCAATTATTTAGGAGCCCAATTCTTAAAGCAAAAAGTGCACCCATGCATGGCAGATGTCCTTGCATTCATGCAGATTTACAACTTTCATGAATTCACAAAAATGTATAGACATAGGCTAGGATATCGTACTCCTGGAGAATATTTGTGAACTACATTTTATCACGAGCAAATACGCATGTGTAGATTTGCTCATGCGAAGATTTGTTGTGCATTTATAGGTTTACTTTCCCTCCAACCACTTTTTCCCAACCCCGGAAGAAGTTTTACTTCTGCCCACATCAGGAGTGATCGTCCAACCTTTCTCAGTATAGGAAAAGATTACAAAAGAACTGTTGAAAACCTATAAAACAGGCAAGTTAGTAGGTTTGTACAGACTCAAAAGGGCATTCCAACCTAGAACTATTGATTACCCCTAGCTCTAGTCCCAGTATGTAGATCTGCTGAAAGGTGCAAAAAAAAGTCAATTGCTAGTATTCAAACCCTACAATAGTATGAGCCTTGGCATAATCAGAGAGGATATTATCCGAGCTCTTACATAATGAGACTGCTGCCATAATTTGTCACCTCACTACATGGCACCAACGGGACAAGTGTTTTTGTTTTGTTTTTTTACACATGACAAGTAGATTTATGAAGCAACCTGTCCCATGGACAAGTATGTATTTTATAAACATTCCACACCCCTGTGCAGTATTTATCAACCTAAGGAAATGGTATGGTGGAAAAGGACAATAGGATGCTAGATGGGTCAGTGCCCGAGCACGGTGCCATTGTTAACAGGAGTTAACTCAGTACTTTGGTCTTATCACAACACACCAATAGCACTACAGGCAAGCTCCACTTAAAGTGCTGAGGGGAAGTGTTGTGAACAATGCATATTCTTGTGCAGTTGGAGAAGTAATGAGGGATACCACAAAAAAGGCAAAGGTTAAAAAAAAGAACGACAGACTCTAGTGTGTTGGTAAAGGTGACATAAAGATAAGGTATGTTGTAAGAAATACATTGGCTTAGGAGCCGAGGAAGGGCTATTTGAGATTTTACAAGAAGTGGTGGTGAAGTAGGTTAAAGTGAATGCATACAAGTGAAGTCAGGGCTGAACTGGAATTTGGGCGGGCTGGGGGAATAGTGAATTTACAGGTTTTAAACCAAAAAAAGTGAAGGGAATGCAAGTCCAAGTTCGGTTGCACATTAAGCATCTTGGAACTAGAACGTCTATTGCGAGTAAGTTGAAAGAAGTGGGGAGGAGCATGCAGTATTAGAGTATGGCTAGCAAGATTAGTACCTCCAAAGTCTTAAAACATGCTTAGTAGCGTGAAAGTACTTTGTCCTTTTCGTTTAGGCACCTGTGTCACCTTCCTGTCTTGACTCCGCTGCAGTTGAGTGTCCCCTTGCAGCCAATTTAGCCACCTGTGTCCTCTTTTTACCCCCTCAATTTACCTTTGGCTTGTAGCAGTCACCTATACCCTAGAAGTTAAGGTCTCAAACTAGCAACCAGGAGGTTGTGGGTTCTAGTCTGGATGTCTTTGTTCAGTTCCCTACTTAAATTTCTTTAGCCTAATGGTAGAGTCACAGGCCATCAGACTGAAAGTTGAGGGTTCTACTAAAGAAATAAACCTGTCAAAAGATATGAAATTACTCAGACAAACAGAAGTGACTCACAAGGGGTTAAAAGTAGTATCTAGGCAGGTGGCGTGGACAAGGGGAGTACTTAAGAGACTGAGACACTCCCACACACATGTGAAAAAGATGGATATAGTCGGGCTCAACCCACAAGCTGAGCCCGCTGGGAGGACAAAGGGCAAACGAGAGAAAACTCCGGTAAATAAGGAGCAGACATGAGCTGTGCAGGAAGCGTCATGCGGTGAGGCAGCAAACAGAGAAGCAAGTCTCTTCAGGAAAAGTAGGGCGCACAATGAGGAGAGCGCATTCATCTCGGAACATAACAGGGAAAAGAAGCGATTGTGCGCAAAACAGATGCACTCGACAGGAGAGCGCAGTCTCCAATGTATATAAAGAATTAATATCCAATGAGCAACAAATAGATTATGAAGGCATGCACATATTAATAGTGAAACTTATCTTGACTGCGAGGAGCAAATAAAGAGGATTTGTTGCTCGTAGTTGAGGGAGTTATTGCATTTGAGCTCTATTGGCTGTAACTTTATGACTTCATTGTTGACTTATTTCTTCCATGGTTTCAAGGGAGATGTAGTTTCCTTGTAATATCTTGGCTGGTATTTAAATTAAAGCAAGAAAAGGAAGCATAATACTCACCTCTGTGTCTTTAAAAAAAGTCTAGACTTTCCATTACTAAAGCTAGGAAAATCTGAATTATACTCAAACACCACAAACAAAATAGCAGTAGAACTCATCGTTCACCTAGAATTGAAGCATTGAAGAGCATTTAAGTATCAGAAGAGAGATAAAAACGGGGTTGTACCCAAGATAATTAGATGAAGTACTGGGACAGGACTCTGGGACAGAACTCAGAATGATATCCTACCAACCTAGGCATGGTTGAGAACCGTGGAATAGTACAGACCACCACATCATAATACCAAGAGGTCAGACACTGGCATTCAATCCAAATAAGGGAGCTCTAATCAACATAACCATGGTTGCCATATGGATGGCAAATGATAATCACACCTCTCTAATCAACAATAAAAGTAACATCTGCGACTTTACAACTGAAGACAAACAACCCGCACGGCATGACACTAACTGCATTACCTGCCCACCCGCTGTCCCCCCAAGGATTTCACAGCCATAATAAATTATGCCAACTTTACCTTATCACTCGGACTATAAAATGGAGGGCAGATAATCTAAAATGTATGTCAGTCCTCAACATCAATTTGATATAATCCTTTTCACAATATCATAGCTACACCAATACATTCCCTGATCCCTCCTTATCAATGAAAGGGGCATAATGTATGGAAGGGCCTGTTGAACCTTACTGGCAACTGGACGGCGCAGATACAGGCTACCCCGGGAAAACTTAAATAACCACTCTACCCTAAACTAATAAGCTGGCATCCTAGACCAGAGAGATCTGTAACGAACTGCTGGTCTAAAGAGGCTGGCATAGTCCACCGTCCAGGTCTCAAATAGATTGGCTGTACACTCACACTCTATAACGCAAAAGAAAAGCAATAACGTAGTCCCTCTTTGTAAATCTCAAGTGACACTTTACCAGCGATTATATACATAAGGCCCGTAAAACAGACTATCCAGAAATATCTCTTACTCTCTTTCAGTCTATTAAGACTCGTTATCTCTTGCGGATCCACAAGGATCACGGAGTGGATAATCGCCTGCCACAGACAGCAATGGAAATCGGATACTCCCAACACAATAAGAGGACCTAGAGAGTTGTTCTTAGCTGTCACGTTAACGTTTTAAGTATGTGCGTCTCTCACACTATCATCCATCACATTGCTATGTAATATGCCCCATAACACGATGACCAGTGAGGAGCGGTTATCAAACAGGACATTGAAACAATTCCAAGGTGGGCTCAAAGTGAACAACACTCTGCCAACAACACACACTAACACGTTGCAGTGTGATAGCGGCGGTGACACAGGCTTCAGTGCCACACATGCTATAAAGTAAAATTATATCTGGGTCAGAACAAGCTTTATACATAAACACAAAAAACTAGTAGACCTGGACGGGCAACACGACAAAGGGTTATACGAAATATGAAGACGTAATAGGTGCTTTAAGTAGGTGTAACCGTGCGGACCGTCAGAAAAGCACATCTCTCAACCTGATATTTAAAATGCTGGCCCAATGATTTCTTCCCATGAAATTGCACAAACATTAATAGTGTGGAGTGTCGCGGTTAGGTACGGCCCCTTACCTTCGTTGTCGTAGACGCTCACGTAAGAGATGCCCACGGCCACGCACCACAGCACCACGCTTGCCATGTCCGGGAAGCTATGCTCCTCTTCCGCTACCAAAAGACCCACATGAAGGGGCATCTTCTCGGGAAGCTTGTGTCCGTTCCCACAACGCAGCGCCTTGTATCCCCGTCTCCTGCCAGACAGAGCCCTGCCACCATCCCCCTGAAGCGGCCGAAATCCCAGCGCACCCGGCACAAGCAACGCAGTCGCTACCCGCACGAGTCCTCGCACCCATCCCCGGCTGCAGAGCGCGCGCCAGGCCAGCAGCAGCACGTACAGCAGCTGCCAGGCCAGCGCGAGGAGCGCCGCCATAGCAAGACCAAAAGTATGCGTTAAGGCAGCATTTCCCAAGACCGCTCGCACTGGCTCGCAGGTCACCGAAGGAAGCGCCAGCTGATCAATGCCAACGCCGCAATCCGACTGCCGCCATCTTGGCTGTAACCTTTCAACTCTCACCCCTGGCTCTGGCACTTGGAGGCGACTCATTGGCCGGTAGGAAAAGGGGCTGACGTTTGGGAACGAATGAAAGGACTCCAGCGGGGACTATACGAGAAAAGAGAAGTACAGGTTATGGCTGGTGCAATCTCTAAGGCGACCGCTCTGCTATAAAGCCTTTTAAGTGTGCAGGAGTGTAGCGGTGGGCGTGTTCCGTGGAATGAGACACCGAAACACCCGGAGGGAATTTCTTATACCTATTATTTGGAAATTCTAAAGACCCACAATGAACGGAAAGCTTCTTCTCATTAGGTATCACCGCAATGAATGGCATTGCAACGACTCAACATTATGATATGAACATTCTAAATTCCATAATAATAACTAATCCTGCCCAGAACTCGAGAATGAATAAAGAATAAAAATACATAGATAAGCAATACGTCATTTTAGTACACACTGTTACAACACGTCAGCTTAAAAAAATTGGGTATTTCTAATCACACATCCGTGAAACTTCCAAAGAGACGAACTACGCACTGTTACAGATTGTCGGCATTTACTTTTTAAGAACATTTTTGAATTACATACAGTTATTAAGGCGCTTTTGCATTTACATGTTCTTAATTGCAACAATATAGCAATGGAATTTCATTCTTGAATTTTATGAACTGTTCACCATTACTTTGTTGATACCTAAAGGATAAATACAATGCAACAAATTTAAATCTTTCTGGCTACTGATAACGCGTCCAGCCCTTATAAATTACCTGTACCTGGACACGTTGAAGGTCGGTGAATCTTTTAACCGAGTCGGGCTCTCCTCGTCCTAAAATAGCTGAGTCATTCAGATCAATAATCAATAACTATTGTGATCGATAATCAATACTCAATTAATAGATCAATATAGCACATCAGAAATCAATAACAGTTGGCATTTCGGCGCACCATGACCTTTCAGTCATGAATAACCACACCAGTTTATTAAAAGTTAGTGAATTTATTTCCCTATATTAACAAAGCTAGCACGATATATATATGTCTCAAAACCAATTGATATATGTATATGAACATTACTAGCTGTCCATAACGGCGGAAGAAACGCAATCTACGTAAAATCTGAATAATGATACACTCTGTTATCGCAATGCAAATCACCAATATGACTAACTGTATTTGACTAATTGCATACATTCGGTCAGCATAACAAGATTTCAAATCAGCATGATACATTGGGTGTATACCTCGACTAACCTCTAATTGGCATCGGCATGTGGGACTTCATGCAAAATGAATTTAGTCAACACAAATTTGAAAAACTTCTAGCTAGGACCCTATCAAAATAGCAGTTGGTACCTAAAAGGAAAAACACAATGCATAATACATTTATCCTTTCATATTTACCAAATACAATCAGCATTCAAGAAAAGTCTTCGTCCTTCAGGTACTGGTTGATCAGCATGGGCCAAGTTTCAAAAGGGGCAAAGTTAAGGACAAACTACCTTGCAGCGGCAAGGTGAATGGGGCAAAGTTACTGCATGGGCAAAACGGGGCAAATCAAAGTTAAAGTCTCTAGGGTGAGAATTCTTAGAGTCTCTTTCTCTCGGATAGAAAAAAGGCATCAGGGTGTCGTCCAAAATGGAGTCTGGCATCAGGCTTCAAACTGGCATCGAGGAAAATGGCTGACTTCTCTTTGTTCGGTGGGTTTAAGTAAGAAACATTCCAAATCTTGCAGGGTCTTCCATTGGAGGGTTCATAGGTTGGCTTCAAATTGTCCAATGAAAAATTGTCTTTTACTAGAACTTATTTGTGCATACATTAGCCTTGGAGCCTTGGAACACAAGTTGTATCATGGTTTGCCAATTATTTTTGGTATCTGTACCTTCATTGTCCGCACCTGCAGAGACTGACCTTGTATCAAAGGGGATGAAACCGGCCTAGTACGAAACCTTGGAGATAAGTGTATTAGTCATCTCTGCTGGAAAAATACAACTTCAAGCAAGAATATGTGTTTTCATTAGTTCAAGGAAAAAAACCACGCAGTTAGAATTTGAGACCAGGCAACTAGGCCAAAGCCTGCACTAAATTTAAGCTAAGCAAAACAGTTTTCAAGCAAGAAATCATGGCATACATTTGCAATTATGACGGATTACTACAATTTTCAATACTTCATGATTAATAAAGCTCGTTTACAATGATGGCGAACTACCCCAAGGGCACATTTTCCCTCGTACATTATTTCTTTTTACTAACATCACTCTATATTATATGTTTGATTATGCAATAGGTATGAATATATGTAGAACCCTCTTTTTCTGCGTCATCAATCCCTCCTCTGATGACTAATTATGTCATCACATCAAATCTACCCACAAATTTTATTCCATTAAAATTCTGTATAGTAATTTGGCACTTCAGTCAATTCCCTTTTTCTTTTAGTCCCTTTTGATTTTTCTCTATAAATTTCCACCATTTTGTTTTCTATTTTCTCTTCTCTCTTCCTTTTGTTCCTTGCTTTTATTATTTTAATAGCTTTCCATATTCCCCAAGGGCCTAATAAACAAATTAATACTATTAATATTCCCTTTACTATCTTTAATAATAATCCGTTCCAAACGTTGCTGAGCCAATTTCCCACAGAAGCAAATCCCTTTCCAACCTTCTCCCAAACTCCGGGCTCTTTCAATTCCTTCAAATCTACACTTTCTTTGGTTAAGTTTGTAAGCATTGTTCTAATTTTACCACTACTGTCTGGTATATAGGTACAGCAGTGACGTGTACCAAGCATTTTGCAAACGCCGCCATCCTTTGCTAAAAGAATGTCTAGGGCAAGCCGATTTTGAAGAGTCATAGCTCTTTCTGCAGCAAGTTCAGCATCCATCAGGATTATAGCTCCTGAAAATTTTGTCAACATGTTATCCACAATAGTAGACAACTTTCGTATTTTGATTGAATTCAATACGACTCCCACTGAAGGAATCAATGCTCCAAATATATCTCCTACCACACCAGAAGCTGTCTCCCTTTTCTGAACACGATGTGATTCAGACAGCCTTGGAAATTTCTTTAAGTCGTCTAGTTGGTAAACTTTTGGGAACACTATTCCCAAATAACACCTCCCATACCATCCTTTAGGAAAACAATAATAGGCGTTGAGTCCACAAATATAATATACTCCAGGAATAACTGGGTCTTGTCCATTCAGCATGAACGTCCACTTAGATTGAAATGCATACGTGTGTTTGCATTCACTCGTTCCCACAAAAACTGTGTCATAATATGATTGAAATCTATGTATACAAAATCTTCCCACATGCAATGTATCTAAAGCTATTTTTCCTTGTGTTTTTATTGCAGCAAAAGCATAATTATTTACAGATGTTCTTTCATGTAATTCCCTTTCTAATTTCTCCTTCATTTCATTCTTTCGGTCATCAGTGCGGTCTAAAAATTCTATTTCTACTGGTGAAAGCAAGCATGTAAGGTTCTCTCTATGTGCGTGAGCTGTGTGAAAAGGTGACATTGGTTCGAAGAATTCCCTCATTAATTTGGCATACCAATCTCTAGCTATTTTACTCAAATGCCCTATTATGGAGACATATGCAAAAGTAACATCATAATTAGTGTAGAAATAATGAATATCCTTTTGACCATAAAATCTAGACGCTATAATACTACATGTAATTCCATATGTAAGAGGCATGCTGTGATATGTTACCCCTTCCACCACTGAGGTAGGTATTTGTGTACACACATAACAATCTTTCGCATCCATGGTCTCAACATACTCACTCAGCAAGCGATAGAAAACGTTAGATGAAAGTTCCTTTTTATCATGCAAATGTCTCTCGTCTTGTTCGAGTCTTTTCAGAGCGGTTAGTTCAGTAACGATAGTAGGTTTAGAAGTAGTAGCATCATTCATCTCTTTCTCATTCTTCCCATGCATTCCAAGAACTATTACTACTATGATTAGTACGCATGCAGTTAATAAACCTATACCCATGTATTTACAATACTTCATTTTACGCCCCTGTGTAGTGAAACTAGTCATGATCTGTATAGAATCAGAGAGTTGAAGACACCTTATCAAAGCGGTTTTGCAGGTATTTACAAAGCTGAACAAGTTCAATGTTCACACAGTTTTCTTTAGCAGCTTAGTCTCTTATCGGTTAGCAGCGTTGTCTCAAGATCGGTTTCAAAGTCAATCAAGTTAGCAATGTCTTAGCCGGTTGAAAGTCAATCAGGTGGTCAATATCTTTAATCAACAGAGTCCATAAAACTTTTGTTTCCAAAGTGTAGTTCTGCTTCTTCGTTCTCGAGACTGAGGGATACAAATTCGTCTGACCAATCGTTATTGGCTACGTATGCCCACTCCGGACCGGAATACCTTCTGCTCGGTATCCTTTTTCTTTTCAATTTTGCATCTCTCTTTGATTCTTTCTCGCTGGTACTTTCCTCTTTGGCCAAGTCCTTTTCTTCACTTGGTGCCGGTACTACGACAGACACTTCCTTTCTCTTCTCCTTCACCTTTGGCCCTTCACTGTCATTTGACGTTTCTCTTATTCTTAGTTTTACTGGTGATATGCTTTGTCTTCTTTTTGCACTGGGTCCGCTTGATGGACCTGCAACCTCTTCCGAAGGAGTTTGAACAGTTTCGCTCTGTCCTGTTTTGTCTTCTCCCTCTGGGAAGTCAATCAGGTTTTCCTGTTCCTTTCCTGTATCGTCTGCTTCTGGGAAAGCCCTCCTCTGATCAGGCTCTCCTACTTCTTCACCCGTTTCGAGCCCTTTATCGCCGTTGCTTTCTTCAGGCTCTTTGTCACTTTCAGCTGCTTCGGGCTCTTTGTTACCTTCAGCTGCTTCTGAGGCTCCTCCTTGGTCTTCCCCAAGTGAGTCAGTTGCTTCGTCCTCAGAGAATATTTCTCCCTCCTCTATTTCTGCCTGTTCGCTTCTAGTTCTTTTTCGTTCTGTCTCAACGCTTGGCACTTTGTTATCAGGTACTGGTAACTTCAGCGCTTCAACTTCCTCGTCTGTGGGACACAATACCCTCTTTGTGTGACTGGCGTGAATCCAGTTGGGAACTCCCGCACACTTCACAGCGGTGGTAGTCGTCAGAATCACTTGAAAAGGTCCTTTCCAACGGGGTTCCAAACACGATTTCCTCATGTGCTTCTTTATCACAACCCAGTCACCTGCTTTCAGGGCGTGTCCTGGACCTTGGATCAGTGGCAAGGTGGTTGCCTCCACCTGGTGAGAGAAAGAGCGAACCACATCAGCTAGACCTTTGCAGTAGTCTAACACCATATCATCTGTAATATTCAAAAGCGCATTTGCAGGGACTGCTGGAAGTCTCATAGCTCTGCCCATGAGGATCTCATGTGGGGACAGTCCAGTTTTTCTGTCAGGGGTGTTTCTCATTGACATTAGCACCAAAGGCAATGCGTCAGGCCATTTCAGATTTGTTGATGCGCATATTTTCGCCATTCTTGATTTCAATGTGCCATTCATTTGCTCTACCAGACCTGATGCTTCAGGGCGGTAGCTACAATGCAGCTTTTGCTCAATGTTCAGTGCTCCATAAAGCAATTTTATTACTTCATTATTGAAGTGACTTCCCCTATCTGATTCTAAAGAGATCGGGAATCCAAAACGTGGTATTAACTCTCTCAAGAGTAGTTTTGCAACTGTGAGACTGTCATTTCTGCGTGTAGGGTATGCTTCAATCCAGTGACTAAAAATGCACACAATCACCAACACATACTTCAAGCCTCCATGCACAGGCATCTCAATGAAGTCCATTTGCATCCTGCTGAATGGACCCCCTGCTCTTCCAATGTGGCTCAAATTCACTACGGTTCCCTTCCCTGCGTTCATCTGTTGGCAAATGACGCAACGGTGGCAAACTGCTTCAGCAACTTGACAGAATTTGGGGTTAAACCAATCAGTTTTAAACAACCTAATCATGGCATCCCTCCCAAGATGAGCTTGTCCATGGTAAAATCTGGCTATCTGTGTCAAAAGACTGTTTGGAAGAACAAATTTCCCTTCACTTGAAACCCACAAATCATCCAGCCTCTTGACACATTGTGATTTGGTCCATGAGAGTTTCTCATCCTCACTGACATCATTCTGTAAGGATTTCAATTCGTCCATTGTATCTATAACCTTTAGAGCAAATATTTCGCTTTGTTCAAGTTCTGGTTCACTTATCAAATTCCATTCATCCCTGAGCAATATACAGTTCAATGCGCAAAACCTTGCGACTTGATCCGCATACCCATTTCCCAGGGAAACATAGTCTTGTCCCTTCGAGTGTGCACTGCATTTTACCACTGCTACTTCCCCTGGCAATTGAATGGCATGTAACAATTCTCTTATTCTTTCACCATTTTTCACTGGTGATCCTGAAGAGGTCATGAAGCCTCTCTGTGACCACAATTGTCCAAAATCATGCACTATTCCGAATCCGTACTGGCTGTCAGTGTAAATGGTAACTTTCATTAGTGCAGAGAGTTGGCAAGCTCTAGTAAGGGCTACCAATTCCGCTACTTGTGCAGAGTAAACTCCCTGAAGCCAAGATGCTTCCAGAACACCTGTTACAGTACATACAGCATATCCTGCTTCCAATATTCCCAATGCATCTCTTAAACATGAACCATCAACAAAAATAATTTGATCATTTTCTTCCAATCAGGTGTCTTTGATATAAGGTCTTGGTTTGGTGCAAAATTCCGTCACCTGAAGACAGTCGTGCTCGATGTCCTCAGCATTCTCAATTTCGGCATTTTCACTGGGAAACAAGGTTGCTGGGTTCAACGTAGTGCACCTTTTCAGCTGCACATTAGGTGATCCCAGAATTATTGTTTCATACCTTGTGAGTCTAGCACCGGTGATGTGCTGTGTTCGGGAACGTGTCAAAAGTATCTCGACTGAGTGAGGGACCATGACTGTTAAAGGGTGTCCCATCACTATTCCTTCACTCTGAGTGAGGCTGATACCAACTGCTGCTACGGCACGCAAGCACCCTGGCAGTGCTGCAGCAACCGGATCCAAAGTAGCTGAAAAATATGCTACTGGTCTGTTTACGCCACCATGGGCTTGGGTCAAGACAGACAAGGAACATGCATCACGTTCAGGACAAAACAATGTGAAAGGTTTTGTGTAGTCAGGCATACCTAACGCTGGAGCCCTGCACATGCATTCCTTTAATTCAATAAAAGCATTCATCTCATCTCCTTTCAGCTCAATTTCATCCAACGCATCTTTCTGGGTTAATTTCAGCAAGGGTTTTGCTAGAGTTGAGAAGTTGGGAATCCATTGGCGACAGTAGCTCACCATTCCCAAAAACTTCCTCACCTCCCTCCTCATCTTTGGGGGACTCATTTGGAGTACACTTGTTATTCTTTCCTTCATAATCCTACGTGACCCCTTCTCTATTTGGTGACCCAAATATTTCACTTTCTTTTGACAGAACTGTAACTTCGAAGGGGACACCTTATGTCCATTTCTTCCCAAATGGTTCAGTAGGGCAATGGTGTCAGCTGTGCAGTCACTTTCTGTCTTGGACGCGATCAGTAAGTCATCAATGCACTGTACTAGGGTTGACTCGAAGGGCAACTCCAGTGTTTCCAAATCTTTCTTTAGAATCTGATTAAAGATTGATGGTGACTCCGAAAACCCTTGAGGGATTCAACACCAACTGTAAACTCTGTCTAGGAATTTGAAACAAAAGAGAAATTGGCTGTCCTCATGAAGAGGTACAGAAAAGAACGCTTGTGATAAGTCGATAACTGAGAACCATTCAGCATCACAGGGAATTTGGAACATTATCACAGCTGGATTTGGTACTACAGGACAACATTTTACTATTATGTCATTTATTTTCCTCAAATCTTGAACAATTCGGACCTTTCCACTGGGTTTTATTAATCCCATTATCGGCGAATTACATGGACTGCTCAACACTTCTTTCTTTCTTTCAGTACTCCCTGTTTCACAAACTCATCAATGAGTTGGGCAACCTTTATGAGGGTATCTTGTGCCATGTGGTACTGTGGGGTCTGGGGAAAGGTTACATTGGGTTTTACAGTCACTTTCACTGGTTCCACTCCTTTCACCAGCCCCACCTCTTTCCCTGTCATGTCCCACACTTCCTTTCCGACTGTTTCTTGCAACTCAGCAGGAATGTCTGCCTCAGTGACCATTGGATAAAGGGTAATCAGGGGATACTCTTCATCGACAGTTTCCACTTCATCCCCTCCTACACTATCCTCTTCTTCCCCATCGCTACTCGTCTGAATTTTAATCCCATCATTCGAACACATAATTGAACATCCCAATTTGCACAATAGGTCTCTCCCTAACAGTGATATCGGGCTTGAGTCACACACCACAAATTTATGTGACCCTCGGTAGTTGCCAATTCTGACTTGTACTGGGTCTGTGATTGGGTTCGTCAAGTACCTATTTGCCACTCCCACTACCTGTACTGTTCTTCCTGAAAGTGGCAAGTTTGGTACTTCAATGCTCCTAACAGTAGAACGTGTAGCTCCTGTGTCAACCAAGAATGAGACGCGATGACCCATAACTGTTCCCTCCACATACGGACCCTTTTGATCAACTTCCAAAGATGCTGCAAGCACACAATTTCCCTCCTCATCTGAACTTTCACTCTCCCATACATCGTTTATTCCATTCTCGCTGCGTAATGGGAACTGGTGTACTGTGTCATTTTGACTCATTCCCTGACCCGCAACCTGTTGAGGAAGCATTGCTTGCTGCTGATTCATTGGTGCTAAGGGTATTTGCATTTGCTGATTAGGTACCATGGGAAACTGCTGTTGCATTGGCTGCAATTGTGTCATTTGCACACGGGGCATTTGCACCTGTTGCGGTTGCATGGGTTGTAAACCCTGCAGCTGGTTTATATTGTTTTGGAAATTTGGATTTGGACCTCTCTGTTTTGGTCCTCTCATAGTCTGCAATGCATTGACATCATTGTTTTGCTGACCTACACCTTCCTGCACCATCATTGGGCACTCCCGTTTCCAATGCCCGACGATTCCGCACGTGTGACATGGCATCACCTTCTTCATTGCCTGTATACCATTTGGAATCATAACGGTATTCGAATCAGGACCATTATTCACAAAACCTCCTCGGCCTCTGCCTCTCATCTGCGGCTGAAACATAGCATTTCCCTGCTGCTGCTGCTGCGGCATCTGTTGTTGAAAACCTTGCAAACCTTGTAAGCCTGTCTGAGCTGCTCTGAGCTGCATCACCATCACCTTTTCTTTCAACCTTTTCTGTTTGGTCTCAATCTCATCACTGCAGTATTTCGCATAATTCAACACCTCATCGATCGACTTTGACTGCCAACAAATCAAGTGCGACTTAATCATCTGGCTAATTTCGGGTCTCAGCCCTTCCACAAACCTGAACACAAAATGGAGCATGTCCTTTGGCTCAATCGTTTCCGTGCCACTGTAATTTTTAAACGCTTTCAACAACCTCTCATAATACGTGTGTATAGATTCTTTAACCTCTTGAGCGGTCCTGTCAATCCTTTGCCAATCCACATTTTTCGACGCAACCTTGGTTTTCAAGTGCTCGATCACCTTGTGGTACAAACTCATTACCGTAGGTGATGGCGCACCTGTGTCCCTGTCACTCTCTGGTTCACTCGTCGGCCAACCTACAGCCCTTTTACAATCTTCCCACAGATCTGCCGGGACCACAATTTCAAACAAAGTATTCAAGTCTTCCCAGAGACATTTCGCGAGTTTCACAAATCTATCTGTTTGTTGATACCACTCAATCGGCTTCTCTCTCAATTTGGGAAAGTCATCCGTAAAGGATTGAATATCGCACCTGTGCCACGGTACATGTACAAGTTTTCCCCCTGCTGTCTCTCTCATTGGTAACATAGTTATCAAATCGTCATTCTGTTGTTTTTTCTCATTCCTCTCTAGAGTATTTTCTTTCTTTTTATCCTTTTTCTTAACCCATCTGCTTTCCCATTTGTCTAAACATCTCCATACCTGTGCACTCTGCAGTATCTCTTTAAGGTGAGTTTTCATCCCTGCGGATCTCATGTGTTCAAAGTCTTTTGTGTCGAAATCTAACCTGTAACTTCTACTCAGGTGTTTAGTCTTACTTATATCAATCTCGTATCTGTCTGCAATTTCGTGTAATTTCTTATGTATGCTGCTTACTTCTCTTGTAATCCTAGGGCACATGTATCTTAGTTCTTCCTCTGTGTATGATTCTAATCTGTTCAAACCCATTGTTCCCTCGACCAGTTCATCTGCCTCCATACCCAACCTTATTTTATTCAGGTATTCTTCTCCCTTCCCGCTAGATGCACTCTGTGGGGAGTTCAGGCTGTTGAACCACTGTGTTAACTGTTGCGCGTTCAGTCCCATCAGTGTAGCAGTTACATCAACTGCCACTGACGGTTTCTGTAATGTTTCAGTCTGTGAGGTTAACGGTACTAATAGTGGTGGATGTGACCTTACCACAGTTGATGGATCACAAATTGGAATTGGACTAAATTCCGACAAGGACCCAGATCCATTTGGCATTGCCGCTATCGGAGTTGTCTCTGGAGTGGTTTCTATGCATCTCCTCCCTGTCCCATTCTGTATCATTGACCCTTGGTCGCTTGTGCTTGAATTTGCCTGTATGTACAGTGGTACTGGTGGACATACAGTGATAGGCAGAGATATCGCATCTGGATTCTGCCCGTTCCCCAAATTCTGTGGCATGTTAATCCCCACATTATGGTTCATCATTGCTGGCATGCTTAACTGGCTCCCTGTCACTTGGGTATGCTTCGGCACTTCTTGTGTCCGCTTTTGGGGCATCAAGAACTGTGTTGATTCAGCTTGAATCAATGTTGGTCTTTAATAACTCTGTCCTTCCTCTGTCGTTAAATCAGAAGTCGCTCCCATATTATGCTCATTACAGCAGTGCCTTTGAACCTGTGACTGATAGTTATCGGCAGGTTTCAATGTAGGCACGTCTGGGTACATTCTCTGAACCTGAGGTATTTGTGGAAAAAAAGGCATGTCGGAGCTGCTCGGTCTCTGAGATATTCTCAAATTGGGTGTTACATTACCCTGTGTTGGTTCTGGAGGGGCAGTACTGATACTTGAGCCTTGTTCGTTTTCCACATACGGTGGCGGGCGATCATTCAACAATTGTATAATGAACTCCTCATCGTCTGACTCGTCCCCCCTTTTTGAGTTTCTATTGCTCTCTCTATCTCTGGACTGACTCCTGTTTGTCTTATAGGTAGCTTTCCTTCCTTCCGTTTCCCCTTCATCAGTAATTGCTGGGAACAATTTAATCCCCTGCAATACGTCTGATCTCCAAACCTTTTGTGTGGTGTCCCATCTAGCATCCGCTAGTGTCTTTTCTACCTTTCTTATTCTGGTCTCGAACTTCTTTTGTTGTTGGTTTCTAGCTATCAGCTCCCAAATTGCTAGTGCCTCAAATTGTGCTGATCTTGGAGGTACTTTCATGTCGTATAAAGCAAATCTCAGATTTTCTAAAACCCTCAGATTAAACGACCCGTGGATAGGGAACGCTACACTCCCATGTTTTTCCGTTAACTTGCACCATTGTTTTAACCATAAACATGGCGCTACACCCTTTTCTTCAATGACAATGTAAGCAGGTGTACCCTCAGGCGGTGTTTCTTCTCCTACGTTTGCTTTAATATAAGGATCTCCCCTCATGGCACTCTTAAATGCTTTGAAAAGTTTCATCTTTCCGTCTCTTATTTTTCTTAATATGTGTAATCAATAAGTGACTTTAATTCCTGGAATACTCTTCGCTTGCCTTTCCCCTTCTAATTGCGCTTCACGGACTGTGTCCAATCCGTGCGCGACCCTTCTCACCAACCGACCTATCCCAGCGCGGCTCCTAGTGACGTCACACTCACACACTGCGGCTGACAAAGTCCCGCAGCTTGTCTTCTTTCACTCGTCTTTCACTCTCAAACTAATTTCTGCAATATAATGCGAGCACTTTACCAAAATAATAAAACAAATCTGTCGGTTTACTACAGGAAGGGTAACACAATCGCTTCAGAAACCTTAGGGATTTTTCACTAGCCTCGGCAGTTATTCCATCTTTCTCGGTTTCCCGCTTTCGCAAGCAAAATTTGACCCGCAAACTTTACTCTCAACTGATCAATGAACTATTCTAGTGCACTTTAGAATTCGTCAAATCTCAAAGTCGAAGTTTTCTTTCAGTCCGCAACATTCATACTGACTCGTTGACCATGCCCGATCAACCTATTAAACCGACCAGATTACAACATTAGACAAGTGTCTCATACACTTTTCAACATACTCCGGAGTTTCTTGACCTCGCAGGGCCCGTCTCAACATCAACAACCACGTGGACGATTTTTTTCTGCACAAAGCGCTACACACACGTGAAGTTCGACGACTTCCCTACTCTCACACCTTTAGAATAACACTCCCCTTAACCCCCTAAAATCCTCTCACAAACTCCTCAATTAATCTGCGGCAATAAGCTATGCAAGCGCAAAACCCTAACTTCACTCATACCGTCACTAGAAATGCCGAAAACATTCTCACACCTTCATGTCCTCCATTCGCAAGCTCCGAGATCCCGGGAAAGTCATTGGGGACTTAGGGCATCATCATTCCTCCAACTTGTTTTATCAAAGAAAATTCTAACTTGACTCTGTCTATTGTTCGGATGGGGTCCCAAAGGGCAAAACCATCAATCTCTGCTACCATCTACTGATAACGCGTCCAGCCCTTATAAATTACCTGTACCTGGACACGTTGAAGGTCGGTGAATCTTTTAACCGAGTCGGGCTCTCCTCATCCTAAAATAGCTGAGTCATTCAGATCAATAATCAATAACTATTGTGATCGATAATCAATACTCAATTAATAGATCAATATAGCACATCAGAAATCAATAACAGTTGGCATTGCGGCGCACCATGACCTTTCAGTCATGAATAACCACACCAGTTTATTAAAAGTTAGTGAATTTATTTCCCTATATTAACAAAGCTAGCACAATATATATATGTCTCAAAACCAATTGATATATGTATATGAACATTACTAGCTGTCCATAACGGCGGAAGAAAC
Organism: Pleurodeles waltl; assembly: GCF_031143425.1. Lineage (NCBI taxonomy): Eukaryota > Metazoa > Chordata > Amphibia > Caudata > Salamandridae > Pleurodeles > Pleurodeles waltl. The sequence goes on along the minus strand of NC_090444.1, from coordinate 1,146,510,514 downwards.
GCAATCTACGTAAAATCTGAATAATGATACACTCTGTTATCGCAATGCAAATCACCAATATGACTAACTGTATTTGACTAATTGCATACATTCGGTCAGCATAACAAGATTTCAAATCAGCATGATACATTGGGTGTATACCTCGACTAACCTCTAATTGGCATCGGCATGTGGGACTTCATGCAAAATGAATTTAGTCAACACAAATTTGAAAAACTTCTAGCTAGGACCCTATCAAAATAGCAGTTGGTACCTAAAAGGAAAAACACAATGCATAATACATTTATCCTTTCATATTTACCAAATACAATCAGCATTCAAGAAAAGTCTTCGTCCTTCAGGTACCGGTTGATCAGCATGGGGCAAGTTTCAAAAGGGGCAAAGTTAAGGACAAACTACCTTACAGCGGCAAGGAGAATGGGGCAAAGTTACTGCATGGGCAAAACGGGGCAAATCAAAGTTAAAGTCTCTAGGGTGAGAATTCTTAGAGTCTCTTTCTCTCGGATAGAAAAAAGGCATCAGGGTGTCGTCCAAAATGGAGTCTGGCATCAGGCTTCAAACTGGCATCGAGGAAAATGGCTGACTTCTCTTTGTTCGGTGGGTTTAAGTAAGAAACATTCCAAATCTTGCAGGGTCTTCCATTGGAGGGTTCATAGGTTGGCTTCAAATTGTCCAATGAAAAATTGTCTTTTACTAGAACTTATTTGTGCATACATTAGCCTTGGAGCCTTGGAACACAAGTTGTATCATGGTTTGCCAATTATTTTTGGTATCTGTACCTTCATTGTCCGCACCTGCAGAGACTGACCTTGTATCAAAGGGGATGAAACCGGCCTAGTACGAAACCTTGGAGATAAGTGTATTAGTCATCTCTGCTGGAAAAATACAACTTCAAGCAAGAATATGTGTTTTCATTAGTTCAGGGAAAAAAAACACGCAGTTAGAATTTGAGACCAGGCAACTAGGCAAAAGCCTGCACTAAATTTAAGCTAAGCAAAACAGTTTTCAAGCAAGAAATCATGGCATACATTTGCAATTATGACGGATTACTACAATTTTCAATACTTCATGATTAATAAAGCTCGTTTACAATGATGGCGAACTACCCCGAGGGCACATTTTCCCTCGTACATTATTTCTTTTTACTAACATCACTCTATATTATATGTTTGATTATGCAATAGGTATGAATATATGTAGAACCCTCTTTTTCTGCGTCATCACTACTTACTGTTTGTGGACTGAGTGCAATGAAAGATTCTGGTATCCAAGAGACTAATTAGTTAATTTATTCTATTATATACATATCAACATTTTCACCAAATACACCATTTTATTACAAACACGGAGGCTCCTATTATGCTAACTTCTCTTGCTTTAATTTAAACAGCAGCCAAGATAAACTACAAATCCCAGCAATCCCAGCTGGGGAACTACTGAGATATGTCATACAGTAGATAACCAATCAGAGACACAGATGAGTATAAACATATTGACTGAGAGCAACAAGTCCTCTTTTCTTGCTGCTCGCAGTCAAGATAAGTACTATCTTTCTTCTCATGTAGTTGTAATCAATTTGAATGCTTATTTGGTGTTTTTTCCTTATATTATCGCTTTCCCTGTAATAATGTATTGCTATACGTTTCTTTTAATAACCCCTCTTGTTTGTCCAGGTCTATTTTTATAACTGCTCCTTTGTTTTCCTTTTGCTTCCCCAGCGTTCTAAAGCGAACGCCTGGGGCGCGCGCTGTGCACGGCAGCGTTTTTTCTCTATCCTACGCGAGCCGGCACAGCTTCTGGCTCCAACGCATGTAAGGTCAGCTGTTTCCTCAGCTTATTTAATCGCGGTTCCGCTTTACTAGGGCGACCGCTTTTAAACAAAGATAATATTTACCGGTGAGCTCTTCTGCCTTTTTCACTGCGGAGATCAGCTGTTCTCTCAGCTGTTTTTCCTTTTCAGACGGTCACGCTTTAATTAGCGACCGTCTTTTCAAGCTTCATTAAGCATTTTTAACCTTGGTATTATTTCCTCGGTTTTCTGCGCGCTTCACAAAATTAGCCTTTCTTCTCGAGGGCAGTCCACTCCTGCATTTAATTCTTAAATTTATTGAAACAGCTATAATTCTTTCCTTTTACTATGGAAAATTATTCTGAGGATGAAGAAGCTCAACAGATCAAAGAGGATTTAGACTCCTTTATTCAGGACTCGGTCCAGAAAGCAGTTTCCTCCTCAATTTCTGATTTTTTCAAGACCTTTGAAGCCTCTGTCAAACGATTATTATCTAAAACTAAATCAAATAATACCTGGTTGGATTTTGCGGGTCAACCGATGTTTGATCCATCGCTTATCCGTCACCCTAATTCCACCGAATGGACTCCCTGTGACCATGTGTCAGAGTATGTTTAAAAAAATCTACAGCAGCCTTTAGATAAATTAGTACGTAATAGACTCAAATCTGAGTGCCCCAGACCCTCCCTTCCCAACAATATCACTAATACTCCTGTCATTGATCCAAACATGATAATGTTTTTTACTAAATTTGGGAAAGATCCCAAGAAAGGTGTTGACAGAGCCTGGACCAACTGCCAGGACAGGTTACATGACCTATCTGGCCCTCTCACCAGAATTTTGGATTTGGCCGAAGAAGCCAGAATGGAATGCAGTCATTCTTTCCAATTGGGCCCAAAGGGCGATTTGCCTACTTGGCAACACAAACGCCTCAATGGAGCAGGAATGACGCAAAAGCCTGTTACTAAAAATTGATCCGAAACTCAGTACTCTCGCCTCCAAAGAAACGGGTCCAGAAGCCAACGGTTTGCTGTTTGGAGACTCCTTTATAAAAGATCTCAGCAAATATGTTCAAAACTTTACTTCCATGGACAAAGCGCAGTCTTCCATGCAGAAGATTTTTCATTCTAGTGTTTTTGGAAGAGCCGGCAAAGGCAGGAGCCACTTTGCCGGCCGATACACCCAGAGGGGTGCGGTCAATCAGACCAGAGGCTCCACTTCCTATCAACAGGAATACAAGCCACAGTTCTACCCACAAAGGTATCGTTCCTTCAGACGTGGCTTCAGATCCAGAGGTTCACAAAACTCAGGTAAGCGCTCCTGTTTGTGGTCCATTGTTGGTGGGAGGCCGGACGGCATTATTTATGACAAACTGGCAGTCTTTAACAGCAGATCCATGGGTCCTGCAGACAGTTTCAGGCTATCATATAGAACTCTATTCTGTTCCTTTTCAACATTACGTTCCAAAACCCTTAATATTCTCCAAACAACAAAACACTCTGCTCTGTCAAGAGATTCATTCTCTAATCCTCAAGCACGCGATAAAGCCATGCTTCCCTCATACTTCAGGCTTCACAGTACGCTATTCTTGGTCCAAAAAAAGAACAAAAAATTTCGTCCTGTCATAAACCTCAAATTTTTCAACAAATTTGTGGTTTATCACCATTTCAAGATGGAAACTATTCTCCATCTTCAAGATTCGTTATTGACAAACGATTGGATGGTTCGTTTGGCTCTACAAGATGCTTATCTCTCTATCCCCGTTCATCAGTCTTTCAGGAAATTTCTGCAATTCCAATGGAAGGACCAATTTTACCGCTTTACATGCCTTCCTTTCGGCCTTTCTTCAGCTCCTTGGTGTTTCACCAAAGTATTAAAGGCAGTGATAGCTCACTTGAGAGCACAAGGGGTCAGGATTATAGTATACTTAGATGATTTCCTAATTTTACACCAGGACAGATCCTTACTAACACAACAATTGGACATGTTTGTTTCCCTCCTTCAGAATCTAGGTTTTCTTATAAACAAAGACAAATCCAACCTCATTCCGTCCCGTCAAATGGAGTTTTTGGGGTTTCTCATAGATTCTATCAAGGCTACACTTCATCTTCCAGCTCAAAAGATTTCCCACATAAAAAAGGAAATACATTCGGTTCTCAACAAATCACAACTTACGATCAAAACTCTAGCCCGCATAATCGGTCTCCTAGCCTCATCTATTCAAGCCATATTTCCAGGTCCTCTTCACTATTGAGCGCTTCAGCGATTAAAAATTTGGTATCTTCGCGAAGGCTTCACATACAAGGATCTAATCCTGCTAGATCACGAATCCCGGATCGAACTTCAATGGTGGCTCGACCACCTAGACGCTTGGAATGGCCGGGCAATATTCTCTACAGCACCAGATCTTGTCTTAGAATCCGATGCAAGTCGGACTGGTTGGGGCGCAAGATGCGTTCAGTTCTCGTCAAGAGAGGAGTCATCTCTGCACATAAACTGTTTAGAGATTCTTGCAGGTTCCTTTGCGATCCAAACCTTTGCCAAAGACAGGGTAAGTTGTTCTATTCTCCACTGGATGGACAACCTTTCAGCAGTTCGGTATATAAATCACCTGGGAGGTACTCAGTCAAAACCCCTCGCCGAGCTAGCAAAAAGTCTATGGGAATTTTGTCTTCTAAACCAGATTTCCCTACGAACAGAATACCTTCTGGGAAATATGAACACAATCGCAGATTGGTGCTCCAGATATCTTCAAGACTCCAGCGATTGGCGTCTTCACCCTTCTATCTTCAACAATCTTTCTTCCAAATTCGGTCCCTTCTCTGTCGATCTCTTTGCCTCTCGTTTGAACTCTCATATCCCTCAATTCTACAGTTGGCGACCAGATCCTCAATCAATCAATCAATCAATCACTGCATTTGTAAAGCGCGCTACATACCCGCAAGGGTCTCAAGGCGCTGGGGAGGGGGGGTGCTACTGGTCGAAGAGCCAGGTCTTGAGGAGTCTTCTGAAGGCCAGCAGGTCCTGGGTCTGTCGTAGGATGGTGGGGAGAGTGTTCCAGGTCTTGGCGGCGAGGTAGGAGAAGGATCTGCCGCCGGCAGTGGTTTTTCAGATGCGGGGGACTGTGGCGAGGGCGAGGTTGGCTGAGCGGAGGCTTCGGGTGGGGGTGTGGAAGCTGAGTCGGTTGTTGAGGTAGGTGGGTCCGGTGTTGTGCAGTGCTTTTTGTGCGTGGATCAGGAGCTTGAAGGTGATCCTTTTGTTGATGGGGAGCCAGTGCAGGCCTCTCAGGTGGAGTGTGATGTGGCTACGGTGGGGGACATCGAGGATGAGTCGGGCCGAGGCGTTCTGGATGTGTTGGAGTCGTCTCAGGATCTTGTTTGTAGTTCCTGAGTAGAGAGCGTTCCCGTAGTCGAGTCTGTTGGTGATGAGGGCCTGGGTAACGGTTTTTCTTGTGTCGAGGGGGATCCATTTGAAGATCCTGCGGAGCATACGGAGGGTGTTGAAGCAGGACGCGGAGACGGCGTTGACTTGCCTGGTCATGGAGAGAGTGGAGTCGAGGATGACCCCCAGGTTGCGTGCGTGGTCTGTGGGTTCCGGGGCTGTGCCTAGTGACGTGGGCCACCAAGAGTCGTCCCAGGCTGATGGGGTGGGTCAGAGAATGAGGACCTCCGTCTTGTCTGAGTTCAGCTTCAGTCTGCTGTCCTTCATCCAGTCGGCTATGGCCTTCATTCCTCGGTGGAGGTTAGCTTTGGCGGTGCCGGGATCTTCGGTGAGGGATATGATCAGCTGGGTGTCGTCGGCGTAGGAGATGATGTTGAGGTTGTGTTGTCGTGCGACGTGGGCGAGGGGGGCCATGTAGATATTGAACAGTGTTGGGCTGAGGGAGGATCCCTGTGGGATGCCGCAGATGATCTCAGTGGTTTTGGAGCGGAAGGGTGGGAGGCGGACACTCTGGGTTCTGCCGGAGAGGAAGGATGTGGTCCAGGCCAGGGCCTTCTCTTGGATACCGGCGTCATGGAGTCGTGCTGATAGGGTGCGGTGGCAGACCGTGTCAGAGGCTGCTGATAGGTCCAGGAGGATGAGGGCGGCTGTTTCTCCTCTGTCCATCAGGGTCCGGATGTCGTCAGTGGCGGCGATGAGTGCGGTCTAGGTGCTGTGGTTACTGCGAAAACCAGATTGGGACGGGTCCAGGATGTTGTTGACTTCGAGGTAGCGGGTCAGCTGTTTGTTGACAATCTTCTCTGTCACTTTTGCCGGGAAAGGGAGCAGGGAGATGGGACGGAAGTTCTTGAGGTCCTTGGGGTCCGCCTTGGGCTTCTTCAGAAGGGCGTTGATCTCGGCATGCTTCCAGCTTTCTGGGAAGGTTGTTGTCTCGAAGGAACAGTTGATTGTTTTCCGGAGGTGGGGCGCAATGGCTGCGCTGGCTTTGTTGAAGACGTGGTGAGGGCAGGGGTCCGATGGGGATCCGGAGTGGATGGAGTTCATGGTTTTGATGGTGTCTTCGTCGCTGATGCTGGACCAGACGGTCAGGCGACTGGTGCGAGTGGTAGTCGAAGGGGTGGTGGACTCGGTGGTGGGTGAGGGGGGTCGGGGTTGAAGCTGTCGTGGATGTCAGTGATCTTGCGGTGGAAGAAGGTGGCCAGGGAGTCGCACAGGTCTTGAGATGGTGGGATGTCGTTGGTGATGGAGCTGGGGTTGGAGAGTTCTTTCACGATGCTGAAGAGCTCTTTGGTGTTGTGTGTGTTTTTGTCTAGGCAGTCCTTGAAGGCGGTCTTCTTGGCGGTCCTGATGAGTTCGTGATGTCTGCGGGTGGCGCTCTTGAGAGCTGTGTGGTTGTCTGGTGTTCGGTCGTGGAGCCATTTCTTCTCCAGCTTCCGACAGGTGTGCTTGGAGATCCGGAGGTCCTCGGTGAATCAGGCGGCTTTCTTGTTGGTGTGGTTGGTTGTAAAGGTCTTGAGAGGGGCGAGGGTGTTGGCGCAGTCGTTGATCCACTGTGTGAGGTTGGTCGCGGCAGTGTCTGGGTCGGTGGGGTCGGTGGGTGGTCTCAGGGCGAGGGCGGTAGTCAGTTGGTCCCCGGTGACCTTGCCCCAGCAGCGGCGTGGTAGCTGTTGGGTGCGGTGGTGTGTGGTGGGTTTTCTGAAGGTGAAGTGGACGCATCTGTGGTCGGTCCAGTGTGGTTCGGTGGTGTGGTTGAAGGAGACGTGGGGGCTTGCGGAGAAGATGGGGTCATGTGTGTGTCCAGCGGCGTGAGTGGGTGTCGTTACTAGCTGTTTGAGTCTGAGGTTGGCGAGGTTGTCGATCAGGGCGGTGGAGTTGGCGTCGTTGTTGTTCTCGAGGTGGAAGTTCAGGTCCCCGAGGAGGATGTAGTCCGTGGAAGCGAGGGCGTGGGTGCTGATGAGGTCAGCGATGGTGTCACTGAACTGTGGGCGGGGTCCGGGAGGTCTGTAGATGAGAGTTCTTCTGAGGGTGGTGTTGGGGTCGGTGTGGATCTGGAAGTGCATGTGCTCGGCGGTGGTGAGGGTGTCATCGGTGTTCGTTGAGCTTTTGATGGAGTCTTTGTGGATGATGGCGATTCCTCCTCCCACTCCGTTGGTGCGGTCTCTGCGGGAGATCTTGTAGCCCTGTGGGATGGCTATGGCAATGTCTGGTGCTGAGGTGGCGTTCAGCCAGGTCTCCGTCAGGAAGGCAACGTCCGGGGCAGTGGAGTCTAGGAGGTCCCAAAGTTCGATGGCGTGCTTGCGAGCGGAGCGGGTGTTGAGGAGGATGCAGCGGAGGTGGTTGGGTTCTCTGGCTGGTGGTGTGGAGGGTTGGATGCTGGTGAATCTGCAGTTCCGGCAAGTGAAAGGCCCCCGGGTGCGTTTCGGGGTGGCCCGGTAGCAGGGGTGGTCTCGTCTGGTGTTGAGTGCGTGGAGGGTTCTTGCGTCGTAGTGCAGTCTGGCGTTGCGGGGGGTGCGGGTTCCAGGGGTTCTGGTGCTGGGTGCGGTCCAGGCGCGGACGGGCACAGACGGGCGCAGACGGGCGCAGACGGGCTTGCCTTAGGCGCGCCTTCGGCGCGCCAACAGCGCGCCCGCTTCGCGGCCTCCATATGAGGGCAGAGGGAGGGAGGCGCAGCTGGGAGGTGGGAGCGTGGCGGCCAATGGGAGTGAAGGGGGCGGGGCAGCAGGGGCTCAGCAGCAAGGGAAAAACCCGGGGAACGACGGCGGGAGAGGGACAACACAGCACAGGGGTACAGAAAGCAAAACACAGGGGCATAGAATGGAAAAAACAAATGGCACAGAAGCACAAGCTCAGGGGAATAGAAAAAAGGGAGCGAGTAGTCAGGCGGCAAAAGTGGCAACGGAGGTTCAACCCACAGGGGGCTGCGTGGCAGATGGGGGAGCGACCTGCCTGGTGACAGGGTCAAAGGTCGCTCTCTACCACCGCTTCGCGGTCTCCATATGAGGGCAGAGGGAGGGAGGAGCAGCTGGGAGGTGGGAGCGTGGCGGCCAATGGGAGTGAAGGGGGCGGGGCAGCAGGGGCTCAGTAGCAAGGGAAAAACCCGGGGAAAAACCCAGGGGAAAACCCGGGGATAAAACAGCGGGAAAAGACGGCGCGAGAGGGACAACACAGCACAGGGGTACAAAAAGCAAAACACAGGGGCACAGAATGGAAAAAACCAATGGCACAGAAGCACAAGCTCAGGGGAATAGAAAAAAGGGAGCGAGTAGTCAGGCGGCAAAAGTGGCAACGGAGGTTCAACCCACAGGGGGCTGCATGGCAGATGGGGGGAGCGACCTGCCTTGGCCACCAACGCTTTTCAACAGGATTGGTCCAACCAAACCAATTATGCCTTTCCTCCCTTGATAATGATCCCCAGAGTTTTGGCGCAGGTCCGCCGCCAATCCACCAAAGTGCTATTGATTACACCCCTTTGGCAGGGTCAGCCTTGGTTCCCTTCAGCTCTCGAATTACCGGTAGACCTTCCTGTTCTTCTTCCACTCTTTCCCTCTCTTTTGTCGAATCCTCAGAGACAACCTCACAACCTGATACTCAACCACTCTCTTCAGTTAGTCGCTTGGATGGTTTCAGGTCTGCCTGGAGAACCCCAGGAATTTTGCAGGAAGCTGCAAGTTTCATACATCAAGCCTGGGCTCCCGGCACAACTAAAGCTTACAAGTCAGCCTGGTCAATCTGGCATAATTGGTGTCTGGTCAGGGGTGCCGATCCCTCTTCAGCAGATGTAGTCCTGGTTGTTACTTCCTTAGCCTCCCTGGCAGCCCAGGGCAAGGCTTATAGAACAGTCAATATGTACAGATCCGCGATTTCCGCGGAACATGATCGAGTCAATAATAAACCCATTGGCAAACATCCTCTAATTTGTCGACTGTCAAAGGGAATACCTTTTTACCAAACCTCCGTTGCCTAAGTACAATTCTATGTGGGATGTGAATGTGATCTTACAGTTTCTTTTATCTCAACAGTCTAATTCTCGTTTATCCCTAAAATTTCTTTCTGCTAAACTAACCATTCTCCTCTGTCTAGTTTCTCTCAAACGTATCTCTGATGTTAAAGCCTTGATGTGACTTCGGTACAGTATACTCCTCAAGGTGTTTTCTTTCAGGTTCGAAGAAGGACGAAAACTAATTCATAGTCAGTTTTTTACCCATATTTCCCTGATCATGCTAATATATGCGTAGGAACTTGTTTGAAAGAATATATATCAAGAACTAGAGAGTTGAGAAAGCCTTCTGAAACTCAACTCCTCGTCTCTTTCAGATCCCCTCACAATCCTGTCACTTCCACTACTATGGCCCGTTGGGTAAAATGGATTATGAATTTGGCTGGTATCAACATTTCCCTCTTTGGGGCCCATTCCACCAGAGGAGCTATGGCTTCCAAGGCATTTTGGGCAGGATTGAGTTTAGGCGACATTCTCAAATCAGCTGATTGGTCAAATGTCTCAACCTTTAGAACCTTTTATTGTAAGCCTGTTTCCCATGTAGCTAATTCAGTAATTTCTATGCTTTGAACTAGCATAATAGGAGCCTCCGTGTTTGTAATAAAATGGAGATTTTCTTAGCTTTAGTGAAAGAAAGTCTTGATTTTATTAAACACACGGAGGCGAGTATTATCCCACCACTATGGTTCTTCTGTTTAACCCTCCCTTTGTTCTTAGCAGGTACAGCTACCGCTACCAACCAAACATCTTAAGGTTCCTTCTTCACCATACCAGGATGCTCCGATGGACATACCTTCTTTGATTCAGAAGAGGACTCTTCTTCAAGACCTTTTTATCCCAGAACTTGATCAAAAGACTGTTAATATCATCTAGCGTTTTGAAGCCTTATTTTCAATTTTGTTGGCATGCGCTATTTTACTCTTGATTGTTCCTTTATTCAGAGTGGCTTAACTGCTCTGCAAGAAAAGAGGACTTGTTGCTCTCAGTCAATATGTTTATACTCATCTGTGTCTCTGATTGGTTATCTACTGTATGACATATCTCAGTAGTTCCCCAGTTGGGATTGCTGGGATTTGTAGTTTATCTTGGCTGCTGTTTAAATTAAAGCAAGAGAAGTTAGCATAATACTCGCCTCCGTGTGTTTAATAAAATCAAGACTTTCTTTCACTAAAGATAAGAAAATCTAAATTTTCTGCCAAAACCCGTATAGAAGCTACTCTTCTGATACTCTTCAACAGATTTTTGACCATCGAGTTTTAAAAACTATAAAAAAAAATTAAGTTACTCAAACATGACATTTGTAAAGGAAAAATGTCCTAGCTAACGTAAAGGAAATTTTAAATTCTGTTAAGGACACTGAGGCAAGGGTTATGTATTTCTTTCTTCAATTTTTTATTTTCAGTAGGTTTAAAGATGAAAAGTAAAGTGTGAACACTACATATCCCATGAATCAAAGAACATGTCCAGGACAACCATAAACCAATCATAATACTGTCCACATGTCCATATAAATCCATGCCCCACTAGGTCCTTCCTCTTTCTTCACTGCTGCTAGTCAGTTAAGTCCTTCGCTTCCATAACGACTCTGGGTTGTTCTGAGTTATCAGGGTTCAGAGCATTACCGTGATTTTCTGCACGTTATCTCAACAGTGTTCTGTTATTGTACTGTTTTCAGCTTGTGCTATATATATACGCATGGTAGACTTTGGCCCGAGCATGTTTGATTCTGCGTGGGTCCCCTAGGTGACGCTGTTACATGCTGTCAGAGGATCCCATTAGGCACGCTGAGGCCAGTTTGCAGCACACTTCCACAGCACTCCATAGGCACACGACTGTGGTGACCTACTTATGAAAGCCTCCTGGAACCTTATGACATCGGGTGTTTGTGATGTCATGATGTTCCATGGGTCTTACGTGCTTCACTCTTTCTGTGGCCCTTTCGACATGAAGACTGCTGTTATTTCTCTCTAATAAATATTTAGAAACACTTTTCACTGCGTGTGCGCTTCTTCAACGACATGCGCTAGGGAGAAGGTGGATGTGCCCTAATTTAGGCATTGGGTTCCCTGCTGGTAGCCACTCCCTACCAACCCTCGCTGAGACACCGCAAGCACGGTACTTCAGGATGCATCAGATAGTGACCAAGAGGAGAAGCCTGGACCCAGCAAGAGGAACCGCCCGGACCGTGGATCGGACCCGCACCCGGCACCTCTTAAGGTGCTAACTTTCGACCCCACAGAAATAGTTCACCCACGTTCCACCAACTGGACTCCCCTTCCTGAGGTAGCTAGCTACGTCCAGTCACTCCTCCGATAGGGTTTCGACAAGGACCTCAGGATGAGGCTCAGGTCGGAATGCCCCAGACCAGACCTGGAGAGCCAGGTTTCTGATACACCAGAGGTGGATCCCACAATGGTGAATTTTATGAAGAAATAGGCTGAGGACCCCAAAAAAGGGCTGGACAGGGCCTGGCGTTCTTGTCAGGATCGATTGCTGGACATTTCAGGCCCCATAACTAAGATCTTGGAGCTGGGGTCCACGTCAAGGAAACCGGTGTAGCAGTAGACCCAGATGTCCTCATAGGATGGACGCAGCGTGCCGTCTGCCAGTTGGGCAATGCCAACGTGGCGATATCAACAGAACGGAGGTGCTCTAACCTAATGCGTATAGACCCAAAGCTCAACATCCTCGCTTCCTCAGAGGCGGGTCTGGTGGCACAGGGTCTCCTATTTAGTGGGCCATTCGTTAAAGACCTGGCCAAGTTTGTGGCAACTTACATCACTGTAGACAAGGGGCATCTGTCTTTGAAAAAGGTCTTCCAAAACCACCTTTTTGGCAGGGCTGGTCGATACAGGGCCTGTTTGTCAGGCCGAGGTGTATACCAGGGCTCCCAACGAGAAACCTTTACTTGCTCCCGGGGAGGTTGGTAGGGCCAACATACTGCTCAAACCTTCTGCCACACCAGGACACGTGGGGGTCGCCAAAGCTTCTGCAAAGGTTACGGCAGGGGCCAACATAGAAACAACTCTAAACCAGGATACTCAGGTGAGTCTCATACCTTTATCAGAGGTGATTTGTGGGGGCAGGATCAGAATGTTAATTCACAACTGGAGGTCGCTGACTCAGGATCCATGGGTCCTCGAGTCTGTCATGGGGTACAAGATGGAGTTCGACAACTCCCCGATACAGACAGTCCCTCCTCAGGAATTATATTTTTCCAAGCAAGATCGAGCCCTCATCTCAGAGGAAATTTCCGCTCTCAAGCAAAAAGGCACCATATGTGTTTCTATTCATCCAGGGGAATTCATCAGTTCTATATTTCTGGTCAGCAAGAGAGGAGGCAGATCTCGCCTAGTGCTCAACCTAAAGCTATTCAATTCTTGGATTGTCTACTGACATTTCAAGATGGAAGGCATTCATCTTCTCGAGATCTACTGCATGAGGGACACTCGATGGTCCAGCTGGATCTAAAGGACGCATACCTTTCAGTTCCCATTTTTGCTCCACAAAAGCGTTTTCTTCAGTTTTACTGGCTCGGTCAGTGTTACGAGTGCAAGGTCCTTCCTTTCGGTCTCTCCTCGGCTCCATGGTGTTTCACTAAGCAGATGAGACCAGTGGCTCTTCGGGCTCGCAGCGTCAGGTTATTCATCTACCTCTACAATATCCTCATTATGGCCCAGGATCCACAGACAGTAACCCTGCATTTGTCATGGACAATTCAACTTCTACAGGACCTGGGGTTCATCATCAGTCAACCGAAATCCTGCCTGGTTCTCTCCCGGCAGATGGAATTTTTGGGATTCCAGATTGATTCGGTGTTGTCACAGTTGATCCTTCTGTCGCAGAAGGTCCACTTGATCAAGAAGGAATTGAGAGCTGCATTGCGAGGCCAGGCAATATAATTGAGGTCAGTAGCTCGGATTGTGGGCCTACTGGCCTACTCCATCCAGTCCATATTTACAGGCCCCCTCCATTCCAGGGCCCTTCAACGCCTCAAGATAAAGCACCTTCAGAAGGGATTGAGTTATCCAGAGCATATACAACTCTCGTCGGAAGCCAGGCCGGAGATGAATTGGTGGTTATCCCCTATGGAGGCCTGGAATGGCAGGGCAATCTTTGGCAGTGCCCTCGACATTATCTTGGAGTCGGATGCCAGCAGGTGGGAGGGGGAGCCAGATGCGGGTCCCTCTGCACAGGAGGCTGTTGGTCGGAGAAGTAGCTTCAGATCCACATCAACTGCCTGGAACTTCTAGTGGGTTCATTTGTGGTCGACAGTCTATCACCGTCCAAGACGGGCTGCTGTATTTTACTGCGGATGGACAACATCTCAGCAGTCAGGTATGTCAACAGGCTGGGAGGTTCGAGGTCCCGGATGTTGGCAGAGATTGCCAAGGATTTTTGGCATTTTTGTCTGAAACATTGGATTTCTCTCATAGCAGAATATCTACTGGGATTTAAAAATTCGGTGGAGGATTGGCACTCTCGCCACCTTCAGGACTTCAGCGATTGGAGGGTTTTCTATCATCTCAATCGCAGAAGGAGCCCATGCTCAGTGGACCTCTTTGCCTCTCAGCTCAATTGCCAACTTCCAAATGTTTTCAGTTGGTGCCTGGATACTGAAGCTCTGGCGACAGATGCATTCCTGCAGGATTGGTAGTCTCACCTGGGTTATGCTTTTCCTCCGTTCAGCATGATACCCAGAGTATTAGCTCAGACGCGAATCCAGAGGGCCGAGATTGTTCTGGTCACGCCGCTATGGAGAGCTCAGCCTTGGTTCCCCATGGCGTTAGACATGACATGCAATGTTACTCTCCTGATTCCGTCAAGGCACAATCTCCTTTTGGACCCAGTGAGCTGCCACATCTTTTGATCACATCATATCAATTGAGTTTACTAGCTTGGAGGGTTTCCGGAAAAGATGGAGTTTGCCAGGCATTTCGGCACAGGTTTCAGCCTATATTGACCAGGCCTGGCCACCTAGTACTCACAAACGATATGCATCCGCTTGGCGGAGATGGGTATCTTGGTGTAACAAAAGGAATGCAGATCCCCCTCGAGCAGATGTCTGCCTTGTAATCAATTTTCTATCTTCATTGGCGGATTCTGGTTTAGCTTACAGGTCAGTAAACAACTACAGGTCAGCTATGTCTGCAGGCCATATCCAGGTTAATGGCAAACCTTTTGGGGATGCCCCCTTGGTGTGTAAGTTAATGAGAGGCATTAGGTTTTCTAAACCTCCCCAAGCCAGATATTCAACCCTGTAAGACGTGAACATTGTGCTTCAACTTGATTTCTTGGCCTGATAATAAGTATCTATCGCGTAAACAATTATCAGCTAAACTAACTATGCTGTTGTGCCTTATTTCTTGCAAAAGGGTCTCAGATGTCCGAGCTCTAGATATCAGAGGTAGGAAATTTTCTCCTGAGGGGGTCAGTTTTTCCATATCCAGCAGAACGAAGACAAACATTAGGTCAGTTTCTTATCTGCCTTTTCCTTCTGACAAAAAGCTTTGTGTGGTAGAATCTATCGAAGCCTATGAGGTGGCTACCAGTGAGTTTCGGGTTGAACCTGAGGGACAATTGCTCATCGCTCTCCGGAAACCTTTTGGACTGGTGTCATCTGCCACTCTGGCTAGATGGATGCGATGGTTGTTATCTGAGGCAGGAACTGACATCTAAATTTTTGATGCTCACTCGGTGGGAGGCGCCAGGGTGTCAAAATCCTTTGCGTTGGGATTTCGTCTGGAGGATATCATGAAAGCAGCGGACTGGTCCTCGGAATCTGTGTTCAAATCATTCTATTACAAACCAATTGTGGATGTAGCGTCAGATGTGGTGGCACAGCTTTGAACAAGCATAATCGGAGCTTCCGGTCCTGACATAGAATAAAAACATTTCTAGCTAACGCAAGAAGAATTTTCAATTCTATTAAGGACATGGAGGCGAGGATTATCCCACCCTGAGTGTTGGCATTACTACGTAAGGTATAAGTACATGATTTTTTCAATACTTTTAATGTATGAAATATCCATTCTCACCCATTGTTATTATTGCTTAAACATGCTATAGATACATATTTTTTTGGCTTTGATTCCTCTCCTAGGTAATGAACAGAAGCAAGCATGAATTGGCATTTTGGTTCCAAGTGGTTTGACAATTTACAACGTCTTCTTCTGAAGGTCTTCGTTCTTTGACCATGAAGGTTGGTGGAGTTCCAGGTCCTGTTCTTTGGCCATTCAGTTTTTGTTCGATCCAGGTAATTTATGGAGGTTGACTTTTTACTTCAGCCTTTGAAAGAAATGGGAGGTTAGGATGGTGGAAGTTACTATTGAAGGGCTGAGCCATTTGAGATTTTTCCATGTGATACATAAACTGGGTTTTATGGGATTTGTACTTTACATTGCAGTTTTTTTCTTTATTATTGTATCTGATTGGTTGCTGTAAAATGTGTACTAAAAAAAGAGGAGCATATTCCTCGCCTCCGTGTCCTTAATAGAACTGAAAATAATTTTTGCGTTAGCTAGAATTTTTTCTATTGTGTAACCAAAGTTTCACAGCATGGCCGTCATTCATGAACTGGTCGAACACACCAAGCCTCTCTTAAATGTAACCATTCCCAATGTTACATAAAATAGCCGCCACCAGCATGGTATACGTGGATTTCATGAGCCGGTAGAGTACACTAAACCATTCTTGCTATCAGTCATCACTAAGCTGCATAGATAAACCTCAGACAACTTAAATGCGTGGTCCTTGAATTAGGAGCTGTTAAAAGCCACAAATAACAGTTTCCCCAATCATCACAAGGTAAATGCTCTATGTTAAATACTCTTTTAGGCAACCAATGGCAATAAAAGTAACACTGCAACAGTACCTTAAATGTCTTTACAAATCTCACAAGCAAAAACGTGAGAATTTGCCATAACCACTGTATCCTCGCTTATCTTTTGTAGACCCACAAGTATAATAAAATATGGAAAGTCTTCCTCATTGCCAATTGTAGAGGTGGGCAGGCTGTGTGTAATGAGACACTGAAACACCACTAGGGAGCTTTGACAAAAATAAATGGGACTTTCGAGGATATAAAACCACAAATTAGCACTTTATGAAATGACGTCACATGAACTTGACTTGATGATATCACTGGAAGTAATATCAGCTGCCATATTGGATACATTTATCATGTGGCTAGGCCTTGACATAAAGAAAAAAGCAGTTTTAAAATACTGTGGTGAGCCTTATCCTTATAAACATTTAAAATAAATAGGAACACAGTGAAGATCTGTCAACTAAAAACCCACCTATCAGTTACGAGACATGCATTTTAATGAAAATGACAGACCACAATGATTAATATTCCCTGTATAATTTTCAACCCCATTCCAAATACTACTGAGCCAATTTCCCACTGAAGCAAACCCCTTACCAACCTTTTCCCAAACACCTGGTTCTTTCAACTCCTTCAAATCATTACTTGCGTTAGTCAGATTAGTAAGTAAGTCTCTCATCTCTTTACTATTGTAAGGTATGTACGAGCAACAATGCCTAGAGTTAATCATTTTACAGAGTCCGCCATCCTTCGCTAAAAGAATGTCTAAAGCAAGACGATTTTTCTATCCACAGCCAATTCAGTATCTATCAGGAGTATTGCCCCTGAAAAATTTGTCAGCATGTTATCCACAATAGGAGACAACGTTTGAATCTTGATCGAATTCAGGATGACTCCCACTGAAGGAATCACCGCACTGAATATATATCTCCTACTATAGCAGAAGAGGTCTTCCTCCTCTGTCTCTTATGATGTATTTCTGTCATTTTTGGAAACTTTTTCAAATCCTCCATCTGGTAAATCTTTGGGAAAACTATTCCCAAATAACATGTCCCATACCATCCTCTTAGAAGACGGTAATATGCATTAAGTCCACACATGTAATATATCCCTGGAATCGCAGGGTCCTGTCCATTCCACATAAAGGTCCATTTACTCTGAAACAAAAACACATGCCTACATTTACTCATACCCACAAATAAAGTGTCAGTGCGTGACTTTGGCCTATATATACAAAGCTCCCCTACGTGTAATGCATCTAAAGCGAATGTTCTTTGCGTTTTAATTGCATTATAAGCATAATCATTCTTGTAAGTCCTTTTCTCTAAACCCTTTTCTAATTTCTCCTTCAGCCGCTTTTCTCCTGTCATCAGTATGATCTAAGAAGCTCTTCTCTAAAGGTGTAAGCAAGCATGTCAAATTGTTTTATGTGCATAAGCTGTGCCAAACGTTAGTGTAGGTTCGAAGAATCCTCTAACTAATACTATGGGGGTCATTACAACCCTGGCGGACGGTGTTAAAGCGGCGGTAAGACCGCCAACAGGCTGGCGGTCTTTTTTTTAGTATTATGACCATGGCGGTTACCGCCATGGTCATCCGCCGCTTCCCCATTCCGCCCGGGCGGAGACGACCGCAGGGCTGGAGACCTGACTCTCCAGCCCAGTGGCTGTGACAATACCGCCGCCGGTATTGTGACCCGGCTTACCGACGTGGATTTCCAGCGGTAGGAACCGCCATGAAATCCATGGCGGTAAGCACTATCAGTGCCAGGGAATTCCTTCCCTAGCACTGATAGTGGTCTCCCCCACCCCCCATCCCGACCCCGACTCCCTCCCCTACACCCCCCACCACCCCTGCCTCCCCCCAAAGGTGGCAGGGCCCCCCTCCCCACCCCGACCCCCGACATTACCTTACACATACACACCCGACACGCACGCAGGCACCACCAACACACATACACGCACACACACCGACATACATGCAAACATCCACACACACAGTCAGACACCCACATTCACGCACACATTTCCGAAACATGCAACACCCCCTCAAGCATACACGCAGTCACACACCCCCCTACATACACAGACGCACACCCCCATGCACCCACACAACACACAACACCCCCCACCCCCCCCTAACGGATGATCGACTTACCTGTTCCGTTGATCCTCTGGGAGGGGACGGGAGCCATGGGGGCGGCTCCGCCAACACCACACCGCCAACAGAACACCACCACAGGATCACAGGATGTGATTAGCTCGGCAGTGTTCTGTTGGCGTGGCGGTGGAGGTGGAGCAACCTCCACTTCCCCGCCGCCCGCAAGTATGGCTGTTGGCGGCACTCCGTCGGAAAAACGACGGAGAGCAGCCAACGGTCATAATACGCCGAGCGGCAAACCGCCACTACTGGCGGTCTTCCGCACGGCGGTCCCTCGGCGGTCTTCTAAAAAGACCGCCGAGGTTGTAATGACCACCCATGTCATTATCCTTAGCTACTCCACTCAAATACCTAATAATAGGAACAAACGAAAACACAACATCGTGGTTAGAATAGAAATACTGAATATACTCCTAGTTATAGAACCTTGTTAGTAACAGACTACAACTTATCCCGTATGTTAATGGAAGACTATGATAGGTGACTCCTTCCTCGACTGATGAAGGAATATGCGTACACACAAAACAATCCTTTGCATCCATCGTCTCAACATACTCACTCACAAAGTGATAGAAAACATTAGAACAAAGTTCTACTTGTGTATTAGTATAATCATGCAAATATTTCTCCTCTAACTTAAACCTCTCTAAAGCTGTTAGTGTGGTAGTCTCAAAAGCAGAAGAATGGTTAGCTCCTTTTGCTCCTTTCGCGTCAAGAACAGACATTCCCACAATCAATACTATAAACAAAATTCCACATATAATTGCCAAACCAATGCTCATATATTTACAGCGCCTAGCATCTCTAGCTTGCTTATCTACGTCAGCCATGATCTGTAAAGAATCAGAAAGCAGAAGTAACTTCAAAAGCTTGCAGCAAAAAAATAAAAAATAGACAACACTTTCAAATTCACTTCCAGGAACCCTTCTTCCTTGTCAAAATCAGTTAGCAGCTTGTCAAATCAGGTTTCAAAAAGTCAAATCAGGTTATCAATGTCTTTTCCGGTTACTTTCAACAGTCTCTTTCTCAAAAATATGTCTCAGATTCTTTTAACAATTCAGTTCATCAATCTTTTTCACGTCACATCAAAATATTGACTCAGAACTTCCCTATATAAAACAAAAAGACATAAACTCTTGTTGCCATTCGTTTGTACTTGCATACGCCCATTCAGGACCTGCGTATCTTCCACTTGCTATTCTCTTTCTTTTCAACTTTCGATCACCATTCATCTCTCCTTCACTTAGTTCTTCTTTTCTCGTAGTATCTACTTCTTCCTCTATCGTTGGTTCGACTATCACCTCTTTCCTTTTCTCCACTTGTGAATTCGGGCACTTATCTCCTTTTCGTAAACCTTCTGTCAATATTCTCTTCAGAACTGAACTTGAATCCTTATCTTTCTCTGTGGTGTTTTCTCTTGACAGACCTGCAACCAGTTCAGGACTCATCTGCTTCTGGGAGAACCCCCTCGATACTAGACTCTCCTGCTGGTTCAGTTGAGATAGGTTCCCCAGCACCCTCTTGGAGATCTCCACCTTCATCTCTCACAGGGGTGATGGAACCGTCTTCAACAAGCTTGGGTTCAGCTTCAGTTCTTCCTTGCTTCTTTTCCAGTGCTGTAATTTGTCGCTTAGCTGTTGTACTCTCAACAATGCTTCTTCATGCTCCAGTGGACATGCCACTTTCTTCGTGTGACTTGCGTGAATCCAGTTCTGGATCTCAGCACGCTGCACAACTGTCGTAGTCGTTAGGACCACCTGGTAGGTCCCTTCCAACAAGGCTCCAAACACGTATTGCGCACATGCTTTCGGACAACAACCCTGTCACCGGCTCTCAGGTTGTGCCCTGGATCGTGAATTGGTGGCAGTGTGGTGGCCTCCACCTTCTGAGAGAAAGAACGGACTACATCAGCCAGACCCTTGCAGTAATCCAACACCATATTATCTGTAATGTTCACAAGTGCATTTGCTGTAACTGCTGGCAACCTCATTGCTCTGCCCATGAGGATCTCATGGGGCGACAATTGTGTCTTCCTGTCAGGTGTAGTCCTCATTGACATCAACACCAAAGGCAATGCATCAGGCCATTTCAGATTCTTAGCGGCGCACATTTTTGCAATCCTTGACTTCAAAGCACTATTCATCTGCTCCACTAGTCCTGATGCTTCAGGGCGGTAACTACAATGCAACTTCTGCTCAATGTTCAATGCTGCACACAGTAGTTTAATCACCTCATTATTGAAGTGGGTTCCCCTATCTGATTCCAAAGAGATCGGAAATCCGAAGCGCGGTATCAGTTCCCTAAGCAGCAATTTTGCTACAGTGAGGCTACAATTTCTTCGGGCAGGGTACGCTTCAATCCAATGACTAAAGATGCACACAATCACCAACACATATCTCAAACCTCCACACACAGGCATCTCAATGAAATCCAATTGCATTCTGCTGAATGGACCTCCCGCTCTTCCAATGTGGCTAAAATTAACCACTGTCCCTTTCCAACCATTTCATTGCTGACAAATGACACAGCGATGTCAAACTGTTCAGCTGCCTGTCTAAACTTGGGGTTAAACCAATCAATTTTGAACAGACGAACCATGGCATCCCTCCCAATGTGTGCCTGACCATGATAGTACCTCGCCATCTGAGACAACAGGCTATTTGGTAAAACCAACGGACCCTCTTCTGAAACCCACAACTCATCCATTCATTTTGCTCCATGAACGTTTCTCCTCCTTGTCAACATTACTCCGTAAAGATTTTAACTCTTCTAAGGTGTCAATTACTTTTAATGCAAAACTCGTACATATTGGCCCTCATTACAACCCTGGTGGTCGGTGATAAAGAGGCGGTAATACCGCCAACAGGCCGACGGTAAAAAAAATTGAATTTTGACCACGGCGGAAACTTCCAACACAGACGGACACTTTAACACACCAACCCCCACGGCGGTAGCAACAAGCACCGCGCCTGTAACTGCCAACAGCCAGGCGGACGACAATGTACCGCCCACTGTATTATGAGAGGCCAATCAGCCACCTTTTCCAGGGCGGTACCAAAGCCATCAAAAGCACGGTGGAAACGGTACACAAAAGGGAAACGACTCACCTTTCGACACTCAAGGAAGAACCACAACGCCATGGAGCCTGAGTTGCACATATTTCCCATGCTGGTCTACCTCCTCCTACACCAGGAGCACGAACAGCGGTGAAGACGACCACGGTGAGTACTGAACCTAGCACACAAGGTAGGGGGGGAGGGAAAAGAGAGTGACACACACATGCAACATGCAACACGCAACTCCCCCACCCCCAACAACATACACACAAACTGATGCAACAATATTACATATCCACCCCGTACCCCTCAGGAATAACACAAGGACAAAAGGATGTGAGTAAAGCCAGTGTAATAATAAAACTTTAAATAAATACGTCCTTAAAGCACAAAACAGTATCTACAATATATACAAATGGAGAGACAATGCCCAGTCCAAAATGTCCGTGGCCCACAGGGCCATAACACAAAGGCAAAGGCCACACTTGACTCCTGCCTCAATACGGAGAGAACACTGCTGGGGCATCAGGTCGAAAATATACAGGCACCTCAGGGGGAAGGGGAACGGGGAGCACCTCAGATGGAAGATGGTACAACGCCACTGCTCCTGGAGGTGGCTACATGCCCTCTGCAATGTCTTGTGGAGTGCAAATCTCTCTAGTGGGTGGTTTTCCCACTGTTTGGTCCTGGGGAGTGCAAAGCCACAGTCTCTCGAGTGGGTGGTTTGCCCACTGCTTGGTCCTGGAGAGTGCAAAGCCACAGTCTTTCAAGTGGGTGGTTTGCCCACTGTTTGGTCCTGGGGAGTGCAAAGCCACAGTCCCTCAAGTGGTTGGTATGCCCACTGCTTGGTCCTGGGGAGTGCAAAGCCACAGTCTCTCAAGTGGGTGGTTTGCCTACTGCTTGGTCCTGGGGAGTGCAAAGCCACAGTCTCTCTAGTGGGTGGTTTGCCCACTGCTTGATCCTGGAGAGTGCAAGGTCACAGTCTCTCAAGTGGATGGCTTCTCCACAGGTTCGGGAGGGGGCTTTGTGCCCAGTGTGCTTCATCCTGGCAAGGAGGGGGTGAGTGGATGCCTTCTTCCACTGGTTCTGGAGGGGGCCTTGTTCCCAGTGTGCTTCATCCTGGCAAGGAGGGGTGAATGGATGCCTTCTTCCACTGGTTCTGGAGGGGGCCTTGTGCCCAGTGGGCTTCATCCTGGCAAGGAGGGGGTGGATGGATGCCTTCTTCCACTGGTTTTGGAGGGGGCTTTGTGCCCAGTGTGCTTCATCCTGGCAAGAAGGGGGTGAGTGGATGCCTTCTTCCACTGGTTATGGAGGGGGCTTTGTGCCCTGTGATGCAGATCCGGGATGGTGCAAGGTCACAGTTTCTCACCTGGGTGTCACACCTACAGTTGTTGCAGGGGCAAGGACGCACTACAGCCCATATAGTCACGACTACACACTGTTTGCTGGCGGTGAGGGCTGCTCAGTGGTGACAGTTGCGGGGCTGGCGGCGTCCTGTCAGAGGTGGGGGGAGGCTCCAGCCCTTCCCCTGCAGCCTCGGACGCATGCCCACTGGGGCTGCTGCTGCTGGCAGTGGTGCTGCTGGCAGTGGTGCAGGTGGTGGTGCTGGCGACAGTGCAGGTGGCGGTGCTGTCAGTGGTGGAGGGAGGCTCCAGCCCTTCCTCTACAGCCTCAGACGGCTGCCCACTGGGGCTGCTGCTGCTGGCAGTGGGGCAGGTGGCGGTACTGGCGGCATTGCAGGTGGCGGTGCTGCCAGTGGTGAGGGGAGGCTCCAGCCCTTCCCCTGCAGCCTCGGACAGCTGCCCACTGGGGCTGCTGCTGCTGGCAGTGATGCTGCTGGTAGTGGTGCTGGTGGCGGTGCCGGTGGCGGTGCTGGCGGCGGTGCAGGTGGCGGTGCTGCCAGTGGTGGGGGGGACTCCAGCCCTTCCCCTGCAGCCTCAGACGGCTGCCCACTGGGGCTGCTGCTGCTGGCAGTGGTGTTGCTGGCAGTGGTGCAGGTGGCGGTGCTGGTGGCGGTGAAGGTGGCGGTGATGCCAGTGGTTGGGGGAGGCTCCAGCCCTTCCCCTGCAGCCTCGGATGGCTGAAGTGCCTTGGCTGGTGTTGTTTGTCCAGATGCTGCTCCAGCCCCAGGCACCAGATCCATCCTGCCTGCGGCGTCTGTTCCTTTTACATTGGCCTTGGCAGCTGTTGTTTCCTTCCTGCCCTTGGCAGCTGGTGGTGCCTCTGTGCTTCTGCCAGCTGGTGTTCCCTTCCTGCCCTTGCTAGCTGGTGGCACCTCCTTGCTTCTGCCAGCTGGTGGTGCCTCCTTGCCCTTGCTAGCTGGTGGTGTCTCCTTGCCCTTGCTAGCTGGTGGTGCCTCCTTGCCCTTGCTAGCTAGTAGTGTCTCCTTGCCCTTGGCAGCGGGTGGTGCCTCCTTGCCCTTGCTAGCTGGTAGTGCCTCTTTCCCCTTGCTGGCTGGTGTTCCCTTCCTGCCCTTGCTAGCTGGCAGTCCCTTCTTGCCCTTGGCAGGTGGTGCAGGCACACTGGCAGTGCTGACGGGTGCCTCCTTGGAGCCTCTCACACATGCAGTAGCTGCAGAAACTGTAGTGGCCATGGACTGGGTGGCTGAGGTGCTGGCCTGGGTTCTGGCCACCCTGGCTCGAAGTGAGGGGGGTGGGGGGTGGGAGAGGGGCAGGGAATAGGTATAGGGTGGAGAGGAAAAGCCTTTTAGGGACCATGGGGCTGGAAGAGGGTGAAGGTTTGGGAATGGAGGAGGAGGGAGTGGTTGTAGGATGTGTCTGTCTGCTGTGTTTGGGTGCAGATGCATGGGCTGGATGCTGTCGTGAGGTGGATGGCTGTTGGATGTCCGAGTGCTTGTGTTTGTGTGGAGGGGGCACAGACACAGTGGGAGAGGACACAGGCGTGTGCATGGATGTGGGGGTGGTGACTGCCAGTGAGGGGCGTGTAGTGATAGGCGTGCTGGTGATGAAGGTAGTGGACGAGTGGAGACGCTACTGGGAGGGAGGTGGAGGACGAGGAGGAGGGGGACACAGTGGAGGCAGTGGATGTTGGTGTGTCTGCATCTGGATGGTGCTTGTGTGAGTTCCTGTGGGATGAAGTGTGGTGCTTGTGTTTGCCTGAGCCACTTCTTTGTGTTGATTTGGGTGCATGCTGGTCTGAAGGTGTGCTTGGAATAGGCTGGGGTTGAGGGGAATTGGACTGGATAGAGGAAGTTAGAGGTGGAGGCTAGAGACAGGGACAATGGCTGTCGTCAGTGAGTTGGCCAGAGCCTGGAATGATCTCTGTTGGGCCGCCACGCCAGAGTGAATGCCCTCTAGGAATGCATTTGTTTGTTGCAAATGCCCTGCTAGACCCTGGATGGCATTCAGTATGGTTGACTGCCCAACAGAGAGGGATCTCAGGAGGTCAATAGCCTCCTCATTGAGGGCAGCAGGGCTGACTGGGGCAGGGCCTGAGGTGCCTGGGGCAAAGGAGATGCCCACCCTCCTGGGTGAGCGGGCACTGGAAACTCACTGAGGGGCTGCTGGGAGGGCTGTGCTGGTACGGAGGGTGGCGGCTGTACCTGTAGTTGGGGTGGGCACAGAGGTGTCCGCCACCGCCTGGGAGCTTCCATCGGAGGAGGTGTCGCTGTCAGAACCGTCCCCTCTTGTCTCCGCCGTGGTGCTCCCCTCGCCCTCCGTCCCACTGGTGCCCTCACCGTCTGTGGATTCCGCCTCCAGGCCCATGTGGGATGCAGGTCCCTCCGTTGCCGGTGCCTCTGCTCCTCCGCCAGATGATGCTAATGCACACAAGGACAGGGTGCTAAAACAAAAAGGGGGGGAAGAGACAGAGGATACACTTGGTGAATGCCAGCAACAACATCACCTTTGGTGTACACAACTTACAGGGAACATCCCTATGCACTAGGCCATGCAATACCAGTTACAATGCTAGTCACCAGGCCATGGGGTACAATGCCTAACGCCATTAGAAGCACACCTGAAACCCACAGGACCCTGCCCAGTAGTAGATGTCCACTAGCATTATTGGGGTTGAAGTGCATCTGAGCCTGCCCATCATGGAACCTACCCTGCCATGTTCGTCCTGTCCTAGGGGCACCCACAGACCCACATCCCCCACCCAGGTAACACCTCAACGCGCGCAACTTTATGATTCTGAATCTGTACTCACCCCCTTGTGGCTGCAGTGATGCCTTCAAGCGCCCATCCAACTCCGAGTAGGCCACCGCCAGGATGCGGAACTTCAGGGAGGTCAGGATATGACGGGCACCCCTTCCTCGTTGGGAGGCCATCCCCAGTTGGGCCTCCGCCGTCTTCCTTGCCCAGTAGTGCAGGTTCTCCCACCGTTTGCGACAGTGGGTGCTCCGCCTGTCAAAGACCCCCAGGGTCTGCACCTCCTTGGTGATGGCACGCCAAATACCCTTTTTCTGATGGGCGCTGACCTGCAGAAAAAATACATAAGAAAAGGTATTAGTCATACTGTCCGGACTGTTACACTCATGTCCCGCAATATACCTCCCATCCTCTTCCACACAGACATTGCCTACCAAACATGCAGCACTCTGCCCAGGACCCCTCAGACCCCCCACACGAGGCTTACACACACAGCACTCCATACATTCATGCCCCACGCATCTCGCTCACAGTGTACTCACCTGTTTGTCTGGAGGACCATAAAGTAAAGGGTACTGGGGTAGGACCCCATCCACTACTCTCTCCAACTCCTCGGAAGTGAAGGCAGGGGCCCTTTCCCCAGACACTCGAGCCATGGTCGCTTCCAGACACAGGTCACAGCAGCACTTGCAGTGTAGGTCCTCTCCTGTTGAAGGTCTGGTAGCAAGTGAGTGCACAGATAGAAAATGGCAGTCACGTCCACGGTGGTGCGTACCGCCACCGCCGGCGTACATCACCATTGGCTCCTGGAACCCAATGATGTGATGCACGGCGGTCATCGACCGCCTCCCGCAACGGCGCACAACGTCAGCGGAATTTCCACTTGTCCCTCCTCACAGGTCAGGCGGCCGCCATTTCAGGGGGGAACAGGCCATGGCACCTAACTGCATTACAGCAGACATAGGCACATCAACGGACCTACACGTCCACATACTGTTTCTGTAAAAAAATGCAGGCATATTAATCTGAGGATATCTTTGAATATGACCATCTTCTCACCGTTTTTCACCTTTAGAGTTCAATCAGTGAGGATGAATAGGAGATGGAGACATACCCCCGTGTACAGACCCCTGGTGGACCTAGCGTCAATGGAGGACAGGCACATTAGCCTGACCTACAGACTTGATAGGGCTACAATCCATGAGCTGTGTGCATAATTGCTGCCAGACCTGATCTCAGCTATCCGCCACCCCACTGGTATCTCCCCTCTTGTGCAGGTCCTGTCAGTGCTCCATTTCTTGGCAAATGGGTCCTTCCAAGCAACAGTGGCCATGGCAGCAGGGATATCACTGCCTATTTTCTCAAACGTGCTGACCAGAGTGTTGTCTGCCCTGATTAAACACATGTGCAGCTACATCGTATTCCCCCAGGTGGAGGATTTGGCCACAGTGAAGGCTGACGTCTATGTATTGGAACATATCCCCAACATCATTGGTGCTATTGATGGTACACATATTGCCTTTGTCTCCCCACCCCCGGAGAAATGAACAGGTGTTCAGAAATCAAAAGACCTTTCACTCTCTGAATGTGCAGATAGTGTGCCTGGCGGACCAGTACATCTCCCATGTCAATGCAAAGGATCCTGGTTCTGTGCATGATGCCTTTATTTTGAGGAATAGACACATTATAGATGTGATTTCTCAACTCCAGAGGCACAGGGTGTGGCTAATTGGTCGGTCCATGGTCCCCACACAGTGTCTGTAGGTATTTGGGTGTGGGTTTGGCCCTAAGGATGAGTGTCTGGCTAACAGGTATCCCTCGATATTTACAGGTGACTCTGGTTACCCCAACCTCTCATGGCTACTGACCCCAGTGAGGAATGCCAGGACAAAACGTTACAATGAGGCACATGGCGAACAAGGAGGATCATTTAGTGCACTTTTGGCCTCCTGAAGGCCAGATTCTGGTGCCTCCATCTGACAGGAGGATCCCAGTGCTACTCACGCAAGAAGGCCTGCCAGATCATCGTTGCATGTTGCATGTTGCACAACCTGGCCTTGAGACGCCAGGTGCCTTTTCTTCAGGAGGATGAGTTTGGAGATGGTCGTGTGGCAGCGGTGGAGCCTGTGGACAGTGATGAAGAGGAGGCAGAGGAAGAGGATGTGGCAGCAGAACAACTATAATTCAACAGTACTTCCAGTAACACAGAGGTAAGACACTGTAACTTCACCTTCCATTACAGTTTTGTGTTGGACATTGTACATGGCAGACTGATTTTCCAAATTCTAAGGTCACTTACTGTACCCTTTGGCATCTCTACTTTCAGATATCTGTGCCCCACTTTGGCTCCTGGTGTGTTTACTGCTGCCCACTACAGGTCATACCTATGTATATATGATTGTACATTTGAATTACAATGTTTACAGCTTGTTAAACTAATACACCTTTTAATCAATTGTCAGACTCCATACTTGTATTAGTTCCAAGGGTGTTTATTTATGTGATAATAAGTGTAGGGGGTATTGCAATGGGCTGGGTTGATGATGGAGGAATGTCCAAGGTAGAGTCCAGTCTATTGGGATCACAGTTGCATTGTCAAAGGGGGCATAGGGAGTGGGGCAATGGCAGTTCAAGGTGGACAGGGTGACTGAGTGAGACACAAGGGTGACATTCAGGAGAGTCTTATTTCCTGGTGGGGGTCTTGGCAATGTTCTCTGGCTCCTGCCTGGATCGCAGGGACCTTTTGCATGGTGGTTCTCGTTCTGCTGTTCATTGGTGTGGCTGGTGTCAGGGGCCCGTTGGTGTGCCGCTGCCTCCCTCATGGTGTTGGCCATGTCTGCCAGCACCCCTGCAATGGTGACTAGGGTGTTGTGGATGTCCCTCATGTCCTCCCTGATCCCCAGGTACTGTCCCTCCTGCAGCCGCTGGGTCTCCTGCAACTTGGCCAGTATCTGGTCCATCGTCTCCTGGGAATGGTGGTATGCTCTCAGAATGTTGGTGAGTGCCTTGTGGAGAGTCGGTTCCCTGGGCCTGTCCTCACCCTGTCGCACAGCAGTCCTCCCATCTTCCCTGTTGTCCTGTGCCTCTGTCCCCTGAGCCGTGTGCCCACAGCCACTGACCCCAGGTCCCTGATTGTCCTGTGTTTGTGGGGTTGCCTGGGGTCCCTGTAGTGGTGGACACACTGCTGATTGACGTGTCCTGGGGACAGAGGGATGGGCCCGCCGGGCGGGTGCTGTGCTGGTGTTTCCTGAGAGGGGAGGCTCTGTGGTGGTATGGGACTGTGCCTGGGTCACTGACTGTCCAGAGGTCCCTGATGGGTCAGGTTGGTCATCCTGATCCAGGTGTGCAGAGCTGCTTTCATCAATGTGGGCCTCTTCGGGGGGGACTGAATGTTGCTGGCACCTCCTCTCTGGTGACTTTGTGTGGGGGTCCTGTGGGGATGTAAATGCAGTGTTATTGTTACTGCATGTGACATCTTGTGCATGGGTATGTTTCCCCCTATGGTTGTTATTAACAAGGCAGCTTTGGCTTGTGTGAGTTGTGATTTGGTTGGCTAAGCGATTGTCACTAGTGTGCATGCTGTGGCGATGGGTGTCCATGCAGGGATGTGAGTGGTGTCCATGCACTGGTGGTGCATGCAGTGCTGATTACTGGGATGGGTGGGTTGTGATGGTGGGGTGTATGTGAGGTGATGGGGTGATGGGGGTGAGGGTAGGAGTAGGGGTATGTGATGGTATGCAGGTAGGGGGTGATAGTAGTAAAGAGTTGACGTACCAGAGTCCAGTCCTCCTCCTACTCCTGCCAGGCCCTCAGGATGCATGATCGCCAAGACTTGCTCCTCTCATGATGTTAGCTGTGGGGGTCCACCGCCAGTCCTCTGTACAGCTTTCTGGTGTCTTGCAACCACAGAATGCACCTTCCCCCATGGATCGTTCCACCTCTTCCTAATGTCATCCCTTGTTCTGGGGTGCTGTCCCACGGCGCTGACCCTGTCCACGACTCTCCGCCATAGCTCCTTCTTCCTTGCAATGGATGTCTGCTGCACCTGTGATCCGAATAGCTGTGGCTCTACCTGGATTATTTCCTCCACCATGACCCTTAGCTCCTCCTCTGAGAACCTGGGGTGTCTTTGTGGTGCCATGGGTGTAGTGTGAGTGGTATGTGTGAGTGTGTGTGGGGTGATGTGTTGGGGTGTGTCCTGTGAGGTGCGTGGATGGTATATGGGTGATGGTGTTCTGTGGCTCTGGTTCTGTGGGTGCTGCCTGGCGTGTCTCTCACTCAGTTGTAAATTGGTTGTAGTGGTAAAGGTTTGTGGGTAGTGTGGGTGTGTGTTTTATAGTGGTGTGGGTGTGGTGTATGTATGTGTGTCAGGTGTGTGTAGTTTGAATTGTCCAATGTGGTACTGTTTTGTTTGAGTATGTGTATTTTGAGGTTGGCAGTATGTACCGCCAATGGTTTACCGCGGTCTAATGTCCGCCTCAGTGATTCGTGGGTCATAATGCTGTGGGCATATTTCTGTTGGCGTAACGGTGTGGGTTTTGGTACCAGCAGTTTATCACTGCCCTTTCGTGTGGCGGACTTGTGTGTGTGTCAGTATAGTGGCGGATTTCTATGTGTGGGTCATAATACGCGTAGCAGTATACCTCTGCAGACGTGGTATGTTGGTGGGAGTCAGCATGGCGGTAAGCGTCACTTACCTTCAAAGTCATAATGAGGGCCATTGTGTCTTCTTCAGGTAACAATTCCCACTTGTCCTTGAACGATATACAGTTCAATGCGCAAAACCTTGCGACTTGATCCACATATCCATTTCCCAATGACACGTAGTCCTGTGGCTTTAGCTGTGCACTACATTTCACCACGGCAATTTCTTCAGGCAGTTGAATTACATATAACAACTCCTTTATTCTCTCACCATTTCTCACTGGTGATCCAGTCGAGGTCAGAAAACCTCTCTGTGACCACAATTGGCCAAAATCATGAACTATTCCGAATCAGTATTGACTATACGTATAGATAGTGACTCTCAATCGAGCAGAAACATGGCATTCTCTAGTAAGAGCGACCGATTCTGCTACTTGAGTAGAATACACCCCACGAAGCCAGGAAGCTTCTAATGTATCTGTAATTTTGCACACAGCATATCCTGCTCTTAGTGTCCCTGTGTTGTCTCTCAGACAAGAGCCATCAACAAAAAACATTTGGTAATTTTCTTCCAATCAGCTATCTCTAATGTCAGGTCTCGGTTTCGTGCACAACTCAGTTACATCTTCTTCCTTTTCAATTTCAGTAGTATCACTTGGAAGTAAAGTTGCCGGGTTCAGCACTGTACATCTTTTCAGTGTCACGTTTGGTGCACCCAAAATACTTGTCTCATACCTAGTCAACCTAGTGCCAGTCAAGTACTGGGTTTCTGTTCTTGTCAGTAAAATCTCAGTTGAGTGAGGGACCATTACAGTCAGGGGATATCCCATCACCACTGCTTCACACTGTGAAAGACTCTGACCAACTGCGGCAACTGCACACAAACAACCTGGTAAAGCTGCTGCAACTGGGTCCAAGGTAGCTGAAAAATATGCTACTGGGCGATGTGCACCTCCATGGACCTGAGTCAAGACAGACAATGAACATGCTCATGACAAAACAATGTGAAGGGTTTTGTGTAGTCAAGCATAAACAAAAGCTGGAGCTCTGCACAAACTCTTTCTCTCAACTCAGTGAACACTTTTATTTCATCCTGTTCTAGCACTATGGGATCAGTGACATCCTCATCAGTCAACTTCTGCAATGGTTTTGAAATTTCAGAAAAATTTGAAATCCATTGGCGGCAATAGCCCACCATTCCCAGGAACATCCTGACATCTCTCTGTGTGGTCGGCGACTTATCTGTAGTATCATTGTAATACTCTCCCTGGATATTTTCCTCG
This sequence comes from Pleurodeles waltl, assembly GCF_031143425.1. Classification (NCBI taxonomy): domain Eukaryota; kingdom Metazoa; phylum Chordata; class Amphibia; order Caudata; family Salamandridae; genus Pleurodeles; species Pleurodeles waltl. The sequence goes on along the minus strand of NC_090444.1, from coordinate 1,146,479,203 downwards.
ACCATTTCTCAATTTGGTGACCCAAATACTTCACTACCTTCTGACAGTACTGCAATTTCAGTGGTGACACTTTATGACCATACTTTCCCAAATGATTCAGCAGGGCAATCGAGTCGTAGTTACCCTCCACCCTTGTCTTGGATGCAATCAACAAATCATCAATGTACTGTACCAGAGTCGACTGAAAAAGGTAACTCTAGCGACTCCAAATTCTTTTTCAAGATCTGGCTAAACAAGGAAGGTGACTCCGTGTACCCTTGAGGAAGTCTACACCAGCAGTAGACTTGAACTAAGAATTTTTAACTAAAGATACATGGACTATCCTCATAAAGGGGCTTGTGACAAATCAACCACTGTGAACCACTCTGCCTCACATGAAATCTGGAACATTATTACAGCTGGATTAGGCACTACGGGACAACACTTGACCATAATATCATTTATTTTTCTCAAATCCTGAACAATTTGAACCTTCCCACATGGTTTCTTCAAACCCATTATTGGTGAATTACATGGGCTAGACAACACCTCTTTCAAAACTCCCTGTTTCACAAAATCTGCAATTATCTCGGCCACTTTCATCAGGACATCTTGTGTCATGTTGTACTGTGGAAGCTGCTGAAACACTGCATTCGGCTTCAAGGTAACCTTAATCGGCTCCACTCCCTTGATCAAACCCACTTCTTTCCCTGTCAAATCCCACACATTTTCTTGCACTGTTCCCTGCAAATCAGAACAAACCTCTCTCACTGTGAACATTGGGAAAAACTCAATCAAAGGGTACTCCTTATTTGTAGTTTCACACTCAGTTTCTGGTGCTGGGTCTTCCTCATCATCGCTATTTGTCTAGATCTCAATTCCATTGTTTGAACAAGTAAACAGACACCTTTTCTTACAAAGTAAGTCCATTCCCAGTAGGGATACTGGACTCAAATCGCAGACAAAAAATGTATGCAGTCCCTGGAAATTGCCAATCTCAACTTCACTGCGACTGTGATCGGATTTGTCAAAAACTAATTTGCTAATTCCACAACCTGAACTGTTCTTTCTGAAAGGGGCAAATTCTGAACTTCTTCACTTCTCACGGTAGAGCGTGTAGCTCCAGTGTCCACCAGAAATGAGACCCTTCACATAGAGTCCTCTCTGATCTACCTCTAGAGAAGTTGGAAGAAAACATGGTTCCTCATCAGAACTGTCACTCATCCATTCACCATTTATTTCATTCTCGCTGAGTAACAGGAATTGGTGCACTGTTTTACTACTTCTGTCTTGACTCTGACCTGTGACCTGAAAAAGTATCATCTGTTGCTGCTCCATTGGGGCTTGAGGTATCTCTAGTTGCTGTCTAGGTACCATGGGAATCTGCTGCTGCATCAGATGCAACTGTGACACTTGTGCACGGGGCAGTTGCACCTGTTGCATGGTCTGGACATTTTTCATCTGATTCACATTATTCTGAAAATTTGAATTTGGACCTCTCATTTTTGGTCCTCTCACATTTTGAAATGTATTGATGTTGTTACCTTGCTGAATAACACCCTCCTGCACCATCATCGGACACTCCAGCTTCCAGTGTCCCATGGCTCTGCAAATGTGACACAGCAACAGCTTCTTCATCCCCTGCACATCATTCTGAACCACTACAGTATTCAAATCTGGACCACGACTCATATTGACTCCACGACTTCTACCTCTCATCTGATGCTGAAACATGACATTTCCCTGCTGCTGCGGCACCTGTTGCACACAATTTCCTTGCACTCCTGTTTGAGCTGCCTTAATCTGCATCACCATTGCCTTCTCTTTCAACTCTTTCTGTTTCAACTAAATCTCATCACTACAGTATTTAGCATACTGCAACACTTTATCAATCGGCTTCGCTTGTCAGCAAATCAAATGACTCTTAATCATCTGACCTATCTCAGGTCTCAGTCCTTCCACAAATCTGAACACAAAATGCAGGATGTCTTTCGGCTCAATTGTTCTTTACCACTGTACTCCTTGAATGCCTTCAACAATCTCTCATAGTACGCATGTATCAATTCTTTTACCTACTGCACTCTCCTGTCAGTCCTCTGCCAATCAATGTTTTTGGGCGAAATCCTCATCTTCAGGAACTCAATAACCTTATGGTAATATTTCATTACCTCAGGAGATGGTGCACCTGTACTCTTATCTCTCTCCGGTTCACTTGTTGGCCAATCTACAGCTCTCTTGCACTCAACCCACAAGTCAGCTGGAACCACTATCTCCCCTCATGTATTCATTTCCTCCCACAAACATTTTACAAGCTTCACAAACCTGTCTGTCTTCTGATACCACTCTACTGGCTTCTCTCTCAATTTTGGGTAATCGTACAATATATACCCAGCCTCACCTCCGTGCTGGTAAATGGATACCAGTAACTGCTCTGTTCAGGGGAATTGGAACACATAACACCTGCATACAGGCCTATGGACTTGTCTACACTCCCATTCCTGTGAAATGGACATATATTTCTTCTATCATGTGAAGTGGGTACACATGGCAGCTCCCCCTTGGGAAATTGCAACAAGTATTTCATCTTAGAAAATTGCACATATTTTGTATTCTGGGAAATGAGAACCTGTGTTCTCTTAACTGTATGGAATGAGAACAAATAATCCCTCCATTCTACAGGCCCAGCAATCCTTTACCAAGAACCTCCCTCCCTTTCCTCTACACTGCCTCAGTATCCTGCATTTTATTATGTTGACCATATTTTAAAGGTATTTAGTTGTAGAGGGTCTCTAAATGCCTAGTGCCTTTGTAATAAGACTGATCAATGTTAGCTGTGATGAAAAGGGTACATTTATGGGAAGACGGGCTTTCATTTGCCAGTGTAAGTGACACCTGCAATTTGTGAGTGAGTTGACAGTCTTAGTGTTCCTAGTGGCCTTCTCTATGATCAGATAAACTTGTAGGTCTATCAGGATTTGGAAGTAGGCATTTCAGCTTAATGACAAATGTGAAAAAGAGTGTCACTGAAAAACTGTGGATCAGTTACACACAGCATGATCTCTCACCAGCATTGGTGAGGCAGCTTAGCAGTACCATGCAGCAGCCTCCCATCTGCTTCGCATGGCATAGTACCCTGGCATCTTCTTCGCTTTAGTGTCAGTTACAGCTGGTTACTGGGTTGAGCGTATCAGTGAATTATGAACTCTGGCAACGATGGGTGGTGATGGAGCATTTAGCTATTCTTCTTTAGGCGATGTGTCTTTCCTTCCCTCCAAGGGATTAACTTAGGAAGTTAGATCACAACCAGGCATCATTAATTTACAGTGTAACCAATTCAGTCACAAAATGAAGACCCAATTCGGAAATAAAGTTTAAAATGTTATTACAAATTAACACTCAGGATAATGTAGACAAATCTCAAAAAGATACTATGAAGATATAAAATAATAATTGGATAGTCAAATCTCATAAAGAAATTTAGAGGGATTAACATAAAACAAGCCAAGAATTCAGTTACAGTGATACAGAATATTGGCAATAAAATTTGATGTTCAGAGAAACTTCTTTTTTCCCTCCTGTACATCTAAGGGCATCTCCTTGTATGAACGTATAGAGTAAACCACATCAGCTAGGCCTTTGCAGTAGTCCAATACCATATCATCTGTAATGTTCACAAGAGCATTTGCAGGTACACCTGGCAATCTCATGGCTCTTCCCATGAGGATATCATGAGGCAACAATCCTGTTTTCTTATCAGGAGTACTTCTCATAGACATTAGAACCAACGGCAAAGCATCTGGCCCTTTCAGATTCGTTGATGCACACATTTTCACCATTCTCGACTTCAGAGTACCATTCATCTGTTCTACAAGGCCTGAGGCTTCTGGGCAGTAACTACAATAAAGCTTCTGCTCAATGTTTAAAGATGAACATAGCAATTTAATCACCTCATTGTTGAAGTGACTTCCTCTATCTGACACTAAAAAGACAAGGAAACCAAAACGTGAAATTAACTCCCTAAGCAGTAACTTTGCTACTGAGAGACTATCATTTCTCCTTGTAGGATGACCCTCAATCCAATGACTGAAAATGCACACAATCACCAACACACCAACACATATTTCAAACCAGCAGACAAAGGCATCTCAATGAAATCTATTTGCATTCTGCTAAATGGTCCTCCAGTCATTCCTATATGTCCCATGTTGACAACTGTTCCTTTGTCCACGTTCATCTGTTGACAGTTGACACATCTGTGACAAACGTATTCAGCAACTTGTCTAAATTTTGTATTGAACCAGTATTGTTTAAACAACCTAACTATGGCATCGCTCCCTTTATGAACTTGACCATGATAGTATCTGGCCATGTGAGTCAGTAAACTGTTGGGAAGTTCTACCTTTCCTTCTTCTGAGACCCATACATCATCGTCCCTTTGGATACACTTCAATTTCAACCAATCCCTACGCTCATCTTTCCCAACATTGTCTTGAAGAGTTTTGAACTCCTCCAAGTTATAAATAGCAAGCATCACATAATTTGCATAGGTATCATCATTGTCAGGTAACAATTCCCATTCTTCTTTAAAGGATATGCCATTCAAAGCACAACATTTTGCAACCTGATCTGCATAAGCGTTTCCCAATGACACGTAATCTTGTGATCTCTGATGTGCACTGCATTTCACCACAGCAATCTATTCAGGCATTTGAATCGCTTTTAACAACTCATGTATTCTCTCACCATTTCTTACTGGTGAACCAGAAGAGGTCAGGAAACCTCTCTGTGACCACAGTTGGCCAAAGTAATGCACAATGCAGAATCCATATTTACTACCTGTATAAATAGTCACTTTTAGTTGAGTTGAAATGTGGCAAGCTCTAGTAAGAGTCTCAAGTTCTGCCACTTGTGCAGAGAACACTCCTTGAAGCCATGAAGCTTCCAGAATGCCAGTGATGGTACATACTGCAAAGTCTGCTCTTAATGTGCCCATATTATCTCTCATGCAGGAACCATCAACAAAGATAATTTAATCATTTTCTTCCAGACAGGTATCTCTAATATCTACTCTGGGTTTTCTGTATAACACCGTAATTTCCAGGCAATCATGTTCAGTGTCACCTAATTTATCAATTTTTGCTTCCTCACTTGGAAGTAAAGTTGATGGGTTAAGCACTGTACATCTCTTAGTCATCACATTAGGAGATCCTAAGATTACTGATTCATATCTGATCAGCCTTGAGTTGGTCAGATACTGAGTCTTGGACTTGGTGAGCAAAATTTTAATTGAATGGGGTACCATTATAGTAAGGGGATAACCCTTTACTAAACTCTCGCACTTAGCGAGATTCTGCTCAACTGCTGCAACAGACTCCATACAACCAGGTAAAGCTGCTGTGGCCAGATACAAAGTAGCTGAAAAATATGCCAGGGGTGATTCACACCACCATGAGTCTCAGTCAAAACAGATGAAGAACATGCATCACGTTCATGACAAAACAACAGAAAAGGGTTAGTATAGTTAGGCATACCTAAAGCTGGTGCTTGACACAAACTCTATTTCAAATCAGTAAATGTTTTCATACACGCTTCATATAGCACTATAGGAGCAGAAACATCTTTATGAGTCAGCTTCTTTAGAGGCTTTGAATGAACTGAAAAATTTGGGATCCATTGGCGGCAGTAACCCACCATTCCCAAAAACATCTTCACCCCTTTCTGTGTTTTTGGTGCTGGTATTTGCAAAATAGTTGCAACTCTCTCTCTGGAAATTCTTCTACTTGCTTTCTCTATCAATTGACCCAAATATTTTACTTCTTTCTGACAACACTGCATTTTAGCAGGGGACACCTTAGTCCATTGTCTCCCAGGAAATTCAAAAATGCAATTGTATTGTATTTACATCCTTCTTTTGTTCTGGATGCAATCAACAAATCATCAATGTATTGCACCAATATTGACTTAAAAGGCATCACTAATGTTTCCTAGTTCTTTTTCAAGATCTGATTGAAAATGGATGGTGACTCTGAAAATCCTTGTTGAACTCTACACGAACAGTAGACCCTGTTCAAGAACTTAAAACAAAAGAGATATGTGCTGTCCTCGTGAAGAGACACGGAAAAGAATGCTTGGTATAGGTCTACCACAGTAAACTATTCAGTATCGCATGGGATCTGAAACATAATCACAGCTGGATTTGGCACAGCTGGGCAACATTTAACTACTAGGAGGGGTCATTATGAAATTGGCGGTCTTTTCTGAACACCGCTGTGGTGACGGCTGCCAACAGACCACCACAGAGGTGGTAGTCGGCCCGCCATATAATGACACAAAAAAAAAAAAAAAACAACAGAAGCCAGCCACAACAACAATTCCGCCAGACCCAGTGAAGACAAAAAACTGTCTGACCCACCACCCTCCCCACTACAACAGCAATACACCGTCCTCCAAATTATGACCCACAAATCACCAAAGTGGACATCCAACTGCGGTCAGCCAATGGCGGTGCACACCGCCGCTGCGGAATTGGGCACCCAACACCACTAGAAGCCAACATTGGCCAGATTAAAAAACCCATATCTGACACATATACTCCCACTGTACATACCCACCATCATCTCTGTAAAACACCCACCCACATAACCCACAATCCTTTGCAAACACAAAAAGACTGCTATACCTTGCTTGGCCAAATCCTTAGAGAACTGCTCACACACACCACATCTACCTATACACCCGTCACGCATCACACACCACACACCCTACCTCAACACGGAACATCCTCTGCACAACACACACACTACACAATAGGCATGTCCCCACAAAAGCACCCCTATTTTACTGATGAGGGGCTGGGGTTGATGGTGGAAGAAATTGTCAGGGTACAGCCATAGCTATTTGGTGCACAGGTCCAGCAGATCTCCATGGCCAGGAAGATGGAGCTATGGTGGAGGATTGTGGAGAAGGTGAACTCAATGGGATAATATCCACACACAAGCCACAACATTCGAAAGAGGTGAAACGACCTATGGGGGAAGGTACGTTCCATTGCATCAAGGCACCAGCTCGCCATCACAAGGACTGACGGTGGACCCCCACCTCCTCCCCCACAGTTCACAGCATGGGAGGAGTAAGTCTTGGCAATCCTGCATCCTGAGGGCCTCACTGGAGTCACTGGAGGACTGGACACTGGTAAGTCACCATTACTACCCTACCTCCACCGATACCTGCATGGCATGTCACCCTCTCATCCTGACTCCCTACACCCCACTCCATCCCGTACAGTGCACCACCCCAATCACCACCCTCAATTGTGTACCCCTGCAAGCACACCCCTCCCAGCTCGGCATGCACACACAACAGCAATGCATGGCCAGCATGTAACACTAACAATCCCACAATCTGGACAACACCAAATCCATAGGAAAAGCCAGAAATGCAGGATATGTGACAGACAAAGACTCTAACAAATCACTTCCATGTCCATAGGTGCCCCAGCCAATGTCAGCTGCGAGCATGTGCCACGGCAACCCAGTCCTCCACCAGAAGATGCCCTCAGTAAAGACAGCAACTCAGAATGTCCCGATCTGGATGAACTCCCTGGCCCACCTGGGACCACTGGTCAGTCGGCTTCCACATCCCACACCCAGTCCACCACAGCCCACCCGACTCCAACACCACAGTAGCTAGCCAACATCCATAAACCTCTTTCCCCACGACACGTCGATCAATAGTGTGCCCACCTGTACAGGGACCCGAGTTGACACCACACAGGCAAGACGATGAAGGTCCTGGTGTAAGTGGGAGTGGGCACACCGTTCAGGGGACACAGGCACAGGGGGCCAGGGCCAGTGGGAGGTCAGCTGTGTGCCAGGGGGAGGCCAGACTCAGGGAACCGACTGCCCAGGAGGCACTCACACATGTCCTGGGGGCATACCAAAAATCACAGGACAGGATGGGCCAGGTGATCACCATCATGCAGGAGAACCAGCGGCTGCGGGGAGTACACCACTAGGAGGTCATGCAACAGTTGCAGGGCCTTAATGCCAACATGGCCTCCATTGTAGGGGTGCTGGGTGACATGGCCTACACCATGCGGGAGAACAGAGCACACCAGCGGCCCACCTCCTCTAGCCAGTCCACTCAGCCACCATAAACATCTACTGCAGCTAGTGGACAAGAGGACCTGCAACACCACCCACAGTCCAACAGCACCCCTCACCCTTCAGAAGTCGAACCACCCCACAAACGTTCCCTGCGACCTAGACAGACACCACAGACTGTTGCCAAGACCAATGCCAGGAAATGAGCCCCTCCAGAATGTCCCCCTTGTGTGCCACTGAGTCACCTTGTTCACTTTGGACTGCCATTCCTCATTTTCCTATGGCTCCATGGACACTGGTCCTGTGCTACAAACCAACAGGGCCATTACACAAGTTTTCGTCCACCATCACCCCACTCTATTGCACTATCCCTTCCTTTTTGTCACTTCAATAAACACCCTTGAACACAACTGGAGTATTTGTGCTTTAACTTACAGAAATGTGCAATTTATTGAACTATATTATCCTGTGAAAATGTCTTGTAATGTGTGAATCCATCCAACAAATGTGTTTAAGCAGTCTGTATTCATCACATCAGTACACAGTTCTATCCACACCAACATCTGCAAAAAGGGAAGGCATAAGTGACAGTCAATTGCTATGTAAAGGTAGTGATTGGCACAACACAGCTGTCACACAGCACTTAACTGAAATGGAGATTTGTACAGAATTACAGTCCTACCAGAGTGTCATTGGAAGTACTGCTGTATGATATGTGTCCTGTTGTCCACATCCTCTTCATCATCATCATTGTCTTCAGTGTCCTCTGCTGCCACAGGTGCATTGTCTGCCCCCTCCTTCTCGAGGTAGGGCACATGGCGTCTGAGGGTCACATTGTGCAGGATACAGCAAGCCACCACTATCTGGCAGACCTTCTTAGGGGCATAGCAGAGGGATACATCTGTTAAATGGAGGCACCGGAACCTGGCTTTCAGTAGACCAAATGTGTGTTCAACAACCCTCCTGGTACAACCATGTGCTTCAGTGTACTGATTTTCTGCCCCTGTTCTCCGATTCCTCACTGGAGTCAACAGCCAGGACAGGTTTGGGTATCCGGAGTCACCTGTAAGTAGAGAGGGACACACATTACTCATGAACAATGGCATGGAGTACAACTCCAGTTGGCCTACACTGACATACACTGTGTGAAAATTCAAGCTCACCTATGAGCCACACTCTGTGCCTCTGTAGTCGTACCATCACCTGTGGGACACTGCTATTCCTCAATACATAGGCATCATGCACAGATCCAGGAAACTTGGCAGTGACATGGGAGATGTATTGATCAGCAAGGCACACCATCTGGATATTCAGAGTGGTAACTCTTCCTATTCCTGTAGACCTGCTCATTTGCTCTGGAGTGACCAAGACAATATGGGTCCCGTCAATGGCCCCAATCACATGTGGTATTTGTCCCATGGCGTAGAATCCAGCCTTCACAGTGGACAAATCTTCACTCAGGGGGTATGAGATGTAGCTGCTCATGTGTTTCAACAAGGCAACCAAAACCCTTCCAAGCACAATCAAAGACGTTGGCTGTGACGTTCCTGCAACCAAGCCCACTGTTACCTGGAATGAACCACTTGTCAGGAAGTGGAGCACTGAGAGTAACTGTACTACTGAGGGTATTGCTGTAGTGCTATGGATAGCAGGAATCAGATCTGGCTCCAATTGTTGACACAGCTCAGTAATTGTGGCCCTGTCCAGACGATAGGTGAGTATGATGTGCCGGTCCTCCAATGTAGCTAAGTCCACTAGGGTTCTGTACAGGGGTGCATGCCTCCTCCTCTGCAGTGGTAGGTATCTAAGTAAGCCAAACATGAGTTGTGTGTGACTACAGGAAGTATGGCCACACAATATCACAGTACAAAGAGCATGTATGTATGTAGAAAACTGAAAATCTCTTGGTGTGTACAGTCAATACCAATGACGCATATAAGTTTGTTCAACATAAGTACCAGCATAAGGAAATGGCAACCGCCTGTGACCACAGTTGGCCAAAGTAATGCACAATGCAGAATCCATATTGACTACCTGTATAAATAGTCACTTTTAGTTGAGTTGAAATGTGGCAAGCTCTAGTAAGAGTCTCAAGTTCTGCCACTTGTGCAGAGAACACTCCTTGAAGCCATGAAGCTTCCAGAATGCCAGTGATGGTACATACTGCAAAGTCTGCTCTTAATGTGCCCATATTATCTCTCATGCAGGAACCATCAACAAAGATAATTTAATCATTTTCTTCCAGACAGGTATCTCTAATATCTACTCTGGGTTTTCTGTATAACACCGTAATTTCCAGGCAATCATGTTCAGTGTCACCTAATTTATCAATTTTTGCTTCCTCACTTGGAAGTAAAGTTGATGGGTTAAGCACTGTACATCTCTTAGTCATCACATTAGGAGATCCTAAGATTACTGATTCATATCTGATCAGCCTTGAGTTGGTCAGATACTGAGTCTTGGACTTGGTGAGCAAAATTTTAATTGAATGGGGTACCATTATAGTAAGGGGATAACCCTTTACTAAACTCTCGCACTTAGCGAGATTCTGCTCAACTGCTGCAACAGACTCCATACAACCAGGTAAAGCTGCTGTGGCCAGATACAAAGTAGCTGAAAAATATGCCAGGGGTGATTCACACCACCATGAGTCTCAGTCAAAACAGATGAAGAACATGCATCACGTTCATGACAAAACAACAGAAAAGGGTTAGTATAGTTAGGCATACCTAAAGCTGGTGCTTGACACAAACTCTATTTCAAATCAGTAAATGTTTTCATACACGCTTCATATAGCACTATAGGAGCAGAAACATCTTTATGAGTCAGCTTCTTTAGAGGCTTTGAATGAACTGAAAAATTTGGGATCCATTGGCGGCAGTAACCCACCATTCCCAAAAACATCTTCACCCCTTTCTGTGTTTTTGGTGCTTGTATTTGCAAAATAGTTGCAACTCTCTCTCTGGAAATTCTTCTACTTGCTTTCTCTATCAATTGACCCAAATATTTTACTTCTTTCTGACAACACTGCATTTTAGCAGGGGACACCTTAGTCCATTGTCTCCCAGGAAATTCAAAAATGCAATTGTATTGTATTTACATCCTTCTTTTGTTCTGGATGCAATCAACAAATCATCAATGTATTGCACCAATATTGACTTAAAAGGCATCACTAATGTTTCCTAGTTCTTTTTCAAGATCTGATTGAAAATGGATGGTGACTCTGAAAATCCTTGTTGAGTTCTACACGAACAGTAGACCCTGTTCAAGAACTTAAAACAAAAGAGATATGTGCTGTCCTCGTGAAGAGACACGGAAAAGAATGCTTGGTATAGGTCTACCACAGTAAACTATTCAGTATCGCATGGGATCTGAAACATAATCACAGCTGGATTTGGCACAGCTGGGCAACATTTAACTACTAGGAGGGGTCATTATGAAATTGGCGGTCTTTTCTGAACACCGCTGTGGTGACGGCTGCCAACAGACCACCACAGAGGTGGTAGTCGGCCCGCCATATAATGACACAAAAAAAACAACAGAAGCCAGCCACAACAACAATTCCGCCAGACCCAGTGAAGACAAAAAACTGTCTGACCCACCACCCTCCCCACTACAACAGCAATACACCGTCCTCCAAATTATGACCCACAAATCACCAAAGTGGACATCCAACTGCGGTCAGCCAATGGCGGTGCACACCGCCGCTGCGGAATTGGGCACCCAACACCACTAGAAGCCAACATTGGCCAGATTAAAAAACCCATACCTGACACATATACTCCCACTGTACATACCCACTATCATCTCTGTAAAACACCCACCCACATAACCCACAATCCTTTGCAAACACAAAAAGACTGCTATACCTTGCTTGGCCAAATCCTTAGAGAACTGCTCACACACACCACATCTACCTATACACTCGTCACGCATCACACACCACACACCCTACCTCAACACGGAACATCCTCTGCACAACACACACACTACACAATAGGCATGTCCCCACAAAAGCACCCCTATTTTACTGATGAGGGGCTGGGGTTGATGGTGGAAGAAATTGTCAGGGTACAGCCATAGCTATTTGGTGCACAGGTCCAGCAGATCTCCATGGCCAGGAAGATGGAGCTATGGTGGAGGATTGTGGAGAAGGTGAACTCAATGGGATAATATCCACACACAAGCCACAACATTCGAAAGAGGTGAAACGACCTATGGGGGAAGGTACGTTCCATTGCATCAAGGCACCAGCTCGCCATCACAAGGACTGACGGTGGACCCCCACCTCCTCCCCCACAGTTCACAGCATGGGAGGAGTAAGTCTTGGCAATCCTGCATCCTGAGGGCCTCACTGGAGTCACTGGAGGACTGGACACTGGTAAGTCACCATTACTACCCTACCTCCACCGATACCTGCATGGCATGTCACCCTCTCATCCTGACTCCCTACACCCCACTCCATCCCGTACAGTGCACCACCCCAATCACCACCCTCAATTGTGTACCCCTGCAAGCACACCCCTCCCAGCTCGGCATGCACACACAACAGCAATGCATGGCCAGCATGTAACACTAACAATCCCACAATCTGGACAACACCAAATCCATAGGAAAAGCCAGAAATGCAGGATATGTGACAGACAAAGACTCTAACAAATCACTTCCATGTCCATAGGTGCCCCAGCCAATGTCAGCTGCGAGCATGTGCCACGGCAACCCAGTCCTCCACCAGAAGATGCCCTCAGTAAAGACAGCAACTCAGAATGTCCCGATCTGGATGAACTCCCTGGCCCACCTGGGACCACTGGTCAGTCGGCTTCCACATCCCACACCCAGTCCACCACAGCCCACCCGACTCCAACACCACAGTAGCTAGCCAACATCCATAAACCTCTTTCCCCACGACACGTCGATCAATAGTGTGCCCACCTGTACAGGGACCCGAGTTGACACCACACAGGCAAGACGATGAAGGTCCTGGTGTAAGTGGGAGTGGGCACACCGTTCAGGGGACACAGGCACAGGGGGCCAGGGCCAGTGGGAGGTCAGCTGTGTGCCAGGGGGAGGCCAGACTCAGGGAACCGACTGCCCAGGAGGCACTCACACATGTCCTGGGGGCATACCAAAAATCACAGGACAGGATGGGCCAGGTGATCACCATCATGCAGGAGAACCAGCGGCTGCGGGGAGTACACCACTAGGAGGTCATGCAACAGTTGCAGGGCCTTAATGCCAACATGGCCTCCATTGTAGGGGTGCTGGGTGACATGGCCTACACCATGCGGGAGAACAGAGCACACCAGCGGCCCACCTCCTCTAGCCAGTCCACTCAGCCACCATAAACATCTACTGCAGCTAGTGGACAAGAGGACCTGCAACACCACCCACAGTCCAACAGCACCCCTCACCCTTCAGAAGTTGAACCACCCCACAAACGTTCCCTGCGACCTAGACAGACACCACAGACTGTTGCCAAGACCAATGCCAGGAAATGAGCCCCTCCAGAATGTCCCCCTTGTGTGCCACTGAGTCACCTTGTTCACTTTGGACTGCCATTCCTCATTTTCCTATGGCTCCATGGACACTGGTCCTGTGCTACAAACCAACAGGGCCATTACACAAGTTTTCGTCCACCATCACCCCACTCTATTGCACTATCCCTTCCTTTTTGTCACTTCAATAAACACCCTTGAACACAACTGGAGTATTTGTGCTTTAACTTACAGAAATGTGCAATTTATTGAACTATATTATCCTGTGAAAATGTCTTGTAATGTGTGAATCCATCCAACAAATGTGTTTAAGCAGTCTGTATTCATCACATCAGTACACAGTTCTGTCTACACCAACATCTGCAAAAAGGGAAGGCATAAGTGACAGTCAATTGCTATGTAAAGGTAGTGATTGGCACAACACAGCTGTCACACAGCACTTAACTGAAATGGAGATTTGTACAGAATTACAGTCCTACCAGAGTGTCATTGGAAGTACTGCTGTATGATATGTGTCCTGTTGTCCACATCCTCTTCATCATCATCATTGTCTTCAGTGTCCTCTGCTGCCACAGGTGCATTGTCTGCCCCCTCCTTCTCCAGGTAGGGCACATGGCGTCTGAGGGTCACATTGTGCAGGATACAGCAAGCCACCACTATCTGGCAGACCTTCTTAGGGGCATAGCAGAGGGATACATCTGTTAAATGGAGGCACCGGAACCTGGCTTTCAGTAGACCAAATGTGTGTTCAACAACCCTCCTGGTACAACCATGTGCTTCAGTGTACTGATTTTCTGCCCCTGTTCTCCGATTCCTCACTGGAGTCAACAGCCAGGACAGGTTTGGGTATCCGGAGTCACCTGTAAGTAGAGAGGGACACACATTACTCATGAACAATGGCATGGAGTACAACTCCAGTTGGCCTACACTGACATACACTGTGTGAAAATTCAAGCTCACCTATGAGCCACACTCTGTGCCTCTGTAGTCGTACCATCACCTGTGGGACACTGCTATTCCTCAATACATAGGCATCATGCACAGATCCAGGAAACTTGGCAGTGACATGGGAGATGTATTGATCAGCAAGGCACACCATCTGGATATTCAGAGTGGTAACTCTTCCTATTCCTGTAGACCTGCTCATTTGCTCTGGAGTGACCAAGACAATATGGGTCCCGTCAATGGCCCCAATCACATGTGGTATTTGTCCCATGGCGTAGAATCCAGCCTTCACAGTGGACAAATCTTCACTCAGGGGGTATGAGATGTAGCTGCTCATGTGTTTCAACAAGGCAACCAAAACCCTTCCAAGCACAATCAAAGACGTTGGCTTTGACGTTCCTGCAACCAAGCCCACTGTTACCTGGAATGAACCACTTGTCAGGAAGTGGAGCACTGAGAGTAACTGTACTACTGAGGGTATTGCTGTAGTGCTATGGATAGCAGGAATCAGATCTGGCTCCAATTGTTGACACAGCTCAGTAATTGTGGCCCTGTCCAGACGATAGGTGAGTATGATGTGCCGGTCCTCCAATGTAGCTAAGTCCACTAGGGTTCTGTACAGGGGTGCATGCCTCCTCCTCTGCAGTGGTAGGTATCTAAGTAAGCCAAACATGAGTTGTGTGTGACTACAGGAAGTATGGCCACACAATATCACAGTACAAAGAGCATGTATGTATGTAGAAAACTGAAAATGTCTTGGTGTGTACAGTCAATACCAATGACGCATATAAGTTTGTTCAACATAAGTACCAGCATAAGGAAATGGCAACCGCCTGTCTTGTATGCAGGGACAGGTAGAAGTGACCTCACTCCGCCGGCGTTTGGTGTCATGGCTGAAGGCGGTCTGCACTGCTGTGTAACTCTTTATTCACTAACATGGAGCTTTATGGAGTACAGGAACCAATGATGAACAACACAGGGGGTGACGGTGTTCACTACCGCGAACATGAGCGCCATGTTCTCTGTACCACTTCACTTGATTCCTGACTCTGTACGGTTCAACATCTCCACTGGGTGTGTTGCTGTGTCCTGTGTCTGGAACCTGTGATGGCCTGTGCAACAGGAGAAAGGGCTCAAGCCTTCACATCCGAGGAGTTGGAGAAGCTTGTGGATGGGGTCCTACCCCTGTATGGGCAGTTGTATGAGCCTCCAGACCAACAGGTGAGTACCTCATTGGTACGTTGGATGCGACATGGCTGCATGAAGATGTATGTGTGTGCTGGCAGTGTGTCGTTTGGGGTAGTTTGGCTGCACACAATGTGTATGCAAAGATATGGGCCATGTGTGTGCTTAATGTGGGTACTATGCAGTATGTAAGCCATTTCTGTTACAGAATGCAGTGTTGAGTTCATGGTGTCCTTCTGTCTCCTCTGCAGGTCAGTGCCAATCAGAAGAAAGGGTTGTGTGTGCCATCGCCAAGGACGTGTGGACCCTTGGGGTCCATAGCTGGCAGAGCACCCACTGCAGGAAGCGGTATGAGGACCTGAGATGCTGGGTCCAGAAGACTGCAGAGGCCTAGCTGGGGACAGCCTCACAATGAGGGCAGGGTGCCCGTTGGACCCTGACCCCCTAATGGCCCGCACACTGGCAGTGGCTAATCCAGAGTTGGATGGGCGCTTGAGGGCAGTACAGCAGACACAAGAGGGTGAGTACAGACTGTGTGATATTTTGTTTTTGTTGCCTGCCATGGGGTTTGGGTGCCAGGTTCTGGTCAGTGGATTCCCCAATATGCCAGTTTAGCTATTCTTGTGTGGTCCTGCTTAGCAATGTAGAGTGGTATGTATATTTGGTATTGGTAAGTAGCTAGCATACCATGGCAGACATGGCTTAGTGAGTCCCAGTAGGTGTGCAGATGGTAGTGTTTGGGTTCTTTACTGCTGTTGTACCCAGGTAATTGTTTGGCATTGTGGTCCATACTGCACAGTGTTAGTCCCAGTGAGTGATGTATATGTCATATGTGCTGTTGTTGCTGTGATTGACCCTGTGCTCCCTTTCTTTCTCCCCCACCCTCTCTCCTTTTCTCCGACACCGAGGGGACCACTGGGTTGGAGGGCGAGGGGAGCACCACGGGGGAGACTGGAGCAATGACATCTGACTCTGATTCCTCCTCCAAAGGTAGATCCCTGGTGGTGGTGGACCCCTCTGGGGCCACCCCAGATACAACAACCTTTTGTCACACCCTGTGCCAGCACTGCGCTCCCAGTATCCCCCCACCCAGTTGCCCTTGCCCACTCACCCAGGAGGGATCGTGTTTCCTTCGCCCCAGGCACCTCAGGCCCTGTCCCAGTTAGCCTTGCTGCCATCAGTGAGGAGGCTATTGACCTCCTGAGATCCATCTCTGTAGGGCAGTCAGCCATAGTGAATGCCATCCAGATGCAGCAATGCAATGCCTATCTGGAGGGCATTCACGTTGGCTTGGCTGCCCTACAGAGATCGTTTCAGGCTCTGGCCTCCTCTTTAACGGCAGCCAGTGTCCCTGGTTCTTCCATCCTCCTTCCAACTACCTGTTCCCAGTCCCAAAGCCCTCTCTCCCAACCCATCCCACGCACACAGTCTGACAAGCATGCACCCAAAACAACAGACAGAACTCGCACAGACAAACACAAGCACCACACTTCACTCCACAAACACACACAGCCAACACACAGAAGCACATACAACAGCCACTGCCTCCACTGTCTCCCCTCCTCCTCCTCCCTCACAGTCACATCAACACTCACACGTGCATGCACTGCATCATCAGTGCAGATCCTGCCACCTGTACAGCCTTGCCCACAGTCACCACAACAGCAGACACGCAGACTAGTACCCCATACACCACATGTGCAGACACCACCATCACAACCTCATGCAGCACACCCACTTCACTTGCAGGCACCACAACAACATACATACACACATCCTGTTTGTCCTCTCCCACCCTGTCAGCCCCCCTCCAATAACACATAAACGCTCCCACTCAGACACCCAACAGCCATCCACCTCACAAACTCACACTGTCCATGCACCTGCACCGAAGTCCAGCACACCTACTCCTCCAACAAGCACTCCCTCTAACTCCACTCCCATTCCTCCTCCCACAACCCACCCCATGGGACATAAGAAAGGTTTCCTTTCTCGCATTGACCTCTTCCCTCCCCCTCCCCTGTCCTGCCCATAAGAGAAAGATCCCTCTTCCCCAGCCCAGTATCTCCAGCTCCCAGTCCTCTCATGTCCCTCCCCCTGTAGCAAAACCTAGCAGTAAGGGACACAAAACTGCCACTCTGCCCCCACTCCAAGCCCACTGCTCTGCCCCTAAAGAAAAGAGTAAGGACCCGCCCCCTCCCAAACCCAAGTCCAAGGACCCCCCTCCCAAGAAACCCCCTCTACCCCCCCATCTCCCTTTGCCCCCTGAGGTGCTTCCCTTCCATCATCATGATGCCCCTGCCCAGTGGAGTGACTTGGGCTGTCAGGAGTCAAATTGGGCCTTGGACATTGCCCTGTGGCTATTCATTGTCAATGGAATGGCCAATGGCCCTTTCTGTATATATGTATGTATATATTTATTATTTAAATTGAGGTCCATGTTCCCACATAATTACAGTGGTTGGACCAGAGGTATGTGTCCTGGCTTTCTGTGCTCCTGGGTTATGTTGATGTTGATTGACTCTGCAGATGGTTCTCGGTGTGTGGTATGTGTGTATGGTGTGTGTTGTGCGTGTGGGTGTGTCACTCTCCCCTCCCTCCCTTGTGTGCTAGGCAGCTGTACTCACCGTTGTCGTCTTCATTGTTGCTCCTGGGCTGCCATTGCATGGTACAGCACTGGCAAGACTTCCAGCTCGGGTTCCATGGCAGCCGGGGAGTACTCTGTGGCCCTGGAGGTTAGTGTCTCCTTTTATATGATGTGTTTCTGCCAGGTTTTTGATGGCGGTGGTCCTGCCCCGGAAATCCTGGTGATCTGCTATGTCATAATATGGTGGGCAGGTCGTTGTCTTCCGCCAGCCTGAAGATGGCTACCACCGTGGTCAGTGAACGGACCGCACTGCCGGTTCGGGTGGTACAGTGGCTGTCTATGGGAGGAATCACTGCCATGGTAATAATTTTGCGGTCTTCATCACCAGTGAGGTGGTCAACTGACCGCCAATGTCATAATGAGGGCCTATGTCATTTATTTTCCTCAAGTCCTGCACAAGTCAAATTTTCCCACAAGGCTACCACAAACCCATTATTGGTGAATTACACGGGCTGCTCAACACTTCTTTGAGAATACCTTTCTCCACAAACTCTCCTATCAATCCTTTGCCATCAGGTATTGTGGAGTCTGAGGAAAAACTCCATTGGGCTTTACTACGACTCTGACTGGTTCAACTCCTTTTATCAACCCAATGTCTTTTCCTGAAAGATCCCAAACCTTGAGCTTAACACATTTCTGTAAATCAGCAGGAAGATTTCTCACTTCAAAAACTGGAAAGAAACTAATCAAAGAAACTTCTTCGTTCTCTGGCTCATCAAAACTAATCAAAGGAAATTCTTCAGTCACTGATTCATTGTTAACAGTAATGTTGAATCTTCTTCATCATCACTGTTTGTTTAAATTTTAATACCCACATCTGAGCAAGTAATTGAGCATCTTGTTTTGCACAGTAAATCCCTTCCTAGTAAGGATACAGGATTTGAATCTCAAACCACAAACCTGTGCAATCCCTTAAAATGACCAATTTAAACAAACACGAGTTCTGTAATTGGGTTAGTCAAATATTGATTTGCAACTCCCACAATCTTAACTGTTTTACCTGATATGGACAGGTCTGGAACTTCTTCAGATCTTACTGTTGAGCATGTAGCTCCATTGTCAACCAAAAATGAAACTTTGTGACCATTCACCTTTCCTTTAACATAAGAATCTTTCTGATCCACTCCTAATGAAGCTGCTAATGCACTTTCTTCCTCATCAGAACTCTCTGACACCCATTCATTGTTTATTCCATTCTCACTTTATAGTGGAAATTGGTGTACTGTATTGTTACTTTGACTTAGTCTCTGACCTGTGACCCCCTGAGAAAGAATCACCTGCTGCTGATCCATAGGAGCTTGAGGTATCTGAATTTGTTGTCTCAGCATTGGAATTTGTTGTGCACGCACCATCTGCACTTGTGGTTGCATCTGCTGCAACTGAGGCATTCACATTTGCAAAGGTTGTACATTCTGCATGGGCTGCGTGGGTTGAAAACCTTGCATTGGACTCACATTATTCTGGAAATTTTTATTTTGACCTCTCATTTTCGGTCCTCTCACATTTTCAAATGATTTGGCATCATTCACTTGCTGAATCATTCCTCCCTGATTTAAAAACTGACACTCTCTCTTCCCACGCCTGATTCCCTTTCAAGCGTGACAAGGTAAAATTCTCTTTCTTTGTTGCTCTCCTTGTATCATTACTGTATTCAAATTCAAACCACGATTTACACTTCCAATTCCACCACGACTTCTTCCTCTGCCTCCATTCTGAAAGGTACCTTGATTCTGAAACATGCTGTTTCCCTGTTGTGCAGCCTTGATCTGCATCATCATTTCTTTCTCCTTCAACTTTTTCTGTTTCAATTCAATCTCATAACTACAGTATCTTGCATACTGCAACACCTCATGAATCAGTTTGGCTTGCCAACAAATCAAATGGCTCTTAATCATCTGACTAATTTCTGGTCTGGGTCCTTAAACAAACCTAAACACGTAGTGAATTATGTCTTTCGGCTCAATTGTTTCTGTTCCAATGTAATGTTTAAATGCTTTTAGCAACCTCTCATAGTATGCATGAATTGATTCTTTTGCTTCTTGAGCTGCCCTATCTATGCGCTGCCAATCAATGTTTTTCGGAGAAAGTATCGTCTTCAAAAATTCAATGACTTTATAGTAAGCTTTCATTACTTCTGGAGATTGTGCACCTATTACTGGATCTGTTGGTGGTTCACTTGTTGGGCAATCTACACTCCTTTTACATTCAGTCCATAAATCTGCTGGAACAACTATCTCCAAAAGAGTGTTCAAATTCTCCCACAGGCATTTTGCAAGCTTCACAAACCTATCTGTTTGCTGGTACCATTCTACTGGTTTCTCCCTCAACATGGGGTAGTCATTTGCAAATGACAAAATATCACTTCTATTCCAAGGGACATGTACAAAATTCCCTCCTGGAATTTCTCTCATTGGTAAAACTTTCACTGCTTCCCTATTCTGCGATGTTTCTGCAGAAAAAGTATCAAGACCTTTTTTCTACTTGTCTCTTTTCTTCATCCATCTGCCTTCCCATATCCATCTGCCTTCCCATTTGCCTAATGCTCTCCATATCTGAACTCCTTGAAGCAACTCTCTAAGGTGGGTTTTCATCCCTGCAGATCTCATGTGTTCGAAGTTTGTCGCCTCAAAATCCAACCTATTACTTATTTTCAAATGTTTCAATTTTGATGGGTCTATTCTATATTTGTCTGCTACGTCCGCTAACTGTTGATGAATCTCACCTGCTTCTTTTGTAATCTTTGAACACAAATATCTCAAATTTGCTTCAGTATAGGACTCTAATCTATTTACATCTATAGTTCCTTCAACAAGTTCACTTGCTTCTATTGAAAGCCTAGCATGGTTAACATAATTTCCTCCACTGGAAACATCTTGTATAGGAACTCAGCTTTTCTAACCACTCAGTTAATTGTTGAGCTGTTAAACCTTGTAATGAGATATTATTAGGCTGAGTACCAGCTAGCTTTTGTACAGTAAAACTCGGAGGTTGGGGTGTCAATAATCTCTCGCTGGTGCTAATGTGCGACCCTGTCTCAGCATTCAAAGGAGCTTTAATAGGACTCAGGTCTATTAATGATCCTGTCCCATCAAAAGTCTGTCTCATCTGAGAAATTATTCCTGCATTATCATTTTGTTCCCCTCCTACTTTAACCCACTCAGACTTTTGACTTGGAACTTCTTGTCCATTTGTTCCATCTTTTCCCTGTGCATAAAATGGTATAATTGGACAAATATTAATAGGCACAGATGCTGCATCTGGACTTAGGCTCTCATTATGAACTTGGCAGCAATCCCCGCGAACCGCCGTGCTGTCGGTGAACAAAAGAACACCAGTGGCGGTGAACTGCACACTACCGTATAATGATGATAAAAAGACAAACCTCTGCAAATCCCGCAACCTCCATCCACCGCCAGGGGCAACGACGGCGGAAAGGTAGTCACCTCACCCCACCACCGCCATGCAGACAAATCCCCCGCCCACCAAATAATGATGCACAATTCAGCTTGGCTGCCGGTGAACGTCGAACGACCATTGGTGGTACGGCCACCATGGCCAGCAATGGGACCCGCCAACAACAAATGCACACATTGCAAGTTTGAAAACCACACACCTGACACACATCCACAACACTATAAAACACACACATACACCCCACAATCCTTTGCAACGCCAATAGCACAACAGATATTGATAACACAAAACGCATACACTGAACACACCATCACACAAGTCACACACCCAACCACACAACAGCACCCTCACCAATATACCTACAACACACCACCCACAACACACACCATGGCACCCCGTAAGCACCCCCGCTTCACTGAGAGGGAGCTAAGGACCATTGTGGACGAAATACTTGGGGTCAAGCCACACCTATTTGGGGCACAGGTGGAGCAGACATCCGTGGCCAGGAAGATGGAGCTATGGCAGACGATTGTCAACAGAGTCAACACAGTGGGAAACCATCCACGCACAAGGGAGGACATCAGGAAGAGATGGAACGACCTGTGCGGGAAGGTTCGGTCCATGGCATCCAGGCAGAACATCGCCGTACAAAAGACTGGTGGTGATCACCCACCTCCTCCCCCGAATACACCGACTAGGAGGAGAAGGTCCTGGCTATCCTCCACCCGGAGGTCCTCACCAGACTCAGTGGAGGACTGGACTTGGATAAGTCAACTACAATACCTTAACAGTCACCACACCTATAATGCATGTATCACCTCATCCCTCTCACTACCACCAGGGCCCCATCCCCTACCCAGTCCACAACACCCACATACTCACATCCAAGTCACCTGCATGCCCACAATCCCTCAAACAAATCACCATCTAGCTCCCTGTGCACAGTCGGCAACCCCTGCATGGAATCCCAGTGGCAATACAGCACCCACAATGCACCTCCACCCCCCGAAAAAATGCATCTAAATGTACACAAAGGGACCTAGCATGCCACTACATGGGAATTGAACCATCAACTAGTGCCGACTAGTGCTGCAATTGACAAAAAAGTACAGGACACCACATTTCTATTCTCTCACACACAGGCACCACAACCCATACAACCCTGACAGACACGTCAGACACTGAAACACCAGCCAAGATTTTGCATTTTCACTGACAAAGGAAACTACAGTACTTATAACATGAGTCAGACTGAAACAATGCAGTGAAGACATCAGCATCATAGAACAGCACTTGAGAGTCACTGGAAGAATAGCCAGATTAGCTGGGTCCTAGAGTTGATATCTTCCCCCTCTTCTTCCTTACCATCACTCCCATCCCTCCTCTGAGGTTGCAGGGCTGGTTGGGCAGCACCCTTCTCCTCCAGAAGTGGAATAGCTTTCCTCACAGCCAAGTTGTGCAGCATGCAGCAGGCCACCACTATCTTACACATCTTGTCAGAAACATAGCACAGGGATCCTCCAGAGAGTTGGAGGCAACAAAATCTTGCTTTCAGGCATCCTATAGTGCGCTCTATCTCCCTCCTAGTACGACCATGACTCTCAATATAATTCCTTTCTGCATCTGTCCTGGGATTTCTCACAGGTGTCAGGAGCCATTGCATGTTGGGGTAGCCAGAATCACCTGCAAAAGTGGGCGAAAGAGGACACATTTCACTTGCATACATCCTGCCTGTCAGCTATGTAACTGATCCAGTGTCACACACACTGACCTATGAGCCAAGCTCTGTCCCCTTGTAGTTGGCCTATCATGTGTGGCATACTGCTGTTTCTCAGGACCAATGGATCATGGACTGATCCCGGGAACCTTGCATTGACATATGAAATGTACTGATCAGCAGTACACACCAATTAGACATTCATGGAGTGGTAGTTTTTACAATTCCGATACATCTGTTCATTCACTCTTGCAGGTATGAGGGCTATGTGGGTTCCACCAATGGCACCTATCACATGGGGGATATTAGCAAAAGCATAGAATCCAGACTTGATGGCAGGGAGATCAGCCCTTTGGGGAAACTGGACATAAGTTTGCAAGAGTTGAACGAATGCATCCAGGAAATTGGACAGGATGTGGCTGAACATTGGATGAGATAACCCTGCAGCCATGCCCACTGTTACCTGAAATGAGCCTGTGGCCAAAAAATGGAACACAGATAGCACCTGCACAGTTGTAGGTATGGCATGCTGATTCCGATTGGCTGGCTTCAGAACAGGATCCATTACTGTACAGAGGTCAAGGATTGTAGCTCGATTAATTCGGTAGGTAATGATGATGTGATGTTCCTCCATGGTGGCCAGATCTACCAGGGGTCTGTAAACAGATGGGGCCCTCCTTCGCCACATGGGTCTGTACCTATGGGTGATGAAGGAATACATTTTGAGTTTTGAGATACACTTGCATCACTATACTTTTCTACAATGCGACACATAGGTAACGCACACAAACACAAAGAATGAGGCACACTGTAAGGCTAATGTGTGCTGAGGTTTCTCAGTCATAATGGCATTAGAGTGTAGACACACTTCCATCTATGAGTACATGTGGGGATCATAGAATCATGTCAGCAATCAACAAAGGGGAGAGATAATGGGGCCATGGATGAGGCCCTAGGCAAGGCTATTGAGACGTGGTGAAAGCAAACTGGCAGCCTCATGCCATCCAGGTATTGTAGTGTGGAAGTGACTTCATTCCGCTGGCGTTAGTCGTCATTGCGGTAGGCAGTGTTCACCGCTGTACACCTGATCATTGGATTACATGGTTGTCAATGGGGAACCTGGGCAAATCATGATCGCCGCCGGCAGTGACCGTGCACACCGTCACAGTATCTACCGCCATTTTGACAGACCCTTGACAATTGACTGCTGCATTAGGTGAAGGGTAGAACTCCACTGCATGTGCTGCTGCGTCCTGACTCTGGTCCCTGAGATGGCGCGAGTGACAGGGGAACATGCCCTGGCCTTCACCGCGGAGGAGCTTGAGAAGCTGGTGGACAGGGTCTTACCCCTGTATGCGAAGTTGTATGGGCGACCAGAGGAGCAGGTGAGTTGCTATCTGTCCTCCTTAGATGTGTGTGATTGTGGCAGATGCCTGAATGCATTTTTGTTAGCTGTGTGAATGCTCAGCCGTAGTGTGTCTGGCACTTTCTGCTTGTTATTTGTTCATTTTCAAGTCTCTATGCACCATGTCAGTATGAACGGGCACCCACCCTGACATCTGTTCTTTACTCTGTGTGTCCCATGCAGGTCAGCGCCCACCAGAAGAGGGGCCTGTGGCAAGCCATCGCCAAGGAAGTGCGGACCCTGGGGATCTACAACTGGTGGAGCACCCACTGCAGGAAGCAGTGGGAGGACCTGAGGCCCTTGGCCAGGAAGACCGGAGAGGCCCATCTAGGGAAGGCCTCCCAACGAAGAAGAGGTGCCAGTCGGACCCTGAGCCCCCTAATGGCCTGCATTCTGGCGATGGCCTATCTGGATTTGGATCGGCACTTGAAGGCAGCACAGCAGCCACAAGGGGGTGAGTACCAACACTGTTGTGATGCCACTATGATGGGTGTAGTTTGGTGCTAAGGGTTGCATGGAATGTGGTGCCAGGCACTTCAACAGGTGTGTCCCTGCAGTCCTGCCCCCGTCCACGTCCATGGGATAGTGTCATAGCTAGTTTTGGCATGGTCTGTAGGCCTGTGAGAGGCCCCATTTTTGTAATATGGCATAAATTGTGACCTCATGAACTTGTAGATGTAGTGGCTTGGCATAACCTCTCATGGGTGCATTCCTCAAAGTGTATCAGAGTTGTGTTTCAGGATGGTAATGTAGTGTATTCTGGGGTCATGCCTACTAGTCAGGGGTGCATTCATAACGTGTGTTGTGTCTGCTGAGGGTTCGTGTCTGACCTGGGTGGGAGTGTATGTCTCCAAAAATGTACCTATTTTCAGGATATGACATACTTTTTTCTTGTTTTGTTTCCCCACCACTGTGTTCTTGTGTCCCTGTGGACAAAAGCATCATCTGGCGAGGGAGCTGAGGCACCGGCGAGTGGGGATGCAGCAGCCTACGGTTTCAAGGAGGCAGAGTCGACCGATGCCAAGGGGACCAGTAGGTTGGAGGGGGAGGGGAGTTCCATGGGGGAGGCAACTACCACTGGAGGTAGTGACTCTTACACCTCCTCCGATGGCAGCTCCCTGGAGGCTAGGGGAACCCTACTGGGCCCACCCATTCCTTGTCAACTTCCGCCACCCCCCATACCATCACCGCCCTCCCGGTTGCACCCCACTGAGTTGCCCGTGCCCACTCACCCAGGAGGGTGGGCGCCTCCTTCACCCCAGGCACCTCATCCCCTGACTCAGTCAGCTCTGCTGCCCTCACGGAGGAGGCTATTGACCTCCTGAGGACCATCTCTGTAGGGCAGACAACCATTGTGAATGCCATCCAGGGGCTAGCATCCCAGATGCAGCAATGAAATGCATACCTGGAAGGGATTCACAGTGCCATGTCTGGCCTACAGAGATCTTTTGAGGCTTTGGCCTACTCTTTGATGGCAGCCAGTGTCCCTGGTCTTTCCTTCCCTCCTCCCACCACCTCTACCCCTTCCAACACCCGACTCCCTTCACCCATCCCAAGCACACATACAGACAGCCATGCACACAGATCAACACACAAGAAGCACACTGAAAAACACAAGCACCACACTTCCCACCACAGGCATCTACACACCCAACATACCAAAGCACACACAACAACATCCACCTCCCCCATTGTGTCAGCCTCCCCCTCCTCCCTGTCTGTCACCTCACCATGCACATCCACATGCACTGCACCCTCAGTCACTGCTGCTGTCCCCATTCTTGCAGTCACCACAACAACTGACATCCAGTCATGCACCCCAGACACCACACCTGCACTCACCACGTCTACATACACAGACACTTGCAGCACACTCACCAGACCTGCAGACACCCACACATCATCCATCTACACTGGCAGCCTGTCTTTTCCCACTGTGTCTACCGCCCCTCCTCCCAAAACACTAAAACGTTCACACACATCCGTACCACACACATCCACCATACATAAGCATACTAAACAGGCACTTGCATACACGTCCAGCACACCTGCACCTCATATGACCAATCCCTCAAACCTCCGCTACCAGACCTGGCTCCAGATCCCCTCCAACTGCACCTAAGAAGCTTTTCCTCTCCCATGTTGACCTGTGTGAACCCACTGGCCCACCCCGTCTTGTCCCTAAATGTTCCCATGCTCTCGCCCAGTCCACTCCATCCTCGTCTAAGTCCGACCCAGTCCGCCCTTCCCTTTCCCATGCCCCTTCCCCAGGGAGGAAGAAGCCCCATGTTGCCCCAGGTCCCTCTGCCACCCCCCCGGTCCATGACCACTCCCCTTCCTTCCAAGGGCAAGCCCAAACCCCCTCCACCTCCTACACCTAAGCCCAAGACCCACCCCTTCAAGACCTGAGTCCCCACCCTGCCATCTCCGGACCCTGTTCCCTGAGGTGCCTGGCTGCCCCATTGATGCCCCTTCCCAGTGGAGTTTCCTTTACACACGTAGGGGGTCAAGGTTGGGCTATATTTGCACTTCAAGAACTTTCCAATGGACTGGCCAGTGGCCTTATTTGGATATTCCTGTTGTTTCTTGAAATTACATTTGAGTGTCCAGCTGCTGTTGGCACAATATTGACCCGTTGTGCAGCGGTTCACTGTGGATGTGTGGTGTACACAGGTGTGTGCATTGGTGCAAGTATTTGTTAGCTTGTGTCTGGTAAGTACATCTTGTTATGGTATGTATGGCTTGGGATGTTGGAAGGGGTTGTGACTGGGTGGCGGGTGGGTGGAGTGGGTGTGTAACTGTGCCTTTTTTTCCCATGTAGGAAGTTGGCTCTGTATGCACTATTTCAAAGTAAGGAATAGTATGCACAGAGTCCAAGGGTTCCCCTTAGAGGTAAGATAGTGGCAAAAAGAGATAATACTAATGCTCTATTTTGTGGTAGTGTGGTCGAGCAGTAGGCTTATCAAAGGAGTAGTGTTAAGCATTTGTTGTACATACACACAGGCAATAAATGAGGAACACACACTCAAAGACAAATCCAGCCAATAGGTTTTGTTATTGAAAAATATATTTTCCTAGTTTATTTTAAGAACCACGGGTTCACATTTTACATGTAATATCTCATTTGAAAGGTATTGCAGGTAAGTACTTTAGGAACTTTGAATCATTTCATTAGCATGTATACTTTTTACATAAAACACAATAAGCTGTTTTAAAAGTGGACACTGCAATTTTCACAGTTCCTGGGGGAGGTAAAGTAATGTTAGTTTTAACAGGTAAGTAAGTCACTTACAGGTTTCAGTTTTTGGTCCAAGGTAGCCCACTGTTGGGGGTTCAGAGCAACCCCAAAGTTATCACACCAGCAGCTCAGGGCCGGTCAGGTGCAAAGGTCAAAGAGGTGCCCAAAACACATAGGCTTCAATGGAGAGAAGAGGGTGCCCCGGTTCCAGTCTGCCAGCAGGTAAGTACCCGCGTCTTCGGAGGGCAGACCAGGGGTGTTTTGTAGGGCACCGGGGGGGACACAAATTAGCACAGAAAGTACACCCTCAGCAGCGCGGGGGCGGCCGGGTGCAGTGTGCAAACACGCGTCGGGTTTCCTTCAGGTTTCAATGAGAGACCAAGGGGTCTCTTCAGCGATGCAGGCAGGCAAGGGGGGGGCTCCTCGGGGTAGCCACCACCTGGGCAAGGGAGAGGGCCTCCTGGGGGTCACTCCTGCACAGAAGTTCCGTTTCTTTAGGGGCTGGGGGCTGCGGGTGCAGGGTCTTTGCCAGCCGTCGGGAAATGGAGTTCAGACAGTCGCGGTCAGGGGGAGCCTGGGGATTCCCTCTGCAGGTGTCGCTGTGGGGGCTCAGGGGGGACAACTTTGGTTACTCACAGTCGTAGAGTCGCCGGAGGGTCCTCCCTGAGTTGGTTGTTCTCCACCAGTCGAGTCGGGGTCGCCGGGTGCAGTGTTGCAAGTCTCACGCTTCTTGCGGGGAGTTGCAGGGGTCTTTAAATCTGCTCCTTGTAACAAAGTTGCAGTTCTTTTGGAGCAGTGCCGCTGTCCTCTGGAGTTTCTTGTCTTTTTCGAAGCAGGGCAGTCCTCAGAGGATTCAGAGGTCGCTGGTCCCTTGGAAAGCATCGCTGGAGCAGGTTTCTTTGGAAGGCAGGAGACAGGCCGGTAAGTCTGGGGCCAAGGCAGTTGGTGTCTTCTGTTCTTCCTCTGCAGGGGTTTGTCAGCTCAGCAGTCCTTCTTCTTGTTAGTTGCAGGAATCTAAATTCTAGGTTCAGGGAAAGCCCTTAAATACTAAATTTAAGGGCGTGATTAGGTCTGGGGGGTTAGTAGCCAAGGGCTACTAGCCCTGAGGGTGAGTACACCCTCTTTGTGCCTCCTCCCAAGGGGAGGGGGTCACATCCCTAATCCTATTGGGGGAATCCTCCATCTGCAAGATGGAGGATTTCTAAAAGTTAGAGTCACTTCAGCTCAGGACACCTTAGGGGCTGTCCTGACTGGCCAGTGACTCCTCCTTGTTGTTTTCTTTGTTTCCCCCAGCCTTGCCGCCAAAAGTGGTGGCCGTGGCCGGAGGGGGCGGGCAACTCCACTAAGCTGGAGTGTCCTGCGGTGCTGTGACAAAGGGGTGAGCCTTTGAGGCTCACCGCCAGGTGTTACAGCTCCTGCCTGGGGGAGGTGTTAGCATCTCCACCCAGTGCAGGCTTTGTTACTGGCCTCAGAGTGACAAAGGCACTCTCCCCATGGGGCCAGCAACATGTCTCTAGTGTGGCAGGCTGCTGGAACCAGTCAGCCTACACAGATAGTCGGTTAGGTTTCAGGGGGCACCTCTAAGGTGCGCTCTGTGGTGTATTTTACAATAAAATGTACACTGGCATCAGTGTGCATTTATTGTGCTGAGAAGTTTGATACCAAACTTCCCAGTTTTCAGTGTAGCCATTATGGTGCCGTGGAGTTCGTGTAAAACAGACTCCCAGACCATATACTCTTATGGCTACCCTGCACTTACAATGTCTAAGGTTTTGCTTAGACACTGTAGGGGCACAGTGCTCATGCACTGGTGCCCTCACCTATGGTATAGTGCACCCTGCCTTAGGGCTGTAAGGCCTGCTAGAGGGGTGTCTTACCTATACTGCATAGGCAGTGAGAGGCTGGCATGGCACCCTGAGGGGAGTGCCATGTCGACTTACTCCTTTTGTTCTCACTAGCACACACAAGCTAGTAAGCAGTGTGTCTGTGCTGAGTGAAGGGTCTCTATGGTGGCATAAGACATGCTGCAGCCCTTAGAGACCTTCCCTGGCATCAGGGCCCTTGGTACCAGAGGTACCAGTTACAAGGGACTTATCTGGATGCCAGGGTGTGCCAATTGTGGAATCAAAAGTACAGTTTAGGAAAAGAACACTGGTGCTGGGGCCTGGTTATCAGGCCTCAGCACACTTTCAATTCAAAACATAGCATCAGCAAAGGCAAAAAGTCAGGGGGTAACCATGCCAAGGAGGCATTTCCTTACACAACCCCCCCCCAAACGAAAGAGGATGAGACTAACCTTTCCCAAGAGAGTCTTCATTTTCTAAGTGGAAGAACCTGGAAAGGCCATCTGCATTGGCATGGGCAGTCCCAGGTCTGTGTTCCACTATAAAGTCCATTCCCTGTAGGGAGATGGACCACCTCAACAGTTTTGGATTTTCACCTTTCATTTGCATCAGCCATCTGAGAGGTCTGTGGTCAGTTTGAACTAGGAAGTGAGTACCAAAGAGGTATGGTCTCAACTTCTTCAGGGACCAAACCACAGCAAAGGCCTCCCTCTCAATGGCACTCCAACGCTGCTCCCTGGGGAGTAACCTCCTGCTAATGAAAGCAACAGGCTGGTCAAGGCCATCATCATTTGTTTGGGACAAAACTGCCCCTATCCCATGTTCAGAGGCATCTGTTTGCACAATGAATTGCTTGGAGTAATCTGGAGCTTTTAGAACTGGTGCTGTGCACATAGCTTGCTTCAGGGTGTCAAAGGCCTGTTGGCATTCTACAGTCCAGTTTACTTTCTTGGGCATTTTCTTGGAGGTGAGTTCTGTGAGGGCTGTCACAATGGATCCATATCCCTTCACAAACCTCCTATAGTACCCAGTCAAGCCAAGGAATGCCCTGACTTGAGTCTGGGTGTTTGGAGCTACCCAGTCCAGAATAGTCTGGATCTTGGGTTGGAGTGGCTGAACTTGGCCTCCACCTACAAGGTGTCCCAAGTAAACCACAGTTCCCTGCCCTATCTGGCATTTGGATGCCTTGATAGAGAGGCCTGCAGATTGCAGGGCCTTCAAAACCTTCTTCAGGTGGACCAGGTGATCCTGCCAGGTGGAGCTGAAGACAGCAATATCATCAAGATAAGCTGCACTAAAGGATTCCAACCTAGCAAGGACTTGATTCACCAACCTTTGGAAGGTGGCAGGGGCATTCTTTAAACCAAAGGGCATAACAGTGAACTGATAATGCCCATCAGGTGTGGAGAATGCTGTCTTTTCTTTTGCTCCAGGGGCCATTTTGATTTGCCAGTACCCTGCTGTTAAGTCAAAGGTACTTAAGAATTTGGCAGCCCCTAATTTGTCTATTAGCTCATCAGCTCTAGGAATGGGATGAGCATCTGTCTTGGTGACAGAGTTGAGACCTCTGTAGTCCACACAAAACCTCATCTCTCTCTTTCCTTCTTTGGTGTGAGGTTTGGGGACTAAGACCACTGGGCTAGCCCAGGGGCTGTCAGAGTACTCAATTACTCCCAATTCCAGCATCTTGTGGACTTCCACCTTGATGCTTTCCTTAACTTGGTCAGACTGTCTAAATATTTTGTTTTTGACAGGCATGCTGTCTCCTGTGTCCACATCATGGGTACACAGGTGTGTCTGACCAGGGGTTAGGGAAAAGAGTTCAGCAAACTGCTGCAGGACCTTCCTACAGTCAGACTGCTGTTGGCTAGAGAGGGTGTCTGAGTAGATCACTCCATCTACTGAGCCATCTTTAGGGTCTGATGAGAGGAGATCAGGGAGAGGCTCACTCTCAGCTTCCTGGTCCTCATCTGTTACCATCAACAGATTTACATCAGCCCTGTCATGGAAGAGCTTAAGGCGGTTCACATGGATCACCCTCTTGGGGCTCCTGCTTGTGCCCAGGTCCACCAGGTAGGTGACCTGACTCTTCCTTTCTAGTACTGGGTAAGGGCCACTCCATTTGTCCTGAAGTGCCCTGGGAGCCACAGGCTCCAGAACCCAGACTTTCTGCCCTGGTTGAAATTCAACCAGTGCAGCCTTTTGGTCATACCACAACTTCTGGAGTTGTTGGTTGGCCTCAAGGATTTTACTTGCCTTTTCCATGTACTCTGCCATCCTTGAGCGAAGGCCAAGTACATAGTCCACTATGTCTTGTTTAGGCTCATGAAGAGGTCTCTCCCAGCCTTCTTTAACAAGAGCAAGTGGTCCCCTTACAGGGTGGCCAAACAGAAGTTCAAAGGGTGAGAATCCTACTCCCTTCTGAGGCACCTCTCTGTAAGCGAAAAGCAGACATGGCAAGAGGACATCCCATCTCCTTTTGAGTTTCTCTGGGAGCCCCATGATCATGCCCTTTAATGTCTTGTTGAATCTCTCAACAAGGCCATTAGTTTGTGGATGATATGGTGTAGTGAACTTATAAGTCACTCCACACTCATTCCACATGTGTTTTAGGTATGCTGACATGAAGTTGGTACCTCTGTCAGACACCACCTCCTTAGGGAAGCCCACTCTGGTGAAGATACCAATGAGGGCCTTGGCTACTGCAGGGGCAGTAGTTGACCTAAGGGGAATAGCTTCAGGATACCTAGTAGCATGATCCACTACTACTAGGATGTACATATTTCCTGAGGCTGTGGGAGGTTCTAGTGGACCAACTATGTCCACACCCACTCTTTCAAAGGGGACCCCCACCACTGGAAGTGGAATGAGGGGGGCCTTTGGGTGCCCACCTGTCTTACCACTGGCTTGACAGGTGGGGCAGGAGAGGCAAAACTCCTTAACCTTCTGGGACATATTGGGCCAGTAGAAGTGGTTGACTAACCTCTCCCACGTCTTGGTTTGTCCCAAATGCCCAGCAAGGGGAATATCATGGGCTAAGGTCAGAATAAACTCTCTGAAACCCTGAGGCACTACCACTCTCCTAGTGGCACCAGGTTTGGGATCTCTTGCCTCAGTGTACAGGAGTCCATCTTCCCAATAGACCCTATGTGTTCCATTTTTCTTGCCTTTGGACTCTTCAGCAGCTTGCTGCCTAAGGCCTTCAAGAGAGGGACAGGTTTCTTGTCCCTTACACAACTCTTCCCTTGAGGGTCCCCCTGGGCCTAAGAGCTCCACCTGATAAGGTTCCAGTTCCATAGGCTCAGTTCCCTCAGAGGGCAGAACTTCTTCCTGAGAAGAGAGGTTCTCTTTTTGGT
This sequence comes from Pleurodeles waltl, assembly GCF_031143425.1. Classification (NCBI taxonomy): domain Eukaryota; kingdom Metazoa; phylum Chordata; class Amphibia; order Caudata; family Salamandridae; genus Pleurodeles; species Pleurodeles waltl. Next base: position 1,146,445,876 of record NC_090444.1, on the reverse strand, counting down.
GTTGTGTTGCAGCTGGTTTCCCAGCTGACTTTCCTTTTCTCTTGGTAGGCTGGGCCATTTTTCCAGACTCCAGCTCTACTTTTTCACCCTGTGCCTTGCACTGTGCCCTTGTCTTGACACACACCAGTTCAGGGATACCCAGCATGGCTGCATGGGTTTTCAGTTCTACCTCAGCCCATGCTGAGGACTCCAGGTCATTTCCAAGCAAACAGTCTACTGGGATATTTGAGGAGACCACCACCTGTTTCAGGCCATTGACCCCTCCCCACTCTAAAGTTACCATTGCCATGGGATGTACTTTAGTTTGATTGTCAGCATTGGTGACTGGATAGGTTTGTCCAGTCAGGTATTGGCCAGGGGAAAACAGTTTCTCTGTCACCATAGTGACACTGGCACCTGTATCCCTCAGGCCCTCTACACTTGTCCCATTAATTAAGAGCTGCTGCCTGTATTTTTGCATGTTAGGGGGCCAGGCAGCCAGTGTGGCTAAATCCACCCCACCCTCAGAGACTAATGTAGCTTCAGTGTGACACCTGATTTGCTCTGCACACTGTTGATCCCACTTGGAGACTGGCCATTCCAGTTTTAGCTGGATGGGAGTTAGAAGTGGTATCTTTCTTGGGACAGGCCTTGTCTCCAGTTTGGTGTCCAGACTGACTACAGCTACGACACCAGGCCTTTTTGGGATCAAAGTTCTTACCCTTGTACCCAGAATTGTTTTGTGAAGAGGCTCTGGGCCCACCCTCCTGTGCAGGTTTTTGGGGGCCTGTAGAAGACTCTTTACTATTTTTGTTTTTGACTGTCTCACCACCTTTCCCCTGGGGAGGTTTTGTGACCCCTTTCTTTTGGTCACCCCCTGTGGAAGTTTTGGACACCCTAGTCTTGACCCAATGGTCCGCCTTCTTTCCCAATTCTTGGGGAGAAATTGGTCCTAGGTCCACCAGATGCTGATGCAGTTTATCATTGAAACAATTACTTAACAGGTGTTATTTCACAAATAAATTGTACAGCCCATCATAATTACTTACACCACTGCCTTGAATCCAACCATCTAGTGTTTTTACTGAGTAGTCTACAAAGTCAACCCAGGTCTGGCTCGAGGATTTTTGAGCCCCCCTGAATCTAATCCTATACTCCTCAGTGGAGAATCCAAAGCCCTCAATCAGGGTACCCTTCATGAGGTCATAAAATTCTGCATCTTTTCCAGAGAGTGTGAGGAGTCTATCCCTACACTTTCCTGTGAACATTTCCCAAAGGAGAGCACCCCAGTGAGATTTGTTCACTTTTCTGGTTACACAAGCCCTCTCAAAAGCTGTGAACCATTTGGTGATGTCATCACCATCTTCATATTTTGTTACAATCCCTTTGGGGATTTTCAACATGTCAGAAGAATCTCTGACCCTATTTATGTTGCTGCCACCATTGATGGGTCCTAGGCCCATCTCTTGTATTTCCCTTTCTATGGCCAGGATCTGTCTTTCCAAAGCCAATCTTTTGGCCATCCTGGCTAACTGCATGTCCTCTTTACTGGAGTTATCCTCAGTGATTTCAGAGAAGTTGGTCCCTCCTGTGAGGGAACCAGCATCTCTGACTAGTATTTGTGGAGTCAGGGCTTGAGAGGCCCTGTCCTCCCTAGATCGGACTGGTAGGGGGGAATCTTCCTCCAAGTCACTATCCTCATCCTCTGTGTTGCCATCCACAGAGGGGTTGGCTCTTTCATACTCTGCCAACAGCTCCTGGAGCTGTTGTTTGGTAGGTCTAGAGTCCATTGTTATTTTCTTTATTTTACAGAGTGACCTTAGCTCTCTCATCTGTAGATGGAGGTAAGGTGTGGTGTCGAGTTCCACCACATTCACATCTGTGCTAGACATTATGCTTCTAAAAGTTGGAATACTTTTTAAGAAACTAAAACTGGTTCTAGAATCTAATTCAAACTTTTACCAAACTTTTAAACTCTAAAAGAAATGCTAACAGGGACTAACACAAGGCCCTAGCAGGACTTTAAAGAATTTAGAAAAATTTCAAATTGCAAAAATCGATTTCTAATGACAATTTTTGGAATTTGTCGTGTGATCAGGTATTGGCTGAGTAGTCCAGCAAATGCAAAGTCTTGTACCCCACCGCTGATCCACCAATGTAGGAAGTTGGCTCTGTATGCACTATTTCAAAGTAAGGAATAGTATGCACAGAGTCCAAGGGTTCCCCTTAGAGGTAAGATAGTGGCAAAAAGAGATAATACTAATGCTCTATTTTGTGGTAGTGTGGTCGAGCAGTAGGCTTATCAAAGGAGTAGTGTTAAGCATTTGTTGTACATACACACAGGCAATAAATGAGGAACACACACTCAGAGACAAATCCAGCCAATAGGTTTTGTTATAGAAAAATATCTTTTCCTAGTTTATTTTAAGAACCACATGTTCAAATTTTACATGTAATATCTAATTTGAAAGGTATTGCAGGTAAGTACTTTAGGAACTTTGAATCATTTCATTAGCATGTATACTTTTTACATAAAACACAATAAGCTGTTTTAAAAGTGGACACTTAGTGCAATTTTCACAGTTCCTGGGGGAGGTAAAGTAATGTTAGTTTTAACAGGTAAGTAAGTCACTTACAGGTTTCAGTTTTTGGTCCAAGGTAGCCCACTGTTGGGGGTTCAGAGCAACCCCAAAGTTATCACACCAGCAGCTCAGGGCCGGTCAGGTGCAAAGGTCAAAGAGGTGCCCAAAACACATAGGCTTCAATGGAGAGAAGGGGGTGCCCCGGTTCTAGTCTGCCAGCAGGTAAGTACCCGCGTCTTCGGAGGGCAGACCAGGGGGGTTTTGTAGGGCACCGGGGGGGACACAAATTAGCACAGAAAGTACACCCTCAGCAGCGCGGGGGCGGCCGGGTGCAGTGTGCAAACACGCGTCGGGTTTCCTTCAGGTTTCAATGAGAGACCAAGGGGTCTCTTCAGCGATGCAGGCAGGCAAGGGGGGGGCTCCTCGGGGTAGCCACCACCTGGGCAAGGGAGAGGGCCTCCTGGGGGTCACTCCTGCACAGAAGTTCAGTTTCTTTAGGGGCTGCGGGTGCAGGGTCTTTCCCAGCCGTCGGGAAATGGAGTGCAGACAGTCGCGGTCAGGGGGAGCCTGGGGATTCCCTCTGCAGGCGTCGCTGTGGGGGCTCAGGGGGGACAACTTTGGTTACTCACAGTCGTAGAGTCGCCGGAGGGTCCTCCCTGAGTTGGTTGTTCTCCACCAGTCGAGTCGGGGTCGCCGGGTGCAGTGTTGCAAGTCTCACGCTTCTTGCGGGGAGTTGCAGGGGTCTTTAAATCTGCTCCTTGTAACAAAGTTGCAGTTCTTTTGGAGCAGTGCCGCTGTCCTCGGAGTTTCTTGTCTTTTTCGAAGCAGGGCAGTCCTCAGAGGATTCAGAGGTCGCTGGTCCCTTGGAAAGCATCGCTGGAGCAGGTTTCTTTGGAAGGCAGGAGACAGGCCGGTAAGTCTGGGGCCAAGGCAGTTGGTGTCTTCTGTTTTTCCTCTGCAGGGGTTTGTCAGGTCAGCAGTCCTTCTTCTTGTTAGTTGCAGGAATCTAAATTCTAGGTTCAGGGAAAGCCCTTAAATACTAAATTTAAGGGCGTGTTTAGGTCTGGGGGGTTAGTAGCCAATGGCTACTAGCCCTGAGGGTGAGTACACCCTCTTTGTGCCTCCTCCCAAGGGGAGGGGGTCACATCCCTAATCCTATTGGGGGAATCCTCCATCTGCAAGATGGAGGATTTCTAAAAGTTAGAGTCACTTCAGCTAAGGACACCTTAGGGGCTGTCCTGACTGGCCAGTGACTCCTCCTTGTTGTTTTCTTTGTTTCCCCCAGCCTTGTCGCCAAAAGTGGGGGCCGTGGCCGGAGGGGGCGGGCAACTCCACTAAGCTGGAGTGTCCTGCGGTGCTGTGACAAGGGGTGAGCCTTTGAGGCTCACCGCCAGGTGTTACAGCTCCTGCCTGGGGGAGGTGTTAGCATCTCCACCCAGTGCAGGCTTTGTTACTGGCCTCAGAGTGACAAAGGCACTCTCCCCATGGGGCCAGCAACATGTCTCTAGTGTGGCAGGCTGCTGGAACCAGTCAGCCTACACAGATAGTCGGTTAGATTTCAGGGGGCACCTCTAAGGTGCCCTCTGTGGTGTATTTTACAATAAAATGTACACTGGCATCAGTGTGCATTTATTGTGCTGAGAAGTTTGATACCAAACTTCCCAGTTTTCAGTGTAGCCATTATGGTGCTGTGGAGTTCGTGTAAAACAGACTCCCAGACCATATACTCTTATGGCTACCCTGCACTTACAATGTCTAAGGTTTTGCTTAGACACTGTAGGGGCACAGTGCTCATGCACTGGTGCCCTCACCTACGGTATAGTGCACCCTGCCTTAGGGCTGTAAGGCCTGCTAGAGGGGTGTCTTACCTATACTGCATAGGCAGTGAGAGGCTGGCATGGCACCCTGAGGGGAGTGCCATGTCGACTTACTCATTTTGTTCTCACTAGCACACACAAGCTGGTAAGCAGTGTGTCTGTGCTGAGTGAGGGGTCTCTAGGGTGGCATAAGACATGCTGCAGCCCTTAGAGACCTTCCCTGGCATCAGGGCCCTTGGTACCAGAGGTACCAGTTACAAGGGACTTATCTGGATGCCAGGGTGTGCCAATTGTGGAATCAAAAGTACAGGTTAGGAAAAGAACACTGGTGCTGGGGCCTGGTTATCAGGCCTCAGCACACTTTCAATTCAAAACATAGCATCAGCAAAGGCAAAAAGTCAGGGGGTAACCATGCCAAGGAGGCATTTCCTTACACATGTGTAGTAGGCTGCGGTACTTACCGTTGTCGTCTTCGCCGTCGGTCACAGTCTTGGAGGAATATGGCAAGGAGAAGCACTGGCATTATTTCCAACTCTTGCTCCATGTCTGCTTCGGCGTGTTCTGTGTACCTCCGGTGAGTATTTCCCTTTATATTGTTTGTTTCCGCCATACTTTGCCTGGTGGTGGTTCTTACCCCGGAACTGATGGTGGTGTGGTGTTTCATTATTTTGTGGGTGGGTAGGGCCTTTCCGCCGGCCTGGGGGCGGCTCCTCCATCGTCATCAGAACTACAAAAATTGTGGTGTGTGGATGGTCCGCTGCTTGTTTCTCATTGGCTTCATTATTTGGCAGCCCCGACTGCCAGCCTTTTTGGCGGTAGTTATCGCCACCGCTGGTGGTGCGGTGTTTCTCACCATTTTCATAATGACCACCTTAGTCTGGCAGTTGCATTTTGAGACTGCACTAGCCCTGCATTCTGTATTTGAGGCAGTAATAGCGGAGTCGGCTCTGTCTGAACCAACATTGGTATCTGGTAAATCTGTCCTGGCGGCACTGTTAGATTAGCTGTTGCATTTACAACAGGCACATCTGTGTAAATCCTAGGAACACTAGGCTGTGACAGCTGTGTAGTATCAGCTGACAAATTGAAACTACTCTGCATCGGTATTTGCTCAAATGGACTATTCCCAGCCTCTATTGAGCTCTGGTTCATGTTAGGATTAACCTGTACAGAACTCCCAGTCATGTTATGGTTACTCTGCACTGAGCCCTGTGTCAGGCTAACTGATGTCGGTGCAGTAGGATTCACACTAGTACCTTGACCTTCTTGTGTCACATATGGTGGTGGACGATTTCTCAACAACTGTAAAATTAACTCACCATCGTCCGATTCCTCCTCAGGAATTAGAGATAAAGAAGTCTCTTTCGATTTCTGATTTCATCCGAAGATGAACTCCCTTTTGATTTCTTAGACGCCTTCTTCGGTTCTCTCTCACTGTTTTCTGAAATTGCAGGAAACATTCCAATACCATGTAAGGTATTGAGTCGCCATTGTCTCTGGTCATTGTTTCACCTAGCTTCTGCTAGCGTCTTCTCTACGCTTCTCATTTTCTTCTCAAAGTTCAACATTTGTTGTTGTCTCGCTAGTAGTTCCCAGATCGTTAATGCTTTGAACTGGGCTGGTCTTGGGAGAGGTTTCAAACTATACATCACTTGTCTCAAATTCTCTAAAATTCTCAAATTAAATGTCCCATTTTCAGGAAACGCTACGCTCCCTTCCTCTCCTGTGATTTTACACCAATGTTTTAACCAAAAGCATGCTCCAGTACCTTATTCTTCAATTGCGATATATGCTGGAGTACCTTCTGGTGGACAAATTTCTCCTACCGGGGCTGGAATATATTAATCTCCCCTAAGAGCACTTTTTAAAGCTTTGAAAAATTTAATTTTCAGAACTTTTTTAAAAACCGATAATCAGGAAGTGACTTTAATTCCACAACCCTCTTCATCTTCCTTTACAACCGATTACGCTTCACGGTTGTCCACCAATCCGTTCGCGACCTTTCTCACTAACCAACCTATCCCAGTGAGGCACAAAAAGTATGTCACACAATGGCTGACAAAGTCTTGCAGCTTATCCTCCTAAACTCAAAAACATTCAAACCTAATGCAATATTATTTGCGAGCACTTCATCAAAACTAAAAAGAAAACAAATGTGTCTATTTACTACAAATAGGGCAATACAATCGTTTAAGGAACCTTATGGATTTTCACTGACGGCTTTTCACTCCAACAGCTATTCCTCTTTCTCAGTTCTCAGATTCACAAGTAAAATTCGATCCACAAATTTTACTCTCAGCTGATCAATGGATACTGTCCTGGTGCACATAGAACTCACCAAATCTCAGTCGAAAAGACCTCACACTCAACTTGTAAACACGCCCGATTGGCCTACTAAATAGACAAATTACAATAAAAACCAAGTGTCTCAATACACTTTTAATATACTCCAGAGTCTTTGACCTACCTGAGGGTCCAAATACCAACAACCATGGACAACTTTTCGAGCACCAAGCGCCAAACACATGTGAAGTTTGCCAACTTCCCTGCTCTCACACTTTGGAGTAGGCAAACCACTTCTACAACATCATTTGGAGTACACCAACTCCCCTAAAATCTGGCAAACCATTCAATCGTCTGCAAATTCGCTAAAGCTGTGCAAGCGCATAATCTAATCCATTCAATTTAACAATACAATGCTGAGAACATTCCCCACCAACATAGGCAGGCTCCAAGGCCTGGGGAAAGTCACCTTGGACGTTTAGGGACACATCTTCTCCATATTTTGCATCATTTTGAAAACTCCATAAATCTCAATAAAAAATCAATAATCAATACTAATCAATGCTAATCAATAATGTAAAGAGACATAACCATCAATTTCTGCTACCAAAACTGTTAGCGTGCCCTTGGCTCATCTATTTTATCATAGTAAGTGATCGGACGCTGCTTTAAGGTTGATGAAACTTTTGACTACTTTAAATTATATTGATTCACTTATTGAATATTTGCACATAAAACAACAACATTAAACAATAATAATAATCACCAAAGAATCAATAAAGGACACACCATGACCCATTTGACAACAAATAACCACACCTTTTAGTATCAATTAAAATATTTATTTCCCGATATTAACAATGCTGAGGTCACAAAAATTATTCTCAACATCAAATGGTGCACATAAAGAAGCATCACAGGCTGACGAATTGACCTGAAGGATCTTAGTTTAAACAAAGCAAATAAAACAATAAACCCATTAGTTAGAACACAAATTAATAACATGAATGAGATACATTTGAATCAGAAATAAAACAATATCAAATCATTGGCATTGAGCAAAAACCACCTCACTAATTTCAAATTAGCATCAGCATGTTGGCCTTCATGCAAAAGTTTTAGTAACATTAATTTAGAAAACATCTTGCTATGCCACTATCAAAAAAAGCAGCAGTATTAAAACAGTAGCAGTTGGTACCTGTAACAAAATACAAATAACATTATGCAAATCAACTATATAACCTATCCTAAGGTAGTCAGCAACAACTTCTACTTCATCAGGAGGACATCAGCATCAGAACAAGAACAGGACAGGGTAGGGGGACAGTTTAGAATTTGGACTATAAGATTACTAAACCATCAGAGCATTAGTTTAGTATTGAACAGATATAGCTAACTCAGCAAATAATAAAACACCAGAATGTCAGTAGACTGATTGGAAAAGCATGAAATGTCAAAGTGACAGATGACGCTGAGTATACTAAGTGAAACCTCTAGACACCAGGGAAGAAGAAACTCTGGACAAATGGCTCTCCAACATTAAATTAAACTTGCTAAACTCTTGTGATTGGCTAAAGCATAAGGTGAGAAAATAACAACCAATTAGAATGTTAACAGATATTATAGTTATGTAAAATGTTAGCTCCAAAAATCTCATTTGCTGCTGCTCCTCTTGCGTAGTTCAGGTTTATACTAAATGTATCTTGCACACTTCCTTCTCCGGCTGCATCTGTAGACCCTTTTGTTTTGGCATCGTCAGATTTTCTTCTACTAGACAGTGGTCACAAATAAATGGAAACATTTTTCTTCGTACCAGTTTCCTCAAGAGAAACAAATTTCATTAATAAAATGCACAGAACAAGTTTGTAAGTCGAACAAAAGAAGTTTGTTATAGAGCGTACATGAGCACATACAAATGTATCAGAAAGAAGAACACTAGGAAATTAGACAACTTTCACTGTGGCCTTGTCTCCTTGAGGCACCACAGAAAACCAAGAAATACTAATATTATTTTAGCATTTTAGTTTTCAGAGAACATTTTAACCCCTACACTACATTAACACATTTTTCAGTTAGTATTCATGTAGGCCTCATACTCAATGGTGATTAATAGAACTAACACATAGCATCTGCAGACCTTGTCTATTCGATGGCAGCCAATAAGTAAGGCACAATTTTTGTGTTAACATTATTTTTCATTTTAAAACATTTCACACATTAGTACAACAGTATGATTACGTAGAAGAAAAATATTATACATTTTTCAGCTCTCACAAGCACTCCTTCATCTAGGCCACCTGGATCTTATTGGAAACCCTTTACTTTCACATTTTGCGATGAGGATGGGATGCCCCAAGTGTGCCTTGAACAGAAAAGAGAAACTTCAACACAAGGGCCTGTGAAGTTCTTTTTTTTTATTCCTGTATGTCACATGTCTCTCCCACGTCTTGGAATTTACACTGCATTCAGGTAGTGTGTAATTGTAATATCTTATAATTGTGTTAACAATTGCAGTAGTTATCTATACATACATACATCTATATATATATATATATATATATATATATATATATATATATATATATATATATCCACATATATATGTATGTGTGTGTGTGTTGTTCACTGTTGGTGGTCTTTTGTTTGTTTTCATCATGTTGGTGAGTGCACGAGCCCAGTGCTCACTGTGAAATATTAGGGCAGATTGACAGTTGGGGGTAAAAGAATGGTTGGGATTCATTCCATGTTTGACGGAGGATGAGAATAAACCTGCTTTACTCATTCTCATGTTATGTCATTACTACACAGGAAAAAGGCAATGAGGATGGCAATATATGGCGTTAATGAAGAATGCTAGCCAATCGGTAAGGTGCATGCTCATTACCTTGTGGCTGTGCTCGTTCCCGAATGGATCTTTCTGTGGATTCTTACTGACAAGTGCTTTGCAGGGGCTGGATGAGCAATCACATATTGACAATCTCCGCTGTTAATGGTAGACTGCCTTCGCTTTTATCTTTGCTGGTGTCCTGTGGGAGTATGTTTAGCCTGTTCTGCCTTTGTGCTGCCATCTAATGCGGACGCCCTTTATTCCTGTCATCAGCGTGTCATTCGGCCTCTAAGCCAAACGTTTGTGACTCTGCTCAGCTTATAGGATGTTGGGATATCCTTTGTGCAAAAGTATTGTTGTTTTAATAAGCGGATTCCTTTGTGTGGATTACAAATTAATGTGCAGATTCACCAAATTTATTACGGCAGAGACAATGTGTTCACTTGGACCGTAGAGTGTGTTTAAATAGTGCTACATATAAATATAAAAACAATACTTGAAAATAATACATATAAGGAGTAAAGACCTTATTCTTTCTTCAGCTACGTTGAGCACTATTCATAATATTGGTTTCTTTAAATCAGTTATCACTTATATATATAGTGGTAAGCACTCATAGCAATGGCTGGAGAAATGAATGCCATTTCGATGTCAGATAAATTTGTTATGTGCCTGGAGTGCCTAGAGAACGAAGAGAACAATGGATCTAAAGTTTTGAAAGGCACGTGGTGGCTATTGATAGGTTAGAGTACAGCACAGAGCGCAAAACTGCTCTGTTGTACAATAGTCTGGGAATTTAGGGCAGATGTAGTTTTGACAATGTAAGACTTGGAGTGAATCCAGTAGGTGGATTAAATTGGTACACATATATAGAGGCGAAAAGGAGAATGTGTGACTATTGGGATACAACAATAAGCATCATAGTGGAAAGTCATAATTTCTATTATAGATACCAGGCACCTGGAGAGCCAGTAAAATCTTATGCAGCCATGTTTGCATCATCTTGTGATTTCCAAAATCCTGATGAAATGATCCAGGATCAATTAGTCAAGCGCACTAAATGTACCAAAGCACGGAAAACTTGTTATGTCAAAAAAATCCTATATAAAATCCTAAATTGGATACTGTGATTAGTACTATTAAGAGTTATGAGGGCTCAGCAAAAGGAATCAAAATGATATGCAAACCTGAGGTTGTGTCTAGTGAATTAAATTTAGTACGTACGTCTAAAGAAGATAAGGATGATTCACTACACACAGAAAGTAGAGTAGATACAACCATGGAAAATGCAAAGAATACATGAAAGCTGAGTGTTATTGTTGTGGATTTGCTAACCACCTGGCCTCATACAGGAATTGCCCTGCTCTTGGCAAGGAATGTAAAAAATGTTGTAGAAAGAATTGTTTTGATCAAGGTGTGCCAGGCAGGGTCATGTTTCAAGAAAGTGCTTGCAGTACAAGAAGAAAGTAATGGAATTAATGATTTGGATGTAGATCTTGAAGATTTGAAATTGATGGTGAATCTAATCAATTAATTGGATCACCAAGATCAACCACGATGCATGGTTGAAGTAGATGGTCACAAGTTGGAAATATTGGTATATACTGGGTCTCGTATAACAATCATATCGAGAAAGGAATATAACCAGATAACAAATAAGTCATCTTTGCAACCCAGTCGAATCATGCCAGGAGAACATGGAGGACATAAATTTCAACTTGAAGGAACATTTGAAGCTAGTATCAATTTCCAAGGCAGAGTAACAAGAAGGAAAGTATATGTGGTGAACCAAGGAGTGAACATTCTTGGTTGGTACGAACAGAAACAATTACGCATGTGGATAAATGCTCGTAAGGCACCATGGGCCAGATGTAGCAAAGTCCCAAATTCCGACTTGCAATTTGCGAGTCCCTGCGACTCGCAAATTGCAAGTCGCAATTTGGGATGCAGAAAGGTGTCTCAGACACCTTCTGCTACTCGCAATGGGGTCGCAAAGACCCACCTCATTAATATTAATGAGGTGGGTCGCAACTTGCGACCCCATTGTGAGTATGGGCACTCACGGGGATGGTGGCCTGCTGGAGACAGCAGACCACCATGTCCGTGACTGCTTTTCAATAAAGCAGTTTTTTTTTTTCAAAGTGCAACCCGTTTTCCTTAAAGGAAAACGAGCTGCACTGTGAAAAAAAAACGAAACCTTTAGTTTCGGTATTTTTCAGGGCAGGTATTGCTCCATTGGACCACTGCCTGCCCTGAAAAATTATTTTAATGGCCAGACACAAAAGGGAAGGGGTCCCATGGGGACCCCTTCCCGTTTGCGCCTGGGTTACCATCCACTTAAAGTGGATGGTAACTGCGCCTTCATTTGCGACCGGGAATGAATATACATAGCATTGCGAGTCGCTAATAGGAAGGGAACACCCCTTCCTATTAGCGAGTCGGAAATGCATTTTGCGAGTCGGGTCCGACTTGCAAAATGCATTTCTGCATTCCGGTGAGGCTTTTGCGACTCGCAAACTGCGTTTTTCGCCATTTGCGAGTCGCAAACGCTTTGCTACATCTGGCCCCATATGTGTTTGTATTAACAAATGTACATCCTGAAGAAGTATTATAGGAATTTGAATTCGTCTTCAATGAGGAGTTAGGATGTTTGCAATACATGATTAACCAAAAGGACAATGCTACACCTGTAAAGCAAAAAGTTTGCAACTTACCATTATCTGTCCTGGTGGAAGTAAAGAACACTCTAGATAATTGGCAGAAGAAGGGAATAATTGAGCCTGTGGATGCCTTGTCTTGGTTGTCTCCAATTGTTGCCAAGAAATATTCTGGTGAAATTAGGTTGTGTATCCTTTTACAACAATTGAATTGACAAGTAGTGGTGGAAACACAACCCTTACTAAATATTAATGAATTGATGGCAACTCTTGGAGAAGCCAAGGTATCCTCTACATTAGACTTCACCACAGCATACCACAAGGCATTGTTCCATTCAGACTCACGTAATCTCACTTCATTCATCACACCAATGGGATCATTTAGGTTCTGCCGTATGCCCTTTAGATTGTGTTCAGCATCTGCAGTGTTCTAAAAAGTCATGAAAAGGTTATTTGATGGAATGTCAGGAGTTGAGGCATTCCAAGATTACATTTTGATTTTTTCAAAGGATGACAGAAGTCACTTGGAGGTTCTGAAGAAGATACTTAGATGCATACAAAAAAGTGGGCTAACTCTTTGTAAGGACAAATGTGAATTTTTCCGGAATTAAGTAACTTACTTGGGTCACACCATATGTGCTGATGGTGTCAAACCAAAACCCTGTCTCATTGCATGAATTATCAACACTCAAAGACCTATAAAAAAGGATGAATTGAGCTCATTCTTAGGAGTATGCGAATTGTATGCAAAGTTTATCCAGAACTATTCTGACAAAATTGAGTGATGATTGTGAAACTTGTATGCACAAATTGAAAGAAGAAATCCAAATGGCACCTTTATTATAAATGTTTGATGAATCTCTTCGCTCCAAAGTAACTGTTGAAGCAAGTCAGATTGGACTTTGAACTGAGCCAGCAAAAATCACAATGAAGTTAATTGATTGCGTTTGCATCATGCAAGGAACCTGAGACAGATATTCTGTAATAGAGAGAAAATATTGACATGTGTGGGCTGTCGCAAAATGTAAACATTTTTTGTGGGCCAAACGTTTTCTAAGTTGCACTGACCATTAGTTAGCTTATTGAGTAAACGTAGTACTGACAAAGTATCACCACATAAAACCAAGTTAGCCTGTAAATTACATGAGTATGTTTTTGATGTTGAGGATCTGCCAGGGAAGCCCAATGGTACAGCTGACTATTTATCTTGCTTGCCTTATAATGAAGTTTAAATTGATGAAATGAATGATGACCTAGCTGTTGGTTACTTGGCAGATGAAATAGAAGACAATGTGTGTGGTTAATAAACAGCAGTGGCTGGAAGCCATTAGTGATGATGCTGAATATCATCTTATTTCTGAGTATGTTGTTTGAGGTTGACCCAAAGAAAAAATGTTGGAAAATTCCTTGAGACCTTATTGGAAGGTAAATGATGAATTGACACTCTTAGGAACTGTCTTTATGAGAATGGACAAATTAGTATCACCTTCTAGTCCTAGGGTAAAACTTCTCACATTATCATGAAGGTCACATAGGTATGACTGGTGCAAAGAAAAAGTTGAGATCTGAGTATTGGTGGACCTGCATGGGCCGTGATGTGGAGAGTTTCGTGCAGAATTGCTGTGTTTGTCAAGACGGTGATAAAACTTTATGCACACATTCTTGTCCTTTGACCCCTATACCTTTCCCTGAAGGACCATAGCACAAACTTGGGATTGATTTTATTAGTCCTATGGACAAATTACGTAATAAAATGAAATTTGCTATTGTATGTATAGATTACTACAGCAAATGGATTGGTTTAGAATTCATGGACACTCCCACCACAGGCAATGTGATTACATTCCTTTAAACTGTTTTTGCCAGGGAAGGTATACCTCGCTGTATAGTGACTGACAATGGGATCAATTCATGTCAGTGGAAATTAAATAATTTTTGCAAGCTTCAGGAATTGACCACTGTAAGGCATCCTTATATCATCCTCAAGGAAATGGCCAATTAGAGCGAGCTAACTGTATTTTTGCAGAGGCCATTCAGTTGGCCTTTAGAAACAAAATACATGTCAGGGAAGCTTTCCAGAAACATTTATGGGCTCACCATACCACTCCTCACAGTGTTACTGGTGTCACACCATTTGAGTTGTTGAAGGGAAAACCTGTAACAAAGTTAAGTACACATAATGTGGTTAGACCTCAAACTACTGGCATTGTAGATGTTCAAAATAAGAAGAATAGGGTTCAGGGAGTGGTAGCTGACAAGCAAGCCAAAATGAAGAAGTATTATGAAATGAGAAAAGCTATAACTCAAACAAAAGTAAATGTTGGTGTTTAAGTGAGAATCAGATATCCTAGAACAGGTACAAACATAGCTAGGTTTGGAGAACCATGTAGAGTTGTCAAAACATCAAAGTCGGCTATTCTCTTAGAAAATGGAGGGTAGTGGAACATGTCACGTACCGCTTGTGTGAATCCCAATGGGGTGGGAGATTCTAGCAAAGTTATAGGTAGCGAATAAACTGGAAGTGATTGGGAAGTACAGTCAAGTTTGGCTGACACACATACATATTTCCAAGAACATGTTAATGGAAGTGCATCATCACTTGTTAACCAAGATTCTGATGTAATTAGTCATGAACGATTGATAGGTATCCAAGATGGATCTATTTGCAGGCCTAAACGTAATGTATGAATGCCTTCCAAGTTCAAAGATTTTGTGATATTGTAAATTCTGTGAAGAAAGGGAGATGAAGTAATAACATATATATTTCTGCTAACAATTGCCGTAGTTATGTATATACGTGTGCGTCTCTGTGTGTGGGTGTTGGTGATCTTTTGTTTCTTTTCACCATGTCGGTGAGAGCGAGAACCCAGCGCTCACTGTGAAATGTTGGGGTCGATTGACAGTTGGGGGAAAAAGAATGGTAGGGATTCATGCGATATTTGATGAAGGTAGAGAATAAACCTGGCTTACTCATTCTTGTGTTGTGTCATTACTATACTGATCCTGGCTCCCTGCACTAGCAGATATCTCAGGGAAGTTTTGATTAAATAACTGTTTCTCCTGTGAGGCCCCTCTCCTGCCTGCATTTGGATGTGTACCATCTTGAGCGCACCTGCCTGCAGTCTTGCTTGCTGCTCTTGGAGCATGCTGTACTTACTTTCTCATCAAAATGTGCAGAGATGTGCTGCCATAGCAACAGGAGTGGTGCTGAATATGAATCTTCCACTGCATCTCCTATACTTGTATCTCTGGGCTCCCAGCATGCTCTCATGCATGCTTGTGCACCTGTTTCAAAAGGCACTGCTGAGATTGTCCCATTTTACCTATTGTGCTGATTCCAGGTGCACAGAGCCCCCGGAAAGCTGGTACTCGTAAGAACCACAGTATTAGCCAACCTCAGCAAACATGGCGTTTTTTGTAGCTTAACTGCTCATTGCTGCTCCACATTGCTCCCGCTTTCTGCTCTCCTTTGGATTTACCCATGATCTCGAGGAGATGTTGGTGGAAATTGAAGAGGGACTGGATTGTGCTTCTTGCATGACTTGGTCAAAGTCTTTTCTAGAGCTATTATTTTGCTTTCATGAAGAAAGTCTGGTTTGTGCTTCTTGCATGACTTGCATATAGTGTTTCCCATAACCTTTGTTTTACTTTCAGAGTTCTCCTGGACTTGAGTTTCTTCACAGTGCTTACATCATATTTTCTGGCTGGGTTGTTACAATTTCTGTTCATTCCTAGAATTTTTATTTAGTTATTTGGTTTACTTTTTTTTTATATTTGGTTTTGTTATTACTCTCACAGTCCAACCCAGAATATGTCACCAGCCCCGTTTTTTCTCTCTTTACCTGGTGACAAGATTCTTCCATGGGCAAAGTGAGTGAAGGTTTTTATAAATAAGTTAAAGGTTTGTGGTTCCAATATGTCACTCGGCAATAAAAAGTCCATGTTAGTTCACTGTTTGGGGGCAGAGGGGTAAAACGTTTTTGAAAACCTCCCTGACACAGAAATCCATGATAATGGTGATGCTTCTCACTCCTCTAACAAATTAGAAAAAAAGCAATCAAGCCCTTAGATGACAATTATCTGTCCAAACCTTCAGTAATTCTACAGAGTTATTTCTTCAGGAAGAGATAACAAGGTTCCAACTAATCTGTTGAAGATTTTATCACTGCCTTGCAAAAATTTGTTTCTCTCAATTTTGGAACAAACATAGAAGAAAGAATTGGAGTCAAATTCATGCTAGAATGCAATTGTGACATAGTCAGTGAAGACTTTGTTACCAGAAGTACTCTTTGTAGCATAAAGGGGAGTACATTCTATGCCCTGCTTACAAGAACTGCAAAAACACAATGTTTTTGTTCAGCCGTACATATTGTAAATTCCATTCATATGAAAACTTCTACCCCTGTAACAATATCAAAACATCTATGTTTCAGATGTAGCAGCCCTGACTACTTTGCAAATTCCAAAGATTGTCCAGCCATTAAGGCTATTTACAAAACTGTGGCAAAAAGGGTCATTTTATTAAATGCTGTAGGTCTAACTTCGTCAAAGACAAAGTAAATGAAATAGACATTGAGTACACTCAGATTATCCTACATACTGTATAGCAAATTATGTTATCTGTGTGACAGGGGCCATGTATGAGTATCCTTCTGATTAGGTATCTCAATAAATATCACCATGAGGATGGACTCTGGGGCAAAACTATCATGTGATTCTAATTCTGACATTTTTAACAACTTCCAGCGAAAAGGTGACTTAAAAGATCATGATGTCACTTCTTACAATCACGGGGTAGACTTATTCAGCACAATGGGTTCTTTAGTGCTAATATTCAGTTTCAATTGAAAAGAAAATATATGTCTCTGTTAATGGGTACACCATCATGAGCTGGCTACACCAAAAACAATTGGGTATTTATTCACATCCCAATGCCTCACCCCAAGTTCAAGTCAGAAAACTCAACACCAGGGAAAAACGTCTAGTAATCCCAAAGTTGGCATTTCTCTAGAATTTCCCATAGTGTTTAATAATAAGGTAGGATGGGTGAAAGGATATTTGCATCCCATCCATCTAAAAAAAGATGCTGTTCCTTTGTCAGGCAAAATCAGAAACATTCGTATAAATCTTGATGAAGCAGTCAAACTAGACTTAGAATGTCTGTGTACTGAAGGGATAATTGAAGCAGTGGAGGCTACAGAGCTGGTTACCTCTTATTGTAATAAGATGGTGGCTTATTGTAATAGCCACCAAGAGCTCTGGGGAGATTAGATTGTGCATTGAACTAAGACAACTCAATAGGAAAGTGGTTGAAGATACATTTTCCCTCCTAATGGTAGGGCTCAGGATGCAGTTGAAAGTCTTAAATCAGAGCACAAGAAGGAGTCTGGGACTCTTGAGTCAAATTCCAAAAAGGGCAAGTCCAACTTGGAAATGCTGGGGACACAACCACTCATTCACTCCCACCATAGCCCTTTCCATACATACAACCACATACACATTAACTATGGAAAATAAAATATAAGCCTTTAGGCATACTGATTAATCACTCAGGACTAAATGGCTTAAGGGTACTTGGAGTTCAATAAACATGAAATGATAAGCTCTTGGTAATAAGGCTCAAGAAAATTAAGGTCAGGTTAAATGTACACCTGCAACCAAGCAGATAACAAACCAAATGCAAAATCTGAGGGACTAATGAGGAATTTCACAAGCGTTAACATATAAACAGAATGTCTTGGAAAGAAGTGCTTTTAATGAGCCTTGTAGAATGCTAATAACAATTGCTCTCAATTCGCTAGCGCACACATTGGAGAAGAAGCTACTTAGCTTAAATTCTTTCACATGCAAAATATGGCCCAGCGCTGAGGAGCAACCCTGGTCATGAAGCGGAGGAAACAAAGGAGACAGGGATTGCAGGGAGACGGGAGAAAATGCCAGAAATGCTGCATTACAGGAGCTTACTTTGTTATCAAGCAAGTCCGGTTCCATATGTAACCCTGAAATAGCCGTTGAGACTTCTGCATCTCGTGCAACCTAGGAATCGCCAATGGGGAAGCTCCATGTCAGGGCATGTCAGAGCCACACGTAGGCCTTGGTGTGGTTGGGGGCATGGTCCCGCCGCCTGTGAATTTCTATAACACATTCCAGCCTGTAAAGGGCTGAATAAGTCACAGTGCACCCGCAACCCATGACAGTCACACCAAAAGATGACTTAGTTAAGACAATTACTGATCTACCTTCTCCAGAAAAGGAAGAAGATGTACAGGCTTTCTTGCGGACGGCGACATTCTAAAGTGGATTCATTCACCATTTTGCCAGCTGTACTTGTGCCATTAGGGAGTTGCTAAGATAGGGAGTTCTGTTCCTGTGGAGTGATGATTGTCTAAAATAATTTGTGGATATAAAGGAAAGTCTGGCGAAAGGATATCAATTGAAGATTTTCGTGCTAGGTTTGCCGTGTCGCATCATCACTGACATGAGTGGTAAGGGCCTAGTAGCTATAATTAAACAGATACAGGAGGATGATCTGGTTAAGATTGTTTTTAGCTCAAGATCACTCAAAGGATTGGAATCTTATTATTCCACAATTGAAAAAGAAGAATTAGCCATGCCCTGGGGTGTGAGAAAGTTCAAACAGTTTCTGTGGGGGTCTAAATGTGTAATAAGGACTGATCACAAGTCTCTGCAGGAAGTGTTTGGGGGGAAAGGCTTGGGTTGTGTTTTACCCTGTATTTCCAAGTGGCTGGTAGCATTGACAGACATTGACTTTGGTGTGAAATACATCATAGGAGTCAAGAACAAGCCTCAGATTGTCTCTCTGGCCTAGTCAGGAATTCCACGACTCTGATTAGGAGAGTGACAGTTGGTGGAGGGATGATGACTGCAAGTTGTGTGCTATTACCAATGGTTGTATTTCCAAAGGTGAGTGGTTGGAGGAGATTCAGAAGGATAAGGATGCTGGTGTATTATTGTTTTACCTGTCTGTTAGAAATGGGGTCTCTAGGTGGCAGTGGTTTGAACCCTGTCCAAGTAGGGACCCTCACTCTAGTCAGGGTAAGGGAGTCACCGAGCTAAGAAAACCCCTCCTCACTCCCTTGGTAGCTTGGCTCAAGCGGTCAGGCTTATCTCAAAGGCAATGTGTAAAGTATTTGTACACATACACACAGTAACGCAATGAAAACACCACAAAAATGCTCCACACCAGTTTATAAACATAGCCAATATTTATCTGATTAACACAAGACAAAAAATAACAAAAATCCAAAATACACAAGTAATGTTACAAATTCTCAAAGATAAAATCTTAGTATAGCACTTAGAAACACAAGAGCTCCAACTGGATCTATCACAGAGTCTTGACTGAGTCGCTTCCAACAGTCTGACGCTACTTGCAAAGGAGTGCTGGCTTTTTATGTAATTGCACAGACCCTGTGTTCAGTACCTTGCAAAATGAGGGGGAAACATGGACGTTGCACAGAATTGGTGAGGTGAGGTTTTGCTGGAGTTGGTGCGGCATTGGTTCCTTACTGCTACCGAGGACGTTTTGTGTCCGTTTCTTACTGCTAGGCAAGGAAGGTGAGGCATTGGTTCCTTACGGGTGCAGGGGAGGTGATACTCCATCAGTGGCAATGCATTGGTTCTTTACGACAAGGCAAGTTCAATAAATCCAGCAAGTCAAGATGCGAGGTGTCGACTTTGCTGTGTCGCAATCACACCACTGGGCCACATGTGCTGAGGGTGTCAGTGACATAGCACTGGGGACTTGCATTGTGACAGGACTTCGGAAATGCTGCAACAGTATTGGACCTTTGATGCAAATCAGGTTCACTGCTCTCAGAGGAGACCACAGCTCTGGTGAAGAAAGCAGCACAGAGTCAGAGAGCAACCCCAGTTCTGAAGTCGCTCTGGATGTGCTTAGTTTCTTCTTGGTTGCACCAGAGCTAACTTCCAAGGGCTCAGGTACTGAATTTGGCACCACTTGGCAAGTCAGGCCTCTCAGCAAAAGTGCCTAGGCGCTGGCAGGTGAAGTCTTTGATGTCCCTGAGACTTCTTAACAGGAGGCAAGTTCAGTCCAGCAGGATGTAGAAAGCAAAGTCCAGTCCTTTCACCCTCAGGACAGAAGCAGCTAGCAGCAGGCCAGCACAACAAAGCAACAGGCAGAGTGGCAGTCCCGCCTACAGCATCCAGCTCTTCTTCCTGGCAGAATTTCCTCAGTCTAGAAGGATTCTAACTCTGAGGTGTCAGAGGTCCAGTACTTATACCTATTTCTGACTTTGAAGTAGGCAATCTTCAAAGAGAAGTTTTTGTAGTGCACAAGGCCCTGTCTGTCCCTGCCCTGGCCCCAGACACACTCCAGGGGGGTTGGAGACTGCTTTCATCAGAACAGGCACAGCCCTATTCAGGTGCATATGTCTGCTTGTCCCACCACTCTGGCTCAGAAAGAGCCATCAGCCTGGTGATGGCCCATCAGGATATGTAGGGCACACCTCAACTCCCTTTGTGTGACTGTCTACACTGTCATGCTGACCCTGACATGCAGAGGCACAGAATGGTTAAGCAAGAAAATGCCCACTTTGTAAAAGTGGCATTTTCAAACTTACAATTCTAAAATGAACTTCACAGAAAGATGTATTCTTAAATAGTGAGTTCAGAGACTCCAAACTCCATATCTCTAGTTGCTCTTGTGATTCCGTGGACTTCAGTGGCATCCCTTTTTCGGACAGCAGTCGGGCCGGCAATCTGCATTTCAGGACACCGGAACCGCTGCGGGCCGATTTTTTGTGCTCGTTTAGTGTTTTCTGCTGCAGTGCAGCCCAGGAGGCACATTTCGTGCTCCGGGTCGCACCGCAGCCCCTGGCAGCCTCCCTGACTTTCCCTTCCTACTTATCTAATTGGATCCTTTTTCTTTTTTCTCTTTTTCCTTCTATCTTTATGTCTTCTTCATTCTTGGGCTTCCATATTGTCTTCTTCCTTGATGTTTGTCTTCCCAGCATGCCTTTTTCCTTTTCTTTTTATACTTGGTCTTTTTTCTCAGTCATTTCTACGTGGTCTTTCCCAATCCAAGATGGTGTTGTAGGTTCTTCCTGTTTTGTCACTTCCTGTTACATGGTATATAAGCACTGCAGTTCCCTCCTTCCTTGTGTTGCAAACACTTCCGTCTTGGTGGTGATCCTTGCTCCTGTTTCCAGTTTTCTACGCACTCCTGCTTCTTCCCTGCAGAACTGACTTCTATTTTTTTGCCTTTTTCATAGTTTTTTCCTCTTTTTTAGGAGTGCCCACTCGATGCAACACAATGGTTATGCCACTTGGTGGGACTATGAATGTAGGTTCTCCTACTGGACCCTTTTTCAGGCAAAAGAGATTATGTGCAAAATTCTATTAGCAGTATTTTCCGCCAAAAATATTGTTGTGTCAATAATAACAATTTTGTTGCAGTCTAATGCTAAAAATGTGTAATTATGATGTTTGTTTTGAAGACAAGGAAGTGATGGTTTCTTGATAGATTTCTTTTATATTTATGGTTTAGGGTTGATGCTATGTCTTTAAATGTGGCGATATGTTCACCAACCAAAATGTGCTCTGATGAAGACTGAGTTGGTCGATAAGCGTGAGCAGTTTTTGAATAAACATCTTTAAATAAGCAGCTTCCTGGATTGCGAGCTTCTTTTCTGGAGTGGAAAACACGAAGGAATTTTAGTCGATTTATAGCGGGTCCTGTGCACGCTTGCTCTGCACCGGCTCGTTTGTGGTTGATATCGGCAAATGTAGGGATGAATGTTACACACATATATATATATATACAGTATATATACGTATACACATATATATATATATGTGTATACGTATATATATATATATTTATATGTATATATATGTGTACATATATATATGTGTGTGTGTGTGTGTGTGTGTGTGTGTATATATATATATATATATATATATATATATATATATATATATAGATATATATTTTGGTGGTGGTTGCCACAAGGTAGTTATAGTTAGAAAAAAAGCTTTTTATGACTTGCCTATATCTTTGGCACCATTCGACGAATCTTCACAAAATGTTCCCAAAAGAAGTGTCCTCTTGTTGCACATAAGAAGTTTTGGGGTGATTCGTTATGCGGGAACTGAGAAAAAGGGGGGGAGGCAAAAAATGTGCTTTTCCTCTGTTAATTTCCATAGGAGAATTGAACCCAACACAACTACAGCCCGAACCACTAGATGGAATTACACCAAATTGGGCAAAAAACGTTGGTGCACAGATTGTGCTTTTAGTTTTTGGTTTAAATTCGTTCAGTAGTTTTTGAGATATCAAAGGAAATCCAAATTCGTGTATCACTGGCTGTGACTACTTCGCGAATAATGACGAGTGAGTGCAGGGAAATGCAGAGCTCTGATTGACTGCAAACACTTCAACCAGGAACGGTTGGCAGCCATCTTGGGACTAGGCTTTAGCCGAGCAACAGAAAAAAAGATAAAAATATAAGACAAGGGGCCAGGGTAGAACACCCTCACCCCTTAGCTAAAACTGTTTTTTTTAAATCTTTTGCTGCGATTTCTTGGCAAACTTGCAAATTTTATAGAGATTTTGGGGGCTGCTACGCATTTTTTAAGAAGCCCCCTGGTGGGGTGAGTCCTGGGGCATTGACATTTTTAATGCCGGTGGCCACCCAGGGCATTAAAAAAAATGAATGCGGGGGGCAGCGTGCCCCCCCACCCACAGCCCTGGGAACCACCACCTCCCCAGGGCTTTATACAAAAATGATGGCAGCACAGGGGACCACCACCTCCCCGGAGCTTTAAATAAATCCAGTGCGGGGGCTGAATGCCAGCCCCCAGCCCTGGGGCTGGGGGGGGGGGGCACCTGGGGCTCCGGAGACTTCCACCTCCCTGGGGCTTTAATAAATACAATGTGGGGGGGTGCCTGGACCCCGTGTAGCTCCAGGGACCGCCTCTTCCCAGGGACCACAATAAAAGAGTGAAGGGGGTCCGTTTCAGAACCTCGAGCCCTGGGCACCACCATTTCCCAGGGGCAATGCTCGTTGGAGGTGGGCTGCACAGCCTCCTCCCTTGCAGAGTCAATAAGGGCCCTGAGGACCGCCATGCTCCTGCTTTGCCCCGGGGTGTCCACCCCCGGGACATAGCTGTTTGCTTTTGCTTGGTGGGAGGTGACAGCTCCCACCAAGCAAAAGCAAACAAAGTCTGCTTTCTAACAGCAGGAGCTGTCAAACCACTGCTGGTGGCAGAAGGAGGAGTTTTCATTTGCTCCCTGCACGCAAGTATGCGTGCAGGGAAACAGATGAAAACATTGTTCCCACAAGCGGGGAGCTGTTATTAAAAGCAGCTGTCTGCTTCTGGGAGCAATGCCGGCTTCCACAGGACACGGGGGCTGTGGGGGCCTTGAGGTTCACCTGTGGTCCTGTCACTCTCTCTTTCTCTCGCTTCCATTCCATAATGGCATGGAAGAGAGAGAAAAAGAGAGAGATTGTCATTGTAATGGTCTCTCTATGCAATCACTTCAAAGAGTAAGACTAGCAAGATGTTTGGTACGAATGTTGTAGCTACATTGGGATGCAGAGCGGAACAAAGTCACTTCTGGGCTAATGGTCAAGGTCTTGTGCTGTCCCTCAGTAGGCTAAATATCCAAATCCTAGTATCACTTGGCAGTGTGTTTGTCTATTTACTAGTGTTTTGAAATATCTCACTCTAAGTATATCGTTCTTCAAAGCCTAAAAATCTCTCTATCTCTCTCCCTCAGACTCTCTTTCTCTCTCTCCCTCAATTTCTCTTTTTCAGTCTCTTTCTCCCACTCACACACCCACTCAGACCCTTATGAACCCACTCACAGACCCACTCAGATACTCATGCACCCATTCACAGACCCACTTAGACCCTTGTACACCCACTCATGTCCCCACTCAGACCCTCACACACCCAGTCACAGACCCACTCAGACACTCATGCACCCAGTCACAAACCCACTCAGACTCTCAAACACCCACTCACAGACCCACTGAAAACCTTATGCACTCACTCACAGACCCACACAGACACTCAGATATCTACTCACAGACCCACTAAAACACTGATGCACCCACTCTTACACCCATATACACCCTCTTACACCTATTCGCACACTCAGAGAAACAGGCCGCGGCCAACTCCAGCTGCCCATGGGCAAAGGCCATGCGCACCATGGGGTTGGGTAGTTAGTGGGGTTGGCAGCATGGCCTGGTCGCAGGCCAGGCCCTGCGGCCAGCCTCTGCTGGGCCCGGCCGAAGGCCATGCGCAGCACGGGGTTGGGTAGTTAAAGGGGTTGGGTTGCTCTAGGGGTTGGCTGCCAAAGGCCATGCTTCCTGGTGGTTGGATTATTGTATCGTTATGAAAATCACTTTACGCTAAAAAAACATAGAAATCCACTGTGAAAAACAAAGGTTAAGGGATGTTATAGTTAGGAAATGGAATGAAAGAAACATGAAAATTTACTTTAAAAAACAGAGGTTACAGGGTAAATGTACAAAACAATAGAAATTCACCTATTATAGGGCACGAGTTATAGTTAACTTAGGGTACGAGTTACAGTTACAAGAGACAACTAGAACTGGTGAATTTAATTGGTTTTGTATGTTTAAAATGTTATGTTGTAACAGATATTTTTAGCTAACTAAAAAGTAACTTTAACCTTGTTTTCTCCATTGAATTCGTAGAGTTTTTTTTTTTACATAAAGTAATATTTTGTTACCATATGCAAAGCCAACCCCCTGCTGTGCATGGCCATTGGCCATGCGTGGGGGGATTTGGGGTTGGCTGCACCACAGGTAGCCAACCACAAGCTGCCTTCTGCCATGCATTGCATGGGGCTGACCACAGGCCCTGTAGCCAAACCTTCTGCAGACAGCTTTCCCCACACTGCACAAGGCCTTAGGCCATGTGTGGGGGGGCACAGGCCAGACTCTTTGGCCAACCCCCCGCCTCAGGGAGCAAATGCCACCCCATACATGGCATTCGGCTGTGCTTGGCATGGAGTTGGCCACATGGCTGGGCCTGTAGCCAGGCCCGGTGTACAACCTACCATAGGCAGACAACCCCATGCTGCACACAGCCTTTGCCGTGCTTGGTGCGGGGTTGGCCACAGAACCTGGCCTATGGCCAGGCCTAGCATCCAACCCATTAGCACAATCCTCTCTCCAAGCTACCTTAGGGCCCTAGGATTCCATCCTCGGAGGCATTTTTTTAAAGGGGGGGGTGCAAGGTTCTCCCTCCTGAACCACTTTTGGTCCCAGGTCCTCATCCCAGGGGCCACAACATAATTGTATTGGGGGGCACATGCCTCCCCTCCCTGAGACACAAAGGGCCACAGGTACCTCAACCCCCAGGCTCATTAAGGGGAGGACGAACACAAACCCCGTCACTGAGCCTTCATAGGCCCCAGGAGATGGGGTCATACCAAAACAAAGGGGATAGGGGCAGCGCAGCCCTCTACCCTGAGCCTTAATAGGACCTGGGGACCCCACATTGTCAGGGCTCATCACAAAAACTCACTCCTAGATTTTACCACCAGAGATTACCACCAAGACTCACCAACGTAGCTCATCACCACCTGTTTGCCAGGGCTCAGCACTTGATTCTGCTGGGTAAGTAACTGCAACCCCTAATGGTTTTGCAGACACACTGGCCATGTAAGGATTTTTTTTCACTGAAACCATGACGATTGAGTCGAGACAAGGACATCTATCTTTGTTGTATTATGTGCACTTAAATTATTAGATGCCTGTGATGGCTGATGGCCTCGACAAACAGCTTGAATGGCACGGCACTGTGTCTAACAGGTCAATGTCCACAAAGGTTACTCACAAGTGATGGAATTTCTGAAAGGCCCCTTCTCATGCTTCAGGGTGATAGGCTGCATGATCATCCCATTCTAACTCAGGAAATCATAGTAAGCTGCGACTCACTTATTACCTCTCAACATCTTAACCATTAAACTACATCAAAACAACTGCAGGGAGAAAGCTGGTCTAAGGTGAAGAGCCAAGTGTTGTGAGGAGTATGTCAATAATGGACTAATAAGTTGATAATTATTTGCAAACAAACCACTCTGCAAAGTAATGATCATTCTTTTTGGGAAGTCATCATCCCAGCACAAGAGGCAATTGTTATTGCTCCTTCCAAACAATGAGTGTGGTGTTTGAATTATTTTCTGCCATGTATTCACATCTGTTTTAACTGAGGTAAACTAGGTGCTATAGCAGTAAAAAACTGTAGAGAGTCAAGACATTTTTTTGTAGAGAGTTGGTCATTAGAATAAAAACCCTGATAAGAGAATGCTATGTTTTGATGTTTCATACAACATACCAACATGTGTCTCCTAGTTCGTTCACCCAATGGGACATCTTATCACTGAATAAAGGATGTTCACTATTACCAAAATCAATAGAACTCATTTTATAAATCTCGGAAAGATGAAAAGCAAAGGGGACCCACTGGGCTAGCAATTGGTGAATATGAACTCAAACACAGATCCTTGTAATGAATGCATTAGTCTACTGGCCACTACACTGTTTGCGACTCACTATATTTTTTGTGACAACACAAATGAAGCCCTATTGTCTACATTGTCAAGCACCGAAAATGTACCAATAGAAGGCATCTACATTACCTACCTGTATATGTATGCTGTTAGGTGGTTCCACAGTCCCTAGGTCTTCTTCCTTCTATCTCCACAAGAATCAACCCTCTTACACATAAGTTAACTAACCCTCCTTCCTCCTCATTTCATATGCCTGGCTTAAAAACCTCCCCTTCCTTGTGTCAGAAATCCTCATACACCACAGCATTACTGAACCTGCAAGGCAATCAGCACCACCCCCCTCACACCTCTGCAAAGTCTTCCTGGTGCAGATGTTAACATGGGTACATTCTCCCCATGATAAACGGGCTAGTAGCCCTGCCTTGGGTGCCTGACTGTATGTGAAACTGGTATCCTAATTTTTGTATAGCCTAGTCATTAAGCTATGTTTGCAGAGGCCTAGGCCTGTCCCTGGTAATAATAGGTCTGTGTCTTGAAGGGGCACACCAAGTGTGCCCTCATAGCAGGAACAGGACTACTGTTGATGCCTCGGGTAAGACACATAAAGTGGTGGTGGCAGCATGCCAAGATTTGTAAATCGTCAGTATGTCAAAACTCTTTTTCCTCTGTCAAAGGAGAGCATGATCTACTGATGCAGCTTCCACTGACTGTGGAAGCCTATTCACTGCAATCTTATGAGTGGAGAGTGGGGACCCAAGTACTGAAGTGAGGAAGGATGAAGATATGGCTACCCAGGGTAATTCAGTGTGGTCTGAGTTTGAAAAGGATTGCTTATTAGTTCTTCCAAAGCACTGCTATTTGATAGATGTTGGGGGTGAGAGTTAGGACTGCAGTTTCTTTTGTTCAGGGTGAGGAAGTTTCTAGACAGGGTCTGCCCTTTCACCTGTCCTTGATTACTGCTTCAGAAAGCAGGTGACAGCTGAGATCTCACCCTGAAGATAACATTTGAAAGACGGGCTCCTTTGGAATTGCCAGGCTGCCCTACAGGTCAGGCTGATTCTGGAAGTGTTGTTTGCATGACTGGGATACCCAATTTCTCCTGACAAAAGGGGATGTATGTATAATAGTGCTGGGTACATATAAGAGTTGTTTTTGGTGGGGTTCCTAAAAATGTGTTTGGCATCTAAGATTTTAAAGAGATCCATAGTTTAGTAGCTTCCCGCATTACAAAATCCTGAGGCATATTCCTATTTCCATGTGTGCTGCACAATGCAACAAAGAGAAAAGTATATATTTCTCCTCAGTACACCTCTGTCGGGTAGGCACACAATTTTGGTGGAAACCCAGGTTTACTGCCTTTAGCAAATCTGAGTTTGCATCAAAATACAAGGGTAAATGCAGGTGGATGCCTACCCAATGCTTCGCAAGGAACAGAGCCACACAGAGATGACCCATCTGTACCTGACAGAAAATGCAGAAGTGCTTCAAGGATCCTTTTTGACATTAAAGTGGCAAGTCCTGCTTAAATGTCACATCTTGCTTGACAGGTCTGCTGGGGTTTTTATATAAAACTTGGGGAACACTTCAAAGAGGCCTCCCCTGCCACAGGCAAATGTTATCTGACTCTTGGGCAGGGCTCTTCTTTTGTTCCCTAGTCAGTCAGGCCCCAATTACAGTGATCCTCTTTTTGACATTACAGTGTCACAACCTGTTGGACAGGTCTGCTGTGTTTAAATATAACAGTCCCGATTTACAAAGGTAAGCTTAGACTTTTGATCTAAACTAGGACCAAGGTCTATATTTGCGACTATGGGAATTCACAAAGGGAATTTACGAGTATTATCTTTTCAGCAGCACTCTGGGCAGAGATCCCCCACAAGTGCGGACATAAGGATAGTACTTCTAAATGCCCTTTGTGAATTCCCAAAGCCGTAAACTTAGACCCTTGGTCAAGATTAGACCAAATGTCTAAGTTTACCTTTGTGAATTTTGCCCAACATTTGGGGTGCACTCCAAAGGATGAAGCTAGGATGGCAAAACATTTCATATTAGGCTGCTAAAAACCCAGCTTTCTTTCTCTGAGGTTGTTGTGGGTACAGGGACTGTCTCAAACTGGAATTTGGTATTAGATATGGGTGGACAGTAGGATTACCATAGTACATGCCTGATGCACATCCCCAGCCCCCAGATCCCAAGTTTAATGTGGCAGAAGACTTTGGCCATCTTGAAAATACCCCAGGTGGGTATGGCTAGCCCCATTAATCTTTCTCCATTAGTTAGAACTTCCCCTGGGATCATTCCCACCCAATCTCTCATGCCAGACATAATTGTGGCATCTCCAGGAACCTGCTTCAGAACACTGCTGAACCTGTGGAAGATCAAAAGAGAACTGAACCTGTTGCGTGAGATCTGAGAAGAGTCTAGACAACTGGGTCTGCATTCCCTCTTGCACCCAGGACAAAGAAATGGACTCCAAAGATCATAATGCTGACCTCCTGTTGAAGATGTATGGACACAACAAGCTAAAAGAGGCCTTTTCTTGCAACTGCCCAACTGATAAGTGGCCTCTGGACCTTTGCTGGATCCTCCAGTTGACCTCTGCCTGCCATCTTGTGAGTCTCTAGGTGCCACCACTAAGGTCCTGTGGGCTTTAGAAGTGTAGTCTTGTAGTGGAAGTATGTTAGACCTCTCAGCCTTAGGGTGGTCTTCCCCCAAATGTTTTGCCTACTTGCCTCCAATTTTACTGAATTTGTTTTTGCCAGCTCTGTGCACTTTATCACTGCTAATCAGTGATAAAGTGCTTGTGCTCTCTCCCTGTAACGTGGTTCGATTGGTATATACCTAATTGGCATACTTAATTGACTTATAAGCCCCTAGTAATGTTCACTACATGTACCCAGGGCCTGTAGAATAAATGCTACTAGTACCTTATTACATTTAATAAACTGTAATTCCTAATTGAGAAGAGATGGATCTATCATGTTTGGTACCTATGAAATTGAAACGATAAATCCTCTTTAATGGCAAAGTCTAATTTATCATTACAATTTAGAAAATAGCACTTTTACATAAAGGGGTGGCACGGTGAGCAAAAGAACGATGGATTAAACCCAGATCTGTGACTGGGGGTGAGTGTTTGCATTGTTAGCACTCCGTCCATCATTCTTTTGTGTTGCTAAAATTGCCTTAAGTGGGAAGGGTATCCCCAGACGTGGGACCCATGCTCACTGTGCCACTGGATTCAAACTAGCCTGGCGGATGAAGGGTGATACTCTTAAACCGGTCCCAGGATGCTTGTTTCCAGTCCAGGGAGGACCTGGCTTGGCAGTTCGGGCTGGACTGTTCCCATGAGGAACAGGGTCAAGACTGATTTGCATATTCTTGGGTCCATACTGGGGTGGCATGGTGAGCAAAAGAACGATGGATTAAACCCAGATCTGTGACTGGGGGTGAGTGTTTGCATTGTTCAGCCCTCCGCCCATCATCCTTTTTTGTTGCTAATTTTGAGAAAGTTGACATTTTCCTGCTCCTAGCCCTGTGTGCCTGCAGCCTGTCTCCAATACATGTCTGGGGTGGTTGACAACTGGGCTTTGTGCATTTCCTCTAGACAGCCTCACACAAAGGGAACTTAGGTGTGACTTGATGGGCCATACACATCCGGATGAGCCATCCTGGTCAAGATGGGATGGAGGAGCTGGACACAGCCTCACACTTACACCGGAATAGGGTTTGTCCTGTCCCCTCACAAAGGACTTCTTAAACCCCTGTAGTGAGTCTGGAGCCAGGGCAGAAAGGGAAGATCTCTGTGCACTTCAAAGCCCCTCTTCAAATGCACCATTGGGTATAAGAACTAGACTTCTGACCCTACCATTTCAGTACACATCTGGATCTGTGGATACTCTGCCAGGAAGAAAGATTGCTGTGCTGCTTGGACTGCCGATCTGGAATAATTGATTTCTAGCTATGCTGACCAGCTGCCATTCTTGTCTTAGTGAGAAGGACTGCAGCCAAATCACATGAACCCAGAAGCAGAGTGTTTTAAAAGGCTTGCTGGCTTGCCTCCTGATTGAAGTCTCAGGGAGATAAAGTATTTCCAACTCACCTGCTACAGCACCTGGACTCTGCCATTGGCGAGTCTGCCCCTCTAAGTGGTGCCAACCCAGCCCTGGGCCCTTTGAAGTGATCTTGCAGTGCTGGTCCAGCAGAATCCATGCATCACTGTTGGCTCATGGGCTCAGAACTGGAGCATCTCCTCTACCATGGGCGCATTGCCGCTGTTGAGAGGATCAGCTCTGCTGCATCGATGACTGCATGGTGCATCAACTCCATTTTCAGTGCATCACCACTGTTGTGCAGCTTGTAACCAATGCATCACCTTTCTTTATGGACTGACGATGATTCATCACTCCGCCTGCACCCCGCATCTCCTCTTCAACGACAAAACAACTAAGAGACTTTGCAGTGGGCCAAGTCTGGTCACTATATCCGACCCAGGCCCCATCCTGGTCAGCCTGAACTTTTGACTTTGTCCTGGTCCAGCACAACCAAATAGTCTCGGTTGGCGCTTATGGCTTCTAAGGGCTATTTCCAGTTTAATCTTTAAAAATTCATAACTCCGGTTCTACAAATTTGATTTGTGTCATTTTGTTCTTGCTTTATTTCTTAAATTAAGCTCTATTTTTCTAACTAGGTGTAGTATCTTTCTTGTGGGGTTTTCACTGTTTTACTGTTTGAAATGTTGCACAAATACCTTACACATTGTCTCTTAAATTATGTCTGACTGTTTTGTGCCAAGCTATCAGGGGTTGAGCACAGGTTAATCGAGGTTGTGTTTATGACTTATCCTGCCTCAGACTGTGGTTCCTGCTTGGACAGGGTGCATGCCTCTGCCAAACAGAAACCAAATTTCTAGCAAATAGAATTAAAAGCACTAATTTCAGTGCTGCATAATGCTTTACACATTGCCTTGAAGTTAAGCCTGTATGTTGTGTGCCATAGCTACCAGAGGGTTGTGCTGAGGTTTATTTAGTAACTTTAGTAGTTCAACCTGACAAGGATTTTGATTGTTAGTTAAGGTGGGCATTTACTCCCCTCAACTAATAACCTGATGTCTTACTATGAAGGACCAAAAGCACCTATTCACAACCTAGAAGACACACTAGAGCTTCTCCAACATAGTCCTGCAATGGTTCACATCCTTACTCACCAACCACCAACGGTTTGAGCAGATACCAAAAAAAGTTAAACCCTACTGTAACAAAACCAATTTTATAATGGCAGTGCAAGCCTTGTTCCTATCATACTCGGATTAAGGCAATACTCTGACTAACAGCGTATCCAGCACTAGTCTGGCAGCACTCTGAAGCATTCTACATGCAACATTTCTCATCAAGGGTTTGAAGGAACAAAGGGCCATATGTATGACCTTTTGTTTTGTGACTCGCAATTTGCGATCCGCTTGGGAATCCCAAATTGCGAGTTGCAAAACAAAATGTACAACAGTGTTAAGTACACTTTTTGCGATTCCCAATGGGGTCGCAAATTACCTACCTCACCAATATTCATGAGGTAGGTCGCAATTTGCAATCCCATTGGGAATGAATGCCCTCACAGAGATGGTGGCCTGCTTTGGACAGCAGATCGCCATGTCTGTGACTACTTTTTAAATAAAGCAGTGTTTTTTAATGCAGTCCATTTTACATAAAAGGAAACTGGATGTATTTAAAAAAGAAACATGAAAAGTTTTCTTTTAATTTTTTCAGAGCAGGCAGTGGCCCTTGGTACCACTGCCTGCTCTGAAAAACTATTTTTGCTAACATTCACCAAGGGTAAGGGGTCCTGTGGGGTGCTTTGTACATCTCAAAAAAGCATTTTTCTAGTCACAAACGGACCAATTTTGCAAATCAGCCAGTTTGCAATCAGAAAAATGCTTTGTACATGTGGCTTTTACAGTCTCTCTTCCAGACCCACATCATCATCATTTGCTGCTGCATCACCTATAGGGCCATCAGAAAACCACCTTGGGTGGATAGCGCCACATGAGGAGGAAGAGCATCACCATAATGGGGACAAAAATTTGCAAGAAAGAAAAAACATAAAAAAACTGGTTTTCCCTGTCTACGCTTCCAGTATATGAAGTGCTCCAACCCTTGTGAAATTCAGAAACAAACTTAAGACTCGTCTCTTCAAGGACTGCTATCCCCTACACCATAGGAACTAAGG
Organism: Pleurodeles waltl; assembly: GCF_031143425.1. Classification (NCBI taxonomy): domain Eukaryota; kingdom Metazoa; phylum Chordata; class Amphibia; order Caudata; family Salamandridae; genus Pleurodeles; species Pleurodeles waltl. The sequence continues at coordinate 1,146,412,973 of NC_090444.1, read as the reverse complement.
TGTTACCTTCTTCTTCGTAAATATAAATAACTAACCCCTCGACCATTGCTAGGCCCTCCATTGCTTTGCAGCTATTTTGGCTCTATCTAGGAACCTTTACAAAGACGGATGCATGCAAGATTAAAGTTTTTGTCGCAATCACATTTCTTCTTAAACATGCAAACTCGATTATTGGACTCAAAAATTATTCAGTGGTTAAAAATATTTAAGGAAAGTCACGCACTCTTCGTTTTAGAACTCTATGTAATCGATATGTTTAGTCAGCAAAATACTTTACAGGTGTGTTTTCTAACACCATTAGGCTTTCTTTAAAAAAAAATCAATTGAGAGCTAAGGAAGTAGGGCAGTGATTTACTCACCCACAACTTTCAAGATATGGTTTCAGGTCAGTTCTCTGGGGCCTGTTTGACTCAAGGTCCTTATTTGGGTTCTCAAGATCAGTTAAGAAGTTATAACAATTATTGCTGCTGTTCTCACAAACAAAAGAACCAAACTACTGCAAGTGCATTGAATTGGAAGGGCTGCCTATTTATGCTTTGACATTTCAGGTGGTATAAAAGTCAAACATTTAAGGCTTACTCTTGGGGGGCTTCTGAGAATTAATCTCTAAATCAGGCTGCTCAGGTATCACTCAATTCTGTAGGGCCAAATTTACTAACAATTTGACTCTTGGCTCTGCCACTTTTTGTGACAGCAACAACGCAAAATGCTAGCCGAGATTTACATAGCCATGCAAGGGACAATTTGTGTTGCTTTCCTTGATGTAATGTTTGCTCCTGTGGGCAAGTTCACATGTCATTCATGCCTATTCAAATGCTAAATTCACTAACTCGTCGATGTGGGAGAGCAAAATGCAGATTTAGCTTCCAGGGACTTCAAGCAGGGCAAAGGTAACTTTCTAAAAGTTACTTTTCAGTAATTTTTGGAACAAGCCACTTCCCCATTGAATTGGATTTTTTAATAACTATTAAAAATATGTTTATTTTTCTAGCTGTCCTCTGAAGCCTGAGGAACAGCGGACCGTGGACATGGAGACCTAGGGCACCAGGGTCCACATGTTACGGGCCCTCACTGAGCCACGGTGCAGCAGTCAATTCAGCCCCCCTACAGTACAGACCCGTACCTTCTGTTTCTGAATGTAGGCTCCTCTCAGTCTCGTGACTGTCTGCCTTAATCTCTCTTACTGTGATTCTGCAAATGGTTCACACCCCATTTCGTAGATTTTAACCTCTCCTTATTTAAAATCTTAACCTCTGCCAAGTTGTTTATCTATCTCACCAGCTATGTCGCTAAAACCCAAAGGTCCTACTAAAGATGATACCTAACTGGAATGTTTTATTTCTTGAAAGCACATCACTGATTCCAATAATCCACAGTGCCACCAGAGGATTAACCACTACGCTTGGGTTCTAGATTAGCGTGCTAATCACTTTAAAGCATTTCCACACCATTTAGGTTTAGTAAACGTTCTATACATACAATTCCAATTACTATAATACTCTGTCCACTTTGTATGGAGTACTGGTAAAACATCCTCTGCTTTTATCTTTCTTGCGTTATTGGGAGAGTGGGGTTGTATGAGTGGGACCATAATGAAAGTATAGAGCCTTTACATGAGACTCACGATCATCATCTTCTTTAGGCTCATGGCCTATGTCTTTGAGTTGGTAGTGAGTTCAAAGCCAGGGCAGCATTTAGAGTGAGGCCACGGACACACTGAATGGTGTGCTGGTTGTGACTATTTCCCCCTCTGGGGTGTCCGTGAGGTGTCCCACACACACGCCATGTCCTGCCTAAATGACACCCTCAGGAGTGCAGTAACAGTGGCACATTCTGAGTGGCCCCCAGACGGTGGCCTGGTTTGCTTCTGTGCTTTTGCCTGTAATATGGCTCAGGTGCATAGGCCTATGCTTGATTGGCCTTTCATTTCACCAGGCATTTTCCTGGTAGGCTGGAGCCATTGGTGGCCTGTCTTTCCATTGTCCTAGTCATAAGTATGTACCTGCAAAATGCATATTACTCCTTGTAGTCCCTTTTCAGTGTTAAGAGTAGGTACACACTTGGGGCCCTTGTGTAATCCTCCCACCAGTTTCTGCCACGTTGGAACTTTCAGTTCAATATACCACAACAAAAATCTGAACCATGTGAATATACAAATGTACTTATTTTAATTTCGTTATTTTTTCTAATTTCATTTCCCTGAAGTCTTTACTGCTGCTATTTCATGAGTGAGATAATAATAATTTGCTCTCAGTTCTTTTCGAACACCTACTTTTTGTTTCCATATATTGTACCACTAGAGTAAAAAATTCACAAGAGAACTTCTAAAACATTTTCACCAAACAGCTTGCATCTAGCAGATGTGCTTGGCCTAAATCACTAGGGTTGAAGCAATTAGTGCAGGGAATCCCTTGTTGTTGATGTCAGAAAGGAACAGTTTTGGGCTATAAAAAAAATGCCTTGTTGAATGAGGTAGAGTTTGTCAGAAACATACGTTTGCGACCTATTTACCTTTTTATTAATACTGACAGGAATTCACGAAGGAATTTCTGGTGGGTGTTAAAGTGCACGATTTGGGGTGACACATTATTTTTGAATGCTAATGATTTTTATGGTGACTCTAGTCATAACAGCTTAATTATTAATGTTACGATATAGATCAGACATTAATAAGTATTTTTATTAATATAGTTTAGTGTGCCACATTTTTATAGAAACACCATTTTTATAAATATGGATGTTGTTTTGGTGTTCTGTTCATCTTGGTCCTACTCATTATTCCTCCCAGTCAATATCCCTCTGCATGTCTTCTCTCCTCATAGTCTTCATGGAGCACAAGGCCACAGGACTACACTGTAACATATTTGGTTATTTTCCTTAGAGAGCATGTATTGTGAATGAAACTTTCAATGGGTGGAACAGTGGCTCCAGAAAGGATTGGTTTTCCTTAGAAGTTTGGGAATGCCTGCAAAAATGTACATTTGTGGGCATTCCCAAGCTCCTCTCCCTCCCCTTTACTCCTGGAAGAGTTGTACATTTACTTCAGCACAGAGCCAGGATTTTTTTTCTCTACAGAGAAAAAGTGTGTTTTTACAGGGGATCCTATTTCCCCTGTGCAGCTTTCTCCTCTCTGGAGCTCTACTCATCAGGTCTAGGATCCCCTGGTAATGCCACATGACTTTTGTGACAAGTACATTTGGAAACCTGTGCCTGACACTTTCTGGGCAGTGCTTAATTTGTAAAAGAATAAGTGCAGGGGCCCAGTGTTTTCCTGATAAACCCTAACTTGGTGCTGCTGTATTCCAGGGTGCCTCTTTCATTCATCACCATACATCCTGTTTTCTGAACCTTGTAGTTTATTTTTCTTCCCTGCTTTTTCCATTTCTTACTGCTTCTCCATCTTTCTCTTCACCCTTCTTTCCCTCTTCTCAGCCTTCGTATCTTATGTTCAAAGTCTGACAATGAAAAATAAGTGCAGGTCCCCAAAAAGAAGGTTAGATGGGCCCCACCTGCAACTACCGGCTCAAATTATGTTTGTGAATTCCAGAAAGTCTGAAAATCAAAGATCTCTGCCAATGCGTTTTTGACTTTATTTCTGAATTGGGCCCATAATATTCAAATGTCATTTTAATTTTGCTATCAAGTCTTGCTTATTTTGTGGAGGGCTCTAAATTTAGCTGAAAAGGGTAAAGGAGACTGAGGCACAAAAAGCTTTATGTAATTGTATAAATGCTTGCATGCCTGGTTTTGGTTTGTGCACGTGTGTTTGTGCAGGATAGAGGGACCGGAGGGAGAGGGCTGGTAAAATAGAGTTATTTTACACGTAGGGGCCAGAGGAAGCACACAGACTTTGACTTAATTACAGCATCTTCGAAATGACCTAATTCTCTTTACATACACCTCGTCCCTGCCCATTTGTTGAGAAATCAATTGTGGTTATATTCACTGTACCTGATTCTCGATATTTTTCTTAATCTAAAACAAACCTACACCACCAAGGAACCATACTACAAAAACAAAACATGCATGATTGTGCGTAGTTTGGTACAGAAATAGCATGCCATACATTTTAGTTGAGACATTAGCTGGAAAATCATGGGCCATATGTATAATGCGTTTTTGCAGTTGCAAAATGCATTTTGGTATGTATGAATTCCAATTTGCAATTCAGTGACATGTTACTGAATCACAATTTGGAACTGCGAATACATACCGATTCAATATTAGGAAGGGGCGTGTTCAGGGCATCCCTTCCTAATACCAAATTGCAGCTGGATGTAGGAATGTTTTGTGACCAAAACGCAGTTGCAAAACATTTTCATTTTGCTACCTACTTTAAGTAGGTAGTAACTTGTTTGCAAACGGAAAGGTGTCCCCAAGGGACCCATTCCCCTTTGTGAATGGTAGTGAACATGTTTTTTAGGAGCAGGCAGGGGTCCCACTGCCTACTCTTAAAAACTGAAAAGAAAAGTTAACATTTTTCTTTTTTAACATCCCATTTTCCTTTGGGGGGCGGGGGGGGTGCATTTAGAAAAAGTGCTTTATTTAAAAGCAGTCACAGACATGGTGGTCGGCTGACCCCAGCAGGCCACCATTCCTGTGATTTTAGCATTTCCTAATGGGTCGCATATTGGGATTTGTCTCACTGATGTTGATGAGGTAGGTCGATTTGCAACCCATTAGGAAACGCCATATGAAACGCATGGAGTTTTATACATTCAAAGAGTGATTACCTAATTGCGATTCTCAGAGAATTGCAATTATGTAATTGCCAGTTCTCAAAATTATACGTTTTCTTAAGTTCTTTTCCTTCTATTGATCAGTTTGTCATAACAAAAAATTCAATGTAAAACTATTAATTCAATCCATAATACATATATGAAGGGCACACAGGTAAGCTCCCCATACTTGTAAAAAGTGGTTTATCAACAAGCTGTGTCAATTCTGTGTGGGTACAGCTTCAGGTTTCCCATGCTCAGTAGGTTTAGAACTTTCCACATAATACTCACAGCTGGTGGATTTCCTCCTCATTGGGACTCATCCAAAAGTCCCTTTTAACTCTGGTGGAGCCACCGGCTAGTAGCAGTAAGCAGCCCCATCGGAATTGTGAGATCTTCAGGAAGATCAAAACAATTTTGTTTCACCCACAGGTTTCAGCTGCAGAAAGCAGATGAAGTATCTGGGTGAAACCCTGGGGAGAAATGAAGAACTATAAAGTAAGCCAGACCTGGAATTACCAATTTTTCTGGTAATTCCCCATTTTTATCTGGACTCTTAGGGACCCAATTCTAATCCCTGGGTGGAATTGCCCCCCACAGTCACTGGTACCACCAACATCAGTAATTCTGGGGCTCACATAACGAGACACATGGTGACCATTAAACCAGCCTCTGGACCTAGGTTTACACACCTTTCCGTTTGCAATCTGATCTGCAAAATGTCCTGGCGATCTCTAGCTCCATGCTGTACGAAGCTGCTGGAACAATTTTTAGAGCTGGAAGTATTGGCCAATAACATCACCTCATTAAAAGCTTATGGGATATGTGATAGTCTGACTTCGAAAACACAGCAAATGCCGTAAGAAGGAAAACAATTAAAGGGCCCCTTTATTGTTCATTCTTTGTTTAAATTATGTAATGCTTTATAGGGGTGCTGCAGTACCTCTCCCACATTCCTTGTTCCAGCGCCTACTCTTCACACCCCCCCTTTACTCTTCTAGTAATTACACACTCTCCAGGTTTTAGTTGCAAACGATTTTCTTATGTAAAAAAATCATGTTAAACTAACTGCCAAAACGAGTCTTGTGGGTGCTTCAATGCTTGAACACTAATTTTCTTCTGAGCCGAGAAATGTTGGGTGCGTTAGACTAATCACATTTTTACTGTCTTTACGCCAACAGGCCATATACCCTATTCCCTTATTTCTACACGCGTTCTTAGCTACTTACTAAATCATGCAATAGGTCATGGTTCATTTGATTACTTAAGGTCGATGTATCATTGTTGCTGCATGGAAATTTTGAACCACCCCCTGTTTCAGAAGTGATGCGTGACAGTTCTTTGTTTTGCATGTGCCTAAATATTTCCAGAAATATCTTTAAGTCCACATTGGTTATCAAGCATGATAGCTCATTGAACATCCTTTCCCAAGACTAAGGCCCTGATTCTGTGTGGGCCAGTAAATCATAAGGTATTAATTGCACCTGGTAAATTCCGATGGTTCTGGTTGTGGTATTTATAGGATGCTGTAGGCCAGTAAATGATGAGGTATTAATTGCACCTGGTAAATTCCCATGGTTCTGGTTGTGGTATTTATCGGATGCTGTAGGCCAGTAAATGATGAGGTATTAATTGCACATGGTAAATTCCGATGGTTCTGGTTGTGGTATTTATCGGATGCTGTAAACACCTTATATTATCAGTTTTTACTCAGAAAATGGGGAATTGTGTGCAGAATCGATGTATACCACACCGAATTATGCATGTATCGGTAACTTTGTCAACAGAAAATTGTAGAGTTTGGTACTTCCCACAAAACTCAGAATTCCAGTACTCCTGTTTTGGAATTCACCTCAAAACACAGAATCAGGGCCTAAGTGGTTCTGGTTCATGGGTATTCAAGCACAATACTGAGTTTTTTAAGTTTTTTTAAATCAAGCTGCAAACATAACAGCTCCACCAAAATGACTATTGCAACATTGTCATAGTAAGTATTTACATACAATTGTGGATTTTATTTTCAAATCTACATCTGTCGACCCTGACGGTATAGATCTTCATTGTAAGTAGATGTGGAGTTAAGAATAGTGTTATGTCTTCAGGTCCCATTTGGAACATGTTTATGTCAACTTGCTTTTAAAACTTGTTGAGGTCACCCGAGTGTTTGACCGCTCGGGTGATGCCGTGGAGAGCAGGTCAGACGTTGGGAGTGGCTGTGTGCTGTTGACTAGGTAACAATAAATTCCCCCTGCGTTCACTCAAGGCTTCTCTGTGTTGTACATTGAAACACATTTTGGTGACGAGGGGCAAACCCATCCTTCTACACAACCTGTACGACCATTTATTCTCATCAAGGTAAGACTGACACTATTTGTTGTAAGGCGAGAAACGCATTGTATTTTCGTGCCGCGTATTTTTATTGCTTTGCTATATATTGTATTCCCAGTGTATTTTGAGTGGTGTGTGAGGAAGATTACACTTCATTTATGACTCAACTGTCAGCGCACCTTCTAGACCTGCGTGAGAACACTCACCATCTTAAGCTTGTGCCTGCTTATTCATCGTAGAAGCTTACACTGACTGACTCTGCCATTGCTTTTCATACAAGGGCAATCTCCTGCAGAGTATATGTTGTTGGCATACGGCCGACTGATGCTGTATTTCAGCTTCACGACAGGGGTATTTCAAGCAGAATCTGTGTCAAGGGCGTGCAGCGGCCATATTTTGGGAAAAGTCTCGGAGGAATATACTCATTTCATCTTTATATGGTGTTTTCGGTGATTGGCACGCCTTTGTTTTTAACGTGATGGTTTCTTTAGTGGCTGGCATGCTTTCCTTGTGCCAGTCCAAGCTGTTTTAATTAAGTCATCGACAGGCATGTTTACAGATATTCTACAGCCTGCCTCAGCAACAGGCACGCTTTCTAGTTTAATCCTCAGCTAATTTTACATTCAGCGACAGGCACGCTTGAGGACATTGTAGTACAGCCTGTCTTTAAATCTCAGTGACAGGCACACTGGAACAAGGAATCTATTGCGACATCGGCACATCCAATCATTTTATACTAATAATCGTACAATTTAATAGCAATAATTGTGTGCTCAACTTTAGGCATGCTTCTTGTTGTTTATTTTCTGCGTCAACTCAATTACAGACTTATTGTACCATTGCATCTGTTAGAGGTGTTGGAGTAGATCGTAATTCTACTCATACATAATGCAAAATGCATTAATGCAAAAACATACCCCAACCATTTATAGCTGAACCCAGAGTCCAAAAGTCTAAATGTAAACATTGGTACAAGAAGTTTGACAGTTATTTGATAGCCATTGATGATCACAAGTTTATGCAAGAAGGAAAATTGCTTTACTTTACAACTGCCTGGGTGCAGAAGGGCAACATGTATTTGATCACATACCTACAGCTATACCACCTCCTGAGACAGAATAAGTTATCTATGTTGAAGCTGTCAAAAGACTTAAGAGCCACCTCAAAGATGACACCAGCATCATAGTAGAACATCACAAGTTCTTTACAAAAAAAAAAAAAATCTCAATTTGAATCCATTGATGATTTTCTCACAGAATTGAGAGTTCTGGCCTCTTCTTGTGAGCTTGATGGGAATTTAGACAACTATTTCAGGGATCCAATTGTAGTTAATTGCCACAGCAAGCTCATTCAAGAAAAACTATTGTGCTGCGGCAATCTCAGTTTTTAACAAAATATAGCCAGGGGTATTGAAAGATCTATCCAGGCATCAAAGGATTTAAATAAGGGAGAAGAACGAGTTGCAATGTAACAAGTTAACGCTGTGATATCAAAATCTAAACCTACCCCCAGCTCCTCAAGGGATGTCAAGAAAAGAGAGAAGTCAACTACCAACTCCAATATCTGTTTAAAATGTGGTTCGAGCATGCACTTTGCAAATTCCAAAAACTGGTCCTCCATTGACAAGACCTGTTTAAAATGTAGGAAATTGGGGCGCTTTGTGAGGGTGTGTAGAAGTGCACAGAAAATAGCACTCATTAAGGATGGGGAAAACTCAGAGTGCCAGAGGGATGAAGAATTGGATAGCAGAGTCGTATTTTCCATCAAAATGGTTGAGACGAGTCAAAGTTTGTCTAAAGGAGGTGATCCCATTTGTGAAGTAGACATTGGTAGTATAATATTAAAGGTTACTGTAGACTCAGGGTCACCAGTCACCATCATTAAATTATATTTGTCAGAATGAAGTTCAGTTCCTTTTCATCATGATAAATTATATTTGTTAGCATGGAGTTCAGTTCCTTTTCATCATGATAAATTATATTTGTTAGCATGGAGTTTGGTTCCTTTACCTCCTCCTGATATACTTACTGTAGCATTTGGTGGAAATAGTATTGACTTGGGCTATTTCATGGACACTATTACTTTTCAAAATATAGTCATTGCTACTAAAATATATGTTGCTAAGAAAGGCTACAACATATTGGGTTAGAGAGACCAGGGTGCATTTGTTATGATTCTAAGGCCATGTACCAAATGTCCTATATCACTGGTTGAACCTGTCACACTAGTCACAACTCAGCCTCATAGTAAGGAGTTATTAAACAAGCATAAATTCCTATTTGATGACCAACTCGGCATAGTTAAAGGTTCCAAACATAACATTTTGGTCAAAGAAAATGCTCTTCCAGTCATACATAAAGTTAGGAATGTTCCTTTAAATGTCAGGAGTCAGCTAAAAGTCCATTTGGTTAACCTTTGTGCAGAAAAGGTTATAACTTTTGGGGCTTAAAGATTCCTGTGGTTGCCATGTGATTTGGCCATTGCTGCTTCTGCTTTTCAAGAAACTCATGTTTCAGATTTTTGGGAAGCATAAACAGGTTTTAGCACATCAAGATGACATCCTGGTCTGTACCAAAGATAAAAATGAACATTTAAGGATTGTGGTTGAGGTACTGGGTACTTTAAAGGTACATGGGTTCATAGTCAAAGAGGACAAGGGCGTTTCATGACAGATAAGGTGGAGTATCTGGGAAATGTTCTATCAGCGGGAGGCATCAAACTTAAAGCCAATTTGTAGTTAGGGTAATTTTTGGGTCTTTGCAAGTACTATTCCAGATTCATAGAAAAATTTGCATTCCAAATTGAACCACTGGTGAAACAGTTATGCAAAGGGGCAAAGTATGAGTGGGGAACAGTTGAACATGAAGCATTTGAAGGACTGAAGAAACTAATTATAGAGGCACCCACACTTAGGGGGTCATTCTGACCCCAGCGGTAAAAGGCGCTTACCGCCGGTCAGAAGACCGCCATAACACCGCTGCGGTCGCGGTAAACCACCACGGTCATTCTGACCCACAACTGGCAAACCGCCAAAAACCCGACATCAACAAAATTCCGCCACAGCAACGGCCAGCGAAAAACTGTCGATGACCAAACCTCCACCGTCACGCCAACAGAAATACACCCATGCCATTCCGACCCACAAATCCCCGCAGCGGTCTTTCAACCGCGGTATTCCCTTGGCGGTACACACCGCCGCGCTCAAAATACACACACCTCTACAAAACACAGCCACATTGGACAATTCAAAATACACACACCTGAGACACATACACACACCACTCCCACACACCCAATTAAATATAAAAGACACACCCACATCACCCACAAACCCTTACGACCACAATTGTGACTGAAGGACAGAGAGAGACAGCACAGAATAGAGTAGACCATCACACAGAGGCAAATCACAACATCACCCACACAATATCCACGCACAAAACACCATACACCACCACACTCACCACACTCTACAACACATACACCACCCCTCACCTCATCCACACCACCCCATGGCACCCCAAAGACACCCCAGATTCTCTGACGCAGAACTCAGGGTCATGGTGGAGGAAATAGTTCGGGTAGAGCCCCAGCTCTTCGGGACACAGGTGCAGCACACCACCATTGCCAGGAAGATGGAGCTATGGCAAAGAATAGTGGACAGGGTCAACGCTGTGGGACAGCATCCACGAAATCGGGACGACATCAGGAAGCGGTGGAACGACCTACGGGGGAAGGTGCGTTCCATGGTATCAAGGCACAACATCGCGGTGCAGAAGACTGGCGGCGGACCCCCACCTACTCCCCCAGAATTCACAGCATGGGAGGAGGAAGTCTTGCACATCCTGCATCCTGAGGGCCTCGCAGGAGTAGGCGGAGAAATGGACTCTGGTAAGTCAAATCTTCACTACTTCATTCCCCCCACCCCACCTGCATGCCAAATCATACCCCCACCCTCACCCCCACCCCCATCACACCAACTCCTTGCAAATGGCTCACCATCACAACCCACCCATCCCAAAACCTAGCCCTGCATGCGTCCCCAAAGCATGGACACCCATCACCAAAGCATGCCCACTGCACATACCCATCTCCCCCACAAGCCACTGTCACAAAAGCCCCCACAAGGGAATGCCAGCACTGGGGTACACGGCCACCCACCCATTACACGAAATGGCACACACAGAAGCAATAACCATACTCTTATACCCCTGCAGGACCCGAATGCCACCACACCGCACAGGGGGGTCCAGAGATGTCCATCCCACCCCCAGAAGAGGCCCCCAGTGATGACAGCAGCTCTGTCTCCCTGGACCCAGATGACCAGCCCGGCCCATCGGGGACCTCAGGACAGTCGGTTCCCCACAGACAGCCACAAGCTACAGCAGACCTAACCCCCTCTGGGAACACCAGCACAGCTCCCACCCAGCGGGCCCATGCCTCTGTCTCCAGGATACGTCAATCAGCGGTGTGTCCACCACTACAGGGCACCCAGGTTGACCCACCACCCCAGCAACAACAGGGACCTGGGGGCAGTGGTAGTGGGCACACGGTCCAGGGGACAGAGGCCCAGGGAAACAGGGGAACTGGGAGGGCTGCTGTGCGACAGGGGGGGGACAGGCCCAGGGAAGCGACTCTCCAAGAGGCCCTCTCCTCCATCATGAGAGCATACCACTGCTCCCAGGAGACGATGGCTACGGTACTGGCCAGGTTCCAGGAGATCCAGGTACTGCAGGAGGAACAGTACATGGGGTTCAGAGAGGAACTGAGAAACATTAGTTCCGCAATGGGGACCATCGTCGTGGCCCTTAACCAGATAGTCACCACATTGTGGGACCATGTGGCACCACAAAGGGCCCCTGTCACTAGCATGGACCCAGACCAGGCTACCACCTCTGCCGGCGCTAGTGGACAGGAGGCCCCCACACAACGACAGGCCACCAGAACCCCACCTCCTGCAGAAGAAGAACCACCCCGCAAGCGGTACCTGAGATCTCAGAAGAAGACAGAGTAGGATGCCAAGACCCCCGCCAGCAAACGATACCCACTGATGTCATCCCACTGTCCCACATTGTCACCCTGTCCAAACTTAAACTGCCCCTGCTCCATCCTTCCACAGGCATATGGACAATGCACCTGTGAGACTGAAAACTGGACTCTGCCATGGACATTACTCCACCATCACCGTTTTACAATCATGTCCCTAAATTTAGCACTTGAATAAAATCACTTATTGCACTTAAAAAATCTGGAGTCTGCTTGTATTTTGAACAAATGTATTAGACATAACGGTGCCAAAATGTTCAGTTACATTGTGATGACAACATACCACTGTCACACAGCTGTAGTCCATGGGCAAACAAAGCAGAGGTCACGCAGTGGGGCCCACAGCTCTGAAAACGGAAGGGAAAGTCACAACTCAGTTAACAGGAACTGGGGGGAAACACATACAGTAGAGAGGCAGGAGACTTTAAGTAAATGTAAAATGGCGGGGTTGATTCGTACCTGTGTGCTACTGAAAATACTGTTGTATCACTGTGTCCCTGTTGTCTGTGTCGTCCCCGTCGTCTTCCTCCTCTTCACTCTCCACAGGATCCACAGCTGCTACAACACCACCATCTGGACCATCCTCCTGCAGGAAAGGCACCTGGTGTCGCAAAGCCAGGTTGTGAAGCATACAGCAGGCCACGATGATATGGCACACCTTCTTTGGTGAGTACATTAGGGATCCACCTGTCATATGCAGGCACCTAAACCTGGCCTTCAGGAGGCCGAAGGTCCGCTCGATCACCCTCCTAGTACGCCCATGGGCCTCATTGTACCGTTCCTCTGCCCTTGTCCTGGGATTCCTCACTGGGGTCAGTAGCCACAACAGGTTGGGGTAACCAGAGTCACCAATTAGCCACACACGGTGTCTCTGTAGCTGTTCCATCACATTAGGGATGCTGCTATTTCGCATGATGTACGCGTCATGCACTGACCCAGGGAACTTGGCATTTACATGGGAGATGTACTGGTCAGCCAAACAGACCACCTGGACATTCATCGAATGATAACTTTTTCTGTTCCTGTACACCTGCTCACTTTCACTGGGGGGAACCAAAGCCACATGGGTCCCATCAATGGCACCAATGATGTTGGGGATATGGCCAAGGGTATAGAAATCACCCTTCACTGTAGCCAAATCGCCCACCTCAGGGAAAACAATGTAGCTCCGCATGTATTTCATCAGGGCAGACAACACTCTGGACAAAACCTTAGAAAACATAGGCTGAGACATCCCTGATGATATGGCCACTGTTGTTTGGAATGATCCACTTGCCAAAAAATGGAGTACTGACAGAACCTGCACCAGAGGGGGAATCCCTGTGGGTTGGCGAATGGGGGACATCAGGTCTGGCTCCAGCTGGGCACACAGTTCCTGTATAGTGACTCGGTCAAGTCTGTATGTCAGTATGACATGTCTTTCTTCCATTGTCGACAGGTCCACCAGCGGTCTGTACACGGGAACATTCCTCCATCTCCTCGCAAGTCCCAGCGGACGGTGCCTAGGAAGGACAACATGGAGCACAGAGTCAAGCAACCCACAGGTACGTAACCACAGCTTGCACAGAACACGATTCGCTATGCATTGAATGGCTTGTATGAGTGGCAATGCAACGCCTAGGCCTGTGTGACGCAGTAGAAATTAAGCCATGTGGGCCCTTGAAATGGCGGATGCCTGGCCTGTGAAGTGTGACAATGGGATGTGAGGTCAATGCGCTGGCGTGGCACACCGTGGCGGTAGGCGGTCGAAGCCCGCGGCGCAAAGCAGCATTGGTTAACATTGAACCCTATGGGTCTCAGGAGCCAATGACGATGTGCGCCGGCGGTCGCGGTACGCACCGCCGCGGTACGCACCGCCACGGGCGTGACCGCCATTTTCTATCTGCTTAATCACTCGAGACCTGATCATCCACAGGAGAGGACCTATACTGCAAGTGCTGCTGTGACCTCGGTCTGGAAGAGACAATGGCTGCTGCGACTGGGGAAAGGGCCCCTGCCTTCACATCTGAGGAATTGGAAAAACTTGTTGATGGGGTCCTCCCCCAGTATGCGCTACTCTACGACCTCCAGACCAACAGGTAAGTACACTGGGACCATGCTTTGTGGGCAATGCCTGTGTTGAGTGGGGTGGATGAAAGATGGTGGGGAGGGGAGCGAATGAGGCATGCATCGCACGACAGATGAGAGCATGTGCCATATGGCAAGGTTGGGGAGGGGGGGGCCACTCACATCGACCATGCAGAAACTGATGATATTTATTTTCCCACCCTGTCCATGTCACATAGGTCAGCGCCCATCAGAAGATCGACATTTGGCGTGCCATCGCCAAGGACGTCCGGACCCTGGGGGTCCACAACAGACAGGGCACCCACTGCCGAAAGAGGTGGGAGGACATCCGCCGCGGGAGCAGAAAGACCGCGGAGGCTCTGCTGGGGATGGCCTCCCAACCTAGGAGGGGTGCCACACGGCAATTGACCCCCCAGATGTCCCGGATCCTGGCGGTGGCCTACCCCGATTTGGATGGGCGCGTGAGGACATCACAGCAGACACAAGGGGGTGAGTACCAGCACATTCTGCTATATTAGCGCACAGTGGAGGTGTCTGGGTGGGGAAGGAGGGCTGTGGGTATCTCTAGGCCAGGGCGATTTCTGTAGGCTAGGCCCCTCCGTAAGGCATGGCCCTGTGCCCCCACCCCCGACCTCTGTAGGGCGCTAAGTACAGCTATCCATGGCCCTAGGTCACCTATGTGTGCAGTTGTCGTCCATAGGCTTGTAGGCCAAGTCACAATAATTGAGTAGTGTACACTGAGTGCGTGGCGTAGTGCAGGGGGCTTCTGTGTCTGTCCTCTCCGCCAACGGTGTCGCCAATGCATGCACTCAACATGTCATTTTTTCTCCCCCCCTTTTTTTTGGTCTTCCTGTTCATGTGTGCATTAGCATCATCAGGCGGAGGAGAAGTGGCATCGGAGCACGAGGGAGCTGCATCTCACATGGCCCCGGAGGGCCATGCAACCGACTCCGAGCTCACCAGTGAAACAGAGGGCGAGGGGAGCTCCACAACGGGGACCCGTGGAGACGTCAGCGACACAGACACGTCCTCGGAAGGGAGCTCCCTTGTGGTGGCGGCAACATCCGTGCCCACCGCTACAACAGGTACAGCCGCCACCCAGCACACCAGCTCCGCCCTCCAAGCAGCCCCTCAGCGTTCGCCCCGTGACCGCTCGGCCCGGAAGGCGGGCATCTCCTTCGCCCCAGGCACCTCAGGCCCTGCCCCAGTTACCCCTGCTGCCCTCAGTGAGGAGATCATTGACCTCCTCCAGACGCTCATTGTTGGGCAGTCTACCCTTTTGAATGCCATCCAGGGTGTAGAAAGGGAGGTGCACCGGAGCAATGCATACCTGGAGGGCATTCATTCGGGTCAGGCTGCCCATCAGCGATCGTTCAACGCTCTGGCCTCAGCACTGACGGCAGCCATTGTCCCTGTCTCCTGCCTCCCCCCTCCAATTTCCTCATCCCAGTCCCACTCCCCTGTTCCTCTGCCTATCCCAGCCACACCTGCAAACCAGCCTGCACACACATCAACACCCAAGGGCAGCTCATCCAGACATAAGCACCACAGATCACACAAGCATTCACACATGCAACATCCACATGCAGACATGCCAACAGCCACTGCCTCCTCTGTGTCCCCCTCCTCCTCGTCTCCCTCCTCCCACCCTGTGACGTCTCCACTCACACCTGCATGCACACCACCATCAGCCAGTACGTCCATTACCAGCACACCCACCAGAACACTCTGCACACGTGCAGTCACCACCCCCACTGCCATTTACACATCCCCTGTGTCCTCTCCCAGTGTGTCTGTCACCCCCTCTTCCAAACCACACAAACGCAGGCAGCCACCCACCCAACAGCCATCCACCTCACGACAGCCTCCGTCACAAGCACCTGCACCCAAAGACACCACACTTGACTCTCCTACAACCACATCCTCTTCCTCCACTCCCATACCCACTGCACCTACCCTTCCCACTGCTCCTAAAACGTTTTTCCTCTCCACAATTAACCTCTTTGCATCACCTGACCCACCCCCTCCATCTCGTAAGAGTCCAAACAGCACCTCAGCCACCACAAGCCCTGCACCTACAAGGACCATAGTCCCGGGCTATTGGAGTCCACCAGCTTCTAGGGCAGCAACATCGGCCAGCAGCAAGGGGACAGCCAGCCCACCCCCTGGGAAAAAAACTAAAAAAGGGAAGGGCCGGCGCCAGAGGCCAGAGACGGCAGCCCCCAAAGGCACTACCCTGCCACCGTCACCTAGCACATCCACAAAGGGAGGCAAGGGCCCCAGAGAATCGGCGAAGGAGGGCAAGGGCAGCAGGGCGGACAAGTCCGGCAGCAGGCGAGCTGCCCAGGAGGGCCCCACCAGCCCCATTTCGGGTGTGAAGGAGGACACCCACGGGCCCAGGACTCCAGCACAGGAGGGCCCCGCAAGCGAAAGGTCGGATGGCGACTGAGCGGAAAATATTGGCCCGATTTGGTTCCCTGGGAACACATGTCAAGCACCGCTGAACAGGGCCCCGCCGTGACAAGCACCGCTGAACAGGGCCCCGCCGTGACAAGCACCGCTGAACAGGGCCCCGCCGTGACAAGCACCGCTGAACAGGGCCCCGCCGTGACAAGCCCCACCGAACTGGGCCCTTCAAGACAAGCACTGCTGAACAGGGCCCCGCCGTGACAAGCACCGCTGAACAGGGCCCCGCCGTGACAAGCCCCGCCGAACTGGGCCCTTCAAGACAAGCACCGCTGAACAGGGCCCCGCCGTGACAAGCACCGCCGAACTGGGCCCCACCGTGACAAGCACCGCTGAACAGGGCCCCGCCGTGACAAGCACCGCTGAACACGTCCCCGCCTTGACAAGCATCGCTGAACAGGGCCCTGCCGTGACAAGCAACGCCGAACTGGGCCCCGCCGTGACAAGCACCGCAGAACAGGGCCCCTCCGTGACAAGCACCGCCGAACAGGGCCCCGCCGTGACAAGCACCGCGAACAGGTCCCCGCCGTGACAAGCACCGCCGAATAGGGCACCGCCGTGACAAGCACCGCGGAACAGGGCCCCGCCGTGACAAGCACCGCTGAACAGGGCCCCGCCGTGACTAGCCCCGCCGAACTGGGCCCTTTAAGACAAGCACCGCTGAACAGGGCCCTGCCGTGACAAGCACCGCTGAACAGGGCCCCGCCGTGACAAGCACCGCTGAACAGGGCCCCGCCGTGACAAGCACCGCTGAACAGGGCTCGCTGTGACAAGCCCCGCCGAACTGGGCCCTTCAAGACAAGCACCGCTGAACAGGGCCCCGCCGTGACAAGCACCGCTGAACTGGGCCCGCCGTGACAAGCACCGCTGAACAGGGCCCCGCCGTGACAAGCACCGCTGAACAGGGCCCCGCCGTGACAAGCACCGCTGAACAGGTCCCCGCCGTGACAAGCACCGCTGAACAGGGCCCCGCCGTGACAAGCACCGCTGAACAGGGCCCTTCAAGACAAGCACCGCTGAACAGGGCCCTTCCTGTCACGCACCGCTCCACTGGGCCCTTCCTGTCAAGCACCGCTCCGCTGGGCCCTTCATCTCAAGCACCGCTCTGCTGGGCCCTTCCTGTCAAGCACCGCTCCGCTGGGCCCTTCATCTCAAGCACCGCTCCGCTGGGCCCTTCCTGTCAAGCACCGCTCCGCTGGGCACCGCCGTCTCTGAACTGCTCCGCTCGGCCCTTCCTGTCAAGCACCGCTCCGCTGGGCCCTTCCTGTCAAGCACCGCTCCGCTGGGCCCTTCATCTCAAGCACCGCTCCGCTGGGCCCTTCATCTCAAGCACCGCTCCGCTGGGCCCTTCATCTCAAGCACCGCTGGCCCATTGGCAGGGCCGGATCTGTGTCGGCCAGGGCTTCACGAAGCACTCTGGGCACCATGCCTCCTCCAGAACCAGTGGAGTCTGTAATCCACTTGATGGACTGTGGCTTTTCACTCCGCAGGATGGTACAGTGGGCATGGAGGCCCCTCGTGGATCTGGCGTCGTGGACTCAACAGGCTGAGGTGCCCCCCCTTCCCTTCCCCCTGAGGTGCCTGTAGTTTTACTATCTGATGCCCCTGCAGTGTTCTCTCCAATGGAATCTGGTCTTGTGTGTGGGCTTTGCCCATGTGTTTAGGCCCATTGGCCCACGAACAATGGATGATAGCCAATATGGGCCGGACTTTTGACTTATGTAAATATTGTTCATGATGTAATATATTTTATTTATATATTTCATATTTCACTTAACTTCAATTATGCTATAATATACTTCATTTTTAATGATCATTTTATTTTGTCTTTGCATTCTTCCGGGGAGTTTGGGGGGTGTCACTCTGACTTGTTGCTCTGCATTGATGTGTGTGTTGTAGTGGGTGAGGGTGGGGGTGGGTGTGTGGCGTATGTGTGTCCCCGTAATTTTTTGCCTCCCCACTCCCCTGTGCCGTAGGTGCAGTACTCACCGTTGTCGTCTGCGCCGGCGTTCGTGCTCCTGGTAGAGGAGCAGGAAGACAATGGCTGGGAGGATGTGTAGTTCTGGTTCCATGCTGTCTAGATTCCTCGTGGAGTGTGTAGAGGTGAGCGTTTTCCCATTCGTAGTCTGTTTCCGCGGTGTTTTTATCGGCGGGGCTCCCGCCCCGGAAAAGGTGGTGGATTGGTGAGTTGTGATAGGGTGGGCAATACATTGTCTGCCGCCTGTCTGTTGGTGGTGACCGCCGCGCTGCTTGTCTGTACCGCCGTGGCGGTCGGAGTGTTAAAGTGGCGGGCTGTGTTGGCGGTTCCCGACAGGGTCGGAATTCCATTTTTTGGGCCGCCTGCCTGTTTGCGGGTTGGCCGCCGCTTTTACACCGTCCGCCAGGGTTGGAATGACCCCCTTAGTCTGTTCAGGGATGATGTAATGTATTGTAACAGTAGATGTCAGTGGGATAGGAGTAGGTGCTGTGCTTTCCCAAATAGTTGAAGAAAAATAGTGTACAGTGGCTTTCGCTTTTAGGAGCTTATTTCCAGCGGAACATAATTACAGTACCACAGAAAGAGAGGCCATGGCATGTGTGTGGGGAACTAGGCATTTTGGAACATATTTATGGGGAAAAATATTCTCCCTCATCACAAACCCCTAGTTTAGCTTTTGACTGAAAAATATTAGAATAAAGCCAGTCCCAGCTTAGTAAAACTGTGTGTCAGATGTCTGAATTTAATTTAGAAGTCAAGCACATTCGTAGAGTGCAAAGCTCAAGGGCAGACTTCTTATCTAGATGTCCTATCAACTGTAACGATGAAATGTTACAGGATGGAGAGGTGGAATGTGTGGTTGGTAAAGTGGATGGGATTGTAGCTAGTTGCGAAGTAGTGTAGTTTCAAGAATGGGTGGAATGCACCAAGTGTGACAACTGACAAATCATGTTGAAGAAATTCATTGTTAATGGATGGCCTCAAGAAAGGAATGTGAGCAACATTTTTATGCCTTATTCCAATGTCAGGGAGGAGTTGTCCATAGAGGGTAAACTACTGCTGAGTGTTGGCCTTTTAATCCCTCCAAGTACCCTTAGAGCAAAATTGATAAAATTGGCACATCAGGGGCCATGTAGGAATACAGGCACTAAAAAAAGAGTGCACAGTTTTTATTGGTGACCCGGTATGGATTACAAGACAGAAATCATAGTCAGAATGTGTTGTGGTTGTAGTCAGGCTAAGAAATCCTTATTGGTGTACAAATCTCCTTTATGTCCAATTCAGTTTCCTGGTGGCCCATGGGAAAAGCTAGGCATGGACTGTGTAGGACCAATGTACGATATCCCTGTCAATTTGAGATACACGGTAGTGGTCGTAGACATTTTTTCTAAGTGGTAGAGTTTAAGTTTATGAGGGAACCCAATAGTATGGCAGTTATTAAATTCCTTTCAACTCTTTTTAGGATAAAAGGTTTTCCCCAAACTTTGGTCACCGACAATGGGGTACAATTCAAGTCTGAGGCCATTAGATCTTTTGTCAGTCGCCAAGCCATTGAACATCATGCTGTTGCTCTTTATAGTCCTCAAGGGAATGGAATGGTAGAAAGAGTAAATAGAATGTTGGAAGAAGCTATCCAAGTAGCATTGCCTGCTAAAGAAGATTTGTCCTTGTCAGTACAAGAGAGATTATTGGGGGAGCTATTGTAATACTCCTCATTCTACTACTGGAGTTTCCCCTTTTGTTTTGTTAAGAGGTAGGCATTCTTCATGTGATGTATCACCTTTCTGCGTTCTCAACAGGATCATGGTTAGTGAGAGAATTTCAGGGATAGAAGAAGTGTGTCACCGGGTAAAAGAAGGTCAAGAGAGGAGTAACATGAGACATGATGTGTTAAACAAAGTCAAGACATTGTGAAGTAAAGAGACCTCATGGGCAGGAAAAGAATGATTCCAAATGTTTTTAGCCACTCACGAAGTTAAGGTTTCCAATCATGCTATTGTGAAAAAAAATGGGAAATTGTGGAGCAAAAGGAGTGCTGCTTTGGCCGAGAAGAGGGAAGTGAAAGCAGATAAATGTGCTGAAGTCCAGGAGATGACCTCTAATGGGTTTAGTGAGTGGTGGTGTGTTGGTGAGTGTGGTAGAACTGAACCGACTGGGAGATAGGGAACTATTTCTGATTTTTAAATCATAGGTAGTGGAAACTTTAATGTCACACAGGGTGAAGTATTGAATCCTTTTGTTTTTACAGGACCATTGGGAGAATCTTCCATTGTCTACCAAGGCTGAGCATCTGGGTCTACAGAGTTATCGGTTCGCACCAGTAGTGAAAGCAGAAGTAACATTAATAGGCCCAAATATTTGCAAGATTACATTTTAAAGTGAGGTATATAAAGGTTGTTCATTACCGTATTATGGTTAATTTGTTAAAGAAAATCTGATTTTAGAGTCACACATACCTAGGTAGGCTGTTACTTTCGCCCTTTAGCTAGGTTCAGTTTGTGATTTTCCGTTGACTGTATTTCAATCATTTCTGTTAGTACACATGTGGTAGGTGAAGTACATATACTTTATCTTATTATTTGGTTATTTTTTGCTTTTCATGCTCTTTATTCCTTTTTTGATCTTTCTTTTTTATTTTTCGATTTGTCCTCCAGGGGGAAGATGGTGTTATGTCTTCAGGTTCCATTTGGAACATGTAAAGTCATCTTGCCTTAGGATCCGATGAGGTCACCCCGGTGTTTGAGCATTGGCTTAGGCGATGCTGTGGAGAACAGGTCGAATGTTGGGGGTGGCCGTGTGCTGTTGAATACACAACAATAAACTTTCTCTGAGTTTACTCAAGGCTTCTCCGTGTTGTACATTGCAACAAATAGTAAATATACACATGCCTGTAAATACTTACCTTGACGATATGATATATGATATTCAGCAGTCAGTATTATTGCAGGTAGATATTTTGTACCCCGTAGTCTGACTTAAAACCTGCTTTGTGCTGTACAAGAAAAATAGCACCACCAATTCCGACCATGTCCCAAAAACACCCATTAGCTGTGAAAGCTCTGATCTGTGCTGGGGAGTATTGCATTATCTTTCAAATAAAAATCATGTTTTTGCTAGCAAACTCAGATTAAGAAATGAACATATAAATGGAAGAAGAAAGACACAGAGAAATTAGTACCTGGACAATGGGATTAAATAAAGGTGACACACTATTAAACAGTAAAACCTTTAGAATTGTTGTCTCCAACAAATAAAGCTAGCTGTGTTTTACTGTCCAACAGCAAGTAAAATCTATTAAGTCATTAATTTATATTTTTCTTTTTACCAACAAACATATAAATTATTACAACGGGCAACATAGACATTCAGATGAACAGAGCACCTGAATTGTGCCCGCTCAGTCTATTTCATAATCCTCTTCATCGTCCTCCACCTGGGCTCTGACAGTTTCCTGCACATGACCCTTCACTGGTCTCCTGTCCTCTTTCCCTTTCTTGCCGACGTAGTAGTATAACTGCTCGCAGTGCTGCAGAATCCTTCGAGAAGACAGCCAGGTCTCCCCTTGGCATTCCTCGGGGTGGGCGCACTGTCCACTCTTCACATCCATTCCTTTCTCTGTCAGGAGCTTTTTCAACTTGAGCAAGTCGCAAGTGCAGTTCCACGGGTTCCCATCCAGATACAGGTGCCGGAGGCGAGGCAAACACTCGAGCACCTTACGGTCCAAAGCGGAAATCTTGTTGTTTCGTAGATTTAAGACCTGCAATTGCTTCAGGTGCTTCAGCTGCAGGTCCCCAATTTCCTCGATATAGTTGCCTTTCAAATCCAGCCTTGCTAGTGTATCAGGAAGTCTGAAAAATAAAATACAAATAATATTAATATTCAAGCAAATCAGGCTCTGACTGTACAATAGTAAGGAAGCCTTCACTGATTGAATCTTTTCAGGGGCTCAAGCCCAGGGGCGTAACTTGGTCAATATGATGGGGGGGAACGTGAGCTTCTGGTTTCCCAACAATAATGCTCAGACAAAACCTTCCTTCACTTTATTTACGCTTTACCCTTAGTTCTTACCTGAACCATTCCACGCTTTTGGAGGTATGGCTTTTGACAGCAACTGTGTCAAACAAACCTGTTCCTAACAACATAAATGGAATGGGCTTTGGGTCCACCCCTTTCAACAATTGGCTTTCTTCGATGAGCCTGTTTTATTCATTGGGTTGAGACTTAGAGCCACATGTAGCAAAGTTCCGATTTGCGACTCGCAATTTGCGAGTCGCAAATCCAAATGTAGGATAGTGTCCTTGACACTATTTGCGACTCGCAAGGGGGTCGCAAATGCCCACCTCATGAATATTCATGAGGTAGGTCACAATTTGCGATCCCCTTGGGAATGGCGGCCCTCACAGGGATGGAGGCCTTAAAGGAAAACAAGATGCTATACAAAAATAAAAAATGTAATGTTTTTGTTTAATTTTTTCAGAGCAGGCAGTGGTCCGTAGTACCACTACCTGCTCTGAAAAAAAAAATTCTGTGACATTCACAAAGGGGGAGGGGTCCCAGGGGGACTCCTTCCCATTTGCGAATATGTTACCACCAGTGTGACACTGGTGGTAACTTAGATTGTTTTGCGACCACATTTGCAGTCACAAAACAATCCTACATCGCACTGTGAGTCGCAATTAGGAAGGGAACACCCCTTCCTAATTGCGAGTCGCAATCCGGTTTTGCGATTCGGTAACAATGTTACGAATCGCAAAACTGGGTTTGTGCATCGGGAAGTGCTTTTTGCACATCGCAAACAGCCAGATTCGCTGTTTGCGACGTGCAAAAAGCATCGTACATGTGGCCCTTAGTCATTCACATTTTCTCTCAGATCATGAGAACATTCATCTCACACCTAATGCGATTGTTTTTTTTGGGTACATCCTTCCTCCTTCACTCAAGTACTTGCTTTCCTCCTTCACTCAAGTGCTTGCTTTCAGCTGCAAGGGAGACTATTTTACAGCTATAGCCACTATAACACTCTGTCCGCTGCTGCAATTTATTTTCTGTGTGTCTTGTAATAATGTGTTGATATTGTCTCCGTAAGAATATTAAACCTAGAACTACTGGTTTTGTGATTGCTTGTTTTCAGTGGAGGGAAACTGATTGTACGCATCTTTCCTTAACTTTCTCTTTTAATCTTAAGGATTCCATTATACTTTTATAGCATATCTTTAACATTACTCTCCCCATCAACTCTCAAAACAACGCAAATAAATACATAAATAAACAAATAAATACATTAGCCAATTTTTTGATCTTCAAGTTTTTGTGTCTCTGGGAGCTGACCTGAAAAGGTGACAAAAAGACTTAATTCAGAGCCATCGCAAATAGGGCTGATTTTCCCTGGCCCATGGCTTTTGTCTAAACTTGCACTTGGGGAGCGCAGAATTTCACTTTTTAACAGGAGACAGCAACATGGCTTGAGCAGGAGCATAGCACGGGGGGGGGTTTAGGGTCACACTGCAATACATTTTAGAGAAATGGATTGCTACAGTTTGTTGGAGGATAGAGGTCAGAGGAGACATTAGACAAGATTTAGGTAGCAGTGGACTCATCTGTACAACCTAGGGTTCCATTACTGTGCAACCCGGAGGTAACAATCATCCTGATTTAAAGTTTCCTCCCTAATTGGCGAGGATTGTTTTGCCAAAAGTGCATTTCAGAAAAACCTAATGCCAGGAAGATTTCCATCTTATTGCAGCTTGCTTTGCATTCTATTTTGTATTTCAGAGACAAAATCACCAAAGGGTGATTTGTTTCTGAAAACCTACAAGAAAAATTGATGGCACTGCAGATCCATGGGAGGTTTTCTCCTGTGGGTGAGGGTCACTTTTGATTTAGCCTTCCCAGACCAACCATGCCTTGGATGATGGAATGGGCGCTGACAATCAAGGCCCTATAGCGTATGGGGTGGTGCTTGTTATTGCATACCTGGGGTGCCAGCAGAAGCTCCAGCAATGTACGGCTCCACCAGTACAAAGTCAATGGTTTCAAATCTCTAAATGAGGCGGGGAACTGCCAGTTTGGCAGGAAGGAGCTCCTGTTATATCTAACATAAAACAACCCTTTTAATGCTTCGCTGTGAAATATTCACGGCCCTTTCACAAAGGTAAATTTACATGTATACATGTATTCAAATGTAGATTTACTTTTACGCTTTGTAGTAACTTTACCACTTTGGCAATTCACAGTGCCCAAGTATAAAGTTACTCTAAAGTGTAGACTTAAATGTTTCCACAGGAAATAATGTAAAAATAAATTATATATATTTTATTTAATGTTTATGTTACAAATATACATAAATAATTATTTTATAATAGACTTTTTAAAATTTATAAATTCATTCACTTTAATTGTTTTGTAAAAAAAAAAAAAATCCTACAGGAAATAATGTAAAAATATATTAAAAAAAATATTATATATATTTTATTTAATGTTTATGTTACAAATATACAGAAATAATTATTTTATAATAGACTTTTTAAAATTTAAAAATACATTCACTTTAATTGTTTTGTAAAAAAAAAAAACAATTCCATACAAAATGTTTAATCATTATTAATACATATTAAGTGACCAGAGGCATTTTATTGTAGGTTGGATTCTTTGGAATACATATTTAAATACATTGTTATACATTAATTACATATTTTTAAATTTATTCATTTGTAATACACTTATAAGATAACAGTGCTGTAACAATTTTAATTTGTTCGAGGTTTAGAAATATATGGAATTATTTTGCAGTAATATTTAACATGCAAATATTTTTGCTATATTTTCTGAACGTTCAATAAACATTTTTACTTGTCCTGTACTTTACCATGGGGAGTTCTCCGCACCAGTGTCAGTGACCGCTGCCTATGTGTAAAAAGTTACTAGTACTAACTTTACAGTCCTAAAGTTTGTTTCATCCACTGCTTTCAGGGGCGGAGTACAGTTTATAAAAATACTGAATTCATCAACACACAGTTCCACAATAAAACTAATCGGTGTGATAAAAGAACAAATATTTAGCAAGACAGTATTTCAACATCCACTCAGTGATGGACTACCTGGAGAAAAGTATTTCTTCATACGCTGAACATGGCATAAATAAGTGTAAATGGCAGAACATACTTCGACTGACAATAGTTGCTGAAGAAAACTGAGAGCCTCATTACAAGTCTGGCAGTCTGAAACCTGGACCCCCACACCTGTGGAGAGGAGACTGCTGCGGAGCTGACGGTCTCCCTCCTCTCCGGCCCTTTTACAAGGTATCCACTGGGCTGACTGGCAGAAACCATCCAAGGTTTCAGCCCAGTAGAAACTGTGCAGCGGCATTGGCCTCAACTCCTCATGGAGCTGAGGTCAATGCGGTCGCACAGACGGTGCTACCAGCACCCACAGAATACACACTGTCTGCCGTAGCAGACTGTATGCATTCCGAGGATGCTGGGCAGGGGTGTCGTTGCACTGCCCACAACATGGTCGTGGGCAGTGCAGGCCCCCCCCCCAGCACTGGGTTTCCACCAGCCTTTTCATGGTGGGGTCCCCGCCATGAAAAGGATGGCAGAAACTAGACTTGTGATCATCACGGCAGCATTGAACTCAGTGCCACCGGGGCTGACCACAATTCAGACTGCCGCCAATCCACCGGGAACCTTGTTCCTGGTTGTGGCGGGTGTCCCCTGGCAGTCTGACTGCCAGGGTCGTAATGTGGTGGTCGGACCACCTGGAGTGTGGCGGTCCGACTGCCACCACGAGGCTGGCATTCTCAAGACCGCCAGCCTTGTAATGAGGCCCTTAATGCAGTATAACAGTTTCTGAACAAGTATCTTCTCAGTAAAGGCTTGACAAAACTGGTTCTAGACAAGTCATAAAAGTGACAGAAAACATTAAAAGGAGTACACCCTGAGCTGACAAACTAGCACATGGGTACGTGACCAACGTTTGTGAATAGTTGTTACATTAAGGAAATGACACCAGATGGTGCCCTATGTTGCATTTAAATCTGGTCAACAAACATCTCTGTTGAGAATCCAGTATATTTATCAACTGTGATTGTAAATCTAATAGGAGGAATAATTATTATTATAGTTATGAGTTGACAGGTCATATAAGTTGATCTTGGTGTCCTCTCTCTTCCTCAAACATCTGCAAACAAGCATGCTTAAGTTCTACTTTGTTCATTCCAGCTAAAAATAATGGATCATTAAACAAATCAGGTCTTCCCAACATAATAGGTATGTTTTTAATGTTGTTCAAGATGGAATTTCAAGACCCAAACCGAGGGCTAGGCAGGCCGTGATGATGGACCTGTTAAATCTAGCCTCCTCATTTGTTCAGACCCTATGCCACAATAAAAGCGGGCAACATTTTATATGAGCTATATACTTCAAACCTAACTCTCCATGGCACAATGATACTGTTCTCTTAGGGACTGATAACATTCTCCTGAGCCCGGCATTTGAAGCAATATGTAACACAGGGGCCTCGATATGCCCCCCAGTGCGTGCCCCATATGTGGCCACTGAGATACACTTTGCTCAGTATATGGTAATCATTTGTTTTAAGGGTTTAAGGATTTATTTGGAGGTAAATTCTGCTGCTAATGTGTTACTTCCACCTCCTTTTCCCACCACAGATAACCCCACATATGTAAACAGTATGCTTAAGTGTCAGATTGTTCAAATAAAATCTATGGGGATTGCTCACACTAGAACCACACCTCATGAGGAATGTTTTACCCAGATTTACTTTAAGGTCCAAATCTTCCATGAATAAAGCAGAATTATTCAATAACAACAGCAGAGCTACCAGTGTTTAGCCCATAAGGTCTGCATCATCTGCAAAGAGCACACAAGTGCTGGTCTGGGGCATGTCCTCGCACCTCTCCGCCAACACCCTTTCAAGAGTGTTAATATAGTGGATGAAGAGGAAGGGAGCAAGGACACAACACTGTCATAACCCTCTATTGTTTTGAATTTCTTCAGAGCATTACCCCAACACAGAATCTTACTTCTGAGCCATTGTCAATTTACCTTATTTTATAAACAATATGCTTATAAATCCCCACGTCCTTCAATATAAACCATAACTTGCTGTGTGACACACAGTTGAATGTGCTTCATAAATCCATGAAACTTACATATATGGAGCCCTATTTGGCAACTGTGTATTTGTTTATTAATAAATACAGACTAAGGCACTGGTCTTCAGTCACAATACCTCTACAGAACTGATACTGTATGTCCATTTTCCTCTGCTCAAGCCTCAAATCTGGCAACGAGTATCCATCCGAACACCTTAGTCAAAGAATCCAGAGGGGATATGGGATGATAACAACAGGAATCATTGCATGTACTCTTCTTAAAGGTGGGTATGATAATTAATTGTGACCACCTGTCTAACTCACCCAATTTATCCACGGTCCTCAGAACGTTGCTGAATAGATCAGTATTCAACTTATAAAGTCCAAAGGGACCCATTGGGGCTGGGAGATTTACTGCTCACACTTTTTAAAATAGCTGTGTTTATTTCCTTCAGGGTAAATTCAATTGAGGATATATCCTCCTGGGTAAAATAGGTATTTTAATAGCCCTTAATGTCATTATTAGTTCCCTCATCTTTACTAATGGCTGTGTAGATGTTACTGAAGTGTGTCACCCACTCTTGTAAGGGATTGCAACATCCTTCCTAGAGTCCACCATTTCCCTAAAATAGGATTGATTTAAAGCCAGGAGCCAATGCTATAATTTTTGAAGACCCCCTTCCTCTAATGCTTCCCAGGTGGCTGGTGGCTAGAAGGAGGAAGGTGGCTTACTGATTAGCTTACTGATTATACTAGGAGATTCCTTGTAGGTAGGAGTGGGGAGGGTTATGTGGGCTGCCAGTGAAGATATGAACTGTCCTAAAGCAGTAGTAACCTACAACAACCCCTTCACAAGGTCACACCTGCCTGTTATTAGGGCTATATGAAGTCTGACAGTTCTCAAGCATAGCATGGTAGTGTCAAGAGCAGGTCTTCTCAGACATTAAAATGAACGCCTTCTTATGCTTAGATTAGGCCTCCGATTTCCACTGCTGAATTCAGAATGGAGACTGAAGAAAGAGTGTAAATGGTGACAGACTGAAGAAAATTTGGGTTCTTAAAGGAAGAAATGCTGAAAGTAAGAAACCTATAAGAATATAGGAAGATAAGTTGCAAAATCCAGGATACTTGTAGCACAAGTAGGAACACACTGGAAACATCTTGGAGTGAACAATGAGCTGACAGTGAAGTTGCAATGTGCCAAACAGACTGAAAATCATCTAATGTATCATGAGGCGAGAGATGACCTGGAACACCAAATGAGAAGTTATTTTTTTAGGGTACGTGGAGGGGTATGGGGTTAGGGTTCAGGTAGTAAATGCTTTTAGGTTTCATGGATGAGTCAGAGTATGGGGTAGTAAGGGTTTTCCAGCGGATTGTAGGGTTCAGGTGTGGGTAAAGGCAAAGGGTAGAAAGGGTTTTAAGGTTCCGAGTTGGATAAGAATACTGGGTTGTAAGAGTTTAAAGGGTTTTTTACGTTTTAGGGAAGGGCAAGAATAATGGGATGTAAGGGGTAAATGTAAAAGGGTAGGAGTGAGAGAAAATGTATCAGTCAATACCACTGCAATTGCATGGTTAAGATTACCATCATACTGCAACCCTTTGTAAAAGTCAGCGGGGTTAAGAGCATGCGTGGTATCATCTGATATTTGAAAAGTCAGGATAGAAAAGAAATGCAAGTCAAGGCCATGGGAGCACACAGAAGGAGAAAGAGAGGGACTTAAAAGAAATGAATGTAGCCAGCAAAGACAGATTTCAAGAAATAGAGCTAGAAAGTTCTTCGGTAGTGCCTGCACCAGTGAAGGGCACACCAACTACATATAGTAATACCTGCAGCAACAGGTCTCAAAAGACTGAGGTAACTTTAGGATTTATTAGTTAATTAGAAACATAAACTTTACATCTTTAACTCACACTCACTGTAAGGGCAAACGAGAAGTAAAATCATTTGAGGCAACTAAAATCGAATAAACCCTTAAACATTAAAGAAATAATTTAATAATTAAATAAAACCATAAATATTACAGATATCATTTCATTATCAATCAGTCATCACATATGATAAAAGCTCAAGTGTGTAACCCAGCATCAACAATGAGCCTTAAAGCTTCAGTTTGTCAGGATAGAGGGGAGGGAGGCGTTTTTTACTCAAGGGCATGACCCAATATCAACAATGAGCCTAAGCAGCCTCGGCTTGACAGCAGAAAGAGGAAATTGCTGTTCCTTGTCCCTCCTAAGAGCCCATCACAAAGTCAACAGTCTCCTTCTTCAGCAGAGACTTTCAAAACATTTCAAATCGGACTTTTACTAAGGTCTGTGGAAGCTTTTGCATACAGTGCCATGGTGCAAACATCCTTCAAAGAATGGGTCCTGGATAAAGGGCCATGATACATAGATCCATTGATAAAAAAGGAAAAATAAAGTGCCGTAGTCAACGATTTCCCGATAGGATCCAAACTCAAAGGACATTTCGGAACATTTCCCATGGATAATTTGCACAAGCTCTGTGCAAGTTCCTACATGAAGTACCTACATACATACATCCATAATTTTTTTTTTCAAAAGCGCAGTGGTGCAAATATCAGTTAAGGGTGAAATAGAAGGCGTGTGCCACCCTAGCAACCCAGCGTAACATCTATGCCCCCATTAGATAGCAAAGCAGTACATGCAAATTGTGTCTGATGTCAGGCTCTAGGCAGACTTCTTCGAATAGCATACAGTGTTGTATTGCCACTTGATAAAGTTTGTTTTGACCAATGACTTTGTGTTTCACCACTGCGCATATTAGTTGCTCAATGTTCACCAGTAGCACATGGTATGTTCTGTATTCAGTTGAGCCGCCTATGGGCTTTGACATTGCATTAGTCTGTATTCTGCCTATTGGCTTTGACATGGCATTAGCCATTACTTTCTGTATTCAGTTGAGCCGCCTATGGGCTTTGACATTGCATTAGCCATTACATTCTGTATTCTGCCTATTGGCTTTGAGATGCTGTATCCAGTCTAGCCGCCTATTGGCTTTGACATTGCATTCCTATTGGCTTTGACATGATGTATTCTGCCTATTGGCTTTGACATGATATCATATATTACATTTTGTATTCAGCTCCGCTGCCTATTGGCTTTGACATGATATTCAGCTCCGCTGCCTATTGGCTTTGACATGATATTATACATTGCATTTTATATTCAGCTCCGCTGCCTATTGGCTTTGACATGATATTATACATTGCATTTTGTATTCAGCTCAGCTGCCTATGGGCTTTGACATGATATAAGACATTGCATTTTGTATTCAGCTTAGATGCCTATTGGCTTTGACATGACACTAGACATTGCATTTGATATGTAGGTTAGCTGCCCATTGCCTTTAACGTGGAGTTAGACATTGCAGTTGAGAATCCAAGCTGTATTTTTCCAAGCTGTGTTTTTGCTCACAGTAGACTAGACCTGATAAGAGAGGGTACATGGGCGTTGTTTTTCCTCGCTTGAGCTTGGGAACAGGAGTAGTCTTGGAGACCTGGCCAGTCTCCAAAAGGCTTGCTCAGTTTCCCAGGTCTGAGAGGAGGGGGCACACCTTTGTAACGAATGTAACAGGCTGCAGAGAGTCAGATTCGAATCTGCCGGACCTCGTGCTGGAGCTTGGCGCCAGCTGCCAGCATCCCGTGTGGGTAGATGAAACTCTTTCTCGCGGCTGACAGGGGTCATCAGCTTGCAGACCTTAGAAAGATGTAGCTGTAAATAGTTCCTACACGGTGAAGTATTTGTTTTGCTTTGCATTCAATATCTTATAAATATAACCTGCTGTGTATATTGCAAACTGATATATTTTGTTTGATTAACGCGGACTTGAAAGCTACTAATTCGTCATTCATTCATAAACATTGTGGTTGGGGAAGAATTAACAACAATAAAAATCTTCTTTGACCTCAGAAGTGCATTTCTGTTGTGTTATGTTAGTGCTGAGAAACTAGATAAGAGGAAAGCACTACAATTGGTACCAGAGGTCGTGGGGTGTCGGTCATTAAGAGGTGATTAAGAAGGGGTTTGACGAGTTAGTAGATTTCTAAGTGCACACTTTAGAAAGTGTAATTGTTTTTTGTTGTTTGGAGAATTACAGAAATTGTTCTGTTTGGAGAATCACAGTAGCACGGCAGACCATGTCTGAGAATACATGTGTTGATGAACTGCCTGATGGTGCTAAGAAAAACTGTGAATTGTTTTCTGTTTGGGGAATTACAGAAGAAAATGCATGTGTAGCTAAAATGCCTGATGTTGTTTTGAGAAATAATTCCCGTTGTATATATGTAGAAAAAGTGTGTTTTGGAAGTAATGATGACAGAAAGGTCTGGATACCTTTATCTGCTTACAGAGAAATGCAGGAGAAATGTAGGCAGTTGGAACATGAAAATAGGAATTTACGTGAGCAAATTAGCCCGACTGAAAGTTATAAAAGGGCTGTTTTTGAAGAATCTTTCTTGTCCCATTCCAGTAATGAGGGGGTTAAGACAGCTCTGAGCTGCACTGAGTTTCCACAAAATGCATTCCTTAACTGATAACACGGACGGACGAGAGAGCTCAGAATGTGATTTACGAGTTACCGTTGCAAAATGCACAAGTAAAACGAAGGATTTTAGAGCAAGACACCCCGAGTTTCATTAGCTTGTTTGATTTTTGGAAAAAGAATAGCCCTCATTTGAGTGAAATCCTAACACTTTTGTATATGGTCACTGTGAAAAATAATATGCAGCTGCGCGCTTGTGATTTGGCAAATGAAATAATGCAGACTTTAGGTTTCTGCGCAGTGCAAGAAGAAAAAACTGATGTATATTTAAATCATGAACAAGGAAAGAAAATAGTGCCCCTAGCTAGAATCATACAATGGATCTGGTACTTGCAAGACAGGGCTAGAGTACCACAGATAAAAGAATTACCGATGAAATTGTGTGCACCATTTGAATTCGTGTCTACTGAAGATAAAAAGCATGTTTGTTTTACTAATGATTCATTGACTGAAATGTTGTTTTCTGGCACAGTAGAAGGAACAGCGTTGTATAATGTGTGTCAGATTTTAAAGCAAGAGCTACATGAGATGTGTCATTTTTATGCTGATTTTTGGTTCTTTGATAATGTTTTAGCCACATGGCTTGTACCTAACTGGTTCAATTACCTTGCAGATGTTAATGAGAAAAATTCAGAGAGAGAAGTGTACACCCAGAATTCTGCCTTAGTGGGGATGGCTAAGTGGGTGCCCCAGAAATGTGAACAGCTGAGAGAAAAAGCCACTAACAGGTGGGCAGAGATGAGAGAGATGCACATTCCCCTAGATTTGATAAAAACTGTGCAGCATGCACAAAAGCAATCTGTCATGCAAGCAGTCACAGAGCAGTTGGGGAGAGGAAAGTTACCAGAACAGAAATGGCAAATTGATCAGGTTTTAGGGAAAGTGATTGCTGCAAATTACCAAGGAAAAATCGAAATTATGCTGATACCGAGAAAAGAATCTGATTCATTGATACAAATTGGAGACAGAATGGCCCAAATTGACAAAAGTGCAGTGATTGGAGGTTTGTTAAAGAAGGAGTCTGCCCCAGCCCTTCTGACAGTGCAAGAAAAGGGAAGCTGTGGCGCAGCAGATAAAAACCTCAGTGCTGATGTGTGGGCTGAAGCCCCAAGTGATCCTCCAGAACCTGCAGCGAATGTAACAAAGGGCCCCAAAAACGTCCTGCTGATTATAAAACAGGGAAAGAAAGAGGAAGGGTGCAGTTTAAATGAAAAATGTTATTTGCAAGAAAAGTCATACTTGTTTCTTTTGCAGATCCTGCCACGTTTCGCCACTGTCCCTGAGTGTGCTGTGTGGTCCCCCTTCCGGTGTGTGCGTGTGGGGTTGGGGAAGGGACCGAATCCCCAACCTGAACCTGGCTGAGTAAAGTGCCAGCACCATGGATCCATTTTGCGCAAACTGCGCCTTCAGTTCAAGTTCAACTTGTTTGCTGTGTTTTTTTTTTTTCCCTCTCGTATGGAACTCTGACTTTTGCTTATCTTCCAGCAAACCTTTCAGGTGGACCGTGCACCTTTACATGAGCAGAACTCATGCCACATCAAATTGCTAACACTGTTGAATTAGAGACTTATTCAGAAGAAGAAAAAATTGCTCAGTCTTTTCTATGTAGATGTATCTGATGTGAAAGGTTATGAAATCAATGTGTTAATTCACTTCTATTGCTTTACAGGGATTGCTTTGATCATAATGTTTTTTTTGTGCTGATGTTTTTTTTGTTTTTGTTTGAAACAAGAGATATGTGAAACAAAAATTCATTGGTCAAAGGGCGGAATGTACTGCCACTTGATAAAGTTTGTTTTGACCAATGACTTTGTGTTTCACCACTGCGCATATTAGTTGCTCAATGTTCACCAGTAGCACATGGTATGTTCTGTATTCAGTTGAGCCGCCTATGGGCTTTGACATTGCATTAGTCTGTATTCTGCCTATTGGCTTTGACATGGCATTAGCCATTACTTTCTGTATTCAGTTGAGCCGCCTATGGGCTTTGACATTGCATTAGCCATTACATTCTGTATTCTGCCTATTGGCTTTGAGATGCTGTATCCAGTCTAGCCGCCTATTGGCTTTGACATTGCATTCCTATTGGCTTTGACATGATGTATTCTGCCTATTGGCTTTGACATGATATCATATATTACATTTTGTATTCAGCTCCGCTGCCTATTGGCTTTGACATGATATTCAGCTCCGCTGCCTATTGGCTTTGACATGATATTATACATTGCATTTTATATTCAGCTCCGCTGCCTATTGGCTTTGACATGATATTATACATTGCATTTTGTATTCAGCTCAGCTGCCTATGGGCTTTGACATGATATAAGACATTGCATTTTGTATTCAGCTTAGATGCCTATTGGCTTTGACATGACACTAGACATTGCATTTGATATGTAGGTTAGCTGCCCATTGCCTTTAACGTGGAGTTAGACATTGCAGTTGAGAATCCAAGCTGTATTTTTCCAAGCTGTGTTTTTGCTCACAGTAGACTAGACCTGATAAGAGAGGGTACATGGGCGTTGTTTTTCCTCGCTTGAGCTTGGGAACAGGAGTAGTCTTGGAGACCTGGCCAGTCTCCAAAAGGCTTGCTCAGTTTCCCAGGTCTGAGAGGAGGGGGCACACCTTTGTAACGAATGTAACAGGCTGCAGAGAGTCAGATTCGAATCTGCCGGACCTCGTGCTGGAGCTTGGCGCCAGCTGCCAGCATCCCGTGTGGGTAGATGAAACTCTTTCTCGTGGCTGACAGGGGTCATCAGCTTGCAGACCTTAGAAAGATGTAGCTGTAAATAGTTCCTACACGGTGAAGTATTTGTTTTGCTTTGCATTCAATATCTTATAAATATAACCTGCTGTGTATATTGCAAACTGATATATTTTGTTTGATTAACGCGGACTTGAAAGCTACTAATTCGTCATTCATTCATAAACATTGTGGTTGGGGAAGAATTAACAACAATAAAAATCTTCTTTGACCTCAGAAGTGCATTTCTGTTGTGTTATGTTAGTGCTGAGAAACTAGATAAGAGGAAAGCACTACAAGTGTGTATCAATTTGATGAAAAAAATAAATTAACCTAAAACACACCATTGCCATGGACAGCATAGGGAATGATGATGCCTACGTTTTCCTAGCAGCCTGCCAAGAATGCCTAAAGCAAACCACTGTCCACAGACAGCATAGGAAATTAATATTGCCTACATTTCCCTAGCAGCCTGCCATGACAGGCTTTCACAGCAGTATCCTCCTCAGTGGGCTCATGCTAACCAGCATCTGTAATCTCTAGTTGGCTCGCCAAGGTCCTCTTAACACGAACTGCACCAAGCGGATGTTGAGCACCTACTGCTAAAAGAGGCTACTCCTTTTGATTGTCATCAGAATTCAGAACCAGCCACCGAAGGGAGCGTTTGGTCACTGCTCCTTTATCCTCAAGCCAGCTTTGCATCTTGATGCTCTTCTTTACCAACCTCTTAAATGCTTTGTGCAGCAAACATTAGCAGCTGTACCTTCTGCCACCTCTCACTTCAATCCGTATATAGAAGTTGGTGGATTGTAGTTTCAGAGAAGGGAAGCTGCTTCAAGGAAAACCACTGCAGCTGCTGATTTATTTCATGTTTGTTTCTGCCCTGTAGCACATGGTGGTCTGGGCAGAAAACCTGCAAAAATGTTTCCCACACTGAGGGAGCTTGTTGTTATGTGAGGGGGGAAGCAACATGTGGCAGGAATAAAAAAATGCACAACTATGGAATACTGATAGAAAAACCAGAAAGGAGTTCCTTGAATGACACCTGAGGAACGATACTGGTCATCCATTCAATTTTAAAAAAGGAACCCATGATCCAGGAATGGGACAAACCCAAAAAGATTATGGAAAATCATTGAATAATGAGAAAGCAATTGAAAATGACAAGAACGCCACCTTTTCAAAATTGGGTTCTTGGTTGAGGGGGACAAAACCAAATTCAAGCAGCAACCACAATCTCCATCAGAGTGAAACAAAAGCAAACCCCACAATAATCTGTGCTTAACCCTCTGATAGCTTGGCACAAAGCAGTCAGGGTTAACATAGAGTCAATGTGTAAAGTATCTATGCAGAGTGAAAACACCACACAAGAAAAATCCTACACCAACTTAGAAAAATAGAGTAAAATTTCATAAATTATTTGAGATCAAAATTACAAAAATCCAGTCACTAGAAATGGAGCCCTGCAGTTTAGAGCTTTAAGTAAAAATAGTGCCTAAAAGCACAACATGCCAACTGTGGTTATCTGGTCACGCTGAACTCAGACAAAGACACAAGTTCAAGCGGACTGCAATAGAGTGAAGGCCGTATGCAGGGACTAAGTTAGGCTCACTGAATAAAGTACCTTAAGTACAGATTGGGGAGCATTGCAATTTCCAGCATCAAGGATGCTTTTGGCAGCAGCAGTTTGGAGGAGCTGCAGGGCTGGCATATGGAGTCCTGTGTCATCTTTGAGCATGCTGCTGACAAAGGGCTTGCAATGTGAAGTGCAGCTCTGTTGATGCGCTGCACAGTGGCAGTTTGGAAGAAACTGAAGGGTTGCAATGTGAAGTCCAGCATCATCATCGTGGATGGCATCAATAAGGGGCTTGCAATGGAAAGCCTGCGTTGAAGATGCGTGATACAATGATGGTCCCCGAGGAAACTCTGGGCTGTGATGTGAAATCGGTTAGCTGGGAGGAGTTGCATTGCAACAGTTCTGAAGCGGAGTTATGAGGTGCTGGGTCAGTTCTGCCCACAGGACCACAGCTGGGCTGGCAGAGCACCTTGAGGCCCATTTTCAAGGTTTCAGGACTCGGGTGGCACCACTTGGGGAGCAAGGTTCACAGTAGACAGAGTACAGGCACTGGGTTCAAGGTGGTTGGAGACTTTTCTATCCCTGACGCTGTTATTACCCAGACAACTAGCCATTGGAGTCACGGTCCTGGCTCCACCAGGACCGTGACTTTCACTCAAACAGAAAAGCAGCAGGCAGCTGCCACCAGGGGCAAGACAGTAGTAGTAATTCTTGCAGAGCAGCATAGTGGCCCTTATGAGTCTTCCACAGGTCAAGAGGTGTACTGGAGTGTTGGGTTTGAGGGTCCAGCTGGTATCCGCTTTGAAGCAGGAAATGGTTCTGGAGGTTGCCACCCACAGAGGTCTTTGCCCCCAGCTTGTCTGGGGTCACAAAAGACTATTGTCAAATCTTTGTGAATGTGCTCAGCCAGAGCCTTTGTGATGTGCAAGTGCCATAGGTGACAGCTCCCTTCCTCATCAAAGCTGTGATGGCCCATCCTGCCAACGGCTATTCCCCTTTGTCTCACTGTTTGGGAGCAGTACACAAAGACAAACTGCCAGCTATACCTAGTCATGTGACCCAGGTTACAGGCAGCAGACACCAAATAGTAGGGACAAGAAAATGATGAGTTTCTAAGAGAGGCATTTTCAGTATTGTGATTTAAAATCCTACTTTACCATTAAAGAAGGTTTTAGATTACAACTGCAAAACCAGACTCAACTACCTGCTTGTAATCGAAAGTTATCACTTACTAAATGTAATAAGTTATCCCCATGTTATCCTATGGAACAGGCACCCCTTGCAGCAGTGAAAAACGAATTTAAGAGTTGTTCACTACCAGGACATGTAAGAGTTATAAGTACATGCCTACATTTTTAAATACACTGCACCCTGCCCTATGGACGGTTTAGGGTCTACCATAGGGTTGACTAATATGTATTAAAAAGGAAGGTTTAAGCCTGGCAAAAGGTTTATTTTGTCAGGTCGAAATGCTAGTTTAAAACTCCACATGCAGGCTGTGTTGGCAGGCTTGAGACATGATTAAAAGGGCTGCTAAAGTGGGTGGCACAATCAGTGCTGTAGGCCCACTAGTATAGGAAAGTACCCTGTATTTGGCATGTTACCCCCAATTGCTGCCTAATGTCAGTGTGTTTGACTATGTCACTGGGATCCTCCTAACCAGGACCCCAGAGCTTATGCGCTCTCTCCTCTAAATTTTGTCACTGCATACTGGTAACTGAGTATTTTGCCCAAAATCAGCATACTGGTCACCCCTTATAAGTTCCTAGTATATGGTACGTAGGTACCTAGGGCATTGGTTTTCCATGGGATCCCTATGGGCTGCAGCATTTCTTTTGCCAACCATAGGGAGCCCATGCAAAGGCTTCTACACGACTGCCATTGCAGCCTGTGTGAAATGGTGCATACACCCTTTCACTGCCATTTACACTGCACCAGGTCACCTATATGTCAGGCCTTCCAACCCTGAAGGCTAGGTGCAGAGTACGTATGTGTGAGGACATCCTTGCACTACCAGAGGTGTCCTCACATCATCCAGGACAATTTTCCCAGACTTCATGAGTGAGGGGATGCCATTTTATGTGTGCACTGGACATAGGTCACTACCTATGTAGAGCTTCACAATGGTAACTCCGAATATGGCCATGTTTGGTATCAAACATGTTGGAATCATTCCCCAAGGCTTTTGCAAGCATTGGTTGTATGATTCCATGCACTCTGGGGATTCCTTAGAGGACCCCCCAATACTGCCATTACAGACTTCTGAGGTTTTCCAGGCAACCCCAGGTGCTGCCAGCTCACAGACAGGGTTCTGCCCTCCTGTTGCTTGAGCAGCCCAAGCCCAGGAAGGCAGAACAAAGGATTCCCTTTGGGAGAGGGATGTTACAATCTATCCCTTTGGAAATAGGTGTTACAGGCATGGGAGGGGTAGCCTCCCAAAGCCTCTAAAAATGCTTTAAAGGGCACAGATGGTGCCCTCCTTCCATAATTTAGTCTACACATGTTCAGGGACCCCCAGTCCCTGCTCTGGCACGAAACTGGACAAAGGAAAGGGGAGTGACAACTCCCCTGTCCATCACCACCCCAGGGGTGGCGCTCAGAGCTCCTCCATAGTGTCCCTGGGTTTTGCCATCTTGAAATCCAAGTTTGCAGGGCACTCTGGGAGCATCTAAGTGGCCAGTGCCAGCAGGTGATGTCAGAGCCCTCCCCTGATAGGTGCTTACCTATGTAGCTGACCAATCCCCCTTTCAGGGCTATTTAGGATCTTTCCTCTGGGTGTTTCCTCAGATTTAGATTGCAGGACTTCAGCAGTAATCCTCTTCATCCTTTACTTCACCTTCTACTGAAGAAACTGCATCTGGGTCCTCCATGAACTCTACAAACTGCAACAAAGAAGCAAAGATGACTTCTGCAACATTGTATCTTCAGCTCCTGCCAGCAACTTCAACTGTTTCCAGGTTGTGGATCCTCTGAGGGCTCCATGGCCTGTACTAGAAGAACAAAGGAATCTTTCTTGAAGTGAAGAAGTCACTTCCCTGCTTCAGGAGGCACGCCTCTGCAGCGACGACAAGTGGCTTGGGTCCCCTCTCCTGAAGAAGTGCGTGGATCCAGCAACACAGTGGTGAACTAAAGTGGTCCCAATGGTCAAGACGTCCAGCTGTCCAACTTTGGTGGAGGTAAGAGCTTGCCTTCCAACGCAAGACAGTACCCCCGTGCACTGTGTGTTTTGCAACTGCCAAGGCTTGTTTGCATCCTCCCATGAAGTTCTTCGTGCACTGTGCAGCTCCGGCCACCAGCACTCTATCCTGTGACACACAGCTTCCTGAGTGGTCCTTTGGCGGCGTGGGATTCCCTTTGTGTAGTGCTGCGTAGGCCTCCTTTTGCACCTTCTTTGTCCCTGTGCTGTGGGACTCCTGTGCACGCTAACTGGTCTTCTGAGTGCTCTCTGGGTTGCTGAGAACCCCCTCTGTCTCCCTCTCCTGGGTAGAGGCCACCAGGTCCCTCCTGTTCCCGGGCAGCTCCATTTTCCACTAACCTAGTGCTTTGAGTGTGCCAAGGCTTGTTGTCAGAATCCAATGACGCAAACCAGACTGCAATCACCCATCCGGCGTGGGACATCATCAGCACTAGCCAGGAACTCGGATCCGTCTTCTTGGGTGCAGTACTGACTGTTCTTCTTGACCAATGGTTCTTCTTTTGCACCTTCATCCGGGTTAGCAGGGGCTCCTGTTCTCCCTGGACTCTTCAGTGCTTCTTGGACTTGGTCCCCTTCTTCCACAGGTCTTCAGGTCCAGGAATCCATCATTGGTGTCTTGCAGTCTCTTCTGGTTCTTGCAAAATTTTCTATCACGTGGTCTTGTGTGTTCTAGTAAAGTTACTGTGATTTACTCCTGCTTTCCTGGGCTCTCGGTGGGTTCTATTACTTATCTTTGGTGTTTTCTAACACTGCCAGCGCCCCTGTACACACTACACTTGCCTAGGTGGGAAATCAACTTTCGCATTCCACTTTCTTGGTATATGGGTTGTGTTACCCCTAGGCCCATTTCAAACTATTGTGATTTTCATTATTTGCACCGTTTTCTAACTGTTTTTACAGCTAATTCTGCGTTCTAGTGTATATACTGTGTATATTACTTACCTCCTAAGGGAGTTAAGCCTCTAGGGTATTTTTGGCATTTGTGTCACCAAAATAAAGTACCTTTATTTTTATAACACTGAGTATTTTCTTTCATGTGTGTGAGTACTGTGTGACTACAGTGGTACTGCATGAGCTTTGCATGTCTCCAAGTTAGGCCTTGGCTGCTCATCCACACTACCCCTAGAGAGCCTGGCTTCTAGACGCTGACTGCATTTCACTAATAAGGGATAACTGGACCTGGTATAAGGTGTAAGTATCTTTGGTACCCACTACAAACCAGGTCAGCCCCCTACACCTCGTATCATTTGATTTACAGGCCCTAGGTACATGTAGTACCACTTTACTAGGGGCTTACAAGTAAATAAATGTGCAGTTGGGTTTAAGCCAATTTCAACAAGTTTAAAGGAGAGAGCACACAAACTGATTAGCAGTGGTAAAATGCCCAGAGTCCTAAGGCTAGAAAAAAATGACATCAGCAAAAATAGAGGAGCAAAGCAAAAGGTTCAGAGGGAAGACCACCTTATGCTGACTGGTCCAACATCAGCCAATGGCAGGCTGACACAAAGCTCACTCTCAAAATTGATATCGTACAAAATAGGTATTTACCAGACAGCCTAAAGCAGTCTCTACACGAGTCCAAATAATACTGAAACTGTACAGATTAGGTCTTTGACAACTGTCTGTAGCTGGGACCTAAAAAGCCCAAAAAGAAGCTGCGCTGTAATCAGCAGCTGGTGATTCATTATGGGTGGATTATTATGTGCAATCAATACTGGTTACAGATATGCACCTTGGCATCTGGTTATTGGGCACAATAGTGAGTGTCTGAATGGCATCATAATAATCCAGCCTGGCTCTGTTGGTAAACCTACAGCAGTTATGATTGTTTTCTTCTCTTTGCGTTTAGTCCCAGAGGCAGAGTGCTTAATTTGAGCCAGTGGCTGCTGGTGGGTCACACTGGCACTCATTTGTGGAGACCAGCACTTATTTTTCCTCATTAGACATTTAGCATGAGATGGACAAACACACAAAGGAGAAAGAAGGAAGAAGTGAAAGATGGAAACAGCATCACAAAGAGAGGAAGCAGGAACCGCCATGAGTGAGAAAAATGGGGAGGAAGTTTTTGGTGGTGGATTAAAGCGGCATGAGGTGTATTCAAGATCACGCAGCCCTGGCATTGTGCCCCGTGGCATTTAATAGCCACAGGCTTCTGAGCAGAGCTTTGGCTGCCTGCACCTATTCCATTACAAACCAAACACTGGAGGAATCATGGAGTCATCAGACACCCGAGGACATCTGAAGGTCAGCTGGTTTTAGCATTAGCGGTGCCACAAAGATGCTACAAGGGGAAGGAGGTTCTGGAACAAACAACAAAAACATTTAAAATAAATACAGACAGGTGCATGTCTGTGCCTG
The DNA here is from genome assembly GCF_031143425.1 of Pleurodeles waltl. NCBI lineage: Eukaryota > Metazoa > Chordata > Amphibia > Caudata > Salamandridae > Pleurodeles > Pleurodeles waltl. The sequence continues at coordinate 1,146,370,818 of NC_090444.1, read as the reverse complement.
CAGTGAAAACATCTAATAAAGTCACCAGGCTTGACTTCAAACCTTTTACCTAAATGTACCTATACACTTTTAACATGGCCTTCTACACACTCTGCCGCACAAGTACCCACATGACCTTAGCCGTTGGGGTTTGAAGGTTATAGGGTCTCTCTGGAATAGCATGTCAGGTCCTGCCTGTTTCGGAGTAGATAAGTAAATCTCTCAAAGTAAATGTCCATTTAACTGTGACTCCTATTTGAATTATCTATTTCAGCCACCTGAATAATGCATGGTGATCCTTAGAAGGTGGGTTCTCTCACTACTGTTGCAGCCTACTGCTCCTATTGCAGCACGAGGGTATACAACAATTCACACAGGGAGATTCCCCCAAACAATACTGACACTACAGTAAATATGGCCATACAAACAGACAACAAACTGTTACAAGAGAGAGGCTAACTGAGTGGTGTATGGTGTTCTCTGTACAAGGATGCTGAGGCACATCTTGGATAGTTGATCTGCTATGACCACAAGTGTGTTAAAAGCATTGTGTTTAGGCAGGTTGACAAATAACTCAACTGAAAAAGAACGCCAGGGCATTGGTGCTGTGGACAATGGATTCAATATTCGTGCTGGTTTACAGTGCTCCCTTTTCGTCATGGCTCAAACATCACAATATAAGATGTATTGTTGGCAGTCTTTAAACCTGGAATCCCACCAGAAGCACTTTTAAGAAGCTTATTAGCCTTCGAGATCCCCAAGTGCCCTGGTAAGGGGGAATCATGACACCAGCTCAAGGCTTGTCTTCGTAGGCCGAGGGTTGGTAAATGTATTTGTTCATCATGAAACAACGATCCTTGCTCATGCTTTCCTTTAAGGTTTGTTGTTAACCTACCATTGCTATCCATTTGGAAAATTGCCAGAGCAAGAGCCTTGTTCCACTACTCAGGTTGGGTGTCCACACAGCTTATAAAATTTGACTTGCCAAGAAAAGGTGAAGTTAAAGATTTAATTTCAAGTTCTAAAACTAGTTGTGACATAGCATCCACCTTTCCATGCTTTCATCCAGGATGAAAGGTTATCCCAAAAGTATAGTCCTCAAAGAACAAGGACCATCTTAACTGCCAAGACACTAGAGCCTTGGTGGATTTAAAAATAAATAAAAAGTTATGTTCCAATTGTCTCTTTTCCCCTTTGCATTTTTATAGTCTATGTTCTAGTTGCAGTTCTAGAGTTATCAAAGCGTCACAATTTGTGGGTCGGTCATCACTTGAGCTAAGATGTCCTTCAGTTCATCCAGGAATCCTCTGTAGAAGAGTGAAGCATGTTGGGCCTGAGGCCAGTTTGCTTTATCTATTAAGCAGTTCATTTGAGTGAGGTAACTCAATGGATATTGGGTTCTTCAATGGAGCTGTAGCAGTTCATTGTTAACCATTTGGATAGTGGTGCGGCTGTAAAACATGCTTCAAAGTTCTAACTCAAAACGATTGAAAGAGTAGAGCACAGGTCATTGCTAGTTACTGGAGCGATGAACCAAGCTGCATCATTGCCCAAACGGTATGACAAGACCAAGGAAACATGAGACTTCAGGGTAGGAAAGCCAATCGTCTACAGAGGAAATGAAATCTACATTGGGTCAAAAAGATGTTTAATTCTTTAGGGTCACCACAACATTATTTAGGTGGAGCCAACAAAATGACCAACTTTTTATTAAACAAAGGTGATGGGATATTTAATGAGGTTCATGGAGATAAGAGGCACCAACAGACCTGACTCCCTGTGAAGAACTTGCTCCGCTGAAATTATTTTGCTCTCTCTCTAAACGTTGTGACATGCCTACCATGTGGGTCCTCAGTGTTTGGTTCTCCACCCTCACCAATTCCACCTGTCCTCGAAGCTCCTTTAGGGTATTGTTTAGAATGGACATATTAAAAAACGTAATGCCATGCTACTTGTGCAACTTAGTTTTGTGGACTTACCATTGTGTCAGAAGACCTTGTGCCCAGGCGATGCCCCCAAGGGAAGGAGGTTTGGGATACAAACAATAAACTACCTAAAATTAGGTTAGACAGGGCACATTCATGCCTGCAGAGAAAATAAACTATGAGGTCACCAGACTTGTTCTTGAATCTTTTAACTAAATGTATCTATACACTTTTAACATGTCCTAGTACTCACTGTGCTGTGCAGGTACCAACACAGCCTTGGTTGTTTTGAAGGTTCTATGTTCTCCCTGAAATAGCATGTAGGTCCTGCTGTTTACAGTACAATAGGAATAGATAAGTGCACCTCCAAGGTAACTTTCCCTTTAACTGTGACTCTTGACTCTTATTTTAATTACCCCTTGCCCTCATTTAAATAATGGACATTGGGTACTAAAAGAATGGTGGTTCTCCCACTGCTGTTACATCACATTGCTCCTGGTGCATTGCAAGGGTATCTGATAATTCACACAGAGAAACCATGACCCAAAATGCGGATCTCCCCCAAAAGATACTGACAATATCATAACTTAGACACATTAAACCTCTTGCCACTCAGTAGACACACTAGCTTATGCTTTATGGTTTCCCTTCACACATAAAGTTGCACAAAGTCCAGCAAGAGCCTTTTCCCCCTTTTGTTTGCATGCCAGACAAGCACAATGAACGTTCACAAAAGTGGTAAATACTCTGGGTGCAATAAATGTTAAACATCTTCTGCCATATTCCAGAGATTGTGGCCCACAGTTTTCAGCTGTGGAAAAAAAGCTGTGCCCCTTGCAACCTTTATGAAAGAAGATTTTGAACGGTTCAGGAATCGGGCCATTAAATCAAACTTTTGAAAAACAATCACTTACCTGACTTGTAGAACCTGAAGTGCCCAATATGCTGCCCTTGAAATCCAGGTCCCTGTGGTAAAGTTCCTGGAGTCATTAATCTCTGCAGGAGCACCACGAAGTATTGGGACTTTCCTGGGGGTGGCTTAAATTCTCTCAGTGAACTCTAAGATGGCTGCGAAGACTTGAAGAATGCTGCTGGACTTCAAGCACAGCTCCAGCCGCAAAAGACCACCCAAACTCAAGCCAGTGCAGGCCCAGCCATAAAGGACCATCCCAGGTTCTGCATAAAATGCAGCCGAAGCTACAGGAGGGCCATCCTGCAGGCTACTGCTGAAAGCCTTTAGCATCCAAAACCTGATTTGCCCAAGAAATAAGGAAAAATACTGGACATAAGAGTATAGGATGCTTTACAATGGTTATATGTGCCAACTCTATGCACCATATTCCTATAAATAAAGATAGATTTGCCACAGTGCTGTCCAAGAGGGATGAGGAGCAATGTATGAGGAGTCTGGATCAAAGGATCTGGGCTAGGAGCCCTCAGGATCCTTTCCTGACACCATGAGCACAAATATGCAAGTCTGAACTGCAGATACTGGCAGTTTACTACACTTAACTTCACATATATATATAACTTAATAGCATATATATATTAAAGGTACTTGGATGTGGAGGTAAGAATAAATCTATACTTACACTATTATACTTACCTTCATGACATTTTGTTAAACAACATTGAAGTGGAGATAGAGTCCTTGGTTGAATAAATCAGGATGTCTGCATGTCTGCTGGTAGTGATGTGCACACGTTCCCATGCCTAACGCTTGACTGTTATGCAGTGTGGGGAACATTAGCTGTGAGTTACGCACCCAATACTCTGTTTTCCTTTTTGTTGCTGTTTTTTTCTTTACTTAGTATTAGTTCCATTTGCACAGTAAGGACACATCCTTCCCTTTACTGTGACTTCGCTGAGGTGGTCATGTGAAGCTTCATTGGTTATTCCCACTCGTATTCCAAGTTTCGACTAGTGTCTGCGCAAAGATAGGTTTCACTGAGGGGTCTTTAACAAGAGCTATGTCTGACACTTTGCCCTGAGAACAGTCTCAAGTACACATTAGACATCTGGATACCAAAATGTTGATGTACTGACCACAACAAATGCTATTTTATGTACTATAAACCCATCTACAATGAAAAGACTCTGTGTGGGTTTCAAGAACTTTTATAATTTGTTGAGTGGGTGCCTATGTTGTTAAGGGTCATGACCTGGACTAGATGTTATCTTAGTGACCTTCAATGTCAGCGGGCAAGTGCTGTCGCATTGACCCTAAAAATGATGTGCTGCTGTTAAATAATTATATAATTGCTATGCTAAAAGATAAAGAATTATCCCTATGACACTTGGGGCAAGATTCACAAAAGTAAAGTTAGACAGAAAGTGTAGCTTTACTACTTTTCGGGACTCACAAAGGTAAAATTAAACTAAAAGTCTAACTGAGATCAAAAGTCTAACTTAGAACAAAAGTATAACTTAAACCAGATGTCTACCTTTACTACTTTTCAACATTCACAAAGGTATATTTGACCAAAAGTCTAACTTTACTAGAAGTAAAGTTAGACTTTTGATCTAAGTTAGACTTTTGGACTAACTTTCCTAGTAGTAAAGTTAGACTTTTTGGTCTAAGTTAGACTTTTGGTTTAAGTTTACCTTTGTGAATAGTGAAAATAGTAAAGTTAGACTTTTGGTCTAAGTTAGACTTCTGGTCTAAATTTAACTTTTGGTCTTACTTTACCTTTGTGAATATTGAAAAGTAGTAAAGTTAGACTTTTGGCCTAATTTAGACTTGTGGTCTAACTTTACCTTTGTGAATCCTCAGAGATGAGTAGTGCGCTTTACAATTCCAGATTGATTGATTGAATCGGGCCGTTGTTTTCAGATTTATAACTAATTCAAATAGTCTAAGGTAAATCTAATTTATTTGAAGGATCGGTTATGACATTCACTAATCCACCAACCAAGTAAGGACTGATTTAGATTTTGGCGGACTGGTTACTCCATCACAATGGTGATGGATATCCCATCCGCCGAAATATAAATCCCTTTATTTCCTCTGGGATTTATATTTTGGAGGGTGGATATCCATCACCGTTGTGACGGAGTAACCCGTCCGCCAAAATCTAAATCATGCCCTAACTGTTTGTAAAAGTACTCCTTAATGGGTCATTTTGTGTTTGTATCATTTTTGATGTTGACAGACAATTTGGTTGATACCAAATGCCCGTTGGTCTACAGTGGCTTTTTAAGAGTCTTGAAGAGTACAATATTACACATTTTAAATATTTAGTAAAACCCAAATCTTGAAATTTGATTGAGGCTGACAGGCATGTCATTTGTCAATAAAATGTTCCCTTGTAAAATCCCTTCAACTTTGAATGAGGTAGTGAATTTATGATGGGAATGCTGGGAAACAACTAAATATCATTGAATGTAAAACGTAAAACATTAAGGAGCATTTAAACATAGAGTGGTGATTCCATACAGCGCTGGCCGATAAATCTACTATTTTGTGCATTCTGAGGCTTAAATGTCCAGAATCAGACACACTTGCTGGATAGTTTGACCATAATTGACTCCTGGATGTAAGGTGAGCTAGAAGGCCTGTACCTATTATCGTGTCAATGCGGCATTTGATTCTGACTCATATACCATGTGTATGTCCTGGAATTATCTTGTCAATGCGGTATTTGATTCTGACTCATATACCATGTGTATGTCCTGGTATTGTGTCCTGAGGGGATCTTTCATGAATAAACATATGCTTACCCTTGGTATATGATCTATGCATTTATCCCCTTAGCTGCTGGGCTGTTTCCCTCCCCAGTGCTGAGCCCTTTTTTGGCTATTTGGGGTAGTTCGCGCTTAGGCCTTCATAACTTTTTGTCCACATAAGCTATCCATGCCAAATTTTGCGTCCTTTTTTTCCAACATCATAGGGATTCTAATGGTACCCAGAGTTTGTGGTTTCACCTGGAGGAGACCAAGAAATTAGCCAAAATCCAGTGAAAATTCAGTTTTTAAAAACGAAATGGGAAATAAGGGCTGCTGAAGAAGGCTTGTGGTTTTTTCCGTGAAAATGGCATCAACAAAGAGTTTCTGATGCTAAAATCACCATCTTCCCACCTTTCAGGAACGAGCAGACTTGAATCAGAAAACCACATTTTTCAACACAAATTTGGCCTTTTACTGGGACATACCCCATTTTTACTATTTTTGGTGCTTTCAACCTCCTTCCAGTTAGTGACAGGAATGGGTGTGAAACCAATGCTGGATCCCGGAAAGCTAAACATTTCTGAAAAGTAGACAAAATTCTGAATTCAGCAAGGGGTCATTTGTGTAGATCCTACAAGGTTTTCCTACAGAAAATAACAGCTGAAATAAAAAAATAATGAAATTGAGCTGAAAACAACAGCCATTTTTCTTTATGTTTTACTCTGTAACTTTTTCCTGCGATGTCAGATTTTTGAAAGCAATATACTGTTATGTCTGCTGGACTCTTCTGGTTGCGGGGATATATAGGGCTTGTAGGTTCATCAAAAACCCTAGGTACCCAGAGCCAATAAATGAGCTGCACCCTGCAGTTGGTTTTCATTCTATACTGGGTATACAGCAATTCATTTGCTGAAATATGAAGAGTGAAAAATAGGTATCAAGAAAACCTTTGCATTTCCAAAGTGGGCTCAAGATAAGGTTTTGAGGAGCAGTGGTTATTTGCACATCTCTGAATTCCGGGGTGCCCATACTAGCATGTGAATTGTAGGGCATTTCTCAAATAGACGTCTTTTTTACACACTCTCTTATATTTGGAAGGAAAAAATGTAGAGAAAGATAAGGGGCAATAACACTTGTTTTGCTATTCTATGTTCCCCCAAGTCTCCCGATAAAAATGATACCTCACTTGTGTGGGTAGGCCTAGCGCCCGCAACAGGAAATGCCCCAGAACACAACGTGGACACGTCCCATTTTTTGACAGAAAACAGAGCTGTTTTTTGCAAAGTGCCTACCTGTAGATTTGGCCTCTAGATCAGCCGGCACCTAGGGAAACCTACCAAACCTGTGCATTTTCTAAAACTAGAGACCTGGGGGAATCCAAGATGGGGTGACTTGTGGGGCTCTGATCAAGTTCTGTTACCCAGAATCCTTTGCAAACCTCAAAATGTGGCTAAAAAAACACGTTTTCCTCAAATTTCGGTGACAGAAAGTTCTGGAATCTGAGAGGAGCCACAAATGTCCTTCCACCCAGCGTTCCCCTAAGTCTCCCGATAAAAATGATACCTCACTTGTGTGGGAAGGCCTAGCGCCCGCGACAGGAAATGCCCCAAAACACAACGTGGACACATCCCATTTTTTGACAGAAAACAGAGCTGTTTTTTGCAAAGTGCCTACCTGTAGATTTTGTCCTCTAGTTCAGCCGCCACCTAGGGAAACCTATCAAACCTGTGCATTTTTGAAAACTAGAGACCTAGGGGAATCCAAGATGGGGTGACTTGTGGGGCTCTGACCAGGTTCTGTTACTCAGAATCCTTTGCAAACCTCAGAATGTGGCTAAAAAAACACGTTTTCCTCATATTTCGGCGACAGAAAGATCTGGAATCTGAGAGGAGCCACAAATTTCCTTCCACCCAGCGTTCCCCCAAGTCTCCCGATAAAAATTATACCTCACTTGTGTGGGTAGGCCTAGCGCCCGCGACAGGAAATGCCCCAAAACACAACGTGGACACATCCCATTTTTTGACAGAAAACAGAGCTGTTTTTTGCAAAGTGTCTACCTGTAGATTTTGGCCTCTAGCTCAGCCGGCACCTAGGGAAACCTAACAAACCAGTGCATTTTTTAAAACTAGAGACCTAGGGGAATCCAAGATGGGGTGACTTGTGGGGCTTTGACCAGGTTCTGTTACCCAGAATCCTTTGCAAACCTCAAAATGTGGCTAAAAAAAACACGTTTTCCTCATATTTCGGTGACAGAAAGTTCTGGAATCTGAGGGAAGCCACAAATCTCCTTCTACCCAGCGTTCCCCCAAGTCTCCCGATAAAAATGATACCTTACTTGTGTGGGTAGGCCTGGTGCCCGTGACAGGAATAGATCACACAACGGTCAATGTTGCTCCTTACATGAGGCAGCTGTTGACCCTGGGGTGATCCATTCCTGACGCAGGCACTAGGTGTAGGCACTCAAGTGGGGTAGTGTTTTTATCAGGACAGGTGAGGAATCATTGAGTGGTAGGAATTTTGTGGATCCCAGCATATTCCTGTAGTTTGTGCGAGAAAAATAGAGTTTTTATTCAACATTTCAGCTTTACAGGGTATTCTGGGTAAGAAAACTTTGGGGAATCCACACAAGACAAACCTCTGTGGACTCCCCCGAATGTCTAGTTTCCAGAAATGTTTGGGTTTAGTGTGTTTCTCTATATGGCCGCCGAACCCAGGACCAAAAACACAAGTGCCTGCCTTACAAAACCAGTTTGTTTTGCAATAGATAATTTTGATGTCTCCACAATACGATTTGGGCGGTGGAATTTGGGGCTGAACTAAATTGGAGAGCTTCCAAGAGAGCACTCTCTCTCTCTGCTTGCCACCGCATTCACCTGCTCTCTGGGTTGGGCTAACCCACTATTACCCAGTTGCACAGACTGCTTGCGAAGGGACAGCAGGACAGTCCTCATCACCTCCCTCATAATTTACTGGAAGAGTAGTTATCGAATGGGACTCCTCCGACTGAAAAATCACTCCCAGAGTCTGCGCCATTGTCCTATCCCTCAGATGCTGTCTCAGTATCTGATGTCTCAGTCTCTGATCCTATGTCAGAGCTGTCCTCTATAACCCGAGTGACGGCAGCAGTCATCCATTAAGATGCCATCTCTGCTATTGGCTAAACTGTTGCTCTAAAACACTAGCCTACGTAGACAGACACATAATCGATGGAGTGTGTGAGATACGTGCAACAGTAGAGGCCACCTTACCTGCGCTTCTTCCCTCAATCAGCACGTTCTTTCAAGACACTCAAAAAACACCTTGTCACATACCATTCGTCACAGTCTTTAGCACCTCCTGCGCCCAGTCCAACAATCATTATTGGTGCTCCCACTCCCTCATCCTCGGATTCCCTCATTACCACCCAGCAAAAGTGCCCTTCATCTCTCCATAGCCACCCTCCACCCAGCACATACATTTCATTTGTATTATAGCGCAGGTAATGGCTGACTTTACTAATGTACTCAGCTATTTAAATAAAATACAGATTTGCTCTTTGCAGTAGGCATATAAACCTGCTGCGCTTCTTTATGCCACTAAAACTGCCACTAGACAAGTCTGACCCTTTTGTAGCAGAAACATAATCACAATACTTACTTGACTTTTTTATTGCTGCCTAAAAGCTACAGTTGAAAAGCGTCAGTTGAAGTATGTGCATTGCTTTGAAGACGCAAGCTGCAACTGCAAGACAACTGGTGGCAAATCTCTCTCTCTCTCTCTCTCTCTCTCTCTATATATATATATATATATATATATATATATATATATATATATATATCACTTTTATATGTGGGTCTGGTTTTCCTGGAGGCCGATCGCAGCCCCCAGGGAAACCACACACGTATTGACAAAAGTGATATATATATATATATATATATGTATATATATATATATATAGATCTATCTCTATATATATCTATCTACATAGATATATGTATAGATAGATCTATATATATATATATATATATATATATATATATATATATATATACACACATTTATATATATATATAGATCTATCTATAGATATATCCATGTACATCTATCTATCTATATATATATATATATATATATATATATATTTTTTTTTTTTTTAGTTGTTGTATGGTTTCCTTGGGGGCCAAAATGGCCTTCCTCACGTTCAGGAAGGCCTCGTAAGAAAGGGGAGCGTCTCCCCTTTCTTACGAGGCCTTCCCGAACGCGGGGAAGGCCGTTTGTGACCGTTTTCCCCATCAGATGCTCCGATGGGGAAATCGACATAGTAATGTCAGCGTGCCTCGTGGCGCACTGATGTCACAAAGGGGCGGGTGGGAGGTGGGTGTGCGGCGGGTGGGGGGCGGGGGAGACACGGAAGAGCTTCTGTGTCTCCCAGGGAACAGAACAAAAAATAAATAAATCCTCGGGTGCGACGCACCAAAGGATTTATTAACCCCCTCCCTGGTGTCGGCCACTGGTCGTGACCCACACCAGGGAGGTAGTGTGGGCGTCGGCCAGTGTCCGACGCCCGCACTTAAGAGGTTATGCAACAAGGATTAAAACAGCTACTGTTGCATCTGGATGGAGGAAATGCCCTACTTCATGGCTTCCCAGAATCCACAGTGGCTCCCCAAAAGGGCATTCTACATGTTGCAGCATGTCTCATCCATGGATGTAGCAATATGAACACATCTCCCCAATCCTGATCGAACTTCACTAGCTCCCTTTACAGGCCTGCATTATCTTCAAAACCAGCTTCTTTATTTACAGACTGCCACGACTAGCACCCTGATAATCTGGCTCACAGAATCATCATCTCAAGTGGCTGATGATACACCTGCAGCCAGCCCACCATCAGACTGGAGGAAAAGATGTGTAAAGAAAGAAAAACAAGACAAAGAGCCTTTTCTATTGATGCACCAAAAGATTGTGAACAACATCCCTATATCCATCAGGACCACCACAACACTTATATAAATTACAAGAGACCTAAAGGTGCACTTCTTTAAAGAACACTACCTAAAGATGCAGTAACAGTTTACTTCAGAACTCAGTTTCCTCTCAATCCGCTTGTTGACTATATTTTTGCGTTTGACACTGTGCAGTGCTCTGCTGTCTTTTGGTTAGGTCTGTTCTATATAAATACCACATACATTGGTACATACATACATACATGTCTGTGTGCTTCATTGCCCTAGCAACTAAACGTTTATGTTTCATCAGGACTGAGGCACCTCGGGCGGGTGTACAGTAAGGGCACACTTCCCCCTTTTTGCGGTGTAGTGTCCCTTTAAGTAGATGTGCCAGGGGCAAACAGGGACAAGCCTTTCTATTACTGATAAAGTGATGACCCCTAGTGCAGCAGATGATTCGTGCAACAATGGTGGCCAGAGTAAAGACCACCCAGCTGATTGACACACTTGAGCTGCGCTTTGAAGAGGGACAAAAATGCTCCTGCAGTCAAGTGCACCTCCTGACAGCATCTTTGCCTCTCTACCCACATCCATAACATTGTGCAGATTCAAAGTGTTTTCCTCGTTAGGGCCACGTCTTCATGCAACTGAAAGAATGCCCCTTTGGGATAATGCCTGCACTATATGTACAATCAACTATTGTACCCCCCAGGGCATGTTCCGTAATTCAGCCCCTGGAGTTTAGAGTCCTACGTGGACAAGTGCTCAGTTACCTGTCCTGGGGTGTGAGTAATGGTTAGTGAAGGACTACAGTGCTACGAGGGGTGATGCATGCTACGTGTTGTTTCTCCAATAATCCGACGTTTGCATCAGTCAGTGTTTATTATGCATTTTCATTCTGCTGTTTATGGCTTGTTTATTAGGAAAAGGATAATGATTTATGATAATTATTGATCATGTGCTACTATATCCCACCTTTTTATGGCGTTTTAAATGTTAGGTAGCTGTAATAGATTTTACCTTACACCAATAAATCTGAGTTGAGCAGAGCAAGTCAGGTATGAATAACAGAATTCCATAACAATGGGGAAGAAATTTATTATAGAAAACAGTTCTATGAATACAGTTATATAAACATACAATTGCATGGCAGCACCTGAGTGACTTGTGGGACTTTTTAGGTGGTGAAGACTCCAACTTGAGCTGGTTACACGGTCTATCTAGGCTACCCTTTTACAATAGGACAAGGTATTACCTTATTAGCTCATCACTTAGACATTTGTTCATTTCACACGTATCCGGTACATTACTCACTTACAGTGGTGGCTGGTGACTGAAAGCAGTGGTGGGGCACAAATACAAGACGGAAATGCACCTTGTGAGAGAGCCTCACTACTTACGTATTTCCATTCACCTACTCACCCACTGCCTTTGGTCACCTACCCATTTACTCATCCACATTGTCATCCACTGCCATTCACACAACTCTTACTGTATACACAGACACCCACATTTTCTCAGCCACTCAGTCAAGCCCTGCAAACACATTCAAACAAGCACACATTGCCTCACCCATCCAGTATCCAGCAGTTTCAGTGATAAGAGGTACACGTTTATTTGAGCTGCAGATTACATGTTTAATATGACATATCACGTCATTAGTCTGCAGAAGAAATAAAACGAGCATAACTAGCCATGATAAATTACTGGAACCATTACTGCCTTTGAGAGACAAAATCATCTACAGAGGCAGTGAAAGGAGAGGAGATCTGAGAGAACAGATTTTTTTTCTTATTGTCTGTAAAAAAGATAGAGCTCCAACTTACTTGTGTGCAAGGTTGTCTTTGGCATATTTATGACTTGAGGTCTTCAGGTCACACTCCTGTCTCCCAGAGAGCCCTGAATGGAATTATTTATTGTATTTATTCCATTTCTCTGCCACAGACTGCTTATAATGCAGGAAAAGGGGATTTTCTTTGCGCATGTGACCTCTGGTACGTACACCCTTCTGATCACACCCCACCATATGAGTAAATAGGAAAGGGTGGATAATAATATTGGAGTGACATGAAGTTTTCAGAAACCCGGGCTGAACAAAAAAAGCTCCAGGCTGTTTACTATCAGGGCTTCTGGTAGAGGAGGAGATAAGTCAGGGACGTCACTGCGTTCTGAGAAAACATAAGGGCTTTGCGTGGGCAAGCCCTGTCAGCCCTACTGTGCAGCTTTTAGCCACATACTGACGCAGGCGCAGTGGAGCTTTTCAAAGTGCACAACTTTCACTCGGAAGATGTTGTGCAGAAAATGTTTTACTTTCATCATGTAATTAAATATATGCTTCACTAGAGAGGCCAGAAAAAGCTAGGGGCGCAGCCCCTTAGCCCTTGAACACCAGCCGCCCCTGCTCACTTAATATGGAATCCCGGTTTGGTAATTCTCAAGTTGTTAGCGTATTCTTATTTTTACTTATGTGAATCCATACATGTATTTAAAGTATATTATATGCATTTTTTTATCATTGTATTTTTTGACTCTGTCACTTTACTATTGATCCTCATTGCTTTAATAGATAAAGCTGGCATTGGACTGGTATCCCAAACTGTGCAGCGTAGTTACTTTAACAGCATCGGTGGGGAGGACAGCTCTGTGCCATCCTCCCACTTGAGGGAGGAAATCCCCCGGTGTAAGCAGCAGGGGAATTTCTGTTTTTTCCTTCAGCTTCGGGAGGCTTTTTTTTAATATAATGATGTAATTACATTGAAAGTGAAATGTGCCAATCGGCTAATTTCATTTTCACTCCATCCGTGCTCGGGGGCATATCTCATCCCCACGAGCATGGATTCAGACGAGGAAGGTGTCATTGGAAAGGGGAGAATGACCCTTTCCAATGGTACCACTCCCCAGTGGATCCCTGGTGGGATCCTCCCTTTAGACTCCAGGGAGAGGGGAGTGGCCCCTTGGGCAAGGGCTTGTGCTCCCACTTGCTTTTTTTTTAATACAGTCTTGATGCCCCCCTGAGGGCATATGTGGGTAATTACCCCCATTTTCATTCCTTGGGGGGTTTAGAAAGGCCACTAGACCCCAGGAATTACTTTTTTGTAGGGGTGGGGCCTGCCCAGCATGGGCATTTCTTTGCCCCCACACCCATAAAAATGAGGTAACAGTCCTTCTGCCCCCCTAGGGGCAGATGGGGTAATTATCCCTGAACCGTCCCCCCAGGGGGCAGAAAGCCCAATGTATGGCAGCAATATATACTGTTTAATAAAATAATAGGGTGGATCTTTCCCAGTCTGACATCAGACCCCACCCTCACCTCTAAAACCTTAGTCTTTCTGCTCCTCTGTGGACTAAATTATCCCATCCCAATAGCAAGTAAGAGGGCATTTGATTCTTTTTAGGTGTTGTTTTTACAAATGTGCCAGAAGAGTTTGGCTAACTCCTAGTATCATCCCACTTTCAGTGGTGAATGGCTGCACCTTTTAGGCTTGGGCAGGTTGCCACCTGGAAAAGTCTAGACAGACCCAGACAGTTCTGAAAACTAGGCAGCTGGGGAGCCCAGGGCGGTGTGCTTCATATTAATCCCACACCATTTTCTTACCCACAATGCCCTGAAAACCACAAACTTTGACTAAAAACACATATTTTGAGGAAAACTTAAGGAATCTGCAGGGAGCCACACATTTCCTACCTCACAGTATTCCCCGAAGTGTCCTGATGAAAATGGGACCTCCCTTGTTTGAGTGGGCCAAGAGACCTTGACGGAAAAGACCCTAAAGTGCTACATGGGGAGATCAGCAGTAGGGGTAGCAGCAGGATTTAAGGCCATGCTCGACCGCCTCCAATGGAAACCTACCAGCTATAGACATTTTTTAAAAGTAGACAACCAGGGGATTCCAGTGTGGTGTGCCTTGAAGTCTTCTTACCCACAACACCCTGCAAACCTCAAACTTTACCTGAAATCATGCATTTTCCCTACTTTTCTGTGACAGAAACATCTTTAATCTATAGAAATCAACAAAACTCCAACCACGCAGCATAGCCCTAGTTGTGCAAATACAAATGCTGTGCCACTTGTGTGGATGGGCCTACTGCCAGTGACAGGAACAGATCCAACCGAGGTAAGAAGGAGCCCCCATGCAAGGGCTCCTTGGTTTGATTTGTTCCTGTAGGGGGCACTAGAACCAGCCACACTAATGGGGCAGCGTTTATATCTGCACAGGAGGGGCAATGTTGGATGGTGGATTACTACAGATTCTAGAAGTTTCCATCACAGAAATGTGAGGCAAATGCGTGATTACAGGCAAAGTTTGATGTTTGCAGGGCATTGTGGGTAAATAAACTCATGGAATCCACACAGGTCACACCATTCTGGATTTCCATAGGTGTCTAGTTTTCAGAAATGTACACAATTGCTAGATTTCCCTAGGTGCCAGCTGAGCTAGGCACCAAAAGCTACAGCTACCCACTTTGAAAAAAACGGGTTACTTTTAAGTGGAAAAATATGACGTATCCATGTTACATTTTGGGATGTTTCCTGTCGCAGGCACTAGCTCTACCCACACAAGTGAGGTACCTTTTTATCAGAAGACATGTGGGAGCATAGAATAGTAGGATATCTGATATTACCAATTAGATTTCACTAAATTTGTGCCTTCCAAAGGTAAGCCAGTGAGTAAGAAAGAAGACTTTTTGAAAAATCATATGCTAGTACAGGTGTCTACAAATTCAGAGATGTACAAATAACCACAGCTTCTAAACTCCATATCTTGTGCCTATTTCAGAAATACATAGGTACCCATTTTTCACTCTACATGTTTCGCCATATGAATTGGTCTATAGACGGTACACAGTGAAAAACAATTGTATGGTGCAGCTCAGTTGTTGGCTCCGGGTACTTAGGGTTCTTGAAAAACGTGCAAACACCATTAGTACTTAGGTACATGTTACATTTCTATTTGCCAAGCAGTTGGTGTGCAAATTGCATATCACTGGTTTACAAATCTTCCCTTAGTCGATGATAAGTATTTGTCCCAGTCCATACTTCCTAGACACCAGAAGCAAACATTCCTGCTAAGGGAACTGTCATTCACAATTGATTCCCTTTCATTTTAAACTATATGGTGTGAGAAAGCAGCAAACTGGAAATGGTAGTAGTTTATTACAAGACATTTAGGGCCTCTTTACGAGTCTGGTGGTCTCAGGACCACCAGACTCGGACTGACGGTCGGACTGCTGCACTGCAGGCAGTCCGACTGCCACAATATGACCCTTGCGGTCGGACCACCAGGGAACCACCCTGCCTGCCAGGAACATGGTTCCCAACGGGCTGACAGTGGTCGGGCTCGTAATCAGCCATGGCAGCGCTTAACTCAGCCCCACCATGCTGATCACGACTCCTGTTTCCACGAGTCATTCCATGGTGGGGGCCCGCCATGGAAAGGCTGGTGGAAACACATTTCTGGGGGCTACAGGGGGACCATGGACAGTCATGGACAGTGCAGGGGTCCCCATGCCCAGCACCTTCTGAGAGTCCACTGTTTGGTGTGCAGACAGTGCGCATTCCATGAGTGCTGGTGTGTTACAGTATTGACTAACCTGGTATTACAGTGTAGTAAATATTTTATCATAATGTCTAAATGTATAATAATGTTTAAATATTAATGTTTAAATGTATTAATTTTAATTGTTAAATATGATTTTCTGTATAATTTTTTTATCTTAATTTCACGTTTATAGTCTTTAATAATTTACATAAACTATAATGATGTTAAAATATATATTTCTAATTTGCTTATGGAAATGTATGTTTTTATTATATAAATGTCGCCAGTAGGTAGTTATAGTTAGGACCTAGTTTCTATATAAAAAGTGTTTATTTACTTGCCTATATCTTTGGCACAACTTGATGAATCTTCACAAAACTTTCCCAAAAACATTTGCCAGTCCTGTCAGCTGCTGCCTGGAAAGTTTAGAGGTGATTCATTTTGTGGGGGTGGGGCGAGAAAAAAGGAGTGTCTCAAAACACATTTACCCCATTTATTTTTCCATGGGGATTTTAAACATCAATAGCTCAATATCTACTGGATGGAAGTACATCAAATTTGGCAGGAAGGTATGTCCGGAAAGAGTGTTTTTTTTTGTTTTGGTGTAATTCCATTCAGTAGTTTTAGGGAAATTAAAGAAAATACAAATTTGTATATCTAGGGACTCAAAGGATTTGCGACCCCCACAATCTTGTGCACAGATCTGATTGTCTGATAACACTTCAACAACAGAAGTCTTAAGGCTTCCCCTGCAGTGCCAAGTAGCCTGTAAAGGGCTTTTTTTTCCTTTAAAAAAAAAAATATATATATAAGAAGGGACCACAGTGGATCCCTTAAGGACTCCCTCATGGTACCAGACAGCGCATAAAAGGGCATTTTATTTTCATTTTTTTTTTCAATAAATAAATAAATAAGGAAGGACTGCGGGGGAGCCCTTAAGGGATCGCTCCCGGTCCCAGATAGCCCATAAAGGGCTAAAAAAAAAAAAAGAACAAAGAAAAGCCCCATAGCTCAGTGTGGAGGTCGCATGGGTTTGAGTCCAGCGGGACTACTTGACTTTTTTTAAAGAAAAAAAAATATCTTTTTTAAAAATAATAAATAATTTTTTTTCAAATCCAACAAAAATATCTCATTCTAAATATATGAGATATTAAAGCCTAAAAACTCTCTCTCTCTTTCTCTCTCTCTTTCTGTCTCTCCTTCAATCAATTCTCCCACTCACACACCCACTCAGACACTTACACACCCACTCACAGTCCTACTCAGACACTCAAGCACCAACTCACAGAACCACTCAGACACTCACGCACCCACTCACAGACCCACTCAGATCCTCATGCACTCACTCACAGTCCTCACGCACCCACTCAGACCCACTCAGACCCACTCAGACAGTTATGCACCCACTGACACACACACTGAGAGCATCACACACCCGCTCACAGACCCACTGACAACCTGATGCACCCACGCACATACTGACACACCCACTAAAACACTGATGTACGCACTCTCACACTCAGACAGACACTCTGACAGCCACTCTTACCCCTAGATTTAGCCTTTCACCCCTATTCTCACACCCAAAAAGGCCACCCAAAGAGGCTGCAGACAACTTCTGCTGTTCATGCGCAAAGGGCTGTGCACAGCATCGGATTGGGTGGTTAATGGGGTTGGCAGCAGGGACTGGCTGCAGGCCATCCCCTGTGGGCAACCTCCACTGTGCAAGGGAGAAGGCCATGCATAGTGCAAGGTTGGGTGCTTCTAGGAGGTTGGCCTCAGGGCTTGGCCACAGGCCAGGCCCAGGGGCCAACTGCCACCACGCACACCTGAAGGGCCGTGCACAGCGGTCGTTGGATTAACATATAGTAGTGAAAATTACTATACGTTAACAAAAACATAGAAATTCACTAAAAAAACAAAGGTTACAGGTATATTATTGTTAGGGTCTGAATTTACTCGTATAAAACCATGGGAATTTAGCAGTTATAGTTAGAGTTCTTTCAAGCACCCTAAGGTAACTATACCTCACGCCTTTGCCATGCACCTTTAATTACTCCACATGTTATATCATTGATGACATCTTCTACCCCTCCTTACATATTATCACTTCAATATTTGCAATAAAATTATTGATCAGACAACTGTGCATGGTATAGTTACCTGTCACAGTTTCGGGTGGGTCTGATCAGGACTGTGGTTGGGGCACCCCTTGAGGTCACAGAATATCCCAAAGAGGTAGTGTACTGGGGCAGAAGAGCAGCTAAAGGCATACACGGGAAAGAAGAGCTATGGACAGGCACAGGAAACAGGAAAGTAAAAGCAAAGCAGCCTTAGTGTGAACAAACAGGAAACGGATTACTAATGGACAAACACATTGGGGTTACCACTAAGGTTGTACACAGGGTAGGGCTCAGAACCTCCCACAGCAACAAGGAATGTCGATGCCTCTGCAGTTTGCTCTTACAGATAATCACCCCGCAAGCCCCATAGAAAGGAGGCAGCAGAAGTGATTCTATTTCTGGACCCTTAGAGCACAAACAAGGACAGTACTTTCATACACAAGACAAGCTCTTGTGGGTCCAGCTGGAAACACAGTAGCAATTTCTGGAAAAACAGCAATAGCACACTGTTACTGTTAGGCACTAAAGACTACGTATAACACTAGACAAAGGGTGGGGGCTGGAATTGCCTCCTAGAAACCAGGAACCAACCCCAGTACAAAGGAAAACACTTATACACAGATGAAGACTGATAGTACACTTACTAGACGCAAATACCCAAGAGGAAACGGAAACAGAAGGAACAAACTAGGAGTCAGGGGCAGTAACTGGGAACAGGCTCAGGCTGAAGCAAAGGCAGGAATAGGACTGGAAAACAGAGAGCAAGCTTTTGGCTGGAACAAACAGAAACAGGAATGGGAAACCGGGAACAGGCACTGGCTGGAACAAGAAAGCACAGTGCTGGAATACAGGGAGAAGGAATAAGCAGTAAACAGGATTGGAAAACAGAGAGCAGGTTCAGGCTGAAACAAGGCAGTAACAGGACTGAGAAACAGGGAGAAGGCTCTGGAAGAAACAAACGGGTACAAGGCTAAGAGATAGGGAGCAGATTCTGGCTGGAACAATCAGGAATAGGGCAGAGAAACAGGTAACAGATTCAAGCTGAAACAGAACAGGAACAAGACTGGAACACCATCTGATAAGGGGTCTGTAACACAAAGAAATCAAACTCCAATGCACGACTAGGATCTTTAAGAAATGGCTGCTTATAAACAGTTCCAAGCTGCAGCAAACCCAAGGTGGAATCACATGACTGGGTTGCACGGGAGAGGTCTCAGGTGTGTTTAGTTTCAGACCCTCGCAAGTCCTGGAGGAGAGGATCCAGTGAAAAGGAGAAACTGGGCTTCGCCCATAGAAAACAATGTATAACAGAATCCAGGCTTTCCTGACTACCAGGCTGTGCATTATGGGATTTGCAGTCCCGGGAAGCAAATGTAATTCTTCAAAAGCATACCATAGCGAAAAGAGAAACAAACGAGAGTCAGCAAGGGACTCTAGATAAGTGTTCAAGGTGATCTCCAGGCTACCGACAGTCCCTTTACAGCACCCCCTAGAAATGGGACGACAGAGTCGTAACATTACCTTAGGGTGCGAGCTATTGTTACTTTCACAGTTGCTTTATTTAATTCTTATGTTATCATTGTGTAAGTTTTAATTTTTTAATATTGAGTGTTTGCTGTTAGAATTTTGTTTCATAGTATTTTTTATTCATGTTACAATAATAGTTTTATTTTTTGAATTTGTCCCCTCTAAAGTCTAATACTTTCTCCGCTGTTGTTTATGATAGAATGGGAATAGTAACTCTAACCTCAATAAAGTCCAACATTTTCCCTACTTTCCTCAGGTTGCAGTGACAGTAGTGAATTTTACGCCTCCAAGTCTAATTTCTCTATTATTTTTTATAGTTATTATAATATATATATTGTTGTTTTAATTTTGAGTAAGTTTAATGTATTTTTTTAATCATCACTTTTTGCAGTATTTTTATTATTTTTGTTTTATGTTGTTGTACACCTTTTTCAAGTTTTTAATATCTAGTGTTTGCTATTACAATTATTTTTGATAATATTTTTATTATTTATGTTACAATACTAGTTTAATTTGTTTCAATATATGCATTAATGTTTTACAATTATAGAGTATATATCTTTATTTTATGTCTGTAAGCTACTATATTTATAGATTTTGTATATTATAAGTGTATCATTTTTAAAATGTCATAATAGTATTAAAGTAAATATATGTTTTGAAGTTAATATAATGTATAATAGTAAAAATTTAATATACTATCCTTTTTGACAATAGCGTGTTCTATATTTTTGATTTTACAAGGTATATAAAGTAAATTTTTGTGTTCATGATTTTGAGATGACAATACTCTTTGTCACCGATACTCTGTCAGACCTTTAGGAGGTACGTCATCTGCCCTTTGGGTGTAGATCATCAATACAGGATTGAAACTTCACAGTTTTATCACAGCTACCTTGTCTGTAGTCTAGGTAGACACAAGATGATACAGGTATCCAACTGCAAGGGCTACCTCCTCATCAAAAGGTTGAAACGTAAGTAAACATTTTATATAGTATTTGCAATTTCTGTAGAAAACGCTGACTTAAATTTTCATAGATAAGTTTGGGTTCAGATTGAATCACAGTGTTATTACTTTAGGTAGCTTTGAAACATGTATCTGGCCTATAGTGATTGTTTTGTCATGCAATGAAACATATATCATGGCTTTCTTACAACCTGCAAGCAAATGGTCTGATTATTTCCTTTCTCATGTAACTAGCTTTTGTTCGTACAGTAGTTTATATTCATGCAGTTCTATTTCCCCTGTGCAAATTTGTTCTATAATTGACTGATTTGCAAAGCCAACTGTTAGAAATGGGGTCTTTGGTTGACAGTCAGGTTACCCCCTGTTCAAGCCAAGACCCTCACTCTAGTCAGGGTAAAAGAGAATCACCCTCAGCTAACCCCTGCTTACCCCCTTGGTAGCTTGGCACGAGCAGCAGGCTTAACTTCAGAGTGCTAGGTGTAAAGTATTTGTACCAACACACACAGTAACTCAATGAAAACACTACAAAATGACACAACACAGGTTTAGAAAAATAGGAAATATCTATCTAAACAAAACAAGACCAAATCGACAAAAATCCACAATACACAAGTCATCAATTAAAAACCAAAACGAGTCTTTATGTAGTTCAAAACACACACTAATACTGTTAGCGTGAAAAAGTACCTTGGGTGCGTCAAAAATACCCCCGCATGGGCGAGTGTGCGTCAAAAAGGGCTGGCGATGCGTCGATTTCACTCACAAGCGAGACCTTGCGTCATTTTTCCTTTCGTCGGTCGGGAATGTTATTTCTTCTCTCCGCAAGAGAGCGAAGCGTCGATCCGGTCAGCACTCTCAGGTCCGGGCAGGCCTTGAGTTGTTTTTACACACCCAGCAGTACTTGTGGCGCAAATCCAGCCTCACGATGATTCAAAAACCACGCAGTGCGGGTTTCGATCTCCGAGTCTCTGTCAGTGATGCTGCGCGTCGTTTCTCCAGTTCCGTGCGTCGATTCTTCGGTTGCGTTTCCAGTGAGCATCCATTTTCAGCCGCAGAGGTGGCGCGCGTCGTTTCTTCAGCCGCAGAACGGAGTTACGTCGATCTTTTCCCCGCACAGCGCTCTGTCGTGGATTTCTCACTCTTGGGCTGCCAGCTTCTCCTTTCAGGGTCCCAGGACCTGGATGGGCACCACAGGGCAGTGTAGGAGTCTCTCCAGAGACTCCTGGTGCTGGCAGAGAGAAGTCTTTGCTGTCCGTGAGACTTCAAACAACAGGAGGCAAGCTCTAAATCAAGCCCTTGGAGATCTTCACAAGATGGAAGGCACACAAAGTCCAGTCTTTTCCCTCTTGCTCTGGCAGAAGCAGCAACTGCAGGATAGCTCCACAAAGCACAGTCATAGGCAGGGCAGCTCTTATTCCTCAGCTCTTCAGCTCTTCCCCAGGCTCTCTTGGTTTCCAGAAGTGTTCTAAAATCTGTGGTTTTGGGTGCCCTTCTTATACCCAATTTCTCCTTTGAAGTAGGCCTACTTCAAAGTAAAGTCTCTTTTGAATGTGAAATCCTGCCTTGCCCAGGCCAGGCCCCAGACACTCACCAGGGGGTTGGAGACTACATTGTGTGAGGGCAGGCACAGCCCTTTCAGGTGTAAATGACCACTGCTCCCCTCCCTCCTAGCACAGATTGCTCATCAGGAAATGCAGACTACACCCCAGCTCCCTTTGTGTCACTGTCTAGTGTGAGGTGCAACCAGCCCAACTATCAAACTGACCCAGACAGGGAATCCACAAACAGGCAGAGTCACAGAAATGGTATAAGCGAGAAAATGCTCACTTTTCTAAAAGTGGCATTTTCAAACACACAATCTCAAAATCAACTTTACTAAAAGATGTATTTTTAAATTGTGAGCTCAGAGACCCCAAACTCCACATGTCCATCTGCTCCCAAAGGGAATCTACACTTTAATCAGATTTAAAGGTAGCACCCATGTTAACCTATGAGAGGGACAGGCCTTGCAACAGTGAAAAACGAATGTTGAAATATTTCACTGTCAGGACATAGAAAACACATTACTATATGTCCTACCTTAACCATACATTGCACCCTGCCCTTGGGGCTACCTAGGGCCTACCTTAGGGGTGTCTGACATGTAAGAAAAGAGAAGGTTTAGGCCTGTCAAGTGGGTACACTTGCCAAGTCGAATTTACAGTTACAACTGCTCACACAGACACTGCAATGGCAGGTCTGAGACATGATTACAGAGCTACTTATGTGGGTGGCACAACCAGTGCTGCAGGCCCACTAGTAGCATTTGATTTACAGGCCCTGGCACCTCTAGTGCACTTTACTAGGGACTTACTAGTGAATCAAATATGCCAATCATGGATAAGCCAATTACATACACATTTTGTAAAGAAGCACTTGCACTTTAGCACTGGTTAGCAGTGGTAAAGTGCCCAGAGTAACGAAAACAGCAAAATCAGAGTCCAGCACACATCAACAACCTGGGGAACAGAGGCAAAAAGTTAAGGGAGACCACGCCAAGGATGAAAAGTCTAACACCAACCAAGGTGTGAAACTACACATTGCTAGGCACCAATGCAGTATAAGGCAGATTTAGAAAAACATTAAAGAGGACAGTTGATAGAGAAGAGCTTAACGTAAAGTAGAAGTTGAAAGTGCCAGGAAGCAGGCCAATTACCAATAAGTGTTTGACAGAAATGTCAATAATCAGTAAACTAATTCATATAAATATAGATTGATACGTACTTTCCAAAACATTTGACATGGATTTCATTGCCAGAACAGATGCATCCCCTGATCACAAGAAACAGTTATTCATTCACGCTTTTTATTGCCCTCTGTGTATCTCTAGCAGATCACAGAATGTAAGTCTACTAATAGATATATTTTACATCTGCAGTAAGTTAGTTCTATGATTTCTGTTAAGCATTGGTTGCTTGTTATTGGCCTGTAACTTGCAGAATTTATTGGGACCCTATTGGTCCATTAATTTGTGGTAACATCCCTGATTATAAGGGCCTGCAATGCTTCATTACCACTGCCCTTG
Organism: Pleurodeles waltl; assembly: GCF_031143425.1. Lineage (NCBI taxonomy): Eukaryota > Metazoa > Chordata > Amphibia > Caudata > Salamandridae > Pleurodeles > Pleurodeles waltl. Next base: position 1,146,347,099 of record NC_090444.1, on the reverse strand, counting down.
TGAGACAGTGTTTTGTGTCTTAACTATTCCTGCTTCATATACTAATATTACTGACACTGAATTACTCAGAAACAGCCACTCATCGGGCTTGCCTGATAATATATGCCTGGCCAGATTCATGACATCAACAGTACACTACTTAAAAGGAAACTTCTAGTTCTGTTCAATAGCTGATTGAAGCCAGGAACAATTCTAACTGAGTTGAAAAAGGCAGCAAAGTCGGTGCAAAAAAAGCCATGATTGAGCCCTGAAGACATCAACAACTTTCACCCTATTTCCATACCGTCCTAATTAGGAACATTCTAAAAAAATAGTCATCTACCAACTGCAAACTATATGGAAATAATTATCTTCTGAACCAATTTCAGAATGGGTTTTGTGGAGGCATGTGTACAGAATTGGTTATCATATCATTTGTCAACGATCTAGGGTAGCTAATGAGGGTGGCCTGAGGGTACTAGTATTACTGAAACTCTCTGCCGCTTTGATACTGTTGTTGAATCTTCTTTCATCTCAAGACCAGATAAGGTGGGGGAGATCTTACTGGAGCAGGACCAAGTCCGATTTGCCTATGGCTGTTTGGAAATCTAGGTATCACAGTGGGGATAAAAGGATGGACTGGAATGCAGCTCATAGTAGTTACTACTGGCTGGGATTAATGCAAGCATTCCACCCATCACCTCTGTATGCTTCAGTATACTGCCCTTAGTGCAAAGGGAATGCCCGGGTGTGGGACTCATGCTCATTTTGCCACTGGGACCAGGCTGCACCTGACTGAAGAGACTCCGCTAGCCAAAACCAGTCTTGGGTTGCTTGTGTTTCAGTTCAGAGACGACCTGGCTTGGCAGTTTGCGATGGACTATTCTTAGTGCAGCAAGGTCAAGAGTGATTTGGGTATGGCTTGGTCCAAATTCAAATGGCATGGTGTAGAAATAAAGATGGACAGGGATGCAGCCAGAGTAATTACCAGTGTCTGAGCTTATTTCAAGAATTCCTCACTTTTTGTGTACTTCAATCAATTAGTGCAACAGTTATTTCCAGACATGGGCCTACTCACTGTGCCACTGGAACCAAGCTGCACATGAATAACAATCTCCAATCAGGGAAAATCGAATCTTGGATTGCTTATGTTGTGATAAAGAGATTATCTGGCCTGGCAGTTTGACTGGACTGTTCCTATTGGAGCAGAGTCAATACCAATTTGCATATAGCTTGGTCTAGTCAGAGGCAGCATATTGGGCAACATATGATGGACTGGGATGTTGCCCCAATTAACCACCACTGGTTGAAATTCATTCAAGCATTCGATCCATCACTTTTTTGTATTTTCCAGGGATGAAAGTAACCACATTTTTCTGGTTATCATCACACCTGCAAAAACAAAAGGTATAGGGAACCTAATCAAAGACAAAATCACGGTGAAGGCATGTGCTCAAGGTATACATTACTATTGCAGTGACTCACTTAGGTGCAACACGATTGTGTGTTGGTTTTATTTTAGTCTTACAATAAGAATACAATGAATGCTACTTGATAGGAATTTGAGAAACCACACACATACTGTTTTTTACAGTTTCAACTCTTTCTCTTTCCCTACACCAAAACTCATAGCTGGCAGGATAGAGATAGTAGTAAGTATCCTTAGTCCTGAAGAAGGTCACTCAGCTTTTGTGGGCTTGATAGTTGGCCGAAGCATGTTGACCATCAGAAGTAGGATTAATTGTGGTTCCTAACATCCTCTTGTGGCATCCTAAAAATAGAAATGTGTTGTTTAATCACTAGATCATTTCACTTATAAAATCCCATTCATAGTACCACCCTACTGCAGCTCATTCAGGCACTCTATGCCTTGAATGAGGCTGGGACCCTATGATGAAGTATGCCATCATTGGTGGGTTAGTGTCCTTCACCCTATAATAATAAATATCCTGAGCATGTTTTTACCATGATTTTGTCTTTGGGTAGGTTCCCTTTACCTTTTGTTTTATATTGTTCCAGGGGACACATAGGCAGACTTCAATTCCACTCTCTTTCCCCTGGCGTATTGGTTTCATCATTCTGATCCACACATGTGGATTCATCACCAATCTGTTCAAAATCCAACAAAATGGTGGTGTGCCTCAGGGAACTAGTTTTTCCCTGCTATTATTCAATTTTTGCATGAGGCCTCCTGCCAATTTACTCCCAGCAGCAAGGGCCAGATTTTACATGTATGCTGACAACACCCAACTTATATTCGGGTTTTCTGAGTCATCCAGGTTCCAGTCAGACCAAGTTAATCCACCATCCGTAACTGAATGCCTCTTACTAATTCGTTGGTGGATGACAAAAATATTCCCAAGCTATACTCTCAGAAAACGGAGAGTTGCTGACCAGCTAATGAACCATCCACTGTAATTTTACCCTCTGGCCAGCAAAAATAATTGGTCCTCCATGACCCTGCTCGTGCAGTCCAAAATGGTGGCATCTATTTTAATGCCAGTCTGTCCTTAGACATAAAAATGACCAGGATTTCTAACAAAAGCTTTCTTCAAGAAAAGATCCTTAAGCTGGACCACACTTGCCATTGTCCATTATCAGTCACCTGGTCCAAGCCAGACTGGACAGTGATAACACCATTTAATTTGCCAGCCCAGAAAAATCCCTCTGTAGACTCCATCTATTCCAGAATACTACAGCATGTTTGATCTTTGTCCCAGCCTGTTGTGAGCATTAAATCGGCTGCACTGCGCGTATTACACTGACTGCCAGTCTGTAGCAGATGTTTTTCGAGGCCATGGTGATCACGCATAGAGCTATTCATTCAAACGTATGGGGTGTCCATGGCCAGCAGGTTTAGATAGCATTGCTTTGGGAGAGAGCTTTGCTTCTCCCATTATGCCTCAGTCACATGGTGACGTACGGTGATCAGATATTTTTGTTTGTGGCAGCTAAGGCATGAAGCAGTCTTGCCCTTATTATTCGAAAAGAGAACAATTTGCTTAACCTCAAGAAACTACTGAAGTGCTAGTTGTTGAGCTACTAAGATGCCACCAGCCCTATGGTTGAGTGTGTTCTTCTCCCTTGTACATTTTCTTCCTAACCCATCCTATCTTCTCTCCCTTTGTCCTTCCTGACTCTCTTGGGGCTCTCCATTATCCCTGGTACATAATTATAAAGTAAGATGATTTTCAATAATGCCAACAAGTCTATGGCAATTGTAAGGTTTATAAATAAATACTAACATAACATAAGATAACATACAGAGAGGTGTTCTATGCCTTAACTAAGATTAGTGTCATTATTTGCAGCTATATATATATTCTGAAAATATATATGCTAATATTTTGTGATGAAAGATGAGCCCTATTCTAGAAAATGGGTGTCTTACCACCTTATTGTCAAGAGCTGGATAATGCGAATCTGTCTCTTGTATCCTTTTGTGTTGCCTGCAGATATCGTAACTCCTCTCAGCAGCCATAGACCACCATGCAGTTAACAAACACATGTAAGTTTCCACATGGCCCTTAAGAGGGTTCTAGTTAGAAGGAAAAGGCCACAAAGTGCAGAATAATCTTGGCAATATGGATAGTTCTCGATTGAAGGTGAGTAGCTTATACTGAGATAGAGTAGAAAAGGAGTCTAACATAATCTTCCAGCCTGAATGATCCAGCAGGGAAAAACAGCTGTAGGAACAAGGATAACAAAATCGGGGCGGAAGCAAGAACACTCCAGAATCGGGGAACATGGCGGCCGGTTGAAGCGCTGACCGCGAACTCCCATCGGACGAGAGACGCGGACGAGAGACGCGACCTGCGACCCCTGACCTGGAAACGACGCGCTGAGAGCCGGAGCAGTCCCGCAGTTGGATCGACGCGCGAGAGGATCACCGCGGCCGTAGAGGGGCCCCCTTGTTGTGACGAGGAAGAGGTTTGGAGGAGAGACGCCGGGGAAGAGACTAGGGGAGAGACTGGGATTGTGCAGGGCTCCTAGACCGGCGCCCCGGGTGAGTCGTCCCTCTTGCCGGGAAGAGCTGTTGATGGCGTTTTTTTTTTTTTTTTTTTTCTCTCTCGGTGTTGAGGTTGACAGAGCTCCCTGCGTGAGAGATACACACTGATAAATCCAGATTGGTAGGAATACCATAAATCGTTAATTAACCTGAACATCGGATCTTTAAAAAACAATCGCAGGTTGAATCTGCATAGGATTTTTTTTTTTTTTTTGTGAGCCTTTCTTTTTTTTTTTTAGACTTCTTCTGTCACCCACAGAGGTTTGATGTTAAACTCTCTTATCATTAACTTTGAGCATTGTCTCTTTGCTTTAAGAGTTATTCCAACGTTGTTTCTACTCCTTGAATTAGACCGAGTTGGGCATCACTGGGCATCATTTGCCTATCGGGCTTGGAGTAGCTATTTGAAGGACTCGGAAGGATCCTAGAAAATCCAGTCTCGGAATACGTTACTATTGGAGTGTACTTGTTTATATTGATCTCCCCGCCCCAGGTCGGGAGATTTAATTAAAAATCACGGCGAACAAGGAGGGGGGCGAAATTGCTTCGGCGAGAGGTGGTCAGGGGGTCCCCTGGAATCAAGCTTTAAATTCCAGTATTTGGGCTGAAGCAGTGAGGGGTGTGCGACGAGGGAGATCTTATACCTCTCGCTGTTCTCTTCGTGGGAGTTTACCGGAGACTCCGGGGCTTTCCACTAGGAGTAATTTGAACAGGAATAAGGTGGGAGGAGAACGTGATACCAGCAGAGCCTCTCGGTGCATGTCTCCAATCAAACGCCGCCCCAGGGTTGCACGGGCAGAGGTTAAAAACCTGGTTGGTGCAAGGACTTGTAAGCCCGGCCCCCTGGGTGTGAGTGATAAGCCCCAGGTTTATTCATCAGAGACTGTAGCAGTTACAAATCCTGGATATAAGACTCACGGCGAAGTCTCTTTAAAGGGGACTGATCAAATTTTGTCATCTGTGGGCCCTCCTATCCCTCTCTTGGGGGAAGGCCAACCTGAACTTCTGGGGAGGAGTGAATCACTGATCACAAGATATTTTCGGACTACTACCTTTCCATCGCAGGATATGGCAAATAGTCAACTAACCTCAGATGATTTAGAAATGTCAAATTTAGCTATGCGTTTGGCTAGGCGGTCGCCCCTAAATCCATTAGACAAGGATCTAGATGGACAGGGAGAGGATTCCTCTAAATTATCGGCTTTGTTAGAAGTGGAGAGCAACCCTCTCAGAGGTACAATGTCTTATGGTATGGACGTACAGGCCCTGCTAATCTCTCTTACTAAAGAGATTAGGGAAAAATTTGAGACATCAGAAAATAACCAAACAAGGATTCGGGAAGTATGTGAGGCTTTGGAAAATAAAATCACTTTGTTAACAGATCGGATGGGTAAACTCGAGACTGTGGTGGCGGCCCATGAGGAGCGGGTGGCAGCTCAATCTGAGGATATTTCACAATTAAAACGTGGAGAAAAGTTGTTACAGGACAAACTAGAGATTTTGGAAAATAACATGCGGAGAAATAATATCAGGCTTTTGGGTGTTCCTGAGGGATTGGAAGGGGAAGATATTAAGGGCTATGTGATTGCTTTGATAAAAGAGGTTATCCCAAATACAGCAGGGTTTAACCTGGAAGAGGATATTCAAAGAGTCCATCGTGACCCGTTCAAGAAAAATCCCGGGAGGAAGAATCCCAGGAGGATTCTGATAAATTTCAATACGTACTCTATCAAGGAAAAAATTCTGTCTGAAGCCCTTAAAGTTGGTGTTTTTTCCAAGGGGGATTGGGCCTTCAGGATAAGATCGGACTTGTCTAAAGCAACGTTAGATAGACAGTGGGAATTGGGAAATTTTATGCGTGAGCTTCGTTCTCTTGGGGCTACCGTACAGCTAAGGTTTCCGGCAGCACTCCGGATCATGTGGAAGAACAAAATGTATAACATGAGAGATCCGGGGGAGGTTAGCGCATTTATAGACCAGATTAAGGCGTCACAATAAGATCTAGTGGAAGTATCTCGTCCGATGGGGAGTTCGAATTTAGGATAACAGGATGGTTATCCTAGTAGAATCAGGGAGGGTTCCCCAGGGTAGGGGGGTTGGGTTTGGGTGGGAGTTGGGGTTGGTGTTGGTGGAGGGGGTGGAAGGCACTGGGTGTGGGGGTTTGGGTTGGGTTAGGTGGGTTAGGTGGGTTGAAAGGATAAAAATAAGAAAGTCCTCATATGTTGTTTACCTAGGAGGGGGGTGCGCTGTGCTTATGACGTTTTCCTTTTCTCCTGACAGATATGTCTAAGTATGGGAATTTAAGATTGAAATTTCTTTCTTGGAATGTGAATGGTTTAAGAGTGGTAAGCAGGAGGAGGAAGATTTTTGAATATTTAAGATTGGCGGAAGAGGAGATTATCATATTGCAAGAAACTCATCTCCAACAAACAGAGTGGGAGACCTGGGTTAAACGGTTGAATTGGGTTTCTCTTAGCGTATGCTCCTCCCAAACTAGTGTGATAAAAGGCGTGGCAGTTCTCATCAAAAAATCCATAAAGCTTAGGATAGGATCGGTGCAAGTTGACCCTAGAGGGAGATGGGTAGTGGTAGAACTGTGCGTATGTGGTTATTGGGTCACGGTGGCAGGCTATTATGGACCTAACCTAGATGATCCCACACCATTTCAAGAGTTATTCAATATTTTACTTCTAGCTAGATATCCAGTGGTACTAGGCGGAGACTTCAACATTTTGTTAGACCCTGTACACGATAAGTCAACCCCTCGAGGTACGGATAACTCTCCTAAAATGAGGGCACAGGTGAAACAAGCCATGCAAGATTTAGGATTGGTAGACATATGGCACTGCAGAGGAGGCGAAGGAGACAGATATACATTTTACAATAAAAAATATGGGCATAGATCTAGAATAGATTTTTTTTTAATACATAAAAGTTTATGCCCAGAGGTCAGAAAGGTAGCCCACAATCCAGCTCACCTCTCAGATCATTCAGCTGTAAAATTACACTTGGATATCAGGGTCGTAAATAAAGGTATTAGATGTATAATTAATCGCGCTATACTATTAGACGACTCTATAGTAGAAGCATTAAAAAAAGACACAAGAGATTTCTTTCTTTTGAACCAAGGTACGGCAAGTTTATGGTGTGTTTGGGACGCCTTTAAGGCTTATATTAGAGGGAGGCTTATGAGCCTGGCAATATACAAACATCGTGAAGAAAAAGAGAAATTGGGAGATATGGAATTATCTCTAAAAACCTTGCAAGCTGCAATCCATAAAGCACGAGCAGAAGAGAAGGTCAATTTATTAGAGGACTTGATATGTCAAGAGGTTAATGTTCGGACTAAGCTAGAGGCTTTTTTGGAAAATCGCAGTAAGTTAAAATGGGAAGCTAGCCGATATGCTCACCATGAATATGGAGAAGGTTGCAGTAAGCTACTAGCATGGAAGGTTAAGTCAGACCTCTCTAAAAGATATATTTCAGCAGTCAAATCGGACAATACGATTTGTGTGGAGCAAGAAGAGATTGAGGGGGCATTTGTATCTTTTTTCCAAGACGTATACTCAGAAAGCCTGGTTAATTCAGACGAGTCGATTAGTGATTTTCTAGAAAAACTACACCTTCCAGCTCTAGAAGATTCTGAAAAGACCCTATTAAATTGTAAAATAAATGAGGCTGAGCTTATTGAAGGCATAAAAGCGTTAAAAAAAGGAAAGGCCGCTGGTCCAGACAATCTACCTAATGAATTGTACAAGGTCTTGGGGGAAGTTATTAGTCCTTTTTTATTAGAATTATTTAATTCTATGCTGGTTGAGGGGGCTCAGACGCCTAAATCCTGGAGAGAGGCTATAATTTGTCTAGTTTTAAAGCCAGGTAAGGACCCAATGTCTTGTGCATCTTACAGACCCATCTCCCTGTTGAATGCCGACTACAAACTTTATACAGGGATTTTAGCCAGGAGATTAGGGAGTGCCATAGGCAATCTGATTCATACGGATCAAAAGGGTTTTATGAAAGGGAGGTATCTCCAGGATGTAACACATGAGTTATTTGCTGCAATAGATCTGGCGGAACAAGAAAAGACCCCTCTGGCGATTCTGACTTTTGACGCAGCAAAGGCCTTCGATCGGGTCAATTGGTCTTTTTTGAGGTTAGTGCTGGAAAAAGGAGGCTTGGGATTTCCTTTTGTTAGGACAGTCAGGGAATTGTATAGATGCCCCTCAGCGAGAATTCTGGTCAACGGCCAGTTATCACAAGAATTTAGGATTTGGCGGGGTACGCGACAGGGATGTCCATTGTCTCCCTTGCTTTTTAACTTATATATTGAGCCTCTGGCAATTTCTCTTAGGTTAAGTAAGGAAATTACTCCATTTCAAAGTGGGGACTGGGAAAAAAAAGTAGCATTATATGCGGATGATCTTATGCTATACACCAAGGATGTTAGTTCTACCCTACTAGCGTTCAATACTTTGATGGAGCAATTTGGTAAACTTTCTGGTTACAGCGTAAACACAGAAAAGACAGAAATAATGTGTTGGAATTTGACTTATGCTTCTCCTTTAGTCAAACAAGAGATCAGATATTTGGGTATACGATTAACAAATGATCTAAATGAGGTACCTAAACTAAATTTTAACATAACATACAGAGAAACCAAAAAATTGCTAAAGACGTGGGCCGCTCTCCCTCTTTCCATAATTGGAAGATCCAACATTTTGAAGATGTGTATTCTCCCAAAATTCACCTTTTTATTCAACACTATTCCACTAGAGTTTAAGAACTGCTGGTTTAAAAAACTACAGGGGGATTTATCCTCGTTTGTATGGGCCTCTAAAGGAGTAAGGATCTCGTGGAAAAAGATGAGTAAAAAAAAAGAGTGGGGGGGCATTGCGTCTCCAGATTTCTTCAAGTATTATCTGGCATTTCAATTAAAAAACATTAGAAACCTATTGAATAAGAAGTCAGAATATGATCCGGCGTGGAAAGCCTTAACGGCACACCTCGAGGAAAAAGCAGATCATTTTCTATATAAATTCGGCCATCCTAAGTACTTCAAGAAGGTACGCTTGAAGACACTCAGACATGCATGCAACATTTGGATGCACTTTCGGAAGGTGCTAGAGATACCCTATTTTTGCAGCTCTTCCCCCATTTGGGATTCACCTGGCACTCCTGAATGCCTCACTGATAAATTATCAATTCCTTTGAGAGTGAGTGGGATTGTAAGATGGGGCCAGATAATGGAAGGACCAGAACTGTTAAGCTGGTCGACACTTTATGAAGGGACTGGAGGCACAGTCTCCAAATTCAAGTATCTTCAGATAGCTAGTTGGGTTAAATCGCAACAAATAGGAGAAATAGGAAGGAATATATGGGAAGGGAAATTAAACCAGAAAATCATTAATAAGGAAGTTGCTCTGTGGTACCATGCTCTGTTGGAAGCAACAAGGGATGGGACATCCCTTCCCTTGTCGAAGTGGGGGGGGATCTTTCCAACTCTAGATGTGAAATCTTTATGGAATAGGTCCTGCTCAGAATTGTGGTTCACGACCAGCCCGGCAGAGTTGAAGAAAAACCATTTGTTCACACTTCATAGGGTTTACTGGACGCCGGCCAGATTAACAGCTATCGGGAAAACTCAGAAAAACTGTCCGAGGTGTGGTGACGATAAGGCAAACGATATACACATGTTTTGGCAATGTTCAAAGTTGTGGGAATATTGGGAGGAGATAGGAAACACTTTAAAGATAATATTTAATGTGAACGTAAAATTGGATCTTTCTATGGTGGTGTTTGGGGTCAGTGAACAGGGTATGAATTATCAAAAATTGTCAGCACATCAGGAGCACCTGTTGTTTGTATTAATACTTTTGGCTAGACGAGAAATTTGTCGTAAATGGGTTGACCCCTTTCCCCCCCGTTCTAAGGATTGGCAAATATCTGTAAATCGAATGTGCATAATGGAACAACGAGGTCCCCTTTCTAGAAGGGATAACTTCTGGATGAACTGGGAAAATGTCTACCAATAGTATATTACTGTTTTGCTGTCTGGTCTCCTCCTCGTGCAACTTAAGTCCAATGATTAGTACTCCCCTTACCCAATACTGGGCGATGCTTTGGTTATGACTAGGTTTTATAGAAAATAGTATATCCTGGTTGATGGCATACGATTGGGAGAATAATAAAACGTAGACCAAACGGGACGACCCAAGGGTTACGTTTCCCCCGTCCGGTACCATTTTTCCTCTACCAAAGCATGGGTGATAATTATGAGGACGAAAAAAAAAAAAAAAAAAAAAAAAAAAAAAAGGATAACAAAATCGGGAGCAAAAAGTACATAAGGGGAGCAAAGAACGTAACTAAAATAAGAAATTGAAAGCATTGCAATGCACCCTTCTGTCATCCAAGTTCCCTTATATAGGAGTAGAAAAGGAAATTATTTCACAGGAAAATGGTCGATGACCATCTTGGACAGGGACATTCCTGCAGAACAAATCTAGAAGATGAACATATAGGTTAGGAATGACTATAACCCTAGCTACCCCCAATGTCATAAGAAAGTGAGGCTGTTTTCCCATGGCAGGGGCAAAAAGAGAGATCAAATGCCTGACATACTGCCTTTCATCTTTCTGGTGTCTCTGATCCTCCAAACCACTGTACCTCGCCTTACAAACTCTTAGACCAACATCCTGGACTGTGTTCAAAAGGTCCTGCCACCACCAGACCCCTTCCTGTGCTATCCCAGCTACAAGCATGCAATCACAACCCTGCAGTCTTGGGTGAAACAGACAGGGAATCCTTCTTGCGTGCGAAGTGTATCTCCTCTGCAGAACCAGGCCACTCTCCAGTGAGCTGTGTATGGAGATGTAAAACTCACATTTTTTACCTGATGTGATATTACTTTGTACCTATGTATATTGGAAAAACACTGGGCCATTTGGGAATTAAAAAATATCAGCATCAAAAGCATCTAGAAGATAGGTAAGTAAAAAGGGTGAATTGTTAACTCACAATGTATATATTAACACATATGCATACAAATACATAAATACATTCTTAATTAGATGAGCCTTACGCCTCAAAAAAGTGGAACAGTCCTGCAGGCATTATTATTCATGAGAGACCAAACAACAATGGCAAATGTTTAACTATGGCATTACAGCAAGAGCTTCTGATTGTGGAACTCTGGGAACAGGTTTGAGTCTCAGTGTTGGCTCAACCTCCTGTGATTCTGGGCAAACCACTCATTATGAGTTTGGCAGTCGGACCACTAGACCTCCATGTTGGTGGTCATGAAATGACCGCCATGTTGTCAGTCTTTCAGACTGCCCTATTACGAGTCATGCAGGCAGGACTGCTGACCGCCAAGTAAAAAGCAAAAAATGAAGACCAGCAGTGGCAGGGAGGGCTGGAAATTGGCAATCTGACCTCCAGAGCCGACAGCTCTGCAATCAACCATTGTCTATATTACAAGCACAAAGTTGCCATTGCTGACCCCCATGGCGGTCCCCCAATTGCAGTCCGAACCACGGCAGTCCACGGTCACCAAAGTAATAGACAACGGCACACTGGATGATTTAAAAAACAGGACAGCTGGCACACATTGCCACACTGGACAAACCTGCAAAGGACACTATAAACACACCCCTTCACAGACCATAATCCTTTGCATTTACACTGCAACCCACAGAAGCCAGAGCTAATTATTTTCCACACAGTACAGATACTAAGCACCACTTTTTTCACCATCTCATAAAACACCCTGCATACACATTTGTCTAGTCATACCCTTTTGCACTTCCCCTCCTTAGTAAGTCACTGTCACTCATTTATTTTTTTCCCCACCATGATCCCCGTTTCTCAGAAGGTGAGTTAAGAGTCATTGTGGTTAAAATCATAAGACTAGAGCCAGAATTGTTTGGAGCACAAGTCCAGTACACTCCTCTCAGTAGGAAAATGGAAATGTGGGACAGAATCGTCAACAGAGTCAATGCTGTAGGCACCACCCTGCACACAAGGGAGGACCTTAGGAAGAGGTGAAATGACCTCAGGGGCAAGGTGCATTTCCTGGTCTCCAGGCACCAGCTGCATGGCAAGAAGATTGGCGGTGGCCCTCCCTGTTCCCCATTACATCACTTCCCCTGGGAGGAGAAGGTCATGGCCATCTTGCATCCTGCAGGCTTGACAGGAATACCTGGGGGAGTGGAGTCTGGTAAGTCACAACACAAATAATTTCACCAAAATGCTATGTCATGCATGCTCACAGCTCACCTTTTGCCACTTTTACTGTTACTCTACTCACCAGCCCAGTGTCCACCAGTACAAAGACCTCTATTTGGCAACTTACATTTGAAGTATACTCACTTGAGAAGATGATATTTGTATAGTGTGTAGTACAGGGACTGACATGACTACAACTCCCAACAGGCACTATTATATACTTCCAAACACCAGACTAGTGGTCACTTCTCCAAATACCCCTGTTTGATACATATCAATTTAAGGGTACACAGCTGGGGAGCCAACATTTGTCAAGTATCTGTAGTACAGGCACTGACATGACTACAATTCCCAGCAGACACTAGTCCTGTGACTACAAACACTAGCACAGTGGTCACATGCTACAACTCATCTGTCTGTGAACTCTCAATTGAAGTGTACTCATCTGGAGGGAGAACATTGGTCACATGTGTGTACTAGAGAAAGTGACCTGACTGCAACACACAGGAGGCACTGTTTAACTAACTCCAAACACCAGACCAGTGGTCTCTTGTCTAAAGACCACTGTCTGGCAACTCACAATTTAATCTTACTATCCTGGGAGGATACCATTTTTCAAATGTGGGAAGTAGAGGGAGTGGCATGACTACTGGGGCCAAGGAAGGCCTTGTGTCTGTAAAACCAACCACCAGCCCAGTGTTCTCTTATCCAAATACCATTGTTTGGTCACTCACAATTGCAGTGGACTCACCTGAGAGGACATTTGTATGGAGTGTGTGTACTACAGGGAGTTACATGGCTGTAATCCCCAGGAGACTCTGTTACTGTCACTCCAACCACCAGTCCAGTGTCCTGTTTTCGAAAGACTCCTGTTTGGTAACTCACACATGATGTGTACTCACCTTCGGGGATAATATGTGTATACTGTGTGTACTAAAGAGAGTGACATGACTGCAACTTCCACCAGGCCTTGTGTCTGTAACTCCAAACACCAGCACAGTGTACTCCTGTCCAAGGTCCCGTGGGTCTTAACGCTCAATTGAAGTGTACTCACCTGGAAGGATGCTATTTGTATAGTGTGTGCAGAAAAGGAATTTACATGATTGCAACTCCCAGGAGGCTCTCTTACTGTCACTCCAACCACTAGCCCAGTGTCCTCTCCTTCAAATACTCATGTCTGGTAACATACATGAAGTGTACTCACCTGAGAGGATAATATTTGTATAGTGTGTGTAGTACAGGGACTGACATGATTGCAGCTCCCAGCAGGTCCTGTTTCTGTTTCTCCTAACACCAGCACAGTGGTCACTTGCCCATCTACCCCTGTTTGTCAACTCACAAATGAAGCATACTCACCTGGGGGGGGGGGGGGGTAATATTTGTACAGTGTGTATAGTACAGGGACTGACATGACTCCAATTCCAAGCAGGTCCTGTTTCCCTAACTCCAACCACCAGCACAGTGGTCACTTGCCCACATACGACTGTTTGTCTGCTCACAAATGATATTCCCCTGGGGAGAACATTGGAAAAGTGTGTGAACTAGATGGAATAACCTTACTGCAACTCACAGGAGGCACTGTTTCAGCAATGCAAAACAACAGAACAGCATTCATTCGTGCGTGTAGTAGAAGGGCTGACATGACTCCAAAGGCCAGGAGGGCCCATCTCTTGCTTCACTCACTAGCCAAGGGTCACCTTCTCCAAAGACTACTGTTTGGTAATTCACACCTGAAGTGTACTCACCTGGGGATTACATTTGTATAGTGTGTGTAGTACAGGGACTGACGTGACTGCTAAGGCTAGGAGGCACTGTTTCTGTAACTCCAAACACCAGTCCAGAGTTCTCTTGTCCAAAGACCCCTATTTGGCAACTCAGTCCCAAATGACGTTTACTCACTAGGGGAGATACCATTTGTCAAGTATTGGGGAGTAGTGAGAGTTACCTGACTGCAACTCCCAGGAGGCACTGTTTCTGTAACTCCAACCACCAGCCCGGTGTTCTCATCTCCAAAGACCCCTGTGTCTTAAATCTATACAGAAGTATACTCACCTGGGAGAATATTTGTATAGGGTATGTAGTACAGGGAGTTATATGCCTGCTGAGGCCAAGAGGCATTGTTTCACTAACTCAAAACACCAGTCCAGTGTTCAGTTCCCCAAATACCCTTCTTTCTAAAATCACAAATGAAGTTTACTTACCTGTGGGGATGACATTTATCAAGTGTATGAAGGAGAGGGAGTAACATGTCTGCTAATACCAGGAGACTCTGGCCCTCATTACGACCTTGGCGGGCGACTGAAGCCACCCGCCAAGGTCTGACTGCCGGGCGGCCGCCAATGCAGCCACACTCCTGCAGCGGCCATCAGGAGATCCCCGCTAGGCCGCCGGGCGGAAACCTGGTTTCCGCTCGGCGGCCCAGCGGGGATCTCGGCCGCAACGCAGGAGCCTGCTCCAAATGGAGCCGACGGTGTTGCGGCCTTCCGACGGGTGCAGTTGCACCCGTCGCACTTTTCACTGTCTGCATAGCAGACAGTGAAAAGCTGCACGGGCCGTGGCAGGGGGCCCCGCGACTCCCCTTTCCGCCAGCCTTTTCATGGTGGTGCAAACCGCCATGAAAAGGCTGGCGGGAGGGGAACTCGTAATCCCCTGGGCAGTGCTGCCCTGGAGGATTACTCCTGCCGGGACTAAAGTGGAGGCAAACCGCCTGTCCCGGTGGTGCGACCGCGGTGCTTCCGCCGCGGTCATAATACCAGGGATTTCACCGCCAGCCTGCTGGTGGTGAAATCCGCCGTAACAAGCCTGGCGGTCCAGGACCGCCAGGGTAGTAATGACCCCCTCTGTCTCTCCAACTCCAAAGACAAGCCCGGTGTTTTCATGCACAAATACTCCTGTGTCTTCACTCTCAAATGAAGTTTACTCATCCCGGTGGATAACATTTGCATGGTGATGGGAAGGAGAGGGACTGACTGGAATGCTAAGCTCAATAGACACTGTGTCTCTAATTTCAACCACAAAAACAATGTTCACTTGCCTAAATCTATTTATGAACTCTCAATTAAAGTGTACTCACCTGGGAGGATACCATTTGTCAAGTGTGTGTAGTGTGGAGAGTGAAATGACTGCAACTCCCAGGAGGCACTGTTTCAGTAACTCCAAACGCCAGAATAGTGGTCACTTGTCCAAATACCCTTGTCTGCTAACTCTCAATTGAGGTTTACTCCCCTGGGAGGGACCGAGATACAGATCATGCTCAATGTGTCTGGCCACCTAGCTCCATCTTGACCAGCTATTCCAAGATGAAACTATCGAGGACAAGAAGGACAGTTTACCCAGTGTGTAAAACAAGGATCCCAAAGGCCTCAAGATGTATCACCAGAATGGTATTGGCAGCAGACACATTCACAGTGTACTGATCACATCACGACTCCAATCAAAGTAGAACATTTTTATTAGTTAATAAAAATGATAAAACTCCAACGAATAATGCGAAATCCATCATACTATGCACAGCACAGTAATGGGTCTTAACTTTAATACATTCTTTAAAGAGGGGACAAAAGCAATGTTTTGCCAAGTGTGCAAACAAGCCAGTCATAGATTTAGACAAATTATAAATGCAAAATGGTCCCCCCCAATCCTTTACATTCTCCCATGGATCATATTCTATTTGGCCTGAATATCCATATTTAAATGTTCACTGGCCAGAGCAAGGTGCAAAATTACGCAGAAGTAAAACTAATGTGCCAAAAGTTCCTTGTCCCATATGATCAACCACACAACATATTCAATCCTTTGCATACCATTGATTTTAGGACCTACACTGACAGGAATAGTATACAAAATTAGGCAAAAAGCGCATATCTTTCAGTCTTCATAAAAAAACAAATATCAAAATTGCCTATTATCAATTATGAGACCCTCACTGACCGGATTAATGTGCAAAATTAAGCCAAAAGTGCATATTATTCAGTCTTCACAAAAAACAAATGTCAGGACCAATAATAATTAGGTGAATGATGACTCCAGTCACATATAGAACAATGTCCTGTGTCTGCCTGCATAACAATGAGCTAGGCCACAAAATGACCAAAAACATAAGTTGCCAATGTTTTGCCTGCACTGGTTGCAAGATGGCATTCTCAGGCCATCCTCCCAAGGGCTAATGATTTGCACATTTTAGTAGCTGCTTGACTTAGATGGAATCAGCATGCTTCACAAATGTCAGATCAATACAACCAATATCATGGCTACTTGCCACAATAAGATTAACTGCAAAATAACTTGTACAATGCTTAATGTAACACTAAATTGTTGGAGGTAGATGTAAAAATACAACCAGTAACGTATCTTTCACATCAACAGGTTGAGCTGCCACTGGGCACACAGAGGCCACATAAGAGACTGCCACTATTCCGATGGATGAAGCCCTCAGTGAAGAAGACATTCCTGGACGTCTGGACATGGAGGACAGTTCTGGCTCATCTTGGCAACCTGGTCAGACACCAACAGTGAGTCTCACTGTGGCCACATCAACACCTCCCAACCAGGTTGCCTCTACATCACAGGCAACCATTTACCCCAACCTGTGTTCCGATCACAGTGTCTACCATCTCGTGCCCCAGTCCTGGATCCTGAGTTGCAGCACAATACTTCCCACAATGAGGATCCAGGAACCAGTGGGAGAGGGCACCCTTTGACAAGGGCACATAGCTGTGGGGGTAGGTTGGGTGGTAGGAATGCGGTAGGCCAGCAAGTTGAGGCCACTGGGGTTGCTCCAGCCAGGACACCATCAGCCACATCTTGGGGGTCTATCAGGAATCCCAAGGCATGACGGGCCAGGTCTTGACCGAACTCCGGGAATTAAAGTGGCCACAGAGGGACATCCATAGGGATATACGTGTACAGTGGGAGGCTCACAATACCAACATGACCTTCCTAATAGGGGAGATGAGGGACATTAACACCACAGTGAGCAGAACTTTACACCACCACTCTACCCCTTCCTTTGGCATATCTACTCAGGCCCTTCTTAATTGGTGCCAGCCTCTGGATGGGAGGCCCTGCCAGAGAAACAAGCCCCAGATCCCTGCATCTGTAGCAGCAGATCTCCCCACCACATAAGCAGGGACATCCAGGCAAGGATCCTGGAGGTGCGGATGGCAAGACACCCACCACTGCCAGCATGCGATCTCTTACTAATGGAACTCCTTTGTGTGCCACACACTAACTCTGTTGACTGATCCCAAACTACCCACCATTTCCAATGGGAGGAGTACTGTGGACTTTGGAATCCCAATGACGTGGCATCTACTTCAATGATTTCATTCACAATGACACCTTCACTTTATTATTTTTCGTTGTTTCTGTCAAAATTTAATTTACTGCATCAGCACTGTAATAAACTCACCCATCACAAACTCATTCTCCATGTGCTTAATTTCAACATTTTGCTATGTAGAGATGTAAGACCATGTGAACCATATGATGAAGACATAACTTATTTGTGCAAGGAGGGATTTGTTACAGGTACACAGGATCCTGCTCAGGATTACAATCATTACATACAAACACATCAGTGCAAGTGTCTGGTCACACCAAACATTTTATTCCAGTGTACAGCACGCAGGTTGTCCTTACGTCTGGACCTTTGTGACATAAGAATGTGTGGCTCATTCTAAGTCAAAGTACATGTTCCAGGGTACAGCCCCCCAGACCACGGGAGGGATGGATTTGTCAGACATTGGCCTGTAGAATAGGCAAACATTAAAGTGGATGATGTCAGCAGCTTGAGCCTTAACACATACCTCACCAAAGTAATCCAACATCACATAATCCAAGATACATAAATGTGGCAGACAACAGTCCCTGATGGCACAGGCACTGTGGCCTGCAATGATGAAACACATCTACAGCTACATACAGATCATACAAGAAGAGTGTTTAGCCAATGTGAAGGGTCAATGACTTGCTCTCAATCAATAACTACATATTTCATGCCCACCTGATGACACACATGATGCATTCGGCCCAACACAAACATGTCCAATGTGCACTTCTGACCTTCCACCCAAACACTGTGCAAGCTGCCTTGGCACCAGTCTCATACACCCCAAATCTGCGACCTATATTACCTGGAACAATCCATGTCCACTTTGTATGTCAGAACAGCATCAGATAACTGTCAATGTCACAGCTCTGAAATGCCCACATAAGGATATCATGGTGAAGGTACCTGTACAAAGGCAAAACATGAAGTATAGGCTTGAAAACATACCTATTACACAAATCACATAGCAAGCTACTGGAAATGTAATTACATTGGAATGAAACTGACACAAACAAAGCCACATTATCAAGGTGGGGATATGTCAAAGGCTAACTCTTCAAACAGCCTTTGGCTGAATATTGCAGAGTATCATCTCCCTAGTTGTTTCTGAAACACTCACCTACAGTTAATTGTACAGTCACAGTCATTACATGACATACAATCATGAAAAGTAGCTGTTGATGAGATCTTCCTACAAGTCATCTCTTTCCACTTCACAACAGTCATCCTCATTTGGCATTTCAGGAGTCTCACCCAGTGGCACTGCAGGTTCCCCCTCCACTGGGATGAACGGGATATTCCTCTGCAGGGTGTAGTGGAGCATGAAGCATGCCACAGTGATCTGACACATTTTTCCAGGTCAGTAGAGGAGGGCTCCACCAGTCCGGTCAAGACACCAAAATCTAGCCTTAAGAAGCCCAAAAGCCCACTCAACTGCCCACCGTGTTCTTCCATGGGCCTCATTGAAGCAGACTTCCACTGGCATAGTTGGATTCCTTAGTGGCATCAACAACCAAGGACAGTTTGTATATGCGTACTCTCCTGTTAAGTAAAGTAAAGGGATATATGTGAAACAATGGTTCACTCACTTCATGATTGTAGCACCAGACTTTGCACACACAATCAGGACAGATGTGACCTACCAACCAGCCAGGCCCTCTCTAGGTATAGTTGTGACATCAGCTGGGGTGTGGTGCTGTTCTGTATTATGAAGGAATCATGGAATGAACCTGAATAACGGGCATAGACATGAGAAATGTAGAGATCCACCAAACAGACAACTAGCACGTTGATGGAATGGAAGTTCTTTCTGTTTCAATAGACTTGTTCATTGGCCTGCGGTGGGACCAGTTCCAATATGTGTGCCATCAATGGGCCCCACCATGTGTGGGATGGTTGTAAAAAGTCAGACTTCACATCGGCTAAATCCTCACATCAGGGAAGCCGGACCTTTTTGTCCAGGTGTTTCAACATTGCTGAGAGGACATCCTTCAACACCAGACTGAACATAGATTGGGACATACCAGCAGTTAGGGCCACTATATGTTGGAAGGCCCTGTTTCTAGGAAGTGCAATACTAACATGACTTGTACAATGGGCGGTATGCTGATTGGATAACTAAAAGCTGGCATCAGATCTGACTCCAACTGACAACATAAGTCCACTATTGTTTGTCTATCCAGGCGGTAATATTTTTTTATGTGGAATTGTTCCATGGTCTGAAGGTCTGGGAGTAGATGGTAGACATGAGGTTGTTTTATCCCCCCTTCTTCCTGGGTACCTATGTATGACAAGACATGATTTGTGGCATTAGTCAGTGTATCCAAATCAACATACATGATGCATGCCAATTATATCACAGCTGCAAATAACACAAGGGTCACATGTGACCCCCATGGTTTTCCACACGTGTCCACAACATGTATATTGACCAAACTCATAGATGTGCACACAAT
The DNA here is from genome assembly GCF_031143425.1 of Pleurodeles waltl. Taxonomy (NCBI): domain Eukaryota; kingdom Metazoa; phylum Chordata; class Amphibia; order Caudata; family Salamandridae; genus Pleurodeles; species Pleurodeles waltl. The sequence goes on along the minus strand of NC_090444.1, from coordinate 1,146,327,103 downwards.
TGCCCCTCGAAATGTGACTGGATATCCCTACCACCAAAATGACCATCAGCTGTGTGCCCCATTATTAAATGCCCTCGCTTTCTTTTTTTTCCCACTACTCTGCCGCCATGTCCAATAGGGTACATGGCTGGCAGCCGAATACTAATTCAAAGGGGCTATGACTAGTGGATAATTGTGAATGGGTTCTGATGGCATACAATGCTAAAGGAAGCTTTTCCTCCCAGTCCCGTCTAGATTCAGAAATATTTTTTATAAGGGGTGTTTTGATGGTTTTGTTGTAGCGCTCCACTGACTCATCTGTTTGGGCATGGTAAGAAGAGGTACAAATATGTGTAATCCCAAGGATGTGACATATTTGGGTCATGAGTCTGGGCATAAAAGGAGTTCCCTGATCTGTAAGGAGCTCCTTGGGAAATCCCAAATGAGAAAAGAACTCTATCATGGTTTGGGCTACGATTTTGGTTGTCATGCTTGTTAGGGGAATGGCCTCGAGATATCTTGTGGCATAGTCAACCATACCAATATGTATAGGTATCCCTTTGAAGACAGCATGAGTGGACCCACCAGTTCCATCCCTACCGGTGAAAATGGTGCTTAAATAATAGGCATAGGTTGTAATAGTGCCTTAGGTATTTGAGAAGTATTGAGTAACTGGAAGCATTGACAGCTACTACAAAACCATCTGAGATGTGAGAAAACCACAGACCAATAGAATCGCTTTGAAAATATTCTTCTGTTTTCTCCCTACCATAGTGACCCCCACCAGTTTGACTATTGGCCAGGTAGAATACTTGTTTTCAAAAAGGGGCAAGGATGGTTAGTTAGGTGTTGGTCTCCCCATTTTGCTTGACTGTTTGATATAACAACCCTTTTTTAAAATAGGTACCTACCTGTCCTGTCTTAGTGTCAGCTGCTGAAGCTCATGCATGCTGTAAGGTAGGATCTTCTTTCCGGCACACCCCAAAACTTCCCAGAGTGGTCAAAACCTTCATAGCTGTAGGAGGAAAGGGAGTGGAGGCAGAGTTTTGGAATAGCTGAAACCTCCTCCTGTTTTCTCGCTTTTCTCTTTGACTCAAGGACGTCTTTTCCTTAACCCATCTATCTATTCAGTCTGGAAGGGAGCATACTTCAGCCACTCATGCTCCCTATCTTTGGGATGGGTAGTCTCCAGTAATTCGGTGAAGTATGGGTAGTCAGTCCCTATTATTACATCCTCCACTAAGTGAGGAATACCCCGACTTTTACCGGTTCTTCCCAGCCTCTCCAATTTATCACAGTTTCAGCTACAGGATATGCCTTACTGTCCCTGTGGACACATGTTAGAAGAATGGTTTCTCCATCTATTCTCTGCTGAGGTAAAACCCTATCGGCATCTATGACCGACTGCCAACCGCCTAAGTCAACCAAGATGTTGACTATTACTTTATTGACCTTTATGGGCTTAATGTAGTGTTCTGTGTTACCTCCAGTCCACAAAACTCTACTAAAGAAGCACCCCACTTTCACGGGCTCTGGGCTAGAGAGTTTCTGGGGGCAATTTCTATCGATATGACCACACTCTGTACAGTTATAGCACTGAGGTCCCTGGCCCGCTTCTTTGCTTGAATGATGTGCTGGGGACTGAGTTTCTGAGACTACCCTTGAGACCTGTTTCATAGGGGAGACTGTCTTCCAATTGGGTGTGTTAAAGATTGATGTTCTTGAATATGTTACCTTAAAATCAGAGGATCAATGAAAAGCACAAGCGAGGTCAATAGCTAAAGGAACTGTAGTACCCGGATTTTGTCGGATCCAATTCCTAGTGTTTCCAGGAAGCACCCACCGGTATTGCTCCAATAGAACTTTATCGATTATTTCTTCCTTTGTGACTTCCGTGGGCTTCGACTATCTTACTCCCATATCTTGTACCCTGTAACACAGGGCCCTAGGTTTTTCTGTGGCAACCCATATTATTTTACAAAGCTTGACCCTATAGTGTTCGCTGTCAAACCCCAATATTTCCAGAATAGCTTTTCTGATTTCGTCGTAAGGGGTGGAACCCTGGGATTGACTGTCTGATATGCAGTCTGTAACTCTTCCCTGCTATGTATTGGCCCCATCGATCTTGTGGCCAGGTATCCCAGGTCGCTACCTTTTTGAAATTAGTAAAAAAAGGAATGAGGGTCCTTCCCAGCCTAGCAATCCTATCAGTAAGTCTTTGTAGGGCGGTTTCGTGGACAAACTGATTGTTTGCAATTACCATAGCCTGTCACTCTGTAGGTTTTCCCGATCCTGCTGTGCTTCCTTGGCTTGCTCCTTGATTACCAATTGCAAGTGACGCTGTCCGTCCACTAATTGAGTGATCGTGTCTTTTAGAGTGATCTTGGGTTCTGTAGTCACCGCTGCTTGCTGCATCTTGATCCCACTTCTGACACCACTGTAGCGGGGAGGTTTTGTATGAGCTTGAGATATCAGCAGACGTACAACGACTCTGTTTTCTTGTTTTCTTTTTTTAAATTATCTTTGTATCCACACTATATACGTAAATTGCAGTGTTTTGGCTGTTATTGTGCTTGTATTTTCTGCCAAAAGTGACGTATTTTCTTCCTTTTGAGTCTTCTCTCTGTACTTTTTCAGGACAGTTATCTCTCAGATGACCACGTGACTTCAGGAGAAAACAGAAGAGGGTTCCAGGTAAGTGTAGGGTCCTTCCTATTCAGCCATAACACCACAAAGGGGGGAAGAGTGAATTGTGAGGGACGTTACACCTCACAGGCTTTGTGCAGTTTTGTGAGTATTTCAGTATTTAAACACTCTTGTGCCTGTGTTTTTAATGCCCAAAGATCTAACAGAGACCAAAACATGCACTCGTAGAGGTTGCTCTACTCCCCACTCACTCCGCATCCTCCCCCTTGAACCATCCATTATGATCACATCTGCGGTCACATACCTCAGACAGCATCCTTCTACTCACGTGCCTTCATGTCGCGTAGCTGGTTTGTTCCATTTTTTTCCAGCATCACAACCCTGTCCCATGGCTCCAGGTGATTTCTGGCATCTCCGACTTTTCCTCTCTTTTCAGTGCCTGTCTCCTCTGACTTCACCAGGTTCGATGGACTCGCTGGCTTCGGCGTCCTCCCTGTGTTCAGCATTTCTCAGTCACGTGCTCCCTCTTCCGGGTTCAGCGAGTGCCCCTGCCTGGTCTGGGCGGTGATTTGTACATCCTCATGCACAGCTACTGGACTCATGTTTTCTCCCCCTTCAGTACCCCGGGGGCATGATATAGTGCTCTGAAAAGGAACAACAACATACATGATCGCTGGGGCCTTCGGAGGTCTTTCTCACGGTGATTACCCTGGGACTTGCTGATTCATTGTGTTGTGGATTTTGGGGACATCTCTCCCTGACATATTACACATGATGTCTACAGTGTCCGTTTCCATGCCACGTGTGGCCTATCTGAGCAACATTAGTACTACCACCATGACTCAACTGGGACAAATATTACTTGGTGAAGTGTGCATTGTGGAACTGCTTCCAGTGTGACATGAGTATTTCCAAGTCACCTTCTCCAGGCTATTGTACATTTGCCAGCAACATGGCAGGATTTTGGAGCATCATTTCTTATTCTTGGGTTATTATGTATGTGACAAATAGATGTGTGCATGACCTTGTGGGGGATCAATGGGAATGGGGCCTGGAATTGGCCTACTATTGTATGACAGCAGGTATGGCATGCTGTGTTTTATCACTTTTCATTCCTCTGTAGTTGCAGTCCGAGAAAGCGTGTTAGTACATCAGCTCCAGGAACAACATTAAATGCAACATGGATCCCTTCAAGCTACAGCAAGGAAACCGTTCCGGAAGAGAAGCAATTCAAAGGCTTCCTAAATGTGAAGTTGATCAACATGGAAACCTCGTCATCGTTTGATGATAGGTGTGAAAGTTTTGGTTCTGATAATTTTGCAAACCCTTCCTGTGGAGGTTCCCTGGCCGCTAGGAGTCAAGTGACAGCACAGTGATTTGCCTATGCTGAACCAAATGGACTGACCTATGGCCTTGGACTTTAAAAACTTTAAATTGAATAAACCAAACAGTTGTCCTGCAATTCCTTTTCTACCTTTATGTTGTTCCTGAGTGATTTGTGTTGTCTGCCTACAGTTATTTGTGTTTCAACCTGCTTGCTGATCAATTTGCTGTTGTTTGCACTATCTGACTTTGTGGGCAGTGCTGGTGTCTCCCAAGACAAGGGTATATGTTGACTGTATATATATGTGGGTGTAAATGCAATGGTGGTGTCATGGCATTGTGTACTGCTTGGCACGGTAAGTATTTCATCTTGTGTTGTCAAATGTGAACTTGTCCCCCTGATATGGAACATAGATTCATCTAATATGTAGAAGCTTGAGTTTTGTTTGTGCAGACATGGAATGTGTTCAATTGTGCAACCTTTGTTTGCATTTGAGTGTGCATGTGCCCATTTAGCTGTGTGTACCTTGCAGCTACTTCATCTAGATGCATGCCCCATGCAGATAGAGTTGTATGTGCTTTGTTGACTTGCACTTCCACATTGTGCAGATAGGCATGCCATTTGAGTCTAGTATTGTTTGTCCCTGAGATACATGAAGGGCCAGTTCCTGTGCAAATGTTGTTTAAGGGGCATTTGCAAAGTGATATGTGTCTCAATGCAGACCCCTTCCCTGAGTGTGCCTGATGGCCCCATCCCTTTTGGGAAGGGATTGTTTGCCTAGTGAGCTTGGTATATTTGTCTGTCTATTGGGCATTCCATTGTCCTTCCATTGTGCTGCAATGTGGGTGATATGTGTGCCCATTGCAGGGCTGTTTACTGGGAGTGGTGATTGTGTTCCATGCAACATCTATACATTTGTGTGTTGAATGTGATGACAGTCCATGGCGTGTAAGGAATGTGAGTGTGTGATTGGTATTTGTAGGTGGGATGTTGGTGTGTTGTTGGTGTTGTGTGAGACAAAGTTGTGCACACTTAACTATCCCTGTGCCTGAGATGAGCAGATGTGTGTTTTTGGGTAGTGTTGCGGTGTAATGTGAGTGACCTCCATAAATGGAGTGTATTGTGACAACGCATCTGTCCTTCTTTGTGTTAATTTGATGCAGGACACAATGACAAGTGTACTTGGTACTCGTAGCGTGACTCTGATATGATGTGGCTGACGGTGCAACGATCTGTTGTTGAGCTTAATGATACTGGTAGGTGTGTGTACTTAAGGTCAGTTGAGTCCACGACGGCATGGATTTTGTGCACTTGCGATGATCAGCAGCAGCGGCAGGACGTGCGTGATGGGCTCCATGGTGGCACTGGACATGTAAGGCTGCCTGCAGGTAAGTGTCTCCCTTTATACTCCCCGTTCCCACCTTCTGAGATATGATGGTTGGACCACCACAGTCACACTGGTCGTGTGCAACCTCATAATGTGTCAGTACAGGCTCTGCTGGCCTGTTTGTCCAGGCTCGTGACCGCAGCAGTCTGTGCTGCTTGGCGATGCCGATAGGACCATGGTGGTCTTTGCTCCATAGGCCCACATGACTTGTAATATGGCGGTGTGACCACCAACCTGACAGAAGCCACGGACCATGAAACTCATAATGAGGCCCGTTATCTTCCCCAGCCTAAAAAACGAATGTGACTTGTATAATGTAACTAGTGCTCATGTGAAGTGCTACAATAGCTTTGGGTCGAAGTCGCACTATATAAAACTCAAAAATAAATAAAACAGCAATGAAGAATGAGAAGCTCGCCTATCATCCTGGAAAAAGTGTGGCTCCCAATATTTCATGTGCTCCTTTTGCTACCATTGGATAGCTAAAAGAGTACTCTTCAGCAGCTCAGATTCCCTCATCCACAGCTAGTTGTCAGACCATTCTGAGGGCAATATTAATACTCTTAGAGCAAATCGTGTTAATCATGCTTCCCCAGCTTTAGCCTGCAGAGTTATGGTGGCCCTTCCTCCTGAAATAAAAACAACTTTTGTCAATTTTCAATACTCAACTAATAAAAATGTATAGTACCAATAAAACAGGGTAAGCTTACTGGATCTCTAGTTGACATAATACCTGCCAAATTACATAAGGACTTGTTACAGTTAAACCATGCAAGGACTCTAGTTACCATATAACCTCACTAACACAGGTATGGATGGGGAGTCACTCTGGTCATTCAACTCCTCAAGAAACCTTCTCTTGACCCAGTGTTCAGGTCTGGACACTTACCCATAATCTCAGTCCAGGTCTTCCACTGTCCAATATATGGGTGACTGTTTCTGGAAGTTACCAAACACAGAAATATATGGTAGGAAATTATCACTGAGAATTTGCAACCTTCTCAGGAGGAAAAGCCAAAGGTGTAAAAAACCTCCAGGCTGGATGAAGTCTTCAAGGGATTAAAGTAAACTAGAAATCCAGAATCCAACTGTGGAATTTTTCAGGAGCAGAGTTAGGATCAGCAAGTGGAGGGAGTGGAGAAACAAGTGAAGGAATGCAGCTTTATTGCAATGTACCCCGCAACCAGATTGACGCCTTTATATAGGAAAGGAAAGGGAAATGGCATCAAAATATCACTTAGCAGGAAACACAGCGGATTGCAATAATCAAGAACAAATAAAGGAAGAAACAGCCATGACAGAAAGGAAAATAAAAAAAAATAAAACCTGAAGTTAGCTATGGAACAGCTTTAAGAGGCAGCTGCATACCCTCAAACAGGTGATTGTATTTTGGAGCTGGTGGAGCAAGAAGCAGCATTTAGGGGCCTAGGAGCACAAGGGATAGCAACCCCAGTGAGTGAAACTCACAGCCTGCAGCTCCTCGCTTCATGTGGCATCTTCTGAGCCCCGGGAACCATGGCACCGCATAAAGGACTGTTGTTCTCAGGTGTGTCCAAGCTCTTCCAACATACTGTTTAAAATCATCTCTCACAGTACGTGGAGTATAATAATCTTCCTCATCCTCTGCAAGCCAACCTTTGAGCCAGCTCCAGTACTGAGGGGGTCGTAACAGGTTTAAAGGATGAACTCCATACATTTTTAGATCATAGCATTCCAGTGGCATTGGTCCTTTTGGACTTCTCTGCAGTTTTGGTTGATCCGCTTTTACAGAACCTCATACAAACCTTTGGAATTAAAGTTAGTGTTCTTGACTGGTTTCACAATTTACTTAATGACAATGTAATTCCATTTTTCTATACTGCCCTTTGTTTCATATTTAAAGACTCGAAAGTGTGGTCTCCAGTGGGGTTCAATACTTTATCCACTATTGCTTAACCTATATATATATAAACCCTGTAGCATCCTTAGTTCAGTCCTTTGGGATTTGCTCCTCATGCACATAAATAACACGCACATCTTACTTACTGAAGGTGGTCTTAATTACAAGTTTAGGCAGACAATTGACATACCCACTCTTTAAACCAACACTCTGATGGCACCAAGCAAGAGAAGCAAGTTAATTCAACCCTCCTCAGATGACCTCCCATGTCTTTTCTATCCAAGCATCTATTTTTTCATCCTTTCACCTTTCCATCCACCCACATGTATCCACTATGTCACCTTTACTCTATTGTCCATTCTTTCTTTAATCCATCATTCAGTCTTTCTCCATTCCTTCCATCCATCCATTCACACATACATCATCTATGCATGCATCTATCCATACATCCATCCACCCATACATCCATCATTTGACTTACTCATTGACCAGTAAAGCCAGACTGCCAGCCACCATCTAGCCACACTCTCAGATTTCCCTTTACTCTGCCACCCTTTCATCTGTCCACACACCCATCCACTCCATGTACCAGCTTACACTAAATGGTGCTAAAAGAGAAGTTTTACTTCATTTAGAGTGTCAACAGTGTGGCACACTCTCTTCTGGCCACCTTGTTAAGGTGATAAACCTGAATCAGTGACCAGTGAGAGGAACCTAGGTGTAAAATTGGATGCAGGCCTTAAGTTACCAGATCAGAAAAAATACAATGGTCAGTTCCCGCTAGCTACAGCTTCATGTATTAAAGCATATCATATATCTTCTTCTTTATCTCATAACTTGTAGAATCTTTCACCTGGAGAATAACAATGACCCCAACTCCACCACCCTAATCGACAACCTTGCCGCCCTCAGACTCAGACAACTCGTCACTACTCCAACACACTCTGCCGGCCACTCGCTGGACTCTGTCTTCTCCGTTAGCCCCCACGTCACCTTCAGCCACACCACTGAACTCCCATGGACCGACAACCACTGCATCCACTTCACCTTCCGGAAACCCACCGTACACCACCGCACCCAACAGATACCCCGCCGCAACTGGAGCAAAGTCAGCCAAGACCAGCTGAAGACCAGCCTCGCCCGAAAACCCACCATTCCTGACCTCGCAGCCTGCAACCTCTGGTGCTGGATCGACGACTGCACCAACACTCTCACCCCGCTCAATAATCCTTCCAACAGAGACGCCAACAAGAGAGCCAGCTGGTTCACCTCGGACCTTCGAGCTTCCAAGCAAACCTGCCGGAAACTGTAGAGAAAGTGGCTTCTCGAACAGACACCGGACAACCATGCTGCCTTCTAGAACGCCATCCGCAAAAACCATCACCTCATCAGATCTGCCAAGAAAACCTCCTTCAAAGACCGCCTTGACAACAACGCACACAACAGCAAGGAGCTCTTCAACATCGTGAAGGAACTCTCCAAAGCCAGCTCCAGCACAAACGACATCCCACCATCACAAGACCTGTGCAACTCCCTCGCCACATTCTTCCACCACAAAATCACAGACATCCATGACAGCTTCAACAGCCAGACCACCCCGCCAACCACCGACTCCTCAGACTCTCCACCCACACTCAACTACGACCCCCTGCTCATCTGGGCCAACGTGAACGAAGACGACACAATCAAAACCATGAGCACTATCCACTCTGGATCTCCGTCAGACCCATGTCTGCACTACATCTTTAACAAACCAAGCACCACCATCGCACCCAACCTCCGCAAAGTCATCAACATCTCCTTTGAGACCGCAACCTACCCCGAGAGCTGGAACCATACTGAGATCAATCCCCTACTCAAGAAACCCATGGCGGACCCGAAAGACCTCAAGAATTTCCGTCCCATCTCCCTGCTCCCATTCCCAGCCAAGGTAATCGAGAAGATCATCAACAGACAACTGACCCTCTACCTCGAAGAAAACAACATCCTGGACCCATCCCAGTCAGGGTTCCGCAGCAATCACAGTACCAAAACTGCCCTCATCGCTGCCACCGACGACATCAGGGCCATGCTTGACAACGGCGAAACCGCAGCCCTCATCCTCCTGGACCTCTCTGCTGCCTTCGACACTGTCTGCCATCCCACCCTATGCACACGCCTCCACAACGCAGGGATCCGGGAAAAAGCTCTGTAGTGGACCACCTCCTTCCTCTCCGGCAGAACCCAGAGCGTCCGCCACCCCCCTTTCCGATCCGAAGCCTCCAAGATCATCTGCGGCGTCCCCCAAGGATCATCACTCAGCCCTACACTATTCAACGTCTAGATGGCCCCGCTCGCCCATGTCGCAAGGCTACACAACCTCAACATCATCTCCTACGCCGACGACACTCAACTGATTCTCTCCCTCACCCAGGACCCCCTCACCGCCAACTCCATCCTCCACAAAGGAATGAAGGCCGTCGCCGAATGGATGAGGAACAGCAAACTGAAGTTGAACTCAGATAACGCGGAGGTCCTCATCCTGTGCGCCAGCCCCTCAGCCTGGAATGACTCCTGGTGGACAACCGCTCTGGGAGCAGCCCTGACACCCACTGACCACGCATGCAAACTGGGCGTCATCCTCGACTCAACACTCTTCATGACCAAGCAAGTCAGCGCCGTCTCCTCATCCTGCTTCAACACCCTCCGCATGCTCCGCAAGATCTACAGATGGATCCCCACCGATACAAGAAGAACATTCACCCAGGCCCTCGTCAGCAGCAAACTTGACTACGGAAACGCCCTCTAAGCAGGAGCCCCGGCCAAACTCCTCAAACGACTGCAACGCATACAAAACGCCTCCACGCGCCTCCACGCGCCTGATCCTCGATGTCCCTTGCCACAGCCATATTACTCCCCATCTGAGAGATCTACACTGGCTCCCCATCAACAAAAGGATAACCTTCAAGCTCCTCACCCAAGCACACAAGGCACTTCACAACACTGGTCCAGCCTACCTCAACAGACGACTCACCTAGTACACCCCGTCCCGCCAACTCCGCTCAGCCAACCTCGCACTCACCACCGTCCCCCGCATCCAAAGAACGACCACCGGAGGCAGATCCTTCTCCCACCCCGCTGCCAAGACCTAGAACACCCTTCCTTTGCCCCTACGACAGACCGAAGACCTGCTGACCTTCAGGAAGCAACTCAAAACCTGGCTATTCGAGCAGTAGCAGCAACCCCCCACCCTCAGCGCCTTGAGACCCTTACGGGTGGGTAGTGCACTCTACAAATACATTGATTGATTGACTCTAAATGAATACTTAACTGTGAGACTGGACTACTGCAATGCACGTTCTCTTGATCGACCAAATAAAATGCTGAATAATTGCAGCTAACCCAGAACTTAGCTGAAAGACTTGCTTAGAAAATAAAAAAAAATGATTCCATATCACCTATACTTGTGTCTTTTCACTCGTTACTCGTGAAGCAAAAGGTTCCTTTCAAATCTCTCTGCCTTTTTCATAAGGCTTTGTTTGGAGCCTGGTCAGCCCCTTTATCTCAATGATTTCAACTTTACCCACCTTAGGGCCATCTGCGCTCTTCCAAGCCCCTTTAGGAGCCGCATTACAAGTTGCTTGTAATATTCCTATCCATGAGTGAATAAGAGGATCTTGTTGAATACTCTGGTTCTTACACACAGAGCAATGGACCACTCAGGTCAAGAGTACTTTTCTGACAGGATACATCACTACTCTCCCTCAAGAATTCAGTGCTTTTCCTATGGCCATTTGGCCAACGTTCCCAGGGTGTGGCTGCAGCAGTGGCTTGCGTGGCTTTTTTGGGGTGTGGCGGAGAGCACAGGGGTATGGGGCTCGGGGGCATGGAGGGGCATGGGAGAAAATTACTTAAAAAAAATAATCACTTACCTCTTCCGCCGCACGCCGCTCCTCTGTCTCTCGTCGACTGAAGGCACAGGCTCCCAGCCTACCCTGCACCATTCCTGATGCTGCTCAAAGCAGCGTCAGGATTGGCTAGGAGTGCCCAGCCAGGGCGCTCCCAGGCAGACTGGGAGCCTGTGCAGGCTCTCTCCAGCCTAGCAACTGTGGTGCTGGGCTGGAGAAAGCCCTGCGCGCATGTGTGTTTGGCTGGCCCAAGAATGCCGGCCAAACACACATGCGCTCTGAGGGGAGTTCATAGTGCACTCCCTCAGCTCTTCACCCCCAATGCCCTGCCCCTTTCACATGGAAAGGATAACATGGAGAGTTTATTATACTTTCCATGTAAAAGGATTTGCTGCGAAGGGGCAACGCTCCTCCGCCCATACAGTGAGCTGCGCCTGTATGGCTGGCAAAAGTAGGAAGCAGATCCTTCTCCTTTCTGGGCCCACAAGCCTGGAACAGGCTTCCTGCTGACCTGTGCCAAACTGAAAGTGAGAGGCTTTTCAGAAAGAAATTCAAGACGTGGCTTCTCACACTCCAGTCATTCTACACGCTCTGTACTCTTATATTCCACACAGCGTCGGTACAATCTGTTGAGTAGCTGCGCGCTTTGGAAATCTGTTTATTCATTCATTCATTCATGGGTAAACTCTTGTTTACGCCTGGGTCAGAATTTAACAGGGGAAAACATGCAGTATTTGCCACATCCTGCAGATTCTGGTGCATTAAACACCAAAATCTGAATGTTATTCATCATGAACTCAGAATAGGCGTTATTTATCGCACCCAATAAATAACAAACCCTATGCCATCGTTATTTATCAGGAGTGATAAGTAATGCCTTAGCTCTTAATCAGGATCCAAGCTGTTGTTTTAAATATAAATATGTGACTGTAGGCAGCAGGCCATTTCCTGGAGCTGCTCAAAACACTGGAACACTTTCAACCCATTTACGGAGTACGTCCTTGTTAGAAATGGGGTTTCTGGTTGGCTAGGGTATGCACCTCAACCCTACCCACTCTAATCAGGGCTTGGGAGTTACACGTCCAGGATATCCCCTGCTCACCCCCTTGGTAGCTTGGCACGAGCAGTCAGGCTTAACCTGGAGGCAATGTGTAAAGCGTTTGCACAATACACAACACACGTGACGCAAAATGTACACCACAAAGTAAACACAACACAGAGCTATATAAAAATAATCTGTATTGCACAAAACATAATTAGCCCAACATTACACATGAATAGTACCCTGCTATCTTAGCAGTTGTCAGAATGTTACACAAGTTACTAATACGCTGCAGGAATATGCAGTTGTCACATTAGAACACGTAAGTACTCAGGATTCTGCAACATAAGCAGTAGTCAGGAATTATAGTAAAAGGTATATGCACTTGTCATGAACAATTCCTAAATACCCATAAAAGGAACATTAGAGAATATACCACAAGTCATATAAATACATATCAGCTAGACATGCCTAGAAAAGGAACATTAGCACATATATGTATCACCAGTAAACAGGTAGGAAATAGCAAACATCTGTAAGTCTGTTTTTGGCTCCTAGAGCCTAGATTTTCTAAAGAGTACCTGCTTGCTGGTGGAAAAGGCACTTCCAGTGCCTAGAAACTGGCACGGGGGCCCCCGGCACTCCTGTGCACAAAACGGGGGGCCTCCCTCATGGTGGGGGCCTTCCTCAGCCTCCTCACACTACACCCTGTCCGTGGGGTGGGGGCCGGGCATGGCCCAGCAACAATTATGGCGTAAAGGCGGGAAGGGACCTCCGGCGAGGTCTCCCTTCCCTATTCCCTGGAGAGTAGGGAAAACAAATGGTGCCCAGAACTAGGAGCGTTCTGCTCCTAGTGCAGCGACTGGGGAAGGGGGTGCTCCCGTGCCTTCCCCTAGTCCTGCTGAGTAACAGGAAGGAGCTCAGACCCCTCCGGGGGCCCGAAGGAAAGACTTGCCCGCACCCGAAGTGGTGCGCGAGCCAGGGGAAGCCGCACCAAAGCCGTCTGGAGGCTTCCCTGTAGGGACGCAGGCGGCTGGTGCCCTGGGGGCCCTCCTAGGAGCAGACCGTGCCCCGGGGGCGCCGCTAGGAGCGCGCCGGCTCCAACTGAAATGTCTTTGTGCCCCAGGGGCACTGAGTGTAGCGCGGATCTCGCGCTGGTTAGAGCCCAGCAACCCGGGCTGCGACGGTGACTTCTAGGGAATAAATAAAGTGCTTCCCAAGCGCTGAAAGGAGATTTGAGCCCCGGCTTGCGGCGGTGTCCTGGGGCAAAGGCAAAGCGCTTTTAGAGCGCTCAGGGCAAAGTTAAAGCCCGGGCTGCGGTGTTGAGATTTCCCAGCTATTTCAAGAGAAAAGCGCTTTTCCCAAAGCGCTAAGAAAACGCTGAAGAGATCAGTGCAGGGGTCAGGGGCACAGCACCCTGCCCCTGGGAGCAATAAGGAGCCCAAGGAGCACAGGGCTGGGGGGCCCAACTGCAGACCAGCACAAGGGGTGCAGATGGTGGCAGTTCCTCCTAGTGACCAGGCAGGTCACGGGTCAGCACCACAGCAGCAGTCCAAGGTGGTTTCCTGGTGAGTCCATTCATCAGCGTTCTGTGTCCAGTTTCCGGTTCCAAGAATGTTCAAATTGTGGGGAAAATTCCCCTGTACTTTTAGTCAGTTCTTACAGTGTTTCACAATGGTAGGGAGAGGAGGTTCCAGCCAGTTACAACTGGTTCTGTGAGTGCCCCCTCTCTCCTTTCAGCACAGGCACCAAACATCAGTGGGGGGTTAACAACCCTATTGTGTGAGGCCAGGGCACAGTCTTTACAAATGCAGGTGTGCCCCGCCTCTCCCTTCTCTCAGCCCAGGAAGGCTTTACAATATGTCGATGCACTTCTGTGTCACCTCCACCCTCCCTGTGTTCAGGCGGTCTGAGAAGTATGCACAAAGCCCCAACTGTCAGTCTGCCCAGACGTTGATTGGAGACAAGCTACAAAACACCAGAGTTATAAGCACAGATAAATTCGCACTTTCTTGAAGTGGCATTTCTTTGATAGTAATAAAAAATACACCTACACTAGTAAGCAGCATTTCTCACCACTATCACAACCATACCAAACATGCCTACGCTACCCCTCATAAATCAGACAATACCCCTTACACATAGGGCAGGGCATTTCCAATGCAATCCTATGAGAGAGCAGCACTCACAGCAGTGAGACACCAGGTTAGGCTGTTTGTCACTACCAGGACAGGCCACGCAACATGGCACATGTCCTGCCTTCTACATACATGGCACCCTGCACAAAGGGCTAGCTAGGGCGTACCTTAGGGGTGACTTACATTTAGTAAAAGGGGAGTTCTGGGACTGGCAAGTAAATTTAGATGCCAGGTCCCTGTGGCAAAAAACTGCGCACACAGGCTCTGCGCTAGCAGGCCTTAGATAGGTTTGACAGGCTACTTCAGTGGGTGGTGCAAGCAGCGCTGCAGGCCCACTAGTAGCATTTAATTTACAGGCCCTGGGTATAGGGATATCACTTTACAAGGGACTTATAGGTAAATTAAATATGCCAATCAGGTAGAATCCAATCATACCAAATTTGTAAGAAAGAGCACATGCACTTTAGCACTGGTTAGCAGTGAAAAAGTGCTCAGAGTCAAAACGTCAGCCAACAAAGGTCAGAAAACTAAGGAGGCAAAAAGCAAAAAGTCTGGGTAATGACCCTGTAAAAGGGCCAGGTCCAACCTGACCCCCTACCAGCCCAAAGCCAGGGGAGAACAATCAATACCTTGATGGACTTCCCTGATTAGGGCAATAGAACCAGGACCCTGGCCCGCAACTGCAGGGACATGATCCAGTTCTACGCCAATCTGAACCCAGTTGAATTCCTCTGTCTATGCTCCCAAGACAATCTAAGCTAACCTATGGAGGCGTCCTAGTTGTCTGTGGCCAGAGCCAGGTCCCAGGAAAGCCCAGGGCCTCTGGCCTTTGAAACCTCTCAGAGTGGGGGGCGGGAGCCCCAGGTGCATAGCATCCTGTTTCCACTCTCCTTCCCACCAGTTCAGGAGTTACCCCCTGCCACTGGTCTTCTAGCCTAGGCGCTGGTCCCATAGCCCGAATTGGGCCCAGGGGAGAATCTCTCCTCCTGCCCCTCCTGCCCCTCCTTCTAGGGTTGCGCCCCCTGCGAGGAGGAGTTATACCCCCAGAATCCAGAACTGCCAGGGCGCTTGTTACAGTCGTCCTGGTCAGCTCACACACCAGTTCAGAGGATCCCCTCTGTAACTGGACTCCCAACCCAGGGTCCTTCCCCTCTGACTGAGCTGGGGTCATAAAAGAGCCTTTCCTCCTCCTGCCCCTCCTTCTAGAGTTCCGCACCCTCCCATCAGGAGTGATACCCCCAGAAGTAATGGTAGAGAGACTGGGGACAGCCTTCTCCACCTCCAGATCAAGGGAGCTACCCTGGACCTGGTTTTCCAACCTAGGGACGGTACCCTTGGGCTGGTTCTCCAACCTAGGGACGGTACCCTTGGGCTGGTCATGAGTTAGGGGAGTGTCCTCCCTCAAACTCTCCCTTACAGGAACTGAATCCCTAGGGCATGCATCTTCCAACCTAGGGACGTTACCCTTTTGCTGGACAGGAGTCAGGGAAGTGTCTTCCCGTGAATCCCTTATTGAAGGAACTGAATCCCTAGAGAATGCATCAGTAGAGAGGCTGGTTACAGCAGTCTCTAGTTTCAGATCTAGGGGTTTGCCCATGATCTGGTTTTTCAACCTAGGGACGATACCCTTTTGCTGGACAGGAGTCAGGGGAGTGCCCTTCCTCAGACTCTCCCTTACAGGAACTGAATCCCTAGGGCATGCATCTTCCAACCTAGGGACGTTATCCTTTTGCTGAACAGGAGTCAGGGAAGTGTCTTCCCGTGAATCCCCTCTTGAAGGAACTGAATCCTTAGAGAATGCATCAGTAGAGATGCTGGTTACAGCAGTCTCTATTTTCAGATCTAGGGGGTTGCCCATGATCTGGTCTACCAACCTAGGGACGAAACCCTTTTGCTGGACAGGAGTCAGGGGAGTGTCCTCCCTCAAACCCTCAAAAGGAAGCACCTGCACCCCCCTCTGCGGGGTGGTGCTGCTGATCTCCAGAGTTGGAGCAACCCTGTTCCCAGGTGTCCCCCCTTCTCCTTCAGACTTTAGGGCATCCTTTTTACAGGATTGTCCTTTGGTAACGACTACCCTCCCACCTTGGGGCCCCTCTCGGGTACCTTCCAAGACCTGCAGAGGAGGACAGGTCCCTGTGGATCCTGCACCCTCCCCGCTCAGAACGTTGTCGGGGTTGGTTAAATTCTCACCTCGGTGTACCGATAAGGAGCCCTCTAAGGCATACGTAAGAGGAGAGGTCCTTAACAATCCTACTTCCTCCCCGCTGAAAACTTTACCTGGATTACCCAGAACCGCCCCCACCCCTTCCAGGGGTGACCCTAAGACAGCCCTTGGTGTCTGACCAGCACCCCTGGCACTAAGCCAGAGGTCAGCCTCCTTTGCAAGCTCCCTGGGGTCAGAGAACTTACAGTAAGACAGGTATTGGCGTAGTTCTGAAAAACAGCAACGGAACATGTGTTCTCTTAGAATGAGACTAAACAGCCCTTCATAAGTGGTTGCTCTGCTACCCTCCACCCATCCTGTTAGTCCTTTGCAACAAGTCCCCATAAAATCCTCCCAAGGCTGGTTAGACCGCTTCCTGCTGCCTCTGAACCTCAACCTGTAGTCTTCAGGGGTGAGACCATACTCTTCTATCGGGGCCTTTCTGATGTGGGGATACCCCTGCCTGTCACTCCCTTCTGGGGCCAGTAGGACATCCCTTTCCACCTCAGGAATATAGCTCTCTAGGACAGTTACCCAATCTGTCTCAGGAATCCTGCACGCAACTAGAGCTTCTTCATACCCCTTAAGCCACTGACGTATGTCATCTCCCTCCTTGAACCCAGGTACCAAATCTGTGGGTAGGTAAGGATTGTGCCTAACAGTAAAAATGCTGCCACCACTGGACTCCACCTGCATTACTGGTGAGTCCAGATTTGTAAGACTGTGCTCTAGAGCGAGCCTTTCTCTGGTAAAGGCCCTTTCAGCCTCTGCCATCCTCTCCTGGGCTAAGGTTTTTTCAACCTCACCCTGTCTCTCTTCTACAGCCAGCCTAGCTAGCTGCAGCTTCATGTCCCTCTCTTCCCGCCTATCTCTGAGCTCCTCAGGTGACAGGAAATGGGAGGTGGCGCTGCTGCTACGCAAGGACCAGGTAAGGGACTCCCTATCTATGGGTTCCTCTTTCTCTACTGGCGTCCCTGGCCAGTCATTTTCTCCCTCAGAACCCTCCCTCTCTTGGGCCTCTTTTTGTGCTATGTAGTCTGCCTCCTCAAAATTAAACAGGGCTCTCCTAAGGGTCCGTTCATGGGCTTCAGCCTCTATCAAATGTATACCTCTCTCCCTGCAGAATCCCCTTAACTCTTCTAGAGTGTAATACAACATATCATCCATGTCAAAGGTGGATTCCATTTTGTTAAGAGCACAACACTACCGTGAACACAAGAGTCAAAAGTGCGAGTATACACCACAGGAGAAAAAATAAAATGACTAGTTTGAGAGAACAGGAGAATACTTTAAGAAAAGAGAATTAAAACATGTAATGGTCTAAGTGCAATTTGCGGTGCAAAAATGAGTCACAAGGTACTGTGCAAGCGCAAGTCCTATCCTCACCGCTTAAAACCAATGTTAGAAATGGGGTTTCTGGTTGGCTAGGGTATGCACCTCAGCCAGGCAGAACCTACCCACTCTAGTCAGGGATTGGGAGTTACACATCCAAGATAACCCCTCCCTACCCCCTTGGTAGCTTGGCACGAGCAGTCAGGCTTAACCTGGAGGCAATGTGTAAAGCGTTTGCATAACACACAACACACGTGACGCAAAATGTACACCACAAAGTAAACACAACATGGAGCTATGTAAAAATAATCTGTATTGCACAAAACATAATTAGACCAACATTACACGTGAATAGTACCCTGCTACCTTAGCAGTTGTCAGAATGTTACACAAGTTACTAATACTCTGCAGGAATATGCAGTTGTCACATTAGAACACGTAAGTACTCAGGATTCTGCTACATAAGCAGTAGTCAGGAATTCTAGTAAAAGGTATATGCACTTGTCATGAACAATTCCTAAATACCCATAAAAGGAACATTAGAGAATATACCACAAGTCATATAAATACATATCAGCTAGACATGCCTAGAAAAGGAACATTAGCACAATATGTATCACCAGTAAACAGGTAGGAAATAGCAAACATCTGTAAGTCTGTATTAGGCTCCTAGAGCCTAGATTTTCTAAAGAGTACCTGCTTGCTGGTGGAAAAGGCACTTCCAGTGCCTAGAAATGGGCACGGGGGCCCCCGGCGCTCCTGTGCGCAAAACGGGGGGCCTCCCTCATGGTGGGGGCCTGCCTCGGCCTCCTCACACCCTGTCCGTGGGGTGGGGGATGGGCATGGTCCAGCAACAATTACAGCATAAAGGCGGAAAGGGACCTCCGACAAGGTCTCCCTTCCCAATTCCCTGGAGAGTAGGGAAAACAAATGATGCCCAAAACTAGGAGCGTTCTGCTCCTAGTGCAGCTCCCCGTGCCTTCCCCTAGTCCTGCCGAGTAACAGGAAGGAGCTCGGACCCCTCCGGGGGCCCGAAGGAAAGACTCGCCTGCACCCGATGTGGTGCGCGAGCCAGGGGAAGCCACACCCAAGCCGTCGGGAGGCTTCCCTGTAGGGACGCAGGCGGCTGGTGCCCCGGGGGCACTTCTAGAAGCAGACCGTGCCCCGGGGGCGCCGCTAGGAGTGCGCCGGCTCCAAGTGAAGTGTCTTTGTGCCCTGGGGGCACTGAGTGTAGCGCGGATCTCGCACTGATTAGAGCCCCGCAACCCGGGCTGTGACGCGACTTCTGGGGAATAAATAAAGCGCTTCCCAAGCGCTGAAAGGAGATTTGAGCCCCGGGCTGCGGCGGTGTCCTGGGGCAAAGGCAAAGTGCTTTTAGAGCGCTCAGGGCAAAGTTAAAGCCCGGGCTGCGGCGGTGAGATTTCCCAGCTATTTCAAGAGAAAAGCGCTTTTCCCAAAGCGCTAAGAAAACGCTGAAGAGATCGGTGCAGGGGTCGGGGCACAGCACCCTGCCCCTGGGAGCAATCAGGAGCCCAAGGAGCACAGGGCTGGGGGGCCCAACTACAGACCATCACAAGGGGTGCAGATGGTGGCAGTTCCTCCTAGTGACCAGGCAGGTCACAGGTCAGCACCACAGCAGCAGTCCAAGGTGGTTTCCTGGTGAGTCCATTCATCCAGTGTGTCCAGTTTCCGGTTCCAAGAATGTTCAAACTGTGGGGAAAATTCCCCTGTACTTATAGTAAATTCTTACAGTGTTTCACAATGGTAGGGAGAGGAGGTTCCAGCCAGTTACAACTGGTTCTGTGAGTGCCCCCTCTCTCCTTTCAGCACAGGCTCCAAACATCAGTGGGGGGTTAACGACTCTATTGTGTGAGGCTAGGGCACAGTCTTTACAAATGCAGGTGTGCCTCGCCTCTCCCTTCTCTCAGCCCAGGAAGGCTTTACAATATGTAGATGCACCTCTGTGTCACCTCCACCCTCCCTGTGTTCGGGCTGTCTGAGAAGTATGCACAAAGCCCCAACTGTCAGTCTGCCCAGATGTTGATTGGAGACAAGCTGCAAAACACCTGAGTTATAAGCACAGATAAATGCGCACTTTCTTGAAGTGGCATTCCTGTGATAGTAATAACAAATACACCTACACTAGTAAGCAGCATTTCTTAACACTGTCACAACCATAGCAAACGTGCCTATGCTACCCCTAATAAATCAGACAATACCCCTTACACATAGGGCAGGGCATTTCCAATGCAATCCTATGAGAGGGCAGCACTCACAGCAGTGAGACACCAAGTTAGGCTGTTTGTCACTACCGGGACAGGCCACGCAACATGGCACATGTCCTGCCTTCTACATACATGGCACCCTGGCCAAAGGGCTAGCTAGGGCGTACCTTAGGGGTGACATACATGTAGTAAAAGGGGAGTTCTGGGCCTGGCAAGTAAATTTAGATGCCAGGTCCCTGTGGCAGAAAACTGCGCACACATGCTCTGCGCTAGCAGGCCTTAGATAGGTTTGACAGGCTACTTCAGTGGGTGGCGCAAGCAGCGCTGCAGGCCCATTAGTAGCATTTAATTTACAGGCCCTGGGTATAGGGATACCACTTTACAAGGGACTTATAGGTACATTCAATATGCTAATCAGGTAGAATCCAATCATACCAAATTTGTAAGAAAGAGCACATGCACTTTAGCACTGGTTAGCAGTGAAAAAGTGCTCAGAGTCAAAACGTCAGCCAACAAAGGTCAGAAAACTAAGGAGCAAAAAGCAAAAAGTCTGGGGAATGACCCTGTAAAAGGGCCAGGTCCAACAGTCCTCATTTGTGAAGTTTAGGAAAGCACAGAAAACATGTTTTTTCTAGATATCTAAGCATGATGCTTGTTTATCACTTGAGCGCTCTTTCTGTTTGTCAGCCTGATGTATTTAGCACCATGATATGATTTTGGTGAACGTTGTGCTGACCAACCGTCTGTGTATGAACTTCAGGTGAACAATTTGGTGCTGATCGCTTTTATTTTACCTCATTTTTTATTGGTTTAATTATTATTTTGAGGAGTTTGAGAGGGTTTATGAACTCTAACTTGGGTTTGAAAACCATTAGAAACTGATGGGCCCTGGATGGACTTCCCACTGGTTTTCCAAACCCAGTTCTGTGTCAGCAAACTTAACGTGGGGCCAAACAAAGGTCTAAATGGCTTTGCCCTGGGGTCTCTCCCCACAAGGATATTGGGAATTTACTGACAGAATTCGGGGGGATCGGTCCCCGGGGCCAATATTGGCCTAGGGCAGGGGGCTCTGTGCCCACCTCCAATGTCATAATTTGACCAGGCCCCAAAAGATGTTGTCCTGGGGCCACAAATTGACCCAGAGAGGGGGGCTGTGTGCCCCTCTCCCTATTTATAATATAGCCATGCAACAGGAGATGGAGTTCCCGTAGTCAAATACAGCTCGGGAAGGCGGGCTACGTACTACCCTCCCCTAAAAATATGTAGCAGGCCTTGGGAGGGGGGCTGGGATCTCTGGGGCTGAAATCGGCCCAGTGAAGGGGGCTGTGTGCCCCCTCTAGGGTTGGCCCCAAGGCCAGGCCCTCTGGGCAACGCCCAACTGCACACAGCCAAAGGCCATGTGCGGCGTGGGGCTGTCTGTATGCAGGGGGTTGGTTGCAGGGCCTGGCCATCAGCTGTGCACGGTGTGGGGTTGGCAGCATGTGAGGGCTTAGCCGCGGGGCAGCCAACCCCCACCACACATGACGATTAACATATTGTAATTAAATAGTACTTTACCTTAAAATTCACTGAAACAAACAAAGGTTACAGGGTCTTTATATTTAGAAAATAGAATTAAAAACCTTAGGAATTCACTAGTAAAACCAAAGGTTACAGAAACGTTATAGTTCGGTTCACATTTTACACACACAAAACCATAGAATTCAGTATCTGAAGAAACTATAACGTGCCATAAAGTAACATCAGGCCATGAGTTATTGTTTGTTAACATAAGTAGAGCTGCTAAATTTCTATGTTTTTTTGTGTGTAAAATGTGAACTTAACTATGATGCTTGTGTGTGTGCTTGTGTGAATGTGAGTGCATGTGCGTGCATTTGTGTGTATGATAAAAAGCAAAGGCCCTCATTACGACTTCGGCGGTCTATGAAAAAGAGCACCGAAGCTGCGGGAGCCAACATACCGCCAGCAGGCGGTATGGCTGGCCCCCTATTATGACTTTTTCACTAGGCCAGTGGACAGAAACAGCGTTTCCGTCCGCTGGCCCAGTGGAAAAGTCACATCAACATTGATGCCGGATCCTAATAGAGCTGGCGGCAATGTTGATGTGCAGCGGGTGCAGCATTCGGGCAGTGAAATGCACGATGGGGCTGTGCCTGGGGGCCCCTGCACTGCCCATGCCCAGTGCATGGGCAGTGCAGGGGCTCCCAGGGGTACCCCGAGTCCCCCTTACCGCCAGCCTTTCCATGGCGGAAGCCTGCCGGTATAGTGGAGGGGCCGGTGACTGGTGGAACACCACCAACCTGTTGGCGGTGTTACTGCCAGTGTTCCGCCGGCCGCCAGGGTCGTAATGACCCCCAAAGTATATATAGATAAAAAATAAAGTTGTGGGGGGATTCAACCCCATTCTAAAAAGGAAATAAATAACCAAATGCAAGGCAAAAGCAGAAGGAATTAAAAGAGAAAATAAAAGCCCAACTCAATAGATGATGCAACAGTGCTATCCACAGAGAAAATACCAGACATTTATATCGAATGCAACTGCACTTGTTTATCTGATACAAACTGTAAATGAACATTAATACAATAAACACAGTATTAATAACTTTTAAATCAATCTCACATATAAATGTCAATTTGAATGGAAATAATCATATCAAACCCATTAATGGATACCATTCTATTAGCTTGTTTTTTTATCTAGCATAGAGCTATACACAAATCACAGATAAAAATAAAGCAATTTCAGCCATTCTATGATGTTGCAGATGGTGCATTACTCAGTTAATATAGAACTGTACTGCTATAGAATTATTTGTATGGTATAAACCAATATGAATATATCGTTGAGTAGGGTTATGTTTTATGTCCATAACGTCTATTTGTTTTAAACATATGTTTATTCATTTCTTGGACACTGGCAATTAGGAAAGCTGTGATTACACTTTTTTCAATTGAGGGATCTCAATACAAAACAATGGGCAAGCGATGGCCGAGGACATTCCTGCTTCAATCACAGTAACACACATAGCAACAAATACGAAAGTAGTACACTACATGTAAAACAGCTCATCTGATTAGACAGCATTAGGAGGAGGCAGACGCTCAGGTTCTGTGCCGAGGAGGCTCTGATTCGCCTTCCAACATTTTTGGCATCACAAATCTTGGATATTGTCAGGGGCCTTTTCATCATTTAGCACCAAATTGAGCCATATTTCTACAGCCAGCACCCTCTCTCGGGCGCCTTTGTACCACAGCGTTATTGATGGAGCGGTAGGCTGTATCCAATGTATTATTATGCTACGTTTTTCCACCAGGGATGTGGACCTATGTCAAGTCTTACCCTTTTTTGGTTTAGAATGTAAACCAGGTATACAGTGTTTCAAAGATCAGTTGATCCTCAATAATAGCATCACAGTCAGAGTGTCTGTCATCATTCTCTAATATTTGGTAATTACTAGACATGATTATACCATATCAATGAAGTCTGCCAAAGCTTTCTGCATCTAAGAAAGGCCCCCGTTTGCATTGGGTAAAGCTTGTTAAAGATGTACGGGGTTAGGTTGGCATGATGCCAGAAAGTGACCTGGACCGATCTTAAATTTGTTCCTAGCCTCCTCAAATGTAATAACTACCTCCGCCTCATGCCGGTCTCCAGTGCCGGCCCTAAATCAGATTGATCGGGACAGCATTAAGGGCTGATTACAGCTTTTTTAACAGGACCTGATGGAGACCAAGTGGGATGGACGTTAAGGGCCTGATTACAACTTTGGCGGAGGGGGTTAATCGGTCCCAAATGTGATGAATATCCCGCCCGCCGTATTACGAGTCCATTATATCCTATGGAACTCATAATACGGTGGGCCGGATGTCGGTCACATTTGGGACGGATTAACCCCCCTTCGCCAAAGTTGTAATCAGGCCCTAAGTCAGGAAACTCCCTGCTGTGCCCCTCAGAATATTGGTGCCCCAGGCCTGAGCACAGTTCGCCCATGCCTAGGGCTGGCTCTGCAGATCACTCAGCTCCAGACATCCCCCTCGATCCATCCTGTGCTAGATTATGGAAATTGAGGTGAGTCCATATCTCCGTGGCAGACATGAAAGGGGTGGCTCTTAGTACATATTTGCATAAATCTTCCCAGACCTGAGACATCAGCACTATTGAGTATGGCACTGTCAGGAACTCGCATCTCAAGTGTGTCGCACCTCAAGCTCTTGGGGGTAGCAGCCCACCAGAAGCACCCTGTCCCTGTTGGAGGTATCCACCAGCCACATCGAGAGGTGCTGTAGGTAGGAAGCCATATTATAATAATCAGAATCTGAGAGTGACAAGCTGCTGTCCTCTTATGAGACCTTAAGTGTACTCAATTTAACCAGACTGCGCACGCCATCCCCCTGTCGCAAAGTAGCATGTAGCTCTACTTTGCATTACAATAGACAATTTTCAAATGCAAACCAGAATTTGAGTTGGAAAGTAATCCACAACACAACACTTTGCCTGAGTTTGCATTATTTTGTGATGCAAGCCTAGTGAAAAGTGTTAGTATATTTCCCCCTGAGCCATTTTGCACATTCCGTGTCAGCATGCAGAGCCTATTATACACTGTGTGCAATATATTTTTTTAAGTGGCCTACATATTCACAGTGCTTTCACTCCCAGGCTGGTACCTCATAGGTCTATGTACAAACAAGTCACTAGTCCCCAGTGCACCAACCAGTCATACTCAAAGATTCCTGAAGTAATTATTTTATACAACTAAGCTTTCCTACCAGAACAATCCATTTTCCACATATTAGTTTGTCTTGCATTTCATTTTCACTCTAGGTGTCTGCATTATATTTTAGATGCAGTTATCACCCACGGTCAGAGCCACTGGTATTATGTAGTGGAGAGGACCAAATTATGTGGCATGGTTGACTCAATTATGCAGCAATAAAATACACATTATGTGGCATAATGCAGCACATTTCATGATGGGATTACTTCATTATCTTGTCATTTTTACAAATCTTAACAAAGGTCTCACATCATTAGTACCATTTTGACAACCAAATACAGGAATAAGCATGACATGTCAACCTACGAATGGCTCTCCACTGCACAGTGATATGTGTGGCTGCCCTTTTAATAGCTGTTAATCCGTTTGAGCTAGAAACAATTTTTTTAAACTCTGTAGGTTATGCAGCAGAAGACAGATTATGTTACAAATGCTACAAATGCATAAATATGAAAAGAATGCAGCAGCCGCAGAATTGCATTATTCCGATGGCCCGGCTATGGTGCACTGCTTGACAGGGTATTAGTAAAAGTCACAAGCTTGTTCACACATACATCACAAAAGACTAGCTCAGCACAGTATGATACTACTTGTCAAGACTCTCTGTGCTCAGTTTGATGTGAAATGTAGTCACCATCAAGTGACCCATCATGAATTCCAGAAGCAGTAAATGACATTTTTGAACAGAGAATGTAAGAAAATGACGAACAGGAAAAACAGTTGGTGAAAGGAAACAAATTGGTAAAGCTTTTACACAGAAGCCTTGAATATTCTATCACCAGCCACTGATATATGTTGTGTTTCATGCAGCAAATTATTGTACAGAAGCAACTCAACCTCTGGTTGTCTGTTACTGACATGTGATTGAGTAGTACAGATATCAAGTATCTGGCTTAGGTGGCCGCTCCTTGAAAAGAGAAAAGGTGAATTTAAGTTGAGACAAAACAGGATTAATTCAAGGATTTAAAAAGTTTTTTTTGGCTTAGGTTCCTCAATTTTTAAATCAGAATATATTTAATAAATATTTCATACAATAGAAAACAACAGAACCTTGACTCTGGGGTAAAAAGTCAACAGTGAAACAGTCAGGATCACAGTTCCCATGTTTTTATGCAGTGAAAAACGAAACGTTTAAACAGAACTGCATTGATATCTCTGCTCAAACTTTACATGTTGTTGGAGTGTGCATGGTTACACTCTAGCAGTCTCTTACCTGGCAGTGGTAGGATGTGGGCTTTGGGCGGAGCAGCACACTGATCGTCCTCTTTTTCATCATGAAACTTGGCCTGTATCGTCAAGCAGGTTAGGGATGCATAGCTGCCAACTTTCACAGGTGCATGCATAATGCCTGCTCCATTCAGGCTTTATGTCTTTGAATTCTGTGACTTGTAGTGTTACTTTTATAATTCATGACACAAGAGTACAAGTCATGATTCAAAGAACAAAATCTAGGCTGAAACAGCTTAGAACACATGCATGCAGGAAGCTTGGTAGGGCTGTTTCTGAGGAGGGCCTGAGGTACTATATGATACAGAACCTGGTTCTGCCAGCCAGCCAGTGGGTGGTATGTGGAAGGTCCTAGTTCTTGTCCTTGGCATGCTGCAGGCAGTAAAGAGTAGACAGCAAACAGCTTCCTCCTCTTTTGTCCCAAGTGGCACAGGACACTTTGAATCTGTGGGGGCCAGGCGCACAAAGAATGGGCAAAGCCGTGGAGTCTAAGTAAAAAAGCAGAGGGATTAAAGCTAGAGTGAACTTCATGACAGTCAGTCACATTACTAGGGCCTGTCAGAAAGTCAAAAGCAGGGCCTTGATAGGCTCAAGTCACCACGTTTTGAGGATAAAAAACTGCGACATTTGACAAGCAGAGAAACAGGACTACAGTTTTGCATCAACTAATGGACACAATGAAAAAAAAGATTTGGTGAACTAAAGTAGTTGCCTAGGATCACACGATTTATGGAAGATGGTTTGATCCCAGATTTTCTAGTTTTACACTGAGCAATTCAGGAACTATATGTGTATCTCTTTCTAAGGATGAGATTAAAGCACAGGTGGCAGAAAGACTCGATATGTTATTTTGGACAGTTTTAAAAAGTGAATATCTTGCCCAAGGACACTCTTCACACGACAGACTGTGAAAATTGTTTTTTTTTTTTTTGGCACAGCAATATTTGCCTGGGTTCACAGGATGCAGAGCTGAGGCCAATATTCAAACAGGGTTCCCCATGTTACATGGGCGGCATCATGTGAAAGCTCAGCTCATTTCGGGCTTGAGGTTCCAAGAGGACCTCGAGCTGATTCTCAGCCAGGCATCTGGCTCAAGCTTTTAGTGACTTGCCCAGATCGACATTCAGTTTGGTTTCATTCTGGTATTTGTAGTTTTGGCTCTAGAAAAGGAAAAACAGAGCTGCAAAATCCTGAACGAAAAATAGAAAACTTAAGACTTAATATGTGCCTACTAGGCAGAAGGAAAGGTAGTGAAGAGAGGCACAAGGATCTATAAAACAAACTGTTTTTTTTAAATCTGGAACCAAAAAAGAAAACATACATGGCCTATTTTTAAAACTTGATACAGCATCAAAGGCTAGCCAAGTTTGTTACAATTGAAATGAAAACAGCACAGACACATTTTCATTATATAGCCTCTCTCCTTTTCAAAACTTATTTTGAAGCTAAGAGAAAATTTCAGGAACTCGGGCGTCAGCTGAGGGTTTTTTCAGATGCTGATTTGCCTCTCTTTGGCCTGCTGGCTGCTCCACTGAGACACTGCAGCACAGCAGGGGAGTCTCTGAAACTACTTTAAAACAATTTCCATGAGTCCTTGTGGTGCTGGGAGAGAGATATAGGGAGTGTCTCTGTTAACGGTGGAGGTTCCCCAGATTTTTATTTATTTCCCTCGTCCCCTCCCACCTTGTCCACTCCAAAATCTGGGGGTACATATCCCCCAGAAGCTGCAGAGGTTTGGGCCACAGGGGTTTGATGGTCCATCAGTGCAGATGAAATTCAAAGGCAGACCCTAAATTCTGTAACGACCTGCCTGCTGATAATCTCATTCTCTGACACTCTTTAGAAAACCCCTGAATATTTACTTGTGCCAACAGATCCCCTTGAGTAGAGTGAGTGTAACAAATGTAGTGACTCAGTCAGTAGCTCACAAAACATAAAGTTTTGTAGAGAAGGGGAAGAATGCTTTACAGTTTAAGGAAAGTGGGACTGCATTCAAACTTGTAATACTAATTAAATTACCTCATCGGAATTGTGGTAAGCAAATTCTGTTCCAGTGCCAAGTTAGTCAAATGTGCACACCTTTGGACAGCACCATCCTCAAAGACGCTCACTGCATTGTTGTCAAGGAACAAGTGCTTCAAGTCCGGCAGGCCCTGGAAGTCCAGCAGTGTCACTCTTTGGATCTGGTTACTGCTCAAGTCAAGTTTCTGTAGCTTCGAGGGGAGCCTGTGTGGCACGCTTTTCAGCTGGTTCCTGGACAGGTCCAGGGTGGTGAGGTTAGAAGAAAGCAAGACACCGTCAAGAGAAGATATCTGATTATCAGAAACCACAAGGTCCGTCAGGTTTTCCAGGTGTTTCATCTCACGCAGCCTTATATGTTTTACTTGGTTCCTCTCCAGCTTTAGGATCCGCAGGGTCCTGGGCAGCTCATGTGGAACTTTATTCAGCAGGTTGCCAGATAAGCTTAAATACTGAAGATATGGGAGGTGGGCAAAAAATGTCCCTGGGAGTGAATGGAGTTTGTTGTTCTCCAGGCTCAAATTTTTGAGCCGAGGGAGTCTGAGTGGGCCAGAGCCCGATTCAATGCTGTTACCATCCAAAACGATAATCTGCAAATTGAAAAGTGGGGAAAACAGACTTGCGGCAAAAGCTGTGAGAATGTTGTTTTTAATCTCTAGTACTTGCAATTTTTTTAATCCTTCAAAATCAGATGGTTGGATTGCGTTGATGAGATTATCACTGAGTTTAAGAACTTCCAGGCTGGTTGGTAGTGGCTTAGGGATTGACCGCAATTTGTTCTTTAAGAGTTCTAACGTTCTCAGCTTACTTAGAGCTTTGAAAGTGTTATTGGCTATAGCTTCTGTTCCACTGGAAAACAGGATGAGCTCTTCAAGACCTGGAAGCCGACTGAAGTCTGACACCTACAAAAGAAATGAAGATTAAAACACATTACTCTTTAAGGCTTATTCCTCACGGAAATGCATTTTCTGCTTGACTTAATTTATGAAAAGAAATTAGTATCCCGGCTAATGTACAGGGGACATTCATTATTCCATATCTCGCATGGGACTCGCGGATATGTGAAAGATGGAACATGCTGACAAAATCACACATCGCTGCAAGGAAACAGACCAGTCTTGCAAAATGGTGAACAGAGTAGTGAACCAGAAAACACAAATTTGTGCTGAGAAATTGACCATCACTCTAAAGAAGGTATTTTTGAAAATGAAATGAGATCGAAGGAGGGCTAAATGACAGCTATATTAACAGAGTAACAGGCAGTAAGTACGTACATGGAGAAAATGAAAAATGAATGTTTTAGACCCACAGAAGTGCCTCTATCTATAGGCATGAGCACATGACCCCCATAACAATGGGGAGACAAAAGTCTCCCGACATTTGTGATTGATATGATTTATACATATACTTTAAAAAGTGTTTCTGTTACTGTTAGGCCTGAAATAAACTATATGCTATCCTGACAATGATCACAAACCTTATTCCTCATCCCGTAGATTACATTTTTGAATACCTCATGATTATAATTATATCTTAAATTTATCATTCAAGCACCACTTTCACACTAATATGTCATACTTATTAACTCACATTTCAACTTATGCACCACCTTAAAATACACATAACTTGTGTACCTCTGTACACAGTCTTCTCACCTCACTCGCCACTCTACATTAACTATAAGTCACCACTTTACCATGCAGTGTGTTCAGACAAATCATGTAATTTCACGTATCATAAAATTAATGCAGTGATTTCACATGCTCTGACTTCTGTATTATGCAAGGGTATAGGTAGTGGATGAAGATGGGGAGAGTTGTAGTTAATGTAGTTCGGCAAGTGAGGTGAGAATTAGTAGCGGGGGAGTACTGTGCTACCCTAAAAAACATTTTGAAAAGTTAACGACCCTGTAACCTTTGTTTTTTCAGAGAATTTCTATGTGTTTTTTTAATGTAAAGTAATTTTCATCACTATCCATTAATCTAACTACCTCTGCATATGGTCGAGGCCCTGTGGCCAACACCGATAACCACTCAACTTCGCGCCGTGACATGCATGCTGCCAGTCCCTCTGGCCAACCCCCCTAACCACCCAACCCCACACTGCACAAGGTCTTTGGCCATGCACAGATGGAGTTGCCTGCAGGTCTGTATGGCCCCCATCCCCTAGCTGATTTTGGCCTTGAGACCCCGGCCTTCTAAAATGTGTTTTTTTGGGGGGGGAGGGTGGCCATGCTGTCCCCCTCCCTGGCTGATTTTGGCCCTAAGGACTCCATCCCCAAAGTTACAGGGTTAATATATGTATTTTATGGGGGTTATGGTGGCCCCGTGGCCCCCATACCTGGGCCGTTCTTGGCCCTGGGGATCCTATTCCCCGAGGCCTGGCCTCCTAAAATTTTCTTTGGGGTGGAGAAGAGCCACAGGTCCCCCCTCCCCTAGCCGGCTTCAGCCCCAGGGACCCCATCCCCCAGGACCTTTTATTTCCTGTGCCGATATTTATTTCCTGTGCTGATATGGGCAAAGGGGACCCCATGCCCCAAGGGCCGACCTAAACATTATTATTATTATTTTTTTGGCAGTGAGGCTGCGCGACCCCCTCCCCGGGCCGATATCGGCCCCAGGGACCCCATCCCTCAGGGCCCAGTCTAAACATTTTTTTACTGTGGGAGAGGGGATGGGCGGCCCCTTCCCCAGGCCGATCTTTGCCCCAGGGACCCCATCCCCCAGGTCCTGGCCATGTCACCTGGGTGCCCCCCAGGGGACCCAGTCACACCGTTGTGATCCTCCAGGGGAGCCGGAAGGCCCCCGTCATCCAAGCTGGATACCCGCCTCCTTTGGGAGCCAGCATTGCTATCACAGAGAGGGAGCTGCTAAACATGCAGCTCCCTTTCTGTTAGAGCAGTTGTTTCCTCTGTTTTCCTGCCTACACCTCAGCAGGCAGGGAAACAGAGGAAACCTCCTCTTCCAGCAAGTGAGAACTGTTTTCTGGAGCCAAAGTATTTGCTCTGACTTAGCGGGAGCTGTCAAAGCTCCTGCCAAGTCAGAGCAAAGAGTTATGTCCCTGGGGTGGGCACCCTGGGACATAGCAGGAGTCATCCCTGAAGGGTGGCGGTCCCCAGGGCCATCATTGCCTCCTTGACGGGGGCCGTGCATCCCCCCTTCAACTTATACAGCCCCAGGAAGAGCCCTAGGAGGGGGGCTGCATGCACCACCTCCATACTTTTTTTTGTATCCTGCAGGCCCCCGGGATCTGACCTAACCAAGGGCTAAACTGTAAACAAGCGGTTGAGACTGCATTGCGGGTTTTTCTTCCAATTTTGCTGCAGATTCGCAGATTGTGAAAATGAAGAAAAAAAATGTTTTTGAGGACTAGGGCTAGGGGGTCAGGGTACTCCATCATGACACCTTTTCTTTATTTTTATGTTTTGCTTTTGGGACTAGGCTGAGTCGGTTCAGGGTGTAGCTGTGTCTATAATCTCCTTGGAAAATTGCATGGGGAAAACGCGTTTTGGGACCTCCACTTTTTCTTAGCTCTGATTGACGAATCACCCTAAAACTTGCAAGACAGCAGCTGAAGTGAGTGGCAAACTAGTTTTGAAAATTTCAGGAAGATTCGTCAAACAGCACCAAAGATATTGGCAAAAAAAGAAGCTTTTCCTACGGAAACTAGGCCCTAACTATAACTACCTACTGGCCACCACATATATATGGGTGCACTTGCATGTGTATGTGTGTGGCATGAAAGGATGTCAACAGTATGTTTTTATGGCAAATGTAGGGCAGGCTAGGGCCCCCACCCCTGCCAGGTCCATCCAAGAAATGAGCTAATGGGTGGAGCTATGAGATGCTAAGGGCAGCTACTGTTGACCTTAGGTCCTCCCTAGAAATGTCCACCAACCAAAGGCATTTTTTCTTCTCTTAATGGCAGTGAGGGAGGTGGGAGAGAGGACAGGAGGAGTAGCACATCCTCCTTCCCACCCCTTCTACCCCCCACCAACAGAATACATGAACCATGTGGTGGGCATTGGAAAGGGATAAACTATCATTGCTCCTAGTTCCTCCCCTTTTAGTCTCCACTTCTTTATTCAGTTCAGACAGAGTATTTGTCTTCCAGTGCTTCTTTGTCCCAGAAAAAGATCTGGAGAGGAAGGAGCTGTATGTCTGTGTGCCAGCAATGAGTTAGATGCTATTTAAAATTTGCGTAGCCTAAGAAACAAATGCCTCAACAAGTAGCCAAATGCTGACTGGATATTTTTTCTTATTCCAAAAAAAAATAAAAAAATACTTAGCTCCTTGCTCGTTTGCAGACACACCAACATCCACGCAGACATGCGGGGAAGTGTCTGTGACACAACGAGGAGCCTAGAAGACGTATGGGTTTTTCTCAGAAAAAATCCAAACTGCGTTGCTGCTGGTTTAATTTCTTTCTTAGCTTCAGACAAAATCCACAACTACACTCAGATCTTTACTGTGGCATGGACCTATGAGCAGATGTGTGCCCTAACAAGGAGCAAAAATGTTTTTTTAGCTTTTTTCTTGGCCTCAGATAAAATTCAAACAATGCCCAGCTACTCAATGTGGCACACAAACAAACATCAGGGTGTGGGGTCAACCTCATCTAGGTAAATCTACCAAACCCAGGCATTTCTGAACATTACATTCAGGAGGACTCCTGGGTGGTGTGACTTGTGAGGTTGCCACTCCTCTTTCTTACCCAGAATTCCACCACAATAGAATCATGAAGATTACATTTTAAGATGGATGATGGAAAACAGTTGGCAATTTAACAATTCACAGACCAACGTGGTAATCTTTGGAGCAAAATGGCTACATTTGCCTTTCTACTCATCCCTGAAATCTTTGAGGATATTTCAATATCTGCTAAAATTAAAAAAAGTTTGATTTCTTCTTTGTTAAAGATTCCTCCCTGAATGTTCAAGTCACAGTAGAACTGACTTAAAAAAAAGGATTTCCTCAAATTTCTGTATTGGAATGTTCAGATTGTGTTGGGAACATCAAAACTCCCTCCACCCAATGTTCCAGTGTGTGTACCAATAGAAACAGTACCTCACATGTGTGGGTGGGCCTATTGCACCATGTTCTGTCAATATAGTATCAAAGTGGTCTCTGCTGAGCCACAGGTTTGGCTTATTGCTGTCCTTTACAGAAGCCTTATCAACACTTGTGGGATAACGGTTTTATCAAGAGAATTGTTGGAATGTTGGGTGAAGATCTTGAGTTTCTTGTGACAGAAAGGAGAAGAAACTGTGATTTCTTTTACCCATAGTTTGAAACCCATACATGCTTGTTTACCATATATACAGGCCAGGCGATCCAGAGATACAAAGTTGAAGGTCGTGTCCTGGAAGCATATGTTTCTACATGAGAGAGAAAGGAAATTATACAATGTGTTGGAAAAAGTGCTAAAAATATGACAATTGTAATACTCATTGCAATCTAGCGGCCATCCAGTTAGGGTGCGAGGAAGGTGCACTTAGTGATAGAAGCTTTAGAATGTGTAGATGTTAACAATACATGGCTGTGGTATGTTTCCATGGGTAATATCTGTGACCAGAAGACAGGTACTGTAAGCCAGCATTTTGCTTACAGCTGCTTTTTAAATTTCCAAACTACACTGCACCTAGTTTATTCTCTGTAAACACCCTGAATCCATAGAAAATCCATTCATTTCCAGTACCCCCATGCACAGGAGACTGAACTGAACAATGTTGGAAGTCAAGTCTTTGAAGGAATATGTTCTTGCGTGAAAGAAACTAGAGGGAATTACCACGTTTTGGGCAAAAATGCAAAAAGTCTCTCACATGTCAAGTTCATACTGTTCTACTTGCAAACCAGTCTGGGAAGCTCGGTCTGCAAATAGATTCCTTAGATCATTCAGAATTAGAAAATATCTACATTTTTGTACTTTCCATGTACTCCTAATATCTGTCATCAGATGTACAGTGCACTACAAACAATGATTCTGTCACAACTTCATGATCTGCAGTATTACTACACAAAGGATTTCCTAGATAGCGTTCCTTTGGAAAACCCACACATAGTTAATATTGTTGGAGTCCAGAAACTCGGGGCAACATTTCTAGGTCAGAGTTCTAAGATTTGATTTTGCTCATTTGAGAAATGCAAAAACTATTGATCATATTTGTCAAAAAAATAAAAATAACTCAAAGTTTTTTCACAAATTCTGCCTACGGCAATGAGATATTAATGCAGGGTTTGCCCTGGCATGCAGACTTTGACCCGCATTTATTATACCAAGGGGCATTTCGCTGCCTCCACTGCAGCACTTAATTTAGTGGGGAGAGCAGCAGAGGCACAGATGGGCAACTCCTCTTTACCACCCATTGTAAAAGCAGACAAAAATGCCAATCACAATTGGGCAAAAACCGAGCGCCCAAAGTGTGTCAGTGTCTGGCCTGCTGTGAAATCTCCTGAAATCATTTGCATCAATTAATAGCCCTGAATATGCAGAAAAAGTTTGTGCAGTTGTATAACAAGACTAAAGAGCTACTTGTGGTTGAAAAACCTAATACCATTAAAAAAAAAAGGTCTGACACTGAGGTGCTCAAACACCCATGCGATAAAAAGTGCATCATACTTTTTTTTGAAACACCGGCTGGGCAATTCATTATTAAGTGGTATTGAAGTATTCTACTAAATTCTCAATTCTATCTATCCTACATCACCTTCCTGAGGAAACCTTGGACAGCTCTGCTTTGGCACACAGAGTCAAGAGCTGAAAGGGTAATTTTGTCATCTAGCCTGAGGGTCCATTGGTACACACTCATGGTAAATTACTTCATTGTGACAATTGGGGCCCAGTTATTCCTAACTGTCCTGGAACCTAAAAAAAAGTTGTGACCTCTGTCACAAATTTTAAAATTCTGAGGTCACAACTATAAACCACAACATATGTGAGGAGAGTACAAAAAAGTCATCTTTACCAGCTCAAGACTATCTTGACGACATGATTAACCAGTTAGGCCTGGTGGACCTATGAATGGCAGAAGTAAATCATGACCTTTTCAAAAGATCAGTCAAAAAAGTCATAAAAATAACCTCCACACTAGAAGGCAGGGCAACCTTAGAGAAACGCTTGTATGCATGGCTAAACAGCTATAAGGTCTTGAGCCCACAGCAGTATTTCGGAAACTGCAGGATAAAAAGTAAATATCTGAACTACCACCACAGGAGTTTACCGTCACCAGTGCATGACAGACGTTGGCTGAGGGCATAAGAGGTTTGCCATGTCGTCTATGTGAGCTTGCTTCAGAAACCCTTGTTCATATTTTCTGCCTCTGCAACGCTACTTTGATCATACGCTGACAGTGGCTGTGTCCGCTCTGGAACCAAATGGGGGTGTGAACCTGTAGACAAGCCATTTTGGTTTGCCTTAATTCTGCAAATCAGAGAACAATCTCACGAACAGTGAAGAACATTTTAGGTATTGAATGGGCCCTGACATTAGCTGTAACCACAAAACCCTCCTTGGTCCAAGTGTGAGCCTATACCCCTTGCCATCTGACACAGGGCTCTTTGTACACTGCCTCTGCTGTAAACGACTTGGTTAAAACTGCTGCACAAAATCCTTTTTATTTAATTTTAATAATTTTTGTATTCTTAAAATGTGCGTAAAATCCAGTTATAGATAACAGCACTAGTTCTTTGCACACTATTCAGAACTTGCCATATACGTTTTATCTCTTTTCAGAACTTCTTGCACATTGTAATGATTTTAAGTAATCTAACAATAAAGGTTTTCATACTTTGACTGTCCTGGAACCTCAGAAATAGTTCTTGAATCCGCATTAGTCTACATCAGAGAGTTACTCACAATAGTAAATCTGAGTACACTTCTTGCAGTTCTCTTGGAGTTGTGCACATTTTCACCTGTAAATTTAAATTGGTACTTGCCTTTGCCTCATTTTATTGAATTATAGTATCCAATTTAAAGAGTAAAATACAAATCCTTACCAGAACAAGAAATTTGACATTCATACCACTCCACTGTCACCTGTTTTAGTAGGCACCCAACATGCCATGTCTCTAATATTATAATCAGACTCTCTTACACAGGAGCTTGCCATGCCTGTAAACAAATGTGAAATGTATACATTCAATAACTCAGTATGCCTCTTTGCCTTGCTGTACAAGTAGACTATCTATATCATTACCCCATAAACATATAGCAGTGCAAAGGATGTTTGACCAAAATATCAAATAAAAAGTATCCTGGGTCACAAATAGAATATTGTGATGTTAAGGGACTGAAATATTGAAAGTAAGAATATTGTTGATTTTTATATCATTTTTTTTATAAAGCTCTACATAACATTGTTTTAATATAGTTGTACATACTATTGTTTCTAATTAGTATGATACATTTTAGGTATTTTAGTAGTAAAAGTTAAAAGTATTGTAATATTTATGTTTAAGTTGTAGTATTTTTTGTAAATATTTTTATATTTTTTTCTACTTTAGTTAGAAATTGTTAATTTAGTAGCAGATTGTTGTGTTTGTAAGGGATTAGGGTGGGATGTTTCTGTTATGCATTTTGTGTACATGTATAATTATGTTTTGTTTAATTTATTTAATTGATGATTATCATGTATATAGTTTAATTTATAACGCATTATTTTAATTATTTGTTGATTTTTTATGAATTGTTATTTGGTTGATTCAATTGTTTTTTATTATTTGAATTGTATATTTATTCATTTATATATCTTCATTGGTTTATTTACTTTTTAATGTGATTTTAATCATTTAGAATTGCATTTCTTCTATTAATTGTAATTGTGTTCATGCTCAGGTTAGTAGGGTCAGAAGTGTTTTAACTGAAATCATTTTTAATTGTTTAATCATGTTGATTTGCAATATAAAATGTGTATTTATTACATTTAATTTCATTTGCTTTATATTTAATAAACACTTTTTTATGTTAAAGGTATTAAAACATAATTTTTCTTTTTTGGTCTTTATTTTAATACTTTATGTGAAAACGTTAGGAGTGGGAATAGGTAGTCTGACCCCTTCAAAGTTCCACACTTTCTCTACTGCTGCTTACGTTGGAGTGGGAATAGTAGACTCAGATTTCATTAATAGAGTGCATAGTTAATTAAAACTATTACAACAAAATACATTTTAAAATATGGACTTAATAAAATGAGTGGCAGTAGTAAATCTAAATCACTGGTCTTCAAACTGTGGGCTTCCCCACCCCCCACCCCCGCCACTCCACAGGCTTCATGAAGATATGGAAAGGATAGTGCAATGCCAACAGAAGCAATAAAACTGCAAGGGCTGCAAGTTCCTGCTGCTCTACAAGGACAGCTTTCCACAGAACAATAGATCAGGTAAACTGAAGGCAGAGTCCTTTGTCCCACTCCTCAGCCCACTCTGAAAGTGCAACATGATTGCTTCAAAGTATATGTGAAAAACAGCCTTATGGGACATTCACAGCTGGCCACAAGGAACAGCAATTCACCAAGGAAAATATTCTTGTCTTTTCCCAACTTATTCTAGCATGAGGTTAGAATGGATGGGGACTGGAGACAGCTCTTGTGGGTGTGTGTATGCAGTGGTATGTATGGATGCAGGGATACACGTCTAAGCAGATAGTATAAAAGTGTATTTCAACTAACAGGGCTTCAGGGCCACTTCTGAAATGCAATGATCTCAAAATTATGAGATAAAATTACAAAAATAGTACATTGGGTACTATCAAATTATTGAAATAGTAACATCTGCTATATAGAGCACTTAGAAACTGTAGTTTTGTGGCATAAAGTGCTACATAAAAAAACTAAATTTATTATTTAGGTACACACCAATGATTTTTTATGCTGAATATTACAAACCAACTCACTGGCATTTCTTTATCTAGTTTGAAGAATAACATTTTTGTTGTGTAAGGGATATTGGAAATTGGGTTACTAGTTGAGGGGGGTGGCCCAGAGCCTGCACCTTCCACTGGATACCTGGAAGAATTAATTTTCTCTTCACCTCATCCCTGTGTATTTGGCGGTCCTGCAGGGCGTAATGGCCATGGGGATCCCAATGCCGGGATCTCCAACATTGTCCACCGCAGTCAGGACCGCCGTGGTACCCGCCTCACTAACTATGGTGGTGCCGGCAGTCTGCTGGTGATCTTCTGGTGGTCCAACTTCCAGAGTCATAATCCGGCGGTCTGACTGCCAAAGTTGCGGTGGTCAGACCTCTACCATGGTGGTCCACGGACCGACCAAACTCATAATGAGGTCCTAAGTCTTTTTTTTGGGAGTCAGAAATCACTAGTGAAACAAAGCTGCAAGCTGTAGTCAACAGGGGCTCATCAAGGCTGGATATCCCAGCTGTAAGGGACTGCTGCACAGGATTTGCTGCTGTGAAGAAGAACATAGTGGGAGCTGACGTGAAGTCAGGCTGATGGTGATGTTCGTTGTGTAGGTCCCAGTGCCCTCTCAGTTCTCAGAGCACTTTAAGCCAAAAAGTCCAAAGTTTGGGATTTTGGCTATCTTGGCACCACCTCCAAGCGTCCAGGACTGGATAGGCACCACTGGAGGATTAGAACTCACTCAGGCAGGGCCCAGGTGTGAGTCCAAGATTGTTGGAGCCTTTTTTGTCTCTGAGGCTTTGATCTGAAGGCTACCCAACTAGCTGTTGGAGTCACTCTTGTAGTCTTGATTTCATGTAGTGGAACAGGGCTTAAGCAGCAAGGTGGGCCTCTGATGGTTCAAGGCAGGCTTCAGGCAGCAGAGCAGTCCTTCCATGAGCGGCAAAGCAGTTTTCTAATGTATACAGCAGGCCACAGCAGCAGGGCAGCCCTCTGAGATTCCTTTCACAGGTGCAGAAGGTGAACTCAACATTGGGTCTGAGGGTCCTATTTTTATACCTGATGCCTTCTTTGAAGTAGGAGACGTTTCTAGAGATTTTCCTTTGAAGTGCTTGGAGTTTCTTTCCTCCCCTTGCTCCAGTGTGACTACAGGAACAAGTAGGTCGTGTGTGAAATCCTTTGTGTGAAGCCTGGGCACATCCTATTGATTTGCCAGTGGTGGCTGTGCCCAGCTCTGCTCTCCATCCTGCCAGTGATGGCCCATCCAGGTACACCCAATCCCTCTATTGAGTGTAGTTGATACTTACACTTCCACCCTTACTCGTCCTATCACCAATGCACCTATATTTCATCTGTCGTAGCATACCCTCACCTCCGAGCTTGCCATCCTTTGTAGGGGGTTGTACTTTGTACCTACCACCAGACCAAACTTTTTTGAGACCAAACTCCAGATGCAGTGGCTGTTTAGAAAGATCAGAGTGAATAAGATTTTTGCTGGCAGCTCAACTCTATCTAAATTTGATGCGATAGGGCTTAGACCACCCTCTACATTCATGCCACACACACAAAATGACAAGCAACATCCTGGCTTTTGAAAACATGGTAACAAAAGACATTGACTCCCTTGGCAAAGAGAGACGTTATGTTAAGTATAACATAACTAAGACTGAAAACCAGGCCATTATGACACTTAAAAAGAACCTCAATATAGTAATCAATTCGGCAGGTAAGGGGGGGGTGGGATTGTCATCCAAGATTTATCAGACTATCACACTGTAATCCTGACCCAACTGGGGGATGACACTTGCTATATCAAGGTCAACAGTGACCCCACCAATGATATCAGGACCCATATAACAAAAATCCCAAGGACTGGTTTGGAGCAAGGTTTTTTTAACACAAAATGAACATAATTTCCTGAATAAGGAGCATCCCTGAATACCAGTGATATATCCTTTACCCAAGACCCATAGGAGGCTTGCAGCCCCCCACCTCCCTCAGCAGACCCATAGTATCAGGCTGTGGGTCCATCCTTGAGCCTCTGTTCCAGTACATAGACTTTTTTTTCTCAAACTCCTAAACTCCTAGTACCACAAACAAGATGGCATATATGCAATAGTATGACTTTCATAAAATCGATGAAGGGGACAGAGTTCAATAAAAAAACTGACCTACTGGTCACCATTGACATGCAGTCCTTGCATACGAATATACCCTAGGAGGAGGCACTAGGAGTAATATCTGATCTCATGGAAATGAGAGACCAACCTACACAGATACCTAGTGGGTTCATTACAGAACTCACCAAGACAGAGATGACAAAAAATTACTTCCAATTCGACAACCAATACTACTTCCTGGTCAGTTGAGTAGCAATGGGGCCAGGTTCACCCCGGACTTGGCTAACCTTTATATGTCAGAGTATGAGGAACATAACATCATCACAGCCCAAAACTCCCACCTAGCAGGTATAAGAAAGTGGCTAGTTATACAGACAATGTTTGTTTTTCTGGTTTGAAGAGGGATAGAGCAAGATTTACATGATTTCCATTCATGGCTCAACACATCATCC
This sequence comes from Pleurodeles waltl, assembly GCF_031143425.1. Lineage (NCBI taxonomy): Eukaryota > Metazoa > Chordata > Amphibia > Caudata > Salamandridae > Pleurodeles > Pleurodeles waltl. The sequence continues at coordinate 1,146,286,616 of NC_090444.1, read as the reverse complement.
ACAGACACAAAATTCACTATGAACTATAGTCACACAGCTATCCCTTTCTTTGACCTGTGGGTCAAGGTTGAAGAGGGAATCATTTATGTCTCACTACACTGGAAACTGACAGAGAGGAACTCACTGCTCCATTACTCTAGTAGTCATCCACAAAGCCTTAGAGACAACTTACACTTTGGGCAGTTCCTGCTCATAAGACAGAACTGCACCAAGAGGTCAGATTATTTCACGGAGTCTGACACACTGATTAAGAAACTGACTGAGTGTGGTTGTCCAAGATGTCTTGTCAGACAGGCAAGGCAGAGAGCCTGGTGTAATCACAGGGGCATATTTTTAGAACTTCGAGAAAGAGATAACAAATACAAATGCTAGCAACAAAATCAAAGCGATTGTCAGGAAGCATTGGACACTGGTGGAAAGGCATTTCACCACCACAAAGGAACCAATGTTTTCCTTTAAGAGGGGAAATAACCCTAGGGACATCCTTGTTAGGGACGCCCTCCTGCCACCACCTAAAGTGACTTAAAAACTCCTAGTGGAGGCTGGCACCACTTCTAGGCCACTCTAAGTTCAGTCACTGCTTGGCATGCAAGTACTAATTGAACACTAAGGGCTTCATTAACAAGAAACGGGTGCATTGCTCACGATACGCCAGTTTGCTTGTACAACCCTGTGTCCCCCTAACAACAGCATGGTAGCACTGTGTTTGCAATGCAGCGCACCATTGCACCCGTTAGCACAGCTGCGTCCATTTCTGGCGCAGTTGTGGCACTGTGCTGGAATAGCATCAAAAATGTTGACCCTAGTCCAGCAATGAGCAGGGAGGTCCATACAACAAAGCAGAGAGTCACTTTAATGCCTGCCCCGAGCAGGCATTAAAAATGACGACAGAATGACACAGCAAAACCTTGTAGATTTCATTGTACCATTCCTAAGGGCCTCCTTGTGGGGGAATGCCTCATTTGCATACATTATTCCTTGCGCATGAATAATGTGGGGCAAGGTTTTAAAAACTGGCACAATGGTCCCATTGCATCAGTTTGTAAATATGGTGCAGGTGGGGGACTGTTCTGCACCACCGCAGCGTAAGGAAAAATGATGCTATGGCAGCACAAGAGGCTTGTAAAGGAGCCCTTAAGGTTTTTCTGCACATGAATGTGAATTTTACATTGACCTGCTTTACGAAATGTAATACTAGCAATGTAATTTATGCAATAATAGGCCCATTTGACCTCATCTACATCTGCCAAACTACACAAAAAACTCAGATGTCAGATCTTACAGCACTGAAGCAGGCTCAAATGTGGAGTTGCCGGAGCAGCTCTTGTGGACCATTTTTAACAAACGCAGCATACTCTTTAAGATATACCATGGCAAGTAATTGAACATATTTCTTTGCGCCCCATGGAGGTGACATTGATAGTGCCTTATTCCACCTAGAGCTACAAAGGATTGACAAAGTAGACTCGGTAGTACATGGGCTTAACAGAGTTGAAACTGGAGGCAAACAGCCTTTCATTGAACTTACAGACTTCATTGTTTCCCATCTGTAATGTGTTCTTGATGAATCTATGGAATGCTTTGTTTAAACAGCCATAGGGACAAGGTATAGAATGTAGAATTTTTCTACCTCCATCTCACAGGGTCCATTTACATTTCCTTTTTCTCTTTTTTCTATAGTTTCCAAAAAGGAACAACTATCACGTACACCAGTTATTTTGTGCTTGTTACTATATGGTCTTTATAGTGATTGTCCCGTTTCCACCTTGGCCTCATGCACATCTATCATGCACTGATAGGCACATAGCTAGTTTTTCTAAAAAAAAAATTGTTATCTCCTTTGTAATCCCCATGTCTCAGGAACTACAACATTTACCAACTTGATATTTAAATTACACCTGTGACATTATTCAATATAAATGCCATCTCAGCATTTATCTGTGGGCATTATTTGATTTTAGGCACACTGCAGGAACTTTTGAATGTGCCACACCACGTGTGCACTCCTTATTGAAACAGCAGTATATTAATATTAGGCAGCTTGAGCACACATATCCACGTGCATCCTTGTTGAACGGACATGCGTGCTGACGCTCTGCCTAATTATCGATAAGCCCATTAGGATTCCTGTGACCACCAGCTGGCAGAAAGCCTTCATTTATTCATATAATTTTAGAGTTTCTAGACACATGTTTGTTAGGTTGAGTGTAAGCGTGCAACGTATTGTATACTTTTAAGTATACTTCTTCTTTGGGCTTAAAGCCATTTAATTTGTTCATGTCTGTCTCACTTAAAAATCCTTGCTTGCTAGTGGTCAGGGTCAGTCATGCCTATTTGTCCCTCCTTTTTGTCTTTTGGAGCAGAGATCAACTATTGTATAATTACGCTTTGTCAAATTCATCTGTACTTTGGGGAAATTTTTTCTCTTCCTTTGCTGCTCGTGTTTGGTGAAACTTCCCTTTTTAGTTGCAGAGCATTCTTGTTCTCAGCTTAGCTTTGCTGTAAACATGGCTGTAAATTAGCCTGTTAGCTTGGTCAAGTTTGCTCTTTTTCAGCTTTCTGCGCCCTCACTCGCTGCTCTCTCTCAGCTGCCTGGTTCCTGGCCGTCCTTGTTTTTTTTTCTTGCAATGAAAGGCTGCATCCTAATACCTCGGGCTAACAGGATTGTTAATCTGAAAGGCCTGGTCATACAGCAAAGAAGCCGTTCCTCCCAAGCTTCTTCCTTTCTATTCTTGTCCGGGTCCACTTCGGCGCAGGTAATGTCACCTGTCCAGAGACTGTTTTGCCACCATTGTTTCCACAGGGGCCACAAGCACAGAAAAGATGCCCGTTGGCAAGAGCCAGAGAGCCCATTTGCAGCGGGCCTTGGTGACTGGGACGCACTGGGGAACTAGGAGACAGGCACTGAATTATTCATGTGTGTGTTAGACTTTTCATCCTTGGCGTGGTCACCCTTAACTTTTTGCCTCTGTTCCCCAGGTCGTTGATGTGTGCTGGACTCTAGTTCAGCTGTTTTTGTTACTCTGGGCACTTTACCACTGCTAACCAGTGCTAAAGCGCAAGTGCTCCTTTACAAAATGTGTATGTAATTGACTTATCCGTGATTGGCATATTTGATTTATTAGTAAGTCCCTAGTACAGTGTACTAGAGGTGCCAAGGGCCTGTAAATCAAATGCTACTAGTGGGCCTGCAGCACTGGTTGTGCCACCCACATAAGTATCTCTTTAATCATGTCTCAGACCTGCCACTGCATTGTCTGTGTGTGCAGTTGTTAACTGTAAATTCGACTTGGCAAGTGTACCCACTTGCCAAGCCTAAACCTTCCCTTTTCTTACATGTAAGACACCCCTAAGGTAGGCCCTAGGTAGCCCCAAGGGCAGGGTGCAGTGTATGGTTAAGGTAGGACATATAGGTGGTCATTCTGACCCTGGCGGTCTTTGACCGCCAGGGCGGAGGACCGCGGGAGCACCGCCGACAGGCCGGCGGTGCTCCAATGGGGATTCCGACCGCGGCGGTAAAGCCGCGGTCGGACCGGCACCACTGGCGGGGTCCCGCCAGTGTACCGCCGCCCCATTGAATCCTCCGCGGCGGCGCAGCTTGCTGCACCGCCGCGGGGATTCCGACCCCCCTACCGCCATCCAGATCCCGGCGGTCGGACCGCCGGGATCCTGATGGCGGTAGGGGGGGTCGCGGGGCCCCTGGGGGCCCCTGCAGTGCCCATGCCACTGGCATGGGCATTGCAGGGGCCCCCGTAAGAGGGCCCCTACATGTATTTCACTGTCTGCTGTGCAGACAGTGAAATACGCGACGGGTGCAACTGCACCCGTCGCACAGCTTCCACTCCGCCGGCTCGATTCCGAGCCGGCTTCATCGTGGAAGCCTCTTTCCCGCTGGGCTGGCTGGCGGTCTGAAGGCGACCGCCCGCCAGCCCAGCGGGAAAGTCAGAATTACCGCCGCGGTCTTTCGACCGCGGAACGGTAACCTGACGGCGGGACTTTGGCGGGCGGCCTCCGCCGCCCGCCAAGGTCAGAATGAGGGCCATAGTAATGTGTTTTATATGTCCTAACAGTGAAATATTGCTAAATTCGTCTTTTACTATTGCAAAGGCCTGTCCCTCTCATAGGTTAACATGGGGGCTACCTTTAAATCTGATTAAAGTGTAGATTCCCTTTGGGAGCGGAGGGACATGTGGAGTTCAGGGTCTCTGAGCTCACAATTTAAAAATACATCTTTTAGTAAAGTTGATTTTAAGATTGTGTGTTTGAAAATGCCACTTTAAGAAAGTGAGCATTTTCTTGCTTTTACCATTTCTGTGACTCTGCCTGTTTGTGGATTCCCTGTTTGGGTCAGTTTGACAGTTGGGCTGGTTGCACCTCACACTAGACAGTGACGCAAAGGGAGCTGGGGTGTAGCCTGCATATCCTGATGAGCCATCTGTGCTAGGAGGGAGGGCAGGAGTGGTCACGCACACCTGAAAGGGCTGTGTATGCCCTCACACAATGCAGTCTCCAACCCCCTGGTGAGTGTCTGGGGCCTGTCCTGGGCAAGGCAGGATTTCACATTCAAGAGAGACTTTGCTTTGAAGTAGGCCTACTTCAAAGGAGAAATTGGGTATAAGAAGGGCACCCAAAACCACAGACTTTAGAACACTTCTAGAAACCAAGAGGAACCTCTGCCTGGAGAAGAGCTAAAGAGCTGAGGAAGATGAGCTGCCCTGCCTCTGACTGTGCTTTGTGGAGCTATCCTGCAGTTGCTGCTTCTGTTAGAGTAAGGGTGCAAAGACTGGATTTTATCTGCCTTCCATCTTTTGAAGATCTCCAAGGGCTTGATTTAGAGCTTGCCTCCTGTTGTTTGAAGTCTCGGGACAGCAAAGACTTCTCTCTACCAGCACCTGGAGTCTCTGGAGAGACTCTCACTCTGCCAAGTGGTTCCCATCCAGTTCCTGGGACCCTGAAAGGAGAAGCTGGCAGCCTAAGAGGAAGAAATCCACGCACAGAACGCAGTGCGGGGAAAAGATCGACGCAACTCCGATCTGCGGCTGGAAAATTGACACACCGCCAGCTTGGCGGCTGAAAATCGACGCTCGCCTGCAAGGCGACCAGAAGATCGACACACGGAGCTGGAGAAACGACGTGCAGCATCACTGAGGGATGCTGCTTAGATCGCAACCCGCACTGCGTGGTTTTCGGATCATCGTGCGGCTCGATTTCTGACGCAAGTACCGCTGGGTGTGTAAAAACAACGCAAGGCCTGCCCAGACCCGAGAGTGCTGACCGGATCGACGCATTGCTGTCCTGCAGAGAGAGGAAATGATGCGCCCGACCCGAAGAAAGGAGAAACGACGCAAGGTCTCGCTCGTGAGTGAAATTGATGCATTGCAAGCCCTTTTTGACGCACACTCGCCCATGCAGGGTTATTTTTGATGCACCCAAGGTACATTTCCACGCTAACAGTGTTAGTGTGTGTGTTTAAAACTACATGAAGACTCTTTTTGCTTTTTAATTTATAACTTGACTTTTGTATTGTGTATTTTTGTCATTTTGTTCTTATTTTGTTTAGATAAATATTTTCTATTTTTCTAAACCTGTGTTGTGTCATTTTGTAGTGTTTTCATTAAGTTACTGTGTGTGTTGGTGCAAATACTTTACACCTAGCACTCTGAAGTTAAGCCTACTGCTCGTGCCAAGCTACCAAATTGTAGCGGGACTAGTATATCTAACCCCTCTCAAGTTCAACACTTTCCATAATTTTGTTTACAATGGAGTGGAAATAGTATATATGACCCCCTCCAAAGCCTAGCACATTCCCTAGTTTTGTTTTCATTGTTCTGGGAGTAGTAAATATCATCCCTTCAAGGTCCAACATTTTCCCTACCTTTGCTGAGATTGGAGTAGGAATAGTAAATCTGACCCGTTGAAAGTCCAACACTTTTCCTACTTTTACTTATTTTGGAGAATAGTAAATCTGACCCCTCCAAAGTCCAAGATTTTATCTACCTTTTTTACGTTGGAGTCGGAATAGTGACTCTGACCCCTACAAAGTCTTTCATTTTCCCTGCTGTCGCTCCGATTGGAGTCAGAATAATAAATCTGGCCCCTTCAAAGTCCAGCACTGCCTCTACTGTTGGTAAGATTGGAGTTGAGATAGTAAACCTTAAAACTTCAATGCCCAACTCTTTGCCCACTTTTGCTTTTTTTTGGGCTGGGAATAGTAAATTTAACCTCTCCAGTGTCCATCACTTTTCCACCTGTTCTGCTGTTCAGATTCGAGTGGCAATAGTAAATCTGACCCTTTCAACTTCCAACTCTTTCCCTAATTTTGCTTATGTTAGAGTGGGTGTAGTAAATGTGGCCCCTCTAAAATCCGAACACTTTCCCTAATTTTGCTTACTTTGCAGTTTGAATAGTAAATCTTACCCCTCCAAAGTTAAACTCTACTGTTGCTAATTTTGAAATGGGAAGAGAAAATCTGACCCTGCAAAATCCAGCACTTTCCCTACAGTTGCTTAGTTAGGAGTAGTCTTATTTATTTTACTAGTTGTTTAATGTATTTTTTTAATGTATTATTGTTACTGATTATTAATAATTGTAACAATTTATTTTTATTATTAATTGTTTAAATATGTTCAAAGTTTTTTTTAGGTATATACTTTTGTGTTTTTATTTTATATTAATTTTTTAAAACAATGTATTTTTAATTGTATTGTAATTTTAGATTAAATGAAAGCAATGCTATATATAATTATATCAGTATACGTGTCATTTGTTTGAAAAAATTCTGGTTCACAGCATTTTTGTCTCAATTTTTTGTAGTTTATATACAAAGTATGCAGACATGGTGTTTTGTTTCCCAGTTTTTTCCCAGTATTTGTATATTGCAAAACTTTGGTTCTAACTATAATGTCATACAACCAGCTAAGAGACCACCTTCATCCAGAATGTGTCTCATTCAAGCATTAAAAACCAAACCAATATTAACATTCCTGTCAGAATTCTGCCCCACTTCTCCACTCTTAAGACACTTAGGCCCAGATTTATACTTGCTTTGCGCTGAATTAGCATAATTTTTTCTTACGCTAATTCAGCGCAAACCTAACTCCAAATTTATACTTTGGCGCTAGACCCGTCTAACGTCAAAGTTTTGGAGTTAAAGTCGTTTTTTGCTAGCAGGAAACTACCTTGCATCAATGAGATGCAAGGTAGGCTTCCGGGGCAAAAAAGGACTCTAAGGTCCAGGCACCTTATTTATCCTTCCATGCAAAAATGGTACATGGGAGGGAGGCTGGCCTAAATAATGGTGCTAAGCTTGCTTAGCGCCATTATTTAACGCCTGGTTCAGGGCAGGCGTTAGGGGACCTGTGGTCCTATTTCCATGGTGGAACACCATGGAATAAGTCCACAGGTGCTCTCCCCAGGCCACAGGGACACCGCCACCCACACCAGAGGGACAGCGGAGGATGGGGGACCCCATCCCAGGTAAGTACAGGTGGGTAGAGGTGAGTATTTTATTATTGTTTTAATAGTGCCATTGAGGGCCCTGAAATGGGCCCCCCTATATGGCACTGGGGGCAATGACCATGGCCAGGGGACCCTTGTTCCCTGTGCTGGCCATTAGGGTGGTGGGCTTGACTCCTGTCTTTTATAAGACAGGAGTCATGTGGTATGGTAGGTTTAGCGTCAAGAAATGACGCTAGGCTGGTTAGAGTCATCTTTTTTCACTCTAACCTGCCTAATGTCATTATTTGGTGCTAAACCCCCTTCTCCCATACCGCCACCCCTAACCGGCTAATGTCATTTTCCATGACGTTAGCCCACCCTTTGCACCGGATTGCGCCATTCCATACATAAGACGCCCGGATGGCGTCTTGGAATGGCCCTAGCCGGCGGTAAACATTTTCACACAAAACTGCCTTAGCGCAGTTTTGCGTGAAAAAGTATAAATTTGGGCCTTAGTAGCATTATTGTAAGCCATTGAGTTTCTTAATAACACCAAAATACACCATTGGAGAGATGGTCAATTGCTATGACCCACCATAATAAAGAAAACTCTAGTTTTTGATCAGTTAGCTTCATACAATGGTTGCTAAAATAGAAAAAATTAAAGTAGAGTAAGCCTGTCACTATAGACAAAGGTTTCTGCCGCAAAACTCTCTTCTGGCAAAACCGGTTCTATAGAACATATGCACATGGGAGGCCTTTTAGGTTAACACTATTCATTTTTTCTGCTGTGTCCTACAGACTCCACCATTCAAAATTTCTTTCTGGAAATACCCTCTAGCCTATGAGAAAACTTATTTTTGGATATTGTAATCTCTGGGAAGTTGTTTATCCAGACAGAGGTGCCTAAACTCTAAAACCACACAGCCAATAAAATACAAGCCAACAAATGTATAGTTCTATGCGTGTCATGAGGTACACACTGGGCTGAGGACTCTGAAGCGGGATACAGTTAACAACTCCAAGGATAGTTTTTCAATCTCTGTCAGGCCAAGTAGCCACCACTTTTATCTTTTTTCTTATGCACCCGTCTCTTGTTACTCTGGACAACTCATAAGTAGGACCGGGGCAGAAACGATAGAGGCATTCTACAGCAACGTTTGACAATGTGTAAGGGCAGTCAACATTAATGATTCATCTTTGAGATCATCACTTTGCAATGGCATCATATATATCTTAGGATCACAAACATAACCTCCATATAGGTCACATTTATTTTTAAAATGAGGAACACAGCAGTTCACCCGGGGCACCAACTCATTGGTCACTAATCGAGTGCAGTAGAGTACCAAAGGAGATCTCATTCACCTACTTGATTACGTTTACGTTTTACATTACGTGGTTCCGTGGTCACGTTTATGAAGCCACAAGCCAAGGACATCATTATCTATCTATACTGTCAGATGCGAGTGAATTACAATTTATTAGCACCAATACACTGCTTTGTGGGGAAAATCTATGAACTGATTTTGTTAAGCTTACGTTGCTTGGGTACAAAGACTAGAATAATCAGGAGGGGCCTTTCAAATAAACAAATAAACGGAAACAGCCTATATAGCGGCCTCCAACTTAATACCACCATGTGAACTACTGAGTAAGATTTGTGATCTAGGTCCTAACCTTGATGATAAACTAATCTTGGACTCTCTTGCTGAATTAGTCATTAAATCATCCAAGCACTATTTTACATTAGGAGAAAGCATCACCCATACCAGGATGTATTTGTTTGTTGTTTGAACACCGCCTTGTGGCATTACAGTGTGAGTTGTTTATGTACCTCTAGTCACAAGCACATGCTGTTTTAGATTTGACTGATGATTTTGGTCCTATGCATTTTTATGAATTTTGAGTTCTATCGAATGCTAGGTCATTGCTTTGTTTGTACTTTTAGCTGACCTTGTATTAATAAAGGAGTCTATCGCGGCATCACTTTTTCTCCAACCCGTCTGCCTTTTTGATTCCTCCTCCGGAGCACCATATTGTGGGTAGTGGGTCTTTGCCAATCCTCAAGGATTTAATGTGGGCTCAGCACATCCTTCTTTCATGATATTCTGCTACTCACACGTACATACATGCAGTTTTAAATTTGATTGATGAGTTTGGTGCTATTTTGTTCTTATGCGTTTTTATGAATTTTGGTTTGTATCAAATGCTAGGTAATTGATGTTTTTGCACTTTTTTGCTCACCTGTTGTTGATGAAGGAGCAGGTCAGTGCACCAAATTTCCCTACCCCTTCTGCCTTTTTGTTGCTCCGGCTGGACATATTTGGACTTGTGCATAATATCCTGATCTCCAATCACCATTGTGAACTTCACTGGTTGCCAATGAGAAAGAGATGCTTATTTAAGGGCCTCGGTCACACAGCGCTCCATTGCCAAAAGACAGTTAACTGCATGAAAGACTTTTTCCTTAGACATATTCCAGCCAGTGTTCTGAGATCCTCCTACCAGTTCCAGTTGGCCATCCTGAGATTCAAATAAACTAGAGTTGGAGGAAGGATGCTGTCTGTAACCATTCCTAAAGCATGGAATGAAATGCCTTTCCACCTTTGTTGCCACTGTTCTTCCAGTGCAGCTTAGCAAAGATCTCAAAACCTATCTGTTTAGTCTCAACGTTTAAAAGAGATTAGATGTTATCCATCCTTTATGTGCAAAGCAGTTCTTTTGCAGCTGGGACACCTCTTCTTGAGGTACATCTGTTTTGGGTCCTATGAGTGTACCACATAGACACAGTTCGCCAAATGCTGCTTCCCAAGCTTGGTTTCTCCTAAAAGGGGTCAGAATCGACTGGGTAGTATCAGCTGGAATACATCTCGCTACATCAATAACCTTAACAGTAAATGTATCATTACATAGGTAAGACACTCACTTTGACAAGGCCATTACCTTGAATTGCCTTGCAGGCGACGCTGGCGATCTTTGGGAGTAGCGGGTATAAACACACACCCTGTGGATTTCAGTACCTGAAGCCAACAAGCCTGACTTCTTCTTAGTGGATTCTGTGTGGTTCTCCGCTCATGATTTTTCAAGGGGCCACACAGAGCATTTCACAACACAATGTTCACGTAACTATGCTAAAAAGCCATAGATTCTGAAAAGGCATTAATGAAATACTCCAGAATTTACATGGCATGCCAGTCGAGCATGCCACTCCCCCAGTGTGCTATCGGTTCTCTCTCCCCGAGAAAATTGATAAAAGAGTTGCAAAGGGGAAATTTGTCTTTCACAATTGCCCTAAAAAAATTCTAAAAAGTAATAATTGATACATGCAATACCGCATCTATCTACACTTCTGTATTTCACTTCCTTTCATTCCCCCCCCCCCCGCATTTTTTATGTAGATTATTAATCATACGTTTTACAGACAATCTCATTGAAAGATGCAGGATGGAAAAATAGATGTATCTGTCAATCTCTTTTAGTACTCTGGAGGTTTAGACAGACCTTACAAACTCCTGTGTTAACTTTCAGGTAAGGGAGATTTTGCAGCGGAGGAGAGCATAAGGATTTCACAAATTTTACGGTTTATGTTGTCGGACAAGAGCAACTATAGTCACTTTAAAACTATCTGTAAATATATTTGGGAATGCCATAACTTTCTAACAAACATGAACTTGTCAGCTTCTGAAAATACACAAAATGTATTACCAAAGACAAGCCTTTCTTTTTGGAAAAATAAACCGATTTCTCTCAAGCAAAAATTATGTTAATTAACTAAAACAATACAGTCTGTCTTGAAATACCAGCTTTTTCATTTTAGTGGCCAAAGAGACTTTTGTCATTTTCCTCAAGCACTCACATGCACTAACGCTACACATGAACTGATTCTTCTTTGTATTCCTCTGTATCACCATCTCCTGTCAGGGATGCCCAGAATGTGCTATGAATTACCACCATTACGCTAGAGTCAGAATTACACCGACTGAATGTTATCATGGAATGGAGAACCACAAGAGGCAGGGATGTAGCACTGTTACATCAGGGCTAGCATTAAACAAGGTTTTGACACAGTCATGACATGAAAATCCACAATAATCCAGGAACTGCCATGCTATGCTTGGGCCAGGATTACACCGAAGGCGGACACCATCATTCCATGGATTAGCACAAGATGCCAGGAATTAACCCATGCTATGCAAAGGCCTGAATTATACCCAAGATGGGAATCATCATACATTGGATGTCTACAATATGGTGAGAATGAAACATACTGTGCAAGGACCAGCATTGCAACTAGTTTGGCACAATTTTGTCAGGTGGCAACCATTATGATGAACATTTTACAAGTTTGTTTCGAATTGCCACCATTATGCTAAAGGCAGCAAATACCAGGGAAGAGCACCATAACGCAGTACTGTGCAAAATCTATAGTTTTTTTTTTAATTCGTCGCCACCCCAGCTTTTATTTGAGGTGTCTGTAATATGACTTTTTAATGAGGTTTTGATCATAAAGGTGTATTTTTAACTGATTAGTAGGCATTGGCTGCACTGCACAGTTAGACTAGGAGCACGTTGGAATTCATGTCTATATTTTGTGACAGGAAATGGAGGCATGTTGCAATGCAGAACTGCAATTTTAGCTGCAATTTATGCTTGATATAATTAACATACAGGTCTACAAAACTTGCAAAATAGCAATGACTGTGCCTATATTCTGCTTTCCAGATTAAAAAGAAGAAATCTTTGTTTTCATGGAGTGAAATGGACCTGATTTAGAGTTTGGAGGGTCGAGACAGTCCATCAGAGTGGCAGAGCCCATTACCTCGACAGGCTACCGCCCGCCAAATTTAGAAATGACTGTGGGTCTAGCAGTCATCTAATTACTTTGAACAAAAGGTTTGGTGGATGACCTTTGTTATTTTTGATCCTAGTCCACCAAATTTGTAACTTTTTTTTTTTTTAAACTTAATTTGTTTTTTAAACCAAAAAAACGAATGAACCCAATATGCTGGGAGTTTTCTCCGAAGGTGTGGCGGTCATTGTAGCCTTTTTCCTTCCCTCATTGTCAGATTTTCCCTGTTGGCAACAGATTGGGGGGGGGGGGAAGTAATTACACCATCCACCCAAAACAGGGCAGGAGAAGTAATGTCCTTCCTCCTGACAGCCCCTACTCTGTTGGGCCATCGTCGGAGTATTCTTTCGAAGGAGCCAACGGGGACGCTTTCGACAGAATACTTAGGCCCATATTTATACTTTATATATTTATTTATAATTTTTTGATGCAAAAATGGCGCAAACTTGCAAAATACAATTGTATTTTGTAAATTTGCGCCGTTTTTGAGTCAAAAAGCGGCGCAAATGCGGCGATAAAAAATTATAAATATGGGCCTTAAGGTCCACCCCTCTGTAAACGAGATGTGCAGGCAGAGGATTTGGCAGGAGGGTACTCCGTCGTTTTGAGGAGAAGTCCCCCGTCCGCCAAACTCTAAATCAGGACCTTTTTCTAAATAAGATACTTTAATGGTGATACATGCTATGTAGAAGCTTTTTAGTAAAAAATGTGCACTTCTGTGAACGGGCACTAACCCTTTGTTGTACACAGCCAACATAAGGCATCTACCAGGCAGTCATGCCAAAGTAGACTACATTCTGGCCCTACACCAAATACCACTACTGTTGGGACTTTCCAGACAACAAGTACATAACAGAGAGGAGGAAGTGGTGGTGAGATATCATGCAAAGGAAAAAGAGTAGGGCTTTGTGTGTCACCCAATGCTAGAGTCAGGCCACTGGGCATGACCTGGCAGAAGATGGTGACCATGAACTTCTTAAGTATACCCCATCACTGATCCCCTCAGAGACATACAAGGCAACTTGAACCAAATAGCAGCATACCTACCGCTGTACATTCAATGCAGAAGCGCTATCGGAGTTGCATTTAAGTACAACTATCTCAAAGTAGTCTACAGTTGCCAAGGCTCAAGTGATATCCCTATCAGCAATTTCACACATCTTGCACTAGGTCCCAATGTAATACTGATTCAAGTCAGTAAATATGTCAGTTTCTCAAAGGGACTGCCAACCACCCAAGCTGTGAAGGTCACAGATTATGCAAAATTGGTTTCCCAGATGTAATTTGGCACACAATCAACATGCAGATGATTGATGATACGAAAATGACTGTCACACACGGCTTGTTTCTCTGAATCCACACACCATGCCATGATTCTGTTTTAAAGGCAATTCCATATTTCGCACAAAACAAAATCCTCGAACAAACTGGCTTCTTTCACAAGCCTCCAAATACTCTTCCCGGATTACCAAAACCTGTCACTTTTCTTACATCTCGCCACACTATAAGCACATGCCCCAAGCCAAGAACAGCCATCCACCACATGCGCGACACAGCCATAAAGGATGCATGTGCCCATTAGTATTCACATCGCCTTAGCTGACCAGCCTGGCCCGATTCAACCTGTTGACCCACTCTGTTTTCTTGATGATTTACTGTTCTTTCATTATGATTATTTTCTAAGTACTTCTTTTCAGGTACTGTTCATATAAGAAAATGAACTACCCAGTCCTTTAGTTTTTAAAGTTGCTAATTGGCTATTTGATGATGTTTGCTACCCAGAACATGCCTGCAGTGAGATTTGCACTAAACACTCCTTCGGGTCACAGTTTCTAGGGTAAAAAATGGCATTGCTACAGATGTGCCAGGGTGTGTGAAGTATAGGTGTTCACACGCACCGAGTGAATGGCAACACATAAATCAGAGGTTCTAGCAACATGTTACCTCATTCCATCAGTCTGTGCCTCAGTGTCCAGTTACTCGAGAACCACTAAGCCACAGTTGCAAACACCTATGCACAGCCCAACATATCCTGGAGAGAAGTTACAAGGCTCACATTCTGACAATGAACACTAGGGAGAGAGCATTTGAGTTATTGAACAATTGGAAACATTTATCGCCAAGCCCCAAATGCTTTTTTGCAGTGCACCCAGGATTTGTTGACTTCCAACTTCTCTTTTCCCATGAAAGTATGGATCAGTAACCCACACCTGTTAGCTTAAAAACTGATCTGATATTGGGAAAGTTGCCTGGCATGTTAGGGACCACTATACAGTATGGAATGTACATAGGAATGCGATAATACACATGCCAAACTGTGCCATGTCGGGTGTGATGTCTTCAGTAAACCACTCTTTTCAGTCAACAGCACTTCGCGTGTGGAGATGTGCTGAATCGCACTTCAAAGGGAAACGCAAAACTACATGTCCCAGAATGCAAAGGCATGTTGATAGACTGCATTTGCTATGCATGACATTGGGCCAGTTGGCAAGTATTCAAAAAGTGCACGCTTCAGAAAGACACGCCGCACAGCAGCGTTGATTCATTTCAGATATAGCGATGCAATGTAACCGCACAGCTCCTTTCTCCCTAAAATAGAGACTGGGCGACATTAAGGGACTAAGAAGGCGTTAGCCTCACCTGCAGGTGTCTGACTTTGCTGTGACTGATGTAAAGCCTGGTAGTGCTGGCGGGGGTGCTTCTTGGCACCTCAGTGATCCTGTAGCATTGCACTGCTCGCGCGGCCTCACAGCTGCATCTTCTGGGGCATCCTCCGAAGACACCAAGCAGGTGGGATAAAACGTACAGAAAACAAAACAAGCGCATCTTCCAGGACTGTAGCTGCACAGCGATTACACCCTTTGGGAAAAGCAACTCTCACCCAAAATGCTAAAGATTTTAAGGTGTCAGCCCTTTTATAGCACGACCTCCGAACTAGGGTTACCATGACGGGGAGCCTTTGTCCACACAAGAAGGTGACAAATACAATACACAGCTTTGGCCTGGTTAAATGTTGGGAACTGTTACAAAGAGCAGGGGTCCCGACCAATGATTGATGGCCTTTGTATTCAGAGATATAGAAACCAGGGTTATTTATTGCCTGACATCTAATCTGCAAAGGCCTATACTATCTGCACCTTCCTGGCTTTCTTAAATGTGACACCAGAGGGTCAGTGGGACAACAAACCAGATAAAAGAGCTGTTTTATAGGGGGCAATAAAAGCTCTGCATGAGTCGTGACCCTGTATTAAAAGATTTTGTCCATTCCATATCAAAGTGTTTTTTTTTACCAAATGTCACATAGAAGCATTACAAGTTTTAAATGTTATTAATTTTATCGATCACATTTTTAGTATATTTTAATCTGATGCATGCAGTAAGAATTTATCAAATGCAAAAATCCTCCACGTTTTTCATGTTTTAGGCAAGATTTAATACACTTTGCAAAGTTGCAAAATGAAGAAAATACAGCTTTGCACTATTTTAGCTCCTTGCACAGTAGGGAATGGGGCATGAATGATGTCTCGAGTTTTTATTACGTAGTTTTTTGCTTGGATCCAAATAGAGCAAACCTAAATTTGCTGCTCTTTTGGTGGGTTTGCATAATACGGAATTAAATATTTGTATTTTCTCTATTTTTAAAATGTGAAAGATTTAACTACGTTTGAGGCCAAATCCCTTTAACTAACCCCTTCCTTACCATCCAAATAGCATGCACAGTGGAAACACGGTTAACAATGTTATCCTATCTTTTGATTCAAAACTTTTTGTTAAAAAAAACGATATATTTTTTGTTATGTCTTCACACTCTGTTTTCCCTATTTTTGTCCTTGGGCAAAGCTGTTTATACATAATTTATTGGAGCCAACTCGGCACGACTCACTATTACACTAACAGCAAAAGCAGTGCGAAATAGCATTTTATCTATGTTGGCACGATTTTAAATATATGCAATCTTACTACTGAACTGTATTTCCTCGGTTGAGTTAAAATGCTTGATTTATTATATTTCAAAAGCTTCAAAGAAACAACACTAGCTGAGAAGTACAGCACATGACAGATGTGCTCACGAATATCAGGTAAGATATCTGTGTTCATTTACCAGGTTGTGAATCTCCCATGACCTCGCCCGTGTGTTGCACTGATGATTAACACTTTCAGTGAAGAGCAAACATCCCGGATATTGTCTAGGTGTGATAGGCCTGGCCAGTGAAATTGACCACCCTGCCAGGCACTATTTACTTTTGCAATCTGTAGTCAGCAGCTATCTCTCTCTTAATTGGGAAGTAGTATACTAATCAATATATAGTTCAATTGAATGACTTAATAGATTTGGAAGGTGTACATTGCATGAAGGTTACATATATCAAATGATATATTTTTACCATAATAAATCCCATAATGTGAAAGGCACTCCTTACAGCCTCACAGATGTAAGTTTGATTATGACAAATAATAATTACAAGGCCCAGGAAATGTGAGTGTAACTCAGTGCATGGATTTAACCGGTTGGACCCAGGTTCTAGTTAAGGTGTTTTGCTGTTTTTTTTTTTTACAATTACTGCACATGAAACACAGGGCCTAAACTGTTAATGCAGATCTGTCCAGAGTAAATTTGCTCTTTTTACCGCTCTTGAAGACGGGGCGTAATGACCCTCCTCTAGGTTTCACCTCTAGGGAGTCCAGGCCTGTCCCTTAATAACGCTAATAAACAGTATGTTAACTGTACACACCTGCATACACAGTATGTTACTTTATTTATATTTCATTGAGTAAAGTTCTTAAAATGAAGCGATAAAAACACACAATTTATATAAAATATTCTTTTTTTTTTTTTGACAATTTGTTTTTTACAGTAACCACCAAGAATCACAATATATATATATATATATATATATATCTGGCTTCAGATCTCTAACTTGCCAACGAGATGCCGTCAGAAACATTATGGCAGAACTGTTCGGACAGATGGTTACTATACAGGACATCCCCACGCTGAATAAAACAGCACGTTACTGTTGGAATCGATATCTGAGACCCCAGGACCTACTTTCCTGAGATGCCTTTGCGATGCCTGCAGAAGGCAGCGGAGACGCTGACAAATCGCAAACCATTAGCCGAGGCTTCATTGCAAATGCGTTGGAAAGGAGTATTAGGGGCGTAAACAAATGATGTTACCTGGGAAAGGACGTTGGGCTACCAGGACTGGGATATTTTCACACAACCTGCATTAAATAAGCCATCTTGCACAAGCTAAGTGCCATCAAATCTTTGACCTTAACTCAGGACGTTGTGCCAGGTGTCACATTGACGACGTCATCTAAATTGGTGTTATATAGACTGCTCAGTGATACAAGACTACTGGCACTGGCCAATGGTAATAGTTGACATAAACGATGTCACAGGAGACGGGCTTTCTAGTTTCCCGGAGGCTGGCCTGCTGGGAAATTTCCACATACCAATAAGAGGAAACAGGAAAGTACATTTACAGTCATAGCATTGTAAGAAACTAAACTCAGGGTCACGTTGGGCTGGAAGGCTGATCACCACCAGGAAGGAAACACTGGTGGACAGACGTGCACTGCTGGGCTGCCGCAGAGAGGACTTTTTTGTGTAAAATAGCAGTAAACACAGATGAACATACTGCCCAACGCAAAAAGGTATTTCACCAAGACACTTGAGAGCAGACCTCTCTTGGCCCCCTAACCTCCACCCAGCTTTCTCCAGATCCACCCCCGCTCTTAGCGCATGATATAACACTCGATCATACATCTAAGAATACAAGCCCGCACCAGGCACATCCAGCGGTGGAAGCGCAGTTGAGGAAATAATAGTGGACAAGCAACTATTGACCCACAGGTGACTGATTATATGAATCCACTTGTCCAACATCTGTACCATAAGACATAGCTTAAATGACTCATTACATTCAGAATTTTGTAAATTTGTAAGAAATTTGGAACCCAGCCCTTGGCTAGAGGGGTCCATAAGCATAGCCCTAGATCCACTGTAATAATGTTCTCAAGTCATTGTCAAGTGCTATGCATGCACACTTGCCATGTTTCAGGTTGTTAATAAGGGACATTGATTAAACAGAACTGGCATATCAAAGCAGTACAGTTGTGATGGTATTGAAAGCAGAAACACCATGCTCAGGAAACAACAATAAGAAGGTAAAGCCATATTAAGGTGTGGAGAAATGGGACGACATGGCAGGCTCTTAGGAGGGGGAGGTGTGCTTGGGGAGTGGGCACCCCCATGTTATTGTTATAGAAATACCTAATATTAACTTTTACTTACTTACTGTTGTATGAGACTTGCTTTTGGAAGCCCAGACGTGGCCTGGGGCTTGACCGTCCGCATATACACCAATTGGTGTTTTGGTTTTATGTGTTTGTATTTGTATTTTCTCATTTGCCTAAAATCAATAAAAAATCTTTATAAAAAAAAAGAAGGTAAAGCCACAAGAAAGGGGCAGTTACACCATACATGTGCCCTCCTTAAAGACTACCAGTAAGTGCAGTCTTTGGCAATAAACACATGACCGCTGAGAACTGCACATCTGTCATACAGACAACGGTACTGAAAAGAATTAAAGTACAAATGCAAACACTGAAACTTCAAAGCTCCTAGGAGCTCTCCACAAGCTTCTCTTGGGCATCACTCAAGTGGACTCGGCCTCACGAACAGATGATTTTACCTACAACTTGCTGCACAAAGCACTCTTAGAAATAAATGTATGGTGATCTATGAAGTGAATGGTGAATTCTAGTCATAACAGAACTCTTGTTGTTTGTGTCAAGTGCTGCCCAACGTCTTTGTACGAAGATTAATTTGGCAATTAGTTTACCAGATTGACAGTAAGAATATGAGAGGGCAGAGGGAGGAGCCAAGATGGCGACCGGGAAGGACGCTTGATTAAGCGCTCCTCTCGGGCTCGCCACGGGAAAAATTTGCGGGCGCTCCTGGGGCGCCGCTGCCACATCCCTGCGGCGGGATCCGCTTCTGCGGCCGCTCTCCGCTTGCTGACGGCTCCAGGTGCGCTCGGGCGGCCGGGCGGAGGTGCTGCTGCGGAGCGGACCGGAGCAGAAAGCTGCGGCCGCCATCTTGTCGGCCGCGCCGGGCTGGTCGCGGCCCCGGAATTTGGAAGAGAGGTGGGTGCGCGGAGCCGGGAGCGACCCACCTCGCGAGGGCGTTAAGCCCATATTTTGTCTCGGTTCCGCCCTGAGCGGCCCCCCCTCCTCGCCAGGATATCGGCCATCGGGGCTCTCCCCCCCCCCCTCCGACGGGTGTGGGGAGCTCCGAGGAACAGCGGCGAGCCGTGGCTGGGGCCGAGCGGAGAGAAGCACCTCCCCCGCAAAAGGCCTTATGGGAGTACAGCAATGGGACAGGGGCAATTCGCTTCATGAGCGGGTCGGGACCCGCTCCCTGGATCCCCCCGGATGCTCCACAGGGCTGTGAGGCCTGCCGGGCGGCTGTGAGCTCGGCCACAGCAGTTGCGCCCTCTCCAGGAGGCCGCTGGCATTGTCTTCCCCTGAGGTGGGGTATACCAGATTGGAGGTCCTGACGGTGAGACGGGTGCACGGCGAGGGAAACTGGGAGTCATTGCCTTTGCCTTGCGCCGGCTACCCCCTCCTGCCCACAAGGGGGATGAGGCTTGGGTGACGAATCCTTACGCGGGCCACTGGGGGTGCCTCCTTTGTCTCGTGCTTGATTGCGCGCTGCGCCCGCCCCGGGAGTCGTCTTTGAGCCTGCAGCTGGATATCGAGGCCACCACAGACGTGATCCGTGCAGGGTCAGTCAGGATCAAGCTAAGCCATATCCTCTGATTATTGGTGCTGACCTGCGCCACAGGGTGGAACAGCACTTAAAGAACTGTGCGGGCCCGTAATACATTTAGCCCAGGAACGCCACCCCCCTACTCCACACCGAAGAGGGCCTAGTGCCTGGAGCTGGCTGCCGATTGGGGGCTCGTGGCACACGTGTGGAACTAGCGACGGGTGGTACTGGAACGCCTGAATAAGTTTTCGTTTAGAGGACCACCAGCAGGGCCAAAGCCTCAAACACTGAAGTCTGCACTGGCATGGCCCCGCGGGGAATTGTATGCCCTCCTTGCTTGCAGGGGCCAGAAAACGCAGGCGAGCGCGTGATTTTAGGGGGAATCAGGCCGCAATAGATAAGCCAAAATGGCTGGAAGGCCCAAATCAGTTAAAAACCAGGATCGGAGCACGCAAGGCCAGGCATCCGGAGATCAGCAACATACGCCCTCTCTGCAGTCGTTGGAGTCCACGCTCATGTCCCATTCCTCACAATTCGAGAAAGTTCTGCAAGCAATCATGGACACTAAAACTTCACTGGAAACCAGGATAGACACGGTATCGCAAGATCTGAACATCCTCAGAGTAGACCATGGCAAACTATCTGATAAAATGAAGACAACGGAGGCGGCGCTAAGTGAACTGGCCCCCACGGTAGCGGATAATCAAAAACAAATTCTCCGCCTAGACGCAGAAGTTAAGTCACTGCTGAGAAGAGCAGAGGAGGCGAAGGGCAGATCCCGCCGCAACAACATACGGTTTCTCGGTTTTCCTGAAAAATCACTGGATCAAAGCTCGGAGCTCCTGTTGGAACACTGGTTAATTAAAGAGGTCTTGAATGGAACTCCATCCAAATTCTTTTCAGTGGAAAGAGCATACAGAATCCCCGGACGCCCCCCGGCACCGGGCCAACCTCCGAGACCACTGATAGCTAGGTTCCTAAACTTCAGAGACCGGGATACCATACTCCAACAGTTCCGCAACAAAGGTCCATACAGGTATGAGGATTTGACTGTTCATGCTTATCCAGACTTCACTCAGGATGTGCAAAGGCAACGCAACTCATTCACCCAAGTCAAAAACGCCTCCGGGAGTATGACATAAAATACGCATTAATGTTCCCCGCTAAACTTCGTGTAATAACAGATGAACGCATCCACGTGTTCACCTCTCCGGAAGATGCCTGGACGTGGATGCATGCCAAGGGCTTCGCCCAACCACGCGAGGCACCCGGTGCTGACGAGAACTGGTCAACGATGAAACCTAGGAAACGATCTAAGAGGCACGCCAGGGGTCAACCCACGGAGGAACAGGCTGCAGAGGAGAGAGCCAGGGCCCTTAAAGAAACTCCCCTACTAACTCAAAACTCCTTTGAGACGCTTAGGTCCCATCCAGTGGAGGGCTCGGACTCGGACTCGATTAGCTCGGACTCTACATTAACGGAGGCATTGAGAGGCCCGGAGTTCACCCCCAGGTCCGCGGACGCACTCTGAACAAAAACCACTGAACTATCCCCCCAGGGGGGACCAACCGCCACAGCCGGAGTACAGAACGGAACTTTGCCACTTCCTCCTGAAATAGGTGATCATATCACCTGAACTTCTGTATCCTTATGCGTTTGCTCCTGGAGATAACTCCTTTATTCATATTGTGCGCAGCTGGCGGCGCGGGGCGGAGGGGGGGTGGGCGGGGGGCCGTGCCCTGGGAGCGCCCCAGGCTAATTGCGGACCCTGTCTGCAGAAGGATGCGAGCCCCTAAAATGAGCCGCATCTGGATAGTATTATTGCTCCCCCGCAGATATCCATATGGATACGCCTTAGCCCGCACCCACCATGGGTGTGTAGCCTGTTGCAAGTTCAAAGTTGGGGTTGGGATCCAGTTGGGGAGGGAAAGAGGGTAATTATTAGTTCGTGCACTACCGGTCTGCTCACAACACTGGACGAATGCCCGGCGGGGCCCGCCCGCGGGGGCGACGGGGGCGGTGGAAACCCAAAGGGGCTTCCCGGGCTCCGGGGAGCAAGACATATATTCACAAATTGAATATGGCCCAATCCACAACCCATAGCACATACAAATATGACATAATCACCTGGAACGTCAGGGGACTGGGGACTCCGGGCAAGAGGGCCAGGGTGCACACACAACTCAAACGCCATGGTACACATATTGCAATCCTACAAGAGACTCACTTGCGGGACCCAGACCTGCAGGATCTACGCAGTAAATGGGGAGGTCAGATTGTGGGCACATCCTATTCATCCTTCGCGAGGGGGGTACTCATATGGATAGCAGGAAGTGTCCCCTTCACTCAAACATCGCACAAGATAGACCACGAGGGCAGGTATGTGGTGGTGGAGGGTAAGCTGGACGGCAAACAATTGTCAATTATAGGGGTATACGCTCCCAACAGCGCACTGCCTGAGTTCCTGAGTACACTCACTCCAGCGTTATTAACGAACCCCGAAGCACCCGCCATATGGGGAGGAGACTTTAATTGCACGCCAGATCCAGCATTAGACAGGTCAAATCCCCCCACACATTCAATAGTCATTAGACACCTCAACCGCCCATTATCGACATGGGCTAGTAACATGAGCCTTCATGACATATGGCGCATGAAACACCCACGACACAGGGAGTATTCATTTTACTCAGCACCACATAAGGTACACACTAGGATAGACTTGATGTGGGGCACTCAGGAGATCTGCACAGGGATCAGCGGAACAGAATATCTAGCCAAGACACTATCAGATCACTCACCGCTTAATATAGCCTTGGACTGGGGCAGGAAGCGCCAGGCTATTCCAACATGGAGGCTACAAGCGGAAGCATTACATGACCCTGCATTCACAGACTCACTGAGAACAGCGCTAAAACAGTACTGGGAACTAAACACCGGCACCACAAAATCAAGAGCAATGGAGTGGGACGCACACAAAGTGGTGATCCGTGGACATTGTATGTCCACTACATGGGGGGTGAGGCGCACACTCCACGCAGAGGTTAGCAAGCTGGAGAAGAAACTAAGAGTACTAGAAAACGCGGTTGCTCGCAATGAAACGCCATATACGGCTCTGAAGGAAACGCGCGCGGAACATGCAAAGGCTGATGCCACATTGCGCCTCCACGACCACAGACACCATGTGGCTAGGCTACAGTCGGAAGGCGATAGATCTGGTAGGCTGCTTGCGTGGCTGCTGCGGGAGGACCGGCGGTGCCCTCCAATAGGGGCAATAGGGACAGGCGCAGGCGTAATAGCTACTACGCAGGTTAATATAAATGAGGCGTTTAGGGAATATTACACACAATTATACACCAAAAGCACATCAAGCACCATCCAACAGCTAGTGTCCTTTCTAGCAGACTCTCCTCTGCCCCAACTAATGCACGCTGACAGAGAGACACTAGAAGCCCCCATCCACTTAGGGGAACTTAATAAGGCCCTCGAACAACTACCTAGGAATAAAGCCCCAGGCACAGACGGCATGCCATCAGAATACTACTCCACTTTTGCGACACACCTTAACACACATCTCCTAAAAACGTTCGAAGAAGCAGGGATCAACGGTATCCTGCCCCCTTCAATGAGAGAGGCAATGATAGTGGTCCTTCCAAAGCAGGGGCGTGACCCCACTGACGTCAGGTCTTACAGACCTCTCTCACTATTGAACCTAGACTATAAGATACTTGGCAAAATCCTGGCTAATAGACTATCTCCCTACATGCATATCCTGGTACATGATGACCAGAATGGATTCATCCCGAAACGTAACACCTTCCTAAATATTCGGAGGCTGCTCAGTGTGATGGGAGATACCTCCCCGACTGCACTCGAGGAAGTGGTGATATCGCTTGACATAGAAAAAGCGTTTGATACATTAGAATGGGACTTCCTGTTTGCCACCATGCAGTTATTGGGTATCGGTCCAAAATTCATAAACTGGGTACATATTCTGTACACTGTCCCACAGGCTAGGGTGAAGACGGGAGAAGTAATATCAGAAACCTTTCCGATTGGCAGGGGAACAAGACAGGGCTGCCCCCTCTCCCCCCTCCTGTTCGCTTTAGCGATGGAACCACTAGCTGTACGCGTCCGGGCCAAAAAAGAAGAATGGGGGGTGTCAAGGAACGGCACTCTCCACTCCATATCATTATACGCAGATGATGCCTTGATATACATACGCAGAGTAGAGGACTCGCTGGCCCCAGTGATGTCGCTACTATCCGAGTTCGGAAGGGTATCTGGCCTAATAGTTAACTGGGGGAAATCCTGTATATTCCCACTAACCAGCTGGCCCCCTGCGAGGCAAGAGAGCGCCCCATCAGGCCACCTAAAATGGTGCTTCGACACATTTAAATACCTAGGGATCAACGTCTACCACAAGGCGGAAGATCTAAGGGATGGAAATCTGGGGAAAGCGGTGTCCTCTGTTAAGAGCTCAATACGCTTCTGGAATAAATTACCACTCTCACCACTGGGTAAAGTAGCTATAGCAAACATGCTGATATTACCTAGACTGTTGTATTATTTTGCGGCCCTGCCAATCAATATCCCCAAAAGCTTTTTCGTCGGCTTGAACTCCATCCTACTACAGCTGGTGTGGGGTGAGGGCAGAAGGCGGATTGCACTTACCGCGCTGCATCATCCGGTAGCAATGGGTGGACTGGGCGCCCCAAACTTTGAGCTCTATTCTGCGGCCGCACAGCTGCAGTGGATCTTAAATTGGCTCCATAGACCCAGCTCGGCAGAAACCATATGGCTGCAATCCCGACTCCAGGGCGCTCCCGTACTAGTGTGGTTGCTGGACAAGCAGACTAAAAGCACATACACAAATCCATTGATGATAGTGTCACACACATATTGGAAGAAGTATATCCAAAAAGGAATTAAAAAACTACCCTACTCACCACTCCTCCCACTGGATCGGCTCCCCGGGTGGGTAGAAGCCGGCTCATATTCACCTACAACTTGGTCAGACGCGGGTATAAGCACAGTAGGAGACTGTTTCGAGGAAGGGAAATTAATGACTTTCGAAGCTATACAGGCCCTCACAGAGATCAATCCGGGGCAATTCCTGGCATACCACGCGATATGCCATGCAATCAGGAAAACGTGGGCATCTGGCGACGCAGAGCCTGACATTTCAGTCACCCTGCACTACATGCTGAACTGGGATCCCCAAGGAAAAGCAGTCTCAAACCTTTATAAACTTCTGAACAGACCCCCGGAAGACAACCTGCAGAAAGCTAGGGAGAGGTGGAATACCGTATTGCCCACTCCGATATCAGAGACAGAATGGCCAAAAGTTCTGTGCCACACACGCGAGGTCTCAAGAAACCCCAGATTTAGATACACACAGTTCAATTATCTACATCAGACATACCTGGCGCCGGCCAGGATTAAGCGCATGTTTCCCGGTTCGGACCCAGCCTGTCCCAGATGCAAATTACCAGCAGCACAGTTCTACCACATGGTCTGGGAGTGCCCGCGATTGGGGGGGGAGTGGGAGGGGGGTGGTCGCAGCCTTAGCGGAAATCACGGGGCTTAGCCTGGACGCGAATCCCAAATCCTGTCTACTCGGTCTAAGGACAAGGACGAAAATAAATAAACACTTGCACAGGTTTGTGGATCTGGCGTATGTAATGTACAAAAGATTGATAGCAATGAACTGGAAGGCTCGCAACACACCTGACTTAAAAGCCTGGCTTGCCCTCACGTTACGCTGGGCTCGCGCTCAGCATCAGGTATTAACAAATTTAGCTCGTAGGGGACTGCGACAGGCGGGCTGCGAGACCTGGGGCGTTTAAGTGTCCAGGCTAGAAGCCAAGAACGATGAAAGACCCCCCTGAATCACAGATGAATGTACCCACCTGGAAGGCCGTGGGCCCAGCCCCCGGCAGAAAGACATCACCACATTTGGGGAAGCACATATATCCATCATTAATGCCTCGCCAATATGGTTAGCACAGCAGTCCCCCCCTCCCATTGCATACATGCCATAGCACTAAGAAGCCTGCACACTCAACCAATAGTCACCAGCGCTACGCTCCACTGTGCCATTCCCCTCCCCCATTCCCCCCCCTCCCCTTCCCCCCTTTCCAAGGTCCTCTGCCCCCCCGTCCTCGCCCGCGTGGCGTTGTGGGCCCCTGTCACCAGTGGCAATAGAACCACATTGCAATTGAACGCCTCGTCTTATGTGGCGGCAACTTCGGAAGTGATGGGCAGAATAAACATACCGGGTAATGCACACAAGTTCTTAGAAGTTTTGTTATATATATCGTTCTTAATACGGGAAAGCCAGACGGCAAACTGTAACCAATGACAAATCATTATTAATGTCTGTATATGCAACAAAATGTATGGCTTTTGTTTTTAAAAATCAATAAAAATATATTAAAAAAAAAAAAAGAATATGAGAGGGCAGAAATAAAAGCACTAAAGGACAAGGATTGTTTCTGGTCACTTTCAATGGCTCATGTAATAAACTGTGGGATGTCGGTCTAGTTGGTCAAGCATTTTGTTTGACACCGGAAGGGGTCCACCTCATCGTCTGGCCAGGCATGGCCAGAGGCTGTATAACAAATGGGGTAAGACTGCACAAGGTCTTTGATCCCAACCACAATAGTGTGTGTATTTTTGTTTTCCCCAGCGCATGCGGGGTGGATCACTCAGGCCTAATTCGGCCCATTGCACTGGCGACAAGGGTTTTTCCACCCACACCCCCTCGCTACAGCTGAACCTCCACAGTGGTGACCAGGCTCCAGTTGCACAACTGCCCAGGCCGTCTACTGCCTGGCGGCTGTAACAGAAACCGCACCTCAAACCTGCCATCCGGGCTCACCTGCTACTCACACCTGCCGCCACCATCTACGTGCGCAACCGGGAGCGAGGCGGAGGCTTCCACACCTGCCGTCTGCATCGACCAGCCTCTCCAGTGCACCTGGAGACACGCCCCCAAACACAGGCCAGGCCACACAGTCTTAACCGGGGCTGCATGTGGAGCACTTCAGGCATACCCTGCCTCTGATCTTGACCAAAGTGCGTTGGTGCTGCCTCGCCCTGACAAACAGACATGAGGGAGAACATCAGACATTTTGGAGGCACTCTCTAACTGTGACACCTGCAGCAAGACAAACACAAGTAGCAGAGATGAAAAAAAAAAAACAGAACGCAAGTGTTAGAACTGGCATCCTTGGCGTGGTCTCTCCTGTCTTTTTTGCCTCTGCTTGACTGTGTGTTGGACTCAGTTTTTGCAGGTGTTGTTACTCTGGGCACTTTACCCCTGCTGGCCAGTGCTAAAATCAAAGTTGTATGTGTAATTGGCTTTTCCATGATTGGCATATTTGATTTACATGCAAGTCCCTAGTAAAGTGCACTATAGGTGCACAGGGCTGGTAAATCAAATGCTACTAGTGAGCCTGCAGCACTGTTTGTGCCACCCACATGAGTAGCCCTGTAAACATGGCTCAGACCTGCCACTGCAGTGTCTGTGTGTAGTTTTAAACTGCCAATTTGACCTGGCAAGTGTACCCACTTGCCAGGCCCAAACCTTACCGTTTCATACATGTGAGGCACCTCAAAGTAGGCCTTAGGTAGCCCCATTGGTAGGGTGCAGTGTATGTTAATGGTAGGACATGTAGTGATGCGTTTTACATGTCCTAACAGTGAAATACTGCCAAGTTCGTTTTTCACTGTCGCAAGGCCTATCTCTCTCATAGGTTTACATTGGGGCTGCCTTTAAATAACTTTTAAGTGCAGGTTCCCTTTGGGAGCAGATGGGGATTTGGAATTGGCGTCTCTGAATTCACAATTTAAAAATATAACTTTTGGTAAACCTGGTTTTTAAATTGTCAATTTGAAAATGCCACTTTTAGAAAGTGGGCACTTTCTTGCTTAAACCCTCCTGTGACTCTGCCTGCTTGTGTATTACCGTCTCCAACCCCCGGGTGTGAATCTGGGGCCAGGCCTGGGCAAGGCAGGATCTTGTGAACAACAGAGACGTTCCTTTGAAGTTTGCCTCCTTCAAAGGCAGAAAGGGATTTAAGTAGTGGACCCAAACCCCCAGATTTTCAGATTACTTCTAGATTCAAGAGGAACCTCTGCCAAGGAGAAGAGCTGAAGAGCTGGAGGAGGAATAATGCCCCTTTGCTTGTGACTGTGCTTTGCTGGGTTGGTCTGCAGTTGCTGCTTCTGCCTGAAAGAGAACAGACTTTGTGGTATATTCCTGCTTGTGAAGTGTCTCCAAGGGCTAGGACTGAGCTTGCCTCCTGTTTTGAAGTCTAAGGGCCATCAAAAACTTCGTCTGCCAGCATCTGGACTCTCTGCTGAGACTCCTGCCCTGCCAAGTGGTGCCCTGTCCCATCCCTGGGCCCTTGAAAGGTGAAATTGTTGAACCAAAGTGGAAATCCATGCACAGGAGCCGTGAGGGGAAAATGTTGACGTACCACCTGCAAAGTGGATGTAAAAATGACGCACCACCTGCCTCGTGGCTGAGAAATCAACACACCACCTGCATCGCGGCAAGGAAATCAATGCATCACCTGCATCACAGCTGGAGAAATGATGCAACACCCGCTTGTGGCTGCTGAAAATAATGCAAAACCCACGCAGTGTGGTTTCCATCATTGTGTTGCCGGATTTTGCATGCATCATTGCTGGACATCAAAATCAACGTGAACCGGATCGGATCTGAGGTGTCCCGTCAGGAAATCAACGCATCGCTGTCTTGCTGGAGATAAAAACAACGCATTTCCTACCCGACCGGAGAAGAAACAATGCACGGCCTCACTTGCGAGTAAGGCATCGACGCATCACTGACTTTTGCAACACACGCTCGCCTGTGCAGCTTTATTTTTGACGCAAACCAGGTACTTTGTGTAACAACAACATTTCTATTGTTTTCTATGGAGGAAGATTCTATTATTTTAAAAATTCATAACTTTACTTGTGTATGTTGTATTCTTGTCGTTTTGGTCTTGTTTGATTTAGATAAATATTGCCTATTGTTCTAAACTGGTGTGGTGTCCATTTTGTCATGTTTCCACAGTATCAGTCTGTGTGTTGGTATAAATACTTTACACATTGCCTTTGGGATAACCTGACAGCTTGTGCCAAGCTACCAAAAGGGTGAGCAGGGTAGATCAAAGTGTGTATCTCCTTTACCCTGACTGGAGTGAGGGTCCCTGCTTGGACAGAGTGCAAACTGACTGCCAACCAGAGACCCCATTTCTGACAGCAATGAAAGAAAAAGAAATAATAACGATAGATAAACAATCAAGGAAAACAAAGAAGAAGAAAAGATACTTGAAATCTGATTGAGAAAAACTTACCTGACGAAGTACAAGAGGAACAGATGACAGAGATTCTCACAACAAGTAGGTGCACTGTCTTCACCAAGCACCATCCTCTACCCACTACAATGCCCCAAATAAAGCCGCACCTCTGACGCACTGAACTCAAGCACCAATCAACCACATGGGCACCTCACTGACAGGGCAGATGACTACGCAGTGCCGCCAGTCCCTGCACAATTTCCAAGACAGCACACCATGGTAGGGGCATTACCACAATTCAGCGAGCTAGCTGATCCCACAACAGCCTCCCCGTGACGGAAAATGTGGATTGGGAGGTTAGAAAATTACTTTGTCGCCACCCAAGAATGTGATGGAGCCATCAAAAGGTCATTGCTACTACACTTCAGTGGTGACGAAACATACAAACTGTTCGAGCACTTCCCCAACACCGGTGAGGTGGATGACTATGACACTGCCATAAGAGCACTCAACGTTTCCTTCAATCCACAGCTAAATCCTGATTTTGAAAGATTCATACTCTTCCAAGCATGTCAGCGAGAAGGAGAATCCATAGACTAGCTCTGCGCTTGGCTGAGAGAGCTAGCCAGCACATGCACAGCCGATGACAAACCCAAAGAAATCTGCACCAAAATCATCCATAGCTGTCACAGTAAGACACTCGGGGTCATCCTAAGGCAACCCAACATCATCCCGATAATATTCTCATAATGGCCAGGTCACACAACCTTTCAGCAGCCAGGTCGACTGAGATGGGCGCTGCCATAACTCAAGTCCCCAAAAAAGGTCCTACCTTCAAGGCAGAAAGTGTGGATGCCGTACAAGTGCACTACCCCAAAAGCAAACCCAAAACACCAACGCCAGCAAGGCAAGTATCGCGTTGCACACTTTGTGAATGTGAGAATCAGCCCCCCAAAGACTGCCCTGTCCGAGGATGACAATGCTCAAACTGCAGGAAAATGAATCATTTTGCAAGTCGCGAAGGCGTCTGGGGGAGAAGTGCGCGAGGAAGACGCACAATCACCAGGACAGCAAAGGAAAATCTCGAGCACCAGGATCTCGTACTTCTTATTTTAATTGGCTGCTGTCGATTTTTTGGGGGCCTTTTGTGTCTAACTGTTGGATCTTCCATAGTTAATCAAATCCCTGTCCACTTCGTCTTTAGTCTCCAGATTTTTGCCATATTTTTTTCTTTTAAGGCATGGTGCAGTATGGACCTCGGTCTGCCTATGTTCTTCTTTAAAAACTTCAAAATAAACGTCTTATTGTTTCATTTGTAAGTGTCAGAAATAGAAAGCTTACATGAATGTAAATGTTGCGTTAAACCCAATATTTCTCATTACATTCTATAAATGTGAATATTATTCATAGAGTACTTGGATTTTCCTAGTGTTTGTGGGAAAACATGATCTTTAGAGCTCTTGCCTCACTAATTGGAAGTGGTTGATCACAGTCTCTGCAGCCACCTTCCCTATCGTCATCTGGATATCCAGGTAGGAGAATATGGGTAAAGAAGACAAGGTGTGTAGACGATTCTTATTCACAGTGTTCATTGTGATAATTCTGCCATCACTGCTTATAGTATCTTGCATGTGTTCCATGAATCTTTGTGCCAAGCTTTATTGGCTAAATTGGGTTCCAAAATCCAAGGGGGTCATGGTCACTTCTGGCACAGGGCACCAAAGAAAGGGTCTTAACCCTAGAATAGAGGTCAACTACACGTTAGTCCAGGCTTCTACAATCAGTAACTCTTGAGCTACAGGTAGCTTTCTGGTTACGTGAAAGTAGCTCTCCTTTGTGCAGCCCAGTGTGCTAAATGTGGAGCTTTTGTTTTGTTGAATGAATATATGCATATCAAAAGTGAGAGTGAATTCTGGAACAAGAATGTTTGTATTTTTATATTTTTAGCACCCATAAGCTGATACTTAAAGAAAAATTTAAATATTTCCAAAATACATCTAAAACTGATATTTGAAAGATAAATCATGTGGCATTTGGAAGATGTATAACTGACATTATTATCTTGGTGCCAGGGACATTGGAGCTATGACTCTTATGTATTACCCATGTAATGGCACTCCAAATTGACAAAGCCTTTGTAAAATTACTGCTGGTAACCCTACTTGATGCACTGAGATGACCACTGCTATTAATATGTATATGGTGGCCACTAATGTAATCTTGCATATTGCTTTCACTGTCACAATGTGAATGATATAAGTAGTTTGGGATGATTTTCATTCAACATAAGTACCTCTTGTTACATAAAAGTTGGAGATCCCTGCCTTTGTCAATAGTGGCTGATCTGTTCCCAGGTAGCCAATACCTAGTCTCTACCGAATGCTTGCTCAGCCGCCAAAGGTCCTGTTACACCTACAGTTAGCTTCTTTGAGTCCCACACCGTCAGTCACTGTGCTGGCTCAATTCACTTGTGTGTGATATATGCAGCACAATTGCAATCCTCATCAAAAGGACAGATGCTGCAGTCTTCTATGTCCCCTGCAGATCATAGACCATATAATTGCTGGGTGCTTGGAGTAGTTTATCCATTGGTATCTTTTTTCAAAAATTGAGTTCTTTCCAAATAGAGAGAGTTTTTCTTCTCGATTCCAATCACGAAAAACACAGATTGCTAGGAATTCATTGTTTGGTTAAGACAACATGTATGTTTGCATATGTAAATAGTTTTTTCTGACCATGAGTGACAGCTGTAAGAACCTGAGTTGTTATTTGTGGTAAGTGGTTGACACCAGATTGTCAGGTTGAACCCAAAAGTCACTGTATTAATCCACGTTTAACCCCTAGTAGCTATAGCACGTAGCAGACAGGCTTAACTTAGATCAATGTGAAAGCTATTAATGCAATACCAAAAAAGTAATAAAGTCAGAACAACAAACAATAAAAATCCCAAACTAAATTAGAAAAATAGAATAAAATTCAATAAACACTATCACTTGAAAATGACAAAAATAAAATAAGGGGAATTGGAGATAGGAATTATAAAGGTTTTACCTAAAAATACCAAACAAAAGCACTAAGCACCAATGATAGTCTAGGTAAGCAGTAGAATGGGAACTAAGTGCATTTAAAGGCTGACCACAATGGAGCACATGTCGGATACATAAAGCACTTCCATCCCAGTCAAAAATGTTACCTTCTGTCTTTGCCTGTTTTTAAGGAGCACAAAGTCCTCCAGTGGGGCAAGTCTGAAGTTGTATTTGACAAAGGAGCATTGAAAGCAGGCACCTTTCCCCGAGGTCCCACCATGGCTTGGGAGGTCTTGGAAGTCCAAAGTTCCTAATCTCCTGCTTTGCACAGATTTTGGAACAGCTCCTCGAAGCCTCCCAGGACCTCAGGTACAGCACTTGGGGATATGACTAACTCCAACAAGGGCCCTCAGGATGGTCCAGTCCAGATCCAGTTAGCCCTGGTCAACTGGTTCCTTCAGGAAAAAGGCCTGTTGCAGTTTGTTGTCTTCTTGTAGCACACAGGAAGCCGTCCAACTGACCCTTGGAGTCCATTTCTTTGTCTTGATTATAGAAAGGGGGCAGTTGTTCAGCGTGCCTCTCACGTCACAGATAGTAGGCCCAGTCTTTTTCTGAGCTTCTGAAGGTCTAAAATGTGTTGTCAGGAGAGTTCTTTGGGTGCCACATTTATGGTTTGTACTTGTCAATGGGTGGAGGTGACTCCTGGGCACTCCCTAACCAATAGGGAAAATGTTCCTAGAGATAATTCTCCCCACCTGTGCAGCACACCCTGTTTACTTGACCACAGTCACAAAGTGCACCTCACTTCCAAAATCCAAGAAGGGGGAATCCTTCATCCCATATGCGGAGCTCTTGTGTCCACCCGAAAGTATGGCCAGGAAAATGAGCACTATTTCCTCTTCTCTCCTTACACTAAACGAAAAATGGACAGGACTAATCTTTGTGTGTTTCACGTTAATAAAGACCCTGGGTCCACCCCAACTGTCCTTCCTGGGCCGACAGTGATCAAATGCCCCACAACCCCACACCCAGTCTATCCTATCACCAGGCCTAAGCCATTGTTTGTCACGACCTACTCGTAGTCGGTATCTGTGACCCACGGGAAATGTGGCGAGGTTCTTATTCTTGTAGGTTCTGCCTTGGCCCAAATAGGGGCGACCCTTTCTAGTAGCCATGGCGCTGCTGGCAGATGGAACGCCAAAGGCAGTCCGTGCCCTCCAGACGGAGTCCACGAGGGAAAACAACCCCAAAGGGGAAAAAAACGCAACAATAGGAACTCCTGAAACAAAAACAAGGGTAAAAGAAAAACAGAACAAAAAGGTTAAATGACCAGGAAAAAGCTGGAACAAAATCAGAAATCCAATATCTGACACAGAAGAACAGGAGCGAAGATCACCAGCCAAAGGAAGTGTTGCAGCGCAAAGAGAAAAAGGAATCAAAAACCTTATATACCCAAAGAACAGGAAGTGACCAACAGGAAGTAAGAAGTGGCCATATTGAATTGGGATCAAGTTTAAGAATACAATAGGAAAAGCACCATAGTAAATAGGGACCCAGTGCATGCAGGGAATAAGGAAGGCATGCTGGGAAAGAGAAAGGAAATATGGGTAGGAAAGGAAAGTATAAGTTAAGGAGAGAAGCAAGGACAACAGAAAGAAAAAAAAGAAAATAGAAGGTGAGCGGGGTGCGCTGCGCAAATGCAAAAACGAGGCCCCATGCCTAATTTGGGGCCTCAAGAAATGTAAGAAAGGCTTGGGGTGCGGCGCGTCCTCCTGCCGCGCACTGCCTCACGAGCCGAACATTCGGTTTGTGCGGTTCGCACAGTGGCACGCTGCGCGACATTGTTCTGTTCTGGGAGCATTTTCTACACCTTATTAAGATCAAGCAATTGCAGGGCAGCTGCTGGGTGGCTAGTAGAAATTCGCCTCCGGGAGCTTCAGGCAGGTATAAGGTAACTTTCTACAAAGTACTTTTCCTAAATATCTATTAAAAATCTAACTTCCCCAATGAACTGGATTTTTATTAAATATGAAAAATAGTCTTTGTATGTCTAGTTCAGCTGTTTCCTGTGAAATGTTACAGAATAAAATGTATAACCTATACTTTGACATTGTCCAGGATCCAGTTATTGCCTTGCCAGTGAAAATAACTTTTGAGGTCTAGGCACTGGAGGAGCATGCCATCTTTAATTCTGCACATAGTCCACTTTTAAACATCAGACACCCTACCTTGTGTGTAACAAGGTAAACTTAGGAGTGACTTACTAATATTTAAAGCAGGGTTTTCCATATGTCAAAAAGGGTTATTAGGCTGCTGCAGTCAGGTTGCTCATGGTAGGCCTGAAGCCATGTTTTACAGGCCAACCCAGCGGATGGTTCCATAGATGCTGCAGTCCACAGGTGACATTTAACACACCAGGTTCTGGTTATATTCCATTCATCATGTACTGGTAAGCCAATTTAACCCTTCTTAAAGTGGGAGCATAGTAACCTTATTCCTGTTTAGCAGGGGTAAAGTATGCAGAGATTAAAAAACAGCAAAAATAGATTTTAGCAAAAGGCAAAAAATCTGAGAGTACCATGCAGAAAATGCAGATTTGCTTTGACAACCCACAGGTTAGCCTTCCCTTTTCAGCAGGGCAAGCCTTTTTTGTGAATGTTGAAAATATCTCCTGTTGAACCCCCCCATCAGTGTTTCCTGTTAACCTACAATATATTGATTTCAATAGAAATCTGTTCAGTCTTTGTTTCCCTTCTGTTATCTAAAACAGTCTTGTTTCATGACATAAATGTTATACTTGTTTAATCTTTACATCTAGTTGTACCCTTCCTCCACCTAAAAAGATAAATTTGAGGTGACTTGGACACCCCATAATCCACATCTTTTGCATGCTTTGAGATGTAATTGATAGTTGTGCTCTTCTAATGTGCTATAAATCAAGCTGCGTTAGATCTTGTCTGTGGAGGCTGTGGCTCACCTACGTGTCTCTGCCACTGATTGGGGTTGTGTGCATTGTTGAGAACCATCTATAGCTGGATCATTTTAGGCCTTTTCTAAAATGA
This sequence comes from Pleurodeles waltl, assembly GCF_031143425.1. Lineage (NCBI taxonomy): Eukaryota > Metazoa > Chordata > Amphibia > Caudata > Salamandridae > Pleurodeles > Pleurodeles waltl. The sequence continues at coordinate 1,146,251,146 of NC_090444.1, read as the reverse complement.
AAGAGTTAATTCCATGCTTTCATAATGCTGCACTTTATCTGATGATTTAACCTTCTAAATTGCTGTCAACTAATCATATTTTCATTTGGCAGTATCTGACACAATTCTTAGAGTGGAGAATGCATTGTTACTCTGAGTCTCTAGTCAAAGAGTCTCCCTGCCAGCTTTCCACAGGGAACCTAAATGCGAATTCATCTTCCTCTGTGTCTTTTATTTGAAGGTGTAGTTGAAATTAGTTTAAATTTGGAATTATCCTTCCCATGACCAATTTTTAGGTCAAGCCTACCGGATATCGCAAGCTGCCTCACAGCATAAGACTTATTGTTAGCTTAGCAAAACTTACAGTGGGCTTAAAGGCTGTCCATTACTTGCCAGAGGTTGACTTTATTGTCACTCTCGCTTGCTTTTTATTCAAAGGCTTGCCATGTCCATCATGTATTTGTACCTGCTCTAGAGCACAGCCTCTTTACTTATGTTCTTCCTCTGTTCACTTTTAGAGAACTATGTTTTTGCTTAAGCAGTCCATGAAGGTACATGTGTTTCTTAGCAGTCTCCCTTATGTGATTTTCCCCCTGAGCTCTGTGGTGCATGTTCTTGTCTGCTTCCGTCCTTGCATTCCGAGTTGCTCTCTCTCCCCCGTGTGTTTCTCTACCCTCATGCTATCTGTTGCTCGTGCCCATGTGCTTCTCCGTTTAACCCTGTGTCGCTCTCTCGCTTGTGAGCCTCTCCTCTCCTCCCTCCATCCCTCTGCTCTGGTCATACTTAGTTTTCAATTTTAGAATTTTTTAGGTGGGCCGTGTAGCAAATTGCTGCTGGCCCTTCGTGAAAATCTGGAATATGCATAAAAGTGCTTTCACGTTAGTCATTTTACATCTATAAATAAAAAAAATGTGCCTGCGTCACACGCATATTTCATAGAGCATACACGGGCCTACACAATAATTACTCCTTTTCTTTTCTTTTGTGCATGCTGTTCAGCATCAGCTTAAACAAAAGACATTGGCAGAGCCACCAGTTGAATTTGATTTATCATTTTTCTTTGGAATATGTTGTGCCTTTTCCAGTTGAGATGAAGTAATGAAAGGTTACACCTTCTGCTCTGGAATATGATCCAGTTAACACAAATAAATATCAATGGATTATCATTTGCCATCGTCCCAGAGCCATGGCACAGGGCAGAATCATTCCCTGAACTAGGTCCTACTTTTCAGAATCAAGGGTTTGAATCGCGACACTATAGGCATGATTACGAATCAGTGGGTATATTCCGAACCATGCCTAAACCCCTGTTTACCCACAGGTCAGGATAACGAGCTGTTAGGTATCTAACACATCTGATAATTACAGAATGCGTTAAATAACTCAACATTTGTTACATTTTGGTAGGTTTAATCTGCCGAAATGTAACAGGAGAAAAGCATACAGTATTTACCATATCATGTGGATTTTGGTGCCTTAAACACCAAAATCTGCATGTTATTCCCCACCAACTCATAATAGGTGTTATTTATCCCACCCAATGAATAATCTACCTTATGGTATCATTAAATATCAGGTGTGGTAAATAACACCTAAACTCATAATCAGGACCTAAGTCTGTTCAATTGGTGAATTTCCAACAAAGCCATTGCAGCGCAGTAGGCTTGAATTGTTGGCAATGGGTAACTTTGGGAGGCAGCTGAAACTTTTACTGGATATAGCAGCATTCTTTTCGTTTTGGATTCCGCCTGCTCGTGACTCGGGGAAAATCACCATGCAATAAGACACTCTCCAAGATCAGGAAATACACTACACTGTATGGAAATTATGATTAGCTACTGTGGGAAGGAAGTACTTTAAGGTTGGGATCGATCGGGTACTTAATACATTATTGGTATGTTAATCCTTCACAAACCATGCTTTTAGAAAGAGCTATAAAACGAGAAGGGGGGGAGACATCCCTACCTGCTACTGGGAAAATCCTTGCTTCCATGCAAGACAAAAACTGATAGAGTTGTTGCAACAGCTAGTCTAAATCCTTGCTTCATAGGTCTGCTCCAAGACCTGGGAAAATAGGTTTCTTAACGGATCCCATTAGACAAATGGTCTAGGTCTGCTGAATATAGGGTGCTTGCCTGCCGAAATACATGCCTCCTGCAAGCCTCTGTTTTTTAAAGCTGAAAAAATCCCATCCCTGCCAGAACTGTGAACAGCTGGAAATACCCAAATGAAATGAAAGGCTACTGGGAAGACAATGTAGATCAGTGCAACTTGTGTAGAGTCCTTTACAGTTCATTGGAAAGGCAACAGGTTTTCTGTGATCAGTCCAGAAGTGAACAAAACTGCTGGAGCACGGGGGCCTTAGAAAGGACTTTCTACTTTCCAGTTCAGGTTCAAAAACCGTCTGCGCTCGGGTGAGACACCATCACCAACCTCACCTTCTGAGGTTCACTGAATCTTTGGACTTCGCAAAGAGTGTAGTAGTCAAAATCATTCAATCACAAAACAATGACAATACCATTCCCAATACTAAACACCATAAACAATTTACCACTCAATCCGACTCCAAACTGATTAAAGTTTCAAAGCTTTATTACAATCCCAAAATCAATGCCATTTAAATGGTGTGCAAAACTACATTATAAACATACATAAAAAACATAGGCTGACCAAAGCATCTAAAAAGATTCAACCTACCAAACATCAATACTGTTAGACACTCCGTAAGAATAATATAGATTAGCAACAGTACAATATGCACATTATTATTAGACGTCAAAGCAGATGATGGTGACAGTAAATCATCAAAGTGCAATTTAACATTCAATTTCAGGTTTCAGATTTCAAAGCTAGGCCATTCCTATCATTAACCAGAATTGGGACGTACATGTGTGGGAACGAGCTAAAAAATGTGGGCAAAAGCAAAAACTAAAGAAAGACAAAATAATTTGGGAAATATCTAACTAGGGCAACTTATTAAAAATAATATGCTGGTGTAAGTTACTAACTGAAAAGGAAACATGAAATCACATTTAGTTATACCTCTCCTAATATGACAGCAGACAGTAGTAGTTCATTAAAACAGGAAGGTTACTTTCTTCTGGCGTCAGCTGACAGCAGCATCAGGACAGTGCAGAACACAGGCTGAACATAGGACAGATCAGCAGTTCAGAATCAGTTGGCCTTATTAGTACTGAACCACATAACAGAATAGGGCAGTTCAGACCATTATGAGGAAACTCATTAGGAGACATAAAAAATAGAATAACAGCAGATTTAAAGAGACTCCGACAGAGTTCTAAACAGCATCGGGCAGGCATGGGACTGACTCTAAGACTTTTCAGGACAAACTGACTTGAATTCCAAAGTCCCTTCACTAATTACAAGTAGGCATGATCCATTAATTGGTCCTTCAGGTGGGAGCATTTCGGACGTCAGTTCCAGCATCCAATCACTGCAGATGGTACCACTATATTCTGATATTTTTAAGAATCTTCTCAGCAGAAGTGCATTATCAACAAATGGTTCACGCATCACTAACAAAATATTACATTCTCTAATTATTTGTTACTTAAGATCCTTTCTCACGGCACGCAATAAACGAAACCAATACTTTTCACATGAGATCTGCAGATTTCCTGTCCCGTTCGACAGCTACATCAAATAATATAACTTTGTTGCTCCTGTAACATGCCTCTTGTATACAATACAGTAGGACATTCAACATTACATTAACATCTTAGGGAATTAACTCAGGTCAGAGGGGACAGAATAAACAAGTGATTTTCCATTACTGCTGCAAAATGAATCTCAGACCTAGTCAAGTTAAAAGCCTTAATACACATTAATACATTCAATACATTAATAAACCTATTGCGCACCTTACAAATTATATATATATTTATCAAATGATTTATTAATCACAAACGTTATTCAAGACATGTTAGAACAATTTTAAATGTGCATTTATTTTCTGCACACACGTAATTTGCAATGATAAAATTAATTTCTTCAAATATAAGTACGATTAATTCATATTCATTTTAACACTTCAATTATTAATCTATATTTTAATAAAACATTCCTAACGTTAGCTCATTTTAGTACTTTCATTTTATATGAATGCAAACTCTCATGTTAAACTTGGTGCACAATACGAATGGTGGCCACATGGTGCACCATAATTCAAACGTGCACATTTTAGAGCTGATGTTATGTTCTCTGCTAGGCCTTTAAAATAAATGTATTCTATGCCACTAATTTATTAATTAAACTTGATCTCTCTCAGTCCCTTCTCTGACGGCAATATATACCGTCATAAAAGAACCTTTCTCATTAGCAAGGAGACAAAATCAGAACTTTGTAGTTTGATAATGCATAGATCTAGGTTTGCGATAACTGTCAATTCTCTTCATCGCCTGATTATATCTGTTTCTCATATTCTCCATTTCCATTTTTTTCCCTCCTCTGCTTCTTCTTTGCTCTTTGTTTTCTCCAAAAATTGTAAGCTTTGTAAATTCCAAGTGCACAAAATAAGCATACTGTCACAATCAATAAAGGTTTCAGGATCATCTTCACAAAACCATTTCCCAAGTTACCAAACTAAGGGCCAGATGTAGCAAAATTTTGCAAATCGCAAATGGCCCGAATCGCAATTTGCGACCCCGCAAAATCGGAAATGGGATGCAAAAACCCCATTTCCGAATCGCAAATTGCGATGCGAGCCATTACCGACTCACAAAAATTGCGACCCCATTTTGCGACCCGCAAATAGGAAGTCGCAATTTGCGAGTCGCAAACCATATGAAATAGCCACTCGCAAATTGCGACTAGTCACAAAAAGCCCATTTTGCACTTCCAATTTACCACTAACTCAGAGCAGGTGGTAACCAGAACCAAAGTATAAAAGGAGACCCAGAAGGCACCTGGGTCACTCAAGATGGTGGAGATATATGTGATAGCAAGGAGGAGGAGAGCCCACGCCGCACAGCAGATGAGGAGGAGGAGCCAGAGACAGGAGAAGATATATAGAACCAGACAGACACTTTTCCAACAATCTGAGGAGGAGATATATGATAAATACAGACTCAGCAGTGCAGCAATATTAGAATTAATAGATCTACTGAATCCGCAGCTTCAACGCCAGACTGTGCGCGGCAGCGCCATCCCCACACATGTACAAGTGCTATGCTCACTGCACCTCTTGGCCTCGGGTAGCTATCAGGGGGTCATTACTGTGGCAGGTGGGTATCTCAAAGTGCACTCTCACGGTTCTTCAGAGCATTCCTAGATGCCATACTCACACACATGTCCAGATACATATACGTACCCAGGAATGAGGCAGAAATCAACAGCACCAAGTTGGAATTCTACAGGATTGCCAACTTCCCACATGTAATAGGGTGTGTAGATGGGACACATATACAAATATGCCCTCCTGCAAATCTGGAATATCTGTTCCGCAACCGGAAGTGTACCCACTCACTGAACATCCAGGTGGTATGTGACGCGCATTATGTTATAACTGACATGGTTGCCAAATTTCCAGGGAGTACACATGACTCCTACATTTTCAGGCACAGTGGGATACACCAACACCAAGAACGTGGGGAGTTTGGAGACAGATATCTCCTAGGTATAGCTGAATACACCTTGCAGACATACACACAGGTCAATGTGGAACCCATCTATGCCCAGCTAACATTGTTCATTTTGTGCAAACAGGTGACAGTGCATATGCACTACGACCATGGATACTTACCCCGTACTTAACACCCAGCAATGAGACAGAGAGGCGATACAACAGTGCACATAGGAGGACCCGAAATATTATAGAGAGGACCTTTGGACTGTTGAAGGCAAGATTCAGATGCCTCCACAGAAGTGGAGGTGCCCTCCAGTATGCCCCAATAACAGCATTCAAGATCGTTGGCGCATGCGCTATGCTGCACAACATTGCCACCAGACGTGGTCTACATCTCACCACAGAAGACCCAGATTCGGAGGATGACGAGCAAGAGCTACCACATCGCCATCATGGGGATAGAAGCATTGCAAATCAAGGCAGACAGAGACGGGACTATATTGCAAACCAATACTTTGGAAGGTACGTGGTAACTGTCACCACACACACAAATGTTACACACAAAGGTGTGAAGTGGAACAAACAAGAACTTTAATGATGTGAACCAATAAACTATTGAAATTAACTATTGATCAGGGGCTGTAAAAGTCCAGCTGCTATGAGGACACATTAACCTCATGTGCCTCCATTGTTTGTCAGTGCGTAGCTCACATCCTACGCCTGGGACGCCCAGCATGGCTGGTGCCTGGAGAGTCTGCAGTTCCCTACTGTGCACTTCCACTATGCAACACCCGGTGTCTGGGGCAGATGCACTACTTATAGTAGAGCCCTCCTCACTGTCTTGCGGCGTGTCTGCCGCGCCCCTAGCCACCTGTCGTGCCTCCATCATGTCCACAGCGTGGCTTATGCGTCCCAGCCCGCGAGCCACATCGCTGGCAAAGTGGCCCATGTCCACCTGTAGGCTGACTGTGCGGCGTGACAGCCCTGTGGTTTTTACAGCCAGGCGGCGATGGAGGCAGCCATGCGGTCTAGTTGGTGGATTAGTTGCCGGTCACGGCGCCTTGCACCCTCTCTCTCCGTGACAAGTTCAGCCACTAGTTGTCTGATGGAGAGCGCAAGGTCACCTACATTACTGTTCAGGTGTTGTAGCTCTGTGTGGACCTGTGCCAGCCCTGTTGTCTGATTCCTTTCCATTCACCGCATGGCCCCTGAAATAAGTCTCATTTGCCTTGTCTGCAGGCGCTGACCTTTGATGAGTGCAGCCTCGGCGGCGGACATGGAGGCGTCCCCTACATCTCCCTGTGACACTGTAGGGACAAGGACATGTCGCCTGCGACGCGGTGGTGGATCTGTGTCCTGTTGGCTGGATCTTTGGCTGGGACCGGGTGCTGGCTCTATCTTCACTATGGCCACTGGTGCATCTGGAGGGGACTGTGGTTGGGTGGTGCAGGTCCCTGTGGTGGCTGCTCCTGGGTCCTGTGCTGCCTGGTGGCTGACCTCTGACCCCTGGACGGTGTGGCTGGAGGTGGTGTCTTGTGGGAGACCTGTGGGACATAGGGAACACACTGTCAGTATCTACCATTTGTTGTATGCTTCCTATTAAACTGTTGCCTGTCAGCTGCCTACTTGACTACATTGCCCATAATGCACCATTCTGGTGGTTGCTACTCTGAAATGGAGCTATTTTAGTTGTGCATGCTGCTGTGTACTAGGTGGGTGGGGGTATGGCAGATATGGGTGTACATGCATGTTTCATTGTACTCACTGGTTGATGGTCCTGGCGCTGAGCTGTCCAGCTCTCCTATTCCAGACACTGCCTCTGGCTCCAGGGTCTCTTCCACTCTTTCCTCCAAGGGTGTGGGTGGTAGTACGGTAGATGGGCTTCCTCCAGTGCCCCTCATCTCCCAGAGGTGCTCTGCCACCCTCTCCTTGGTCCGGGAGCGCAGGTCATACCACCTTTTTTTAAGATCATCAATGATCCTCTGGCTCACCCCCATTGAATTCACCTTGTCTTGGATTTCAGTCCAAATCCTCCTTTTCTCCAGCTCTGGCACACTGAGGGCTGCTCTTCCAAAGAGTAGATCATGGTGCTGGCAGCATTCATCCGTCAGCACCTCCAGTTCTTTTTCAGAAAATTTGATCTTCCTCTTTCTGGCTGATTCCTCCATTGTTGCTGCTGTTCCTCCTGTTGGCTGTTCAGCAGTTGGAAATGGGTGTGCTCCTCCCAGGTGTATTAGGAAACTTCCTGGCTGTGATGTCATCATCAAGAGCCAGGAAGTGTTTTCTAGAGTGTTCTGCTGCACCTGCATGCAAATTGCGGCACAGTCGCAATTTGCGACACCCACTTGCAATTTGCGTGTTCGTTTTTAGCGAGGTCGCAAAAAGCGACCTCGCAATCTGCGGTGCGACTTCCTTTGCGAGTCGCAAAATGAAGTCGCTTTTCCTTGTTGGATACTATTTTGCGAGTCGGAAATTGAGAGTCGCACCGACTCGCAATTTCCGACTCGCAATTTTTTAGCTACCTACATCTGGCCCTAAGATTCTACCTTAGATAATCCTTCATCTATTGTCTCCTAAATATTTGTCTCTTTAAGGTCACTTAAGTCATTTTTCAGACTTGTCAGATTAGATAAGTAGCTCCTTATCTCTTTGATGTTATTGGGTATGTTAGTGCAACAGTGCTGTGATTGCAAAACGCGGCAGACTCTGCCCTCTTTTGCTAAAAGAATGTCTAACACCAGCCCATTCTGAAGAATCATTGACCTTCATCGCAACTAGTTCTGGGTCTATTAGGAGCATTGCTCCTGAAAAATCAGTTGACATTTTATCTACCATCATTGATGACTTCCTTTTCCTTATGAAATTCAACATCACACTCACTGATGCAATAAATGCTCCAAAAATATCTCCTGTAATTTCTGAACTTCTTGCTCATCTTTTAAATCTCACTTTAGGTCTCTCAATCCCTTCTGGATTGTTAATGTTCTCCACTTGGTAAATTGATGGGAAAACCATCCCCAAATAGCAAGTACCATACTAGCCTTTCAGCAATTCATAATAAGCGTTCTTACCACAGATGTAATAGACACCAGGTACAGCGAGGTCTTGTCCATTTAGCATAAAATCCCACACACTTTTGAACAGGAACACATGTTTGCATTCACTCATTTCTGCAAACTCGTTGTCAGCTTTTGATTGCGACCTATATATACAAAGCTTTCCTACATGTTGCCAACCTAAAGCTGAGTATCCCTATGTATCAGGTGAGTTGTGAACTGTTTTCTTCTATCTATTCCCTTATCTTTCCTTTCTTTCATTGCTTTTCTTCTATCATATACCTGATTAATGAACTCCTTCTCTACCTCTGTGAGAATACATGTAAGGTCATTCCGGTGTGCCTATGCTGTGCCAAAGGCAGTGTAGACTCAAAGAAACCTCCTACTATGTCTATGTTGCTAGCCTTTGTAATGCTATTAAATGCTAACTAATGGGAACAAAAGAGAAAACTACATCATAGTTAAAATAAAAATACTGAATGTACTCCTGGTTGTACAAACATGTTAATAATAGACTGCAACTAATCCCATAAGGTAATGGTACGCTGTGATATGTAATTCCTTCTTGTACTGACAAAGTAATTTGGGTACCAGCATAAAAATCACGCACATTTATTGTACCCACTTACTCATACAGCAACCTATAATATACACTGGAAGATAAATCTCCCTTAGTGTCTTCTAAATGAAGCAATCCCTCTTCTGTATAAAACGTATCCTGCTTGGATGCTGTCATTTTCAGCACTGAAGTTGCTGTACTTTGCACCTCTCCTTCCATTGAAACACTCAATACTGCAATCAATAAAATTCATGCAATTATACATACTATTATCAAACCAATACACACATATTTACGCCTACAGTGTTCACTCTGTCCAGGATTTATGGCTTCTATAGAATCAGAGGAGAAAAGAAAAAGAACAATTTTAAGACAAAAGCAAGCAAAAATCAAAAACAAAATTACTTTTCAAAGTCTTTGCACTGTCTATAGCAGTTCTCAAACTTCAAGAAAGTTTTTCAGGATTCAACTAAAAGCTCTCAAAACAGTTCAAATGTACGTTTTCAACAAAACACAGTCTGATTATGTTATGTACTGCGCTGGACTTCTCACCTCTGGCTACCGGGTTGGCAAATACACCAAGTCTTCTACAGATTCTGAATAATCCCAGATAAGGGCGACCCCTTCTAGTAGCCACGGTGCTGCTTGACAGGCTACGCCAAAGCAGACCGTACCCTCCAGAAGGAGTCCCAGAGGGAAAAAACCCCAACACTGGGGAAAAAACCTCAAACAGGAACTCCTGAAGAAAAACAAGAAAAAACAGGACTAAACAACAGGAAACAAAAAATAGGCAAAAATCTCCCAAGTCAAAAAGCAGGAACAAAGACCAGGCAAAAATCTCCCAAGGCAAAAAGCAGGAACAAAGAACAGGAGCGAACAGCACAACCAAAAGCAAGTGTTTGCAACGCAAGGTGGAGCAAGACTGACTGACTTATATACTGAGAAAGGGGAAGTGACATCACAGGAAAAGGAAAGAACACCATCTTAAATTGGGAAGAGCCCATAGACCAGTATAGGAAAAAGAAAGTAGTATAAAAGAAAAACAAAGCATGCTGGGACAAAACACGAAGAAGACAAGATGGACACAACATGGACAGAGACAGGTAAAAAGACCAGACAAACCCACCAACAACAAAAAGAAGAAAAAAGGGCTACAGGTAAGTGTAGCGTGACCAGGAGCGAAATATATGGTTCCCAGAATGTGTAGTCAAAAAACGCGGGGAACGCCGCTCCGAGTATCGATAGCATGTTCCATCCGCGAGGACAGAAAGAGACGCCGCGTCTGAGCGCGGCATTACAGATTATCGCTAATGATGACTTCCAGAATATAATGTCTTTGTTGATCAATTGGCAAGGTTATTTCAAAACTCAGTGCAAATGCAATTTCAAGTTTCAAAATGTACAACTGAATTCTCACAGTCAAAACAAAAGGCCATAAACTTGTTCTCGCATTCATTTGAGACAAGATAGATCTATTCAGGTGAAGAGTATCTGCAACTTGGCACCCTTTTCCTTTTTGTTCTCCTTACAGCACCATCTTCATCTTCACTCTGATTTGACTCTTTGATTGCTTCTATTATTGATGTGAATTTATCAGCAACTAGTTCATGTGCAGCTGCAGCTATTTGTCTCATTTTCTTCCACAGTTCTCTTTTTGGGTGCAACTGATTTCACAACGTTTTCTGCACTGGCAGGAATCAGTTGATTTTGACTTTGACTTTGACTCTGACTCTGCTCTCCTGCACTTTAGTCTGTTTGCAAGCTGCTTGTACGTGTCTGCGCCTTTATCTGCATGCAGACTGCTTGTGCCCTCACCCCTTTGCACATTTTCTGCTTCAGCCACTAATTTCGTCATCACAGCTTGGACAAGTCAAACCTCTTCTTCATCAGCATTTGCTCTTGTGGGGTCAGACTCAGTGTTTTCAAGATGACACAAAACTTTGCATGTGTGGCTTGCATGAATCCAGTTCAGAAGACCAGCACAATTCAAAGCTGTGTTCGTCACCAAGATAACTTTAAACAGACCCTTACACCTTGGCTCTAGGCAAGTCTTCCTCACATGCTTCTTTACCATGACCCAATCACCATCTTTCAAGCTGTGACACTGTTCCTGGGCCATTTGAACTGTTTCTACTTCAACCTGATATGACAAAGAGCGAACCACATCAGCCAGACCATTGCAATAATCCAGCACTAAGTCATCAGTTATGTTCACAAGTGCTTTTGCAGGTACTGCAGGTATCCTCACTGCACAAACCATCATAATCTCATGGGGAGACAGTCCTGTCTTCCTGTCAGGGTTACTACGCATGCTCATCGGGACAAGTGGCAATGCATCAGACCATTTCAACGCTGTAGAAGCGCAAACCTTTTGCCAATCAAGCTTTTAGTGTTCCATTCATTTGCTCCACCAATCCAGATGCCCCTGGTTTGTAACTGCAGTTAAATTTTTGCTCAGTGTTCACTGCTGCACACAACAACTTTATGATCTCATTATTAAAATGAGTTGCTCCATCTGATTCCAAAGAAGTCGGGAATCCATAACGTGCTATTAGTTCACAGAGCAGCAGCTTAGCTACAGTAAGACTACTTATCCAATGTGTTGGATAAGTTTCTACCCATCTGGAAAACACAAATACAATTACCAATACATACTTCAATCCATTACAGGCAGGCATTTCAATGAAATCAAGTTGCATTCTGTTAAATGAACCTCACGATCTGCCTATGTGGCTCAAATTAACCACTGTATGTTTTGTTACATTCATTTGCTGGCAAGTAACACAACTGTGACAAAACGCTTATGCAACCAATCTAAATCTGGGGTTGTACCATGTCTGTCTGAATGTGCGAATCATTGCATCTCTGCCGAGATGAACCTGACCTTGATAATACCTAGCCATTGAGGTCACCAAACAATCTGACAACACAACCTTCCTTTCATTTGAAATACAGACATCATCTCCCTCTCTTTGTGTACAACCTGCTTTTATCCAACCACTGTGTTCTTCGTCTGTTTCTTCTTCCTGCAACCTTTTAATTTCATCCCAGGTATCAACCACTGACATCAAGAATTTTTGACTTGTCTCACTAGTGTCACTTTCATTACTCCAATCTTCATAGAAGGTAATGCAATGGAATGCACAATAGCTGGAAATTTGGTCAGCATAGGCATTTCCCAACATTACATAGTCATTTGACCTCTGGTGGGCCACACACTTAACAACGGCAATCTTCTCCAGTAACTGTGGAGCATTTAAGAAATCATATATTTTGTCACCATTTTGAATGGGCGATCCTGAAGAGGTCATAAAACACTCTGGTGCCATAACTGCCCGAAATCATGGACAACACCAAATCCATGTTGTCTTTCTGTGAAAATTGTCACTTTGAGCTGCTCTGATACGCAGCATGCTTTTGTAAGAGCAACTAATTCAGCTAATTGGGCAGGAACAACTCCTTGAAGCTTCACCCTCTCCTGAGAGGTGCAAACCGCATAACCTGCTCTCAGAGTACCTTTGCTACCTCTTAAACAGAAGACATAAACAAATACAACTTGGTCATTCTCCTCTAAAGGAGTATCCTGACTATCAGGCCTGGGTTTGGTGCACAGTTCAGTGACATTGAAGCAGTCATGTTCTATTTCATTTACATCACTTGATTCATCAACATTTACAGGCATTAATGTGGCGGGATTTAAAACTGCACACCTCTTGACTGTTACATTTGCAGATCTAAGGATCAATAACTCATAACGGGTAAGGCAAGCATTGGTCAAATATTGGGTCTTGGATCGGGTCAGGAGTACTTCAACTGAGTGTGGGACACAAACAGTCAAAGGGTGTCCTATCACAAAGCCTTTGCATTGACTGATGCTCACATAAGCACTAGCCATGGCTTCCAAACAGCAGGGAAAAGCAGCAGCAACAGTGTGGCTGAAAAATATGCCACTAGCCTGTTTGTTCCTCCATGTGACTGCGTCAAAACAGAAAGAGCACAGCCATCATGTTCATGACAAAACAGTAGTAAACCATTCGTGTAATCAGGCATTCCCAAAGCTGGAGCTTTGCATAAAGTCTCTCTCAACTGAGTGAAAGTTTTCATGCACTCCTCATTGAAACGGACTGGATCTGTGACTTATTTGTGTGTAAACGTCTGCAACGGTTTGGAAAGTATTGAAACATTTGTGATCCATTGGTGGCAATAGCTCACCATGCCCAAAAACATTCTGACATATCTCTCTGTAACCGGGGGGTTCATTTGCATAATTGTTGCAACTTTCTCTCTGGACACTTTCCTCGCACCTTTCTCAATTTGGTGACCTTTAGTCCGTTCTCACCCAAATGATTAAAAAAAAGCTGTGGTATCTTTTCTGCAAGCTTCACGTGTATTGGACGCAACCATCAAATCATCAATGTACTCCACTAAAGCAGACTGAGACGGCATGTTCAATGACTTGAAATTCTTTTTTCAGGATCTGATAAAAAATGGATGGTGATTCTGAACACCCCTGTGGAGTACGACAACCATGAATACACACGGTTGCCAAATTGGAAACAAATGAGGAACTAACTATCCTCGTGCAATGGCACAGAGAAAAACATTTGTGACAAATCAATAACTGCAAACCATTCTGCTTCACATGGAATCTGAAATAAAATCACTGCTGGATTTGTCACTATGGGACAACAGTATACTACAATTTAATTCACCTTTCTCAAATCTTGAACTATGAGATATTTCCCACTTGGCTCTCACAACCGCATAATTGGTGAATTACATGGGCTGCCCATCGCTTACTTTAACACTCCCTACTCAACAAAATCTGCAATTATTCAATCACTTCTGGGGTCATGTGATACTGTGGTGTTGTGGGGAAAACTGCATTTGAATTTACTGTCAATTTGACTGCTTCAATGCCTTGAATAAGTCCAATATCTTTTCCAGAGAGATCCCAAACTCTCAGCATTACTGTCTCTTGTAATTATTCCGTCTTTAACTGTCATGGCAGGAAACAAAGATACATCTTACCAGTTTGACTGGAGGTCTAATCATCGCTATTGGTCTGCATTGCTATCCTTTGTACAAGTGATGGAACATTTTCATTTACATAGCAAGTCTCTTCCTTACAGACTCACAGGGCTTGAATCACAACCCACAAATTGGCGCAGACCTTCAAACGTACCTATCTTAACTGGAATGGGCTCTGTAATGGGGTTCACCAAATGCAGGTTTCCTACTCCTACACCCTGAACTGTACTTATTGAAAGGGGCACATTAGGGACTTCTGCAATTCTGACACAGGAACCACTTGCTCCAGTGTCAACCAGGAATGACCCATGACACTCCATTCACATAAGGACACACTGACCTACCTCCAGAGAGGCAGCCAACACACATACTTCCTCTTATGAACTCTCACTCATGCATTCTTCACTCATTTCATCATACCTGAAATCAATCAATGGGTATTATGTGATCAACTGATTCACATGTGCATTTGTGCTTTGGTTTGCAATCTGCTGAGGGACTATCACCTGTTGATGTGGCATCAGAGCTTGTGGTATCTGCATTTGCAGTGAGACATGAATTTGCTGTTGGGGAAACTGCATCTTTTGCTGGGGAACTTGCATTTGGACTGCTCCATTAGGAACATTCATGCTTCGATTTCAGGGCATTTGAACTCTCTGATTTTGAAATTGACTGTTGTCAACCATCTGCGCAATACCACCACCTTGCACCAAATTAATTATGTTATTAAAGGGAAACTCCTATTTCCAATGTCCAACGTTGCCGCACACATAAAAAGGAGGCATTTTCTTCATATTTTGTGCATCCGCAACATTTGCACTTGGATCTACTTGAATTCCACAGTCTCCACCTCTATACTGAGGCACCATGATGTCTTGCTATTGTGTTCCCTGCATTCCTCCTACACTCACCATTTCCTGAGGACTCTGCATACCTGCTGCTTGGGCAGACTTAATATGAATCACCATTGCCTTTTCCTTCAACCTTTTCTGCTTCATATCAGTCTCATCACAACAGTATTTTGCGTATTGCAACACCTCATCAATCGACTTTCCTTGCCAATGAATCAAATGATTCTTCATCATATTGCTAACGTCAGGCTTCAATCCTTGAACGAATCAAAACACAAAATGCAGCAGTCTCTCATAATAAGCATGAACAGACTCCTCTGTCTCCTGTGATGTCCTGTCAATCCTTTGCCATTCAATATCTTTGGGGGAAACTCTAGTTTTCAAAAACTCAATCACCTTGTAATAGTCTTTTATCACCTCTTCAGACAGCGCACCTGTTACTGCATCTCTGAGTGGCCCACGCAATGGCCAATCAATGCTCACTTACACTCAGCCCACAAGTCTGCTGGAACCACAATCTCAAATAGTGTTCAGATCTTCCCACAAACACTTCGCAAGCTTGACAAACCTCTCTGTTTGCTGGTACAATTCCACTGGTTTCTTCCTCAACTTCTGGTAATCATTTGTAAATGACAGTATGTCACTCCTGCTCCAAGGAACATGAACAAAATTCCCTCCAAGAATTCCTCTCGTTGGCACCATTTTTACAGCTCCGTCAGCCTGCTGCACATCATTAGAAGATGCAGTCGGCTTTTTCTTCTGATTTCTTTTTTTCCCCATCTTCCTTCCCATTTATCTAATGCTCTCCATGTTTGAATGCTCTGAATTAACTCCTTAAGTGAATTCTCATTCCAGGTGATTTCATGTCCACAAAGTCTCTCACATCAAATTCTAATCTGTAACTCTTCTTCTACTGTTTGGATTTATTTATCTTGATTTCAAATTTCTCAGCCAAATTAGTTAATTTCTCATAAACATGTCCTGCTCGAAGAGCAACATCTTTACACATGAAGCGCAATTCGTATTCACTGTAAGAATATCATCTATTTAATTCAAGGATTCCCTCAATCATTTCATTTAATTCCAATTCTAATCTATCCATATTCAATGTCTTCTCTCCCTCTGGCGTGTTTCCTGGAACTGATGCTCCACTCAAATTGTCTAACCATTCACTCAATTGTTGTGCTGATAACCCTTGTAAACTAATGTTATTTCCTATATTGCAGGGCATAAACTGTGGTACATTGTATGTGGCTCTCATTTCCTGCTTTTGAGTCATCCCAGATGATCCTTTTGAGCATGGGAGACACGTCACATCAATCAGTGGCCCAACTCCATTATGTGTCTGGTTCGAACTGAAAGACTTCATGGGGGTCATTGCTGGCACAATAGTGCTCAATCTCTACATTTCTGCATTAGTTCCAGAAGGTGAATTCATTACTGATATTGGATTTGGAATCTGGGGACCACACTCATTATTAACCGGGGCATACAACGGAACTACTGGACCTATGGTTACGGGGACTGTTAATGCTTCTGGTCCTGAAAAATTCACCTGATTTTGCGGGAACATTAATTGTTTACTTTGGCCATTAAATACTGTACCAAAAGTCTGATTTGACTGATTCAGGCAACATTCTGTGCTGGTATTATTGGGGAATACATAGGCATTGTCGGTCTCTGGTTCACAAATTGTGCAGGTGCCTATGCATTAGGTGTATACTCATACTGAGTTATTCCAGCACTCTGAATTGGCTGTGAAATAACTTGAACTGGGACATTCTGAACTGAATTAACATTGGAAACTGCCTGATAATCTGTTGGTACCTGTGCAGCATTAGCAGTAGGCACATTTGGAATTATCTGAACCTGGCTTTGTGCAAATGGACCTGTAGCAATACGCAGGACTACATTCTGATTTATTGATTCAACTGCATTATATGGTGGGGGACGATTCTTCAACAACTTAGTTATAAATTCATCATCCGACTCACTCTTGACATCTGCTATCCTTTTATTTTAACCCAATTTCTGTTCTGTATCATCCTCAGATTTCTTTTTGGCTCTAGGCTTCACACTTCCATTACCATCCAGTGTAACTGATGGAAATAATTTCACTGTATGTAACATATCTGCGCTCCACATTCTCTGCTCTGCATCCCACCTAGCTTCTGCTAGGGGCTTTGATTCGTACATCACCCTCCTCAGATTCTCAAAATTCTCAAATTAAATGATAAGTATCAAAGAAAAACTAAGGTACCTTCCTTCTCAGTTATTTTGCACCATTGATTTACCCAAAGACATGCTGAAACTACTCTCTCTTCCATTACATCAAATGCTGGTGTACCTTCAGGTGGAGTAGGCTCACCCTCCCTATCTGGAATGAAAACATCTCCTCTCAACATGCTCCTTAAAGCTTTGAAACACTTAATTTTTACACAAATCTAATTCACAAACACAAAATCTACAAATCCAGGAAGTAATTTTCAATCCCACAATCCTTTTCACAAGCTGTTCTCAACCTATAGCGGGCAGTCTTATCCACCAATCTGTGCGTGCCTTTTCACAACATCGACCTATCCCAGTGTGGAGCAAAATGACGTCACACTCACTTCACTCAGCAGCTGCGACTCACTTCACTTCAGAGCTGTCTCAAACACTCTCACGCAAAACCCTAAATGCAAATATTGTGAGCACAAAACCCAAAACCTGTCTGCTCACTATGGGCAGGACTCAAACACTTCAGAAGCTGTATGGAAATTTCAACTGCGGCCTTTTCACAACCATTTAAAATCTGGCTATGGCTTTCTCACAAACGCAAGTAAGATTTGACCCACAAACCTCACTCCGATTGATACAGATCCTCCATGTGATCTCAGGATTCACCTAATACCAACCAACAACTCACACACTCAAGGGAAATACTACTACTGGTATTGTTGACAGTGCTCAATCGACCAACACCCTACCTGCAGACAATAAATTAACCAAGTGTCTCCATACACTTGTACAATACTCTGGAGTATTAGACCTCACAGGATCCATTACAACAACAACCACATGGGCAATTTTTTAGCACAAAGCGCAACATTTACTAAGAGTACGCCAACTCCCCACTCTCTTACCTGTAGTACACAAACTCCCTACTCAATTGCCTTGGAGTACGGAAAATCCCTACTTCACTTCATACATGACTGTAACAGGGTTCCGGACTCTCTTCCGATCTCCTCACGGACGGGGCCGTCAGAGAAGTACCCCGGGGCACTTCTAAAAGCATTGTGTTCCTAAAACAAGAGGGGGTACGACGTGGGCGAAAGCGCGACCGAGGAGGAAAAAGGACCCTGGAAGAGGAATACCAAGATGGATGACAAGGAGGAAGAGCAGCTGGAGGAGAGCAACAAACGACAAACGAGAGAAGGCTCAACAACCCACCATGTCCCTGGAGGGAAGTGGCTGGAGCAGGTACGTGTCCATATACGGGCTTGCAAAAGTGTTTGGGCACCAACAAAAGAGACAAGGGGAGCAGCAGAGGAAAGCAAAGAAGGGGGGGGAGGAGAAGAAACAGAGGACCAAAATAATAATTTTTCCTGGTGGTGAAGGGTGAAGAGCTGTCACATAAATACACATTTATACTCTAACTGGGCACCCAAAAAAATACCTTGGCAATATATATATATATATATATATATATATATATATATATATATATTGTCAAACAAACTCCCACAGGAAACGGAGCACTCACGGTAATGCAGCAGTTTAATTTATTTCCTATCTCCAGACGCGTTTCGGCAGGGACTGCCTTTCTCAATGGTAATGGCGTGCAAATAAGTTTTTTTTCACACATTTCTTATATAAGGAGTCTTGCTCTCCCATTGGTCCTTGCATGACTCGTAGCAGAAAATTTTAACGAACAGTTCCCAATAAGTCCGTACATTAACTTTCTTTTTAGTAGATGTTCAGCCCCCAATCCCTGCCGAAACGCGTCTGGAGATAGGAAATAAATTAAACTGCTGCATTACCGTGAGTGCTCCGTTTCCTGTGGGAGTTTGTTTGACAATAGTTTGTGCTTGCCACAAGCACTACGGAGGCACCCGCATGAAGTGTTCGACTGTTAAGTGGCATTTGTTTGAAATATATATATATATATATATTTTTCTCGCCTTCTTCCACTCCACCAACACAAGGTCACTCCACTGAACCCTTATAAAAGAAAGAGATAATTACAGGGAGTGCACAAACATTTTTTCACCGTTTCCCTCACTACCCTTAAACCCTATTATATAGAAAGGGAGAAATGCCCAAACTTACCTTCTCTTTCTATGTCCTGTGTTTCCCCCAAAGGCTCCAGAGGGACCTCCCAAGAGTACCTGGAGGAAAACAAATTAGAGATCATCAGAAAGTGAAAGACAAACAAAGGAGGGACAGTACATTACAGAAGAAGGAATAAGGGAACTAAGAAAAAGAAGAAAAACAAGAAAACGAAGAGAAGTGGAAAAACAGAGATACAAAGAAGAATTTCAAGATTTATTTATTTTTGTCCACGAGAATGGAAAAAGAATAAAGTAACTACAAGAACAATAAAAAAGGAAGGAGCCAGAATACATATAAACACTGTATCCAACTTCATTTAAGGGGATTATTTTAGGAAGGGAAGGATTTTAGCAGACGAGCCCACTACAATGACGCTTCCCTGTGAATTAGCCAAAGCATTGCAAGTGCACACCCTCCTCAAAACACTTACCGTACACTTGTATCACAACGCCGGAATTTCATCAACCCCTACACTTCACCAAGCACAACTCACAATATGGGCAAATTCTGACTCTCCTCCTCCATAGCTCTGCTACCAGAACAGCTGGAGTGCTGCCTGGGGCCCCAGAAAGGAGTTTCTACTCTCCGGTTCCGGGTTCAAAAACCACCAGCACTCAGATGAGACACCATCACCAACCTCACCTTCTGAGGTCGACTGAATCTTTGGACTTGGTGAAGAGTGTAGTAGTCAGAATCATTCAATCACAAAACAATGACATCATACCATAAACAATACTAAACACCATAAACAATTTAACACTCAATCCAACTCCAAACCAAATAAAGTTTCAAAGCTTTATTACAATCCTAAAATCAATGTCACGTAAATGGTGCGCAAAAAACAAATTATAAACATGCACAAAAAACATAGGCTGACCAAAGCGTCTGAAAAGATTCAACCTACTAAACATCAATACGGTCAGACACTTCAAAAGAATATAGATTAGCAACAGTACAATATGCGCATTATTATTAGACTTCAAAGCAGATGATGGTGATATCAGTAAATCAACAAACTACAATTTAGCATTCAATTTTAGATTTCTGATTTCAAAGATGGGCCATTCCTAACACTAACCGGAATTGGGACTTGCATGTGTGGGACCGGGCTAACACACGCAGGCAAAAGCAAAAATAAAAGAAAGACAAAATAATTTGGAAAACATCTAGCTAGGGCAACTTACTAAAAATATTATGCTGGTGTAAGTTACTAACTGAAAAAGAAACAAAAACACATTTAGTTATACCTCTCCTTATGGGACAGGAGAAAATAGTAGTTCGTCAAAACGGGACAATCACTTTCATCTGGTATCAGCTGACAGCAGCTTTAAGATAGTGCAGGACACCAGCTGCACATAGGTCAGATCAGCAGTTCAGAATTAGTTGGCCTTATTAGTACTGAACCACAGAATAGGGCAGTTAAGACTAAGATGAAGACAACTCACCAGGAGACTTAGAAAATAGGAGAATTACAGCAGATTTAAACAGACTTCAACAGAGTTCTAAACAGCATCAAAGCAGGCACGGGACTGATTCTAACCTTTTCAGGACAGACTGACTTCAATTCCAAAGTTCCTTCACTAATTAGAAGTAGGCACAATCCATTCAGTGG
Source organism: Pleurodeles waltl (assembly GCF_031143425.1). Lineage (NCBI taxonomy): Eukaryota > Metazoa > Chordata > Amphibia > Caudata > Salamandridae > Pleurodeles > Pleurodeles waltl. The sequence goes on along the minus strand of NC_090444.1, from coordinate 1,146,230,160 downwards.
CCTTCAAGTGGGCACATTGCAGATGTCAGTTCCAGCATCCAATCACTACAGATGGCACCACCAAATTCTGATACTTTTAAGATTCTCAGCAAAAGTGTATTATCACCGGATGGTTTACACATTATTATAAAATACTACATTCTCCAATTATTTGTTACTTGAGATCCTTTCTCATGGCACACAATAAACTAAACCAATACTTTTCATAGGAGAACTGCAGATTTCCTGTCCCGTTTGACAGCCAGAACAAATAATATAACATTGTTGCTCCTGAAACGTCTCTTATCTACAAAACAATAGGACAGCCAACATTACATTTGCATTAGCATCCTAGGGAAAGAATTCAGATCAGAGGGAACAGAATAAACAAGTGATATTCCATTACTGCTGGAAAATGAATCTCAGATCTAGTCAAGTTAACAGCCTTACTACACATCAATACATTTAATACATCAATAAACCTATTGCGCGCCTTACATAATGTACACATTTAGCAAATTATTTATTAATCGCAAACGTTATTCATGACTTGATAGAACAATTTTAAACATACCTTTATTTTTTGCACACACATTTAATTTGTAATGATAAAATTAATTTATTCAAATATAAATATGAATAATTCACATTCATTTTAAGCTGCAAATAATAATCTATATTTTAATAAAACATTCTTAACGTTAGCTCGTTTTAGTATTTTCATTTAATATGAATGCAAATTCTCATGTTAAACGCAGTGCACAATACAAATGGTGGCCACATGGTGCACCATGATTCAAACGTGCACATTTTACATCTCGTTACTTTCTCTGTTAGGCCTTTGAAATAATTAATTAGTCACCATATGCTAACTTCTATGCCACTAATGTATTAATTAAACTCGATCTCTCCCAACTCAATGAGTGTACTGGGAATGTATGAGGATTTGGTCGATGGTGCTGAAAAATGTCAACATCATCACATAGCAAAATATTCTTCAACCTAGGCAGATTCACCCTTCTCCAAAGGGTTCCGTGATTGACTCGTAGAATCGAGTAGATATTCTTGGCGCATTGTTGCCATCTACTGGCCATTTTGAAAACAGACTCTTTTGATTGTAGTTTTCGGACGAGGAGAGAGCCTCATTTAGGGCCAGATTCACGCAGTGCAACACAGCAAGACGCAGTCCTTTCAACTTTTGAAGGCACATAGATATACATTGCACAGAGGGGGTATGCTTGGTTAGAAGTGATGAATTTCATGGCGGCATGTGTGTAAAGTGTTTTTTTTAATCATGAGTGATTGTTGACCACAATGAGGCCCTCACCACGACTTAAGTTGCAGCACATAAGCATGGAGTAGCTGGAAGATGAGTGAAGAATAGAACTCATGTGCTTCACTTTTTATTTTATTTTATTTATTTATTTAATGCGTTTTTATATAGCGCAGACTTTACCCGAAGGTGTCAGAGCGCTTCACAATAGGCAAAGTAAAGATACAAGAGGAGAAGAATTACAAGTGAGCCTGTTACAAAAACAAGCGTTACATTACAAGAGGCAATCGTGATAATTGTGCACGTATCAAGAGCAAAAAATAAACGAGGTAGCAAACGATACGTTATGAGAGGAAAAAGTGACGTGTGCAGGTTACAAGAGCAAATAAAGTACGAATAGAGGTAAAAAAAGTTGCAATCAATGGTAGACACTCAAAACACTAAAACAATAGTTACGTTACATGAGGCAGTGGTGGCCGTTGTGCATGTATCAAAAGCAAACAAGATATAAGAGGTAGCAAATGATACGTTGAAAAGGAAAGGTGCCGTGTGCATGTTACAAACGAGTACAAGATACAGGTAGAGGTAAAATACTGCACTAAATGGCAGTCACTCAAAACACAAAAACACCCTGGGAAGGCACTTCTATAGGCATGGAGAGCAGAATATCCTATAATGGAAGGACTTCCTTCTGAAAACAGAGGGCTTGAATTAACTTTGGAAGTGTCTTTGAAGGAGGAGAGCTTTGAGGTCAGTTTTGAAGGCCTGGGAAGAGGTGGTGGTCCGAAGCTGAGGTGGAAGTGAGTTCCAGATTCTCACCGCGTTGCCTGAAAAGGATTGGGCCATCAATCTTTCCTTCTTGAAAATGGGAGGTTCAAGCAATAACTTTTCTGCATTACGTGATGGTCTGGAGCCCCCAGAGAGTTTCAGTTTATTCACCAGGTAGCGAGGGGAGGAGGAGTGCAAGGCTTTGTGGGTGATACATGCAGTTTTGTAGATAGATCTTGCCTCTATGGGAAGCCAACGGAGGGTGGATAAAATGGGTGTGATGTGGTCGCTTCTTTTGGCCCCATATATGAAACGAGCTGCTGAATGGAGAATAGACTTCAGGGGGGAAAGGTGGGATTTGGGAAGGCCAGTAAGAAGAGAGTTGCAGTAGTCCAATCTGGATAGAACCAGCGCTTGGACCAGGGTTTTAAGGTCGTGCTCCGGGAAGAAGCGACGAATCCCCCAAAGAAGGCGCAGTTGGTGTCGAGCAGACTTTGCAATGGAGTTAATGTGGGAGAGTAGATTAAGTTTTTTGTCGAGAATGACACCAAGGGATTTTGCGCTCTCGACAATGATGGGCTTATTGTTCATTAGATTGATCTGATCCATCCATGTTTGCACTGGGGGATGAGAAAGGGAGGAGGAAAGGAGGAGGAATTCTGTTTTGGAGGGATTCAGGATCAGTTGATGAGTTACCATCCAGTTTTGAATGGAGTCAAGAGTAGAGGTAAGGAAGGAGAGATCGTGATTGGAGGCCACCTTAAGGTAAATCTGAGTGTCATCCGCATATAGATGATAGTGGATCCCGGATTTACTCAGCATATTTCCCAACGGTTCTAAATAGAGATTGAACAGTGTGGGTGCAAGTATGGAGCCTTGAGGAACACCTTGACTGACTGCTACAGGAGCTGAAAGACTGTTCGCTATTTTGATCATTTGGGATCTATCAGAGAGGAAGGAGGCAAACCATTTGAGCACAGTGCCCTCCATGCCCATTCTCTGTTGAAGAGTGTTAAGGAGAGTGTTGTGATTGACAGTGTCAAAGGCTGCAGATAGGTCAAGAAGAATTAGAAGACAAGACTCCCCTGAATCGAGTATCCGCAGCGCGTTATCAATCACTAGCAGCAGGGCTGTTTCAGTGCTGCAGTTTTGAATGAAGCCAGACTGGAAATTGTCAAGAAGATAATTTTCCTTGATATGGCGAGAGAGTTGTTTCGCTACACATTTTTCTGTGATTTTCGCAAGAAAGGGTAGGTTAGTGATGGGACGGTAGTTGTTGAGGTCGTTCGCATCAGCAATGGGTTTTTTTAGCAGAGGGGTGACCTGCCCAGTTTTGAAGGACACAGGAAGGGAGCCTTGACTGAGGGAGAGGTTGACCAGAGTGGTCCAGTAGGAAAGAGAATTAGTATAGAAGTCAATGGCAATGGCACTGGGGATGGGGTCAAGAGAATGGTTAGAGGGCTTTGTATCGAGGATGCATTTAAGGAGAGCATCGTCAGAGATGGGGTCAAAGTTTTGCCAAATGGTTAAGGATTTGCGCTCCTCTGTGGGGGTAGGATGAATGACCAGATCTACAAGTGATTTTACCTTTTCGTCAAAGAATATAGCAAATTCCGCTGCTTTCTTTGTGAAATCTTCCAATTTGGAGGTTGGGGGAGAGCTGTTAGGGTTCTTGATGAGGTCGAATAGTTTTTTGGGTCTATTTTTGGCTGAGTCAAGGAGGGATTTGTAGTGCGACGCTTTTCCAAGGAAGATGAGATTGTGGTACTTGGATCTTGCTGAACGAAGCGTGGCCAAATTTTCAGTGGAGGGTGCTTGTCTCCATTGTTTCTCAAGGGCTCTTATGAACTTCCTTTCTTCATAGAGGGATTTGTTGAACCAAGGTGCTGAGGGAGTGGGCCTTTTCTTTTTGCTTTGGAGAGGAGCGACATTATTGATTTCGACTGCAAGGACTGTGAGGCATTGGGAGGTGAGTTCGTTGACATCTAGGTCCGGGTCTAGCCTTGGAAGTGATAGCAAGGCAGAATTACAGAGGGTACTGAGGTCAATATTTTTAGTGTCACGGAACCAGGAAGTAGCCCTCTTAGGCTGGCCCAGAGTTATAGAGTGTGATAGGTGAAGAGAGAATGGGATGAGGAGGTGGTCCGACCAGTCTACATGAATAGGGATAGCGATAGTCAGCAAGCCTGCTTTAGAAATGACAAGGTCTAGGATTGAGCCTTTAGAGTGTGTTGTTTCTGTGCAGTGTTGGATAAGATCGTTTGCAGAGAGGAAGGTGGCCAGCAAATTCGCATTTGTGTCTTGAGGCGAGCCCCAGTGGACATTGAAGTCACCCACGAAGATCTGATTGTCACTTTGCGTGAATTGGTCGCTGATGCAGTCCGTGAGTTCCTCCATAAACGAAGGGCTGCTACCAGGCGGGTGGTAAATAGCATGGAATCTGAGAGGTGAGCGGTGGTGCAATTGAAGCTCAAGTGAAAGGCATTCAAAAGTGTGGAAGGAGCTGTTAGGAAGAGCCTTAAGTTGAAGGGAGTTTCTAAAGATGACTGCAACACCTCCCCCCACTTTGTCAATTCTGTCATTTCTAAGTATAGAACAGCCTGTGGGTACAAGGAGATCAAACATAGAGTGCGAGGTATCGTTGAACCAGGTCTCTGTGAGGAAGAGCATGTCAATATTGTGCAGGTTGATGGTATCGGAGATTTCAAGTTTGTGTTTTATTGCAGATCTGCAGTTGTGGAGCAGACAGCGCAGCTCTGACGCAACTGTTTTGGTGACGGGGGCACTTGGGCTATGAGGGGTGATAGGGATATTGTGCTTATATGAGGGCGCTCGGGAGGATTTAGGTGGGCGAGTGGTTCTGACAGAGGAGATGGTCGGAATAGTGTAGATTACAGGGTTACTGGGAAGTGGAAGTGAAGGAAGGGTGGCGTTCGAGTGCTTGTGTGGATTTGCAGACGACTGGCTATGTTTAGCTATAGTGGGGTGTGGTGGTGAGGTGCATCTCGTGGGAGGGTGAGTGTTAGCCAAAGGAATTGAGGTGTGTGGAAAAGTCGAGATCTTGGAGCTTAAAACTAAAATGGTAGCTTCAAGTTGGGAGATGGCGGTGATTAGAGAGCCTAGCTTTTTTTCCAGAGAGAGTAAGGAAGAGCACGGCGTAATGGGTGGCTCGATGGAAACAGGAGGGGGTGCACTAGGCAGTGTACGGCAGGGAGAGGTGAGGGAACGGGAGGGGAGTAGGGGTATAGGGTTCAGAGGTGGGGAAAGGATTTGGATGAGAGCAGGAGATGGTGGGCCAGGGGTGAGAGGAGAGTTGTCGATGTTGGCGTTACAAGAAGGATAGGAATTAAGGGCAGAATTAGGGGGCGATAGTAGAGGAGTGGGGCGGTGGGGCGATAGGAGAGGGGAGGAGTGTGAGGAGTCATAGGGATTAGGGAGGTATGAAAGGAAGGGGGGGAGGGGGTTGGATAGGTCCTGGCAGCTAAGTGAGGTGGCTGTGATGGAGCGGGTATCGGGCAGAATGGGGGGGATTGGGAGAAAGGGAAGTTGAAGAAAGGAAGTGATTCTGCTCGGTCCGAGGGAGGGAAGGGGTTACCAGGGGAGGAAAGGGGGTAGCACAGCAGTGCTGGAGGAGAGTGGGGAGGGAGAGAGATGGAATGTATTTGCGGGGAAATCGGGGTACATAGTGAGGGGAGGAGTGGGCGGAAAAGCAGAGCGGAGGAGGGAACAAGGGGAGCGTACGGAACATAGACAGGGGGAGAGGGCTGGAGGAGAGGTGGTCTAAGGAGGGGGGTGGCCGGATGGGATAGGGGGGAGGAGATGAGAATGGAGTGCCGGGACGGTGCGGAATGGACGAGGAGCGTGTTAGCTAGAGGTAAGGCTGAAGTGAAGAGGGGAGGGGCAAACTGTGAGGGGGGAAGAATGCGAGGGGAGGTCCGAGGGGAGAGAAGAGGGTCGACCTGTGCCTCCCCAGGGTGCAGCCTGTTGGAGAGTGGGGGGGTCAGGGGAGGAGAAAGGGAGTAATTGGTGGAGCTAGATGGAGAGTCAAGGGATAGCCCGGTAGCAGGGGAGGGGAGTAGGGAAGGGAAGAGGCGGTCAAAGAGAGAGAGACAGGTGTCTTTGGCTTGGATCATAACAGTACCGTTGTTATAGAGTGAGATAGTGAGGGAGCCGTTAAAACACGCAGAGGGGGAAATTTTTAGCTGTTTCCCATGAGGGATACAGGAGGAGGAGGTGACGTTAAAGGAATTGTAAAAGCTGGTAGACCAAGAGGGTATGTCGTGCGTGAAAAAAATTAGATCGTTTTTGAGCCCCCCATATCGACCATTGTAAAACTGATCGACAAAAAGGGAATCGGGGAAATATTCAATGGTGTTATGCTTGAAACGTTTTGTTGCAGCTTTAGACAGGTTAGAAGGGTAGATGATTTTGTAGCAATTAATTCCAGACTTAATTCGAGCGGTGGCCATGTTGGGAAATTGGGGAGGAGGAGGGTGGTGGGGAAAAGGGAAGGGTGTTACTAGGACGGTGGTGGTGATGAGAAGTATGAGGGCAAGAAGGGGGCACATAATCCATATGTCGGGAGAAGGAACCTGAGTTATTGTGGAGACAGGAAAGTGAGGCGATTAGGGATAGGTTGTTACTTCAGAACAGGGCTGATTCAACAAGATAGGACTGAAGGTGGAGTGGTGTAAGAGGAAAATCACTGTACTTATCATCCTGAGATATAAACCACATAAAGCACAGCATCATAATAGGTATCAAACGCATTGTATGCCCAAAATCACAACAGTCTAATATTAGACACTTATCTCCTAAGTATCGGCAGCATTATGGGCAAAAAGCACAGGGTGGAACATAATTTCACTAGCATAACCCAAAGTATGCCAGAACCTCAAAATCATAAAACACAATTTAGAGGTAGCCAGAACAGGGTCTGAAAATCAAACTACCAGAAATACATTTCCTAGCACTACAAATACACAATGGGGCCTGGCGCCCTACAAACCACCTGGAACCCCTAGTCAGCTGGCCAACCCAAAGGGGCTCAAATGCCCTGTGACCAGAATGATGGGGCTGCTGCCAATACAGTGAAAGACCAGCGTGCATACTTGCGCAAACCTAAACGTTGCAACTGGCACTAAGTGCTGCACAGCTGTGAAGAAATGGTGCAAGGAGTGCATCTCACTCCTACCTCAGACAGAACTACCTCCAAATGTCCTAAGAGTCTAGAGGACTGTACTGCACGGCGTTGGCCCGTTTTACCCATTTTGCGGTGATGTGCATGTGCCAAATGTAGGTGGTTTCCCTACAGATCGTTGTAGTTTGCTCGAGTGATGGGGCAAGGTGTGGAGTTACTCTCAGAGCCCACAATCCATAGTTGGGGTCAGAAAGAAACTGGGTGGATCGCTTTTACTCTTGCTTTGGTCTTGATACCCCCCTCTTAGTGCAGAGTCTTGGAAATAGTCCCTGCTGGGATCTGGTTCAATTCAACTCCCCAGGTGATTCCCAGGACCAGGGGTGTTTCCATTATATTCCCAGAGGCTCTCACCTTAATGCTGCGTTTGTACAATCTTGTCTTCAGGTGCCCCCAGTGGTGCTCTGTCGGACCTCCGAGTAGGGGTCTCTAGAGTTAGTTTTCCAGGGGCCCCAAGTCAAAGGGCCTCGCCAGTTTTGTTCTTTGACCCCGATCAGGTCACCGGTGTTCCGCTTTCCTTCTCTCCGCAGGGTGTCAGAGGCAAGCACGGCTCCTCCCTGGGGACTCGTCTATTTTACGGGCTCCGTAGTCCCCGGGTGACGGCTCCAGCGCAGGAGGCTGGAGATGCGCCGGGGATCCAGCACCGAGCGCGGTGCAGGCAGCCCTTTCACTTCGCTCTATGCTTGCAACAAGTTCGCATGCAAAATGGCGGCCGCCATCTTGCGTCCTTCCATAGAACCGCTTGCGTTTCGGTTAATATCGGATACAGCCCTGTGCATCTTTATCTCCTGCACTAGCTTTCTGAAGTTCATCTTCAGTACTATCTCTGAGCAGCTTGGTCTGTTTTCACTCTTGGCAGTTGGCGGTTTGTCCCATGAAGTAGCTCATAGCATTTATTTTTTATGATCAGGCTTTCGTAAGCTCACAATCCGTCTTTTGGTAGTTTTGTCTCATGATCTAACTCTCAGCAGTTGTGTCTCATGATCAGGCTCTCTGCAGCTCACAATCTGGCTTTTTGGTAGTTCTGTCTCATGAACTAGCTTTCAACAGTTATGTCTCATGTTCAGCTTTCTGCAGCTCACAATCTAGTTTTTGGTAATTCTGTCTCATGATCTAGCTCTCAGTATTTCTGTCTCATGATCAGGCTTTCTTAAACTCACAATCCAGCTTTTGGTAGTTTTGTCTCGTGATCTAGCTCTCAGAAGTTGTGTCTCATGATCAGGCTCTCTACAGCTCACAATCCGGCTTTTGGTCGTTCTCTCTCACGATCTAGCTATCAGCAGTTCTTTGTCTTGATCAGGCTCTCTGCAGCTCACTCTTCTGCTTTACCTGTCTGAAGTTGACTCCAGATCTGATTGTCCACAGTTCTGTTTTCTAGAGAGTGCTGCTAAAAGACCAATCACATGTGTGTCTCTCACAGCCCTATATGTCCATAACCTGATTTGAATTTCTGCTGCTCAATCTCTTTGCAATAGGAATGCGGCATTACAGGAAGCCATGATAAATGCTCTTTGGCGTCCACCCAGAAGCTGGACAGGACCAACACTAGGCATCAAATTGCTGTGAGAAACTGAGGCATTCAAGACAAAGCTGGCAAGCAACCTGCAAGAAGTTACTGAGAACACATAGATAGGTTTGGTGTATTATAGCTATTCTTTATTAGTGAACTGTTTCCTAGATACTTGGTTCTGTTGCTGCATGGGTGATCCTGCCTGCTCCCTGGTCAACCACTTGCTGCCCCATCCTGATAAGACGTCGTGTTGAGGGTCAAATTGGTGACCAGGGTCGGTCTTCGATTTAGGGCCCTAGTACCCACTCCTTAATATGACACAACCCATCAGAGCTGCATTGGGTACAGAGAGACATATAAGGGAATCTATATATCCCACCAGGGGAGGCGTGCTAGAGGTGTAATCTGCAGGCTTGCACAGGAAAGATGCCAAGTCATTACATCATGAGGTGAATGCTAGCCCCAAAGGCATGAAACAAACAGGAATGCCAAGACAGACCCGCACTCACCCTCAGCTGGCAGTAGGTTTAGCATTCCAGACTCTTCCTGTTTTTTACCTGTCTAGCAGGATGAGGACGAGGGAATGCTGAGGTTGTTGTCAGGCGTTGTTTTAATTGTTTTCTCCCCTTTCTAGCTTGAGTGCCATCTTGGAATCTCCATAGGGGCATCGAGTTTGGGAAGATATGAAAATGATTCCCAAATCTATCATTTTGTCAAGGCAGTAACAATTGTGTATACGTAGACTTGTTTCCTTTCATCTTCTTCGTGGCTATTGCACCAACTGAGGGTACTTCATAGTTTGGGAAGTGCCATCTTGATCACAGCGGGGAGTGTGGTCCAGGCAGGCTTTCGACATGTGTGCGGTGGATTGGGTTTCCCCTCATGTCCAGTAACTTGTGTTCTGTTCATTCGGGGTACTTAGGGACTCTGCACGTGTGCCCTCTTTTATTTTAGGACGTTTCTGATGGTCTTTCTCGTTACTTATTAAGCAGAAGTGTTTTGTTTTGTTTGTGATTATTTGGGGCAGATTTAGGAAAAGTGGTGCTGCACACATTGCAGCGTCACTTTTCTTTCACCCTTCAGCGCCACCCTAACACCACCATGTGTGCGCCATATTTAAGATACAGCTCTACAAGGCAGTAGTTAGGGAATAGTGTCAAAATGTGCGACGCTAGTTTGGCGCTTTGCAGGACTAGCGTCAAAAATGCTGACAGTAATCCTGCGGAGTGCATTGAGGCCCATTATAAATAATGGTGTGCCTCCTTTTAACGCCTGCTTTTTGCAGGCGTTGAAAATGCTGCAAAAAATGGCGCAAAGAAATCTTTTAGATTTCTTTGCAACATTTTTTCGGCCCCCCTAATGATAGAACACCCCCTTGAGTACATTATGCTTGGCGCACGCATAATGTGGTGCAAGGGGTTACAAAGTAGTGCAAAGCATGCATTGCATCACTTTGTAAATATGGTGCAGCCATTTATTTAAGCCTAACACCACATTAGCGTGAAAAAATTATGCTAATGTGGCACTAGAGCTTCTTAAATCTGGGCCTTTGTTTCTCCAGTTTTGATTTGCATTGAGAAAAGGGTGTGTAACATTCTGAAAAAAGAATGCAATTTTCTCGACTTCTTCACAATACCCGTCATGAAAAACGGCAATAGCCTCTTTCTCCAGAGAGGAGAAAGAGGAGAGGATGAAGAGTGTTGTGATGGAGACGTTGGCAGCACTGAAAAAGAAAAAAGGAGGACAGGGTTGCAAAGGTTCTATGGAACAGGATGATTTACAGATTTATATTCTGGTATACCGGGATTTTACTCAGGAGTACAGAAGGGTAAGTATATATATATACATATATAATTTTCAAAGAACGGTGCAACTCGATTTCAGCACCAAAAGGCTGCACAATATCCAGAAGCACGTGGAAAGTAGAGAATGAAAATAGTCACCAAAAATCGTTCACGTGAAAAATCGTCGGCTTCATTTATTAGAAAAGTTCATACAATAAACAGAATTATATAGGTGGCACTTCCAAAAGATATGAAATAAAAATCCATTAAGTGCCCAAGATGAACAACAAACACACGCTGTCCCGGCCAAAATGTCGACGTGTTTCGGCAACAGCCTTCAACTGGACATTGGCAGACATTTTTACCCCTAACTATTTAAATCTTTTAGTCCTTCTTTGATTTCAGCAGCATATCTAGAGAAATGTACAAAGAGGTGGCCATTTTTTAACGTAATAGTCTTCAATTGAAACTATCAGTTCTTGTCCAAGTACTTAGGTAAAATTTGTAAATATCACACTTAATATGTCTCATATGATCCCTTATATCTTCCTATTGTGAATATAATCACTTATGGATATATGTTCTTCCAATTCTTAACAACAATTTATAAAAGAAGATAATTTTTTTGTACAAAAAAGGGGGAACAAAATATATATACGTGCTTTCTTTTGTGAGTAATACATGGTTTTCAGCATTGCTATTACAGATAATTTATATATAAATAAATATATGCAATAAATATAAACATCAATTGATTAATCAATACAATCAGTATATATATTCTATAAATAGAATAAATAATTCCAACATGTATATATTAAAGATAATAAAAGAGATGTTTAAAAAAGATGTTAAAAGGAGAGATAAATAATTAATTAATGTGCAAAATACAAATATTATCATAGCTAATGCCAACAATTAAATATCTCAATTAATCATAACAATGACACTGAAACATGTATAAACCAAAATTTAAATAATCCACAGAAAAGACTGAAATCTTATTAAATGTTAGTCATACATCAATGAAAGTAGTCTTATTCTGGTGTAGGTCATATGACTCAAACACAGAATCTCTATGAATAAGGAGGAGAAAAGGGGAAAGACCTATTCAATATAGAAACATGGACATATGTATAGACCGCCTAACAATTACCTACAAATTCTGCTTAAAATTAATTTCAATATAGTGCAAAAGTGATACTCTAGGTGTAAAAAAGAATATATATATATATGAATATATACTAACTAAAAATAACCCATTTCTGTGTCCGGAACCCATATTTTTACAATCACAAAATCAAATAAAAAATCCAATTGTGATATTGATTACTGCTAAATATATACAATAATTGCATTACTGCTAAATAGAGACTGCAAAAATGTAAATTCTCACAAATGTGCATAGAGTTCTGCATCCAAATTGTGACCCCACAGGTTTTCAGAACCTAATTATAGAATCATTCTAGATTCCATTTGTCTTAACTGAGTAGTTCTGTTACCACCCCGGGGGTGGATAGCAATGGTTTTTATTCCATAAAATATCAGAGAGCTACAATTGCCTCCATAAACGTCCCAAAAGTGTTTAGCTAAGGGATAAGATGGATTATGATTTTTGATTGCTCTGAGGTGTTGTAAAAACCTTACTTTCAGTTTGTGAATAGTGCTGCCAACATATTTTTTGTGGCAGCCACATTCAATCACATATACAACATACTCAGTATCACAAGTAATGCGATCAGTTATTTCACAGACTCTGCCCTCAAATGTAGTATATGAGTGAGTATTTTGTGCATATGTACAGGATTTACAATTACCACATTTCCAAAAACCCAAACTTTTCTTGGATAACCAGGATTGATTTGCTTTGGAACAGAATAGACTTCTAGTGAGATGATCACCTAACGATTGGGTTTTACGGTAAGTGATCTGAGGATGTAAACCTATATTGTCTTTAATCGAGGAATCATGTCTCAAAACATGCCAATTTTTTTGTATGATGTTATTCAATTGGGAATGTTGAGAATTAAATTCAAAAAAGAGTCTAGGCGAAGATCAATCATCTTGACAGTTATCCTCTATACCTTCAGATTTGAAAAGCAATTTTTCTCTAGACATATTCAATACTCTCAAATGGGCATCATTTAAGATCTTACGGGGATAACCTCTGTCTAAAAATCTGTGTATCATGGTGGCAATTTCAATATTAAAACATTCATCATCAGAACAAATTCTACGCGCCCGTAAAAATTGACTGTATGGAATGCTCCATTTTAGAGCTTTAGGATGACCGCTATTTCCATGCAAAATAGAATTGCATGCAGTTGGTTTCCGGAATATGGTTGTCTGTAAAGTATCATTATGGACGGTGTTGGACTTTTGCTTATGCAGGGTCATCCCCAGTCTTTTTGCCTCCTGCCTCCTATTTCTTTCTGACCTGTTGCTGTTGGCTTTTCAACTCTGAGCACTTTACCACTGCTAACCAGTGCTAAAGTACATATGCTCTCCGTGTAAATTGTATGTAATTGGTTCTCCATGATTGGCATATTTGTTTTACTGTTAAGTCCCTAATAAAGTGCACTAGAGGTGCCCAGGGCCTGTAAATCAAATGCTACTAGTGGGCCTGCAGCACTGGTTGTGCCACCCACATAAGTAGCTCTGTAATCATGTCTCAGACCTGCCACTGCAGTGTCTGTGTGTGTATTTTTACACTGTAAATTCGACTTGGCAAGTGTACCCACTTGCCAGGCCTAAACCTTCCCTTTTCTTACATGTAAGGCACCCCTAAGGTAGGCCCTAGGTAGCCCCAAGGGCAGGGTGCAGTGTATGGATAAGGTAGGACATATAGTAATGTGGTTTATATGTCCTGACAGTGAAATACTGCCAATTTCGTTTTTCACTGTTGCAAAGCCTGTCTCTCTCATAGGATAATATGGGGGCTACCTTTAAATATGATTAAAGTGTAGATTCCCCTAGAGAGTAGATGGACATATGGAGTTTGGGGTCCCTGAACTCACAATTTAAAAATACATCTTTTAGTAAAGTTGATTTTAAGATTGTGCGTTTGAAAATGCCACTTTTAGAAAGTGAGCATTTTCTTGCTTAAACCATTCTGTGACTCTGCCTTGTTTGTGGATTCCCTGTCTGGGTCAGTTTGACAGTTGGTTGTTTTTCACCTCACACCAGACAGTGACACAAAGGGAGCTGGGGTGTAACCTGCATTTCCTGATTAGCCATCTCTGCTAGGAGGGAGGGGTGGAGTGGTCACTCTCATCTGAAAGGACTGTGCCTGCCTCTAACAATGCCGGCTCCAACCCCCTGGTGTGTGTCTGAGGCCTTGCCTGGGCAAGGCAGGATTTCACAAGTAGGTGTGAGTCCCCTTTGAAGAAAGGTGACTTCAAAGACTAAAATGGGTATAAGAAGGGCACCCACATCTACAGACTTGAGAAACACTTCTGGAACCAAGAGGAACCTCTGCCTGGAGAAGAGCTGATAGCTGAGGAAGACGTGCTGCACTGCCTGTGACTGTGCTTTGTGGAGCTTTCCTGCAGTGCTGCTTCTGCCAGAGTAAGAGGGCAAAGACTGGACTTTGTGTGCCTTCCATCTTGTGAAGAAATCTCCAAGGGCTTGAGTTAGAGCTTGCCTCCTGTTGTTTGAAGTCTCAGGGACAGCAAAGACTTCTCTCTGCCAGCACCTGGAGTCTCTGGAGAGACTCCTGCTCTGACAAGTGGTGCCCTGTCCAGTCCCTGGGCCCTTGAAAGGAAAGCTGGTGGAAATCCAAGGAAATCGACTTCGGACACTCCGGACCAACGCCGCTGCGGAATCCGGTAACGCCGCCTGCACCTGATGTCGTGACCTTCGCTGTAACGCGACACTCTTCGCAGGCCCGTCGCCGCAGCCGCCCCGCTGAAGTCCGCGACTTCGTGGAAGTCGCCGCACCACGTCGTGACCGACGCCGCTTGAAGTGCACGGATTCAACGTTTCGCACAGACGCCGCGATCCCTGACTTCGCGCCTCGGCTTGTTTTCACTCTTCACCAAAGGTACTGTACTTGGGGGTCTACACGACTCCGTGTCCGGCGCCGCTGGTGTCGGCTTGTTGGGAACGACTCCGTCACGACGCCGTGTTAACATCTCATTGAAGCATTTTTGTTTCTAAGCGCTATTTTTGAGTTTAATCTTTAAAAATTCATAACTTGACTTGTGTATGTTGGCTTTTTGTCGTTTTGGTCTTGTTTTGTTTAGATAAATATTTCCTATTTTTCTAAACCGGTGTTGTGTCATTTTGTAGTGTTTTCATTAAATTACTGTGTGTGTTGGTACAAATACTTTACACCTAGCGCTCTGAAGTTAAGCCTACTGCTCTGCCAAGCTACCAAGGGGGTAAGCAGGGGTTAGCTGAGGGTGATTTTCTTTTACCATGACTAGAGTGAGGGTCCTTGCTTGAACAGGGGGTAACCTGACTGTCAACCAAAGACCCCATTTCTAACAGACGGTTATCTGAACATCAAGAAATTCTATGGTATGAGCACTGTATTTTAAATCCAAATGGATATTGAACTTATTATATATATATATATATATATATATATATATATATATATATATAAATCTCTACTGACTGATCTGTTTACTCATATATGGGAAATATGTTTTGTTATATGGTTGAGTATCCAGGAACATCTTCAAAGATCCATCTGAGACAGTTAATACAATTCAGAAAATACCCTAATTTTGAGGTCCAATTTATTAATTTGTAATGTATGTAATCTGAATGAGTGGAATGATCCAGACGTGATAAACCTTCCTAGGCTTATGGCCAGGCTTTACCCTTTGAAGTATATGGAAAAGCCACTACCAAAAGCTGTTCATGTTGATTGCATGGCTATTCTAGTGGATAGAACATCAATAGCAGAAGAAAATATTCTCAAGAACCCAGGTGAAAGGAAGTTGAATTCTTGTTTGAAAAAGATCTTGTCAGGATCTCATGTGTGCTCTCAATGCTTGAATGTGTGGAGCCTAAATAGCTCAGTTCGTGATTGTAGATACATTGTTATTCTAGGTTATGCAAAATGGCAAAGAATCTCAAGGCATATGAGAAAAGATGTGGCATCTTGAATATGTTTTTATAGGACATTTTGTTTTATGTAGTCAGAACCTCAGCCTTAGCATGTTGGCAATCAGTGGCAGCTCGCCCAAATGTGTTTATAAAGGAATGTAATAGTGACAGAGGCTCAGAGAATGGTTGTGCTGAAAACACAATTTTAAGGAGTACCTCTATGTAGCTCAGTACCGGGGATAAAGAAACATAATATTTCAAGTAAAGGAGATATTCTTTCTCAATTCAAAACACCTGAGCAAATCCTCTAGTTCTGTCAAAAGAAGACAGAAAGGCGGAAAACAAGGAAACATAATTTGGAGCAATCTTCTAAATTTCAGGGAAGATCCTTTTCTAGTAAACATATGAAAACATTGAAACAGGGTCAAGGAGCCAAAGAACCTTGTTCTTGAATATGCCAGACCTAGGAGTCAGTGACAAGTAAGTAGGTGGGTGGGTGGATCCATCTCTTCCTGGCAGAATGGGAAATCTTCTTGAGACATGTGGTTCCTCAACATTGTGTGGAGGCGATACAGGATAGAGTTTCTCCTTTCTCCTCAGAAACCTGGGACCATACCTACACTGTGTCCAAATTACCCAGTGAAGAAGTAAGCTCTAGAAAGGGGCTGCAGGCTCTAGTGACCAAGATAATTATTGCCCTGCTATAGGGAAGGAAAGGGATCACAAAGTCTTTCCAATGGTGTTTCTAGTCCACAAACTAAAAGGCGATGAACACATTGTAATAGACCTCAGGAGGGTGGACATGTATCTGAAAAACATTGCTTTCAAGATGGAAACCCCCCAAAATAATTCAATTGATTCAGGCAAACCATGTTATGTCAACTAAAGATCTGATAAATGCCTAATTGCACATTTCTATTGCTAAATAATACTAGAGGTTCCTGGCATTCTGCATACCACATCAGCATTGGCAATTCTGAGTTTCCCTCTTTGGGTTTCATTCAGCTCCAAGAGTGTTCAAGAAGGTGATAGCTCCATTTTTGTCTCATTTTCAACACCAACAAATACTGATATTCCTGTATCTGGATGACTGATTGCATGCACCACTTGCTGGAAATTACAAAGTCAGCTCTACATCATCATGAATTTTTTATGAATATCCCAAAATTACAACTGATTCTATCAAAGGATATGAACTTAATTTGTGAAATGTTTAGGACAGACTTGGGCAAAGAGTTTCTCGAAGATGAGAGAGCAGTTTGCCTTTATCAATTGCTATTTGCAGTGTTATCACTCCAAGAGGCTCTGGTGCGGAAATGGATATAGATTCCGGGGCATATGCCAACCTGTATTTTCACAGTCCAATGGGCAAGACTTGATCTTCTTCCCCTGCTCGGGCACCTTCAGAAGCATTGGTCTCCATTTTCTCAATCCATGGAAACTTTAATTCCAGTAACTCAGGTGATAAAATTCTTGCTCCACCGGGGGGCTGGTTTCAGAGAACCTTTACAGGGGAATGATGAAACTTTCTGGCCCTCCAAGACTTCTCATTGCTGGTATGACAAGGGACATAGCGGTAATGTGCTGATTACTTTCTCATTAATGTCATTACTCTTAGTCTTTTTCATCCTCGTTCCAATCATTACGACCCTCCCACCCAGCATCGTTTTAAGGTGGTTTTTCACTCTGTTTGGGATACGGGCAGAGGCTGGGAATGCTAATCCTTTCATAGTCCAATCCTTTCCTAGCTGAGGATGATCGTAATTTCTATCTTAGTATTTCCATTTGTTCCCTGTTTCTGGGAGTAGGATTCACATCGTGATGGGCCAAAAACGAGTAGGACTAAAAGTAATGAAGATTACTTGAAAGTAATTGGGCATTCTCCAGCTGTCTTTACAGGTTTGGACTCGTGTCTGTGTGATAGAGCTCTCATGCTGCTCCTTGTCAAGCACCTCTTGTATTGTGGCACTGGTAGTTGTATTTCTCCACTATAAGTGAAGAATTTTAAATCTCAGAATCCAGAGGAAAGAACAGGATTGGGTGGTTTACTTATGCCTGACATCAAGGCGGGCGCTACGCGTGGGCAGTATGGGCAGCTGCCTAGTGCCCCACACTCAGTCCACCAACATAGGGCCCCACACCAGTGCGACGCACCAAGCCACATCTTACCAATTTATCTCTCCAATAGTCTTCTGCCACCACCCCAATGCAAGTGGCCGCAAAATGGGTCTCTTTGAAGTTCGGCTCATTGGCCAAGTGAGAGGGCACCCACGACAGTTAGTCTCACATCTGTGGTGTAGCACTGCAAGACCAAGGGGAGGAGGCTCTCCATGCCATGGGCCCAATTGCAAAGTGACACATTTTGCATGTTTCCTACGCAACTATGGCTCCTGTCCCACTGCTGTCACATAGGCACTGTGGGGCGCCCATTATCCTGCATTCTCATGCCCCACCACTTATAAGACCCTCAAACAACAAGCAACACTCACTCTTTCAGCCCTTTGTGGGCTGTGAAAGAGGAGCTTTTAGGAGGCTGAGAGGGAAAAGCTGCAGCACAAGAGGGGTCCTGCACAAAGGAGATTTAGGAGCAGGTCCAGCTAATGAGATGCAAATAGCCTTAAATGTGTGAAATAAAAGCACTCTGGGCCCCTGTCCTGGGACTATGCCCTTGCTGTCTACTTCTTAAATTTAGCCTGTGTCAAAGTGCTGACAAATTGTAAGATCAGTGGACAGAGGCAGACGGAGAGTACTATTTGCCCAGGATTATACAGTTTGTTAATTAAATTGACCCAAGGCTGCAGCACATAGTTACATGCTGCAAAGGCTATATATTTACCACTGCATTGCATTTTGGAGATTGCATCATGTGATTGAGCACTTCTCCCCTCCTGCAGGAAATACCTAGTCTATTTGTTCAACCATAAACTTACTAGCAGCTTTAACATTGAATCTAAATGCATCAATCTTGCCAAAAAGGGAGCAGAGAAAAGATTCAAAACGTTGTTGCCCAAGAGCACAAATCTGGCATAATGAGAGGCTAGAATTAAACACTGTTTCCTGGTTCCAGGTTTCCACCTAGTGCACCAGAACACAACTTGGGTGGCAGTGATTCTAATGGCAAGGCTGAGTCACTGTGTTGTGGACCCGGCTCAGCTTTTAAATACATCATTTATTTCCGTCATATTTAGGTGAGATGATAAAGCAGAGATTAAATGTCAAATATCCCAGTTTAATGGTTGAAACTTACCCACAATGGAACAGATCCTGCGGCAGTGGGTAGCTACTGGGCAGAATGTGTGGTAGATACTGATATTTACTACTAGTGTTTCAAACCTTAGGACTATTTCATTCCATTTGGATACCAGCAATGTTAACTTTTTTAACTTACCTCTCAGAATGTGCAGCAGTAAGCAGTCAAGGTTTACTCCAGGAGGTGCTAACAGAACTAGAATGCAAGTACAGTAGGAATAGTACTCACATTCAAACAATTCTATCTCCAGCCAAGCCATGTTTTAAGATGGCCTGAATGAGAGGAGGCAAAATCCATATGAAGTCCCAAAAATGTGCTATCTATCTCATAGTTCCTATGCTCCGCAACAAACATCTTCTGATGTCTCGGCATGCAGGGGCATATCTTGGTCAGAAAGATTGGGGTTTGACCTTCAGATCTTCCAACAATCATACTGGTATATACAGTCAAAATGCTTCAATATGACAAGCATGGCATGATGAGGGCAAACGCAGTAGTGGAGACGAGGAGGAGTGCGGATTGTTACAGGGACTAAGTGGCAAGAAACGCAATATTTTGTAAAACAATCAACGTTCTCAAAGACCTTCAAAACAGATTGGGGGGTGGCAGGAGACAGAGAGAGACAGAGACAGAAAGAGAGAGGAAAGTGTTTTTCGTCTGTGTGTGTATTTATGAATCCAGGTGAAATCTGACAGAGACACCACCATATCTGATTGAGAGCACCTGTACCCAACTACTTACTTCAGAATACATTCATTTAGAAGAGGTGTAATACCCCAATCATCCCTCTTGAAACTACCTGCCCAGAGGTGCTATGTTTCACCATATGCACAATGTATCACCACATACACAAAGTGTCCTGTAAAGAGATAATGCAACGTTAGCCAGCCTACCTGGGCTTCAAAGACCTAGACCATAGCTGTGAGGCCCTGGGGAGGGGCCCTCCTCCCCTGGGACTCACAGTGCTGGGTCATATCTGTGAGGCCCAGGAAAGGGGACTAACCTCTCCTGGACCTTGCAGCTCTAGACCATGTTTGCGATACCAAGGGGATGGGACCACCTCCCCTGGATGTCGAGCTGTTAGGCAATGACCACGGGTTACAAGAGAGTGAACCACCTCTCCTGGGACCTTCAGTGCTAGACCATAAATGGAGGACCAGGGGAAAGCACTCCCCAAGCTGTCCCACCAGCTGGGCCTTATATCTCAGGATCATTGTGGTGAGGCCTAAGGAGAGGACAACCCTCCACTGGTCTTGCAGCCCTAGACCATTGCTGCAAATTCAAGGGAAAAGGGCCCCTCTACCCTGGGCTCCCCTCCCAAGGGTCTCGCAGTGCTAGACCATGGTTGCAAGGCCTTGAGTAGTTGGAGCTCCCACCCTAGGCCTCATAGCTACAATTTAGCACTGTAAGGCTTGGGGTGGGGCTACATACCCTGGCCTCAGTTGTAACTGCCTCACAAAGCTGTACCATGAGTATGTGCAGTGTTCCTTGTTAGTGGCACAACCATCAGTAGTGAAGCAGGTGTAGCATTTCCAGGTGTATTAGGTGTCCAATGAATCTGAATTATGGCTGTATTTTACTGTGCAGCCAGTGGACGGGGTGAGGGGATGCTTTTACTTTGCAATAGGGCTCATGGCACCAATACCATGCTAATGTCTCTCTTCTATGGACATCAGAGCCACACAGCACTGGGAAGCTCAGGAGAGGCCTTCCTTCCCCTGGACCTTGCAGACATTGTTGTGCACTCAGGAGAGAGGGCAGCCACCAATGAGCTTTGCAGAGTTAAACATTTGTTGTGCGATGTCCGGTCTAGGTCCACTTTCAGGGGAGTAGGTATCATTAGTGCACCAGGTGCAGTGGCTCCTGGACTCAAAGATGTTAAGAACCCAATGCACCCAAAATATGGCTGTGCCTTACTGCCAAGTATCATTTGCATGCATCAGGGGCCATCGTGCTATTTTATGCCACCAGCCCCTTCTCCAATGTGGTTCATAAATATGAACCAGAGCACTGAGGCCAAGATAGGTTCATCCTCCCCGGGCCTTGCAGCATTGATCAAGTGCTACAAAGCCCAAGAAAGGGAGTATTCTCCTTGTGCTTTGCAACACAGGAGCATTGCTGCAAGGCCCAGGGGAAGAGGACCCTCTGTGTGACATAGCTATTAATAGTGTTTCAACTGCAATGGCACCATGTCCCTATGGAGCTGTAGGCCCAATAGACTAAAATTAGTGTGGCAGGGGTGGGGTGGGTGAGGAAAAATGTACAGTGATTGCACCAGGGCCATTGCATAATTGATACACTATTGTCTCCCCTCTGCTGACACTCTCAGCCAGGATTCTCCACTGCAAGGCCTAAAGAAGGGGGTGTATGTTTATTTATTGGATGCCTTTTCTCGGGGCACTTTACTTTGGATTCAGACATGGTGAACTGACAAATATTTACTTTGGATGCTTTTAAATCATCTCCCTAAACCCTTAATAATCCCTCTCTCCCCAAAGCTCCACGCAATTCTGAACCTTAAAACCCCTCACCACCTTTAACCCTACTAAACCCCGACCCCTAAAAACTAACCACCACCTCTAAACTCCTCGCCATCCACAACACATAAAATCCCACCACCACCCATACACTCCACCCAGTTCACTAAATCAGTTACCCAGCTAAACCCATGTTGACTCTGGGTTTCGCCCTGTAGGCCTGTACAGCTCTCCGCTGCCTTTCGACATACATAATAATTTAGCACATGATTAAACAATTAGTTAACATATGATTAAAGCAGCTATGCCAAGTACCACACATCATGCGTTAGAATAACGCATTTTAGTGCTGGTGCCCACATACCAGCACTAAATGCATTAGTCACACATTTTCCGCTCCTCTGAATTGAATGCTTGACGAGGCGCTGCAGAATTGCCCCAGGCAGTTTACTTAGCTGCTCTCCATTCACTACTGCCAGCCTCAATAGAATTGTTGCTATTGTGATGGAGTTGCATAATTAAGGGCCAGATGTACGAAAAAAGCAATTTGCGACTTGCAAATTGCGAGTCCCTGCGACTCGCAATTTGCAAGTCGCAAATTGCTATGCAGTACGGTGTCTCAGACACCGACTGCAACTCGCAATGGGGTCGCAATGACCCACCTCATGAATATTCATGAGGTGGGTCGCAAATTGCGGCCCCATTGCGAGTATGGGCACTCGCTAACATGGAGGCCTGCTGACGTCAGCAGGCCTCCATGTTAGCGACCTGCTTGTCAATAAAGCAGTTTTTTTTTTTTTGAAGTGTAGCCCGTTTTCCCTAAGGGAAAACGAGCTGCACTACAAAAAAAAACGAAACCTTTAGTTTCGGATTTTTCAGGGCAGGGAGTGGTCCCTTGGACCACTCCCTGCCCTGAAAAAATATTTTTGGGTGCAATCACAAACTGGAAGGGGTCCCATGGGGACCCCTTCCAATTTGCCATTGGGTTACCATCCACTTGAAGTGGATGGTAACTGCGATGCCATTTGCGACCGCATATGCGGTCACAAATGGTATTGCATCCCAATGCGACTCGCAAATAGGAAGGGAACACCCCTTCCTATTTGCGAGTCTGAAATGCATTTTGCGAGTCGGTAACGACTCGCAAAATGCATTTCTGCATTGGGATACGCGTTTTGCGACTCGCAAACGGCAAATTTTGCCGTTTGCGAGTCGCAAAACGTTTCGTACATCTGGCCCTTTGACTCCATCCTTTACACGTTATCATTGTGCAATTTTGCATTTATTTATTATATTATATTTACTGTGTTCCTTAATCATGTAAACATGTGTGAACATTTAAACACAGTAATGAAATGTAATTATTGAGAAATTGAAGCTTTAGAAACATGCGCACTAATGTTCATTTAAATTGCTTTCATGCAGTCTTTATTCATGTTCATATTTACACTTTAGGTTTATGCTATTTGCAGAAGTAAGATGTGTTTCTATGTGTGTGCATGTATAATCATATATTCGAAATGCACACTAAGGACCTCATTTACAAGAAACTGGTACACCATTTTCCGGCACTGTCCTGCACCCCACTAATGACACCATGGCAGCACTGTATGTACAGTACAGTGCTCCATGGGGCGCTGTGTCCACAACGAAATTTGGACTCAGTTGTGGTACCAAACCTTAGCATTGCCATTTCTGTGAGGGGTTTTCCAGGGAAACACCTACATTGCATACAAGATACCTGCCACAGGTGTAATGTGTTGCAAGGCTTTACAAACGGGCGCGATGATACCATTGCCCCAGGTTGTAAATGCGGTGCTGTGTTGGGGACTGTTTGCGCCACCATAGCATAAACAAAATTATGCTATGGCGTGTAGGAAATTAGCCTCTTTCTAGCATGGTTACCCCCACTTTTGGCCTGTTTGTGAGTGTGTGTCAGTGTGTTTTTAGGGTGTCACTGGGGTCCTGCTAGCCAGGACCCCAGTGCTCATAGATAAAAACCTATTTGTCAGTGTCTTTTGTCTGTCTCACTGGGATCCTACTAGCCAGAACCCCAGTGCTCATAGTTTGTGGCCTAATGTGTATGCCTGTGTAGTGCCTAACTGTGTCACTGAGGCTCTGCTAATCAAAGCCTCAGTGCTTATGCTCTCTCTGCTTTTAAAATTGTCACTGTAGGCCAGTGACTACATTTACCAATTTCAGTTGGCATACTGGACCCCCCTTATAAGTCCCTTATATATGGTACCTAGGTACCCAGGGCATTGGGGTTCCAGGAGATCCATATGGGCTGCAGCATTTCTTTTGCCACCCATAGGGAGCTCAGACAAACCCTTGCACAGGCCTGCCATTGCAGCCTGCGTGAAATAACGCACACGTTATTTCACAGCCATTTTCACTGCACTTAAGTAACTTATAAGTCACTTATATGTCTAACCTTCACTTGCTGAAGGTTAGATGCAAAGTTACTAAGTGTGAGGGCAGCATTGCACTAGCAAAGGTGCCCCCACATAGTTCAGGGCCATTTCCCCAGACTTTGTGAGTGTGGGGACACCATTACACGCGTGCACTACATATATGGCCATGTAACATGTCTAAGATCATGGAATTCTCCCCCATTTCAAATCTGGTATTGGGGCCAATTCCATGCATCCTGGGGGCTCCACCATGGAACCCCAGTACTGCCAAACCAGCTCTCTGAGGCTTGCACTGCAGCTACAGCTGCTGCAACCTCACAGACAGGGTTCTGCCCTCCTGGGGTCTGGGCAGCCCAGACCCAGGAAGGCAGAACAAAGCATTTCCTCTGAGAGCAGGGTGTTACACCCTCTCCCTCTGGAAATAGGTGTTACAGGCTGGGGGGTAGTAGCCTCCCCCAGCCTCTGGGAATCCTTTGAAGGGCACAGATGGTGCCCTCCTTGCATAAACTAGTCTACACCGGTTCAGGGACCCTTTCTCCCTTGCTCTGGTGGAAACTGGACAAAGGAAAGGGGAGTGACCACTCCCCTGTCCATTACCATCCCAGGGGTGGTGCCCAGAGCTCCTCCAGTGTGTCCCAGACTTCAACCATCTTGCTTTGCAAGGTGTGGGGGAACTCTGGAGGGCTCTGTGTGGCTAGTGCCAGCAGGTGACATCAGAGACCCCTCCTGATAGGTCCATGCCTGATACGGTAGCCAATCCCCCTCTCAGGGCTATTTAGGGTCTCTCCTCTGGGTTCTCTTCAGATTATGCTTGCAGGTTTCCTTCAGGAATCCTCTGCAACAACTTCAGACTCTTCTGACCTCGGATCAACCGCAGCCTGCTCCAAAAAACGCTGTAACTGCAACAAAGTGTCTATTGGAGACACTTTTCTTCAACAACCTCAGCTTCAAGTCAGCAACTGCAACATTTTCCACGGTATGCATGTTCTGGGGACTCCCTGTCTTCATCCTGCACCAGAAGGACCGAAGACATCTCCTGTGGAGTGACAAAGTCACTCCCCTGCTCCAAGCAGGCACCTTCCAAGATGACAACCGGTACCCTGGGACCCCTCTCACAGGGACGAGCGTGCTCCTAAGGACACAGAGGGTAGACATCATTGACATAGACTGTCCGGAGGTCCTGCTGACGCAATTTGGAGGAGGTAAGACCTTGCCTTCCCTGAGAACAATGGTACCCCTGTGTACTGTGTCTTCTTCACCTCCTGAAGCCTCTGTGCACTCCTTGCAAAATTCCTTCGTGCACAGCCTGGCCCAGGTCCCCAGCACACCACCCTGAGACGCTCTACTCACTGAGTTGTTCTACGGTGGCGTGGGACCTTCTTTTGTTGTGCTGCATCAACCGTGTTTCACACTGCCTTTGAACCCAGATCCTGCGGCTTCTGGGGGTGCTGGCTGGCATCCTGAGGGCTCTCTAAAGTGCTGAGAGCCCCCTCTTCCTCCTCACACAGATTGAAGGCCTCCAGGTCCTCCTGAGTCAATCTAGCACCATTTAGACAAAAAACGCACTTTTGTCGTAGCCAAGGCTTGTTGGCGCCTTCGAACACGAAATCTCATCAGTAGCGATTTTCACGCCGTGGGACATGTTTTGCATCATGCAGGAACCCGCTGGTATCTTCCTAGGGTGCATTTCTGCAGTCTTCGACTAACCGGGGACTCTTCTTTTGCACCCTCTTCTGGGTTGGCAGGGGCTCCTGTGCTTCCTGGAACTTCTTTCGACTTATGGACTTGGACCCTTAGCTTTGCAGGTCTTCAGGTCCAATAATCCAGCAGTTGTTACTATTTACTTGTCTAATGTTGGTGTCTAGTGTATATATTGTGTATAATACTTACCTCCAGAAGGAGTATTGTCTCTAAGATAGTTTTGGTACTGTGTCACCCAAATAAATACCTT
The DNA here is from genome assembly GCF_031143425.1 of Pleurodeles waltl. Taxonomy (NCBI): domain Eukaryota; kingdom Metazoa; phylum Chordata; class Amphibia; order Caudata; family Salamandridae; genus Pleurodeles; species Pleurodeles waltl. The sequence goes on along the minus strand of NC_090444.1, from coordinate 1,146,204,499 downwards.
TATTTTTGGTAACACTGAGTATTGTCTTTACTTGTGTATAAGTACTATGTAACTATAAGTGGTATTGCAGGAGCTTTACATGTCTCCTAGTTCAACCTAAGCTGCTCTGTCATAGCTACCTCTATCAGTCTAAGCTGCTAGAACACTACTACATTTCCCTAATAAGGGATAACTGGACCTGATATAAGGTGCAAGTAACCAAGGTACCCACTACAAACCAGGCCAGCCTCTTACATGGTGGCTTGTAAATGAGCCCCTAAATGTTTTGTTAGAGTTTGCCTAACTAAAGGCCTTAATTCTGAAGTGTATTTTGTTTGGTTAGCATGTTCTTTCTTTTGCAGGTGCATTCTCAAGGTTGCATTAGCTAGAGAAAGGAGTATTGTTAAATGTACTAATTTATTGATAGTAAGGCCTGTGAAGAGAAATGTTGGCAAGAAATTTGAAGACCTAATGAGCAGATGTAGCCTCCTATTCATTGCATATCAGGAGAGGGGGTGCTCAAGGTTGCAGTAACTGTCTAAGTTCTGTGGGATGGGAAATTCAGATGATGTTGCAAATTCATATCATGAGAAGAGAAATTATTGTTTCACTGGTGGGATGGGAAGACATACCATTGTTACTGAAGGTTCTGTTTCTTTTCATTAATGTTCACCCTATCAGACGTTAGGGAAGATTCCCTTCGACTTTTAGGGCGACAGACCTCTTTGCGTCCTTTATTCTTTCAAGTGTGAAGCTTAATGCTAAACACTTATTCAAATTCTAGAGGACTTCTGCTGGAGTCTTCCGTATGCTGACACCTTCTCACATTTCCAAATTCTCTTAAGACTTCATTCCAACCATCCCCATTTCTTATTTAGAGCTCTAACTAGATGACTTTAAAACATATTCATGTTTAGGAGAGAGAATCAGAGTTTCTTTAAGGAACACCTATTTCTAATTCTCAGTTTCCGTATTATTGTGGTTGTGATTATTTTGTATCTTATCCTACTGAGACTGAACCCAATTGCGATACTTCAGCTTGCCAGCTGTAATCTTGTATTTTATTAATATTCTCCTGACATGCATATATAGTGGACTGATTATTAATTGGTAATAAAAATGACAACTTAAATTACAGAATTCTGATCCTTATTTTGTGTCTAAATGGGCTTCATTAAAAATTGAATGCTTTATTTTTGCTAAATCCCTTGGCGTCTCAGTCAACTTAAAAAGATCCATCAGGTGAGAGATTGTAAACCAACCACCTGTGCGCTCTCAGTGACCAAGTGCAATTGTAATATATTGTTTCTGGAGTGGTGCAAGGCTGGCAAACAGTATGTATGCTGTGGCCAGGACTAGCCTTACTGTCTCCGGGATACGTAGATCTGGTCTACCTCAGACAGAGACAGAATGCTCTGTAACTCACAACAGCAGCAAGCGCACCCAGCCAAGCCCATATGGATTTGTGCTGACTTCTGTTGTTTTCCAGGCAGTAAAGGCATGCAGTGCATGTCACAGTTGATGGTTCAAGTGGCAACTCTAGGTTGAATTCAACGTATTTCTCCTCACCCAATTGCTGCGCCCATGTAAAGAAGTGGTGCTGCACGTGACCCAAGGCAGCCAGAGTGGGGTGCCGTGTGGGAGCAGCAGGAGTTGTTTGCCCTTGTTACTGCCATCTTCAATCACATGTGTGCTTTCTCTGGGCCTACCTGCTGCTGTACGTGTCACCGGACAATATAGTTTAGCTAGCCACTCCTCCCCTTGCTGCTCTGGCTGACGCAGGCCGAGCCAAGCGCCCTCTGGCCGGCTGACAGCTGAGCAGGACTTCAACTCTGGACAGGATGGACACTCCTAGCCTAGCCAGCCCTGACGCTTTCAGGACTGGTGAGCTGACTGGCATCCAGTATGGAGACACTGTGCTTATGGTCACAGGGTCGGTTGAGTCCTGGACTGACTCTGATTCTCCAGTGTGTCGCTGCCTTGTATTGCTTTTATTTGGCCTACCCTATCAGTCTACTAGGAAGGAGTGTAACATAAGTTCAGACTAAAGTCTTCTGCGGACTAGCACCATACAGGAATAGCGTATTTAACTGCCCAAGTGAGAGGCCTAGGAGGACCTATATTTGTTTTTTATTTTGGCGGAGAGGAAGGGAGTGCACTGAAAAATAAAATGGGATGCACACACATAAATACAAATATAACGATATATGTATGTTTCTGTTAGAGGGGCAAACCCTGGAATCACAATTTATACTACTTTAAAGTGACAAGAATTTACATCAGCTTCAAAGAAAGCATTTGATTCCTCTAATAGTGATAAATTATTGTATCACCATGGTGTGCTCCGCTAAGGTGGCCTTTTTCCCGCTAAGGTGGCCTTTTCCCTGTGCCATATTTACAAAGTGGCGCAATGCCTGCATTGGGCCACTCTGTAACCCTTTGAGCCACATTATGCATGCGCCAAGATTTAATTTTGCCATTTTTGGTGTCTTTATTGTAATCAATGGGCCTCCTTGCACTTTGCTCCACTAGCGTTAAAATTTTTGACACTAGTGGAGGAAAGGGCCACAATAGCTTAAAAAATGTTGACACTATTGTTCCTAATACCGCAATGGTGCGCCGTATCATAAATACGGCGCACACATGGTGGTGTTAGGGCAGGCGGGGGGGCACAAGAAAAGTGGTGTTGCATTGGCTACAGCGCCACTTTTCTTAAATGCGGCCCTTAGATTCACCAGTATTTTAATTGCATTATCTTTTTTTTTTTTCCTGTGCAGCCTTTTTCTGTTTATGTTTTTAAACTGTTTTAAACAGTATGTAGCCTGTGGGGTGTTTTCGAATGGGATGACAATTTAAAAAAAAAAACGTTCAAAATACACCTGATATTAGTCAGCAGTGGAAGGCCTTTTATTCCACCTGGCATTTGCCCTCAGCCCTGTCAAGTACCACCCATCAGAGGTTAGACTACTGATTCAACTAAATGAAACGTTAGAATACACACATATATGTGTTATTAGGGTTATTATTTATGTGTATATTGTTTCCCTGATATCCACACAAGGAAAGTTGTGTTTCGGAAAAGCTGCTTCAAGGTTGCCAGAGGAGTAATAGTCAATCGATAACACTTATTGAATGTCATTTACTAAGATTTCACGTTATATGCAAATTAAAGGGACCCCCTTTTAAGCCTGGGACCCCAAAAATCCTAGAACCACCCCAGTCTGACATGGAGCAGCTACAGGTGACTCCTGAGAGTACCACATGCCCCCTCTCAAACTTACACAAACTGCACACACAGTGGCGCGGTATCAGTAAGAGAGCCGGTTCCAGCACCACATGTGGTGGGCGCTAAGACCCAGAAGGAAGCTTGCCTTTGAGGGAGGAAGGCGAGAGAGTTATCTGGATAGCGGAAACATAAATACTGAATTAAAACTACATTCATATTATATAGATAGTGTGTTTGTGTGTTATCCGATGATTGCTATTTCTTGCTGAAACGAAACGTACCCATTTCCTCCGATTACTAAACCTAAACCAGGTACATAACACGAGGCACCTTTTTTTAACAGCTCTTCCAGATTTATGAAATATTGCGTCCAGAAGGTAAAAATTATTAGTAGGAAAGACGCAGGTTTCCGATGAAGAAGTGGGGAAAGCGAGCAAAGCCTTCGCAAAAATTTTGATTTTTGCAATAGCAAGATGCGTGTGCTACAAAACATAATTTGTTTTATTTCATCAAAAAGTGTTATTTTACGATACACGCGACAATCTGTAATGCAACATTAGAAATACAGCATTGTAAGAATCTAATTTGAGAGGAAGGCCTACTTATTTGTAATAGAAGTTGGGGTTCTTATCCATGCAATGAAGCTCATAGTGTGAGTTACACTGCGCATGCGTTTTTTAGCTTTAGTAAAAACTCATCCATGTTCTTTCCGACCGGGGGTATAGCTCAGTGGTAGAGCATTTGACTGCAGATCAAGAGGTCCCCGGTTCAAATCCGGGTGCCCCCTCTTTTTATTTACAATTCATTGTACATCTAATTACTAAATTATGTATTTTACAAACGGAACAATCGCTGTTTGTTGGGAGTCGGGCTGCATGAAAATTCAAAACCGCGGAGCTACTGCCATTCGATATGTTTTTTTAAATGTTATCTACAGTCACAGTGTGACACATAATTTGCACAACACTCGTGTTTTACTAGTTTTGCACTTCTACATTTTTCATTGAAATTCGCAATTTTCTTTCCTACTCGCCAACAGTCTCTGATCCACAGAGATAGGCGACTTTTGTCTTAAAAGCACAAATTAGCACAATGATGATATTACCAGCAATGATAAGGGCGACTTGAGGTCCGATAAGCACCTTACGTTGATACTCGGATTATATAAGAAATACATACATCACGTTATTGGGCACTACGGTAATCCTTACCCTCTCAAACCCATTATCTGAATCAGTCGTCCAAGCTAAAATATGTAGTTGCGTCAATAACTACACTAGATTCTACAGGCAGCGCTCCTCCCCTAATGCATGCTCTGGTAGCCTATCTAGTCCAGATTTATTTTTCCTTTGTATTCTGGGAATTGTAGTCTTGACCTTGAGAGAGCGTAGTTTATATAATCAATATTAACATGAAATGTTTATGAACTAATGTGTAATAACGCCACATAGAAAATGTATTAATGTATTTTGCTGTAACGTGCGCTTGAAACGTGCCCACGGGGAGTGGCCGTCAATATATACTAATCAACTAATGGGGACTAATGAAACTGACTAATAAATGTTATATTAAGAGATGATTTTGAACTAATAATAATAGGTTACACGTTAAGTTTTTGTTAATAAATCATTAGGCCTTAGTATGAGTCGAGGCCTTGCTGCCTGGTTTTCATATTAAATGTGTTTTTCTAACGTACAGTGTGCTGACTTGCTGAAGGACATGAACTCTTGTTTTTTTCTCCAAACTAGAAGCTGAATGTAACTGTAGTAGATCCGTTCTCATGAAATTCGTCTTGCTTGTAGAAACATTTTAGCTGAATGCAACAGTGTAGATTAATAGCAGGTACAAGGTCGCCTGAATCGGTACAGACAATGGAGCCACTGACTGAAGATGCGCAAACGACCACAAGAGTATGAAATCATACCGGATATTCCACCCGCTGAAAAGACGTCAATCATAAGGACCAATAAAATACGTGAGAACTGTTATGGTATGACAAATTTGATGAAGTAATCGGAACTCTACTGGAGGGAGATAATGGGGTGCAACCCCTTATTCAACCAAATTTTAGGGGAATGTACAACAAAAATGGGATAAAAAACCCTTGACACCAGGAAGTAAAGCAGAACAGGAGAGAATAGGAGACTAGGAGAGAGTTATGGAGATGCTGATGCGATTTGCTATACCCAGACACTTTGTCACTCTGCATAGAGACTTTGCTGTTTGGTTCTTAAAACCATTCGCGCCTTATATTGCCCGTTTACACTTTATCTCCTTATAAGGGAAGTTCCCCCTTTTACCCGATTGCTGAATTCCTGATGGCGAACCAACTGATGTCCTGAGGACGAAGACCGAACCTGAGTGCTGACCCAAATACGGAGGGTAACTATATGACAATGAAATTGTAATTGTCTGTTTGCTTTTACTTTCTAGGTACCAACTGCTTCTTTTGACATAGTTAGATGTTTTCCAAATTGATGTTACTAAAGTGTTTTGCATGAAGCCCAACATGCCAATGCTAATTCGAGGTTAGGAGAGGGATTCACTATACTGACGCAAGGAGACAAATTACTGAATCAATGCTTTGTTGAATAACGTGATGATACTCTGCTAAAGTGAATCTACGTTGACGCCGTGTTATGTTCTAATATTCGTGATTCTTGCTTTGATGAAATCTTATCAGAGTTGCCATATTGTGACTATGCTAATGTGCTTCTTGGTTTTGAGATTAATAAACTTGCTAGTAGAATTGTGATCAATAGGGAATAAACTTCACAAAATTATATTAAACTGGTGTGGTTATTCATGACTGAAAGGTCATGGTGGTTTGCGAGTTCTATTAAATGTCTTTGATTAATTTGAATTGTCGTATTACTGTGAATTTTGATGACATTATTGACATATTAATTGACATGCTGATTAGCTATCTTGTCCTAAGGTGTCTTCAATCAGGGTCAAAAAATTAATTGGCCTAAAACAAGTCCCAAATTGAGTAAATTAGCCATAAAGGAACGCATTAACAACCTTATAATTGGATTCACAGGACCAAAAATCATTTATCTAATTTGACTACTCCTATAATGCCACCGTGGGCATTATATGCCAATAGACCAGATTCAGACGGGAGACTTCTGATTTCTGATGCCAAAAATGGGGTAATATTTCCTGTCACCCGCCTGAAATTGCTTCTACTTCAATAGAAGGCAATAGGAGAAATACACTACCCAATTTATTTTTTTAGAATCTCACTCTTTCCTCTTCTAAAATGTTGGCATGTATGCTTGTGTCACAGGACAGGATATCAGCTCCCTTCACATGGGCGCCCAATGAGGAGCCAATTTTACAAGGTGACAGGGAAAAGGAGCTGGAACCCACTGCAAAGGGTGGATTTCCAGCTGTCTTTGGAAGCTCTGAACAGTTGAAGTCTATTTGGGAGAGTCAAAAGACCCAAAGGCATGAGCAGCCGCCTCAGCAACCTTTTTTTATTTTTTATTTGGAGAGGTGGTTTGGTGGGGGAGGGTGCAAAGGTCCCTCTTAGGTACTTCTCAGTACCAGGCCCAGCTCCCTCCAAGGCCCCATCCCCTCCTCACAGTTATTATATTTTTTTCTAGTTGGCAGGTCTATAAATCCCAGCATACAAAGATAAAAAAATGTGGTCTGGACGTACTAGATAAGGGAAAATTGAGAGCTCTGCTTAATAACACTATGAGGCATGCGTTTTAAAGTGCTGTGTGGCGTTTGCCCAGTTACTTGGTGATAATGTTTGTTATCCTTCGCCTGATATATCCTCAAACACAGTCGTTATCCCTATGCCCTCGTCTCAGTCATTAATTATGAGGCATACCAAAGCCGTAACTGCCCTTCAGAAACAACACATGAATAAATAATATCTCTACACAATTTCCAAATTAAATCATCAGATTTATGAACCAATTACTTATCCAATAGTGAAACCAAAACTTTACGACCAAATAAATGTTCTCCCAAACCAACTCCTTCAATGCTATAGTATTTAACAAAATTATGTGTGGAAGCCCAAGTCACCGCTCTACCAATTTAATTAAACGTAACAACCTAAACCTCTGCCCTAGACGTAGAACTACTTTTGGTGGACCTTACCTGCAGTACTTAAATAAATACCTGCAAAATGACATCACGTTGCTCTGCATACTGACAGCTGTGCTCCACTACGCGGCCAAGAATCAGCTTCCTAGTGCCATACCAAAAATGCCACCTTGACTCTCTGAGCCCAGCACAGAAAGAACCCGGGGCAAATGTGGAAGGTCTAAGACCAGACAAAACCCTGACTTCCTACTCTCTTCCCAGTCACAGGGACAAGGGTAAAAAGTGGAAGCGCAGATGGGCATACTAGCCTTATATGGCTAGAGAGTGGGTGAGGCCTTTTTAAACTTTGTGTTCTTTCTCATTTCAACGGTGAGATTACCTTATCATTAATGACTGGGCAAGGATGTAGCGATAATTTATGGTTTTTACTAGTTCTTTTCCTGTTTGGGGGTGCAAGCTGGCTTTCACCACTTATAATGTTTGTGAAGCAGTAGGATAACTTTAATAAATCTATTGGTTGAACTTCTGACGAAAAAACATCCCCTAAAGCAGTAGATGTGGCAAGTCTTTTCATACATGCCAATGCCTTTGATTTAGGTGGAAGGCTCACAATTTTTTAAGGTAAAAATTATGGGCCTGATTTAGATCTTGGTGAAGGGGAATACTGACGGATATCCCACCTGCCTTATTATGATCCAGATATATCCTTTGGAGATTGCAATACAGCGGACATGATATCCATAGGTATATAAATATATATATATATATATAGATATATATATATATATATATCTATATATATATATATATATTTTTTTTTAGTTGTAATCAAAAGCACCTAGCGAAATTTGCTTTTATTGGGACAGGCTCAGCAAGGGAGCCTGTGCCCTTTCAGAGAGCCTCACCGATGCTACCCGCAACTAATTGGAGGTGGGTCTGGAGGCCAAGTATCATGTAGTTATAAATTGCAATGCATTTAAAAAGACTATGCCATGCAGTGAAAACTGACTTATGGGATTGTTTCAAATACAATGTGTGAACTGCCAGGAAAAAGCACTAAGCTATGATTGGAACTGAAAGTAACAACGAGGGCAGATGCTTAGTAAAGTTGATACTATAAATCCCAGAATGCCCTGGACTATATGTAAGGCATAGTTGTGAGAACTACCAATGACTGTGACCACTCGAGAAAGACTTGATGTCGACACACGTCGTGGTGTCAATTGCTATATTGCCATTAAACAATACTGGCTGTTGGAGTCTCTGGGTGTGCAGCGCTTTTCTTCCCTTTGATTTTAAAATTACTGAGGGGTTTTTGTGGTCTTTTACCCCTATACTAGCGCCGGCAACAAGAGTGCGCCACTTTAGGACCTTGTTGTGTTATATATATAAAACTTTGGCCCATATTTATACTTTTTTAGCGCCACATTTGTGTCATTTTTTGATGCAAAAACGGCGCAAACTTGCAAATACAATTGTATAGTTTAGTTTTTATATTGGTGGTGCACCTAGAAGTGGCAGTGGCACCAAGAAACTTTCTTTAATTGTTGTGTGGTGGCTGCAGAGAGCACAGCAGCCTCAGACCTAGGACAGTTTACCATATTTTTCTAAAGCATTCCAAACTGGAGCTGTATTCTCTTCAGCTAGAGTGCAGGGACCTCTTGTGGTTGGTTCAATGGTTACACTTGTGGCCTGCAAAAGGTTAAAAAAAGACTCAAAGATAGGTTTAATGTTTTTTATTAAGCCCTTTATTGAAAATATTTTGTGATACTCACTATTATTAAACATTGTAATGTGTACACTTATAAAATGTAAATTTTATTACAGTTATTGGTGAATTTTTGACAAAACCAATAGGTCTCCTTTATATATGTTGATATGCTGACTCGCTGATAATGTTAATAGGCCCCTTTTTTATATTTTGGAGTTATGACGCTTTGCCAAAGCAAGAAGAAGAAGGTGAACTTGTCTTGAGTTCCACCATCTCTTCCCCTTCTGCCCTGACATTTTTGGGAGCCGTGAGAGTGGCCTTGTATGACTTTGCAAACCTTTGCAAAAAGTGCAGAGCTGAAAACCTTTCTTTATCAAGAGTTGCGCTGGTCAAGGGCCATGAATGTTGTTAGGAAGGATCCAAGCTCTTTCACAAAAGGGTCTCTGAAGAGATATAGCTGGGCTACTGGGCCCACTATAGTGTCAGCCAGGTCATCTAGCTTGGTGTGAAGTTTTATTAGAGTAGACCAACAGCTCTCTGTTGGAAATGCACAGTTAGTGATTCCCAGAAGGCTAATCGGCCTCTGGGTCGGCTCTGCCAAAATTTCAAGATCGGCTGTATAGCTATTTTCCATAGGTAAACTACCTGGGCTAAACTTTTAGTTGAACGACCCAACAAGTCCAAGAGCTTAACCTGTCACCCCTTGCCAGGCCCCATCAAGTCCTTTTTAATGGTCTCTGGAAAACCTTGACATAAATTTGAAATCTTTGTGTCCCCACTGGGGGTGGCAGCTACCTTGCCCATCAAAGTTGGTTTTTACCTCCCTGTCAACAGATTTTCTAAGCTGCAGCTGTATGTAAGCAGCCATCTTAGGCAAAGGGAACCTGTCTGTGGATTTGGATACTCAATGTCTTCGGGATCAAAAAGACCATTGAAGAGGGCTTTGAGCTCCTGATCATCTTCTTTATCCCTTTCCTCTTATCGCCCTGATTGCCTTGAGGACACCATATCTTTGATCTTCTTCTGAGAGGAATGGAGACCTTTAAATTGCATATTCTCCTCCTTGTCGGAGTAATGGTGAGAACAAGAGGAAGGTGAAATGTGCACTCTGTCAGAAAAGTGTCATTTATCAGGGGAAAAGACCGCGGGCTCCCCAAAAAGGTTTGCTTGACTTGTCCAAACATACCATCTTCAAATTGTCAAAGGCATGCTTATTCAAATTATTGCGAGTTTTCACCTTTGTTTTGAAAAGGTGGATTACGTTTTTGCACATCCTCATTAGGACTGACTGTAAAACTTCAATGCCTATGCCCTTGTTGCTTCAGTGGAGTATTCCATGTTCATTTTGACCATTTAACAATACAATCATGTATAACTTTAAGATTCAGAGACCCACCCTTTTCCACTGTTTTATGAACCAAAGACTCAATAAAATAGATGAAATTTTCCCCCAGCATATAAGTGGCCACAGGTACCTGTGGAAACTCTTAGGAAAACTGTCTGCCAAGGCATGTTTCATATTGAAAAGCTTTAGTAAGAACCTGACTCAGCCTTGCTATAATTATCGTTAAATGATTTAATACATTTAAGTAAAATGTCCATTAAAGTTAAAATGGGACCCTGAGACCACCTGAGCACTTACCTCTGCAGTTAGGCCTAATAGGCATAGAGAGTGGCAGAGGCCAGCTGAGAAACACCACAGAAGTTGTGGCAGGACTGGGCATGAAGTGGGTGGGCAGCAGAAGGTGGAGAGGAGGTATTGTGCGAGCAGAGACAAATGCTCAAAACAACCACAAAATGGTGGGTGCTCGCTAGCTGTTGAAGGATTCTTTCAATTAAATTAAGATTCATACAAGCCATTTAACAATATAGGCTTTACAATTGTTATGAGAAACCTTCAAACGAACAGTTACGAAATGCAGAGAAAAAGGAGGTGACTTATCTAGCTGCTGAGCAGCAATGAAAGAGATGTCTATTCTAGGTAAATTTAGTTATAATGGCTATTGTCAATGGTTTGTAAGCACAGACCTGTTCTGTTAATAATAGTTGGTAAGCCTGGCTTATGCTGTCTCAAAGACTAGCAATTACAGCTAATTTATATATTTTCCTAATTCCACCCTCTTGCCCACTGGACTTATACCTTCTTCAGACAAATCAGTATCCTGAATGCTCTTACCTGTGTTTTAGTAGTATTGTTCAGTCATACTTCTCCAAGCATTGTGTACCAGTACTATATGTTTCTTTCTATGCAATGCTTATTTGGTTAACATTGTATGTATATTTAGTATACTCTCTTTTCTCCTGCATTCTATGCAGTATTACAATATCGAACACTGAAGCTAAGCAGAAGCTTCCTGACTTTCTTGCATTAAGGTATCTAGTTTGTAGTCGTCTTATTGTTGCTTAGATAGTCTCTTATCACACCCCATATTTCATTTGGTGTATTTGCTTATTGCTGCAGTGTAGTATAGTATTCTCACTGAAGGGTCTTGTAGCCATACTTTGATCTTAGGGAAGGATTTCTGGATCCACATCATTGCCACTGAACCTTTAGCCAGTGATAGCAGCAAAATGGCAAGTCTGTGTGTTGGGGCTTGTAGAACAGTGGACATAACCCAAAAGTGTCACCAAGTGTGGCTGGAAAACCTTGATCTATATTGTCAGCAATTATGTCAACTGCTATTTTCTAGTTTGGTTGTAATTTTGGACAGACCCACACAAGGTGCAGGTTCGATGTTTGGGACATTCCTGCCCAAATGAGAGACAGAAACCAATGTATATTTTTGAAAAGTAATGGCTTATGTCTATAGTTGAGGTTAACAATCATTGTCTGAGTTCAGCAGTAGTTCTGCACCCAGACAATGCTGCCAAATCCTCCTTTCACCTTTCTCCAGCTACTATCTGACCCATATTTCATGAATTCTGTACCATGTTATACAGCCTAGCAACCAATTTCCTTATGTCAGATGTTTCTGTATGTCATAAGAGTGGCTCAAACTCTATGAGCTCTGTAGGATAATGATAATTCTTGGTCTTGGTCTGTATTGTATGTTTCAAGTGGAACTAGGTAGATCTATCTAGGGGATTATTCATCTCACCCTGCTTTTCTACTGATCTAGGATTCTACATTTGCCTTCTCTGTACAAATTTCCTTTTTTGACTTATGCTGTTTCTCAAAAAAAGTGATCACTCTTTTTTCAGCCATAAGTTGTATTGCTGGATATAGTGGAACTGAGGTTGACTATAGCACATTCTGTCAACAAGATGCACCAGTTCCTTCAATTTCCAGTTAATGGAAACCCAAGGATCTACGTGCCCCATATGATGTATTAACTTTCCGGTTGCATCTTTGTCTATTAAGTTGTACACCTTCAACACTATGCAGTAAGTAGTTTTTAGGATTAATACAACAAATTGCAAAGTGAGCTTGTTCAGTACAAAGGTATCTTCCCAAGAAAGGGATTGTGATTCTATGTCAGGACCAGAGGCTCTGATTATGCTTCTCCCTCTTTACTGTGAAACTTACAGCAGCCGATCACAAAACAATAAAGAAAAAACTACATTTCCCATTTTACCAGGAATAACCCTTAAAAAATGCCTCAATCATATTCAATAAGTCTCTGTAAGTAACGAAGCTTCCATCTTGTGTCCTCTTTCTTTCCTGCTCAGCTGCCAGTTAAGTCTATACTTTATTCACCCATGATTAATTGTTTGTGCGCATTTTTTCGTGTTATCTGACAGTATGTGATGCTAATGCGATATTGGCAGCAATTCGCACAGAGCTGATTCTTTTTTGCACTTTACTGTAGCCTGATTAACTTTTGTTAAGAGGGGGGGCGCCGCGGCTGCCTGAGCCTGTGGCTTGTTGCAGGCTTCATATGTGGAGTGGAAGCGGACGCCGACTGCGGCCTCACATTCAGTCGCAGTCCTATTTCTAGTCCCTTTGGGGCCTCAAGCACTAACGCGCATGCGCGTGACCGCTGCATGTTATTCAAACGTGGCGGTGATCGTGAGCGGTGGAGCAGTTCTCCCTCCTGAAGTCTAGTCTTTCCTCAGTGTCTCCCCCTGGATTTTCTACAACAGAGCAAGTCCTTAGCAGCACGTGCCTCTCGCTGCAGCTTGCTCAACTGAGGCACTAAAAACTTTCTGAGTAGATAGTGCCCTTCATTGCTCCCATCACGACCTGGTGCAGTGTGATCGCCCAGGGTTGTACAAATTTGCATAGTGTGAGAAAGTAGCCTCTTTCTAGCCTTGTTACCCCCACTTTTGGCCTGTTTGTGAGTGTATGTCAGGGTGTTTTCACTGTCTCACTGGGATCCTGCTAGCCAGGGCCCAGTGCTCATAGTGAAAACCCTATGTTTTCAGTGTGTTTGTTATGTGTCACTGGGACCCTGCTAGTCAGGACCCCAGTGCTCATAAGTTTGTGGCCTATATGTATGTGTTCCCTGTGTGGTGTCTAACTGTCTCACTGAGGCTCTGCTAACCAGAACCTCAGTGGTTATGCTCTCTCATTTATTTCAAATTGTCACTAACAGGCTAGTGACCAATTTTACCAATTTACATTGGCTTACTGGAACACCCTTATAAATCCCTAGTATATGGTACTAAGGTACCCAGGGTATTGGGGTTTCAGGAGATCCCTATGGGCTGCAGCATTTCTTTTGCCACCCATAGGGAGCTCTGACAATTCTTACACAGGCCTGCCACTGCAGCCTGAGTGAAATAACGTCCACGTTATTTCACAGCCATTTTTCACTGCACTTAAGTAACTTATAAGTCACCTATATGTCTAACCTTTACCTAGTAAAGGTTGGGTGCTAAGTTACTTAGTGTGAGGGCACCCTGGCACTAGCCAAGGTGCCCCCACATTGTTCAGGGCCAATTCCCTGGACTTTGTGAGTGCGGGGACACCATTACACGCGTGCACTACATATAGGTCACTACCTATATGTAGCTTCACAATGGTAACTCCGAATATGGCCATGTAATATGTCTATGATCATGGAATTGCCCCCTCTATACCATCCTGGCATAGTTGGCACAATCCCATGATCCCAGTGGTCTGTAGCACAGACCCTGGTACTGCCAAACTGCCTTTCCCGGGGTTTCACTGCAGCTGCTGCTGCTGCCAACCCCTCAGACAGGCATCTGCCCTCCTGGGGTCCAGCCAGGCCTGGCCCAGGATGGCAGAACAAAGGACTTCCTCTGAGAGAGGGTGTGACACCCTCTCCCTTTGGAAAATGGTGTGAAGGCAGGGGAGGAGTAGCCTCCCCCAGCCTCTGGAAATGCTTTCTTGGGCACAGATGTGCCCAATTCTGCATAAGCCAGTCTACACCGGTTCAGGGGACCCCTTAGCCCTGCTCTGGCGCGAAACTGGACAAAGGAAAGGGGAGTGACCACTCCCCTGACCTGTACCTCCCCTGGGAGGTGCTCAGAGCTCCTCCAGTGTGCTCCAGACCTCTGCCATCTTGGAAACAGAGGTGCTGCTGGCACACTGGACTGCTCTGAGTGGCCAGTGCCACCAGGTGACGTCAGAGACTCCTTGTGATAGGCTCCTTCAGGTGTTGCTAGCCTATCCTCTCTCCTAAGTAGCCAAACCCTCTTTTCTGGCTATTTAGGGTCTCTGTCTCTTGGGATTCTTTAGATAACGAATGCAAGAGCTCATCCGAGTTCCTCTGCATCTCTCTCTTCACCTTCTGCCAAGGAATCGACTGCTGACCGCGCTGGAAGCCTGCAAACCTGCAACATAGTAGCAAAGACGACTACTGCAACTCTGTAACGCTGATCCTGCCGCCTTCTCGACTGTTTTCCTGCTTGTGCATGCTGTGGGGGTAGTCTGCCTCCTCTCTGCACCAGAAGCTCCGAAGAAATCTCCCGTGGGTCGACGGAATCTTCCCCCTGCAACCGCAGGCACCAAAAAGCTGCATTACCGGTCCCTTGGGTCTCCTCTCAGCACGACGAGCGAGGTCCCTCGAATCCAGCGACTCTGTCCAAGTGACCCCCACAGTCCAGTGACTCTTCAGTCCAAGTTTGGTGGAGGTAAGTCCTTGCCTCACCTCGCTGGGCTGCATTGCTGGGAACCGCGACTTTTGCAGCTACTCCGGCCCCTGTGCACTTCCGGCGGAAATCCTTTGTGCACAGCCAAGCCTGGGTCCACGGCACTCTAACCTGCATTGCACGACTTTCTAAGTTGGTCTCCGGCGACGTGGGACTCCTTTGTGCAACTTCGGCGAGCACCGTTTCACGCATCCTTGTAGTGCCTGTTTCTGGCACTTCTCTGGGAACTACCGGCTTCAGAGAGGGCTCCTTGTCTTGCTCGACGTCCCCTCTCTCTGCTGGTCCAATTTGCGACCTCCTGGTCCCTCCTGGGCCTCAGCAGCGTCCAAAAACGCTAACCTTACGATTTGCAGCTAGCAAGGCTTGTTGGCGTTCTTTCGGCGGGAAAACACTTCTGCACAACTCTCCACGGCGAGAGGGATCCGTCCACCAAAGGGGAAGTCTCTAGCCCTTTTCGTTCCTGCAGAAACCTCAGCTTCTTCTGTCCAGTAGAAGCTTCTTTGCACCCGCAGCTGGCATTTCCTGGGCATCTGCCCATCTCCGACTTGCTTGTGACTTTTGGACTTGGTCCCCTTGTTCCACAGGTATCCTAGATTGGATATCCACAGTTGTTGCATTGCTGGTTTGTGTCTTTCCTGCATTATTCCTCTAACACGACTTCTTTGTCTTTTGGGGAACTTTAGTGCACTTTGAACTCACTTTTCAGGGTCTTGGGGAGGGTTATTTTTCTAACTCTCACTATTTTCTAATAGTCCCAGCGACCCTCTACAAGATCACATAGGTTTGGGGTCCATTCGTGGTTCGCATTCCACTTTTGGAGTATATGGTTTGTGTTGCCCCTATCCCTATGTTTCCCCATTGCATCCTATTGTAACTATACATTGTTTGCACTGTTTTCTAAGACTATACTGCATATTTTTGCTATTGTGTATATATATCTTTTGTATATTTCCTATCCTCTCACTGAGGGTACACTCTAAGATACTTTGGCATATTGTCATAAAAATAAAGTACCTTTATTTTTAGTATAACTGTGTATTGTGTTTTCTTATGATATTGTGCATATGACACTAAGTGGTACTGTAGTAGCTTCACACGTCTCCTAGTTCAGCCTAAGCTGCTCTGCTAAGCTACCATTATCTATCAGCCTAAGCTGCTAGACACCCTATACACTAATAAGGGATAACTGGGCCTGGTGCAAGGTGCAAGTACCCCTTGGTACTCACTACAAGCCAGTCCAGCCTCCTACATTGGTTGTGCAGCGGTGGGATAAGTGCTTTGAGACTACTTACCACTCTTGTCATTGTACTTTTCATAAGAGAAAAATATACAAAACAAGGTCAGTGTATATACACATAGCCAAAAAGTTTTGCATTTCCTCTTTTCACTCTTTTCTAAGTGCTGAAAAGTACTTCTAACTTTCTAAAAAGTTTTTTTCTCTGTCTTTCTAAAAGCTCTGACAAACTTTTTTCTCTTTTTCTATCACTTTAACTCTCTCTAAAAATGTCTGGCACAGGCCAAAATGTTGATCTGTCCAAACTTGCATATGATCACCTTAGCTGGAAAGGAGCAAGGAGTCTCTGCATAGAGAGAGGTTTGAGTGTAGGGAAGAATCCTTCCTTGGAACTGTTACTTAACATGCTTAGAGAACAAGATAAGGTTATAGGTGCCCCATCTGTTGAAAAAGTACCTAATAGTTCCCAATCTGATCCAGGGACTCCCCCAGGAAAAGATTCAGGGAAGAAACTTCTGAGCCTGCCCATTACTAGACAGTCTAGCATAGTTGGTACTGAGGTGGAGTCACATCATCCAGATGATGTGCTCTCACATTACACTGTCAGCCAAGCTGTTAGGGTGCCCTCTGTAAGGGACAGGTCTCCTTCTGTTCATTCCCATCATACCTCTGTATCTAGAAATGTCCCTCCCACCAACCCTGATGACAGATTGTTAGAAAGGGAACTCAATAAGTTGAGGGTGGAACAAACCAGACTGAAGCTTAAAAAGCAACAGCTGGATTTGGATAGACAGTCTTTAGAATTAGAGAAGGAAAGACAGAAGTTGGGTTTAGAAACCCATGGTGGCAGCAGCAGTATTCCCCATAGTCATCCTGTAAAAGAGCATGATTCCAGGAATCTGCACAAGATAGTTCCCCCTTATAAGGAGGGGGATGACATTAACAAGTGGTTTGCTGCACTTGAGAGGGCCTGTGTTGTACAGGATGTCCCTCAAAGGCAGTGGGCTGCTATCCTATGGCTATCATTTAGTGGAAAAGGTAGGGATAGGCTCCTTACTGTGAAAGAAAGTGATGCCAATAATTTTACAGTACTTAAGAATGCACTCCTGGATGGTTATGGCTTAACCACTGAACAATACAGGATAAAGTTCAGAGAGACCAAAAAGGAGTCTTCACAAGACTGGGTTGATTTCATTGATCATTCAGTGAAGGCCTTGGAGGGGTGGTTACATGGCAGTAAAGTTACTGATTATGACAGCCTGTATAACTTGATCCTGAGAGAGCATATTCTTAATAATTGTGTGTCTGATTTGTTGCACCAGTACTTGGTGGACTCTGATCTGACCTCTCCCCAAGAATTGGGAAAGAAGGCAGACAAATGGGTCAGAACAAGGGTGAACAGAAAAGTTCATACAGGGGGTGACAAAGAGAACACTAAGAAGAAAGATGGTGAAAAATCTCAAGATAAGCATGGGGACAAGGGTAAAACCAAAGATCCCACTTCAAATCTTAAACACTCTTCAGGGGGTGGGGATAAAACAAATTCTTCCTCTTCTTCTCAACCTACACAATTTAAAAAGCCTTGGTGCTTTGTGTGTAAAAACAGAGGCCATAGGCCAGGGGATAAGTCCTGTCCAGGTAAACCCCCTGAGCCTACCACCACTAATACATCAAGCTCTAGTGCCCCTAGCAGTAGTGGTACTAGTGGTGGGACTGCTGGCAACAGTCAAGCAAAGGGTGTAGTTGGGTTCACTTATGGGTCCATCATAGAAACTGGGGTAGTCAGTCCCAAGACAGTTTCTGTCACACCTAGTGGCATTGGCCTTGCCATACTGGCTGCTTGTCCCCTTACAATGGATAAGTACAGGCAGACAGTTTCAATAAATGGTGTTGAGGCCTTGGCCTACAGGGACACAGGTGCCAGTATCACTTTGGTGACTGAAAACCTAGTGCACCCTGATCAACACATCATTGGACAACAGTATAAGATTATTGATGTCCATAACTCCACTAAGTTTCTTCCCTTAGCTATAATTCAGTTTAGTTGGGGTGGAGTTACTGGCCCTAAGCAGGTGGTGGTATCACCTAGCTTACCTGTAGACTGTCTCTTAGGTAATGACCTAGAGGCCTCAGGTTGGGCTGATGTAGAGTTTTATGCCCATGCAGCCATGCTGGGCATCCCTGAGGAATTGTTCCCTCTCATTTCTACTGAAATGAAAAAGCAAAGGAGAGAAGGCCTGAAAACTCAGGATCCCTCTCCATCAACAGGTAAAAAGGGTATCACAGTATCCCCTAACCACTCTACCATTCAGGATACCATTCCTGTGGTGGGAGAAACCTCTCCTGGGGTGGCACCTGTTCAAAGGGAATCATCAGTTGGCAAAACTGTACTCCCTGAGGTAGAAGTACCTCTCTGTGGGATAACTAACATTGGTGACAAAAAGAGCACCATTTTAGTTAACATGGAGCATCCCTCCAACCCTCCCAGAGAAACTTTAGTGCAGAAACCCTGCACTGCCTCACAACACTTAGGACAGCATCCCTGCCCTAGTGTGGAGCTGATAGGACAGCATCCCTGCCCTGCTCCAACCCAAGAGAAACAGCATCCCTGTTCTCTCTTCCAGCCATATGGACAAAGTTTTTGCCCAGCTATGGCTTTTTTGAGACAGCATCCCTGTCTGGCATTTCCATCACTACAAATAGGTTCAGTGGACAATTCCCACTGCTCTAAACTAAAACTTACTGATAGAAACTCTGAAAATACATCTTCACATTGTTGCTTAGCTAAAAAACTTCAAACAGGGTGGTTTACATCCCCACAGGGAAGTAACCATATAGTGGATGATAAAGGGAGTAACCAGTCTATTGCAGAGCTACTCTCTACTTATCACCACTTAGACAATAAAGTCTCAACTGGCCAAGGTTAGCCTTATTGTCCTTCGTTTGGGGGGGGGGGGTTGTGTGAGAAAGTAGCCTCTTTCTAGCCTTGTTACCCCCACTTTTGGCCTGTTTGTGAGTGTATGTCAGGGTGTTTTCACTGTCTCACTGGGATCCTGCTAGCCAGGGCCCAGTGCTCATAGTGAAAACCCTATGTTTTCAGTGTGTTTGTTATGTGTCACTGGGACCCTGCTAGTCAGGACCCCAGTGCACATAAGTTTGTGGCCTATATGTATGTGTTCCCTGTGTGGTGCCTAACTGTCTCACTGAGGCTCTGCTAACCAGAACCTCAGTGGTTATGCTCTCTCATTTATTTCAAATTGTCACTAACAGGCTAGTGACCAATTTTACCAATTTACATTGGCTTACTGGAACACCCTTATAAATCCCTAGTATATGGTACTAAGGTACCCAGGGTATTGGGGTTTCAGGAGATCCCTATGGGCTGCAGCATTTCTTTTGCCACCCATAGGGAGCTCTGACAATTCTTACACAGGCCTGCCACTGCAGCCTGAGTGAAATAACGTCCACGTTATTTCACAGCCATTTTTCACTGCACTTAAGTAACTTATAAGTCACCTATATGTCTAACCTTTACCTAGTAAAGGTTGGGTGCTAAGTTACTTAGTGTGAGGGCACCCTGGCACTAGCCAAGGTGCCCCCACATTGTTCAGGGCCAATTCCCCGGACTTTGTGAGTGCGGGGACACCATTACACGCGTGCACTACATATAGGTCACTACCTATATGTAGCTTCACAATGGTAACTCCGAATATGGCCATGTAATATGTCTATGATCATGGAATTGCCCCCTCTAAACCATCCTGGCATAGTTGGCACAATCCCATGATCCCAGTGGTCTGTAGCACAGACCCTGGTACTGCCAAACTGCCTTTCCCGGGGTTTCACTGCAGCTGCTGCTGCTGCCAACCCCTCAGACAGGCATCTGCCCTCCTGGGGTCCAGCCAGGCCTGGCCCAGGATGGCAGAACAAAGGACTTCCTCTGAGAGAGGGTATGACACCCTCTCCCTTTGGAAAATGGTGTGAAGGCAGGGGAGGAGTAGCCTCCCCCAGCCTCTGGAAATGCTTTCTTGGGCACAGATGTGCCCAATTCTGCATAAGCCAGTCTACACCGGTTCAGGGGACCCCTTAGCCCTGCTCTGGTGCGAAACTGGACAAAGGAAAGGGGAGTGACCACTCCCCTGACCTGTACCTCCCCTGGGAGGTGCTCAGAGCTCCTCCAGTGTGCTCCAGACCTCTGCCATCTTGGAAACAGAGGTGCTGCTGGCACACTGGACTGCTCTGAGTGGCCAGTGCCACCAGGTGACGTCAGAGACTCCTTGTGATAGGCTCCTTCAGGTGTTGCTAGCCTATCCTCTCTCCTAAGTAGCCAAACCCTCTTTTCTGGCTATTTAGGGTCTCTGTCTCTTGGGATTCTTTAGATAACGAATGCAAGAGCTCATCCGAGTTCCTCTGCATCTCTCTCTTCACCTTCTGCCAAGGAATCGACTGCTGACCGCGCTGGAAGCCTGCAAACCTGCAACATAGTAGCAAAGACGACTACTGCAACTTTGTAACGCTGATCCTGCCGCCTTCTCGACTGTTTTCCTGCTTGTGCATGCTGTGGGGGTAGTCTGCCTCCTCTCTGCACCAGAAGCTCCGAAGAAATCTCCCGTGGGTCGACGGAATCTTCCCCCTGCAACCGCAGGCACCTAAAAGCTGCATTACCGGTCCCTTGGGTCTCCTCTCAGCACGACGAGCGAGGTCCCTCGAATCCAGCGACTCTGTCCAAGTGACCCCCACAGTCCAGTGACTCTTCAGTCCAAGTTTGGTGGAGGTAAGTCCTTGCCTCACCTCGCTGGGCTGCATTGCTGGGAACGTGACTTTTGCAGCTACTCCGGCCCCTGTGCACTTCCGGCGGAAATCCTTTGTGCACAGCCAAGCCTGGGTCCACGGCACTCTAACCTGCATTGCACGACTTTCTAAGTTGGTCTCCGGCGACGTGGGACTCCTTTGTGCAACTTCGGCGAGCACCGTTTCACGCATCCTCGTAGTGCCTGTTTCTGGCACTTCTCTGGGAGCTACCGGCTTCAGAGAGGGCTCCTTGTCTTGCTCGACGTCCCCTCTCTCTGCTGGTCCAATTTGCGACCTCCTGGTCCCTCCTGGGCCTCAGCAGCGTCCAAAAACGCTAACCGCACGATTTGCAGCTAGCAAGGCTTGTTGGTGTTCTTTCGGCGGGAAAACACTTCTGCACAACTCTCCACGGCGAGAGGGATCCGTCCACCAAAGGGGAAGTCTCTAGCCCTTTTCGTTCCTGCAGAAACCTCAGCTTCTTCTGTCCAGTAAAAGCTTCTTTGCACCCGCAGCTGGCATTTCCTGGGCATCTGCCCATCTCCGACTTGCTTGTGACTTTTGGACTTGGTCCCCTTGTTCCACAGGTATCCTAGATTGGAAATCCACAGTTGTTGCATTGCTGGTTTGTGTCTTTCCTGCATTATTCCTCTAACACGACTTCTTTGTCTTTTGGGGAACTTTAGTGCACTTTGCACTCACTTTTCAGGGTCTTGGGGAGGGTTATTTTTCTAACTCTCACTATTTTCTAATAGTCCCAGCGACCCTCTACAAGGTCACATAGGTTTGGGGTCCATTCGTGGTTCGCATTCCACTTTTGGAGTATATGGTTTGTGTTGCCCCTATCCCTATGTTTCCCCATTGCATCCTATTGTAACTATACATTGTTTGCACTGTTTTCTAAGACTATACTGCATATTTTTGCTATTGTGTATATATATCTTGTGTATATTTCCTATCCTCTCACTGAGGGTACACTCTAAGATACTTTGGCATATTGTCATAAAAATAAAGTACCTTTATTTTTAGTATAACTGTGTATTGTGTTTTCTTATGATATTGTGCATATGACACTAAGTGGTACTGTAATAGCTTCACACGTCTCCTAGTTCAGCCTAAGCTGCTCTGCTAAGCTACCATTATCTATCAGCCTAAGCTGCTAGACACCCTATACACTAATAAGGGATAACTGGGCCTGGTGCAAGGTGCAAGTACCCCTTGGTACTCACTACAAGCCAGTCCAGCCTCCTACACATAGGCTCTGCTTAGAGTGCTGCAGGCGTCTCCATCCACGTTTTTTTTTACCTTCCACTTGATTTTGTGCCTTTTGGGGTTGTGCACTCCCCCTTATTTTAGCCCTCGGCTATCTTAGTGGAACCAACGCTTCAAGGGGCTCATTGATTTATTGTGCAGCATGGCTCATTTTGATAATTATGAGGAAGAAGAATATTTTCAAGAGGACGCTCCTTCCTTAGATGAGAGCCTAATGGGGGCCTCGGACAATGGCATCCAATTACCCTTTAAATCCCTGGCGAAGGCTCTAGGCCCCCTTACTCATCATTTTAAGAGCTTCACCTGCGAAAAAGGCTGGCTTCCCCTTCTCACGCCCTCAAATGAGCCACAAGCTTCACAAGACAAACCTTCTAAAGGTAAAATGAAGGCCAAAACGTGGCCCCATACGGAAGCTTTTGAAAAACTGTCAGCGACAGTCAGAGGTGATCACAGTTACAGCATTTCCAAAGCCCAGGAGTGGGATGGTTAATTGGATCCCTCTCATATTACTGATTCGGACGATTCATCCGCGGACAATTCTGACAGTGATCGCAATTACCTCCAAGGCCCTAGTAAAAGAAGGCGGGCTCATGCCCCCCACGATTCCATACCTAAAGCATCTAAGGTGTTAACCTTCAACTAGGATGAGATCGTTCATCCACGGTCTTCCTGTTGTACGCCTCCACAGGAGGTGGCGGAATACATTCAAACCACATCAGACTAGGATTCTATAAGGAGGTGCGGGCTAGGCTTTGCGCCGAATGTCCCAGACCAGAACTAGCTGGGAAGGTCACTGATACACCAGACATAGACCCTACCATGGTGACATTCATTCATGAAGAAATGGGGCAAAGACCCTAAAAAAGGCCTGGATAGGGCTTGGCATTCTTTCTAGGTAGAACTCTTGGACATGTCTGGACCCCTCAGAAAAATCTTGGAGCTGGCCCTTCAGGCCAATGAAACAAACTTCCCCATCGACCCAGACATCCTGGTTGGCTGGGCACAAAGAGTAATTTGCCAGCTGGGGAATGCCAATGTGGCGATCTCCATGGAACGCAGACACTCCATTCTGATGAGGATCGACCTGCAGCTGAATAGCATCTTCTAAAGTGGGTTCAGTTGCGCAGGGACTCCTCTTCAGGGCTCTCTTTATTAAGAATCTCTCCAAGTTTGCCACAACATTCAGCTCCATGGACAAAGTGCAGCTGTCTTTGAAAAAAGTGTTTCGCAACACTCTTTTTTGGCAGGCCGGACGATTATGAGGCTGGTCCTCAGGCTGTTTCCACCAACAAAGTCTCCAGCGTCACTTCTCTTACTGCAGAGATGGTTACGGCCAGGGTCAGTCAGCCAAGACCACCTTCTATCCCACACAATATTGTGGAAGATGACAGCATTTCCGCAAAGGATACGGCAAAGGTCAACAAGGAACCTCTCTAGACTCCTCTTCTACAGGTGGGGATTATTCTGTATTCAGAAGTAACTCTGGGGGGGCAGAACACACTTGTTTCTATAGAACTGGCACTTGTTAACCAAAGACCCTTGGGTTTTAGAAATTGTACAGGGCTTCAAGCTGGAGCTGTATCAATCCCCTTATCAAATAACTCCTCCCACAGAACTACATTTTTCCATTTGAGAGCAAAGGGTTATTTCAGAAGAACTTCAATCTCTCTTCAATAAAGAGGTGATTGGCCATTCTTCCCTGCATCCCAGGGGTTTCCACAGCCCCATCTTTTTGGTGGACAAGAAAGGAGGAGTATCCCGCCTGGTCTTAAATCTAGCAGACTTCAAAGCGTGGGTAGTTTACAGGGACTTCAAGATGAAGGGGATACATCTTTTAAGGAACATTCTACAGGAGGGAGACTAGATGGCCCATTTGGGCCTAAAGGACGCATATCTGACAACCCCAATTTATTCCCCTCATGATCATTTTCTGCAATTCCTTTGGTTCGGACAATGCTTCGAGTTCCAGGTCCTCCCCTTCAGACTCTCATCAGCTCCATGGTGCTTCGCCAAGCTAATAAGACCTTTGGTGGAGTCACTTTGCACCAGGGGAGTGAGGTTGATCGATTACCTCGACAACCTTATTATGCTAGTGCAGGACCCTGTGTTGGTGACCTTGCACCTATCACAGTCGGTTCAACTGCTCCAGGATCCTAGGTTTCTTATCAATCAAACAAAATTGTGCCTGATCCCTTCGCAGACTATGGAGTTCCTGGGTTTCCAGATGGACTCAATTTGGTCACAGTTGATTCTTCTGGCATAGAAAGTTTGCAGTATAAAAAAGGAATGGAGGCTGACTCTGAGCAAATAGTCTATCTCGCTGAGAGCCTTGGCGCGGATGGTTGGTCTTTTGGCATCATCTATCCAAGCTATCTTTCCAGGTCCTCTGCACTACAGATATCTTCAAAGGCTCAAAATCATTAATCTACAAAGGGGTCTGTCCTATTCAGATCAAATCCCCCTCTCAGAGGTGGCCAGGACGGAGATGATGTGGTGGCCCAAGCACATAGATGCCTGGAATGTCAAGGGGATTTTCGGCAGTTCCCCAGATGCTATCCTAGATTCGGATGCCAGCAGATAGTTCTGGGGAGCCAGCTGCTGGTCCACGACTACGTGGGGTCATTGGTCAGAGAAAGAACTTCATCTCCACATAAACTGTTTGGAGCTTCTAGCGGCCTCTTATGCAATCAAGAGTCTTTCCCCTCATCGGACAGATTGTTGCATTCTGCTGAGGATGGACAACATCTCAGCAGTCACATGTAAACAAGCTGGGCAGTACGAAATCACGGTTACTAGAGGAGATTGGCAAGCATTTTTGGCACTTCTTTCTTCAGCAAACGATTTCAGTGATCGCAGAATACCTCCCAGGGGTGAAGAACTTGGTGGCAAATTGGAATTTCAGATTTGTTTGGAACTTCAACGATTGGTGGCTGCACCCAGGAGTGTTTTATTGCCTCAATCGCATGTGGGGCCCTTGTTTAGTGGACCTATTTGCCTTGTGCCTAAATCATCTGTTACCTCAGTTCTTCAGTTGGAGGCCAGATCTGGAAGCAACAGCCACGGATGCTTTCATTCAGCATTGGTCCGTTCATCAGGGGTATGCCTTTCACCTGTTCAGCCTGATCCTGGGAGTACTGGCTCAGGTGAGTTGACAGGCAGCAAAAATGATTTTTGTGACTCCACTTTGGAGGGCACATCCATGGTTCCCATTTGCTCTAGAGCTGTCTTTTGACATTCCACATCTGATCCCGGTTCAGCACAGTCTGCTACTGGATCCATTGGGGAATCCTCATCCGTTAATATCGACGGATCAGTTGCAATCAGCAGCAAGGAGAGTTTCCGAAGTTGTTGGAAAATGCCAGGCATTTCTCCACATGCTTCGTTCTACATCTATTGAGCATGGGCCACTGGCACACACAAACTCTATGCTTTGGCTTGGCGATGATGGGTGCATTGGTGTTCAGAACGGTATTCGGATCCCTTTAAAGCTGATGTCAATTTGGTGATTAACTTCCTTGCTTCTTTGGCAGTCTCCTGTCTGGCTTATAGGTCGGTCAACAATTACCGATCAGCCATTTCGGCGTGGCATTTACATGTTTCAGGGAGACCAGTAGGAGAGCACCTTGTGGTGTGTAAGCTCATGAGGGGCATTGGCTTTTCTAAACCTCCACATTCCAGATGCTCTTCCATGTGGGATGTTAATGTGGTATTGTCTTTCCTAGAAGGCTGACAAGAGAATAAATATCTTTCTCGCAAACAATTGTCTGCAAGCTCATGATGCTACTTTGTCTGATATCATGTAAGAGGGTCTTGAATGTCCGTGCCCTTGATCTGACTGCCAGGGTTTTTTCACCAGAAGGAGTTTCTTTCTCCATTTCTAGACGGACTAAGAATAACATTAGAACAACTTTGTATCCGGCATTTCCCCATAATTTTAAATGGTGTGTGGTTCAATGCCTTAAGCCATATGAAGCTGCTACAAGTGAATTTAGAAGAGATCGTAGAGGTCAGGGTCTCATTGCTCTTCAAATCCGTTGGTTGTTGTCCGAAGCTGGAAATGACATCTCCATTTTTGGAGCTCATTCGGCCAGAGGAGCTCTGGATTCTAAATGATTTGCTTCGGGATCCAGATTGGAGGATATTCTGAGAGCGGCAGTTTGGTCTTCATAATCGAAGTTCAGGTCTTTCTATTACAAACACATTGTGGATATTGCTTCAGTTGTGGTAGATCGGCTTTAAACAAGCATAAGCCGAACTTCCGGTCCTGACATAGAACATAGCATTTTCTACCTTACGCAACAAGAATTTTCAATTCTATTAAGGACACAGAGACGAGGATTATCGCACCCTGAGGCTACTTTCACCTCTACATATTGGCCAAGTATAGATTTGTATCAGAATGTATGATATTATAGCCCACACTAAGCATTTTGTACTTAAATAAGAGATTTGTTTAGAGTTTGTTTGTTGTGATGGCAATGTTTTGCAACCATCTCTGGCCATTATGGCTTTTCTGTCTTCTGGATTTCCAGGTTATGATCAGAAAAAGAAATGAGGCAGACCTTCTTTCGGATCGTTTGGCCTGTTCGAAAACTTGGATCATGGATACTTACAGAGTGGGTCATCGACCTGTGGATTTTTTCGGATATTTAAGTTTTTCTTCTGGGTGTTCATCAGTTGTCAGTTATTTTATGGCTACTATTCTGCAAAGAGGACGCAATATGGAAGCTTTGTTACTTATAGAGACTCATTGGATATGATTGTTGCATGTCATAAGGATTATTCATGGTAACATGGGAAATGTAGTTTTTTCTTTACTGTTTTGTGATTGGCTGCTGTAAGTTTCACAGTAAAGAGAGAGAAGTATAATCCTCGCCTCTGTGTCCTTAATATAATTAAACATTCTTGTTGCGTGAGCTAGAAAATTTTATATTCACTCATTGTAGTACATGAGTGTAAGTGTTCTTGGCGTTTTTACCCAGACAAACTTAATCATATATCTCAGCATGCAAAAAAAATGTTTCCTCTGGGTGTAATAGGTATTTCACAAATAGATACAATGATTTGGGCTGTACCACCATCTTTAGTATGGCTATTCTGCCAAACTTAGGTAGTGGCAGTTTTATACATCCATCTGAGTTTAGAGTTATTTATTTCTGTGCCTTAATCGCCCAGAAGCCCAACCTCTTTAGATTTATGCATTTTAATACCAAAATATGCCCCAGAATATCTGCACTTTAGTATCTTTTCTAACACTATCAGGTTTGTGACATCTGCCAGCTATAGAATCTGGGATTTGCTCAATTCTGTATGCAGACCAGATGTTATAATCAATGGGAAGAGATTAATTTCATGTTTCCAAGTATAAAGGTGCACGTCATCTGCGTACACAGCGAAAGACAATTGCTGAGTGGTAACTGCTAATCCTCTAACAGTGGCAACCTGTAAATGAGACGCCCCTGACAAGCGGCTCCTCCCCAGATCTTTATCCCCAAAGTATCAGGACACCCCAGTGAGGTGAGAGGGCACTTCACACATTATTTTTGTTTCATTACAGTAACTAATTAAGGAGTGCAAATCAGTGCTTTGTAACTGGGTACCTGTCAAGCTCAATGCCCCATTGCCTTTGTATACCTCTGTTTCATGTTGTGGACTGTCTGCCTCTTGTGTTTTTGACTCCGTGTTTGTTTTGTTTGATTGCTTATTATTGATATTTTTGCTTGGTTGACAGTTTGCTGTGCTGACTGGTGCTTAGGAAGTTTTTCTTAACATTTCTCTTTTTTCTCTTTGTAGTATTTCTTCTGTCTCCTGACTTTTAATTCTGATTTTCCTATTTTTTGCACCCTTTTCCAGTCTCACCTTACAAACTCACTGTCATAAATGGGGTCTTTGGTTGACAGTCAGGTTACCCCATGTTCAAGCAAGGACCCTCACTCTAGTCAGGGTAAAAGAGAATCACCCTCAGCTAACCCCTGCTTACCCCCTTGGTAGCTTGGCAGAGCAGTAGGCTTCAACACTTAACTTCAGAGTGCTAGGTGTAAAGTATTTGTACCAACACACACAGTAACGTAATGAAAAACACTACAAAATGACACAAAACAGATTTAGAAAAATAGGAAATATTTATCTAAACAAAACAAGACCAAAACGACAAAAATCCACAATACACAAGTCAAGTTATTAATAAAAATGCAAAAAGAGTCTTTAAGTAGTTTTAAACACACACTAACACTGTTAGCGTAAAAAAAGTACCTTGGTTGTGTCAAAAATAACCCTGCACGGGCGAGTGTGCATCAAAAGGGTTTGCGATGCGTCGATTCCACTCACAAGCAGGACCTTGCATCATTTCTCCTTTCGTCGGGTCGGGCGCATCATTTCTTCTCTCCGCAATGTGTCGATCCGGTCAGCACTCTCGGGTCCGGGCAGGCTTTGCGTTGTTTTTACACGCCCAGCGGTACTTGAATCGGAAATCCAGCCGCACGATGATCCAAAAACCACGCAGCGCGGGTTGTGATCTCCCAGCCTCCGTTAGCAATGCTGCGCATCGATTTTCAGCCGCGGAGCTGGTGGCGCATCGTTTCATCAGCCGCAGATCGGAGTTGTGTCGATCTTTTCCCCGCACAGCGCTCTGTGCGTGGATTTCCTTCTCTTTAGGCTGCCGGCTTCTCCTTTCAGGGTCCCAGGAACTCTCTAGAGATTCCAGGTGCTGGCAGAGAGAAGTCTTTGCTGTCCCTGATACTTCAACAACAGGAGGCAAGCTCTAAATCAAGCCCTTGGAGATTTCTTCTCAAGATGGAAGGCACACAAAGTCCAGTCTTTGCCCTCTTACTCTGGCAAAAGCAGCAACTGCAGGATAGCTCCACAAAGCACAGTCACAGGCAGGGCAGCTCTTCTTCCTCAGCTCTTCAGCTCTTCTCCAGGCAGACGTTCCTCTTGTTTCCAGAAGGGTTTCTAAAGTCTGTGGATTTGGGTGTCCTTCTTATACCCAATTTCTCCTTTGAAGTAGGCCTACTTCAAAGTAAAGTCTCTTTTGAATGTGAAATCCTGCCTTGCCCCGGCCAGGCCCCAGACACTCACCAGGGGGTTTGAAACTTCATTGTGTGAGGGCAGGCACAGCCCTTTCAGGTGTGAGTGACCACTCCTCTCCTCCCTCCTAGCACAGATGGCTCATCAGGAAATGCAGACTATACCCCACCTCCCTTTGTGTCACTGTCTAGTGTCCGGTGCAACCAGCCCAACTGTCAAACTGACCCGGACAAGGAATCCACAAACAGGCCGAGTCACAGAAATGGTATAAGCAAGAAAATGTTCACTTTCTAAAAGTGGCATTTTCAAACACACAACCTTAAAATCAACTTTACTAAAATATGTATTTTTAAATTGTGAGCTCAGAGACCCCAAACTCCACATGTCCATCCGCTGCCAAAGGGAATCTACACTTTAATCATCTTTAAAGGTAGCCCCCATGTTAACCTATGAGAGGGACAGGTCATGCAACAGTGAATAAAGGAATTTAGCAATATTTCACTGTCAGGACATATAAAACACATTACTATATGTCCTACCTTAACCATACACTGCACCCTGCCCTTGGGGCTACCTAGGGCCTATTTTACCGGTGCCTTACATGTAAGAAAAGGGAAGGTTTAGGCCTGGCAAGTGGGTACACTTGCCAAGTCAAATGTACAGTTAAGACTGCACACACAGACACTGCAGTGGCAGGTCTGAGACATGATTACAGAGCTACCTATGTGGGTGGTACTACCAGTGCTGCAGGCCCACTAGTAGCATTTGATTTACAGGCCCTGGGCACCTCTAGTGCACTGTACTAGGGACTTACTAATAAATCAAATATGCCAATCATGGATAAGCCAATTACATAAAATTTTTGTAAAGAAGCACTTGCACTTTAGCAATGGTCAGCAGTGGTAAATTGTCCAGAGTAACAAAAACAGCTAAATCAGAGTCGAGCACACATCAACAACCCGGGAAACGGAGGTAAAAAGTTAAGGGAGACCACGCCAAGGATGAAAGTCTAACACTCACTGTTTAGAGGGATCCTGCAGAGTGACTTCCGAAGGAGTCGCCTCACACTTAGCATTTATTTCTCCTGTTTGAGTGGACGTTAGGCTCTCACATGAGAGTCATCCTACGATTTTCTGGACGTCTAAATACTCCCATACCTTACATTTTGGGAGTATACTACTTACTTAATAAAAACAGGAAGTCATGTATTGGTTAAAGTGCCAGTCTGAAAGCAAACAAAGAACAGAACAGCGAAGAGGGGTGAAAAAGTACCAAACTACAACTAAAAACCAACAGGGCACCTCTAGGCTCCTGTTCAGAACCTGGTCATACATGCTGCAAAAACAACAGTGCTTTGTCCGGGGTACTTTTTAGAATGTTGGGACATTTGTAATGCAAATAACAGTATTTCTCAGTAGTATCTGCCTTACTTACTACAGAGATTGACTTTGATTCCTTTAGTGGGGCACACAAAGTATAGGCCTAGATAAAGATCTGTGGGGGAAAAAAGATCTATTTTGAAATGTCCTACACAGATCATATCAAACAGATCTTGAAGAGAACAAATACATTTGATTTACTAAACCAAGACGGTCCAAAACTCAAAGGAATTAATTAGTGAGTATTTTAGTGCTCAGTGCCCATAGTGAAAGTCAAGCATGTGGTACAGAAACTCTTGTTTATACAAATCAAGTAGTGTAATTACGCATATATGTGGTACAACAACTGACAGAGAAGTCAACATTAGTGGACTGTATCTTACAGGGACGGTCACAGTCCGGTTCTCTGTGTCTACTGTAACAAGTCAATGTTTCGACTCTTGAATAAGCTATCATGCGTCATCATAATAGGATACCTAGAAAGTTACTTGGCCTCAACTCTAAAGGGTGAAACAATCAAAAAGAATATTTTGTGACAGTTTGGTAAACTTATGGTGAAATGTAGATTTTCCTAGTCTATGACGGAAAGTCTTAATTTTATTAATGACACGGAGGCGAGTATTATGCGTTTCTTTTCTTACTTTAATCAACAGCAGCAGTCAAGAAACGTACTACAAATCCCAAGAGGCAAAGAACCAAGAGCCAATGGGATTGAAAAAGTAGTCCTAACAAATGAACCAATGAGGATGTACACATAGCATTATGACATCACTTGACTGCAAACAGCCTTCTTTTCTTGCGAAACAAATCAAGCAGTATTAAATAGAGGAAAAATGGAAAAAAGAATAAAAATAGCCAAAATAAAGGCAAATAAGTCAGAGCAAAAGTAAAAAAATCCATTGAGTTGAGGAAGATCCGGCAAGACAGGAACTGTAGACCATCGAACTGTAGAGGAAGACGATGCACCATGAAGTCAGGCATTCCAGGCGAAGGATGATGGATTAGGAGGAAGTCTGATTGGTGGATGATGGTGCTAAAAGAGGGAGGGAGAAAAGATTAAACAAGAGGTGGGATAATACTCGCCTCCATGTCTTTAATAAAATTAAGACTTTCCGTCATAGACTAGGAAAATCTACATTTTATGTCAAGACCGGAGGCTCCTATTATTCCAGTTTAAAGCATATTAATTACATTCAATGAAACATTATCAACAGGTTTCCAATAAAAAACTTTAAATACATTATCATTTGACCAGTCTGCAGATTTAAGAATCTCCTCTAGACGGGAACCAGCCCAGAAAGCTTTGGAAGCCATAGCTCCTCTAGAAGAATGAGGCGCAGACATGGAAGTGTCAATAGCCAAGGACATAATCCATTTGACCCAATGAGCCAATGTGGCGGTGGAAACAGGGTTGTAGGGTTTTCTGAAAGAAATAAGAATTTGGGATACAGAGGGTGTTCTCAAATCTGCAGTCTTTTGTTCGTATATTTTTAAGCATTGTCCAACACATAACTTTGGGGGCTGTGGAAAATAAGGATAGAAAACCGAAGTTAGATTAGTCTTAGTTCGACGAACCACTGTAAATAACACTCCAGATGGAGTGAATTGGCAATTAGATATGTCTAAAGCTTTGACATCAGAAAGACGTTTAATAGAAATAAGACATAACAATATTGTCAGCTTAGCGGATAACATTTTCAAGGAAAGCATTAAATTATCAGGCAATGACAAAAGGAATTTTAAAACTATATTGACATCCCACAATTGACTGTATTTGGGCATAGGAGGATTATAAAACTTTACTCCCTTCAAAAGTCGTCAGACAAGAGGATGTTCTCCCACTGATTTTCCATTCACATAGGCATGGTTGGAAGATATAGCTGATCTTTAAAGGTTAATGGTGCGAAAAGCTTTGCCTTTGCTGGCTTCTGCAACAAGGAATTTGACAACAAAAATCACATCTGCTGAAAAGGAATCAATGTGTTTTCCCAAACACCAGCTGTGCCATAAAGACCAGGCTGGTTTATAAGCTTTCTTGGTGCCCAGGATTGTGAGATGTATTGTGAAGCTTCCGACGAAATGAGAGTGAGAGTCTGGGGGTTCCTGAGATTTTCCATGCCGATAAGGTCAGGAGATTGTCTAAAATGAGGGTGTTGGGACGGTGGAGCGGGTCCAACAAGAGATTCGGGAAAGAAGGAAGAAGGAAAGGGAAGTCCACAGAAAGTTCCAAAAGGGTGGGAAACCAGATTTGGGATTGCCAGAATGGGGCTATGAGAACCAAGGAGGCTTGCTGACGTCTGAGTTTTGCAAGCGCCCTTCTGATCATGAGAAAAGGAAGGAAAGCGTAATTGAGGGAGAGAGACCAATCTTGTAAAAAGGCATTGGATGCCAAGGCCAATGGATCTGGGCACCAACTGTAAAATTGAGGAAGCTGAGTGTTTAGGCGGGATGCAAACAGATCTATTACAAAAGGGCCCCATTTGTTCTGAATTTTTGGGAACATTGAGGAATGAAGCTTCCAATCGCTGGAGTCTCGGAGATGGCGTGAATGCCAATCTGCTACTGAGTTCAGAGAACCTGGAAGATACTCTGCATGAACCGAAAGATGGTTTGAAAGGCAAAATTCCCAAAAGCTCTTGGCTAGTTCTGCCAAGGGTTTGGATTTTGTGCCCCGAGGTGATTTATATATCGGACCACTGAAATATTGTCCATCCTGAGAAGGATAGCACAGTGAACTTTGTTCTTTGCTAGGCTTCTGATTGCAAAGGAGCCGGCAAGCATCTCTAAACAATTGATATGCAATTTGGACTCTTCTGAAGACCAAGTACCTCCAGTCGAGACTGGTCCACATTGGGCCCCTCAGCCTAAGCGGCTTGCATCTGATTCTAACACAAGATCTGGGGCTGATGCAAAGATATTTCTTCCGTTCCAAGCGTCTAAATGGTCTATCCACCATTGAAGCCCTGTACACGAGTCGAAATCTAGTGGGATAGTGTCTGAATATAACAGGCCTTTTCTCAAATGTTGAATCTTTAGTCTTTGGAGAGCCCGATAATGCAGGGGACCTGGGAATATTGCCTGAATGAGGAAGAAAGAAGGCCCACTATTCGAGCCAGAGATCTGAGGTAGATGAGTGAGCTGTGTAAAATCTGAAGGATCTCGGATTTTATGGATTTTATTTTTGCAGCCGGAGAAGGAGGGTGGCCGAAAGTGAATTTTTTTTTGGAAGCCTAAAAATTCTATAAGTTGAGTCGGAATGAGAATGGATTTTTCTCTGTTGATGATAAAGCCTAAGTCGGCTAATAGAGAACAAGTCAGGGTTAAGTGAGATAGAAGAGACAGGGGAGACTGGCTCAATATGAGAATGTCGTCTAAATAAATGATGAGTCTCACACCTTGAGCTCTCAGAAAAGCTACCACTGGGTTCATGAGCTTGGTGAAGCACCTTGGAGCTGACGATAGACCGAAGGGTAGAGAGGTAAAATGAAACAGTTGGTCTAGCCACTAGAATTTGAGAAATTTCCTGAAGTCTGGATGAATTGGAACCACTAGGTATGCATCTTGAAGGTCTAGACGAACCAACCAATCTTTTTGGAGGAGCGTATCTCTGAGGTGAAGGATGGCTTCCATTTTGAAGTGTTGATAGACCACAAACTGATTGAAATGTTTGAGATTGATTACGGGCCTCATCTTCTTGATCTTCTTTTGAACTAAGAAAATGGGGCTGGTAAATCCTGAAGGATGGGGTTGGGTAAGAGAAATGGCTTGTTTTTGCATAAGAGGATGGACTTCTAGAGAAATGAGATTGTACATTTCTGTGGAAAAACGAGGAGGGGGAGGTAGCTCTTTTTGAATAGGATCTGAGTAAAGATCGATCATGTAACCTTGAACTGTGTTCAGAATCCAAGGATCTGAAGTGATTGACAACCATTTTGGAAGAAAATAACAAAGACGACCTCCTATTGAAAAGGATCCGAAAGGTGGGCTTACCTGATTGGTTGGAGGATCTGGGATTCCTGTAGCCTCTGGAACAGATGCCTCTGCCCCTCTGCGGATAGAATTGGGGCCTGTATTCCTGGTAGGATGGATTGTAGAATCCACTGGAACCTTGGTTAGAGTAACCGCGGCCGGCAAAGCTTTTCCTGCCTTTGCCGGCCCTGGCAAAATCACGTTGAGTGAACATTTTCTTTAAGGATTTCTGAGCCTTGTCTAGAGAAGTGAAGGTGGCCACATATTTGCTTAGTTCTTTAATGAACGACTCTCCAAAAAGTAAACCTTCGGTCTTGATGTGAGGATGTACAGTCGCTAAGTTAACCAATTTCGGGTCCAGTTTCAGTAGAAGGCCTTTCCTCCTTTCATGGGTAAGGGCGGAATTGGCATTTCCGAGGAGGCAGAAAGAGCACTGAACCCACAGAGAGAGTTCCTCAGGGTCGATGAAGGTACCATCCATTCTAGCTGCCTCAGCCAAATCAAAAATACGAGTAAGGGGACCGACCACATCTAAAAGTTTGTCCTGGCAGGAAGACCATGCCTTCTCAACTCCTTTCCGAGGATCTTTACCAAGTTTTGTAAAAAATGTGAGTAAAGGCTGATCATTTGAGGGCGTAATAGTGGATTTATGAGAAAGGGAAGGACGTGGGCATTCGGATTTCAACTTGGCCCTGGTCTGCTTATCCAAAGGGGAAAACAATTTGGCAGCAACATATTCGCCCACATGGTCCGCCGGAGTCCCCTCAGTAGAGTTGGGATGAAGGATGTGACAAGGGTCAAACAAAGGTAAACCTTCAGAGTCGAAAAGGATCATGGGCTTGGAAGAGTCAAAGGAGGATAGCTTAGGTTTCTTTGAAGGGATGGAAGGTAAGGAACTGTCGTCGTCCCTGTCAGATAAATAGGTATCTGAATCAATGTCAGGCATGTCATCATCCGTATCAGGGATGGAAGAAATCAGGATAGGAGGTATAATGTTTTTTGATTTTGATTTACGTTTTAAAGACGTTTTGACATTCTCCAAATTTTTATTCTCCTTGGAAGGAGCCTTATGAGGAACCACATCCTTTTCCATGTGTGAGGAAACCTCACTCTCCTTTTGCGCCATTTTTTGTATTTTTTTGGGTTGTTTAGAGGGTGAAAGGCGCTGACTGCATTCCCCCGCAGTTTGGGCCGAAATCGTTTTAGAAATTATGTTAGAAAAAAGAAGATTCCAAATTTGTAGATAATTTTGGGATGGAACAAGAAACAGCCTGTTGAACAGAGCTTTTGATAAAGGAGTTAAGCTCTTGTCTAATTTGATTAAAATCATGAGGGACATCCTGTCCCAAAGGAGAACCATCTGTCTCCATACTGTGTATTAAAATAAATGTAGCTGTATTGAAGCTTCAAGGGAAACCAGCAAAAAAGGGGTTAAATTAGTGGAGGGAGGGCTGAAAACGAAAGCTCCGCCTGTGGGCGGTATTGAGGAAGAATTTGGACGATGTGCTGATGCTGGCTTGGACGAAAGTAGACAGGCAGGAGAGCAGTTGCGGTAAGGGGAGCAGAAAAACAGTAAGCTTGGAGAGAATTGCATTTTTTTAAAAGTACAGGAAGGAGAAGGCTGTCGACGCTGCTCTCGTTTCCTCA
The DNA here is from genome assembly GCF_031143425.1 of Pleurodeles waltl. Classification (NCBI taxonomy): domain Eukaryota; kingdom Metazoa; phylum Chordata; class Amphibia; order Caudata; family Salamandridae; genus Pleurodeles; species Pleurodeles waltl. Next base: position 1,146,168,146 of record NC_090444.1, on the reverse strand, counting down.
GATGCAGTGAAAATGGTGACCGCTGTCTGAGGCGACGAGAGAAACGTTGAAAACACAGAGCGCGAGGAGCAGCGCTCCGATATTGAGTGCGGCAACTTGCTGACTAGAAAATAAAGCAAAACGTGCTACCGAGCGGCATGAAAACAGTACCGAGAAATATTTCAATAAATACACAATTATAGTAATAACAAAAGTAATAATACATGGGAAAAAGGTGTAAAGGTACTTAACTTGACTGCGAGCAGCAAGAAAAGAGAGCTGTTCGCAGTCAAGTGATGTCATAATGCTATGTGTACATCCTCATTGGTTCATTTGTTAGGAGTACGTTTTCAATCCCATTGGCTCTTGGTTCTTTGCCTCTTGGGATTCGTAGTACGTTTCTTGACTGCTGCTGTTGATTAAAGTAAGAAAAGAAACGCATAATAGGAGCCACCGGTCTTGACATAAAATTTAGATATCTGTATATTTAATGATGCGGTTGATGCAGCAGTAAACTTGCTGGCAGAGTCCAGAGCAGACTGGATCATGGGAAAGACATAAGGATACCACTTTAGTGGCACTGGCAGAATTGTAAACCCCCTCTGAATAATGACAAAAAAGAGTCAGGTAGGATTGACAAGACGATAGTGAGATTGAGGGTAAATGTGTTCTCAATATGAGCCTGCAGTGCTTAGCACTTCAGCCCTGAGCTAGTTAATCATTGCTAGTCTCTATTATTATTGCTTTGATGGAAAGTGAGGGTTTCAGTAGATAAGAAGAAAGTCAGAAACGTAGCCCATGATTAAGGTACATTCATCTTCACAGAACCTTTGGATGATATTCCTCATTTGATAACAGGCATTAGTATTGTAGCTTAGGTATTCTGGTGCTGATCCCTCTATTTTGAGATTAGATGTACTAATGATTATAGGGAGATCAAAAAGACCTTGACAGAGTAAAGTAACATTTTCTCCTTCATTCAAAAATAACTCAAATTATGTGGATGCTTTCCAGAACTGATAGACAGTACTTGATGCAGTAAAAGGAGATTGTTCAATTTCGAAACAAGGCTAATAATAGGACCAGGCACCACTAGACAAACCACTGACAGATTTATTTATAACCACCAGGATCTATGTTTTTAGAATGGTGTGACACTGTGACATCATTGGGGAGTTGGAAATAGTGCTCCAGCACTCAGCTCTACACTCGGCAGCGGAAGATCATTCTTATTTTGATGACAAACTCTTCGAGAGCCAAGCCAGCCTTTTTCTGGAGAGCCAGCTCGCTTTGAAGAGGTCACCACTTTAATTGTAAAAGGGAAAATGACAACCCTGAGACACTTGTCCTGGGGAATTCATAGATACATTTTCCACTTGATGAATTCATAAAGAGAAGGCATTGGTGGAAGGGTCTGGTATTGCAAGCTCAAATATCTTAGCACTCTCTTATGTGTACAAGTGAATTTAAAAGTGAATACGTTTTATGTAAGTTAAATAAATATCAAATGTTTTACTTTACTTTACTACGGCTTGGTGTAGACATAATTTCTTTGAATGGATTATTTTTTAATTATAGCAAAATGCGTGACGACTTTGCCTATCATGTACACTAGAAATGTAATGGTTAGACAGTGCTTAGTAGGCAGCTTGGAGCCACTAGTTTAGGTGTTTCAACAACCTACTGAGAAGCATATGACATTTCTTGGTATTCAGGAAGCACTTTTACACGTGAGATCAATAATATAAAAGGATGCAAATCACTTACGCTCAAGAAATTGAGAGAGTTACACCTGAAGTGATAAATATAGTTGATACTCGATGTCGATATAGAAGAACAGGCTGTGCCAGGAACCACACAGGGTGAAGGATGAAGTGGTTGCCCCAGATGTTGAACTAGATGAAGAAAAAACTAAATAAGTCTTGCCATGCTTCTTCTTTCCAGGACAATCTCCCAGTATTGCCGCCACCGGCATGGCGGCCCAGACCAGCATATAATGGAAGTGGCAAAACCGCCACTGGCGTAAATCCGCCACCGCCTGGCGATCGCAGAGTTACATACCCGCCGGATAATGTACCTGTTTACCACCAGCCTTTCCCTGGTGCTTTACCCCACCAGGGAAAGGCTGGCGGAAAGGGTGCCACTGGGCCCCCTGGGGGATCCTGCACTGCCCATGCACTTGGCATGGGCAGTGCAGGGGCCCCTGTGCACAGCCCCGTCACGCATGTCACTGCCCAATTTACGGGCAGTGATACACGCGACGGGTGCTGCTGCACCCGCCGCACTGCTACATTACCGCCGGGAGCCGGCGTCTATGTACAGGCCATGCATTCAGCTGGCCCGGCTGACGGAAACACTGTTTCCGCCCACCGGCCCAGTGGAATGTTAGTAATTTGGCCGGTGGGGTCTTCAACGCGCTGGCAGTCTTTTGTAGACCGCCAGCACCGAACTCGGCAAGTTTTCCCACCGAGTTAGTAATGACCACCTATGTCGTCTAGTCCAATGCCTGGCCACGCTGTCCAAAAGTATGTTGTATTTTGCATTTTCATGTGTGCTCTGTTATACATGTTAACACCCTCATTTTGGAGGATGAAATAGGTGTCAGTAGCCAAGGATTCAATGGCTAAATGCCACATGTTGCATATAACAAAAATAAAGACATAATTACATAACATATTTTATCAATCCCACTCCAGCTCCGGCCAGCAGACCCCCATTCAGCCCCATCCTGACTGAGTAAATGCACATAGGGTATACCAATACAGGGGGTGCCCTGCACAGGAGGCACTAAAAGAGACGTTGATTGCTGCCCAAGAACAGCCGGGCGCTGTCGCCTTTGAAACTATGACAGATCCGTGAGGTCCCAAGATGGCGGCTCCCTGAGACTGCGGGCCATTTCACTCAGGCCCACGCAGCTCCATTGGAGTCAACTGCTGCGGTGCCCGATCGAGGAGCGACATGGGGCTGCTGAGGGGACATTGAAGCAGCTAGCAGCCTCAATCCAGCTCGAAGACCAGCTGAGGGCAAGAAGGCCCGACTACTGAGAAAACCATTTGCTGAGCCAGAGAGATTGTTCCGTTCCAAGGTGGAGGCAGGACTGCACAGTGGGATGGCTGGAGGGCCTCTGGGGATGATGCCAGCATCCTGCTGTGCGGAGGTGGGGAGAGCCCTGATCTGAGGCCCAGACCATGCTGAGAGAGGTCGGGCAAGCGTTGCAGAGGAGCCAGTCATGGGCCCATGGGATCGACAGGTGGGAGGATTGCCTGGCCGCCCACTGCAGAGAGATAGTTGTGCAGGGCTGACCAATGACGCTACTGGAGCGGCAGAGCAGGAGGGACCCACCCTGGGGACCCATCCTGGAGACCATGCACAGGAGGGCTAATACAACAGACACAGCTTCATAAAAGGAGGGCCCGGGATGGTCACAGTTGTCCCCGGCAGCACCAGGCCCGATTGACCATAACCACTCTTAGAGGAGCATGGGCCTATTGAGAGACACTTCACCTTGAGAATAACCACAGCTGGGAACAGGCCCGTATCATACCACAGAGGGGTAGAGGCCTTGATCAGTAGCGTGGCCCCCATTGGAAGACTTGGCAACAATGCACACTCCGCTGACTCGGTGGGGCTGTGAAAGGTGGAGACATTTGAAAGATCATACAGCCATACTTTGCACGCACTGTACCTGAGATGCCCCAGCTGCCCCCTGACATCACAATGCTGGCTACTTGCAACTGAGAACTGGGCACCAGCTGCTACCACCCGACGTGGGAGAGGGAGACGCCTTGTCTGGACACAACCTCACAAGCTCCATCCTGTGCCAATACTCTCACCCCGATCAAGAATCCCTCCAACAGACGCACCTACAGAAGGGCCTTCTGGTTTACCGCCAACCTCCACGTATCTAAGCAAACCTGCCGTAGACTTGAAAGAAAGTGGCGCCAAGATCGGACTCTGGACAACCACACAGCCTTCAAAAACGCCATCTGCAGACACCATCATCTCATTCGAACCACCAAGAGAACCGCCTTCAGAGACCGAATCAACAACAACGCACACAGCCACAAGGAGCTCTTTAACATCGTGAAGGAAAACTCCAACCCCAGGTCCAACGCTAACGACATCCCACCATCTCAAGACCTCTGCGACTCCCTAGCCTCCTACTTCCACCGCAAGATTGCAGACATCCACAACAGCTTCAGCACCCAGACCCCCCCGGCAACCACCAACACCACAGATTCACCCCCGACCAACCTCCTGCTTTCCTGTCCCACGTCAACAATAACAACACCATCGAAATCATGAACACCATCCACTCTGGCTCGCCATCTGACCCCTGCCCTCACCACATCCTAAACAAAGCAAGCTCCATCATCGTACCCCAACTACGGAAGATCATCAACAGCTCCTTCGAGTCTGCCGGAGAGCTGGAAACACGTCGCGATCAACGCCCTCCTCAAAAAACCCAAGGCGGACCCAAAGGACCTCAAGAACTTCTGGCCTATCTCCCTGCTCTCCTTCCTGGCAAAAGTGATCGAGAAGGCTGTCAACAGACAACTAACCCGCTTCCTCGAGGAGAACTGCAAATTGCACCCTTCCCAATCCAGATTCCGCAGCAACCACAGTACCGAAACTGCCCTCATCGCCGCCACAGCCGACATCAGAACCATACTGGAGAATGGCAAAACCGCGGCCCTCATCCTCCAGGACCTCTCTGCTGTGTTAAACACCATCTGCCACCACACCCTACGCTCAGATCTGGGGAGCATTAGAGAAGTGGGAAGGTAGATGGGCAAAGAAGAAAGATAAGCGGAAGCGAGATTCGCAAGAGGGGTCTGAAGATGTTAAAAAAGAAAGGGAATCAGTAACGATGCTTCCGATGAGAGAGATTCCAGGGGGGCAGTTTGTTCATGTTCCATGGCACAGGAGTGATATATTGTCATTCACAAATGATTACCCAAAACTGAGAGAGAAACCGGTCGAGTGGTATCAGCAGACAGACAGGTTTGTGAAACTTTCCAAATGTCTGAAGGAAGACATAAACACATTGTTGGAGATAGTGGTCCCAGCCGACTTATGGGTTGAGTGTAAGAGTGCAGTGGATTGGCCAACAAGTGAACCAGAAAGGGATAAAGTAACGGGTGCACCTTCACCTGAGGTGATGAAGCATCACTACAAGGTGATTGAGTTCCTGAAGACAAGAATTTCTCCCAAAAATATTGACTGGCAGAGAATCAACAGAACGGTTCAAGAGTCTAAGGAGTCAATACATACCTATTATGAAAGATTGTTAAAGGCATTCAAAGAGTACAGTGGTAAGGAAGCAATTGAGCCGAAAGTCATGTTGCATTTTGTGTTCAGGTTCGCCAAAGGTTTGAGACCGGAAGTAGGACAGATGATTAAGAGCCATTTGATTTGTTGGTAGGCAAAGCCGATTGATGAAGTGTTGCAGTATGCAAAATACTGTAGTGATGAGATTGAATTGAAGCAGAAAAAGCTGAAAGAGAAAGCAAGGGTGATGCAAATAAAGGCAGCTCATACAGGAGCGCAAGGAGCTTTAGTACCACCTTTGCCGCCGCAGCAGAGAACTGTTATGTTCCAGCCTCAAATGAGAGGTAGAGGTCGTGGATTTGACGTGATGCGTGATCAAGAGTTGGGTACTGTAGTGGTTCAGAATGACATGCAGGGGATGAAAAAGATGTTGCTGTGTCATTTGTGCGGAAACGTGGGACACTGGAAGCGGGAGTGTCCGTTGATGGCGCAGGATGGTGTCGTTCAGCAGGGTGGTGATGTCAGTACATTTCAAACTGTGAAAGTCCCAAGAATTAAAGGATTTTTTCCTAATGTTCAGAATCGAGTATAGAATTTCCAACCCATGCAGCAAATGCAAGTGCCGCATGCACAATTAACACAGTTGCAACCAATGCAGCAGCAGGTTCCCATGGTACCTAAACAGCAAATGCAAATACCTCAAGCCCCGATGGAGCAGCAAAAGGTGATGCTTACTCAGCAGGTCACAAGTCAGAGACAAGACAGAAGTATGACACAGTATGCCAATTTCCATTTTACAGTGAGGATGGAATAAACGAAGAATGGATGAGTGATAGTTCGGATGAAGGACCATATGTGGTTGCAGCATCCCTAGAGGTAGATCAGAGAGGACCTTTTGTGAAGGGAAAGGTGATGAGTTACAAGGTCTCATTTTTGGTGGACACAGGAGCTACACGCTCTACAGTGAGAAGTGTGGAAGTTCCGAATTTGCCTCTTTCAGGCAATACAGTTCAAGTTATGGGCATGGAGAATAGACAGTTGACAAACCCAATCACAGAATCAGTGCAGGTTGAGATCGGCAATTACCAGGGACTACATAGATTTGTAGAATGTGATTCGAGTCCAGTATCCCTACTGGGAAGAGATTTACTGTGTAAGACAAATTGCTCCATTAATTGTTCGGACACTGGAATTGAAGTACAAACTAATGGTGATGATGAAGAAGAACAGGTGACTGAAATGGTGATCAACAATGCTAGTGAGGAATACCCATTAATTGAATTTTCCCAATGTTTACTTTGAAAGAATTACATGCAGACTTACAGGAAACGGTGAAAAGAAGAGGTCTGGGACCTGACATGTAAAGAAGTAGGTCTTTATTAAGGGAGTGGAGCCAATTAAGAGTACTTTGAAGCCAAATTCAGTATTTCCACAACTTCCACAGTATAACATGCCACAAGATGTTTTGATTAAAGTAGCACAAATAATTGGAGATTTTCTAAAACAAGGAGTTTTGAAGGAAGTGTTAAGCAGTCCATGTAATTCACCAATAATGGCAATAAAGAAGCCATGTGGGAAAGTGCACGTTGTGCAGGACTTGCGAAAAGTGAATGATTTAATGGTCAAGTGTTGTCCAATGGTGCCAATTCCAGCAGTGATACTGTTTCAGATTCCTTCCGATGCAGAGTGGTTCACAGTGGTTGACTTGTCACAAGCTTTCTTTTCTGTGCCTCTTCATGAGGATAGTCAGTTTCTTTTTAGTTTCAAATTCCTAGACAGAGTCTACAGCTGGTGCAGGCATCCTCAAGGGTATACGGAGTCACCATCACTGTTTAATCAGATCTTGAAAAAGAACCTGGAGTCATTGGCATTGCCCTACCAATTGACTTTGGTGCAATACATTGATGATTTGCTGATCGCATCCAGAACAAGGGATGAGTGTTAAGTAGACTTGATTGCCCTGTTGAATCATTTAGGGAAATTTTGGACATAAGGTCTCACCTGTAAAATTGCAATATTGTCAGACATCAGTGAAATACTTGGGACATAAGATTGAAAAGGGATTAAGGAGAATCTCCAGAGAAAGAATTACCATGATACTGCAGAGAAGTCCTCCGACTTCGCAGAGAGATGTCAGAATGTCTTTGGAAATGGTGGGGTACTGTAGACAGTGGATCCCAAACTTTGCTGAGATTGTGAAACCCCTACAGCAGTTGACACATGAGGAAGTTACAGATCCTATTACCCTAGATGAAGGTCAGATGAAAGCGTTCACTGAATTGAGAGAGAGTTTGTGCAGAGCTCCAACGTTGGGAATGCCTGATTACACAAATTCATTCACATTGTTTTGTTATCAACGTGATGCTTGTTCTTTGTCTGTCTTGACACAGGTCCATGAAGGTGCTTATCGCCCAGTAGCCTATTTTTCAGCTACCTTGGACCCGGTCGCAGCAGCTTTACCAGGTTGCCTACGTGCAGTAGCCGCAGTTGGTCAAAGTCTTTCCCAACACGAGGGGGTAGTCATGGGATACCCTTTGACGGCAATGGTAGCACACTCTGTTGAAATTTACTGACAAGGACGAAAACACAATACTTGACGGGTGCAAGATTGACAAGGTATGAGACGAGCATATTTGGTGCTCCAAATGTGACATTGAAAAGATGTACAGTGTTGAATCCAGCGACATTGCTTCCAAGTGATACTGTTGAAATTGAGAAAGAAGAAGAAATTGAGCACGTTTGTCTTGAGGTAACTGAGCTGTGTACAAAACCAAGACCTGATATTAGAGACGCGCGTTTAGAAGAAAATGACCAAATTGTCTTAGTTGATGGTTCATGTCTCAGAGATGGAACAGGGACATTGAGAGCTGGATATGCAGTATGCACAATCACAGGCACGTTAGAAGCTTCCTGGCTTCCAGGTGTATATTCTGCACAGTAGCAGAATTGGTAGCTCTTACTAGAGTATGCTATGTTTCTGCGAGACTAAGAGTCACAATCTATACAGATAGTCAGTATGAATTTTGAATTGTTCATGATTTTGGTCAGTTGTAGTCGCAGAGAGGTTTCATGACCTCAGCTAGAACACCAGTGAGAAATGGCGACAGAATAAAAGAGTTACTGTACGCAATACAGTTACCTGAAGAAATTGCAATGGTAAAATGCAGTGCACACCAAAAGACGCATGATTAAATTTCATTGGGAAATGGATATGCAGATCAAGTCGCAAGGTTTTGCGCACTGAACTGTATATCGTTTAAAGTCAAGTGGGGAATTGATGCCTGAGGAAGAGAACAATTGCACAAGTTATGCCTTAATTGCACAAGTTATGCCTTAAAAGTGATTGATACTCTAGAAGAATTGAAAACCTTGCAGGAAAATGCAGACAAAGAGGAGAAACGACTTTGGGTAAAGCTGAAATGTATCCAAAGGCCTGAATTTGGATTTCTGAGGAGGGTAAGGTGTTGCCCAATAGTTTATTGTCTCAGATGGCCAGGTACTACCATGGCCAGGCACATATTGGAAGGGATGCCATGGTCAGGTTGTTCAAGGTTGATTGGTTCAATCCAAAATTCAGGCAAGCAGCAGAGGCAGTGTGTCATCAATGTGTAATTTGTCAGCAACTAAATATGGGAAAAGGGACAGTGGTGAATTTGAGCCACATTGGAAGAGCAGGGGGTCCATTCAGCAGAATGCAATTGGATTTAATTGAGATGCCTGCATGTGGTGGTTTGAAGTACGTGTTGGTGATTGTGTGTGTCTTTAGTCATTGGATTGAAGCATACCCCACACGAAGAAAATGACAGTCTCACAGGAGCAAAGCTGTTGCTTAGAGAGTTAATACCACGGTTTGGATTTCTGATCTCTTTAGAATCAGATAGGGGAACTCACTTCAATAACGAGGTGATCAAGCTCTTATGTGCAGCACTAAATATTGAGCAGAAGTTGCATTGTAGCTATCGACCTGAAGCATCAGGACTAGTGGAGCAAATGAATGGTACATTGAAATCAAGAATTGCCAAGATGTGTGCTGCAACCAATGTGAAATGGCCAGATGCATTATCTTTGGTGTTAATGTCAATGTGAAATATACCTGACAGGAAGACAGGGCTGTTGCCCCATGAGATCCTCATGGGCAGAGCAATGAGATTGTCGGCAATTCCAGCTAATGCACTTGTCAATATTATAGATGATATGGTGTTGGACTACTGCAAGGATCTGGCTGATGTGGTTAGCTCTTTCCCTCAGCAGGTGCAGGCTGCTACCCTGCCACCCACCCAGGTCACAATCTGAGAGCTGGAGATTGGGTCATCATCAAAAATCACGTTCGCAAAACCTGTTTGGAACCACGTTGGAAAGGTCCGTACCAGGTGGTGTTAACAACTACGACAGTTGTAAAGTGTGCAGGACTGCCAAATTGGATACATGCAAGCCATACAAAGAGAGTGGTGAGTCCGCAAGATCATGAAGAAGTGTTGTTGAGAGCACCAACAACATCAAAACAAGTGACTGTAAATGAGCCGGAACAAGAGCAAGCTGAACCTGAGGTTGAACCTGAGCTTGTGGAAGATGGGTCTATCACCCCTGTAAGAGACGAGAGTGAAGAATTACAGGATGGTGAGCAAGAGCCTAACTCAATGGCTACAGCAGGAGAACCAAGCACAGCAGGGGTTCTCCCAGAAGCAGGCGGTGCTGAAAGGCAAACAGAACGAGTGCCAGATCAGGAGGGTGAAAGAGTTGGGACAGATTAAATTCAAAGTGATTCAACTCCTCCTGAACCCACTGCAGGTCCATCAAGAGAAAACACCATAGAGAAAGAAAAGGGAAAGAGTCCAATCCTGAGGAGAATATTGACAGAATGAATGAGAAAAGGAGATAATTGGCCTAAATCGCAAATTGGGAAGAAGAAGGAATTGGTCATGAATGAAACAATAGAGGAAGAAGTGGATACTATGAGAAAGTAAGAATTAAGTGAAGGAGAATTAGGTGGTGAATGAAGGTTGAAAAGGAAGAGAGTAGCAAGTTGAAGATACGCAGGTCCTGAGTGGGCATATGCAGCTACAAGTGAATGGCAGCACAAGTTTATGTCCTTTTGTTTTGATAGAGAAGTTCTGAGTCAGTACTTTGATGTAACCTGAAGGTGACCAAAAGACTGAGTTGTTGAGCTGATCTAAAGAAAACATGAAAAGAAAAGACTGTTGGAATAAAACCTGAAAAGACATTGATAACCTGATATACAATTGAAACCCGAATGTGACAAGCTGCTAATTGATTTTTGACAAAAGAGAAAAAGGTTCCTGGGTGTAAAACTGAACTGCGAGAAATAAATATTTTTCTTCATTTTTTTTATTTTTCTGTTGCACTTTATCTAAGAGTTGCTTCTACTTCCTGATTCTTTACAGATCATGGCTGAGTTAAATAACCAAGTTAAGAATATTAAATATTGTAGGTATTTGAGTGTTGGAATAGCAATTATGTGTGGAATAATGTTTATAAAAATGATTGTGGGAATGTCTATTCATGATATGAAAAAAGGCTAATAATGTTTCTGTTCCTGAGACTACCACACTAACAGCTTTAGAAAGGTTTAATTTAGATGAGAAATACTTGCATGACTATACTAATGCTCAAGAAGAGCTTTCTTCTAATGTATTCTATCGCTTGTTGAGTGAGTATGTTGAGACGATGGATGCAAGGAATTGTCTTGTGTGTACACAAATTCCTTCCTCTGTGGAAGAAGGGGTTACGTACCATAGTCTGCCATTAACATATGGCATAAGCTGTAGTCTGCTACTAACAAGATTCTATAACCAAGAGTATATACAGTACTTTTATTCAAATTATGACCTTGTGTTTTCTTTTGTTCCTATTATTAGATATTTGAGTAAGATAACTAGAGAGCATGATATAGTATTAGTTATAGGCTTCTTTGAACCAACATTAACGTTTGGCACCCCGTACACTCACAAAAATAATCTGACATGTTTACTCACCCCGTTAGAAAAGAGCTTTATAGGGCATAGTGATGACAGGAGAAAGGCATTCAAGGAGAAATTAGAGAAAGAATTAGAGAAGAGAATTTATAAGAATGATTATGCTTACACTGCTATTACAACACAAAGGAAATTAGCTTTAGATGCATGACATGTAGGGAAGCTTTGTATATATAGTTCAAAATCATGCACTGACACTTTGTGGGAATGAGTGAATGTAGGCATATGTTTTTGTTTCAGAGTAAATGGACTTTTATGCTGAATGGTCAGGACCCTGTGATTCCTGGAATCTACTATATTTGTGGGCTTAATGCTTATTACCGTCTTCCTAGAGGATGGTATGGGACATTTTATTTGGGGATAGTTTTCCCTAAAATTTATCAGATAGATGATTTAACCTCTTAGCTGCTGGGCCGTTTCTCCCCCCAGTGCTGAGCCCTTTTTTGGCTATTTGGGGTAGTTCGCGCTTAGGCCTTCATAACTTTTTGTCCACATAAGCTATCCACGCCAAATTTGCGTCCTTTTTTTCCAACATCCTAGGGATGCTAATGGTACCCAGAGTTTGTGGTTTCCCCTGGAGGAGACCAAGAAATTAGCCAAAATACTGTGAAAAGTTCATTTTTTTCAAAAAAATTGGAAAAAAGGGCTGCAGAAGAAGGCTTGTGGTTTTTTCCCTGAAAATGGCATCAACAAAGGGTTTCTGGTGCTAAAATAACCATCTTCCCACCTTTCAGGAATAGGCAGACTTGAATCAGAAAACCAAATTTTTCAACACAAATTTGGCATTTTACTGGGACATACCCCATTTTTACTATTTTTGGTGCTTTCAGCCTCCTTCCAGTTAGTGACAGGAATGGGTGTGAAACCAATACTGGATCCCGGAAAGCTAAACATTTCTGAAAAGTAGACAAAATTTTGAATTCAGCAAGGGGTCATTTGTGTAGATCCTACAAGGTTTTCCTACAGAAAATAACAGCTGAAATAAAAAAATATTGAAATTGAGCTGAAAACAACAGCCATTTTTCTTTATGTTTTACTCTGTAACTTTTTCCTGCGATGTCATATTTTTGAAAGCAATATACCGTTACGTCGGCTGGACTCTTCTGGTTGGATATATAGGGCTTGTAGGTTCATCAAGAACTGCAGTTGGTTTTCATTCTATACTGGGGAGGGGGGAGACACGGAAGAGCTTCCGTGTCTCACAGGGAACAAAAAAATAAAAAATTAATCCTTGGGTGCGACGCACCCGAGGATTTATTAACCCCTCCCTGGTGTCAGCCACTGGTCGTGACCCGCACCCGCGCTTAAGAGGTTAAAGAAGTTTCTGAAAGTGACTGAATTACATCATAAGCGACAGAGGAGGGAAACCTCTTCTGCAATTGTGGGAGATATTTTTGGTGCAGTAATTCCTTCTGTAGGAGTTATTTTGAATGCAATCAAGATACGAAAGTTGTCTACTGCTGTGGATAACATGCTGACAAACTTTACAGGGGCAATACTCCTGTTAGATACTGAATTAGCTGCGGATAGAGCTATGACGCTTCAAAATAGGCTTGCTTTAGACATAATTTTAGCAAAAGACGGCAGAGTCTGTAGGATGATTAATGCTAGGCATTGTTGTTCTTACACATACCTAATAATGATAAGGAGATAAAAGATTTACTTACTAACTTAACTAATTCAAGTAAGGATTTGAAAGAACTGAAGGAACCAGGGGTTTGGGAAAAGGTTGGAAAAGGTTTTGCTTCAGTAGGCAATTGGTTTAGTCAAATTTGGAATGGGTATTATTGATAATTGTACAGGGAATATTAATTGTGATTGTTTGTATATTAGGATTATGGGGTATATGCAATTTATGTCAAAGGATACAATTAAGGAGATCTAAAAATAATCAGAGGAGGGAAGAACAACCCAGGGGAAGAATCTATGGAGAAACTGCAAGAAGAAGACAAAATACACCAGAGACTGTTTTGTAAAATGATGGTAAGGAAAGGTGTGATGACATATTTAGTCATCAGAGGAGGGACTGTTGAAGCAGACATTGCTAATTAAGAAAATTATTAATGATGTATATGTGTTTACTAATGAGAAATGCGTAGAGAAATTAATCATAGAGAAAATAATGTGCACATTTGAAAATGTGCCCTCGAGGTGTGATCACCATGTGTACTAATAGAACTGAAACTGTAAGAAATAACGAAAATATATGAGAAAGATGTAATAATATGTCATAATGAGATGTATAACCTATCTTTTGCATGAATTTGTTGTGCTAAGTTAGCTGAATTAAGGCCTCGCACACTGAGAGCAGAAAACAATAACCGCATTTGCAAAGAAGCTGCTACGAACTAGCCTTGACCCGCTTGATGTTAAAGTTGCTTAGCTAGAATTTTCTGCAATGTACTGACGGACAGGAGATGATGAAGACAATTTGATACAATTATGTGTAGAGTAGGCTAAATATACTTTCCCAGGACTTGAACAATGAAGGCACTAACTGAAGAGGAACATGCAACAATTTCGATACCTGAAGAGCCGGATGATGAGGAAATCGTAAAGTGAACCAATCCGCATCTTGTGAACAGACTGATATTGAAATTAGTAGATTTGATAAACAAATACTATAGGTTAAAGTTATATCTGCAAACTGACTGACCAATAAAAAATTAGCAGGATGGACTGGGAGAACCTAATAAAAAGTCATGACAAGGGGCTAAAAGTTCCGATGATGATGAGGGACAGATGCGAGGGGAGAATTGATGACGTCAGGAGACGCTGTCCGAGGTGCTGACATTGGGCTCATACTCTGTGAGCCTGATCCGTGGCTGACTAATTGATGACCTGAAGATGAAGACTGACTTTTTGCTGATCCGTCCTGGATAGGTAGCTATGAAATGTGACTGACGATTTTTATGTCTTTTCTTCTAGGTACCAACTGTGCCGATTATAGAAATTCTCATTTAGATAGATTTTTCCAAATTAATGTTTTCTCTAAAGGTTTTTCGCATGAAGACCCACATGCCGAAGCTAATCTTGGGTAGGTAGGCTATTAAGGGTGACATTGACAGTGACAAATGACTGACAAACTTATTTGCTGAACTTCGCTATTAATATTGGTATTCTTAGTTATGAAATTGCATTGTCGCATATGATTCCTTCAAGTGATGATGTTTTTCTATTAATGAATTAATACGTCGAGTGGATTGAATAAAGATTGAACTAACGGATGATTTAGAATTGTAATCAATAGGGAAATAAAATTGTTTAACTCATTAATGAGTTGCGGTTATTCGTGAGTAGATGGTTTTAATCTTTTTCTACAGAATTTTTCTTGATTATTGATGTTAGCTATTGATTCGGTAGTCAGTGCATAAGTAGGATACTCCATGCGATTCAAAAGGTTCATCGACCTATATGCGTCCCCTTGTAAGTTTACTTACTAAGGACCAGGCGCACTAGCAATATCTTTCCAGATTTCTCTTGAGAAGGACAACAACGTTGGCCCACTTTTTAGGAAGCCAGAAGAAAGCTTAGACAATTGGGATTCCAGTACAGAATGATGTCTCCAGCAAAACGCCGGTGGTGACACCTGATGGAACGAGATTTTTCCAATCCCCGCAAGAGGTATGGGACTGGCTGCAGCAGCACCCTCGACTGGGGCTAGTGATGAACCCCAAGATGGATGTGCAGGAACAGGTCCAGCAGATCTGTTGCCCCATCACAGGATGAGGCTCAGCTAGAAAGACGGCAAGCAATGGAGACAGTGGCATCTCTGAGCGGGACAGGAAAGGGATGCTCCTCACCAATGCAGGACAGATTTTCAAATGCCTCTGGCTCTGATTGTGGATGTGGGACTTTGGGGGCCTCTAGTGAGGTACTGCTGCAGGTCATCCAGGGGTTTTCAGACAAACTCATATAGGGTCAACACTGGATCGAGGTTCCCCACAAACTTACTGCTGAGTCAACAGTGTACCACTGGGGCACCCGCTGAGAAAGGGAATGAACTAAGTACATAAACCACCCTCAGTACTTACTCTACTAGCTTATCACCTGTGCTGGATAGGAGGAACCGTGCTTGGGATGTCTCCCAGACATCCACCTTTATTAGCTATGCTTGTGGCTACTCCACGAGCAGTGGTGAGGTTCTTGGTTGCCTATTAGTTTGGATGGAGGGTTTGGACCCACTTGTCCTGGGTTGTGAGTGTTGGTTTGACTGTGATCTTTTTGATGTTAGGGAATATATGATTTGTGACATTATTAGGTATTTGCTCATAGCCCTTACAAACTTGCTGCCTACGAGGAAGGGAGAGGGGGGTGATCCTGGAAGGAGACATGATTACCATACGCTAACCAATGGCTACACACCAGTCCTATAAATTCCTATCATGGAAGATCCGAGGGATGCATACAATGGGCAAAAAATATAAAGTGTTCTCCTATTTGAATAGAAAAGGCATCCACGTTGCACTCTTGCAGGAAACTCAATTCAACCAAGGAGGGGTTAGCATTGCACCACTGCTGGAGGGGTCAGGCTTATTAACCAGCTACTCCACTTACCCCAGAGGAGGGCTTATATGGCTTAAGGCAGGGAAACCCTTTCAACACACAAGCATTTTGATTGACCTGGAGGGCTGCTACGTGGTGGTAACAGGCATGTTGGAAGGCTGGATAATACATATAGTAAATGTCTATGCTCCTGTCAGAAGATTACCCATTAAATCAAACTTCCACAGGAGCAGATGCCTTTTACCCAACTCCCTCCAACAGATGCATGCTCAGACTTTAACTGATTATCTGAACCCTGCAGCCACTAGAGGGAAAGGAGAATGGGACTAGAAAAAGAGAGACAGCCTCCAGATCCAGTTCCAGCCTGTGTTTCCCACTTGAAGATAGGATATTCATTATGTGTCTCTGAAAACCTGCACATTTCTTCTTATTGGGATTTCTTTAAAGGAAGGACCTGCAGTCGGGTGATAAGAGCATAGATAAGTACATTCCTACTGTGCATTCAACTGTTTAGCCATTCACATTCACCCAATTCTATATTTCTCCTAACCTGGATCTTTTGAGAGACTAGCCTCTCTCTAAGAGAACAATGTTAACTTAATATCTTCTTTTCTCCAGGAGTCAGAGGTTTCCAAGGGTCTCTGGAGAACAGTTAAAAAGTCCACAAATATACAAACTACTAATGTATTTTACAGGAAATGAAAACTCCTTCTCAAGGTTCAGTTTTCTCAATCACAGTCTCTAGGAATTAGTCTGAGCACTGAGGTTTGTCTCTAAGACTGACAAGTCTGCAAAGCGAAGAGTTTCTTGAATATATATGTACATATATATATTGGCAACTCTGGAAATCATACAAAAGGATTCCTTACTGCAGTTGCCTGAAGTTCTGTTAAGCCAAAATTAATTCTCCTCAGAAAGCCGATAGCCAGTTGTTGGAAGAAGGAAGAAAATCAGCTTCTCCAAAGGGGAAAAAGCATCTGGTGTGCACACCGTAACAAGAAAAATAATTAATTACTCAAAACTGGAAGAATTCTCTATGAAACGAAGCACCTTAGGAACACTGCTCATTCTCCTCAGGATGACAGTTGAAGTGCAGGGATCCCAGAGAGAAACAGCTAAAGGGAAGCTTCAGCATAAGACTAAGATAGAAACACTAGAGCGCTGACCACACAAGGATTTGCGGCCACCATCTTGAGTGGCAGTTAAACCTGAAGAAGCTAGTTCTAAGAACAGCCTCAGCAAGAGCCACCGGGAGTGAGGACGCTGCTGCAACCAACGTGGGTACAAGGAAAAGGGGAATCGTTTTGGCTGAGGGAAGAACTTAACAGTGGAAATAGTTTTACTGACAGCTCCTAACTCAGACCAGAACCCCTTCTTGATGGGCACCTTGGCCCCCTGGCGCCTTACCTACAGCAAGCAACCATTATGGGGGAGGAGGGATTTTAAGTGTGTAGCGGATCCAATAATAAACCACTCGCACCGGCCATTGACCAACTCACAAGTCATCAGAATAGCTTGAGTATTCTCAGACTGTCAGGCAAAATGGGGGCTGGTGGACATATTGTGGCGCACTCACCTACAGGCCAGAGATTGTTCCTTCTTTACTAGCTTACATGAGCTCCATGTGCGACTCAAAGCCTTCCTATGTACGCTGGATGTGCATGGGCAAGTCCATATTGTTAAATACTTGGCCCCCATGATTTCAGATAATAACCCCGTTTTGCTTCACCTGGATTGGATGCCCGGATTCCCACCTGGCGGCTGAAACCCAATTCCCTGGAAGACCAGCCTTTCAGGGAAGAAATCGGCACCAGAATAAGGCAGTACTTTCTGGAGAATAATGTGACGGCCTCCATACTTCATGTAGAGTGGGATGCAGCTTCCATAGGAGTCATGGGCCCACTGTTACGGGAGGTGAGTTCCGTGCATTGGATGCTCAGTGGGTGGGCCAACCAGACCACCAACAAGTCGTACTGGATAAAAAAGAGGAGGTGGCGGGTCACACAGAGCGTATGCGTTGCTTCGATTTCCGAGGCTTTATGAACTGTACCCACGCCTAGAGGGACTGTACAGGGAACCAGGACCTTGCTGGCTTGGCTGGCTAACCCTGCCAAGTGGGGCTCGCTAATATTGGATCTGAGGACAGATGAGGAGGAACGAGTATATAGCCAGGAGGGGAACAATTCCCAGTTTTACCACTATTATATGGAGCTGTACAGGAGTACTAACCAATATGACAGGGAGCAAATTTGAGAATATTTGACGCAATTGCCCCTACCAACCCTTACGCTAGAGGACGCAGAGGACCAAGGCAAGGTCATAACTCCACAAGAATTTAAGGTGGCTATTGAAAACTTAGCATGAGGGAAGACGCTGGAAATGGATGGATTCCTGGCTGAGTTCTATATGGCCTATACCAATGAGCTGATCCCTAGGTTGGTGACGCTCTATGCAACGGCCAGAGCCTTCGGATGCATGATGGTCACCACCAGGGAGGCTCTGGTGATCTCTCTCCTGAAGGCAGAAAATCCAGCCCACGACCACTAGGCATATCAACTGCTGTCGATGTTAAATGTTGACTACAAGATTTTGAGTGGAATGCTGGCAGCTAGACTCTTGCACCACATGACCAAACTAATACACCTAGATCAGGTGAGCTTCATACCAAGTAGGAATATGGCTCTCAAAAGTTGACGACTGCTATTTTTACTGGAAGCAAGGGGCAACAACATTGAGGGCACGGTGATATTCACTGTGGGAGGTGAAAAAGCATTTGACAGCCTGGAGCGGGACTACCTGTATGACATGATGCGACATATGCAACTAGGTGAGGACTTTGTCACCTGGACTAAAGTTCTATACACTGACCAGATGGCTCGGATCCGCATGACCAAGATAATTTCTGGCACTTATAAGGTTGAATGTGGGACAAGGCGGAGCTGTCCTCTCTAGCCCCTGCTCTTTGCACTGGCAATGGAGCCATTTAGCCACCTGTGCGAGGGCCAGGGTCCTCTATCAAGGTCTACGGGTAAACGAAAACTGGCATAGGATAGCCTTGTTTGCAGACGATTTATTGATTTTCTTGCAGAACACACATGAGGAATTAAGGGGTGCCAAAACTATGCTGGTGCACTTTGGAACACTGTCTGAATTACAGGTGAACTGGCAGAAGTCCAGACTGTTCCCAACCACTCCTGAGAGTCCTCCACCAGTTGGATTAGAATCACTTATCTGGGAACCAAGATGTTTGTCATATCTGGGGGTCAAGGTGTATCATACCCATTCGGACATACTGGAGGGGAACATGGTGCAAGCTATGAGGAAACTTAAATCAAACAGGGACTTCTGGAGCACACTGACCATCTCAGTGATGGGAAGAATAGCGCTGCTTAAAATTATTGAACTGCCATGACTCCTGTACTTCTTCAAGACACTGCCTGTGCGGATCCAGCGAGCAACATTCAAGGAATTATACATACTTATAACAACATTTTTTGGGGGCCACTGTTGAAGGAGAGTGACCCTGTCCATGCTGAAGCATCCAATGGGAGCTTGATGATTAAAAGTGCTCGACTTTGAGACCTACTATCTTACCACCCAAATTCAACAGTTCATGCAATGGCTGGCGGCAGGCCTAGTAGACATGTGGGGCCTTTTCTCCCAAACCTTTTGGCCCTTACCAAAGTTCTATTACAAGTGAAGTGCCCCGCAGTGATCACAAAATGTTAGATTAGGTGCCTTCAAAAAACGCATAACTAAATCCTGTCTACCCTGTACCTGCCACTCACCATGCTGACAGAACTGCCGCATGGGGGGGCGATTGGAGAGGGCTGGAAGAATGGGTAGAGGCAGGTGCGTCCACAGTCGAGGAGCTCTTCAAAACAGTGAAATTAATGCTGTTTGAGGATTTTGACACTACATTTGACCTCCCCCAGGGCCACTTCTTGAACATTGAGCGGTTACACAAGCGTTGTGCAAGCACTGGGGGATGGGCTTCAACCTCCAAGGCAGTAACATGCATGGAAAGAACAATGTGGAAGGACTTCCATAAGCCCTTGGATAGGTTGAGGACCTATTGGGAAGGAAATTTGGATGCACAAATACCAGAGAGGGTTGGGACCCTATATTGGAAAGGTTCCCTAGGGTCTCTCGTAATATTCACTTCAAACTAATCATTACAATGTACTTAATAGGGCATACCTCACACCGAAATGAATTGGGAAATATTTCTTGGTAGCAATCGCAGCCTGCCCAAGTTGTGGAGAGGTGTGGGAGGGCCTTTTACACATGCTATGATCCTGTCTGACATTACACACATACTAGGAAGGCATAGTGAGAACAATTGGTGAACTCATAGACAGGGAGGTCCCCTGCACTCCAGGGCTTTGTCTCCTAGGTTGGCTCCTCCACACATCCAAAACAAAGGTCCAAGACTTGGCCTATATACTAGCCCAACGGGAAACCACCAGCAATTGGAAGTCTCCCAGATGACCTTGATTAGCTCCTTGGCGCAGGGAACTAGAAAAGTGGGCGGGCTGCAAGGGAAGAGTGTTGAAGAGAGAGGCCAGCTGGGGTTTCAGCACTATGGAAGCAGCCCGGGAGGCTCTTGTGGAGGGTCTCAAGGCCCCGAGTCTAACATGTCACCTGACACACCAGAGAACATCCTGGCACGACAGCTAGGATAGCCCTAGACACCTATCTACAGGAGGAGAGGCCTCTGCATTCCCCATGACACTCCCACTTCTACGGCAGAGATGGAACAGGACAACTGTATTAATTACTAGTAGGCACTAGAGCACTTTGTGATTTGGCATTAGAGCAGGTTTAATATACAACTCAGGTGGGGGGAGCATGGGGAAAAAGTTATGATGGGGAGCTTGCCTCTGTTGCCATGCCTGTTGAAACTAAGATGTAGTATGAATCAGTATCAGACTTGAAAAATGGGAAAATGTGCACTGGTGGAATGTTATGAAAATCAATAAAATGTGTTTAAAAAAAGTATTTAACACGCAAGTCTTTACAATGCATATATGTTTGTATTGGTGAGTATGTGGTAAGTAGTTGTTTATATTTTTATTTACTAAAATGTATTGATATATTTATTTATTTCAAATCCTCATATTGAAAATAAGAAGCTCACTCAAGAATGCAGTGCAAGTAGTTTTTCTGCGACACCAACCTGATGCATTTCGCCCGACACCCGGGCATGATCACATGTTTCCAGCCAAGCAGCGCTCCACTGGTGTGGGCACTCCACCCCCCACAGGTTTTGACTCCAGCAGGAGCTTTCTTGATTAGGATATATATATATATATCCCCCAATCTTTCTCCACACGAAGAAATGCACCAGGCCAGTTTCACAGCGATATGAGGCATTTTATTTCATTTTCAAACAAACGAATGTTCTTCCCTGACGCGTTTCTTCTGACAGCACAGCCTTAATCATAGGTGTATCGTTTTTCAAAAAGAATAGCCACGTGATGAAATCAACCATGCTTTTATATTGTGGCCTTAAAGTCACAGAATCTCTTTGTTGCAATGAGTGCGCTTAATTAATGTCACGTGCATAGTAGTCTGATTTTTAGTGGATCAAAGTACATTGTCAATGTGATTATCCCACGCTGTTGCCATATTCCTTTGTAATGTCATATTCTTACTTTCATAATATTTGGTAGCAAACTTCATTATATTCATTTTCATTATACACCTAACTTTGAAACCCATTTCATCAACAGACTACAGCTGCTGCTTGTGTTTCTTGGCCTCATTAATGCTTTAAATAATTTTCAGTGGCTTGCATTTCACCTACGTGCCTCACGGAGCTGTAAATCAGTGAATGAGATCGATATCTCTATCACTTCCCTTTCCCGATTCCACATGTACATGCTTAATTAGTATTCCATTATTTCTTCGGTGGGTTTCCCCGTACCTGTTCATTTCTTTAGCAGTAGAATAGGGCAGATCCGGCTCCTTCAACTTAATCACCATCAGAGTTTCTCCGCTGAGAGCCTAATCTGAAAATAGGGAGCCCCTGGTGCTGCAAAGTGAAGATTTAGGCCCTCATTATGACATTGGCGGTAAATCCCACTTACCGCCATGCTGACTGCCGCCAACATACTGCCACCGCTGCGGATATCCGTTCACCATATTATGACACACACACTAATCCGTCACTATACAGCCACAGACACAAGTCTGCCACACCATAGGTCAGTGATAAGCTGGCGGTATCAAAACCCACACCATTACGCCAACAGAACTACGCAGACCACATTATGACACACGAATCACCACGGCGGACGTTCAACGTCGGTAAACCATTGGCATTACATACCGCCGAACTCAAAATACACACACACAAACAAAACAACACCACATTGGACAATTGAAACTACACACACCTGACACCCATACAGACACCACACCCACACCACTTTAAAACACACACCCACATTATCCACATCCCTTTATGAATACAAATAATTGCCACCAGAGAGAGGCAGCAAGACCACGCACACAACCAGAGCCACATACCACTATCACCTATACACCACCCACGAACCTCACAACACACACCCCAAAACATCACCCTACACACCCTCACCCACACTACTCACACAACACCCACGGCACCACAACAACACCCCAGATTCTCTGAGGAGGAGCAGAGGGTCATGGTGGAGGAAATCATCCAGGAAGACCCACAGCTATTTGGAGCACAGGTGCAGCAGATATCCATTGCTATGAAGATGGAGCTATGGCGGAGGAGCGTGGACAGGGTCAACGTCGGGTCAACGTCGTGGGACAGCACCCCAGAACAAGGGATGACATCAGGAAGAGGTGGAACGACCTACGGGGGAGGGTCCTTTCCATTGCAGCAAGACACCAACTAGCTGTACAGAGGACTGGCGGTGGACCCCCACCTCCTCCCCCACAACTAACAACATGGGAGGAGCAAGTCTTGGCAATCATGCATTCTGAGGGCCTGGCAGGAGTAGCAGGAGGACTGGACTCTGGTAAGTCAAATCTACTACTATCACCCCCTACCTGCATGCCATCACATACAACCACCCTCCCTCCCATCACTCCACCACTACCCACACACCCCACCATCACATCTCACCCATCCCAATGCCAAGCCCTGCATACACCACCAATACATGGACACCACTCACAGACCTTCATGGACACCTATCACTAAAGCATGCACACTGGAGAGAATCAGCTATCCCACCACATGCCAACTCACAGACGTTAAAGCTGCCAGGGCAAATATAACCTAAGAGGGCAACCCACCCATGCACAAAATGTCACACACAGGAACAATAACACTGCATTTACGTCCCCACAGGTATCCCAGCCAATGTCACTGAAGAAGAAGTGCCAGCACTAGCCAGTCCCCCACAGAAGAGGCCACAGTGATGACAGCGACTCGGCTTGCCTGGATCTGGATGACCAACCTGGGCCATCAGGGAGCTCCGTACAGTCAGTTACCCAGTCACACGCTACCACAAAGCCTCCCCCATTGGGAAACACCACCACAGCACCCACCCAGCGTACCCATACCTCTGTCCCCAGGACACGTCTTTCAGCAGTGTGTCCACCACTACAGGGACCCCAGGGCACCCCCCATACTCAAGACAATCAGGGACCTGGGGTCAGTGGCAGTGGGCACACGGTTCAGTGGACAGAGGCACAGGACAACAGGGAAGCTGGGAGGACTGCTGTGTACCAGGGGGAGGACAGGCCCAGGGAACTGACTCTTCAGGAGGCACTCACTGAGATCCTGGGAGCATACCAATATTCCCAGGATACGCTGGGCCAGATCCTGGCCAACGTGCAGGAGAACAGGTGGCTGCAGGAGGGACAGTACCAAGGGACCAGGGAGGTCTTGCAGCCCCTTAACACCACCCTGGTCTCCATTGTAGCCTCACAACAGCGGGCCCCTGCCACTAGCCAGACAATTGAACAACCTTCCACCTCTGCTGCCACTAGTGGACAGGAGGCCCCGCCACAGGACCAACAGGCCACCAGCACCCCTCCCCTTGCAGAAGGAGAACCACCGCCCAAAAGCGTTCCCTGCGATCCAGGCGGAAGCCAGAGACTATTGCTAAGACCCCGCCAGGAAATAAGACTCTCCTGATTGTCACCCTTGTGTCCCACTCTGTCACCCTGTCCACTTTGAACTGCCATTGCTCCCCTTCCTATGCCCCCTTGGACAATGCACCTGTGCTACAAATAGACTGGAACTACACCCTGGACTTTCCTCCATCATCTCCCAAGCCCACTGCACTTCCCCCTTTTGATAATGCGCTGAGACCAGCGCCAGAATGGAAGTACCCCGGGGGCACCTCAGCGTGCAGAGACGGTGTCTCTGACGAGGCAGGACCACACTGCAATGGAAGCCGCCAGGATGACCTGGAAATAGTAGGGGTTTTAAACCCTGTGCGTAATTGTGTCCAGAGGAAGACAACAGGAGAAGGAGGTTTGTGGGGGACGGCGACGTGTGCAGACGGAGAAGCAGCTGAGACGGCAGGAGAAGGAGGATGTCGAGGGATGAAGGCGTGTGTCTGCAAAGAAACAGCGGACGCGGATAAATCCTTAGAGCCCGGTGGAAAAAATGCTCCAAAAGAAGACGGCTGTCCAGAAGGCACTGCCGGATACGGAGAGAGAAGACGTGCAAAGGCCAGCCACGTTCTGGGAAGAACGTGGCCCATTCAGGTACGAGGTTTGGCCTCAATGGGATACAGGGTGGAGGGATACTCAAGATATTTTAAAAAAGAGGGGGGAGAGGGAAGGGCTGAGCACGGGAAAGAACTAATTGTTTTTTGTTTTGATAAACACTGAGCACTGGGCACAATAAATCAAGAGAGAAAGCGGAGATTATAGGAAAGCAAGAATGGCATGGGGACGAAGGGAGGAAAGACAAGGACGGTGTCTACTAGTAAAAACGACAAGCAAAGGCAACCGAGATTTCAAAAAGAGAGAGAGAGACCACAGGCTATAGAACAACCCAGGGAAGAAAGAAAGAAAGAAAAAAAAGAAAGCAGGAAACAAAAGGAAGAGTATTATTGAAAACAGGGCAGGAAAAGGAGAAAGGGAGGACAGGAGAAACAAGAAGAGACAACAGAGAGAAATACATAGAAGAGGACAGGGAAAGAAAGGGAAAGGATAAAGAGAACGAAACGTACCTTCAAAATGGCCTTTTATTTCTTCTTCTCTCCTGAAACCTCCACGGCTGATCTCTGAGATGCCCACCTGAAAACAAAGAGAGAAGAAACAGAGTCAAGAACCAGAACAAACCCCGGAGGATTTCCAAACAAGAAATTACAAAAGAAAATGCAAGAAAAGAAGGAAACAGCCATGTGAAAAGAATGTAACCAGAAATGAAAGCGTAATAACCCATAAAAAAACGCCTGAAACTGTGGTGTCAGAAGTGGGATAGCTACTCTTACTACTCTACTTTTAAGGACAGGCAATGGAGGAGAAACCAACCCTAGCAGATATGATTGCTCAGTTAGCTGAGGGCAAGAGACATTTACAACTTGTTTGGGAAGAACAGTTAAAAGAGGCAAAAGAAGAACGTGAAGCATTACAAACTGCCTTGAAAAGTCAGGCAACTATTATTGCCAATAATCAGTTAGTGCATGAGACGGCCATTGGTAAACTGACTGAAATGATAGCCACGACTAAAGTGCATCCTAATGTACCTAGTCGTGTTCTACAGAAATATCAGGAGAATGAGGATCCTCGCACATTTTTTACGAACTTTGAACGGGTAGCCAGTTCTGCCAACTGGCCCACGGATAGATGGGGTCAATACATTGCTCCCCTTTTGACGTGGACTCTGCAGGCAGCTTATCAGGCAGTGAATCCAGGTGGTATAACACCTTATGCAGAAATTTAAAAAGCGATTCTGGAACGGGTAGATCTAGACCAGGAAAATTACCGACTTTGCTTCCGGCATATGAGATGGGTGAGTCACCAAAATCCCCACACCCTTTACTATAGGGTCCATCATGAAGCCAGCAAATGGCTGAACCCCACCGATATCACCAAAGAAGAAATTTTTGAAGCAGTAGTACTAGAACAATAACTAGATGCACTACCCACCACTACGAGAAATTAAATTTGCCAGCATCCTGGTCTCAATAATAACGCCGCTGTCGAACTGGCCTGTGCATATCACAGAGCTCCAGATTTCCGGGGCTCCAATGTGAAGCCACCACCATCGATGACAAGGGCAATTCCACCAAAATCCTTCCCTTCTAAACCATTACTGGGTTCAGGCACAGAAAAATCTGGTTCTGCTCGCACCCCCTCTAAGGAACCCACGATGGGCCCCCAATGTTTTCACTGTGCGTAATGGGGGCACATTGCGCAACATTACCATTTAAAAGGAGATCAAGGAGAGCCTATGGAGATTGGCATGACCAAGGGGAGGGTATTGTGGTTAGGACAGTCAATGACTCGGTATTCCACCTTCCTTCTGGTGAACCAAAAGAAACAAAAAACATTGATAGATTCTGGTTGTAGTCAGAATGTAATTAATCAAATATGCGTAAACCCAGACCAATGGGTAACGGATGAGAAGGTGCTGATCACCAGTGTTTATGGGGATAGTAAAACATACCCTGTCGCTATGATACAAATAAATTGACAAGGAAAGGAAGAATTTCTTCTGGTAGGAGTGATTCCAGACCTTGGTGAAGACCTCATTCTGGGAACCGATTATGGATCATTTCCTGAACTCTTAGATACCCTCAATCATAATAATCAAACTGACTCCTGGTGGAATGAGGTCCCGTTCGTATCTTCAGAAATAGAGAATCATATACCAAAGGAAAAACTGTTCAGATCACAAAAATGAGAACAGAAGAAAGTGTTTTCCAGGGACAATACTCATGAAACTACCCCTCAAACGAGTTCCACGAAACAGATTCTGTCCATTGCAGGGCAGTTCCGACAATCACAGCGGGATGACCCCACGTTGAAAAACACCTGGCACACAGCCCTGACTCATGATGCCCCAACGGTAGGTCCAACTTTTCAAATCAGTAATGATTTGTTATATCAAGTGTGTCCTTCATCAACTAGCCGAACACCTCAGTTAGTAGCTCCCCAAGACTATAGAGAACAAGTACTTAATTTAGCACATGGTAATACCGGAGAAGGACATTTAGGAAGAGAAAAGACGGAGGAATCTGTAACCAAGAGGTTTTATTGGCCTGGGCTATATGGTGATATACGGAAACTCTGTCAGCAATGTCCCAAATGTCAGCTGCTCAATCCCTCCACAGATCCTAACACTCCCCTCCCTCCCTTACTGATCACAGAGATTCCCTTCACTCAGTGGTTATGGATCTGGTGGGACCTCTGATACCATTTGCCAAAGGTCACCAATACCTCTTAGTGCTTGTAGACTATGAAACTAGATACCCAGAAGCTATTCCACTGACAAGTATGACTACTAAAACTGTGGCTCAGGTCATGATTGAGTTCTTTTCCCAAGTTGGATTCCCAAAAGAGCTCCTAACGGATCTGGCGACCCCCTTTATGTCCCGGCTAATGTCCGAGGTGTGTCAGACTCTCGGAGTCCAACAAATACGTACATCGGTTTATCATCCTCAGACCGATGGTCTGGTTGAACGGTATAACAAAACCATCAAAAATCTCTTACGTAAAGTCATTAACGAATCTGGGAAAAATTGGGAGAAGAAATTATCCTTGGTATTATATGCCCTAAGAACCCACATACAGTCTTCCACAGGACATAGGGGGTCATTCAAGCTGTAACCGCCATGCGGCCGCCAATGCGGCCGCACTCCCGCAGTGCCCAATACAGCATCCCCGCTGGGCCGGCGGGCGCAAACCTAGTTTACGCCCGCTGGCCCAGCGGGGATGCGGCCGCAACATAGGAGCCGGCTCCTAATGGAGCCGGCGGTGTTGCGGCTGTGCGACGGGTGCAGTTGCACCCGTCGCGCCTTTCACTGTCAAGCTGCACGGGGCCCTGTTAGGCCCCGGGACTCCCCTTACCGCCAGCCTCTTCCTGGCGGTGCAAACCGCCAGAAACAGGCTGGCGGTAGAGAAGTCATAATCCCCAGGGCAGCGCTGCTTGCAGCGCTGCCCTGGTGGATTATCACCGCCGGGGCTAAAACGGCGGGAAAACACCGGCCCCGGCGGTGCGACCGCGGCACTACCGCCGCGGTCGAAATATGGGTCTCCGTACCACCAGCCTGTTGGCGGTACGGACGCCACTTTAGCCCTGGCGGTCTCGTAATGTCCCCCATAGTCCCTTTGAACTCCTGTTTGGGAGACAACCACGTACCCTGTTGGAAATGCTAGCTGAACAATGGGAGGAAATAGAAGAGGAAATAAAGGATGTACTTACATATACTAGTGAGCTTAAGGATAGTTTACATTCCATTTGGGAGGCGGGTCATAAACATTTGAAAGAAGCTCAGCAGAGACAGAAAACATATTATGATGCTAAAAGTAAAACCTGTGAGTTGACAATAGGAAAACAAGTGTTGATTTTGTTACCAAACACTGAGAATAAACTATTGGCTCACTTGCAGGGACCCTATACCATAACCGAAAAGGTAACTCCCGTAACATACAGAGTAGAGATACCAGCTGGGTTGAGTAGAAGCCCAATATATCATATTAATCTCTTGAAAGTGTGGCATGGAAAAGAAGCACAGACCAGTAACCTGTACATCCCTTCCTGTTCTGAGACAGAAATAACCATGTATCCTACTATTCCGACATCCGAACAAAAAAATATGCCCCATTTTGGTACTAACCTCACTCCTGCTCAATATTCTCAACTAGAAGATAAAGTGCATACCAATCCAGAAGTCTTTTAAAAAATACCGGGTAGGACCCATCTTATAAAACATTATATTCATACTCTAGACGGTCGCGTGTCCCGACAAAGACCCTACCGGATACAAGAATCCAGAAAACAGTTGGTCGAAAAGGAAGTTATGGAGATGTTAAAAGCGGGGATTATTGAACCCTCATCTAGCTCCTGGTGTTCCCTTATAGTCCTGGTCCCTAAACCAGATGGCTCTATCCGGTTTTGCATCAATTTTAGACAAGTAAATGCCCTTTCTCATTTCGATACATATCCCATGCCTCGGATAGATGATCTCCTAGAGCGGTCAGGGAAGGCGCAAAATATGACAACTTTAGACTTACTTTAGACTTAACAAAGGGATGTTGGCACATCATACCCATACACCAACATCCACTGGGTGGGAACCAGGGCTCACCTATTAGCCACACACGGTGCCTCTGTAGTTGGGCCATCACATTTGGGATGCTGCTATTCCTCAGGATAAAGGCATCATGCACATACCCAGGATATTTTGCATTGAAGTGGGAGATGTACTGGTCCACCAGGCACACCATCTGCACATTCATTGAATGAAAACTTTTTTGATTTCTGTAGACCTGTTCATTTTGCCGGGGGGGGGGGGACAAATGCAATATGTGTTCCATCAATCGCCCCAATTATGTTGGGGATATGTCCCATTGCATAGAAGTCAGCCTTCACTGTGGCCAAATCATCCACTTGGGGGAAAACAATGTAGCTGCACATGTGTTTAATCAGGACAGACAACACTCTGGTCAGCACTATTGAGAACATTGGCTGTGACATTCCTGCTGCAAAGCCCACTCTCACTTGGAAAGAACCAGTTGCCAGAAAATGGAGCACTGATAGGACTTGCACAAGAGGGGGGATCCCAATGGGGTGGCAGATAACAGATATCAGGTCAGGCTCCAGGTGGGCACACAGCTCCGTTATTGTGGCCCTGTCAAGTCTGTAGGTGAGGATAATGTGCCTGTCCTCCATTGTTGCCAAGTCTACCAGGGGTCTGTACACGGGGATATGTCTCCATCTCCTATTCATCCGCAGCGGTTGCAATCTAGGGGGCAAAAGCGTGAGGAGTTGGTCATAAACTGTACATTAGAGCCACAACAGTACAATGCAAGATGTAATTGTGAAATGTATTTGTTGCATTTGTCCAGATTGTACAATTGTGAACTGTGACACAGTTGTAATCCAGGGCCTGCCCCCAACCCCCTTGAAATGGCGTCCGCCTGTCCTGTGTGGATGGACAGGTGGAAGTGAGGTAATTCCGCTGACGTGCAACACCTCATTGGATATTATTGGCCCCTATGGGGTACAGTGGCCAATGGTGATGTACGCCGGCTGTGACGGTATGCACCGCCGTGGACGTGACTGCCATTTTCTATCTCTTCTATCACTTGCATGTGCTGCTGTGACCTGTGTCTGGAACCTACCATGGCTCGTGTGACTGGGGTAAGGGCCCCTGTCATCACCTCGGCGGAGTTGGAGCGACTGGTGGGTGGGGTCTTACCCCAGTCCGGACTGCTATGTGGGCCTCCAGACCAACAGGTGAGTACACTGTGAGCACGATGCATGGGCATGAATGCGTGGAGTGGTGTGTGTGAAGGCCTCGTGAAGGGGGGTTGGTGTATGTCCCCTGGACGATGTGCAGATTGTGTGCTAGGCCATGTCTGTGTAAATGGGGATGGGAAGGGGTATGGTGGGCCATGATTGTAACAGGCAGGACGGTCTGACTAATAACTTTCCCAGTCTGTATTTTCTCTGCGGGTCAGCGCCCATCAAAAGAAGGGTATATGGCGTGCCATCGCCAAGGATGTGCGGACCCTGGGGGTCTATGGCAGGTGGAGCACCCACTGTCACAAACGGTGGGAGGACCTGAGACGCTGGGCACAGAAGACAGTGGAGGCCCAGCTGGTGATGTCCTCCCAATGAGTAAGGGATACCTGTCGAACCCTGACCCCACTGATGGCCTGCATACTGGCTGTGGCCTATCCGGAGCTGGATGGGCGCTTGAGGGCATCACAGCAGCCACAAGGGGGTGAGTACAGTGCCCATCATTACAACTTACGCATGGTAGGGTGGTATCCAGGTGGGGGATGTGTGTCTGTGGGTGCCCCTTGGCCAGGCTTGACATCGCAGAGTATGGCCCATGTTGGGCAGGGTTCAGAAGTGATATTCCTCCTACCTAGCTAGTAGGCATTCACTACTGGGCAGGGCTGTGTGGGTCCCAGGTGTGCTGCAGTTGGCAGTATGTGTCCCTCCCCATACCCTGGTGACTAGCATTCCTACTGGTAGTGCACTGCATAGTGAGTAGGCTTGTTCCCTGTGTGTGAGGTTGCTGTGTACGCCAACTGTGGTTTTAGTGCAGCCATTGACCAAGTGTTTCCTTTGTCTCTTCCCCCCTTTTTGTTTTGGCATCCTGTCCTTATGTGCATTAGCATCACCTGGCAGAGGAACAGAGGCACTAGCGATGGACGGAGCTGCATCCCACAGGACCCAGGAGGCGGAGTCCTCCGACGCTGAGGGCACCAGTAGGATGGAGGGTGAGGGGAGCACCACAGCGGAGACTGGAGGGGACAGTTCAGACACAGATACCTCCTCTGATGGAAGCTCCCTGGTGGTGGCGGACACCTCTGTGCCCACCCCAGCTACAGGTACAGCCGCCACCCAGGTGGGGGAGCATCTCCTAACCCCAGGCACCTCAGGCCCTGCCGCAGTTAGCCCTGCTGCCCTGAGTGAGGCTATTGACCTCCTGCGATCCATCTTTGTTGGGCAGTCAACCATTGTGAATGCCATCCAGGGGCTGGCACCCCAAATACAACAAACCAATGCATTTCTGGAGGGCTTTCACACTGGCTTGGCGGCCCAACAGAGATCAATCCAGGCTCTGACCTCCTCTCTGATGGCAGCCATAGTCCCTGTTTCCACCCTCCAGCTTCCTCTACCCAATCCCATTCCCCTCAACTCAAAACTATCCCAAGCAACAGGCAGCCCAGCATGCACACAAGAAAACACAGAAGAGTGGTTCAGGCAAACACAGACACCACACTTCATCCCACAGGCACTCACACAAACACCATCCAGATGCAGACATACCAACATCAACTGCCTCCACTGTGTTACCCCTCCTCCTCCTCCACTTCCCTCCCAGTTGTGTCTACACTCACACCTGCATGCACTACATCCTCAGCCTTTACCGCCATCACCAGCACACCTATCAGAACACACACCTCAACAGCCATGCACGCGTCCCCATGTGTCCTCTCACACTGTGTATGTGCCCCCCTCCCAAGGTACACAAACGCAAGCATTCAGACACCCAACAGCCATCCACCTCACAACAGCATCCAGCCCATGTACCTGCACCCAAACACAGTAGACAGACACCTCCCACAACCACTCCCTCTTCTGCCACTCCTAAATCTTCTTCCTCTTCCCGCCCCAATGTCCCTAAGACATTTTTCCTCTCCACCATTGACCTCTTCCCTACCCCATCCCGTCCTTCACGTCTGGCCAGGATGTGTAAAACCCAGGCAAGCACCTCAGCCACCCAGTCCACGGGCCCAGTAGTGTCCACAGCAACTCGTGGTGGTAAAGGATAAAGGCCACCAGCCAGCCTCACGGAAAGGGTGCCTGCCCCAAGTGATGCCAGGAAGGGCAAGAAGCCATCCCCAGCTGTTGCCAGGAAGGGCAAGGAGCCATTCCCCAACTGCTGCCAGGATGGGCAAAGAGCCATCCCCAGCTGCTGCCAGAAAGGGAAAGGGGCCAAACCAGCTGCTGCCCTGAAGAACAAGGAGCAATCCCCAGCTGCTGCCAGGAAGGGCAAGGGGCCTGCACCAGCAGGCAGGAAGGAGAAGGGGCCTGGTGCAGGGCCTCAGTCGGAGCCCCCACCACCAACCATGGTTGTGCAGCCATCCGAGGCTGCAGGGGATGGGCTGGAGCTTCCCCTCACAACCACCACCAGCATCCCCAGCAGCACTGCCACCAGAAGTGGGCAGCCGTCCGAGACTGCAGGGGATGGGCTGGAGCTTCCCCCCACAACCACCACCAGCATCACCGCCACCAGCAGTGGGCAGCTGTCCGAGGCTGCAGGGGATGGGCTGGAGCTTCCCCCCACTACTGCCACCAGCAGCACCACTGCCACCACTGAGCAGCAGTCAGAGGCTGAAGGGGATGGGCTGGAGCTTCCCCCCACAACCACCACCAGCAGCACTGCCACAGCAGTGGGCAACCGTCCGAGGCTGCGGGGGATGGGCTGGAGCTTCCCACCACTACCGCCACCAGCATTACCAGCAGCACCACTGCCACCACGGAGCAGCCGTCCGAGGCGGCAATGGATGGGCTGGAGCTTTCCCCCACTACTGCCACCACCAGCAGCAGCACCACTGCCACCACTGAGCAGCCGTCACTGCCTGTGGACAATCATTAGACCTGCATCCATGGGCTGTTCCTCCCCAGGATGAAGATCACAGGGCATGATGCCCCCTCCAGAACCAGTGGGTATGGCACCCACTCACCCCATCCTCCCCAGGATGAAGAACACAGGGCACAATGCCCCCTCCAGAGCCAGTGGGTATGGTACCCACTCTCCTCACCCTCCCCAGGATGTAGATCACAAGGCACAATGCCCCCTCCAGAACCAGTGGGCAAGTCACCCACTTGAGAGACTGTGGCCTTCCACTCCCCAGGACCAAGCAGAGGGCATGATGCCCCCTCCAGAACCAGTGGGCAAGTCACCCACTTGAGAGACTGTGGCCTTGCACTCCCCAGAACCAAGTACAGGGCAAGTTGCCCCCCCCAGAACCAGTGGGCAAGTCGTCCACTTGAGAGACTGTGGCCTTGCACTCCCCAGGACCAAGCACAGGACATGTTGCCCCCTCCAGGACCAGTGGTGTTGTTCTATCTACCAGCTGAGGTGCCCCCCGTTCCCTGTCCCCCTGAAGTGCCTGCCTATTTTCAAACTGATGCCCCTGCAGTGTTCTCTCCGTGTTGTTGCAGGAGACAAGTGGGGCCTTGGACTTTGTGATATGGCCCTGTGGCCCATGCACGTTGAGGACTGGGCTGTGCCCGTTGATTTGTACATATGTATATAAATTTAGATTTCATGTACGTATTTTTGATGTGTTTATATTATTGTACTCACTTTCATCTATTGGTGTTGTCCTTGCATTATTCCTGAGGGGTACAGGGTAAATATGTTTTCTTGTGCATTGGATTGTGTGTGTGTGGTGTTGGGGGTGGGGTGTGTGTTGTGCGTTTGTGTGTGTGTCACTCTCTTTTTCCTCCCTCCCGTGTGCTAGGCGGCTGTACTCACTGTGGTCCTCTTCACCGGTGTTGGTGTTCCTGGTGGAGCAGGACGTAGAAGATCATTGGGAAGATCTGCAGCTCGCGCTCCATGGCGGCGTGGTTGTTCCCTGTGTTTCCAAAGGTGAGTTGTTTCCCTTCTGTGCAGTGTTTCCGGCAGGCTTTTGATGTCATTGGTACCGCCCCAGAAAAGGTGGCGGTTTCCTGGGTCATAATACAGTGGGCGGAAGTCAATGGCTGTAGGTGGCTACTGCCGTGGTACCTGTTGTTTCTGCCCTGGCAGTCGGTGTGGTAAAGTAGCTGTCTATCTGAGCTCTTTCCGTCATGGTCATAATTTGGCGGTAATTACCGCCGGCCTGTTGGCGGTATTACTGCCACTTTATCACTGACCGCCAGGGTTGTAATGAGGGCCTTAATGGGCAAAGCATTGCCCATTAAATCTTCACTTCAATTATTTATTTGTGACGGAGACTCATTATTTATGTCTGTGGCGTGTTATGACGCTTCGCCCGGCCGGACTAATGGTTTTGGATTGATATAGTGGGGGTCGCAACCCAGACTCTGTCTGCTGCGCTGCTGGCGAAGGATAGGGAGATGCAATTGTTTGATATATATATATATATATATATATATATATATATATATATATATATATATATATATATATATATATATATAAATTTATACAGTTTTAAATGTAAATATTACAATAAATATTTTTGTAAAAATTAAAACATAGGATGAAAAAAATTTGATTAAAGGGCAACTGGTGCTGGTGAGGTATTGTACTGAACAGTAGGTGACCATGTTAGACAGTGCTTTTTAAACTAACGATGTAACAGCAAGCATGGTAAACGTATGGTTGGTAGTGGATTGCATGGTAAATATATGTCGCATGTGAGTTAATGTAGATTTTCCTAGTAATTTATAAAGGAAAGTCTTAATTTTATTAATGACACGGAGGCAAGTATTATGCTTTTCTTTTCTTGCTAGAATTTAATAGCAGCAGTCAAGAAAGGAATAAACAACAAATCCCTTGTGGTGAATGTTACAAGCCCATGGGAAGCAAATCGTAGTGCCTATTTAACAACCAATCAGAATAACATATACAGTATAATGATGTCACTTGACTGTGAACAGCCCTCTTTTCTTTCTCAAGAAGTTAATAAGTATGAAATAAAGGCAAAATAGACAACATAATAATCAAAGCCATGATAAATGAAAGAAGCTCATGACAAAAGTTCATAAATCCAGGAAACTGTAACTTGTAGGGAGGAACGGAAGTGACTGGATTCCAAAGTAGGTTTGGAGAAGGAACGTCAACATGTCTGAATCCATAAGGACTGACAGCAGAATTATGAGGAAGGTTGTGAAGGAGCCGGAGCCGCTATCAGGGTGGGAAAAACAAGAAGTTAAAAACATTGTGGTGTGATAATACGTGTCTCCATATCTTTAATAAAATTAAGACTTTCCTTCATAAATTACTAGGAAAATCCACATTTTATATCAAGGCCGGAGGCTCCCATTATGCTTGTTTAAAGCAAATTAATCACAGTTGAAGAAACATTGTCAACAGGTTTGCAATAAAATACTCTAAACACATTGTCGTTTGACCAATCAGCTGATCTGAGAATGTCCTCCAAATAGGAACCAGCCCAAAATGCCTTAAAAGCCATAGCTCCCCTGGAAGAATGGGCACCAAAGATGGAAGTAGCAATACCTGCTAAGGAATGATCCATTTAACCAAACAGGCAAGTATGGGGGAAGACAAGACACTGGTTTATAAGGTTTTCTAAAGGAAATAAGGAGTTTCAATGCAGAGGACGTTCTTAGATTGACATTTCTTTGTTTGTAAACCTTTAGACATTGTCCAAAACAAAGTTTGGGATGGTCAGGAAAATAAGGGTAAAACACAGATGTGAGATTAATTTTGGTACATCGAACCACTGTGAACAAAACACCTGTTGAAGTAAATTGACACGAAGAAATGTCTAATGCTCTAACATCAGAAAGTCTTTTAATAGAATTGAGCCATAATAATATTCTCAGTTTTGCAGAAAATATTTTTAGAGAAAGAAGAAAATGATCAGGCCTTGACAGAAACAGATTTAAAACACGATTTACATCCCATAATGTACTGTATTTAGGAAGAGGGGGATTAGAAAACTTTACTTCCTTCAATACCCGGCAAATGAGAGGATGTTCTACCACTGGTTTTCCATTGATGTAAGGATGGTTAGATGAAATTGCTGACCTATACAAATTGTTTGTGCAATAAGTTCTTCCTTTTCTAGCCTCTGCTGCTAGAAAGTTAATAATGAAGGCTACATTTGCTGAAAAGGGATCAATGTCTTTTCCCATAAATCAGGTATGCCATAAAGACCAAGCTGGCTTGTAAGCCTTCGTAGTTCCTGGAGCCCAGGATTCCTTGATATAGTCTGAAGCTTCTGACTAATGGAGTGGGAAAGATTTAGAATTTCCGAAATTTTCCAAGCCAAAAGAGTAAGGAGATTGTCCATGACTAGGTTGTGAGGACGATTTAGGGGACCCAACAACAGGTTCGGAAAAGAAGGGAGAAGAATGGGAAAATACATGGACAATTCTAGACGGGTTGGGAACCACACCTGAGATTGCCAGAATGGAGCTATGAGCACCAGAACAGCTTGTTGCTGTCTTACCTGCCCAGGTAACCTGCTGATCATGAGAAAGAAAGGAAAGGCGTAATTCAGAGAAGTTGACCAATCCTACGAAAAAGCATCAGAGGCTAGTTCTAATGGATCTGGGCTGGGCCCCAGCTGTAAAATTGAGTAATTTTGGGAGTTGAGACAAGAGGCAAAAAGATTGATTATCAAGGCATCCCATTTGTTGTAAATTGACTGGAATAAAGAGGGATGAAGTTTCCAATCGCTGGTGCCTCGAAGCTGCCGCGAACAACAATTTAATATGAAGTTGAGATTGCCTGGTAGATATTCTGCATGAGCAAAGCAAAACACAAACGCTGTGGGATAGTGTAACTGGATGGACGGAATGCGGAACCAATCAAACTTTCACCCCCAGTCACAGATCATGGTTCAATCCATCCATTATTTTGCTCACCATGCCACCCCAGTTTGAACCCAGCCATATGCAAATCAGTCTTGACCCTGTTCCTCATGGGAACAGTCCAGCCCGAACTGCCAGACCAGGTTCTCCCTGGACCGGAAACAAGCATCCTGGGACGGGTTTCGGGGTTTCACCCCTCATCAGCCAGGCTAGCTTGAATCCAGTGGCACAGTGAGCCCGGGACCCACGTCTGGGCATACCCGGCGCACTTAGGGCGGCAAAAGCAAAGCAAAACACAAATATTGTGGGATAGCGTAACTGGATGGACGGAATGCAGAACCAATCAAACATTCACCCCCAGTCACAGATCTGGGTTTAATCCATCCATTATTTTGCCCACCATGCCACCCCAGTTTGAACTCAGCCATATGCAAATCAGTCTTGACCCTGTTCCTCATGGGAACAGTCCAGCCCGAACTGCCAGGCCAGGTTCTCCCTGGACCGGAAACAAGCATCTTGGGACCGGTTTCGGGGTCTCACCCCTCATCAGCCAGGCTAGCTTGAATCCAGTGGCACAGTGATCCCGGGACCCACATCTGGGCATGCCCGGTGCACTTAGGGCGGCAAAAGTAAAGCAAAACACAAACGCTGTGGGATAGCGTAACTGGATGGACGGAATGCAGAACCAATCAAACATTCACCCCCAGTCACAGATCTGGGTTTAATCCATCCATTATTTTGCTCACCATGCCACCCCAGTTTGAACCCAGCCATATGCAAATCAGTCTTGACCCTGTTCCTCATGGGAACAGTCCAGCCCGAACTGCCAGGCCAGGTTCTCCCTGGACTGGAAACAAGCATCCTGGGACCGGTTTCGGGGTTTCACCCTTCATCAGCCAGGCTAGCTTGAATCCAGTGGCACAGTGAGCCCGGGACCTACGTCTGGGCATACCCGGTGCACTTAGGGCGGCAAAAGCAAAGAAAAACACAAACACTGTGGGATAGCGTAACTGGATGGACGGAATGCGGAACCAATCAAACATTCACCCCCAGTCACAGATCTGGGTTTAATCCATCCATTATTTTGTTCACCATGCCACCCCAGTTTGAACCCAGCCATATGCAAATCAGTCTTGACCCTGTTCCTCATGGGAACAGTCCAGCCCGAACTGCCAGGCCAGGTTCTCCCTGGACCGGAAACAAGCATCCTGGGACGGGTTTCGGGGTTTCACCCCTCATCAGCCAGGCTAGCTTGAATCCAGTGGCACAGTGAGCCCGGGACCCACGTCTGGGCATACCCGGCGCACTTAGGGCGGCAAAAGCAAAGCAAAACACAAATGCTGTGGGATAGCGTAACTGGATGGACGGAATGCGGAACCAAATCAAACATTCACCCCCAGTCACAGATCTGGGTTTAATCCATCCATTATTTTGCTCACCATGCCACCCCAGTTTGAACCCAGCCATATGCAAATCAGTCTTGACCCTGTTCCACATTGGAACAGTCCAGCCCGAACTGCCAGGCCAGGTTCTCCCTGGACCGGAAACAAGCATCCTGGGACCGGTTTTGGGGTTTCACCCCTCATCAGCCAGGCTAGCTTGAATCCAGTGGCACAGTGAGCCCGGGACCCACGTCTGGGCATACCCGGCGCACTTAGGGCGGCAAAAGCAAAGCAAAACACAAATGCTGTGGGATAGCGTAACTGGATGGACGGAATGTGGAACCAAATCAAACATTCACCCCCAGTCACAGATCTGGGTTTAATCCATCCATTATTTTGCTCACCATGCCACCCCAGTTTGAACCCAGCCATATGCAAATCAGTCTTGACCCTGTTCCTCATGGGAACAGTCCAGCCCGAACTGCCAGGCCAGGTTCTCCCTGGACCGGAAACAAGCATCCTGGAACCGGTTTCGGGGTTTCACCCCTCATCAGCCAGGCTAGCTTGAATCCAGTGGCACAGTGAGCCCGGGACCCACGTCTGGGCATACCCGGCACACTTAGGGCAGCAAAAGCAAAGCAAAACACAAACGCTGTGGGATAGCGTAACTGGATGGACGGAATGCAGAACCAATCAAACATTCACGGCCAGTCACAGATCTAGGTTTAATCCATCCATTATTTTGCTCCCCATGCCACCCCAGTTTGAACCCAGCCATATGCAAATCAGTCTTGACCCTGATCCTCATGGGAACAGCCCAGCCCGAACTGCCAGGCCAGGTTCTCCCTGGACCGGAAACAAGCATCCTGGGACCGGCTTCGGGGTTTCACCCCTCATCAGCCAGGCTAGCTTGAATCTAGTGGCACAGTGAGCCCGGGACCCACGTCTGGGAATACCCGGCGCACTTACGGCAGCAAAAGCAAAGCAAAACACAAACACTGTGGGATAGCGTAACTGGATGGACGGAATGCGGAACCAATCAAACATTCACCCCCAGTCACAGATCTGGGT
Organism: Pleurodeles waltl; assembly: GCF_031143425.1. Classification (NCBI taxonomy): domain Eukaryota; kingdom Metazoa; phylum Chordata; class Amphibia; order Caudata; family Salamandridae; genus Pleurodeles; species Pleurodeles waltl. The sequence goes on along the minus strand of NC_090444.1, from coordinate 1,146,128,718 downwards.
TTAATCCATCCATTATTTTGCTCACCATGCCACCCCAGTTTGAACCCAGCCATATGCAAATCAGTCTTGACCCTGTTCCTCATGGGAACAGTCCAGCCCGAGCTGCCAGGCCAGGTTCTCCCTGGACCGGAAACAAGCATCCTGGGACTGGTTTCGGGGTTTCACCCTTCATCAGGCAGGCTAGCTTGAATCCAGTGGCACAGTGAGCCCGGGACCCACGTCTGGGCATACCCGGCGCACTTAGGGCGGCAAAAGCAAAGCAAAACACAAACGCTGTGGGATAGCGTAACTGGATGGACGGAATGCGGAACCAATCAAACATTCACCCCCAGTCACAGATCTGGGTTTAATCCATCCATTATTTTGCTCACCATGCCACCCCAGTTTGAACCCAGCCATATGCAAATCAGTCTTGACCCTGTTCCTCATGGAAACAGTCCAGCCCAAACTGCCAGGCCAGGTTCTCCCTGGACCAGAAACAAGCATCCTGGGACCGGTTTCGGGGTTTCACCCCTCATCAGCCAGGCTAGCTTGAATCCAGTGGCTCAGTGAGCCCGGGACCCACGTCTGGGCATACCCGGCACACTTAGGGCAGCAAAAGCAAAGCAAAACACAAACGCTGTGGGATAGCGTAACTAGATATTCTGCATGAACCAAAATTTTGTTTGAAAGGCAAAATTCCCAAAAACCTTTTGCTAATTCCGCTAGGGGTTTGGATTTGGTTACCCCTAAACGGTTTATGTACCTTAGCACCAAAATGTTGCACATTCTGAGAAGAATAGCACAACAAACTCTGTTTTTTGCAAGGCTTCTGATTGCAAAGGAGCCAGCAAGCATTTCTAAACAACTGATATGCAATCTGGACTACTCTAATGACCATGTACCTGCAGTCGATAGTAGTCCACAGCGGGCGCCCCAACCCGTGCGGCTTGCATCTGATTCTAATACAAGATCTGGGGCAGATGCAAAGATGCTCCTGCCAATCCAGGCATCTTAATGGTCTATCCACCTATGAAGTTCTATGCATGAGTCTTGATCTAAAGAGATGACATCTGAATACGCTAGACCCTTTCATGTTGAATTTTTTATCTTTGAAGTGCCCGATAATGTAGAGTGCCTGGGAAAATGGCTTGGATAGAGGAGGAAAGGGGGCCTCCTATTCATGCTAGAGATCTGAGAGAAATTAAGGTACTGTGTAGAATCTGAAGAATTTCAGATTTTATGGATTTTACCTTTGCCAACAGAAGATGATGAAGGGCGGATACAGAATTTATCAGGAAACCTGAAAAATTCTATTTGTTGGGAAGGAGACAGAAGAGACTTCTCTTTGTTGATTATAAATCCTTGGTCTGAAAAAAGAGAACATGTTAGACTGATGTGAGATTGAAGAGAGAGAAGACTCTGGTTCATTAGAGGAAGCTCATCTAGATAAATGATGAGTCTGACCCCTTGAGCAGTGAGAAGAGCTACCACAGGTTTCGTGAGCTTGGTAAAGCAACATGGTGCTGAGGACAGACCGAAAGGAAGAGAGGAAAAATTGAAGTATTGATCTAATCACTGAAATTGTAGAAATTCTCCTTAATCTGGATGTATAGGAACAGCTAGTTATGCATCTTGTAAGTCCAAACAAATCATCCAATCGTTTTGGAGTAACGAATCTCTGAGATGAAGAATCGTTTCCATTTTGAAATATTGATAGACTACAAAATGTTTGAAGTACTTGAGGTTGATGACTGGTCGCATGTTTTTGTTTTTGTTTTGAACTAGAAAAATTTAACTGATGAAACCTAAGTGGTCGGGATGACGGGATGATTCCTTGTGTCTGTAGAAGGGACTCTACTTCTATGGTTGGACATTTCTGTTGAAAACTGGGGAGAATGTGGAAGGGAAGACTGAAAAGGTTTTGAGTAAAGCTCGATAACAACTCTGCATGGTTTTAACACCCGAGGGTCTGTGGTGATGGACAACCATTTTGGAACAAAAAAGCAAAGATGGCCCCCTACAGGAGGAAAGCCAGAATGTAAGGTCACCTGCTTGGTTAGTGCATCTGAAACCTTGAAATCCTCTGCCTCGAAAACCTCTGCCTCTTTGGGGGTAGAATTAAGGCTTAAATTCTTTATAGGAGGCGTTGTAGTATCCTCTGGAACCTAGGTTGTTGTAACCAGGCTGGCAAAGCAGTTCCTGCCTCTGCCAGCCCTGGCAAAAACCCATTGAGAAAACATCTTCTTTAAAGACAGTTGAGCTTTAGCTAATGAAGCACAGGTAGAAACGTATTTGCTTAACTCTTTGACAGAAGAATCCCCAAAGAGGTGGCCTTCCACCTTGATACCAGAATACATTATCGGAATCCATGTCAGCCAAGTCATCATCCGTATCTGGAACGGTGGAAATTATAATAGGGGATGAAATATGTTTGGCTTTTGATTTGCATTATGTCAACAATTTTAGTTTTTCAAGAATATTCTCTTCCTTAGAAGGAGGCCTTGAGGAACCACGTCCATCACCTTATGTGAGGGAACCTCACTGACCAATAGCGCCAATTTATTCTGTTTTTTTAAACTGAATATTGGCTAAAGGGCGCTTTCTACATTTCTCCGCAGGCTGGGCCAAAATCTTCTTTGACATTATATTAAAAACAGAATTTTCCAGATTGCTTGACAATTTATCCATAGAGGCAGAGACTGCCTGTTGCACGGAGGCTTGAATGATGTCATTTAAATCCTCTTTTAATGAACGTTCATCATTAACATCCTGCAGCAAAGGAGAGCTGTCAATATCCATAATAAACAATGAAAATAATTAAATTATGCAGGAATGGAGAAAAAAACAGAAAGGAGGGGGCTCATTCTAAAAGAAGTGGACTATAGAGGCTAAACTCCACCTGTGAGTGCTAAAATTAGGCCAAAGGGCGTGTACAAGGCGTGGTCGTTCGAGCCTTCCTAGCTAAATAAAGAAACAGACGAGGCTTGAGTGAGGCAGTAATGGAATCCGCTTCTCTGCGGAAAACAAATACCTATCCGGAATGAAATCTGAATGAAGCAGTGAGTGCAGCACGGTGTTCCTCAGAAGTGGCAGAAAATGGTGACCACTATCGGAGGAATGTTTTTTGGAACTGAACACGAGGGCGATGGCGCTCGTGAGCAGTGCGGCAACGTGCTGACTAAGAAAAATTAAACCAAATGATACTAGCGTGCAGCGTGCAACTATTATAATATATACACTACTGTAACACCAATAAACATTACCGAAAGGCAAATATTGTTTAATAGAAAAAATATGTAGTACTTAACTTGACTGTGAGCAGCAAGAAAAGAGGGCTTTTCGCAGTCAAGTGACATCATTATACTGTGTCTGTTATTCTGATTGGTTGTGAAATAGGTACTATGATTTGTTTCCCATTGGCTTGTAACGTTCACCACATGGGATTTGTAGATTATTTATTTATTCTTGACTGCTGTATCAGCAGATCACAGAAAATTGTGCTCAAGTCCCAGTTTTCACAAAGGGTCGACTGGAATTAGGGAAGGCATGATAGGACGAGCTAGCAGCTCTTAAATTAAAATGAAACATTTAACTAACACATATGAGGCTGGGTTTGAAAGTTGCACTTAATTTTGTTCCTGAGTGCCTCGTCTGAGTGGCTCTATGTGAGGTTGATATTCAGTGCAACAGGCAGCTTTCTTAAGCCCCGCTTCCACCACCTGTGCCCTTTGCTGCCTGCTCCCATAGGAAACCCCTCCCAGTCACCACATAACCAGTACAGCTGCTCCAGTGCCGAGGAAACTCAGGGCCTCATTACAAGGCTGGTGGTCTTGAGACTGCCAGCCTCACAGTGGCTGTCGGACCGCCGCACTCACGACCCTGGCGGTCGGACTGCCGTCCCAGCCAGGAACATGGTCCCCAATGGGCTGACAGCAGTCAGACTAGTGGTCAGCCACGGCGGCGCTGAGTTAAGCACCGCCATGCTGATCACACGTCCCCCAGCCTTTTCATGGCGTTTCAACCACCATGAAAATGCTGGTGAAAATGAAGTGCAGGGGGCCACTGGGGGTCCCTACACTGCGCACGACCATGTCACGGGCAGTGAAGGGCCCCCTACACAGCACCTCCGGAATGCGCACTGCATTCCAAGGGTGCTGTTGTGCTACATATTGGACCCGGCTCCCTTAAGGTAGCCGAGACCAATACTGTAGTACTGTTTCCGCCGGCATGACTGGTGGGAACGTTGTAATACAATGTTCCCACCGATCAGCCTGTTGGGAACATTGTAATACAAAGGGGGGGCACCGGATTGATGGCAGTCTCATCCCCGAGAGTTTGGCAGTCGGCTCGTCCGACCACCAAACTCATGATAAGGCCCTCAGTATCTGACTTGACATGCCATTCTGCAATGCACTGATGTACAGTGCATGAAAGACTTCTTCCTCCTCTGAATCTACTTGACCTTAGGTAAATCCTTAGTACCAGACCTGCCAACTTCACCAAAAACCTCACAGTGTAAAGAGGAGGCGGGGCCTTTGAGAGGTGAGGCCTCATGCGAGAAGCAACTACAATGCACTTTTGCCCCAACCCTGGCGCCAAATCCCCTCCTAAAAAAAAAGAAAGCTTTCTGAGGCTGCTGACGATGCCCTGGGGTGTTTTCACACCCATTAATGGACATTTGCTTTTAAAAAACCCACTAAAGCAAGCTGAAAACCACCTTTTCAAGTGGTTTTCAGCTCATGTTCCCTGCCATCGTGTGATATTGGCTCCTCATCTGGAGACTGTGTGAGGGGAGCCAATATTGTATGTCACACAGTGCCACCATGTGAGTTGGCAGGTCTGTTAGTACTGTCATTAACTAATGCGACTGAAAAGATGGACCTACCTCACTCCTGCTTGCATATACTAGCTGCCATCTCATCATATATTCTTCGGTACCACAATAGCTGTAAAACACTTCTGTGTAATGGGCTACCATGCAGATTCTGGGGTCAATGCCTTTGTATAAAAACAATCATTATCTTCACTTCACACATCAATGTTTGTGTGTGTGTGTGCATGCAATGTGATTTCGACCCTACATCATTAGGAGCTCATGTACATCAACTTCCAGAGCAGTGTCCAACCTACTTTGTATATGTTGTCATTCTACCATTGTGAAACTCACATGGAGAGTTTCTCAACCCCACTGACCAGGATGGAGGTACTAAAAATATTCATTTAAGATAATTGTCTATGTATTGAAACAGAAATCTGGGCTCATTGTGTACTCCTGTACACATTTGCCCCAAATCGCAGATATGATGTCCAAGAGAAACTAGGGCTAACAATGTATTTTTGGAAGACGAAAGCTAGTGTGATTGCTGTCATGGTGAAACAGCAGTGACCATAGCTGCTACTAAGGCAGAGCACGCTACTGCAACACAACAGCAACCAGTGCTGTAATGGAAGCAGGGACCGCAGAAATTACACCATTTACCACCAAGACAGGGGTAACAGCAACAAGAAAAGCTGCCACTTCAGCAGGAACCACAGCAGTAATGAAATTTGGTACCAAAGCAGGGACCTACACAGCAACAACAACTGCTACCAGAGCAACCACAACAAATGTCACAACAACCACCACCAACAACATCAACAGAAGCCACAACAGCTACAAGTACAGACGGGACAACACCATTGAAGACAGCAGAAACAAATGTAGTGAACAATGCTGACATCACAACCGGGGCCACAACAGTGTCCATATCTATAGCCACGACAGGGAGCACATTATCAACCACAATTTTTGCCATGGCAGCCACAATGGCTTCACCCAAGGAAGTGGCCACACCAGCAACAAGATTAGCCACAACAGCTTACAAAGTATCAACAAAAGGGGTAACAATGGTTGCAAGCACATTAGGGACCATAGCAGTGATGACAGCTTGTAACACAGCTGAAGCCATAGCAGTGATCATCGTAGTAACCGAAGTTCCCACATTGATCAGGATAACAGAAGCAACCACAGCTAGAACCACAGCAAGGGCCACAGTTGCCACCATTGCAGGGACCATAGCAGCAACCACAACACTAACCACAATGAGGTACGCAGCAAGAACCAAATTTTAACAGCAGGTACCACAGCAGTGACTACAACTCCTATCATGCCATGGGCAAAAGCAGTGGCCTCAGTTGTAACCACCTCTTGGACAACATCTGCCACAACATCAATGACCACAGCATCATCAGCAGATTTCCCCACACCAAACAAAGCAGCTGCTGCAGCAATCACCACCACAAAAGAACCTACCGCAGAAGCATCAACAACTGCAAGCACAGTGGTGTCCACATCTGTAATGGCAGTAGGGACCGCAGCAGCTACCATCTAAGTGACCACAGCTTTAATCAAGCAGCGACAACACTATCAAATAAAGCTGCCATTATTGCAGCAACAATAACTCCAATAATAGCTTTTACTACAGCAGTCACGACAGCTACAACCATGGCCACCACTGAAGCAGCAATAAAATTGGCAACATTATTTGCAAGCACAACAATGGTAATTGTAACTACAGAATTGACAACAACTTCTTTCACGACTGGGACAGCAGCAGCTTCATGTGCCAACATAGCAGGGACCAAAGCAGTGTCAATAGCTGCAAAAGCAGCATGGACCATACCAGCAACTCCAACTGCAACCTCACCAGCAACTATAGTTGAAATACAATCTCCTACATGTCAGAAAGAAAGGTCACCAAAGCAGCAATCAGCTGCAAACACCACAGCAGAGACAACCGCCACCAGGACAGGAAAATGAGCAGCAGCCAGGAAAGTAATGACAGCAGCACTGATAACAATTACAACCACAACACGGACTACAGCAACAGATGCCACAGAAGCAGGAATTATGGCAGTAACAACATCTTCATACATGCCAACACGCCCGTTTCAAGCAGGAGATTCCTGATTTTTTAAAGCGGATAATGGCTTTATCATACGTGCTTTCTTCTTAAAATTGCCTCCACTTCAATGCTGACCAGTGGGGAAAGTGAATTCCCCTATTTTTCTTTTCAAAATCTCCTTCTTCCCTGTTTCCACATGTTGGCATATAAGCAACTACTAATAATGCATGCTCTGAATGACAAACTCCTCCCACTTCTTCTTTACACCTCATTGGTATTCAGAGACAAACTGATTAATAAGTGTGAGAAAGTCATCCTTTTAGCATGTTCACTCCAATGTTTCTGACTGATATTGGTGGTAACTGACCCTGACTGTGCCCTGCGCTCTGCTAAACAGCCCCAGGGCCAGTGCTCTGAATAAAAGGTATATGATAAAATGGTACAATTACAGTTGGCAATGACAGACTCCTGTAAGTGCCTAGTATATAATAGGGCAAGGGGGATTCAAACGACCTATAAGCCCCTATTATATAATAGGGCAAGGAAGTTTAGAGGGCCAGTGGATTTCCTACACTGGAGTGTGCACTGCAGTGTTGCCTGCTGTCATTTTTAAAGGCAGCCCTGCCTTGCAGACTCTCTTTAAAAAGCAAAATGTGTGCAAATTCGACTTTGGAATTAAAGGTACTTCCAAAGTGATAATCTAACTTATTTTTACATTTGTCACCCATAAGGTCTCCCCTAGATGCCCCAGTGGTGGTGTGCCATGAAACTATATGCAAGGACATTATAAAATATGTTTTATATGCCCTGGTGAGGGAAAAACAGCAACTTTCATTTTTCCTCATTGTAGATACTTAGCTCTACAGACTAACATGGGAATATTTTCCATAAGCATAAGTATTGCTAGGTAGGAGCTAAATGTATCAAGAAAGGACTCACAGGATTGACAACACTAAATCCAACAACTTGCCACTGTTGAATCTATCATGAGTAATACAGAAAACAAGTTATAGGACTTAGGGCCAGATGTAGCAAAGGGTTTTTCCCATTCTGTGTCAATGGGAAAATGTGTTCATACATATGGCCCTTAGTTCCCTATAAGCCTAATTCCAGCCTGCTAGTGGCCTCTCATGTTTGGTCAGCCTTAATCCCTCGGGTGTGTGTGTGGCCAGAGGCGATACATGCACACCCTCCCCGGTGCGGGCCACGACTATTGGCCAACACCAAGAAGGCATTTTATTTTATTGAAAACTCCTCGAGAGACACAGAAGAGCTTCTGTGTCTCCCCTGAACTCACCACCTGCCCATCTGTGACATCAGTGCGCCACAACTCAGTTTGTTTTCCCCAACGGAGCAAGAAGCAACAGGTGAGGCAGCTTTCTACCCCAGTGGGGAAAGTGGGCCCAAAAGGGCCTTCCCACCTTTCAGGAAGGCCTTGTTTGAAAGGGGAGATTGGCCCTGGTTGCATCCGCGCTGCTATCCACAGCCAGGGAATACCACTAGACACCAGGGATTCAATCTGGAGGGGGTCGACCCTTTGGAAAATAAGCCGAACCCCCAGCCAGGGAGAAATTTTTTAATAAGAAAAAGTTGATTTACCTCTGGGTGGGGGTGGGGGGTCGGGATCGACCTCCCACCTCCTCCCGCAGGGGTTATAAATAAAATGTAAAAAAATAAATGAAATTGACAGGGGGTCGCCCATGAGAAGATATATAAATGTCTAGTGAGATTACTTTTGTCAATGCACGTGTGGTTTCTCTGGGGCTGCGATCGGTACCCAGGGAAACCACACACACATATAAAAGTGAACACTTTACATATACATAAGGAGAGAGAGAGAGACGCTCTCTTCCTATATATATTTATATATATGTTGTAAAACAAAGTGGTCAAAGTGTTGCTGGGCGGCGCACTCCACTGCCGGTGTCTATATATATATATGTATGCAAAAAAGAATAGAGAACTCTGGGCAGCTATATATACATACACTCACCACCGGTTACTTCGCAACGCGTCTTCAGAACAACGCACATACTCTAACCAACACGCTTCTACCGTAGATTTTAGGCAGCAATAAAAATGTCAAGATAACTCTTGTGATTATGTTCCTGCTAGAGAAAGAGATTGGACTTTTGTCTAGTGGCAGTTTTGATGCCATAAAGTAGTGCAGGAGGTTTATATGCCTGCTGCAAAGAACAGATCTGTATTTTATGTGAATAGCTGAGTGGATTAGTAAAGCCAGCCGTTACCTGTGCTTTAAAACAAATTACATGTATGTGTGAGGGGGGCCATGAAGCGATGAAGGGAACGTTTGCTGGGTGGTAGTGAGAGAATCCCAGGAGGAGGTCATGGGAGTGGGAGCACCAAAAATTATTGTTGGACTGGGGCCACCAGTACTGAAAGCTGTCATGATGGGTATGTTGCAAGGTGAAGAAATAGTGTGTTTTTTTTTGTTTTTTTTTCACTATCTTCAGAGAATCTGATGATTGAGGGAAGAAGCAAAGGTATGGTAACTGACACCTACTGTTGTACACATCACACACCCACCAGTAATCTTGTGACCCTCTACATAGGCTAGTGTTTTAGAGGGACAGTTTAGCCAGTATCAGAGATGGGGTCTTGTTAGATGACTGCTGCTCGAGCTCTAACTTGGGTTATGGAGGACAGCTCTGAGGCAGTACCAGAGACCGAGACAGCAGATAATGAGATAGCATCTGAGGGAGAGGATAATGGAGCAGACTCTGGGAGTGATTTTTAAGTCGGAGGAGTCCCATCCTATAACTCCTCTTCCAGTGATTCTGAGGGAGATGATGAGGACAGTTGTGGTGTCTCTTCGCAAGCACAGTCTGTGCAGCGGGACAACAGTGGGTTAGTGTGTACGGTAGCAAGCACACACAGAGTGCTCACTTGGTAGCCCCCCAATTTAGTTCAGTCCCAAATTCCACCTTTTACTGGTGATGCTGGATGTAAAGTCGATACGGCCAACTATTTGCCAGTCGACTATGTCCATCTCTTTCTGGATGTTGACTTCCTTCAGCAAATTGTGCAGCAAACTAATTTGCGTGCAGAACAATTTCTGAGGGAGCATGGAGGCACTCTAGTGCCCCATTCTAGGACACGCCAGTGGACTCCCACTTCACTGGCGGAATTGAAGATATTTTTGGGGTTAGTGCAGAAACCCACCTTGCAGTACTACTGGACGACTCGCACGGTTTGGGTAACCCCCATCTTCGCACAGGGACACGACAGGGAATGGCCCAAATTGTATTGTGGAGACATCAAAATTATCTATCAAAAAACAACCTGGTTTTGTAAGGCAGGCACCTGCGTTTTTGGTCCTGGGTTTGATGGCCATATAGGGAAACCTACCAAACCCAGACAGTTCTGAAAACTATACACCCAGGGGAGTATATGGAGGTGTGGCTTGTGTGGATTCCCCAAAGTTTTCTTACTCAGAATACCCTGCCAAGGTGAAATATTGGATAAAAACTTCATTTTACCTTGCATTTCTGTCATGCAAACTACAGGAATATGAGGGAACCACAAAATTCCTACCACCCAGCATTTCCCCCCTTGTCCTGATAAAAACACTACCCCACTTGTGTGCCTGTGCCTAGTGCCTGCATCAGGAATGGATCACCCCAGGGTCAATAGTAGCCCTCATGTAAGGACCACCTTTGACCGTTGAGCGATCCATTTCTGTCACAGGCACTAAGCCCAGGCAAACCAGTGGGGTAGCGTTTTTATCTAGACAAGTTGGGGAATGCTGGGTAGTAAGCAGTTTGTGGATCCCTGTATATTCCTGTAGCTTATGTCACAGAAATGCAAGGAAAATAGTGTTTTTATTCAATGTTTTACATTTGCAGGGCATTCTGAGGAAAAAACTTTGGGGAATCCTCATAAGCGATACCTCCCTGGCCTCCCCTTGATGTCTACTTTTCAGAAATGTCTGGGTTTGATATGTTTTCCTAAATGGTTCCCTATCCCAGGACTCATTAGTACACTCACCTTAATTATCATTATTGCCAAAATATGTTTCGGGACCTTCCCTGTCACAGGCACTTGGCCTACCCACACAAGTGAGGAACCCTTTTTATTGGGAGACTTGGGGGAATGCTGGGTGGAATGAAGTTTGTGGATCCCCTTAGATTCCAGAACTTTGCATTACTGAAATGGAAGGAAAAAGTGTTTTTTTAGCCACATTTTGAGATTTGCAAATGATTCTGGGTGGCAGAACCTGGTGAGAGCCCCACAAGTCACTTGATTCTGGATTCCCCTAGGTGTCTAGTTTAAAAAAAATGTATTGGTTTGCTAGGTTTCCCTATGTGCTGGCTGAGCTAAAGGCCAAAATCGACAGCTAGGCACTTTGCAAAAAACGTGTCTGTTTTCTTTTGAAAAATGTGATGTGTCCACGTTGTGTTTTGGGGCATTTCCTGTCGCGGGCAGTAGGCCTACCAACACAAGTGAGGTACCATTTTTATTGGGTGACTTCGGGGAATGTTGGGTGGAAGGAAGTTTGTGGCTTCGCTCAGATTCCAGAACTTTGCATTGCTGAAATATGAGGGAAATGTGTCATTTTTAGACAAATTTTGAAATTTGTAAAGGATTCTGGGTGACAGAATCTGGTGAGAGCACCAAAGGTTATCCCATTCTGGATTCCCCTCGGTGACTAGTTTTTAAAAACGTATAGGTTTGCTAGGTTTCCCTAGGTGCCGGCTGAGCTAGAGGCCAAAATCTACAGCTAGGCATATTGCAAAAAACACGTCTGTTTTCACTAGAAAAATGTGATGTGTCCACATTATGTTTTGGGGCGTTTCCTGTCACGAGCACTAGGCCTACTCACACAAGTGTTGCACCATTTTTATCAGGAGACTTGGGGGAATTCTGATCAGAAGGAAGTTTGTGGCTCCCCTCAGATTACAGAACTTTGCGTCGCTGAAATGTGAGGAACATGTGTATTTTTAGATACATTTTTTGAGGTTTGCAAAGGATTGTGGGTGACAGAACCTAGGGCCATATGTACGAACACTTTTTCCCATAGACACAGAATGGGTAAAAACCTTTGCTACATCTGGCCCCTGGTCACAAGTGAGGTACCATTTTTTTGGGAGACTTGGAGGAACACAGTATGGAAGAACAAGTAGTGTTATTGCCAATTGTCTTTCTCTTCATTTGTGCCTTCCAAATGTAAGACAGCATGTGAGAAAGAAGTCAATTTGAGAAATGCCCTGTAATTCACGGGCTAGTACGGTTACCCCCAAATTCAGAAATGTGCAAATAAGCAATGCTTCTAAACTCCATATCTTGTGCCCATTTTGGAAATACATAGGTTTCCTTGATACCTATTTTTCACTTTTTATATTTTACCAAATGAATTGCTGTATATCCGGTATACAGTTCTGAATGCTGAATTCAGAATTTTGACTTATTTTCAGAAATGTTTAGCTGTCTGGGATTCACAATTGGTTTCACACCCATTTCTGTCACTAACTGGAAGGAGGCTGAAAGCACAAAAAATAGTAAAAATGGGGTATGTCCCAGTAAAATACCAAAACTGTGTTGAAAAGTTTGTTTTTCTGATTCAAGTCTGCCTGTTCCTGAAAGCTGGGAAGATGGTGATTTTAGCACTGCAAACCCTTTGTTGATCCCATTTGCAGGGAAAAAACAGGTGATTTCTTCTGCAGCACTTTTTCCCCTTTTTCTCCAAAAAATCACATTTTAGCTGTATTTTGGCTAATTTCTCAGTGTCCTCCAGAGCAACTCACAAACAACTCTTGTTACCTTTACACCCCTCAGGATGTTGAAAAAAAAGGACACACAATTGTCATGGATAGGTTATGTGTACAAAACGTTATGGGGGCCTAAGCGCAAACTACCCCAAATAGCCGGAAAAGGGCTGAGCACTGGGAGTGAAAAGGCCCAGTAGCTGAGGGGTTAACAGGATTAGCCAGGCTGCTATGATGAGATGATAAGTGGCCGGCACTGGGCAGTGATTATTTGATGGGGGAAGGCAGGCCAGGAAAGGGGGCTGGGTAAATCAAACAGGGCTTCAAAGGTAGCAGGACAGAAAGCAATACCAGTAAGGCCTGCTCTTTCACCCTGTACCCCACAGATAGATATATAGCAGGCCCAGAAAAGGAATTTGCAGATGTCCAAAGGGGGAGTGTTAATGGAAATGAGCCATACTTGCTCTTCTGGGCGATAATCGTCCATCTTGGAATTTTAAATTGCAGTGCCTTATGGGACAAGAAAATGCCACACTTTGGAGGAAGCTTTCATGCTTTTGGGTTGCAACCTGCTGCTCACTGGACAAGGGTGCCCCCCTGCATGTCCCCCAAGAAGATTAAATTAAAGTAGCTGATCTGCTTTGCAACTCAGATCTGCTGCCTGAAACCACAGGAAGAAGAGGGACTGCCCTGCTGGAACCCGGGTCTACAAACCAAAGGACTGCACTTTGAAGTACTGCTCCTTTTGTACACTGGAACAGCAGCCCTAAGGCTTTTGCCATGCTTCAAAAAGGACTCAGGAGTGGACTCCCTGAAAGTAACAGGTTAACAGAGCCTGCCTGCACCAACAATCACAAAAGTCCCCATCCTGGAGTGTGTCCCGTGAACTTTTACAGGTTTAGCCAGGTGCATGATAATTACCTGAGAAACGTAGTCCCAACATTTCAATAACCATTTCAGAGCTTCTAGACCCTTGGAATAGTATTGTGGATGCCCAAATATCCCTGCCTGGAAACAAGAAAAAGAAGGTTTGCCCTGCTGAACCCCTGGTCTGGACCAAGAAGGGCTGCACTGACTGGGACTTTATCGGCTCCACAATCTCGGCTTCACAAAAGAGGACTTTGCCTGGCTTCTAAAGGATTCAGGAGTGGACTCCCTGTAAGCGACAGTTATAAAGGAGCTACCAAGAATCACATGCATCAACTCCTGCAAGAAGAGCCCAGCTGGACAGCGTTCAGTGGATGTTTAAGGATTTGACCAGGTGCAATGTGGGAATTGTAGCCCCAATGTCCCAAGGAGCAACTCAAAGAGATTTTGGAACCTTTGATTGGGGTTGTGGACCACTTTCCTGCATCAAGAAACACTTCCGAAAGTAAAAGTAAAAGTGTTACATTGCAGATGGCTGGAACTCTTGATTGTGTCCCGGTCCACTGCACCCTTTTTTTTAACCCTTTGAGCGCTATTTGCTTCTAAGCACTAGTTTTACTTTTAATCTTTAAAAAAATTCATATCTCTGGTTCCCTACTTGGATTTTTGTCATTTTGGTGTAATTTTAAAGATAAAAATCTTTACTATTTTTATAAATTGGTGTAGGATTATCATTGTGTGTTGTGTCTTACCTATTTTTACTGTTTTGGTGTATTTAAAAGCTTTACACACCTGTCTTGTAAGTTAGGCCTGCCTGCTCGTTGCCAATCTACCAGGGGTTGAGCCAGGGCTAATGTTTTTAGACCCTAACTGGACCTAACATTGGGTTGGGGGCCTTATTGCTAGTGGTAGGTGCATACTTACCTCTACTAGTAACCAGCCTCCACTATTGTTGGATAGCTCAACATTATCTACATGCAAAAAGTTAGGCTCTTACTCAACCCATTGTCTGCTACACCACAGTCAATTCTTTGCTTAGAACTTAACTTAAGGTCATCATCTTGATTAATACAACTTACCTTCACAAGAATTATTATAATTATTGCCTAGAGGCAGCAGCAAACGGTTAATAACAACTTCCTGCACCGATACAGACATGATAATTACCTAATGACTCACTTCGAACACAAAAACACCTATCTACTCCTTGACTCATAATGTTCTGTAAAACAACTGTATCTCGATTCAGACCTGGAGAAGTTCAAAAAGATCAAATATCTCCGATTTAGCTTATGATATATTCCTGTTGCTGAGTTTGCCAGCTCCTGGAAAAGACATTTACACTCTCAGAACCATGGCAGACTATGTTACTATAAACTTGAGTCTCTGGAACATATAACTTGCATTTATCCAATTTTACTGGAGTTGAGGAGAAAGTATGTACGGCAGTCATTCAATGTGAATAACATAAGAACATTTAAGGAAGCAGTTAGATGTTTTTTCCCTCTAGACAAACTGCTTTGTCAGCAAATAGTAACATTTCTTGATCATGCCTACTTTAAGCTAAATTAGCTGATAAAATCAGTCACCTGACTAGGACAGTTTGTTGGCGACTCAGATTCAAGCATAACAGTAGAGGACTAGTTGATTCAGAGTTTATGATGATTTTACTAATACAAATTTCTATTTTTGTAATTAATTTATTAAAATACAAATAAAACATTTACTACCATTACTACTGCTACAGGGACAATATTTGAACAACAATTGGCAGCACAGCAGGGAAATCAGCAGTAACCACAGTTGTAATCACTGAGAAAAACAAAAAAATGATACATTGAATGCTTGAATTAACCTCAGTTTCTCTTAATTACTCTGGAACACATTCCATTCCATTGTTGTTTCTAACAATGCCTCTACAGGTAGGACCAAATCACATGCAAAGCAAACATGGTCCTGCTCCAGTAGGAACAATTCAGCCAGAACTGATGAGCTGGGTCCCCTCTGAACATGAACACAAGTTAGCCAGAATGGTATTGGGCTGTTGAGTTACAGTTTGGGTCCTGTTGCAAAGTGAGCATGGGGCCCATGTCTAAACATACTCTTTGTGCAGCTTACTGAGAAAATAAACATACAGTGGAAAAGTCAAAAGGGCTAACTTTAACATTCTAATGTATGTACATACAGGCACGCACATAATGGTACAGACTATTTGTAGTTCATCTCTGCATACTGCTTTTTTCTCCAACATCAGCGCAGATTATACAGTGATGCAGCACGAACAGTAGTCTGTGTGGAATTATGCATACCTTTGTTTGCATGCATTAGCACTTAAAACCAAGACTTCGTGGCTTTACCGGTATATATTTTCTTTTTGAATAGTGTGTGAGGGGGATTTTTTCCTACAGAATGCAAATCAGGAAATCCATATGTCAAGTGACATCTTATGTCTAGGGGCAATAAGGCCCTCATTACGACCCTGGTGGTCAGTGATAAAGTGGCGGTAATACCGTCAACAGGCCGGCGGTAACTACCGCCAAATTATGACCATGGCGGAAAGATCTCCGATAGACAGCCAATGTACCACACCGACTGCAAGGGTGGAAACAACAGCCACCACAGCAGTAGCCACCTACAGCCAGGCGGAAGTCAATGTTCCGCCCACCATATTAAGACACAGAAAAACCGCCACCTTTTCCGGGGCGGTACCAACGACATCTAAGAGCTGGCGGAAACTGAGCTCAGAAGGGAAAAGACTCACCATTGGAGACACAGGGAAGAACCACGCCGCCATGGAACCTGAACTGCATGTCTTCCCGATGATCTTCTACGTTCTGCTCCACCACAAACACCAATGCCGGCGAAAACGACGACGGTGAGTACAACTGCCTAACACACAAAGTGGGGGGGGGAGAGAGTGACACACACAAGCACAACACACACCCCACACACACACACACCATACACACAACCATTGCATTAC
Source organism: Pleurodeles waltl (assembly GCF_031143425.1). Classification (NCBI taxonomy): domain Eukaryota; kingdom Metazoa; phylum Chordata; class Amphibia; order Caudata; family Salamandridae; genus Pleurodeles; species Pleurodeles waltl. Next base: position 1,146,112,276 of record NC_090444.1, on the reverse strand, counting down.
AAAAAGAATTTACCCCGTCACTCGGCTGAATAATGCAAGGACAAAACGATTTTGCAAAAGTGAATGTAATGAAATCAACACAGTATGAAAATAAGTTAGGCAAGATAATAGATATATAGATATGTACAGAAAAAGGGACACAGCCCAGTCCACAATTTGCGTAGGCCACATGGCCACAGGCCAAAGTCCAAGGTCACACATGTCACCTGCTTCAACACGGAGAGAACACTGCAGGGGCATCAGTTGGTAAATATGCAGGCACCTCAGAGGGATGGGGGGCACCTCAGCCGGGAGATGTAACAAGACCACTGGTTCTGGAGGGGGCAACCTGTCCTGTGCTTGATCCTGGGGAGTGATGGGCCACAGTCTCTCTGGTGGGTGTCATACCCACTAGTTCTGGAGGGGGCAACATGCCCTGTGCTTAATCCTGGGGAGTGATGGGCCACAGTCTCTCAGGTGGGTGTCATACCCACTGGTTCTGGAGGGGGCAACCTGCCCTGTGCTTGATACTGGGGAGTGATGGGCCACAGTCTCTCAGGTGGGTGTCATACCCACTGGTTCTGGAGGAGGCAAGTTGCCCTGTGCTTGATCCTGGGGAGTGATGGGCCACAATCTTGCAGGTGGGTGTCATACCTACTGGTTCTGGAGGGGGCAACCTGCCCTGCGCTTGATCCTGGGGAGTGATGGGCCACAGTCTCTCAGGTGGGTGTCATACCCTCTGGCTTTGGAGGGGGCAGGCCGCACAGCAGCCCATGGAGGCAGGATAACATACCGTCTGCCGGCGGTGACGGCTGCACAGTGGTGGTGCTGTTGGTGGGGAAAGGCTCCTGCCCATCCCCTGCAACCTCACACGGCTGCACAGTGGTGGTGCTGTTGGTGGGGGGAGGCTCCTGCCCATCCCCTGCAACCTCGGGCATCCCTGCCCATCCCCTGCAACCTCGAAAGGCTGCACAGTGGTGGTGCTGCTGGTAGGGTGAGGCCCCTGCCCATCCCCTGAAACCTCGGACGGCTGCACAACCATGGTTGGTGGTGGGGGCTCTGTCACAGTTCCTGGCCCAGGCCCCTTGATCTTCCTGCCTGCTGGGGTAAGCTCCTTTCCCTTCTTGCATGCTGGGGCAGGCTCCTTGGTCTTCCTGCCTGCTGGTGCTGGCTCCTTTCCCTTAGGCTGTCTGGTGCAGGCTCCTTGGTCGTCCTGCCTGCTGGTGCAGGCTCCTTTCATTTTGGGCTGCCTGGTGCGGGCTCCTTCCCCTTCAGGACATGTGGCCTGGATCCCTTTCCACCACTAGTGGGTGTGGTGATGACTGGACCCATGGACTGTGTGGCTGGGTTCTTCCATACATGCAGGATGAGGGAGGAGAGGTAGAGAAGAGGTCAATGGTGGATAGGAACAGTTTTTTAGGGACATTGGAGCAGGAAGAGGGAGAAGGAATGGGAGTGGAGGATGAGGGAGTAGTCACTGGAGGTGTCTGTCTGCTGCTTTTGAGTGCAGGTGCATGAGCTATATGCTGTTGTGAGGTGGATGGCTGTTGGGTGTCTGAGTGATTGCGTTTGTGTATTTTAGGAGGGGGGGCAGACACAGTGCGAGAGGACACAGGGGACGTGTGCATGGCTGTTGTGGAGGTGTCTGCCAGTGAGATGTATGTTCTGCTTGGTATGGTGATGATGCAGGTAGTGGATGATGATGTAGTGCATGCAGGTGTGAGTGTGGATGGAACTGGGTGGGAGGTGGTGGAGAAGGAGGAGGGGGAGACAGTGGAAATAATGGATGCTGGTGTGTCTGCAACTGAATGGTGTTTGTGTGAGTGCCTGTGGGATGAAGTGTGGTGCTTGTGTTTGCCTGTGCCACTCTTGGGTGTTGTCTTGTGTGCATGCTCATCTGCCTGTGTGCTAGGGATGGGTTGGGGTTGAGGGGAATGGGACTGGGAAGTGGAAGTTTGAGGGAGGACGGTAGAAACAGGGACAATGGCTGCCATCAGAGAGGAGGCCAGAGCCTGAATCGATCTCTGTTGGGCAGCCAATCCAGTGTGAATGCCCTCAAGGAATGCATTACATTGTTGTATCTGGGCTGCCAGCCCCTGGATGGCATTCACAATGGTTGACTGCCCTACAGAGATGGATCTCAGCAGGTCAATAGCCTCCTCACTCAGGGCAGCAGGGCTAACTGGGGCAGGGCCTGAGGTGCCTGGGGTGGAGGAGATGCCCACCCTTCTGGGTGAGCAGGCACGGGCAACTCGATGAGGGGCTGCTGGGAGGGCGGTGCTGGTATGGGGGTGGCGGTGGTACCTGTAGCTGGGGTGGTCACAGAAGTGTTCGCCACCACCAGGTAGCTTCCATCAGAGGAGGGATCTGTGTCAGAACTGTCCCCTCCAGTCTCTGCCATGGTGATCCCCTCGCCCTCCATCCCATTGGTGCCCTCACCGTCAGTGGACTCTCCCTCCTGGGTCCTGTGGGATGCAGCTCCCTCCGTCGCTGGTGCCTCTGCTCTTCCGCCAGATGATGCTAATGCACATAAGGACAGGATGACAAAACAAAAACGGTGGGGAAGAGACAAAGGATTCACTTGGCCAATGGCTGCACCAACACCAGAGTTGGCGTACACAGCACCCTCACACACAGGGAACACACATCCCCCACCCGGATAACACCCTACCATGTGTAAGTTGTAATGATGGGCACTGTACTCACCCCCTTGTGACTGTTGTGATGCCCTCAAGTGCACATCCAGCTCAGGATAGGCCACCGCCAGTATGCGGGCCATCCGGTGGGTCAGGGTTCGACGGGCACCCCTTCCTCGCTGGGAGGCCATCCCCAGCTGGGCCTCCGCCGTCTTCCATACCCAGCATCTCAGGTCCTCCCACTGTTTGTGACAGTGGGTGCTCCGCCTGTCATAGACCCCCAGGGTCCGCACCTCCTTGGTGATGGCACACCATATACCCTTCTTTTGATGGGTGCTAACCTGCAGAGGCAATACACATAGGAAATTAGATTTAGACAAAGAGTCCTGCCTGTTAAACATATGGCCCACCATACCCGTTTCCATCACCATTTACACACACATGGCCCAGCACACAACCTGTACGCCGCCCAGAGGACATCCACCCACCCCCCTTACACAAGGCCTTCACACACACAACTCCATGCATTCATGCCACATGCATCGTGCCCACAGTGTACTCACCTGTTGGTCTGGAGGCCCATACAGCAGTCCGTACTGGGGTAGGACCCCATCCACCAGTCTCTCCAACTCCTCCGAAGTGAAGGCTGGGGCCCTTTCCCCAGTCACACGGGCCATGGTAGGTTCCAGACACAGGTCACAGCAGCACATGCAGTGTAGGTCCTCTCCTGTGGACGGTCAGGTAGCAAGTGAGGAATCAGATAGAAAATGGCAGTCACGTCCGCGGCGGTGCATACCGTCACCACCAGCGTAGATAACCATTGGCCACTGTACCCCACAGGGCCCAATTATAACCAATGAGGAGTTGCACAGCGGTTCCCGACCTCCTCCCGCAACGGCACACAACGTCAGCGGAATTACCTCACTTCCACCTGTCCCTTCACACAGGACAGTCGGATGCCATTTCGGGAGGGCGGGGAGGCCCTGGAAAAATGCTGCCTCACAGGACGCATTAGGACATACTGGACAAATCACAATGACCCATTACAAGTTTCCAGGATGCAAAGTTCTGTTGTAGCTCCATTGTTCAGTTTGTGACCGGATCCTCATTCTTGTGTCCCTTAGATTCCTACCGCTGCAGATGAATAGGAGATGGAGACATACCCCCGTGTACAGACCCCTGGTGGACTTGGCAACACTGGAGGACAGGCATATTATCCTCACCTATAGACTGGACAGTGACACAATTACAGAGATGTGTGCCCAATTGGAGCCTGACCTAATATCTGCTCTCCGTCACCCCACTGGGATCCCCCCTCTTGTGCAAGTGCTATCAGTGTTCCATTTCCTGGCAACTGGTTCTTTCCAAGTGACAGTGAGCTTGGCAGCAGGAATGTCACAGCCAATGTTCTCAAAAGTGCTGACAAGAGTGTTGTCTGCCCTGATTAAACACATGTGCAGCTACATTGTTTTCCCCCAGGTTGAAGATTTGGCCACAGTGAAGGCTGAGTTCTATGCAATGGGACATATCCCCAACATGGCTAAATGTTGTACCTCAATATTTCAGGAGACTCTGGTTACCCCAACCTATCATGGCTGCTGTCCCCTGTGAGGAATGTCAGGACAAGGGCAGATGAACGTTATAATGAGGCACATGGGCGAACCAGAAGGATAATTGAAAGGACATTTGGCCTCCTGAATGCCAGGTTCCGGTGCCTCCATCTGACAGGTGGATCCCTGTGTGACTCACCCAAGAAGATCTGCCAGATAGTGGTGGCATGCTGCATGTTCCATAACCTGGCACTCAGGCGCCATGTCCCATTTCTGGAGGAGGCTGGAGACGCCTGTGTGCCAACATGGCCCCTGTGGACAATGAGGATGAGGAGGCAGAGGATGAGGATGAGGACAACAGAACATCTGTGATTAGACAATACTTCCAATGACACACAGGTAGGACAGTGTTACTTCACATTTCAATTACATTTGTTTGAATTTCTGTGGCACTGGCATGCTGATATTTCCCACTTCTATGCACACTTACTGTTCCCTCTGGCAATTCATTTTGCAGATGTTGGTGACCTCACATATACTCCTGGTGTGATCACTGCAGCCAGCTACAGGTCATTAATCTATGCGTATTTTCTGTACAGTTGATTTGCAATGTTTGTACCTGTTTCAATGAATACGTATTTGATATACATGACATTCTCCAAACTTCTTTTTTTTTCCATGGGTGTTTATTGAAGTGCTAAAATATTGAGGGGCAAGTGCAATGGGATGGGTTGATGATGGAGGAAAGTCAAGGGTATTGTTCCAGTCTGTTTGTAGTACAGGTGCATTGTCCAAGGGGACATAGGAAGGGGAGCAATGGCAGTTCAAGGTGGACATGGTGACAGGGTAGGACACACGGGTGAAATTCAGGAGAGTCTCATTTCCTGGCAGGGGTCTTGGCAAGTGTCTCTGGCTTCTGTCAGGGTCGCCGGGATTGTTTGCGGGGTGGTTCTCCTTCTGCAGGGGGAGGGGTGCTGGTGGCCTGTAAGTCCTCTGGCGGGGCCTCCTGGCCACTAGCGACAGCGGAAGTGGAAAGCTGTTCAGATGTCTGGCTAGTCCAGGGGCCCGCTGTTGTGAGACTGCCTCCCGCATAATATTGGACATGCCTGGAAGCACCCCTGCTATGGAGATCAGGGTGTTGTTGATGGCCTGCAAGTCCTCCCTGATCCCCTGGTACTGTCCCTCCTGCAGCCACCTGTTCTCCTGCACATTGTCCAGGATCTGGCCCATCGTGTCGTGGGAATGTGGATAGGCTCCCAGTGTAGGAATGTACCATCTTTCTTGGCATGTTACCCCCAATTTTACCTGTATGTCAGTATGTTTTTTCCTGTCTCACTGGGATCCTGCTGGTCAGGGCCCCAGTGATCATAGTTTATGGCCTAATGTGTGTGTTGTGTATGGTGCTTAACTGTGTCACTGAGGCTCTGCTAATCAGAACCTCAATGCTTATGCTCTCTCTGCTTTTAAATTTGTCACTATAGGCTAGTGACTTAATTTACCAATTTCAATTGGCACACTGGACCCCCCTTATAAGTCCCTAGTATATGGTACCTAGGTACCCAGGGCATTGGGGTTCCAGGAGATCCTTATGGGCTGCAGCATTTCTTTTGCCACCCATAAGGAGCTCAGACAAACCCTTTCACAGGACTGCCACTACAGCCTGCGTGAAATAGTGCACACATTAATTCACAGCCATTTTCACTGCACTTAAGTAACGTATAAGTCACCTATATGTCTAACCTTCATTTACTGAAAGTTAGGTGCAAAGTTACTAAGTGTGAGGGCACCCTTGCACTGGCAAAGGTGCCCCCACATAGTTCAGGGCCAATTCCCGGGACTTTGTGAGTGCGGGGACGCCATTACATGACTACATATAAGTCAATACCTATATGTAGCTTCACAATGATAACTCTGAATATGGCCATGTAAGGTGTCTAAGATCGTGGAGTTGTACCCCTATTCCAAATCTGGTATTTGGGAGCTAATTCCATGCATCCTGGGGGCTCCACCATGGACCCCCAGTACTGCCAAACCAGCTCTCTGAGGCTTGCAATGCGGTTAGAGCTGCTGCCACCTCACAGACAGGGTTCTGCCATCCTGGGGTCTGAGCAGCTCAGTCCCAGGAAGGCAGAACAAAGCATTTCCTTTGGGAGCAGTGTGTTACACCGTCTCCCTTTGGAAATAGTTGTTACAGGCTGGGGAGGGGTAGCCTCCCCCAGCCTCTGGAAATGCTTTGAAGGGCACAGAGGGTGCCCTCCTTTCATAAGCCAGTCTACACCGGTTCAGGGACTGGCACAAAACTGGACAAAGGAAAGGGGAGTGACCACTCCCCTATCCATCACCACCCCAGGGGTGGTTCCCAGAACTCCTCCAGTGTGTCCCAGACTTCAGCCATCTTGTTTTCCAAGGTGTGGGGACACTCTGGAGGCCTCTGAGTGGCCAGTGCCAGCAGGTGACGTCAGAGACCCCTCCTGATAGGTCCATACCTGATAAGGTAGTGAAATCCCCCTCTCAGGGCTATTTAGGGTCTCTCCTGTGGGCTCTCTTCAGATTCTACTTGCAAGTTTCCAGTAGGAATCCTCTGCAACTACTACTTCATCCTCTGGCCTCAGATCAACCGCAGACTGCTCCAGGAACCGCTGTAACAGCAACAAAATATCCAGAAGGGCTACTTTTGCTCTGTAACTTCAGTTCCAGCCAGCAACTGCAACAGTTTCCATGGTGTCCACGCTCTGGGGAATCACTGTCTTCACCAAGCACCAGAAGGACCGAAGAAATCTCCCGTGGAGTGACAGAGTCACTTCCCTGCTCAAGCAGGCACCTTCTAGGTCGACGACCGGTTCTCTTGGACTCGTCTCCTGGCAACGAGTGTGCTCCTTAGAACACAGAGGGTGGATCCCTTTGACACAGACTGTCCTGAGGTCCTGCTGTCCCAATTTGGAGGCGGTAAGACCTTTTCTTCCCCAAGTACGACAGTACCCCTGTGCAGTGCATCTTCTTCACTTCCTGAGGCCTCTGTGCACTAAATTCCTTTGTGCACAGCCCGGCCCAGGTCCACAGCACTCTATCCTGCAATGCTCAACTCGCTGAGTTGACCTATGGTGGCGTGGGACCCTCCTTTATAGTGCTGCACCAACCGCATTTTGCACCTCCTTTGTCCCCATGTCCTGGGACTCCCGTGGGTGCTGTCTGATTGTCTGAGGGCTCTCTAAAGTGCTAAGAGCCCACTCTTCCTCCTCATGCAGAGTTGAGACCCCCAAGTCCCTCCTGAGTCCAGACAGTGCCACCTTGACGCAAAACACAACTTTGCCGGAACCAAGGCTTGTTGGAGGAATATAGGCCCTCATTCCAACACGGGCGGGGGGCGGTCGCCGCCCACCAGGCGGGAACCGCCATATTGCCGCATGGGCCATTCTGACTTTCCCGCTGGGCCGGCGGGCGCCAGCCAATATAGAGCCCGCCGGCCCAGCGGGAAAGCGGCCTGCAACACTGAAGCCGGCTCTGAATGGAGCCGGCGGTGTTGCAGGTGTGCGACGGGTGCAGTTGCACCTGTCGCGCTTTTCAGTGAAAAGCCTAATGGGGCCCTGTTAGGGGGCCCCTGCACTGCCCATGCCAGTGGCATAGGCAGTGCAGGGGCCCCCAGGGGCCCCAGGACACCCGTTCCCGCCAGCCTGTTCCTGGCAGTAAAAACCGCCAGAAACAGGCTGGCGGGAAGGGGGTCAGAATCCCCATGGCGGCGCTGCTTGCAGCGCCGCCAGGGAGGATTCGGCCAGCCAGGGTTAATCCGGCGGGAAACCGCCGGACCCGGTTTTCCGACCACGGCTTTACAGCGGCGGTCGGAATGGCCCAGGAAGCACCGCCAGCCTGTTGGCGGTGCTTTCCGTCGGTCGCGGCCCTGACGGTTTTTACCGCCAGGGTCGGAATGACCCCCATAGTGCCAAAACTCGCCTGCATCCAACTTCTCTTCGTGGGACATCCAATGCATCACGAAGGAACCCGCTTACATCTTCCTTGGGTGCATTTCTACAGTCTTCGTCCAACTGGGGACTTTTCTTTTGCACCCTCTTCTGGGTTGGCAGGGGCTCTGGTCCTTCCTGGAACTTCTTTCGACTTCTGGACTTCGTCTCTTTCCTTTGCAGGTTTTCAGGTCCAGGAATCCACCATTTGTTGTTTGCAGTCTTGCTTGGTTCTTGCAATAACTCTAATCACGACTTGTAGTGTGTCCTAAGGACCTTGCAGTACTTTACTCCTGCTTTTCTGGGCTCTGGGGTGGAGGACTTTACTTACCATTGCTGTATTCTTACTCTCCCAGCGATTCGCTACACACTACACTTGTCTAGGGGGGTATTTGTGATTCGCATTCCACTTTCTTAGTATCTGGCTTGTGTTGCCCCTAGACCTATTTTCTCCCATTGCATTCTATAGCATTTCCTATTGTTTGCACTATCCTATGTTTAATTACTTACCTTATTCTGGTGTTGAGTGTATATATTGTGTTTAACACTTACCTCCAGAAGGAGTATTGCCTCTAAGATATTTTTGGCCTTGTGCCTCCCAAATAAACTACCTTTATTTTTGTTAACACTGACTATTGTCTTTACTTGTGTATAAGTACTGTGTAAATATAAGTGGTATTGCAGGAGCTTTGCATGTCTCCTAGTTCAGCCTAAGCTGCTCTGAAATAGCTACCTCTATCAGCCTAAGCTGCTAGAACACTACTACATTTCACTAATAAGGGATAACTGGACCTGGTGTAAGGTGTAAGTATCCAAGGTACCCACTACAAACCAGGCCAGCCTCCTACACCCAGGATCTCTGCAAGTGCCTCCTGGAGAGTCGGTTCCCTGGGCCTGTCCTCCCCCTGGCGCACACCAGTGCTCCCAGTTTCCCTGTTGGCCTGTGCCTCTGTCCCCTGAACCGGGTGCCCATTGCCACTGACCCCAGGTCCTTGATTGTCTTGGGTATGAGGTGTGTCCTGGGGTCCCTGTAGAGGTAGACACACTGCTGATTGACGTGTCCTGGGGATGCTGGGTGGGTGCTGTGGTGGTGTTTCCTGATGGGGAGGCTCTGTGGTGGTGTGTGCCTGGGCCTGGGTACCGGCTGCCCAGAGGTCCCTGATGGGCCAGGTGGGTCATCCATATCCTGAAGACCAGAGTTGCTGTCATCACTGTGAACCTCTTCAGTTGGGGGACTGGATATTGCTGGCACCTCCTCTCCGCTAACATTTGCTGGGGTACCTGTGGGGATGTAAATGATGTGTTATGGTTTCTGTGTCTGACATACTGTGTATCCGTGGCTTGCCCTCTTTGGTTGTATTTGTCCTGGCAGCTTTCACTTCTGTTTGTTGGTGTATGGTGGGATAGTTAGTTCTCTAAAGTGTGCATGCTTTAGTGATAAGTGCCCATGCAGGGCTGTGAGTGGTGTCCATGCATTGGTACAGCATGCAGGGCTTGGCATTGGGATGTGTGAGATGTGATGGTGGGGTGTGTGGGATGGAGTGGAGTGATGGGAGTGAGGGTGGGGGTATGTGATGGCATGCAGGTAGGGGGGTAGTAGTAGTAGAGAGTTGACATACCAGAGTCCAGTCCTCCTCCTACTCCAGCCAGGCCCTCGGGATGCAGGACTGCCAGTCCTCTGGATAGCGAGCTGGTGTCTTGCTGCAATGGAACGTACCTTCCCCCGTAGGTCATTCCACCTCTTCCTGATGTAATCTCTAGTTCTTGGGTGCTGTCCCACAGCGTTGACCCTGTCCACGATTCTCCGCCATAGCTCCATCTTCCTAGCTATCGATATCTGCTGCACCTGTGCTCCAAATAACTGTGGCTCTACCCTGATAATTTCCTCCACCATGACCATTAGCTCCTCCTCTGTGAAACGGGGGTGTCTTTGTGGTGCCATGGGTGTTGTGTGAGGTGTGTAGGTGAGGGTGTGTTGGGTAATGTAGTGGGGTGTGCGATGTGGGGTGCGGGAGTGGTGTATAGGTGTGAATAGTGTGTGGCTCTAGTTGTGTCAGTGGTCTGGATGTCTCTGCTGGCAAAGGTTTGAAATGGTAAAGGGTTGTGGGTAATGTGGGTGTGTGTTTTATAGTGGCGTGGGTGTGGTATGTGTATGGTTGTCAGGTGTGTGAGAAGAGCTGAAGAACTGGAGGAGGAGTACTGTGTTGCCTTTGCTGTGTTGCTTTGCTGGACTGGCCTGCAGTTGCTGCTTCTGCCTTAAAAGAGTGCAAAGGGTGAACTTTGCTGTGTTTCCTGCTTGAGAGAGTTCTCCAAGGGCTTGGAGTAGAGCTTGCCTCCTGTTGGAAGTCTCATGGACACCAAAGACTTCAGCTTCCTTGACATGCAGCACTGGGAACTGTGCGTTTTATGCTGTTCAAGAGGAGAAACCACTGCGACGCCGCCAACTACGCCGCTGGCCTGCACCATGACCTGCCAACGCCGCAGGGAGCCGCATTGCCCCGCTTCGCACCGCGACCCTGGTCTCACTGATGCCGGCATCGGATGACTTCACCGAGCCGCTGCTCGCACCGCGACCTGTGGGCCCGCACCCCGGCGTCACCTGCTCACACCGCAGCCTGGGCATCCCCGACGACGTCGTTCCTGCTGACACCGGTGCTGCTGCCTGCATGGTGGCCTGTAGCCACCGCTCGCGAGGAGCACGAAGCACCCTCCCATCCGGCGCCGCAGCCCCAGTCCACCAACGCCAGCACCATCGGCTCCATTGTCGTCACCAGGCATCCTTGCCTGCACCGTGGCCTGTCGACACCGCTTGTGAGGGTCACAAAGCCCAGTCCCGCACCGCTGGCTTGGGCCAACCGACGACAGCGCTTATGCAACGACGACGACGCTGGTTGCACCGTGACCTGTGGACACCGCACATTGCTCCGCCCTGCTTCACACCGCAGCCCTGGTCTCACCGACGCCGCTGGACACCGCCACCGAGCTGCTGCCTGCACCGTGACCTGTGGGCACCGCACATCGCATCGTCCTGCTTCGCATTGCAGCCCTGACGCCATCCACGCCAGTGCACCTGATTTCATCAGCCCCGAGTTCAATCCCCGAGGTGCGTGACTTCAAGGGCCTGACGACTCCTGGACCGACTCCGAAACCAACGCCAGCGACACCGCTCTCCGGAGCTCACCGCGAGGATCACGACGCCCTGCAAATCCACGGAACTGTTTGCGGGTCTTCCCGACACCGTAGTTGGCCCGCAACACCGCGGCTGACCTGAACTGCTGGTTTTGTTGATCACGACGCCGTTATAGCCCCAGGTAGAGCTATTGACTTCAAGGAACTGTAGTTTTGAGTAAATCCTGCAGAATTCATATTTTTCTTACTGTATGTTGGATTTTTATCGTATTTGGTCTTGTTTTATATAGATAAATATTGGCTATTTTTCTAAAACTGGTGTGGTGTCCTTTTGTAGTGTTTTCACTTATTACTGTGTGTTATGTGCAAATGCTTTACACATTGCTTCTGAGATAAGCCTGACTGCTCGTGCCAAGCTACCAAGGAGGTGAGCAGGGGTTATCTGAGCGGGTATCTCCCTTATCCTGACTAGAGTGAGTGTCCCTACTGGGACAGGGTGCAAACCGACTGCCAACTTTTCTAACATTTCTAACATTTGGGGTCTAACAGACCCCATTTCTAACATTGGTTGTCAGCGGTGAGGATAGGACTTGCACTTGCACTTGACTTACAGTGATTGGTGTATACTACTACCATATCGCAGACCACTGCGTACCACATACTGTGTTTTCCTTTTTGTTCCCTGGTGTCCTCCTCGAGATATTGAGATATTTCTGGACTATGGTTTTTGGTTGTGAGGCCTTTGCAGAATGGAAGTCAACGTCTGGCACCTGGAGTACTACACATTGAGGGAGCTAAAGGTTTTATGCAAGGAAAGGGGGCTGGCTGTGAAGAGAAGGTCCCCAAGGTGGGTCTTGAGACAGCCCTGTTTCAGTATGAGATGACACGCTGGGAAGCAGCCATACCAGACTGTTCCAAGGAGGAGGACTACTCTGATGAGGAAATGGAACCAGAGACAGAGGAATGGCTCCTAGTTCAGGAGCAATGGATGAGAGAGCTGGACGAACAGCTCGAGAGAGCTAAGGCTAAGAGAGCCTTAGCCAAGGAAAAAGAATTGTGTGCAGCCAGGAACTGAGCTGTGAAGAGCTGAAGCTGGAAGCCGTGAGGGCTGAGTCCAGTTCACATGGTGGTAGCAAAAGTGTTATATCCAGTGCTGATGAAGAAGTGCACATGCCCAGAGACTTGGTGCCTGACATGAAGGAGGGGGTTAACACACACCAGGATGTTCAGGGTTATGAGGTAGCTCCAGTGATGCACAGGGCCCCTGAGGTGGATTGGGGAACTGGCATAGGGAGTCATATTCCTAGTGATGGGAAGGACACTCTACTGGCTCTAGGTGGGAGTGACAGGGAGAGGGGTTCCCCCCAGGTAGAAGTCCTGGTTATGGAGGGTGGAGACATCCCAGAAGAGTGTGGGTTGACTGTCACGGACAGTCAGGTATTGTCTCACCAGTCTCAGGAGGGGGATGTGGGGTACTTTTTCAAAGCTGAGTCACTGGATGGTTGGGTGAAGGGTAGTTTGGTTAATTCATGTGAGGAGCTGAGTGATGTAATTGCTGGAGAGCATATGTCTAGTCCTTATTTTCCAGAGCTACGGCCACACCAGGTGGAGTGTGAGTTCTCTGACCCCAGGGAACTCACATTGGAGGCAGACCTCTGGGTGAGTACCAAAGAGTCTGAAGAGGCATTTGGGGGGGCTCCTGAGAGGAGTGGTCTAGGTATTTCCCAACCAGGTGAGGTGGGAAAGGACTGTAGTGTCCCAGGTAGGTCCCAGTGTAGTGGGATGGGTGAGGGTCCCCATGTCCAGTCTCAGAGGAGAGGGAATGGCGTTGGGCTGAGGCCCAGGGTGCCCGAGATCCAGTCCCAGGTCCTGGAGGGTTCCATGAGGGAACACCAGGAGGAGAGCCTAGCCTGTGCCATAGGGCCACCTGCTGAGGGAGACCCCACAGTGTCAGGAGAACTTGTGGGGCAGCTGTAGCCACCGTCTCACCAGTTCTGGAGTCTGGCAGTACCACTCCTAGGGAGGGGGTGCAGAAGTCTAGACAGAGGGTTGGAGGGGGGGCTGCAGGCCCCAGTGCAAAACCTGGAGGGTCAGGGGTTAGCTCTGAGATCAGAGCCCCCCAGGAATGACCTTGGTGAGACCATTTCTGGGTTGGGTGGAATCCAGACTCTGCCAGATGGGCAGGGGTCAGGAGACCTGTGCCAGCCAGACTCTTGTGTGACCCTAGGGGAAGGTGTTTCCCTTGTGGGGGGTAGGTGTGCCCCCCAGGAAGTCCTGGTGCGCCAGGCAGTGGTTCAACCCCAGGGTGGTGACTCTGGGTTGGATGACCAGGTTCAGAGGGTAAACTCTGACCTGGTGGGGGGTAGGTGTGCCCCCCAGGAAGTCCTAGGTTGCCAGGCAGTGGTCCAGTCTGAGGGTACAGACCCTGGACTGGAGGATCAGGTGCATGGGGTAAACCCTGCCTTGATTTTGGGGGGGTGGTTTGCCCAATCACCCCCCGGTGTGATTTCTAGGGGTACTCTCCATGGGGGGGCGCAGAACCCTAGGAATAGGGGCGGGGGAGGGAGAGACTCACCTCTGACCCCAGTTCAATCTAAGGGTTTTTATAATTGTCACAGTGTGTCGGTGTCCTCTTAGACCTTCTTCTCTCTTTGTCCTTCTCACAGTTCCCTGTTTGACTGGCGGAGATCCTCTGATGCGTCTCCCGACGTACCGGAAAGAAACTAAAGGGAAGGTAAGTCAGGATACATTTTTATAGGGAGCGTATAAATGATAGGTAAGAAGGGGAGAGAGAGAGAGAGAGAGAGAGAGAGAGAGAGAGAGAGAGAGAGTAATCCCGGGTGTGTATGTGGATAGATATGAATGGTAGGTCGTGATTATAGTCACCCTCGGTGTTTGTCCAGAGAGAGCAATGTCAAACTTAATGTCTCTTTTTACTATTAGATTTATACCCCACAATAGACTGTTTCTGTTATCTCAGTCCTTCCTTGTCTCCTCACCTCCCTACCCCTTCCCAACTGCTCCCTTCTCCAACACCTTTCTCCGTGTCCCTACCCTCTCCCCTCCTGCCACCCTTTTTCCGTTTTAATAGCTGGTTGTCCCTCAGAAAGGACCATACCTTGGTGAGCCACGCCCCTCCTGGGACGTGGCGGCTTTTCAGCATGTCCTCACTCCATTCCTGGTTCTCCGTGCCTCCTGCGTCCCTCGAACCATCCGTGGTTCTCGCTCTTGTCTTGGGATCCTCCTGGTCTCCGCTCTCCATCTCCGTGGTTTCGTCCGTCTGGAAGTTATCCGCGTCCGACTCCTCTGACTTCTGCTCTCATCCGTCCTCTCTTTTTTCTGTCTCCCGGACCCGGAAATCCGGGGTCACGTCACTGACGCCAGCCCCCAGGTCGTCAGGGCAACAAGTGACGCCGATCTCGCGGGCGCGCGAGCAGCGCCACTCGGATGCCGGAGCCATGTCTGAAGACAACCAGCTACACACCCCATCCCAAGATCGGGACTGATACAGTACCGTAGGATCCGGAAACCGGGACAGAAAGTCGGCGGGCCTTGTTGAGAGCCCGGAATGTGCCGGACCTGGAAGGAAAAAGGTTGGAGTTCCATAAACCAGCGCAGCACCCGGGAGATGGAGTCCTTATGGGAAGCCAACCAAGTCAAAGGGGCATTTGACGGTGAACAGCACAAAAGGGTGACCCAAAAGGTAATATTTCAGGCTATCCACTGCCCACTTAATGGCTAAGCACTCTCTTTCAATAATGGGATAATGACATTCACGTGGAAGCAATTTCCTACTGATATAAACAATAGGGAGGTCAAGATCCGACTCGCTTGGTTGTGCCAGAACCGCCCCAAGACCCACATCGGAAGCATCCGTGTAGAGATGGAAGGGTTGAGAAAAATCAGGACACCGTAAAACTGGTTTGGAAGTGAGGGCATTTTTGAGTAGGTGAAAGCTATTTAACTGTATCGTGGAGAAGGGAGGTAACTTCGATGGGTATTGTTTCTTAAGGAGATCAGTGAGGGGAGCGGCTAACGTTGAATACTGGGAAATAAAATGACGATAATACCCTACAAGACCCAAAAAGGAACGTAGATCTTTCTTAGTAGTGGGAGTGGGTACCTGAAGTATTGGCCTCCACCTTATTTTTTTGGGGCCGTAGTTGTCCCTCTCCAATAAAATTCCCCAGGTATGCAATCTTATTGTTCCCGAGATTGCATTTCTTAGGATTGGCGGTGAGACCTGCTTGAAGCAGGGCACGGAAGATGTTATGTAGGTGTTCTAGATGTTCGTCCCATGTATTACTGAATATGACAATATCATCTAAATATGCTACGGAAAATGACTGGAATGGTTTTAATAAATGGTCCATTAATCGTTGGAACGTTGCAGGGGCCCCGTGTAGGCCGAAGGGTAGAACTGTAAAGTGATAAAGCCCTGATTGAGTGGCAAAGGTCGTTTTCTCCTTATCTGCGGGTGCTAGAGGAATTTGCCAATATCCCTTTGTGAGGTTTAGGGTTGACATATATTGTGCTTTTCCCAATTTCTCTAGTAAATCGTCAACTCGGGGTATGGGATAGGTATCAAATAGCGAGATTTCGTTCAGTTTGCGGAAGTCAATGCAAAAATGGATAGTTCCGTTGGGTTTTGGTACTATAACCACTGGGGAGCACCACGGGCTTGTGGAAGGTTCTATAACGTGTAATTTAAGCATCTTTTGTACTTCCTCTTCAATGAGGTGTATGCGGGCCTCAGGTATACGGTAGGGTCTTAGTCTTATTGTTTGTCCCTGAGGGGTCCTGATGTGATGTTGCACGATTTTGGTTCTTCAGAGGGTCCCGGAAAATAACTTTTGATATGATTTTAATAAACCTAGAAGTTGGGTCTTCTGACCTTCTGTAAGGTTCGGATTGATGGGTGGAGTTTCTTCTATCTCCTTCTGATTAGTGGAAAATAGTTCTATTCCTAGGGGGGCCTCAGGAGTTACTAAAAACCCGTAGTCTCCATAGGAGCGTTCTCATTGGGTTCTTCCCATTTCTTTAGTAAGTTGACGTGATATATCTGGGTTCTTTTGGGGTGTCTGGAGAGCTCAATTAGGTAAGTGACTGGGGATAGGGGTTTTAAGATGGTGTACGGACCCTGCCACCTGGCTAAAAGTTTGTTATCAGAACAGGACCTTAATATTAGGACCCTGTCATTTGATTGGAAGGAGCGAGGACGGGCCCCTTGGTCATAGTATTTCTTTTGACTGATTTGGGCTTTTTCTAAGTGTTTACGGACATCTTCCCACACGGACTGGAGCTGTTTTTTTAATTTGTGTACATATTCTAGCAGAGGTCTCACTTCCCCGCCTTCTTCTTCCCAGAGTTCTGCGGCCATATCTAAGAGATTGCGGGGTTGTCTCACAAAGACCAGCTCAAACGGGCTGTGTCCGGTGGAAGCCTGCTTGTGGGTCCTTATAGCATAGAGTACTAGAGGGATTTTCTGGTCCCAATCCCTCCCTGTCTCAGATACCGTCTTCCTGAGTAGTGTTTTGATGGTACGGTTGTAACGTTCGACTAAGCTGTCCGTTTGTGGGTGATAAACCGAGGTTTTTAACTGTTTTATCCCGAGGATCTTACAGATGTGATTCATTAGAGCGGACATAAAAGGTGTTCCCTGGTCCGTTAGGATTTCCTGAGGAAATCCCACTCTTGCAAAGAACGTGATCATCGCTTGGGCCACTGCCTTAGTGGTCATGCTGGAGAGGGGAATGGCTTCGGGATACCTCGTAGCATAATCAACTAATACCAATATATATGTGTATCCCTTGGTGGAGGGTAAAAGGGGGCCTACAAGATCCATACCGACCCGGGAGAAGGGTACATCGATAATAGGAAGGGGTTGTAGTGGGGCTTTCCTGTGGGGTCCGGAATCGATCAGTTGGCACCGACGGCATTGCGCACAATATTTTCAGAGTTGGCCATAGATCCCGGGCCAATAAAACCGTCTTAGTAGATATTCCTCGGTCTTTTCTCTTCCATAGTGCCCTCCCCCGGTTGGTTATGTGCTAAGAAGAGGACCTGTATGCGATACGGTTCGGGTACTACCAATTGTTTCTTTTCAATGTTGTTGGATTTTGGGACCCGATATAAGAGGTTATTTTGGATAAGAAAGTAGGGACCCACCTCATTCGTGGATTAGGATTTTGACGTCCTCCACGCATGACGTAGGGTTGGGTCCTATCGTTGACTCGCCCTAAATGATGGTGGGGACGTGGTGAGAGTGGCTACTACTTTTTCTGTGACCTTCCCTTGTCCAGAGGTTAGATATCTTTGTTTTGCTTGTCTCTTTTCCCGTCTTGTCAGTTTGGTGCGACATGGTTTGTTTTCGATATTGGTGTTATGAAAGGGTGCTTCTGTCGACCAGTCAGTAGTCAAGGTATGGGATTTAACCTTCTCTAAAAGTTCGGGAAACCTTATATAGTCCGTGCCAAGAATACATTCTTCCACTAGTCGGTCCATGACTCCCACTGGTAAGAGGTCCTGGTTTCTTCCCAGTCTACTCGAACTACCGCCAAAGGGTAGTTGTTCTTGTCGCCGTGGATGCAACAGATGGATACCCATTGGTTAGTATGTGGGTCGGAGGTATTTAATATCTCTGCTTGCACCACTGATTGACTGCAACCCGAGTCTATAAGAGCTAGGACAGCCCGTCCATTTATTTTAATGGCTTGTTTGTACTTAAGAGTACCCTTCCCTGTGCACAAGACCCTTCCCCGGGTGACCCCAATTTTCATGGGTTCCCCTCTTTCTTCTTTTCTTGGGCATAATCTGGCTATATGGCCCCACTCCCCACAGCTGTAACATTGTGGTTGTTGCATGGGAGGGATATCTCCGCTGCGGCCAGGCCCTGTCTCTTCTGGGAATTTTAGGGGAAAAGACTTATAGGGTACAATAGGTGGTTTGCTTGTTATCTTAGGACTGGGATTTTTTAATCGACTGATCGATGGTAGGCACAGGCCAAATCTACTGCCATGTCCGTGTTCACATTAGGGTGTTGTCTTATCCAACTCCTGGTGGATGAGGGAAGGGATTCCAGATATTGTTCCAGTATTACTGCCTTAATTACATCCTCACTCTTCATTCCTAGGGTTCCTAACCACTTTAACCCGAGATCCTTGACTTTAAAGTAGAAGGTCCGGGGATCCTCAGCCTGGCCCCACTTGATCTTCCGAAATCTCAACCTATAATATTCGGAATCATGGCCCACCCTCTCTAGTATACTTCTTTTAATTTCTTTATAGGGTGTCGTGCCTCCTGGGTTATCAGCTTGGTAGGCTGTTTGTAGAATGCCGGTTAAAAGCGGTGCAATGTACTGTCCCCAACGTTCCTCAGGCCATTGGGCAGAGGAAGCCACTTGTTCGAAGTTCGTGAAGAACGCATCTGGATCCTCTCCGTCTTGGAATTTCTGGAGGACCGAACTAGGGACATTGGGGTGTACCTTACTCGCCGCTATGGTATCCGTCAACTTCTGTAGGGCCGTCTCGTGCACTAATTGGTTATTGGTCAAGATGGTGGCTTTGCTCTTTAGTGCACTCTGTAAGGCTTCCCGGTCTTCCTTGGCCTCCCTCTGGTCCGCCTCCCATACTAGCTGGAGGTGCCTTTGTCCCTCGGCTAGTTGCTGGATCATGTCCTCCAGGGTAGGCTTTCCCCCATGATTCAGGGTCTCCTTTGTATCACCTTTTTAAAATCCCACTTCTGACACCATTGTTACAGTGGGCAGGTGATAGAAAGGACTCTGAGACTCAGGTAAGTGATAGTGGGTATTTATTTAAAGGTTTTTATAATTGTCACAGTGTGTCGGTGTCCTCTTAGTCCGTCTTCTCTCTTTGTCCTTCTCACAGTTCCCTGTTTGACTGGTGGAGATCCTCTGATGCGTCTCCCGACGTACCGGAATGGAACGAAAGGGAAGGTAAGTCAGGATAGATTTTTATAGGGATCGTATAAATGATAGGTAAGAAGGGGAGAGAGAAAGAGAGAGAGAGAGAGAGAGAGAGAAAGAGAGAGAGAGAGAGAGAGAGAGAGAGAGAGAGAGAGAGAGAGGGAGTAAACCCGGGATAGATATGAATGGTAGGTCGTGATTATAGTCACCCTCGGTGTTTGGCCAGAGAGAGCAATGTCAAACTTAATGTCTCTTTTTACTATTAGATTTATACCCCACAAAAGACTGTTTCTGTTATCTCAGTCCTTCCTTGTCTCATCACCTCCCTACCCCTTCCCAACTGCTCCCTTCTCCAACCCCTTTCTCCCCGTCCCTACCCTCTCCCCTCCTGCCACCCTTTTCCCGTTTTAATAGCTGGTTGCTCCTCAGAAAGGACCATACCTTGGTGAGCCACGCCCCTCCTGGGACGTGGCGGCTTTTCAGCGTGTCCTCATTCCGTTCCTGGTTCTCCGTGCCTCCTGCGTCCCTTGAACCGTCCGTGTTTCTCGCTCTTGTCTTGGGATCCTCCTGGTCTCCGCTCTCCGTCTCCGTGGTTTCGTCCGTCTGGAAGTTATCCGCGTCCGACTCCTCTGACTTCGGCTCTCGTCCGCCCTCTCTTTTTTCTGTCTCCCGGACCCGGAAATCCGGGGTCACGTCACTGACGCCGGCCCCCCGGTCGTCAGGGCAACGAGTGACACCGACCTCGCGGCCGTGCGAGCATCGCAACTCGGATGCCAGAGCCATGTCTGAAGACAACCGGCTACAGTTGGCTTTAGGACTCTGGGCACTTTACCACTGCTAACCAGTGCTAAAGTGCATATGCTCTCTATATAAATTGTATTGTTGATTGGTTTTCCATGATTGGCATATTTGATTTACTGGTAAGTCCCTAGTACAATGCACTAGAGGTGCCCAGGGCCTGTAAATCAAATGCTACTAGTGGGCCTGCAGCACTGGTTGTGCCACCCACAACAGTAGCCCTGAAATCATGTCTCAGACCTGCCACTGCGTGTGCAGTTTTAAGCTGCCAATTCGACTTGGCAAGTGCACCCACTTGCCAGGCCTAAACCTTCCCTTTTCTTACATATAAGACACCCCTAAGGTAGGCCCTAAGTAGCCCCATGGGCAGGGTGCAGTGTATGGTTAAGGTAGGACATATATTAATGTGTTTTATATGTCCTGACAGTGAAATACTGCCAAATTCGTTTTTCACTGTTGCAAGGCCTATCTCTCTCATAGGTTAACATGGGGCTGCTTTTAAATATTATTAAAGCGTAGATTCCCTTTGGGAGCAGATAGACATGTGGATTTTGGGGTCTCTGAGCTCACAATTTAAAAATACATCTTTTAGTGAAGTTGGTTTTGAGACTGTGTGTTTGAAAATGCCACTTTTAGAAAGTAGGCATTTTCTTGCTTAAACCATTCTGTGACTCTGCCTGTTTGTGGATTCCCTGTCTGGGTCAATTTGACAGCTGGGCTGTTCACACCTCTCCTCTAGACAGTGACACAAAGGGGGCTGGGGTGTAGCCTGCATATCTTGATTAGCCATCTGTCCTGGAAGGGAGGGAGGAGTGGTCGTTCACACCTCAAAGGACTGTGCCTGCCCTCACACAATGCAGTCTCCGACCCCCTGGTGTGCGTCTGGGGCCTGGCCTGGGCAAGGCAGGATTTCACAAACAAGAGAGACTTTTCTTTGAAGTAAGCCTACTTCAAAGGGCAAAATGGGCATAAGAAGGGCACCCAAAACCACAGACTTTAGAATCTTTCTGGAATCAAGAGGAACCTCTGCTAAGGAGAAGAGCTGAAGAGCTGGAGGAGGAGTACAGTGTTACCTTTTCTGTTCAAGAGGAGAAACCACTGCTACACCGCTGGCGTGCACCGTGACCTGCCAACGCCACACGGACTCGCATTGCCCCGCTTTGCACCACAACCCTGGTTCACCGACGCCGTCATCGGACAACTTCACCGAGCCGCTGCTCGCACTGCGACCTGTGGGTCCCGCACTCCGGCGTCACCTGCTCACACCGCAGCCTGGGCATCCCCGATGACGTCGCGCCTGCTGACACCGGCGCCGCTGCCTGCTCCGTGGCCTGTGGACACCGCTCGTGAGGAGCACGAAGCACCGTCCCGTCCAGCGCCGCAGCCCCGGTCCACCGACACCAGCACCATCGGCTCCAGTGTCGTCACCAGGCATCCTTGCCTGACCTGACTGCTCGTGAGGGTCGCGAAGCACCGTCCCGCACCGCTGGCTTGGGCCTACCTACGACAGCGCTTCCGCAACGACAACGCCGCTGCCTGCACCGTGACCTGTGGACACCGCACACTGCACCGCCCCTCTTCACACCGCAGCCCTGGTCTCACCGACGCCACTGGACGCCGTCACCGAGCCACTGTCTGCACTGTGACCTGTGGGCACCGCACGTCGCATTGTCCCGCTTCGCACCGCAGCCCCGACGCCATCCACGCCAGCACACCTGATTTCATCAGCCCGGAGTTCGATCCCCGAGGTGCGTGACGTCAACGGCCTGACGACTCCTGCACCGACTCCGGAACCGACGCCAGCGACGCCGCTCTCCGGAGCTCACCGCGAGGATCACGACGCCCTGCAAATCTAAGGTACTGTTTGCGGGTCTTCCCGACACCATAGCTGGCCTGCAACACCGCGGCCGGCCTGAACTGTTGGTTTTGTTGATCACGACGCCGTTATAGCCCCAGGTGGAGCTATCGACTTCAAGGATCTGTAGTTTTGAGTAAATCCTGCAGAATTCATATTTTTCTTACTGTATTTTGGATTTTTATTGTATTTGGTCTTGTTTTATATAGATAAAAATTGGCTGTTTTTCTAAAACTGGTGTAGTGTCCTTTTGTAGTGTTTTCACTTATTACTGTGTGTTATGTGCAAATGCTTTACACATTGCTTCTGAGATAAGCCTGACTGCTCGTGCCAAGATACCAAGGGGGTGAGCAGGGGTTATCTGAGCGGGTATCTCCCTTATCCTGACTAGAGTGAGGGTCCCTACATGGACTGGGTGCAAACCGACTGCCAACTAGAGACCCCATTTCTAACACTGACGGACTGGTGTGTGTGTGTCATAATATGGTGAACGGATATCCGCAGCGGCAGCGTTAAGTTGGCGGCAGTCAGTGTGGCGGTAAGTGGGATTTACCACTAATGTCATAATGAGGGCCTAAATGTTAATGGACATACTGGTGTATAGTGTGCTCTTGCTATGAGCTACTGAGGTCCTGCACGGTGGTCTCGGGGTGCCTGTCACTGTTCCTAGTTTTTTACCTAAAGCTGTGATTCCTGTCATGGCCGTCTGAAATGGTGCTATAAGAGCAAGTCTTAGATTTCATAAGTGCATAAAAAATATTCAAGGTAGTTCTATATTTTGCTATTCTGGCTGCACATTGTCAGCATCTTATTGGTAACGCTCAACGCAGCGCTCAAAAACACATATTTTCATTTCCTGCAGCCTGGTGGAGTACCTCACAATGACAGGCTTCCCTGAAGAATGTCATGAGATGCACATGAGACTCCCATATCAATAGCAGCGAAGTTTTCCTGATGCATGCATGACAAGTTTGGTCATTCCTGTTTTTCTGAGAATTCCAGGACTTGTAGTTTTATTCAACCCAGTACAAACCCAGGACTACTAGTCTCATAGTTCTAAGAAAAACTTCCTGGGACCTGAGGAACTGGTGTAATGTCCTGCAAGCACGGTGAGATGTAATACACCAATAACTAGCCCCTGCATTGTGTCTGACCTGGTCCTGTCTGTCATACTCGTGTGTCTGTGCGTGTGGCATTTGCCGCGCGTGGCTTTTGGAATGTTGATGAGGCACTTGGCGTTACGACGGTTGAGCACCCATTATGTGAAGGAAAATAGGAAATAAAGAAGTGTTAAACTTTACTCCGTTTACCCCGTCATTACACTGTTGAATTTGGCGATGATGGCGGGGAAACCATTGCTAAAGTCACCATTGCACTTCTGAATTTTATTGCTGGAATCAGCGCTGTGTTCACAGCTTTGGACAAACTTCATAAAATTCATATTCTGGCTTGACGAGGTGAGAGGAGTGCTTATTATCTACCGGTAACTCCCATAACACGCCCACTAAAGCCACAAAAGGTTTCTACTGGCAATAAAAGATCTTTTGGCCCCACCTCAACCAGCCCCTGGGAGGAGTTCATGAACAGTTCTGTGAGTTATTAACCCATTGAATGCACTGAATTTAATACCATGATATAAACAAAATAGCCACTGGAGGGAGCCAGATCCTTAAAAGTAATGTTAAGGACTAATACTAAGAGAATACTACAAGCATAAGCATTTTTTCAATGACTTACACAAAACATATTTTAAGCGTTATACCAGCTGATTAAAATATGATGGCTGGCATAATGAATGCAGTGCAATGCCCAGTACCTTTTTAGAAGTGCCAGGATCACCTGCATAAAATTGGGCACAGTAAATCAAATGTTTTGAAAAACACTTTTAGAGGCTATAGATGGAACCAAGTATGAGCCAGCCAGGAAACAAGCCATGAGGCATAATTGTCGAGGATTTGAAGGAAGGAGGTTATTTGACCACATAACCCCTGTTGAGAAAGAGGAGGAAGAAGGCCAAGAATGTGATG
Source organism: Pleurodeles waltl (assembly GCF_031143425.1). Classification (NCBI taxonomy): domain Eukaryota; kingdom Metazoa; phylum Chordata; class Amphibia; order Caudata; family Salamandridae; genus Pleurodeles; species Pleurodeles waltl. The sequence continues at coordinate 1,146,088,422 of NC_090444.1, read as the reverse complement.
TATTCATTGAAGCCAAAACTAGAATGAAAAACTATTTTGATACAACAATGAGTGTCATTATGGAAAGATACAACTTTTACTACCACTACCAAACGTCTGGAGAATCAATTGAGTCTTGTAACACTAAGGATGCTGGCCACAACATGCTAATTTAGAGACATAGATGAAACGATCCGTGATCAAGTAGTAATGCGCACCACTTGTGTCAAAGAGCAAGAAAAGCTATAATGTCATTGGAATCCTAGCTTGGAGAAGGTGATATCAACTATAAAGAGTATAGAAAGGTCAGTGAAATTGCTGAACAAATCTGATAACCATCATGCGGACGTCAACCTAGTTCACAAAGAAGAAGAAGCATCTATGAATCAATCAAAAAATACAACAGAAAGAGTGGTTAAAATCCAAGCAACAAAAAATGAACATGCTATAGTTGCGGGTCCAGTACCCATTTAGCATCAAGCAAGGGATGTCCTGCTATTGGCAAAATTTGCAAAGGATTGGAAAGACTGGACATTTCCTTAAAGTTTGCAAAATGTTGCATGCATAGGAACACTTCAAAGTGGAAAAATCTAAATCAGAGGAAGACTCAGATGACAGTGAAATGATGGAAAATGTAGTGTTACTTGTGGCCATCATCAATAAGGAAGACTTACAGAATCAACACAAATGCAATGTGCAAGTGAATGGGGAAAGTGTGGAGATGCTAGTTGACACTGGATCCAGAATCACTATTTTATCAAAGGACACCTACTAAAATTTAGAATGCAAAGCACCATTACATGCTACCAGGTTCATCCCATGAGACTATGGAGGTCATAAAATAAAGCTGGAAGGAGTGTTTAAAGCTGATTTTATGTTCATGGAGTAAAATGTTTCATCCAAGGTCTTCATAGTAGACTAGAATGTCAACATCCATGGATGGTTGGAGCAACAAAAACTGAAAATGTTGATTAATCCATGTCAACCTCCATATGTGCTCAGCATCCAAGAAGATAGTTTAAAGCTATTCTTTAATAGTACAAGAAGGCATTCACTGGAAAACCTGGATGCTCAAGGAACTTTAAACATAAAATAATTCAAAAAAGAAACATGCAACCTGTCAAACAACTTGTAGGAAATATACCCTTGTCAGCCCACTCCAAGGTCAAAGATATTTTTAAGAATTGGTGTGACGATGGAATAATAAAACCCATCAATGCATCGGAATGGTTATCACCCATGGTCATAGCTAAAAAAAATGGATCAATACGTTTATGCAGCGACCTTCGCCAACTCAACCACCATCTGGTAGCTGATTGTTAACTGTTGCCTCTAATACATGAAATGGCAATGACCTTGGAGAAAAAAAAATCTTCACAACTCTTGAATTCAGTGCGGCTTCAAAAGGTTACGCAGCATTCGTTACTCCTGAAGGAGCTTACCAATTTTGCAGATTGCCGTTCGGGTTATGTTCGGCATCGGCAGTCTTCCAATGCATAATGAACCAACTTTTCTCAGAATTGGAAGGTGTAAGGTCATTTCAAGATGACATACTAATTTACAGTGAAGTAAAAGAAGAACACATGTCTATCTTGCAGAAGGTTCTACAAAGAATCCAAGAGAGTGGTCTAACATCACAAAGAAACAAATATACAGTGTTCTAAGGAACAGTAGAGTACCTCAGACACCTCATTGATGAACATGGCGTTCAACCAAAGCCATCCGTGATTTCTGCAATTTAAAAGTTGCAAACCCCAAATAACAAAACAAAACTTGCTGCATTGTTTTTAGGCATGTGTGAATTTCACTCTAAATTCATACAAAATTATGCAATAAAAGTTGAACCACTTCAAAAATTAATAAAAAAAGAATGCAGAGTTTATATGGGATGAAATGTGTGAGCAGAGCATAAAGGACATTAAAAAGACTTGAACTGGCACCATCCCTGCAGTCTTTCATTGAAAATCTACAAAGCATAGGCACCACTGGCGCTAGCCAGATCATGTTTGGGGCGGTACTCAGCCAGAGAACAGTTAAAGGAGAAAAAAAAGCATTGCCTTTGTATCATGAAAGCTGAGAGGAGCAGAGTTAAAGTATTCAGTGATTGAGTGTGAACTGTTAGCCTGTGTCTGGGCAGTTACAAAGTTTAACGGTTTTCTTTGGGGCAAAGAGTTCATTATACTCACGGATCACAAGCCTTTAGTCAGCATCTTGGAAGGAAAAGGTTCTAGCAAACCTTCTCCAAGGATAGCAAAATTAGCATGTAAGTTGCAAAAGTACCAATTCAAAATGGAGCATATTTCTGGCAGAGTGAATGTTTCAGCTAACTACTTGTCACGAGCTCTGGGTGATAATGAATCTGATTGTGAAGAAGATGAGTGCGATGATGATTTGCTGGTTGCATGTTTGTTTTATTGTGAAGAATCCAGTGGTGCTATCAACAAACAAGAGTGGAGGGGGGTCGCTAGAAATGACAATGTGTTTGCAGAAATACAAAAGTAAGTAACTGAAGTTTGGCCGCATGAGAAGTTATTGAAAGAAACGCTGCAACCTTATTTAAAAATTAGAGATGACATCACCATTGTTGATGAGGTTCTTCTCCGTGGAGAAACCCTAATTGTGCCAGTGTCCCTAAGAGGTAGATTGATGACCCTTGCCCATGAAGGCCTTGTGGGAATGACAGGAACTAAGCAAAAGCTTAGGGAAAGATATTGGTGGCCAGCCATGAATCATGATGTTGACATGTTTGTCAGTCAATGTTCCTGTGGCAGTGGGTGTGGCGATAATAAGGACTATGAGGCTCAGGTGGGGTATGAATGATGACTTTATTTAATTTTAGAGGTACGAGGTAGTCTTCAGAGTTATATGGCTTGTGGGATTTTAGTACTAAGTTGTCTCTTCTTTTCCCAGGGTTCCTCTTGACCGGCGTAGATACTCTTCGTGGGACTCCCAGGTATACCGGAAACAAGAGGAATGGAGATATGGGTGAGTCTAGGGTTTTGTGATGGACGTTTAGTGTCAACACGAGAGAGAGAGAGAGAGAGAGAGAGATAGAAACTGTCCCCTAGGATAGTGTGATGACTAGGAGATCAGAATATAGAGGACTAGTCACCTTTGAGTGTTTTCGGAGTGACAGATTTTTATTTCTGTGGGTGCTCTTATTTTCAGTGCTTTTATTTCCTCCCTTCTAGTGCTCTACTTTCCCAGTATTTTATTGCCTCCCCTATAGGACTCCTATTCCTTAATGCCTTTCTTCCTTCCTTCTAGTACCCTTCTCCCCTTCCCCTCTCCCTGTAGCCCCCCTCCCCTCTCCTCTCCCTTCGTCCCCCCTCCCTTTTAACCAGAAACTGTCCTTTATGTAGGACTGTACCTGGTTGAGCCACGTCCCTCCTGGGATGTGGCGGAGTTCACGTTCTTCTGGGTCTTCTCTGCTTTCTATCCGTTCCTGGACGACCGGTTTCCGGGGCTCTCTTGAGGTCGGGCATCCTCCTGTCTCCTCGGGTCCTCCTTTCGTCGCTCCTCCGTGTCTTTCGGCGTCTCCTTCCTCTCCTACGCGCGCCGCGCGTAGTCCGTCGTCCCTTTTTACTGTTTCGGGAACCCGGATATCCGGGTTCCCGGCGAGGCAGGCGGCGTCCATGTTGCTATGACGCCCTGTCCGGGCGTCGGCAAGGAGAGAGAATCGGGACTCCGTTCCCGATTCTGCTCTCACGGTAGCCGGAACATCCGTCTGCCGGCTACAGTTCCATTTGTACTAAAGCGGACAAAACCATGACTACTCACCGGTGCCCCATGTCATCCGTAGAGCTACCTGAAGGTCCCTGGATAAAAATTTGAATTTACTTTATTGGACCAATGAATGCATTACTCATACACATGGTTACGCCATTGTTATTTTAGACTATTTCAGTAAATGGATCGAAGCTAAGTTTGTACTACAACCCACCACATCTGAAGTGACAACATCTCTGAAGGAATTGTTTTGTAGGGAGGGTTTCCCACATCAATTAGTCCCTGATTATGGAGTGCAGTTTCTCTCCCAAGAAATGGTTACATTCCTGAAGGTAAATAACAAAACATCTACGGTCTTCCTTATATAACCCCCAAAGCAATGGGCAGGTCGAGCGGGTCAAGGAAACCATTCAAAAGGCATTAAGGTCTCATATTCCCATTGAGGCTGCCCTTAGAACCAGACTGTGGTCATACCGCACCACTCAATATAGCACTACGAGTAGAACACCCTTCGAGTTGCTCAGGGGTAGATTAGCCAAAACACAATTGCAGCCATACTGGTCCTTAGCATGGAAGAAATGGTAAGAGGAGAACATGAAGGAAAGTGAAACCAGAATGAGAAAGTTAGTGGACAAATGTCAAAAACTCATGCATAGCAACTACAGTGCTAGGAATGCAGTCAAGCAAATGAATGTTTGTGCTGGTGATTTTATAAGAGTGAAGTATCGAAAGAAAGCCTATATGAGCAAGTACAGGGAACCAAGACGTGTAGTTAAGACCCATTGCACTGTTGTTTTATTAAACAATGGTCAATGGTGGAATGGATCAAATGTGGTAGGCGTTAGATTGTGGGAACCAGTCAGTGACCATGAAGTTGTTCACAGTAATGTGCCTGAATCCAACAGAAAAGCTGATCACAGTAAGCAATGCAAAACAAGCTATGCCAATATTGCAAATAATAACTCTTTAAACATGTTAAATATGATTGCGCCCAATCCAAAGGATTCTGTAATAACCAAAAAAAACATTGTACCACCCGTCCGATTCAAAGATAACGTATTGAATTAATTGTTGAAAAAAGGGAAAAGATGTAAGGAACTGTTAGCACGGTGAGATGTAACGCCCTGTTAACTAGCCCTTGTGTTGTGTCTGCCCCTGCTGTCTGTGATCTTTGTGTGTCTGTGCGAGCGGCATACGCCGCACGTGGCTTTTGGAATGTTGATGAGGCGCTCAGCATTACGACGGTTGAGCGCACATTAGGGGAAGGAAGTTCGGAAATAAAGAAGAGTTAAACTTTAGCCCGTTTACCTCATCATTACACTTGCCAGCTATGCATATCTCACAGATATTCATAGTTGTTTGACTAAATGGGGACTCACTGAAGCGTGGTCTCCCCTGGCCTGGGCCACTGGGGCTGCAGGGACCACCTGGCTGGTACAAATGGCAATGTCGTGCCTGGTACAAAAATTTGAAAAGTCTCGAAAAGCCAGCATTTTCCCCTCATTAGTACATGCTTTAAGCAGTAAATATAAGAAAAGGTGCACTTTGAAATGTTTTCTAGTGCTTCCTTAAAGATTTTTCACTGATAGTTAAAGGACACAAAGTCAAAAATGCCATGTTAAACATGATCGCAAAAGAGTTACTAATTGTAAAGTCTCTATTAACCCCTCTGATGCTGGTCCTGCACCCGGCCCACCAAAACACCCCGTCGCTTCCCCTTCCACCCCCCTGATCTCCCCCCCTGTGACATCTGATCACGTCAGCACGCGATTGCGTGCTGGCCTCATCAGAGGTCACATCCCGTGATGTGGAAGAGAAATGCTCAGCAGGAAGAGGGGACAGGCAGAGGCATGAAAGGAAAGAAAAGGCCTGCTATCGGGGAGCAGAAATGCCAACTAGACACCAGGGAATTCTTTTTTTTCATACTTTCGTATAAGAGGAGCGGCCCCTTGGGCAAGGGCCGCTCCCCAGGGGAGCAAAATATAACTCCTAGACACCAGGGATATATATATTTTTTTTTACTTTATGTTTTCATGTATGGGGAGCGACCCCTTAGGCAAGGGTCGCTCCCCTGAGGAGCAAATTGTATTTAGGCCATTTCTGCCCCCCTTGGGGGCAGAAACCACTAGACACCAGGGATTTTTATTTTTTTGTGTTAATTTCACGCAAGGAGAGCGACCCCTTAGGCAAGGGTCGTTCCCCTGGGGAGGAAGGAATTTATTTTAGGCCATTTCTGCCCCCCTGGGGTGCGGATTGGCCTATTTTTATTAGGCCGATCGTCCCCAAGGGGGGGCAGAAACCACTAGGCACCGGGGATTATTTTTTTTGCGACAATTTCACGCAAGGGGAGCGACCCCTTAGGCAAGGGTTGCTCCCCTGGGGGGGCAAATTTATTTTAGACCATTTCTGCTCCCCTTGGTGGCAGATCGGCCTATTTCTATTAGGCCGATCTGCCCCCTGGGGAGACAGAAACCACTTAGGCACCAGGGATTGGTGTGTGTGTGTGTGTGTGTTTTGTTTGGGGGGCAGCCCCTTGGGCAAGGGTTGCTCCCCAAGGGGGCACATTACTGTTGGCCATATCTACCCCCCTTGGGGGCTGATCCGCCTATTTCTGGAAGGCCCATCTGCCCCCAATGGGGGCAAAAAGCCCAATAGAGACCAGGGAAGATTTTTTTTCAAATTAAGAGGGTGGGGGTATAGCCATACCCCCACCCCAAATAAATGGGGCCAAAGTTGTTCTGCCCACCAGTTGGCAGATGGGGAAATTACCCCCTGTCCACACCGGGGGGGGGGAGGCAGAAAGTCTACTAGATGCCAGGGAATTAAAAAAAAAAAATAGTGTGGTGGTGGCTACCAACCAGTATGGGCATGGTAATGCCCTCACCCCAACAGAAGGGCATAACAGTCTTTCATTTCTCCCCCCGCACACTAAAACATCTTATCCCACAGCAAGCAAGAGGACATTTGATTAATTTGGGTTTTGGTTTTACATTTGGGCCACGAGAGCTTGGCTAACTCTCAAAATCGTCCCACTTGGAATGGTGAGGGTTGCACTTTTTGGGCTTTGTGACACTGCCATGTAGAAAAATCCACAAGACCTAGACACATCTGAAAACTAAACATCTGGGTGAGTCCAGGGTGGTGTGCTTCACATGCACCCAGCACCATTTTCTTATCCACAATGCCCTGCAAACCTCCAACTTTGCTGGAAATCACATGTTTCCCACATTTTTGTGATGGAACCTTCCGGAATCTGCAGGAATCCACAAAGTTCCTACCACCCAGCATTGTCTCGTCTATACCAATAAAAATTCTGCCGCACTTGTCAGCCTACAAATATTTTTTTTCAAACTGCTCTTTGTGACCCGCTTTTGTTCCCCCTCAATTTCAACATGTTTTTGGCTCTTCCCTCTTACAGGCACTTGGCCCACCTACACAAGTGAGGTATAATGTTTACTGGGAGACTGAGGGGAACATTGGGTGGTAGGAAATTTGACCTGGTGCAGTGATCCCACATAGAAATGTGTAAAAATGTGATTTTTTTAGCTAAATTTGAGGTTTGCTTAGGATTCTGGGTAAGAAAACATTGGGAGATCCATGCAAGTCACACCTCCCTGGATTCCCTCGGGTGTGTGAATTTCAGAAATGTTTGGGTTTGGTAGGTTTCCCTATATGGCTGCTGAGCCCAGGACCAAAAACGCAGGTCCCCCACCCGCAAAAACAGGTAGTTTAGTATTTGATAATTTTGATGTGTCCACATAGTGTTTTGGGGCATTTCCTTTTGCGGGCGCCAGGCCTACCCACACAAGTGAGGTACTATTTTTATTGGAAGACTTGGGTGAACGATGGGTAAAAGGAAATGTGTGGCTCCTCTCAGATTCCAGAACTTTCTGTCATTGAAATGTGAAAAAAAAGTGTTTTTTTGGCCAGATTTTGAGGTTTGCAAAGGATTCTGGGTAACAGAACCTGGTGAGAGCCCCACAAGTCATCCCATCTTCGATTCCCCTAGGTGTCTAGTTTTAAAAAATGTGCAGGTTTGGTAGGGTTTCCCTAGGTGCCGGCTAGGCTAGAGGCCAAAATCCACAGCTAGGCACTTTGCAAAAAACAGGTCTGTTTTCTTTGGGAAAATGTGATGTGTTCACGTTGTGTTTTGGGGCATTTCCTGTCACGGGCGCAAGGCCTACTCACACAAGTGAGGTACCATTTTTATTGGGAGACTTGGGGGAACGCTGGGTATGTGGCTCCTCTCAGATTCCAGAACTGTCACCAAAATGTGAGGAAAAAGTGTTTTTTAGCCAAATTTTGAGGTTTGGAAAGGATTCTGGATAGCAGAACTTGGTGAGATCCCCGCAAGTCACCCCATCCTGGATTCCCCTCGGTGTCTAGTTTTAAAAAATGTACAGGTTTGGTAGGTTTCCCTAGGTGCCGGCTGAACTAGAGGCCAAAATGTACAGCTAGGCACTTTGCAAAACACGTCAGATTTCAATGTAAAAATGTGATGTGTGCATGTTGCGTTTCCTGTCGCGAGCATTAGGCCTACCCACGCAAGTGAGGTACCATTTTTATCAGGAGACTTGGGGGAACACAGAATAGCAAAACAAGTGTTATTGCCCCTTGTCTTTCTCTACATATTTAACTTCCAAAATTACGACATTGTGTAAAAAAGACATCTATTTGAGAAATGCCCCGTAATTCACATGCTAGTATGGGCACCAAGGAATTCAGAGATGTGCAAATAACCACTGCTTCTCAATACCTTAACTTGTGCCCATTTTGGAAATACAAGGGTTTTCTTGATACCTATTTTTACTCTTTATATTTCAGCAAATGAATTGCTTTATATACCTGGTATAGAATGAAAACCCATTGCAAGGTGCAGCTCATTTCTTGGCTCTGGGTACCTAGGGTTCTTGATGAACCTACAAGCCCTATTTATCCCTGCAACCAGAAAGAGTCCAGCAGACAAAACGGTATATTGCTTTCAAAAATCTGACATTGCAGGAAAAAGTTACAGAGTAAAACGTGGAGAAAAATTGCTGTTTTTTTCACCTCAATATGAATATTTTTTTTTATTTCAGCTGTTATTTTCTGCAGGAAAACCTTGTAGGATCTACACAAATGACCCCTTGCTGAATTAATAATTTGTTACACTGGCAGGAACATCATCTAATGTTAGTCGGTTCTCACAAAAAGCTTCTGTTAAGCACTTTTAACAAGACAACGGACATTTCACATTTTAATTAACTCTGTCAGCATTTTTATTAAATGCGAAGAAATACAGCTTCTGCATGAGGCCTGGCAAAACTAGTCCAAGAGACTTGCTAAGTTAAGGCCAACATTTAATAACCTAAAGCATACTTCATAACCCTAAATATGACATATTACTACATTAATCTAATACATTTTCAATATTTCATAAAATCATTAATTTATACACTTTGTGAGCATAGTGGCCATTCTTCGAGGTCACATTTCCAAACGCGTGCATTATTTCTCTCTGTTATTCCTTTTCTACATGAACTCATTATTCAAAATACACACTCATTAATATTTTCTAGTTAAAACACCTGCTCTAACAATACTTAAAGGACACAAAGTCAAAAAGGGCATGTTAAACATGATCGCAAAAGAATGAATAATTATTAAGTCTCTATTAAAGTAGCATGTTTGGGCCTTTGCAAAATCTTAAAACGTGAAGTGGCTGGTATTTTACTCTAGGAAAGGTGGCAACCCTAACCTGCTCTAGCGTCAATAGGAACTGCGAATTTCCCCACTTCTAGCCCACCTACATGGCTTCCGTCGATGCCACACACCCACTTTTTTTTCATCACGGTGTAGCCATGTTACTGGTAGGTGGAAACACGTTTGCTCGCCTGTTGTCCTTCTTTAGTGTTTATTGCTTTCCCTACTGCTTCCGTGTTTACGTGAGTACGGTTTCTAGCTCTCAACTCCACATCCATTATGCGTCGCTCGACCAGCCGACCTGGAGCTCTGCTGTCAGTTGTGGCAGGCAGTAGTAGCCGATCATAGACTTCGCTTCTCATCGGTAAGGGCTGTAGGGCGGAGAGGCAGCTCTGACCGAAGCCTTAAAGTCTCCGTCCGTACCCTTGCCCGCTCGGCGCAGCCATGTCAGGCCCCCAGTGTCCGGCCGGCACTGCCTGCGCTGCAGGGGGTGCCGCTGCCCCGGGACCCGGGGTGTCAATGTTCCGCTGGCTGGAGGTCCTGGAGAAGGAGTTCGATAAGGCCTTCGTGGATGTGGACCTGTTACTGGGCGAGATTGACCCCGACCAGGCGGACATCACGTACGAGGGTCGGCAGAAGATGACCAGCCTTAGCTCCTGCTTCGCGCAGCTCTGCCACAAGGCGCAGACCGTCTTCCAGATCAACCACAAGCTGGAGGTGAGGAGCAGGGGGTGCGGTCATGAGTGAATGGGCTGTCTACCAGATGAAGAGCGACAGGCCACCAGCACAGGGTTCTCAGACAGAACCTGAAATGAGGGGCGCATAGTGGAGAAGGAACTTCAACTATAAGTTGGGGTGATAGAGTTGGAGTCGGTGTGAGTCTGGCTGTGAGGAGCAATGACTGCTGTGGGTCCGGTGGATGTTTGAGTGGCAGTTTGATGACGAGTGGACGGAGAGTTTCGGTATCAGTAAGTGTAGGTCAGTGGTACCTGGTATGAATGGATCACCGGCAGAAGAAACTGCTTTTGAAATAAGAGTGTCATGGGGAAGAAAATATTCGACTTCAAAAAACAGAACGGACAATTAGAGAGTACTGGGTAGTATAGAGCAGGCCTATGAGTTGAGTGGCTAGTTGCTTGTGTGTAGACTGAAAGAGTTTGACCCGAAGAAAGAAAATGCAGGGTTATCAGTGGATAGGTGAATTAGAAGGGAAGTAAATGGGTAGAGGAGATATAGTTTCTCACCATGATGAGAATCATCGAGTGTGTGGGTGTGTAAGAAGCCCGAAGTGGGTGGGACGGTACATTAAATGTTCGTGTTTTTAAAAATGTAGTTTGTTCATGCATGCTTTTAGAAAGCAACTGATGTCCACTGTGCTACAGTGCAGCTGTTTATATAGTTTCGTTACTCAGCGCGATCTTTCCCAATTCTTAAACTGCTAGCTAAGCATGAGAATTGTTCTTATATCGGTGTCAGTCGTAAGTTCTTAATACAACACTGTTGCTGTTCTGCAGGTCCCGTCGGGCTTTTACAAAATCTCCATTCCTCGGGCACTATCATCACTTTTTCTTAGACAGTTCATCAATTTATTGAATGTTTTCTTAATTATTTTTTTTATCTAGTATACTTATGAACTAGCGTGTTTTTACTTAGATTTGCTTTTATGGTTTGGGTTTTTGGAAATCGATGTTGATTTTCTACACAGATTGTCCGTTTGAATGTGGATGCTTATGCTTAACAGAATTTTAAGTTCTTCCGTTGGCAGAGTACTGAAACAACATTTTTTTTCCTCTTGTGTAGCAAAAGTTTTCAGATGCCTTACTCGGACAGAGATGTTACATTGAAGATATAGGTTCCTCTTAAACTACCCCCTTTAGTTGAAAGTTGTACTGATACTAAATGCAGTCCCTTGGTTATCTGTCTGCCTTAGTCAACATCTTTGACTACAGTGTGACTAAGACTGCCATATATTCAGCTACATATAATTGTCGGGAGAGCTTAAACATCCAGCCGAGGGCTTGAAAATTAACAAATTACTCGTAGGCCTGCATGTGAGTAACTTTAAGTTAATGCAGCCCTAGTGTCACCCAATCCACTGTTTTCTTAAAGTTGAGGTGACATTTATATTTTATTAGGTTTTTAATTTGTTAAAACGATTGCATTATGGTCAGATTATTATCCCAGTGGATCCACTCAAAGTTTAGTCAGTCTGAAGTTGATAAAATGAGTGCCATTGATTTGGGCAAAAATAAACCTGTTATCTGAGTTCAGAGGGTGAATATGCACTCACTCTACAGATAACAGTTTTTATGTTTGTTTAATTTTTGTCATATGATGCAGTAGTGATGAGGTGAAGCAAGGCGGGTGTATGAAGGTACTTGGGACATGACTGATTCTACCCTAGCTCTGCTGCTTTTTCAACTGCAAGAGTGACAGGACTGATTGTGCCCAACCCAGCTAGCATTATAGCAATGATCCTGACATGTTACCGACTGTTCTCACACTACTACTGATTCATTAACTGGTGTTTCATGTGACTGAATCTGAACCAGCCCTGTTGCCCTTTCATGGGAAAATCTGTCATATGACTGACGTTTACAGAGCCATCCTGACTTTTTATAGTGGGTCCTCGTATGTGACCAACTCTTTCTCAGCCCTGGTAACACTGACATGCATTAGACTCCACTCGTGCCCGTTTTTCATAGATGATCATGATGAGAACTGCGTGGTCCCCCAAGTTTCCTCTTTATTACCTTCAGCAAATCAAAGTTTTTCACGCTGTTCCTTGGAACTTGTAGATTTTGTTTTTTTCATTGTATGTGTGCACTTACAGGCCTCTGCACGTGAAGCGCTACTAGGTAATAAACCCTATATCACCTTTGAAAGGGGCTTCTATGTCAGTATGTCAATGACTGCTCCCCATCCTACTAACCTTTTTGAGTGTTTAAGGATCGGCTCTCATACATGCAATAAAAGATGCATATGTTTTTTTAGCAACATGTTAGATAAACATTGCTTGAACAAATTCACTGCTAGATCATTTTATCTATAAATTACATCTTGCATCTCAGGCTGTTTCATCCAAGGAGTGATTTGATTTCTTTCAAGTATATGCAAAATGATCGCACACAGAAGAGGTCAGACCCGTGCCACTGACAGTTAGCTCTCAAAGGGTCTAGGCCTGCAGAAATGAAAGAAGTTCAAAGTGACCATATCCCTGGCAAATTAATTTATTCACCACCTAGAGCGACTAAAGCCATAAAGCAAATCTGCCCTTTAATTAATTTTCTCAACATTGTAGTCAAGGAGTTATTTTGAGCTCCGTATGCCTACAAAGCACTGGGTTAGTCTGATATCTTGAGAGAGAAAGCGAGGCTGGAACTCTGCTCAGAACTCAGAGCATGGAAATGGTGCCAACCACGTGCTGTAGTACGTGTTTGTGACAACTCTTAGACGCAGTAGTTGACTTCAGAGTTTGATTTGACTAGTATTTGAGAGTGGCATGGTAGTGCAGGTTTCAAAGATATAAAATCTGTTTTTAAAGGCAAATGCTTAATGGTGATGAATAAAGGAAGTTGGTTGTATACTGCTTAAAAAGTCATGGTTCTGCATCCGAAACAACTACTCTGAACACGTCACTGAATATTTGTTATACTTTGACCAGTTCTGTATGTAAGGCACCTTTAAACATTGTGTGCAATGGAACCTCTTCAAAGCAGAAGATATACATTTCTGGTATCCATCTCTTGATATGAGAAACTAGAGCATTTAAAACAGTTTTGTTTTTGCATGTGTTTTGACACGTGTTTGAGATTTAGCAGAGTGGGGGTTGTTATTGTGAGACCATGTGTTCGTACCAAGGAGAGAGGTGTGGGTGCATCGAACAGCCGACAAGTGAACCTGAAAAAAGACCAATGAAGGAACAAATTAATATTTAAATTGGAAATATAAATGGATACTTTTTACCCAAATACGAGAGAACTGCACAGGTACTTCTCACTGCTTTTATTATTCTTGGATTATTGTAGGCAAGACGTGATCAAACCAAATGCGGTGATGAGCAGTGGGGTGTTGCAATTTTTGAACCTGTTACTTTCAATACTGTGCAGTGAGCAGAAATGACAAAGTGTAGAAAAACAGGGGCTAGATAAAAGTTGCAAAATGTTTAGTGAATATTCTTGTACACGTATGAAGGTGTCAAAAGGACAATTCACTATTAGTGTAAAGTGGACGAAACCTGGGCACACTGCGTCACTACAGTGTATTAAAATGGATAGATTGTAGGCTACAACGCAGAGGTAAGCTCTATAAAATCTGAAGACCCTTGTTAGATTAGTGATATTAGGAAAATTGCTTCTGTCTAGCCACTCATTTCCCAAAGACCCATTGCAGAAATACAGCTGGTCACTAAGTGATCCTTGCTTAGCTTTACGACATTGTATTTTGCATATACTAACTACTGGCTATATACTTGGCTGTATGTGGGTGGCCCACATGACATGGTGTATGGCGACTACAATGTGCTGTTTGCATGCAGTGGAAATCTTACCATCAGGGGTGTGGCATTTATTAAAATATCTACTTGTCCATGGGAGAGGTTGCTTCTGAAATCTACTTGTCCTGTAAAATAATGTGCTTGTCCCTTTGGTAGTGTGGTGACAAATTATGACAGCAATCTCATCTAAGACCTCTTATAATAGCCTCTCTGATTATGCCAGGGCTACTTTTATAATAGGGCCTCAATATTTGCAATTTCAATTCCCATTATAGCAATTTCCATATTTTGCCACCTTTCCACAGATCTACATGCTGGGGCTGGGGAAGAAGAAAGCAATAGTTCCGGGGCTGGAATGCCTTCGAGTTTGCAAATCTAACTTGCATATTTTCCACAAGTTCTTCTCTAATCTTTTCCCATAATGAGAAAGGTAGAAAGATTGGAAATCTACTCCTGACAGTGACAGAAGTAGAAGTTCTTCCAGGATTTGGGGGGGAAGTGAACTTGTAAACGCTCAATATATTTTCACATGAGCAAATCTACACATGCATATTTGCTCGGGCTAAAATACAGTTCACAAATATTTCCTCGGCGTACAATTTCCTGGTCTACTTCTGTAAGTTCTTGTGAATTCATGAAAGTTACTAATTTAAATGCATATACCATGGGTGCACTTTTGTGACTTCCTTTAAGAATTAGGTCCCTAATTAGGTCTGGCGTTAACACAGACATTTTGTTTTTATTAAACTTCTATTTTTCTCTCTATCCATCGCCTGGCTTTACTGTGAGTGATTGCATTCTGCTCTTCCACAAGGAGCATATTGGCACACAAAGTAGTTTTGTTCAGTGCCAGGAACGACTGTGGCAATCAGTGGCCTAACAAAACTGGAAAGGGCTCCCCTGCAAAGAACATGGAGACCCCCCTGCCCCAGGCTCACTCAGGGCAGGTACTGTGCTGAGGGAGCCCCCTGGAGGGGGACTGTGGGACGTTTTCTTACATCACTGGTAGCAATGTGTGCTTTTTGAGACCAAAAACTTTTTATTTTTTTTGCCATTGTTTGTTATAATGGTACAGGCCTGGCAGCTCCCTCAACAATAAAGTGGTACAAAAACCATGCCAAAACAAGACGCTCATTAACAAAACCAAAAGACTCACAAAAAATGTCAGATCGGTTGGCTTTGTCTGCGCTTGTTTATTTTCATACTTCCCATAATCTTGTTAAAAATGGATAATGGCTACACTGATTTTCCTTTAGGAATGTATTTGGGGAAATACTAACATGTATCAATACATTTTACTAAATGACGCTTTAAAGAAATAGCACCTAAACTTTCATGATAGTGAAATGATTTTTTATCCCTACTTCCATTTTTTTCTTTACATTGTATTTTGAAAGCAAAGAATCATCACTCTTGCTTACAAGCGTCTGGAAACATTTGCATCTAATGAGAGCGCATTCTGGGAGCATTATACTTAGCCTCATATTGTTAAACTTTTTAAAACGTGTACACTTCTTGCTTTTTTTTTTTTTTTTACTGGAACCACTGTCAGTAGTGCTGTGTGACATTAAAACATTTATTTCAGCGCTCACCCTAATAATGAAGGCTTTTCATTAATGAACCATAAATATAAGTTCGAACAGCATTAAGATATGTACACTTATATTACCTCAACTACAGACACTTCCCTTCTCTGTAAACTGCCAGAGGAAGGGTTTGTGCTGCAGGGGGTTGGGCCTACTTGTCCCAATCACAAAATAAACATGAAAAATTGTTGCCCTTGACTCCAAACAATATGTCCTGGACGTCGGGCGACAGGATTTCCACATCCCTGTATCATGTATTTATGAGATTTGCTGTGCATCAAAAGCTGACATTTACCCAATCTCTTCTAAATTACCAGGCATTTTATATTTTTACTTTTATAGACACTGGATGGTAATCAGTCATGCTCTCACCACAGGTATTACACATCTCAAAATCAGCATAGCTGTGCTTCATTATTTTATGCTAGGGCAAACTTGTTATCTGTTCCTGAGTCACTTGACTACTCTGTTGTGATCCATTTTGTTAACTTTGTTATATAAATTAGCATTCCAAATAGAATCCTGAAAGTGTCTCAGTAAATAAAAAGGTTTAAGGTTTGTATCTTAACAATGATTGGAAGCATAGTAGAAGGAGACAGAGCTGATGATGAAGGCAGTGGTTCTGTGTGCATGTTAATATGCATGCTCATCTGCTGCACCTATACTTGCAAATACATAGTCTATGGTCCTTTTTGAGACAATCGGTCACATGGCAATCACTGATACTGTAGATCCTTACTTAATTGTGTTACTTATCGTATATAGTCACACATTTTCTTGAGGGAATGCTGGAATGTTGAAATTGACTCGCTTGAAGGTGCTTCCTTGGATGAGGAAGAGTTCAGGAAAGGTTGTTTTCTGAAGGTGCAGTGTTTGGTTTCTCTAGATTGTCATAATGAGCACACTTAATAGACAGAAGTTTGGCTACAAAACATTGTCCTTCTTTCCAAACATTTTCAGGTGCTCTTGTGCATTCTGTGATTGGGTGCAGCATAATATTTTGTTGCAGGGGTTTTTTGTTACTTTCCTGCATATGCTTTTTTAGGTGAAGCAGAAAATCTTTCAGAAGAGTTGGTCAGCAATAGAAAGCATATATCTTGATATCAGGGGTTTATTTCTGTAGAGCCTTGACATCTGTTGGTGTGTCAGAAGCATTTTTATCCCCTACCAGACAGGAGAGATTATGAGACACTTAATTATGTGACTTAGTTGAGTTAAGGGTTGATTCTAGTTCCCTCTATAACCATGTACTTTTCTGAGCGATTCTTTGGGGTGGTGATATAAGCTTAGAGTATGTCCAATCTGTGTGTTGACATTTGAAAGTCCATAATGACACACAGGCTTTCACCCTGGGTGACGAATCCACTTAGAATGAGTTGCAGAGTTTGGATTTGTGTGGGGTCACTGTAGCATCAAGCAATAGTAATTCAATATTTAGATCCATTGCATTTCAGAAAGCTGGCTGCCATTCTGTTGGTTCTGTGAGTAGTAGGAGGAGTTATGAGCATTGGTACTGGGGGTTGTGGTTTCCGATGATCTTTGGGATTTTGAAGAGGGAGGATGAGGGTGCAATGGTTGTGGTGCTGTCCACAGGATGTGATGTGACTAGAAAATTAAGGGTCTGTACTACATGAATTTTTTAATATTCTTTTTCAGTGCCATGTTTAGGACAGAAATTGGCCTGTAAATTGAGCTGTGGTACGAATGTTTTACACAATAAACATTGATTTACAGTGACAGCCCGCAATGTGTTGTGATCATTGGTGATCATGTAGTGGATGTAGCTTTCTTTAGCAGGGTATAACCCATGGTTATTTGAAAATATAGCTCTAATTTCTTTAGAGTATTTGGAGGGTATGCTGTTGCCATGTGAGGGTGCAAGCGATTTAAAAAATAAAATAAAAAAATAAAAACCAGAGATCAGTCTAGTTTATTTTCACTGGGTCTCATTTCTGAGTGTTTTTGGAGAGCTTTTATTTTCTACAGGTCTCATTTTCAGAAACTGACAACTGATATTGAGGAAGCAGGCACAGCATATCTTGAAACCAAACGATATAATTTTTTAGAATGGAAAGTTCCGCGAAATAGGTGCTAAACATATCATTTATTTGTGTTTTTTGTTTTTATGCTATTTTCTTTTTATGACACAGCCCTTGTGCCATAAGACACGCATACATTTTTTTTTTTTTTGTATAACGTCTGATTTTGTTCAGCCTCTGCTCAAAACCTTTTCTGTTTTTATTACATTTAATTCTAAATGCTTGTTTAATTGTAACAAAATGCTACCCTTAATGCTTCAGTATGAATTATGCGTATTTACAGTTGCTAAAATCTAATTTTTAGTTGAGACATGACAAGATGTGTTTTGCGCTCAGTGTTAAGTCACTGATCTCAAGGTGCATATTCTGGTAGCTCAGCCATCTTGACTGTGCTGGCCAGTTGAGTGGAATTGTGTTTACAACATTCAGAGGTTTGGAATTTAGTACAATATCTACTTGTCCATGGGACAGATTGCTACCTAAATCTACTTGTCCTGTAAAAAATCTAATTGTCCCTTTGGTGCCATGTAGTGTTGCAAGAAATTCTAGCAGAAATCCCATTATGTAAGAGCTCCAATAACAGCCTCTCTGATTATGCTAGTGCTGCTACTATAGGCTTGGATACTTGCAATTTCAATCCCTACTAAAGCAGTTTCCTTGTTTTGCCACCTTTCCGCAGCTCTACATACTGTGGCTGGAGGATGCAGTAGGCAATAGTTCCAGAGCTAGAATGCCTTTGAATCTGCAAACCTACTACCTTGCATGTTTTAAGGATTTTCACCAGCTCTTATGTAACCTTTTCCCATAATGAGAAAGGTTGGAAATTTACTCCTGACAATGAACAATGACAGAAGTTGAAGTTCTTCGAGGGTTGGGAAAAAGTGGTTTGAAGGAAAAGTGATCTTGTAAACGCTCAACAGATTTTCACATGAACACATCTACACATGCATATTTGCTCGTGCTAAATACAATTCACAAATATTTTGTAGGCGTACGATTTCCTGGTCTACTTCTGTAAGTTCTTGTGAATTGTTGAAAGCCACTAATTCAAAGACATTCGTCGGATGCACTTTTGTGACTTTCTTTAAGAATTGGGTCTCTAATTGGGTCTGGTGTTAACAAAGACATATTGTTTTTATTTAACTTCTGTTTATCTATTGGCTGGCTTCACTGGGAGTGATCGCATTCTGCTCTTCCACAAGGAGCGTATTGGCACAAAAAGTAGTTTTGTTCAATGCCAGGAACTACTGTGACAATCAGTGGTGTAACGAAACTGGAGTGGGCTCCTTTACGACGAACATGGAGGCCCCCTCCAGACTTACTCAGGGCAGGTGCTGTTTGGAGGGGGACTCAGAGTCTTTGTTAAGCCACTGCTGGCAATGTGTGCTTTTTGAGACCAAAAACTTTTTTTTTTTTCCCTATTTGCTGGTGTTTGTTACAATGGTGAGGGCTTGGCAGCTCCCTCAACAATAAAGTGTTACGGGATATGCTTTGACAAAACCAAAAGACTCACAAAAAATGTTGGATCATTTGGCCTTGCCAGTGCTTGTTTATTTGCATGCTTCCCATAATCTTGAGGAAAATGGCTAGACTGATTTTCCATTAAGAATATTTTTTTGGAAATACTAGCATGCATCAACACATTTTACTAAATGACACTTGAAAGAAATAGCACCTAAAATTTCATAGTAGTGAAACCTTTTATTCCCTACTTGCATTTTTCTTAAAATTTTATTTTGAAAGCAAAGAATCATCACTCTTGTTTACAAGCTTCTGAAAACATTTACATCTAATCAGAGAGCATTCTGGGAGCATTATACTTAGCCTCATATTGTTAAACTTTTCAAACATATGTGTACACTTGCATTGTGACCTTAAAACTTTTATTTACAGCGCTCTCCCTAATAACGAAGGCTTTTCATTAATGAACCATAAATAGAAGTTTGAACAGCATTAACATATGGACACATACATTACCTCAACTGCAGACAGTTCCTTCTCTGGAAACTGGCAGCCAAAGGGTTTGTCGTGCAGCCAGTTGGGCCTACCTTTCCCAAAGACAAAATAAAGAGGAATACTTGTTGCCCTTGAACCCAAACAATATGTCCGGGGCATCGAGCTATAGGAATTACACATCCCTGTAACATTTTTTACGGAACATAGGATAGGTTGGGATGTTGGTGTTGTTTAATAATGTTCTATAGTGCGTGTGTCTTTTGTTCCTACCTTTGTATCTTGTTTGAGGGACCACCAGTTTATGGCTTAAGGCTGCAAAGAGGTTTGTTCTTGTGCTCTGGGATTAACCTTGTTGAAGAGACATGGTGTCCATGCTTTTTAAAAGACATGTATGGTTTTCCAGGTTGCAGTCTACCATACAACGCAGCTGCCTGGTTTGCTAAAGAAATCTTGGGGATTTTCAGAAAGTTGACCTAGGAATGCATACCACTCGCTGATTACCATTGGCTTGTGGTTTGTAACTCGCACTTTCTGGATTTCCATTTGCTGGCTTTATTTGCCTTGGGCTCACTGGTTTCAGTTTGTCCCTCCCGTTGCCTAAACCGTGTTTTCTGTATTCACCCACTAACTTGCTTTCTATTAATAGGCTTTTAAATCTTGTTCTTATCTTGTCACATTTGATGTGCATTCCAAGATCGAGGTCAATGGTGCTTGTTTACTTTTCTTTTTCTGACTTCAAAGAGAGTTTATGAGACAATCTTGCTGGGTACTGGGGGTAGGAAAGAGTTGTTTTCTAGCACACAACAACAATTAAATTAAGTGTATAAGTATTTCAGAATATATCAGAATTGTGAATTCACAAACGATACATTTATTTTTGAAGTGTGTTGGAAACAAGTACTTTAATATGTTAAAAACAAATCATTAAACTAGGTGATGCAGTGTTGTCACATCTTCTTCTGTGCATTACATATTTTTATTAGAAAAGATGTATGTCTGCGTAAATGTAATGGTCGTTTCAAGTGAAAATGTGTTGTCTGTAATGGCAGGGCGCTACCACCCTATGCCACACCACTGCACTCTTCTCTGAACCACACCATGCCTCTGCACCACTTCACTCTACGTTCCTTCACGCTACACCTCTCTACTTTACCTCGTGCCTCTACTCTGTTCCGATGCACTCTTTACCATTATATTATACACCACTGCACTCTACAGCACTGCACTCTAAAACTCTCCAGTCTAGGCAGCACCAGACTACTCAAATTAACTTCACTCCACACTACTGTACTCCATACCATTCTGCAGCACTGCACTCTATGCCACTGCACTCTACATCACTTTACTCTATGCCATTACACTCTGTGCAACTGTGACTGCACCCCAACCTGCAGCACTCCACTATACATTACTTCTCTCTGCTCTAATGCACTCTTCGGCACTCTACTCCACCCCACTGAACTCTTCGCCATGCTACTCTTAACCACGACACGACAGCACTCTACTCAGCATCACTGTCCTCAGTGCCATTGCTCTGTATGCCTCTCTACTTACTCAGCATCGCTGTCCTCAGTACCATTGCTCTGTATGCCTCTCTACTCCACTCTACACCGCTGCACTCAGACACTCTACTCTGCAACACTGTACTCTCAGCCACTGGACTCTGAGCCACTCTGCTGTGCACTACTCCACTGGCACTGTACTCTGCACCACTCTATGCCACTCTGCATTCTGTGCCACTTGGCTCTATACTGCGCCACTCCACTGTACTGTGCATCACTCTAATCTATGCCACTGCATTCTACAACACTGCATTCAATGCCTGTGGACTCTACGCCACTATACTCTGCAACACTCTATGCTAATGCACTCTGCACATGTCCACTCTACTCTGTTCCACTCCAGTGTATGCCACTGTCCGGGACTCTACACTATGCCACTCCAACACGTGACACTCTTCCACTCCACCCTACAACACTCTACTCTTCTCCATTCCACTGTACAACACTCAGTGCCACTCTCCTGTATGCCACTAATTTTTAGCCATGCTGTATTGCAGCCACGCTGATGAACAACATGGCTAAAACATATTTGCAGAGTCAATAGCCCTTGCATAAGTGAGACCTATTGGCTTTGGCAATGCTTGTTTGAGTTTGACCCTTATTCAGAACCACTAGAAGTCTGGCAGGAATTAGGCAGTGTGTTACACAGTTCTGCTTTTTAAACATTTTGAAAACAGCGTAGTTTGAGTCGGGAACGCCTATTTGTAATGCATTCATGCAGTATTATACATTAATTGACTGGAATCGTAGGAGAATCTTTGCAGTTTGGTACAAAGGAGAGCATGCATCATCTAACCGCCCGTCCCATGACTCTAAACAACTCCCTTGATAATTTCTATAATTAAGCACACATTTTACCCTTCATCAGCAAAAGAAGGCGAATGAACTCCAATTTGTGCTATTTGTCTGTATGGGGGGCATTTAGCTCGCTTTTTGAAAGGTTATAAGTTAACACAAAACACTGTCTAACTATGCGCTTCTGGAACTTGAAAGCAACAGCGGGTAATAGTGCAGCAGCTCTGCCTTCCTGGTTCTCTCTTGCTGTTGAACTAGTTCTGTTTCATTCCCATCACGGAACTATTAAGAGTTATGCAACTCTGGCACATGGGCAAAATCATGCTTTGTTTGGTGCAGTCTTCCATCTACAGAGGCACTACTGTTCTGCTTGTTTCTATATGTTTATGACATAGAAAGATCAATCCTTAAAATGTGTCATCCATGGTGGCTATCAAGTTATGTGAGACCTGTCTGGAGCATTAATATACCCATAGGACATCGGCAATATGCCACCTCTGGACTGTGCACGTTGGCCTGAAAAAAATATTCTGTGACCTTTCTGAGCACAATGTGAACTCATCCTGGAAAGCAGTGAGGGAAGCTACAGCATATTACGTCTTCAACTAGCATGCTACATTCTAGTTTGTGATTGTCGCACATTTATTCATCTTCATCTCTAATCTAATTTGTTGGAAGCATGTATTATTTAAGCGAGTATAGCTAGTATTTTAGGTTCAGTGGTGATTTACTTTTTTTTGCATCGTTTATTTATTGGAGTGCATAAAACACTGTGAAAAATCAACAGAACAGCTAGCAAAGTTAACCAGTGCGCCAAACAATAATAGTATCCATCAATATTTGCGAAATAATAATAATATCCATATAGTAGTAAGAATGAATACGGAAGATTTACATAAGTGATCAGCATACCTTTCTTCATCTAGTATGACGAGTTTGGAAAATGCATAAGAGAGTTGAGAAGTAAATAGGTAAGGATACTGGTCAAAGAAAGGGGTGGAATGGTTTGGATGGGGTGCAGAAGCCTATAATGGAGGGATCTCTTCGAGCAAGAAACACATTAGGATATACTCAAGTAAGTATAAGATTCACAGAATACAGAACACTCAGAATATTTAAGTGGAACAATCATTCCCAGCTATCAACATATTGTCTTGATTAGTACACATCTATCGAGATACAGTTGTGTAAAACCTGTGGGATAAGCATTGGGGGCAGTCAGTCATCGAAACAAGGAGAACATGAAAAACAAAACCAGAGCAACAAGAAGATTAGCAAGATAAGAGTTGTAGGGTGAATTGAAGAGTCCCTACCAGGCTGTCGACAAGGGTGCGGCCGTTCTTTAGAGCAAGCAACACTTTGTCACTAACGTCTTTCAAGTCACTGCCTTAAAAGAAATAGAACAGTTAGATGAAGAGTACAGAGCATGTTGGCTCTATCCCATCAATATGGCCCTTCCTATCAAGAACTCGTTTTTATACATGCTTTGTAATGCATTGACGGTGTCCCTGCTATAAAACGTTGGATGGTCATCAGCATTATTGTACATACCAATACGAATCATGTGCAGAGCCTAGCAAGTGTAATTCTCCTGTTTCACTAAGCCTATCTAAAGAGAATTCAGGGATCCAAGCGTCTTACGAGGCTAGAAAAATTCCCTATATCAACGCAGTCATTTCCAGTTGGTCATTCACCTTGTAGCTCTAACAGTGAGCTATCGTTTGAAGCTCGGTTAGCTGCTCATCGTAAATAGGGGCGGTAAGTATCTACCAATGTCTGAAAAAACTGTTTGTCTGCCATATGAGAAATTGCAAAACATCTAGGAGTATGCACTTTCAGATCGGGTATAGCTGAAAAGCCATACGACAGCAAAATGTGCAGTTGGGGGCAGTGTAGTAGTGATGGTTAAGTGTAGTTTATTCCAACAGCAGTTCAAATATCTGCAAGGAATGATAGTTCCTAAGAATATGATGTATATTGCATACACCCGGTGTGCATCTGTAGCACTTGGCATGATGAAGAATTTGACTTCAGTGGTATTTTCAGTTTGAAAAGTTTCCATGAGTGGAACAACATGTCACCTTTGTTAAATTATTTGGAAATAAGTGAGTGATAAGAGAATGAGACTCGGTTGTTGGTAGTTTGATTCCGTGTCCTCTTCAGGCCATTAAAAGTTAATATCTTCAAAGGATTGTTCTTGGAGTCTGAAGGAAATGCTCAATATTTAACAAGCATTGGCAAAGCCAGTAGTTCTTGCATTCATGAGTCTGGCCACGTCAGGGCATTTTTCTTTTTGGTTTTCACTTTCAGCCATGATGCACAGCAGTTGCGCTTCTCTACAACGTGGCCTAAAAAACATTGACAAAACCAGTACCACACGTAGGTGAGTGCCATTCATTGGCTTTTCTAATGCTTTATGTTCTAGTTAAAAATCTCAGTGAGAAGAGTGGCGCTTTTACCGTAAATTTCGCTGATGAGTATCTGGGTATAGCAGTTTTCATAGTTGATGCAGGAATGCTAGCTTCTAAAAACACAGAATGTGATTTGTAGAGCTTGCATTATTGTTATATGTGCTCCAAAGGTAAAGCAGCTGTCAGTGTGTGCACATAAGTGCTCCCATTAGACACTGGCATTTGATCAGTTTGCTCTATTTTTTAATTTGGATTTCTATATTCACGGATCTTGTGCTTCACAAGACAGCGCAGGTCCCGTATTCCGTTCAGTACGAAGCTTACACGCTTTTTAGAACATTTTCAGAACACAAACACGTTTGTAGGTTAAATAACGTCAGGTTGTGTTATGCCCCTTATTAAATGCAGTCAGTTGGTGATCTCTGACGCCTGCATGTGTGGAGCAACTTAAACTGCGGTTCCAGTGATCTGCACCAAACATAAACTTGTCTCGGTTAAGCTCAGCAGTTCTACTTTTCTACGTGGGGGACAGTATTTTCCAAAACAGGACGAAATTATATCTGTATTTTATATTATAGTCTGATCTTCGCACGATCATTCCTTTTGATCTCTGGTATTTTGTACTTGTTTATTAAGCGTATACAAGTCAGTGCTCCGAATTTACGTCTATGTGCCCTGCTGGACAAAGCAGCTAATGGAGTATGTTTACAAGAATCCCTATCTGCACTCGCCAATTTACTACACGTTTTCCTCGTCTGATTACTGGGAACTTTAAACATGCAATTATAACACTATGATAGGTGAACCGCATTCTGCATTCTGGTTCGGAATAGAGTATTGCATCAGCCAGTTTACTAGGGCTGAGACACAGAGTGAATGGAGGGATGGACAGTAATCACAACAACAACAAACTATGCAACAGTAATATATATTGCTAAGTACTACAGTTGTGTAGATATTAAGCACTATGAATAATAGCTGCCCCTATACATAACGTCCCTTTAAAGAGAGAGACTGAGAAGGGGCAGACAAATAAATAAGCACCAAGTTGGTTAAACATAACATGAAAGTTTTCTACGCAAAACATTTTTGCCAAAGTGACAGGCAAAAAACTATTACCATGGATAGCTAGACAGATGAAAACCAATTTAGATTAAGTAAACTATTTTTATATAATATTCAACGCACACGCGCTGTCTAAAGAAAATATTTCAATAGACACAGGGAGATGATGATATTGGTGATGACGTGATATTAGCAATTTCATAGTGAGCGGGTCGATGGATGGAGATAGATTCACAAAAAAGAGTTGTCTAAAAACGAAGGCACACTCCCAACAGGTTCTATTCATTTTATTTTGGAGTGCAGAAAAGATAATAACAAATACAGACCTCCTTCTCTTTAGGCCTAACGCCTTTCAGACATCTCCGGCCTTGCTCACAGGCACAGGCTCACATGGAATGAATGCCTTTTGTGCTAGTGATGGCAGCAGACAAGGGACAGAACTACTGAGCGTCAAAAAGGTCAACTATCAAAATATAACTTGTTTAAGGTGACTAACGAAGACCCCTTGCTGTATCAGTTTAAAATCAGTCTAAAATTAAAGTGTCTGCTGACAGCAGGCTTAGCCATAGAAGGGAGAAGAGCAGAGGCATATTGCTCTCAGGTCTGTCCCCTGATGACAGTAACTGGGCTGCAAGCTCCCTTTTTTGGGGTGCCCATGCATGTCTTATATTTTTTTGCTGCAGTAGGGAGTGAAGGGTCGAGAGAAAACAAAGGGGGCGGGGGGTTGGTGGCAAGATGGACAATTAAGGGTGTGGAGTGGAAATAAGTGCTATAATGCGGCCAGTGTCACAGCTCTTTTCTTGTTATGGTGGGTGGGGGCTAACACTGAAAACTGAGGGAGGGAGGGAGGATGTGGTCGGGGACAAGAGAAGGAGAGAAAATGCATGGTTTTAGGGCAACACAAACAACTAAATGAGGGATGGAGTGTGGTTGAGACAGAAAAATGAACAGGAGAGGAACACGAACAGGGAGAAGTGCACGAGGGAGCCAGGTGAAAACAGATGCTCTCTGGTAGAGTGCATAAAGTCAAAGATAAAATTAGCTCCTAAGAATATGCAGTGGAAGGACGCAGATAATGAGTCCATGCTCCAGGTGAGGGTCAAACACACAAAGAGGAAGACAGCTGACCACCAACAACAACCAAGCGAATGAAAGTGACAGTGATACCAACAAATGATAAGCAATGGGTGGACTGTACTCTCCCTGTATGTAAACAAAATATCTCAAAGGGACAGCGAATGCGCTGTGTAAGCAAGCCCTAAAAATTGCGCTTATTAGGTCTATGTGTGACACCGTATGTTTCTAAACAGACCTACTGTTTCCAGTCCAAATACAAGGCACTTTGGATTCATCCCCTTCAAATGCTGTCTTCTTTCTTTATTAGCAGCCTCTTGTAGCCTTTGGATTGAGACATTGGCCAATCATATATTAACTCAACCCATAGGAGCATTTCTCTTTCACTTAATGCTGTTTGGGTCTGTCCTTCCACCTCCAATGGATTGCATGTAAAGCAAATCCTCTCCCTCTGTTGACTATTTTTTGCTAAAGAATGTTCATATGTACATGCCTTCATGTATGCCTTAAAACAGTGACCTAGGTGCAAGGGTGCTGGTGTGCGACGGCATTGGTCTCGGCTCCCTAAGGGAGCCGAGACCAATGCCACTGCACTGCTTCTGCTGGGCTGACCGGCAGAAATGTCATACTACACGATGTTTCTGTTGTCAGCCCGGTGGAAACATCATATTACCACGGGGGGATAAGGCTGTCGGCTTGACAACAGCCTCATCCCCACTGGTTTGTCAGTCCGATGGTCGGACCGCCAAACTCGTAATCAGCCCAATAGAGTAAAGTCTGTTGAGGTGTGGAGTTTTAGCATAAATAACTTAGAAATTGACGTGAAATAATTGATTTGGAATCAAGTGTACTGTAATGTCATAAAAAAAAAGAATAAACAAAGATTGTTTATTGATTATTGAATATGTGAATTTGATATTTAAAAGAAATACATAAATACATATAAAATAGACCATTTATTATTCGAAATGGAATTGTGATTCTAACAAATTAGTGTTTATGTTGGATCGATAATATCAAGTTATATAACAAGAAATTTTTGGTGGATCACTCTGAATTAGAACATTTAGATTCTGTCTCTACTGTACTGTACAGAAACATTGATTTGGATACATGTAAATATTACTACTGCGCCCCTGTAGAAACACGTTTTTCTTACGAAAGGTGTGCATAATAATGGGAATCTGGGCATAATGATGGAACTAAATGAGAAAATAGAAAGATATGTTTTGACGAGTAATATGGACGCAGTAATGCGAAATATCCATGAGAAATTTCAAAATGTCTTGGAATTGCTATATAAAGCAAATGTTCTGAGAGCCGTAACATTGCCCCGGTGCTGACTATATCAAGGGCGTGGGAAATCCAACAAAAAGATGTATTATTTACCAGGTCATCTTAGTCTTCACTGTGTATGAAGAATATGCCCACAACTTGGTAGAAACCTTCTTTGTTTATTTACAGAACACCTCACCTAGAAATTTCAAAAGCTATGCTGTGCAAAAAAGTTTCAAATATCATCAGTGTCGCTCCACCAACATGCCAAGTTTTGAACACCGTACATGGCACTTTACGAGTGCTACAATTGGACGTCATATATTTATTAAACAAATAAAGAGTTGATTCTGCAATTAGCTGTAAGGCTATTTTTCTGACCATGTAAAGACTCAGACAGCCTCTGTATACAATGCAAGCCCCTTCGTACTGCCAGATATGTCTAGCGAGCTGAGTGCCATGGAGAGCTCATGTATTCAAACCCCTGCTAAAGATGTATTATTTACCAGGTCATCTTAGTCTTCACTGTGTATGAAGAATATGCCCACAACTTGGTAGAAACCTTCTTTGTTTATTTACAGAACACCTCACCTAGAAATTTCAAAAGCTATGCTGTGCAAAAAAGTTTCAAATATCATCAGTGTCGCTCCACCAACATGCCAAGTTTTGAACACCGTACATGGCACTTTACGAGTGCTACAATTGGACGTCATATATTTATTAAACAAATAAAGAGTTGATTCTGCAATTAGCTGTAAGGCTATTTTTCTGACCATGTAAAGACTCAGACAGCCTCTGTATACAATGCAAGCCCCTTCGTACTGCCAGATATGTCTAGCGAGCTGAGTGCCATGGAGAGCTCATGTATTTGTATACTGTAAAAGCTTTGGAATTCTGTTCCAATGGATGGCTGCAAGCTCACAAATTCAATTACACCTATGCATGTTTTCCTGAAGCAAGATACGCCAAAAACCTAAAACTGATGGTAAGGAAACCTAAGCAGGACGAGGAGAGATAATTAGATGGCAAATAAGGCAGTATAAGTCCAAAACAGGTATGGTGTGCTGTTCAGACAGCTTAAAACTCTACAGCATGGAACTAGGAGTCACTGAAGATTCTCAGCACAGGCAGAATTTATTTTGGCAACAAACGCAGATGAGAAGCACTGTTCTGTAGTTTTTGAAATTCTAGCAGAGCACATTCCACCAACCCAGATAAAGGGATTCAGTATTCTCTAACCTAGTTGAGGGAAATAGTACTAATGCAACCACTCATATGAGTTAATGAAGTTACAGGAATCTCTCTCTTAGAGTTCTCATACAGAACAGAACACTTGGACCAGTTTGCTTATCTGTGGAAGTAATGACAACTTGGTCTATGATACCCGATTCTTTGCTTGTTAGATATTAGGTGCCCAATATAAATGAGGGATTGAAAGCCACCAAGTTTCCTCAAACAGAAATGAATCAATCCTGGCTAGTCCCCTAATGACAGCATCAAAGAGTTGCTGTAAGACAGTTGTCATCATTAGTGTTGAATGCTGCCAGCAAATACATGTGGTTTAACACCTTGGCTCCACAACTCCCCATGTTCACATATCTTATCAATCATATGGTGTAAAACCTGCTTAGTATCTATCCTGAATGTGATTTTTTTTTTACCCAACTATATAATTTTGTGGTTACACCTCTTCCGATAACATTACTGGGTAGTGGAAACTAATAGTCTTTGGAAAATTTTGGAGACCGCGAGGACTAACAGAAGCTTTCTGTAGTAGTAGTGGTGTTGTTGTTTGTAGATGGATGTGATTCCATTGGGAGCTGAAGACCTTACAACTAGACATTGTTCCAGAGCGGGATCTAAAAATATTTTTTTTTTTTTAAAAAGGCAAAAGTTAGTCTGTTTTCCCTGGATGCGATCAACTTTAGTATAAAGAGGGTGTGTTAAATGGTTCCTGGTTAATTTCCCAATCAGCCGCTGGGGGAGAGTAGGTTGAGGACAAAGCTCATGGAAACGGCTGTAATGAGTTTGTTGGGTAAATGGGAAAGTGAATAAGGACCATGTGGTACATTGAGTGAAGATTTTTGTGTTGAAGGTTAGACAGCAGAAGAGTCTTCTATTATTTGGCATCCTTCTATTATTTCATCCAGTTTTACTGATTCATTAAACTCTTTTTCACCAAGTACAGCATCTGCAGGAATAAATCCAACTGCTTTATACTTTGGTTGGCAGGCTTGCTTTTCGATATCCTTTCATCTATCTTGTTAGTGGACCATTTTTCGATCTCATCTGTGATAGCTCATGTGCTGTTACTTTTGAGGCATTTTTTCACTTATTACTTACAATGGCCTTACACACTGCTTACTGTTGGTTGGTTCATTCTCACTCTGATTTGCTGGTTTCTCTTTGGGTTTCACTTCATCTTCGTGTGTTAGTCCCTCCCCTAGAGCAGAGCCCAAGTACTGCTTCCAGTGTACAGTATATGCTTTTCCGCTACTTGTGCTTTTCGAGGTACTATTTTTTATTAGTTGTCTTTTACAGCACTTCATAATAATGCATGTGTTTGCTTACCTTGACGTTGTTGCCCTGCTCCCCGTCCTTATTGCTTGCTACCCTATGTTGCTCGCCTCACTTTGTTGCTTGCCCCGCCCCTCACGCTGGAAAAATAAATCTTTCAGCATGGTGCACAGCAGCCATGCTGCTGCACATCATAGCATAAAAAAACATTGACAAAGCCAATAGCTCTCCCACACAGGATACCTTTTGTTTTCCCCAATGTTTGTTTAAATTGTGCTTAACACATTTCAAAATTCAGTTGGGGAAAAATTTCCCTGCTTCTGCACAACATAGTGTGAAAACTCTGTGTTGCTCGCAAATCTTTGTTGATTGCTTCCCCACTTGTAGTGGGGGAAGTCCCCTTGCTGGGCTTGTGCGCCCGTCGGGGTGACATGACCGTGCAAGGCCCTTGATCAGCATCAAAACTGTGCCTGCAAATAAACATGCTGGAGCTATGGGCCTTTCTCTCTGCATTCTCAAGGAGTGCCATTCAGATAGTGTTTAACAACACCAACAACATACACTATATTAACAGATAGACCCATGGGGGAGATGGACCCCGTGTTGTAGGCAATTCACTTGTGGCAGTCAGCTCACCAGTGACGGTTTGTTCCAGGGTCTGCACATTTTGTAGGATTCCTCACCATGATAGCGGACGCACTGAGGAATCTCTCCCCGAAGGACCATGGTTGGGAACTTGACCCCTAAACTGAATGCTATGGTGTTCCTCATATTAGAGAGTTCATATGTGGAGCTCACTTCGCCAAGGCCCAGAGCAGGAAGTGTCCTCAATGTTGTGCTTTACAGTTCCGTCTGAATGGTTCTTTGGAGGATGCCTTCAGGTTCATCTGGTCAGAGGCTTGCTATATGTGTTTCCCCAGATTTCCCCTTCTGCCTGTCGAAGGTCCTGAAGAAGGTTATGAAGATCAAGCGCAGCTGATTCTGATCACCTCTGATTGAACAAGGAGAATGTGGTACTCTGATCTGTTGGCACTCATTATTGTGCCTTCTCTCCCTCTCACAGTAGACCTTCTCGCACAGCAGGAGGATTGTGTGTTCCTCGACCCCAACCCTCTGATGTAGTGGCTGCATGTGTGGAGATTGAGCATTGCTGGCCACATACTTTTATCTGCCACCTCAAGATGTGTGTTTCATCTTTTCTGCCAGAAAGCCTGCCACAGAATCTAAGGGACTGTTTGTTCAGTGGTGTGAGTTTGAAGGCTTGAACACATTTTAGTTAAATCTTTCCTATATTCTGTGGTTTGCTCCGTCTTTTGCCTTAGCATGGTTTTGCTGTAGCTACTATCAAAAGGCTGCTTTATCCGCTTTCATGTGCCTCCTTGTTAAAGTGACAACTAGTGCCACGTTTTCTTGATGGGTTGCTTTATTTTCTTCCACTCTATTGTTCCTCAGTGGGATCTGAGTCTTGTGTTGACTTTTCTAATGGCGTTCCTTTTCAAGCCAATGCACTGTTGCCTGGCTCGACTTGTTAGTTGCAATAACATCAGCATGTGGGATCAGTAAAATTAATGTTTTTCCACCCAAATAGATTGATTTTTTTTTTTTGTTTTGTTTTTTTTGTTGTATTTGGCTGTCTTTTCTGCCAAACGTAGTGCATGCTTTTCAAATTGGTCATCCTATTACCCTTCAACGTTCTTCCCTCCTCATCACACCAAAGAGGAGAAGCAGCTGCGCAGACTGGACCTCAGGTGTGTGGCCCATTTGACCTCACTTGGCAAGACAAAGTGGATGTTCAGCTCCTTGTGGACTTCACCAAAGGCAAGTCTGTGACCAAACTCACCACTTCACCTGGGTCACCCTCTGTACCAAGATCCGTTATGCCTTGACCAAAAAAGACCCTCCAGAGTCTTCATGGTAGCTGACATCTGTCGGGCTGCCTTGTGGTAATGCCTGCATACTTTTGCTACCTTTGTTGCCCCATAGCCCACGCTTGCAGTGATGAATACTTTGTCAGGGTTCTGTTTCATGATTTCCTAGATTTAGCTGTGTTACCCAGCCCGCTTCAGGAGGGTATTGCTTTGAGATTCATTTGTAAGGTAAAGAATTGGTGGGAAAATGTATCCATCAGAAGGAAAAGCTGCTAACTTTGGGAACAGTATTTCTTAAACCATACATATTTAATTCACGTATTTTCACTGCTCTCCCTCTTTTTGAGTTAGTGCTGAGTATAGTAAGGTGCCTAGATATTGCAACCTGTTATGTGCTGTAATTGTTTCAGTTGGGGATTCTCTCTTGGTTCGTCTCCTCCCACCTCACCACTATGAGACACTGAAAACGTAACTGGGGCTGATGCCAGCATTGTAGTTCGTGCCTAATCTACTTCGATAATCTAACTTGCTTTTGAAAATACCAAACTCAATTGATGGCTTTTTTCGACTATTTACTGTAAAAACCAAAAACATTTTGTTATCTCTCAGGGCGTTCATTGTTGTGCAGAGTGAAACGAATACCTAATGTTAACAGAAATTTACATTTTTCAATTTCCTTCGTACCTCCAACTGTATTATATAATTAATTGCAGGCATGCATATATCTATTTATAAATACCAATACATGAAGAAAGAAAGTTGTTGTTTTTTGTTAAACGCAAAAAATTATATTTTCTACAAGGTACAATCCTTGCATTGAATTTGAAAAAGAAACAGTGTCTTGTCAAATAATTTTAGAAGCTCAGAGTCCGATCTCCAGGTAGAAAATGTTTTTACAATAAAGTCGGGAAAAGAACATCAATTGAGTTTGGTATTTTCAATAGCATGTTATAACTTATTGAACACTAACACTGGTGTTATCAAATCCATCCCGTTAGTGATCAGACCACCCCTCCCCCTTTGATTTCCGTTCATGGCACCACCTGGCACTGCTACAGAGATGATGGCAGGGAAAAGATCCCATATCCACTCTAGTGCCTCGGGGACTATTCAAAAGGTGAAGAATCTGCTAAAGTTTATTATCCCCCTGTAAAACCGAAGTTAAGTAACTTTTTCTTTGGATAATGGAACTGTATTTACAATTTAAAATTTTAATAAGTTTCCCAAATTGTGAGGTACCTTTACTAGTTCCTCGTAGATTAAGGATCCGTATCCACTTACATGTTTAAACAACATTGGGAGCTGCAACCTCCCTCTCAACATTATAATAATATTTATTGGATAACTGTTATGTACTCTCTCTGAATTCATGCTTACCCTTTCTAAATGTCCTCTTATTTCCTAATGTTCCTTTTTAAGTACAAAGAAACAACACTAGATGCTGGATCTCTTCAGCAACAGAAGAGGACTCACACCCATCACGGAATTTGACACAATCCTGTAAAGCCACAGTATCAGTCACATCATTCCTAATAGCATTCAAAAAACTTTCTTTCAGAACTCAATTAAATTAATCTACTTGACCATATCACTGCGGCCATCTAGGGCTAAAGTGATTTTTCTGACATTATACTCTTTGTGAATCTCTTTCATTTGGTTAGACACAAGTTGAAAACCGGTGTCTGTTACTAATCTTTGTGGGAATCTATGTTAAAAAATAAGAAAACAAACCATAAGAACATGTGTGGTAATGTTTTGAGCAAGTCTGATTTCTAGCCAATTCAGTTGGTCTTCTGTTAACAGTCCAGAGTGATAATGTGGAGGTAAATCAGGAGTTTTCCTGCTGGTACATAGAGTTAATATCTTTCAATTGCCAAGACAAGAAGATATGTCTGTTTTGGCCAGTAGACGACTAAAGCTTAAATTACGATAAACAGGCATTTTGAAATGGTAATCATGAATAACCTGCACACAAAGAACGATGCAACTCCTAAATTTGCACATCTCTAGCATCGGCTTTGAGCTCTTTTGCTCCGGGTGGTTCTTTCATGCCTGCACATCAGACACACCAAGGTTTCTTTGACACTGTAATATAGTAAGAATTACTGCCAGTACCAGGCCAGACGCAAGCTTTGCTTGACCCATTACTACAGGCTTTCCTCTGGTATATTGCTCTTTCTTAGATTAAAAAGCTCCCAATTAAACTAGATTTCAAGTTCAGTTATGCAAAGGCCTAGTAGAAAAAGAAAAGCAATGCAAAGTAAGGAAAAGCAACATTAGATACCATGTAGAAAAAGACTGGAGGCTGTCTTTTTTAGACTCCGTATCAGTGCTGAGCACCAGGGACACTACAGTTGTTAACACTGTTGCAGGGACTCAATTGCCTGACTTTCTCTCTTGAGCCCTGGTCGTCTTCAGTAATTCCTCTGCTTGAGGTCCAAAGGCCTTATTTAATATACTGTGCAGTACCCCTTCTTTAATCCCAGCTCTCCAGACACAGTACTATACTTGTACTCCAGTCCACCAGTTGCAGTCTTACAAGAGGATGTAGTTGCCAGCTTTAATGATGTAGTTGTGCCTATTTTTGTGATTTAATTTTTTTGAAGTATGAGATGTTATGTAAAGCTGAATTCAGTGATGTCCTTTATTGAAATCATTTTGTATTGAAATAAGAGTGCACACTCAATTTTTCTGATTACCTCTGCCTTGTGAATCTAACTATTCTTCTTGAAGATGTACTCTCTAATGTCCTGGCAAGCCAGGTATGAAAGGATCATTAAGAAATGTGTTCGGGTGCCCAGAGCTCAGGATGCAAGGAAATCTCATGGAAGTAATGTATGTACTTTGAAGTATGCTGCTTGTCAATATGAACTCCACATCAGTGGAGTCCTGGGAATATAAAAAGGAAGTTAAAAAACAGATTGGAACATTTTCTCTTATTTATGTATTCTCATTCAAAAAATAAGTGAATAAGTATTACTGCGAATGATTCATTTTAATTGGCAGGTTTAATCAAGCAAAAACGAAATGCTAACAATAATTGATTTACGGAGTATGTTGGGACCATTGGATTTCTTTACAGGACATGCAGATTTTGAAAGCTTTTCGTCACATCGACAAGTAGATTTCTTTATTTTTTTATTTTTTTTATAAACACATCCCTGTTCAGATATGTCAAAATAATGTTGTGCCATGCACTCTATGTAGGTCACTGCTAATATAGGTGATATTTTAACTTTTGGTGATCTTTTATGCACACAGTGAACAATTACTCTCCCACTTGTCAACGTGGCAGTTTGCTCCTGGTCACCAGAACACATTTCTTTACAAACCTCTCATACCTGATTTTCCTCCCTATATCTTGTGAGTATTCTCTAGGACATTAGAGAGTACCTCTTCAAAGAAAATAGTTTCACCTGTTAGATTCAGAATGCAGAGATGATTAAAAAAATTGAGCATGTACTCATATTTACTGCAAAGATTTCTTTACCTCTCCCATAGTACCATCATTGAGTTCAGCTTTGTATAACAACTCCTCATTTAACATACCAAAAATAGGTAGAACTACATCATTAAAGCTGGCAACAACATCCTATTTATCCTTCTGCCAAGGTCAGGGGAATTATATGGTAGAGCTGGGAGGCACTTACTTGTAATTGTTTCATTTCATGCACATACGTTCCTTGCAATTTCCTTTGATCTGGAATCTTAATCTAGTAATTCCTTCTGTTGCAAGTAACCCACCATATGGTTACAGAATGCTACCAGTGGTGTGTGATCTGTCTTGAGATTTAAATTATTTTGTCTGATATATTGATTGAAATACTCTACTTCCCCAAACGCAGGCTAAGATTCACTTTCAGGAGGAGATGTAGCCTGACGTCACAAGATAGTGGTGCTCTTGGCCGGGTCCTGAAAATATCTTTCATTATCCGAACATCATCGAGCACTTTTATTCCCCAGTGATGCCTGCTGGCGACTGGTGAGCCAGTGGACCGATCCAGTGAAAACGCCATAGGGGCCACTGAAGGAAGATACTTCTTCTCCGCTTTCCTTGACCCGTCAAGTAAACGCTGTCTCTTCCACACCTTGCGGCTCCTTCGAAAGATCTTCAAGTGGATCCCTACTGATACTAGAAGGACTGTCATCTACGCCCTGGTCAGCAGCAGATTGGACTATGGCAACACACTGTACGCTGGCATCACAAAGAAGCTACAAGCAAGACTACAGAGAATCCAGAACGCAGCAGCCAGACTCATCCTGAACATCCCCCTTCACAACCACATCTCAGCCCACCTCAGAGACCTCCACCGGTCGACAAACTCATCACCTTCAAGCTACTGACACCTATAAAACACTTCACAACATCGGACCAAACTACCTCAACCACCGCCAGACCTTCTACACCCCTCCAGGCAAATCCGATCCTCCCATCTCTCTCTCATCGCCATCCCCAGAATCAAGAAAAGCCCAGCTGGAGGCGAATCCTTCTCCTACTTCGCAGCCCAGACATGGAACACACTCTCTCTCAAACTCAGACAAGCCGTATCACTTAAGCAGTTCAGGTAGGATCTCAAGACCTGGGTCTTCGAATGATTAGCATGCCCACCACAGCCCCTTGAGACCCTGCAGATGATAAGCTGTGCTCTACAAGTACTGATTGATTGAGATCTATACAATTCTTTCACAAAGCACTGATCGGCATGAATTGCAATGTGTGCAATGTTTCATATTGGGTTCTGTAAGTACCGGAAATCCAGTGGGATGGTAAGCCAATTTTTTGACTTGACCTAGTTAGGCATTCAGTCGTATTGAGAGGGAAGGGTTTGTCTCCACCCGAGATTAGACAGTGTCTAGACACAGTGATTCAGTGGGCAGAGACTGAGTCGTATCTCTACTCCATAAGGAGGCGCAAATGTCCTGTTGCTGTGTGGGACAACTTGACCTTCTCATTCAAAAGTGACTAAAAAGACATCACCAGACCGCCTACGACTGGCTTGTATGCCACGCTATGTTATCACTATCTGCCCTCCCATCTAGTGGGCTCCAGACTCCTTAAATGGATTCACATGCTGGGAGGAAAAGGATCTGTTGGTGGCTGTTCCCAGACACTGACACGAACATGCCTTTATTGAAGTAGATCTCATATGTAAAGTTGTATTTCATGGTTAATCAGTGTTCTCACCGATGTACTGATTATTGCATGAGTAAAGTAAAAAAACGTAATGCTCTTGGTTCTAAAAAAAAAAAAGTCTCTTTAAGTAACATATCTGTGCTCAGTGCTCTTTAGGTGCATTAAGTGATGAAGATGGAGAGGTGCATGATGGAAATTCTGTGTTACCTTCTGACTCACTTGAAATGTTTGAAGCTGCTTTCCGTCCACTGACAGAAGCATATATTGTAACTATAGTTTTCTAATGCAATTTTTTTAAATATTGCAGCATAAGTGATGCCTGATTTAACTTTTTTTAAAGTTTCTTGCTTTCTTTTCCCTAAATATGTTCTCTTAAGATGTAATTTCCACATGGATTCCATCATTTGAGAAAAGTTGTCAACAAATATTTTATAGAGCTTGCATAATTCTGTAAACTAAAGCTGTGATAGCTTGTAAGGAGTTCTAAAATAGTTTAAGGACAGCGCTGCGAGTAAAGCATAGTAAATACTAGTGCATCACACTTATATAATTGAAGTATGAGGTTAGGAACTGAGTCTGACAATGTTGTGGAGTTTGCAGTTAAGGTGATGAAAATGGAGAGTTGAAGATTGCTGATTTAATATTTGTATATATTAAAGAGTAGTAAATGGGCATGGACAGCCCACTGAGGACACTGTTTGATAGAGTGGTGGTCAGCAAACCTTTTAGAGTACCAGGATACAGAGTATGGCAGGTGAAAAAATTGAAAGAAAGCCATGACAGTGGTATGCCCAAATTGAGCATAGTTACTAGTAAAAAAATAGAGACAGTGGTGTTAAAGGCCTCAAGGCACAGGCCTAGGGATGAGGTTAGAGGAGAAATGATTGAGTTTGATGCTAGTTATGAAGTTGGCAACATGGATGAAAACCATTTTGATGCAGTGTATTTTGACGAAGGCCATTTTTTTTCTCCATAATACAGATATGATTGGTTATGGGGTAATTGGCAGGTTACTCAAAGACTGTTTCCTCTAAGAAGTCTAAGATAAAAGGGGGACAGAGGCATTCTGATGTCAGCACATATTCACCTAAGAATGCAAGGATTAACATGGCTTTAATGGAGGGAAGCTAGATTTAAGTAGGGACTGTTTTGAGCCTGAACAGTGAGTAGAGCGTTTCTACCGAGAGGAGTTGATGATCTGGGCATTCTCTGAGGCAGCACAGAAGGAGTGAGCTCCTTTAGGATTAGTGAGATGTGTAAGGGGTGAATATGTGCTGAAATTTGATGTTACTGTAAGAAAAAGGAGAAAGGGGCAGAAGCATCAGGTAATAATGTTGCGTTTTTATTAAACTGCAGTAGCAAACTGGTTTGACAAGTGAGACATGTGTGACTTATGTGCGTGTTTGAGAGAGGAAAGATTGCAGCCCCTAGAATGTTGACACCACTTACGGCCTTGCACATGACATGAGATGTTCTCAGGGCACCCCACTACTCCCAAAGCCCCCCACCACCTAGACCCATCTTAGCTTGTCCATTGGTCTTTGTCTCCAGCATTAGCTAGACCTCATCAGCAAAACTATGACTGAAGTGTTCCACAGGGCCCTGTCACCAAGCATTGCCTGAAGGTATATTTTAGGGGCCTTCTTTCGGCACTGCAATTGAGCAACCCATCATCCAGGCCCTTGCTATTGGACCCTTGGAGTTCTTTTCACAGAGCCACAACTGTGGGGCCATATAGTGCCCTTCTTGCCAAGATGAAAATGTTTCATTTAGGAGGCTTTTCCCTACTTTACCTGCTTGAAGTGCTTTACCGTGCTTCGTGTTCTGCACGTCCATCCGGACCCTCTCACACTGTGGCCTCTTATCTGGTCTTGATCATTGTATAGATCCTTGGGGTTTTGCCCAAGATTCCCTCTATCATTTAGACATCTGAGGTACTGATCTTTAAGCCCTTGTTCCAAGGCCCACAACCTAGTAACTCCCAAAGCATTCCCCACCAAGGGACTTAGGGCCAGATGTAGCAAAGGTTTTTACCCATTCTGTGTCTATGGAAAAAAGTGTTTGTACATATGGCCCTTAGTGAATAATTCATGATTGGTTGTGCCTGAATGTCCCTAAGGTTTTTTTTTTAGTTTTTTTTATCTCCGGTCCAGCTGCAGGAAGTAACAAAGAATCCTTATTTGGGCCTGTTGTGATACTTTATGGGCCCTTTCATAACAATTGGTCTCCATGAATACTTTTATGGCTCTGCCTTCTCACCCTTCCAGTCCAGAGTTGTCACCCAGGGTTTTGTTGTCTTGTTTCAGAAACCACACTACACCCATCACCACATTGTGATGTTTATTATGGCATCTCTTTCTCTGGGTTTTTCTCTTCTTTTCAAGGGCTCATTAGTTTTCCCCACATCAGGCCTTGCCTGAGATCCTCTGCCCCTCTGGAATCCCTAGAGGAGCTATGGTTTTGATGTTTTCACTCTTGTAAGCCAGCTATTGCAAGGCTGGGACCCCCGTATTGATATTGTGGGCCCTTCAAACAATCGTAACAGGTTTTGGTAACAAAGGCTTGTAGCTGGTCTGTGCAGGGCTGGACACAGCTGATAGGTAGAAACCTGGCGATTTCTTCTTTACCACCAGGGTTCAGACTCCATGCTAGTTTTCTTTCTGTGTTTGTTGTGACAAGATTGATTTGAATTTTTTCATACTTCCCTGAATTGAAATACGAGAAATAAAGTAATGAATAGGGTTAAGCTTTTTAGCTGACCCTCTTTGCTCCTCATAGTATTGGCTTGTGCCAGCTCAGGCTCTGGCTCCCCTGAAAAACGTCATAATTTCAGATTGATTCTGCATTGCAAGTAGCCATGGCGATTTATATGTGGCCTTCCCGACCTGTTGAAGGCATTATGATCACTGCCAAAATGTACAGACTTTGCAGTTCATATGATGACCTCCCTCATTAGATGTGAAAGGATTCTGTTCCCCATGGACTTCAAGGACTATTTACTCCACAGATATTCATAGTAGGAGGATTGGGGAAATACACTTCCCACTATCACCTTTTTTTAATTGACTTTGGACCTTTTTTGGGTTGGGGGTGAGAGGAAGGTGGAAGGTAGAACACAAAGGATCTTAACCACAGGTACGTTGTCCACATCACAAAAATAAATTATGGACCTTACTATATGCTAGAATTGTCTATGCCCATTTGTTAGAAATGGGGTCTCTAGTTGGCAGTTGTTTGGACCCTGTCCAAGTAGGGACCCTCACTCTAGACAGGATAAGGAAGCCACACAGCTAAGATAACCCACGCTCACCCTCTTGGTAGCTTGGTACGAATAATCAGGCTTATCTGAGAGGTAATGTGTAAAGTATTTGTGCACACCACCCCCACAGTTTTCCACACTAGTTCACAAAATACCCAATATTTTTCTGAATAAAACAAGACCAAAGCAACAACAATCTAACAAACGCAAGCAAAGATACAAATTATTAAAGATTAAATCTCAGTAAAGCATTTAGAAACACAATAGCTCCAGCTGGGGTTATCACAACGTCATTGACGCAGCAGTCCGATGCCACTCACAAGTAAATGCGGTATGGTCATACAGTCGCACAGACCCCAGGCCCTGTACGTTTGAAAACGATGAGGAAGCAAAGACGTTGCACGGAGTCGGTGAGATGAGGCGTTGCTGGAGCCAGTGCAGCGTCGGTTCCTTACTGTTTATGGGGAGCTGAGGCATTGGTTCCTTACTGCAAGGCGGAGGAGGTGAGGCACCAGTTCCTTACGGTTGCAGGGGAGGTGATGCGGCGGCGTCGGTGGTGAGGCATCGGTTCCTTACGATCCATCGGGTCAATGAATCCAGCAGATCAAGTAGTGCGGCGTCGACTTTGCGGTGTTGCGATCACACCATTGGGCCATGGGCGCTGTGGTGGAGTCAGTCTGGTGTACCGGACATTGGGAACATGGTACCAAGGACTCATGCTGTGGCGGGACTTCGGAGGTGCTGCAGCGTGGGTGGGCCTGCGGCGTTGGTCGCGGTCGTTGCATTTAGCGGGGACCACGGCTCCTTATGCAGGTAGTAGCGCAGAGTCTGGCATTGGTGCCTGTACCAAAGTCTCTCTGGAGTCGATGTACTTGCCCATTTTCTAAAAGATGTATTTTTAAATTGTGAGTTCAAAGACCCCAAACTGCAAATCTTTATCTGCGTCCAATGGGAAATTGCACGTAAAAGATAATTTAAGAAAATCCCCTTATTAGCCTGTGGGAGCGATAGGCCTTGTAATAGTGAAAAACAAATTTAGCAGTATTTCACTATCTTGGCATGTTAAACGCATTGCACCTACCTTTTAAATACACTGCACCCTGCCCATGTGGCTGCCTTGGGCCTACCTTAGGGGTGACTTACATGTAGCAAAAGGGAAAGTTTGGGCCTGGCAAGTGGGTAAGGTTGGACTGGCAGTAAAACTGCACACACAGACAATGCTGTGACAGGTCTGAGACCTGTTTACAGGGCTACTCGTGTGGGTGGCACAATCTGTGCTGCAGGCCCACTAGTAGCATTTGATTTACAGGCCCTGGGCACACATAGTGCACTTTACTAGGGACCTACTTGTAATCAGATATGCCAATCAAGGGTAAACCAATTACCAATCCAATTTAAACAGAGAGCCCTTGCACTTTAGCACTAGTCAGCAGTTGTAAAGTGCCCAGAGTCCTAAAGCCAGCAAAAACAAAATTCAGCACAGGATCAAGAAACAGGTTGGTCAGAAGCCAAAAAGACAGCTGAAACCACGTCAACAGAGGACAGGTCTAACACGATTGTAAACAAAAATTTGTGTGTTTGTGTTTTTTATGGAATTTATTGGATACTTTGTAAAGAGAAGAATTTGATGAGGCTAGATTGAATATTGGGCTGCAAGAAGCCACATAAATTCCTTTTTTTGTGCCTGTTTGTGATGCCTTCCAAGACCCTTCACAAAACACTGGCTTCCCAGGCTTGCTAATATGGCTCAGTCCTAACCCTTCCGATCCAGTGTTGTTGAATTTGTCACTGCAATTTGTTCTTACTGCTGTCCTTCGTCCATCAAGCCATTGGAGATTGATAAAGTGATACAGACTGCTCTGTGCCTTTTTTGCCCTATTCTTCTACTACAACCAAAGCAGAGCTCCCTGAAAACTCCTCACTAAGATGGGAAGAATCCTTGCTGGGTGACTGGTAGTTGTGTTGGTTTACTTGTCAAAACCAGACATTTATGAACCTCCTCTAATTGAGTGTTTTAGGTCTGGCTTGAGACAGCGCATGCACACTCACTTGCAAGATATTTTCTTTTAATAAATTAAACCTTAAAAATGGCTTTGTTTCCATCCATTACTTAGCATTAGTTAACTTCATTGTCACTCGCATTTCTTTTCTTTCATTTTTGCAGTCTCACTACCAGACCGCTTTTGGAGGATTTTGTTTTCACACACTTTAGATATGGCTCACATAGACCACACCACTGCAGGGAATTATCTGCGTGTACTTTACAAAGCAGACAACCTTGCACCATGGTGGAAGGTTGCCTGCATTGTAAGCGGGACTGTTTTTGTGCAGGAAGGGGCACCTTCCTGGGAAAAAAAAAAAAAACTGTCTTGAGGCATATTCTTCTTTCAATGTGCACACGTACAAAGAGTATGTAACAAGGTGAAATAAAGATATTTCTCATTGTTAGGCCTCCCCTGGGGAGTGGTTGGATTTTGACTCATTCCCAGGTCTACCAGTAATGGTAAATTTGGGAATGGGCCAAAATCCATGGGTGGATGTGTTGGAACACCCCGCTCCACCCATGCAACAACACCTTCCCAGGGCAGAGTAATGCGCTGCTTTACGTTACTGTAGATTTATCAAGCCAAGCAAAGCAATTGCAAGGTCAGTCTGGTGCAGGAGTGACACAACTCTTTTATAAATATGCCCCTTATTTTGCCACTTTTCTGCAGATCTACATACTAGGGCTGGAAGGAGCGGTAAGCAATAGTTCCAGGGCTGGAATGCCCTTTTGAGCCCGTGCAAACCTACTAACTTGCATGTTTTAAGGATTTTAACCAGTTCTTCTGTGGCCTTTTCTCGTACTGGGAATATTAGAAAACTTACTCCTGAAAAGAGCAGAAGTAAAACCTCTTCCAGGGTTGGGGGGGGGAGTGGTTGGAGGGAAAGTGGACTTGTAAAAAATCAAATTTTTGCATACGCAAATCTATGCATGCATATTTGCTCATACTAAAGTTCACTTCACAAATATTTTCTAGCAGTGTGATTTTCTGGCCTACTTCTGTAAATTCTTGTGAATTAATGAAAGCTGTCAATCTGTGTTGATGCAAGGACATATATCGTATGTGCACTTTTGTGACATTCTTTAAGAATTGGGTCCCTAATTAGGTCTGTTGTTAACCAAGACCTTTTGCTTTTATTCAGTTTTGTCCCTCTATCTATCTGTTGGCTCACTTCACTGTGAGTGACAGCACAAGGAGCATATCCGCACACAACGTAGCTTTGCTCAGTGCCAGAGACCACCGCGGCAATGTGTGCTTTTTTGAGACCAAAAATATTTTTGCTTTTGCCTGTTTTTGTTGCAATGGTGAGGACTGAACAGCTCCTATAGCAATAAAGTTGTACAAAAAACATGTCAAAAC
Source organism: Pleurodeles waltl (assembly GCF_031143425.1). NCBI lineage: Eukaryota > Metazoa > Chordata > Amphibia > Caudata > Salamandridae > Pleurodeles > Pleurodeles waltl. The sequence goes on along the minus strand of NC_090444.1, from coordinate 1,146,044,592 downwards.
AAGACTTGTATTGAGAAAACCAAAAGGTTGATCACCAATATCAGACCTACTGGCTTAGCTAATGCTTGTTTATTTTCATGTTTCCCATAATCTTGTTGAAACTGATTTTCCATAATGAATACATTTTGTAATACTAGCATACATCGAGACATTTTAAATGTAATCTTAAATTTCACAGGTGTGTGGTTGTTTTTTTTTTTTTGTGTTTTTTTGTTTAGGAAAGGTTTTTTCCAGGTTGCATTTTTTTGTGAACTTTTTATTTTGAAAGCAAAGAACCATCAATCCTGCTTTCAAGCATCTGCACATATTTGCATCTTCTCCAAGAGCATTCTGGGAGCATAATATGTAGCGCATAGTGGTAAACTTTGCTAACGTGTGTACATATTTTTATGCTGTCAGTAGTGCAGTCCGGGCTTACAACATTTCTTAGAGCGCTCACCCCAGTAGTAAAAGCTTTGCGTTTATGAACCATAAATACAAATTCAAACAACATTAACATATGGACACTAATGCTACCTAAACTGCAGACATTTCCCTTCCCGGATTGCGGCACTGTAAACTAGCAGCGAAGGGGTTTGTGCTATGGGGGTTGGGTCTACTTGTCCCAAGGACAAAGTAAACATGAAAACTTGTTGTCCTTGACCCCAAACAATATGTCACGGGCGTCGGCCTATAGGAATTCCACTCCCCTGCAGTAACATCTTAAAAACATAATGTAAGTCCTTCCAGAAATGACGCACCATACTACAGGAAAGTGCATATCCTGCAGTGACAAGCCATACTGCTATACAATCACAAGCCATATTATAACTTACTATACAACGGCAAACCATACCATGCCATATCATATCATAGCATACCATATTATGCAATAAGAGACCATGCTGTACCATACTGTTTAATGACAAGCCATACCATAGTATACATTGATAATGACCAGCCATACCAAGCCATACGGTACTAGAAAATGACAAGCCATAGCATGCCATAATGGCATACCACACCATACTACATTATTCAATAACAACGCATACCATAATATACAGTAATAGACCATACTATACCATAACATACCTTATGATATATCATGGCGGGTCATACCATACCAAAGATACTATACCATACAATACAGTATGACAAGCTATACCATATTATTCAACGAGCGGCCGTATCATATCCTACCAGACCATCCCATACTAAAATAACAAAGCCAATACATCTCAAATAGACGGGACATAATGGCACTGTCGTTGCTTTTTGTTGTGCATGTTAAGTTCATTTTATGACTGTTGAATTATCAGCCTATGACCTCCATATTTTTTCCTGCTACTTCCTCCCACCTGCCCTTTCTTTTCAGGCCAGTTTTCTTTTAACTATGTGAAGGTTGCTCCTGCTTTTCTTCCTCTCCAGGTTTCTTGTTTAATTCCACGGTGAGTGACTGCAGCCTGCGTTGTTGACTTTTGGGATTCCTCCCTTTCTGAGCACTCTTGCTTTTTACATTTTATTCTTGACCCTTTCGTTCTCGTGATCTGGTGTTCCCGCTTACCTTCCGATACAGTATTTTCCTTTTGAGCCCTCTGAGGCAGAAGAGTGCCTCTGGATTTGTCCCCTCGTTAAAGGAAATCTTCCCTTTTCGTACCAACTATTCGGCTTGGCATTTTCTCTCCATCCTGCTCATTCATTCAAGACAAGGGTGATTTTTTTGCCTGTCGAGAAGGCCTTTGACTGATGGTAATGTTTGTTCCCGTATTGTTTCCCTGAGACGTGGGGTCCTTCTTTATACTGAGCTTCAATCGTGAGGCCTCTGACTTAGAGAGGGTGGTCGCTTATCTGCACCTTCTTTGGCATGGACGATTTTTATATTTTAAGTTTGGAAAAAGGGAGACTGGATGTAGAAGTAACTACAAGTCGCTCTCCATTGTCACCTCTTGCATTGGTTACCCTTAGTTCCCTTTACTCTTGACGGCTCTCCTGGCTGCTCAGCTCAAGGTAGGCCTTCCTCTTGGAGGCAGTCAGGTATGATGATGTCACGTCAATGGCACACTTGACTGGAGAGAGTGGGAATAAAAACTATATATGGAGGACTGTTCCTGTTGTATTTATTTTGTCACTGGGATAATTTATGTAATTACAAGTTTTTTTTAAATGTCCTGATCAAGTCCAGTAATGAAGCAGATTTAAAGACAGGGTTCACTATAAAATTGTAGCACATTATTTGTGTTTCAATGCAGACCATATATTGCCCACCCTACGTGAAAAATCTCATTCAGAAATGAAATGTTTAGTGGCGTCTTCTTATTCTAATCATTCAGGCCAAACGAACAGCATTAAGCCAACCCTTGTTGATAAGGCAACACAGATGCTGTTGCATGACACTGTATAATGACCAGTGAAAGGCCGTATTTTATCAGTTTATTTTGTGTGGTGGCATGCATGGCAAATTGCGTGTGACAACAAAGGCCCTTATCTCAACAAAACTGGTTATACGAGCTTAACACTGCACCCTCAACGGTTACTTTCCTGGTTCCTCATTCTTTCTTATGACAAACGTTGCACCAATAGCACAGAAGCTACTCAAACTGCAGGTGTGCTTTTTGCGCTTAAGCATCAGGATAAATTCAGCTATAGGAACTGCCGGTTTTGGTATGGTGCACTATTCAAGTGGAGTCGCTTAGCCGCGCACCCATGTTGTTGTGAAGGAAGTACACGTTTTTCTTTTAGTATAATTGCTTTTTTTGACTATGTTTGTCTATAGAAACAGACATGTGGGATAGTCACACCGTTCTTTCGCCCCCATCCTGATGTTGCTTACCTGATGTAGTATGTTTGGAAATTGTAACATACGTTTTTTCTGGGTGGAGATATATTTGGGGTTTGCTAATTTTCTTACCTTTATTTGTTTTGTAGAATATTGCCACATCTCTAATACACCCTCTAGAATCGTTCAAGTGCTTTATATCTTTCAGTTGACTCATTGCTCTAGTGAACCACAGTAATGTGTAAGTAGGAAATATATTAAATCGAAATCCCGGTTCTATTTTGTGTATTTATAGAATGTACTTTTACTCGGAAGGGTATCCTGATGCCTGAGGATCAGCAGGGAGTGACAGTCTGATGGAAGACCAGCAATAGTTAAAAATGACAAGTTTTAAGTGATTTACAGAAAGCTAAATGGTCACCGAGTGACCTGATATGTAGCGTGAGGAGGTGCCATGTTTTGAGAGAAATATGAGAAGGCATGGTCACCGATGCACCAAAGGCAAATTTTAGACAGACAAGTAGCCCACAGGAATCCAACTCCCTGTCCTCTGTAACTTGTCTGAGGAGAGTACACAAGGTATCCTTCCAGAGCAGGCCTCCGAAGGTAGCACCTTTGAAGGTAGTACATGGTCAACTCGACTTAGGCACTGTCAACCAATGTGCAGTTTGAGAACGTCTAGCTTTGTCCCTCACAGAAATTCCTCTCCCTGCCTGGGTTGGATCTTCAAACTGTTAGGATACAGGTGGATACATTGGCTGCTTCCCAGCTGCCAAGAACTTGAACGAAGCAGTCGCTCCAAACCACTTTGAGCCGAATTATTATATTTTTTCAGATTCATTGGAGGTTGTATCAGCAGCTTGTCTTTTTTTTTCTTTATTCGGTTCACAGAATCTCTATAAATCCAGGGAACCAAATGTGATTCTTTCCGTGGTCCAGGGGTCTGCTGTTACTGTGTTGTTTCTGCATTTTAACTTCTATATTTCACAGTGTCCCCTGAGAATGTAGTTACATGATAACACACGTGGCTCACATCCCTCTCTACACCAGCTTTTTCACGAGTAGATACAAACAGCCAACCAATTGGCTCCAGGTTTGATGTTAGAAGTGCTTTTTTCAGCTGCGCTTTCTCTGCAAGTTTCTTCTTTGTGATTTCCTTACTGCTTTTCTATACAAGATAAGAATAAAACCCCTTGCGTGGCTAAAACCTTTACTTAACAGAATATTCATTTGTATAACTCAAATGAGAAAGCTGTCATCCTTGTTCCATTCCACCAGTTCTTGACCTAAAATCGTTAAAATAAAGTATTGTTGCTGTTCTTGAATCTTTTTGAGTTTTAATACTTTGGAAGCGTTAAAATAAGTTGCTGTTGGAAAATTACACGTTTTGGAACGATTGCAAAATGTGACAAAATTCAGCTCTCAAGTACAAATATCATGATTCGAAGTCACCAAATATTTTGTCGCGGCCGCAGACAGGTTCCATCCAATGTCTTTTCACAAGAGCAGGCATATCCACATACCTATTCCTTGCTTCAGGAATCTGGATTAACCTGTTGTGGTACCTTGTCACCCAGAGTAAAATCAGTAATCTGACTAGATCACGTGTCCGAGTTAACGTGAAGAGCGTTTTCGAGAGTTGGGACAAATGAAGAGGCCATCGAAATGCACACTCCGAACCTGCCTTGTGATGACTCCTTATGCCTCTCTGTGGTTACACTGGCTATCATCGGGGATGAGTAAATGGCATCAACCTCTTTCCGTTGTTGTTTACTTTAATGCAGCACTTAAAAAGAGTGTGCTTGCCTGCCCTAATATTTTGCCCACTGGCACTTTCATCTTCCACATGCACTTGGTGCCCTTTGTTTTTCTGGGTGGTTTGTCACTGCTCTCGGTGCTTGCTGTTTATGAATTTGAGATTATTCGGATTAGCTGTCTCTATAAATTGTTTTGAATATGTAAAATACGTAAACACCGTGCCCTTTGTATTCACTCTTAAAAAGAGTGTTGCAATTAATTTGATGTGTTGTCTCCTGTCTTGTCGCTGGGCCGGATCGAAGTAGTAGTGTTTCGATAGTGGCAGTGGGGCTGGTTGTCATTGTGGGTATCACAATATGCATTGTTTTATTAGCTTTTGACTGCTTTTGTGTTGTTTATGCTTGCTCACTTTTCCTCGTGCTGTCGTAATAAATCTAAGCAAATGTATTTTCAAAAACAGCCACAGGGAGGCTTGGATAGCTCATCTTAAAATGCAGTACACATTGCTGGATATTGTCTGACCTTTGACCGTGGCCGAATGTGAGGAACGTGGGTGCCACTTTAATTGAGCGGTCGCACGAGTAAACTTGTAAGAGATCGGAGATTCCGCTGCCACTAGTCACCAATCGACATCAAAGACCCTGAGAAGAAAGATCGAGTAAACGATGGAAGATCCTGCATCAGATCACTTCCGGACCCTATAGCGCTATTTCACTGTAACATCTTTATTTGTTTACTTATGTTTGTAAAGCGCACGCCGCATAACTGAGTACCTTCTAGCCAGAAGTATCAAAACGCGAGGGCCATGGAATCGCTCTCATGTGCATGTAACATTTATTTTTAGTAGTGGTACGTGAGTTTTACAAGTCATGGCCCACGTAAAGCATGTACAAGAAGGATCTGTTACAAAGCCATCTCGGGTGTTTTTTTTGCCCTTGGGTGTGATAATTGCGATACGTGTGAAATGCAATATATGCCATTCCCTACAAGTTGGTCTTTACAACCTGTTAAGCGCAGCTCTTCGTGACACTGAGCACATTTGGTTACACACCCAAAGGATTCGATAGCTGTCAGGTAGATGAAACTTTCGATTTTCCACGTGGCCCCTCCTGGCCTGGTATATCACCTTTTAAGCTCTTCTAGGATGATGTGACTCCTTGAATGTTTTGCCTTGAAGCCTAGATTGTCGTGCTTTGAACCTCAGTTGCCCTAAATGTTTAGTACTTTTGTGTAGTGGTCAGTTCAATATTTATCTTAGACTGACTTTTACTTTGGAGTTAAACAAGGTCGGCCTTATTTTGTCTGATTTTTAGATGAGTTACTTTTTTCAAAATGATAATGTGCAGAGGCGGATGTCACATCGACTTTTGGCAAGACTAGCTGCCCGATGATCGTTCTCCTGCCCCACATTTGTATGACTTTACAGCAGAACTGGGTGGGGCCCAGAGTTTCATCATGGCAGTGCTCACATGCGTAGCGTGAGGATGCTAAATCGTCTAAATGGAACAACTGAACTCTTGTGAGGGTGGTTACTGCTGTCCTTCTGGTGCTGAGGCCCAATTGCTGGTCCCCTAGACACACTGGAGGACACCTCTTATTTCGAAGCTAGGGCCGACAGCTTCTGGGGTCAATCCTTCCAGCAAGATTGGACAGTGGGAGTGGGAACGATTAACTAAAATAGCAGATGTTGAAACCCAAAAGGGAACAAAGCTTTGCAGTACAATGTGATGATGGATTCCTCTTGAGCAATCAACAAGCATTTAGTAGAAGAAATCCTTAACCTGGATGACGTAGAAAAGAAATAGGGAGTGGAACAATCTGCCATTTTAAGCTATGTATTAGATTCAGTTCCAAAGTAAAGAATCAAGTGTTCCCAACTGAGAAATCTTGGCATAGAATAGATAATGCCAATAGAGCTGGAAGGAATATAGAAAGTGGCCATGCACCTTGTGGAAATATAACATGCTCCACATGGTGATGCACGAGACTCGAGATGGCTGCCAACATAAAGTCCAAAGATTTTGAAGAAATTGAATAAGAGAGATGCCTCACATAAACACCACATCTGAGCATGCAGGAGAAAAAACAACTTTACTGTGTGCCAGTAGCATGGATTAATTAAAGCTCCCCCATTTAAGGTGGCTAGGCTGTTCCTCTTTCATAGAGCGAGATTTACGAGTGAAAGTGGTTTATAGAGAGTACATACAAAGAGCCACAGGTAACTAAATCTGGCATTGCAACATCCTGCGACAGAAGAGATGTGACAAGGAAGGTGTATGGGGACCGATCAATAAGAGCATTCCATTGACCAATGATGAGGAGCTTTAGTAATCTCTAAAATGTTTTTTTTTAAGCAACTGCATTAAGGTCCTCCCATCCCATCTTCGAACGGCATCTGCCAAACTTGGAATGCGATGTAAAGTAGAAGTGACATCACCGCATTCCACATAGCTTTTACTGAAGAGCAAGCGAAAGAGAAAAGGCAGTAATGCATAACAAACCACCACAAATTAGCTTCTGCCTGTGAGACCTTTTGTGGTGCACAGTAGGCACTATTGGCCAACAAAATGACACAGGAACACCTTAGTTTTAGAGGGAATTAGTTTGTGACTGAAAAATGGTGCTACAATGTTATATTTCTGAGATAGCAGTGAGACGATTATTAAAAAGAGGTTAGCCATTTTCTAGCAGTCAACCACTGTTGCTCAGGTTAGAGTGGCGCATTACTAGTGAGGGTAGATCATTACTAAATGTAAAAAGTTGGATGCCGCTCACTGACATCCAAATACAGAGCCTCCGATCTTTGCACTGAGCATTGTGTCATTGTGAAATCACTTACCTCGCTAAAGTGAAATTTTAATCAGATCTTTGGTATGTTATTAAAAATAAGAATACTTTCCTTGAAACTACAGAGGCATGGGTACTACCAGACACCGGAAGGGATAAACAAGTAAGGGCAATTTAAATACCATGTGGGTTACTTGTAGCACATCTGATTCTTCTCCTCATAAAGACGTCATTTTAACTGCTATGGGGAGTCAAACAGATGAGAATAGCAAGAGGATTAACACCTGGCGCACTATTATATATAGGACACAGTTTTCCTGTTTGCGCCACATCACGCCTTTTAAGTAGGTGCTCTGTATGCAAACAGTAAAAGTGTACAGTGAATACGCTTTCCCCAGGGCAGACTCAAATTGTGCTGCCCTGGGGACAGTGCATTCAAGTTAAATACGGAGCGACTGCTTCAAAGCCTCTGTGTTTCACTATGAAGTTGTCAACCCACCTGCACTTTAAAGAGGGGTTAGCGATCCATTTGCAGGCGGGTGCAGTGAGTGACTGGACTTGCCTACAACAGCATGTTTTAGGGGGTCTTATTGTATCTGCTGTTACCTCTTCCCACTGTGGTGTTGGGAGTTTAGCTTGGTGATTGCCATCCATGCTTATGCATGCATGCCAAGTTGAACTTTTGTCTAATAAGAAAGGGTCTGTGTAGCTGTTATTTACTCACAAGTGAGCCTCGAACACTGCGGCATAGCGTCTAGGAGTTGGAAGACATAAAAGGAGCATGTCTGACCTGAGAGTTTAGAAACACAGAAAACTTTAAATTCTTTTCAAGGACAAAATTGAGATCTGACCAGATTTGTCCACTGTTTCTAAAATATCAGCCTTGGTTGGTGCCAGGACTATCCGCATGCCCAGTCAAGGCCTAAATCTGATTACAATGATTGCTGTTACGTAATGAGATATATAATTTATTACTATCCCATAGATGATGGTAAAAGAGTAAAGCTACCATTTCATTAATTAGAAACGGTATTGCTCATGAAAGTAATGAACAGGGGAACTCGTAGAAAAAGATACACATGTCGCCAGGCCATCAGTTGGATCAGGACATCGATTTCTTGATTTATTTTTATGAATCTCAGAATCAAGAAAATTAAAAACGTATTAACAAATATTTTGTGTGTTAAATATTTTTGGGAACTGCGGTGCAGATGATTCAGTAATACTTTTTTCTTATTAAAAAAGAACTTTATACATTTCGTTCCCAGCATTTGGATTAACTGCTGACAGTTTGCTTTAAGAACGTTCATTCTTGAGCGAAGTGAATGAACTGAGTCCTTTGCCAGGATCATGTGCTGAGCTAGCCCTTCTGCGTGGTTCGTGTTCTGCTCTTACCGGAAGACGTCACGCATGTTACCCGAAATGTCAGCCCGTCAAGATTAATGGATGCGCAATGAACGCGCTGACTTGGATGGGCAGAGAAACATCAATGCTGTTTTGGTATTTATGGTGGTCAATATTTAATGATGTTGATGCTGCACTTGTAATTGTAGGAAAAATAGAAGCCCTCTGACTGAGCGGGAGATAAACATCAGATCAGGTTTCTGTGAGGAGTGTTATCAGCTCAGGTTTTTCCAGTTATTTATTTTAAGTAGACCAGCCCGTCCTTGCCAAGTTGTACAGAAGTTAAAGGCGTTGCGTGTGCTGTGCTATTGGGTCTCGAGGTGTTTTATTGTCGCGCTTCCGCCTTGGGCGAGGCTAACCTGCCACTGACACAGAAAGGAAAGTTCCGGCTTCTCGCGGGTGCTTTAATCCTCGGGTGTGCCGCCGCTGCCTGAGTGGAGATTGCCGAGTTAAAGCATAACAGTATTATGCTACTGGTCTCTAGGGGCATCCCTACGTCAACATGGTGTGTCTTTTACTCCTCCCCACCCCAACATATGAGGCAAGTTACATTTTACGGGCTGAGAAAATTCAGGAGTTGAGTGCATCTTAAATGTCTTAATTGGAAAACATCTTTACAAAGTATTGAATGTGCCAGACACTGTTCTTGCTAAATAAACACGTGTTATAGACTCGGTGCTCTAAAGTTCTGAGATGGCATGCCAGTGCTGAATCCTGGCAAAGAAAACAAGCATTGGCAAAATCAATAGCTACCACTTCAAGGTTTTTTAATAGCTGTTTTACGTGGAAACGTCAGACCGATTGGCTTCGGCAGTTCTGGGGAAAAGTAGCAACATAAATATCTTTCAGTATAGAATGCATATATGACATAAATAATTGAATGTAACAAACATTGAACGTGCTTTTCAACTGTAAAATAGTAGCTCATTCATACCAATTAAAGCACTGCCTGGAAGGTGAAATGATACATCAACTACCCTGTAGCACGAGGGGGTAAAGTACACTTCTCTGGGTGGAGCCAAAGCCCTCTATATGTATATTTCAAATAATTGGTTACAAGACTTCTTGAAACATTTGCACAGTCAAGACAGAACGAGTAAAATGGACGTGGAAACAGGGTCGGATGTGGGGCCTATATTTCTGCCCATCATACTCTGAAGTGTCCTTCGCCTCCCAGAAGGGAAAAAAAAAACTGCACGTCCAGCAAATTGTCACTGTGTTGACATTTTATCATCAATATATTTTGTTAAAGCCAGGTTTACATTTCAGGGTGTACTGGCCCTCAGCTATTGCTGAACATTGGGGTTTGTGCCTGCACACCAGTAAATTACCACATTGGCAAGGCATCCAAGATCGTTTTTGAAGCTCTCAGTACCTGAACTGGGCCTATTTCCTTTGACCATTAGTGTATTCAGATAAGGGATTCAGGGCAGACTGGAGTTATAAGACCTTTTCTCTTCAGGCACGTGGTAGTAGGCGGTTAGTGGGCAGTGTTATGATGAATGTTGCTTACCATTGGTCTTTGAGGATCTAAGATAGAGTTTCTTTATAGTTGAATTATCAAGGTATTCCCGTTGGACACTTGACTTTCCAAGAGTAGTAATAGATAGCAAGACTACGTTTAAATCTGCCCTGTCAAGTGTATATTGAAATTGACCTAGGATAATGGCACCATAAACACATAAATGGCTTGTTGCCTTTTGATTCCAGTTAGTCTTTGTTAGTAAAAATTGTTTATGGAAAGCTCAGGATTGTAGTTCACTTGTTTTACTCTGTATATTTAGTACATAGACCGTGCCTTTTGTAGAGGATTCTGTGGCCCTGATTTAGTGTATGTTAATCGTCACCTTGTCTGGTAGGGTGGCAGAGGACATTATATCCGACACCCTGCTGAACAGTAGACTGCCATATTTAGAGATCACCGCCAGCCCTGCGACTGCTCTGCTGTGATTAATCCGTCACTTTTGTGACAGATTACCCTTTCTACCAAACTCTAAATGAGGCCTAAATTCTTTAACACCTCTTAGGCTACATCCCTTTTAGCGGTTGCCTCCCACACCTTTTACATCACACTTAAAGCACAGCATTGAATACTGGAAAATACTGCTTTCTAAATGAAAATTGCATTGCCATTAGCTTTAAAGAAAGGTAAAAAGATTTGTATTCTCAAAAGGCAGCTCCCTTATTACCTAATGGGACTCTTACTGGCCTGTTCATGACTTATGTTTATTCGGTACGTTCCTCCTGGGCTAGTAGCTGTGCCTTTGTTTTTCAGTAGTCGATGTCCATCACCTTAGCCATGAGAATATGAATGAAGATATACTTAGCAGCCACTACTGACACAAGTGAACTCTGAGGCGATCAGCAGAACTGTAAAAGTTTCTCAAAGAGGAAACCAGTCAATGTTCCTTTGAGTGCCATTTTCTGAATTAAACCAGGAGGCTAAATTTTGTTTGACTTTTCAGAATAAATAATAAAAAAAATTATTCACTAGTGATCATATATTTTGTTGGGAAAATGCTTCATTTTTTGGATCGTGGCATGGCCATAGGGCAGGTCCTGCATCTTCTTCAGAAGAACCTCCATTACAAAGATACGAGTAAAATCTCCATTCTGTCTCTTGATTGCTGATCTCAGTCTCCTACTGTAGGAGGCTGGCCTGGCTTATAGTGGGTACCTTGTGGTATGTACACCTTGTGCCAGGTCCAGTTATCCCTTATTAGTAGAATAGAGGTGTTCTAGCACCTTAGGCCGATAGAGGTAGCTATAGCAGAGCAGCTTAGGCTGAACTAGGAGACATGCAAAGCTCCTACTATACCACTTATATCATATAGCACAATATCATAAGAAAACACAATACTCAGAGTTACTAAAAATAAAGGTACTTTATTTTAGTGACAATATGCCAAAAGTATCTCAGAGGATACCCTCACTTAGGAGGTAAGTAATATACACAAATTATATGCACACAAACCCAAAACAGGTAAGTAACAGTAAGAAAAGTAGTGCAAACAATGTAGAATCACAATAGAATGCAATAGGTAGAAATAGGCCGAGGGGCAACACAAACCATATACTCCAAAAGTGGAATGCGAACCTCGAATGGACCCCAGGCCTAGTGTAGGTTGTAGAGGGTCGCTGGGACTGTAAGAAAACAGTAATGGTGTCCAAGATACCCCACCCCAAGACCCTGAAATGTAGGAGTAAAGTTACCCTACTACCCCAGAAAGACAGAATAGTCGATAGTCGTGATAGGGGATTCTGCAAGAACCACAAGCACCAGCTAAACACTGAAGATGGATTCCTGGACCTGAGGACCTGTAAAGGAAGGGGACCAAGTCCAAGAGTCACGTAAGTGTCCTGGGGGGGGGGTGGCCTGGGACCGATGGAGCTGCACGCGTAGTGCTGCGCTCTCAGACCACAATCCAGGCCTGAAGCTTAAATGCTGCCATAATAACGACCGGAGGTCTTAAAATTTGAAGAGAAGTGATCGGAGAATATACAGCACGAGTAGAGACTGCGGCGACCCACTTTGGGGCAGAGTTTACCCGGAAAAAACGCCCCGACAACTTCGCGGCTGCCGCGATCCAAAATGGCGGCCGCAACAGAGCAGTGAACCCGTTGCAACCGCGGCCCTCGTCTGAGAGGATACGAAGGTCCCGTGGAGGTGAGGACCCCCCCCCCACCATCCATTGAGGGGCGCAAGGGGGTCAGACACCTTCGCCACCAACGGCGAGAGCAACAATATGAAGCGGAACATCAGCGAATTTGGAGGGAGTGGAGTGGAGAGGAGCGGATGAGGAGCGAAGTCCCGGAACTTCGAGTAAGAGAGAGACGGCTCCGATGAGTCTGATTACCAGCTGCCGCAAGGCCAGGGAGAACGCAGAGGCCGCCTCCCGAGACGGGAACTAATACTGGCACATTGAGAGGAATCGGAGACCGCAGTCTCGTGCTGGAAGGGGAGTTCGGGAACACCGGCACAGAACTTCCCCCTGTTATCAGAACAGTACGCAAATGCCGACATCCGAAGCCCGTCCAGAGGTGAGATTGTAACATTGTCTTTCGGCATTCACAAGCTGCCCTTGCCGACGACCAACGCGTGCATAATTATGAGAGAACTCCCTCATGGTCAAACAGCTCAAAACGGTGAACTTCTAACAGTACTTTTCATGTGAGAGCACCGGGACTGAGACAGGTGACATACAGGCTGGACGATGCTGACGAACGATACCACCTTCCACTAACACAAACGACCTTCGCCAACCTGAGACCTATTACAATAGTAAAACCCAAAAAACACGACAAATCACCAGCGGGGGACTCCTCGCCCACTGAGAATCCACCCCCAACGCCCACCAGAGAATCACAAGCGGGGCACGAACAACAAGAAACTACTCTGGACACTGTGCTGCTGGCCATTAAAGATTCTCGCGAAGCGCTTGAGCGTAAAATCGATAACCTCACCGCAGACCTTTCCCTTTTACGAGATGACCACCGTAAATTAAAGGAAACAGTGGGTTTGCAAGAGACTACGCTGACAGGGGTACTAGCGGCACACAAAGACTTATCCTCAGAAATTAAAGATCTGGCCACCCAGCTGAAAACATTGGAGGCAAGGGCGGAAGATGCCGAAAACCGAGCCTGACGGAACAACATTAGACTGGTGGGGGTTCCGGAGGGGGCGGAGACCACCGCAACTAATACAGAAACATTCCTGGAACAGTGGCTTAGAGACACTATGGCATCAGAGGGCTTTTCACAATTTTTTGCAGTGGAACGAGCCCACAGGATCCCCGGTGGGCCGCCTCCACCGGGAGTCGGGCCACGGCCAATAATCGCTAGATTACTCCACCACAAAGATAGAGACTACGTACTGTTACAATCCCGCCAGCAAGGAGAGATTCAATTGGATGGCCAAAAGGTCATGATATTCCCAGACTTTACGAGAGAGACACGGGCACAAAGGGCATCCTACATTGCAGTAAAACGTACCATGCGTGAGCATGGTATAAAATATGCCATGCTCTTTCCGGCAAAACTCCGAGTGGAATACGATAACAGGACCCATTTTTTTCTCACACCTCAGCTGGCGATAGAATGGTTCGAATCGCTGAACATCCACTGCAGGTCAACCCGCGACCGAACATTTCGAAACCCCGGGAAGAAACGTAGTAGATCCCGGAAGAAGACTACAGAAGCGGCTCCATCGAAACGTCCGTCAGAACAGGAGATGCGTGATGCGGTGGAAACAGCAGCAGCGTTGAGCGGGGGAGACTTCCATACACGCCGGGCCCCGGATGCTACATCGGATGTTGATTCAGACTGCGAACACTCCTCAATATCCTCCCAGGACACTCATCGGCTTGCCATTGATCACCCCAAGAACTGCAGACGAGATTATTTGACCTCGTTGAAAGAACAAGTTGGCAAGTGAGCTGAGGATTGTGGAGGAACCTCACTCTGGGGACATTGCTGGGTCCCAACTGTGAATATAGAGCGATATGACCCTGGATGTCATTTCTTAACTGGCACATTACACATGATCGGGCCTAGGGAAGGGTCCGGAGCACTGCCTCTTGGTCTCTGGCACGCCTCCTTCCAATAGGTTGATAATTAAGATTACACTAGTTGTAATGGTTTGGACGGGGAGAGTTGTAGGTACCGGTCCTGGGGAGAGGGAGTTACAAAGGGGGTTTGAGCTTGTTTGTGTTGTTTTCAGGGTATATCAGGCACATCTATCTTGCAGCCCAAACGGTTCACACCTTAGATTACGAAACTCAATAGGTTTGTCCAGTGGTAGTAATAGAGCGGCGTCAGTAGGTCGCCTCTACATCCCTCCTTAAATTATGACCACAGAATACAAGATAATCACATGGAATGTCAGGGGCCTAAATAACATGTCCAAGAGGTACAAGGTTCACAGTTTTCTTAAATGAAGGGGAGTGCACATAGCTATCTTACAAGAAACTCACTTTTTGGAACAGAAGATCAAGGCCTTGAAAAAGCGCTGGAGGGGACAAATATTCGCCACTACCCACTCAGTGTTTGCGAGGGGAGTGTTGATATGGATCAGACCAGGCGTTCCATAACAGGTTCTCCATACCTTGATCAACACTGAGGGGAGATATGTAGTGATTTCTGGTAGATTGGACGGGAGAGAGGTAACTCTTGCGGGACTATACGCCCCAAATCACGAACAGGGAAGATTCCTAGACAGACTATCACTGGTCATGAGCACACTTCTCACCAGCATCACATTAATAGGAGGAGACTTTAATTGTGTAATGGATACCGCAATGGATAGATCGCACCCACAATTGTCACAATCCGCAACCCATAAAACAGCACTGCACTTCCAGCAGTGGCAAAAACACTGGCAACTAACGGATTGTTGGCGCAAACTTAATCCCCCCAATAGAGAATACTCTTTCTACTCAGCACTGGCGTCTCCGGAGGTGCAATCTGTGGTGGCGAAGGCCGAGTATCTTGGCCGCACCATCTCTGATAATAATCCCTTATTGATTTCTTTGGCCTGGTGCGGCGAGAGACCTTTGATTCCCACTTGGCGTCTGAGAGCAGAGTCACTTGAAGACGAGGCTTTTAGGGCTCAACTGAGTACGCAGATCACAGACTTCTTTGGGAACAATGCTGGATCTGCTTTGTCCAGATCTATCGAATGGGAATCCTTTAAAACAGTGATCAGGGGATATTGTATTAGCCCAACTGTGGGAGTACGGAAGGTGTTAGAGACAGAACTAGGCGATCTCGAGAACTCCCTTAGGGATCGCGAACGTATGCAACCCACACAACCTGACCTTTCAACACAACTAGAAGAGACAAGGGCTAGAATAACAGAAACTAGATTGTCTTGTTTCGATTACACGCAATTCTTGCAGAAGCAACATGCAGAGGGTGACAGAGCAGGTGCCCTACTGGCCTGGTTGGCCAAACCACTCCAACATCAAACCATAGTGGTGGAGTTGGAGACCACCCCGGGTATTAAAGTATAGGAGCAGAAGGCGATCAATGCCACCTTTCTTAAACATTACTCAGAGCTATATGCCCCTCCCACCGAAGTACTCAGCGACGCTCAATTACAAGATCTGGGAAGCCTCAACCTCCCGGCACTGAGAGGGGAAGATAGAATAGCCCTGGTGTCTCCCATATCGCTTACAGAAATAAAGACTGCAATCCAGAGTATGGCAAGGGGCAAGGTACCAGGAGCAGATGGTCTCCCCTTGGAGTTCTACCTTACGTATCAGGATTCATTAGCCCCCCATCTCAGCATACTATATGCAGAGGCATGGAATAACAACAGCTTGCCTCCCTCCACTACAGAAGCCATAATGATTCCTCTTCTGAAACCCACCAAATCCCCCACAGAAGTTCGATCATACCGCCCACTATCAATGTTGAACTTACATTATAAAATACTAAGCAGGGTGCTAGCTAACAGACTTTTACCGTACATGTCCTCCTTAATCCATCAGGACCAATCGGGATTCATCCCACAGTGAAGCACTGCCCAAAATATCCGTCGATTGATTTCACTCCTTCATGCCCTGCCCTCTGATGCAACTAGAGAAGTAATCATCTCGATAGATGTCGAGAAAGCTTTTGATAGCCTACGATGGGACTACCTAGAACGAGTCATGCTGCAGCTAGGACTAGGGGGAGGGTTTGTCAAATGGACGAGGCTTCTCTATATAAACCCCACAGCGAGAGTGCGCACTGGCCGTACAATATCCCCTTCCTTTGCCATAGGTAGGGGCACAAGACGGGGCTGCCTACTATCACCTTTGCTTTTTGCATTGGCAGTTGAGCCTCTCGCCCAGTCAGCTAGGTCCCAGAGGCTCTATGAAGGCATTACAATCAATGCCTGGACACATCATATTGATCTATATGCGGATGACATGTTACTCTTTCTCCGGAACGTAGAGGCCGACCTACCAGGAGCAATGACAATGTTAGTCAACTTTGGCGCTGCATCTGGGCTCCGGATAAACTGGGGGAAGTCGTCCATTTTTCCAGCTACTAGGGGTATCGAAGAACCAATGGACAATCGGGCCTCCTGTGGTCCCGGTCCACATTCAAATACCTAGGGGTTAATATCTATCACTCCACTGAGGATCTACTAGAAGGGAACATACAGAGCACGATTAGGAGTATCAAAAACAGCATGATATTCTGGCAGACACTTCCACTAGCGGTCACTGGGAGAGTTGCACTGATTAAGATGATAGTATTACCTAGAGTGTTATATTACTTCGCAACCATCCCACTCATAATACCGAGGGTGGTATTTAAAACAATCTCGTCCTTGATTACAGGATTTATATGGGGAACCAACAGACAAAGGATAGCATTGCGCACCCTCCAGAGAACAACAGCAGAGGGTGGTTTGGCTGTTCCTGACTTTGAATTATACTATTGGGCGAGCCAACTCCTATGGCTGGTGCGATTCATCAGAGCACCCCCAGTGGGGGAAGCACTGAGAGCCCCTCTCCACTGCTCCCGAGATAGAATTCTGGGCATTCTACTAAACCCCAAGAAACAGACTAAACCGCTTCCGGTAGAATGGGAGGCATTGTGTCACTGCTGGGAACAATACCTAAAATGAACACACGCCAGAACACCGTACTCACCAGAGGCCCCCCTGATCTGTGTGGGAGCTGTTGCAGGAAATCATGTGATAGGGGGTATCATCCGATTCATGGCATTTCAGATCGACACCATAGGGGCTCTATATAATAATGGGAAACTGTGCTCCTATGCGGAACTACAGGAAAGGTTCCAGCTACCGCCAGGGCTGTTCCTAACCTTTAACGCAATTGCCAGAACTCTTCGTAGACAATGGAACACAGGGCTGGAAGAACCCCCCAGACATACTACCTGTGACCAAATATGCACTATAGGAGACCAAGGGAGGTTGATATCCGGAATATATACATCTCTACTAACCAGCACATGTCTTCCCTTAAATAAACTTAGGACCAAATGGCAGGGGGAGCTGGATGTTACAATAGATGACGCAGAGTGGACCAGAATAACCTCACACATATATGTACAGTTTCCAGAAATGCCAGGTTTAAATTAATAAACTTATATGTCTTTCATAGGGCCTACCTAACCCCCTATATGATATCAAAGATCTATGGTGTAGAAAATGCCAGTTGCCCTCGATGTGCCGAACTAGCAGCAGAGTTGCTGCACATGCTCTGGAGTTGCCCACTAATCGGGGAATACTGGACGGGGATATTTGAGGCACTCTCCACCTGCACGGGCAGAACATTACCCCGATCAGCCATGGTGGCGGTTTTGGGAGATATCCCTTGCCCTAGCAAGCATAAAATTACAAACAGATTCATAGACCTGGCCCTGATACTAGCAAGGAGAGAAATAACCTCACACTGGAAAGACCCGAAGGGCCCACAGATAAATCGTTGGAGAAATGCATTAATTAAGTGGGCGGAAATTGAAGGGACAGTACTACTAAGAGGCACTCTGGGGCCTAGGAACTAAAGACAATGCTCAGCATTGGAACACGATACTGGACAATTTTAGAACACCCAACACTTCTAACTCTGATGCAGAGGCTAATATATGAGAACCAGACCATGTATAGCTGACTAAGATATTCCTGTTGAAGATTGTACAAGAGACCAAATATGTAATTCATTTGTGAACCGAACAAACACCTTTATATAATTGATGGAATGTGCAAAAGGGAAGAGGGAAGGGGAGGGGGGGTCACAAAAAGATGGGAAGTTATTTTGTTCTGTATGCGTTTTCATGCAATTATAAAGCAATAAAGAGATCTTAAAAAAAAAAAAGTGTCCGGTGGGGGCAGGAGCCCACTAAACCCCGGATGAAGGTGCAAAAGGGCTGCCTCCGGGTGGAAGAAGCCGAAGATTCTGCAACAACAAAAGTTGCCAGGAACTTCTCCTTTGGTGAGATGTCGTCCCACGGCGTGCTAGAGGTTGCAGAAGTGTTTCCATGCAGAAAGACCGCAAACAAGCCTTGCTAGCTGCAAGAGTCACAGTTGAGGATTTTGGGTGCTGCTGGGGACCAGGAAGGACCAGGATGTCACCACTTGGAGGAGGATACAGAGGGGGCGCTCAGCAACTCGGAGAGCCCCCGCAGAAGCAGGCAGTACCCGCAGAAGTACCGGAGCAGGCACTTAGAAGATCTGAGGACATTGGTCGACTCAGAGCCACAAAGGAGGGTCCCACGAGGTCGGAGTCCAACTCAGCAAGTTGGGCAATGCAGGACAGAGTGCTGGGGACCCAGGCTAGGCTGTGCACAAAGGAATCCTTGGAAAAGTGCACAGAAGCCGGAGCAGCTGCAGATCACGCAGTACACAGGATTACTGTCTGGCGTGGGGAGGCAAGGACTTACCTCCACCAAATTTGGACAGAAGGGCCACTGGACTGTGGGACACACTTGGACCCAGCTCCTGTGTTCCAGGGACCACGCTCG
This sequence comes from Pleurodeles waltl, assembly GCF_031143425.1. Taxonomy (NCBI): domain Eukaryota; kingdom Metazoa; phylum Chordata; class Amphibia; order Caudata; family Salamandridae; genus Pleurodeles; species Pleurodeles waltl. The sequence goes on along the minus strand of NC_090444.1, from coordinate 1,146,025,406 downwards.
TCAGGGTGAGAGGGGACCCAGAGGACCGGTGATGCAGTATTTTGGTGCCTGCGTTAGCAGGGGGAAGATTCCGTCGACCCACGGGAGATTTCTTCTTGGCTTCCAGTGCAGGGTGAAGGCAGACAGCCCTCCGAGCATGCACCACCAGGAATCAGTCGAGAAAGCCGGCAGGATGAGGCGCTACAATGTTGCTGGTAGTCGTCTTGCTACTTTGTTGTGGTTTTGCAGGCGTCCTGGAGCAGTCAGCGGTTGATCCTTGGCAGAAGTCGAAGAGGGAAGTGCAGAGGAACTCGGGTGAGCTCTTGCATTCGTTATCAGAGGAATAGCCCAGAGGAGAGACCCTAAATAGCCAAAAAAGGAGGTTTGGCTACTAAGAAAGGAGGCTTGGCTACTGAAAGAGGTAAGCACCTATCAGGAGGGGTCTCTGACGTCACCTGCTGGCACTGGCCACTCAGAGCAGTCCATTGTGCCCCAACACCTCTGAATCCAAGATGGCAGAGGTCTGGGACACACTGGAGGATCTCTGGGCACCTCCCCTGGGAGGTACTGGTCAGGGGAGTGGTAACTCCCCTTTCCTTTGTCCAGTTTTGCGCCAGAGCAGGGCTGGGGGATCCCTGAACCGGTGTAGACTGGCTTATGCAGAGATGGGCACCATCTGTGCCTCTCAAAGCATTTCCAGAGGCTGGGGGAGGCTACTCCTCCCCAGCCCCTCACACCTATTTCCAAAGAGAGAGGGTGTAACACCCTCTCTCAGAGGAAATCCTTTGTTCTGCCTTCCTGGGACTGGGCTGCCCAGACCCCAGGGGGGCAGAAACCTGTCTGAAGGGTTGGCAGCAGCAGCAGCTGCAGTGGAAACCCCGGAAAGGCAGTTTGGCAGTACCCGGGTTCTGTGCTAGAGACCCGGGGATGCATGGAATTGTCCCCCCAATACCAGAATGGTATTGGGGGGACAATTCCATGATCCTAGACATGTTACATGGCCATGTTCGGAGTTACCATTGTGACGCTACACATAGGTAGTGATCTATGTGTAGTGCACGCGTGTAATGGTGTCCCCGCACTCACAAAGTCCGGGGAATTTGCCCTGAACAATGTGGGGGCACCTTGGCTAGTGCCAGGGTGCCCACACACTAAGTAACTTGGCACCTAACCTTCACCAAGTGAGGGTTAGACATATAGGTGACTTATAAGTTACTTATGTGCAGTGAAAAATGGCTGTGAAATAACATGAACGTTATTTCACTCAGGCTGAAATGGCAGTCCTGTGTAAGAATTGTCTGAGCTCCCTATGGGTGGCAAAAGAAATGCTGCAGCCCATAGGGATCTCCTGGAACCCCAATACCCTGGGTACCTAGGTACCATATACAAGGGAATTATATGGGTGTTCCAGTGTGCCAATGAGAATTGGTAAAATTAGTCACTGCAGTGACAATTTTAGAAAGCAGAGATAGCATTACACTGAGGTTCTGGTTAGCAGAGCCACAGTGATACAGTTAGGCACCACACAGGGAACACATACAGGGCATACATTATGAGCACTTGGGGTCCTGGCTAGCAGGATCCCAGTGACACTGGCAAGAGCAAACATACATACAGTGAAAATGGGGGTAACATGCCAGGCAAGATGGTACTTTCTTTCACCTACACCCTGTAAGTCTGGCATATAGCTACCAAAAAGTGTCATAGAATAATTGAGCAGGCAGGCAAAAGCAATGTGCAGGCCATGAAACATGTAGTTGCGGTTTGTTGAAATTGGGTTATAAATGAACAAAAATGAACTTGCCATTCACCTAATTAATGGGGGTTCGTTTTTAAAAACAAAATCAAGTTCAAATTGATATCCAGGTTAGTTCTTAAAAGGTTACTTGGCTGCCATTAGATCGCCAAGAAACTCAAATCTCAAGCCTTTTTATTTCCATAGTTGAGCAGTCAAATACAATTTGAAGGCCAACTGTGCCTGCCTCTCCTACGATACAGCTTTTGTTCCAGTGTAATTTACATCTAAATAATCTAATTAAAAATTCTTAGCCATATTGGTCAACCCTGTTTAAAACTAGGGTGGTTTGCTGTTTTAAGTTGGAAAACTGGCTTTTGTGTGGTAATATTACACCCAGTACCTGACTTTTAAATTCACTGCACTCACTCATGGCATCTGAGACACAATGAGGGATGACAAGGTGCTACATAGGGTCCACTTCTCAGTAATTACCAACATTATTTAAAGAATACTCTGCCTGAGGTCCTGAATTTACGGTTTGCTTCACATCTCTGATCTAAAGTTTTACTTGATGGTACAAAGAGCAGAGATTATTCATCTGAGGCTCATAGTTATGTACACAGGGAAAGATCCAGCAAGACACTCAGTCGTTCATTGTCTACTGCATAAGCCTTTGTATTCATCCAATGGCCCTCCTTTCTGTGAGAAATGTTTACAAAACGCCTGCTAATGTTAAGGCAGCTTTTCTTGCTTTCCAGTAGCATGCTCTCAGTAATGTAATCGTCAAGACAGCCACTTGTGCTAGCTGCATGTGTTTACGGCAGGCACTACTCCCAGGATGTGCAGCCCTACAGCCCGGTTCGTTTGAGCTATGCTTGTCATGACTGTGTTGATCATTTTGTTTAATTTCCTGCTCTTTAACTTCACCATATTTGGACTAGCGAGCAAAGGATATAACTGTAACAAAAGGATATTTCTCGTAATATGGACTTCTTTGCTGTAAGTCATTAAATGCTTTTTTTGCAACAGACTTCTGTTCCAGTTCAGATACATCCTACTTCAGTTCGGATTAAAGAATTGAGGGGTCCTACCTCAGTAATTTCGGACTATTTCTATTTTGGTGGTATCTGGATGGCTACAGGGTTTGTGTTGATTGGATAGCCTTCAGTTCTCGTTGGCACAGTCTCACCTGCATATGCCAGTGCTCTTTGGTGCTTACACGCCTCCGTCTGCTGTCATTCATAATCAAATGGTTGCACCAGCAACTCATTCCTGCCAACAATTATGCCTGTTTCCTTCTCTGTGCCCCATATTTTTGGACTCCGTCAGGAGCCTCTCCCGTTGATATGTTTCCTCTTCTATTCTAGCTCATCCTGCCATTTTTTATTCTGAAGTGGTCAGAGAACTGTAGATGCTCTGCTGATTAAAATAACATAGGCATTTGGCTTGAGGATTGAAGATTTTTCACGAATGTTGGGAATCACCACTCCACTTTTTGGTCCGGATTTGCTTGCAGCTTATTGCATAGCATGCATGGAGTGTCATAGGCTTGCAGTGTTCAACATCATACATGAAGTGCCACATTCAACTCCTTCCGTTTATCCTAGGAAAGCTTTTTGGGGGTAGAAGAATCTTACTTTTTAAATTTAGGGTGCTCTTCTATCCACATTCATGCCGAACAGATCGCCTACTCAATTAGAGAGGAAAATAAGAATGCCCAGGGAGCAGCTCTTATGTTATGCCTACTGATTGGACCAATTGAAAGCCCGTGACGGAAGCTCTTTTATTATTTTGAAAAGAATTATTCTGACAATTTATTTACAAGATTCTCAATAGTCCATACTGACTACCTATCCCTACATTGATTCCATAGGATACCAAATCAAATAGTCTTCGGAAAGTACTATGAAGCCGCGAGGAAGAGTTGTCGGTTTCAACAGGTTTTACCCTCAGTTATGTTCCGGCCATGAAGGTAGTTGGTTTTGCTGATAAACGTGTTATTCCATTTTATTAATTAAGATGCTGCACTTTAACAGCCCTCAGAAGACTGGAAAAAGCCTTCTTTTGATATATCTTTTTAAGAATACAGACAATACTGCACACCAGCCCTTGAGTGCATCCCCGCAACAGCACAACACATTCCGATTTCAGTTAGACATTTGAGAGCGCACTGCATACTGGTAGACTTGGCACTTTGTCACTTGCACCAGCATGCAAACTGATGACCACACAATGCCGACTGACAGTAGTGCTGCACACTGGCACTCCAAACCTCAGCAACTGTGGATTATCACATGACCCTGTCAAACCTGCACTTCACAACTCGCTGCATGTGCGACTCAGAGCTGCAGATTGGCCTTGGCACCTTAAGCATACATACACCACTACCAGTGGACATTTGCTTCTGAGCATTGTAGCTCACATTGTCACAGCCAGCAAGTCACAACTATGTGGACGATCTGGCCCATTATCTGCACCACTGCCTTCACACTGCAGTGTGATTTCACTGTCACTACTACACGCTTCCGTCACTGCGCTGAGGTAGATTGCCATGCCACTAGAGCCACGCCAGAGGGCTTTTGCTCACCGTAGTGCTTTGTCATCATATTACATTGAATTGTATTGATGCACTATCGCTAGCCTTGCACTTGTTAACATGCTGTCTGGTTTTCTCCCTCCCCCTCCTCCTATCTTCCCATCTTATTTGTCTGGCTCTCCGAGCTTCCTGCCTTTATGTGTTACCCTCTTTAGCCTCGGTCTAAGAGGCGCCGTTACATAACTGGATACATTTAAGATGGCACCTCTTCGCCTCGCCACCAGGAAGTCCTCCATCACAGAGTAAAATGGTCGTTTTCTGTGTTGTAAGTGAAAGTTGATGGCACTTCCAGTAATGTAATCAGTGAGCCAATGAGCATTTTTGAACCCTGAAAACCTAATACTTTTTCGGACATTGAATGTTTCCTTCTGTTTAATGCAGTACAGACAATTTTTACAATTTTCATGGAAGGCTTTCAAAATGCTCTGAGTCTACAGTGTATGTTTTTGCTGCTTTTAATTTAGCGCTTATCTATTTTGTGAGATGCACCTTCACAGTGATCTTTGTAAGTGAAAGCCTGCAGCAATTTCCGCATGATTTAACTATTGCAGCTTGCCTTTTTCATACTCTTGAATTCAGTGTGAAAACTGCTGTTTAGTGTAACCACTCCTACAGCAGTTCGTATATTAGCTCCAACAAGGAGTTGGAAGCAAATGCCTCAGTAAATCTGTGCCATTAGTCCTTTCTGAAATGATGACGTGGTTCTCCCTGTTTGCTCTTAAAAAGTATGTACTGTGCCTTAAAATTTACAGTGTTCTAGCCCTCGTCGTTGTGGTCTGATCTTTGGACGGCATTTGACTTAACAATGTTTCACCTGCTATCCGAAGTGCTGTGCACGTCTTTTAAAAAGTAATTGGGCCTCCAGGTACTCTGCAGAATAAGTGTGTGATTTGCGAATGCGCTTAGACACCTTTTCTACCTCGAAATTAAGTACAATGAAACTGCATGTTTGATTATAATTTGGGCCCGTTTTTATTTTCTTCTTTAATCTTAACGCCATGCTACTTTCAAAACACTTGGTTTTTTGCTGCCATTACCAAATTTCAGAGAAGAGTCAGGCTTCCATTAAAATGATATAGGGTTTATCTAGTTTCCTAAGAGTCCTTAAAAAGGTTCCAAACTAATTAATGCTATTTATTATTGAAATTAAGCCCCTTCGTACATAGATAATATCCATGAATCTAAGGGCACGAACAAACACTTCCAGACCGGGTTACGATATCTGTGTCTAAAGATGTTCACAAACCAAGGGGAATCAAAACGGATATCATGCTGATACAAATAAAAAAAGAACACTTGTTAGCTGTTTTAACCATTCTCTTAGCCTGGCTCCATCATCACTTCAAAAAGAAATCTGAGATTAACATTTGACCTGTGCTTTATCCTTCAAAAACAGATGTTCAAATGGGTTGCGGTCTTCAGTCACAAAAGCAATAAAAAAATCCAGCTATTCACCCCCAGTTTAACTGACAGGTGGTTATGTGTTCCCCCTTAAACCTTCAGTTCAACATCTCAAACGCCCAGTACTACGGTTCGCACAAAAAGTTTTGTCTCGGAGTTGACAGTCTCCAGATCTCAGTTGCTTGTTGGGCTAAAAAGAGTAAGTTTGAGAAAACGCCTCTTTCAACTAGGGATCCTTCCATCAGTCAGTGGTAGAAGTCCGTGTCCAGTTCAAAGCCTTGAGTTTTGGATATCTACTTCTGCATTTTGTTGTATCTCATGAGTATGCCTCTCAGCACAATGGGGTTTGACCCGTCTAGTTGAAGAAGAAATTGATTTGCGCTCGGAGCTTTGATCAGATTAACTTGCTCAGTAGTGCATTAAACACATTTTTCATCCAGTGGTGCCAGCTGAATCCTTATCTGCAAATACACACTTCTATGGTTTACTGAATAACACTTGAAAACGGGAATTCCTCACTGATTTAAATAATAAAAAGGTCTCTCTGTTGCTTTGGGATAGAAATCCTAAGATCAAGAGCACTGCAGCACATGGCATTGATTAGAAAACGCCTTTGTTAATATCTGCCCGTCCACGAACTCAGTATTTGTGGTTGAATGCTTTTTGTTGCATGAACAGCAAAAGGGCGAACGGTCTTTTCTCCAAGATTTAAGGGTATGTACTTGTTTGTTTAATATATGAAAACTTTCAGCCTTTTTGTTAAGGTAATGTGGCCGTTACCCTTCTCCTTACAGTCAAATGTTTTCAACAGATGGGACATACCAGTTTTTTGTAGAAATCAAAATGTGTGTTACTAGAGAGCAGATTCTGTTTTTCTTAAAACTAACTACTCCAATCCTGTCACTCCGTTTTTGACACAGTTAAGTTTAGTAATCACATCAATGTGATGTAGATTCCTGACATAAAGCTAACTTATCTAGTGATGTATAGTCATCGCACGTTGAAATGTCTCTTTTGATGGGCAAAGCAAGACTGCTGAGGCAGTTCACAGACTGCCTTGTAAATTAGGCAAGCAAGCGTCTGCGTCGATAACATGCAGTGACCAGTTTGGGGAAGGTGTCAAATGAAGTTTGGAAGGAAGACAACTCGTGGCTACCCATCTAGCAGAAGCTGATCATAGATGAGTGTTAAAGCAAACTCTATGGGAGAGATGACAGGACTGAAAAGGACATTACATACTCAAAGCCAGTGTTTGACTTGTAATGATTAACCAGCTGGTTGGCACTGCAGTACCTTACCACTATTACATCATACGAATGACACTTGTGCATTGTTTGCAAAGTTGGTTGGATCCCTTGATCACATACGGCAGAGGTGAAGCTTTCATTGGGATAAACATTGTTTAATAGAATTACTAATAAGGAATCTGTCTCTTTAGATGAAAATTGCAAGTACAAGCATTCATCAATTCATGCAGACAAGTTTTAGTTATAAACAGTGTACTCTTTGCATATCACCTAATGGTTTTTCCTTCTCATTGTGTTTTATAGGCACAGCTGGTTGATCTTAAGTCCGAGCTGACAGAGACCCAGGCAGAGAAAGTAGTACTGGATAAGGAGGTACATGATCAGCTTCTGCAACTCCATGCCGTTCAGCTCCAGCTTCATGCCAAAACCGGCCAGAGTGTGGACTCTGGAGCAATCAAAGCAAAGCTGGTGCGTATTAGCCACTAAAACATTTGCCTTTATTTTCCAGAATTGGTAACATTTTAGATTGTACACAGGATTAAGAAACATTTCTACTTTAAATGCTGTTCTTTGATTCAAACTGTAGAATACTTCCTTAATGCAGCACAGCCCTGGAGCTCTTTATAAAAGTTAAACATTAACCACCCACAACCCAGTTCACTCGCCTCCTGCTTGTTGACTTTCTGCTCGTCTTTGACCATGTACAGCTATCCGCTGCCTCTTGGCTATGTTCACATGATACAAATAGCAAACATACATACACAGCTCAGATGAGTAATAACAATACTAGTGTCTTTTCCTGTGTGAGCACCCACCCATACTGTGTCATATGGTGAGCCTACAATGTATATTATTATTTTTTCTCTGCTGAAGAGGGACCACTGAGAGCTGCGTCTGTTGTGGTTTTCTCTAGCAGTTGAGAATGGAGGTGTTGTGATTTTGGGCATGTTGTGGGTGTTTCCGCCCTTTCCTATTGGCCCAATCTTTCCCCTATCCATTAAGTCTTAAGAGTGCTCTCCAAAAATGATATCTAGTCCACTCTCCATTTCTGCTATCTTTTATGATCATAACCCTTTGGTACCAAGTCCAGCTGTTAAAACCAATTCAAATAGGATTTTATAAATCTTCCTCTTTTCCTACTGTCTTTGTTTGACTTGGTCTCATGGTATCTCGACTTTGTTAATTTTTTCTCAGTCACTCTGTGCCACTGAGAAGTTACTTCACGAGGTCCACCAAAATTAAGCAAAATTGTTATGTTTATACTTAGGCTGGGGGGGAGGGGGTAGTGTAATGAAAGTCCCTGCCAGATGGAGAAGGGCAGTCTTGTATGATCACATATAAGAGAATAATCCCTGGAGGCAGATTTCTTGAGGTTATGAAGATTGTTACTGCAATAAACATTTTCATTGGCTTCAGCACCAGGAATGACTGAAAAGCTGCACTCTGTATTTATGAAGGGGCCATATTTTTCTTTTCTCTACTCTTACATATTTCTCGGTATTTATCATTTGAACTTAAACAATATGTTGTCTGCATGTTTTTTGGGACTACAATGCTACCTCTGCAAATGTAGCTTTAGAATTGCAGTCAGGAGAGCTTTGTGTTTTAATTGTAAAGGTCTCAAGTGCTTCTCAAGGACTTAACATTTGCTTTTGACTTGTGATCAGTTGCCAGGCTCTAAATCTCCTCTCTGCTGTGGATGGCTAATTAATTGAGGGCTCTGTTCTTTGGCAGTATATATTCATGTTTACGAAGACTTGGAATTTCAGCCCATTCAGTAAGTACAAGACTGATATAGTGGCTGGTACCGAGAGATGATGTTGCAGCAAGTTTTATTTTCCCCCTTTGTGCAAACACTAACGTTCGTACTGACTCCAGGGCTAGATCCCAGTTTGATCAGAAAGTGTTACATAACCCTCCCTCTTGGTACGGTAGTACAATAGTGAAGTGAAGAGACCATCAACCCATTTGTCCAACTCGTTCTTATATTAGGTTGCTCCACATATTACCAAGATGGAGACTCCGAATCTCAGGTACCTCAGTACTGTGCACTGTGAAATAGGGATACATTAGTTTTGGAATTCGGACTGTACAGTTCAAGTATTTGTTATAACCAAAGTTTTAGAGGGACCTGAAACCTAGTGCTGAAAAGAAATAGATTGAAGTGTCTAGATCCATAGCGGATTCCCATCATGAGGAAAACGGTCCTTACTGGATAAGTATACTTTACTTTGTACCTAAAAGTGGGAAGCCAGCATCATAGCCGATTGTACTTTATAGGTTATCTTGTGGATGTGCTTAGACTCGCACTCCAAGTATGAGTTCCTACCTCAGTTTATCACTGACATACCTTTCTCAGTCAATTATGTTCAACACTGTTGTGACGGGTTGCCTAAAATAGCATTGTTTGTGGAGTCTAATAGTAGTATAACAGCACAAGCTCCATTTTGACATTTGTGTATATTTTATAAACCAAAACTTACCTTACCGAAACTAGCAAAAGTAACAAGCCATAGGGCAGTGCAGGAAGCCAAAAGTGGGGACAGCACATGATATCCTGACAGCCTGATCATGGTATGAGAAGGTGAGAAATTGAATGCTCAAGGAGATTCTTGAAAGATTTGATTTAGTTGAAGACAATATGTTGGTGGGGTAATTATTAACAGACCCACAAGGTGCCATAATTTCCATGCACATCAGAGAATTTAAGCTCTAAGTAGCAAACGTTCTCAGAACCCTAAGCAATCAAAATTTAAGATGCAAACTTCCAATCAGCAAATGCAGAGGCGTAAGACATCTTAATTTCATTTTATCAATTTATACAATTAGAAACAGACTTTCACACGAGTGGTTCCATTCCTCCAAGTTCTAGTACAGGCTTCTTCCTGCCTTACTCCTCACGCATCTTCATGCACTCATGAACAAAATGAAGTTCGCCCTCTTCAACGGTCCCTTACAGTTCACAGGTAATAAGTCAATTAACCATGGGTGTCATGGCTGCTCTTCTGGGCATACTGAGGAGACCACAAATAATCCTTGTTGTCAGGCCACTGACTCTGCAAACTTGTCTCACACAATTTTTCAAACACACGTCTGCTCCTAGCAGACCTATTCCTGCATGTTGCCTCTTTAATTACTTTTTTTTCTACATCTTTATTTTGTCTGTGTATTTTTATACTAATGTACCACTCTATACACCAAAGCCTCGGTGGCCAAATGCAGCAATAACCATACATTTCATATTTAAACCAGTAGTCCTCTATTCATTTCAACTCTTTTCAAAGACGCACTCTTAACTAATAAATTCAGTATAAAATGTAAAACTATCCAAACTGCAAGGAATGACAGTGGAAGCCGTAAGGGCATTAGATTCAGCTTTATAAAGTTCTAAGATTTAAGAAGCCATGTACTTTTATGTCAGACCCAAAAGAATGAAACTTAGTAACTCGAAAGACAACTGCAGACCTCCTCCTGAATATTAATATGACAGTAATTGGCTCACAACTTGTAGTGAAAATTTGTCAGCTGGAGCAGTGGCCTGGTTTTTGACAGCAAATCTCCATCTCAACATTAAGAATCAGATTGTACCACTGTTGTGACCCATGCAGTTTTAAAGGGGGAAGGATTCACAGTACCTGAACAAGTGGCATAATGTGGTTCATTCTGTATAGACAGAGTAATCTAACAAATTTGGAAAAATTGCACTTTACTTTTGCAATTGTTTAGTGCTTGCCTTTGGCAAGCAGTAACCCACCCACGTTTTTCAATTTCAAAACACATCATAAACTATTTGTTTATACCTATGTGAAGTATAAGGGAAGGGGGGAGCCCATTTGCTTTCCCCTTACCTTACAATTCGCAAGCGGTCAGAATGTGTGCTTTTATTGATAGCCGACATTGTAATCTCACATTCATCTGCACTGACTGTGCAAATGTAAATTATTTTGAATATGAGGCACAGTGTGTCTAATCGTTTGTGAAGCTCCCCATTAAATTGCTCATCATTCCCTGTACGGTTTCTGTAACATAAGATCTATAGTCTGCTTTTCTTTAACATGTTTTGCAACTTGTAAATTCTCACATGGCAATATTAAAACCCAAGCTATGCAGTCTGCGATTTAAAAAAAATAATAATAATTATAACAAATATATATATATATATATATATTTTTATGTTATGACAGAACATTTAGATTTTGTAAAATTTCCGGACTCAATGAAAGATGTCTGGTTCTTTATCCACAGGTGTGAATATGAATCCTAATTTGTTTTGCTGTTCCCTTGAGAGTGTTCTGTCTTCTCCTTTTCCTGCACACTTTAACTTTCTAATAATTCCTCTTTTCTTTTCTGTCTTAAGTCTGTCCCCTCAGTGGAGAAAATGGTAAGTATGGCACATGCTTGTTTTTTGCTTGACTCTGTGATTTGTTTTCTTAATATGTATGCGTGCTCTGTAGCCTGGCCGGTGTTTATCTTCCTAGTCACCATGTTGAAATACAATTGTGATTTGCCAACCAAAGAACATGTTTGTGTATGGCTCACTGCTCATCTTTCTCTGGGTCTTATTTGTGCCTTGAGGAGTTTAGTTTCCTGGCCCATCTGCATATTACTGGCTCCTCATTTCAGGGACTTCACAGCATGTAGCTTCTATCAAGTCACATGCTTGAGAAATTCCTGGTCCTCGACATAGGATCCTAAACAAGTTAACATTATATTTTACTTCACTCTCTATCCTAATGCAGCATAGTGGTAGTCGTACCCATTTGTGAATTTTTTTTTCTTTGTAGTTTTACACAGTACTATACTTGGACTTCTTGGTATGATTTTTAATGTTGCAAAATCTGCATTAAACATTTTATAGCTTATAGCTATCATGACCTACTTCAGAAACTACCATCTAATCAGGAAATTCCTGTTGTGGAATCATACAGTATCCTCGCTTCAGTCATATTCAACATAGAACAATAAAACCATGATCAGTGTCAAATTGGGTCTTGTTGACTTTGACATCAGCATCCCAAATGATGTACCCAGTCACAGGGCGTTTTTTGAGCTGGGTCTTTCCTCATTGTAAAGGAGGCCACAAATCCCCAATATCCTATCACTACTCTTCCACCATATATTCAGGAATAAATCCGCTGTGAAAATAATTTCTTTAGGCGGAAGGTGTACGTGGTCAGAAAATCAGATCTTCTGCACTAGGTGACTTACTTAGCATTACACGTTTAATACAGAGCAGACCAAGCACATATATCTTCAAGAAATTCCAGTTTATTGATTGATCTGGGATTGGTCAGCAATCTGTTTAGTTCCTATTGAAAATTATCAGGATTCTGATAATGTTTTGCACGTCCATACTAGTACCAGCAGACCCTATGTATCTCCCTATGCCTAGAAGAAATGTATGACTCACGAGAGATGAAACTGAAAGACAGCTCTGTAGCCCTTAAGACGTGGTTGCCATCTGCACAACTTGTTTTTGACCTGCGTTTGCCTGCAGTACTTTGTAGCTAGCTACAGCTCAGATGCCCATGAGTTCTTGATGGTATTTGATCTTGCCCAATACTCACCAGACTCTTATGATCCCGAGGACAGTTGTGCTAGCTTTCTCTTATGGAACTCCTTGGGGTTTATTTGAACACTCCCAAGCACACCATGGGAATAGTGCACAAAGTCTTAAAGTTGCTAGTTTAGTCTAAGATTGTTAACCTGAAAAAAACATTAACCTGTAAGAATTTTCTCAGTGTTTTGTGGTTGCACCTTGATGTTACGAACATTGATCTGCAATTCCACAAAAGTAAAACGAGCACGGTTAGTGTTGCTAGTTTATCTTTTGTGACAGCATTCCATAGTAGACAACAATACACAATTCTGATGTAAATTCTACAGCAATTCATTTTGTTTTCACTATTCTGACATGTGTGACCAAGGCAAGAATGTTTGTGTGAGATGAGTGCTGGTGCAGGATCCTTGTAAGAAAGTAAGCAGGGTGTATAGAGTGAGTTCTTAGCTGTTTAACAGATTTAAATAGGTTTAATAAAAAGTTATAACACGTGCATAATATACATCTTAAAGTTTGTCAGCCCTTTATTAGAGTGTGACCAGCTTCACAGTTTTACCTTTTTCAGTGCATTATCTGCTGGTGGGCCAAAATATGCAAGACCTTCCACCCAAGAGCCAGCTTCTAGCTCTATCCTTCTGCTCTTCTTTCAAATGAGTCCCTCCCCTCTGACCAATATGGCAGCACAGTACTTAAAAGCCATTTTTCAGCAGTTGATACCTTTTGATAACTTTGATTACGTAGATAGGGTCTCCTCTTTTAAAGAATAAACGCATCACTAGTTCAAGCACGCTTATGCCCTTAAAATGTTTCTAGTGGTCCAAGTATCTCTAGCAGACTGCCGTCCTAATGGCACCTCTGGCTCATTTGCACCTTAACAGCCTTTGTGTTGCGTCATTTCTGGCTTAGTTGCTTACTTTGCTGGTGTTTCTATATGGAGAATAGCATTGTGAAACATTGTGTCAATCTGCCTGTGGGTTGCTTGTCTTCCAAGCTGTCTTGAACTTGTTTGTTGATTCTTAAGGACCCTTCTTCTACTTCTCAGGGCAGTGGGCAGAAATGTTGTCTCCTGGCTGAGGTAAATGTTCTCTATTTTTAAAGCTTATTCAATGTTTTGGGAGATGAGGGAGACTGTTTCCTAGGAAATAGGTTGCTGAGCATTTTTTGTTTTTTTACAAGTAGGTATACACTGAAAAAGGACTTTTCTATCTCTTTGCATTTATTGGAGGTTGCACTTGATGCCTTTTTATTCTCTGTATTGAGTGTTTGCTTGTATACATTCATGATTGCGATCATGGGTATCCTAGATTTTCAGAAATGTTTGTTTGCTGGAAGGAGTTAAAGGGCTTCGCGTTCACAGCCTATACAAGAGGTGCTGAGATGCTTTCCCTTTTTCCGAGCCTTCTGGGCTTGTTGGCAGTGTTAAGGATAACTTTGGTGGTTCAAGGGACATCTTCATCTTCCGATAATAGACGTGGTGAACAAATTATATACCAACAAAAGCATAACGGCACGAATTGGGAGTAAGACTTGGCTGCAGTTTATTAAAGTCATGGTACTATGTTTTGCTCCTCCTGCTGTGCAAGATCATTGTAATGATTGCTTCGGATGTTTGAAATTGCCTCTACCACAAGCCACTAGCAATGCTGCCCATATGTATATTCACCATCGCTGCTGACGCTTTGAGGTGCAGATGCAAGCATCCTTCATGCATCACTTTCTACTCAAGACACAGACTCGGACATACTCTCAGCCCAAAAAAGCCCAGGCTGTGCACTGTGCCTCTGCAGACTTGTTGGAGGAAGTTTCACGCCATTACCACTCGATACGAGGCTTGAAGTAACACAGAAATACATATCACACTAAATGGCCAGTTCTGGTAAAACTTTAGGTGCCTCAACACAAGCCATTTTAGTGTTTCCTGGTGATTCCTGATATAGCCCAAATCATACGATTTCCAATGAACATGTAGAGAAGGTCAAAGGAAGAAAGGGGTAAAAAAGAAACACTGCCACTTAAAATGTCAAGGCACAACCACTTTCCTGTCCAGCATCCAGTGATACGTGGCCAGGGGATGAGCCTTTGACAGAGTTTGCACAGCATCACCAAGGAATGGAAGATTCTCAGAAATGTTCTTTAGCTGCCTACCAGTGTCCTTCGAAGAGAAGAGCTGAAGCTGTTGCCCTGTAGCAGTTATTCCTCACTCTGTTCTTCCACACTGCTCAAATACTCTGATCTCGATGGCCCAAAAAGTGCCCATTCCGTAGCAGTTGGAGGATTTTGAAAGTGTGTGACTGAGACAAAGCAGTTTGGTTTGAGAATAAGGAAATTTGGGGGTTCATCATTAAAAAAGGGCAGTTGTTTCAAGTTTATGAAGGGATGAGTAGCTTTCATGTATCTCAAACACAGATGTTAACTGAAAATGTCTTGAATGTGTGCAGCATATTTCATCACACATGCCCTTTGGGTACATGTCAGTGGTTAAACAGGAAAGTATGGCCTATTGTGTCCCTAATGTGATGTAGGCTGTCTCACTGGTGCTCCATGGATATTGATCATACTATTTCACTATCAGTCTGATGGCTACCTCTAACTGTAGATTCCGTAACTTGTGAATATCTGAATGGCTCCAGAAACTCAAAAAGCATCTCTCCTCTGTTCCTGTAGGTGGAGTTGTGGGATTGGGTTCTGAAAGGGTTGAGTGACGCCACATATAAGCCACCATGCATGCTGACATCAATTTCGTTATTGCCTCACATCCAGAGCGCTGCTCCTCTTCACTCTGTGAAGAGATTCTTTTCCTCTAAATTCTTCCAGAAGGGAACATTGCACCCCCTAAGACTGCATGGTTTAAAACCTGTAGGGACTGTTCCAAACTGATGTCTGTGACACACCCCTATTGGGTGTACCTCTAGTGTTTGGGTTCGGCGCATGACTCCAAGGCCTGCAACAGCTGTGCTCAGATGTATCCAAAAGCCATCACAAAACGTAAAGCTAAGCTCTGTGTTGAAATACCACAGGACTCAATGCAGGTACCACTGCAGGTCAAAGTCAAGAGTGTATACCCACTCTCTAAGTCTTTCCCACGACAGATCTTCTTTATGGTCAAAGTCTTCAGTTGAATCCAAGAAGAAACATAAAAGTCCAAGTGGGAGTCAGCCCTGTCCTGCCTTTCTCATTCTCCAAAAAAGGCACAAGGGCATCTCTGTACCTCCAGGTCTCATTCCTGTTCCACTGAGGAATCCCGATGCACCCAGAGTTCCTGGGTCCATTGGTACCACAAAGCCTTTTGAGAGACTATGCCGCACATCTTCGGCACGCTTTCAGCCCTAGGGATCTGCAAGTGCATCCAGTCAGGTTACCACCAGTGGATTCATTCTTATAGTAGTATGTGCCATTCCCATCTGCTTTGGGTTCAGCACTGATGTCTGTGCAGGCTTTTTCTATCAGGTGCCAAAATCTGCACTTGTCCGCTGAATGTCAGTACCAGGGGGGAAGCCGGATTCTATTGTTGTATCCAACTTCAAGCCAAGTTTTTTTAGACCTCGACTGAAGCTGCACCCAGATCCTGATGTGGCATAGCCAGCACTAAATACCCGAGATTCAGACACTGTTCCATTATCACCTGGTCGCACACAGACACTTCACCAACTTTTTGGCTCCCACTCCCACCAAAGCAAGCCATATGAAGACAACAGTGGAGGGGATGGGAAAGAGATTGCCTCAGTTTATGATGAAGACAGTTGGTATACTGACCTACAGAATGCTAGTGGGTTGCATACCTCACCCAATCCTGTGTAGCATTCCCATCCTGGACCAGCAGCGGACAAAAGTATGTCTTTTGCTACGGTTATTAGGAGGGCTGCAAAAGTTCTTGACCTCTCCATCCCCTCCTTGGAGATGAAATCAAGTGTGCTCACTTAGGTCTTTCAGTCTGGCCAGAGTATGACCTAACCTCTCCTGCTCTTCAATGAGGCCCTCACAGACCGTGTATTGGGCATTTCATGTTTTGGTTCTCAAAGTAATTGCGAGGTTGCATGCCATCATCGACCAGGTCCAGATGACCTGGACTGTTTAACTCTACATTCAACTCCTGAGAGTCTGGTAGTGTAGAGTGAACCCTAACTCCTTTCACATTCCTCCAGACAGAGAGCCTAAACGTATGGAAATGTTTGGCAAAAGAATGTTATGGTCAGCTAGCCTTGCTTTGGGATACTTCAACACCTGCTGCCTCCTTGGATGTGACACCCATGCACTCTGGGGCATGGTTGGTGAGATCTTATAGGCAATCCTAGAAGAATTACGGGCCCAAACTATTCATACTGGCTGGTATGAGGCAAACTTGTCATCCGCTTAGTCTTAGACCACACTGATTATCTAGGAAAGACTATTGGGGCATGCATGATCCACTAGTGCCTAACCTGGATCCATAGGCTTCTCTTAGAATCTCCAGATGGTTATTAATGGAAATGCCATTGGACAGTTATTGTCGTTTACTCAAAAAGGAGCGTTTAAAAAAATGCCAGGGCATGCTCTTTGCCCCTTTCCGCATCAGTTTGGCAGTCACCCCCAACAGTATTGCTCTTTTTAGGACTGTGCAAGGGTCTTGGTGCATTAATAGTAACAGGCACCGCAGCCTACCTAGCAGTTCTCCCAGCCCTTTTGACGTTGGGGCTGTGGCCTGACAAACAATGACCAGGCCATCAGACAGCTTCTGTCCCAATCCCCCACCCCTCTGGCCACAACCACCATCTAGTAGGAGCAGGGTTAGCTGTTTACTTCAGGGGTGTCAGAACATCACATTTGACATGTGGGCTCTTCATATTGTTCAACAAGCTATGCCCTGCCATTTTTCTTCGACCCACAGCACCTGCTGCTTATGTCAGAGCAGCTTTCAAAGGACTAGCTGTCTGTTTTGCACTGGAAGGTGCAGGTTGTTTTGGCCAAATAGGCCATTGAGAGGTCCTGCTCACATTCCGATCCTGCAGGTCTACAGGCATTGCATACAGGTCATGCAGCATTTTCAGTTTGCCATGCTCCCTTTCGGGTTCACAGGGGCCTCTTGGGTGCTCACAAAGGTGATGGAGGTGGTTTACTTCCCATCTTCTGAGGATGGGACACCAGTCTTTTTTTTTGTTTTTTTTACCACAACAACTGACTGTTGAAGGTGGGCTCACTGCAGTCAGTCCCGGACCACCTCCAAACTACGGCGAACAGCCTAACAGCACTGCTGCTGAAGTCATTCCTGGCTCCTTGTTAAAGGCTCCCTTTCGTGGAAAGTATCCTTGATGTGGTGCGCATTCAGGCCTTTGCTCTGGACCAATGACGGTTTCAGGAAGGATGGCTCTGAGGCTTCTTGGCCTGCTTGCCTTCTGCATCTTGCCCACCAACCATTTGAGATGCCCCATTTGAGCTCTGCAATTGGATCTGAAGAATCAGTGGACCCAAAGGAACCTGTCAGATGTCATATATGTGTTGGAGGAGGCTGCAAAAGATCTGCAGTAGTGGCTACTCTGCTGCAATTGGACCATCAGCAGACAGTTCTCCCTACCCCATCCAGACTTAGGGAGGCTATCTGGGAGAGTGGAGATCAGAAGACTCTGGTCTCCATCAAAAATGCACCTCCCTGTCAGTTTGATGATGGGCAGGAAGGCCTTCAACGCCAAGCAAATTGCCCACAACACTAGCAAAGTGAGGTTGGCGCAGGATGTTCCGGACAGTACCTCGGCTATGTGGTACTGCAGCAAGCAGGGCAGGGTGGGATTCTTGGTCCTGTACTAGAAGGCACTGCGCCTCTAGAACTTGTTAAATCATCAGATCCATTTCCCTGGTTGTACATCACCTGGCTGGATCTTTACATTACAGGGCAGGCAAATTCAGCTGGCAATTCCTAGCTAATCACAAATGCCAGTTACACCCAAGAGGTGGTGCTGGGCGTCTTCCAGCAATGGAGAGAAGTCTGGCTTGATCTTTTCACCACCAGTAATAACACACAGGTTCAGTACTTTTGCATGTTAGCGTTTCCAAGAAGGCTCTCTCTCGGAGACTCACTCTGCATAGGGTAGAGCACATGATAGGTGTATGCCTTTCTGCATCTACCTTTTCTGCCCCAAGTCCAGAAGAAAATGAGGAATGACCAGGCACAAGTCACCCTAGTGGCTCCTGATTGGACAAGGTGAGGGTGGTACCTAGAACCTCTGGATCTGAGCATCTGTCCCCAATCACGCTGCTGATTTGAGAGGATCTTTTGTCCCAGCAGCAGGGCTGGGTCTTGCAGATGGACCTGTGCAACGTATACCTCCATGTCTGGAGATTAAGCATGGCTGTAAATCTCCTCTGACCTCCCTCTCGAAGTTGTTGATGTCATCCTGGCATGCATGGCCCTTCTACAAAATCAGTGTATTCTTGGTGCTGGAATAAGTTTGTGTTTGGGTGCGGCACCCAGCAGACTGACTCGTTGCAGGCCAAACTGTCGGAAATATGGTAGTTTGTTTTGTCTTTGGCCCAGCATGAACTTGCTGTGGGCACTGTTAAAGGTTACTTGTTGCCCATCTCAGCCCTTTAATACTTACTGGCATCCTTGTTCAAATCACCTGTTGTGACACGTTTTCATTAAGGTGCGCACCATATATTTCCCCCAAAGCCCTTTGTGATGCCACAGGGCCACTTAAACTTGGTGGTTACATCAAGCTTGAGAGGGGAATGAAACACCCAGCAGTCAAGTAAGCCACAAGAGAACAGTTAACTGTTAAGAGTTAACTAGGGTTTCATTCACCTCTCCAGCATCTGTTCTTATTTTGTTTTGATATTGATCGTACTCCACTGTTGTGTTTAAATAAATATTCCTTTTCTATGAAAACCTGGGGCTGTATTATGGAAAGTGCCCCAGGGGTACAACAGGCCCCCCTGGGGCACTTTCCATAATACAGGCCCACTTTGCACACCCCTTGGGCACTTTGGTATTATAGAAAGGGCCGCTGACGCTTTGTACGGCCCTTTCTGTAATACAGATAGCGCTAGCGCATATATTGCGCCAGCGCTATCACCAGAGGGTGTTCCCTAATTTGCATAGGGGCTTAGCCCCATGCAAATGAGGGAATCCCTTTGCCTCTGTGGCCAAGCAGTATTATAGATGCGGTTGCAGAGGCAAAGAAGCTAAAAGGTGGCACACTGTCAGAGCGCCCCTAGTGGCAGCCCTCTGGAGGGGAGAAAGGTGGTCCTGTGGACTCCCCCCAGACATCCCCTCACTCACTGCACCCACCTGCAAGGGGGATCTTTAATTCCCCTTAAAATTACAGGCGGGCTGCCGCCTGCACAGTGAAACAAGGAGCGAATGCTTCAAAGCCACTTAGTTTTTCACTTGACTGCTCTTCACCAGGGCAGTGATAGTTCGCCTTGATGTTAAATATTTGATTTGCTATTGAAAAAACATTTCAATGTTGAAAACAACTGTTTATAGAATAAATAATCTTGCGTTCTAGTGTGAATTTCAAATTGAGTGTGCCGCTGTACATTTTACATGCCGTCTGTTTTACCCCTTCATTGACTTTAGTGCTTGGATTCTCTTGATATCAATTAACTGGTTGAAGTTATCATGCAGTTACTCCTTCAGGAGTCCCTTGTTTGTGTATGAACGACTTTATACCTAGTCCCCTGGGGGTTACTGGGTTACCCTATTAGGTTTTACAGCATCTTCGACATGAGTCCCTTGTTTTTTTAATAATAAACCCAGTGTTATTCAAAATCGCGTAACAAGTGACTTCACTACGCATACCTCTTTAGTTGTATTTCCAAAGCAAAAATAAGACACCTAAAGTGGTGTTATATTTTATCAAGCTTAAGCCTAATCCATAAAATGTAATTACCTTGATATAGTTGAGAAATCTGGGCCTGGACTCTGTCTTAGTAGAGTATACATTCCATATTTCAGTGTAGATTTGCTATAACGTAACCTCCCACTTTTTGTATGCAAATTGTTGTAGGAAAAAGAACTTGAAGCAAACAAAAAAGAAAAGGTGAAAGAAGCTCAGCTGGAAGCAGAGGTGAAGTTACTAAGGAAGGAGAATCAAGCCCTTCGTCGGCATATTGCTGTTCTGCAGGCTGAGGTATATGGAGCAAGACTGGCAGCGAAGTACCTGGACAAAGAGCTAGCAGGAAGGTAACACCAATCACTGTGAATGTTGAGCTAAATCTAAATTTTAGGTCTTGCATGTTTTAGCCTTTTTTTGTGCAAGATATTTACCCATACATTGTTGCAAGTTTTAATATTGAGCTAAAGACATTTTATGGCAGAGACCAGATCTAAAGAGAAGCTCAGTGGGCAGAGCCAAATGTAAGTGCAAAATGTGATTACTGTTAATTAGTTAGATTGCATTCTTAGCCAACCTTGAAGAGAGACTGTGGGGATCATTAGGTTATTAGACCCTATGAAGATATTTATACCCAAATATATTCATACTAATACTTAGGCAAAACCTGTAGTATATGTTAAAAACTCTTTAATCAGTCTTAAAATGAATTGCCATTACTTCAATCCACTTCTTAGCATTCCCTTATTCCTTTGTCGGTGGAGAAGGTTTTGCAGCACACTCCTCTTTGTATGTTCCCTATATCAACCTGCCCTCTCCAGATAGCCTAGTAACATACACGTTTGCCCTATGTACATTTGGCGTAACTGATAAATCCTTGACCCACTCCTGTTACTGCTCTGATTCAGTGACAAAATACTATAGCGACTGAAAATATAATCACAAAGTCTACACTTCCTATAAATGGTAATGTTTTATTTGGAAAACGATCACCAAATGGGCTCATTCTATATCAGAGGAAATCACTTTTGAAGTTCTTCCCTAACATAGGTGGAACACCGTGCATTCCACCCAGTGGTATTGATAGACAAATGCAATAGATATCTTTTTCATTTTTTCCAACATTATCCAAGCTACCATATGAGGAAGTGACATCTGAGTAAAAAAAAGTATGCTAAAATGTAAGTGTTTTTTGTTGTGGATGTAGCGATCTACATGGTCTAGCTGCTCCCGAAATGACTTTTCTTAGTTGACGCCATCAAGCAACATGGTCTCTGTTTTGACTCCCTTGAGACAAAGGAAGTTCTCCTTTGGCCAGAAATACATGGAGCAAAGTTATTTTGTGATATCACCGATTTGTGTTCCAGCCAGATGTAGACTTGGGTGCCATCAATGTGTCTGGCAAAAGAGTGGGTGTTGTAGGACTACCTGAGCCAAAGACAACATGTGGTTGCTAAACATGAGAGTAGTGAGGTAAGAACTTCCCAGGACAGCACATCCAGTATAACCCCCTGTGTATAGCTAATTTCTGATGGATACAACTACCTGTGGATTCCTCACCTGATGAATACTCCCATGGCGCCAGCATTTGACGGAAATCTTCTTACTAGTCTCTGCACGTCGACGAGGACGTCACTCTAGCCCACGCGACGCCGTCTGACGTCATACAGGCAATAAGAAGTCCTCGCCGACGTGCCGATGACAGTTCCCTTTTTTCCGTGCATTCGAAACGGTTATCTTCGAGGGAGTTACTGTTACCTTCGTGGTTACAGTGTATTGTCTGCTGCGTAGTCTTCTCTGCGGTAACAATGTCTCAGAGGAAGTCGGGTTTCAAGCCCTGTCGAGAGTGTGGGGGCAAGATGTCAGTTACAGATCCTCACTCCGACTGTCTATGGTGTTTGAGCTCCGACCACGACGTCTCGACTTGCGATTCATGTCAACACATGAATCCGAAGGCCCTCAAAGAGCGCGAGGCCAAGTTATTTATGGCAAAGTCAAAGAAGAAGGAGAAACATCATAAGAAGTCTTCTTCGCTAAGGTCTCACCGGCGTCATCGAGACTCCCGGCGCCGTAGAGACTCACGACGTCACTCCAGCAAGGAGTCTCGTTCGAGGTCACCTTCGGCTCGGCGTCGGAGGACTTGGGAGGTCAGCCCCACGGTCACGCCGCATTCATCGACGCCGTTGCCCTCTCCGGCGTCACCGACTTCACCTGGTCAGGCGTCAGTGATTGAGGTGGTGCAGCCTCTTGTGTTTTCTCCGGCGTCGCAGACGTCGAGGCCGGCGTCGGGGTCGCCCTCGATCCAGGCACCCCAGTATCCGGCTTTTCCCACTCCTGGAGCCGATAGTACCGCGTTTCTTAATGCGATGTATACCATCTTTCAGCAGATGGCTCCAGGAGCTGCTCCGGCTGGTCCTTCGGGGCCCTTGGCCTTTTCGTCGGGTGATCCTGCGCCTCTTCGGCCGGCACCCTTTATGCCCTTTCTCCCTTTTGGGAATGTGGGCTCGGCGCCGGTGCCGGCGTCGGTGGCCGTTCCGAAGGCTTCGGATGTTTCGGCCCCGGAGGTTGCCCCTCCGTCGAAGTCAGGATTTTGCCCTGTGACTCCGGTTGGTCCATCGGCTCCAAGACCTCGTCCTCCGGCTCCTGCCTCGGCGCCGAAGCTGCCTGTGGCGCCGGACGCGGCGTCAGATGCTTCTGGAGATCGGCGCCGTTCTTCGACGTCGGCGGAGGCCATGTCGACTCCGCGTATCGAGGAGAGACTTCATTCGAGGAGGCGTGCTCTCCGTCTTTTAGAAGAGCAAGAGTACCAGCGAGTCCTAGAGGAGGGAGAGATTGAGGACTCTGGAGACGGACTGCATGGTCTGGATACAGCCAGTGGGCTGGACACTTCCCCTGAGTGGGACCTTTCATCTCCAGGGGAATATACGGAGGAGGCTGCTTCCTTTCATGCTGTGGTGAGGAAGGCAGCGAGCTTTTTGGACCTGCCTTTGCCGGTGGCAGAGGCAAAGCAGAATTTGCTGACAGAGGTATTGCATCCGGCCTCTGCTGCAGCTGAGCCTCTCTTGCCATTTAATGAGGCTTTGCTGGATCCGGTGTTGGAGGTGTGGAAGAAGCCGGTGTCTTCCTCGGCCGTTCATAGGGCTGTGGCCAGGAGGTATCGAGCTGCACCATCTGACCCTGGCTTTCTCTCTAGACACCCTACGCCGGAGAGCTTGGTGGTGCAAGCCTCCTGTTCCTCAAAGTCAGCGCCTGGTTCCTTCCCGACGGTGCCTGGAGACAGAGACTCCAAGAAACTGGATGCGCAGTCCAAGAAAATATTTTCGTCATGCAGTTTGGCGTTGAAGGCCACCAACGCCACGTGCATTCTGGGGAGGTACATCCATGCGCTGATGGATGATATTTCGTCTTCATTCACGGAGCTTCCCCAGGGTCTTTTGGATGTGGTCTCGGACGCCCAGGCTGCCGCGACCCAGATTATCCAGTCTGGGCTGGACACGACCGACTCGGTGGCCAGGGCGATGGGCACGGCTGTGGTGGCAAGAAGACAGGCCTGGCTCCGAAACTCAGGGTTCTCTGCGGATGTGCAGTCGACCCTGCTGGACCTCCCGTTTGATGGGGACAGACTGTTTGGAGCCAAGGCAGATTCAGCCTTGGAACGATTTAAGGAGAGCAGAGCCACAGCCAAATCGTTAGGACTGCAAGCTCCTTCTTCCTCTGCCTCTTCTAGAATTTTCAGGAGGTTTCGGGGATTTGGGCGTGGCTCTTATTCCTCTTCCTTTCGGGGGAGGTTCCAGCAACCCGCCTCTTCCCTCCCCTATAGGTCATTTAGAGGGAGGGGGAGGGGTGGGGTCCGTACCAGAGGAGCCTCTCAACAGCACTCTGCCTCTTCCTCGTCCTCTGGAGGGGTGCAGCAGGGGAAGCAGCCTTAGGCTTCCACCGTTTCCCACTCACTCCTCTCCTGTAGGGGGCAGATTACAGCGTTTTCTCCACAAGTGGAAGTCTATCACAACGGACACTTGGGTTCTCGGCATTGTGGGAAAAGGCTACGCCCTTCCCTTTCGGGAGTTCCCGCACCTCATCCCGCCCCGCCCATCTTATTGTTCAGAAGAACACCTCCTGTTGCTAGAACAGGAGGTTCAAGTCCTCCTTTCAAAGGGCGCGGTAGAGTTGGTCCCAGAGCAGGAAAAGGGTCGAGGTTGTTACTCAAGATACTTCCTGATTCCCAAAAAGGATGGTCAGTTGAGACCAATCCTGGATCTGAGGATCTTGAATTGGTTCCTCAAACAGGAAAAGTTCAAGATGCTGACCCTAGCACAGGTGCTTTTGGCGTTGAACAAGGAAGATTGGATGGTGTCTGTCGACTTGCAGGATGCTTACTTTCATATCCCGATACTCAAGTCGCACAGGAAGTATCTCCGGTTTGTGGTAGGGTCGCAGCACTATCAGTTTGCGGTCCTCCCGTTTGGTCTTACTTCAGCACCTCGAGTCTTCACAAAGGTGATGTCAGTGGTTGCGGCGGAGCTCAGAAGGAAGGGGATAGCAGTATTCCCTTACTTGGACGACTGGTTGATCAAAGCCAAGTCCCCGGAGCTTGTGTCGCATCATCTGCAGTCAACAACCCAGTTGTTGTTCGACCTGGGCTTTTCGGTGAACGTGCCCAAATCTCACCTGGAGCCCTCTCAGCGCCTCCTGTTCATAGGGGCAGTACTGGATACAACATTGAGTCGAGCCTTTCCTCCGCCTCAGCGGATTCAAGATATTCAGGAATTGGTTCCAATGTTTCGAAATGGAGCGGTAGTTCCAGTCCTCAAGGTCCTTCGTCTGCTCGGTCTGTTCGCCTCCTGCATTCTGTTGGTCACGCATGCTCGCTGGCACATGAGGGCTCTTCAGTGGTGCCTCCGAAGGCAGTGGTCTCAACACAAGGGAGATTTAGAAGGTACTGTCAAGATCTCCAGAGATGCTGCTGTGGAATTGAAGTGGTGGATTGCGGGCAACAATCTTTCACAGGGGAAGCCGTTCGCGCAGTCGCCACCAGTGGCCACGGTGATAACGGATGCCTCCACCCTAGGATGGGGAGCTCATCTGGGGGATCTGGAGATCAAAGGGCTTTGGTCTCCAGAGGAACAGGTGTTTCATATCAATCTGTTGGAGTTACGGGCTGTACGTTTGGCTCTCAAGGCCTTCCTCCCATCCCTTCGTGGTCAGTCGGTACAGGTCCTGACGGACAATACTACCACGATGTGGTACATAAACAAACAGGGAGGAGTAGGGTCGTACCTTCTCTGCAGAGAAGCTCTTCGGCTATGGTCCTGGGCAAAGGACCATCAGATTTGCTTGGTGGCAAATCATCTGGCCGGGGTCTTGAATGTACGTGCGGACAGTCTCAGTCGCCAATTCTCGGCAGACCACGAGTGGCGTCTCCATCCAGATCAAGTCTGTTTAATCTTCCAGATGTGGGGGTTTCCTCGGATAGATCTGTTTGCCACTCGGGAGAACGCGCATTGCCCGTTATTCTGCAGCCTCCAGTATCCGATGCAGGGAGCGTTGGGGGACGCGTTTCAGATAACCTGGTGCGACCAGTTGCTTTACGCGTTTCCCCCCATACCCTTGATTCCTCGAGTGTTGAGGAAAATTCGCCAAGACCGGGCCCAAGTCATCTTAATAGCTCCGGATTGGCCAAGGAGGGTATGGTACTCCGACCTTCTCCAACTCTCACTGTGCCCTCCGCTCCGTCTCCCTCTCAGGGCAGACCTCCTCTCGCAGTCGCAGGGGCAGGTTTTACACCCCAACCTCCAGAGTCTGCACCTACATGCTTGGAGATTGAACGGGGCAACCTGAGTTCCTTCTCTCTCCCACCTGATGTAGTGGATGTTATCTTAGCGGCCAGGCGACACTCCACTAAATCTATCTACGCTAATAGGTGGTCTAATTTTGTTATGTGGTGTGGAGAGAGACAGATTGATCCCTTACATGCTCATCTGTCACATGTATTGTCTTTTGCACTGTCTCTAGCGCAGAAAGGTTGTGCAGTAGCTACCATTAAGGGTTATTTGTCGGCCTTGTCAGCCTTCATTTGTCTTCCAGACCAACCATCGTTATTTAAATCCCCTATTGTTCTCAGATTCTTGAAAGGTCTTCTGAATCAATATCCTCCAAAACCATTCGTTATGCCTCAATGGGATTTGTCCTTGGTCCTGACTTTCCTTATGGGGTCCCCTTTTGAGCCTATGCATTCTTGCCCCTTAAGGTATTTGGCTATTAAAACAGTATTCCTGGTAGCTATAACATCTGCAAGGAGAGTGAGTGAGTTGCAGGCCTTATCGGTTAAACCCCCTTATATAACGTTTTATGGGGATAAGGTGGTGTTGAGGACCAAGGCTGCTTTCCTTCCGAAGGTTGTTTCACCCTTCCATTTGGCTCAGACAATCACTTTGTCCACGTTTTATCCTCCGCCTCATCCTTCAAAGGAGGAAGAAAGACTACATCGCCTGGACCCAAAAAGGGCGTTGAGCTTCTATATCGACAGAATGAAGGATATCAGGCTGGAGGATCAGCTGTTTGTCGGATACGTGGGCAAGAGGAGAGGAAAGGCAGTCCACAAGAGAACACTCTCCAGGTGGGTTGTTCTTTGCATTAAAATCTGTTACTCTTTGGCAAAGAAGGATCCGCCTGAGGGCATTAGAGCTCACTCCACCAGAGCTAAGTCGGCCTCTTCGGCCTTGGCCAGGGGTGTTCCTGTGGTTGACATCTGCAAGGCCGCAACTTGGTCGTCCCTTCACACTTTTGTGAAACATTACTGTTTGGACTCTGAGGTCAGAAGGGACGGTCATTTTGCACGGTCAGTGCTGCAGGATTTCTTGGTTTGACCATTTAGGCACCCACCGCCGGGCGTGGTACTGCTTTGGGACTCTATTCATCAGGTGAGGAATCCACAGGTAGTTGTATCCATCAGAAGAACGAGTTACTTACCTTCGGTAACGACTTTTCTGGTGGATACATTAGCTACCTGTGGATTCCTCACGGTCCCACCCGCCTCCCCGTTGCCTTTTTGGTCTCTCCAAGCAATCCTTGAGTGTGCTCCTTTTGGTCTTCAAAGTTGCAATACATTTTGCATGTATGATATTTGTATATATGTGTATATTTATATATAAATCTATATATATATTGGGTATATACATGATTCGTATGTATAAATATATTTATTTGTTTAGAAAAAGGTTATATTAAATCTACAGCTAATTTTATTGCAATGTTGTGTGATTTACAATATTAAGAGATGTTGCTTTGCTCTTTCATTGCATTGGGTTATTATTATTATTCTCATGCACGTAAAAAATGTTGGTACTGTCATCGGCACGTCGGCGAGGACTTCTTATTGCCTGTATGACGTCAGACGGCGTCGCGTGGGCTAGAGTGACGTCCTCGTCGACGTGCAGAGACTAGTAAGAAGATTTCCGTCAAATGCTGGCGCCATGGGAGTATTCATCAGGTGAGGAATCCACAGGTAGCTAATGTATCCACCAGAAAAGTCGTTACCGAAGGTAAGTAACTCGTTCTTCAGTCTGCTGTGTCCTGTGGGAGAGTTTTTCCGAAACGTTTAATGGAGCATTTTAGCCACTTTCCAGTAACAAACATTGATTCATGCCTTTGACCACCAATGCATGTATAAATGACCTTTCTAAATTAAGACGCAATGACAACTGGAACGTATAATACTATCTCAATGCACTGTACCGGATTTTTATGAACTTGTCATCAGCCTTTGGTCGGGTGAACAGAAGTAAATTGTGGCTGATGCTGCTTAAACTGATGGATTAAACCCAGATCTGTGACTGGGGTGAATGTTTGATTTGTTCTACATTCCGTCCATCAACTGTTCTTTTTGCGTTTGTCACCCCAAGTGGGAAGGGTATGCCCAGACGTGGGTCCCGTGCACACTATGCCACCAGATTCAAGCTAGCCTGGCTGAAGAGAGGTGATACCCCGAAACCGGTCCCAGGATGCTTGTTTCTGGTCCAGAGAGGACCTGATCCGGCAGTTTGGGCTGGACTGTTCCCATGGGGAACAGGGTGAAGACTGATTTGCATATGACTGGATCCAAACTGGAATGGCATGGTATTAATTGGCAAGAACCCCCGTGCCTTACGCTTCTTGGTTGACTCATTTTTCACACTTATGGGTAATCTTGATATGAAGACCAACTTTGAGAAATCCCATATAAAGGCCTGCCGCCCAGGTTGGAAGTGCTTGCCCTCCCTGGGAATGCAAGAGCCATGTTTAGGATCAGTGAGCAATTTATGTTATCTGGGTATTATGTTTAATGCTAACAATTCCTGGCAACCTATGGGGCAGGGGAGCTGCTCGTAATGTCTCCATTATATAGGTAGAGGAAAACAGGATCTGTTGGCAAATATTAAACCTCCCACCCTCCAGTTCTAATTTTATTCTGCACTCTGAGCTTCTTCTGGACTACATTTCTTACCTTATTAAGCAGGCCCCTCTCTTGTTGTGGGTGAGTGTATGGTCTAACAAAAACACTGCTTTTAATAAAGAGGTTCTACTTGACTGGCTTAGACAGGACAAGGACTTGTCCATTCCTTGGTTAAGCTATATTAACTTGTCCCTTGCTGACATTGGACTCTTAGATATATTTTTGCACCAGAGTCCATCTGTAAGTCTGATAAAAGAAGGGCCAAGGCCCATTTTGAAGAGTTGGCTGTCTCCCATAAAATTGATGCTGCTCTACAACATAAATCTATAAGCTACTTTTTAGTTACCCTATCGCTTGGAGTACCTGCTCCTTATTTGAATCTAGAGCTCACTTGCTGGGAGAGGTCACTTGTCTTCTGGTTCAGATCGGGCACAGCGTGGTGCTCTGTGCTTTCCTCAGGAGGCTTTGGCATGGGACTCTAAGCTGCCCCCGTGTCCCTGCAGTGGAATAACAGTGATGTCACTATTGCACTTTACGTTCTTTTGTAAATTTGTAAATTTGAAAAGAAATGTTTTTATCTTTTTCTTAAGCATATAGTGAAACCATTGGTCTTTAAAAAGTGTAAGGGTCCCCTTTTGTACTTAAAGTCGCTAGGTAATCAGCAGATTTGGTTTAGTGTTTGTTTCTTTTTAAAAATGTCAATCTGTAATGGGAAGTCCATGAAGCGATAGCTGTTCTAAGTGCTTTCGAGGTGTATTTCTCTAATGACTGTCAACGACAAGGCTTGGCAATTGTACTGTGACTTCATATTAGATCAACTAAATATATAGTTCGATGGCATCTGTCGCTGTAGATACACATGTTCTGCATTAGCTCGCCATCTGGTGTTGGGTCGGAGTGTTACAAGTTGTTTTTCCTTCGAAGAAGTGTTTTCGAGTCACGGGACCGAGTGACTCCTCCTTCTGTGCTCATTGCGCATGGGCGTCGACTCCATCTTCAATTGTTTTCTTTCCGCCATCGGGTTCGGACGTGTTCCTGTCGCTCCGAGTTTCGGAACGGAAAGATAGCTGAAAACGGAAGATTTTCGACGGTATCGTTGCGATCCGGTTCGAGATAAACACATACGACGACGCATTGAACATCGAAGCGCTTCGGAGCCCTTCGGGGTAGATTTCGGCACACCGTCGGGGCCTAGTCGGCCCGACCGCGTGGAGAACAACGCCGATGGAACGGACCCCGTTTCGATTCTGCCCTGAATGCCACAACAAATATCCTTATACGGACCAACACTCGGTCTGTAACCTGTGCCTGTCACCCGAGCACAGCGAAGAATCCTGCGAGGCCTGTCGGGCGTTCCGGTCCCGAAAAACTCTGTGCGACCGTCGAGCAAGAAGACTGCAGATGGCGTCCACGCCAAAGGAGCATCGACAGTTCGAGACAGAATAGGAACAGGAGGAATCCTTTTCCATCCAGGATTCAGACTCCGACGAACTCGACAATACAAAAACTGTGAGTAAGACGTCGAGATCAGAACTTAAAAAAGGCAAAAAGGCCCAGGGGACGCCACTGCCAACCGGCCATGGCTCAACCCAAATTCCCGGTGACCAACAATCGGCACCGAAAAAGGCCCATTCAGTGTCGAGATCGTCCGACTCCGGTCGAGACACCGGCACGCAGCCTCCTCGGGACCGAGAGAGTGCTAAAGAGAAGCATCGTCACCGAGAGTTCGGTGTCGACACGGATCGACGCCGAGACAGTGGCGCCGAAGACCATAGAGGCCAAGATTTTTCGGCACAAAAGAAGAGGAAGGTTACCTCGGAGCCGAAAAGACAAACCACAGGGTTTTCGGAGCCGAAAAAAGCACCAACAGACCCAGTTTCAGGCTCATATACTGAAGAACATTCTATGTCTTCACAAATGAAAAAACACAGATTCGAACAGGAACTGCAATCCACTGAAGTGGATCACACGCAAAAGCGTATCTTTATTCAGCAGGGGACAGGGAAGATCAGTACCCTTCCACCTGTCAAAAGAAAGAGAACACTTCAGTTTAGAGCACTAGAGGCTCCTCAGCAACAAACAGCAAAGAAGGTAACACCTCCTCCCTCGCCTCCACCTGTAACTCCGGCTTCGCCAACTTACACCCCATCACATTCACCAGCTCACACCGCCATGAGCCACGATGACCAAGATCAAGACGCGTGGGACTTGTACGATGCACCAGTGTCTGATAACAGCCCAGACACATACCCAACTAGGCCATCACCACCTGAGGACAGCACAGCCTATTCACAAGTGGTGGCTAGAGCAGCACAGTTCCATAATGTGGAACTACACTCTGAACAAGTAGAGGATGACTTTTTATTTAACACCCTCTCCTCCACCCACAGCTCCTACCAAAGCCTGCCTATGCTCCCAGGCATGCTACGCCATGCAAAAGAGATCTTCAAGGAGCCTGTTAAAAGTAGGGCAGTAACGCCTAGAGTGGACAAAAAGTATAAGGCGCCTCCTACGGACCCTGTATTCATCACCTCTCAGCTGCCACCAGATTCTGTGGTGGTAGGGGCTGCCAGAAAACGGGCAAATTCACACACTTCTGGGGATGCACCTCCCCCAGATAAAGAAAGCAGAAAGTTCGATGCAGCCGGGAAGAGGGTCGCTGTCCAAGCAGCAAACCAGTGGCGCATCGCAAACTCACAAGCGCTGCTAGCGCGATACGACAGAGCCCACTGGGATGAGATGCAGTATCTCATTGAACATCTCCCAAAAGATCTACAAAAAAGAGCAAAACAGGTTGTTGGGGAGGGTCAAAACATTTCCAACAATCAAATACGCTCCTCTATGGATGCAGCAGACACAGCCGCAAGGACCATTAATACGTCGGTTACCATCCGTAGGCACTCATGGCTCAGAACGTCTGGATTCAAGCCAGAAATTCAGCAGGCAGTACTTAACATGCCAGTAAACGAAAAACTTCTGTTCGGTCCGGAGGTCGACACAGCCATAGAAAAGCTCAAAAAGGACACTGACACTGCCAAGGCCATGGGCGCACTCTACTCCCCGCAGAGCAGAGGATCTTATACCACCTTCCGCAAAACACCTTTTAGAGGAGGGTTTCGGGGTCAGGCCACACAAGCTAGTACCTCACAGTCCGCACCGTCCACCTACCAGGGACAGTACAGGGGAGGCTTTCGGGGCCAGTATAGAGGAGGGCAATTCCCTAGAAATAGAGGAAGATTTCAAAGCCCCAAAACCACTACCAACAAGCAGTGACTCACACGTCACTCACCCCCCCCACACAACACCAGTGGGGGGAAGGATAGGTCAATATTACGAAGCATGGGAGGAAATAACTACAGACACATGGGTCCTAGCAATTATCCAACATGGTTATTGCATAGAATTCCTGCAATTCCCTCCAGACATACCACCAAAATCACAAAATTTATCAAAACACCATTCACAGCTTCTAGAGATAGAAGTTCAAGCACTACTGCAAAAAAATGCAATAGAATTAGTACCAAGCACACAAATAAACACAGTAGTTTATTCTCTGTACTTCTTGATACCAAAAAAGGACAAAACACTGAGACCAATTCTAGACCTCAGAGTAGTAAACACATTCATCAAATCAGACCATTTTCACATGGTCACACTACAAGAAGTGTTACCATTGCTCAAAAAACACAACTACATGACAACCCTAGACCTCAAAGACGCATATTTCCATATACCAATACATCAATCACACAGAAAATATCTAAGGTTTGTATTCAAAGGAATACATTACCAATTCAAAGTATTGCCTTTTGGTTTAACAACCGCTCCCAGAGTATTCACAAAATGCCTAGCAGTAGTCGCTGCACACATCAGAAGGCAGCAAATACATGTATTCCCGTATCTAGACGACTGGCTAATCAAAACCAGCTCGCTCACACAATGCTCAAACCACACAAATCAAGTCATACAAACCCTCTACAAACTAGGGTTCACCGTCAACTTTGCAAAATCCAACATTCAGCCAAGCAAAGTACAGCAATATCTAGGAGCCATAATAGACACAACAAAAGGAGTAGCAACGCCAACTCCACAAAGAATTCACAATTTCAACAGAGTCATTCAACACATGTCTCCAAATCAAACAATACAAGCAAGAACAATACTACAGCTCCTAGGCATGATGTCCTCATGCATAGCCATTGTCCCAAACGCAAGACTGCACATGAGGCCCTTACAACAGTGCCTAGCCTCACAGTGGTCTCAAGCACAGGGTCACCTTCTAGATCTGGTGTTAATAGACCGCCAAACTTACCTCTCGCTTCTATGGTGGAACAGTATAAATTTAAACAAAGGGCGGCCTTTCCAAGACCCAGTGCCACAGTACGTAATAACAACAGATGCTTCCATGACAGGGTGGGGAGCACATCTCAATCAACACAACATAAGAGGACAATGGAACATACATCAAACAAAACTGCATATAAATCATCTAGAATTATTAGCAGTTTTTCAAGCACTAAAAGCTTTCCAACCAATCATAACCCACAAATACATCCTTGTCAAAACAGACAACATGACAACGATGTATTATCTAAACAAACAAGGAGGAACACATTCTACGCAGTTAAGCTTATTAGCTCAAAACATATGGAAGTGGGCAATCCACCATCAAATTCGCCTAATAGCACAGTTTATTCCAGGGATCCAGAATCAACTGGCAGACAATCTCTCTCGAGATCACCAGCAAGTCCACGAATGGGAAATCCACCCACAAATTCTGAACACCTACTTCACACTCTGGGGAACACCTCAAATAGATTTATTTGCAAAAAAAGAGAACGCAAAATGCCAAAACTTCGCGTCCAGATACCCACACAAGCACTCCCAAGGCAATGCCCTATGGATGAACTGGTCAGGAATATTTGCTTACGCTTTTCCTCCTCTCCCTCTCCTTCCTTATCTAGTAAACAAATTGAGTCAAAACAAACTCAAACTCATTTTAATAGCACCAACGTGGGCAAGACAACCCTGGTACACAACACTGCTAGATCTTTCTGTAGTACCCCACATCAAACTGCCCAACAAACCAGATCTGTTAACGCAACACAACCAACAGATCAGACACCCAGATCCAGCATCGCTGAATCTAGCAATCTGGCTCCTGAAATCCTAGAATTCGGACACTTACAACTTAGCCAAGAGTGTATGGAAGTCATAAAGCAGGCCAGAAGGCCATCCACTAGACACTGCTACGCAAGTAAGTGGAAAAGATTTGTTTGTTACTGCCATCATAATCAGATACAACCACTAGACGCAACTCCAAAACATATAGTAAATTACTTGCTCCATTTACAAAAAGCAAAGCTAGCCTTCTCTTCTATTAAAATACACCTTGCAGCAATATCTGCATACCTGCAGACTACCTATTCAACTTCCTTGTATAGGATACCAGTCATCAAAGCATTCATAGAAGGTCTTAAAAGAATTATACCACCAAGAACACCACCTGTTCCTTCATGGAACCTAAACGTGGTCCTAACAAGACTCATGGGCCCACCTTTCGAACCCATGCACTCTTGCGGAATACAATTCCTAACCTGGAAAGTTGCCTTTCTCATCGCCATTACATCTTTAAGAAGAGTAAGTGAAATTCAAGCGTTCACAACACAAGAACCTTTTATACAAATACATAAAAATAAGGTCGTCCTACGACCTAATCCAAAATTTTTACCAAAGTTATTTCACCGTTCCATCTAAATCAAACGGTAGAACTACCAGTTTTTTTCCCACAGCCAGATTCTGTGGCTGAAAGAGCACTACATACATTAGATGTCAAAAGAGCATTAATGTACTACATTGACAGGACAAAGAACATCAGAAAGACTAAACAGCTATTTATTGCATTCCAAAAACCTCATGCAGGTAACCCAATATCAAAACAAGGTATAGCCAGATGGATAGTTAAATGCATCCAAATCTGCTACCTTAAAGCAAAAAGACAACTGCCCATTACTCCCAGGGCACATTCAACAAGGAAAAAAGGTGCTTCAATGGCCTTTTTAGGAAACATCCCAATGCATGAAATATGTAAGGCAGCCACATGGTCTACGCCTCACACATTCACCAAACACTACTGTATAGATGTGCTATCCGCACAACAAGCTACAGTAGGTCAAGCTGTATTAAGAACTCTATTTCAGACAACTTCTACTCCTACAGGCTAAACCACCGCTTATGGGGAAATAACTGCTTACTAGTCTATGCAGAACATGTGTATCTACAGCGACAGATGCCATCGAACTGAAAATGTCACTTACCCAGTGTACATCTGTTCGTGGCATCAGTCGCTGAGATTCACATGTGCCCACCCACCTCCCCGGAAGCCTGTAGCAGTTCAGAAGTTACCTTCAATTTTGTACATTTGTATATATATTATTTAAACCTTTAATAGGTACATACTTACACATTTCATTGCGCGGGCACTATTACTATAGTACAACTCCTACCTCACCCTCTGCGGGGAAAACAATCGAAGATGGAGTCGACGCCCATGCGCAATGAGCACAGAAGGAGGAGTCACTCGGTCCCGTGACTCGAAAACACTTCTTCGAAGAAAAACAACTTGTAACACTCCGACCCAACACCAGATGGCGAGCTAATGCAGAACATGTGAATCTCAGCGAC
Organism: Pleurodeles waltl; assembly: GCF_031143425.1. Taxonomy (NCBI): domain Eukaryota; kingdom Metazoa; phylum Chordata; class Amphibia; order Caudata; family Salamandridae; genus Pleurodeles; species Pleurodeles waltl. The sequence continues at coordinate 1,145,989,965 of NC_090444.1, read as the reverse complement.
TGATGCCACGAACAGATGTACACTGGGTAAGTGACATTTTCATTATGATGCCTTGCCTAGCTTGTTATAACTTCAAGTATGATTTTGTATTTTCAATTTATGATGCTGCTTTTTACTGTTTTTTTATTCTTTTCTTTTACGGTCTTTTTTTGTAATTCATACAGTTGGGTATCTCTGGGTTCAAACTCGTGTGTACATGAGTCTCTCCTTGTGGTATTATTCAAAACTGATTCATACATGTTTATATTTTAACCCGTGAACTTCCTTTACCAGCTGTGGTATTCTCTGCACAGTGTAGCCGTTCTCCAGTCCCCTCCATTTCATTTTGTATTAACTGCTCACCCACCACAGTTCCCTTTTCACTGAACGGAGAATGGGTGCACTGGACAATTTATCCCATACCCATCAGAGAAGGAGGGTTGTCCCCTCACCAAGTGCATAACAGTACTTAATTCTGCTGGCTAACCAGAGAGAAAGAAGGCCTTTTGCCCCTGTGAGAAGAGCTTTACGAAATGCTGAATAAAAGAAACATAGCAATCTCCCCTAAATGCCACTGTGGTGCAACAGAAGATTTGAGATATATCCTCCTGGATTGGTATATGTACAGTACTGTCGGATCAAGCACTACCAGTAAGTTGTCCAAAGAGAACAGTTAGACTAGCTGGATGAACTAATTATTTTCTTCGTAAGTGACTTGTCCAGGCAAGCAACAAAATTGACTGGAATATTTATGAGAAAAACCTGGAACTGGAGGACAAAACTAATACATATTGGGAATTCTCCTGGCCTTGCCTATGTCCCTTGAAACCTGCTATCCAGGTTTTTATGATGACTTTGGTACTGGCCATTTCATATTTTTGTGATTATTTTTTTTTTTTTTAACTTAAAGGTGCTAAATATATGTACACAGCTTTTTATATGTAAATAATATTTATTCTTGTGTTAAAGAGAGCCTTATGCTTTGCATGTGGGCTGAATACACTGTTAATAAATTCAAATGCCCTTTCGAGTGTCTGACTGTATAGACAAGAACCTGCAAAGAGCTTGAATGCCTCAAATGAATTATGTTTTTTCTAAATTCTGTAACTGTGCTGGGTGCCTCATTATTATTGTATGTTTTGTGTCCTGTACGTTTAGCCTACGAGCAGGTAATTTATTCTCCCCAGCAACAGGTTTACTAGATCCACATCTTTGCTACGTAGGCAGGCAGCTGCCACCCGAGTTTCCCTTATGTATACTTAGACTGATCTGATGTTTTTCCCAAAGATATGCGACAAGAGAAGTACTTACTGTTACAGAATGGAGTTCACTTTATTCTGCAGCTTCAGAGAGCTGAAGAAAGTAATCATGACCTGTGGAAGTGAAGAGGCAGCATCCTGATTCTCTCATTTTTTGTGGAGAAATAGTTGGATGCAGCTCATTAGTTACGGTGCCAAATTACCCAGTTGTATGCCCATTCATCAGATCAGAACTCGCCATGCAATGTCACCACCAGCTGAACCATACACCACATGGAGAAAAGTAAGTTGTATTCAAAAACGATTTTTATATTTAAATCGTTGAAATCACTTTTAATAAGAATACATCACCAGTATTACAGAACCTGCAACATCTAAAAGATTCTGCCCAAAAAGCCAAATAACCTTAACAATAACATATGTATTGTCTACCCTACCTTTTTGGAATTACTGTATACATTGTCATGACTGCATAATTTTCATTTACAGTAAGTTAGAGTATAGTATACGCCACTAAGATAAACATAGGGAAAAAGGGATGGTGTGGTAGGAAATGAAATAAGGAGAGGGACCCAGGAATAATCAGCTGGATGGACACACAGGAAGCAAAAGAGCAGAAACATCCCATGGTCTCCTCAATTTCTTCTGGACTTAGCTGCCGTTCTAGAGGACCTAGCAGTTACTGCAAGCATACAAAGTCACCACTGCTCTCTCACCAATGTCACATGTCTGTTGCTTCACTGCTTGCTTTAGCGCTCTCCAGGAAGGAATATGGCACCTTGATCTAGGTGAAGTCTTACATTTGTGCTGTCCCACAACTCTCACAGATTGGCAAGGAACCAAAAGAATGGTGCAGTGCCCTGGTCCAGCAGTTCTTTTCGCACCTCTTCTAGTTATATCCTCCTTGCTCGATTTGTCTGTATTAAGACCTGGAAAAAGGAGCTAGCACCAACCCTGGACTTTCAGATCCTGTTTCAGAGTAGCCACTCTGTATTTGATCCACTATGTCAGGTTTGCTAAGGATCATGATTATGCCACCACCCTTTTTCGTTACTTAGGTTGTAAGGGAGATGGCAGACTACTTGCTCCCTTCAGCTACTCTATTGAGTCAAAAGCCTATTTGATGTAACGTCACCCTCAAAAAAGGCCAAATTACTTCCATGATTGTACTGTCGGCGAGACGACAAAGAGCTCTAGAACCATAATATTAGCCAATATCTGTGCGCAGAGGCAGCTGTGCCTGTGTCACTTGGACTTGAACACCTGCTTGTTTAGGGACTTCAGTATGTCTGTGTAGTTCATCCATCCCCAGCTCCTGCAGTATGGCCTCCTCTGTAGCTTTTCTCTCAACAGTCCTGGTTCAGTACTATACAGTCATACCTCTACTGCCGCTGTTGCTTCTTCCACTTTCTTCAGTTTCTGCAGGATGTTTTAAAGAGTTGTCACCTTATCACTTGGAGAGGTTATAAGTGCTGGCAGCTGCATTACTGCGTCATCGTCCAGCACATCCCTGTTCTTGCATGTCACTTTTGCTGTGTCTGTCTCACATTATATACTGAAAAGCTTGAACTTCAGCCTCACTCTGCAACAGGGCCTCGGTTTGTCCCATTGACACTTGTCACTCCTCTCAGGCAGTTCTTCCCCACCACATCCCTCCACCTCTGCCAGTGCTGATCGGGCCATCAGACTCAGCATCAACCCTAGTTATGCTGACACCCTTCATCTTTGCCAGAAGATTCTTCGTCAACCAGGGGATTGCAGCTGCTCTGGTGCACTTCCTTCCCATAGAGGATATCCTTCTCACTGGCAGTGCTGGCCCTCCAGGTACACCTGACGCAGCAGAGCACCACTTTCAAAATTGCCAATGGCAGGCATGTTACCTCCATCCATTTGTGTTTGGTCATCTCAGGCTGTCTCAGTCTATTGAGGCCAGTTTTCGTTGCTGCTTCACCTCACCACCACGTCAGCCTGTGGCTCACAGAGCCCTGTGAGCCACTTAGGGTAGCAAAAAGGAAGAGCAACTTTCACAGCTCAGAAAAAGGTGACCATTTCACTCGCCACTGAGCTCTGCCTCCCGAAAATGCAAACATTTTTTAACAAAGTTAACTTAAATTGTTTAAGCAATCTTCAGAAATATTTTGTGCTATTTCTAATCTTTATCAAGTTGCAGAGTCTAAAACATATTGTTGCTAAGTGTCTTTTAATACAAATTTAGTAGTACTCTCTTTTGTTAAGGAGCTTGTGTGAAGTAAAACACTCAGGAAATGAAAAGTGGGTAAATGAACTAGGATGGTTTAAGGCTCATTAGTACCTTTTGCTCTAGGTGTTAAAAGTCATGTTTTTTTGTCCTCCCCCCCCCCCCTCACTTCACTAACACATAGGGTGCAGCAGATTCAGTTACTTGGACGTGATATGAAAGGACCTGCTCATGACAAACTATGGAACCAGTTAGAAGCAGAAATACACCTACATCGTCACAAAACGGTTATCAGAGCCTGTCGAGGTCGCAATGACCAGAAAAGACCTCTGCCAGTACCCTCTGGACATGTAAGTGTGCATGACTTACTAATACCAACATCTTACTATTTGACATTATGTTTTCTTTGCTGAAGTTTGATGTAAGATTTCTCCTCTGAACCGATCTCGATTTTCAAGGCATGTGTAGCTGTAGATACACATGCTAAGCATAATCCTGCCATCTAGTATTGGGCTTGGATGTGTGCAAGTTTTTTTTTTTTTTTCTTTCAAAGAAAGTCTTTCTAGTCACAGGGAAGTGTGACTCCTCCCCTAGCTGGTAATGTGCATGGTCATCGACTCCATTGTTAGATTGTTTTCTTCCGGCACCTGGTTTGGACTTGTGCTCCTTCGCTGCCGTTCAAAACCATCTTCACTTATTTCTCTTTGGCTTTACCATCTGTAATGTTTAGCTTGCAGCTTCTTCTATCTCACTCTCAACCATTCGATGAAGTCGACTTCAGCAGGACAAATCAACTCGACCGTGGCCCTCATAGGCCTTCGCCATTTAAGGCGGGCGTTACATCTTTGGCGTTCCCCCCCACCACACACACCATGTCAGGCATCTGCTGCAGAAGAAGGAACCTTCTCCCCTGCTGACAGCTCTAGCTCGAAGCTCAAAATCCAAGATCTCCCACAAGGTCAAGTTGCCTCCTCCAACTTGACCCCGACCCCAGGAGACCACCACAAAGGGTCGACTACTCACGCCAGACATCCCAAAATCCACCTTTTGGCCACCCCAGCCTTCGGGCCTTAGTCAGCACTGACTGGCTGTCTCAAACACACCTAGCCTCGGAGCCAGAAAAACAGCATCACCTCCGACCAGTGGGTGTTGGTTATTATCCAACATGATTATTGTCTGGAGCTGACTGCCACACTGCCAAACATTCCACCTCACAAGCACAGATTTTCTCCACAACATCACCAGTTGCTCTGGGAAGAAGTACAGGCATTATTCAACAAAAGAGCTATATAACATGTTGCACTCCACCAGCAGGGCACAAGACTCTCTTCATTATACGTCCTTGTTCCCAAAAAAGGCAGGTCATTGAGATATTTGATCTCAGACCTCTAAACAAGTACATTAATTCAGAGCACTTTCACATGGTCATGCATCAAGATGTCATACCGTTATTACAACAAGGCTACTTCATGGCAGCTCTCGGCCTCAAGAACGCCTATTTTCACATCCACCCAGCACATCACCAATATCTCAGGTTTGTAATAGATGGTCAGCATTTCCAATTCAAAGTGCTTCCCTCTGGGGTCACTACCGCCCCCAGGGTCTTCCACCAAATGTCTCACAGGAGATGCTGCTTACCTGTGCAGACAAAGCATACGTCTTTCCATATCTAGATGACTGGCTCACTAAAGTGCAGCTCACCAAAAGTGCTTCCAACAAACTTGGGTCACCATAAACCTTCTTCACCAACTAGGTTTTACAATCAAGGCACTCAAATTCCACCTCCAACAACTTGAGATTGAACCTTATCTAGGAGCAATTCTCAACTCAGAACTAGAAATAGCTTACCCCAATAGTAACAGAATACAATCCTTCCGGACACACTTCTCAATTTATCAGGCCAACAGGTAACAGTAAGGAGGGTGATTCATCTCTTAGGTAAGATGGCTTCATATATAGCCATAGTACCTCATGCCAGACTGAACATGCATCCTTTTCAAGAGTTCGTAGAGCACTAATGTACTCTAATGGATCATTGGAAAGATCTAGTGTTGCCACTCTCGGACTCTCTGCAGTGTTGGAACACCAACAGCCTTCTGAAAGGATGGTATTAACCTAGACTGAGTTCCCTCGAGAACTTTAACAACGGATGCCTCCCTCATGGGGTTGGGAAGCACATTCAGGGAGTGCATTTTCAAGATCAAACTGTCCAGGGAGTGCATTCCCAAGACCAAACTGTCCAGAAACACTGGACATCAAGCCAGAGACATCTTCTTATCAATCAGCTGGCGTTGCTAGCTGTTCATTTGGTGCTCAAAGCCTTCCTTCCTCACCTGATTGGCAAGGTAGTCCTGATCAAAACAGATAACATGACTTCCATATATTGTCTCCAAAAGCAAGAGGGCAACCGGTCCCCTCAGCATTCTCATTTAGTCCAGACCATTTGGAGGTGGGTCTGCCGGTACAACGTTCACCTGTTAGTGGAGTTCCTCCTGGGAGAGGACAATGAGTTTGCAGATAAACTCAGCAGGAGATGCCAACAAGTCCACTAATACTTCCAGCATTGGAGCCAACCACAAATAGACCTCTTCACCACAGCATAAAAACCCAACTGCCCATATTTTGCCTCCAGGTGTCCACACCCACAGTCCAAGGGCAACACATTATGGATAGGTAGGTCAGGGATATTTGCTTATGCTTTTCCACCTCTCACACTGCTTCCGTTTGTGATTCACAAACTTTGGCAGACATCAATCCCCCTCATCCTAGTGGCTCCCACATGGGCACAGCACCATGGTTCACAACACTGTTAGAACTTTCAGTGGTTCCACATGAAGTATTGCCGAACCAACAGGACCTTCTCAGGCAGAACCATGGAGAAATCAGACCCCCAAGTCCATCGACCTTGCGATCTGGCCAATTTAGTCCTAGAGTTTGGTTACCTAAATCTCCCACAGGAGTGTATGAACATTCTTAAATAAGCAAGCATACCTACTACTCATGCCTGTTTGCTGCTAAATGGAAAAGATGTGTTCACTGTTGTTATTCCAAACACGTTGATCCATTAGCAGCCAAAGTTCAAGACATTGTCTGCAACTTATTTCACTTGGATACCTCTGCTTTAGGTTTTACAACTATAAGGTTACACCTAACGGCAGTAGCTGCATATCTACAAAACCCTCAACTCGCTTCACTATTCAGGACTTCAGTCATCAAAGCATTTCTGGAAGGTCTTAAGGTCCTCCAGCTCCTACATGGAACTTGAGTAATGTATTAACAAGACTGATAGGCCCTCCATTTGAACCCCTCCAGTCCTGCTCTCACCAGTTCTTATCCTGGAAAGTAACAGTTCAATGGCATGTGTGGCTGTAGATAAACATGCTATACATACTCCTGCCATCTAGTGTTGGGTTTGGAGTGTTGCAAGTTGTTTTTCTTCGAAGAAGCATTTTCGAGTCACAGGAGCGGGTGACGACTCCTCTGTGATACTGCACATAGGCATTGACTCCTCCATTGGATTGTTTTGTCTCTGCCATCGGGTTCGGATGTGTGTGTCTTTGCTCCGTCTTTGGACTCGCTGCAGTTCTAAACTTTTCTTCTGTCTTCCCTTTATTAATGGTATTGTTTGCTTGATTGCTTACTTCCATCTTAGCATTCGTCTCCACTCGTCGGTCTGGGCACCGACTGCGCACCCTCTCCTGTCTTGGGCCTTCCTCATCACGGGGCACAGAAGAACATGCTGAGCTGATGGAACAGTCGCTGTTTCTTTTCTGTCCTCTGTGCCACTCAAAATTCCCCCACACCGACCAGCATCTGTTCTGTAACTTGTGCCTCTATCCCTGTCACCAGAAAGCTTCCTGCAACGCCTGCCAATCCTGCCGGTTGAAGATAACCCTTCGGGACCAAATAGCTTGTTGGTTGGAGATGGTGCACAAGACTTCTGATGACACTCCAGACATCTTTGGGAAGGACGACACCCAAGAGGAGCAGAGCATTCTCCATCCAGGACTCCGACTCCGAAGCTCAATCGGATATTGAAAGCCACAAGGTGACATCCGTGTACCCTGTGAGTACCGTGGCCCCTCCTGCCCACCCTATATGTGCTAAAAGGCCCTTTATAGAGGTTGCAGACCACCACTGCTTCAAGCCGTGGTCAGATCCCAAAAAACTGCTTTGGCTGCCCACCTTCCGGCTCGGCTCTGAAAATAGCCAAGACCACAACACTGCCTAAGGCATCGGCCTCCAGCTTCTCGATCCAAGCCATCTCGATCCAGACTTTGGCATTGAGCACTTTGGTTCCAAGCCTACCAGCTTCCAACTTGATTCAGTGCCGACAAAAGGGAGCCAACTCCTTCGGGGCACAAAGACTCCAGCCAGTCCTCAGCTATAGCATCACCAGTTGAGCCTATTTTGGAGACTATCGGTTCTCGACAGTGTCGCCTCTATATCCAGGAGGGTACAGGGTGCATTATTGATCCCCCTTGTTACATTCAAGAGGAAACTGTCCTTACAAGAGGCTTTGGACACTTTACCACTGCCAAAGAAAGTCACTAGGGACAAGGCTACCACCACTTCCCTCAAGCCTTCTCTTCCAGCGCCTCCTCCTGATCCACCTTTTCCACCACCTCCATTCCCTGCTTCTCCTCTACCAGCCTTCCCTCCTCATTCCTACTGCAGGAGATCTGACACCTCAGGGTTCTTCTTTATTTACCGGGAGGATTTGGGTGGGACACAGCAGGACCCAGATCCATTAAAGACCTATGACTCCAAGGACAGACCCCTGCATCACCCTCCCCACCAGTGGATTTAAATTCCTACCGGCAGGTAGTAGCTCGGGCAGCCGCCTTCCACAATGTTGAGCTGCACAAGAACGCCTTTGAGCAGGACCGCCTTTTCGTTACCCTAACGTCCACACATAGTGATATTCATTTCCTCACCGTGCTCTGTAGCATGCTTTGAGATGCAGACATTTTCAAAGAACTGGTCCACTCTAGGGTTATCGCCCCTAGAGTAGACAATGTATAAACCTTCTCCCTCTGATTGACTATATATCAGATCCCAAGTCCTGCCAGACTCCATAGTGGCAACCACTGCACGAAAATGGGCCAATAGTCAAGCAACAAGGGACTCTCCTTCACCAGGCAAGGAGAGAAAAAAGCTGGATGCTGCCGGCAAAAGTGGCTGCACAGCAAGCCGATCATTGGCACATCGCCAATTCACAGGCATTGCTAGCAAGATATGATCAGTCTCACTGGGATGAAATTAAGGAGCTCCTCCGGTATATCCCAGATGAGCACCCCTAAAGAGGACAACAGATTGTTGCAGAGGGGCAAACAATCACTAATAATTCCATCTGTTGTGCCCTGGATGCCACAGACGCATCTGCACGCAACTTAAACACCAGTATCCTAGTAAAGAGTCACGCCTGGCTTCCATGCTCTGGCTTCAAATCAGAGGTCCAGCAAGTGGTGCTCAGCATGCCCTTCGACAAGCAGCATCTTTTTGGCCCTCCAGTGGATTTCACCCTTGAGAAGCTGAAACAAGCTACAGACACCGCAAAAGTCACAGGTGCTCTTCAGTCCCCCTCACAACAAGGCACTTTTTGACTCCCTGCATGCAGACATGGTTACAGATCAAAAACCTCAGAGGCCCCTACCCCCAGCCCAAACAGCCTTCAACTTCATATTCCCGAAGTATATTCAGGGGAGCCTATAGAGGCAATAACAACATAGGCAGAGGTAAGAGCATCACTATCTGTAGCTCTGCCTCCACATCAAAACAGTGACTACCTATGTCTCCCCACCCCACTCCACACCTTTTGGGAGACAACTTAAACATTTTCATACAGAGTTCGTCAACATCACCTCGGACCAATGGGTCCTTTCTATTATCCAACATGGTTACTGTCTGGAGCTCATTACCACCTCTCCAAACATTCCCCCTTGCTCTCACAGGCTACTCCACGAGCACCTCACCCTTCTTAAACAGGAGGTACAATTTCTTCTTAAAGGGGCCATAGAGCCGGTCCCATTACAACACTAGGGAACAGGAGTATACTCCCTATACTTCCTCATCCCCCAAAAGGATGGCTGTCTCAGGCCTGTTCTGGATCTCAGACCCTTAAACCACTACATTCTATCAGAACACTTTTACATGGTCACTCTTCAAGATGTTATTCCCCTCCTACAACAGGGTGACTTTATCAGTCAATCAATCAGAGTTTATAAAGCGCAGCTACTCACCTGTTAGAGTTTCAGGGCGCTGGGGGAAAAAGGGGGTGTAGCGTGTACCCGAAGTGGATTAAAAAAAAAAGCCATGTCTTCAGTTCCTTTGTGAAGCTGGGGATGGAGATGGTTTGTCTGATGTGGATAGATAGGGCATTTGAGGTGGTGGTGGTGACGAGGTAGGAGAAGGAGCGTCCTCCTGTTCTGGTTTTCCTGATTTGGGGTACTTGAGCGAGCTGGGCTGAGCGTAGGGTCCTGTGGGGTATGTGGAAGTTGTGTCGCTGGTTAAGGTAGGCAGGTCCGGTGTTGTGGAGGGCTTTGTGTGCATAGGTGAGGATTTTGAAAGTGTTTCTTTTCTCAATGGGGAGCCTGTGCAGTGTAGGTAGGTGTTGTGAGAGTGTAGCAGTGTCAGGGTAGGTTGAGGATCAATCTGTCGGCGGTGTTCTGGATGTTTTGCAATTTGCGGGTGATTTATTATTATTTTTTTTTTTATTCCAGAGTAGAGTCAATTGCCGTAGTCCAGTCTACTGGTGATGAGGGCATGTGTGACGGTTTTCTATGCTCGAGGGGGATCCATTTGAAGTTCTTGCATAGGAGGCGGAGGGTGCGGAAGCAGGTGGAGGTGACTGAGTTGATCTATGCTGAGGTTGGGATCCAGGATGATTCCGAGGTTGCAGGCTTGGCTGTCGGGGGTAGGTGGTTTTCCGAGGTTGGATGGCCACCAGGAGTTACTCCATGCATTGGGTTGATGGCCCAGGATTAGTACCGCGGTCTTGTTTGTGTTGAGTTGAAGGCAGCTATCTCTCATCCAGTTGGCGACTGCTTTCATGCCCTCGTGGAAGTTGTGTCTGGCCTTGTCTGTTTTGTTGGAGAGGGAGAGGATGAGTTGAGTGTCGTCGGCGTACAGGATGATGCTTATTCCGAGCTTCTGACGATGCTGGCTAGCAGGGCCATGTAGACATTGAACAGCGTGGGGCTGAGGGAGGATCCTTGGGGTACTCTGCAGGTGGTGGGTTCTGCGCGGAAGGGGGAGAGTCTCACTCAGTGCATTCTGTCGGAGAGGAAGGACTGGATCCAGTCGGGGACCTTGTCTCTAATGCCGGCTTCGTGGAGTCTTCTTATCAGGGTGTGATGGGAGACTGTGTCGAACGCTGCAGAGAGGTCAATTCGGATGAGTGCCGCCATCTCTCCTTTGTCCAGTAGGGAGCGGATGTCGTCTGTTGTGGACAGTAGGGCCGTTTCGGTGCTGTGGTTTGACCTGAATCCGGATTGGGAGATGTTGAGGATGTTGTGGCTTTCCAAAAACGTGGGGAGTTGGCTGTTGACTGCTTTTTCTATGATTTTTGCAGAAAATGAAAGTAGGGAGATGGGCCTAAAGTTTTTGAGGTCGGTGGGGTCAGCCAAGGGTTTCTTGAGAAGGGGGTTGATCTCTGCATGTTTCCAGCCGTCTGGGACGGTGGCGACAGCTAGTGTGCAGTTGATGGTTAGGCAGAGCTTGGGGGCGATGGTGTCTGCAGCTCTGTTGAAGACGTGATGGGGGCATGGGTCCGTGGGGGCCCCGGAGTGTATGGACTCCATGGTTTTCAATGTATCTTTGGTGGAGAGGGGTGTCCAGGTGGAGATTGTGGGTTTGTTGGTGTCGATGGTTGGATGGGGGGGAGGGGATTCTGCACGTGGGTTGTCATTGTTGAAAGTGTCGTAGATGGTCTTGATTTTGTGGTTGAAGTAGGTGTTGAGTCTGTCGCATAGGTCCTGTGAGGGTGGGATGTCCGTTGTCTCTCTGTTGGGTTGGGCAGACTCATTGATGATGTTGAAGAGTTCCTTGCTGTTATGTGCTTGTGAGGGGATCCTGTCTTGGATAGCCTTCTTTCTGGGGTTTCTAATGATTTGGTGGTGTGCGGTGGTGGTGGTGGCGGCTTTAAAGTTGCTGTGGGCTTCTGGGGATTTAGTGTTTCTCCAGATTTTCTCAAGGCGGCAAAAGGTGCGTCTTGATTTCTGGAGTTCCGAGGTAAACCAGCTGGTTCTCTTTGCGTGGGTGTTGTGCGTGCTGCGGTGTTTGGGTCATCGTTGCGTGCGATGGTGGGTGCGGCGAGGGCGGCGGTGAGCTGATCGTCAGTTATTCTTGTCCAGTTTCTATGCGATGGCTAGAGTTGGGGTCTGGTGATGGTGGGCGAGTTGAAGGTGAAGTGGATGCATCAGTGATTTGTCCATGGGAGTTCTGTGGTGTCGCTCAAAGTAGCGGAGGTTCCTGTAGTGAAGATGGGATCGAGAGTGTGTCCTGCCGAGTGTGTTGGCCCTGTCACGATCTGTCGAAGACCTATGTTGTGGAGGTTGTCTAGGAGGGATTCGGTGTTGGGGTCTTGAGGTTTCTCGAGGTGGAAGTTGAGGTGTCCCAGCAGGTTGTAGTTGGTGGCTGCGATGGGTTGTGCGGAGATGAAGTCCGTGATGAGTCGGCGAAAGGTGTGCGGGGTCCGGGATGTTTGGCATGTTTATGGAGGGAGCGGATGTTGAGGAGGATGCACTGCAGGGGTTTTGGGTTCGGTGAGTTGTTGCTGTTGGGTTGTGCTGGGTCCCGGGTCTTGGTGGTGGTGCAGGTTTGACGGCAGCGGAGGCAGCTGAAGGGGCCATGTGTGTTGCCTGGAGCTGCTAGCTTGCAGTTTTTGCTACATCCTGGGTTGAGTGCGACTAGTACATCTGCGGTGTAGAGGCGGCGGGTGGCAGAACAGGGGTCCTGGTCGCGTTCAGGTCGCGGACGTGCCTAGACAGGCTTGCCTTAGGTACACCAGCGGCGCACCCGCCTCACGCGGCTGCACAGTAGCTGCCATGAAGTAGGGAGAGGGAAAGGGAGGCCATCTGGAAGGTGGGAGCGGAAAACGGCGCAAAAAAAGGGGCCAGGACCCTGGGGGCAGCAGCGGGGCTGCAGGGAAAGCAGCGGCAGGGGAGAGCGAGAGAGAGAGCGGAGTGAGGGGAGAAAAACGATGAGGAGAGAGCGAAAGACACAAAAGGAACAGAACACGGAAGGAAATACACACAAAGAGAGAACAGAGGCAAAAGAGGGCAGAGGGCAGCCCAATAGAAGAGCAGAGCTCTCCCACGAAACACCAGGGATGAGGCGCAGGCAGAAGCCTGCGGGTGGAGGAGGGCCTCGAACTCTTGACAGAGATCAGAGTTCAGAGGAACAGAAAGGCTTACTTGCCGGTGGAGCTACGAGGTGGCAGAGCAGTTAACTGACTAGGTCATTACCACTTTGACGGCCATAGATCTAAAGGAAGCCTACTTCCAAATCCCCATCCACCGTGTACATCGCAAATACTAGCAGGTCAAGGTCCTCCCTTTTAGAGTCACCACAGCTCCCAGTGTCTACACAAAGTGTTTAGCAGTAGTGGCAGCACATCTCGGGAGACACAACATACATGTGTTCCTTTACCTAGATGACAGGCTCATCAAAGCCAGCACGGTACTACAATGCCAACGTCACACTCAGATGACAGTGGACCTTTTCCATACTTTGGCCTTCACACTCACCATAACCAAAACCCACCTACAAACTATTCAAATACAACCTATCTAGGAGCTGTTATCAATGTAGAATTAGGGATAGCATATCCCAGTCCCGCTTGGGTTCTCAGTTTCCTGTCTCTTCTTCCCCAGTTTCGAGAGAATTGTTCATGCACGGTCTGTTAGGGATGATGGCCTTCTGCATTGCCATAGTTCCTCATGCAATACTTCACACGCATCCACTACAGCAGTGTCTGTCCCGTCAGTAGTCTCAGTCACAGGGACACCTGGAAGATCTAGTGTTAGATCGCCAAACTCACCGTTCTCTGCAATGGTGGAACACCACCAACTTGATGAAAGGGCGACCTTGTCTGGACCCTGTGTCTAGGTCATTCTGACCACAGATGCATCACTGACTGGTGAGGGCGCTCACCTTCAAGACCTCACAGTACAGCGCCTTTGGGATCTCAGTCACCAATCCCTTCATATCATTTATCATGAGCTTTAGGCCATTTCTTCATCACCTCTGTCACAAGGTTGTCTTAATGTGCACGGACAACATGACCGCCATGTTTTACCTACAGAAACAAGGGGAGATGCGGTCGTCCCAATTGTCACAACTCTCTCAGACCATATGAAAATGGGCTCTTCACCACCACATTCACCTTGTGGCAGAGTATCTCCCAAGAATGAACGAGTTTGCAGACCTGCTCAGCAGGATACAGCAACAAGTCCACGAATGGGAACTCCACCCGCAAGTCTTTCAAAAATGCTTCCATAAATGGGGAACTCCTCAGATGGGCCTTTTCGCCACAGCAGAAAACGCAAAATGCCCAAGCTTTGCTTCCACGTACCCACTCCCTCTATCCAAGGGCAACACTATGGATTAACTAGTCAGGGATATTTGTGTACACTTTTCCACCTCTCCCTCCATTCCATTTCTGGTTCAGAGGATCAGGCGGACATCTCTCACCATGATCCTTATAGGTGGCTCCTGAAGTCAGATTTTGGTTACTTAGGGTTGCATGCGAAATGTATGAACATTCTCAGGGAAGCTCGTAGACCCACAACCAGAGCTTGTTATGGTGCAAAATGGAAACGTTTTGTATGCTAGTGCCAATCCAAACATATTTATCCTATTAAAGCTACTGTCCAAGACAGTATTACTTGTGGCACTTACAAAAAGTAAATTGTTGCATATCTACAGAACAGACCACACACTTCTTTGTTCAGAATCCCAGGCGTCAAAGCTATCATGGAAGGCTTTAAAAGGGTTATTTCTCCCAGAGTGCCATCTGTACCATCCTGGAACCTCAATATTGTGCTTACCAGTCTCATGGGCCCTCCTTTTGAACCACTTCATTCATGCCTTCTTCAGTATCTTTCTTGGAAAAATTGGTGTTCTTAGTCACTATCAAATCACTCAGACGTTAGTGAGCTCCAGGCCCTAACCTTGGAAGAGCGTTTTTTCCATATTCATAGAGATAAGGTGGTCCTTTGCAGAATCCCGAAGTTCCTTCCAAAAGTACTTTCCCAATTTCATATCAACCGATCCATTGAACTAACAGTCTTCTTTCTGCAGCCTGGCTCAGTTGCAGAGAGAGCCCTCCACACTTTAGATGTTAAACGTGCATTGTTCTTTTACATTGTCTGAACTAAAGACTTTAGGAAAACCAAGCAGCTGTGTGTAGCTTTTCATTATCCCACAAAAAAAATCCAATATCCAAAAACAGCATAGCTAGGTGGATAGTGAAATGCATACAAACTTATTACTCCAAGGCAAAAAGACAACTTTCCAGAGCACACTCTACTTGGAAGAAGTAAGACACTATGGCTTTCCTTGGAAACAAACCCATAGCTGACATTTGTAAGGCAGCTGCATGGGCTACACCACAAATATTTACAGAACATTATAGTGTGGACGTACTTGCAAACCAGCAAGCTGGTGTAGGCCAAACAGTACTAAGAACACTTTTCCAGTCAACTGCATCTCCCACAGGTTAGCCACCGCTTTTATGGAGGGACTGATTTACAGTCTATGCAGAGCATGTGTATCTACAGCCACACATGCCATCGAACAGAAAATGATACTTACCCGGTAAGCATCTGTTTGTGGCATGTAGTGCTGTATATTCACATGAGCCGTCCCTCCAACCCGGACACCTGTGGCCGTTTCACTTATTTTTATACTTGTATATTGTTGTACATATATAATTACATTTGTATGGACTTCTTTCTCTGTACTTCCTGTAGACTCCTTTTCTCACCCGTTTGCGGGAAAATTATCTAAGAAAGGAGTCTGTGCCCATGTGCAGTATCCCTGAGAAGGAGTCACTCAATCCTGTGACTTGGAAATGGTTCTTCGAAGAAAAACAACTTGCAACACTCCAAATCCAACACTAGATGGCAGGAGTATGCAGAGCATGTGAATTTACAGCCAGGAACAGATGATTACTGGGTAAGTAACAGTTTCTTTCCTTGTTGTTATCACTTCACTCAGACCGTGTCTGTGTCAGTGAGTTTCAAGCATTAACTTTAGAATAACCCTTCTTCCAGTTAGATAGAGATAGGTTGGTACTCCGTAACCATCTTAAATTTCTTCCAAAGGTGGTTTCTCAATTCCACTTTAATCTATTGAATTGCCCTTCTTATTATTCCCAACCTGACTTTGTTGCCAAAAGGGCTCTACATACCTTACATGTAAAAAGAGCTCTTATGTACTATATCGACAAAACTAAATCATTTAGGAAAACACAACTCTTTGTTTCTTTTTCAAGACCACACAAAGGAAGGGTATTCTCTAAGTCATGTATTGCATGTTGGATTGTTAAATGCATTCAAACGTGCTATAGTAAAGCTAAAGGAACTTTACCTTTCCCTCCTAGAGCTCACCCCAATCATACAAAAGACGTTTCAGTGGCTTTCATAGAAAGTATACCTATAGCTGACATATGTAAAGCAGCTACATGGTTTACACCTCATGCATTTACAAAACATTGCTGTCTAGATCTGCTGACTTTCAGCAGGCCAATTTGGGCCAAGTAGTTCTAACTCCGTTATTTCAAACAGGAGCCCCCACAGGATAGCCCCCGCTTATGGATTTAGCCACAGTCTATGGAGACTGTGCTAAGCATGTGTATCGAAGGTCCCTGCAGCTGCCAAGGGGCCTTAGACAGGGGCAGCTGCCAAGGTGCGCCCCTATCCCCCCCCCCCCCCAACCGGAGTCCCAAGGGGCCCCCTTAGCACACTACACTGTGCAAAGGCAGCAGGCCCCTGACTAGGTACAGGGGGAGGAGGCCCCCTCCAGGACTTTTCAGGGGGGCCCTCAAGTTTCGTTATGCCACTGCAAGCAAGGGGAGTCGCCGCACTACCTCGTGATTCGAAAGACTTACTTTGAAGAAAACCAACTTGCATACATCCAAGAACCAATCACAAGATTATGCTAAGCATGTGAATCTACACCAATACATGCCACAAACAGATGCTTACTGCGTAAGCAACATTTTCCTTTTTAATGATTAGTAATATGATGATTTCTAATATGGGAAACAATGTGCCTGTGCATAAGCATGATGAGTTAGTTAAATGTGTTTATTGGCAAATGTTTTTATTCATTTCTCCATTTCAGTTTGTGTTCCTTGTTCCCATTTATTATCATTGAAGTTCCACTGCTAAGCGCTGGAAAGTAGCTAAGAGAGCACAGTACCACAAGTTGTCGGTAGGGGCATTGCTCAGTGAAATGATTTCTCTATTTATGGACCAAAGACAGGAGCTGTCCAGAGATGCAGGTTATTTAACTTTTATATAGTGTTTCTGCATCACAAATGAGTATTAAAGCACTGTGCACATAATTAAACTTAATGGGGAAATTATTTCAAACAAATTGATTGATAAAGTAGAGCTATATTAGTCAGACCAATTTGAGCAGTATTGAAACGTTGCAACATTGCCCTGGGCCATAATGAAAGCAAGGGCAGTGGCCTCCTTGACTCATTGTTGGGTAGTCTTCACATATGTACATTATAATTTACACTGGCTACCTGTAATGTTCCAAATCAAGATCACAATATAAGTGGTGAGGTAAAACGTTTTTCCGCATCTCCTGATCTGAAGAATGTAACACAGTCTCGCTTGGTGCAGGTGACTTCTTCTGCTCAACTTTTGTACCAGTTCATAAATTAGTAAACTATTGCTTCAGATCTGTTACCTGCAGCTTGTCCATGAATCCAGTAAGCCATTGTAGAGAATAGTATAATGAGAACATTGTTTTCACGAAACATATTAATAAAATTGGCAATGCATTAGCAATCTAGATAAATCTCAGGAGTTTTCTGTATATCATGTATAGTCTTAGAACTGTCTTTGAACTATGTTACTTTTTACCTTCATGTTTATTTCATGGCAGAATGTTTTTGATTGCCTGTTACTAGGATCCTGACTGTTTAAAGAAGAGTCAAGGCGTGGGCCCAATCAGAAAAGTCCTACTGGTCAAAGAAGATCATGAAGGATTAGGGATTTCAATTACAGTAAGGATACTCTTTATAACACGGTTGATTGTCTAAAAGGACCATTTAGTTACGAGCAGAAAACAATCCTTGACGCACCTAAAGATAGAGTTTCATAGTGTTTATTTTGATTCAACCGAATTGTATAGTGGTTATGGACTGCAGGATATTAAGGCACTTAACATGAAACTCAATATGAACATAGCATTACCTTAAACCATAAAAACATTTGAAATCTAGATAATACTGTAGATGGAGAAATACAGGCATTGTAGAAACAGCACAGCACAATTGTATGATGTATGTCAGTTAATTTTCGGGGAACAGTGTTTGTAGGGTACTAGTAGCATTTACAGATCACTTGGACATAGGACACTGGTTATTATTGTTATGTATTACACATTTATATCTATATATATTACCTAGTGGGGACCGCCACTAGGTAGTTATTGTTAGGACCCGGTATCTATAAGAAGTTGCTTTTGCAGACAGGGAGCTGCATCTTTAGCAGCTCCCTGTGTGCAAAAGGAATGTCGGATCCTGCAGGAGGTGTGCAGCCGGCTGGGACCTCAGGGGCCTTCAGGCTTCCCTTGCGGTTCCTTTGCATACTGGGTACCCTGCAGAGCACCCAGGACAGATGGCTGAGATCGGCCGGGGGAGGATGGCGCGTGCCCCCCTCCCCCCCAAAAATAAATATATATCAAGGCTGGCCCTGGGAGATGGAGTTCCTGGGGCCCGAAATTGTCTGGGGAAGGGAGGTTGCACACCGCCCCCTCCATTTAGTGCAGGCCAGGGATGGGGGCCCAGGGGCTGAAATCGGCTTGGTTCCCCTACACTAGACCTTCGATTAGCAAGGTAGCACTTACTAATTAACCAGTAGAAAGTGCTCCAGTTGGATAGACATTGTATTGAAAATTGTGGACTATTGTTGGATAAACAAGCTTTCCTTCTGGCCATGATGCTTATTTCAGAGAAATTAAACCTCAATAGGAAACGCTTACAAATATAAATGTACTAGACGCCCCAGTTGAAACTCCAATTCTGGAAAGGACAAATTATCCCAACTAGTGGGCTTGGCATAGGCAAAGCAAGTGTGTTTACTCCCTGATTCCATATTGAAAAACTGTCTGAAATGCTTTGCGGAAGTGAATGCATCTTTCACCTATTGGAGCTCAATCAGACACTCTCACAGCCACTCTCACATCCAGAGACACCCTCTCACACCTATTCTCACACCCATAGAGACAGGCCCTGTGGGCAACTCCCACTGTGCATGGCCAAAGGCTGTGCACAGTGTGGGGTTGGGTGGCTAGGGGGGTTGGTTGCAGGGACTGGTCACAGGCCAGGCCCTGCGGCCAACCTCGGCCATGCCCGGCATGGGGTTGGGTGTTTAAAGGGAGTTGGCCACGGGTCCTGGTCACAGGCCAGGCCCTTCGGCCAACCCCACCGCACACGTTGTTGAATTAACATATAGTAATGAAAATTACTTTATGCTAAAAAATAAAAATAAAGTAGAAATTCACTGAAAAAAACAAAGGTTAAAGGGACATTATAGTTAGGAAATTTAATTTTAAAAAACCTTAAAAATTAACATAAAAACCAAAGGGTACAGGGATGTTATAGTTGGGTTCAGATTTTACACACACCAAACATAGAAATTCAGCTTTTATAGTTAATTATTTCAAGTAAAAATAACTTGTGCCCTAAGGTAACAGTAACTCGCGCCCTTGCAATGCACAGTTACCGCATCAATAATTTTACTGCAAATGTTAGCAGTATTATCAATGATGTCATAGAAGATGTCATGAGTGATGTAATATCTGGGGTAATTAGCAGTGCATGGTAAGGGTGCAAGTTATAGTTACCTTAGTGCTCGAATTATAGTTGAAATAACTCAAATTGTAAAAGCTGGTTTTCTATGGTTTTGTGAGTGTGAAATCTGAACCTAGCTATAACATCCCTTTAACGTTTGTTTGTTTTTTTTATTAAATTTCTATGTTTTTTTTTAAATTCTGTTTCCTAGCTATAACGTCCCTGTAACACTCGTTTTGTTCAGTAAATTTCTAGTTTTTTTTAGCAAGTAATATGCCCATCGCAATGCAGGTCGGGGTTGATGGCCCGGCATTGTGCTGCCCCCCACCCAAGCTTGCTGTGTCTGCCATCCATTGTCCATGCCCATGCTCCCTCTTTACAGCCCTGTGTGGCTGTTGCTCTGCCACTGCCCTCCCAGGCTGCCCTGAACAGTTAGCTTACTGTCCCATCCACCTCCTCCCTGCCCTCTGTTGTCCGAGTATATGCACCAGCCCCTTCCCTCCTGCCCAGCATGGTCTGATGTGCTGCCACTAGCCTCCATTTAGCTCAATATCCCTGCCCACTCCTCCTGCCCTCGGTTGCTCAATTATGTGCCTCATCATTGTACTCCTTCTTAGCATGTGTACTGAGCTTGCTGCCTCTACCCTCCTTCCCCCTGCCCTCCAATGTCTGCGTGCAAGCCCCTTCTCCCTCCTGTTTGCCCACCATGTTCTATAGACCTGCCACTGCCCATCCTATCTACTCTGAATGTTCTGTTGAACTGCCCCTCCCACCTAGCATGGTCAGATGGCTGCTGCCTGTCCCTGCCATCTCCATCCGCCTTTCTGAGTTCCATGCCCCTGTACCTGACTCCTTCTTCCCAGAAGCACAGTGATGTGATGGACACACCTCTGTCTGGTAGGAGCACATGACTAGCAGGTCGGACACTGGCAAGAAATGCAAGGATAGCTCGAAAAAAGTGGTGATCAAAGCCAAACTAGGTAAGGGTGATCATTGGTTACCCCCAAATGAGCCAATCAAGCTCCCAAAATGTTTCTTTTCAGGCCCATCACCGGCAAAACATAAACCACAAATCTCTAACAGGCAGCAAAGGAAAGCCACTCTAATGTCCTCTTAAATGTTGTATTTCCATGGCACAGCACAGCAAACATCAGACATGGGTCTGTCACCTCTGGGTACACTTCTTTGAATGTTGTAGCTAATAAAGATATGGTGTGCTTCTTGATAATAAATAATTACTTTAATCGTGAACAAGCAAGTTTGGTACAGGAACCCAGAGGTGCAGGCACTGCCTTTAACCCTCCGCACCAACTCCCCCACCAGGGAAGTCACACACTAACACTCTAAAGTAAGAAAACTTAATACAGAATGCTCTTTATCTCACAAGCTGTGTAATGGAGATGGAGGAATAGCTAAATATTTTGAAGTCTTAAATGCTCAAATTAAACTTGGGAGTTTAAGTGATAGTTCTCATGGCAATGACAAGGTATGGTTTGCATAATGAACCTAACAAGTGAGTTTTGTTTTGAAACATAACTTCACTTCAACTGTTAGTTTTTTATTGCAAAGCATTTCAGGAGTGTTTTGGATAATGTACTCCATTCACCTATCATGCACTCATCACACACGGGGAACAGCTTTCAGAGCCTGCAACTAGGCCCCAGGGCAACCAGCCTGCTATTCCTATTGGGCTCTTCATCTGTCCACAGCAATGATGACCCCCTTCCTTTCTTTTTTTTTTTTTTTTTTTTTTTTTTTTTAAAGAAAAGAAAATTACATCTTCTGATACATATATTTTCGATTTTTCTTAGAATATTACCACACCTTTGTTCATATCAACCCCCTTCTGGGTCTTAGAACCAGTCATTATGCCATCCCTTTTCTGTGGGATAAATAAACTAATGTTTGCAGTGGGTGGCTTCATCATAAATCCCTAAAAATATAAGACTTCACCTGGTGTCCCATGCCCACTGCAGTAAGTCAGCACTGACTCTCAAAATATTTATTACTTGATATAGTCTGTGATGCAAATAGTTTCAGAGACTGATTGATTATGTTAATAGGTGTGTGAAAGGGGAAGCGCGTTAGTTGCAGAGAGGAGGGGCAGGAGCCCTTTGAAAAACTGGTCGCGCTCCCGCCGTCACGGTAAGCGCGTTTGCTGTGGAGATGAGGGGCAGGAGCCCTTTAAAAAAACGGTCGTGCTCCCGCCATCGCGGGAAGCGCGTTTGTTGCAGAGAGGAGGGGCAGGAGCCCTTTGAAAAACTGGTCGCGCTCCCGCCGTCGCGGGAAGCGCGTTTGCTGTGGAGATGAGGGGCAGGAGCCCTTTAAAAAACCGGTCGCGCTCCCGCCGTCGCGGGATGCACGTTTGTTGCAGAGAGGAGGGGCAGGAGCCCTTTGAAAAAACTGGTTGCGCTCCCGCCGCGCTGGAGGCGCCCGGGCCAAGGGCGGGCCCGTCATTGCCAGGAAGAGGCAGGGCAGGGCCACCCCCCTGACATCCACCCAAAAGAAGTCCGGTTCAGTTAGCCCAATGAGCAGGGCTACCTAAAGGTACTGTGCTGGTGATTATTCCTTAAAATAAAAGAGGGTCTTCAGGAAGTGCGCTTTTGGTGCTGCTGAGAAGGAGCACTGATTTCTAGTTTGAAGGACGCGCCCCCCCTCACGCAAGGACTGACATAGGCGGTTTACACGTAAGGCGTAAGTCCTGCCTATAACCCCATAACTGCAGGGGACTTGGTGTGGTTAAAGGCCGTGACTGGACATCTGAACCAACTAGGGTCTGACTATAATCTTCCAGTCAGGGGATCTGAGTTTGATATATCCGTTAAAGTAATTTACAGTAACCTATCTTGGACAAAGGGACTAGCCTGTCAAAATGGGAAAACATAAGGGAGATAATGGGGGAAGGGAATCCACCCAGGAGGCCCCCCCCACCCAGGCTAATAACAAGCTACCTAACGTCTGTAATGGGTGCCATTGAGACAGAGATAGGGAGGGTGGAAGCTTCCCTGGAGTCGTCTCTTGAGAAAGCAGGAAAGGCTGGGGAGGGGGGACGGAACCCGTCGGCAACACTGCTGCCGAGCAAGACCCAGAAAAGAAACCCCTGTGTAATAACAGAAATTGATTTAATCGATTTAATTACTCCTACAACTCCAGAGAGTCCACCTTAAAAAAAAAAAAAGCAGGCAAATAATCCCCTCCCAAACGGCAGTAACCCCCATACACCAAGTCGGACTTCCTGTAGATAGGGAAGGCATAGGAGAGTCCTCACCAGGAACTAAGATGACCAAGAACAAATGTCCTTTTAAAACCCAAAAAATAAAACAAACTATAGGGAAGCAACCAAAAGACAGTAAAAATCTGGATTTAATTAAAACATGTTTTTTGCAAATTGAAGACCAACTTAGAGACATTAAAAAGCTATGCTCGTCAGTTCTGGAGAAAGTGGCCATTCTTGAACACAAGGTTGAATCTTTAATGAATATAAAACCCGAACCACCGAAGGTAGAATCTGAGAACATTCATTCCATTCCTGAATATTTACCAGCTCCACCTACTCATCAGCATCAGAACTTTAGAATATCTCCTGCCCATAACCCAACCCAAAAACCCCTGAATGTAGAGGCCTCACATCATTTTACCAATCCACAATATCAGTGGGGCACAAATAAACGGGAAAGCCGCCGGGGCCAGGAAACTATAAGTACTCAGGTAGCCTGCCCAAGGATACCTTTGGCATGTAACCCCTATGTTCTAATTTTGGAAAATTCCCCTATATTGGAAAGCACCCACTCCGAATCCCATATGTCTCTACTGAATAAAGTGACTCATTGGGTAGGAAAACACACGGGAGGGCAGGCTGACTTCCATAGGGACATCTTAGCTGTAAGAAGGGTACCTTGGGTTGGCTCATCCCTTAAAACATCACCTGGGGATTGCATTATAATACATTTTAGGACCCCCCGGATCGTTAATGCTCTGTTTCACCATCTCTCACCTATGAGATTATCTGTAGGGCCTATAAGAGTCCAACGTTTGACTAAGTTTATTCATCCGTTATCAAACCCATGCCATCCTGATTCAACCTACTCTGGGATTCAGAATCCCAATACCCTTGGTCTCTCTAATCCCTCTGACACTGCTTTGACATTATCTAATAGGTATGAGATCCTGACCTCATTAGAGCAGTTAGATTGACAATCACTAATTGAGCCACCCTCGCAAGATCCTCTGGAGACAAATGTACTCTCACAGTCCCCCTTAGAATCTAAAGGAGTCCCTAATATACGTGATATATCACAATTTCTAGATATACCCTGGCTTAGATATGTTTATCTTTCTCTCCTATCATTAGGACTAGGAGATTTTTTTCTTAAACCAGATACTTTAACAAGACAGGACATTAAGAAGGTTAAAGACATATTCTGGCAGAAAAATCAGGATATGGACCCAGCCTCTAGTTTAATGAGTCAACGGACAAGCTATGAGACACAACAACCTCAACCAAAGTTGTACTTGACCATCATTAATCATGAGCGACAAAGGTTTTTACTCACAAGACTACGTCTAAACACCTTACATTATCTGGCAGCATTCCCAGTTGCTGGAACCTGGTTTAAGATCCTCCCTCCCTGTTGCTGCGATGGAAAGACATCTCAAAGTACATTACATTTTATGCTTTTCTGCACTTTATATACCGTTCCAAGAAAAAGGTTTTTACGTCCGCTATTCCAGTCTAACAGCATTAGAACTACCCAACTTGCTTACTCCCACTTACATGATCTGGGAAATATGGACATAATTCTGGCTGTGCTAAACTTTATACATGCTGCTTTTGGTGTTCGGAAAATGTATTAACAATGTTTTTAGAAATTTTATGACTGTGAAATTCTGTATGTTATTTATTTATTTATGTCTTTTATGGTCTTTTTGCACCGAATAAAGTAAACTAAAGAAAGGTGTGTGAAATTGTCCTCAATGGAGTGACTCAGTTGTTGAGTGCATTGTAGAGTATTTTTAATTGGTGGCTGTGTGGGTGAATAATGATTGGCATTTTGGTATATAATGATGTTGGTCCAAGTGCAAGTTGGTTAATGTGTGAGTCTTTAATGGTGTGTTTTGATGTATGATGGTAATTGTTTTGTTGTATAAATGTGGCTTTGTCAGTTATTGATAGTAGATTTGTCACTTCTGTTATTCCTCGAGTAAGCTTACAAAGTCCTATTTTTGTGAGTGAATCGTTGGTTTATGTTTGTAAGTCAGTAAAAGGATGTATGATTCTGTGACTGTAATGCAGTCATGCTGTAGAGCATTTGAAAAAGAGGACTGTGGGTGTATGATGAACATTGTTTTGGTATATCATGTGTTGAGCATGTACTATTGTTGTTTGTCTGCATGAAGGTAGATGGATCAGTGTATAATGACATGTCGGTGTAAGATAGTGACTACATGGCTATTTGATGTTGGTTTTATAGGTATTTGTTGTTGAGTGTAGAAATGCTCCCACTAGGCCGTAATTATGTTTTGGTTTACTCACATTAACAATGGCACTTGAACATGCAACTTTTGTCAGTAGTACTCAGTAACATTTTCTGATAAATTAAAATAGATCAATTGAGCCCTTTCATCAAATGCTTTAGTTGTAACTGGAATATGGTAGTCGAAGAATACCAATAAATGCAACACACAATTTACATCCTGTTTGTGCCACATCAGTGTCAATGTGATAAAACTGTTACATGCACAAGCATATTTTTTCATTCTTTTAGGCATTGAAAGCATTCATCAACACATGATAGATTGTTCAATTGTCCAAGCCATTATATTTATCAGAAAAGAAGAGGCTTAGTCCCTGTTGCAGATATATATTTGTGACCTGAAAAAGAAATTGACTCTCGCTCTTCTTACCGTTATGTAACATTTCCTTAAAAATACTGGATTCAGTGGTTAATATTTCTTCATGTGGTATTCTGTACCTACGAGCTTGCTCTATGGGATCAAGAGAATGTCCGTTGTCCTTTGTTGCGGTTACTTTGAGTTGTGTGTCTACACTACATGCTGTAGTTCAGACATTTTGTTTAGTCTGTTCTCAGCTTTATGGAGGCTTTGAATCTTTTTGGATTCCCTTTGGAGTTTAATTCTCTAAGATGAACAACCTCTTTCCTGTGTTTTACAGTCTCTGGTACACTCAGTCTATGGTCATTTCCGTGTGCCTCCTTTTCTGTAAGTGCTGATAAATCAATTTTTTGATTTGTTGATTCATTTTCCCCACATCATTCAAATTACCTGGGCAGAATAATATGAACACCCCATTCCTTGTATTGAAGTTTGAATTTATTTTAAGAATCTCCTTTTTGTTGTTGCACATTAATTCGGATCTAGGTATTATTTGTTCAGATGGCACAGGAACCATATCTATGGTGTCCTATTAATGGTGGTGTTTTGCTTTCACTAATATCCGAGCTGACAAAAATCTCTGGAATGCACTTCTTAGTTCAAAGAAGACATTTATTATTACGTCACCACGAGGTTCCTAAAAAGAGATTAGTAGCAAATATATGTGATTATATTATATTATAGCATAATTGCAAAGCAAAGAATAAAGACAAATTGATCACTGTAGGGCCTGCCAAGCTCTTCGTCTTTCTCATGCCAGCAAGAAGATGACCCCATTCAACTGCGAGAAAGAGATGTCCACCCTCACGGGACAAGTGTCAGGCATTTGATGTCCAATCCTGACGAGGTCTCGGAAATTCCCTCGCTACTGAGCAGGGCCACCTCTTTTCTAGCTTAAACAACCATAGAAAGAGCCTTCTAGAAGGCACCCCCCCCTCTCAGATGGAAATATTAAAAAATGCTGGCTACTGTAGGTCAGAGTTGGAAGACAAACAATGAAAACTGGCCAGCCTTTTAAGGCTCTCCTTCCAAGGCCGACCTGTTCCCTGCACTGAAGAAAACAAAAAATATGTGCTCTCTTATCATGAACTGTTCGTGTTCGGTGAGGAAGAAACAAGCTTAGTTTACCATGTGGAAAAACACAGCTCAACTGCAATGTCTTAACTGCAACGTCTAACACCACAAAAAAGGCAATAGGCATCTAAACTGAATACAAAATGTAATCTGCAACTGGTGAACACTGAACAAATAATATGCAAAGTGGTGCAACACAAAGTCAGTGGTCAAAAACATCTATTTTCATTACATCTCCACACTCTGACCAATGACTTTCTGTACATTTCTCTTATTTAAAATAAAAAGAAAACATCATAGGCAAATCAGGTTTGCATTGTATACAGCAACATAATGCAATAATAAAAGCAATCGCTGTAAAGCAATGGGAGTTGATAACATAGTGATCTTCTAAACAGTTGTAGGAAAGTACCATCTTGCCTGGCATGTTACCCCCATTTTTCACTGTATATATGTTGTTTTAGTTGTATGTGTCACTGGGACCCTGGTAACCCAGGGCCCCAGTGCTCATAAGTGTGCCTGAATGTGTTACCTGTGTAGTGACTAACTGTCTCACTGAGGCTCTGCTAATCAGAACCTCAGTGGTTATGCTCTCTCATTTCTTTCCAAATTGTCACTGACAGGCTAGTGACCATTTTTACCAATTTACATTGGCTTACTGGAACACCCTTATAATTCCCTAGTATATGGTACTGAGGTACCCAGGGTATTGGGGTTCCAGGAGATCCCTATGGGCTGCAGCATTTCTTTTGCCACCCATAGGGAGCTCTGACAATTCTTACACAGGCCTGCCACTGCAGCCTGAGTGAAATAACGTCCACGTTATTTCACAGCCATTTTTACACTGCACTTAAGTAACTTATAAGTCACCTATATGTCTAACCTTTACCTGGTAAAGGTTAGGTGCAAAGTTACTTAGTGTGAGGGCACCCTGGCACTAGCCAAGGTGCCCCCACATTGTTCAGAGCCAATTCACTGAACTTTGTGAGTGCGGGGACACCATTACACGCGTGCACTACATATAGGTCACTACCTATATGTAGCTTCACCATGGTAACTCCGAATATGGCCATGTAACATGTCTATGATCATGGAATTGCCCCCTCTATGCCATCCTGGCATTGTTGGTACAATTCCATGATCCCAGTGGTCTGTAGCACAGACCCTGGTACTGCCAGACTGCCCTTCCTGGGGTTTCACTGCAGCTGCTGCTGCTGCCAACCCCTCAGACAGGCAGCTGCCCTCCTGGGGTCCAGCCAGGCCTGGCCCAGGATGGCAGAACAAAGAACTTCCTCTGAGAGAGGGTGTGACACCCTCTCCCTTTGGAAAATGGTGTGAAGGCAGGGGAGGAGTAGCCTCCCCCAGCCTCTGGAAATGCTTTGTTGGGCACAGAGGTGCCCAATTCTGCATAAGCCAGTCTACACCGGTTCAGGGACCCCTTAGCCCCTGCTCTGGCGCGAAACTGGACAAAGGAAAGGGGAGTGACCACTCCCCTGACCTGCACCTCCCCTGGGAGGTGTCCAGAGCTCCTCCAGTGTGCTCCAGACCTCTGCCATCTTGGAAACAGAGGTGCTGCTGGCACACTGGACTGCTCTGAGTGGCCAGTGCCACCAGGTGACGTCAGAGACTCCTGCTGATAGGCTCCTTCAGGTGTTAGTAGCCTTTCCTCTCTCCTAGGTAGCCAAACCCTCTTTTCTGGCTATTTAGGGTCTCTGTCTCTGGGGAAACTTTAGATAACGAATGCATGAGCTCAGCCGAGTTCCTCTGCATCTCTCTCTTCACCTTCTGATAAGGAAACGACCGCTGACCGCGCTGGAAGCCTGCAACCCTGCAACATAGTAGCAAAGACGACTACTGCAACTCTATAACGCTGATCCTGCCGCCTTCTCGACTGTTTTCCTGCTTGTGCATGCTGTGGGGGTAGTCTGCCTCCTCTCTGCACCAGAAGCTCCGAAGAAATCTCCCGTGGGTCGACGGAATCTTCCCCCTGCAACCGCAGGCACCAAAAAGCTGCATTACCGGTCCCTTGGGTCTCCTCTCAGCACGACGAGCGAGGTCCCTCGAATCCAGCGACGCTGTCCAAGTGACCCCCACAGTCCAGTGACTCTTCAGCCCAAGTTTGGTGGAGGTAAGTCCTTGCCTCACCTCGCTGGGCTGCATTGCTGGGAACCGCGACTTTGCAGCTGCTCCGGCCCCTGTGCACTTCCGGCGGAAATCCTTTGTGCACAGCCAAGCCTGGGTCCACGGCACTCTAACCTGCATTGCACGACTTTTTAAGTTGGTCTCCGGCGACGTGGGACTCCTTTGTGCAACTTCGGCGAGCACCGTTTCACGCATCCTCGTAGTGCCTGTTTCTGGCACTTCTCCGGGTGCTACCTGCTTCAGTGAGGGCTCTTTGTCTTGCTCGACGTCCCCTCTCTCTGCAGGTCCAATTTGCGACCTCCTGGTCCCTCCTGGGCCCCAGCAGCGTCCAAAAACGCCAAACGCACGATTCGCGTGTAGCAAGGCTTGTTGGCGTCTTTCCGGCGGGAAAACACTTCTGCACGACTCTCCAAGGCGAGGGGGATCCGTCCACCAAAGGGGAAGTCTCTAGCCCTTTTCGTTCCTGCAGAAACCTCAGCTTCTTCTGTCCAGTCGAAGCTTCTTTGCACCCGCAGCTGGCATTTCCTGGGCATCTGCCCATCTCCGACTTGCTTGTGACTTTTGGACTTGGTCCCCTTGTTCCACAGGTACCCTAGATTGGAAATCCACAGTTGTTGCATTGCTGGTTTGTGTCTTTCCTGCATTATTCCTCTAACACGACTCTTTTGTCCTTAGGGGAACTTTGGTGCACTTTGCACTCACTTTTCAGGGTCTTGGGGAGGGTTATTTTTCTAACTCTCACTATTTTCTAATAGTCCCAGCGACCCTCTACAAGGTCACATAGGTTTGGGGTCCATTCGTGGTTCGCATTCCACTTTTGGAGTATATGGTTTGTGTTGCCCCTATCCCTATGTTTCCCCATTGCATCCTATTGTAACTATACATTGTTTGCACTGTTTTCTAAGACTATACTGCATATTTTTGCTATTGTGTATATATATCTTGTGTATATTTCCTATCCTCTCACTGAGGGTACACTCTAAGATACTTTGGCATATTGTCATAAAAATAAAGTACCTTTATTTTTAGTATAACTGTGTATTGTGTTTTCTTATGATATTGTGCATATGACACTAAGTGGTACTGTGGTAGCTTCACACGTCTCCTAGTTCAGCCTGAGCTGCTTTGCTAAGCTACCATTATCTATCAGCCTAAGCTGCTAGACACCCTATACACTAATAAGGGATAACTGGGCCTGGTGCAAGGTGCAAGTACCCCTTGGTACTCACTACAAGCCAGTCCAGCCTCCTACAACAGTCAAACCAGACACTCGTAGAATTAAAGGACTGAAGCTTATATATTCTGATTGGGATGATAACTGATTGAATAGTGTCTTTAGGATAGCAAGTTAGTGTAAAATGAGATGAAAACATCATGAGTTATAATCATGAAAAGGTCCACGGTCCACCTGAAAGGTTTGCTGGAATGTAAGTGAAAGTCAGGTTTCCACCCGAAAAACAGCCAGCCAACTGGCAGTTTTGCTTAATGAGACTGGCAGCAGTCATCAGATGATAAAAAGCCATGGGTTAGTTCCAGTGGAAGAATGTAATCAAACAAGTTGACAGAACATCCATGGTACTCTGTATTGTTCCCATGTAGATCTTGAATCAGTGAAGCACAATTAGCGCTAAATGGCTCCATAGGTTTTGTACTTTAAAAGCAGCAGGAGCATTGCACAAAGGTTAACAATCAGGTTCAGGTTGGGTGTGCGGTCCCTCCCCCGACCCCACATGCAAATGCCCGAAGCATACTCATGGTCAGTGGCAAGTTGTAGTAAGATCTGCAAAAGAAACAGATATGACTTTTCTTGCAAATAACATTTGTCATCTGAAATGTGCTCTCATTTTTCCTTTCCTTGTTTTATATTCAGCAGGGCGTTATTTGCTTTAAGTTCTGCAGATTCTGGAGGGCCATTTGCGGATTCAACCCACCCCCTAGCACTGAGGGTTTTATCTGCTGAACTTCCCTTTCCTTGCATTGTCAGAAGGGTTGGGGCAGTCCCCTTCCTTACCAAACATCCATACACTACACTTATGACAAGTTTGGCAATTCGGTCTCCAATTTGAATGAATATGTCAACTTCTCTACTATTTAACAGAATAACTTTCATTTCTCCTTGGTAATCACTCCCCCTAAAACCTGAATACTTTTAAGGGCCAACACAGATCTGGGAGCAATCAATCCAAAAAGCTCTGGCAGAATCTGTATTCCAACACCTGTTTCACACAATGCCATGTCTAGGGGTTTTAGTCTGTAAGCTTGTGAAGCATATAAGTCAAGACCTGCAGATTCAGGTGTGGCTCTGTAAGGAGCTAACACTCCAGGTTGTATTTCCCAGTATGCAGTGGTATTGGTGGCCACAAGTGGTTGTATTTGCAAAGCTGGAGTTAACATTCGCATCAAAGGTGTTTCAGCATTTGTTAATGGTCTATTGTTCAGAATCTGGAGGGCTTCATTAAATGCTCTCTCCAGTTTTTCAAAGTTCCATCAGATAATTTTCGCAATTGAGCTTTCAGTAAACCATTAATTCTCTCAATCAGTCCTGAGACCTGTGGATAATAAGGAATATGATATATCCACTCAATATTGTGCTGAGAACAGTAGTCCTGTACCAATTTGCCTTTGAAGTGTGACTTAGTGTCACTCTGGATCTGGAGTGGTACTCCATAGTATAACATTAACAAGTCCAGAGTTCTGGTATTGTGCCGAGTAGCACGTTAGCAAGGGACAGCAATCAAGTATCCAGAATAAGTTGCCACTACGGTGCAGGCATATTGACACCCCTGACTAATCGGTAGTGGTCCAATGTAATCAATTTGCCATATCTGTCCTGGTAACGTTTCTCTCCCCAACTGACCTTTGACTGTTTGCAGGACAGATCTCTGTGTGCTGACAAATAGGACATTGCAAAAGTACAGTTTTTGTCAAATCTAGGGGAATGTGCATCCCTTTAATCTCTGCCCACCTGTAAGTGGCTTTTTCTCCCAGGTGTCCACATTTCTGGTGTGCCCACGTAGCCATCCCCACCAGGTCAGAAGTTTGGGTTGACACTTCTGCCTCTGAACTTTTGTCTTTGACGTTTGCAAGGTAATTAAACCAGCATTCTAATGAGTCAATGAGCATCTATGACTTTACTCTGTTGTAACATTCCCCAAACGTCCTGCCACAACTCTACGTTCCTGTTACTTCTTAGTACAAAAGTTGTTTTCTTCCACTCATACCAGTTAATACTTCAGTGATCTTCCAGTGTCTGTCGATGATCTTTTCAAATGTGTAATTGTGGTTCTCCTGTAAGTGGCTACATAACCTATATCAGTGTTTTCCTTATTATCTCTCAGCATTAATAATGTTTCCTTTGTTGTATTCCAGGCACATACCAATTACCTTTTTGGTAGTCTTTTGGAATATCCTCTTGCTGATATTTTAGTCTCAGGTGTTTTTGCATGTTTAAAGAAATAGTCTTTAGACATGCAGTTTCTAAATGTTGTTTTTGTATTGATGAAAAAAGTGTCATCTATGGCCCTGATTTTTTTTAAATCCAATAAACAGATTTTTTTATGGTGGCAAATAAATGTTTTATGCATATGTCTTGAGCGTTCATTCAGCCATTCATGGATGGAAGTCTTACACTTGCTCATCTGTACCATTCCAAATTAGGAATATATTGTCAGTATATCTGATCCAGAATAATATGTATTATATATATGGATTGTTATTATAAATCAATTTCTTCTCTTATTCCTCTGTCAAGAGAATATCCATTTTGGAGCAAATGCGCAAACTCATTGCTGTTCCTTTTAATTGCAGATCAGGCTTATCATGGCTAACTTTAAAATGAAGTCTTTAGCACTGTTTGCGGTCTTTCCCTTTTATCCAGATAATGTTCAATAATTTCTAATGTTGTATCCCAAGGAATGTTTGTATAAAGTGCATCCACATCTCTTGTAAGAAATAAATTCTCTGTGCGATTAAATAGCCTTCTCACTATTTTCAGTTATGTTGATGCTATCATGGGTGTATGAAGTCGTTTTTTGGGGTGAATTGTTTTACAAAGTAATGCACATGTTTTGAAAGTGGTTCCAAAATTGAATTGCTTCAAGAAACAGTAGGCCTTCCTGGAGGGTAATGGGAATCCATAGAAGTTTAAGTAAAGGGTGAATAGCACTGGAATCCATGGTACTCATACTTCTGTACCACCTTTATTGACTCACTGTCATCACCCTTGTAGCCGGTCTATATTAATTAACCCAGCTCTGTGTCGGCCGAGTGCATAGAGCCAGTGTATGTCCTTCCCTGCCTCACCTGTCTTTCTATTGGCTCCTTCCTCCCCTATTTTATGTGGCCCCATAATTCCTCCGTCCTCCATTTGTACTCCCAAACCTCTGCAGTCTCTGTTTACAAATATTCTACATTGAGAGAGATTAAAAAAATAGAAATAAGACCATGTGTTTGGGTTTAATATAAATCTGTCACCCAGGTAATGTGGGTGGACAGTAGAGGCATCTTACCCCATCCATGGCCAAAGTTGATGGAGATGCTGCTTTTTAATGATTAATTCTACTTTGCAGAAGGGCAGGGGAATTATGTTCCCTGTTTCCCACAGCCTTGCTCAAAAATGAGGGGAAGGGATTGTGAATGTAACTGCCTCTGTTTTGCCAAAGGGCAGGGATAGTATGTACTCCCATAACCCCACTCGCCATGCCAAAACTATTATATTGAAAGCCATTATATTTACATACCTTTAGATTGTGATATGCTATATTGAGACAACCTTTGTATCGCAAATAAATTGGTTAATAATATTTGTAAAAATAAAGAAAACACACTTTCAATTTTAAAAAGTTTTTTTTTTTTTAAATAAGCATTGTATTTAAAATGTAATTTTAATTAATATTTATTTTATTTAATATAAAATCATTTTACATTACCTACCCCTGTATCCTTAAAACCCTTAATACCCCTAAACTCTACCCATTCCTAATCTTGAAAAACCTCTTACTTCCCCTATATCCTGCCATCCCTGAACACCTTCCTACCCTTAAACTTTACCCATCTCAACATCCTACAAACTTGTTACTAGCCTTTCACTTTACCCATCTCTGAGCCCTAAAAATACCTTAATTACCCGTAAGTTATAACCATTTCTGAATCATAAAAACCCCTTAACTTGTGAATTTCTTAATTTTGTATTTTTTATTTCCATTGACTTTGGTGAAGTATCAGTGCTTACAAAATGATTTCAAGGAGCAGCCACGTAAAGCGATCAAGTCCATACCTATAATAGACTTTGCTTGGTCAGAAGGTCTAAGTTGATGAAAACAGAAGCCAAGGTGTCAGCTGTGGTGCTTAAAAGTCACCCAAAGCCACACTGTTATAGTATATGTGGCTCAGTGTAGGTGATAGAATCCATCACGCCTTCCACTGCAGTTGTGTGCTTGGTGGCGACATCAGGCAAGGCAGACAATGCCTTAGAAATTCTAGGCAATTATGATAGCCAGATGCGGCATGACATCTCGCCAATAAGTTACATCATACTGGAGGATAAGAGGGACATGACTAGAGCTCATGCCAAAGAGGGAGCAACAACTTTAGCAGCCGTCATTGGTGTGGCACTTGATGTTTCCTACAGAGGCTTTCACCAATTGGCAGGAGCAGCTGTTTTAAGAAGGCAAGGTTGACTGCAATCAACTAACGTCCACCTGGAAGTCCAAGCAAAAATTTTAGGCTTGCAGTTTGATGGAATCGCCCTCTTTGGTAAGCATGTTGACGATGCCTTACAGAATGTTAAAACAGAAAAAGCAAAATCTCTGGGATCTCTCTAATATCATTTTTCTGGTTTTAAGCCTTTTTGTGGCTCAAGAAGATCTTTGACTTATAGAGATGGTTTCAAACAATATTGGGGTCAAGGGCCATACTACCCTTCAAATCAACCAAAACATGACCCAGGTTATATGCCCAACGTAACCACTGGCAAGGGTATGGCAGATCTTTTGTGCGAAAAAGGAACACCTTGCCGTCGTGCTCCCTAGACAACAAAAAAATAGCTTAACATCTCTCATCCCTATTCCCACCCAACCTCTCGCTCCCCAACATCCACACTTCAACAAATGGGGGAGAATTTCCCTTTTTGCCTCCTCATTGGAGTCCATGACAACAGACAGTTGGGGAAGGCAGATCGTATGCTCTGCTCATACCTTGGACTTTGTTCAGAATCCAGCAATCTGCCGCCCAGAAAGGAGCATAATCTTCATTTGAGGAAGCTGCAAAAGGAAATTATCTTTCTCCTACTTAAGCAGCCCCAAAGGCCCAAAAGATTCGGGGATTTTTTTTCCAGATTCTTTCCAATAAAGAAGAAAGCAGTCTAATGGATACCTATCTTGGACCTCAGAAAACCGACTTTCCTCATAATAGAGCTCCAAGAAGTCCTCCTCATGCTATCGTCCCTGGATCTTCAGGATGCATGTATTGACATCCCAGTAGACTGGAAGCACAGAAAATAATGCTGCTTTGCAGTGGTGGTGCAGCACTAATAATTGAAGGCGGTTCCATTCAGGTTCAGATCAGAGCCACGGATCTTTGCAAAGTGCCTGCGCCAGGTTGCTCCTTTCTGCGGATTACTAGGTCACCAAGTGTACCATACCTAGATGACTGGCTCATCAAAACTCCATCAAGGGAAGGTGCAGTGGCTTCTTCGGCCACCTTCATTAGTCTCTTTCACAAGTTGGATCTTACTCTGAATACCCATGTACATTAATCACCGCCTGTACTCCCACTAACCTTTGAGAAGACTATGGTCTAGCTCCCTTTTACACATACATATAGTGGAGGACACTCCTTCTCTCACATTGCAGCAAAAACGTGGACAGCCTCCCTTCATACCTCTGAACCATCACCTCACTTCTGGAATTCCGAATGGCCCTCAAGACCTCGCTGTCCGAATAAGCCTCCGGGACCTGCAAGTGCCTGCATAACCTATCGGTTGATTACCCGCACTTTATAAATCCTGATTGGTTGATTGAATACCGAGCAGTCTTATTTGGAACCACACATGAATATTCAGTTCATGGAAGCATTGCTAGACATGCAATTGCAACTGCCTGAAAGAGTGGTGAAGCTGAAGGCTGTGGCAAAGAATCTGTCTACCAAGCAATCAGTCATTGTTAGGCACTACAAATGTTTGCTAAGCCTGTTGCTATCCTGCAAAGATCTTATGCCCTTTTGCAGACTCAGAATAAGACCTGCCCAACAAGAACTGGATACACAATCAAACAAAAAGAGAGCTCACGGGACGACATAATAAAGTAAACACTGTTGTAAAGATCCCCTGTGAATCTCAAAGCAGGTCTTTCTTTCCAACCTTTATCAGATAGAATAATGTCTACAACGGATCGTCCATGGGCATCTGCAGTGCTCACTTGCAGGACCTGACGACCAGAGGCCTTTGGTCATATGCAGAATTTTTTTTCTATATCAAGGTTTTATATGTCAAAGCCATAAGACTGGGCATAGAAGCAGGCATCCTAAGACTTGGTAGGTCAAGCAGTGCTCATCAGGACAGACAATGTTTAATATAGCCAAGCTGGGAGGAATACTGTACCTACCTCTTTCAAAAGAGGCAATACAGCTAAGATATTAAGCCATTTCTCATGAAGTCATAATTGTAGGGTAACTTCTACAAGGGCACCACAACGATCAAGCAGACACACTCAATCTGCTACTGTCAGACTTCCACAAGTAGGAACTTCACCTGGCACAAGTCAACTACATCTTTCAAAAGTGCAGACAGCCCATGCCGGATTTGTTTGCAACCCTTTATAGCAGAAAATGACAGTGATATGCCAGCAGATTTTGGTTACCATGGACTACAGGCAAAGCCCTTTTGATTAGATGGGCCAACATTTTTGCATACGCCTTTCCTCTGATCCAAAGGGTATTGAGGAAGGTGAAGCCAGATCACTGTAGCCTGATCCTTGCATGATCCTCATTGCTCTGGCACGACCACGCACGTACAGGTACAGCAAGCTTCTGGAACAATCTGTGCATTCATTTATATTGCTGAAGCTACACTCAAGACTTTTACAGGCATCATGGAGATATACCACATCACGACCCCAAGTTGTTAAACCTGACAACGTGGTGCATGACCACTAAGAGTTTGATCACTTGAATTTGCCGACAGAGGGCCAGAAGTAGCAATGTCCGAATTTGCGATTCGGAAATTGCAAGTCGGAGCAACTCGCAATTTCTGAATCGCAAATTCGGATTCAGAATGGTGTCTCAGACACCGTCTGCGAATCGCTATTGGGTCGCAAAGACCCACCTCATTAATGTTAATGAGGTGGGTCGCATTTTGCGACCCCATAGCGATTCCCTGCACTCACAGGGATGGTGGCCTGCTGGAGACAGCAGACCTCCATGTCTGTGACTGCTTTTTAAATAAAGCAGTTTTTTTTTTTGTATTGCAGTCCGTTTTCCTTTAAAGGAAAACGAGTTGCAATACAAAAAAATTACGAAACCATTTTAAATATTAACCATTTTAGAATGTTTTTAGGGCCATTCACAAGGGGGAACGGGTCCCATGGGGACCCCTTCCCTTTTGCGAATGGGTTACCACCAGTGTGACACTGGTGGTAACTGTGAATTGCTTTGCGACCGCGTTCGCGGTCACAAAGCAATTTAGCATCGCAGTGCGAGTCGCAAATAGGAAGGGGACACCCCTTCATATTTATGAGTAGCATTCCCATTTTGCGAGTCGGTACCGACTCGCAAAATGGGAATGATCATCACAATGCGCATTTTGCATGGTGCAAACTGCGATTTTCGCAGTTTGCACCATGCAAAATGCTACCTATATCTGGCCCAGAATCTAAGAACATTCTGGTGCAGGTAAGAGCACAAACAACCTTATGGGTATAAAACTCCAGCCAGTGGAAGCTTTTTTGTGTCTGTAGCAGAACCAAAGGTTTTCATCCATTCTATATAAAAACCTCACCATATATTCCCATACTTGTTGGACCTAGCCAAGAGATGTCTGAAGTACCCAACAGTACAAGTTCATTATGCTGGACAATGAAGATTTAGATGAACATAAGACACCTCATCAACTCTATTCTTTCAAAGAATCATAAGATAATTTATGGAAGGACTGTTTAAAGCATTTCCACCTGTACAGCACCCTCCAGTATCGTGGGAAATTAACACTGCCCTGGCTCAGCTGATTTGGTCTCCCTTCGAACGATCCCCAAGCAACACCTAAAGTTCATCTCTTGGAAGACAGCACTTCTTCTAGCGCTTACATCAGCAAGAAAGGGAAGGGGTAATGCAGGCGTTCACTGTCAAATAACGCTTTCTCCGATTCACAAGGGACAAAGTCATCTTGCACCCCAACCATTAAATCATACCCAAAGCTCCTATCAACTTTCATCTGAATGACCCTATCTTACTGTGCTCATTCTTCCCAAATCCAACATCAGCAGAAAGAACATTGCACTCTTTAGACACAGATGCTTCTGGACATCAGTTTCTCTCCCTTTCCCTCTCCTTCTCTCTCCTCCCCCTCTCTTTTTCTTTTTTTCTCTCTCTCTGTCTCCTTCTCTCTCATTCTTCTTTCTCGCCAAACTTTTTAATGCCCCAGTTGAAAAAATAAAAATCATTCCCCCCCCCTCAGAATGTTTCACAATTATTTTATAAAGATGGCAATGTTTAAATATGTCTAGACCTATTTAAACATTGCAGTTAGGTACTGTTACCTTTTTAAAAATGCAATAACATGCCTCTGCTTAAAACAAAGGCCTGTTATCTGTATAATGCTTCTTTTGGCCAGAGTCTAGCGGCTCCCCCTGGAATCACTTGAGGCCCCCTTAAAGACCTCTGCATTAGAGTCTATCTAGACGAAACAAAGTGCATCCATTCAAGAGACCACCTGTTTGTGTCTTTTGGGCAACCAGAGAGGGGTTGATCCCTATCCAGACAGGGCATAGCATGTTGGCTGTCAGCCTACATCACCTTCTGCCACAGCAGAGCCAAGCATCCACTCCGTACTCATTACAGCAGGATCACAACTACAATTACTGAGCTCTGTACTAGTGCACACTTGCAAGACATCTGCTCTGCAGCTACTTGGAGGAGCAGGCACACGTTCACAAAGCACTACTGCCTTTAGGTGAATGCAGAGGCAGACTCAGCTGTGGGCGGGCAGTCCTCCCTAACTTGTTTCAGTTAAAGTGAGCCTGTTTCCTGCTTTCTCAACAGTTTTTATAATCTGTATGTATTGCTTACTTTTCTGATTCAAGAATGTGAATTTATGAAAAATCCAATGCTAGAAAAGAGATTAGTTACCTGTAACTCCATTTCTCTAGCCTTGGTATATTTCATATATTCTTCTGCGACCCTCCCTCCTTCCCGGTCAGAAACTAATTTATTATATACTAGTCTCGCACTTGTGCTATGAAATATGGTGGCCTCTAGGGTAAGAAAGCGAGCTGGCTCTTCATCTCATTGGCTGAGGTTCGGGTTGCTTCAAATGAGGTGGATGCGTTCCTTAATAAACACTATGTTAAGGCATATGGCTGTTCTAACATGATTTACTGCTGTTTATGATTACTGGGATTCCCAGCCTGATGATAAAAAATGATTCAAGTATGTGAACATATGAAAGATGCCAATGCTGGAGAACTGGAGATACAGATAAGAAATTCATTTCATTGTTCCTATTCAACATTATTTTGTGATTTACTCCCCAGCGGAAACGTAGCCTAAATTAATTATGCATTTGAGATAGCTGAGAAACCCATTAAATTTTTTTGTGTTGTTGCTGAGATGTAACCTTGAACAATTGTATGTACACTAATTGTTACTTTTAGTTTAGTTTGTTTCTTCTTTTCCCACCAGGGAGGCAAGGAGCATGGTGTTCCAATTCTGATCTCAGAAATACATCCTGGTCAGCCTGCTGATCGATGTGGTGGGCTGCATGTCGGAGATGCCATATTAGCCGTGAATGGAATAAACCTAAGAGATGCTAAACACAAAGAAGCAGTTACCATTCTTTCACAGCAGGTACTTTCTACCTTCTATATGCAAAATCACCACATTTTGTTCAGCCACATTTTACGTTCTGTTTTAAAATATATTTTGCTTGTCTTCTTAAATATATAGGTTTGCATTTTAATTTTGATGTTAAACTCTGAAAAGCCTGTGCCCAAGCAGGAATATGCCTATTTTTACTTCGTGATATTTTACTAGTTTTTTAGTAGGCCTGGACGAAGTTTTTATTTTGTCAGTGTAATCTTGTGTAACTCATTGCATTTGACTTTACATTGTTTGTGCCAAATTCTCATAATAATGCTTTTGTGCCACATTATGTAATTATGTTCGTTTGAGTAAAAAAAAACTTATGTGGGAGCACAGCTAAAATGGACAAATAGAACATAAGTGGCTGTTATTCACAGCATTTGTGTATTTTATTTTTGTTTGCAATATCTTTTTAGAGCATAATGTGCTGGGATGCGAGGACGCATCTTGCACTAAAATATAGAACTAAATGTATGATTTGGTTTTCGTTTACTTTTTCTATAATTATGCAAAAGGAAATTACACAAATTTGACACACACTTATCTTTCATTACTGGATAATTGTTTTTTTTTGTTCTTCTGGACATCAGTTTTTCTCCCTTTCCCTCACCTTCTCTCTCCTCCCCCTTCTCTCTTTTTCTCTTTCTCTCTCTCTCCCTCTGTCTCCTCTCTCATTCTTCTTTCCTCTGGAGGAGAACTAGGATTACAGTTAAGTAACTTTTCCTTCTATTTCTTTCTATTGTGCTCTAGAGGCCTTGCAAGCATTAACTCTGGGGATATTTGATTGCCAGATTTAGCCTGTTGAAAGAAGCCATGTATACTGACTCTCTGATGTCTGAGTCCTACAGCTCCTCAGATAAATGTTGCTTAGAACCTTGTGTTCTAGACACTGAAGACCTGCTGCTAATCTCTTAAGAGTGTCAAGTGATATTGAACTCAGTAGCTGGACCATTGTCATGAAATTGTGTTCTTAATCTTTCGGTGTGTGAAGTTTAGGCTAGTTGTACAACCAGAGCGTTTCCAATGTTGTCTTGGTGGGAGGTGGGGGAAGTAACCCTGATGTTAGGGTGCTACTACTTTTACTACAATCCAAGACAAATCCTCTTAAATCAACCTTAATTCCAGTTCTTTCTTTGTACCGGTTACAGCCCCCACCCTCCATCATTTACTTATGCCAGTGCCTGTTCTACTTCTTCACAGTTCCCAAATAGGTAGTAAACTAGGTTCTGATATGTGTCTGTGTCAAGAATTTTCTTAAAGCAGACAATAAGGGGTGTTTTCTGTCTTTTGTGTCCCAAGTGCACCAGGAGGACCAAAGCTAACTTGTCACATCTCTTGGTATGCATCAGACATCGGATGTGGGCTTTGTCAGACATATTTTGTGTGTTTTTGATGTATACTTCTTCCTCCAGATTTCTCACCTGACACATATCCAGTCTGATTCTTATATATTCTCCAAGCAATAGCTTCTCATTTATATCAGATGGTGATGTATGACCACAGTCATGCCTCTTAACACCCTGAACATGACAACATTGTCCTACATATTCTTGCTACCTGGCATGCTGACATCAGTTCCTAGTTTTCTGGACCTAACTGATGCAGGACCAGAGCTCCTAATTTGTCTTTTCTGATGGTTTCTTATGTTGGCTTTGTGATGTCTGCAGACCTTAGATCAGATGTCAACTTATAACGTGTCACAGTTCAAATCTAGGTACTAGTGTCCATTTCCAACCACCTTGATATTTACATGTGGTGTTTGGGGCCAGAGCAGGATCCTTCCCTGAGTAGTTTTATGCATCTGCAGGCCAAAGGAGAGTGGAGTGCCAAGGTATGCCTGGCCAAGGTATGCCTGGCCAAGGTGTGCCTGGCCAAGGCTGTTAACGATACCCCTAAATGGTTCCTCTCTCCCCTTCAGGTAAACCGCGAGATCTGGAGCAGCCCTTCAAAGGGCCTTCCCATAAAAAAACATAAAAAGAGGTATTGAAGGGACACGTCTTCTTCCTCATTGAGCAAAAGGTTCTGCTTTTGGAACTGGTTAGAAAGTCGATGGCATCTTCCTGCAACCTTATTTAGTCTTTTTTGGTGCTGGTTCCTACCCTAAACAAGCTTTGAACAGAGTTCCCAGATCTGCCAACACCTCTCAAATGGAGACCTTTCATCAGGCAATGTTGGACTACTTTGTCGCTGCCACT
Organism: Pleurodeles waltl; assembly: GCF_031143425.1. NCBI lineage: Eukaryota > Metazoa > Chordata > Amphibia > Caudata > Salamandridae > Pleurodeles > Pleurodeles waltl. The sequence goes on along the minus strand of NC_090444.1, from coordinate 1,145,948,118 downwards.
TGTCCTTACTACACACCTCTGAGGCTGAGAGGCCCTCTATGCCTCATTCATCAGTGCTGGCCTCCACCTCAACACCTCTAGCCTCTGTGATGCTTTAGACCCCATCATTGATGCTGCTTCCTGGTGGCCTAGCCACCCTGCCATTGGCACCGATCTGCTAAACCCTGAAGCCGATTTCCTCACCATCTACAGCTTTGATAGCACCTCTTGCAGACTTATTTCCTGTTTTGGACCACCTGCCCCCTTCTAAGAGAGAATATTCTAATTTCACTGGAGGTCCAGTCATCCTTTGAAGATCTGCACTTTGGTGGAACATGTACCCAAGGTCCAGTGAGATGTCTGCTTGATGAAGCTTTTAGCCTGAAACTCAGATGCCATGTCACTCTTAGAGTTCCAGTGCATCAACGAGGGTGACCGATATGGGTTACATCTTCCATCAACATTATAGAAATTCTGTCTATATCTTGGCCTTCAGGATGCCAGCACCCAAACATACCCACGAATGGGACATTCTATACACTTTGAGTCCTCCTTTAGAATAAGTTTGCTCATTCACTGCTATGATGCGTAAAGCTGCAGATGTTCTTCAGTTGCCCCTGCTCATTGCTGAATCTTAAAACTAGGGGAAACCCTTTTTAGAGCCTGGCAGTCCACAACCGTTTCGAGTGGTTCCATAGGCTAGCTCCAGCCAGTGTTCAATTTGTCTACCCACATCTTGCCAGAGAACCTGGTAGTTGAGGTGCCTTGAGGTAATGCCACATGGGAAATATATTGTTGCTCTTTGGAAAGTGACCAATTTGGCTGCCATTGTCTTCATGAACAGTAGTCTGGGATTGCCTGGTCGCCCGCAAACAAATACTAAGTGGCTGGCTGCCTGCTAGCAAATACTAAGTCATGCCTAGATGTGCTCTCCTGACTTCTTTGAAGACATCCAGGTGGCCATCATGGATAAGCTGTTTGGATGGGGAAAGATAATTTATGGAAAAGGCAGATCACTCCTTGAAGTGCTTTAAACAAAGCAAGGACTTTGTGTACTTCTGGGACTAGACTTCCCTGGCAAATGGCTCCACAAGCAATATTAGTGTTTTGGGGGATTTTCTGTGGATCAACCTTCAAGACTGTTACAACTGGAACAGACATGCAGATACTGTGGCATTTTCTTTTTACTTCCATGAGAAAGGAGACTTCAGGTGGAGACCACAAAATCAGCAATGTCGTTCTGCTAGTTCAGCAGCTGCAAACCATTTTAATGTATCATTCTCCTATCAGCCTCCATTTTTTTCCTTGGCCCGTGGAAAAATATTACCACAGGTCAGAAGGTGCGCCCAGCCGTCAGAGCATGACTTCAAGTCGTGGTCCCGGTCAAGGCACCAGTGACATATCTGGTGGGGGTCCCTCACCAACATGGCGCCACGTGGCTTGAACCCAGTCTTCCTGGATGACAGCTCCTCGCACAAAAATTCTTTGACAAAAGGGTAAAAAAATAAATTAAAGCTTGACAAAAAAGGCAAAGGGTAGCTCTATCCCAGACCTGCGCTTAACCGGTGCAGAAGGAAAAGAACTGACGTACACACGCGGGGTGGAGCCTTTATAGGTAACCATGATGTCACAGACAGATCCAACAGCGCTGACGAAACCACGCGAACCCAGATGACTCCACCCAGATCTGAACGACTCCACCCGACGGCGCGCGCATGGTATTGCTCAGCAAAAAGATTCCGGATTCGCAGCTGACGCCAGGAAATTCAAAGGTAAGAAATCTGCAGCTAGATAGTCTCTACCAGAAAATGTGTTACCCAAGGTAAGTAACTTGTTCTTTTGTGTGCCTGCCAATCTACAGTGTGGTTTTCAATATCACATTAAGAATGGACAGAACTAGGCCTCTGAGACCATGCTAGATTAGCGTGATGATAGGGCGAAAATGAGTTGGGATACCAGTTTCACACGCAATTAGGCTTTCAAGGTAGGCTTCCAGTCTCCCTTGTGCAGAAACATATTTTATAGACTCTCTTTTAGTTTTTAATAGGACACAAGGTACAAAAGCATTAATCATGAAAGCAGTGTCTCCCACCCCCTGCCTTGATCACTTACAGTTAGAACTGTATGTCAAAAGAAATGGTTGTGCTCGGGGGCAGAGCCCCTACCACTCAGGTCCCGCTGCGGGAACATATCCCTGCCAAGATTAACCTCCAACTTTGTTCCTCTGGGTCTCCTGAGTGTGGGGGGGGATACTGCATTTGTATGGTTTTTTATGGGTTCAGGGTGCCCAAAGGCGATAAACTGTGTGGAGTGACTTTTGGCAATTTGATAAACTTTTGCTAGTGAAAATTCGGTTTAGGGCATACTGTATGACTATATGACATATATGACTATATGAAAACATTCATCAATCAAACCTCCTTCGCCCTGTTTGGCTGGCCATGGCACAGTGTTAAACAGGACATTTGTCAGATATTCAGCCATTTTCCCTACAAACATTGTAGCTTCCTCCATCACACAGGAACGTACCCAACCAAGGCTTGACTCAAATTTGACTGTGGCATTATCAGACAAAGGAGGGTATTTCAAGGGCGTGAGCATGGATTTACAAGGTAGACAACAGGAAAATCATTTTGATAGAAGGTGCTCCATTGGGGGTGTCAGAAGTATTTGGGCTCACATTCCGCACCCTGGGAACCTACCACTACAGAAATTTCTGAAAACTAGATACACGGGAGTCCACGGTGTTGTGGCTTGCATGAAACCCAACACGTTGTATTACACATAATCCCATGCAGATGTCAAAGTATGGTTAAAAAAGTCACAGTTCTTCCCTTTTCTGTGACCTAAAAATCCAACACTTGAGGGAAAGTGCAAATGTTCTGCCATCTTGTGTTCCCACACTTTCTGATAAAAACAGTACTTCACATCGTGGATGGCCTATTGCACGGGACAGTAATAGTGCAAAATTGTGACTTTGTGAAGACCACATTAACACTACATTGACTTAACACGGTCACATATTTGGCCTGTTACTGTCAGTTACAATAGTCTTGCCCACTAATGTGACTTACTATTTTTAAGTCTGTCTTAAAGCTAGCTTTAGACATCTCATCTGCCTGATGTTTTTCAAAAAATAAATATATAAAACCGCTACTTGCAGATTCCTTGCACTGAATAGCCAAGGCACCGGATTGGATTCAGAAACTTCTGCTGTAGCTCTCCCACCGCAGTATGGTGTGCTAGCTTCATCTCGATGCAAGAATTGAAGTTATGGTGCAGTCACTGGATCCTTATAGTACAGAATCTGGTGTCCTGATGTTAGTACCATTTGTCCCAGCCTTTTCAAAAGTGGTCTGGAAACCTTTCTCCTCAGGTTTGAGATCGAGTTGCATTGGTTGTGATCTTTTTCCACTCTGTCTGTTTCCTGCTCTTCTCCAGCATCAAAGCTCTCCCGGGATAAGAGGAGGAAAACAGAGGAAAAATGAACACTCGTACTTCTGTAGGAGGCAGAAGCTTAAGTCAACTCTGCACTCTTCTTATCTGCCTCTTTTTCACCAGAACTGGAATTGGTAGGGATTGTTCCTACAAAGGAGGCACCTTCATTGGCACCTAACCTCCTTTTTGACACCAATGTGCTAATGCTGTATGATGTTGTCCCAATGCAGGGGCCTTTGACAGTCCCGGGGTTCCACCATGACCATCACCATACCCTTCTCTGGAACTACCCCTGCATCCAATCAAGACAGTCAGGAGGCAGACTCAGTGCTTGCTTGCAGAGGATTAGTGCTTTGCATCATGCTTGTGCCAGTTGGTGCCATTGGGACACCATAGATAATATCTGTGGCACAGATTCTGATCCCTGCCAACTTTTAAGGGCATCAAGGCACAGACTATGAGCCATCTCCCCTTGCTCGGCTTTTGAGGCAGCAGATTTGCTAGCCCTTCAGAATGCAGATGGGCTAGATACATTGCTAGATATAGATACAAGCCCACCTCAGGCTCCTGCCTCTGCAGAGATGGTGTCATTACACTCTCTTCTGTGGAAATCAGGCCAAACAACCTCACAGAGATCCTTAAAACTACATCACATCGATGGAGCTCTTGCTTTCTGGAGTCCCTAAAAGGTCCTGGGTAAAACCAACAATGGCCTAGTCAGTGAGTCACATGGTGGCTAAGCAGTAAGGGCCCATACTGGAAGGTTTGAACTTTATTTCAGTGCAGCCTTTGCCAGAGAGTCTTGTTGTCTAGCAGTCCTTTACCACCAATGTAATTCCAGGCTCTTTTCCTACCATCATACCACTAACAAGACAAGAAACCCAAGCCAGAGCAAGTGGGTAAAAAATAAGGTATTCAATGCTGGTAGCCTCGCTTCATGCTCTATCAGTTCTGCTTGCCTCCTTGGACACTATAAACATGCTTTACCCAGCCTTCCTGACCATCTGAAAGATCTTTGCAGTGGTCGTCTGTGCTGGTCGACGCGTACCCACACATTATAAGGGCAAGTCAGGACAGTGCAGACTGGGAGGCCAGAGCTATGGTGGCCTCAACCGGGGTGTGGAATTTCATAAAATATCTACTTGTCCATGGCACAGGTTTCTTCATTAATCTACTTGTCCTGTAACAAAATCCATTTGTCCCTTTGATGCCCTATAGTGTGGTGACAAATTATGGCAGCAATCTCATCATGTAAGAGCTCTGATAATAGCCTCTCTGATTATGCCAGCGCTTGTGCTATAGTAGGGCTTGAATACTAGCAATTCCCTTATTTTGCCGCCTTTCTGCATATCTGGATACTGGGACTGGAGGTAGCAGCAAGCAATAGTTCCAGGGTTGAAGTGCCCTGTTGAGAAAATTGCAAACCTAATAATTTGTACCTTTTAGGGGTTTTCACCAGCTTTTCACTAATCTTTTCCCAACTGAAAAAGGTTGGACACTTACTCCTTGACAAGGGCAGAAGTAAAACGTCTTTCAGGTTTGGGAAATAAGTGGTTGGAGGGAAAGTGATCTTGTAAACGCTGAACAGAGTTGCTCAACCATGAGCAAATCCACAAATGCACATTGGCTCGTGCTAAAATAGAGTTCAGAAATATTTTCTAGGAGTACAATTTCTCGCCCTACTAACAAACTCTTGTTTCATAATTATTCACATTTTATCTCTCTATCGGTTGGCTTCACTGGACAGTATACTTCTCTTTCATAAGGAGTATATCAGCACACAAGGTTTTGTTAAGTGCCAGGAACTGCTGTGACATTGTGTGCTTTTTGAGACCAAAAAATATTTTTGTTTTTTGCCAATGCTCGTTATAATGGCGAGGGCATGGCAGCTCCCACAACAGTAAAGTTTTACCAAAATCATGTCAAAACAAGACACACATTGACAAAACCACACGGCTGGCCACCAATTTTAGACCTATTGGCTTTGCCGATGCTTGTTTTTTGTAATGTTTGCCATAATCTTTTTGAAACTGGTTACACTGATTTTAGATTTTGAATATTTTTTTTTAATGCTAACGTGTATAAACACATTTTACTAAATGATGCTTCAAAGAAATGCTGCCTAAAATTTCACAGTATTTTAGCAAAACGTTTTTCTTTCCTAGTTGCAATTTTTTAGGGAACATTTTATTTTGAAAGCAAAGAATCATGATTCTTGGTTTTGGCATCTGCAAATATTAGCATGTAATCAGAGAGCATTTTGGGAGCATTATACGTAGCCTCATATTTTTCTGTGGCCCCTGTCACTAATGCAGTCCGAGCTTATAACATTTCCTTGGAGCGCACACCCTAATAATAAAGCCTTTGCATTAATGAACCACAAATACAAGTTCAAACAGCATTAACACGTGGACACAAATATTACCTTAACTTCAGACAATGCTCTTCCCTGCTCCATAATGTGTTACAGTAAACTGTCAGCGCAAGGGTTTGTGCTGGATGGGGTTGGGCATACTTGTCCAAAGGCCAAAATAAACAGTAAATCTTGTTGTCCTTGACCCAAAAAAATATGTCCTGGGCGTTGGGCTATAGGAATTCCACATCCATGCCCCTAACCCTATGCTGTTGCACCTGGTTCCGCGCTACATGATTTTCTGGCGATGTCTAGGCCACACTTATGCTCATCCGTTTAATGTTGTACATCTTCTTTAGGACAAGGTAAGTGCTGTGTTATAGCTTTTTCAATCTGGAAGCTCAGTGGCCAAGTCTCTAGGTCTTCAGTCCCCTGCAAATGACTGTCAACAGTTTTGAAATTTAAAAAGTATTGTAAAGGGTTTCAATAGAGGCAATAGCATTTTACCCAGGCATCTCAACAGCAACAAAACCCCTTCATACAGCAGTACAAGGGTAGAAAGGGAAGTGGCTTCCAGAAAATCCTCCTCTTCTTCCTTCCCAAAACCCATAGGAAGTCTGTTTTAGCTCACGCCTGAAGATGCATGTGCAGCCGTGGAAGGACAGGTATCTTCCTTTCATCAAGACTGGTTTCTATAACTTCAGGCCAGCAGGTTGTTGAAAGTGTAGAAAGGGATTACCCTACCTTCCAGCTGCATCTCCATCCCCCATATCCTTCCCCATCATCCTTTCAGTCAGAGAACAATCTACATATCCTCCAGCAGGAGGTGGTACCACTGCAGAAACGAGCAGTGGAATTTGTGCCAGAGCTGGAAACTAGGCAGGGGTGCTTTCTTCCTGGTGCCCAAGAAGGGCCTAGCAGTCTTTGTTTAATCCTTGAAATCAGGCTCCTGAACTTTTACCTGGCCCAGGAGAAGTTCAAGACACCGTCCCTGGCTCGGGTCCTTATGCTAATGTAGGCTGGAGACTGGATGGCATCTCTCGCACTGCAGGATACTTTTTTCCATATTCTTATCCTGTGTTCACACAGGAGCATCCAGTTTTTTGTGATAGGGTCCACTCACTACCAGTTTGTAGTCTTCCCATTTTGGTTGAATTCAGCACCAAGTTTTCACAAAGGTGATGGCAGTGATCACAAACTATCTTGGAAGGTTGGAAATCTATTTATTTCCATCCCTGGACGACTTGCTGCTCAAATGGGGTTACTGCAGATCAGTGTTGCAGCACCTGGATACAACAAAACCCCTGCTGTTCAACTTCGGCTTTTCCATCCACCTGCCCAAGCCTCAGCTAGAGTCGGTGCTATTTGTTCTTAGGGGCATTACTGGGTACAACATTACCCTGAACCTTGCCCCCACCACAGAGTACCTGGGCCTTAGAGATATGATTCAGTGTTTTGGTTGCAGGGTTCAGATTCCAGCCCTAGCGTTTCTGCACATACTAGATCTGATGGCTTCGTGCATGTTGGTCACATATTTATGCTGGCACCTGAGGGGTCTTCAGTGGTGCCTCTGAAGGCAGTGGTTCCAGCACCAGGTATTTCTGATGGACACCATCATGATCTCCAGGGACCCTGCAGACAACTTGAACTAGAGGACTGCATAGAAGATCCTGATTCAAGGGATGTCCTTTTGTCCCACATTCAGCTGTGGCCACAGTAATGAATAATGCTTCCACTCTGGTCGGATATGCATCATTTGGAACTGGAGATTAGAGGCAGTTGGTCGAGCAGGTTCTTTTTTATCAACCTTACTAAGGGTAATTAGGTTGGTGCTCAGGGTCTTTTTCCCTCCCCTTTGCCGTCAGTCTGTCCAGACCTGGACCGTACAACTGCAACGTGGTATGTCAATAAACCAGGAGGAGTGGGGTCTCACCTTCTCTGTTGAGAAGCATTGAATCGCTGAACCTGGGTGCACCAGCATGGAATGTGGCTGACCAACTGGACGCTGTCTGAATGTCAGGGCTGACAGTCTCAGACAGCGTCATCTTGTTGACCATAAGTGACATCTCTATGGTGGTTCAGAACATCTTTGCACAATGGGGCACAACTCGGGTGGACCTTTTTACTGCTCATTACAATGCCTATTTCCTAATGTTCTGTGCCTCCAGTATCTGGTGCAGAGAGACTTGGAAACGTGTTTCAGCTGAGTTGGACGTTTCTTCTTTACTATGCATTTTCCCTCTTGCTCTTGGGCCCTCAAGTTCTGAGGAAGATTTGGCAAAACCGAGCCCAAGTCATGGTCATTTCCCTGGACTGTTTGAGAATGGTGTGGTACACAGACGTTCTGCTCCTCTCCCGGTGTCCCCCACTTTGTCTTACTCTCCAGGCCGACCACCTCTTCCAGCCGGAGGGGCAGGTGATACACCTCAATGTGCAGAGCCTACAACTTCATACTTAGAAATTGTCCTGAGAAATCAGAGCTCTTTACAGCTGCACCGGAGGTGGTCAGTGTGTGCCTTTCAGCTGTCTACCCTTCCACGAAGTTTATATAATCCAGGAGGAGGAACAGATTTGTCACTTGACGTGCTGAGTGACATACGGACCCCTTAAAGGCTTGCTTGTCTGAAATCCTCCAGTTCACCCTCATCCTGGCCAAGCAAAATAATGTCGTGGGCACAATCAAGGAATACCTTGCGGCCTTGTGCTCTGCCTCAGTGATCAGCCTCTCTTTAAATTACCTTAGGTGATGATATTCCTGAAAGGACTGACAAACATGACACCTCAAACTCTTTCTCATGCCCCAATAAGATTTGAACTTGGTTTTGTCTGTCTTGAAGGGAGTTCCGGTTGAACCCTTCTACAATGGACATTTATGCTGGTTGATTAGCAAGACATTGTTTTCTTGTTGCTGTCACCTCAGCGAGACATGCGAGCGAGCTGCGGTTTTTGAGCAGTCGCCCAGTGTTCATTGTTCTTCCTTGCCAAACCTATCCTTAGAACTAAAACAGCTTTCCTGCCCAAGGTAGTGGGCCCCTCCAGCTGGGCCATTTTTTCCAGTTTTTTTTATCATCCACCTCAACTAACCAAAGAGGTGGAGAGTTTGCACTGGCTGTGACACAGGTTTCCAGTTAGTTGTTATATAGACAGCACCAATCAGATCAGGTCAAATGGCCAGCTCTTCATAAGGTTCACAGGCAGCAAGAAGAGTAATGTGATAGGGTACACAGGAGTAAGGAGGGCAATATGGTCCAGAAGAAGATTTTGTCCCTCTGTATACTGTACTGTTAAGAATTAAATGTGCTTACACTCTCACATAGGAACCGCCTAGGTAATCGAGGCTGAGTCTACCAAGGCAAACTCTTCTACTGCAGATGTAGCCTGGGGTGTACCTGTGCATGAGATTTGCAGAGCCGGGGACATGGGCTTCCCTTTACAACTTTGCCAAACGCTACTCTTATATGAAAAGATAGAGCCATTTTGTTCGCTTAGTACTCCAAGATTTCCTCATTTGACCTTCCCTTCAGACATTCTACTGGATGTGGGTACTACTTTGAAATCTATTTGGGAGGTGAGGAATGTGCAAGTAGAAGTACCCATGAGAAAGAAAAGTTACTTACATTTGGTGCTTGTCTTTCTTATGGATGCTCTGCCTGCAGATTCCTTACCAATCCCACCCTCCTCCTCGTTCTGAAGGGAGGTCATAAGCTTGTTAATAAGGTACCAATACTGCTACACTGCTGTAACTGCTGGTATGTTTGCCCCAAATAGTGTCTGTAAAAACAGACGTGTACTGATGTGTGGGCACCTGGATGGGCTCCAGTGACCTCACCACAACTCCACTTCCGGCATTGAGATGGAGCCAAAAACCCCTATAGGTGCTGCAGAGCTATGCCAGAAGTTTCCAGATCCAGTCTGGCTCCTGGGATATTCAAGGTTTGAGGAATCTATAGGCAGAAAGAGTATCCACCAGTAAGACATTTACCAAACGTCCTTCCTTAGTTATTGGTCTGTTAAAGTGTTCAGCATACAGCATGGGGCAAAGGGTCGGCCTAGTTCTTAATTTGCTTTCTTGCTCTATGAGTGATGCAATGTTTTCTCATCACATGTTCACAGCTTCCTGGAAAGACCTACACTTCTGCTCCTCCTTGACTGCCTGCGCTCCTGGGCCTCTCCTTTATATTTCTGTAGCAAACATTTTTTGCATGTTACATGTATTTGCAAAAATGCTAGGAAAAAACTTTCCAAGGCCAGAACTATTGACTTTACCAATTTATTGATAGAAGTGTGAAAACATTGGGTTGTTTGGGAGGTTTGATGTCTCCAATTATTCTGGTGCTTTCCATCACAATAACATGAGGAAATCCTTTTTATAACTCACTTTGTCCTGTGCAAGGAATTCTGGGTAAGGAAAAGGGGTGTCATTCTCACAGGCCACCCATGACTCCTCTTGGTTCTAGTGTTCAGAAATGTCTATGGTAGGTAGGTTTCCCAAGGTGCGTGACAACGTCACTAGTGAGCAGTGGGACAACTCATTTCAAGTTTTTTAGTACTCTATAAACCACCCCAGAAGAAGGAATTTGTTTCCCCGTCGAGGGATCAAAAAAAAGAAGAAGAAAAAACAGCTGCATTGGGCCGTTACCTCTTTTGCAAGTGTATGAGGCAGTGAAGGCGTGACATGCCATTTTACCTGGACATGTTAGTGTTGCATACCCGCCTTTCGTTCTGGCAAAATGAGGGGTTCGCTTTTCATATGCGTTACTCAGTTACGTTACCATCTTTCTTTCCTCCTCTCACCCTTCTAAGGAGAAATAAGGAGAATACACATTTTAGACCCTTGGAAAGCTTCTTATTCTACATTGACAGGTGGAGGGCGGGCAGGATGAAAGACTAGCTTTTATGTAGGCTTTTCTGTTGTCAAGAAGTGTAAGGCTGTGAATAAGTGCATCATCTCTGTCTGGATCATTCTTTGAAGGAGCTGCCTGAAAGTACCCTGGCCCATTCCAGTGTAGCCATGGAGACTTCCTTGTTCAAGAGTGTTTCACTAGCTGACATTTGTCAGATGCAACCTGGTCTCGCTTCCCATGTTTACTAAACAGTATTACTGTCTCATGTTGGGAATCTTTTTTGGACCCGTTCATAAGTGAACAATCTGCGTGAAGAGGTATTCATCAAAAGATTAAATTGCATACCTTCAGTCATGCCTTTCTTGGGGGATAATCCATGTTCATACAGTTTCTTCACTACCCTCCCTAATCCCCTTCAGTGGTAGCTTTCTTGCCTAACATGTTTAGTATGGTTTCTATTTGCTTGCAGATATTCTGGCATGATTTAGATCGTCTTCCTCAGGCATCAGTTGGTTGTGGAATAAGGTGCCAGAAGAGCCATATATGGACCACTGTTGTCATGTCTAGGATGTTCAGAGCTGTGATTGGAATAGTGGGATACTACCTGGTAACACTCTATTGCTCGGAGAGTTTTCTGGATCCATTCAGGCACCTGGCTTATTTGTAAAGTGTATAATTTCTGAGACTACCCACCAGAAAGAATTCCTGGAGATAAGTAGCTTGTTTCTTTAGCTGATGCTCTCTCTGTGTCAAGTCCGACTACACCTTTTTCTAACCATAGAAGGCAGGCACAGCCTTTTGCCTTATCCAACCAACAAGGATAGGGAGATCGTTTTGAAGATAGGGGGTAACAAGGGTTTTTTATGTTGGGACAAGGTGGACCATTTATGTCGCCAGTCACTTTACTCACTAACAACCCATTGACCTACTACACAGTTCTGGGTAGGATGGCCAGTGTTGTGGGCCTACCCATGAGGATCGTTTCTGTTCAGATGCATTTCTTGTCTTATTTCGTCTGTGTGGAGTACACTCCACTATCATAAAATAGTAAATCTAAGCCTGAGGCTGAATAAGCTATTCTCTAGTAGTCCTGTTAATATGCGACTTAGAGGCTAATATTTCCAGCGTGCAAGTTTTAAATAAACCATCCTGTGAATATTCCTGTTCATGTGAAGGTCAACTGACAAGGTTGGCTGATGGTGGCAGGGATTACCACTCTCAACCGTCAAGTAGCTTTTTCCATTATGGGTTCTTCAGTGATAGTCTTAAATCTGAACTAGTCCCACACATATGTGGAATCTCTAGGTACATTTTACATCCCTACTATTTTAGTAAAAAGACCTGTAATTAGTAAGTACAATTTAGAACCTTATCTGCAGATTATATTTACCATGTCTCTGCTTTTTCATTTAAGAAAAAAAACACTAGTATTTTATGTGGATTGTTGATGTGTACCTCCCTTCTTACATTTTTAAACAATTAATGAAAAAAACCTAGGCAGCAAACTTGTGCAGCTGCAAAAGTAACAGCAAGGGAAGTAGCACCACTTGCTTCCCACAGTGCTTTGCACTGACAGATGAACTGATATATTTTTAACTGACAATATATAACATGGTGATTGGTTTCCTGATTTACTTGAAGTCTTTGACTTTTAAGTTATGTAAACATTGAGATTAAACCGTCGTTGCTTTTCATTTTTTTCTTTTGCTCCAACGTCTGCTAATGTCTTAATTTTTCATACAGTACTACTGTCACCCAGACTTAAGTTAATTGTGGAATGCCCATTTTATAAATTCATGTCAAATCACACGCACAATGAAAAAGGAGAAAATCAGATCAGAGGAGGAGAAAGGCTGTAATGCAAGAAAAGGCACAAGAGGCTGTTAAGGGGTTTTCACGCAAAAAGGGTCCGAGGGAGATCCATAAAATGGCATCACTGTGTCATGATTTATGCCAGATTACTAGAGGTCTGATCTATGCATCAGTTGCACTGTTACAATGTATTCACAATTGGTAGATGGAGACCCCACGAAACTGTTTTTTAGTGTTCTTCATTTTCGGCTGTGACATCCTGCCGTTCCTGCATGTGGATACCTGTACGCCACTTAACATTGTCATTTTAGAACAAGTTGTATGGAATGCCTCGGTCTTAAAAAGACTCAGTTATTTGTTCTCAAATCCTTTTTATGTTAGATTACACTATGTTTTCATCAACAGTATTTATTGGCTAGAAGGATTTCTGGCTCAGTATTTAATACTTCTTGCCATGCCCTGCCCGAGCTTACCTTTACAAGGTTGAGTGAGTATCCCTCCTTACTGGGTAAGTTTAAATATAGCTGCTGTAATTTCAGGCTGATCTGACTAGTGGATACTTGAAATGTTACCAGATCCCTGTCTTGAGATTTTGGTTTGCCACACAGTTTAATATATTTACACATCAGCAAGCTCTTAGTCAAATTCCTGTTCAAAGGACCAGGCTTTACCTATGTACTGGATTTGTGGCCAGAATTGATTTGTAGGACAGAAAAACTAAACAAGGGGGTTCTGTCAAATACCGCAAAAAGTATTTTGAGAGATGTTGAATATTAATTTTGGAGGTTGTATCTCTACCAGTTCAATAAATCCAATCTGTTTAGATTACGACAAATTCCAAGAACATATCTGCTCAAACCACCCTGGTAGAAATGTCACGAGCAGCTCGCCATGAAATGTTCTTTAAGTTCAAGCAGGACCAAACAGCATTAAAGTTAAGACCACAGCACAATAGATTTCCAGACCAAGTTAGAAAATTCAAGAAAATCAAGCAAACTTTAATAAGTGAAAAGACACAACGATGGTCAACCTTGGATAATGGGAATTGTAAATATATACATTTTTAGATTTTATGGAAAAATAGTAAAAAATATCTGTAGGAACAATGCAGATCAATAGGCCATTTTCAGTCTATATGCATTACCTAAAAAAACAGCCAACAGAGTCCGCTGTGGCACCGAACAAAAGAACCCCAAGAAATAGGCACCAATAAACTGCTTCGTTCACAAGCTGTGAGGTCTGGGGCACGAGTAATCTTTCCTGGTGGCACATTGCATTCATTATACTCTTCCTGATGCTCTTCAGGGGGAGGGAGGGTCCAGTCACAGCTCTGCCTCTGCTTTGTGTTACAACCAAGAGCCCTAAAGGTTTGTAGGAGCTGGAAAGTCCTTTCTGGTCTCAATTCTAAACCCCAGATCCTCATGGCAGGCTTTCAGGTACCAGGTCTTTTTCCAGCCAGGACTGTCGGGGTCCAGTCATCAGTGGTCAGCTGTGCCTTCTTCAGGGCAGGGAACTCTTTTTAGGTCGCAGCCTACCAGACAGCGCAACTCTCTGGTTTGCTAAAAACTTCTTGGGGACTTTCAGAAGGACATTCCGTCCTCTGCTTGCCATTGGCTTTGTGGTTTGTAACTGGTTTCTGTTTGCTGGCTTCATTTAATTTAGTCCCTCCCGGCTCAGTTCCTCTCTCCCTTTGCCAAAATCATGTTGACTGAGTCCTTCCATTTTCTATACACAGCCCTTTAAATCTTGTTTCTTATCTTGTCACTGTTACATTCGCTGGGCATTCAGAGACAAAGGTCAAATGTTAAGCTATGTCTTCCAGGGAGTTTGGTGTTTACTTTGCTTATGCTGACTTCAAAGTGAGAATGTTTACAGGAAAGAGGAATACTGATTACTTTCCTCATAGAGCCTGCTCGGACACCACACTGCACGCAGACATGGCATGTTTAATTACACGTCTGCAGTACAGCAGTAGAGACTTATCCGTGCTACTCACACAGGTGGCATGTTTGCTCAAAGCCTCTGAAATGCTATGGAAACAGTTGTGTTTTTTTCCATGAGATATTTCTTTTGCTGCACTGAGCAAGAACGTCTCGTTCTTCAAAGCCAATCTTTAAATGGGGCTCAGCCACCAGTGTGCCTTGAAGCTCTGTACTGCGCCTGCTTCCTATTTCAGTGGTCGGCGATGTCTGAGCAACCAGAGGCTTCACGGCTTACCAGTTGATTTTTTGTGTGTGCTAGTGCTGTGCTTATGTTTAGGGGCCCCAATTACGACACTAACCAGGGCTTATGCTAAGGCAAATATGTAAAACTGGCAGCAGGAGAAAAACAGGTATCAAGATGGAGCTGTGCTAAACAGGACTGAACGTTTATTATAGCTAATGTTGGCCTGTCTGTCTTATTTGTCGTATAGTTTGCATAAATTCCACACATTGTTTGTGTGCTTTATACTTTTAGCAATATGTCGTTGCCATTTCAATTGAAGTTGTGTGTGATGGCAGTATGCTATCACCATGAATACTACACTTTTCTCCTCTCCAGTCTACTATGCACCACCCTACGCCACTGCACTCTACTCCATGCTACTTCACTCTACACCACTATTCTATGCTAATGCACTCTATCCCACACTGCCCTATTCTGCGCCATTCCACTCTGCCACGCCACTCTAGTCTACATCACTACGCTGTTTGCTACTGCACTTTGTCAATGCACTCTACTCCATACCACTTCACTCTAGGTCAGTGCTCTCTATGCCAATCCACTCCAGTCTGCTCTGCACTCTGCACCACAGTGCTCTACCATGCACCACTCCACTCGTAAACAATATACTGGGTCACTTCACTCTGCGGCATTGCAGTCTACTCTGCACTCTATGCCAATGCACTCTTTACCACTTTACTCAAAACCAATGCACTCTTCACCACTTTACTCAAAACCAATGCACTCTTCACCACTTTACTCAAAACCAGTGCACTCTGTGCCACTATACTCTATGCCAAGCTACTCTGCACGGCTGCATCTACACCACCATACTCTACTCTGCAACACTTTGCTCCACTGCACTCTGCAACACTTTGCTCCACTGCACTCTGCCATTGCACTCTACATCACTGCACTCTACGCCTCTCTATTCTGCTCTGCACCACTGCACCCCAGGCCAATGCTCTCTTTACCATTCTGCTCTGTTCCACTCTACACCATTACACTCAATACCAGTGCACTCTAAGCCCCTGTACTACACCCCACTGCACTCTACGACAGTCTACTCTACAACACTGCACTCTGTAATATTGCACTCTCTGCCCCTGCACTCTACTCTGCTCTGCGCCACTGCACTCTACTCAGCACCACTCTACTTTATGCCACTTCACGCGACTCTGCACCACTGTACTCTACGCCACTCTACTACACTCTTCGCCAATGCACTGTATGTCACTACTCTACATGGCTCCATTCTCCACCACTGCATTTATGCCAATCCACCTCAACCCGCTCTGCACCCCTGCACTCTGTGACACTATCTACCCTGCACCACTTCACACCACCCTATTCTACTCAGCTGCACTCTGTTGCACTGCACTCAATGCTAATGCACTCTTCACTACTTTATGTAATGCCATTACACTCTACTCCAATTTAGTTTGCACCACTTCACTGTATGCCACTGTACTCTGCAACACTCTATGCCACTGCACTCTACACCATTTCACTCTACGTCACTTTACTGTTCACGACTCTATGTCATTCTACACCACCCTACTCTGTAACACTGCACTCTTCCACTGAACTCTATGTACTCTAATCTGCACCAGTGCACTCTATTCCACAGCATTCTACAAAACTCTACTGTAGTGTACGCTAATGCACAGCATGGCACTCTATTCTACTGTGCACCGCAGCACTCCGACACTGTACTCTATGCCATTTCACTCTGCGCTGCGCTGCTCTGCACCACTCTACTCCATACCAGTAAACTCTACCCCACTCTACTATGCAGCACTGCACTCTGCGCCAATGCACTTTATGCCACTGCACTCTATTCTGCACCACTCTACCTTGCACTACTGCACTCAAAGCCACTTTCCTCTACTCTGAAACAATCTACTCCACTCTACACCACTATTCTATGCTGCTGCACTCTGTCCTGCGCCACTCTACTCCACTTTGCATTCTACACTGCGCCACTCCCCTCTACGCCACTCCACTCTAAACCACTGCACTCTGTGCCAGTTCTCTGCACCACTGTACTCTCTGCTCCTATATTTTACTCTTCAACACTCTGCATGCTACACCACTACACTTGTATTCTCTTATCTGCCAGACTGAACTCTCTGCCACTGAACTCAGTCACTCAACTCTGAGCCCCTGCACTCTACACCGCTGCTCAATATGCCTCTCTACACTGTCAGTCAGTCCACTTCAAGTCGCACGATTCTGCATCACAGTTCTCTCTGCACCACTCTGCTGTCACTGCATTCTGCAACACTCTACTCTGCAAGACTGCAGTCTCCGCCACTGCAAGCTATGCCACTCTCCACCAGTGCACTCTACGTCATTGCATTGTACACCACTCTATTCTGCCCTGCACCACACTGCACCACACTGCCCTCTATGCCACTCTAATCTGCACCACACTACTCTACCGCACTGTACTCTACTCTGCACCATCAAGTCCATCCCACTCTCCTGCACTCTACACCACTAGCTTCTGCATCACTCGACACTACTCTAATCTGTTTTACACCACTGTACTCTACACCACTCTACTCTACACCACTCTACTTTATGCCACCACTCCACTCTACCCTCAACTACTCCACCCTACTCTAAAATAATCTACGCCACTGCCTTCTCCTCTTTCTTCTCTATGCCACTGCATTCTACATCACTCTTTCACTTCAATCAGCGCCAGTGTACTCTATGCCAGTCTACTCTGCACCACTGTATTTTAACCCTCTTCACTCTAGACCATTCTTCTCCACTCTAGGACACGCCACTCTACAACACAACACTACACAATATTCCACTCAGACGCTCTACTCAATTAAATTCTGCTTCACTCAATAACTCTACTCCACTCTGCCACTCCACTCTACAACACAAGTCCACTGTACAACGCTTAACGCAAATCCTTCAGGCCAATCCATGCCACTTTACTCATTCTATTCTATAACGCACTACTCCGGTCCAGTACTCCACTCTGTCACTGCATTCTACTTTACAACACTACTCAACTCTGCCATTCAACACTCCCACACAACTCCACTCTATGCCACTTGAATTTACGATTTACTCTACTCAACCCTGTATGCCGCTCCACGCCTCACCACTCCACAACACTGTGCCACTCCACTCTACTCCACTGTGACTCAACTCTACACTACTCCTTCCCAAAAAATTCCACAACACTCTGTGCCACTCCACGACACCCCCCTACATGGCACTGAGCTCTACACCACTCTATAACACTCAATAGAACTGAACTTTACAACACTTCACTCCATGCCACTCTCCTTTACCCCACTTACTTGTAGCTATGCTGAACACCAGTCACGCTAGTGTACAAAATGGCTAAAACATATTGGCAAAGCCAATAGCTCTTGCATAGGCGAAACCTATTGGCTTTGCCAGTGCTTGTGTTCCTTTTGTGTCCCCCCTTTCGCAGCAACAAGAAGCAAAACACTAACACTTGGACCTTGGAGAACGGTTCCAGTCCCTTAGTGCCAGCAGGAGTCAAGAGTTATTCAGTCTTATACCTGCAGACAGAGGCTACATTCCTTCCAGATGTTTCTTTCTATGTCCTGGATGGTTCTGAGAAAGGTGATGGTGAGATGCAAGTCTTATCCGGTGCACTAGCCAGTAAATGGAGAATTCCCTTCATCCAAACTGGGCTCCTTTCACATGTGAGGACGTCCTCAGTTGATTAAGGATCCCTCAACCAAAATGACCCTAGCCGCTTTCCAGCTGCAGAACCCTAGACCATCATTCTTGTAACTCCCATACTGAGGTGAAGTGTCCTTCCCACTCTCGGTGGTAGAGCCGTGAAGCCGTTCTTTATGTTGCAGACTATTTATGTCGTTTTTTCAGATGGCTAATCCCTGCCATTTGGTCATTGATAACAACATTTTGAAAGACCGGAAGAAGATTCGTCTACTGGCCTACAAGAGCGAGAAAAGGCAACATCAGGAGTATCCAGGTCCGCCACTCTTCTTGAAAAGGTCTCCAAGGACAAAATATTACAAATTACAGAAAAACGACGTGCAAGATCTACCTCTAAAGATAGAAAGATCCTTATTTGTTCCCCCTCGGCGTATGGATCGGCGTCAACGGTGCCTGCACCGTCGTCATCGCATCAACGACGTCGATTGATGGTGACGCACATGACATCAAGGGACATGACGCCAAAAGAGGTAACACTGCACCGTTCATTCTCGACAAGGTTGGAGACGTGTCTGCCAACAGCTACTCGCTGATTGAAGTCAGGACAGGCGTGCTGAGACTCCATTGAGGGTATATCATAGCCCATCGACGTTGAGACCACCTCTGGCGACGAGTAGTACATCGTCAAAGTCATGCCATCTGTCGATGTCATAACAACCATCTGTGTTTTCGTCTATGGCAACCAAGCACTGTTTGACATAGAGACACACTTCCCCTGTGCTGTCCCATTCAACATCAAGACACCACTTGACATTGAGACATAGACTGTCACGCTCTCTGTCGACAGCAATACAATGTCATACAACATCAAAGCAGCACTCACCAACAAAGACTGTCTCACCTAAGAGGCCTCAGTCAACGTCAGGACCTCAAGCAACTTCTAGACAGGAGTCACCTACAGCCAAAACCAAGGAAAGTAGACCTTCGACTGCAACATAAAGACCTTCTTTGCATGGCTCCACAAGAGGACAATTATGTCCTGTCAATCTATCGCCAACATGGCTAGAGAGACTCGGACAGGGTCAGACCCTACACAGTCTCAACTCGCAGTATTCTCAAGTTTATTCTTCTACATGGTCTCCTCCAAGGACACGGTCACCAACTCCTCAGATGTAGGAGACTGTGCGGCCGACAACAACTGGGTCTCCAAGACACACCAGGATACCTAGAGTGAATGATACTCCCAGATCACGAACAAGGAGTAGAACACAACATTGATCTAGAGAAAGATCACACTTTCCTACCAGGAGATCTCATTGCCCTAGGTCTTGTCAGCGAATCTACAGATCTCTTTCCTGGTCCTCTTCAACTAAATCATCCATGCAAGATTACTCACCTACTGTAATGGACACTCCCCCGGCGAGAGTATCCCCGGTGGATGAAATAAACACCTTTAATGAAGTATTCATTAGAGGCGCTAATAAATTAAATATCACTATCCCTGCTCCCACGATGTCTTCTGTCATTTTTGAAACTCTACACTATCATTCCTCTTCAAGACAGCTCCTCCCTCTGGTTCCAAGCCTCCTACAACTGGTAATGGACATTTTCCTCACTCCAGCATCCTTACATGCGACTCCACCAAGAATCCTAAAGAAATACAAGGCCCCAGATCTAGACCCTTTCTTCTTAAGCGCTGACCCTCCACCAGATTCAGTCATCTTACCAGCTGCCAGGAAGACACATTCTGTTGCTACCATCTGTACCTCCAGATAAGGAAAGTAAACTTAATGACTCTTTGGGGAGAAAAATGTGCAGCACATCAGCCTCTTTTATGAAGGTATCCAGTGCTTCCATGCTCTTGGGTAGATATGACAGGTCTCTCTGCGGTTCACTATGCAGATTTGCTGAGAAACTACCTAGAGAGAATAGACCAGATTATCAAGAGGTCCTACTTGAAGGATGCCTTGTGGCAAACCAAGAAATTAGCGCAGCTGCGGACGGCTCAGACTTAGCAGCTCACGGATATGCCCATGGAATGTGGACTAGACTATCATCTTGACAGGTCCCAAACCTGAGGCACAACAAAGGTTCATGAACCTCCTGTTCACAGGCAACTCTTTATTTGGGTCTCACACAGATGATGGGATGGCCAAAATGAAAACAGAGCTAGATATGCTCCAGGCCGTAGGTATGGACAAACATAAAGATTTCCTTAGAAGGTACAGACCTTATGACAGGCTCCCCTATGATCAGAGAGTTCAAATCCCTCACTGGGCTGCAAGGCAGCACCAACTACAAGGGAAACTCCAGTACCAGTCCCATAAACTGAGGGACCGAGGAGCTAGCAGACAACTTCCAACTGCGTCCAAAACTCCAGGCAGACAATGAGACATCGCTTCCGCCAGTTCAACCACTCCGGTAGGGGGAAGTATCAGTAATCATCTAGATGAGTGGCATTCCATAACCAAAGACAGCTAGGTCCTAAATATTGTAGAAAATGGGTATGCACTATGCTTCAGCTCTCCTTCCCCATCGGTCCCACCGTCAAAAACATCTTGACATCAGCAACTGCTCCTACAAAATGAGGTTGTCACATTACTTTGGAAAAGAGCTATCTAAGGGGTCCCACCCTCTCAAAGAGGTTGAGGGGTGTACACCCATTACTTCCTTGTGAGGAAAAAAAGGTCCAAACAGAGACTTCAGACCAATTCTAGACCTAAGACTTCTAAACAAACACATTCGCAAAGAAAAATTTAGAATGCTTGCTCTCTCCATCAGATTTACCCCCAGCTCCATCAGGGGGACGGGATGTGTTCCATACATCTGGAGGATGCCGACTTCCACATCCCAGTA
This sequence comes from Pleurodeles waltl, assembly GCF_031143425.1. NCBI lineage: Eukaryota > Metazoa > Chordata > Amphibia > Caudata > Salamandridae > Pleurodeles > Pleurodeles waltl. Next base: position 1,145,926,953 of record NC_090444.1, on the reverse strand, counting down.
GCAAAGAAGCACCGGAAATTCCTGCGATTCAGTCGGATCAAAACACTACCAGTACTAACCTTCTGTCTGAAGTCAGCTCCTCAAATGGTTTCCAAGTCCATAGCAGTAGCGGCAGTACACCTGCGGAGGAAAAAGATCTTCATTTATCCTTACATTGACGATTGGCTAGTAAAAAGTTCCTCCACAACTCACAGCGCAACATTACCAGATCATTTTGGAGAACCTCCAATATCTCAGACTTCAGGTCAATCTAGACAAGTCTATACAGACTCCAGCACAAAGGCTACATTACTTAGGAGCAACCCTGGATACAAACTTTGCAGAAGTATATCCTTTGGAGGAGAGACTATCATCAGTAGCGCAGAAGTGTCATGAGCTCCTTCACACTTGGCGTTCGTCTGCACTTCTGGGTTCCATGGCCTGCATTTTCATTGTTCCAAATGCCAGATTACGTATGAGACCACTCCATTGATATGGAGGATCAATGGCGTCAATTTGCAGACAAATGGGACAACAGATTATCTCGGTCACCAGCGGCAAGGAAGTCACTACTGTGGTGGACGCATCAACAGCATCTGCTAACAGGTGTCCCTTTACATGAGGACGTTCCGACTCAAACTCTTGTAACAGATGCATTTCTTCAGGGTTGGGGGGCTCAAATGGGCTCCCTCCAAACTCAGGGCTTGTAGTTGGACAAAACAGCACTATCACATCAAACCTGCGAGAGCTGAGGGCAGTCCATCTAGCTCTGAAGTCTTTTTACCCATCCATACAAGACAGCTCTCTTCTGGTCCAAACGGGCAACACAACCACAGTGGACTATCTGAACAAGTAGGGGGATGCTCGATCTCGCCCCCTATCTCGGGAAGCACAGACCATCTGGAACTGGCTATTAGCGAGGAAGCGGACTCCCTCAGTCAAAGCTTCACCGACTCGCATGACTGGGTTCTTCACAACAACATTGTGCAATACATCTTTCAAGACTGGGGGTACCATCAAACAGACCTGTTTGCCGACGAAAAATAAAATAAAATGCTGAGACTTTGCATCCAGGTTTTACCGACCAGGGATAAAGGGGAATGTCTTATTAATAGACTGGTCAGGGACATTTCTGTACGCTTTTTCACCCATTCCCCTGGTACCAGCATTCATCAACAAATTTTACAGAGCCAGGACCAGAATGATCCTGATAGCCCCAAAATGGCCCGCCAGTGGTAGTACACAGACTTTCGACATCTATCAGAAAGGCCACACAGGATACTGCCGTGCAGACCGAATTTCCTTCACAAGCTCGAGGGGAAGATATTGCATCCCAGCCTTCCCTCGCTGAGCTTGACAGCATGGCTTATGAATTCCTGCAATATGGTCATCTAGGGCTTTTGCTGGAATGCATGAACATTCTCAAGGAGTCAAAAGACCATCAACCAGGCTTTCCTATTCATTTAAATGGAAAAGATTTTATATGTGTTGTATCCAGAGTGACTTTTTCCAGTTCTGGGTCAAGAGGATGTCATACTACCCTACTTCTTTCACCTAGCAAAATCAGGTTTGCAGTTCATCGATTAAGGTACATCTTGCAGCAATAACTGCTTATTGAAAATCACCTTCTCAGACATCATTCTTTCGAATGCCTGTGGTTAAAGATTTTCTAGAGGGCTTAAGGAAGGTTTTTCCTCCTGTTCGTTCTCCTTCTCCTCCTTGGGAGCTGAATGTGGTACTTTCAAAACTCATGGGTCCATCTTTTGAACCTATACATAAAGCTTTTCTACAACATCTTACATGGAAAACAGCCTTTCTTGTCGCTGTCACTTCAGGATGTAGAGTTAGTGAAATTCAAGCTCTCTGTGCCACAGAGCCTTACACAGAGTTGCATGATAACAGAGTAGTGATGAGGGCCCATCCTAGTTTCCTTTCCAAAGTTATATATGATTTTCACATTAACCGACTATCTCACTTCTGATGTTCTTTTCCCACACCATCCAAACCAGCGGAAATCACTTTGTACTCTTTAGATCTGAAAAGAGTACTAAAGTTTTATCTTGATAAGACAAAGGACATCAGACAGTCTGATCATTTGTTTGTGAACTATGGTATTATGAGAACAGGCATCACTGCCTCTAAACAAACCATTTCCAGATGGATAGTTGCTTGCATTATTTTTTCTTATCAGTTAGCTACAAGCACTTGTCTGCCAGGTCCAAAGCCGACTCTGCAAGGGGTAAGGTGGCAACAGCAGCCCTTCTGAAAAATGTCCCTATCTCCGAAATCTGCAAAGCAGCAATGTGGAGATTGGTCCATACTTTCACAAGGCCTTACTGTCTAGACTTGAGTACTAAGCCAGACACCCAAGTAGGACAGGCCTCCTTAAGAAATGTATTCAAATAAACAGGTCAACTGCTTTACTTACCCTTGCTTTGTCCGTAGGGGTGTGGGATGGGCTTCCTACTCTATTCAGTGCTTATTACTAATAATGAGGATCTCCTGTCACCTGGAAAAGAAGGATAAGTTGCCTACTTGTAATCCTAGTACTCTTCCAGGGGAATCTCCATCAACGTCATAAGCAACCCACCCACCTCCCTGGACAAATCTCCTATACAGCAGTTAATACATGGCGGTGTTCTGTTCTTCATATCACCGTAAAAAAGTACTGACCTAACTGTCACCTCACTCTCACCTCTGGGGCATAGTGGAATACCGGAGGTCCTGAAGATCTTAAAGGCATGGTATCAGTTTTTGCTTTGCTAGGTTTTAAATGCAGCCTATTGGCCAACAATGCCTTTGCATTTCGTTGCAGTTTCTCTTCAGTAAAGGACGTTTTTGCACAGTATCGGTCTCTTTTTCTGACTTACAGAAAGACTTGAGACTGACTTGATATTTATTATAAAAGAATATATATTTTATATGTGCTCCGTGGTCCCCACAAGTGGGCGGGAATATTTAGTGCTCATGACTTTGATAATAATTCCCCTGGAAGAGAACTAGGATTAAAGGTAATTAACTTATCCTTCTCTCTTACAATCTGTCGCAGCCTCATAATTCTTGAGGCAATATAGCAGTGGTAAACAAGGAACTCCAAGCTCGGCTCCCCTACGTCTCACAGGACCTTTACAGAAATGACTTCTTGAGTACAAACATTTGCCTTTTCTCTTAAAACAAGGACGCAAGCCCATTTTCCTAACTTTGTGAACCTTGTTCCACTGTTACCGCGTGCCAGACTTCAAAGCACAGGTGTCACATAATTATCCTACCCCTACCATTCAACAGATCTTTGCAGCAAGGTCCCCTGGTCTAGGATATCAAAAGCACCTGAACCAACAGCTCTCAAATCATCCAATGGTGCCACTAGTGCTGCTTTATTAAATGAACTGGCCTACACTTCGACTCCTAGGGGTGCAAAGTTAAATGCCACTATTCATCTGCCACCATCACTCTAGGCTAGTGAGAGGACAGTAGCAATCTGCCATAACAAAAGTGGGACCACTATTTATCCCCAGCCCAGCATATCATAGCACCCTGCTGAGTAAGGGACAAAATTCATATGACGCAACTCCAAGCAATTTCAAAATGCATTGCTGCTGTGGATAAAACCTATGCCATATTGTCCCCTGATCCCTCACGGGAGCGCAGTGTGCTCTCCATACTTTCCACATACCTCAGCCCCTGACAGACCCTTTTGTAATTTATTTCTGGGACACTGATTCACACTGTATAATGGTGACAGAACCAAATGGTAAATTTTAATCAGCCATTCATATTTAGATACCTGCAAAAAAATGTGATACTAGCAAACACCACAGTGACTCTCGAGATGAGCAGGTATATGATATTAGGTTTCATTTTAAATTTGAATTGATGTTTGGAAAGGATTCCTAACTTAACTGTCAGCTGCTCATAAATTAACTCTTTCAAATGTGCAGGACAGTGTTATTTCTACAGGAGACGAGGCGAATGGCGGAGAACCACTGGGAAAGAATGGGCTACTGTGCCTCAATTGTGAGGTTCAGCTTGTTTGCTTTTGATGTCATCAAATCTGTCCTACAATGGCTCTTTAAACTGGGCCAAGCACAACTCTGTTAGCACTTGACTCTGAATGATAGTGATGGCAAGCAGTCACAGGCTTTTTAGGGAGGTAGTCTGGGTGTGCTTGAGCTCAGCACTAAGCAAACGCACATCCATGCAATAAAGGATTGTCCACTTTGACTTTCATAAAGAAAAGTCTTTTATTGAACAATAGAACAAAAACCACACTAAGTCTCAAGGCAATTCTGCATTTCATCTGTGGTTAGTCACTTCAGGTGTTTACAAGCAATACAACCATGATGTGTATGCCAATAAGCAGAGTGGTTTGACCTTGAGCTCTGTGTCTTGAGGCGCTGAGGCTATGGTCGTGGGTTTAGGATATTGGTATACAACTTGTGATAAACCACCTGGCAGGTTCCCTGAAGGTGCGACCAGACGACCTCAGTCTGCACCACCTTGACAACCATGAGTAATTTATTCACCCAGAGATGGTTAGATCCAACCTCTAGAACAACCATCAAGTGGGTCCGTTTAGCTGCTCGAATTTGCAATGCCTGTGGTCCTGCTCCCTGCAGTTTCCGTTGAAGGGATCCATGGGACACACATTGATTCGGAGTTGGAACTTCCATCTCAAGTAGGCTGTCCACAGTTCCTATTATTCCTTGTGTTCTGAGGAAGTTGCATTAGGACTGGCCACATATGAAATTGGGAATGTCAAATTTGCCTCGTTAAGTGTTTTACTGTCATCTGCTTTGCCTACCTGTGTGCCTGCCCCTTCCTTTTCCTCTGAGAGCCGACCTCCTCTCGCAAGGAGGGTCAGGTCCTGCTTCCAAACTTCCAGAGCCTCCAGCAAGATGCCTAGAGATTGAGTAGGACAATTTGAGCTCCTTTGATCTGGTCCCATACCTGGTTGATGTCATCTTCTGAGCTTGTACCCATCCACTACTTGTGTCAGTGCTGCTCCTATTTTGTTACCTGGTGTGATGGGTTGGATACTGATCTACAAAAGTCCTGCTTATCTAATATGCTGCATTTTGCATTTCTTGTTGTAAGCACAGTTAAATGTTATTTGTCTGTCTTTTTGTCCTGTTTTTTGTGTACCTGATCAGCAGTTGTGATTGGGCTGACTTATTCGTTCCCGCCTTCTCCCTTTCTGCTGTTTCAGTGGAACCTTAATTTCATACTCCTGTTCTTGATGTGTTCTCCATTTGACTCTATGCACAGTTCCTTCTTGAGACTTCCGTCATTGCCATAACATCATCTAGGCATGTTAGGAAGCTCCAAGCCTTGTCGGTTCAGCTTCTATTCACTGTATTTTTCCCTGACAAGTTTATCCTGAGGACAAAAGCATCTTATCTTCCTAAGTTTGTTACTGCACTTCATGGACGCCATTTAATTTGTTTGTCAGTGTTCTACCTGCCTTCTTATCCTACCAAGGAGGAACAGCCACACCGTTTGGACCCATACAGAGCGATACATAGACCGAACCCAGTAGTTTCAGATAGACAACTAACTTGTCTTAGGCTACACTGGCTCCAAGAGTGGCAAGATGTTCCAGAAGCAGACAATTTCTTGTTGGTTTTATGGGAAGTACCACTACTGGATATTTGCTGAGTGGTGACCTGGTCGCCACGCACACCTTCACCAGACACTATTAAGTGAACTTTGAAGTCCACCAAGATTAATGTTTTGCCAGGTGGGTTTTGCAGGACTTACTGATTGGGCTGTTTCTTCAGAACCACCTGGGAGGTACTGTTGTGGTATTGAGTCAAGAGGTAAGCAATCCACAATAGAAGTAGCCATCAGAAGAACAAGTTACTTATGGCATGATCTATCTGGTGGATAAGCTACCTGCCTGCAGATGCCTCACCCATCGCTCCTGCCTTCCTGTTCAGGTTGAGCCTAGGCAGCGTGCTTGCGCTGTCTCTTGACATGCTGTAATGGACTTCTGTGGGCTTTCACCGCACCCATCACTTTAATTAATTCCTTGGCCTGCCTTTCTAAATTCCTTTGGTTTGTTAAGTAATTTGCTTTGGTTTGTCCCGCCTTGAGGCTATTTTGTTCCTGCCCTGGAGACAGACCCTGTTACATGGATTATTGCCCAATCTGCCATATACCTTACTGTCGGTGCACTACTTTTTTCTTTTGCCTCTCCACTTTGCGCTTGTGGCAGTATGTTGCTTCTTACTCTGGCATCTTGATGTTTCTTTGCAGTGTCTGAGTCCGACAAAGGCTGAAAGCTGGAGGGGGAATTCTTTTTTTTTAATTTATGTAGTATGAATTCATACCGAAGATTGATTTGAACCGGTTAAATTTGCAGCCTCATTCCTAAATTCTTCCCAAGTATAGCAGTTGAAAAATATACAAACTGGCACCTTTTAAATAGAAAAACACAAGGTAAATCCTCAACATTGCTGTCCCCGGCACAGTGGGAAAGCCAATACTACAATATTCACTGCACTCTGGAAACTTGCCCCATAATGCTTTGTGGAGCATTCCTTTGACAACACATGTTTGACCATAACTCAGCCTGTGTTGGTCTTTCTGTCCAGCTCTTCTGCGTCCCCACACTACGGGGTGGCAAATTCATAACCTCTCCCTCCATTCAGTGTTTTTAAGCTCTCTCATGGCTGGAGCTTTTGCTTCATAGCTGGGAGCGTTTTTTATTCTCAGGGCCTTGTTTGTAATAATATTCTAGCAGGGCTGTTAGGCCTGAAAATGTGTAGTGCATGATGCTTTCTAGGGGCTGAATATATGGTTACATTACAATGATCTCTGCCCTTCTCTTTTAATGTGGTTATGCCCTCTAGGGGCTGACTATGTGGTTACGTGACCTGTTTCTTCCAAGTGATATTTCTATTGGGGTGGCCTCTAGGGGGATATTCTACCCATTACAGTCTAATGCCAATTGTGTGAAGGAATGTACAAACATAGTTTATTTCTGATAAAGGTTTAATGTGCTGCATGCCTAAATACTTATAAGGTCCCACAGGTGAGACCTATTGGCTTTACCAATTTTTGTTAACATCTGTAGCCGTGTTGACACCTAGTGGCACAGGAGAACTGTTACAGTTTCCAGATCAGTTTGATGCCGGCTAGGATTCAGGAATTTAGAGTATCTACAGGTAGATAGTATTCATCATGAATATAGTTCATGAAGGTAAGTCACGTCCTTCTGGGAGTTGTAGACTTTGTCTTTGGAAACAATTATTTTGTTCATTTGAACTAAACAATGTTGCTTATGAGTGAAATGCTTTAAATTCCCAATTTGGTAGCAGATACTCGATTAAAACGTTTCATTGACTGAAGTCCATGGTTACAGGTGCTAAATGGAACTCGTTATTAGATAGTACTGTTAATACAATTTGAAGTAAAACATTATAAGACCTGTTTTGCCAACAATGGAGCGTATGAACGATTGCAGGATATATTTTTCATATCTGCAAATAACAGGGTTACTGCCTGTATTCTTTTAATTTCCTATTGATGCGTAGTAGTTTTCTCGTAAGCATGATTCAAAACGAACATAATTATCTGCAATTGTGTTTGTGTTTTGAAATAAAATCTATAAACCATACTTTCTATTTCTTTTTGTTAAACATTCAAGTGGGACTATTGTTTACTGTTTCTGTGTTGGGACTTTATTTCTCATATTGTGTTGTTCCTGATTGGATTTCAGAGAGGGGAGATTGAGTTTGAAGTAGTATACGTTGCGCCAGAAGTAGACTCTGATGATGAAAACGTAGAGTATGAAGATGAAAGTGGTCATCGTTATCGGTTGTACCTTGATGAACTGGAAGAAGGTGGAAGCACGGGTGCGAGTAGGAATGACGGAAGTGGGGATGCAAAACCATTGCAGGGTAAGATTGAGTTACACTTTTCGTTGACTGCCAATGTTTTTAATTCTGTTAGAGATATGTCTCCAAATATCCGTTTTTCATCCATTGCATAGCCCACCTCCCCCATTTTTATTTCTCTCCTTTCTTTTTTACAATTGCTTTCAATGCTCCGTTTTTTTTACTTAGTGTTTGAGTGAATGAGGTTCAGAATAAATAGCACTCTATCTCCCTACCTGACTTATTGTCCATTGGTAACAGCGATAACTGAGTAAAGTTAACAATGCCTTGTTATGCAGTTGTTTCCTCCAGTCCCAACAGGAAATAGCACCTTTCGGTTTCAACGAGTTGGAAGTAAGTATTTAATATGATGTTTCTTTTGTAGGTGTGGCAAGCATGGAGTGCACTCTAGATGGAGGACACTCTAATTGTGCTGTGTACTCACAGTCCAATCTTTAGATTTCCTTGTCTGCTACTCATATTACATTTTCCACACAATCTTCTCTTTTGGCCCCTAATCTTTTCCTAACATGCCTATATTTCTCTCCCCTGCTTTCTCCTGGTCTACCTAGAATGGCAATATTGGTCTACACTGTTGATGGGTCATATACCTGTTCATGTGCTCTGTTGTCCTACCCTTTTATTCACATGCTGTGGAGTGGCTTTGGCTATGTGTTAGGGCAAGTAGTATCATTCTCAAGTATTATCCAAACATTTGATAGTTAAAAAAGGCAACAGCCACAACGGTAGCCTGTGTGCATGTAGATGTTTCCCAATATACTGATCAAACAAAAATGCCCATGATACCTGACCAGTAGTATCCCTCTTGGGTACGGAGAGTGGATTTGTAAATAACTTACACTGTGATGTGACCATAAGCTGTGTGGCAAGCTAGACCCTTCTTTGACCTTTCTTCTGACAGATAATATTCTCATTTAACAGATTTTGTCTCATTTCATTTTTTTTAATATCGCCACTACACTCACTGACGCTGTTTTTATAGAATGTTTATTCTGGAGAGCAGAAAGAGAAACTTACAGATACTTTAATAAAATCTTCTTAGCTAGTTTAGTCCAATAATGTGATGTACCCAGGATTCCCCTCGAGTAGATTTATCAGTACATGGATTAGTCTGTTCTATCCTTTTCTCATCCATGTGAGTTATTTTTGCAAAGTAAAAGTTAAGATTATTTTCTTTAAACATGCCCATCTTTGCTGCACAACATAATACGAAGAACAAAAAGCCAGTGTATAGTTAAAGCTTAAAATCCCTAAAATACCCCTGTTTCCTTGGCTTCACACCAGACATAGCAATGCAGCATCTATTAACATAATTGTGGCAGTGCCTTCTGCCCTACAATTTCTTCCTTTGGCACAATGGAAGCTCTCATAACACGCGCAAGTAGTGCTTCCTCATGGAGGACGCAGGAATGTGAATTAAAATAGGAACTGTACAATTTTATCAGTTTTCGCAGGCTAAAAGGACAGTGCAACTGGTTACAGCTCACGTGACTCTTAAACACACTGCCAGTGAATAATAATGTGGAATTACTTTTGCACTCTAAATGGGTGGATTGTCTGCCGGAGGACATTGTGTGTCCCATAGGTGTAGGAAATGAGTAAATCTAGTGCAAAGACAGACTCTACCCCTAGATTTCGTCTTTTACCTCAGTGAATCGCGGCTATAGTGTCTAATGGCTCAGTAAGTATGATTAACAGATCTAAGATCTGATTAACTCTACCGGTTGAGAAGAGGTATTGAGATAACTCTTTTCTCGCCTATAACCAAGCTATGGTTTCCGTGCTTGCAGCTCTAGTAAGCTTGGATTTTTCTATGCGGCTACTGGCATCACATGCTAAGCCTCCTTGACCACAACATACTTTCTTTGACTTACTTTCTCCTGGATATTAAACTTAAGTCTCCTTGAACTTGATTTAATTTAGTCTATTGTTCATAAGAAAGGGCTGTACCTAAAGCCTAAAGTCTCCCTAAGATGCAACTTTGAAGTGTTATTAGCTGCAGTTGCCTATATCCACACTGCTCTTTTGACTGTAGCTTTCTGTACTGTTGTTCTTTTAGCAGTGGCTATGTGTACCCCTGCCTTGTTCTGACTGTCTCTGCCTTCCTAGTTCTTCTGACAGTTCTATATTCTTCTGGCAGTATTGTCTGTACCATGCACTGTGCTACTGGCAGTAGCTGTATGCCGCAACACCGTTCTTCTGGCTCTGATTATCTATTTCTACAGTTTTCTAGCTGTTTCTGTCTGTTCCAACATCTCTTGTAGATGGAGGAGTCTGTGCCCATAATGTTCTTCTTGCTGTAGCTGCCTGCACCTATCTTGATATTCTGACTAGCCCTCAGTCTCTATCTTGAATCCAGAACTTGTTTTTCAGTTTTTAAATGTATTTTTTCCACAGTTACTACATCTAATTTGTCTAATGCCACACAGTAACTATTTTCAGTTAATTAAACTATTTTGTCTTTGGCAGTGTTTGAGAGAAAACCAGTTCAGGATGGCCACGAAAATGGTGACATCGGTTCATCAAGTGAGACTGCTTCAGAAGACACTGTTCCTAAACATGCAAATTCAGTATCGTAAAAATCTCACAGGAGGACTGAACATATGAAACACTAGACATGGATAATCAGTATACCGTTCCAAAGTTTATATTGAAGGACTGAATGCAGCGCACTATGGGAAGCCGAAGACCGGCTGTAATACTGTTGACTAAAAGGCGGTTACCTCAGGGTTTCTTAGTGAGCAAATCTAAATGAGTAAAACTATCCTTTTTGTCTTTCTCCCATTCACTGTAGTTGTTAAAATGTTGCATATGTGATTACCACTTTTTTAAATTAAATATACATCAGAAGATGTAGTTTGTGGAAGGATGCTTCAGGGTGTGTGGTCTTGACATAAATTTGATGTGTTCTTGATATTCCTCGCTTCTCTTGGTGAATATGACAGTGTTGGTAGTATGACCTAGAATTGTATATAGAAATAGCACATTGAATTCTGTTTAGCCTCACTCATTCATTATCACTTTATGCAGAATATTTACCAGGAAAGAACAGAAAATGGGCAGTATTCCAACCCAGTATATATAACTTTTTAAATAATCTGAACGGCAGATTCAAATGATGTGCACTTTTGTGCATGGTAAATGAGATCAACACGTGGATACCCTTCCTTCTAGGGAAGCTATAACATGGTTTTATAAATTCTGAGTTGTTCAAGGGCATTTGTTGCTACATTCCTGGTACTTAAGCAGATGTTAAACTAGTATTCAGTTGCAAGGAAAAGTGTTGGCCTTCTGCTCATGTTAAGCTAAACTTAGCTGCATCTTGAAGCGAGAGGGATGTGTGATGCATGAGAAATCAGTGGAGAGGGCTGTTTCTCCCCATGAGTGTTCTGCACCTTTACCTGCTGTAGGCAGATCTTGGGTTCTGCGTACTGTGGGAAGCATGAAGTTAAGCATGCTCTCATTCTTGCTTCCCTGCAGGCACTCTTCCCAGAGTATAGAGAAATTCTACGTGCATTTTGAGAAAAAAACTGAGTGGATTTGGTGCTTGACTTGCATTGCAGTGCAGTGCACAAGGACTAAATGCATATGTCACCCCTTAGAGGAATATCAATTGATACCTTGTTTAATGTTTAAAACTGGTGATGTAAGTCACAGTTTTTTGTCTCTAAGTGCACTATATATGGTCCATAGAAAAATCTTTAAAATGTATATACCTTATTCAAGGATTCATCTATTTATAAATCTAAACCTATTGCTCATTGTGTGGTCTTTCGCTTCATTGCTCAGTGTACCAAAACACAGTCTCTATACATACATTAGGCATGGTTTTCTTTCTATTAATTTATAGTGTGATGTATGTACTATTATTTATTGTTACATCATATTATAATATTTCAACTTATTGTCTCCTGGTTCTGGCAAAAACGTGAAAAGTGTTGGGTTAGCTAGACATATCGCTAATGATGAAGACTTGTTCTCTGCATTTTACAGTGGGAAAATGAATGCCAGTTATGGCAGACAACTCTTTATAAGTGTATATCTACCATTTGTTATCTTTCATAGTCTGTAAATGCACTTTAGCCGAGCAAGGATACTTCTCTTCCACTAATCAACTGTTTAGTCGATCCGAAAAAACTACATGTGGTGGGAAAGACCTTAGTACGTAAAATACCACCACCATGTGAAGCCACATGTGAACCTTTTTTCATTTTGTACTTAGTGCTAGGGTTGGTTTCACAAGTCTGGCACTATATTCCAAGCTATTTTTGGTCACCGAGCTTTGCAGCATAGCATTTGTAGTTCCTTTAAGTGGGAGCTGCGGTTTAGCAAAGGTTCTGGTATAACTAGACTGCTCAGATGTGACACACACAATCATGCGTTTGCCTGTTTGCACTTTTGTGCTGCTGAATTCCGTACCTTTTTATTGCAATGTAGTTGTAAGGTAGCTCTGCTCGTTCTTTGTAAAGCTTTAATTGACCCATTAGTGGAAGACTTTGTGAACTGAAGGCAGGGTGTGTTCTTAAATATATGAAGCTCTTTGTGGTCTTATGGGCAATGAACACGCCCTTATTTTTAAATGCAGCACAGCTAATTGTAGCCAAAAACCTAAATGTTCCAGACATCTCGTCACAGCATTTTGGAGAGCAAATTACGCATATCCGAGATGTAATATTTGCAGTTAGTCTATGCAGATACTCCGAACTCTTTAATTTCTTACAGAAGATGAGTGAACAATAATATGTTACAAGAGCTGCTTCATTAAAGCTTGCTTTGTAAGTGGTAAGCTGTGATGCCCATTACCAGTAGAGTAAAAGGTTTACCCAGTGTCAGGATACCTATGCACTAGTCAAAAAAGAAAGGAGAAGAATCTGGGATGTTGATTCCCTCGCAGTCTTGGAAGTCTAGCAACAGCTTGCTTTATTCCGCAGCAGTGTTTCAGAAAAGCACCTTCTCATCTAAGCAGATTTCAAGAAACCGGAAGGCAGAATGGCAGTTATCTCTCACAAAGTTCTATGCTTTTTTTTTTTTTGCTCACTGTAAAGCTTAGTTATGCAGAAGGCACGTCAGGCCTGGCATTGGCAATGCCACAGTGAGTGCAGTTGCAAAGGATCTCAGTACATTTAGGCTTGCTTAGCATAAAGCTTCAGTTTACATAACCTGCAGTGATTTACCCTATAAAATATCACATGTGCCACGTGCACCAGGAATTGTAATACAATATTTGAAAACGTTTTGTTTGCTTTTTCCTCTTTTAACACCACTTATGTGTAGTGTTGCACGTTTCTTTTCTGTCGAAACCTTTGAAAGTTTTTTGTTTACATTTCACTGCACATTTCCTGTTTGTTTAACATTTACTTGCTTTTGTTAAAACTATTAATACATCGAGACCTGGTTCTCTACATCGAGACCTGGTTCAGCCTATTAAAGTGGGGTTGCTGTCTGCTCCGTGTTACCCTTTTACTAGCCGACACATTATAAACCTATTCTCCTGCTATAAATTTAAAGGTGCAGCCTATTTCTCGTCTTTAAACTTTGCTATTTTCATTTATTCATGAGCCAAGTAACTATCAGTAACTTTTGCGTCAGAAAAGCCTTGAGTTAAAACTAATACAGATTGAAAGGATTTATTTGTAAGGTGTGTTTCTTTATATTCTTGATAACTGGTTTTTGTCCTCTCCAGTATCATTACCTCTCTGTACATCATTACAATTGGTTACCTTTTATCTCGTAATTACACCCCACTGGCCGAGGCAAGTGTTAAATCTTTTTTAATTTTTTTTTTAGAGAACTTAAAACAGGAACTTTTCAGCAAACTGTCATATTTTCCCCCAGCAGTCCCTACTTCTTCTCTTTATATTTGTATTTGGGGAAAAATGAAACCGGAAAATTTAAGGATCCCTTTTAGCACTGGCGTTTCCCATTGAATGGCCACTAGGTGTTTCCGTTTTATCTTTATTGTGTAGACTGCCTCAGTAGTTGGTGTTTTTCTCTCTGAACACTGGGGTAAGAGGTAATACACCTTTACAAAAACATTTTGTACAATCTTTCTAGCTGTGTTTAAGGCTTACAGTTGTAAGCACTCGGCAAGCTTGCACCTATTAATAGTGAGCTACACCCACTCCTTATTAATAGTTAGAGTGACAGGCAATACAGAACTTAGTCCTTCCGCAGATTGTGTTTGTTCTGTGGCCTATGGTTATTATATGCAAACCATGTGAATAGACTTAACATTTCCCACAGAAGACTTGCAGAAAATCTCCTGCATGATATTGAAATGTTATTTGCAGAAATGGGCATATTTTAGTTGCAATGTGATTTTTGCCACCGAGTGGCCCCAAATCTTGTACCACCCCATCACACAGTCCTACTGCTATCCACCCAGCAGCACCTCTCCTACTTAAGCTAGAAGAGGTGTGCCTGTACTGAGATATTGCAAAGCCCAGAATTCTAAGTGCTGTATACAGATCTGTTGGACTGGGTGAGAGTGTCACACTTGACACGGCCATTTTTCAACATTGTGATTTACTGCAACCTTGCCTTTATTGGTTTATTCCCTCCCCTGCACCCCCTCCCCCTAAATGCTTAATCACTAAATCCTTAATCACTTGTGTGGTTGACGCTATGTTTTTGGGAATGCTGAAGAACTGAAACGGGATTGCAAGATATATGGCAACAGAGTACGTTGGTAATCAAAAGGCATTTCCATTGGTTTATGATTGTTCGGGACACAGGAAAAGTTAAAGAAATGCAAGATTTTCTGGCAATTGTGCAAATTTTGTCTAATTCAATACAACGGGATTCTAACTCTCCACACATTAAAAATCTCATAGTTGATTCATGGATTTGATTGATTTTCAGAAACTGAGTGTGGATTTTCTGCACCTCACCCTTGCATATTGGAATGAATGAAAGTAGCAGTAACATTCCCACACAATGTCATACATTAAAGTTATTTTTTTTATTAGCCTGTAAATAAAGGTACCTTCTAAAAGAAATGTGTTTTACGTGTTTTGGTTTCTATTGTTGTAACAGCAGACAACATTCTGCTCGTTTGTGGTGGGTCCTGTGTTCTTATAGGTTAAAATTGGTTTTGGTTGGAAATCTTCCTGTTGCTGAAAAGTGTTGCATTCAAATATCACAAGTAAAGTAGCTCGCATGAAATATTACAAATTATTCTTACAATAATCCCAAATGAACTTCAGTCCATTTTGCTTTAGGGGTGTTTCTTGCAACCGATTGCTGCAACATATCATGCTATAGCACCAGCCGTAAACTTTGATTTCCACAGAGAATGTATGGCCATTTTAAAAAGCCATGAAACATTTTACGATTGATATTTTCTTTAACCTAATTCACTTATTATGATACCCTTGAGCCTAGCTTTTTAAGTCGTCTTTATTGTTTTTGAGCAATAAGCCATAGCAATATTAACCACAAACAGTGCAAATCTAGTTGGAGGTAAGAGACATACGATAAAATTAGTTACAAATTAGGACACTGGCTCACATTTGCATTTTAAATCAATACTAATAAAGCAGTTCTAGACGAGATAATTGCATCAGCCCTGACGTTGTGGACTATTTTAACGATACAAGTTAACATTTCCTTTTAAAATAGCAGTACTTAAAAGTACTCTAGGCAGGTCGAGATTCACAGGAGTCCTGTTGCTATACACAATTGGGGGACACAGGACTGGACTACGCTGATATTTACTAGGGTTTTTTTGGTAAGAACCCACCTCCCATCCTTTGTTACTGGATAACCAATATCAGCCCCATTCTTGCTAATAGGTATCTGGAGCAAATCATGGCCTAGGTCTTAAATCAGTAACAAGGTGCAAGTGCGATGCTCCAAGTAAGCGGGGAAGTCTTTCAGTGGGACTACACTGAGTGGCCTGAACTAGTCTTCTCATCATACTCCAAATCGAGCAGAGATATATTGATAGATTCATGAAAATAGGGAGGGGGGGAATCATCAGTTCTGTAACATGTAGCAATGCACCTGTACTTTGTTAAAGTATAAATGCATTGCTACATGTTGACACTGAGAACAACTTAAATAAAGACACTAACCATTTACAGAGCAGAGTTTTGGTGCACAATAATAAAACACGTGTAGTGAATCGCAACCCATGGTAATGACTCACGACCCCCAATCTCACAGTCACATAGGTCGCTGAACAAATTGATTACGTGAAAACTGTGCTATGTACACTCTGTTAGAGAACACATCCAGTCTAAATGTTAAGGTATTATTGTGACATGCCTGTAATAAGATGTAATCGAGAACTCTCAAACACCTACAGTGCTTAATAAAGAGGTAACTTACAGTCAGTTGTGAAGTTTCTGCAGATGCAATGTGTGATTTAAGTTTTAACAGAGAAAAATGAATCCTTGAGCTTGGACATGGAATCAGAGGTAATTGTTGCGGGATCAGCCCAGAGAAGGTTCTATCCCAGATCAGTTAAAGACTTTTTCACAAAATATGCTCATGCATTACTGGAAAGCTTGGTAGGCTCAGATACAGCTCTTAAGTTGAAACCGCCAAATCGGTTTCTGTTCAGTCCGAGCCAATATATCGCAGGAGTATAGACATCTACAATGTGTCAAATATCATACTAAAAAAACAGAGGTGGGGGGGTGGCGGGGATTGGAGTGTAAGCGGTATCCCAGAACCTAGTTTTAGGAGCACTCCTAAAAAGTATTTTCTATGATTTTGAGCTGTTTATTATCGCTATAGTCCCATAGTTAAGCATCATAAATCGCCAGTTCAATTTCTTTCTGTGTGTGTACTTGTAGAATAACACTTGGAGAGTGACTGCCGATTTTGTTTTTGAGGCATAGGATGGAATTTGATGCACATTTTAATGTGGCAGCTGCTTTGCCCAAAATTATCATGGATGTTATTATATTTATAAGAATGCCTTCACTCTGTACTGTCTGTGTGCACTACCTAGTGAATAGCACCTTGATTTTGATAGTACTAATCAAGTAGCTGCTCTCTTTATAACAAAAAAATTATCAAAACACTAGACTCGATTATAACTGTATGATCATAAAATTCACAATTGCAGCGAATTATTAAGCATCATTTAAATCCGCATAAAACTACTATGAAGCACAACTGATTTTAAAAGCAATCCTATGGCAAGACAGACATCATAACACAATAACGTTTGTAAATAATATAATGCCAGTCTACATCTGCAAAATTTGTTTTTAAGTACTGGAATTAAGAACATTTTGCTATAATACAACTACCAAAAAAAGTAAAGTGCAAGAGCATCTGACATGGAAAATTCATTTCAAGGACATGGGTATATTAGATCTCAAGTAATAAAGCTATAGATTTGCATCCTAAATTTGAGGAAAGGTTAAACACAGCTCCTGTCGCCTAAAATAATTTTGACACCAAACTGTAAGACATGATTCCAAGAATTGACAGAATCAAACACAACCCGAAGATAAGGGAATTGTTGAACTTTCTCCAAGACTTTGCCTTTGACAAAGAAGATGTGTGATCTTGATCTTTTAGATCTACAAGACATTACATGACGTTTCATAAAATGAATCTCGATATTGTGGTACTCTATGAAAGATACAAAGGCATCAACCAGAGCTTTCAAGCCATTGGGTGTATTGGCTAGCAGGGCAGCATCATCCACATATAAGTACAAAAATAGGACTAGAAGTGACACTGATTAAGTCCCGGCCTCATTTAATAAAAACAAGAATTATGACTATTAATATAAAAGAAAACAAATCTGGACCAGAGTGCATCTCTGCCTCTCGCTCATCAAGGTGTAAGGAGCACATATACTCCTCATTATTACCATACCTGACTTTAGCGTAGTAGAGATAAGAAGCAAATTAGAGGAGTACCCTGGCCAATTTGTCTAAGCTCTTGTCATATCTTAGATCTGTTAACATATTTGAAAGCACTAGTTAAGTCATTGAAGACCAGGTACAAAAGACAGCCTTTTATATTTGCCAATAAGATGACAATCAAGGCATTGATCCATTGTATCCATGGCCTCACGGAATCCGTACTGACTTTTGCATGGGATTTTACTTTCAGTAGCTCAGTCAAAGGTTCTTTTATGTACAAGTCTGCTGATGTCTTTGACAATTAAGTCTAACAGTGGCCCAATTTATTCCCTTTTTTTTTTTAAAGACAGGAACTATGACATACGTAGCTCAAGAACTGCGCAGTGTGGATTTATAAGCATTATTTAAAACATTATAAGTAGGTGTGCTTAGAGATCTATATTAGATTTGCAGAGCTCCATGGGCACATCATCCTGCTCAAGAGCCTTGCCAGAAAGACTGCTTGCAGAGCTAAGGCAACCTAATGATGAAAATAATACACATCAAGTTCCCCATCATGTTAAGATTTGAAAAAGCAACATTAGAACAAACAGTGGATTTGGGGTGATAGAGGATATTAAATTGGCATACCCTTTGCTCAGAAGTAACCTGTGCCCCCTGAATGGCCATTGGACCTCTGTTCACTTTAATGGAATTGACCGTTCACCAGAACGATTTGGGGGCATATTTATACTCTGTTTGCACCGAATTAGTGTCATTTTATTTTTGTACTCTAATTCGGTGCAAAACTAACTCCATATTTATAATTTGGTGCTAAACACCTCTAGTGCCAAATTTATGGAGTTAGTAATTTTTTGAAAGTGGAGACCTACCTTGCCTTAATGAGATGCAAGGTAGGCATTCCTGTGCAAATAATGACTATGGCCTTAACGCTATATTTAGGGGTATATTTATACTCTGCAGCATATTTATACTCTGTTTGCACCAAATTAGCATCATTTTTTTTTTACTTTAATTCGGTGCAAATCTAACTCCATATTTATACTTTGGTGCTAGACCCATCTAGCACTGAGGCCCTGGTTTATACTTTTTTTGCGCCGCATTAACGTCATTGTTTGACGCAAAAGTGGCGCAAAAATACAAAATATTGGCCCTTATTTTTACTTTTTGCTGCAAAACTGCACTAACTCAGTTTTGCACCAAAATGTTTAGCACCGGCTTGCACCATTTCTGTGCACCAGCCAGGCACCATATTTATGGAATGGTGTAAGCCGGTGCAAAGGGTAGGCTAGAGTAAAAAAAAAGACTTTAGTCGGGTGGGGCTGGCAGTATAGAAGAAGAGTGTTTAGCACCAAAAAAATGACTTTAGGCAGGTTAAGGTAAAAAAAAAAAAAAAAATGACTAACCAGATTACCATCATTTTATGGTGCTAAACCTACCATGCCCCCAATGGCCAGTACAGAGGACAGAGGCCCCCTGGGCATGGCCATTGCACCCTGTGCCATGTATGGGGGCCCATTTCAGGGGCCCCTATAGCACTTTCAAAAATAAAATACAATCTTACCTGTACTTACCTGGGATGGAGTCCCCCATCCTCCAAGGCCCCTCTGGTGTGGGTGGGGGTGCCCCTGGGGCCTGGGGAGGCCACCATGGAAATAGGCCCACAGGTCCCCTAACACCTGCCCTGACCCAGGCTTTAAAAAATGGGGCAAAGCAAGCTTTGCCCCATTTTTTGACCCCTCCTCCCTCCCTTGCACTATTTTTGCATGGGAGTATAAATATGGCGTTAAGGCCATAGTCATTTTTTTGCACTGGAACGCTTACCTTGCATCTCATTAAGGCAAGGTAGGTTTCCACTTCCAAAAAATGACTAACTCCATTAGTTAGTTTTGCACTGAATTAGAGTTAAAAAAAATTAAAAAAAATGACCAGAGTATAAATATGCCCCTTAGCGTCAAAAAATTATGCTAATCTGGTTAGAATCATTTATTTTGACTCAAACCTGCCTAACGTCATTTTTTTAAGCTAGACTACCCTTTGCACCGGCTTGCACTATTCCATAAATATGGTGCCCAGCTGGTGCTAAAAAATGGTGCAAGCTGATGCAAAACTTTTTGGTGCAAAACTGCGTTAGTGCAGTTTTGCACCAAAAAGTATAAATAAGGCCCTTGGACTCTCAATTTACATGCAACCATTGGGGACTGCTAGGTGTATCTCTTTAGTTAGGATTTTCCATATATTAGTGTGGTCTGGCTATGATCTCTACTAGGAGCTACCTCCTCCCTATACCTTAGCTTCTTGGACAATGCAGTTTGAAGGTCCCTGTTGGGATTACAGCAAGCTTTAGCAAACCATCAGGAGCACTGGAATCTAAGTGCTGTGATTGTTTCAATAATATTCTACTGATTGTACTGCCCAGCCTAATAAAAGAATTATAAAATCCACATGGCTGGCCACAAATAACAAGCATGTTACAAAAAAAGGATAAATTATGTATTAGATGATTAGGAAAAGTGCTTGGAGCCAGAAGTTTCCAGGGTAACCTAAGCCCTTTGTCCTCAGCTAGAAACCAATGGTTATAATTAGTAAGCTTACACTTTAAGTGTATTTCACACAAAAGAGACTGTGATTATTAAGAAGAGATTTGTGATTATCATACACCTTCTCCAGCAAGATGGTCATTTTAGCCAAATTCCAGGACTAAACAATGTAGTCTATAACTGAACTACAACCATGCCCAAAGATCGTGGAAGTAATCTCACTGAAACAAGTATCAGTCTCGAGTGTTAATTGAATCACCCTGTTAAATATTTTGAAAGGGCGTGCCACGTAAATCAAAGGAACGTTAAGGTTATCCAAACTAGAGTGGGAACTAAAATTAACAAAGGACATATCAAACCTTTATCTTCATAAAAATGTTTTTAATTTTGTATGATTAGAAAATTAAGGGTTTGCCCAAAATCAAACCTCTTCAGTATATCAATACATACAATATACAGTGACTCTCAAGGGAGACATATGAAACTTCCATCAACAATAATGTACCCATTATTATTATACCAATAGTTTACTTTATTTACCGTATTTCATTTCATCAATTTGAGTTATGTCAACCAATGTTAGGGCATAAAATCAGTATTGTGTATACAACCAAATTATGTGAGGAACACAAATCGGAAAACAAATATGAAGACCTAAATCGGCATAATAAAATAAACAACTTGGTTAAAATATTTAATCCACAGCACACTAGCACACTGTCCTTATAGCCACAATTTTTTGTAGGTGACGACCACCTCATATTACTATTCGGTATGTCGAACATGTACCCCTTAATTGTGAGAGCAATTTCCTTCTGACACAAACACTATGGATTATGCTGTTGGTCTCCGTGCATATAAATATTTTAGTATTTGTTGTGGACTCCTTGTAAGAAAGTGTTGACGCGTCTCAGCCAATCTATTTCTGGCCTCTTCAGAACTATGTAAGGCGCCTGTGTCCTTTACTTGAAAAAGAAAAGATAAACATAAATTTGTGTTACACTTTGTGCACATTTATCTGGTGTGAGTAAAATACTTGGAAAAGTTTGATACAGGGAACAAGTATAGAAGTGAATTCATGCAAACGACCAAAGGTAAAGCAAACTCCTCATGCATTATATTTCATGATTTCTACATCTATTAGAACGAGGTGTACCCGGTGACAGTGTCCAGTATGTGTTGTCCTAAGTAAAGCCAAAGAATCTATGTCCTGGAACATAAACTTGCCTCATAAAAGGCTAAGTAGGTTGCAGCCCATTTGAACAAGAGCCACAACCACCTACGGACTGCATGCCCCAAGGATTAACAACCAAGAGTACGCCAGAACGACCTGTGTATAACATTTTTTTTCATAACTCTCGTATGGAAACATAACAGTTCAGGGGATGAGGCCACCCAAAGACCTCATAGTGAGACCGACCGGTTCTCACCCATAAGTGCTTGCCAACATTCCTATCGGGAGGCAGAATCACACAGTTTAAAAAGGAGGTGCAAAAGCCTTCATAATTTACAAACTATATATTGGTTCAATCATCGTGAAGTGGGGATTGGGAGACTTACTTGAAGTGAAGAGCCATCCGCTGGAACAAAGCTTCGAGTTGCAACCCAGTTGAGAACGGCAGGATCTTCCTCGAGCGCTGTCAAGTTAAGAGTATGCAGTTTAGGCAACCTAGTTCGTGTCTCAAATGTAGGAGCTCTGGACTTCCTAGGGGCAGTCCAGTCAGCAGGAAGTGACATGACAGGGACTGCCTGGTGTGGCGCTCGTGTTGCTAGACTGCCCGCCCTGGTTTGCAGCTAAACCACACTGGCCACCATGATCAGGCGGCAAAATGATACCTCTAGCATAATTCGATGTCAGGACTGGAGGCGAGGATTATACATTTCTTTCTTCACTTTTTATTACACAGCCAGTTCAAAGTTCAACAAAGAAAAAACAGAACACTACATATTCCATGGTTCATAACACTGTCTCCGTGGTAACCCCTGTCCAAGCCAACAATAGTCCGATTGTCCATATATATCCCCGTTCTCCGAGTCCTACTCTTTCTTCACTGCTCGGAGTGTCACTAAAGTCCCTCTTATCTTAACTGACTAGCCATATAACGTGTATTTATACTGTGTGCCTATTCTGCCTGATATATATATATATTTTTCCCCTACTGTATTGCTCATATTGAGAAAGTGATCGCGCAGCAAGCAGCAGCCTGAGCGCAGATTAGTTTCTTGATTACACGTCAGGTCCAACAGTGGGCGCTCTTTCATGCAACTGAGGCCCGGATCACATGGAGCGAAACGGATTGGGTTATCAAGCGACATCTGATCGATTTTGCTACACGGTAAGGGGAAGAAGCTCTGTTTAAGTGCAGTACTCCTATATTCCCCTTCCTGCCCCCGCAAGACACCGCTTTAGTGGTAAGTTAGAGCCCCTCTGAGAGCCCGACCCCATTACCGCTTAGCGGTTACATTCCTCCTAGAGCACTTGCTTTAGGCTGGCAGAGCACTGCGAGGGGCTGCCCACATTATCTACAGGACGTTTTTGGACAGGATTTTTTCCTGTTTTCCATCATCTGTGTGCTCACACCCTCTTTTCATGCAGCCCCTGCAGGACCACGAATATTCTTCCAGCATTCCTACAGAGGATAGCCCTTCTCAGCGCTGTCATCCACCAGAGATGGATGTCATCTTATCGCAGATCATCGCTAAGCACCCTAGCCCTTTTCTTTGGGGGCAGGCATGTATGGGGATACAGGGACGGGCCAGAGTGGCAATAACTCAGTAGCACCCAAGAAATTGCTTAAATGTGATGTGGGGCACCTGGACGGCTTTGAGCGTCTTATCAAAGCCTTCCATAAGAATACACGCACATTTAAGCAGGAACTCTTCTGGGGGAAACCTCCGGCCCGGAGATACTGGTGACGAGGTCAACCCCATATCCGTCCCTGACTAAGGGTTACCCGTAAAGGGAGAGTGACACAGATGGCGAGACATCCTCAGACGAGGATCGTGACTGGTCGTCCATGGCGACAGCCACGGCCACGCCAGACCCTGATGAAGGGGACTAGTCCACCTCGGACATGTTTGACCTGGAGGGTATTTATCACCTCCAGCTCTTCAGAGTGGCGACCGAACCAAAGAGTTGCGGAATACTTGGCCAGCAAGATCAGACAGCCTCTGGACAAGGAGGTTCGGGACAGACTAAGGGCGGAGTGCCCTCGCTCTACTCTGGAGGGCAAAGTGGTGACCCTAAACTGCGCTTTCTTTGGGAAGTACACTAAGGACCCTAAAAAAGGTACTGATTGTTCCTGGAGGGTGTTCCATGACAAACCTCTAGATGTGTTGGAATCCCTGACACCGATTATTCAGCTGGCTGAACAGGCGAAGCTCACAAGCAGACCCTTGCCCACCGACATAGTGGCAGGATGGGCCAGAGGGCAGTTTGTCTCCTGAGGAACGCCAATTGCACCGTATTGGCGGAGAGGCGCCACTCCCTACTCTTAAAAATATACCCTAAACTCTGGGTGCTCTCTGGTTTGGAAGAAGGGGCGGTCACCCAGGGTCACCTGTTTGGCAACCCCTTCGTGAAAGAATTGGGGAAAATCATGGCAACTTTTTTGGTGCTGGACAAGGCGCACACATCCATTAAAAAGATCTTACCCGGGAAGGTTTTTGCCAGGGCCGGAAGAGGTAGGGGTTGCTCCACCAGCCGTCCCAACCAGCAAGGCCCTGGTGGAACCTACTTCAAGAGAAACAATGATTGGCAGGATGGCTGACAAGGAACATTCTTCCCCAACTGGGAAAGAGGGAAGAATAGTGCCAATCGATGCGTCCATGGTGAAGCAAACGCTCCCGGAGGACCTAACAGTAAGCATTATCCCTTCTTCCCCTCGAACTCTGGGAGGGAGGTTGAGGAGGTTTGCGCACAGCTTGGTGGCATCACCTCCGACGCCTGAGTGTCCACAGAGTTTGGACACCACCAAAACCAATTTTTTTCTCGACAACAGACATGGCACTGATAGATTAGGTAGTGCAGGAGCTTCTAGTGAAAGGGGCCATCAGCATCTCAGTACTCCACCCCAGGGGTTTTCTGAGCAATATCTGTTTTGAAGAAGTAAATTCTATTGCACCAAAAGTGTCCTATTGGTGCAATTCTTGAGATCATGAGGTAGGAGTCAGGTAGATTAAATGAACAGACATGACCATGATAAGCCTGTCAGTACATGTGTAGTTGTTCTAACGGCAAGTATCATTGATCTTTTGGTGCAATAGAATTTACTCCTTCGAAACATTTGATACTTGGAATCTCATTTTCCATTGCCTTGAGGAACTCATGTTGACGAAACATGTGTTGGCTGTTGTTTCTCTGGATATATGATGGATATCACCTTATGGAACATATTGGATGAATAATAAACGCTACTACACATCAATTTTGAATTGGAATCTTTACTGATACACACAGAAGAGAATTGGATGTACATGGTGTGCCCTGGTATATACTTATGAACTTTCCAGCATTATATGAACTTCAAATGATGCTATCTGCATTCTCGGTGGCTGGATGCTCACCAGTTGGACACCCATTGAGTTACTTGTTAGTAACATATTGACTTCTTTGCTTTGATTACAATATACATATGTATAGGAGGTGCAAACATCGTACACAGCCACTGTTTTTTGTTACTTAAACATTTGGATCCTGTGGGGGCCCAAGATACAGATATCCTAAACTTTTTAGAAGAATTGGCTGATTCTGGCCTATCATATTGCATAGTAAACTCTTTTAGATCGGCGATCTCGGCGGGTCACCCCCCTTTTCATAATGCACCGGTGACGGAGCATCCTTGGGTTTGCAAATTACACAAAGGCATCAGGATGTCTAGACCCTCAGAACCTCGATACTCAGATATTTGGGTTGTTAATATAGAGTTGCACTTCCTGTCTACATGGCAGAATAACTAGTATTTCTCAAGGAAGGAGCTATCAGTGAGTTTAGCCATGCTGCTATGCCTAAATCCTGTAAAAGGGTATCCAATGTGAGAGCTCTGGACATCTCTGCTAGAGTGTTTTCGCCGGAGGGAGTCACCTTTACTATATCTAGAAGAACCAGTCAGTAACTTACCCTGCTTTAGGTAGTTCACCTAAATTATGTGTGGTCAGATGCCTGAAGGATTAAGAGATGACGGCAGAGTACCATCCACCAGGAGAAAGACAGCTGTTAGTCTCTATCAAGAAACCCTTTAAAGCAGTGTACTCCACCTCTATCTCAAGGTGGGTAAAGTGGATTATGGCAGAAGCGGGAATCAATGTTCAGGTCTTTGGAGTGCACTCCACAAGCCATGGCTTCTAAGGCCATATAGGTAGGTTGGAAGATATGAACGCAGCTGATTGGTTGTCTGAGTCTACCTTTAAACGGTTCTACTTTGAGACGATTCACAAAGCGACTGCGCTGGTGGTGAGTAGGCTTTGAAATACATAATCCTTGTCTCCGGTCCTGACATAGAATGAGAAATTTGCTAGCTCTCGAGAAGGGAAGTTTCAATTCTATTAAGGACACGGAGGCAAGGATATATGTGGTTTTGAATTTTAGAATAATTTTTGAATTTTAGAATAATTTTTATGTTTTCTGTACTATGGAGATCACATCCCTTATGGACTATGTTAATGTTTTATCTGACTCCAGGCCAGACTGTAACTTGTGTTATGTTTAGGAATGTGGTTTAAAGTTATGAATACAATTATTTGAGTGGAATTAGCCAGGAGGAGGTACCTTTTCTCAAAGATTACATTGCCTTTTAGGAATGGATACCACTGCAAATTGATGGTGCCTGAACTTAACCAACCACAGTGAAGTCAAGGAAGGACAGTGAGAACGGGGGATGGATATATATGGTGTTGGACCTGGCCCTTTTTGCAGGGTCATCCCCAAACTTTTTGCCTCCTTCCTCCTATTTTTCCTGACCTGTTTTTTTTGTTGGCTTTTGAACTCTGAGCACTTTACCACTGCTAACCAGTGCTAAAGTGCATATGCTCTCTGTGTAAATTGTACTGTTGATTGGTTTATCCAAGATTGGCCTATTTGATTTACTAGTAAGTCCCTAGTATAGTGCACTAGAGGTGCCCAGGGCCTGTAAATCAAATGCTACTAGTGGGCCTGCAGCACTGATTGTGCCACCCACATAAGTAGCATTGTAATCATGTCTCAGACCTGCAACTGCAGTGTCTGTGTGTGCAGTTTTAAACTGTAAATTTGACTTGGCAAGTGTACCCACTTGCCAGGCCTAACCCTTCCCTTTTCATACATGTAAGGCACCCCTACGGAAGGCCCTAGGTAGCCCCATGGGCAGGGTGCAGTGTATGGTTAAGGTAGGACATATACTATTGTGTTTTATATGTCCTGACAGTGAAATACTGCTGAATTCGGTTTTCACTGTTGCAAGGCCTATCTCTCTCATAGGTTAACCTGGGGGCTGCC
Organism: Pleurodeles waltl; assembly: GCF_031143425.1. Taxonomy (NCBI): domain Eukaryota; kingdom Metazoa; phylum Chordata; class Amphibia; order Caudata; family Salamandridae; genus Pleurodeles; species Pleurodeles waltl. Next base: position 1,145,900,234 of record NC_090444.1, on the reverse strand, counting down.
TTTAAACATGATTAAAGCGTAACTTCCCTTTGGGAGCAGATGGACGTGATAAACACAATTTAGAAATACATCTTTTAGTAAAGTTCGTTTTAAGATTGTGTGTTTGAAAATGCCACTTTCAGAAGGTGGGAATTTTCTTGCTTGACCATTTTTGTGACTCTGCACATTTGTGGATTCCCTGTCTGGGTTAGTTTGACAGTTGGGCTGTTTGCACCTCTCTCTAGACAGTGACACAAAGGGGGCTTGGGTGTAGCCTGCATATTCCAGTGAGCCATCTGTGCTAGGAGGGAGGGGAGGAGTGGTCACTTGCACCTGAAAGGGCTGTACCTGCCCTCACACAATGCAGACTCCAACCCCCTAGTGTGTGTCTGAGGCTTTGCCTGGGCAAGGCAGGAGTTCACAATCAAGTGAGACTTTCCTTTGAAGTAAGCCTACTTCAAAGGCCAAAATGGGTATAAGAGGACCCAAAACCACAGACTTGAGACACTTCTTGGGGTAGACACTCTACCTCACTGACACATCCTGGAGAAGAAAACTGGAACCAGAACCTGCATCCTGCCAAGAAGAACTGCCTGGCTGCCCAAAGGACTCACCTGACTGCTTTCTGTGAAGGACAGCTGCCTTGCTGTTGCCCTGCTGCCTTGCAGCTCTCTGGCTGTGGTGAAGAAGTGCTCTCCAAGAGCTTGGATAGAGCTTACCTCCTGTTCCCTGAAGTCTCAGGACCAAAAAGACTTCATCTCTATAAGAAGGACTCCATGTGCAGCGAAATTCGACGCACAGCCTGCACCGCAGTGAAAATGTCACCACACGCCGATCCGGAACGACGCAGCCCGACTTCGCAGTGAGAAGATCGACGCAGCGCCAGTGTAGCAACCTGAAATTCGACGCACGGCCCACCAGAACGACGCACAGCCGGACTGGAATGACACAGCCCGACTTCCAGAGAGGAATCGACACAGCGCCTGTCGTGCGGTAGAACATTTGACGCAACTCCCACTGAATCGATGCAGCTCCTGTGACTTCATCCTGCCAGCGCATAAAATCCATGCATCGTCCCCGGGGCATCTGAAAGCCCTGCAACCCGAAGAGGATCCACAACCGAGCGCCAGGAATCGATGCACAGCTGTCCCTGCGTGAAAACTAAACGATGCATCGCCGTGTGCGGCATGAGAAATCACTGCACATCCCTTTGTTTCCACGCATCTCCTCCTCTGAAGCTCTTTGCAGAGATTTTTCATGCGAACCAGGTACTTTGTGCTTGAAAGAGACTTTATTTGCTTCTAAAAGACTTAAGACACTTTGTCACTTTTCAGTGAGATCTCTATATTCACTTATTGCATCTTTGATCGTTTTGACCTGCATTTCTCCAGATAAATATTATATATTTTTCAAAACACTGTGTGGTGTATTTTTGTGGTGCTATATGGTGGTATTGTATGATTTATTGCACAAATACTTTACACATTGCCTTCTAAGTTAAGCCTGACTGCTCAGTGCCAGTGGGTGGGCACAGGATAATTTGGATTGTGTGTGACACCCTGATTAGAGTGAGGGTCCTTGCTTGGACATGGGGGTAACCTGACTGCCTACCAAAAAACCCATTTCTAACATATGGACAATCGGACTGTTGTTGGATTGGACAGTGGTTATCACGGAGGCAGTGTTATGAACCACGGGAAATGTAGTGTTCTGTTTTTTCTTTGTTGAACTTTGAACTGGTAATAAAAAGTGAAGAAAGAAATGCATAATTTTCGCCTCCCTGTCCTTAATAGAATTTAAACTTTCCTTCTCGATAGCTAGGAAATTTCTCAATACCCACGGATCCAAAGACGCAGAAACAAATCTGGACTAAATAAAATGGATGGGAGAATTGAGTTAGCCTCTACCTTTTAATAAACTAAAACCTCTAAGTCCGGGAGAGTGACTAGCAAAGGAAGACCACATAAAAGCTGGACACCGCAGCTCACAAATCGGATGTCATATGTATGATGCATTATGTGATTCTCAATAATTATCCAGCAGCATTTAAACATTGCATCACAAAGAAAAGGCATTGTGCTCCCTTTTGGTAATTACCAGATCACTGGATAAAATGACACTCAAATCATAGTGCCTCGAAAAAAAATTAAATCGCTTACCAGATAATAGCAGTTCCATAAACATGGCAAGTTTACCCTTGTACATAGTCGGTGGAGCTTTTAAACATTTATCAATGCCTATATTTCATTATGTTCATTTAACCCATCCATGGCTGTGCGAAATGTGGAAATTATGCGAGCTTCTACTCTCAGTAGTCTGCTTTCAATCTGTGCTTTTTTCACTGTCCTAGGCACTACACACAGTACAGACCATACGATCTCATTTTCCATGTGCCCTGCTTCTTCAAAGTGATGTACCAGAGGGGTGGGGTGGGGGGGCCTGTGTCTTACATCTTACCCGGGACGTGTTCTGTAAAATTCTTCTTTTAATTGACTGAATCATTTGGTCGATATATGCTTTATTGCAAGGGCACCTGTAAAACACAATGTTCTTAGTGTTTTACTATTAAGGAATGCCTTTGGTGGCATGTACATCCATTGTCACTTTACTATTCGAGACATTGCATGCTGTGCAATGAGTACATTTGTAGTGGCCACTTATACAGTAGAAGGTAGTCCAAATCTTTGGTAAAGATGCTTCCTCTATTTTGTGAGTTGCTCAAACTAGATGTTGTCGAAGATTTTTGTCTTCCTTAAATGCAAACTAAAGTTTAGGGACCTTAAAAGCTCTGATTAGTCTAAGGTTTGATTTGATGATTCGTTTAATTGTATTAGCTGTTAGAGAGGAGGTCAATACCTGTATCAAAGTTTCTCTTGTGATTCAGCTTTCGGAGTGAGCAGACTCTCCCTGGAAGTGAACCATGCTCGCTTAAGGGCACTTTTCACCAGTGTTTTTGGGGTAACCTCTCTGTATCAGTTTTTTTGCACAGATTATTTTCCATTTTGAATGTAGCCCTCCTTGCGTGAACAATTATTTTTTTCGCTCCTTGTTTTTCCCAAACTGTGCTAAGGTTACTAGAAGGCAAACCCCCTTATCCACCGCCCCCCTTCTAAAATCTAAAAAGGCAAAAATCCACTCCTAAGCTGAGTGTCTTAAAGACTGCCTAACCTGTTTTGTGGCTTGAAGCTGTGTTTGTATAGTGTATGTAGCCCTCATTCATTACTAGAAAAATACGTTTTTAAGTGTGTGAAAAGCATTATTTAGTAGTTTTACATTTGGGCCTTAACTGAAGGGTTGAACAGGACCTGCAAAGTGTCTACTGGACCTGTCTGTATCCAAATAGATTCTGCGCTCAGGAGCGCCACCTGCCATGAATGCCAGTTTCTGCTTTACTGATTGGCCGTCAGGGTACCTGACGAGGCCTGTTCCCTCTTCTAACACCTTACACAGCACCTTAAGTTTAAGGTCACATACTCTTTCGTTTCTTTTGGGATAACCAAGATTATTGTAAAACACAAATGAAAGGAGAGTCAAAACAACCGTATCACAGACAGCACCACATTGCACATATATAAATCAATCAGTCATACAGACCTAGTCTGTGATTTTTCCACCATTTGCACCACATGTTCTCCGTTTCGGTGGGCAACCCTTTGCAGTGTAGACAGGATGTTCTTGTTGAGCACACCGTTCCACTCCTGCCAGTGACGCAGCCACTGAAAGAGTTTCCACCCTTGGGCAATGTCACTCTTGGCGCACAATGTGACAACCCCTATGAATGCGTGCTCCAAACTAGCCACGGCCCCTCGACCCCCAAATCTTGCAGCAAGCACAAAAGGGCAGCTCTAGGCGAGAGGTCTAAGGACTGGTCTAGGACTGATGAGAGTTCCCATTCAATCCCCCGCCAGTACTGGGTCATCACCAGCACGCCTACCTTGCATCTCATTAAGGCAAGCTAGGTTTCCACTTCCAAAAAATGAATTTAACTCCATAAATTTGGCGCTAGACGGGTCTAGCGCCAAAGTTTAAATATGGAGGTAGTTTTCCACTAAATTAGAGTTTTTAAAAAAATTACGCTAATTCAGTGCAAACAGAGTATACATATGCCCTTAGCATCAGAAAATTATGCTAATCTGGTCAGAATCATTTATTTTGACTCAAACCTGCCTAAAGTCATTTTTTTTTTTAAGCTAACCTACCCTTTGCACCGGCTTGCACCATTCCATAAATATGGTGCCCAGCTGGTGCTAAAAAATGGTGCAGGCCTGTGCAAAACCTTTTGGTGCAAAACTGCAGTTTTGCACCAAAAAGTATAAATGAGGCCCTAAATGTGGTTCCCCAACCAGACGTCACCTAGGTGTGTGATTCCTAACCTGTCTCATGTCAGGAATCCTTCCAGTTCTGCTGTGTGTTGCAGCTATGTTCCTTGCCAGAGAGGAGTCACATGCATCAGTCTACACTCCCAGCCCGTAGGTCTGACCGCTGACCACCTGTGTAATTCCTGGGAGGGATCGGGATGCCGTACAAGATGCCCATAATTCAGTCGCAATAGGGCCAACTATACACTGCAGGTCTGCTCGTCCCAGCCCTCGTTAAGACAGTCCTTAATCACTTGGGACACTATATAGTAACAATGGAAGTCTGCCATTCCTATACCACCGTCATAGACAGCTATCAAAGGCAATACAGGGGGCCCCAGCCCACAGGAAGTGACAAAGGATGGAGTTAAGGGTCACATGATCTTAAAATAGGTTTCTTATTGTTTGTTGCTTCTGGTTGTCAAGGCTAGGGTTTCTATTGGACTTGGGGTTAGGGTTTGAATTCTGATTGGCTGATAGGGCTGTGATTGGTCAGTAGGGCTAGGGTTCCAGTTAGCGCTAGGGTTAAGTTCCTTTTGGCCAAAGTTCCCGTCATCACTAGGGCTGTTTAACCCTAGGGCTCATGGTGTCTCAGCCCAGGTCGCGAGGACAAGAATGGCAATACATACCATTTTATGTAAGATACAGTTACTTTAATAAATCCTTATTGAACTATATTCTGTCTCAGTTTGAGACTAAAATAACCAAGAGAAAGGGATGAGATGTGCTCGACCACGATTACGCTGAGGAGTCTTTCTTGTCAGGCGCCTGGTTGCCACAATCATCCCTGTTCTTGGACAGAGATAAGGCAATGCTAGTTAGCCGAAAAGCCCGGATTAGGCCGACAGGTGTCACATGGTGTGGAATTGTACTTAGTACTTCACAATCTATGCGACTGTGCCGCCCAAATCCAGTAGCCTCATTAGGATAATGAGAACCTATGTGACATGGCGCTGCCAGCGTTTAGTCAGGCACTCATTTTCAGATCCTCCTAAGTATATCTGCCTCACTAAAGGCTAAAGACACATCAATACTATATATGGAGATGTCTGTGATAGTGAGGATTTCCTCCTTAGCTAGCTAGGTAGGCAGGTAGGTAGGTAGCACCTATTTAATGCTGTAGGTTGTTCAACCTTGAACCTTAAAAGGATTAATCCCCATTTGGTGTTCTTATCTCTGAACAAACATCTTTTCCCATTAACGTGGTGAATCCGCAACAGGTAGCAATTGCAGTAAATATGCGACCGCCCCTTACTGCACACTTATTGGCAAATGGCCTAACAGCCCGGGGAGGGGGGGGTCAAGTCACATTTGTTGCTGAGGCTCATCCAGCCTACAAATCAGGAACATTTTATTCTTGGGTCATCTTTCCAGCAGTTGATCGGAACACAAATACATTTTATCACTATACACCTGCACAATACAGAGCTTGATAGCGCCCTACCACATTCAGTATTACACGTTAGGTTAGGTCCTCTGAGTAATGATGGCCCGTCCTGCCTTTACTGGCCACATATACACTGCACCCTGATGCAGCAACCTTAGTGGTAGCTGAGATTTACTGCTTATATTCAGATCTTACTGGAATATGCAGACTACTGGTAAAGCTTGTAATGCAAACATTAAATACTAACCCAGCACGTGCTGCCCCAGCGCAACCACATGCAGTTACGCCAGGCATCAACCCTGCAACTCTACATTCTATCATGGGTAAAGCAGCCGCCAAGCGGGAGGAAATTCCACTTCTTTAGCTGAAAAAAATCAATGTGCTGGAAGCAGTCTTCCCTCATATGGGACTTCAGGATGAACATAGAATCCTCACTATATGCTTGACATTTGGGATGGTTCCCACGGTAGATAACTGCTCACGTGGTGCACAGTATTTGCCATGGTCTATACTACTGCACAGTACACCAACACTTGCCAATCTTCCAGTGTTAAAACAAATTCAAGATGAATACGGGGCTGCCCCAGCCCTGGATTTGGGGACGCAATTAATGGGCAATTTTGCCACTGCCTCTTCAATTATATAAGTAACCTTAAAGGGGAAGAAGTGCGCCTGCGGCTCCGGGATGTTCCGATACAGGATCAAGAACGTAAACTGCCAAAGATTATCGCTGAGACCTACTCCAGAATTGGTCGAGATAGTTTGGGGGGCCAGACCAATTAAGCCACAATTACAAGGTAGATCTAATAAAGATACAACTAAGCAAGCTCCTGAAAGTTCTAAAAAGCACTGTGTTAAAAAAACAACCACCTAAAAAAAAAAAGAAAGGGGAGAATCTGTATTCGGAGACCCCTCAAAATAGATATAATCTTAGAATAGACAATATAAAAACGCCCAACAGATATCAATATACTCATACACACCAATCTTGTTCCTTTCAGGACTCACAGGAAAAATGCAGTGATAGAGGTGGACTGTCAGAGTAGGGAACAGAGTACGTGAAACCAAGAAAGGACTCACAACGCTTGTCCAAAGTTTCTGCTAAGAAGAGAAACTTCCCTAACAAAAACCCCAGTTCAAAAAGAAAAAGGTGGCAGCAGTTGCAAAATGACATGCCACTTAGGAAGAGTGCTTTACTGAAAATAGCAAGTGGGCACTGGCACTGCTAGACAGTGTGGCGGAGGTCACAATAGTTTGTCGGGATCTTCAAGAGCATCTGGAGGTGAAAACAACTTCAGACTGCGGACATGCATGTCTCCACACCCAACAGGATGTATAAAGTAACTATACAAGTGGAGGGAAACATTGAACGCACAATCGACACTATCTTTTTGGTCACCAGGGCCCGTATTTATACTTTTTTTTGCGCCGCATTTGCGCCGCTTTTTGACGCAAAACGGCGCAAACCTACAAAATACAATGGCATTTTGCAAGTTTGCGCCGATTTTGCATCAAAAAACGACGCAAATGCGGCGCAAAAAAAGTATAAATACGGGCCCAGATTTGTCCATGATCTCCCATATGGAGAAGAGATTATTGAAAAGTCCTTCTTGCCCCTTGTTTCCAGAAAGCTTGTGGAAATACACACCATTGATTGAGCAGTGGTGCAGGAACCTGTGTTACAGAGCAACCACGTAGGGTGGGATAAAGATTCCCCCCCATCATGTAATACCAATTAAATCCCAACCTCAACCTCAACCCCAACCCCAATATCCAATAAAGCATGAAGCTAGAGCACCCGTGAGAGAAATCCTCAAACAATTAAAATACCAGGGCATCGTTGAACCCTGTGTTTCCGCAATGAACAATCCATTGTTCCCGGTCACTAAACCTGACCATTTTTACAGAATAGTCTTGGACTACAGACATTTAAAACTTCATGTACGAACACTTGCTATACAAAATGCACTCAGCACAGCACTTGTGAACAATATAGTATGCAAAAATATATAAAATGACCCTGGATATTTCCAACGGGTTCTTCTGCCAAAACACAGCACCTGAAAGTAGGGACTTAACAAGTTTCAGCGCTTTAGGCTCTCAGAAAAAATTCGGCCAACTCCCAGAGGGTACAAGAACAGTCCAGGACTGTTCTCAACTCGTGTTACATCTATTTTACACAACACTGAACGTCAGGCATTGTCATTCGTGGACGATATCTACCTTCGGATGACGAACTCATGCAAAATATAAGACGAGAAGCCCACACTGTTGTAGCATTTGCCAAATTTGGCTACAAATTTAACTTTAGAGAAAACACCCTGGTGGGTGGGTATTGTGGCCAGTGGACACAAATTGATGTAATGTGCGTTTGGTAAACTCCACAGGTTTTTTTTTTTAATTTTTTTTTTTTTTTAGAAGGAATAGACCAGACCCTCGCTATGTGTCATCAAAACATTCAGGTATAGTAACAACATACAGTGTAGGGAAATTATGTCAGATGCTGTTAAGGAACACCCCAGTCTCCTATCAAACAACACAGATTTGCAGGATTTTCTGTTAGGCCCCAGAAGACAACTTAAAAAGCGCTTCTTATATGCAGTTTATAATGAACTTTGGAAAGTTTCCCAACAAGAAGCCACTGCCCGGTTAACGCAAAAAGATCAGAAACGTTTACAGAAAGCATTAGCTACTGTAGATAATGGGATTAACACATTGTCCGACCTTATGTACACTTTAAACAACATTGTTTCATCTGCAATAGACATTTAGCAAAGTGAAATGTAATTTTTACATGGACAGAACCAACATCGGTCCATTATGCAGTTAAGTTGGACACTACAAGCACTGAAATCTGGTTGCGCTCCCTGGCCACACGTTAGCGCAAGGGACATTTTTAAGTATTTAACATGAGCAATAGTTAATGACTAAGAAGGAAGCAACTTATGTTATGCTAAACATCGAAAAGATAGAAAAGTTGCCTGTTATTGTGGCTGAAATACCATCTGCTAAATGGTTAAAACATGGGGTTATTAATCAGCCTATTTCAACACTGCAATTCACATCTTACTTAAAACACATTCCATTGGCCAGATATGAAAGGCTAGGAGATAGTTACATTCATGAGATGTGGGAGTTACCCTTTTCACACAAGTGTCTCAATGTCATGAAAGAGGTTTTTCTTAGCAGTAGTGAATCTAAGACTTCCGAGAGCCATTCAATGGTTTGTAAGCAGCTGTCCTTGCACAGGGCGTGCAATGCTTTGGCAGCAAATTTAGCTTGCTATCTGAAGGGAGTTCCAGTCCCCTTAGTGCCCTGTTTCTGGGATACAAATTATCAGATGAAGGCAAGAGCCTTGCGTCCCACTTTTTGGAAAAATGCGCACAATTACAACCTCCAAGCATAATAAAAAAGCTTCCGTCATTTTTGGGCTTTTTAAATTTTGGCACAACATACATTCCAGACTATGCGCAACGCATTATACCAATATATGACTTAAGTCCTGACTTTACCAGCAAATACTGGACAGTCAAACACACATGCATTCTAAGAGCATTACAAAAAGACATGCTTGAAGCAAAACACCTACAGACCAGGGACAACAAAAGAAACGTGATCATTTGTTTCACCTATGTAACATCCAATGAGGGTGAGACCGTCCCAATAGCATACAAATCAAATTTGTACTCTACAGCAGAATAACGCTTTGCTCCACTGAGAAAATTCTCACTGCTGTTCAAATGGCTGTCATTAAAGAGAGACCTCTAGCCCAGGGGAAACGTATCATTGTCGTTTCCCCCATTCCAGCCATTGAGGCTGTTACCAAAGCTAGCATTCTTATCCACGTTGGATCCAATGGGCAATGTCTCTGACGGCCACTGATGTTGACTATATTTTTGACTCAAAATTACAAACCCAAGAGCTTTGGCAAAAAGAACTCGAATACCCAGTTCCAGCAAACACATTGCTATTGAACAATATCAAACAATTTTGTACACTGATGGTTCAGCCCAACCAGCATTAGGCACTAAACATCAATTTTATGCCTATAGCGGAATCGTGAGTGAATACATGAAAGATGGCAAGTCCAATCCACAACATACTTACATGTAGCCCCGAGGGGACTGCACAACTTGCAGAGCTCAAGGCTCTGGAACATATGGATCCTGAGCAGATAACACTGTATGCGATTCGTACTATTGTGTCCAGTTCTTCAATGAATATCTGCATTGCTAGCACTAGAATGGGTTCAGAGATTCAAAAAGAAATACCATTCAACACAGACTTCTGTGGTGGGGGAAGTAGCGGATCTGGGGGGGAAGTAGCGGATCTGAAGGAAACACTACCCAATGTCCATGTTGTACATACACTAGGACATCAGTGTGTTGGAATACACTTTGCAGGCAACACCTTGGCTGATGAAGCAGCCAAATCAGCAGTAGCTGTGGCTTCTGTTGCTGCAGTAACTCGTTCTAGAACAAAATTGGATGATGAAACACTGGCAGCTGTGAAAGCTTCGGCTGACAGCACGCCTTTACCAAAAGCATTTCCTGCTAAATATTCCTACCGCATATTGTGCCTCAATACAGCCCTAGCAGTAATACCAGGGGTGGGTTATCATGTGATTCCCAACAAAGACCAGAATTGATCAAAGCAGCGCATGAGGGAGTTGTTTCTGTCCATGCTGGTGTGGCGGGTACAATATCATTGTTACAAGCACGGTACTAGTGGCCAGGCCTCTGTAAACAGACCAAGCAGTACGTCCTTTGTTGTGACATCTGCCAGCAAATAAAAGGATCCACCGTCAAACGTCCACTACAGACACTCATCCTAATAGCCAACAAACCATTACGATGTGTGTATTTGGACCATTGTGGTCCCCTGACACCTGATAGTGCGTAGAAATACATCTTAGTCGCTGTTGATTCATGCTCCAGATTTCTATGGGTTTAGCCACAACGCTCAGCGGACGCACAAACTGTTATTAAAGACTTGCAAGTCTTTATCGGCACATATGCTATTACAGCTTTCCACTCGGACCAGGGCCATGCTTTTGCCTTAAGGGCATTCAGGGACACCATGGCTTCATTACTTGTCTCAATTTCATACCAAGGAAAAGTGTTGTGCAGCGACAAAACCGAGATTTAAAGCAATCCTTAACAGCAACAGTATTAGGCATGGGTCGTAGTTGGTTACACACCTGTATGGAGTCCAGAGAGCACTTAACAATCTGCCAGAAGGTCCCTGGGTGGGGCGTACTTCATACGAATGTCAGTTCAGAACTCAAATGTATGTTCCAGATCTTGATGGTCCTGGGGTGGAGGCGGCAGATACACCTTTTGACATACATGAACATGTCACTGTCTTGCAGGACTTACAACAGTTCTGTGACCACTCGTCTGCAAGTGCCGCCTCCTTGGGAATTAGAGATGCACCAGTAACATCTACCGGCTGGATTTGAAAAGTTGGGGATCTAGTGCAGGAAAAGATTGCTGTGAAAAAGGAGTTTGCTCCTTCTTATCGTGCACTAGTTCCAGTCCTGGGAATACACTGTACCAGAACTGTCATTCTACCACTGCTGCCTGGTTCTAAAGAAAAATCGCTTTGTCTCCATCGACAATGTCAAGCTACAAGATACGGCCGATCCTGCACAGCAGACCTAGGGGACTCCTGGGTAGTACCTGAATCCCTGTCACTACAGACCAGGATGTTCCTCTACAGGTTTTCAGCAGCACTGCTGACACCTCTCCGAGCTTGGGGAGGGTGGAAAATGAGCTTTCATTGGTTCCATTAACTTCTACAAATAACACCAATAATATTGATCAATTGTATTCAAATTCTACACAAACGGATGGCATAGTCTACTATGAACCACCAAGGGACTCTCCTGCAAGTTCTCCTCTTCCAAACACGGGTCCAGTTTCTGCACGAACTGCTTATGTATATTTTGCTAACATTAATGACACTTTTACGGACTCATCTGCCTCTACTGCAACAGAACTGTCAAGGGCACATAAGTTGATTAATTGGCTCAAAATTAATTATCTCCTTCCATGGAACTATCTATGGCTCTTATTCACTGCACTTGCCTTTGTCCTTTGGATTGGGTTCTTACTTATTCATCATGGTCATTACCTTCCTGAACGCTCTACAGTTGAACTGGTGAATAAGGTCTTAAAACCACATTTTTCTTCACACAAAGTCCGCAGAGACTTGTCCCTAGTGAACATTCCTGCTATACCAGTCCCTGATGGGATTGTTTGGGATAAAGTATTATTTGATACGTATGGCCTGATGGAGGTCATTCAAATTCCATATGTATTCAAACTTCCCATGAACGATGTAATTACACCTGAAGTGGTGGCTGATGATTGGGGTGTGAAAACAGCAGATTCTGATTTGCAGTATCATACTGTATTTGAAAATCAGGATGTGTATCAACCCAAAAAGAATTATGGAGAAATGTGCTGTTACAATTATCATGGACATCATTTCATTCATAGAGCAAGTACCCCAAGATAATCTTTAATTTTACACAGTGGGGACACTGTCCGACTCCACTAGTGGGGCATACCAAAACATATACTAAAAAATTGCATATTTCTCTGGGCACAATATTAAAAATGCTGAGTCATATTATTCCAAATTGTCAGTGATGGAAAGTCAACATATTTTATTGGAAGACACAAAATTAATTTATTCGGATTCCTTTGTTTCTCAGTTAGCTATATAGAAGGCTATGCTTACTGGTAAAAGTCAGTAGACTTTAAGTGAGTGGAGAACTAAAAAATTGACAAATAAGGGGAACAGCAGCTTTATTTAGAGCATGCCTCATACCTGTTCAAATGATATTTTTAAATAAAACTGTTCAACAAATGAGTTGTTTAGGCTTTGCAAAGATTAAGGAACGGAATGCGCCTGATATTGCCTACCCCTGAAAAATTTTACAAATGCCAGAAGTATTTAAATGTATCTGAAGATCAGCTCGATGAACGGGTCCAGAATGGAAAAATTATCACATCACTTTCATGTGCAGGTGGATGGTTACTGTGGCCTGTAGACCTCAACGGGTGCCATATACGTTTTGTAAACTGAGCGGTGTTTTTCGAACAAATAGGCCAGACCCTCGCTGTGTGTCATCAGAACACTCAGGTATAGTGACAAAATACTGAACAGGGAAACTATACCAGCAATGGTTGGAAAGTTTCTAACTAAATGCTTTTAAAGAACACCCCAGTCTCCTGTCTAGCTATACAGATTAACAAGATTTCCTGTTAGGCCCCAGAAGACAACGCAGAAAATGCTTCTTATTTGCAGTATATAATGAGATTTGGAAACTTTCCCAACAAGATGCAGCTGCCTGGTTAAGGCAAATTGATCAGGAGAATTTACATAAAGCATTAACCATTGTAGTTAATGGGATTAACACCTGGTCCGACCAGATATACACTTTAAACAACATTGTATTCTCTGTATTAGACATAGTACAGAGTGAAATGTCATCTTTACACCATGGACAGTCAGCTAAGGTCCATTATGCAGTTAGGCTGGACACTATCAACATTGAAAGCAGGTCGCGTTCCCTGTATTTTCAACATTTAATTTAACGCGACAACAACAAATAATAGTTAAGAAGGAAGCGACATATGTCATGCTAAAAATCGAGAAATTAAAAAAGTTGCCTTTTACTGTGGCTGAAATACCATCTGCTGAATTGCTAATACACAGGGTTATCAATCTGCCTATTTCAACACTTCAATTTACCTTAATGTTTGAAACACATTCCAGTAGGCAGATATGAAAGGCTGGGGGATAGTTACATACACAAGGTGTGGGAGCTTCCCTTTTTGTACAAATGCTTCAGTGGCATGAGATAGGTCTTTCTTAGCAGAAGTGAATGTGAGACTTATGTGCGCGATTCAATGGTTTGTAAGCAGCTACCCTTGCACAGGGCATGTAACGCCTCGGCAGCGAACCTAGCTTACTAGCTGAAGTGAGTTCCAGTCCCCTTGATTAGACCTGCATTCCAGGTGCTCTCAAATGGCAGCTATGTGCTCCTTAACAGTGAGAGCTGTTGTGGAATGCAAGCCGGAATAGCTTATGTCATTTTGGTCTCCAAATTATCACATGTTGCAGGAATGTCCTTTTCCCCCCTACACAACAAAGAGTAGTAGTAGACATTTGGCCTCATATTGCTACTTCAGATGTGGATTTTGACAAGGTGAGCAAACTCAAGGCTTTATTGTTTAAAAAGCATGTGGAGCTTACATCTGCACGGGAGACATATGCGCTTCAAGTTGCGAGGTCATTCAGTCCCTTTTAAGCACAAACTTTCCGAGACACTTTGGTTAACTCATGGGACCAATTTTTGACGCGTCCAGTACTACTAGAATGGAGCATTTCTTTAAGGCTGTTTGTTCTGGTTTCTTTCACACCTTCTCCTTTATATTTGGCTTAATACCTTCAGCCATACACTCAATATTTTCAAGTGTTTTCGGGGATTTCTGATTTCTTTGGCTCCAATAGGTGGCATCTTGCTGTTGCTACCTTTCCTTCGCAATGGCTGTCCTATCATACAAAGGAGGATTGAAAGCGCTACCACCAGTGCAACTGTGTCGCGAACAAATGATGCAGTATTTTGGTGTAGTACTCCTGGAACAACTGGAGTGTGACTGGACTCTGTCAGTCAGACCGGTTTTGGATTGTGTGCAGCCCATGTTTCGATACCTTTGGTGCCTTTTGAATGCACACTGAAAGTCTATCTTTCTACGTGGCACTTACTTTCATTGGACACTAATCTGTTGATGTTCTCGATGAGGGCTCATTACCAGACATGCGCATTGAGGGTGCGTTTGCTACGGAAAGCTAAATAATGAGAACAAGATGCAGCAGGCCTAAAGAGCACGCAACAATCCCTTGAATAAACCCAGTAAAATACAATAGTTTTTTAGAAAAGTTACGGTGTGCAACTCCACCCAGGCACCTGCTGCAAAAAAGGAGCCCAAGGGACATAAAGGCCCCGACGAAACAAAAAACAAGCGGGGGGTGCACCACTCAAGAACATCCAGCGACAGTGGTAAGCAGAAAGAGTCCAATACAGTTGAAAGGACAATGATGCAAGACTTCTCTCAGTTGACTTCTGAAGATTTCTTTAATTGACATAAAGTGCTTGTTGACACAAAGTTCGTACAAAGGAAAAACAGTGAGCGCGTTTCGCCCCTTAAAGGTGGGCTTCCTCAGGGCCAAGTAGTATTCCAGAAATTGCAAAAGAAATTCTACGAAGTTTCAAAACGCAAATGTATGTGATGGACCTGTACCAGAAGAAAGTAGTATCCGAGGCCGGTAAATGTAAAGAATAACAGGGCCCGGCCATGTGCCGCCCATACCAATTTTAATTCACCTAGCTGATTCTAACATACTTAAAATTGGTACGGGCGGCACACGGCCGGGCCCTGTTATTCTTTACATTTACCGGCCTCGGATACTACTTTCTTCTGGTACAGATCCATCACATACATTTGCGTTTTGAAACTTCGTAGAATTTCTTTTACAATTTCTGGAATACTACTTGGCCCTGAGGAAGCCCACCTTTAAGGGGCGAAACGCTTTGGCTGTTTGGCTGTTTTTCCTTTGCTACGGGAAGCTGTCTATCAGTTACCCTTTGTGGATAATACGACTCAACTCAACATTGGGCAGAACACTGAATGCTGAAGCCTCTGCTGGAGCTAAGGCTTTGGAACCCAGGTGCGCTATGTTTTTCCTTGGCAATGATTTGGATACTTTACCAACTACCAAAGTGGAACATTTCCTGGCTTCAATTGTCCCTGACATAATTGGCCACTTTCAAAATGACACTGACTTTAAATTTGGTTTTCATTGGTGCCACTATTGAAGTTTAAATTGTCCTTCTTTTCCTTCTCAAGTGTCTTTTAACTTGTCATTATTGACATGTATGTTTATATGCTTTTATATATAGAATGTTATAGATTTTATCAGGCTTTATTTTATTTTATGCTTGTCAGCCACCTTTGAACCGGCAAGGGGAGGCTGTTGTACAGGGAGTGCAGAATTATTAGGCAAGTTGTATTTTTGAGGATTAATTTTATTATTGAACAACAACCATGTTCTCAATGAACCCAAAAAACTCATTAATATCAAAACTGAATATTTTTGGAAGTAGTTTTTAGTTTGTTTTTAGTTTTAGCTATGTTAGGGGGATATCTGTGTGTGCAGGTGACTATCACTGTGCATAATTATTAGGCAACTTAACAAAAAAAAATATATACCCATTTCAATTATTTATCATTACCAGTGAAACCAATATAACATCTCAACATTCACAAATATACATTTCTGACATTCAAAAACAAAACAAAAACAAATCAGTGACCAATATAGCCACCTTTCTTTGCAAGGACACTCAAAAGCCTGCCATCCATGGATTCTGTCAGTGTTTTGATCTGTTCACCATCAACATTGCGTGCAGCAGCAACCACAGCCTCCCAGACACTGTTCAGAGAGGTGTACTGTTTTCCCTCCTTGTAAATCTCACATTTGATGATGGACCACAGGTTCTCAATGGGGTTCAGATCAGGTGAACAAGGAGGCCATGTCATTAGATTTCCTTCTTTTATACCCTTTCTTGCCAGCCACGCTGTGGAGTACTTGGACACGTGTGATGGAGCATTGTCCTGCATGAAAATCATGTTTTTCTTGAAGGATGCAGACTTCTTCCTGTACCACTGCTTGAAGAAGGTGTCTTCCAGGAACTGGCAGTAGGACTGGGAGTTGAGCTTGACTCCATCCTCAACCCGAAAAGGCCCCACAAGCTCATCTTTGATGATACCAGCCCAAACCAGTACTCCACCTCCACCTTGCTGGCGTCTGAGTCGGACTGGAGCTCTCTGCCCTTTACCAATCCAGCCACGGGCCCATCCATCTGGCCCATCAAGACTCACTCTCATTTCATCAGTCCATAAAACCTTAGAAAAATCAGTCTTGAGATATTTCTTGGCCCAGTCTTGACGTTTCAGCTTGTGTGTCTTGTTCAGTGGTGGTCGTCTTTCAGCCTTTCTTACCTTGGCCATGTCTCTGAGTATTGCACACCTTGTGCTTTTGGGTACTCCAGTGATGTTGCAGCTCTGAAATATGGCCAAACTGGTGGCAAGTGGCATCGTGGCAGCTGCACGCTTGACTTTTCTCAGTTCATGGGCAGTTATTTTGCGCCTTGGTTTTTCCACACGCTTCTTGCGACCCTGTTGACTATTTTGAATGAAACGCTTGATTGTTCGATGATCACGCTTCAGAAGCTTTGCAATTTTAAGAGTGCTGCATCCCTCTGCAAGATATCTCACTATTTTTGACTTTTCTGAGCCTGTCAAGTCCTTCTTTTGACCCATTTTGCCAAAGGAAAGGAAGTTGCCTAATAATTATGCACACCTGATATAGGGTGTTGATGTCATTAGACCACACCCCTTCTCATTACAGAGATGCACATCACCTAATATGCTTAATTGGTAGTAGGCTTTCGAGCCTATACAGCTTGGAGTAAGACAACATGCATAAAGAGGATGATGTGGTCAAAATACTCATTTGCCTAATAATTCTGCACTCCCTGTATAGCTATTTTAGCCATATTTTAGACATGTTATTTTAGCAACCTAGGCCTGGCCTTGTGCACTTTAGCCCAGTTTCATTTTTATTCAGCGTCGCTTTATTTTTCTAGCAATAGCCACATTTGCGGTGTTGTTTTATTTTCTCTAATTGCTCTTTTGCCTAGGAAAGTATTACGTTCCTAGCAGGACATTCATTTCTCTTGTACTTTCCTCAAGGCTGCAGTCAGATAGGGTTGCTGGCAAAAGTGGGACACTGTCTCCAACATTCACAGAAATACATACTCCTACGTGGGGACCCTTTCTTAGAATGTCAGCTGTTTTATAATAAAAATACTACTTCGTCTGATACACGTTAGAGGGAGATTCCAGCCAGATGACCACAACTGCATGTTGAATGCTGATTGCTTCACTACAGCTGCTTGCACAGACTACCGAATCCCTGGCCTCTAAGGGGACGATGTCTTTCTAGACTACAGGCTTCTTTGTTCAGGTATGAGGGATGATATCTTCCCAGGGAGGAAACCTGAAGGGCAGATTAGGACTATACTGTGTTCTAACATAGCTTAGGTAGGAGAAATAGATACCATTCCTAGTGACACTATGGTGGGACTGTTTTTGTGTTTCACTCTTGTAGGAAGTTGGCTCTGTATGCACTATTTCAAAGTAAGGAATAGTATGCACAGAGTCCAAGGGTTCCCCTTAGAGGTAAGATAGTGGCAAAAAGAGATAATACTAATGCTCTATTTTGTGGTAGTGTGGTCGAGCAGTAGGCTTATCAAAGAAGTAGTGTTAAGCATTTGTTGTACATACACACATGCAATAAATGAGGAACACACACTCCGAGACAATTCCAGGCCAATAGGTTTTTGTATAGAAAAATATATTTTCTTAGTTTATTTTAAGAACCACAGGTTCAAATTCTACATGTAATACTTTGCATGAAAGGTATTGCAGGTAAGTACTTTAGGAACTTTGGATAATCACAATAGCATATATACTTTTCAAATAAAACACATATAGCTATTTTAAAATTAGACAGTGCAATTTTCACAGTTCCTAGGGGGAGTAAGAGTTTGTTAGTTCTTGCAGGTAAGTAAACCACCTACGGGGTTCAAGTTTGGGTCCAAGGTAGCCAACCGTTGGGGGGGTTCAGAGCAACCCCAAAGTTACCACACCAGCAGCTCAGGGACGGTCAGGTGCAGAGTTCAAAGTGGTGCCCAAAACGCATAGGCTTCAAAGGAGAAGGGGGTGCCCCGGTTCCAGTCTGCCAGCAGGTAAGTACCCGCGTCTTCGGAGGGCAGACCAGGGGGGTTTTGTAGGGCACCGGGGGGGACACAAGTTAGCACAGGAAGTACACCCTCAGCAGCACGGGGGCGGCCGGGTGCAGTGTACAAACACACGTCGGGTTTGTAATAGGAATCAATGGGAGACCAAGGGGTCTCTTCAGCGATGCAGGCAGGCAAGGGAGGGGGCTCCTCGGGGTAGCCACCACCTGGGCAAGGGAGAGAGCCTCCTGGGGGTCACTCCTGCACTGGAGTTCCGATCCTTCAGGTCCTGGGGGCTGCGGGTGCAGGGTCTTTTCCAGGCGTCGGGATCTTAGAGTCAGGCAGTCGCGGTCAGGGGGAGCCTCGGGATTCCCTCTGCAGGCGTCGCTGTGGGGGCTCAGGGGACACAACTTTGGTTACTCACAGTCTCTGAGTCGCCGGAGGGTCCTCCCTGAAGTGTTGTTTCTCCACCAGTCGAGTCGGGGGTGCAGGGTTGCAAGTCTCACGCTTCTGGCGGGAAACGCTGTTGCCTTTAAGTTGCTCCTTTAGAAACAAAGTTGCAGTCTTGGGTGAACAGGGCCGCTGTTCTCAGGAGTTTCTTGGTCCTTTTAGAGCAGGGCAGTCCTCTGAGGATTCAGAGGTCGCTGGTCCTGGGGAAAGCGTCGCTGGAGCAGTTTTCTTCTGAAGGGGGGAGACAGGCCGGTAGAGCTGGGGCCAAGGCAGTTGGTGTCTCCGTCTTCTCTGCAGGGTTTTTCAGCTCAGCAGTCCTCTTCTTCTTAGGTTGCAGGAATCTGAGTTCCTAGGTTCAGGGGAGCCCTTAAATACTAAATTTAAGGGCGTGTTTAGGTCTGGGGGGTTAGTAGCCAATGGCTACTAGCCCTGAGGGTGGGTACACCCTCTTTGTGCCTCCTCCCAAGGGGAGGGGGTCACATTCCTACCCCTATTGGGGGAATCCTCCATCTGCAAGATGGAGGATTTCTAAAAGTTAGAGTTACCTCAGCTCAGGACACCTTAGGGGCTGTCCTGACTGGCCAGTGACTCCTCCTTGTTATTCTCATTATTTCCTCCAGCCTTGCCGCCAAAAGTGGGGCCGTGGCCGGAGGGGGCGGGCAACTCCACTAGCTGGAGTGCCCTGTGGTGCTGGAACAAAGGGGGTGAGCCTTTGAGGCTCACCGCCAGGTGTTACAGCTCCTGCCTGGGGGAGGTGATAGCATCTCCACCCAGTGCAGGCTTTGTTACAAGCCACAGAGTGACAAAGGCACTCTCCCCATGTGGCCAGCAACATGTCTCGAGTGTGGCAGGCTGCTAAAACCAGTCAGCCTACACGGGTAGTTGGTTAATGTTTCAGGGGGCACCTCTAAGGTGCCCTCTGGGGTGTATTTTGCAATAAAATGTACACTGGCATCAGTGTGCATTTATTGTGCTGAGAAGTTTGATACCAAACTTCCCAGTTTTCAGTGTAGCCATTATGGTGCTGTGGACTTCGTGTTTGACAGACTCCCAGACCATATACTCTTATGGTTACCCTGCACTTACAATGTCTAAGGTTTTGCTTAGACACCGTAGGGACACAGTGCTCATGCACTGGTGCCCTCACCTATGGTATAGTGCACCCTGCCTTAGGTTTGTAAGGCCTGCTAGAGGGGTGACTTATCTATACTGCATAGGCAGTGTGAGGTTGGCATGGCACCCTGAGGGGAGTGCCATGTCGACTTACTCGTTTTGTCCTCACCAGCACACACAAGCTGGCAAGCAGTGTGTCTGTGCTGAGTGAGGGGTCCCCAGGGTGGCATAAGATATGCTGCAGCCCTTAGAGACCTTCCCTGGCATCAGGGCCCTTGGTACCAGGGGTACCAGTTACAAGGGACTTACCTGGATGCCAGGGTGTGCCAATTGTGAAAACAAAAGTATAGGTTAGGGAAAGAACACTGGTGCTGGGGCCTGGTTAGCAGGCCTCAGCACACTTTCAATTCAAAACATAGCATCAGCAAAGGCAAAAAATCAGGGGGTAACCATGCCAAGGAGGCATTTCCTTACAACTCTCCTCTTCACAAGCTTGCGTTTATTGTGTTTTATCATCCTAGTTATTACAATACATCCCATTGTATCTAAGATGCAGTTACTTCCATAAATCCTTGTTGAACTACATTCTGCCTCTGTTTGTCTTTGCCTGTGTGAGACTAATGTATCTGAGAGAAAGGGATGAGATCTGATCGACCACGATTCCCATGAGTCGTCTTTCTCGTCATGCGCCTAGTTGCCACAATCATCCCCGTTCTTGGACAGAGAGGAGGCGCTGCTAGTTAGCCGGAAAACCCGTATTAGGCTGGCAGGCGTCACCTGGTGTGGAATTGTACTTAGTACCCCACAATCTTTGTGATTCTACCATCCAAATCTAGTAGCCTCATTAGGATAATGAGAACCTATGCAACAATATGAATTAGTCAATACCCATGACTCAATGAAAAGAAATATTATAGCTCAGTTGTTTTTTGGGTATTTTGGGTTCTTTGAGAACCTACAAACCCTATAGATCCCTGAAACCAGAAGGATCTAGCAGACATAACGGTATATTGCTTTTGTAAATCGGCCAACGTGAAAAAACGGTTACTGATGAAAATGTCACAAATTGCTGGTTTTTTTACCCGACTCATTTTCAATATTTCATTATTTCAACAGTTATTTGCCTTGGGAAAACACTGAGGGATCTACATCTAGACCCCTCGCTAAATTCAGAATTTAGTCTACTTTTGAGAAATCTATAGCTTTGCTGGATCATCCACGGGTTTCATACTGGTGTCCACCGCAAACTAGAAGTAGATTGTGAGCACAAAAAAAATATGAAAAACGGGCTACTTCTTTGAAAAATGCAAAAACTGTGGTATACAATTAGGTTGTTTTATTCAGTTCTGCATGTTCCTAAAAGCTGTGAAGATGGTGTCTTTAGTACAACAAACCGTTTGTTGATGCCATTTTTAGGGGAAAAAACAGACTTATCTGGGGCACTTTTTTTGTATTTTTCTCAAAAAACTCAAAGTGTAGCTACGTTTTGCCCAAGTTCTCTGTCCCCTCCAGGGGAATCCACAAGTGTTTGATGCCGTTAAAATCCCCAGAATGTTGGAAAAAAAGGACGCAAAGTTGGTGTGGATACCTTCTGTGGGGAAAAAAGTCAAGGAGCAAACTACCCCAATTAGCGAAAAAAGGGCTCAGCACACAGGGGGAAGAGGCCCAGCATCTTAGAAGTTAACGTTGCACTCCGCTCTCCCTTCCACCTTAGGAAATGCACATTTTTCAGTTGTGCTAGAAATCACCACACATGACGCTGAGAGAAACGATTATGACTACAAAAGTGAGTCAAGAACAACTGCGATTCAGCACCCATAGTACATAACTTTAATAACAAAAGACAACACACAATTATTTACACATTTATGTAAACAAATACAAGTGTCCCAAAAGCCTGAAACAAGTAATGTTTAACAGTATGATTCCAGGATCTGAAAAGCTTGAAGCTATTTCACAGAAATTGCATTGATAACTAGAGGTCTGGTGAGATGCTATTAAATTTCTGGTCACAGTATAACAACAACAACAAAAGCACCCTTTTACTCAGTGTAAGAATTAAAACTTCACAACGATAGTCTATAAAATCTGTCACAAAACAAAATGTGAGCATGTTTTGACCCTAATGCAGTCCGAAGTAGAAATAAGACTTCTGTGTGGTAGTTGGTTGATACTTACACTGAAAGTGTAGGAAGGTCTACATCCATTTCGACTCTAGGGCATAGCTTCAAAATCGGCTGTGTTCCAACCCAGCCAGACTCTTTCAGCTATGGCTTGATTGCCTTGTTCATATGGTTTAATATATTAAACAACTTGGCAGTAATCTTTGGATCTGGCTATCGGGAGGGTTACAGTATCTCACTCATTCGTCTGAGGTAGATAATATCATAAATGTGCAACTGCAAACAAACAAAAGTTTTCTTGTTCATCAAGTAATCATATGTACTTCTTACGAGGAAAGGTGTCACGAAGCACTATAGTGACAACGGCTTCAGCTGAGTGAGGGGATGTTATGTATACAATGGTGTCTCAGTTTACATAAGTCACTATTACTACTGTTTCTATATCACATAACAGAATGGAGGAAGATAACACGAGTTACCACGTTCGAGATGGGCCTCACCCACAGCATCTCGTTCTGGATAACACTTTGAAAGGAAAAGCAGAAATAAGAGCAGGAGGAGAAATACCATGGAACTGCGAGAAATATTATAGGTGTCTGCAGCAGGAAAATATACTTCTGGAGGTCAATGTTCCTCCATAGGCAAGAACCGTAAAGCAAATGAAAGGAGAAAGAAGCAGCGCAGCATATAGCAAGAATGCAAACATACTCATTGTAGTTAAAAGGTACAATGTAAAACCTGTGCCTAATTTTTTGACTACAGCAGATACATCAAAATTGTGTAATAAACTGGAAAATAGGTTAGGTAACACATATTTGTCTGTTTTCATGGGTCTGTACATTTGAATATCTTGTTCTATACAGTTTTATCTTGCAATGTTACAAAAACAATACAAACACTCTACGTAACTTATGCAACTACCTTATTTATAGCTGCTACGTTTCCCAGGTCCATGTGTGATGTGCTGCTCCAGTTCAACTTTTTTTTTTGAATTGTGGGACTTGTTGTTCTGTTTTATAATGCAATAAACAAAATTACAAGCCCCAGGATTCAAAGAAAAAACCTAGACTGGACATCACATCACCTATGGACATAAGGAACTTGGCAGGGCTGCTTATTTACAACTAGATTTAAAAATATTCCAGAAAACAACCTTAACAGTGAGGAATTTCAGAAGCCTTAAAGAAGGTTACAAGGACGAACCACAATGGCATGAATACTGTTTGCATTTACCCTGTGTGGCAAGTTACCCGTCATGTAAAATAAAGTGTCATACTGTGAAACAGCTCAATGATGCTTAAAGAAATGCAGACTTTATGGACTGAGCTTTGGCAAAATCAAGCAAACCATCATCAAAGTGGGGTTGCCTTCCGTTCTCAAACTGCTATGAAGCGTCTGAGACCGTCATACCATCAACAATTGCTGGACATGCTCCATTAAGTGCCTGCTGTTTAATAAAGTGCTCGTGTTGCCATGCTTCCCTGAAGAGTATTATGGAGGGTTGATTACCGTATTTTCTCCCAGGCAAAGAAAAACCAGAACTGCTAACATTCTGTGTACTTTGGTTCATTGTGCAATGCATTTTTTTAATGCCATCCTACTGCAGAAGGCTAACCAGAGAACATTTTTGTGGACTCACAGTTAACATAGATTAACAGTGTCAATGGCATTTTTTGTGTTTGTTTTCATTCCTGGGAGTGAGGAGGGATACCCAGGCCTACATAAAAATGTTCTTGTATTTCTTTGGTTACAACAAATAGTTAATTCGATTTTAATTGAAACTGCATGAAAATGTCCCTGAACAGAAGCCATTTCCTGCCCATCACTGAGGCAGCAACTGTGAGAGGATAAACAATGCATGGAACACCAGTCTACGGTACACTTGGTAAGTCACA
The DNA here is from genome assembly GCF_031143425.1 of Pleurodeles waltl. Classification (NCBI taxonomy): domain Eukaryota; kingdom Metazoa; phylum Chordata; class Amphibia; order Caudata; family Salamandridae; genus Pleurodeles; species Pleurodeles waltl. The sequence continues at coordinate 1,145,876,049 of NC_090444.1, read as the reverse complement.
TCCATTTAACACAACCAAGTTAGCCACTTAACATCAAGCATTCTATGCACATAGTGCATGCTTGCAACAGGAATGCCTTTTCAAAAGGTGCGTTAGATTCTAAAGTGCACCTTGACAGCATCTCAGTTAAGGTGTTCTCCACATGAAGGAGGACTAGATTGTCTTAAAAAGACACTATTCCAGCTTTTGGACCCAACAAAATGTCGGTACCCTCAGAATGCCACCCTGAGATATCTGGTATCTATGCCACAGTACTCGTGCTATTATTATTGAATGTCTCATATGTAAACACGCAAGTACATTTGTATATCAATTACAAGATGTTGCTGTTGTCCTCTGTGTTAAAAAAGAATTATTGTTACATTTTTAAGCACATCGCCAAACTTAACATTTCCCCTTTCCTTTCAGAGTATCAAATGTCCTTAATAGAGGAAACAAAGGGGAGTGAGCCATGTTAATAACAGGAGAGCTACTATCTATTCACAACATCAATGTATGGTTAGAAAGAGAATCACTAGAAGAGCTTGCATACCTCATTTTCTCAGGCTTTGTTGTTGAAAGTTGATCAAATGTTTTGCATACATGCATTGACAAGTGGGAGCCTCAATGCTGAGCCAGACATTGGTAGGATAGATGTGCATCCTCCAAACATCAGTGTTAAATTGCAATAAGTGTTGCATTATTTTCAACTCTAAGGCTTTCATGTTTTTGGACTTTCTCTTCCAGCTGTTAATGCAAAACTATCAAAAGAATTAACAGTATACTACTACCACAGACGGGAACCCATCAACCTGGTCTCTTTGCCATCAAGGTTCTTCCCTAAGATTTCTCCAAAATGTGCATGATAATAGGAGGGCCAGACCCATCTCATTACAAACAAAGAAATATTAACCCATATGCGGGGGGTGAAGGTCACAACTTGCTGTTCTCTTAAGCACCCCCCTTCTTAGGCGGGCCATTTACCTGAACACTGTTTGTGAAGTCTCACCCGGACGACAGAACTCAAATACTTTTAAAGTGCTACTGGCCAAGCAAAGGGTATTCTAACTCGTTAGTTCTTAACATCGCTCATTAAAAGCATAAATTACGTTTTACGTGACATTTTCCTTTTTTAGTTGTAATTATTACAAAAATGTAAAGACTAATCAAACGTCTCCATTATGCATGCTCTGACAAGTGTCCACTACTGAGGTGAGACCCAGTGGAGGTCCATGTAACTAACACACAGGAATCTGCCTTAATTTCCTTTGGATTTTAGAAGAAAAGATGGACCACATTATTTTGGTCTTTAAAGTGAAGTTTCCAAGTACCAAGTACCTCCCAAGAGGTAACAAAGTAACAGTTATCCTTAGTAAATGTCCCATTGTGTACAACGTATGACACTGTCCAAATGACTGCCTTACCTCAAGTGCAACAACTGTTGTAACAGTTGTTGAAATATGAATCTATGTTTCAGAAGAATTATAAATAAAACAGTTTTTTGAGCTGGACGTGATTAGGAGCTTTATGCGTCAGCAAAAAGAAAAGTAATAAGCAATCCATTGAGTCATATGCAAAAACCGAAGGCAGGAATGAATAAGTACATATATATCCTCAAAGCAAAGAACGCAGTGAAGACCACAACTATCTGTAAGGTAGGATGTTCAGACATGCGGACACAATATGTTTCATACAATATTTCCGTTTTAAACTGCAGCCACCTCAACCCCAACCTGAGTAAAGGAGAACCATTTTTAAATAAACATCTATACAAATTGCACATATTACAGCAAGCAGCTTGGGGGCAGGCACCTGCGAGGGTCACACAGGGAACACTGCAGAAAAAAACGCAACGTAATCCTTTTTCAAAATGAAAGCATCCCGTTAAAGTACATAAGCTCAGGGCGGTCACTGGAGTACCCTGCTGATGTGGGTGGTGGTGGGGCTGTAACTAAGCTTAAGGAGCATGTGCTTTACTCAGAAGGCGCCTGCCACAGCGAGGGCAGTTACAACTCTTGACACTCCAGTTTAAAATACTGTTCATGCGCTGATCACAGAAGTATGGCTTATCGGCTTTAGGCAGTCTCTGGGAGATGCATAACCATCATCCGTCGCTAAATTCAGCTGGGGCTTTTGATAGTCTGAACTGTCACCCACAGCAGCCATGTTCTGGATAACTTTAGGCCTGTCATATTCGCCCTCTGAGTTCTTTGTGCTCTGAAGAGATTTATAGTCCCCACCTGCGGAATCCTTTAGGCTGGAAATCCCTATGAGAGCAATGTTTAACTGAGGGCTGGTGGCAAGTACTGGCACTTTGTAGCCAGACTCACAGGTGAATGTATTTTCCCACTTGGTGTGCCGTTCTATGATAGGGGTGGCATATTCTGGCTCCTGGTTCATCAGTGGCAGGGCATACTCATGTCGACTCGCTCTGTGAGGGAAGTCGTAGTGATTCTCAATCTCCGCTCTTCCAATCTGGTCCTTCATCTCAGTGTCAAGTGGTTTGAAGGTAGAGCCTTTTCTTGTCACAGTGTCTGTTCCAACCATGAGAGGCAGCTGAAAATCTAAAGAAAAGGGAAGAGTTCACTTCAAATAGAAACAATGCAAGAATCATCCCTCCCGCATACAGTACAAAGATGCTTGTTTCCATGCAAAAATATCTGAAATTTGTTTTGCACTTATGCATGTGCCTGGTAGTTGCAGAACTTGTCAAATTGGTTTCATGACAATGATAGGATGTTTCCTATTTCTGAATTCTCAAAAACCTCCACTGACAAATAGGGAAACCACCCCAACCATTCATATAATTCTAACACTGGAGTCAGGCAACTTACCAATAAAGAAAATATGTTTATTGAACATCTACTGAATAAAATAAACCATTAAGTACATTTGCATGAATAGATTAGCCTTGGCTATAAGGCTGGAGTCCTGTGAACAGATTGTGTTAGAAATGAGTTTGCTTGACCAACCACGCATCCCAGACACCAAATTCCAACACATCAATCCCCAAAGGCCTCACTCAAACACTTCAGTAGCACAAGCCATTATTTACATGGTTATCAATGCACATAGTGCAGTTTTGCATGTTCTCGATACACCTGACAGTATAAAGGATCACAACCTAGATCAATTCTTCGTCACGGAGACATGGTTCACATCCACATACATGCTACACATCCCAGTAGGCTACAGAAACCAACACACAAACCATACACACAAGATCGAAGATGGAATAGTTGTCATCTACAATTCCTCTTGGTCCTGCACAGTTGACCAAAAAAAGGAAACAAAACTTCCGAATCTCCTTGTGGACAGTCAAAGAAGATCCCTGCAACTTGTTGTAAATTACATTCGATAGCACACTGCTTGACATCTAGAACACTGCCCTGAAAAACATGCAGAACTCAATGCATCCCTAAAACCATGAAAATCTTCACTTCTACAGACCACCCAAGAATTCTCTGACAAGTGCACCTGGAAACAACAGACAGGAATGCAGATAGACCCAAAGATCCCAACATTCCTGCTTGACCTGAAGCTCTCCACTTTGAAAGCAGAGCCCTCATCTCGTTAATCAAATCCACCTTCTCCTTATCTACCATCAACAAAGCCTTTAACGGAAACAAGGCTCTTAAAAGTAGTCAAACATTGCACATTCCAGATCCACCCATCCCTCAGTCAATTGACAAGTGCAAAACACTGAATGAGTCTTCAACAACAAACAAACAACAACATATTGCCCCACCCACAGACAACACTAAAACACCTATTATAATTCATATGCCCCACCACCAAACCCCAAGTAGACAGCCTTCAACCTCCTTTCTTATATGGAATCAAGGAACACCAGCAAGCTGAACTCACTCAAGGTCATCTCCTATGAAAACAACATCCTACTATCCTCCATCATAAAAATCTCTTCAAAAAGACACCTTCACTGAAAACAACATCTTTTATCATTACTAATCCCTTCAAGAAGGCACCTACCTTCGCTCCCTTCTTCAAAATCAATTCCTTTTAGCCAAGGAATGTCTCCAGAAGCCCTCAAGACAGAACATATTTTCCGATTAATGGAGAAACCAAGTTTGGACCCAGACAATTTCACCAACTTCTGATCCATCACCTACCTATTCTTCCTAGGAAAGAGCACTGAGAAAAAAGTCTCCACCCAACTCATAAGGAAAATCAACAAGAATGGTCTTCTAAAGTACTAACAATCTGGTTTCAGTCCACACTGTACCACAGAGACAGCTGCTATGTATCAACAATACCCTTCTTACCAATGGAAAAAATGACCACTGCCTCCAGATCCAGCATGACCACTAAAGCATTTCCCATTGTTGATCACTGTGCACAGAGTTAATTCCTGAAAGCATGCATGGATTTCTCTGAAACAGCCCGGCAATAGTTCAGCTCATGCAATACCAACAGTTTATCTAAATAGGACCCATAATATCCCAGAAGTCCCCCGTCTACTGCAAAGTTCCTCAAGGATCCCTTTTTTCTTGCATGATCTTCAACCTCAGCATGGAACCACTTAGATTCCTTCTCATCAATTATATTAAGATCCACAAACATGCAATTGACACTCATCTTTACCCTAAAATCTCTTTAGCTAATGACATTCAGTGTCCTACCCTACTCCAGAACACTATGTCAAGCACCTACATGAAGCTTGTTTCAACAAAGGCAAATTGGTTAAGGCAACTACAGATCTAATTATGACCCCCAACCGTACAAGAGTGATTGACCCCCAGCAGATCACCAGTGAAAAATCACCTAATTCATAAATGACAGCCTACCTGCGACTAATCACTTGATTCATTCTCAACAAAGAACTCCACTTCAAAGAACATATCTCTAGGAGAAAGACTGCATGGTCTCTCCCCTTCCTGAAGTACTTGAAACCCTTCAATCCTGAAAATGATTTCATAATCACAGAGTAGGCCATGATTTTCTCACATTTGGATGGCAGCAATGCTCTGCTCCATGGGTGACATGAAGCCACTAGGGCACACCTTTGACGCATCATCCACAAGTAGCCTGCCTGATCAAGGGTCTAGGAAGTAAGACCACAACATTACCACACTGAAGAAACATTCATTTATTTCCCCTCTTGGCCTGCATCATTTTCACAACCAGATACATCACATCCAAGGTAATCTGAAAAGTCAGTCCAACTTACCTGGCCTGGAAATTAACCAACTCAAGCCATGACATTAGCAGACTAGAAAATAAACTATATAATAAAGAAAAAAGAGCAGGCAGGCCTCTCAGGTCTACACTTCAAAGATATCGAACAACATAACTCTGATGATTTCAGAATCACTGCAACACTCCTACAATTTAAAAAGAAGCTGAAGGCTCAGCTTTGTAAGGTACACTACCCCTTGCACAATAGGAACTCACTCATCACCCATTACAATGCAAGTCCTAGAAATAAAACAATGGCCCTTCCAAGTTACATTAAGTTGCTAGCCAGCACAGAATGTGGTGTACGTATACCCTTATATACACAGATGTTCTAGAGAGGTAACTCAAGTACTCATTGTGCTTTAGCCTACAACCCTTTTTTTGGATGTATGGGACATCCATGTCCAGTATGTAAATGGGCTGTGCATTGCAATTCATTTGAGAAGCTCAGATGAAACACACCCATATTGGTGTTTGGGTGGAAACTCACCAGATATTTTTGCTATCACTCTGATGATCTTCAGTTATCCACAATCACCACATAGAGGCAAAAGCGTTGAGCTCCCGACCCACAGATTGCTAGAGGAAACATTCAAGTTGCACATGTGTAATGGACTGCTTGCAGTCCATCACAAATGCAACTGAGTTTTATTTCACTTGTGGTATACTACCTCTCTGAAATGGTGGATATTAGTTCTCCAGCAGAGCATGCCTATGCTCCAAAGCCAACAGAAGACCTTGAGCTCACATGTAAAATGTGACTGCACAGCACGAGGCCTGTAACACAGATAATGATCATGCACTATAAAACGCATGGTGGTTAGCCGTACTGCAGATCAGCACAGTCAATCACACTATTAGAGTTCACTCAGGGTGTGCATATGCAGGAAGCAAGGCCAGGAAGTGTTGGAGGCTGTGGGGAAATTATGATCTGGGCTAGGTGTGTTCGGATTGCGGTGGGGGCTGGGGTGTGTTTACTTTCATTTAGTTTTGTGTGCAGATGCATAGGTAAGAGGGTTTGAGAGGGAGAAAGTGGGTGCAGTGTGTTGCAGGCCAACAGCGGATTACCTTTCTGCTCTATGACCCTGTAATAAAACCTGAGTGTTTGGACGTCTAGCAAGTCACCTGTTGCTTTCCAAACATGGACGCCAGCAATTTTGAAAATCATGCAAAACTTTATTTGGTAATCAATATTTTGATTTTAGCAGTGCTAGTAAAGAACAGTAGAGCCCTTTCTCAAAACAGTAGTACTTTTACAGCCTGGAAAGTAGGATCTTAGAAACTTTGTACCATGCAGGACTGAAATAGAGTATGGGAATAAGGAAGATCAGAGAGGGGCCACAATTAAGGTGTAGATTGGACTGTAAATGAAATAACAGTGAACAAGTGGTGGCATGAGTTGTACATAGAGAAGGAGGTTCTACATGCCTCCAACGTATGATAAAGGAAATCATTATGGATAAATACCACAAATGAGAATGGGTCACACTGATTAGACCTAAGCCCCAGCATCCCTCCCAGGACAAACTCTATATTCCACATATTTTAGATGCAAGCCATGGGAGGGGTAAACAACATTTGATCCTCCATTCTGCAATGGTAGGGACCACAGATTCTTACTTATTACACTCAACGCACTCAGGGTCAACTCTAAAATTGCAAGTATACGCATTACACACAGAACAACTATTTGAAACCAATGGATCTCCCATGCTGCAGTCATCATTTCTTTCACACATGCATTCAATGAGTTGGTATTTTATTCATCAAAATATTTTCCTTCTTCAGTGGCACAATAAACAACCTACGAAATAGTGAGGGTAACAACAAATATTATAGTTACCTGCCATGTCACAAGTAACCAGATCTAACTTTTGTACGGTGTCCTTGTCATTACTATAGCTGATGGTAAACTCGGTTGATTGTTGCCTGGCAAAGGGCTGTTTTATCTGCTTCCAACAACCTATGACAGAAACAAAATAGAAGAGAGATTGGTAGTTTAAGCGCATTGCTGGCTTTCGTGATTCACACCAAAGGAAAGAGAAATATTTTTTTTACCAACCTGTTTCCTGGGCTTTGCTTAACCCAAGGGCACTTCCTTGGGTCTTTTTCCTGAAAGAAATACACATTTTTGAATTTTAGGGCGTGCGAGTTTTTGTTGTGATATATTATATGATTGTATGCTCTATCAACGAAAGTACTTTGAAGATGAACTTTATTTCCTTATTGAATTAATTAATAAATTAAGCAATTCATATTCCTTTTTAGGCCTGCCTAGAGATGGTTTTAGATGTTTTCTCAACTATGTGTAATCAGAACAATTCATAAAACTAAAGTACATATATACACTCAACTTGCATACAAAGAGGTGCTTGGGGTGCACCCACTTTACCATCCATCCAGTTCAAATGCCATTCATATTTTGCTTCCGCCCACCATAGAATACAGCATGAGGCAATGTGGTAAGCCCCCTTTAGCCATTGGCTCCCTTGCATTGAGTGACAGCATTTCACTTCCTAATTTTGTCAATACATTTTTATTCCCATTCTTTATCCTTTTTGTTTTTAATCCTTGTGTGTTTAAACTATGTTAAGGTTGCAGTAACTGAAAGCTTACAGTACCTTTTCTTTGCAACAACTCAAATCATAATTTATTGTGTTGTTCATTAACACTAAAAAGAAGTTCCATACACGTTCTATACAAACATGTTTGCTAGGGAGCACTTGTAATTTTTTATTAAAAATCTATGTAATGGTTATTATTTAAATGTAAACTTTTCATTGCAAGCATATGTTGTCCGAATTTAGGAATTCAACTTCTTGTGACTTTTCCTTTTTTTTGTTGGAAAGGCTTTTAATTTAAAAAAAATAAGGTAATGTTCGCACCAGCTTGAGAAGGCCAGACCTACTGGCTTTGCCACTGTTTGTTATTAGAATATGATTAGAATCACTTTACAAAAGGAAATAACTAGGGCTACACTCAGAAGGCCGGGTCATTGCCATTTTATTTCACTGCATGGATGTAACCTCTTCTGTTCGGGTTATAGTTAAGTAACTTTGCCTGGAAGTATTGCAGAAGACATACAGCGCGGCATCAACCATACAACCAGATCTGCTGAGTGCAATGTAATATTACCATTGTTGAGGGAGTTGAACATGTCCCCCCAGGCATTACAGGAGGTGACCATTTTACTGGCTACTAATCGCCTACAGAGGCAGACATTAACCTAGAGAAAGTTTTAGTGGGACTTTACGCCCCCAGCAAACCTTTACCCATAGGCACACTAACGGCAAGCACAGAAGAGGTCACAGAAGTAACTAGAACAAGAGAAGCTGAAGGGAGATGTAGACAAGTTAGGAATGTCCAGCCAATTAAATAGGAGGGATCTCAAGAAAATCATTCACTGCACACCTGGGGTATGGAGCACTCAAGGCAAGAAATGGAGGGAAAGGACAGCGAACCATCAAACTGCATGATGAAGAGCTGTAACAGACTGGCGTTTGAAGTCAAGTTGGAGAATTAAGCTAAACTGAAATACATCAAGTATTTAAAAGAGGATATTACTGGCAAACAATCAACCAACCAACAGCAAAAATATCATTGGTAGCAATAACCAGTAATAACGACATTAATAATCCAGGGTCATATTGTGCTGAGCACGAAATGGTTCTAAACTTACCACCCTTTGAGCTGGCCATGCTTGAGTTTGACCCTGTGTCCTGCAGATCACATCCAGTTCAACCGTGAATGCTTTAACCTTTGTCAGCGAACTACTGCCACCTTCTGAATGTAGGGTTCTAACAAAACCAGACCGAATAAGCCACAAAATTTCACGTTCCAAATATTATCTGTTAAAAAGGCACTGGGTTCTCTACGTAATAAAAGAGAGAGAGGCTATTCCTTGGGGCATTTATTCTTCTTCCAAAACCTAAGACCTGTACTTCAAATAAGCCATCCTAATATCAGAAAGGACAAGGAACCAAATGCAATGAAGACAATAGTGATCTTGCACTGATAGTCCAGTTCCACTCCTCCTCCAGGAGATATTGTTCATCGAGCACAAAGTCAGGCAACAGATAGGCCACATTTTACATCTAAAAAGAAACCGGTTATAGAGGTGCGGTTCCTTGAAGTCAAGACAAACAGTATAAGAGTCACAACAGCGGGCAACTTGTACTTATTTATACGTCAAGACCTTCCTTCTCCAGAGACGTGGGGACGTCACACACCTTACTGGGAGGCAGACCACAGTGCTGCACACAAATGAACAAAGACCGATAAAACAATACATTCATAAGAGCTGAAGTCCGAAGCCCCAAAGTGGGGCCTTTTGCAGGAATGAAGTGAAAACGGTGCTACTGCGACCCCTGCACTAACAAAAGAATAAGCTATGAGAGGGGGTAGGTGTTGTCCAAATCAAAGGGGCAACCGTGACATTTCAGGAACTAAAAAGTCACCTGGTGGCATCAACTAACATAATGCAAAAGAAGGAACACATGGGGAAAACTTTTATCAACGTGGCGCTAAAGTCGAAAAAATACTCCAGTTCCTGAAAATGATGGAAGTGTTGTATCAACAAATGAATGACCACTTATGGAGGCGAGATGTGGTTTCCATAGGAAAGCCTCTGGCTAGCCAAAAAGAAGGACATCGATTTGGGGTCAAAAGACCACAAGGACAGGTCAAACTTTCACCGCTTCACGGAGTAATCCTGAAATTCACAGGAGCTCAACTGCCACCTGCTCAAAAGTTCCGCAAACAAAAATCTGACATAAACGTGAGCTAGAACATTTAACTTTTGCTTATTTCTCCATGGGGATTTTTTTTTCCCAACACAGAGAAATAGGCACACGTTCTTCCTGCCTTTGATGGGCACTTACGCCTGTCCTTTAAAGGAGGCTAACAGTGTCTCTCCAGGGTGGGAATTTACCTTCTAAAGGTGCATGAATATCTACACACCTAAAAGTCAGTAGGCTTTCATTTACTTTTGAAGAGTGGACCTAGAAGATTTAATTTTTATTAAACAAAGGCAATCAATAGTAACACATTTACTACCAACTATGCCCTGATTTACGAACCATGTAAATAAAAAAAAATAAACTAGTGCTTCCATTAACAATTTGTTTTGTCTTTTAAAAACAAAATAGCTACTTGGAGCAACATACTTTCTTAAAGTTGCACATGCACAGATACCACCAATCAGGAGCAAGAGAGACAGGATTGCTGGAGCAACTATGATTGCAACTTTCAGTCCTAGAACAGAAAAAAAGAAAAGAAAAGTTTAAACTAAATGCAGTTTTCCATTAAATCAGATATAATTGTATCCACTTACAGAGTTGTGCTACGATTTGACGGATGAAGTTCATAATTAGATAACAATACTCAGTTTTGCAAAAATGTATTTGCTAAAAAACTGCAAGCGGTTCGATTGATTGAAATTCCTTTACTTCGATTAGAAAAAAAATCATAAAAGTACAAAACCTTACAATTTACATAATTCATATGAACAAACAATCAGACATGTTAAAAACCTTAAAACATTAAAAAGAAACAAGGCCATAACCCGACCGTAAGTTCTTAAATAAAAAATCACATATTTTACCTACAGAAGCCATAAAAATCTAAGGCCCAAAGTTTATAATCTTGATCCAACGCAAGGCATTTAAAAAAAAGTTAGAAATTGCCCCTGCAAACCATGGAATCATTCAGCAGTTGTAAATGTAGGAAAGCAGGGCAATACTGATAAAACCCTTGGTTTTAAGAATGGGTAGAAGAAATCTTCTAAGAGAATCATAAAAATTACAGAACAAGACCAAGTGTTCTAAGGTCTGGAGTGAAGCATTGTCACATGGGCAAATATTTTTTATCGCAGATGGCTCATATTGGCCAGGCGGGAAGCATAAGTTGCAACGGATGGAACCTAGGCTGAACCTGGTGAGAAGGACTCTTTCCCAGGGGTTTCTAACAAAAAAAAAGATAAGATTCTGGGCAAAGAGTAGTATTTAAAATCATCAGGGCCCTGGCTGACTTACTACCCAAGGACGCGTGTTCTCTACTCTCACTGAGCTGCATTAATAGCAGTTCCTTCACGGTCTTTTAGTCAGCCCATTTCAATGCTTCAGGATTAAAAAATAATTCTTGATGCCCCACTGATAAAGCTAAAGATCTAATATAGTTAAGCCATGGGATTTTAAGGCCTAAATCACAACTGAGGCAGTCCTCAATGACTTCCCTGTTAAAAGTTGCCATTTCCCCACTCCTGACAGATATCCACAAGAACAAAGGCACAATTTTAGCATGATCTTCCACCAAGACCAGACCCAACTCCTCATGCATAAACCGGCTTGGGCTAGCCGGTCCCACCTCTAATAGCTTTTGGCAAAAACACATTTTCTTCACGCAGAATATACAGTTGGAGTACCCCCAGATTTCTGCACCATATAATAGTACAGGTAAACATTTCAGCTTGTAGATCTGTAGCAATGGTAAAACAGGCTTTCTCCGAACTTAACAAGCAAATCCGAAGAGCGCCCCACATAACTGGTCAGAGCGCAGACAACAGTTTGCGAGACATTTGATCCACGTACAGTGCTCGTCAAAGGTGACACTCAGATACGAGAAGGAGGTTACCCTTGTTACCAACTGATCCTTAATTAAGATCGGTCTGAGTTTCATGTTCCGCTTCCCACAAACCATAAAATGTGTCTTAGAAGTAATAACATCCAGTTGCAGGTCGCCCATAAAAACATCAAACAGATCCACCAGAACTTTAAGACCATTTGGTGTGCGAGAAAGGATAACAGCGTCATCCTGCATATAGTAAAGAGGGGACAGGATTATTTTTTACTTTAAAAAAAATCTTTGCCACGGGTAACTAGATGTGAATTCAGGCCATTGATATATAACAAAAATAGGATTGGTGCCATAACACACCTCTGCCTGACTACCCCAGCTAGTTTAAAGACATCAGAGCATTCCCCAGCCTTTCCAAATCTAACTGAGGTGTTAACATCTTGATGGAGCACCAGAAGGAAATTTACCAAAGGTTGGGGCAGCCCAAGACCTTGCAGGATTGACCATAGCTTTGATCGAACAACCCTATCAAAGGCATAGCTCAGGTCCATAGAGGCCAGACAGACAGCGCCCTTCTTGGCTTCCACATATTTCCCCACCAATAGATTAAGATTAAGGCACTGTTCCATTGTCCCTATTCCCTCTCTAAAACCATATTGGGCCGGGGAGATAATATTATTAGCTTGGATCTATTCTTTGATACAAAGGAGGACAATGCGTCCCACTATTTTAACCATGGAGTCCAGCAAAGAGATGGGGCGGTAACACGCTGGGTCCTGTCTGCACCCTTTTTTAAAAACTTGCACTATTACTGCGGACTTCCATGAGCTAGGGATACCAGTTTGCGATACAGCCTTAAGAGCATTCGTCAATAGCGGAGCCCACAGGGCAATGTTTTCCATATATAAGTCCAAAGGGACGCCATCCGGGCCAGGGTCTTTGTTAGAAGAGCCTTCCATGACGGCAACTGGAACTTCTTCCAATTTAAAATCTAAGCGCAACGGAGAGGGAGCAGCCACTTCCACCTCCCCCAATTGTTCTACACTGTCCAGTGAGTAAACCCTCTCGAGGTGGGCAACCCATTTTTGGGCAGGTATGGTGGTCCCTACAAAGTCAGGGGAAGCTTGATAAGCAGGCTTCCCATTCACTATGTGCCAGAAGGATCTCACATCCCGGGCTTGCAGGCACCCACTAATTGCTCCCACCTCTCTTCTTTGAGACATGTAAGCAGCCCTAGCTTCACTGATAGAGTGGGGGTTATTAGGGTGGTCCTTAAGGACTTTGTGGAGGCGTTTACTGGCAATAGGGCAATTCTTATCAAACCATCCATCTTTATGGTCTTTTAACGGTCCTTGAAGATCCAACTAAATGTATCTGAGGCTGCTATTCAGAGACTGAAAATCACCCAGAATGGTCACTGGTGGGGACTCAAATAGTAAGAGGGAGCTAGAAAACACATTTCTGCATCTCTCAACAACCGCCACCAATAGGATGGGGATCGAAACTTTCCGCCAGCTGAGCATCCTACCTTGGTCTTTTTGGATTCAGCCCAAACACACCGACACCTGGAGTCAAGTTCATAGTCCCAGTAGCGGGAGTAACCGTTCTAGCTTCTATGGCATTATGGTCACTAAACGGTTGGTTGTGGATCAGCCCCTTGGAAAAACACTCAGCAAAACTATTAGAAATAAAAATATAATCAACTATAGTCCCTTTTCCCCAACCAACAATAGTGGGTTTGAGTAAGTCACTGATGGCCACTCCCCCAGCATATTACGACAGGCACATCTCACTTCAGTCACCAGAAGTTTACCTCTAGGGTCCGGGAGTTCTGCAGGGGGTACCTAATCATCAAAAAGGAGGGGATCTACACCCAAAGGGGCCATTCCGATCTTGGCATTAAAATCTCCCGCTAAAAGGACATTAAAATACCCCAACTTGGGGGCCATACTCTTTTCCAAGATCAGAAGTGCTTGGAATAGAGATCTGATCTGACACCCTGAGTAACAAACTGAGTTATAAAAATGTACAACAAAGAAATGAAACTTTTCAGAAACCACAACCCAAGAAATCTGTATACCACTGTGCCTAAGAGGTATTCGAACAACTCACAGCTGTGCAGTTACTCGAAATAATAGACCCAAACCACCACTAGCTCTTGACCCTTGTGAAGGAGTTGCTAATACAACGTGGGTCTCAAAACCCTCTACAGAAAACAGCTAATTTGCCCATGTTTCTTGAAGTAATATGATGTCATACTGGGAGATGAAAGTAATCCACTGAGGGTCAGATAGTTTATTCCCAAGACCTGCACAGTTCCATGAAAGGAAACTTAGTTCCCTGGATGCGCATGCGGGAATACCCTCCTGAGGAGCGCCACCATCTGTCTGAACCCCAGCCGGAACCCCCATGGGCACAGTGATAATTTGTCAATCTAATTCACCAAGATCAGACACGGGGTGAACCTATTTCTGGTGGATATCGTGAGAAGGTCTAGGATAGGACGTAAGCCCTTGTCCTTTTTTGGCACCAGAAAGAAGCAGGAATAACAACCATGACCTACTTCTGGCACAGGGACCTTCTCTATGGCTCCCTTGGCCAAGAGAGCAGCGATTTCCTGACAGAGAAGTGCCAAATGATCCTCTGGAAGTTGGCTGAGTGATGGAGGCATGGCTGGTGGGGCAGATTCGAAGAGAAGGGAATAGCCCTTTCGAACTATCTGCAAAACCCACCTGTCCGTAGTGATGGATTCCCAGTGGGGCAGGTGATGGCGAATCCTGCTGCCAACTGGATAGGAGTGAGGGGATGGACTAGGAGGGTTTGGAGGCTGCAGCAGGGGCAGGGGTGGACTTGGCAGACCTCAGGTTCCCACGCCCACATGGGATTCCGCGTTTCCGGCCATGCATCGGCTGAACAGCATGGGTGGAACGGTGGATGGGTTGGGGACACAACAGGGTGCCCCTTCCGTGGACTGTTGGGGGCGAGGGGCAGCAAAAAGTCCAAGAGACCAAGCCGTAGTCCTTGAATCTCTCCAAGGCCGAGCCCGCCTTGTCTCCAAAGAGACAGGAGCCATCAAAGGGCATGTCCATAAGAGACTGGTGGACATCCCCCGAAAAACCAGAAGTACGCAAAAAGGCGTGGCGTTTCAAGGCCGCCGTCGTAGCAACCGATCTGCCCAGAGAGTCGGTCGTGTCCAGCCCACATTGAATCTTGAACTTTGCCGCATCTCTCCCCTCATTGACAGCTTGGGAGACAATAGCATGGGCCTCCTCCGGTCTCTGCGGCAGAACTTGTGCAACCGTATCCCACAGAGAGTGGGTATAGCGGCCCAAAAGGAATGCAGTGTTCACGGCCTGCAGTGCGAGACTGGAGGAAGACAACATCTTTGTCCCAAATTGTTCCAGCCTTTTTGATTCCCTATCTGGGGGTGCAGAAGGGAATGTGCCTTAGGAAGAGGAAGCCAAGGTTGACAAGACTCTCAGCCTTCGGGTGTTGAGCCAGGAATTTAGGGTTGTTCGGGGCGGGACGATGGTGGCGTGCGATAGTCCTGTTCACAGGAGCCTCTGTGTTGGGTTTGGACCAAGTACCCAAAAGGACATCGGTGAGGGCTTCATTGAATGACAAAAGGGGCTCAGATGTGGAAGCCCCTGGCTGAAACACCTCCGTCAGGAGATTTGACCTGACCTGTACAGTAAGCAGCTCAAGGCCAAGGACCTCAGCCGCTCTACTGACCATCATAGCATAAGCCATAGCCATTGTAGGAGAAGATAGCATGCTAGCGTCTGGAGAAGTGTCCAGTCCACTGGCCTCGCCCAATTCTTGTGCCCAGTCCAAACGTGGGACATCCTGGTATTCATAAGGGGCCAGGGACCCCTCCAATCCTTCCCCGAATTCGTACCCATAAGGAAAAGGGTCCAAATCCGACCTGGGGTGAATAGGCCCCATCGAAGACAAAGGCGTCAGGGATGAGGATCGGGTCAACGTCGATGGTGGGCATCACTGGCGTCGTGAGCATCGATAATCGAACCGACGCCGGGTAAAACCTTAGTGGTACGACCGGCGTCCGTGTGGCTCTGCAAGCAGATCCGGAGGGGACCTCGGTGGCCGGAGCTGAAGTCGCCGGCACGGAACCCAAAGACCCCACCCCCGACCGAACCACTTGGGCCCCGAAGGCACCATATTGAGGTCGGCCTACCCAAAAATGAGGCACATGGCCTCATAATACACTTTTAATTGGGCAGGGGGTCGCTCTGGCTCCCGGAAACTCAGGGAAACACGGAGCGGACCCAGAAGCAGGCTCGGAAGACAGAGGCCTCGAGCGTCGACGCTCCACCTGTGTCGCATCAGCCAAACGACGGGGTGAAATCGAAGGGCAATGGGACTACTTCGACTTATTATTCTTCTTACCTGTGCCCGAAGACTTGGAGGAAGAAGAATGGTGGTGGCTCCGTGAACGGTCTCCAGACCTTCTCCTTGAGCGAGACTGGGACCTATGCGGAGTCGAGAGCCGGGCTGCCATGAGCTTGAGGGACCGCTCCCTCAAGGCTTTCGGGTGCATGGCCCGGCACTCGGAGCACGACTTCGGGTCGTGGTCGCCGACATCATGCGGTGACAGTCCTCACACTGCTTGAAACCGGTCTTCGGGGACATCTTCATGCACCAGAAACTCACCAAAATACTCAACAAAACAGTCAAACTTAGTCAAAAAGAGACCTGGGTAGCTCTCTTCGGATCAGTGCCTGGCCCGGAAAGAAAAGAACTGGCATCTATGTACTACTCCAGACGTCATCAAGGCAACTACGATGCCCACAGAGTTGACAGATGTCACCTTCCGACGTGCAAGGGTATTGCTAGAAGAAAAAAATCTCCGGATCCAGTCTGATACCTGGGGGAAATTTCTAAGGTAAGGAATCTGCAACTAGAAGTCTCTATCTGATGTGATTGCTATGTACTGCACAGTCAGGAGAGCACAGTATGTGTTGTTCTTTTTGGTGGATGCCTTATGTAACCGCAGATTCCTCACCTTTAGAATATTTCTCAGGTGCCAGTCTGGACCTGGAAAGTTTTCATTAACACAGCTAGGTGGGGTGCCACACATCTCTGCACTGATGTCGTTCCGCTCAGAATATAACAGAGCCGAGCCACCTATAAGCGCCACCCCGGTGCACCGACATCAGTTTCCTGCTTGAGTCTTTCTACACCCTCAGGCAGAAAGCACAAAAGAATTGTTGTTACCAGTATGCAGATCTCCGATATGGAACCTTTAGAGTCCACTCCACTGAATGGGGAGGTGGGAGGGCAGTGAGGAATCTGCTGCTAGTGTATCCACCACAAAGAGTGTTACCAAAGGTAATTAACGTGTTCTTTTAATGGCTACCTCCAACAGCATTTTCCTCATCTTTAGAATAGGTACCAAAGCAGTACCTCGCAAAGGTGGAGAGTTTTTGGAGTGGGATGAGATCAATAAGTCCTGCAGGGTTAAACAGGCAAAGTGCCCTTCCCGTCAGACCTGGCTGGCAAGCCAAAAGTGCATGTAAAAGGGTGCACCAAAGCCTATGTTGCAGAATGGCACATGTTACAAACCGGCAGTATGCATGCCAATGCAGTGGTTGCCTGTTGGCCCTGATGGAATTGGCTCTCATTCCCTCCTGAAGATGTTTTTTGGCTAATGAGTTGCAGATCTTAATGCAAAGGGACACCCATCTTGACAGAATCCTTTTCTATACTGCCTAACCTTTCTTTGCCACAAAGAATCTCACAAAAACCTGATCATCCACCCATTGGTTGTTGGTGTGATCGATGAAAAAGCTTAACACTCTTTTGGGGTCTAGCTGATAGAGACTCTCCTCCTCTTTCGAGGGTTGAGTGGAGCAAAGTACGTTGAAAGGGTGATGGATTGCCCAGGAAAGGCCACCCTTGTCCACAGCAGTAGTTTGTCTGTGAAAATGGTGGTGTAGGGTGGTTGCAAGAGAGCCTGCGTTCACTCATGCAATGCGGACAAGCCCACAGGATCAGAAGATGCAGCAAACAGCTGTGCATCAGCTCGGCAGGAGTATACATAAGAAAATTTAAGACCAAATTAAGGCATCATCATGGTATCACAAATAGTTTGGGAGGAAACGTGTGTCAAACCTTCAGGAAAACGCATCCCAAAAGGTGATTTAAAGGAGGGCGGTTGGTCCAGTAAGCCCATAAAGGCTAAAAAGGCCAATAAATAACTTTTACTAGTGCTCATTGCAAGGACTTGCTGGACCAAATCAAAAGACAAAATAAAATATCTCACAGACTGGCTTGCAAACAGTCTGTCTTGTCGACTGCACAGCATGCTACAAATTGTGTCCCAGGACCCAACATAAATAGGTTTTGTGGATGACATCCATTGGTTGGCAAATGAAGCAACATCAACTGCTGCTGCTCAATCTCCACACAAAGGTGTAGAGTGTGCATGTTCAGTTGGAGAACTCTGACCTACAGCTGCGACAGAAGAGTCTCTTGAAGTGGTAGCCTGATGAGAGCTGACCCACAGGCTCATACGTTCAGAGTACCACACTCTTGTGGCACAATCTGGGTCCCCTAGGATGATTTGGGCTTGGCCGTTGCTGATTTTCTTCAGAACGCTGGGCAGGAGAGGCAGAGGTGGGAAGACATATAGAATTCTAGTGTTCTACTCCAGCCAAAATGCATCTCCTAGGGAGGAACTCCAATGTTTTGACACTGGGTATTCCCAATGGTGGCAAAAAGATCTAGGTAGGGTTCTCCCCTTTGTCGAAGACGTCCTGTGACAGCCTCCATTCAAGATCCACCAGGTACCACCTACTGAGCTCATCTGTAATGGTGTTCATGGTTCCAGTCAGGGGGGTTCAGGAGATACCACCCTAACTTTTCAACTACCTTTAAAGGCACAAAGCCTCCTGGAATAGGACCCAGGTCCACCCTGCTTGTTGCAGTACCACATGGTAGCAGTGCTGTCTGTGAACACCTGAACCAGCCTCCCCTTGATGGATGGTAGGAAGTCAGACTTAAAAGTCAGACTAATGGTCCACAACTCCAACAGATTAACATGGAGCCGGGTTTCCCCAGAAGACTGGAGTCTCTGATCTCCTCTCTCAGATGACCTCCGCAACCTAGCAGTGACACATCTATCAGCACCATGAGCTGTGGGTTTGGACAGGAGTGGGGTGTGTCACTGGTCAGGATGAAGTCGAGCAGCCACTGGACAGGTTTCCTTGGTGCTGTGCCCACCAAGACTTCAGTGACCGCATATGCCACCTGACGTGGTGCACCAACAGGATGCATGAGACAACAGGATAAGAAGCCTCAGAGATTCTCTCACAACATCCAGAACCGAGGCTGAAATATCAAAACTACATCACCAATGTCCTGGACTCATGTTGAAATAAACCCCTGAGCTGCCCTATGACAGCTAATATAAAAGGAAGTCTCTGAAGGAGTCAGGTATGACTTCTGCTAAATGAGCGAGAACTCCCAGAATGTAGTGAGGTTCACCGCTATCTGAAGGTGACCTACGACTAACTGTGGTGAGTTCACCTTCAATAATCAGTCGTCCAGGCAGGGAAAAACTGGTATCCTCAGAAGACGATGGACGGTGACCACAGCCATCACTTTCGTGAACAACCGAGGTGTGCTGGGGAGGCTAAAGAGGAGCACAGCAAACTGAAAATGCTCTTCACTAACCCTGACCTGCAAGTGATGTCTGTGGGATTGCAGGCAGGCAAATTAATGTATGCAACCTGCAGGTCAAGGCTACTATCTGGTCACCTGGATCCAAGGCAGACAGAATCTGGGCAAGAGTGAGCATTTTTAATTTGTCCTTCCACAGAAAGGTATTCTAAGGGCAGAGATCTAAAGACGATGAAGTCTTTCATCCTTCTTCAGCACAAAGAAATAGCATGAGTAACAACCCTTCCTTATTTCAATGGCTCTTTTGGAAAGTAGAGCTCACACTTGTTACAGTAAGATGGACAGGACCTTCTCTGATAGGTGCACTGATGTAGGAAGCATCTGCCGTTGGTCAGACTAGAATGATCTGGAGGACCCATTTGTTGGACACAGACATGCCGGGAGAAAATGTTGGATCCTGCCTCCCATGGGGTGTCTGTCGCTTCCGACATGTTAAAGTGATTTGAAGCCTGACGTCATTAGAGAAGGTGCCTAGGAAGATCGATCCCCTGGGGACATGCATGGTGCCTGCCTGATCCTCCTTCATGGCCACTAAAGTAGGTGTGATTGCAATGAAGGGAGGAAACAGGGGGCCTGAGGATGCCTTTACACCAACCCTCAGGAGTAATCTTAGAAGGGCTGAAATTGGTGGGGAAACTGTCTGGCAGGGGTCAAGAGGCCAAAACAAAGCACCGCAGCCCATCTTTCCCTAATGCATTTTAAGGCAGGCAGCTTTTTCATAAAATAGCCTGTGGCCATGGAAAGGTATATCCATTAGGGATTCCTACACATCTCCGGAAACACTTGTGGACTGCATTCATGGAGGATACCAGAACACAACACTAGTGCCGACTGCTCGTCCCAAGAATCTGTAGTATTCAGGCCAGCAGGTATGACTTATTAGCCTACATCTTGACCATCTTGAATAGTTTAGGCCAGGAGGCCCTAACTTCTTTCAGGACGACAGGAAAGATCTTACTGGCCATGTTCCAGGGAACATGCTTATATGAGCTTAATAAGTAAACCACTTAGACCAATCTCAAGGTTAGGTTGGCCAAAGAGAACAATTGCTTTCCAAAAGTCTCAATCTTTTTTGGCTCCCTGTCCCTGGAATTCAAGGTGAATAAACTAGGATTGACCTTGCTGGCGGAACCTTGGACCACCAAACTCTCAGGAGGAGAATGCTGCATGAGAAAAACAGTGTTGCCAGGACTCATTCTGAGGCATCTGACTACATGCCTGTTTACTGGTGGGCAAGACAAATACTTTGATCAAATGCCCATAAGAGTATCCAGGGCTTCTTTCAATGGAAGGCAGGGTTTAGAGGAAGCAGTTCCAGGCTGCAAGAGGGTGCACTTAAGGCACGACGTGGAAGACACCAAACGGACACTTCGTGTAGGTCCATAACTGACATCTGTTTTTGAGAATTATAGCATGGTTTGAACACCGTAGTTTTAGTTGGGTGCAATGTACCCTTGCACACTGTTTTTTTTATTTGAAAACAATGGAAACTCATGAAAGAGGGAGCGCAGCTCTGGAGCAGTGTTTGAAGGTGTGGAAAGAAATAGACTGACATCGGCACACAAGAGTGGCGCTTATATGAGGCTTCTCTGTTACTTCTGGGGTGGAACAAAGTGAAGTCAGAGCCATGTGGCACCACCTAGCAATGCACAGCAGCACTGCTGTGAAAACGTCCAGGATCCAGTCTGTCACCTGGGGAATATTTTACAGGTGAGTAACCTGCATTTAGAAGTATTTATCCGAAATGAATGTGTATATATATATATATATATATATATATATATATATATATATATATATATATATATATGATTTTTTACAAACTTCGTAAAGCACTTCAGTGTCCTCTTGGGATCTGCTTTGATGCCCTCAATAATTAAGCATTATAGCCCTTGGCCAAGTGCTTTAACAGATGATAAAATTTCTGAACGGACTATAAAGATTGTGAAGGCCTTTAACAACATTGTAGCCCGTGGCAAAAGGGCTATAATGTAGGTGGAACATTTAACCTACAGAGGGTAAATGTTCTAAAATAAACAGCAGAAACAGAAAGACAAGGACTGGAATGGTGAAGGAGAAGGTCTAAAGCAGCTATTATTGCCGGAGTAACTTCAGTGTTTTCATAAGAGCTCCAAACATTCCATTGTTCTAATAAATATTAATAAATAGTAAACCTTTCGGAAAGCGAATCTTGCCCTTGCAGACAAAACAACGGCACACGAAAATGGATCTTGAGAAAGCTGCCTCCAGGATTCCAAAGCTGACAACTCACAAGATGGCACAAGGTTTCCCACTCAAGTGATCACCCTTCACAGTTGCGTATGGTACATAAACTGTCTTACACGGGTGTGCTGCAAGCCTTTACACAGACTGCTCTCACCCACCTCATGCCGGGATGCTATGCTCAATCTGAATCCATTTCAAAGTGCATTTAGCTGCATAAAATACACAATGGGAGCCTTTGGCGAGACCTCCCATAAATTAACACCACAACCCTGACAGGAAGGTATGGATTCATGTGGTAATCTTGCTTTAGAGTACCTGTTCCCTCAACCCAATGGACCAGATGTTTTCCTGTCCCTGCAAATTTGATAATCGATACCATGTTGGAAACCTCTCCATAGTTGGTCTGCAATTTTCTTTGTTTCTCAGAGCTCATCATCCTGCTTTTTGGCATCACTGTACTTCTACAGCTTTTCTTCCATCCCAGCTGCATCCGTCAGTCAGCTTGCTTTGTCACTGCAAAGACTTACAACCAGCTTTGGCTGAAACTATCCCAGCAAAGAGACCTGATTGTGTGTCTCTCGAATACTGCCATCCATGAAATACGTGCTCTGGATATGTGGGAAGCTTTCCCTGCTGCTGCTTGTGTGGCCCCTTTTCTGTGAGTATTACTGTAGCTACACAAAAGCCAGGTCTTTGATTTTCAGCGCTACCTAAATTCAGTGAAGTAAAAGATAATACAAATAATTGTACAAACAACATACAAGAGTCACCAAATACCCTGTAACTACATTAAAATGGTAAGCACGTCTTACCTAAATCGCTTTCTTCTGATGGAATGGGCTCTGTGAAGGTTCGGTCTTCATTTATTTCTAATGTGTTTAAAATGTGATCTGGCTTCTGGATCAGTGGGTTGGCGGAGGTAGGATTACCTATATTAAAGAAAATCCAAAAAAAGTATTATAGAACTCTGCTACGATTTCCCTATACAACTTTAGGGGAGGCCATTCACCTGCACCCTCCTTATGAGGAACAGTTTCACACTCCGGGTGAAACTTGTATTATATGTACAGCAACAAAATGGACACAATTAATTGACATTTCTCAGAGTTGTGTGTTACTACTGTTATAGTCGTGGAGTACCCGAATCTCCCCTCACCCGTATTCCGTCAACTACAACGTTCAAATCCTTCAACTTTGACCAGTCATCGCGTTAACTCCTTTCCACCTGTCAATCTGTTGCCACTCATGCTGCCATCTCACTTTCAGCTTTTCAACGCTTAATGCCCATAAAATGATCTGGGCAGTGCCTCTCAACCTATGGCCCTCACCTACCCTGATCAACTTCACCTCCGCAAGAGACTTTGACCTTCACTCATCTCTTCGTCTTCCCCTTTTTCCCAGCAACAGAACAAAAATACCCTGTAATTTATTATTGGTCACTTAACTTTCCACACCACAAAATCATCTCTTCAATGCACACCACGTTGGAGAAAGGGGGTACTGCATTAGTATCTCATCCTCAAAAAGGAAAAGACAAAGAACCTATTTGTAATGACTCCCAACAAATGCAGTGGGTACTTGTGCTTACACATTTAGGGGAAGAGATGAAGAGCATGTGGAGGGAATGTTAAGAAAGTAGCCGAGTGGAGCGGAGTCTAAATCAGTGAGGAAGCATTTGAAATGATAAAGTGAGGAGGTTTACAAGTTGAGAAAAGTGGGTACTGCTAGAGACCTAGCCTTAAGTATGACTTAACGAACTGTCTTTTCGGGTCAGTAATCTCACATGAACCTATGATCCATCACTGCCAAGAGAGCAAAGGCAAACACTGCCACATGCTGTCAACTGCTGCATGAGCCTCTAATGAACTGCAGTGGCAAAGGGCTGGGGATCACTGGGGAAATTAAAAAATGAACTCTGTAATATCCACAATGAGACTCTTCCGGTACACCTCCTGTAATGCTCTCATACCTCCCTACAACAAAATAAAACTGTGCTGTGTTAGAGTCAAAACCGCTCACTTTCACGCACTCAACAAGAGACACAAGGCTGGGATGTTGTGGTTCTGCACTAGCTCCAAAAACACACCCATCTGAACATTACCATCTGTTCAGTGCACACACGGCAAGCAAGAAGGAAAAGTGAGGCAGATGATATTTTCAAGAAGGGCAAGCGATGCAATGGGAAACGAAGGCCACAAAAGGAGGTTGGTGAGTGACAGGAAGCCAGCGTGAGATGGTGGAATATAAACAATTCAATGGTGCCACTGCAGGTTTTCTTCACTGAGGAATAAAAATAATGTGTGGGATGAATGGGGGTGGAAGTTAAAAAAAAACAAAGCATAGTACAGCAAAAATGTAGGGTCTTTTGATGGCATAACGGTCATCCACCACCCTATAATATTTGTATGCATGTCCCATAAGACATTATTTTAATTTGCCCTTTCATGTATCTTGAGAACATAAGCACAGGCATGTCAAGTGTGCATCCTATCTGCAGTGGGGGGTAGAGTATACATGTATTTCCCCAATTATCATTGTTCTTGCATCCCAGAACCTAAATTGCTCCTGCCTCCGTTGATAGGTGTGGATTTCCCCCATTGCAATGAAGGAATTGTGTGAGAGTTGATGCGAGGAGAGCAACAAGCCCCTGACAATTTCCTCCTTCAAACCCCTGTACTGGCAGTGGGCCTTTAGCACCGCTCACATTTTGTTTACATTTCTACCCTTCTTTCTATCCATGCGTCATGCGTTTACAGTCTTAACCCACTTGCTTTAAGCACTAAATCTGACCAGGCTCTAAGTTGACATCACTTTCTCACAACATTTGCGCAAATCAGTCCATGACGTCCATGCTTGATGTTTGCCTTCTGAAGATAAGTAGTAGTTGTTTAAGGAGATGTGCTTTAAACAGAACAGGATAAAAGACCAACAATGAAATGAGCAACTTTTTGCAGTCGTGTTAATCTTGTGCCAACCTGTACTATTGGTGACTCCCCCGACAAAATAGTGTCTATTTGTATAAGTTCCATTTTAATACTTCTGCTTAAATAATCTTTCATTTTTGGTCCTCTTTAAAACGAAGGGTAAATGACTGCAAGATCCACAAAGCTTGTACAGGTAAACAATTAGTTAGCAGTGGTTAACCTGAATCACTTTCGCCATATGGAATCCGGTTTCTGATAGTTTGGTCGTTATTCACTAAAGGCGTAGGTAAACGTTGGCTTGTCTTCTTAAGCAATGGATCGGCCGAAGTAGCATTACCTGTGGCAAAGAAAACAGTACCTTAGGAACCATGCAGTGGTGGGTGGGATTCAATAATGTCAGCCTCCTGCACCCTGCCAAACTAACAGTCTTGACCTAGGAGCGTTCGAGCTTCCTTAAAAAATAAATAAAAATAAAAAAAGCTCCCATTTGACTATGGTGCATAAATTTCATGGACTCCTAGTGGCGTACTGCATTAAATTCAAGGTTATGGAAATAATCCATAAAGCAAATCACCAAACTACATGACACAACAATTTCTTTCCAATGAGATCCTCTGGTAAATGACTCCCAATTCCACCTAAATGCATGAAGAAGCAGGTCACTGGTACAGCTTTTTTCGTGATAGCTTGTTTGTCGGGCAACATATTTCCAGAAGACCTTAAAAGACTGTACTGCTGCTCTTCGTGTAGGCGTTATAAACTTTACGAGTGTTACACTTGTAGTAGCAGTACACAGTGACCATGGGTTTAAATTTTAGTGCTACATAAAATGACTGACCTACATATGGCTCACCAGAGGCATTCAGTTCAACTCTCAGGACGAGTCTACTTCCATGAACAAGAGACCTCAAGCATTTCCGGCCATACCTCCTCCTCTTAACTTTTATACCCAAGGAATGTTGTGTATTCCCTTATTTAGCAGTACTCATTGGGCTCTGTTCAAATTCTCCATTGCACTTATGGCTTGTGAACAAAATCTGGTTAATCCTCATTCAATCTTCTTGCCCCTAATATCATCAAGGTGCTCTGCCTCATTAACTGTTCTACATTGTTTAACACTACACACAACTAAATCTAAATTATTACTCCTTTTCTTCATGCTTTTAAAACCTCCTCCTGAATACTGTACTGCTTTGGTACCAATTAATTTGAAGTACTAATTTCAGACAAATACATGAACAATTAACTAGTAAACTAATTTCCAAAATCTTGGAGAAAAATACTGGATAACAGCAAGTGGTTATTTACCCAAATCTCTTCCTTCTGAGGGAATGTGCTCTGTTGTGGTCCTATCTTCGTCTAGCAAGGATATTCCTGAACTGTAGGTTGGCTTCTGAAGCATGGGTTGGGCAGAGGAGGCATTGCCTATATTAGGGACAACAGACAAGAAACAATTAAAGGTCCACACAAGGTTCTTCTAGCTGTCCCTCTTTTCTGCAGCTAGCCCGGCCAACCACATGCACCTACCTTGAGTTAGTCGACAGCCCAGCAGTTCGACTTTTAGTGCAATTCTCTGGTGCCACGAATGCGGAACAATGCGCATGTAACGGGCCACAATAGGGCGGAGGAAGCTGTTTCGTGCATCACTGAGGAAGTTATCATTGCCACTGAAAACCTGCACAGCAAAAAAACAAACACAACTTTACTGTCTGCAAGGACAATATTTAAATGAAAGCACATCTGTTAATTTATATATCTTGCTTTTAAAAGACACTTTAAAAATCATTAATAACACTTTTGTGAATACATTTTTGCCATAGATTATTTCTCTTTAGACCGATCAAACAATTTACCTTCAACTAAGAATTCCCTGGGCTGAAAAGTCATTGTACAATACAGATGCAGTTTTCATCCCATGAGGTCAGCCCTGCATTTCATGCATCTAATTCTTGGTAACCTTTAATGCTGTGGATTAAATTTAGAATACCACATTGGAAGCAGGGTCCACCCTCTGCAGCACTGGAGGGAGGAGGAAGTTGGGTGAAACTGCAAGAGGACATTACTACAGCAGCAACAGATAGTAAACTCTATCAATATGGATTCAATGGCATGTGCTACATATTATACTATGCATGCTAGTGCTACTTGATGCCCTCAATCACGAGATGATTAATACATACATATATATATATATATATATATATATATATATATATATATATGTACACACACACTGGTAGTCTATACTGTGTATTGCAGTTTGTATCTAGAGTTTCCATAGTGTAAGCATTTTTTGTTTTGCTAAAAACTTTGTCGCCGTTTGATGAATATGCACAACACTTTCAAAAAAGGTTCTTAAGCTTCAGTTACTTCCTGGGAAGTTTTGCGCCGATCCATCCAGCGGGGACCAAGGAAAGGGGAGCAGGGAGTACCAAAATGTTGCTTTCCTTTGTTAATTCCTACTGCTTTTGGATATGAGAAACAACTGAATGGAATTACACCAAGTTTGGCAAAAAGGTACATTTTTACTCAGCGTACTTTTTGTGATTTGGCGTAAATCCATTCAGCTGTTTGAGAAATTTGTGTTTAAAGATGTGCTCAGGTTGGGCTTGAATGAGTTAAAAAGTTAGGTAAATCTTGACATTGTGGCCCACATAAGTCACATGGTACTGACAATTGTGAAAACAGGGTCCTCTGGTTAGCCAAGGGAGCTTTTATCCCTAACGACCATTAAAGCACTGCAGAACAGGCAGCGTAGTTCTGTGAGATCTGATTGGCTGGCTGCAAATGAGAAGAAAATATTATAGGACTAGAAAAGTCAGGCACCTTGTCCTGAAAATGTTTTTCAAATAGGGCATAAGGGGGCAGCGTAGAGAACACCTTGACACCCAGGGACAAGTGGAGTGGAACCAGAGGCATCCCCTTCCCCTGAACACTGAAAGAAAACAAATCATGTTGCAAGAACCATGATACTCCCATGGGACCCAGCATGGCCCTTTCGTAATACACCACAGTATTCCAGCGGGAGCTGCCACTCATGCTTCATCCCCATTATCTCAAATAACTATAGCTGGTGTACTAAGGTAACTATAACTCGTGCCACCGCCATGCAAAGTTTTTTTTATGAAAAAATATACTGCAAATATTACACTGATTTTATCAATGATGTTATAACAGATGTCCTGAGTGTCATAATTTGTGGGGTAATTAGCAGTGCATGGCAAGTGCTCGCGTCATTGTTAACCTAAGACCCAAGTAATAGTTACTTGAGATAACTAATTTTAACAGGTGAATTTCTATGTTTTAGTACACGGGTTAACAACCTTTTGACTCCTGAGGACCCCCATTGAATTATTACTGGAAGCCGGGGACCCCTAAACACCTTGTGCAATTTAAATTTCAAACGTTCATTTAATTCACAAAATATACACAAACAAGTACACACCAAACAAATACTCAAATTACTAAAGATACAATTATTTTATATTGAAAAAATATGCAAAAATCGAAACATTTTAATGGGAAGGTTGGTGCTGCATCTCAGTGACTAATTTTTAAATGTTTGGTTTTATTTAGGAAAGTTGAACCCTAAGGTCAGATTCTACATTTCCCAAGCGATTTCTGTATTTATTTTTATAAGTACATTAGATCTGAGAAACCTTTTTCACATAAATGTGTGATGGGGAAAGGAAGTAAAACCATAAGGGCCTCTCTCTTCTCCATAACTTCCCTGTCACATGTAACCCATTTCTTTTACAGCACTTCATATACCAGTGTAGGATGTTGGAGAACTTTACAGGGACTAAAAGGTGTAGGATTCACGTCATTCACACTGGTAGGCATTTTCTGAGAGTGCTTGGTCTGAAGAAGCAAAAACTCAGGATTCAGAACATAACAGTGGTTACCGTTGACTTTTATAATAAAAATGTATTTCCACGGAAGCAGACCTTTTTTTAGCAGCATAAGGAAAATGAAGGACTGGGGAAAAAAAACATAACTTTCTAATTTGTGCCATGCAATTTGCATGCAGCTCTGTGATGGCAGTTTATAACTCACTATGCTAGATTAAGATAGTAACTTATGAACTACTATGAACAAAAGAATCTCAGTAACAGAAGCAGTAAACCACTATGATATGCACATAAAATATTGTTCTTTGCATGATACACGTTCTTTGCAGCACGCATTTTAATCATCTGTGCTACATCAGATGAGTCAAAACTGCCACTAGACAGAACTGCCATCTCTCTCCAGCAGGTACATTAATCAGCAGTTATCTTTATGCTTTTATTTTTGCCCGAACCTGGCTTTGCAGTGCTTTTAAAAGTGATGCACAAAGGAAGTAATAAATATGTATCCACACACTTTTCTGTCAGCAGCCTTAGCTGGAGAAGGATCTTCCTGCCGGCCCAGGCCTGCAGACCCCCTGGGAATGTGTCACAGACCACAGGTTGAGAGCTGTTGCTTTAGTACATTTAAAATGTGAGCCTAACTCCTGTAACCTTTGGGTTTTTTTTAGGTGAATTTTTATGTTTTTTTAATTCTATTTCTAACTATAACGTCCCTGTAACATTTGGTCTTTTCAGTGAAATTCTATGGTTTTTTTTAACCTGTAGTCATTTTCATTACTATACGTTAATCCAAATGCGGCCAGGCCCTGAGTTCAACCCACTAAAAGCACCCAACCTTGCATTGTGCATGGTCTTTGTCTGTGCGCAGCAGCAGTTGCCCGCAGGGCCTGGCCTGTTGCCAGACCCTGCAGGCAACCCCACTAACCACCCAACCCATGCTGTGCATGGCGGGAGTTGGCTGTGGACTGTCTCTCTGGGTGTGAGAAGGTTTATTTGGGGGTGAGAGTGGGTGTGAGAGTGACTGTGTGAGAGTTGGTGTATCAGTGTCTTAGTGGGTGCGTCAGTGTTTTTGTTGGTCTGTAAATGGGTACATGAGGGTTTCAGTGGGTCTTTGAGTGGGTGTGTGAGTGTCTGAGTGGGTCTGTGAGGGTCTGAGTGAGACTGTAATTGGGTGCATGAGTATCTGAGTGGGTGCATAAGGTTTGAGTGGGTGTGTGAGTGGTAGAAAAAGATTGAAAAAGAGAAATTGAGACAGGCAGAAAGAGAGTGAGAGAGACTGCGAGTGAAAAATGTAATTGCCCCCCCCCCCCGAGACCTGGCCCATCCAGGGGCTATTGACAAAACAAGGGTGGGAGCCTTAAAGAAAGCTAACTGTTTTTCAGGGTCTCCTTTGGGGGTCTAGATCAACTTCACAATCTCCTCTGGTAATTTTACAAATCAAAAGCATTCAAAACATGAAGTAACTCCTTTCTGACCAAGCTGATAAGAAAAATCATTAATTCATTCATTATCATCTTCAAATACAACTATCATTACTCATTTCTTGCGGGCACAACTTTTCTCTACTCGAGAAACATGTCTTGCAAAACTCTCAGCTGCAGCATATCTCCAATCCTGGTAAATGTGCGGATATTTTCACCCAGATCTAAAGTCCCCACCACCATGGCCACTGGTTTGGGAAACAGACTTTCACTGAAACTGATCAAAAACATCCACAAAACAAGGCTCTGACATACATCTCCAACCCAATTCCTTTACTGACGAAACGGCTGCTACCAAACATCGGATTCGTTACCCTTTCACCTCTCACCATACATTCAGAATCTCTTCCATAGTGGGAAATGACTTGTAGTTAGCCCGTTGAGTGCGTGCGTCGGCCACAGGCCGACGCCCAAACTACCTCCCTGGTGCGGGTCACGACCGGTGGCTGACACCAGGGAGGGGGTAAGAAAATCCTCGGTTGCGTCGCACCAGAGGATTTTCCCTTTTTTTCCCCACTACCCGGGAGACACGGAAGCTTTTCTGTGTCTCCCCCACCCCCCACCCGCCCCTTTGTGACGTCAACGCGCCGCGCTGACGTCACATTGTTGTTTTCCCCATTAGAGCAGGAAGCAGCCGTAAGTTCGCTTCCTGCTCCGATGGGGAAAACAGACCCAAGCGGCCTTCCCCACGTTCGGGAAGGCCTCGTATGAAAGGGGAGACAACTGGTGGCAAATTATTATATATATATATGTTCAATGGCATGTGTAGCTGCAGATACACATGCTGTGCATTATCCTGCCATCTAGTGTTGGGCTCGGAGTGTTACAAGTTGCTTTTCTTCGAAGAAGTCTTCTTGAGTCACGGGACCGAGTGACTCCTCCCTTTCGGCTCCATCGACTCCAACTTAGATTGTTTTCTTTCCGCCATCGAATTCGGACGTGTTCCTCTTCGCTCCGTAATTTGAATCGGGTAAACTTAGGAAATCATCGAAATTCATCGGTATTGTTTGCGTTCGGGACCGGTTTAGTATCATCACATCGGCACCGACAACAAGACCTCTTCGGCGGCCCTTCAAGGCTTCCGCACTTAACCATGGCCTGGTCGGCCTGACCACACCCGTCGACAAAGAACTAATGGACCGGACCCCTTTCCGTTTTTGTCCGAAGTGCCACGCCAAGTATCCTTACACAGACCAGCATCAGGTCTGTAACCTGTGTTTATCGCCCGAACACAGAGAGGATACTTGTGAGGCCTGCAGAGCGTTTCAATCCAAAAAGGCCTTAAGAGATCGACGCGCAAGACGGTTACAGATGGCGTTGAAACAGGCTAATCAAATTACGCCGCTTAACGCCTCCATACAAAACATTGTAAGTTGTTTACTACACTTACAAAAATCAAATCTTGCTTTTTCTTCAATTAAAATCCATCTCACTGCAATACTGCTTATTTGCAGATTACGCATACAAAATCGCTTTTTAGAATCCCAGTTATCAAAGCCTTTATGGAGGGACTAAAAATAATCATACCCCCAAGGACACCACCAGTATCTTCGTGGAATCTTAATATTGTACTAACACGACTCATGGGTCCACCATTTGAACCCATGCATTCTTGTCAAATCCAATTCTTGACTTGGAAAGTAGCCTTTCTAATAGCCATCACTTCTCTACGAAGAGTTAGCGAAATACAGGCATTTACTATCCAAGAACCCTTTATACAGATACATAAACATAAAGTGGTTCTCTGTACAAATCCACAATTTTTACCAAAAGTCATATCACCGTTTCATCTAAACCAAACTGTGGAACTCCCAGTCTTCTTTCCACACCCAGAATCAGTAGAACAAAGGGCATTGCATACATTAGACATTAAAAGAGCGCTGATGTATTACATTGACAGAACAAAACAATTTCGAAAAACAAAACAATTGTTCGTAGCTTTCCAAAAACCTCATGCAGGTAACCCTATATCCAAACAGGGTATTGCCAGATGGATAGTCAAATGTATTCAGACCTGTTACCTTAAAGCTAAAAGAGAATTACCCATTACTCCAAGGGCACACTCCACTAGGAAAAAAGGCGCCACAATGGCTTTTCTTGGTAATATACCAATGACAGAGATTTGTAAGGCAGCAACCTGGTCTACGCCCCATACATTCACTAAGCATTACTGTGTAGATGTGTTAGCAACACAACAAGCCACAGTAGGACAGGCTGTACTAAGAACATTATTTCAGACAACTTCAACTCCTACAGGCTGACCACTGCTTTTTGGGAGATTACTGATTTGTAGTCTATGCACAGCATGTGTATCTGCAGCTACACATGCCATCGAACTGAAAATGTCACTTACCCAGTGTACATCTGTTTGTGGCATGTTGCGTTGCAGATTCACATGCTCCCTCCCACCTCCCCGGGAGCCTGTAGCCATTTTAGTTGCATATAGATTGTAAATATGTAAATAAATATTCCTTTAATACACACTATGTACATACATTTCTACTCCATTGCATTGGCACCTCTAGTATCCTTACTTTACCAACTCCTACCTCACCCTTTGCGGGGAAAACAATCTAAGATGGAGTCGACTACCATGCGCAATGGAGCCGAAAGGGAGGAGTCACTCGGTCCCGTGACTCGAAAAGACTTCTTCGAAGAAAAACAACTTGTAACACTCCGAGCCCAACACTAGATGGCAGGATAATGCACAGCATGTGTATCTGCAGCTACACATGCCATCGAACATATATATATAATTTGCCACCAGTTGTCTTGTAGTTGCAGCTTGCGTCTTCAAAGCAATGCACATACTTCATCTGACGCATTTGAACTGTAGCTTTTAGGCAGCAATAAAAAAAAAGTAAAGGAAGGCTTGTGATTATGTTTCTGCTACAAAAGGATCAGACTTTTCTCTAGCGGCAGTTTTAGTGCCATAGAGAAGCGCTGAAGGTTTATATGCCTACTGCAAAGAGCAAATCTGTATTTTATGTAAATAGCTGAGTACATTAGTAAAGTGTGCCATTTCCTACACTATAATACAAATGAAATGTACGCGCGGGATGGGTGGCGGCTATGTAGAGATGAAAGGCACTTTTGCTGGAGGGTAATGAGGGAATCCGACGAGGAGGACATGGGAGTGGGAGCACTAATAATGATTGTTGGACTGGGCGCAGGAGGTGCTAAAGACTGTGCTGAATGGTATGTGACAAGGTGTTTGAGTGTTTTGAAAGAACGTGCTGATTGAGGGACGAAGCGCAGGTAAGGTGGCCCCTACTGTTGCACGTATCAAACATGCACCAGCAATTTTGTGACTGTCTACGTAGGCTAGTGTTTTAGAGCAACAGTTTAGCTAATAGCAGAGATGGCATCTTGATGGATAAATGCTGCTGACGCTGTCATTCAGGTTATAAAGGACCGCTCTGACATAGGATCAGAGACTGAGACAGCAGATACTGAGAGAACATCTGAGGGATAGGACAATGGCGCAGACTCTGGGAGTGATTCTTCAGTCGGAGAAGTCCCATTGGATAACTCCTCTTCCATTAAATTATGAGGGAGGTGATGGGGACAGTCCGGCTGTCCCTTCGCAAGCATAGTCTGTGCACAGAGCAATAGTGGGTTAGCCCAACCCAGGGAGCCAAATGCGGCGGCAAGCACAGAGAGAGAGTGCTCTCTTGGGAGCTCCCCAATTTAGTTCGCACCAAATTCCACCGCCCAAATCGTATTATGGAGACATCAGAATTATCTATCACAAAACAAACTGGTTTTGTAAGGCAGGCACCTGTGTTTTTAGTCCTGAGTTCAGTGGCCATATAGGGAAACATACTAAACCCAAACATTTCTGGAAACTAGACATCCGGGGGAGTCCACAGAGGTGTGACTTGTGCGGATTCCCCAAAGTTTTCTTACCCAGAATACCCTGCAAAGCTGAAATGATGAATAAAAACTCAATTTTTCTTGCATTTCTGACACACAAACTACAGGAATATGCTGGGATCCACAAAATTCCTACCACCTAGTGATTCCTCACCTGTCCTGATAAAAACACTACCCCACTTGAGTGCCCATACCTAGTGCCTGCGTCAGGAATGGATCCCTCCAGGGTCAACAGTTACCTCATGTAAGGACCAACATTGACCATTGTGTGATCTATTCCTATCGCGGGCACTAGGCCTACCCATGCAAGTGAGGTACCATTGTTATCGGGAGACTAGGGGGAACGCTGGGTGGAAGGAAATTTGTGGCTCCTCTCAGATTCCAGAACTTTCTGTCACCGTAATGTGAGGAAAAAGTGTTTTTTTGGCCCCATTTTGAGGTCTGCAAAGGATACTGGGTAACAGAACATGGTGAGAGCCCCACAAGTCAGCCCATCCTGGGTTCCCCTAGGTGTCTAGTTTTCAGAAATGCGCAGGTTTGGTAGGTTTCCCTAGGTGCCGGCTGAGCTAGATGCCAAAATCCACAGCTAGGCACTTTGCAAAAAACACGTCAGATTTCAGTGTAAAAATGTCATGTGTCCATATTGCCTTTCCGGTCACGAGCATTAGGCCTACCCACGCAAGTGAGGTACCATTTTTATCGGGAGACTTGGGGGAACACAGAATAGTACAACAAGTGTCCTTGCCCCTTGTCTATCCCTACATTTGTTCCTTCCAAATGTAAGACAGTGTGTAAAAAAGACATCTATTTGAGAAATGGCCTGTAATGCACATGCTAGTATGGGCATCCCGGAATTCAGAGATGTGCAAATAACCACTGATTCTCAGCACCTTATCTTGTGGCCATTTTGGAAATACAAAGGTTTTCTTGATACCTATGTTTCACTCTTTATATTTCAGCAAATGAATTGCTGTATACCCGGAATAGAATGAAAACCCATTGGAAGGTGCAGCTCATATATTGGCTCTGGGTACCTAGGGATCTTGATGAACCTACAA
The DNA here is from genome assembly GCF_031143425.1 of Pleurodeles waltl. Classification (NCBI taxonomy): domain Eukaryota; kingdom Metazoa; phylum Chordata; class Amphibia; order Caudata; family Salamandridae; genus Pleurodeles; species Pleurodeles waltl. The sequence continues at coordinate 1,145,841,184 of NC_090444.1, read as the reverse complement.
GCCCTATATATCCCCGCAACCGGAAGAGTCCCGCACATCTAACGGTATATTGCTTTCAAAAATCTGACATTGCAGAAAAAAGTTACAGAGTAAAACGTGGAGAAAAATGGCTCTTTTTTTCAGCACAATTTAAATATTTTTTTATTTCAGCTGTTATTTTCTGTAGGAAAACCTTGTATGATCTACACAAATGACCCCTTGCTGATTTCAGAATTTTGTCTACTTTTCAGAAATGCTTAGCTGTCTGGGATCCAGTATTGGATTCACACCCATTCCTGTCACTAACTGGAAGGAGGCTGAAAGCACCAAAAATAGTAAAAATTAAGTATTTCCCAGTAAAATGCCAAAATTGTGTTGAAAAATGTGGTTTTCTGATTCAACTCTGCGTGTTCCTGAAAGATGGGAAGATGGTGATTTTAGCACCGCAAAGCCTTTGTTAGTGCCATTTTCAGGGGAAAAACCACAAGCCTTCTTCGGCAGCCCTTTTTTCCAATTTGTTTTTTTTTTTTAAACGAAATTGTAGGTGTATTTTGGCTAATTTCTTGGTCTCCTCCAGGGGAACCCAGAAACTCTGGATACCTTTAGAATCCCTAAGATGTTGGAAAAAAAGAACGCAAATTTGGCATGGATAGCTTATGTGGACAAAAGGTTATTAAGTCCTAAGCGCGAACTACCCCAAATAGCCAAAAGGGGGAGCCCAGCAGCTAAGAGGTTAGTAAAACTTTCCTGTAATAAACACAAACATCACACATCTCTCCCCCTTAAAAACAACAAAGAAACTCTACCCATCAGGAGCTTTTGACAAATCTCATTCACCTTTTCTAACCAGTCCCTGGTTTCCAATGCAAGGCACCCCAGAGCATATGCAATATACTGCACCCTAGAAATATCCAAAGAAATAAAATAAATACTTTACAAATTGATTTGCATTACCTTAAACAATAATCAGATATACGCCATCATATGTCTCATTCTAAGGACGCATAAGAATATTTTCAAGGACTGCTTTAATAATGCATAAACCAAACTTGAACAGTTGCTTGGGCTGCCAGGAGTCTGCTTTGGATGTGTGCTGCCAGCAGGCATTGTTCTAAAATCATGATAGGTTCCTTACCTTTTCAACACTGCCAGGGGCGTCTTTATAGGTCTTCCACTTCAAGCCTTCTTTACTAAACTGGACTTTATACGACTGCACGTAAAAAATAAAATCCCGTTTGGTGGATCCTTTGGTAATAATTCCTTTTAAAAAGAAGATGTTTCTAGTGTTATTTCCTGTTTTCATACAGAAGCACCCTTTATTTCATAGTTACACCAAATAGCTAGTCACAATCGCTTCCTTGATTTAGGACTGCACAATTTCACTGTGAAAAGAAAATCAACCGACTGGTATAACAGAAAACTACAGAAGCACTATGGAAAAAACACTGAATTCCACAATATTGAATACTGTATGTCCATGTATCTGGCGTTCAGCTATAACCACCAACTGAGTAAGTAGGTTCTTAAAATTGTGTAAGCAAAAAGAAAACACGTATGATAATCCACAGTCCTCAACACTGACAAGCACGCCAAACCAATCAAAGTCTAATCCTGAACCCTTGCTGTAGGAAATCTGCCTTTACTGTGTGGTCATCCTTGATTTTTCCACATTTTTCTGGACCCTATATTTTTGCTGGCTTTAGAACTCTATGCTGTTTAACCTTGCTAACCAGTGAGTAAGTGCCTATGTGACCCCCTTTCAACATGGTTGAAGTGGCATCTTCCTAATCTGTATATTTAACTATAAGTCCCTAGTATATGGTACAAACTATACCTAGGGTCTTTAAGTTAAAGGACAATAGTAGACTGCAGCAGCTAATGTGTCATCTACTGCCCTGGCAGTCTGGCAGTGTAAAATATGGCTTCAGGCCTACCATTGTAGCCTAACATTTAAATATGTATAAATCACTCCATGTAGGCCTTATCACCCACAAGGCAAGGTGTATGGTATTTAAAAACTGGACATTTAAAAATGTAATGTTAACATGCCTATACAATAAGTAGCATCTGTAGGCTATGTTCACTGTGGCAGGTCTTACTCTGAGATGCAGAAAATCAGAGTACAGATTAACAAATCCTAATACGGTATGTCAGAGATGGAACTACCTACAACTATAATTAAACAACCATTTTTAATAGTTACTAAATCCAATTCTATTGTGAAGTCATATTTGTAATAAATATTAGTGAAAAGTAACTTGACGAAATGTACCTTTTCCCTACCTGGAGGCTAATTTGCATTTGCCCTCTCACTTCTGCCAGCCTATCAGTAGCATTTGAATGGGTGTGAACCAGGTAAGAAGTGCCTCCCAGGAGCAAACAATAGGTTGACCGGAATGGGCAGAGATGAGTCCTCTGAACCTGATACCAAGTGAGTCTCTAAGTGTCGCCCATGAGGTTCTAGAGTGTTTTAGCAATGTACTCCTGCGGTGGATCAGATGTTGAGATAAATTATTTGGTGGACAACCGTAAAGGCTAGCCAGGTGAATCAAGGGAATACAAATATGGCCGACACAGAAGGTATGTACACACAAATCAGGCATGGGGAAATTGAAATAGCTATATATTGGGGAAAACCTACCTGCAAACAACTGGCCAAAACTGCTAGTGACAGCTCTGTAAAGCTGGAATAGAATAAAACCCAGACAGCCCAATTCTATGTCTCTGAGCTTCCTTTAATAGGGCTTACCAAAATTAAGGAATCAATTGTCACTTGGAAGCATCCATTGAAGGGGTGGAAGGTTGCATTCAAAAGAGGGCTGCTTGTTGGAGCAATATCCTTGTCATAAAGTCAAAAAAGTGTAGCCCTTCATAGGGTACAAGCCCAGCTGAACCATGTTGAATCACAAATAAACGAGCGGTAAAGTGATGTCCGCTAAATGTAATGACCAATCCCTAGAGATAATGAGAAAAACAAAAGCAAGACCCTAACAAAATACATGAAAATATAAAATGACCTATTCAGTCAATAAGTATTTACAGGCTCAGTTGAGACTGCCCACCTTATCTCACTAGGGAATCGGTACAATGATGAAACATGCATGAAATAACCTTCAATGCAGCAGAACATGGAACACATAAAAAAATAACCAGTAAAATAGTAGTGATACCATATAATAAGGGTGCAGTGTTGTAATGCTATCTGTATTTAACTACTGGCTCCATCCTGACCACTGACTCAATTTTGTGCTTTGCTTAGCTTAGCTTTAAGCAATGTCACATTAGTGGTGCAGACATTTTTCTGTGCCCAGCTTGTTAACATGTTTTTCGCTTCTTCTCAACAAGAACAGGCATATAACATGGAGGAGTAGAAAGGAAGAGATGTCCCAGACTGAGAATGTTTATGGTAAAGCAGGGAACAGCTCCGTCTTGGAAAAACACTGAGATTTGGCCAGTCTCTAGTGTTTTCTTTTCAACACTGACCTGGTTTGGCCAGAGTTTGACCAACAACAACTTACTCGTTGGGAGGGATTCTAGAATTCTCCTCCCAGTTTGTTTAAAGTATATAAGGGAAGAAAGCTTGACAACCAGGACTGGAAGAGACTCCTCTGACAAGGGATGTCTTGCTCAGAAAATACACCCATTGTGGGCATTCTCCCTCTTTTCAGTTGCCCGGGTTCCACAACCTGAAGTTGGCAGACAAAGGGATGATGTCGGTGTCAAGCCCCATGGTGAGGCATTTTTAATGTTTATTCTTACAACTTGCGGTGAGCATGCATGGATACTTAGTCTTATATAGATATAGATATATATATATATATATATATTATATCCATTGTTGAAGTGTTGCATTCTCTTTGTTTCTGTGATCATTATTATTCTACTGCTGTGATTATTTTTAAGAATTGCACGTGTGTTGGTGCATTTGAAATAAAAGCTCACATTCTTTCCATGTAGAAAAACTTGTGAATTGCTTTAATACATTTATTACTCAGACTAAGAGTGCTGCATTCTTAGCATTCTTTTCACTGCATTCTCTATCCATCTGAGTGAAAGCAGAACAGCTGTACTAAGTATGTTTACAAACAGTGGTCGCAAATTTGCAGACCTATTTTTAGGAACGGACTGATTTTGTGAAGTGACTCATATTATAGGCTGTATCACAAAATCACCATTCACAGGGGAGTTACAGAACAACTTGTCAAACAAATAATTATTAGGCAGTCATAATTTATGAACCCCTATGATTGGCCACTGTTAGACCCGTCAACCTAGGGGGTGTTCCCCCAAACTTTTTTTACCTTACCCCCTCCTGTTTTGCTGAAATTGTTTTGTTGGCCCCTCTCTTGCTCTTGAGGAAATCTTCGGTAAGGACAAATAAGTGCCAGTGGCCCCACCAGCAACCACCGGCTCACATTAAGCACTGGGTGAAAGCAAAACGGGGGACAAGCACTTGCGGAAGGGAGCACGGTAGACCGGTCACCCTTAGGGTGGTCTTCCACCAAACTTTCTGGTTTTCCCCCAAACATTTTGCCTTACTCCTCTACTTTTAGCTGATCTTGTTTTTGCTAGCCTTAGGACTCTGCACACTTTACCACTGTAACCAGCGCTAAAGTGCTTGTGCTCATTCTCTAAAACATGGTAAAACTGGCTTACACTTGACTGACATATTTAATTATCTTATAAGGTCCCAGTAATTTTGTATACCATACACCAAGGGATAGTAAATTAAAAGCTACTAGTAGGCCTACAGCACATATTTGCCACCCACTTACGTAGTCCTTCCAAACATAACTCAGACTTGCCATTTGTACTCTGGGTGCTGTTTTGAATTGCCAATTCGACTTCGTATAATAACCCCTTTGCCAAGCCTAAATGTTCCTTTTTAATACATGTAAGTCAACCCTAATGTAGGCGCTAAACAAACCACAGGCCAATGCGCAGTGTATCTAAAATGTCAGACATGTGCTTTTAAGCTTTACTTGTCCTGGTAGTGAAGAAGTCACAAATTTGTTTTTCACTACTGTGAGGCCTACCTCTCTCATAGGACAACAATGGGTTAACGTATTACATTTAATAACTGATAACATTTGTTTCGGAGCAGGTAGAAATTTTATGTTTGGTGTCTAAGGAATGTAATTTTAAACCCTCTTTAATGGTAAAGTCAGGTTTTAAGTAACAATTCTGAAAATGCCACTTTTAAAAGGTTTACTTTTAATTGTCCTATTTGATACCTGTTTCCTGGGTCACTTAGTTGGTCTTTGTGTATGCCTCCCAGTCAGCCACACAATAGGGGGACTGGGTGTGGGAAGGATGGCCATCTTAGTAGGATGGAGAGGGAGCAGAGCTGAGCACAGTCTCACCTGCACTTCAAAGACACTGCCTCGGCACGCAACAAAGAACTTCACACTAGAATTTTCTGACCTAGTCCTATTTGAGACTGGGCAGAGAGGAATAACATTTTGGACTCTTCTGTGGAGGTGGGGTTGCTTTTAGGCACTATACTAACCTTGAATCATTGGCAGTGCATACCTGCAGTGCTACTGATTGTTTTATTGTTGTTTGGGTATCAAATACATTTTTTTAATGTTACTCTTTTTTCTAAATGAGTGAGCTTTTTTTTACTTTCTGTCTTCACTTTATTATTATTTGAATGGTGCATACTTTAAACAGTGCTTATGAGTTAAGCCTTACTGCTTTAGTGCCATGCTACCAGAGGGTTAAGCATAGGTTAATTTGGTGACTTTACTGACTAGGATTGTGGCTGTTGCTTCAGAAGGGTGCACACCCCCATCAACTAACAACGTAATTTCTCACAGCTACTGTCACGTAGGCTCTCATTATTCTAATGAGACTACTGGATTTGAGCAGCAGAATCACCTGCGGTGTGGGAGACTGAGTCTTAACCCTCTACAGGTGACACCGGTCACCCCAATCCGGGTTTTGCTCCGGCTAACTAGCAGTGCCTCATCTCTACCCAAGAGCAGGGATGATTGGGCAGCTGAGCGCATGACACAATTGATTCCTCAGGGAAATTGTGGTTTCTCAGATTTCATCTGTTTCTCTCAGCTACATTAGTCTCACATATACAATGACAAGCAGAGGCAGTATATGGTTCAATAAGGTTTTAATTAAGCGACTGCATCTTAGACAATAGAGCCTGTACTACAATAACCAGGACGGTAATGCTTGACAAGATTAAAATTGTGACAAGGAGAATAAAGCATAGAAATAACGCTACCATATTGTCACTAAAGTGAATAGACTAATTTTTACCTAGGCTATATTAGATCAAAGCATGTTAAGCTCTAGTTCTGCCCTCCAGATTCCCCTGGGAAGACATCATCCCCCATACCTGAGCAAAGGCTTGTAGTCTGCATAAGCAACGGTAGCGAAGCATTCAGCAATCAGCATACAGTTGTGTTCATCTGGCTGGAATCTCCCTCTAACGTGTATGGGACAGGGAAGTGTTTTTATAATGAAACAACTGATGTTCTGAGAAAATGTCCCTACGTAAGGATGTGTGTGTTTCTATGAATACCAGAGACAAAACAGAGGGTTAATGATGTGCAAGAGCCAGTAGATCACCAGGCTGTGTTTGCATTCCAAAACTGAAAGCTTTTAATTTTTTATTTTTTTAAAGAAGCCCAAGTTCCTTTAAAGACCCGATGCTACTTTTAATAAATAAAAGTCTTCACTTGGGAAAATATCAGGTGGTGAAGTGAGAGGTCTCCTGGTCCACAGCCTAGTCCTCGCTATCCCTTCTGCATGCTGCTAAAACAATCCCCAAAGGGAAACGGGCCCAAAGAGGATCCCTTCCCTTTTGTGAAATAGTTACCACCTTCCTGAAGTATCAATTAACTCTCAATGGTTTGCGACTGAATCTCTGGTGACTAATCATTGATACATAGCATTCCAATTTGCTATTAGGAAAGAAGCCCGTTTTATGCCCCTTCTTGAAAGTGAGTCGATATTGTCCGCAAAGCCCATTTAAAGAGTTGGAAATACTTTTCCAACTTATAAAATGTGATTAGCATATAATCGGCATGTTGTAGTCGCAAACCTAGTAAAGCTCATAATCGCAGGGTTAGCAATTGCAAAATGTTTGCGTAAATCAGCCCACAAGAGCAATCCAGACCCAGTTAAAGGTTGGTTGACATTTTAATTAAGTTCATTAGTAGCTGGTGAATAGAAAAGAGGTAACAGCCCAAGATATAGGCATAAGTACAAAGAGTACATAGACAGAGACACTGTACTTAAAACAACCACTGGAAGAGGAAAACAAAGTCAAAATATACAGTCAATAATTTTGGTGCATAACACCTATGTAAATGTAAAATTAAACCACGTGCAATGCATTGTCAAAACACTTAAATCCATTTATGCATTGGATCAATATGCTTAATGTATACACAAATGAAAAATGGGTAACCATGCAATGCATAAAAAACAAATGATAAAGAAAGGCGTTAAAAAACTAATTCTTGCTAGGTTTGCCTCATAACTTGGAGAATTGTCCCTCAAGATATATATGATGTGAAGCGCTCTATGTACCTTAAAGCCAAAAATAGATTTAATCTGGATGACACCCATCACCTTTGAACCTGTACTCGTTTGAAGTCCTCCTCTGTCAGTTTTGTGTACAAGGCAGTTTAAGGCTCACAAGGCCAAGCTTTACACGGTTGGTCAAGACTAGCGAAGCAGTGGAGTCCACTTGACAACCCCCCTCTGTATCACAAAGAGTTGCACAAAGACATTTTAACCCTACTGTATGACCATTTAAAATGGTAGAAGGTCAGACATCTCGCACTTCCTTTTCAAGTACCCATAGATGTCAACATTTAGAGGCCTAAAACAAGTCTGTGTGCTGGCCCACTTCCTTTCAGCACGCATCTCGCTGACTGCCCACTTTCGGTAAAAGTCAAGGAGTTTCCTTCACCTCCAAGACCCAGACACACAGTTCCTGTGGTCTATCTACTCCTAGCTGTGCAGCAAGAGAACATGGCCCTAAAAAACACTGTGTTGGGCCATACATGGGATATTTTGGTCTATGGTGCACAAGGGCGGAGACTTACTCTGCTTCTTGAAAGAAAAAAATAGCTAATGCCTACCTGGGCATGGATACGAATTATACCTAACCTGGCAAGTTCAACAACTTATTACATATAATTATATACATAGCACATTTTCATTGAACACTTTATATACGCCATCAAAAAAATCATGTTTGCAGGTAGCAAAAATGTAGGGTTCAATAGCACATAGCGAGCTCAGTGACAATGAACAATACCAGGTTTTAGCAAAGCAACACATTTAGATGCTGTGCCTGAAGTTGGGATTTGCAGACTTCTAATTTCTTTAACATGGAATTATGAGGGAAATTAAGCCAATATCACTGAAACAGGTGGACAAGTGAATAGATTATACAGAATGCATCCCTATGTCGTCAATATCTGTTTTCTTGAATCCCTCACATATTGTTTCAACAATGTCACAAAAAGGCTACAAATGGGCAGGCACGGTTAGGAGCTTGAGGTCTGTTTTTAACCGAAAAGTACATTTTTGGCGGCAAGTAGACTTTTTGAAGTGCTAGTGGAGGTCCACAGAGAGACCATCTACCTTTCCTTTCATGGTGAAGAATAGTCGAACCAAAGATGTATCCTTGAGAACATTTACATTTACAGCTCCCTTACATGTCTTTCTATTAATAGGCCATAAAAGAGTGATGGTCCTTAGCCATGCTAATGCTGTATAACTTAAATCATCTACACTGCTACTATATAAAATGCCTTTATTCATGTTGCCATTGTGATAGCAACATTCCTTCTTACCAACCAAAATATTTTAGAAGAATTAAACATAACGGATCATTTGTACATCCAAACGTTAGCTATTCAATTTTCAGTTGTCCACTTTACCTGTTATTCTTTTTCTCTCCCCAAGGTCTATTTCCAGCCACTCTCCATCAGTGTTGCGACTGGAAGCCCACGATGGGCCTTGGTTCTGGAAAAGCGCTCCGGCTGGTGTCCACTTCACAACCTCCCCATTAGCATTGGTAGACTGCCAAGAAGAGGTGGCTGTAATACCGCCACTTGAATTGACTCCAAACTCCGTAAGTTGGGGTGTACTGCATCCTAAAAAAAAAAAAAAAAAAAAAAAAAACACGATAAATGAACATACACTCTTTACCAAAACCGGACATGGTTTTGAATTGCTTTCCCACTGCTATCACTGAAAATCTTTTAGGATCTATATATCTATATATCTATATCATAAGGTGTGAGTTTATCAAGTGTTCAGTTGTAAAGCATCTATTGTAAAAAAAATTCTTACCATAAGAGTTGAACATGAACCGCCTGTCCGACAGCGAACCACTGTAAAAAAAGAACAAAAGATACATTTTCTGCAACATAAGATTTGATAAATGCAATTCAGTCATTTTTTTTGCCCGCACTTAAATGTGATTCCAGGTAATCAAACGGCCCCATTCAATAATTTGCAATAGTTTGGCAAGTACAAAAGCTGATTTCTGTAAGGTGTGCAGCAGTTCTACTCCCTTAATGATCACGTCAGAAATACATCAGATTCTTCTTCATTACCATTTTGTGTATATTCACACTGCGCCCAAAGACATGTCAATAAAAAAACAACCCAATATGGAAAAAAGTCAATAAATGAAGAAACCACAAAAGCAACGAACATCTTTGACAAGCCAAGAAACATGGTAGGAAAAGGCCCAAATTATGTTTAGCAACGCAGGGGCAAGTGTGGCCATCTAGAGGTCATTTGATCTTTAATGGTGGCTGATCCAGACCGCTGCAACATTACCGGGCCAGGAAACGGGATATCTCTTTTCTCGTTAATCCAGAGATCAGAACTATTTGCTTCTATATGCTTCCAATACATTTCTCTTACTTTTACCAAAAGAAAAATATATGGGGATAATTACACAACATTTTTTAAAATATTTCACTTTATAGATACCTTTATGATACTTTACAATGATAAAGGTTGGCATGAGACATCTGTACTGTAGTAATTAATAACAGGAGTGATTTGTGGTATTTATAAACGCAAATAAGTGCAAAACATTTGTAACTCATGGTTTAAACCCTCGAGTTATGTGATCTTTCCTATGTTACTAGGGGGATACCCTAGTGTAATCAGTGTTCATACTGGCTGAACATTTTACTATCATAGTGAAAAAGGAGAGCACCCCTTGCAATCCAGTTACCTACCCTGCACAGGATCAGACTAGCTCATTGCTATGGTAGTACTGACTGGCACCCAGAAGTATGCACTGCATTATTTAGGGCACACCTTTCAAGCTAGCACTGTTCAGCTGCAGGAAGTGCTAGGATGCACTGTGCCTTGAAAACAACTCAGTATCCTAAAGGACGTAATGTGTAAAATGAAATGGTGAATAGCACACACATGTACACATCACCTCATGGTCCACTGTGACTACGCTAAGAAAGATCCTCTAATCCAGCACAGGCCGCATTCACAGGCCTGTTTCCAGAGGGCTTGATAATCTACCTTTTAACATAGGTTTGCATGATTTAAACCTCAAATGTACGATTTTATGATTATTAACTAAAAAGAAGTTTGTGTGTTCTTCCGTTTCTCAAACAGCTGCAGGGCCCAATACATTCTCAAGAAACGGAAACTGATGCAGCAGATTTTCTGAATAGTGGTAGGCAAGGTTTCTAGGAAAAGACCAATGTCAAATGTCTTGCCTAACCTCACCAGTGCTCACTCAGAGCATTTCTTACCTGCTTCCCCCAAACTTAGCCCCCCAAAAAATCAAGCATTTACCAAAGTATACTAGATTGTTTTGTTTTCGAAAAGTTTATACACTTCACTTATTTAAATTGAGCTGTTAAAGTCTTTAACATTGCAAACTATTTGTAAAATCTGCCACAAAATATTACACTTCTCAGACCTGTTCACAAAGATTTTTTTAATGCTTTCCACCCATGCTCACACAATCTAATGTCATGAATTCTCAATTTATACAGTGTCTCTTCTATTCTCTTGAATAATAAGCCAATAAGTCTGTATGTTGAACCTATTCATCTGTGCACTGACACCAAATATCCAGTGATTCTATATAACAATGCGTCCAGTTCTCAAAGCAAAGATTAAAAAATAAATAAATAAAACATCACAAATCCATTCCTGTAGGATTCCACATATTGAAGGAGTAGCTTTCTAACTTCAGGGAATCAAAAAGAATCACAGATTCCAGGAGTACATGTAGTCATCTACGTTCGTATGTCTTTATGAGAACTCCTACATCCAAAAATGTACTCGCTATATGAAAAATAAACTACACAAGTACATTATGTGAAAATGAGCTTTTGCACATTTCAATTCTTTATTGTGCACAAAGAAAATATTCGTCTACGAATAAACCCTTATCCCTGTGGCATGAAATATGGGAATATGCCCTCCCCTATTTCACCATGGAAGAGCAACTTTCCCATAAACGGAAGTAGTTTGATGTTCCTTTCGTGGAAAGGAAACCATATGCAAAACATTTGAGTGAAGGGAAGAGGCTTTGTGTTCACACCAATCAATCAGAGTTTGTAAAGTGCAACTACTCACCTGTAAGGATCTCAAGGCACTAAGGGAGTTTGTCCTCTGAGCTTCAGTTGAAGAGCCACGTTTTAAGATCCTTCCTGAATTGGGGTAGCAATGGTGACTGCTTGAGCTGCAGGGGCAGGGTGGTTTTTGATCTTTGCTGCGAGGTAGGCGAAGGATCTCCCACCAGCCAAGGTCTTCCATATGTGGGGTAAGGTGTCTAGTGCTTGTTGAGCGGAGAGGTCTGGTGGGGGAGTAGGTGATGCGGTGGTCGAAGTAGGCAGATCCTAATTCATGGAGGGCCTTGTAAGCGTCTACGAGGAGCCTGAAGTTAATTCTCGTCTCTATATGGAGCCAATGGAGCTCCTAGGTGACTGGAGATATGTTCACAGTGGGGAATGTCCAGGGTGAGTCTGGCGGAGGAGTTTTGGATGTGCTGGAATTTCTTGAGGTTCTTCTGGGTGGCATGGGTGTAGAGGGCGTTGCCACAGTCAAGTCTGCTAGTAACTATGGTGCCTTGCTTCCTGCTTAACCCCTTGGGTGCACAGGACGAGCTGGTCTCGCCCTCCGAGGACGAGATCAGCTCGTCCTGCTATAGGCCCCCCGGGGGTAGCTCTAGCGCTCCCCCCCACCCCCAAAGGGCCAAGCACCCCCCCCCCCTCCCCTGGACAGGGATGGAAGGGGAATCGCTTCCCCTTCCACTCCCCCCTCAAACCCCCATGGCGTCTGATGACGTCAGCGCGCTGACCTCATCAGAGGCCTACCCCACCACGCTGGAAGCTCATCTTCCAGCGTGGATCGGAGGAGAAAATGCTTTAGAGGCGAGAGAGGCATGAAAGGAGAGGAAGAGCCTTTCCTCTCCTTTCATGTCTCTCTCAGCATTTCTGCTGCCCGATCGCAATGCTATCGGGCGAACGCCACTAGACACCAAGGATTTATTTTTTTTAAATTATATTTATACATAAGGGGAGCGGCCCCTGGAACAAAGGCCACTCCCCAAGGGGGCAAAATATTTTTAGGTCTTTTCTGCCCCCCCCACCCCCCTCGGGGGCAGAAACCCCTAGACAGCAGGGACTTCTTGTTTTTTTGTTTCTGTTTTTATTTTTATATGTGGGGAGCGACCCCATAGGCAACGGTTATTTTGGGTCATTTCTGCCTCCCTTGGGGGCAGCTCGGCCTATTCTTATTAGGCCAATCTGCCACCAAGTGGGGCAGAAACCACTAGATACCAGGGAGGTTCGTTCCCCGGGGGGGAATTTATTTTCGGCCATTTCTGCCCCCCTTGGGGGCAGCTCGGCCTATTCCTACTAGGCCGATCTGCCCCTAGAGGGGCATAAACCACTTAGGCATCAGGGATTGGTGTGTGTGTATGTATGTGTTTTGTTTGGGGGCAGCCCCTCGGGCAAGGGTTGCTCCCCATGGGGGCACATTACTGTTGGCCGTATCTGTCCCCTTTGGGGGCAGATCAGCCTATTTTTGGAAGGCCCATCTGCCCACCAGTGGGGCAGAAAGCCCACCAGGGAAGATTTTTTCATTTTTTTTTTTACAAAGAGGATGGGAGTATGGCCATATCCCCACCCCAAATAAATGGGACCAAAGTTGTTCTACCCACCGGGGGGCAGATGCGGCAATTAGCCCCGATCCACTTCCCGGGGGAGGGGCAGAAAGCAGACTAGATGCCAGGGAATAAAAATAAAAAAAAAGTGGGGTGGTGGCTGCCAACCAGTAGGGGCATGGTTCGGCCCCCACCCCAACTGAAGGGAGGGGTACCAGTCTTTCAGCTCTCCCCCCGCACACTAAAACATTACATCCCACAGCAAGCAAGAGGACATTTGATTTTTTGGGGATTTTGGTTTTACATTTGGACCATGAGAGCTTGTTTAACTCTTAAAATTGTCCCACTTGGAATGGTGAGGGCTGCACTATTTGGACTCTGGGAAGCTACCATGTAGAAAAGTCCACAAGACCTAGACTCATCTGAAAACTAAACATCTGGGTGAGTCCAGGCTGGTGCGCTTCACATGTACCCCGCACCATTTTCTTACCCATAATGCCCTGCAAACTTCCAACTTTGCTGGAATTCACATATTTTTACCTAATTTTTGTGATGGAACCTTCCGGAATCTGCAGCAATCCACAAAATTCCTACCACACAGCATTGTCTCATCTATACCAATAACAAATCTGCCCCACTTGTCAGTCTAAAAATGTTTTTTTTCCAAACTGCCCTTTTGGACTCGCTTTGGTTCCCCCTCAATTTCGTCATGTTTTTGGCTCTTCTCTGTCACAGGCACTTGGCCCACCTACACAAGTGAGGCATCATTTCTACCAGGAGACTGAGGGGAACGTTAGATGGAAGGAAATTTATCCTGGTGCGGTGATCCCACACAGAAATGTGGGAAAATGTGATTTTTGTTTGCTAAATTTGAGGTTTGCTGAGGATTCTGGGAAAGAAAACACTGGGGGATTCACGCACATCACCCCCTCCTGGACTCCTTCGGGTGTCTAGTTTTCAGAAATGTCTGGGTTTGGTAGATTTCCCTATATGGCTGCTGAGCCCAGGAACAAAAATGCAGGTGCCCCCGCAAAAACAGGTAGTTTTGTATTTGATAATTTTGATGTGTCCACATACTGTTTTGGGGCATTTCCTTTCGCGGGCACTAGGCCTACCCACACAAGTGGAGTACCGGTTTTAACGGGAGACTTGGGTGGGAACGCTGGGTGGAAGGAAACTTGTGGCTCCTCTCAGATTCCAGAACTTTCTTCACCGAAATGCGAGGAAAAAGTGTTTTTTTGGCCAAATTTTGAGGTTTGCAAAAGATTCTGGGTAACACAACCTGGTCAGAGCCCCACAAGTCACCCCATCTTGGATTCCCCTAGGTCTCTAGTTTTAAAAAATGCACAGATTTGGTAGGTTTTCCTAGGTGACGGCTGAGCTAGAGGCCAAAATCCACAGCTAGGAACTTTGCAAAAAACAGCTCTGTTTTCTTTGGGAAAATGTGATGTGTCCACGTTGGGTTTTGGGGCATTTCCTGTCGTGGGCACTAGGTCTACGCACACAAGAAAGGTATAATTTTTATTGGGAGACTTGGGATAATTCTGGGTGGAAGGAAATTTGTGGCTCCTCTCACATTCCAGGACTTTCTGTCACCGAAATGTGCTGTATACCCGCTATAGAATGAAAACCCACTGCAAGGTGCAGCTCCTTTATTGGCTCTGGTTCCCTAGGGTTCTTGATGAACCTACAAGCCCTCTATATCCCCGCAACCATAAGAGTCCAGCAGACATAGCGGTTTATTGCTTTCAAAAATCTGACATCGCAGGAAAAAGTTAGAGTAAAACGTGGAGAAAAATTGCTGTTTTTTTCACCTCAATTTCAATATATTTTTTATTTCTTCTGTTATATTCTGTAGGGAAACCTTGTAGGATCTACACAAATGACCTCTTGCTGAATTCATAATTTTGTCTATTTTTCTAAAATGTTTAGCTTTCAAGGATCCAGCATTGGTGTCACACCCATTTCTGTCACTAACTGGAAGAAGGCTGAAAGCACAAAAATAGTAAAAATGGGGTATGTCCCAGTAAAATGCCAAAATTGTGTTGAAAAATGTGGTTTTCTGAATCAAGTCTGCCTGTTCCTGAAAGCTAGTGATTTTAGCACTGCAAACCCTTTGTTGATGCCAATTTCAGGGGAAAAACCACAAGCCTTCTTCTGCAGCCCTTTTTTCCAATTTAAAAAAAGAAGAAAAAAAAAAATTTGCTGTATTTTGGCTAATTTCTTGGTCTCCTTCAGGGGAACCCACAAAGTCTGGGTACCTCTAGAATCCCTAGGATGTTGGGAAAAAAAGGCTGCAAATTTGGCGTGGGTAGCTTATGTGGACAAAAAGTTAAGAGGGCCTAAGCGAGAACTATTCCAAATAGGCAAAAAAAGGCCTGGCACAGGAGGGGGAAAAGGCCTGGCAGTGAAGGGGTTAAAGGCAGACTAACAGTGATCACTGCCTAACTGGGTACCGTGATGAATCAGTAAGCAACATTTTTAGTCCAAGTAGGCGAACAGATCAACAGTTCATCCTAAATTACACCTCATAGGATATGGTCAAAAGTGTGCTCAATAACTGGGACGTTGCTCTTTACAATCGTGCCATTCACAAGATTATTGATTGTGCACTCTGCATTATTTTCTGTCTCTCGCTGGAAAACTAAGAACTGCCCAACTGGAAGACGATTTAGATAAATTCTATCGAAAACGTTCCTCGATCTGCCACTAGGTGGCTGGGTCAATTCACGTCTCTCCCCGTTCTTTCCTCGTACTGGCTGCGCACGTGGCATCAATCACTCGCAATGCACAAAGCACGTCGTTCACATTCCCGGGATGGTAATTTACAAGGTTGCTGACCGGGAAGATGGTAATTTACAGTGCTGAAGAAGATAATTTACTGGGCTGCTGTACAGGAGAGAACGAGCCCACATCTTGCCTGCCAAAGTATCGCTTAGGCTGTCACTTTACATTGTCTCGTCGCATCGCTAGTGACAGCTACAGTTACAGTGACATATTACAGTTATCAACTTAAAAACATAAATACACCTTCATGGGCGTAACTTTAGAGGGCTGTTTGAGGTGTTACACTCCTCTAATAAATGTACTTTCTGGTTAATAGTTGGGCACGGGGGCTTTCAGCTGAGTATGGTGAGGTGTCTGTCGGATTTCATCAGGACTTTTTACATGCACAGAGACAAAAAAGCACACACACTTTACTTTTTACTGCTTTTACTGTTTTTAAAGTCTTCACAAATGTTTATAAGTTTACAAAATACAGTTTTTACCCTCTCATATACCCTGCCCCTGTATAAAGCCTTTTTACATTATATGTCCGCGTGATTATTGGAAACTCTGTAGCTCACTCCCCCTCTTCCCCCCCATCTTACTGACCAAGCTACGCCCCTGTACCTCTTATCCCTGGCAACAATCACCAATAAACGTTTATAAACGCTGGATGTTTGGCTGTTTGGACACTAGCTTTGACATGGTGTGCACATGTTAACCCTGGTCTTGCAGTTAAGTACCCCTATAACTTAAGGAGTTATTATCTAATTCAGAAGTACTTACTAGGCCAAAATTCCACGAAGGCTTCAATGAGACCTGAACTTCCATCATTCGCCCATAAATGTCATTAACATGAACATTAAATTACTGAGCAGTCCAGGGCTTTAAGTGGCATGAAAAAACTGTGCAATTAAAGGCGTGGCTTAAAAATATGTAAGCTAAATATCTGAAAGTGTGCAGCCCAATTGGTATTTTGCTGCTTCTTTCTGTCATTGCATCCAGATATACAATACAACAATTACCATTGCACCTAAAACAAGCCAGGACCGTTGGCTATGTCAATGGTTGTTATTTGCATAAGATAAACAAGTACGGAGTTATGTGTGGCTAAGCGAGTCATCATGGCTGCCGCAGACTGAGGGAGCTCCCGCTCCTCAGTACTAAACGATCCTGCCTGACAGCATATCGCCCCCACCAGGATACTAGAGTGGGGGCAACCCAGGAAGACTGAAAGAGGCCCGCTGGGTCCTGTGGCGGGCAGGAATGGCCGCAGGAGAGTGAGCAGAGGGCCAAGTCCGGGGCCGGCCGTGCGGGCCGTGGCATCAACGCACGCGGAAAGCCAGGGGAGCAGTGGCAAGGCCTGAGATGAGCTGTGGCCAGTGGCTGAAGGGGTCCGGAGGAGGACCTTCTGGAGAGAGGGCTCTGTCGACTAGCATGAGAAGGAAGGCATGGCGCTATGGCCCAGTGGTGGGAAGCGCCGGGCCGCTGCCATCTGGAGTTGCCCTGCTGGCCCCTGTCCCTCCCCTCCCTACTGAGTGCTCCTGACTATGCCTGCCTGGGGCCTGGTAAGCCTTGTATCGGGACTTGAGACATGGTGTGTAGGAGGCGAACAGAGGGAGCTTGAAGTCTGTGGATCCGGGGGCGGATGCTGCGTTGGGCTGCACGGGGGTCCGGGGGCACAGGGGAGGGTCCTCTGGGCGTCCCTGATTGCTAACGGTGCCGCGGTGTGGAAAGTCGCGTACCGCTACAAAGATGGCAGAGAAGGGGCTTGTGATGGGCCGCGCAGCGGTGCAGCCTGCTGTCTCAGAGGGCCGCTGGTAGATGTGAAGGGTCCAGAGAACTGCCCCCCTCCAGCAGTTCCTTACTTCAGGAGACGTGCAGCGGCCCTTTGGACACGCCGGGGGCAATGGTTCAATTGATGAATGCTGCCCTACGACCAACTGGGGTGCCTGGCCTAGGTGCGCAGCGAAGACTGGCTGCTGATCGAGGGGGCCCTAGAATCGGGGCTGTTTCGTGGCCCGGGCCTGTGATGCTGTGGGGCCGTCTCCGATTGTGGCGAACCATCACGGGGTCTGGGCTGGAGCCCGTCTGGGCCTCGGGCCGACACCACTGGAGATAATTGGCAGACTGCCCATGTGAAGGACAAAGCATCTCCTGCCGGGGCCCTGCACCTGTCAAACTCCAAGGTGAAACACAGTCGCTTTGGGGCCCTCCGATCCGAGGGGGACACGTTGGAGATGGATGTAAGAGGGCTGCCGAACTGAGTGCTGGTACGACCACTGGTCTCCTGGTCCCTGACCCTGATCCTCAGAGAGACTATGCGTCGCGAGGGGACAGGCGGGCGAAAAGATCCCGAATATGGGTTGGACAAACCCCCAGACTATGGCGGCACAAACTAAAATGGATCATTACACAGTGCCCAGGGACTCTGGAGCCAGTCGGGTTGGGGTAGGGGAGGGTTTGACGTGGCACCTGCATCCCCCCTGGACATGGCAACGCTTCTGAAGGCAATCCAATACACAAGGGAAGCGTGGAGTCAAAGGTGGATGGGGTCTGCCTCTCCCTGGTGCGTCAAGATCTGTGGTGAGTGGCTGAGAGGGTGACTGAGACTGAGGCCAGAATTTCTACAGTGGGGGACGTAGTGTCTGCATTTCAGACACGGATTACTCAACTCACCTCAAAGGTGGCCGGATTGGAAGAGAGGACTGAGGATGCCGAAAACCAGTTGCAGAGGAACAATCTCCATCTGGTGGGGCTGCCGGAAGAAATAACAGGAGGCAGAATGGAGTACCTCATGGAGACTTGGTTACAATCATGGGTCCCCGAGGACAAGCTCTCAAGGTGCTTTGTGGTGGAGAGGGCGCATCGGGCACTTGCCAAGCACCCTCCACCGGGGGCTCCTCCCTGGCCGGTGGTGCTCAGACTCCTTAACTACAGAGACTGACACTATTCTGCAGGAGGATCGCTCCCAAGTGGAGTTACGCTACTCAAATTCCAAAATTCTGATTTTTTCCCAGACTATACTCATGCTGCGCAACAACGCAGGCAATCATATAAGGAAGTTAAGCAAAAACTACGGGCGTTGAACTTATGTTACATGCTCCTCTTTCCGGCTAAATTGAAGGTGATCTACAGTGCTTCTTCCCTGTTCTTTGAAAAGCCACACCACACAGAGCAGAGAGAGCTGCATCCCAAAAGTGAGTTGGTAGCGGATTGTACAAACAGTGCCGAGACTCGGCCGCCGAGGCCTAACATGGAGGCTTGCGAGCCCCAGCAAAGTTCAGGTGGAGGCGCCCCTAGTGCTGGGGAGGAAGACACACCTCGGAGAGCCCATGACTGGATCTGAAGCAGGCGGAGACCCGTGACTCATCTCTATCGGATACTCCGGCCATTTTCGACTCCAGTGGGTGTCCACCTTGACTCTAAATTGTGCCAGGGCTTCGAGCTATGGAACTGTGAAGGCCATTGTAGCTAGTACTGGAATATGTTTGAACTGAGTTACTGTGGTCTTGAGTCCTCCCCGCGGCGATAGGGCTGGAGGATAGCAGGGGGTATATATTCGGGGGTGGGGCTGCAGGTGTGGGGTAACGTCTCTCATTACATGCTTAGTATCATTGTCTTCAAGATGTAAAACAGATTATCCGTACATGAGCTGGGGGTATCCAGCTGTAGATCACCTAACACCTCCACAAGTTTCTTCAGGTTAGGATGTTCAAGGGGGTGACAGATGCTTATTGGGGGGAAGTGTGGGGCGGACTGAGTTGGGGGGGAAGGGCACTGTTCCTGTTACAGTAATTCATATTGCATGCGGTTTTCATATTTACATGCAGGTTTTGTACACTACAGCTCTTCTACACACTTATGCCTTCAGACACGGCAATAGACTGGGCGATGGAGTGCTAGTGTCTGGTTGCGTGGTCTGCTGCCCCCACATGGTTTTCCCTGCTTGCCGGGATGTTTTGTGGGTCAGATATCCATATTCTCGTGCACAAGATAATTTTGATCATTTCATGGACGTTATAATGGGCTCCTGGACCACATTAAAAGGACCGCAGTACTTAGATATATCAAGAGACATGCCCTGGGGAGTTGTACTACTGCAGGAGATGCACCTACTGGGAACTCGTTGCTCCTTTTTGAAGCGCTTCAGATATGATAGGGTCTACCACTCGGGGTTTATGCGAGGGTCTCGTGGAGTGGCCCTGATGCTTCGTATGTCGTTACTATTGACCATTACGAAGGTTCATGAGGATCCACTGGGGAGGTATATTGGAGCAGAAAGTCAGATGGAGGCCAAGCAGTATAACTTGGTTTCCTGCTACATTCCCCCACATCTGTTGCAGGCCACCTGTTCGGCAGTTGGATCGCTGTTGGAGTCGCTTCCGGACGGCTTCATACTGGTAGGGGGTGACTTTAATGCAGTACCAGACCCAAGTTTCTGGGATGTCTGATGCACCCGATCGATAAGCCTTAAGAACTGGGCGGACTTGTGTGGACTTTGTGATGTACGGAGGATGTGGCACCCACGTGAGCGTTCCTACAACCATCGGTCTGCCGCCCACCACACTGAGGCCCGAACTGACCTTGTGTGGGCCTCAGCTGCGGATGTAATGAATCTGAGGTCTGTTCGGATCCTTCCCAGGGGTATATCCGACCATGCCCCATTGTTTGCCGATTGGGGGGATGTGTATCGGACACATCGTCTGATCTGGAGGCTCAATGCTTGGCACCTGAAGTCCCTGGAGTTTTGTAGGAGGGGAACTTGAGGCTTTCTTTCAACGTAATGTGGGCTTTGTGGCCTTCGGGCGACGGTGTGTGTGGGCTGCAAGCAAACAATGAGGGGTGTTATCAAAAGTTAAATGTGCGAGCAGGAACAACGCCAGCGGGCGCACTGTGAATAACTTGAAGTTAAGATATTGGAGCTGGAGGGGCAATCTAGACACACCAGTGGTGCAATGCCAACTAGTCCTGGCGCGGTGAGAACTACGCCAAATATCTCTGGAGGAGGCCAAACACTGCTGTCATGCATTGACCAGAAGAGTGTACGAGATGGGGGATAAGTCCGGTAAACTGCTCTATTGGTTGGTGACTCAGGGGGCAGTGGTCAGAATAGTGCCTGCCATACGGGATAGAGAGGGAAACACCCAAGTGGAGTTGGAAGCGATTGCCCAGGCTTTCGCAGCCAATTACCAAGGCTTGTATGCTAAGGAGCCCCTCCCGCATTTGGTGGAGGAGGGTTCCCCAGTTTGGGACCTCCTGGTACTTACTATTCCATCTACTCTTGCCCAAGACTTGGCTCAGCCACTAACGGCAGAAGAGGTGGATGCCACCATTTCGGAGCTTAGCAGGGCTAAATCCACCAGGCCTGACGGTTATCCAATAGGGTACTATAAAAAGTTCTGTTCACTGTTGGTACCTCATCTCCTGAATCTTTACGGTGTGGCCCGGTCGACGGGGGCTTTTCCCTGTGAACTTGACTGTGCCACTATTGTGGTCCTGCCCAAGGAGGGGCAGGCTCCAGACCACTGTGCGTCATATCTACTGATATTTCCTTGTCAACACTGATATAAAAATATATGCCAAGGCTCTGTCTTTGCGTCTCACACGTACGCTGAGCCACCTCACTCATCCAGACCATTGCAGCTTTATGCCCAGCAGGAGCTAGCAGCATTGTATCCGACGAGTTCAGGTGGCCTTATCCCCTCCAAAGGTCCCCTGGCCTTTCTCATAGATTTTTGTAAGGCATTTGACACAGTTTCATGGAAATATATGGAGGTAATTTTGGCAGGTATGGGGTTGGGGACATTGCTCCGCTGGATGATCCGTCTCTTGTATCAACACCTCACAGCCCAGGTTCGGGTCAATGGAGTGCTCTCCCAGACAAGGCTGCCCCCTGTCTCCTCTGCTCTTTGTGCTGGCGATTGAGCCCCTGACGTGCTTATTGTGGAGCGATCCTCTGATGTGGGGCTTGAGATGGAGTGGAGGATAGAGTGGCGCTGTATGCGGACGACGTAGTGGTGTTTCTCAGTGATCCGCCCCCATCGGGACCCAGATGCGTGGAACTGCTAGAACAATTTGGGTAGGTGTCCGGGCTCCGGGTCAATGCCCAAAAGTCTGCATTGGTGGAGTTTGGGGGGGATATGGATAGTCGACGGTGGTGTCCCCTGGTCCCAGTGTGTAGAAACGTGTTTAAGTATTTGGGAGTCCACATCTCCCTTATGCCTGATTTAGCAGGGGTACTAAATTTTTTAGATTTGTCGGCGTGTCTGGACAGGGACCGGCAGCATTGGAAGGTTCTCTCCATAAACCCCTTTAGGCACTCTGCCCTCCTCAAAACGATGTGGCTCCCTCGATACCTGTACACCCTTACAAACTATCCTTACCAAATACCAAGGGCGTGGTTTCGCACTCTCATCTCAAACTTAATTTGTAATGAAAGGCAGCACAAGGTGGCTTTTAATACCATGCGGAACTTCCCGTATGAGGTGGGCATGGGAGTCCCAGATCTATGTATGTACTATTTGGCCACCCAGGTGGTGCTCATAAATGATTGGTTTGTGGGAGGCTGGGTTGACCCGGCGTATCGACTTGAGATCCATGAGGTGGGCTTTGGAGGCCTTTTGGGTATACTTTATGGGAGCGGGGTTCCTGTCCAGACTGTGTCTTGCACCCAGGTGGTAGTGGGATGCTGGAGGGCGGCCCTAAAACGAATAAAGTGGGCCCAGCGTCTTACTCGAATGACCCCACTGTGGTACAGAGACAGGTTGCACCAACTCAACGCATTAAAGGGCTTTCAGCACTAGGACTTAATAGGGGTTACTTATTTAGGTGACGTTTACACTGGGGATAACCTTATGTTGTTCATAAAACAACACTATGGGCTGCACCAGACACAGTTCTTCCAATATCTGCAGTTGCAACACGCCTTGGGTGCCCACGTTTCAGAGAATACCCGGCTCCCTGATTATAGCCCGCTCAAGGTAAAATTGTTAACTGGGAGCCTGGTGAAGAAAGCAGTGTCCCAAGTTTATAAATCTCTGCTTACTAACGCCCCGGATGGGTTTGAACACCTGCGCCAGAGGTGGGCAGGCTGGGTGAGGGAGCTGGATGACAACTGCAGGGAGGCTCCTGGGAATTAGCTATGACGGCTAGCTTGTAAATGGTACAGTTCAACTTTCTCCACGCATCTTACTTAACCCCTACAATAATGTCCAGGATGTCCAACAGAGCGGGGTCTACCTGTGCTAGGTGTGGTCTTCCAGGGGAAGACTTCCTCCATATGATTGGACCTGCCCCCAGTTACAACCCTTTTGGGAGGAGGTTGGCTAGGAAATGGCAGAGGAATGATTTGAGCACGTCAAAATGTAGCAAAAAAATTACAGGAGTGATACTTGGCCCTACAATACAAACCCGGTGAGGGAGGTTTAAGAGGACAAATGCAGAAAAGGACAATAAAAGTTCCATTTTAGATTTCAAAGGTGGGGCTGCACCTCCAAAGAAGGAATACTTAAAGGGACGAGCTTGCATAAACAAGTAATATCCGTTGCAGGCATCCTCCCTGCACACAAGGTGCACACATCCACATTCACCAAAACGAAATATTTAAGCCTTTAATTACCTGTGCCTCATTTTATTCAAAGCTCAGAAACATTTACTAAATGAAGACATCCTAGAAAAAGTAAGAAGCCTTTGTTTGCATACTCTAGGTATCTAAACATTCAGGGCCTGCTTCACAAATCCATTTCCACATCCAGGGCGAAATTAGATCTAAAAACAGCGCTTTTTTAGGAGTTTAACATCACGCTTTGGGAATTAAAAACGAGCACTGGCAAAGCCAATAGGTCTTGCCTTTTGTGAGTTTAGCAGATGGTGAACAGCATTAGAAAAAAAATAAAAAAAATGATTTTGCTATATCAGCGATACTGAATTGCACTGGCAAAAATAATTTTAAAAAGTGACACCAAGCATATGGGTGCAAGTTTCATCGTGCACGTACACATATAAAATGAGGGTGTTAGATGTGACCTAACAGCGAGAGCAGACGACTTTGGAACTGGGAAAGTAGGCTTCAGTCCCAGTCTCAGCTCAACATCTTGTGATTCTGGGCAAATCACTTAATTTTCCTGTGCCTAAAAAAAAATGTGTAATGTAATCTGGTGCCCTAGGGCCAAGGTCGCACTAAATAATACTGCAAAAATAAATGTGCACTGTGATGCTACAAAGGCCCACGAGTCACCTAGCATGTAGAAGCCAATTTGTTTTTTGTTTTTTTGACTGAATGCAAAGTTCTGGGCAACAAAACGGGAGGGTGTCATATAGTGTAAACATAGGAATTAAGGTGTCTGGTTCAATCAAAGGTGACTGGATCAGTTTCCACCCTGAATCATCATAGGCAAACCACAAGGTCAAGTACTCCTCACTAACCAATGACTGCGGAGCCACCAACAGGCTTCCCAGCAGCTAAGCTCTAATCCTTACATTTTCCAGAGGGGTCATATCGATCTGCATTAAATAGGATGCACTGGCAGTCAATCATTCTTTAATGGTAAGGCAAAATGTAAAGCGTGCTGTACCTGACTAACCCATAACTGTAACAGTGATACAGTGCTTTTGTGATGCAAGGGCAGTGAATGACTATTGCAAGGAAAATGGAAAGGGGATGACGGATGTAAGAGAGAGACCGGGGGGAATCGTTCAATGAGATCAGTATAAGGGAGTGCATATGTATAGCGTACCAGGTAGGTAATCGGCACTCTTCAGGAACTTCTAATGGCCATAAAAGCTTAGCAAAGTAAGAGGGATTATTGATTTTGGTGGGTTCTTCCATTTGAGCTACCTCCGACCACTTAAATCTGGGGATGTGCAGGTATTTATACTGAATGGCATGGTACTGATCATTAGCGAATCCTACGGTGTGAAGTTGCTCCACTTAGACTTGTTCTCCTGTGTTTTAAGTACTCTAATGCATGATCTCCAAACTAGGGTGTGGGGAATTTAGATTTCCCCCTAAAGTGTTGAAAAATGTATTTCATACAAAGTTTATCACCCTATTAAGAAAAGTATTTGCAGAAATTCTGTTTCTCCAAAATGGATCCTTTGAAACAAATGCAGGTTTTGAAAAATTGCAATCAACATGTTTTCTCCCCAAAATTAGCAACCTACGGAAAGGTTTCAAAGTTTTGAGAAAACATTATGAAGTTTGGGGATAAAAAAAACGTTCGCAATTTTCTGCACCCTATTGCGGACCAGAAGATGATGGCCCTTGAAAACAAAACAGGTTTCTAAAAATGTTATCCTTTTCTTGTTTATGCATAGTTTGGGGGTTAGATCTGTTTATTTCTTCGCATTGCTGTAGTTGCGGCTGCCATGTGTGAGAAAAAGAAGCAAACAGCGATGATTAGGTGTCTTGTGAGATGGTGCCGGCTACTGACCAGGGGGCTTTGCCTGTGTTCGGCTTCAGTTCAGTCCCCATCATAGCACCCAAGTCAGCCCTTTCACTGCGACACGTTCATCCTTGCACACCCTTGTTGCTGTAAGAACGGGGTTGATTAGAGCTCTATGGGTGTTTTTTTTTATTTATTTCCACTAGGGTGGAGCCTGGCCAGATGATTTATCCGCGGTGTCATGTTTGACGAACTCAGTAGGCTGCGCAGCTCAGCATAAGGAAAGCCATAATTGTAATGACCTGTTCTTACTCCAAAACCCCGTCCTAGACTCGCTCACAGCTACTGTTACGGAACCTCATGGAAATATGAATATATGTCCACGACCACAAGCAGCTTATCATGGGAGACTGTACAAAGGGGGGAGGTGGGGGGGGGGGCTGGGGGTGCAGCAAGCATTCACAGTCACTTTAGTGGAATGTTGTAAAACAGTGGTTCCCAACCTTTTGACTTCTGTGGACCCCTCCTTTATCATTACTGGAACCCGGGGACCCCCATTGAATCTTTATTGGTATCCGGGGACCCCCCAATTAGTCATTACTGAAAGCCGGGGACCTAATTTGTTAGTATTATATCATTTTTCTAAACAGTTGTGGACCCCCTGAGGAGGCTTTGCGGACCCCCTTGGGTCCCCGGACCACAGGTTGGGAACCACTGTTGTAAAATGAAAATAATAGAGGGACAGGGGATCAAGCTACTACAGACACGCTTATTGAGTGTTGCAAATTGCAAATAGAAAACATACCAGAACAACCATGATAAGGGAAGAAAAAAAGTACCTAAATCCCAGGAAGGACCCGAATCTAAAAGAAGGTATCAGTACTTGGTTCATGCTCCACGGAAGAAGGAAATGGACATAGATGCCACGCACTGGCCATACAGGGGCTAAGAAATAAGAGTGAAAACCAAGCCATGAAATGGAAAGTAGTGGGCGGGCTGCAAGGCCTTGTTATATACAATTATTTTTCAAGCGAGACCGCATGCAGCGCAAGCAGCACCTGCGCGGTCACCGGCGAGACCTAAAAAGTGCTTTTACACAAATAAAACTTTTCAATACACACCTGTAAATTTATTAACTCAAGCATGCAGCACAATTGTAAATCTGAGTGAATCGCCTGTAAGAGGTCAGCGTGGGTTCGCCGGGCAGGGGATGCCTTGAAAAGCAGATGGACACTCACATGCCTATTACTTTATGGGTAATCACAGACCTTTGCAAGGCACCTTCCCACATGGGATACCGCTGGAGGACTAATCCTCTCAAGAGCACGAGGAAGCCCCTCTGCAGAATGGGATTAGGGACCACACATACAATTCGTTTTGGTGTTGGGGAAGGATATTCTCCAGTGGTAGAAGAAGAAAAAAAAAATCTGAAGTTAACGAATTTCCACAATGTATTTCCACGTGCATAAGAGTAAGCCCAGAGTTACAAATGTATAATTTAATTTTTTATAAACATGTTTCCAAATACTGAGCTGGCTTCTTATAAGGGCCTTCCACTGAAAGATGCAACAATACATTTCAAATCTCCAGATGACATAATCAAGTAAAGCACCATTCTATAATGCCTATTGCTGATGAATGCTAAAGAGTTAGGGCAGGTTAAAAAGCACCGTTTTTTTCTCTGCACTGCATGGCCCATTTAACATTAATCTTTGATTTGGGTTTTATTTTTTTCTATTCTTACAAATAAAAACGTCTGATCTCTGAAAAACAAAAGCAAGTGCAAATTCCAGCTCATGGTCTGCAAGACAGCAGGAACGCCCTCTAACCCACCCTCAAACATAAATGTCGACAGGGGCCGTTACACCTTCATGAATGCACAAACGAGTCTCGGGCGACAGACTCACCGCGAAAACTGCAAATCACAGATAACCGAGCGCGACAAATGTGCTTTAAGTGAGTTAGGCAGGGCAAGGTCACGTCAGCGGAGAGGGGCGGGGAGCGCTCTGTATCACACAAACACATTCAGGGGTAAACATTAAAGGGATCGATACGCCGCAGTAGCGTTTGATGAGCTTAGGGCACGAGGGACCCCCACGGCGAAATAGACTGATCCAATCGGATAGAAGGACGTTTGCAGCTCCAAAATGGCAGCTGTTTTAGGAATGTGCTGAGGTTCAGGCTGCGTTTTTGGAAAGGTTACAACGGCTTCAATCAATTAATGGAAACCACCTGCAGTGCGCAAACGAAGGTGACCTTCAAGGCCTAGTCTGCAAAACAATTCCAGTGTGTGGACTTAATCAAATGGAAACAGGACTAAGTACAATGCTCAAGGCAGAGACAACCGAAGAACGCCGGTTCCCACAAATACACACCGGCTGGAACGCCAATATAATGCGCTTACAAGACGCTTTTCAACATTCAAGTATTCGTCATGTATTGAATCCAACTGAGTTTGCACCCTACAACGCACACTATTTAAATTAAGGCCGATATGAACTCTATCTTCCTGCGGTAGGAACCGAAATACATGGGTATGCCAGTAAAATGCAGTGCTTAATTTGTGCTTGTTGTTTCCGGTGCAGAGCACCGGCCCTTATTGTTGCGGACCGGCGCTTATTTTTCTGCCTCAAGCATTTACTGTGAGCAAAAGACACATATGGGAAAAACGGAGGAAGAGAAAAAAGAAAAAGAGTAACAATGGGAGAAAGCAGAAAGCTGCAAGAGTGAGCTGAAGGGGCAGGGAGTGGCTGTAAATGGATTGAAAAGGCCAAAGATGGCTTCAGGATTCGTCTGCCTCATTATTCCGTGTTTGCACATTTAATTGCAGCAGCTGCGTGTTTAAAAGGAGGGCTTTGTGCACCGGCACCTTTTTATTTACAAATTAAGCACTAGGGAAATGGCAGGTTTCGCTCTTGGCGGGCGACCATTGCTCCCATATTTTAAACAGGTCAGGATGTTTCGGTGACGTTTCCTTTGATCATTACTGCAAATGTACTCCGGATGCGTGTGGGCCACGCTGGGATTGTTCAACGAGTCGAAAGGAGGTGTAGAGTATTAACACAACAGCCGCTGGTAATTTCTGTAAAGATGTTTGCTCCAGAGTACAAAATGGTCAGGGAACCAAATTTCGAGTTATTTTTCCGTCTCTGAAGCAATACAGAAAGGTGTATGAACTGACCTTTGAGAAATCAGAGCTTAGGGTACCCATGGATATAACATATGCATACTCGACAATGCTCCCGAATAAAGTAGGTGTCTTCAATTTTTTCCATAAAAAATAAGACATTATACCCTTCAAAGGTTCAAAACTTTGTTGACTCCGAAGGAAGTGAGGGAAATACATTTTGTATGAGTTTTTTTTTGGCTCTTAGTTTACCTCTTTTATATTCCCAAACGTTGACACCTATGCATCAGAGGTTAGGATTTTCCCTAAAAGCATCTGTTTTACAACACAAAGTGGCCCTATTGCAAACTCAGGAAAGACAAAACAAGGGTAGAGTAGGAACACATAATGTACAGTACCCACCACTAGCCTTTCGAGACAGTTCAAATGGAGGGTCCATCTCTGAAGCACACAGAACAGTAATCCCCTACAGCTGTAACATGCAAGGTCTTCGTTTATTTCATTGTAAGAGATCCTCCATTTACATGACGGAATGTTTCTTTTGAGATCTGCCTGTTTTAGGATTACCACCCTGCTGTCTGCACCATGCGTGGCCTCTGCACTTGTAATTCACTAAAATGGGGGGCCCCTTTCACAAATCAGTATCCACCACAGTGCTACACATAGGAATAATTTGGCTGGTAGTGCACATTGTTTTAGGCTGAATTAATTTACCTTGACCTTAATATTGTTCTGTGACAGGGCCCCATTGAAGTTACTGAAAAAAACTTTCAAAGTACCTTTAGTTGTGTGAGGGTTGCAATTAGTTATGAACTGCATCGACAAATTAAAACACAGAGGACTGTTTCAATCAGGAGCCTTAAGGCTTCTAATTGGTACTAATTATTAAATGATTAACTTTTTGTATAATTTGAAAAATTACAGACGCTCTGGGGGACAAGCTGGGGCATTCATTAAAACATCATTAGATGTACGTCTTCCTAGGGATTACCTGTTCCAGTTCTTCAGAGGAGAATCTATATGCTGTCCACCTTGCTCTGCACATGGCTTGTATCTGATAGTAGATTTTTATTGCTGTCAAAAAACAACAACAGGAGGGGCAGTAAGAGGGATATTTGGAGGATAGACTCCTGGTCCAGTGTGTGGAGCTCCCAATACTGTATAAACCAAAAAATTGCACACACAGTTCCAAAAGGCGGGAAATAGTATCTACCGGTTTCTGCAAATCAGGGAAACCAAAAGGTTGTAAGCACGAGCCCTCACTCACCTTTCGGTGACATGCTTCATCATAGGGCTGTGCTCCTCGTCAAGCCGGCGCTGCAATGCCTGACGGGCCCCACACGGGGGCTCTTTGCCGGAGATCTTTTAGAGTGAAAATGCGTACCGGTCAAAAGTAGAAAACGAGGATTGGAATAGGAAAGGTTAAAAATGTCTAGAGGTAAAAACTGTTAAATTCTTTAATTAAATGTTAGTACCTCTGGCAAGATTAAAAACAAAAAACTAGGGATATAGTAAAATAATGTCTACACTCCCCATAAAACATCAAAAAATGCTATTTATAGCTACCGCCTCTCATACTAGGGAGTGGTATGAATGAAATGAGGTAAACACAGGGTCCCCTGTGTTACTCTACATCACTGGTCAACATGTTTCTCGCTATGCGATTCGTCAGGACCTCAAAAACGTACCTAATCCTTCAAATACTTGGGCTGCCCATACTAGGGAAAGCAGAACCTAAAAAGTGCCTTTTGGATTATTACTGCTGGCCTGTGCTCGTTCCAGAAATTATTTATATATGGAAAATGTCACTTACCCAGTGTACATCTGTTCGTGGCATTAGTCGCTGCAGATTCACATGCTGTGCACAGTCCGCCATTTGGTGTTGGGCTCGGAGTGTTACAAGTTGTTTTTCTTCGAAGAAGTCTTTTCGAGTCACGAGACCGAGGGACTCCTCCCATTTCGAGTCCATTGCGCATGGGCGTCGACTCCATCTTAGATTGTTTTGCCCGCAGAGGGTGAGGTAGGAGTTGTGTATGCTAGTAATAGTGCCCATGCAATGGAGTGAGTGCGTATGTACATAATAAAGTTTTAAGTAATATATTTACAAATGTACAAATGTTTAAGATCTACTTCTAAACGGCTACAGGCTCCCGGGGAGGCGGGTGGGCGCATGTGAATCTGCAGCGACTAATGCCACGAACAGATGTACACTGGGTAAGTGACATTTTCCGTTCGATGGCATGTGTAGCTGCAGATACACATGCTGTGCATAGACTAGTAAGCAGTTATCTCCCCAAAAGCGGTGGTTCAGCCTGTAGGAGTTGAAGTAGTTTGAAATAATGTTCTTAATACAGCTTGACCTACTGTTGCTTGTTGTGCAGGTAGCACATCTACACAGTAGTGCTTGGTAAATGTATGAGGCGTAGACCATGTTGCTGCCTTACATATTTCGTTCATTGGAATATTTCCTAGAAAGGCCATGGTAGCACCTTTCTTTCTGGTTGAGTGTGCCTTTGGTGTAATAGGCAGTTCTCTTTTAGCTTTAAGATAGCAGGTTTGAATGCATTTAACTATCCATCTAGCAATGCCTTGTTTTGAAATTGGATTTCCTGTATGAGGTTTTTGAAAGGCGATAAATAATTGTTTTGTCTTTCAAATTAGTTTTGTTCTGTCAATGTAGTACATTAGTGCTCTTTTGATGTCTAATGTATGTAGTGCTCTTTCGGCTACCGAATCTGGTTGTGGGAAGAACACTGGTAATTCTACCGTTTGATTTAGGTGGAACAGTGAGATTACTTTTGGTAAAAATTTAGGATTGGTCCGTAGAACAACTTTATTTTTGTGTATTTGAATAAATGGTTCTTGAATGGTAAATGCTTCAATCTCACTCACTCTTCTTAGAGATGTGATGGCAATTAAAAATGCAACTTTCCACGTTAAGTATTGCATTTCACAAGAGTGCATGGGCTCAAAAGGTGGACCCATGAGTTGTGTTAGGACAATGTTGAGGTTCCATGAAGGAACTGGTGGTGTTCTTGGTGGTATAATTCTCTTTAGGCCTTCCATAAACGCCTTTATGACTGGTATCCTAAACAATGAAATTGAGTGCGTAATTTGTAGGTAAGCAGAAATTGCCGTAAGATGTATTTTAATGGAAGAGAAAGCTAGGTTCGATTTTTGCAAATGTAGTAAGTATCCTAATATTTCTTTTGCAGATGCGTGTAAAGGTTGAATTTGATTATTATGGCAGTAATAAACAAATCTTTTCCACTTATTTGCATAGCAGTGTCTAGTGGTAGGTTTTCTAGCTTGTTTTATGACCTTCATACATTCCTGTGTGAGGTCTAAGTGCCCGAATTCTAGGATTTCAGGAGCCAAATTGCTAGATTCAACGATGCTGGATTTGGATGTCGGATCTGTTGTTTGTGTTGTGTTAACAGATCTGGTCTGTTGGGTAGTTTGACATGAGGTACTACTGAAAGGTCTAGTAGTGTTGTGTACCAAGGTTGCCTTGCCCATGTTGGTGCTATTAGTATGAGTTTGAGTTTGTTTTGACTCAACCTGTTTACTAGATATGGAGGGAGAGGGGGAAAAGCGTACGCAAATATCCCTGACCAGTTCATCCATAGAGCATTGCCTTGGGATTGATCTTGTGGGTACCTGGATGCGAAGTTTTGGCATTTTGAGTTTTCTTTTGTTGCAAATAGATCTATTTGAGGTGTTCCCCAAATTTGAAAGTAATTGTTTAGTATTTGGGGGTGAATTTCCCATTCGTGGGTTTGTTGGTGATCTCGAGAGAGATTGTCTGCCAACTGGTTCTGAATCCCTGGAATAAATTGTGCTATTAGGCGAATGTGGTTGTGAATCGCCCAATGCCATATTTTTTGTGTTAGGAGGCACAACTGTGTCGAGTGTGTCCCTCCTTGTTTGTTTAGATAATACATTGTTTCATGTTGTCTGTTTTGACAAGAATGTATTTTTGGGTTATTATGGGTTGAAATGCTTTCAGCGCTAGAAATACTGCTAACAGTTCTAAGTGATTTATGTGAAACTGCCTCTGATGTATGTCCCATTGTCCTTGGATGCTGTGTTGATTGAGGTGTGCTCCCCACCCTGTCATGGAAGCATCCGTCGTTATGACGTATTGTGGCACTGGGTCTTGGAAAGGCCGCCCTCTGTTTAAATTTGTACTGTTCCACCATAGAAGCGAGATGTATGTTTGGCGGTCTGTCAACACCAGATCTAGAAGTTGACCCTGTGCTTGTGACCATTGTGATGCTAGGCACTGTTGTAAGGGCCGCATGTGCAATCTTGCGTTTGGGACAATGGCTATGCATGAAGACATCATGCCTAGGAGTTTCATTACCATTTTGACTTGTATCTTTTGTGTTGAATACATGGCCTGTATTACCTTGTGAAATGTTTGAACCCTTTGTGGACTTGGAGTGGCAATCCCTTTTGCTGTGTTGATTGTCGCTCCTAAGTATTGCTGTGTTTGACACGGCAAAAGGTGTGACTTCGCGTAGTTGATCGAGAAACCTAGCCTGTGAAGTGTCTGTATGACGTAGTTTGTGTGCTGTGAACATTGTCTTAGCGTGTTGGTTTTGATTAACCAGTCGTCTAAGTACGGGAACACATGTATTTGCTGCCTTCTGATATGTGCAGCTACTACTGCCAGGCATTTTGTAAAAACTCTTGGTGCAGTTGTTATTCCGAATGGCAACACTTTGAATTGGTAATGTATTCCTTGGAATACGAACCTTAGGTAT
The DNA here is from genome assembly GCF_031143425.1 of Pleurodeles waltl. Taxonomy (NCBI): domain Eukaryota; kingdom Metazoa; phylum Chordata; class Amphibia; order Caudata; family Salamandridae; genus Pleurodeles; species Pleurodeles waltl. The sequence goes on along the minus strand of NC_090444.1, from coordinate 1,145,808,016 downwards.
TTCCTGTGTGAAGGATGTATTGGTATATGGAAATATGCATCTTTTAGATCTAATGTTGTCATGTAGTCTTGCTGTTTGAGCAGTGGAATTACGTCTTGTAACGTGACCATGTGAAAGTGGTATGATTTGATGTAGGTATTTAGTGTTCTGAGATCTAGTATTGGTCTCAGAGTTTTGTCCTTTTTGGGTATTAGAAAGTACAGTGAGTAAACTCCTGTGTTTTTCTGTTGAATTGGAACTAATTGTATTGCGCCCTTTTGTAGCAATGCTTGAACTTCTAGTCCTAGAAGATCTATATGTTGTTTTGACATATTGTGTGTTTTCGGTGGGACGTTTGGAGGGAATTGGCGAAATTCTATGCAATAACCATGCTGGATAATTGCTAAGACCCAAGTGTCTGTTGTTATTTCCTCCCAAAGTTTGTAAAATTGGCTTAGTCTTCCCCCCACAGGTGTTATGTGAAGGGGGTGTGTGACTTGTGAGTCACTGCTTATTTTGAGGGGTTTTGGGGCCTTGGAATTTTCCTCTATTTTTTGGGAATTGGCCCCCTCTAAATTGCCCCCGAAAACCTCCCCTTTGATATTGACCCTGGTAGTTAGGCCTTGTTTGTGAGGTTGTGGTTTCTGTGGGTTGACCTCGAAACCCTCCTATAAAAGGCATCTTCCGAAATGTGCCTCTGCTCTGCAGGGAGTAGAGTGCGCCCATGGCTTTGGTTGTATCGGTGTCCTTTTTGAGTTTTTCGATGGCAGTGTCTACCTCCGGCCCAAACAATTGCTGTTCATTAAACAGCATATTGAGCACAGCCCGCTGGATTTCCGGTTTGAACCCAGAAGTGCGCAGCCATGCGTGCCTTCGTATTGTGACTGCAGTGTTTATTGTCCTTGCAGCTGTATCTGCTGCATCCATGGAAGACCGTATCTGATTATTTGAGATACTTTGTCCCTCTTCCACCACCTGTTGCGCTCTTTTTTGGAACTCCTTGGGTAAGTGTTCGATGAAATGTTGCATTTCATCCCAGTGAGCCCTGTCGTATCTTGCCAAAAGTGCTTGTGAATTGGCAATACGCCACTGATTTGCTGCTTGTGCTGCAACCCTTTTTCCTGCAGCATCAAATTTGCGGCTCTCCTTGTCTGGAGGTGGTGCGTCGCCTGAGGTATGAGAGTTGGCTCTCTTACGAGCTGCCCCCACAACTACTGAGTCTGGTGTTAGTTGTGTTGTAATATATATTGGATCTGTGGGCGGTGGCTTATATTTTTTCTCCACCCTTGGAGTTATGGCTCTGCCTTTAACTGGATCCTGAAAAATTTGTTTTGAATGTCTTAGCATTCCTGGGAGCATGGGAAGGCATTGCTACTGGCTATGGGTGGAGGATAGGGTGTTAAAGAGAAAGTCATCCTCAATTGGTTCCGAATGTAAGGAGACATTGTGAAACTCGGCTGCCCTTGCGACCACCTGTGTATAGGATGTACTGTCCTCAGGTGGTGACGGTTTTGTAGGATAAGAGTCTGGGCTATTGTCAGACACTGGAGCATCGTAGAGGTCCCATGCATCGGGATCATCCTGACTCATTGTGGTATGAGCTGGTGAGTGCATCAGTGGTGGAGTTGTTGCTGGTGATGCATGTATTGATGGTGGTGGAGACGGTGGTGGGGTTGTTTTCCTTGCCACCTTTGCTTGTGGTTGCTTGTCCTTTTGTTGAAAGGCAAGTTTCCTTTTTATTTTGATTGGGGGAAGAGTGGTTATCTTCCCTGTGTCCTCATGAATATGAAGCCTTCTTTGCGTGTAGTCAGGCTCTACAGCTTGAAGCTCCTCTCCAAATCTGTGTAATTGGGAGGTTAATCCTTGTTCCTCTGTATAGGAACTAGTTTTCGGCTCCGAGGCTGGCTGTTTCGGAACCGAAACCTTTTCGGAAGTCTTTTTAGGCTCCGAAGAAACCTTCTTTGTTTTCGGCGTGGTGTCTCGGTGCCGAAATTCTTCGGTGCCGCTGTCTCTGTGCCGAAGTTTCTCGGAGCCGCTGTCTCGGCTCCGAGGTTGCTGTGTGGCGGTATCTCGACCGGAGTCGGATGACTTCGACACCAGCATGCCCTTTTTCGGTGCCTTGGATCGGTCACCTAGTTTTCGGGTTAAGCCATGGCCTGTTGGCGGTGGCGTCCCCTGGGCTTTTGTGGACTTCTCATGAGTCTTGATTTTCGACATCTTACTCACGGTTTGGTGTGTTTCTTCGGCGTCGAGTTCTTCAGAATCCGACTCGCGGATGGAGAAAGCTTCTTCTTCCTCCTCGAAACGATCTTGACCTGTCGGCGTGGACGCCATTTGTAGTCTCCTGGCTCTTCGGTCTCTCAGCGTCTTCCTCGACCGAAACGCTCGACAGGCTCCACAAGTATCCTCCTTGTGCTCGGGGGACAAGCACAAGTTACAGACCAGATGGTGATCCGTATACGGATACTTGTGATGGCATTTTGGGCAGAAGCGGAATGGGGTCCGTTCCATGAGCCTTGAAGTCGCACGTGGCCGGGCCGACCAGGCCCCGACGGGGGATCGCAAAAACCCCGAAGGGCCACCGGAGCTCTTCAAAATTCGGTGTCGATTTGTTCTAACTAACCCGATACCGAACGCAAACAATACTGACGTTTTTTCCGAGATTCTAACTAACTTTCCGACCCGAAACACGGAGCGAAAAAGAACACGTCCGAACCCAATGGCGGAAAAAAAACAATCTAAGATGGAGTCGACGCCCATGCGCAATGGACTCGAAATGGGAGGAGTCCCTCGGTCTCGTGACTCGAAAAGACTTCTTCGAAGAAAAACAACTTGTAACACTCCGAGCCCAACACCAAATGTCGGACTGTGCACAGCATGTGTATCTGCAGCTACACATGCCATCGAACATATATATATATATATATATATATATATAGGCAATTCTAGGCCCCAGTCGTATCCTCTAATTAGTGAGAAGTCACTATTAATTTCAGCTCTCTGTAACTATATTCAATTCTTTTATTTAATCATGTTGTGTCCGAATTTCGAAACCAAAACATCAATATCCTAAATAGCCACTTATACCCAATGCATGTCAAGACTAAGTAACAGTGAAAGCCGCAGATGAATGGTACATGATTATCGGAACATAATAGCCAGCCCCCAGTGAAGGGACGGAAAGGCCTTGAAATGCAAAGGGCACAAGCGGCTACATATAACCACTTCTGTCCTACATACAATATAAACATGGGTAAAGTGGGGTCGGTCCAATTCGCTGCACTGTCCATTTATGTTGCTATAGTTCCTGGGGGCCATGCTCCCTAAAACACGTGGGCCCGAATAAACCATGTGAAAACTTCTCTGGAAAAATATTTTAGGCTCAGCATTACTAAAAAGATGTAAAACAGTGATTGAAAACTATGTATGAGTGGGCTGATGAATATATATTTTTTAGCCGTTTTACGGACAGAACAGAAGGCGGAGAACATTATTCAAGATGTTGATGATGCAAGCAAGAGTTTCGTGAAGTGCTGCCATAAACTGAAGCTCTACAGAATTCGAATAACGGTGTGGGGAAAATTACTGACAACACACTTACAAAAGACTATTCTGGGGCGAGGGGGCCTGTGGGAAGAGAATTAATTTGGCCATCACAGAAGGGAATCTGTACTAACAACTTAATGCAAACTGGCCCTTTTGAATAAGTTCCATTTCTTGCTGGGACAAAACAGACACCTAAAAGAAGCATCTCTATTACAACGAAATACAGGCGAACACAACAGACTCAAGAGCCTGCAATTAAAGGTTGCAATTGGACTAATTGATTTGGAGAATTTACAAGCAATACAGCCACGTCTCTCTCACTCCGATGCAGCACCTCACCCGTCACTTTCTCCTCTCCAAGACAACCACCTTCAACTCCGTCCCAGCCAAGCCTGGAACCTATCATTTATCAAGGAAATCAGCAGCCTCAACCACTCATCCTACCAAAACATATTTCTAAGACTTCGGCCATCCTGGTAACTCTTTCAATGCTTTGCTTCCACATTCACCATGTAGCACCTCCTAGGGGTATACAAGTGAGACTGCATGTATCCCCAGGATGCTGGACACCAGGTCTGAGGCACCACTCCGACCGTCAAAGCCTCCTGGGCTCTATAAAGTACACTGGACAAGCAGTTAACACCTACAACACAGGGGGTGGCTTTTACAATCCGACTATAGATGGAATGTCCAGTCAGCATTGCTACGGGTGAAAAGCACAATACTTTACTATAAAATACCTCGAAATATACACACAGTAGAAAATAAACCAAACAGTAAGAAATCACAGCACAAACATAGAAACCATCAGCAATGAATACAAAGTAGCAACTCGGGGTATATACCATGTTTACCATCATTGCAATGATCACGAGTCGCAGTGCTTTTCTGAATGAAGTGTTTAGCAACTACAATGTTGTAATCCTATTTCATAGGAAAAGAATAAGTTAGTCCTATTGTACGCTATTCAACTGCAGTTTCCCTGCTAAAAATGACTCACTATGCTCTTTGAAATAACTCTCTGTATAATAAACTGTGTTTTATGTTCAGAGACCACAACATTCTCTCAAAGGGAACAATGAACTAATGCTATCCGGCAGGAGTGGCTCTGAATATCAAGCCAGCCTGCCACAATCTGTCTTCAATAAGACAGTAATATGCACGTTGCTGCCTGCAAGTTTTTGCAAAAGTAACCTGCTTGATCTCTGGGTTTAGGCTTCGTGTCTCCGTGTACCTTCTAAGATGGACGCTGTGTGAACCAAAAGAGCACATTTACAGTTCGGGTATCCCCTAGATTAGAGGCCAATGAAACACAGACATAAGTGGATTACATAGGACTTTTGAGGAACACAAAATAATTGGATCTAGCTGGGGCTATGAGTCCTTACACTCAATCATGAAAACAAATAAAATGCGCTGCGATCGCCTCTATACACACTAAACCTATTTAACCTCTAAGAGCTATCCCACATCGTAGGCGGCATTCTCATGCTAGTCTTTAAGGGCATGCCATCACGAAAACGCCATTCAAGGACACAAGTAAACTAGACAGACCACACTGTCAGCCTAAACACCCTTCATAAGGGTCAACCTAATCACAGAAGTGCAAGAGTTTCACTACTTAAAACTCTTCTTGAATGCCAGTGGCAAACAAGATAGTCAGCAGCAACCACAACCCAACGCAAAATATCAACACACTCTGCAACCCAGTAAACGTAACACTGAAACATGGCATTGGGACATATTCACCAACAAAAAAATAGCAGTGCTTCTCTGAAGCGGAACCATCTTTATCTAGGCAAAAAGGAACCAGCTCGTCCTATAGTGCCACACTTAACAATCTCATTAACTCATTTTTCGCTTAAAGGGTTTGACAAAACTAGACACCATACAGTATTGGTGGCCAATGCAAACTACCGTCATGTTTCCCATCTCTTCATGCAAGACTCCTAAGTTAAAAAACACCCTTTCTAGAGAAGCACTCGGACCTGTCCTCCACCAGGTAACAGTATGTCAAGCTAACAGCGAGATGCACTCCTGTAAGTGAAGGTGACGAAGTGTGAGGTGTTGTGTTAGTAGAAGAGGATAATGCAGACAAGGTAAACGAATTTGAGGAGTGTGTCCAACAGGCCTTTATGTGGGCCGGATCCTGGCGGCGCTGAGTAGGGGCAGTTTTAAAAAGGGGGCATCGAATCTGGTCCCTTTCGGACTTGTTTTGATGCCCTAGTCTTTTTATGCTTTGTCTTTGCATGGCCAAACTGTAGGACAGGCCTTACAAAACTGGCTCACACAGCACTACGTGGGCCACACGTAACACATCATCATTTGGCGTTTCTTTGCTCGATTAGAGCAATGTCGCTAAAGTAACTTTGGAGCCTCCTGGAGATACCCCGCGCGATATCCAGTGAACCTGACTTTTCCTGCTGGATGTGGTGTTGTATACAACCAGCTAGAATCATCTCTGGGCAGACAGCACAAGGAAGAAGGTGAGCCAGGGTAGGCACTTGGAAGGGACAGCCCCTAGATGCAGTCTTCAATCTAAGAGCTGGTTTGGAGATACCTGGGTACTTCAGTGTGATTTTCATTACTTTTAAGAAAAGTGCTGCTGCAGTTCTAGGGATCTGCCCCCTTAAAACACAAAAAGGCAAACAGACAAAGAGAATCGAGTTCTCTTTATAATTAGAGCATAATAAACACTGCACAACCCATCGGAGTAAGCTTGTGAAAACCATGGTCCTCGAAATCCAGTAACAGGAATATGACAAATGTGTGCCTAGTGTTTTTGGCCAAAGTTTACACCTTGCTCTATACGTGATCAAAGGTCAGCCAGAATCCACAGCAGATATTTTTGTGATGGGTTTTAGTTTGGCAGTAACCTATTCGCATTCCTTGGAATCTCGAACTACAATAAAACATATGGGACTTTTTATCATGAAGACAATGTCCATTACCTGATGGCCTGCAAATCTTCTTTCTCCTATTAAGTCGAGTCTCATAGCTCCGATAAAGAACTTAATTTTTCATCAATGCCTTAATGTCAATTTGATACCACTCAGCATGTAATACCAGTTTGTCCAAAGCAGAACCAAACAGTTGAACCAGGAACTAGAGTTAGATCCTAATCTATCCCTAGAGTTTCCTCCTCCATAAGTGTTTTGAAGATGCCTTTAGTTTTCTATGGAGCCTGTTACTAGTGGATAGCTCTTGACCCAAAACAAAAACAGATTGCTTTTGATGATACAACTGTAAGCAAATGTGGGTGTGGGAATCGAAAGAGGAAGGCTGCAGAAAACGTAAGAAATTGGGCCAAATAATAGTTTACCAGTGAAGGCAGTATGGACTCAAAAAAGGCTACCATCAATTTAGCTCTGATCAGAAAAAAACAGGCACCCCAGCATGGCTGCCAGTTAACCATAAAAATATCTTAATGCATCACTTAGATTACTAGATTTGTATATGCTTTGTTGTTTTTGTTGCTTATGGTAAATAAATACATTTTAACCATTTTATTACCCCTTGCTGAGTGCGACGTCATCAATTTCTTCAGCACACAATTCCAGTTCTCATGTTTTAGGCCATGCCCCTAACTCTAATTGGCTACGCCCCTTTATCAGGTTTGCTATGGTCATTTTAGAGACCCACCCTCCCCAGTTTTTCACCACACTTAAAGCTCTGGTGACCAACATTCCGGACAGAATTTCCCCATAACCCCACCATCCTAGTTGTGCCACACAAATCCCAACATACTGGATCTACAATGAAGAGCTCCTGCGTGCACCCAAGACGTTTGCCATGATACAGTTCTACACAAAACACAAATGTATATTTTTCTTTGGTATTTGAGATGCTAATGGGCTAATCCATTACATTTTTAACTGGCTACATGGTTGGGAAGGTTTTTTCCCCGCATTAAGTACAGCACAGGTTTTGTAACAGAGTTGTGTGATTATTCGAGACCTTTTGTTTCAGGACGTGTCTAAAATATTTGAAAAAAGGGAACTGGGATACAACAGTGCCCAGACCTCCTCTACTAGAAGTTACATACGTACCAGAATAACTCGTCACATACTAACTACAGTTAAGATAGGGTACAGAGAACAATACTAATTAGGCAATCTGAATATTGTGTACAACGCTTTGTAATGCTGCAAAAAAGATGGACGAAGGTCGTGCCATGGGACATTCACAGACATACCACACATATTAGCTCACAAAACACTTTTCAAAGCAGGCCTTCAACATCGGTGTAGCTGACAGTTCACTTTTGTTGCACAACATTCCTTCTCATGCAAATTAGTCTTTTCCTATCTCCTTTTAGTAGGACTTTCATTCAACTTAAGGCAAATAACTGTGAAAAACATCTGACATGTGCCGACACCTTAACAGAGAGACTACCCCAAGACAATTCAAATTTACACTGACTATCCCAAGATAATTTAAATTTAGATAACCACAGTGTATATTACAAATACACCATTCACTGCTCACAGCTGGCTAAGCTTGTGTTAAAGCAAGTTCACTGTTTAAATTAAAAGAAGCACATAACACAGTAAACATATTCCAAAGCTGCTTATTCTGACACAGGGGCTGAATGCTGGCAGTCCGGGACTGGCTACTTACTCCACAGACAGAATGCCGTTGGCCAGGACTCCCTCGTATCGGCCTATCCCCTTGTGCTGCGTCACGTTGATCCGTCCACCCTGCTCGTCTGCAATGACCCCTGCATGGATAGCGGCTTTGCACAAGAGTGAGGTCTAGAATGCAATATGACATAACTCTTTTAGAGATTCAGTGTCAAATAACAGTCCTTTGTTGATAAGGGAGGGAATTACAACATTAAAAAATACTCATATAAGGAAACACTGCATGGAAGGCATATCGAGGAACCAGTGTGAAAATTAACATATATAGGTCAATCACTTGGAATGCTTCATGTAAATAACAATTATACAACATGTGGTTGAAAAATGGGAGTTATAAAGCACTGGTAATTTTCAAGTGATATTAAGTTTGACATTTATTTCACAGCCTGACATTGTGTGTGTCTGCAGATTTCTGCCTGTTTTCAGGTATCTCCCACCAGACAGTGGAAGCTCACTAGTTGCGAAATACCTATTGGGGGCTTATCAAGATGCTACAGTAGGCTTAAACCATTCCCATTGCTTACCACCAATTGGTGTTACTGTCACTCTTATCTGTTTGCTTCTTATTTGTTGGTTTACTTTCCTCTTGTTGTGTTTGTCCGTCTCCTGATGTATAGCCTCCAAACAATCGCTTTGATTGGCTGACCTGTTTTTTTTTGGTTAAGCTTTTCATGAGAGTTAATGTATTTTTCAACTCTCTCCCTCCTGTGCGCCCCATGCTGTCTTGTTCTCTTCCTTCTCAGCTATCACTCCTCCTTTATCATGTGTTTTTCCCCCTGCCAAATTCGCCGCCATGTGCTCCAGGTTGGTCTGTAATAAACTGGGTTAATGGTTGAGGGGAAGTTGAAACTGTTTTCAAGCAGCAAACACAATTCTTCTCAGGGTGTTGGAAAGGAAATGAAATTTGAAGACATTTTGCCACATCAGACATCGGTAGAAAACAATATGAAATCATATGTGGTGAAAGAGCAGTGCAGGCCTAAAATGTGTGCTGGTGCCAGAGAGGTGAAGAGTTCACTTGAAAATAGAATGCATGGCCAGCAAGGTCTTAGTTAAAGGAAAACCTGTGTTTGCAAGCTTTAAGGAATGTATGGACTTGGCACACAGGCATGTATTCTGATGCCACACTAAATTAAAAACATAATTGAAGAATGGGAGCAGAAGACTGAATTAGCCAAGGATACACAGAATCTAATAAGATATCATGGGAGCAGAGTAATAGAACACACACACGCAAATACACATGCATTCAAAAGCAGTGAATAGTTAGTTTGTTAAGCACTGTTAGAACTATACTACAGAATGTGTAAGAAAAAGGTTAAAGGTTTAGGGACATCGGTGTTGTGACGCTTTGTAACAAACCTATAACTGCTAAGCAACATATTATTTGACCTCTCTTGGGCCCTTAGTATCCAACTCTCAGTGGCCCCTCGTGTGCCTCTTTTTATCAGGGCCTCTTTTGGATCTCCAGTGTCAGACTCTCAGTGGGCCCTGATGTGTTTCCTTTTATCAGGGGCTCTCTTAGCCCCACCCCCAGTCTCATTCTTGGTGGATTTGGGTGTGCCGCTTTTTCAAGTGCTTCTCTTCTGGGCCCATGAGGCCACATGCGTCTTCTTGGTCCGTCTCGCCAGTCACTACCGCATCTCAAGGGCACTCTGGTTTCTTTTATGTTTTTTCCATTCCTGCCACCATTATTCCTAAGCGCCCTTCTTTTGGGGTTCTGACTGCTACTCTCCCCATTGAACCTCTTTATATACTGCAATCTCTACCATTAACCTCTTTACAAATATATATATCACCTTCTATGTAGTCATATAGCTATATATGTATTACTTTATTCCTACTGTAGAAAAGAGACAGTGCAAAAAATATGACTTTTACTTTCTCCAATGCACTACTGTCTCATCCTATACCTCTCTCAATCTACCCTCCATCTACACTCTCTTGACTCATCCCAGAACTCATTCTACTACTATGATCTCCAGAAATAGCCCTTTCTAGGCTCTTCCCTCCGGCTCACCTCAATCCTCAGGTTTTACCACTGTGATCTCACTAACAAAACTCTCTAAACTCTTCCCTTATGTATTTCTCCTTTGACTCATCCCAAACCTCATTTTACTATTATGATCTCCCTATCCCCTTTCTGCAGACCCTTCCCTCTATCTCTCCTTCTACACATCCCAAACCTCACCTTACTACTATGATCCCCATTTCTAAACTCATCCCTCTTCTATGTCTCTATTATCCTATGCAATCTAACTAGCAGACTTGCATGTCCACCACTCAAGTTAACTCATATTTCCCTAAACTAATCCATTAATAATCCTTTTGGGTTCTGGAGTAGTGTACTACTCACTGAAAAGTGCTTCAATGACTCTTCAGGGATAGTAAGCTCTATATAAATGCAATTACAATTGTAATAAGCATTGTTCAAAAGAAAAAAAATCCAACAAATGCCTTCCCTGTCCTGGCTTCAGATTAACTACAAGGGGTATGCAACCCTTTGTGTGGAGACAGGCCACAGCCTAAGAAGGGCTGTGCCCAGCTCCGCCCTCACATTCTGCCAGTGATTGCCCATTTAGGCACACCTAAGCTCTCTACTGTGTGTGGTTGCCCAGGATGAATACACAAAGCCCAAATGTCAGCTACATCCAGTCATGTGACCCATAGACAGTCTACAGGCACTAAATGGCTAAGACAGGAAAATGCCAACTTTCTAAAAGAGGCATTTTCAAATTTGTTATTTAACACTGTTTACCATAAGAGATGATTTTAAATTAGGATTCCAGGGACACAAGACATGAACTGATTACTGCTTCCTATTTGGAAGGTACACTTATAAAATGCAATAAGGCAACTACAATGTTATCCTATGAGAGAGATAGGCCTTGAAATAGTGAAAAAATAATTTAAGACTTTTTCACTAACAGGACATCTAAAACGTAAACTTACATGTCCTCCTTGTAAAATTAATGGAACACTGCCTTTAAGGCTTTTTAGGGGTGACTATTGTATAAAGAAGGAAGATTTGGGCCTGGCAATTTTTTTTTGTTGCTAGGTTGAAGTGGAGGTTAAAAAATGCACACACAGGCTGTGATGACAGGCCTGAGACACAGTTAAAGGGCTACTTAAGTGGGTGGCACAATAAGTGCTGAAGGTCCCTTTAATAGCATTTACTTTACGGGCCCTGTGTGCGTGTAGTACCACTTTACCAGGGTCTTGAGGATGAGCCAATGTTACCACATTTTAAGGAGGGAGTACATGCACTTTGGCACTGGTTAACATTGGTAAAGTGTGCAGAGTCCTAAGACCAGCAAAAAGAAGATCGGCAAAAAGTAGAGGAGGAAGGCAAAATGTTTGTGAGATGACCAAAATGTTTTGGGGGAAACCAGAGTATTTGGGGGAAGATCTCCCTAATGCTGAAGGGTCTAACATGCCCCTTCCCTGGTGCGCTTCTTCCTTTACCCCTCCATGTTACTTTTTCCCAGTGCTTAATTTGAGCCGGTGGTTGCAGGTGGGGCTCAGACACTAATTTTTCCTTATCAGATATTTCCTCAAGAGCAAGAGAGGTGAAAACATACAAACGGGAAGGAAGACAAAAAAATGTCAACAAGGGGGAAAGCAGGAGCCTGCAAGAGGGAGATAAAGGAGCAGGGAAGAGTGTCTGGCAGTGGATTAGAGATGCATAAGGTTGACTCAGGACTACATAGTCTTTTTGTTCCACACTGGAATATTTAATGCGTAAGCCATGGGCTTCTGAGCAGAGCTCTGGCACCAGCACTCATTATGTTACAAATTAAGCACTGCTCCCACCATTATGTGCTTATCCCCTCCACTGTTGTGTTTTCTTTAGTTTTTTCTCTCTCTCTTCTTTTCCCCTCCTACCCCCACCCAGCTTTATCTTTATTTTATTGTTCCTGCCATCTGCTCCTACATTGACTGTAGTCTAATGCAGTCCCTCAGGACTCTCACAATACATGTTCAGTTCTCTTTTGCGCCATGATCGTTAATGGGCTACATCTACCTCATCTAGGTGAGAGGAATAACAGCTTGTGCCTACCACCCGATTCAACAAAAAAGGATGAAAGAAAATGTCAGAGTAAAGTCAGCAACAGGAAAAAGTGAGCAATTTGGGCCAACATGCTGTAAAAAGGTATGTACTGTCCCGATTGTGTTCATTTTTGTTCTTTAATGTGGAAATCCAATGCTGTCATTTCATCTCTAAACCAATTCATGTAGAAATTTTTTTTTTACCTCCATTTGTCACATAATATTACACCATGATGCAATTCCTTCCACTGGTGGGAGGATGACAATGCTCCATTATGAGCCTTTCTAAACAATGGTGCAGAATTGTGAAGGAAAATGTGGAGAGATTACATTGCAAACTCAAACATACGTAGGTGCCTGTTCATCTTTTGCTTTATCTTGTTTGATTTATTTTGGATTGGAAGGGTGCCCCAAGCAAAACATTTTGTACCACTTTTCTCATGAACTATGTTGACTGCGCCCAGACAATATAGCTAGGACACACGTTGAGGGTACATGCGGGTAGATGCCCTCTACCCACTCTTTTCACAAGATGGATGTTGTCCACCCTGCCAAGAAATTGGGCCCCACAAAAAAAACACTGAACTCGTCCACGTGTAATTTTCAGACACCAGTACACATCCAGCAGCAGTTATTTTAAATTGCAGCTCCGCCAAACGCTAAGGCTGAATTTCAGAGGCCATTAGGCATTCTTTTGATGGAGTCACCTGGTTGGGAGCTATGTGGAGCCTCATGCTTTTGATATTTTCAGGCCTTGTTTATTAGAGATATGCATGTAGTGTAAGAATGTCAGATATGTTGGCCCATCCCAGTATTTACACAAATAGCAATTTAAAAAACACTATTTAGTTTTATTTCTTTTACAGTTCAGCTCATCCTAATGCAGGGTGTCAAGGCATTTACATCACACACACACAATTTATTGGCAGTGTATAATGTATGTGTGTGTGTGTGTGTGTACACATCAATGCATAGGATGTGTTACAGAAGACAGTGAGGGTTACAAAGTGTAGGAGCCACATGCCTTTCATATCTCGCTGTGCTATACTAGAAGAATTACAATTTATGAACTGCAAGTAATAAAAGGATCTCTGTGTTAAAAACAGTGAACCCACATACCCATCTACATAAAATAAAGATGTCATCAGCTTGTTAAACAATGTGCTTTGCATGAGACAAATTAACCCTATGTGCTATTTTGATTCAAAACTAGGACAAGACAAAAAACAGGTGTCTCCAGCAAATATGTTAACCTCCAGATTTATCTTGCCGCTATTATTACTCCCTGAGATTTACTGGGCACATAAAGATCTCTGCAGCAGGTGCCTTAACCTCATAAAATATTTAAAAATGCAAACTATGCAAAAAAATAAGTCGAGCAGTTTTACTGCCACATTTCTCCTTGTTGCCAATTTCTTTCTGGAAGAGTTTTAAAATATAGATGTAAAAGTTGAGGCCCAGATTTTGTGTTAGCATTGAGTCACGTTTTTGGCTTAACCCAGACACAAAATCTAATTAGCTAAAAATTGAAATGTACTCAACATACCTCTGCTAAACACATATGTGGGGTATTCAAGTCTGATGTGACCTCCTGTGGGGTCCTCGGTTGTGAGGCCACTTCCTGTGATACCATGTGCGATATCTTGCACTGTGATGTCACGTGCTGTCACTTGCATACTGCCTAACTTGGTTGGTCACCCCTCCACTTTTTTTTTTTTTTTTTTTTTTTTTTTTTTTAGGTCTTGCGTCTCGTATATAGGGCTTCGAGCCCAAGAAATGTTTCAGTCACCCTCAAGCTCCCAACCACAAAATACACGCCTTGCTTGTTGGACAAGGTATTATTAAGTTAAACACCATCTTATGACGAATCACATGTCGTAAAGGAGGCGCAGCGGTTTGTAAATAAATAAATACATAAATAAATAAGAAAAATAAACGCAATGCAATAAAAATAAAATTCGGCACAAAGTCCAGAGTTGTTGAATAGGCTGCTTTTATCTCAAAGAGACAACCAACATCGCAGTTCAAATATGGCCATAGGCAAACGCTTACTGACTTTACTGAACACAATGCGGTCACACTTAGGCTGTTTAGGAAAGGTGCCTAAAACAATCTAGTACGTTGATTAAAAAGGCGCGTGATGTTTCTTTCAGATAAACTCTCCAGCGGTGCACCGAAAATAAGCAACAGAGGGCGTGTTCCTCTCACTAACACCGAGTAAACGCTTATCTGATAGAGACTTCTAGTTTCAGATTCCTTACCTTAGAATTTTCCCCCAGGCGTCAGACTGGATCCGGAGATTTTTTCTTCGAGCAATACCCTTGCGCGTCGGTAGGTGGCGTCAGTCGACGTCGTAGTCGCCGTGATGACGTCGAGTAGTGCATAGATGCCGCCCTCGCGCAGTGACGTCAGTTCTTTTCTTTTTGCGCCCCTCGCTGATCCGACAGAGAGCTACCTTCGGCTATTTTTGGTCCGAATTCGACAGTTTTGTTGAACTTTATTGGTGCGACCTTTGGTGCGTCACGGATGTCCACGAAGACCGGGTTCAAGCCGTGCGAGGACTGCCACCGCATGATGTTGGTGACGGACCCTCATCATGTCTGCCTGTGGTGCCTCGAGCACGACCACGAACCGAGATCGTGCTCAGAGTGCCAGGCAATGCATCCAAAGGCTTTGAGGGAGTGGTCCCTAAAGCTGATGGCAGCCCAGCACTCGACTCCGCGCAGATCCCGATCTCGCTCGAGAGGAAGGTCTTGAGATCGGTCGCAGAGCCATCACCACTCGTCTTCTTCTAAATCTTCAGGTCAAGGTAAGAAGAAGTCTAAGAAGTCCCATCGCTCTCTGACTTCACCCCATCGCTCGGCCGACGCAACGCGGGACGAGCGTCCACGAACTAGGCCTTCGTCCTCGGAGCCTACATCTGGGTCGACTCCGCGCTTCCCCGAGTTTCCCGGAGCCAGAGCGACCCCCACCCAACTCAAGGAGTTCTACGAGGCCATGCGCCTCATCTTTGGGCGTGCCGACCCCGATACGGTGCCTTCGAGCCCAAGGGGCTTGGCTGAGGGGCCTTCGGGTTCTGCTTGGCGGCTTCAGCCCTGGCCACCGAGGTCGCCTCCAGATCCGTGCGTGGATCCGCACCGACACCGACGCACAGTTGAGACCTTCCCCGACGCCGGGTTGTTTAGCGATGCTCCCGACGTCAGTAGTGGCCACTATCGACGTTGTCCCGATTCTCATTCCTGATCACTCGGAGTCGGAGCGGCGTCGGCCGACGCCACCATCGGTGGGCCCCATTTGCCCGAGGTCGGATTCTGACCCATTTTCCTATGGGTACGAATATGGGGAGGAATTGAAGGGTCCCTGGACCCTTATGAATACCAGGAAGATCCTACTATGGATTGGGCACAGGACTTGGGCGAAGCCAGTGGTCTTGATACTTCTCCTGACACTGGCATGCTGTCTCCTCCTACCGTGGCTACGGCGGAGGGAGCTACCGATGGTATGGCGGTTAGTAGGGCAGCTGAGGTCCTTGGCCTTGTGCTACCTACTGTCGAAGTCAGGTCTAACCTCCTGCCGGAGGTGCTTCAGCCTGGGGCTTCTACGTCTGAACCCCTTCTCCCATTTAACAAAGCCCTCACTGATGTCCTTTTGGGTACATGGTCCAAACCCAACACAGAGGCTCCTGTGAACAGGACTATTGCTCGCCGCCATCGGCCTGCACCGAACGACCCGAAGTTCCTGTCCCAAAATCCTACGCCTGAGAGTCTTGTTATCCAGGCGTCCTTCTAGCGCGTCCCCTTCCGCACCCCCAGATAGGGAATCCAAAAGGCTGGAACAATTTGGTAAGAAGTTATTTTCTTCCTCCAGCCTCACACTGCGGTCCGTGAACACTGCATGCCTTTTGGCCCATTATTCCCACTCGCTGTGGGATACGGTTGTGCAAGTCCTGCCGCAGATACCGGAGGAGGCCCGTGCTATCGTCTCACAAGCAGTCAAAGATGGGAGAGACGCAGCAAAGTTCACGATCCGTTGTGGGCTGGATACGACCGACTCTCTGGGCAGATCGGTTGCAGCAACAGTGGCCTTACGGTGCCATGCCTGGTTACGTACTTCTGGCTTCTCGGGGGATGTCCAACAGTCACTTATGGACATGCCCTTTGATGGCACCCGTCTCTTCGGAGACAAAGCAGACTCGGCCTTGTAGAGATTCAAGGAGTCCCGGGCTGCTGCTCAGTCCCTTGGCCTTTCTGCCGCCACACGCCCACCACAGTCCGCTTTTCGTCCCTTTCGTGGCCACGGAGGGGCGCCTTGTCGTGTCCTCAACCCAGACACCGGGCCATGCACGCTGGACAGCCTATGCATGGCCGGGGGCGCGGAATCCCACGTGGTCGTGGAACAGGGAACCAGAGGTCTGTCCAGTCCACCTATGCCCCGCAGCAGCCTCCAAACCTTCCTAGTCCGTCCCCTCACTCCCACCCAGTAGGTGGCAGAATCCTCCATCACCTGCCCCACAGGGAACATATAACCACGGATGGGTGGGTTTTGCAAATAATTCGGAAGGGCTACTCCCTCCCTTTCAAATCTGCACAACCACACATGCCACCATCCTTCCATCCACTTTTGGAGGATCATTTGGTGCTTCTCCGCCAGGAAGTCGCGGCTCTCTTGGCCAAGGGAGCTATAGAAAGGGCCCCTGTGCCAGAAGTAGGTCGTGGTTGTTATTCCTAATACTTTCTGATACCAAAGAAGGACAATGGCTTGCGCCCTATCCTAGATCTTCGGGACCTGAACTACTTCCTCAAGAAGGAGAAGTTCAAAATGCTCACCCTGGCTCAGGTTCAGTCTGCCTTAGACCCAGGAGACTGGATGGTAGCGTTGGACTTGCAGGATGCTTATTTCCACATCCCCATCCTGCCTGCCCACAGACGTTACCTACAATTTGTGGTAGGACACTAGCACTTTCAATTTACCGTGCTCCCTTTCGGCCTTACCAGTGCCCCTCGGGTGTTCACGAAAGTGATGGCGGTGGTTGCAGCTCATCTGTGCAGGTTAGGGGTCTCAGTCTTCCCCTACCTAGACGACTAGCTGTTTAAGGCGCCTTCGCCCCAGACAGTGGTCTCATACCTCCAGACTACGGCGAACCTCCTGCACCAGCTGGGGTTCACTATCAACGTGCCGAAGTCACACCTGACTCCCTCTCAGAAGCTCCCTTTCATCGGAGCAGTTCTGGACACAGTGCGGCTTCGGGCTTATCCTCCCCAAAAGCGAGTCCAAGACATTTAGGCTATGATTCCGATCTTTCAGCCTTGGTCTTGGGTTTTGGTGAGACAGACTGAGGCTGCTGGGCCTCCTGGCCTCCTGCATCCTGCTAGTAACACATGCCAGGTGGCATATGCGGGCTCTGCAGTGGGACTTGAAGTTCCAGAGGGGGCAGCATCAGGGGAATCTCTCCGACATGGTCCAGATCTCGGAGGGGACTGCGAAAGACCTGCAGTGGTGGCTTTTGAATCCCAATTGGGTCACTGGCAGATCCCTCTCCCTTCCCCACCCAGATCTCTTTATAGTGACAGATGCGTCGCTTCTGGGTTGGGGCGGCCACATGGGAGAGGCGGAGATCAGAGGTCTCTGGTGGAGTCGGGACGCCACATAAATTTGCTGGAGCTCTGAGCGATCAGACTTGCATTAAAAGCATTCCTTCCCTCTTTCACAGGGAAAGTAGTGCAGGTGTTCACGGACAACACTACCGCCATGTGGTACTCCAACAAACAAGGTGGGGTAGGGTCCTGGACCCTTTTTTTGGAGGCACTACGCCTCTGGACATGGCTGGAACATCAGAACATTACCCTGATGGTTCAACATCTGGCGGGCTCTCTCAACGCCAGAGCAGACGTACTCAGCCGCCGACACACTGTCGATCACGAATGGCGTCTCCATCCAGAGGCGGCGCAAGGTCTCTTTCTCAAGTGGGGAGAGCCTTGGTTAGATCTGTTCGCCTCCGCAGAGAATGCGCAATGTCAGCTATTTTGCATGTTGGAGTTTCCAAGGCGGCACTCGCTCAGAGACGCTTTTCGTCGCGAGTGGAACTCCGGCCTTCTTTATGCCTTCCCACCTATCCCTCTTCTGCCCAGAGTTCTCAAGAAAATCAAGAGCGACCGGGCCCAAGTTATCTTGGTGGCTCCGGACTGGGCTCGAAGAGTATGGTATCCAGAGCTATTGAGCATGTCCATCGATCCTCCACTCAGACTACCTCTTTGGGCGGATCTTCTGTCGTAGCAGCAGGGGACGGTCCTCCACCCGAACCTGTCCAACCTCCGCCTTCATGCGTGGAGATTGAGCGGCAACAGTTGACAGCATTTGCCCTTCCACCCAAAGTCTGCAATGTTATCTTGGCAGCCAGGCGTCCATCGACTAAAACTGTATACGCCTGTTGGAATAAATTTGTGGTATGGTGCACCAACAAATCTGTTGACCCCTTTTCTGCCCCTCTTTCAGAGGTTCTTCTATTCATTCTTTCCTTAGCCCAGCAGGGCTCTGCATTGGGCACCCTTAAGTGGTATCTGTCTGCCATTTCTGCCTTTCTTAGGCTTCCTGATCAGCCCTCACTCTTTAAATCTCCTCTTGTGAGTAGGTTCTTAAAGGGGCTCACCCACTTATTTCCTCCCACTCCCTTCATCATGCCGCAGTCGGATATTAATCTTGTGCTTACTTACTTGATGTGTACCCCCTTTGAGCCTATGCATAATTGTCCCTTACGGCTCCTCACATTCAGAACTGTCTTTCTCATCGCCATCACCTCTGCTCGCAGGGTGAGTGAGCTTCAGACCCTTTCTTCAAAGCCTCCATACTTGTCCATGCACCCCGACAAAGTGGTGTTACGCACTAGGGCTTCCTTCCTTTCTAAGGTGGTTACACCGTTTCATGTAGGCCAGGCCATCACTTTGCCTACCTTCTACGCACCCCCACATCCTTCCCATGAGGAGGAGAGACTCTACCGTCTGGACCCAAAAAGAGCATTGGCGTTCTATCTCAATCGTATTAAAGACATTCAGGTGGACGATCAACTCTTTGTTGGCTATGCGGGTGCGAGGAAAGGGAAGGCGGTGCAGAAACGTACCATCTCTCGATGGGTGCTTCTTTGCATCAAAATGTGCTACGCTTTGGCAAAAAAGCAACCTCCTGACAGCTTGCGGGCTCATTCTACCAGGGCCACTGCTGCATCCACTGCGTTAGCACGCGGAGTTCCTGTCCTGGATATCTATCAGGCAGCTACGTGGGCGTCTCTGCACACGTTTGCTAAGCATTACTACCTGGACAGTCAGGTCCGTCGGGACGGCTACTTTGGTCGTTCGGTGCTGCAGGACTTTCTAGTATGATCTTAGTTCGCAGCCCACCACCGAGGATGGCATTGCACTATTCTAAAGTAAGGAATCTGCAACTATAAGTCTCTATCTGATGTTCAAGTTACTTACCTTCGGTAATGAAATATCTGGTAGAGACATATTCTAGTTGCAGATTCCTTACCGCCCACCCATCCTCCCCGCTTGCGAACTGATTTCTAGGGACAGGGATTCCCCCTTTCAGGTCCTTAGCTCTGGCGCACCAATATCAGGGTTCTTAGCGGCTCTACGCTCTGGCGTGGAAAGTCGTTAAAAGAAACTGACATCACTGCGCGAGGGCAGCGTCTATGTACTATTCCCAACGTCATCACAGCGACCACGACCCCTACGATGCCTGTGGAGTCGACTGACGCCACCTACCGACGCGCAAGGGTATTGCTCGAAGAAAAAATCTCCGGATCTAGTCTGACGCCTGGGGGAAAATTCTAAGGTAAGGAATCTACAACTAGAATATGTCTCTACCAGATATTTAGTTACCGAAGGTAAGTAACTTGTACTTCAGTGTTAAAGATTGCAATCATGCCTCCGAAATCCAACAGCTGACTGTTGGACTAATACACTGTGGTAACATATCTGATGGAAAAACAAAACCTAAACGTTTCATAAACTGATTCACAATCATTCAAGGTCAAGTCACATTTCAAGCTCAGCGGGATATTATTAGGTCTAAAGAACAGACTCTGAGGCAAACACGTCCAAGACCTTGGACTGAAATGGCACATGATGTCTGTGTTTTGAGAATCCCCCTCCTGCCCCCTTCTCCATCCCAACAATGGGACTCGACCTCTCATATGCACAGAGAGGTCATTTTAATCATACATGAATTCACACTAAAATTACTGTTATATCCCTCCACCAAAATCACAAGTGCACAGAACGTGAAACTTCCTATCATTTAAAATTAGAGCCACCCATGGCCTTGACGCGAGGAAGCACAAAGAACATAATTCACAAAACTCAAAAAGTGTGCATAAGTTATTTGAAGTGCAATTAACGAAATCATAAGAATTAGGAAAAAGCCTGACCCTGATCCCCCTTCTAGAAACAACAACTTTTAGGAAAATCTAAACCCAAAACTCAAAATAGCCAAATCTGATCCGCCTACTGGGAACTGGGATCTCAACTGTTAAGTAGACGACTAAAAATGCATCCCAGATGTGTCTCACAGTGCCCGTTGCAACAGTGTAGACGATACCCCGGACCAACAAATTGTGCTGGAATGGTTCATGCCAATATTAACTTCAGTATTTGCTGCACTGAACCTTTAACAACTTACATTAAAATTGAATATTGATTTATAGTTCTGTATTTACGTCCAAGGTGTCATACAATCGTGATGTATTTTGTAGCTCTTCAATGTCACGGTCTAAAATAGAAACCACGCCGGGAATGGGCAGAATGGCCTGAAAACTTGAGCGACCTTGACAAATCCAACAGGTCTGACATTTTAATAGAAAACAAAGCTTTTCTTGGTCAAAGGACGTGAAGACACGGGTTTAGGGACAGTACGAAAGGGGGTTTGGGGGGGGGGGGGGGGGGTGTTACGGGCTTTGTTGAGAGCAGCTTGTGGCCGGCTGACACCTGGTGGTGCAGGGGGAATGAAGCGCCAATGAGCTGACAAAGGACAAAGCAGGCTCAGTTTGGCAGACTGGTAACCCCGGCTGAATAGGAAAGGGGTGATGCGGCCTTGGGTAGAGTGAAGGAGAAGAGGAAACATGTACAGGTGGCGCGGGCGTCGCAATGTTGGCCCCAAATAAAAGAAGCAGGCGCGAAAGCAGCGGCCTACACTGCCACCTATGGCCGGAGTAAACCTTTTTTAATGCCGCTCGATGAACAAGGCCTGCTCGACACTCCTCCCGGTCCATGATACAACAGCCAGCGACATCGGTGCTGCAGGTGCAGTGGCACGAGGGACCAAAGTCCTGGGGGGGTCTCTGAAACCCTGATAAATGGATTATATTGCTACCCCAGCAGCAGCCACAGGCGGCCGGTTTCCTTGACTGCACCAGGGCTCGTGGCACCCTTCTACGCTACTGACAACAGTGTCATTATTACAGTAAACAACCAAGCTACCTCCAAATAGTTTCTAGTAATTACCGATAATCACAGCACAGAACGTTCCAGTGCCATCATGAGGAGGTCGGCTGCCAGCGCTAAGTGGTACCCATGACCAAACTGGCATATACGACAGACAACTTCTGACGTGCTCGTATGCCCAGCAGTGGGAGAGTAAACAGCCACACTGAAACCTGAGAGACACGCCTCGAGTAATGTCCATGAATACCCAAGGCCCGCTCAACCAACAGTGCGCTCCTAATGGTGCCAGTGTGCCACTGCACACAAAGCAAAAAAACAAACAAACAAAAAAATGCAGTTGCTGTCAGCAGAAAAAGATTTTCAGGAGATAAGATCACCACCATCTGTTTGCTACACATTCAAGCTTGGAAAATGAAAACAGAACGCTGTTGACGTTTCTCTTGTTACGAGCTTACTCTGCACTGCTTTAAGGACTTGTTTAAATGAAATAAACACGTTCCGTGACGTCAAGAGAAACAGTCCTCCCCTACTTAGATAATCTAAATTTTTCTTGTATTAGCTGCACAGGGAGCACACACTTCATGAATAAAAACTGTTTTACAATTCTTGTACTTACATCTCTGTAGCCTTCAAGATGGTCTCCAGAAATAGTACCCACTACGTCTCTGCACCCAGCAGGGCAGTATCGGCTGAAAAGATAACGATGACTAATGTAAACGACTGCATTTTTTTAAATCATACTTCATTAAATACTTGTCAAACTTTGTTTTGTTTTTGCTGTTTACTAATTAACAATTTAGCACACCACACAAGAAAAATCATTCTTCACTGCTTGTGGTTTAGCAGCTGACCTTGGAGCCCAGGGATCTAGCTTTTAATCTCAGTTTGCAAGCTCACCACAGGTTGTGTCCTCTTATTGGACAGACACCTCTATTACCACAAGCCCTTTCTCTCTCTCTGTCCTGGAGGGCATTGGCAGAGAGTGTTTTGATGAACAGGCTCATCCGGAGGAGGGGGAGGTAGGAGATTCACTACAGTGAGTTACTGGCTCTGACTGCAGTACCTCGACCCCTCCCCTCGCAAACTCAGGGGGAAGAGTGAAAAGGCTGATTTGGAAGTGAAGTTGAGTAAACAGGCCAATCTGAGAATGATCAAAAACAGGAAATGTTTGCTAAAGATAGGTTGTCACTGTTTACTTTTATTGAATTATTTGTTTTGCACAGTGCGCACTACGGAACTCAAATCCTCGCTGGTGTTTGTGAGAATATGCGTTTGGAAGCTAGGAAATGGGCGGCAGTGTGTAAGATATAGCAATACTTTTTTTGTACTTTTTTCTGAAGGGCAAAAGATATGAGTGCTGGTGTTCGTCTGGAAGAGGTCTTCCCATAGGTGAGTGCCAGCTACTGGCATTACTAGTCCCTTCCACTCTTGTAGTTTCATTTACGTCCACCAAGGTAGAATATGCTGAGTGGAGGTCTGTGTAGGCTTGGTATCATTTGATTTTGTTCCACTGATATATCAGTGCATTGTCTTCTCAGTATCTGAAGTCTAGGCAGAATATTTTGAAGGGATACTGGATTTCTCTAGGCGCCACTGGACGTTGCTGTGGGTTTGGGTGAAATTCTTATTTTTGTGTAGTCTGTTAATTAGGAAGATTGTGCATTTAGTTGATTTGTCCTGGCATCGAGCAGCAGTATATAGAATTGCAGTGTTCAGGAAAAGATTTAACAAGTGCCCCGATTGCCATGAAGGTTTTCTGGAGAAATGAAAACAATGTCATTTAGAGTACCTTTCATTTTTGCTCTTTTTAGCTGTGATCAGTGACTTAGTTGGTACCTAGGTTTTTGACCTTGGTTTTGATTTGGGAAATTTCTCTTGAGGTCAGAGGAGAGCAGGTCAAGTATTTTTTTTAAGCAGGTGTGGTCTCAGTGCCAGGATTTCAGTCTTGGAGTGTTCCAGTTTATAGCTGTTTTGATTCATCCAGATTTGTAGTGCCTTAAGGCCATTTGTGAGATAATCCTCCCTGTCCTTTGTGGCTTGCTGGTTCGTTTGCATGACATCAGCCTAAGAGTGGAAGGAGACCGAGAACTTAGAAAGTCCATCACAAGTTTTATATGTGTGTGGAAGAGGAGGACTGAAGGAAGTGTCTGAGAGTATGGGGGCTGTAGGGACGGTATGCTAAGTCTCTCTAATGTGTTTCTTTGTAGCTGCGTATGAAGAAAGTTTTAAACCACTTTAGTGCGTGGTCAGTCACTGATGTGCGCTACAGACTGGAGATGGTGTAGCTGTGTGGAGTGATACACCATTTCAAAGGAACGAAAGATGTCAAAGATTATCAGCATGCCGAATCAGTCTTGGCAACCATGTCTTGATGTTGTTCCAGATGATGATATGGTTTCTATCCTGTGTTTGGCATAAAAGCCTGGTTAGGTAGGGTCAATGATGTTTTTGAGTCTAAGTGGGTGTAAAGGCGATTGCTTTCTCCGTGATTCTGGAAAGCCAGAGAGGCCTGCGAAAGAACAGAAATTGTTAAGCTCTGCAGGCTCAATTGTGGCAGCTTTTAGAAGCTGGACGGTCCTAAGGTGTTTAAGAAGGGAGGAGACCACTTGTTTTGTTGATAATTGCTGATAAGAAGGGGCCTAGATCTTCTACTAGTTTTGAAGAGATGGTGGCAGGTCAGGAGCCTCTTGCAGCATCATGCTGAAGTTGGTTGGGGTACATATGTGCAGGAGGAGCTCTGAGGTGGTGTTTGACTGGTTTGGAGGATGTAATGTTGAAAAGAATTGGGCAGCTTAGGGCAATGTAGAATGTGATTAGGGGGTGCCACAGCTCTTGGGATGGTTGCTGTTGCACACTTTAGGTTTGTGCATCTTTTAACCACTTTTAAAAGATCATAAGGGTAGGCGACTGGTTCCAGGACTAGTCCTATGGAGGGTGTTTTTTTTCCCCACAGAAAAGGGAGCCTTGTGATGATTGACTCATGGGCCTCATGGACAGAGAGCACTAGAAATGTAAATGTTACCACACAGATTTTAAGTTGCGACACAGTCTTTTTTAGCGAAATGTATTAGAATCAGGGGTTGTGTGTTTGACTCAGGATTGGTTTCTAGATGGGGCATATTTATTTACAATTTAAGACATGGCCAAGAAGAAGGATTTAAGAACGAGAGAGCTTTTATTGTGGATACAGGCAGAGCAAGCTGATCACAACAGTATTCATACTATTAACTCCTCTTTTTAAAAGTAAGCAAAGATAAACATTGTGTGCAACTGTACGGCCCCTGTGCTTGGCCCCTGGTCGTGGTTCATTCTTTTGTGTTAAGAAAGAACATTGTGAGGGTGGACTGAAATTAACAATGAACTATAAGCACTGCTGAGCATGCAGAAGTTACTGATCTCGGAGGAGCCCACTCGGAAAACAGATGCAATTTAATTTCTATAACTAATCGTTGTGCAAGCTATTGCACAAATGCACAAGGCACTCAAACCTAAAATGCCATGGAGTCACCAGATTGTGAAAATCAAGCAAAATCCTGCGAGGGATTGAATGCTCTCTGAAGGAGGCAGTGCCATAGCTTGGATCCAGAATTGTTTTGAGGGCCTAAAACACTGGTGCCGATCATATGACGGATATCCACTTCTTAACGGGAAACAGATTATAAAGGGTTGAAACAGTGTCTCAAAGTTAGTAGGGAGGAGGCCAGCATGTATGATGGCACCAGCACTGGTCAATCTTGCTACGTAATCAAAGGTTTCAGTGACGGATCGGATGCAACTTTGGACCCAGCTGGAAGCTTTGTGTACAGCTTTTACCCTGCCCACACTAACTACTTATTTGGGGGAGGTAGCAGAAACCATGAAAGCAAATAACAGAGCTGGAGTCTTAAATCGCTCACAGATGAGCCACAAGGAGCAAGAGAGGATGTATAAAAACTACATTAGCCAAAGGCTCTTCTCTGATTGGAACTTCAGTGCTGCGATGCTAGAGAAAATGTCAGTCATAAGAAGGCTGCCACACGAAGGCTGAGAAAAGACTTCAAAAGTGCGGATTCAGAAAGGTCCTACTAGTTAAACTATAAGTAGGTTCAAGGGCAGCAAGTACTGATAGGAGTACATTTGCTCTTTAATGAGGATCATTCAGTTTATCCAGGTAATCTTCCTACCAAGTTAACTCAGCAAAGTCAATTGCAGGCAGCATATTACATGATGGATATCAAGGAGTAAAATGTGTTTTTCTCTTTACGAAATGAAAGCTTTTCTCTAATGACAGAATGTAGTACTCCAACTATCTATCGTTAGATATCTAAAGAAACAAGTCATCTGCGTTTCTGTTCTCCAAGGACTACATCAATTCTTCCCAGCCGTGGATGATCTTTTAAGCCTATAGGTACCTTCTGGCTTTCCACATCCAGTATTCTGTTTTGAAGATCCCCCAGTTTAGTACATCTCTTTCATACTTACTGGTTGTAGGTGCACCAGTTGCCTTCCACATTTCTGCTATACCTCTCTTAGCCACGACTAACACAAAAGCTAGAAACTTAGTGCTTGTTCTCATCCTTTTGGGTCTGGGGATGACACGCCTGGCCACCCAGTCCCATTCCCCATAAGCAACGAAACCTCCTCAAACAATTTAGCTGTGTGTGAACAGGACCACATAACGTGGTAAATCCCACTTCTCCTATGCCACATCTCAGGCAGGAGCTGACTGAATCATGGCTAATCTCGCACAGCCTCTATGTACTATGATACACTGTAAATAATTACAACACATTTCTCGAGAACTTGGGTGTTATTTCAGTTTTATTTTGCACTTTTCCTCCTCCAAATTCCCTCCTGAATCCCTGGACCAAATCACGGACAATCCTTCCAACTTGTTGTTATATACTCTCAAAATGATTGATATAGTATTGTGATTAGCGATAATTGAGACTATAAATTAACAGCGAACCACGGATGGGCTTTGGCAGGGACATCTTAAGGGTTTTGGGGGCCCTGGGCCAAACGTGTTTTGGGGCACCTGTTTGGAGCAGCTTTGAATTTAAGATCCAATTGCATCTTTTTCATGCCCTCTTTGGCCAGGTCACCGGTACTGCACAGGCACATTCCTCCAAATTCTAAATGTGTTTCCAACTAATATTCAGGGATAGTGATGTGTGTTTTCAATATTGTAATATAGCAATAGCTCACTAATATTACTGCAAATAATCTCTGCAACCGATTTACATTTCCCATGTGTGAGGTCCATTTTTGATATAAAAGGAACTTTTTTTAAAATGATGTTGCATAGTGATGAAAAACAAACATTTCTTTGCAAAATGTCTATAATGGACTCCCACACTTCACTGGTATAACTCGTATATTCAAAATAAATTAATGGAAAATTGCATTTACAACAATCTATGTTTAAGAACTATTCAATATTGATGAGAGCAGGACTGTGTGGAGAACAAAGCTAGATCTATCAGGGGGGCCCTCTGACAGCTTGGGGCCCTGTCCCAGAGTCCACTTAGACCACTTCTTTAAATGGGGTTCAGACTCTAGGAGCTCACCCATGAGCTGAACACTGAAAATATTTGGCATGTAAATCATTTAACAAACAGCACGTTAGAATATAGTAAAATGTTTTCAGAATTCAAAAAAGCATAATTCTTTTGACAAGGCCAAACTTTTCAGGTTAGTACACCAGATAGGATCTCTGCATTAACTATGTATTAATAGCGAGAGCCTTCAAAAAGAAATTGAACAACATTCCTGCGGCCACCATGATGACAATGCTATTGGTGAACTAAGAGGCAAGTCGGTTATCATGGGTACCCTGAATGTGGTCTAGATTTGTATTATACAAAGAGCAACATTATGACATACTAAATGAAGAGCAAGCGAGTTCAGTGCACAATCTGAACTCATGTATCTGAAGGAGCCTCGATGTATGATAATGAGCAACAAGGAGACTGTGCAATAAAGTGTTTCACACAATTTAAGCAGGGAATGTGGAAATGATCCCATATCTTCTAGTTTCATGCAGTGCATTTCAGTCACGATATGGGTATCTCTTTCTGACGTTAAAGTTTAATGCTTTGACCCTTATTGTTTTGAGACTAGATTAGCACAATCGTGCCAGGCAGAATTGACATTTTAGTTTTGGCATTTTCACATGGTGCTAACCTTGCCCAGTGACATCTGTGAGCTTCTCAACAACCACAGACTACTTCACACCTTTATTAATATTTTTTTAGTGACACAGAGATTTGGCGGATTTACAAGATGCAGGACTGAGGTCGGTTCACCATTTTACATGGTTGGCATTTGTGGCTATTAAGCAACATGGCATCCCATGAAAGTGTGGCTCGTTTCGGGCTCCAAGTTCTAAGAGGACCTCGAACTTAACCAGAGCCAAGCATGTGGCTCGAGCTTTCAGTTGCTCACCTACACCTAATCGTGATGGCTTTTTTCCATTTCCCAATGACAGTATCATCTGCTGTACCACATTTGTAGGCCATTTTGCGATTTAGTGCCCTATAATGTTGATGGACCCATTGATAAAATTCCATGCATTAAAAAAACAGTCCTTTTGGGATATTGTAGAACATGTTGAATCTTGACATATCATAAGCATAACTCCTACATACAGAAACCGTGGCGTCTAAGCTCTTGCCTCTTTTCATATTTGTATATCAAGCTTACTTGCAAGTGTTGTTATTCCTTTAATGCCAATGCTTGGGGCTTATGTTGCCTTCACATCTAATGTTATTAGCCATCAATAATAACAGTATTCAGTGGGTGCTGCTTGTTGATTCTATCTCCATGCACATCATTCCTTTAATAGAAAGATGGCCAATAACTCCTGTCTTTGGGTGTCTTCCAAGATTTAGCTTACTTCTGATGAGGTGGTGGCAAAGCACGATCCAGCA
The DNA here is from genome assembly GCF_031143425.1 of Pleurodeles waltl. Lineage (NCBI taxonomy): Eukaryota > Metazoa > Chordata > Amphibia > Caudata > Salamandridae > Pleurodeles > Pleurodeles waltl. The sequence goes on along the minus strand of NC_090444.1, from coordinate 1,145,779,453 downwards.
ACCCACTGCAATTGTGCTGCCAGGTAACAGAATTCAAAGCTGGGTAGCCCTAGTCCACCTTTGCTCCATGGGAGCTGGAGCTTACAATGAGAAACTATCGGTCAGAACCCCATAACAAACACCAGTATACGCTAGTTCAAGGAACAACCTACTTGGTACTCAAATGGGTAGGTTTTCAAAATGAAAATGTCAAAAACAATCATCAGTTTCACAAACACAAACCTTCCTTCATAGACAACAGAGGTGAAATAAAAATATATACAATCGCATCCCTCTCATGGTTGCCAAAACCCTCAAATTTTGACTTCAAATATATAAAAATTCACTATTCAAAAGGTAATGAAAGGTATCTGTTTCCACACTGAGGCAATCGAGGTGATGAGGGGTGCATACCAGCTTATACCGAACACATCAAGAATACCTAGGGCTCTCCCAAAGTACACAGAGCCTAGACACCATCCCAAATTGTTCTATTTTATCTACGAGCGGTTTTTACCCTCTGTTAATATCACCTGTCTCCCTGCTACTTTTCTGATTAATCAGAGAGAGAACCATTGCACCACCCCACTCACCAGATGCCATCCTGTGCAGAAGAGTATATTGTCACAAGTGGTTCTCTTGCATACCTCACTATATCAAATCTTTGTATGACCCTCATGATCAGGATGTTAATGTCATGATCACACTGTTGTACTTGGACATCTGTAGGGATGATGGCTTTAGCTAAAGGTACAGATCTCATGCAAGTAAAGAATGCAGGTTCTAGTCTCCACTCTGAAATTCATATATTGTTTTCTTCAGAGCTAGGTGATGCTTGCATGGGAACGTGAATTTAAGAATCTGCCCATCAATGAACGTATAACGGAATGGTACTCTGCCCTACTGTCGCAAAATGTCAGGCGGTCCATTCTGTAATGCAAAGATTTCTATCGGACATTAATTTTAAGAACTAAGTCTCTGGATGCCTTTTGTCATGGTGTTGGTAATGTGGAAAAACGTCAGCCCCAAACTGGTCCATTCTGATTTCACTACTTGTTTTTTCCTTTTAAACTTCTTTTGACAAATAAATATTTTCTAACCCTAGTGGTGCCTTGTATTATGCATCTCCTATTTTTCTAGCAGTTTCACCTGTTTTCGTTACTGTAGGAAGTTGGCTCTGTATGTGCTATTTCAAAGTAAGGAATAGCATGCACAGAGTCCAAGGGTTCCCCTTAGAGGTAAGATAGTGGCAAAAAGAGATAATACTAATGCTCTATTTTGTGGTAGTGTGGTCGAGCAGTAGGCTTATCAAATGAGTAGTGTTAAGCATTTGTTGTACATACACACAGGCAATAAATGAGGAACACACACTCAGAGACAAATCCAGCCAATAGGTTTTATTATAGAAAAATATCTTTTCTTAGTTTATTTTAAGAACCACAGGTTCAAATTCTACATGTAATATCTCATTTGAAAGGTATTGCAGGTAAGTACTTCAGGAACTTTAAATCATTACATTTGCATGTATACTTTTTACATAAAACACAATAAGCTGTTTTAAAAGTGGACACAGTGCAATTTTCACAGTTCCTGGGGGAGGTAAGTTTTTGTTAGTTTTCACAGGTAAGTAAGTCACTTACGGGTTTCAGTTTTTGGTCCAAGGTAGCCCACCGTTGGGGGTTCAGAACAACCCCAAAGTTATCACACCAGCAGCTCAGGGCCGGTCAGGTGCAAAGGTCAAAGAGGTGCCCAAAACACATAGGCTATAATGGAGAGAAGGGGGTGCCCCGGTTCCAGTCTGCCAGCAGGTAAGTACCCGCGTCTTCGGAGGGCAGACCAGGGGGGTTTTGTAGGGCACCGGGGGGGGGACACAAGTCCACACAGAAAGTACACCCTCAGCAGCGCGGGGGCGGCCGGGTGCAGTGTGCAAACAAGCGTCAGGTTTCCTTTACTTTTCAATGGGAGACCAAGGGGTCTCTTCAGCGATGCAGGCAGGCAAGGGGGGGGGGCTCCTCGGGGTAGCCACCACCTGGGCAAGGGAGAGGGCCTCCTGGGGGTCACTCCTGCACAGAAGTTCCGTTTCTTTAGGGGCTGGGGGCTGCGGGTGCAGGGTCTTTTCCAGCCGTCGGGAAATGGAGTTCAGACAGTCGCGGTCAGGGGGAGCCTGGGGATTCCCTCTGCAGGCGTCGCTGTGGGGGCTCAGGGGGGACAACTTTGGTTACTCACAGTCGTAGAGTCGCCGGAGGGTCCTCCCTGAGTTGGTTGTTCTCCACCAGTCGAGTCGGGGTCGCCGGGTGCAGTGTTGCAAGTCTTACGCTTCTTGCGGGGAGTTGCAGGGGTCTTTAAATCTGCTACTTGAAACAAATTTGCAGTTCTTTTGGAGCAGTGCCGCTGTCCTCTGGAGTTTCTTGGTCTCTTGGAAGTAGGGCAGTCCTCTGAGGATTCAGAGGTCGCTGGTCCTGGAGAAAGCGTCGCTGGAGCAGGGTTCTTTAGAAGGCAGGAGACGGGCCGGTAGGACTGGGGCCAAAGCAGTTGGTGTCTTCTTTCTTCTTCTGCAGGGGTTTTCAGCTCAGCAGTCTTCTTCTTCGGTAAGTTGCAGGAATCTAAAATCTTAGGTTCAGGGAAGCCCTTAAATACTAAATTTAAGGGCGTGTTTAGGTCTGGGGGGTTAGTAGCCAATGGCTACTAGCCCTGAGGGTGGGTACACCCTCTTTGTGCCCCCTCCCAAGGGGAGGGGGTCACATCCCTAATCCTATTGGGGGAATCCTCCATCTGCAAGATGGAGGATTTCTAAAAGTTAGAGTCACTTCAGCTCAGGACACCTTAGGGGCTGTCCTGACTGGCCAGTGACGACTCCTTGTTGTTTTCTTTGTTTCCTCCAGCCTTGCCGCCAAAAGTGGGGGCCGCGGCCGGAGAGGGCGGGCAACTCCACTAAGCTGGAGTGTCCTGCGGTGCTGTGACAAAGGGGTGAGCCTTTGAGGCTCACCGCCAGGTGTTACAGCTCCTGCCTGGGGGAGGTGTTAGCATCTCCACCCAGTGCAGGCTTTGTTACTGGCCTCAGAGTGACAAAGGCACTCTCCCCATGGGGCCAGCAACATGTCTCTAGTGTGGCAGGCTGCTGGAACCAGTCAGCCTACACAGATAGTCGGTTAAGTTTCAGGGGGCACCTCTAAGGTGCCCTCTGTGGTGTATTTTACAATAAAATGTACACTGGCATCAGTGTGCATTTATTGTGCTGAGAAGTTTGATACCAAACTTCCCAGTTTTCAGTGTAGCCATTATGGTGCTGTGGAGTTCGTGTAAAACAGACTCCCAGACCATATACTCTTATGGCTACCCTGCACTTACAATGTCTAAGGTATTGCTTAGACACTGTAGGGGCACAGTGCTCATGCACTGGTGCCCTCACCTATGGTATAGTGCACCCTGCCTTAGGGCTGTAAGGCCTACTAGAGGGGTGACTCATCTATACCTGCATAGGCAGTGAGAGGCTGGCATGGCACCCTGAGGGGAGTGCCATGTCGACTTACTCGTTTTGTTCTCACCAGCACACACAAGCTGGCAAGCAGTGTGTCTGTGCTGAGTGAGGGGTCTCCAGGGTGGCATAAGACATGCTGCAGCCCTTAGACACCTTCCCTGGCATCAGGGCCCTTGATACCAGAGGTACCAGTTACAAGGGACTTATCTGGATGCCAGGGTGTGCCAATTGTGGAATCAAAAGTACAGGTTAGGGAAAGAACACTGGTGCTGGGGCCTGGTTAGCAGGCCTCAGCACACTTCCAATTCAAAACATAGCATCAGCAAAGGCAAAAAGTCAGGGAGTAACCATGCCAAGGAGGCATTTCCTTACAGTTACTATGGAGGAACATGTGACGCACGGCCCTTCATCAAATTAGGTGAGTATTAATAACATGAACATAAGCATCACAGTCATGCACTCTACTTTTCAAAAGCTAACAAAAACGGATAAAAAAAGGTTCTCAGGATTGGAATAAACATGGCGGGTACGCTTACAGATGTTACTTAAAGGACATGGCCAAATGGGGAATCAGCACAGCAAAGTTAGATGGAAGCCACTCACAGTACACAATGTAGCTAATGATTGCAGGAAACTTAAACCGGCATCACACTGAACGTACCATGCCAGCAGCAATACCTCTGAAAAGCAACTCCATCCTCAGCTACGTTCGGAAGCCATTACACTAGCTAGTGGCTGTGGCCACATTTGGGAGATATAAGAAATGAAGCTCACAACTGCGGTCGAGATTCCACGGTACGAACACACCTGTGCTATTGGTCTATGAAGATGGACCTGATCTTCCACAGACTGGTAATCCACATATGATCAAGAAAATGATTCTTCGCAAGGACAGTAAGGAGGAGTCTCTCAAAGAGTATAATGAAAGAGTATAATGGTGTGCAGTACTGGGTCATCAAACCTTTGCACTAGACAGATGCTATATAGAAACAGACGAAACAAAACAGCAAGGAACTCGTATCAAGAACTTCTTGAAAATCAGCTGGAAGGGTGGTGCTGAACTGGTTCTAAAAGGGAAATTCCTTTATTAAATTTAACTCCAGAGAATGGCATAATAGAATCAAGAGGTTTGGAATACTTCAGGAGTTACTTTTGCCAAGGATCTGAATTTATTTTTTCGCCCCATACAGTTAAATGAATCAAAGAGGAGCCACACAAAGTTTTTGGTCCAAGTCTCAATGCTGATGACTTTGCCTCTGGTGCGGAAACCTTGTTAGAGCATATCGTCAAGTTAACCTCATAAAATTGTAGTTTTCAAACAGGACACACCACCAACTTGCAATTGATGATGCTAAATGGTGATCAAATATTGTGGTTAACGGCAGCTCGAGGTTGAACATTGCTTGGTGCAGGGACAAATCACTCCTTATTGAGCTATTCATGTTTTGGTAGATGTGAACATCCTGCTTGCCACAGCACTCTGTTGCTGATCAAAATAAAACAGGTAACAGTTGAAATTCAGATGTGTGCAGAAAAGAAACTGACAAAGCTGACAATACCCATATTCTACCACTATCCTACTGTACCCACCGCTTCTCTACCAATTCCATCACTCCATCACTGAATACTCAGATGAGTTCTCCAACCCCAAGATAGCCAGGAAATTGTTCTCCTGAGCACCCAATTGAATCTACTGGGCTTTCAAATCATGTCTTGACAAGAAATGAACAAACAAGATACCTAGGTAAATGAGCCCTGAAGATTAGGAGAATATTTAGTCAGACATAGCAGTACTTAAAGTATGAAAAGGAATTCGGTCACATATTTACCTGAACTCTGACTCAGCAAAATGGTTTGATTTTTCCAAACATGTGACTAGATCTATTGAAAAAAAAAAAAGGTTAGCTGGATCAGAAATAATGGGAGCGTGAAATATTTAAATACCAATGGTAAAAATGGCATGGAATTAAACGCCACATGCTTACAATAAGGAAATTATATTTAGGTGAGGAGCACACCATTATAATTTGCAGTGCATTACTAGAATGCACGTAACAGTAAAAAATGGCTGATTGGTCTCTCGTGCTGGCAAAATAATTAAATGTGACTATTGATAAAAAATAATTACGCCCCAGACACCACTTCAAAGTTCACTGTACACCCTATCGCCACTTCAGATTCATCATATAACTTTTAAAATCAGTGCTCCAAAATTGGGTACATTACTGCTCCACAGTTTTCACAAATTGGCGCTGTACAGTCTTATTTCTATGAAAGGTGATACATCCTGATAGATGAAGAACATCGGAAAAGAAACTTACCTTTAAAATGTTTGGAAGGAGACAAGGACGATCAAGTTGACCTTTCTCCTGGTTGCTTTAGAAGAACCTATTTATGTAAGGCGCTTCATAGAAACGAAGAATGCAAAACACTCGCAAAAAGCCCATGCTAAACCTTGCCCACATTTGTTGTAAGAAAGACAAGAATATTTTGTGACAAAAATCCTATATCACAAGAAACAAACAAGAGTATTTGTTTTACCACTATTAGGAGCAAAGTAGTTATTACTCACCAATGAATGCAAACCGCTCCTCCACCTGTCTATCAGCAACACAGTGAGGCAGTAAGGGAACTTATCCCACAATTTAGAAATAAATCGAATTGATAACTACACTTAATAGCCCTGCGTTCTCCATGGTTCTCTGACTGGACAGGTTCACTGCCAACTATGACTGAGCCATAAACCCAAGAAGGCAAATCTAATTGCCTCCTATTCTCTGCTTCACAAATGAGAATTACACAAAATAGACAAGCATCCACTCTTAAAACGTTGATAAAACAGATGAAATGGTCGATTTTTCTTCATCAAATCAATAACTTTATTACCTATTTTAATTGCTTCTGTGACCGAACCCAATATTCAACGTGTGATCTTAGCAGATTTTTCAATGCTGGTTAGTTAAATGGCTTCTCTAGCCTAGAATTTATGCAGATTAGGTGTCTGATCAACAGAGCCGAACAAAGCTACACAATAACTAGCAAATCCTCCAGGAAAAAAGAGGGTGGGTGTTACAGGATAGGTGTCTAAAACAAGAAGGGATACATTGGAGAAGAGGATCCTAGAGGGTTTGGAAGTCGGGAGGGGTGGCCAGGGGAAAGATATGAGGAAATGTCAATATGCTTTGCGGAGAAGAGATTCTTCTTTGAAAGGGGGAGGAAGGTGTCGGATTTGAACTGTAAGGATTACAGGTCCTATATTCTTGGGGAGCAGCAGAGGGGTTGCTGTCTGGTTTTCTCCTTCTTCCAACTCTTGCCTTCCAATCTTCCAATATAGCAGCTCAGAAAGAGGCTGGACCCGTCAGAGATTCCGATCCTTTGAGGCCGGGCAAGAAAAGATCTACGGTTGACAGTATGTAAATGATAGTTTGTCTTGAAGGTAATGTGGGCTGGCAGGTAGAGCCAGTGGTGTGTAGCAAGTGGGTATGATCCTGTCAAACCTCTGGAAACCCAATATTAGGTAGGCTGCAACGTGGAGGACACACTTTGAGTGGTGAAATAGATTTTCTGAATTCATAGCAGCAGGACATTGCATCCATGAAGGTACTACGCATTTGAAGTCTGGTTCCAGAATGAAAGACTTTACTTTCTGAAGCCCCAATAGTTTGTGTCAAATGTTTTTCAGCTTTGAGCAATGTTAAGCGAGAAGCTAAGGAAGTTGTCAATGGGGAATCCAACTGACGTGGCATTGCTGCAAAGACGAATTACCTTTCGATCACTTATGATCCAATCCATTATTTTGAATGTATTTTCTAAAAGAGTCAGTGGGATGGAAGGTCCCTTCTACTAAGGATGCAGGACTCTCACTGACACTAAAGTACATGTAATAGATCCAAATAGGATTGTGTCATGAGTGAGCCACCGAGGACAGGGATGCGTTAGGTAAATTTGTCACATGACTGAAAAGATACAGACCTACAGTCCTGCAACAGGTGCAAACACATCTGGAGACATCTACAATAGTATGCATAACGAGTGTGTAACTACAGTGTAGAATGAAAATGTCACTTACCCAGTGTACATCTGTTCGTGGCATCAGTCGCTGAGATTCACATGGTATGCATGAGCTCGCCATCTGGTGTTGGGTCGGAGTGTTACAAGTTGTTTTTCTTCGAAGAAGTGTTTTCGAGTCACGGGACCGAGTGACTCCTCCTTCTGTGCTCATTGCGCATGGGCGTCGACTCCATCTTCGATTGTTTTCCCCGCAGAGGGTGAGGTAGGAGTTGTACTATAGTAATAGTGCCCGCGCAATGAAAAATGTAAGTATGTACCTATTAAAGGATTAAGTAATATATATACAAATGTACAAAATTGAAGGTAACTTCTGAACTGCTACAGGCTTCCGGGGAGGTGGGTGGGTCCATGTGAATCTCAGCGACTGATGCCACGAACAGATGTACACTGGGTAAGTGACATTTTCAGTTCGATGGCATCTGTCGCTGTAGATACACATGGTATGCATAGACTAGTAAGCAGTTAGTTCCCCATAAGCGGTGGTTTAGCCTGTAGGAGTAGAAGTTGTCTGAAATAGAGTTCTTAATACAGCTTGACCTACTGTAGCTTGTTGTGCGGATAGCACATCTATACAGTAGTGTTTGGTGAATGTGTGAGGCGTAGACCAAGTGGCTGCCTTACATATTTCCTGCATTGGGATGTTTCCTAAAAAGGCCATTGAAGCACCTTTTTTCCTTGTTGAATGTGCCCTGGGAGTAATGGGCAGTTGTCTTTTTGCTTTAAGGTAGCAGATTTGGATGCATTTAACTATCCATCTGGCTATACCTTGTTTTGATATTGGGTTACCTGCATGAGGTTTTTGGAATGCAATAAATAGCTGTTTAGTTTTTCTGATGTTCTTTGTTCTGTCAATGTAGTACATTAATGCTCTTTTGACATCTAATGTATGTAGTGCTCTTTCAGCCACAGAATCTGGCTGTGGGAAAAATACTGGTAGTTCTACCGTTTGATTTAGATGGAATGGTGAAATAACTTTTGGTAAAAATTTTGGATTAGGTCGTAGGACGACCTTATTTTTATGTATTTGTATAAAAGGCTCTTGTGTTGTGAACGCTTGAATTTCACTTACTCTTCTTAGAGATGTAATGGCGATGAGAAAGGCAACTTTCCAGGTTAGGAATTGTATTCCGCAAGAGTGCATGGGTTCGAAAGGTGGGCCCATGAGTCTTGTTAGAACCACGTTTAGGTTCCATGAAGGAACAGGTGGTGTTCTTGGTGGTATAATTCTTTTAAGCCCTTCTATAAATGCTTTGATAACTGGTATCCTATACAAGGAAGTTGAATAGGTAGTTTGCAGGTATGCAGATATTGCTGCAAGGTGTATTTTAATAGAAGAGAAGGCTAGCTTTGCTTTTTGTAAATGGAGCAAGTAATTTACTATATGTTTTGGAGTTGCATCTAGCGGTTGTATCTGATTATGATGGCAGTACCAAACAAATCTTTTCCACTTACTTGCGTAGCAGTGTCTAGTGGATGGCCTTCTGGCCTGCTTTATGACTTCCATACACTCTTGGCTAAGTTGTAAGTGTCCGAATTCTAGGATTTCAGGAGCCAGATTGCTAGATTCAGCGATGCTGGGTCCGGGTGTCTGATCTGTTGGTTGTGTTGCGTTAACAGATCTGGTTTGTTGGGCAGTTTGATGTGTGGTACTACAGACAGATCTAGCAGTGTTGTGTACCAGGGTTGTCTTGCCCAAGTCGGTGCTATTAAAATGAGTTTGAGTTTGTTTTGACTCAATTTGTTTACTAGGTAAGGAAGGAGAGGGAGAGGAGGAAAAGCGTAAGCAAATATTCCTGACCAGTTCATCCATAGGGCATTGCCTTGGGATTGCTTGTGTGGGTATCTGGACGCGAAGTTTTGGCATTTTGCGTTCTCTTTTGTTGCAAATAAGTCTATTTGTGGTGTTCCCCAGAGTGTGAAGTAGGTGTACAGAATCTGTGGGTGGATTTCCCATTCGTGGACTTGCTGGTGATCTCGAGAGAGATTGTCTGCCAGCTGATTCTGGATCCCCGGAATAAACTGTGCTATTAGACCAATCTGATGGTGGATTGCCCACTTCCATATTTTTTGAGCTAACAAGCTTAACTGCGTTGAATGTGTTCCTCCTTGTTTGTTTAGATAATACATCGTTGTCATGTTGTCTGTTTTGACAAGGATGTATTTGTGGGTTATGATTGGTTGGAAAGCTTTTAGTGCTTGAAAAACTGCTAATAATTCTAGATGATTTATATGCAGTTTTGTTTGATGTATGTTCCATTGTCCTCTTATGTTGTGTTGATTGAGATGTGCTCCCCACCCTGTCATGGAAGCATCTGTTGTTATTACGTACTCTGGCACTGGGTCTTGGAAAGGCCGCCCTATGTTTAAATTTATACTGTTCCACCATAGAAGCGAGAGGTAAGTTTGGCGGTCTAGCAACACCAGATCTAGAAGGTGACCCTGTGCTTGAGACCACTGTGAGGCTAGGCACTGTTGTAAGGGCCTCATGTGCAGTCTTGCGTTTGGGACAATGGCTATGCATGAGGACATCATGCCTAGGAGCTGTAGTATTGTTCTTGCTTGTATTGTTTGGTTTGGAGACATGTGTTGAATGACCCTGTTGAAATTGTGGATCCTTTGTGGAGTTGGCGTTGCTACTCCTTTTGTCGTGTCTATTATGGCTCCTAGATATTGCTGTACTTTGCTTGGCAGAATGTTTGATTTTGCAAAGTTGACGGTGAACCCTAGTTTGTAGAGGGTTTGTATGACTTGATTTGTGTGGTTTGAGCATTGTGTGAGCGAACTGGTTTTGATTAGCCAGTCGTCTAGATACGGGAACACATGTATTTGCTGCCTTCTGATGTGTGCAGCGACTACTGCTAGGCATTTTGTGAATACTCTTGGAGCGGTTGTTAAACCAAAAGGCAATACTTTGAATTGGTAATGTATTCCTTTGAATACAAACCTTAGATATTTCCTGTGTGATTGATGTATTGGTATATGGAAATATGCGTCCTTGAGGTCTAGGGTTGTCATGTAGTTGTGTTTTTTGAGCAATGGTAACACTTCTTGTAGTGTGACCATGTGAAAGTGGTCTGATTTGATGAATGTGTTTACTACTCTGAGGTCTAGAATTGGTCTCAGTGTTTCGTCCTTTTTTGGTATCAAGAAGTACAGTGAATAAACTCCTGTGTTTATTTGTGTGCTTGGTACTAATTCTATTGCATTTTTTTGCAGTAGTGCTTGAACTTCTATCTCTAGAAGCTGTGAATGGTATTTTGTTAAATTTTGTGATTTTGGTGGTATGTCTGGAGGGAATTGCAGGAATTCTATGCAATAACCATGCTGGATAATTGCTAGGACCCATGTGTCTGTAGTTATTTTGTCCCATGCTTCGTAATATTGACGTATCCTCCCCCCCACTGGTGTTGTGTGGGAGGGGTGTGTGACATGTGAGTCACTGCTTGTTGGTAGTGGTTTTGGGGCTTTGAAATCTTCCCCTATTCCTAGGGAATTGCCCCCCTCTATACTGGCCCCGAAAACCTCCCCTGTACTGTCCCTGGTAGGTGGGCGGTGCGGACTGTGAGGTGCTAGCTTGTGTGGCCTGACCCCGAAACCCTCCTCTAAAAGGTGTTTTGCGGAAGGTGTTATAAGATCCTCTGCTCTGCGGGGAATAGAGTGCGCCCATGGCCTTGGCAGTGTCAGTGTCTTTCTTGAGCTTTTCTATGGCTGTGTCGACCTCCGGACCGAACAGAAGTTTTTCGTTTACTGGCATGTTAAGCACTGCCTGCTGAATTTCTGGCTTGAATCCAGACGTCCTGAGCCATGCGTGCCTACGGATGGTAACCGACGTATTAATGGTTCTTGCGGCCGTGTCTGCTGCATCCATGGAGGAGCGTATTTGATTGTTGGAAATGTTTTGACCCTCCTCAACAACCTGTTTTGCTCTTTTTTGCAGATCTTTTGGGAGATGTTCAATGAGATGCTGCATCTCATCCCAGTGGGCTCTGTCGTATCGCGCTAGCAGCGCTTGTGAATTTGCGATGCGCCACTGGTTTGCTGCTTGGACAGCAACCCTCTTCCCGGCTGCATCGAACTTCCTACTTTCTTTATCTGGGGGAGGTGCATCCCCAGAAGTGTGTGAGTTTGCCCGTTTTCTGGCAGCCCCTACCACCACAGAGTCTGGTGGCAGCTGAGAGGTGATGAATACAGGGTCCGTAGGAGGCGCCTTATACTTTTTGTCCACCCTAGGCGTCACTGCCCTACTTTTAACTGGCTCCTTGAAAATGTCCTTTGCATGGCGTAGCATGCCTGGGAGCATCGGCAGGCTTTGGTAGGAGCTGTGGGTTGAAGAGAGGGTGTTAAATAAAAAATCATCCTCTACTTGTTCCGAGTGTAGTTCCACATTATGGAATAGTGCTGCTCTAGCCACCACTTGTGAGTAGGCTGTGCTGTCTTCCGGTGGTGATGGCCTAGTTGGGTATGTGTCTGGGCTGTTATCAGACACTGGTGCGTCGTACAAGTCCCACGCATCCTGATCTTGTTCATCGTGGCTCATGGCGGTGTGAGCTGGCGAATGTGACGGGGTGTAAGTTGGCGAAGCCGGAGTTACAGGTGGAGGCGAGGGAGGAGGTGTTACCTTTTGTGCTGTTTGTTGCTGAGGAGTAAACTGAAGCGTTCTCTTTCGTTTGACAGGTGGAAGGGTACTGATCTTCCCAGTCCCCTGCTGAATAAAGATACGCTTTTGCGTGTGATCCACGTCAGTGGATTGCAGTTCTTGTTCAAATCTATGTTTCTTCATTTGAGAAGACATAGAATGCTCTTCAGTGTAGGAGCCAGAAACAGGGTCTGATGTCGCTTTTTTCGGCTCCGAAAACCCTGTCGATTGTTTTTTCGGCTCCGAGGTAACCTTCCTCTTTTTCTGTGCCGAAAATTCTTGGCCTCTATGGTCTTCGGCGCCACTGTCTCGGCGTCGATCCGTGTCGACACCGAACTCTCGGTGTCGATGCTTCTGTTTAGCACTCTCTCGGTCTCGAGGAGGCTGCGTGCCGGTGTCTCGACCGGAGTCGGACGATCTCGACACTGAATGGGCCTTTTTCGGTGCCGATTGTTGGTCACCGAGAATTTGGGTGGAGCCATGGCCGGTTGGCAGTGGCGTCCCCTGGGCCTTCTTTCCTTTTTTAAGGTTTGATCTCGACGTCTTACTCACAGTTCTTGTAGAGTGTAGCTCGTCGGAGTCTGAATCCTGGATGGAAAAGGATTCCTCCTGTTCCTCTTCTGTCTCGAACTGTCGACGCTCTTTTGGCGTGGACGCCATCTGCAGTCTTCTCGCTCGACGGTCGCGCAGAGTTTTTCGGGACCGGAACGCCCGACAGGCCTCACAGGATTCTTCGCTGTGCTCGGGTGACAGGCACAGATTACAGACCGAGTGTAGGTCCGTATAAGGATATTTGTTGTGGCATTCGGGGCAGAATCGAAACGGGGTCCGTTCCATCGGCGTTGTCCTCCACGCGGTCGGGCCGACTAGGCCCCGACGGGGTGCCGAAATCTACCCCGAAGGGCACCGAAGCGCTTCGATGTTCAACGCGTCGTCGTATGTGTCTATCCCTAACCGGATCGCAACGATACCGTCGAAAATCTTCCGTTTTCAGCTATCTTTCCGTTCCGAAACTCGGAGCGACAGGAACACGTCCGAACCCGATGGCGGAAAGAAAACAATCGAAGATGGAGTCGACGCCCATGCGCAATGAGCACAGAAGGAGGAGTCACTCGGTCCCGTGACTCGAAAACACTTCTTCGAAGAAAAACAACTTGTAACACTCCGACCCAACACCAGATGGCGAGCTCATGCATACCATGTGTATCTACAGCGACAGATGCCATCGAACACAAGAATTTATCTTAATTTGTTGTCTAAAAATAGTCTCAAATCTTTTCTATGGTCGCACTTTGAAACATTTCCAGTTTGAGTTTTAACAGTGTAGTACTGCAGCTTAAACTGTAGCTATCAACTCATTTGTCTCTTTGTCAGTTCAAGAGGAAATAGGCACTGGCAAACCAGTCTTTTGGTTTTGCCAATGTTTTTGTTTTATCGTGGCTTTTGAAACACGTTACTGTTGGGGAAGCTATCTGGCCCTCATCAATCTACAAAAACACTGACTAAAAGCAATTGTTAGTCTTAAAAAGTACTCATTGTCATAGAAGGCCCTGGCACTTAATGAAACTGTGTGTGTAGATGAGCTCTTTCTGAAAGGGCGAAATGCTGCCACTCATAATCATACTAGCCAATCAAAGCAGTGGGGTGACTAATTGCTAAAAAATAAAGTAAATGATACATTTACAGGCCAATTGAGGAGTGGCGATGGATAAAAGCACCTTTAAGAATGCTATACATATAATGGCAGTAAAATCAGAAGGTCTTGGCTAACGCCAGACCTAAACGTGTCCAAACATTAGGCTTATTGTACAATAAAAGGCATGCTATCCAAGTAAGAGCTAAAAGCCACTGCTTCGCCACTCCCACTTATGTCCATTTCATTAAGTCAGTAAGAAAAGGAGCTTACACCGGTCTTTGAAATGCAGGTACAACTAACAGGATGGAATGGAGGTTGAGGCTCCCTCTACAGCGCAAAAAGTGAACATTCAGAGACTTAGCATTTTTTTCCCTATACCTTGGCTTTTGGAACTACACACAGAGGCTGTTCATGAACACAGAGTCAGTCATGTACATACCTCAATTCTTAAATAATCAATATGTGCATTAACCTCACACGATTTAGGATAGGGATTACACACAATCTGATAAACTACTTTCGCTAACATGGTGCAGAATTCCACTCTCTTTTTTGGTACATATGGGCACAGTTTTGTTACCCTGAAAAGTATTTTTTTTTCATAGCTCTATGTTATTTTCAAAACATATTATAGTTGAACATTTGTATCACAGATATGTTAATAGGTGCCGCTGTCCGTAGTATAATTGGTCATACATGCTTTGGTTACATGTAATACCAGAGCCAGGATTTACTGAAGAACATATGCTTAATAAAATATATTGAACCGAATCCATAGACACCCGTCCTCACATCCACATTCTTCTCCATGTTACGACCACTGCTGTCGCTCGCATGGTGCTGCAATGCACATAACACCCATGCTGCATAGAGCCGATTTCATGTCTCTAATACACTTATTGTCCATTTGTTGTTCTTTACTACCCATAGTAATTTATGAACTGCATATACCCCTCAGTTGGTGCATCAATAATGACCCGTGCTCATGTGTGTTGATTATGTCCTGTGTAAGTTATAATCAGGGGGGTATATCGTCAGGCTTGGCTTGGCGAGCCAAGAATAGTGTGTCCCATTCAATAATGACAGATCCTCCCTGCGCTGATATATAAGCATCATTATACGTATCTCTGCCTCACTCCATTTAAGTAGCCCTTGCATCCAATGTGTCCTGGATGGAGGGAGGTCTGCAGTCTTCCAGTGCACGGATATCACTCGCCTACCTAGAAGCAGGGCCAGCTGTAGGAATCTGGAAGCATGTCTGAGCGACTTCGGTCTTGAGACCCTTCCCAGCAGACATACAGCAGCTGTGTTTGGCAGCGGACCGCCAGTTAAGTCAGTAGGCAAGGTAATGATGGTGGACCTTAAGGGGATAATGTGTAGACAATCCCACACCATGAGGAAAAAATCTGCCACTTTGGCACCACATCAGGAGCACTCTGATGGAAGCTGTGGACAAACAGTGGCCAGACGTGTCGGGGACAGGTATGTACAATGTAGATAGCTGAGTTGGGTATATTTGAATCGTAGGTTTATATTCACGTTTCGGTATATTCCAATGTTCCCCCCACACTTTGTCTAATATATCCTGCTCAAGTGCTTGTGCCTATTTAATCTTAGGGTTCCTGTTGGCCTAAGAATGTGGAAGCCAGAGCACAATGCATACGCCCTTCCCTTCACTGGATCCCATGCATCAGCAACACGGTTAGAGCCTCTGAGTGTGGGGGCCCCAAAGAAATTCAATCGAGCAACACTCTTCTCCAAGGGTTAGTAACTGTCCCCTGTACAGGCCATAATCATCTACTAGCCCTTCAAATCTGAGTAGAATCAGAATAAATGTGTCCCAGTGTGTGTCGATGCCCCTCAGTGTCCATTCTGCATATCATGTCTTCCCCATTCGGACCCTTGTGCTCACATTAAGCATACCAGTGGCTCCAACGCAAGGATATACAAGAGCAGAAACAAGGGGCATCCCTGTCTGGTGCCCCTCTGCAATTGCCACCTATCTGGGTAAACCCTGACTGTATGAACTCTAGCCAAGAGATGGCATATAGTAGATGAATCCATTTCAGGGAGCCCCCCCTGTGCTCCATCGCAGACAGCTCCTCGACTAGATACAGTGAAGGTAGACTATCAAGGCCTTTTCGATAACCATCAGGGGCCTGCAGCCATCTGTTCCATTACATGCAGCAGGCAGAGAATACTGACATGTGTGTTACGTCCTGGGATGAACCCACACAGAACTGGGTGCATTAACTGTGTTAGGTTAGGTAACAGACTGTTAAAAATAATTTTCTCCATTATCTTATACTTTGTGGTCAGCAACAAAAGCTGACATTTCCTGAAATTTGGGGGGGGGGGGGGGGGGGGGGGGTTTCGAGCAGTGCATCTGGCTGTAATCGCCATGTGGGCACAGTCGTCTGTGTGTTACTCAAGATTAGCGTCGCCAGAAGGGGATTGTGATCCAAGTCACTATGGCAAAGATATTCCATATTGCTCGAGTATGGTATCAGAGCGCTGAATCCCAGTACCATATCCAGTCGCATATGTCACATACTGCTGAGTGCTAAGAGTACTTTCTTGTCATAGGTTGCTGTTTGTGCCATAAATATGCCAGTACCCACCTCACCATCCATTGCCTGAATCCATAAGCCAGTGGCGTGGTTGGGGCAGAAGGTAGGGAGGGGCGGAGTGGAGCAGTTCAGGGCACCATCTAAGACCAAATTATAGTCACCTCCCCAGATCCTAAGTATATCTATATTATTGGCAAGCTGAGGAGATAATGTATCCAAAAACTGTAGCTTCTCGGTGTTAGACACATATACAGTGGCTATGGAAAGATCAGTTCCATCTAGGGTTCCCTCTAATACTGTGTACCTATCCTCTTTGTCCAGCACAGTCCGATGCACCAGGAGAGGTACTCCAGGTGCCACCCATATCATTGTGCCTTGTGCATATGCAGAGTACGTAATCCCATATACCTGGGCTCCCCATCACCTTCCCAGTTTGTACAGCTCACCTCAGTCAAATGTGCCTCCTACAGTAGGTTTGTGTGTGCGTGCCAGCATGTAAAAAAAGGCATGTACCCTATAGCATTTTGTCGGAGAACCCAGCCCCCTCACATTCCATGTGATCAGATATTTTTGTGCCACTGTTGTGCATTATTGTGTATAAGCTCTTGTTGTGGTGCTCCTCATAGTGTAGAGCAATACAGTGGTCTTCAAACTTTTTTATGCTACACCCCCCCCACCCCTCAACCCCAGTGAGAGGGGAGTGGAATCATCTGGCCTCCTTTGAATTTTTCACAATTATTCTATTAAGTTGGCTATGTTTAAATATGTCTATCTAGGCTTATTTAAACATTGCAGTTAAGTTTTGTCATCTTTTTAAAAACACAATCAAATACATGTTAGACAAACATACAATTCTGGGGAGGCAGGCCTTACTAACATATAAAGGTATCCACTGTGTGATTATTTGAAGTGGGGTGTGGGGGTTTTGAAGAGTATTTGGAGCCCCTTTCCTTTTGACACATACTCCCTGCTAGGATATAAAAGGCAAAAGATGTTAGTAATGGCCCATTAGAGTGGTTTACTGACACTCATTTTTCCCCACTTAAAATAAAGTCTTGTTATCACCATAATGCTTATTTTGGCAAAAAAGAGCCTGACGCCCCTGCTGGGATCACTTGAGGCCCCTCTAGGGGGCCTTCCCCCCAGTTTGAAGACCCCTGGAGTAGAGGGATAAGAGGAGTGGGAGATGGCTACTGTGATGTGAACTTTGGGTTAGAGGGTATATCATGTGGTTGTGAATGGGTGCGTTGCCAATCCCCGATCCAAGCAGAATGTGCTCCAGCAACTGGATACCCAATAGTAGTTAAATATAAACAACATACATCAACTGAATCACAAAATGCATTCTCTTGCGCATTGGTATCTCGTTGAAGGGCATGTACTAGTAGGTGGTCCTCGTAAGCTGGTCTGCACCACATTGTCATTGACTGCGTAACAGTGCTGTATTAAGAGTCGGCTTGTGTCCATCAGGATTCTCCAGAACCGCCCGCCTCAGTCTTAAGCTGTGACAAATCAGTTCATCTGCTGTCCGTATGTGACTGCCCCTCGACCCCAGCCATCCTCCCCCGTCACTAGATCCAGGTCACCTATTAGCAATGTTTCCGCTATACCTTCCACAATGCTGGATATTGGTGGGTGGTCCTTTTCCCTCCTCATGTAGACGTCTGTCATCAGAGATTCCTGCTCTGTCACTGCTCTCTCTTTTGCGGGTACTCCAGTGGGCATGTCCTGTCTTCGTTGCCTGATCTGGCATCTCCATTTTGGGACTGCTGCAGTAGTATAGCAGAGGTAAGAGCTGTTGTGTCCCTCCTTTTCGAGCCATGCCCACATGTCTAGTGTGATGAAAAAATGTGTCTTAATAGACTTGTCATTTTTGCGGGATATAATAGTCAATCTAGGGTATTCCTAGGCCCCTTATCACCTGTTTGACGGGATGGAAGACCAAGCACTGCTTCTGCACCACAGTCATATAGTTCAGAAAAATGTGTTATTTCTGTCCATTTATGTCCCATGGCCCGACAGAATGTTGTCAAAGTACTTTATAATTCAACAGTCTGACCACCATCGGTCTCGGTAGGGGAGACCTGGCCGGCACCCGATGTGTTCTCTCTACCATAAAGAATTCAAACTTGGTATCTGTAAACACGGATTGAAGTAGCCAGTCCTCCATAAGCAGTTCACCTGAGTGGCCCTCTGTGCGTTCCTGCATGCCTATCAGTTTCATGTTATTGTGGCGGCCCTGCCTTCCGCATCGTTCGCTCTTTCCTGCAACCTGTGTAGTTCTCCCCGCAGTTTATAAACCTGATACTGCAGTTTGGTTATCGTAGGTCTCAAAATGTCAAGGGTGGATTTGGTTTCCTCCATATTATCTGCAAGGTTCCTGTGATCAGCATACAATTGGCCCACGTCTATGGCCACTGCATCTATTTTCTGCTCCAAGGCAGAAAGGGAATTGAGTATGGGGAGCGGCCAGTCCCCAGCAGCCGTCTCAGATAAATGAAGCCACTGCAGTACTACACACAAGGGGCAGGAAGGCTTCCTTTCCCCTCTGCCCCCAGGAACGCCTTGCACTCAGTGGCCTCCTGGGCTCCATCAAGCCTCACTTCAGGTAACAGGGGAATGGGGGAGAAGGCGGGGGCAGGCGTGCTATGGCATCTCTCTGTGGGGCAGCCGTTAAAGCATCCTGCCACAGTACCACGAGGGTTAGGAGGAGGGAGTGCAGGCCAAAATGGTTTGTTGCTCATAAGGGTTTGGGACGGCCCCAAACGCCTCCTCCCCCGAGGCCCATAGACCGGTGGCGGCCCACGCTCCTCTCTTCTCACTTAGATCCAGGCAGATGTTGGACCAGGGCCCCAGCAACCCGGCTGCTCCTGCGTTTTCTTCATCCCCTGGGTTCCTGGACAATGCAACTCAACAGCGGGAGCCAGTTTGCCCACCCTAGGCTCCTAGCCACGCCCGCAGCAGAGCACACTGTGATTCTTTCCCCAGGCCGCTAGCTCACACCACTCGCTTGGGTGAACTCAACAGTGTAGGTATGTCCTCAAGGCTACTAGGCACATCTGCTGCCAAAGTCTATGTGGCAGTCGGGCACATCACTACACCGCCACTACTCTACTGCTCACGTCACCGCTGATGGCACCATTACCTGCAAGGGGGTCTGAGCCCTTGCTGGTTTTCACTGATGGAAGCTCCAGATGATGATATTGAGGCAGGATTAATAGGGTGGGCCACGAGTTCCTTACTCATGTCCCCCACATCTTGCTCAGCGAAGCCATGGCCCCAAGTGAAAAGTCACCTTAATCCATGAAAATGTCATAGCATCTGCAACAGATAGTACTTCACAAGGTGCAAAATTGCTGCAGGTTGTAATAATGACAAACGATGAGAGACAACAAAAAAAACACATTTGTTACTTTGCTCTACAATACCTGGATGGTCACTAGAAGTAAAACTTAAAAGGAATCCACGTCCAGATACATGGGACCCACTCTTAAAACGGATGGTTGCTTCATTAGACTTCAAGTAGATTTCACTCGGTGAATTGGCCAGTACTCCACAGTGGTTGACTGGAAGAAAGATTGCGAATAAGTGGTTATGTTTTTGGCTGGCTGAATTGTATCAACATTACCCTAATATCAAATATGACACAATAATTGTGTGTAAATCAAAGATCTATCTCTAAGCCTTTAAAGCAAGTAGGCCTCTTTGGAGTAAGAGATTGGCCAGCATGCCAAAGAAGAATCTGGTCTTCACACACTTGGATTTCTTGCTATTAATTAAAAAATCCTGAGACTGAGGTGAACACAACAGGACTTTAGGGCCTCTGACAGTTTTAAGGCTTCTGTCTTAGTGTGCTACTTCTTCAAACAGCAAACCACTAGCTAGAGATGTTCATGTAGTCAAAATTATATCTGAAAGGGGACTGGTTAGTTATTGCGCTGGTAATCCAAGAAAGAATCCTGTACGATGGAGCCTTATATGTCTTTTATTGACTGAAAGAGACTACAAAGATGGCTTAGTGCTTTTGGTTTCAAGAGGAAGCAAACCTCCCCAACAGAGCGAACAGGGGGTAACTAAGCATGCAGGTAGAAACAAGTCCAATTCTGCACCAAGTGACAAAAGAGTCTTTCTTTACTTTAAAAAAAGATCAAATAAAAAAACATCAGTCATACATGGGTGAAGGGTTACATAGAAACTATCTTACTGCAGCTAACCAGTAGGATGGGGGATCTTGATCCAAAATGAGGTAAGTGTTTAACGACAAGGCAAATAGGACGTAAGCACTTAGACTACAAAGCACAATCAATCAATAAACTTGTTCAAGATTTAAAAAATAAAAATCAAAATAAAAGTCGTAAAAAGGGAAAAAACTATTAATCATGTGTCCTGATTTAGTTACATGATAATACAATCGGATTATCTACATGTAATCAGAAAAGAGGCTCTAACGTGTTTATCTCAATTTACTTACTTCGTATTAACTTTACTGTAAGCAACCAATGTACATGTATACCATTAAAGGGATACAAATTTGAAAGATGTAAGATACAACCCATCTTATACAATAGGCTTACATTCAAGCTCATAAAGAAGAAGAATCAGAAGACCTCCCCATCAATATGTTATAAACGAAAAAAATCAAGTAGTAGACATCTAAGCAGATGGAAGGGAATTTTACACCAAAACAGACTAAAATTACCAGAAACTTTCCGCGGCTGCTAAGATTATGAACAGTCTTGTGGGCAAGGCAAATTGAGAGTCTATCAAATGTTTATTGTTGTTGTCTTCTGCACATATTTTTACAATAGTGCAATCATAAAGCTAAAAAAAACACTTTTTCTATAGTCGTTGAACTATTTTAAATTCATTAGCTTTCTCTGAAGAGCACCAAGTCATTTTATAGTAAAATATAATGAAGAACGTGATGTTGCAGATGCTGACACTGACGCACGACAAGGGACCATATTATGGTGTGTAATTCTAAGACTCCCGCTCCAAAGGCACAGGTGCCTACGCCCTCGGACTGCGACTCCTTGCCTGCAGGAGTCTGTAATGCAAATTTAGTTAATACCACATGAAGAGAAGCTCCTTTCTGTGCGGAATAGTACCCAATTTTCCTTTTGTTGTCATACTGTTACTGGACAGTAGCTTCACAGAATAAATCCCTTGAATCCCAACCAATCGGGATATCAAGTCCCTAACGCTCATTTAACTTTTCAATCCATTTTAAAAATTAGATTCACCAAAGGCATTGACTTTAATTATGTGGCATGACTACCCAATGAAGTATTGTGTGACTAGCAATCGAGGCAATAAGTATGTTTTTTAGCCTCTTCCTGAATTTACCAGAGGGTCCACGTGGAAAACTGAAGGGAAGAGAGTTCCAAATATTTGGAGCCCGGACAGCTGAAGACTGGCCACCCTTTGCAATGAATCTGTGTCTGTCAATTTGCAGTAAAGACTTGGTATACATGGAGCAATCCAGAAGCTAAGGTATTCATGAGCCACGTGGCACAGGCATTTATAGATAAAACAAGCTACTTTGAACTGAATATGTTTAAGCACAGGAATTTAGACCAACGATCTCCTCTTTTCACAGAGTCTCATCTTCTAAACATAAGGCTAGCCCCAGTAGCAGTATTTTGAGCCCTTTGGAGCATTAAGACTTTAAAAAAAAAAATACGTGACAGTAGTCCTGATGTGAATTCATGGTAGCGCCAATACACGGAGCCCAGTGAGCTCTGTATAAGAGGAAGAATAGAACTTATCCTCCCTAACTGAAATGACACAGCTCTTGTCTACAGCCTTCAACCAGGGGAGATACGGCCGCTTCAGGTTCAGATCAAGCACTGGCAAAGCTACTAGGTCTTGCTTTAGGGATCTAATGCCTTTGGTAACACCTTTTGACCATACTCCAAGCTGTTGAGCTTTTTCCCAGTGCTGTGCAGCGCTGTCAAAACAAAACAAAAAAAAATGGTGCAATGACAACTGTTACTAGTGGTCACGTCATTCCACTGTGGGGCACATGGGTGATCATGTATGAGCATGTGCTCACTAGCAGAATGGCGCTGGCACCATTTGCTTTCATTTTTTATTGATCCAGGATGACAGGTACCACTTGGCTCAGTGTTAAAGCTTTTTTAAGTAAGAAAGCACAAATTTTCAAAGAAACAATGGATCTCATGGGTGGAGGGGTGACAGAGGAGCGCATGCTGGGAGCAGATGTGGGGAGGAAGGGAAAGCATTCCACAACTGAGACAGCAACAACAGGCAGGAGAGTGGCACAAATCCACACATGAAGAGGTTGAGACACAAGCACAGATTGTGTGTGGGGAGGGGTTGAAGGCGGGGGGTGGGAGGGAGAAGAACAAGGGGACGAGAAAGGGAAGCATATAAGACAGTGAGAAGCTCAAAAAAGTGACACCACACAGGGCACAGAGGAGAAGCACATATGGGTGAGAACAAAAAGCATGAGGCACAGAGAAGTGCACAGAGATAGCGACAGAGTGCACGGCTGGGTATTTTTGGAGAGCACAGAGTGCTCAACGAAAAAAAAAAGAAATTCTCTAAAAGTTTAGACTTGAAGGACAGAAGCCACCCAATCAGAGAGATGGTTAAGAGGCTACGTTTCAGAGGTGGGCTAAGCACAAGACGGACACGTTGGTAGAAGGAAAGCCATCAAATAAGAAGCAAGCAAATAAGAGTGAAAGTAAGGCCAACCAATTGTAAGCAATGGGAGGGCTGTAAGTTCATAGTAAGCGCACAATAGGTCTTTTGAAATGAAACAGCTTGCATTGTGTCAGGCAGACTCGACCTAAAAATGCCACAGACTTTTCACTGTATTGTTGTACTACTCCAGAGGACAGAACATATAGAAGCTTAGTTTTGGAGTCATCAAGTTGTAGAGGGCGTGCCATGATCCATAGTTAAACTTTCTAAAGAAAAAAAGTTACAACATTTCACAGTAGACTAATTCCTGTTTATCATTGAACAAATAAAAGAGGGTGGTGAAATCAACGTTAAAGAAAGCCAGCGGTAATGGTTAATTCTAAGGAACACCAAAGAGAAAAATGATTTGATCATCATCTGTCGTGCCCTGTACTATGAAAAGTGGCCAAACTACTCCTTTGTTCCTCTTTGGCACCTGCCACAGTGAAAAGCAATTCTAAATACTTCAGCAAACACCATGAATTTGCACCGAGCTCCAATGTGGACCAATCCGAGGCCTGCAATCTTTTCTGTATTATGATTTTGTGTTTTGTCCCCACATTACACCGCTCTTACGAATGTATGGGTCTATCCTTCATGGAGTTGTCAGAAGAAAAGCTCTGCAAGATCTGCAAACAACTGCAATTGCCACATGTTTCAGGCCCTGTTCACCAGTTTCCAGGAAGGTTTTATGGATTCCAGGAAATCAAAATGAAGCGACAGAGGGGTGAGGGCCATTCAGGGGCAGTACTTGTCAGCTATCATACATCCAATACTGTATTTATCCACCATCAGTCCAAAAGGTTCCCTCAGCATACTAGGTTCTAGATTATTTTCAATACTTTTAGTCATTATTGATCATCAAACGGAGCACACTACTGCAGCCACGACAACGTGGCAATGATGGCAGATAGATAATCTACAGCTGCGGACTACATATTCAAATCAACTGCAAAATAGAGAAAATATACGCTCATTTGCTTGATATGCACATTTGTAAATCTTCCCATGGCCACATTTGGGATACAAATTTAACCCAGGGTGGGAAGAAGATGTGCTGTGCAGTGGAACACTGCGCCTCCACGATAAGGCGCAAAGTGGCAGAAATGTATCTACCTGGTTTGTGTTCGATATGACAGCCAGCCTTGCGGTTCGAGCTGCACGGCATCCCTCTGTAGTGGAATTAAACATACAGCAGGGCTTCTCTGGCAAGAGTTAAGGAGGGATCCAAAAACAGTGATTCATCGCCTGCAGCTTCAAAGGAGTAAGCCAAGTAATGTATGGTAACTGCATTTACACAGCACTGACCAGGCGCTGGAGGGCTTTACAAAGGGCAGCAGGCTGCTCCAGAACCCAAGGTTAATGGTTAGTCAGGTGTTGTTGGTGAAGTAGAATTCTGTGCTTTGAAAGTCCATAAATAGGGCCAAAATAGTGGCAAAGAATAACCATGATCAGCAGGCAGAAAGATATTTATTATTTAACGGGTTATGAAACGCCATCATCCTGGACCGCAAGCAGGAAAACAATTCACAAGTGAAATAAGCAGCGCCGTGGCTGGTTGCCATCACTGCCCTTAGAACTTCAACTGTTCTACGGGATAATCCTGGTTGAATGTTGTACATTTTTTTAAAAAATAAGCCAGGATATACGTAGTCAGGAGAGCTCCGAGAAGGGGTCACGAACTCTGCCACCTACATATGGGTATTAATGCATGATGTATGAGTGGGTACTTGTGAAGCGTGAACCTGGCTAAACAGAGATAGAGCGCAGCACCTGCGTAAGAGTCACACCTTGACGGGAGCCTATGGATACTATTGGAGACAGGCATAGCATTCAAGTGTGGGTTCCTCTTTTTAAAGGTGTGGCATTCTCCTCTTCAGCTACAATCTTCACCCCCGAGGAAGGCAACTCTGCTTACGCACTTCAGCACACTAGAATCTCCCTTTCCCCCCCCCCAAACATAACTGAAGACTAACAAAGAATAATGAGCATTGCTTTGCAAAACCTCTCTATATATTTAAAAACAAAAAAATAAACTAACCGCCTTCTCTTTGCCGGATCTGAACTCTAGAGCACTTGACAAGTTGGACAGGTTTTCAACAGTTAAACCATATATCAACCTAATCTTGTTGAAACACGGCTTACTGTACTTGTCAGCAACGATTAGAAGATCTTCCTCTTAGCTAAATGACTTTTGCTGAGTTGGCAAGGTATACCATGACGGGGCGTGCTGGGGCGGGGGACACACAAATCAACAGCCAGTGAAAGAATGCAGCGCTTCAGCATTGGGAGATTGGCAAGCTGCTGAAACAGACAACCCTCTTCACGCAAATAAAAGAAAGTTTTTCCCTCTGAAAAACGTATTAAAAAAAATATTTGATGGTCGGCTCTGTTTGGCTACAAATAGTCACCAATGCCCCCCCTCCCCCAACCTCTTCTGAAAAATAATAATCTAAATCATGGGTACTCACACCCATTTTCCTATGGGCCAAACAGTTTTTTTTGGTGGTGTGACCGAGGCATGTGCCGATCCGAGGATGGTGGATGAGGGGAAATGTAAGGTGAGCATAGAAGAAGCGAAGCTTGTATACGGTGACGACTCTGAGCCTTGGAGTTAATTTCAGGGTTTCACTCCATACTGCTGTCTAAATGAAGTCCCTAGTCGAGACACAGATTTGACAATATTGTTATGCTGCATCTGAGGTGCTATCTATTTACCACACCTGGAGTAATCCTTTTCAGCTTGCTAACTCTACATTTGGCGAGTCAAGTATACAAACAAACTTGATTATTGAACTGGAACGAAATAGAAACTTTGACCTTACAATGTCCTCATGCCTTTAGTTTCCTATCCGTAAATATTGTAAGTGCTTAGAAGTAGGCTCAGTTAAGATAGTAAATTATATAAAAATCCTTGTTACAGACGCCCAGCCCCAACAGTGCAGTTCACTTGTGTAGACACAACACTCAACATCCACCACTAGTTCTAGCCCTGGCTCTAATAGACTTGATGTTTAACCCTGGTTTTACCACTTTGTCTAAATATGCTGGTTGTTCACTCTGAATTAAAAGTCTGCGCAGATTTAACAACACAGTGGCATTTCTCTAGTGAGAGTAGGGTCACAACATCACACAGACTTCATTCATCATGTTGTAAACATTTAGTTCAACATTACGAACCTTATTCAGTTTTTGTAATGTTGCGACATCTCAACCCTAAGCAACATATACACAATATATACTTAAATATATTCATGAATGCACTTATAGAACGAAAGACAAAAATGTAGTTCTGGCACATCAGTGAATCTATGATTAATGGTGAGCGAGGGTACCTTATGTTATGGTTAATATGTTTGGATCCCGACCTTCACGTTCCTCAATAGGGTTAATCTCCTTATTTGGAACATGAATTTAGGGTCAGCACAAAAACTGCACTCTGAATTGACCCTACTGGAGCTTGTGGTAGTACTGATCGGACAACCATCAGCAAGGTCTGCAGGGCAGAAGATGAGGTACTGCCTGGTGCAGGAAAATAATGACTTCACACGTGGCCAGTCGGTGACAGGGGCAGACCTATCAGTGGAAATTCAACTGGGATTTCTAAACGGCTGGGGCGGTGGGCAGAAAGACACACCAGATGGAGCAATACCAAAGTCAAGGATCTGAAGCACAGACTCCTTGAAGGCTGAAATGTGCTACCACGGGCACTCCAGGCACATCAGCATTGGATACGAGCAAGATGACAAAGCTGGAGTTGGGTTCCTAGAATGCAGATTGTGCCTCTCACTGCAGTGGGACCGTCTGGATGTTGAAAAGCTACACTTGTGCTCCTTTTGATTTTTCTTGAACCTATCCTTCAAATTAATTTTCAACTCACCTGATGAAAGCGCCCTGAATGATGAACAACTTAATTTCTTGTATTCAACAATGTAAAATTTTGCTTCCCACTCCCTGATCGCCTTTGGGAGCATTTGTCACAGGACTTGGTATCACGTTTGGTACCAAGACACCACAGACAGGCATCATGCAGGACCATTATCAACATCTGTCTGTGACACATGCAACACAATATGAATCCTGTGGCCTTGTTCACACACTGCCAAACTTTTTTTGTTGAAAATCAAAACCATGGTTAAAACGGAAATCCAAAGTAGAGCTCTGGACTGAGTTGAATGGTGAGGATAAACTGGAGTGGATGGAGGCTCACATATGCCCCTCAGTGCCGTCAACTCCAGAGGCTAGACGGAGTTCTATGATAGCACCTGCCAGCTTGAAGGCTCTATTGCAGCTGCAAACATGTTTACATTCATAATCGTGGAATTATGATACAGGAACTATATTAGTTCCTTCTGAGGTCAACCTCCACAGAGGAAGCTTTTAAACAAACACTACCTTGTACTAGACGTCAAGTACAATCTACATGTGCCGGAACTCTTGGATACACTAAAGCTTATCCTCTGTCAATATGGTAAACTGGTTTAACAGACAAGTAGTCAATCAGAGGGCACATCACCAATGCCCTCTTCCTCATTTTGGAGTTTTCAAGAACCAGCATTTAATACCAGGTGCATGACTGCAGAGTTTGTTTTCCTCAGTTTTCTTATACACTACCCCACGAGAGATCCCTTCCTCTGAAGCGGAGAACGCACTCCACGGCCAGCTCTTTCTTTTCTTACTGGCTGCTTCAAATCTTTGCCCCTAAGGCAAAAGAGAGGCGCCTGGCGTTTGCAGCTTCCTTGCACTCCATCCACCTAAATGGCACGCAAGCGTTAAAAAAAGGGTTCTCAGGTCTGCTGATCATTACGCGGCCTTTGCCTCAGGTGGATGATGCGTCAAGTTCTTCCTGAATAAGACTCCCTAAAACAGATTGCAAATCCCTTTACCTTTCCACGCCCCTAAACATAATCAAATAGTAAGCGTACATACACCCCATATGTTTAACTAAAATTAAAAAATAAATAAAAAAATAAAAAGCTGTGTTGTGCACTGATTAATTAGGTAAAAATACTGACACACATCTAATTAAGCCAGCAGTGTGTAGTCTAAAAATACAAAATAAATACAATCCATGTCGTCCACAATCAAACCTTATCTTTACACTTGCATATTTCTGCAGAAATGGCAGACTGTTCAGCATACACTCGCAGGTAGCCTTACTGGAATGCTAAGATATTTAAGGACTGAGGAAGATAATGAAAACACATGGTTAACAAATCACCCACATTCCAAGCATTCCAACAAGCAGCAAAGGCCTCGACTCCAACCTGTACGGCAGGTTTAACCACCTGTAACAATTTATGGCTCTCCTCCCGTGTGTGGTTTCTTTTCTTTGCAGTTTTTTAGTCCCTCGTTTGGCATTTGCTTTGTTAGCAGGTATTTTCTTGGTATTTTACTTTCAGTAATGTGCCAATTCTTTTTCCATTCTTGTTTGAGTTTGTTGTACTGGTTAGGTCTTTCTAAGAGAAAACTTCTTCCAGTTCCCATGTATCTTTTCTCGCAGATTTATTTTTGTAATTCTGCTTTCCTCCATTTACCCCAACAGCTCTTCTCCAACTTAATGATTTGCAATGTAATTACTGGTTTTATAATACATCTTAGCGCCACTTTGCATTCTCCCCCCAGCACCTAGAAGCAGTAAGGCTATTCGCATCGAGTTTCAAGTTGCATAATGTCGCTATTTATGGCAGAGAACCGCAGCTAGCCAATCACAATTCATATGCCATGACAAGAAGCATACAATCTACCAAAGTTAAAACAGTTTATGGAGCATGAGAGATTATTAAGACAATTGACAGCGTTAGTCCCCATTTACAATATATCCAGTGGTCAGTCTTGCAATATGATGCCCATATGGGCAGACAGTGCGTCTCCACCCAACATAGATAAAGATAACTAAGTCCTTTCAGAATGTGGGATTGGTTCTAATATGTGTCATCCTGTGCTGAAAAATAGAGAGCTGGTCAAATTAAATGGAAATGTCACGGTCTTTGTTTGGTCCACCCTTCGCCTTAATGTCCACCATATCTGTTGAGTGCTGAAGATTCAGTCATTGAGGTGCTACTTCTACAAGCATGTCTGTCACACTCAATTCAAAAGAAAAGCTTGTGTATCATTCAAGTATTTTATGTGCTGTCCTTTCGAACAGACATGCGATTTCCACGAACCACACAATGGCCTGTTCTATGAAAAAGTTAGGAAGGGTTAATATAGGCTATGTCAGCTATAGTGACTGCATGTTATGGAACGGGACCCCAAGTTTGGTGAGCAACGTGCACTACTGGTGCAGGAACTGGAAAGGTTAGTGCAAAATCAAAAGTACTCTACGTCCCCCCCCCCCCCCACGTCCCTTACCATAGCACCCATGCACCCGAACAATAAAGCTGTGTTAAAATCCGGGGGAATGGGAGAGCCAGTATCACTGCATGCGCCACTAATAACCGCAATAAAGTATTCCTTGGCAGGAGAGAGAACTTTTGTACATAAATTGAAAATAGCTTCTTAATAGGCTTTTTAGCACATGACAAAGTTGGCCATCTCAGAGAAGAAGAGAGCACACAATGGATTGTAAGCCATACCATGTACTAAATTGACGCTCATATACCAATCACTGGGCACAGGTGAAACATTTAAGACTACTACAGAAGTAAGGGTCACCATGCATTGCATCTACCATGATGCACTGGGGCAAACAGAGTCCTGGGGTGTGAGGCAGTGTACTCCTACTCTCCTGTTTGAAAAAGCCCCCTTGAGCTACTGTGCTGAAGAGCTTGTGTTGACGCACCTGCATCCCGTGAGTGATAGAGACCTGAAAAGACTCTGAGCAGCATTTCCAGCACTCCCAAAACAACTTTTTGCTCTCTGCTGATGAAGGAATGTATCCAGAAACACGTATCTAGAGTTACACAGCACAGGCTGCACCAACAAGTGTGAACAATTAAAGACTGCTACATAAGTAAACATTATTATGCATTGCATTTACTATGATGCTTTGGGGCAAACTGAGTGCTGGGATGTTCGACACTGTGCTCCAATACACATAATATCTGTCTATTGTTTTATTGTGCCTAGTTACTAGGTAAAGCTGAGGCACTTACTGTAACAGGCAGAATAATGTCTCTGTTATATCGAACTATTTGTGAGTGTATTGGGGAATGATCATGTGGTTTTGATGCACCTCTGACCAATTTAATTGAAAAGGCCCAGGTCGACTAACCCTTGGGTGACCCCGAAAGAGAGAGGGAGTCCTTCTTGTTGTAATCGAGAGCAGTTCCCGAAGAGAAAAGTAGAGTGGAAGAGTAGAGATTGCTGTACACACGAAAGCGTTCCAGAAGTAGAGTGCCCCCTGGATGGGGTAGGGAAGGCCTGCTGCAAGTAATGTGAGCCAGCGTGTTTCCATAAACCCTCGATTATTCCTTGATTTAAAACATGAACAGTTCACCAGTCAGTAAAAATACTCCGGCCATATCTTATTGAAGAGAAGATGCTTAATACAGTATCCACCAGAATGTGGATGACTGGGGCAGGCAGAAAAAGACTGACCAAATGCTTGTTTTGATTCCACAGCTATCAGTCATACATAGAACGTGGCTATCGAATAAAGAAGAACTGAAGCATAGACACAGCTTATAATAAAAAAAAAGTATAATTTACTATCACAGGTAAATTTAGGGGCAAAAGTGATACTATTTGATCATTTATTAATTATTAAAGTTATTACTCTATAAATGATATTCTGCGCTGCATTAAAACTACACAAGTATTACCCAGTGAACGTTACTATTGAACTACTTTCGAGAACTATACAAAACTTCCAGCAAAAGGAAAACAAATATTCCAGAACGAGAATATTAAATTAGATGCCATATTAGAACACAGCAAAGGTTCAAGGATGTACTGTCTACTGTGCAGAAAAACTACTACACAATTAACAACTGAATCCAAAATTCGCACACCATGCAAGTCTTTTGGGTCAGAGCGCCCTAAAAAGGATAACCTTGGATTGCAAGCAGCAAATCTTGGTAACTCTTCATCTTAACCAAAGTTTCAAGGATGACAACAACTAATATCAACCCCCAATTGCCCGACTGTGAGAGACAAAGATCACGACAGTCTGTACCAGAAACAAAGGAGCTCATGATATCGCAATACAAACTGAACCGGTTTAAAAAGAATAAACACTCAAGGACCAAAGGAAGACAGTCACCACTAACAAGCCACCACTGGTGGCATTCCATGCCACTTCAGAGCACAATAACGTTTTGCTTACTAAAGCAAAAAATATTTTTAAAAAACTAAAATAGGGAGACAATTTATAAGCACATAAGGCATAAAATGCACAGCTGAACTTTTATCCCGTAAGAAACAAAAAACATTGGGCAACCGTGATCAATAATCCTAGGAATGGAGCTGGCAAGAGAAACTGTGTCTAATTACACAGAGTACCCAATATTATTTTGTTCTGATGCAATGAATGAAAGTGTAAACTAACGAGAAAATGACATCTGTACATACATGCATGAGTAGAAGGTGGTAGCAGAAAATAAACCTAGGTCCACATTTTAAGAACACATTTCTCGGTATTTGAGGTCTTTTCAGATTTCGTTCAAAAAACGTTCACAGTACCTACATTAAGCTCAAATTACATTTTATGTGCCTTTGTCAGCTCTTACACAAATGAAATACTTCTTCCTGGTCAATGCATAAATGATTGTCATAATTTACACCAAGCCAGAAAGGCTGTTTATTAAACATTAGCTTATTTAAAGAAAAACACACACACACACGCACACAACCATTATATATGTATGTATATATTTACTGAAATAAACAAAGGTTACAGGGTTGTTATAGTTAGTTGGATGTTTTATCCATACAAAACCATAACAATTCAGCAGTTGTAGTTAAACATATAGTTATGTCTATGTTAAGAAACTATAACTTGTGGCCTAAAGTTACTCAAGGGCTCAAGCTATAGTTTCTTCAGATAAGTAGAACTATACGTACACCTATAACTGCTGAATTTCTATGGTTTGTAGGGTTAAAATGTCTACCTAACTATAACGTCTCTGTAACCTTGGGCTTTTTCCGTGAATTTCTATGTTTTTTGTTAACGTAAAGTAATATATAATTACTGTACGTTAATAAAACTATAGCCGCGCACAGCCTTTGGCCAGTCCCTCAATGCACCTAACCTCATGCTGCACACAGCCTTTAGCAATGCGCAGCAGGAGTTTGGCGTGCAAGTGGGTGTCATTTCTTTTCCTTAGTCTTTGAATCAGAGGATCCATTGCAGATTTACTCTGGGGGGGCTGTACTGCGAGCTGTGGTGGATCTGCGGTTCGCCCAAGAAAGAAACTGGGCTATTGTTTGCCCGTGAGGGGTCCCTCAGAGACCCCCTCCATCTGTCCTATGAGGTCAGGATACCTCTATCCTGAACCCTTATATTATGTTATTTTCCACTTTTGTCCCCCCTGCCCCACTGAGAAACAAAACAGTGGTCGCAACTTTCCTTTCAAGTTGAGGTCAGCCAATCAAAGGCTTGCTTTTGCTCCAGATCCGTGGTTCCCCCTGCGGGTGGTTTTTGGAAGTGTGATCGTTCGAGTTCACCAATTAAGTCTTTGGAGCACCTATCTTGTTAGGTTTGAGGGCTGGAAGCTGGCATCACCAGTGGTGACATGACGAAAGCAGCAGCCTCACTAACTTCTGCCAAACACATGCTTGTCGTGGAACACTGGAGGATTTAAAGAGCAAAGCAGGATCATCTGCAAGGGACAGAACGTCATGGGACTGATCAGGATTCTGTGCGCATCTACTGCAGATCTTGATCTGTGGACCCTGTCTAATTGACGGAAGTTTTTTTTTTTTACAAAAAAGACATGTTGAGCATTGAAGAAAATAAATTAAATGTTTCAAATTCACCCTTTTTGCTTAAGTTGGAGCATTTACAACTGCTATTAGATTTTTTAAGTGCAACACAGACCATTAGAAATAATGTTCGAGCTTTTGCTGGTGATTTCTCAACAAAAAACTCATTTATTTTTTTATTATTGATAATCGTGTTATAAATTAAGCTGTGCCAAAAACGTTCAACATGGTGGTTTGTTAGAATTTCCCTAATTATCACGCTTCATCCGTTGAGTTGGATGGCAGACCCACAGGCCAGAAAAGAATATTCACCAAGACATGTTTCCTGTGGCTATACAGTGAGTGCGCTGGTACACTGGCAGTTGTGGTGGCAGGCAATGTTAAATTTATCTTCACAAAATGGTGGCTGGTAAAGTGAAATCTATCTTCACAAAATGCCCAGAAGTAAAGTCATCCTGTGAAACAGTATTCCTCTACAAACCTGAGACCACACTGTTCGAAGAAGACATTGCATCGGCAATGAATAATTTCTTCCACCATGAAGGTCTAGTTAGATAATTGTTACCATTTCTAATGAGTAGTGTTTAGAATGGTCTCATGTAGACAGAAGTAACAGATTACAGGGAGGTACTAGCTCCAGTGCTTCCTGTTTTACGAAAATGCTGAATGCCGGGAGACAAGATTCCAATAGGTAAGTCGGCAGTATTCAGCTTAGAAGGGACAGTGGCACCTGCAACCAGAATGCATATGAATGGTGCACTTGCTCACAATGTCTGACTTTTCCATGGATTAAAAACAGAGAAAACAGCCTATGTAGGAGTGTGTGTTCCTGATTCTCCAGCGGCGGGTGGAGGATCCAAAAGTTGCATCTTAGAGGTTGAAGTGGTTTCTGATTAAAGTCTGAAAATCTCCCTGCAACCGGAAGCAGTGAGATTCTACATGCGTCGCATCAATTTCACTGCTTTATGCAGTCCTGACAAAGGTGATACCATGCATTTGGGGCTGCAAGGTTGTGAGGCCCAAGTGGAAGTTTCTCAAGTGGGAACTGGAGTTATTAATCATCAAAGTAGTCAATCGATCAGGATTAAGTAGCGTAGGCTAGAAGAGAAGGAGGGTGTCAAAGGAATAACTATGGGGTCTCCACCGTAATCTACAAAGAGAACTATTTCAGAAACATTCCCGAGCTGCCATGATATATAATCAGTGTTACATTATGGACCTAATCGATGAAATTACAACAAAAGAGATTCCCACATGCATAATTAAAATAGCACCCACCGGAAAGCATCAGTCAAAGTAGCATCATAAAAGGCTTTATCAATATGAAATGTCTCCAGACAAGTAATGAAATAAAAGCAATAGCTGCATGTGTCTGTGTACCAGCGAGCATAACATGTCACTCTAACTTATGACTTGTCATTCAAATAACAGCTTTACGTATACTTCATATATTACATATGTATTGGATCATTTCTTAACATCATTTAATCTATTTCTGAAAAGAAACATATTTAGCATCAAATAAAATCTTTTTATATTGGCATAAACACATTTCAATTTCCATAATTAAATACTAGTCATTTTCTGAAAAATATCTGTTTTAATTTTCAGTAAATACATGTTTGGTCCCCAAACATTAGTGTGTCATTTTCATTAAGTATAACATGTCATTTTCATCATGTACTCATGTACAACTGTCTCGCGTGCTCATGTATTATCATCACACAAGATGAATCTCCATAACATAATAAAGGCTGGTCACCACAAAATCCGAGGTGGACACCCCAATGTAGAGGAAACCAACACAAATGCAAAGGATGGTCACTAATGGACCACAGTATCTCTGTTCCAGAGATGGATGTAATAATGCACAGATACCCATAACATATTAACAATGGACACCGTTATGCTAGTATGCCGACCGCTATGCCAAAGATGCTATCCTTATGCATCATAATACCAAGACTGACAGAGGAACATCATGTCTGGTCATATTATGTCAAGGCTGACCACCATTATGCCAGCAACTGCCATAGTTTGGCTATGAATACTCACAATGTACCCAGGATGGCCATCATTGAAGTAGGGGTGATTAGGTCAGTGATATATAACACAGGTTAGGAAGGATCTCCATCAGCATTCTTGAACTACTGGAATATTTCTACAATCCACGTCTATCCCCAAACTTCCAAGCCCACATCGGTGCACACTCACCTCTCTGCTGCTGGCATTCCTCCTGACAGGCCCTGAAAATAAAAAAACACACACACACACACGCCCACCCACACCATTAGTACAACTGAATAGATCAGGTCATCGTTGATTTGGCACTATGCAGGCCCTCCTGTAGGTATGGAGACTGTGGTGTGGTATAGTATGGCTTGGGTTGGCCATGCCACTGATTTGGCTGGCTGCCACAATGATAGTCTAGAGCTGAGTGACTCTGCCTCCTGCAACGAACAGAAGGTGGAACAACTCACTTCAAGTCCATGTGAACGATGTCTGTAAACGGCTGTGAAGGATGAGACCCCCCCTGGAATAAGGGAAAGGAATTCAGCCAGACCAGGGGTAAAATTATCTCTGCCCTCTCGATTGCTTGGCTGCACTGCCTCACTAAAGGAATAGAGTGGCATGATGGCGTGATGACATTGTTGTGCACCTACAGAGAGCAGCTTTCCACCTGGAAATAAAGGGCCGTGCTTTTTCACCATTCCCGATATAGAACCCCATCTCGCCAACAGCAGAACTCTTGAGTAGGGAAAGACAGGATACTATTTTGGAGCAACATAAGTAACATCACACGGAAAGAACCAACGTAGAGAATATATAAGCATACAATTGTGCATTAAGAAAAACAACCAAACAGCAGAACGGCCATTGTCCTCTTCATCGCTCTAGAAGTGGAAGCACAAAAAATTAAGCAGGATGCCTAAATGGGTTCCAAAACACATTGAAGGACTGCCGCTGACTGCGAAAAGGATTCTCAAGAGAAGGACCTGATCGGTTGTGTCAAAGGTTCTGGCGATGTGGGAAGTCTAAAGAAGATCTGTGGTTCAACTCTACATGCCCACATCATCTCAAAACCATCGTCAATTACTATTACCACAAAAAACATATCATGTTTTGAATGACAGGGTTGGCAAAATAATAATTGCAGACAGCCATGACCTCCAGCAGTTATCTTTATTTCCTTAGAAATTAACACATCAGTAACACTCACAACGTGTGTGATGGCAGAGTTTTACCAAGTTGAAGACATATGAATTATAGAATAAAACATGCATCACATTGCTCTAATCACCTGGTGATATTTGCATTGGGCAATGTACTCAATGCCTCACAGTGCACACTGGACTGGATTACTCAAAATCAGCTACACCTGGAGTTCTTAACGAGATGGAGCTCAACATCTCACATAAATTCTCTCAGCGCAGTATATATAACCAGAGGCTTCATCAAATCAACAATTCCTAGAAAATGCTCTGCCTCTTGCAGAGATCGGTTTATGATGAACCTCCAGCAATCTAGGCAAGTACTATAGAACAAGAAGGAGTTGTAAGAGCTGCGTCAATTTAGCACATATTTATTTTTTCAAAAATGGTAAAGGATATGGCAACAGCCTTATCTGAATAAAGGTTTTGTTGCAGGATAAGAAACACTTGCTTCAACATCAAGGCAGAGGCACTTTTCATGTGTTTGCTTTGTGGGCGTGAAATATTGATGCACTCTGATAATGGACACCGCTGGCGACCTTTGGATAGAAGCCTGCTGCTTGGATCTAACAGGTGCCACTTAGAGGAACTTCATTACCGATTGTTAGAAGCTTAATGAAAAGCTCTATTAGTTATTTATTTTAGGTACCTGGGATATAGCAGATTTTACTCCCTCCTACACCCCCCACCCCCACACACACACACACACATCTGAGCTCGTGATCATCCACCACTTACCTCCATTCGTCCCATCCTCTACACTACCTGACCTATTTCTATCTTTACATATTTGTTCCTCCCACTGTACCTCTCTAACCCACCCCACCTGTCATCCCCTACCTCTCTTTTTTCTCTCTCCCTCGACTAAGGAAGGTGGGATGTAACTGGAGGGGAAAAGAAAATAATGGGACAATACCAGCCACTAGATCATTTTTTATTTCATATTGCCCATAATTACAATTCAAGGCACAAGGAGGTGAAATGAACCATACATTTTCTTTTGCCAAATGCCAGAGTTTGGATTACAACATATATATATATATATATATATATATATATATATATATATACACACACACACACACACACACACACACACACAACTTTACCACTAGATTTTCTCTCCTCCTCAGGAGAGTGTCAGCATTACCTTTACGATGCCAGGTTCATACCCTACGCTACCCTACATTTTAATTCCAGCTTTTTCAAACTGCATTTGCACTGGACAGCCAATTCAGCGTTCTCCCACGGCTCCCACTAAAACCTTTCCATGAGACATCTCCTCTTTCTCGTCTCATGATTTCCACCTTCAACTCGCACTTATTAAATCAGCAACTGCCCCTAAACTGTTTCCCATCACTTCCTTTACCACAAAACTGTTGCTCAGTTTCTTGTCACTGTATCACATTTGAGAAGGCCCGTCATGTGCACAAATGCTATGTGCCTTGGGTTGCATATTTAAATCTATCCAAGGCATGATAGATAAGGACCTGCTTGTCTTGTAAGTACTGCCTTCAGAATCCAATGCAAGTAAACACGCTGGAAAAACTGATGTGCTACAGAGGCAGATGGATCATCAGGCAAAAAAAAACAAAAAACTTCTGGGTGGTTCACTATCTATTCCCTAGCATCTGCCTTCGAAGTAAGAACTGCCCATTTACTGTATTTTCATTTTTTAAAAGTGTTGCAGCTTCCCTACAACGACGGTATTATGCCACCAAAAAGAACAGAAACAGACTCTCCTCAAATCTAGGGCAAAGAGCACTTCTACTATCCATAGGGTGTTAACACTTCCATTTCCCCATTGTGACGACTTGTCAAGAACTTTAAGCATCGGCAGGGAGGCAGGTGGTTGGAGTGGTTATAAATTTAGAGAGCGATTGCACAGAGGCAATCGCCCTCTAAAACCAGCAGCGTGTAGAGAAAAATACAAGCAGGCAGGAAGATGCTCAGATTTAAAAAAAAAAAAAAAAAAACAGGAAGAGAGACCACTCCCTTCCGGTGAATTTCGCGGGAATCACTGAGCAATGCAGAAGAAAATGAAAGGGGCCCAATGACCCGCATTACACATAATAGGCGGCGAATTGGACGCCGTTTCGGTTTAACATGCGAGCTGCTGTATTGGGGCTGCACATGTGCGAGGTCATCGATTTTACTGCTAAACACAAGTTTATTTAGTTGGGCACTCAGATTCCTCATAGAAAATGGTTGCAATAATTTCCGTAGGCCAACTACTCATCTTCAACGCAGGCATCAATATAAAGCCACACCAAACTCCCTTTAGGAGGGCCTCGACGTCTCTCTTCCATACGATAACTCCCACGCACATGCATCCCACAATGCAGTAGGTCGCGCCACAGTGAGAAATGTTGAACGAATGAGCAATGACTGCAGCGCGGAACCGATTAGCACGTTAATGGTAAACTATGGCTGGGAAGGCATCACGGTAGAGTTGTGTAGGAAACACGGCACAAAGCTATTGTTAGCACGCCCTATTTTAAGAGGCGTCGTGTCTGAATAGGCTTCCTGCAGGGCCGGTGTGCGGCACAGAGCTCGGAGAGAAGCCCCACGGACTCTTCAGCACATCACACCAGTCCAGCAGGGAACCCCCTTAAAGCCTCTCAAGCGAGACTCAAAAGTATAAAGGGACGTAATCCCAGTCCACAAGATTCGTGCATAATAAAGAAGATTTGACTTCTAAAGAGTCCTTTCTTTTAAGTTTATATTGGAGGTGTATATATGCTGATATTTTTTTAATCGTGATAGCAGTGAAGTGTCTACCCCCGCCTGTTGTTCACGTTTGTTCTCCAGTTCACTCTTGTAGATTTCGGGGTCAGTGTTGCTGCTTCAGACACATTTTTACTCCCGCTGGATAAAGATCAATGCTTATGCTATCACCGGAAATGGAGGGCATTTTACTTTGAGATGCGAATAGAGTGGTGGATGATCCACTGCAAAGCACATTGCCATTACAGGCATACGTTTCCTTTTTACAGTGCAACCATAAAGAAATCAGATTAAATTCTAAAATCTTTAAAAAAAAAAAAAATACTGATCAAGAAAATTAATACAAAGGATGAGTCCTCGATCACCGGGAACTACGCAGGCAAGGGTGCATTAAAGGACGAACACGTACATGCAGAGCACAAGTGCATACATACAAGGTCTGGCATACTAATCCACAGAGAAAGGTCTTATATAAAAATACATAACTAAAGCAGCATACCTAGAGAAAAGTGCACAGAGCGTATGCACTCTAGCTATATATACAGTACACGGTGCATGCAAAAGACCAGGGGTCGTAAATAAATTGTAAAGGGCACATATATGCATTTGGAATTGTACACAAATACAAAAGGAAGGAAAAAAGCATATACAGGTGTGGCAGGATGAATACATATATAGGGAAACCGTACAAATACATACATGAACAGCACCAGACCCCACAAAGTTAGAACACTTCTGGACTGAGGACATTCTGCCAGGAAGAAGAGCTATATACCATAGGAGGGACTGCTACTCTGCCTGTTGCTTTGTTGTGCTGGCATGCTGCTTTTGTCCTGGGAGTGAAAGGACTGGACTTGCTTTCCAAGTTTCTCCAAGGGCTTGAACTGAGCTTGCCTCCTGTTGGAAGTCTCAGGGACATCAACAAATCCATCTGGCAGTGCCTGGACTCTTCTGCTGAGGGTCCTGACTTGCTAAGAGATGCCAACTCCAGTCCCTGGGCCCTTGGAAGTATAAGCTGGTGACTTGAAGGAGACAATCAGTGCATGCTGTGCCGCGGCAGAAAAACCAATGCAGGGCCTGTCTCGTGGCTGCAGAATCGAAGCAGCGCCGCGCCTGTTTCCCCGCGGCTCGATCAGCACAGCGCATCTTCATTTTCCACGCAACGTCCCCGGGGCATCAAGTGCTCATCCACCCCACACTGCAGTATGCAACCGAGGCTGTGTGTCGTGAAATCAAAGCATTGCGTAACCTCCCCTGCAAAGAAAGAGTTGATGCATCATCTTCCCTGAGCAGTAAGGAACAGACACGTCGCTTTGCGTTTCGGCTCCTCACCTCCCCTGCAGCCCGGAACCTTCTTTGCTTTTGACCCATCCTATTTACTTTGTGCTAGAAAGATACATCCATTGATTTCTATGGATTAAATATCATTGAAACCTTTAAAAGTGATATCTTTACTTGGAGGGGGGGGGGGGGGAGGGGGGTGGTGGTAGTTGTGTGGGTGGGTATGTGTGTGTACACAAATACTTTACACATTTCCTCTGAGATTAGCCTGACTGCTCATGCGAAGCTACCAAGGGGTTATTATAGCTGTGTGGCTCCCTTACTCTGGCTAGAGTGAAGGTCCCTACTTGGACAGGGTTCAAACCACTGTCAACTAGAGACCCCATTTCTAACACTAATGAATCACTACATATAACACACATCAAGAAATGAGATACTACAAGTGGTGAATGGACTATTACCCCTCCACCACTGGGACAAAACAGCTTGGTTCACCTCTAAATCGATCATTCCAAGTATAGAATTTAGGGGCAATATTGACTGTTAAATTCTACCATTATGCCCCCAGAATATCAAGTTACCAGTGGATCCTTTATGATGAGGACATTCTGTGTGGAATTTTCCCTTTGCTTAACGATTTCTTTCAAAGGGTGTGAGTGACAATTAACCTTGTACTTGTCAGTCTAGACTAAAATGAAGGTATTTATCTTTGATCCTTTCTCAATGAATTTGAGGCTACAAAGAATCCAGAATACAGCTGTTAGATAATTCCTCTACCTGAGTATCTCACTGTTTTTTTTCCTGGGGCCAGGGCTTTAAGTGGGACGGGCCTTGCCGGGTTCAGAGCCAGCAGTAAATAAAAACGGACTTTCAAACAGTTCCCTAACTGGCCCTATTTTCTTGTCTTTAAGTTCACAGACATAAACGATGTTTGAGTTACCAAAAATCACAGTAAAAACCCTTCAGATAATGCAACCCATTGATGAAGTCTCTATTTACATTTTTTGCATTCCCTCAAATATTTTTCCCCAACACGGTTTCTGTAGTTTTTTGTCCAAGTGACATATGGCTGCTATATAGTGCATACTGTGTCCTGAGTTGCCGCCAGATCTCTGGGTTTGTGCACTTTGTGGGTGGGTATTTATGATGGGAAAGACTGAAAGCTCTGCAGCAGAGCCTGAAGGCAGTGTGTATTTCACTGTGCCTGTCAATGGGTCATAAAGGTCTTCAAACTACACTCACTTACAAATATTGGTCTCTCTGCAATGCGATAGCCACACACGTACAATTTTGATTCTATGGTAAAATGTATGACGGAGGTACACAGTTACTGAAATACTGGCTGTGCCGCAGGAAGAAAAAAATGCAGTGCTCCCAGGTTTTCTCCCCCTGCAACGGAAAGAGAACCTTGGAAGTTCGTGCTTTCTAATACCTAAATTCAACTACATACAGCCATATAAATGAGGTTCTACTTGTCTCCTTTCTTCTACCTTCTCTCTTTCTGTGGATTAACCAGATTTAACCTGGAGGTCCAATATTTTATATTCCATGATTTACTCTGAAAAAGGTGGCTGTTGAATCATACTTTTGCCCACCGAAACACGCGTGGGCATATAGGTTTAAAAATGGCGCATAAGAGTTAATTGACAAGGCAC
Organism: Pleurodeles waltl; assembly: GCF_031143425.1. NCBI lineage: Eukaryota > Metazoa > Chordata > Amphibia > Caudata > Salamandridae > Pleurodeles > Pleurodeles waltl. The sequence goes on along the minus strand of NC_090444.1, from coordinate 1,145,737,633 downwards.
AAAGGTGGACTATTGTTAATTATAAGAGGTAACTGACAACAAACATAAGGTGAAATATGTAGATCATTAAAACTAATTTTTGAAGAACAATATGAACTAAGAAACAGCGTATTTACTTCTGTTAAGATAAAACGCAGACAATCGGCTACAAAACACAATGTTGTTGAATGGAATTAAAAGCATGGTGAAGAACTTTGATCACTAGCATATTTTTGGCTGTTTAATACACAAGGACGAATCAACAACCTTGTCTAAACTATAGGTTCTAGTATAATAAGTGTGAAATTTGAAGTGACGCTATTTTTGAGTTACAACCTGCAATAAACAATTGATTTAGTATTCTTTAGTATACGAAAATACTATTTGTTTTCTAGAATTTATGTTTAGATTGTCTGTATAACTGTGGTGTTTATGCCTTTAAGCTATTACAACTGGTGTCAATTGGTTTCTATGTTAGGAGTTTTTATGAATGGTTTTTCAGTATGTATGTAGCCCTGTATGAGTGACGGAGTGATTGTAGTGCCTTCTACCATGCACCTTCAGAAGTTTTCGTTAGTATATTATCTTTATTTAATTTCTATTCAATTATTTGCGAATAGGAGATATTTTGATACGTCTATAATAAAGCTACGCATTTTGATTTATATCTAATGTATTTTGTTTGAATTTTTGGCTTTAAGAATACTTTATTTAAATTGGGTTACGAGGTACATGTACCCATATTAATAATTTTGGAGAGAATAGTTAGTTACATTATTTTTGTGTTTCCCTGGGTGCGCTCTCCTTATTTTTCATGGGGCCCTTTGTGTATGTTTCGGTGCTTCCAGGTGAGCACATAGGGGGGGGGGGGCTGGGGATGGGTGTGTGTGTGTGTGTGTGTGTGTGTGTGGATTATGATGAAAGCACGCACAGAAGTAGAGAATGAGAATATGGGCCCATATGTACGAAGGCATTTTGCATTTCCTAATGGTGGCATTTGCAATTAGGAAATGCAAAATGCCATTTTGGGATGCACAAAAGGTATTTGCTGTGGTGCAAAATGTGATTTATACCTAGCAGAAATCGCATTTTGGAAATCCAAAAATAGGAAATCCCAAATTGGGATTTCCTATATGTGAATCGCTAACTGCATGTACAAAGAATTTCCTAATTGTGACAAGTTGCAAAATGGCCATTTAGGAAATGCAATTACCATTTATTCAGCACTGGTGGGAACCAGATGCAAACTATAAAAAGGCACCCAAAATGCATCTGGCTCTTTCACGTATGCGGCATTATACGTTCTGCCAAGAAAGATGAGGACTTAGGCAGTGAGGCAGAGACGGAGAAGGAGACAGGAGAGGATACTTCTCTGCCTGTTTGGACAGGCAAAGAAGGAGATTCAGGAGAGGTACAGACTCAACAGTCAGGTGATACTTGATTTAGTTGCTGAATTACAACTTCAGCTACTGGCCCCAACACTCAGAAGCAACACAATCCCACCACGTGTGCAGGAATTGTGTTGCTTACACCTCTTAGCCTCAAGTAATTACCAGGGGGTCACAGCAGTTGGAGGGTGACACAAAGTGCCCTATCCAGGTTCTTTTACAGTTTCCTGGACATCATGGTGAGCAAAATCAACCACTATATAACATTTCCCAGTAAGCCCCTCCCCAAAGCATTGCAACAAACAAAACTGATGTTCTACCGGGTAGCGCAGTTTCCCCAGTGTTATAGTTTGTGTTGATGGCACACATGTTGCTATATGCTCCCCCCAGCTAATGAATTCATTTAGAGGAAGAGCTCACACTCACTCAATGTGCAGGTAGTGTGTGATGTCACCTATATCATAACAGACCTTGTGGCCAAATTCCCAGGCAGCACCCATGACTCATTTATGTTCCACCACGGTGGAATACATATCTGAGCAGCACAGGGTGAATTTGGCGATAGCTTCCTACTAAGTAAGAGATTCACAGACACAATGCATGGGGGCAGGAATGTGTGTGTGCCAAGTAATCTAATGGTGTACCTTCTTATACCCTTAAGGTGATAGTATATATGCCTTACGTCTCTGGATCCTCACACACCCCCCTCTGACTTCACGCACAAGAAAAGAAAGGCAGCACAACAGAGCACAAAGGACAACATGCTCCATCATAGAGAGGACCCTGGGGACCATGAAGTCCCACGTATGCTGCCTACACAAGTCCCGTGGGGCTCTACTGTACAGATTGTATACATGCTGCAAGATCATCACCACATGTGCCATACTGCACAACAATGCAATGAGGAAGGGTCTGCACGATATCCCAATAGAGCCTGGGACTAAATCTAATGATGAATTACCAACACTACAGGTGCAGCAGGAGGGTACACATGCAGCAGAGAGACGTGCATGATGCACGGCGATAACCAACAACTATTTCTGGGTAAGAGATTTGAAAACCTCCTAAAAAAATGAGAAACAAATAATAGTCGTTTTGGTGCACAACTGAGTGACCACCTTTCATTCAGGAGGCTACAACATTGTTCCAAGCAAAATCAACTGCATCCTTGAGGATGATACATTGTTAACCTAAGAACAACAAAGTAAGGTGAAAAAAAGGCAAATCATCCCACTGAGTATCTAGAGAGTCGCTTCTTACGGCCCCATGGGTTGGGTACTTTATCATCAGCAGTGGCTTGTGGGACTGACAATGAGTCATTGCCAGACGTGTGGCAGTATGAACGCCAGGTACTGCTTGGCTCGGGAACAGATATGCCACTGATGCTAGAACCCTCCTGGCTCTCAGGATGGGCTGGGATGTTGGAGATGCAGAGGTTGTGGTCTAGATGTTCTCACATGCAGTGGTGACCTGCATAAGCCCACAGGTGATGTCCTGGCTGCAGTGTGCCATGTCAATCTGGATACTGACAGGCCACCTTGCCAGCACTGATGTTGAGGTTGCTAGCTGGTTGACAGAGCGGGTGAATGTGTCACTATGTGCTAGGTCCTGTCTGTGCCTCTGACGCTGCACACAGTGCTCCCTCTCAATTGCTGCTAGCCACCGTTCCTGCCCTTTCTTTATGTTGTTCAGCGACTTTGACATGTGTTGCAGCTGCCTACTGACTGTGCGTATCTGCAGGCACTGTGTGGAGATGATTGACCTTCCCAGGCCAGCATGCACAGGATGGGCATTAGAAATGTCATCTGATTTAGTCTTTGGACTGTCTGCTAAGGTATAGCCTATGCGCATTCGCTATGTCCTGGTCTCTGATGTAGTGTGGGCCTTGCTTTGCAACTGTCCCTCATCTCTGACCTGAAACTCTGGCAGTGCTGAGATGGTGTTGGGACCTCAAGGACCACCTCACTGTCAGTTGCCCATTCAGCTGCCACGTCCGGGCTGGGATCTGTGAAAATCATGTATTTAATTTATGTAAATAAATGTGTATAGTTTGGGCACAATATTGTTGGGACTCTGCTGCATTGCCTATGACATGTTTGTGTTGTACAGATATGTTTTGTGTGGTCATCAACACTCAGCACAGCATGTTAATGATGTGTACTACAACTTCCATGATGCATTGCCTGGTTTGGCCAAGCATCTCAACTGCGTAATTTAGGCTTTGAAATATGATATGTGGATTTGCTAACATTATGTCATGTATGGTAAATAAAGGGGAGATTACCTACCATGGCTGAGGTCTGCTGGATTGGAGGTTTCAATGGCTTCTACTCATGCCACACTCTTGGGTTCCAGGGTCCCCTCTATGAGGCTCCTAGGGAGTTGACCTTCTCCAGGATGGTGTTCCAGGTCTGCGTTTTTGTGTGCCTCAGGTACTGTGAAGGAGGCCTTCCTAAAGAGTTGGTCGATGTGGGGGAGACATTCCTCAGTCAGGACCTCAAGTTCCCTCTCAGAGAACTTGACCTTTCTCTTTCTACTTCCTGAGTCCCTCTCCCCATCTTCTCTCAACATGAGGATGTTCAGGAATTGCCAAACACACTGCAGGTAGTAAGCCAGGTGATCTCTTCACTTCCAGCAGCATTTTCTAAGACTTAAGGGTGCGGGCCACACCCTATATTTATAAATTTTCTGCTCTGACATCATTCAGCAACAAAAATGTAACATTTCTTATTTATTTCAATTTTGTGTTTTTCAGTTTTTGCAGTTTCCTAATAGCAAATGCAAATCCATATGAATCGCAGGTTACATACATTCTGTTTTAAAATTCCCAAATAGCGATTTCTACAGATTTGCAATTTGGCAATAGCCATTTCAGAATTTCGTACATATGGGCCATGGTGCTGAAGAGCAAAGAGGTGAAATGTACACAACTGAAGAGGATTTCAGGCTGATATGAATAGAAAAAAGGAGTATCTAGCAGCATGAGAGATTGCAGAGGAAAGTGGTGGGAAGGGGGGGAACAAGCATGATTGAGATACTTCGACGATGACCACCCTTCCCACAGACCATAGACGTTAATAATTCATGGTCCAGTTTTCTGAACTGAAACACTTTCAATGTAAATTATTCAAAACAAATTAATTGTTATTCATTTATTTTATACTGCTAACAAGCACTGGCAAAGCCAACAGATTTTTGTTTTGGGTATATGGCAGTTGCTATGGTACATGTCTTGATGGAATAACAGAACGAAAGGCACCCAAATATTGGTCAGGTGCAAACTTTGTGATGCACTTATTTTAGATTTCATGTGTTAAGGCACACTCCTAGTTATACAGGCCTCTCCTCTTAAAAAGGACTGTAATTACGCTTCTTTGACCAAACCACTTTTAGCGAACCCACACCTTTTTCATCATACTGAAAGCACTGCCTGTGGCAGTTCTTTTTTTTACCTCACTGTGATTTGAGTTCTGTAGCCTACAAAAATGTCAGTGTCTCTATGTGTGCATCAGTGAGTGTAAGGACATTCCACTGTACCTGTCTGTGAGCATATCTGTGTAGGCATGTTTGCACTTATGATAAAAGAAAATCTCTGTCATGTTACTGAAACCTTCGACTGGTTAAAAAAAAAAAAGTGATCCAATGTGCACCCTTTTGCTGCTTGAATAATGTGGAATGGAGATAACAACTTTTGCACCACCCACGTTAAAGAAATGTTTGTCCATCAGGTAGAAATTGAGAATATTGATTGTAAAACCACTGCTAAACTTGCACAAAAGGCTATTTTTTGTTTATAAAATAATTTCAGATGTTTAATAGAGATGTCAAAACAAAAATGACGTATCAGCTTCTTAGTACACTATCTGTGCTACTTTTGTAACAATAAAAATAGAACGTTTTTATTTAAACAACTCGATGTTTTGACATTTGAAAGCGGAGAATAGAATAATAGTGAAAAGTACGGTGGTCCATATTGTGCCCTTCTGCACATACTGTTTAATCCATTCCCTATTAAACAACAAAAATTGTGCTAGTGGATTTGCCCTCCTTCATTGCACACGTGCAAAGTTTCTCTAACGTGGACCCAAAAGTATCAAGTCACTATCTTCTAGGGCAGATCCTGTAATACAAAGATTTAGCCCAGAAGCGCATGCAACAATGAGACATTTGTTACATATACTCATGGGAATGGACGCTGCCCAGAAGCACGAACACACTTTGTTGAACTGATTATATGACCAGATTGAGCACTACTGTTCATCCCCTGTATAATTTCACAGCACAACATCTCTCACAGATGATCTGAGACACACCTTATTTATATGAAAGCCTTAAAAAGCTTGTGAAGTCTTCTTTTGATAACTTCAGACGGAAGAAAAGCATTGAAGCAGATATAAGGAACATTAGAGTGTAATTCTTCAATCGAAACCCTCTTTCTGAGTGGGGTTAATTTAATGGGAAATCAGAAAGAACAATTCTATTTTCAAATGTTTTTCATAGTATGTAACTGGGTTCCGCTCTTGGATTTGGGCTGAGAGCATTCAATATGTTAGGACCTGTTATGAACAATGATTTGCCACATGGTACATTGTTTTAAAAGATCACTGGTTAATCCAGTTGGCGGACGTTTTTGTCAGTGCTCTGGACAAGGTTTAGCAAGGTGCCATTTTCTGCAGAAAGTAGGGCCTCTGGCCCACTCAGTATGCTTCAATGGTAGTGCATTAAGGCTAAAATATTGTAGGGCAAATAACTAGAGTTGGCTGCAGTCAGATCTTCCGTGCAGGAAATTTGTCTTACTGGTATATTTCATGTCCCAAATATAACTAAATGGGAGAATTTCAAATTAATTCAGAGGGAAACGATTAGGGGATGCTATTCTGCAAGACTACCTCGAAGATTTTTTTTTATTAATATAAAAGCATCTCAACCATAAAATCATGTACACTGAAAATAAGGAATGGGTTAAGAGTCTCTTTATTGCTCTTCCTCTTGCTCTTGCCTTCCTGTATACCACCTCTGTCTTTCTCTCTCACCAGCCTTCCCTCTTCCCACGCCACCTCTCTGCCTCCGCCTTCCTCAATCCCAGTCTCCTCCTCCATGACTCATTGTCCATGTCCATGTCCCTCACCTCCTTGTATTGCAGAAACTTGGATGAGCTGGGAGGGGAGGGAATGAGTAAATAAACTATGAGCTAATCAGATGTTTAGAGGGTAAGTAAAGACTTGTATTCATCGGACACAAACGCCACTTCAGAAATTCTCTGCTAGGTCAAGCAGAACGTAAGCAGCGCAGAGGCGGGCACTCACTGCAGCACACACTTTTAAGACTGAAGGATTCACACAACAGGTCTGTTTAGACTGACTGGTAGCTACAACTAATAGAACTATGAATTTGTATTTGTTCTACCCTCCCACCCCCTTGCACCCATATTAACATGCTAGTGAGTAAGTTTGGATGTACTGTAGGGCAGTGGTTCCCAACCTGTGGTCTGGGGACCCCTGGTGGTCCACGAAGCCTCATAAGGGTTTCCGTGACTGCTTAGAAAAATAACTAATATTAACAGATCAATAAAGTGGATATAAATAAAGTGGCTAAATGTTACAATTGACATTTTTAAAATGTACTGTAAATGTCAAGGACTTTGAAATTGGAGGCTAAACATTAAATTAGTATCCTCAGATTTGTTTGTGTGAGCAGTGCAGGCACATCAAACAGAATATAGTATGGGCGAAGTGTGGCTTCCATTGAATTTAGCAGTTCCAACTTTCCAATTAAAATTCAACATTTTTCTTTTCTTTTATTTGTTTGCAAACTAAATAAATCATGTTATTGTTTGTGTATGTGTTTTATGAATGCTTGTTTTTGTATTTTGTGTCTATTGTATTTCCGTTCAAATCATTGACAATGTTTATGCCAGGGTACCCTGCTTCCTTCCAGTAATGCTTCTGTTGGGGGCGGGAGGTCCCCTGATTCCAATAATGATTCAGTGGGGCTCCCAGTAACAATAAAGTGGGGGTCCACACAAGTCAAAAGGTTGGGAGGTTGGGAACCACTGCTGTAGGGGAAATGAAACATGGCAAAAGTATTGGCCCAATTACAGTGCAAGGCATGCCCAGTGCTGCAAAGAAGAGGGGTCCTGCTGGATCCCAGTTCCAGCAGATATTTCGGGGCCAGATCTAGCTGACTCAGGGAAACAAGCAGAATTTGTCTTGATGTCAGTTTCTAACACTGGAACATGATTCATCAGCGGCCGCACCTTAGATGCTTTCTGTTCTGAGCAGCACTATTTAGGAGGTGATAGTGTTTTCTTATTTTTTACATCCAGCTGGGCCCAAAACAAACACCCAATTTAAAAGGCCATCAGCCCATTTTTATTCAAGTATCACTTGGCTGGGATCCATCTCGAGCCAGACACCTAGATGTCAGTGCAATGGAAGAAAACAAAGCACACAGCTTGTTGCCACTTCACAAGTACTTTAGAGAATCTATGACTTAGAGGAAAATGTCTGACTTTGTTGAACCCCACCATGTAAGAGATGTGCATGCATTATAATAAAAAAAGATGTGTGTGTGTGTGAGTAATTACACTAATAATGGATCACTATACATCACACATTTGGATACAATAAATCATACATGTGTGTAAATCAAGGTTTAGGAAACGTTAAATTAGTTATTGAGAGTTATAACATGTAGAAATCACATATTGTCCACACCTCTAAACATACAAAGTCAGGATATAAAACGTAATGCAGTGATTGGTGTGGTCTGTACTAACACCACTTTATTAATTTCGAGTGGACTCCTTCTTTGCAATCTTAGAAAAACAGACTAGGAAAAATACAATAAGGATCTGAACTAATGATTTAAGAGTTTGTGTTCAGGTCTTTGATGCTGGTAAATAGATCACTGTGCTATATTAAAAGGACTGCAACGTATGAATTGGAAGTAATAAAATGATCCTTGTGTTCAAAGCGGTAGCCCCCTTACTACATAAAATACAAATGTGTGATCTGCATGCTCCACGACAGGCAGCAGTAGGCAGGTTAATCATCTGTGCTACTTAATGAGTCAAAACTGTGATTGGACCAAACACACTCTCCAAGAACTGCACTAACCACCAGAGTTATCTTATCATTACCATTATCCCCTCAAAATTGTTGGGCCTCCAAAGATCTCTACAGCAGGTGTCTAACCCCATGCAAGTTATTATAAAAAAACAGCTTCTTTGTGACCATTTAAATAAGCTATACCCAATCTACTGTCAAGGTACATTTGCTGACAATTACTTTACAGCAAATTTGTTTCAATAAATGTATAACTTGACTGTCAGGCTCTGATTTTTAAGTCCCCCCCCCCCCTCGTGATTGCACCCCCTTTCTTCTGCTACACTTAACACCCACATGTATTGGTTCCCGGAGTAAACGGTTTCCAATTCCAGCACTTGCTATGCCATCATCGGGCTTGTATTTTTGCAGTGCTATATCTGCTTAATATGTGCTTGGTGTATCTGGTGCGCAGCACCGGCACTTATTTTTAAGGGCCGGTATTTATTTTTCTGCATCAGGCATTTACTGCGAGCAAAACACACATAAGGGAAAGACGGAGGAAGAGAAAAACTAGAAGGCGTCACAAAGGAAGGAAACAGAAAGCTGCAGGAGCTAACTGAAGGGGCATGGGTGGCAGTAAAGGATTGAAGAGGCCCGGGATGGCTTCAGGATTACGCTGCATCAGTATTCTATGCTGGCACATTTAACAGTAGTGGCCGCGTGTTTCAGAGGAGAGCTTTGGGCACCGGCACGTTTTTATTTACAAATTAAGCATTGTTGTATCTACAACGCCACAAAAAGGCCCTGCGGTGGACAGACTCTGGGCACTAGTGTTTGAGTAATGTAGCTCACAACCAACCCGCTGACAGCTCCTAAGAGCAACGCACACTTGACGAGTGTGCCACAATGGGCTGCGTATGCCAGTCATGCCTGCTTGGAGATTACCCCACAGCCGGGAGGATGTGGTCCAACGCTACGTCAGCAAGGTTCCCGCTGCTCTGAGCAGGTGGCGCGCGCTGAAAGGACCGTGACGTCACCACGCCACCATTTTAAGCAAACCATTCATGCATTCCAGTGCGCCGCCTTAGCATGGAAGACCGTCGCATGCACGGGCAGAGCACAATGGAATTACCCCACTGCCGGTCATTTGCAACTAAAGAATAGTAACAAAAGACCACTGCAAGTTGTCCTTTGACTCTTGTCATTGTGTGAACCCGCTTCTTAGCACCACTGCAAAGATGAACAAAAGAGGTCACGGCGGAGAGCTAGCCTCAGTCACCCGAAAACACTGAAGGACCCGACCCCCCCTTCAAATCCCAAGGGAGTGAAAGGGTTGAAATACTCGAAGTTTGCACATTCATTACAACTCCGTGCCTGCTGTATATGCAAGCTTGCCAAGACGCCAGCCGAGCTTCTAAGAAATACTTGCAGTTCGCTTGGTGCCCGGACAAGCTTCATATCAACTATATTAAGCACTGCGTCCCCCCAAAAAAAGGACAACTTGCTGGGGTTGATTTCTGGTTTATTTCACCGTAATATGGCTTGTTCTCCTTTTTATATTTAACACCTCTCAAAGATTCTAGACCTGAAAATAATTGAGAATGTGAATTTGTGTTAACTCAGCAACTGTCCTTACACGTAAATCTAATTCTAACTGGACTAATGCTGAGGGATGTAATCGGTTATGCAACTTGGTATTTGCCATGCAAAAACCCAAACTACGGTTATAAAATAAAATAAATAAAGTACGAACGCTAGCACCGTTGTGCAGCGTAAGGGCCCCTGCGTTTTTATCATCGCCTCAGCTTGCATCCTTTTATCAAAGCTCACTTTCATCACTACAAGTAGCACCACAGAGCTCACAAGTTTCCCAGACCGTGCTTAAATATTCTTTGCACTCTGGGACTAGTCGCCCGGATCATATAATGGGGTCATGACTTCAAGTTCCAGAATGCATTTTTTTTAAAGGCAAATTATAAAATACTCGGGTATGGCATTGGGAAACCTGAGAGGTAGGACCCCACTCAGCTGTGGAGTTGTAAGTCAGGCCTCATTTACATTCTTGCAGAATTTCAACCACAGCAGCATACATCTGCCCCTTTCTGCATTCACATAGAATAAATTAAAGTCTGCCTTGTGGTAATGAGAGTGAGGGTTAATGAATGGAAGGATTCGTGTGACCGCTGTCACTATACCAGCGCTGCAAAACACTTGTGGAGATATCCACGGAGTGGCCCCATAAATTGCTTAATTTGTTATAGATCATCAGGGTATGACAACTGGTGCGCTGAGAGAGCACCTGCACTGGGTCAATTTCTCCTCGAATAACCTGGCAGTTATACCAGCAAATCCAGACGGAGCATGTAAGCTTAGTGACTAACGCTAGCCGACACTTCCTGTGATCTACCAGACATGATTTTCAATGTTGACAAGGTTCAGGGGTAGTAAGCGCTATATAAATACGATTACAATTACAACTGCGCCTTTCATCTTCCTAAGGTTAATAAATGAGTACTATTGAAATGAATAACACCTGTTCTTTACAGTTCCTAGAAAAAACAAATATGAGGTATAAAGCGCTTTAAATACAAGCATTTTTACTGTGCAGAACTCTCATGCAGCATTGCAGGGTACTGCTTTATAGATAGCAAAATCTGCATTCTCGGATCAGTCATACAAATAACACTTCCATCCGCCGAGCTTTTCACGAATGTACATCAATGAAGATTTACCACACAAACAGATTTAAAACAAACCACATTCTGTTGATAAATGTTTTAGCCGCTATAAACACAATGGCACATCGAAAAGGATGCCAAGCTGATCCAGAAAACTCAACCAAGAAGCAGCAGCGTTATGTTTGGGTTAACTCGTGTGCCTCTGGAAGGGCAGCTGCTCAGGTGGGGTGAGTCTATATAAGTTTCCAGGTGAGTGTTAACAGTACGCACGAGTGAGCCCTCTGTCTGCAAAGTAAGAACTCCGACAAACGGCCACAAAAATGGCTCTTTTTACATGACCTCGGAAATGGCACAAATATTCCCAGGTAAGCAGCATACTGTCCACTTTTACTTCTTATAACAAGGCCCAAACTCTCAACAATAAATAATGGAGTGTAAGGGGTACAAGCAAGGCCCGCGAAGGCTTGCATCCACACTGCCTGCCCGCAGATGAGTGATATCTGCAGTGAGTGACATGCAACGAGAAGGCGCTCAACCAGCCTTGTTAGATGAACATTTTTATGTCCACGTGCAATGCTCATGTCAAGAAATAAGGACTCCCTTTTAACTCCATAATGATAACCATTAAATCAAAAACAGAGTAAAATACTCTGTTTTCAGAACCTTATCCTGGACCTCCGATGACAGTAGAGGCCACTTTTTATCTGTTGAGCAGTGATCTATAAAAGTGCGAGCTCAGTGGGGGCGCTAGACTCACTGCCAGCAAGTAGCATCACATGCAGACAATGTCACAGGCCTCCCAAAACTTATAATTTTCTTTTCTTTTTTTTTAAATCTGACTTTTATTCCTTGAATGTGGTTCCTACTTAACTTGGTACACAAGGCAACCACCTAGTTCACCTTTATGGAGCGGTCGCCCCTAGTGGACTTGTAAAAACTGAAGAATATGTGATGAGGGTAATTACCAGATTCCAATTCCGACGAGCCGTCAAAGACTTTGAGGTAACTCGATTCACATTCATGGGATTCAATGTCCAGGTCTCCAAATTTGATGTGCAGTTTTTTCCCTTCGGGTACTTTGATACGCCTTTCACAGAAAGTGTCATTCGGGTAGGTCCCGGGGTAGTTCTTGGATGTTAATGTGCCGCTCTCCTTACCAATCACCACGTGCCCGCACCCATCTGTTGAAACAGAAGAAGGCACATGTTAAGCACCAATCAATACACAACTTCTGCTTAAAGTGAACGCACGCACATATTTGAATGAATGCACTTCATTTTTTCCTTTTTTTGCTGCTTTGAAACACTAAAACCACGCACATATCTTCAGTATTTAAAAAAAAAAAACTACATACACCCAAGCTAAGACAAAAGTTTTTTAATTTCAAGGGTTTGAATAAATCTCAACCAAACACTGCCTGCAGTTTCCAAGTGTGGAATAACCTTGAACAAGTCCATCAGTAGAGAGAGACTCTTTAGAAATATAACAAATATGTTGGTTCTTAGCTCCTAGGCAAATGGTGAGAAGGAACCCTTGTAAGTGACTTTTCAAATTCTACCAGGTGCACATTCATCAACAACACTGGACCAAAGTGTTTTAAAATTAACCATGTGCAACTAATTTCTCTAAAACTACAGTGGGGGAGGGAACTGGCAAATTCTATTAAATCTTAAGCAGTGCTGCAGACCCACTTTGCCTTAAGGTAAACTACAAGTCTCAGTATACTGGGGAATATTTTTGTAAGGGGTATTCCTTTGCTTTTGCCTTTGTAAAGAAATAAACAGAGTGCCAATTAGGCGGTGTTATATTAGTTAATTACTGCTAATAAAGGCATGCGGTAAGAGAACTGCTTTTCATAATTACTTATGAACTTCCATAGTAACAGAAACTTTAGTTTCTTTTCGGCAAACTTTATTTCAGTGGAGATGAAGTTGTTTACTCTTTATTTTTTTACCTTAAAATAATCATATGTTAAATGGAAAAACAGTCCTAAGGGGCCATGCATTGTAGAGGGGAAAAGGGAGTGCTCTTTCCCCAGTCCTACCTTTCTAACAATCACCAATAATAGACACTCGATAACGTTCCTTTGTTTGATGACCTCAGCTTGGGTTTTGAAACCTACTGTGACATCATTTCCCTAATGACACCTTACGAAAATGTGTATTATTCGGTGATCCAGATCAACATAAAATGCATCCGTTTTGTATTTCCACTACATACAAGAGCCTTTGTGAGTAATTCCACAAAAGTGTCCATGTAACAGAGTATTTCTTAGTTGTATACCCATGGCCATAGGCGATGGAGTGGAGAAGTGGAGCGGACTACGAAGATCTCCATTTTAGATGGATTAAGCTTTAGCAAACTAAAGCACATGCTCACATCTAAAGCCAAGATGCATTCCCAAAGGTTTAGTCCGAATAAGAAAACTAGGATGGACTTAATTTCTCTAATTTGAATACCAGATGCATAATTTTAAAACACAAAAGAAAATGGTCTGTAGATTTTTCTTTTAGTTTCCATACCAAATGTTAAAAGCTACACCAGAGCAGCTGTGTTGGCAGAAACAGTTACTGGTAGCAGAGGGATTCTGAAATTTAGCAATCATCCTAAATCATTTTTTCGACAGGTTGGGTGCCTCTCGGATTTCCAATGATCAAATATGTAAAGGGTTCAAGCAGGTTAGTAGTGTTGCAAGGACATGAGCACACCTCCACTGCCTCTCAATGTATAGTCTTATAGCATTCAGACCCCACTACTTACTTGTGGAACAAACCAAGCAAGGACATGAGTGATTTCAAGTGTACAGGTGCTGGTCTTTGAAAGGAATGAGTCTCTGACTAGGACCGTCAGAGGAAGACACTGGTAGAGAATGCACTCTTCAAATCATCAGTATAGTACCAAGCAAATCTTCTCTACCTCTAGTAGGTGCTTGGTACGTGGGCCTTACTCGAAGCACCCACAGGAAAGTTAAAACAAAGGAACAGGTAAAATCAGCAAGTAAACATGTAACTCTTAGAAGACTTAAGAGGTCATAAAAGCCAGCACCCTAAATAAACCGCAAGTTGGTATTGTGAATTTACTTGGAAAAACTCAATCATTGTCTTGAGGGCCAGAACCATCACTGGATGAAGGTACAATTCACCAGGCCCTATAAAACCTATGCACCAAGTGGTCATAAATATAGATGTCTCTAGGCTTACATGAACGCCTCAGCAGAACACAGCTGTCCAGGTGTCTTCTAGGTTGGTTCAGTCACTTTCAATGAGGGTTCTAAAATGCAGCAAGTCTGCAACCGAAGCCAGGTGGTATACAACAAGAGTGCCTAGAGACTAGAATAGTCTGTTATGGTTTACATCTTGGGAGAGTGCAAAAAACGCAAAACTACTATGTGCTTCTGACAGGGGAAGACTACCACCACTTAATAAAGGCCAGAGCCAACATCTTGGAAGTGGGCCTTACCACATTTATCTGAGGCAAAACCTCCTCACCTGACTGATGATGCATCAACAAAGAAATCAAAGGCGAAACCAATCTGCTCCACCATTAGACACTACATACAATTTCGAGACAATGTAGATTAGATACAGTCCAGAGGACAGAAGGTATATTAGGAAAACAAAATAAGAGCTTGACGTTACGTCTCAGCCATATTAACTAAAGACCAACAGTGGTAGTAACCACCTTAATCAGAGAGGCTAAGGCGAAAAGTACGAAGTTGGCCTGTGAATCCTTAATTAACTACTTTCATGCCAGAACTAAAGGACACACAAAACACACACCCAGTGCCACAAGCCTTAGAACCACCACACCCACACTGGCAAGAAATCTATTTTTGCACAAAATAATTCAATCACAAAAGGCGTAAGAGTCCCGGAGGTGCAGCAGAAACAAAAACAAACAAAAAAATCTAAATATTGACAAGTGGTACCTGAGATCTGTAATCTCCCTGGGAAACCGTGATGCTATAATCAGTCATCACATTCCAGAAAATCCAGGCAACTCAACCCTGGGCACTGCTCTAAATGAGAGGCATTATCCTGAATTTCAGAACACCTGAAGCCCAGGCTCCAATAGAAGGCAGAAAATAATTATTTGGCGGTATGTCAGAGTGCAGAAATAGGCTTGGCTTTTTGCTTCTCCAAGTGAATCAGATTAAGCTGTATATCCAGAACGACCAGAGAGCGTATTACTACAACAGTGGTTCCCAAACTTTTTCGATCCCCGGCTCCTTTGACCTATTGGCCGTGTTGGCCACGGCTCCCCATTATGTTACTTTTTTTTGGCGGGTGGGGGAACGTAATCCCAGCCTGTACCTGTACCTACACTATTTACAGTTTGACTTCTTAATTCTCTCGTTCAGGTTCCTGAAAACCATTTATTTTAAACTATTTCTTTTCTTTTGTCATACCCAAGACTGGCTGCAGTCCAATCTAACAAGAGAGACTTCCTCTTCCCCACCCAAAATAATAAACTATCTGTGAACTTAAAATAACAATGCTTTTGATTCCACAGGGTGTACGCCCTATATAGGCGTACGCTGTTTTACCTGAGGGCTTATTATGTCAGAGCTTGTAATTGCTTTGTTTTCGAGTGGACCTGAATAGTAAAAGAGAACTGCATTTTCAGCACAGATTTTTCTCTTTCTGCCAGTTTATGTCCTAGAAGAGGTAATTTCAGGGGGGGATTTGAAAGATTACATTTGAGTGTTAAAGGTAAATGAAAGTTTTGCTCATGGAACAGAAAGAGGGCATCAGGGACTCTTCACACACATACCACACTGGCACGTTGCGACTGGTCCCCAAAACCCCACCACATTCTGATTGGGGCACAAGTTACAAGTATGTTGCTGTCACACCCTGCCTGATACTTGAAGGATACACACAGCCTATCTACAGCAGGGCAGTATGAATTTCTTCCATCACACCTGTCCTCAATGCACTCAACACCGTGACAGTCAGCACTGCCAGTTACATGTGCTTTGATGGCATGAACAGAGCGGACAAGGCTGCCCCAGGCTCTCAGCTTGGCAGACTGCTCTTATATGCCAAGGACCCGGCACACGTAGTGTCATTCTGTCACAAATGCCGAGCTTTGTGGCATTAATTGACGTTTCTGACCTTCACCCTCTTCAGTAAATAGCAACACAATTAAAGACTGCATGTATGTGTACACAATGTTCAGTATCGATGGAGTGAAACTGTTGAGTACAGGTGGAGCCAGACAGCTCTCCTTATCTGAAACCCATATAAATGATCCAACGTATAGGGGATAGACATCAAAAATCACTGGGACACGTCGGGAGCACACAACGCGAGTATTGTTCAGCAGGCATAATTATGCCACCCAGATGCCAAGTTGGGCACCAATACACCCCACTGACTGGATTTTGCGTCTGTGCAAGTCATGACAAAAAGTACAGAAAGGTTTAAGCTTTCCTCCAAGCAGTATGGTTGTTCTAGGTTAAAAAAAAAAAAAAGCATCATCCTTAGACACGCATGCTTAAGTTTTGCCTCGACCAGAAGCACTCACTTTTCCAATCACAAAATCCCACTTATGCCACTCGTGCCATCTTTCTCGTTCTATGTTGGCAGCAAATTGCTGGTACAGCAACCACAAACCTTTACATCACAAAATACTTAACTTCCCACCGCCAACATGAACGTAGTAATCATGTATCCTGGATGGATTATAACCGTACTGCATGCAGCCCTCCACCCTTCAACAACTACTCTCCTCTCACACTAGCATGCAAAATACAACCGTAGACTGACCCACCACACAGCTAGTTAAACGAAAGACACAAGTCACAGACCAGGAGTTCTGGAATTTTGCGAATGTTATTTTTGTGAAATTGCACTCATTACAAGGAATTTATTTCGCTGGTACCTGGAGTAAGCTTCCTCTATGAAGGTATACTCCACACAAAAATGTCATGTGAAATACCCCCGGGGCCCTGGTGTTAACATAAAATGTCTCAGATAGGGGAATTTCATACTCCAGCCGGTCTCATACAGGGGAATGGCTTGCACATATATTCAGTATGCAACATAGTAAACATTTATACATTTCACATAATGCGAAATACAGGAATTTTAGAAGAATAACTCAGCACTGAGGCATAGCTGGCACCTCTTCATTCAGAACCTCTCCAAGTGCAATGCACACCACATTTTTGATACAGACCACCACCTACTTCACTTATCCGGGCTTAATCATCCAACCTACAGACACACACATCTCTGCACTGGCCACAGGACTTCCATGTTTGCAGCCACAAAAGAGAGCCAAAGTAAATAAATACATATGTTCAAATAAAATGGAGAACATTTGTCGGAAGGATCTGAAGAAACACGGGTTCAGGAGCAAGTGAATAAACATTGTACTAGGGCTTTTTGGCAGGGATTGAAGCAGAATCTCAAACTACTGCACCAATGCAAAATGGCATTTCAGATAACATTTCTAAACATGGCCTGCAGGAAGTTTAATAGTGCTGAAACATCAAAAGGACTTCCTTGCATTGCACTAAGTGTCATGAAAAGAGATAATGCGATCACCAACAAGATGGGGGAGGTATATTTCGAAGTCCGTATGGCAAGAAGATCGAGGGATTGACATATTCATTTCTGCCTCCGGCTGAGGTTCGGATCACAAAGGGTGAAACCTGTAAAACATGCATAGCAAAGAGCCCTTGGAAAGAACGGAAGCGTATTCTAGGCCAACGTCTGTTTTATAATGCGCGAGGGATTTATGACCCGTCTGCACTGCCTGTTAAATATTAACAAGCATATGGACTGCAGCAAACAGCTCCAGTGCCCTCTTCTGAGTTCACCGCAAAGGTGTTTTTTGTTTTGTTTACATAAAGATACGCAACTCCAACATTAAGTGAAACAAAACCAGAGGTACTAGGATGGCAAACTTTTGGGTTTTTTTTGGGGCGGGGGCGGGGGCGTGAGTTGGGGGCAGAAAAATAAATGTTTCCCATTTTCGGTACTTTCTATGCGTCACCTGAATCACCAAACGCAAACAAACTTGTCAGTTCTTACCTTGTATTTGAAAAAGCGCTGGGCTCCAAAGATTTTCATGGGCGCCTGTGGCTTGTGCTGCCAAGTGCCAAAGTTTCCAAATACCTCGGCTGCCTAGCCTCGAATCCTCCATTATCCATGTCCACCATCACCACACACTTCCTGTCTCTATCTCCCTCCTGCAGGTTCTTATTCATTCACTCACCCGACCAAGAGTTCCTGTTTGAAGCTGAGAAGTGCATGTGCATTCCCATTAAAAGCAGTGGGAAAGTGGTAAAAAGAATAACTGGTACAACCCCTTCCAAATTAAAGAAGTGCAGGTACTGAGGGCCCGATAGTAACATGATAGTACCAGCCCATTTAAAAGGACTGATATCAATATAAAAGTAGCTCTAAATAAAACTCGTTAACATATCCATTGTTTACCCTAAACTGGAAACCTATTTTTTGATATTTGGTGTACCTATTTGCCTCAATTCATATTACAATATGCCTCATCATTATTAACAATATTACAATGGGCCTCAATTCAATGACAATATGCTCCTCTGTTCATAGCAGTACGAAGAACTGGCTACTTAATTACAAACATTCCTGCAAAAGTCGTGATCCCGACTGAGACAGGTTTAAATGAAGTATTGGCAATGCCAATTGATCAATCTTATGAATGCACTGCCAAGCCAGACCTAAAAAATCATGTATGTTCATGATTGCCTCCACCCATTTGCTCTGTTGCCAGAGAAAACCACCATAGATTCTCTAGTTATCTTAGACACTTTTAACAGCATTAAAATGTGCCCCTTAAAAGGGCGTGCACAGGGAGCTGGATGAATAAACAAAATGGTCACAGCTGTAGGGAGTGCAAACACTTTTTTTGTGGAAGCACACAACTTCTGTCCAACCAAAATATGTACTCCTGGCTCCCAGCTTGTGGGCGGTGCCAAAGCTCCTCTTCTGGTGGTTCTCACATAATTGTCCGGCAGCAGCTGTGCTTTCAAGTCAGGCAATGAAAACTGTCTTACAAGGCAGAACCCAAGAACCCATAAAGAAATATAAAAAATAAAGGAGTTTACACAAACCTAGAGCATCCCTAGCACAAGTGGCCATCGTGCCGCAGGGTCAGTGACCTCTTAAGTATATCTGGGGGGCCCGGCAAGACAGATTTTGGGGGCCCCTGCTCGGGACAACTATACATTTTATTACCTATTTTCTAATAATTCAAGGCTTCTGGAGGTCAAACAAAACTGAATTGCCCTGAACTCAAAAATACATAAAATGGTGCTGGGAAGAGAAAGAAAGAGATTCAGAGATAGAGGCAGGAAGAGAGGATGTGATCAAGAAGTCAATAAAAGTGTGAGAGAGAGAAACTGCGATAGATCAGTTTGCCAGGGGTCCCTTAGAAGGTGGGGGCCCTGGGATATTGCCCACTTTGCCCATGCTGTGAAACACTTCTGAGTAGGATGTATATTCCTCTTTTTCTGGCACTGAAGTCACGCTTTCAAGCCTAGATATCAGATACAAACTGATTAGCCACACGAATCCGCAGAACACTAACCCTAAGGGGAAGAAAGAGTTGCTTACATGTCACACCGGCTCAATGGTATTGGGGCCTGCAACAGAAATATTACCTGCTGCTCCGACCTCTGAGTTTTACAATAGGTGGAGAAAGCAGATATTGGTTAAGTCTGCCCAAAGATCCAGGAAGTCTCTCGTTCTCAAACAGCATCACGAGCTGATTGTTCTAGTTCGACTTTATTTGCCTTCGCTTCACTCACTACACAGAAGCTCTACAGGCTTTCATCAGGATAGTTTGATCAAACGTGTACCAAGCCGATGGCTACTCCTTTCTTACCTGCAGTCAATGCCTGGGTACCAACATTCCCCAGCCATCTGTCTTTGTGAGGTATGTTTACATGTTTTGCTATCCAGTGCTGGGAGACCCTGGGCGAACAAGCGCTTTATAAGCAATCTAGACGTAACGACCTGTAGTTCTCTCCAAGGACTCACATGGCAAAAAATAAAGGAGCAACATCACCCAAAAGGAAAGGCAGGAAACAAAGCACAGAAATTCACTGGGCAAAGGGAAGGGACCTTCAATAGAAACTGACCAAGCTGGCCATTATTCGTGGGTTTATTAAGATCGGGAATTTCAGTCAGTGCTGTTTCAATGAATTAACTGGTGAATTTTTAGCAACTTCAAGAGATCACGTGTTCAGCACCCTCTTCCTAGCCAATGGCAGGTTCGTTTTGTTTTCATTTTTCTCTTGGCAGGGTGCCAGTATTCGTACAATAAGCTTAGCTGCTTGCCTGGCACAACACTGGCAGCGTATTCAGGGAAGCCTCTCTCTGCAGGCTCCCACCAAACTACCTGTAGGTTGCTTACATGTACTCCTGGCTGATCACTTTCACATCCTCAACCTTCTAAAGCGGCTCACTGCGTTCATCTACTGATGAATCTTGTCGCAGAAACTACATACATAACCTCACTGAATGTCTCCCAGCCAGTGCTTGAAATGAAAATATAGAGGTGTAGGTACTCACTATCCTAGGGTACCTTTTTGCAACCGAGAAGTGCTGGTGCTTCCCCATTAAAATTATAGGACTTCTGCAGAGAAGTGCAGGTATTCTTTTAAAAGTAAACAAACGCATGTGTTTGTACCAGACAGTACCTGCCCATTTAAAGCTTTGCTCCCAGCCCACACAACGAAATGTACAATCATGGCAAATGTCAACAGTTTAACTTGAGTTGTTTTCATGCCAGTGAAGATTTCTTTGGCAACACTTGAAATGTAAATGTTGCATTAGAGCCAGGATTGTATTTACCCAGTAGAAGGCACCGAAATGAATAATACTGAACGAGGTTGATTTCAAGACAATAAAACTAGATGAATAATATTTTTATCTAAAGTAAGCGTTGTCACCCTCTTTACTACTGGGTTCCTGGGATCTGCCTTACCATGGCTCTGCAAACTGGGCCAAGTACACCCTTTCCGCACTTGAGTCTTAGGGTAATAAATGAGAGCAGTTAATGGCTTCTCTGGGAGGTAGTGGGGTGCAGGCGGGAAGGGGGTAAAGAACTCAGCACTCAAGATTCGACAAACCCACCATAACAAATTGACTAGCCATAAGCTTAATTGTTTGGTTAGGAGAGGAACCCCAATCACACAACATAATGCCATACAGCACAATTTGGAGGACTCTCAGACACAGAGTAGCAATCCTGTTTGTGCTCATCAGTGAGGTGCTACAGTCTTTCAATTCAATTCAGTTTTCTAGTGTCTTCAATGTCCTCTGGGTAACACAGGAGCATGCACAGATAAGGCACAGGTGCAGTTCTTTCAATCCCACAATGCATAGATGCACACAACAGCCCAGTTTGCTTTCACCAATTCAAGATCACCTAGTAAAAGTTATTAGTTCATTTTTCCTCAGTTTCACGTCCCACTTCACTTTAGGCCGGGTTAGGCCCTGGGTTGCCCGAGTTCAGGCAGTGCAGGACAGGTGCATGCAGTGGTCTCATTTCTGCAGCGGTGGCTCTTGGACTGCGGAGGCCGCAACTGCAATATTAATCACAATGTTACAATTGGGCGAAATTAACAAGGTGGCTTCAGCTAGCAGCATCTTAGGGGCCTCTTGATTGTTAAATATTTCTGTGAACTTTATTATGTTTCAGCTGTCTGGCCCTAGTAAACCCAACAATAGAGGATGGTTTGGTAAACACTGTATGGCTGCAAATAAACAATTGCATGATGCCCTAAATGCCATCCTCAGAGACCCGCGGGCTATTTGGCTAGAATCGCCTATAAGAAAGCCATTAGGGCCAGGAAGATGTCCCTGAAAGAGGATCGGTGGTAGCGCCTTATATCTACCAGCTGCTCCAGGTATGCCAAGTGTTTCTGGGAAATTGTAAACAGCAAACAGGCTTCCTTATGCCCCAGTGATGATATTGGTTTTACCATTACCCACTTTCAGTGGGTGGCACACTACACTAAGGTATATGCTCTTGGAACAAGTAGTGGCTCGCCTGATCCTGTGGTGGTGTCTGTGCCCACTTTAAATATTTTGTAAGAGTTAGAGGAAGTCTGTTTAGCCATTTTGGCTAGTCCCTGTAATAAGGCACCCAGGCCAGACTGTGTCCCTATTGACCTCTATAAGTCAGATATTATAACTTGGGCCCCGATTTTAACTAATATTTTTAATGCCATTTCAGCAGTAAATATTCCCAGTTCGTAGAAGTCAGCAATAATAGTCACTCTCTTGAAAAAGGGCAATAGACAGTACCAGGCATGTTTCCAACCTATTTCTTTACTTGATTCCACGGTCAAAATTGTGTGTCGGGTCATCCTGCAATGTATAGCGGACTGGGTGCAAACTAATATTATTCAATGTCCAGCCCAGTATGGGTTCTCAGAAACACTATGGAGCAATGCCTGAACCTGACAATTGGTAAACATGTGGTTGCCAAGAAGGGAGTGCCTTACTTGGCATTCATGGACCTGAGCTGTGTCTCTGACCAGGTTAACCAGCCCAAATTATGGGGTATCTTGGCCACCCTTGGTTTGCCGCAGCCACTGGTGGATTTTTTTGAGGGCCTTCTATAGTGATGTTAATGCATGTGGTGTCCAATGCAGGGAGGAGAATGTACAGATTCTTTCAGTATTCTTAGGGGGTAGGTTTGGGAGAGAGGGGGTGTCAGCAGGGATGAGTATTAGTGCGCATTCTTTTTCTTCCTCACATTAATGGACTAAGCTCCTTTTTGGTAGAGAATGAGAGAGACATGCCTAGGGTAAAATCGTCACCTGTACCATCCCTATTGTATGCCGATGATGCGGTCCTTCTTTCCCGCACCCCTAAAGGGGTCAAGTGCTTGGTCGATATATTTGTCGAGTTCATGGACAATATGAAATTAGATATGAACATTGGAAAAACTCATTACATGGTATGTGGGAAACATTCTGTTAAGCCAAGACCTACTACCGTTAAAGGGAAGTCCATTGCAAGAGTTGCCACCTTTCCTTATTTAGGGATAACTTCTGAGCATGTTAATACACAGGATCCCTGCCATGCAAACCAATGTTTACAGTTCAGCCAAGCCTGGGGCTCCCTTCTTAGATCTGCCACTACAGTGGGCAGTAAACCCATTAAGTCCCTTTTGCAAATCTATAAAATTAAGTGCCGACCCATGCTGATGTACGGTGCTGCAATACAGGGGTATAGGGACTGTTTGGGAATTCAGTGGGAGGAGAACCACTTCTGCAGGAGGTTGCTAAGTGTGGGTCCTGCTGCAGCTACCCATTTTGTGCATGAAGAGTTGAGCCAGGATTTTGCCACTGATTAAGCTCTTGTAGCCCCGTTGCTTTTGTGTGTTGCCTATGGTGTGGAGAGTCCACAGAATTTAATAGGGATGTGATCAAGGACTGTTTGGGTTACGACAACGGCCATAGAATTCCGTGGCTTAGTCACGTCAAGAACGTGGCGGAGATCCTGGGCCTGCCTGAACTGTTTACAATCCCGTGCCTGCTTAGCAAAGGAAATGGCAAAAGGGTCAAGGATTGTTTTGCCTATGTAAGGGAAAGGAGAGAAAAAATGTCTTTAGGTAGGCCAGTCTTGTCAGTACTCCCACTTCTGAAAACTTCGTTTGGCCTTGTACCTCACCCCACCAAGGTTAGACGGCCTTGGGAGAGATCGCTCTTTAAGAGCTTTTGCCTGGGCTCTATCCGTTCATGTCTTTGTTTTCCACCCAATTAGCATGCTCGATCTTCCATAGACGCATGTCAATGTAACAGTCACTCCCCTTCAGACCTTGGCAAACCTGGTCCTCTTTTGTGAGTTTTATGATCCCCCTGCCATAGGTTTTTGCTGCCCATTCTCAAGGCAAGGGGGTTTTATCAATATAGACCAGCACTTCTTCATCTCTAATTGTTGGGTGACCAAGTAGTGACCTATGCGGTTTGCTCTTTTTTAAAAAGTGCCTTATTTTAGAATAAGGTTATGAATTCTTACCCTGTTTGGGGCCCTTGCCTATGTATTTATATGAATTATGTATTTTCTTTTGTTTTTATTGTTTGCGATATTTTATGCTGGTTTTATTCTTTTATGATTATATATTTATAATCGAAACAAATATATTAATCAATCAAAAACAAGATGGCTTAGATGGTGGCACTTGTCTTCGGTAGTAGCGGCCACACTAGCAGGGTGTAGATGGGTCGCTTCACTGCCTGGTGTGGCCTCTGGGCTGGTGAAGGGCAGGTTGGTGTCTTCAGCAGTAAAGACCTCGCGGCTGATTACAGCTTCAGTCTAGGCCATGATGAGGAATATCTGATGTCAGCCTTGACACACAAGTTTGTCAGGCACAAGATAAGATGCCAAGCACATGCAGTGTTTGACATTTTCAAATTCTTGAAGACTATCAGACCACTTTATAGAGGGGTCGCTCCTAGCTTTGCTCCCTTATAGTCACTTGATTTCACTGATGTTCCCTCATGCTGGAAAAACAATGGCTTCTCCTTCTGCAGGTTTGCTCCTCAGGTGGGGCACATCTTCCCTCTCCCACCAGTCAGGCAGCTAGGCAGACTAGCAGAAAGTGCAGACTTTAGGTGATGTTCCCTCATCTCAGGGAGACTGGTTACCTTGCAGACATCAGGCCGTGGTTACACAAGAGTCCTTTGAGTTCTCTGCATAGCATTCCCTTCCTTGGTTATTATGAACTTGGAAAAGGACTAAAGTGGGGTGTTTTATTATACAAATGTTGCAGATGGGGGATGTGGGTCTACTATCTTTAATTTGAAAATCAGTTTTGATTGGTTCCCTTTCAAGTATCTCTTTCTGGATATTCTTTAGACAATGTCTTTGCCCATGGTGAGGATTCTCCCAGCTGGTAGCAATGATGCTCGCTCCAAGCAGGAGTTTCCAAAACAAGGACACAATAAAATGAATATGGATTTCATTGACCTTCCCGAAGCAGTAATCAAAGAC
Organism: Pleurodeles waltl; assembly: GCF_031143425.1. Classification (NCBI taxonomy): domain Eukaryota; kingdom Metazoa; phylum Chordata; class Amphibia; order Caudata; family Salamandridae; genus Pleurodeles; species Pleurodeles waltl. Next base: position 1,145,712,539 of record NC_090444.1, on the reverse strand, counting down.
AGACAAAAGGCCAGGCCTTGCCAAGATGCATAATCACTTTGAACAACTGAAACCACAGTTTCACCTCTCACCCCTACCAATCACCAGGTGACAGTATTCAGGAAGAACTAGTCATCAGCCCTCTACTAAGAAGGATCTCACGGAATTTTTTTAAGGTAGCCTATTCTCCTCTATCTTTCACCTCAGTGCCTTAGATTCCACTCTCCAGGTACAGGAACACAGTCAAATCACTTCCTCCTTTAGGGAAAGCTTTATTCACCCTCCATCTTGTGCCATGCTAAACTAAAATTGATGCCACTGATACCAGTACTCAGACTCTCACCACACAGAGTCCTATACCATACATGTGCCATTCACTGCACATCCATGTACTAGGAAAGCACAAAGAATGTTAACGTAGGGGTCCAGCGTCCATTTAACAGGAGAACTTTAAACAACAGGAGTCAGTAGACCAGACTCACCACCAGCAATGTGGACAGGCTTTCTGTGCCCTGCATTCCCATGGACAAGCCTAAGCCTCTGTGCATATGTTAGATTAGTCTAGTGTGAGGGCCAAATAGAAAAAGTCGCCATACCTGTTTCACATGCAGTCAATCGCACTGGGCAGGGGCACACGTCCTTTCACCAATTAGGGGGCATTTTCGTCCCAGACACCATATCAACTATTCAGAACCTTAGTCCACCACTGGAGAAATCTAGCAATCAGAGTGACAAACCAGAGCATAAGGCACAAATGTCCATTTGCATTCTAATTCTTCCTTCTTGCTGTGTGCTCCACCATGGTATCTAAGCTCTGTAATGAGATCGACCATCTCAACAAATTGGGACACTCACCCTTCACTGCCATCAGCCCCTTGAATGGTATGCAATCTGTGTGGAGCACGAACTCGACACAAAGAAAATAAGGCAAAAAACTCATCAAGGCAAACATTATTGCAAAACATACATTTTCAATGGCCACCCAGTTCCTTGCTCTACGATGCAGTCTGTGGCTCATGAACGCTACTTTAGTTATCAAGCTGTTATTACTGCTCAAAAACATTTATCCAATGAAGGGCTAACCATAGTCTAGAAAATACAATACTGGGGCACTCCATAGTGCTGCCTTCCGGGCCTTGAAGGACTTCTTACACACCATATTAACACATGCAGAACCAACACCCAGGCTCTCATCACCAGCAAACTGGACTACTGCAATTCACTTTACATCAACAGCACCACTCGGCAAACCAGGAAACTTCTTATTACTGCAGTAAGACGACTACATTCGTTATTATTCATTTGCACTAGTACATATTTCGCTATTACAATAAACATTCAGTGCAAAGTGCTCAACACTTTAATCAATTAATTGCAACATGGATGGAGGACAAGCAATTATTCAACCACCTTACTTCTCGCCACAGCCAGGACCACCTACAACTGAATAGGAAGGATCAAAATATTTCAGTTATTTAGTAGCATTAGATGGTTCATATTTCACCTCTAATATGATAAAATATATTACCGGTTAGTGTAGTGGGCAAAGAAGGCCAGCACACATTCATGCATCTCCTTGCCTGATAGATAAACAAGGAGGGCAGACTTCTGATGCTTACAAGGAAGCAAAAACTTGATTGGAAACTAGAATTGCCAAGTCGGTCACAAAAGCCATTAAATATCACAAATTTTATTCTCAACCACAAAGACCCAATTAAAAAACAGAGGAATAGTTCACTCGCTTAAGAGGATTCGCTATAAAATGGCAGTTTGGAGAAATGACTGATGAACGGATTCAAAGTAAATTAATAGCAGCTGTGCTAGGGAAAAGGATATCCAGTGCTCAAAGGCAACAGCCATTGGAAAAAAAAAGGTTGAAGAATCTAATACTTATATAAGGATGATGAAGAAAATGGTAATTGGGTAAACTGAAATAGCTGCGACACTTTCCTGCAAACAGAAACCGAATTTGCTCTGGAGCCTCACAGATTAAGGTTTCTGCTAAATGTCCACGGTCACTACATTCAAAATCATGAGCCTCTAATACGGACAATCTGCTCTGTGACTCTCTGCTTTAGTCCTCTTTGCAAAGATCACCGCATTCAATCGAGCTTGTAGACACCTGTTATTTCTGCAAACAGCAATCCTAAACCCTATCATTTTTACATAAAGGGTCTGATGTATAAATGTTCCGTTACATTTTTGCCTATGTGCTTCGCAACGTTTTAGCAAGAGTCAGCACAGCATCACAAAATGTTGACACTCTGCAGAAGGACCTCCCCTAGTTCCTGTGTGATGTAACCAAGCAGGACAGTCCCTTAGGCATCTAGGCACTAGAGGGAAAGGTTTTACACAGCCAGTGTGTCCCTGCAAGAACTACAGCCCAATATCACTTTGATTGGGACGTTCCAAGACGGCCTGGGAGCGTTAGTCTCCCCAAATAACGTTATATAAAGGAAATGCAGCCAGATCACTGGATAAACCCCTCTCACTTCTCAATTCGGAATATGACACTGGGCCACCCTTAACTAGACAATACCTGGGAGGTAAATATGGTGGTGCTCTCTGCATCATTTTTATTTGAGATTCTGGTACAGCAGTCATATTGTTAATGAGCACACACATGATTTACCCACATCGATAGGAAACCGGCCCTCGTTGCAATTCTGTAAGCGTGGACTAGTAAATTCCAGAAATAGCCACCAAAAGCGCAGTTCTGGGATGGACAATGACATTGTAAATAGGTTACCAATGACTGAAGGAAATTTGATTAATTATTTGCTCGGACGTTACATTTGAGATCTAAAAAGGCCAAACAAATATCAATTTGAAGCTCTGTTTTGTTTTGGACCAAATACTTTTTACGATACCCTGACTGAATCCTGTGTGTGAGAAACGATTTAAATATGTAAGAGCAGAAGCCGCGACTAAGGAGAAGGAGAACGAGAGAGAAAGAGAGAGAGAGATGGCTGTGATGTGTACTCATGACAACATAGGATAATTCTTCTAAATAGGGGCAAATACTAATGCTGGCCAGTTTTAAGGAACATTGGGACAATGCAAATAGTATCCCAGATTATGCAATTCTGATCATTGAGAAGAATACATTGTACCAGACAATGAATGTCCTACAAAAATGTTAATTCGTTCTCATTTAGATATGGGACTGAACCAGTACTGTGATATTGTATGAATAAATCGGTCAGCTGATTTGTATAGCTCACTTGTCACCCGTGAGGGTATCCAAGCGCTGGGCAGCTGCTGTGCTCTAGTCAAATAGCCAGATCATGATGCCCTTTATGAAGTCCTGGAGGGACAGAGATGTTCTAAGGAGGGTCGGGAGGCTGTCCCAAGCTTTGGCTGCGATGGAAGAGAAAGTACAGCTTCCATAGGAGCTGCGACAGATGTGGGGGTGTGAGTGAGGGACAATGCTGCGGAGCAAAGGTGTCTGGAGGGTAGGTAGAAGTTCAGTCAATGGTTGAGGCAGGTGGGTCCTGGGTTGTGCAGGGCCTTGTATGCGTGTGTCAGGATCTTGTACTGGCAGTGCTTGTGTAGAAGCAGCCAGTAAAAGTTCTTTAGCCAGGAGGAGATGTGGGTCCATTTAAGGGATGAGTTTGATGCCCAAGTTCTGGATATCTTGGAGTTGTTTTGTTAGGTATGCTGATATTCCTGCGTAGAGAGCACTGCCTTTGTCTAAGCGGCTGGTGATGAGTGCCTGCGTGACTGTTCTAGTGGTGACTGGGAGACACCTAAAGATTTTCCAAAGCATTCGGAGGGTGAGGAAAATCTAAGGTGTGCAGCCTTCGACAGTGGGTATCCCTGGTGTATTTTTGTTTGTCCCTCTTCTGTGAAAAACTAATATTTCAAAAAGTTTAATCGTTACATGCAAGTAATGCTGTGACTAAAATGGGTGAGTTGCAATATTAGTTCAAACATTTTTAAATTAGAGAATAGAATTTGTTTCACAGGATTACTTCATATATTTATGATGTTGACTAGCTACACATTACATTATTATAATATTTACAATAACTTAAGAAAAATGACACGGCATGTATAATTAAAAATGAAAATCAAATAATAAATGAAGTGCAAATGTATAGATAGACGGTGACCTTCACTCAACGATCAACACTGAAAGATACAATACATTAGCAAAAATTAAAGACAGTAAGAAATAATGAAAAAGAAAAAAGATATGCAACTTTTGATAGTAATCTTTAGTCAATGATTGTTTTGTCCTATTGTTTGTCATCTGCTATTTTCACACAATTTTTATAGGAGTAAATATATTTCGAATTTTACCATATTCTCATAACCGATTTACTGCTGCATTGCAGTAGAGAGGAGAATCCCAGGCTGGGGGTGGGGTGAATGGTTGGCGACGAGAGTGGTGGGTGCATGTGTGTGCTTGGGAGATGGACTGTCTCTGCATGCTTGCAAGCATTTGGTGCTTAAAAGTAGTACTCCACTTGTAGTAGGGTCACTTCCAGGGGCAGCTCCTCCATGAGAGAGGAGGAGCGACGACCCCGCCAGCAGCAGCAAAACCTTTCAAGAAAACAATAATAAACAGAGTTTATTAATGTTTTCTTGAAAAGAGGTGGGCCACAGGCTGAGACAAGCACTTGAAAGGAGTGCACAGAGCACTCCCCTCAGAGTGCATGTGTGTTTGGCCAGTCGTTCCAGGACGGCCAAACACACATGCGCAGTAGGCTCTCTCCAGCCCAGCAACACAGTTGCTGGGCTGGAGAGAGCCTGCACAGGCTCCCAGTCTGCCTGGGGGCGCTCCCAGCCAATCCTGACACTGCTTTGAATAGCGTCAGCATTGGCACAGGGCAGGCTGGGAGCCTGTGCCTGCAGAAGAGCGGATGGAGTGGCGGTGGCAAACTTAAAAAAATTGTATTTAATTTCTATTCCCGACCACCACCCTCTTCCCCCCTCCCGCACGCTGCCCGCCCCTTCTGCAGGGCTCGAATCGCAAATGACCTCTTCCTAGCGCGGATGAACCTCTTATGGTTGTAGCCAGAGAACAAGCTCAGTTGGAATTTAGGGTCCCAATGCACCTTTGTAACTCTGGTGAGATCTGCAGAAAATGGATGGCTCCCATGTCCCCTTCTTATATAGATTGGCTTAATGCTTTGATGGGTATCTCAAAATTGGATGTGGGAGCGAGTAAATTGAACAAGAGGGGAAAAAAAATCAAGATGTGGTCACGTTTATGGGAGTGGCGGGGCACTTTAGTATAATATACCACCTGTATATGCTGATATCGGTCCTATGATTATATATATATCTACTCCTGTGTCCTTGACAACAACAGTGGTTTAAGGATTAATGAGGGAGTTTTATTCTCCCTGGCGTTAGACTTCTCTACGATGGCCAAACACTACTGGGGCAATATGAGTAGTCTTTAAGGCCAGAGATGTATGAGGACCAAAAAAAAAAAAAAAACAACAACCTTTGTAACTCTGACCTTCGCTAAAGATGGCCCGGCTAGACATCAATATGCAGTGTTTATAGTGAGAAAATTACTTTATTTCGTACTAATAATAAAATCAAAGAAAAAGAATACGAATCACAAAATGTAAAAAACAAGGGTTTACATAAAACTTTAATTAAACTCAGCTTTGAAGTATAAAAATAAACAATAAATTCATCACCCTTCTCAAAACGATACAACATGATACCTGGAAGCTGTTTCCTTCTCTCCTGCTCTTATTTAATTTTGTGCATGAGTACTCAAGGGGCCAAATATAATAAGCCACCATGGAGTAGATGGATACTTGTTTGGTAGCATCTGGAAGTAGTCTGGAAGTAATGTTAACTTCCCAAATAAAGGAGGCAAAAATAATATTAATAGTATTACTCCTTAGGATCACAGCATATGCTGCGCATTCACTGAGGGCTTAGTCACCCTGCACACAGTATGAGAGAGATCGATTTCAGACACGTAGGGGGTCATTATGAGTTTGGCGGACGGAAAAGGCTTACCGTCAAACCGCCACGGTCAGGTTACCACCAGTGCGGTCTCCTTCCCACAGGCACCCTGCACTCCATCTCCACCAGCCTTTACATGGTGGGACTACCACCATGTAATCGCCCACAGAGAAGGGACTCATAATCCCCAGGGCAGCGCTGCTTGCCCATGCGGATTAGGACAGCCAGCATACCAGACCGACGAAAAGTTGTGATCTGGCGGTGCTGGCAGTCCAACCGTGACGCGACAGCCACGGTCGTAATGTGGCTGCCGGACCGCCACCGCGACCCTGGCAGTCTCACGACCCCCAGGGTCGTAATGATGCCCATATTGTGTATGAATAGGCCTCCTTCCTGAATGGCACCAGTCCAATACAAAGAATAGCTCCTTCATTCTCTAGGACGAGAATATATGATCTAGCAATTTGAGCATTAAAACTATGGAATCATCTGACCTTCCCAGTGTTAAACAAATTCATTTCCCAAGGAACCCACAATTTGGTTAATCCCTTTATGCCTCACTTCCCTTCTGTGAAAAAATAGGGTATTCTTATGGACTAGTGTAATATACATTTATTCAGACCTGTCTGGGAACAAAGGTGTCCCAGGCCTACAGAGAGACTGTTAAAGTCGCCTTTGAAATCAGCTGTTCTTTTAGAGTATTCTCAAAGTCTACAACAGAGGACTGAGCTGTGCAATACAGTATGATGGATCTAGAATACAAGAATATGGGCTTGGACTCTGCGTTTTCATCTTTTTGCAATACTTCTTTGCTTGTGGCCACTGAGGAGATGTACATGCACAACAGCAGAATCCTTTTAAGGTCTGCACCACACAGATTCACATGTCTGAAACAACTAATAAGTATAGGGGGTGTGCACACTCGGGCCAGCCCCCTTAAGCCACTGCCTTTCATGCTTTTTAAGGTCGAGCCCTCAAGCGCTTTGACCTGTTGTAAGTAGCATGGGCTTTTATCCATGCCCACCTCACGCCCATCACATTCACCTCTTTGTGGGCTTGCCTTTCAAAAATACCTTGATTGGTGATTGCTTTACATTTGTCCCGCCTTGGGACGGTTTTGTTAGTGCCTTGCAGACTGACCCTGTTACATGGATAACTGCACAATTGCCAAAACGTCAGCGTGGATAAACTATTTTTTTTCTTTTGTCTCTCCTCTTCGTGCTCCATGGTAACCATTCCCCCCACAGTGCCAACTTCATGGGCAGTATTGGAGCGCTGGTTACATTGTTCACACTGTTACCTAATCATAATAATTTCTTTTGGCTCTCCCCTTCACGCTCCATAGCTTTCCTAAAAACACATAATTGATAAATGTTTTACTAGAAAACACAGAAATCCAACAAACACAGAAATCCGCAATGGTGCTCCTGGCACAGTGGAGGTGCCAAAACAACAATTTTCACTGCACTTCGGAAAAGTCACCCCAAAATGCCTTGCAAGCATTCTTTTTCAAAACATATTTGCCCATAACTCAGCCTGTGGTGGTCCTATGACAATGGGACCACCACAAAAACGTACAGCATGATGCACTTTTTCTGTTTAGGTCATCTCTGGGTCCCCACACTAGGTTAGTTGGGACCGTAAAATAAAAAACCCTCCCACAATTCAGTCCATTTTTAAGTTCTCTTGTGGCTGGAACTTTTGTTTTACAGCTTGTAGTAGTTTGTGTTCTAAGGGCCTTAGTGCAGTAGGCCTGCTAGGTTTGAAAATGTAAAATGCACTACTCTCTAGGGGCTAAATATATGGTTCCATTACAATACTTTCAGCCGTTTTCTTTTCATGTGGTTATGCCCTATAGGGGCTATCTATGTGGTAACAGGTCCATGTTTCGTACAAATGCTTTTTTAATTGCAGTGTCCTCTAGGGGCTGTTCTGAGCATTACAGTCTACTGCCAAACATTTATTTCGGATAAAGGTTTTTATTGGACTTATATGATAATTGTATATGGTTTGTTAATCTCTCCTTATTGCAACTATGACCATGATTCAGGCCAACTTAACATCCTTATTACACTATGACTGCTTGAACACTCTTGATATATTTGGGTGACCCTTCTAGTTTATTTCTCTCATTACTCCTTTGTGGTGTCTTGTTGTGGGAATTGTGTTAGCCAGTCAGCAACTCTGATGGTGGTGTGGTGAAACTGGTATTCTATTGGAATTAACATGGCACATATAAATTAGGATGCAAAATGGCAACATTTTCATTTTTGGCTGCAAATAGAAAAATAAGGTAAATGGAAGTGCTTTAGTTATATGCATGTCACTGGAATTATGTGGCAGGAAAAGACCACATTAGGAGGCAGGGTTGACCAATTTATGTGGCAAGAAAAGTCCAGTTGTGATTTTACAACACCGATAGCTCTAACTCAAGCAAATGCGTGACCCATTGCATTGCAAATGCTTGTCATTATTTGCCATTGCTTGGATGAGCTGTCCATCAAACCCGTACCATTTGGAGGAATGTTCACTGTCCCATTTCTATTCTCCTTATGTAATGGGGCATTAAGATGTGCTTTTGTTACAGCTGCAGGTGACACAAGACTGTAGGTTTCTATTGGTAAAGGGCATGTGTTCTGAGATGCATTTACTTTGCTGAAGCAACAACATTAATTTAATTGGTTATTTATGTTTTTTGTTTAGGAATCCTTGCCATTTGGGTGCCTTAGCCTAACAAGAGAACTGTTTACCAACCGCTCTCGTATGTTCATTTGTTTCGCTATGCGGTCATGATCACAAGTTGAATTTACAGCTTTTTTGTCCATTAGTAAACATGCTTTCTAAAAATTGCAATTAAAATACTGTTCATTTGCCAAAACGTATCTACTGTACAATTTTTACTTTGTATGCCTTTTAAGTTTACCACTTACAAGCAACACAAATGCCACCTTATGACAACTTTGCAAAATACTCACCTTTGGGGCAACATCTTTACTCTGCCAGTGAAATTTTTTCACCAAAGGTGCCTACAATCAGTTTCTATATTTTTGTAGCCCAATTTGTTGCTGAATTGTTATTTTTTTGTTTTGTTTCCAAGACAGCGGAGAATAACATATACAAAGTCACCCATCTATTATCAAAAAATTCCCATTTTTAAAAAAAAACATAAATTGAGTTGCATAGACTTACCATAGCTTGCTACACCTGCTGTGATACTGTTCTCCAGAAAAGTGGCAAATCCAAATCTACTTTTATTATTTCAAATGCGATACAGTTTGGCAGCGTTTTCTAAATAGAATACGTTCTCGGCTCCAGCCATACCCACTGCATGAGTAGTAAATCTTTGAATTTACAAAGATTAACAGACTTCTGATTGATAAAATGGCTATTTCCGTTTTAGAACATTTAGGGACAGATGTACGGACCATTTCATTTTGCAAGTCTCTAATTGCGAATTGCAATTAGAGACTCACAAAATAAAATGTACAAATGTGTCTCAGACACATTCAGCGATTCCCAATGGGGTTGCAAATTACCTACCCCGTTGATATTCGTGAGGTATGTCGCAATTTGTGACCCCACTGGGAATGGCTGCATTCACAGGGATGGTGGGCTGCTGAGCTCCTTGAAGGAAAACGGGCTGCATTTCAAAAAGAAAAATTTAAAGTTTTCTTTTCATTTTCCCAGAGTAGACAGTGGACATGGGACTACTACCTGCTCTGAAAAAATATTTTCGCATGCATTCACAAAGGCGGTCTCGTGTGGACCCCTTCCCTTTTGTAAATGGGTTAACACCAATTTGAAATTGGTATCAACTGTGGTTGTTTTGCAACCACATTCACAGTCGCAAAACAATCATACATCCCCCTGCGAGTTGTAATTAGAAGGGACGCCCTGGGGACACCCCTTCCTAATTGCAAGTTGCAATCCCTATTTTGAGAGTCGGCAACTGCATACAGACTTGCAAAAAAGGGATGATTCCATCAAACTTGGACTTTTTGTGGTCACAAACGGCAATGTTCGCCTTTTGCAACCACAAAAAGCCATCGTACATCGGGCCCTTATTCTTTTGCATTCCATTTCATGCACTATTGTATCGCACTTTCATCACAACCACCATAGTAAGCGGAACAAACAAATACGGTGAACACTGACATTTTTATGTGACTTTAAACGTACAGCGTGCCACCACAAAACAAAGCACTAAGGTCGTTTTCACTTTGAACAGCGCCTCAGTCAGTTGCTGAGGATGTTAAAAACTGAGATTTCTTACATCAGTGTAATCTGATACAGAAAGGGCGTGTAGTCACTATTTGCCTCATTTTCACATTTGCACAAAACTAAATTATGGTAAAAGAAGCAAAGGTTTTTTGCATCACCTTTGCCTGAAATTACACCACAAAATGGAGCTTTTGTTCCAACTCAGCCAGAGCAGACGTTAGAAACTTTGCATACATGTGCTTGTTTTTTCTACACTTTGAATGTGCTGGCCCTTGAAAGCCCTAGTTTATCTGGAAACAGTTGACAAGTGGGATTTGAAGAAGCCATATGGAACTGATGCTCATCACTGTTCGCTCATTGGACGCACCTGGCTGCAAAGCAAGACATGCGTACTGTGGTGTATGTAACACTAATTTAAGCCACTCCCTCTATGAAAAGTGACAAGGACTCAGGCAACACAACCCGGTGTTGATGCAAGAGCTGTATTTTATCCAAACTAGCAGTAAGAGGAAGGAAAAATATATATATATATTGCAACAAAATGTTCTCCGCAGGAGCCAAATCACAGCAGGGCGGCCTTGGCGTTGCGGGGACGGAGCACCCCTGCTATAAATCCAACCCAAACTTCTACTTATGAAGAGAAACGCCGTACGCCTGTTGTTAGAAGCTGTTAAGGCATTTATTCATCATATTGAACTGCAGAAACCGATGTTCTTTTATTTCCTGACACGTTTCGGCTTGAAACATAAGCCTTAATCATAGGTGCTAGGTTTCCAGTTTGAAAATAACCACGTGGTGAGACTAATTACCCATATAGACTGTGGTTCTTGAAGTCACATCAACTTATTGCAATAGTATCTCAAACGCATTTTAAAATACACTTGTTTAACTTTTATAGTGTTGTAAACCACACAATATACTGCAAATAAATAGTTCTTTCTATTGTGCCATTGCAGAGATGAAATAACATCTTCCCATGGACTGCTTGCTCGTTATACCAATAATAGAGTAGCCGTTAGCTGTCTCATTTCTCATACTTGCAAAGCGTCTTTCATGTTTCAAAATTCCTCTGCAATAAACCATACTCATATTCAAAGCAGTGTTATGGTGTTTCATTTCATTTCATATATACACATACACACACACACGTGTAGTTACATTTCTGGAGGTGTACACCCTTTGCTAAACTCGGACACAAGCATGTTTATCATCAAAGTTAAAGCATATTAGAGACTGTACATGAAACATACTTAACTGGATATTGACAATTATGTTAGAATAGTGTTGCTAGTGGCACATTTTAACAAGCATTTGCAATGCAACAGGTTTTGCATTTACTTAAGCTGGAGCTAATGGCTTTGTAAATGCATAACTGGACTTTTTTGCCACATTAATCGGTCAACCTTGCTGCATATTTTGGTCCTTTCTGCCACATAATTCCAGTGGCTCTGCACATAACTAGAGGGCTAGTAGGCCTAATGGAATATTTTTGTTTAAACAAGGCCCTTAAAATACAAACTCCTCCCAGGTACAAAACATATTTACTTGGCAGTTTGTACAGGCGGCATTGCCTGCGGGACAATGAATAAATAATTGTACTCTATGAATGCATGCTTACTGGATCACTGTCCCTTTACTGTAGTTTGGGGAGTCAAACAAAATGCAGATGCTTTTTCACACTCTTGAGGAGAGCCACCTCACATAATATTAATGATCCTCAGTCAGCCTTGAACTGAAATATTAGTAATAAAATGTTGACCACTGCACAGCATTATCAACTGTAAGCTCTCCTCGAGGTTAGTTTTATAAATACACACACAGCTCATGTTTCACAGACTCAAATGTGTGTAGTTCATCTAGTCAGATTTCTGCTTTGTATTCTCAGCATCTACCACGTTATCAAAATAAAACTGCAAGTCCCAGAATGCAAAGCTGAAACAAACTAAATGAGCAAATCATGCATCAATCTAGGGAGTGGAACAACTCTACAAATACTACTCCAAGGGCTGTTTCCAGCTTGTATCACATTATAAAAATAAAACTACAAGTCCCAGAATGAATATGTGTGGTGCAAAGAATGTGTACTAAGCAGATCAGAGTCCATATATTGTAAAAATTTCTAAATAACTCTGGTGACTAGTGTCTTTTTTTGGAAAGCGAACATACATGTGTAGTGGAAGTTTGGACTCCTTATAAGGTAGTACAGATGGTTAATGTTCTTTCTGGAGAGAGGTGGAAGCTTGGAGTCAATACAAGGTAGCACACAGGGTTAAATGTGCCTGTTGCAAAGAACATGCACTAAGCAAATGACAAAGTGCTTGTAATGTAAATATGTCAAAATAACTCTGGCGATTTATGTTCTTTCTGGAGAGAGAACCTACTTTTTTCTAGTGGAAGCCTGGAGTCATCATAAATTAGCACACATGGGTAATATGCATGCTGCAAAGACCGTGTACTTTGTAGATCAGAGTGCATATAATGTAAAAACCATACCGCCGATCGAGTTCACGTTCTGAGCACTGTGAGCACCGTGGCAGCCAAGTGAACGTACTTTGTCTAGTCTTGGAGTCACCATAAGGTAGCGCACAGGGTTAATGTGCCTGCTGAAAAGAACGTGTACAGGGCAAATCACAAAGTGAATGTAATGTACAAAAGTCAAAATAACTGACGATTTATGTTCTTTCTGGAGAGAGAACGTACTTTTGTCTAGAGTCATGATGAATTAGCACACAGGGTTAATATGCATGCTGCAAAGAATGTGTACTAAGCAGATCAGAGTGCATATATTTTTTTAATGATACAGCCAATCGAGTTTGTGCTCAAAGCACTGTGAGTGCAATGGCAGCCAAGAGAACACACTTCTGTCTACTGGAAGCTTGCAGTCATAATAAGGTAGCGCACAGGGTTAACATGCCTGCTGCAAAGGATCTCACAGGGTCGATGTCCAAGGCGGTAACCAAACCGCCACAAGGTAGGACAAACGTAAACCATTTACCAATTACAGCAAGTGATTTTTGAAAGGCAAGCCCATGAACAAATGAAAGTGATGGGCGTGAGGTGGGCGAGATTAAAAGCCCACAGTACTTACAATAGGTCAAAGCTCTTACTTGCTCCTCCTAAAAATTGGGCTGTGTGGATTAGGATTCTGACCAAATTTACAGTCCTTGGCTTGACCTTGGGCAGACATGCTTTCCTTTTGGTGACCCCTAATAACAGATGACAGAGCGTGTTCTACAGTTGCATTCAATGGACCTGGCTCACTCAGTACTGGAGGAGTTGTGTGTTCACCATCCTGTTAACCTTGATACATGGTGTCATGTGTGTACCAGATCCTTGACCATACTACCTGATAAAGGCCACAGCATAAGCATTCAACAAATGTCTAAAACGTTGATGGTTTTGGTCACCTTCTATGCGTTAAGAGTCTGTTTCTCTAAAAATGAAAGTCCTATAGCCACTTGTAAAAGACGAGCGGAACCAGGGAACTTTTTGGGGATGGAGTTGAATTACACTTGCTAAAACCAGAGCAGAGCCCCGTTGAGGGGGGGTTGGTAGTGCTTAAGATACACAAGTACCATTAATGCAGGTTTAGGAAGGATGAATATGAAAAAGTCATCAATTTCACTTGAGATCCGGTCAACGGGCTCTTCTGAAAACCCTAGTGCATCACGCTGCATTTGGCAGCCAGGATTAATACCACTGTGTAATTTCCTCATGTAGCAGCAGGAGCAATGATTTCCAAAGCCCATAGTCACAAAAGTTACTAGAGAGGCATTCTGTTAAAACGGGAGGCAACATTATCACATTGTGCCTGTGGGGAGTCACACAGTGTGCTCGGATTTGTAACTATTTAGCTTTTTTATGAGAGGTGCTATAAAATGGTATGTACAGTAAACAAAAAGTGCTTCGTTTCAAGAAATAAGTTGGAGCAGTATACTGTGCACAGCAGATAGCACGAGGAAGGCCAAACATGAGCAAGTCTCATTACATGCAAAATGTGCACTGGAATCGATAGTACACACTGTCAAAGTGAATGCTGGTTTGTCATTGATGAACACGCCACCAATGCCAGGCGGGAAAATATCTCAACTATGAAAGCTATGTAACTCGAGTATTCGATGGTAAATAATCAATTCTTCGTGTTCCCCACCACCACGAACAATGGAGCTCTGAATCTACACTCTACTCTTGTACTCATTATGCAGGTGGGGTGTGTGGGTTTTCATGAGTGGTTATTACTGCGGGCGGCTTCTGTCATGTTCTTTTACTCGCCCCTACCACAGAACGCATTCCATTTCAGTCAACAAGGGCAGCTCCTCCTAACGTCTATCCGAGGTTCAAGTTGACGATCGTGTAGGCTCTCCGCTAACAGGTACTCTTTTCCGCTCGACTTGGGCCTTTTAGAGATCATTCTGGGCACCACCTAACCACCGACAGTGTCTGTGTTCAGAAACCACACAAACACGTCATAAGTAGGCCGCGCCGTCCCAACGGTGGTCTGTAGGGCCCCACAGACGCTGTGGCAGGGGAAGGCTGTACAAGCAGACCTTCGGTTTATTTGTTGGCACAGCAACAACAAAACTAGGACTGCTTGCAAGCAAACCGTCGCAGCTCCCGGGCAGAAGAATATGACACGTCTGCAAAAAATGCTCGCAAGTCTCAACAAATTCCAACCTTGTAGGCAAGCCGCAGACTCCGGTGCACAATAATTACAGCAGCCAGTGTATGCAGATCAGCGACAACATTCTTCAACTGGCACAACAGGCACCACCAGTCTGCTGCGTGAAAACGGAAGTGGGGTTTTTGGCGCGTAATCACCTCTGGAGTATTTGGCCTGACGTGTCTGGAAGTGCAGATTTAAATTTAAATATCTCAATCTCTCTCTCGGAAGGTATTGGAGCGCTTTACACGTTACACCACACAAGGGCGCATTTGTATTTTTTAAGGCACTAGACTAGGAGGTTTGTGTTTTTAAGGCACTAGACTAGGAGGTGAAGTGATTTGCATAGAATACATGATGCTGAGCCGGCGCCGACACTCGAACCTGGTTCATCTGGTTCCAAAGTCGGCAGCTTTGACCGTGCCGCCTCTCTGGTGCAGAAGTTGAAGACATAAACAAAAATATGGGAACTATGATGAGTGCAATGGGGATTGGGTCAGCAATTTGGGGCGAAGCAACAATTAGTATGGGAACTGTTAGTGATTTTTTTTTAAAGCTTGAGAACTACGTTTCCAATGGATTCAGTATCTTCACCCAGTGCTCTGGTGGGATTGAGGGCAGCGCGGCGAGAGGCGCATTGAGACCAGGCTCGTTGTGATCAGGGCCTCTGAGATTTCCACTTCGAACACGCTCGCGGGCTGGGCCCACTACAATACCCTAATCATACCAACAAAGGATCCAGCGCAATAAATGTCCCCTTTCGTGTCGCAGTTATTTCCCGCTATTTAAAAACAGCGGGAGAACAAAGAGGGCAGGCCGGCATCAAAAGTGTTAACAAGATCACAGGCTCTCAGATTTTCGAAGACCAGAAAAAAAGCTTTTCGAAAGAACGCCTCACAACGCTGCATACTAGAAAACTCTTTAATATGTGGTTTCCTACTGTCGCAGAACCTTCCATCGGGCATTCAGACAAGGATGGGAAGAAAGGGCTAATTAACACCCAAGACAAATATTATTTTCTCGCAAATTAAGAAAACAGGTGAGGATAATTTCCAAACAAGTAATACAAATGAAATATGTTAGGAACTTTCACACAAACAAGTCTCCAAGTTAAAATCCTCGCGTGTGCTTGGAACAAAAGGCCCCCTCTGCAGGACTCACGAGCCCACTACACCGGGGCTTGGAAAGCAATTGTCTGCAACGCCCATGGCTCTGCGTTACACCTGAAGCCTGGGCAATCAAAAGCAGAGCCCCATCCTCTAATGTATGTATTTAAAGTTTTTTCCAAGTGCTCGTGGGTACTTCACAGTGATTGCGTGAACTTGTCGGAGGACGGCCACGGTCAGGCAGTAGAGAGAATGACATGGCCCGTGAAAGGTTCTACTCGGTGTCAATGGGGCTGCTTCTTCGTATGCTGGATGGCTTTGATGTGACAAACCTGCAAGACGGCGCTGGTAAAACCTCCATCTGGGGAAAAGAGATAGGATTATGCTAGTCCCATCCATCAGGTTACTGCAGGTTGCAAATACAGGTTTTAAGTGTTACGCCGCCTGTTTTGGGTAGGAAAGGACCCTTGGCTATGATGCCAGGTAAATGTGACATGGATGCCATTGTGCAGCATGCCCATCTTTGGGCAATTCTTACTGTTTCTTTGACTTGCTTCTGCTCTGTTCGGATCACTTTAGACGGCATGTAACCCTCTGGGCACACTTGCATCCACTGCTCTTCTGCATGTAAATTTCTGGACTTGAATAATAACCATTTGTAGGGATCTGAGAGAGGGAGCTTCACCTCCTCAGTATCATGGTGGCAGTTGCAGTCTACTGCCCTTAGCATACATGTGTGGGTGGGTGCCATCTATAACACGGTGGGCTGTCTGATCAGTGTGTTATGCTGAACTTCGGAGGTCACAAAATGGGTTACTTGCATGTTGAGGAATCTGGATGATGTTGTACTCTGTGGTACAAGTGAGGCCATTTGCCAAAGAAGAGGGCCAGTCAAGGATGCTGCACACAGCTAGACCGCTCGCAGGATGTATGTGAAGTACACTGGTAAGTTGGGATCAGTTAAAACGAATACAGCTACCAATACCAAAGAGCACATCACTGCAGAACAGCACCGATGCTACGGCAACAGGCACAGGAGCATCACACAGTTCGTCCTGTAAACTAAGCACAACCCTCACCAGGCACAGGGAGAAAGAAGGAGCCCTTAAATCCTGTTCACCTCCTTAATTTGTGTACTTTAACTGATTCTTACAGTTCAAATTGAGACCAACAAAGCATGAAATGTTGGTCGAAAATTCAAAAATCTCCTCAAATGAGGGATCTGAAGCCACAGATCTCTACACCAGCAAACAATAGGCAGTCCAGTCTGTGACGCTCCTCTGGCAGTGGAAGCTCCTTCATTAAAGCTGCATTGGACACAAGCTGCATGAGAACAATGACACGTCAATATAGTTCACTTCACCAGTTGGGGGGATTCCCCATGCCTGGACCTGGTGAAATGGTTAATTCCAAGCTAGGATCTGCAAAGATGTATTTTTCCTTAATGAATCTGCTAGAGGCGCAATATGCTTTACAACGTACAGAAAACAAGGCAGACAGTATGCTGGGTTATCTCAGTGCGATTAGCTGGTTCCATCGCCCGAGAGAGAATTGAAAAGAAAACGTGGGAAGTTTCTCTCCCATTCGGACCTCTTGTCCTGTATTATACATGGTTTGTCCCAGGGGAAAGCGCAATCAAAGGAGACCTATCGATCACAAAATATAAAGGGTTAAAAAAATGTTTTTTTTAAAAGACAAATGCGCTTGCTTCAAGAATCTTCTCTAGGGGACAGGTATCGATGTAAATCGAGGATTGATGTACACACCCATTTTTATGGTTTAGGAAAATGCACATGTTTTTTGCCCACACAAAGAAACATAAAACAGGCAATAAAAAAAAAAAAAAATCTTGGATTTTCTTTATGCAAGGATAAACCTACACAGCATAACAACAAAACCAGTTTATACCGAAACACCTTTCCAGAAGATTCACTACTCATCAGACTCATTGCTCATCACATCGTAGAAATGCAAACACGTGGAATTCAGGAGACTCAGCCCTTCTTAGCACTCCACCTGTCTGGATTGACTAAGCCTCAGTCACCTATGCATCAGTCGCACACGTACTGGACATGAACCCGTGGGTGTGGGAAAAAGAACCATGAGCCAGAGAGGCATAGTTTGGTAACTACTTTCGCCAAAACCTTATGATAGCTAATCAAAAGAAGAACCGGTTTCATATTTAGGACAAGCATTGCTAAATCTGCAGTAAAGAAATAGAATAGCTTAAGCAGACATTAAAAGAGATGCGCACGTGTCCTGAATGGTAAATCAATTTATGCCAGCAATGGACAGAGGGACATGGCTCCGAATAAAAAGGCCAGAACAATGTATCTCTCCAAGATTTCTACCAGAACGTGGCTGTGGACGGTATTAAAAAATACATGTGCAGCAAATGGGAAGTTCCAGGCAGCTTTTTACAATGTAATATCCACATAAACTCTCTTTTCGCAAACAATTTTCCTTTGAACTTGGTATGGTAGACTTGCAGCAGTGTGATAGACCTACTGAGTAAATTCACCTCATAATAGTATTTGAAAATTCATCCCTCCTCGAACATGTAGTAAAAACATTATCACCAAATACACAAAAAGGTATCAAAAAGAAAGATCAGATTTTGGCAATCATGAAGTGGTTCCCCATCTTCAGGTAAGAAAGGACCTACATGACAGTAGAATGAAATCCTTCCAGTATGCACTGCTCCTCGCGGAAAGATTCTGCTTGGCTAGTAATGATGCTATGGCCACACCCGAACCCCCACCTAAACGATAGAAACCAACCAAGCAGAGCATACTAATAGTATAAGCTTCAATATTAAGATGTAGGTTTTATACAGAACACTCAGTGCGGATACTTCTAGCAATGGGAGCTATATTTGCAAACGTTCTAACAGAGTTCAAATAAGTTTATTCTTACTATAAGAAATAGTTGCCTAGAGTGAAGCTGTTGCCTTTACAAGGATAAGGTGCACAGACAGCTTCACAAGGAGGAAAGTGTGCAGGATGTACCTAAATTACGCAAGTTAATCAACATCCCACATCAATAATAAAAGCGCTAGTTCTTGATTTAATCGCTCAGAGTTTCATTGTCCTGTAGTGGAATTTCTTCATCATGAGTGCACCATTCTCTCTGATGACATGGTCTTGGGCGAGGCTTCCGATCACCACCCATGAAGTCCTGTGACAGAAGAGATCTTTCTGGTCCACACCTGTGCGTGACTGCAGCTGTCCATGGCCTACACTCTGGGGCAGGGAGAGGCCCAAAGTCGCTTACTGAGTATCTCTAGGAGCTCAGTTTCACCCTGTGACTCAGAGTTCTGAGACCAAAATTAAAGACTCTTTTTGTACAGGGTTATCACTTTCCCATAAGCTAGGTAGGATCTTCTAAGGCTATACTCGAAGATCAAATCATATTAACCTTTTTTTTCTTTTTCTTTAAAGTACAGCTGTTCTCACAGCCACCCCAGTCCTTGCAACACTCTCCGCCGTATCCTGCACACAATGAGCACAGTTCTTAAGAGGTTGTACATTTGTACTTCTAGCTTTATTCTTCCATTTGAAGGTAATTCACATTTTTTGCAATTCACAATAATTTCAAAGAGCGCTCCTACGAGGCTGCAAAACCACAGCTTTCCTGGAGTACTTACAAGCACGAGTATTTATGCATCAATAAAAGAAGTGGTTGTACATTTAGACAGTTGTAAAGGCTTGAATAAATTTAGTCTCCTGTTAAAACAAACAATCGAAAAACGTTCTTTTGATTTCTAAAAGAGGAAAACTATTTTCAATGTGAAACACACTCCCCCATGCAACCCATTAATGTTGGGGATTTTGCCCTCCTCGATGTAATTTTAGCTGAAGGTTTAGTCTTTATATTGATAGGATTAATTGTCCGACAATATCCAGGGCAGGAATGTGTCTTAGAAATGTTTGTGAATGCCCACAATCTCACATGTTTGAGGGTGTTCATCTACTTTCAAGGATACATCTATGTTGAAACAACCACTCCTTCCCCTTGCAAGATTTGCCTGTAGGCAAAGTTACATTATTCTAGTACAGTGGTTCTTAAGCTTTTGACTTATTTGGGCTCCACTTTCTCACTAGTGGATCCCAGGGACCCCCACTAAATCATTTCCTTAGATCCCTGGAGCCCCACCGAACCCTTTCTGGACGGTCTACGCATTTTCAGTCATTTGAACCACAAAGTACACTAAAAATACAGATACAAGCAGTGATCAAACAAGTACACAAATTATGACATTTTATTTAATTCACAAACATAAAAAGTCTACACATAAATGAACATTTTGGAGCTTTTCTAAATTCAATTGAGGCCACTCATCATCTGTATCTCATCACCCATACTATATCTTGTTTAATGCACTCGCACTGCTACCACGATTCAATCTGAGGATAGTAATTTAATTTTTAGCTTTCAATTTTACATTTTGCTTCTCTATTTATTAATCTGTTAATATAATTTAATTTTCTACGCAGTCATAGCCCCTCCCACGTCCCAGTACCACGTTGGGAACACTGAAAATTTGATGTGCAAACAAATCCATCTAGGAGGGTAAATTTCATGGTATGAATCAAAAACAGGAATTTACGCTTGTAGAAGAGAGTCTGCATGGCTAGGTTTAACTTCGCTGCAGAAATGGTTTCGGCAATTGGGCCAGACATGCCCAGTACTGGTCATAGCTCTCAATGAACAACTTTCATTACACCTTTCACTTAAAGATCTGTTGAGGAATGGAACAGGACAGGCCCTTTCAATCTTTTAAGTTACCTAGTTTGGAAAAATCAAATACAGCAACTTGACAGCAATTGCCTTGGAATAAGCATTGGTCCCTCCAGAGGGGAAAATAACTGAGAAAGAATACACGGATGATTACTGTTTAACGCACTTTCATATAGTCATTATCAATCCCATGAGGGGAGGCCTGAAAATGTCCCTCCTGACAATGTCCAAAAACTGTGGCAGTGTATGTGCTGAACCAGCACAGAAGATGCCTCCCTCCTGGCCCCGGCACGTGCAGTCTCCGTGATTGGCCTCCGTCACTCCAATTTGTGAGTGGTTGACGTTCAGCTCACTGGGCCAACCTCCAGGATGGACAGGTTATAAAATTAACAACACTACTACAAATAAGGTTCAGAAAGAGTGCTCCGAATTCACCGGATCTCTTCCCATGCCATTGTCCTCTCAATTGCAGGGACCTAATGTGCTAAACGACCTCTGCATTTGTGGTCATCATCATCATTCAGACCTCACTTCCTGCAGTAGCACCGCCCTTTCTCAACGCTGCAAATCCCTGGGTGATTCTCAAGGCTTAAGACCAAGATAGTGCGGTTTAACTGCCAGAGGCAGCTGTACAGAACCCTGCTGACGTCAGTGACAGCTTCATCACATTCTCAGATGCTTGCCAGAGCTGCACGGGGGCTGCTAACTTTCCTGATGACCTCTCACAGTTCAAACGCAGCAACCATGCTTACTGCAATAATCCAAGATCACCACACTGCTATAGAAGTATGCTTTTGTCTGGCTTTTAATGCATGGCAGCCATATTGCCGTAACAACTGAAGATACCTAGTGATGGTGACACGAGGCACAGAATTTAGGGGAACAGAAATGCCCTGGGATGGTTGGGTCCACCAAGATGCATTCTACTACTCTTGCGTCAAGGATAAATCAGATAATTCCATTACAGAGCCTGAACCATGTCACAAGAAAATATGATTTAAGGACAGGTGGAAATCTACCTACACAATTCACCAAACTTCCACTAATTCCTGGGAAAAAGTCTCAAAGGAAACACTACAGAACTCCACTCACCAGGTATTGTGTTACAACAGCAGGAATGTTATGCAGCAAAGAATAGTAGCAAACACTGTAGCAGGTATAGCCAGGTTAGTGAACCAGGCTTGTACAATCACACAATCAACCCCCAATTACATAGCACACATCTCGAATGCACCAAAGTATGGTACTAAAAAAAAATTAAATGACCAACAGACTCCAAGCCTTGCCTGTGTGCATTTCAAGCCCCTCCCGGAGCACTTATTGAACCAGAGAATCAATGCTTTCAATAATGTAAGGAATGATGCACCAAGTGCTCGCACAAATAGATGCAGATACAACCAGCACCAATCAAGGGAGAGAGCAGAAGGAAATTTATTAGGCTTTATATGATGTGAACACAAACTGGTCAGGGAGCAAGAGGGGGGCTTTGAAATTGTGAAAAACAAATTTAAGAGTTTTTCACTGTCTGACATAAAACCTAGAAGTGCATGTCCAAATTTTTACACACAACGCACTGTGTCCTATAGGCTGTTTAGGGCCTACCTTGGAAGTGACATATGTATTAAAAAAGGGTTGGCCCGGAAAAAGGTTTATTTTGCCAGGTCGAAATGACAGTTTAAAACAACACACTAGATCTGCAATGGCGGGCCTGAGACATGTTTTTCAAAGGCTAATTAAGTGGATGGCACAATCACTGCTGCACGCTCACTTGTAGAATTTTATTTACCAGCCCTGGGGGCATGGCATACTTCTTTAATAGGGATGTGTAAGTACATTAAATATGCCATTGCTTACCATTGGTTGGCTTCACTGTCACACTCATTTGCATGCTTCTTATTGGTCAGTTGCTGTAGGCGTCTTTCCTCAGTGTATACATACAGATATTTGTCCAGTTTCAATCCTACAGTATATTTCCTTCTCAATTTTGAGGATACACTGAACGCTAGTTTTCTTCAATTTTGGAAACTCACAGTTTTTTACCACACTACAAACGTCCGTACTGAAATATTCTATTTTTGATATAGGACGACTTGGTTTGAAATTCAACAGAAGCATTTTTCGGGCAGCTTTTGTCCTTACCATAGTTTCTGAGCCTTGAAAAAGTCCGATAGGACGAAACACGTGTTGGCTGTTTTCTGTTGTGTCATTTATGGACGTTTATACTTATTGAACACTATTTCCTTTTGCCGTCTACAAAGGAATAAAATATCTCCGGCAACTTGACTTACATGGACTTATTATTGACTTTGGAGTGCCCTGGTCTTGCTTTTCTTCCCCTGCATTTTGTATCTATAGCACGTAACATAGGTGGTTCCGCGTGTTCCACTTGTGTTCTTGTGTACTTCTAAAACCCGTGGTGGTTGGGTTTTCGTACCAGGATGGCACCATTTGCACTAATTAACAGATGATATAAGACTTCCGAGTGTTTTTAGATGTGCAACAAGTAGCATCAACCACCACCCTTCTTTTAAGTAACGTTGACTCTTTCCTCTGTGTGTTTGTCCCTCCCCTAAACCTTGGACACATTACTTGTGCCCTTCCGCTGACAATTCTTTTTTCCATGCATTTAAGTACTCCACCAGAGTGCGTCTTTGTCAGCTGGCTCCCTCATATGCTTCTTCCCTTAGCCCTACCTACTTTCCTAGTCCATGTAGCTTGCCTTCACCCACCCTCCCTTCCTCCATTCCTCGTCGGTGTTGCTTGGCCCCACTTGACCTCTTTCCACTGACTATACTGCATTCCACAACCCAGCCTTCTTCCTTCGTTTGAGCTGCTTGCTCTAAGCTACCCTCCCTCCTTCCGTTGTCCGTGATGCTGCTTGCCTACTCCCCCCACACCCCCAGTGCCATAACATACTACTGGCTGCATCATGGTGCTTTTTCCTCCACTCCCTCTGATGTCCATGTTGACCCCTCATTTGCTCTTCGTGTTACTCCTATCTGGCACTCCCCCACTTTTATCAATGCTGCACGGCTGCCGCACTGCTGTACAACATGACTAAAAATCACCGACAAAGCCAATAGCTCTTGTTTCGTGGGCGAGACCTATTGACTGCCATTTTTGTTTATTTTCCTTTTACCTTTCTTTGTGTCTACCAATGACTGCTGCAGAATTTGCCAAATGTAAAGATAGATATTTATTCTTCTGTTTGCAGTCTTTGCTATGGGCTAAGGACAAGGGCCCTTTTACATGATGCAGCAGGCATGAATGCACTGACTAAAATAATTGATCATCTCTGGATGCCTTATACATACTGCTTATGTAGATACCTTACTGGTTCAAAATTTGCACCTTCTGATATACAAGTACATTCCATAGAGCTGCACCTTAATGAACCAAACAGTGTAAGGAGGAATGTGCAACATGAAATCACGCCTTGTGCTTGCCTATGTTGAGGCGCAGGAAGCAAGTGACAGCCCAGATCTAGGGAAGTGTATGCAGGTGTTTTATAAGCAGAGTGAGTAAAGGAACCTATGTAACCTTAAGTCTGGCAAGCTTACATCTTATCAAGGTCTTTCAGTTTTTACAAAACAAGGTGCCCAATAGCCAAATGGGCAAATCTAAGCACTTAAATGCAAAGGGACTACAGGTTTCAAGCAGCCAGCTCTTGGTGGCGATTTTGGCTTGGGTCTCATATGAAGTAGACAAGGCCTCTTTTGTTAGGTTGCTCCTCATCTGCACCACCTCAGTAACTACTAGCACAATGAACAAACTAGATACTAGAACCATGTCAACACACATGTCCAACGAGTGGAGGCATAGGCCAACAAATTAGGTCTTTAAAAAGTGAACTGGATTTCTAACCTTGACTGGTGCCATTAACAAAGGGGATACACATTAACTGCACAGGATGGGACAGATGGGTCTGAATAGAAGGACACGGAAGCCCTGTACCAGTCTGGCATTTCTTTCATCTTTTATGAAGCAGTTTCCGGTCCAACCTTCAGGGGATGGAAATGAGCCTGATGCAGGACCAATATTGGTGATACCTCCTTATGTCCCTGTTGTAATTTTCAACATCTGTCAAGATGCACAATACTCACACATGATAATGCACAAGATGGCTCAATGCACTAAAAAGTGAGCTTACATTAAAAAGTGATACCTTTAAGCACAACAGCATTTTTTTTTTTTTTATGAGAGCTAGAGGTAAGGTTTCCAAGCATTCGGATGACCTCAGAGTTTTTGGTACAAGAAAATAGTGGAACCACCAGCAATTTAGGCTGAAAACCTCGTGTAACAAGATGTATGAAAAATTATTCAGTCCTACATATTTATGGAACAAACATGGCCAAAGCTTGATCATAAACATTCAGGAATGTTTGTAATCAAAATGGATATCTAGAAGAGAATTTCATCCCCCCTCCTCACTACTGTTTGCTTTATTTTAAAAATTTGTTGTTGCAGTGTTTGGATACCCTGCCATCTGATCTAGTTTCCGGAGATTGGAGGCCACCTCGTGGCAGAGAGACTGAAAAAGGGGCATCATGGGGTGCAATAGCCGCACCATCCAGTTGCCCACTGTAATGCAGGCACAGTGGACAGGAAAATACATGCTTGCAGCTAGTTCCTGACTGGGTACAGAGCTGCCCCCCCAGCTCATACTTTCCATATTGGACGATAGCTTCACATTCACTTGTAAATTCCCTGTATGTTGGTGAAACCACAGTGTTGCCATCCGAGCTTCCCTGGTGCTACCAACATGCCGGTAGTCTACTCTCCTACGACTGTATATACATGCAGACTCTCATTCACAACAACACAGGGCCATATGTACAGAGGCCCCACAAGGAAGCTGCAGCATCACCATGGTCCACTAGGATGAGCCTCTATTTCACTCACATAAAACCCCATGTTAGGTCTACTGAGACAGTTGGACAAGTTACTCCTCATATTCACTAAATGGTAGAGCCAGTGTACAGATCCATCGTCACGAGTGAGTAAACCCTCCCAAGGTCACCTAGCCTTATGTTTACATATAGAAATGTTTTGTTCTAAAGGTACCAATGTTTATACTTCTATCAGAGTGGTGCAAGTCTCCCGTGCATTATCATCTAAGGTCACAAAGTACTTTGGAGTAGAGCCAACTGTTAATTTTCCAAGAAACGATGTTAATCTCAGACCCCTGCAGCCTAAAAAATGTCCAATTCAAAAAACACCTTGCACTAGCCACTGAACTATTTGCAAAAAACGCACCTTCCTTGCCTTTGCCAAAGGTGTTGAAATTAGATGCTACTACTCCAGTAGGAGCTTATTAAAACATAATTCTTTAATGGTAGTTCTGTCCATACCTGGCTAGTACAGAAAAAGCTTTTTGACAATGAAGATGGGTGGTCTTTCTTCTCTTGGTTATGAGATCCTCCTACACAGAGTCCATTGCATTCCATTCCCAAAGCGCACATTAAGGTGATGAATGCTTTTCTTGCTCCTGGTTGACAACTACATCAGAGTCCACTATGAGATGTCTACAAACTTAAACAAGGGAACTGTTAATGCATGTGCAGGGATTGTCCTTTCAATGTCTTCCCTAGTCTTTGACATGTAGGTGGAGCACGTACTTGACAACCTAGGTTTACAAAGAAAAACTTCTCTTTACCAAATACACACAAGCAACAACAGAGCAGTCACCCAGATACACAGTTGACTTTCAGTCACCTCCAGATTGTCAGCACGTAACACTAATTCTGTACCATTGTTGTCCTTCTACTCATGTTAAATAGCACTGCCCCGTAAATATCCACAACCTGGTCATACAATTAATAGTATAAGTCTGACACAGAGACAAAGAAAGACATTACAAATTTGGTTTGGATGCAAAGATGGCACCAACAGAGCCTTCATTTGAAAAAGTAACCAGGAGAAAAATAGTTGTAGAATGGCCCTTGCCTGAGTGCACTTCTTAAAACCGGATATCATTATGGTGACTGTGCACCTTACCAATATATTGGTACTTCTGAAACCAAGAGACTTGCCTACAGGTATTTTTCTTCCTGTCACCTTCATGTACCATTGACATGATTGGAAATTTACCCGGCTCCACTTTTCCCTCAAGCTTCCTTCTCTAGGAAGCCAGCCTTTAATCTTACCTACATGTAGGCTTGACAATGTGGTCATTTACATTTGAACATCTACCTTTTGGGGGTCAAACCTGGGTGCCGACATCACTTCAGTTGGTACAACTGGGTTGGTGGTGGGTTGGGAGTCCACTGGTAATGCATCTGCTGATCATGTTCGCAAAAACAACCATACAGAGTTGTGGGTGGGTCAAAGGCTGGTGGGTGACATTCTCAGAGGCAGCCACAAGCTTGGCCGAGGTAAATACTTCCCAGGTGATGCAGCACAGGCCCTTGAGAAAAATACAATTTTTTTTAAAAACACTGGCACACTCATTAAAAGAGTCAGGGTCAACTGCATAACGAGGGTGTTTGTGGAGGGGCGTCTAGGGGTTGGCCACCCATTTGTGTAGGTCCACCATCACTCCACCCTAATTCTCCCAAGGCTTAATGCCTTCTCCTGGATAGAAATGTTACACTTTTTTACGAATAGACAGTAGCAATAGGCCATCACATCTGGTCAAGAAACACTTCTGAACCCAGTAAAGGAGCTGTACCTCCAACAGCCACTATGGACAGGCCACAAAAAAATCTGGGTGGGGCCAGTTAGGTTGACCAAGAGCTGCATATTGGCTGTATGGTGAGATCGGTCTTAAGTATCTGATGTCACTGAGTGCTGGGTTGAGTTTTTAGGACTAGAGGAAAGAGGGATAATACACCGTTTTATGTTCAATCCAGGTGATGTGGTACAAGTGGGCCCTGCAGTGATGCAACATTATACACCTTCATGATTTGGAGTGTGTTACCTGTACAGCACCCCTTAGACAAATATGCTGCATTGGATGCCAGGAAACAAAAGCTACAGTAGAACAAAGTTAAGCGGTGCATAGAACTGAGAAATTCATAAGAGGAGAGGAACACTGACATCTAAAACTAAAGTACAAACAATAACGGTCCAGTGAGAGAACAGTGTCAACAATATCAAACTATGATTCACAACCACTAGAACAGCTGCATTCCCCACTTTGTAGCAATAAAGTTTATCAGTTACAGCTAAACATGAGCACATATAATCACAGAACCATTTCTCAATAGTAGGCGTAAATTATGAATTAATGTGGCTACATTATATCAAACTGATTTAATTTTGTGAGCTAAATTTGAAATGCAGGGCATCCTGCAATGAGTGATTTACTTTCAGGGTTTATATGTGCAGAGTAAGAAAGCAATTTAAAAAAAAAAAGTGGCTCTGACTAAAGAGGTGATTGAGGAATCAATGCTCCTCTATAATAATAAATACTGTACCATACTATCG
This sequence comes from Pleurodeles waltl, assembly GCF_031143425.1. NCBI lineage: Eukaryota > Metazoa > Chordata > Amphibia > Caudata > Salamandridae > Pleurodeles > Pleurodeles waltl. The sequence continues at coordinate 1,145,684,468 of NC_090444.1, read as the reverse complement.
GACAAATATTGGTAAATCCAATGGGTCTGGCATTGGCAGGTGCATTTTTTTTATTTATTATTTACCTTTTGTTAACAACCGCAAAAACATAACATTTTTAAAAACAAAAAAGTGATCCAGCAGCCCAGGTACACCAGCCCAGACACAGAAGTGCACTTTTTTCAGGTACCTGTGCAAATGTGATCAGACTAAAAGCCATCTGACATAATGCAAGACAGCCAGTGGATGACGTGGGCTCACAAATTGCCTGTTATGTATCTGGTACTGAGTGGAAAATGCCAATGAGATTATTGTATTATTTCTCATTTAACAGGCACTGACAACACCTGTTTTGAGAGCAAATTACTAATATTTCATTTTCTGATTTAGGATTTGAAACAATACTCAAAAGGCCTTTGTCTTGAAGCAATGACTGAGCTCCAAAAAAGGGAGCTAAAGAGAAACAGCACTAGCAAGACATCACACATTAAAATGAGGCTTAGCGAAAATTTGAAATACTCAGAGGGAAGTAGATTATTCGTGAACAGAATGGATAACTATACGCAGAATATTAGAGAAACCGTCATTTAACCAAATATTAACTGATATAACATCAAACATGTCCTAACGAGAATAGTCAGATTTTCTTCGGGCAAGGCTGCAGCCTTCAAAAATGCATATGGCTGAGCAGGAAGGAAATGCTCATACATATTCACTTTTTTACAACAAAGTATTATCTGTATTCAGATAGCTTCTCAACTTACAATCACAGTAGACTTGATTGTATGAGACAATATGGGGTTTGGTTGTCAAACCAGAAATCAAACCGGCTCCCGAGTACTGCCTTACCAGCAATTTGTGAAGACCGTGGCTCCAAACAGAACTATGAGACGTAGTCCCAATAGTAGTACAAAAAAACTATGAGCCTCCATCACTTTGTAAAAGGGAGAGCCATCTGATTATATCTTCTGTACAAATTAAACGATTAAAAACCAAGAGATCACAAGGTTAATTTGAGTTAAAAAATAAATTAGCAACCAGAAGCGTTTCACTTTGAATTAAGAGACGATGCTTTGGTCTGCATTCTTCATCTTATTTAGAGGGAGCTTTGTGTCAATTATTTAAAAAAAAAGTCATTTTAATTAAATGAGAGCTGTTAAATCTCTTTTGTAGAGCTAACAGCCTGGTACCAGAAGATACACTTTTTCATTCTCAATTTAGCGCACGGCATACCCAACCTCAGAAAAACTCCACATACCAAAGTTACAAGAATTATTTTTTTCCTTTCAAGTGGTCCATGTATCATGGTTGCAATCCAATGCGTGATGGGAATCAGTGCCTTGAATATCGGTCCACATCAATATGCAACCAATGGAATACCCCAAAAACGTCAGAAACACAGACAGGATAAACAGAATGAAGTCTCAGTCACAACTCTATGGACAATTTAAAAGGGCATTAAGTAAACTGCAGACAAGGGTCGCAAAGAAACAAATGGGATCTTAAGGCACTGGCCTTTCTCATCAGTCACTTCAACTACCTGACTGAACATTATGGAAGAATGTAGACAGTGCGACAATCCACTTGCTCCCTAGCTCCCATCTTTAGACATATCACAGTCCCCTCTTTACACATTTACATGCATTTCTTCTCAGCTACCCGCACCTATTTTGCACATCCCTTACTAGCTACTGTTCGACTTTCCTCCCTTTTCTATTATCTTATTTTGCTTGACTTAGTTACTCCTCTCACCTGTTCACTGCCTCTCCTTCTCTTTTCCACCACCATTGTGCAGCACCTTCTCTTCCACCACTTGCCTTTGGTTCCTTGTCTTTATCCCCTTAAAAAGAACCATTCAGTCTTCTTCCACTTCACCCTCTCTAACCATCTTCCTCTGTTCCAATTTCCTCTTCTTGCTATATCAGTATACCTATCTATTTTATTCAATTACTTAATTCCCTTTATCGTGTCATTACAACGCAAGGGTCACAATCCTCAAACAGGTAAGGGCATACGTGGACCTCTTTCGGTCAATGGCTTCAAAAAGTACATGACAAAAGTTTTGCATCTTGTAGATGTAGTCACTACGTTAACACACTTATATTCCAATTACTACTGCATTAGATCATAGCAAAATGTAAACGCAATGGACTAAATCCTTTGCAAGCCTCTAACTGAACTTTAGAACACAAAGATGAATTTGCTAATGTGAATGCTTTGAATCTGGAGAGGGACATGTGCAAACCCAGATGGATTTTAATAGCATTCTACTAACATACCAGATTTTTGCAGGATCCTATTTTGGGGTTAGAAGAGGTTTTGCATAGCGTGTCAATGTGAGAAAAAATATGTAAAATGTTTTGAATACTGTTTCCCGCCTAATAACCACAAGAAATCTCTCCTACTACAAACCTCAAGACACGAGCAGGTGTCTTTTATGGTGATAAAAGTTAAGGAACACAGCCATACATCCCAACTGTAGAAGTATTTCTTCATAGGAAAAAGTATTTTTCTCAAGCAGAAAATGTTCCTATGCAAAGCATTTACTAAATGACTGCAATAATAGAATACAACATTTATAAAATTAAATTAAATACAAATGGTTTAAAGATTATACAGAATAAGTTTGCGTACAATGCGGGGTTATGTGAAATGGAGAACAAATGAAAAGTTTTTTTATAAAACTACCAACAGAAAGGTTTTGAAGAAGTACAAATCGATATTTTTTTTTGCCCTGAATGTTTCAGGCGGCTGCAACCCATCAATGCGCTTTATTCATGTGTGCACTAGCCTTGACTCCAATATAAACGTTTCCATTGGCTCAAAGGAAACACAGTATCTAACAAGCTGTCCAATATACTAACACTCAAAAAGACCCATCCAACCAATGGCAAGCACAACACTTCGAGAGTGTCTCCTAAAATAAGCAAAACAAGTACTGGCATGAAACCTGCACATTCAAATTGTGGACAAAAACCCCTCAGATAATTTCAGAAAGACACAAATGCATCAGTGGGTTGTAATTTAGCACCATGAACATTTCCTGAGAGAGAAATTCAACGGTATTTGTTTGTATTTTTATCAACCCAAAGTAAAAGGTAAATCTCCAATGAACATCCTACAGATTTCACTCCAGAATGAGGAGTGCAAGCAGTAGCAGCAGTGATGCGCAGACTCCTTGGAGGGGAACAATTTTTTAACATTAAAGATTCTGACCAAACATTCGAATAAAAGATCATATGCAGGCAATGACGTGATACTTGGCTGTGATGACCAAATAAATGCAATTTTGAAATAAGCGCATTACACTGTAGTGTTTGATTCCCATTTTTATTCCATCTTCTCAACAAATTACCATTACTATTTCATCATAGTAAGCCCTTCCTGTTCCATTCTGTGCTACTACAACTCGGAATTCAAATCACTTCACTAAATTCCTCAAAAAAAGATGAGTGTTGGAAGGAATCCCGGCAAAGCTTTCAGGGTGTGAATTTCTTAGCCTGCTTAGGTCAAGAGGAAACCAACAATCTTTGACCTTCTCCACAGATACTCCAATGGTTAGCACAAAACATCAAGGAGCGCTTCAGGCCATTGTTCAGAAATGTTTTTACTGAGCATAGACAATCAATGTAAGGAACAGTGATAACTCCTACTTCCTCTACAAAGAAAGTCTAAATTGTGTAGATTACATCCTTCACTGTGAGCATGTGACTTAAAAGTGGAACCGGCAATAGCTTTACAATGGTTCTTATCCGAAGGGTGCCGCTGGGTAGCAAACACGTGTTAAATATGGACAGCAACACTTTCTGAACTATGAAAGAAAAGACGTATGCTCAATGCATTAGTATCACATGGCTCAATAGGATGCTGCAGAGGTAACGGGACACGTCCCGTCAGTATAGAGTAATGGTGATTATACACCGTGAAAACACCATGGATCACAGCGCCTTTCAATAGCCACTTAACAGAGACCTGCCTCAGTGTCAAACATAAAGCCCATAGATTGCCAAAACGTCTTTCCCATTAGAATATTAGGTGCAATGTAAACATCTTAAATGCTGAGAAGTATTTTCTGCTGGGGTGCCCAAAATAACTCTTACTGGGTCAAGAAAAGACTAAAACTTTAAGGATGAAAAGGGCTTTAGGTCTTTTGTTTAAAGAAGGAGCTCACAAACAGGTGTACAGCACAAGAAAGTTATCAGTGACCGCAGGAAAACAGTGGTTGATCTCGACCAGTGCCTGTCTGCCCAAGTATACTGATCATATAAGCGGTAAATATTATTCAATTTGAGATAGCTCTGATCGATTGTCGCAGCTAGTTTCACTGCATGGTGCAACTAGCAGAAAAACTACATATACTGCAAAAAGTCAAGTTGATGAATATGTCTGCCTTGGGGCCAGCAGATCCCTCTGAACACAGTACCTTTGCCATTTGATACTGAGCAAGCTGTGGCTTGCCTTTCAGTCTTCACATAAGCAGAGAAAAGGGTAGAAACCAATCAAATATTGCTTTTAATTAAAGTTTGAGCATGTACTACATAGTAGATACCCCTGTGCTCAGAAATGGGCCCTTGGAAGAAGAGCGGGGTTTAATTATCACCCTTGTTCTAAACAATGTTCCTCAACATGGCTGAGAGGCACGTCACATATGTTGACAGCCATTTGCAATCTCAAGGCATTGCTTTACAAAATTTGACGTTGGCTTTAAGGAGAGAGAGGCCTGTGGACTTGTATGATCAGCTGTGGACTGCTGACAGCAAAGCAAGTGGACAGAAATCACGGTTAGTCACACAATGAGTTAGAAATTGATTCCTTAATGGTTCACCATTTCTAAACGACGCCAAGTCAATAGAGAACACGACTGTGACTTCCCCCAGCATGACAGTAACGCCCCTGTATTACTTTGAAGCAAACCTCAAAACCAACCAATGTTGTTGCGCAGAGTGGAAGCACTTAAGAGGACCTTGACCAAGAAGGTGAAAGGGGCAAAGGAAAGACGTGAAGCCATTACACAATCTCATTCCCATCACAGACTCTCAACTAACACTAGCCATTTTAGAGCAGCGTTTTTCAGTCACCAAACTATCCACCGCCTCCACTATTTGTTATCTGACATACAAGCCAACTACTCTCTTGGCAGGAGAGGCAGACGTCCCTATCAGCAAGGAGAAATTAAGTCAGGCATATTGAATTTGCATGTTTATTGTTAGGGGGTGATGTCAAACTACTGGGATATTTTCTCAGGCAAAATCGAAAAGCTTGGTCACTTCTGCTTACATCAATGTTAACTGCAATATTATGTTTGGAATATAGTTAGGTAAAAGCGAGTGACTACTTATTGGGGTTAAAAGAGCAACGCACGTGGCTTCTAAGTGTTGCTTTACTGAATCCCCACAATGCCACAGGGTTGTATAGTTTAATCATAAAAGACTAGCTCTCCGATAGCCTCGCCGTTCGTCTGTTGAGCATGTTTGACACCCACAAGGGGCCACCAAAAAATCGTGGTTTGATATATCTGCTGCATAAGCTTTTGCTGAACAACCCGATATGAAACATTTGACTTGACTAAGTCCTTCAAAGACAAATATTTGCAAGAAATATTAACAACAGTTTTGCATTCCACTCATTTTCCAGATGATGAACATTTTTATAAACATATCTATCAGGATCTGATGCTTTAATTCTTTAGGAGATTTTGTTATTTTATATAGATTTCGATATAAACGATGATGTACCATCTTATGTTCGCTTCAGGCGTTACCTCGAAAAGCAATCCTTGGAGTAACTTACAGTCACAAATGGCAGTCTTAAAGACAGGCAAGTCGCGAGAGTTACCCTCCTTTGGAGGAAGGTGTTGTCTTTATCAAGTCTCGCAACAGAACATGTTTTCCTGTATTTAAGCCTAAACCGGAGTGGTGTCACCTTTTAGTCACAGCACATAAATGCGAGGAACCCTAAAACAATTAAACAAACTCCATGAAGTCTTGCAGAAAAGTTACACTCTTCTAAGAGCAAGGCTCTATGACACAATGCAGTCCTAGCAGTAACCAAGCAGACAGGTGGGCTTTATAAAAAGAAGTGGCATTCTTTGACATAGCAATGTTGGGAAACCACTTAAGGTATATAACTACAGTAGTGGAAGAGAAGGTTCCTACAGATTCCCCGAGTGTCACTCAAGACAACGTGCAAATATAAATGTCACATTTTTCATATACTGGGCAATATCAGAGTTAACATGATTCTTTGGCACTCAAACCAAGGCAGGGTGTGATCAAATGATTGATGGAGGATCAGAAAATGTTGGTACGTTGAGAATCAAGAGTTACAACTCAGGACAAATAGGCCAAAAAATTCTAATCACGCCTTCTCGCAAGTCAGACTGGCTCAACGCAACAAACCATCATCAACCTCACTTAGGCCAAACAGACTAACAACCTACCCAGAACTACAGTATGGGCAAATGGGCTCTCAGCCAGTAATCCATCTACAATACCATTAAGTCATACAGTCCATCACCCTAGCCACACCACCACTCCAGTTTGAACAGCTCAGAGTAAACAACCGAGCCACCTGTGATTCTGGGCAAATCACTTAATCTCCCTGTACCCAGGGACAGCGCCATGAGACCCTCACGGATGGTACATCGCTCTATATAAATCAACATTTCAATTCATTTGACCTGAGTCAGGTGGATTTTTAACCAGGCGACAGCATGATTCTGAGTCAGAAAGGTCAACAGCCAACAACCTGGCCACATCACCATTCAGGCCAGGCGGCCCTACAAAAAGCTCCACAAAAGGTCAGATAGCACAAAAACCTATCCACAAGATCACTCAGGCAGACAAGCCCACATCCAAATGTGGAAACAATGCTTCTCTGGTCATACATGCTACATGGACAACAACAGACAACTTAAATGAGGCACAACCAGCAACCTAACCACAACATCTCACTTACCAGGTTGCCCAGGACACACAATAAAACATTGTTTCTTTAAGAGACGCGCATGAAGTCGTCGCTTATCCATGAATATTTGAGAGAACGGGAAATGCGGTGTCCAAAGCATCTGTCTTTAGAACACAACTGACTTAGAAGTGGAAGTCCATTTCCACAGCACAGTCTCCAACTACAAGAAAATGCAAGAGGATGACCTTAGCATAATACGCTGATGTGCAACTGCTAAAATATGAATAGTTTTAACAACACAACTGTTCAGACAAACTTATCCACCTTTCTTTTAAGGTGCTGATATTTTCAAAGCACCTTGGTTAGATGTAAAACCATGAGACAGGAAAATGCAATAATCCATGTACAAATCACTCACAAACCTTCAGCATTTGTCAAAAGGAAGACAGCAGCACTCATTCAAATATAGGATTGAGGTAGGAAACTATAACCATAAAAGCACACAACTGTAATTATGGCAGCATTTCTGTATAATTAAAATAAGCATAAACAGCTATCTAACTTACAGAACTGCAGTAGAGTTGTGCTCGCTTTTCTGAAAACAAGTTGGTGCAAAGCTTCATCTAAATCATTGGTAGATCTGTATTGAAACACTAATGTTGTCATAAGATTTCTATAATTGTCATTGCTTTGACATAATGACCAAATTAAGGGCTATATGAACAGAACTAAAAAAGCTGGAGCCATTTCACCACACACATCCCACGAGTACGGAAAAACAGATCTGGCGGGCTGTTTCTCCTGCATGGCTCCTAAAGCGTGGACGGCCTGCCTCTGCATACAAGAGCCTCCTCCTCACTTCTTGAATTCCACAAGAAGCTGAATACCTGGGTTTTTGAGTAGTCCCACTAAGCTCTTGGACTGGCTAGACACACACCTGCTCAGTGCCAGGATCTCCTCCGGGTTGATAGAGCGCTCTCCAAACCTGCGTAACATAACATTTCCGAATAATAATATGTGCGGCACTCCACTCACAGGAATAGTACATTACCTTAAGTTCAAAACGTAGTCTTGAAAAGAACATACACTTTTAATTCAAGTTTACATTATCCAATCACAACAAACATGAATTAAAAATCTACATAAATTAGAAAACCCTCCGTAGTAATACAATTATAACCAAATTAAATTATCCAATCTAGTACAGCCAAACATCAAAGATCTGTGGAAAATTGAGAACCATCCGTGGTAATAAAGTTACAGCCAACACGTGTTTCGTCAAGGGAAATTCTTATAAAATCCCGAGCGACTTCTTCAGGGCTGAAAAAATGTGTAAACATATTAATGAAGTTAGGAACCAAAATGCTCAAACCAATAATTACATAATATATTCGATAGAGCCCCAATTAAAGACACCAATGTAAAGGAATCATATACAGAAACCTTTTGTGATGATTCTGGTGAATATTAATTAAACCGAAAAGTCAAAGAAACAAGAGGTGAAAGACCCCAGACAAAAATATTTTGAAGTGCTCCCCCCCAAAAAAAACATTTCCGAATAGTACGCAACATCTGAACTGAATCCTGAATTATTATCAAAAGTGCAAATGATTTAAGCTACCCGACGCCTCGTCAGGGGTTGTAAGCGCTATATTAAATACAACGACAAAAGGTGACAATAAGAAATCTTCATGAAATGGGGCTCCCAAAGCCTCCAATGATGTTCTCAACTAGGTTTGAATGTATTCCACACAAAATGGGCATTCTAAGTTTAGAAGGCAGCCCTTTTCTGCCAACAATTCTAACATGGGAAGGGGGTGGAAGAGAAAATAAACGTTTAAGTGGCAATTTAGAAAAACATTTAGGTTCGTGGTGAAAACGTTAACTGGAGACAAATGCAAACTCCTAACATGAGGAGTCGTCTTAAGACACCCTGTGATGAATGGCAGCATGTACTCATGTGCTAAGAGAGCATACAATACTCCCTGAAGATACCGAAGTGGGCTTTCAGCGAGGGCTAAATGTGTAGAATGTGCCATGCATCACATTCTGGAAGTTTCGGCATTTTCCACATTCACCTAATGATGACAGTTCTCCCTTGGGTAACGTCCGCTAAGATCTATGCATTATGCACGTGCCCTATTTAGAGGCCATTAGGGCAATCTGCTATAGTTTCCGCCCAGGGCCTTTAATTTCTTTTTTTTAAAATTACTCTAGTAAAGTTGTGCACAACTCGTTGTACTCTAAATAAAGTCACCAGCTGCCGTTGCCTTTTTAAAAAAAAAAAAAAAAAAAAAAAAAAAAAAACGTCGAGCCAAATGAAAAACAAATGTTAGCCTAGACATGTTAGTCAAGCATGTTCAAACGCAGTTCTTTCCTTGGAAAAAAAAAACACACCTGCCAAAAACACAGTGATACAAAAAAAAGTTCGCAGACAGATCTGCAAGCCACAAAATAGATACTATGTTTAAGATAAGACAATTTAACCATGCTCTCCCTCCCTGGGTTTCCTGTATGTTGCCTGGCGTGGGGTCCAGACGTGCTGCTTTGGCACCACAGTGTAAGATCGCCTGCGCCCGGAAGTGTCACTTGTGTTACATTAAACAGTAACACGTTCAACGGCCCGGGGGTGAAACACGGTCCAATTGATCTGGATGCGCTGTTCGAGTTAAAACAATTAATGTACCTAACGAACACACGCGTTTTACACCCGGGGGCAGTTTGCTCCATTATCTGGTAATTTAAATAAAATTAAAAACACAAGCGTTGTTAATACGAGCAGGTTTCAGTGCAGCACTGAAAACAAAGCATGGACTTTGCAACACTAGTGGGCTCGACGCATGCATGGCGCTTTGCACATTCTACAAATACACTGCTCTATAACAACAAAAAAGTCTGCGCCTGTACTTTATCGTACTACTCCCGCTTACACCTAGTATTAGGAAAATAAGGAAACAATATAATTTCTTAAACAGGCACTTGAAAGGCACTTGAATAACGAGCCCTTTGGACAGCATTATGAATTTAAAACGTGTCTCGGCTTCATTATTTATTGATTGAACAGTATGTAGCAAACAGCATGGCTGCTGTGTGTACTCCCAGGGCGAGTAGTTCCCGTGTGCAGTAAACTACCCCTCCGCCGCCCGCCCCCCAATATGTGATCCCCTCTACCATAAAATAAATTCTGTGAGTCTGTCAGGCCATGTGAGAGGCGCCTTCTGATCCTTCGGATGCACGTGCTTCATTTCCGTGACTAGACTTATTCTATTAAATTGCTACATGTTGAATAACTTGTTCTCAAATAACAGAAATTGTTTTACTGGGGTTTGGATCTACCTCATAGATCTCTCTGAAAGTGGTATGACGGAGCAACTGAACAACGGCGGCGAATGCCCGCTGAATCGTTATACAGAGGAACTGTCAATCTCTCTCCGAGTAGAACATCTGATGGGCTCAAGACTGAACGAGGGAAAACTTTGCAGGGTTCGCCCTGTTAATTATGACCTTACTGCCTCGGCTCAGATACAACAAAAGTCTGCATCAGACGTCCAAGCACATTGGGGTTGGGGGGTTATGGGCAGAGATGGTGGATAGTAACTAATGTGTAACTTGTCACCTGCAGCACGGAGCACAGCGCACGTGTAAATTGTCTATGACGACGTGGTTTCTACTTCCCCCAAACATGCCAAAAAATCCGGATAAAGAAACATCACACTAAAAGCATGTGAAGTAAATACATATCATGGAACGAACTCAACAAAAACCTGCTTCTTCTTCGTCAATATGTTAATTTCAGAGAGGGATTCCGTGCATCTTTCTGTTGCATCGAAGACAGGTCGGAATACTGGATACTGGCCGCTCACAACCCTTCTCTATCAGTTTTCCTCAGTTCCCTGTCTCGGGCACTTTTTTGCTGACTTTGGAAACATAACAATAAACAGCCTGTGCAAGGCTAAAGCGCCGTCCTCGCTAGAGCAACAACCCACCCTGCCTCACAACATAGCGCCTGCCCCAAGACATTAACCAGAACAGGTCCGGGCATCACACCCACCGCTGCCAGCACCCACTTCCATCAGGCACTTGATGCATGCACTTACACGAGCACCTTGGACACTGTATCTGCCCCCAGCGAGGCGTGCTTTGCCACTGCACCAACACTTCAGGCGCCCTCAACACCTCTGGCGCGACAAGTGCACCCAGAACATGGTACTCACCGCCTTCAGTGCCACGAACACGGTGCCCCCGGGGAGCGCTTTGCAGTACTTCGCGCTCTAACCGCACTTTGCTCCAGCGACACACGTACTGCACCCCCCCCCCTCCCCCGCGCCCCCTACCAGGGAACTTGGATGGACTCACCTAAGGTGTCAGCCAGCAGGCAGTGCAGAGGCAGCACGCCCAGGACCAGAAGCAGGCAGGGGCCCCGTCCGCCTTCCGCGCTTCCCCGTGGCAGCATGTTCCTCAAGCGCAGGCTCCTTCCTCCTCCCAGGCTCCAGCAGTGTTTAACTTTCCGCCGGCCCTTGTTTCTGTGCCTGTCAGCCTTCCTCCCGTGCCCGCTGCTCCCTCCTTCCAGGGGACTGACGGCGGACCCTGGTGGCAGCGCCGGAGCAGGCCAGTCCCGCTTTGGACCCGGGTGCAGCGGGAGTTCAGCTCTGGGTTCCCCGTTTGCTGTCACCCGGGAGCAGCGCAGACTTCCAGCGTCTCCCGAGGCTCCTCCTTTCGCACTGTGGGCGGGAAACACAAGCAAGGGGGCGGTCCTGAGCGGATACTGCACGACTCTGAGCACAGGACTGAGAATGAGAATAAAGGAGCCCCTGCGTACCTCGCCGCCACCTGGATCCTCCACGAGTTCACCCACTTCACTCATTAGGACTGATTCATACTCCCTGGAAAGGCAGTCTCTCCCACCCATGATCTGGACGTGTGAACCAAAACCACACTCGTTTTAGACAAGAATATGGCAAGGATGTCTCACTCTCTCTGTGTTCCGGTGCTGCTACATCAATAGTTGCTACGCTCCTGAGAGAAATTAGAAATTTGTACTGTTTCTTTGTAAATGATCGCATTTGTATGCATAACTTCAACATGTTTTATAAATTACACCTTTCTATGTTTTAATCTACATTGCGGTGACCACCAAAATAATAAACAGCTTGCACCTCCCAACACTTGTGTTTGATCACAAGTCTCATACTGTTCTGTGTTTTCCACCATCATCTGCCAGGCACCTACTGGAAAGGTGCCAAAACAGCAGATACCCCTTAGTGTTTGTAGAACATGTTCCCTTAGAGCTGAAGGCTGCACTTCTAAAAATGCATAATACCTGGTTCCATCACTTTTACAGAGAATCTTAAGAAACTATCCACTTTTGTGTCCTGCTGGACACATTCCAGTGTTTCCGCCAGCCACTCTGCTGAGGGCTGGCTTCTACACTTACCCCACACCCATCTATCACAGTCGTCACCAGTCAGGTGACTGAAAATAAAACAAGCATTTGCAATGCAATGGGTCTCGCGTTTTCTCGTGTTAGAGCTGATAGCGTTGTAAACTCCTAACCCGACTTTTTTACTGGTAATGAAACCTATCGGCAAAAGTGCATTTATGTACGTAACCCAAAAAAATGCAATTAACTGTGTAACAGGGCCAATATTATGTAAAGCGCTCGACTTCTGCCAAGGGAGATCGTGCTGGGAAAATAGAGAAAAAGTAGCCCACGAGCCGGACAGAAAACAGCGAGCCTCGCATGTTTTCTGTACTTGGTCGATGCGCTCGAGGAGGGCTATCCACCGGAAAAGGCATGACATGTGCATGCCTTCAACTAATGAAATCAAGCACATTCTAACAGGCAAGCCCAAAAGCCAATGACAGACATTGACGTGACGTGGACAGGGCTCCGAGCCCTTTTTAATTACTAAAGCGTCTCACTTAGCGAAATGCATGCGCAACCGCATTCGACGCAGGCTCAACCCTAAAAAAGAGGCCGGGCGCGCGTGCCTGAGGCCAGGTGTACCAAGCTTATCATGTGTCCGTGTCATGCAGTGAGTAGCATGAGCGCATAGGGCCCCCAGTACTACAATGGCGACAAGTGAGTTGGACTACACCGGCCGTGTTGCCCTAAGAAGGGTTGCAATGGAAGGAGAGGTTGTCGCCATAGCGACAGACTGCCAGGGGATATGTGCAAAGGAGCCCAAAGAGAGGGAAACCTCTCCTTCGCAGGAGGAAGACAGCAGAGACTAGTCATCTCCAACAAGCCGCCTGGGAGAGGTAAATGGCAGCGCACAGGACAGAGTACCAATAGAGGACATGCTCATTAGTTAACCGCCTCTGGAGTTTAACCCACCTGCTGAGTGCCGCAGGGTGTACGGAGACCGCTGATGCCTCAGCATGCACCTGCTAGTCAGAGAGAGCAGCCGCTGTCAGGCTTGGTGGGCCACATCTCAGCCCCAGGAGTGTGGTGTCCAGTCTGCCCATCCTCCAAAGCTGCGCTGAACGCTCCTAGGAGCAGCCTGCAAGTGTGTGCTGAGCGCTGATGAAGAGGGTGTCACAGCGCCACCTAGCAGCTGCCCTCCCACACTGCACCCCACCCAGGGAACAGCACTGCTGCGATGGAGAGAGAAGCAGCTAGAGAAGAGTGTGCCCTTGACACCTCCCTGCTGACACAGAGACCGGTATGCCTCGTATGCCACAGTCACAGTGCCCTGGGGAGAGACATGCAACGCCCGTATGAGAGCTTCAATGCCTGCATTTCAAGAAAGCTGCCAGGGTCTCCTGCAATGCCTGCGAAGGGCGGCACAGCCCCGCACCACCAGGAAGGCTGCTGGGACTCATAATAAAGGAAGACTTTGAGTGACACCTGTGGAACAACAATAAATAAATAAACTCACCTAAGCACATGCATTTTGCAGTCCCCTGCACAAACGGAGCCACTCTCCCACCTCCCATGTTTTAGAGGAGACTGTACCTGAGCCTGATACAGAGAATGTGGCACACCCCTGGGGTGAATGGCTGTCACCACATGCTGCAACAATGGGGAGAAATAAAGACCCTTTCTTCCACCTAGAGGACTTTTAGGAGTATTGGTGGAGTGGAGAGGCCACACATGGAGAAGAGACATGTTGACCTTTGTCACCCTGACAAAGGGAAGAGAACCACCAGCAACAGAGACTGACCACCCTTGCAGAGATCGGAGCCAGATTCACCAATCTACCTGAGCACAGCCAAGAAATGAGACCAAAGGCAGCCAAAACCAACAGGCCTCACGCCCTGTTAGTCCGCCTCAAGTCTTCTCGAGAGATGAGGAGAATTATGGGCTGTGCAGGCCCCCAGTAGCTGTCGGACATCAGCGCAAAGTGAAGCTTAGCAGCACATGCACACAGTGGCGAAGGACACCACCTCATGGCTGGAGAATGGGCATGACCAGTGCCAGCAAAAAAGGGCGCCCAGGAAGAAGGACAGAGCACTATGTCAGAGGTTCAATGAGGGCCACATGGGCGAACCTGACAGCACGAACAGGAGCCCGAGAGAAAGACAGAGCCCTCTGACAGCGAGATGCAACACCAGTGAGAAGCGGTCGCACCAGCCTGCCACACCGCAGCACCAGATGGCCACAGTTGGCCCATCGTGGAGAGGATCAGGAGAGGTGACCAACTGCAAAGCAAACCGTCCGGAGGCAGGAGCAAGCGCTGCAACTGCGCTGTCTCGAGGCAAAAGGGCTGCGCCCTCAAGTGACGATAGGAGGAAGGAAGAGATGACCCTCCAGTCAGGGAGCCAATCACCAAGAAGATCCCAGAGAGGAGAGAGGAAAGTGGCACAACGCCACAATGGGAAAGACCAAAGAAGAAAGGGTGTGACAGAGAAGATCCAGAACACCACAGGTGTGCAAGAGAAAGGGAGAAGAGAGATAGGATCGAGGACTCGTAGCTTTACCAGAGAGGGCATCCATCACCACGAGCCAGCCACCGGGGTGAACAAACATCACTGAAGACAGCTCAGCGGGTGGACCAACTGTATCCGCCAGCATGCGTGAACCACGTCCAGGCCCCACGGTTCTCAGTGCGACTATCTTGCACCTGTCACTGGCCGCTTGACATCAATGGCATCCCTGTTGCCAACTGCACATGCCAAGCAAAAACTGCACGTGGCAACGAAGTCCCTCACGTCATCCCTTCTCCAGGAAAGACACTGCCACCTGTTAATCTGAACAAATATATGGAAGGCTTTTCAACAATACCAGGTGCATCAGCCGAACCACCCAAGGAGCACTCCACAACCAGAGTAGAGCCAAAGCCAGTGAAAAGACCAGAAGTTGACAAGGCATCCCTGGCACCGCGGGAGGCTCACCACCCAGAAACCTGCTGTGAGCCTCTGTGAACCTGAGACCTGCTGTGGCTGTTCCTCAGCGACACCTTCGATTGGCCTGCGATAGGTCTGGCACAGTCCACATGCATTAGTAATTTAAAATCCATCTTAATGGCAAAGGCAGGTTTTATATCACTATTTTGGAAATTACAGTTTTAGAAAGTTGTCATTTTCCTGCCTAAACCTGAAAGGTTGTTCTACCAGTGTCAAGTTATGTTATGTTAAGTGTACATACACAGCAACAGGACTTTCCAGTGCTATGCCATTAACATGAGACACAACGCAACACTAGATCAACAAAGAAGGGGAGAGCACAGTATATGCAGCAGCATGCGGTCTAAACTGCAAATAACTAAGTTTGAGCTGTTCCTAAAACTAAGATGATTCTGTGTTTTCCTTAAATGTAGGGGCAGGTTGTTCCATAAGGGAAGGGCCAGGGCACGGAAGGAGCTGCCTCCCGATCTTATGCTTTTGGTCCACGGGATGAGGGCCAGATTTAAGTCAGCTGAACCAAGAGATTTTGTGGATGAGTAAGGTTGCATAAGTCCAGAGAGAATAGGTGCTCCTAGCGCATACATGATCTTGTGAGCTGTGCTCAAGTCCTTTTTCTTTATGCGTTTCTCAATAGGCAGCCAATACATTTTATAGAGGAGACCAGAGGTGGAACAGAATTTGGGGAGAGAAAAGAGTGATCTGGCAGCAGCATTTTAGACTATCTGTAGCCACTTTTTAACCAATAATTTGGCCCACAATAGAGAATATTTCAGTAGTCCAGGTGCAACAAGATTAGGGATTGGATTATCATCTGCTGTATTTGAGGTTGGAAGAAACCAATGATAGGTTTGAGTCCTCTCAAGAGGCCGAAGGAAGTGTCAGCTAGTGTTCTAACTTAGGTCTCGAAGGAGAGTGTGTCATCTAACAATATACCTAAGTTCACCATACCCCTGATAGCTCCCCTTTGAATAATAGGCCTATTGCTCCCAGATAGTGGACACAGGACACTGGAGTGGGAAGGGGGACTTGTCCCTTGACTGGTTGGTCTAGGATACTGCTCCCAGCCCCTTCCTGAGCTTCAATGGATGCCTACTTTGTCACTGGCAGATGGAGCTCATGCCCAGGTTTGTGCCCCCTCTTTCTCTCCAGTCAGAGTGGCACCAAAACCAGTGAGAATAGAGGAACTGACTAGCATTGGCTTAGGTATTGGACAAGGGCTTGCTCTCCCCCATCCAAAGGCTGGCTTTGGGCATAAAAGTGGACCTCGCAGCCCTCTTATCAGAACACTCTTGGACCTGTGGAGAATCAGAAGAAGGACTGTCCTGCTGTCCGAAGAACCTGAAGGAAGACTGGGCATACTTGCATCAAACCCAGAAGTGACTTAAAGAATCAGTTGGCTGACCTCCTGTTTCAGCTACAGGGTCACAGCAAGCTTCCAGAGGCCCCTTTCTCTGCAACTGCTTGCTGACCAGTTCCAACCACACCTACATTGGATCCTGCTGCTGGCCTCTGTTGGAGTGAGCAATAAATGGCAAACGGTGTCCCCTAGGACCAGGACCATTGGTTGGTGTTAGAGTGTACTCTTTGTGGCCCAAACTGCAAACAATGTCACTTAGAAACTTTCTGCTAACATTTGCTCTAGAGAACCAATGGGAAGCTGGGACTACCATCGATAACAAACCGCAGGTCAGATTCAACTTTCTAGTTTGACGCTGTGCAGGAGATCTGACTTCCAAAAAAGTTTCTAAGTCCACAGGTAGATGTCTTCGTTGGGACAGATGCTGAGAAGCCATTAACATGGAGACCTTCCTAGATTCAGACTTTAAACTTAATCCGCTCCGATCTTTCCCTTTCATTAATGACCACACCGGGACTCCACTCTTCACCATCCTGCCTTCATCAAAACCTGCATTAGATCCAACTTGCCCCTCCAACAACATGTTGGTGACCAATTTTCCTCCAGAAACATTTCTAAGTCCAAAAGTAAACTTTCCCTTGGGACAAATCTGGTCCCTATACCAACCCACGCTCCATCACAGTCAGCTTTAACTTTAGGCTTTGACCAGATATCGGATGGCCAGATAATCATTGTTGTCCCTTTGTGCATTTTGGCACTGTTTATAATTCAAACCCTAAAGGTTCATATCTCTAGTTCTACTTACTGGATTTTTGTCATGTCAGTGTAATTATATTTATTACATTTTAATCTATTTCCCTAAATTAGTTTATTATTTTTCTTGTGTGGTGTTTTCACCTTACTACTGTTTGAGTGCTGCATAAATACTTTCCACATTGCAAAAGTTAAGCCTAACTGCTTTGTGCCAAGCTACCACAGGATTAATCACAGGTTTATTTATTGACATTTATGGTTCTCCCTTACATGAACTGTGATTATTATTTGAGCTGGGTTCTCATCCTGCCAAATAACTCCAATTCCTTACAGGACAATATTTATGTGGTTTAAAAAAATGCATTAAAGTTTTTTCTTTGAAAAGCGTAAGCACGTTTTGGCATTGGCTTCCATGTGTCCACAGTGGTGCAGCTATGATGGCCACACCACACTGATGATCAAACTACTCCTTGTTGCACAACTATACCTTCTGTGTTAGAATGGTTACATTAATTGGAACCATAGCTGTGGCTGTTGTAACTAATCCGAAGACCAAACTCAAAATCACCCCCCAAAATCAGTACACCCTCCTGGTCTGTCTAACCAGACTAACCAACTAATCCTGTGTTTGAGGCTTTCCACATCAACACTGCTTGTTTCTTTTTCACCCTTGCGCACCCCACAAAGCAGCAGGTAAACGGATGCTTTACTTCACACCTGGCCTTACCATGCTTTTGCGAATGAACTGTTTTCAAGCATTCGCCTCTGCTAAAAACCCATTACTCATTGCTTTTCTGAAATTCTGACCCAAAAAGATCAGACACCTTGTAAAGTGCAGGCACAACACTCACTGTATGTAATAGATGGTGCCTTCCATTTGAACTGTGTCAAGATTAAGCACACCCCTCAGGATCTTTTTCAAATTCCCCCATTCTATCTCCGACTTCCTCAACCTAACCATGACAGGCAGATCCCTTGAAGGTCTGGGTATTCTGTGTAATATTTATGTAGATTAAATTAAGCAAGTTACTGCTTGTGTTACTGAAGACGTTTAAAATGTGGAGAAATAATGCTTAAAATACGTTCAAAACGAATGTTTAAAATCTGTGTTAAATGCGAAAATGTAATAGAAAATCATACTTAGAAGTGCTAGACCAGAAAAATGAAGACACAGATTTATTATAGCTAACTAAAGTAAAAGAATATTAGAATCAGCGTGTGACTTCACCTTAACCTTTTGAAAGACTTGTTTTGCACAAAATGTTTTTTTTCATTTATACCAATATTTCTAATGCTATAAAGACTACTGTTAGCTAATGGATAGACTTATTATTCAGGAAGATAGATATGAAGGTTCACACACTGGGACGAGGACTCGAATGGGAGGATGAATCATGAGAAACTAGACAAAATAGTTACACGATAAGACAGTTACAGCTTTAGAAGTTGCTGCTGAGGTTTTTTGTGTTCCTGTGAAAAGATGGGAAGTGAGCATGTTCCATGGGCCCATTGGAAGCTGATTGGTCAACTGAAGAAAGAAGAAACAACAAGTTGTAATACTAGTTTTGTATGCCTATACTAGTGCGTGTTCCTAGCATAGGATACAAGGCACACACATTCTCTTCCATTCTCCTTCCCATGCTCTCGTTAGCACACTGCTTAGAAACTGTAATGAGTTTCTTGAACACCTCTCCATTACAAATTCTACTTTGATTGATATTTTAATTATTGAGCTGAACTTTGATGCAGAAGCTTTATGCTTAACTTCTCATTAATCAGAACTTTATGGGTTTCTGAAAGTGATCCACCATCCTTTTCATTTTTAGGAGAGGGATTCTTTCCTTTAGGAAACCTACTTAATGCATTTTGTCTGTGCTTTATTGATTACTTATTAGATTATAGATTTCTAACTAAAATTCTAATGACTGAGATTAATTAATTTATCTTGTGATTTTAATAAAGATGAAGACTAAACCCTTTAACTCATACCAAAACTCTCTTTATTGACTACTATAGATTTAGAAATTGATATGATAAACAAATATGATGTACAGTTCTGGATTAATTTCCATCAACACCAAAGATCCATCAGTCTTAGTTGAAGGCAGCAGGGGTTTCCATAATGAATTGTCTGATTTGTGGTTAACCAAATTTTGACTGAAAGAGCCCCGCAGCATTAATCACAACACACAATTGCATAAATAAAAGAAGAATGATGTAATGTGCTCAGTATTCATCAAAACCTTAAACAGTCTTACCAATTTTTACCCACTTCTTTGAATCCCACCTTTGCTGTTAATTCTTGGCACACTTGGACACCTCCACCCAAAATAACAGAGACATGTGCCAATCCACACCTTATTCGTTTTCTGGAATCTCGTGCCCTCCTCAGCTCACAACAACCAGGTTTTTGTTCCAGATGAAGTACTGAGACCATATTGATCAGGGCCACCAATGACATCAGTCTTGCTTTGGACGAGGGGTGGCGCACCACCCTCATCCTTCTTGACCTTTCTGCTGTTGTTGATATGTTCTCCAATGCCATCTTGCTTACGAAGATGAAGGAGGTAGACATAGGGGAAACTGTGTTACTGCTTTAGCTTTTTTTCTGGGCAAACTAATGCAAGCTGTTTCATTGGCCTCCTCTCACTCCACCTTTAAACTAATCACATGCAGTGTCCCTCAGGGATCTTCCCTCAATCCCACCCTTTTGGACCCATATGTTGGCTCTCTTGCTAACGTGGTAGCATCTTTTTGATTGTCGTTCTTCATTTACGCAGATGGCACACACATTATTTTTAAGGTCAAAGGCTCCCTTCGAGAGGCAAAGACACAAGAACAATTCTGCCCGGTAGCACTGGACACCTGGATGAGGATCAACTTACTCTGCTTAAACACAGAGAAGAAGGAAGTGCTTCTGCTAATACTCTGCTTAAACACAGAGAAGAAGGAAGTGCTGGTCTTCAGTAAACCTGACCTGCGGTCCTCTTGTTGATGGCTGAGTTTCTTTGGCTCTCCCTCCCACTTAAGCTGAATCAACTCAAAATCAGGGAGTGATTTGAGATTTGAGTCGTTATTTCAGAATTTATAGTTCAAAACTCACATCAACCCGTTTTTTATGTTAAAAGTACATGAAGAAAATCACTTCACTTTTACTTCTTGATTCAAGCAAAATCTGAGTCCAGTCCTTGATATTAAGTGGACTGGACCACTTCAAATCCACGTTTTTAACACAGTACTCTGTACTTTGAGTCACCTACAACCCAATACCTCCCCCATACAAAAACAATCTGTGAGTTAATGGTTTGCCCTTCCATCTAGTCCCCACGGCACCTCTGCACTTGCGAAAGGCCCTCCAAAGGCAAGCCCCCAAAGCTATATCACACTGTCACTGTTATGCCACAATCCTTGCTCTTTAATCAAGAAAACAGACCGTCGATCTTATGTGAGTTGTGTGATCTCTAAAAAATCATGAAGGAGGCAGGCTCACCTCAGAGCAACTCTATCTACCCTACCAGGGGTGCCCTTCACTCTGTTGGAAAGCCAGTCTGGGCAACTGGGCCGTGGTTTGGACCCCTGGGGCAGACTACATTCTTCAACACCCAAAGGGTTAATGTCCTGAAGTGGCAATGCTAATATGAGAGAAAAGTGAATTATTATTTGGGGTAGTTGTGAGACCTTCCCAAATAATAATGTCACTAATCCGTATCAGGTCCAGTTAGGTTTCTTTAAATCAAACCTTAGCTAAGTTCTGGGAGATGTGGCACATGTTTGAGCCTTTGAGCAGGCCTAACTCAAAGGGAAAACAAGTGTAAAGCTTTTATCAGCATCAAAACAGTCATTAAGTAAGAAACATGAAACAAACAAAAAAAAAATCCACATTAAATTTTTACAAATTAAGTATATTTTTTATCTTCAAATAGACACCAAAACAATAATAATTGGTTGACAAAATAGAGTTATGATTTTTGTAATATTTTTTGAAATCACTGCTTTTCATGTTTAAAAAATTCAGAAAAGTTTTAAAAAGTTTATAATTCAACAATTTTCACTCTTCGCAGTAGTCTATGAGCCTCGAATGTAAGGATCTATGGCAAAGGTAAAGTTTCAGGCTGACGGCAATGGAAGTCTGGGTGGGATATGGGCACCAGGTTTGTCCAGGTCAAGATTGTATGTTTGCACTTAGAATCTTTTGTGGTTCTTTTTCTCACCATTAATGAGGTTGGCGAGGCCCTCTGCAGCTCGAGTCCAGAATGGGTTTGATGTCAATGGTTTGGCGAAGTCCACTGGTCCAATGAAGAGCCCTTGGTCTTGACAGCGTTCAAGGCTACCAATGAACCGGCAAGTAGTGGAAGTCTATGATGCCCCAGATGCCCAGCCAGGGGAATGACATGGGCTACTTTGAAGCAGATGGCCATGTACTGTTGAAGGAACACCATTTTCCTAGTGGCTCTAGATTTGTGGCCTCTTGCCTAACTATACAGCCCACCATCCTCCCAATAGACCCTGTGGGGTCCACTGACATTCCCTTTTTCTTGGTCCTTAGCCTGCTGTCTAAAAATTAGGACACATCCTCTGACCTTGGCAGAACTCCTTCCTGGATGGTCCCTCTGCCACCTCCAGCTCTGCAAGCTCTGGCAGATCACTCATGGGGGTGCTTCCCCTTCAGGCTCCAGGTCCTTCATCTGAGGGTCAGACTCCCTCTGGGCCTTGGGAAACTCCTTAGCTGGCTACTCAGGCGTCCGCCGTTCCTCTTGTTTGCAGGGGCCTGGTCAATTATTCCAGGCTCCAAGGGCCTGTGATCACCCTGGCATGCTATTTGGGCCCTGGTGGCCAAATAGATCCACCCAAAGAGACCCAGCATTTCTGCATGAGTCGCCCTCTTACATCTGACCAAACAGAGGTATCCAAATGATCTTCCAGAAGACAGTCCACTAGGATGACAGGGGACATAGCTGCCCTTTTCAGACCTGTAACCCCTTCCCAATCAAAGGTTATCATAGCCATGGGTTGAAACATTACCTCACTGTCATGTTTACAACCCTGTGTAAGAGATCTGTGATTATCTGCTTAAGGGACACAAACCAGTCTACTACAGTAGTCATGGTGGCTGCTGTGTCCCTCAGAGCCTCTAGCTTAGTACCTTTGATGCTTGGCCATTGGCTATACTTTATCATGCTAGGACGTAAGGCAGCTAGGGTCTCAACATCCTCCCCACCCACAGATACTAAGGTGACTTGAGTGTCCCCCTTGGTTTGCCTTGATCAAATGTCTATCCCAGTCGCTACACTATCAATCCCTGAGCATTGCCTACCTATCTTTAAAGGTTAATAAGTCTTTTCCTGATACACCCTCACCTTAGACTTGGATGCATCATGGGACCCCCCCACTCTGTGGCAAACATCTGCAGTAATTTAGAAAATTTCATCTTTTTGTCTTTAGTGCCCCTCTTTTTGCCCTGTTGGGTGCCTGACACCATTTTTTAGGATCATCCATTGGACGTATTGGGCACGCTAGTGTGTACCTACCTATCAGCTATCTTGCCCAGTTCACTGGGACTGAACAGCTTAGCGTTCACTAGATGCAGGTGCAGTTTTTTTGAAGAACAGTTGGTTAAAATGTGCTCTTTTACAGTTCACAATTACACTGTGGCACCCATCATAGGTTTTAACTTCACTGTCCTTCAACAAACCTTCTAGTGACTTTACTGATATATCTACAAAGTCCACCAAGAACTGATGTGCTTCTTTGTGGGTATTCTTAAACTTATTTCTGTAAAGTTCTGGGGTAAGACCAAACTTCTTGACTAGGGCATCCTTTGTATGGGTGTAAGACTTTGCTACTTACTCATGTGCTGCAACAGAAGCGTCAGGAAATAAGGGCGGTGACATGAAGGAAACAAAGGAAATCATCAGCAGGTGCCCCAGGGGCATGATGGAGAGGCCAAGTGACACTCAAGCTACTCCATAGGTCACACCCTGTAACCACTCATAGAAGGAATGAGCAGGTCATGGAGGGACGCGTAGAAAAGAAGAAGGAAGAAGACGAGCAGGAGTGAAATGGGAAGAACCAGTGGGAGGAGACGAGGATCAGAGGAGTGGGGCCACCGAATCTACAGCACCAGGAGGCCACCTACACAGCGAGAAGTTCCACCACGTTCCTAGATGAACGTTGCTATCTCAGGTACGGGCTCGCATACCCTGGCACTGTGGGTGGTTGGGTGAAGGTGTGAGCGGGACAGGTTAGTATAAAACATTGCCTGTGAATGATTGGGCTTGGTAACACCTACTTCCACCTGGCCCTGATGCCTGCCAGAGCCTGAGGGTAACACATGGTATTGACATTCGAAGCATAAGGAACTTGAACACAATATGGTGACGACTGCACTGGTGATATCTGCACACAGCCTGTTAACCCCTTTTTCCCCTCACCATAACTCCCTGCTAAAGCAGCTGTAGCCATAAAGAAGACTTACCTGAGTTCTTCCATCTCTGATTTTTCGAAGCGCCTATCCCAGGAGGTGGTCCAGAAAGACCAAGGAGATCCGAGTACCTAAGGGAAGAAACAAGAAGAAAAAAGAAGAACAAAGGCATGGTGTGGAGTAACACCTGTTATCATCTCAGTTATACACTGCATGACAATAATAGAAAGAAAGAAAGAAAACTTCATGAGACTACTACCTGACTCTGTCCTGTGATACCCCCGCAATGTCCCTATCTAAGGGTATCCCTTATCCAGGCCTCCCCACACTCCCAATTACTGGAATAAATTCCGACAACAAGGATCCCCATTGTTGCGTGTCCACCTTCCTCATCCAGAGAGACCCCTCAAAGGAGGAAAACCACTTGTCTACTTCGCCCTAAACCACATAGCTCGTGCAATCCCTTTGGTTAACCTAGGGTCATATGACCCCCTGCTCCAGTCCTAGTCTGGACCTCTTCCTTTCCAGGGGCAGTCTCTTTTCTTCAAGGGCTAATTTATTTTCTTCCAGAGCCAGTATGGCCATTTGCTTCCTACCTCTCTGAGAGCATTGTCAGACTGGCTGATCCTGGCTGAGCTTCCCTCACTGCCAATAATGGAGGAGGGCCTTGCAAGATTGCCCTGGGTCAGAATGGCCTCCTCATTATCCAGCTCCAATGGAGGGATGTTGTCATCATTCCCCTTTGCAGCTTCTGCTGTTTCAGAAGTGGCCTTGACTAACTTGACTTTTTCAAAAGCCCTAAGTACTTTCTGGAAATCAGCTTTGGTGTCCTTGCTGCCTAACCTGAGCTCCCTTTCCTTGCACAGGGCTCATAGCTTCCACAGGGACAGGTTGTGTATGTTAGCAGGGTCTAGCTTTATGATTCCCACAACTTTATAAAAGGAGCAAAAATCGAAATGATCCAATCAGACTTAGGCCCAATTGAAAATCAAAAGGAGCTTTTGCCATGTGACAATTTCAGGATATTTAATTTCTTATCTTACTAGCTGAGTGGCAAAGCTAGCCACAAGTTCTGGGTCCCACAGCTGAAACACTAATGTGAGAAAAGTGTATTATTAGTTGGGATGGTTGTGAGACCTCACCAAGTAAAAATGTCACTAATCAGGTCTAGTTCGGATTCTTTAAATCAAACCTTAGCTAAGTCCTGGATTGCTCTGGCACAGACCCCACAGGTGTAAACAACAAGTGTAAACAATGTAGCAATATCAAAACAGTCAATAAGAAAAAAACATGCCACAATAAAAACACCACTTCAATTTATAAAAGTAGAGCATATCTTTATCTTCAAACAGACACCAAAACAACAAAAATTGGACAAGGGAATAAGAAGTATGATATTTGTAAGATTTTCATAAATCATTGCTTTTCAATCCAAACAGTTTGGAAGCATTTTAAAAAGTTTGCAATTCACTGCTTTTTACTCTTTGCTGTAGTCTATGAGCCTCGAATGCAAAGGTCAGGGGCAAAGTAAACATTTTAGGCCAACTGCGATGGAATTTGGGGTTGGATGTGGCCGCTGGCTTGGTCTCGGTCACGATTTTACCCTTACACTTTTAAACATTTCTGTTTTTTTTTCTTGTCAACACTGAGGTAGATGAGGTCCTCTACAGTTTGACCCCGGCATTTTGTTTGACATTGACAGATCAGCGAAGTCCTGGTTCTCAATGTCACTCAAGTCTACCAATGAACTGGCATGTAGTGGTAGTCCATGAGCTTTGAACTTGGCGTTCAAAAACATTACTGTTTTCGATCACAAGTTGCAGCTCTGTGGCTAGAAAGAGCCCACTCCAGCACTAACCAAGAGACCACAACCTGAAAATGACCCCTGGGGGTTTAGAACATGATATCATGGGCTACAATAGTGGAACCCAGTGCAAGTCCAGGGTGAACTGGTCAGCTGGGCACGTTGCAGGTGCAGGGCTTCTTTAGCTTTTGTGTCCCTGAAGCTTAACAGGATGCTGGCCAACTAGTCCTTGGAGTCCACTCAGTGGTTCTTAGCACAAGTGGGAGAAAGTCCAGCCCTGGTAGTCTGCTCACTACAGGTTCAACAGTAGGAACATCCCTTCTCTTTCTGAAGTACTGTCTTGGCTCAGCAGGTGCAGCAGATGAGGTCTTCCTTGGTGCAGCCTTTCTGTCTGAGGTACACAGGTTCAGCAAATGCAGTCTTTCTTCTGTTCTTTCCGTGTTTAATGGTATTCCAAGGTTGAAAGCCAGGGGTGCCACTTTTATGCCAATTTTGAGCTTGTTAGTGGGGAAGACTCACAAGCCAATGGGGCTGCAAACCTACCCATGTTTACATCATTTCTCATGGGACTGGCACTAAACAATCCCACAGTCTACTACTCTGCTCAAATCCAAGATGTCAGGATGCTTCTTCCCTGGGATAGAGCATTGGTCATACCCCTGCATACCTGTATACCTACCGTATAATTAGCCACCTCTCCTGGAAAACTGGTTCTGCAACTGGTTTACCCCTTCTGGAAAAAAATATAGTTTGTCTACCTACACAAAGGGAAGGACAGGCTGTGGTGTGACTTGTGTTTGTCTGTCAGAGGCAGTAACCCGTCTGAAGTTGGGCCATCTGTGGCCACAGACCTCTGGCCATCATGGCATTTGTGAAAGCACTTCACACCTCTTAGCAAGAGGGCAGCAGGCTGTCTCGGGTGACACCTGATGTAGTCAATTGGAAATGGCTACTAGAAGTTTGTGGCAAGTTAGTGGTCCCGTCTAAAGTCACCTTAAAATTAAAAGTTACTTGAAGTCTGACTTCAGCATAAATCAGGTTTAATGCAACAATTAATTTGATATCTTGGGGTGCTATGTTAGGTGGTCTCAAAAAGTTCGCGTTAGCACTTAGCGTGTGGGCTATTGAAACTTCGTGTTAGCTAATGGGACTACCGGCCTTCCTACAGTGAAATGAACAATTTTAACTTTTCACTATCAGGACATGTAAAGCTTAAATTCAACATGGGCTTCTTTTTAATATTCAGCACCCTACTTTCTGGGCTACCACGGCCTGCCTTAGGGGTGACTTATACATTTTAAACATGAACGTTTTGAACATGCAAAATGGGTTATTTTGCCATGCTGAGTTGGTAGATTAAAAACTGTTTGACTAGGCTGCAATTGCAGACCTAGAGCCATGTTGTCTGCTCAGCAGGACGCAGTGCACTTCAGAGACAAAAACCAACAGCATCAGTCCAAAAATTGAGAGGTGATCAGAGAATAAAAATCCCTTTTCTTACAGCATGCAGAAAGGTGGATGAAGGGGCATGGAAAGCGACTGACTCAAACCATACATTTAGAAACAAAACTTCTAACTTATTGGGCTGGATGTACAGAGATCCCTGTATATAATCAAAAAGGAACAACGTGTTTATATCATATTATATTATGCAATATTATATTATATTATATTATATTATATTATATTATATTATATTATATTACATTATATTATATTATATTATATTAATGTTGGAAAATGGTCCTCTCTGAAGGGTCACCCCAAACCTTTGCCTTCCTCCCTCCATTTTTCTGATCTCCTTTTTATTGGCTTTAGGTCTCTGGACACATTGCCACTGGTAACCAGCTCTGAAGAGCATGTGCCCCCTCCCCAAAAAGTGGTAACATTGGCTCATACTCAATTGGCATATTCAATTTACTTGTAAGTCCCTAGTAAAGTGCACTGCATGTGCCCAGGGCCTGTAAATTAAATGCTACTAGTGGGCCTGCAGTACTGATTGTGCCACCCACATAAGTAGCCCCTTAACCATGTCTCAGGTCTGCCATTGCCAGGTCTATGTGTGCAGTTTCACTGCCACTTCGTCTTGGCATTTAAAAGTAATTTCCAAGACTTAAATTCCCCTTTAATTACACATCAGTCACCCTTAAGGTAGGCCCTAGATAACCCATAGGGCAGGGCCCTATGTAAGTAAAAAGCAGGAGATGTACTTATAAGTTTAACATGTCCTGGTTGTGAAAAACTCCCAAAGTCATTTTTTGCTACTGTGAAGCCTGCTCCTCTCATAGGCTAGCATTAGAAATCCCTTATATGCTTTTAAGTGGTGATCTCTGATCTAAGAGGAATCTTGCCATATTTGGTCTGATTTGGATGGTAGTAAGAAATCCTACTTACTGGTGAAGCTGGATTTTACATTACTATTTCAGAAATGCCACTTTTAGAAAGTAGGCATTTCTCTGCACTTACTGCCATCTGTGCCTTCCGGCCTGTCTCCAATCTGTCTGGTCTGTGCTGGTTGACAGCTCCCCTTGTGCAACCCACATAGACAGCCATAAACACAGGAAACTCAGCTGCATCTGCATTCATCTGCACACAGATAGGTTTCCCTGGGTAGGAAGGGTGGAGGGGCTGTACCTTACACTTCAAAGGCCAGTAGCCGCCCTCACACAAGGGACTGTTAACCCCCCACATGGCTCCTGGCAGACGGGACGGGGTTTAAAGGGGAACTTGTGCACTTCAAAACCACTCTTTGAAGTTTCCTCCACTTCAAAGGCACTTTTGGGTATATACTGGGTCTGTGACCCCACCAAATCAGACACTTCTGGACCTGAAACTGGACTATGTCAGAGGGACTGCCTGGCTGCCCAAAGGACTCATCTGGGCTGGCTTGCTGAAAGGACTGCTCTCCTGCTTGTTGCCCTGCAGCCTGCAGGCCCCTGACCCTGCTGGAAGGAATCTGCCTTCCCCAACAAGTGCTCTCCATGGGCTTGGATTGAGCTTGCCTCCTGTTCTGCAGTCTCAGGGCCAACAAAGACTTCACCAAAGAGAAGAAAATCCCAGTGCGTCAAAAAATCGACACAGCGTCTGCAGAAATCGACACAGCACCTGCCTTGCGGCTGGAAAATTGTTGCAAGTCAACCGGATCAATACAGCACCTGCTCCTTCATACCAGCTCATTCTGGATTTTCAACGCATCGTCCCTGAGCGTCAAAATATTCCTGCATTGCAGTCAGGACCAAGGCTGCGCTCCTGAAAATCGACGCATACCCTTGCAGCATGGAAAGAAATGCTGCATCGTCCATGCCGTACTGGAAAATCAGATGCATCGCCTTACTTTTCAATACATCTCCTCTGTGGCCCCTTTGCGTCATTATTTTTAATGCGCCTCAGGTACTGTGTGTTAAATGGATGCAGCACTAATTCTTAAGGATTGAGACTCATTTAAACCTTTAAAAAGTGATATCTTGACTTGTGCATATTGCATTTATGTTGTTTTGGTCTTATTTTATTCAGATAAATGTTATCTATTTTCCTGAACTGGTTTGGATTACTTTTTGTGGTATTATCACTTTGTTGCTGTATGAGTTGTTGCACAAATACTTTACACATTGCCTTCTATGTTAAGCTTGCCTGCTCCGTGCCAAGCCACCAAAAGGGTGAGCACAGGATAATTTACGTTGTGTAGTGACTTATCCTGACTAGGATTGTGGTCCTTACTTGGACAAGAGTGTATACCTCTGTCAGCTAGAGACCCAATTTCTAACTATTATATTATATTATATTATATTATATTATATTATATTCAAGCTGGTTTTTCTATAGCACATGGCCAAGCTACCGGGCCTCCCAGAGTTTATTGACAAGCAATCCAAACTGCCAGAATGGACTCCAAGTAAACTCAAGCTTTGAGCTGGTGAGTATTAAGACGTTTTCTAAAAACAGATTCAGATTGATTTCTGTTGGAGGCAAGGACGGTATTCCATAGCCTGGGATTCGAGAAGGGCACTGACAAAAGCCACTGACTGTGCGACCAAAGAGGCCTTCCTGGAATATAGGAGGTAAGCAGCAATGCACATGGCTTTGAAACAAATTATTTTTTCCACTGGTAGTCAATGAAGGGCTCATAGGGCATGTCTAGTGGATTGGTGCTTCAGTATATCGTAAAGGGTTCTAGCTACTCCATTCTGAACTACTTGAAGGCAATTTGTCACATATGTTGGGCCTACCAGATACAGGGAGTTTCCATAGTCCAGGCGAGAGTTTATTAGTCCCTGCACCAAGATTATTCTAGTATAGTGTGGTAGCATATGTAGAAACATTTTAAGTTATATCATATCATATCATATCATATATATCATATCATATATCACATCATATTATAATAAATTATACTAATAAAATGTTGCATTAGAAGAGTGGCAACACCTTGAATTCACCACTGGTGCCCTTGCCTCTAAACATTCCATTAAATGCTCACCACCCTTCCTATTTTGTTATTGGGCATTTCTGGTAACAAGACACTCGAAGTTTAGCCATTTGCAATACACAGTGCTCCAATATTGCATCATTGAGTGATTCATTGTCATCATTATTACACTAGTAGTGTGTTTTGCAATAATGTTGGAAATCTCTTTTGATATCTTTTTGTGGTACCAGCCTAGTTCCCATCTCAGTTACTATTTTTTGAGCCATGGAGTGTTCAACCTCGCTTTTGGCCTGCAAGGCCAATGTATACCCCTTGTTAACGTAATGTTGTTTTTATCAGTTGGGTGAAACATGTCCAGTGTATCAACCATAAGCTTGTAATTATTAATCCTTCTGTGATGTCAATCATGTGCTCTCTTTATGAAGCAGGGCAGTAATAACTCCACTGTACCTACTTCTAATTATAGAGGCATCAAATTCATACACAGGTTTTTTTGATATCCTCTCCTCGGTGGAGCGCTCCTGTCCCTCAATATACAGTTTAAAGGCATCCCACAAAGATGAGAAGGGATCCCATATTAGCTTTAAAAAGCATTTCCACAAGTGCACTCATGTTTTCCCTAAGGCTTCAACTGTTGCATGTGGACGTAAAGGGCACATCATTGTAGATGGTGCAGGAAAATGTATATGGAATTATCATATTAGCCCAGATCCATCTCCTGTAGGAACCCATGTTCCTTCAAAGATAATACACTTCATAGTTCCCACCTCAGTTCCTAACTCCAGCACAGGAACTAAGCAAATGAACGGGGTCAACTAAGCATGGTGCACTCTTGTGGAAGTTGTTCAGCATGTATCTTGCGGTGGTGGGGGACAGTGGTGGTCACCTCATTACCAGTGTCTCATTCAAAGGCAGCAGTAGCAAAGTAGAGAAAGAGGGTACCACGTTCACAAATAAGGGGACGAGCTTCCAGTATAGATAAACAGTGCTTCCATATTTTGTTTGCCTGAGGCACAGCATGTTTTCAGAGGTAATGCACACCACACAAACCATAGTACTCAAAGGTGGTGGGCAAAGCAGTGAGGCTGGCAGAAAAACTATTGATAGTGATGATGAATGAAAAGGAGCCAAAGATACTACTGAACAGCATGAGCAGGATAACAATGATCTGGTGGATGTTCACTAGATCATGGAGTTACAGAGCAGTGAAAAGTACGGCATAGGCAAAGTCTTATCATGTAAGGCAGTTTGCAGGTGACTTGGTGAAGAGGGCCACGAAGAGGTTCTTAGAAAGGCCAAGGTCTGCAACAATCTATACTTCCCATGCATCACCGGCATGAACCTGTTGTGTAAGCTGCGTAAATGATCATCCTAATGACAAAGAGACACCTATCTTATTATGGTGACATCCATGGCTCTTCAGGGCTTGAGCACTATGGCTGTGAGGAAAGATAAACTCTTGCTCCGTGTCTTTGTGGAGCTCAGGAGCTTTGCAGCTTGTAAGTGTCCAGATAACTCTCTAAGAGAACCTGCTGTGATCTAAAGTAAGGGTGGGGTTTGAAGCTCATCTGGATGACTCTATACTGTGCAATTATCATCTCTCTTTTTTCAAGGTTTGCAGGAATTTCAGTGTGACCTCAGGTCCCTCGACCCTACATTTCAGAGGTGTAACAAAGGACATGACTGTTCAGAATGGGGATGTATGGCCGGCTGGATGCTGGGCTAAAGATGTCACATCAAGCTGGAAACTATTCCTAACTAAAAGAGACAAAAAAGTGGCCTTCATATTTTTTCATAAAACTTTTTTTTTATTTGATTTTATTTGTGTTTTTTAGTCTCCCTCCAACAAACAATAGCAGAGGGAACAACACATATAAAATATCCATTGCATCACTAGTTACATGGATAACCTCAGGGCAACCCAGTTATTTCCATTGTTAAAAGGCAAGAAATTCATCTCTTCCTAATGAACACACCTACATATGGGAGTGAAGACCCTTTTTCTCTTCTCAAATGACTCCTTCTCCAGAAAGACCACATCTTCTTGTATTTCCCTTGGTAGCCTCTAGCATTATAAACATGTTCGTCTGCCACTGCATATTGGTTCATCCCTCTCATTCAGTTTCTTCACATGGAAGGATCATGGGATCCCCACTTATGTGCAATATAAGATTTTGCATTCAGGAGATCAATCCCCACTAAGGTACGTGAACCCGTCCCACCATCCTAACTATTCATTATTCCTAGCATTTCTATTTTAGGGTCAACTGGGATGCCATGAGCCACTACTTCCTCTAAGTGTCTGTGTATCTGGGTTCAGTACTACATTATCACCGGACAACTCCAAATGGAACTCATGAATGTACCCCTTGCTCTCTCGCATTGTCTGTGCTAGACAATAAGGAAATGGTACCCTGCCCATCTGCCACAATCTGAATTGAATTAGCCTAAGGTTAGCTGGGATAGCTAAGACACATGAGCCCTCATTACAACCCTGGCAGTCGGTGATATAGTGGCGGTAATACTGCCAACAGGCCGGAGGTAATTACAATACAATTTTGAGCACGGCGGAAACTGCTCAGCCAGCCACTTTAACACACCGACCGCCAGGGCGAAATCAACAGGTACCACAGCGCTAACCGCCTACAGCCAGGTGGAAGACAATGGTCCACCCACCGTCTTATGATAGTCCAATCCGCCACCTTTTCCAGGGCAGTACCAACAACATCAAAAGCCTGGCGGAAACACTGCACATAATGGAAACGACTCACCTCTGCAGACTCAAGGAAGAACCACGCTGCCATGGAGCCGAGTTGCATGTGTTCCCTATGCTCTTCTACGTTCTGCTCTACTACGAACACCAACGCCGGCAAAGACGACCACGGTGAGTAGTGCCACCTAGCACACAGGGGAGGGGGGAGGAAAAAGAGAGTGACACACACACGCAACACTCCCACCCCCAACACCATGGACACAAGCAGATGCAGTAACATTACCTATTCACCCCGTACCCCTCAGGAATAATGCAAGGACAAAAGGAATTGATTAAAGTGAGTGTAATAAGATAAAATAGGATAAATATGTGCATCCAAATCAACAAGTATATACATATTTACAAATGTAGGGACACTGCCCAGTCCTCAATGTCCGTGGGCCACAGGGCCACATCACAAAGTCCAAGGCCCCACCTCACTCCTGCAACAACAAAGAGAGAACACTGCAGGGGCATCAGGTCAAAAATAGCCAGGCACCTTAGGGGGACGGGGAACGGGGGCACCTCAGCCGGAAGATGGTACAACGCCACTGGTCCTGGAGGGGGCAACATGCCCTGTGCTCTGTCCTGGGGAGTGCAAAGCCACAGTCTCTCAAGTGGGTGACTCGACCACATCCTCTGGAGGGGGCAACATGCCCTGTGCCTGTTCCTGGGGAGTGCAAGGCCACAGTCTCTTAAGTGGGTGACTTGCCCACTGCTTGGTCCTGGGGGGGGGTGCATGGCCACAGTCTCTCAAGTGGGTGACTTGCCCACTGCTTGGTCCTGGGGAGTGCAAGGCCACAGTCTCTCAAGTGGGTGACTTGACCACTGGCTCTGGAGGGGTCAACAAGCCCTGTGCCTGATCCTGGAGAGTGATAGGCCACAGTCTCTCAAGTGGATGGCTTCTCCACTGGTTCTGGAGGGGGCATTGTGTCCAGTGATCTTCATCCTGTGGAGGATGGGGTGAGTGGGTGGCTTCTTCCACTGGTTCTGGAGGAGGCATTGTGCCTAGCGATCTTCATCCTCTGGAGGATGGGGTGAGTGGATGGCTTCTCCACTGGTTCTGGAGGTGGCTTTGTGCCCAGTGATCTTCATCCTGTGGAAGATGGGGTAAGTGGATGACTTCTTCCACTGGTTCTGGAAGGGGCATTGTGCCCAGTGATCTTCATCCTGTGGAGGATCGGGTGAGTGGATGGCTTCTTCCAATGGTTCTAGAGGGGGCATTGTACCCAGTGATCTTCATCCTGTGGAGGATGGGGTGAGTGGATGGCTTCTTCCACTGGTTCTGGAGGGGGCATTGTGCCCTGTGATCTTCATCTTGTGGAGGATGGGGTGAGTAGATGGCTTCTCCACTTGTTCTGGAGGGGGCATTGTGCCCAGTGATGCAGATCTTGGGGACTGCAAGGTCACAGTCTCTCACCTGGGTGTCAGACCCACAGGATTTGCAGTGGCCAGGCTGCACAGCAGACCATGGACGCAGGACTACATACTGTTCGCCGGAAGAGACAGCTGCTCAGTGGTGGCAGTGGTGCTGCTAATGGTGGAGCTGGCAGTGGTGGGGGGAGGCTCCAGCCCATCCCCTGCAGCCTCTGAAGGCTGCCCACTGGGGCTGCTGCTCCTGGTGGCGGTTATGGCAGTGGTGGTGGGAGGCTCCAACCCATCCCCTGCAGCCTCGGATGGCTGTCCACTGGTGCTGCTGCTGGTGGCGGTGCTGGCAGTGGTGGGAGGAGGCTCCAGCCCATCCCCTGCAGCCTTGGACGGCTGCCCACTGGGGCTGCTGCTGCTGCTGGTGGTGCTGGTGGCGGTGCTGGCAGTGGTGGGGGAAGGCTCCAGCCCATCCCCCCAGCCTCGGACGGCTGCCCACTGGGGCTGCTGCTGCTGGTGGCGGTGCTGGCAGTGGTCGGGGAAGGCTCCAGCCCATCCCCTGCAGCCTCGGATGGCTGCCCACTGGTGCTGCTGCTGCTGGTGGCGGTGCTGGCAGTGCTGGGGGGAGGCTCCAGCCCATCCCCTGCAGCCTCGGACAGCTGCACCACCATGGTTGGTGGTGGGTGCTCCGACTGAGTCCTTGCACCAGGCCCGTTGTCTCTACTGCCTGCTGTTACAGGCCCCTTTCCCCTCCTTCCTGCAGCTGGGGCTGCCTGCTTGCCCTTCCTACCTGCAGCTGGGGCTGCCTCCTTGCCCTTCCTTCTTGCAGCTGGGGCTTCCTCCTTGCCCTTCTTTGATGCACTTGGGGCTGGCACCCTGTCTGCCTGGCTGGCTGGTGGCCGGGATCCTTTCTTACCTGGAGTAGTTGGGGACACTACTGTGCCCATGGACTGGGTGGCGGAGGTGCTTGGCTGGGTTTTAACCACCCTGGCATGACGTGAGGGAGGGAAGAGGTCAATGGTGGCGAGGAAAACCTTCTTAGGGACATTGGGGCGGGAAGAGGGAGATGGTTTGGGAGTGGAGGAAGAGGGAGTGGTGGTAGAAGGTGTCAGTCTGCTGTGTTTGGGTGCAGGTGCATGGGCTGGATGCTGTTGTGAGGTGGATGGCTGTTGGGTGTCTGAGTGTTTGCGTTTGTGTACTTTGGGAGGAGGGGGCACAGACACAGTGGGAGAGGACACAGGGGACGTGTGCATGGATGTGGGGGTGGTGACTGCAAATGAGGGTGTGTACTGATAGGTGTGCTGGTGATGGTGGTAATGGATGAGGATGTAGTGCATGCAGGTGTGAGTGTAGACGCAACTGGGAGGGAGATGGACGACGAGGAGGAGGGGGCCACAGTGGAGGCAGTGGATGTTGGTATGTCTGATTCTGTATGGTGTTTGTGTGAGTGCCTGTGGGATGAAGTGTGGTGCTTGTGTTTGCGATGTCCACTCTTGCGTGTTGTCCTGGGTGCCTGCTTGTCTGCCTGTGTGCTTGGGATAGGTTTGGGTTGAGGGGAATGGGATTGGGAAGAGGAAGTTGGAGGGTGGAAACAGGGACAAACGGCTGTCATCAGAGAGGAGGCCAGAGCCTGGTTTGATCTCTGTTGGGCCACCTTGCCAGTGTGAATGCCCTCCAGGAATGCATTTGTCTGTTGCATTTGGGCTGCCAGCCCCTGGATGGCATTCACAATGGTTGACTGCCCAACAGAGATAGTTAGCAGGAGGTCAATAGCCTCCTCACTCAGGGCAGCAGGGCTAACTGGGGCAGGGACGGAGGTGCCTGGGGCGAAGGAGATGCCCCACCTCCTGTGTGAGCGGGCACGGGAAACTCACTGAGGGGCTGCTGGGAGGGTGATGCTTGTATGGGGGTGGCGGCTGTACCTGTAGCTGGGGTGGGCACAGAGGTGTCCACCACCACCAGGGAGCTCACATCGGAGGAGATATCCGTGTCCGAACTGTCCCCTCCTGTCTCTGCCATGTTGCTCCCCTCTCCCAATGTCCCACTGGTGCCCTCGCCGTCGGTGGATTCGGCCTCCTGGGTCCGTGGGATGCAGCTCCCTCCGTCGCCGGTGCCTCTGCTCCTCTGCCAGATGATGCTAATGCACCTAAGGACATGGTGACAAAACAAAAAGGGGGGGAACAGACAAAGGATACACTTGGTCAGTGGCAGCAACAACACCACCGTTGGCATACACAACACACTCACACACAGGGAACAGCCCTACACACTAGGCAATGCACTACCAGTCACAATGGTAGTCACCAGCCCATGGATAGGGACAACTAATGCCAATTGCACCATACCTGAGACCCACAGACCCCTGCCCAGTAGTGGATGCCTACTAGCTTGGTTGGAGTACTTTCACATCAGAACCCTGCCCAACATGGGACCTACTCTGCAATGCCAGGCCTGGGCTAGAGGCACCCACAGGGCCCACACCTCCCACCCGGATACCATCCCACCAGGCGTAAGTTGTATATTAGGGCACTGTACTCACCCCCTTGTGGCTGCTGTGATGCCCCCAAGCGCCCATCTAGCTCCGGATAGGCCACCGCCAGTATGCGGGCCATCAGGGGGGTCAGGGTTCGACAGGCACCCCTTCCTCGTTGGGAGGCCATCCCCAGCTGGGCCCCGAGCCGTCTTCGGTACCCAGCGTCTCAGGTCCTCCCATAGTTTCCGACAGTGGGTGCTCCATCTGCCGTAGACCCCCAGGGTCCGCACATCCTTGGCGATGGCACGCCATATACCCTTCTTTTGATGGGCGCTGACCTGCAGGGAAATGGACACAGGGAAAGGTATTAGTTTGACCATCCTGCCTGTTACACTCATGGCCCACCATGCCCCTTCCCATACCCATTAGCACACACATGGCCCACCACACATGCTGTACGCTGCCCAGGGGCAAACCACCACCCCCCCCACATGAGGGGGGTTGGTGGATCCATGCATTCACACCCCATGCATCGTACTCACGGTGTACTCACCTGTTGGTCTGGAGGCCCATACAGCAATTGGTACTGGGGTAGAACCCCATCCTCCAGTCGCTCCAACTCCGCTGAGGTGGAGGCAGGGGTCCTTTCCCCAGTAACATGAGCCATGGTCGGTTTCAGACACAGGTCACAGCAGCACATGCAGTGTAGGTTCTCTCCTGTTGAAGGTCAGGTAGTAAGTGAGGAATCAGATAGAAAATGGCGGTCACGTCCGCGGCGGTGTGTACCGTCACAGCCGGCGTACATCAACATTGGCCACTGTACCCCATAGGGCCCAATGTTAACCAATGAGGAGTTGCACAGTGGTTCTCGACCGCCTTCCGCAACGGCACACACATCAGCGGAATTACCTCATTTCCACCTGTCCCTCCATACAGGACAGGCGGATGCCATTTCAGGGGGGGAAGGAGCAGTCCATGGCTCCTAACTGCGTCACAGTACACAAATGCACCATTTGGACATCTCCAACAAAATACTGTTACAATCACAACATGCATTGAACTGTAGTGGTTGGAATATAGAGGTAATGACCAGCTGCTTACTGTTTTGGCCCATAGATTGCAACCCCTGCGGATGAATAAGAGATGGAGACATCCCCCCGGGTACAGACCCCTGGTGGACTTGGCAACAATGGAGGACAGGCACATTATCCTGACCTATAGACTTGACAGGGCCGCAATCACTGAGCTGTGTGCCCAATTGGAGTCTGACCCAATATTTGCTATCCGTCACCCCACCGGGATCCCCCCTCTTGTGCAAGGCTATCAGTGCTCCATTTCTTGACAACTGGCTCTTTCCAAGTGACAGTGGGCTTGGCAGCAGGATGTTCTCAATAGTGCTGACCAGAGTGTTGTCTGCCCTGATTAAACACATGTGCAGCTACATCGTTTTCCCCCAGGTGGAGGATTTGGCCACAGTGAAAGCTGACTTCTATGCAATGGGACATATCCCCAACATTACTGGGGCTATTGATGGAACACATATTGCATTTGTTCCCCCCTGGCAAAATGAACAGGTGTTCAGAAATCAAAAGAGTTTTCACTCTATGAATGTGCAGATGGTGTGCCTGGCGGACCAGTACATCTCCCACGTCAATGCAAAGTATCCTGGGTCTGTGCATGATGCCTTTATCCTGAGGAATAGCAGCATCCCAAATGTGATGTCCCAACTACAGAGGCACAGGGTGTGGCTAATAGGTGAACCCTGGTTTCCACCCAGTATATGTTGGTGTATGGGTATGGTGTGGGCCCTAAGGGTTAGTGTGTGTCTAACAGTTGTCCCTCGATATTTGCGGGTGACTCTGGTTACCCCAACTTCTCATGGCTACTGACCCCTGTGAGGAATGCCAGGACAAGGGCAGAAGAACGTTACAATGTGGCACATGGGCGAACAAGAAGGACTATAGAGTGGACCTTTGGCCTCCTGAAGGCCAGGTTTCATTGACTTCATCTAACAGGTGGAGCCCTGTGCTACTCACCCAAGAAGGTCTGCAGATCATCGTAGCATGCTGTATGTTGCACAACCTTGCCGTGCGCCGCCAGGTGCCTTTTCTGCAGGAGGGGGAGGCTGGAGATGGCCGTGTGGCAGCAGTGGACCCTGTGGACAGTGAAGATGAGGAGGCAGAGGATGAGGATGACGACAACAGAAGTGCAATTATTCGTCAATACTTCCAATGAGACACAGGTAAGACAGTGTTGATACACATATAATTGACAGTTTGATGTGTGACATTGTCACTGGCAGGCTGTGTATTCCTACTTCTATGCCCACTCACTGTAACCTTTAGCATCTATTTTTGTAGATGTTGGTGCCCCACTATTTCTCCTGGTGTGTTCAGTGCAGCCAACTATAGGTCTTTTCAATGTAACCATTACTGTACAGTTGAATTGCATGTTTGAACTTTTGTTAAACGAATACCTTTTGAAAACATCTGACATACGCCATACTTGTATTTGATCAAAGTGTGTTTAATGCAGTGCTCTGAAGAAGAGGGGGTAGTGCAATGGGCTGGGGTGATGATGGAGGAAAGTCCAGGGTAGAGTCCGGTCTAGTTGTATCACAGGTGCATTGTCCATGGGGGCATAGGAAGCGGAGCAATGGCAGTTCAAGGTGGACACGGTGGGACACAAGGATGACAATCAGGGGAGTCTTATTTCCTGGCGGGGACTTGGCAATAGTCTCTGGCTTCTGCCTGGATCGCAGGGAACGTTTGCGGGGTGGTTCTCCTTCTGCAGGGAGAGGGGTGCTGGTGGCCTGTTGTTCCTGTGGTAGGGCCTCCTGTCCACTAGCGGCAGCGGCGGTGGAGGGCTGTTCGATGGTTTGGCTAGTGTCAGGGGCCCGGTGGCATGCCACTGCCTCCCTCATACTGTTGGCCATGTCTGCCAGCACCCCTGTAATGGAGACCAGGGTGGTGTTGATGTCCTTCAAGTCCTCCCTGATCCCAAGGTACTGTCCCTCCTGCAGCCGCATGTTCTCCTGCAACTTATCCAGTATCTGGCCCAGCGTATCCTGGGAATGTTGGTATGCTCCCAGGATCGTGGTGAGTGCCTCCTGGAGAATTGGTTCCCTGGGCCTGTCCTCCCCCTGTCACACAGCAGTCCTTCTAGCATCCCTGTTGCCCTGTGCCTCTGTCCCCTGAACGGTGTGCCCACTGCCACTGACCGCAGGTCCCTCATTGTCTTGGGTTTGTGGGGTGGCCTGAGGTCCCTGTAGTGTTGGATATGTGATGGCATGCAGGTCGGGGTGATAGTAATAGAGATTTGACTTACCAGAGTCCAGTCCTCCTCCTACTCCTGCCAGGCCCTCAGAATGCATGATTGCCAAGACTTGCTCCTCCCATGTTGTAAGTTGTGGGGTAGGAGGTAGGGGTCCACCGCCAGTCCTCTGTACTGCGAGCTGGTGTCATGCTGCAATGGAACGCACCTTCCTCTGTAGGTCGTTCCACTTCTTCCTAATGTCATCTATTGTTCTTGGGTGCTGTCCCACGGCGTTGACCCTGTCCACGATTCTCCGCCATAGCCCCGTCTTCCTAGCAATGGATATCTGCTGCACCTGTGATCCAAATAGCTGTGGCTCTACCCGGATGATTTCCTCCACCATGACCCTTAGCTCCTCCTCAGAGAACCTGGGGTGTCATTGTGGTGCCATGAGTGTGGTGTGGGTGCTATGGGTGAGGGTGTGTAGGGTGATGTGTTGGGGTGCGTTTTGTGAGGTGCGTGTGTGGTGTATAGGTGATGGTGGTATGTGGCTCTGGTTGTGTGGGTAATCTTGATGTCTCTCTCTGCTTGCAATGGTTTGTATTCGTAAAGTGTTGTGGGTAGTGTGGGTGTGTGTTTTATAGTGTGGTGGGTGTGGTGTTTTTATAGGTGTCAGGTGTGTGTAGTTTGAATTCTCCAATGTGGTGTTGTTTTGTTTGAGTGTGTGTATTTTGAGCGCGGCGGTATGTATCACCAATAGTTTACCGCCTTTGAATGTCTGCCGCTGTGATTCATGGGTCGTAATGTTGTGGGCGTAGTTCATTTGGCGTAACAGTGTGGGTTTTGCTACCGCCAGTTTATCACTGACGTTTGGGCTGGCGGACTTGTGTGTGTGGCTGCATAGTGACGGATTGGTATGTGTGTGTCAAAATATGGTTGGCGTTTATTCTCCGCCGCGGCGTTATGTTGGCGGCAGTCGGCATGGTGGTAAGTGGGATTTACCGCCAATGTCATAATGAGGGCCATGGTGCCATTTTTGCCTCAGTCCACTCAGTCCACTCCTCCTCCTCTAAATTTCCCACAGTAGATTAACATTTACCTCTTAACTTCAGGGGTCTTGCACATTGAGTCTCATGGACCTATAGATCTTTGACATATCCTTCTTCCCCAGCTGCTCAATAGTTATCTCAGCCACCAGGCAGCACCAGAAGTTAACCCCTATAGTTTCCCAGTGCTTGCCGCAGATAGAGGCACATAATAAATTGGGATTTATGGAGAAAAAACTCTGAGGTGAGTTGCTCTAATTATCTCAGATGACTAGACGCATATAAATCACAGAACCTCAAATTGCTCCCATGCACAAAATCCCTGAAGGTTAGTTACATGGGCAAGAATTGATCTACGAGTGAGATTCAGCTGTTAACATGCCTTGACATTTTAAATGCCTCAAAGCTGCTTTTCAGCACACCAGCAGGTTTCATGTGATTGAAGCACCATAAAGCATGGAAAGCAGATTGACTCGAGTGAGTCTAGTTACACCTGAATAGCTGTGCCCCCTCTATCACAGAGGCTGGTAATCACATCGTATCTACATTTTAGCTACTCTGCCTTGCATCTGAGGTGTTCTGGAAGGGTGTTTCAAAATTAGGAGCTTTAGTGTACAGAAAACCCATAATGAATATTTTGTATCTAGTAGGACAGATAATCACTAAGATCATGATCATTAATCACAGATGCCCCGTTGGTTAATAGAGTTGAAAGGACTCTTTAATAGCCTGGAGTGCGCCACCTAGTGACTTGTGAATAAGGAAGAAGGATGTGAATTTGGCACTCTGTTTATTTGTGGCCACTAAACAATTTCAGCACTAGAGTGCGATTATTGAATTAATTCATTCTGAATGTGAACCAGATGGCATGGTATGGGCTCCTTTGAAAGTTTGTGGTGTCATTTTTGGCAGCTGTTATGAACGGAATAGTGGTAGTCTAGCAGAGATAAAACTGGACTGAGCACCAATTGAGAAATTATGGGATATTTAAGACCAGGGAGGACTCCTCAGAGTAGGCATAACTGCTCAAATGTACTACCTGGGGGCAGATCGGCCTATTATTAGGCCGATCTGCCCCCAGGGGGGGCAGAAACCTCTAGGCGCCAGGGGAAAAATTTTTTTTGGTTTTTTGTTTGTTTGTTTTTTTAGAGATGGGGAGCGACCCATCAGGCAAGGGTCGCTGCCCTGGGGGGCAAATTGTATTTAGGCCATTTCTGCACCCCTTGGGGGCAGATTGGCTGATTTTAGGTCAATCTGCCCCCAAGGGGGCAGAAACGAATAGGCACCTGGGATTTGTTTTTTGGCGCCAATGTCACGCAGGGGGAGCGACCCCGTAGGCAAGGGTCGCTCCCGGGGTCGGTGGGTGGGTGTTAGGGGGGCAAATTTATTTCAGGCTATTTCTGCCCCGGGGGGGCAGAAACCTCTAGGCACCAGGGCATTTCTCAAATAGATGTCTTTTTTACACACTCTCCTATATTTGGAAGGAAAAAATGTAGAGAAAGACAAGGGGCAATAACACTTGTTTTGCTAATCTATGTTCCCCCAAGTCTCCCGATAAAAATGATACCTCACTTGGGTGGGTAGGCCTAGCGCCCGCGACAGGAAATGCCCCAAAGCGCAACGTGGACACATCCAAATTTTTGAAAGAAAACAGAGGTGTTTTTTGCGAAGTGCCTACCTGTAGATTTTGGCCTCTAGCTCAGCCGGCACCTAGGGAAACCTACCAAACCTGTGCATTTCTGAAAACTAGAGACCTAGGGGAATCCAAGGAGGGGTGACTTGCGGGGCTCGGACCAGGTTCTGTTACCCAGAATCCTTTGCAAACCTCAAAATTTGGCTAAAAAAACACCTGTTTCTCACATTTCTGTGGCAGAAAGTTCTGGAATCTGAGAGGAGCCACAAATTTCCTTCCACCCAGCGTTCCCCCAAGTCTCCCGATAAAAATGATACCTCACTTGTGTGGGTAGGACTAGCGCCCACAAAAGGAAAGGGCCCAAAACACAACGTGGACACATCACATTTTTTTATAAAAAGCAGTGCCTACCTGTGGATTTTGGCCTGTAGCTCAGCCGGCACCTGGGGAAACCTAGCAAACCAGCGCATTTTTGAAAACTAGAAACCCAGGGGAATCCAAGATGGGGTGACTTGCGGGGCTCTGACCAGGTTATGTTACCCAGAATCCTTTGCAAACATCAAAATGTGGCCAAAAAAACACTTTTTCCTCTCATTTCGGTGACAGAAAGTGCTGGAATCTGAGAGGAGCCACAAATTTCCTTCCACCCAGCGTTCCCCTAAGTCTCTCGATAAAAATGGTACCTCACTTCTGTGGGTAGGCCTAGCGCCCACGAAAGGAAATGGCCCAAAACACAACGTGGACACAACATATTTTTTCACAGAAAACAGAGGTGTTTTTTGCAAGGTGCCTACCTGTGGAGTTTGGCCTGTAGCTCAGCCGGCCCGGGGGGGGGGGGGGGGGCAGAAATGCCCTAAAATAAATTTGCCCCCCACGGGAGTGACCCTTGCCTACGGGGTCGCTCCCCCTGCGTGACATTGGCGCCAAAAAACAAATCCCCAGTGCCTAGTGGTTTCTGCCCCCTTGGGGGCAGATTGACCTAAACTCGGCCAATCTGCCCCCAGGGGGGCAGAAATGATCTAAATAAAAATTGCCCCCCTGGGGAGCTACCCTTGCCTGATGGGTCGCTCCCCATCTCTAAAAAACCAAACAAACAAAAAATAATAATTGCCCTGGCGCCTAGAGGTTTCTGCCCCCCCGGGGGCAGATCGGCCTAA
The DNA here is from genome assembly GCF_031143425.1 of Pleurodeles waltl. Taxonomy (NCBI): domain Eukaryota; kingdom Metazoa; phylum Chordata; class Amphibia; order Caudata; family Salamandridae; genus Pleurodeles; species Pleurodeles waltl. The sequence goes on along the minus strand of NC_090444.1, from coordinate 1,145,640,792 downwards.
TAATAGGCCGATCTGCCCCCAGGGGGGGCAGAAATGGCCTGAAATAAATTTGCCCCCCTAACACCCCCCCTCCCCGTGAGCGACCCTTGCCTACGGGGTCGCTCACCCTGCATGACATTGGCGCCAAAAAACAAATCCCAGGTGCCTATTCGTTTCTGCCCCCTTGGGGGCAGATTGACCTAAAATCAGCCAATCTGCCCCCAAGGGGGGCAGAAATGGCGTAAATAAAATTTGCCCCCCAGGGCAGCGACCCTTGCCTGATGGGTCGCTCCCCATCTCTAAAAAAACAAAAACAAAAAACAAAAAAAACACACACAAAAAATTTCCCCTGGCGCCTAGAGGTTTCTGCCCCCCCGGGGGCAGATCGGCCTAATAATAGGCCGATCTGCCCCCAGGGGGGGCAGAAATGGCCTGAAATAAATTTGCCCCCCTAACACCCCCCCCCCTCCCCGTGAGCGACCCTTGCCTACGGGGTCGCTCCCCCTGCGTGACATTGGCGCCAAAAAACAAATCCCAGGTGCCTAGTCGTTTCTGCCCCCTTGGGGGCAGATTTACCTAAACTCGGCCAATCTGCCCCCAGGGGGGCAGAAATGGTCTAAATACAATTTGCCCCCCTGGGGAGCGACCCTTGCCTGATGGGTCGCTCCCCATCTCTAAAAAAACAAACAAACAAAAAAAAAAAACACACATTTTTTTTTTGCCCTGGCGCCTAGAGGTTTCTGCCCCCCCTGGGGGCAGATGGGCCTAATAATAGGCCGATCTGCACCGGGGGGGCAGAAATGGCCTAAAATAAATTTGCCCCCCCAGGGAGCGACCCTTGCCTAAGGGGTCGCTCCCCTTGCGTGAAATTCACGCAAAGAAAAAACTCCCTGGTGTCTAGTGGTTTCTGCCCCCCTTGGGGGCAGATTGGCCTCATCAATATAGGCCAATCTGCCCCCAAAGGGGGCAGAAATGGCCTAAATATAATTTTCCCCCAAGGGGAGCGACCCTTGCCTAAGGGGTCGCTCCCCACCTAAAAAAAAAAAATGAAACATAAAAAAAAAATAAAAAAAAAATATGGTCCTTGGTGCCTAGAGGTTTCTGCCCCCAGGGGGGGCAGAAAAGGCCTTCCCGAAAAAATGCCCCCCATGGGAGCGACCCTTGCCCAAGGGGTCGCTCCCTCATGTGAATTTCAGTAAAAAAAAAAAAAAATCCCTGGTGTCTAGTGGGGTTTGAAAAGCCGGATTGCAAGAAATCCGGCTTTTGAAACCCTCGGAGAGACTTCAAAGGGAAGGAAATACTTTTGCTTCCCTTTGAAGCCCCTTAGGGCCTCCCCCAGTGATTGAAAGAGAAATGCTTTTGCATTTCTCTTTCAATCGCGCTGGAAGCAGAGCTTCCAGCACGATGGGGGAGGCCCCTGTGACAAATCAGCGCGCGCTCGCGCGCTGACGTCACAGTGGGGGTTGGGGTGGAAGGGGAAGGTGTTCCCCTTCCATCCCCGCCTTGGGGGGGAGAGGGGTGCACGTGGGGGCGCGCTAGCGCTCCCCCAAGTTCCCCTGTGCCTTGGACGAGATGATCTCGTCCAAGGCACAGGGGAACTGTAGCCTTGGACGAGATCATCTCGTCCAAGGCATAGAAGCGGTTAAGTAACCCAATTTTTTTTATAAAAATAAAAATCAATTAAACAATTAACATAATTAGTAAACAAGTTAATAATGAATTATCATTTTAAAAAAATAATGTATTTATTGTTTAATGAACTTACCACATTATATCCCCACAAACCTACCAGCCCACACTTGAATTATAACTAAAATAAATAAATGTAAAACAATTATTTACTTAAACTTAATTACCTTCCTACCTTATACAACATATCATAATCAATTGAAAAATAATTAAAATATTGGCTAATTATTATTTAATGAAATTTAAGAACCCCCCTGCCCCCCACAAACCCAGCAACCCGCACCTAAGATATAACTGATTTTGTTAACGTAATTAACATAATTAATAATCAAGTAAATAATTAATAATAATTAATAAAAATATCAAATAATTATTATTTAATTCTACTTAATTAACTTCCCACCTTATACCCCTACAAACCTTACAGCCCACTACAACACTATTAATATTAACAATTAAATAAAAAAATCGACATAACTAAAAATGACAAACTATATTTAAAAATATTGTTAACAACTATACACACAATATTTAATATATAAAATTAATATATTACAAAAACACAATCAAATAATTTAAAAACAATATTATTTACAACTATGTTTTTGAAAAAGATATTAAGAACACAGATAATTTTACAAACGATATTACTTATCTAAAAAGTAAATATTAAGGTCAATGATTTTTCTGCACAACAATATTTTTGTTTCACAATATTTGTTTTCAACATTTCTGCATCTCAATATTTTTTAATGTATTTTATATCCAAACATCCTCCATGCCAATGCAAATATTAACTTGGAATATTTACATGGGTAGCCCAGAAAATAAGTTCTAGCTATCCCAAGAGCCCCTATAATTTGAGTGTTAAGTGCAGAATCAATAATTGAGGGGGCCCAAAGCCTTTTTTAGGAGTCTCCTGCAAATGTTGCTGAATGCAGAGAATGCAGAATACCAAGACTGGTTCATCTTGATTTCCCTTCACCCTTCTTTCTTTCACTCTCATGCCTACCTCTTTATCTCACTCTTGAAGGTTCTTTTTTCCACCATGCTTTCTCTTTTTCTCCCTGTTTTCATGTCTTTCTTTTAATTCTTCCGTTTATGTCTTTTTCTCTCAGGCTCTGAGTCAAAATAAGTCCTAGCGCTCATAAAATGATTGCAGGTGTCCACAATACCCAGTGGTGCAGATTGCACTCATACAAGTAAAATTGTTTCATCCTACTCTGCCAACACTTCCATATTGTAAATCAAGCACATAGCTATCATATGCACAGTTGCCGTGGCTCCAAGACCCAATGATATGAGGCGCTCATTGGCATGAAGACCAGTTTGGCTTGGTTGCAATGGGGCTCCAAGCTACCTTTATTACACCACTCCTGTGTAAATTTGAGTTTGAATTGGTTTAGATGCTAATTAAACATCTCTTATTTCTGTGCGTAATTTGTGAAAGAATAAGTTTCAAGGCCTAAAGCTTTCTTCAGATGCCTGCTGTGGCAGCTGCTGAAGATCAGGGGGGACAAATACCAAGGGTGTTCAGTCTTGATTCAACCTTTCATCCACTATACTACGTTCCTTACCACGTTATCTCATTCTTGCAGCCTTTTTTTTCATTGATGCTTTCTCCCTTTATCACTTGCTGCTCTTTTTCTCTTCCTCATTCTTATACCACTTTTTTGCCTTTCTTTCTCTTGCTGTGGATCAAAGTCTGGTAGTGAAAAAGAAGTTCTGGTCCCCAAAAATAAATGCCTTTGTGCCCTGACTGCAATGACTGTCTCAAATTGAACAGTGCCTTATTTTATATGCAATTAGTTGATTTTGTGTTTTTGGAACTTGCATTGTCAGTGTTTATAACGTACTGAACTCAGTATTCCCACAACTTTTCTAATGGAATATAGCAAAGGGATAACCTGCCAGCCTTCGTACCAGAGACATTTGATGGAGCATTGGGCCAAACCTCTCCAATCGTTTATCCAACAGACCTTTTTGTGTTGACTAGATCGATGAAGGGAGTTAACATTTGGTAAACAATTTTAATTAACAGTGTAAACTATTTGGCTACACAATAAGGACTAGGAATCAGAAATAAATCTTAGGATTATATTACAAGTTGACAGTCAGGTTAATATAAACCATTCTCGAAGTAAGCTGTAGAGATACAAGATAATAGGATAACCAAAACTCCTGAAGACGTTTAGGCGAAACAGCATGAGGCAAACCAGAAGTTCAGTTACAGCAATACAGAAAATTAACAATAAAATCTGGTGTTCCGAGAATAGTCTTCAGTCTTCTCTCCTAAACATGAGTACTGCTTCAGGTATTCCATCTAAATCAATCAAGGGAAATTAATAATAAATAATCCAAAAAAATAAGGGAATCGCTAAGAAAAAGGAGAATAAAGTATATGCACATGCATATAAAGAAGATGTCAGTGGTTCAGAAGCTTGGTCAAGAGTCTACTATAGAGAAGAATGAACATTAGCCTAAGCCACACTGTGCATAGGAAAATAGGATGGACAAGGGAGAATGCAGAGGTCTGCAACCCTCAAAATCAAAGGGTTAGTGGCCAGTTTCAACCTGTGAGAACACTATTTAACACCACATGAATCTTTTAAGTAACACCCCTTGTTCACACCATCAAGAGTTAATTTTTTTTTCAATTGCCATGTTGTAAGCTGCAACACTTACAGATTATCCCAGACAAGTCCTGAGAACGATGTCGGCCTTGGACACCTGTGACTCTTCGTTACATTACTGAATAGGGAGTGCCAGTTAATGTTCTGTATCTACATACTCCTCAACATGATCCTTTTCTCAGTCTGTATATCACTAATACAGTGTTACATCTATTCTCTCAAACTAGCATTTCATGTGAATGCACCTGCAAAGAAAAAGAAACACAAGCAGAAATGGAAAAATACAATTTCATGCTGAAAGAAATTCAGGCCCATTCATGTCATGTTAAAACGTATAATTCAATGGTGCACATTGAATGCGTCTCATTTGTGCACATATAACTACAAATAAATGAATGTGTCAGTACATAAGTTAAATTCAGAGTACACAAGTATAAATGTGACTAAGAGCTACGTTATAAATTCAGATGTGAAACATTAGTTTGCATATTTACCTGAGTCTCATTTCCAAATACATTTCAATAACTTGAGGATGGTTTCTATCTAAATTCAAAGTCTAAATTTCATTTAATAAGGCTAAGGCAGACAGAATATATGATTTCCAAATTCAGAAGTGAATGCACTTTGGTATGGTGTTCAATTGCAGCACTTTGCATTAATAACGAGAGAACACACAAAATATGTAATGCTCAATGCACATACAGATTACACAGTGTAACGTTATGGGTGGAGGCAAAGTTACACTGCACCAATCCCCCTCTGATAGTGAATCAAGCTACAAATCTCTTACCGGATGGACCAGTAGAAATCTCATAGGTTTGTTAAAAAATGCTTGGCTGGATTCCTTCACCTGTTTCATGTCATCATAATATCTGCTCTGCCTGTCTTCAAGTTCTAGGTCTGTGTCTTTTCCTCTACATTTCTTTTTTCACTTGTACTTGTTTGTATCCCTTATGAAGTCCACACAAAAACAATCCACAAAGAGCAATTACCAGTAGGGGTCTTCAGATGCTTTCCAACAATACCACTCCTCAAATGTCCAAACCTTCTGCCTATGACAGAAAATCCATTCCTTATTGCTTCCCATGCACCTGTTGCTTCCAATCCCTTCACATCTTTCTTCAGGTCAGTAATGTTCTTAATATGATCTTGTCAGGAATGTACGTACAGCACTGCTGAACTTTTAACATTCAGCAGACTCTGCCCTCCTTTGTGCGGAGAACGTCTAACACAAGTCTGTTTTGCAAACTATATATCTAATTGCCACCATCTCAGTATCTATAACTAAAAATGCTCCAGCTGTATTTGTAGACAGCTTATCACCTACAGTAGACAGCTTTCTAATCTTGTGCGAATTCAGTATCACTCCTACAGATGGAATAATTGCACCAAAAATGTCACCAACAATTTCACTAGCACTAGCTCCTCTTTTTGTCCTTGCATAGTCCCTTCCTGTTGGATTATCAAGATGTCGCACATGATGGATTTTCAGGAAAACTATTCCCATATATCATGTATGTTGAAAATGGCCCTCTCTACAGGATCACCCCCAAACCTTTTGCCTTCCTCCTCCTACTTTTGTTGAATTTTTGCTTCTTGGCCTTAGGACTCTGTACACTTTAACATTGGTAACCAGTGCTAAAGAGCTTGTGCTTTCCCCTAGATTTGAATGACATATTTAATTTGCATGTAAGTCCCCTATACAATGGTATACCATATACCCATGGCTTGTAAATTGAATGCTACCAGTGGGCCTGCAGCACTGATTTTGCCACCCACTTAAATAAACCTTTAAAATATGTCCCAGGCCTGCCATTGGAACATGAAGGTAATGTTGACTGCCATTGCCAAGCCTTAAACTCCCCTTTTCATTATATACATCACCCCTAAGGTAGACCCAATGTAGCCCATAGGCTAGGGTGCTGTGTAAATAAAAGGTAGGAGTTTTAAGTTTTATATGTCCTAGTAGTGAAACTTCCTAATTCTTTTTCCAATACTGTGAGGCCTACCACTCTCATAGGATAACATTGGGGATTCCTTATTATATATAATAAGCTGTAATTATTAAAGCAGAGACAGTAACTATGTCATGTGTGGTACTTCTGAACTTGCATTGACTAACCCATAGTAAAGTCAAATTTATCATTTCAACTGTGAAAATGCCACTTTTAGAAAGTTGGCATTTTCCTGTCCTTGGCCCTCTGTGCCTGCAGTCTGCCTTAGGTCACATGACTGGGTGCAACTGACAGATGAGGCTTTGTAAATTCACTCCAGACAGTCACACAGTAGTGGAATTAGCAGAGCCTGAATGGAGCATTGACTGACTTGATGAGGGGAGGGGGGCGGAGCTAAATAGAGCCCCACTTGCATCTGAAAAGGCTGGGCTCTGTTACCACACAATGGGATTAATGGCCCTGCATTGTCAGTGTAACCAGTTTGGAGGATTCTCAGAGGACTGCTTGCTGCTGTGTCATGCTATGCATTCTGTCAGACTGCTGCTGTACCTGGAAGGACTGCCTTGCTGCCTGGAGCCTGCCCTGAAACTTCAGAGGCAAGCACTGCATTTTCACCTGGTCCTAGGACTTCCAGAGCGGTGACTCCTAGGGCTAGTTTTTCTGGCCTCCTATTCAGAGCCACAGGGAGCTAACAGGCTTCCACCATGTTGAACCCCCATCTGGACCCAGCATGAGTGAGTCTTGAGCCCCCAAGAGGTCTCCATCTACTCCTGGACTTTTGGTTGTGGTGCTAAATGTGCTCAGGTGGCCATTTTCCCAAACTGAGAACTTGCTATTTTGAACCTTAAAAATTTAAATTAATACCACTGGTTCTACTAATTGAATTTTGATGGCTTTGGTGTCAAATAATTTGAGTCCATTTGTCAAGTCAAGTCCAACTGCATCCTGTTGAAGGGACATCCAGATCTGCCCGGGTGACTCAATGTTACTATAGTTCTAATGCCTACATTGATCTGTTGACACATAACACATCTGAGACATAAATGCTTCAGTCATCAATATGAACCTAGGATTAAACCATGCCTGCCAAAATAATTGAATCCATAACATTCTCTCCTACATGAGCTTGTCCATGATAATGTCTCGTCATTGGAGGTAACAAGCTATCTGGTAATACAGGTCTTCCATTTCGTGAAACCCAAATATCATCTTCATCTCTTTTATCACAACCTGTTCTGCCCCAACCTTGTTCTGCTTCTGGCGCTTCCTCCTGCAGTGTTTAACTTCCTCCCATATATGTGCTGTAGTTAGCAAAAGGTTGTGATTGGTCTCACCTAATCCTGGTTCTGATTCACCATACTCCCAGCATTGATATGACATTCCCGCTTCTACTGCCCGATTCTACTGCAAAAGTGACACGGATTTGTTGTCTTCAGAGTAGCTACATCAATCCCTGTACTCGGATCTAGTGGAATACCACAACTTCTACTCTGTTGTTGAAATCCATTATCTTGCGTCAGTTTCTCTTTCAGTTTCTTCTGCTTCATCCTCAACTCATCAATGCAATATTTGGCGTACCTCAGAATTAAATCAATTGTCTTATTTTGCCACCAAATTAAATGCTGCTGAATCATTGTGCTAATCTCGGATCTCAATCCATGCACAAATCTGAACACAAAATGTCCCATATCTTTGGTCTCAATAGTCTCCATGCCCGCAGCAATCTCTAGTAATAAGAGTGTAATGACTCTTTCGGCTCTTGAGTTGTTCTGTCAATCTTGACCCAATCAATGTCTTGAGGGGATACCATTGATTTCAGAAATGTATCCACCTGATGGTACTTTCTCAACACCACTGGTGACTAACCCTTTGTTATTGGACATCTCATGGGTTCTTTCTTATGCCAATCCACAGCTGATTTGCATTCAACCCATAGATCACTCAGGACCACAATCTCAAACAACGTATTCAAATCTATCCATAGGACCTTTGATATTTTTACAAACCAGTCAACCTGCCTGTAGCATTCCACTGGTTTTTCCCTCAATTTCAGAAATTCATTTGTGAATGACGCAAGATCACTTTTATTCCAGGGCACGTGAATGTAACCTTCACCAGGAACTTCTATCATTGGGAGAATTTGGATATCTTCCTCCTCCTCCTCCACTCCAGCCGGAGGCAGTTCTAGCCTTACTTTCTTTGGTTTCTTCTTCTTTAACCATCTTCCTTCCCATCTATCCAGCTCACTCCATTTTGGGAAAAAGCCAATTAATTCACTGATCTGCAATTTAATTCCTGACAGTCTCATGTTGGAGAAATCATGGTCATCTAAGCTCAAATGATAACTCCTCTGGAACACCTTGGATTTTTTCAAATCAATTTTGTATTTATGAGCTAATTCAGCCAACCTCTCATGAGCCTGTCCAGCGCATCTACTGATGTCTTTACATATGAACAAGAATTTATTCTCTTGGTAGGTATTTAATTGGGACTTGTAAAGATCCCCCAGTATCTTTCTAATTCTAATTTAGCCACATCAAATGCCTTTTCCCTTTCCATGGTTTGAACTGTCTTTCCACTTGATCCTGAACCTTCACCATCCAACCCTTTGAGACAATCATCTAGTTCTTGGACATAAAACCTGGTTGCTCTGCTGGATATTAATTATTATCTCTCCTCGAGAGGTACTAGGGTTTGCATTACATGGTGAATTCCCAATGACAGCTCAGAATTTGGCAAATCAAATGGTATTCATGTCCTAGGGGTGCTGCAGTTAGTGTTTGGAAGTGCATTTGTTTTAGGTATGAAAAGGGTGGTGATGTTTGAGAAAAAGTCTCATTCGAGGAAAATCCTGTCTGACTTAATGTAGGATCTGTACTTGTAGTACGTGGAGTATTCTTTTGTGTCAGGACTGAATGAATTCTTATCCTTTTTGAACTCTTAGGATTGTTATCTGAGATAACTCTCTCAGTGCGAACAGTGAAAGTACGTGTAGTGCTCCCTGTCATTCTAGGTTTGTACAAAGGAACTACAGGACCTATTGTGACAGGAATGGTCAATGCATCTGGAGTATTTGAGACAGATGAATTTTGAGGGATGGTCATTTCTGAATTCTCCCCTATCGAATTAGGATTTTCACTTATTGGTGCTGAGGGTACATCAGAATTCCCACTAATGTTTGCATTACTCGTTCCTCCTGCCTGGGTCACATTATATGGGTGTGGACGATTTAACAATAGTTCATTTATGAAATCCTCATCAAAATCACTATCACTGTTCTCGCCTCCATTCTTTGTTTCATCTATTTCTTGAAATTCTTTTTCTTTTCCCTTTGTTTACCTTTCCCCTCTTCCTCACTCGTCAGAGCAGGATCTAGCCTAGTTCTCTCATTCATGTCAGTTCTTCATGTCTTTTGTTGCTCATCCCATCTACCTTCAGCACAAGTGCATATTGCCTTTTGACCCTTCATTTCTATCTTTTCCTGTGTTTCTGGTGAGCTATGTGTTCCCAAACATTAATCACTTAATATTGTGCAGTCCAGGAGGAGGTTTCATATCATACAACATCCTCGTTAAATGTTCACTGACTTTCAAATTATGTGTTCCACAGCGTGGAAATGCCAGTGCACCCTCTTTTTCCGTGATCTTATGTCATTGTTCAAGCAAAATACATGTGTGTTGACCCACATTTATTGCCATATAAGGAACTAGTGTACCTTTGGGATGTGCTTCCTCTCCCTCCCTAACAGGTATAGACACATCTACTTTGATCAGATTTTGCAATGCTTTAAAGAATTTCATTTTCAGTCAAAATATTCAAATTTCACAAATAAAATTTTGTTTAGACAATAAAATGATTCTTCACCAACAATTCTCTGTTTGGCATCCACAACCAATAGCAGCACAGCTCTCTATGACGTAACCAACCAATATCAGCGGACTTTACACCAACAAACCAATACCAGCATGATGCTCTGTGACGTCAACCTCATTCCTTGCAGCAGCTCACCCTCCTTTACAATTTTCCATGACCACTCTCTCTCAGCAATCTAAGTGTAAAAACAAATGCAAGCAATTTCAACAATTAACTTTGATAAAAGTTTTGCTCCTCTAAAGAATTCAAGATATTCAATCAACAAGAAACGGTCCGGAGTAACTTTTTCTGTCCTACCCTCACACATACTGGAATGAAACCTCGAACAGCAGGGTCTTACTCAGATTCCTCACTGTGCACTGAGATTCACTTTACTAACCACACTTCACAATCATGCAAAGATGGAGTCCTTATCGAATAGTGCTATCGCCGACGTCTCAAGACTAGCACCATAGCTCAGCAGACAACTACCGTTTAGTTATTCCACACTTATCATATCATATCTTGGGATCTTAGGCCATGATGGACCTGATAACCACTTCAACCTATGTGCATTAAGTGCCACATTCATACAACAACTTAAGATATCTGCGCAAAACACCTCACAATCACTACAAAACACTGCAAGTTAAGCATAAGCGATCGCAATGCACAACCCTAAAAATACTCACACTTCTGCTGTTAAAACATGTGCCTGAACTGCTGAGACTCCATCAGATGTCCGAACGAACCATGGGCTTAGAATTTTGGGCTTGGTTTGGACAATTTCTTAATGGGACACACTAAATCCCTCACCTCTGTGACATAACTGTCAGACACTACTACCACATTAATGGAGCACTGGGCCAAACTTCTTCAATCATTTATCTGACAGACCTTTTTGTGTTGACTAGAACGAGGAAGGGAGTTAACATTTGGGAAACAATTTCAATTAATACTGTAACCTAGCTACCGAGCCAACTGTGTTGCTTTGGTATCAGGATGAGACATGCTATGTCTATAGGGTGAGACATGCTATGGCTACACACTTGGGTGAAGATATGCGGGAGCCCCCAGATGTACAAGCTCTCTCCGTGGTGGTATTGAACAACCAACCCCGGTGACTAGTCTCCTGTTTATGTGCACAAATACAGAAGATGCGCACTCATGAGCTGGCAACGGCACGGCTGGAGTAGCAAAGAGAGCTGGAGTTGCAGATAACAGATGATCAGTGACGATACTGCTGCTCTCTGACTTGTACGATTTCCTTGAACGGCAGACATCATCTGATACACTTTAAGTACTTAAACAGAGTATATTACACTCCCCTCAGACTTTATAGATATGGGCTCGAGCTAACGCGAGCTGTCCTAGGTGCGGTGAGGAGCGGGCTGGCTTCTTGCACATGTCCTGGGCCTGTGATGGGGTGCAGCGCTTCAGGAGAGCAGAATTCGGTGAACTGGAAGCAATAGTCAGACAGCAGCTAGATTGTGAACCGATATTGGCACTCCTAGGCTGAGATAGACATTTACCAAAACCATTCAGAAAATTGTTGGCAGTTGGGCTGCTGCTGGCCAAGAGACGCATCGCTATGCAGTGGGATCGTGGTCCGGTCCCGACATTAGAAGACTGGCATAGAGACATGGTGTACTGTAATACACAAACAGACAACTATAGTGAATTGCTTCCCCCAACAAATAGGCCTGTGAAGCATTGGGGTATCTATAAGCAGTACCTGATTGGTACAGAAACGGGTGAGCCAGAGGCGTGTGACCCTGTGTGACAGTGGGCGGGAGAGCTTGGATTTGTGCGGGTTTGGGCCTGGTTCCTTAACATCACAGTAATGTGGAGGCCTCCTGACTGGATTATTGAGACCAATGTCAGAATCCCATGTTTTTGTAATATCTGTCAATATATACTGTACATGGCTTCAATTGAATATTTGTATGTGAGAGTATTATAAAAACACAAATAAAAGTAAAAAGAAATAGTATAACCTATTTGGCTACACAATAAGAACTGGGAATCAGAAATAAAGTTAAGGATTTTATTCCAAGTTAACAGTCAGGTCAATATAAACCAATCTCAAAACATGTTGGAGAGATACACAATAACAACAGGATTACCAAATCTCCTCATGACATTTGGCGAATCAGCATAAGGCAAACAGAAGATCAGTTACAGCAATACAGAAAATTAACAATAAAATCTGGTGCTCAGAGAAGAGTCTCCATTCTTCCCTCCTAAACCTGAGTACTCCCTAAGGCCATCTTTCTAAATCAATCAATGGAAATTAGTGAGAAATTATCTAACAAAATCAGGGAATGCTAATAAAAAAGAGGAAAAAATATATGCGCATGCATATAAAGAATGTGTCAGCATTTCATAAGCTCGGTCATGAGTCTTCAATAGAAAAGAGTGAGTGTTAGCCTAGGCCTCACTCTACATAGGGAAAATAAGATGGACAAGGGAAAGCTTAGGGGTCTGCCCCACCCACCCAAAGTCCAAAGCATAAGGGGCCAGATTCAACCTGTAGGAACACTAAGTAATACCACATGAATCTTCTAAGTAACACCCCTCGTTCACATAATCAGGAGTTCCATTGTTTTGTCCATTCTCATGTTGTGAGCTGCAACATTTACAGATTCTTCCAGACCAGTCCTGAGAACAATGTCAGCCTTGGACATCTGCGACTCTTCATGACATTACTACATACGGAGTGTGAGTTAACGTTCTTTGTCTCTGTGTTCCTTTTCTCAGGCTCTCTATTGCTAACACAGTGTTACATCTATTCTCTCTAACTAACAATTCATGTGAATGCACCTGCAAAGAAGAAGAAACGCAAGCAGAAATGGAAAAATACTATTTCATGCTGAAAGAAATACCAGCCTAGTCATGTCAAACTAAAACGTCCCATCGAATGGTGCACATTTAATGCGGCTCATTTGTGCACATATAGCTACAAATACATAAGTTCAAGTTAAAATTAGGTTACAGTTCAAGTAAATGTCATGCAACTTTGAGTACTCAAGCATAAATGTGACTAAGAACTACATTATTAATTCAAATATGAAACATTAATATACACACAACATGAATTGTTCACATTTCCAAAGTAAGTGCATTTCAATAACGTTGGGATGGTTTCTACCTCATTTCAAAGTTTACATTTTCATAATAAGATTAAGACACATAGAATATATGATTTTTAAATTCTACAGTGAATGCACTTTAGTATGGTGTTCAAGTACAACACTTTGCATTAATAACGTTAGAACACACAAATTATGTAAGGCTAAATGCACATGTAAATTGCATACTTATAACATAAGGGGTGGAGCTAAAATTACGCTGCACCACATTCATGGTAGCGTTTTCAAGAGGTGGATTACCTGAGGACAGAATCGGACTGGCCTATAGGGCAATCAGGCAGTGCCAGATGGGCTGGTCTAACAGATCATGCATAGGCCGCCCCCGCAGGGGGCATCAAGGGCCGGCGCCTTAACGGTCGCCTTGGCCCGGAAGAGACTGGTTAAACCGGTTTGGGGGGGCGCGCACCAAATAGGTGCCAACGCACCCCCCTTCCTCCCAGGAAGGTCTCAGGGGGGTTTGGCCATCCTGCGGCCACCAATTGGGGGGGTTTGCTATTTACAAACCCCCCAATAGAATCAAAGTAGAGGTGGGGGACAAGGGACAGGTAAAGGGATTTAAGCAGCGCTGCTGGCACGAAGGTCTAATCAAGACCAGGACAACGCACCCCGGCAGCGTCTGCAGAAGAGAAACACAGAGACTTCGATTACGGACACCAGACTACGAGCCAGAGACCAGCGAATATCCCGGGCTATCTCAACGTTCGCCGAGGAGATCTACCCACCCGGCGAAGAGCACCCCACGACAGCCATCGGGCACATCAGAGCAGGCTAGACTTACCGAGAGAAGCATTGAAGGTGGGGGGACCATTCTTGTCGGCGCGTTCCAACAGAGGGCGAGCCTGCCTGTGAACCAGGTCCGTGGGCCAGCCGCTGCGTCGGACCGCCGTCCAGGATCCACAAACATCCAGCCCGGCCCAAATAACCGGAGCCCAGCCGCTGCGGGGGACCGCCTTCAAGTGACGCGACCCCGCAGCTCTTTGAAGTCTGCACGCGTCAGCGACCTTCCGCCGTGGAGCTTCAGTCCGCTTGAGGAAAGCTTTGCCTCATCGGGGGACCGCCAGGCAGGACACGAACCCACATTGAGTCCGGCGGAGAGTCCACCACCACGCCTGTTCAGCAGCCTAAGGAGCACCAACTCAGAGGCGCTGCCGCTGCGGGGCACCGCGTACCAGGCGACGCGACCCCGCGGCAAGCACCGCGTGATCCGGAACAGACGCGCCTTGGAGCAGCCACCGGGAGTGTGCTCCAACCCGGTAGCACTGCCGCTGCGGGGGACCGCCTAACATGCGACGCGACCCCGCGGCAAGCACCGCATGATCCAGCGAGTGCGAGCTCCAACTCGGTACCACTGCCAGTACGGGGGACCGCCTCATAGGCGACGCGACCCTGCGACAAGAAGCGACGCGACCCTGCATGCGCACCAGTTAAGTAACGCCGCACGCACGTTTCCACAGCAACCCACACGCCGCTCCCAACGTTTTTGCCTAAAAAAAAGGAAACCAACACAAACGGAGCGACGAACAAGACACGGGGCAAGCATTAGTTGCAGGAGACATCGAATAGCCGCATTTTTGGGAAGAAATTGAACAGAGTTGGCCCTCAATTTCTGTTTTACATTAAAAAAAAAGATATATATATATATTACATCTGCAAGTGAGAGAACCTTTCTCATCCGCAAAAGGCCAGAGCACCCCCCACCAGTGACATCCCAAGGGGCTGCTGAAAGTATGGAGGAAGATCAAGTTGTCGAGCAGCAGGATGACTTGGAGAGAATGATCGCTCACATGAGGGCAGAAGCACTAAAACGTGGCAAGGATTGGCTGCGGGCTAAGATAGAGGACAAGGGAGGCGAAGCGCAGGAACGTGTGGCAGAACAGCCAGCCACCCAGAGTGAGGCCAACATCACAACGGCAACGGAGGACACCTCTCCCACAAGGCAGAAGGCAGTCAAAAGACAGAGGGCGGAGAAGAAACCAACAGGGAAACCGTCCAGGAGAGCCAAAGCCATGGCGCAGGACACCGACGACGGTGCACCAGCGATGCTGGAGACCAGCAGACCACAAATACTAGCAGAGGGTGAGCATATAAGCACACTAATTAAAGAATGCTTTAAATCGCTTGCGCCGCTACTGTTGAGAGGCGAGGGGGCTGGGCTAATACCAGAGGGGAGCAGTAATTCCAACAAACAAGCAGTCTTAGCAGCAGGGCACAGAGACCGCCTTTCCCCGGGGGACCCATTACCTGCTTGGGGCGCGACCTCCAAGCCAACCGACACAGGCACAGGCACAGGGAATCCCCCCGAATCTTACACTCGACCGTCCCTAGGCCCCCCTCCATGACCACCAGGGCCGCGGGCCTAGCAACAAACATCCCATTGACGGTAAAAGAAAGAATTTGGAGAAAGGAGTTTATAGACATTTTCACACTGTTAGAAATTCAATTGGAGGGCCTGGACCTCACCGTGTGTGATAAAAAAGATGAAGATAGAAGGGAGAGGAAGAGAGCAAGGAAAGAGAGGAACTTTGAAAATTGGTTAGATGCATTTAGGATCATGGCCTGTGTTATAGTGGAAAAATTTCCCCACTGCGCCGCCGACCTCTGGCTATACGAGGCCAAAATACACAAAGCGCACCGCCAATTCCCAGGGGATTCATGGCTAGAATATGACAAAAGCTTTAGGCTAAAAATGCAAGGTCTTCCAGAGATGGAATGGAACCAAGAGGATGTGTCTAGTTACATACATAAAATGATGGTAGCAAAAGAATTTGGCGCTTGGGCTGGTAAGGGGGAGCAGTCCTTTCGGACAGCCCATCATAAAGGGAGGCAAGAAAAATACAAAACACCATTCAGACACAAGCCCTGGCACAGTAGCAAAGCTCAAGGGGACAAGGGATCCCAGGCTATATGCTGGAAGTTCGAGTCGGACGAATGCACCTGGGGACAGAATTGTAAATTCAGACACTCTTGCTCAGCGTGCGGGGGAGACCATCCAGCATCAACATGTAGAAAGCACAAGCATAAGTCAGAAAGAAAGGACAAAAAGAAAAAGCAATAGACCCTCCTCCGCAAGACCCCCCACGACCAACCAATTGAACTTGACGTTGGCCAGGTCCCCCATCAACACAAAAAGGTTGCGAAAATTAGCAAACGAATACCAGAACAAACAAGACGCATGCACATTAATAAAGGGTTTTGAGGAGGGATTCATCATCCCTTTAAAAAGACGGGTAACAGGCGGAACCCACAAGAACTTAAAATCAGCAATGCAACAACCGGAGGTAGTCCAGCAAAAAATTGAGAAAGAACTGAAGCTGGGCCGCATTGAGGGCCCCCTCTCAGCCCCACGGCCAGCAGACCTAATCATCTCTCCATTGGGTGTGGTACCCAAGAAAGAACCAGGGCAATACAGACTAATACACCACCTATCATACCCCGAGGGTACATCGGTAAACGACTGCATTCCAGAGGAGGCGTGCGCGGTAGGGTACACCACACTGGATGATGCAATAGACATGATCAAAACAGCAGGTAGAAAGGCGCTGCTGGCAAAGGCAGACATAGAGTCGGCATTCCGCTTACTGCCGGTCCACCCGGACAGTCACCATCTGTTGGGTTTCCAACACAATGGGCAGGTGTTCATAGACAAGGCCATGCCAATGGGTTGCGCCATAGCCTGTGCCTACTTTGAGCAATTCAGCACATTCTTGGAATGGGCTCTACACAAAAAACATCCTGGAGGGGGGAAGATGCATTACCTGGACGATTTTCTATTCATAGGGGGGCCCGACGATGGCACCTGCGCCAGCCTACTAACCGCTTTTCAATCACTGACAAGCGAGTTGGGGGTCCCCCTAGCGCACGAGAAAACAGTGGGCCCCGCCACCTCCTTGATATTCCTAGGCATAGAGCTAGATTCAGTGGCCGGGACCTCCAGATTACCCGCCGATAAAGTAGCAGACCTGAGAACAGACATTGAGTACCTGTTAGGTAAGCAGAAGGCAACCCTGGGAGAAATACAGAGTATGATGGGAAAACTCAATTTTGCTACCAGGGTCATACCAGCAGGCAAAGTATTTGCCAGACGTCTAAGCAGGCTAACAGCAGGGTTATGGGAAAAACATCACCACGTAAGACTATGCTGGGGGGTAAAAAGAGACCTCGCCATGTGGCATTCTTTTCTAAAAGATTTCAACGGCCGACTCATTTGGAGGGATGGCTGGCTAACCGCCAGCGAGATCTCACTCTACACAGACGCCGCAGGGGGATGCGGTTTTGGGGCCATTTTAGGCCGGGAGTGGTGCGCAGGCAGATGGCCACCAAAATGGCATGAGTCAGGGATCACCAAAAACATTACATTTTTAGAGCTATTCCCCATCGTTGTGGCTCTGTCGATCTGGACGGCACAGTTGAAGGATCTAAAAATAACTTTATGGTCTGACAATCTAGAGGTAGTCATGGCCATCAACAGAGGGTCCGCGTCATGCCCCAACACATTGAGGCTCCTAAGGCGCCTGGTCCTCATACAGCTAAAAAGCAATCTGGAAATCAGGGCCAGACATGTACAGGGCACAAAGAACTCACGGGCGGACGCCCTTTCTCGTTTCCAGATGGAAAGATTCAGGAGGCTCGCACCAGAAGCAAGCAGCAAGATGACCCCTTTCCCTCCAGAGCTGTGGGACCTGGCAGACCAGACCTGTCCTTTCTAATCCAGAACGCATTTACAACTGAGACACAACGCAGATACGCCAAGCACGCCAAAACACTCATGGACATTGGGGGGCTCGAGTATCTTAACGATCCAGCTGCAACCCGAGCAGCAGCAGAACAATTAATTCTATGGACATTCAAGCAGGGAAAATCAAAGTCCTGGGGCCAAGCACACTTGGCGGCAGTGGCACACTATTCAAAACTTCAAACAGGCTTAGACCCCACGGCCTCCCACTACATCAAGACAGCAATGAAAGGGTGGAGACGCATCGAGGGCCCCAAAAAAGATACCAGACACCCCATAAATTTTAGCAAACTGACACAGGTAATAGACACGTTGCAAATGATCACGGTTGATCAGTACGAGCTAGTACTGTTCCGCGCAGCGTTCATCACAGCTTTCTTTGGGGCGTTCAGAGTGAGTGAAATAGTGGCGGCAGCTAAGAACACAGGGGGCAGGGTTTACCTTCAAATGGAGGACTGCCGGCTAGAGCCTGACGAGGTGCGCCTCACACTAAGGCGATCCAAAACGGACCAGCAGGGCAAGGGCACCGACATTATACTAAAATGCATTGCAAACAAGGTACTGCCCAGTGTGCAGCATAAGGGAGTTCGTAGAAGTACGCCCTGCGGGGCCCGGCCCCCTTTTCAAACATACCAACGGGGACCATCTGAGCAAATACCAATTCACGGCGGTTATGCGAAAAGCCATAGGCAAGGGGGGCCTGCGCCCATCTGATTTTAGTGCTCATTCCTTTCGCATTGGGGCAGCCACCACAGCCGCCGGTTTGGGGCTAGAAGCAGACGCAGTCAAAGCAGTTGGTAGATGGCATTCCAAAGCATATAAAGGATACATTCGCCCAAACTTACTATAATGATATTTATCATTTCTGCGGCAGGTGCGCCCAACAAGCTCGTATGGATCATAGGCCACTCATTTATAACCAGGCTAGAAGCCTGGTGGAAGCAGAACCAGATACCCACCACAAGAGACAGACCAACAGTTGGCATCAGATGGTGGGGAGTCCCAGGGATGAAATGGGCTCAACTCCATGTGACAATGCAAAACATAGCCAAAAACGCCCATAGCCAACCAGATGCCATCATCATACACCTGGGCGGGAACGACTTAACAACACTAGGTAGAAAAGTACTCCTGAGCTACATCAGGGAAGGGCTCTGGAGTTTCACTAGGCTGTTCGACAAAACCACCATTATATGGTCAGAAATAATCCCCAGAATCACATGGCGAGGGGCAACTTCAGACAGAGCAATAGATAATTCCAGGAGGAAGCTGAACATTGCCGTCGCCAAATACTGCAAATTCAATGGGCTGGAAAGCATCCGCCACGGGCTGATTCACCCCAGGCGACCAGAGTTGTACGCGCCAGACGGCGTTCATTTGTCAAAGGAAGGAATGGCCATTTTCTGGTCCAACCTGGCAGCAGCAGTGGATGACAAAAAAAAAAAAAAAACGGAAGCAGCAGGGGAGCAGCCAGGAGACGTAAGCCTCTCTGTCTGCGTGGCGGAAGGTAACAAGGTTTTACCAAAAAGCGATTGGAAGACACACCCAGTAAGGGGGTGTGCGAGCAAAACCACGCACCTGGGGATGCCTTAACGGCAGGGTGTAAAGTGGCCAAGCAAGGGGAGTAAGCAGAACACGGCACTCGCAGCCCAGACCCGCCACGTCGGATGGCAGGGCATAAGATACGCCAGGTAGCGAGTTGGGCCTAATACAAAGAACTGGAAGCTACCCCCTGAAACAACGCAAGCATGGTAAAACAAACTATAATGGAGTGAGCCCCTCCAAAATCAAAGGTGGGACTGCCAATATGCGAAGGCCAAAAGGAGGCAAGAAAAATGGAGGCCAGGACTTGAAGGCCCTCCATTTAATCACTGTAATATTTGGAAAAGATAATGTGATGTATCAAATGATTAATATGAATGCATTGGCCTCAGGCCCGTATATACCACAGCGCGTGGCGTTCACGATTGTCCACAATAATAAAGCGGCCAGTTATTATCCACTCTAGAAAATGTGTATATGTCTATTTCATGCATGAGGTTGGCTATAATGTAAACGCTTATTGTGAGTGGTAAATTGTCAATCAGGACCGGCTCTGCAGTGTGGCAAGTGCGGGAGTTAATGCATAGGCCGCCCCCGCAGGGGACATCAAGGGCCGGCGCCTTAACGGTCGCCTTGCCCCAGAAGAGACCGGTTAAACCGGTTTGGGGGGGCGCGCACCAAATAGGTGCCAACACACCCCCCCTTCCTCCCAGGAAGGTCTCAGGGGGGTTTGGCCATCCTGCGGCCACCAATTGGCGGGGTTTGCTATTTACAAACCCCTCAATAGAATCAAAGTAGAGGTGCAGGACAAGGGACAGGTAAAGGGATTTAAGCAGCGCTGCTGGCACGAAGGTCTAATCAAGACCAGGACAACGCACCCCGGCAGCGTCTGCAGAAGAGAAACACCACCCTTCCACCCCAACGAAGAAGGCATTCAGTTGCGATGCCAGAGGGACAAAAGGGCATGGAAGGTAACAAGGTTTTACCAAAAAGCGATTGGAAGACACACCCAGTAAGGGGGTGTGCAAGCAAAACCACGCACCTGGGGATGCCTTAACGGCAGGGTGTAAAGTGGCCAAGCAAGGGGAGTAAGCAGAACACGGCACTCGCAGCCCAGACCCGCCACGTCGGATGGCAGGGCATAAGATACACCAGGTAGCGAGTTGGGCCTAATACAAAGAACTGGAAGCTACCCCCTGAAACAACGCAAGCATGGTAAAACAAACTATAATGGAGTGAGCCCCTCCAAAATCAAAGGTGGGACTGCCAATATGCGAAGGCCAAAAGGAGGCAAGAAAAATGGAGGCCAGGACTTGAAGGCCCTCCATTTAATCACTGTAATATTTGGAAAAGATAATGTGATGTATCAAATGATTAATATGAATGCATTGGCCTCAGGCCCGTATATCCCACAGCGCGGGACATTCACGATTGTCCACAATAATAAAGCGGCCAGTTATTATCCACTCTAGAAAATGTGTATATGTCTATTTCATGCATGAGGTTGGCTATAATGTAAACGCTTATTGTGAGTGGTAAATTGTCAATCAGGACCGGCTCTGCAGTGTGGCAAGTGCGGGAGTTAAGTGTTTAAGCCGTTTTTTTTGTTGCTCTTTTTGGCACTCTTTTAATGGCTGCTGGGCCGATTTTAACTGTTGATTTGCCTGATATTAAAACAAACATTGCCTGCAGCAAACTCAAAGCTATGCAGTCTTCCATACCTTGCTAAACAATATTCAGCATGCCTTTACTAGTTCAAAACTGCCCTTTTTTGCTAACATGGACTGCTTTTTAGCTATCTAATTCACTAATGAGGGACGCTCATATTTTGGTGCCTGACCGATTTTCTGTCCCAGTCCGGTTCTGGCTGAGGAATGCACAAGACCGGCCCTTCACAGATCCATGTTCGCAGCTGATTACACTTGGCTGCCTTGTCTGTGCACTAGTACGGGCAGATGTATGTTTGGAATGTCCACGGGTGGATGCGCCTCTTAGATCTAGGCACCTGCCCTGGTCATCACGGTCGGCAGTTCATAAAACACTCAACCTGTACACGCAGTTGGAATCTCCAGCTGCCCAACGGGAAACAGTGTGTGACTGCTCCGGTCAAAGGGCGAGCGGCGGGCGCTTTCTTACCACGCGCCTCGTTGGGTCAGCTGGCGCGCGGGGAGTGTGTAGGGTGTCAGCAGAACCACGAGAGCGTGCACACTGTAAGCAGGCATGATTTATGCGCATACTGTATGTCGCGCACATGACTGCACTTCACACTCGCCAATTTACACATTGCCACGCTCTGCAATGCAGGTATGAATCAGAATGACAAGACGTACTGTGCTGGGTGCTAAGAAGTCCTCTGTACCTCGGCGTAGTGGCCTCCGACGTTTTTTTATAAAAAAATTTTAGCAAACCTATACGATAAGCATTACTAATGGAAAAGGTAATGTAAAGTTAAAAGGCCCTTTGTGGCAAGCACATGGTTACAAAAAAGTAAATAAAAAGATCCATTGAAAAAGTAATTAATCAAAACATGAAACGAGAGCAGAAGTGACCAAACAAACTTTCTTTGTGTATGTACTTATGAATGTATTCTTATCATAACTTGTAGGGAAAATTTTTAGCAAAAGCAATCTCTAGGCCGGACCTAAAAAGACACAACGGTTGAATTATAAATACTGACGATTTGTGCTGTGACGATCCATATGCACCAACATTCGTTGATTGCACTTTTGTAAATTTAACTTACACAAATATTTAAATAAAAATGCATGCATGATCACATTGTAGAAAACGAGGGCTACAGAGATACGCTATGACATTAATCTGAAAATGGGATCAACACACTGAAAGAGGCAACTACGAAACGCAGTGAACTCATGGAATAGATTCTAATGAGAAATGCTGTGAACAATATAAAATGTTTAACATTCACTAGTATTGCGCGGACAAATCGTTTTAAATAAGAAAGGGGACCATGTAGGGTCTATGTGTGGAGGACATGGATATGGAACGTATGAAGAGTCTTTTGTGGCATTTGAGTCTTCATCTACATAACCCATAGATTGCTAGCCATCCTGCTGGAGGAGGTGATAGCACCTTTCTCCGGAGCAGGCATTGCTTCTGGCCTCTGAGACTATGGCTCTTCCAAGCAGTGGGTCAGAAATGCGTCTGTGGTGGCAGGCTAGACTTACCAGTCAGCCAGCACACTACATGGCTGGTTGGGGTTCAGCGGCACATCTAAGGTGCCTTCTGGGTGCATGTCAGAATAAATCTGACACTGGCATCAGTATGGATTTATTAAGACAAGGTGTTTGATAACAAACACCAGCATCTTCAGTAAAGTCACATGTAGCCCGGTAACGTGTAATGACCAGTGCCCTGTACATGGCCTCAATATGGCTTCTTGAACACTTGCAATATTTAGTAATGGAACTAGGCATTACAGGGGTACATCTGCTCATGCATGCATATGTGTTAAACTGCACCCTGCCTTAGGGCTCTAAGGAATGCTGTAGGGGTGACTTACATATAAATATGGGCTTTCTTACAGGAGTGTGCAATATCATGTTTTCAAAAAGGCTTGCACCATTGCATGCATCCTGCAATGGCAGTCTGCATGCAATTTGTGTGTGGGACCCTTAGGGTGCCATAATACATGCTGCAGCCCTTAGGGACCCTCATTAGTACGCATGCCCTGGGTAACAGGAGTATCAATCACTAGGGATTTACAGTGGTGCTAAAGTTCTTGCCAATTTGGATACAACTGAGCATTGCCTTATTTTCTGTGCAAGAACACTAGCACTGAGGCATGTTTAGCAGGGACCCATGGCACTACTAATCAACAATATCAGTATCAGTGAGGGAAAAGTGGGGGTGACCATGTCAAAAAGTGGCACTTTCCTAAAGTATTCACTTTGCTCTCTGTGTTCTTCCAAGACCACAATTTAAATTATAGTTTATGCTTTTTTGTTCAAGAAGTATGTTTGAGTACGTTAGTCTGTCGTATAGATACACTGCTATTCACTAATCACCCTTTTGTGTGCAATTGTTGTCCTTCGCTGTCATGGTAACCTATTTTTGGAATTACATTTTTTATGCACAAATTAAGCTCTGCATGTACATAGACTTTCCTAAAGATCTATCAAAAATACTGTTCCTTTGTCAAAAGTATATACTGTGCAATATGTTTCTGTGTATGTCTTTTAAGTTCACTCTTTGCAATGCAAACTTCATCTTCTCATGTACCTAATCACCACTCTTCTTTGATGATGCAGGTAAGCCTCATTAATGCAGTCTGTTCAACGATGGATACATACACTTTTATTACTACACCACTCTTTTTTATCTCCTACAGGGCTGGGAGACCTGTATGAAACAAGCATAAACAATTTACAACACCAAATACAATAAAACCATTCATCCATTGAGCAAACTGTGTTATTTTTTAACAACAGCACACACTAGAGCTTGTCTTTCACATTGAATGGATTTGTAAGCAGGGAGGGTAAACATTTCTATAAAACTGCACACATTTAAATAATAGACAAACATTTTATTACATGTTCTAAAGCTGAGTGTGGTAAATGTTACCTCCACTACCACCATCATAACCCTTAGTATTATCAAACCATACCTTCACTCCCACCACAATTACCATCACTAACATCATCCTTTCAATCACCATCATTACAACCAGAATTACCACCAGTGTTTTACAACCATCACCACTATTGCCACTGCTACAATTACCACCATCACCGCTCCCACTATCATCACCATCACAACCATCACTACAATCACTACAATTCTCACCACCAACATTATCACCATCATCACTGCCATTACCATCACTGCCACTACCACCATGACTATCACCAGAGCCACCACCACTATGACCACAACCTTTGCTATGAGAATCATCCCCACTACCACCACCATCACCAGCACTGTCACCACCATCAATATCACCACTATGGCCACTGTTACGCCACCACTATCACCACTACTACAGCATTATTATTTACACTATCACTGCCAGCACCATAACTAGTACTACTACAGGATGAAAGGGAGAACACTAAAAGGCGCCTCTGCCAACTCCCAGCCCGAAAACACGCTGGTTCGCACTGAGCAGCCAGCTCACTCATGTTTTTATTTATATTGGTTACACCGGGGCTGAATTACATTCTGCTTGTGACATCATTAGTACCATTTTTGCCATATTTTGCCATATGATTTGTCATATTAGTCATGAATATTGTCTGCTGTCCCTGAAATATGTTTATCTTGTTTATTTTGTTGGTTTACTTTTGCTATTGTAATGCCTGTATGTTTACAATGTTTTGTCCATAATAGATGTATGGCCTGGTGGATCAGCAAATCTCACCCGGCTCCTCTGTTCCCATCGTATGACTGTGGCTATGCCCCCCTCGACCCCTGAGCCTCACTTTGGTCTGCTTCCCTTCGGAGCACCATGTGGTCTTCGTTGCTCCTCCCCTTAGCCACTCTTCCCAAGGCATTAAGATGATGGGTGGCCAGGTGAAAGATGGTAAGGTTAAGGGTGTCTGCTTGTGGCATAATCCCTATTTGGGCATGTTAGGGCCTGGAATGGGCCAGTACCCCTGGCTTCATTCTTTGCCCATTCACCCTGGGTGCATCCAGTGAGCACTTCTGTAGGATTAAATATTCCTCTTCCTTGGGGGTTTAACAACATCTAATGAGTTGGTTCTCTGTTGTGTTGGATTAATTCCATATAGCGCTCCCTTGGTAGTTCATTAGCGACTCCATTGAGCAGGTCCTCTATTGCTCCTGAGTGGATCCCCTATAACACTAACATGGAGGTTTAATAGTGTCTCCAATGAGTCCGTTCTGCCATTTCTGAGGGAAATCCACATAGAAGTACCCTGAGACACCCACCTCTACACCCTATACTTATGCATAATCATATTAAGAGCACCATGATTGCACCATATCATACAAAACTCACTCAGAATATTCAATATGCCCCTATAGGCTAAACTACAAACAGCACCTTATCAACCATACACTTCTGAAGTTGGAGGGTATCACAACCTCACAAAGCGAATGGAGTGCTGCATAAATATTGGATTCAGACCACCCAGAAAGCCCTTTAGACCTCATAAAGGGTATAAGAAGCAGTATATAACCAACACCATACAAAAAATACAATACAACTCAATAGAATACAATCTATACCCTTGGAGGAATTTCAGGGTTCCCTGCTTCCAGTATGGTTCTATCGCTGCACCCATTTCATTACATGGCAGTAGGTGCTTCATAACATCTTAACCATCTGATGTTAACATTGTGACAAGTTCTGTTGAGACCTTTTCTTTTCTTTTCTTCTCATGCTCTTGCTTGCAGACAGGGTAGGACCGGGACAGAAAATAGGCCCAGACACCAAATTAAAAGTGGCCCCCATTAGCAAATCAGATAGCTCAAAATGTATCCCACGTTTGGAAATAAGGGCATGTTTCAACTTGTAAAGACATGTTGTGTAAGTGTTGTATTAGGTAAGAGACACCACATGCATTTGTGCTTGCTGTGGGCATTGTTGGTGGTAATATCAGAGAAATTAACAGTAAAAAGAGGCCCACCTCATCGTAAAACAGTCTCACATGCAGCCAGAAATCCAGCCCATACATTGTTCTGTGGGACCAGCCCTTCTGGCATTTCCTTATTGCCTTATAGGCCACTTCGAACCTGCCTGAAGATTCTTGTATCTGTTCCTTTTAGAAAGTATGAAGTTGTAGAAGTGTGCAGAAGTGTTAGCATCATGTCCGCCTCCTATCTAGGCTGACATATTTCTGTTGTTTATGTTATTGTCTCTGTCATAATATTATGGATGCTTACAGCAAAAGCTGATAAGTTTATATTGTTTTAGTAATAGGCGCAAATTATTGTTAATTAAGATGACATATTTATCAGCATACTTAT
Source organism: Pleurodeles waltl (assembly GCF_031143425.1). Lineage (NCBI taxonomy): Eukaryota > Metazoa > Chordata > Amphibia > Caudata > Salamandridae > Pleurodeles > Pleurodeles waltl. The sequence continues at coordinate 1,145,614,304 of NC_090444.1, read as the reverse complement.
TTTGTCTTTTTGGGACTTTAGTGTCTCCAAACTTAAAAACATTAAATAAAATTGGCGATATTATACACACTTAGGCGTTTGACCGTTCATGGCGGAAATATCAAGACAGAGGTCACGCCTGTTTGCTGCAGCAACCAGCCTTAATTGGGTGTTGCTCAGGGAGAGGTGCAGAAAAGTGGCCTTCAACGTGGTACTGCTTATCATTTCTAGGCAAGGGCTCTAATACAGAACAGCTAAACAGCTATTTTTTCCAGAGAGAAGGTATGATGTGTGCGGTCCATCTTAAGAATCCATCTTAAGAAATTCGGGCCCATATTTATTCTTTTTGAAGCAAACCAGCACCGGCGCTGGTTTGCGTAATTTTTTTTACCGCGGGCTAACGCCATTCCAACACGCCAGGCGGGCGCCTTATTTATGGATTGAAGTTAGCCTGCGCTGAGGGCTGGTCAGAGTAAAAAAAATGACTCTAACCAGGTAGCGCCGGCGTAGGGAAAAATGGGGGTTGTGCGTCAAAAAATGGTGCAAGCCAGGTCAGAGTCAAAAATCATGTCTCTAACCGGACTTGCGACATTTTTTGACACACAACCCCCATTGAAATAACTCCTGTCTTAGCAAAGACAGGAGTCATGCCCCCTGCCTAATGACCATGTCCAGGGGACTTGTGTCCCCTGGGCATGGCCATTGGGCACAGTGGCATGTGGGGGGGCCCAAGTGAGGCCCACTTATGCCACTAAAAAATACAAATAAAATACTTACCTCAACTTACCTGTACTTACCTGGGATGGGTCCCCCCATCAATGGGTGTCCTCCAGGGGTGGGTGGGGGGTGGCGGGGGTGTCCCTGGAGGCAGGGAAGGGCTCCTGTGGACTGCTTCCATGGTCAGAGACTGTGGAAATGAGCCCACAGGTCCCTTAACGTCTGCCCTCACCCAGGCGTTAACAAAACTGCACACATCAGGCTGGGTGCCGTTTTTTAAGGCCCCCCCCCTCCTGTGTGTCAAAATGACGCAGGAGTATAAATAAGGCGCACAGGCCTTAAAGTCATTTTTTGGACGGGAACGCCTACCTTGCATGTCTTTAACGCAAGACGGTTTCCCGCATCCAGAAAATGACACACACAGAGGAATTTTGACGTTCGAGGGGGCGATCTTCATAGTATAAATATGGTGTAAGGTTTGTGCCAAATTTGCGTCAAAATGTTTGACACAAATTAGGTGCAAATAGAATATAAATATGCCCCTCGATTTTGAAGGTTGCTATTTTCTACTAAATATTAGCATAGCGCTTAGAAGTAGCAATAGGATGCTAGGATGCGAGAAACATACTAACCCTATTAAGAATGTTCACATTGATTGCACTGGCCATGTCGTGCAGTACTACATTTCTTTCTAAAACTGGGTGGTTACCATTCATACTTTATGCCCTCAACGTGGATTTTAGAAAGAAAAGGTTTCATCCTGTGAATCTTAGTGCTGTATTAAGTGTATTATTCATATACAAAAGAGGATTTGTAATTCCACTGTGATCCTGAACTCATCTTGTGGGACTAACCATGACCAGAAACACCACCTACACAGTATTGCTTAGTGGGTTGTGTATGGGTCACATGATCAGTGTACAAGAATGTACAATATGTGACTTAAGTCTTGACTACTTTTTTTTATTACAGAACCATTGAAAGATGGCATGGCACCATGTGTCCCATCGGGCAATCCCACCAGGATACCAAATCCATTCACACAAATATCAATTACCAAAGCACAACTAGAGGAGGATTAGCAATGGTAGTCAAGGAATTGATTGTGGCCACCAAAATTGAAAATATGCGACTAGCAGGCTGTGCGGTACTTCTAATAAGATGCAACCATACACCTACTTTTTATTGTACATTTCTCCAACTATATAGCCCACTGCCAAGTAACAGAAATTCAGGTACTCTGCTAGATGCCACGTAACTGATATATCCATCAAACCCTTGCTTGGGCATCCTTGGCAACTAGAACATTTAGTTTGAGAATCAAAACATTCAATAACCACATAGCATTGCAACCAGCTTGGAAACTCACAATCTCAATCAGCTTCTTTTAAGACCTATGCACACTGTAGGATAAATATTAGGGCCCTCATTTTGAGGCTGGCGGTCATCAGACTGCCGGCCTCAGGGCGGTGGTCTCACTGCCGCGGACTAGGTGGTAAAGACAGTTGCAATACAAGTTGTGGGGTTTGGCTGAGGTTAAACCACCACAGGGCCGCCTGGCCCGCCGGTGCGCTCCTCCGGGCCGGCGGCAGGCCTCAGGCCACTGTCCGCATAACAAGGCAGCAAACCGCCAGGATTTTCATGGCATTCGCCCTGCCACGAAAACCATGACAGAAGCGGACCCGGCGACAGGAATCTGCATTCCTGGCACCGACAAACTCACACACCCACATGGCCATGCACCTCCCACCTGTCCATATACCTCCATGCACCCCCCACCCAACCGTACATATCCATACAAACACCACCACCCGCTCTCACACTGACATACACACCACCCCACTTGCACTCACACATACGCACCCCCTCCACAATCATTCACACCCCCTCCGCATTCATGCACACCCTCTCCCCTTCACGCATGCATACATTCACACATTTCCCCCTCCGCATATGCACACTTGCACACCCCATCCGCACACTTGCACACAGACACCCCCACTCACCTGCAGACTTGCACACATGCACCCACACTCACATGCATCCCAGTACACACACCTACTCACTCACACCCTAACACCCTCCTCCCCTGCGCAGACATGCAGACACCCCCCAACCGCATGCATGCATCCAGACACCTCCAGTCGCTCACTCACAAACACGCACTCAGACACCCCCATTCACACACACCCCTCTGCACACAAACACACACGCACCACAACACCCCCCTCGCCTCTGCATACATGCAGGCACACACAGCCTCCAGTCACACATACCTACACACACGCACACCCATTCAGGCACACATACACGCACCCCCCCACATGCTCCCAACAACCCACCCTCTTTCGGATGATCAACTTATCTGGGTGGGAATGGGTCCTGGTATTTTCCACCGCCAGCACTGCACCCCCTACAGGACTCTGCCACGCCGTATTACATATCGTAATACGGCAGACGGTGTCTTGTTGCTGTGGCGGTGCTGTTGGTGGAACCGCCTCTTCAACTCTGCGGCCTGGCCGACGGAGTCAGATTTCTGCCTCTAAATGGGCAGAAGTCCTTTCAGGTCTCCTACTATGGCGGTCAGCAGACCGTCAGCACTTGCGGTCTGTTGACTGCTGCGGCTTCGCGGTGTTTGACAAAGACCGCTGAAGTCATAATGAGGGCCAAGATGTGGTCTCATGGTCAGTTGACATTAGGACATTGACCAGGTTCCTTGGAGAGATCTCCACCTAATTTTCTTTTACTACAATGGGCCATCAAGATCTATAACCCACCCTCCAGTGCATTTGGCAAACTACAGGCAGTGGAGCAAACTCAGCAAGGAAGAATCGAAAACTCACATTGATGCTTGCTGAAACCTTTAATAAATAATTCAGTAGAAAATCTTTTGACGTGGTGAACAAAGTATTTGACAGAATAGTCAGAATGAAATCTGCCACACAACATTCACAAAGAAGGTGGAAGACTCCATGGATGAATGAAAAAAAAAAAAAAAAAAACACAAAGGCACACCCTTCAATGCCCTTCAAAACCAGCCTTTTCCCACCCTAATCTACTGGAGCTAACAGACCAGTGTTCCTTTGCTATTCCATCAGGAACATAATAGAATGCTATTAGTAAAAAGCAAAATAAATATCACTGATTCTATATGGCATCCCATCAGCATTAGATAATATGAAAAGACTACAAGAACCTCAGACTCAGTGCCAATGCCAACCATCATGAAACAATTGAAATTACTCCAATCACACAATAATTTACACAAATTATTAAATACGGGCCTAACGTTGAAAAGTATTTTGCAGTCGCAAAGCCTGTGATTTGCGCAGTCACAAAGTTTGCAACAGCAAAATATCTTTTTACTATTCATAAATGTCCTGTTAAGAGTAAAAAAAAAGTTTGGGAGACCATGTCACAATGGTTTGAGTCCTCAATATTGACCAACACTTTAAAGAGGACTGCATATGATTCCAAATGGGAAGATGTCCGCTACAAACGTACAATCTGCAATGCGACCTGTAAACACATAGGTTGCATCGAAAATTGCATTCCTTTTCACAAAACAGTCTGTGTACAAACTGCACATCCATGGTTTGCGAATGGTAATTGTACATCATCCAAGGGTTTCTGTTCAAGAGCCAGTGTGTACACCTGTTTTGGTCCAATAATTTCTTTTACAACGAAATGAGAAATTTAGAGCATTATTGCATAATTATTGCATGGTCCCTACATATCAGCTGTAAATCATGGCCTGATTGAAGACGCATGAGCTATAAAAATAGGAATGAATGTTTCTTCCCAAATAACTGCTTGCTCTCCAATCAAACATGAGTTTATACTACACTGCAGCTTTAAACAACTGTACTCAAGAGACTAAGGGGGTTATTACAACTTTGGAGGAGGTGTTAATCCGTCCCAAAAGTGACGGTAAAGTGACGGATATACCACCAGCCGTATTACGAGTCCATTAGATCCTATGGAACTCGTAATACGGCTGGTGGTATATCCGTCACTTTACCGTCACTTTTGGGATGGATTAACACCTCCTCCAAAGTTGTAATAACCCCCTAAATGATACCTTATACAGCTCTATGTAATGAATTTTATTTCAAGACCGGAGGCTCTATTATGCATTCTTTTCTTACTTTATTTCAAACTGCAGCAGTCAAGAACTACAACTCACAAAAGGCTTAGCAACAGGCTAGCCAATGGGAGAAAAAGATTAGTCATACACTGGACCAATAAGGAGTCACCACAGACCACAGAGTACACCCTTGACTGCAAGCAGCCCTCTTTTCTTGCTGCTCGCAGTCAAGATAAGTACTCTCATCATTTCTCCTTGTCTGTGTTAATACATTATTTGTCTAGTATTAGTTATTTGCTTGCATTTTTCACCAGTATAATTGCTTTACAACGTTAATCTCTTAAGCGGTTTCCCGTCTCCCCTATCCCCCTGGGCATTCTACTCACGCGATACGCTCTTTCTCAGTTTCCAACCGCCACGTGTTCCTTTTCAGTTTTCCCCTCACAAATCCTTGTCAGCGCACTTCGCGCTCGCGCTCCCAACCGCTCCATTCCTTTCCGGTTGTCTCCTTTGGAGCGCGTCCTTCTGCCTGCATAATTTCGCCTCTGCTCACTCTGCTCTGACCGCGTTCGCTCCTCTGTGGTCTGTTCAGCCTCATTCAGGGGCACGGCCTCGCGTGTATGTAACAATTACAGCCCCACCCCTCTTGGGAGTGTTTTTTTCTCCGGCCGAAGGGGCTTTTTCTTTTCTGTTAACCCTTTCTCAACCAAGGGTTTTTCCTCGCTAATTTTTACATTTTGTCACAGTGAATTTTTCCTAATAATTTCCACAAGACACATTATTTTATTTTTTCATCTGCTTCCTTTTGTTTACATGGATTCAGACAGTTCTCCTGTCATGCCTGAGTTAAATGAAGATGAGGAGGTTTTTAAGCAGGATTTGAATATTTGTATTCAGTCATCGGTAAAACATACTTTACAAGCATCCAAGAAAAAAAAGTCAAAAAATATTGAAAATACTGTTAAATCCATGGTGTCCAATTCTCTGGCCCATTCTGGGGGGGGGAGGCAGAAAATGTAAGTAGGCTACTTCTAGACCTGCTAAAGGCGCTCAATTGAACATTGAGGTTGCCTCACAACAGATTGAGGACTTGGTTCCTCCCAGGCCTCCTGTGAAGGAGGGGAATACTTAAAAAAATCTTAACTCTTCTATTCATTCCAAATGCAAATTTTAATTAAAAAAAATACTGATGACGCGCCAAAAATTATAATTATTTCTCAAATCTTGGACACTGATGAAGATGACATGGACGATTTGTATCTTTCTGATATTCCTGATGATAATTTTTCAACCTCCTCTCCTCCTCCTAAGCGTCTCAAACACTCAGCGATGCTTTATCCAATATTGTCGATTCTGAGGGTGTTCCAATGTTTGACCCCTCTCTGATCTATCACCCCAATTCTACTGGGTGGCTTCCTTCTGCGCATGTGGGAGAATATATTTCATCCCGTCTTCATCTCCCTTTGGACAAGCAAACTTGTGCGAAGCTCAGATCGGAGTGCCCAAGACCTTCCCTAGCTTCCATCATTACCGCCACCCCCTCTATAGATCAGTCCCTGATAACTTTCTTCACCAAATTTGGTAAAGATCCCCGTAAGGGGGTTGATAAGGCCTGGACGACTTGCCAGGACAAGCTTCTGGACGTGGTGGGTCCACTATCTCGTATTTTCGATCTGGCGGAGTCAGCCAGACTGGATGATTCTCCTATCAATCCTTCAGATCTTTCGCTCTGGATTCAAAGAGCTTTCTGCCTCCTAGGCAACGCCAACTCGGCGATCACTCATGAGAAAAGGAAAGGTCTCTTACTAAAGATGGACCGTAAGCTGGCTAACCTGGCCTCCCTGGATCCCAGCATTCAAGCCGAAGGAAAACTTTTTGGTGATTCTTTCATCAAGGACCTCAGCTGTTCTGTTTCCCCTTTCTCGTTGCTTGACAAAGCTCAACAATCTTCAAAAAAGGTTTTCAACCAACGTGTTTTTGCACGGGCCGGTAGAGGCAGGAGCCGCTTTACCGGCCGCTCGTACCGAAACCAAGGTACAAGGGGCTCCTTCAACTCCTTCATCTCCTATAATCAAGAGTACAACCCACAATTTTACCCTCAAAGGACCAGAGGCTTCCGTAATCGTGGACAATGTTATGCCAGAACCAACAATTCACAAGGTAAGCTGATTTTCTGTCCTTCCCGTGGGAGGGCGTTTACAATATTTCCTCCCAAAATGGCGGTTAATCTCCTCAGACCCTTGGGTTCTAAACACTGTTCAGGGTTATTACATCAAACTTTATTCCCCTCCTTTTCAGTCTCTCCCTCCTTTTTCTCCAAAATTCTCTCATTTGATGTCCTCTCTCATTACTTCAGAGGTTCAATCGCTCTTAGACAAAAACGTGATCCAACCTTGTCTTCCTGATCCGTCCGGATTCATCAGTTCCCTCTTTCTTGTTCACAAAAAGAACAAGAAACTCAGGCCAGTAATCAATCTCAAATCATTCAACCAATTTGTAGTGTACCGCCATTTCAAAATGGAAACTATACTCCACCTCAGGGACATTTTACTTCAAAACGACTGGCTAGTCAGACTAGATCTTCAGGATGCTTATTTGACTATTCCTATTCATTCTTCTCACAGGAAATTCTTACAATTCCAGTGGCGGTCAAAAATTTATAATTTTTCCTTTCTTCCTTTCGGCCTTTCTTCCGCTCCCTGGTGTTTCACAAAACAGCTGAAACCATTTGTGGCTCGTCTCAGATCTCTGGGTATCAGACTTATAATTTACCTCGACGACATTCTCATCATGCACCAGAACGTGTCTTCTCTTCTTTCTCACCTCCACACCACAACCTTGCTCTTCATCGACCTCGGTTTTCTCATGGCCTTCCCTTCTCAACAAATAGAGTTTTTAGGGTTCCAAATAGATTCCGTCTCAGCCACCCTCCACCTTCCTTCCTCAAAGGTTTCTTCAATCAAAAAAATTACTTTCTCTTATGCTCCAAAAGGATCTAATTTCACTCAGATCCCTGGCAAGGGTGGTAGGTCTTCTTTCTTCCTCTCTTCAGGCCATTTTTCCAGGCCCCCTACACTACCGCACTACTCAACGCCTAAAAAACCTTCACCTTCGCAGAGGCCTTGCTTTTTCCGACCTCATATCTCTAATGTAGAATCCCGGATGGAGATTCAATGGTGGATATCCCATTTAGATACCTGGAACGGCAGATCTATCTTCCCCTCTGTGCCCGATCTTGTATTAGAATCAGATGCAAGTCTCACGGGCTGGAGCGCCCGCTGTGGTCCGATGTCGACTGGCGGTATATTGTCCACAGAGGAGTCCAAATTGCACATAAATTGTTTAGAGCTTCTTGCAGGCTCCTCTGCGATCCAAAGTTTTACAAAAAACAGGGCCCAGTGTTCCATCTTTCTTCGTATGGACAACATATCCGCAGTACGTTACATAAATCATCTTGGAGGCACCAGATCGAGACCCCTTACTCTTCTAGCCAAGAGCCTTTGGGAGTTTTGGCTCTCCCACAAATTTTCCCTTCTAGCCGAATACCTTCCAGGCTCCCAGAATTCTACAGCAGATTGGCACTCCTGTCATCTCAAAGACACCAGCGATTGGAAACTGCATCCGTCAGTCTTTCAAAAACTCTTGAACAAATGGGGCCCATTTCACATAGACCTCTTTGCGTCTCGACTCAATTCTCAACTTCCACTTTTCTTCAGCTGGCGTCCCGATCCTATAGCTATGTCCACGGACGCTTTTCTTCAAGACTGGTCCCAGTCGCTCAACTATGCATTTCCTCCTTTCATTTTAATCAACAGGGTCTTAGCCCAGGTCAGACGTCAAAAAGCTTCTCTGGTCATCGTGGTTCCCTTCTGGCAGTCCCAGGTCTGGTTTCCTCCTCTCCTCGAGTTATCAACAGATTTTCCCCTTCTCCTCCCAGTGTTCCCGTCTCTCCTACTGGATCCATCCAGATCTCCCCACAATCTAATTCTCAGCAATTCATTAACCCTTTCAGCTTGGAAGGTCTCTGGGTGGCCCAACAGACCATTCCAATTTCGGCAGAGGCTTCAGAATTTATTAGTACGCCTTGGCTCCTGGCACAAAGAAAGCCTACAGATCAGCTTGGTCTCTTTGGTAAGGCTGGTGTGTGGGAAAGTGTGCCAATCCCTTTTCAGCAGATCTAAGCTTAATCATTAACTTTTTAGCGGCCAAGGCAGGTTCAGGTAAGTCTTATAGAACTATAAATCTCTATAGATCTGCCATTTCTATGCACCATCGTTATATTAATGGCAAACCAATTGGAGAACATCCTTTAATCTGTTGCCTCTTGAAGGGAGTAAAATTGTCGAAACCTCCGGCTTCCAAGTATTCCTATATTTGGGATGTTTCCCTCGTTTTCAACCTATTTCTCACTTGGACCGGACAATTCAGGCCTTTCCTTAAAAATGCTTTCTGCCAAGCTAACAATGTTGTTGTGTTTAATTTCTATTAAACGAGTCTCTGATGTTAAATCTTTGGATGTTTCTTCCTGTCATTTCATGCCTACGGGTGTTCTATTTCACATTTCCAAATGCACCAAAACCAATCTCCATTCTGTCTTCTACCCCTTTTTTCCTGACAAACCAAAACTCTGTGTAGGTCTCTGTTTAAAGAAATATGAGAAAAGAACTTGTAACCTGAGAATGTCCTCTTCTCACCAACTCTTAATTGCCTTTCGTAAACCTCACAAACCAGTTTCATCAGCCACTTTAGCCCGTTGGGTGAAATGGGTTATGTGCTTAGTGGGTATAGATATTTCCACCTTTGGTGCCCACTCTTCCAAGGGAGCCATGGCTTCCAAAGCCTTTTCTTTGGGCTCCGGTCTAGAGGACATTCTCAGGTCGGCCGATTGGTCTAATGATAATGTTTTTAGAACCTTGTACTGCAAACCTGTTAAAACTGCAACTACTTTGGTCATTGACAAGCTTTAAACTTGCATAATAGAGCCTCCAGTCTTGACATAAAATGTAGATTTTCCTAGTAAGTTATGACGGAAAGTCTTAATTTTATTAAAGACACGAAGGCGAATATTATCCTGCCTCTATTTTTACTAATACGTATTTTTCTTTCCCTCCCAGCGACTCCAGCATTACCGCCTTCATTGGGATAATTCCAGTCTGGCTACTACCACTCCTGCCGGCGTTGGACATCAATCTTCTTCTTTCCCGCTTCCTCAAGACCTTCGCTCTTCCCCAAGTTTTACCTGGCTTATTTCCTGTGTTCAAGACTTTTTCTCCTTCACTCTCGCTTTGGCAATTATAGGACTGATTTTTCCTTTGTTTTATGACTCTGTTTGACCTGCTCACACAAGAAAGGAGGGCTGCTTGCAGTCAAGGGTGTACTCTATGGTCTGTGGTGACTCCTTATTGGTCCAGTGTATGACTAATCTTTTTCTCCCATTGGCTAGCCTGTTGCTAAGCCTTTTGGGAGTTGTAGTTCTTGACTGCTGCTGTTTGAAATAAAGTAAGAAAAGAATGCATAATATTTGCCTCCGTGTCTTTAATAAAATTAAGACTTTCCGTCATAACTTACTAGGAAAATCTACATTCTATCCCCACAAATAACATTTGGTAGAGGTGTGCATAATAGGTAGACTACAAACAGCCTGACAATTTAATATACATATGCATGGCTGTATACGAGTATGGCGAAGCATTCCATTAACTCAAGTACATGAAACTAGCCTCACATGTGAAACCTCAACAATTTCACAACAACCTACATGAGGAGAATATTACAAATTGGTTGGCACCGAATAGAAGGAGGGTGACTAAATACAACCTTTATCCTTGACTAATTATTAACATTAGTCTCCCATGGAAAAGAGCATTACCTGTCCTATAAAGGTATTTAATTACCTTGTCAGCAACATAAATATGAAGATTTCACAATGTGTTTATTTTACCAAGTAATGTGTATATAGAGCTTCCCGTGTATACCATTACTTCAGCCATCCAGTACTCTTATTAGTAGTTGTGCTATCCATTTGTGGATTGCGATTATTTAAACATTGACCTTATTAGATGTGAATTTATGCCACTTTTTAAATAGATATATTTATAAATCTTACAAATTGCGGGTTACCAATAATAGCTCCACTCATAAAAATTAATGAGAAAATGACTCTGAAGGAACCAATGTTCACAATACTAATTTGGTACTGTTTCCTGTGAAATAGCAGATCAGCCCTCTTGTTATTTTACATATTCTCAGAGGCAGTAGGTGCTATGCAAAAGCCTATATCAGAACACACCATACCATCCCATGCTGATAGGAATGGTGTCTCTAGTTGGTAATCGGTTTACACCCTCTCCAAGTAGGACCCTCACTTTAGGTAGGGTAAGGGAGTCACACTCCTAAGATAGTATCTGCTCCCCCCTTGGTTACTTGGCATGATCAGTCAGGCTTATCTCAGAGGCAAGGTGTTAAGTATTTGTACCCACACACAGTAACACAGTGAAACACTACAAATGGACACCACACCAGTTTGGAATAGCCAATATTTATCTAAGTAAAAGAAGACCAAAACAACAAAAGTCCAACATACACAAGCAAAGATATGTATTTTTAAAGATGAAATCTCAGTATAGAACTTAGAAACACAATGGCTCTAACTAGGGCTGTCACAATGTCGTTGACAGTGTCATTCCCAACAGTCCAACGCCACTCGCAAGGGAGTGCAGGCCTGTCACAGAGTCACATGGACCCCCAGGTACAGTGTTTTTGAAAACGATGAAACAAAGATTTTGCACGGAGTCAGGGAGGTGAGGCGTCACTGGAGCCAGCACAGCGTCAGTTCCTTACTGCTACCAGGGAGGTGAGGTGTTAGTTCCTTACTACGAGGCAGGGGAGGTGTTGTTTCACAGTTGCAGGGGAGGTGATGCATCATCGGTGGCGAGGTGCCTGTTCCTTACGATCCAGCGGGGTCAATGAATCCAGCAGGTCAAGACGTGCGGCATCAGCTTTGCGGTGTTACGATCACACCACAGGCCCACAGGTGCTGCAGCAGAGTCAGGAGTCCCGGACATTAGGGATACAGGACTCAGGGTGTGGCGGGACTTCGGAGGCGCTGCAGCTGCATTGGGCCTGCGTCGTCGTCACGGTTGATGCAGTCAGCGGGGACCACGGCTCCTAGGGCAGGCAGGGGCACAGAGTCGGACAGTGGCACCAGTTCTGAAGTCGCTCTGGAGTTGATGCACTTGGTTTCTTCTTGGTTTCACCAGAACTCACTTCCAAGGGGGCAGAAACTGGATTTGGCACCACTTGGCAAGGCAGGACTCTCAGCAAGAAAGACCAGGTGCTGGCAGATGAAATCTTTGATTCCCTGAGACTTCTAACAGACGGCAAGTTCAGTTCAAGCCCTTGCAGACCCTTGGAAAGCAGGACATAGAAAGCATAGTCTAGTCCTTTCACTCCCAGGGCAGAAGTAACAGCAGCAGGCCAGCACAGCAAAGCAACAGGCAGAGTGGCAGGTCCTCCTCAAGCATCTAGCTCTTATCCCTGGCAGAATGTCCTCGGTCCAGTAGTGTTCTAAAGTTGTGGTCTCAGAGGTCCAATACTTATCCGCATTTCTGTCTTTGAAGCAGGCAATCTTCAAAGGAAGGTCTTTGTGGTGCACAAGACTCTGCCTTTCCTGCCCTGGCCCCAGGCACGCTCCAGGGGGTTGGTGACTGCTTTGTGTAAGGACAGGCACAGCCCTATTCAGGTGCAAGTGTCAGCTCCTCACACCACTTTAGCCCAGGAAGACCGATCAGGATTAGCAGGGCACACCTCAGCTCCCTTTGTGTGACTGTCTAGAGTGAATTCACAAACAGCCCAACTGACATCCTGACCCAGACGTGTAATCTGCAGACAGGCAGAGGCACAGAATGGTTAAGCAAGAAAATGCCCACTTTTTAAAAGTGGCATTACTTACAATTTAAAAAACAACTTCACCAAAAGATGTGTTTTTTATTTTGAGTTCAGATACCCCAAATGCCATATCTCTATCTGCACCCAATGGGAAATTACACTTAAAAGGTATTTCAAGGCAATCACCATGTTACCCTATGGGAGAGATAATCCTTGAAATAGTGAAAATCGAATTTAGAAGTATTTCACTATGAAGACATGTAAAACACACTAGTACATGTCCTTCCTTTTAAATATACTGCACCCTGCCCATAGGGCTGCCTTGGCCCTACCTTAGGGTTGACTTATATGTAGTAAAAGGGAAAGTTGGGCCTAGCAAGTGGGTGCACTTGCCAGGTCAACATGGCTGTTTAAAGCTGCAGGCACTGCAATGGCAGGCCCGAGACATGTTTACAGGGCTACTCATGTGGATGGCACAATCAGTGCTGCAGGCCCACTAGTAGCATTTGATTTACAGGCCCTGAGCACACCTGGTGCACTATACTAGAGATTTACTAATTAATCAAATTAGTCAACAATGAAGGAACCAATCACCAATACAATTGAGACAGAGAGCACTTGCACTTTAGCACTAGTTAGCAGAAGTAAAGTGCCCAGAGTCCTAAAACCAACAAAAACAGGTCAGTAAAAATAGGAGGAAGGAGGCAAAAGGTTTGAGGATGACCCTGCAAAAAGGGCCAGGTCCAACACAATCCCCACCAGCCAAAAGCCAGGGGAGTCCAATCAGTACCTTCATGGACTTCCCTGCTTGAGGCGATAGAACCTAGACATTGGCCCACTACTGCAGGGGCTCTTGCCAGTTCCACGCCTCTCTGAACTCATGTGGATTCCTCTGTCTACACCCTCAGGGCCCACTGAACTAAACCAAGGGGAATCATTCTCCTCATCTGAGGACCCCATCTGTGCAGCACCTAATCTTACCTTGCTCACAGATGCAACCCAGTAGGCAGACAGTGCCACTACTGCCAACAGTGTGACGTGGCTCATTCCACTCCTTGGTCCTGACTTTGTTTCTCCACTCAGGGAAAACTCTGACCAACAGGACAACAGCCAAAAGAGGCCACGGGCAGCTGTCAGTGTCAAGAGCCTGGCCACAGGCCATTCCAGGGTATCTAGCCTCCCGTGTTTCGAAAAGTGTGGAGCAGAAGCCCTAGGTGCCTTGTACACATGTACCACTTCACCTCCCACCAGTTCAGGGGTGGTATCCTGAGACTAGTTCCTCAACTTAGGGTCTGTACCCTCAGGCTGAGCAGGGGGCAGGGGTGGGCTCTCCCTCCTCCTGTCACTCTTGCTGGGGTCATGTACCATCTGCTCTGGAGGGGTACCCCCAGAAAACTGAACTGGGAGAGCACCTTTGGCGGCCACCCCTCCCAGTTCCTCTGGCACCTGGGGCAATTCATTCCCCAGAAGGCAGTCCATGGGCAACAGTTTGAGGTCACAGAATGGTCTGCACTATGAAAGTAGCATACACCAGTCACTGTATGTCAAGTAGAAATACAAGTCCTATCCCACTGCTGCCACCAATGTTAGAAATTGGGTCTCTAAATGGCATTCAGTTTCCACCCTGTCCAAGTAGGGACCTCACTCTAGTTAGGGTAAGGGAGTCACACTCCTACGATAGCCCCTGCTCACCCCGTTGGTCGCTTGGCACGAGCAATCAGGCTTATCTCAGAGGCAATGTGTTAAGTATTTGTACCCACAAACAGTTACACAGTGAAAACACTACAAATGGACACAACATTAGTTTAGAAAAATAGACAATATTTATCTAAGTAAAACAAGACCAAAATAACAAAAATCCAACATTCACAAGCAAAGATATGAAGACTAAATCTCAGTATAGCGCTTAGAAACATAATAGCTCGAAGTGGTGCTATCACGACATCGTTGACGGAGTAATTTCCTACAGTCCAATGCCACTTGCAAGGAAGTGCAGGACGGTTATGGAGTTGCACGGACCCCCAGGTACAGTGCCTTTGAAAATGATGAAACACAGACGTTGCACGGAGTTGGGGAGGTGAGGTGTTGCTGGAGCCGGCGCGGCATCAGTTCCTTCCTGCTACTGGGGAGGTGATGTGTCGGTTCCTTACTGCGAGGAAAGGGAGGTGAGTCGTTGGTTGCTTACGGTTGCAGGGTAGGTGATGCTCTTTGGTGGGGAGGCATCAGTTCCTTATGATCCATCAGGGTCGATGAATCCAGCAGGTCAAGACGTGTGGCATCAACAGGTCCAACACATTACCGTACCACAACCACCACTACCATCATTACCACCACATTCACTATTATCTTCAGAAATAGCACCACCATTATCAGCAGCACCATTATCAACAAAACACACTTCTACAACATTTCCCACGTATGCCACTCTTTCCAATTTCGTTACCACGACTCACTCGATACCTTCACTATCATTATCAAAACCTATTAAATAACCATTTCCACCATTAGCATAATCATGACTGTAATCACCACTAATACCAGAACCACTATCACCACTCTCATCTGTATCACCATCACTATCACAACAAGAACCAACATTGTTGCTACAATCATTGCCTCCAATATCATCACCACAGCTATCACTAACATCATGACCACCACAACTATCACCATTTCTATCATCATCACTAACACAATCATTATCACCATCACTTCCATGTTCAGCACTACTATCACTACCATCACCACTACCAGCAGTCGTGCCACCTTCCCATAACTCCCTTTCCTCTTCAAGCTTCTGTATGACAAAGGTTCACGGGGCCTGGAGACTAAAGTAGTAGGCATCCCTACTCCTCACAACCATTACCAGCCAGGCTAGGAGATGTGCACGATAGTCTTGAAGAGAGGCCTCTGCATTATAGGCCCCTCTTCCCGACCCCACCTTCCACTGCATATCATCTACTGCAACCCCACTACTGGCTCCAACAATCCAGCAAGCCCAGCGAGCAGAGGACATGCGAGAACAGCCAACAGCACAACCCCCACCACTCTCCTGACAGGTCTCCATCGCCTGTCACAATCTTGTGAAGTACAGGGGCGAGCCTGCCTCTGCCTCACTGCCCCCTCCCCTCGTTAGCAGGATGTAGGCAGATCACACGGGCCCAGAGCCAGCCAGGAGCTGGTGCTCATCAGCCACAAACAGGGGTACAACTGCATCCTCTCTCCTTGGAAGCTGCACTGTCCTTGTCCCATCGATAGAGTCCAGGGCAGGTGTGAATAAGGAATATACCTAACCTTGTCCCTTACTCATTTCCTCTCCCCTGCTCCTTCTCTCTCTCCCGCCTATGCATTTTGTCTTCGCTGCCCTTGCCCCCTCTCCCGCCACAACAATCTGTTCACTCACGTGCTTGCCCTCTTCCTTCTCCAGTCTCTCATTCCTCTGCTGTTGCCCTCTTTAATGCTCCCACCATCTCATCACCTCCCCATTATTGCCCTGGCCTAGCCTGCATTATTCCCTCAAACTGACGAGATAGCTGAATGCTGCTCTGTGTGCTTGCTGTCCCCTCCTTCTCTCCTCTCTGAATTGGGAAATCTGCTGCCATCCATTCCCTTTCCCACTTCTTCTGTGCAACAATCAAAGCAATTTCCTCTGAGCTCACAATGTTAGACTAGCACACCAATAAGTGGACCGTCTCAGTAGAGTGCACATGAGTTGCCCAGAAGTTAATACACACTCAAAATTACACACACAAACTGTAAACTGCAGCTCTTTAATCATGAACACTCACAGAAAGCTTTCTCTCTCTAACACGTATATATTTTTCACTCTCACTTATACACATACTGAATCTTCACATTCGTGCATACCACACCACACACACACATACATACACACACAATTACACGCACAATTACACGCACAATTACACACGAAAACAAGCGTTGGCAAAACCAATAAGTCTGGTTTGTAACCAAAAATGCAAGCCAGACCTAGTGTCAATGCCAATGCTTGTTTCTATTTGACGAAGAAATCAATAAATGACTATAGCAAACATTTGTGAATATGTGACTGTAGCAAACATTTGTATAAGGGAGAGTTTGATTTGAGACCCCTCTGGCACTCTGGCATGGTTCAGTAATTTTTCTTATCACTACAAAATAAATATGCAAATACGAGAAATTAAAAAAAGAATGTAAACGCGCCAAATTATTAGCTAATCAGCTACTGCTGTAGTAACCATAGAGGAAAAGTACTGGTCAACCCAATAGGCTTGAGTTTAATATGGCTATGCAGGCCAACACATGGAATCACAAGCATGTAGAAATTATGGGCCTAAGTCACAAAGGGCCTCCATACCCATGGCAAAGGCCCAGCAGTCGTGGGGGAGTCTCCGCACTTAGGGTGAAATCTCTGCAGTGAGAATTCTCATTCTCATTCCGTCACGAGTGCGGAGGCGCTTTGTGAATTAGGTCCTATGTTTCAATTTGATAATACATCAAACCATACCTATTGTATTTGTGAATGCTTGGTGGCAGTGGTATTAGTAATTGTATTGGCTGGTGTGGTACTGGAGGTTTTGCTGGTATTAGTGGCAGTGCTACTAGTGATGAAGGTGGCATTGCCATTGTAAATAATATTGTGGTGGTGATTTTGGCATTGGTTTTATTTGTAGTGATGGTGGTGTTGTACTGGTGAAGGTGGAATGCTGATATTGCTAACGGTGTTGGTAGTGATAAAAACCAATGGTCTGGATGGTGGCAGTGGTATATGTCTGGTAGTTACAGTGGTGGTGGTATTTGTAGTGTTATAGTTGGTGGTATGGTTGGTGTGTCATGAAGGTGGTATTGGTAGTGGTATTGGCAGTTGTACTTTTGGTGGTATTATTGGTGTTAGTCATCATAGTGGTGCTGATGATATTAGTGGTGGTAGTACTGGCAGTGGTTGCGGTGGTCGTGATGTTGTTTGTGGTATTAGTGGCAGTATTACTATTGGTGATGGTAGCATTGGAATAGGTGTGATATTGAGTGTGATGCCGTGTTTGTGGAGGTGTATTGGCAGTTGTGTGGTATTAGTGGTTGTGTTATTGGTGATGATCTACTGGAATTGTTGGAGTGAATAGCAGAGATGAATTATTGGCCCGTGTTAGTGTCTGGCTCATACTCAAGTCATGGCGAAATACCTGCTGTAACAAAAAATCAGAAAAAAATGATTGCTTCCTGAATACAATGCATGCTTAAGAAAAAGAACAAATGTGAAAAAAGTGTGATGGTTGAGTATACTTTCAGATGTAATCTAGTTCCTCATGCATCATAATGCAGCATCTCCATAGAAGAAAGAAGGAGTGACCAAACAACAAATAGCACAATGACGAAAAGTGGTACTCCTCTGGGCTGCCGTTAAATGTGATCGACAATGGTTGAAATAGACATATCCCAATGAGCCAATGGTTGAAGATGACTGTCCCAAGGCCAACTCTATGTGTATTGTGAGCAACTGGTCGAGCAGGCAGCTGCTCTGTCACCCCAAACGTATAAAGAAACACACCAACTAGTCACAGTGCTCTTGAAAATGAATAATTTTGCAGGCTTCTGGGATTTAAAATTCTTGCCGAGTTTCAAAGAGTTCTATCTTGGGCACTTTACCTCTAATACACACCTGGTGAAGTAGACCTTAAATTTAAGACATACCATAGTGCAATAGCTTCAAAACTAGCACAAATATTTATATTTGTTCTCCAGATTGTAATATTTGTTCCCAATGGCTAATTTGCAAAAGGATTAGGTTTGAGGAACATTTTGGTCAGATTCCTGTGACAGGTGCTATTGAATATTGTTGTGCTAAATACCAGGTTACATGGTGTTGATTCCACCTCAGGTCTCTTTAATCCAACAACAGGCACTCCTTGCCCCTTTATCTCACTCTTGTACGTTGCTGCTTTTTCCCATTGCCACGTTTTTATCCTCTTTCTCTTAGTGTGGATTCCCAAAAATAAGTACTGGTGGGCCCCATCTGCAACCTTTGGCTCAAATTAAGCACTGTTTGTTTCTTTTGTTCACAGTCTGTTGTTTCATGGAATTGCCTTTTGCTAGGCTGCATGTAAACTAGTCTGCCTTTTTCTTTAACAGAGACATGTTTCCTTCTTTCTTCAGTACCAGATTGGCAGATTTAGCCACAACACAGGGATCTGTGAATAGCCAAAATCCTCAAACACATTATTTGGGGATGCTGGTAGACTAACATATCTGACATTTTGATGTCTCCCCATCAAAGTTCAAGTATGTAGCCTCAAGTAACTACCAGTGACTGAGATTAATTCAAGCATTCCATCCATCACTGTTTCAGTAATTTTCATTCTGGTGTCGTAAGGACAACAGCCATGCCCAGATGTGGGTCTCATGCTCACTGTGCACACAGCATGGGCTGACTGATCAAACCACTTCAGCCATTGCTAACTTCACCATGAGTGATGGCATTGTACCCTTTCACAAGAAGCATGTCCATACAAAAGTAGTTCACTTAAGTGCCAGGCACTACTAAAGTAATGCATGCTTTTTGAGACCCAAAATAGTTTTCCTTTTAGCCATTTTGTTGTTTAAATTATTATAGGCTACAGCTTCCCCAGCAATTAAGTTTTGCAGAAACCATAACAAAACAAAAAAAAGCATTGAAAAAGCAAAAAGGCTGGCTGCCAACGCCAGACCTATTGGCTGTGTCAATGTGTGTTTAAATTGTGCTACATCTCTTTGTCACTATTTTCATCTTTCGTTTCCTCATTCATTGTCCCTTTTTGCCATTCTTTCTGCTGTGGGTCAAAGTCTGATGATGACTTTCATTGGGACATGGTCTCAAAAGATATAAATGATGGTGCCCATAAGCTGCAACCACAACTACAAATTAACTACTGTGCCTTCCAACTAATAATATCCCATCACTCGACACCCATTCCTCTCAGGTCAACAAATGTTTGTTTGTAGCATAAAGCCAGCCAATGTAATTTTTTTCGATCAGCATTAACAAGGAGAATGTGGTCTCTAACAGGGACCTCAGTCCCGCAGCCTCTCTCTCGCGAGGGAGAGATACCAGAGAGATCATCACCTTCCCATAGTAAAAAATGTTGCTCGGTTATTGTGTTATGACATAAACACAACTCACTGTTGAAGTGTCAACAACAATGGTGCAAGCTGTTTTGTAGGTGCAGTGCATTTTCAGTCAAAACAGATTCGATTTCATTTTGCAGACATATTTCATTGTGGGAACACGTCTATAACAAGCCCAGGCACCTCTTATGCTTTCGTTATGTCCACAAATCAGAATTACCCAAGAGGGGAACCGGTTTTCTAAAAAAAAGTAAAACGAAACAGGTGGTTAGGATGGAACGGGCCGTAATTGCAAACTCACTGCCCAATGAGAAACCAATCTTGCATGTAAAGCGAAACCAGGTGTTTCTTTTCACACCTTCTTGTTGAATTTCATTAACTGTGCGCCATATTCAAGGATTAGTCAGTTTGAGTAGTAGGCATTCAGCTACTGTGAGACATAAAACAACTTTCGCATGGCACCTACTGGCATCATTTTATTTCGTACATATTTACGAAGTTTCGAATATCGAGCCATAAACTATTGGGGAATAGGGTGGCATACAGACAAAAATACAACTTGAAAAAAACGAAAAAGCTGTTAAGCAACTTTACAAGGTGCTTTGTGTGCTGGGTTAAAATATTATTGGATAGAAAAGTTAAAAAATACACTAATAGAGGATGGTGAAAAAAATACTCAAGACAAGGGAGAAAGGTTCAACCTTTAGTTAACGCACCCTTTATTGAAACACTAAGGGCCAGATCATCACAGCCCATTGCGATTTGGTAATAGCGATTTACGACTCGATATTACCGACTCGCAAAGGGCCATGTATCACATTTGAGAATCGGTAATAGCGATTTCTTAAAAATCGCAAAAGCTATTACCGAATCTCAAATTGCTATACCGGCCCCCATTCAAGCTAAATTTTTTGCATTTCCAAAATTGTGATTTCTGGTTCAGAAATCGCAATTTTGGAAATGCAAAAGGCCAGGGTGCTGGGGGCCTAAGGCCCTCTCTCCTGCACCCCAAAAACTTTTTTTTAACATGTGCTTTACATGTTAAATTTAAAAATGCAGTTTAACTGCATTTTTTAATTTTGCACCAGGTTACCACCTGGTTGCAAAGCATGGTATTTTGCAACTCGCAATTTCCAGGTCGCAGCGCAAGAAATCGCAATTTTAGCGATTTCTTATTTGTGGTCTGCGAATGCATTTCATGCATCGCAGACCACTGTTTTGCACTCGCAAACGGCCGAATTTACCGATTCGCACCGTTTGCGAGTGCAAAACTTTTTGATACATCTGGCCCCTAAGGCCCGTATTTACGAGAACTGATGCTTTGCTGTAACAAGGCAAAGATGCATCATAAAAAGTAGCGCTGTGCTATGACAGTTCATTATGACATGGATGCATCATATTTACAGTACAGCATACCATGTCATAACGGTCCATGGTGGGTCAAAAAAACTGACTCATCCGTGGGATGGATGCCACAAGCAAAACAGACGCATTTGCTTGAAAAGTGACGCAAGGCTGCTTTGATGGTCGTAAACTAACGCTAATGTGCTGCAAATCACCTGTGCTTCACAATGGAGTGCATCAAAACTCCATTCAAAATTGACGCATTGGTGAAGCAAATGTTTCAGACACCCCAAAAGGGAGAGATGGAGCATGCAGCAGGGGGCAGCAGCAGTCAGGACAACAATCTTAACAACACCAGCTCCACCCAGGATGTCCAGACAGAACCCCAGGGAAGGAGGAAGAATAATTTCAGTGATGATGAGAATTAAATACTAGTAACAGAGGTGATGTTAGACCTGACAGCTTTTTGGCGTGTCTCCCCTGTCTTTTTTGCCTTCTGACCTCCTGTTTTTATAGTTTACTGGAGTCTGTTTTTGCTGGTTTATTGTCTCTGCGCACTTTAACACTGCTGATCAGTCATAAAGTGCAAGTGCTTCCTAGGTAAACTGTACTGTTGATTGGTTTATCCATAATTGGCATATTTGATTTGTTGGTAACTCCCTGGTAAAGTGCACCAGAGAGGCCAAGGGCCTGTAAATCAAATGCTACTAATGGGCCTGGAGCAGTGATTGTGCCGCCCACATAAGTAGCCCTGTAGACGTGGCTCAGACCTGCTACTGCAGTGTCTGTGTGTGCAGTTTTAAACTGCCAATTCGACCTGGCAAGAGTACCCACTTGCCAGGTCCAAACCTTCCCTTTTGGTACATGTAAGGCACCCCTAAGGTAGGCCCTAGGTAGCCACATGGGCAGGGTGTAGTGTATTTAAAAGATAGAACATGTACTGGTGTGTTATGCATGTCCTAACAGTGAAATACTGCCAAACTCGCGTTTCACTGTTGCTGGGCCTATCTCCCTCATAGGTTAACATGGGGGCTGTCTTTAAATAACTTAAAGGTGCAGATTCCCTTTGAGGGCAGATAGAAATATGGAGTTTGGGGTCGCCGAACTCACAATTGAAAAATGCATCTTTTAGTGAAGTTGTTTTTTAGATTGTGAGTTTAAAAATGCCACTTTTAGAAAGTAGGTATTTTCTTGCTTAAACCATTCTGTGACTCTGCCTGCTGTGTTGCTTTGCTGGACTGGCCTGCGGTTGCTGCTTCTGCCTGAAAAGAGTGCAAAGGGTGAACTTTGTTGTGTGTCCTGTTTGAGAAAGTTCTCCAAGGGCTTGGAGTAGAGCTTGCCTCTTGTAGGAAGTCTCAGGGACACCAAAGACTTCAGTTTCCTCGACTGCAGCACTGGGAACTGTGTGTTTTGTGCTGTTCAAGAGGGGAAACCACTGCAATACCACCAACGAAGCCGCTTGCCTGCACTGTGACCTGCTGACGCTGCACGGAGTTGCATTGTCCTGCTTCACACCGTGACCCTGGACTTCACCGAGCCGCTGCTCGCTCTGCGATCTGTAGGTCCCGCACTCCATCATCACCTGCTCACACCGCAGCCTCAGCATCCCCGAGGACACCACTCTTGCTGACACTGGTGCCGCTGCCTGCACTGTGGCCTGTGGACACCGCTCGTGAGGTACACAAAGCACCGTCCCGCCCGGCACAGCAGCCCTGGTCCACTGACACCAGCACCATTGAGTCCTGTGTCGTCACCAGGCACCCCTGCCCGCACCGTGGCCTGTGGACACCCCTCATGAGGGTCATGAAGCACTGTCCTGTCCTGCACCGCTGGCTTAGGCCTCCCGATGGCAGTGCATCAGCAACGACGATGCTGCTGCCTGCAGTGTGACCTGGTGACACCGCACGTCGCACCGCCCCACTTCACACAGCAGGTCTGGTCTCGCCGACGCCGCTGGATGCCGTCACAGAGCCACTGCGTGCACTGTGACCTGTGGGCACCGCACGTTGCATCGTCCTGCTTTGCACCACAGCCCCAATGCGATCCATGCCAGCGCTCCAGACTTCATCAGCCTGGAGTTCGATCCGCAAGCCGTGTGACTTCAAGGGCCCGATGACTCTTGCACCGACTCTGGAACCGACAACGCAGCACCAGCGACGCCACTCTCCGGAGCTCACCGCGAGCATCAGGACACCCTGCAATTCCAAAGGTACTGTTTGCGGGTCTTCCAGACACCGCAGCTGGCCTGCAACTCTGTGGCTGGCCTGAACTGTTGGTTTTGTTGATCTAACGCTGTGATAGCCCCATCGACTTCAAGGAACTGTATTTTTGAGTAAATCTTGCAGAACTCATATATTTATTAATGCATGGTGGATTTTTATCGTAACTGGTGTGGTGTTCTTTTGTAGTGTTTTCACTGTGTTACTGTGTGTTATGTGCAAATGCTTTACACATTGCTTCTGAGTTAAGCCTGACTGCCAAGCTACCAAGGGGGAGAGCAGGGGTTATCTGAGCGAGTATCTCCCTTATCCTGACTAGAGTGAGGGTCCCTACATGGACAGGGTGCAAACTGACTGCCAACTAGAGACCCCATTTATAAAAGGTGATTACGTATGAACATGAGCACTTTGTCACCTCAAAATGGCCATAATAGAAGTAAGAAAACACTTGGCAGTCCATAGTGGAGAAAGTAAATGGAGTAGGGCATACAAAAAGGACAGTCCCAGAATGCAAGAAACACTGGCACGATTATAAGCATCGGACCAAGGAGGAAATGGCCAAGAACCTGAGGGCAGTCATGCAGACTGGAAGTAGACCAGAGGAGCAGGAGGAGCTGGACCCATTGGAGGAGCGGGTGGCATCAGTCATCCCAGCAGAGTTAGTGGTAGGAGTGGAAGGACAGGAGAGTGCTGGCCTTGAGGACCAGCAAGACCAACAGGGTAAGTGCCAAGAAGTATACATAAAAATGTGATGCTGTCATCCTAGAAGGCTATGTTCTTGCGCTGCACAGCGCTATGTGCAAGCCAAAGGGCAGCAATCACTCACATGTCCTCTCATACATCATATTAATGTAAGTCACCTTGCCGAGTTACATGTTGTTCAGCCTGGTCCGCCTCCATCAACTTTGTCTATCCATCTGTGATGTGCAGCACCAGTCCAGGTACACCTTTGTATACTGGGATTTGTTGTGGAGCATTTAACATGAGTGACTATGACTACAAGTCCCACAATACAAAGAAAACATACCTGGACTTGAACAGTACATCATACATGGACACTTCAACCCTGCCCAACCTTCTTAGAAAATGCGGTACCCCTTGCAAAATGATTTTAATTGGGCTTATTTAGGGGGAATTGCCATGGGGCAGTGCCGCATCTCTTCTTGTAGCACTGCCCTATGCCAGTGAGAGTGGGCAGGAATGCATTGTTCTAAGCAATACAATGCATTCATGTCCTTTTCCCCTGCACTGGCACACAAATGTTTATTTTCCACCAATGCAGGCACCCTTGCACCATGATGCAAGGGTGCCTGTGTGGCAAGAAGGATTATTATGGGCTGGAACAGCCATCCTCTCTGCACAAAAACAATCCAGTGGCTTTATGAAACTTGAGGGGGCTCCCCTGCACAGCACATGGAGGAGACCCCTTCGGATTCACTTACTAGCTCTCACGCCAGGGTTCTGTGATGAGGGTGCCCCCTGGATATGGGCCCGCCCAGACTGCTGGGACTGCGGGGGCCTTTTGTCATGCCTCTGCCCATGAGGCGTTTTCCTCTTTCTATATGTGCTGCAGAATTCAGCACACATGGCAAGAGGACAAAAAGAGAAGAAATCAAAACTTTATACTTGTTACACTTGCTCTAGGGAGGTGTAAGGTTTTGTTGCTGATCTACAAAAAAGTTATGCTCCGGTGGCACAAGGCTCTCACTAATCCTTACCACTGTGTCCATTCCTGGGCCCTTGCAGATTAAATCCTGACTGTAATTCAAAGGATTGGAATGGGGTTAACAGAGTATCAACCCCTCACCAGAGAGTGGCTTTAACTATGGTGTATGTGAAGTTCTTTCATGTAGGCTAAAGCAAAAAGCTACATGTACAGTCACTAGCATGAAACTACTTTGCATGCAGCTGTCGGGATGTGTACGGTGAGAGCACACAGGTTCTGTCTGACATTGTTGACAATACATTACCTCTGGTCAACTACACATGTAGACTTGAGGTATTGGTGAATGGAAGTGAGGCACACCAGAGAAACATGATTGTTTTTTGGAAGAAGAGATGGTGTGTGAGCCTGGTTTGCCCCTGGCAGTGTAGTGCAATGTAGGTGTGACTGATACGTGGATCTGACACTGTGTCTCAATGGGGAGACATTGCAATTCAAGGAGATGAGTTGTGATGTTGTGATGTGTGTACTGCAAAGTATCCTGAGTCATACTCATACACTCACTGTGTCTTATTGTCTCACACTTGTAGCAGCTGTGAAGGGGTGCCGTAGAAGAGGGCAAAGAAAAAGGCATGGGTGCCCCATAACATAAATGACATGTGGAGATGTGTGAAGTTGTATCACGTGTGGGAGCAGGGCAAAGATCTGTCTGACTATGACTATGACACATTTGTAAAAGCATGAGGAAGTGATCCAACAATTATACTTGCATGTAATTACCTTAATTGTGGGTGTTGTGTTCAAGTGAGAATGCAGCACACATTGAATTGTGATTGATACAAGAAGGTATAAATAAAAAGCTCAGCGTTGCACATCAAATGGGGAGATGTGAGCTTGTGATGCATCACCAATTATACATGGCATTTTAAGATTGGTGAGGCTTAACATCTATGTGTGTTGCAGGGGACCAGCCAGCACAACGTCCACTTAAGGCCTCCCTGACACAGAGTAAGCCAAAACATAACACAGTATTACCTTACTCCATGGCTCTGATGCCAATCTAAGCCACATAAAGTTGATTCACATGTCCTCATAGCTATGGTTGAGAGATAATGCCAGCGCTCCAACATGAAAAGTGATGCAAATGCCCAAACACACTCTCAGCTATATGCCACAAAGGTTGTTTACATTAAATATGTATGTTATATCATCTAATTTTGCAAAACATTTTGGACATTTTCAATAGAAAAAAGCATTTTCATTATGATGTACAAAACATGTTACTTTTTAACATATTAACTAGCTACTTCACAGACATCGGAGTGAATAACCATACATACCAACAGGACCACCAGTCTCCAAGCCCAGGAGCTCAATCGGGTCTGCCTGACATGTCACCATGTCTGCCCACCAATGCTTCATCTGGTGGGTGGTGAGGTCTACTTCAAATGTGTTGACGTGGTGCCAGCACACATTCACCCACCAGTCCTTATTATTTTGGCAGGGTATCCTTGGCTCACCATGTCCCCAGCTGCAACCATCTTTGGGAGGTAGTGCATGATTAACTAATTGAGGCCCCCCAACTCCGCCTCAATAAAATTATTTCCACTACCGAACATGTCCCTATCTCTCTCTACAACAAAAACTAAATCCCCAACTACTAAACCTACCCCAATAATAAAACACCACAAAAATACAAACTCCAAACAATATAGTGACAATAAATGGACAAAAGTGAATAAAACGACAATAAAACACTTTTGGAACAGCGAGCACACAGGGGACAGGACCAAACAACTACCAATATCGCACCAGCTCTCAAACACCACCGGCAGCCAGCAAAGACTAACAGAGATTAAGAGAAAGTGAAAGTAACTTCACACTTCTTAATTTGCAGCCTGCCACACCCACTATGTCATTTCCTGCTTGAACTGCATCACGTTTTCGGCAAATGTGTAGTTTTTTCTAGCACTTCGATGTTGATTTTGTTATTGGGAAATAAACGCACAGCGCATTGGAACTTATACTGGTTTGTACATGCATTGGCCTGGAAGCACAGTTAAAACTGACACAACTAGTGCAATGCACCATGCATCAGAGGCAATGCAGGATTTTCAAAACATGCTACAGGCCCAATATGTATAGAGTGAGATACATCATTTCACAGCTTGGACACAATTCAATTGGTTCTCTACTTATAGCACACAAAGGTTCGTTATGTGTGTCATTTAGGTGGTCTAAGTGTGCCTATGTGTGTCATAATTTCCTCTTAGATGTATAGATGTGACATGCAGAGTAACAATTTCTGGTAAGATAGGAACTCAGGAAAAAATGTATGAGAGATTTGCGCTGCTGGAATGTAACTTTATGTGGTGCCAAAGTGGCACAAGCCTCTCTGCCATATCTATGAGGCCATGCCACACCAATTTGCATGGCTTTGATTGGCCTCATGGAAATGGCGTAAGACAAAGCAGCACAAATCACTGCATTGCCTTACTCTGCACTCAGGAGGTGTACTATGGGCATTGCGGTTGGTTTTGATACACAACACCCATTAATTTTTTATGGTGCCACAGATTTACTTAAACATTTAATCCTGGGGCAGCATAGAAATATTACTCCTTCACAGAACAGCCATAACAAGGAGATTTATTTGAAATGCGCCTTATTTTTTCTTCTTTCAAAGTGAGTTGTAGTCGCCATCACACTTTGAAATAGGAAAATGGCTCTCATGAGTATTTTTGTCCACAAAGTGTCCCTTCCTGCACCGAAAAAATCCAGCATGCAATCAGACCCCCTTGCACCATAGTGCTAGGCTGCCAGTGTTGGTGCTAGCCAGCCCATTATGAGCCAACGTAAGGAAAATGACAGAAATGCACCATATTACATTCATACAGTGGAATCCTGCCCTTCAGATTGGCATAGGGCGTTGTACCATGAAGAATAGCAATGCTCCTCTACACAGATTCATCCTTAACGAAGCCCCTCAGTGTTTTGGAAGTGGCTTGTGAGTACTTTCTCTGCTGCAGTAAGGCTGTGGTTATGTAATGTAAACAGCAGTACATCCACTGATGAATGGTACTTGGCACAGCTGTGGATGGTTGTTAGTGCTTGTCAGGTCTGTGTGGCAGAGCATACTGAGTAAAACAATGTGTCACAAATCAAAGCATTGGCTCCTGCTGCAGAAGATATAGGCACTCATTACGACTTTGGTGGTCTTTTTACAAGACCGCCAAAGCTGCGGGCACCGAAAGACCACCAGTGCTAGTAGTCTTAGGACTGCCGCATTACGACTGCCATCAGATTTCCACCCTTCCTGCTGGCACCGCCACACCAAAAGGATGGTGCATGCCGTATTATGACCCAAAATACGGCGTGGTGGTGTCCCGATGGCGGGGTGCTGCTGGCAGTGGAAGTGCCGGGACCTGTCCTCTCCCGAACGACCTCCTCAACAGATGATGTAAGTGATCGTCTGACAGGGGAGTGGGGTGGGGGTGCATGTGTGCATATGTGAGTGCATGTGTGAGTGTTGTAAATGCAGGGGAGGTGGGTGCGTGTATGTTGGTGAATGCGGATGGATGGGGTGAGTGCGTGTGTGCTGTGCGGAAGGGGGAGTGAATGGGTCTATGCGGTGTGGAGGGGCGTGAATGGATGCATGGATGAGGGGGTGTGAATGTGGGTATGCGCTGGAGGGGGAGTGAATGCATGCGTGTCAGCGGTGTTTGTGTATGTATGTCAGTGTGAATGGGTGAGTATGTCGCATTTCCGTGGGTAAGTGGGGGTGTGTTTGTGTGTAGAAGTGCGGCAGTGCATGCATGCAGGTATGTGGAATTGTGTGCGAGTGTATCCTGGTGACAGGAATGCTTATTCCTGTCACCAGGATGCATGTTCGCCAGCTTTTTCTGGCGGTGCGACCACCAGAAAAATGCTGATGGTGTCCTGCATCGTAATACTGCTAACGGTATGACAGCATGCCCGCTGTGCTGGAGGTGCTCACCTCCAGCCTGGCGAACCGTGGAAAAACGGCAGGACGGGCAGAGTATCAGCAGGTTGGCTTGGGCCAAACCACCAAACTTGTAATTTGGCGGCCTTCATCGCCGCCGCTGTCCCCATGGCCCTGGTGGCCGTAATGAGGGCCTTAGCTTCCTTGAGTGTTGCATGTGTATACTCATGTACAGAGGATGCTCACATGCATTGTGGTACATAACAAAACACATACAGTAGGAAATGTGTCAGTAACTAATACATTTCCACATGTGAAAATACACGGTCTTGTACCCACAAATCTCATAGCTGCTTCAGTTCTCTATGTTAACTGGGTTCAGCATCACACATAGATGATGGAATTAGTCAATCTGGACATTATTATTATCAAAAGGATGCCTCTCATGCTCACATACATTCCTTCATGGGAAATTACCATCACAGCTACATGGTGCTTGTTTGCCTGCATAGGCCATAGTCAGACAAAACAGCAGTGAGACATGGGAAACTGCATGGGAAACTGCATGAATGTTTCATGTTCCAGTTACTTACAATGTCCATTGAAACACAGCCATGCATTAGGGAGTATATCAGTGCTGCACTGTATGTCTATGCACATTCTTAGCCTTTCTATTTGCGATTACAGGACATTGGTTCAAAAGCAAAAATTATGCACATGCGTCTGATGTTAACCAACATTATGATGTACAGCACACACACTCAGTCAGCTCACAAAGTTTAGATCCAGATTCCCTTGTAGCTGGACTTGAGTGTCAGAAGGTAAACACACCCTTGCAGCACACACACTTTCAGAATGTGCACACTGTTCCAGATGGCTAGATTTCAGTTGTCTCTGTCTGGCCCTGGCACATGTGTCTGCCACATGATAATGATATACACACTAATTTGGGTCTAGATGATGTTGTGATGGGATGAGTTTAACACCCAGCAACATATCTGTGGAAAAGGCCTTAATTTAGTTGAGAAGATATGAAGGTTGTGATATGACATTGGTAACACAAAGGTAGTGTATAACATTTTTTTTTTTTAAACCTTTATTTATGCGTTTTAGTACATGTAAAAAAACAACACAACACATGGGGCATGTGAATGAGTTCAAGTACCATATCAAACGTTGTACTGGATTGATTGCCAGAACCTTCATAGAGTGAATAACATCATGTATACCAAGTCAGTGTACACATCGTGGACACTAATAACCCAGTGCCTCACTTGGTAATGACAGCTCTCTTATATAATCATTTTATGTGTACCATCATGTCTCTGAGTCTCCCGGGTCTGAGTCCCTATGCTCATCGAAAGAGTACAACAAGCTGCCAAGCCCTCTGTGACCCTGTTGTCAGTACGAGAGAGCCCCAGGTGTTGCTTCTCTGCAACTCCCCACTTTAGAACATCCTTAACCCATAAGGCCTCGCTTGGAAGTAGAAACATTTATTTACATTTTGCAGTCAAAATCAAGTCCATCCGGACACAGAGGGGGTTATTCCAACTTTGGAGGAGGTGGTAATCCGTCCCAAATGTGGCGGATTTACCACCAGCCGTATTATGAGTTCCATAGGATATAATGGACTCGTAATACGGCTGGTGGTATATCCGTCACTTTACCGTCACTTTTGGGACGGATTACCACTTCCTCCAAAGTTGGAATAACCCCCAGAATGTTTACAAAAAAAGTTCTGCACAATGCTGTTGCTTCTCTGTGTTCTGGCAATTGATTGTTCTGTTTCTCCTCTGTCCTCATCCTCATCCATTGCTTCCTGCTCCTCAGGGGTCATACCCCATGGTACATTTGTCCTTATACATATATTATGTAGTATACAACATGCCAGGATTATTTTGCACATCATAGGCGGGGACTATGGCAATCTGAGCCATCACATTGTTATCAAATGTCGATGTGGCTGTAAACCTAAGTGTATATCTGTAGGTGGATTATCAATATGGCTAAGACATATGTGTGTTATGTAATGTTGATGCCACATTGGTATACAGTATTGATATTTACATGTCTGTGGCCGCAGCTGACATTTCATGTCACACATAGCCTTCAAAACTTCTAATCTACAACCCAGCATACTGGCATGTGTGACATTCGCAGGTGGTCCACGATTGCCTGGACGTTTAAGGAGTATGTGTGGTTTCTATTGCAAAACAGGTGTGATGTTGCAGCAGGAGGAACACGTTGCATATGTGTGCAGTCTATAGCCCCATGACATGTGGAAGCCAACAATGGCATAGAAGCTTTGCTTAGTGTCCAGCTGCTGTTGTTGTGTTTTGGGGAAAAAGGGGTACTGGGGTGTGAGGCTGATGATTGCATCCAAAACAGAGGATTGGAATGCCGAAAAAGATGGCTGTGATATTCCTGCCAGTCTGGCTGTTGTGGTCTGGAATGATCGAAAAACTAGCATGTGGAGGAGTGCCATCAGCTTGACCTGCTGAGGGAAGTTAGTTGGCCTGTCAGTTGGTAGCTGCAGCCATGGCGCAATCTGGTTCAGCAGCTGTGTGATAGACTCCCTCCTGAGTCTATAATATGTGATGACCTCATACTCCCTGAGGTCAATGAGGTTAATCCTATGGTGATAGATATGCTCCCTTCTCCTGCACTGCCTATGTGGTGGTGGTCGGGGTCTCCTCCCTACTCCCAGCTGAAGAATGAGACCTTCATGGTGTAATGAGCTTGCCAAATTGCTTTGTGTGTGCTCTGCTTATGTCTTAGAGCCAATGTGTCATTTCTTACACCTGGGTTGCTGATGCACAGGAATTTTGAAGCATTTCAGACTCTGCTTGCCGCATGGTGAAGTTACATCACTTCTTCAGCAAACATAAATATCACTGCGCCCGTTTTACGATAGAGTGTACGCAAGAATGCCTACCTTGCTAACATTTAAAATATCTGTGTCATGCAGTCAGTTCTGGTACAGGTATTTTCCAACGCAGGCCTACAAAAACTGATGCATTGGCCGAGATGCGTCGTCTTGTAAATATGGAGTACTGACTGCGCCGCCGGATCGTCAAAAAAAGTTATATAATGTTGGTGCAGCCCGCTCATCAATATGCCCCTTAGTGTACTCTTTAAATACACTTCTACCGAATTATCAAACATATGTCCTTCTGTAAATGCAGCAGTGTTGCGCTAGTTAGCTGTTGATCGAAAAGATATATAAAATATAGACTCCTCTGTGACTTGCGGCTGCAGTACGCCTCAAAATTGCCTCTTCATTCACTCACCTATACCTTAGATTTTGCCAATTTCCCGTGTTTCACGGTGAAACTATTTTCCTACGGAATGAATTTTAAATGATGAAGTTGAAGAGGAAGGATGGGCGAAAATGCCTTGCTGAAATCATTGTTAAACACCTTGAAGCTTGGATTGCTTCTTCTGAAGTAAAATAATTAACTGAAGCTGTAGAAATAGCAATGATGTTTCTTCTGTTTAGGGGTGTCTTTCCTATTCTAAAACAGAGTGCCACACATTACCAGAGTGACCTTAAACTAAGTAGGACGAATGGCAGGGAGCACGTCCACACACATCACGTCAGACCAGATCAATATGCAGTAATGGAGCACAGGAATTACCAAAGGTCTGCTAGCTTAAGAGCTCTCTATTTTGCAGCCTGTACCATATGAAATAGAGCAGCTGTCTTCCTATTAATGATAATGCATTGTACTAAACCACATGTTTGGCAGCGAAATTCCCCCTAACCCAAGAGTCACGGATTGTAGGTAGTCAGGCTTTTATAGCCCTGTCTCAGACAACCAAGACAAGATTAATTATTGTCTCAGCACAAGAGTTGAATCAATATTTACATTTTTAAA
This sequence comes from Pleurodeles waltl, assembly GCF_031143425.1. Classification (NCBI taxonomy): domain Eukaryota; kingdom Metazoa; phylum Chordata; class Amphibia; order Caudata; family Salamandridae; genus Pleurodeles; species Pleurodeles waltl. Next base: position 1,145,581,489 of record NC_090444.1, on the reverse strand, counting down.
TATTAAAATATAAAACTCTAAACAATTACCTTGTTATCGGAACAAAGCATTCCTGTCTATTGAGGTGGGAGATGTTTACTATAAAAAGGAGAAAATCCACGTTGTAAAAAAATTTAATCCGTTCTTTTCCACCATTTGACCTCCTGGAACTTGTTATAATTACACTTGGCCCCACCTAGCTTTCTGAATAAGAAACAAGCTTGTACTGGCACTACTGGGCATAGGGCATTTTCCCGGTGGGGTGGCTGCGTGCGGGACAGTTTTGGTGCTGCATGGGGAGGGGAGGAAGGGTTTGTTGCTGGGCATGTTTCCTGCCTGCGGCCTTCGGTTTTTTCAAACAAACAATGCCAAACAAATGAATTTAAAGCTCTTGTAGGGCCTTCACTAGTCCATCTGGCTTTAAGGGCTTTGGAGGGGGTGGGCAGGAGAGATCTGCTGTTGCTTGTCTGATAGGGCCATAATAATGCCCCGGTTTGAGTCACGTTTACACCACACAAATGTGGTACATGCGCAAAGCAAACCCTAAGTGAGATTTATGAAGCCACGCAAGGCCACTGTGCATGGCCCTGGTGTGGCTCCAAACGTACTTAGTAAAGCAACGCAGTGCACATCGCTGCCAACTCCCTTGGTTTTTGATGCATTCCCAGATTTACCAGAACTGAAACACCTTGGAATGCACTAAAAAGATACACCTCCCTAGAAAAGGTATAACAAGAAGAAATGTTTGAATTTCTCCTCGTTTTTCCTCTATGTGTGCTGCACTATATATATAAACAGTAAAAAGTGTCAGGGGATTATTTTGAGCAGGAAGGCTTCCCTTCATTCAATGGAGGCACCCTTGCACTATGGTGCAAGGGTCCCTGCGTTGGTACTAGGCAGCCAAAACGGTGCCAGCGCAGGGGAAAAGGCAAGAATTCACACATTCCTGCCCTTTCGCTGTCAAGCAGTGGAGTGCAGCAAGGTGACTTGCTGCGTTGCACTGCTTGACAATTTCATAAAGATGCCCCATCGAGTCTAGTACATACATGATAAATATTCTACCATGCAAACCAGTGTATTTCTTTATAATGTGATCTTTGCAACACATTTTCATTTAGCATATTAAATTATATGATTACATTCAGAGGTAATTGTCATAAGAGACAGATTCTGATCACGAACTCGAAACATTCACGAGCCCCTGATCCAATGCTATTAGTGAACCAAGAGGACAGATGTCTTTTGTCCTCTACATATCCTTGGGTGTTACTATAGATGAGGTAACATTATAGTGGTTTGCCTTTTTGCAGCACGTAACACAAACTGATTAATTTCAAGGGGGTCTCGTGATAATGAAGGGAAGAAAGCACTGTGAAACAAGCATTGGTAAAGCCAATTGGTCTCGCCTTTTACATAGCTACAGTTACCTCAAGTAATTACAAGATGTCCTTTCCAAGTCAGAAAAAAGTGTGTGAAGTCTTTAACAAAACTTCACACAGAACTTTGTTTGGTGCACCGCTTAACAAGTCATTCACAATGCTGCAGACCGGCCACTTACACTGTGCCACCGTGTGACACACAATATCAAATCTAATCACCCGGTAACCCGGCGAGGAGCCGATATCACAGTGGCAGGAAAAACAAACTGAAAACCACTGTAAATAGTGGATTTCCAACTCATTTTTCGAGGCTGTCCATTAAAAGGTGTAAAAACATCACAGGACATTGGCAGAAGCCTCAGAAAGCTTCTTTTTGGAGGAGGAGAGGGCTTGGGGTGGTGGGGCAAGAGTGCCTTTTAGGGACTTCTTGGCATGAGGCCTCGCCCCCCTCCTTGGCCCCACGACCTTAGGTCAGCCAGTGAGGGAAGGCAGCAGTCCCAACTTCGTCACTGAGTGGAATGGGGGTCAGTGAGACTGCTGATCCCACCCCACTCTGTGATGAGTTGTCACTGATTGACACTCGCCGTGAGCGCTTCAGGGCTTAAACTTGAAGTGCCCAGGTTGAAGTCAATGGGTGATGCTTCCCTCGTCACCCGAGGGAGGGCCTTGAGGCACCTTTGCTGAGCCGAGGAGGCCACGTCGACAGGAGCTGTGACCTCTTCAGCCCAGCAAAGTTCAGCTCAGGTAGCCAGGAGTCTGCGCAAATCTCCCTTGTCTGGCTCTTGGCTGCCTGACCTGAACATGAAGATTGTCTGTCAGGCTGACCTTTGTTCAGCCTGACCGGTAATCTTCATGAGGGGCAAAAGGTGGGGTGGGACATGGCCCCTCCATGCTAAAGGACGGGCCACGCCTGTTATGGAGAGAAACGTTGGTGAGCATAAATTTCACATCTTTCCTAAGATCATTTCACGAAGGTGGTTCAGTGAGCGACTTCTTGGAAGTATATAAACTTGAGAGAGTCCCACCAAGTAGGGACAATTCCAAGTCATGCAGAGTGGTATCGCCAGCTGTGGAAATGCACCCAGTAAATACCAATTTCTTTCTAGCAGGAATAAAATGCCCACGGCACAGGGGCTAGAATCAGGAATCTAATTAGAAAATGGACCCAGGAACATGCAAATACTGTGGTTCCACTAGCATAAGCTGTCCGACCACTGGATGTCCAGGTTCTACAGCATAATTTAGCGTAAGGTGTTACCAGGACCAGATTGGAAACCAATCTCAGTCATGGGAAGTTTGGTCAGACCAGCCCCCACGCTACATGTAGAGAGCGAGAATAACAAGCAAGCCTAACTACTGCAAGGGGGTTTTGGGTGGTTTCTCCTCCCAATAAAGTATTTAACTAAGTTGCAAACATAGTGAGTTTTACAACACATTTGTTATTATTAAACCTTGTACAATCAATGAATGGGCTGATGAAGATTGGGGACAAGCTGCATGACTCATTGATGAAATAGTTGGATGGTGTGGAGTGGGGGTATGAAATAATTCAATAGTGGATGACAAGGAACAAAGACTTTTAGCTATGTGGAGCAAATGGTCTCAATGCACCGATCAGGGGTGGGTGCCCTGGTCTTAATTTTAGCTTCTGTACTAAAACATAATCCTCCCCAAACACTATTACCACCAGTCCTTGTGAAACATGCATAGCCCAGGTTTATTTAACACAATGCACTGACATTGAGTCTGAAATAATTGAACACAAAGCATTAGCTTTGAGCTAAAAAGACTGTGATAACCATCCTGTGCTGAATTGTACAAAAATCTTGTATCAGTCCTGGTTCTACTTAACCACATTATGTGATCTTAGACAATTAATTTTTAGATATAGCTTAAAGACAGCTTTAGCTGTCTTGACAGCCTCATGGTTTCCCAATATTTCATAAAGAAAATACATATATTTATAGGGGACTCCCATTCAGCACTCTTGTACCATTGGCCTGCTGATATGACACTCAAATGATACCCCCTCAGCAAAAGAAATAGATCGAAATACCAGCTCAGTCCTGCAATTGGATGCTTTCACTTTGAGTGACTGCATTTTGTACTTGTACTTGTACACAAACACCTACAAATAGCTCCCCAAAATAGAAATTGTTAGACACTTGCACTTCTCAATGGCTGACAGTGCCTATGTACAGTAGGGTTACTCCAACTATTTTCATAACTCTGAAGACATTTTAGTGTAAATTGCAATGTTTATTCCTCACTATAAACCACCTTCTGCATATTTATTTAACCTACTGAAAATTTGAGCAAATTATTAAAGTAGCTATAGTGTATATGCAGATTTATATGATGAAGCCACACCCTAAAATCATTGTGATTAATATTTCAACCACTTGTATCAACCACTTGTATTTGACTTGAGAACCGTCCAGTAACTACTTGTGGATAGGCATCTCCCATATTTTGGAGTGTTTTAAGGCACTGTCAGTATCCTCCCCTCAAGCCTTAGAGCAGGGGTTTCAAACTGGGGAGCGGACCCCACCTTAGGGGGGGCCTCAAGTGATCAAAGGAGGTACAACAGGATCTGGCCAATTCAAGCATTATGCTGATAACAGGGCTTTATTTCAAGCTGAAAAAATGAGCAGCAGCAAACAACTAACAGTAGTGGGCCATCTCTAACATGTTTTGTCATTTACATCCACGCTGGGAGTCTCTGTCAAAAGGGAAATGACTTCAAATGCTCTTCAAAACCCCCACCCCACTTATAATATTCACACTATAGATACTTTCACATGTTAGTAAGTCCTGCCTGACCAGAATAGTATGTTTGGCATCATTATTGCATTTTTAAAATAGTATCAGAACTTAACTGTAATGTTTAAATAAGTGTAGACATATTTAAACACTGCCAATTTAATAGAATAATTGTGAAAAATTTGGAGGTGGGGCGGGATGATTTTTTTTCACTAAAAGGGGCGCAGCATTAACATGTTTGAAGACTACTGCCATAGAGGGAGATTCACAAGACTGCAGTAAGCCAGTGTCTTTCCTGGGGAAAGTTAAAAAGGTAGTGAGACTTATCTGTCACCAAAACATAAACATCTAAAATGAGCTATTTGAATATGTTTTACTTACCAATGTATAAAAGTTCCTATAAATAGTAATAAAAAATAAATAAAAATCAAGCAATGTATTGAAATCTGTACTTTGGACTCATTACTATGAACCACCTTTGGCAAATAAGTATTTCTGTTTAAAACAAGCACAACTGGTTAAAATAGCAAAAATGTGTATGCAAATTTATATACTAAAGCCACACACTTCTAGCTTGGTGTGGGCCATTCTGCACAAGGCAGCAGTGCTCCTAAAGGAAGTGTCAATAAGACTGCATTAACAACACTCACCTTAAAGGAAGCATTATGAGGCTGCATTAGTGGTGGGGCTTGTGAGATTTTCCTGTCACAACACACAACCAAAATAAACTATTTGTGCTGTACTTACCAGTGAATTAAAGTTCCTATAAATAGTAGGGTGTGACCACAAAATTTAATAAAAACAAGCAAGTAATGTATTGAACTCTGTAATTTTGGCTCATTATTATTAACCAGCTTCAGCAAATAATTAATTCTATAGAAACCAAGAGGGATCAGATTGTATTAATATATCAGTAGCATAGATGTTAGCACATGGTAATCAATTAACCTACATTTTAAAGCCTAACGGAGAAATAATACAAGTTGTAAAATGTGCACGTTTGAATTATGGTGGACAATGTGGCCACGATTCATACTAAGCACAATGTTTAACATGAGATTTTCCATTTATATTAAATGAAGTACTGAAACGAGTGAATGTAAAAGAGTGTTATGAAGATTAAGAATTTAAAGTTTTAAATGAATGTGAATTAATTGTACTTATACTGAATACAATGTTTTTATTAATACAAGTTAAATGTGTGCAGAAAAATAAATGCATGTTTAGATCAGCTTTAACATGTTGTAAATAATGTTTGCAATTAAATAATCTGCTTTGCATTTTTTATCATAATTGTAAGATGAGCAATAGGTTTATTGATGCGTTAAATGTATTAAGGCTTTCTTAGTTTAAACTAGGCCTGGAAGATTCATTTTGCAGCAGTAATGGAAAAATATTTGTATATTCTGTTCCTTCTGACCTGAATTATTTTCCTAGGTTGCTGATGTGATGTTGAATGTGCTATTGTATTGAAGGCAAAGAACATGTTTGTCATTAACAATGTGGCATTATTTGTTTGAGTTGTTGAACAAGATAGGAAACTTATGACTCCCATTAAATTGTATTTGTTCATTTAGTGTATAGTGAGAGAAAAACCTGATGTTGCAAATTATTAGGTAATGTAATATTTGTCGGAAATGTGTGAAATCATTGAAATGACAATGCACTTTTTCTGTGAAAATCCAGAATAGTTGCAAATTTGATGGTGCCATCGACAGCCATTGGACACTGAATCTGACGCCTGAAGTAAGCCAACCAGAAGGACCAATCAAGAGGATTGTGGTTATTTTAATTAGTGAGAGACTTTGAAATTTGGAGTTAGTCCACTCCTGCCTCGAAGGTGCCCAGAACTCTATTGGAGCCTGTCTACCTCTGTTCTTTCAAGTCCCCATATGCGTTTTCTCATCTTAGTCTTATTTACCCATTCATGTATGTGGTTTCAGTACTAATAAGGTCAACTAATTCTGAACTGCTGATCTGTCCTATGTGCAGCCGGTGTTCTCCACTGTTCTGATTGTCTGTCTGACGAAGTATAGCTATCTAATGTCCGATGAGAAGAGATATAACTAAATTTGGTTCATTGTTTAATTTTCAGTTTAGATAATTACACTAGTGTATTTGTATAGTGAGTTGCCCTAGTTAGATGATTTAAAAAATATATATGTTTGTCTTTCTTTTGTTTTTGCTTTTGCCCGCATGTGTTAGCTCATTTCCACACATGCAAGTCTAAATTTTTGCTAGTGACAGGAATGGCCCAGCCCTGAAATCTGAATGTTAAAACTTTAATTTGATGATTTACTGATGTCACCATCATCTGCTTTGAAATCTGATAAAAATTTGCTTATTGTGTTGTTGCTTATTATATTATTTTTTGGAGTGTTAAATTGTATTGATGTTTAGTGGGTTAAATCTTCTTAGACGTTTTGGTCAGCCTATGGTTTAAATGTCTAATTTATGATTTAGTTTTGCGTACCATATATATGACACTGATTTTGAGATTGTAATAAAGCTTTGAAACTTTATTCAGTTTGGAGTTTGATTTAGTATTTAATTTTTGATGGTGTTTAGAATTTTTATGGTTTATGTCATTGATTTGCGATTGAATGATTTTGACTACTGCACTCTTCACCAAGTCCAAAGATCTAGTTGACCTCTATAGGTGAGAAAAGTGATGGTATCTCGTCTGTGTGTTCATGGTTACTGAGCCCGAAGCAGAGAGAAAATCTTCCTGCACAATGCACCAACAAAAACAAGCACAGCTGGGTAAAATAGCAAAAGTGTGAATGCAAATTTAAAAGCCACTCCACATCAGCTTGGTGACCTGCTGCTCCTGAGTGAGTGTCAATAAAGCTACATTAACACGACTCACCCCTAGAAAAAGCTTCACAGAGCTGCATTAGCACCTTACGTTTACAAACTCCCATGTAGAGATTAAGATTTTCCCATCACCAAAACATAAACAACCAAAATTAATGATTTATTTGTGCTGTAGTTGCCAGTGAATACAAGTTATTTAAAAAAAAAATCAACTAATGTATTGAAATCTGTATTTTGGACTCGTTTTTATGAACCATATTTGGTTAATAATTAATCCTATGAACAACAAGCATAACTGCTTAAAATAACAAAGGTGTGTATGCAAATTTATATACTAACGCCAAACCCCTTAGCACGGTGTCGTTCATTTAAAGCAGTTGCTTCTGACTGGACCTGCAGCTTTATAAAAATATTCACTGCTTTTGCATTTGACATGGAAGGGACACTTCCCTAGTGAAAACTACTGAAACTGCCTAGTTGATGTTAAGATTTTAATGCTTGTGCATTTGACTTATGAGTGACATCTAGTAACGGCTTGTGGAACTGCAGCATTGTGTAAAAATGTCAATGCTCTTGCATTTCATCTGTGATGGGCACCTTGTAACCACTAGTGGAACTGCAGCTTCATTTAAGAATTTCAAATCTTTAGCATTTGACTTGTGAGTGACACATAGTAACGACATATGGAATAGTATCTTCACGAAAGACTATCTATGTTCTTCCATTTGACTTATGAGGGACACCTGGTAATGACTAGAGCAACTGCAGCTTTATGTAAGAAATTCAATGCTTAATTTAAGAATTTATATAGTTTTGCATATGACTCAACAGGGACACCTAGTAATGAATAGTGGAACTACAGCTTTTTGTAAGAAGTTCAATAGTTTTGCATTTCACTTGTGAGGAACACTTCTGTGATGTAATGTAGCAACTTGAGTTATTGACCTAAGGTCAGCCAGTGAGGGAAGGCAGCAGTCCCAACCCTCATAGGACCTCCAAGGATGAAGGTATGTGTGTTTGTGTGATCTTTTTAAATTAATGTTTGGTGCGTGCGTGTATGTTTGAATGTTGACGAGTGTTGTTAATGGATGTGCGTGCGCGTGTGTGAAAGAATGAGTGTGAGTGTGCTTCCCGCCCACCCCCCCCCTCCTAAAACTGCCGGCCACCACTGCTCCATAAACATTGTAACCATAGGTATGTTGTGTGTAAGGATGGTACTTATTCTGGTTGCAGTTCCCATAGTGTCCTTCTGGTCTGTTGCAGTGAAAGAGAATGTTTGTCAGGCTGCGAAGACCTAAAAGTGAGTTAATACCCTGCTCAATATATCATAATGGCTACCTCCATCCTTACTTGTTTTCTTGCAGCAGAACTGCCCCTAATCAAGAGAGCTTTCCATCCACAACAAGCTCTATTTGTCTTCGAGAGTAGAAGTAGGTCATGTTCTGTCAGTTAGGAGAGCTGTTTAGTAGTCTGGAATGCCTCCTGATTTCAGTCTGCCTAGTTACATTTAGATGGGTTTAATGAGTGTTGGCAAATTGTGAATACATCTACCAGATGAGGTGGTCATGCCAAGAAATCTCAAGTCAGGGACACTCTGGGACACCCATGCTGCCTTCTTGTTTTGCACTTGGATCTGAAGATACTCCCACTGCTTTGACAATATCTTTTTAAAAACTCCTGATTCACACTTGTTAACACATTGTCCTTTAGTCAGTCTAGTCTGACCCTCAGCTTTTTATATTCTCCAACTCTGAAGCAGCATAATCATTAATGACACTCCGTAGACCCACTAGTGTTTCAATGGTAGAGTTTTACATCACTTTGGCTGAAAATGTCTCAAAATGTTGTTTTGTGTTGGCCTACCCATGAACTGAAACTGGTGATATCAACATTTGAGTTTAGCCAGTGCTAAACAAATCAGTGCAATTGAATAGTGGGGTGCTGAATACTGAAGCTGCATAGTCTTCAAACTACCTCATGCCTCTTTAATCCACTATCAGACACTCCCTGACCATGTATCTCATTCTCGCAGGTTCCTGCTTTCTCCCTTTCTGTCTGTTTTTTCGCCTTTCTCTTCCCCTGTCTTTCTGTTTTGTGTGTTTTCTCTCCCTTGCACTCCTACATATCTGTGCAAGTGCCGGTCCCCAAAAGTGAGTGCCCGTCGCCCCAACGACAATCACCTGCTCAAATTAAGCACTGAGTCTAGCTTTGTGAACCCCTTGGCTCCAATAAGGCCAGATATATAATGTCAGGATGGGTGTGATGGGGTGCTCTCGCTTTATCATCTTGATATGTAGGTAGATATCTGTGTACATTTTTACTTCTGTCATTTGATCTCCTTCTTTGTAATGACAGTCAGGGAAACCTGTGGATTTTGACTATTTTCTTAATATCTTCTGCCACTAATGTTCTCAAATCCGTCTAGGCATTTACATAGACCTGAAATTGAGATCACTAATGTCACAGGGTCTGGGGATGTGCAGTTTAGTCTATTGTAGGCAGATATGGGCCTCCAAAAATGTCAAAGACCAGTGAATAATGAATGAAATTCTTCTAAATATCATCTAGTTTAAAAGTCCAAACAATTGTGATGAAGTAAATCCCTACCCTCTGCCACAGGTTAAGATAGTGCCTGCTTTGCCGCAGGTGCACACACATTTGACATGTTCTTCTCTACCCTTATTCTTTAACTCAGAATTAAAGGCATCTCACAGGGGAATGGGAGACTAATATACATTTGCATCAAAGTGTGTAGGCTTTTTGTTAAACCATTGTCTGGACCTCTGACTTGAGAATTGCTTGGTGGCCAAGGTTTTGACTAAAACCCCACATGAAAATATGCTGTTAAATTTTTTCATTAAATAGCGACTATTTTGTGATGTGTTGTGTTCCTTTTTTGACATGGATTGTGGGGTCTACCTTAGAGACCACTGAGTGTTACATACATTACTGAAATTTCCCATGACCTTCCCTTCAATGAAGGAGCAGGCTTTCTGGTCTACACATCTTGTATATTGGTTCAGTTCGCTGGAAGTTGGACATTTGTCCCCTGAGGCAGCCAAGGACTTATGCCTTAAAAAGCTCGAGCCCTCATCTTGACTGATGTCTGTGCCCCCAGAGTAGGTCAACTGCACACAATGCAGTTGTCCTATACAACTTTGTCCTGTTTAATGCAAACTCCAGCGAGCCAGAAGCTATGTGTATCACTCTCACAAGGGATAATTGTGTGACAACTCCCCAGGATCTTGTTAATAATCATATATGTTTGATCGGATTATTAACAAATCAAAGAGGCATGAGGGAGAAGAGTCAGCTTGGTCAAGAATGAGCAGACTCTGAAATCCATCTTTTAGTCAGGTCTCTGGCCAACCTTTTGGTAAGCCGGCTATTGTACCTACTTCCAAGATCCAAGTCTACTGGTTAGATGCCCAGAACCAGCTCTATGCACCTAGTTCCACTGTCAGACCACTCTCTAAGACGGATCTTGTTCTCAGGGTACTTGGATATAACTTGCCATTGTTTAAATTATACTTCTTTAATTGTTTGTCTTACTGGTGTCTCAGATCAATAGTCCCCTGGGACAACCACTAATGGTTTGCAGTGCTATGCGAAAAAAACCTAGATATTAAAATGGAGCTTTCGATATAGAAAAGTTAAAGAATTCATGAGTGCAGAAAAGGAGGACTGTACTATCTCTTCAGTTCAGTTCTAACTTGGCAGTAAGGGGCACGCAAAGCTTTAGTCAAATTAGCCGACAAAACCTGCAGATCTGCAAACCTGAATGATTCTTGTGTGCTCCTCTATATTTTGGTCTCCAGTCTCATGCTGTTCATTGCTCACAAATTGGAATGGAACACTCAAATGCTTAAGTTGATGAAGAAGGAGTAGTGTTTAATGAGCATTCAGGTGGGAGATAAAATACATTTGAGGATAATCAATGCAGCTCATCCACACCAACATTCAGCCATGGTCTGGAACAACTTGACATTCAAAAGAAAACACTGAAATATTTACCAAACAGGCTCATTTCATAACATGCGTCAGTGTGCTGCGACCCCCCTGTGAATCCTTGGCTTCTTTCTCATCCTTCTTGATGGGAAATTTCACAGCAAACGATTTAGGGTCTGATTACATGTTGGGTGGTTAATTCTCTCCGATACGTAAACCCTTGTTTAATGAATGGGATGGAATTATGAGTTTGGTTTTATTTACCGCATCCAATAAATATTGGATGCATTAAGTACCTCAGCATTCATTCAATTTCAGCAGGTCAGATTCAAACCTGATGAACTTTGACAGGGGAACACATGGTTTTTGCTGTATCATGTGGATGTTTGTGCGTTAAACACCAAAATGTGCATGTTATTCCCCATGAACTCATAATAGGTGTCCTTTATCACATCCATGATATAGTTATTTATCGGGGGAGATAAATAATGCTTTAACTTGTAATCAGGCCCATAGTTTCTTTTTGGTGGAAATGTATGGATACTTTCTTTACATTGGTTGAATCTCAAACCAGAACTTGCAAGACTACCAGGGTGATAAAGTTTAAAATGCACAGCCAAATAGCCCATATCATTTCATTCACACAAGTCTTTCTTTGCTAGTTCAGTCACTGAAGGGAAAGTATGGCATGCCTATTATACAAACTCCATTACCTTTCTGCACATTAATAAACATTACTTTGGTATTTATATTGTGGCAGATAAAGAACACGTACATTTCTATAGGTTTTCTCTATATAACAAAGTGTAGGTTCACGAAGAGTGGTGATGTTATGCTTTGGTAATTGCACTCACTTTGCAAGCTTTTCTTGTGAGTTCATTCAAACTGGGAAATCATTGTAGAGGAGCTATGACAAATCAAATGGTCCAAATTGTTTTGGGGCAATAGTTCTGCTGCTGATTGGTCTAGGTAAAGGTGCACCATCAACAGTTGTGACACCAGAGGCCTCTTCAGCCAGATGAAATGCTTTTGCATTCTAAAATAAAATCTGCCTTAATTTCTTCATGTAAATCGACTTGTAACCTGAGTTCAGAGCAGTTTAAATGTCAGTAGTTATACAGTTAAACTAAGAGGCTTTATGAACCCACGATGCTTATGATAAATGAAAGCCCTGTCATCTCCAGACTTTCCAGGAGACAGATGCAAGGTTCAGAAAACATTAACTTCCATCTTTTTTACAACATAGATTTGGAGATTCTGAGACTAGATGGGAGCAGTTCAGTATTAAAACATATATTGTCACTGTGATGGTGTTGAATGCATTGAACAGAGAATCTTAGTTCTGGCAAGGGTGTGGAGGGACGCCATCAGGGAGAAAGGTTGTTTAAGGAGTAGACATAGGAGCAGGGGAGACATAGCTTTATGCCAAAGTGAAGCCAGGGGCTATGTACTGTAGTCAACAAGCACACAAATTCTATTTATATATTGATATTAGTAGGACTGTGGTTTGTTACCTCCATTGCATGTGCATGTTGTCATCGCTTGTTTAAATATTTGACGGTAAAAACAAATATTTTGAGTTGGCTTTGACTAATCAAATTCCAAAGTTTTACGATTGCCAGCCCTGCCAGGTGGCTCCATGCCACGCGCTACAGGTTTAGCTTGAAGTGGCTTTTATTCAACAGCATTTTGTTTTCTGAGACTTGTAGTATTACTTTTTGCATTGTTAATATTGGCCTTAATTAGGGGAGAGCGATTTTTTTGTAATTTGAATTTGTATAATTATGAGAAAAATATTTTAAGTCAAGCATAATTATGCAAAATGTAAACTTGGTATTTGGAGCTATATTTTAGCACAAATTGCATCCTTGTGTCCATTTTGGACGTGTTTTTTTTTTGTTGCACTAAAACAATAGTGCAAAAGTGACACTCCGCAATGATGAGTAATTACATGACATCGCATAATAGCGTAATTTCTGGAATTTAGGTCGTAACAAGAGTAATGTGACATTACCAACATTACTTGAGAACATGTGGGCGTAACAGAAATTTCTCCCCGTCCTCACCATAATGCCCCAGAATGCAGTAAGACTGTCTAAAACTCCACAACTGGCTGAAGGGTGAAATATTGTGAAACTGGACTTTACCCTGGGATCTAAATTTGGTTCAGAAAACAAGTGGGTATCTCTGTTTTCCATTAAGACCAGTTTCTGAAATTCCATACAGTGATCAAAGGCATTTTATTTAGAGACTCTTTAATGTAAGGTCATATCTAAAATAAATAATCATTTTTCTATGCTCGTGGGGGTGGGGAGGGGGGCGAGGGATGAGAAGCAGACTTGAGCTACCTTGACCCAGGAACGTAAGGTTTGTGCCTAGGCTATACCACAGTCATGATTTCCTAATTTGTATATGAATGCTATTTTGTACCCCATCAGAGAATGGTGTGTACAGCCTACGGCATTGTAGACAATGTGACCTGATTGACTATGACACTCTCCTATATTGTTTTAGAAATCACTGTTAAATTAATGATATGGCTTTCTTTCTTTTATTTTATAAAGAACCCATCAGCAGAAGCTAGACTTTTCCCTGTGAAATCCATCTAGGACTTCATTGGGGTGTCCTAATAGCAGTGGCGGCTGATCAATTTATAAAGTTGGGGCTATCAAACGATAATTTTGCTGGGATTCATCTCAACAACAGTTTTTATGAAACAGTGGCTAGGGCACACACAAACACTCACACAAATGCTCACATACACACATACTGGCGCACACTGACAGACAGGCACATAAACAATATAAGCATGCCCTCATTCATACACGCAACGTGGAAACTTACCTGCGGCGTTCTCAGCACAGTTTCCTCTGCATGTTGATTTCCAACTTTTAGATTGAGCAAACAAGGCGACAGAGCGAGGCCTACACCCTTATACCCAATCAGAAGCTCAGACAGGACAGAAAAAACTATGTTGTATGGTACAGGGTTTCAAATCAAATTGAATGAATCTTTAACTTATTGAATATTGCAAATAAACATAATTTTCAAACTTTATGACAATGTGTTGTATTTTCTTTATAGAATCGAAAATATGAGACACTGATTCAATAAATGAAGGTGCTCCAAGAGAAGGTGCAGTGAAAAGTGAAACATGGTGTGCCAACACCAATCAAAAGAAGGCACAAATTGTAAACATAAGAGTAGGTACAATTTACACAACGTGGGGAGGCAAACACTGGGTCAAAGTTTCCAAACACAAATTAGTGATTTTTAGTGTTCTTAATGTCCAACAGTTAAGTAAACGTGGGTTGCCTCAGTTTATGTCGACAATTTGACCCCAAATAGAATAATTAGCCTGGGGTCTTCATCGCGACAATGTAGATGATAGACTTCTACAAGTTAAATTATGTAAGAGAATCAGGCTCCATCCAGAGAGAAGACAGGATAGCTTATTAAAATGATAAACAATTGATATCTTACCAAAACCTCATTACTCTGGGTATCTTCAACACTTAATTTCTACACAAGAGCCTTTTAATTTATAAGAAAAAAACAGAATCCCATTCTGTTAGACCTGACAGCCTTAGGGTGGTCACCCCTAACTTTTTGCCTGCCTCCCTCCACTTTTTAGACACTGTTTTGCTGGTTTTTAGACTCTGGGCACTTTACCACTGCCAACCAGTGCTGAAGTGCATATGCTCTCTCCCTTTAAAAATGGTAACATGGGATCATACCCAATTGGACTATTTAATGTATTTATAAGTCCCTAGTAAAGTGCACTATAGGTGCCCAGGGCCTGTAGATTAAATGTTACTAGTGGGCTGCAGCACTGATTGTACAACCCACTAAAGTAGCCCCTTAACCTTGTCTCTGGCCTGCCATTGCAAGGCCTGTGTGTGCAGTTTCAACTGCCAATTCGACTTGGCATTTAAACGTACTTGCCAAGTCTAAAAACGACCCTTGTTCTACATATAAGACACCCCTAAGGTATGCCGTAGGTAACCCATAGGGCAGGGTGCTGTGTAGGCAAAAGGCAGGACATGTACCTGTGTATTTTACATGTCCTGGTAGTGTAAAGCCCCTAAATTCAATTTTACACTGCTGTGAGGCCTGCCCCTTCATAGGCTAACATTGGGGCTGCCCTCATACAGTGTTTGAGTAGTAGCTGCTGACCTGAAAGGGGTAGGAAGGTCATATTTAGTATGGCCAGAATGGTAATAGAAAATCCTGCTGACTGGTGCAGTTGGATTTAAATTACTATTTTAGAAATGCCACTTTTAGAAAGTGAGCATTTCTCTGCACTTAAATCTTTCTGTGCCTTATAATCCACGTCTGGCTGGGTTTAGTTGACAGCTCCTTGCGCATTCACTCAGACACCGCCCAAACACAGGATACTCAGCCTCACTTGCATACATCTGCTTTTTGAATGGGTCTTCCTGGGCTAGGAGGGTGGAGGGCCTGACACTTACATGACAATGGACAGTAGCCTCCCCTCACACAAAGAACTCCCACACCCCCTACTGGGACCCTGGCAGACAGGATTGAACTGAAAGGGGAACTTGTGCACTTCTGAGCCACTCTTTGTAGTCTCCCCCAGTTCAAGGGCACTTTTGGGTAAAAAAACAGGGCATAAGCCCTACCAAGACAGCCACTTCTTGGAGAAGAAACCTGAACCAGAACCTGCATCCTGCCAAGAAGAACTGCCTTGCTGCCCAAGGGACTCACCTGGCTGCTTTCTGTGAAGGACTGCTGCCTTGCTCTTGCCCTGCTGTCTTACTGCTCTCTTGCTGTGCTGCAGAAGTGCTCTCCAAGGGCTTGGATTGAGCTTGCCTCCTGTTCCCTGAAGTCTCAGGACCAGAAAAGAATTCATCTCTGCAAGAAATTCATTGTGCCCGAAAAACGGCGCACAGCATGCAAAAAACTACGCACAGCCTGCACCGAATGTAAATGTATGGAGGCCTCATGAACCCATCACGAGGTAAAGATGTCTCAGAAAAGCTGACAGCAGGCAGCAAAGGAAAGGTAGGTAGAGGAGAATACCCACCAGTCCACTGGGAAAGAGCAATTGTGGGACAAAGGCCTGCCAATCCGCAGCTAAGAGGAAGAACTGGACTATTCCAACCAAGAAGAGCCAATGAGAATAAGAGTTAAAATCACAAAATCTTGTTACACATATTTCCGTCCAACAAGGACAGGAGAAAATGAGTGGGAATCATATGTTAAAACTTCTCATGTGAGCAAACATGGCACAAGTTGCCAAAATGGAATGCAGCAACTTTGCAATGGTTGCAGTGTTCAGAAACAAGAGAAACTTGTTCACGTATCAGAAGAAAAGTACAGACATTCCTGCAGAGACAGTGGTTACCTCCCCATAGTGTGTAGAAATGTCCAGTTGTATCTGGCCCATTGAAAAATGTCTTGTTCAGGTCAAACCAAAGTGGTCTCCACAGCAGGTACAGATCCTTTTGTCATTTGAACTCTCTACACCTTACACCAATGGGAGAAAAGGTACATAAGGACAAGCAGGCTTCTATGGAAGGACTTGGTCATGAGCAAGTGACTAGTGTGACTAACTAGGGAGACATTTTGTGATCCCCAAACTGCAAGAGAGGAACTCCTCTTTTCACAGTTCTCTATCAGAAAGGCAGGGATTTGTCTATGCAACAAACAAACTGAGGGCCTGATTTAGAGTTTGGCGGATGGGCTTCTGGGTCACAAACGTGACGGATATCCCATCGGCCGTATTACAAGTGCATTATATCCAATGGCACTTGCAATATGGTGGACCGGAAATCTGTCATGTTTGTGATGGAGTAACCCATCCGCCGAACTCTAAATCTTCTTTTCTTTATCTATTACAAGAAGTTAATTTCTGGTAGTGGAACAAGAGTTACCTTTCATGGTAAAATGAATATAGAGGCTTCTTTCTCCCCCTGTGTTCAGCTCTCCTTGTCCTTTATCACATCCACATGCACACCTAAGTAAACTGACTACACACCGGAGTTAATCCCAGACTCTGCATCAAGGTATAATCCAAGCCTCTTCATAGTGCCTAATTTGAGCCGGTGTTTGCCAGTGGGGCCACCGGAACTTATTTTTGGGAATCAGCATTTATTTTTCTGCAACAGATACTTACCAAGCGCAAAAGAGGGAAAAACACAGGTTGGAAAGAGGAGGAAGAAAAAGACCAGAAAACTGTGCAAAAAAAGGAGAAAGTAAGAACCTGCAAGTGTGAGATAAAGAGTCTAGTACTGGATAAATGAGGCTTGAAGTGGTTTGAATACTACCAGCCTTGGTATTCGGTGCGAGGATGCTTAATTGTGCTGGCCATTAAAGAGCCTTGAGGTGGTTTGAAGACTACCAGCCTTGGTATTCGGTGCGCGGATGCTTAATTGTGCTGGCCATTAAAGAGCCTTGAGGTGGTTTGAAGACTACCAGCCTTGGTATTCGATGCGCGGATGCTTAATTGTGCTAGCCATTAAAGAGCCTTGAGGTGGTTTGAAGACTACCAGTCTTGGTATTCGGTGCGCGGATGCTTAATTGCACTGGCCACAGGTTTCGGAGCAGAGATTAGGTCACTGGCACTCTATCTTTTAGATACTAAGCGCTCCCTCTTCCGACGTGGCCCCAGTGCTCTCACCATGATCTACAACTTGAAAAGAGAAGGATTCTGCTAGACCTCTGCTAAGGTTTCCTGAGTATGTGTAGCTTTTCTTTGACATAGCAGCTGGTGATTTCTCTTCCTACAAACATGAACTAGGACTGAAGTGAGAAGAACCCTTTATGGAATGTGGATAGCTTTTTAAGCACTAATGTGATCTTAGGCAGATTATTCATAGTGTGTAAACGAATTTTAATGTTTTTTCAATGATCTCAAATAAAACATAAACATGAGTGATAGAGTTACTGTGACTCAAGCGGTTATTAGCAAACAGATGAATTGTCAAAACATAATTTTATGTTGAAACAACTCAAGGCGTCGTTACAAGAACTCATTGTAGGTAGTTGTAGGTAAATGTAACTTCATCCTACAATACTCATTCTGATGGACAGATCGCCAGAGAGAATTATTCTAGTACAATCCATGATAATCATCACTCCATTGTTCCAATATTTTAGAAATTTATTTATGCACCTCCTGATGATATAATATGAATAATTTTCTTTCTGCAATCCTAGACCAGCCGTAATGGCACACAGGTCTTCAAAATTAAGCGGTGATTTCCTCCCACTATCTTGCAATATCTCATTTGGCGACAATCAAGTCTCTGTCACAGATCATTTTTAATATTTCACTGGGATTGGGTGCTTCCATATTCCCAATGAAACTGTCTTATCTTTCACGAGCAAAGCCAATTCCACTTTCTCAGACGTGTTTAGTATCTTTCGCCAATAAGATGACAAGCAGGGATCACAATGAGATAATATGAATAAAAGCTTATATTTGCCCTCGCCCTCTAAGATGTAAATTATCTGTTTTTTTCACACATACTTGCACTTGGATACATGTATAGAAAATAGGCAGCAAGATTTTCAGCTGTTTAACCTTAACCCAGATATGATAACTACCCATGGGGGATATTGCAGAGCCTCTTCCCAGTCCTTGTCTGCCATCAAACCAAGTCTATTTTCCATTTGGCCCTTAATTTAACTAAGGAGTAAAGGGAATTATTAATAATTGTTTTGTACGTCATAGATGCAACCATGCGTAATAGCAGTTATGACAGCAAGCTTGCGTCTAGTGGGGATGCCTCTTGCCCTTCTTGTAGCTCAAACTTATATTTTTTAAGGGCTTTTATGACAAGTGAGCAGGCTAGACAGACGAGCTAAAATAATGGGGCAGATTTAGGAGCCCATTGAGCCATAATATTGTCACATTAGCGTCATTTTTTTACGCTAATGTGGTGCTAGTATGACAAAAACGCTGCACCAGATTTACAAAGTGGCACAATGCATGCATTGCGCTTCCTTGTAACTCCTTTCAACACATTATGCCTGTGCCAGGCATAATATATGCAAGTGGTGTATTTCCCTGTTAGGGGGTGCCAAAACAAATGGCGCAAAGAAATCCAAAAGATTTTTTGCGTCATTTTTTTCCCGCATTTTTAATGCCTGCTTAGAGCAGGCGTTGGAAGGGGGCACACCATGTCTTACAATGGGCCCCTACGTACTGTTCTGGGTTAGCTCAAAACTTTTGGCTCTAACCCTGAACAGTATACATCAATAGCATCAAACATTCTACCGCTATTGCCCCCTACCCTGCACCATGGTGCGCCAAATATTGAATACGGCGCACACATGGTGGCGGTAGTGGGGCACTAAGGGGCGCAAGGAAAGTGGTGCTGCACTGGGTGCAGCACCACTTTTCTTAAATCTGCCCCATGTGTTTTCATTTCTCTTTCCATGGCAATCTCTACCACGCTTGTACATATTGTTTCATGTCTGCTGCTCTGTAGTTTCTAGTTATGTAAGACCTACTGGGTAAGATGTTAACTATGTCATAGCTCAATGTATTCCATCAACAGTCAATCAGCATTCCATTCAGGGCTCTGATACTCTTCTCCCCGGGAAACAGAGGCAGCAGTTAGGACTTTTCTCTGGAACTTGATCCTGGTTCCTGTTAAGAGCTTATGCCCCGAATAATTGATTGGCGCGGCTTCTAGATCGGAGAAGTGTATCCTGTGGAAGTAGAGGACTGGATGGCCAATGGAGTGTTGATTTCTTGGGAAGCTGCTCATCACCTTTTTCTGGCATCCAGGGGGCAGAATAATCTGGTTTATTATCAGATGGTGTCTATTTCAAGGAAGTACCAACTTTTGCAAATCGAAACAGCCCGAGGGGAAGTCATGGCTCTTTTTCATTTCATGCGGTGCTACGCAAAACAGGGGCAAGGGGTAAAATGCCTGAATTCAGGGGAGGCTAATTTTCCGGCCCAGTTTTAAATTATGCACACCAAATGGTCACAAGAAAATAAGGTTAATTTAACCCAGGGGCATCCGTTGGAAGCTTTTGCCCTCAGTTCTAAGGTTCTGCAAGGAGCCCTAATTTTCAAACAATGCAATTGCATGTCCAATGAATGGTATATTACACCCCAGCATTGTTACATGAATGGAACATCGGTATATCTGACCATTGCACTAGATCTTGGAAACCTGATACATGGATTCATATTATCTGGGAATGTAATAGTGTGAAAACTTTTTAGGAAGATGTACTGAGATGAATGTGGGTTTCCTTGGGGAAAAAAACTCACTTAGTGGATTTGAATGCTGTATTTCTAGGCTGCTCAAAGCATCTAGGCATCAGTCCAGCGCGTTGTTGGTGGTTTATTGCAGTGTTACTTGCAAGGTCTACAATCACTGCACTTTGGAAATCTGTTGAACCACCTAGTTTCCAAATGTGTTTAAAGAAAATAAACAAAGTGCACGTTAAGGAGCTGCTCTATGCAAAGTGAGAGGGAAACGGTAGGAGTTTTACTAAGATTTGGGTAACACTGCTCCATTTATCCAGCGGTAAAGTGGGGAATAGAGTTGGCTTAGGTCCTTGTTACTGCTATTGAAATTTTGCACTTTTGCATTGCTTATATTTTTTAATTAGGATTGTTAGGTGGAATGTATATGTGTTTGTTATTTTACACTTGGCACTTTTAAACTGTACACTTGATATTTTAGAGGCTGATATTTTGCACTATGCACTTTCAAGTTATGTATCTGGCGCTTTAGTGCTAAATTTGCAGCACCAAAGGTATTTAAATTCAATCTAGTATTTCTCTGATGCAATCTAAATGTCAGGTAATTGCCCTGAAGGCCATTTTGAATTATATACTTCTTTGCACTCTGCTTTCACTTTGCACCCTGCACTTTATATTTTGAAAACTGTAAAGATGGAGCTATGGATGTTTTTTTAGTGTGTGTATGTATTAAGATGTTTTGCAGCTTTCTTATTTCTTGTAAGTGCCTTTTCTGCACTGTGTTGTTTTTTTAATCTGTTATCCTGCAGGAAACCGGAATAATAAAGAGATTTAAAAAAAAAAAAAGGAATTTGACACGGTTCTCTAAGTCCATCGCCTAGGTAATGCTCCCCAGTATTTCTGCTCACATCAGCACTTTGCAGTGGAAGAGAGATGGCAGTACAGGACATCTGTTCAACTCCTATCCTGTCCCCTGACTGCCTCTGCTTCCCTCCGTCATTTCTTGCTTTCCTAGTGTTCCCTGCTTCTTTGCTCCACTATAGGTGTGATGCTGCATTGCTATGTCAGCTGGAGGGTTAGTCTGACAATTACACCAGGAAAGACTAGATGCTCAGCAGGGATGACCCATGATCTGTGGGTACTTGTATAGCCCAAGGAATCTATAACAAACTCACAGGCAGTCACTGGGGAATACTTGACAATGCATAAAGGACCTCTTACTTTAAAGGCCCATCAGGGAACGAGGCAGCATGGACAGTCATTTAGGGGTCGCAGCTGCGAGCCCTGGCTTGCCCCTTATGACCCCTGGGCTCAGAGGAGGCAAAATGAGTGCCTGGAACACAGGGACTGTTGGTCCTAATGGACGCATAATGAAGCTTCACTTTCCTGGTTTTATGTTCATTATTTTACCACACAAATGGTTGTGTAACAAAAGGGAGTACAATTAGCTGAAATATGTCCATATCTGCAGGCTGAGGTAAGGTCAATTTGTTTCATTGTATGTTGCATGCGTGCTTGCAGGTGAGTGTGTGTTTGAAAGACAGTGTGTGAATGTGTATTTGTAAGCATGTATGTGTGACTCAAAGTAAAGCTCAAATTGCTTGTGATGTGGCTCCCGCTACCCCTGGCGTTTTGGTGAATTGACGTCCATGCGAGGCGGTCACACACACCGCAAGCATGACCTGGTTAATCTGCCTTCATGAGTGGTCGCACCACAACTGTAGTCACCACCATGAGCGAAGGTCTGGAGGACGTGATCCAGAACTAGAGCGCATACAACATTACACCTGTAAGCCCCTGCTCACTTTTTTCCACATAGGATAAGAGGTAGGGTCGGCTTTAGTGCTGGTGGCACCCGGTGCAACAATCTTTTTTGGCACCCAACACCCCATGACCTTCTCCTTGCTTTCCCTCACTATCACTGCCAAAAGTGCCCCTCATTTCTCCATAGGCCCTCTAACATATGTTTCATTTGTTTTAAAGAGCTGGTAAAGGCTGGCTTTAATAATCTACTCAGCTATCCACATGAAATACAGATCAGTTCTTTGCAGCAGGCATATTAACCCTCTGGGATACTTTATGGAGAGTCAAAACTGCCTCTACACAAATCTCCCCTCTCTCTCTCTCTAGCAGGAACATTAATCACAAGAGTAATCATGTAATTTATTTTGCTGCCTGAAAGCTGGACGCACAAGGAACTCTGCAGCAGGTGCTTTTATATTGTATGTTATTGCTAAAGACCGTGACCCCCCCCCCCCCTTCAGGTCAGTGCCCCTTCTCCAGATCAGCGCCCTAGACTGCTTACATAATCTTGCTTCCTAGAATCTGCCTCTCTGGTTTCATCCGTCCTTTTCTTAGTGTTCTGAGATCACCAAATAAAGCCTCAGCACCACTGAAATTCAACAAATAAAATAGATCAATATTTTTTAAAATGTGGTACAAAGTTCCCGACTGAGACGCATTTTTATTCAGGATTTCACAGGTGGGATGGTTGGGCTCGCTCAGTGCAATAAATAGAGGCGTGCAAAAAGTGGGAATTCGATCCATGGTGGTGAAAATAAAGTTTGCACAACTGCACATTATTAAAATGCAAACGTGAAATGTCCCCTTCATTTTCAAAGTACAGCAAAATCTATGCCACAAACCATATATACAAATTTACGATTATAAAAGTATAATATACTCAGCCCATCTTTGTACATAGGGCCAGAATTACAAGCAAGCGGCGCCACTTTCTTGCGCTCCCCTGCACCCCCTAATGACACCATGTGTGCGCCGTATTTACAATACTGCGCCCCATGGCGCATGTTAGGACAACAGTGCCAGACTTTATGACGCTATTGTGGTACTTTGCAGGATTAGCGCCATAAATTGTAGAGCTAATTCTGCAAAGTAAAGGGAGGCCCATTGAAAGGAATGGGCACGTCATTTTAACACCTGCTTAGAGCAGGTGTTAAAAATGACGCTAAAAATGGCTCAGTGAAATGTTGTAAATTTCACTGTGCCATTTTTACGAGCCTCCCTGCATTGGAACGCCCTCCTTGCATACATTATGCATGGTGCAGGCATAATGTGGTGCAAGGGGGCACAGAATGGTGCAATGCAGGCATTGCACCACTTTGTAGATGTCCCGCAGGAGAACGGCCTTCTTAAGACACATTAGTGTAAAAACAAATACACTAGTGTGGCACTAAGAGGTGCTAGGGCCTTGTAAATCTGCCTCCTACGGTTTACTGTTATTGTGACATTTAGGGCCGGATTTACAAGAAACTGGCACAGCACGGTGATGCGCCAAAATCAGTAGCACCTGTTTTGAAACACAGGGCTGCGCTGTATTTACAAGAATACGGTGCAGCCCTGCGTTTCCCCATGCGCCAACGCAGGTATCCTTGCGCCATAGTGCAAGGGTGCCTGTGTTGAGGGGAGTGATTGTTTATGTGCAGGAAGGTGTCCCTTCCTGCACATAAACAATGATCCGTGGCATTTTGCTTCTTCTATGTGTGCTGCAGAGGAGGAATAAAAGTACCCCTGGGGTGGTGTTAGTTTTTGGCGCTGCCACAGATTTACGATTTCTCGTAAATCTGGGGGCAGCGTCAAAAGCAATGGGTGTTGCTATTGAACGCCCACTGCAACACCCATTGCACCCCCCTCTGACACAGAAAACTGCGCCGGAGTGGCCCATATTTACAAGGAGGCGTAAATTCACAAAAAGTGGCTTGCGGTGGCTATAGGGCCTTGTGGATAAGGCCCTTTGTTCGCAAATCGTGTGCCACTGGCTTCAGAAGAGATACATTAAAGAAAGGCTCCCTGTACAATACTACAGACACAGTAAAGAATCGGTTCGTTAAGACAGCAGAAGTAACTGCAACCGTTCACAACCGGCACTGTAATTAAAAGATGTCTTTTACCTTAGCGCCATCTACTGGCTTCAGAAAGAGTTTTTTTAAACTACTGTAACCAATTTAGACGACAACTCGTCCAAGAAGGATGATGTAAAAGTGACGAGGTGAAGTAGAAGAGACTTAAAATATTTCAGCGCACTTTTTAAATTTTAGTACAGAGAGCCAGCATCTCTTGATGCTTGGAGGTCATTAAAAGGGACAGATATTCAGCTTTCTTATTCGTTATTTTTCCTTCTAATTCCAAGGTACAATATTAATAAATCGAATTTATCACAACGTTACTGATCATACTTGCCAGTCATGCTGTAAACGCTTCCGAATAACCGGAAAGCAGTACTGGCCAGTACAAGTAATTTTAGAAAGAGGTGGGCGCAATGTTTGCCCCGGATTCCAGTAAGTGTAGCGAACAAGCATGAATTCTTCAATCAGGTTTCGAGGCGGGTGGGTTGTGGTGCTCGGGGGATTTCTTCCCAAGAAATTTTGAAAAACATGGGTAAAAAATGCGTATTTAAAAAGCACGACTTTCGCATAAATTTGCTTAAAAGTCCATAGGGCACCGGAGGGCACACGTTACACATTCAAACATTTTTCACGGTGTGCCAATGAGACCAGGCACTCCTTAACATTGGATCCATATGTTTTTCAAAAACTTTGCTAAGAATGCAGGCATGTGTCAATACATTCCTGCATAGTGTCATGGACAAAGGTTTGTTATGGGTGCAGGCCATATTAAATTGGTAGCCCTCGATCTAAGAAGGACCTGAAATATACAAGTGCCAGATTTTTTTATTGATACCATCGATATGCAGTGATTGATCCAAATATGACTTCGAGTATGTCAGAATCAGCAAAGGTTGTTACCCTTATGTGAATATCAATTTACACTACACAAGCACCAGAAGTATGCCCTGGATGTGCAATATGTGAAGAATAACTTTCGGTACACCACTGCTAGCATTTGTCCATGTGTGCGCCATATACAAAAAGTACCTTCAGCATGCTGGTGGCAACATTCTGCCGTGGGTGTATCATATGCCAAGAATTACATCCAGGATCTGCACTGTGGCTTGGTTACACCGTATTCAAAGAAGTCCCTCCAGTATGGCATTACCTTCATTTTGGCAAGTGTGCTCTCCCTAACGCCAAGAATTCCCTCCAATACGCCAGAGTAAGCCTGTTGTCACGGATGCCTCTGTAAACCAAAAATTACCTTCAGGATTTCCAGGGCCAGTGGGAGACTCAAAAACATAACAAACTCACACAAAAGCTCTAACACTCACACCCATTCACTTATATTCACTCACTCTCCTTCACATGCGCATTGCCAACAACACTCACTCACTTTTACTTTCACTTACCCCTTCTCTCTCACATACTCACTTTTAGAGAGGCATGTAGAGAACGGAGCGGGTCATTCCATAGAAAGGAAGGAGAGCAAACTATCAATAGATTTAGGTCAAGGTACATTTTAATTTAAGACTTTAGCAATGTTGTGATAGAAGGCTTTTTGACATAGCATGCAATCTCAGGAAATAGAAATGCAGAAGAGTTGATTATTGTCACCTGTGAACACATACTAATGTATTGGTGCATCTGTCGTTGTTCTGTTTGACTGGTGATGCCACTGAACAGTTTATTCTTTATATTATTAGTGTGGGAGCAAAATAGTACCCCATCTTTGAGACACCCCAAAATGTATCTCAATCAGTGTTTCCACATTTCACTGGATTGGAGACTGTGTTAAACTTTAATTTCATGAGGCAATGTGTCCCTGTGTGAAGGCACCTCCCCAGCCATCAAAATCAGAACTACAAATCATTAAGTAAATTGTGGGGCCTACTCAACAATTGAATTCTAGATCCATGAAGAGTTACAGAATTCAAAATGAAAGCAGCACAGAGTCAATACCACAAAGGCTCTCAAATGCAGAGGTGTACAAAGAATGCAAAAATCCGAAATGGTTCTAAGACCCAAGTGGGCAGCAAAACCAGCAGAAAAATGGACAGCATCCATGGTGGAAGAGGAAGGTCTTTTCTGGCTCACCCCTAAAATTGAGGGTGTTAATACATTATTTTCGCATCTAAAATGACAGAGTCTTACTGAGGTGTGAGCAAATGTATCATCAGCGAATTAGAGCACATCAAAAATAAACATCACATTGCAATTTACACCTAAGCCCTAACCCTCTACACAAATAATTATTCAGCACCCTCTATGTTAATGTTGTCCAGAGATGCTAGAACATAACTAAGTACAAGAACTATCTTTTTATGTGAATAAATGGAGCACAGTGAACTAGCATAAAAATCTTGTGAGATGTCACAAAACTGGGGTGGGATAAGGATCTGTTCATCAAGAGCAAAATAACTAGAACAGTAAAAAAATAAACCATCACATCTCAGCATAACATTGCGCTGCAGAGTTTGCTAGGAGAGAAGGTGGGCAGGTGAGGAAAACAGGATGAGTGACAGAAATGACTTCCATCTTGGACAAAATGGTATTTGCACTAAACTATGGCCTACTTAACATACATACCAGGAAAACACCCTGCTACACACCATAGAAAATTTGTTTCAAAAGCAATAACACTATGTTAGTGTATACATGTAAAAGTGAACGTGAAAAATGTATTTAATGATGCACAAAAATATAAGTTGGTAAAAATCTTCTACAATAGAGAAGATTAATTCAATTCTTTTCAACTATGTTCTTGGCTTTTTTTAATGTGAACTGCTGTGTTATGTTGCATGTCCTGATAGCTGGCCCTTTATGTTTGTCAGGTAAAATTTGGGGGAGGAAACTGCATGTATGATTTACCTCACTCATTCTCGTATGTATTTATGTTAAACAGATGCATGGGTGGCATGTTTATAGGGCAATCTGGTCCTCCCTTGATATTTGCAAGGGAGTGTTTGTTAAGGTATTGTGCTGATTTGTTTCTTCCTTGGTCCAAGGGGGCCCTGCAGAGGCATCTCAATAGTTTGGGAGCTTGAATAGAGAAAGTAGTGCCACCAATAATTTTCTTGCTGTAAGCAGGAACAATAAAAGACAGCCGGGAATGTAAGTTCTTAAAATGGGAGTATTCGTGGTTTTCGAGTGAAGGAATTTTGATAGTTTGCCATTTATTACTCTTTCAATGATGCATACTAACTTGAAATAGGATGTTCTTGCAGTTGTGAATCACCGTAGAGCCATGAGAATGAGAGATGTGGGTTTGTATATTTATAAGTAGCCTTGCTGCTGAATTCTTGATTCTTGACTGCCTTCTCATGGTTGAGAGTGGATGCCGTGATATTGTCTGAAATAATAATTATGTTTGTGTCCAAGTGATGTTGATTTTATTTTGTTGAGGAAATCAAAATTGTGGAAGGATGCATCTAAATCTTTTTATTATGCTGACATTTGATTGAGACATGTTGTCCACCTTGAATATTAATGGAAAGTGTAGAGTTGAATACAATTCCACAAAATTTGCGTTTCTTTAGCTATTTTTTGTGATTGTGCCCTTGAATATCGAGTATAAGAATATCATGGTTGTGAGGTTTTGGTTCTTTAGCAGGTAGTCAGAGTCAATGTTTTATACTTGATAACAGTGCTCTTTATTCAGAAATGTCAAAATAAAAACTGTGGTGGTGTATAGCTCATCTTCTTCTTCCCACTCTCCTAGATGCCAGGGGAGGATACCTTGCTGCCGGTCCATCAGAAGAAGGAAATATCAGCAGGTGAGTGTCAAAGTACTTGACAGGACGATCTACTGTCACCAGCACCATGCTTATGGTGAACCTTTCAGCGAGTCTTTTCTTTCTTTCTCACAGTGCCCTGTCTTTATAAGCCTCTATATGCGACCCCTTTGTAGTGCTCCTGAACGCTTCTATCAACAAGCCCCGGAAGTGATCATGAAAAAAAAGAAGAAAGGGAAATAAACAAACAAACTTCTCCTTGAAAATCCCCCACCCTCCCTATGTGGCAGAAACTTTCAGACTTCATTCCTTCAGTTTTTTTCCACCCCGTCCTCCCTGCCCCAGCGCCTCCCCCAGCCACACACCTGCACTAGCCACGCTCCTCCTGGAAAGTTGCTGGGAGAATCAGCCTACCTGCGGGGTTCCTCTGTGCTCGCATCATCTCCCGGAGATGGCAAGTCTGCCCTCGTTTCCTCTCCATGTTGCCCGGTTTCTTTGGTCCGCCCTACCTCCTGATTCTGAGGCTCTGGTCTGGTCGCAGACGCTGGAGCCTCAGCATCTTCCTTTCTCTCAGCGTCGATTCACCATAGTTCCGCATCCATCCACAATGAAGACATCCCAGGATCCTCCACCCTTTCTTTATTGTGGTTCCCACACTGGACTACTCCTCTAGCCCTGCCCCCTCAGCTGTAGAATAGTCTGTCTTTAAAGGAACAGAAGTGTTCCTGTGAAAAAGAAGGTTCTTTTACTAGGGACTCGGTCACATGGCTACAATGGGCAACAAAATATAGAGGGTTAAAATATCAAAAGGTAAGGGCACAGAGGAAAATATAGATTTACTATTCTTAACTCCACATCTATGTCCATTTAATGTTAAGGTACATAGATGTGGAGTTAGTGTGAGGAAATGGGGTGTATTATGTGATGTGGTCATGCAAACTCACAGTGTAATACACTTACCAACCCAGTAGGTTTCATTTGTCAAACCTTTAGCTTAACCCTGGGTACCTGCGGCCCTGCACAGCAAGGCTTACACAAATCAACTACTGTAAAGCATTTAAACAGCACCAAAACAATTGAAGAAAAAAACGACAAGACACACAGGATATCCAGCACCAATTTATAAAAATAGGCTGCAGTTTTAGACAATATAACAAAAACAATCCACCAGAGTGTTCTAGAGATATTTAATTTACTAGGTATAGTAAATCAAAGCATATTACTCAACCGCTAACAAGCACTGGCAAATTGAACAAATTTGACACAGAAACTTTTTCACTAAAAAAAGATGGGCTAGTTCCACTGCAGTCACTTGGAGCCATTGTAGGTGACCAACTCCAGTATGGAGGCAGTCATGGGGACCAGCAAAGTCTTCAGAAGCAGTACCTCCTCAGATGAAGCAGCCTCCAGGCAGTTTCATGCACTTTATTCCATTTCCATGCACTTTATTCCATTTGCAATGGATTGCTATAGAAGTGGTCTTGATGCAAGGGATGAAGGATGCTGAAGATGCTCAAGGATGCTGTGGATGCGATGCGGTTGATCGGGGGGGTTCCTCCTTTGGTACTCTGCACTTAACAATGGTGGTGAGGCCGTCTATGTCACAGGGTTGACATTCCTTGAAGTCCTCAGGTGCTAGTAGTAGTCCAGTAGCCACTGGGCTACCAGTCACCCGGTATCACTGTCACAGCCAAATCCTTCCCTGGGTGATAACTCGCCTTCTGGGTGAACAAGCTGCACTACGATGACTCTCTCAATCAAGACTACAAAAATCCAGAATGCAGCAGCCAGACTCATCCTGGACATCGCCTGACACAGCCACATCTCCTCCCACCTCAGAGACCCACACTGACTCCCAGTCAACAAGCGCATAACATACAAACTCCTGATCCACCCCTACAAGGCACTAAACAACATAGGACTGGCATACCTCAACAACTGCCTTGCCTTCTACGTACCCAACAGACAACCCTGTTCTTCCAACCGCTCTCTTGCAGCCATTCCTAAGATC
The DNA here is from genome assembly GCF_031143425.1 of Pleurodeles waltl. Taxonomy (NCBI): domain Eukaryota; kingdom Metazoa; phylum Chordata; class Amphibia; order Caudata; family Salamandridae; genus Pleurodeles; species Pleurodeles waltl. The sequence continues at coordinate 1,145,551,817 of NC_090444.1, read as the reverse complement.
TGAAAAAGCACAGCAGGAGGAATATCTTTCTCCTGCCTCACAGCCTGGACATGTAACACGCTACCTCTCAAACTCAGGTAGACTGTATCACTGAAGCAGTTCAGGAAAGACCTCAAGACCTGGCTTTTTGATTGAGCAGTACACCTGCAAACTTGAGACCCTATGGGTGATTTGGAAATTACTGATTGATTTATTGATTGACTCTTTTGGGCTCAGCAAACTCAGGTGCAACTTTGAGCATTCGAACATGGTCCTTGGTGTTGCATGACTGTGGTTGGTGGCGGCAGCTTGAATATTCTGGATACCAACTTGCCTCAGCAGCCCTCTCAGCAGAAATGGCACTGAGCTGTGAAAAGGAGGTCTGCCAACTGACCCTTAGAGTCTCTTGGCTTTGGCTGGGCTCTGACAGTGACTTCTCCTTAAGCAGGACAGAGCAGTCACAGTCCCTCTCTTTTGTTAGCCACCAGGCTCAGCAGGTGCAGTCCACACTGATGCAGCCTCTCTTTGCCCGTTTCATGGTGCAGCAGGACAGTCCTTCTTTGGTCCTTCTTCCAGTCTAATTCTGAATTCTGGGTGCCAGGATTGCCCTATTTATGCTTTGAAAATGTCCTAAAGATAGGATGCAGTTGATAGATGTTGGACCTGGCCCTTTTTGCAGGGCTATCCCCAAACTTCTGGTCTTTTTCCTTCTATTTTACTGACCTGCTTTTGTTGGCTTTAGGACTCTGGACACTTTGCCACTGCTAACCAGTGCTAAAGTGCATATGTTCTCTGTCAAAAATGTATTGGTGATTGGTTTCTTAATGATTGGCACATTTGATTTACTAGTAAGTACCTATAAAGTGCACTATGTGTGCCCAGGGCCTGTAAATCAAATGCTACTAGTGGGGCTGCAGTACCGATTGTGCCACCCACATGAGTAGCCCTGTAAACATGTCTCAGACCTGCCACTGCTGTGTCCCTGTGTGCAGCTTTAAACTGACATTTTGACCTGGCAAGTGCACCCACTTGTCAGGCCCAAACCTTCCCTTTTACTACATGTAAGTCACTCTTAAAGTAGGACGAAGGCAGCCCCGTGGGCAGGGTGCAATGTATTTAAAAGGTAGGACATGTACTGGTGGTTTTACATGTCCTGATAGTGAAACAATGCTAAATTCGTTTTTCACTATTGCAAGGCCTATCTCTCTAATAGGGTAACTGGGGATTGCCTTGACATATCTTAAGTGTAATTTTCAATTGGGAGCAGATAGAGATCTCGAGTATGGGGTCTCTGAACTCACAATTTAAAAAAACATCTTTTGGTAAAGTTGGTTTTTGAATTGTAAGTTTGAAAATGTCACTTTTAGAAAGTGGGTATTTTCTTGCTTAACCATAATTTGCTTCTTCCTGTCTGTTGAATACACATCTGGTTCAAGGTCACAGTTGGGTTGTTTGTAAATTCACTATAGACAGTCGCACAAAGGGAGCTGAGGTGAGCCCTGCATAACCTGATGGCCGATCACCAGGCTGATGGGTCTTCCTGAGCTAGAGTGGTGAGAGGAGCTGACACTTGCACTTGAATAGGGCTATGACTGTCTTCACACAAAGCAGTCTCCAACCCCCTAGAGTGTGTCTGGGGCCAGGGCAGGGAAAGGCAGGGTCATTTGCACTACAAAGACTTCTCTTTGAAGTTTGCCTACTTCAAAGACAGAAATGGGTATACGTACTGGGCATCTGACCCCACAGAGTTAGAATCCTTCTGGACTGAGGACATTCTGCCAGGAAGAAGAGCTGGATACTGTAGGATGGACTGCCACTCTGCCCGTTAGGTTGCTGCTTGCTGCTGTTAGAGGGAAATCTGTTAATAAAATGAGACATATCAATTTGACACAGCAATATAGGTTTAATCGATTTTCAGGTGGGAACAACAGGCTGTCTCAACATAGAGGCCATGACTGAAGTTCAAAGTTCTAGTTCACAAGCAGTGGTGTTTATACTGTAAAGACCACAAAAAACTATGCTGACAAGTTCAGCATTGACGTAAGCAAGAACAAGCAGTACAGATAAGATAATAGGGGAGAGGTACCTCTTGACAAGAGTACATGCACGATTATTGGTCACCTCATGGGTGGGTAAGTAACACTGACGTCATTCTCCATCTCTATCTTTTCTGCACAACAAGTGATTATTGTTACATGATGTTCACAGTAGCCCTGCCTTGTGCAAATGCTTATCTGACCCTTATACAGTTCCCCTCACCACGATATGAATGACTTGTGTTTTTTAGGACCTTTGTGCTAAGGCAGGATACACCCTTTTGTTCCACTCTGTTCGTGCTAAGTGAAGATTTTGAAAGCGACAGTTGGTGCAGCTTTAAGGAAAAACTCTCATTCTAATGTGGCTTGTGCCTCTTGTGTGTTTCAGCACAGCTAACTTAACAATGCAGCATGTGTATAAGTTTCCTAAGTAATAAGTGTTTGTCCTAAATATGACCTGCCTTTTCTATTGAACCCACAGTCTGCCTTTTTTTTTTTAAGCATGTCACGTATTAAGCCTTTCACTACTTACGTTAGTTTACAGCTATCCCTAGCCTAAAATGTTTGTATTGGGATTTGGGAACTTATGTTTGTATGTATGTGATGTATATGATGTGTTCCTATTCTTCCTACATCATTTCCCCCTCTAGTTGATTATTCAACTACTTTTCCTACGTTCCCATCTACTAATGAAACTAGGGGAATCACCACATACCCACTACTCTGTCCCTCCCAATTTAGCTGTCATCCTTTTGCAACATGCTATTATTACCTGAAAAATAAGACACATCAAGAGCAACAACACGATCAAAGGCAACAAGGCCTTGAACAACCCCAACATCCAGGACGGCACCCATTTGAACCAGCCCTCGAATCACCCATCAGTGGCACCCCCCTCATCAATCATTTTCTTTTGTAGATCATGCAATGTCTGAATGGCCTGAGTTAATGTCCCATTGTCCGCATCATGGGCCGGCACATAAGTACAACAGGCCGATCCAATCTTCTTACACACCCCTCCTTACATGGCCGTCATTAAATCCAGTACATATCTGTGTTGCATTACTAGCAGCCTAAGGGCTCGAAGTTCTTCCTTGATAGCATTGAACCCATCTTCGTTTGCATTTATGGTCTTCATCAATTCAAAGCGTGTGATCTGCAGCCAGCGTGCAATTGCTTTCGCCTGAATAAATGGTAGGATGCTGCCAAAAAAGATTTGGGCATCATTAAATAGTCTATGTTCCTGTGGAAAGTCCTTACACACTGCAGAACCAAAAACCTCAGCAGCTCGTTTTGTCCGGTAATGGTGAAGCAAGGTTGTTGGACGGCTCATGGGATGGTCAAGTAAGTAAGAGATGTCCACACCTGTTATCACCAGGGAGGGGGTGTGCAAAGTCACTAGGGAGCAGAGGCCATTCCAGTTCGGGGGTAGTTGCATGTGGAGCTGGGCCCCACACATCCAGTAATGATCCATCAGGCTGGAGGTGCCGCCCTGCATATCAGCGTTGTAGGTGGTGATGTTGCAGTTGAGGTTACTTCCCACCTTCACTGGCCCATTCCCTCTGAAACAAAGAGAAAACTGTGTTAATTTCATTGCTATTCTAGGGTGTATGGTAGTTCCTGTCCATGTATATTTCTGTACGTTTGCATCCCATATTTCCTGACATTGGCCTATTATCTTATTAAAACTTAGTGGACCTTGTGTCTCAGTGCCATTCCATAATGATATTGCTCTACATATGACTTTGGCATCGGTATGCCATTTATCATGGGCAAATGCTGATCCTGTGATACTAAGAACTGGCCTGCCTGTGCAATCAGGGGGCAGGGGTTTAGCTAAATAGTTACTACATTCAGATGATGGGTAAGACCTTCCAAAAATACCTTGATGTAATGCCCCTTTTTCCCAGTCTTAGTGAGACCTTTTTTGCCCTGCTTTCTTCATTTTTGATATCTCTTCCATTATCTCTTGTTTTCCTGTCAGGACTTATAGGACGTCTGGGGTGGTGTCAAATCTAGTTGTGTTAACTAGTTCAGTAACAGGACTAACGTGAGTTGGTTGTAGCTGTGCTCTCATTCTACATAAAAATAGGTGCAGGAGACAATGTGTAATTTTTGGGGATACTTTTATTGGTAGATGCAATCTATCTACTCCAGCATCATGGGGGATGAGAGAGCATACATAACAACTGGTGTTGGACGTGGATGTGCCTATACTATGCATGTGCTGATACCACATATTATCAAACAAAGCATTATGGAGAGGGTGATGGTCAATATCATTATCAACAGTTCTACGCATGCGTGTAATAATTGATATAGGATAAAAAAAAAATCCAAGGGCTAATAACATCAATATCAGTGCACCGAGGAGGAAAAACAAGCATAAAATACATAACTGGAAAGAAGAATTGTCTAATATTGGAGCTTGAGAGGGAGGCTTTACTCCGGTTGCTTCTCCTGTTCTCCCCCCTCTTTTTCCTGCTCGGTGTCCAAAGTGATAGATGGCATGGTCCAGGCCAGGCGGATGTCCTAGAGGTGGTTCCATGGTTTGTGGCCTTGGACTTTCACTGCTGCAGTCGTGCTGTCTGTCACTGGGAAGGGTCCATTGAATTTGCAGTCCTTCCACTTTCTGACAAAATTGCGAATATATACTAAAGTTCCTAAAGGTAATGGTGTTTGTTGATCCTTTACAGGAGATGCGTGGGCGTGCTTCTTGGCTGCACGTGTAACCTGTTTAGAGAAGAACTTTGCAACTTTGGTTAGCTCAGACATGTATTCATTCATTTCAGTTTGTACAACTTCAGGTACACTCTCAGTCTCCAACTTATGTCTAGTTGATGGCACAAATGTGCTCATTGTTCTACTTGTCACTATTTGATGAGGAGTCAAATGGTGATCTGATCCTGGGGTATTTCTCAAAGCAAAGAGTGCTAAAGGGAGGCAGTATAGCCATTTCTTTTTTAATGTCACACATAGTTTACTTATTTTGTTCTTGAGGAGGCCATTAAGGCCCTCCACAATTCCATTGCTTTGCGGATGATAAGCTGAGGACAATTTGTGTGTTATTCCTAACAAGGTGGTGAGGTGAGAAAATATATTATTGACGAAGTAGGTGCCATTTTCGGATCTGATCCCCTCATGGACACTCCACCGTGGTATTACCTCATGGATAAAAAAATTAGCAGCAGACTTGGTATCACAGTGAACACAAGGTCCTGCTTCAATCCACCTTGAGAAGGGGCAGACTACAACTATAAGATAGCGATAATGATTGCATCTGTCAATCATATCAATGTAATCAATGTGCAGTTCCTTAAAAGGACCTTGTGGGTGAGGTATTGTGGAAGCTATTATCTTAGAGGTGGGACTTGGTGAATACTGCTGGCACACTGTGCAGGTGTGTATGTACATTGTAATCATCTCATGTAAGTTAGGGACAAACCAATCCTGATGTATTTGGAGGGACATATTGTCTCTAGCAGTATGTGAAGGAAGATGTAGCTGGTTTCGAGCTATCAGTAGCAATGCTTGGGGCATGACAGGCTTCCCTGTTTATATTTGTCTGTATATTAAATCTGTTCTTGTCTGTGTGCATCCTCTGGCTTCCCACAACTGTTTCTCATGCTCTGGGGCCTTTTCTTGTATCTCTCTTATATGCAGATGAGCTGTCTCTGTGTAATGTCTGGATGCATTCAAAGGGTCTGAAGGTGTCAATGTCTCACTAGGTAACAAAACAGTGGTATGTGTGTCACTAGAGGGCATGTTGCTGCATCTTTGGCTGCCCTATCAGCCAGAGCATTTCCACAGGACATAAAATCCTGACCATTAGTATGAGCTGCGTATTTCACTACTGCAACTGCATGTGGCAGTGTTAAAGCTTGTATCAAGTCCTCTAAAAGGGGGCGGTGCATGACAGGGCTTCCATCAGACTTGAGAAATCCCTTTCTGTTCCACTGCATAATGGTGGAATGCACTGCCGTAGTGACATAGGCTGAATCAGAGTATACTGTTATTTTTTCTCCTTCCGCTTGTTTGAGGGCTGCCACTAAAGCTACTAACTCAGCAGCCTGGGCTGAATATTGAGATGGCAAAGTTATCTGTTCGGTTATCTGCAGTGTCTGAAGAGTTGTGCTGCATCGCTCTGACCACTGCAGCACCTGTATGTCTTACCCCTGTGTTCTGATCTATTGTGGAAGACCCATCCACAAAATATACAACACTACCTGGAATGGGGTCTTCTGTTGCTTGGCTACACTCATCTGGAGTATATGTGGCACAATCATGGGCATCATCGTCAGTGTCTGAAATGGGGTGTGCAAAGACGGTAGCAGGATTGACCATGTGGCATTTAACCACCTTCAAGGATGGTAATGATAATGTTATCTCATAGCCTGATACTTTCTCTGTTGTTAATGTTGTTTTAGCTTTCTGAATTATTGTTAACACAGCATGTTCAGTATACAGTGTCAGAGGTGAACCCATGACAATGGGGGCACTTTTCTCTACTGCAAAGGCTGCTGTGGCTAATGCTTGTTTACAAGGGTAATGGCTTTTCATGACAGAATCAAGTAGGCCAGTAATACATGCAATTGGTTTGTGGCCTAAAGGATACTTTTGGGTGAGGACAGCCGTCATCACCTGTCCATTACAGTGGCAAAAAAGAAAAAACTCTTTGTTGTAATCTGGTGTTCCTAACACTGGTGCATTTGTTATCTCTGTTTTTAGCTTACTGAAGGTTTGTTCCATCTCTCTAGTCCATGTTATCCTGTCTTTCTGTGTTTTCGCCTGTTTGATAGATGCAAGCAGTGGGGATATTAAAGTACTGTAGTCAAAAACCCATTGTCTGACATAATTACATAAGCCTAGGAACTTCTGCATTCCTTTCACAGTCTCAGGCTCTGTCATCTGCCGAATGGATTCTGCTCTCCCGGGCATAATTCTGCGGCCTGATGCTGACAGTAGTTGCCCCAAGTATTAAACTTCTTCCTGGCAGTAATGTAATTTGTCCCTGTCCACCTTGTAACCTCTTTGAGCAAGGGTGCACAACAGGGACACAGTGTGCTTTCTACACTGCTCCTCTGCTGGACTACAGATCAGTAGGTCATCGACATACTGCAACACTGTGCTGTCACATTGAAAATTGGTGAGGTCATTCTTGACCGTCCTGTTAAAGACACTATGGGACTCACAGTACCCTTGAGGTAATCGGGAATGAAGGTACTGTGAACCGCGATAGGAAAATGCAGTCAAATAGTGACTGTCTTGGTGCAGGGGAATGCTGAAAAATGCATTCTTCAAGTCTATGACTGAAAAGTATTTAGCATCTTGGGGTATGTTGGTTAGGATGATGGAAGGGTCAGGTACTACAGGGAATTCTGGTATCACTATGTCATTAAGGGGACGCAGGTCTTGAATCATGCACCTCAAATTTCCCTCGGCCTTCCTTATAGGGTAAATTGGGGTGTTGCAGGGGGATACACCTGGGTATATGACTCCCTACTCCACCAATGCGTGTATAACAGGTGCAATGCCCTCCTCTGCTTTTTTGGATAGAGGAGGGTATTGTCTCACTCTTGGTAGTATTGCTCCTTCCTACAAAATTATTCTGAATGGTACTGCTGTGCGGGCGAGGCCTACATCATAAGGGCCTTTTGTCCACAAGTTGGAGGGTACCTGAGCAAGGTCATTATCTTTGATAGGACTGGTGCCATTTATTGGTATCACAGGCTTTGTCCCCAGTGTGGTGCGTAGTGGTACACTGTTTTGAAAAACAATCTCTGTCCTTCTAAGGTCATCAGCAAACAAATGGTCATCTGATATGTCGCCCACCTGTATGTTGGGATCATAAAAGATGACACATGCCCACATCGCACCAGTGTGGTCACTTGCCATCAGTGTCCCATAGGTGGGGGACACTTCTAGAGCCTCTATTTCCAGAATGAGGTATTTTTCTAATATTTCAAAATAGGGGCCCTGTCGTCTAAAGAGAAAGCTCTTGGGTAATTCAACTAGTTTCCCTGTCAGTTCTGGTGTTTCTGCTATGATGGTGTACAATGCTCTAGTAAAAGCTAAAATGTCTACAGGTCTGGGTCTAACTTGGTTACCATCTGGGGGGTGTGTAACCATTGTCATGATGCGTGTACTAGATACTCTAGGTGTCGAACAGATCATAGTCCCATCCTCTTCAAAGTGAATAGTCATGTTTAATTTTGCCATGAGATCACGTCCTAGCAGATTAGCTGGTGCATTTGGGGCGAATAAGACACACCCATCAACATACCTTCCCCCTATTTCCATCTCCACAGGTTTAGTGAATGGAACCCTCATTACAGCCCCGGAGAACCCCTGTGTGTCCATTGATAAAATTGACAAATGGCAGTCCCCTCTCACGGATAGAGGACCTAGTGGCCCCTGTGTCAATGAGAAAAGTGTACTCCTTGTCATTTATGGCTACCATCACAGTGGGTTCCTCGTCTGACCTGTGGGTTACCGATAAGACTGGACACATGAGACTTCTCCTTGAGCACCTTCATTGGGCAAATCCTCCCATGTAGTTTTGCAGGAATGGGTTTCCTCCCCTGACAGTTACCCCTCCTTGTAAGTTCTGGTGCTGCAAGGTGGGCTGCACTGTCTGCTATGGCCCATGCAGTATTTGGGGCACTGATTACCGTAACTGCTGAGGCTGTATCTGTGGTTGAGGCTGCAGTAGTATTTGGGACTGTGGGAGATATATCACTTGTGGACTCGTGGCAGGTTGTGCTACAATGCCACAAGGCCGTGCCATTTGTTGGCCATAATTTGCCCTTGTCTGGTTGCTAAGTTCATCTTCCTTTTTAAACCTACAGTCTCTAATGAAATGTCCTGTCATCTTGCAATAGTGGCATTTCTGTGAACTCTGAAATGTGTTTACTCTATTACCCCCAACCTTCGTCGCCCTCCTCTGCCATTACTCCTGTTATTGCTTCTCTGGGCATACTGGTAGGGTTGCATTGGGGTGCCTGAAGGGGGCACTCCCAGGGACACTGCAGCTAACTGGGTGGTGGCAGTGCCCATATCTTCCTGTTTTTGTAGCCAGTTTCTGCTGGACCAATTTAGCTACTGCTTTCTCTATTTTATCTTTCTCGCTCTTTTCCTTTTCTTGTATCTTCTTACAAAAATGTATTATGTGTGCTTGTATCTCTATCCATGGTTTGGCCTCAAAGGTCACAATATTATCTAATTTATCCTGCACTTCAGCTGGCAGACCCTTTTTCACTATATTATAAAATAGTATTGCATTCCGTCCATTTACATCCCAACTCTCCCCCACTTCCTGTGTCCATTTTTCCTTCATTCTGCTAAGGAATTGGGCTGAGTCCTCATTTGGCTGCATTGTTTGTGCCATAAGGGTCCCAATGTCTGACCTGTCTAGATACATTTTTCTCAGTTGTTTCCAAACAATTCCCCTTACTCTATTAAAGGGTGCCCCATCACATTTTGGGTTGGTCAATGTCACGTCCTTTACTCCTGCCTTTGTGAACAGTAGGTCTGTCTCATCTCCTATAAGGTTACTTAGTACACTCTTAATGTCCCCTATTGCAAGAGTAATCCCTGCAGTATGTTTTTCCAGAGCTGCTATACATTTCCCAGCACCCTCCGCAAGTTGTGGCAACTATTTTTGAAGATTTTCTTTGTCCATCTGGGGCCATGGTATATAATGAGGCGCCCCTGGGCCCTTGAATATCAAGGGCAGTTGTGACAGGACTGTAGTCCTATTGCCAGTAGGGTAACGAGAGTCATACTTAGGAGCATATTTCTGCCACACTCTTAGACTTTTCTGCATATAGGGATAATCTCAGTAAGGATCCCCTATGCCCTGAAAAATGTACATTTCTGCATTAGCCATGTCTCGGGGTTCAAAGGAACCCTCTCGCGGCCATGGTGTCATCTGTGATGCCAATCCTTCTGTCCAACCTGCTAGGTTGTCAGTAAAAGGGACAACATTATACCAACTATTTTCATACTGAGCTACTATTTCTTTGGGCATCAAATTATTGCCAGGGCATACAGGGAATGCATGTGCCATGTCTTTCCACAGTGTAATTTTTCCTGCCATATCAAATGTTCCCTTTCTCTCATATGGGCGTGCATGCGCCCCATCAAATACTAATCTCTGTAATTCTCTTGGCTTCTTTTGTAAAGTCTGTCCTGTCTTATTGTTTTCTTCTCCTTCACAGGCATATTGTGAATGTTCCCTGTTATGATCCTCAAGAAGGGACATTCTTTTAACATGTTCAGTGATGTCATCTAATGCCCCCTCTGATCCTTTGTATGATTTTTCTAAATCCAGATCTTCTTCACCTAAGCTGCTTTGTGTGGCGACCGTGTCCTCTAGTCCTTCTTGTTCAATCATTTGTAGCCCAGTGAGGGCCCTTGACTGCCTCAAGGGCCCTTCCTCCTTTTCCCAAGTCGCTCTTTAGTCTACCCATCCATCTTCCTGCAGTGTGACCCCCTTGCCTACACTAGTCTCCTCTGCTCCTGGGTGCCTGAACCTCCAGCACTCTGTGGGAGGACTTTCTGGTGTGTAAGCTAACCTTCTTGTCTCATTTGTAATGTTGATACTTGGTTTTTGCAAAACACCTTCTTTTTTCTAGCCCCATCCATTCTATGTGCCTCTCTCGACCCCTCATTAGGGATACCTTCATTTTTCCTAGTGGGGGACATCTTGTCCTCTAAATGAAGTGTAAATGTGGCATCTACTGTTCCTATGTATTTAGTACTGTCCCCACCTAACATTTCCCGTGGTATACTGGCCATTTGAGGACATGGAGATGGGTGGACATATTTTCTATGTTCAGAAAAAGATTTTAATGGTGGGCTATACTCGGGGTCTGTATATCCCACAGCAGGGGGATGTGAAGAGGTGGGTAGTGAGTGTGGGGTACCAGGTTGCATCGTATACATGCCCTGTACCTTTGCACTGCCTAACCCTAATTGCACGTCTTGATAGGGGGGTGGAGGAGCCGAAAGGAGGGTCTGAGGCTTTGTATTTGACTCATTCATATTTGTTTCATATAGGACCCTTCATAGGTCTAGTGTGATCTTCCTTTTCTCTAGTTTATATCCCTTGAATTTACTCTGTAGGAAGGTGGCCATGTGCTCTATTGTTGTATTATCAAATGTGCCCTCTTTGGGCCAAGCATGTGCAAGTTTTAATGTTGCTTTGTGCCATTCCTTACAGTATTTTCCTATCCTGTCCTTGTCTCCTGAGAACACTTTAACCATGTGTTCTAAAGGAGACCCCATGTCTGTTTAGTGAACTTAATCCTTTATACTATATGGTTTACACTCTAAATGGACTTCTATTTACTTCCTGGGGTATTTCCAGACTTCACATAAACTGTTACTAGGCTGTGAAGGTAAACATTAAATATATATATATATATCCCTAATCTCTGAAAGACTTTGTTCATTTATATATATATTAGGTAGGTGCATTTATGTGTGGCCTAAGTGGTTTGTTTGCCTGACACAACAAACTATAATGTTATTGTGATATATATACATGTTTATAAGTTACTCATATCCTACAATCCACACTGGGAGGTCCCTAATAAACCTCTAGGGACCTCCTAGAGGTTTAATGCTAAATATGAGTCTGTTATTATTGCAGGGAATTCACATGACTGTTGCCCATGGTTCCACTGAAAAATTGCAGTGACTTCAATATATTCACTTTCTGGCCACAAGGTGGCATCATAGTCACACATGAAAAATTAAATGGAATATTTTAGAGGCCTTCAAAGGGGTGCCTCATTCTTGGAAAGACAACTGCAACAGGTTTTGTAGATTTTAAAACAAACTCTTTTATTCTAATTATGCGAAGGTCCTGTTCACATCTATCTTAAAGGTAGTTAAATATATTTGTATGTATAGTAGCTGATAATTCTTCTTCTATTTGTATACCCTCAAGATATGTGTATATGTCCCAGTCTATACTGTTTGATAATTCATCTTTCCTCCAATCTTGAGGCTCTATAGTTTCATAATGGGGATAATAGTTAGTAGTGTCAGTATTTGTTATGGGGTTCATGAGGCTACTACACTCCATTTAACTTGGAGGACAATGTCCTTATATTAGTTCTTTGAATAATTATTTCTAATTGTCTAACGGGCATTTCTCTTATGTCAATGTAGGTTGTTTTAAGGCCTAGAGGTGATATACTATAAATACCTAGACATTCATAAACTTCTGACTTAAAAATAAATGATTCTATGGTATTGATATTACTGGTCTACTAAGGTCAGTTCTGTTGCAGAGGGCGACAGCCTGACCGTTGTAAAAATGAATAATTATTTCAGGGATGTGGAATTAATTAGTTGACTTTTTTGGGACATTTGCTAAATCCAGTCAATTAATTTACTTTTGAGTATACTGTTATAACTTAATCTTCATAAGAATAGGAGGTCTGATACTTATTCCTAAATTATACACTAAATAACATAAACTTATATATTGACATTATTATGTGGCCACATTTCTATCTATACATGCATATATATATACACAGTAATTCTTAATTTCATACTAGGGCAAACAAAATACTACTGGTCACTTCCCTCCGGATTCATAGAGGGGACAACTTTTCACTATTTGCAACTACAAATTGTGACTTCCAGACTTAAGGTCTGGGTTAGGTTGACTTGAGTGTTCTTTAGAACATACACTGATTGCTCAGCCCCAAGTCCAACACTACTCTTGACCACTTTTGACTTACTTAGTCAAGTTCCCTGTATCTTCCGGACATACCACCGGGATCCCTTAATATTGTATCAATTCATACACAATCTTGCATGCAAACACCAAAATTATATACATTACAGTGTCAAAATTATAAATATCTTTATAAAATAAAAGGAACAGACCTCGTACTTTGTCCACCTTACTACCATCACCTGAGTCCCATCTGTCCCCATGAAATCAGAGATTTTTACTTAAATGTTGGCATCTCCCTTACCTCTTTAAAAAGTGTGCAAATCACCTCGTGGAGACAGGCAGGAACCCTAGTCCAGCAATTGGTGAGATCAAAGTAGAGCTCCTGGCTTAGCTGGCCAATATGTTAGAGGGAAATCTGTTAATAAAATGAGACATATCAGTTTGACACAGCAATATAGGTTTAAACTATTTTCAGGTGGGAACAACAGGCAGTCTCAACATAGAGGCCATGAATGAAGTTCAAAGTTCTAGTTCACAAGCAGTGGTATTTATACCGTAAAAACCACAAAAAACTATGCTGACAAGTTCAGCATTGACGTAAGCAAGAACAAGCAGTACAGATAAGATAATAGGGGAGAGGTACCTCTTGACAAGAGAACATGCACGATTATTGGTCACCTCATGGGTGGGTAAGTAACATTGACGTCATTCTGCATCTCTATCCTTTCTGCACAACAAGTGAATATATGTTACATGATGCTCACGGTAGCCCTGCCTTGTGCAAATGCTTATCTGACCCTTACACAGTTCCCCTCACCAAGATATGAATGACTTGTGTTTTTTAGGACCTTTGTGCCAAGGCAGGATACACCCTTTTGTTCCACCCTGTTCGTGCTAAGTGAAGATTTTGAAAGCGACAGTTGGTGCAGCTTTAAGGAAAAACTCTCATTCTAATGTGGCTTGGGCCTCTTGTGTGTTTCAGCACAGCTAACTGAACAATGCAGCATGTGTATACGTTTCCTAAGTAATAAGTGTTTGTTTGTCCTAAATATGACCTGCCTTTTCTATTGAACCCACAGTCTGCCTTTTTTTTTTAGCATGTCATGCATTAAGCCTTTCACTTCTTACCTTAGTTTACAACTATCCCTAGCCTAAAATGTTTGTATTGGGATTTGGGAACTTATGTTTGTTTGTATGTGATGTATATGATGTGTTCCTGTTCTTCCTACATCACTGCTTCTGTCCTGGAAGTGAAAGGACTGGGCTTTGCTTTCTACACCCTGCTTCCAAGGCTTGGACTGAGCTTTCCTCCTGTTAAGAAGTCTCAGAGACATCAAAGACTTCACCTGCCAGCACCTGGGCTCTCTTGCTGAGAGTCCTGACTTGCCAAGTGGTGCCAAATCCAGTTCCAGGGCCCTTGGGAGTGAGTTCTGGTGCAACAAAGAAGAAACTAGTGCATCGACATCCAGAACGACTTCAGGATCGATGCCGCTCACTGACTCTGTGCAGCTGCCTGCACTGGAGCTGTGTTCCTTGCTGAGTGTAACGACTGCAATCACCACTGCAGGATCAATGCTGTTGCAGCGTCTCTGAAGTCCAGCTACAGCGTGAGTCCAGAGCGCCATGTCACTGATGTCTGTGGCACCTGACTCCACCACAGCACCTGTGGTCCCATGGTGTGATTGCGACACCACAAAGTGGATGCCTCACGTCTTGACCTGCTGGATCCATTGACCTCTCCTAGTTGTAAGGAACTGATGCCTCACCACCAATGCCGTACCACCTCCCCTGCAACCGTAAGGCTACTGCCTAGCAGTAAGGAACCAATACCTTACCTCCCCGGTCACAGTAAGGAATCGATGGTGCAATGTCTTAGTTTCTTCATTGTTTTCCAAGGTTCTGGACCTGCTGTCTGTGTGACTCCGTGAGCAGACCACACTCACTCACGAGTGGCATTGGACTATTGGAAGTGACTCTGTCAAGACGCCGTGATAGCCCCAGTTGGAGCTATTGTGTTTCTAAGTGCTACACTAAGAATTAATCTTTGAAAATTGTTAACTCATCTTTACTTGTGTATGTTGGATTTTTGTCATTTTGGTCTTGTTTTTTCTCAGATAAATATTTGCTATTTGTCTAGACTAGTGTGGAGTATTTTTGTGGTGTTTCAATGTGTGTGTGTACAAATACTTCACATATTGCCTCTGAGATATGCCGGACTGCTCGTGCGAAGCTACCAAGGGGGTGAGCAGAAATGATCTTAACTGTGTGACTCCCTTACTCTGATTAGAGTGAGGGTCCCTACTTGGACAGGGGGTAAACCACTGCCAACTAGAGACCCCATGTGAGACCTGACAGTCTAAGGGTGGTCATCCCCCAACTTTTTGCCTGCCTCCCTCCACTTTTCTGACTCTGTTTTTGCTGGTTTTAGGACTCTGCACACTTTACCCTTGCTAACCAATGCTAAAGTGCAGATGCTCTCTCCCTTAAACATGGTAACATTGGTTCATACCCAATTGGCATATTTGATTTAATTGTAAGTCCCTAGTAAAGTGCACTACCTGTGCCCAGGGCCTGTAATTTAAATGCTACTAGTGAGCCTGCAGCACCGATTGTGCCACCCACATAAGTAGCCCTTTAACCATGTCTCAGGCCTGCCATTGCTAGGCCTGTGTGTGAAGTTTCACTGCCACTTCGACTTGGCATTTAAAATTGCTTGCCAAACCTTAAACTCCCCTTTTGCTACATAAAAGTCACCCATAAGGTAGGCCTTAGGTAACCCTTAGGGCAGGGTGCTATGTAGGTAAAAGGCAGAACATGTACTTATGTGTTTTATATGTCCTAGTAGTGAAAAACTGTGAGGCCTGCTCCTTTCATAGTCTAGCACTGGGACTTCCCTCATATACTTTTGAGTGGTAGATTCTCATCTGGAAGGAGTAACCAGGTCATATTTAGTATGGCCAGAATGGTAATAAAACATCCTGCTTAGTGGTGAGGTTAGATTTAATATTACTATTTTATAAATGCCACTTTTAGAAAGTGGGCATTTCTCTGCACTTAATGCCATCTGTGCCTTACAGTCTGTCTCCAATCCATGTCTGGTTTGTGCTGGCTGACAGCTCCCTTGTGCATTTCACCCAGACAATCACACACACAGGACACTTAGTCACAACTGCATTCACCTGCATACTGCATGAGTCTTCCTGGGCTGGAATGGTGGAGGGTCTCACATTTCAAAGGCCCGTGGCCTACCCTCACACAAAGGATTGATAACACCCCACAGGGACACAGGAAGACATGACTGCGCTGAAAGGGGAACTTGTGCACTTCAAAACCACTCTTTGAAGTCTCCCCCACTTTAAAGGCATTTTTGGGTACATAAACTGGGTCTCTGACTCCACCAACTCAGACACAGCTGGATCTACACCTGAACTCAGTCAGAGGAGCTGCCTGGCTGCACAAAGGACTCATCTGAACTGCTTTGCTTAGAAGGACTGCTGCACTGCTGCTGTCTTGCTGCCTAGCTGGCCTCTGACTTTGCTGGGAGGACTCTGCCTTCCCCAAAAGTCATCTCCAAGGGCTTGGATTGAGCTTGCCTCCTGTTTCTGAAGTCTCAGTGCCAGCAAAGACTTCACCTCTTCAAGAAACTCCTTGTGTGTCGAAAATCAATGCAATGCCTCCAGAAATTGATGCAAAGCCTGCCTCGTGGCTGAGAAATCTCCGCACAGCCAACCGGAACGACACAGCACTGACTTCCTGGCTGGAAATTTGATGCAGTGCCTGCCTGGTGACAGAAAATTAGACGCTTCACCTACCAGATTGCGCAGCGCCTGCTCCTTCTTCCAATGCGTCAAGGATTTTCAATGCATCGTCCCTGGGAGTCAAAATATTCCCGCATCGCAGTGAGGAACCACAACTGCATGCCAAAAAACAACGCAAACCCTTGCAGCGTGGAGAGAAACGACGCATCGTATGTGATGTACCAGAAAATCCAACGTAACACCTTATTTTCCCAAGCATCTTCTAATGTGCGGTCGTCGTACGTCATTATCTTTGATGCATCCCAGGTACTGTGTGTAACAAAGAAACAGCTGTTAATTTCTGAGGATTGAGACTCTTTCAAACCTTTTAAAGTGATATTTTAAATTGTGCTTATTGGATTTTTGTCTCTTTGACCTTATTTTATTCAGATAAATATTATCTATTTATCTAAACCTGTGTGGTGTATTTTTGTGGTGTTTTCACTGTGTTACTGTATGATTTATTGCACAAATACTTTACACATTGCCTTCTAAGTTAAGCCTGACTGATCAGTGCTAAGCTACCAGAGGGTGGGCACAGGATGATTTGGATTGTGTTGTGATTTACCGTGACTAGGATTGTGGTCCATACTTAGACAAAGGTGTATACCTCTGCCAACTAGAGACCCCAATTCTAACACCCCATTTCTAGCAGTAGCCAATAAGCTACCAGGTTCCCTCCCTCCTGATGACCACTTCCTGGGAAGTGTGGCATCTGGCTATCCAAGATGCACTGTTCTGCCCCCTCCCAACATGGCAGAACCCCTCTCTCAGCTTAAAGAGCTCCCTAGCCCAACACAGAGGGGTAGCTACCAAGGGGGCCTGACACCCCTGGAAAAACGGTTTGACAACAGAAATCCCCTCTCTTTCCCAGGCGCCTGCTAACCTGTTCAAACAATGGGCCAGCACCTCTCCCAAGTGTTTCCCATTTGCTCTTCAAAGTGGTTTCAGCTTTGAATCTTGCCTTTTCAGCCAACACCTTTGTGGCTTCCTACAAGTAGGTGGTACACGTCTTTGCAGTGCAGGCCCCTATTGTTTCCTTTCCTGGGAGCTACTCGTGTTTCTCCCTAGGAGGGCAGAAAGCTGTCTGCAGGGTAGACTCTGAGTACAACGGTAAATGGGCACTAGACATTTTGGGCAATTAAAGTAGTAACTTCTAAAGTTACATTAAATTCCAGTGACATTAAATTCAATATAAAAATTAAATCAAATTTAATGCGCTGATTCTTTTGATTCCCTACAATGCCAACTTTAGTAGCACTCAGGGCTCAATAGGCCTTCCTTAGGGGCGATATATATATTGATATATATATATATACATATATATGTTAGAAATGGGGTCTTTGGTTGACAGTCAGGTTACCCCCCCTGTTCAAGCAAGGACCCTCACTCTAGTCAGGGTAAAAGAGAATCACCCTCAGCTAACCCCTGTTACCCCCTTGGTAGCTTGGCAGCGCAGTAGGCTTAACTTCAGAGTGCTAAGTGTAAAGTATTTATACCAACACACACAGTAACTTCATGAAAACACTACAAAATGACACAACACCGGTTTAGAAAAATAGGAAATATTCATCTAAACAAAACAAGACCAAAACGACAAAAATCCACAATACACAAGTCAAGTTATCAATTAAAAAGCAAAAAGAGTATTTATGTAGTTTAAAACACACACTAACACTGTTAGTGTGAAAATGTACCTTGGCCGTGTCAAAAATAACCCCGCATGGGCGAGTGTGCATCAAAAAGGGCTTGCAATGCGTTGATTTCACTCACAAGTGAGACCTTGCGTCATTTCTCCTTTCATCGGGTCGGGGTGCGTCGTTTCTCCTCTCCGCAGGAGTCAATCCGGTCAGCACTCTCGGGTCCGGGCAGGCCTTGTGTTGTTTTTACACGCCCAGTGGTACTTGCGTTGGAAATCCAGCTGCACAATGATCTGAAAACCACACAACGCGGGTTGCGATCTCCCAGCCTCCGTCAGCGATGCTGCGCGTCATTTCTCCAGCTCCGTGCATCAATTCTTCGGTCGCGTTTCGGGCGAGGGTTGATTTTCAGCCGCAGAGCCGACGGCACGTTGTTTCTTCACCTGCAGATCGGAGTTGCGTCGATCTCTTCCCCGCACGGTGCTCTGTGCGTGGATTTCTTCCTTGGCAGAGTAAGAGTCTCTCCAGAGACTCCAGGTGCTGCCAGAGAGAAGTATTTGCTGTCCCTGAGAGTTCAAACAACAGGAGGCAAGCTCTAAATCAAGCCCTTGGAGATCTTCACAAGATGGAAGGCACACAAAGTCCATTCTTTTCCCTCTTACTCTGGCAGAAGCAGAAACTGCAGGATAGCTCCACAAAGCACAGTCACAGGCAGGGCAGCTCTTCTTCCTCAGCTCTTCTGCTCTCTTCTTGGTTTCCAGAAGTGTTCTAAAGTCTGTGGTTTTGGGTGCCCTTCTTATACCCAATTTCTCCTTTGAAGAAGGCCTACTTCAAAGTAAAGTCTCTTTTGAATGTGAAATCCTGCCTTGCCCAGGCCAGGCCCCAGACCCTCACCAGGGGGTTGGAGATTGCATTGTGTGAGGGCAGGCACAGCTCTCTCAGGTGTAAGTGACCACTCCTGCGCTCCCTCCTAGCACGGATGGCTCATCAGGGAAATTCAGACTACACCCCAGCTCCCTTTGTGTCACTGTCTAGTGTGAGGTACAACCAGCCCAACTGTCAAACTGACCCAGACAAGGAATCCACAAACAGTCAGAGTCACAGAAATGGGATACGCAAGAAAATGCTCACTTTCTAAAAGTGGCATTTTCAAACACACAATCTTAAAATCAACTTTACTGAAAGATGTATTTTTAAATTGTGAGCTCAGAGACCCAAAACTCCACATGTCCATCCGCTCACACAGGGAATCTACACTTTAATCAGATTTAAAGGTAGCCCCCATGTTAACCTATGAGAGGGACAGGCCTTGCAATAGTGAAAAACGAATTTAGCAATATTTCACTGTCAGGACATATAAAACACATTACTATATGTCCTACCTTAACCATACTGTGAGAGAACAGGGCTGATTGCAGAGGTCCCTAACTTTTTGCCCCATTTTCCACTTTTTGCTGGTGTTTTCCTGACCCTGATGGTGCCCTGGGTACTGCTAACCAGTCCCAGGGCCTGTGCTCTGTGTAAAATCAGTATGCAAATTAGGCTAATTATAATTGGCTAAGTCAACCTACCTATAAGTCCCTAGCATATGGTAGGGCATGTAGGTTGAGGGACCCCAGCATAGGTAGTGCACCCATAGGTGCACTGCAGAGGTGCCCAGTGTCATTTTAAAGGCAGGCCTGCCTTGCAGGCTGCTTTTAAATTAAAGGCACATGCAAATTCCACTTTGGCATTAAAAGTAGTTCCAAAGTTTTAAACTACCTTATGTTTACATATAAGTCACCCCTAAGGTGTGCCCTATGTGCCCCTAGGGCTGGGTGCCATGTAACTATAAGCAGGGACCTTATAAAATAGTTTTATAAGCCCTGGTGAGGTAAAACAGCCAAATTCGTTTTTCCCTCATTGTAGTGAATGGCCTCCATAGGCTAGAATGGGGAGACTTTATTTTAATTTTTAAAGTCCCCTTAAGGAACAGATACCAGAAGTTTGGTATAAAATTTATTGTTATAATAAATCCCACAATTTCCAGTTGTTGGATTTAATATAACTTGTTCAGGTAAACAGTTTTAAACCTTACCTGAAAAGTTGCCAACTTCAGCCCTGCAGTGTTTTTGCTGCTGTGCTCTGATTGGCCAGCCTCTGGCAGTCTGGCCAGGCTGCCTTGATGAGGTGTGAAGTGGCCTGGCTCCACACAAAGAGATGTGCCTGGGGGAGGAGATCTCCCCTCAGCAGACGGTGAAGCAGGAAGGGGGAGGGCTGCCAAACTGGTCTTCAAAGGCAGAGAAGGACATTTGGAGCAACCCAGCAACACCCTCACATCCTGCAAACCTAGACAATTAGGTGCCCCCTTGATTAGATTAGGAGAGGGCGGGAGAGGGGTGTGTTTAGGATTTTAGCCACACCAGTGGGTGGGCTCAGCCAGATGTAACCTCCAAAAATCACTTTCAGCCATGATGGATTTTTGAGGAATGTTGCTCCCTGGGATTGATTTTTGCCACACTTCCCAGGAAGTGGTGATCACAGGGGGAAGGACCCTGCATCTGATTGGAGAACCAGGACCCCCTTGTGTTTCACCCAGGAGCAGGGATAAAACTGGCAGACCTGCACCCACACCTCAGATCCCTATCAGATTCCAACAAGGAAGAACTACAGGAGAAGAAGGACTGCCCTGCTGGACCCCTGCCCTGCACCTGGACCCTGCACGCTGGAGGACTGCACCAGCTGCACACTTGGGCTTCACCACTAAAAGGACTTTACCTGTCTTGTACTGCTTCAAGAAGGGACTCCCTGTTTACTACAGGTACAAAGGAGCTGCCCAGAGTCCCCTGCATCAAGTCCTGCAAGGAGAGCCCAGCTGACCAGCGTCCAGTGGCCATTTGAGGATTCTGACCATGTGCATTCTGGGAATTGTAGTCCCAACTCCCAAGGAGCAACTCAGACCTTCTGGAACCTTGGATCAAGTTGTGGACACTTCAAGGACACAAAAAGGACCTCTGGAAGAAGAAACAGAAGTTTGGAGACATTTGGAGCAACTCCATAAGTTGAAGAGGTACATTGTGGGAGTTGTAGTCCCAGACCCCAAGAGGCACACCAGAGCCTCTGAACCCTTGGCTGGTGCTGTGGACCACTTTCCTGAATCAAACACTTCTGAAAGTAAGTGTGACAGGGTTACCTCGTGGGTGGCCTGAACTCTGGACTTTGTTCCTTTCCAGTGTGACCTTTTTTAACCCTTTGAGCGCTAGTTGCTTCTATGCACTAAAAAGCATTAATTCTTTAAAAATTCATATCTCCGGTTCCCCTTATCTGATTTTATTTGTTTTCTTGTCATTTTAAAGATAAAAATATAGTCTATTTTTATAAATTGACTTTGGATTTTTAAACTGTTTCCTGTGTTTTATTTAATTACTGTTTTGTGATATTTGAATGCTTTACGCTTTGTTTCCTAAGTTAAGCCTTGTCGCTCGTTGCCAAGCTACGAAGGGTTAAGCTAGGTTTAATTTACTGAGACCTAACTGGACCTAAGTGGAGGTTAGTGGCCTATTGCTAAGTGTAGGTACTTACCTGCCCTGGCCAATAACCCATTTTCCAACACATACACTGTACCCTTCCCTTCGGGCTACCTCATGCCTACCTTAGGGGTGTCTGACATGTAAGAAAAGGGGAGGTTTAGGCCTGGCAAGTGGGTACACTTGCCAAGTCGAATTTACAGTTAAAACTGCACACACAGACACTGCAGTGGCAGGTATGAGACATGATTACAGAGCTACTTATGTAGGTGGCACAACCATTGCTGCAGGCCCACTAGTAGCATTTGATTTACAGGCCCTGAGTACCTCTAGTGCACTGTACTAGGGAATTACTAATACATCAAATATGCCAATCATGGATAAGCCAATTACATACACATTTTGTAAAGGAGCACTTGCACTTTAGCACTGGTTAGCAGTGGTAAAGTGCCCAGAATAACAAAAACAGCAAAATCAGAGTCCAGCACACATCAACAATCTGGGAAACAGAGGCAAAAAGTTAAGGGAGACCACGCCAAGGATGAAAAATCTAACAATATATATATATATATATATATATATATATATATATATATCTGTTAAAAAGAGAGGATTGAGTTTTGCCATTACCTTAAATGGCAAAGTCGAGTTAGTACTTTAAAACTGCTGTTCCAGTTTGCAGTGGCAGACTTGGCAGACTGGGGGTCATGTTTTACCTTGTCCTACTCATGGGGTAGCACAACAAGTGCTGTTGTCCCTAGGGGACACTCTTACTAACAGGCCCTGGTGCCCCAGTACCATATAATAGGGACATATAAATAAGTTATTCTGCGATGATTGGGGACAAGCCAATTAAACATTTAACATTTTAAGGGTCGGGGCACGTCCCTGAGTTCTGGTTAGCAGGGCTCAGGGCATTTCAAAGCCATTACACCAGTACCTAGTGGTCAAAATGGAGGCAAAAAGTGGGGTGAACCTGCAAAAAGCCTGTTTCCTTACAGTTAGGCATAGAACATCTATACATACTTACCTTTCAATATTTTGTCCCTCAATTTGTTTTCCACAGTATTAACCTGGACTTGCTATTCAGGAGCCACACTATTTTTGGCAGAGGTTTCAGTTTGCCTGGCCAGAAAAAGAGAGGATCATCATTCTTCCGTTTACCTTTGGTCAGTTTTTCAGTTTTTGAAGTATTTAACAAATTTTGATTCCACATCTTGGATTGATTTATGGCTGTGAGACAGGTTTAGAGTTTTGAATTCCCTATGTCGTAAGGGTTTTACATTTTGAGAATTATCAGTGTGTCATTCGCAGAGTTGCATAGTCTACATAGCTGCAGTAGGTCTAGTTTTGGTTCCGTGTATATGTTGAAAAGTAGAGGTGAGATGATAGATGTAGCACATGTGTTCTGCCGATTTAGTCCACCAGGACTTTTTGCTTATGACTACTTGGTTTTTGGACCTTTTCTGTGTGTAAGTATCACTACCTGACTCTCACTTGCGATAATTTTATGATAATTGAACTGAGCATGTTTACTGCCAGTGTCTACCTTTTAAGATAAGGTAATTTATTCCAGCTAGGGTAAGAGTCACTGGGCTGGTAACACGTGTACAGGTATGTATATGCATGTGTGCACTTGTGCAGGCTGTGCATGTGAGATTACCGTCATGGGCAGTCTGGAAGCCTGGTGTAGAACGGACTCTGCAAGGATTGGTGCTGATCTGGGATATGCCTCATTACATTAGTGCACTGAAGTATATGAAGAAGTGCTGGATGGAATTTGTGAATTATTCTCAGCCACTGGTAATTACTTGGGGCCACATCCCAGTCCATTGTTATTTTACGCACCATGCTACATCAGTTTGGACCCTGTCATATGCAAATCTGTCTTGACTGCTCCAGTAGAAACAGTCTAGTCTGAACTACCAGGCCAGGTCCTCCATGAACCAGAACACAAGAAACCTAAGACTGGTTTTGTCCTTATTATGGCTCACCAGTCAGGTATAGCCTGGGTTCATTGGCATAGAACCCACACCTGGGCTTACATGTACCATATAGGTCATCACAGTATACGGAAAAATGATGGATGACATGGGAGTGTCCCCTGAGACCCCAAAAAAAACCTTAGGGGACTGGGCATAGGTTCAGGCCTATCCGCCAAGCCCTGCATCTAACCCCGTGCTGCACCCAATTGAAGGCTGTGCGCAGCAGGGGCGGTCAACCCTTTTATCTCTGCACACGACTTCTGGCCTTGGGAGGCGATGGGTTGGCCATAGAGGCTAGCATGATGTTTCCCAGGGCTGGTGAACTATAATGATTTGTGTATGGAAATAGTAGCCTGACAATCAATGCAATGTGTTCTACATATACTTGTCAAGAGGAAAATAAAGATTACAACTTTGACCCTATGTGAATATTTGTGTAATTGGAGATTTAGCAAATTAGTCTAGCTCAGCTATTCGTGATATCTTGTTCTTGCTTGCATAAAATCTGAAAGCTGTGCTAATGTTTATGGAGTGCTTTGAAACGATCTGGAGTGTGGTGGCATGTAACATAACCAATCCTAACCAGTCAATTTGTAATGTCATACAATAACTTTGAACTGTCGGTATGGATTGAAATTTGATACCTTTCATTATGTACCACATATTATTAGATTCTGCAATAAATATTTGTATGTATTTTGATTTGGTAACATGTTATTTTTGACATTACAATATGGCATCCAAAGTCACATGTACAATGTGCACCTTTCAACGTGCCTTAGTTTATGTTCACTATGCATATCTTTAACTTAAAATGTATTGTAACTGTCCATTACCCTTAACCAGGGCTGTGTCTGTAGCCGAAATGCCCAGGGTGTTTTGTTGCTTACTCTTTATTAAATACTGTTACTCAGCAGCTCTGGAGTGCACACTTAATATTTCAATTGGATTACAGCCTGTTGTACATGTACTGGGAAACCTTGCACCCTATTAGCGCACTGGCATCACAAGGGCTATTAGGGGTGCCTATAATGAGGCCTGAAGGGATTGGATATATACATATATATTACACAATCTTACATAGTGTGTATTACACAGTGGTGGTCACTACTGTGTAGTTATAGTTAGAACCAAAGAGAAGTTATTGTTTGCTAACAATTTTAATGCGGTTTGAGGAATCTTCTTGAAAATTACAACAACAAAGATCGTCCACCTCTGCTCCTTCCTACAGTGTTTCGGAGTGATCTGTCAAGTGGCAGACGAGAAAAAATGTAGGTCCCAAAATGCAATTTCCCCGTGCAATTTTCATAGGAAATTGAGCAGCAATACTGCAAAAAAGTTCACACATGAAAGGTGCAAATGCAATGGGCAGATAAGCTATATAATGATTAGGTGAAGAAGTGGGAGCCCAGGGGTGCGTCCAGGTACAGTAGTATGAGAGCAACTGTTAATAGATTGCCTGGTGCAAGTCTGGGGTATTCAGATCCATTTGCGTGCATGTACCCACATTTCATTTTTGGCCTCAATGTGGATGACAAACCTATCCCATCGTTCGTTTCCTGTGTGGGCTAATCCTCTATCTCTCAGGGAGCGACACACATTTGCCTCAGCACGCACCCCTTGCAATAATGTCTGGAGCCATTGAGATGTGACTGGTTTCGGTGCGCCCTCCACTGCATAGCTATTTGTCGTTTGAACAATACAAATGCTAAATCAATAAATTGATTTAAGAATTTGTCTCCTTTGGCCTGAGTGTGTAACCCAAACAGGCAGGATTCAGGTGTGGGAGACAAGAGGTAGTTGGACAGGACTACCGTTAAATTGGTAATCTCTTGCCATAGACGTTGTAAGGGTGTGCACTCCCACACCATGTGGTAAAAACCTGCTTCTAGCTGTCCACATCATGGGCACTCCGATGCCATTGCAGGGAACATACGCTTAATGCCTGGGGGGATAAATATGCCTGGTGAAGATAATTAACTGACTGAAGTGAAAACTAGGATTGCAAGATATATTTTTTACTTCTTGAAGGGCAATTTTCCATTTCTCTGCAGGCAGAGGGCATGGCAGTACCGTGTTCCATCAGTTAAGTGCTTTCAGCATTTCCGTGGAGGAGGTTACATGTAATGTTTCATAAACCAGGGATATGGCACCATTCTGATTAACCCCTGACCACAGTACATGTAGAACGGTGGCACGGTGCATCAAAAAATGCCCTGGTCCCATAAAATGGTTTTCCATAATGTCCTCACATGTCATAAAAGGCCTGTCTTTGTGAAAGTCTTCCACCGTCATCAATGCTGCAGAATTCCATGGGTTCATGTCTTGATGTGCAATAAATAAAGAGTCCGCAGCCATCTGGGCCACTGGTATCAATGGGGAATACAGGAGGGATGTGGATTTGCCATGGACAAAGCGTCACCAGCACCCTCCGGCTGTGGACATCAAGCTGGACTCTTTAAGTGGAAGACTTGTTCGATCCGTCAGCCAAGTATAAATTGCTGTGGACCCCAAGCACGCACTTATGGACGTTTTCTCTGCACTGGGGAGCTGTCCAATCCATCTTAATGACCAATGTAATTTAGCAGCAGCATAATAGAGTTCTAAATTGAGAAGCTCAATCCCCCTTCTGCAAGTGGGTGCTGTGTCTCTGTCAGTGCTACTAGTTGCTGGTCTTTACCCCAAAGCAATTCTAAAAGCTGGCCGTTCAGCTCGCAAGAGAAGAACTTAGGCAGCACTATCGTAAGGACTTGAAATAATATAGTAATCAGGGGAGAATTATCATTTCAGCTATTGCCACTCTCCCCAGAGGTGTTAAGGGTAAGCATGTCCAGAAAGAGATTGACCCCCATATGGAGTGTATAGCGCAGTCTAAGTTGCCATCCTGAAGGTCGGCAGTGGTATGAGATATATGTATCCACAGATATTTCAAGGAATCATGACTCCACTGTAATTGGTAGATCGGGAGCTCAGACCTGAGATGTTCAGGTATCTGTGCAAGGGGAAACAAGCAGGACTTCTCTCAATTTACCTGAAGACCGGATATTGCCCCAAAGCTATCCAATAGGGCCATGACTTATGATAAGTTCCTCCTCCCCCCTTGCAGGAATATCAATGCATCATCAGCGTAAAGAGATACAATGTGATAAGTGTCCATTTTACAGATTGCCCAGCGCTGAGCGTGCATGCGCAACCGACATGCAAGAGGTTCTATTGCTATTGCAAGAGGACACCCTTTTCTAGGCCCTCTACCTATCGGGAGGGCATGGGAGGTCTCTCGGCCCATCTTGTCTCTGGCCGGCGGGTTTGAGTAAAATGTGCAGATCCATTGTGGGAATCCCCGGCCCAAACCCATATGATGTAGAGTCTCAAACAGGAAGTCCCAGCTAAGAGTATCGAAGGCTTTCTCAATATCTAACAAGATTGCCACTCTATCATAGTCGGTTCCTTGTGTATCATGAAGGATAAGAAGAAGGTGCCTAATATTAAGAAAGGTGCTCCGGCCCATGACGAAACCCGATTGCTCCTCATGGATTAATGTACCTATCAGTGGGAGGAGTCTGTTAGCAAGAATCTTGCCAAACACCTTGCAATCTAGGTTAAGGAGAGACAGGGGCCTATAAAAGTGCACATCTAATTGGTTTCATCCCAGTTTGGGCAGCACCAGTATCAGAGCCTCTTGTTGGGAGTCTGGGAGTTGCCCTCTGGAGTGGACTTCATTGTATACGTCCAGAAGTGGTTGAGTGACGTGGGTGATAAAGGACTATGCAAAAAAGAGGAAACCCGATGACCCTAACCTGACCTGGGTTAAATAACAATATGTGAACAAAGGAATGGTCTAAAGGTAGGGATAGATTAAATCGATATTTTTGAAAAACAGTGCTCAATACTGTCTTTATGGATTAATTACTTTCCAAAATTTATTGCAGCTAATTATGTGCAAGGCAGAAAATGACTCATTGGTGAATTATACAAAATACAAAATATTTACAAAATAAGACATTACACACATGAAATTAAAGTCATATTTTCTTCTTGGTTCACCTGAGGTCAACATCTAGCTTCTCAAAGTCTTGAAACGGACCATACCGTCAGTAGAGGGTTGTGCCCAATAACATTTCTTTGTAAGATACTGGTGGTCACAATTTAAAAGTTATGATTGTAATCCACTTTGTTGCGATGATTGGTGGTTCACGTACAAGCAGCTGTCAAATACCTATATATATTTTTTAAGGTATTTTGCAGTGCGTATTAAGTGATTTTTTGTAAAGCTCACTCCAATTAGAGAACACAATCTCGCCGGTGTATGTGTCAACGCGTTTCGGCCTCTTCAATCAGGGCCTCATCAGGACTATTGAGGGGCAACGTTGCCTCTGTTAACGGCAGTGTCTATATTCTACGCCGGGAGGCACCGTGTTTTTTCAAATTCTGGTGTGTGCCACTAGAGGTACGGGAAAAACTTTGTGGTTAGTTACAAGGAACGGGCACACATAAGTGGCGCTTGTAGCTAAATTTGTCTGCGTAGCTTGTACGGCTAACGGACAGCATCCAAATGAAAACTTCTCACCCGATAAGGCGGCTGGTATTCCGCTTGGTTAAACTGCTACCCCGTATCTAACCGCGTCTCAGCCGAGGCGGCATGCCTCATTAGACTAGTCTAACCACAAAGTTATTCCCATACCTCTAGTGGCACACACCAGAATTTGAAAAAATGCGGTGCCTCCTGGCGTAGAATATGGACACACTGAGATTGTGTAAGTGTGTTGAGGAACCCATTAAAGTTGCTGTTAGGGGCGTAGACTCCCACCACCAAGCGCAGGGGTGCTCCATCCAGCTGACTGTCCACCACTACATATCTACCCCCCCCGGGTCTGTACTGCAGCACTCCACATTGTATGGGATCCCCAGCATTACCCATATGAGCACCCCTCGGACAAACGCTGATGTGGTCGTACAATAAATCTGCCTGCGCCATTTAGATTTGAGTCTCTTGAGTTCCATGTCTGTTAGATTGGTTTCTTGTAATATCGTTCCATGTGAGCACACTATATCGTGTGGTTGTTGTGTCTGAGTGCGTGCTTATTACATATTATGTAAATGACACATTCTATCCTTCAAATATTCCCTCCTTTGCGGACATGCCCACCCTTTGAATACCCTCTACTGTCCCACCAAAACAACCTATAACATCATATTGAACATTTTTAAAGACCACCCCCACAGGCAGGTAGTACACAAGCCACTCACTAATCCCCTTGAAACAATAACAGTTATAGATAAAGTCATGCAAGGGGTTGAAGTGTTCCGTTCACAAGTCTTCATACGGAACGTCGGTCAGAAGTAATGTCTTACCTCCCGCCATCAGCCCGGAAAAAATGCCACCCCATCCAGCCCTTGTGTCAGCGAGCTGCATTGTTCTGCTTGAGATCTTCCCCCAGTACCTGGTTACCTGTACCACAGGGAATAACATCAGATAATTAGGCATGATGGCTCAGTGTCATCACATAGTGCCTATTTACTCAAAACAGTGTTGTGTAGATGATGCTACGTCAAGGCACAGGTCATGCCATGCGCCAGCAATCGTCCTGCAGATTAACCTTCAGTGCACATGGATTGAGTTATATATCAGGAGTGTACAAAAAGGAGACTTGTGTACAGTTCTCATAGGTCATCAGCTGTGCGTGGACTGATCTCAGGACCCCGGTTGGTATCTGCAGATGAAGAATGGGAACTTCCCATATCAGAGGTTGAATCTGAGGTATGTTCTTCCCGGAGTGCCTCAAAGGAGTTTGTAGTGCATTGGGTGGCTTCACAATTTGCCTGGACTCATACCTCAGCCACTTTTGTTTTGGTGGGTCGTGCCTTGGATCTTGTGCGCTGCCAGGAACGGGGACGCAGAGCGAGCCAGCCACCCCCGTAACCCCATCCAGTAGAAGTTGCGCTTGTCCTTTAGCATATAGCCAAGTCCATACTTCCTCCGTGGAAGCGAATATGTGGGTTTAATTACCATCCGCCACTTTGAGCTTCACTGGGAACAGTAACGCATATTTAACATTCAAATCATGCAGTCTTTGTTTAACTTTAGTGTAGGAGTTTCTTTGCTATTGCAAATCTGTCGTAAAGTTTGGCTATACAGTGATAGATACATTTTTTGTGTTTCCAGGGCCCCTGAGCTCAGAATTGCTGGAGGATCAGGTCGCGGTCACAGTAGTTTAGTAGGCAAGCAATAATTGGACGTGGGGGAGCTCCCGACAAGGGCTGCTTGCCCGGTATCCTGGGCCCTCTTTCATCCGAGAAAAATGTTGGTACCTTATCTGCTAATACAGTGTCCATGAGCCACTTCTCAATAAATAGTTCCATGCTTGGACCTTAAGCACATTCTGGGAACCATATGAAGCGGACATTGTTATGTCTGGATCTGCCCTCCGCATATTTGGCTCTTCAGTGCAACATTGCTACCTCTGCACTCAATATCATCATCTGTGCCTGCAGTTCTTGGACCATAGGTCGCATGGTGCTTATGGATGTTTCAGTTTCTTATACCCCATCAGTCAGTTTATGGTGATCGGGACGAAGGAGGTTCACATCTTGAGAGACAGTATCAATTTTGGTTTCTAAGGATGCCTTGGTGTCCATAATTGCCTTCAATATCCGTTCAAATTGGGCAGAATGTGACTGTAAGGTTGTTTCTAGTGGTTAAAGGGCACTGGAAGTATGGTCCGCGGCCATTGGAGAGGCAACAGGGCATGAGTGCTAGGGCATCATGGGTTTCAAGGGTTTGGGCTTCACCATACTCTCCATGGTGTCCCGATAAGTGCATATGTGTGTGTGTGCTGCGGGGGTCCCCACTAACGAGTTGCTAGTAAGCAGACACAGCCCCCGTTCCAACACCCCAGCTGCAGTGGTGTGTCCCGCAGATGATTTATATTACGTTCGTATGGGGTAGAGGCCGATTGATATCCATAAGTTGTGCTACAGACCAGGGGAGGTAGCCCAGCCTGCGCTTCTCAATCCATTATGGTGTCCCTGCTGTGGGTCCCACCAAGCAGACCTTGCACCACTCCAGCTCATTCAGGTGATACATGAAAAACCCTCTATGGAGCCCTCCGAAGACTCCCAACGTTAGCACTGATAGGTGTCCCCATAATCCAGCTAAGCTCCTGAGTACAGGAGTCAGAGACTAGCTGCCACCACTATGGCCCAACCAACAAGCACCTGTCAGCCAACATGTATTAGCGCTGTCGCCCAAGTGTCAGTGTTATCAGCATTGTATCCTGCACTGAGGGAAAACATTCCATGGGTTGCACATGCATCTGTTGAATATTCCAGTGTAGGTTGTGGGCAAGACCAATTGTATCCCTTTACAGTGTATTCAACCTCTGTCACTGGTCTAATCAAATAATATGAGGCCTCATTAACTGCCCGGGCCCAACTCCCACAGTGGTGGTCTGTTGCTTTAGCTGGCTGCTATAAAAGACACGCAGACCCAGGGTGTGACACTCCCTGTTGCTTCCCTTCCCCCTTGATTTCAACAGCGCCACTCTCATTTCCTTATCATACTCTGACCCCGAGCAAGAGAGAGAAAAGCACAAAATGGGGAATAAAAAAGGAAGAGAAAAGTCAATGATCCTCCTCAGGTCCTCTACAGATGCATCCTTTAAGGTAGTCATCAACACAGTGAAGAACCAGATTTTGTGGCCATCTTTGTCTTCTGTCTCAATTCCACAAATGAGTGAATCTGCTGGACTTCACATTCACAAAGGTGCCAGGGCAGGGCCCACACAGGTATGGTCAAGCAAATGTCTTAAAAACTGCTGGAGTATGCACCTGCTTAAATGTTAAGTCCATAGCTGGTACACAGCAGCCAATAAAAGAAATGTTTCATTCCAATTTGAAATTGTAGCCACTCTAGTGGGCCTCCTTTTCTGTTTCAGCACAGACGATTGTGTGCAGTAATATACATGCAGGCTTTGGTGCCTATCAGCCTCTATAGCTATGATAGCCATAAGGGGACTACTCTGTGGAAGATCTTGTATAGCCCAGTGTTGAGCTGGTGGTTGCAGGAGGGGCGCACCAGCACTCTTTTTTTGCCGGGCCGACACTTATTTTTCTTTATCATACTCTGACCCCGAGCAAGAGAGAAAACCACAAAATGGGGAATGAAAAGGGAAGAGAAATACAGAAAAACAGTGACAAAGAAAGGGAGCAGAGTCTGAAAAAAAGTAAGATAAAGGGGCAGGGATTGTCTGGTGGTGAATGAAAAAAGCATGAGGTGGAACCAACATTATGCAGCCTTGGTATTTGACAACAGGACATTCGACATTGCCAGCAGCGGGTTTTGGAGTAAATCTTTGGCCCTGGCATTTATTCTTTTATACATCAAGCATTGGTATTGCCCAACCAGGCAGTCCGTAGAGAAGAGGAAGTGGATGATTTAATGACCTTCCCATTTCTGTGGGTAGACCCGTTCTTCTATTTCTCACTCATACAGCAATAATTTATTTGTGAACAGTTATAGGCAGGGCCACTGGAATTATGCGGCATAGGAGACCCAAATTATGTGGCAGAGTCTACTAAATTATGCGTCAAGAAAAGGCAATTTGTGCAGCAGAATGCAGCACATTTTCTAATAGTATTACTTAATTATTTCATCATTTTTAAAACTGGGAACACTGTTTCGCCATTGTTTGCACCTTATTATTACCATTGTAACTCCCAAATATAGCAATAGGCAATATGAAAGGTGATCAGTCCAGTTTTGTAAACGGCCTTCCACCGAGTGGCAAAATGTGTTGCTTCATTTTTCGTAACCTTTGAACCGTTTGACCTACAAACAATTATTTTTTGCTAAAATCTGCAGATTATACAGCAGATGATGGATCATGTGGTAAATGCAGCAAATCGATAATAAGGCAAAAATTGCCACCGCTGTACAATCGCATAATTCTGTTGGCTTTGGTTATGAGTAACAGTGAAAGCAGAGCTACTGTAGATGATCTTGCTTTTCACTTCTACATGTGTTGATATTTGCAATCAGTACTATGATCACAATTACAGTAAGAATTGCAAATTTTGTCATTTATGAAAAACAATAAACACCAATATGGTCCCTGTTGCCAGAAATTTATGTTGTTTTATTATTCACATGGTAGACCAGTAGGTCTAATTTCTAGATGCGGACACTGAACTCCAAAATGAGTGATATTCAGCCCTCAAGACTGTGGGGGGTGGTTTCCAGTTTAGGGTTTACACGGTCCCATCCACCACCAAGGATGACCATGGGGAACCTCAGATTTGAGGATTGGAGGTGTCTCTTGTATAAAGGGCATGTCTAACTCCGCAACAAAAAATGAAACATACAGTTGAAGATCAGCAAATAAAGGAAAAATGAAACATGAGAAACCTTCTGGTACTTGACTCCGTACAGAGAGTAAACGATTTGCTTAGAGTCACATACAGCATGACATAGCTTTATTGTCTGAGTGAGAGTTGTACCAGAGTAATGTTGTTCGAATATCCCCTGGTATAAACGTTGTACACAAAAATATTGTCTGAGTGGAGTTAGAAATATCCAAACTGACCGGGATGATATTTTTGCAAACGGTATTTAAAGCAATATTTCTGTCAAATGGCAACTTATTTAATTTTTTTATTGCATAATCTGTATTGCAAACTTTTCCCAAGGGCTTTGGGGTGCTTTACATGAGTACCAGTTACATTGCAGTAGGTCAAATTCATTTCTACTTCTTACGGCTTAAAGCAACTTCATTAGTTGGTTGCAGTGTCCTTTAAATCTTCTTGCTTGCTAGTGGTCAGTTCTGCTTTTTTCTCCCTCCTTTTTCTGATTCAGAGCAGTGACCAACTACTGTATTGTTCCACTTTGGTTTCTTTATCTGTTGCTGTGATGGACGCGACCATATGCAAATGAGTAAACCTGTGAGAAGCCCGAGCCAGAAGATTTCTTTAGGCAAATTATAAGATTTAATTTCGGTTACTTCTAGAGGTACTATATGTGACATAGATTGATGTAATCATCAACGTCTAGAAGACGGGTGGTTGGCCCATGATGTAAGATACGTTTTTGACCTTTTTAAAGATGGACGCCCCTTGGTCCCGGGTAAACAATGAGAAACAGCAGTCTAGATGCGCACGTTTATATACGCACAAGTGCGCGCGATACCGTAACCAGGAAAGGCATGTCTCAGAAGGAGAGACGAAAAAAAGGTTGTGTAGTTTTACCAACCATAAATGCAGCTGCCGAGGTGAATAAGAAGCCTCCATTGAGATTATATGCCAACTAAGTAAGTACCTAGGGACTGTCAATCCTGATTATATCGCTGAGGCGAATATTGTAGTTACCCGGCTTGTAATTCATCCTGTGCTCCTTCTGACAGCCACCTGTTCCAGAAACGCTGTGTTTGACCACCTGGCACAAGCAAATAGTCTAAGGAGGGATGACTATAGACTCAAAGAGACTGTGAGTCCCTATGTTGAGTATTCTTTGTGTGTTGTTCGATTGAACCTCACCCTTAGGCATCACAGTTAGCGATTCACTTTTTCATTTGCAGCTCCTGTTAGTAATCTCTCACGGGCTGTCCTGAAATAGAATCTGGACATTGCTAATAACAGGTATTACTCCAAGCTGCATGCGTGTAATGGCCATTAGGTGCATGCTCTAGTTAAATACACTTAGTGAAACACACTTGGATTTGTCTATCTTGTATAAAGAAAGATGCTCTATGGGTGCGATAGACACTAGACCACAAATATAATATATATGTCACACTGGAATCGGTAATCTGGCTCACAGGGATTTCGTGGTGATTCTATGACAACTGAGATAAAGAGCATAGTTCTCTTATGTAAATTATAGTGTAAATATGTTCTTAGGTAGTCTCCTTGTTTTTATTTCCCGTAGAGGTGACGTTGCCCATCGATAGTCCTGATGGGGCCCTGAGCGGAAGGGCCGAAACGCGTTGACACTTAAAAGTGGCGAGATTGGGTTCGGTAATCGGAGTCAGCTTCATAAAAATCAGCAAAAACGCTCTGCAAAATACCCTGAAAAAATATATAGGTATTTGCCAATTGCGTATATGCGAATTTCCAATCATCGTAACAGCGGATTACAACCAGAATGTTGAGAATGTAACCACCAATTTCTCATGAAGAAAGGTTGTTGGGCACAACCCTCTAATATTGATATGGTCAATCATCAGACTTTGAGAAGCTAGATGTTGGCTTTAATTGAATTCAGAAGAAAATGTGAATTCAATTGTTTATGTTGGTATTAATTGTAAGTCTGTCTTGTTATGTAAATACTTTGATGTTTGTATTCATTTTCACCAATTATTTTTTTCTGCCTTGCACATAAAATAATTGTAATACATTTTGGAAAGTAACTAATCCAACAAAGACAGTATTAAGCACTGTATTTGTAAATAATGATATCATCTATTCCTACCTGTAGACCATTGTTTCTGCATATATATTGTGATGGACTACTTTGGCATTTATTTTTTGCTGCCTTTTCACTGTGGGTGTTTTAGGCTAGTAGCTGCCTGCGTTTTATTGCAGCATTCCGTTCCTCCCACCTCCTCCCATGTTGCTGACATTTGTTTTGGCTTTATTCCAGTGCTTCCTCTTCTGGATCCTGGAACATTTGCTCCACCATTAAATCTTTAATAAAAGGTAGCTCCTAGGCTTTGTTTTTTTTCAATGTTATTTTACCACTGCCCAGCGCCCTTTCTCGTAGAATGTAGTTAAACCTAGAGCCTGGCATCTGGAGTCTTTCTAGGGCCCCACCTGACATTCACACAGAGGGCATTGCTTATTTCCTTTAATGGGGCCATAAATCATCTCAGGCTGCTCTGCTATAGTTAACTTCATTAGAGCTTTGTTGAAATGCAGGCAAGAACACTTGCAGGACTTTTCATTCTGTTAATAAAAAAAAAAAAAACTTTTCCAGCCTTATTTTCCAATTTCTGTTCAGATGTTTACACAACTCGAGGTAGTGCAGTCATTTTCTCATATCTCCTCAAGGGCTTGTTTTTTTTTTTGGAGACTCCAAAAGGATTTTTTGCAGCCCAATAGCAAGGGCAGAGGCTTGCCTGCAAGCTAAGTTGTGTTTGTTTATTTTCAGTAATTCTGCTCAGATCGCCATGTGTTACCCCACTGTTTTCACAGTTTCGCATGACAGCTAATGCTTTCTGTCTTATTCCTGTGGAAGCCCTTTATACCATTTTCAAGGGATAATTCTGGTGGGCATTGTAACACTTAATCTATCTTCAGTGTAGATGGATTAAGTATATTTTTATATTAGCATTTAATGCATTTTGAGGAAGTGTCTCTGTACATCTGTTTGAACCATCAGTGTCTGTAGACTTTCTTTGACCGCATAGTCACATGTGTGTGTATATGAATTAATATGATTTGAGTGTATATATTATTTATACATGCGCATTTGGTGCGTGTATTTATAGAAAACCACCTACTTCTTTATACAATACTGCTACGTCTAAGTCTGTTTTGTAGCTTCTTGACTGTGATTTACTTTTTTTCACATGGTTTGATTTTTTTATGTGCATCTATTGCTTAAACATAGATTTAAATCTTTAAATTAGGATGCTAAATGGCAACATTTTCATTATTTGATGCAAATAGAGGAAGAAGGTAAATGGAGGTGCTTTAGTTATATGCAGGGCCACTGGAATTATATGGCAGGAAAAGACGAGATTATGAGGCAGGTTTGACCAGTTTATGTGGCAAGAAAAGTCCTGTTGTGAATTTACAATGCCAATAGCTCTATCTCAAGCAAATGCGAGACCTATTGCATTGCAGATGCTAGTTATTATTTAGGCGTGGGGAGATTAAGGGCCTGATTACATTGGGATACTATTCAGCAGCACCTACACTTTGTCTGCTTTCTGTTGAGAGCAGCAAAGTAAAGGAAGTGAGTGGGCTTTCTTATTTCCACTGCTGGTTGCGTCTAACACAAAGGCCTGATTTAAAGGGCAGTCAGCCCTTCTTTTGTTAAAGTATCTTCCTCACGGAGAGCTAACAAGATGTCAATTCAATGTAAAGAAACAAAGATCACAACCTATCACTTCACAAGTATTTTAGAGAAATTATAGTTTGGAGTCAGGTTTTTGACATTGTTCAACCTCCTTTTCTATGAGATGTGCAAAAATGTAAGAGTACCAGTTGTATCT
Organism: Pleurodeles waltl; assembly: GCF_031143425.1. Lineage (NCBI taxonomy): Eukaryota > Metazoa > Chordata > Amphibia > Caudata > Salamandridae > Pleurodeles > Pleurodeles waltl. Next base: position 1,145,514,967 of record NC_090444.1, on the reverse strand, counting down.
GTGTGTATGTGTAATTACACAAATATCAATTTAAATGGCACTTACTATTTGTTTTATTTAATTTTTTTAACATTACTCATCCTATTGTAGAGTGCAAGAGCGCCTTACATCACACACACAAAGGATTAAGCCATACAAGTATGTTAATCAATGTACACAAAATGTTACAAAGCACAGTGAAGGCTATAAGTTGTAGGAATCACAAATCTTCCATACTTGTAGACATTATACTTTAAGAATGTGTGGTCAGAAGAAACATAACTCCACCCCTCATGACTCCACCACCTTTCCTCTGCTACATCTTGGCCCCTGATTTATGGTTCCCAGGGTAATTTTGTTTCTAATTTCAACCCTGGTTATAAAGTCTGTAAAATGTCAGGAAGGGCGTGTGTGGTTGTTATTGGATGTCAGTAGAATACTATACATGTTGTGTAGAATTTAATGATGTAATATAGAGTGGGGGGAGCAGAAGCTGGGAGGTGATGATGGAGGACAGTAGGATGAGATCTTCCTTTACTAATAAAGAATGTAGCTGTTGGCATCATTACCTTGGCTTATCTCCCTGAATATTGAATCTTACACTGGCGATGGGATGGGATGAGGAAGATCTCAACAAGCAATAGCTTCTGTTATTTAACTGTACAAGAGCAAGTGAAGTAATCTCATTACTTTGAGGTACCTGAAACTTGAACTGTGTTAATGTCACTCTGAGAGCCTGTGAAGGACTGTTATTAGATAAACCAATGTCACTCTGAGAGACTGTGAGAGACTGTTATTGGATAAAACCTCTGGGTGATTACATAAAAAAAAGAAAATAAGACTGTTTAGAAATATTCGCACTGTAAGTTTGACAGCCCTGTACCAGCCTTGTGTGAAATGTCTTTAATAGAAGGCTGTTTAGATGCAAGCTTCTCATTATTCTATGTTTCAAGAACTTTGCTGATCCTAAATTAACTCTTGGACTCACAACTTGAGTTTTAGATTACAGAGATTTACCTTCTCTGTTTAGACATTGAGACCATTGTGTTCAAACTCGGTCAAGGTTCTAAATCGTCTTTTTCACTGCATCATTGGACCAGACACTGCGCTTTGGACTGCATACTGCACTCTTACCTTAGTGACCGGCTGCATAATTACGTCAGGTCAAGCTTACGTGCTGCCAGCTTTAAAGAAAAAGAAAAAACCTAGACCACATAAATTGGAGTTAAGTGCAATCACGTTTATGCTGACACTTTAAAGGAGGAACTTTAATGCACGCTGACTCAAGACACACCATGTCATCTACACTTTCATGAACACAATATCTTGGGCAAGTGACGTGCACACTGTATATTGAACGTATCATATTAGGCATTATTTATGGCAGTGATATGCACACTTTGAAGTCTCAACCGTTATCAATGATACACACACTGTTTGAGCATATCATATTGGGTATAATTATCAGTGATACGCACACTGTTTGAACAAGTCAGATTGATCATGATTAACAGGAGCGCATAGTTGAGAGAAGTTTAACCTCTTAGCTGCTGGGCCTTTCCCCTCCCCAGTGCTGAGCCCTTTTTTGGCTATTTGGGGTAGTTCGCGCTTAGGCCTTCATAACTTTTTGTCCACATAAGCTATCCACGCCAAATTTGCGTCCCTTTTTTCCAACATCCTAGGGATTCTAATGGTACCCAGAGTTTGTGGTTTCCCCTGGAGGAGACCAAGAAATTAGCCAAAATACAGTAAAAATATCGTTTTTTAAAAAAAAATGGGAAAAAAGAGCTGCTGAAGAAGGCTTGTTGTTTTTTCCCTGAAAATGGCATCAACAAAGGGTTTCTGGTGCTAAAATCACGATCTTCCCACCTTTCAGGAACGGGCAGACTTGAATCAGAAAACCACATTTTTCAACACAATTTTGGCATTTTACTGAGACATACCGCATTTTTACTATTTTTGGTGCTTTCAGCCTCCTTCCAGTTAGTGACAGGAGTGGGTGTGAAACCAATGCTGGATCCCGGAAAGCTAAACATTTCTGAAAAGTATACAAAATTCTGAATTCTGCACGGGGTCATTGTGTAGATCCTACAAGGTTTTCCTACAGAAAATAACAGCTGAAATAAAAAAATATTGAAAGTGAGCTGAAAAAAACAGCCATTTTTCTCCATGTTTTACTCTGTAACTTTTTCCTGCAATGTCAGATTTTTTAAAGCAATATACCGTTACGTGTGCTGGACTCTTCCGGTTTCAAGGATATATAGGGCTTGTAGGTTCATCAAGATCCCTAGGTACCCAGAGCCAATAAATGAGCTGCACCTTGCAATGGGTTTTCATTCTATACCGGGTATACAGCAATTCATTTGCTGAAATATAAAGAGTAAAAAATAGGTATCAAGCAAACCTTTATATTTCCAAAATGGGCATAAGATAAGGTGTTGAGAAGCAGTGGTTATTTGCACATCTCTGAATTCCGGGGCCCATACTTGCATGTGAATTACAGGCCATTTCTCAAATAGATGTCTTTTTTACACACTGTCTTACATTTGGAAGGAAAAAATGTAAAGAAAGACAAGGGGCAATAACACTTGTTTTGCTATTCTGTGTTCCCCCAAGTCTCCCGATAAAAATGGTACCTCACTTGATTGGGTAGGCCTAATGCTCGCGACAGGAAACGCAACATGGACACATCACATTTTTACATTGAAATCTGACGTGTTTTTTCCAAAGTGCCTAGCTGTAGATTTTGGCCTCTAGCTCAGCCGGCACCTAGGGAAACCTAGCAGAACTTGGCATTTTTGAAAACTAGACACCTAGGGGAATCCAAGATGAGGTGACTTGTGGTGCTCTGATCAGGTACTGTTACCCAGAATCATTTGCAAACCTCAATATTTGGCTAAAAAAACACATTTTCCTTACATTTCGGTGACAGAAAGTTCTGGAATCTGAGAGGAGCCACAAATTTCCTTCCACCCAGCGTTCCCCCAAGTCTCCCGATAAAATTGATACCTCACTTGTGTGGGTAGGCCTAGCGCCCGCGACAGGAAATGCCCCAAAACACAACGTGGACACATTCCTTTTTTGACAGAAAACAGAGGTGCCTACCTGTAGATTTTGGCCTCTAGCTCACCCGGCACCTAGGGAAACCTACCAAACCTGTGCATTTTTGAAAACTAGAGACATAGGGGAATCCAAGATGGGGTGACTTGGGCTCTGACCAGGTTCTGTTACCCAGAATCCTTTGCAAACCTCAATATTTGGCCCAAAAAACACTTTCCCTCACATTTCGGTGACAGTAAGTTCTGGAATCTGACAGGAGTAACAAATTTCCTTCCACCCAGCGTTCCCCCAAGTCTCCCGATGAAAATGGTACCTCACTTGCCGTGGGTAGGCCTAGCGCCTACGAATGGAGATGGCCCAAAACCCAACGTGGACACATCACATTTTTTCACAGAAAACAGAGGTGTTTTTTGCAAAGTGCCTACCTGTGGGTTTTGACCTCTAGCTCAGCCGGCACCTGGGGAAACCTAGCAAACCAGTGCATTTTTGAAAACGAGAGACCTAGGGGAATCCAAGATGGGGTGACTTGTGGGGCTCTGACCAGGTTCTGTTACTCAGAATCCTTTGCAAACCTCAAAATTTGGCTAAAAAAACACATTTTCCTCACATTTAGGTGACATAAAGTTCTGGAATCTGAGAGGAGTCACAAATTTCCTTCCACCCAGTGTTCCCCCAAGTCTCCCGATAAAAATGGTACCTCACTTGCGTGGGTAGGCCTAGCACCCATGAATGGAAATGGCCCAAAACACAACGTGGACACATCACATTGTTTCACAGAAAACAGAGGTGTTTTTTACAAAGGGCCTACCTGTGGATTGTGGCCTCTAGATCAGCCGGCACCTAGGGAAACCTAGCAAACCAGTGCATTTTCTAAAACTAGAGACCTAGGGGAATCCAAGATGGGGTGACTTGTGGGGCTCTGACCAGGTTCTGTTACCCAGAATCCTTTGCAAACCTCAAACTTTGGCTAAAAAAACAAATTTTCCTCACATTTCGGTGACAGAAAGTTCTGGAATCTGAGAGGAGGCACAAATTTCCTTCTACCCAGCGTTCCCCCAAGTCTCCCGATAAAAATGGTACCTCACTTGCGTGGGTAGGCCTAGCGCCCATGAATGGAAATGGCCCAAAACACAACGTGGACACATCACATTTTTTCACAGAAAACAGAGGTGTTTTTTACAAAGTGCCTACCTGTGGATTTTGGCCTCTAGCTCAGCTGGCACCTGGGGAAACCTAGCAAACCAGCGCATTTTTGAAAACTAGAGACCTAGGGGAATCCAAGATGGGGTGACTTGTGGGGCTCTGACCAGGTTCTGTTACCCAGAATCCTTTGCAAACCTCAAACTTTGGCTAAAAAAACACATTTTCCTCACATTTCGGTGACAGAAAGTTCTGGAATCTGAGTGGAGCCACAAATTTCCTTCCACCCAGCGTTCCCCCAAGTCTCCTGATAAAAATGGTACCTCACTTGTGTGGGTAGGCCTGGTGCCCGCAACAGGAATAGATCACACAACGGTCAATGTTGGTCCTTACATGAGGCAGCTGTTGACCCTGGGGTGATCCATTCCTGACGCAGGCACTAGGTGTAGGCACTCAAGTGGGGTAGTGTTTTTATCAGGACAGGTGAGGAATCACTGGGTAGTAGGAATTTTGTGGATCCCAGCCTATTCCTGTAGTTTGTGTGACAGACATGCAAGAAAAATAGAGTTTTTATTCAACATTTCAGCTTTGCAGGGTATTCTGGGTAAGAAAACTTTGGGGAATCCACACAAGTCACACCTCTGTGGACTCCCCCGAATGTCTAGTTTCCAGAAATGTTTGGGTTTAGTGTGTTTCTCTATATGGCCACCGAACCCAGGACCAAAAACACAGGTGCCTGCCTTACAAAACCAGTTTGTTTTGCGATAGATAATTTTGATGTGTCCACAATACGATTTGGGTGGTGGAATTTGGGGCTGAACTAAATTGGGGAGCTCCCAAGAGAGCACTCTCTCTCTCTCTGCTTGCCGCCGCATTCACCTGCTCTCTGGGTTGAGCTAACACACTATTACCCCGTTGCACAGACTGCTTGCGAAGGGACAGCAGGATTGTCCTCATCACCTCCCTCATAATTTACTGGAAGAGGAGTTATCGAATGGGACTCTTCTGACTGAAAAATCACTCCCAGAGTCTGCGCCATTGTCCTATCCCTCAGATGCCGTCTCAGTATCTGATGTCTCAGTCTCTGATCTTATGCCAGAGCTGTCCTCTATAACCCGAGTGACGGCAGCAGTCATCCATCAAGATGCCATCTCTGCTATTGGCTAAACTGTTGCTCTAAAACACTAGCCTACGTAGACAGTCACAAAATCGATGGTGTGTGTGAGATACGTGCAACAGTAGAGGCCACCTTATCTGCGCTTCTTCCCTCAATCAGCACGTTCTTTCAAGACACTCAAAAAACACCTTGTCACATACCATTCGTCACAGTGTTTAGCACCTCCTGCGCCCAGTCCAACAATCATTATTGGTGCTCCCACTCCCTCCTCCTCGGATTCCCTCATTACCACCCAGCAAAAGTGCCCTTCATCTCTCCATAGCCGCCTTCCACCCTGCACATACATTTCATTTGTATTATAGCGCAGGTAATGGCTGACTTTACTAATGTACTCAGCTATTTACATAAAATACAGATTTGCTCTTTGCCGTAGGCATATAAACCTTCTGCGCTTCTTTATGGCACTAAAACTGCCACTAGACAAGTCTGACCCTTTTGTAGCAGAAACATAATCACAATACTTACTTGACTTTTTTATTGCTGCCTAAAAGCTACAGTTGAAAAGCGTCAGTTGAAGTATGTGCATTGCTTTGAAGACGCAAGCTGCAACTGCAAGACAACTGGTGGCAAATCTATATATATATATATATATATATATATATATATATATATATCATCCAAAGGTAATCCTGTGTTCCTTCCAGCGCTCGCCTGTCGAGGTTGGTGCTCAGTTAATGGGCACAGGACCCATTTTTAATCCACTCCCAAAAATATATATAAATCAAAGGCTGGCACTCCTTCCAAAAACAATGGCCTTCATTGTTTTTGTTCATGTAAATTTTGTTATATATGTATTGCAAGAAGGGCCAAGGAAGAAGACCGTGAAGGTTGAAACGCGTTGCCCTATGTTTCTGCTTTATGGATTTTTGCAATAAATGAAGGCCATTGTTTTTGTAAGGAGTGCCAGCCTTTGATTTATATATATTTTTTGGAGTGGATATATATATATATATATATATATATATATATATATATATATATATATCACTTTTATATGTGGGTCTGGTTTTCCTGGGGGCCGATCGCAGCCCCCAGGGAAACCACACACGTATTCACAAAAGTGATATATATATATATATATATATATATATATATATATATATATATATCAATCTCTATATATATATCTATCTACATAGATATATCTATAGATAGATCTATATATATATACATATATCTATATATATCTATAGATCTATCTATAGATATATCCATGTAGATAGATATATCTACATAGATCTATCTATATATATATAGATCTGTATATATATATATATATATATATATATATATATATATATATATATATATTTTTTAGTTGTTGTATGGTTTCCTTGGAGGGGAAAATGGCCCCCAGGGAAACCCTACAACAACTAAAAAAACATATTGCCCCCACAGGGGGTCCATTTCTTTTTCTTAAAAAAATAATAATAATAAATTTAGCCCATGCCCCCGGGAGGGGGGGGGGAGGCAGCCCGTTTTCCGAAGTGATCAAGTGAAATCCCTGGTGTCTAGTGGTGTTTCCTGGCCCCCGATCGCAGCTGTGCTGCGATCGGGGGCCAGGAAACACTTTCAGGAAGGCCTCGTAAGAAAGGGGAGAGTCTCCCCTTTCTTACAAGGCCTTCCCGAACGTGGGGAAGGCCTTTTGTGGCCGTTTTACTCATTGGAGCAGGAAGCGGCCAGCAGCTTCCGTGTCTCCCGGGGTAAAAAATAAAAAAATCCTTGGGTGCGTCAAAAATCGGATTTATTAACCCCCTCCCTGGTGTCGGCCACTGGTCGTGACCCGCACCAGGGAGGTATTGCGGGCTTCGGCCAATGGCCGACGCCCGCATCCAAGGGGTTAAGTGTATCACATTGGGCATCATTAAAAGCAGTGATGCACACACTTTGATGTCTCAGCCATTATAAATGACACACACACTGTATGAGTGAATCATATTGAATATTATTGGTGATACTCATATTGTTTGAACTTTTCATTAACATCATTAACAGTGTACAATGTTTGAGCATGTCATTGTCAGTGATATGCACACTGTTTGAGTATGTCATAGTGGGCATCATTAATGACAGTGATATGTGCACTTTGAAATAAGTCTTAGCAAGCTCATTAAGACAGTGTACCACACCACAAAGCGACACATACTTTCCAGTTTGATATCTTCCATCATTGAATAATGATACACACACTAACTAAGCGTATCATGACAGAAGTGGAGTCTTTGCAAATCTGAGTGAAAGAAAATATTTTTTGTCAAGTTTTAATTATATTTTTACATATATATTATTTTAGAGTATAATAAAGGTAATCTCTGAACATTTGCATTTCAATTGTTGTAGGTTGATCGACAACATAGTAGGTCAACCATGCAAAATGTTACTCCTCCTCAATTTTTTTTAATGCAACGGTGTAAGGTACAAACTTGAGTGTGAAAAGAAAACTGCTCCTCTACTTCATTGCTTAGAAACAGAAGGTAAAGAGGTATTTGATCACCTCCCTGAAATTAATGGAGTAGAATCAGAGAGCCTAAACGAATATGAAATTTGCATAAAGAAACTAGATAAACATTGTTTGCTGAAAGTAAGTATGATTCTATACAGGCATTATGTTGGAAGGAGATTTCAGAAGGACGGGGAGTCATCTGAATTGTACGTGACAGATTTAAGGAAACTAGCATCTTTTTGTAGGTTTTCAGCATTGTCAGATGGAAGAATTTGTGATCAGTTCACGCTAGGCTGTAGCATAGAGAAGGTGAGAGAAGAGTTGTGGTTAAAGGATGAACCAACTCCTGAGGAGGTTGTGATGGTTGCTAAGAAAATGGAGCATTCTATTGCATGTGTTGAGGTCATCAAAAAAGAGAGTTGGAAAGAACAAAGTGTAACTGAAGTTAAGGAAACATTCAAAAAGAGTAATCATACGAATAACTATAAGAGTACTTCTAGAAATGAAAAGTAGAAAAAATCTTCAAGGAGATGTTATATGTGTGACAAGATTGGAAATTTGGCGAATGACAAAAAATGCCCTGCCATTGTTGGAACTTATACTGTTTGCAAGAAAAGGGGTCATTTTGCGTTTGTGTGTAAAGCTAAAAGAAACAAAGGGAAAGTCAGAGAAGTGACTGTGGAGGATGGGAGTGATAATAGTGATGAACCTGATTTTGAATTCAGACAAATTGTATTGCAGGTTGGGGACAAGAGTAAGGCTTGCCCTATAGACATGATTGCAATAAATGAAGAAGGCTCAGAGGTTTTATTTGACTTGCGTGCAAAAATCACAATAATCTCTAACAAGTTTTATATGGAAGAACTTGAAGGAAAAATTACATTACTTAAACTTGACATTAGACCGTGTGCATATCGGGGCGAACCCATCAAACTTTCATGTTCTGAATGAATACAAACAACATTTTGTGACTGGGAAATTGTGTGTGTCAAAAAAGGAGATAGCATAATCAGTTGGCTACATCAAGGTGAATTAGGTGTGATGCTAGATTTAAACAGAAACCCTCTGACTTGTCTAAAAGATTTATTGGATATACATAAGGTGGACACATCTCCTCCTGGGGAATTCATGGAAGCAATAAAGAGAGATTTTGCTAAGGTTTTCAGGGAGGGGTCTATAGTGCCTAAATGGGAATAAGCACAAGATATATTTGATTTCAGGAGCTTAACCTGTGTGTTGTAAAGTGAGAAGTGCACCTATAGCAGTCAGAGAGCAGATTAAAGTGAAAACTGATTTTTTATTTTAATGGGATAATTGAGGAGGTCGAAGGAACAGAATGGCTTGCACCAGTAGTTTCAGCAAGGAAATCGAATGGGAGCTTACGTCTATGTGTGGACTTGAGGCTTCTTAAAAAGAGTGTTGTAGATGGTAAGTATCCTACCAAATTTTTCAGAGTTATTAATGTTGTTGGATGGAGCCAAAGTATTCAGTACAGTAGATCTAACTTCATCCTACCATCAGGTGGAATTGGAGGAGGCATCTAGAGATTTGACTGCCTTTGTAACTCTTGAGACTTTTTGGTGTGTAAGGTTGCCATTCAGCCTTGTCTCGGCAACACCTGTGTTTCAACATATGATGGAGAAGGTTTTAAAAGGGGTGAAAAGATTATGGCCCTCATTATGACTTTGGCAGTAAATTCCAAATACTGCAGCAGTGACAGCCGCCAACATACCGCTGCGGCGACGAGCATCCGTCTGCCAGATTATGACACACACCAAACTGACAGAAACCAGCCACAACAACAAATCCGGCAGTCCCAACGAACGCGATAAACTGTCGGAACTAGCACCCATACTGTTATGCCACCAAATAATGACCCACTAATCACCACAGTGGACATTCAACAGCAGTAAACCATTGGCGGTGTACACCGCAGCAGATGAAATGGCCGCCCAAAAACAAAACAAGACAGCATTGGCCAGAACAAAACCCCCCCGATACAAACACACACACCCCACAGACCCACCAACAGCACCATAAAACACCTGCCACATCACCCACAAACATTTGCAAACACGAGAAGACTGCTACACCTTGCCACGCCAATCCCAGAGACAACTGCACACACACCATAACTACCCATACACCGTCACGCACCCCACACCCCACCACATCACTCAACCCCCTCTGCACAACACACACGCCACATTACACCCATGTCCCCACAAAGGCACCCCTGTTTCACTGATGAGGAGTTGCGGTGATGGTGGAGGAAATAGTCAGGGTAGAGCCACAGCTTTTAGGAGCACAGGTACAGCAGATCTCCATTGCCAGGAAGATGGAGCTATGGCGGAGGATCGTGGACAGGGTTAACACCGTGGGACAACATCCACGCACAAGGGATGACATTCAGAAGAGGTGGAACGACCTAGGGGGTAAGGCACGTTCCATTGCAGTAAGGCACCAGCTCGCCATCAGGAGGACTGGTGGTGGACCCCCACCTCCTCCCCCACAGTTGACAGCTTGGGAGGAGCAAGTCTTGGCAATACTTCATCCTGAGGGGTCACTGGAGTAGCCGGAAGACTGGACACTATTACCAACCTAGTACCACCCATACCTGCATGCCATGTCACCCCTTCACCCTGACTCACTTCACCACACTCCATCCCACACAGTGCACCACCCCAATTACCCCACCTAAATGTCTACCCCTGCATGCCATACACACTGCAAGCACCTCCCTCCCAGCTCAGCATGCACACCCACCAGCAATGCATGGACAGCATAGAGAACTACCAATTCCACAATCCAACACCATACACAACCAAAGGTGGGAGGACAACACCAATATCATTTGGAAAGGTAGAAATGCGCAATATGTGACAGACAATTACCCTAACAAATCACTCACATTCCCACAGGTGCCCCAGCCAATGTCAGCGGCGAGGAGGTGCCACAGCAACCCAGTCCCCCACCAGAAGATCCCCTCAGTGATGACAGCAACTCTGGAAGTCTTGATCTGGATGAACTCCTTTCCCACCTGGGACCACTCCTCAGTCGGCTACTACATTCCACAGCCAGTCCACCACAGCCCCCTCCTCAGACTCAAACACCACAGCAGCTAGCCAACACTCCCAAACCTCTGTCCCCAGGACACGTCAATCAGTAATGTGCCCACCTGTACAGGGACCCGAGTCGACACCACACAGGCAAGATGATGAAGGTCCTGGTGTCAGTGGGAGTGGGCACACTGTTCAGGGGACACAGGTACAGGGGTCCAGGGACAGTCTGAGGACAGCTGTGCACAAGGGGGAGGACAGGCCCAGGGAACCGACTGCCCAGGAGCCACTCACAAATGTCCTGGGGGCATACCAACAATCCCTGCACAGGATGAGTCAGGTGTTAAACATTATGCAGGAGAACCAGCGGCTGCAGGGGGAACACCACCAGGAGGTCATGCAACAATTGCAGTCCGTCGTGGGCCCCTAACACTAGCCAGTGTACTGACCAGCCCTAACTACAGCTGACCATCTGTTGCAGCTAGTGGACAGGAGGCCCTCCCACAGGACTCACAGGCCACCAGCACACCTTCTCCTGCAGAAGGTGTACCGCCCCGCAAACGTTCCTTCTGACCCAGAGAGACACCTGAGACATTTGCCAAGACCACCACCAGGAAATGAGTCCCTCAAGATTGTACCCCTTATGTTCCACTGAGTCACCTTGTTCACTTTGGACTGCAACTGCTCCTCTTCCTATGGCCCCTTGGACACTGGACCTGTGCTACAGACAGACTGGCCCACTACACTGGGCTGTTCCCAACGATCACCACACTCAATTGCACTTCCCATTGTTTTTGTAAAAGTCAAATAAACACCCTTGAACCCAACTTGAGTAATAGTGCTTTATCAGATAGAAATGTGCAATGTATTGAACTGTATTGAACTGCATTATCCTGTGCAAGTATCCTTTCATGTGTCAATCCATCCAACAAATGTGTTTCAGCAGTCAGTAGTCATGACATTAATACACTGCTGTAACCACACCAACATCTCCAATAAGGGAAGACACAGGTGACAGTCAATCATGATGCAAAGGTAGTGACTGGCACAACACTACAGCCACACAGCACTTTACTCAAATGGAGACATGTATAGATCAACAGTCTTACCTGAGTGTCATTGGAAGTACTGCTGAATGATATGTGTCCTGTTGTCCACATCCTCCTCTTCTTCCTCCTCACTGTCCTCAGTGTACACTGCTGCCACAGGTGCATTGTCACCCTCCTCCTCCTGCAGAAAGGGCACATGGCATCTGAGGGCCAAATTGTGCAGCATAAAGCAGACCACTACAATCTTGTAGACTTTCTCAGAGGAGCAGCATAGGGATCCACCTGTCAAATGGAGACACCTGAACCTGGCTTTCAGGAGACCGAAAGTGTGTTCCACAATCCTCCTGGTATGCCCATGTGCATTATTGTACTGATTTTCAGCCCCTGTTCTTGGATTTCTAACAGGGCAGGTTTCGGTAGCCAGAGTCACCTGGAAGAAGTGAGGGACACACATTAGCCATGCACAGTGGCATAGGGTATGACTCCAGTAGGCATACACTGACATACATTGGGTGGAGACTCAAGCTCACCTATAAGCCACACTCTGTGGCTCTGTAGTCATGCCATCACCTGTAGGACACTGCTATTCCTCAAGATATAGGCATCATGCACAGATCCAGGATACTTGGCAGTGATGTGGGAGATGTACTGGTCCGGAAGGCACACCATCTGGACACTGATAGAGTGAAAACTCTTCCTTTTCCTGTACACCTCTTAATTTGCCCTGGGAGGGACTAAAGCAATATGGGTCCTGTTAATGACCCAAATCACATGTGGTATGTGTGCCATTGTGTAGAATCCAGCCTTTACAGTGGGCAAATCTTCACTCTGGGGGAATGAGATGTAGCTGCACATGTGTTTGAGCATGGCAGCCAAAACCCTTCCAAGCACAATCAAGAACATTGGATGTGACATTCCTGCAGCCAACAACATAGTACGCAGAGCATGTATGTATGTAGGACAATAGAACTGCCTAGGTGTGTACACTCGACACCAATGGTGCACATACGAACTCCAAACATGAGTAGTAGCAGTAGGAAATAGCAACCACCTGTCCTATATGCAGGGACAGGTGGAAGTGACCTCACTCCGCTGGCGTTAGGCATCATGTTTGACGGCGGTCTGCACCGCTGTGCAATTCCTCATTGGTTAACATGGGACTCTATGGAGTACAGAAACCAATGATGATCAACACCAGCACTGACGGTGTTCACCGCCACAGGCGTGACTGACATTTTCTTTTTACCACTACACTTGATTCCTGACTTTCCACTGGACAGCATCTCCACTGCATGTGCTGCTGTGACCTGTGTCTAGAAATTGCCATGGCCCCTGCTACAGGAGAAAGGGCCCCAGCCTTCATGTTGGAGGAGTTGGAGAGGCCATGTATGGGCAGTTGTATGGGCCTCCAAACCAAGAGTTGAGTACATCAAGGGTACGCTGCATGCAACATCGCTGTATGTAGATGTATGTGTGTGCTAGCAGTGTGTCATTTGGGGGGGTATGGCTGCAGGCCTTGTGAATGCAGAGGTACAAGTCATGTGTGTGCTTGATGAAGGGCAAGTGCAGTATGTGACCCATTTGTTTGACAGGCTAGATTGTCTGGTTCATGGTGTCCCTCTGTCTGTGTTCCTCTGCAGGTCAGCACCCATCAGAAGAAGGGGTTATGGCATGCCATCGCCAAGGACGTGCGGACCCTGGGGGTCCATAGCCGGCGAAGCACCCACTGCAGGAAATGGTGGGAGGACCTGAGACGTTGGGACCGGAAGACTGCGGAGGCCCACCTGGGGATGGCCTCACAACGAGCAATGGGTGCCTGTCAGAGCCTGACTCCCCCTAACTGACCGCATACTGGTGGTGGCCAATCCTGAGTTAGATGGGCACTTGAGGGCAGCACAGCAGCCACAAGGGGGTCAGTACAGTGTGTGTGGTGTTCACTATTTTGTTGCCTGCCATGGGATTTGGGTGAAAGGTTCTAGTCAGTGGATGCCCCAATATGCTGGTTTGGCCATTCCTGCATGGTCTGGCTTAGCTATGTAGGGAGGTATCCATTTTTGGTATTGCTAGGTAGCTAGCATGCCATGTCAGACAGGGCTTAGTTGGTCCCAGTAGGTGTGCAAATGGTAGTGTTTGGGTTCCTTCCTGCTGTAGTACCTAAGCAATGGTTTGTCACTGTGTCCCATTCTGTATACTGTAAGTTTCAGGGAGTGATTGTGATGTGCATGACATCTGTGCTGTTGGTGCTGTGATTGACCCTGGGCTCCCTTTCTTTCTCCCCCCCTCTCCTTTTGTCATCCTGTCCATGTGTGCATTAGCATCATCTGGCGAAGGAGCAAGGGCACCAGTGAGTGAGGGAGCTGCAGCCCACGGGACCCAGGAGGCATAGTCAGCTGATGCTGTGTGGACTAGTGGGACAGAGGGCGAGGGGAACACAACAGGTGGAGACTGGAGCTGAAGCAACTGACTCAGATTCCTCCTCGGATGAAAGCTCCCTGGTGGTGGTGGACTCCTCTGGGACCACCCCAGCTATGTCATCTTCCGCCACCCCTGTACCAGCACCGCCCTCACAGTTGCCCGTCCCCGCTCACCCAGGAGGGTGGGCATCTCCTTCGTCCCAGGCACCTCTGGCTCTGCCCCAGTCAGCTCTGCTGCCCACAGTGAGGAGGCTATTGACCTCCGGAGATCTATCTCTGTAGGGGAGTCATGTAGGAGGCTGGACTGGCTTGTAGTGAGTACCTAGGGGTACTTACACCTTGCACCAGGCCCAGTTATCCCTTATTAGTGTATAGGGTGTCTAGCAGCTTAGGCTGATAGATAATGGTAGCTTAGCAGAGCAGCTTAGGCTGAACTAGGAGACGAGTGAAGCTCCTACAGTACCACTAGTGTCATATGCACAATATCATAAGAAAACACAATACACAGATATACTAAACATAAAGGTACTTTATTTTTATGACAATATGCCAAAAGTATCTCAGTGAGTACCCTCAGTATGAGGATAGCAAATATACACAAGATATATGTACACAATACCAAAAATATGCAGTATAGTATTAGAAAACAGTGCAAACAATGTATAGTTACAGTAGGATGCAATGGGGACACATAGGGATAGGGGCAACACAAACCATATACTCCAAAAGTGGAATGCGAACCACAAATGGACCCCAAACCTATGTGACCTTGTAGAGGGTCGCTGGGACTGTAAGAAAACAGTTAGGGTTAGAAAAATAGCCCACCCCAAGACCCTGAAAAGTGAGTGCAAAGTGCACTAAAGTTCCCCAAAGGACATAGAAGTCGTGATAGGGGAATTCTGCAGGAAAGACACAAATCAGCAATGCAACAATGATGGATTTCCAAACGAGGGTACCTGTGGAACAAGGGGACCAAGGCCAAAAGTTACAAGCAAGTCGGAGATGGGCAGATGTCCAGGAAATGCCAGCTGTGGGTGCAAAGCAGCTGCTACTGGACAGAAGAAGCTGAAGATTCTGCAGGAACGACAAGGGCTAGGAACTTCTCCTTTGGAGGACGGATCCCTCACACCGTGGAGAGTTGTGCAAAAGTATTTTCCTGAAGAAAGACCGCAAACAAGCCTTGCTAGCTGCAAGTCGTGCAGTTAGGGTTTTTGGATGCTGCTGTGGCCCAGGAGGGACCAGGATGTCGCCAATTGCGTCTGGGGACAGAGGGGGCGTCGAGCAAGACAAGGAGCCCTCTCAGAAGCAGGCAGCACCTACAGAAGTGCCAGAACAGGCACTATGAAGTGGAGTAAAACGGTGCTCACCCGAAGTTGCACAAAGGAGTCCCACGCCGCCGGAGGACAACTTAGGAGGTCGTGCAATGCAGGTTAGAGTGCTGTGGACCCAGGCTGGACTGTGCACAAAGGATTTCCGCTGGAAGTGCACGGAGGCCGGAGTAGCTGCAAAAGTCGCGGTTCCCAGCAATGCAGTCTGGCGTGGGGAGGCAAGGACTTACCTCCACCAAACTTAGACTGAAGAGTCACTGGACTGTGGGAGTCACTTGGACAGAGTTGCTGGATTCAAGGGACCTCGCTCGTCGTGCTGAGAGGAGACCCAGGGTACCGGTGATGCAGTTCTTTGGTGCCTGCGGTTGCAGGGGGACGATTCCGTCGACCCACAGGAGATTTCTTCGGAGCTTCTAGTGCAGAGAGGAGGCAGACTACCCCCACAGCATGCACCACCAGGAAAACAGTTGAGAAGGCGTTAGGATCAGCGTTACAGAGTTGCAGTAGTCGTCTTCGCTACTTTGTTGCAGTTTTGCAGGCTTCCAGCGCGGTCAGCAGTCGATTCCTTGCCAGAAGGTGAAGAGAGAGATGCAGAGGAACTCGGATGAGCTCTTGCATTCGTTATCTAAGGAAATCCCCAAGGCAGAGACCCTAAATAGCCAGAAAAGAGGGTTTGGCTACTTAGGAGAGAAGATAGGCTAGCAACACCTGAAGGAGCCTATCAGAAGGAGTCTCTGACGTCACCTGCTGGCACTGGCCGCTCAGAGCAGTCCAGTGTGCCAGCAACACCTCTGTTTCCAAGATGGAGGCAGAGGTCTGGAGCACACTGGAGGAGCTCTGGGCACCTCCCAGGGGAGGTGCAGGTCAGGGGAGAGGTCACTCCCCTTTCCTTTGTCCAGTTTCGCGCCAGAGCAGGGCTGAGGGGTCCCTGAACCGGTGTAGACTGGCTTATGCAGAAATGGGCACCATGTGTGCCCATGAAAGCATTTGCAGAGGCTGGGGGAGGCTACTCCTCCCCAGCCCTAACACCATTTTCCAAAGGGAGAGGGTGTAACACCCTCTCTCTGAGGAAGTCCTTTGTTCTGCCTTCCTGGGCCAGGCCTGGCTGGACCCCAGGAGGGCAGAAACCTGTCTGAGGGGTTGGCAGCAGCAGCAGCTGCAGTGAAACCCCGGGAAAGGCAGTTTGGCAGTGCCAGGGTCTGTGCTAGAGACCCGTGGGATCATGGGATTGCACCAACAATGCCAGGATGGCATAGCAGGGGCAATTCCATGATCTTAGACATGTTACATGGCCATATTCGGAGTTACCATTGTGAAGCTACACATAGGTAGTGACCTATATGTAGTGCACGTGTGTAATGGTGTCCCCGCACTCACAAAGTCCGGGGAATTGGCCCTGAACAATGTGGGGGCACCTTGGCTAGTGCCAGGGTGCCCACACACTAAGTAACTTAGCACCCAACCTTTACCAGGTAAAGGTTAGACATATAGGTGACTTATAAGTTACTTAAGTGCAGTGTAAAATGGCTGTGAAATAATGTGGACGTTATTTTACTCAGGCTGCAGTGGCAGGCCTGGGTAAGAATTGTCAGAGCTCCCTATGGGTGGCAAAAGAAATGCTGCAGCCCATAGGGATCTCCTGGAACCCCAATACCCTTTGTATCTCAGTACCATATACTAGGGAATTATAAGGGTGTTCCAGTAAGCCAATGTAAATTGGTAAAATTGGTCACTAGCCTGCTAGTGACAATTTGAAAGAAGTGAGAGAGCATAACCACTGAGGTTCTGATTAGCAGAGCCTCAGTGAGACAGTTAGTCATAACACAGGTAACACTTTCAGGCACACTTATGAGCACTGGGGCCCTGGCTGGCAGGGTCCCAGTGACACATACAACTAAAACAACATATATACAGTGAAAAATGGGGGTAACATGCCAGGCAAGATGGTACTTTCCTAAAGTCAACCATAGGGAATGCCATCCAGGGGCTGGCATCTCTGATGCAGCATTGCAATGCCTACCTAGAGGGCATTCACAGTGGCTTGACGGCCCTACAGAGATCGTTTCAGGCTCTGGTCTCCTCTCTGTCAGCAGCCAGTGTCTCTGTTTCATCAGTCCCCCTCCAAATACCTCTTCCGAGTCCCTGTCTCCTCTCCCCAACCCATCCCAAGTACACATTCTGACAAGCATGCACCCAAAACAACAGACAGGACTCGCACTGACAAACACAAGCAGCACACTTCAGTACACAAGAACACACCCAGCCAACACACAGATACACACACAACAGCCACTGCCTCCACTGTCTCCCCATCCTCCTCCTCCCTCACAGTCACATCAGCACTCACACCTGCATGCACTGCATCAACAGTCCCAGATCGTGCCACCTGTACAGCCTTGCCCACAGTAACTACAACAGCAGACTCGCAGACATGCAACCCACACACCACATGCGCAATCACCACCATCACCACTTCATGCAGCATACCCACCTCACTTGCAGACACCACATCAACATACCTACAACATGTCCTGTTTGTCCTCCCTCACCCTGTCTGCCCCCTCCAAAGACGCATAAACGCTCCCACTCAGACACCCAACAGCCATCCACCTCACGCACGCACACTGTCCATGCACCTTTACCCACGTCCAGCACACCTCCTCCTCCTCCAATAACCACTCCCTCAACCTCCACTCCCATTCCTCCTCCCACACCCCACCTCATTGGTCTTAAGAAGCTTTTCCTTTCCCGCCTTGACCTCTTCCCTCCCCCACACCCCTGTCCTGCCCATAAGAGAAAAGTCCCACCTCCACAGCCCAGTCCCTCCGCTCCAAGTCGACTCCTGTTCCTCCCCCTAAGAGTACTCCTGCCAATAAGGTGCAAAAGAGTGGAACTCCAGGCCCCCATCCCAAGGCCACTCCTCCGCCCCCAAAACAGAAGAGCAAGGACCCGCCCCCTCCCAAACCCAAGCCCAAGGACCCCCCCCCCAAGAAGAAACCCCCTATCCCCCCTTCCCCCTGAGGTGCCTGCCTACCATCTTGATGATGCCCCTGCCCAGTGGAGTTCCAATGTTGTCAGGAGTCTAGTTGTGCCTTGTACGTTGCCCTGTGGCCACTTGCAGACTTTGGACTGACCTATGGCCCTACCTGTATGTATGTTGTTAATTATTTATTTCAATTAATGCTCGTTCTTCAACATGATTACAATGGTTGGACCAGATGTGTGTGTCCTAGCTTTCTTTGCTCCTGGGTTCTATTGCTGTCCATTTACTGTGCAGTTAGTTCTGGGGGTGTGGTGAGTGTGTGTATGATGTGTGTTGTGCGTGTGTGTCAATCTCCCCTACCTCCCTTGTGTGGTAGGTGCCTGTACTCACCGTCGTCGTCTTCATCGGCGTTGGTGCTCCTGGACTGCCATTGTGTGGTACTGCATCGGGAAGACTTCCAGTTCTGGTTCCATTGCGGCCGTGGACTCCAATGTTCCCCTGGAGGTGAGTGTCTTCTCATATATGATGTGTTTCCGTCAGGCTTTCGGTGGTGGTGCTAATGCCCTGGAAATCCTGGCGGTCTGCTATGTCATAATATGGTGGGCAGATCCTTGTCTTCCGCCAGCCTGCAGGTGGCTACCGCCATGTTCAGTGGTCATACCGCACTGGCGGTTGGGGTGGTACATTGGCTGTGTATGGGAGAGATCACCGCCATGGTCATAATTTGGTGGTAATTACCGCCAGCCTGGCGACGGTACTGCCGCCATTGCCAGTGTGGTGCTCACCTGACCGCCAATGTCATAATGGGGGCCTATGTCTTTACCAAGCAAGATGATATTCTCATGTTTAACAAAGATTCGGGAGAACATAACAATCATGTAAGAGACGTGCTTAAAAGTTTAAGTGAGAGTAATCTTACCATAAAACTAGAAAAATGCAAGTTTGGAACTAAAAATTAAGATTACATGAGTCACACTATCACAGGTGAAGGGGTCATGAGCAAGTCTGTCCTTGCTGACGCTATTCAATGTATGAGTTCACCAACTTCAAGGGAGGCGTTGACAAAATTCCTTGGCTTGCTGGATATTACAAAACGTTTGTCTGGAACTTTGCTGAGTTAAGTGTCAATATGAGGAACCTACTAAAAAAAGGGGTTAGATATGTGTGGGATGTGACTTGTGAGACATGTTAAAAAAAAGAACTCAGTCAGGCACCTACTGATAAAAACTTTAATATCAATAAAGAAATCCATAGTAACTACAGATGCCAGCCTGAAAGGGCTGGGAGCTGTCTTACAGCAGAATGAACAGGATGGCCTAGATACTATAATGTTAATTTCTCATGGGTTGAACGGTGCTGAAATACGATATTCAGTCATCAAACAACAGGATCTTGCTGTGTACTGGGCAGTAAAAAAAAACTAACAAAGTTTCTATGGGGAGGAATATTTGAAATGAGACCTGATCACAGACAGGGCTGTGAAGTATTTAGAAATGCATTGAATCAGTTTCGGGTAGGATCATCAAATGGGTAGTTACATTGCAGGAATACAATTTTGAGATTAAACATATCCCTGGTGTGGAAAATAAAATAGCTGACATGCTCTCCGGGGTATTTCGAAAGAGGAGAGTCAGGAAAATGATAATGATTATGAAAATCTTTGCACGGAAAAAGACACTGAGTTTGTCTTGTTAATACCTGGAGAAAGGTGGCATGAGGATTTAAAGTCAGACCAAGTTCTAATGGAGTTAATGCAATTAATAATGATGGAATGAGAAAAAATGAAGGCCCTGATTTATACTTTTTGACGCACACCTGCGTTTGCGCAGGTTTGCTTCAAAAAGGTTACCGCCGGCTTGCACCATTCCTGGAAGCCAGACGGGCGTCATATTTAAGGAATGATGCTAGCCGGTGGTAAGGCCAGATTAGCGTCGAAATAAATGACGCTAACCGAGTGGGGGAGGTGTAGGGGAAACAGGAGGTTGTGCGTCAAAGAATGGCGGTAGTCAGATTACAGTCAGAAAAATGACTCTAACCTGACTAGCCTAATTTATTGATGCACAACCCCCATAGACATGACTCCTGTCTTAGTAAAGGCAGGAGTCATGCCCAGCTGCTCAATGGCCATGCTCAGGGGACTTATGTCCCCAGGGCATGGCCATTGGACACAGTGCCATGTAGGGGGGCCAAGTTAGGCCCTCCTATGGCACTTAAAAGAAAATACTTACCTGGACTTACTTGAGATGGCACCCCCATCCTTAGGTGTCCTCCAGGTATAGGTGGGGGTGGGCGGGGTGTCCCTGGGTGCAGGGAAGGGCACCTGTGGGCTGTTTCGATGGCCTCTGACCATGGAAAATGGCTCACAGGTCCCCTAACGCCAGCCCTGACCCAGGCGTTAGATAATGGTGCTAAACAGGCTTAGCGCCATTATTTAAGGCCCTCTTCATCCCATGCATGATTTTTGCATGGAGGATAAATAAGGCGCAAAGGCCTTTGGAGTCATTTTATGCCCAGGAACGCCTACCATACATCTCATTGATGCAAGGTAGTTTTCCGCAGGCAAAAAATGAAGTTAACTCCAATATTATGACGCTAGAAGGGTCTAGCATCAAAATATGAAGTTGAGTTTGCGCCGGATTTGCATAAAAAAAAGTGACGCAAATCCGGCGCAAACAAAGTATAAATATGCCCCCAAGTTCTGATGGATGTAAAAGATTTTGGAGTGTGAAGGATGAGCTGTTCACTTACAATGAACTATTGTTTAGGGGAACTAGACTAATTTCTCCCATAACACTCAGAGAGGAGTTAATAGATTTAGCACATGAGTGTGATCAAGGCATTTTGAAAACCAAACAAAAATTGCGAACCTCTTGCTGCTGGCCAGGTACAGACTTACAAGTTATAATGAATCAAGGTTGTATCATGTGTACATTAGGTGAACTATGCCAATCAGGGAACGACCAACTAGTCCATGGAAAGAGATCACCCTGGACATATTGAGTCCTGTGTATGGGGATGGACAAGAAACATGTGTTGGCTGTAACTGATATGTTTTCTAGGTGGCCCAAGATATGTTTCACAAAGGGAATAGAGACTAAACATGCAAAAAAAAATTAGGGGAACGTATAGCAAGAGAAGGATTTCCAGAAACTTGGCTTATGATGGGGTCCAATTTGTGTCCAAGGAAATTGAAGAATGTCTAAGAAACAGGGGAATTAGACACAAAAAGTGTGTGTTTTATACCATCTTGAAACAAATAATATGACTGAGAGACTGAATAGAATAATTAAAGAAACCATAACACTGTCTAAAACAAATGCCTTGGATTGGAAAGATAAATTAAAAAAAGGATAGAACTCTACAGCATCACTCTACATAACACAACAGATAAAACTCCTTTTGAATTGTTTAAAGGAAGATACTACAACACTACAGTAGAACCTGCATGGGTCAATAATTATGAGTTTCGCTTGGGTAAGAATGTTTAATTGGAGGATTTTCGTGAGAAAGAAAATGAAAAATTGAAAAAAAGGAAAATGTACTTTCACAAAAGAAAGGCGGTGAATAAAACTAAGGTATTTTTGGGAGATTCGGTTGTGATCAAAAGCCCAGCAGGAGGAAATGAGAGCTTTTTCAAACCTATTCAAGTTATAAAGTTGTTTGATAATGCTATTAACACCCAGGACCATCACTTTTAGAATCTCAATAGAGTTTTATTATACAAAGGAACGCTGGAATCTGTAAAAGATAAACCAGACAAAGTTAATGAAGAAAGGGCAAAAAGTGACAAAAATGGGGAATGTAGATAATCTGGTAGAAAGTTACAAAAACCAAGTTATTTGAAGGATTATGTAGTATATTACCATTTTTACTCAGGGCTTTGCCTGACATAAGTATGCTGTGGAAAGCTTATAGATCTTTAGAGATACTGTATGAAAACCATTTATTTTACTTTACTTTTAATTGAAGAAAGCAAACTTTTTGTGTGCAGAAAATTATTTCAGATCCTATGTATACAGTTTAGCTAATTTTTGTTGAGGGAAGGAGGTGTATGGTAGCTAATGGATGTCAGTAGTATACTATACATGTCATGCAGAATGGAATGATGGAATATAGAATGGAGAGAGCAGAAGCTGGAAGGTGCTGCTGGAGTACAGTTGGATGGGATCTTCCTCTGCTGACAAAGAACATAAACGTTGGCATCATTACCTTGGTTTATTTCTCTGATTATTGAATCTTACAGTGTTTCAAATTGAACACCCGGATTATTTGAATTTATTTTACAGTCAAAAGCTTTTAGCCAATTACTATGGAAGTTTGTGACGTCAGAAGACACAATTTGTCAATATTTTCGTCATAGGGGTTGACAGGAGCAGAGCATTATTCTAAGAAACTTCCTGGTGGGAGGGGGGCTTGGGTCGCCCTGTCTCGCAGTCCTGAATTACATAAACATGTAATGCATGTCCATTCATAAGTATCTACAAACCCGAGAGTTTATTACCCAATTCCTTTGGAACAATGCGCTATAAAATCTTTATGAGGAGAATCCACCCAAACACATATGCAAGACAGAGTGAAGCAATATCTGCTCAGTGCAATATGAAAGGCAAAAAGCTTCTGCCACACCTGAAAATGTAGAAGTCGCTATCGCAAAATAGTTTATTTTGATTCAGTGTGAGGTTTATTATTAACATTGAAGATGTTCATCAAAAAATGAAGCATCAACATTTACATCAACTCGAATTTACTATTTGAGGATATCAGTATTTTTAGACGAACATAAATGTCAGCTAGCGTTTCTTTAATTTTCCGCTAGATGGCACTTAAATAACAGTTTTGATCTAAAGTTAACCACAACTGGAGAATGTGCGTTCATCGATCTCGTGGAGCACTGCAACTTTTTTCTTTACTTCAATTCCAGTCCTGGACTTTACTTTGAAAAATTAATTATTATCAGACGTGATCGGCAATTTATTTGAAATAAACAAAAAAAATACGACCGCCAGAGAACACTGGCTTCTTAAATAAAAGCCCAGAGCTGGATTTATTTGTCCTCATATTCTAAAGGTGTGTGGTAGTTTATTGCAGATCTCTCAAGGCTTCCAAGACCAGTGTAATTAGGAGATCTCAAATTAAAATCTGACCTGAACTTGATGAGCAGCTCATGCATGGCAGGCACTGGGAAACACGGGGAAGCTGTTTCTTAAGCGCCTACATCGAGGGTGCTGTAGTGTCAAGTTTTGATTTTGTTTCTGCAACTTCTAGCTTTTCTGTGTCCCTGCTCCTGCTGGAAGCATCCAGATCAAGGAGGCCATCTCATTTCTACCTTAAAACGAAGTTGATATGAATAGTGAGTGGACTGAGGCACAAGACACGTCATAAAAGATAAGAAGCTGAGAAAAGCGGTTTGACCTCTCCCGTCTGCAAGTCAGGAGGCTGGTCTCTGCCTGCTCTCTCTCGCTCCTTTTTTTCAGCAGCTAAGAGACTGCACTGCTCCCACAGAAAAACAAGCATTTACAATGCAGTCGGTCTCGCGTTTGCTCGAGGTAGACCTATTAGCTTGTAATTTCCGAACTGAACTTCTCTTGCCACTCAAACTGAAAATAAAAAGTAAAACAGTTGACATAAGCAAGCCGATTCAAAGCGCCGCCGTTAGCGCAAAGAGAGAGACAAAAGGAAAAAGAAGTTCGCTGGCAGTCAAAGGTATCAACAAAAGTGCAATTATCCATGTAACAGGGTCGATGGCCAAAGCGGGAACAAAGCTGCCCTTAGGAGGGACAAAGGTAAAGCAATTACCAACGAAAACAAAGGCTTTTTGAAAGGCAAGCCTATGAACACATGATAGTGATGGGTGTGTGGTGGGCGTGGTCGAAAGCCCAGCTACATATCAACAGTCGAAAAGCTATGCTTGACCTAACAAGCAGGTCACTGGATGCTCCAATCCTCCAATCCTGCTTAGTCACCAGTAAAGGTCAAGCACAATGAGTTAGATTTCTGAAATTATGCTGGTGAAAAACATGCAAAAAGGTATGAAATGTATTAGAATTTTACTTTTGAAAACAAGAAAACTTCCTGAGAAATCACATCGTCAAAGGAAATTATGCCATATTTTTACAATAACCTTTGGTTACAGCTGAAAGCACAGTTATATCTATCAGTATGTTTTGTTTGCAACTGGAAAGCAAGAAGGAATGTCAAATGCACGCATTAAAGAAAGTGTACCATGGGGTATGAATGAAATCCTTTAAGGGAGCTCACAGGTTAGCATTTATCCTCTGTTTAGGTTCGAGCGCACAAAGAGCTCTGTCCCTGTTGTAATCTCTCTATGGGCTTGTAACCATGTCCATCAGTTTGGTTGGTTCGTGGGCTTGCCTTTTAAAATTTGCTTGATTTCATTAGTTAAAGGCATGCATATGTCATGCCTTTTCTGGTGTTTAGTCCTCCTCGAGTGCACCGGCCAACGACTGAAAACATACGAGGCTCCATGTTTTATGTATGGTTTCTGGACTACTTTTTCTCTTTATTTCATAGGCATCGCGATTACACTGGGCAGTAGTCGAGCGCTTTGCATGACATTGACCTGATTACATGGATAGTTGCCCTTTTGCCAGTAACATGGATAATTGCACTTTTGCCGATACGTTCACTGCGAGCGAACTTCTGTTTCCTTTTGTGTGTCTGCTTCGCACTCATGGCGACCGTTGGCTTCCTTATGTGAAACTGTTTTACTTTTCATTTTCAGTTTATGTGGCAAGAAAAGTCCGGTCAGGAGTTTACAATGCTAATAGCTCTAACTCGAGCAAAAGCAAGACCCATTGCATTTCAAATGCTTGTTTTATTGGTGCTGAGATGCAGCCCTCTGACTGGAAATGCTACACACGAACAACTAATAAACTCGATATTTCCACACATGGAGATGGGTAAGGGAATTTTAAAAGTAAACTTATCTTTTAAAAATCTATATTCAGCCTTCTTACACATTAAAGGCTTTTAAACAGCACAAAGAGACAACAGTTTAAAACAAAGCGGCTGTGATGGTGATTGTACATTTAACAAATGATTGCAAAGCCAATAGGTCTTGCCTATGGATTAGCTATTGGCTTTGGCAATCATTTGGGGTGGATATTACGAGGGGATAATGGAGGGCGGCAGGGTGTTTGGAGAATGGAGGGTGGGGGTTAGTTAATGGGGTGGTTAAAAAAAAGCGCTATTAAGTGGTTAGTGCTGGGCCATCATATCACTTTTTTCCTTTCTGTCGGCTGTGGAGGGAGGGAATAAGAAACACAGATGTGGGGCGGATGGGACCGGAATAAGAAAAACAGGTGGGGAAAAATAAATGCGGACGTTGGGCGGGTGATATGGGAATAAAAAGCACAGCGGGGAGGTTGGGAGAGGAAGAAGAAATATGGAGGGGTTGGGAGGTCAAGAAGAAACGCGGATGGGGTGCGAGGGGATGACGCAACATAGATGGGGTGGGAAAAGAAGAAGCAACACGGACAAGGGAGTTGAGAAGTGGAAGAAGCAACATGGTCAGAGGTTGGGAGGGGAAGAAGCAAGGAAATAAAAAAAATAGTCCCTCAGTCACAGCTGCAGCAGTGGAAGGACAATAATCCATGTGAAACAATTAGTACTTGGTCCATGCTCCACATGAAACAAGAGGCAATGAAGCCAGCAGGTGCCGGCCAATTGAAAGGCAGTAAATAAGAGTGACAGGGACTCCAATTAATGTTAAGCAATGTGTGGACTCTAAGCCCTTTGTTGTAAATATCTCTCACAAGCGAGAGTGCGTGCACAAGCTTTTGCTCTCGCAGGCAAGACCAAAAAGGTCTGTATTCCATGGGTTAAACAAAAGTTTTTGACAGTATTTGGTTACAGCGATAATGATAACACTCTGGAAAGAGTTGGATATTGTTTTCAATTGCAGCCATGAACGTCTCTCTGTTGCAGCCTCCAGACATGCTAATGAACTTTACACCTTTACCAATTCTTGTATAAAGCAAATTACTCCTGACAATAGTGGGATAAGCTGCAGGTGAAAGAGTTTTATTTTTTCTTTCTGATCTGTCCTATTGTGGGTTCCTACTCTTTGTCTCTCACTACTGATGACTTTATTTATAATGTTCTAAGGCATGAGCTAACCCGAAGGGCACAGAGGTAGCTTTCAAATGTCCTTGAACATAATATACACTCATAGCAACTGGCGTTAAAACCCCACAGTTATCAAAGTGTACCTATTCTAACATAAGGACAGTCCAACATAAGGACAGATAAACCCTAAACCAAACAAGCAGCCAAAATCAGATGGCAAAGAAGATAAAGTGACACCAGGGAACATTCCAATCACAGAGGCACCAGAGGAGAGTTCTATACTTGATGGCCAGAGAAAGACAAAATGTAGATTTTGAAAAATTTGGACCAAGAGATTTATTGACAAAGACTAGACTGGATTTGTGTAGACATGAAACATTCAGATGTAAACCATATTTGAGCAAGAAAATCTGATGTCAGGAGTTGGGATAAGGAGTGTAATTTCCATAGCACAAAAGGTTGCTAGTAAGGTGCTCCCCTACAATAGTGGTAATTATTATTGATAGTTGTCATGTCATCAGTCCATCTGATTGCCCAACAGGGTGCCGAATGGAGGTAAAATGATGGGACAAGACAAACCCACAAGCAGACTGCAGGAAATCAGACAAACTCTAGGTGCTTGTCTTTTTGTATACAGTGGCTGCATATACAGTGGCAATGTAGTAGAAACTGCACACACACATACTGGACCTCGCAATCCAACTGGACATACAGTGGGATTAACAGTAAGCTCTTGTTGTACATGTAGTGCTGCCTTTACACATAGGGCCTCATTTACAA
This sequence comes from Pleurodeles waltl, assembly GCF_031143425.1. Taxonomy (NCBI): domain Eukaryota; kingdom Metazoa; phylum Chordata; class Amphibia; order Caudata; family Salamandridae; genus Pleurodeles; species Pleurodeles waltl. The sequence goes on along the minus strand of NC_090444.1, from coordinate 1,145,487,467 downwards.
GGCCTTTGCACCACTGTTGTGTCATTTTGTTCGCAACAGTGGTGCAAGCAGTGCTCTACTCTGCTCCACATTTACAAACTGATGCATTGGGCTCAATGGGACAGTTTGTAAAGCCTTGCATCACATTATGCCTGTGTCAGGTATAACGTATGCAAGGTAAGCGTTCCCACGGGAAAAGCCATGCAGAACAGACACAGAGAATTTACAACATTTCAATGCATCCTTCTGGGACTTCACTACGTCAGAATGTTATCGGCTGCTCAGAGCAGGCGTAAAACGTATGCAGGAATTTTCTCAATGGGGGCCTCTTGGCATTGCTGGGGAAGCATCATTTTTTTGACCCTGGTCCAGCAATGTAAGCAATGTGTAAGTTTAGATCCACAGATGCGTTAGAATTTCTGATGCATCTGTGAAGACATGCACCATAGAGCTCTATATTTCAAATACATCGCATCCATTGTGGTGTTAGGGGGTCGTAGGGCAGTGCAAGAAATCTGACGCATCAGAGCTGATGTGTCAGATTCTTGTTAATGAGGCCCACATTGTTATTAGACGATACCGACACAGATTGATAAACCCAACATGAGAAATGGACAATGGGCGTTTTGGCAATAGCTCAAGCAACGCATATTGCTGACCTCCTGGCAGACAGAATATGTGATGTAATTTGTCAAGGAACACAGAAGGAGTCCCAGCTGCGGCTTCACAAAGACTTACAATTTTGGATTAAAGTCACTCTTGTACAACCGTCCTGTCTATTCAGATGGAAAGACCGCTTTGAGAATGACATTTGAAACAGACTCACCCTCTATTGGTATACACCCATCTTTTTTTTACTGTGCAGGGTACGTCATGGATGAGAGGACAAAATAAATAAGAGGTGCAGTTTAGTATGATCACCCATACCTATGCCTAAATACATACCAAACAAGTTTCTTTGTGGCATAAAACATAAATATAGTTTGGTAATCACAGGCATTCTTGGTAAGAAAAAGTGGCGGAGTCCACACATAAAACACATTTGCAGGGAATTCTGGGTAAGAACAGGTGTTGTGATCCACACAAACCGCACTTTAATGTAATCCCTTAGGTCTACACATGTCAGTGTTGCCTGGAGTTGGTAGGATTCTCTATATATTGGTTGACTCTGGGCCTGAAATATAGCGTGAGCTATGCTCATTGACTTACCACATGCGCACATTCTCATGAAATACAGTTGTCATTGGTAGAAATATGGGAAGCTGGATCCTAGGTCCTTTACCATTGACAGTGAATTCTGATGTTCACCTCAATGAATTTTTGAAGAATGTGAATTTTTCCCAATATTTGATGGATTAAGGGCACATGGGCAAGGAAACATATCAATGCATACAAGTCCCACCTCAACAGCTTCTTCTAGGTTTCTACTCTTAAAACTGGTAGGGGATAGTGGACTTTCTTGGGTGGCATGCAAACCTGGGGGCAACAAATGTAGATGAACCAGATATCAAAGACAAAATGTGCATTCAAAAGTCATAATAAGTGGATGCACTACGCAGATGCAGTTTATGCCTGTTCATCGGTGATGGCCACCCACACTAGAAATCTCATTTTGACTGAGCAATGTGTGGAATAGATGGATGGGGGCACAAGACTGTAGACCATGATACACAGATCCTATAAATACATTGCTGAGTTATAGACAATAAATGATCCCTTGTAGATAGTGGGTCACAGCTCCTCTAGGGGCAGTTTAGGGAGGTATCACCCCAATCTACTCCCTCAAGTGAGCTGAAATGAAAATGGTGGCAGGACAGAGGCATATTGTTGGGATGGGAATGTTTCCTGCATGGTATATGCATGTGATATACACATGTGTTTCTGTCAAAGCCCAGCTCACCTGAGTCCTTGTTCAGTTCTGATGGAGGTTGAAGACAATCCGACCCCACCCTGAAACTGCTTGTTCCAGCACACTAGTTTTTAAAACAGTGCACTAAGAACAGAAGCTCAAGGGAAGGGGGGAAGTGGATAAAATAAAATAAAGAGACAACAGCGTTCTTGCGTTTCCACTGTTGAAGTGCTGCACAAATCTGCGGCCCTCTCTGACTTCGGTAGAAACTGGTGCCTAATGAAACATAAACAAAGAACAGATAAGTACATCCTATTCCTAACTGGGTTCCTGACTATCCCTTTATTTATTAGAAATTTTCTTCTAAAAGTACCTCTTGGATCCTGGTCTGTAGTTTCCAGGTTTGGAATGTGTTACTGCTCTGGGATGTGCTTTCTATTACTCTAAAGCTTCTAAAACATTAAACAAATACCGTTATCAGAATTATCAATATCAAACATTCATCTTAATATAACTAAAGCCTAAATTGCCAATAGCAGACTCACTTTTCCCATATTTCCAGAATCTTTTATAAAACAAATACTGTACTTTTACGTCAAAATACAGCATGTAATTTGTGCAAGTCCTTGATTTACTGTTTGCCTTGCTGTTAATGGTTTCCACAGTTCGATTCTTAAAAGTTCCATAAAAAAATGTTTGCTTCACAAAGTTCCGCAAAGTATTGTTGTAACAAAGAGTTTGAATCACAATGTTCGTGGAAGGTATCTTGTTTCAAATTGTCTATACACGAATCCAGAAATTGTTGTCAAAGTTCTTTCAGGTAATAAAAGTTTTGCACTTACTTGTTGCTGGCAAGAGATACTGATCAGTCTAACCTTGTCTTCTTTCTCTTTTGCAGGTTGCTTGTAGGAGAGAGGCTGAGGCAAGGAGGAACCGGAAACCGGAAGAAGGAAGAGCCAGCAGCTGCACCCATTGAAGCCAATGAAAGTCTGTAGAGAGCAGGAGTGCCAGCGCCGAGGGATCTGTCCTCAGGTAAGCGGGAGGTAGACGAGCACAAGCACTGGGCGAGGCTCGAGGGCTGCCTTTTATAGACAGGGCTGGGTGTGGTACCTCACATGCTGCACATGTTCTTGAAAGGTGTGCAGAGCTGGGTGTGGTTTGAAGAGCTGGGTGTGGTCCTCACATGCTGCACATGTTCTTGAAAGGTGTGCAGAGTTTCAGTTATTATGCCAATGAGTTAAATTAACACATGGCCTAGAGAGGAGTGTTTTAAAGAAGCCTTGGTAAAAGCAAGGCCCAATGTGTAAACAAAACAGCACATTAAACAACATACACAGAAGCCTGGGGGGGGGGGGGGGGGTAAGGTGAGATAACAAGAAAGACTTTCAATAGTAAGTTTAAAAGGGAGCTATTACAGAACCCACTAGTGCAGTGAGAGGGGACATGCTCTTTGCTGTGCACAAACCCTAACAGTTTCCCAGCCCACAGTGCCTGCCTGCTTGTTTACCTAGTATCCTGTGTCAGAACCCCTTTTTAGAGGGCTATGGGGAAGTAGGAGTTACTGGGTCCAACCGTCGTGTTTGAGACCTTTTACTTCTGATGTCCTGGTGCCCAACCTACCACGGGTTCTGAATGACTGTATCAAGAGCTGTCCTTCAGCACTTGACTCTCAGTGGCAGAGAAGGTTGAGCAGTCCAAGGCTTCTCGGGGGTGGGGAGGGGAAGGTAGATGAAAGATGTTCGCAGATTCACAACTCAGAACACACCCAGCAACCCCAATAAATAAATATCCAGCCAGATACTTGCTTTTCTGGAAAGATTAGTGTTTATTTACAAACACAAATTGAAATAAATCAAATATTACACATGTTGTACATATTAAGCCCCCCAGTCCCAATTCCCTGTCTAAGGAGGGTGGTTATTCCCCATTTATGTGAGGTGATCATTCAGGTCAACCCCTCCTAGGAATTTCAAATCTTAGAAGTTCCACACTGGCTTCTTAAAATTCAAAGTTTTACAGGGCATTAACGCTTTTAGTCAGAGCAAGTTACCTCAGAGGGTCAGTGACCTGGCAATCAGTCTTGCCTGCTCTCTCTGGAGCTGCCATTCGGCAGATCTGGGTGTGCTTCAGTGGCTTGGTGGTGAGCACAAATATGGATGCTGCGGCCTAGTTAGCAGGTGTTCACAATGCTCCTCCGATTGTGAGATAAGTATTCCTAAGTATGGCAGATGTTCTTGGGTGGTCCTGGGGTCAAGTAATGGCATTGATTCTCTTCTCCCATAAATCACAACCAACTACGCTGCTGTGGCATACGCTGCACAGTTCGACAGACCTCATGTTCATCATGGCCCCCTTCTAGCATACAGGGATTGTGAGCAGCACACTCCGGGTGATGAGCCCTTTAGGATACACCACTGCACAAGAGTGACAGCCATCTTTCTTGTCAAAGCAATGCACCAAAGTGATGAGCCTTATCTTCACTGGGGCCCCCACCTGGCATATGGGGGTCACAAACCTAAGCACTTGGGTGGATCCTCGATTGGTGCAATGGTCATCAACAGAGACTCAGATTCTCACATTCTGCTTCAGGGATCAACTCTTCAAAATTTCCACTGGACCTCACTTCCTCCAGGTGCTCTTCTCCTCCTCAAAGGGTCATTTGGTCTTGGCAGGAAGGCAGATGCTGGTGCACCAGGCTCCACTGCAAGTGGTCTTGTTCCTCCTAGGTACGTCCAATAACTGAGTAGGGAGACTGGCAGATCTTAGTTCCCAGTCTTGGTCATAATAGACAGAAGTCATGCTCAGTTTCTCCTCTCCACACTGATGTACAACTCCAGTTTGACAATTTTGGGAGGCTGAAGCTCCCCTTCTTTATAATCCATTTGCAGGCACAGATGTGATATAGTTTCTGAGTCTTTGAAGTATGTGATTTGGGTGTTGCCCCTTTTGAAGTGCTCACTCTTCCTCCCTACCCCTTGTTAAAAAAGCAGTCTGTCACAGCAGGAGTGCCTCCAAACTGGATATCCCAAACATAGGCCATGTGAGTGACTAGAGGATAATACCTGGATGTCAGCCTCAGTGATATTTGCCTATCTAAGATTACTAAGGCCCCAACCCTAATCTTTATGATTCCTTTATTCATCTCACCTCTTTCCTGGAATGTGTCCAGTCCCCACTGACTAGTGACCTTTTTGGAATCAAGACCCCTTATGACATACCCAAGTGAGGCTGGCTCTCCTTTCCTCCAGTGTGTCTGTCATATCCAGATCTCAGGAATGTAGGTATTCCACAAATCTGTCTGGGATGGCTCCTCCCCCTCCAAATGCCCCCCAAAGGCCTTTGACTTCCAATATGGAACTTACTGGCTTCCATGTGTTGTACTATACCCAGGTACACATAGATTACAACATGCACATTCAACCACATGCGCACTGCAGAGTGCTAGATACTAGGATTATATAGGCCAAGGGTGACTTAGGTACACAGCAGCGGAACCTTACTTGAGTGGGCCGGTAGGCCTCACTCTAATGACAAAGGTAAAAAGACCTGTTCGCTTTACTGATCACTGTCACAAAAATGGTATGCTGCCACCACCTGCCCATGCTACTTAAATATGGGGGAAGGGCAGTTGCCCTTTCCCACTACTAAGGTAAGGCTTTGCGCACCCCTCATTGTCCAGGAAGACCGAAATCTATGAGAAAGGCTTGAGTCATGATGCACATGCATGGTCTGTGTTCTTCTATGATGAAAAATCTGAACTAAGGATCCAGAGATCGCTGCAGCTGGGGCACTCAGGGTTTGATGAATGTCCATTACCATGGAGGGAACTTTTCAGTTTCAACATCCTTACTCATATTTTGGCCCTGGTGTCATGCTAATCTATCATATGCATGGAGGTCTAGACCTTTCCCTAACTATGTGAGATAAGGACCCTGTCCTGTGACATATAGAGGTGCACCAGACATACCCTTGAAATGGACAGATTACTGATGAATACAGTGTTGCACCATGTTGGAAATTGGGTTACTGATTGAGAGGGTGAAACCCTACTTAAGCAGCAACCACATTCTCTGTAAGGGTGAAACATAAGCAAACCCCAAATTAAACTGCGCTTAACCCTCTGGTAGCTTGGCACAAAGTGGTCAGGCTTACCTTAGAGGCAATGCGCAAAGTATTTATGCAGCACTTCAAACAAAAATGAAGTGAAAATACAACACAAGAAAAATCCCATACCAATTTAGAAAAGTAGAGTAAAACGTGATAACTTATTTGAGATCAAAAGTACAAAAATCCAGTCAGTAGAACCGGACATATGCAGTTTTAGGTGAAAATAATGCCTAGAAGCACAAAGCGGCAAGTCACAAAATCAGACCGACTGTAATGGAGCGTAGTACGGATACAGGGGCTGTTAGAAATGGGGTCTTTGGTTGACAGTCAGGTTACCCCCTGTTCAAGCAAGGACCCTCACTCTAGTCAGGGTAAAAGAGAATCACCCTCAGCTAACCCCTGCTTACCCCCTTGGTAGCTTGGCAGAGCAGTAGGCTTAACTTCAGAGTGCTAGGTGTAAAGTATTTGTACCAACACACACAGTAACTTAATGCAAACACTACAAAATGACACAACACCGGTTTAGAAAAATAGGAAATATTTATCTAAACAAAACAAGACCAAAACGACAAAAATCCGACATACACAAGTCAAGTTATGAATTTTTAAAGATTAAACTCAAAAATAGCGCTTAGAAACAAAAATGCTTCGATGAGATGTTAACACGGCGTCGTGACGGAGTCGTTCCCAACAGGCCGACACCAGCGGCGCCGGACACGGAGTCGTGTAGACCCCCAAGTACAGTACCTTTGGTGAAGAGTGAAAACAAGCCGATGCGCGAAGTCGGGGATCGCGGCGTCTGTGCGAAACGTTGAATCCGTGCACTTCAAGCGGCGTCGGTCACGACGTGGTGCGGCGACTTCCACGGAGTCGCGGACTTCAGCGGGGCTGCTGCGGCGTCAGGCCTGCAAAGAGCGTCGCGTTCCAGCGTAGGTCACGGCGTCGGGTGCAGGCGGCGTTACCGGATTCAGCAGCGGCGTCGGTCCGGAGTCATCCGAAGTCAATTTCCTTGGATTTCCACCAGCTTTCCTTTCAAGGGCCCAGAGACTGGATCGGGCACCACTTGTCAGAGCAGGAGTCTCTCCAGAGACTCCAGGTGCTGGCAGAGAGAAGTCTTTGCTGTCCCTGAGACTTCAAACAACAGGAGGCAAGCTCTAACTCAAGCCCTTGGAGATTTCTTCACAAGATGGAAGGCACACAAAGTCCAGTCTTTGCCCTCTTACTCTGGCAGAAGCAGCACTGCAGGAAAGCTCCACAAAGCACAGTCACAGGCAGGGCAGCACTTCTTCCTCAGCTATCAGCTCTTCTCCAGGCAAAGGTTCCTCTTGGTTCCAGAAGTGTTTCTAAAGTCTGTAGATTTGGGTGCCCTTCTTATACCCATTTTAGTCTTTGAAGTCACCTTTCTTCAAAGGGGACTCACACCTACTTGTGAAATCCTGCCTTGCCCAGGCAAGGCCTCAGACACACACCAGGGGGTTGGAGTCTGCATTGTCAGAGGGAGACACAGTCCTTTCAGATGAGAGTGACCACTCCACCCCTCCCTCCTAGCAGAGATGGCTAATCAGGAAATGCAGGTTACACCCCAGCTCCCTTTGTGTCACTTTCTAGTGTGAGGTGGAAAACAACCCAACTGTCAAAACTGACCCAGACAGGGAATCCACAAACACGGCAGAGTCACAGAATGGTTTAAGCAAGAAAATGCTCACTTTCTAAAAGTGGCATTTTCAAACGCACAATCTCAAAATCAACTTTAATAAAAGATGTATTTTTAAATTGTGAGTTCAGGGACCCCAAACTCCTTCTCTCCATCTACTCTCTAGGGGAATCTACACTTTAATAATTTTTAAAGGTAGCCCCATATTATCCTATGAGAGAGACAGGCCTTGCAACAGTGACAAACAAAGTTGGCAGTATTTCACTGTCAGGACATATAAACCACATTACTATATGTCCTACCTTATCCATACACTGTACCCTGCCCTTGGGGCTACCTTGGACCTACCTTAGGGGTGCCTTACATGTAAGAAAAAGGGAAGGTTTAGGCCTGGCAAGTGGGTACACTTGCCAAGTCGAATTTACAGTGTAAAAATACACACACAGACACTGTAGTGGCAGGTCTGAGACATGATTACAGGGTTACTTGTGTGGGTGGAACAACCAGTGCTGCAGGGCCACTAGTAACATTTGATTTGCAGGCCCTGGGCACCTCTAGTGCACTTTACTAGGGACTTAACAGTAAAACAAATATGCCAATCATGGAGAACCAATTACGTACACATTTTAAACAGGAGCACTTGCACTTTAGCACTGGTTAGCAGTGGTAAAGTGCCCAGAGTAATAAAAACTGTAAAATCGGAGTCCAGCACACATCATCATCATCACACACACCTTTATGCGGCTATCAGCCATAAAAGGATAAAACATCAAAATAATCATCGTCATAAAACACATCAACAACCTGGGGAACAGAGGCAAAAAGTTAAGGGAGACCACGCCAAGGATGAAAAGTCTAACAGGGGCCAAGTTAGGCCCGATGAACAAAGTACCTTAAATACTGGTTTGCAGAGCGTTGCGAGATTCCGCATTGAGGATGAGTAACACAGCTGCAGATGTGAGGAAGCTCATGTGCTACAATGCAGAGTCATGCACTGTTGTTGAGGATGCCTTCGACAATGGCATGTGATGCGAACTTTGGCGCTATTCATGCACTGCACAGCTGCGGTTCTGAATAAGCTGCCTGGCTGCTATGCGAAGGCCTGCATCGTTGTCATGGATGCGGTCAGTGAGTGGCTTGTAATATGTAGGCCTGCATCAGCGATTCTGAGGTGACTGTGGGCTACAATGCGAGGTTGGGCGTCGGGGATGCTTTATGCTGCAGTGGTTCTGACGTAGATCTGCTAGAAGATTTTTGCGCTGTGTTGGTTCTGCCCACAGGACCACAGCTGGGCTGTCAGAGCAGCTTCAGGCCCACTTCAAATGCTCCAGGACTGAGGTGGTACCTCTTGGGGTGTAGGACTCACAGCAGACAGAGTCCACAGTAACTGCCTTACTTAGAAACTACAGTAAAGTAAACCACTCTTCAGTTTTTAAGTTTCTTTTGCATCTTCATTTTCCAAGGATGTCGTTTTTCCCTTTTTGAAAGCCTATGGCCCATATTTATACTTTTTTAGCGCCGCATCTGCGCTGCTTTTTGACGCAAAAGCGGCGCAAACTTACAAAATACAATTGTATTTTGGAAGTTTGCACCGCTTTTGCGTCAAAATACAATTGTATTTTGTAAGTTTGCGCCACTTTTGCGTAAAAAAATTACGCAAATGCTGCGCTAAAAAAGTATAAATATGGGCCTATATTTCATATTGGTATAGAAGCTTGGTCGGAGTCACGTGATGGCAGACAAAGCCTGGTCGCAGTCACGTGATTGCAGACAAGGGGCACAGCGTCGAAACAGTGCACTCTACAGTCTATGACAAAGCATGCTTGGGTGGTGAAAGTGTAGAGCAGAAGAACGGGAGAACAGGGAAGGAGAAGGGAGCTGCAAATACGGAATAAATTGAGATGTGTGAGAGAGAGTGGGCAAGATCCTTTTCTCTGTGAATCATGCGAGATTTAGCTCCGTGGCTCCAGGGGTGCGCGCAAGGAGCGGGAGTGCTGTGTTCCGCGGCCCATATTGTGCCTGCAGGGGCTTTGCGGACAGTGATGGACGCGCGGTGAGTGACTGTTGTGTCTTTGTCTTGAACTGACAGAAGAAAGGTGCTGTGGACCATGAAAAGTTAGCATTCCTCAGAGAGGAACACTTGAAAAGGTAACACTGGTCTCGCCACAGGATTTTCTCCGTGACAAACAAATGAAGGCTCTGGACGTGGTAGAGAAAGCTCTTTCGTCACGCACTGAGAGCATTTCATTTTTAGACATAGGCACAATACTGGTACAGATGACAGAGGTCGAAGAGTGCACAAAAAAGTAACTACAAACGCATACTTATAGGGGCGTACCTTGATCAGTAAGGCTGGGGGTGTAAGATTCAGATTTCACAACAATCACACTGACATATATTGTTAAAATACATTATATAAGAAGCAAGACATGAGGGAGCGCAAGGGGCAGTGGAATGAGAGAGGAGTGCAGATTATTAGGGGTACTTGAAACACAGTGGACCTGATTTAAGAGGCCCTAGCGCCACTTTAGCGCCGCCATAGCGTAATTCTTTTGACCCTAAGGCAGCGCTAAAGTGGCTTTTTACACACGTCCTATTTACAAATGGTGCAATGCATGCATTGCGCCACTTTGTAAACCCTTGCGCCCCACTATGCCTGCGCCAGGCATAATGTATGCAAGAGGGCGTTCCCCTGTTATGGGGGGGACAAAAAAATAGCGCAAGGGAATCTAAGAGATTTCCTTGCGCCTTTTTTTTCGGCACTTTGAACGCCTGCTCAGAGCAGGCGTTAAAAGGGGGCTTCCATTGGTTACAATGGCCCCCTATGTACTCTGCAGAAGTAGCGCCAACATTTTGGTGCTACTTCTGCAGAGTACATCAATAGCGCCAGGAATTCTGATGCTATTGCCCCTTACCCTTCGCCATGGTGCAGCGTATTTTAAATACGGCGCACACATGGTGGCAGTAGGGGGCTCTAAGGGACGCAAGGAAAGTGGCGCTGCACCAGGGGCAGCGCCACTTTTCTTAAATCAGCCCCTGTATTTTTCAAACAAACCAACATTTTTAGGACCTTCAAAACAGAGACCAGAGAGCGAGAGCGTGTGTTGTTCTCAGCGTGGGCATGTAAAACTCCCAGGTGAAATCCCACATGCACCTCACCATACCGACTGAAAGCATCTGTACCCAACTAGTTACTACATAATACATTATTCAGGAGGGTGTAACACCCCAAAGACCCACCCTGAAACTACACCTCTGCATACTTATACAGTGCCTTGCGCTCCTACTACAGTGCATCTGAATGCACACACACTGTGCGTTACACTCAATTGTTCTTTAGCTTAGACATCTGTATAATAGCAAAAAAACAATTTTTGCAGGCTAGTGAGAGTAAAAATATTTTCTTAGATTTCTTCCTTTTGGAGTTTTAGCTTTCTTATTTCCTTCATTTTAAGTGTTTACGTGCCCTAAATATTAATTGCGAATATATTTCCTGTATGGACTAAAATGCAATAATACCTGGGTGGGCACCCATATCACTATTTACACTGTGTTACCAAGTGCCTTCACCCTTAGAAAATGAGCAACCACTGCGACGTCAGGGTTACCCACGCCAATTAAAGTGACGTGCACCTAATAGAATGTAACACGTCAAAATGCTGCAAGATTTCATGGGTTTATCTGCATGTTTACACTATCTGAAAAACGCAGCTTCCACTGCATAATATCACTGATTCTAGAATCATTCAAACCGCTCTTTAGCACCGATTAGTGGACAATTCTGTTACCTAGTAAGTAACACCACATGCAAATACAACAGATGATGGACGGAACGCAGAACAAATCAAACATTCACCCCTAGTCACATATCTGGGTTTAATCCATCAGTTTTTTTGCTTACCATGCCATTCCAGTTTGGACCCAGCCATATGCAAATCAGTTTTGGCCCCTTTTCCCCACAGGAACAGTCCAGCCGGAACTGCCAGGCCAGGTCCTCCCTGGCCCAGAAACAAGCATCCTGGGACTGGTTTCAGGGTATGACCCTTCATCAGACAGGCTGGCTTGAATCTGGTGGCATAGAAAGCACAGGACCCACATCTGGGCATACCTTTCCCACTTAGGGCAACAAATGAAAAAACTACAGATGATGGATTGGATGCAGAACCAATCAAACATTCACCCCCAGTCATAGATCTAAGTTTAATCCATCAGTAGTTTTGCTTGCCATGCCATTCCAGTTTGGACCCAGCCACTAAGTAACACCAGAAAGCAGACACTATGAATTCGGCAGATAGCGAGCATTTTACTATTTTATTGCGCATTTGTTAACAGTTCAGGCATTTTCGAATGATGCTGCATTATTTTCTGTAGCAGTATTATTTGACTCTTTTGCAGTTTTGGCACACATTAATACTATCTGGGCAAACGTTTCAACTCTTTGGAATGTGGAATGCAGCAACCGAATGATGAACAGTGAGCCATTGCGAGGGGGCTGCTGCCGGTCAACACTCATTTTTTCAGTAACTTTTGATCCGTTTAAACTGAAACAATTAGGTTTGTAGAAATCCACAAATGATGCAGCAGTTGCTGGATTATGTGGCAAGTGTAGTGAATCTATAATTATGCGGAAGGTGCATGGGCTGCAGAGTAGCATAATTGCAGAGGCCCTTACTATGTTACTATTTCGCATTCTGTTGTCCATAGGCTATTGAGCTACAAGTAGGCTGCGAGGTAGTTTGGGTACTAAGGTTTGGTTTGTGTATTCCCTTAAGTGCATGTTAGGGTGCTTGCTACGTTTTTCAGACTAATAAAAATCACAAATCTAAACATTTTTAGAAGTCACTTTACAGTTTTAGAGGCATATTTATCAAAAGTTCATGCAATGCGGGACAGCAAGCAAAGTTGCTGTATTGGGTGAACAAGAGAGAGCTGAAAAGCGCCATATCTACAAAGATATGATGCTTCTCGGCTCCCTGCTAGCACTGGTGCATTTGTAGGCACCTAGCGCCCACACAGACACTCTTGCAACATGGTGCAAGGATGCCTGTGTTATGGGTAGGATTGTTTTTGTGCAGCAAGGGGTACCTTCGTGCACAAAAACAATCTTGCAAGGCAATTTCTTCTTTCTGTGGATGGTGCAGAATGCATCATGCACAGAAACATGCTTCTAAGCATGATACTTCTCATGATGCCTCACTAGGGAAGGTGTAGCATTTTGCCAGATTCCCAGGTTTACTATCTTTAGTAAATGGAAATGCACCAAAATCCATGGTGGATGCACAAGAACGCCCATGTTCCACCCACGGAATGACTACAACGAGGAAATGTAATGCAAGTGTGAGCATTGCATTCCAATTCTTGTGTAGCTTTGTAAATCTGAAGTAGCATTTTGCATCATGGCTGCGTCAAAAAAGTAGCGCAATCACAATGCAAAATGCTACTAAATCTGAGTCTTAGGGGGTCATTCTGACTCCCGCCGGCCGCGGTAACTGTGGTGCCGGCGGGAGCCACCAGAATACCGCTGCGCGGTCAGAAGACCGCCGCGGTTATTCTGTGTTTCCCGCTGGGCTGGCAGGCGACCGCCAGAAGGCCGCCCGCCAGCCCAGCGGGAAACCCCTTCCCACGAGGAAGCCGGCTCCGAATGGAGCCGGCGGAGTGGGAAGGGTGCGACGGGTGCAGTAGCACCCGTCGCGATTTTCAGTGTCTGCATGGCAGACACTGAAAATCTTTGTGGGGCCCTCTTACGGGGGTCCCTGCAGTGCCCCTGCCATTGGCATGGGCACTGCAGGGGCCCCCAAGGGCCCCACGACACCCCTCACCGCCATCCTGTTCCTGGCGGTCAAAACCGCCAGGAACAGGATGGCGGTGAGGGGGTCGGAATCCCCATGGCGGCGCAGCAGGCTGCGCCGCCATGGAGGATTCCACAGGGCAGCGGAAAACCGGCGGGAGACCGCCGGTTTTCCGTCTCTGACCGCGGCCATACCGCCGCAGTCAGAATGCCCTTGGGAGCACCGCCAGCCTGTTGGCGGTGCTCCCGCGGTCCCCGGCCCTGGCGGTCCATGACCGCCAGGGTCAGAATGACCGCCTTAGTGTTAGGGGCCTCAGCATCAACAAATTACATTACCTGCAGAAAGCAGTCAGACAGAAGCCACCAATTGTGGGCACGGAAAGGTCAGCCTGCACACTTTGAGGGTGCAAATCATCGTTGTATAAGTTCATTAGTATGAGTGTCAGGTTTGATGAATAAACTCTTAAGGACATTCTGAACCCCAGATGAAAACAGTAATGTGAGAAGCCCATATAGTAATATTGTTGGAAGTGCGAGAGGAAGGCGCTCTTAAACACGCAATGAAAGACTGCACACGCTTAAATCACTGATGTCCAGAGATATTTGAAAGGGTGGAGGCGATTCTTTAAAGGAAAATTCCAAGGCACCTTTTCCTCTGCTTGGTGATATTGGGCAAGATTCACAGATCTTTTTCCTATGAGTACGTGTGACCTGCTCCTGGAAATTCAGGAGTAAGTCATAAGTACATGCAGTTACACCTTTATGATTCCAGCAGTGGCTCCTCCGCTATGGCGGAGGAGCCTCACCCCCCTGCCAGCAGCTGCAAAACTTTAAAAATAAAACGATAATAAACCATGTTTATTATTGTTTTATTTTTAAAGGGGCGGGCCATGGGGGATGACAGGTATCGGTTGGGGGGAGTGGTGTGAAATCCCGTCAGTGTGCATGCGTGTTTGGCCGGCCACCTCGGAACGGCCAAACACACATGCACACTGAGCACTCTCCAACATGGCAATGTGTTGCTGGGTTGGCGACTGCAGGCTCAGGTTCCCAGTCTGCCTGGGAGTGCAAAGCCAGGGTGCTCAGGCCAATCCTAACACTGCTCTCATTCATAAGAGCAGCATTAGGATTGGCCACATGGCAGGCTAGGAGCCTGTGCCTGCAGTCCAGTGGAGACCCGAGGAGCGCTGGTGCAACTGGTTAAAAGTAAGTTTATAAAATATATATATTTTGTTTTGTTTACCCTCCCCCTCCCCGCTACTTTGTCCCGCTGCCAGTGGCGACTGTGTGACTCTACCATGCGACTGACATGGGTGCTTCCATATGTTGAACAGGGATTAGTTTCGAAAGGAGCTTGTAACGGCAAATAGATATACTAATTAAATAGTATGTGAAAATTTAAGTATTGAAATGTTATCAATAGAAATGAGTGATCATTCAGGCATTCATAGAAATGCTCTGCTTCAGGAACAACGAAAGTGGAACATATGTGGCACTCCTTTCTGGTGTTATTCTGTTAACTGGAGTCAAGTGCAGACATTTGAGAAGAAATTTACGGGATTTATCTGTCTCTGTTTAACATTTATGCTTTAAAACCCTTCTGATGACTCCTACTGGGGAATGGTATTCCAACATGGGAAAAGGCCCCTGATCAATGCATATGCACAGAGCTGCCCACTGGAACCTCCAGTCAGACCAAGAGTCTCTTATGTGTTAGAAGCACAGAATCTGGCTCTCACCATCTGAAAGTGACTGCCCTTTGTGATGGTAAAGGGAGAAGATGCCTTTGTGCAGAGAAGTGTGGCTCAGGGATTTCCAATCATTGAGCCACATTGCTTGTGGCCACATTGTGTGCCACATTGCTTGTGGAAGATGAAATGCCAACAATTGCCGTCACTGGTGTGCATCGCATTGCTGTTGTCAAAACAATGTTACATACTTGGGACTCAGCCTTCTAGACAGTGACCTCTGATTTGCTCTCCTCTTGCACTGTCATTGTTGCATGCACATAGGCATATTACTACTATGTATCTCACAACCTCATTAGAGCTGTTACTGGAGGAGCTGAAACAAATAAAAATGAGCATGAAGGTGCAGCTGCTTTGGATTTAGAAATAAAATTGATGCTTCATCTTGAAACAGTTTCCACAAGTTCCATACATTCTAAGTAAAGTTTCTGAAGATGATGCAGTTCAGGCAGTGTACCAGCTCCTGGCACGGTTCCCATTGAAGATGATTTCAGAAGTTCAGACTATAGGCCATGATACCCTAAGGTCTTGAGCTGTAAATCTGCAACTCAAACCAAAAAATGAGAATGATGAAAAGCCAAAACTGGATATCCTCTAACACGGCAATCCAGTAGTGGTGGATATAATTAGAAAATTGGAAAGCCAGTTCAATATAAGTATTCTGATAGCTGTGCTTCCCTTTTTCTACAGGAATCTGGGGACAATAAAAGGACAGAAAGGCATGAGCAGACGGAGAATCATAGAAAGGACATATGTGCCAAGCAGAAAGGTAAACTGACATGTGAAGTTAAATTTAGTTTAAAGAAAAAAAGAGAAAGGTTTGGATTTAAAAGCTCATTGTAAGAAAAGAAGGTAGCCAGCTTCGTCAAAAAGCATACTCTACAAGCTATGGACACTTCTGCGGAATGGGATTTGGGTAAGAACACTTCTAGACAGCACAGGAGAAGTGACAATAGTTTGCCAGACTATCAAAGAACATCTGGTGGTGAATCCAACTAAATAATACATATAGTTTGAGACGATAGGTGGACAATTAAACCAATCAGATAGGGTTTATGAAGTAGAAATACATATTGAGGGTGATATACTGTGCACAAATAAAGCTACATTTTGGTCTCACTTACCAGATGCTTATGATATCAACCTTGCAAAGGATATCTAGCCTCTGGTGTTTGTAAGAAGTACGAAGTAAGAAGGCAATAATGTAAGCATTTTCCTCCTTAGTACCTTAAGGACTCGGAAAGAAATAATCTGTTCCCCATATGATTCCCTCAAGGAGTAAGCCCCTATCACAGGTCAATATCCTCTTACTCCAGAAGCTAAGAACGATATAAATGGTATTTTAGATCAGCTACAATATCAAGGTACACCAGTACCTTGCCATTCCACTTTGAACACTCCTTTTTTCCGATGTCAAAACGTGATAACTCATATAGAATAGTTTGAGGATAAACAAATTTGAATGCACATATATGCATACATGCTGTACAAAATGCTCACTGTACTGGACTAATTAATAAAATTATCAAAAAATAGAAAACAAGGTTAGATATAGCTTTGTTAAAATATAATGCCTGAATCTCAGTATCTAACCAATTTTTCATTCAGTGGTTCTGTACTCTTATAGAAAATTGGCTTAGAGGTATAAGAATAGCCTTGCACTCTTTGCAGCAAGTATTCTGGAGATCTTACAAGAAGATCTTGAAGCAATATCATATATTGATGATATTTATATCACTGATTATGACTTGATTGAATACTTGTCTAAGGTGGACACTTTGGCCCTCATTACAAGTCTGGCGGTTGCCCCGCCAACAGGCTGGCGGTACGACCGCCATATTATTACTGTGGCAAAGCCACCAAACTGCTCTGAAAATATTTGTCGTTAAGCAGATCACATCCTAAAGATTAAAAAGAGAACTTCTTTTTCTCTCTTGTCTCTCTCCCTCCACCTCCGGTACTACCTGCCTCCTCACTTCTTTCTGTGCTTCCGTTCATACTATTCAGTGAATGATGTGGCTCACCAAATACCCTCACCTATTGCACTATCTTGACTTGTATTTGTGGGCCGAATTCCATACTTTTCTATGATTCAACATAGTAAAGACTTGCTTGTGGTCTAATATTTAAGGTCTTAGCCTCTCACTCTGAAGATTAAGAGTTTGAATCCTGGTGTTTTATACTGTCACATGTGTGTTCTAAGGTTTGGCCTAATATGCTGAGTTTCAACATTCAGTGAGTAAATTAAAAGGTGATTGTTGTATTTTTTCCATTACCAAAGTTTGCCAAATTGTCTGAAAATTTCTGTTTATAAGTATATCATGACCCAATGATTTTACAAGGAACTTCTCTCTCCTCCCTCCTTCTATACTATCTTATAAATGATATGGATGGCCAAGTAAACATACCTATTGCACCAAAATGACTTGTATTTTTGGGATGAATGTCAAAGTTATGATTTGATTTAGCCTAGTAAAGAATCACTTCTGGCTTAGTTGTTAAGGTCTTAGACTCTAATTCTCTGGCGATTGTTTTGATTATGGATGTACCTATTCTAAGGGCTGGTTCATTACAAAGAGCTCAATGAGTGAATTAATTATTCTTGCCAGTTTGTCTGAAAGTATCTGCTTTTTAAGTATACCATGGCCCAAAGATTAAAAAATCTCTCTCTCTCTCTCTTTCTCTCTCTCTCTCTCTCTCTCTCTCTCTCTCTCTCTCTCTCTCTCTCTCTCTCTTTCAATCACTCTCTCAATCTCTCTCTCTCTCCCTCCCTCTCTCTCTTCCTCTCTCTCCAGCTCTAGCTTCCTCCTCACAGTCCCTCCCTGCCTCTCTCCATACTATACTGTAAATGATGTGGTTGGCCACTTACACTCACCTGCGGCACCATATTGACTTGTATTTTTGGGCTGGTGTCATAGTTATGTTTTGAGATAGCATAGTAAAAGGTTCTTGTGGCTCATGTGTAAGAACCTAGGAGCAGATTAAGGAGCCTGTTAGAAATGGGTTTTTTGGTTGGCAGTCAGGTTGCCCTCTGTCCAAGCAAGAACCCTCACTCTAGTCAGGGTAAGTCACCCACAATCCAAAATCAGCCTGTGCCCACCCTCTGGTAGCTTGGCACGAGCAGTCAGGCTTAACTTAGAAGGCAATGTGTAAAGTATTTATGCAATAAATCATACAATACCACCATATAGCACCACAAAAATACACCACACAGTGTTTAGAAAAATATATAATATTTATCAGGATAATTGTAGGTCAAAAAGAATAAAGTTGCAATGGAAAATTGTAGAGATATCACTGAAAAGTGATATAAAGGGGGTGATTCTAAGCTTGGCGGGCGGCAGTAGCCGCCCGCCAAGCGGGAACCGCCAGAAGACCGTACCGCGGTCAAAAGACCGTACCGCGGTCAAAAGACCGTACCGCGGTCAAAAGACCGCGGCGGTCATTCTGGGTTTCCCACTGGGCTGGCGCGCGACCGCCGAAAGTCCGCCCGCCAGCCCAGCGGGAAACACCCTTCCCACGAGGACGCCGGCTCAGAATGGAGCCGGCGGAGTGGGAAGGTGCGACGGGTGCAGTTGCACCCGTCGCGAATTTCAGTGTCTGCAAAGCAGACACTGAAATTCTTTGTGGGGCCCTCTTACGGGGGCCCCTGCAGTGCCCATGCCATTGGCATGGGCACTGCAGGGGCCCCCAGGGGCCCCACGGCACCCCATACCGCCATCCTGTTCCTGGCGGGCGAACCGCCAGGAACAGGATGGCGGTATGCGGTGTCAGAATCCCCATAGCGGCAATGGCGGATTCCCATGGGCAGCGGAAAGTCGGCGGTACACCGCCGGCTTTCCGCTTCTGGCCGCGGCTGTACCGCCGCGGTCAGAATGCCCGGCGGAGCACCGCCAGCCTGTTGGCGGTGCTACCGCCAACCTCCGCCATGGCGGTAATTACCGCCAGGGTCAGAATGACCCCCAAAGTGTCTTAAGTCTTTAGAATATAAACAAAGTCTCTTTCAAGCACAAGTACCTGGTTTAGCGTGGAAAAATCTCCTTAGAGGGCCACAAAAGAAGAGGTGCGTGGAAAAAGGGTGTGTGCGTCGATTTCTCCTCAGCACACACGGACTTGCGTCGTTATTTTCCACGCGGGGAAGTCGTGCGTCATTTTCCGGTGCGCGGACAGTCTCTTTCTGTGGATCGCGGGGATTACCAGATGTCCCGGGTCTGTGCGTGGATTTTCCTGCTTGTTTTCCGGCTGCGCGTCGTTCTGCGGGGCTGCGCGTTGAAATTACGATCTCACGGCAGGCGTCGTGTCGATTTCTCCTCTAGAGGTCGGGCGGCGTTGTCCTTGCGAAGCCGTGCGTCGGATTTCCGGTCGTCCCCAGAGCGTCGCGTTGATCAGCGTCGGTGTGCGGCGTTTTTCTCGCCGCGGCACAAGCTGTGCATCGAAATGTTCGGCGCACGGAGCGTCCATGTGAAAAAGGGAAGTCTTTTTGGTCCTGAGACTTCAGGGAACAGGAGGCAAGCTCTATCCAAGCCCTTGGAGAGCACTTTCACAGCCAGACAAGAGTTCAGCAAGGCAGCAGGCCAACAGCAAGGCAGCAGTCCTTTGTAGAAAGCAGACAGGTGAGTCCTTTGAGCAGCCAGGCAGTTCTTCTTGGCAGGATGTAGTTTCTGGTTCAGGTTTCTTCTCCAGCAAGTGTCTGATGAGGTAGGGCAGAGGCCCTGTTTTATACCCAAATGTGCCTTTGAAGTGGGGGAGACTTCAAAGAGTGGCTAAGAAGTGCACCAGGTCCCCTTTCAGTTCAATCCTGTCTGCCAGGGTCCCAGTAGGGGGTGTGGCAGTCCTTTGTGTGAGAGCAGGCCCTCCACCCTCCCAGCCCAGGAAGACCCATTCAAAATGCAGATGTATGCAAGTGAGGCTGAGTACCCTGTGTTTGGGGTGTGTCTGAGTGAATGCACAAGGAGCTGTCAACCAAGCCCAGCCAGACGTGGATTGTAAGGCACAGAAGGATTTAAGTGCAAAGAAATGCTCACTTTCTAAAAGTGGCATTTCTAGAATAGTAATATTAAATCCGACTTCACCAGTCAGCAGGATTTTGTATTACCATTCTGGCCATACTAAATATGACCTTCCTGCTCCGTTCAGATCAGCAGCTGCCCCTTCAACAGTGTATGAGGGCAGCCCCAATGTTAGCCTATGAAGGGAGCAGGCCTCACAGTAGTGTAAAAACGAATTTAGGGGTTTTACACTACCAGGACATATAACTACATAGGTACATGTCCTGCCTTTTACCTACACAGCACCCTGCTCTAGGGGTTACCTAGGGCACACATTAAGGGTGACTTATATGTAGAAAAAGGGGAGTTCTAGGCTTGGCAAGTACTTTTAAATGCAAAGTCGAGGTGGCAGTGAAACTGCACACACAGGCCTTGCAATGGCAGGCCTGAGACAAGGAAAAGGGGCTACTTAAGTGGGTGGCACAACCAGTGCTGCTGGCCCACTAGTAGCATTTCATTTACCAGCCCTATGCACATAAAGTGCACCTTACTAGGGACTTATAAGTAAATTAATAGTCCAATCAGGTATGATTCAAGGTTACCATGTTTTAAGGGAGAGAGCATATGCACTTTAGCACTGGTTAGCAGTGGTAAAGTGCGCAGAGTCTAAAAACCAGCAAAAATGAGGTCAGAAAAAGAAAAGGAGGAAGGCAAAAAGTTTGGGGATGACCCTGTCAAAAAGCCAGGTCCAACAGAGCCCCTAGCGCCTTCTTGCACCACATTAGTGTCATTTTATTTACTCTAATGTGGCCCAATGAGGCCAAAATAGCCATGCCAAATTTACAGAGTGGCGCAATGCATGCTTTGCACCACTTAGTAACCCTTTGCGCTACATTATGCCTGCACCAGGCATAATGTATGCAAAGGGGACATTCCGTTAGGCGGGCTGAAATAATGGCGCAAAGGAATCTAAGAGATTTCTTTGCATACATTTTCGGCACTTTTAATGCCTGCTCGGGGCAGGCATTAAAAGGAGGCACACTATTGTTTACAATGGGCCACAATGGGCTTTGCAGGATTAGCATCCAAATTTTTGTTGCTAATCCTGCAAAGCTCTGAACTAGCATAAAAAATGTTGACGCTAGCTCTCCAACTACCGCCATGGTGCTTCATATCTTAGATATGGTGCACACATGGTTGCGTTAGGGGGGAGATAAGGGGCGCAAGGAAAGTGGCGCTGCACTGGGTGCTGCGCCACTTTTCTTAAATCTGGCTCTTGCTATGAAGCTTAAGGGTTTGAATCCTTGAGTCTATATTGTTTTGTGGCTGGTCCATCACAAAGAATATCTTTTGTAAATAAACTGTAACTTTTCACCCATAGGCAAATAATGTTATTCTTGCCTCATTGTTGAAAAAATATTTTTATATTTATACCATGGTCCAAAGGTTAAAAAATTTATTCTTACTCCCTCTTGTCTTTCTCCTTCTACCAATGACCCTAGCTGCTGTCTTATTTTCCCTTCTGGTATCCCACTATACCATTCTGTAGGTGATGTTGCAGGCCAAGAACACTCATATATAGCACCATATAGAATTGTTTTTTTGTGTTGGATGTCATTGTTATGTATTGATTAAGAATATCATGAGTCATTAGTGTCCTAGTGGTTAAGGGTTTAGACTCACACTTTGAAGGTTAAGGCTTGGAATTACGGTGTCTATATGATTATGTGTCTGTTCTAAGGTCTAACCTGTTACAAAGTGTTCAATGAGTAAATTGAAGGTCATTAATGTTTTTATTTATGGGCAAATAATGTTAGGATACCATTGCTCAAAGATTGAAAAGACAAAACATCTTACCTTCGCCATCACCCATCTCCTCTACATCCAACCCTACATACTTTCCCACTTTCCCTACCTGGTTCCTTTCAAACATTTTGTAAATGATGAGGCTGTCCAAGCACAAACACCTATGGCACAAACAGCTATGACACTATATTGATTTGTATTTTTGGACCGAATAACATAGTTATGTTTTGAGTCACTATGAAAAAGGGCCACTTGTGGCCTAGTGGTTTAATTAGGAGTAAGGGTTCTAATCCTAACCTCGTCCATCACAAAGAGTTCAATTAGTAAATTAAAGTGAGTGTCTCTTTATCATTGAACAAATACTTTTATTATTACCACTTTGTCTGAAAATGTCTGTTTCAGGCATACCAGAGCCCAAGGATAAAAAAAAGCTGTATTACTCTCTTTTTTCTGTCCTTATTTCACTTAAAAAAGCACCATCTTGTGAATGTGACTGTTTCGAGTGCTCTGTCCCGGGCTTCGAGACAGTCAGTAATATATTTTAAGGCCCTAAATGATTCCTCCTGCCCTTACTGACTTAGGAGATCATTTCATTGGACTCATTTTCAACTATTAAGACTCAGCTGGTTGGGTTTCCAAAAGAAGCATGCACCCCCAATTTATTTTAGCCATTTTATAAAATAATTTAATGGAGTTCCACCACACACACCAGGCGGGCGGCTCTGGTTGACACAATTTCTTACAAATTTCTCCCCTTGCCGGGCGATATAGGAAGACAATTGATTTGGATTGGATTGATGTCACTTTTTCCACCTCTCCATCTTTCCATGATATAGAAATATGATTGAAATGGGGCTTACCTCCAGTGGTGCTCCCAAGAGGTCTGATATTCTCTTACCCACTCTCAAACAGAAATATTCCAAAGAGGGGCAACTGGCGAACATGTGTATATCAGCTGAACCCTGATCTCCACTTCTATTACAACTGTCCTTATTGCTCTTCCTAATTTTGGCCAGCTTCCAGAGGGAGCAAAAGGCTCTGTGGAGAGTGAACAGAGCCTTTTCAAAGGTGCAGATTGTGCTACTGAATAAAGTAAGTTATTTGATACTTACCATCACTTCTTCAGATCTATGTCCAGTGAGCATCTATCCTAGTGATGGTGAGCTGGTTTCATGTTCCCTTCTGCTGCATCTAACAAGTGCTGACACCACAGGTCAACCTCCTTCTGCCTTATGTTAGGCTCCTGCACTTCCCTCTCTAAAATATAAGTCTCCAAATGTATGCATCCCTGGCCTTCCAGCCAGGCTGTCATCTGATAATATTTTAACCTTGAAAGTGTCCCCGTAGGAAACCTCTACCGGGAGTCCCATGTAGTACCTTTATCATGATGCTTTGGGGCTATTCGAGCTGAAATGTAAGACAGGGTGCTCCCTTTTTGGATTGTGTATTTAACGGCTCCTGTGAGCCTTTGAGCTGACGAGCTCTGGGGAAGCACCTGTGCGCCTACTGAGTGGTACAAAAACCTGAGAATACGTTTAGGCGGCATTTCAAGCAACCCCGTCTGCCACACTTTGCTGTCCGCTGATGACGGCCGAAAGCCAGAAACACGTGTCCGGAGATACGGCATTCATCGCACCAACTTATGGTGAAAAACTTTCTACAACATTACAGCACTTGCTGCGCCCATTTATGGTGAAAGACTTTTTGAAATATTATTTGAATTCATTCTAATGACTGCATTTATCATGATGCTTTGGGGCTATTCGAGCTGAAATATAAGACAGGGTGCTCCCTTTTTGGATTGTGTAGTACCTTCCCTCCCTCCACTAACTGCCCCAGCTAATTCCCTGGCACTCTCGAAGGGGTCTTGCTAAATGATCTTCCATGCATTCAGGCATTTCTGGAGAATACCATATTGGTGATAACGTACTATATTATGGGATTCCTAGGACAGATCTGATCTCAAACCATAAGGCTAGCAGCTGAACAGAGGCACTTCAACCATACTTTAAAAAAAAAAAACGTTGGTGCACCAAACTTGTGCAAGAACCCCTCTCGTGGTAGGCCTACCAGCATAGCTCTATGCATACTCCCTGCTGAAGACTCATATGGATGGAAGAGGAATATCGGACAATTTTTCAACTGGAACGCCAAACAATACAGCTGAATGCTGGGTAGTGCAAGGCCCCTTTTTCTGAAAATCCTCCTGAGCTTTTCTCACGACAGCCATATTGCTTCACCTGCCCAGGTGAACAAAGTGATCTTCCCTTGCATCCTTTCCAACTCTTTCCTGTTAAATCTCATTGGGATATTGTTGAACATAAAGGTGAGTCTCGGTAGAATGGACATTTTCACCAGATTTACCCATCCATATATAGTAAGTGGCAGATTCCTCCACTTTTTCAGTAACCTATCTACCTCATTGACCCTCGTAAAGACCTCAATATTCTGCACGATCCTTACTTCAAGGTACCTTATTTCTTCTTTGTGCTCCGCTCCCTCCCAGACAGCATTTCAGGTCATTATTTCTGATTTGGTTTAATTTACCTTATACCCTGAAAATCCCCAAACTGCCTCACTTCCCATATTACTTGGGATATCGCACTCTGTACCTCTGAAGTGCATACAATTAGATCATCGGCATATAATGCTATTGTTTGAAATTGGATTTCTGGTTGTCAGAGTATACGCCCTGTACAAGCAGGAACCATGGTCCTAGTTGGGGTAACTCAGATACACACTAAAAGATTACCTGTGCTCGCCCTCTGGTAGCTTTAGGCTAATCTAAAGAGGCAATGTATAAAATATTTGTGCAACACAACACACAGTAATACAAAGTAACACAAGGAAAACAACACAAAATGACTCCACACCGGGTTAGAAAAATAGACATTAATTTTATGAATAAATCAAGAACAAAAATGACAAAAATCCAAGAGGTAGAAGTCAAGATATGAATTTGTAAAGAATAAAAAGAGTTCTAGTGCTTAGGAGCAATATGGGTCAATGGTGGTTATCTGGTCGCACTGGACCGGGGCAAAGTCAGCAGTTTAGGCCGACCACGATGGAGCGCAGTTTGGGCACAAGATCAATGCAGGCTAAATGAACAGAGTACCTTGGTCCTGGTCACAACTGCGAGATGCGGGCTGCAAACGAGTAATGCGTTGAGCGATGCAGTGGTGTTTGTCCCACAGTCGAGGTGATGTTCTATTTTCTTCACACAGTGATGGTGATGCATCGGTTCTGAAGATGGAGCGCCAACCTGAGATGCTTTGGTTCCTATGTGCGATGCGCCAGTTTTCTCTGTGCAGTCAGGGAGATGCGTCTATCTCTCCAAGCTGCTGCAACAGCGATGCACGTTTTTGAGTGTCAGGCTCTCAAGGCGATGCATTGGTTTCAAGAGAGATGCACCAGTTTTACTCCGGCAACAGGGTCGATGCACCAGTTCTGCTCCAAGCAGACTGGAGATTCAAGTGAACCAGGCACAGGAGCAGGGGTAGAGACTTTGATATACCTGAGTCTCAAGCAACAGGAGGCAAGCTGACAAGCTCTAAGATATCACTTCAGTTGCAAGGCGGAACCCAGCTCTCCTTCAGCAGGGTCAGAGAGCAGCAGGCAGCACGACAGCACATCAGCAAAACTGTCCTTCCAGGTCAGCAGTCCAGCAGAGTAAAAGCCCTTGATGCAGCACAGAAGTTCTTCTGACAGAGTCCAGTTGTAGGTCCAGGAGTGTCTGATTTGGTGGGGTCAGAGACCCAGTACTTACATCCGGTTGTGCCTTTGAAGTAGGGGTGACTTCAAAGAAGGATCTTTGAAGTGCACAAAGCCCCTTTCTTCTTAGCCCTGGTTCCAGACTATCAGTAGGGGGTAATCAGCCCTTTGTGTGGGCGGACAGGCACTGCCTATTGAGGTGTAAGTCTCAGCCCCTCCCTCTCTACCTGCCAGGGAAGAGCCATCAAAATGCAGATGAGTGCTCAGACACACCTAACCTTCCGGTGTTTGTGGCTGTCTAGAGGGAATGCACAAAGTGTAGTTGTCACCCACCCCCTAGAAGTGTATTGGAGACAGGCATAAGGCACATAGAGCTGTAAGAGCAGGAAAATGTCCACTTTCTAAAAGCGGTATTTCTAAAATAGTAATATTAAATCTGACTTTATTTGTAAAGAGGATTTATCATTAGCATTACAATGATATGAAACATGACATAGCTACTCCTTTTCAATCAGGAATTACACCTTAAAAGTGTAATAGTAATGAAAAACAAATTAGTGTGGTTTTCACTACCAGGACATGAAAAAACTTACAACTACATGCCCTACCTTTTACTTACATAGCATCCTGCCCTATTGGCTACCTAGGGCCTTCCTTAGGGGTGACATAGGTGTAATAATAGGGGAGTTTAAGGCTTGGCACAGTATTTTAAATGCCAAAAGATGAGGTAAGCAGGCATAACGTTTAGTGGAAGACCACTATAAGGCTGATAGGTCTAACAGCTATCTTTTTGGAGAACCCACCAACAATGAAGAACTTGATCTTCTTGTTCATTCTCAAACTTTGGCCCAAATGTTCTATGTAGAGATAGAAAAGAAGCAGGGGAAGGGGACACCCCTGCCTTGTTCCTCTTTCTATTTTAACTGGTGTGGAAAGGCTACCATTTACTAACATCCAGGTCCTCTGGAGCTATTGAATTGATGAATCACCTCCAACAACAGCTTCCCTACCCCAACAAGCTTCAAAACTATCATTAGGTAATCCCAGTTCACTCTCTCAATTCACTTGTCCGCGTCAAGAGTCATAATAGCCAACAGGGTTTGTGATGCTACTGCTAGATCTACGGACCCTATCAGGTAGTGCATTAATTCCTGGAAGTGTCTTCCAGGGAGAAAGCCCTTCTGGTCCTGATATATACCTCCCCCCACGACCATGCTAGTCTCACTGCCAGAACACTTGCAACGATCTTATAATTGCAGTTCAAAAGGGAAATGGGACTGTAAGACTGGCACTCTGTCAGGCTTTTATCAGGTTTCAGAATTAGGGAGATTACTTCCTCATTTTATGACTTAGGTATGGGTGAATTACTTAAAAGAATGGAATTAAACAGTCTAGCCCAGACTGGGGCCACCTCTTTCACCAGGGTGATATACTTAATTGGAATACGATCTCGGCCTGCCTCTTTACCCATCTTTAATTTCTTAACAGTGCTGAAAATCTCTCCTCCCATAATCTCTTGATTTAGAAACTGTTCTAGAAACGCTTCTCTCTTCTCAGTTTCGCAACATAGGTCCGCCCCATATATTCCTGAAAAACCCTATGGAACTCCTGCTAAATCTTTTCACTGTCTACTATGGTGGCTCCTGTCGTCAGATCATGTACCTCCCTAATGTGGTTCCTAATCCTTTCTGATCTTGCTTAACATGCTAGTAGTGTCCACCACATTTCCCCATATTCATAATTCCTGATCCTGCTTGCCTCCCACTGCTGCCTCACTCTCTCTTTCATTATTAACTTAAATTCCAACTGAAGCGAAGTTAATGGTTTCCCTAACACCGCTGGAGTCCACTACCGAATCGCTACTTTTCAAGGCAGCCTCAACTCTGGAGATTTCCCCCTCTAGCTTCTCTTTCTTCAGCCTTTCCTTCTCATGCAGTGGCTATACCGAGCAAGATGCCACTTAGCCAAGTATTATGTGAGTCCCAAGTTACCTGAACTGGGGGCAGGGGTCAAATTCCAACTAAAAAACTCCTTCTCTAGCTCCTGTACTATCTCGGTCTGAAGGAAAAGCTTTCTTTCAATAGTCCATCTCCCACATCCTTTCTGTTCTGGGTTCTTAATTTTGAGTAATAAGGCAGCATGATGAAAAAGGTGTATTGGGAGGTGATCAAGTGCTAAAATCCTGTCTGGCTCTTTACCATCTATGTAAAGATAGTCTATAGGAGAGAGATGGCCAAACATCTTGCTGTGAAACATGTGGTCTCTGTGTTTGCCATTAGTTCTTCATGAGGTATCGCACAATTAAAGGGTCTCTGTTGAAAAACATAAGAAGGCCCTCATCTTCGGGGCACCTATTTGGAGAGGTGATGATGACCTATCCAAAGAAATCCCTAGCAACATATTAAAATCACCCCCAAGTTAGAAAGGGCTCTTGAATTCCAAAAGTGTAGCTAAGAGCTGGGTCCGTGCATCAATGTCATCAAGATTTGGGATATAGTAGCTTGTTAGGATTAGCAACCTCGTTCTTACTTTAACTTCTGTGAACAAGCACCTTAATCTGACTTATACTTTACAAGTTCTGCCCCAAAATTCAATCTGATTAATATAGCTACTCCCTTCATACAGTTTTGTTGATCAGTAGCTATTATTTTCTCTACACAGCTATTCCTCAACATAAGACCTCCACACTCACGCCTTAACAGTTGAGTTTCCTGTAACATTATAACATGTGCCTTTGACTCCCTCAGGTATTGCAATATCGTCCTCTGTCTCCTTGCCACTCGTAGCCTGTTAACATTCCAACATAGGATAGAGAATGATTGAGTCTCCTGCTGGTCACCCCTCCTTGCCATGTTTTTGAGTTTATATCTCTCTAAGCTGCCTCCAACTGGACAGTAGTCTGTAGTTCCTTGAGGACAAAACTTTTTTTTTCTTTTCTTCCCACATGCTCCCCACCTCATGCTCTCCCACTCTTGGAAACTCTCCCATATCTTGTACTTGGCATCGCAAAAATGCCTACATGAGCTCCTCCTCTGAGTGTCTAACTACTTCCCTGTGTTTCCTCCCTCTAACATAATGCATGTAATAAAGTTTCCACCGCTTCCACCTCAATGAAATAATGCATCTTGATGCCCCATATTACTTTTAGAAACACTGGGAATCTCAGCTGAACACTTGTTCCCACTTTCCTCAATTCCTCCATAAGTTTGCCTAATTCCCACTGTCTGTCCCCAGTAGTTCTTGAGATACCAGATCTGATGGAGAAGGAGAGACCCCAAGCGTGCAACGCTTTCTCCTCAAGGCCCAAACTCAAAATTTCTTCTTTGACAGAATATGACAAAATGTTAACTAAACTTTTACAGGCCTTCCTCCAGCCTGGCTTTAGCTTGAACGGGGAAGAAGTTTTATTAGGACACAGGGATTTCTGGAAACATGGTGGCCAGCTAGGCGATGGGTCAGGAGCCCTCTGTCACGTTGTAGGTACTCCTCAGACTCGGTGTGATGCAAATAAGGTCCACCTCCCGACACCACCAAGTCACCGATAAAAACCACGGTGTATTGGAGTCATCAGGTGAGGGAAGGAAGGGGAAGGAACAGCAGGGACGGGATAAATGTAAAGAAAAAATACACAGTGTTAAATATCACATTGCCTATCTACTCTCATAAAGTCTCACTAAAATACCCACGACCGTCCCTGCCCATAACTCAGGCGGGCAGAACTAGTCCAACGCCTGTCTATTCTCCACCTAAATCATCGATGGATGCCCAGGCCGACTACGAACACCACTAGTCACTTAAGGGTTTTTCAAAACCCGATGTTTATGCAAATTAATCCTGTAGCTAGGTTGCAACAAAAAAGAGAAAAAAAAAATATATAATAAGGAAAAGAACTTGTCCCGCACTTCTTCTTTTGATTCAATTAAAACATTGAGCCTCTAAGTAATGTCACGCACTTGAAGAAGTCACCCCTTCCTAATTCATAGAATAAGATAAACGGACAAATGTTCCCGGCTGTTTGACTTCTGCAAACAGTACGTCTTGATCCTGAGTTGCCACGAAGAAAACAAAAGGTTCTGTCCTGAACTACCACCATTCATGTTTCACGAGGATCTCTAATTTTTGTGCACCATCTCTGAAGTACACCAAATGTCGGATCACTAGATCCAAAACCATACCGGAAGGCGAAAGCCTCCGGCAAGAAACCGGCTCGCCTCTTACCACCGGTTCCAAATCTCGAAGGGAGGCAGCTCGTATCTCCAGCTGCCTTAAAATGCTGATCTCCGTGAGGGTTCCGGATGCCTTCAGTTCGTCGTTGTGGACGTGGTGACTTCCCCCATGGGAACGCCGTCCACCCTGCCCTCGTTGTGCCTCCGACGGGGAATGAGGAAAGAATAACGCGCAACCGCTTCCGGGAAGTGCCGGAGTTATGCGGTCTTCCCGCGCGAAGCGTCATGGGATATGTAGTCCCTAAGGACTACAAAATCCCGATCGGCCAGGTAGGCGCCTGTTACCCCCTGACAGTACGCCCCCCTCCAACGCGCCTCCTAGGGCCAGGTTTAGTGGGATGGCGAGCATGAAACCGTTGCACCGCCCTAGGGGCATGGATATTGCCCTCCGGCTCCCATGAATCCTCCTCGGCAGTGTACCCTTTCCATGAAACCAAGTACCATAACTTACCCCCTCTCCGCTTGGAATCTAACACACTGCGCACCTCATACTCCAGCTGCCCATCTCTAACCACCGGAGGTACCGCCCGTTGGGCCGTTGAAAGAGCTGGTTTCAAAAGGCTGCAGTGAAACACCGGATGGATCCTTAAGGAAGCAGGTAAGTTAAGACGGTAAGCCACAGGGTTTACCTGGCGTGATACCACATAGGGACCAATGTAACGAGGATGAAAGACGCTACGTATCTTGAAGCGTATATACTTGGTGGAAAGCCACACTCGATCCCCTGGTTGATACACCGGCGCCTCACGCCGGTGCTCATCACCCCATTTCTTATACTGTTCCTTGGCCTTCTCCAGATTGAATCGTATCTTTTTGTGCATGGATTGGAGGTTCTTAATCATAGCATGGACCGTAGGTTGATCCGTGACATTCCGAGGTATGATTAAAGGTAACATCTCCGCGTGGAATCCCGTGTTAGCACGGAAAGGAGACTCCTTTATCGAGCTATGCCAAGCATTGTTGTATGATAGTTCGGCCAGCCACAGCAACGCTACCCAAGATTCCTGGGCGTCCTTTGCATAGCATCTCAGATATTTCTTCAGGGTTTGGTTGAGGCGCTCCGTCTGGCCATCGGTTTGTGGGTGGAAACTGGTGGATAGGGCGGATTCAATGCGCAGAACCTTGCACCACATGCGCCAAAACCTAGCGACGAACTGGGGGCCTCTGTCCGAAATAATGGTTCTTGGTAGGCCATGTAACCGCACCACTTGCGACAGAATTAGATGGGCGGTTTGGCTTGCTGTAGGTAGGTTTCTGCAAGGGAGAAAGTGACCCATCTTGGTAAGACTATCGATTACCACCATGATAGCGTTGTACCCCTGATCCATTGGTAATCCCACCACAAAATCCACGCTGATGGTTTGCCAGGGTTTCTCCGGAGTGGGCAAAGGCATCAACTTGCCCTGGCTCTTTGCGTTTTCTCCCTTGGCTCGAGCACATATCTCACACCGAGCCACCCATGTCGCAACGTCTTTAGCCCAACCTTCCCACCGGAAATGTCGTTGAACTATTTGCGCGGTTTTGGTGTATCCTGGATGACCAGCCGTTACTGCATCATGACACCACTTGAGGGCTTGTACTCGGAGTTCATGTGTTGGTAAATATAAACGATTACCTTGCAACGGTATTCCATGCTTAAGGGTACGGTCCTGACTTACTTCGGCCCATTTCTTCCATTGAGCAGCAGACTTATGCTTCGAAACCTTTTCTAGGAAATGGGAGACATGAAGGGCACAAATCACTCTTTCAGGTTGGATGATTGCTTCATCAGGTCTTGAAGCGATTTCTTTCACATCCTCTTGTCGAGACAGTGAATCTGCCTTGCGATTATCAACCCCAGGACGGAAGGTGACTACAAACTCATATTCTGAAAAAAACAGCATCCACCTCATTTGTCGCTGGGTAAGCTGCCTAGCCTCCTTCATATACTGAAGGTTTCGGTGATCAGTATATACCGTGACCGGGTGTTGGGCCCCCCACAGATAGTGTCGCCATTCCTGAAAAGCCTTTTTTATGGCTAGCAGTTCCTTTTCTGCTACCGTATAGTTGAGTTCCGCAGCGGATAGCTTCCTAGATAGAAATGCAACAGGATGAAGCTGTCCGGTGGTTTTGTTTCTTTGGGATAACACAGCCCCAATCGCTATGTCCGAGGCATCTGCTTCGACTATAAAAGGTACGTCTGGCTGTGGATGTTGAAGTATAGGTGCTGAGCAAAAGGCCTGTTTTAAAAAGCAAAAGGCCTTCTCTGCCTCCTCTGACCAAACAAAAGACACACCCTTTCTTAGCAACCTTGTTATAGGTGACACAATGTGGGAAAAACGACAAATGAATCTCCTGTAATAATTGGAGAACCCAAGGAAGCACTGCACGTCTCTCACACTAGTGGGTACTGGCCACCCTTGAACGGCCTGTATTTTTCTTGTCGACATGCCGAACCCTTCAGGGCTTAAATCCACTCCCAAGAACTCAACCTTCTGGACATGGAACTCGCATTTGCTCAGTTTGCAATAAAGACTGTGATGTCGCAATGCTTGAAGTACTAAGGAAACATGTTCAAGGTGGCGCTCCAAGGATGTAGAATACACCAGAATGTCATCTATATAAACGATCACGAAATGGTCTATGTATTCTTTGAGAACATCGTTCAGAAAATACTGGAAAGCCGCCGGGGCGTTACACAACCCGAACGGCATTACCAAGTACTCAAACAGGCCATAGCGAGTTTTGAACGCTGTCTTCCACTCATCCCCTTTGCGGATTCTGACCAGATGGTAAGCTCCCTTCAGGTCCAACCTTGTATATATTACTGCCTCTTTCACCTGTTCCAATAGCACAGGAATGAGGGGAAGAGGGTATCTATTCCTTATTGTGTTCTTGTTCAACATTCGATAATCGATGCAGGTTCTCAACTCTTTATTAGCCTTAGCTATGAAAAAGAGTGGGGAGGCTGCCGGAGAACAAGAGGGTCTAATGAACCCGATTTCCAGGAAGTGGTCCAAATAATTTCTCAAATGCTTGGTTTCTGGGTTGGATAGAGCATATACCCTACAAGAAGGAAGGAGTGCTCCAGGAATCAGATCTATCTTGCAGTCATATATACGATGGGGTGGCAACGTCTCAGCCTGACCTTCGTCAAACAAATCCTTGAACTCGGCATACACAGAGGGTAATATCACTGCTTTCTCCACCACTGTGGCCAACTGTAGCCCTTGAGCCAATGCTAACGTGGGGGGATTGTCGCACAAGAAACAGACGCTCTCACACCTCAAGGACTGAAAACTAACCGTCTTGGTTTGCCAATTGATAACAGGATTGTGTATTCTTAACCAAGGCATCCCCAAAATTATTTCATACTGAGGAGCCTCTATTATATCTAGCCTGATCCTTTCTTTATGGGCAGGAGATACCCCTTTAAAAACCAATTCAACGTCCTCAGTTTGTTCTGTAAGGGGTCCAGATTTCAGTGGTGTACCATCAACTGCCAGTACTATTTCGGGTTCCTTCCTGGGAATGCTAGGAAGTCCCAGTCTCTTAACCAAACCTGCATCTATGAAATTTCCCGTGGCTCCGGAGTCTATCATTGCCCTTACTGGATAGTTTCGATCTCGGGACCCCAGCTCTACTGCTAACAAGAGATGTGACGCCTTTTCCTCTTGTGGAGCAAGGGTTAAAGAAGTTAACCGTAACCCCGGTTGGAAATCTATAAGAGACAAATCCTCTTTCTCTGAAGTCTTCCCTGAAGTAACCGCTGCCTTTTGAGTGGGGAAGTAGGATAACCTTTTTTTTGGTTTTTGGGGACACTCTCTCACATAATGACCCTTCCTGCCACAGTACATGCACAACCCCTGTACCCTCCTGGTCTCCTTCTCGGTCTTTGACAGGGGTGCCCTAACGGCTCCCACTTCCATAGGTTCCCCACTCAAATCATTGGGATTAGAAACTGGTTGCCCCTCCTTTTCTGGAATGACAGGTCGCCGATCACCTGCTCTACGCTCAACTCTTCGTTCTGCTATTCTGTGATTCAATCTTAGAGTAAGATTCACAAGATCCGTACAAGTGGAAGGCTGCGGATCTATTTGAGCTAGTATGTCTTTCATGTCGTCTCGTAAGCCTTGATAATAGAGAGACATTCGCTTCTCCTCTGGCCACCCTGATTCCGCCACCAGTCTATTGAAGGTCGTAAGATAAGTGACCAGGTCAGATCTCCCCTGTCTCAGCTCCAATAATTCCCTATCAGCGCTAAAGGTGGTTGTTCTATGATCAAACACCCTCTCGAAGGCCGCCCGAAAGGCATTCCAATCCGCTAATAAGGGGTCATCGTTTCTGACTAACGGCACTGCCCAGTTAGCTGCGTCTCCCGAGAGATAAGAAATAGCGAACATTACCCGGGAAAGGTTAGAGGGAAAAGACGCAGGCTTACAAGAGAATTGAAGAGACAACTGGGTTAAAAAGGCCTGAACTCTCCTGGGGTCCCCTGAAAACCGTTCCGGACTGGCCAAAGGGATTGGAGGGGAGACGTTCACGGTTATCTGCAGTGTAGATGTTGAGGCATCGAAGGGATTCCTAGTAAGCCTTTCTACTTTTTCCCTTAGGGTCGCCGTCTCGGCCCTAGAATTAGCTAACTCTTGTTGCACCACCACCAACGCCTGTAATACGTCATCCATAGATGCCATTTTGCATTACACCGAGCGGGAGGAGTATTATTCGTGGGCGCGTTATTCTGTCACGTTGTAGGTACTCCTCAGACTCGGTGTGATGCAAATAAGGTCCACCTCCCGACACCACCAAGTCACCGATAAAAACCACGGTGTATTGGAGTCATCAGGTGAGGGAAGGAAGGGGAAGGAACAGCAGGGACGGGATAACTGTAAAGAAAAAATACACAGTGTTAAATATCACATTGCCTATCTATTCTCATAAAGTCTCACTAAAATACCCACGACCGTCCCTGCCCATAACTCAGGCGGGCAGAACTAGTCCAACGCCTGTCTATTCTCCACCTAAATCATCGATGGATGCCCAGGCCGACTACGAACACCACTAGTCACTTAAGGGTTTTTCAAAACCCGATGTTTATGCAAATTAGTCCTGTAGCTAGGTTGCAACAAAAAAGAGAAAAAAAAAATATATAATAAGGAAAAGAACTTGTCCCGCACTTCTTCTTTTGATTCAATTAAAACATTGAGTCTCTAAGTAATGTCACGCACTTGAAGAAGTCACCCCTTCCTAATTCATAGAATAAGATAAACGGACAAATGTTCCCGGCTGTTTGACTTCTGCAAACAGTACGTCTTGATCCTGAGTTGCCACGAAGAAAACAAAAGGTTCTGTCCTGAACTACCACCATTCATGTTTCACGAGGATCTCTAATTTTTGTGCACCATCTCTGAAGTACACCAAATGTCGGATCACTAGATCCAAAACCATACCGGAAGGCGAAAGCCTCCGGCAAGAAACCGGCTCGCCTCTTACCACCGGTTCCAAATCTCGAAGGGAGGCAGCTCGTATCTCCAGCTGCCTTAAAATGCTGATCTCCGTGAGGGTTCCGGATGCCTTCAGTTCGTCGTTGTGGACGTGGTGACTTCCCCCATGGGAACGCCGTCCACCCTGCCCTCGTTGTGCCTCCGACGGGGAATGAGGAAAGAATAACGCGCAACCGCTTCCGGGAAGTGCCGGAGTTATGCGGTCTTCCCGCGCGAAGCGTCATGGGATATGTAGTCCCTAAGGACTACAAAATCCCGATCGGCCAGGTAGGCGCCTGTTACCCCCTGACACCCTCCTCCTGGGGTTGTCAGAACAGTGCACCCACTCCGCCTCCCTTGCTCCCCCCGCATACCAATAGTGCAGAAAAGTAGAGTCTTAGCTCCAACTTCTTTGTGCCATCAAAATAACCCTCCCTCAGTGCAGCAACACGTGTTGCCATGAGAGCTCCGGGGGAAGATTTGCAGAGCCTGCTTCCTTCAGGTGAGGTGTAGCGGCCCCTGAGATTGGTACGCCAACCAGCTGCCTTGAGAGATTACATGGTTGTGCTGCTTGCAGAAATTATTAGGAAGCTGGGTGCACTGCCACGGAGCTCCGAGGCCGCACAAAAAGAGCTCAAGACAAGTGCTGGAAGCCCGAGCAACTGGTGGAAGGCTAGAGTATCAAAAATGCATGGACTGGCGGTCAGAAACGTCCTCTTTTTGCCATGGCTGGCCCCCACTTTTTGCTTGATGAATGATGTAGCCTAGAAAATGTTGTGTGCCCAGGACCCCTGCTAACCGAGTTCCCTAGGTCAGAGCTCTTTCCCTAAACTGTTGTGATGCATTGGCACAATTGGAGACACCTTTAGCTGCCACTATAAGCCCCTAGTAAAAGGTACTTAGGTACTCAGGGCATGGGGTACTAAGGGTAGGCCCCTGAGGACAGCAGCACTGATTGTGCCACCCTCTAGGGTCATGCACCCAGATGCACCCAGTTGTTCCATTTTAGGCTGAGTACTCTGGGGCAAACCTAAAACACAAACTCAACATGGCACACTGCCTGTGAGCTGTGTCCACTATACACTGCGTGCACTATGAGTAAGACACCCCTCTGGCAAGCCTTCCAGCCTTAAGGCAGGGTGCACTATAATGTTTGTGAGGGCATAGTTGCATGAGGAATATGCCCCCACTGTGTCCCTGCCAAATCTGGGACATAGTGAGTGAACAGAACAGCCATTTTAATACATGTGCTGGTCACTGGTCAATACGAGTTTCACAGTTACATGATGGCCCCTCTGAACCCGGGGTTGTTTGGTATCAAACAACTCAGAATTTTAAATCCAAACTGGTACCAGTATTGGATTTACTACTAAATGTACCCAGGAGTCACCTTAGAAGTGCCCCCTGCAAAAGCTAATTACCCTGGCATGGTTGCTGACTGGTTCTATCACCACCAGACAACAAATGTACAACCTTGGGGTGGGAGATTCTTCTCTCTGGGTTGCAGAACAAAGCCCTTCCTGAGTGGGGGTGCTAACCCTCCCTCCCTCAGAGATGAGCACTGCCCTGACGGCGAGCTTCAAAGGGCTACCGCCTTTGAAACTCGACCTCCAGACCTGCTGCTAGCAGCAGATGGCCGCCTCTGTTGCAAACCCACACTTTTGCTGGGAGTAACGGTGGGAAAACACACAAAGGATAGAAGGAGTGGTACCACCTGGCATATACCACCCACATGGTGTTGCCTGAGAGGTGGACCCTCCATTTAATTTTCCTCCATCTTGGATGGAAGGAAAATAGCAAATTGGTTTTGGGAAGTGACCCCTGCCCACAGGAAGGGGTCACTTACTGGGGGTAGCCACCCTAAGGTAGATGACCCATTGGTCACTAGTAGGTTCCCCCTAAAACACCCACTAAATACTATTAGTATTTATTGGGCATCCCTAGACCAGGAATTAGATTTGATGGACAAAAGAAGACCAGCACCAAAAAGATCAGAAGCATGAGGACTGTGGACCTGGTGCATCAAAGAAAATGAGCCAAACCCTGCCTACTGCACTCAGGACCCGACAATCGCTGCTGAGGAGCTGCTGGGCAACTTTACAACTCTACAAAAACACCAGAGGACCTCCAGGCTTTGGAAATTGCCACAGAACTCCCTCCAGAGTGGATATACCACTCTAAAACCACAATAAACCAGTGAGGGTCACTTCACTGACCAGCTAGTGACTCCCAAACCAGACACCAAAATTGGACCAAGCTATACACCGACAACCAGGAGGACAATCCCTGCCAGTGTGCCAAGTTTGGTGGAACTGCGCCCTCCAGTGGCCAAACCGTGTTAATACCCTGGGTGTTTGTCAGCTGATGTTGGACATCTAGAAAAACAGCCTGCCTGAGGCTGTAAAGGACCAGGTGTATGCCTCAGTTAAGGGACTTCAGAAACAACCTGGACCTCCGGCCAGAGTGCCCTCGTTGTCCTGTAGTGACTCCGGAACCGACCTACATCCTGCTTCTGAGGGCATTCTTATGCACAGCTTCTGGATCACCAATTTGCTCTGCCCCGGCAGCCCTGTGCCCTGCACTGAAGAACCTTCTGTGCCCTAAGAGTCCCCCACACCTTACATCCACAACACTCCAAGGGGACCCCAAGGGTCCATCTTTAAACTTACCTGTGCAGTGCTTTTCCAGGTGGTCCCCTGCAGTAGCCCTGCACCAGCTCTGAGACTTTCTCCTGCTGCTCCTGCCGGAATCTGGAGCCAACCGAACTTCTCCAGTTGGCACAGTGTGCCCACCGACGACCTCGAAGAACCTGCAAAAGAAGAACTTGGTAAACCAACTGTATCATTTTATATGTATTTTTAAAGATGATCCTCCATTGATTCCTGTGGTGTGTGTTTGTTTACGCATGAAAAATACTATTTTTATTAAACTTAAAAAATTAATATCTCAAAAAGTACTTACCCAATTTTGAGAATCTTGGTCATAAAATTACATAAAAATCAGAAGTATTTTTATAAATTGAT
This sequence comes from Pleurodeles waltl, assembly GCF_031143425.1. Lineage (NCBI taxonomy): Eukaryota > Metazoa > Chordata > Amphibia > Caudata > Salamandridae > Pleurodeles > Pleurodeles waltl. The sequence goes on along the minus strand of NC_090444.1, from coordinate 1,145,449,126 downwards.
CTAGAATTATTCCCTTGAGTGTGCGAGTTGCAGGATTGATGCCGCGAGTACAACAAATGCTTTGTACTTCTCCAAGATTGGCCTAACTGCTCAACCAAGCTACCTTAAAAATTAGAGCATTAGGTGGTCTACTATTTACCCCTGTAAACCAACGTGGACCCCCTGCACAGTGTGCCTAGCTGTCCTACACTGGCTAATGGCGGACACCAGGAAGGAATCCTTGTTTGAGAGAGAGGGTAAGGACACTGGGTTAAGTTTAAATCCTTGGAAGTGCGGGCCTATAATCAGGATGAGAGGGAGATTTGTATTGGGAGAAAGTACTCTCTTAGGTCCTGTGATTCCTCTGTAGGAAATCCTATGTCAAAGACTGCACAGGTTGAACAGGTTGCAAACAGGCCAGCAGAAAGTTAAAGTAAATGCCAAGAAGGTTACGAGACTTGCAGGTAGAGCCAATGTAAAGCCCTCATTCCTCAAGGGTGTCAAACCTGCATTTACATTCTTCTGTATGAGGCTCAACAATCTCAGGTATTGAAAGATCTAAAATCACCCCATCCCTACCAGCCTTTTTAAGGGAAAAATGGATCTGGGGGCCGACATGTCTAGGAAGTCAGAGGGAGACCAGGGAATTGTAGATGTAGTTTCTGTGGCCGCGGCCCCAAAGAAAGTGGTGCAAGGAGGCACCTGTGTCAGAGAAAAGGTTGAACCCAAACCTAGGAGAAATAGAAGATATCCCGCAGGGGAGGCCACTTGCAATACCACCTCAGTGAATCCGGAGGAAACAAGAGAGACAGCTTGCACAGTTTGCAGTGAGGACGCTCAGGCTCGGGCTACAGAGCTAGAGGGAAACCCCCTACAGGACCCCACCTCAGAAAGCCAAGATCCTCAGGCCTGGCAGAAGGTTCAGGAGATGATCCTGGTCCTTACAAAAGAGGTAAAGGGTAGTGTTGGAAAATGGCCTCTCTGAAGGGTGACACCAAACTTTTTGCCTTCCTCCTCTTCTTTTTCTGACCTCATTTTTGCTGGCTTTAGGACTCTCAACGCTTTACCACTTCTAACTAGTGCTAAAGTGCAGGTGCTCTCGCCCTAAAACATAGTAACATTAGCTCATACTCAATTGACATATTTAATTTACTTGTAAGTCCCTAGTAAAGTGCATTACATGCGCCCAGGGCTTGTAAATTAAATGCTACTAGTGGCCCTGCAGCACCGATTGTGCCACCCACATAAGTAGCCCTTTAACCATGTCTCAGGCCTGCCATTGCAAGGCCTGTGTGTGCAGTTTCACTGCCACTTTGACTTGGCATTTAAAACTACTTGCCAAGCCTTAAACTCACCTTTTTCTACATATATGTCACCCCTAAGGTAGGCCCTAGGTAACCCTTACGGCAGGGTGGTATGTAGGTAAAAGGCAGGACATGTCTTATGTGTTTTATATGTCCTGGTCCTGAAAAACTCATACATTCATTTTCCACTACTCTGAAGCCTGCTCCTCTTATAGACTAGCATTAGAACTGCCCCCAGATACTTTTGAGTGGTAGATTCTGATCTGTAAGGAGTGATCCTGTCATGTTTGGTGACAGGAAATCCTACTTACTGGGGAAGTTGGATTTAATATTACTATTTTAGCAATGCCACTTTTAGAAAATGGGCATTTCTCTACACTTAATGCCATTTGTGCCATACAGTCTGTCTCCAATCCACATCTAGGCTGTGCTGCTTGACAGTTCCCCTTCCACCCAGAAAACCACAAACACAGGACACTCAGTCACATCTGCATTCATCTGCATACTGAATGGGTCTTCCTGGGCAGGAAGGGTGGAGGGGCTCACACTAACATTTCAAAGGCCAGCGGCCTGCTCTCACACAGAGGACTGATAACTCCCCACAGGGATCCTGGCAGACACAACTTGTGCACTTCAAAACCACTCTTTGAAGTTTCCCCCACTTCAAAGGCATTTTGGAGTATATCAACTGGGCCTCGGACCCATCAAATCAGACACTTCTGGACCTACACCTGCACTCTGTCAGAGGAACTGCCTGGCTGTCCAAAGGACTCATCTACACTGCTTTGCTGAGAAGGACTGCTGCCTTGCTTGTTGTCCTGCTGCCCTGCTGGCCTTTGACTCTGCTGGAAGGACTCTGCCTTCCTCCTGAAGTGCTCTCCATGGATTTGGATTGAGCTTGCCTCCTGGTTCTGAAGTCTCAGGGCCAACAAAGGCTTCACCTCTTCAAGAAAATCCTCGTGCATCGAAAATCGATGCACGCCTACAGAAATTGATGCAAACCCTGAATCGCGGCTGGGAAATCATCGCACCGCCGACCGGAATAACGCAGCACTCACTTCCCGATGGCAAATTTGACGCAGTGCCTGCTTTGCGATAGAAAATTTGATGCATCACCTACCGGATCGACACAGCACCTGCTTCTTCTACCAGATAATTACGAATTTTCAACGCATCGTCATTGGATGTCAAAATGTCCCCACATTGCAGTGAGGAACCAAGACAGCGTGCCTGAAAAATGACACAACCCCTTGCGTGGGATGAAACAATGCATCGGCTGTGCCGCACCAAAAAATCCGATGGAACACCTTACTTTCCCACGCATCTCCTCCTGTGCGGTTCCAGTGCGTCGTTATTTTTTACACATCCCAGGTACTGTGTGTTACAAAGAAACAATTAATGATTTCTGAAGATTGACACTTTTAAATCTTTTAAAAGTGATATTTCAAGTTGTGCTTATTGGATCTTTGTCATTTGGACCTTATTTTATTCACATAAATGTTGTCTATTTTTCTAAACCGGTGTGGTGTATTTTTTTGTGTTTTCACTGTTTTTCTGTGTGATTTATTGCACAATACTTTACACATTGTCTTCTAAGTTAAGCCTGACTGATCGGAGCCAAGCAACCAGAGGGTGGGCACAGGATGATTTGATTTGTGTTGTGACTTAGCCTGTCTAGGATTGTGGTCCCTACTTGGGCCAGGGTGTATACCTCTGCCAACTAGAGATCCCGTTTCTAGCAGGTAGGTTCTTCATTTCCAAAAGAAACCAGAAAGAGATCCAGGAGACCTGCCTGAACTTAGAGAAAACTCATAATGTGCTTGGCACAGTGTACAGGGGCACTGGAGAGTAAAGTAGAAGAGTTAAGTGCAGAGGGGACTGTGCATATGCAGGAGGCAACCTGGCTAAAGCAGCAAGGCAGGGTGCTAGCTGATAAACTGAAGATAATGGAAAATAATGGTAGGCAAAATAATCCTAAAAGTGGCGGAGGGATCCGAGGGGAGTGACATGAACTTACTGAGAGATGCCTTCCCCCATATCAGGTCCTCTATTAATTTAATGCAAGAAATTTAGAGGGCACATCTCTTTCATCTCGCTCCCTCTATCTCCAGCCCCACCTGTCTCCTCACTCTCCCTCACTGCCTCCCAGCATACGATTCAGTAAATGATGCGGGTGGCCAAGAATACTCATCTATGGCACCAAACTGACTTGCATTTGTGGGGTAAACGTCATAGTTATGTTTTGATTCTACATAGTAAAGTGCTGCTTGTGGCTTAGTCTTTAAGGTCTTAGGCTCTTAGGGGCATATTTACAATCTTTTGATGGAGGGCAGCACGCAAGCCTTCTTCCTGCACTTCCCTGCGTGAAAGGAAAAGGGCAGGGATCTACATATAAAATGCATTCCTGTCCTTTTCCCCTGCATTGGTGCACAATGGGCTGCCATGCGCCAACGGAGGCACTCTTGCACCATGGTGCATGGGTGTCTGTGTTGTGGGGATGATTGTTTTTGTGCAGAAAGGGACACCTTCCTGCACAAAAAAAATCACGAGAGGCTTTTTCCTCTTTCTCTGTGTGCTGCAGAATGCATCACACATAGAAAAAGGAAAAAACTAGGAGAAATAAAGGTATTGCTCCTTGTTGCGCCTCCCTTACACCTCCCCTGGGGAGGCGTAGGCTTTTGACGCATTCGCAGTTTTACAAATTCTTGTAAATCTGGGAATGCATCAAATTCCATGAGTGTTGCTTGGGAACACACACTGCAACAGCCATGGATGCCTCTTTGATGCAGAGCAAGTCAATGCAGCGACTGGCGCTGCGCTGTCTTACTCCATATCCACAAGGCCATGAAAAGCTACGCCAAAAAAAAGTGATTCACCAGCGGAGCAAGCTGCTTGTAAATATGGCCCTTAGTTTGAAGTTTAAGGGTTTATATACTGGTGTCTATATATGTCTTTACTAAGGTCTGCTCCATTACAAAGAATTCAATGAGTAAATTAAAGATGATTGTCTTTTTATTCGTGTGAAAATAATGTTATTCTTGCCAGTGTGAAAATATTTATCTTTAAGTATGCCATAGCCGAAAGACTAAAAAACAATTCTTCCTCTTTCTCTCATCTCTCCCACAGCCTCCCTCGATACTATTCTACAAATGATCTAGCTGGCCAAGCACTCTCAACTATGGCACCATATTGACTTGTATTTTTGGGCTGAATAATATAGCTATCTTTTAATTCAGCAAAGTATATTTTCACTTGCGGCCTACTACTTAGGCTCTAGGTCTGAAGAATCAGGGTTTTAATGCTGGCGTCTATATGCTGTTCTAAGGTCTGATACATTAAACGATTCTGTCAGTAAATTAAAGGTGATTGTGCTTTTATCCATGACAAATAATTGCATTATTGCCATTCTTTCAACTCTCTCTGAAAAGAGCCAATTGTCACCTAGTGGTTAAGGTCCTAGTCTTTCACTCTGAAGGTGAATGGTTCCCATCCTAGCATCAATATGGTCATGTCTGGAAAAATCTGTTTTCAGGTATTTCAGGTGTTTTCAGATATGCCTTGGCACACAATAATAATAATAACAATGAAAACCCTCACTATCTCTCTTGCCTCTCTCCTTTTATCCCCAACCCTATATACCTCATCACTTTCCTTCACTTCGCCCCTCCATACTATTCTGCAAATGGTGTAGCTCTCCAAGAAAGACATCTCTGGCATCTTATATGTGTAGTTTATGGAGGGTGCAAAATGATTTGCTTAAACAGTGACAGTATATTGCTGTATTAGGTACACATAGGGTCTTTCTGGATGTGAAAGTATTGTTTGCATTGCATAAGTGGGGCAATGGTGGTGGTGTCAAACTATAACTACAGGTAATAGGAAGTGCCTAAATATATCGCACTCCTTGACAATCACTTGTAAAGTGAGGCACTGGGGTTTCTTTTTGCAGAGATGCAAGTATCTGTGTCACCTCTTTAAAAGTTAGGGCCCGTATTTATACTTTTTTAGCGCCGCATTTGCGTCACTTTTTGACGCAAAAGCGGCGCAAACTTGCAAAATACAATTGTGGCCCGTATTTATACTTTTTTTAGCGCCGCATTTGCGCCGCTTTATGACGCAAAACGGCGCAAACCTACAAAATACAATGGCATTTTGCAAGTTTGCGTCGTTTTTGCGTCAAAAAACGACGCAAATGCAGCGCAAAAAAAGTATAAATACGGGCCTGTATTTTGTACGTTTGCGCCGTTTTTGCGTCAAAAAGCGGCGCAAATGCGGCGCTAAAAAAGTATAAATACGGGCCTAGGTGTCTCTAGACATACGTTTAAAATCCACATTTCTTTAGAGCAGAGTTGGTAACTATTTCTTTCCACAGATTTGCAACCACAAATTGAATGCATTTGTATAAAAATCTCTACCAGCTATGTTCCTTAAAATACTGCATAAACAATTGACCTTGAATTTAAATGTTTCCCTCCTTTATTTATTTTGGATGCACCCCTGCTTCCCTTCTACATTCTGCATGCCTCTTCTGTATATAAACTACTCTACATCCCATGCCTGTCTTTCTTAAGCTTGTCTTCTAAAACCACAACAATAACTATGGCAGCAAGCATTTGCTTCTCACATAGCCTCAGCTAAAGGTCACATCTAACTCCCTAATGTACCACAAGGAAACTGGAGTAAATGAATTAAATGACGTCCTTTAGCATGCAAGCCGTATCTCAGTAACCAACGGACTGACTATTACCTTGCCGTAAAGCACTTCAAGCCTTATAAGGGGTAGTAAGCGCTATATAAATACAATTTCAAATCTATTCCATGTTACAATAAACCCTTTTGGTCTAGCAGTTAAGGTCTTAGCTTCTTACGGCGAAGAGGCTTCAAATTTGTCGATGTTGCCATTTGTATTTTCAAAGGACTGGCCGATTAGAAAGAGTTAAATTAGTAGATTACAATTTATTGTGTTTTTTTAATCCATAGATGTAGGAGGCTGGACTGGCTTGTAGTGAGTACCAAGGGGTACTTGCACCTTGCACCAGGCCCAGTTATCCCTTATTAGTGTATAGGGTGTCTAGCAGCTTAGGCTGATAGATAATGGTAGTTTAGCAGAGCAGCTTAGGCTGAACTAGGAGACGTGTGAAGCTACTACAGTACCACTTAGTGTCATATGCACAATATCATAAGAAAACACAATACACAGTTATACTAAAAATAAAGGTACTTTATTTTTATGACAATATGCCAAAGTATCTTAGAGTGTACCCTCAGTGAGAGGATAGGAAATATACACAAGATATATATACACAATAGCAAAAATATGCAGTATAGTCTTAGAAAACAGTGCAAACAATGTACAGTTACAATAGGATGCAATGGGGAAACATAGGGATTGGGGCAACACAAACCATATACTCCAAAAGTGGAATGCGAACCACGAATGGACCCCAAACCTATGTGACCTTGTAGAGGGTCGTTGGGACTATTAGAAAATAGTGAGAGTTAGCAAAATAACCCTCCCCAAGACCCTGAAAAGTGAGTGCAAAGTGCACTAAAGTTCCCCTAAGGACAAAGTAGTCGTGTTAGAGGAATAATGCAGGAAAGACACAAACCAGCAATGCAACAACTGTGGATTTCCAATCTAGGGTACCTGTGGAACAAGGGGACCAAGTCCAAAAGTCACAAGCAAGTCGGAGATGGGCAGATGCCCAGGAAATGCCAGCTGCGGGTGCAAAGAAGCTTCGACTGGACAGAAGAAGCTGAGGTTTCTGCAGGAACGAAAAAGGCTAGAGACTTCCCCTTTTGTGGACAGATCCGTCTCGCCTTGGAGAGTCGTGCAGAAGTGTTTTCCCGCCGGAAGGACGCCAACAAGCCTTGCTACACGCAAATTGTGCGTTTGGCGTTTTTGGACGCTGCTGGGGCCCAGGAGAGACCAGGAGGTCGCAAATTGGACCTGCAGAGAGAGGGGACGTCGAGCAAGACAAAGAGCCCTCACTGAAGCAGGTAGCACCCGGAGAAGTGCCAGAAACAGGCACTACGAGGATGCGTGAAACGGTGCTCGCCGAAGTTGCACAAAGGAGTCCCACGTCGCCGGAGACCAACTTAGAAAGTCGTGCAATGCAGGTTAGAGTGCCGTGGACCCAGGCTTGGCTGTGCACAAAGGATTTCAGCCGGAAGTGCACAGGGGCCGGAGTAGCTGCAAAGTCGCGGTTCCCAGCAATGCAGCCCAGCGAGGTGAGGCAAGGACTTACCTCCACCAAACTTGGGCTGAAGAGTCACTGGACTGTGGGGGTCACTTGGACAGCGTCGCTGGATTCGAGGGACCTCGCTCGTCGTGCTGAGAGGAGACCCAAGGGACCAGTAATGCAGCTTTTTGGTGCCTGCGGTTGCAGGGGGAAGATTCCGTCGACCCACGGGAGATTTCTTCGGAGCGTCTGGTGCAGAGAGGAGGCAGACTACCCCCACAGCATGCACAAGCAGGAAAACAGTCGAGAAGGCGGCAGGATCAGCGTTACAGAGTTGCAGTAGTCGTCTTTGCTACTATGTTGCAGGTTTGCAGGCTTCCAGCGCGGTCAGCGGTCGATTCCTTATCAGAAGGTGAAGAGGGAGATGCAGAGGAACTCGGCTGAGCTCATGCATTCGTTATCTAAAGTTTCCCCAGAGACAGAGACCCTAAATAGCCAGAAAAGAGGGTTTGGCTACCTAGGAGAGAGGAAAGGCTACTAACACCTGAAGGAGCCTATCAGCAGGAGTCTCTGACGTCACCTGGTGGCACTGGCCACTCAGAGCAGTCCAGTGTGCTAGCAGCACCTCTGTTTCCAAGATGGCAGAGGTCTGGAGCACACTGGAGGAGCTCTGGACACCTCCCAGGGGAGGTGCAGGTCAGGGGAGTGGTCACTCCCCTTTCCTTTGTCCAGTTTCGCGCCAGAGCAGGGGCTAAGGGGTCCCTGAACCGGTGTAGACTGGCTTATGCAGAATTGGGCACATCTGTGCCCAAGAAAGCATTTCCAGAGGCTGGGGGAGGCTACTCCTCCCCTGCCTTCACACCATTTTCCAAAGGGAGAGGGTGTCACACCCTCTCTCAGAGGAAGTTCTTTGTTCTGCCATCCTGGGCCAGGCCTGGCTGGACCCCAGGAGGGCAGATGCCTGTCTGAGGGGTTGGCAGCAGCTGCAGTGAAACCCCAGGAAGGGCAGTTTGGCAGTACCAGGGTCTGTGCTACAGACCACTGGGATCATGGGATTGTGCCAACTATGCCAGGATGGCATAGAGGGGGCAATTCCATGATCATAGACATGTTACATGGCCATATTCGGAGTTACCATTGTGAAGCTACATATAGGTAGTGACCTATATGTAGTGCACGCGTGTAATGGTGTCCCCGCACTCAAAAAGTTCAGGGAATTGGCTCTGAACAATGTGGGGGCACCTTGGCTAGTGCCAGGGTGCCCTCACACTAAGTAACTTTGCACCTAACCTTTACCAGGTAAGGGTTAGACATATAGGTGACTTATAAGTTACTTAAGTGCAGTGTAAAATGGCTGTGAAATAACGTGGACGTTATTTCACTCAGGCTGCAGTGGCAGGCCTGTGTAAGATTTGTCAGAGCTCCCTATGGGTGGCAAAAGAAATGCTGCAGCCCATAGGGATCTCCTGGAACCCCAATACCCTGGGTACCTCAGTACCATATACTAGGGAATTATAAGGGTGTTCCAGTAAGCCAATGTAAATTGGTAAAATTGGTCACTAGCCTGTTAGTGACAATTTGAAAGTAATGAGAGAGCATAACCACTGAGGTTCTGGTTAGCAGAGCCTCAGTGAGACAGTTAGGCACCACACAGGGAACATATACATGCACACCTATGAGCACTGGGGTCCTGTGTGACAGGGTCCCAGTGACACATACATATAGGCCACAAACCTATGAGCACTGGGGTCCTGCCAAGCAGGATCCCAGTGACACATAACAAACATACTGAAAACATAGTGTTTTCACTATGAGCACTGAGGCCTGGCTATCAGGATCCCAGTGAGACAGTGAAAACAGTGACAAACACCCTGACATACACTCACAAACAGGCCAAAAGTGGGGGTAACAAGGCTAGAAAGAGGCTACCTTCTCACACAACCCCCCCCCAAACGAAGGACAATAAGGCTAACCTTGGCCAGTTGAGACTTTATTGTCTAAGTGGTGATAAGTAGAGAGTAGCTCTGCAATAGACTGGTTACTCCCTTTATCATCCACTATATGGTTACTTCCCTGTGGGGATGTAAACCACCCTGTTAGGAGGCTGGACTGGCTTGTAGTGAGTACCAAGGGGTACTTGCACCTTGCACCAGGCCCAGCTATCCCTTATTAGTGTATAGGGTGTCTAGCAGCTTAGGCTGATAGATAATGGTAGCTTAGCAGAGCAGCTTAGGCTGAACTAGGAGACGTGTGAAGCTACTACAGTACCACTTAGTGTCATATGCACAATATCATAAGAAAACACAATACACAGTTATACTAAAAATAAAGGTACTTTATTTTTATGACAATATGCCAAAGTATCTTAGAGTGTACCCTCAGTGAGAGGATAGGAAATATACACAAGATATATATACACAATAGCAAAAATATGCAGTATAGTCTTAGAAAACAGTGCAAACAATGTACAGTTACAATAGGATGCAATGGGGAAACATAGGGATAGGGGCAACACAAACCATATACTCCAAAAGTGGAATGCGAACCACGAATGGACCCCAAACCTATGTGACCTTGTAGAGGGTCGCTGGGACTATTAGAAAATAGTGAGAGTTAGCACAATAACCCTCCCCAAGACCCTGAAAAGTGAGTGCAAAGTGCACTAAAGTTCCCCTAAGGACAAAGTAGTTGTGTTAGAGGAATAATGCAGGAAAGACACAAACCAGCAATGCAACAACTGTGGATTTCCAATCTAGGGTACCTGTGGAACAAGGGGACCAAGTCCAAAAGTCACAAGCAAGTCGGAGATGGGCAGATGCCCAGGAAATGCCAGCTGCGGGTGCAAAGAAGCTTCGACTGGACAGAAGAAGCTGAGGTTTCTGCAGGAACGAAAAGGTCTAGAGACTTCCCCTTTTGTGGACGGATTCCTCTCGCCTTGCAGAGTTGTGCAGAAGTGTTTTCCCGCCGGAAGGACGCCAACAAGCCTTGCTACACGCAAATCGTGCGTTTGGCGTTTTTGGACGCTGCTGGGGCCCAGGAGGGACCAGGAGGTCGCAAATTGGACCTGCAAAGAGAAGGGACGTCGAGCAAGACAAAGAGCCCTCACTGAAGCAGGTAGCACCCGGAGAAGTGCCAGAAACAGGCACTACGAGGATGCGTGAAACAGTGCTCGCCGAAGTTGCACAAAGGAGTCCCACGTCGCCGGAGACCAACTTAGAAAGTCGTGCAATGCAGGTTAGAGTGCCGTGGACCCAGGCTTGGCTGTGCACGAAGGATTTCAGCCGGAAGTGCACAGGGGCCGGAGTAGCTGCAAAGTCGCGGTTCCCAGCAATGCAGCCCAGCGAGGTGAGGCAAGGACTTACCTCCACCAAACTTGGGCTGAAGAGTCACTGGACTGTGGGGGTCACTTGGACAGCGTCGCTGGATTCGAGGGACCTCGCTCGTCGTGCTGAGAGGAGACCCAAGGGACCGGTAATGCAGCTTTTTGGTGCCTGCGGTTGCAGGGGGAAGATTCCGTCGACCCACGGGAGATTTCTTCGGAGCTTCTGGTGCAGAGAGGAGGCAGACTACCCCCACAGCATGCACAAGCAGGAAAACAGTCGAGAAGGCGGCAGGATCAGCGTTACAGAGTTGCAGTAGTCGTCTTTGCTACTATGTTGCAGGTTTGCAGGCTTCCAGCGCGGTCAGCGGTCGATTCCTTATCAGAAGGTGAAGAGGGAGATGCAGAGGAACTCGGCTGAGCTCATGCATTCGTTATCTAAAGTTTCCCCAGAGACAGAGACCCTAAATAGCCAGAAAAGAGGGTTTGGCTACCTAGGAGAGAGGAAAGGCTACTAACACCTGAAGGAGCCTATCAGCAGGAGTCTCTGACGTCACCTGGTGGCACTGGCCACTCAGAGCAGTACAGTGTGCTAGCAGCACCTCTGTTTCCAAGATGGCAGAGGTCTGGAGCACACTGGAGGAGCTCTGGACACCTCCCAGGGGAGGTGCAGGTCAGGGGAGTGGTCACTCCCCTTTCCTTTGTCCAGTTTCGCGCCAGAGCAGGGGCTAAGGGGTCCCTGAACCGGTGTAGACTGGCTTATGCAGAATTGGGCACATCTGTGCCCAAGAAAGCATTTCCAGAGGCTGGGGGAGGCTACTCCTCCCCTGCCTTCACACCATTTTCCAAAGGGAGAGGGTGTCACACCCTCTCTCAGAGGAAGTTCTTTGTTCTGCCATCCTGGGCCAGGCCTGGCTGGACCCCAGGAGGGCAGATGCCTGTCTGAGGGGTTGGCAGCAGCAGCAGCTGCAGTGAAACCCCAGGAAGGGCAGTTTGGCAGTACCAGGGTCTGTGCTACAGACCACTGGGATCATGGGATTGTGCCAACTATGCCAGGGTGGCATAGAGGGGGCAATTCCATGATCATAGACATGTTACATGGCCATATTTGGAGTTACCATTGTGAAGCTACATATAGGTAGTGACCTATATGTAGTGCACGCGTGTAATGGTGTCCCCGCACTCAAGTTCAGGGAATTGGCTCTGAACAATGTGGGGGCACCTTGGCTAGTGCCAGGGTGCCCTCACACTAAGTAACTTTGCACCTAACCTTTACCAGGTAAGGGTTAGACATATAGGTGACTTATAAGTTACTTAAGTGCAGTGTAAAATGGCTGTGAAATAACGTGGACGTTATTTCACTCAGGCTGCAGTGGCAGGCCTGTGTAAGATTTGTCAGAGCTCCCTATGGGTGGCAAAAGAAATGCTGCAGCCCATAGGGATCTCCTGGAACCCCAATACCCTGGGTACCTCAGTACCATATACTAGGGAATTATAAGGGTGTTCCAGTAAGCCAATGTAAATTGGTAAAATTGGTCACTAGCCTGTTAGTGACAATTTGAAAGTAATGAGAGAGCATAACCACTGAGGTTCTGGTTAGCAGAGCCTCAGTGAGACAGTTAGGCACCACACAGGGAACATATACATGCACACCTATGAGCACTGGGGCCCTGTGTGACAGGGTCCCAGTGACACATACATATAGGCCACAAACCTATGAGCACTGGGGTCCTGCCAAGCAGGATCCCAGTGACACATAACAAACATACTGAAAACATAGTGTTTTCACTATGAGCACTGAGGCCTGGCTATCAGGATCCCAGTGAGACAGTGAAAACAGTGACAAACACCCTGACATACACTCACAAACAGGCCAAAAGTGGGGGTAACAAGGCTAGAAAGAGGCTACCTTCTCACAATAGACAAATAATTTTTTTCTTGACTCTTTCTGAATATACTTGTTTTTGAATATACCATGGCACACGGATTTAATAAAACAAAAGCTTCTTACTGTCTCTCTTGGCTCTTTTCCTTTAGAGTCAACCCTACCTGCGTGTCACTCTTCCTCCTGACTCCACCCCTACTTTTCTGGATATAATGTGGCTGACTAAGTACACTCATCTAGAACATCAGATTGACTGGTATATGTGAGTAGAATGTCATAGTTATGCTTTGAGTCAGCATAGTAAAGAGTCAAGTGTGGCCTAGTTTGTAAGGTCTTAGAGTCTCACTCTGAAAATGAAGGGTTCAGATCCCGGGATTCATATGACCGTGTGTGATTTAAGGTCTGGCCCATTACAACGAATTGAGTGAGTAAATTAAAGGTAATTGCCTTTTTTATCTAAGGGCAAATAATGTTATTTTTACCACTCTACTTGAAACGTATCTGTTTTAAATAGATCATGGCCCAAAGGCTAAAATAAATCGTCAAACTCCTTTGATACAGCCACCCAAGTCATTTTGAGGGCGCACTCACCAAACACGTGTGTAGTTACACAACAACGCAGCTGTTTTTTCCTGTTTAGTTACAGATCAGAGTTAGAACAGTAACTAAAAAGAAAGAGAACAACTTGAAAGTATTTTGATAGCGAGCGAGGGGAGGAACATGGGAGGAAGCGACATAAATGGGACAGAAGCAGGATGGCAATGAATGTTTAGTGAACAAGGAAGAAATACACGAGCGAGCAGGCAATGGATTAGGTATGGGTGGGGTGATGAAGCCAAAAGTAAGGGAGGAGGACACGGATAGGGAAGGCAGTATGTAGGGCAGTGGTGGGGATAACAGCAGCGGGCGAGAGAGCAGCATACAGTGGGTGGGGGAGAAAAAAAACAAATGAAAAAACAATAGCGGGACGACCCGAGAATAGAAGCATAGAAGCCTGGCAATCAAAAGTTATGGTAAATAGGCAAAACTCTGTGGGAGTGGCAAATACAAGATTGACAACCTGGGACATGAATAAGAAGCTGGCAAACGAGAGTGACTGGACAGCCTACCAAGGGTAAGCAATGGGTGGCTCCAAGCCCCTGTATGTAAACCCGCAGTGCATGTGCGGTCTAGTAGGTGAGACCTAAAAGTGCAATGGCACACTTGCGAAGGCATTTTTGGGGGGTGCAGTTGCACAATATGTAAATTTATGAATACATAAAGCTCTTTGCATGCACGGAATTAAGAATTCATAAAACCTTCCCAGGAGCACTCGGAGACCTTTAGGACCGTATTTATACTTTTTGGCGCACAACTGCGCCAACGCAGTTGTGCGTCAAAAAATTTAACGCCGGCTAACGCCATTCCAAAGCGCCATGCGGGCGCCTTATTTATGGAATGACGTTAGCCGGCGGAGCTGACTGGTGTGCGTCAAAAAATATGACCCACACCAGGCAGCGCCGGCGTAGGGGAAAATGGAGCTTGGGCGTCAAAGAATGGGGCAAGTCAATCTGAGGCAAAAAATCTGCCTCAACCCGATTTGCGCCATTTTTTTGTACTCCAACCCTCCATTGACATGACTCCTGTCTTAGCAAAGACAGGAGTCATGCCCCCTTGCCCAATGGCCATGCCCAGGGGACTTATGTCCCCTGGGCATGGTCATTGGGCATAGTGGCATGTAGGGGGGCACAAATCAGGCCCCCCTATGCCACAAAAAAAAATAAAAAAAATACTTACCTGAACTTACCTTAAATTCCCTGGGATGGGTCCCTCCATCCTTGGGCGTCCTCCTGGGGTGGGCAAGGGTGGCAGGGGGTGTCCCTGGGGGCATGGGAGGGCACCTCTGGGCTCCTTCCGAGCCCACAGGTCCCTTAACGCCTGCCCTGACCAGGCGCTAAAAAATTACGCAAAAGCGACTGGACGTCATTTTTTTGGACCCACCCACTCCTGGGCGTCATTTTTGCCCGGGAGTATAAATACGGCGCACATGCCTCGGAGTCATTTTTTAGACGGGAACGCCTACCTTGCATATCATTAACGCAAGGAAGGTGTCCACGCTAAAAAATGACGCAAACTCCAAGATCTTTGGCGCTAGACGGGTCTAACGCCAAAGTATAAATATGGAGTTAGTTTTGCGTCGTATTTGCGTAAAAAAAATCCGGCGCAAACAGAGTATAAATATGCCCCTTAGTGATTTCTTAACATATGTAAATCTGCACACTGACTAGCTAATAAAGTTTCCAATGAAAAGTCTCATTTTTGTGAATATGGCCCATAGTGTTAAAAATGGGATTGTTCAACAGGGTGTTTGAGTAATCTTAAATAATAGCTGAGGACCTGGAAAAGTGTGCCAGCAATATATACTTTCAGCATTCCTGCAAAGACAAGTTAAAGTGCTTAACTTCTCCCATCCCATCAAAGGCTCATACATCTGCCAAAAACTCCAGAGACTTGAAGGGTGAGTTATTTCAGGAAACTCAGGGGTCGATATAGTTGGCCTGCCCCTACGTTTTCACTGTCGGCAGATTCCATGGACCATGACTAGAAAGCATACACTGCATAAATTGTAGGTAAATCACTCACACGGTGCATTTGAAACTGGAAAGAGCGTAAGGCTTTCACAATAAATGTCAAGCAAGCCTTTGTTGCAGCACAGAAAATGATTTTGGGAGGAGTGGGGAGGGGGGACAAGTGGAGTGAGGTGTGGCAAGATCACAGACTTCTCCTGCAAAGCTTAAAAGCCAGAATTAGTTCTTTAAGTAATGTGCTGCCTTTTATGTGATTGGCCGACCACTCAGCACCTGCATACATTTTCTGTCAGTGGGGTAAATTGCTTGTTGCTACTTTTGAGCTGTTATTAATGGACTAGCTGGATTCCTAGCATGCCTACATGGTGCGCTGCCTGCTCTGACGAGAGACGGCCATTAATCGTCTCTCTTTGCCTCACTTTAGCTCGTTGTCATCTTCCACATAATCCGCTGGTCCTAGGAAGAGGGGTCAAAGGGCAAACGACTTGCATTGGGGAGAGTTTAGCGGTTTAGTGACTGCTTCTCACCTTGCGGCGTGAGGAGCTGACAGCCAGGCCTGCGGTAAATCGGGTTTTGTGTGTTTTGTGTTCCGCTTCCTAACAAATCGTGCCCCACTCCATTGCGGGGATGGAGGATAAAAAAAAAAGTTTTTCGTACCGACGCTGTCTTACCTACGGGTTTTCACGTCAACAAGTATTCACATTGAGTGCGTAGCTAACAGTAATAGTCCAACAGGTGGAGTTACACCGGGACCCAGCGCGTGAGCGGCCAACTGCACCCAAATAATGACTTTCTGTTTTTTAATACAATCAAACCAAAGAATGGGAGTCTCATTTCTAATGATTATATTAAATCCATGGCACACTTGCTAGTCATTGAGAATTAAACTTTTTTGGGGTGCTACGGGGCACATATGAATATTTTGCAATAGTTTAACGGGGTCGTGTCTCAAAATAACAAAATCTACTTTTGTGAATTTAAGTTGCATTGATATAGGCGCCAATTGCAAATAAAAGCGTCAACAGCAGAATAATTATAGGCAATTCTTTGGTCTACTAGAATTTCGCACTTGGAATTACAGCTAGAGATGGTACCGAAAATTCCGGATCTCGAAAATTCTGCAGGATTACAAATAATTTCAAATAGCCACTTTATGAAATGGTGAATAACATGAGGAATCGCTTTAACTGCACCAATTTCTGCAGGTGTTTGCAGAAAGGCGGGCTATTTGTTACATACATAACCCTACATGTTAAACCTGTAGAATTTGTCATCTGTAAAAGACACGATCATTTCGCGGGTGGAAAAACTGCACGCATAATTTCTACACGCCTCTTAATACCAATTCAGGTGGACACTTTTGTTCCATACTAGGATTGATAGGCTACTTTTAAATTGAACCCGTGTGATTTTCCCTTTCAGGGTGCTTTTCTGTGTCACGGACGTTGTATTGATAATTTAAAATGTTAAATTGGCCATCTCACACTTGTATGGAATTGAGCCATGTTATTCTACTCGTCCGGAGTTATTCATGCGTTTCCGGCTAATATTCTTGCCTATGTGATTTGGAGCCAGGGGCCAGATGTACGAAGCGTTTTGCATGGCGCAAACTGCGAAATTCGCAGTTTGCGCCATGCAAAACTCGCAAAATGGGAATGCGACTCGCAAATAGGAAGGGGTGCTCCCTTCCTATTTGCAAATCGCACCGCGATGCAGAATTGCTTTGTGACCGCGAACGCGGTTGCAAAGCAATTCGCAGTTAGCACCCATGTCAAGTGGGTGCTAACTCATTCGCAAAAGGGAAGGGGTCCCCATGGTACCCGTTCCCCTTTGTGAATGTCGCCATAAATATTTTTTCAGAGCAGGCAGTACTCTGAAAAAATTAAACCAAATGGTTTCATTATTTCTTTTGTATTGCAACTCGTTTTCCTTTAAGGAAAACGGGCTGCAATACAAAAAAAAAACTGCTTTATTAAAAAAAGCAGTCACAGACATGGAGGTCTGCTGTCTCCAGCAGGCCACAATCCCTGTGAGTGCGGGGAATCGCAAGGGGGTCGCCAATTGTGACCCACCTCATTAATATTATTGAGGTGGGTCTTTGTGACCCCCTTGCGATTCACAGAAGGTGTCTGGGACACCATTCTGCATAAATTTTGTGACTCGGAAATTGCGAGTCGCACCGACTCGCAATTTCCGAGTCGCAAAATCATATCTTACTACATCTGGCCCAGATGTAGGAAATTCCGGCTTTGCGACTTGCAATTTGCGAGTTGCAAAGCCGGGTGCAGGATGGTGTCCCCGACACCATCTGCGATTCGCAACGGGGTCGCAAAGACACACCTCATTAATATTAATGAGGTGGGTCGCAATTTGCGACCCCCTTGCGAGTCGCAGCACTTACAGGGATGGTGGCCTGCTGGAGACAGAAGACCACCATGTCTGTGACTGCTTTTAAATAAAGCAGTTTTTTTCTTTTTTTGTAATGCAGCCCGTTGTCTTTAAAGGAAAACGAGATGCATTACAAACAAAAAAATGAAACGTGTCAGTTTCATTTTTTCAGAGCAGGCAGTGGTCCTATCTGCTTGCTCTGAAAAAATATTTTTAGGGCCATTCACAAGGGGGAACTGGTCCCATGGGGACCCCTTCCCTTTTGCAAATGGGTTACCACCAGTGTGTCACTGGTGGTAACAGCGAATTGCTTTGCGACCGCGTTCGCGGTCACAAAGCAATTCTGCATTGCGATGCGACTCGCAAATAGGAAGGGGAACACCCCTTCCTATTTGCGACTCACATTCCCATTTTGCGAGTCGGTAACCTGGTTATCGACTCGCAAAATGGGAATGGGCATCGCCATGTGGCTTTTGCGCCTTGCTACATCTGGCCCATAGTGCAGAGTGGGATGAGTTTGATATTTCCAGGTGATGGTTAGGGGTTTGGAGGGATCGATAAGGGTGCTGGCAGTTTGAGGCCTAACATGGATGCCAGCAGGAGGAATGACATTTTAAAAAGTAAACAATGTTCTTGAAGTCCATCAAATCTATGCAAGCATTGAAGTGTCTATGTTGTTGAAACGTAGCTTGGGAAAAACCAGTAGTAGATCGGCAGGTTCAGCACATGTAACAGAAACAGTGATATAAGCGGGCTTCTTCATGAAGAACACTTTTATGTCATCAGGGCCATCCCAAATATGAGATATTATACCCAGAAGAGTGCTGCATACAAGGAATGATGTGGGAAATAGGTTTAAACTGACGTCTCAAACTTCAGTATGCTAGAGGACAGTTACCTCATGAGTAACAACAGAGCACACTTCTCTTTCCCAGACTGAAGTGTTACAGCATGAAGGGAAATAGTGCAGAAATCGCTCTCACATTCAACAGGTACAGTGCAGGCGTCAATGCGAGCTTCAGTCACAGGACAGAACAGTTACAGCACAGGCAGCAGCAGCGCAAATTTCATGATACGTACCAAAAGAAAACCAAAGTGGGAAAAAATACGACAGTTTTTGGACCTGGCCCTTTCTGCACAGTCATCCATAAAGTGTTTGCCTTTTTCCTTCACCATTTTGCAGGTGGCAAAACCAAGGCCCCTGCAGGCCCCATGGTGTGTGAGGGGAAGGGGCAAACTCCAGGGGGGACCTCCAAACCCTCAGCACGGCACCCTGGTCTGAAAGCTCCTGAATGAGACCAGATAGGGGGACTCTCCATGTTCTCTGCAAGGGGGGCCCTCAAGTTTTATTATGCCACTGCTTTTTGCTGAATCAGTTTTTGTGGGCCTTAGGACTCTGTGCACTTTACCACTGTTGACCAGTGCTAAAGTACTTGTGCTCACTCCTTGAGACATGGTAGAAATTGGCCTATACCGAATTGATACATTTATTTTACTTATAAGTCCCTACTAAAGTGCACTACATGTGCTGAGGGCCTGTACATTAAATACTATTAGTGGTCTTGCAACACTGATTGTACCACCCTCTTAAGTAGCCCTTTAAAACATGTCTCATGCCTGCCATTCCAAAGCCTGTGGGTGCAGTTTTGAACTGCCTTTTCACCTTGGCAAAATACAACTTTTGCCAGGCCCAGACCTTCTGTTTTAATACATATGTCACCTATAAAGTCAGCTCTAGACAGCCTCAAGGGAAGAGTGCAGCGTAATTGTTAGAAATGGGGTCTTTGGTTGACAGTCAGGTTACCCCCTGTTCAAGCAAGGACCCTCGCTCTAGTCAGGGTAAAAGAGAATCACCCTCAGCTAACCCCTGCTTACCCCCTTGGTAGCTTGGCAGAGCAGTAGGCTTAACTTCAGAGCGGTAGGTGTAAAGTATTTGTACCAACACACACAGCAAATTAATGAAAACACTACAAAATGACACAACACCAGTTTGGAAAAATAGGAAATATTTATCTAAACAAAACAAGACCAAAACAACAAAGATCCGACATACACAAGTCAACTTATGAATTTTTAGAGATTAAACTCACAAATAGCGCTTAGAAACAAAAATGCTTTGATGAGATGTTAACATGGCGTCGTGACGGAGTCGTTCCCAACAAGCCAACACCAGCGGCGCCGGACACGGAGTCGTGTAGACCCCCAAGTACAGTACCTTTGGTGAAGAGTGAAAACAAGCCGATGCGCGAAGTCAGGGATCGCGGTGTCTGTGCGAAACGTTGAATCCGTGCACTTCGAGCGGCGTCGGTCTCGACGTGGTGCAGCGACTTCCACGGAGTCGTGGACTTCAGTGGGGTTGCAGCGGCGTCGGGCCTGCGAAAGAGCGTCGCGTTCCAGCGAAGGTCACGGCGTCAGGTGCAGGCGGCGTTATCGGATTCAGCAGCGGCGTCGGTCCTGAGTCGTCCGAAGTCGATTTCCTTGGATTTCCACCAGCTTTTCATTCAAGGGCCCAGGGACTGGATCGGGCACCACTTGTTAGAGCAGGAGTCTCTCCAGAGACTCCAGGAGCTGGCAGAGAGAAGTCTTTGCTGTCCCTGAGACTTCAAACAACAGGAGGGAAGTTCTACATCAAGCCCTTGAAGATTTCTTCACAAGATGGAAGGCACACAAAGTCCAGTCTTTGCCCTCTTACTCTGGCAGAAGCAGCACTGCAGGAAAGCTCCACAAAGCACAGTCACAGGCAGGGCAGCACTTCTTCCTCAGCTATCAGCTCTTCTCCAGGCAGAGGTTCCTCTTGGTTCCAGAAGTGTTTCTCAAGTCTGTAGATTTGGGTGTCCTTCTTATACCCATTTTAGTCTTTTAAGTCACCTTTCTTCAAAGGGGACTCACACCTACTTGTGAAATCCTGCCTTGCCCAGGCAAGGCCTCAGACACACACCAGAGGGTTGGAGTCTGCATAGTCAGAGGCAGGCACAGTCCTTTCAGATGAGTGTGACCACTCCACCCTCCCTCCTAGCAGAGATGGCTAATCAGGAAATGCAGGTTACACCCCAGCTCTCTTTGTGTCACTGTCTTGTGCGAGGTGAAAAACAACCCAACTGTCAAACCGACCCAGACAGGGAATCCACAAACAAGGCAGAGTCACAGAATGGTTTAAGCAAGAAAATGCTCACTTTCTAAAAGTGGCATTTTCAAACGCACAATCTCAAAATCAACTTTACTAAAAGATGTATTTTTAAATTGTGAGTTCAGGGACCCCAAACTCCACATGTCCATCTACTCTCTAGGGGAATCTACACTTTTAACATATTTAAAGGTAGCCCTCATGTTATCCTATGAGAGAGACAGGCCTTGCAACAGTGAAAAACGAAGTTGGCAGTATTTCACTGTCAGAACATATAAACCACATTACTATATGTCCTACCTTATACATACACTGCACCCTGCCCTTGGGGCTACCTAGGGCCTACCTTAGGGGTGCCTTACATGTAAGAAAAGGGAAGGTTTAGGCCTGGCAATTTATAGTGTAAAAATACACACACAGACACTGCAGTGGCAGGTCTGAGACATGACTACAGGGTTACTTATGTGGGTGGCACAATCAGTGCTGCAGGCCCACTAGTAACATTTGATTTACAGGCCTTGGGCACCTCTAGTGCACTTTACTAGGGACTTAACAGTGAAACAAATATGCCAATCATGGAGAACCAATTACGTACACATTTTAAACAGGAGCACTTGCACTTTAGCACTGGTTAGCAGTGGTAAAGTGCCCAGAGTAATAAAAACAGCAAAATCAGAGTCCAGCACACATCAACAACCTGGGGAACAGAGGCAAAAAGTTAAGGGAGACCACGCCAAGGATGAAAAGTCTAACAGTAATTAAAATGTTGGACAGGTACTTTTACATTTTACATGTCCTGGTAGTAAACAACTCTTAAATTATTTTTTCCACTACTGCCAGGCCTGTATCTCCCATGGGATAACATGGAGTTACCGTATTACATTTTATAAGCGTCATTTACAAATGGGAAGAGATAAACTGCCCAAGTATGGTGACTCTGGAATCTCAGATTAAAATCCTAATTTATGGTGAAGGCGGATTTTAAATTGCAACTCTGAAAGTGCCACATTTCGTAAATTGATGTTTTCTTGCCTTAGCCATTTGGTACCTGCCCCTGATCACTTGTCTGGGGTGGGAGACAGCTAGGCTTTGTGTATTCCCCCCTAGACAGCCACACATAATAGGAGATTAGTTGTTACTTGATGGGCCTTCATGGGCCATCCTGGGCAGGGTGGGAGGGAGGAGCTGGCCACATCCTTACGTAAACCTGAATAGCTGCATAACCACTTGTAGTGAGTCTAGAGCCAGGGCAGGAAGGGCAGAACCTCTGTGCATTTCAAAGGCCTGGGCCTCTGACACCACTACTTCAGTACACTTCTGGACCTGTAGATAGTCCTTCAGGAAGAAGGACTGCTATGCTTCTGAAAGGCCTTCCACTCTGCTGGACTGCTCTTTGCTGTGCTGACCTTTGCTGCTGCTACTCTCTTGCCTGGGAGTGAGAAGGACTGGACCTGCAACTCTCCAACCCAGAACCCAGAGTGGCTCCAAGGGCTAGTCAGCTGGCCTCCTGATCTGAAATATCAGGGTTGTACAGACATCCAACCACTCTGCTCCTGCACCTGGACTCTGCCATCTGTAAGTCTGTCCTGCCAAGTCATGCCACCCCTGTCCTGGACCTTTGGAAGTGTGCTTAAGGTGCTTTGCCAGCCTCTGTGGAGTCAACAGATATGAGGCATCGCTGCTGCTGTCTGGTTTGGACCTTTCGCAAAGAGCCACACTGTCTCTGCAGCCTCTTTGGACCTTCCACTGGCCAACACATCCTTGGTGCAGGCCCTTGCATTTCTTATTGACAGCAACCACGACAAAAATGCCGGACACCGCATCACAGCCTCGCAGGTCCTCGTAACCGACGCATTGCTTTAGCTGCGTAAGGCATCTCCAACACTTCAAATCAAAACAAACCGCAAACCAGGATTTTATGTAATTTGTTAAGCAGGTATAACTGGTTCCCTGTAGCCAGCTCACACTCTGTTGCAGTTGGTCTGAACTTGTGACTTTGTCCCAGTCTGTCGCTACCAATTATCCACAGTGTGCAATTTGTCATTTTTTAAGCAATTTGCAATAAAAACTTTAAAATTGCTTAATTGTTGTGGGATTCTTTGTGTTTGCTGTTTCTACTTTATAACTGTTTGAAGTGTTGCCCAAATACTCTACACATTGCCTTAAGTCAAGCTGGAAAGCTCTGCGCCAACCTACCAGAGAGTTGAGCACAGACAAATTGAGAGTTGGGCTTTGCCTCACCCTGACAAGGATTGTAGTTGCTGCTTGACCAGGGCTTACACTCCGGTGCACCAACAACCCATTTCCTCACAGGGTTGTATATGCAAATTTTAATATAGATAAACATAAATATGTGCAACCTTTAGCTCCATAAATGTCCATTATGCTGTGACATTGCATCTGAAATGTATCCTTGATGCACTCTCAATTATGTTATAGGTTTCCTAAGGTAATGTGAACATAATAATGTTTTATCTCTTACTCTGTGTAGCTATTTCTACTGTGCCTGACCAACCACCTACTGAGGAGCATGCCCATAAAAATGTAAGTGCTGATGAGCCTCCCCTAGATGACAACACCTTATTCATCATATTAAAATATTTAGAAACCCTAGCAGAATGTTTCCCAAAGTGACAACGCTGGAATCATTCAAAATAAAACACAACCGGGTTCTCAAAGGACAAAAAGAATATGCAGACAGAGGTCTCCCAGAATGTTAGATGTGGAAGAATTTGTTAAGAAAAATGCATAGATCACACAAGAACAAACACGTGAAGCAGTGGAGGAAGGGTTTTTAAACATACACTATGATCTCACGGACACAAAAGATTGTCTAAACACAAGCAATCAGTGTCAGACAAAATAAAAGATCTATGGGCCAGATGTAGCAACCCTTTTGCGAGTCGCAATATGCATTTGCGACTCGCAAATAGGAAGGGGTGTTCCCTTCCTATTTGCGAGTCGGAGTGGTATGCAACTCCATTTGCGACCGCGTACGCGGTCGCAAATGGAGTCGCAGTTACCATCCACTTGAAGTGGATGGTAACCCACTCGCAAACGGGAAGGGGTCCCCATGGGACCCCTTCCCCTTTGTGAATGGACCCCAAATTATTTTTTCAGGGCAGGGAGTGGTCCAAGGGACCACTCCCTGCCCTGAAAAAACCGAAACAAAAGGTTTCGGATGTTTTTGAAATGCAGCTCGTTTTCCTGTGAGGAAAACGGGCTGCACTTAAAAAAAAAACAAAACCTTTATTTAAAAGGCAGGTCGCTAACATGGAGGCCTGCTGACGTCAGCAGGCCTCGATGTTAGCGAGTGCCTATACTCGCAATGGGGTCGCAAACTGTGACCCACCTCATAAATATTTATGAGGTGGGTCTTTGCGACCCCATTGCGAGTTGCAGAAGGTGTCTGAGACACCTTTCTGCATGTCAAATTGCGACTTGCAATTTGCGAGTCGCACAGACTCGCAAATTGCAAGTCGCAATTTGATTTTTTCCTACATCTGGCCCTACATTCTTTTTTCAGTGGGATGGACAATTCCCTCATGGATACACATGAAGATTTATGGTCAATTAACAAAAAAGTGTTTGTTTATAATATGAAAATCTTGCAAGATCCAACTTTATCTTCCTCAAATAGCAATGAAGTTTTGAGGCATACTTCACAATCTAGCCAGATGATATCGAAAATGGTAGAATCTGCGAATGGCCTGAGTGTAGTTTTGAAGACTATCACAGGCCTCCAAATGCAGATGCTTGAAATTCATGTAGACATTGCTTCTGCACTTCATAGAATTGCTGCAGCCCAAGAAGCTAGATTACTGACTAATCTTTGACTTCAGCTTGCCAAACATCATCTATACCACAACGTACAGATACTGATTGGTCAAAAGTATCACATGCTGCATCATCAGAAGGTAAAGATGTAGGGCCTAATTTAAATATTGGTGGATGGGGTACTCCTTCACAATAGTGATGGATATCCCGTCCGCCGAAATCTAAATCCCAAGCAAAATAATGGGATTTAGATTTCTGCAGATGGAATATCCGTCACCGTTGTGACGGAGTAACCCATCCACCAATATTTAAATCAGGCCCTTAGTTTGATGAAAACTCATCGCTCAAAAAAATACACTTTAGTCTCAATGATTTAGTTGAATCACATGGTTGGTGAAATAGTGTTTGGCAAATGTGTTGCTAATTATAAATCTTTATGTTATTGTTCAATTTTACAGTACTTGTCTAAGAGTGTATTGGACTATGAACACAAATATATGTCAGACAGTTTAGACATGTAATAGCATGTGACCATCTAAGGGATATTTGCAGTCAAATGTGAGTTATACACTTTGGGGGTCATTCTGACCCTGGCGGTAATTACCGCCATGGCGGAGGTCGGCGGTAGCACCGCCAACAGGCTGGCGGTGCACCGCTGGGCATTCTGACCGCGGCGGTTCAGCCGCGGCCAGAAACGGAAAGTCGGCGGTGTACCGCCGACTTCCCGCTGCCCTTGAGAATCCTCCATGGCGGCGGAGCGCGCTCCGCCGCCATGGGGATTCTGACACCCCCTACCGCCATCCTGTTCCTGGCGGGTCTCCCGCCAGGAACAGGATGGCGGTAGGGGGTGCCGCGGGGCCCCTGGGGGCCCCTGCAGTGCCCATGCCAATGGCATGGGCACTGCAGGGGCCCCCGTAAGAGGGCCCCACGAAGAATTTCAGTGTCTGCTTTGCAGACACTGAAATTCGCGACGGGTGCAACTGCACCCGTCGCACCTTCCCACTCCGCCGGCTCCATTCTGAGCCGGCGTCCTCGTGGGAAGGGTGTTTCCCGCTGGGCTGGCGGGCGGACTTTCGGCGGTCGCCCGCCAGCCCAGTGGGAAACCCAGAATGACAGCCGCGGTCTTTTGACCGGGGTACGGTCTTCTGGCGGTTCCCGCTTGGCTACCCCTTTATGTTGTGTCACATGCAGTACAGTGTATTTTTTTCCCAATTTGTTAAGTAGATAACACCACTGGGGTAGTCCGTAGAATCACAGTCTGGACTGCTTGCGATACTATGGACTACAGCAGAGGGGCTTATCATGGCAGTATAGTTCTTGTTGTCTTGCACATACGGGCCTGTTGATTATCCTATATCAAGAATACTACTCTGTACTTAGGCGATAGTGAGAGGCCCAGGAGCTTTCTCTAACTGTTGGGACTCCTTTCACTTATTTGCCTTATCAACCAAACATTTGAAAAGCAGCAAATAGACAATATTAAATGATTTATGAGTGTTGCACCAAGAGCCTACTGGGACAGTACATAGATATTCTTTTAGGGTTTGAACATAATACATTGAAGAGATAGCCTTGCAAAAGTCTTGTAGATGAAGCATGTGTTGGCTGCCTTTGGAAGATATATTGTACTGATTTATGAAGATTTAAAAAAGAATAAAAGCCAAGAACATTCTCAAACTGTTGTTTACTCTTACTGTTGGCGTATGGTTCTTTTAATAATGCTGGGACTTCTTTGAATCCTTCTTCACAGTATTTACTGTGCTGAGATTTTGTCTTGGGATGGACTATTCACCATTGGTGGTAGGGTACTTGTACCAGGTGAGCAACATTTTAGGTACTTCTTCAACTCTTTTCTGGTCTTCATTTTGCCGAACTGTAAAACATGTATTAGATGTGCATGGCATAACCATCACTTTTTGTAATCCGTACCATAGACAAATCAGTCTGCTTAGGGTGTAACAAAATAGCATAAGAAGAATCCACAAACAAATTAAGTGATCTGTGGTACAAACGCAACAGCAATCTAGACAATCGTAAGTTTTTGAAATCACTTGTTCACCACTGGTGGTGACAAACAAATGAACTGGATGCAACTGTACACATGGTAGGTGGTAAATACATGATTTTAAGATGATTATGTTACACAGACAAGTTGTCATGTGTAGATGAACATGTAGGCAGGCCCACACTCAAAGCAATACATTAAAATATGGACCTAAGGTCCAACAAATGCTGATTGGTGCCAAATAACGCTATGAGCATGTGAAGGGCATTAACAAGAGCTGCAACACCAGGAACTAACAGTTGAATATTACAGATCAACCTCCATCATTAACTGCCAGCTACAACAGCATTGCCCCCTCTTATGGCCCTTGCAGAAAACTCACCTACGTATTCTGCAAAATAAAAAATACACTCATGTCTGATAACTTAACTGAGCAACATCAGTCAGCAAAAGGTGCAACATTACTCAGCACATTTTATGGCATAAGCACATTGATATTAAGGACCACCACCTCACAGACTCTATAGTTCCAGCATACAACACATTCCTTTTGGTGTTCCATAGGACATTTGCATTCTACACATGTGTGGTAATCGACTGCAACCCTTCATCCCCATGCTCACAGCCATCCTGATTGCTTACATCTATTCAACAATCTTCACAGATGCTTGGAAACACATAACTGGCCTATCAGTGGAGTAGGAACACTCTACAGACTCTTCAAAGCTCACGAACTATTGAGAGATCTCCCTGCCACCAATTTTGTCCAATGTCTCATAGAAAATCATCAACAGACACCTCGGCAAATACCTCAACTACCACAAACTCCTCGCCAACACTTAATCAGGCATCAGAACTAAACATAGCACAGAAACTGCCATCATTGCTGACAAGGATGACATCTGCATGACCCTAGACAGAGGAGACACAGAGGCCCTCATCCTCCATGATATCCCTGTAGCATTCAACCCAGTCTAACACACTATCCTGATACAATGCATACACAACATTGCAATTCAAGGACATGCACTCTGATATATCCTCTGCTTCCTGAGTGAAACGACCCAGCCAGTCAGATTGCCAACATAAATACTTTGGATGCCCACAACCTCATCTGAGGAGTTTGGCAAGGGTCCACACCTGAGCCCAACCCTCTTTAACATATAGATGGTCACTCTAGCCTGCATCATCCTCTCTCATGACATCGGCACAATACACAGATCAAGTACAATGCAGGCATGACTGAATTTTCCCACTGGATGAAGTTCAACTGCTTCAAGCTGAACACTGGCAAGACCAAGGGCCTCATTTACAAGGCTCTTGCACCACTGCTGTGTCATATTGTTGATGAAGCCGTGGGGCAAGAACAACTACATATTTACAAAGTGATTCTAGAGGCCTCTAACATCACTTTTTAGCCCACTGTATTATTTTCACACAGCGTTGGATCTGGCTGCGTCAGATACCGACAATGATATGCAAGGTAGACATTCCCCTTTAAAAATCGTGCAGGACTGATGCAGCTGTATTTACAAGCTTTTTGGAAAATGACACACACTTTCCAAAAGTTGTGCGAAGGACAGGAGCCCCATAGTATTGTGTACCAATTCCCCTTGTCAGAGATGTTGTACAGTGCAGGAAGTTGTGTAGCTGGACTACAGAGGACCAACCACAAATTGTCAGGGTCCGTGTGTTGTGTGTACAAATTGGGCACAATGCCGTCCCACATGTACACCATTTTCCCCTGCTGTGCTATGCACCCATGGCTTCGGAAATGGCAGTTGTGACATCATGTCATTCAGTTGGTATGTGGGAGTACATACTGTGTGGATGGATTCATGTCAACTTCCCTAGACAATATTGGACAATCAGAGGAATGAGCAAATGTAATGTAGGCCAACACCAACATCTGGGAATGGCCATGGATCCATGCATGTGTCTGCCATGCCTGGTATGTTACCACTTACCTAGGCTGGAACTACAAAAAAGATTCACATCCACATTCTGTCTCTCCACACATGTAGCGTAAACACATAACACTGAGTGGACTAGAGCAATGGGAACCAGCCACCTCCAAAGCCTGCTGCAGAAATATGACAGGCAGGATACTGAAGTGTATGGTGTATCTGCTTATGAGCTGCATGTGACATCACATAGACTGAGTGAACAGGCCCCTGTAAACATCAGTACACTTGCATGATTGACACATCATGTGGTCATAACTGGGAGAAGTGCATGAAAATACATTGACAGTTAACGGGAAACATCCTTTATGCCGAACTTTTTATAACGAAGTCCTGGTTAACGAAAGCGGAACAACGCTTTCTTTAACCACAACTTCGTTATTTTGTGCCTTAACCACGCATGTCCTGAACAACGAACATGCATGGTTAAGGTACAAACAAGGGAGTCGGCTGAGGAGGACGACGCAGATGACAAGGTGACGACTCAGGTAAGTGGGGGGTTTTAGGTTTTGGGGAGGGGGTGGGGGGTCAGGGGGTTTTAGGTTTTGGGGTGGGGTTGGGGGGGTGGGGCGTTTATGGTTTTGGGGAGGGGCTGGGGGTCGGGGTTTTAGGTTTTAGGGTGGGGTTGGGGGGGTGGGGCGTTTTTGGTTTTTGGTTTTGGGGAGTGGGTGGGGGGGTCAGGGGGCTTTAGGTTTTGGGGTTGGGGGGTGGGGCGTTTTTGGTTTTGGGGAGTGGGTGGGGGGTCAGGGGGTTTTAGGTTTTAGGGTGGGGTTGGGGGGGTGGGGCGTTTTTGGTTTTGGGAGTGGGTGGGGGGTCAGGGGGTTTTAGGTTTTGGGGTGGGGTTGGGGGGGGTGGGGTGAGGGATGTAGGGTGAATGGTGCCTATTGCTAATGATTTTATCAGGAATGCCTTTACAACGAAATATCGTTGTAAAGGCATTCGTGGTAAAATCATTAGTAGTAAAGACGAGGTCGGTGTTCCGACCTCGTTGTTAAGGTTAGTAGTAGTTTAAAATTCGGTGTTCCGTCATATAACCACAGTTAACACACATGGGTAGGACTTTTGCAAATATAGTAATCCTAACCAGTCCCACTGTCCCTTTTTTCACATTTCAGCTGAACAAGGATATGGTATACAGCAGTGGGTGATGACACTGTTTGCCATCCCTCAGACCAAGCCAGAAAAGGCCTATAAGCAGGCACACAGCCACACACGGAACATAGTTGAGTAAACCTTTGGACTGCTCAAGGCCCAATTTCCTGGACGTTGCCTGGACGTTTCTGGGAGTATACTGTTGTATTCCCCCCCAGTCTGCAAAATTATTTTGGTATGTGCCCTACTGCACAATATATGTGTGTGGACAAATGTCCCCTGGGATGAACAACTTGAGGAAACAATCAAAGAGGAGGAGAATGAGCCAGCACATGATCAAGAAAAACAAAACACTGCTCCAGCGGCACGTAGACGTGCCCACATTTTTCAGAATTTCTTTTCATGAGTGCATGTGACTGAAGGTATGACATTGCCAATTATGCAAATAAATGATTTAATTTAACACATGTCTTGGAGTTTATGTCTCTGTCCCAGTAAAAATCAACCAACTCACATCCAGGAAACCATAAGTAGGCCACAACAGTTGCAAATCAAGTGTGAACATTGTCATAATTCTCAAAGTACCAGACACAATGCACTGATCTCTCAAAAGTGTGGTGTGTAATGTTTCCATTGGCTGTCGAACAAACATGTTCAACTGGAAACACTCATATCAGCCAAATAACGGTTGGTACAAAAGAAAAACAGACCGATCGAAATCACCACGTGATGCACTTAGGCCAAACTGTATGCAAATGTCTGAAAATAGTGATAAACTGCAACAACAGATCAGTGTGAGTTATATGACAAATCAATGGCCTAAAGATTCTTTTCACTGATTACAACTCACCTCATCCTGGTCATTTGCACTCACATGTATGACAGATTTTAAGTGTATGACAGAGGACAGTACACCTGTATGTCTAGCACAGTGTCAGTCAATCAGTGATCATCTTGCATGTTTGCCAAACAATGTCGTCGCATGTCTCATACAGTTGGCAAAGGGTATGAGTCAATCAGGACACAGAATAATTTGTATATGGATGTGGGACCATTGTCTGTAATTACCGTTCCCTCAAGCTACTCCTACTCACTGTGCAGCTGACAAAGGATATTGTCTGCAGCTGTGGGTGAGTACTCCTCACAAACACACCCAAATAGAAGTCCAGCTGAGCCACATTTATGTGCTAAACAGGACCTGTTACATTGTGGAGGGGACTTTCAGAGTACACAAGTACTACTTTAGGAGTCAAGATATGTTTGAGGGTCAATTACTCTACTCACCAACAATGGTAACTAAACTTAAACTAGTGTGCTGCATATTGCAGAAAATATGTGCAGAGCCTAATCTCCCTTGGCTCAATGACAATGAGGGGTAGGAAGAACTGGATGATGAGTATGGGAAAGATGAAGAGCAAGCACAAACTGTATCATAAATAAAATGCAACTTTGCTGATGTACCCTATACTAGTAATGTGTGTGGTACATGCATGAATGACTCTCACAATGTCATATGAGTATGACAACAAGAATCATTGTACCTATGTAAAACTGCAGTGTGTAGGCAATTTACCTGCCCAATCACAGTGTGAGAAAGTCATCCTTTTAGCATGTTTACTCAGATTTTGATGACTGATACTGGTGGTGGCTGACCCTGGCTGTACCCTGGGTCTACTAACCAGGCCCAGGGTCACTCCTCTGAATAAAAGGTACATGGTAAAGTGGTGCAATTACAATTGCCAATGTCAGACACCTGTAAGTCCCTATTATATAATATGGAAGGGAAGTTTAGAGGGCCAGTAGATTTCCAGCACTCAGGTATGCCCTGCTGTGTTTCCTGCTGTCATTTTAGAAGTCAGCCCTGCCTTGCAGACTGTCCTCAAAAAAATAAATGTTGCAAATTAGACTTTTGAAGAAAATGTACTTCCAAAGTGTAATTCCACCTTAATCTTACATGAAATTCACAACTAAGGTCACCCCTAGGTGCCACAGGGATGGTGTGCCACATAACTATAAGCAGGTACATATCAAAACATGTGTCATATGCCCTGGTGAAGGGAACACTGTACATCCAAGTTTATTCACATAGTAGAAACGTAGCTCCATAGGCTATCATGGAAATATATGACTTAAGCCTAAATATTGCTAGTAAGGAGCTACATGTTTCATGACAAGAATTCAAAGATTGGCAATGAGAAATCCAACAACCTGCCACTGTTGGCGTCTTCATAACTAATACCAGAAAGAAGTAATAAGACTTTCTTACCTGTAAGCCAAACTCAAACTACTAGTGGGCTCCCCTAGGATGGCCAGTCATACAGATATGAGCCTAGGTACCACATGCCTATGGTGCTGGTGTCACCTCTCCCATTGATCATCTGGTGGCACAAGGCTCTCGACAACATCCATGAGGCCATGCAAAGTCCAGCTGTTTGGCACATCATGGACTCATAGTCATAGAGTACCAGAATGCACACCAAGAAGCTCACAAGTGTCACTCAGTGTAATGGGTGTATTGTGGGGACACTGTTGGTGCATCAGTGCTGAACAGCCTTCATGGATTACCTGGATAACAAATGTAAACATGTGGATGTCAACATGGGGATGTATAAGGGGCTCACATATCCACACAATTTTCTGTTATTTTGCATCACAGTTCATTCAACACCTTCATGCAAATGTACTATCCATGTCCCAGTCCAACATGGCCAATGTGAGCTACATAATACAGGACACATTGAAGCAGATGGCCCAAGGCCTCATCAATTGATACATCCTTGTCTATGCTCTACTGGGGATGACTGCCATTTTTGAGATTGAGCCTCACCCACATGAGTAACATTACCTGTCACAATGTTAAAATACATGGGTATTGCATGTGTATACCCACTGCTATGCACAAGCAACACCCCCTTGATGTAGAGTGTAGTAACATTTTGATCTATGCAGCCTTGCTTCTTAGTACCTCAGATGTCATGCAAATGCAAATGCAATCATGGTGTGTTAACATTGCATCCTCAGCATGAGTGAAACTCATGTGCCCCACAAATCATGTGAAAAGGACTAGTCAGGGCACCTTCACGTGCTACCCCATTTGGTAATCGCAGCTTAAAGCAATAGTGTCCTCACCAAGTTCTGTGTGGTAGAAGTAGTGCAGGTGCACAATGGCCCTTGGCACACACTTTGTAGTCCCCCATGGCCCCTGCAAATACCTGAAAGTGCTACACATGTATGTGCTGTCATTCATACCAAAGCGGTAGTGTACGGACACTTATACTGGCTGTGTCAGCAACAGAGGGTACACCCTCTTGTGCAGGGGTGCATGGGCCCATGCTCATATGATAATCACTCTAATTTGGACTGCAAGCTGTATGAAAGATGTGGGTCCAAGACAAAGTCACTCTCCAGAGGTGAACTGGCAGTGTGTCACCTAGTGGGAGACCTCTGAAGGGAGGGAACTTGGTCAAATTGCACCATTCATACATCCCTTCACATGTGTGTCCAGGCTATCCCAACACTTGCCTGCATGGGAGAAGTAAACTGCCCCCCCAAGTTGCCTGACAGCCTGCTGTCTGCACCTTGGAACGTAGCACATATTGGCAGATGTCTTCACTGTCTTAGATGTGGGTGTGCTGACCACAGTCCAGCGCAAGCCTATGGCACCCCTTGGGGCAATCTAAGCAATGGATTCAGATGCCAAAACATAGTTGGCACCTGGGGGACTATACTAAGGGTGTGCCGTTACCAAAACATAGGAATTGTGCCCTATGCATAATCTGGTCCTGGTAATGCATGTACTTTCACCTATATACACTCCAAAAATTGGTCACATAGAAAGACAGGAAGGTGGTAAACCCAACTATTCCCAGGTAACACAGCAATCCCTATGACTTTCTAACATGCATTCCACATCACACTATACATAAACCCACATATTTCGCTCATTGTACCAAAAAATAGACATATTGTCCCAATGCATTTATTTTCAGCCATCGCTTCAGACAAAAATGACACTTCATATCTGACGCATCAGAATTTCCCCATGGTGCTTTGTCTTTCCTCCTGTGAAATCCACGCATTGGCATGAAGCATCAAAAAAGACAGTGCATTTGTTGAAGAAAGTGATGCGATGGATCAGACATGCTACAAACCGGGAAAAGTTAAGTTACTTTCACTTTCTCTTTAACTCACAGTCCTTGTGTCTGTGCTTGTGAGAGGTTGTGCTGTGCTGTTGGCGAAGAGGGGAGTGTTGTTGTTTAGTCTGTTTTGCTATCTGCTGTCCCTGTTGTGTCACTGACATCTGATTTGTTCTTTGTATTTATATTTTGTGTTGTATTTTACTGTGTATTGTTGGGTGTTTGTCTTTGGGGTAGATTAGTTCTTAGGGGTAGTTGGGAGTAGTTTTTTTAGGTTGTTAATTGTGTGTCTGGGTGGGACATGTCGGGGAAGGTAAGGGCCAAGAATATGAGTTTGAAGGGTTCCTCTGGCTGGTGAACCACTACCTGCCAAACATGGTGGTCATGGGATGATGTGAAATCCAGGGCTACAAAACAGACGCAAGCAAGCTGTGTTTGGAGAAGGTCCACTTCCACATGCAGCAGATCTTCGAGGTGGAGTGGACAACCCACTAGCTCAATCACCAGTGGGCAGACATCAAAAGCAGGGACCGTAACCTCCTAGACAACCTCGTGATAGAAGTCGGTGGAATTGTTGGTAAGTACACATTCTTTGTGACTAATCCTTTGGCTTGCACCTGCATTCAGATGTATGGTGGCCTTTGACTTCCTTTACTAAGTTTAGAATCAGGGCAGGGCAGTGGGAAAATGTCCAGAGTCCTAAAGTCAGCAAAAATGAGGTCAGAAAAAGAAGAGGAGGAATGCAAGACGTTTGTGGGTGACCCTGCAGAAAGGCCATTTCCAAAAGCAACTATGTATATAGTTCTGACATGCGGACTGTCATACATCTGTATAGGTCATATACATGTGTGTATCTGATTTCAAAATCTTGAGATCTGAGGATGGACAATGCATGTATGTTTGGTGTCTATGACTATGCAGCAATGGCATAGGCCAATGTATGTGAAATGAGGGTACAAGGATCTCTAACTAGTGTTGTATGTACATATCGTAACACAACCGGAGACTTAAGGGAGATTGGAACCAAGTATTTAATAGGAATCGACCCATACTAGCTCCCTGCATATAAAGCCAATAAGCACAAAAGGGTATGGGGTTCATTAATGATACGGAGCTATAACCACCGGAGATTATCCACGGGCTCCTAGACCTCACTGGGTGTCGAAAACGTGGAGTGTGAGTGCTGTGGGATGGTGATGGATAGGGGGAGGGGGTATTTCCTTTACGGACTAGGTGGTCTCACACACTATATAGTGTCATGCTTCATCATTTGACCACCTAGCCCCACCCAGGTAGGACAGTGCCACCTGGGCGGACTCAACCTCACCGTTAAAGGAACGGGAGGGAGTGCGTAAATTATTTTTATCTGGAGTTAGTGGGATCCAGCTAAGCTAGGGGAAGATATAAAAACACCTAGACAGTTACCGGTGTGTAATCTACACTTTTAATGGTGGTGTCTGCTGGTTTATTAAAAACAGGGGTGGGGCACCAAGGTGAGAGTAAGGACTCACTGGATCTGTGAACATATAAGGGGGTTATTTCAAAGGTGCACATGGCAGGGGATGGTATTCCTCACAAATACATTTCAGATGCACAGATAGGCTGTTGTTACTCAGAGTGCAATCTATGTCCAATGTGTATGGGTAGCCCACACGGGGGGAGGTGAGTCACACACAGTGCTGACAGTAAAGACATGTGCCAGTTTTACAGAGTCCTACAAATCTATGCAGGGTGGCATCAATAAAAAGAACTAGTTCACAGCAGAATATGTTCCTGCTGCGTGTGCCACAGGAACATCACCAAAAATCATGTTCTTCTAGGACTAAGGGGCTTGTGAATGAGGCTCTAAGTGTATTAGATCAGAGGTCAACATTCCACACTTGGAACTGCAGTTGAATTGGCCACTCGTGATGTAATGCCCCATACTCAAAGTTGGATGGATCAACATTGCTATCCCCTGACAATTTACCAGCTCTGGAAATGTGTGTACGACTTGACAATGCCCACTCCATCTTCAGATAGTGCTGGAAATTATAGTCTCCTAAATGTACTGCTACCAGGATAATACAATGAACAGCATTAGCCATTGCCATCCCAAGATCCATGTGCACATGAGATGTAGGACATGTAAGCACACAACTCTCAAATGGTTGTGCTGAGTGCTTGTTGGCATCAAGGTGACATGAATATCGGACACGTATGTACAAGCAATGGGCTTCGTAGTGGGACACATCAAGTTACTTGTGGAGTATGCAAGAAATCATGGCGCAGCCCACCATGTACTGACAGGAGTTGATATAGGAGTTGTTTTTTACAGCTGAGTGAGATATGAGTGAGCAATCCACACTCCAATATCACCTATGATACCTGACACATTTAGATTCTATGTAGCAATGTGTCTGATACGTGTCCTTACCATATTAGTCACATAATGTTGTGAAACTATACATGTAACTCACAGTCCTTGCTCAAATTACTTTGGCTAATGTCAATGGAATTAAGGGCATTCAAGGATGCAGAATGGATATTGATTATCAATTAAATATGATGACTGTGCATACCAAGGTCACAAAACAGCATTGTTCCTAAGCATGCTCACTGCTGACATGGTCATGCCAAAATGTCCCAAGACGGGGAATTGCTATTCGGCAACATTAGCTTAGCCTTGGTACCTTGCCATCATAAAGTGGGAAATGATGGATATTGTGCAAATGTATGTTCACTTTGACCTTCAAGATGAATTTTGGGATTTGTGTAGTGCAACATGTGATGTCTGAAGATGCTATTTACATGGCATGGTTGATGTTCATTTACCAAGTTAACCTCTGTATGACATGTTTTTTTTAATGATTACACAGAGAACATGACCCCAGACCTGAAGAAAAGAGCTGACGGGTGAAAAATATCACCACATCTAACAAGAGCGCAACGCCTATAAGAAGATGGCAAAGACCTTTGGACAGAAAAAGCATTGGGGTTCTGGCGTGCCTTTTCCCAAGGGGTTCCCACGTTGGGAGCAGCAACCATCAGCAAGCTTAGGGCCGCAGACAAAGGTGAGTCTGTGGGAGCAGGTCCAATCAAACTCCACCACCAGTCACATAGCCCAGCTTGTATCCCATGGCACCCAACAAGTACTGCCAAGAAACTTTGAACTGGACATGAGGAAGGAAATGGCAGATTTGAAATACCGTGTTGCCAGCCTGGAGTGTAAAATGGACACCATGCTCGTCCCTGCTCTGAGATATGAAGCAGGCGGTACATAAACCATGAGGAGGAGGATGAGCCAAATGGACCCTGTCATCCCTTCCCCTTGTAGATAGTTGTGTTTATTGTTGTGGTTTTTAGATAGATCAGTTTAGATAAGTTAGTGCAGTGTAGGTTAGTTGTAGTACATTATAGTTTTCATGATGGGTGGGTACATTTGTAGGGGTTTGATTTTATAAGGTGTTTGTAGTGGGTGGGGGTTGATTTTTAAGGTATGTGTTTCTAGGGAAATAAACAATACAAAAAAATATAAAAAATGTAAAAAATAAATCTTTGTTTAGACCTAGATGTTTAGTTTGTTTATATATAGCCGTAGTTGCTGTTCTCCTTGTCTGCAGATGTGTATTAAGGGGGTGGGGGATTTGTGTTTAGAATGTGATGTTAAATGTGTAGTATATGTTAGGTAAAGTTGTGATAGTTGTAGGTATTCATTAGTATTAGGTAGTGTAGGTTAGGTTAAGATAGTTGGGCTTGGTAGTTTAAGTAGTTTTAGTGACATCTTTTTGGTTTTATTAAATATTGTTATTTCCTACATTAGAGTCTCCAGCATGATTTACTGTCTAGGAGTTAGCATGTCTGCTCAGTTTATGTTAGGTATGCTGGTAGTATTTGGAAACATGCATGACTAGGTGAATTCCCTATGGGCAAGTAACTGTAAGGGTGTCAATAGAATCACATAAGCTATCTACAAACATCCTTGAGCAGTGAATGTGACAATCTGGATGTGAATGGATACACATCACAAAACAGGTATTCATATGCAGTTGATCTGTGTAGGTAAGTTATGGGACATGCATTGGTGCACTCACTCTAAATCTAGGATTTGTTACTCACACACTTATGCCTGCCCCTCACACACATTCAAACTTGCATCATTGGATGTCCAGACAGAGTCCATGGGCAGAACATGTCATGGGACATGTGTAGGAGATGAGTGCTCCAGTGAGGAGGAGGACCACATTGCCATCAAGGTAGATTGGCCACAGTAACAGTCCACAAATGCGAGAGGTTAACAGAGGGAGAGTTAAATTGAGGATAGTGCCAGTTGTTTGTACACTGGCATGATCTTGAGCACAGAAGACAGGAGAAAGTGGACAGGTGCCACAGAGAAATGATACTGGGCAGTTTTGATGGGGAAAGATGTTTGTTCCACATCTTCCTCCTCTCATATATGTGGTGCCTCCCGTTACAAGGATGTGGTAGGTGTTGAAGTAGAGGGAGGTAAACACACATCAGGGGCAGAAAATGTGAATCCCATATCCACTGAAGCTCTCATCTATGGCAACACATAAAGCTGCACAGCAGTAAGGAGGAGCTAATGATTTTGCAATACAGCAGCAACGCCACAGTAGTAGCCACCCATGGTGGCAATGAGGGAGTCCTGCTTCTGCTCCATGGGCTCCAAAACATTTTGGATGCCCCCAGCCTGTTAACAGCCTCACTGGTGCCATTTTGGGAGGGCATTTGCTCATGCTACTGCCTCATGACACCAGCGATGTCAGGCGGGGACTGATGGAGGCCACGGAGCAGAGAGTAAGTTCCTCGTATGGTGACCGAATTGTCCTTAATCAGACTGAGGCACCTATAGACTGCCTCTAGGGTGTCCTCCATGGTCTCCAGTCCCGCTCACACCTCATCTGCCAGCTCCTGCTTGACTCCTGCCTCAGTGTGTTGGAATTTAAGTTGTGGGTTCTGGGAGTCCAGGGCTGTGGGTGGGCTGGCAGGTGGTGCATGTTGGATGTTGGACAGGTCAACTGAAGACCCAGCAACACTGTCAAGTGTCCCCGCCACCGGAGATGGTGTCTTTATGGCGCCCAGGATTTGCTGGAGGATTTCAGGATGTATGGAGTGCAGCTGGTCATCCACATTTTTGGAAAAGTCCAGGGCAGTGAGCTGGCCAGGAGCTATGGGTTCATCCTCTGCAATGAGATGGAGATATGTTAATGTTGATCTTTGCCAGATGTTGACATGAGTGATCAGTCTGACACTCAAGGTTTCAAATGTAGCACTTTCAGTGCCTCATTTACAAGGCACTAGCAGCACACTGCACAAAAGAGTGCCACTGTTATTTGTGCTTCAGTGGCACAATGTGCCAGCCCATATTTACAAGGCCATGCAATGCCACTTTGTGTGATTTTTCGGGGACCATCAAATATGGCCCCCTTTCACGCATGACACTGCACAAAAGGTGCATTTCATGGGTGTTGCTATGGTGTGTTCCCACCCAACATCCATGGAATTGTAAGGAATCTGATGCATTCCCTGATTTACAAGTCTGTCAATGTGTCAGAGTCCTATACTACATCAGGGCTGGCGTTTAAGTGGTGCAACATTGAGAAATAAAAATGTTCTCCCTGCTTTTTCCTACATCTATGTGTGCAGCACAGATAAGAAAAGGAAGACACCATCAATGTTTGTTTATGTGCAGGTCCCTTCCTGCACATAAGCAACCATCCCTGCAATGCAGACACACTTGCACCATGGTGCTAAGGTGCCTGTGTTGGTGCTAGGCAGCCGTTAGTGCACCAGCGCTGAGGAAAGTACAGGAATTCGCTGTATTTTGGTAAATACAATGCATCCCTGCACTTTGAAAATGACGCAGTGGAGCACAGCAAGCTGCCATGCTGCGCCATTTCCTCAGACATGAGGCCCTCATTTCGACAGTGATGTGTAGTACATGTTAGGCATGGGTTTGATGTGCACTTTCACAGTATTTCCACCATAAATGGCAGTATCTCTGCATTGTCCTCACAAGAACTGTGTGCCTACTCTGAAGGAATGGGCCCTGTCCTACTGGGTCGTTTAGCTCACTGACATTCCCCCCATATCATCATGATCAGAGTTGTTTATCTGCACAGTGTCACATGTCATGTGACTCAGGCCCATGCCATTGTATGTATACATGCCTCCTCTGATTACCCACTTTTGTGTCCTGGTACATGGGTAAGTGCTACACAGTTATCCTACACAATTCATACATTCATTCTCACATGCCTACAACAAGTGTATTATGCATGACCATATCCAGTGGTCATGTGTCGCTTTATTATATAATGGTATTGTCGTGGCCTCACCCAACACGGTAGTAGTGGTGTAATTAGTGGTAAATACCTACACCTGAAACTCACATTGTAGTCCAACCTCCTTTAGACTGGGTTCTTCCACGGGTCTTATCACTTGTGATGGCCTAGTATCCCTTGTGTAGTCCCTGTTTCATATCCTACAACTTTTACATGTGACACTTTGAGAAAACTTTACATCAGACTCCCTCCTGGCACGTGCTACATGTTCCCACAGTCCACATGAAATGTAGTTTGTAGTGCCCCAATGGGCTGTTCTCTGCCATTGCCTCCAAGGTGTGCCACAAGAGTTGCAAAGTCAGACCCAGTAGTGCATGTGTATTTGTGTAGCTACAATGCGGTACACATGTCCATTCCCACCTCCCCTGTATTCACGGCATCCCCATTCAGAGCAAATGTAATTTTGCCATACACGGTCAACATCTTCCATGCAGAACAGTAGCATTGGGCCATCATGCACACATGTCATCATTAGTTTGTCTACACATGGCCCTGTGGTGTACATCTCTTACATTCTCCCCCCAGTTGATTATTTGCGAGGAGTTGCTGTGGTTCCTTTCCATGGCAACTGACACCTGTGCGCACTCACCCTGCCCACCATGTCTGCTGTGAGCAATATGGTTTAATGCAGAATACTCTAGACATGTCTCTGGCCTAGGCGTGGATACATCCCATTACTAACACCTGGCCCGCTTCTCAGATGAGCTGCATCTCCTGTGACACAGCCATTCCATTCTGAGGATAACAATTTTAGATTAGTGTGCATAATCCCAAGTGAGACCAGGTAGCTACATGATGCATGATGTCCTGCATTGTACCAGTCAGGTTGTGCAAGGTAGCAGGGTACATGCTTGGTGTATTGTTCCAGTTTGTGTTGTTTGCAGTGTATTTTGGGATTTGCAGTTTTGGTGAGTACTGTTGTACATTGCCTTGCAAGTGCCAAAATACAAAATAAGTTAAATGTGGAGTGATGCTGCACTTCACACAATGAAGCGAGGGAGGTGATGGTTCAGGACTGGGCTGTGCAAATTGTGGGAGGTCAGTGCGCATTACATGTCATTGCTGTTTAAACATAAATGTCACAGAATACTACCCTTTGTCCTGCAGAAAGTGGTTTTTAGCACTGGGACATATCTGCCTCCACATTATGACATTGCCTAGTTGCCACATTGACTCTTACTGCAACTTACCCTGTGGTTCTTGTTGTTCAGCAGATGCTGAACTCTCATGTCCTGTGACTCCTGATACCAACTCCTAAGGGATGATGGCTGCCACCATCTCCTCCAACTCATGGGCCTGGGACTCAGAACTTCCACATTTGGTCTGCAATGCTGCCTTATGGTTGCTGGCCAATTTCTCCTTCGTTCTGCACTTGCAATCGTGCCAGCGCTTCTTACAGTCGATGACTGTCCTCTTGAGCTCTGCCACAATGTTGACCTTGTCGACAATGGACTGCCATATGGCCTCTTTTCTCCCTAATGGCAATTTTGAGGTGATGAAGAGCGGATGTTGATGCTCTGTCACCTCAGTGATCCGGATGGTATTCTTTTCCTCACTGAACTTGCACTTCCTCTTCCCCTTCTCCTGGGAGTCTAGTCTGTCTGGACATCCTGGCTGGTACTTGGGTTGTTGGAGTTGTCCTGTGGTCTCTGGTGTTCTGGGTTCTCCATCTTTGATTCTGTAGTGCCTCCTGTTGTGTTTGTTTTTCAGATGCTGCGTTTAAAAAAAACCTTTTTTATGGTTTTGGCACTTAAAAGTGATGCTCGGAAGTCTTAAGTCAAATTAAGTGCCGCAATTCTGCTTACCATCACTTTTGCAGCAGTATCATTATTTTTGCTTCCAAAGCGGTACACAGACTAGCATCAATTTTTTTGACCCAGCCCAGATCCTAACGTCATGGTGCACTGATTTGTAAATTCGGTGCAAGCATGGCGTTAGGATTTGTTGTACTGCGGCATTAAAACTTTGGATGCATCACTTGGTTTTGTCAGCAATGCATAATTTCTTGTAAATTAGGCCCCAAATTTGTTATCTTGGGGAAGAGAACTTTACCATGGGACTCCATCTTGTGACCAACAGAGCTAGGGCCAACACCCACTCCCACCACCCACATCTACAACCTCGCCTCATCAACAACCACAAACTACACATGACCAGCCAGAGAAACACTGTACCTGCCTGAGGCTGAGCAAGATCTTCAAATGGTTCACAATCAGCACCCGGTAAACCATCACCCATGCCATCGACACAAGCAAGGTGGACTAAGGAAACACCCTCTATGCCGGGCTCAACACTTCACTCACCAGAAGGCTGCAGACCAATCTATCATCATGACAAGAGGACCAGAGTCCATAGACACCAGTAAAGTTATTGAAGTTGTTGATGAAGGTCAGTAATGAAGAGAAGTCAATCATGTACTTAAATTGTATAGCAAATATAAGATAATGTCATGTTATGTCATGTAGATTTGTGGAGCACACTATCACCTGAAAGTGGTTCATGACACTAAGCATGTGTGAGCCTAGCCAAATCTGAGGCATTGTGGATCTACTTGACAAGCCAGGCCTTCTGCTCCTTGTGGAATTCAAGAAATGAGGAAAAGTCTTTTATGTGTAGATTCAGGTTGTCCCACACCTTAGGAGTGATGTAGAAGAAGACTCAACACATATGCATGGGATGTGTGCAAGTAGGATTCCAGATAAGTGGATGTGTCTGGGAGGATTGTGAAAGCAGATGCAGGGCCTGTGATATGAAGTGCCTTGAGAATGTGACTGAGGAATTTGAACCGTGATCGTTTGTGAAGCCATTGCAGCTTCTTCAGGTGTGGTGTGAT
This sequence comes from Pleurodeles waltl, assembly GCF_031143425.1. NCBI lineage: Eukaryota > Metazoa > Chordata > Amphibia > Caudata > Salamandridae > Pleurodeles > Pleurodeles waltl. The sequence goes on along the minus strand of NC_090444.1, from coordinate 1,145,406,227 downwards.
GTGAGTGTGGTGTAGGAGGTTTGAGAGAGAATCTGGTACTTTTTAGAAAATACACTGTAACAGGGTCACAGTAATGGAGGCTCAGAGGCGATATTTAAATATATGTGGTTTATTGAGTTTTTGGAGGAAATAACAGTTCTATGATTCTGTTCCTTGCTCTGTGGTCTTTCTCTTTGTTTTTCTATTCTTCTCTGTATTCTCACGCAGTCTTCACGCTCTTTATTCTTCTTTTCCCAGGTGGTAACTCAAGAGGAGCAAGGAGAGAAAGAAGAATACAAGAACGTTGGTCGGTAGGTAAGTATTACTACTAATACTTTTCTCTTTCTCTCCCTTCTTTTCTGGTCTGTCTGGCTCTCCCCTCTTTTGTATTTTCTTTTCCTTTCCTCGCTGGCTTTTCTCTTTCCCTTTCTGTATTATTTTCTCTTTTTGGGTTTTCTTCCTTTGCTGTCTCTTTATTTTCTTTTATTTATCTCGCTATGCTCTTTTTCTCTCTTGTGCCCTCTCATTTTTCCTATCTTTGTCGTTGCATATCTGCTCAAAAATGAGTAGTCTACTTGGTCTTTGTTTTTCCACCCGTGGTACCCCTAGTACAATGTGTGTATCAGAACAAACAAAGCCCTCAAAACGATTTAACAAAAAAACAATTTTATGACTTCCCGTCCTGTTACCAGACAGTACCTGACTAGGCCACGTTCTTCCCAGAGCGTGGCTGGTTTGTTCGCTTCGCCACCTCCTGCTCGTCCCACCGGGTGTCGAAAAGGTTGTCGTGCTGCTGCCGTCTTCGTCTTCCTGGTTCCTGCGTCGTCTCCTCTGCTCTGCTCTGTTGTTGGTTCTGCGCATCAGTGCCGTCTATGCCAGGAGAATCCGTGGACTCCCTGGACAAGGTCGCAGTGGGTTTAGAAACCCCGCCTTCTGCCGGATGCCTCTTCTCATTGGTTGTCGGGGTGTCTACATCCGGGTCACCCGCTCCGGATCCGATAATGCCCCCAGGGTACTGCTGGGTCGTATCTCCGATGTCGGCCTGGCACATACACATACACTTTAAAAAAAAAAATCTGTTTATTAAACATTGTGCATAAACATCAATACAATACACTATTAAGGATTTTATTGTACGTCTACATACATTTATAGTCTAGTACGGTGCAATTGCATTGTGATGTACCGGAATACAACTTAAAACTGTGCAACTGGTGGCTAGGGTCACATCTGAATACCAACATGTGCGTGTTAATTTTGAAAGTAAATATGGGCTACACCTGTTGGAGGGAGGGGAGGGAGGCACATCAACTATGTGTGTAAGTAAGCTGTGGAGATGATGACGGGGTTGGGGGAGGCGGAGGGACGGCCAGCGTCCAAAGTGTAGTGAGCGAGGCAAGATAAGGGTTCCATGGGGTCACTGACAAAGGAAAGACACCTTTAAGCACTGCGTTGCTGCACTGAGAAAGGATATGAAGGCGTCAGGTCTAAATAATTGAAGGGTAGCAGGGGGGTGCGTAATGTAGAGATTAAACAGGAAGGTAATTCCCGGGTACTGAGTAGCTCAGGGAGGGTATGTGTCGTCCCTGGCTTCTATGCCTACCACATAAATATCCCAGATTTCAGCACCGCCCTGTATCAGGCCCTTATATTGTAGTTGGCATAATGTTTGCGCCTCAGCTTGCAAGAGATTATGCAGGTTGCGGAGCCAAGCGGTATGCGGGGGAGCGTGCAGGGCCTTCCAGTGCATTGCAATCAGGTGTTTAAAGACTGCGAATGCTAGGTCTTTAAATTTATGTAGGTGTTTGCTATCCTTAGCACGGTGGCGTATGCCGAGTAAACAGGATTCAGGTGTGGGTGCAAGAGTATGGTCCGCGATATCTGCTGTGGTGTCAGTGATTTGTTGCCAAGCCGTGTTTATTGAGTGGCAGCTCCAGACCATGTGGTAAAAGTCAGCCGTTGGGGGTGGCACATCTAGGGCACACTGGGTTTGTGTTGGGATATATCCTTTGAATTCGGGCTGGGAATAAATATGAGTGGTGGATATAATTAAATTGGGTCTACCGCAGTCTGGTATTGCGGGATACTGTCTTGACCAGTGTGAGGGCTGCATCCCAGGCTTTTTGTGATAATGGTGTAGAGAGAATGGAATCCTAGCGTGCTTAGCGTGTGTCAGGTCCGGACAGGCCTCTGTTAGGAGCTCTTTGTATAGTTTAGTTCTGATGCCTTTTTCATCTCCTATAGTAAGGATTACAGTGAGCAGGTGGGATTCACGTGGTTCATTACTGCCGGGTCCCCATAGATTAGTAAGTAGACTTTTAGTAGCACTGTATGTCAAGAAGGCTCCTGAGTGCATAACCCCTGCGGCCACAAGTTCTTCAAAGGTGCGCATTGTGGACCTTGAGTAATAATCCCCCACGTTTAATGTGCTCATGTCACTCGTATTGTGGTGAAGGTGAGAGTGCTTGGGCTCCTGGTAATTGAGTCAGTGGCAATAAAGGGGAGTAAGGAGGTGAGGGGGTCCTGCCTTGGACATATCTGCGCCAGCAAAATCTAGCTGCCTCCAGCAGTATGGACTTTAACGGAGGGCGGTGAGGGCCAGCCAGCAGTGAAGTTAGGATTGTTTGTGGTGCAGTGTATGCGAGCAGTGCTTCAGTTTCTGGGGGTGGAGGTACCCAAGCCATGTAGTTAGCCAGAGCAACTGAGCTGCAGCATAATATAGTTCGAAGTTTGGCAAGCCCAATCCTCCTGCTTCTTGTGGGTATTGTGTTATAGATAGTGTTATTCTGCGCCTGTCTTTGCCCCATAGCAGGTCCGTCAGCAGGGAGTGCAGCTTGTGAAAGAACGAACGTGGTAAAGATAACGGGAGGGCAGTAAAATAGTATAGGAACCTACGTAGGATGAGCATTTTGGCTATAGCTACCCGACCCATGGGGGTAGGGGGAGTGAGCACCAAAACGATAGCGAGCTACGGGTGGATCTCAGTACTCTGTCGAGAGTGCCCTCTTTTAGGTCAGCTATGGAGTGATAAATTTGTATGCCTAGATATTTGAAAGTTGTGTGTGACCATAGTAATTGATATTGCGGCAATGCCAGGTGAGATTTGCTTGTCTCGGGTGTCAGTGGGAAGATGCTTGACTTTGACCAGTTTACGCGCAGTCCAGCAGTGACATCACCCATGCCATGGAAGTGGTGTGGTTACATAGGTAAATTAGGGCATCGTCTGCGTATAAGGATATAATGTGATATGTGTTAAGTTCTGAGATGCCCCAGATGCGGGCGTAGCCACGTAGTTTGATTGCTAATGGCTCCATGGCTATTGAAAATAGTAAGGGGGATAGTGGACAACCTTGTCTAGTACCTCTACCTATGGGAAATGCTTCTGATATAACTTAACCCGTTTTAACACGAGCTATGGGTTTAGAATACAGCGTTTTGATTCAACTGATGAAGCCGTGTCCAAAGCCAAGTGCTTTAAGCGTGCGCATGAGGAAGTCCCAGCTCAGCGCATCAAACGCTTTTTCTATGTCTAGGGAGAGGGCCACTGCTTCTGCCTCTGTAACGTGATGCATTATGTGGATTAATCTTCTAATATTTAAAAAGGTGCTTCTTCCCAGGATAAATCCCGATTGGTTGGAATGTATTAAGTTTGGGAGGTAGTGGAGTATTCTATTTGGCAAGATTTTCCCTAGTAGATTACAGTCTGAGTTTAAGAGGGAGAGCAGTCTATATGATTATACGTCTAGGGGGTCGCGCCCCGACTATGGAAGCACGACTATCAGGGCTTCGCACATGGGGTCAGGGAGTTGTAACTTATTACGCGCTTCGTTGAACACCTCAAATAGTGGTTGTAAGAGAAGAGTAACATGGGAGCTAAAATACTCTACCGGCAAGCCGTCCGATCCAGGGGTTTTGCTGCGTGCCATTTGTGACAGGGCTAGACGTAGTTCTTCGATAGTAATGGGGCCATCTAGAGTATCTGTATTGTCAATTACAGGATTTCAGCTAATTGCTGTTCGGTTGGAGGGGGAGAAGGTGTATATAAAGCTCGAAAGTATGTAAAGAAGGCCTCATTAATTTCCACCTGAGTGTTGATGATATTACCTCAACTCAAACGTATTGCGCCTATGGGCGAGGATTGTGCTGGTTGACGAATCAGCCATGCTAACAGTCTGCCTGACCTATCTCCCTCAGCGTGCTGTTGCGTCATGTAGTGTTTGTAATCATGTTTGCCTAGCCTTGAGTCTGCCTCCCTGTAGTCGGCTCTAAGCGAGTTCAGTACAGCTAATGTAGACTCATTCCGGGAGGCTTCTACCTCGGCTTTGTAAAGTTTAATCTCCAGTGCCTGCAGTTCTTTGGTGAGTGTCTTTCTAACCTCTACTGTGGCTGCAAGGCAGTGTCCGCGTATTACAACTTTGTGGGCGTCCCATTCAATAGCGCAAGATGATGTTGTGTTTTTGTTCCTGGAGAAATAGTCAGATAGGCACTTGGGCAATTCCGCATAAAAGGGAGGGTCTGTGAGGGCTTTGTCTGTAGCTGCCATGTTGGTATGCGAGTGTGGGTGTGGCCCCAGTCCAGAGTTGTGGAAAGCGGGTTATGATCAGAGATAGAGCGGGCTAGGTATTCGGATGTGCTTACTTTTGGAGTTACGGTCGCAGATGTAAAGAGCATGTCTCTTCTGGTGTGCAACTTGTGGACAGAGGAGTAGAAGGAATATTCGCGGTGAGTGGGGTGTCCAGATCTCCAGACGTCTCTTAAGCCATTATTGGAAACCCACTTTGCCAGGTCCAGAGAGGCACGGTTAGACGGCACAGTGTTGAGCGGGGGGAATGAACGGTTTATTTGAGTGACTAAGACGCAGTTAAAGTCCCCTCCCCATATGCAATCTACCGTAGGGTCGCTAAGGTTGCCAGTAGTGAGTGTACTCAGAAAGTCACGTTGATTTGTGTTTGGGGCGTATAGCGCTAGCATTGCTGGGGGGAGCCATCTAGGTTGCCTTCTAATATCACGTATCTACCGTTTAGGTCGTACTGCGTACGAGACATGACGAATGGTACGCCTGGGGCGAGCCAGATCGCCACCCCATAAGCGAATGTTGAAGAAGTGGTACTGTAGAGTTGCCCTTTCGATTTTGAGCGTGTGCTTTCCAGTGTGGATTGAGATAGGTGTGTCTCTTGCAATAGGGCTATATGTATCTGATGTCTCCTGAGAAATGTGTAAATCCGTTGCCTCTTGCGCAATGCTGCCATGCCTATTATATTCCATGTGAGTAACTTATATTTTGGGATATATTGTTGAGTTAGAGAGGTCATGGGGGGTTTATAGGTTTATCTAGGCGAAGGTGATGTGTATCCCCCCTCCCACTTGTAGTGGTGATGTGTCCATTACCCTCCGGGGTTAGCCAGTTCGTGCCCTTGTTATTGGTGAGCATGTTTCTGTTTGTAAGACAAGTGTGACGTGGTCTGATATGAACGCAGTCCCTGTTAAACAGCGTGGGACAAAACCGTTGAATGGAGAAATAAACAATAACTATATATAACATCAACTGAGGTTGTGGCAAGGCGAGAATAGTTCTAGCGGTTGCCAGAGTGGAGGAACAGTCCATATGGAGCGGGGGGTGCTGGCGGACGTTGGTTCCGAGTCATTGTGTTGCCCAGCCCGAGTAGCTCTTGGTGTTGGATCCGCCACCCAGGACAATAAATGACTAGAGGTCTGTGTAAAGGGATTCGTGGTTCCACCCCACAGGCCCCAAACAACTGTATGGAGCAGGCCGTAACATTATTGGATAAGCACGCCGCTGTGCACTTGGGTAAGTAGCTCATGGTTGTCTAACAAATGTCGTCCACCGTGTGTGGAGTAAGGGTAGAGCCTCGATCAGAATCGGCAGGATCAGAGTTTACTTCGTGGTCTGGTTCACCTTCAGTTTGAGTGGACAGGGTTGTCAGTGAAGTGTTGACAAAGCGAGACGTTGCCTGTAGGAGAAGAGAGCGTTCCATTCGGGACTTTTCGAGTGTAGATTTGCCGCCATGTTTTTTACGTTGCCTACATCTTGTTTTGGGAGAGGACCATTTTTCCATAGAGTTATTGGTGTCTATTGGGTTGGCCAGGCCCTTAGCGTGCAGCCAGGTCCAAGCATCTTCCTGTGTAGTGAAGAAGAGTGTACGTGAGTCATCTTGTACACGAAGTCTAGCCGGGAACAGCAGTGCATATTTGATGTTGTGTTAAGAAAGGCCGGTAGAAGGAGCTTTGCTTCTTCTGCACTTCTGCTGTGAGGTCTGGATAAGCTGTGATCTCAGTGTTATCGAATCGTACGGGTCCTGATTTTTGGAATAACTGTAGGATAAGGTCTCTGTCACGATAATTCAGGAGTCTTGCTATCAGCGGGCAAGGCTGCACACCAGGTGGAGGGGGGTCTGCCCGGGACTCTGTGGGCGCGCTCAATTGAAAAGAACTTCGGGATATTGTCTTTGAGAATTGTGTCCACAAGCCATTGTTTTACAAAAAGTTCTGTGCAAGGGCCTTCAGCGCGCTCAGGGAACACCACCAGTTGGATGTTGTTACGACGGGACCTTCCCTCTGCATCCTCAGCTCTGCGTTTTAAATCTTCTACTGCGGCTGTTAGATAAGTCATCTGCGATTGGAGGTTCTTCACGTTCAGAGGAAGGGATACGTTGTATTTTTCCAATTCCTTCACCCTGTCTGCCAGCGCATGTTGGTCTGCTCGCAATGCGTTGACATCTTCTGCCACTGAGCCTATTTTGGCTTCCAGGGTGGTCTTTGTGTCGAGGATAGCTTGCAAAATCTTTTTGAACTGCGTTTTATGTGTCTGCAAAGTAAGTTCCATCTTCTGCAATGCCAGTTGCGTGGCAGATTGGGCCTCGGAGGGGGGGAGCTGGGATCCATATTACCCTGGGGTGCACATGGGGTTTTCGGTTTACCCATTTGGTGTCCGCAGCACTGGGTGGCCGCTAGTAGAGTAAGCACGAATAAGAGAGTAATGTCTTGCAGAGGACAGGGTTAGCACACTGCCTTTCCAGTGCCAGGCGTGGATATTATTACTAGTGGAGCATGCCATTTAGAACCCGGTAGTTGGCGATTTATTTTAGCTCTGTGCCGCGTTCTCACCTTACCTCCGGGTCGCAATCTGGTGCCAGATATGTAGTGCACCCAACGCCGTCTCACACTGTGGCGTCGAAACACAATGCCAGGGTGACGGTGTGACCAGGATATGAGGAGTGCTATATGCAGTCAAGACAATGGGCGCACCAACACAGTGCTTCGGCGTGCCGTGATTGCCGTAGGCCGTTGGGGCAGAAGTAGGTCAACAATGAAAAGGTTGATGAGAGTATGGGGCAACGCTGGTTCCCTGCCCAGCCAGTAGGGCCAGGGATGGTGTCCCCCACGCCCTATCACCTCCGCTGTTCGTTACGCGTTGGCAGGCCCGGGGGGGCAGCGACCTGCACTCACACCGCGACTCGGTCCGTGTCACCGAAGGGTGTGTAGCCCCCTGCAGCACCAACCTCGTGTGGGCACCTGGGGCCAAGCAGGGGGTCCCCAGAGTACCTACTTAGGTTGGTGTAGGCATGTTGGCGGCCTTATTTCCCCAGTCCACAGGCCGCGTGTCGAGTTTTGGGGCCTTAACACCCGCAGGCCGCGCCCAGATCAGGCACGGAACTCCAGCGCCGCGGGGGCCCGATAGGCACAGCGGGAGCCGTCCGGCTCAAGGACGGGAGTCGGCGCCCAGCCAGGAAGGGAGCATTGCGGGTCAGAGGGTCCTCATGCGGCTGCAGTTCATCACAGCGCGCGGCACTGGACGCCCGCTAGGTCCAGCGCTGCAGCGATATCTCTGCCTCATGGGGGGGGCCGCGATCAAGCGCTCCATGACATCGCAAACTCCGAGGTGCGGGTCCCCTTAACCACCGGCACGTCCAGTCTCTCCGTGGGCCTCACTGATACAGTGCTGAGCGCTAGACGGCCGGGAGCAGAGCTGGCCCGCGGCCCCGGGCAGCATACTCACCAGCCGCGGCCACGGGCATCGTCTCAGCAGGCCTCCAATCCTTCCACAGTGTGGAAGGCGAACACGGTGTCCGGAGGAGGGCCGCTGCTCCGGATAGTGGTCCTGGGCGGCTGAGCAGACAGCGCCTTCCATAAGGAAGGTGATAGGCACCATAAACAGGATATTTAAGTGGGCCGGGAGCGGAGCTGCAGTTTATGCTGCTGCTCCGGTCGCCATGTTGGCCACGCCCTCTACACATACACTTGTAAATCCACATTTTACATGTACTTTGTGAAACACATATTACCTTAAGTTATTACACTTGATGTGACCTATCCCCTATTCTAATGTAAAGAACACTTTATCTCACATTTTTGTTGTATGTATGATGTTTACATACCAAGGCCAAGATATGTGAATCAGACTTAATGGATAACATCAGTGAGATAATACATACATCTAGAAAAACAATACTTTCATTCTTAAGGTATATGTTTAATATTTAAGTAAATATGCATGACAATAAGGGCCTCGTTTACAAGAATCTGGCGCATCCGCTCTGATGCGTCATATATCTTGTGCTGCCCTGCGCCCCCCATCGATGCCACGGTAGTGCTGTATCTACGTTTCAGAGCTTCATGGCACACTTTTTTCACAGATATGTCTGAAATCCTGACGCATCCGTGCACTAAAATTACGCATTGCTTGACTAGCGCCAAACAGAATGATGCAACTCAAGCAATGCCAGAAGGCCTCTGTTTAAAAAAAATCCTGCACCACTTTATTGCTTGCTGTGAGCAGGCGTTACATTTTTGATGCAGAGAAGGTGCAGAAAGACGCAGTGAAATCTTGTAGTTTTCACTGCACCAGTTCTGCATGGCTTTTAACAGGGGAACGCCTACCTTGCATACATAGAACCTGGCGCAGGTATAATGTGTCACAAGGCTTTACAAACTGCTGCAATGGTCCCATTGCGCCAGTTTGTAAATGTGTGCACTGTAGGGGACTGTTTGCGCCACCGTATCATAAAAAAATACATGCTACGATGGCACAAAACCACCTTTTTTGCAGCATTCTTGGCAAGTACTGTGGTACTGAAAATTTTGGACCCGTGTTATAAACATCGTCGTATCACAACGATTTTGGTATCAGCAGACCGAGAATGATTAGAATAGTATGCACAAGCATTGTATTCATATTCGGGTAACGAAATCACCCGAATCTCAGAGTTTCCGTCCTGAACCCTCGTGTTCCATTTAAACGACAGCCATTTTATGATTGCCCTCACATAGGCCAATGTCTAATGCTGAAAACGGGTCTGAAGGACACGTACATCTTTGCTGACTCCTCTGTGACCTGGGCAAGCTGACTCCACTGCCTGAAGCCAAACCTGTTCGGCCAGTTTCTTTCCCAGTGGCCGAATGAGATTAGTACCAAGGCACAACACATCATAAACCTTTCATCACACACAAACCATGCCTAATCTTACACACACCTGTCCCTGTTTCTTTCTTTATGACTTGCTTTACAAGGAGGAGGTGCCTGTTTATATTGGGGGTCCGTTGATATCTGATGAAAGTACTGAGCCTTGCCGGGTAATTGATTGAGGGCTGGACAAACTAGAATATGGGCTTGTCATCATAAACCTGCTATTTCTTTGTAGTGAAAATTTGTGAATGATAAACTGTAAAATAAGGAATGTTTGCCTAAAGCATAATATTTTGTATAAAAGAGAAGGTTAGCTTTGCAAAGGGAGCAGTCTCCTGAGAATATACACCGTGTTGTACTTCTAGGATACCTGTTACTGGCTGCAGCCAATAAACAAGATCTTTGACTTCACCAAGAAGACTCTGGGTTTCTGTAGTCTGAAACAGGAAGGACTCTAAGTCTTAGGGTATGTTCCCTGGCACCACTGGGTTCTGAAAAACCCAGTACTTCAGTTGGCGCCCAACGTGGGGCGATTTCAGCGGTACCAGTCCAAGCCAGAGGTTCGTGAGGAGCTTCGTGTGAAAATTCTGGAGGAAGGCCGCCACTTCATCGACCCCTGTATGTCGATGTGGTCCGAAAGTCTTTGCTGCGAGGTTCCCCGCTTCCCGACGGCTACAAAGGACTGCTGCCCTGACTATAGCCCTGTTTTGGACCCTTGATTATTTGGTAGAGCGAAACGATAAACGAGTCTTCTGGTGACGTCATCGATACCTCAGTTAAGTATAAGTGGAGCGTCTCTCAGTCCTTAGTTTGGTTCTTAGTTTGGTATCCCCTTGGGATCTTTGATTTGGAACTTGCAAGTACCAAAGCCGAGGGATTCGTGTATTCACGAGACTATCGTATTCGATAATCCTTTGAAGTTTGAAGCTAGACTAGAGAGCGAAGATGCCTGGTCTTAGCAGACATGGAAATTTGTTTTGTCTTGGTTATAATAGGGATTCCCGATTGGAGGACTCGTGTCCGGTTCCTCCGATTGGAACTCCAACCTATGAACTATATGTGAAACATGGCATAGGCCCCCTCACATATAATGAAGTATGGATCCGAAACACCAGGAAAGATGGTGTTTTAAAATGGCCCCAATATGGTAGTTTTGACACAGAGATTCTGAAAAATCTGGAGGTTAAACTTTTTAAGAAGAATGCCCGGCCGGCGATGTTTGACTCTTTCCGCCTATGGCGTAAGGAAGCCAAACAGAAGAAAATTAAATTAGCAAAGAGAAATAAGAGGGAAGAGGGTATCTCGATAATGCAAGCTGCCATGCAGTTTAAAGATGATGAAGAAGAACAGATGAATGAGCAGTTGCACAGGCAACGTAAATTGGTGACCAATAAATGTTATCCAGTTCTTCCGCTTCTTCAGCAAGATGCAGCAAAAGAACTTGAGAAAGATCCTTTAATGTCACACTTGTTGAGTTCGCCACCCCCTTATGCGCAGAATGCTACAGCACCCCCGCAACCTTTAGCTGTGCAACCTCCGGTTATTGTGCCTCAGGTTCTTCCACAGCCGCCAGCTCCTTTTCAGTTGGCTCCTACTACTATGGCGCAGCCCCTTCAAGGGCCGCCGACTCGCTACCTGCTTCATCTGTACCTTCTGCGACTTTATGTACTACATCGACTGCCTCTTCTGGTGTTCTTCCTGATACTGCCTCTGCGTCTGCTTCTGCGTCTGCCTTGCCTCCCTCTGTTTTTCCTCCTGTTCTTTCATCAACTTCTCCTTCTGTCCAACAGAGAGTGACAGATACTGTTGCCAGCCTTATATTTCCTCTCTTTGGGTCGTCTGGTGTGACTCCAGATTCGGAGCGTAAGCAGTCGCGTAGTCAACTGCCTAATTCTCAAGAGAGAGAAATGTTGGACCGAATGGCGCGTAAATGGGTTGTTTACCCTTTAAGATACGATGTAGAGTCTGTTATGGATGTCTTCCGTCAATGGGGAGCACCGAAACAAAGATACGTTTTTGAGAAAATGTGTGCTTTCCTTTGTGAGGAATTGGAAGATAATGATTTGGAAACAAATCCGCCTGATTTGTGCCGCGTACGGTTTGAGTTTGCAAAGGGCACGATTGTGGGTCCCGATGTTGAGACAGCAGTTGCGACGTTGTTGTCCTTTAGGAATAAGGACCCTTCTCAGTCATTGTTCCAACATGACTCCTCTGTTAAAAAAAAAAAGGGTGCGACAGTACCCAATGAGAGAAGTCCCTCCGGTATGGAAGGACGCTGTTGCGGCTGATGATGCTAATCAAATTGATGCTGTCCCAGCTCATTTTCAGCGTGTTTGGGTACATGTTCCGTGGAAGTGAGCTGAAGTTTTAGCCCTTAAGCAGACTTTGCCTGATCCCCGTAAAAACCCTGCAGGGTATTATAAGGAATTATCACAGACTGCAGACTCATGCATTATGAATTTAGCCGACATAGACATGTTATTTGGGAATGTTTTTCCACAGCCTTTGTGGGGATTGATTCGCCATACAGATCATGCACAAGAGTTAGGTGACTCATGGGCTAATATTAGTGCTGCAAATGATAGGCAAGTTGGTGGTGCCAAACCTGAGCCTATGGTAGCAGAACTGCCTGCTAGGATCATTACTTACATGAAGACTTTAATGCCTGCGATGCGTGTGAATTGGGATAAATTGTCTGCGTGTAAGCAGAAGAAAGATGAAACAGTGTCTGATTTCTTTACCAGGTTTGAGGAAACGTTTATCGACCACAGTGGTCAAGATATGAGTACAGAAGGTGGTCAACAGTTGTTCGTCTACAAATTTGTGCACAATTTGCTTGCAGAGCTGTGTAAGAAATTGAAGGATTCAGAGAGTTCTTGGGCCGTTTCCTCTTCAGCACAAATATTGGCTACTGCACAGTACTACGAAAATAGGGATAAAGATGAGAAGGATAGAGCAGACAAGAAAACTAAAGAATTAAAGACGAAGGTTCTTTTACAACAGGCGTATCCGCCACGTGGTGGTCAGAGTAACTATCAGCAACCTCAACAGTTCCAGAGAAACTCGCAAAGGTTCGAGTTTTCTCAACCACGTGTTCCTGTAGGTCCCAATCAGTGTTCATATTGTAAAGAAGAGGGTCATTTCAAGTATAGTTGTCCTATTTTGTTACAGCGTACGAATGGTGCTTCTGGTGCAAGAGGTCGAGGTGTTCAACAAGCTCCTAGAGGTAGAGGACGTGGAAGTTTCCCCCAGAACACGCGTTCCTTTCCGTCTCAAAACTCAATGAATAGTTTTGACCAGCAACATAACGCGTCTGGTAGGACGGCTCAGTACTATGCTGACGACTACTATGCAGAAGATGAGAATCTGGAAGGTAATAATTGCTAGGACAGCCATAGACGAAGAGAGGGAGTTTTTTTAGTTCCAGTGGATCAGAATGGACCTTATGTTAAGGTGATTACATCAGGTGTGTCGGAGCCTTTTCTGTTGGATACTGGTGCTACAAAGAGTTCTATTATGCACTCAAAACTCCCTGGCGCACCTTTGTCTGGCGAGATGAATGTTTCAGTAGGTTTTTCTGGCGCCTCGGTTAGAAACCCGATTTCTAGTCCTATGTCCCTTTTTGTTGGACCTTGTGAATTGGAAGCACCCCTTATTCTGACGACAGGTTGTGGTGAAAACTTGTTAGGATTGGATTTGTTGAAAAGATTGTATGCAACATTATATTGTTCTCCTTCGGGAGTACAACTTACACTGGGTAGGAAATTGGTCTCTCCAATGTATTTGTCGAAGGATAAACTTCCGACCGAATTGTCGTTTCTTCCTGATACCATTTGGGCTACTGGTCCAAATGACGTGGGTCTGTTGGAAATACCGCCTTATGTTGTGACATTGAAAGCCAATGTTAAATTACCACGCATTCAACAACAATACAAGATCTCTAGTGAAGGTGAAAAGGCGTTGCTAGCGATCATTTATGATTTAATTGAAAAAGATGTAATTGAAGAGACAAGAGGCAACGTTTGTAATAGTCCTGTTCTGCCTGTTTTGAAACGTACTGACCCCTCTAAGCCACCTGTTTACAGGCTCGTGATTGATCTTAGAGAGGTAAATAAAATAGTTGTGCCACAGTTTCCAGTTGTTCCTGATATCACTGCCATATTGACTATGATTCCAGCTTCCGCCACCTGGTTCTCGGTGATTGACTTAAAGAATGCTTTCTTCAGCATCCCGATTGCAGAGGAGAGCAGGAATATTTTTGGCTTCAGTTTAGGAGGCCGAAGTTTCCGCTTTCAACGCGCTCCACAAGGCTACTGTGAAAGTCCATCAATATATGGTCAGGCTTTAAAAACACAGCTTGATGCGCTTGTTTTACCTGACGGCGCTACCCTTATTCAGTACATTGATGATTTGCTAGTCGCTACAGATACTGAAGAGATTTGTAAAGAAGCCACCTTGTTGTTGTTGCGTCATTTGTGTGATTTACATCACAAAGTGTCCCTTTCAAAACTGCAATATTGTCGACAAGAAGTGACCTACTTAGGTCATCTCTTATCGAAGGAGGGAAGGAAACTGACCTCAGAAAGAATTCAGGCAATTGCAAAATTGAGTGTGCCAAGGACACAGAGAGAAGTACGTGCTTTCTTGGGCATTACATCATACTGCAGACAATGGATACCGAATTTTTCTTTGCTGGCCAAACCTTTGGTTGCATTGACCTATAAAGATACACCAAACCCCGTTCCGTGGTCTGAAGATTGTCAGAAAAGTTTTTCCGAATTGCGTAATGCATTGTGTTCGGCTCCTGTGTTGGGTACCCCCAACTACAGTAAGCCCTTTACACTGTATGTCCATGAGAAAGAGGGTTGTGCATTGTCAGTACTGACACAGTCTTTTGGAGACAAGCAGCGCCCATGCGCATATTTTTCGTCAACTTTGGATCCGGTAGCTAAAGCATTGCCGAGTTGCTTGAGAGCCACAGCGGCAGCAGCTGTTTCTATTCGACAGTCTGCTGGGTTAGTGATGAATAATATGTTGATTGTGATGGTTCCACAGGCAGTGGACACGTTGTTAAACAGGACCAAGACACAGCATTTAACTAGTGCTCGATTCTCAGGTTACGAGTTGACACTGTTAGCGAGTCATGTGCACATAAAGAGGTGCAATACGTTGAATCCAGCCACGTTATTGCCGATTTCAGTAGAAACAGATGATGTTGAACAACATGATTGTTTTCTTAGGACAGAAGAAGAAACAAAAGGGAGAGTAGATCTTAAAGATAGTCCTCTTGTAAAGTGTGATGGTACCTTATGGGTGGATGGTTCATGCTTCAAGCTTCCGAATGGTGATACGACTGTAGCATATGCTGTCACAACTTTGCATATGATTGTTGAAGCTGCACGTATATTACATAATTCAGCTCAAGCAGCAGAGCTGATTGCACTTACGAGAGCGTGTGTGTTATCGAAAGGAATGAAAGTGACCATATATACCGACAGCCAGTATGCGTTTGGTGTGGCCCATAGTTTTGGACGATTGTGGAAAGAACGTGGGTTCCTGACTTCGCATGGAACTAAAATTCAGCATGGTCAGTTGGTGAATGAGCTTCTTGAGTCACTGACCTTGCCATTACAAGTTGCGATTGTGAAATGCAGTGCACACAAGAAGGTTACTGATGATATCGGTCGTGGCAATGCATTTGCTGACAAAATCGCAAAAGAAATAGCAAAAGATGTGATGAATCGAATGTATGTTGCAGGCCCCGCAAGATGGGTTGGTGACGTTGGAATATGTGAAGATACGATAGAGGGTGTGAAGTCTATTCAAGCTGAAGCTTCAGAGAAAGAGTTGAGTGTGTGGAAAGAAAGTATGGGTAAATTGGATGAAAATGGTTGTTGGGTTGACTTGTCAGAACATCAGCGATGGTTGTTACCCGATGCGTATGTGCTTGCAGTGGTGACAATGGCTCATGGAATGGCCCATATCAGTGTGAAAGGGATTTGTAAGTTGTTGGCTCCAGTATGGCAAAATGCTGGAATTCCTAAATGTGCAGAGAATGTGGTCAAGAATTGTATGGTGTGTCTGAAATACAATCCTGGTAGGGGAACCCCAACTCCAGCTGGTCATTTTGCGCCTCCAACGTATCCGTTCGAGGTTTTGCAGCTAGATTTCATCCACATGGAAAGGTGCAACAATCTGAAATACGTACTCATTGTTGTTTGTGCTTTTTCAAGATGGGTAGAAGCATATCCCTTAAAAGACAACACTGCCTTATCCACAGCTAAAGCCCTTGCCAAAGAATTCTTCCCTAGGTTTGGAATGCCGAGAATGGTCTGGAGTGATAATGGGAGTGAATTTGTGGGTCGAGTGATGAAAAAAGTATGTGAAGGGCTAGGTATCCAGCAAAAATTCCACGCTGCAAATCACCCCCAATCAGCTGGACTAGTAGAGTGGCACGCTAAAATTGAAGTTGGCAAAGATACAAGCGAGCTCTGGTCTTAAATGGCCTGACGCTCTGCCTTTAGCACTCCTATCAACAAGAATGACTGTGCATTCGCGAGTGGGACTTAGTCCCTATGAAATTGTGTTTGGCCGCCCGGCCAACATATGGGGAGTGCCAAGACCAACAAAATTCAGTGAGATCGAACACCCTGTACTGCTTGATTATTTGTATGAATTGACGGCTAAATTGCGTGTTCTACACCAACAGGTTCACGATACTCTGCCCCAGGTCTCTGAAGCTCCAGGACATCTTATCGATCCTGGATCATGGGTGCTGGTCAAGAACTTCCAGCGGACAAATAATGACCAGCCCTGTTTGACCGGCCCCTACCTCGTCCTACTCTCAACAAGATCAGCTGTTCGAGTGGAAGGGAAAAAGAACTGGATCCACGGCGTACACTGCAAGAGGGTCCCTTTTCCTCTACCGTACGACCGGTGGGACCAGGAGGGGATCGCTGACTCTGAGACTGAGACTGTGCCTCGGTTTTTGCCATTTAGCGATGCACGTGTAAAAGGAACAATTTCTGAACGAGAAAGTGACAATAATTTGCAAGAAGCTGTGCCACCGTCAATTCGATTGAACACTACAGAGCCTGAACTCTTGTTCCAGAACCAGACAGTACCTGGAAAAAGCCGTTATAATTTGAGACCAAGAACTAAGGACAAATAATTTTTTCCCGTTCCTTTGCTATTCTTTTTTGAAAAGTGCGTCTCTCTCATCTGAGAAACTATCTTATTTTTTTTTATTTTTTTTCGAACCGCCATCCGGGTTCAGCTGTAGGGTCGTGGTTGCCCAAGTCTTTGGAGTGCAGCTGAAGACGTTAGGTCGACAGTTCTGGTCGGTCTAAGGGAGTTGCCCTGGACTGACAGAAGCATTCCCTAGCATAGAACACCCTACCACCACGAGCAGCAATTAGAGAGGATGGAGTTTTTCAAGAATGAGAGACCTGCCAGACAGATGAACTTTAAAGCCAGAATGTGTATAATAATGACAAAGAAACGATTTTTGATATTATGTATTTTCATGTTGCTTAGTGTAATGACGTTTTTAATAGGATATGTTTTATTCTCTTTTCAAGTGACATTTGCACCCATTACTCAGCCCATACCTCCTTCTACTGTTTCCTCGCATTCTTTTCACCCCCTGCCTGAACACGAGTCTGCCAGAAGATTAGAGTTTGCCAACAATTCATTCATTCAGCTTCTACACCAACACCAATTAGTAGTGAACACAACTAACTGTTGGGTGTGTGGTCTTATGCCTCATACTACTGATAAAGGTATCCCTTATCTGGTCCTGCCTTTCAGCCATAATGGTTCTGTGTGGGCATATAGAACGGTGTTCATATACGCGTATGAAGCCAACCCCCTACGTTCTGTGAAAGATAATCCTAAGAATAGTGCTCTAGCTAAGGGTATAGTAGATATGATTAGGGAAGATATTTCCTATGAGACTATCCCGAGAGATGAGACACTAGCATATATTGGATGGAACATAACAGGATATGGAGTTACTCTGAGTGGGAACCAGTGAGCAAAGAGATCCTCCCCGATTTGGATTGTACCCTGTCAGGGTCACCTATGTCTGCAAGGTAATGGCAAGAATCCCAGAGCTCAGTTAGGGAAAAGTATCTGCACTGAAACATATGTTTTTGCGTCTCAGACTTCTCCTTCGTTCTTAGCAGCTAAGGGTACCTATTTCATCTGCCATAATAGAGCCTATACATGGTTGCCCCCTAACTTCTCAGGCACATGTTTTGTTTCATTCCTGTTACCTCCCACCTACACGGCCGCGGCAGATTACCATAAGACAAGGATAGTTTGAGGTGTCATAAGTAAAGAAGACACTACAGGACAAGAATTTGGAGATTTCGTAAAGGGTTTTCTGCCGTTTTGGGGCCCTATGGTTAACAGCAGGAACATAAGGCAATTGACAAAGGTGGTTGAATCCACGGTAGTTGAAACCGCCGGTGCCCTTGGTAATTTGACTGCTGAGCTCCAGTCGGATCGCCTTATGACTCTTCAGAACAGGGTCGCATTAGATGTCATACTTGCAGACCGAGGTGGGGTATGTAAAGTGATCCAATCAAGTTGCTGTGTTTTCATCCCAGATAACGCTCCAACAGTCTACCAGGCCATTTCCAAACTGCATAAGATCTCCGAATCTATTCACGTGGATAAAGGAGATTGGTCATTGATGGGGTGGTTCTGGGAGCTGATATCCGCCTGGGGATGGAAGACTCTGATAGTCATTGGGATGATCTTAGCCATTCTTTTCCTGTCCTGTCTGTGTGTACAGTGTGCTCCTGCAATATGTGGCCTCTGTGCTACATTGTGTGTAAGGAAACCTGTATCAAGGGACGAGCTAAGTAATAGGATGATGCTACAGCAACATCTCAACGACTTTATGAATATAGACCTGGACTCAGATTAGCGTGAGTATAGGTTATTGCCTATGTAAGGGCAAAAGGAGGGTCTGTGGTACTGAAAATTCTGGACCCGTGTTATAAACATCGTCGTATCACAACGATTTTGGTATCAGCAGACCGAGAATGATTAGAATAGTATGCACAAGCATTGTATTCATATTCGGGTAACGAAATCACCCGAATCTCAGAGTTTCCGTCCTGAACCCTCGTGTTCCATTTAAACGACAGCCATTTTATGATTGCCCTCACATAGGCCAATGTCTAATGCTGAAAACGGGTCTGAAGGACACGTACATCTTTGCTGACTCCTCTGTGACCTGGGCAAGCTGACTCCACTGCCTGAAGCCAAACCTGTTCGGCCAGTTTCTTTCCCAGTGGCCGAATGAGATTAGTATCAAGGCACAACACATCATAAACCTTTCATCACACACAAACCATGCCTAATCTTACACACACCTGTCCCTGTTTCTTTCTTTATGACTTGCTTTACAAGGAGGAGGTGCCTGTTTATATTGGGGGTCCGTTGATATCTGATGAAAGTACTGAGCCTTGCCGGGTAATTGATTGAGGGCTGGACAAACTGGAATATGGGCTTGTCATCATAAACCTGCTATTTCTTTGTAGTGAAAATATGTGAATGATCAACTGTAAAATAAGGAATGTTTGCCTAAAGCATAATATTTTGGATAAAAGAGAAGGTTAGCTTTGCAAAGGGAGCAGTCTCCTGAGAATATACACAGTGTTGTACTTCTAGGATACCTGTTACTGGCTGCAGCCAATAAACAAGATCTTTGACTTCACCAAGAAGACTCTGTGTTTCTGTAGTCTGAAACACGAAGGACTCGGAGTCTTAGGGTGTGTTCCCTGGCACCACTGGGTTCTGAAAAATCCAGTACTTCAGTACCTCATGAGATAGTGGAGAAGGACACCCAACTCCTCAGCTTCAAATATGGCTTGAGTGGCTGGTTCTTCTGCACACACATCTTTTTTTCTGGTTTGCCTTTGCCATGTTAGGTGCAATGTCTATCACCTACAATGAAGAAGTAAGTTATCAGGACATAACATATACATCTATCTAATTTAGTTACAAAACACCAAGAAGATATGAGTTGAACTCAATACAGTATTTAGTGGTATCCACCAAATATCTAGATGTGCCTCTCAAAGCTCCAAACGGTGAGGTCTCTAGTCTATCCAAAGAAGAAGAAGAAGAAAAAGTGAGTTCAGAACATGGAGCCATATGACTTGCACAATGATGTCCTACGTTCACGTGACTTCGCGTGACATTTTAATCTGTTTGTATTGCCTCACGTAAAAAAGGTAACACGTAGCAGAGTAATATAAATGCATACATCGATGCACACACCTATTTTGAAACTCATTGCTGCATGTACATTGTGCTAGGCCTTATTCAATGTACAACAAAACATTGCTGGGTTTACCTTTTACATAAAAACTGTTTTGCAAATTATGTATACACATAAATACATTTTAAACTTTTCAATGTATATACCTACTGATAATGTTTACTAAACATATCCATTACTATATTCCAGTAATGTAATGTTAACTGTATTATTTCTCACAATTCTTGGCTGGGTAAATCGTAAATGTTCACAAAATGAACCTGTAATTCACCGTTCGGCAGCTTGTTACACAGCCTTAACTTAGCTTCAAGGTCTAAAATCATGTAGCGAGACACAATCATTTATGTGGTGAGTAGTAAAATACATTTACACAATCAATTTAGAATATTTGGTTACTTTTTCATACGACCAAATCTACAGCCAACCATTACATATAAGGTGGGATATTTGCTAAGATTTGCCGTCATGTTTGCATTACAAACATGTATCATTAACATACGTAAGCATATTTTCATTTTTCTGAAAAACGTTAACTTATTAAAATGCGTTCCATATATCCATACCAGAGATAGCTTTATTACAAAATACATTTACTGTTTAATTGTTTGCAACAAACTTATTTGGAGGACAGCACATTATTTGACATTCTTGACTGATTAAAAACATAACACAAAGACAAATCAAATTGTATGTTCCTTTGATGATTTTAAACACATGTGTTATAGACTTATGGGTTCATTTGATACATTTTGTGAGCTTGAATGTACATATTAGACACATTGATATTTGTGTCATTGTCTGAAACATAATCGAAAATCAACTTACACAATATGTAATTGAGCTTGTGCGAAGGTTTCATTGGTTCCACCTAAATCAGGAGATTTGTTCAGACTTCAGGAAAAATGTGCAACTATTCCATTCTTTATAATATGTCTTTCATGTGAATTAATTTCTACATTTGGACCAACATCCATATTTGATATGGTGGATAGACTGTCAGCAGTAGATGTTTCTTCAAAAATATCAATTTTCCCTCTAATTATAATGCTGTGTAAGATGCAACATACCATGATCATATTGCCAGCCAAGCGCCACTCCACGCACACTGCCAGCCAAGCACCACTCCACGCACACCGCCGGCCAATTGCCACTCCATGCACATCGCCATCACTTTTTTTTAAACAACAAAGAAACCATTAACTAATTATAAATAAGTAAAAAACTACAAATACAAAAGCTCTAACTGAATACATGACAGTAATGCCAACCATGAAACTGAACATAGGAAAATATAAAACAGGCAGTTCACGCTCACTGTAGTTCGCAGTAATTCTTCTGGGTGTGGTAACTCCTGAATCAGCCAGCCACACACAGCCCAGGCTTTGAAGAACAGCCCGGGACAGGCCTAATCTTAAAAAGATGGTTACAATCAGGGTGATCTTGTGGCAAGGCTAAAGCATTGTCAACTAAATGCAGCATCCGAAGAAGAAGCAAATACTAATTATGAGTCATTGTTGCAGAAAATATAGACGTTGCCACCAAGGGACTAGCAGACCAAAAAGAAGCCAGTAACGGCTTCTTTACCAATCTCATCAAAAAAGTCAAACCCAGGAACTTTTTCAACTCTTCCAGATTTGTGGGAATCCACTGGGTATCTCTAGACTGAGACCTAAGTCTGGCAGCATTGCCCCTCAAATACTGCTCTGCACACAAGTTAGTCTGCTCAACAATCTCTTCCAAAAATACATTGTCCATAAACAACTCAAAGAAATTGACAGGTAACACGTTTTTCATATTCACTCTACACCCTGGTAAACCAGTAAAGGCAGGCAACTCTGGCTTCTCCATGTTTGGGGCAACCCAGGTGTCAGGTCTTCCAATGGGAAACCTTTCAGCCCCTGGCTGCTGCACTATTTGCACATCAGTGTCCTCCTCTAAAACAGGTCCTTCTTCTGCACTGAGAGTGGCTTTCTCATCCGAAGATTCCTCCAGGCAGAATCTCCCACTTCCTTCTCTGCCTCAGATGCAGAGTTAGTCTCATAATCATGGTCAGAAGACGACTCAAAAAGCATGCCAACAACCTGCTGAGTGGTCACTCTGTGGCTAGCCATGATCCTTTCTAAGAAGTGTAACTTGACAAATTTCCCAACAACAACCAGCACTGTCTAAAATAAGTAATAAACAAAGTGTGACTTTATCACAAAGAGTTATGTACTCAAAAACTATACCACTCGATTGCCTGAAACATCTAGACTCACCAGCAACTACTCTGCACAGACAGAGCAATCACCAATGATATCCCACTAAAAATAAAAATAAAAGCAAATTAGACATAAGACAACACAAATATCATTGCGTACAAATATAAGGACAATTTCACACACTATCCTGCATTTAGTACACCACCTACAAACATGTAATTTATGCATGGTAACAATACTCCTTTGGAGTAAGTTGTTTTTACTTACCTAAAACATGCATCTACGCAAACCGCAGGTCAACCACTGCCAAAACCACTAGGAGCCACAGCAAAGGAAGCAAAAGCTTTGAACTAGAAAAAAAGGAGAAATAAACTGTTATAATCACAAATGCAAATACTTCACCATTGACAAACACCCCGCCACCAAGCATTTAGAAAATGTTCCTAGTTCCTAAGTGGATTTTGCCCTCTTGGGGGCAGATGGGCCTAAAAAATATAGGTTGATCGAAATGGCTATCAGTCTTTTGCCCCTTTTGGGGGGGTGATCCTTGTCCAAGGGGTGCCTCCCCACAAAAAAACACAAACACAACAATCTCTGGGGCCTAGTGGGTTTCGACCCCTTATGGGGGCCAGATCGGCCCAAAACATGGCCAATCTAGCCCGGAGGGTTGGGGCGAAACATACAAAACAATCAAGCCCCCAGGGCGGCGACCCTTCCCCAAGGGGTCGCTGCCCTAACATATAACAAAAAAAGTAATCCCTGGTGTCTAGTGGGTTTTGACCCCCCGGGGGGCAAATCGGCCAAAGAAAGGCTGATCTGGCCCTCGGGGGGGGTTAAACACAGATAGATTATTGCCCCCAGGGGAGCGACCCTTGCCTAAGGGGTCACTCTCCAAAATACAACACAAATAATCCCTAGAGTCTTGTGAGTAGATTCCTGCTCTACGATCGCGGGCAAGGACAGGAATCTACTCAAAACAGGCACAGGGGGGCAGGAAAAACTCTTTCCTTTCCCCCGTGTCTGTTTCCCCCCCCAAAAAAAACCAAGGAGAAGAACTCACCTTTTACACATCCTCTCTCCTAACACACTGGTAGCCAATGGCTGTGAGTGCGACAACATCATCAAATTGTCGACAGGGGGGTCGGGATGGAAGGGGAAGCACTTCCCCTTCCATCTCTGACTGGGGGGTGAGGGTGCGAGGCCCGGGGGGGCGCTAGCACCCCCCCATGGGCCTGGTGCAGGATGAGCTGGTCTCATCCTCAGCACATGGCAACCATGGCCGAGGATGAAGCCAGCTCGTATCGGTCACCCGAGGAGGTTAATAAGTTACCATTTTAATAAGTACATATGGGATGCCATACTTTGATAGGGAAAAAAAGAGTACAAAAAAGTTTGTAGCTTAGCATGGAGAGTGGGCAATAAAGAATGGACCAGTGGTGTGTGTAGGGGTGAGGTTGTAGGGGTGAGGTTGGTATGCAAGTGGGGATCAGAGATCAGACTCTCACAGCAATGCATCACAAGGGCAGGTAGGAGGTGTCAAGTGAAGAGTATAAAGGATTTTCTTACAAAACGTCACCAAAATAAATATTAGTGACAAAAATATTGGCAAATATACCTGAGAACACAAATATCAGCTTTCCATACTTGTGGTCTGATTGCAACCTTGGCAGATGGGATACTCCATAGCAAACGTGAAGGATATCTCGCCCGCTCTTTTACAACTTCCATAGGATATAATGGAACTTGTAATATGGTGGATGGGATATCCGTCATATGTGTGACGGAGTATCTCATCCGCCAAGGTCTCAATCAAGACCTAAGTATGTAAAGCTATAAATATCTTCAACAAAAATATATAAAACTACAACAGTGTCACCAAATAGAGAAATATATTGAACTTTAACTCTGAAATACAATTATTTACTATATTAACATTAAAACATATAACTGTACAAAAGTCATACATTTGTTTTTAAATACAAAAAAATACATTATAAAGTACATAAATGAAAATTAATAATGTTCTCCAAAATGTTTTTAAAAAATAAACATTTTTTAGAAACTATTGTCTCACCATAATAAAAATGCAATTAAATCTACTTTCATTCATTAGCTATTAAAGGATAAAATAACATTAAAAATGAAATGGCAAAAAAATGAAAAATACATTCTAAAAAATGATTTACATTAAATTCACTTTTAAAATTAAAACAAATATATATATATTAAAGCAACTTTCAAAACAAAATCAATAAAAATATTAGACTTGGAGATATAAAATGTATTGCTTCCACTCTAAACTAAGCCATGCAGGAATTGTAGTGGACTTTGGAGTGGTCAAATTGAGTATTTCCACCCCAACATAAGCGAAAGTAGGGAAAGTGTTGGTGTATGGAGGGGTCAGATTTACTGTTCTCACACAAACCTAGGCAACAGTTGTGAAGTACTGGGCGTTTCCCGTACCTTTTTTAAAGTAAACATTTAAATAAAGACAAAAAAATCAAACATAGAATAAACTTACTTATTATAAAAAAATACTTATTTTATACTACAAATAAAAAAAATATATATATTTTTTTAAATATTCCCTCCCTCCTGTCTTAAATCAAACACTGACAGACAATTAAAATTAATATAAACATATAAAAACGTTATTAATATTACATTGATTATTAAAGCAATTTAAAAGAAAACAATCAATACATTGAAAAACAATTAGAAACAGCATTTGATAATTAAATAGATGGATTAACTAATAACAATTAATGACGAAATCAACAAATAATTAAAATAACAACTAATCCATTGATTAATTTACTTAAGAACTTATCAATCACAAAACAAATTACATAAAACATTATTTATAAAATAAAAACATTATATTTACAATCTTAAAAAACTTTCTCCAATCCTTTAGATACCCTGCCACCTCCATCTAAATCAACAATTTCTAATAAATTAAATTAATAGAAGAGTAAAATTCATGTAAAATATTAGAAACTATACCAAAACACATAAAAATAGATATTAATAATTTATAATCCTAAAATAGCAAATATTTATCAAATGAATTACAAAATGCTGTTCTATGCAACTGTAACAAATAGTACAATATTTTATGCAATTTTATTTAAAAAACAAAATTAAATACCTAATAACACAATCTTTTTACATGCTATGGCTCTCATTACGAGTTTGGCGGGTGGCCTCCGTACTGCCATCTGACCGCCAGTGTGGCCTATTGCAACTTTATCGCTGGGCCGGCAGGCGGAAACAGCATTTACACCCACCAGCCCAGCGGGAAACAGGGCCTTAACATCGAACCAGCAGCAGTGTAGCGGTACGGCAGGTGCAGTGGAAAGCGTGACGGGGCTGTCCATGAGACCAGTGCACAGCCCATGCCAAGTGCATGGGCAGTGCAGGGGCCCCTGATGCACCCATTCCACCACTCCATGACAGTCCAACCCCCATGAAAAGGCTGGCAGATTGGGGGAGTCGTAATCCCCAGGGCAGTGCTGCATGCAGTGCCACACTGGTGGATTACAACTGCGAGACTGCCAGGCTGCTGACTGGCGGCAACCTGGTGGTGTCGGCGGTCGGAATGTGGTGGTCGGACTGCCACGACCGCGGCGATCCGACCACCACTGTGAGTCTGGCAGTCCTAAGACTGCCAGACCTGTAACGATGGCCTATATTCTGTTGCACAATACTTTTAACAACACAATGTTTTTAACATAATATTTGTAAACCATGAGATTTTTTTGTTCAATGTTTGTTGGAATTTTGTTAGATCTGGCATCCTTGGCGTGGTCTCCCCTGTCTTTTTTGCCTCTGCTTCCCATGTTTTGACTGTTTTCTGGACTCTGTTTTTGCTGTTTTTGGTACTCTGGGCACTTTACCACGGCTGACCTGTGCTAAAGTGCAAGTGCTCCTATGTAAATTGCATGCCAGATTGGCTTTTCCATGATTGGCACATTTGATTTACTGTTACGTCCCTAGTAAAGTGCCCTAGAGGTGCCCAGGGCCTGTAAATCAAATGCTACTAGTGGGCCTGCAGCATAGATTGTGCCACCCACATGAGTAGCCCTGTAAACATAGCTCAGACCTGCCAGTGAAGTGTCTGTGTGCCCTCTAGACAGTGACACAAAGGGAGATGGGGTGTAGCCAGCATATCCTGATGAGACATCTGGGCTAGAGTGGAGGGAGAAGTGGTCACTTACACCTTAATGGGCTGTGCCTGCCCTCACACAATGCAGTCTCCAAGCCCCTGGTGTGTGTCTGGGGCCAGGCCTGAACAAGGCAGGATCTTGTGAACAACAGAGACTCTCCTTCGAAGTTTGCCTACTTCAAATTCAGAAAGGGGTATAAGTAGCGGACCCAAACCCCAGAATTTTAGATCACTTCTGGAACCAAGAGGAACCTCAGCCAAGGAGAAGTGAGAAGTGCTGCATTCAACACATGTTTTGCCTTTCAGTGTGTAGGAAGCAGGCAGTGATTGGTGAGGTGCCTCCTGGCAAGTTGTGTGGTCTCCTGTCAAATTCAAAGAGATGGGAGAAGTTAATCTCCAAGAATCATAGCAGACAATCTGTTAGAAACTGCAACATATCATTATATTCTGAGTTACTGGAGACACCATAAATTGAAATGCTGTCTTGTCTACCTTTGCCTTCCAATTCAGCTTCACATATGTGTACATGAAACAGCTCTTGTCCTATACAGCTGTTTATGCAGTAGTGGAGAGGTAAAACTGATATGAGCTTAAAGATGTAGTATGGTTGCATTACTTCCAGTATATTTTATGCCTGCATAACAGTTGAAAAGTGGAATCTGAACAGAATAGGCTAAATCATGGATATATTGCTTGTAGATTTGTCAGTGGCAGTAAAGGTACCAATGGAACATCAAATATAAAAATAATTTACACTTTGAAGCCCACTCACCTCTGCCTCTTTATGATGCAAATATTAAATAAACTATTGAACAGATTAACACCAAATCAATGAGTGTATTTATTCTGACTAAAGTTCTAATGGCATGCAATTTTAGTGTATTTTTGTTCCTTTGTTTAACAATCGTTTATGGCAAAGGGGTTAAGAATTCCCATGGCATTTAGAAAGGGGAATATTACTTTTGAGCACCCCAGTAACTTTTCCCCATCTGACCATTGAACATGAAATTTGATATGTCTTTGCAGGGAGGGCCAACGGCATGTCAAATTTTGTGCAGATTAATCCAAATAATTTACTATCCAAAATGTTACCTTCTACTGGCCCTATCAACCAACTAACTCTACTCACTGAAAAAAACGGGTGTCAACTGAATTTTTGTTTGGTATATATGATATTCCACAAAAGTACTGAAATTGACCACTTTTGATTGATGCATCATCTCAACCCTCACACATGCTAAATCAAAGGTTTTTCCTATTGAAGAGTAGTTGTGGGTGCATACTTGTTTTCATGTTGCATATAACCATAAATGGCCAATTCCAATGTCACTTGGTTTATATCTTACAATGACACCCGTTCCCATAAGGATTTTCTATGAATTTCTGTGTTTCTTTAATAATATTATATTTACTTAATGTTTAAAAGGTCATGAAGTAGGTCTAGTTTTCCATGAACTGCAAGAGATTGTGAAGGATGTTGCAGGCTTTGTAAAATGTGCTCGACAATCTAAAATGTACACCTAAAACAGAGGCTAGTGTTTTTGAGCCAAGGAACGTGGTCACACACATAGCAACATTTTTTCCAAGTTCTGCCTATGGAAAAGATGCAGAACATTGAAAAAGGGGGAGCCAGAGGGTTAATTTGTGACCTCCTTGTACCTTTGTGTGTCATTATAGAAGTGCGTGGTCCATAAAGCAGATGTTTGATTTCTCTAACTGTATGAGGGGGGAAGGAGAGATTTATTTATTTTTTGTTCTAAGATGGGGGGCTGTATTGTTTGTGTCTTAAAAAATACAGAAAGATTCATAACAAACCACAAACAAACAAAATCATGATTCTGGCATAACCAGTGTCTTCATGTCAAGCTTGGTGTATCTGTCCAGACATTTGAGAAGCAGTGGAAAGCAAAACTTAACATGGGGCTTTAACTCCACACCCTCCCCCAAAATTAATTCATAAACAAAACAGCATTTCCTAAATTAGCTTAATCTGAACCATAAAAGGCACCAATATGCTTCTGCATATAGTTATGTATAGAATCAAGGGCTTCAACTGATGTCATGGTAGATTCTCTTGCATTTCTGAAATGTTGGTAATGGTACATGATAAGTGGGTGTGATTTCTTATCAAGTTAAAAAACCTTTTGCATGCATCTGGACAACTTAGACGCATAAAAATATTATCTTCAAGTGAAGATCCATTGACCATAATTCTGAGTATCTCCAACATCAGACATCCTCAACCATAGATAAAACTTAACTCTTTGGGTCTGGGTGATTATCAACAGTCAGAGCAGTGGCGGTGTGAATGCTGAATTTATTAATAATTAATTTTATGTATTACGAGTTATGAATTTGCTTAGAATTTAGTTAACATAGAAACTAATGTGCGACTTGGAAAATGTGCCCACTTGAGTGGCCATTATAAAATTACATGACATTTTATTAGGTGCATACTAATGTTTCTTCAGAGCATATTCATAGAAATTGTTGGTAGTAGTATGTTATATTAATGATTTGATGTTATGTATTTGCTTATTAAGTAGAGGTCTTAAGTTAGCGAGGTTTGGGCCTAAGTGTTGCACAGCCTCATAGTAAACTGCAATGTCTGAATAAAATCATTAATTTATGTTTAGAAAAGATGCATGGTTCACACTGAGTTGACCAAAAATGTTTAGCAGAAGCCTTTAACTTTCTCATGAGAACTGCTTGCTAGAGTGTTCTGTACTAGTATTTGTTACTTTGTTGACTTGATCCCTGAGAAGTGATGTTCCCAGGAACTAACAATGGACACACTGACTAGAGTATGGATGGAGACAAGTAAGTTACCTGACGAGCCAGACGATTGGAACGGGAGAAGAAGAGCCAATCATCAACGTGTGAAAAACAGTTTAGTTATATAATAGATTTGGAGTTAAGTTCTAATTGGATTGACGGTAAACATATGATTTTCTGACCAATTACAATTTGGGAATTTCATTAGGAGATTCTAACTTAGTCTGACTGCACAGAGAAGGGTGATTCTTTTTAGGGTCATTCTCACGCACATTCTATTTTGTTTGGGTAGCTGAGCAGTTCCTAACTACTTTATTCTAAACTTTAACTTTGAAGCTTGATGGCTAAATAATTTGATGCTGCCCTTAGAGTTTGCTTTTAATGGTTCAGATTGCGTAGAGACCCCTGTGTCTGAACCATCCCCTTTCATTACCCTTTGCTGAAGGAGACCAGACGGATGGCCAACTGATGAAGAGAGTCGCAGCTTGCCGGTCCGTATTGAGCAGAGGTATAACAAAATGTTGTTGTCTTGGTTGTAGATATTATTAGTTGTTCTATTTACCAACCGCTATTTGTTAAAGCCATAGTTAGATGTTTTCCAAGTTAACTTTGACTAAATTTGTTTTTGCATGAAGCCCAAACATGCTATTCTAATCTGAAGGATAGATAGGGAGACACTGGAGAGGCTGACACTTATTACTAAAAGAATTTGTATTTCTTCATTTGCTGAAATTAAATGTATGCTATTTCTAATATACAGTTATTCTTGTTATTGATTTGTACCGTGATCCTAGAATGCTTGACAGTCAACGTGTTAATTAAATTGAGATTCTTTAGAAGATTTGGTCAACCAGTGTTATTTGTGTATGTTTATCAGTTGATTTTGAAATTGACGTACATGATTTTAGCATTGTTAAAATAGGGAAAGAAACATTCTAACTCTTGCTAAACTGTGTGGTTATTAATGACGAAATGGGTCATGGTGTGTGAAAATTAATGACTCAAGAGATTTTGTTGATGTTTATTGATTATGTTAAAATGTTTGCTTTGAGTTTATGGACTTATGGTGGGATTACTCTAAGGGTAGTCAAAAGGTTCATGGACCTATAACGCGCCCTCTTATCTATGGATATATAAAGACCAAATAAGGACTGACACACTAACAGGAATGGTACCAGAGTAGGATGGTTGGGCTCCTTAAGAGCCCATCATAAAATCCGTTACGTGGTTTGTCTCCTTAAGAGCACATCACAAGGTCCTTTTCTCCAGATTTGATAGAAGAGTAGACATAAGTTATTTTTCCCTCAGAAGTAATAAAGGAGCTGGTTGTGTAGTCTCCTTGGGAGATCAAAATAATTCACAGAATTGGTAGTAGAAGTTGATAAAGGTTGAGATTTTCGGATTCGATGATACAAAGTGAAAAGAAAATGTGTCCCTAAGAACCTACTCTGACTTTCCCAAAACTTTGGAGTTTGCCAATGCTTGTTTGAGGATGTTCTTGGTGTTTTAGTGACAGAGTGAATGTAATAGGTTTGCGCTTGCACAGCTTAAGGAAATCACAGGGGAATTGTGATGTTTGTGAAGGTTTAGGGAGTTTGCGTACTCCATATGCGGGTGGCGCTTTGTGCTAAAAAAAAATCCACGTCGTTGTTGGTACATGGACCCTGCCTGGTCTTAGACTCCGGAGTATTCAGAAGTGTATGAGACACTTGGTTTATGTTGTAAATTGTCTGTTTAATAGGTCAATCGGACGTGGTTGTGGTTGACAAACTCGAGAGTGAGTGTTAAAGAGAGTGATAGGTTTTCAACTGGGATTTGATGAGTCCTATGTGCACCAGGAGGATTCAATGATTGGTTGAGAGTGAAATTTGTGGGTAAAATTTTGCTTGCGAGTCAGGGAAACTGAGATAGAAGGAGTAGCTCTCAGAGCGAAAGGCCACAGTGAAAAATCTGTAAGGTTTCTGAAGCGATTGTGTTACATACCTGTAGTAAGAAGGCAAATTTGTGCATGGGGATTTTACTAAGTGCTCGCAATACTTTGCACTAGTTTTGCGTGGATCTGAGTTTGGGAGGACAAGCTGAAAGGCGTTGTCAGCCGCTGTACGTGTGAGTGTGACGTCATTGGAGTCGCACTGGGATAGGTTGGTTAGTAAGAAGGGTCATGAACAGATTGGTGGACAATTGTGAAACATAATTGGTTGAGAAGGTAGGCGAAAAAGATTATGGGATTGAAAGTCACTTCCTGATTTGATTGAAAGTAGCGTAAATTACAGAAAATGACATTTTTCAAAGCGTTAAAGAGTGCCCTAAGGGGAGATACGTTTATACCAGCTAGAATAGAGAAGTTACACCGTCAGAAGGTACAGCTGCCAAATTGTGTTAGAAGAACAAGGTGCTGAGCCATGTCATTGGCTGAAACAATGGTGCAAAGAAACAGTCGAGACAGGAGTTTAGTATTCCGTGCCCCTGGAACATTTAATTTGAGAATTTTGGAGAATTTGAGAAGAGTACTGTACGATTTGAAACCTCCACCGAGACCAGCACAATTCAAAGCTTTAGCTATTTGGGAACTAGCAGCCAGACAGCAACAGACATTGAAGTTTGAAAGGAGAATGAGGAAGGCTAAGAAGACTTTAACTGAGGCAAGATGGAATAATGATCAGAAATTTTGGAGAACTAAGACGTTACAGGGAATTGAGTTTTTTCCTGCCATTTCCCAAGAAAACAGGAACAAGACTGGAAAAAGTACAAAGAAGAGGGTTTCTTATTTTTCTGATGACAAACAGCAGAGATCGAGAGAGTATAGAAAGTCTTTGACTCTCAATGAAGACTCAGGAAGACTCAGATGATGATGAGCTCATTTTGCAGTTACTGAGAAATCGTCCCCCACCATATGCAGCCCATGAAAATGGTTCAAGTACCAGTGTAGACCCTACAGCTCTGACACCAGTTGAGTCCACCCAGAGCCAGATACAGGTTAGCCATAGTATTCTGAGTAATTCTGCAATTCAAATGCCTATGCCGCAGATGGACATACCGAGAATTTACCCAGATGTGCCAATTGTAAATACTGCAACAAACCTAGTAGTACCATCAAGACAGGTTTACCAGACGCTGACTTTTATCCAGAGATAGTCCACCCCGAATTTGATGTACCTAATGCATGTACAGACAGTTCCAGGATACACCCAGGTAACAGGATCTCAGGCAGAAATGTCTGCATTGATGAGCCAAAATACAGGAGTAATGTACCCAGAAGAGTCAAATGCTAGAACCAGTCCAGATGCAGTGTTCGTACCGGTTACCATAGGTCCAGTCATACCCTTGTTTGCCCAGGGAAATAACGGAAACAATGAGCGAAGAACCCTAAATCCGAGCGTAGAAAGGGAAAGATTCAATGAGAGTGGTAAATTGATGACCCCCATGAGACCAATATTTGATGGATCAGGTCCATTAATTGATCTAGGCTCTTTCAGAACTCCTCCAAATAATCAGAGAAGACTCAAGACATACCCTAATCCAAGCATGGTGACACCAGAGACCCCAATCTTAACGTTACAGCAAATACCAGGTGCAAGCAATAATAACATTTCATTAAAAGGCTTGACAGCGCAGCAGTTAACTGAATGGTTGGAAAAGCTGAGTAGCACCCAAGGTGATTCCAGTGGAGGAAGTGCCCTGAATTTGACTAGACTTAGACTAGAAGCAGAGGAATTGATTGAGGGAACGATGGGATTAAACAGAATTGAATCATACAGGGAAGATGAGCTGCATTATTTGTGCCAACTGATTACCAACAAAGCAGGAATAGTACATCAGAAATTAGCAGCCTTAGTGGAAAAATATGACATAGAAATTGAGAAAAACAAAACACTTAAATAGGTGTTACAGGTTAGAATTTGACTCAAAAGACTTCAAGAACATGAGAGTAACGGTAATCAAAATTAACATTAGGGAATTAGTTCATATCAGTCAAACATGGGGAGCCATGGACAAATGAGAAGGCAGATAGGTGAAGAAAAGAGACAAAAGGAAAAGAGACTCTGGGAATCTTACTGTAAATGTGCAGCAAACTGGGGACCCAGTAGAAATGTTACAAATGAGGGAAATTCCACAAAATGCCTGTGGGAAGATTTGAATACCCTGTTAGAAATAATGGCTCCAGCAGACTTATAGGTCGAGTGTAAAACGAGTGTAGATTGTCCGACAAAGGAACCTCAGAGAGATCCAGCTACAGGTGCATTTCCATAGCAGCAGCAACAGCAGCAAGGGAATATGTGGTTGCAGAACCAGGCAAAAGGTAGAGGTAGAGGTGGAGTTGGAAGTGGAAGTGTGAATCATGGTCCTGATTTGAGTACGGTGGTTGTTCAAAGAGATGTACAAGAAATGCAGAGATTGTTACCGTGTCACGCTTGCAGAGGCCTCGGACATTGGAAACGGGAGTGTCTGATGTTAGGTCAGAAAGGTGTTGTTAAGCAAACAAATTAAATAAATAATTTCCCGAATGCAAGAGGTCCAAGAAGGAGAGGCCAAAACCCGAATTTCCAAAATAATGTGAACCCAATGCAACATTTTCAGCCTGTTCAACAAGTGTAAATGCCACGTTTGCAGATGCCCCAGTTGCAGCAAATTCAGCCTCAAGTGCAAATGATCCCTAGACAACAAATTCAAATACCTCAAGCCCCAGTGGAACAGGTGATGCTTCCTCAGCAGCTCATGAGTCAAAGGTTTAATAAGAGTAATAACTCAGTACACTAATTCCAACTACACAGTGAGGATGAAGCAAATGATTGGGTGAGTGAAAGTTCGGACGAAGAGGAATGTCTGCTAGCAGCTTCCGTAGAAGTAGATCAGAAGGGTCCTTATGTGAAAGGGAAGGTAATGGGTCACAAAGTCTCATTCTTAGTCGACACAGGAGCTAAACACTCTACAGTGAGATCTGCAGAAGTTCCAAACTTGCCCCTTTCAGGGAAGACAGTGCAGCCCGTAGGAGTCGCCAATTCAGTATTTGACAAATACAATTACAAAATCAGTTCCAGTTCAAATTGGCAATTTCGAGGGATTACACAAATTCGTAGTTTGTGATTTGAGTCCAGTATCCCTACTGGGAAGGGACTTGCTATGCAAAACTAGGTGTTCGATTACTTGCTCAAACGATGTAAGTGCCATCCAGACATACAGTAATGATGAATAAGACTTGCCTACAGAAAAGGAATGTGACACAGTGAAGGAGGAGAATCCTTTGATTAGTTTCTTTCCAGTTTTCACAGTGAGAGGTCTTCATTCTGACTTACAAGGAACAGTTAAAATGAAAGTGTGGTATTTGACAGGAAAAGACATCGGTCTGATATAAGGAGTTGAGCCAGTTAAAATCCCAGTCAAGCCAAATGCTTGTGGACTTGTCACAAGCGTTCTTTTATGTACCTCATCATGAGGATAGCCAACATCTTTTCTGTTTCAAATTTTTGGATCAAGTCTACTGTTGGTGCAGAATTCCTCAAAGCTTTTCAGAGTCACCGTGCATTTTCAACCAGATCTTGAAAAATAATTTTGAGTCATTGGAATTGCTTTTATAATCAACATTAGTCCAGTACATTTTTTACCTTTTGGTTGCGTCCAAAACAAAAGAGGCATGTAAGTATGATACTATTGCCTTAATGAATCACTTAGGGAAGAATGGGCATGAAGTGTCCTCAGCTAAGTTACAGTACTGTCAGAAAGATGTGAAATACTTGGGAAAACCAAATTGAAAAGGGAGCTAGAAGAATTTCCAGAGAAAGGCTTACAGACATCCTGCAGATGTATCCCCCAGCCACACAGAGAGATGTCATGATGTTTTTGGGAATGGATTCCCAACTTTGCAGTCTTTTCAAAGCCATTACAGAAGTTGACTCATAAAGAAGTTTCCGATCCCTTAGTGTTAGATCAAGCATGTATGAAAGCTTTTACTGAATTGAGAGAGAGTTTGTGCTGAGCCCCGGCTTTGGGAATTCCTGACTACACAAAACCCTTCATGTTGTTTTGTCATGAGCATGATGCATGTTCTTTGTCTGTTCTGACTCAAGTCCAGGATGGTGTAAACCGCCCAGTAGCATGTTTCTCAGGTACTTTGGACCCAGTTGCAGTAGCCTTACCAGGTTGTCTGCGAACAGTTGCTGCAGTTGGACAGATCCTCACTCAAATTGAGAGCATTGTGATGGAACATCCTTTAACTCTTATGGCCCCTCACTCCATAGAGGTTTTGCCTACACAATCCAAGACTCAGCATTTGCCAAATGCTAGGTTGACTAGGTATGAGACTGTTATCCTGGGTTCCCCCAGTGTGACCTTAAAAAGGTGTACAGTGCTTAAGCCAGCAACTTTGCTTCCAAAGGAAAATACTGAAGTTGACAAATTGAAAGAAGTTGAACATAACTGTCTGGAGGTAACTGATTTGTGCCAAAACCAAGACCTGCTATTAAAGATACCCAATTGGGAAAAATTACCAAATTGTCTTTGTTGATGGTTCCTGTTTAAGAGATAAAGTATCAACATTGAAAGCAGGATATGCTGTGTGCACAATTTCTGGTATTCTTCATGCGTCCTGGCTTCGAGGAGTGTATTCTGTACAAGTGGCTGAATTAGTGGCTCTTACTAGAGCATGCCATGTTTCTGCACAGCATAAATTTACCATAAACATGGATAGTCAGTATGGATTTAGAATAGTCCACAACTTTGTCCACCTGTGGTCACAGAGAGGTTTCATGACCCTGTCTGGTTCCCCAGTTAGAAATGGTGAAAGAATCCATGACTTGTTTCAAGCTATAAAACTGCCTGAAGAGATTGCTGTGGTGAAATGCAGTGCACACCTGAAGTTACAAGATTTTGTGTGAATGGGAAATAGATATGCGGATCAAGTCACAAGGTTTTGTGCATTGAACTGTATATCGTTCAAATTCAAATGGGAATTGTTGCCGGAAAATGAAGACTGTGCTAGTTATGCTTTACAAGTAATTGACACTTTAGAAGAACTGAAAGCACTTCAAGAAAATGCTGACAGGGAGGAAAGGAGAAGTTGGGTGAAGTTAAAATGTGTTCAATGTGAGGATGACATATGGGTCTCAGAAGAGAGACACATGGTTCTGCTTAATAGTTTGCTGACTCAAATAGCTAGATATTATCATGGTCAAACACATGTTGGGAGCAGAAGTTACTGCTTAGGGAACTAATACCATGTTTTGATTTTCTGGACTCTTTAGAGTCAGATAGGGGAAGTAATTTCAGCAATGAAGTAATCAAATTGCTATCTTCAGCTTTAAATATTGAGCAGAAACTGCATTGTAGTTACCACCCTGAAGCCTCAGGACTTGTTGAGCAGATGAATGGTACCTTAAAGTCAAGAATGGCGAAAATGTGTGCGTCCATGAATCTGAAATGGCCAGACAGACTGCCGTTAGCAATGGATAATGACTATGAATGCTTCACACCATAGGTAGCAGAGGCACATATTTCAATACCACAGTCAGTGGGTGGAATGAAATGAGAACAGGAGATTTCAGCAAACATAACTCAATAGTGGTCTGTACAGTGGCGATGTGAATGTAGGAAACTGCAGTAAGTTCACTTGTAAGAGTTGAAACACTTTTACTGTGCAACTTACATACAATCAGTCAGCTTCCCCAACACACACATAGGGATAGGACCAGACTACACCCCCACTGATGAGTCAACTCAGGAGAAGTATTCACAGCAATTCATGTGGATATGCATGGCTTGAACACCCACACTCACCATACCTGTATGTCACTGGAAGTACTGACTGATGAGCTCAGTCCTAGAGTCAGCTACACCTTCCTTGTCTGCCTCCTCAGCACTTGCCATGTCAGCATTCCCCCTGCCAAGAAGTGGAACCCTCCCAAGCCCAAGCCAGAGGCCCAAAACCCCCCTTCCCAAGCCCAAGACAAAGCCCAGAGACCCCCCTCCAAAACCCATGCCCAACCACCCTATTAATCCCTGAGGTGCCAACATGCCCCCTTGATGCCCCTACCCTGTGGAGGTCATCTAGCAGTCAGGAGTCATGTAGGGACATAAAGAAGAGCCATTTGTGCCTTGTGCACTTTGGACTGGCCAATACTATTTGTACACATTTATTTATTTATTATCATATTTTTATTTTTCTATTTATTATATCTAGGCCAGCCAGTTGTTGGTTAGATGGTAACATACTTGTCTTGCCGTTCTTTCCACATGGCTGTTTTGGTCTTGCCTGCTTTGTTTTGTGTGTGAGTGACAGGTGTGTGTTAGTTGTGCTAGTTGTTGTGTCTGCGCTGAGTGTGGATGTTGCCCTGCCATGTGTCCCGCTGTGGTGGGTGTGTGTTGTGTGTAGGATATGTTTGCGCTTGGAACATGCATGTATGTTGATAAATTGTGCATTGTTTGTGTTGACATGCGAAATGGTGGTGTTGTGTGCCGTTGTGTGGTTGGTATGTGTGTGCATGCATGTAGTGATGGGTATGTCAGAAGCTTTGTGTGTTGTGTTAGCGTGGTATGATGTATGCCTCGTATGGCTGTGTGATTGTGTATATTGATTGTCAGGTGTTGAAGCGTGTTGTTGCATTAGTGTAGTGTCATGTTGTGCAATGTGTTAGCTTGCCATAGCGTTTGTGTTGCTGTGGTTGTGATGTAATTGTGTGAATCGGTGGTGCTGTGTATTGTTGTGTTGGACTGTGCTGGTGCTGTGTGTGTGCAGGTTAGTGTGTGTATTGTACATGTGTTTTGGCCGTGGTGTGTGTAGTATGGGTGTGCATGTGTGTATGTGGGTGTGTGTGTGCATATGGGGGGTGGTTACGAGTGTGTGTCGCCATTGCCTGCCATCCCGGATGTGTATGTTGTGTGTGCATGTGTACTTTGGGTTTTCCCTATGGTGTCAAGTAGGTGTGTGTACTCACGCTTGTTGTAGTCGTCGCTGGTTCCGCAGTCGTTGTTTGAGCAGGAACAGTGGGAGGACATGCAATTCAGGTTTCGTGGCGGCTCCAGCCTGGTATGTGTTAGAGAAGGTGAGTGTCTCCTTTTATAGAGTTGGTTTCCACCGGGGTTTTCATGGTGGTGCGACCACGGTGGAAACCTTGGTGATGTGCAGCTTCGGAATATGTCTGGTGGGAACATGGTGTCCAACGGCTTGAAGGTGGCTACCGCAGTCCATGGCGGCATGACCGCACTGGCGGTACAGGCAGTGATTTGGCTGACTTCTGTTGGGAAGACCGCAGTGGTCATAATTTGGCGGTCTTCTCTGCCATGCCGTCAGCGGTGTGGCTGCAGCCAACATGGCGGTCCTGGTACCGCCAAACTTGTGATGACCCCCTATGTGTAGTAAAGCCTTCATCATCTTAGTGACCTTGGGTGTCTAGAGGGGGTGGACAATCAGTAGAGGGTTTAGGCACCATCCCCAACCCCACTTACCTCTCTCTTCTCTGCTCCTTCCTGTTCCGCCCAGACAGCTAGACCGCTCTCTCTGCCGCTGCATGTGTGTGGTAAAGGCATGCATGCTAAAGGTACGCGTGCTAGACGCATATGCTTGGTAATGATAGTGTGGTAAATGCATAGATTTGCATTTACCATGTTGCAAATGATGTTTAACGCTGTGATTGGCTGGCTGTTGAATGTTAGAAAGTAAACGGCTGCCATTATTGTTCATTGTCAAAAATTGGAGGTGATTTGGTAATAAAGTTGTATAAGCGGACAGCTGAAGGGCATGCTGTCCCCCTAGATTTAGAGAGGAGGTGTCTAAGAGATAACTACTGTGAATATTATAAACGTTTATTGTTGTTGACTAATTTTTACAATCTCGTGGGACTCTCGCTGAGTCATGAATAGTTAAAATGAGTAGATGAGTTCACAATACATTCTATTAGGAGGAATGGATATTGTGATGCTTGTTTTTAAGAGATAGCGTGTAAGATAAGTGCTGTGATCACAGATGTTATAGTTAGGCAATAATATATACATATATATATATATGTATATATATATATATATGTATATATATAACCTACATACATACATACATAACCTATATATAACCCACAGGCAGTCTCCAGTAAGTAGTTATAGTTAGGACCATGTTTCCATAGTAAAAGTGTTTTTTGACTTGCCTATATCTTTATATCTTTCGCGCCATTTGCAAAATGTTCCAAAAAAAAGTGTGCCAGTGATTTTTGTTGCAAATGGAAAGTTTACGCTTTTGCTTATTTGGTGTAAATCTGTTCAGTACTTTTTGAGATATTAAAGGGAAAATAAATTTGTATATCTAGGGATGCGGATCCTTTGCTATGTATTCACGAATAATGACGAGCTCGTCCAGGGAAATGCACAGCTCTGATTGGCTGTCAACACTTCAACCAGGAAGTGTTGGCAGCCACCTTGTAAAAAGTAAAAAAAGGGGCCATGGTAGGGACACCCTGATGCCTCAGCTCTGGTGCTAGGGTTCCAGAGGAACCCCCATAAGCTAAGAAGAATTTGTTTAAAATTTTCACCGCGATCTGCATCAGATCTGGTGACATTTTTCTTTTAAATGAAGCACGGGCTCCTGCGCTTCTTTATTCTGAAGCCCCCGGGTGGGCCATGTCCTGGGGACTATAATAAAAAGAATGAAGGGGGCCCATTTTGGACCCCAAGCCCAGGGGACCACCACCTCCCGGGGGCTCTGTAACATTGGAGGGGTGCTGTGTGGCCCCCCTCAAGGAGCCAATGATGCTCCAGGTCCGGCTTCTGCTATGTCCTGGGGTGCCCACCCCGGGACACAGCTGTTTGCTTTTGCTTGGTGAGAGGTGACACCTTCTACCAAGCAAAAACAAAAAAAGTCCACTTTCTGACAGCAGAAGCTGTCAAACAGCTCCCACTGTTAAAAAGTGGAGTTTTCATCTGTCCTGCCTGCACGCAAATAAAAACATTGCTCCCATAGTCAGGGAGCTGCTATTTAAAGCAACTCCCTGCTTCTAGGAGCAATGCTGGCTTCTGACGGACAAGGGGAGTCGGCTAGGACCAGGGGGCCTTCAGGATCCCCCAGCGGTTCTGTCACTCACTTTCTCTCTCTCCGTCTTCCATCCCATGATGGGTTGAAAAAGAGAGAGAGAGAGAGAGGTGGTAATTCCATGGTCTCTCCATGCAATGACTTAAAAGAGTAAGATCAGCAAGATGTTTGGTACACACGTTATAGTTACATTTGGATGCAGAGCAGAACAGAGTCACTTCTGATCTAATGGTCAAGTTCTTGTATTGTCACCCAGTAGGCTAAAGGTTCAAATTCTAGTAACGCTTGGCAGTGTGTTTGTTTATTTACTAGTGTTTTGACTGTTACACCTTCCTAGTAACCTGTGGCCTAATGGTTAAGGTCACAGATCCTCACACTGACAGTTGAGGGTACCACTCCAGGTGTGTCCATGATGATTTCCCTCCTTTAATTTCTTTTATACTTCAGAAGTTTAAAGTTCATAGTGAAATGTGATCTCATTCTATTTAATTGACAAATATATGTTTCTTTTCAAATTTGTTCAGAAATATCTAATTTTAAGTATATCATCCATCATAGCCTAAACAAAATCTCTGTATCATTGTCATTCTATTTCTCTCTCTCTCTCTCTTACGACCTCTTTCTCCCACTCACACACCCATTCAGACCCTTACGCACCCACTCACAGACCCACTCAGACACTCACAAACCCACTAACAGACCCAGTCAGGCCCTTGTGCACCCACTCACAGCCCCACTCAGACCCTCATGCACCCACTCACAGATCTACCGAGACAGCCTCTCAACCACTCACAGACCCACTCAGACCCCTGTGCACCCACTCATAGACCCACTGACACCCTCATGCACCCACTCACAGACCTGCTAATTCCCCCACAAATTACAGCACTCATGACATATTTGATAACAGCACTGATAATATCAATGTAATATTTGCAGTAAAAAAAGTTATGAACAAACTGTGCATGGCAGGGCGTGAATTCTAGTTACCTTATGGAACGAGTTATAGTTACGTGAGATAACCCTAACTATAACAGGTGAATTTCTACATTTTTGTACGTCTAAAATGTGAGCCTAACTATAACGTCCATCCCTGTAACCTTTGTTTTTTTCAGGGAAGTTACACACACACACACACACATATATATAAAACTTCTACTGGCCTACTGCCGTTATCTTTGGTGCCGTTTGATGAATGTTCATCAAAGTTTTAAAAAAAGTGTCTTATTGGGTCTTGTTGTTCATGGAGTGACCCGTCAAGTGGGGCAAAGAGAAAGGGTGGGTCAAAAATAATTGTGGTTCCCAATGTTAATTACCATAGAGATTTTAGACACACTGCAGCCCGAACCATTGAACAGAATTACCCCAAAGAAAGTTAGCACCCATTTTTGTTATTTAGTATAAATCCGTTCAGTAGTTTTCGAGATGTTAAAGAAAATCTAAATTTGTATATCTAGGTGTATGAATAGTTTGCAAATTCTTCTGATATCGTGTAGAGATCTGGTTGGCTGCCAAACCTTCAACCAGGAAGTGTTGGGAGCTATCTTGGGACTCCGACTCAGTCGGGTCCCAAACAAAAAGACAAAAAATAAAGAAAAGGTGGCAGGGTATACGTACCCCGACCCCTTCGCCTTGGTTCTGAGGTCCACCTGGGACCATGCCAGTGCAAAAAAGCTTTTTATTGTTAAATTTGCTGAGATATAATTGCAGCAATAATAAAAAACAAAAACAAGGCCCAGATTTAAGAGGGCCTAGTGCCTTTCCAACGGCACATTAGCGTCATTTTTTAAAGCTAATGTGGCGTTGGAAGGCCAAAAACGCTGCACCATACTTACAAAGTGATACAATGCTTGCATTGCGCCACTTTGTTACCCCTCTCTCCACATTATGCCTGTGCCAGGCATAATGTATGCAAGGGTGGTGTTCCGTCGCTGGGGGGGCGGGGCAAAAAAATGGTGCAAAGAAATCGAAGAGATTTCTTTGGATCATTTTTATCGGCATTTTGAACATCTGTTAAGGGGAGGCTTCAAAGGGAGGCATCCATTGTTTTCAAAGGGCATCTGGGTGCTTTGCAGGATTAGCATCAAAATATGACACTAGTACCCCAGATTATGGGCAAGGTGCACTGTATTTTAAATAGGGCGCACACATGGTGGTGTTAGAAGGGACGCTAAGAGGCACAAGAAAAGTGGCGCTGCACTAGGTGCAGCGCCACTTTTCATAAATCTGCCCCCAATCATTTTCAACAAAGCCCCAGGGTGGGCCAGGTCGCTGGGGCATAAAAAATAAAGGAGGGGGATGCACAGGGCTCCCCTCCTTTGGCTCTTATGAGCCCCGGAGATCACCACCTCCCTGGGGCTTTTTTGTTATTAGGGAGGGGGGCTGCGTGGCACCTCTCCATATCAGTCCTTGACCCCATGGACCACCACCTCTCTGGGATCTTAAAAATACAAAAGGAGGGGTGCAGCGTGGCCCCCTCCTAGGGCTTACTTATGCCCTGAGGACCACCACCTCCTCAGGTTAACCAAATAATCATGGAGGGGCCCCAGGTACCACCACCTCCCAGGAGCCAATTAAAAAAATGTAAATGGGAGAGGGGCTGCAGGCCCCCGTCCTGGGCCATACACGGTCCACTGACCACCACCTTCCCGGGGCCAGCCCATGTCAATTGAAGGAGGGGTACTGCACAGCCCCACTCCTGCAGCCATTAATGGCCCTGGAGAAAGCCACCCCCCAGGGCCGGCTCCTGCTACGTCCGGAGGTGCCTCCCTTTGGGAAATAGCTGTTTGCTTTTGCTTGGTGGAAGCTGACAGGTCCAGCCACATAAATAACTCTGCTTCCAGTAAGTGAGAGCTGTCAAACTGCTTCCGCTTGCTGGAAGGAGAGTTTTCATCTGTTTCCCTGCCCACAGCCATGCGAGCAAGGAGACAGATGAAAAGGCTGCTCCACCAAGTAGAAAGCTGCATCTCTCTAACAGCTTCCTGCATGTGGGAGCAATGTCAGCTACTTGTAGAAGGTGGGGAACTGGCTGGGACAGCGGGGCCTTGAGGCTCCCCCGCAGCCCCCAACAATGCACAGCAGGTGCCCAGGGTGGGGCCATGGCACCCAGTTGCTAATAGCCGGACCCTGGGAATGAGGTCCCTGGGGCTGATATCGGCCCGGGGAGGGGGGACACGTGCCCCCTCCCCTTTTAGATAATGTATTTGGCCCCAAGGACGTGATGGTCCCCGGGCTCAGGGGGTCTGAAGGTAATTGTAGCTTGTGCCCTTGCCATGAACTGATAGTACATCACTTATAGCATCTTCTATGACATCATGGATAATATAAATGCAATATGTGCAGTAAAATTAATGATTAGAAAAATGTACATTGCAGGGGCACAAGTTATAGCTACAATAGGGCACAAGTTATAGTTGCTTCAGCTAACCGTATCTTTAATTGTTGAATTTGTAGAATTGCTATGGTTTTGTATGTTTAAAATGTGAATCTAACTCTAATGTCCATGTAACACCTTTGGTTTCTTAAGTGAATACTATATATATATATATATATATATATATTTATATATATATATATATATATATATATATATATATATATATATATATATATATATATATATATATATATGTATGTGTGTGTGTGTGTGTACATATATATATATATATTTAAGAAGAGAGAACTCTGGGTAGTCCCAAAGTGTTTAGGTGGAGAGCAGTTCGAGTAAGGAGCACCCTGCAATTCCAGTGACACTCTAGATTTGCTCACCTGGTAAGCTACCATCCAAGCCAACCTGGAATTGCCTTTACTCATACTTTGAATGTATATTACCAGTCCAAAGCTGTAATACTGTGCCTGGAGTGGTAAATGGCTTTTGTCATTTTACAGCTCGGCAAGGATGACACTGTGTCAATCCTATGCTTAAAGACTTTGCTGTACAAATTACATAATACTTTGCCACTATCTAGCTCGGTGTGGAGAGCACTGTGCTAATCCTATGCTTAAAAAATTTGCTAGATAAACAGACATTTGAGGTGAGCAAATCTACAGTGTCGCTGGTGTTGCTTGGGAACTACCCAGAGTTCTCTCTTCTTTTTTGCTTAATTTATGTGTCACTCTTATCCTGAAAGAGCTTTGTTTTGATATAATATATATATATATATATATATATATATATATACAGATATATATTATTTTTTTCTTTTTTGAAAAAAATAAATGTTATAGAGACTTTATAGTTCGATTTTGAATATATACTCTTACAAAACCTTACAAATTCAGCAGAGCTAGTTATAGTTATAGTTATTTCAAGTAACTAAAAGTCTTGTAACAAGGTAACTATAACTCACGCTCCGACCATGCACAGTTTTTAAGTCATGCTAAACAAAAGGTAACATTACCTGTCTTTTTCCTGATCCTCAATCTCCTCGGGAAGTAGGCTAGCATTCACTGGATATTAGGAGAGCAATACTAATCTATATTGAGAAGGTTGCTGAGTTTAGATTATCTACCTCTGTGTTTGGCACAGTAATTTTTTATGTTGCTAAAAGTCGACCGAAAAAGCTATTTTTGACTGCCGGGAGTTTCTCTGAGATGGCATAACCCCACACGCCAGCTCCATATGTGCCTACTGGTAGACATTTGCTTTTATAGAGCTGGACTATCTCCAGCACTGGTTTTTGACCTAACCTTTTGCCAAATTTAAATATAGTATAAATATAGCTGCAATTTCTTGCCCTCTTTGGGTCATTAACCTGTTCTAGCCTCCGTTGGCATCCAATAAAATACCTAAATAATTAAAAGAAGAAACTTTACCAATAGGCCTTCCTCCTATATGGAATGTTCTTGACATGGTATCTTTAGGGCCAAATAACATTATAAAGGATTTTTATTGATTCACCCTGAGTTTAAGTCTGGACAAAAAATCACTAAAACCATGTCAAAGTTTTTGGA
This sequence comes from Pleurodeles waltl, assembly GCF_031143425.1. NCBI lineage: Eukaryota > Metazoa > Chordata > Amphibia > Caudata > Salamandridae > Pleurodeles > Pleurodeles waltl. Next base: position 1,145,361,422 of record NC_090444.1, on the reverse strand, counting down.
GACTGTTTGCTGCACAGGCTAAAAGAACGGCATCATCTGCGTACAGCAATACCAGAACTGCCCTACTGCCAGTTCTGGGGATGTCTTTGCTACAGGCATTTAACTCCTTATCTAGGGAGTTTATGTAAAATAAGAAAAGGAAGGGGGCTAATATGTTATCCTGCCTGACCCCTCTATCCCCATTTATTGGAGCTGAACAGTGCCCACTTCTAGCTGTGGAGTCCCAGTGGAGACACCTCATAAGATCTAATAGTGGCAGATCTATTCCTGCTTGTTCGATCGATTCCCACAACAGATCCCTATCAACTAAATCAAAGGCAGCCATATTCAGGGCCCCTCTCCTGGCCTTGACATTTTTACTCAAAATAAGGTTGAGATTAGGAGCGTATTCTACGGTCCCTTAACCTGGGCGAATGCTACATTGAAATGGGGAAAAAAAGAAATGAGCCTCAGCCCAGGTTTTTAGTTTTTCTAAAATGTCCTGCCCTAGGATTTTCAATGTTGAGTCTATCAGAGAGATTGGGCGATAGCATGCAGGTAAATTCTGGTCTACTTTTTTATAAGTTGGTATTATTACAGATTCTATCCATATGGGGATCAGTCCCACTTTCACTGCAGCCCTCAACATTAGGGCCCATGGGGCCCAGAACTCTATATTTTGCTTCAATAATTCAATGGGCACTCCATCAGGACTGGGGGCCTTCCCATTTGCAGCGTCCATGATGGCTTCAGTTACGGAGGCTAGGTCTAAAGGGTAAATTATCCAATTTTCAGCAGCAGTAGAGGAACACAACCCATGTTTCTCAATGACCACCTCCTCCCTTTTGTCAGGGTTAAAAACCAGAGAAAAGTGATCCACCCACTCTTGTTCAAGGATACAATAGTCAATCTCTATAGATTGTCTGTCTGAAAAAAGGGGTGATTAACTACTTCCCAAAAAAGTATAGTATTTTTTAACTGTGCTGCTTTATTAAGATCCTCCAAAGTCTTTGCCCTGACGTCTTGTTTCCTGCGGTGAAGTGCTTGCTTGTATTTGGCCTTTGCTTTTCTAACTGCCCTAATGTTACGAGGTGTAATTTTAGTAACTGCTTTGAGACTTTTAAAGCTGCAGTACACTCAGGGGTAAACCACATATCAACAAAAGAGAGGGATCGGGAGAATTGAAGGTCCAGTGTACGTACTCCCAATACGACTAATCAATACAAAAAGTACACTGTTCCTAACTCTAGGGTGAACAATTAAAGTTTAGGAGCTAGAGCCCTCACACACCCGAAAGGGTGTCATGCTTCATCATCGGGAAGCTCCTCGTCAGACCGGCTGGTGCAATGTCTGACGGGCTCCCCTTTCGGGGGCTCTTTGCCGGAGATCTTTTTATATATGGGGGCTGCCGTTGAATGAAGAAGGTCAGGCACTCAGTATGGCAGGAGAGTGGAATTTTTTTTTTTAAGATTGATTAGAGACCCCTAAACTAATCTGTTTACTGGCAATCCAAAGGGGTCACGATCAAGATTAAAAACATAATTAAGTGGAAAATTAGAATAATGCTCAACCACTTTAAAAGCCTGGAGTACTGGGAAATTGTCACCTGACCCCTAGGGTCTGGTCAACATGTTTCGCGTAATTGTGGTCGTGAAAGATCCTCTAACGCTTCATCAGGACCTATATCAAACTAGATTTCTCCTGGCTATACATAAAAGATATCACTAACCAATTATGTGAGCACGCCGAGGGTAGGTTTCTCAAATCGAGGACGCCTATTTAAAAAAGCAATAGGCTGGATCGTGCTACTCCCCAAGGGGCCCCCCACACGAAGAGGGCGGGGCGACCTTTTTTTGTTTGAGACTCTTGATGGGACAGTTTACTCAAAATGTAAGTGACTGGTACCTATTTCTCTCACACACATAATTGGTTAGTGATATCTTTTATGTATAGCCAGGAGAAGTCTAGTTTGATATAGGTCCTGATGAAGCGTTAGAGGATCTTTCACGACCACAATTACGCGAAACATGTTGACCAGACCCTAGGGGTCAGGTGACAATTTCCCAGTACTCCAGGCTTTTAAAGTGGTTGAGCATTATTCTCATTTTCCACTTAATTATGTTTTTAATCTTGATCGTGACCCCTTTGGATTGCCAGTAAACAGATTAGTTTAGGGGTCTCTAATCAATCTTTAAAAAACAAATTCCACTCTCCTGCCATACTGAGTGCCTGACCTTCTTGATTCAATGGCAGCCACCATATATAAAAAGATCTCCGGCAAAGAGCCCCCGAAAGGGGAGCCCGTCAGACATTGCACCAGCCGGTCTGACGAGGAGCTTCCAGATGATGAAGCATGACACCCTTTCGGGTGTGTGAGGGCTCTAGCTCCTAAACTTTAATTGTAAACCACATATCACCTACTTGCTTTTTAGGTGGTTTATTAGAGGTGAGACCACTAGATATAGCTTTACAGACCCCATGAAATTGTCCAGAATTTTCTGAGGGTCATCCCCCATGGAAAGACAACCTGAAATCTCATTGGGGTTTGCAATAACCAAGTTATTAAAGAACTTTTTTGGATTTCTGGAACTCCATTTTAAACGTGCCCCCTTGTTTACTGAATAGCTAACAGGGGATATTATCTTGCCAGGTTTACTATAATGGGAGAAGGATTGGAATTTTAAAATCAGTGGATTATGGTCACTGCATGAGAGTAAGCACACCTCAAAGCCCTCAAAATATTGAATCAGGTCCCTCGATAACATGCAAAATGTATTGTGCTGCCATAACCCTTTCCTATGAATGTGGGTAGGCATACTTTTCCATTATCCTGGGCTTCCGATGCAAAAAAAAAAAGATTATATGTGAAAATCAACTACTTTAAAGATTCACCAGAATTCAAGTGTATGAAGTGACCTATATCGTCTTCCTGAAGATTTGTAAATCCACGTGTACGGTCCCCATTTTGCAGGCATTCAGAAATATTAAAATCTCCTGCCTATATAATTGAGGTAATTCTTCCCTCCTTGGCACCATATTCTGAAACTAACTTCCCCAGTTCAGAAATAATGTCAGTCGGATGTGCCGCAAAACAAATTAAATAAAAATTAACTAAAATAATATTCAACCATTGAGTCAGTTTTAAATTTAGAATTTGATAACATGGCCTTGAAATTAATAATTTAGAGTCCACTTCCCTAATAGTACATGCCGCAAAAGTAGCTGGACCCCTTTCCCTCTTCTCGCGACAGATGAATTTGCATTGCTGCAAAAAGATTTACACACATTTATGGCTAAGTTATTGGTTGCCCAAGTCTCCTGACAGCGGATTATATCAAATTGCCTCACAAAAGACAGGATGTCCTCATTTTGTAATTTATGGTGGATCCTCACAACATTACATGACAAAAGCAACATACTCCGACCATCCTTATTAATGTTCAATAATTGAGTATTCAGTCTTTGCCCATTCAGTAAATGATTGTCTGTGTTATGAGCAATTACCACTGAATCAGATAAGGCAGATACTATTCTGATCTCCCTTGAACCTAGTCAATCATTGGCTTCCATATCAGACAGGGCCATATATCTATTTGAGAGTGGCAAAAAACAATGTTGTTCCCTTCTGTTATAAAAGTGGTTTGAAACAGTAATCCAACTCCCCCCTGGAGTGGGTAAATCTAAATGCCTACAATAAAGCCAGGCCTTTTCTTGCTTGGGCCAAAATATTCCCCACGATTTTAAGATTACGGAAGTTTACAATGATAGTGTTGCTTTGATAATCCCTTTTAAATGTGCAATACCTGCAACTCACCGAAGAAAAATAATCTAATTGCCTTGGTCCCATTGATAATTTACATTCTGATTTAACCAAAACAAGACCTTGTTTCTAAGGGACCATAACGGTTCTGTAGAGCCAGCCGGCAACCGTGGTACATTTGTCAAGGTGATGACATAAGAGTGTTAGCGCGCCTGGTCATTAGTAAGTAAACTTACAAGGGGACGCGTTTAGGTCGATGAACCTTTTGATTCGCAAGGAGTATCCTAGCTATTTAGTAATCGACGACCATCAAAAATCAATACATGAATCAATAACCAATAGGCAAAATATTAATCATCAGTGAAGAACGTCAACATCTCATAAATAACCACAACTCAATTAAATGTTTTATCAATTTTATTTCCCTATTAGCTACAATACTAAGTCATAAGGATTATTCAAACTGACCATCAATAATCTAATCAGAACTTGAAAAACATACATTCTAATGACTCAATATAAGGCAATAATGATGAAAATGTTAACATGAGTAGCAGAGTTCAGCAAATCAGTCCATCAATCATTTGTCACTGGATATGTCTATGTCTCAGATTAGGAACCCTACCTAACCCAGATTAGCATTGGCATGTGCGACTTCATGCGAAAACAGTTTAAAACGTGAATTTTGAAAATCATCTAGCTAGGAGAAAAACTATAAAACAGGGCAGTTGGTACCTAGAAAGCAAAGGCACAAAAAGTCAATCAGTCACATTGTCATAGCTACCTATCCATGGTATGGATCAGCAACAAAGTCAGTCTTCGTCTTCAGGTCATCAAATTGATCAGCAACACATCAGGCTCTCAAGAGCATGAGCCCAAGGACAGCGTTTCGCATCAATTTCAGCAAAGGTTTCTCCCGATCATCTGCCTCTAACATCTCCCCATCAGTTCGCTCTCTAGCATCTGAAGTTTTCTCCCTTTGTCACAACAATATATTAAAGTTACCAAGCCTATCTCCCAAATCCTAATTGGTGAATTAGTCACCATATATGACGCTGTCCAATAATTTCTATTTTACAAATTCATGAATTCTAATATTACGTCGTTCTCAGGGTGTCAATTGGTTTACTGTACAATGTCCTCATCATCCGGCTCATCAGGTATTGAAAATGTTGCATCTTCTTCTTCAGTCAGTGTCTCTATTGTTCGAGTCCTGGGAAAGAACATCTTGTCTGCTTTACACTGAATTGGTTACATACTCTAGTCTCTTATCTCCTGTCCGTCGGTTCACTGCAGAATATTCTAGCTAAACAAATTTTATTAACACAAGTGGTTCAGGGTCAGTTCAACACATCAGCTTTCTACAATGCATGATTATTCAGCTTCTGCATGAGACCTGGCAAAACTAGGTCACAACTTCGGCTAAGTTAGCTCTACAATACAATGCACAACATACGTTATATAGCTCAATATGACATATTACTACTTTATTATTATGCATTTTCAACATTTTCGCATATTTTTAGTCATTTTAGTATAATTCGTGAATTTTGGTAGCCCCTCTCCATAGGCACACTTTCAAACGTGCCCTTTATTTTTCTACATTAATTTTATCTACAATTTATTATTATTATTGAAAATGCAGAAACACTCATTAATAATTTTAATTAACATATCTGCTTCAGCAATCCCTCTTCTGATTACTAAATATGTCATCACATTACCTTTACCATCATTATTTTCATAATTCACTCTCCTCAGTATTTTGTCTCCTTCTCAAATCTTCCCTATAAATTCTTTCCCGGTTTCGTTCTCCCTCCTCCGATCATTTTTAGACCTTTTCAGTTTAATCTAATGACATAATTTACATAAACCGCATAATCCTAATATGCAAGCAATTACAATTAATATTCCCTGTATGATTTTTAATAATACCCCTTTCCAAATGTTACTAAGCCAATTTCCCACTGAATCAAATCCTTTTCCAACCTTTTCCCAAACACCTGGTTCCGTCAATTCTTTCAAATCCTTACTCAATCTGTCCTTCGGTAGAAGGATGTCTAAAGCAGGCTATTCTGAAGCGTCATAGCTCTATCCGCAGCTAATTCTGTATCTATCAGGAGTATTGCCCCTGTACAATTTGTCAGCATGTTATCCACAATAGTGGACAACGTTTGTATCTTGATGACTCCCAGTGAAGAAATCACTGCACCAAATATATCTCCCACAATAGCAGAAAATGTTTCCCTCTGTCGCTCATGATGTAATTCAGTCAATTTTGTAAACTTATTTAAGTCATCTATCTGATAAATCTTTGGGAAAACTAACCCCAAATAACATGTCCCATACCATGCTCTTCGAAGACGATGATAAGCATTAAGTCTACAAATATAATAGATAACAGGAATCACAGGGTCCTGACCATTCAACATAAAAGTCCATTTACTCTGAAACAAAAACACATGCCTGCTTTCACTCGTTCCCACAAATGAAGTGTCAGTGCGCGATTTTGGCCTCTATATACAAACCTTCCCTACATGTAATGCATGTAATGCTAATTTTCCTTGTGTTTTGATTGCAGTGTAAGCATAATCATTCTTATAAGTCCTTTTCTCTAAGCATTTTTCTAATTTTTCTTTCAATGCCTTTCTTCTGTCAGCAGTATGCCCTATGAAGCTCTTTTCTAAAGGTGTAAGCAAGCACGTAAGATTATTTCTATGTGCATATGCAGTTCGAAATGTTAGTGTAGGCTCAAAGAATCCTCTATCAAATACTATATCATGATCCTTAGCTACTCTACTCAGATATCTAATAATTGGAACAAACGAAAACACCATGTCATAATTGGAGTAAAAATACTGTGTATACTCTTGATTATAGAACCTTGTTAGTAGCAGACTACAGCTTATTCTGTAAGTTAGCAGTAAGCTATGGTATGTAACCCCTTCTACTGATGAAGGAATTTGTGTACACACAAGACAATCCCTTGCGTCCATCGTTTCAACATACTCACTCAACAAACGATAGAAAACATTAGAAGAAAGCTCTCCTGGAGCATTAGTATATTCATGCAAATACTTCTCAACTAATTTAAACCTCTCTAAAGCTGTTAGTCTAGTAGTTTCAGGAACAGAAGCACGATTGGCTCCTTCGTATCAAGAACAGACATTCCCACAATCACTACTATAAACAAAATCCCACACATAATCACCAATCCAATGCTCATATATTTACAGCGCCTAGCATTCCTAATTTCATTATTTAACTCAACCATGATCTGTAAAGAATCAGAAAGTAGAAGAAACTCTTCTATAAGATACAGTAAAAATCTCACAGTTTCAGTTTCACATCCAGGAACCCTTCTCCTTGTCAAAATAGATTAGCAGCTTGTCACATCCGGTTTTATGTCAATCAGGTTATCAATGTCTCTTTCGGTTTTATTTTCAACAGTCTCTTTATTTCAGATTGGTTCAACAATTCAGCTTCTTGTTCACCTTCAGGTTACATCAAAGTACTGACTCGGAACCTCTCTATCAAAACAAAAGGACATAAACTTATGTTGCCATTCATTAGTAGTTCCATACGCCCATTTAGGACCTGCGTAATGCCGACTTGCTATTCTCTTTCTTTTCAACTTTCAATCACCACTTATTTCTCCTTCACTCAATTCTTCTTTTTTCGTAGTATCTACCTCTTCCTCTATTGTTTCATTTATGACTAATTCCTTTCTTTTTCCTACTTGTGACTCAGGCCAATTATCTCCTTTTCTCAATCCTTCTGTCAATATTCTTCTCAGGATTGGACTCTTCTCTTTCTCTATGGTGTTTTCTCTTGATGGACCTACAACTGGCTCAGGAGGAGTCGGATCACCTTGACCTTATCCGTCTCAACTCTTTCCCCCTCTTGGTCTGGCACTTGCTCTGTTTGCTTTTCAACACCGTCTGCTTCTGGGAGAACCCCTGCTGGACTAGGCTCTTCTGATGTATCCGTTGAGATTGATCCTTCCGCACCCTCCTGTAATTCTTCACCTTCGCCTCTGACAGGGGTAATAGAACCATCTTTCAAAAGCTCTTGTTCAATTTCAGGCTCACCTGGTTCTTTTTCTGGCTCAGGTGCGAAAACCTGTTTCACTGTTGTTGGTGCTCTCAACAACACTTCTTCATGATCCAGTGGACATGCCGCTTTCTTTGTATGACTCACGTGTATCCAGTTCGGGAGTCCTGCACACTTCACAGCTGTTGTCAGCCAGAACCTTGCAGTAGTCCAAGTAGTCCAACACCATTTCATCTGTAAGATTAACAAGTGCATTTACTGGAACTGCTGGTAATCTCATTGCTCTGCCCATGAGGATTTCATGGGGCGACAACCCTGTCTTCCTGTCAGGTGTATTTCTCATTGATATCAACACCAAAGGCAATGCATCTGGCCAGTTCAGATTCGTAGCTGCACACATCTTTGCAATTCTTGATTTCAAGGTATCATTCATCTGCTCCACTAGTCCTGATGCTTCAGGGCGGTAGCTACAATGCAACTTCTGCTCAATGTTTAGTGCTGCACATTAGAGTTTAATCACCTCATTGTTGAAGTGAGTTCCCTATCTGATTCTAAAGAGATGGAAACCTGAAACGTGGTATCAACTCCCTGAGCAACAACTTTGCTACTCCTTCTTGTGGGGTATGCTTCAATCCAGTGACTAAAAATGCACACAATCACCAACACGTTCTTCAAGCCTCCACACGCAGGCATCTCAATGAAATCCAATTGCATTCTGCTGAATGGACCTACTGCTCTTCCAATGTGGCTCAAATTCACCACTGTCCCGTTTCCCACGTTTAGCTGCTGACAAATTATACAGCGATGTTGGAAATGGGGTCTTTGGTTGGCAGTCAGGTTACCCCCTGTCCAATGAAGGACCTTCACTCTAGTCAGGGTAGGTCACACACAATCCAAATTATCCTGTGCCCACCCTCTGGTAGCTTGGCACTGAGCAGTCAGGCTTAACTTAGAAGGCAATGTGTAAAGTATTGGTGCAATAAATCATACAATAACACTATATAGCACCACAAAAATACACCACACAGTGTTTAGAAAAATCTATAATATTTATCTGGATATCTGCAGATCAAAACGATGAAAGATGCAATAAGAAATTGTAGAGATATCACTGAAAAGTGATATGAAGTGTCTTAAATCTTTAAAAAGCAAACAAAGTCTCTTTCAAGCACAAAGTACCTGGTTTGGAGTGTAAAATCTCTGCAGAGGGCCGCAGAGGAGGAGATGCGTGGAAAATGGTGTGTGCGTCGGTTTCGCCCCTTCACACACGGACTTGCGTCGTTATTTTTCATGCGGGGAAGACGTTGCATTGATTTCCGGCACACGGACAGTCTCCTCTGTGGGTCGCGGGGTTTTCAGACGCCCTGGGGTCTGAGCGTGGAATCCTGGGCTTGTTGTCCGGCTGCGCGTCGTTCCGATGGGCTGTGCGTGGAATTTTCTCCCTCACGGCAGGCGCTGCGTCGATTTCCTCTCTGGAAGTCGGGCGGCGTTATCCAGACGGGCCGGGCGTCGAAGTTCCGGTCAAACCGCAGGCGCCGCGTCGATCTTTTCCTTGCGAGCGGCTTCGTCCCAGGTCAGAGTGCAGTAAATTTTTCAATGCGGAGCAAGCTGTGCATTGAATTTTGCGCCGCACAAGGAGTCCAGCTGAAAGAAATAAGTCTTTTTGGTCCTGAGACTTCAGGGAACAGGAGGCAAGCTCTATCCAAGCCCTTGGAGAGCACTTCTGCAGCAAGGCAAGAGTTCAGCAAGGCTGCAGGCCAACAGCAAGGCAGCAGTCCTTTGTAGAAAGCAGTCAGGTGAGTACTTTGGGCAGCCAGGCAGTTCTTCTTGGCAGGATGCAGGTTCTGGTTCAGGTTTCTTCTCCAGCAAGTGTCGGAGGTGGTAGGGCAGAGGGCCTGTTTTATACCCAAATGTGCCTTTGAAGTGGGGGAGACTTCAAAGAGTGGCTTAGAAGTGCACCAGGTCCCCTTTCAGTTCAATCCTGTCTGCCAGGGTCCCAGTAGGGGGTGTGGCAGTCCTTTGTGTGAGGGCAGGCCCTCCACCCTCCCAGCCCAGGAAGACCCATTCAAAATGCAGATGTATGCAAGTGAGGCTGAGTACCCTGAGTTTGGGGTGTGTCTGAGTGAATGCACAAGGAGCTGTCAACTAAACCCAGCCAGACGTGGATTGTAAGGCACAGAAAGACTTAAGTGCAAAGAAATGCTCACTTTCTAAAAGTGGCACTTCTGGAATAGTAATATTAAATCCAACTTCACCAGTCAGCAGGATTTTGTATTACTATTCTGGCCATACTAAATATGACCTTCCTACTCCTTTCAGATCAGCAGCTACCACTTCAATAATGTATGAGGGCAGCCCCAATGTTATCCTATGAAGGGAGCAGGCCTCACAGTAGTGTAAAAACGAATTTAGGAGTTTTACACTGCCAGGACATGTAAACTTACACAGGCACATGTCCTGCCTTTCACCGACACAGCACCCTGCCCTAGGGGTTACCTAGGGCACCCATTAGAGGTGACTTTTATGTAGAGAAAGGGGAGGTTTAGGCTTGGCAAGTACTTTTGAATGCCAAGTCGAGGTGACAGTGAAACTGCACACACGCCTTGCAATGGCAGGCCTGAGACAAGGTAAAGGGGCTACTTAAGTGGGTGGCACAACCAGTGCTGCAGGCCCACTAGTAGCATTTAATCTACAGGCCCTAGGCACATATAGTGCACATTACTAGGGACTTATAAGCAAATTAAATAGTCCAATTGGGTATGATACAAAGTCACCATGTTTAAAGGGAGAGAGCATATGCACTTTAGCACTGGTTAGCAGTGGTAAAGTGCGCAGAGTCTGAAAGCCAGCAAAAACAGTGTCCAAAAAGTGGAGGGAGGCAGGCAAAAAGTTAGGGGTGACCACCCTAAGGCATGTCAGCTCTAACAAGCGATGACATACTGCCTCTGCTGCCTGCCTAAACTTAGGATTGAACCAGTCGATCTTGAACAATCGGACCATGGCATCCCTCCCAATGTGTGCCTGTCCGTGGTAATATCTGGCCATTTGCAACAATAAACTATTGGGCAGGACCATCTAACCCTCCTCAGAAACCCAAATTTCATCAGGTCTTTGGACACATTTTAGTTTGGACCAAAGTCGTTTCTCTTCCTTTTCAACATTATTTTGCAGTGTTTTCAACTCTTCCACAGTATCAATCACTTTCAATGCAAAACTTGTACATGTGTTACCTTTTTCTGACATAAGGACCCACTTGTCTGTGAACGATAAACAGTTCAATGCGCAAAATCTTGCGACTTGATTATGTTGTGTCTTTTGATGTGCACTGCATTTCACCACAGCAATTTCTTCAGGTAACTGTATTGCATACAGTAATTCCTTTATTCTGTCGCCATTTCTTACTGGTGAACCAATAGGGGTCAGGAACCTCTTCGTGACCACAATTGACCAAAACCATGAACAATTCCAAATACATATTGGCTATCCGTATAGATGGTGACTCTCAATCTTGCAGATACATGGCATGCTACCAATTCTGCTACTTGTGCAGACTATGCACCTCAAAGCCAAGAAGCTTCTAAAGTACCTGTAATCGTGCACACAGCATATTCTGCTCTCAATGTTCCTGTACCACCTCTTAGACATGAGCCACTAACAAAGACAATTTGGTAATTTTCTTCCAATCGGGTATATCTGATATCTGGTCTGGGTTTTGTGCATAATTCAGTTACCTCAAGACAATCCTGCTCAATGTCTTCTTCCTTTTCAATTTCAACAGTATCACTTGGAAGCAATGTTGCCGGGTTTAGCACTGTACATCTTTTCAATGTTACATATGGAGCACCTAGAATGCTTGTATCATACCTTGTCAGTCTGGCACCAGTCAAATACTGTGTTTCTGTCCTTGTCAGTAAAATCTCAACAGAGTGAGGTACCATTACTGTCAAAGGGTATCCCATCACCACTCCCTCACACTGTGATAGGCTTTGACCAACTGCGGCAACCGCACGCAAACAACCTGGTAAGGCTGCTGCGAGTGGGTTCAAGATAGCTGAAAAATAGGCTACTGGGCGATAAGCACCTCGAGGAACCTGTGTCAAGACAGACAAAGAACAAGCATCACGTTCATGACAAAACAATATGAATGGCTCCGTGTAATCAGGCATTCCCAACTCTGGAGCTCTGCACAAACTCTCTCTCAACTCAGTAAATGCTTTCATCTGATCCTGATCTAAGGTAATGGGATCTGTAACATCCTTATGTGTCAGCTGCTGCAACGGTTTGGCAATCTCAGCAAAGTTCTGAATGCACTGACAACAATAACCTACCATTCCCCGAAACATTCTGACAACTCTCTGTGAAGTCAGGGGACTTCTCTGCAATATCATTGGAATCCTTTCTCCGGAAATTCTCCTCGACCCTTTCTCAATTTGGTGTCCCAGATATTTCACTGATTTCTGACAGTACTGCAATTTCAAAGGTGACACTTTATGTCCAACCTTTCCCAAGTGACTCAATAGGGCAATCAAGTGGTATTTACACTCATCCCTCATTTTGGATGCATCAGTAAGTCATCAATGTACTGCACCAGAGTCGATTGGTACGGTAATTCCAATGACTCCAGATTCTTTTTCAAGGTCTGGTTGAACAGAGACGGTGACTCTGTGTACCCTTGAGGAAGCCTGTACCACCTTTAGACTCTGTCTAGGAATTTGAAACTAAAAAGAAACTGACTATCTTCATGGAGAGGCGCAGAAAAGAAAGCTTGTGACAAATCAACCACTGTGAACCACTCTGCATTGCATGGGATCTGAAACAATATTACTGCTGGGTTCGGCACTACAGGACAACACTTGACCACCAGGTCATTCACTTTTCACAAATCTTGCACAGTTCATACTTTCCCACTTTCTTTAGGCCCATTATCAGTGAATTACATGGACTGCTCAACACTTCCTTCAAAACCCCTTGTTTAAGAAAATCTCTGATTATCTGCGCCACTTTCATCAGAACATCCTGTGCCATATTATACTGTGGAAGCTGCAGGAACACTACATTCGGCTTCAAAGTGATCTCAATCGGCTCCACTTCCTTGATCAATCCCACTTCTTTACCTGTCAGGTCCCACACATTTTCCTATACTGTTCCCTGTAAATCTGCATGCAATTCTTTCACAGTAAACATCTGGAAAAACTCAATCAAAGGGTACTCTTCATTAATGTTTTTATTCTCAGTTTCAGGAGCTTGTTCTTCCTCATCAGAACTATTCGTCTGAACCTCTATTCCAGCAGTTGAAAAACTAATCGAACATCTGGTCTTGCACCACAAGTCCCTTCCCAGTAGAGATATTGGACTTGAGTCACAAACTACAAATTTATGCAGTCCCTGAAAATTGCCAATCTCTACCTGTACTGGATCTGTGATCAGATTTATCAACTGTCTATTCGCTATCCCAACAACCTGTGCTGTTCTTCCTGAAAGAAGTAAGTTCAACACTCCTGCACTCCTCACTGTAGAGCGTTTAGCTCCTGTATCCACTAGAAATGAGACCCTATGATCTGTCACCTTTCCTTTCACAAAAGGTCCTCTCTGATCTACCTCTAGGGATGCTGCAAGCATACATGTCTCCTCATCCGAACTCTCACAAATCCATTCGTCGTTTATTCCATTCTCACTATATAATGGGAATTGGTGCACTGTGTTACTACTTCTGTCTTGTCTCTGTCCTGCTGAGTAAGCATCATCTGTTGCTGTTCCATCGGTGCTTGAGGTATCTGCATTTCTGTCTAAGTACCATAGGAACCTGCTGCTGCATTGCTGCAACTGTGTCATTTGTGCACGAGGCAGTTGCATCTGCTGCATGGGTTGAAAGTTCTGCACTTGATTCATGTTATTCTGAAAATTCGGATTCAGTCTTCTCATTCTAGAGACTTTCACAGTTTGAAATGTATTGACATCACCACTTTGCTGAACGACACCATCCTGCACCATCATCGGACATTCCCACTTCCAGTGTCCCCCTTTTCCACAAGGATGACACAGCAACATCTTTTTCATCCCTTGCACATCATTCTGAACCACTACAGTCCTCAAATCCGGACCATGATTCATGTTGATTCAGCGACCCCTACCTCTCGCTTGGGGTTGGAACATGACAGTTCCCTATTGTTGCTGTATCTGTTGCGGTATCTGTTACACTAAAGCTCCCTGCACTCCATTTTGAGCTGCCTTAATCTGCATCACCATCGCCTTCTCCTTCAGCTTTTTCTGCTTCAGTTCAATCTCATCACTACAGTGTTTCTCATACTGCAATACCTCATCAATCGGCTTCACTTGCCAACAAATCAAATGACTCTTAATCATCTGACCCATTTCAGGTCTCAATCTTTCCACGAACCTGAACACAAAGTGTAGCATGTCTTTCGGCTCAATCGCTTCCTTGCCACTGTACTCCTTGAACGCTTTCAGCAACCTCTTATAATAGGTATGTATTGACTCCTTGACTTCCTGCACGTTCCTGTCAATTCTCACCAATCAATAATATTTTTAGTTGAGATTCTCGTCTTCAGGAACTCAATCACCTTATAATAATGTTTCATCACTTCAGGTGATGGTGCACCTGGAACTCTTTCCCTTTCTGGTTCACTCGTCGGCCAATCCACTGCTCTCTTGCACTCAACCCACAAATCAGCTGGCACTACTATCTCCAACAGAGTATTCAAGTCTTCCCACAGACATTTCAAAGCTTCACAAATGTATCTGTCTGCTGGTACCACTCATCTGGTTTCTCTCTCAGTTTTGGATAATCATTTGTGAATGACAGAATATCACTCCTGTGCCATGGAACATGAACAAATTGCTTTCCTGGAATTTCCCTCATTGATAACATTTTTACTGGATCTTTTTTTCTTTCTGAACACTTTCAGACCCTTCCTATGAATCTCCTTTCCATGTATCCTTCTTCTTTGCCCATCTGCCTTCCCACTTCTCTAATGCTCCCCAAATCTGAGCACTCAGCAATAATTCTTTGAGATGTGCTTTTATCCCAGCTGACCTCATGTGTTCAAAGTCTTTTTCCTCAAAATCTAACCTGTAGCTTTGTTTCAAATGCTTCATTTTCTCAATTTCTATGCCATGTTTATCTGCAAGATCTGCCAATTTCTGATGTATCGTGCCCACTTCTCTCGTAATTCTTTGACACAAGTATCTCAGCACTTCTTCGGTATAGGATTCTAACCTATTCACTCCCATTGACCCTTCAACTAGTTCGGTTATTTTGGTAGCCAGCCTTACACGATCAATCTGCTCTTCCCCCATGGATGTATTTTGAGGGGAATTCAAATTTCTAACCACTCATTTAACTGCTGTGCTGTTAATCCCTGTAATGAAATATTACTCGTGTTCGGCAATGGCACCTGTTGTACCACTGCACCTGGAGTTTGCCGTGTCAAAAGCTTCAAACTCTGACTAACACTGGAAGTGCAACAAGTGGACTAAGGTCCATTAATGGGCTAGATCCATCAAAGGTCTGCCCCATAGATGATATTACCTGCACATGATCTCTCACCCCCCTCCTCATGAGGCTTTGCGACATTTCACCCTGTTCTCCTCCTCGGCTTCTTTTGTGCAAACAATGGTACTGCTGAACCAACAGTAATTGGCAGCGATATCGCATCTGGTGCCGCTCTGACACCCGCATTTTGTGGAAGGGCTACTCCCATATTCTGATTTATCACTGGTGTCACATCTGAGTGTGTCCTTGTCATTGGTGTGAATTTCAGCAACCCCTGTGGCTGTGCCTGAGGCAACAACATTGGAGTCAGTTCAGTCTGTACTAGCATCGGCCTCGGAACCACTTGCTCTGTAGGCACCACTAAGTTCGAAGTTGTCTCGAGAATTGGTACCTCTGGATAAATTCTCTGTACTGGTGGTGGGTGCATCCGTGTCTGGACTATCGATGTAGTCACTGCATTAGGAGTACTCTGTACTACCCCTTGTACCTGTCCATTATCTGGTTGTACTGGTCCCCCTGTCCCGACACTTGAGCTGGGGCAGTTGGAGCAGAACTAGCACTTGGACCCCCTTCATGTATCGTATATGGTGGAGGTTGGTCCCTCAACACTTGAGTAATAAGATCCTCAACATCTAAATCTTCTTCTTCCACATAAGTCTTTTTCTTCTTCTTACCCCCTGATGAACTCTTACCACTCTTGCTAGTATCCTCTTTCCCTTCTGACTAATTTTCCTCTGTAATAGCAGGAAACAACTTAACACCCTGCAAGGTCTCAGGTCTCCACCTTTTTTGTTCCCAATCCCATCTTTTCTCTGCTAAAGACTTCTCTACCTTCCTTATTCTCCTATGAAATTTAAGTTCTTGCTGCTGTCTTGCTATGAGCTCCCGAACCGCTAATGCCTCAAACTGTGCTGGTCTCGGAAGTGGCTTCGTCTCTTATAACGTCATTCGCAACTGATCCAAAATTCTCAAATTAAACGTTCCATGCTCTGGAAATGCTAAAACTCCCTGTTTCTCTGTCAATTTGCACCACTGCTTTAACCAAAGACATGGTGCGACACCTTGCTCCTCCATCACAATAACTGCAGGAGAATTTTCTGGTGGGGTCGGCTCCCCCACTGTTGCCTTAATGTATGTATTGCCCTTCATGGCACTCCTAAACGCTTTGAAAAACTTCATCTTCTCAGGTGTATTTATTCAATTCAATAGGGAAATGAATTTTACTCCCAAGATTCCCTTCACCCGCTTTCTCAACCAATTGTCTCTTATGGACGGCTGCCAATCCGCTCGCAACTCTTCTCACTAACCAACCTATCCTAGCGCGGCTCACTCTGACGTCATACTCACACACTGCAGCTGACAAAGTCTTGTGGCTCGTCCTCCTAATCTTTAACTCACACAGAACTAATGCAAAATTATTGCGAGCACTAACCAAAAAACAATAACCAAAAACAAATCAGCTGGTTTACTACAGGAAGGTACACAATCGCTTCAGAGACCTTACGGATTTTCACTGATGGCCCTTCCGCTCTTGCAGCTATTTCTCTTTCTCAGTCTCCCACATTGGCAAGTAAAATCCGACCCACAAATTTTACTCTCAACTGATCAACGGGTCTGTCCTGGTGCACATAGGACTCGCCAAATCTCAGTCAAACTTTTCTCTTACTCACTTAATTAACATACCGACTTGTTGACCACGCCCGATCAACCTACTAAACCAGACAGATTACAAAATAAACCCAAGTGTCTCCTACACTTGTCAATATACTCTGGAGTCTTAGACCACGCATCGTCCGTACATTACCAGCAACCACATGGACAATTTTTTAGCACAAACCGCCACACACATATGAAGTTTGACGATTTCCCTACTTTCATACTGCGGAGTATGCACACTCTTACGAAACTTCAACTGGAGTGCGCAGACTCCCTACTTTTCTCACGTATATCACAATTCACCTGCGATCTGCATAAGCCTTTGCAAGCGCAACTTACCACTTTCACTCTATCACTTAAGACGCTGAGAACATACCCAGCTTTACTAGCAGGATCCAGGACCTGGGAAAGTCATTTCTGGGCTTAAGGGGACATCATCTTCGCTACAATTGCCATTTCAGAAAACATACTTCAAATCTCATTAAATGAATAACTAACCCTAATTTAAACTACCACCATAACCATCGGTCACCACATAACTAGTTCTCGAAGTAACTAACCAAAAACTGTCAGTGTGCCAGATCCTTAGTAAGTAAACTTACAAGGGGATGCGTATAGGTCAATGAACCTTTTGATTCGCATGGAGTATCCTAGCTATGTAGTAATCGATGACCATCAAAAATCAATACATGAATCAAAAAACAATAAGCAAAACATTAATCATCAGTTAAAAACGTCAGCATCTCATGAATAACCACAACTCAATTATATGTTTTATCAATTTTATTTACCTATTAGTTACAATACTGTCATGAGGATTATTCAAACTTTATTCAATCCACTCAGTATTAATTCATTGGTGACCACCAATAACATAATCTAATCAGAACTTGAAAAAACATACATTCTAATGCCTCAATGTAATCCAATAACGATGAAAATGTTAACATGAGTAGCAGAGTTCAGCAAATCAGTCCATCAATCATTTGTCACCTTATATGTCAACGTCTCAGAATAAGAACCCTACCTAACCCTGATTAGCATTAGCATGTGGGACTTCATGCGAAAACAGTTTAGAACATGAATTTCGAAAATCATCTAGCTAGGAGAAAAACTATAAAACAGCGCAGTTGGTACCTAGAAAGAAAAGGCACAAAAAGTCAATCAGTCACATTGTCATAGATACCTATCCATTATATGGAGCAGCAACAAAGTCAGTCTTCGTCTTCAGGTCATCAATCGATCAGCAACACACCAGGCTCTCAAGAGCATGAGCCCAATGGCAGAGTTTCGCATCAATTTCAGCAAAGGTCTCTCTTGATCATCTGCCTCTAACATCTCCCCATCAGTTCTCTCTCTAGCATCTGAAGTTTTCTCCCTTTGTCACTACATTATAATAAAGTTACCCAGCATATCCCCAAAATCCTAATTGGTCAATTAGTCACCATATATGATGCTTTCCAATAATTTTTATTTTACAAATCTATGAATTCTAATATTACGCCGTTCTCAGGGTGTCGATTTATTTACTGTACGATGTCCTCATCATCCACCTCATCAGGTATCGAAAATGTTGCATCTTCTTCTCCAGTCAGTGTCTCTATTGTTTGAGTCCTGGGAAAGTACATCTTGTCTGCTTTACACTGAATTGATTACATACTCTAGTCCCTCATCTCCTGTCCGTCGGTTCATTGCAGAATATTCTAGCTAAGCCAATTTTATTAACACAAGTGGTTCAGGGTCTGTTCAACACATCAGCTTTCTACATTGCATGATTATTCAGCTTCTGCATGAGGCCTGGCAAAACTAGGCCACAACTTTGGCTAAGTTAGCTCTACAATACAATTGAAAACATAAAGTATATAGCTCAATATGACATATTACTACATTATTATTACACATTTTCAACATTTTCGCATATTTTTAGTCATTTTAGTATAGTTCGTGAATTTTGGCAGCCACTCTCCATGGGCACATTTTCAAAAGTGCACATTATTTTTCTACATTAATTCTCTCTACAATTCATTATTATTATTCAAAATGCATAAACACTCATTAATAAATTTAATTAACATATCTGCTTCAGCAAGGGCATGCAGCAGGGAGAAGATCAGTCGTCACCAAGGATGCTGATTTCATAGCTTTATTTCCACCCTGGCTCTCTGAATGTGATGCAGAGGCTATAGGACTATTATCCTGGAATGAGGGTTGCATGGGTTAACCAGGAGTAATGGTCGAGTTCACAGTACCAGACCCACCATGTTTACTAACTTCCATGATGCCAATTGGAACTCACGCAAGCGATTGTGAAAGCTGTGGGGACAGAGTTGCTGGAATTACAGGGGAATGTAAGGTGGGCAGATCAGCAGGGTATTGGGGTTGTTTTTTTTTTGTTGGGTTAGGTCGCCACTGTCTGGATTTAACTAGTTGAGTGAGGTAAGCCCGTAGAGAGGCACGGCGACCATGAATAGGTCTTAATTTAGTGTCCATCAAATCACTGAGATGGATCCTTAAGAACTCCCATGCATCAGCACTTGGAGGTGGCAAAACTACTGTGTCAGGGGAGCCAGTTATTCTCAGAGCCTGTTGTGATTTTCATGGTTTAGGATTAACCACCTTCTTAGAATGCTTAGAAAGTGGACCCCCATTCGATTGATTCAAGGCAGAAGCCAGCTCGCCCAATGAGCCATGTCTCTCTGGCAAATCTGAAATGGGCTCTCAAGGCCAGTTCCCATAAGTCCATTTGATTACTTGATGGTATAAGTTGGATCGTCAGCACTTAGCATTACATCTAGTACTGACGGAACTGTTAAAGACGATTGGGATATAAGAAACTCATTTGCCGTGAGCAAAAGCGACGTTTTGCGAGTTTTATTTCATTTGTTACCAAATCCACCACCCTCACCAGAAAGGTGTCAATGGTTGTACATGGGGGTTTGGATTGTATGTCGAAATTGCTTGCCATATTTGCCACCCTTTTCCCCATATTGTCAAGGGTATACAAAAGATGATAGAAAATAGCAAAGAAAATTTGGAGTCACAAATATCCTTAGCTGTAAGCCAGAAAGTGCAAAGCCAAGAGGGTAAGCCCAGCCCGGCCTCTGTTGGGCTATGACATGCTAAGACGGGACTGTCTTGGCCTGGTCTTTGCCCGGGCCAACGCCCGAGTGTGTCCCGTGGTGTAGGAAGCCCCTCGGAGCTCTACAGTGAGAGACACCTCATGTCCCGCCTCCAGCAGCCGGTGATCAGGTGTGCAACTCACAGTCCCTGTTACAAACAGCAGCAACGTTGATAGGACAATGGGTTTACATGACAAAAACAATTATAGATCATACATGTCCTTTTTTATCTAGCCCTTAATAGTATTGGCCAGTTTGCTTCGAACAACGCCAGTGTTTGTTTATGAATCTCAGTATTTTGTATGGTAGAAATATGTTGCTTTGGAATATTGTGCATATTTGACACTGGCGCTCTGGGTACACACCTTGTTGAAAACCTGATCCCGTACCAATTTGCCACGGCACTCTCTTCCTATGAAGTTGCTTCTACGTGGATGCTCTCATGGTCAAGGTTTGAATTAGCTATAAATTACAATTGGCTACTAGTTATCATGAGATTATACCGATGTTTTAACCTGTTAGGTGCGGGCGTCGGCCACTGGCCGACGCCCACACACCCTCCCTGGTGCGGGTCACGACCAGTGGCCGACACCAGGAAGGGTATCAATAAATCCTCGGGTGCGTCGCACCCGAGGATTTATTTTTTTTTTTAAACCCCCCCCGGGAGACACGGAAGCTTCCGTGTCTCCCCCCGCCCCCCCACCCGCCCCTTTGTGACGTCAGCGCGCCTCGCGGCGCGCTGACGTTGCAAAGGTGTTTTCCCCATCAAAGCAGGAAGCAGCCTTGCGGCCGCTTCCTGCTTTGATGGGGAAAACGGCCTGTCTCACGTTCGGGAAGGCCTCGTAAGAAAGGGGAGTGTCTCCCCTTTCTTACGAGGCCTTCCTGAAAGTGTTTCCTGGCCCCCGATCGCAGCACAGCTGCCAGGGGGCCAGAAACAGTTTGAGAAGGCCTCGTAAGAAAGGGGGAGAGTCTCCCCTTTCTTACGAGGCCTTCTCAAAGTGTTTCCTGGCCCCCGATTGCAGCACAGCTGCGATCGGGGGCCAGGAAACACCACTAGACGCCAGGGATTTCACTTTGGGGGGGCGGCCCCCTCGGAAAACGGGCCGCCCCCCCCCCCCGGGGGCATAATTAATAAAAAAAAAAAAAGGTAGGTGCCCCCTGGGGGGGGGGGGCGCGATCGCGCCCCCCCCCCCCCCGGGGATTTTTTTTTTTTTTTTTTAAATAATAAAAAAAAAAAAAAAATGACAGGGGGTCGCCCGTGGGCAGGGTGACCCCCTGTGGGGGCAATTTTTTTTTTAGATGTTGTAGGGTTTCCCTGGGGCCCCCAAGGATACCATACAACAACTAAAAAAAATAGATCTATATATAGATCTATATTTATATATCTATGTAGATAGATATATCTATGTACATGGATATATCTATAGATATATCTATGTACATAGATATATATATATATATAGAGGTAGATCTATATATACCAAAGAGATTTATAAAGTGTGCTACTCACCTGTGAGGGTCTCAAGGCGCTTGGGGGGGGGCGGGGGGAGGGAAAGGGGCTGGGAGGTTCACTGTTCGAAAAGCCAGGTTTTGAGGCCCTTCCTGAAAAGAAGTAGGTTTTGGGTCTTGCGAAGGTGGGTTGTGAGGGCGTTCCAGGTTTTGGGTGCAAGGTAGGAGAAGGATCTGCCCCCGGTGGTGGTGTGTTTGATGCGGGGGACAGAGGCGAGAGAGAGGTCAGCTGAGCGGACGTTTCGTGTGGGGGTGTGGAAGGTGACTCTCGTTGAGGTAGGCAGGGCCTGTGCTGTGGAGTGATTTGTGTGCGAGGATGAGGATCTTGAAGGTGATCCTTTTGTCAATGGGGAGCCAGTGGAGGGATTTGAGGTGTGGAGAGATGTGTTCGTGTCGGCGGAGGTCGAGGATGAGTCGTGCTGCTGAGTTCTAGATGCGTGTAGTTTGCGCTTGAGTTTTAGAGTGGTGCCGGCGTAGAGGGCGTTTCCGTAATCAAGCCTGCTGCTGATGTGTGCGTGAGTGACAGTTTTTCTGGTCTCTGTGGGGATCCATTTGAATGTTTTTCAGTATACGGAGTGTGTTGAAGCATGAGGAGGTGAGAGCGTTGATTTGTTGGGTCATCGAGAGGGAGGAGTCTAGGATGATGCTGAGGTTGCGTGCGTGGTTGGCGGGGGTGGGTGCAGGGCCTAGCGTGGTGGGCCACCATGAGGGGTCCCAGGTGTTTTTGTGTGGGCCAAAGAGGATTATTTCGGTTTTGCTTGAGTTGAGTTTCAGGTGATTGGCTGTCATATATATATCACTTTTGTCAATATGTGTGTGGTTTCCCTGGGGGGAAAAGGGTCCGACTTGTCTAGTGGCAGTTTTAGTGCCATAAAGAAGCACAGAAGGTTTATATGCCTACTGCAAAGAGCAAATCTGTATTTTATGTAAATAGCTGAGTACATTAGCAAAGTCTATGGAGAGATGAAGGGCACTTTTGCTGGGTGGTAATGAGGGAATCCGAGGAGGAGGGAGTGGGAGCACCAATAATGATTGTTGGACTGGGCGCAGGAGGTGCTAAAGACTGTGACGAATGGTATGTGACAAGGTGTTTTTTGAGTGTCTTGAAAGTACGTGCTGATTGAGGGAAGAAGCGCAGGTAAGGTGGCCTCTACTGTTGCACGTATCTCACACACCATCGATTTTGTGACTGTCTACGTAGGCTAGTGTTTTAGAGCAACAGTTTAGCCAATAGCAGAGATGGCATCTTGATGGATGACTGCTGCCTACACTCGGGTTATAGAGGACCGCTCTGACATAGGATCAGAGACTGAGACATCAGATACTGAGACAGCATCTGAGGGATAGGACAATGGCGCAGACTCTGGGAGTGATTTTTCAGTCAGAGGAGTCCCATTCGATAACTCCTCTTCCAGTACATTATGAGGGAGGTGATGAGGACAGTCCTGCTGTCCCTTCGCAAGCTGTTTGTGCAACTGGGTAATAGTGGGTTAGGTCAACCCAGAGAGCAGGTGAATGCGGCGGCAAGCAGAGAGAGAGTGCTCTCTTGGGAGCTCCCCAATTTAGTTCAGCCCCAAATTCCACCACCCAAATCATATTGTGGAGACATCAAAATTATCCATGGCAAAACAAACTGGTTTTGTAAGGCAGGCACCTGTGTTTTTGGTCCTGGATTCGGCGGCCATATAGAGAAACACACTAAACCCAAACATTTCTGGAAACTAGACATTCGGGGGAGTCCGCAGAGGTATGACTTGTGTGGCTTCCCCAAAGTTTTCTTACCCAGAATACCCTGCAAAGCTGAAATGTTGAAAAAAAACTAAATTTTTCTCGCATTTCTGTCACACAAACTACAGGAATATGCTGGGATCCACAATATTCCTACCACCCAGTGACTCCTCACCTGTCCTGATAAAAACACTACCCCACTTGAGTGCCTACACCTAGTGTCTGTGTCAGGAATGGATCACCCCAGGGTCAACAGCTGCCTCACGTAAGGACCAACATTGACCGTTGTGTGATCTATTCCTGTCGCAGGCACCAGGCCTAACCACACAAGTGAGGTATCATTTTTATCAGGAGGCTTGGGGGAACGCTGGGTGGAAGGAAATTTGTGGCTCCTCTCAGATTCCAGAACTTTCTGTCACCGAAATGTGAGGAAAACTTGTTTTTTTAGCCACTTTTTGAGGTTTGCAAAGGATTCTGGGTAACAGAACCTGGTCCGAGCCCCGCAAGTCACCCCTCCTTGGATTCCCCTAGGTCTCTAGTTTTCAGAAATGCACAGGTTTGGTAGGTTTCCCTAGGTGCCGGCTGAGCTAGAGGCCAAAATCTACAGGTAGGCACTTTGCAAAAAACAGCTCTGTTTTCTGTGATGTGTCCATGTTGTGTTTTGGGGCATTTCCTGTCGCGGGCGCTAGGCCTACCCACACAAGTGAGGTATCATTTTTATCGGGAGACTTGGGGGGACGCTGGGTGGAAGGAAATTTGAGGCTCCTCTCCGATTCCAGAACTTTCTGTCACCGAAATGTGAGGAAAACTTGTTTTTTTAGCCACTTTTTGAGGTTTGCAAAGGATTCTGGGTAACAGAACCTGGTCCGAGCCCCGCGAGTCACCCCATCTTGGATTCCCCTAGGTCTCTAGTTTTCAGAAATGTACAGGTTTGGTAGGTTTCCCTAGGTGCCGGCTGAGCTAGAGGCCAAAATCTACAGGTAGGCACTTTGCAAAAAACAGCTCTGTTTTCTGTGATGTGTCCACGTTGTGTTTTGGGGCATTTCCTGTTGCGGGCGCTAGGCCTACCCACACAAGTGAGGTATCATTTTTATCGGGAGACTTGGGGGGACGCTGGGTGGAAGGAAATTTGAGGCTCCTCTCCGATTCCAGAACTTTCTGTCACCGAAATGTGAGGAAAACTTGTTTTTTTAGCCACTTTTTGAGGTTTGCAAAGGATTCTGGGTAACAGAACCTGGTCAGAGCCCCGCGAGTCACCCCATCTTGGATTCCCCTAGGTCTCTAGTTTTCAAAAATGTACAGGTTTGGTAGGTTTCCCTAGGTGCCGGCTGAGCTAGAGGCCAAAATCTACAGGTAGGCACTTTGCAAAAAACAGCTCTGTTTTCTGTGATGTGTCCACGTTGTGTTTTGGGGCATTTCCTGTCGCGGGCGCTAGGCCTACCCACACAAGTGAGGTATCATTTTTATCGGGAGACTTGGGGGGACGCTGGGTGGAAGGAAATTTGAGGCTCCTCTCAGATTCCAGAACTTTCTGTCACCGAAATGTGAGGAAAACTTGTTTTTTTAGCCACTTTTTGAGGTTTGCAAAGGATTCTGGGTAACAGAACCTGGTCAGAGCCCCGCGAGTCACCCCATCTTGGATTCCCCTAGGTCTCTAGTTTTCAAAAATGTACAGGTTTGGTAGGTTTCCCTAGGTGCCGGCTGAGCTAGAGGCCAAAATCTACAGGTAGGCACTTTGCAAAAAACAGCTCTGTTTTCTGTGATGTGTCCACGTTGTGTTTTGGGGCATTTCCTGTCGCGGGCGCTAGGCCTACCCACACAAGTGAGGTATCATTTTTATCGGGAGACTTGGGGGGACGCTGGGTGGAAGGAAATTTGAGGCTCCTCTCCGATTCCAGAACTTTCTGTCACCGAAATGTGAGGAAAACTTGTTTTTTTAGCCACTTTTTGAGGTTTGCAAAGGATTCTGGGTAACAGAACCTGGTCAGAGCCCCGCGATTCACCCCATCTTGGATTCCCCTAGGTCTCTAGTTTTCAAAAATGTACAGGTTTGGTAGGTTTCCCTAGGTGCCGGCTGAGCTAGAGGCCAAAATCTACAGGTAGGCACTTTGCAAAAAACAGCTCTGTTTTCTGTGATGTGTCCACGTTGTGTTTTGGGGCATTTCCTGTTGCGGGCGCTAGGCCTACCCACACAAGTGAGGTATCATTTTTATCGGGAGACTTGGGGGGACGCTGGGTGGAAGGAAATTTGAGGCTCCTCTCCGATTCCAGAACTTTCTGTCACCGAAATGTGAGGAAAACTTGTTTTTTTAGCCACTTTTTGAGGTTTGCAAAGGATTCTGGGTAACAGAACCTGGTCAGAGCCCCGCGATTCACCCCATCTTGGATTCCCCTAGGTCTCTAGTTTTCAAAAATGTACAGGTTTGGTAGGTTTCCCTAGGTGCCGGCTGAGCTAGAGGCCAAAATCTACAGGTAGGCACTTTGCAAAAAACAGCTCTGTTTTCTGTGATGTGTCCACGTTGTGTTTTGGGGCATTTCCTGTTGCGGGCGCTAGGCCTACCCACACAAGTGAGGTATCATTTTTATCGGGAGACTTGGGGGGACGCTGGGTGGAAGGAAATTTGAGGCTCCTCTCCGATTCCAGAACTTTCTGTCACCGAAATGTGAGGAAAACTTGTTTTTTTAGCCACTTTTTGAGGTTTGCAAAGGATTCTGGGTAACAGAACCTGGTCAGAGCCCCGCGAGTCACCCCATCTTGGATTCCCCTAGGTCTCTAGTTTTAAAAAATGTACAGGTTTGGTAGGTTTCCCTAGGTGCCGGCTGAGCTAGAGGCCAAAATCTACAGGTAGGCACTTTGCAAAAAACAGCTCTGTTTTCTGTGATGTGTCCACGTTGTGTTTTGGGGCATTTCCTGTCGCGGGCGCGAGGCCTACCCACACAAGTGAGGTATCATTTTTATCGGGAGACTTGGGGGGACGCTGGGTGGAAGGAAATTTGAGGCTCCTCTCAGATTCCAGAACTTTCTGTCACCGAAATGTGAGGAAAACTTGTTTTTTTAGCCACTTTTTGAGGTTTGCAAAGGATTCTGGGTAACAGAACCTGGTCAGAGCCCCGCGAGTCACCCCATCTTGGATTCCCCTAGGTCTCTAGTTTTCAAAAATGTACAGGTTTGGTAGGTTTCCCTAGGTGCCGGCTGAGCTAGAGGCCAAAATCTACAGGTAGGCACTTTGCAAAAAACAGCTCTGTTTTCTGTGATGTGTCCACGTTGTGTTTTGGGGCATTTCCTGTCGCGGGCGCTAGGCCTACCCACACAAGTGAGGTATCATTTTTATCGGGAGACTTGGGGGGACGCTGGGTGGAAGGAAATTTGAGGCTCCTCTCCGATTCCAGAACTTTCTGTCACCGAAATGTGAGGAAAACTTGTTTTTTTAGCCACTTTTTGAGGTTTGCAAAGGATTCTGGGTAACAGAACCTGGTCAGAGCCCCGCGATTCACCCCATCTTGGATTCCCCTAGGTCTCTAGTTTTCAAAAATGTACAGGTTTGGTAGGTTTCCCTAGGTGCCGGCTGAGCTAGAGGCCAAAATCTACAGGTAGGCACTTTGCAAAAAACAGCTCTGTTTTCTGTGATGTGTCCACGTTGTGTTTTGGGGCATTTCCTGTTGCGGGCGCTAGGCCTACCCACACAAGTGAGGTATCATTTTTATCGGGAGACTTGGGGGGACGCTGGGTGGAAGGAAATTTGAGGCTCCTCTCCGATTCCAGAACTTTCTGTCACCGAAATGTGAGGAAAACTTGTTTTTTTAGCCACTTTTTGAGGTTTGCAAAGGATTCTGGGTAACAGAACCTGGTCAGAGCCCCGCGAGTCACCCCATCTTGGATTCCCCTAGGTCTCTAGTTTTCAAAAATGTACAGGTTTGGTAGGTTTCCCTAGGTGCCGGCTGAGCTAGAGGCCAAAATCTACAGGTAGGCACTTTGCAAAAAACAGCTCTGTTTTCTGTGATGTGTCCACGTTGTGTTTTGGGGCATTTCCTGTCACGGGCGCTAGGCCTACCCACACAAGTGAGGTATCATTTTTATCGGGAGACTTGGGGGGACGCTGGGTGGAAGGAAATTTGAGGCTCCTCTCAGATTCCAGAACTTTCTGTCACCGAAATGTGAGGAAAACTTGTTTTTTTAGCCACTTTTTGAGGTTTGCAAAGGATTCTGGGTAACAGAACCTGGTCAGAGCCCCGCGAGTCACCCCATCTTGGATTCCCCTAGGTCTCTAGTTTTCAAAAATGTACAGGTTTGGTAGGTTTCCCTATGTGCCGGCTGAGCTAGAGGCCATAATCCACAGGTAGGCACTTTGCAAAAAAACAGCTCTGTATTTTGTGAAAAAATGGGATGTGTCCACGTTGTGTTTTGGGGCATTTCCTGTCGCGGGCGCTAGGCCTACCCACACAAGTGAGGTATCATTTTTTTCGGGAGACTTGGGGGAACATAGAATAGCAAAACAAGTGTTATTGCCCCTTATCTTTCTCTACATTTTTTCCTTCCAAATATAAGAGAGTGTGTAAAAAAGACGTCTATTTGAGAAATGCTCTGCAATTCACATGCTAGTATGGGCACCTCGGAATTCAAAGATGTGCAAATAACCACTGCTCCTCAAAACCTTATCTTGATCCCATTTTGGAAATGCAAAGGTTTTCTTGATACCTCTTTTTCACTCCTCATATTTCAGCAAATGAATTGCTGTATACCCAGTATAGAATGAAAACCAACTGCAGGGTGCACCTCATTTATTGGCTCTGGGTACCTAGGGTTCTTGATGAACCTATAAGCCCTTTATATCCCCGCAACCAGAAGAGTCCAGCAGACAAAACGGTATATTGCTTTCAGAAATCTGACATCGCAGGAAAAAGTTACAGAGTAAAACATAAAGAAAAATGGCTGTTGTTTTCAGCTCAATTTCAATATTTTTTTATTTCAGCTGTTATTTTCTGTAGGAAAACCTTGTAGGATCTACACAAATGACCCCTTGCTGAATTCAGAATTTTGTCTAGTTTTCAGAAATGTTTAGCTTTCCGGGATCCAGCATTGGTTTCACACCCATTCCTGTCACTAACTGGAAGGAGGTTGAAAGCACCAAAAATAGTAAAAATGGGGTATGTCCCAGTAAAATGCCAAATTTGTGTTGGAAAATGTGGTTTTCTGATTCAAGTCTGCCCGTTCCTGAAAGGTGGGGAGATAGTGATTTCAGCACCAGTAACCCTTTGTTGATGGCATTTTCAGGGAAAAAACCACAAGCCTTCTTCGGCGGCCCTTTTTTCCCATTTTTTTGGAAAAAACTAAATTTTCACTGTATTTTGGCTATTTTCTAGGTCTCCTCCAGGGTAAACCACAAACTCTGGGTACCATTAGAATCCCTAGGATGTTGGAAAAAAAGGACGCAAATTTGGCGTGGTTAGCTTATGTGGACAAAAAGTTATGAAGCCCTAAGCGCGAACTACCCCAAATAGCCAAAAAAGGGCTCAGCACTGGGGGGGAAAAGGCCCAGCAGCTAAGGGGTTAATCAGGAGTGTTGTTATTGGCACGGTTAAAGTTGAGAGACTTCCGATGATGGGTGGATATACTTTCAGTTTCGGCCACACTTCCGGCCCTCTCAGACCTTTGTCATTTAATTAATGAAACAGGACACTTATCAGTGGCTTCCAAAGGAGTTACTTCTACCTCCCCTACTGACTCCACTTCCTCTTCTGCCCACATCACTGTCACTGCTCTCGCTGACTCAGCCTTCCTGGAAGTCTTACCTGAGCACCCTGCACCCGCCATTAAACCTCTGCTCGCGCTCTCATCTCCTGCATCACCCACTGTAAAACCCACGTTATGTGCATTTCTCTGTTGTGTGATAGCCAGGTTCGTTCTGTATCAATTACACACATTCATATACGTAAGTGTACATAGTTATGTGGCATCATTATGGATGCAGGGACAGTAGTTTATAACCTCTGGACCTGTACTTCGAAGGCTCTGCTTTCGTGTCTGTCATTCAGGTGTGTTGGTGGTCTGGGCTACAGCAGATCAGAGAGTTCTGGTTGGAACAAAGTGCGAGATCAGCTTCTTCGTGTATTCTTGAGTCTTGTTCCAGAATCCCTTGAACATGGTACGTGGTACTTTGTGCTTTACCCAGGATCCCACCAGAAAGCAGTGGCATGCTTATAACATGAGGCTAATATGAGTGTATCTCTTCAAATAGAGGGCCAGTCGCTCTGCATGGCTTTACAAATGCCACACTCTGCTCCACGAAGGTCTTGCTTTATACTGTGCAGATCACATTGCAAATGACCAGCTTGCCTATGGCCAGGGATCTGCTTGGATCTAGTTTGTGATCAGTTTAAAGGTGTGGTAGGATGTTTCAGAGTTGTAAATTGGTCCCTTGTGCTGCAGCATTGATTTGGGTGGGCATAAGGGAGAGGGTGAATAACTGTAACATTCAAGTTGACGATTACATCTGGGTTCTTCTTAGCATATTCTGTTGGGAATAGGCCATTCAGATGTCTGAGGCCCAATGGAATGAGAATTATTATCAGCCCCCTCCAATAGCAGATTTTTCATTTTGCTGCTGGTGGGGTACAAGATCTTTTCATTGAGTCGGTGATAGATGTGGTTCTGGCATCAGTGATGTTTGTTTGATTACCAACTTTGCTTGCAAGGTGGAGGTGGATCTTTGTTCCAAAATCCTAGTGATGTTCACATCACATCTCAGCCATTGAATGAGTTCTCGGTCTTCTTTACTTACTTTAGCATTGGACCAGTTAAATTATGGCCCATACATAGCTCTCAGTTCACATTAGTAAAATACATCAATTTTGTCTTTGTTTGCAATTTACTTTTCAGTACAATATCTAAAGTATGGATAGTTATTTATTCAGTTCTACAGGCAAATCTTCTATGTCTCTGATGCAGGCTTATTCTAATAACAATATTGTCGTAAACGTACCTGATCTTCCATGGCATAGCTACTTAACTAGGAAATGTTACTATTGTTTTAGGTGATATCATTTCATATTCTTAATTCAAGTTTTCGCACAAACCTAAACAAATTGATTACCAATTTAATGAAATTAACATGTTCCACCAGTGAGAAGGGTAATCCTTTATTTGAGACTTTGGCTCATATTTATACTCTGTTTGCACCAGATTTGGGTCATTTTCTTTGACGCAAATCCAGTGCAAACTTAACTCCATATTTATATTTTGGTGCTTCACATGTCTAGCACCAAAATGTTGGAGTTAACAACATTTTCTGCCTACAGGAGCCTACATTACGTCAATGAGATGCAAAGTAGGCGTTCCCAGGCAAAAAATGCCTCTAAGGCCCTAGTGCCTTTTTTATCCTCCAGTGCAAAAATTACGCATGGGAGGAGGAGGGCCTTAAATAATGGCGCTAAGCCTACTTAGCACCATTATTTAATGCCTGGGTATGGGCAG
Source organism: Pleurodeles waltl (assembly GCF_031143425.1). Taxonomy (NCBI): domain Eukaryota; kingdom Metazoa; phylum Chordata; class Amphibia; order Caudata; family Salamandridae; genus Pleurodeles; species Pleurodeles waltl. The sequence continues at coordinate 1,145,330,634 of NC_090444.1, read as the reverse complement.
GCATGAGGGGACCTGTAGGCAGATTTCCATGGTCAGAGACCATGGAAATCGCCCACAGGTGCCGTTCCCTGTCCCCAGGGACAGTCCCACCCACTCCTACCCACACCAGGAGGTCACCCACGGATGGGGGACCCATCCGCACGTAAGTCTGGGTGAGTATTTTTTTTTTGTGGTCCAATGCCGCTCGGGGGCCCTGACTTGGGGCTCCCTGGTTGGCTGGCCCCAGTGGCCAATGCCAGGGGACATTTGTCCCCTGGGCATGGCCATTGGGGTGGGGGTGGGCATGGCTCCTGTCTTTACGAAGACAGGAGGCATGTCCATGGGGCTTCTGGGGCAGAAAATGGCGCTACACTGCTTAGAGGCGATTTGTTTGCCTCTAAACAGTGTAGTGCCATAATTTGGCACACAAGCCCCGTTTCCCCCTACGCCTCCCAGGCCCTGTTTGCTTCCTTTCAAAGGACGCTAACGGAGCCTTAGCGCCATCTAGCGCCATTCCTTAAATATGGCGCCCGGCCGGCATCTAGGAATGGGGCTAGCCAGCGCTATACTTTTTGCTGCAAACCTGCGCTAATGCAGGTTTGCGGCAAAAAGTATAAATCTGGCCCTTTGTTTCTTTTGCTACAAAACACAATCTGATCAATTCAAGACTATGTTCAATTCTTTTGATTTTTCAAATTTCAGAATATTGATTGAGTTTTTACTCCTCATCCTTGCTCTCCTCCTTCTGTCTGTACTCCTCTTACTTTCTCTTTTTTCCATTGTCTTGTATTTTTTTCTTGCTCCATTGTTTAGGACAGGTTCATAGTGCTAAAATCATCTTTCTAAATTCCTCCTAATAACTCGAATTTTCTCTCCATCCTTTTTGTTTTGGAAAGCTCCTTGTACTACTTGTTAGATGGCTAAATGTTGATGTATCACATTTTGTTTTAAAGGATTGATTAGGTACACGTTTCTAATTATTGCAGTAGAGAACATTCATGCGGCTTTTGGGGTCATACTTTTTTTTGTTGGCATTCACATTATGATGTTATGTTGGATTTGGCTTTTAGCAAGTTAAAGCCCATGTATTTCAAGTTACCCACAAGTTCAGCTCTCAGTTTACTCTCAGGGATGACCATCCATTCTGCAGCAAATGTAGAAAGAGGAAATAATGAGGAGAAATAAAGATACTTTTCCTTATTACGCCTCTGCTGGGATGGCATACCATTTTGAGGCATTTTCAGACTTACTAGTCTTAGTAAATCTGGGAATTCCCCATAACCCATGAATGGATACATAGGAACACTCATACTCCACCCGTTGAACGCCTTCAGAAATGCAGAGCAACTCAAGACAGAGACTTTCACTGTCATGCGTTACTCCACATTTACTAAGCAACGAGAGCCATGGAAGGTGGTTTTGTGCGGCTTCTGACACAAGGGCTTCTGTTGCCTTGTGCGATGCAAACGCGATGCAACCCCATAGTTAGTCTGGGCCCTAATGTATAGTGGATAACATAATTGTCAAATGATGTGTAATAAAGCTCCATCTTCCAACTATGGGCCTGATTTAGAACTCCGCTGACAAGTTTCGCCGTCAAAATGTTGACTGATATCCAGTCCGCCGAAATCTAAATCCCATTATTTCCTATGTGATTTAGATTTCTGTGGACGGGATTTCCGTCACCTTTGTGACGGAGTAACCCATCAGCTGAATTCTAAATCAGGCCCTATATGCTCAAAAGAAATGTATGATATTTTTCAGGATTTTGGTACATGGAAGGACTTTTGAGTAAATTACAGGCATTCCGTTTTTCTGGATGATTCTTGATGCTTATACATCCTGAGGACGTCATCTCATTCACAACGGTGGCTGAATTATCCATACATCAGTGAAGCATCTGAAATGGGTGGCAGTCGTGGTAATCGGTGTGGGTATTTTGGTTGGTTTTCATTGTGAAGAGGCGGTTAACTATTGAACTTGTTTGGTTCTTACCGGATTCCCCCACATGAACCGAGCCGAGGTTCCGTGACACATTAGGGACTCAAGATACAAGAAAGTAAGATGGGTTACTAAGGGACACTGTGACCATGCCTAGATCAGAATTTAGGGCTCATGGATGCACAGTTGACAACCTAACAACTACACCTTACCTTGTGATGTTGCGATCTGACTGAAGGACATAGAACTGTACAACCTTTAGTGCAGCATTGAGAATAGCAGTGGCCACAGTTATGTGGCTCTAAATTCAGTCTCTTGGGCGCATATTTATACCTGTTTTGCACCGAATTTGCATAATATTTTTAATGCAAATTCGGTGCAAAACTCACTCTATATTTAAACTTTGGCGCCAGACCAGTCTAGCACCAAATTTATGGAGTTTAAGTCATTTTTTGGACGTGGAAAGCTACTTTGCGTCAATGAAATGCAAACTAGGCGTTCCCGTGCAAAAAATGACTCTATGGCCTTAGCTACAATCACACACGGGAGGGAGGGGGTTTCAAATAATGGTGTAAAGCTTGCTTTGCACCATTATCTAACACCTGGGTCAGGGCAGGCGTTAGGGGACCTGTGGGCCTGTTTCCATGGACACCCCCACCCACACCAGAGGGACAGCGGGGGATGGGGAGCGCCATCCCAGGTAAGTATAGGTAAGTACAGGTAAGTATTATTATTTTTTTTTAAAGTGCTGTTGCCCCCCTACATGGCACTGGATGCAATGGCCATGCCCAGGGGACCCTGGTCCCCTGTGCTGGCCATTGGGGTGGTGGACATAACTCCTGTCTTTTCTAAGACAGGAGTCATGTGGTATTGATGGTTTTGCGTCAGAAAATGACTCTAGGCAGGTTAGAGTCATTTTTTTTTTACTCTAACCTGCCTAACGTCATTTTGTGGTGCAAACCCCCTTCTTCCAGACCGGCAGCCCAACCGACTAACGTCATTATTATTTCACGCTAGCCTACCCTTTGCACCGGCTTGCAGCATTCCATATATATGGTGCTCTGCTCATGCACTGAAATGGTGGAAGCCAGTGAAATGGTGAAAATGGTGGAAGCCAGTGGTAAACATTTTGGTGCAAAACTGCGTTAGTTCAATTTTGCACCAAAAAGTATAAATCAGGGCTTTCATATCTCTATTAAGGAACACCACATTGCCCCATTCCTGCTTGCAAATAGACCCAGTTGGGTAACTTTTTAGAATGCAAGTGTAATTAGTCTAACCGCAGTTCTAGGGCTTTTCACAGGTTATATTTTTTCACACAATATTCCTCATGTGGCACACTGTTCTGAGTATGTTTTTTTGTGGAATTGTGGAAATAGAAGCATGCGATGGCTGCAAGACATTTTCTGCTGGAATAATTTGCCTGCCAGGACATCGCATGACTTTCACACATGAGGTATGGCCTCAAGTTCAGTTTTCACACAAGCCACCAGACATTTGCATTTAGTGTATTACACATTAAATACCTAATTCTAAATCACTTTTGTGAAAATTAGGCATAATACGTGAGGGCGAAAATCGCACACTCCATTTTGCAAGATTTGTTGGAAGGAACACTTGTCTGGATCTATAGAATGCAGAAAGTTTCTAACTTTCTTAAAAAAAGAATACTTATTGTTTTTGAAAATCACAGTTAGCACCTAACAGTTTGGTGGCCTGTGGAAAGCTATAAAAAATCGACGTATCTAATGCTCTCAGGATAGCCCTGTCAGCAGCGTATTGTCTAATAGCATTATTTACAGTTTTACATCTACTGTAAAAGAAATTACAAAATGTGTGGATGACTTTTCCTTATTTCCACTCATATTGTCGTTGAATGTAAAACCTACACAGTGTCCCTCTTTATCAGTGCTTAATTTGTAATTAAAACAGTGCCATTGCCCAAAGCCCTCCTCTTAAACACGTTCCTGCCGCAATTAAATGTGCGAGCACAGAATAATAAGGCAGCGTAATCCTAAAACCATCTCGGGCCTCCTCAATCCATTTACTGCCACTCTCTGCCTCTTCAGCTCACTCTTGCTGCTTTCTCCCATTGTGACTCTTTTTCGTTTTTCTCTTCCTCCGTCTTTCCCATATGTGTCTTTTGCTCGCCGTAAATGCTTGAAGCAGAAAAATAAGTGCTGGCCCTAAAAAATAAGTGCTGGTGCTCCGCACCGGAAAACAACAATCACAAATTAAGTACTGGTCTTTATCCAAAAGCAAAGTGTTACAAGTGCAGTTGATAACTTACACACTATTGTCAATGCATCACTGGCAATGGATTGACTACAGTACAAATCCTTCAAAAAGTACGTACATGCGAAATTTGAAACAGCATCACACAATTAGGAGTGCATGAAATTGAGCGGTCGGTCGATTCACAACTTGCCAAAGATTAAAAAAATAAAAAAGGACTGTTGGAAAATGGGTTATTGGTAAGGGCAGGTAGGTACCTACACTTAGGAATGGACCACTAAGCTCCACTAAGGTCCAGTTAGGTCTCAGTAAATTAACCCCGGCTCAACCCTTGGTAGCTTGGCAACGAGCGTCAAGGCTTAACTTAAGAGACAGAGTGTAAAGCATTCAAATATCACAAAACAGTAATTAAATAAAACACAGGAAACAGTTTAAAAATCCAAAACCAATTTATAACAATAGAATATATTTATATCTTTAAAATGACACCAAAACTAATAAAATCAGATAAGGGGAACTGGAGATATGAATTTTTAAAGATTATTTTTTTTATTTGCGCCTCGAAACAAAAAGGGCCAATCGGGTCATCTAGTTGCACCTCGACCGGGGCAAAGTCAAAGTTTCAGGCCGACCGCGATGGAACCCTGCTCGGCTACAGGTCGCGGGAGGCCTCGGTTAAAAGTTTACCTTCACACTTAGGCGGTCATTCTGACCGCGGTGGGCGGCAGTCGCCGCCCGCCATGCGGTCACTGCCGAATGGCCGCTCCGCGGTCAGGAGACCGCGGATGCCATTCTGGCTTTCCCGCTGGGCCGGCGGGCGACCGCCAAAAGGCCGCCCGCCGGCCCAGCGGGAAAGCCCCTGCAACTTAGAAGCCGGCTCCGAATGGAGCCGGCAGTGTTGCAGGGGTGCGACGGGTGCAGTAGCACCCGTCGCGATTTTCACTGTCTGCAAAGCAGACAGTGAAAATCTTCATGGGGCCCTGTTAGGGGGCCCTGCACTGCCCATGCCAGTGGCATGGGCAGTGCAGGGGCCCCCAGGGGCCCCACAACACCCGTTCCCGCCATCCTGGTTCTGGCGGTGTAAACCGCCAGAAACAGGCTGGCGGGAAGGGGGTCGGAATCCCCATGGCGGCGCTGCAAGCAGCGCCGCCATGGAGGATTCCCTGGGCCAGGGGAAAACCGGCGGGAAACCGCCGGTTCCCCTTTTCTGACCGCGGGTTTACCGCCGCGGTCAGAATGGCCCTGGAAGCACCGCCAGCCTGTTGGCGGTGCTTCCGTTGCCCTCCACCGCCAGGGTTGGAATGAGGGCCTTTGTCTCTTTTTCGAAGATTTTCTTCAGCGGGACGAACCTGCCAGTCCAATCCGACCTCCTCGAGCCCTTCTCCGGATACGCGATGCTGGAATCCTCGGTGGAGATTTTTACCTTCGGACTTAGTCATTTTTTCGAAGTGAAAAACCTTCGACCGGGGTAAACCTGGATCTTGATCCGACGTCCATGGAGCACTCCTCGGATACGCTGGCTGGGAGGTCCTGGTCAACTTTTTACCTTTGGACTTAGTCTCTTTTTCAGAGATTTTCTTTACTGGGACGAACCAGCAAATCAGGCCGGGTTGCGATTGAGGCAAGCTGGCTAGAGTTGCCGCGGCGGGTCGGTCCCTCTATGGAGCTTTTTTTTTAAAAGTTCTCCAAACTTCTCCAAACTTTTGGGGCTTCTCCCAGATGTCCTTTTAAGGTTCTTTTGAGGTCCACAGCTCACCCCAAGGGTCCAGAAGTTCTGAGATGGTCCTTGGGGGGTGCGGACTACAACTCCCAGAATGCACCTGGTGCAAACTCCTTTTTGGCCACTGGACAGTGGTCAGCTGGTCGCTTTCTTCAGGAGTTGGTGCAGGGTTACTCTGGTTAGCAATTTTTCACCTGTAGCAAACAGGGAGTCCCTCTTTGAACCAGTTGAAGCCAGGCAAAGTCCTTCTTGTGGTGAAGCCCAAGTGTGCAGCTGGTGCAGTCCTTCTGAGTGCAGGTTCCAGGTGCAGGCCAGGGGTCCAGCAGGGCAGTCCTTCTTCTTCTGTAGTTCTTCCTTGTTGGATGTGGTAGGGATCTGAGGTGTGGGTGCAGGTCTGCCATTTTTATCCTTGCTCCTGGGTGAAAAACAGGGGGGTCCTGGTTCTCCAATCAGGTGCAGGGTCCTTCCCCCTGTGATGACCACTTTCTGGGAAGTGTGGCAAAAATCAATCCCAGGAGGCAACATTCTCCAAAAATCCATCATGGCTGAATCTGATTTTGGAGGTTACATCTGGCTGAGCCCACCCACTGGTGTGGCTAAAAATCATAAACACACCCCTCTACTGCCCTCTCCTAATCTAATCAAGGGGGCACCTAGTTGTCTGGGGTTGCAGGATGTGAGGGTGTTGCTGGTTGCTCCAAATATCCTTCTCTGCCTTTGAAGACCAGTTGGCAGCCCTCCCCCTTCCTGCCTCACCATCTGCTGAGGGGAGATTCCTTCCCACAGGCACCTTCCTTTGTGTGAAGCCAGGCGACTTCACACCTCATCAAGGCAGCTTGGCCAAGCTGCTAGAGGCTGGCCAATCAGAGCACAGCAGCAAAAACAATGCAGGGCTGAAATTGGCAACTTTTCAGGTAAAGTTTAAAACTCTTTACCTGAACAAGTTATATTAAATCCAACAACTGGAAGTTGTGGGATTTATTACAACAATTAATTTGATACCAAATTCTTGGTATGCATCATTTAAGGAGACTTTAAAAATTAAAATAAAGTCTCCCCATTCTAGCCTATGAAGGCCATTTACTACAATGAGGGAAAAACAAATGTGGCTGTTTTTACCTCACCAGGGCTTACAAAACAATTTTTATAAAGTCCCTGCTTATAGTTACATGGCACCCAGCCCTAGGGGCACATAGGGCACACCTTAGCGGTGACTTACATGTAAAAATAAGGTAGTTTAAGACTTTGGAAATACTTTTAATTCCAAAGTCGAATTTGCATCTAACTTTAATTTAAAAGCAGCCAGCAAGTCAGGCCTGCCTTTAAAATGACACTGGGCACCTCAGCAGTGCACCTATGGGTGCACTACCTATGCTGTGGTCCCTAAATCTACATGCCCTACCGTATACTAGAAACTTATAGGTAGGTTAACTTAGCCAATTATAATTAGCCTAATTTGCATATCCATTTTACACAGAGCACAGGCCCCGGGACTGGTTAGCAGTACCCAGGGCACCATCAGAGTCAGGAAAACACCAGCAAAAAGTGGAAAATGGGGGCAAAAAGTTAGGGGGCCTCTGCAATCAGCCCTGTTTTCTCACAAGGACTGTTTTAGGAGCATTTTGAAGTAGTGGTTAACCCTTCTATATGCAGCTCAGGCCCACTTGGGCAACAGGTATACTGCTCAGGGGCGACTCGGAGCATCTCCCCACTGGCTGAGCCAGCAGCTGAAAAATAAAATTATATTTTACTATTCTTTTATTTTTCAACTGTTGGCGTGGCTGGTTCATTTGATGGGGGAGGAGGAGTGGAGTAGGGGTGAGTCAGTGTGCACTAAGTGCGCATGTCAGTTTGGCCGGCCAAACTGACATGCACACTTAGGTTTCTCCAAACCCGCTGTGTTGCAACCGGGTTGGAGAAACTGCACAGGCCCCAGGGCACTGTCTGAGCGGCAGAACAAGCTGCTCAGACCAATCCTGATGCTGCTCTCATGCTACCTATAGCATCAGAGTAGCAACAGGATTGCTGGGGAGCCTGTGTTGGTGTCCCAGGGACTGCTGGGATACCAGCACCATCGCAGGAAGAGGATCGAGGCGGGCGGTGGTGGCAGCAGCAGGTACTTTTTAAAAATATATTATTTTATTTCCCCCCATACCTCCCTCCCTTCACCCCTCCCCTTGAGATCTGCGGCGGCAGCTGCTGATTATTGGCAGGACTCTGCTTCGAACCCCTTCACACTGCACAGTGCCTTACTCAAAGGCATAGCTTCACCCATACCCAACTATCTCCTGCCCGATCCTTGCTGCTCCTCCTGGGTCCCAGCCAGAGCATTACCCCTAACCACCATCTCCCTCCATGCACTTTTACTTTGTTAGAGGAAATACAAGTAATTTCTCAATTTGCAAGAGAAACATCTCAATATTTACAAATTCATGCGGTACAAAACAGAAATGCCGCCACATTGCAGGTTGACCCCAAGGTAGGCACTGTCCACCCCCATAATGCGTACTTAGAGAAAACGTAAAAGAGGCATTTGGGGTTAATAAATTAGATACAATGTGCTAAGCACTCACTGAACCTAACATCAAAGAAAGAAAGATCCTTTCTACAAACAACAGAGAAGAAATTAAGACATGATGTTTGACAAAATGTAGACATACAGTTCAGGAATTAAAACGCTGGTGAAGCTCATATGGAAAAATTGAAGATCATAATCTGATGAATGTACAGGATAACTGAATCATATGTCGAGCATTTCAAATTTTAAAATATAGTGAAATGAAAACAACATTGAGCATACTCTTTTTTAAACCAATTTTTATTGAATTTTCCATTTTTCAGAAGCATGGATGCTCCAGTAGAATAAATCAATGCCATATGACAGTTACGTTATCTTTGAACCCTTGGTGTCAATCGTACATATATAAAAGTATTACATATTTGGCATGAGTCCTTGGTCCAATTTGCTGCATAATAAAAATATCAATTTTTAAAAGGGGGGGGACTGCGAGATTACTGGTCCAGTGCACTGTCTCCTGCATATAGTCTTAAACAAATAAAAGGTACACTGTTCCAAACTGGAAAAAGAAAAAAGAAAGAGCACAGGACAACCCTAAGGGTAGAAGCACAAACCCTCACACATCCCATTGGATGTCATGCTTCATCATTGGGTGTCCTCCTTGTCAGACCGGCGCTGCAATGTCTGACCGGCTCCCCATGTAGGGGGCACTTTGCCAGAGATCTTTATCAATACCAATGTGCTGTTAGAAAATAGCTAGGCGGATGATGCCACCAAGTAAGATCAACAAAGGAAGGAGAGTAAGTAAGAGTAAAATTGGCTCAGAACCCTTCTATTAATCATTAATTTATTCCTTGGTTGAAGAAAAGGTTCAGGCCAAGGTTAAAAAACAAGTCGAGTGTATTGATATAATGCTCAACCACTCTCTCAAAATTAATTAGGACGGGAATAAGGTAATACTTACTCCCTCTTAACCGGGTCTACATGTTTCGCATCTCTAGGTTCCAAAAGGATCCAACAATGCTTCTTCAGGACCAAAAGAAAAAGAACTTCTCCTTAGGAAAGGACGTCAGACCTCACTGTGCCTGTGAATGTCAGTCAACTCGGCTACGTTCATTTACTTTATCAATAATGTACATCTGGCTAATCTAGCAAGTCCAGGTCGCCCGTCCCAAATTATGGAAATGGCTCCCTAGGAATCTCCATGCGGGAGAACGGGTGCATGGGTTAGTAGCAGCCTATCCTCCGTTAAGGATCTACCCCGCGGCAGCGTTCCTGCAGATGTACATTATTGATAAAGTAAGTGACCATAGCCGAGTTGACTCACGAGCTGAAGGAATGGAGTGATAAAAGGGGAGAGTTAATGGAGTGTGGGGGAGTAAAAGGGGATGGGACTTGAATCGTGGACATTGGTGTGACATTTGTGTAAGAATGTGTACACATGGTTTCTAATCGGGAAGTCCCTGTAAATATTTGCAAATCCTGAAGTCTCCCACTCTGCAGTGATAGGAACCTTCGCAGCCCACGCACTTTCTCCTGCTCGAGTGCTACAGTCTCTGCCTTGCCCATTTGAGTGTCGCCGCACACCAGTGCTCCATCCCTGGAAGTGTATGGGCCTTCCAATGCACTGCTAACGCTATGTGGGCCATCAAAAAAGCCAGATCGAGAAAACGATTCTGAGGCCGCACAGAGTTTGTGTGTTTAAACACTCCCAGCAGCGATCCTTTCATGGTCCACCATCACTACTTTCTGTCACCTCCCTCATGGCGTTTGCAATATCTCCACAAAACACCTGCACCACTGTGCGAGTCCAAAACATATGTCAGCAGAGGGTTGCTGGCGGCAAGAGCAGTTTGAGGCAGTGCCAAACATCTTATGGAAACTCTGCGGTGTGAGATATGCCTTGTGTAGGATGTTGTGTTGTATGTATTGAAACTTTGCGCTTCAAGATAGTTTCCTTGGGTATAGAAGCCTCCTACCCCATTCTTTGTCTGTGAATTCCCTGGCCTATTTCCTGCTCACAGCATCTAAGGATTGGGGACAAAGGGGCAAAGTGTCTCATCCATAAATGTCAAGGCCTGGGTGAACCAGCTGATTAGACGGCAGCCATTACCTGTTGTGTGGAGGGTGTGTACTAGTGGGTGCTGCTCCGGCTCTGTAACTGCAATGCACCACAACCGAGTAAGCTCAGCTGTTAAACAACCATATGCCAAGAAATGGCCAGCTGGTAGCTCGTAATCTGCCTGTAGTTGTTCAATGGGTATAAGAACGGCATTTTGCAATATAGCTCCAAGGGTACCCACCCCAGCGATTTCCCACACCTGGAGGCCCTATCTCCCAATTATATTGAAGCATGTGAAATGTGGTCTGGGGTATGTGTACAGGAAGGGTATGAAAATAATACAGGAGGCCAGGAGCATCACCATCTTCAATAGAGACACTCTCCCCTGGATTGTGAGTAGGAGCGTACTCCAGAAAGCTAATTAAGGGCCGAGGGAGGTGATTGCTTTTGTAAGTTTTCTGTGTATAAAATCGGGATATATTTGCATCCCCAAATAGCAAAATGTATGGGATTCCCAGCATTACAGGTGTGAATCCACAGACAACAGCTGTGGTGGGCAATCTGAGTGTAGTGGAAACAGGCAGGATTTAGCCCAGTTCACCCAAGACCAATGGCTGCTCGAAACTCCAACAAGATGTTTCTGACGTCTGAGATGCCGTCCCTGATATCACGGATGTAGATTCCACATCCACATATAATGAAACTGTGAGTGTTAGCCCATTCAGCGGGATACCCGACCTCTGACCTTGCTGCTGGAGTATCTGTGCCAGAGGCTCCATAGCTAATGTAAATAGCAGCGGAGAGAAGGTACAGCCCTACCACATCCTCTATTCACCTGGAATGGGGGGGAGCTGCATTGCCCAATCTTTACTCATGCCGTGGGCTCTGTGTAGAAGAGGCGAATATGTCTTTGCAACTGACCCGTGATGCCCAAGGAGATGAGTGTTGCACATAAATACTCCCAATCTATCGTGTTGAATGCCTTTTCTAAATCCAGCATCATGGAAGCAGCATACTGCCAGTGTGTGCAAGAAAGATCTATAATCCTTTGTAACCTGTGGATGTTGAGTGTGGTGAATCTGTTCAGGATAAAGCAGTTCTGATCCAGGTGAACTAATATAGGCATGTGTTTGAGGAGTCGGTGGCTGTGATCTTGTTCAATATCATATGGTCTGACCCTAACATGGCTAAAGGGCAGTACAAGGTTAGCTCTAAAGGGTCATTGTCAGGTTTGGGGAGGGAAATCAGAAGAGACTCCCAGAGTGTCTCTGAAAGTGGACCTCTGTGAGCGCAGCCTGTTAAAGTTCCAGGAGCTTAGGGGCAAAGAGATGTTCAAATGCCTTTATAGAATTCTATGGGAGCCCGTTGAGCCCTGGAGTCTTACTTGTGGCGGCCTCGCTGATGGCTCCACACACCTCCTGTAATGTGAGAGGCACGTTAAGATCATCTCTAATGTGGGCCTTAAGGATGGGTAGTGTTACTTGACAAAGAAAATCACAGATATGGGGTTGACGGGCTATGGTAGGAGGGTCATAAAGAGCACGTTAGTGGGCGGTGAATGTATTATGAATGTCCGTTTGATTAGTGATTAAGGGCCAGATGTAGCAAGAAACCATTTTGCGAGTTGCAAATTGCAACTCGCAAAATGTTATGCAGAAAGGTGTCTCAGACACCTTCTGCGAGTCGCTATGGGGTCGCAAAGACCCACCTCATGAATATTAATGAGGTGGGTCGCAGTTTGTGACCCCATTGCGAGTCTAGGCACTCACAGGGATGGTGGCCTGCTGGAGACAGCAGACCACCATGTCCATGACTGCTTTTTGAATAAAGCAGTTTTTTTTTTCTTTTTGCAGCCCGTTTTCCTTAAAGGAAAAGGGACCCCTTTTGAGAATGAGTTACCATCCACTTCAAGTGGATGGTAACTGCGAGTTGGTTTGCGACCGCATTCCCGGTCCCAAAGCAACTCTGCATGGCGATGCGGTCGCAAATAGGAAGGGAACACCCCTTCCTATTTGCGAGTCGCAGCCTCAAACTGCGAGTCGGTACCGATTCGCAATTTGCGGTTGTGCATCGCGTTTGGCCTTTTGCGCCTCGCAAACTGCGTTTTTCGCAGTTTGCGAGGCGCAAAAGGCATGCTACATCTGGCCCTAAGTGTGTAGGAGAAGGTCTAATAAATGTGATTGGGGAAGTCAGTGTGGCACTGCGCAGGAGCCACACCAAGTGGGGCCTGACTTGTTCCCCTTCACATGCATTTTTGCCAGGTACGTCCTGAAGTCCAGGCAGCACAGCTGTTCCACTAACTGTAGCTGTTAGAAGTGTTCACCTCCTCTCTGGGTCAGTGCGAGCTACAGCCTCTAGCGCCCCCAATGAAGCCTCCGTGTGCATCAGGGTCCCCTATGTAAGTCTGCTCTGACCCTCTCAGAGGCCTCTGGGGTGGGCCTCTAAATCCATCTTTTAGCACCTCCCACTCCACAGGTCATGAAGATGCTGCTGTGGCCCAATATTCAGTGATATAGTAGGTTAATGTCTCCTGCATGGCATCCCTAAAGACCTGATCCTCCAACATGGTAGGCTGTAGTCACTATGTGGGAACCGATGGACATGATGCTCCCCAATCCAAATGCAACTGTAGCTGATTATGGTCTGAAAAAGTTTCGCCTTAGTATTCAACCATGATAACTTGTAGTCGGATATCATGGTGGCATGGGATGTGGTTGAGTCTGACATGGACGTCATATGGGGGTAATAAGAATAATCTCTGATGTTTGTCTGAAGAGTGCGCCAGCTTTCTAAAAGCGTCCAATGCTCAAGCCACTGGGAAAAGTGAGTGGCGGCTGTAAGGATAGGGAAGGATGGGAGTTGGGGATGTGATCTATCTAATTTTGGGTCTAGTATGTAATTAAAGTCGACCCCAATAATCCATGAGAGGTGCGCCCATTGTGTTAGGAGAAGTGAAAGGCGAGTAAAAAAGGCTGATTGTGCCACATTAGGTGCATAGACTTTACCCTAGACAACCGGCCTGCCATCCAATTGCCCCTCTATGAAACCATATTGCCTCTCCAGATCTATTTCTGTGGCCATATAGTGAACGGAACTCCAGGTCAGATCCAAACTAGGGCCCCTCTGGTGAAGCCAGAGTATAAAGTGCTGTAGCACTGGCCGCACCAACTTCTCTGTAACCTAGTTTCTTCGCCCCTCCTATATGGGTTTCTTGTAAGAATGCAAACCGGGCACCTCTTCTTCTGACATATTGCTGCAGTGCATGTCTCTTGCGTGCTGTGCCCATACCATGGACATTCCATGTCAATATGTTCAACCTAGTCATGACAGGTGTTTTGGGCAAAGGAGGTGATGGAGAGGGGAGGATAGGCTCCACTACAAGTCCTACTTGAACCTGCGTGTGCAGGTCATGTATTGTGAGGAAAGATCAAAGTGTGCTGTGTGACTTTGCAAACAATACAACTAGAACCCACTACTCCCAGCAGTCTCAGAACTCATGGCTCCCCAAACTGATAACAAGAAATCCCATTGATGGGGTTCTCCAAATCGCACCTCTGCAGTTGTCGGTGTCGCCCAGGAGAGAGGCGCGGTGGGGGTGGTCAAAGCATTAGAACCAAACACATTCAGGTGGGGAGACATAACTTTGACCCATCTAAGCAAGGCTTGCCAACCCATTTCTACGTTCTGCAAATGTGGTATACGAAATATGGAGAAGTAGGATACATGTTTTTGAAGTCTCCGTGTAGTCTTCGGTTAATGGTGCCAGGCACGTGGAGTGGTTGCGTCTGGCCTAGAAGACTGTCGTACCACAGTGTCTGACATCTGCAGGGTCACATCCAGCAGAACCATCAACAAAACACTACTTGCTGAGTCACTTAAATCAGATTCTGACTTTGTGTCGTCTAGAGTTTGAGGAGGTGGAGAACGGCAGTCTGCCCACAATGTGGTTGCAGTAGATCGGACCTACATCTGTTCCCCTCTGGCCTGTGCTGGAGTGGGGGCCCCCTGAAGTTTGGTAGGTGCAGCATCTTGAGCCTTACATTTGCCTTGTGCTTGGTTTTGTCCGAACAAGTTCTCTGCGGTGCTGAAGGAGTATTTAGGGATTCGTATCTGTGCAGTGCCTTAAAATCCCAAGAATCAGTTGGCTGTGTAAGGAAATAACTAGAGTTTTTTACCATAACTTTCAACTTGGCTGGGGAGAGAAGCGAGTAGTTAGTGTCAGCCTGCCGCAGATTCCTCTTCACTCCATTGAAGGACGCCCTGCAGTGTTGCACTTTAAGAGTATCATCTGGGAAGAGGAACACCGTAACACTTTCATATAGCATTGGTTTGGCATTCCGAGTTACCCTCAGTATGGCTTCTTTGTCCCGGTGATTTAGAAGTCTGACCACCATCAGCATAGGAGGTGCTCCCACCGGTGGTCGGTTCGCTGGTACTCTAGGCACACGTTCCATTAGAAAGTGTGGGGACATTGCTTGAGTGTCCCCATTTGCACAAGCCAGGTCTCAAACAATGCACCAGGTCTGCTCCCTCCAGGAACCCCACTATGCGAATGGCCTTCAGAAACCTTTGCCCTGCGTTCCAACTCCTGAACCTGTGCATTGCAAGAGCGGACCTTTTCCTCCAAGTCTAACAGCATTGGGTGAATTTCGTTTACTGCACTATCTGTGTGTGTGACACGGGCTGATAATTTACTTTGATCTTCATGCAGAAGTCAAGTTTGAGTGCTACAGCATCAATTGTACAAATCCTGTTGGGTGTCTGCAATAGTCTCCAGTATTTTATCAAGCTTTGTGTCCATGAAGGCCGAGGATGTGGCAATAACAGTCTGGTCCTGGTTTGAACAACCAATGTGCTCCTTGATACGTTGGTCCACTGACTGGGGGCTGCTGTGCCCCTTCGCCCCATGGTAGAGTACTTATGGTGTGGCCAAGGACTTACTAGCGGTGGTGATGCTGTACGATGGTCCCAGGAAGAAGGGTTGGTCGAGAAATGTCCAGCAATAATTCCTTTCAGACCCACCTCTTACCTAATTCCCTCCCAAGGATTAGGATGGCACATGCAGTTGGGAGGAGCCCAAGAAAATTGGAGATCCACCGTAGATGAACTGTTGTGTTCAGAGCAGTCCGGGCCAGTGGATCCTGGAGTGGCACAAGTCATGGCAATACCTGGGTCATGGGAAAATAATTATAAGGGGATTCCCTGGACAAATAAGCGTAGCTCAAGCCGGGAAATAACCAATGTAGAGAAAAACTACTATAAAAGCTGCTCAAATAAGCATGAAGATACCATCATCTTCATGAACCAACACTATGGTTTCAAATGATAATAACTATATATTAGTGACCAGTTGTATACTCATGATATTAGGCTACTATACTTAGGCACTTCGTCACAGATAAAGTAATCCTATTACATAATGTTATATAAAATTATTTTAAAGATACAAATATTTTATTATTCAATAATAATACAATCATGAAAAATATACATTATATCAAAAAAAGGGGGGGACATACGAAGCACCTAAATCAAGCATACCACATGCACACTAAACTAGGCGGATGAAAAAACGTGTCTTATTTACAAGTAAAACAGCACATCAAAAAAGACTAATCCAAATAACATAATGAAGCTAAAGTAATTTTAGATAATAAAGATATGAAAATATAAATTATTCTAATACATTGGTATTGATGCTCTAATACACAAAAAGAAAAACAATGCTAACATAGTTCTATCCAAGTGGTACCGTAGGGACCAAGGCCTACGCGCGTTTCGGTGTTTTGGGATATTATGGGCCACCTTCCTCAGAGCCGTTCCCAGTGGTACTGTTCAATGATGCTCTAGTCTTAGCAGCCAAATCTTCTGGTCAGATTGATTATAGGTTTGTGATGTATTTTTTGATAATGCAGTCAAGAAATCTGATAGAAAAATTATATGATAATTTACATGAGTCATCGTGCTAGTTTACCAGAAGTCACCTATCTATATTTTACATATATATCTATCGAGGGTGACATATTATCCTATCAAGAATACGTGCCCAAAGGGTCAAAATGGACATTGAATACCTGGGTCATGGCCAGGCTGCAGATGCACTGTGGCAGCAAGGCTGGACCCACCTTACCTTTTGAATGTCAGGATCCTTTACCCAAAGGAGACACAAACAATCCAGACTGCCTTGGAGTTGTGAGTATTTCAGTCTGCACAAGAGGAGGGGCTTCCCCCCAGATGCCAAAAGAGGCTTTGTGGGTCCAGAACAGACAAAAGGCAGCATCAACAGGCTCCTCCAGCCCGACTCAGTCGGAGGTAATGCCTCTTATTACGAAATGTCAAACAGCCTTTCTGTAAATTCCTTGAGTAGGAAGTGAGCACAGTCTAATGAGCCAGGAGTCATACACGGGTCCTTAAATTCCACAGCCAAGCCATGCAGTGAACCTATTCAGTAATCCTTGTCACAGGCTCAGCACAGCAACAAAGAGGAAACTACTGTAGGCCCCAGGTGTCTCTCTCTTCAAGGGCTCATGCAGTAGCTTCAAGGGGTGACGCAGTAGCGCTTTGGTCATGCCATGATTCTACCTAGTAGGGTAGGTTCACTGCAGCTGCAGTCAGGTAACTCATTTGGCTCCCAGATGAAGAGCCTCCCTGCCGCTCAGTGCAGAGATCATTTGTGTTTGAAGTGGTGGGGGAGGGCTGCCACCAAATGCCAGCAACAGTAGGGAAAACACCCAAGTGAAGACTGCCGACTGCCACACATTGAAGTGGGCAAAGAAAGCCACTGCTCTGTGCTGCAGCAGTTTCTCAATGGTCAGGGTTGGCAGCAATCAATTAGGTGCAACATCTGCACGCCGACATGGCCCGCGTTTAATGCGCCAATACACAGGCGTCATGCAGCGTGTTTCACGGGTAAGATGCAGGGTGTTCCAAACTCTGGCCTGATCACATCCAGTCTGGAGTAGGTGCCAGGTACCCTGGTGGTCCTGCCCACTTACTTGGGAATCCCACGTACTCATGTGATCCACCTCCTTTGACAGCTCCTTCCCAGCCTCTGTAGGCTGCTATGGAGTCCGCGTGAACACAGTCAGCCAGCAGTCTGTAAAACAGTCCATTAATAACCATCCTGAAAATTGGCTCATAAGTTGCCGCTGTGCCTCCACACTGCAATGCAGCCTGAAACAGAGCTAGAAGAGCGCGGATGGCTGCGGGTTTTGTCGAATTGTGGGTTCCTGGCAGCAGCAGTCCTAAAACACAACTACCATCTTGCGACTGCTGGCCACACCCCCCAACATTGAGCATACTCAACTGACCACAATGTAGCAAGCATCCAAAATCATCTAGAGCAGTCTGTGGTGGCATATGCATAAGAGGATTTGTCTTTTAAAGAAATTCTTAATAAGTGTTTCTACCTGGAGTTTTCAGTGACACAAAAGTTTCCAAGTTTTATTTAGTACACACACAAAAATAGTTTTCAAAAAATTATTTTGTATTTTACAAAGTCAGTAGGGTTCTTGTGTAAATCAGTCTATCATACATAATCAAAATAGTCAAATGACAATAAAGGCCTTATTTAAAGTTTGGTTGA
Organism: Pleurodeles waltl; assembly: GCF_031143425.1. NCBI lineage: Eukaryota > Metazoa > Chordata > Amphibia > Caudata > Salamandridae > Pleurodeles > Pleurodeles waltl. The sequence goes on along the minus strand of NC_090444.1, from coordinate 1,145,312,594 downwards.
CAGGGTACTTGGTCACAAATGTTGCAGATGTCCCATCCGCTTAATTAAAAGTGCATCATAATAGCCTATAGCACTTGTTATACACGTTTTAACAGAGCATCCCATCTTCCAAACTCTAGATAAGGCAATAAGTCAGCTTACTTTGAAATTTTGAACCTATTCCTACACCGGTTAAGCCAATACTTTGACTTGTATGATACAAATAAAATAAAAATAAATTAGGTACGTAATCGATATCTAGACTGAAGATATAATTAACAGAATAAAGGGTGGGGTGCATGAATGCTGTGGTTCAGTTGCAATTTGGGGGTTCGAGCTTCAAGTAAGGATGCTATAATATTTTGGGCATGAAAGAAAATATTTGCCATTAATATTACTTTCAAACTTTTTTATGATAAGTGATTCCGATCTGTTTTACGGGGTATTTTTGCAAGATAAGTGTAATATGTTAGACATTAAGGTTGTGCTGTATACTGGAAAATCCAACAAAACTGCAAACATGACAGATTTGTTGACTTCCAGTAGGTCACAGATAATCGGGGTCGACGCTGAGCTCATTTGGCACGCTCAACCAGCATCTTCAAATTGGGTCGCGGTTGGGGCTCCCGAAATGAGGCAACTATGGTGTGTACTGCAAGACCTCCATTTTAATTGAAATGAGCCAGTAAGCACAAACCCCACCGAAATTCTACCGTGTATTATAAAACAGACCAGTTAGAAATTATTTCCTCCTATTTTGGCAAATGTTGATGTATGCTGTCCCTTTATTAGAACTTTGGATCTCTCAAAGCCATATTTGTAAATTAGAGAGAATATGAATTCTCAAGGATTTGCTTAGTGTCTGGAGACACTGCGTTTAATTATAAATGGTAAGTCTACTATACACTGCATAATTAATTATGAATATAATGGGCCCTTCGTTTTGATATTAAACATTTTTGGGAAATCCTTTCAGTCAAATCACCACTGAGTTTAATCAGATCAAAATCAGTCAGATGAAGTGTACAAGAGGAAAGACAGGACTGAATGCTGTTCAAAGTTTGACTTAATACGTTGACTGTAAGGAAACAGAACACAGACACCATAGAATATTTGTGTTTCAAAAAAATGGTGTGATTTTTTTTAAAAGTCGGGGCAATTGACCAGTGTTTGGAACAATATACTGTTGTATACATAAATCCGAGAGTCCCTTTCTCTTTCTCAATGCGAAGTTGTGCACTGAAGTGTTCATGTACCCGCTGCAGTGTCAGTCAGAAAGATGTAATTTTCCGTGACAAGTTCAGAGTCTATGATTGATAAGATATTTTGACTTTGTATGAGCGCACACAAGTATACATTTCTGTGCGCATTTATCAGTGGTTCATAAGGCAATCTATGTTTACTTTATTTTCAATCATTACTCTTTATTTATATTCCAGTGTTTTAAATATTTACTGCACTGATGAAGAAAGTTTTGGGAAACACGTGTGGAGTATTAACATTCTCCATGAAACGAATCAGAAATTGAATATATGAAATACATATATTCAAATACCAGAGAATCTCAGAGAATAGATTATTAGTTATGCAAAACTCTTATACTTTGTGAAATACACAATAGTACTTTGCCCCCCCCACCGCAAGCAAGCGCATACATTATAATATCGATATTTATCAAGTATACCCTTATTAACAGGTTATTCTTAATAGGCCTAAAAACAACGTTCTGATAGAATTAACACCAACTCGAAATAATGTGCTTGGTAACTTTAAGCCCAACACCTTTTCTGTATCAGAAAATAGCATACTTTTGTAAGTAAAGGCACAACTCTGTGGTAGTATTAATTACACTGAGGGGCATATTTATACTCTGTTTGCGCCGGATTTGCGTCATTTTTTTACGCAAATCCAGTGCAAGCATAACTCCTTATTTATATTTTGACGTTAGACCCGTCTAGCGTCAAAATATTGGAGTTAGCGTCATCTTTTTACTGTGAAAACCTACTTTGCGTCATTGCGTTATTTATTCTCCTGTGCAAAAATCACGCACGGGAGGCGGAGGGCCTTAAATAATGACGCTAAGCTTGCTTAGCACCATTATTTAACGCCTTGGTCAGGGCAGGCGTTAGGGGACCTGTGGGCTCATTTCAATGGTCGGAGACCATGGAAGCAACACACAGGTGTCCTTCCCTGCTCCCATGGACACGTACACCACCCACCCCTAACCACACCTGGAGGACACCTACGGATGGGGAGTACCCATCCCAGGTAAGTCCACGTAAGCTTTTTTTTTAAGTGCCATGGGGGGGGCTAACTTGGGCCCTCCTATATGGCCATTGGGCAGGGGGCATGACTCGTCTCTTTACTAAGACAGGGGTCATGTCCATGGGGTTTGTGCTTCAAAAAATGATGCTAGCCAGGTTAGTGTCATTTTTCTGACGCTAACCTGACTAGTGCCATTCTTCGATGCACAACCTCCTGTTTCCCATACGCCTCCCCCTCCCGGTTAGCGTCATTTATTTTGACGCTAACCAGGCCTTACCACCGGCTAAAGTCATTCCTTAAATATGATGCCCGGCTGGCGTCCAGGAATTGCTCGAGCCGGCGGTAAACCTTTAAACACAAACCTGCACTAATGCAGGTTCGTGTCAAAAAGTATAAATCAGGGCCTGGGTATAATCCTAGAACACAACCTGGCGTCGATCCACCCCAAGGAGAGAACAGCAACTGTCTCTTCCTGGAATTTCTCTCTGCTCACATTCTCAATAGAACTTTAACTTAACATTCCATTGTTTTTAATTAAAACATAACACATCCTTTCCCCTTCTTCATGTAAAATAAAACACATGTGTTTTCCACAGCAGTTTTACAATAGAGATGAGGAAAAACGGTCACATACACAATACTCGAACCCTCATAAAAACTAAAGAACAAAACTCCATTGAAGAACTCTGTAAATGAAAGATAAATACAAAAAAAACTATAACAATAAACAAAAAAAACTTCAAGACCTAACATAATTATTTAAATGGGCTGGTAGTCTATGTATTCTTGTGCTTCTTTTAATCTTGGAAACACCCAATCCAATAACCTTTTCGGGGATGTTTTGAGTATCCTCCATATATCTCTCATGTTCACGTAAACTTGTGGCAGATGCCATCACCTCCTTATCTCTCTCATTTGCAACTACCATTGCTCCAGAATATCCTTCATCCGCTTTTCCTTGACATTCACCATCCCTCTGATACAATTTCTAACACTCCACCTCTCACCTGCTTCCATCACCACATAGTACTTACTAACTTTCAAAACACGAACGGGCCTCTAAATTTAGAAATACCTCCTCCAATTCTTCCATATTTTATTTTCACCTAATCACCTCCTCTTATTCTAGAAACTTCTACTGGTTTCACTACTCTTTCTCCACCAGACACAATCCCTTCTCTAAGCCAAGAAGGAACTAATTTGGAACCTGCAGAACGCTCTCTCATCATCTGAAAGGGACAATTATTAGAGGTACTATAAATGGTAGTGCAATGGCCCAAATCATTTCAAAGATAGTTTTTTTAAAGATTACAATGATTGCTCAAAGCCAATTGAATAGTTCCCTTTACCAATTTGTTGGCCCTGTCCATGATACTATTTCCTTGTGGGTTGCATAAAGAAGTATGAGAATGTCTCACCCCACACTTCCTCAAAAAAGAAACCATTTCATTAGATGTTAACTGAGTCCCATTGTCCGTAATCACTACCAAAGGTAAGCCCTCCAACACCTTTATCGCTGTATTAGTAGTGATATTTCGCATGAACTTCACTATGAGCCACCTTGCGTGCACATCAACAATTACCGCAGCCAACCTCAACTCAAAAGGTACTTCAGAAATAGGTCCAATAAAATCAAGGCAAATGGTATGCCATGGTTTCCCTGGATCCTCTATATGACCACAGCTTCTCTTGTCACATACTTTTAATCTCTTCTCACTCTCCTTACATAAACTGAATCTCTCCACCCAATCTTTAACTTGTTCATGGAAACCCGGCCACCAAAACACCTCTTTTAATCTCCTTCTAGTTAGTCCTTGACCTAAATGGCCCTCATGTGCAAGGTTGAGCAATCTGAACCTTAACCCACCAGGTGGAACATATTGGTCACCCCTCATTGCTACATTCTCACCACAAACCAACAACTCATCCAACACATTCAAGTAAGAGCTCATTGACACAGGTAATGCACTCTCTCTCCTAGCTCCTCTACGAATTAACTTAATAACTTTTTTTAAGACAATTATCAGCATTCATCTCTTCTTCCCACTCATCCCTTGCAAGAGCACCCAAACCACTTTCAGCAACATCCATTAACAGATTGCTCATCAACGGTTTCCCAATCAAGAGATAGTCTGGACAAACAGTCTGCTTGCACATTCTTCCAATCTTGGACAAATTCTACTTTGTAAAGATACTCTTGCAATCTTGCCGCTAACCTAGCCAATCTCGCTGACCTCTTGCCTGCACCCCTGATGACAAAATCCTGGACAAAGGTTTGTAATCACTATGTAAAACAAATTGCAACCCCCACAAATATACTCTGAAATACTCAGCACCCCAAACTGCAGCTAAAGCTTCACGCTCTATTACTGAATAATTTTGCTCAGCTTGCATCAGAGTGCGAAAAGCAAACACCACCGTCCTTTCTTCACTTCCCTGCATTTGAGACAAAACAGCTCTCAAACCAGTTGCACTAGCATCGACTGTCAATATCGACTGTAACTTAATGTCAAAAGCAGTGAGAATGTCTGCATCACAAATCTCATTCTTGATATTGACAAAACAATCCAGTTGTTCCTTTTGCATATAAATTTACTCCCCCTCCACAATAGTTTCCTTAAATTTTCAGTTTTGTCAGCCAAACTCTTTACAAATTTAGAGTAATACTCTATTAAACCAAGAAATAATCTTAACTGATCCTTAACAGTAGGTGAAGGCGCCAATCTAATCACCTCCAACAAACTCTTCTTTGGTTTAATATTTCCTTTGGATATACTATACCCCAAGTAATCAATTTCCTCCATTAAAAATGTAAATTTTTCCTGATTTAAACACAAACCAGCTTCTCCTAGAACTTTTAATACGCCCTTCAAGATGACTTTGTGCCCCTGTACAGTTTCACCCATGACCAATATGTCATCCTGAAAGAATATCACATTTTTAATTTTGCCGAAAATATTTGTCATAATTTGCTGAAACACACTCGCAGCCAACGCTAGTCCAAGCGGCATGCGAGTGAACTGAAAAGTCCCCTCAAAGGTCACAAATGTCATCAAATGTTTAGAATCTACATGTAATTTAACCTGATGGAAGGCACTTCTTAAATCAAGTTTCGAGAAATACTTTCCATGTTTAACAGCACAAAGCTGATGTTGAATGCTTTCCATGTTTAACAGCACAAAATTGATCTTAGGAAGAGGGTAGATGTCAACCATGATGCTCTGGTTTAATGATCTCAAATCAAAACATAACCTCAATGAAGACACGTTGTAGGAGGCTGGACTGGCTTGTAGTGAGTACCAAGGGGTACTTACACCTTGCACCAGGCCCAGGTATCCCTTATTAGTGTATAGGGTGTCTAGCAGCTTAGGCTGATAGATAATGGTAGCTTAGCAGAGCAGCTTAGGCTGAACTAGGAGACGAGTGAAGCTCCTACAGTACCACTAGTGTCATATGCACAATATCATAAGAAAACACAATACACAGATATACTAAAAATAAAGGTACTTTATTTTTATGACAATATGCCAAAAGTATCTCAGTGAGTACCCTCAGTATGAGGATAGCAAATATACACAAGATATATGTACACAATACCAAAAATATGCAGTATAGTATTAGAAAACAGTGCAAACAATGTATAGCTACAATAGGATGCAATGGGGACACATAGGGATAGGGGCAACACAAACCATATACTCCAAAAGTGGAATGCGAACCACGAATGGACCCCAAACCTATGTGACCTTGTAGAGGGTCGCTGGGACTGTAAGAAAACAGTTAGGGTTAGAAAAATAGCCCACCCCAAGACCCTGAAAAGTGAGTGCAAAGTGCACTAAAGTTCCCCCAAGAGCACAGAAGTCGTGATAGGGGAATTCTGCAGGAAAGACACAAATCAGCAATGCAACAACGATGGATTTCCAAACGAGGGTACCTGTGGAACAAGGGGACCAAGTCCAAAAGTCACAAGCAAGTCGGAGATGGGCAGATGCCCAGGAAATGCCAGCTGTGGGTGCAAAGAAGCTGCTACTGGACAGTAGAAGCTGAGGATTCTGCAGGAACGACAAGGGCTAGAGACTTCCCCTTTGGAGGATGGATGCCCCACGCCGTGGAGAGTCGTGCAGAAGTGTTTTCCTGAAGAAAGACTGCAAACAAGCCTTGCTAGCTGCAAGTCGTGCAGTTAGGGTTTTTGGATGCTGCTGTGGCCCAGGAGGGACCAGGATGTCGCCAATTGCGTCAGGGGACAGAGGGGGCGCCCAGCAGGACAAGGAGCCCTCTCAGAAGCAGGCAGCACCCGCAGAAGTGCCGGTACAGGCACTATGAAGAGGAGTGAAACGGTGCTCACCCGAAGTTACACAAAGGAGTCCCACGTCGCCGGAGGACAACTTAGGAGGTCGTGCAATGCAGGTTAGAGTGCTGTGGACCCAGGCTTGGCTGTGCACAAAGGATTTCCGCCAGAAGTGCACAGAGGCCGGAGTAGCTGCAAAAGTCGTGGTTCCCAGCAATGCAGTCTGGCGTGGGGAGGCAAGGACTTACCTCCACCAAACTTGGACTGAAGAGTCACTGGACTGTGGGAGTCACTTGGACAGAGTTGCTGGATTCAAGGGACCTCGCTCGTCGTGCTGAGAGGAGACCCAGGGTACCTGTGATGCAGTTCTTTGGTGCCTGCGGTTGCAGGGGGAAGATTCCATCGACCCACAGGAGATTTCTTCGGAGCTTCTAGTGCAGAGAGGAGGCAGACTACCCCCACAGCATGCACCACCAGGAAAACAGTCGAGAAGGCGGCAGGATCAGCGTTACAGAGTTGCAGTAGTCGTCTTTGCTACTTTGTTGCAGTTTTGCATGCTTCCAGCGCGGTCAGCAGTCGATTCCTTGGCAGAAGGTGAAGAGAGAGATGCAGAGGAACTCTGATGAGCTCTTGCATTCGTTATCTAAGGAATTCCCCAAAGCAGAGACCCTAAATAGCCAGAAAAGAGGGTTTGGCTACTTAGGAGAGAAGATAGGCTAGCAACACCTGAAGGAGCCTATCAGAAGGAGTCTCTGACGTCACCTGCTGGCACTGGCCACTCAGAGCAGTCCAGTGTGCCAGCAGCACCTCTGTTTCCAAGATGGCAGAGGTCTGGAGCACACTGGAGGAGCTCTGGGCACCTCCCAGGGGAGGTGCAGGTCAGGGGAGTGGTCACTCCCCTTTCCTTTGTCCAGTTTCGCGCCAGAGCAGGGCTGAGGGGTCCCTGAACCGGTGTAGACTGGCTTATGCAGAAATGGGCACCATGTGTGCCCATGAAAGCATTTCCAGAGGCTGGGAGAGGCTACTCCTCCCCTGCCTTCACACCATTTTCTGCCTTCCTGGGCCAAGCCTGGCTGGACCCCAGGAGGGCAGAAACCTGTCTGAGGGGTTGGCAGAAGCAGCAGCTGCAGTGAAACCCCTGAAAAGGCAGTTTGGCAGTACCCGGGTCTGTGCTAGAGACCCGTGGGATCATGGGATTGTACCAACAATGCCAGGATGGCATAGAGGGGGCAATTCCACGATCTTAGACATGTTACATGGCCATATTCGGAGTTACCATTGTGAAGCTACACATAGGTAGTGACCTATATGTAGTGCACGCGTGTAATGGTGTCCCCGCACTCACAAAGTCCGGGGAATTGGCCCTGAACAATGTGGGGGCACCTTGGCTAGTGCCAGGGTGCCCACACACTAAGTAACTTAGCACCCAACCTTTACCAGGTAAAGGTTAGACATATAGGTGACTTATAAATTACTTAAGTGCAGTGTAAAATGGCTGTGAAATAACGTGGACGTTATTTCACTCAGGCTGCAGTGGCAGGCCTGTGTAAGAATTGTCAGAGCTCCCTATGGGTGGCAAAAGAAATGCTGCAGCCCATAGGGATCTCCTGGAACCCCAATACCCTGGGTACCTCGGTACCATATACTAGGGAATTATAAGGGTGTTCCAGTATGCCAATGTAAATTGGTAAAATTGGTCACTAGCCTGTTAGTGACAATTTGAAAGAAATGAGAGAGCATAACCACTGAGGTTCTGATTAGCAGAGCCTCAGTGAGACAGTTAGTCATAACACAGATAACACATACAGGGCACACTTATGAGCACTGGGGCCCTGGCTGGCAGGGTCCCAGTGACACATACAACTAAAACAACATATATACAGTGAAATATGGGGGTAACATGCCAGGCAAGATGGTACTTTCCTACACAACCCCCCCCCAAACGAAGGACAATAAGACTAGCCATGACCTGATGAGTCTTCATTGTCTAAGTGGAAATATCTGGAGAGTCCATCTGCATTGGAGTGGGTACTCCCAGTTCTATGTTCCACTGTATAGTCCATTCCCTGTAGGGATATAGACCACCTCAACAATTTAGGATTTTCACCTTTCATTTGTTTTAGCCAAAGTAGAGGTTTGTGGTCTGTCTGAACAATGAAGTGAGTGCCAAACAGGTATGGCCTCAACGTCTTCAGTGCCCAGACCACAGCAAAGGCCTCCCTCTCTATGGCAGACCAACGCTTTTCTCTAGGGGTCAACCTCCTGCTGATAAAAGCAACAGGTTGATCCTGGCCCTCAGAATTAAGTTGTGAAAGGACTGCCCCTACCCCTAATTCAGATGCATCAGTTTGGACAATGAATTTTTTGGAGTAACAGGGGCTTTTCAGGACAGGTGCAGAGCACATAGCCTGCTTCAGCTCCTCAAAAGTTTTCTGACAGCTAGCTGTCCACAATACCTTTTTAGGCATTTTCTTGGATGTGAGGTCATTAAGAGGGGCTGCAATGGAGCCATAGTTCTTAATGAACCTCCTGTAATACCCAGTGAGGCCTAGGAAGGCTCTCACCTGGGTCTGAGTAGTAGGGGGAACCCAATCTATAATAGTTTGGATTTTCCCCTGAAGTGGTGCAATCTGTTCTCCACCTACCAGGTGTGCCAGATAAACCACCTTCCCCTGCCCTATCTGGCACTTTGAAGCCTTGATAGTGAGGCCTGCCTTTTGCAGGGCCTCTAAAACTTTCCATAGGTGGACCAGGTGATCATCCCAACTGGAGCTAAAGACAGCTATATCGTCCAGATATGCTGCACTAAAAGCCTCCAGCCCTTGCAGGACTGTATTCACCAACCTTTGAAAAGTGGCAGGTGCATTTTTCAATCCAAAAGGCATTACTGTGAATTGGTAATGGCCTCCAATGGTTGAAAATGCAGTTTTTGCTTTTGCATCTTCTGATAATTTGATCTGCCAATACCCTGCAGTCAAGTCAAAAGAGCTTAGATACTTGGCAGATGCCAGTGTATCTATGAGCTCATCTGCCCTGGGTATAGGGTGAGCATCAGTTTTGGTTACTTGGTTGAGACCTCTATAGTCTACACAAAACCGCATTTCCTTCTTTCCATCTTTGGAATGAGGTTTTGGTACAAGTACCACAGGAGAGGCCCATGGACTTTCAGAGTGCTCAACCACTCCCAGTTCTAACATTTTCTGCACCTCTTGTTTTATGCAGTCTCTGACATGGTCAGGCTGCCTATAGATCTTACTTTTGACAGCCAAGCTGTCTCCAGTATCTATAGTGTGCTCACACCAACAAGTGGTGCCTGGCACAGTAGAAAAGAGTTCAGAAAACTGACCCAGGAGATTTATGCAGCGGTCTTTCTGCTCAGCAGTAAGACAATCTGCCAGTACAACCCCTTCCACCAGAGCATCTTGTTCTGTGGAAGAGAATAGATCAGGGAGAGGGTCACTCTCTTCTTCCTGTCCCTCATCTGTTGCCATGAGCAGGGTGAGATCAGCCCTGTCATAGTAGGGTTTCAGGCGATTGACATGGAGCACCCTAAGGGGACTCCTGGCAGTGCCTAAGTCAACTAAGTAGGTGACTTCACCCTTTTTCTCAACAATTGTGTGGGGTCCACTCCATTTATCTTGGAGTGCTATTGGGGCCACAGGCTCCAAGACCCACACTTTCTGCCCTGGTTGGTACTGAACCAAAACAGCCTTCTGGTCATGCCATTGCTTTTGGAGCTCTTGGCTGGCCTGAAGGTTTTTACTGGCCTTTTTCATGTACTCAGCCATCCTTGATCTGAGGCCAAGTACATAGTCCACTATGTCTTGCTTTGGAGCTTTTAAAGGTTGTTCCCAACCCTCCTTAACAAGTGTTAGAGGACCTCTCACAGGGTGTCCAAATAGGAGTTCAAAGGGGCTGAAGCCCACTCCTTTCTGGGGTACCTCCCTGTAAGCAAAAAGGAGGCATGGTAAAAGGATATCCCATCTCCTGCGGAGTTTTTCAGGGAGTCCCATAATCATGCCTTTGAGAGTTTTGTTAAATCTCTCCACCAGTCCATTTGTTTGTGGATGATAGGGTGTGGTGAACTTGTATGTAACACCACACTCCTTCCACATGGCCTTTAAGTAAGCAGACATGAAATTGCTTCCCCTGTCTGATACCACCTCTTTTGGGAAGCCCACCCTGGAAAAGATTCCCAGGAGGGCCTTTGCCACTGCAGGAGCTGTAGTGGTCCTTAGAGGAATTGCTTCAGGATATCTGGTGGCATGGTCCACTACCACCAAGATAAACCTATTGCCTGAAGCAGTAGGAGGGTCAAGGGGGCCAACTATGTCAACCCATACCCTTTCAAAGGGAACCCCAACCACAGGCAGTGGAATAAGGGGTGCCTTTGCAGTGCCACCTGTCTTGCCACTGGCTTGACAGGTTTCACAGGACTTACAAAATTCCTTTGTGTCCTCTGGCATTCTAGGCCAATGAAACAGGGGAACAAGTCTGTCCCAAGTTTTCATTTGCCCCAAATGTCCAGCTAAGGGAATGTCGTGGGCTAGAGTTAGGAGGAACTTTCTGTACTCCTGAGGAATCACCAATCTCCTGGCAGCTCCAGGTTTTGGATCCCTTGCTTCAGTATACAGAAGATTGTCCTCCCAGTAAACTCTGTGAGAGTCACTGACATCCCCATTTGCTTGTTTGACAGCTTGCTGCCTTAGACCCTCTAGTGTGGGACAGGTTTGCTGTGCCACACTCAGCTCCTCCCTGGCAGGCCCCCCTTCACCCAAAAGCTCAGCAGTGTCTGCTTCCAGCTCCTCTGGTGTAGGTTCTGCACAGGGTGGGAATTCTTCTTCCTCAGAAGAAGAATCCACTGTAGAGGGAGGGATAGTAGGTATTGCTTTATTTCTACTAGCCCTAGCTTTAGGGAGCACTTGGTCCAATCTTCCAGGATCCAAGTCACCCTGTCCTTTTTGCTTTTTGGCCTGAGCCCTTGTCAAAGCAAAAATATGCCCTGGGATGCCCAGCATTGCTGCATGGGCCTCCAACTCCACATCTGACCAAGCTGATGTCTCTAAATCATTTCCAAGTAGACAGTCTACAGGTAAATCTGAGGCAACCACAACTTTCTTTGGACCAGTATCCCCCCCCCAGTTGAGATTTACAACAGCCATGGGGTGGCTAAGTGTGTTGTTGTGAGCATTGGTTACTTGATACTGGTGACCAAGTAGGTGTTGTTCAGGGTGGACCAGTTTCTCTATTACCATTGTAACACTGGCACCTGTGTCCCTGTAGGCCTGAACCTCAACACCATTTATTAGGTGTAGTTGCTTGTACTTATCCATGTTAAGGGGACAAGCAACTAAGGTGGCTAAATCAATAGCCCCCTCAGAGACTAACACAGCCTCTGTGGTCTCCCTAACAAGACCAACCCCAACTAAGTTACCAAAAGTGAGCCCAGCTACTCCCTTGGATTGGCTATTAGTAGGTTTGCTCCCACCACCACTGCTATTAGTAGGGACACTAGGTGTAGCAGTAGGGGTTGTAGTGGTAGGAGGCTTGGTGCTTTTCTTTGGACAACTGGGACCTGTTGTCCAATGGCCTTTTATTTTACATAAATAGCACCATGGTTTATTTTCTTTGTTTTGATTTGAAGAGGATTTGGATCCACCACCCCCACCAGAGTGTTTTTGTGGGCCTGATGAAGACTCATTTTTAGATTTGTCCCCACCCTTGTCAGAAGACTTACCATCCTTCTTCCTGTTGCCATCTTTGTCACCCCCTGTATGAACTTTTCTGTTCACCCTTGTTCTGACCAATTTGTCTGCCTTCTTTCCCAATTCTTGGGGAGAGGTCAGATCAGAGTCCACCAGGTACTGGTGCAACAAATCAGACACACAGTTATTAAGTATATGCTCTCTCAGGATTAAGTTATACAGGCTTTCATAATCAGTAACTTTACTGCCATGTAACCACCCCTCCAAGGCCTTCACTGAATGGTCAACAAAGTCTACCCAGTCTTGTGAAGACTCCTTTTTGGTTTCTCTGAACTTCATCCTGTACTGTTCAGTGGTTAAGCCATAACCATCTAGGAGTGCATTCTTAAGAACTGCAAAATTATTGGCATCACTTTCTTTCACAGTAAGGAGCCTATCCCTACCCTTTCCACTAAATGATAGCCATAGGATAGCAGCCCACTGCCTTTGAGGGACATCCTGTACAACACAGGCCCTCTCAAGTGCAGCAAACCACTTGTTAATGTCATGCCCCTCCTTATAAGGGGGAACTATCTTGTGCAGATTCCTAGAATCATGCTCTTTTGCAGGATGACTATGGGGAATATTGCTGCTGCCACCATGGGTTTCTAAACCCAATTTCTGTCTTTCCCTTTCCACCTCTAAGGACTGCCTATCCAAATCCAGCTGTTGCTTCTTGAGCTTCAGTCTGGTTTGTTCCACTCTCAATCTAGTGAGCTCCCTTTCTAACACTCTGTCATCAGGGTGGGTGGGTGAGGCATGTCTAGAGAAGGAGTATGCTGAGATAGAACAGAAGGAGACCTGGCCCTAACAGAAGGCACCCTAATAGTTTCACTAACAGAAACAGCACTTCTACTATGATGAGAAGGGATACTCTTACTGTGATGTGAGACCACACTATCAGTATGGTGTGACTCTACATCAGTACCAGCTATGCTAGGTGGCTTGCTAGGGGGCAGGCTTGGAAGTTTCCCTCCCACCTCTTTTGCTAAGGGTGCCCCAGAATCAGAGTGGGAACCATCAGCTAACTTTTCAACAGGGGTGCCAGCTCTGGCCTTATCCTGTTCAACAAGCATATTTACCAACAGTTCTCTAGAGGGATTCTTCCTTACACTTAAACCTCTTTCTATGCAGAGACTCCTTGCATCTTTCCAGCTAAGGTTATCATAAGCAAGTTTGGACAGATCAACAGTTTGGCCTGTGCCAGACATTTTAGAAAGTGTTTAAGTGATAGAAAAAGTGAGAAAAAAGTTTTTCAGAACTTTTGGAAAGACAGAAAAAAAACTTTTAAAACTTTTTAAGAACTTTTTAGAAAGTTAGAGGTACTTTTCAGCACTTTAGAAAAGAAGTGAGAAAAGAAATGCAAAACTTTTTGGTTAGGTGTACATACACTGAACTTGTTTTGTATATTTTTCTCTTATGAAAAGTACAATGACAAAAGTGGTAAGTAGTTACAGAGCACTTATCCCACCACTGCACAACCAATGTAGGAGGCTGGACTGGCTTGTAGTGAGTACCAAGGGGTACTTACACCTTGCATCAGGCCCAGGTATCCCTTATTAGTGTATAGGGTGTCTAGCAGCTTAGGCTGATAGATAATGGTAGCTTAGCAGAGCAGCTTAGGCTGAACTAGGAGACGAGTGAAGCTCCTACAGTACCACTAGTGTCATATGCACAATATCATAAGAAAACACAATACACAGATATACTAAAAATAAAGGTACTTTATTTTTATGACAATATGCCAAAAGTATCTCAGTGAGTACCCTCAGTATGAGGATAGCAAATATACACAAGATATATGTACACAATACCAAAAATATGCAGTATAGTATTAGAAAACAGTGCAAACAATGTATAGCTACAATAGGATGCAATGGGGACACATAGGGATAGGGGCAACACAAACCATATACTCCAAAAGTGGAATGCGAACCACGAATGGACCCCAAACCTATGTGACCTTGTAGAGGGTCGCTGGGACTGTAAGAAAACAGTTAGGGTTAGAAAAATAGCCCACCCCAAGACCCTGAAAAGTGAGTGCAAAGTGCACTAAAGTTCCCCCAAGAGCACAGAAGTCGTGATAGGGGAATTCTGCAGGAAAGACACAAATCAGCAATGCAACAACGATGGATTTCCAAACGAGGGTACCTGTGGAACAAGGGGACCAAGTCCAAAAGTCACAAGCAAGTCGGAGATGGGCAGATGCCCAGGAAATGCTAGCTGTCGGTGCAAAGAAGCTGCTACTGGACAGTAGAAGCTGAGGATTCTGCGGGAACGACAAGGGCTAGAGACTTCCCCTTTGGAGGATGGATGCCCCACGCCGTGGAGAGTCGTGCAGAGGTATTTTCCTGAAGAAAGACCGCAAACAAGCCTTGCTAGCTGCAAGTCGTGCGGTTAGGGTTTTTGGATGCTGCTGTGGCCCAGGAGGGACCAGGATGTCGCCAATTGCGTCAGGGGACAGAGGGGGCACCCAGCAGGACGAGGAGCCCTCTCAGAAGCAGGCAGCACCCGCAGAAGTGCCGGAACAGGCACTACAAAGAGGAGTGAAACGGTGCTCACCCGAAGTTACACAAAGGAGTCCCACGTCGCCGGAGGACAACTCAGGAGGTCGTGCAATGCAGGTTAGAGTGCCGTGGACCCAGGCTTGGCTGTGCACAAAGGATTTCCGCCGGAAGTGCACAGAGGCCGGAGTAGCTGCAAAAGTCACGGTTCCCAGCAATGCAGTCTGGCGTGGGGAGGCAAGGACTTACCTCCACCAAACTTGGACTGAAGAGTCACTGGACTGTGGGAGTCACTTGGACAGAGTTGCTGGATTCAAGGGACCTCGCTCGTCGTACTGAGAGGAGACCCAGGTTACCGGTGATGCAGTTCTTTGGTGCCTGCGGTTGCAGGGGGAAGATTCCGTCGACCCACGGGAGATTTCTTCGGAGCTTCTAGTGCAGAGAGGAGGCAGACTACCCCCACAGCATGCACCACCAGGAAAACAGTGGAGAAGGCGGCAGGATCAGCGTTACAGAGTTGCAGTAGTCGTCTTCGCTACTTTGTTGCAGTTTTGTAGGCTTCCAGCGCGGTCAGCAGTCGATTCCTTGGCAGAAGGTGAAGAGAGAGATGCAGAGGAACTCTGATGAGCTCTTGCATTCGTTATCTAAGGAATTCCCCAAAGCAGAGACCCTAAATAGCCAGAAAAGAGGGTTTGGCTACTTAGGAGAGAAGATAGGCTAGCAACACCTGAAGGAGCCTATCAGAAGGAGTCTCTGATGTCACCTGCTGGCACTGGCCACTCAGAGCAGTCCAGTGTGCCAGCAGCACCTCTGTTTCCAAGATGGCAGAGGTCTGGAGCACACTGGAGGAGCTCTGGGCACCTCCCAGGGGAGGTGCAGGTCAGGGGAGTGGTCACTCCCCTTTCCTTTGTCCAGTTTCGCGCCAAAGCAGGGCTGAGGGGTCCCTGAACCGGTGTAGACTGGCTTATGCAGAAATGGGCACCATGTGTGCCCACGAAAGCATTTCCAGAGGCTGGGGGAGGCTACTCCTCCCCTGCCTTCACACCATTTTCCAAAGGGAGAGGGTGTAACACCCTCTCTCTGAGGAAGTCCTTTGTTCTGCCTTCCTGGGCCAAGCCTGGCTGGACCCCAGGAGGGCAGAAACCTGTCTGAGGGGTTGGCAGCAGCAGCAGCTGCAGTGAAACCCCTGAAAAGGCAGTTTGGCAGTACCCGGGTCTGTGCTAGAGACCCGTGGGATCATGGGATTGTACCAACAATGCCAGGATGGCATAGAGGGGGCAATTCCATGATCTTAGACATGTTACATGGCCATATTCGGAGTTACCATTGTGAAGCTACACATAGGTAGTGACCTATATGTAGTGCACGCGTGTAATGGTGTCCCCGCACTCACAACGTCCGGGGAATTGGCCCTGAACAATGTGGGGGCACCTTGGCTAGTGCCAGGGTGCCCACACACTAAGTAACTTAGCACCCAACCTTTACCAGGTAAAGGTTAGACATATAGGTGACTTATAAGTTACTTAAGTGCAGTGTAAAATGGCTGTGAAATAACGTGGACGTTATTTCACTCAGGCTGCAGTGGCAGGCCTGTGTAAGAATTGTCAGAGCTCCCTATGGGTGGCAAAAGAAATGCTGCAGCCCATAGCGATCTCCTGGAACCCCAATACCATATACTAGGGAATTATAAGGGTTTTCCAGTATGCCAATGTAAATTGGTAAAATTGGTCACTAGCCAGTGACAATTTGAAAGAAATGAGAGAGCATAACCACTGAGGTTCTGATTAGCAGAGCCTCAGTGAGACAGTTAGTCATAACACAGGTAACACATACAGGGCACACTTATGAGCACTGGGGCCCTGGCTGGCAGGGTCCCAGTGACACATACAACTAAAACAACATATATACAGTGAAATATGGGGGTAACATGCCAGGCAAGATGGTACTTTCCTACACACGTCCACCGGTTCAATAATACCCTCAGACAACATATCCTCAATTACTCTTTTGACCTCATCTCTCACCACAAAGGGGACCTTTGGCAATTTATGTTGTCTTGGCAACGCATCCTCCCTAAGCACAATTTTGTGCACATACCCCTTCAAGCATCCCAATGTTTCTTTAAACACATTTTGGGCACCCCTTAGTATATCTTGTAGTTGTACATCCTCCACTACTAATATTTGATTGGGTGCCCTGGGATTGATTACAATGTTTAGGTCAAATTGATGTATCCACCCCAAAATATGAGGCCCATCTGACGCCACATAAACTTTTCCTTTGATACACCTGTCCCTGAACTGTATATGTCCTACCATATACCCCAGTAAGTGAATCTTTTCTCCTTTGTAACCACCTGGAGAGTTGTCTTTCGGGAATAAGTTTACATCTTTCCAATGATTTTTTATCAAAGTTTCAGTGATTATAGTATGCAATGAACCAGATTCAACCATAAGCTTGACTTCATTATCATTTATTTTGAAGACAGCTGTGGGCCTAGAAGTCCTCCCCTACTTTCCTGCTGCTGCTAATTCCTCCTGATGAACAACTAATAAATACCCTATTATCACTGGAAATGTCGTCTCCTCAACCATATTTACACTGGATCTGACATCTTTGTTAATTTATCGTTCGCCCTACACATTCACGCATAATGACCCCTGCGCCCACATTTCCTACACTCTTTATTAGTTGCTAAATACTTCTTTGAGTCAGCTAAATGATACATGCTTCCGAGTACATTCTCTTCCTTTAGTCTTAGATATGGCTGCAGCGTTACCCAGTTTTTTGGATAAGACATTAACTTTGTGTTCAATAATGGGACTGTCATCAATCATTGCCATCACATCACTTGATTTATCTTTCTTTTCTAGTTCCTTTATGCAACGCTGTGAATAACTTTCACCATTTCAATGGGCTCTCTTAGTGTAGGATCTTTGGCTGCCCATAATCTCTCTTGAATGTTCCTATCCTCGCACTGTACAATAAGTTGATCATGTATCAACTCTTCCGTCATAGTCCCAAACTGACATTTGACAGACAACTCTCTTAATCTCGCTACAAATTCATCAATTGTTTCATGGTGATTTTGAGGCTGAGTGTAAAACCTATATCTAGCCATCCCTAAACTGGTCTCCTTGGCAAATCTATTCCGGCTTCTTTGAGTACATCATTCATTGGTTGCCCACTAGGGCCTAAAACAGTGGGTAAGAATTTTAAAATATGTTGACTCGCACAGCCCAATGCATTCAATAAAATAGCTTTTTTGAGTAATGAACAACATTTTTGGCCATCTACATCTAATAAATAATTTTCTAACATTTCTACCCAATCTTCCCAAAGAATAACAGGTGGTCCAGGCTGAGGTCAAAATAAAGGTGGTCGCGAAATATTACCTGGAGATGCCATAAGTATGTAAATGTAAATTAGCACTTGTATAGCGCACTACTCACCCGTTAGGGTCTCAAGGCGCTGTACTCATACCGCTATGGAACCCCTCCTGGCTTTTCCCTGTGAGGCGCCCACTCCTGAGCACCCCCAGGGTGAAGCCAGGCATCCAAGCGCTGTTGGGGCCGTTGTGGAGATTAAGCAAGCTATTGCCCAGAGTTGCAGAGTGGGACCCATGAATTAGATTAGGCACTGAGGTGAGAATTATCTGGTCAAGGGGAATTGAGCCCAAGACCTGCCGAAGCGGACTTGAATCCTGGTCTTGAGCCAGATCTCTGCTTCAGGGTCTGCCGCTCTAACCATTGAGCCACACTTCTCCACTGTATGAATAGTAGAATAGTAGACTCACTTATTGAATATGAAAAGAAAAAAAACACACTTGGTAGAACTAAAAACAACTTGCTGTTACATATAACAGCCTCAAAAAGCAATGGTGTAGTGAGCAAAACACCAAAGTAGGTAAGAAAAGTATGGTTTAAAAAAAAAAACAATTTGCCCAATAAGATCACTGCACTCCGGTTGTAGCTTCAATTTCTACCTGTGTTCCATGTCGGTGTGCAGATCACTGCACTGACTGCACTTTTGCACGTTGTGTTTACACAGCCCACGACGCGTCAGTGACGGTGCAGACACATTGCTGACCTCACAGAGTCTCACATGCCGCGTAGAGTTGTGTCGCACTGACACGCCCAGTACGCTGCATGTCAGTGATGCGTCTGATTAACAAGATGGCTTCTCCTCCTCTGAAAACTTGCGCGCATCTCCAGAAACGACCGGCGATCCGTTGTTGCACCAATTGCTCTATTGGCCCCGCAGGAAAGCAAAAACTTGAACGGATATTCACCCTCGGACTCCAACAGTTGCCAGGATGTCCGCACAGATAGGCAAGTGCAGCACCCTCAAACGGCCCCTCACAGCTGACACAATACTACAGCAGAAAGCTCACCAGAATGACCCAGGTCATGTATCAACTTAAACTCGTTGCCAAATTGTTGTAAGGAGAGGCACGACTCTGTCGTAGTATTAATTACACTGAGTTTATTCCAAGAACACAACCTGGCGTCGATCCACCCCAAGGAGAGAACAGCAACTGTCTCTCCCGGGAGTTTTTCTCAGCTCACATTCTCAATAAAACGTTAACTTAACAGTCCATTTTTGTTTAATTAAAACATAACACATACCATGCTTTGAGCCACTGCCACCATACGCCAGGGTGTTCACAGTAACATCTATCTAGGTTCTCTAGGTGCATGTGGTGCCCATTAACATTGCCAGGGGTCTGCTAATAACATTAGTGTCCGGTCACCATATATCAGAGTGCTGACAGTCACATTATGTTACTATTAATGTAATTATTAATGAAATAATGCCCTCAAATGCTGCGTGGTGGGACTGAGAGCTGTCTGGTGTGCCTCCTACTCTAACTGCAGGTTATTCTACTGCTGCACCTTTCTATTGGCATTGGATTTGGAAAAATAATAGCATGCAGTCTTTTAGCCTGTGATTAGACCTTGTAATCCAGAATTTACATGCAAAGAAAATATAAAACTTTATTAATTTAAATAAATGTGTCTATTTATAAAGTGCCCACCACAGTCTGAATTGCCTCTTATGGTTTCTATAAAACGTGTTTCCAGTCAACTTATTGGAACCTATTTTATTGACCTCAGAAGGGTGAAAGGTCACCACGGATTAGATTAAGAAATATAACCTCATTATCCACAATTCCATCTGTTGCAGTCACTGTATACACAGAACTTTCTTATTGCTGCTCTGTGCCACTTTCCCCTCTTCAGCCACAACAAGGAGACAAACTTCCTACTAGGTGTTTGGAGTTGACCATGGTTTTTCTACTGGAAGAGAAAGTGATACTCTAACCTATATTGACTTTTCACAACTTGGGCACGAAGTTGCTAGCCTGCTTGGGAGGCCTCTGATTTCTCCCATGGCATAACGCAGTCAGGCAGCTGTCAATGTACCTGTTAAATACAGTACACCCAGTGCTTAATTTGTGCTTGTTGTTTCCGGTGCTGAGCACAGGCACTTATTCCTGAGGGCCGGTGCTTAGTTTTCTGTCTCAAGCATTTGCTGCAAGCAAAAGACACGTGGGAAAGATGGAGGAAGAGAAAAACGAATAAGCGTCAAAAAGGGGAAAAGCAGGAAGCTGACCGAGTGAGCTGAAGGGACAGGGCATGGCTGTAAATGGACTGAAGAGGCCCGAGGTGGCTTCAGGATTGAGCTGCCTCAGTATTATGTTTCCGCAGTTTTAATTGCAGCAGCCACATGTTTAAGAGGAGAGCTTTGAGCACCGGCACCTTTTTATTTACAAATTAAGCACTGAGTACACCACATGTGCAGAGTAAGTTAACAGTCTCCTCTCACATGATTCCCACACTGTTACAGACAATGGATCACCCCCTCTCAGCCCAGGGATAAAGGCGAAGGTACCCCCTTCATTATTACCCCCTTCACTATCAAGTGGCCAATTGTTCACAAATACCCATTGCTTATGTCATACAGTTACTGTAGATTATTATTTTGTCTTTCTATCCAAAACATATTTTTATTTTATTAAATATTACAAATATTAAATATTAAAATAAAGAGGAGAAAACTGTTTTTCTCATACTTATTACAAAATCATTATTCATGAAGTGGGAACTTTCCACCAAATGTCCCTTCAGCCATTGAGTACTAAGTGCCACTTCATAGCGATTGATGGAGGTAGATGAGGGAAACCTTAGCTGTGGAGCCGTACTTATGCATGTGACCCTGGAAAGGGATGCTCAACTTTCTTGTGAAGCATAGATGGTCTTTTTCCTATCTTTCTTTCAGGGAAATGCACTTTTCTTGGGTGCTCCTTGCTGAAGTGACACAGCTTCCTCTCTCATGGGCCTGATTTTAATGTCTGGAGCCAGGACACTATCATGGACCAGACGAAGGTGATGTTCTTTCTTTTTTTGATGGAAGTACAGAGGGCTGTCTCCTCCTGAATGTTTTTCTGATGCCAATAAAGCAAGACAAATCAAAAAGAAGCAAAAACTTGAACCCTAATCTCAAGTGGAAAGCGGTGTTTAAAGACTCACAGAAAAAGACTCTGGGGGTCATTCTGACCCTGGCGGTAAAATCCGCCAGGGCCAACGACCGCGGGAGCACCGCCAACAGGCTGGCGGTGCTCCCTTGGGCATTCTGACCGCGGCGGTACAGCCGCGGTCAGAAACGGAAAACCGGCGGTGTACCGCCGGTTTTCCGCTGCCCTGGGGAATCCTCCATGGCGGCGCAGCTTGCTGCGCCGCCATGGGGATTCTGACCCCCATACCGCCATCCTGTTCCTGGCGGTTTTGGCCGCCAGGCACAGGATGGCGGTAAGGGGTGTCGTGGGGCCCCTGGGGGCCCCTGCAGTGCCCATGCCAATGGCATGGGCACTGCAGGGGCCCCCGTAACAGGGCCCCACCAAGATTTTCAGTGTCTGCCATGCAGACACTGAAAATCGCGACGGGTGCAACTGCACCCGTCGCACCCCTTCCACTCTGCCGGCTCCATTCGGAGCCGGCATCCTCATGGAAGGGTGTTTCCCGCTGGGCTGGCGGGCGGCCTTCTGGCAGTCGCCCGCCAGCCCAGGGGGAAACCCAGAATACCCGCGGCGGTCTTTTGACCGCGCAGCGGTATTCTGGCGGTCCCAGCCAGGCCGGCGGCTTCTGCCGCCGGCCGGGGTCAGAATGACCCCCTCTATCTCCAGTGGTAGCCAGGAATCACGAAGGAAAACAAACAGGATATTTATCTAGCACCACTTGTCAGTTGTTTCAAAGTGGTTTAGGATGGCAGGGGAATTTAATGAGGTCTGTCCTTAAATCGAACGTCGCACACACCCTCTGCCATCTCTGCGACCAATGGACTGGGAGCTGCGTTAATCCCTGAATGATTTTGGTGCTCCTTGCTGGACATGTTTCTCAAAGATTATTTAGATGACAATTACATTCTAAACATGTAGAAACAATTAGGTCCCACAATGATGACACATAGGAAAGTTTTAACCTTAAACGTTTATTTTCAGATTTGAAGTCACACAGAAATCAAACAACATAGTCAAATCAATTTTAGAGTGCAAAGCTCAGTTAGAATACAAAATCCGTCAGAGAATTTGGGGCCTAATTTAGAGTTGGCGAATGGGTTACTGTCTCACAAACCTGACGGATATCCAGTCCAATGTACGATGATCCCCATAGGCTATGAAGGGACTGTAATATGGCAGATGATGTATCCGTCACGTATGTGATGGAGCAACCCCATCCGCCAAACTCTAAATCAGGTCCTTAGTAAAGTTCAGATCAGCAGCACACAAGGTAGGGCATGAGAGAGCACCCCAACATGGGTTTGCCTCCTGGCTCGGGAAAAAGGGGTCTTTCTTACATCCAGAAAAATAATACTTTTATAGGGTTTTAGACAAAGGATTTCATACATTCAGAACTGTTATACACAGTTCTCAAGAAAGAAACCAATTATTATTAATCAGAGTGAAACAGTAGCAAGAAAACAAACGTCTCCCATAATTCTACAGCTTGGAGCATTTCATGAATACATCCTGTGCTAGAACACTTATTGTTACATTCAGGTAGGTGAAACCTTGACTATTTGCTGGAAAAACTTTTAATATAAAAGGTCTCTGTTTTGCCCATGAAAACATTGCTTTGCGAGGACATGAAAATACAGTGTACTCACGTGATACAGAACACTGGCAGTAAACATCACAATCAACATGGAGTACGAGGCCCAAGAGTTTTATTTTAGATAGAGTTTGATTTTTCACTAGTGTATTGCGTTAAAATTGAAAAACACGGTTATAAATTCTAGCCAGGATTGTCAAGGGGCATGTGTGAATCCTGACAACATAATCATTGTGGGTGCATGTAGCATAAGGCATCAAGGAAAAATGGGGTTTCAGGCCTCTTTAGAATCTCAGGATCCCTTATTACAGTCTGTGACGAAAGAGGGAGCTTCTGAGAGTTGAGGTGTGACTGTGTAGGTGCCTTTCCTAAATGAACCGTATTTCAATTAAGAAAGGACAAGCAAGTTCTGAGAGGCAGGCCTAAAGCTTCTGTGTGACCGCTACATCCGGAACATGTTGTTAACACTGGGGTAGTATGTTATGTTATAAGATATGTTCAGAGTAAATTAGCACCAAAGATTCATGGCTATCTATATAGCACACCACTGATATTGAGGGGAGCCAGAGCTATGAGGATGTAGTGGCATATTTTTAACTTTTCCTGAAAATTAGCGATGAGGATTGGGCACAGAGATAAGCCAGTTGAGAGGTTGATAATCTGGCAGTTACAACAAAAATGGCCTGAGCACATCTTACATGTTGTGGGAATATGCATTGAATAATGGTTAGAAGATGTTAAAGAACAGCAGGTCATATGCCACTTATATTTGGATGCCAAGAGCAAGACGTGGTTTATGAGGTGATAAGATTCATGTGACGTGGCCTGACAATGCATGAACAGAGTGGTTCTCTGCCCCGTCTGTTGATAGGCAGTCACTTTCACCATAAACCTAAGGAGCAGTGTGACCAAGTATGGGAGAATCAAGTCAGGGAGGATTCCTAGACGCATCCACCAGTTTAAGAAAGCTGTTATGTTGAACCCACTGAAATGAGAAATGAAACTCTGGTTGGAGTGGAATATGGCTGCTAAATTGCATACACTTTGCATGGGCTTATGGAGGAATCCATGAATTGCAGCCAGTTGTATACAAGAGCAGCAGAAGTGATTGAGTTCAAAACCAAGTTCTCACTCTCATAAACCTTGAGCAAGAGCATGTTTTAGAACATCCAATCTTGAATGTTCACCAGGAACGGCACTTTTTGTTGTCGGTCTTCCAAGTCTTCCTTTTTACAGTTTGAGTTTTAACTGAATGTCTTCAGAATGTCTTCAGTATGCACATGAAGGTCTGTGTTGTAGAATTCATTGACCCTTGCAGATTTGCCTGTTTTTATTCAAGAATACTCAGGAAAAACATAGACCCTGATGGAATTTCACTGTATGAGGTGGCTGTTTTGGGGTTTTGCAGAGGTGATATTATTAATACTGTTATCACAAACAACACCACTATCCCTTCAATGGCTCTGGATGAACATGATATACCACTGTCTGGACATCCAGCACTATATAAATCTCACAACTAGGAAGCAGCTAAAGACAAAAATTGTGCGAATGGGAAGTCACTTGGTTCAATGTAGAGTGTACAGTAACAATAAGAGATTGAAGCAACTCATAAAAAGCAATAAGAATAGAAGTGGCTCAGCAGCCAAAGAAGGCAGATACTTCAGTTTGCATCCCTGCGACTCAACAAAATTTGACATAAAATTAAGAATAATGGGCTGGGTCATTGTGCCCAACACGACCACTAATTTGCACTTCTCCAGTGCACTGAGAAAATTTGACTGTTGGGGGCCACAGACAAGCTGAGAGGGTGCTGCATTACCTCAATCTATCTACAGGGCAGTGGTGATCTAGAGCTGGTGGTCATGACTGAGCTTCTGGCTGG
This sequence comes from Pleurodeles waltl, assembly GCF_031143425.1. NCBI lineage: Eukaryota > Metazoa > Chordata > Amphibia > Caudata > Salamandridae > Pleurodeles > Pleurodeles waltl. Next base: position 1,145,287,818 of record NC_090444.1, on the reverse strand, counting down.
CCTGTTGGATGGGGGGGGTGTTAAGTGCTGCTGAACCCCAGGAGAGTGTGGCCGACCCAGGTGGTGAGCTTCCTGCCCATCCGCCTGAGGCTCAGGTGGCTGACATAACATTATCCATGGGAGCAAGGGGACGAGCTGAACAGCCACTGGGCATGGTGCATCTCTGAAGCTCCACCCGGGACTCCCAGGGGATCTACAAATAGGTGAGCTAAGGCAGCAATGAAATAATCTGAACCCATTAGAGGTGGGAAGATGTGGTGGATCTGCGAGAAGATGAAGGATGCCAGGTGAGCACCAACTGAGGACTGGGTCTAAAGCTGTGCTTGTAGCTGGAGAGTGAGTCATTGGTAAGGGCCTGCATCTGACCTCCACCATTTCTGCCATCCAGTCAGCATTCATCCCACATCTAGCAGGCCACTCTGGCCATGCTGATTGCATGAAAGCAGTGAGGGAGAGTCAAGGGCCTCAATGGTCCAGGTGATTGGGCGTGAGGCCTGATTTGGCGCTATCTGATCCCTGGGTAGCTGCCTGCCTGGACTGACTACCTCCCTTCCTGCCCCTCAGGAATGAGGTATGAGTGTGACCTAAATCCATGGTCGCCCACAGTGCTTACCCCATCTTGGACTACAATTGGAGTTTCTGGTACTGTGCAATGAAAATACTGAGAGAATGCTCTTTCCCAACTACATATGTGCAATAAACAGCAGTGTCTCTCCTTTGCTGAAGTAGAACAAAAAATACAGGCTATAGCTCTATCCAATGCCTTAATGTTGCCTGTTCAGCTATGGGTAAAATTCAACAGCAAATCATTGTTCTGTGATTACTCCGAGAAGCGTGGCAGTGGGAGAAGTAAAGGAAGGCTATGAGTGGCCTCCTGCGGCACTATGCTACCAATTTGGGCACAACTGCAGTGCTCCCACAAATACACCCATTCCCAAGTAGGGGGCATGACCCAGGACACAGTAATTGAGGAGGACATATTAAACAACCCCACAGGTAACCTACTGGAACCTGCTTCTTCACAAAACACTTCACTCCACTCAACCCACACAGAAACCTCACCAATGCATCGAATGTTAAACCTTACTCTGTAGGTGAATAAACAATTGTCAAAAGTCTGTTTAATACTGTGTACCAAATGAGCATCATTGTAACCACAGACACGGAACTGGTGGCCTGCACCACTGACACACCCTCATTGGTAGTCATACTGTAGATTTATCTTCTTTGACTGACAATTTTTTTTTTCTTCTGGGCCACCGATGCTTCAGGGGCAGAGGTATGGGCTGGGAGGAGTTTGGAGTTTAGAGTTTTCAAAGACTGTAGTTTTTATTCTTAAGCTTAGTTACCAGTATACCACCTGCATACTCATCATCAGGGCCAATGATAATCTGTGCTCAATTCAGTGCTGTTATGCACCTTAAATTGGAATACCAATATTATACACACTCACCTCTTAATACCCACATAGGCATCATTGAGTTGGGGGGCAGCAAGAATTACCTATTCCAATGTATTGGATATAAATCACATGAATGTTCCCTCTTTGGACTCTCCCCAACACACATAGGCCCTCATTCTGACCCTGGCGGTCGGTGATAAAGCGGCGGCCAAGCCGCCAACAGGCCGGCGGTCTAAAATATGCAATTCTGACCCTGGCGGGAACCGCCAATACAGCCCGCCAACTTAACACTCCGCCCGCCACAGCGGTACAAACAAACAGCGCGGCGGTTCCCGCCAACAGCCAGGCGGCAGACAATGTACCGCCCACCCTATTACGACCCACCAATCTGCCACCTTTTCCGGGGCGGGAGCACCGCCGATAAGAACACGGCGGAAACAGACTACGAACGGGAAAACGCTCACCTCTACGCACTCCACGCGAGATTCCAGCAGCATGGAACCAGAGTTGCAGGTCATCCCCGCACTCCTATTCCTGCTCATATACCAGGAGCACGCCCGGCGGCGCGGAAGACATCGGTGAGTACTGCACCTACGACACAGGGGAGGGAAAAGATTACCGGCACACACCCACCCACCCACACCCACTACAACACACACATCAATGCATTCCCACAGATCACTGTCACAACCCACAAACACCCCCCTCCGAAATAATGCAAAGACCAAAAGAAGAGATCATAAACGGGCAGATATATTGAAATATGGACACCAGTAATCCCAATAAATAAATAAACTATATACAAAATATATACAGCTACTAAATGTAGTCCAACCACTGTCCGTGGATCACAGGGTTCCTGTGCAAAGGGGCAAGGCCCAGTCCCACGACAAGAACTCCACGGAGAGAACACTGCAGGGGCATCAGAAAGAAAATCGGACAGGCACCTCAGGGGGAAGGGAAGGGGGGGCACCTCAGCCACTTGAGTACACGACGCCAGATCCACGAGGGGACTCCATGACCACTGGCCCATCCTGGGGAGAGCAAAGCCACAGTCCAAACAGTCCATACAGTGGGTGGCCTGCCCACTGGGCCATCCTGGGGAGAGCAAAGCCACAGTCCATACAGTCCATACAGTGGGTGGCCTGCCCACTGGGCCATCCTGGGGAGAGCAAAGCCACAGTCCATACAGTCCATACAGTGGGTGGCCTGCCCACTGGGCCATCCTGGGGAGAGCAAAGCCACAGTCCATACAGTCCATACAGTGGGTGGCCTGCCCACTGGGCCATCCTGGGGAGAGCAAAGCCACAGTCCAAACAGTCCATACAGTGGGTGGCCTGCCCACTGGGCCATCCTGGGGAGAGCAAAGCCACAGTCCATACAGTCCATACAGTGGGTGGCCTGCCCACTGGGCCATCCTGGGGAGAGCAAAGCCACAGTCCATACAGTCCATAACAGACCCCACTGCCACTGGAGGAGGCAAGTTGGCCAGAGGACATCCTGCAGCCCTGCCCGAGATAGATCCTGCCCTGCCACGTCTGCCAAAGGGCCAGCGGTTCTTGCCTTGAAGGGCCCAGTTCAGCGGTTCTTGAGACGGCGGGGCCCAGCGGAGCGGTGCTTGAGACGGCGGGGCCCAGTTCAGCGGTCCTTGCCCTGAAGGGCCCAGTTCAGCGGTTCTTGAGACGGCGGGGCCCAGTTCAGCGCTCCTTGCCCTGAAGGGCCCAGTTCAGCGGTGCTTGAGACGGCGGGGCCCAGCGGAGCGGTTCTTGAGACGGCGGGGCCCAGCGGAGCGGTGCTTGAGACGGCGGGGCCCAGTTCAGCGCTCCTTGCCTTGAAGGGCCCAGTTCAGCGGTGCTTGAGACGGCGGGGCCCAGCGGAGCGGTTCATGAGACGGCGGGGCCCAGCGGAGTGGTGCTTGAGACGGCGGGGCCCAGTTCAGCGCTCCTTGCCTTGAAGGGCCCAGTTCAGCGGTGCTTGAGACGGCGGACGGTCTATGGCCAACTGCTAATTGCCTGGTGGTGCCCTCCTGGGCAGCGGGGATGGTGCTCCTTCACTGCCCACCTGGGCTGTGGGTGGTGGGGCCCTCCTGGCCAGCTGGGCTGGGTCCTCCCTGGGCAGCGGCTATGGGGGTGGTGGGCTCTCCCGGGGCAGCTGTGCCGGTTACTCCAGGGGCAGCGGCTATGGGGGTTGTGGGCTCCTCCTGGGCAGCAGGCCTGCTGCCTGACCTCTCCGACTTGCTGCCCTTGCCCTCCTTAGTCGTCGGCCTGTGGCCCTTTCCTCCCTTTGGAGCTGTGGCTGGTGACTGTCTCTGGGTGGTGTCCGGGGGGGATGTAGAAGGCGGGCTCCTGCGGCGCCCCTTCCGCCTTCTGCTCCTCTTCCCAGGGGGTGGGCTGGCTGTCCCCTTGCTGCTGGGCGAAGATCCAGACATGCGGGCTGGCGGGCTCCAATACCCCTGCACCCTTGTCAAGGGGGCTGCAGGGCTGGTGGTGGCTGAGGTGCTCTTCTTACCCCGACGAGAAGGAGGGGGGGGCTCAGGGTCAGGAAAGAAGTTAGTAGTGGCGAGGAAGAGCTTCTTGGGACAATGGAGAGTGGTAGGTACAGTGGGAATGGGAGTGGAGGGAGAGGATGTGGTTGTAGGTGAGTCACGTTTGCTGTCTTTGGGTGCAGGTGCAGGAGGGATAGGCTGTCGTGAGGTGGATGGCTGTTGGGTGGGTGGGTGGCTGCGTTTGTGTGGTGTGGAAGAGGGGGTGACAGACACAGTGGGAGAGGACACAGGGGACGTGTAAATGGCAGTGGGGGTGGTGACTGCACGTGTGCGGACTGGAGTGGAGGGTGTGCTGGTGATGGAAACACTGGCTGATGGTGAGGTGAATGGAGGTGTGAGTGTAGACGTCACAGGGAGGGAGGAGGGAGACGAGGAGGTGGGGGTCACAGAGGTGGTAGTGACTGTTGGCATGTCTGCATCGGAATGTTGCGTGTGTGAATGTCTGCGTGATCTGTGGTGCTTATGTTTGGATGAGCTTCTCTTGGGTGTTGAGGTGTGTGCAGGCTGGTCTGATGGTGTGGGTGGGACAGGCAGAGGAACAGGAGACTGGGAGGAGGGAGTTAGTAGAGGCAGGCAGGAGACAGGGACAATGGCTGCCGTCAGTGCTGAGGCCAGAGCCTGGAACGATCGCTGATGGGCAGCCTGACCCGAATGAATGCCCTCCAGGTACGCATTGCTGCGATGAACCTCCCTCTCCACCCCCTGGATGGCATTCAAAAGGGTAGTCTGCCCAACAATGAGCGTTCGGAGGAGGTCAATGACCTCCTCACTGAGGGCAGCGGGGGTAACAGGGGCAGGGCCTGAGGTGCCTGGGGCGAAGGAGATGCCCGGCTTCCTGGCAGAGCGGGCACGGGGCGAACGCTGAGGGGCTGCTGGGAGGGCGGAGATGGTGCGCTGGGTGGCGGCTGTACCTGTAATGGCGGGGGGCACGGATGGTGCCACCCCCGCAAGGGAGCTCCCTTCCGAGGACGTGTCCGTGTCGCTGCAGGCTCCAGTCGTCCCCGTCGTGGAGCTCCCCTCGCCCTCCGTCTCACTGGTCCAGTCTGACTCTGTGGCATGGCCCTCCTGGGCCATGTGAGATGCAGCTCCCTCCTGCCCCGATGCCACTTCTCCTCCGCCTGATGATGCTGATGCACACAAGCACAGAAAGACAAACAAAAAGGGGGGGGGAGAGAGAAATAAAGGGATATTGAGTACATGGATCTCCGGTACAGTTAGCGGACATGACAGACACAGATGCCCCCTGCACTAAGTTGCGCACTTGGGGTCCGCTACGCATTCCGTGGAACATGCCCTACACGCCTAGAGTTGACAACTGCACCCATGGATGACACGGCCCAGGGATGGCTGTACTGACAAACTACTGAGGGTGGTGGCTGGGGACACAGGGGCTTACGGGGGTGCCCAGCCTACAGATATCGCCCTGGCCTAGGGGGACCCCCAGCCATCCTCCCCCAACCAGACACCTCCACTGCGCGACAACAGAGTAGATAATGCTTGTACTCACCCCCTTGTGTCTGCTGTGCTGCCCTCACGCGCCCATCCAATTCAGGGTAGGCCACCGCCAGGATCCGGAACATCAGGGGGCTCAGTTGACGGCAGGCACCCCGCCTACGTTGGGAGGCCATCCCCAGCAGAGACTCGGCGGTCTTCTTGGTCCCGCGGCGGATGTCCTCCCACCTCTTGCGGCAGTGGGTGCCCCGTCGATGGTGGACCCCCAGGGTCCGGACTTCCTTGGCGATGGCACGCCAAATCCCGATCTTCTCATGGGCGCGGACCTATGTGACACGTACAGGGAGGGAGAAATACCACGTTCAAGTTTGTCAGCATTTTCCTTTCCAGTGGCCCAACGCCCCCCATCCCCGCCAGGCCCCCCGCCAGGCCCAACATGCCCCCCATCCCCGCCATGCCCCCGCCAGGCCCAACATGCCCCCCATCCCCGCCAGGCCCCCCGCCAGGCCCCCCGCCAGGCCCAACATGCCCCCATCCCCGCCAGGCCCCCCGCCATGCCCCCGCCAGGCCCAACATGCCCCCCATCCCCGCCATGCCCCCCGCCAGGCCCAACATGCCCCCCATCCCCGCCAGGCCCCCCGCCAGGCCCCCCGCCAGGCCCAACATGCCCCCCATCCCCGCCATGCCCCCCGCCAGGCCCAACATGCCCCCCATCCCCGCCATGCCCCCCGCCAGGCCCAACATGCCCCCCATCCCGCCATGCCCCCCGCCAGGCCCAACATGCCCCCCATCCCCGCCAGGCCCCCCGCCAGGCCCAACATGCCCCCCATCCCCGCCATGCCCCCCGCCAGGCCCAACATGCCCTCCATCCCCGCCATGCCCCCCGCCAGGCCCAACATGCCCCCCATCCCCGCCATGCCCCCCGCCAGGCCCAACATGCCCCCCATCCCCGCCAGGCACCCCACCAGGCCCAACATGCCCCCCATCCCCGCCATGCCCCCCGCCAGGCCCAACATGCCCCCCATCCCCGCCAGGCCCCCCGCCAGGCCCCCAAGCCAGCCAGTGTCCCCAAATCCAGATTGAATTAAACTCACTTGTTGGTCTGGAGGACCGTAGAGTAGCGCATACTGGGGGAGGACCCCATCCACGAGTTTCTCCAACTCCTCTCCAGTGAAGGCAGGGGCCCTTTCCCCAGGTGCAGCAGCCATTGTCCCTTCCAGACCGAGGTCACAGCAACACTTGCAGTATAGGTCCTCTCCTGTGAAAGTTCAAGTCGCAAGTGGATAAGTAGATAGAAAATGGCGGTCACGTCCGCGGCGGTGCGTACCGCGGCGGTGCGTACCGCGGCGGTGCGTCCCACCACCGCCGGCGCCCTTCGCCATTGGCTCCTGAAACCCATAGGCTTCAATGTTAACCAATGCGGCTTTGCGCCGCGGTCTTCGCCCGCCGCCCGCCGCGGTGTGCCACGCCAGCGCATTGACCTCACATCCCATTGTCACACTTCACAGGTCAGGCAGCCGCCATTTCCAGGGCCCACATGGCTCAATTTCAACTGCGTCACACAGGCCTAGGCCTTGCATAGCCACTCAGACACGCCATTCACTGCATAGAGAATCGTATACTGTGCTAGCTGTGAGTACGTACCTGTGGGTTGCTTGACTGTGTGCTCCATGTTGTCCTTCCTAGGCACCGTCCGCTGGGTTGGGCGAGGAGACGGATGAATCCTCCCGTGTACCGACCGCTGGTGGACCTGTCGACAATGGAAGAACGCCACATTATCCTGACCTACCGTCTTAACCGTGCCACTATCCATGAACTGTGTGCCCAGCTGGAGCCCGACCTGATGTCCCCCATCCGCCAACCCACAGGGATTCCCCCTCTGGTGCAGGTCATGTCAGTACTCCATTTCTTGGCAAGTGGGTCATTTCAGACAACCGTGGGAATTGCTTCTGGGATGTCTCAGCCCATGTTTTCGAAGGTGTTATCCAGAGTGTTGTCTGCCCTGATGAAATCCGTGAGGAGCTACATCATTTTCCCTGAGGTGGGCGAATTGGCTACAGTGAAGGGTGATTTCTACACCCTTGGACATATTCCCAACGTAATTGGTGCCATTGATGGGACCCATGTGGCTTTGGTTCCCCCAAGAGACAGGGAGCAGGTGTACAGGAACAGAAAAAGTTACCATTCAATGAACATCCAGGTGGTGTGTTTGGCTGACCAGTACATCTCGCATGTAAATGCCAAATTCCCAGGGTCAGTGCATGACGCCTACATCCTAAGGAATAGCAGCATCCCTTACGTGATGGAACAGCTACAGAGACACCGTGTATGGCTAGTGGGGGACTCTGGGTACCCCAACCTGTCGTGGCTATTGACCCCAGTAAGGAATCCCCGGACCAGGGCAGAGGAACGGTACAATGAGGCCCATGGGCGTACTAGGAGGGTGATCGAACGCACCTTTGGCCTCCTAAAGGCCAGGTTTAGGTGCCTGCATATGACAGGTGGATCCCTAATGTACTCACCTAAGAAGGTGTGTCACATCATCGTGGCCTGCTGCATGCTTCACAACCTGGCTTTGCGCCGCCAGGTGCCTTTCCTGCAGGAGGATGGTCGAGACGGTGGTGTTGTGGCAGCGGTGGAACCTCAGGAGAGTGACGAGGAGGAAGACGACGGGGCTGAAACAGACAACAGGGACAGAATCATTGAACAGTACTTCCAATAGGACACAGGTAACATTTCAAAGATAATTTATTAAATGTTAACTACTCTCCAGCATCTCTGCTGCCTGTCTATTTGCCCCAGTGTATGATGACTGAGTTTTGGCTTTTCCCTCCCTATTTCAGATCTGGGGTCCCCACTACGAGTCCTGTGCTTCGTTTCCCCATGGACTACAGCTTTGTGGCAGCTGTTTGTTGACTTCACCATGTACAAGGACATATTTGCACTGTCATGTCAATTACAATATATTGAAATCACAGCCAGACTCCAGATATTTTGGTGCAAAATAGGTGTTTATTGAAGTGCTCAAAATGGGATGGGTGGTTTCAAGTGGGTGTGGGCTATGGTGAAGGAATGTCCATGGCAGAGTCCAGAGTAACAGTCACACAGGTGCATTGTCCAGAGGCCTGTGGAGAGATGGAGCATGGGCAGTTCAAGGATGGACAGGGTGACAATGTGGGACAGCGGGATGACATCAGGTGGTATCCATTGCTGGCGGGGGTCTTGACATCCTACTCTGTCTTCTTGCGAGATCTCAGGGCCTTCTTGCGGGGTGGTTCTTCTCCTGCAGGAGGTGGGGGTCTGGTGGGCTGCTGCTGTGCGGGGGCCTCCTGTCCACTAGCGCCGGCGGAGGTGGTTGGCTGTTCTTGGTCCAGGCTAGTGGCAGGGGCCCTTGGGTGTTGTTCAGTGTCCGCCCTGGTGTTTACGAGGTCCTGCAGCAGCCCTACCATGGTAACCAGGGTGGTGTTGATGGCTCTGATGTCCTCCCTGTACCCCCGATAGTGTTCCTCCTGCAGTGCCTGGATCTCCTGGAACCGGGCCAGTACCGTCGCCATCGTCTCCTGGGAGCGGTTGTATGCACCGATGATGGTGGTGAGGACCTCGTGGAGAGTGGGTTCCCTGGGCCTCTCCTCCCCCCCCTGTCGCACAGCTGCCCTCCGAGTTCCCCTGTTTCCCTGGGCCTCTGCCCCCTGGCCGGTGTGCCCACTACCACTGCCCCCAGGTCCCTGTTGTTGTTGGGGTGGTGGGTTATCCTGGGTGCCCTGTAGTGGTAGACACACCGCAGATTGACGCGCCCTGGAGACAGAGGCATGGGCCCGCTGGGTGGGAGCTGTGCTGGTGTTCCCAGAGGGGTTAGGGTCTGTAGTGGCCTGGGCCTGTGTGAGGGGAACCGACTGTCCAGAGGTCCCCGATGGTCCGGGCTGGTCATCGGTGTCCAGGTCGACAGAGCTGCTGTCATCGCTGACGGCCTCTTGGGTGGGGGGTGTTGATAATTCTGGCCCCTCCGCCGCGGTGTGTTGACGGTCGGGTCCTGCAGGGGTATAGAGGTATGGTTATAGTTTCAATGTGTGGCATATGGGTGTATCTGTGGGTTCTCGTGTCCCCAAGTGCTGGCATTCGTGTGTGGGGGCTTTGGTGAGGGTGGCTTGTGGGGGGGATGTGTATATGCATTGGGCATGCTTTGGTGATGGGTGTCCATGCTTAGTGGACGCATGCAGGCCTAGGTTTTGGGATGTGTGGGTTGTGATGGTGAGACATTGGCGGGGAATAGGTGTGCTGGGGGTGGGGGTGAGGATGGTGGTGGGGGTGAGGATGGTGGTGGGGGTGAGGGTGGGGGTGAGGATGGGGGTGGGGGTGAGGGTGGGGTTCGAGGATGGGGGTGAGGGTTGGGGTCTGATTTGGCATGCAGGTGGGGGGGAAGCAGTATTGAAGCTTCAACTTACCAGTATCCATTCCTCCGCCGACTCCTGCGAGGCCGTCAGGATGCAGGATGTTCAAGACTTCCTCCTCCCATGATGTGAATTGTGGGGGTTGAGGTGGGGGTCCTCCGCCAGTCTTCTGCACGGCGATATTGTGCCTGGATACCATGGAACGCACCTTCCCCCGTAGGTCGTTCCATCGCTTCCTGATGTCTTCCCGATTTCTGGGGTGCTGTCCCACTGCGTTCACCCTGTCGACAATCCTCTGCCATAGCTCCGTCCTCCGGGCAATGCTAGTGTATTGTATCTGTGTGCCGAACAGCTGGGGCTCTACCCGAACGATTTCCTCCACCATGACCCTGAGTTCTTCGTCTGTGAAGCGGGGTTGTCTTTGGGGTGCCATGGGGTGGTGTGTATGATGTGTGGGGTGGAGTATGTGTATTTAAGTGAGTTGAGTGTGGTGGTGTGTGTTGTTTTGTGTGTGGATAGTGTGTGGGTGATGGTGTTGAGTGGCTGTGGCTGTTATTTTTTGGATGCTGGTGTCTCGCTCTTGCCTTCTTTACGAATTTTTTAGCGTAGGGGTTTGTGGGTGATGTGGGTGGGTGTTTTATATTGTATTGTGTGTGTGGGAGTGGTGTGTGTATGTGTATCAGGTGTGTGGGATTCAAATCGTCCAATGTGGCTGGGTTTTGTTCGTTTGTGTGTATTCTGACCGCGGCGGTGTGTCCCGCCAATGGAATACCGCGTTTGAATGACCGCCGCGTGGATTCGTGGGTCGTAATGGCATGGGCGTATTTCTGTTGGCGTGACGGTGGAGGTTTTGTCACCTCCACCTTTCCGCCGACCGCTGGTCTGGCGGTCTGTTGTGGCGGTCGGATTTTCGGAGGTTTGCCTTCTGCGGGTCAGAATGACCGTGGCGGGTTTCCGCGACCGCGGCGGGATTATGGAGGATTTCTGACCGGCGGTAGGCGCCTTTTACCGCCGAGGTCAGAATGACCACCATAATTTAGCCATGCAACATTACAGCATCATCTCCTGGAATGTGAAAGGCCTGCTCAAGAAAATGAAATGGAAGGTAGTCCTATTGTCCACCAAAAACACGCACCAGATGTTCTTATACTGCAAGAAACACTTCATGGGTATGCAGTGAAAGTTTATGGGTCGTTACAGACACACAAGAGTCTTTCACACTGAGCTTTACAGAGGTTCTTGAGGTGTGGCCATGCTACTTAAAACACATTCCCCCTCACTTCCATCAAAGTAATTTCAGATCTGTATGGCTGATATGTACTTGTCCATGTTCTGTGGGAAGGGGTCAACTGGTCATTGATTATTATCTGTGCACCCCTTTTGTTCCAGGAAACCCCCTTCCAGTCACTCTCAGATATCCTACTGGACTGCCTCACGTATGCAATCGTGGTTGGAGATGACATCAAGGCTGCCACGAATCCAGTGATGGATACTTACACCAGAGCTCTTTCACATAAAGATAATTTTCTACTGGACTAGATGTCCTCCATGGGTTTGACTGACACATCGCAAAAATGGCACATTCCTCGTGGTCTAGAATAGACAGCATATTAGAGCCTAGACATCCAAATTCTTCCCTGTGACTCTCTGGTGGAATTCTGCCTCTGGACACAGGTTGGGGGATACTGTACGATCTGAAACTGAACATCAGGTGGCTCCAAGACACTCACCTAGTGGACCTTCTTAGAGAAGACATAGGACCTGATTACAACTTTGCCGGAGGGTGTTAATCCGTCCAAATGTGACAGATATCCTGCCCACGGTATCACGAGTTCCATAGGATTTGATGGACTCATAATGTGGCGGGCAGGCTATCCGTCACATTTGAGACGGATTAACCCCCTCCGCCAAAGTTGTAATCAGGCCCTTAGTCTAATTCTTTGGGTTTAACAAGGAATCAGTCTCCTCATGGGTAGTCCTATGCCAGGCATTCAATACACTCATTACACGTAAGACCATGACATACTGACAAGGCAAGGAGAGGGCTGTGGCGAGAGAGCTAGCCAACCTTGAGGATTGTATCAGTCACCTTGAGCCCCAGTGGGTTAGGAAACAGAGTGACAACTTTTTGCAATCTTTACTAGCCACTAGGGATGACCTTCAATATAACCCCTTAAATACCACTAAATTCTCCTGGCTTTTCTTGCAACACAACATATGCAAATGGAGTGACAAAGTGGGCAAACATCTCTTTTGGTTGGTCCAAAAAGACACAGAGACAAGAATTTTACAAATGCTTGAAACTCAAAGATCCTCCGGATGCGCAAGGAACCCGAGATCGCACAAATATATGCTAGAAACTGCAGTGCTCTACACAAATCAGACACTCCTCACATAGAGCAGGAATGCCAGATTGTGTCCAACCTCCTCATGTAATTGCTCACTGCCTCAGGAGTGGAATAACAGAGATGCTGTCTGGCAAAACACCTGGCCCGAATGGTATTTCCCTACCTTCAAAAAATACTCCAAACTGCTATTGCCACACCTCTCACATGACTTAATTGACACAACCATTTCTGTAACACTCAAGCCAGGGGCTGTCTCACATCACTTTTGGCCACATGTACAAAGCATTTTTCTAGGCGCAAACAGGCTGATTCTGTGAATCGGCTCATTTGCGACTAGAAATTTTTTTGGGGGGATGTGCACAGCACAAACTGTGATTCGGTAACTTGTTACCGAATCGCAATTTGGGTTTTTCGGTTCGGTATTAGGAAGGGGCGTGTTCAGGGTGTCCCTTCCTAATACTGAATCTAAATGGTATATATGATTGTTTTGTGACCGTGAATGTGGTCGCAAAACAATCGAAGTTAGCACCAATTTCAAACTGATGCTAACGCATTTGCAAAGGGAAAGGGGTACCCAAGAGACTCCTTCCCCTTTGTGAATGGATGCAAAAATGTTTTTTAAGAGCAGGTAGTGGTCCCAGGACTGAAACCTTTCATTTGTTTTCTTTTCTTTTCAAACGCAGCCCGTTTTCCTTTAAGGAAAATGGGCTGCATTTAAAAAAAAAAAAGATTGCTTTATTTAAAAGCAAACACAGACATGGTGGTCAGCTGACACCAGCAGGCCACCATCCCTGTGATTTTTGCGATTCCCGGTGGGTCGCAAATTGCTACCTACCTCATTATTATTAATGAGGCCGGTCTATTTGCGACCCACCGGGATTCGCAAAAGAAACTCAATAGAATTTCTTGCATTTGGAAATGAGATTCCCTATTTGCGATTCGCATAGAATCGCAATTAAGAAATCGCAATCCCAAATATTCGTACATGTGGCACTTTGGGCCTGATTCTAACTTTGGAGGACGGTGTTAAACCGTCCCAAAAGTGGCGGATATACCACCGACCGTATTACGAGTCCATTATATCCTATGGAACTCGTAATACGGTAGGTGGTATATCCGCCACTTTTGGGACGGTTTAACACCGTCCTCCAAAGTTAGAATCAGGCCCTTTGTGTCTTGCAGACCCTTTTCCCTTATAAATATAGACACATACATTCTCACAAAAGTTTTAGCAATCAGGCTAGTTGAGAAAATATGCACTCTACTCAACTTCAATCAAAATGGCTTCATGCCTGGTAGAGGCACCAGGCACTGCCTCCAGAGGATTCAAATAAAATTAACACAGACTCAGAGACTACAAGGAGATGCAGCCCTACTCTCTGTTGACTTTCAGAAAGCCTTCAATAGCATGCACTGGCCTTTTATGTTCGACGTCTTGGAGGAGATGGGCTTTGGTCAGAACTTATTTGAGTTTGTGCAGGTCCTGCACTCCACCATTTGGTCCTTCCAGGTATGTGTGAATAGTGTCCTCTCTGCCCCTTTCCAGATATGTTGTGGCATGGGTGAGGAATGCCCTCTATTCCTGCTCCTTTTTGTACCTGTTGGAGAACTCCCTTGCAGGATGGTTCAGGTGCAATGCTTGTGTATGGAGAGTCCAATGACAGGATAGCTCTTTGTGCAGATGGCCTTCTCTTATTTGTGCAGTGACCTTAACTTTCTATCCCAAGATTATGCCACATGTTGCAGGTCTATTGGGATGCACTGGGTCTTACAGTGAATTAGGGGAAGTTGACTTATATGTCACTAACAAATCCACTCCCACAAAACTGTCTATATTTCGCAACTGTAAATTGCCCCACTCATCTTAAATACCTCAACATGATTATCTCATCTGACCTGGGACTCAAGTTGAGCATCAATGTTGGCCCACTGCAGATTGCAATTCAATGGAATGTAGCTGCCTGTGCCAAACTTCCGCTCCCTTTCACGGGTCATTGTTCCCTCTTCAAAATGGTTCTACTGCCCCACATGCTGTGCACCCTACAAAGTTTCCCATTCCCACTTCCTCAACATTTTTTCCAGAAACTACACCATTCACTAACACAATTCTTATGCGGGGCTCCCATGTGTATCTCCAGGCATTTGCAGGTGCCATTTACGATGATGGACTGAGGACTCCCGACCTTCTGGGCATTCTTACTAAGGGGGTCATTACAACATTGGCGGTAAAAGCCGCTTACCGCCGTGCAGAAGACCACCAACACACCACAGCGGAATTCCGCCACAGCTATTATGACCCACAGCTCGGAATCCGACAAAATTCAGACACCCACACAAGTCCGCCACACCAAAGGTCAGTGATAAACTAGCGAAAACAAATCCTCCACCGTCACGCCAACAGAAACACGCCCATGCTATCACGACCCACGAATCCATGCGGCGGTCTTTCAACCGCGGTATTCCATTGGCGGTACACACCGCAGCGCTCAAAATGCACACACAACTCCAAAACACCGCCACATTGGACAATTTGAAATACACACACATGATACACATACACACACCACTCCCACACACTCAATACAATATAAAACACACACCCACATCACCCACAAACCCTTACGACCAAAAATTTTGACGAAGGCCAGATAGACAGCACAGCATAGACAACCCCACCATACAGAGGCACACAACACCATCACCCACATTACTTTCACACACAAAACACCACACACCACTACATATCACCACACTCATCACCACATACACCACCCCACACATCACCTACACCACCCCATGGCACGGCAAAGACACCCCAGGTTCTCGGAGGAGGAGCTCAGGGTCATGGTGGAGGAAATCGTACGGAGCACAGGTGCAGCACACCTCTATAGCTAGGAAGATGGAGCTATGGCGAAGAATAGTCGACAGGGTCAACGCAGTGAGACAGCACCCAAGAAATCGGGACGACATCAGGAAGAGGTGGAACGACCTACGGGGGAAGGTGCGTTCCGTGGTCTCCAGGCACAACATCGCAGTACAGCGGACTGGCGGCGGACCCCCACCTCCTCCCCCACAACTAACAAAATGGGAGGAGCAGGTCTTGACTATCATGCATCCTGAGGGCCTCGGAGGAGTCGGTGGAGGAATGGACTCTGGTAAGTCAAATCTTAACTATCATATCCCCCACCCTACCTGCATGCTATCACAGACCCCCACCCTCACCCCCTCCCCTATCACTCCAACTCCTCACATATGTACTGCTAACACAAACCACCCATCCCAACACCAAGCCCTGCATGACACAACAAAGCATGGACACCCATCCCTAAAGCATGCCCACTGCACATACCCATAACACCCCCCTCAACCATCATCACATAAGCCCACACACAGGAATGCTATCACTGGGGTACACCGTCACCCACCCATTGCACACCATGACACACACAGATGCAATAATCATGCTTTTATACCCCTGTAGGACCACTACCCAACGTCACCAGACAGGAGGGTCCAGACATCTCTACCCCACCCACAGAAGAGGCCCACAGTGATGACAGCAGCTCTGTCCAACCGGATCCAGATGACCAGCCCGGACCATCGTGGGCCTCGGGACAGTCGGTTCACCACACCCAGTCACAGGCCACCACAGACCTTCCACCCTCTGGTAACACCAGCACAGCACCCACCCAGCGGGCCCATACCTCCGTACCCAGGACACGTCAATCAGCTGTGTGTCCACCACTACAGGGAACCCAGGATAACCCACCACCCCAACAACAACAGGGACCTGGGGGCAGTGGTAGTGGGCACACGGTCCAGGGGACGGAGGCACAGGAACACAGGGGAACTGGGAGGGCTGCCGTGCAACAGGGGGAGGACAGGCCTAGGGAACCAACTTTCCACAAGGCTCTCTCCTCCATCATGGGAGCATACCACCTCTCCCAGGAGACGATGGCAACGGTACTGGCCAAGTTTCAGGAGACCCAGCGCCTGCAGGAGGAACAGTATTTGGGCTTCAGGGAGGAACTCAGAACCATCAGCACCGCCCTGGGCACCATCATAGGGGTGCTGAAGGAGATACTTAACACCAGGAGGGACACCGTGGCACTCCAAGGGGCCCCTGACACTAGCATGGACGAAGAACTGCCCACCACCTCCGCCGGTGCTAGTGGACAGGAGGCACCGCCACAGGACCACCACACCAGCACCCCACCCCCTGCAGATGGAGAACCACCCGCAAGCGGTCCCTGAGATCCAGGAACAGGACAGAGCACGATGCCAAGACCCCCGCCAAGAAATGAGACCACCCTGATTGTCATCCCACTGTCCCACTTTGTAACCCTGTTCATATTGGAACTGCCCCAGCTCCACTTCCTATGCCCATATGGGCAATGCACCTGTGAGACTAATAGACTGGACTCTGCCATGGACATTCCTCCACCATCACCATTTTACCACCCCCCTCCAATATTTAGCACTGCAATAAACACCCTTGAAGCACAAAACAATCTGGAGTCAGTCTGTGATTTTGAAAATGTGTATTAGCAATGACAGTGACAAAATCCGTTCTCAAATGTAACGTCAACATACCTATGTCACACATCTCAAGTCCATGAGGAATCTAAGCAGATGACACACGTTGGTAACCACACCTGTGAAACCGTAATGGAAATGTACAACTCAGTTACCATATACTGGTTGAAATCGACAGACAGGATAGAGGTAGAAGTGTTAAAGTACGTGTAGTAGGCAGGAATGTGTTCTCACCTGTGTGTCACTGGAAATATTGCTGGATAACTGAGTCCCTGTTGTCAATGTCTTCTTCCTCTGCTTCCTCCTCATCACTGTCCACAGGCTCCACAGCTGCCACAACACCGTCATCTGGACCATCCTCCTGCAGAAAAGGCACCTGTCATCGCAAAGCCAGATTGTGAAGCATAGAGCAGGCCATGATGATCTGGCACACCTTCCTTGGTGAGTAGAATAGGGAACCACCTGTCATATGGAGGCACCTGAACCTGGCCTTCAGGAGGCCGAAGGTGCGTTCGATCACCCTCCTAGTCCGCCCATGGGCCTCATTGTAGCGTTCCTCTGCCCTGGTCCTGGGATTCCTCACTGGGGTCAGTAGCCATGACAGGTTGGGGTAACCAGAGTCCCCTAATAACCACAACCGGTGCCTCTGGAGTTGACCCATCACATAAGGGATGCTGCTATTCCGCAGGATGTAGGCGTCATGCACGGAGCCAGGGAACTTAGCATTTACCTGGGAGATGTACTGGTCTGCCAAACATACCATCTGTACATTCATCGAATTATTCCTGTACACCTGTTCACTCCTGTGGGGGGGGACCAGAGCTACATGGGTCCCATCAATGGTACCTATGATGTTGGGGATATGTCCAAGGGCATAGAAGTCACCTTTCACTATAGGCAAATCCTCCACCTGAGGGAAAACTATGTAGCTCCGCATGTGTTTCAGCAGGGCAGCCAACACTCTGGACAACACGTTGGAAAAAATAGGCTGGGACATCCCCGATGCCATGGCCACTGTTGTTTGAAATGACCCACTTGCAAGGAAATGGAGCACTGATAGCACCTGCACTTGAGAGGGGATCCCTGTGGGATGGTGGATTGCTGACATCAGGTCTGGCTCAAACTGGGTACACAGTTCCTGGATTGTGGCACAGTCAAACCTGTAGGTGATGATTAAATGTCGCTCCTCCATCGTGGGCCTCGGGACAGTCGGTTCCCCACACCCAGTCACAGGCCACCACAGACCTTCCACCCTCGGGTAACACCAGCACAGCACCCACCCAGCGGGCCCCTACCTCCGTACCCAGGACACGTCAATCAGCTGTGTGTCCACCACTACAGGGAACCCAGGATAACCCACCACCCCAACAACAACAGGGACCTGGGGGCAGTGGTAGTGGGCACACGGTCCAGGGGACGGAGGCACAGGAACACAGGGGAACTGGGAGGGCTGCCGTGCAACAGGGGGCGGACAGGCCTAGGGAACCATCTCTCCACGAGGCCCTCTCCTCCATCATGGGAGCATACCACCTCTCCCAGGAGACGATGGCAACGGTACTGGCCAAGTTTCAGGAGACCCAGGGCCTGCAGGAGGAACAGAATTTGGGCTTCAGGGAGGAACTCAGAACCATCAGCACCGCCCTGGGCACATCATAGGGGTGCTGAAGGAGATACTTAACACCAGGAGGGACACCGTGGCACTCCAAGGGGCCCCTGACACTAGCGTGGACGAAGAACTGCCCACCACCTCCGCCGGTGCTAGTGGACAGGAGGCACCGCCACAGGACCACCACACCAGCACCCCACCCCCTGCAGATGGAGAACCACCCGCAAGCGGTCCCTGAGATCCAGGAACAGGACAGAGCACGATGCCAAGACCCCCGCCAAGAAATGAGACCACCCTGATTGTCATCCCACTGTCCCACTTTGTAACCCTGTTCATATTGGAACTGCCCCAGCTCCACTTCCTATGCCCATATGGGCAGTGCACCTGTGAGACTAATAGACTGGACTCTGCCATGGACATTCCTCCACCATCACCATTTTACCACCCCCCTCCAATATTTAGCACTGCAATAAACACCCTTGAAGCACAAAATAATCTGGAGTCAGTCTGTGATTTTGAAAATGTGTATTAGCAATGACAGTGACAAAATCCGTTCTCAAATGTAACGTCAACATACCTATGTCACACATCTCAAGTCCATGAGGAATCTAAGCAGATGACACACGTTGGTAACCACACCTGTGAAACCGTAATGGAAATGTACAACTCAGTTACCATATACTGGTTGAAATCGACAGACAGGATAGAGGTAGAAGTGTTAAAGTACTTGTAGTAGGCAGGAATGTGTTCTCACCTGTGTGTCACTGGAAATATTGCTGGATAACTGAGTCCCTGTTGTCAATGTCTTCTTCCTCTGCTTCCTCCTCATCACTGTCCACAGGCTCCACAGCTGCCACAACACCGTCATCTGGACCATCCTCCTGCAGAAAAGGCACCTGTCATCGCAAAGCCAGATTGTGAAGCATAGAGCAGGCCACGATGATCTGGCACACCTTCCTTGGTGAGTAGAATAGGGAACCACCTGTCATATGGAGGCACCTGAACCTGGCCTTCAGGAGGCCGAAGGTGCGTTCGATCACCCTCCTAGTCCGCCCATGGGCCTCATTGTAGCGTTCCTCTGCCCTGGTCCTGGGATTCCTCACTGGGGTCAGTAGCCATGACAGGTTGGGGTAACCAGAGTCCCCTAATAACCACAACCGGTGCCTCTGGAGTTGACCCATCACATAAGGGATGCTGCTATTCCGCAGGATGTAGGCGTCATGCACGGAGCCAGGGAACATAGCATTTACCTGGGAGATGCACTGGTCTGCCAAACATACCATCTGTACATTCATCGAATTATTCCTGTACACCTGTTCACTCCTATGGGGGGGGACCAGAGCTACATGGGTCCCATCAATGGCACCTATGATGTTGGGGATATGTCCAAGGGCATAGAAGTCACCTTTCACTATAGGCAAATCCTCCACCTGAGGGAAAACTATGTAGCTCCGCATGTGTTTCAGCAGGGCAGACAACACTCTGGACAACACGTTGGAAAACATAAGCTGGGACATTCCTGATGCCATGGCCACTGTTGTTTGAAATGACCCACTTGCAAGGAAATGGAGCACTGATAGCACCTGCACTTGAGAGGGGATCCCTGTGGGATGGTGGATTGCTGACATCAGGTCTGGCTCAAACTGGGTACACAGTTCCTGGATTGTGGCACAGTCAAACCTGTAGGTGATGATTAAATGTCGCTCCTCCATCGTGGGCCTCGGGACAGTCGGTTCCCCACACCCAGTCACAGGCCACCACAGACCTTCCACCCTCGGGTAACACCAGCACAGCACCCACCCAGCGGGCCCATACCTCCGTACCCAGGACACGTCAATCAGCTGTGTGTCCACCACTACAGGGAACCCAGGATAACCCACCACCCCAACAACAACAGGGACCTGGGGGCAGTGGTAGTGGGCACACGGTCCAGGGGACGGAGGCACAGGAACACAGGGGAACTGGGAGGGCTGCCGTGCAACAGGGGGCGGACAGGCCTAGGGAACCAACTCTCCACGAGGCCCTCTCCTCCATCATGGGAGCATACCACCTCTCCCAGGAGACGATGGCAACGGTACTGGCCAAGTTTCAGGAGACTCAGGGCCTGCAGGAGGAACAGTATTTGGGCTTCAGGGAGGAACTCAGAACCATCAGCACCGCCCTGGGCACCATCATAGGGGTGCTGAAGGAGATACTTAACACCAGGAGGGACACCGTGGCACTCCAAGGGGCCCCTGACACTAGCATGGACGAAGAACTGCCCACCACCTCCGCCGGTGCTAGTGGACAGGAGGCACCGCCACAGGACCACCACACCAGCACCCCACCCCCTGCAGATGGAGAACCACCCGCAAGCGGTCCCTGAGATCCAGGAACAGGACAGAGCACGATGCCAAGACCCCCGCCAAGAAATGAGACCACCCTGATTGTCATCCCACTGTCCCACTTTGTAACCCTGTTCATATTGGAACTGCCCCAGCTCCACTTCCTATGCCCATATGGGCAGTGCACCTGTGAGACTAATAGACTGGACTCTGCCATGGACATTCCTCCACCATCACCATTTTACCACCCCCTTCCAATATTTAGCACTGCAATAAACACCCTTGAAGCACAAAACAATCTGGAGTCAGTCTGTGATTTTGAAAATGTGTATTAGCAATGACAGTGACAAAATCCGTTCTCAAATGTAACGTCAACATACCTATGTCACACATCTCAAGTCCATGAGGAATCTAAGCAGATGACACACGTTGGTAACCACACCTGTGAAACCGTAATGGAAATGTACAACTCAGTTACCATATACTGGTTGAAATCGACAGACAGGATAGAGTTAGAAGTGTTAAAGTACTTGTAGTAGGCAGGAATGTGTTCTCACCTGTGTGTCACTGGAAATATTGCTGGATAACTGAGTCCCTGTTGTCAATGTCTTCTTCCTCTGCTTCCTCCTCATCACTGTCCACAGGCTCCACAGCTGCCACAACACCGTCATCTGGACCATCCTCCTGCAGAAAAGGCACCTGTCATCGCAAAGCCAGATTGTGAAGCATAGAGCAGGCCACGATGATCTGGCACACCTTCCTTGGTGAGTAGAATAGGGAACCACCTGTCATATGGAGGCACCTGAACCTGGCCTTCAGGAGGCCGAAGGTGCGTTCGATCACCCTCCTAGTCCGCCCATGGGCCTCATTGTAGCGTTCCTCTGCCCTGGTCCTGGGATTCCTCACTGGGGTCAGTAGCCATGACAGGTTGGGGTAACCAGAGTCCCCTAATAACCACAACCGGTGCCTCTGGAGTTGACCCATCACATAAGGGATGCTGCTATTCCGCAGGATGTAGGCATCATGCACGGAGCCAGGGAACATAGCATTTACCTGGGAGATGTACTGGTCTGCCAAACATACCATCTGTACATTCATCGAATTATTCCTGTACACCTGTTCACTCCTATGGGGGGGGACCAGAGCTACATGGGTCCCATCAATGGCACCTATGATGTTGGGGATATGTCCAAGGGCATAGAAGTCACCTTTCACTATAGGCAAATCCTCCACCTGAGGGAAAACTATGTAGCTCCGCATGTGTTTCAGCAGGGCAGACAACACTCTGGACAACACGTTGGAAAACATAGGCTGGGACATCCCTGATGCCATGGCCACTGTTGTTTGAAATGACCCACTTGCAAGGAAATGGAACACTGATAGCACCTGCACTTGAGAGGGGATCCCTGTGGGATGGTGGATTGCTGACATCAGGTCTGGCTCAAACTGGGTACACAGTTCCTGGATTGTGGCACAGTCAAACCTGTAGGTGATGATTAAATGTCGCTCCTCCATTGTCAACAGGTCCACCAGCAGTCGGTACACCGGCGGATTCCGCCATCTCCTCACATGTCCCAGCAGACTGTGCCTATGAAGGAAAGCAGCGAGCACAAGGTCAAACAACTCAGAGGTATGTACCCACAGTATACACAGAACACGAAACATAATCCAAAAAGTTGCCTGTATGTGTGTTGAGTCTAGGCCTAGGCATGTATGACGCAGTTGAAAATGAAGCCATGTGGGCCATTGAAATGGCGGCTGTCTGACCTCTAAAGTGGGACACTGGGATGTGAGGTAACTGCGCTGGTGTTCTACACCGTCACGGTAGGCGGTAAAAGACCGCGGAGCAATGCTGCATTGGTTAACAATGGTCCCTATGGGTCCCAGGAGCCAATGACGAAGTGCGCCAGCGGTGATGATACGCACCGCGCGGACGTCACCGCCGCGGACGTGACCACCATTTTCTATCTGTTGAATCACTCGATCCCTGATCTTCGACAGGAGAGGACCTACACTGCAAGTGCTGCTGTGACCTGGGTCTGGAAGAGACAATGGCTCGTGCGTCTGGGGAAAGGGCCCCTGCCTTCACTGCAGAGGAGTTGGAGAAGCTCATCGACGGGGTCCTCCCCCAGTACATGCTACTCTACGGTCCTCCAGACCAACAGATAAGTACACAGGGAGCACGTTGTATGGGCTATGCCTGAGTGTAGAGGGCTGGTTGTAAGAAGGAAGGGGCCACAGTTCTGCGTGCATGAAGGACTGTGAATGCATGTGCCACATGGCAAGGCTAGGGATGTGGGCCACTCACTTCGACGGTGCAGTTGCTAATTACTTCTCTTCTTCACCAGTACATTTCATGTAGGTCAGCGCCCACCATAAGAAGGATATTTGGCGTGCCATTGCCAAGGACGTCCGGACCCTGGGGGTCCACCAGAGACGGAGCATCCACTGCCGTAAAAGATGGGAGGACATTCGCCGCTGGATCAAGAAGACGGCGGAGGCTCAGCTGGGGATGGCCTCCCAACGTGGGAGGGCTGCCCGTCGCACCATGACCCCCCTGATGTTCCGGATCCTGGCGGTGGCCTACCCTGAGTTGGATGGGCGCTTGAGGGCATCACAGCAGACACAAGGGGGTGAGTACAACATCATTCTGCGGACATTGCGCGCAGTGAAGGTGTCTGGGTAGGGGAGGAGGGCTGTGGGTTCCCCTAGGCCAGGGCGAGTTCCGTAGGCTAGGCCCCCCCGTAATGCAGGCCATGTGGCACTCCACCCCACCTCTGTAGAGTGCCAAGTACAGGTATACATGCCCCTGTGTCATCTATGTGTGCAGCTGTCGACCATAGCCTTGTAGGCCATATTCCAGGTACTGCATCTGTAGAGCCCAACAGCGCGGCGTAGTGCAGGGGGCTGCTGTGTCTGTATTGTTCGCCAACGGTAGCGGTAAGCCATGCACTCAACCTGTCTTTCTTCTGTCGCCCCCCCCCCCCCTTTTTGTGGTCTCCCTGTTCTTGTGTGCATCAGCATCATAAGGTGGAGGTACAGTGGCACCGGAGCACGAGGGAGCTGCATCCCACATGGCCATGGAGGGCCACACCACGGACTCTGAATACACCAGTGGGACGGAGGGCGAGGGAGCTTCACGGCGCTCACAGGATCTGCAACCAGCGACATGGACTTGTCCTCCGATGGGAGCTCCCTTGTGGTGGCGGCAAAATCTGTGCCCCCACTTCTACAGGTACAGCCGCCACCCCCCCTACTAGCACCGCCCTCCCAGCAGCCCCTCAGCCTTCGCCTTGTGCCCGCTCACCCAGGAGGGTGGGCATCACCTTTGACCCCGGGCACCTCAGCCCCTGCCCCTGTCACCTCTGCTGCCCTCAGTGAGGAGGCCATTGACCTCCTCAGGTCACTCACTGTTGGGCAGTCTACCATTTTGAATGCCTTCCAGGGTGTAGAAAGAGAATTGCAACACACAAATGCATTCCTGGAGGGCATTCATTCTGGTCAGGCTGCCCTTCATCGAACCCTGCAAACTCTGGCCTCAGCACTGATGGCAGCCATTGTCCCTGCGTCTAGCCTCCTGCCTCCAAATTCCTCCACCCAGACCCAATCCCCTGTACCTCAGCCTATCCCAAGCACACCATCAGACCAGCATGCACTCACGTCAACACACAAGGGAAGCTCAGGCAAACATAAGCACCACACATCCCAAAGGCACTCAAGCAAGCATCACACACATACAGACACAGCAACATCCACTGCCTCCACTGTGTCCCCCTCCTCGTCGTCTCCCTCCTCCCTCCCAGTCTCATCTACACTCTCACCTGCATGCACTACTACTACAGCCACTAGGTCCCGCACCAGCACACCCACCACCACACCCCGCTCACCTGCACTCACCACCCCCACTACCATTTACACGTCCCCTGTGTCCTCTCCTAGTGTGTCTGTGACGCCCCCTCCCAAAGTACGCAAACGCAGGCACACACCCACCCAACATACATCCACCTCACGACAGCCTCCAGCGCATGCACCTACACCCAAAGCCACAAAAGTTACACCTCCTACAACCACCTCCTCTTCCTCCACTCCCAGACCTCCTCCAGCTACCCGTCCCCGTGTTCCTAAGAAACTTTTTATGACCAAGGTTGACCTCTTCCCCCCCCCCCCAATTCATAGGTCCCGTACTAGCACCTCAGCCAACAAAACTCCGGGACCAGTGGTGCCTGTTGTTACAGGTATGTGGAGTGCACCGGGCACCAGGGCAGCCAGTGTGACACGGAGCCACAGCACAGCCAGTCCCCCCCCCTGTGAAGCACCAGAAGTTGGACAGTGCCCGGCGGGAGTGGGGGAAGAGTCCAGACAGCAAAGCCGCTCACAAGGGTCCCGGGGGGAGTGTCCACTCAGCTGTGACTCCTCCCAAGGTGGGGAAGTCTGGGAGGAGCAGCATGGTGGAGAAGACCGCCATCATCCCCGCTGCCCAGGAGGCCACCGCCAGCCCCATCGTCACTGGCCAGGAGGCCACCGCCAGAGTCAGTGCCCAGGAGGGCAGCCCCATCGTCAGTGGCCAGGAGGCCACCGCCAGCCACAGCCCAGCTGCCCAGGAGGGCTCCGGCAGCCACAGCCCAGCTGCCTAATGAAGGACCGCCAGCCCCAGCCCAGCTGGGCAATGAAGGACTGCCATGGCAAGCACCACTGAACAGGGCAAGCACCGCTGAACAGGGCAAAGACCGCCATGTCAAGCACCGCTGAACAGGGCAAAGACCGCCATGTCAAGCACCGCTGAACAAGGCAAGCACTGCTGAACAGGTCAGAAACTACAAACTCAAGCACCGCAGAACAGGGCAAGCACCGCTGAACAGGGCAAAGACCGCCATGGCAAGCACCGCTGAACAGAGCAAGCACTGCTGAACAGGTCAGAAACTACAAACTCAAGCACCGCAGAACAGGGCAAGCACCGCTGAACAGGGCAAAGACCGCCATGGCAAGCACCGCTAGCCCATGAGCGGCAGGGGTAGTGACGCAACTGGGACTGTCACGGGGAGAGTGATGCACTCTGGGCACCAGTCCCCCTCCAGAACCAGTGGAGACATGCATCCACTACGTCTGTCCTTAACAGGATGAATCACTCTGGGCACCAGCCCCCCTCCAGAACCAGTGGAGACATGCATCCACTCAGTCTGTCCTTGGCTGGATGAAGCACTCTGGGCACCAGTCCCCCTCCAGAACCAGTGGAGAGATTCATCCACTACGTCTGTCCTTAACAGGATGAAGCACTCTGGGCACCAGTCCCCCTCCAGAACCAGTGGAGACATGCATCCACTACGTCTGTCCTTAACAGGATGAAGCACTCTGGGCACCAGTCCCCCTCCAGAACCAGTGGAGACTGTTATCCACTTGAGAGACTGTGGCTTTGCACTCCCCAGGATGGTACAGTGGGCAACCCACCCACTGTAGAGCCTTGAGAGACTGTGGCTTTGCACTCCCCAGGATGGTACAGTGGGCAAACCACCCACTGTAGAGACTTGAGAGACTGTAGCTGTGCACTCCCCAGGATGGTACAGTGGGCAAACCACCCACTGTAGAGACTTGAGAGACTGTGGCTTTGCACTCCCCAGGATACAGCAGTGGGCATGGAGCCCCCTCGTGGATCTGGCGTGGTGCACTCATCCGGCTGAGGTACCCCCCTTTCCGTTCCCCCTGAGGTGCCTGTTGTATTTCTATCTGATGCCCCGGCAGTGTTCTCTCCGTTTTGATCAGGTATCTGATGTGGGCCTCGCCCATGCATTTTGGACCCAGTGGTCCACGGAGAATGGTTGGTGCATTACCTGCACTACTAATCGTGATGTATATTTTGTTTAATGTGTATATATATATATATATGTATATATTTGGTTACTGTATTTTGATATATTACAATGGTTCCACTCATTTCCTTTTGTCTTTGCATTCTTCCGGGGGGGGTTGTTACTGTAATGTTTGGATATGCATTGGTGTGTGTGTTGTAGTGGGTGAGGGTGTTGGGTGTGTGTGTCCCTGACTTTTGCTTCCCCCTCCCCTATGTCGTAGGTGCAGTACTCACCGCTGTCTTCGCCGCCGTTGTTGATGATGGTCGTGTAGGAGCAGGAAGACTATGGAAGGGAGGATTTGGAGTTCCGGTTCCATGGTATCGTCTTTCCTCGTGGGGTGTGTAGAGGTGAGCGTTTTCCCTTTGAAACGGCTGTTTCCGCCATTTTTTATCCGCGGTGAATCCGCCCTGGAAAAGGTGGCGGATTGGTAGGTTTTGATACTGTGGGGGGTACATTGTCTCCCGCCTGTTTGTTGGCGGTGACCGCCAAGCTGTTTGTCTGTACCGCCGTGGCGGTCGGAGTGTTAAAGTGGCTGTCTTTGTTGGCGATTTCCGCCACGGTCATAATTCCCATTTTTTTACCGCCGGCCTGTTTGCGGTCTTACCGCCGCTTTAACACCGTCCGCCAGGGTTGTAATGACCCCCTAAGTCTCTTAAATGACTGGATTTTCACTGACAGGTGAGACTCAGAAGTTCACCTGGAGTGCATTGTACTGCAACCATGAGTCCTGTACTCTTTTCTACACAGAGCTCAGTTCCCCCATGTGCTGCCCACAATTATTAGAATTCCACTTGAGTGCTGAAAAGCCACAGTCAAACATATTGGCAGGCATGGTGGGGTAGCTGTGTGAGCCCTTCTGTGGCATGTCACACTCCAGAAGCAAGTGAACGCACTAAAGGGATTCCTGGCATGGCATATTTCTGGTGTTTCCAAACGGGCGATGTGAGTGGGACTGACCACATGAAGTTGTTTGAACAACTATTGGCTGACTATGCGCTGCTCAAAAGCCAGTTTTTTAGGTATTTGCATTTCAGACATGCTGTGGACACCTGCAAAATTTACTTGGGGGTAGGTGCCTGAATTTCACTCCATTGAAGAAAAAAATAACTGTGGAATAAATTGGACAGAAGGGAATATCACAGGTGTATCATTCATGATTTGTTAAGACCCCTCCACAGCCCATATGACCAAAAAAGAAAGGCGAATTCCTGAATAAAATGTGGGAACAATTTAGCCAAGCAGCAAACACCAAAGACTAAAACTACAGAAGGAAGGCTTCTGCTCAAGTTGAATTCCCAAATAGGCAATCACGTCATACAAGAAATCCGACTGGGTCGCACTTTAACAATCCTGCAAGCAATAGATAAACCAGAAGTCAAGAAAATGCCAGACCCTAAGATGGCCAAACAAATTGACAAGCCCCCTTAGTGAACTCCATACCTTCTCCCCCCTCCCATGTCCCAGGTCCACCCCTCCCTGCACATGCTGGCTGAACCAGCAGCTGAAAAATAAAATGATAATGAAATATTATTTTGTTTTTCAGCTGCTTGCTCTTAGCCAGTGGGGCGACGCTCCTCCACCACTGCGGAGGAGCTACCCCTAAATCTAAGTGGCTCCATAAGGGCTTTTTCTAGAGCAAGCTCCCTGTATTGAGCTCAAGTTGGCTGTTGGTCACCTTTGGGGAGCTGAAGCAATAGTGTAGACCATGCTTTTGTCACACTTGTACTCATTTAACCCATAGATCTAGGCATGCTGATTTCAGACTCCACCCTCCATCTGCCATCCAACCCTCTACCCTTAACAGGGCTACCGACATTCAATACCTACCAATCTGATGCTTATCTTGCAACAGAGCATGGACTATGAACTTGCTCTGTATCCTAGTTTTCCGGGATCTGGGCATATTACCCAACGTGTACATCAGAGGGAAGCAGAAATGAGGTCTCCCCGTCAGCTCACCAGTGTTGCTGTAACAGCCTCCTCATAACTCTCCAAAATGCCACACAACCACACCACGTGGTAAAATGTGCATCTGCTTGTCCATATCAGGAGCAAGTACTGGGAACCTCCGGCTTAATGTGATGCAACCACAAAAGGGCCAGTATTTTGGGTGAAGATAATTAAAAAATGAGGGGCATATTTATACTCCGTTTGCGCCGGGATTGCGTTGGTTTTTTTGACGCAATTTCGACGCAAAACTAACTCCATATTTATACTTTGGCGTTAGACGCGTCTAGCGCCAAAGTCCAGGGAGTTTGCGTCATTTTTTAGCGTGGACACCTACTTTGCGTTAATGAGATGCAAGGTAGGCGTTCACGTCTAAAAAATCGACTCCGAGGCATGTGCGTCGGATTTATACTCCCTGGCAAAATTCACGCCCGGGAGTGGGTGGGTTAAAAAAAATGACGTACGGCCGCTTTTGCGCCGTTTTTTAGCGCCTGCAAAAGGCAGGCGTTAAGGGACCTGTGGGCTCTGAAGGAGCCCAGAGGTGCCCTCCCATGCCCCCAGGGACACCCCCTGTCACCCTTGCCCACCCCAGGAGGACAACCAAGGCTGGAGGGACCCATCCCAGGGACATTAAGGTAAGTTCAGGTAAGTGTTTTTTTTTGTGGCATAGGGGGGCCTGATTTGTGCCCCCCTACATGCCACTATGCCCAATGACCATGCCCAGGGGACAGAAGTCCCCTGGGCATGGCCATTGGGCAAGGGGGCATGACTCCTGTCTTTGCTAAGACAGGAGTCATTTCTATGGGGGTTGGGAGTGAAAATAAATGGCGCAAATCGGGTTGAGGCGAAAAAATTGCCTCAACCTGACTTGCCCCATTTCTTGACGCCCAAGCTCCATTTTCCCCTACGCCGGCGCTGCCTGGTGTACGTCGTTTTTTTTAACGCACACCAGACGGCGCCGGCGGCTAACGCCGGCTAACGTCATTCAATAAATACGGCGCCCGCATGGCGCTTCAGAATGGCGTTAGCCGGCGCTCATTTTTTTGACGCAAAACTGCGTTAGCGCAGTTTTGCGTCAAAAAGTATAAATATGGGCCTGAATGTATTTGATCTTAGTGTTCCTGAACACTTTCATTGGGAAACGTCTAATCCTGTTCCATTCCGTGTCAGTGAAATGTTGGCCAAGTGTTCCTCCCATTTAAACTTGGAGATTTATCTGTTGCAGTTTTCAGCCTGAGCAATCCAAACAGTTGGGACACTGCTTTACGTCTCCAGCACCCAATGTGAGCAATAGGTGGGGCACTCTATCTGAGGATGGTTTATAATTTTCCTTTCTCCACATTTATCCTATTGCATAGGCAATTCTGTAGAATGTGAGAAATTGTCAAGTTGGTAAATAAAATTCCCCCACAAGTTCCTCAAATGTCCTCAATACCCTGACTGAACATATCACCAACTTTACTTACTCCGCTCATGTCCCAGACTTGTTTGTCAATAACATTCCTCAAATCTCCACTCTCTACAACAGCCCACTTTGGGATCTCCGCTGCACAATCCTTTGATGTTTTTAATGGTCTAGAAGCCAGTACTTTTCTGCAACGTCCACCAGCATGGGAATTGTCCTCTTAATGTTCAATGACCCCCACAAATTTGGCAAAAGAAAGGTCAGTGCCAACATTTTCTCAATCGAAGGGGCCTCTGGTCTCCTCGGCTCTGCTATCCAGTAGACTATCCATTAGAGCTGAGCTAGATAATATAACTCTTAGTCACAGAATTTCAACCCACCTTTCTACATAGGGATCCAAAGCAGGTCTAACAATACTTTTCTCTTACTGTTACCCCACACTATCTCTACAAAGACAGAGTAGTTCAGCTCCTCAAAGAACACTCAAGTTAGCACTATGGGTTTGTTGGCAAGGTAATACCTGAGTTTTGGAAGCACCACTGTTTATTGTCAGGACGCCGACACCTGAAGTTCAAAAGTCCATGCAGCATTTACACAGCACACTCATAGTTTCCGTCCACTGTGTCACGTTCTCGTCTCTAGATCTGAACGACCAAGTATCTGAAAGTATCTGGTGCCCATTCTATTGACCATTCCCACTTCATATATCAGCTTTCTCCATCCTCTCTGTCAAAGGGAAGATATGTGACATGCCATTGTTTATTCTGAGGCCTGAGATTTGCCCAAAGAGCTGAAGAATTATTTCCATTTCAATAATGGGCTCAGAAAAATACAATAGAATGTCATCAGCATACAGTGACACTACATAAGTTTCATCATGTAGTCTCACTGATTTACACTACCTTCCTAAACATCCACGCCAATGACTTAACTGCCAGTGCATAGAGCAAGCATAGCATTGGACATACCTAATGAGTTACCCCTACAAATGGGAAAGCACTCAGAGACCATTGATCCATCCAAACCCTTGCTATGGGACTCGCATGTAATTGTTAGAGCCATTGGAGGCCCCAATGTCCATACACGTCCAGGTAGCATAAAGTCCCAGCAGTGGTATCAAAGTCTTTTTCCATATCGATTGCTGCTATTACTGATTATTGAAGTGTTTCTCTCAATGCCTCTGTTATTTGAAATAGTCTTGACTGATCGTGTTTTACTAGGTATGACATTACTCTTAACAATAGGGCAGTCAAATTTTATTTAGAATCTTGCTGTCAGTATTGAGTATGCAATATCGTGTCATATTACCCTTATATACAAATAGCGAATGAAAAGTCCCACATCATAGAGACTGATCAGCCTAATTGATGCAGAAGGCTTTACCTTTACGAAACTAATCCTTCATGACCTCCAGGAGTTGACTGCAGATGTGCAGCTTATTACACTCTCTCAAGGAGGTTTTTTTCAATGGTTGAGCCTGTTTTCATCTTACATTTATTTGAAAAATATACACAGCGTATGAAAGGCACCCTATTTTCCATGTTCTTGGACTGTTTGTCAGCTTTTGATGTTGTGAATTGGAGGGAACCTATCTAGTAATACTGGCCACATTGGACAGCTAGAAATCCCTTGTCCAAGGTGCAGCAAAGAAAAGAGAGATGCTTTACAAGGCGGGGCAAGAATCACCTCACTATAGGGTTGTGGAACATTGTTACGGATCTTAAAGATCTTCAGATCTAATATAAGAATCTCTGTACCCCATGGGTCTGAAGTATGAGAGATTCACCACATGTGTTAAGAGCTAAGAGGGGTGCCAAAACATATTCGAAAAAAACTCTACTCCAAATCCTCTAGGCCAGTGGTTCCCAACCTGTGGTCCGGGGACCCCTTGGGGACCGCGATGCCTCCTCAGGGGGTCCGCGACTGCTTACAAATTTAAATATTATTAACAGATTAGGTCCCCAGCTTTCAGAAATGACTTCATGGGGGGTCGCCGAATTCCATTAATTATTCTTTGGGGGTCCCCGGGTTCCAGTAATGATAAAGTGGGGGTCCACAGAAGTCAAGAGGTTGGGAACCACTGATTCTAGGCAACACCCAGTGTCCTTTTGGAAACCCAGTACAGCGTAACACCTGTAGATCTGAAAGGCAAGATGATAAATTGGCACTATAGGGCCAACCACAACACCCAGTAGTAAATGAGTACTGGCAATAATTTGCCTCAACCAAGCTCCCTAGAACCACAAAAATGACTCATAGGTAATACATAAACTAGCCCAATGAGATAGAGGTCTTCATCAGCATAGATTATAGACAAAAGATGCTTACAGCTAAAAAACATCTAAACCAAATTGATGGTTTTTAAAGCAGGAGTATATAACCTTATACCGTCCCATTTACTCTATTCCAAGAGATGCAGCTGTATAAGAAGAAATGGAGGGTTGGGAATACATACAACAAACTGCTGATGAAGGTGCTAAGTAGATAAACATCCACTATTTCTCTATCTTTACATTTTTTAAATATCATTCACATGGCTTTATCCAATTTATAGTAACCCAAATTGAAGAAAAAAGGGCGCCTGCAAATAACTAGTAAAATGACCAAGAAAAATTATGAATGGTATGAGAGATCATGAGTAAAGACCATGGAAAATAGAAACAATGCCCACGACGGTGGACTCCATGAAAGGGCACAAATTGGGTTGTCTTTGGAATCTAGAGCGCCCCAAGGACAACTGTCATTGCATATTCAGTGCTTCCTTTGGTACACTTTAACTTTTATCACTGTCAAATAAAATTCACATCTTTGTCACACTGTAGGTTTTCACTCTCTCGCTCACTTTTTCCTTTATACTTTTGTTTACTAAATTATTGTGTTTCATTCTTTGAAATGATTTTTAACTTTTCTGTGCAAATGTCTTTGATGACTGAATGAAATAAATTGATTGAATTGAACTGTGAGAAAGGTTCCATGCCAGACTTAGTATGATTCTGTATAAATTGTTTGAACCAATAGAGGTTAGTGCTACCCATTGCAACATTTCTGTTGAGGTCGGTGGGGCACTTTTGGAAATGGCCCTTTAGACAGGGCCATCCCCAAACCTTTTGCCTTCCTCATCCTATTTTTCCTGACCCTGTTTTGTTGGTTTTAGGGCTCTGGGCACCTTACCACTGCTAAACAGTGCTAAAGTGCATGTGTTCTCTCTTCCAAACATGGTAACATTGGATTAACCACAGTTGGCATTTTTAATTTACTTGTAAGAACCTAGTAAAGTGCACTACATGTGCCTAGGGCCTGTAAATAAAATGCTACTAGTCAGCCTGCAGCAGTGATTGGCCACCCACAACTGTAGCACTTTAAACATGACTCAGACCTGCCACTGCAGGGCCTGTGTGTGCAGTTTTAAACTGTCATATCGACCTGGCAAGTACACCCACTTGCCAGCCCAAACCTTCCTTTTTATTACATGTTATCCCCTAAGGTAGGCCCTAGCTAGCCACAAGGCCAGGGTGCAGTTTATTTAAATAGTTGGACATGTACTTTTCAGTTTGACATGTCCAGGTAGTGAAAAACTGCTTAAATAGTTTTGCACTGTTGCAAGGCCTATCTCTCCCATAGGATAACATTGGGATTACCTTGAAACATCTTTTAAGTGTAACTCCCAATTGGGAAAAAATAGAAATGTGGAGTTTGGTGTCTCTGTACTCACCATTTAAAATCACAACTTATGGTAAAATCTGATTTTATTTTGTAAGTCTGAAAATGTCACTTTTAAAGAGCTAGAATTTTCTTACTTTAATGATTCCATGCCTCTGCCTGCCTCTGATTACATGTCTGGGTTGGGTGGCAGCCGGGCTTTGTGCATTCTATCTAGACAGCTACACACAATGGAGTTTAAGTGTGACTTGATGGGCCTTAATGGGCCATTAACTGGCTTGATAGGGTGGAGCTTAGCACTGCCTCACTTACACCTGAATAGACTTGTCCTTTCCATCCACAATAGGGCTTAATGACCTTGTATTGTCACTCCAGCTAGCTTAGAGCCAGGACAGGGGAGGCAGGGCACCTGTACATTTCAAAGGTAGGCTTGGGAGCTTCTCCCACCTTCCAGAACCAGGGCACCAAAGTATAAATACTGGTTCCAAAAACCCACCAATTCAATTCTACTGGAACCAAGGACACTCTGCCAGGAAGAAAAGCTGCTGTGCTGCGACGAGGGACTGCCATTCCGCAACTGCATTGCTGTGCTGGCCTACTGCTGCTGTTGTGGGATGGACTGCCACTTTGGTAATTGCTCTGCTGTGTTGGCCTACTGCTGCCATTGTAGGAGTGACTCATACTTTGCTGTTAGCTCTTCTGTGTTGGCCTGCTGCTTCTTCTGCAGTCTCAGGGACAATAAAGACTGCCTGCAGGCCACCAGCTACTGTACCTGGATTCTGCCATCTGTGAGTCTACCCTGCCAAGTGGTGCCACCCTCAACCTGGGCCCTTGGAAGTGGGCCTAAGATTCTCTGCCTTCTGTGGTTTTCATTGGAACCGCCGTGAAGCATTACGAAGGTCCGCAAAGCAACGCAATGCAGACAGCGCAGC
Organism: Pleurodeles waltl; assembly: GCF_031143425.1. NCBI lineage: Eukaryota > Metazoa > Chordata > Amphibia > Caudata > Salamandridae > Pleurodeles > Pleurodeles waltl. The sequence continues at coordinate 1,145,253,427 of NC_090444.1, read as the reverse complement.
AGGATTTAAGGAACTGTGTTCTGCGGGCCCAAGTGTGCTCAATCACGGTCAGCCTGTACTCGTGACTTTGTCCCAGTTCAGCGTGACCTAATAACCACCGTTGGTGTTTTGCGCTTCTATGCACTATTTTCACCTAAATATGTAAAATTGCATATCTCAGGATCTTCTTATTGAGTCTGTTTGTGGTGTCTTTAACTGTGTTATTTTAATTAAGTGTTGCACATATACTTTACACATTGCTTTCTATCTTCAGCCTGCCTGCTTTGTGCCAAGCCACCAGAGGGTGAGCACTGGGTAATTTAGGTTGTCTGTCAGACTTACCCTGCCTGGGATTGTGGTCTCTACTTGGACAGGGTACATACCTCTGCCAACTAGAGACCCAATTTCTAACAGGTACATTGTTAGTAAATCATGTTGAAGGCAGCCAAAAGGTTAAGCAGTTCCATGCCTCAGATCTGCCCTTGATCATGGAGAAGATAATTTCAGTATTGCGATTTCCACCCCAAGCCCTAGAAAGAATCAAGCTGAAACATAACTGAAAATGCAGTCAGATTGTGGGTGACAAGACAATCACTTTGTGATTATGATCTTCAGGGCCTTATTCATGCAAGGTATATGGCTACTTTAGCCATGCAGATGTTTGACAGTAGCAATTTAAAGGCTAACAGGATTTAGACATATATTATTATTGTGTGGGTTGCTCTTTAACAGGAGCAAAGGGCTGTAGGCTTTTCTAGGTAGATGCTTTAGAGTTATGTTTTGTGAGGATGCCTTCAATTGACTCTCTACCTTGGAGCCCTTTTCTGAAATGAATCATGTTTAGAATATTATTTAATTATATTTACACTTATTTATAGGTTTGTGACAAAATGCCACTTTTCATCCCTACGTCCATCATTACATGGCACCTCTAAATTCTGATAGGGCCAGTGACAGACGTTATGAAATTATGAGATCTGCTGGAACGCTGTGGATCTCTTAACTTTCACATAAAGATTGTAGCAGCTGAAAATAACTGACATCTCTGTATAAAAGTACAGGGTAAAAATGAGGAATTACTGGGGGAATTGGTCTCAGAACTACTGATTGCCCAGTAATTCCTCATATATTAGGGTCCAAGTTGAAATAGCCCAGTAATAGCAATTTTGGGAGTCAGGAAAATCCATCTAATTTCTCGGGCCACTTGCAATGAGGGTCTTAGTCGTGAGAGAGTCTAGTGTTTACTTTTACAGAACTTCACCAGTTGAAGCAGGGCTGCTGAGCATCATTAGTGTAAGGATTTCCCTCTGGTGAATATTGTTTGCAATGCTTTCTTTGTGGGACCTGTATAGAGGGTGAGGTTTCCTCTGTGGCATCTAGTAAAGAGGAGAAGGCCTTTATAAAGAGACTTTTTTCATATTTCTTTAAGAGGATGATACTTTCATCAGGTTTGAGGTCCTGATTTAGCAAGTTCCATAGCGGGGCAGAGGCATTCTAAGTGACAGTCATTTAGGTGTCTTATGAGTTAATCTGGTTTGAGCAATCAGATTTGCTCTGTTTGAACTCAGGTTGGCATTGGGTGTGTAGGGCGGTGTTAACATTTGCAGGTATTTTGAGCCCAAAGCCTGTATTTTGAAAATTTTGCAAAGTAGTTCTAAGTTAACACTCTGGGCAACCTGGAACCTGTGCATTTCTTTAAGAGCATGTGTAATGCGGTCAGACGTCTTCAGACTGGAAGCTGGTTTTGAATCCTCAGACGTCTGTGAATGTCCTTCTTGTGCACTCCAGAATAAATTAAATAGCAGTAGTCAAGCTGCCACAGGAGCAGAGCTCTGGTGACTTCAAGCCAGAATTTTATCTGTTGACACGATCCTTCTAAGCATCATGAGATGATGATTGATACTTATGAGGACTCCTGAAAAATAGTGGGAAAAGGAGAAATCTTTATCAACCTGTACCCCACACTTTTCCACTTAGTTAGACTAGGGCTCCTAATTCCCATTTGAGGAACAGAGTATTGCTGGTTATCAGAATTTAGGATTTTGTTCAGAGTAGCTCTCTCTACCTAGTTGTTTATGTAGTGTAGGCAAATTGTTATATTTGTTTCCTGGCCTGAAGGCTTCCTCCATTTGATACGGATTAAACATTATCTGCATAGATTTGGAATTATAACTTGCTAAAGAAGATCTGAGCAAGAGGTCTAATCTAAATATTTAAAACTATTAGTGAAAGGAGAGAGCCTTGGGGGATGAAACACACAAATGGAGTCAGAGAACATGATGAACCCATTTTTAGTTGTTGTTTGTGGTTGTGGAATGCACAATACCATTGACATAATATTACTTTCATTCCAGACTAGTTTTCCAAGAGGCACAGAAATGTGCATTGTTCATGAGCATATTGGTTCATTCAGAGGATCAATATGATCCTAGCAGTACTGGAATAAAAAATTATTGGCTACACTCACATGAAAAAAGGAAAACATTTAACAAGACACTAGAGCACAATTTGCACAATTATGGAAATGCCTCAAAGAGAGAAAGATAGTCCTGTGAGATATTTATGGCCCCCAAACTGAGATACATGCTGGTTGGGTAAAGAACTTTAGTAATAACTTCACAACATCCAAAGTAGGTTCATATGTATTTTATTATAAGGCCCAGGACACATTATTACACCACACTATCTGCTTCTGAATTTCCATTAACTGTTACACTCTACAAGTATGTTCCAACATGGAACGCATGTGTACATACTGACCAATGGTAACAAATGGAATACTATCTACATCATAAAGGTAATATTAACATTACAACACATCTCCCTTTCCACACAAACAAAATAAACAAAACAAAATAATCTAAAACTATACCCAACAATTGCAATGTAACACTTAATACAAAACACTTGTCTACTATACTAAGTCATGTGAAATAAAGAAATACAATAAATTCCAGGGTGAAACATACAAAGAAAAAACAAACACATGTCAATCATGTCAAATTGACAGTAACAAAATCTTCATAACGTTAGGTTTGGTAATAATTCTTTCAAATCTTCCAGTTCTGATATGATTGCCACCATTTACACTAGTTGCACCAATTGTACCAGCCAATCACAAACTCCTCCTGTTTGTACCCCTTCCTGCTCTTTCTGACTACTATCAGAATTAGATTCTCATCCATGTCAATCCAGTCATATTTATTGGCATTCTCGCGTTCATTTTATTCTGATTTTCTGCATGTTGTCACTCTGACTATATGCCATATGTTTCCATCATTCAGTCTGACTGAATTGCGGAACCCTTCACAATTTACATGGGTTGGGAACATCTACTTTCCCCTTTTTTATCTTTTCTTTCTTTCCTCACTCTAACCCAGTCTCCACAGTTCAGCTTGCAGTACTTAGAACATTCTTTTTGTCATACCACGTTGCATAAGCTTGCTGCGAGCTAGCAATTTTCATCTTTACTTGCTCTGGCGACCGCTCCATGTTTGGCTGAAATAATCCAACCTAAGTCTTTGCTAATTGGTTCCCGACCCATCATCAAAGCAAATGGTCTTTCTCCCGTTACATTGCTAGGAGTGATCCTATATGCCCACAATAATTTTAAAAATTCACTTTCCCAATTTAGTTTATTACTCCGAGCCAATTGAATAATACCTTTTATCCCCCCATTGAAACATTCAACTAAGTAATTTCCTTTTGGATGATAATCTAAAGTGGTTTTATTAGTAATATTCCTTTTCAAAACCCGTTAAAATGTTTCTGCAGTTAATTGTGGCCCATTATCGGTAATTATACATTTTGGCAGTTCAATCCCTCATAAAAAAATTTTCCAAAATATCTTTAACAGTCTGCCTTATGAACTATTTCATTTTCTAGCCCTTTAGAGAAATGATCCACTAGAACTAAACTATACTTGTAGTCACCATCATCACTTTCAATTGGACTCACAATATCTAGTCCAATTATCTCCCAAAATGTATCAGGACTTTCAATGGGACTCAAAGGAGGTTAGTGAGTCATTTGACATTTGTCAGAATTATTACACTTACAATCTTGAATCATCATTGCAATTTGCATGTCAAGACAAGGCTTTGCGATCTGACCTTAACAAAACAAGAAAATCCCACACATATTGCCAAAAATGGTTTACGGTCCACACACAAGCTAGTGTCTCCCATTCTATTGCTGAATAGCTTCCTCAGCTGGTGACAAAGAAGCAAGTGCAACCACCCACTCATTGTGTTCATCATCACACTGCAATAACACTGCCCCAAACCTTTATTACTCGCATCGTTAGTCACAATAATTTTACACTTTTTAGTCAAAACCAAACCTTTAAGAAACAGAGCATTGCAAATATCATTCTTCAGACATACAAAAACTTCCTGACATTCCTTTGACCAGTAAATTGTAACTTTGTTTTAAGCAATTGCCGTATGTGATATGTTTCCTCTGAAAATGTTTTTTTCTATGAATTTAGAGTAAAATTTAGTTAGGCTTGAAAAAGCTCTAACATCATCCTTTTCCATTGGACGAGGAGCTTTTTTATTGCTTATACTAGCTCTTGCTTGGGTTTAATACCATTTTAGCTAATATTGTGTCCCAAATATACAACCTCTTCCTGTGCAATTTTGCATTTCCTAAAGTCAGCTGTCAAGCCCTTTTCTTTAAGTATTTCCAATACTCGCTTCAGCCTGTTGTCAAGTTCAGCTTTGCCTTTGCTCATAATCAGGATGTCATCCTGAAAAAAACATCACTCCTGTGACTCCATTTATGATGTTACTCATAATCCTCTAAAATAACTCTGCAGCTGATGCCAAATCAAATGTCACTCTGGTAACCTGAAATCACCCAAAGGGTGTAATAAAAATAGTAATTTTTTTCTATCTTGGTGTAATGGAACCTGATGGTAGGCTGACTTGAAATCTAAGGTTGAACACCAACATACATCTTTGATCACTGAAAACATTTCAGTTATTGTAGGCAGAGGATACTGATCAACTATTATGTTCTCATTAGGTTCCTTAAGGTCCACATATAACCTAACTTACCACTGTTGGAGATACCCATTTAACTGATTCCACTTGTTCAATTATACCATTGTTGACCAACTTTTCCAATTCCTGATGCTCTTTTACTCTGCTAGAAATAGGTATGTGTCTAACCTTGTGAACGCATGGAACAACGGACAATTGTAACTACATTTTGTGTTCAAAATTATCCACCAATCCTACTTTTCCTGAAAATACCTCAGGAAAAGGATCTAATACTTTTATGTTTTCATCCAGTTTATCACTCATTGTCAATACAGGTTCAGAGCTATTGGAATTTTAAATACTTTCCAGTTCACCTTGTTCTGCCCAACCCAACACTGAAGGTCCTTTTTTACACAGATACAATTTGCAGTTTGCCTTTCTTTCTTTAAATGGAAATTCTAGGTCCCGTTAACCTAAACATTCAGTTCTGTCAGCATTATAACTTTTAGCTATTACATCTGACTTGTTTAGGTGTGAGCCTCATTTTCTCCTAAATTGATCCATCCAAATTTCTTCATTCACAATGGTAGAAGGTGATCCTAAATCTGCAATCACCTTAATAATCACCCCACCCGTAATCACATAACACATGTGTTTTTTATCAGATTCACACACAAAATGTCATAGTCAATACAAAATACATGGTATACATTCATTTGATCAGAATTATCTTCACTATCATCTCCAATGCATTTATCATTCTTTTTAGTAGTACTAGGGGGCAGATATAAGAAAAGTGAGGCAGCATCCAATGTAGCGCCACTTTTCTTGTACCTCTTAGCGCCCCCTTTAATGCCACCATGTGTGCACTGTATTTAAGATGCGGCACACCATGGCAGTAGTTAGGGATCTAGCGTCAACATTTTTGACACTAGTTTGGCGCTTTGCAGGATTAGCGTAAAAAATATTGATGCTTATCCTGCAAAGCACATTGAGGCCCATTATAAATAATGTTGTGCCTCCTTTTAACTCCTGCTCTGTGGGGGAACGCCCCCTTGCAAACATTATGCTTGGAGCGGTCATAATGTGGTGCAAGGGGTTACAAAGTGACATGGCAATTTTTTAAGCCTAACGTCACATTAGTGTAAAAAAATGACGCTAATGTGGCGCTAGAGCTTCTTAAATCTAAGCCTAGGATTTTTCCTGCATACTATTGCATAATGTTCAACAATACCACATAAAGTGCACTTTTGATTTCTAGCCGGACATTTTTTATAAACTGCCAAATGGTCTACACTTCCACATCTCAAACATTTTCTGGAACCTGAGCTTGAGTTCCCAAGCTTACTTTCACCAACATCCTTTTGTTTTGCCTCATTAGGATTCTGTGACCCTTTGTTATATTCTTCACTTTTCCTATTTTTAGACACCAAAATTTTATTCACAACTTTAACTTCTTGCACTTCATCCATAAATGCTTTAGCACATCTCCACTTCCTTTACTAATACAACTACCTCTTTTAAGGGATTTTCCCCATTAACCCACGATTTATCCTGAATTGTCAGGTTGCTTGTATGCATTATAGTTTGATCCCAAATAAGTTTTTTTTTAAGTGCTCCAACCCTACATGTTATTGCCAAAGCATGCAAGACAGGCACAAAGCCCCTCTTTATGACTTCGGTGAACGGAAAAGGCCGTCCGCCGAAGTCCTGCGGTCGGGTTACCGCCAGTGCTGTCCCCTTCTTGCGGCCACTATTAAGAGTTTCCCTGCAAAGCAGACAGTGAAAAGTGCGATGGTGCTGGCCATGGGGGCCCCTGCACTGCCTATGCCAAGTGCGTGGCAGTGCAGGGGCCCCCATTGGGCCCCCTGCTCCACTTCTCTGCCCCCCCTTACATGACGGTGCTACCACCATGTAAGCCCAGGCGGAGAAGGGACTTGTGATCCCCAGGGCCCTGGCAAATTAGGACCACCAGCAATGCCATACCCTCCAGTGGAGGAAAACTGGCGGTGCTGGCTGTCTGACCGTGGTGCAACCGCCACGGTTGTAATGTGGCTGTCGGACTGTCACATTGACAGCGGTCCACCCGCCACTGCAGCCCTGGTGATCTTAAGAACCCCAGGGTCATAAGGAGGGGCATAGTCATCTACAATCTCAGTTTTACCTTGCTTCCCCTGTAAGACTTCATATACATACACTGCCACACAAATTGGAGAAAAATGGGAGTCAAGATCCTCCAATGAATGCCTGAACATATCCCCTCCTTCCTTCTCACGATTTCTTCTCCATCTGGTTGTATGTTTTAAACCCTCCTGGACCCAGACAATAAAGTAAAACCTTTTTTTTCTTTTCCGGGGAGAACTCTTCATCGTGGAAGGTATGAATATAATCACACAAATATTCCATCCATTTTTTCCATGGCATAGAAGGCTTTCCCTTAGCTGGTAGAAATTGTTGTGGGTCCATTAAGTTCAGTGAATTTAAAGCATACATAACATAGGCAATGTAAACTGTCAAAATAATATGCTTACTGTGCTCAGAGTATAGCAATTGAACAGCTGCAGAGTGAATGCTATGTACTAATATAATAATGTCATTGTAAATAAATTAAAATATGAACACAACTGCTGTCTGTGTTGTTTTACAGATTAACCCTGTATCATTTGTTTCCCATGAACATACAGCATAAGCATCCAAGCTCACAGCCACTTAAAAGATAATCAAATCTAAAACTTTTGATGTCAGTCCAACTGGATTAGCAGGATATAATGACCAGTTTAGGTGTGCGTGTCGCCGTAGTAATTAACGATAGACAGGAACAGATGTGCCTGTCACCGTAAATTAACCCAAGCAGTTATTGAAAGTGAAGCGACTGACCAGCTTTAGATGTGCCTGTCACTGTAACAATTAACGATAGACAGGTACAGGTGTGCCTGTCCCCTTAGGTTAGCCCATGTAATTCTTGAGAGTGGAGCGGCAAGTCAGGAAAAATTGGATCACAAAACCCATTAAATACAATGGTAGGTTTCCCAGCCTCCCAAAATGGTCACCGTACTGTGCTGCATTAGTTCTGATAGCACTTTGGGCCTGTTTTTCTTGACCCACTTGTACAACACCAAGCCTCACTTCTACATAGTAGCTAGTACACCACTGGAAAGCAAAGCCAGTGTCAAGGAAATGCACACTCATGATGGCACAACTCACCAGCTAATGTTGGTATTCATGAATCCATGGGGTCCACCACCAAAATAAATATGACTGTGTATCCTGACTCACAAGCAGGAGTGCTGGAGCCTCAGCTGCTTACTTTTTGATCCGTGTCACCAAAATCCTGGTTGTATCGTCACCCCAACCTAATGCTGCGTTCCTTCATGTTCCATGACTTCCTCATCACTTCTAGGGCTGCAACCACTTGTTTCCATTCTGGAGAAATAACCTCAGGCCATTCAAGGTAGATTCATATGTATTTTGTTACACAGCCCTAGACACATAGTTACACCACGGCATCTGCTTCTAAGCTGCCGTTAACTGGTACCCTCTACAAGTAAGTTCCAACTTGGAAGGTGTGTGTACATACTGACCGATATTAACAAACTGAATAATATCTACATCATAAAGCTAATATTAACATTACAACAAGAATAACGATGTTACAAGTCAAAATGTATTATTACATTTAGTTTGCAATGAGCAACTGTTTTGTGGAATTGCACCGGTACTTGGTAAACAGTAAGTGGCATATTTATATCCCATTTGTGCTGAATTTGCCTCATTTTTTTTACGCAAATTCAGCACAAAACTAACTCCATAGTTATATTTTGATGTTAGACCCGTTTAACGTCAAAATATTGGAGTTTGCACCAATTTTTAGATGCGTGAACCTACCTTGCGTCAATGAGATGCAAGGTAGGCATTCCCATCTAAAAGATGGTGCTAACCCCATAGCCCCATATTTATCCCCCATGCTAAAATCACGCACAGGTGCGAGGAGGGGCAAAATACTGGTGCAAAGCTTGCTTTGCACCATTATTTAACGCCTGGGTCACACTAGGCGTTAAGGGACCTGTGGACCTATTTCCATGGTTAAACACGATAGAATGGGTCCACAGGTGCCCTCCTCAAGCCCCAGGAACACCCCCACCCACACCAGAGGGACACTGGGGGATGGGGGATCCCATGCCAGGTAAGTAGGGTAAGTATAGGTAAGTAATTTATTTTTTTAATTAAAGTGCTATCGGGAACCCAACTTGGGGCACCCTGCATGGCGAAGGGTGCTATGGCCATGCCCAGGGGACAATGGTCCCTTGTGCTGGCCATTGGGGTGGTGGGCATGACTCCTGTCTTTTCTAAGACACAAGTCATGCGATATGGATGGTTTTGTGTCAGAAAATGACACTAGGCTAGTTAGAGTTATCTTTTTTTACTCTAACCAGCATAACGTCATTTTTGGGTGCAAAACCCCATTCTCCCATACCACCAGCCCCACCCGGCTAACATCATTTTCTTTTTACGCTAGCCCACCCTTTGCACCGGCTTGCGCCATTCCATAAATATGGTGCTCGGCTGGTGCTCAGGAATGGCGCAAGCCGGTGCTAAACTCTTTGGTGCAAAACTGCGTTAGTGAAGTTTGGCACCAAAAAGTATAAATATACCCCTAAGTTCATTGACCCCACATATTCTTCAAAGGCTGCTGATCATCAGAAGTATTTGAGAATTCAACATGGCCTGGCAAGACAACGTAGGAATCTCAATATTAGAACTGGAAAGGGAAGGTAAAAACCACAATTTCAGGAAGGTCATCAGCTTTATGTTAAGGGACTGGATTTTACATGGTCCCAAGGGAAGAATTGGGTACTGAGCCGAGTTAAGTAGTTTTTGGATTATAAAAAGGGGGAATGGGGTGATGGAAATAGCACCAACTTTGTGTTAACATGGAGTTGTTGACTTTAATTCATACATTTGTTTTTTTATTTTTGGGATCTGGGGATCTGAAATTTGAACAATGGAGGAACTGGGGCTCTCAACTGATGCAGAAAACTATTTATGTTTGTATTTTGTCCAAATTTGTCACTTGATAAGTCAGCTGTAACTGTTCACAAAAGTTTTGTGCAACTTTACAATGTTCATATATGGGATGAAAGATTGAAGAAAATGTTTTCCAAACCGCATCTAAAAAATAAAATGTTTGAAAGTTCATGAATTTGCAACAATCTGCAGAAGCCTTTGTTTGATGCTGTGGCATGGACAGAAAAACACATGCTCCTAAATTCTGTTAGGAAAGTGCTACTAATAAAGATTTTCCTACCTTAATGAATGAAATCTAAAGTTTATTAAAGACTATGGGGGTCATTACGACTCGGGAAGTCTTGAGACCACCAGGGTCGTGGTGGCAGTCTGACTGCTGCTAAGGCAGTGGTCCTACTGCTTTGGTGGTGGTCTGACTGCCACATTATGACCGTGGCAGCTGTGCCACGGTCGGACAGCCAGCACCCCTAGTTTACCTCCATAGGAGGGACTGGCAGTGCTGGATGTCCCAATCCGCCATGACAGTGCTGCAAGCAGCAGCGTCCTGGGGATTGCGACCCCGCTCTCCACCAGATTTTACACGGCGGTAGAACCGCCATGTAAAGGCTGGCAGAGACAAGGTGCAGGGGGCCCCATGGCCCGCCCCATCATGCTGTTCACTGTCAGCATTGCAGACAGTGAACAGCGCAATGGGTGCTGCTGTACCCGACGCACTGCAGCATTGCCGCCGGCTCAATTATGAGCCGGCATCAATGTCGTAGGCTGTTCCCTGCTGGGCCAGCGGGCAGAAACACCGCTTCTCGTAATGGGGCCACTGGAAGGTGGGCGCACTGGCGGCAACCTGACCGTGGAAGTTTGGTGGACGGCCTTTTCCGTCTGCCAAACTCATAATGACCCCCTATGAGTCGGTAAACCTGTGGTTATAACTCATAAACTGCACATACCTAGCAGCAATCCACATTGACAGAGATGCTTTAGGATCATCCTGCATTCATATCACAGCTAGAAACCTATCTACTTCCTGTTTTGATTGTGTGTTTACAAGCCAACTTAAACAGCCAAACTAAAAATCTGGCACTAGGTAAAGGGCTGGTGAGGCCCAGAAACAGGCATGAAACAGGGGACCAGTGTTCGATTCTAGAGGAGCGTTGTCAACAGGCGAAGAGATGACATGGTCCAAAAGTAGGTGGAAATCAGGAGACAAAGATATGGCCCTAGACAAACCAAAATGACAAATCAGGCTATGGGAAAAGAACCAAAAACGAAGGAAGGTCAAGGACTAGGTCAAAGGAGGTAACATTAAAAAATTATGCATAATATTGAAATTACTTAAAAAGTAATTATAATGGCATAACAAACACTACACAAAATTCAAGATAAAGTAACATACCACACAACATAGTTGAATTCAAGAAGGGAGGGAGAAATATAATGTCCACATCCTCATCATTAATAAAATGGAGATTTGCTTGGCACAAGCAAAGAAAATTCTTATTTTATAGTAGAGCACGGATGCATAATTATATGTCATATTCAAAGTTCAACTAGTATAAAACTTGCTCCATGTCCAAGTGGATAAGGGAAAAGGTCTGAAGGTGGAGATGTGTCACCATTCTATAGCTTTCAAAATGTTATCCAAGCCAGAGCACGGATTGAAGGTCTTCAGTGTCATAGCTCCCCTTATATTGTTATATAAAATGTTTTAAGTTACATTTTTCATTCCATTTTGTTTTTTTATTATTCATAACACATTACACAGATCCCCATATTACCTGTTACCCCAAAAACACTACCCATCCCTAACCCCAATAGCCTGTACATCAGAAACTCCCTGAATCCTACAATTCTTAACCTCATCCCCAAACATCTCCCATTCCCTTAAAACAACCTCAGCGCAAAACTAGTATCAAGCCCTAAATCTTAAAAACCCTTCACCCAATACACTATCCACCCCAAGCCCTAAAAAACACAATAACGCATATATCAAACACACGTCTTAATGTTAAAACAATACCTTTACCAAATAACAAACCTAACCCATCACTGAACACTACAAAAACCATAACCCACTATACTACCCACACTAAATCGAGTCCTTGAACCCTAAAAAATCCCTAACCCTATACCTGAACCCTAAAACACCCATTGCCCAATACCCTACACAACCCCTCACCCATAAGAAACCTAATAACCCAATAATTTAACACACCCTAAAACCCTAAGGAATGCTCAACCCTATCCCTGAGCTATAAAAAACCCATACCCCAAAACACCACCCACCACTAAGTTTTAAAAAACATAATTGCACTGTTACTTAATATAATCCCTGACCTCTAAAAAATCTTTAAGCTCATTCATGAGCCATAAACAACAATACTCCAATATAATACCCATCTCTGATCCCTGAAAAAAACAATAACCAATAATTCTAGCTAGCTCCTGAATCCTAAGAAAAATTAACTTCATCCCCAAACCCAAAACTCTTAACCCAAAACACTACCAGCCCTCAAATTCCTCAGTCCTAAAATCCTGATAGCTTAAACACAACCCAGAACTCTTAAGAAACAAAAATCCCTTAAACATGCACCCAACTGCAAACTGTGTATCCTAAAACACTATTTTTTAAAAAACACCCTAAAAATATTTAAAAATATATCCAATTACCTCATTGCTAATTTACAAAGTCTTATGTTCTGACTCCTGATGTAACACTCACCATGAAGTCAAAGAACTGAAGTACTGTTATATGAATTAGAAACCACAACGTAACTATAGCATACCGAGTGTGCAATTAAGGAGACATAACCATATGATGATGCTTTCTTGCATTGTTATAGAATTTCAAATTGCCAGCATAAAAAATGAATTAGAAAGAAAATATTAAATGGAATTGTTAGATATTGGCCATTCACATTTTGTCTGTGTTTTGTAATTTGTCATACAGTCTGCTACATCTTAGCAATAGTGTTATCAAAGGGTCATTCTAATTTCTCTGGCTGAAGATCCTACAGCTCACAACTCTTTGTCTAGTTTCATACCTAATCTCCCCCATTGGGCTTCAGTGACAAAATATTTGGTCTCCCTCCTACATCTACAGTTGTCATATGACACTGTTTAAAAAATGACAGAAGTTGGCCTTTTTATGTAAAGGATCTATTTTTGGGTGCACTTGAAGTCAAGCACAGCCTGGGTTGAAAGCAGAAGGGAAGATTTTTCTTTGCTCCTTCATAGGCAGATGTACACTGGCCTTGTGAGAAAAGGGGATTAGGTGACAAAAGAGTATCATACATGGGACATCATGGATGTCTGCAGCACATATGACTCTAGGATAGATGTTGCAATAAGACATATTATTAAAAAAAGGAACAGAGACACACTGCTAAAAACATTTGGCAAAGGGACTGCAAGAATATTAGCTTGATTTTCCTGGAGACTACTGCAAATCACTGATTGGTTTTGCCTTTTACATCCTGTAAAATCATTCTCAGGAGAGAGCTGGCTGCTACAGAAGAAAGAAAAACATACCTACTGCTGATGGAAGTATTCCCATCTTCCCAACAAAATCATGTGAATCAGTAAAATGTAAACTGTATCATGCTCTGTCTCGAATCTCTAGGACTGAAAAGCTGGTCTATGATATAAGAATGATATCATGCTTACTGACCCCCAAGTCCTGTCAAGTGATGCCTGTTAGCCTTGGGGAACTTCTCTCCTGAGGTGGAGACTGCAGAACATCCTGAAAAATGTGGAACTGGTTTATCTGGAAAATAACCAGTAACCTAGTTGCAAATGAAGATTTCTACAGCCTGTCCAAGTGACCTTTCTCTCCTCTGATTTGTGACTGAAGAAGGGTACTGAGTACTCAGGGCATTCCAGCAACTCTATAGAAATTTCAGGAAACAGCTGTATCCAGGCATTTTGCTGTGAAACTTAATTGCAACTGTTAAAAGCGTCCCTATCACCTTTCCTAGAACTTTGAAGACTCTTGAAGCACCACAGAAGAAGGTAGAGCACCGCTATAACGATTAGGGCATGTTTAATCTTTGGATGACCAGAACCTGGTGCCAAGCTTTTCTATACAAATACCCATTCTCCTCGGATGCATTTTATCATGTTTCCCACAGCTTGAGGCTACTACTGGGCCACCAAAAAGCAGCGTTCAGACTTACGAAATTTTGCTTGTCTATTGTTTCCAGTGGTGCCACCTACAAAAATTCTTTTGACATCAGATAAAACATTTGAAGTGAACTAACTACTAACTTTCCCTGATTATGCTGTACTGCCAGCAGTCATAAAGGTACTGCGTTCAGGTTTCTCTTTAACATTTGATTAGAGTGAATCACCACGTTCAATATGACTGCCCTCCTTCTCAGGTTGGTTGTGGAGTGTGCCGTCATACTGGTCTACTTACTTTAGTACTCAGAGAGTAGCTTTTTAACCCATGGGAACTGGGTACTATAAAAGAGATAATCCACAAGGTATTTAATTGTAAAAAAAACGTTGATTGACAAAACGAGCCTTGATATAAATCTTCCTGCCACAGGAAGTTGATTAACAAAGGAGGTCTATTATAATTCTTCCTCCCACAGGAAATCATAATCAGCATGATTCAATCAATGCAATGAATACTACTGACTTTATAACTCGATCATGGGTTGTATAATATTCAGAAGTAACCTTCTGTCACAAATTTGATTACCCCTTTTGGTGTTGGTATTCAAGATATTGTTATTACACTGTTAGTTACCAGTCAACCAGTCTTTGTCGAAAAATCCAATGTGTTAAACATGAAAACACCTCCACGAATTGGGATCACATTGGCATGTGCCTAGAAAATTGTATATGTCAAATAAATTGATACAGTCCTGTAAACAACATGATTTATCTAGCAGGGGGCACCGAACAATGAATGTATGGCAGTCAGCATTCTTTTTTTTAAATAAAAAGAAATATTATGCATCCATGAACATATGGTTAACCCACTAGAATATGGAATCGTAGGGTTAAGCTGGATGTCGTCAAGTTCTTTTGACGACATAGATCGCAGATCCTTTTTCATTCTGTTTTGACTTTTGGACTTCGGATGCCAACCTGCAAACTGTTAAAAAGGGAGCTTTGCATTTTATCATGATTACTGGTGCACTTAAATGACCTCATGGAACTCTCAATGCCTGCAATACCATTAAACATACCACGATCCACCACTCCAACATCATCCATCATGCAATTTTCTTAATCCATTTCCTAAATAAACTTTTAGGAAGAGTAGTATTCTGAAATCTCAGAAAAGATTAATCTTGCTTATGTCCATGTACCATCAATCACTTGTGTCACATGTTAATGTACATATGCTTCCCCAAACCTCTGTATCTTAAATGTGCCCATATTTCTTAACATTGTTAATTTTGCAACGTGCCCCTATACTTTTGGGTACAGGCTTATCAGAGATATTTAACTAGAATCAATTACAATTATTATATCTGTAAACAGATCATATAATTTAATCAATGACCAACAGAAATGTCAGGACCACAACATAGCATAAACAACTTGTCACATAAATTGACTCCACAAGCTCAGTGGATTTTGAAAACTTCTGGTAACTATCATTGTGTTACATTGTAAGTACTGAAACATTGAAGAACACCTAGTAGGATTGCCTGAAACGCCTGCAACATTTCTTACATGGTTAAATCCACCCTGTACCCCTAACAAGGGTCAATGAAATAAATAAAGGTCCTCACATACCAATCATTTCTGCTCACTTCTACAGCTGTATCAATGTTGAATGTCTTCTTTCGGCCGCATCTCTGTGGCAAATGGATTGAAGTACAGTTAAAGAATAGTCTTACATTTATTGCTGCAGTTCCTGTTAGAAATCTCTTCAAGGGAAATTACTCACCTCTTCTTTTTCCTACTTCCATCTTAACCTAACCTCTGAAATGCACACACCCGGAAAGCAGAGGCATCACTTGACCTGTTCGTCCCACAGATCTGGATGCATGTAATCATATTTTATTAGTGCTCCTTTGTTATTCATTGTAACCCAAGTCTATATTGTTACTTTAAAAGATGTAAAGAGATATGCTAAAGCCATAGTACTACCATAGTATGCCTCGTTTATTTTGTGCTCGGTAAGGGCATTCATTTCAGCCTAAATGTTTACAAGTAAAAAACACTTAATTCAATCTCTGCTGTTTTGCACACACAGACCGAATATCTTCCTGAAACACTTTCTGATCAAGGGACATTCTTTGGTCTAGCATGACCAGACAAGACATGTTACAGAAAAGCCTAAATTGCTTTTGTTCCACTTCAGGAAACCACCAATGCAACACGTGCTCTATAGTTTTGTTCTTGCAATCTGGTAAAATTGGTTATGCTATGTTGGCAAATTTTATAATGTTCTTCAACATGTTCAGATGACATAAACAAGTAAAAGTAAGGTTAGGAAGAGAGAGCATTGGTAAGATGCCTAAAAAGTCATATTAGTAAATGGTGGAGCCCTCATATTAGAAGGCCACCAGTAGGCATTCCAGATAGTGTGAGAGTGTCCCAAAAAAAGCATGTTATTTTTATGAGTTGTAGACACCATAATGCAAAACGTGCAAGCAGAAGAAAGCAAATGGAATTGAGTGATGGGAGCAGGGTGGGACTAGGACAGAAAATAATCCATAACTAGCAGCTGCTGCCCACTACAATATTTCACGCACATACGGTGTGAGCAGTGCTTAATTTGTCAATAAAAAGGTGCCGGTGCCCAAAGCACTCCTCTGAAACTCGTGGCTGCTGCAATTAAATGTGTGAACAGGGAATACTGCGTAATCCTGAAGCCATCTCGGGCCTCTTCAATACATATAAAGACACTCCCTGTCCCTTCAGCTCAATCTTGCAGCTTTCTTCTTTCTCCATTTGTGACGCTTTTTCGTTTTCCCTTCCTCCGTCTTTCCCATATGTGTCTTTTGCTTGCAGCAAATGCTTGAGGCAGAAAAATAAGCCCCGGCCCTCAAAAATAAGTGCCGGTGCCCAGCACCGGAAACAACTAGCACAAATTAAGCACTGGGTGTGAGGTCAGAATCAGAGTTGTGTCGTCAAAGACTGGAGCAGCTGTCTTCCGCTGTGTGAGTGAGTTAAGGTTTTCAATTGGGAGTGGGTCAGCGCTGATTTTTGTCTGCATTAGAGAAGGTGTGTTCTTTTGCTCAACCTCTGTTGTTTACTGCCTGAGTGAGTGATGAGTCATCTTTCTAAAAAACGACTCCGTTTGTCAATTCTTCTGATGCTGCTGAAAGACGGTTCCTGCAACGATAGATGTTTTTGTTCCGCTCTCGGGCAAACCACATGCGTGTAGGTTTCAAATGTTTTAAAAAACTTTGATCAGAAACACTTGCAAAATGTGTTAAACATGACAAGCTTAAAGAAGATGTGACGCGTGCTGTCCAGGGTCATAATTCCAAGGACAATCTGTCAGAATAAGTAACACGCTTTTGAAGCGTTGAACGGGAAGCATTCCCAGAGGCCCACACATCATCCAAATGGAATGCAGAAAACTTCAAGGAACAAAAGATCGATGAATGACATCTCACCTAAAACACATCCTGGCAATGTCTAAAGAAAACAAACCTCAAAACCACATCCTGCACAGAAATGGGCAGAGTGTATATTGATTATCCAGGGATGTCTTTATTCCAAGCCAGGCAACTGATGCACATGCCACTGTTGCTGGTACCTCCTATCCTGATGGTTGCTTGTTGCAAAGTTTGGCAAATCAAAATATAAATATTTCTGAGTTTGTGCACTCACATTCGCTGAGCATAACATTTTGAGAAACTGGTGTAGTAACAGCAACGTATGTATACCCTAAATCTATACAAACAATTCACGGTGTTTAGACAAAATATCGAGTTAACAATATCATGTGGACAAAATACCCTCTCAAGTATATCAAGGACAAAAATATCGTGAAGGTAGGTGCTTTCTGATAAGCAAAGTTTTACTAAACTCCACATGTATGCACCTTGGTGAGATATATATCTTCAAGGTACGTAGTTCTGGAGTTAAGAGTAGTAAATATATACTTGACTATTTGCACTTACCTTCTCGATGTTTTGGTTCTCGATATTTTTGACAAAATATTCTGTCCACACCATATTTTTAACATCAAAATTAATGTTCTATCAGCTAACCCAATTTACTCTACTATTTGAGGACACCATTGTGATGACAGTGTTTCACAGTTTAAATGCAATCCCAAAAGGTATTCATGCTTTTTAGTAGGCCATTGTGAAATTTCCATTGGGAAATCATAATCACATGTAATTTTGTAATTTCTGTTTATACTTCTTATGGAAAATTCTCGAAATTACACTATTACACCACATTACATAATTATGTGCTGGGTTGCGTGAGTGCGCAGCAACAGTCTGAATAACCAGAATGGGAGCAGCTTCAGATGGCAGTGCTTTTGTTTTGCACTTTCTTTTTGTGCTGACTCCATTCTTGTGAGGAAGTATTTTGCGCTAAGATATAGCACCAAATGTCTGATTTGCATTCCACACAATTTTGCATAATTGTTTAAAATTTTCACTTGATTACGCAAAAGCAATTTATGCAAATTTCACATGCACCTACTTTTTAGATGAATTAAGATTACACATTCTGCAAACTCTATTTACACCCTGAAATAGTTAAAGCCAGAGATTTAGCCCAATTATACAAAAATCAAACCAAACTATTTAAAATTTCCAAAATAGCCAATCTTGACTTCTTCATATAAGACTGAAGCTAGAACATGCCACTGGTAAAACAGTGTCTTATTCAGCTCTACACTACATTAAATTTCCCAATTTTGTTCCACGTTTGACTTCAATAGCCAGTGTTAAAGATGTGAGTGTTAAAGACTAGAGGCGATCGAGGACAGCCCTCTCTAGTGTCTCTTTGAACCCAAGAACTCTCTGAAACAATTTCAATAGTAATTACCCGAGCTCTTGAATTTCATATAAAGAGATTTTTCACTTCCTGGAATTGCAAGACAACAACCTGTTTTCAAGGCCAATACAGACAATTTAAAATTGATGTTATTAAAAGCATTCCCCATGAATAAAACTGCTTCTATCTTTCCTTTTAATTGTCCTTACAACATTGGAGAGTACTGTGATATTGTCATGTACGAACTCCTAACAAAAACTACATGATCCTTTCACACCAATTTCTACATCTACATTTTTCAAATATATTGGTCTATAGCTATTAGAAAGTTGATATAATCCACTTATGGATAACTGACACTGCACATGTTTTCATTTCTCTTTTAAAGA
The DNA here is from genome assembly GCF_031143425.1 of Pleurodeles waltl. Taxonomy (NCBI): domain Eukaryota; kingdom Metazoa; phylum Chordata; class Amphibia; order Caudata; family Salamandridae; genus Pleurodeles; species Pleurodeles waltl. The sequence goes on along the minus strand of NC_090444.1, from coordinate 1,145,234,124 downwards.
TAGTGAAATGTTTCCAGTATTGAAATAGAATGTGTATCAATATTAGTTATTCTGCGTTTTAATTCACACATGTATATTGAAAGCTACTGCAATTGACACAAAATCGTTATGATGTGTTTTAGTGTGTTTTTCTGCCTTACACTAGCTATGCTTCAGTTAGGCCTCGTCTCAGTGTTTGATAAAATTGCTGCTGAATCATGATGTTCATTCTGTGACTATACCAATACATGCAGCAAGAAGTGCACTGTTCATTTTGTATGATATATTGTTCTTGAAGAACCCACTAGAGGAAGCCTTTTTGGTACTTTCAAATCTCTTCCTCCTAGCACAGTGTATTGTGTAACTAGTTTGTTTTGACACCTGCAGTAGACATTAGGTCAGAATGGCCAAATCAATATTCATGTAGTGAGTCAATGCTAAGATGGTAGAGTTATGTGACATTTTAAAAATATGATTTGGGTAATTAATGTTCACATCATGCTGCCTTTTCAGTTTCGATGATTTCCTATGATGAAAATGCCTATAAAAACTCCTGTATTTGAGATGAGTCATGACTTTCCAGAGCCTCTAGGGATGCTGCCTGATTTTTGATTGATTTGCTGCACATTTGAAACTTAGGGCCTGATTATGATCTTGGCAGATGAAATTTTCCATCACAAATTTGATGGATATTCCGTTCGCCGTATTACGATTTCCATAGGATATAATGGATTTGTAATACAGTGGACAGGATATCGGTCACATTCGTAACAGAGTATCCCTGTTTGCCAAGATCGTAATCAGGCCTTTAGTCTATTTTCTCAAATGTTTACACATTATTGCATTAATATTGTGACAGAACGCCTTTATGGCAGTTGACTTCATGTACTTTGATTGATTAGGTGCTGCATTTGCATTTTCCTGTTTTCTGTAACTGCAATAAACCTTCATGATTTTCTCTAAATGTCTTCATTTTTGAGTCTGTACTTTCTTATTGACTGTATTTTGAAATGCCCTTTGTGTCTGGGGACACATTACTTCATTGGCGTTGAGGTTAGCACCATTCTAGTCCCCTGCAACCTGGGAAAGTCACAATCATACAGATTGTCTAAGTGATATAGCACTCACAATACATTCAGTGGTACTTTGAATGCACACTTTATTTAATATTAAAGTAAAATGTGCGGCAATACCTTTAGAAATCCCTGGTGGACCTATAAGTCCTAGGGATGTCCTGCTCTACAGGCCTTTCATGCTGTCTTCCTGTCAGTGTGTGCTAAATATTTGTCCACCTTTATGCTTCATCCTTATTTAAAGAATTTCTACTTCACTGACATTAGTGTTCTTTGAACTGTAAAGATGTGTGTAAAACCTATGTAAATCCTATGTAAATATTTACTGATGCCAATGTTTTTATTTTTAAAAAAAATAAACATCTTTAACACCCATGATGACTTTTGTTTTTCACTTTGTATGTCCAAAGGTATCCAGTGTTGTCACTATTAGCCCAGTATCTTTATCTGATGTGAACCAGGGAAAATTCAGCACTTAATTTCCCATTTCAATTTAATCGTCTGGTCTTTGACCTTTATATGTTTATTGCTTGAATGGTAAGACATATCCATGCCCTTAGAACCATCTCTGCAATCACGTACCTCCTCATACATTGGAAAATGTCTTTTAGACAGAACCTCAAAGATTTATGCAAAATATTCAAATCTTGGACCAGAGCCTCCATATTATTCAGTTATTCATCCATCTCCTTTTAGAATTGCATAAAGGGAGTTCAGTCTTCCTGCAGAGATACACAGGCCCATGTTTAGGCTCGGTTTGCGCTGAATTAGCACCATTTTTTTTAACGCTGATTCAGCGCAAACCTAACTCCATATTTATTCTTTGGCGCTAGACACGTCTAGCGCCTTGTTTGTGGAGCTAACATTGTATTCTTGATGTGAAAACCTACCTTGCGTCAATGAGATGCAAGGTAGGTGTTCCCATCCAGAAAAGGACGATATGGCCTTTGCCCCATATTTATCCTCCTTGCTAAAATCCAGCAAAGGGGGATGGGGGCCTTAAATAATGGCATTAAGCTTGCTTAGCGCCATTATTTAACGCCTGCGTATGGGCAGGCATAAGGGGACCTGTATGCATATTTCCATGGTCAGAAACCATGGAATGTGCCCACAGGTGCCCTTCCCTGGCACCAGGGACATCCACACCACAGGGACATAACAGGGATCCATCCCACGTAAATCCCGGTAAGTATATATTTTTTTTATTTTTCCCCACTCAGGGAACCTGACTTGGGGACCCCTGCACGGCACTGGCCCCAATGTCCATGGCTCCTGTCTTTTCTAATACAGGAGCAATGTCCATGGGGTTTGAGCGACCAGAAAAAGGCGCTCCACTGCTTAGAGGCAATTTTTCTGCCTCTAAACAGTGTAGCGCCATAATTTGGCACACAAGCTCCGGTTTTCCCTACGCCTCCCCCGCCCTGTTAGCATCCTTTAAAAGGACGCTAACAGGGCATTAGTGCCTGCTAACGCCATTCCATAAATATGGCGCCCGACCGGCGTCTTGGAATGGTGCTAGCTGGCACTAAACTTTTTCACGCAAAACTGCGCTATCGCAGTTTTGCGTGAAAAACTATAAATCTCGCCCTCAGAGTCTCCATTTAAAAAATTATCTCTTATTAAGCCCAATACAAAGTCATCTGAATCAGTGCATGAACCGATATATGGATACTCAGTCAGTCAGTCAAAATAACTTTATTCGGCGATTAGCCATAAAAGTAAACATGCATACATAAAAATCATCATAAAATACAGTACTTATGACATTCAATAAAAGTAAGTCTATTAAATCTAAGCTTACCACCCAAGCTTACTAAAACAGTAAGATAATAAATACTTATAAAAACGTATATAACAATAAGACAATATAGTAATAGGACAATGCCTAATTTCTCTTAATAAATAGTCACATTACCAGTTCATATCGATTTCTAATGGTGATAGCGGATTTAATAAAACTAAGAATAGAAATGCAGATTTGTTTGGATGAGAGGCTTTGGATGCCAATCAATCCTTCTTTGTAGGAAGAAGTGTTCAAGTTGCGCAAAATGGGTAATAAAAAGGATTTCCTGGGAACCGAATAAAGTTTACAAAATAAAATAAAGTGGCAAGTGCTTTGTTTTGAAAAGTTATCACAATGGCATGGGGGTAGTGTTTTTTCCCACACACATTTTATCGGGAACGCCACTCTAAAATGGATCAAATTAAATCTAAAAGATACAAGTAAAGAGTATAAAGAAGGGGTCGGGAACCAAACAAAATAAGGTTCTAACAAGTCTGATGATAGAATTTGTATATATGAATTAAAAGAGCTCAATTTCTCTGCCATTTGGTATCTAAGATTCATAACATACTCTTTATGTCGAAGTTTAACAATTTCTTTCGCATTAGCTGGCAGGAGCTCTGGTTTAAAATACATAAACTCCAAATCCAAGTTTCGGAAGCCATTGTGAACAAAATTTAGCCATGGAATTTTGTTACAGTTTGATAATGAGAAACAATCTTTTACACAATCATGTGTTAAAGTAGCCGCCGGATTTGACCATACTTTTATCCATAGCAAAAGTGGGGCAATATCTATCAGATCTGTAATGTAGCGGATTCCCAGTTCCTCATGGCATAAAATGTTCGCTATGTTCTTAGGTACCATAAGTAACCGATGAAGGAATTTATTCTCTGCAAGCTGCAAAGTGCTTGGACTGGTATATCCCCAAAGGCCACCCCCATAGGTCGCCGCCAAAACACATTTAGAGTTGTAGAGCGTGAGGATCTGATGGACCGGTTTATGCCCTAATCTGCGGGCAAAGCGAAAGATTGCCACAACATTTCTTGCCAGTTGTTGAAGCTTAAAATTCAAATGGGATTTCCAAGACAGAGTGGAACTTAGATACAGACCTAGATAGCAAAAGTCTTTTACCTTTGTCAGGGTATTCCCCCCCATTCTAAAACATCTGGTACGAGTATTTTTAGGACCGCAGGTCATAACATGTGATTTTTTTAAATTGACTTTCAAATGAAGCTCTCGTGTGTGTGTTAAAAAAAGATCCAAGAGAGTCTGTAGACCATTGGCCGTGCGGGCAATTAAAACAGCATCATCGGCATATAATAAAATTGGCAATTGTCTAAAACTCATCCTTGGGAAATCCTTACCATTTTGGACCAAACAATTATGCAAGCCATTTATGTACAGTAAAAACAGGAAAGGTGCCAGTGTGCAGCCCTGTCTAACACCTCGAGTGGAAACAAGGGGATGGGACCTTTCACCGTGTTGTCCAAACTGAATTAAAATATGGAGGTCAGAGTATAAGCGTTTGATCAAAATTAACAAATCTTGCTCAATCCCCATTGTATCCATTATGACCCACAATTTTGCTCTGTTCACCATATCAAATGCACTAGACAGATCTATGAATGCTAAATGGATAGGTTCCCTTTTGGCAATTACATATTTACTGAGGATAAGATGTAAATTTAGGGCCTGGTCCACTGTGCCTAATCCAGGCCTAAACCCATATTGAATTGGCGATAAAATGTTTGACCTTACAACCCAATCCTCGAGCCGGGTCAGGATGACACTCCCCAGTATCTTTGCCGTGGAGTCTATTAAAGAAATGGGTCTATAGCAGAAGGGGTCAAGCCTGTTACCCTTTTTGAAAATCGGAACGATAATTGCCATTAACCATGAGGAGGGAATAGTGCTTTGAATAGCACTGTTCAGAACGTTTGTGATTAATGGAACCCACAGATCAGGTAGAGATTTAAATAGATCCACCGGTATCCCATCAGGGCCAGGAGCTTTCCTTAGTTTCATTTTAGTTATTGCTGCACTGATCTCATGTGCCTCAAGTAAAATGGCGCTCTTAGCTGGAATTGGAGTAGCCAAACGTGGGGGGCCACATACCTCCCCTCCCCTCCGTCATTGGGATTATTTGCAGATTGAAATACAGATGAAAAATGGTCTACCCAAACCCCCTCTGGTATCAAACAGTCATCTTCCCTGTTTTCCTTTCCTGAAAAATATGGGTGATTAACCACCTTCCAAAATTGAGAGGGATCCCGTAGTTCCGTCGCTGCCATAAGGTCTTCCCAAGCGCTAGTGCGTATTTCATTCTTTCTCTCTTCTAGGACTGATTTATATCGGCCCCTGGCCTGTTTAATTAAATCCCGATTACATGGAATGGTTTTGATCGCTAACTTTAGATCTCTATGGGCAGCCGTACAGGCAGAGTTGAACCACCGTTGAGGTTTTACACCTTTGGCATGTTGGGCACACAACAATGCCTGAGAAATAGCGCAGCTTAAAGATTCAAAGGCATTTATAAGGTGGAATGGAGTGGGTTGCAGGGACAAGCAAGTGTTTATGTCAGCCTTGTTTTGAGTGATAAGGTTCGTATGGAAAGTGTTAGAGTTTACTCTCTCCCACCTTATGCGAGGGCCAGAATTTCTTTTGAACACCTCTATCCCTTTATATGCAATCCTAGGTAAAATTACTCTAGTTTTAAAGGATAGTTTTATGCTCAAAGGGTTATGGTCACTAGCACAGTGAGAATTAATTTTAAAATCCGCTATTGAACGTGAAAGTGAGGAGTTAATCAGAATAAAATCAATAATGCTGCCGTTAATACTTCCAGTATAGGTGGGTGTTTCTCTTATCTGACTGTTTGCCATATCCCTTGCAAAGGCAAGATCAAATTTATAAATGAGAGTGTTCAAGGCATTTCCTAAATTAGAGTGAATAAAATGAGTGAGTGACTCTCTGCCTTCTATAGCGGCGCCACATAAATGAGGTAATTCATACTTGCATAACTGAACATTAAAATCTCCAACCCAGATCGTATCAAATTCCCTGTCCTGAAGTTTCCCGGCAGAGTCTAGTTGATCTGTAAGCTCTTCGAGACTTCCTGGCAGAGCAGCACTTGGAATGTTATTATAAAAGTTTAAGAGTAAAATATATTTTCGTCCGGATATTGATAATAAAAATACCAAAAAAAAAGCAGAAGACCAAATCAATGAAACCTAAATTTTTGGGAGTAATAATGACACAAGTACCAGAAGGCCGCCACTTGCTCTGCCTGCTCTAGATGGAGTAGCTGGCTGAGATACGGAGTAGTAGCCGTCTAAATGGAAGGGTGCCGTAAGCCAAGTTTCTTGAAAACAAATGATGTCAAATGTGGATATAAATTCCAGCCATTCAAAATTTTCAACTTTAGAACGCAACCCAACAATATTCCAACTAATTAAGGATAACAATGCGTTACTTTGCTGGGGCTTTTTCCCAGACTCCTCGATTATGGCCGTATCTGTTGTAAGATGTGGAAAGCTAACTAACTCATCAGGCCCTATGGGTGATTGCAAAAGTGTATGCACTCCCATCAGCTCTGGTTCCTGTAAATATTCATTTGGGAGCCCCAAACCCTCCGATTGTCAATCAATTGCGTCAAGGGAAGAGTGATTTTGAGTAACCCCAGAGTCAAAAGTGGGGTTCTGTACAGGTGCCTTTGTTAGAATATTTTTACCATGAGAAGCCCTCATAGGAGGAAGTGGTAAAGTGGGCGGCCTGTAAAAAAAGCTTAATGGATAGACTTTAATTCCACCTTCCCCTTTTGGACTCGATGGTAGAGATGCCAACAAATGATTAACACAATGAGAATTTGCAAAATTAATCACTATGCAATCGCCTTCATATGCTTTTTTTAGACAAGCCTAACCACTTCACCCTTCTAGCCATAATTATTCTATTATTTAAATCATCTTGATGTCTAAGTTTTTGGCTCATCCAATGTGCACATTTCCTTATTAGCGCATGAGTATCTTCCTTCTGAGCGCAATCAAGAGGTGGAACATTTGCTGAAATTAAAACATATGGCAAGCTATCCGGAGGAAGCTGTAGAACCTCCTTTGTGCTAGTGGAAGATCTAGGTTTAGAAGCAGTTTCAGGCCTCGGTAAATCAATCGCGCCACCAGCCAGAGTAGACCGGGAATCGGTTAATAAGTATATATGGATACTCTCTAGTCTAGTGTCTACAAATTCTTCCCAAACCTTTTTCACACAAATTACAATACATCTTGGAAAACTACTATCAGCTGAGTAATATGAATAATCTCACTCAGTATGAGTAGCCAGTCTCTAACTATAAATGGTAACCACTGGGCTGGACATTACATTATTGTGTCTGTGGGTTAGCCATTGACGTCTAAGCTCTTGCACTCCACATTGCCTCCTTAAGATGCCTGTACCTGCTTTCCCTCCTTTCACCTAAACTGAGAGAGAAGAGTCAAAAGAGTTGTTTATAGAGCCAAAGTAGGGTGGAACTCTTGACACCAGCAGCAAACATCCTCAATCAGAACAGCTGTGGTCCAGTAGTTGCTGTTTGCCCTGTGCCTGCCACTCTCCCCAAATGAGGTTTGACAACTACACATAAAAAAATCTGTTCCTTGGAATATGCACAAGAGTGGACTTATTATACAAGTGGCCCCTGCCTGGACCATTTGTCATCTAACACCACACTACAAAAACAGCTCATATGCATCTTTAAATAAATCTATAGTTTAAAGCTGCATATAAGTTATCTCCCTCATTCAATCAGGCCATACTTTCCATAAAACTATGTGGCCATTCTGGAACATGACTACCCCTTATACTCATAAAATGTAGTTGTCGCCTGCCCCTTCTCCAGAAACCGTATTCATATCCAGATTACATATCCAGATAATATAAAGCTTTATGCAAACTACCTCCTATGTTTAGTTACATGCATGGTTTATTGCAGTCACACACACAGAGATACCTACCATCTTTGGTTGGTCTGTATCATACAGTTTGAATCACAACCACCAAGGATACAGAGGCATTGATTTGAAGCATTAATGGCATAAAGAAGGAACCTCTGAGACACACAACTTCACTTATTGCTTCATTTTTGCGTCTAATTCAGAGAGTACAATACATTTCTTTTTAAACCTTTTGTGATGGCTCAGTGGTTAATCCCTTCCAAAAAGATTTTTCCGGATGTTGAGCTGCCCCTAATCTCTCCCAAAACACCAACATACCTGGCATTCAGCTTTCCCCTTCCCAAAAAACTGTATCAAGTGTTGGAGGACTGTTAGACTTTTTTCATCCTTGGTGTGGTCTCCCTTAACCTTTTTGCCTCTATTTCCCAGGTTGTTGGTGTGTGCTGGACTCTGTTTTTGCTGTTTTTGTTACTCTGGGCACTTTACCACTGTTAACCAGTGCTAAAGTGAAAGTGCTCCTTTACAAAATGTGTATGTGATTGGCTTATCCATGATTGGCATATTTGATTTGCTAGTAAGTCCCTAGTAAAGTGCACTAGAGGTGCCCAGGGCCTGTAAATCAAATGCTACTAGTGGGCCTGCAGCACGGGTTGTGACACCCACATAAGTAGCTCTGTAATCATGTCTCAGACCTGCCACTGCAGTATCTGTGTGTGCAGTTTTAATTGTAAATTCGACTTGGCAAGTGTACCCACTTTCCAGGCCTAAACCTTCCCTTTTCTTACATGTAAGACACCCCTAAGATAGGCCCTATGTAGCCACAAGGGCAGGGTACAGTGCATGGTTAAGGTAGAACATACAGTAATGTGTTTTATATGTCCTGACAGTGAAATACTGCTAAATTCGTTTTTCAATGTTGCAAGGCCTATCCCTCTCATAGGTTAACATGGGTGCTACCTTTAAATATGATTAAAGTGTAGATTCCCTTTGGAAGCAGATAGACATGTGGAGTTTGGGGTCTCTGACCTCACAATTTAAAAATACATCTTTTAGTAAAGTTGATTTTTAAGATTGTGTGTTTGAAAATGCCACTTTTAGAAAGTGAGCATTTTCTTACTTATACCATTTCTGTGACTCTGTCTGTTTGTGGATTCCATGTCTGGGTCAGTTTGACAGTTGGGCTGGTTGCACCTCTCACTAGACAGTGACACAAAGGGAGCTGGGGGGTAGTCTGCATTTCCTGATGAGCCATCTGTGCTAGGAGGGAGGAGAGGAGTGGTCACTCACACCTGAAAGGGCTGTGCCTGCCCTCACGCAATACAGTCTCCAACTCCCTGGTGAGTGTCTGGGGCCTAGCCTGGGCAAGGCAGGATTTCACAATCAAGGGAGACTTTGCTCCCAAACCCACAGACTTAAGAACACTTCTAGAAACCAAGAGGAACCTCTGCCTGGAGAAGAGCTGAAGAGCTGAGGAGGAAGAGCTGCCGTGCCTGTGAATGTGCTTTGTGTAGCTATCCTGCAGTTGCTGCTTCTGCCTGTGCTAGAGGACAAAGACTGGACTTTGTGTTGCCTTTCTTCTTGTGAAGATCTCTAAGGGCTTGATTTAGAGCTTGCCTCCTGTTGTTTGAAGTCTCAGGGACAGCAAAGACTTCTCTCTGCCAGCACCTGGAGCCTCTGGAGAGACTCCTACTTAGCCAAGTGGTGCCCATCCAGTTCCTGGGGCCCTGAGAAGAGAAGCTGGTAGCACAAGAGTGACAAATCCACGCACAGACCGCCGTGCATGGAAAAGATCGACGCAACTCCGATCTGTGGCCGAAAAATCAGCGCACGGCTGGCTTTGCGGCTGAAAATCGACGCTCGCCTGGAACGTGACCGGAAGATCGACACCCGCGGCTTGAGCAACAACTCGCAACATCGGTGACTGGTGAGATCTCAACCTGCGCTGCGTGGTTTTCAGACCATTGTGCGGCTGAATTTCTGATGGAAACACCACTGGGCAAGTAAAAATGATGCAAGGCCTGCCCGGACCTGAGAGTGCTGACCGGATCGATGCAGCGATCTCCTGCTGGAGAGAAGAAACGACACACGTGACCCGAATAAACGAGAAACGGCGCGAGGTCTCGCTTGTGAGTGAAATCGACGCTTCGCAAGTCCTTTTTGATGCACACTCTCCCGTGCAGGGTTATTTTTGATGCACCCTAGGTACATTTTCATGCTAACAGTGTTAGCTTTGTGTTTAAAATTACATGAAGCATTTTTAGTGATAACTTGACTTGTGTATGGGGAATTTGTGTTGTTCTGGTCTTGTTTTGTTTAGATAAATATTTTCTATTTTTCTAAACCTGTGTTGTGTAATTTTGTAGTGTTTTCACTAAGTTACTGTGTGTGTTGGTACAACTACTTTACACCTAGCACTCTGAAGTTAAGCCTAGTGCTCGTTCCAAGCTACCAAGGGGGTGAGCGGGGGTTAGCTGAGGGTGATTCTCTTTTACCCTGACTAGAGTGAGGGTACTTGCTTGGACAGGGGGTAACCTGACTGCCAACCAAAGACCCCGTTTCTAACAAGGACCCATGCCTGATGTACGTCTGGAAAAAGCTGTGCACTCCTGCTGTCTTTTTTACTAGCTAGCCTTGTGTGCTCCTCCGGTGGACTTCACTATCTCTAAGCTCCAGGACTGGCCCATACCGGTTCTGACCTCTGACATTTGGATTCATAGCCCAGTTAAACTGGACAATTACTAGAAGATGCACTTGCCTATGATTTGAGAACTATTGAGACTTTTAAATAAAGCAGACCTCAGGTAGTGTCTAGCTTCTGGCCTTGTCCACAGGAGAAGGATAAAGACTTGGGCCTTTTTGAGTACATATATGGTAGATCATCTGCAAACCAAGGAGGCCAGAATTTTAGTGTAAGAAATGAAATCTGACTTAGAATGTAACCTCTGCTGAGCAGCCACTTTCCTTCCAGGCTGGGCCAAAGTCCCATAATCCTCTGCAAAGTCTTGTTCGCATGAGAAGCTGATCTGGGCTTGTCATAAGGAGCCAAATTGTTTTTAGAAAGACCTACTCATGGTCTGGCTGACTGGAGTATCTGTACGGGAAATGTTCAAATGGACCAGAGTCAAATAGCAGTCCAGCTGTTTAGCAGGAGAAAAAGAAACATGCAGGGCATGGTTCTGCAATGTCAACATCCTTCGGAAAGCTGCTGAGCTAGCTCCACACTGTAACTGTGGGATTTGTATCATCCTCCCCCAAAATCCAGAAGACTAGGAGACGGACCTGATTCACACACCTGGCATATGATTCTTGTTCTTGTGGCTGGAGGAGTTTCTCCTGTGTCTGGAACAATTTCAAATTTCTTTCTCACGGTATGGATCTGATGAAACAAACTTTTGAAGTCTCAGTTTAGACACTAACCATAACCATTCAATTTGCGGTGGGAACTAGTGAAGTCCATGGCAGTTGTGTTTCTTTGTAGACCTTAATTTTGTAGCTCCCAGTAATATTGTTACTGCCAGGTATTCTAAAATACGCACAGCTCCCTTCTAAATATAGTGGAAAATGTTATAGTCCAGACATGTCGACTATATTACTCCAGTAACTTCTAAATTGGAGCCTTTGGCCTACATATAAATCTTTACAAGGCATTGGTCCAGACTTTGTTCAGGAAATAATCAAATCATAATCTTATACTAGCCTGTCCCAAAGACTCCTAGAGTCCCTGTGGTTAGAATGGGTGTCTGTTCATTTTCTGCTAATACTAGAACAAGCTTCCTTCACCTTTTACTGGACATCTGACATATATTATCACGTTTCATTGTCAACTGAAATCCTGGATATTAATCATCTTTCAATCTATATCTTTCTAGTCAGCTATTCAGTTTCTTTTATAGCAGCTCACATTTGCTAAATCCATAAACATAAGTATTACCTGTCAACAGGAGCACAAGCGGTGTAGTAGTCCTTTTGTTATCAGCAGAGATCACTTGTCTGATGTTAGCTTTCTATAATGTTATTTGAGACATTCTCAAAGTATCCTGAACTTCCATTCATCTACTGATGGCACTTTGGCATTGATTTTACATTTTCTTTCCTTCAGCATGGAATTCATTCGAAAAAATAAAGGGGGAAAAGGAATAAAATATCTTTGCACATTTTTCGGATAAAACTTTGTTAAGCTGCAAATAATTAACCCAATGATCAATGTAAGGTAGGTAGCATAGGAAATATTGCACAGTCACTTAACATGCAGTCAGTCCCATATTTCAACCTGGATTGCACTGAATTAGCATTGTTTTTTTAATGTTAATTCAGCACAAACCTTACTCCATATTTATACTTTGGCGCTAGACATGTGTAGCGCCAAAGTTATGGAGCTTGCGCTGATTTCTGGAGGGAAAAACATACCTTGCGTCAATGAGAAAAGGACGATATTACATTTGCACCATATTTATCCCCCAGTGCTAAAATCCAGCATGGGTGGATGGGGGCCTTAAATACAGGCACTAAGCTTGCTTAGCACCATTATTTAAAGCCTGGGTCTGGACAGGCGTAAGGGGACCTGTAGGCAGATTTCCATGGTTGGAGACCATGGAATTTGCCTACAGGTGCCCTTCCCTGGCCAAAGGGACACCCACCCCCACCCACACCAGGAGGTCACCTAAAGAAGGATGACCCATCCTAGGTAAGTTCGGAGGAGTATTTTTTTTCTTCTTCCAACCACCTGACTTGGAGCCATGACTTGGAGCCATGTCCATGGGGGTTGTGCACCAGAAAATGGCGCTTCACTGCTTAGAGGCAATTGTTTTGCCTCTAAACAGTGTAGTGCCATAAATTGGTGCACAAGCCCCGGTTCCCCCTACGCCTCCCTGGCCCTGTTAGCGTCCTTTCCAAGGATGCTAACAGGGCCTTAGCGCCAGTTAGCGCATTCCATAAATATGGCGCCCGGCTGCTGTCATGGAATAGTGCTAGCCGGCGCTATACTTTTTGATGCAAAACTGCGCTAACGCAGGTTTGTGTCAAAAATTATAAATCTGCCCCTCAGTCTCCCCATTGCACTCATGGCGGTACTCATGCAAGAGCTTGGCATTGAAAACATAAAGCATAGCAGATGGCTGTCATCAAATACTAGCCAGGAACATAGCAGAAGGCAAATCCTTATAGGGAATAAAATGCCCCAGCTTTGTTACTATAACATTTCCATACTTGCCACCCCTAACAATTTAGGTGGTAGGCTATCAAAGTGCCGCTTTTAAGGCAGTGCTACCCTCAACAGATTAGTATGAGCCATTCATCTATTTCAGTCTGCTGATCTGCTGCACTTCATGGCCATGTGAAATTCATTTTTTTAAACAAACTTTATTGGCAATTTATTATTCATTGTATGAGCAAATGAAACCAAACTTCTCTGATCACGTTGTGCCTGAATGACGCAGTTGTTGTGTGCAGGCTGAAGGTAGTCTGCTACTGGCTTGGATAAAAGTCAGTTGTAATGCTCATGCTTCAAAACAATTTGTCATCTAAAGGCTGTAACTTTTGTGGAGATACTGTTCATTCGACAATTCCTAACTCAACCAAGCCGGAAACTGAAGTTGGATTGTCTGTGAGTTCCTCACTGTCAGTTTGTCATCAAATTATGTGACAAACTCTTGAGGCTGAATGATAAGAAAGGCCTTAATTGTGAGCCCACGTGTGTACCTCCAGAAGCCAGCAGACCCTGAAGGTAATGGCCAGCTATTCTGAAAAGAACTTGGAACCTTCGTAACTCTTTCCGTGCATGTGTCGAAACACGCACACCCTCCCTGCTGCACCTGTTGACCTTTGGCCGACTCCAGGGAGGGTTAAAAGGGATCCTCCGGTGCTTGCACCAGAGGATATCTTTTAAAAAAAATAGGGTATGGGGACGTGGAATCACTTCCACGTCAACCCCCCTCCCCTCTACCCACATGTGATGTCAGCACTCCCATTTCAGCCAGCCCTGTGTTTTCCTACTTGCTTATTGTTATATCATACAAAAATGAAGTACAGGGAAATTGACTGAGGTGGATCTGCTGTTAGGTAAACCTTTCAATGGCTGTGCAAGGATACCTACTTTTAATGGGGCACTACTTTACTAGGTAAGCAGCCGCAGGCTCTTAACTCTACTTGAGGAAATCATGTACTTCTTTATGGCCTGCTCAACATCTTTATTCACTGTCAGAACTTGGTAGGTTTTCTATTTGCTGATTGACAAGTGAACTATATTTGCCACACTGCACATAATGGTGCACTATTGTCCCCTCACTGCACACTATGGGGGTCATTATGACCCTGGCGGAAGGCGGAGAAGCGGCGGTAAGACCGCCAACAGGCTGGCAGTCTTTTTTTGTATTATGACCATGGCGGTTACCGCCATGGTCATCCGCCGGTTCTCTGTTCCTCCAGCCCGGCGGCCGTCACTATACTGCCGGCGGTATTTTGACCTGGCTTACCGCCGTGGATTTCCTGCGGTTGGAACCGCCATGAAATCCATGGCGGTAAGCACTATCAGTGCAAGGGAATTCCTTCCCTGGCACTGATAGGGGTCTCCCCCAACCCCCTCCCCCACCCCGACTCCCTCCCCTACACCCCCCACCACCCCTGCCACCCCCTAAAGGTGGCAGGGCCCCCCTCCCCACCCCGACCCCTAACATCACAGAACTCACACACACATAACACGCACGCAGGCACCACCAACATACACACGCACACACACTGACATACATGCCTACATCCACACACACAGTCAGACACGCACACCCACATACAAACATACACGCACACATCCATACAGACATACCCACAGACATACATGCACTAATTCCCAAAACACGCAACGCCCCCGCAAGCATACACGCACTCACACATCCCCTCTACATACACAGACGCACACCTCATGCACCCACACAACACCCCCCACCCCCTCCCCTAACGGACGATCGACTTACCTGTTCCGTCGATCCTCCGGGAGGGGACGGGAACCATGGGGGCTGCTCCGCCGACACCACACCGCCAACAGAACACCGCCACGCCGAATCACAGGACTTGATTCGGTGGGTGGTGTTCTGTTGGCGTGGCGGTGAAGGTGGAACAACCTCCACTTCCCCGCCGCCCGCCAGTATGGCTGTTGGCGGCTCTCCGTCAGAAAAAGGACAGAGAGCAGCCAACAGTCATAACACGCCGAGCGGCAAACCGCAACTATTGACGGTCTTCCGCACAGCGGTCCCTCGGCGGTCTTGTAAAAAGACCGCCGAGGTTGTAATGACCTCCAAAGTACCCTGTGTTGCACAATGTTAAAGGCTAGACTAGATTTTGAAGTTCTTTTTAGGGAACTTATGTATACTACACAAGGACACCCCTGATTGACGAAAAGAACCAGAGTAACTGTAATAAGTCAAACAAGTGTCCCGTGGGCCTTATTCACCAACTTTTCTACTTGCTTTGAAAGTGTGGAAACTCAATTAGTAACATGTATCATAACCAATGTTATTGAAAAAGGGTAGAGGACACAATTTCTTGTATGATGATTGTACATCTTTAGTGTGAGATGTGAAAACAATCATCATACAAGAATTTGTGTCCTGTAACGTTTTTCAATAACATTGAGTATGATACAAGTTAGTAATTGAGTTTTCACACTTTCAAAGTAAAAGTAGAAGTGTTGGTTAATGAGTCCCACAGGAAATTTGTCTGGCTTCTTACTTTAGGGAACTTAGGCAGTATTCCCCTGCATGTTTGTCTTAGTTTCAATGGTAAATATGCTCGCTCATTTTGAGGAAAGCGATCTCGGGAGTATTACTCAGACACCTCAAACTTGCATCCACAAACTGGAAGGAGTTGGATTTTGCACAGTAAGTGGTATATTTACAGGGCCCTTGCACCACCTTAGCGCCACCATAGCATAATTATTTTGACGCTAAGGCAGTGCTAAAGTGACTTATCTGCTGTGGCATATTTACAAAGTGGAGCAATGCTTGCATTGCGCCAATTTGCGACCCCTTGCGCCACACAATGCCTGTGTCAGGCATAATGTATGCAAGGGGCGTTCTGGAACAGAGAGACCCGAAAAAATGGCGCAGTGAAATTTACAACATTTCACTGCACCATTGTTTATGTCCTTTTTAATGCCTGCTCGAAGCAGGCATTAAAATGGGACACTCATTATATTCAATGGGCCTTCGTGTTCTTTGCTGCACGTGTCAACATTTGTTACGCTAGTGTAGCAAAGCCGAGCAATAGCGTCAAAAAATTTGATGCTATTGTAATAACAACTGCCATGGTGCGCCATATTGTAAATAACACACAACCACAGTGTTGTTAGGTGCCGGTTGGGGGTACAAGAGAAGTGACACATCATCTATGATGCGCTAAGTGCCTTGATGGAGCATGAAATACATATTTTCTTGAGCTTCAAGTAGCTATGGCCGAAAGACATCCTTATAGGTTCACTTGGCAATTAAAAAGGATTAGTCAGGACTTTGATGAGGACAGAGACATGAATGAGTAAGAAAAGCTTACAGTATGTGTGCTTTCACAGGGATATTGCATAGGTAGAAGGCAGATACGAAAAGTAGTACAGATACACATGCCATGACTTCATCTTCACCTAAGGACTCAAACCCATTGGCGCCCTACTCACCCCGATATTGAATTACAATGGCACGTATGGGAAATGCTTGACCTGCTTGCCATGTTCATCCTCTGTCAGAACCCAGCAGATGTTCAGTTTGTTGTATGATAACTGCATTACAGCGACAGCACCGCACATAATGGTGGATGGGATATTTTTGGTAAGAAACATACATTTTCATCACATTTCTGAGATGGAAAGACATGGAATTTGCATGGAGCTACAGGTTTCCTTCTACCCTGAGTTCCCACATGTCTCTCCAATAAGAACAGTAATTCTTTTGTGTGGATGGCCCAAGAAAGAAGGACAGAAAAGGCCCTAAATTGCTATGTTGAGAGATAAGCAATAAGGGTAGGTGCGGTATAATGGGTGGTGCTATGGCGCCACCTATGCATACCTACAAACCACTGATATTTTTTTAGAAAACTAGACAACTAAGGGAGTGCGGGTGGTATGCTTTGTGTGGCTCCCATGAGGTTTTCTTACCCACAATGCTCTACAAATCTCAAACTCTGACTGAAATCACAAATTTACCATCCAATTTGTGATGGAATGTTCAGGAATCCGCAGAAATCCACAAACTTCCTACCACTCTGCATTACCCAACTTGGGCTGATAAAAATGCTGCTGAAAAGAAGAAATGGTAATACCACCTCCATTGACAAGAAAGCCACTTTTGGGAATCCCTGCAATAAGGTTTGAGAAGATTTTCAAGAGGTACCATTACCTAATCAATTCTGGTAAGAAAAAATAGACAAACTTGTTAATTATGAGTTGTTCTTTGGAAGGAAAGATGAATTGCATTTTTGTCTATGTTGGTAGACCCCTTCCCTGCCTGAAAGACCATTTTATCCTCAGGATCTGCATGGGACATTTAACAAGGCCCCCTCCAGGCACCTCCAATTATGATTGCTTTAATAGCGCAGAGTATTAGAGTGGCCAGACGAGGAGAAGGGAATGGGAAGGGAACAGTGGTGAAGAGGCCCTGAAAAACAACATTTATAGAGCAGCAAATAAAATAACTCTTCTCATCTAAAGTGAATCTCTAGTTTCTTACCAACACAGTACATTAGGTTAGTACGTGTAGCACTGGTGACTTTTGAATGTGTTTGGTTATTTTTAGAGAAAGCATTCTTAGAGATGCTGTATTTATGAGTATGAACTCATTCCTTTCATGAACTCTTCAAGTAATGAATCATCACAAAACAAATGTAATCTCTTTTGACTTTCGTGCCAGTTGATATGTAAATTAGCCCTGAGTCCGAGGCTCACGTTCCTTGGTAAAAGGTATAAACAAATCAAAACGTAAGAATCAAACATAATAATCTCTCATGCACCAGGCATTCATGAATGAGCATATCATGCGCATTAGTAGCTTACTTCAATATTGGGACTAAACTGTAATTGCCTTTCGTTCTCCACAATTAGCACCCTTCAAGCATACCGCTGTATACACAACCCTCAATCCAAAACACTGATTCTCTCTCTCTTGTATTTGCATGTGAGGCAAAGAATGCGCCAATTGAAATGCAGCAGGAGCTGAGGGGAATCCTTCTTGCCAGCGGGAGAGCTCCAAATCTCTGTGGGAACCACTCCTGAATCAGCTGAGGGGGAACGGGAGAAAGCTCTGACTCGGGAGATACCCAGCAGAATAGTGAGCACCGAGTGCAGGGCATGACAGGCTTTAAAGAACCTGCAACACCCAATATGGCTGCCACCAGTAAATCTGGGAAATGTAGTCCTGCTTGACTACATTAGGCCTTAAGAGGAAAAAGAAGACACATTAAGCATGCAAATTCCAAAAGAGCAAAGATATGGTCAATACTGCTATAGAATGACACAATGTTATTGTATGTGCCAGTAATGTGACCACAACTGCGCTGCAAGTGCTGCATCATGAGCTTTGCCACAGAAAGACTTGACACACGTGGGCCAGAGTAGTCGAGAAGCTGCTACGGAGATGCTTTGGGGGGCCTAAACTGCTCACCACCCTAGTTCTGACAGTACTCGCCTCTCCCTAGCGTGGTCTAGGGCCTGGCTTCTAGGGATGATGTAGGTGGAAGTGTTGAATCAATAGAGAAGCATGAATGTTCCTGGCAGGTTCCCAGGAGTTGTTATCAGGTCAGGTCCAAGCTCTTTCCATGAAACTAATGCACTGAATTAGCGTCATTTTTTAAAACTCTAATTCGGTGCAAAACTAACTCCATATTTATACTTTGGTGCTAGGCCTGTCTATCGCCAAATTTTTGAAGTTAAAGTCATTTTTTGGAAGTGGAAACCTACCTTGCCTTAATGAGATGCAAGGTAGGCATTCCTGTGCAAAAAATGACTGTATGGCCTTAATGCCATATTTATACTCCCGTTGTATGGATCCATAAATTTGGTGCTAGACTGGGGTAGCACCAAAGTATAAATATGGATTTAGTTTTACACCGAATTAGAGTAAAAAAAAAATACGCTAATTCGGTGCAAACAGAGTATAAATATGCCCCTAAGTACCATAAAGAGGACCCTCTGTACTTAGTTCCAAAAATTGCTCACACCTCATATTCCCAGTCCCCTTGAGCCAGGACAGGAGCTGGACGTTCTGGACAATAAGCACTGGGTGCTTTAAGGAGAGACGTGTGGAAAACGGGATGAATACGCAAGGAAACACAGAGTTTCAATTTATAAGTAACTGGATTTACTTGCCGTAGTATTTGTACGGCTCTATGTATTTTTGGTGAAAAATACTCTTGTTCTTGAAGTTGAAACTCTTGGTGGACAGCCATACTCTGTCTTTTGGACAATATACAGGGCCTGGTCTATGAAGCTGTCATACTAAAGTTTATATTGTTGTTTTGCTTTGTCAAGGTGAGTCTTTAGACGCAGATGTATCTGATGTAAATGATTTATAGATTCCTTCATTGCTGGTGTGGTGTGCACAAATGCTGGTAAGTCAACTGGTAAGGTTTTAGGATAACAATATAATCCAGCAAAAGGGGTGATGCCAGCGGAAGAATGATAGGAGTTGTTACATGCTAACTCTGCTAACCACAGTAGATCCACCCAGGATGTTGTAGCATCTTCAGCACAGCTCCATAAAAATAGTTTAAGAGTATGGGTTAACCTTTCGATTTGACCATCCGTTTGGAGATGGTAACTTCAATAGCGTGGATGTTACATGCAATGATTGACACCAGGTTTGCCAAAACTTTGATGAAAACTGGGAGTCACGATCTGACAGAATTAGGTTTGCTAATCCATGGAGATGAACAACTTGTTGAAGAAGTATCAAATTTATTAGAAGTTGGCAAAGATTTCCAAGCAATGAAATGACCATATTTTGTCAAATTGTCAATGATTATCAGTATAACTGTGTGTTTTTTCACCTATGGTAATCCAATGATAACAGCCATGGTGAGATGTTCCCGAGGGGATGACGGGGCAGGTAGAGGTTGCAACAAGCCATTCAGTTTGCTGTGATCCAATTTGCTTCTTGCACAGATTTCACAATCCTGGATCATTTGAAGTATGTCTTTCTTTAAAGTTGGGCATCAGAAATATCTTTGTACTAATTGTAAAGTGTTTGAAGACTAGGATGTCCTGCGATTGGATTGGTGTGTAACCAATGGAAGGCTGTCTTTTTGAGTTCTAAAGTGGGAAGATATACTTGTGATTCATGCAAAGGCAATCCTTGTATCACCGACTTTTTTGCGTCTTTAATCCAGTCGGGCTGATCCCTGATTGGAAAATGTTTCGAATGTCATCTAAACAATCTTCTGCAGAAGTGAGACAAAAAACCTTTATCAGGGGCGATGAAGGGCTGTGCTTCTTCTGTGGTGTGAGTGAGTAAGGAGTCTTGCCTGGAAAGAACGTCAGATTTTCGATTATCAAGGACTGGTCTAAATGTGGCAATAAAATCAAACTCTGCAAAGAACATCATCCACCAGCATTTTCTGGGTGTTAACACTTGTGCAGAGCTCATGAATTGGAGATTTTTGTGATCTGTGTAAACAGTCACTGTGGGGCGTATTTATAGGCCCACAGGAGCGTCACTTTTCATGACCCTCCTGTGGTGCTAAGCATTGCGCCGTATTTACAAAGTGACGTTAAGCTACTTTTTGTGGCTTAACGTCACCTTGTAAATATGGCCCCTCCCCACGCAGCAATGTGCGTGGAAGGGGCATGCAATGGGTGTTGCTGTGGGTGTGCCACAGCAACACCCATTGCATTTTGATGCTGCCTCAGATTTATGAAATTTCATAAACCTGAGGCAGCGCAAAAATCTAACACCACCTCCAGGCACACCTTCCCGCACATAAACAATCACTCCCCTCACCGCAGACATCCTTGCACAATGGTGCAAGGATGCCTGCGTTGGAGCTGGCAGCTGAATTTAGCTCCAGCGCAGGGGGAAACCCTGGAGTGCGCCGTATTTACTTCAATACGGCACAGCCCTGCGTTTCCAAAGTGACGCAGCACGGCACTGCCAATTTTGGCACAGGACCACGCTGCGCCACTTTTCCATTAATCTGGCCCATGGTGCTTTCACAAGGTGCCCAATACTTTTTTCACGTGGGTCTCATGGATGCCTACAGTTTTTGAGTATATCAGAATGTCATCTATATAAAATGTGACAAATAAATCTAAATACTCTTGTAAGATGTTGTTCAAAAAGAATTGAAAAGCTGCTGGAGCATTGCAAAGACCGAATGGCATTACTAGATATTCAAAAAGGCCACATCGTATTTTGAAGATGGTCTTCCACTTGTCCCTTTCTTTAATCCTGACCAAGTGATAGCTCCTCTTAGGTTTAGTTTGGTGTAAATTACAGCAGACTTTACTTGGTCTAAGAGCACTGTAATGAGGGGCAAAGGATATTTGCTCTTGGCCATGATCTTGTTCAATGCCCTGTAGTCAATACATGTTCTTAACTCTCAATTAGCCTTTGAAACAAAAAAAGGGGATACGCTGCAGGAGACCACAAAGGGGGAATAAAACCATTGGCTATATATTGATTATGATATTGTCATAAATGTTGATTCGTTTTCTCTGACAAGCCGTAGATTCAGCAGTTTGGTTCACTTGACCCTGGTAACAAATCTATTTGACAGTCATGTGGCCTGTGTGGTTGTAAAATTGCAGCTTGAGTTTCACTGAACACATCAGCAAACTGATAGCACTGAGAAGTTTGATCTCTTTTTTGGCTGCCATAGAGATTTGTAGATAGGAAAAAAGGTTCCTTCGTTGTTTTGATGCAAAATGAACAGATGATGGATGGAATGCTGAACAATACAAACATTCACCCCCAGTCACAAAGATCTGGGTTTAATTGATTGTTTTTTTGCTCACCACGCCATCCCAGTTTGGACCCAGCCATATGCAAATCAGTCTTGACCCTGTTCCCCAGGGGAACAGTCCAGCCTGAACTGCCAAGCTAGGTCCTCCCTGGACAAAAAACAAGCATCCTAGGACGGCTTTCAGGGTATCAACCTTCATTAGCTAGGCTAGCCTGAATTCAGTGGCGCAGTGAGCACGGGTCCCGTGTCTGGGCATACCCTTCCCACTTAGGGAGACAAATGCAAAAAGAACAGATGATAGACAGAATGCTGAACAAGGCAAACATTCATCCCCAGTCACAAAGATCTTGGTTTAATCCATCATTTTATTGCTCACCATGCCATCTCAGTTTGGACCCAACCATATGCAAATCAGTCTTGACACTGATGCCCATGGGAACAGTCCAGCCCATACTGCCAAGCAAGGTCCTCCATGGACTAGGAAAAAATATCCTGAGACCTGTTTCAGGATATCACCCTTCCTTAATCATGCTAACTTGAATCCAGTGGTGCAGCGAGCAAGGGACCCACGTCTGGGCATACCCTTCCCACTTAGGGCAACAAATGCAAAAAGAACAGATGATGGACAGAATGCTGAACAATGCAAACATTCACCCCCAGTCAAAAAGGTCTGGGTTTAATCCATCATTTTTTTATCGCCATCCCAGTTTGGACCGAACCATATGCAAATCAGTCTTGACACTGATCCCCATGGGAACAGTCCATCCTGAACTGCCAAGCCAGGTCCTCCCTAGACTAGAAACAAGCATCCTAGGACCGGTTTCAGAGTATCACCCTTCATCAGCCCCACTAGCCTGAATCCAGTGGTGCCATGAGCATGGGTCCCACGTCTGGGCATACCATTCCCACTTAGGGTGACAAATGTAAAAAGAAGAGATGATGGACAGAATGCTGAACTATGCAAATATTCACCCCCACTCACAAAGTTCTGGGTTTAATCCATCATTTTTTTGCTCACCACGCCACCCCAATTTGGACCCAACCATCTGCAAATTAGTCTTGACCCTGTTCCCCATGGGAGCATTCCAGCCGGAACTGCCAAGCCATGTCCTCCCTGGACCAGTAACAAGCACTCTAGGACTGGTTTCAGGGTATCACCCTTCATCTGACAGGCTAACTTGAATCCAGTAGCGCATTGAGCACGGGACCCATGTCTGGGGATATCCTTCCCACTTAGGGCGACAAATGCAAAAATGACAACAGATGATGGATGGTACTGCCGTAGTGCCATTATTTAATGCCAGTGTCAGGGCATGCGTTAGGGGACCTGTGGGCCTATATCCAGACCATGGAATGGGCCCACAGGTCCCATCCCTAGCCCCAGGGACACCCTAACCCACACCAGGGGACCCCATCCCAGGTAAATAAGGTAAGTACAGGTGAGTATTTTCAATATATTTTTAAAGTGCCAAAGGGGGGCCTAACTTGAGCCCCCCTACATGGCACTGGGCCCAAAGGCCATGCCCAGGGGACACATGTTCCCTGGGCATGGCCATTGTGGTGGTGGGCATGACCCCTGTCTTTGCTAAGGCAGGAGTCATGTCCATGGGGGTTGTGCGTCAAAGGATGATGCTAATCTGGTTAGAGGAATTTTTATGCCTCTAACGAGACTAGCCTCATCCTTTGACACACAACCTCCTGTTCCCGCTATGCCTGCCCCATCCGACTCGCATCCTTTTTCATGACGCTAACCGGGCTTTACTGCCGGCTACCGTCATTCAAAAAATATATCCACCCAGCCGGCATCTTAGGAATGGCGGTAGCTGGTGGTATACTTTTTCACGCAAAACTGAATTAGCGCAGTTTTGTCTGAAAAAGTATAAATCTGGACCCTGGTTTTTATGTACAACACCATGATCTCTCTGGTCTTTTCTGTTCTCTCTTTCGTTCTCCTAGACACTGTTCTAAATGCAGAGTGAGATTAATTAACTCAGGGCATGAGGTTGGCTGAGGATCTATTTGGGCCAAGAAATGTTTTAGTTCATATTTTATTCCTTGATAAAACAAGGCCGATATTTTTTCTTCTGTTCAAGATGTCTCAGCTGCCAAGCAATTGAACTGAGATAAGCAGGTGATCAAATCCTTGTTCCCTCTCTGTCAGCAAGTAGTGTGACTGACCATCTGTCAAAAACCTTTTCAAATTTGTCCACAAGCTGTTGCCAGTTGTACAAATCAGGACTGTCTTGTCAAACTGGAGGGACAACCCAAGTTGCGGCGTCTCCTAATAAATACAAGATTAAAAATGCTATTCTGGATTGAGGATCAGGAAAGGCGCTTGGCCGACATGTGAAATGTAACTCAAATTAAGTGAGAAAGACTTGCACTTTAGTAGGATCCCCGGAAAACCTTTGGGGTGCTGACAAATACATTTTGTGGGTATATTCACAGCTATGTTAATGGGAGGTTGTTGACTAGTTTGTGGAAAAGGCATGGTACCAGTGGGAGTGGGAACACCCCCCCATTGTTTCAAGTGATCTAGCTTGTCTGCTAGGGCCACTGTGTCATTTTAAGCTTCTGCTAAGTCCCCCTGCATCTGAGATATGACCTTCATCCGTAGTCCAAGGTGGCCATTGCAAATCCTTATGCTGACCAGGAGGAAGATTATTTGTGGGCTCACTATTCTGTCAGAAAGACCTTTACTTCCTCAGGATCTGTATAGGACATTTGACAAGGCCCACCTCCAGGCACCTCCAACTTTGATTGCTTTAATAGTCCAGAGTATCAAAGTGGCCAGGCGAGGGTAAGAGAATGGGAAGGGAACAGAGGGGAAGGAGATCTGAAAAACAAAATGTTTAGAGCAAGGAATAAAATTGCTCTTCTCATCTAACGTGAATCACTAGTTTCTTTCCAACACACTACTTTACGTTAGTCAGTGTAGTAGTGGTGACGTTTCAATGGATTTGCTTATTTTGAGACAAAGCATTCTTAGAGATGCTGTAGTTATCAGTATGAACTCATTCCATTCATGAGCTCCTCATGTAATGAATCACCACAAAAGAAATGTAGGCTCTTTTGACTTTCATGTTAATCAATATGTAAATTAGCCCTGAGTACGAGGCTTACGTTCCTTGATAAAAGGTATAAACAAATCAAAATGTACAAATCAAACATAATAGTCTCTCATGCATGAGGCATTCACGAATGAGCATATGATGTGCACAAATAGCTTACTTCAATATCAGGACTAAACTTGAATCGCCTCTGGTCTCCAGTACAAGCACACTTCAAGCATACAGCTATATGCACAACTCTCAATCCAAAACACTTATTTTCTCTGTCTCGTACTTAGCAGATTACAGCTTGCTCTGTACGTGTGCATGAGGCAAAGAACACACCAATTGAAATGCAGCGGGAGCCAAGGGAAATTCCTCTCATCAGCGGGAGAGCTGCAAATCTCCATGAGAACCACTCCTGAATCAGTTGAGCGCCACACCCATAATGGCCACCACCGGTAAACATGGGAAATGTAGTCCTTCCTAGGAAGAAGAAGACACATTAAGCATGCAGAGCACGCACTGTTCCAAAAGAGCAATGATATGAGCAATACTGCTATAGACTAACACAATGTTATCACATGTACCAGCAATGTAAACACCACTGCACTCAAAACACTGCTTCATGAGGTTTGCCACAGCAGGACTTGGCACATGTTGGCCTCATTAGCCAAGAAGCTGCTACAGAGATGCTTGGGGTGCGCCTTAGACTGTGCACACTGTAGTTCTGACATTCCCAGGTGGTAGGACAAGGGCAGTTACTACACTAAGTACTACTATACTGCTGTATAATTGATTGGTGGCTGGGTGCTGCAAAATCTCATCAAATGAAACAGATTTAAATTAAACAGTTTTCTGTTCCCATACAGTGCCACTCTGGTGGCAGGGTATAACTCGACCGCAGGAAGAGGTAAGTAACCTACTGAAGTCTAAAGACCTGATTTCGATATCAGCAGAGGGGTTACTCTGCCACAAAGATAACGGATATTCTATCTGTAAAAATCTAAATCCCATAGGCTGTCATGGGATTTAGATTTCAGCGGACAGGAGATCCGTCATAGTTGTGATGAAGTAACCCCTCCACTGATATCTAAATCTGACCCTAATACTAGGACTAAAGAATGCATGGCAAGGAACTCAAGGTAGGGAAAGTTCAGGAGGAACAACAGTACACTCAACAATGCTATAATAAATTATACCACACCAACTAGCAATAGAAAGACAAATAATGAATGATGACAAAGAATAAAAAGTTAAACCCATTTTTAAAAGAACCCACTCTCTCCACCCACAACAGTCCCACCCCCTCCCGAATCCAAAATGCCCCAAAGTCCAAACTCAAAGTCTAAGATAAAGAACTCTTTCCCCAACTTTGTGTCCCACCCTCTCCACCTACAACATGCCCTCCCACCAAAACAAAACAAATCAGTAAAAAAGGGCCTTGAGGGTGTTAGGTTCCTGAGCCAAGTCCTGCTCCCCTTGCCAGAGCAGTTCCGTCTCACGGGTGCAAAAGCCATTGGAGGATGCGGTGGAGTAGGCGATGTCTTAATTGATTCAAGAAGAGTAGGATGGTGGTGCGGGTGGCAGAGGAGGACCCCAACTTCAGGTGGCAGCAGAGATGGCATTGCTGAGTTGGAGGGGGGCCTGGCTGGTGGCCTGAGGTAGCCCCATGGGCCTATACATTTGGTCCTCAACTTCAGGGCCACCAAAAGGCGACATCCTGCAGCCATTGCCACCAACTTGTGCTGCTGCATCCTGGCAGCAATCTCCTGCCATGTTGGTGGGTAGTGCCAGCACTGGTGGTTACTACCTGTCACCCTCACAATCAGCAGGAGTAGCTCTAACAAGTAAGTAAAAGAAAAAACAAAAGAAAAAAAACGAATTTTGATGCACACATCAAACACTTGTTAATAGTTTTACAGGCCCTCATTTATGGTTTGGCTTAAGGCAGCACAACAAGTCATATTGCTGCACTGCCCTACCCCAAAGTGAAAGGGCAGGAATGCACCAATTTATACAATACAGTTAATTCCTGTCCTGTCCCCTTGCACTGGTGCAGTTTCTGCAGCCTAGCACAGATGCAGGCACCCTTACACCATGGTGCAAGGGAGCCTGTGTTACCGGCAGGATTGGTTTTGTGTGGGAAGTGGCATCTTTCTGCACAAAAACAAACCTGAAAGCATTCTTCTTTCTATGTGTGCTGCAGCATGCAGCACACATGGAAAGAGGGAAAAACAAGGAGAAACAAAGTTATGCCTCCTCGTTACGCCTCACCTCTAGAGGCGCAAGGTTTTTGCACATTTCTAGGTTTACATGGTCTTATAAATCTGGGGAAGTGTCAAAATCCATGGGTGTTTTGCTTGGGAACATCCACCACAATACCCATGGAACACCTTCCGAATGCAGCGTAAGTCAACGCAGTGATTTGCACTGCCTTGCCTTACTCCATACCTATGAGGCTATTCAAAGCCACCCAAAGAGAATTAGCCCCTCATTATGACCATGGCGGTCCAACGGGCCGGCGATGAAGGCAGCCACATTATGAGTGTGGCGGTTTGGCCTGTGCCAAACCGCCACATCCCCGCTGGTACTGCCAGGGCGGTTGGACAGCCGGGCCGGAGCTCAGCATCTCCAAACCGGCGGTCCACTGAAGACCACCGGCGGTTTCACGAGTCTCCTTTCCGCCATGGTTTCCCCAGCGGTAGCACCGCCACGAAAACCCTGGTGGAAAGGTTACCTGTGACAGGAAATTTATTTCCTGTCGCCAGCAGACGACTCGCCCAACCCCCGCTGCAATTTCAATAACCCTCACATCCCCTTCCATAACAGCACCCCCGTCCCCAACCCCCCTTCCATAACAGCACCCCCCACCCTCTTCCAATGCATCACCCCCCTACCCCACCCCCTCAATAACAGCAATACCCTCTCAGCATACACGCACACAAACACCCACACGCACCCCGCATACACTCATTCACCAACACTTACACACACGCATTCACTCACATGCATACATACACTCATTCACTCACATGTATACATACATTCATTCACTCACAAGCATACATACACGCATTCACACAAACATTCCAACACACACTCACTTAACAATCATACACACATTCAAACACCCATACACACACGCATATACACACGCATTCAAACACCCATACACACACACATACACACCTACATTCACACACACATTCAAACACCCATACACACACGCATACACACTAACATTAACACACACATACACACATGCATTGAAACATCCATACACACATGCATACACACTTACATGCACACACGCAGACAACACCCACTCACACACGCACACACAACACTCCCACCCTCCCACCCCTCCTCCCCTGTTGGACGATTGACTTACCTTATCCTGCGAGGAAGTAGTCCGCCAGGGAACGGGAACAGGCGCTTCCACCGCTGGCAGCACTCCACCATCAGGACACAGCAACACCATATTGCTGCTTGAAATACGGCAGGCGGAGTCCTTTTGGTGTGGCGGTGAGGGCGATGGAACCACCTCTGCGCCTCCAACCGCCAGCACGACTACTGGATGATTTCCGCCCAAATTTTGCACGTAATATGGCGGTATTCTGGTACCCGTGGCTTCGGTGGTCTTTGGAAAAGACCACTGAAGTCATAATGAGGGCCTTTGTGTGAGCTCATAGATCTGATTTTGTAGTTTGTGCTGCTGGAGGGTCACAAAAAATATATTTGGATGGGATCACAATTAGGAGTATTCACTGAATAAGGGAATGGCATATGGTAAGGCTAGGCTATGAGTCTACAAATGAATAAGGGGTAGAAGAGAATGCAAAAGACATGTGGTATTGATTCTGGATATGGTATCTCATTCCTGCCATGCTACACGTTCATGAAAACTGTTAATATGAAAAAACATATATATATGACCATGATGACCACTCTGACTCCCCTCCTGTGCTTTTCAAATGTTTGTTTGATCAAGAAAACAGCCACCATGTTTTTTCCTAGGCCTAGCTTTGCAAGCCTTACGTTACCAAATATTTTTTCCCTCTTGGTAATACACAGCAATACGTAATATATTTGTAAAAAAAGGGCAAAGGAAGCTTAAGAAAAAGAAGAGAAGAAAGGTACAGACAGGAGGAAGTCAGCTGAGGAAACAGGAAATATAGAAAAATACAGGGAAATTCAGATAACAACCAACCAACATGAAAAAAATAGTAAGTATACAGAAGGCCATAATTTTATTAGTGAGGGATAAAAATGACTTACTAGGGGAAGCAGAACCATCGGCCATGGCGCTGGTGGTGGTTATTCACACCCACCACGGTGCTAGTGATACCCGAAACCGAGGATGCCCTATTGCCCTTTGGTGCTAAGAAAGAGGATAAAAAAAGGATTGGTGGTACCATATACAAACACATTTTCCACAGGCATAGTATTGTACTTTTCCCATCAGATAGCCTATCCCTTTTTTCTTAATTTTAAACTTCAAACCATAACGTTTTAAACTTTTCATGCATTCCAAAACAACAATCTTTGCTTCTCCATTCCCTTTTGATGAATCAAATTGGTCTCCCTTTGCGTACCGCACATCTGGGAGATTGGGACTGCGAGTTATATAAAGATATAAAACCACAGATGAGAAAGCAAGTTAGTTACTGATATACTTTATTAACATTGTATGAGTGAATTACATGTTGACAATCATGCCTTAAATCAGCCCAAACGAGCCCCTGCCTAGCTCACACTGGATCAGAATCCTGATAGTATCATTTACTTGACTTCCAGTACTCTCCTAAGTACCCCGCATCCCACATTTGCCCCATCAGGATGGCACCATGCACCCTCCCAAAATGCATCAGGAGTGCTGCTGTGTATATAAATATATTTTCACTGAAAACAACAAAGGTTACAGGGACGTTATAGTTAGGAATTAGCATTTTAAAAACCATAGAAATTCACTGAAAAAAACAAAGATGACAGGGACGTTATAGTTAGGTTCTGAAGTTACTCACGCAAAACCATAGAAATTCAGCTGCTTAAGTTATGTCAGGCAATTAAACTTGTGTCCTAAGGTGATTATAACTTGCGCCCCTGCCATGCACAGTTTTCTTATCAATAATTTTATTGCAAATTTTGACATTGTATTCGAAATGATGTTATAGAAGATGTTGTTACTGGTGTAATATGTGGTGTAAATAGAAATGCATAGAGAGTGTGTGAATTATAGTTACCTTAGGGCATGACTTACAGTTACCAGACATAACTCTAACTATAACAACTGAATTTCTATTCCTTTAGATTTTTCAGTGAATTTCTGTTTTTAAATGCTAATTCCTAGCTATAATGTCCCTATGACCCTTGTTTTTTTCAGTGAATTTCCATGGTTTTCTTTTTACGTATTGGGGGCTTGGCTATGTATTGCCAACCCCACGCCACACACCGCCTTCAGCTGTGCGCAGCAGGAGGTTGACCACAGGTCTTGTACCCAAGCCCCTGCCATGCTGTCAACTCCACGCGGTGTACCTTGAGTGAGTTTGTGTAATTTGTTTCTCCATTTGGGCTCTAGATCTGTGAATCTGCGGTTCCATCGCAGGTTTACACTGAGGGGGATCACACAGAGCCCCATGGCAGATCTGCAAAATGGCCCAAAAGAAAATTTGGAGGGACCCCTCCATATGTCCTACGGGGTTACAATACTTCTATCATGACCCATTATCTCACTCTTCACTCATTTTTCCCTCACCACACCACGCTGATAAACAAAATGGTGGGCACTACTTTTGTCTCAGATTGCGACCAGCAAATGAGAGCCTTTCTGTGGTGCGCGGATTCACATCGATCTGTGGAGGATCTGCGTCTCTAGATATCTATATTCATTTTTCCTTTGACAGCTCGAAAACTACTGAGCTGATTTATTCCAAATCACAAAAATCACAATCTGCATACTAAGGTCTACCTTCTTGGCAAATGTGGTGAAATTATGTTCAGCGGTTGGGGCTGTAGTTGCGTCTAAAGACCCTATAGGAAAATGCATGGGGAAAACAAGTTTTAGGACCCCCTTATTTCTTGGCCCCGCTTGACGGATCACCCCGAAACCTTCAAGAAAGCAGCTGAAGTTACTGGTATTTCAGTTTTGATAATTTCGTGAAGACTCATCAAACAGCACCAAAGTTATTGGTAAACAATTAACACTTTTCCTATGGAAACTAGGTCCTAACTATAACTACCTACTGGTGACCACTAGCAGGATATATATATACATACACTTTTTAAAATATAAAGAAGACCAGAACACAGGCACTCCGTGTTGCGAGTGAAACCAAATTTAATCCAACGGGGAACAGGAATGCATTTCTGCACTTTCTGCCTTTCTCAACCTGCTTGTCGCCATATTTCCCTTACATTTAACTCCACACGGACAGTTTCTAAACATGCATTTTTAAAATCATAGTTTATTTTCCTTTTTCTTGCTGGCTCATCCATTTTTTTTACCTCTTAAATTAACCAATTTACGCAAAACAATTTGTCTTTGCATTGCGATATCGATCATTAAGCCCAAAATTCACATAATGATGTGGACAGTGCTTCTCATTTACAGTCATCACTAAAGCCCTAGTGGGCATGAACATACCACAAATCCGGCTCCCAAAAGAAAATCTACCAAGTAATAAGACATAAGGCTCCTTTGCTTCTGCACATTGTTGATAGTCTCAAGCCCTGAAAAAACAAACATTAAAATATTAACAAAATCCTCTATGAAATATCTTTCCAAACAAAAGCATAGATGTATATTTATAACATTCTCATTTTTATAAATGTACATGAAATTCCTCACTGCAATTCAATCCATTAGGTTCTTTAGTATCAAAAGCTATTGTATAGTTTGACTCTAAGATCCTCAACTTATTTTCTCTGTTACCTCCTCTTACATCTTTCGATGTACCATTAATCACACGGTACTGGACAGATTTTCCACTCTACCTGCATGTACTTTGTGCATATGCCTGGCCACTGGATATGTCACATTATTGTTTTATATGGTTCTCAGATTTTGTAAAATTCTTTTGTGGGCTTGTAACATAGTACTACCCACACACAATGTTGGACAGCTGCACTTCAAGATGTAGACAACAAAATCACTCCTACAATTATACTGTCCCTTGATCTTATGTACCACCTTTTCTCCAATCTTTACTCTCTTGATATTCTCTCCATTCCTTTAGTCCTACCCACTTGCGGAGTTGGCTGATAGGAAGTCTTTTGGTCAATCATGGAAGGAAAGGGGGTTCCATCATGCTCCAGACAGAGAGTGGATGGGTGCAGACAGGCTTACTTTTAGTACGCCAATTGGGCATGTTCGAACCACAGGTCTGCTGTATACGTCACCTGTGCGCATCTGCTGCACGGCCACGCCTCCTGTTCCTTTAATTAGGTAGAGCAGCAACATTCGTGGGTCACAGCATGGCAATAACTGAAGCAAACAGCACAAACAATATGTGTGCGAAATAAAGAAACGGGAGAGGGGGGAAATGTGTCACCCACACAGGTAAGTGGCCACAAAGCTATTTACATCACCGGAGTGCAAACAAAAATCGCAAATAAAGGTTTAATGTAAATAAAACTCAAGAAGTGATTTATTATAGCTGCTTAAAAATATTTATCCTCACCCACCAGTTGTCTGCTTTTTAGTCATGCCTCCTGCTCCATTGAGCAGATGGAGAGTTGATGAGCACAGAACAGAGTATGTGGATCTAAAGCACTACCTACTCACTGTGCGTGGGATAGAAAGAAAGTAAAAGGAAAACAAAGATGAGAATGTGGGGTACACTAAGGAAAGTGTACTAAAGTTACTTACACCCAAGCATTTAAAAAAAAAAACATGAATACAACAAATTAAATAAGACTACAAAAATGATTTAAAATAGCCGCTTAAAACATTTAACATTTGGTACCATTACAACAAGTGACTAGCTAAATGCTAGAGATAGCCAGGAATATGCCAGGCATAGCCACCATTGAACAGTGGATGCCCAAAATAGTCAAGGGAGGCAATCATTAAGCTGGGGACCACAGTTAGGCCAAGGATGCTTGACTATGGCCAGAAAGATCACCATTTTGCAAGGTACACAAGTATGCAAGGTGTGGTCAAGATTATGTCAAAAATTGTCACTATTGTGCCAAAGATGGCCCTTGCTTCGCAGGAGGCACCAGATGCCACCAGCAGCTTGAGATATGAACGATAGCTTCCAGGGAGGGACAGTGTCTGCTAGAAAGGGACATCACACCAAACTCCTTCAGACACACACAAGAAAACATTGATCCCAGCATGTGAATTTGCTCACATGCACAAACATGTACAGACTCATGTACACCCAGCCTGACACATGCACATAAGCATGCACACGCAAGTTATGTGCCACAGAAAATGAGCCATTTACCTTTTCATGCTTTTCCTCTATTCAATGCTCTACTCATGCACGCATTTCACATATGTCCATTACAGCTCAATCCTGAAGCCAAGCCAGTGCGACTAACACTTACTTTCTTTCCTCACTCTTTATGCTCCCTTTCTCTTTCTATTTCTCTCTATCAATCACTCTCACTCTCTCTCTCCATTTCCCCTTCTTTCTGTTTCTATCCCTCTCTTTTCTGAATGTGTTAGCATACATTAGTACAATAAGAGAAGTACATTATTACTAAAAAAGTCATAAAGATATTTGTACCTATAAAACAAAATTATATACTCAACTGGAATAGAATATTATACCATAGAATAATAGCATTTTTGTTATGTTTTAATAAAGAAGAAAGTGAACAGAGGAAAGAAAAGGAAAAGAAAAATTAAAACAATGCAAAATGAAAATCACATGTTCTCAATAAAGCAACCATTAATTCTAAATGAAAAAGAGAAGAAAGAGAAAAAACAAAAAAAGACATTCAAGGAGGTTCAAAAACAGTATTAACAGTAGTATGAAAGGTCTTGTGTTGAGAAAGAAAAGAGGTGAGAGGAAGCCATAGCTTGCCTCTTTTAATTGACAGTTGATTAATATTAGCATTTGCTCGATCCATTCTATGATTATAACAAATTAGATTCCTCCAAGCTACAACAGATATTTTTGTGGCATCTTTCTAATTAGAAGTTATAATTTGCAGTGAACTAGCAATGAGTAAATCAGCCAATTTACCAAGCAGGGATTTGGAATGCCAAATAGATGAGGCACTGCCCAAAAAAATATGAAATATACTGAAGGGTACATTAATAGACAAAATGTGATTGACTTTATCCCAAACATGTTCCCAAAAAGTGTGAACTGAAGAGCACTCAAAAAACATGTGCATAGAATTGTATTTTCTTGAGAACACGACCAGCACTTACTGTCTGTAGCAATTTTAAATTCATAAAGATCTATAGGAGTATAGTACAACCGATTATAAAAATAAAATACATTTTGGGTTGTAGAGGCTGAAAGGGATGTTGTATGGTGTTTTGACCATATTTGTTTCCATGTAGATATAGGAAAGTTTTGATTGAAATCCTGTTCCCATGCTAATTCTATTTTAGACTTTGGTCTCATAAGACTAGTTTGAGTAAGGGTTCTGTATATAAAGGATGCTGGGACTTGTGAGGAGAAATTATGAGGCTGGGAAATAGGCTGTGTGAAAGAGAGAGTATACAAAGAATGAGATAATTTATAGAGGATAGCAGAGAGCATTTGGTACTGCACGGCGTAATGAGAGGAAATATTAAATGTCTGTTGAATATCTTGAAATTCAAGTACAGCATTATCTAAAATGATATGATCTAGAGTTATAATGCCTTTGTGCATCCACTCCTTCCAGACTAAAGTTCTATTATGAAATGTAATATCCTTGTTGTACCATGTGGGAGTTTGCTTAAGATTCTCATATGAGGTGTGAGAGGCAATAAGTAATGGCTTGGTAATAGAGATAGAATGAGAGATCATCGGAGATTGAAGGGATTTTGGAGGTTTTGAAAAACAAATTGCATCTCTAAAAGTAAATGGTGTAATTTGTGAGTGTTCCAATTGACTCCATAGAGAGGTTCCATTGTGAAAAGTGGGAGGGACAACCATATTTGTTTTAAAACAAATGCAGAATGATATATTTTAAGGCATGGAAAATGTACACCTCCTTTTTCTCTAGGTTCTTGTAATTTGATTAAAGATTTACAAGATTTACGTTTGTTCCATTAAAATTTCATAAATAATGTATTTATATATTTTTTTTAAACAGATGGGAGTTTAACTGTGTGCATAGATAGATAAAAAATTAAAATGGGCAACAACATCATTTGATTGTGACCAATCTTCCCCACCAAGTTAAATAAAGAGGGTACCATTTGTGAAGCAATTTCAAAATCTTTGACTCAACCTCTTTGAGATTAATCCGAATAGTGTCTTTATTAGAATTGGAATAGGATATGCCCAGGCATTTGATATGCTTAGAGTTCCAAGTAAAAACAGTATCTTTAAACATGTCGGGTAAACAAAAAGCATTTAATGGCAAAAACCTCTGATTTGTCTACATTAAGCTTATACCCTGAGACATTTGAGTATTCTTGTAATAAGCAAAAAAAATCCGGAATTGTCTGTTGAGGATTAGAGATGAAGAGCAAAATATCGCCAGCATATGCTGTGAATTTAATCTCTGTGTCTTTATGCTTAAAGCCATAAAAATCAGATGACCTACATATTTTCTCTAGAAGGGGCTCAAGGGCTAATATAAATAAAAGAGGTGATAGAGGACAACCTTGTCTAGTACCTCTGTGTAGGAGGAAGTAATGGGATTGTTTACCATTGACTAAAATAAATATAGAAGGTGAGGAGTATAAAATACTAATAGGTTTAATAATATGAGGACCAAAACCATACCATTTTAATGCTTCAAACATAAATTCCCAACAAACTCGATCAAAGGCCTATTCAGCATCCAGAGTTATAGCAGCTATAGGATCCCTGGACTTAGAAGCAAGATGTATAATATTGAGAAAAGTTCTAGAATTATCCGATATGTATCGCCCCTTAACAAAACCTGACTGATGAATGTCTATTAAATCTGGGATAAAATGATTAATCCGTAAGGCAAGGACTTTTGCAAAAATGTCACAGTCAACATTGATAAGGGATATAGGTCTATAATTACCACATTTGGATAAATCTTTATCCTTTGTGTGAATCAAGCACAACATAGCTTCAGAAAAAGTGCCCTTTGCATGATTTTGTTATATGAAATATTGTATAAGTGTTAAAAACTTTGGAACAAAACCGATGCAAATGTTGAATAAAATTCAATTGAAAAGCCATCAGGGCCCGGGGCCTTATCTTTAGGAAGTTTGGTAATGGTATTTTTACTTTCTGTCTCAGATATTTCAGGGTCTAACAGAGACAGATCTACTTTATGTGTCAGAGGAATAGGAAGGAGGCATCAACTTCAGTTACATTAGAGGTCTTTTCGGGAGTATATGATGTAGTATAGTAATCAGTAAAGCATTCCATAATTTTTAAGTCATTAGTGTGTCTGTTTCCAAATGTGTCTGTGATAACAGTAATTTTAGACTTTTGTTTTTTAATCTTTAAATAATTTGCCAATAGTTTACCCGCTTGATTTTTTCCTCCATAAAATTTGGAATTCATTTTGAATAGAGTATCACATGCACTTTCCAAAGATTGCTCATTGTACTGTAATCTAGCACCAATCAACCTGGATAAAGTATCTGGTTTGTTAGAGGACAAATATTCATGCTCAAGATGCTTTATTTGTGCAAGCAATTGAGAGGAAACTTTTGAATTTTCTTTCTTTTTAGTGGCAACATAATCTATAATAGAGCCTCTAACAGTAGCTTTGAATGCATCCCATATAAAATTCATCTGAGTGTCGGAAGGTAAGTTGTGCATAAAACATTCTTTAGAAAACATTGTAAATTGTTTTTAAAAAATGGTCTTGCAATAAAGTGTTATAAACCTCCAGCAATTAGAAAATGGGGAATTTCCTGGAAAGTTCAAATCAATAATTTCCAGGACGTGATCTAATATAAGAATAGACCCAATATCAGCATGTGAAATTGATAGTAAAATATTTTGTGTAGCAAATATATAATCTATTCTAGAATATGAGTGATGTACTGCAGAATAAAACGTAAATTCTAATACATCTGGATGTGCAATTCTCCATACATCACTTAAACCTCTGGTTTTGCTTGATGAAATGCTTTTTGCATTTTATTAGAGATATAACGAGTTTGAGAACGACGATCTACAAAAGGATCCATAAGTTGATTGCAATCACCTCCTACCACAAGATTTTCAGAATTGCAAGATAGTAGTAAAGAAGAATAATTAACCCAAAATTGGGTCTCTATTCCAGTTGGACCGTAAACATTGAAAATGAAAAACAGCACACCATTAATTTTAACTGTCAGTAAAATCCATCTACCTGTAACTTCTTTAATCTCATCTATAACTTGTATTTGTAAAGATTTATTAAACAAAATGATTACCCCATTCTTGTTATGAGCTACAGAGAAACTGAAAACATGACCAACCCAGTTTCTATTTAGACTTTGAAAGTCCTGCTCATTAAGATGTGTTTCTTGTAGAAGAGAGATGTTGGAGCACTCTTTGTTTCTTAACCAGATTACATAAACCCTAAACATTCCATGAAATAATACGAAGACTGGTCATTTACATGATGGAAGACATTTAGACAACAGAACCTTAGCGAAACCTAAGATACACACAACATGTGAATCGTAGAATAAGGTGGAAGGGAAAATTATGAACACATATCCAAATGAGATTGCTTGTTGATGCCAACATTGCATCGTGAGGTAAAAAAAAGATAACAGAAGAAAGAGAGACAGAAGGAGAAGAAGAAAGTACAACAGACAAAGAGAAGTAAAGAGGTAGCAAAAGCACCCCATTGATAGAAGAAAAAAAATGACAAAAAGCCAAGAAGCTTCAGTCACAATTGTCTTGAAAAGAAGAATATATTTTGCAAGGGAGAAAGGAAGGAGCAAGAAAATTAGAGGCCAATCGTCAACAGTACCCCCGAGGAATTAAAATAATTAGATGGCAAGAGGGAAGAGAGACGTTAAAACAGAATAAATACATTACAATATAAACAAGTAACGACATGACTTACCAACAAGGGAAAGAACACTATGATGTTGATATATACATGAATATAGACACATTTGGAAAGGGGATTTGCTCAACTTGGCATTTCAGCATTTTCAATACCTGTAGAGAAAAAATAAATGGTTTAAATAACCCACATTAACCAATCAAGTCTTGCTGAGTTCCATTGCCTCCTCTTTGTGAGTCTATATAAATTGTCTCAAGTCAGAGAGATTTTCAAAAGTAGATGTTCTGTCCTTGAAGGTAACTTTAAAGAAACACGGGTAAATAAGGCCAAATCTAGCATTCATAGATCTTAAAGCTGGTCGGAGATCCAAAAATTCTTTCCTTTTTTTGGCTGTCGCCGTATCCACATCCTGACTAAACAAAATCTTTTTTGCCTGACCTTAACATTTGTTTACGTTGTTTGGCAGCAGTTTAAACTGTCATTAAATCTGAGTATTGTAGAAAGAGGGTGATAATTCCTTTTGGTTTGGAAGGAGAAGGAGGACCAATACAATGGGCTCGCTGAATGTTGAGGACCGTAGTATTCTGCAGACCAACAATCTTTGAAATATGAGTTTGCAAAAATGTTATCAAATCTTGGCCTTCTGAGCCTTCCGGAATGCCATAAATCTGAAGATTATTTTGCTGATTACAATTTTTCAAATCTTTTGTCTGTTTTTTAAGTAGTATGACTTCATTAGTCAGATTATCAACTTTAATAGTAGAAGCTTGTATGTCACTGGTCCTCTGTTCCACATCAGAAAGTCTAGAATCCAGACGTAACCATTTTTCTTCAATTCATTGTAGCGCAATATTTGTTTCCATAACAAAAGGCTTTATTAACTTAAGTTCATCCATAATGTCTTCCCATGTGAGAGGCAATGGAGAATTAGTTGGAAAGGATGGGTCCTTTTTAGCTCTTTTGTTGCCTCCGAAATCTTTACGACCATTAGAATTAGAAACAGAGGATAAAGGTACTTTTGAAGTATGAGGAACTTCCATTTTAGCAATGTAGTGTAGATTTATTACAGTATTTTAATTGATGTTTCTGCACCGTTGATTAGGTCACCTCAAAGGACGAATGTTGAAAATTATATAAGAAAACCCAGAATAAATGGTCTAAAACAACTTCAGAGACGACATCGCAGAATGGCAAAAAAGTATAAAGTTCCTCACAACAATTAAAATAATAGTGGGTAATATAGAGCGTGGCCAAGGGAAAAAGAAAATGTTTAAGAGTAAAAATGGTCTTCTCAAAATGGCAGCCGCATTCTTGTGAGAAAGGGAGCAGCAGATTTAAAGAATTAACCTCTGTGAAAAAACAGAGTATAAAAGAATAAAAAACTCACCATGCTGCTCACTGCACATTCATACACAATATTTTGAGGAAGGAATGAGCTAGTCATCGAATATACGCCTTCCAATAAAAAAAAAACGGCCTCTGCAGCTTGGGAGCATCGTTATAGGGTGGCCATCTTGGTTGCTCCGGCACACTATCTTCGAATGTCTCTCCCTCTCTTGCTCGTTGGAATGAAGATGCTATTTATTGTACCTGATATATTATGATACTATGGGAGTTGTTATTTTTCGGGTGCAATAAACATCACCCAGCATGAGTTTTGTTGCATAACATGCGCATTTTGGTCATTATTGTGCCAAAATCAGCTGGGCACTGTACATACTGTACACCTTTCTCCTGTTATAGTCCATCAGTTTTGACCTGCCGAAATTTAGCGTAGGGTGAAATACCAGATGCGGTAAATACTTCCCAAGTCAGAATTCCAAACCCTGTGCAAATAGCGATTTATGTGAGGGTAGGGCAATTCCAATCAAAATGTTATCCGGGCCCCAGTAGTTCTGGTTGTGCTGCAAACATCCAGGTTGCCACTCACACTGTTTTTATATTGGGTAAAGGGAACATGGGGTCATGCACTTTCTTTCACTACCTTCAATGATGAGGGCCTGGAACTAATGGGTACTACTGTGTGCATTGTGTGGGTCGCAGTTCCACCCAACTCCAGACCATCTGGTTCGCATTCTGAGCTTTGTGTCGCTGAGCCATTTCCTAGCAGATGGAGAGCTACCAGAAGCTCATACTAGTCGAAGTGACCTTGAAAATAACATCTTAAGTGTGAAAAAGGCCATACCGACTGAGAATCTCACATAATATGACCATGATAGGTGGGTTTGATTGTTTATGTGTAGCCCAAAATTGTTTTTCCTCTGAATAATCATGCTACTCATATTCACTTCCTCAATCGATCTCTAGCGCTTAGTCTGGCTTTATGGCTCACCCTCAATCCACCCTCATCTCAGGTTTAGCTTTGAGAAAGCAAATAATTGGCATTCATGTGCAGCTGCCTATTGGAGGGAATTTGGACTAAGCTATGAGAAGTGGAATGACTGGCTTTGAAATTCTTCGAGCTGGTTCCATCATGCTTCAAAATAAATGAAATTTAGTTTCTGCATGACATATTTTCTAGGACATTAATTCACTATTGTTGTTGAACTATTAGAAAGAAGTTGCAAAACACATATGCATTGCCCGTCCAATATTCATGGAGTACTTTAACTTTTTTAAAGCCATACGATGAATAATAGCATGGGAGGTTTTGTACCCATACTAAAAATATCACAATATATGAGCACTATATGGAGGCCATTACAGGTTGAACGGAGTTTACTTTCAACTCACTGCTTAATCTTTTGTAATACAGATTGCATGTAAGTGGACAGTCCACTTTTAACAAGACAAAGACTGGTAACTGATGATACAACAATCCAGGCTATATCGTAACATAGAAATAATACCACTAAATATCATTATTTTGCATTTAAAAAAGTTGTGACATCCTGATGAAGAACTCCAGGATTATATGTCTCCCCAACATAAAAGTGAAATGCAAAGCATAGGTAAAAAGCCAAAAGGTGTAGCATGAACGGGGTATTTGCTTGTGAATAGAACATACATAGGGAAGACCCAAATGTAGAAAATCCATAGGTCCTTTTACCCTCAGTGAGATACAAGAACAAAGGCCATTTCATTACAAGAACCCAATAAGGGAAATCTCTCTGTTGGGAAATCCTTACTTTTTTCTTTCAACAATGTGGTGTATTGTTTATTATTTCTTTATATCTAGCATTGTTTGCAAATTTCTACGAAACATCTCAGAAAGATTACAGCACTTTGGTTCCAGGCTGATTTTTAAAAAAATGTTCAACTTTCTGTTAAAAATTAAGTTCTTTTTAGAAAAGCTAAAAAAACACATAACAAGAAGCATGGTTGTTATACGGTCAACAAGAGTGAGTTTATTTTCATATATATCAAATCAATGAAAGAAATCAACACAGAATGAAAAAAGGTCAGGGATCTATGGATTTATTAAAAAACAGCACATAATTAATGGCAGATTAGGTGGTTTATATTTTTAATTTGTTTAGTTAAAAAGTAAATACTGCTTATAAAAACGTTTGTCGGAGCTAGGTAAAAGAAAATTAGGTAACGTGTGCCTTAAGATGCCTTTTTGTTCAAAAAATCAGACAACGCGTTAAATAATGAATACTGGCTTTAAAATCACAGCACGTCCAATGATTCTGGATACAAACCCAAGACTATGCGACGGTCTTGTGCATGACAAGAGAGCTCCTCCAGCAACGCAGATTCGCCTTCGTGCTTTTGCACCTGTGTCCACAAGCAGGCTGTTATAAATACAGTGTTTGTTTTCCTCCAAATTGCCGGGTGTAGTAAGTGCAATCCTGATATTTTTTTACTTAAATAAATAAAAGCTGCCAGATTGAAATAAAATACATTTAAGACAGGTGTGCTGCTTTTGCCTGACAAGTGCAAGTTGCTCTACCGAGGGACGTCACCCAGTGCTTCCATGAGGTGCCTTCAACAATGTTTCCCTGAAGTGCAACCCCCAGTGGTCCCCTGAAGTGCACATCACACAGTGTTCCCCTGTAGGTCATCACCATGTGCTGCCATGGTGCTCATCACCCTGCATTTGCATTCTATTTATCACCCTTTGTCCCCCCCTCCGACCCCTGCAACGCAACCCTACTCCTTCACCTTACCCTGGACGCTGCCTATGCACGTCGAGCTGCAACTCTCGATTTACCGCATAATTTATGGCTGTTCGTCTTTGTGCATTAATACTTTTATGTGTTTTAGTGTATTGGTTTGTGTTAATATTTTGTGTGCATTTGTGCTTGTGTATTATGTGCCTCTGTACGCATGTACTATGCCAAAGACAACCCTATTGTCTTTGTAAGTGCTTGTTAGTTTAGTTGAATTGTAAAATGTTAAAAGAAACGTTTCTTGTAAGGCAATGCAGTACATAGCGTATAGAAATGGCAGCAGTAATGGTAGCTACTTCTAACTAGGCGTTTCTCTACATTAGCTGATCTGGAATCCTAACACCGGAAGGAAAAGCAGCTTGGTGATGTTGTGGACACATTAACGTTAATGAGCTCATCGATATTCTGTGTTTACACAACATCATCTGCCTGTTAGGTTAAGGCAGCCTCTAAATCCTTGCAATTTCAAGTTGAAACCCAAGGAGCTAATGTTATCACGTGGTATATGTAAGTGAGGGGTCGACATTATCCTAGGTTCCCTCTTACACATCCTACAAAATCATGCACTCTTGTCTGTATCTTTTGAGAGGAAGGCGTGAAATTAGGACACCGGTATCTACGCCAAAGATCTAAGACAACAACAATACAATAGAAAGCTGCAAACAACCATTCAACACGTGTCATATAACATATCGGTGATTGTACATTTTCAGTGGCACTTTCCTTATCTAACAAATGCGCATTTTTTTCACACTCATACAATCAACAGTTTCAGTATTGTGAGAGGTATTTTGGAAAACTGAGAGGAAATAACATATGTCCAAGATGGCTGCCGATGATCAGCTGTTTACAATTTGTTGCATGCATTGCTTTGAATGGCCAGGTAACATGAAGACCTTTGCTCATCTTCCAAGTTCCTTTACTCGTGGGTTGGGTCTTCCCCATGAATGTGTTTTTGTTCCTTCACACAGCTCTTCCTTCCGCTTCTTCCGCCCTTTCTGACTGTCTGGCTCTGTCCACTCTTGTCTTTTCACTGGGAGGTGTTTTTTCTGGAAGCCGATGCTGTTCTGCACCATTACCCTTAGAGTTGAAGGGATCGCAGGGAGCTTTGCTCACCGGTAGCAGGATGGTGAGGCCGTAATGGGTGACTTTCAATTCTTAGAAGCCTTGCAAACAGGATACCTTACTGGCCAGGGCAGGATGCTGTTTGTCTTTCAGTGCACCGCTCTGATGTTCCTTCTCGGCCAGGTGATAAAAGGTGACATTCGGAAGGGGCAGAAAGGGGACTACGCGCCCACATTGATCATTTTCTCTCCGTTTGGGTGGTGGAGTCCCACAGCACCAAGACAACACTTCCTGCATGCTGGACATTGATTCATAAAACATGCTGTACTTTTTAAAATTATCAACGGTGAAATATTACTTTGTGAAAGCTCCATGATGTGGTCGCTTGTGAGCCTCGTGCCATTGGACTTCTACTTATAATTTGAATATAAAATCTGCGATCCAGGCCCATTTGTCAACCATATCCA
This sequence comes from Pleurodeles waltl, assembly GCF_031143425.1. Taxonomy (NCBI): domain Eukaryota; kingdom Metazoa; phylum Chordata; class Amphibia; order Caudata; family Salamandridae; genus Pleurodeles; species Pleurodeles waltl. The sequence continues at coordinate 1,145,190,595 of NC_090444.1, read as the reverse complement.
GGCAGCAGATTGCTTTGTTTTCTATGACTTCTAAATACATTAAAGACTTTGCAAACGGAATATTAAAATGTAATGCAGAACAATGACAATAACGAGTTTCTAGTTTGTGTCCTAAGATTGCATTAGGGCTTTTAAAGTTATTAATGATGGTGCAATTTCCGGTTGACAAGTTCATAACGACTTGTATTGAAATCAATTGATCAGAAATGTAATGTGGTGTGAGTGTGAAAACTTTGGTTGTAGCTAGCAACTGGTTCTTACGGTCAGTCAGTCAGTTTAAAGATTTTGGGCCTCATTTGCGTCAGATTTCTTGGGCTACCCCACGACGCCCTAACAACGCCATGGATGCCTTTTATTTGCAGTACAGCGCTCCGTGGCTCACTTTTTCACAGATGTGTCAGAAATTCTGACTCCTCTGTGGCAATAACTCACACATTGCTGGACAAGTGTAAAATAAATGAACCCCCTCCAGCAATGCGAGGAAGGCTTCCATAGAGAAAACTGTCATATTAACGTCTGCTCTGAGCAGGCATTAAAATTCTGACGCAGTGAAATCGCAGACGACTGCGTCAGTTCTCTGAGGCTTTTACTGAGGGAACACCTACCTGCATGATACATGGTGCAGGTGTAATGTGACGCACGCCTTTACAAACGGATGCATTGGGCCTAATGCGTCAGTCTGTAAATGTGGAGCAGTGTAAAGCACTGCTTGCGCCACTGTTGTGTTAAAAAAAAAAGATGCATCAGTGGCGCAAAGGCCTTGCAAATGAGGCCCTTAATTTTTTTATCTTCCTATTACACAAATTCGCCCTTAGAGAAAAACCATTGTAACATCTTAGAATTTACATGTTAATCTTTACATAGTTGCCTTTAGTACTTGCTATATAATAAAACGTCAGCAATTCCTTCCTGATCCAATTGGTCTTAATTTATAACGTCTTTGTAATCAATCTTTCAACTTTTTAATTACCCATTAAGTTGTCAGCCCTCAATTTTATTCCCATGCTTGCTTTCTTGCTGCAGTGCTTTGCTTCTCAAGTCAGCAAAGTTAGGGTACCAAAATTTATTATGTTCCCAGTTTTATCTAAACCACCTGAAAAAATAGCGGTTAACCCCTTCGCTGCCAGGCCTTTTCCCCTCCTGTGCTGAGCCTTTTTTTGGTTATTTGGGGCAGTTCACGCTTAGGCCCTCATAACCTTTTGTTCACATAAGCCATCCACGCCAAATTTGCGTCCTTTTTTTCCAACATCCTAGGGATTCTAGAGGTACCCAGACTTTGTGGGTTCCCCTGAAGGAGACCAAGAAATGAGCCAAAATACAGTGAAAAGTTAGTTTTTTAAAAAAAATGGGAAAAAAGGTCTGCAGAAGGCGGCTTGTGGATTTTTCCCTGGAAATGGCATCAACAAAGGGTTTGCGGTGGCAGGATCACTATCTCCCCAGCTTTCAGGAACAGGCAGACTTGAATTAGAAAACCCAATTTTTCAATACAATTTTGACATTTTACTGGGACATACACCATTTTTACAATTTTTTGAGCTTTCAGCCTCCATCCATTTAGTGACCTAAATGGGTAAGAAACCAATGCTAGATCCCAGAAAGCTAAACATTTCTGAAAAGTAGACACAAATCTGAATTCAGCAAGGGGTCATTTGTGTAGATCCTACAAGTGTTTCCTACAGAAAATAACAGCTGAAATAAAAAAATATTGAAATTGAGGTGAAAAAAACCAGCCATTTTTCTCCACGTTTTACTCTGTAACTTTTTCCTGCAATGTCAGATGTTTGAAAGCAATATACCGCTACGTCTGCTGGACTCTTCTGGTTGCGGTGATATATAGGGCTTGTAGGTTCATCAAGAACCCAGAGCCAATAAATGAGCAGCACCTTGCAATGGGTTTTTATTCTATACCGGGTATACAGCCATTCATTTGCTGAAATATAAAAAGTGAAAAATAGGTATCAAGAAAACCTTTGTATTTCCAAAATGGCCTCAAGATAAGATGTTGATACCTGCTTCTTCAGTGGTTATTTGCACATCTCTGAATTCCGGGGTGCCCATACTGGCATGTGAATTACAGGGCATTTCTCAAACAGACGTCTTTTTTACACACTGTCTTACATTTGGAAGGAAGAAATGTAGAGAAAGACAAGGGGCAATAACACTTGTTTTGCTATTCTGTGTTCCCCCACGTCTCCTGATAAAAATGGCACCTCACTTGCGTGGATAGGCCTAGCACCAGCGACAGGAAATGCCCCAAAACGCAACGTGGACACATCACATTTTCACAAAGAAAACAGAGCTGTTTTTTGCAAAGTGCCTAGCTGTGGATTTTGGCCTCTAGCTCAGCCAGCACCTAGGGAAATCTAGCAAAGCTGTGCAGTTTTGAAAACTAGACACCTAGGGGAATCCAAGATGGGGCGACTTGTGGGGCTCTGACTAGGTTCTGTTACCCAAAATCCTTTGCAAACCTCAAAATTTGGCCAAAAAAACACTTTTTCCTCTCATTGCGGTGACAGAAAGTTCTGGAATCTGAGAGGAGCCACAAATTTCCTTCCACCCAGCATGCCCCCAAGTCTCCCGATAAAAATGGTACCTCACTTGTGTGGGTAGGCCTAGCACCAGCGAAAGGAAATTGCCCAAAACACAACGTGGACACATCACATTTTTTCACAGAAAACAAAGGTGTTTTTTACAAAGTGACTACCTGTGGATTGTGGCCTCTAGCTCAGCCGGCACCTGGGGAAACCTAGCAAACCACAGCATTTTTGAAAACTAGACACCTAGGGGAATCCAAAATGGGATGTCTTGTGGGGCTCTGACCAGGTTCTGTTACCCAGAATCATTTGCAAACCTCACAATATGGCCAAAAAAACACTTTTTCCTCTCATTTTGGTGACAGAAAGTTCTGGAATCTGAGAGGAGCCACAAATTTCCTTCCACCCAGCGTTCCCCTAAGTCTCCCAATAAAAATGGTACCTCACTTGTGTGGGTAGGCCTAGCGCCCACGAAAGGAAATGGCCCAAAACACAACGTGGACTCATCACAAACAGAGGTGTTTTTTACAAAGTGCCTACCTGTGAATTGTGGCCTCTAGCTCACCTGGCACCTGGGGAAACCTAGCAAACCAGTGCATTTTTGAAAACTAGAGACCTAGGGGAATCTAAGATGGGGTGACTTGTGGGGCTCTGACCAGGTTCTGTTACCCAGAATCCTTTGCAAACCTCAAAATGTGGCCCAAAAACACTTTTTCCTCTCATTTCGGTGACAGAAGGTTCTGGAATCAGAAGGGAGCCACAAATTTCCTTCCACCCAGCGTTCCCCCAAGTCTCCCGATAAAAATGTACCTCACTTTTGTGGGTGGGCCTACTGGCCACGAAAGGAAATGCCCTAAAACACTATCTGGACACATCAAAATTATCAAATACAAAACTACCTGTTTTTGCAGGGGGGCACCTGCGTTTTTGGTCCTGGGCTCAGCAGCCTTCTAGGGAAACCTACCAAACCCAGACATTTCTGAAAACTAGACACCCGAGGGAGTCCAGCGAGGTGTGACCTGCGTGCATCCCCCAATGTTTTCTCACCCAGAATCCTCAGCAAACCTCAAATTTAGCTAAAATAAATCACATTTTTCCCACATTTCTGTGTGGGATCACTGCACTGGGACACATTTCATACCACCCAATGATCCCCTCAGTCTCCCGGTAAAAATGATACCTCCTTTGTGTAGATAGGCCAAGTGCTTGTGAAAGGGAAGAGCCAAAAACATGTCGATATTGAGGGGTAACAAAGGAGGTCCAAAAGGGCAGTTTGCAAAAAAACATTTTTAGGCTGACAAGTGCAGCAGAATTTTTATAGGTATAGATGAGACAATGCTGGGTGGTAGGAATTTTGTGGATTCCTGCAGATTCCGGAGGTTCCATCACAAAAACGTGGGAAAAATGTGTGATTTCCAGCAAAGTTGGAGGTTTGCAGGGGATTGTGGGTACAAAAATGGTGCGGGTGCATGTGAAACACACCACCCTGGAATCACCCAGATGTTTAGTTTTCAGATGTGTCTAGGCCTTGTGGATTTTTCTACATGGCAGCGTCCAAAAGTCCATAAAGTACAGCCCTCACCATTCCAAGTGGGACGATTTTGAGAGTAAGCCAAGCTCTCATGGCCCAAATGTAAAACTAAAACCCAAAATAATCAAATGTATTCTTGCTTGCTGTGGGATAAGATGTTTTAGAGTGCGGGGGAGAGCTGAAAGACTGTTACCCCCTTCAGTTGAGGTGGGGGCGTAACCAGGCCCATACTGGTTGGTAGCCACCACCCCAATATATATATATTTTTTAAACTCCCTGGCATCTAGTAGACTTTCTGCCCCCCCGGACTGTGGATCAGGGGTAATTGCCCCATCTGCCCACTGGTGGGCAGAACAACTTTGGCCCCATTTATTTGGGGTGGGGGTATGGCCACACCCCCACCCTCTTATTTTTGAAAAAAAAAACTTCCCTGGCCTCTGGTGGGCTTTCTGCCCCCCCCACCCCTTGGGGGCAGATGGGCCTTCCAAAAATAGGCCCATCTGCCCCCAATGGGGGGGCAGATATGGCCAAAAGAAATGTGCCCCCATGGGGAGTGACCCTTACCCATAGGGGCTGCCCCCCTAAAGAAAACACACGCATACACACACACCAATCCCTGGTGCCTAAGTGGTTTCTGCCCCATGGGAGCAGATTGGCCTAACAAAAATCGGCTGATCTGCCCCCAAGGGGGGCAGAAATGGTCTAAATACAATTTGCCCCCCCAGGGGAGAGACCCTTGACTAAGGGGTCGCTCCCCACCTCTAAAAAACAAACAAAAATTGTTTTTATCCCTGGCGCCTAGAGGTTTCTGCCACACCTGGGGGCAGATCGGCCTAATAACAATAGGCCGATCTGCCCCCGGGGGGGCAGAAAAGGCCTAAAATAAATTTGCACCCCCACCCCCGGTGAGCGACCCTTTCCTAAGGGGTCGCTCCCCACCCCTAAAAAAAGAACAAAAACAAAAAAAGCAATTTTTTTTTATCCCTACAAAACAAAACAAAAAAAATAAATCCCCCAAAAATGTATCCCTGGAGCCTAGAGGCTTCTGCCCCCCCTGGGGGCAGATCGGCCTAATAACAATAGGCCGGTCTGCCCCCAAGGGGGGCAGAAATGGTATAAATACAATTTGCCCCCCAGGGGAGAGACGCTTGCCTAATGGGTCGCTCCCCATCTCTAAAAAAACAAACAAACAAAGAAAAACACAACAAAAAAAATTTGCCCTGGGGCCTAGAGGGTTCTGCCCCCCCGGGGTAGATCGGCCTAATAAAAATAGGCTGATCTGCCCCCAGACGGGCAGAAAAGGCCTTAAAAAAAATGCCCCCCCTGGGAGCGACCCTTGCCCAAGGGGTCGCTCCCCTCATGCCAGTTTCCTTTCATAAAATAAATCCCTGGTGTCTAGTGGGCATTTTAGCAACTGGATTGCTTTGCAATCCGGCTGCTAAAACGCTCAGAGAGCCTTCAAAGGGAAGGAAATTCCTTTCCTTCCCTCTGAAGCGTCTCAGGCCTCCTCCACATGATCGGAAGAGAAAGGCTGAGCATTTCTCTTCTGATCGCGCTGGAAGCTGAGCTTCCAGCTCGATGGGAGGAGGCATCTGTGATAGCACGCGATCGCGTGCTGACGTCACAGGGGGGAATGGGGGAGGTCGGGGGCTGTCGTGGGTGGAAGGGGAAGGGCTTCCCCTTCCATCCCTGCATTGGGGGGTAGGGGGGGAACCCCACAGAGGGAGCGCTGGTGCTCCCTTTGGGCTCTGTGCCCAGGACCTAATGGTTACGTCCTGGGCACACGAGCACTGTGCCGCAGGACATAACCATTACGTCCGCTGCACAGAAGGGGTTAAAGCATTTTGACAGTATTCCAAGTCCTGTTGGCAAGAAGGAAAAGGCAGAACCACAACTTCTTGCTACACAGTGTTTCCGACAAATAGGAAGTCATCTCAAATGTATTATTGTGATTTGAATACATTCTCTTTGATGTGTAATCTCACATTCCTCAATATGATCTTCTGTAAAATTCTCATATTTCAACCTCTTTTGCTTTCCATTTGTTAGAAATTGGGTCTCTGGTTGGCAGTCAGTTTGCACTCTGTCCAAGCAGGGACCCTAACTCTAGTCAAGGCAATGGAGATACACTGTTAAGATAACCCCTGCTCAGCCCTTTGGTAGCTTGGCACAAGCAGTCAGGCTTATCTCAAAGGCAATGTGTAAAGTATTTGTACCAACACACACAGTAATACAGTGAAAATACTGCAAAATGGACACCACACCAGTTTAGAAAAATAGCCAATATTTATCTAAATCAAACAAGACCAAAACGAAAAAAATCCAACATACACAAGCAAAGTTATTAATTTTTGAAGATTAAACTTCGATATCGCACTTAGAAACACAAATGCTTTGAACTGGTGATATCACAGTGTTGTGACAGACTCGTTCCCAACAATCCGATGCTAATGGGTCTGGTCACGAAGTCACATGGATCCCCAGGTACAGTACCGTTTGAAAATGAGGAAACAAGCTGGTGTACGGAGTCGGGGATCGAGGCGTCGCTGGATCCTGTGCGGCATCGGTTCTGGTGCTGTGGAGCGAGGGAGCGGAGACGTTGGTGCAAGGTGTCGGGTCCTTGCTGCGGAGCTATGGAGGTGAGGCAGCGTTGGTGTGAAGTGTTGGATCCGCACATTTCTGGCAGGGTCGATATCCGGTGGTCACGGCGTGGTGCTGCAAAGTCAGGTGTCCCGGACAATGGTGACATGGCACTTCGGAACTCACAGAGTCGTGGACTTGAGGGAGGATGAGGCTGCATCAGGCCTGTGGGGTCAGCACACTGCAGCGAGGACCACAGCTTTAGTTGCAGGCGGCATCACGGGATTCGACAGCGGCGTCAGTCTGTGGTCATCCGAAGTCGTTGCACTTAGTTTTTCTTGTTTTTTACCAGCTTCTCCTTTCAAGGGACCAGGGAATGAATTAGGCACCACTTGGCCGGGTAGGAGTCTCAGCGAAGGGTCCAGGTGCTGGCAGAGGAAGTCTTTGATGGCCCTGAGACTTCAGAACAGGGGGCAAGCTCAGTCCAAGCCCTTGGAGACACTTCACAAGCAGGAATATACCACAAAGTCCAGTCTTTGTCCTCTTTCAGGCAGAAGCAGCAACTGCAGGCTAACCCAGCAAAGCAGCACAGTCACAGGCAAAGGGGCAGAACTCCTCCTGCAGCTCTTCAGCTCTTCTTCTTGGCAGAGGTTCCTCTTGAGTCCAGAAGTAATCTGAAAATCTGGGGTTTTGGGTCCACTACGTATACCCCTTTCTTCTTTTGAAGTAGGCAAACAATTGAAAGTCTCTGTTATTCACAAGATCCTGCCTTGCCCAGGTCTAGCTCCAGACTCACACCAGGGGGTTAGAGACTGCACTGTGTGAGGGCAGGCACTGTCCATTCAGGTGTGTCAGATCCTTCCTCCACTCTAGCCCAGTTGACCCATCAGGATATGCAGGCTACACCCCAGCTCCCTTTGTGTCACTGTCTAGTGGAGATTCACAAACAGCCCAACTGTCAGTCTGACCCAGACAGGGAATACACACGCAGGCAGAGTCATAGAAAGGTATAAGCAAGAAAATGCCCACTTTCTAAAAGTAGCATTTTCAAACTGACAATCAAAAAAACAACTTTACCAAAAGATGTATTTTTAAATCGTGAGTTCAGAGACCCCAAACTCCTTATCTCTCTCTACTTCAAAGGGGAAACTTCACTTAAAAGATATTTAAAGGCAGCCTCCATGTTAACCTATGAGAGAGAAAGGCCTTGCAACAGTGAAAAACAAACTTGGCAGTATTTCACTGTTAGGACATGTAAAACACAGCAGTAAATGTTCCACCTTTAACATACACTGTACCCTGCCTCTGGGGCTCCCTAGGGCTTACTTTAGGGGTGCCGTACATGTATAAAAAGGGAACGTTTGGGCCTGGTGAGTGGGTACACTTGCCAGGTCGAATTGGCAGGTTACAACTGCACACACAGACACTGCAGTGGCAGGTCTGTGACATGTTTACAGGGCTACTCGTGTGGGTGGCACAATTAGTGCTGCAAGCCCACTAGTAGCATTTGATTTACAGGCACCTGTAGTGCACTTTACTGGGGACGTACTAGTAAATCAAATATGCCAACCATGGAAAAGCCAGTTACACATGCAATTTACACAGAGAGCACTTGAACTTTAGCACTAGTCAGCAGAGGTAAAGTGTCCAGAGTACAAAATCCAGCAAAAACAAAGTCCAGTATACAGTCAAAACATAGGAAGCAGAGGCAAAGCAGACAGGAAAGCCTACATCAAGGATGCCAGGTCTAATACCAGTGTACATCCTTAATTTACTTGCCACTTTCTGTTGTCAGGTACAATGTTTATTTCATTCTGATTTCCTAATTTTCATTTCCGATGGTATCTGTAATATGAGCAAAAGCTATTTTCCATAATTAAGCTCACCTGGTCCCCTGAATCTATATTGGAAATTTATGAAGTTATAGGTTTGGCTATAGAAAATATGGCTATGAGTCTAGATGTAGTAGAGAAATCCAGCTGGTGGCCCAGTATTATGGCCACCCATCAAGAATTGGCGGGGGAACTCAAAAACTTGTTTCAAAGTGAAATGTCCCAGGGGGGCAGAGGGAATGCCCCTGCTGCTTGGTATAACAAGCCATGTCGCTTGACCAAAATCGAGCTTATAAAGGCTGTCAGGGCTACAAACATAGGATGGGTTCAATCTGCTAGAAGTGACTATAAAAGATGTTTAACTTCTGCGAAAAGAGAATGGGAAACCCAAAAGTGGGAGGACATGCACTGTGTACTGAAGAATTAGGTCTTTAGGCTATTCTGGTGGATTGTCGACTCTGGGTGATGGCATTGTACTCCTTGGTGGATGTCCATCACAACATGTTTGATTGCACTGAATAAATGTCGTCTACATTCATGATTTCTGATTCTAGGCACTAACTTCAAATTTTTGGAGCTGTTGACAGGATTTGGGATATGCCTCCACGGGTGTAAAGCAGTGCATTTGTCCCTCTGAGAAGAGATGTATATTTCATCAATGGTGCTTGCCCTGCAGGCCTGCATCTCTTTCACTGGGGTACAGGATGAAAACCGCTGATTCCAAGTCCAATGGTGAATCTCTGGCCATGGTAGGTATCTCCTTTAACTCACACAGCATCTGGTATACACTTGGGGGAGAAAGTCATTGTTGGACCTGGCCCTTTCTACAGGGTCATTCCCCAAACTTTTTGCCTTCTCCTAATTTTTCTGACTATTTTTGGCTGGCGTTATGACTCTGGGCACTTTATCACTGCTAATCAGTGCTAAAGTGCATTTGCTCTTCCTTGTAAATATGGTATGATTGTTTTATACCTGATTGGCACTTTTAATTTACTTGTAAGTTCCTTGTACAGTGGTGTCTCTATACACAGGGTCTGTAAATTAAATGCTACCAGTGGGCCTGCAGCGCTGGTTGCACCACCCACCAAAGTAGTGTTTCAAACCTGTATCAGGCCTGCTAGCGCAGGACCTGCATGCGCAGTTAGCTGCCACAGGGACCTGGCATCTAAATCTACTTGTCAGGCCCAGAGATCCCCTTTTACTACATTAAAGTCATCCCTAAGGTAGGCGCTAGGTAGCCCTATGGACAGGGTGCTATGTATGTAGAAGGCAGGACATGTGCCTAGTAGCTTGGCCTGTCCTGGTAGTGACAAACAGGCTATTTCTCACTGCTGTGAGAACAAAAGATGCGTGGCAGCTCTCTCACTCAAAAGAAATATCATCCCACAGTTTGTTAAGGATACAACAGTCCATATACAATATGTTTTTGATATGTATATTTATCAAAAGTTTGATCGAAATAATACCAATATGAATTAACAATTAGAATACAACCAAAATGAAAAATTTGCGAAGAATTGTAAACAAAAAATAATTGAAATTTTTTCATACTATTATCCTATATACAGTGATACAAATAATGCGGCTTGATAATACAAATCCAGCCCATTTCAAGCTTATTTTCAGCCAACAATGATTTGCAGCCAACACGTGTTTCGTCTAGGGAAGTCTCCTTTTGAATTCCCGTACAACTTCTTCAGGGCTACAATTTACAAACACAAAATAAAACATGAGAACCAAAATGCTCCAAATTTGTGATATGTCAAAATTATGAAAAGGGAACCCACTAAAAAAATCACCAAATATTCTGTCAAAGGCTGAAGTGCCCACATGCAAAAAATAATGACCAAACAACATGCACCATACAAGTAAAGACCTTCCCAAGTGCTCTTTATACCTTCCACTATCAAAGCTTAAGTGTTTTGATTTATACTAAGGAAAAAACCATAGTGATAACACGGAAAACACCCCTAATGGTCCAGAATTCAAATCCGAATAGAAAACACATATTTTTTAATAGTTACCTCGTATTTACACCATACTCCAAATTATGACTTTAGTCGAAACTTATTATTGTTCAGGGCCATATATAATTCGTCTGACACAAAGGATGAAAAAGAGAAAGGAAAAAAAACAAAGAAGCCAAGTGACCTATTAAAGTAAGGTGTAGTCTATATAAGCCATAAGTTTTAAACCACAAAGGATCAAGAAAAATGCCATAAAGCTCCAATAGAACACCTTCTGTCCTAAATTATAATAATCCGTCTTCAATTGAAACTGTAAAACAAAAGAAAAAGTAAACTCCTTAAATATAGAAGACCCACATGAATGGCGTATTGTAACGAGCTAGCGTACGTACACAGCTCGAACGGAGAATCATTGGAATTCAATATTCCCAACTCACCCGTAAATAATAGAATCGCCGTATCCGCGTAGAATTAGGTAGAATTGCCAAAAATAACCGCAACGCGAGTGCGAATCTCATTCAAAGCTTGCAAACCCAAACCGGAAGTAAATATACTTCCGGGATGGCCGTGTAAAGACGCGTCAGTGCGTCAAAGATTGAAAATAAAGGTAGGACTAGTCTATAGTCTTGTGTTTACTAATAACGGGTCCCCTAGGTAACGGAGATCCACTCGGCTCACAAAAAAAAGAGAATAGCAATCCGATACTTTACGTATACCTCGTGAAAGACAACCAGAATTCTCCCCATATCACCTAAACCTCCAAGACTATGGTTCTATAAAGTTATGATATATTTTTTTATACAATGAAGCAGATTGGTAACAATAATATAGCATATTGTAAGGGAAAAGGAAAAAACAAATCAAGAACGGAAACTTTCCCCTCATAGCCTGACACGGGAGCCTTATGGTTTATAGGTAACTTCCATATCAAGTTTGTTGTAATGGAGTCGGGCAAAATAATATCTCAATTGGAAACAAAAATACAATAAGGTGTCAAAACCATGTATGAAGACTATGCATGTAAATTGATGACCAATTGGAGAATTTTGGCTCTTGAGAATACAATGAACAAACAATTGCAAATACAACAAGGAGTAACACATCATCCAACATAGTACTCGAAAAATTATTTAACACAAGAGACTCCATGGTATTATTAAGCTTTCAAACAACATAATCCCCAGATTAATAATTACATGTAAAGAGAATTCCATGTTGCAAAATAACATAGTCAATCAACAAAATGACATATAATTAAAATTACGAAAAAGACCCAAGGACAGTTGTTAAACACATAAATGACAAAAGCCCAGACTCTGAATTTTGTACAAAGAAGTTTCCATGGTACATACTAGGAAACCAATCCATAACATATATAACAAAGAAATTGAATAAAAAATGCTAATCCCCCAGAAAGTACTCTAATTCTCTGTCGGAATTAAGGGCTAGCTCAACGGCCTTCAGTCTCATAATCCAGAGAGCTTCTTTCTTGCGCAAAGCTAGTTCTCTGTTTCCACCCCTTGAATCCTTAGGGATATGCTCTATTCCAAAAAATTCAAAACTTCTATGGGAAGTTTGTGAGATACAACCAACAATGTGTGCCACCAAGGGATATCTAACATCAATGCTGTTTATTGCTCGAACATGCTCCCCAATCCTAATTTTAAATTGGCGTATTGTGCTTCCCACGTAAATCTTTTGACATCTACAGCGTATGATATACACCACAAAGGTGGTATTGCAATTAATCACGAAGATCTCCACGTCCAAGAATTCAATGCTTACTGCACTATATTGATAAGTAAATTTAACGTTCATGTTATTAGAGTTCAAAAAACTACAGAATTCAAACAGTTTCTGTTCTCCACCAGTCCAAATTAGAAAGCAATCATCTATATACCTTCCCCAGAACAAGATATGTGATTGCCACTGGGCAGATGAAGGACCCCAAACCCATTTATGTTCAAACCATCCCATGAACAGATTTGCATAGGAGGGGGAAAATTTAGAACCCATGGCCACACCATGCTTCTGTAAGAACCAAATATTATTGAACAGAAAGTAATTGTAAGTGAGAATAATATCAATCATTTCAATTAGCATAGCTGGGTGCGCCCACAGGCTGGCTGACCTTCTGTTGAGAAAAAACCTAACGGCTTCTTGTCCCAATTCATGATTGATACACGTATGTAGGGAAACCACATCCAATGTCACTAGCAGCATATTATGGTCCCATTCAATGTCATTTAATAGGCTCAAGATATGTGTAGTATCCTTTATAAATGAGGGTAAATTGTACACTATCGGTTGCAGGAAGCAATCTACAAATTCTGAGAGCCTCTAAGTAGGACCTGAAATACCGGACACAATTGGTCTACCAGGTGGAAAAGGTAAACCCTTGTGTATCTTGGGTAAAGTGTACAGGCAAGGATATCTGGGTTGCTCCACCTTTAAATAGAGATATTCATCCTTATTAAGTAAACCCTTGTCCATCCAAGCACGCAATCTGAGATTGATTACACACGTTAGATTGGGTATTGGGTTACCCTGCACTTTCTCATAACACGTTACATCCTGTAGTTGTGATAGCACCTCGCTATCATAGTCACTCCTGTTCATGAGAACCACATTCCCTCCTTTATCTGCTTGTCTAATGATAATTTCATTCTCTTGTTTGAGTACTCAGAGTTTTCACTGCTGCGAGTGGTACCTTCTCATATGATTGTATTGAAAATACCCTGCCTTATGTCTAGGGGGTACTGTCTGATTTATGAGGGGTAGCGTAGGCATGTTTGGTATGGTTGTAATGGTAGTGAGAAATTCTGCTTACTGGTGTAAGTGGACTTTTTATTACTATTATAGAAATGCCGCTTATAGAAAGTGAGCATTTCTCTGTGCTTATAACTCTGGGGTTTTGCAGCTTGACTCAAATCCATGGCAGGGCAGAGTGACAGTTGGCTTGTGCATACTTTTCAGACACCCTACACCCTGTACACAGGGAGGGTGGAGGTGTCACAGAGGTGCATTTCAATTTTGAATAGTCTTCCTGGGCTAAGAGAAGGGGGAGGGGGGCCCACATGCATCTGTAAAGGCTGTGCCCTGGCCTCACACAAAAGGGTTGTTTACCCCCAACTGATGTTTGGAGCCTGTGCTGGAGGAGAGAGGGGACACCCCCAGAACCAGTTGTAGCTGGATGAAACCTCCTCTCCTCTTCATACGAAATGCTTTGCAAAACTCAGTATAAGTACAGGGGATTTTTCCCCACAATTTGCACAAGAAACATACTTGGAACTAGACACGGAATGCTGCTTGAAGGACTCACCAGGAACCGCCATGGACTGCTGCTGCTGTGCTGACTTGTGACCTGCTTAGACACTTTGAGGAACTGCTGCTGACTGCATCCCAATTGTGCTGGTCTGTTGTTGGGCCCTACCGCCCTGTGCTCTATCGCTTGTGTCCCCCCAGGGGCTGGGTGCTGTGGCCCCTGCCAGCGTCCACTTGAAGCACAGGAAGAGCACTTCAGTTTAATTATATAGCGCCTTGAGAATTACTCTCTTTTTACGGTATCTCTGCACATGGTGAGCGCTATTCTTCAAGGATTGAGCACCTCGAGGGCACCTTGTCCCTAATCTCTGGAGCATCTGGAGAGCGCTCCCTTTGACACTGTAGTCGGAATAATCACTGCTGCGACCCGAGCATCTGGCATTTCTGAAGCATGTTGTAAACGCGTTTGGCTGTGCACCCCCGGGGCCAGAGAAGGGGAATCCCGGACTCTGCGCTCGGTGGTGGTAACCCTGAGGCACGAGCAGCAATCAAGAGGCACTCCGGGGGTACAGGAAGGCACCTCCTAAGGTGTGTCACCTCTGCAGCCCGGAAAGTCAAGGGAGAGCGGTCTAGAAGCCTCAGAGGGCTCCTACTTTGGTCCAGTTGGACCGCACCCCACTGTTAGTGGCCGCTTCCCTCCACCCAGAGGTGAGAGGACGTGGCAAAGCTTGTGCACTGCATTCCAGAGACCCTGCCAGATCTCCCCGTTTGTGTCAGAGGGCGCTGGCCCCCTCAGTTTGTTCTTTCCTTCTCTCTCCGGGGCTCCCCATAGTAGAGAGTAGCACCGATCCCTCCCGTCCCACCACGTCAGCGGTGAGGAGAGCCCCGCCCGGCTGGGACATATCTAAGGTGAGGAGCCCCTGAAGGAGGAGTGGGGTCGCCCGCCCCCTATACTGCTGGTGTACTAGGACTACAAGAATTCCTGTGTACCTCACCGGCATCGGGACTCACCGGCCCGCGTCCGGCAGAAGCGCCAATGCCAATAGGAGGATGTTTTTGCTTTCTACTATGACACCATGTGTGACCCTGATAAAGGCCTTCATGGTAATGTGGCCATCATGGGTGTAGGAAGTGTCCCCCCCCAGATTTTGGAGTGTGGGGGTCACAGGGGATGAGGGTGTGGGAGACAACGGGCAAAATAATTTTCCTTAATCTGTGATTTGCAGGGCCATTTCGTCCTGATGTATTTTGACATTTTCAGAAGCGCCTGCACACACTTTCAGAAGCGTTTTCATTTCTTATGGGCAGCATTGGAAAGGGTTTCTGATTTTAAATTCTGCTGACACAGGACAAAGGATGAAATTAAGGGTCCTTCAAGCCCCCTTTTGTTTGATTTTTCTAGCTGGAAGCTGTTTGGGGCCTCAAACCTAGCGCTATTTAGGAAACAAAAGCACACAGCTTACTATTACCTCACAGGTAGCCAAGAGAGACATGGTTTTGACTTTGTTCAGTTCCTGCATATAAGAGATAGGTATGCACTGTAAGAATGCCAAATGTGTTGGTCTGCCCCAGTATTTACACAAAGAACAATTTAAATACCACTATTTTGTTTTATTTCTTTAATGGTGCTATTTAATCCAGTGCAGGGTGTCCAAGCGCTTTACATAATACACATTATTATTATTCCCTGAGATATACTGGGCACACAAAGGTCTCTTCAGCAGATGACTTAAACTCCCCACAAGATATTTATTTTAAAATGCAGGCTTTGCACCAATTAAGCAGAACTGATTTACTGCCACATTTCTCCCTTATGCCAATTTATTTGTGGCAGAGCCTCTAAAAAAGAAATTTATAAATTGAGGCCCAGATTTTGTGTCAAGGTTGTCTAATTTTTTTGGCACAACCCCAAAGCAAAATCTCAATTGTTAAATATAGTAAAGCACTCACATGTACTCATGATAGACCTGCCAAACATATGTCTTGAGGTGTTAAGATCTCATGCCACCTTCTTTGAGGTCATGGGTTGTGATACCAAGTGCAATGTCACACGCCATGATGTCATGCATTGTAATGTCGCTTGCATACTACCTAACTTGGTTAGTCCCCCCAACTCTTTTTTCTTTTTTTTTTAGGACTTGTGCCCTGGGTATTTGTATTTGTAGTTGCCTAGGATCACACAATCCAGTGAGACAGGGGAGGCAAGATTTTATCTTTTCACACTATTCAATTTAGATACTAGAAGGGTATCTCTTGCTAACATTTACACATAACGTAGACCTGCTGTAAATGCCCTATGAATTCCCAAAAATTGTAAAATTAGACGCTTGGTCTAAATTTAGACCAAACGTCTAAGTTTACCTTTGTGAATCGGGCCAAATGTTTTTTATCTAAGAAATAAAGGGTTGGATTACAGCTGGCTAACAGGGAGAAGCCACATTTTATTTTAGGCAGTTTGCCTAGCGTTATTAGTTATGTTGTTGCTATTGTCACATACTTACGCATATTGAAGTATATTATCTTTTCTGTATTTAACATTCTCATTTGACTTGTATTATATATTTTTTAAATACATTTTCCATTTTTATGGAGTGGAGATACAAAAAATAGCAAAAAAAGAATAACAGTTACATGAGGATACATTAGTGATAGGGCCACTAGAATTATGCAGCAGGGGAGGGACAAATTATGTGGCAGGGTTGACTAAGTTATGCAGGCACAAGAGGCAAATTATGCAACATAATGTGATAGTATTTCATTATTTTGAAATTTTTACACTTGTTAACACTCTCTGGGCTTAGGTTTCATCTCATTAGTACCAGCCGAACACCTAAATATAGCAGCAAGCAAAAGAAAGGTTAGCAGTCAACGTTTGCAAAGGGGCCTTCCACTGTGCACCAACATGTGTTGCTGCACTTTTAGTAACTTTTGAACCGTTTTTGTTTAAATCTGCAGATTATGCAGATGTTCGATTTTGTGGCAAATGCGGCAAATCGATAACCATGCAAAAAACACTGCAGTGCACAATCGCATACTTCCAGTGGCCCTGGTGATAGCCAATCCAGGTATCAGAAATACAGTGTTCATATCAATGCATTTGCATAAATCTTCAAACATTTCATAATGTTACAGGACAATACAGCAGTCATGGCCCATAAGAGAGTGTGTAAAAGGCCCTAAATAGCAAGATACAGTTTGACTGTCGCAGTCACAGAGGAGTTCCATAAAAATATATAGGAACTAGGCTGAAGGCTGAGTTCATTAGATCGAAGCTGTCTGATTTGCTAAAGTCATTTAGAGGACATTTGGAAAGCTTCCCTGGGAATGTATTCCACCCATTGCTTACCTTTGGCTCTGCAACTTACATTTGTTTGGTTTCTATTTGCTAGCTGTATTTGATTTAAGCTGTCCAACTTGAGTTTGTCCCTCCAGTAGAGCATCTCTTGTATACTGTATCCTTCCACCAGTGTTCAAGGTCTGTAAACAGGCCTTTAAATATTGTACTTATCTTGCCTTACTTGCTGTGCATTCAAAGACCAAGGTCAAATTACAGGCTCTGTCTGCCCATGGAGCTTGGCGTTTATCTTTCTTTCTCCTACTTCAAAGTGAGAAAACTTATATGACAATCATGCTAGCTACTGGGGTGTGGTGGAGGAAGGCTTTACAATGCTATTTTTATCTACCACACAACGTACTTCAAATGTTTGTGAATGAAATGTGCAGATACTTAAGAATGTAAGTGTTGTGGAAATAAATATTTTAAAGTGATCGAAACAATTCAATACACTAGGTAATGACATTTCCACAAGTAAACGTCTGTGTGCTGTATGTTTTTATCACTAAAACTGTACGTCTTTGCAAATGTAATGGTCATTTCAGTTGAAGAGGTGTTGCCTGTAATGCAGTGTGCTACCACACTATGCATACTCCACTTTGTCACTCCACTCTACTCTGGATCACTCCATGCCACTGCAATCTGCTCTGCACCACTTCATTCTGCACCTCTCTACTCTACTCTGTACCACTCTACTCTATGCCAATGAACTCTACCCCACTCTAGTCTAGGCTAGTCCACTCTACTCTGCACCACTCTACTCTATGCCACTCTATTCTACTCTGCACAGCTGCACTCAGCACCACTGCTCTCTACATCACTCTACACCACTGCACTCTATGACCCCCATTGCATTGCAACACTGCACATTATGCCACTCAATTCTACTCTGCACCACTGTACTCCATGCCACTCCATGCTACTGCACTCAATGCCAATGCACTCTATGCCACTCTACTCTACACCACTGTCCTTTATGACAGTCTACTCTGCAACAATGCATACTTTGCCACTGAACTCTACACTACTGTACTCTGCACCACTCCACTCTACTCGTCACTGCTCAACTCTGTGCCGCTCTACTGCACTCTTCACCAATGCACTCTATGCCACTGCACTCTACACCCCTCGATGATGCATCACTGCACTCTATGCCACTCTATCTTGCAGCACTCCACTCTACCATGCACCACATCACCGTACGACACAGCACTCTCCACCACTGCACTCTGTGCCACTGGACAATCTGTGCTGTACCACTCCGCTCTGCAGCCCTACTCTTCACCACTAGAGTAGTGCACTTTACACTAAACCAGTGCACTGTAAACCACTTTACTAAAAACCAATGCACTCCATTCCAATCTACTATGCTCTGTTGTACTCTGCACCACTTCACTCTAGACCACTCTATGACACTTCACTCTACGACATTGCACTCCATAATACTCCGTTCCAACTTTCGACTCCATTAAACGTTACTCCACTCTGTGCCACTATACAACACTTTACTCCACTCTGCGACTCTACACAATTGCCTTTACACTGCTCCATGCCACTTTACTCCACTGTATTATATGACATACAAATACACTCTATGCCACTCCATGACATTCTATTCCACTTCAATCTACGATACTCTACTCCACTCCACTCTGTGACACCCCATGCCACTACACTATACCACAATGTACTATGCTCAGCAACACCCTATTCAACTCTCTATAGCACTCCACATTACTTTACTCCACTCTATGCCACTCCAGTCTTATTTATGCCTCGCCACTCTAGCCGACTCTGACACTACTCCACTCTACAACACTCTACTCACTCCTCGACACTCTGTGCCACACCAATCGACCACACTTTATGACATGTCATTTTCCTTTATGCCATTAACTTATAGCCACGCTGAACAGCGGTCATGCTAGTTTACAACATGGCTAAAACACACTAGCAAAGCCAATAGCTCTGCATAGGTGAGACCTAGTGATTTTGCCAATGCTTGTTTATAAAGTATGGAACTCCAAGATGACTTGCAGCATCCTTATTATCTATGCCAAGGGGTACAATAGCCCATATAATACATGTTCACACCATCAACTTACCCACAAGCCACTTAAATCCTTAGTGCAGCAGTTTCCAACTTGTTGCCGAAGGGTCCATGACACATTCCCAGGGAATCCGCAGACCTGGCCAGCAGAAAGACATTTCTCCAACTGGGGCATCTAGAAACACATGTTTTTATATTTATTACTTCCTTTGTACAGCAGTTTTAAAAGCACTGCAAAGTTCCTTGTACATCCAGCAGTGACTTTGTGCTTCTCCACACAGAGCACACTTAGAAAATGCCTACTAGTGTGGATGACATGTGAATCCTGCACCTTGTAGTACCCTGTAAAGTGCTCCAACACCTTACACTGGTTCTGAAAGGTGCTATTAAACAAATGAATTATACGTGACAGAGAGGCTGTGGAGAGATGTGGGGCCCTTATGGTTTACTTCCTTTCCCCACCACATATTTATGTGAAAAAGCCTTGTCAGATCTTACATACCTAAAAAATAAAAACTGAAATTGCTTGGAAAATGTAGACTCTGACCTGAGTATTCAGCTTTCCGAAATAAGACCAAACATTGAAAAGTTAGTCACCTGAGATGAAGTGCCAAACTTCCCATTAAAACTGTTCGATTCTTGGATATTTTTTCAATATAAAGTAATTCGATATTTAGTAATTTTAGCATTTGTTTGGCATGAAGTTGTTTGTGTATTTTTTTTCGAATTACTGTTTTAATGTTTGAAATTTAAATTATACAAATTGCTTGGGGGTCTCTGGCTTCCAGTGCTGATTTAGTAGAGGTCCTCAGAAGTCAAAAGGTTGGGAATCACTGACTTAGTGCGTAGCTTCTGTAATTTTAAGCTATTAAAATAGAGCAGAAGAAGAAAAGCAATGTTCCTTTTGTTGCTTTAAACAGCTGCTTTAATTATGTTCCATGTCCTGACCTGCCATTCACCTTGGCTGCTGGCTCTGGCAGAAGGCAAGTCAAAACTGGACTGTAATAACCTTATAATAGTCGAGTTCTGACGTCTTTTCGGGTGACTTGATGCAAGTAGCCGATTATATAGAAATTAATGATCACAGAATCCCATGTACGAAATAGTACCAAGAGCTTCTTCAGTGTAAATGTTTCCAGTTTTGACTGATGTGGAGCTGACCTGCCCAAGATCGCACAGAGGAGCAGAAGTGTTATTAGAACTACGGTTTCAGAGCACAGTTTGCAATTATTGTACCTGATAGCTTTTGATATCTTTAGTGTAGTTTCAATTTGCATGAGGTTCTTCCTTTTCTCCCTCCTACCTTTATTTGCTTGGTGCATGAAGATGCAAGGTTAATCAACATGATTTTTCACATTTTATCTAAATACTTTGTGAATGTAAATAAAAATAAAACATACTTTCAAACTGACTACATACCTTTTTTTCTCCCTATTTCACGTCCAAAGGATATGATTGTGTACATTTATCAGAGCCTGCATTTCGCAAACAATGGGCGATTTGTATAGGTTCAATTGAGAAGTCCCCAAGGCTGCCACTGTCCCCCCCAGAAATGTATTGTCTCCTACGCCCCTGGTGGCCATGACCTCATAATGCTCTTGACTTGGGCAATACTAGTAAATGGGTGTTTTTGATACTCCTTACATTATCTGATGAGTTGCTAACGTTCCTAGTAGGGGCCTTAATGATGGGTTTATGACAAATGTATATCTACAGTAATGTTTTCCTGACTACTGCTGATGTTGCAGAATAATGAGTACCTATGTGTTCTATTAGGACTACTGCTTATTCTACACATTGCCTTCGGGTTAGGCCTGTTTGCTCGTGCCAAGCCACCAAGGGGGTGATTAGGGGTTATCTTGGACGTGTAACTCCCTTGCCCTAACTAGAGTGGGTGGGTTCTGCCTGGCTTAGGTGCATACCCTAGCCAACCAGAAACCCCATTTCTCACAGTCATCACCACTGCAGAGTTCCAAGCCTTGTTTGCAAGGGGTCGGCACCATTTTGCATATTCATTTACTTTCATTTCAGTCGTGTGCTCCACTAGCAGATCAGACATCTTTATTTGCTTAATCAAACGTTTCGGCAACTGACCTGTGTAGTTTTGCTTTTCCCTGTGTACACATTTTGTTATTTATAAGAACAAATATAAATCATCAAAATAACATATGAACATTTTTCTTTTCCTGCAAGGTTATTAATGCTGGGTATGCCCAAAATGTAGCTGTTTTGTGGGCATTTGTTATAGTTTTCACTATGGCTTCATTTCACTGTGTTTGCTTTTACACAGAACCTTTTCCTAGAGACAATTTGTTTCTCTTCAAAGTTGAGTTCTATTGTTCCTTGTACTTCTTTGTCCATCATAGCAATCAGTTTGAACCACCACTAGAGTTTTTGAAAAATAACGAAGAACCACCAAGTGAATGGAAAAGGCGTAAGGAAGATTTTTTGACATGTTTGGTGTAAATGGATCCTAGGAGGATGCCTGTAGAGAGGGCAAATAGTATTCTCCTCCATGGCTTAGGGTCGGAGGAACAAGACATTTTTAGAACCTTGCCTAGGATGAAGCCACCTGAGGGTCCAAGAACGTATGATGATTACGATACAGCTTTCGCAAAATTGGAGAATTAACTTCAGTCCGGCCCAAAGTATTACAATTGAGACATCATTTTTAAATTATGCAACAAAGAGACGCTGAAGGTTTTGACACATTTTTGACTGCAATTGTGGTATCAAAATTGATTAAGTAAATAGGGAACAGCTAATGGTCAATGTCAACAATAAGCACATGCAAATGAGACTGAGGTATAGGGAGGTCAAACTTTGCAAAAAGTTGCAATAACTGCCAAGGCAATTGACTAATTCTTGTCTAGGTGAAAGAAGCAAATGAGGATAGACAGGATCGTAAAGGTAATAAAATGTGTTATATCAGCAGTAAGCAGGGTAAAATTTAACTCACAAAAGTTCAGAGCAATCACTGTAAAACAATGTGCCACAGATGTGGAAATGCCCCACACTTGACAACATTCAATGGTTGCCCAGTCTTGAACCTGGAATGCCATGAATGTGGACACATTGATCACTTTTCTAAAGTCTATTATGATAACAAACAAAGGGGGTCATTCCGAGCTTGGCGGGCGGCGGGATCCGCCCGCCAAGCGGGAACCGCGAGAAGACCGTCCCGCGGTCAAAAGACTGCGGCGGTCATTCTGGGTTTCCCACTGGGCTGGCGGGCGACCGCCAAAAGGCCACCCGCCAGCCCAGTGGGAAACACCCTTCTACGAGGAAGCCGGCTCCGAATGGAGCCGGCGGAGTGGAAGGTGTGCGACGGGTGCAGTAGCACCCGTCGTGAATTTCAGTGTCTGCTAAGCAGACACTGAAATTCAAAGTGGGGCCCTCTTACGGGGGCCCCTGCAGTGCCCATGCCATTGGCATGGGCACTGCAGGGGCCCCCAGGGGCCCCACAACACCCCTCACCGCCATCCTGTTCCTGGCGGTCGAAACCGCCAGGAACAGGATGGCGGTGAGGGGGTCGGAATCCCCCATAGGGGATTCCTCAGGGCAGCGGAAAACCGGCGGGACACCGCCGGTTTTCCGGTTCTGACCGCGGCCATACCGCCGCGGTTAGAATGCCCTCAGGAGCACCGCCAGCCTGTTGGCGGTGCTCCCGCCGACCCCGGCCCCGGCGGTCAAGGACCGCCGGGGTCGGAATGACCCCCAAAATGTTAAACCATGGGTGGCTTACGATGGCCTTAGAGATGGATTGTCATTATACAAGTTGCTGAGTCCACACTAAATTCTATTATTCATTAGTGGTAATCTTCTTTACAAATTTGACTTCTGACCATTTTGTGTGATAGTCAACTGAAACAAGAGCATAAATCATTTGACTATATAGTCTTTTAAACAGACAAGATATATCCAAATCCAACTTTTGCGAGCCACAATCAGGCCATAGGGCTCGTTATATGACAGGACTGCAAAAATTCACCGTTCTTCAACCCCACAAAAGGTGATGGGTGGATCATTGCGATAAGTCTAACCACTGGCAATTGCTTGTGGTAGCATTCCAACCCATCGTTCTTTTGCCCACCATGTGTAGGAGGCTGGACTGGCTTGTAGTGAGTACCAAGGGGTACTTGCACCTTGCACCAGGCCCAGTTATCCCTTATTAGTGTATAGGGTGTCTAGCAGCTTAGGCTGATAGATAATGGTAGCTTAGCAGAGCAGCTTAGGCTGAACTAGGAGACGTGTGAAGCTACTACAGTACCACTTAGTGTCATATGCACAATATCATAAGAAAACACAATACACAGTTATACTAAAAATAAAGGTACTTTATTTTTATGACAATATGCCAAAGTATCTTAGAGTGTACCCTCAGTGAGAGGATAGGAAATATACACAAGATATATATACACAATAGCAAAAATATGCAGTATAGTCTTAGAAAACAGTGCAAACAATGTATAGTTACAATAGGATGCAATGGGGAAACATAGGGATAGGGGCAACACAAACCATATACTCCAGAAGTGGAATGCGAACCACGAATGGACCCCAAACCTATGTGACCTTGTACAGGGTCGCTGGGACTATTAGAAAATAGTGAGAGTTAGCAAAATAACCCTCCCCAAGACCCTGAAAAGTGAGTGCAAAGTGCACTAAAGTTCCCCTAAGGACAAAAGAGTCGTGTTAGAGGAATAATGCAGGAAAGACACAAACCAGCAATGCAACAACTGTGGATTTCCAATCTAGGGTACCTGTGGAACAAGGGGACCAAGTCCAAAAGTCACAAGCAAGTCGGAGATGGGCAGATGCCCAGGAAATGCCAGCTGCGGGTGCAAAGAAGCTTTGACTGGAGAGAAGAAGCTGAGGTTTCTGCAGGAACAAAAAGGGCTAGAGACTTCCCCTTTGGTGGACGGATCCCTCTCGCCTTGGAGAGTCGTGCAGAAGTGTTTTCCCGCCGGAAGGACGCCAACAAGCCTTGCTACACGCAAATCGTGCGTTTGGCGTTTTTGGACGCTGCTGGGGCCCAGTAGGGACCAGGAGGTCGCAAATTGGACCTGAAGAGAGAGGGGACGTCGAGCAAGACAAAGAGCCCTCACTGAAGCAGGTAGCACCCGGAGAAGTGCCAGAAACAGGCACTACGAGGATGCGTGAAACGGTGCTCGCCGAAGTTGCACAAAGGAGTCCCACGTCGCCGGAGACCAACTTAGAAAGTCGTGCAATGCAGGTTAGAGTGCCGTGGACCCAGGCTTGGCTGTGCACGAAGGATTTCTGCCGGAAGTGCACAGGGGCCGGAGTAGCTGCAAAGTCGCGGTTCCCAGCAATGCAGCCCAGCGAGGTGAGGCAAGGACTTACCTCCACCAAACTTGGGCTGAAGAGTCACTGGACTGTGGGGGTCACTTGGACAGAGTTGCTGGATTCGAGGGACCTCGCTCGTCGTGCTGAGAGGAGACCCAAGGGACCGGTGATGCAGCTTTTTGGTGCCTGCGGTTGCAGGGGGAAGATTCCGTCGACCCACGGGAGATTTCTTCGGAGCTTCTGGTGCAGAGAGGAGGCAGGCTACCCCCACAGCATGCACAAGCAGGAAAACAGTCGAGAAGGCGGCAGGATCAGCGTTACAGAGTTGCAGTAGTCGTCTTTGCTACTATGTTGCAGGTTTGCAGGCTTCCAGCGCGGTCAGCGGTCGTTTCCTTATCAGAAGGTGAAGAGAGAGATGCAGAGGAACTCGGCTGAGCTCATGCATTCGTTATCTTAAGTTTCCCCAGAGACAGAGACCCTAAATAGCCAGAAAAGAGGGTTTGGCTACCTAGGAGAGAGGAAAGGCTACTAACACCTGAAGGAGCCTATCAGCAGGAGTCTCTGACGTCACCTGGTGGCACTGGCCACTCAGAGCAGTCCAGTGTGCCAGCAGCACCTCTGTTTCCAAGATGGCAGAGGTCTGGAGCACACTGGAGGAGCTCTGGACACCTCCCAGGGGAGGTGCAGGTCAGGGGAGTGGTCACTCCCCTTTCCTTTGTCCAGTTTCGCGCCAGAGCAGGGGCTAAGGGGTCTCTGAAGCGGTGTAGACTGGCTTATGCAGAATTGGGCACATCTGTGCCCAACAAAGCATTTCCAGAGGCTGGGGGAGGCTACTCCTCCCCTGCCTTCACACCATTTTCCAAAGGGAGAAGGTGTCACACCCTCTCTCAGAGGAAGTTCTTTGTTTTGCCATCCTGGGCCAGGCCTGGCTGGACCCCAGGAGGGCAGCTGCCTGTCTGAGGGGTTGGCAGCAGCAGCAGCTGCAGTGAAACCCCAGGAAGGGCAGTCTGGCAGTACCAGGGTCTGTGCTACAGACCACTGGGATCATGGAATTGTACCAACAATGCCAGGATGGCATAGAGGGGGCAATTCCATGATCATAGACATGTTACATGGCCATATTCGGAGTTACCATGGTGAAGCTACATATAGGTAGTGACCTATATGTAGTGCACGTGTGTAATGGTGTCCCCGCACTCACAAAGTTCCGTGAATTGGCTCTGAACAATGTGGGGGCACCTTGGCTAGTGCCAGGGTGCCCTCACACTAAGTAACTTTGCACCTAACCTTTACCAGGTAAAGGTTAGACATATAGGTGACTTATAAGTTACTTAAGTGCAGTGTAAAATGGCTGTGAAATAACGTGGACGTTATTTCACTCAGGCTGCAGTGGCAGGCCTGTGTAAGAATTGTCAGAGCTCCCTATGGGTGGCAAAAGAAATGCTGCAGCCCATAGGGATCTCCTGGAACCCCAATACCCTGGGTACCTCAGTACCATATACTAGGGAATTATAAGGGTGTTCCAGTAAGCCAATGTAAATTGGTAAAAATGGTCACTAGCCTGTCAGTGACAATTTGGAAAGAAATGAGAGAGCATAACCACTGAGGTTCTGATTAGCAGAGCCTCAGTGAGACAGTTAGTCACTACACAGGTAACACATTCAGGCACACTTATGAGCACTGGGGCCCTGGGTTACCAGGGTCCCAGTGACACATACAACTAAAACAACATATATACAGTGAAAAATGGGGGTAACATGCCAGGCAAGATGGTACTTTCCTACACAACCCCCCCCCCAAACGAAGGACAATAAGACTAGCCATTACCTGATGAGTCTTCATTGTCTAAGTGGAAATATCTGGAGAGTCCATCTGCATTGGAGTGGCTACTCCCAGGTCTATGTTCCACTGTATAGTCCATTCCCTGTAGGGATATGGACCACCTCAACAATTTAGGATTTTCACCTTTCATTTGTTTTAGCCAAAGTAGAGGTTTGTGGTCTGTCTGAACAATGAAGTGAGTGCCAAACAGGTATGGCCTCAACTTCTTCAGAGCCCAGACCACAGCAAAGGCCTCCCTCTCAATGGCAGACCAACGCTTTTCTCTAGGGGTCAACCTCCTACTAATAAAAGCAACAGGTTGATCCTGGCCCTCAGAATTAAGTTGTGATAGGACTGCCCCTACTCCTAATTCAGATGCATCAGTTTGGACATATAATTTTTTAGAGTAACAAGGGCTTTTCAGGACAGGTGCAGAGCACATGGCCTGCTTCAGCTCCTCAAAAGCTTTCTGACAGCTTGCTGCCCATAATACCTTTTTAGGCATTTTCTTGGATGTGAGGTCATTAAGAGGGGCTGCAATGGAGCCATAGTTCTTAATGAACCTCCTGTAATACCCAGTGAGGCCTAGGAAGGCTCTCACCTGAGTCTGAGTGGTAGGGGGAACCCAATCAATAATAGTTTGGATTTTCCCCTGAAGTGGTGCAATCTGTTCCCCACCAACAAGGTGTCCCAGATAAACCACCTTACCCTGCCCTATCTGGCACTTTGAAGCCTTGATAGTGAGGCCTGCCTTTTGCAGAGCCTCCAAAACTTTCCATAGGTGGACCAGGTGATCATCCCAGCTGGAGCTAAAGACAGCTATATCGTCCAAATATGCTGCACTGAAAGCTTCCAGCCCTTGCAGGACTGTGTTCACCAACCTCTGAAAAGTGGCAGGTGCATTTTTCAAACCAAAAGGCATTACAGTAAACTGGTAATGTCCTCCAATGGTAGAAAATGCAGTCTTAGGTTTAGCATCTTCTGACAATTTGATCTGCCAATACCCTGCAGTCAAATCAAAAGTGCTTAGATACTTGGCAGATGCCAGTGTTTCTATAAGCTCATCTGCCCTGGGTATAGGGTGAGCATCAGTTTTGGTTACCAAGTTGAGACCTCTATAGTCTACACAAAACCTCATTTCCTTCTTTCCATCTTTAGAATTGGGTTTTGGTACCAGTACCACAGGAGAAGCCCATGGACTGTCAGAGTGCTCAACCACTCCTAGTTCCAACATTTTCTGAACTTCTTGCTTTATGCAGTCCCTGACATGGTCAGGCTGCCTATAGATCTTACTTTTGACAGGTAAACTGTCTCCAGTATCTATAGTGTGCTCACATCAAGAAGTGGTGCCTGGCACAGTAGAGAAGAGTTCTGAAAATTGTCCTAGGAGATTTATGCAATTATCTTTCTGCTCAGCAGTAAGACAATCAGCCAAAACTACACCTTCCACAAGAGCATCTTGTTCTGTGGAAGAGAAGAGATCAGGTAGAGGATCACTGTCTTCTTCCTGTCCCTCATCTGTTGCCATGAGCAGGGTGAGATCAGCCCTGTCATAGTAGGGTTTCAGGCGGTTGACATGGAGCACCCTAAGGGGACTCCTGGCAGTGCCTAAGTCAACCAAGTAGGTGACTTCACCCTTCTTTTCAACAATTGTGTGGGGTCCACTCCATTTATCTTGGAGTGCTCTTGGGGCCACAGGCTCCAAGACCCACACTTTCTGCCCTGGTTGGTACTGAACCAAAACAGCCTTCTGATCATGCCATTGCTTCTGGAGCTCTTGGCTGGCCTGAAGGTTTTTACTGGCCTTTTTCATGTACTCAGCCATCCTTGATCTGAGGCCAAGTACATAATCCACAATATCCTGCTTAGGAGCTTTTAAAGGTTGTTCCCAACCCTCCTTTACAAGTGTGAGTGGACCCCTAACAGGGTGTCCAAAAAGAAGTTCAAAGGGGCTGAAGCCCACTCCTTTCTGGGGTACCTCCCTGTAGGCAAAAAGGAGGCATGGTAGAAGGATATCCCATCTCCTGCGGAGTTTTTCAGGGAGTTCCATAATCATGCCTTTGAGAGTTTTATTAAATCTCTCCACCAGTCCATTTGTTTGTGGATGATAGGGTGTTGTGAACTTGTACGTTACACCACACTCCTTCCACATGGCCTTTAAGTATGCAGACATGAAATTGCTTCCCCTGTCTGATACCACTTCCTTTGGGAAGCCCACTCTGGAAAATATTCCCAGGAGGGCCTTTGCCACTGCAGGAGCTGTAGTGGTCCTTAAAGGAATAGCTTCAGGATATCTTGTGGCATGGTCCACTACCACCAAGATAAACCTATTGCCTGAAGCAGTAGGAGGGTCAAGGGGGCCAACTATGTCAACCCCTACCCTTTCAAAGGGAACCCCAACCACAGGTAGTGGGATAAGGGGTGCCTTTGGGGTGCCACCTGTCTTGCCACTGGCTTGACAGGTTTCACAGGACTTGCAAAATTATTTTGTGTCCTCAGACATCCTAGGCCAATGAAACAGGGGAACAAGCCTGTCCCAAGTTTTCATTTGTCCTAGATGCCCAGCTAAGGGAATGTCATGTGCCAGTGTTAGGAGGAACTTTCTGTACTCCTGAGGGATCACTAATCTCCTGGCAGCTCCAGGTTTAGGATCCCTATGCTCAGTGTACAAGAGGTTGTCCTCCCAGTAAACTCTGTGAGAGTCACTGACATCCCCATTAGCCTGTTTGACAGCTTGCTGTCTGAGACCCTCTAATGTGGGACAGGTTTGCTGTGCCACACTCAGCTCCTCCCTGGCAGGCCCCCCTTCACCCAAAAGCTCAGCAGTGTCTGCTTCCAGCTCCTCTGGTGTAGGTTCTGCACAGGGAGGGAATTCTTCTTCCTCAGAATTAGAATCCACTGTAGAGGGAGGGATAGTAGGAAGTGGTTTGCTTCTACTAGCCCTAGCTTTAGGGAGCACTTGGTCCATTGTTCCAGGATCCAAGCTTCCCTGTCCTTTTTGCTTTTTGGCCTGAGCCCTTGTCAAAGCAAAAATATGCCCTGGGATGCCCAGCATTGCTGCATGGGCCTCCAACTCCACATCTGACCAAGCTGATGTCTCCAAATCATTCCCTAATAGACAGTCTACAGGTAAATCTGAAGCTACCACAACTTTCTTTGGACCAGTTACCCCCCCCCAGTTGAGATTTACAACAGCCATGGGGTGGCTTTGTGTTATGTTGTGAGCATTGGTTACTTGGCACTGGTGTCCAAGTATGTGTTGTTCAGGGTGCACCAGTTTCTCAATCACCATTGTGACACTGGCACCTGTGTCCCTGTAGGCCTGGACCTCAACACCATTTATTAGGGTTAGTTCCTTGTACTTCTCCAAGTTATGGGGGCAAGCAACCAAAGTGGCTAAATCAATAGCCCCTTCAGAGACTAAAGTAGCCTCTGTGGTCTCCCTAATCAGACCAACCCCAACTAAATTACCAAAAGTGAGCCCAGCTACTCCCTTGGATTGGCTATTAGTAGGTTTGCTCCCACCACCACTGCTATTAGTAGGGACACTAGGTGTAGCAGTAGGGGTTGTAGTGGTAGGAGCTGTGGTGCCTTTCTTTGGACAACTGGGATCTGTTGTCCAATGGCCTTTTATTTTACATAAATAGCACCATGGTTTCTTTTCCTTGTTCTGATTAAAGGAGGATTTGGACCCACCACCCCCACCAGAGTGTTTTTGTGGGCCTGATGAAGACTCATTTTTAGATTTGTCCCCACCCTTGTCAGAAGACTTACCATCCTTCTTTTTGTTGCCATCTTTGTCACCCCCTGTATGAACTTTTCTGTTCACTCTTGTTCTGACCCATTTGTCTGCCTTCTTTCCCAATTCTTGGGGAGAGGTCAGATCAGAGTCCACCAAGTACTGGTGCAACAAATCAGACACACAATTATTAAGAATATGCTCTCTCAGGATCAAGTTATACAGGCTGTCATAATCAGTAACTTTACTGCCATGTAACCACCCCTCCAAGGCCTTCACTGAATGGTCAATGAAATCAACCCAGTCTTGTGAAGACTCCTTTTTGGTCTCTCTGAACTTTATCCTGTACTGTTCAGTGGTTAAGCCATAACCATCCAGGAGTGCATTCTTAAGAACTTGGAAATTATTAGCATCATTTTCTTTCACAGTAAGGAGCCTATCCCTACCTTTTCCACTAAATGATAGCCATAGGATAGCAGCCCACTGCTTTTGAGGGACATCCTGTACAGCACAGGCCCTCTCAAGTGCAGCAAACCACTTGTTAATGTCATTCCCCTCCTTATAAGGGGGAACTATCTTGTGCAGATTCCTGGAATCATGCTCTTTTGCAGGATGACTATGGGGAATACTGCTGCTGCCACCATGGGTATCTAAACCCAACTTCTGTCTTTCCTTCTCTAATTCTAAAGACTGTCTATCCAAATCCAGCTGTTGCTTCTTGAGCTTCAGTCTGGTTTGTTCCACTCTCAATCTATTGAGCTCCCTTTCTAACAATCTGTCATCAGGGTGGGTGGGAGGGACATTTCTAGATACAGAGGTATGATGGGAATGAACAGAAGGAGACCTGTCCCTTACAGAGGGCACCCTAACAGCTTGGCTACCAGTATAATGTGAGAGCACACCATCAGTATGGTGTGATTCAACCTCTGTACCAACTATGCTAGACTGTCTAGTAATGGGCAGGCTGAGAAGTTTCTTTCCTGAACCTTTTCCCTGGGGGAGTCCCTGGATCAGATTGAGAACCATTAGCTACTTTTTCACCAGATTGGGCACTTATGGCCTTATCCTGTACTCTAAGCATATTAATTAACAGTTCTAAGGAAGGATTCTTCCCTACACTCAAACCTCTCTCTATGCAGAGACTCCTTGCTCCTTTCCAGCTAAGGTGATCATATGCAAGTTTGGACAGTTCAACATTTTTGCCTGTGCCAGACATTTTTTAGAGAGAGTTAAAGTGATAGAAAAAGAGAAAAAAAGTTTTCAGAACTGTTTGGAAAGACAGAAAAAACGTTTTAAACTTTTAAGAACTTTTTGAAAGTTTTAGAAGTACTTTTCAGCACTTAGAAAAGAGTGAAAAGAGGAAATGCAAAACTTTTTGGCTATGTGTATATACACTGACCTTGTTTTGTATATTTTTCTCTTATGAAAAGTACAATGACAAGAGTGGTAAGTAGTCTCAAGCACTCATCCCACCACTGCACAACCAATGTAGGAGGCTGGACTGGCTTGTAGTGAGTACCAAGGGGTACTTGCACCTTGCACCAGGCCCAGTTATCCCTTATTAGTGTATAGGGTGTCTAGCAGCTTAGGCTGATAGATAATGGTAGCTTAGCAGAGCAGCTTAGGCTGTACTAGGAGACGTGTGAAGCTACTACAGTACCACTTAGTGTCATATGCACAATATCATAAGAAAACACAATACACAGTTATACTAAAAATAAAGGTACTTTATTTTTATGACAATATGCCAAAGTATCTTAGAGTGTACCCTCAGTGAGAGGATAGGAAATATACACAAGATATATATACACAATAGCAAAAATATGCAGTATAGTCTTAGAAAACAGTGCAAACAATGTATAGTTACAATAGGATGCAATGGGGAAACATAGGGATAGGGGCAACACAAACCATATACTCCAGAAGTGGAATGCGAACCACGAATGGACCCCAAACCTATGTGACCTTGTACAGGGTCGCTGGGACTATTAGAAAATAGTGAGAGTTAGCAAAATAACCCTCCCCAAGACCCTGAAAAGTGAGTGCAAAGTGCACTAAAGTTCCCCTAAGGACAAAAGAGTCGTGTTAGAGGAATAATGCAGGAAAGACACAAACCAGCAATGCAACAACTGTGGATTTCCAATCTAGGGTACCTGTGGAACAAGGGGACCAAGTCCAAAAGTCACAAGCAAGTCGGAGATGGGCAGATGCCCAGGAAATGCCAGCTGCGGGTGCAAAGAAGCTTCAACTGGACAGAAGAAGCTGAAGTTTCTGCAGGAACGAAAAGGGCTAGAGACTTCCCCTTTGGTGGACGGATCCCTCTCGCCTTGGAGAGTCGTGCAGAAGTGTTTTCCCGCCGGAAGGATGCCAACAAGCCTTGCTACACGCAAATCGTGCGTTTGGCGTTTTTGGATGCTGCTGGGGCCCAGGAGGGACCAGGAGGTCGCAAATTGGATCTGAAGAGAGAGGGGACATCGAGCAAGACAAAGAGCCTGCACTGAAGCAGGTAGCACCCGGAGAAGTGCCAGAAACAGGCACTACGAGGATGCGTGAAACGGTGCTCGCCGAAGTTGCACAAAGGAGTCCCACGTCGCCGGAGACCAACTTAGAAAGTCGTGCAATGCAGGTTAGAGTGCCGTGGACCCAGGCTTGGCTGTGCACAAAGGATTTCCGCCGGAAGTGCACAGGGGCCGGAGTAGCTGCAAAGTCGCGGTTCCCAGCAATGCAGCCCAGCGAGGTGAGGCAAGGACTTACCTCCACCAAACTTGGGCTGAAGAGTCACTGGACTGTGGGGGTCACTTGGACAGAGTCGCTGGATTCGAGGGACCTCGCTCGTCGTGCTGAGAGGAGACCCAAGGGACCGGTGATGCAGCTTTTTGGTGCCTGCGGTTGCAGGGGGAAGATTCCGTCGACCCACGGGAGATTTCTTTGGAGCTTCTGGTGCAGAGAGGAGGCAGGCTACCCCCACAGCATGCACAAGCAGGAAAACAGTCGAGAAGGCGGCAGGATCAGCGTTACAGAGTTGCAGTAGTCGTCTTTGCTACTATGTTGCAGGTTTGCAGGCTTCCAGCGCGGTCAGCGGTCGTTTCCTTATCAGAAGGTGAAGAGAGAGATGCAGAGGAACTCGGCTGAGCTCATGCATTCGTTATCTTAAGTTTCCCCAGAGACAGAGACCCTAAATAGCCAGAAAAGAGGGTTTGGCTACCTAGGAGAGAGGAAAGGCTACTAACACCTGAAGGAGCCTATCAGCAGGAGTCTCTGACGTCACCTGGTGGCACTGGCCACTCAGAGCAGTCCAGTGTGCCAGCAGCACCTCTGTTTCCAAGATGGCAGAGGTCTGGAGCACACTGGAGGAGCTCTGGACACCTCCCAGGGGAGGTGCAGGTCAGGGGAGTGGTCACTCCCCTTTCCTTTGTCCAGTTTCGCGCCAGAGCAGGGGCTAAGGGGTCCCTGAACCGGTGTAGACTGGCTTATGCAGAATTGGGCACATCTGTGCCCAACAAAGCATTTCCAGAGGCTGGGGGAGGCTACTCCTCCCCTGCCTTCACACCATTTTCCAAAGGGAGAGGGTGTCACACCCTCTCTCAGAGGAAGTTCTTTGTTCTGCCATCCTGGGCCAGGCCTGGCTGGACCCCAGGAGGGCAGCTGCCTGTCTGAGGGGTTGGCAGCAGCAGCAGCTGCAGTGAAACCCCAGGAAGGGCAGTCTGGCAGTACCAGGGTCTGTGCTACAGACCACTGGGATCATGGAATTGTACCAACAATGCCAGGATGGCATAGAGGGGGCAATTCCATGATCATAGACATGTTACATGGCCATATTCGGAGTTACCATGGTGAAGCTACATATAGGTAGTGACCTATATGTAGTGCACGCGTGTAATGGTGTCCCCGCACTCACAAAGTTCAGTGAATTGGCTCTGAACAATGTGGGGGCACCTTGGCTAGTGCCAGGGTGCCCTCACACTAAGTAACTTTGCACCTAACCTTTACCAGGTAAAGGTTAGACATACAGGTGACTTATAAGTTACTTAAGTGCAGTGTAAAATGGCTGTGAAATAACGTGGACGTTATTTCACTCAGGCTGCAGTGGCAGGCCTGTGTAAGAATTGTCAGAGCTCCCTATGGGTGGCAAAAGAAATGCTGCAGCCCATAGGGATCTCCTGGAACCCCAATACCCTGGGTACCTCAGTACCATATACTAGGGAATTATAAGGGTGTTCCAGTAAGCCAATGTAAATTGGTAAAAATGGTCACTAGCCTGTCAGTGACAATTTGGAAAGAAATGAGAAAGCATAACCACTGAGGTTCTGATTAGCAGAGCCTCAGTGAGACAGTTAGTCACTACACAGGTAACACATTCAGGCACACTTATGAGCACTGGGGCCCTGGGTTACCAGGGTCCTAGTGACACATACAACTAAAACAACATATATACAGTGAAAAATGGGAGTAACATGCCAGGCAAGATGGTACTTTCCTACACCATGTCATCTCAGATTAGCTACCAGGTTGATGAGCCCTAGCTACGGTGACATTAGTCCTGAGTTGCTTGTGTTCTGGTTCAGGGTAGACCTGGCCTCAGTGGTGTAACGATACTTGAGGGAGCACCCTGCAAAATACATGGAGGGGGTGCCCCAAGCTCAGGATCCACTCAGGAATTCTCAGGCCAGGGCCCCACCATCAGTGCAGAGTGCTGGACGGAGCCCCCTGGAGTTTGGGACCTCCCGCACCACATGGTTTGGGGGCTATTTTTGTGCCACTGCTTGGCCTGGCAGTTTGGGCTGGACTATTCCCAGTGGATAAGGGTCAATGCTGATTTGCAAATAGGTGGGTCCAAGCCAAGGTAGCATGGTGTGCAAAATAACAATGGACTATGATGTGGCCTGAGTGAATACCGATGGCTGAGATAAATTCAAACATTATATCCATCACTTTTTTGAATACTAAGATTCATATTTATACTTTTTTTGTGCCTGATTTGCATCATTTTTTGATGCAAAAGCGGCGCAAATTTACAAAATACAATTGTATTTTGTAATTTGCACCGCTTTTGCGTCAAAAAGCGGTGCAAATGTGGCGCTAAAAAAGTATAAATATGGGCCTAAGTATTTTGCCCTAAGTGAGATGAGTATGCCCAAACCTGGGTCCATACTCACTGTATCACTGGAACCAAGTTGTACCTGACTTATGAACCCTAACTAGGGTAAAACTGGTTCTGGGTTGCTTGTGTTCCGGTTCAGGGAGGACTTGGACTCGCAGTCCATGCAGGACTGTTCTGATTGGAGCAGAGTCAGGATTGATTTGCATATGCGTGGGTCTAAACTGAGGTGACACAGTGTGCAAAATAGCGATGGACTGGGATGTGGCCTGAGTGATTTCCATTGGCTGAGATGAATCCATGCATTCCGTTCATCACTTTCTATCTATTTTAGTATGTCACCTAAGTTGGATGGGTATGCCCAGACGTGGGTCCCGTGCACACTGTCACTAGAATCAAGCTATACCTGACTGATGAGCCCCCACTAGGGTAAAACCAGTTCTGGGTTGCTTGTGGTCTGGTTGTGGGAGGATCTGGCCTGGCAGTTCGGCCTGGAGTGTTCTCATTGGAGCAGGGTCAGGACTGATTGGCATATGGCTGGGTTCAAACTGAGGTGGCATGGTGTGCAAAATACCAATGGATAGGGATGCAGCCCTAATTGATTATCAGTGGTTGAGATTAATTCAGGAATTTCATCCATCACTTTTTTTAATACTTTAGTATGTTACCCTAAGTGTGATGGGTATGCCCAGACATGGGTTAAGTGCACTCTTTGTCACTGGAACCAAGCTATATCAGGCTGATGAGCCCTAAGTGAGATTAAATCAGTCCTGGGTTGCTTGTGTTCTGGTTCAGGAAGGATCTGGCCTTGCAGTTCTAGCTAGACTGTTCCCTGGTGAGCAGGGTCTAGACTGATTTGCATGTGGCTGCATCCAAATGAAGGTGGTATGGTGTGCACAATAATGATGGACTTGGATGTGGCCTCAAATGATTACCAGTGGCTGAGATTAATGCCCAGTTGACAAACTTGGTGCCCAGTATTAAGAACTGATGCACAAATTCCTTCTGGTGGGATCCATTTTTCATTATGAAGACATAGTTTCTCACTGCAGTTAACTCTATGCAACTTGGGAAAAGTTTGCAAAGGCCAGTCAAACTATTGCTTGTTGGCCACCCTTCAACAGTCTATTTCTTTGCCAGGTTAATGACAACATCTTTAGCATCTACAATGTTCCATTTCTCCTCATCACCCCCTTCCCATGCGCAATACTCATTTTCCCAACACATACAGCCATGTCCAGTTCTACATCTTCACACACAGTCTCATCTACATTTGGGCAGGAAGGACATTAAAAACTGGTATAGGTTGGTTCTTGCTGGCTTGTACATAAACATTTCAAAGCTGTACTGTTGTACGTTGGAGTATAGCCCAGCTATTTACTCAAGAGACAGAAAATGCATTAAAGGTTTATCGTTATTGTTCATGACAAACTAGTTTCCCCAAATAAAGTATCTGAAATGATTAGTTGCCCAAATACAAGCATGAAATTCCTCTTTTGATAATAACACTTCTGATGGGTATGCCACAACTCACTTATTATTGCTTGACTTTTTGTGAGAGGATGAACTGCAGAATTTAGGCACCAGCCTACACAGTTATAATGCACTGCCTTGCAATGTTGAACGGTCACAGAGCAGGGGTTTGTATTTCTACATTCTCAAAAGCCTCTTATTGTACCTATTTCCACACAAACTCTACCACTTTGAGTAACAGCTATCTACATGGTTCCATTACATGACATGTGTTTCTCCTTGTTGAGAGTGGGAACATCTTTAATTCCAGCTACTATTAACTCCTTTCTAACCACACCCTTGGCTGTAATGGGAGAGAAAGGTGTCGCGCCATGTCTTTGGCTAAAGCAATAGTGCAAATTGACAGAAAAGGATAGGAAATTAGAGTTTCCTACAAATGGGATGTTCAGTTTGAGGGTTTTGCAGCATTTATGAATTGAAGCCCCTTCTGAGACCAACACAGTTTGAGGCATTAGCGATTTGGGAGTTAGTAGCCAGACAGCAACAGCAACAGAAATTTGAAAGGAGGATGAGAAAGGCAGAAAATACTTTAACAGAGGCTAGGTGGGACAGTGCTCAGAGAGTTTGGAGGATAGAGACCTTGCATGGAATTAAGTTGTTTCCGGCAATTACGCAAGACAATGAGAAGGAAGGAAGGAAAGCTACTAGAAAGACTAACAAAAGTCTGTCTGAAAGTAGGGAATCCAGAAAGTCTTCAACAGCGGAAGAGGAATCAGATGATGATGTGTTTATCACGCAGTTATTGAGAAATCGCCCACCACCATATACAGTACATGAGAGTGGTCCAAGTACCAGTGCTGATCCAACAGCCCCAACACAGGCCAATGGGACAATGAGTCCAATGCAGGTTAATGCTAGCCTGACACAGAATGTGATACAGAGTGGTCTTAATGTGCCTACAACTCCTGTAGTGCAAAATCAGGTGCAACCACTATAGGTTCAGAGAATTTATCCTGACGTGCCTGTTATGGAACCAACTTCAAACTTAATGGTGCCTACGGAACAGGTTTACCTGCGACCGATATTCATTCAGACTGAACCAACTGCACTTTTACTGCCCCAAGTGCAGCCGCAGGTAATGCCAAGGTTTACTCCAGTAACAGGGACACAGTCACATATGACTCTGATGATGAATCAGAATATGGGAGTTACTCTCCCACAGAGTGTAAGTGCCAGTACAGCCCCAGATGCTATATTGCTACCTATTAGTGTTGGTCCAGCTGTACCCTTATTTGCACAGAAGAAACCTACTATAGGTGAACAGGGAGCAATGTCCTAGAGTGCAATGAGGGGAGGTTATAATGAAGATGCTCGAAATAGTCTCTCCTGTGGGACAGACTTTTGACGGATCAAGATCATTGCTAGACCTTAGTCCATTTGTAGCACTTCCAGATACTATGGCAGGGTCTAACGTTAGCCAGAGTTTGAAATTGATGAAACC
This sequence comes from Pleurodeles waltl, assembly GCF_031143425.1. Lineage (NCBI taxonomy): Eukaryota > Metazoa > Chordata > Amphibia > Caudata > Salamandridae > Pleurodeles > Pleurodeles waltl. The sequence continues at coordinate 1,145,152,564 of NC_090444.1, read as the reverse complement.
GCATACCCTGAATGTAGTTCCACAGCAGGTGCCACTAGTCCAAGCAAGTAACATTTCGTTGCAAGGACTGACAGCTCAGCAGTTGACTTAATGGTTAGACAGGCTGAATACCCCACAGAGTGCTCCTAAGGGAGAGGAGTATTTGTATTATGCTAGGCCAAGCATGGAAGCAGGTGAACTCATTGAGGGTGTGAAAAGGTTAGAATCCCACACAGAGGCAGAACTGAGACATTTGTGCCCAAAGATTAAGAAAAAAGTGAGCAATGTACATCAGAAACTAGCAAACGTGGCAGAGAAGTACAGCATAGAAATAGAGAAACAAAGCATTTGAAAAGGAGTTACAGATTCGATTTTGAAGATAAAGATTTTTAACACATGATATCTGCCAGAATGAAGGCACACCTTAAGTAATTGCTTCAAAGCACTCAGACCTGGGGAGCATTAGACAAATGGAAAGACAGATGGGTAAAGAAAAAAGACAAGAGAAAAAGGGATTCTGTGGAGATGACTGCAAATGTGCAGCAGGATAAAGATCCAGTGAAACTTTTACCAATGAGAGAGATTCCAGGGGGGGATTTTGTTCATGTCCCTTGGAGCAGAAGAGACATTCTGTCATTTAAAAATAATTATCCAAAATTGCGAGAGAAGCCAGTAGAGTGGTATCAGCAGACAGACAGGTTTGTGAAACTCTCGAAGTGACTATGGAAGGGCTTGAACACAATACTAGAGATAGTGGTTCCAGCTGATCTGTGGATCGAGTGTAAGAGGAGTGTAGATTGGCCAATGAGTGAACTGGAGAGAGACAAGAATACAGGTGCACCATCTCTTGGGGTAATGAAATATTACTATAAGGTGATTGAATTTTTGAAAACAAGAATTTCGCCCAAGATTATTGATTGGCAGAGGATTGACAGGACAGCTCAGGAACCAAAGGAGTCATTACACCCATATTATGGGAGATTGTTGTAGACGTTCAAGCATTACAGTGGTACAGAAACAATTGAGGCAAAAGACATGCTCCATTTTGTGTTCAGATTTGTGGAAGGATTGAGACCTGAAATTAGCCAGATGATTAAGAGTCATTTGATTTGCTGGCAAGCAAAGCCATTTGATGAGGTGTTGCAGTATGCAAAATACTGTAGTGATGACATTGAGTTGAAGCAGAAAAAGTTGAAAAAGAAGGCGATGGTGGTGCAAATTAAAGCAGCTCAAACAGGGGAGCAAGGGAAATTTTCGGCAGCAGTTACCGCAGCAGCAGGGAAACTTGATGTTTCAGCCCCAGATGAGAGGTTGACGTTGTGGAGGAAATGTGAATCGTGGTCCAGACTTAGGTGCTGTAGGGGTTCAGAATGATATTCAAGGAATTAAGAAGTTATTGCCATGTCACGTTTGCAGAGCCATTGGACGTTGGAAACAGGAGTGTCCAATGATGGTGCAGGAAGGTGTCATTCAGCAGAGTGATGACATCAACTCATTCCACAACGTGAGAGGGTCGAGACTGAGAGGTCCTAATCCAAATTTTCTGAATAATATGAATCAAATGCAGAAGAAGCCGCGTGTGCTTGCAACTTCCTTAGAAGTAGACCAAAGAAGTCCCTATGTGAAGGGAAAGGTTATGGGTCACAGAGTTTCATTCTTGGTTGACACAGGACCTACACGTTCCACAGTGAGAAGTGCAGAAGTTCCAAATTTGCCCCTTTAAAGTAGAACAGTTCAGGTTGTGGGAGTAGCGAACAAGTATTTGACGAACCTGATTACAGGTCCAGTTCACGTTGAGATTGGCAACTTTCAGGGATTGCACAAATTTGTAGTCTGCGATTCAAGTCCAGTATCCCTACTTGGAAGAGACTTGTTCTGTAAAACAAAGTGTTCTATTATTTGTTCAAATGATGGTTTGAGGTCCAGACAAATAGTGGTGACGAAGATGACCAGCCCCAGAGCTGGAAGGTGAGACTACGAATGAGGAGTACCCTCTAATTGAATTTTTCACAGTGTTCACAGTGAAAGAGCTTCATCCTGATTTGCAGGGAACGATTAAAGAGGAAGAGTGGGATTTGACAGGAAAAGAAGTAGGTTTGATAAAGGGAGTTGAACCAATTAAAGTTACTGTGAAGCCGAATGCAGTTTTCCCTCAACTTCCGCAGTACCACATGCCGCAAGATGTCCTTATGAAGGTTGCCCAGATAATTGCTGACTTTGTAAAGCAAAGGGTTTTGAAGGAAGTATTGAGCAGTCCATGTAATTCACCAATAATGGGTTTGCAAAAGCCCTGTGGGAAAGTTTGAATTGTCCAGGATTTGAGAAAAACAAATGAGATTGTGGTCAAATGTTGTCCCGTGGTGCCAAATGCAGATGTGATAATGTTTTAGATTCCATATGATGCTGAGTGGTTCACTGTCATTGATCTGTCGCAAGCCTTCTTTTCCGTGACCCTTCATGAGGATAGCCAATTTCTCTTTTGTTTCAAATTCCTGGATCAAGCTTATTGCTGGTGCAGAATTCCTCAGGGTTTTCAGAGTCACCTTCCATATTTAATCAGATCTTGGAAAATAATTTGGAGTCATTGGAATTGCCTTTCCAATTGACCTTGGTGCAGTACATTGATGACTTGCTGATTGTGACCAAAACAAGGGATGGGTGCAAGTATGATACAATTGCCCTCCTGAACCATTTGGGAAAGAATGGTCACAAAATGTCTCCACTTAAATTGCAGTACTGTCAAAAAGTGCTGAAATATGTGGGTCACCAGATTGAGAAGGGTTCAAGAAGGGTAGACAGAGAAAGGATTACAGTCATAATGCAGATAAATCCCCCGACCACACAGAGAGATGTCAGGATGCATATTTGTTTTCCTTTCTAGGTACCAACTGCACTGTTTTGATAGAGCCATAGATAGATGTTTTTCCAAATTTGCTTTACTAAATTGTTTGCATAAAGCCCAACATGCTGATGCCAATCTGGTGTTAGTTAAGGATCCTCACTAATATAATGATGCTAACAAGGAATAATGCTTGATGAATTTCTCTGCTGAATTTGAATGTATATAATTACTTTGACAAAGTTTACTTTATTATTAATTTGCACTATAACCTTAGAATATGTTGTAGTTCAAGCTTTGATTAGATTACGTTTCTTCTGCCGCTTTGGACAGCCAGTATTGTTTTTGTATGTGTTTCATTTGATATTGAGATTAATCTACATGAACTTAGCATTGTTAATATAGGGAAATAAATATTCTAAATTTTAATAAAAGGTGTGGTTATTCATGACTGAAAGGTCCCCCCCTCACCTTGAGACCCTCACGGGTGAGTAGCGCGGTCTATACATTTTTTTGATTTGATTTGATTTGAAAGGTCATGGTGTGTGGCAATTACTCACTCTATTGATTATTGATGTGATTGATTGTTGGTGATTATTGATATTGTGCATTGGTTATTGATTATGCACTGGAGCTATGGTAAGAACATCTTAATTGCGGGTCAAAAGGTTAATTGACCTATTCGTGTCTCCCTGTAAGTTTACTTATTAAGGTCAGATGCGCTAACACAGTCTAGTGCATACATCATGAAAAATATCAAAATGTTCCTTTATGATTTAGAAAAACACTAGAATGTTTTCCTAGAAACATCTGATATTTTCTTCTGTCTTTGAAGATATAATACCTTTCTCATTGAAAAACAGACACTGCTGATGGAAGGCCAAACAACATCCTCTTGTACCAAAATATCACACATTGAGTTATAAATGCAGTCAGAGCCCTGATTCTTCTTCAACCTGATTATAGGCATTACGTGAGCTAAGAGCTGAAAAAAGGGTTGCTCCATCTAGACAAAAAATGATTTCATTAATTTTGGCAGAGGATGTTTGCCATTTATAATCAGCCATTCAAAGTTGCAAGGTGGACACACAGAGGCAAGTCTCCATTGCTTTTCTCAGCCAATAACACAAATATAGCTCAATCTGAGGATTATGTCTCTTCACTGATGTTACCCTTCTGTACATTGTCTAATAATATCTGCTACTCTTTATGAACACTAATAGGAACACCTCTTTCTTTTTCCTCATTAAAACTGTGCTTCTCTCAACTTTACTCAGTGTATAAATACTTTAAATATTTCTAATTTCTTGTTGAATACAAATGGAAACTGATTCCGTAGGAGGGTACTCTCATCAGGTCCCATGCTGGACAGAAAAGGGTCCTGTGCACATGGATTAAGCATGATTTCCAGTAATCTCTGGTCCATTTTAGAAAGTGCACACCTTTAAGTGTGTTATTAATTTCAATCCATATGGTTCTTTTTTAAAGTACACAGTTGTTCCAAAATACTCACTACAGTTTATCCTCCTCTCATCAAATATCACTATCTTAACATCAGGAGAAAGTAGTTGCCCAACTTTGGACCTGATTTAGAACTCAGCCGATGGGTTAATCTGTCACAACAGTGATGGATATCCCATCTGCCGAAATCTAAATCTTATAGGTGTTGTAGTTTGACTCTTGCTCTAGGCAAGACTGCTGGTTTAAGGATGACAGTACTTATGCTTTTGGGCCACTATGCCAATCCTACAACAAGTCGCAACAGTCGTCCCAACCCTCCACGCTCACAAGCAGCACTTCACCAAAAACCCAAACAGTAAAACATGACTTTTGGCAGCCTTTACACATGGACTCAAGAATGTAACATCTCAGGGAGTGTCGTAGTTAAATGGAGGATACCCCTTTCTCACATTAACAACATGTCTCAATCAAACACAGGCAATGAAGGAGATGCAATAAGGCTGCAATAGGTTTTATTTAACAAAACTGCAATCTACGATAAGTTGCATGGGCTGCAATGGTTAGTATAATGAGTAATGCAAGAAACAGAATGGTAAAGACAAGACTCATTAATACAAAGACCCCCACCATCTTGCAATGACATGAAATGACATGAGATGTGAAACATGTCCTAATACCCTAATGGCATGTACCTAATCTCTAACCTTAAAGAGAGCTAGGTGTGTTAAACCTAATCTGCCAATACCATGTCAATGAGACAAGCCCCCCAACCCTTGTTACCTTGGAATGAGGTCTCTAGCTCAGACTCCGTAAGAACACGAAGACTGGGTCAGCATCACGGCGATGTGCAGCACCGATAGCAGCTATGGCATCAGGTTGGAATCCCTCTGATTATCTGTCTAAGTGAGGTGCATTTCTACAGACCTGCTTGGACCCCTAACGTAGGTCTGTTCCCAAACAATAGATAACAAAACATGCTTGGGACGGTAATTTATATAAACAATTCCCTCGAAGGCGTGAAGAGGCAAAGTACTTAATGTGAACACCTACAGTTTGTTATCTTTGTCGCTTGATACTGACGCCTTAGCGCGGCGGCACTGATAATGTGCAACTAAAACATTGGCCTAACTAGAAACAAGGCAGCCATCTTAAAAGATATAATTAAATAAATACGCTAAAGCAGAGCAAGCTTAGTAGGGTAAAAGTCACTAGGTGACGGGGGCACGAGTCTGCAAGCCAAAGTCTAAGCTAATTCCTGTTTCCCATAAAAAAAACTAGGATTCACTACATAGGATAGAATGGGACTTAGATTTCGGCAGATGAGATATCTGTCACCGTTGTGGTAGAGTAATCCATCTGCCAAGTTCTAAATCAGGCACTCAGTGTGTAAGCAAACTATGAAAACGTGCTTTTGTAATGATGGTTCAACGAGGATCTGAGCGTACATCCAAAACAATAAGTGTACACATGGGACGTGTAACAAATCCATCATCCTCAATGCAATTGAAACTTTGAAAAACCACCATATTCTTGGGCTCTTGAACAGCATCATGACTTTTCCCAAAATTAGGATTCATTACCTGAAGCAGCCCTTCAGTAAATGACTGATGATGACCTGAAAAACGGTTTGTCAATATACAAGTTGCTGAGTGCACACTAAATTCTGTTATAAGTACATACATTGGAACATGTTCTGCTGGAATTTGGGGTTTGTAGTAACTGGCCCCAAGTAGAAGCCTCAAATTTTCTGCTCTTTGGTTTGGGAACAGATTTAGAGTACAGCAAGATATGAGTACTAGCTAATACTTTTAATCATTTGATTACCACTAGTGAAGTATTTTATTTCCGCAGAGACATTTTGCGTAGAGAAAGTTTTCCTCAAACCACTGTAACTGACAATCAGGTTTGTCTTTTCTCCCAGGAAACATCTTATTCCCTTTGTCTTCATAATATTGATCATATCAGAACTACAATCTATGACCCACTGTACAATGCACAAGTTGAGCATTTTAAGGGATATTTCAAGGAAAACGTATATCTGGCTATTCAGGTCAGAATTCCATTGATTCGAGTTATCAGGGAAAGCATATGTATGGGAAGCCGTTCATTTCAAAATTACAGCTCCCCATATTGGACACCTCCTGAAATGCATAGCGTGCTGCAAAATGAATATGACACACACCAGAATTGATGTACTATATGTCAAAATAATTATGATACCTGGCAGAGTGAATCTGAATTGAACCAAAACAAATATGAAACCTGGCAGAATTAATATGCTACTTAGCGATTAATATGAATAACGCACACACCAAATTGAATAAGAAATATATTGTAATATATATAAATCATACTGAAATTAATATGGCCTTCACTGTAAACAATAAAGCAATCACTGAAACGAATACAATATTAACCAAAAAGAATGGGGCATTTCTTAAAATGATTGACTTATGCCAAGAGAAATATGACATACATTGAAATTAATATGGCAGATTCAAAATAATATAAAGTATTGAAATGAATATATTATATTCTGAAAAGAAAACAATGCACATTGAAACTAATACAATGTACATTGAAATGAATATTAAACATGTTGCAATTAATTTGAATTGTGTTGAAATCAATATTACCGAGATGGCAATGAATATGAAACAGACAGAAATGAATAGGAGATGATTGAAAATGAATATGGCTTGTGTTGAAATTAATGCAATCCCATTGAGTTGAAGTTGACATGCCTTCAAATGAGTATGACCACAGATATGATTCATGTTAAAATTAAGATGTGTTAATATGAATGAAGCATCGATTGAAAGAAGTATGACACATGCTAAGATGAATATGACATGCATTGAAACAAATATGAGCTCCACCGAAATGAATTCAACATGTCTTAAACTGAATATGACCAATGCTGAAATTAAAATGAAACTTGTCAAAATTAATATGTTATGCTTTGAAATTGATATGATACACAGCAAAATAAATACTGAAATTAATATGACCTAGGTTGAAAGGGATATGACATGTGTGAAAATTATTATGACAAGTGTTAAGGTGAATATGACATCAATTGAAATGAATGACATTCATAGAGAGGAATATGACACATGTCAAGATGAATATGAGCCACTTTGAAATGAATATGACACCTGGTGAAATTAATATGGCCCATATCAAAAGTAATATGACATTCTGTAGCATGAATATCACACTTTTTTAAATGAAAATGTAACAGTGAGATAAATGTAACATGCTTTGAAATAAATTAGGCAAATATTGAAATGAACACAAGCCATGTTTAAATGAATACGACTGCTGTTTGAATGAATATGGCTTGCTCTGAACTTATGTTTATTTGCTTTAAAATTAATAATATGCATTGAAATCAATGTTACATATTCACAAAGGGTCTCATTACGAGTTTGGCAGTTTGTGCACCACCATGGCGGCGGTGTGACCGCCATCTGCTTGGCAGTCAGACCACAGTATTACGATGCTGGCAGTCCCATAGGTAAAGACTCCCGCAGTCCCGCCAGCACCTCCAGGCAGCGCAGACCACCGCGGTGGCGGGACAGGCCAAAAAGGCCGACGGAGCCAGTGTTTCGGATGGAAACATTATGATGTTGTCTACCGCCAGCATTACCTTGGCAGTCCAACCACCACACCCCAGCAGGTGGAAACGGAAAGCATAAAGGAAGCAACTCACCTGCAGACAATGTTACATGACCTGTGCTGCCATGGAGCATATCACGCACATGTCCTGCCGCAGGTGCTGCTCTTCGATGGACCCGCACAGCACCCACATTGCAACACAATGGAAGGTCAATGGGATGCACAATAGGTTGTGAAACAAATATCCAAAGCTCACAATGCAAACAATATCTGCATAATAGTGATGGTGACATCGGGAGCATTCATGGACACATTTCACTTTGCACATGCACCTAAAGCAGCATTTGCAGAGGAACTGACCATTCATGTATCTCAGGGACAAACAATATTTGAGCCAAGTGATATGCCTAGCTGCCAAATGTGTAAGCGCAAGTCAAGAAAGCACATACAACGGCAAGAGCATGGTCCAAACATCTAGATGATGTAGCTGTAAGGTAAACACATCAAAGTGGACACATGGTCAGTCAAATCCAAAGGAAGCTACCACAATTTAACACCCTCCATGTGTGGACAAACAAAACTCTAGCTCCCGCACATGAGACGAAAGTACAATCTATATCAGGGGACAAATCTACACCATACATGCTGACATTGGCCAACACAAAATGAAATACTTACCCTAGCAAGCATAACACAATGCAATGAAACCCCAATTGGATCAACACCCACATATCCATACAGTGAACCTCTACCCTTGTCTTGGGTGACCAACACTTCCCACAAAGTCAGATATTGAAAAACAACAGCAAATGTGGTGGATGTGTCTGTGGGTATTGTGGTGGTGTCTGAGGTTATGGTGACTGAGGTGTGTGGGGCTGTGGGTTGTGAGCTGTTGTAGGAGGCTGGCCTGGCTTGTAGTGGGTACCTTAGGTACTTACACCTTATACCAGGTCCAGTTATCCCTTATTAGTGAAATGTGGTAGTGTTCTAGCAGCTTAGGCTGATAGAGGTAGCTGTACCAGAGCAGCTTAGGCTGAACTAGGAGAGATGCAAAGCTCCTGCAATACCACTTACAGTTACACAGTACTTATACACAATAAAAGACAATACTCAGTGTTACCAAAAATAAAGGTACTTTATTTTAGTGATACAAGGCCAAAATTATCTTAGAGGCAATACTCCTTCTGGAGGTAAGTATTATACACAATATATACACTAGACACTAAAATCAGGTAAGTAAATAGTCATAGGATAGTGCAAACAATAGAAAATACCATAGAATGCAATAGGAAGAAATAGGACTTGGGGCAACACAAACCATACACTAAGAAAGTGGAAGGGGAATCACAAATTCCCCCCGAGACACGTATAGTGTGTAGAGGGGTGCTGGGAGTGTATGAAAACCACAAAGGTTGGTAAAATACCCCACCCCAGAGCCCAGGAAAGTAGGAGTAAAGTACTGCAAGTTTACTCAGGACACACTAAAAGTCGTGAATAGAGTTATTGCAAGAACCAAGCAAGACTGCAATCAACAAATGGTGGATTCCTGGACCTGAAGACCTGTAAAGAGAGGAGACCAAGTCCAGAAGTCGCAGAAAGGACAGGAGCCCCTACCAACCTAGAAGATGGTCCAAAAGAGGATTCTCAGGTTGAAAGAAGTCTGCAGAAGAGCACCAAAGAAGATGGCTGTCGTTTCCTGCATGATGCAAAGGATATCCCACGTAGAGATGTTGGATGCAGGTGAGTTGTTGCGCTAGATTAGTCCAACAAGCCTTGGTTCAAGCAATGTCGTGAATTGTGTCAAAATGGCGCTGCCTGGACCCAGGAGGGACCTGGAGGCTTCAACTCAGGAGGGAACCCACAGATGACCAGGCAGCATCCACAGAGGTCCCAGGACACAGGGATGAAGAAGGTGCAAATTCTAGTTGCTGCAGCACTACAAAAGAAGGTCCAACGCCACCGGAGAATAACTCAGCGAGTTGAGCATTGCAGGATAGAATGCTGGGGACCTGGGCCAGGTTGTCTGTGCATGAAGGAATTTTGCAAATAGTGCACAGAGGTCTCAGGAGGTGAAGAAGACGCAGTACACAGGGGTACCATCGCTATCAGGGATGGCAAGGCCTTACCTCCTCCAAATTGCATCAGCAGGACCTCAGGACGGCCTATGTCGATGGGGTCCACCCTATGTGTCCTTAGGAGCACGCTCGTCACTGATAGAGGAGTCCAAGGGTACCAGTCATTGTCTTGGAAGGTGCCTGCGTGAGCAGGGGAGTGACTCCATCACCCCACGGGAGATTTCTTCAGTCCTTCTGGTGCAGGATGAAGACAGGGAGTCCCCAGAGTGTGCACACCGTGGAAACTGTTGCAGTTGCTGGCTGGAGCTGAAGTTGCTGAAGAAAGGTTTCCCCTTGTGGATACTTTGTTTGCGGTTACAGCGGTTCCTGGAGCAGGCTGCGGTTGATCCGAGGTCAGAGGATGAAGTAGTAGTTGCAGAGGATTACCGAAGGAAACTTGCAAGCAGAATCTGAAGAGAATCCACAGGAGAGACACTAAATAGCCCTGAGAGGGGCATTGGCTACCTTATCAGGCGGGGTCTCTGACGTCTCCTGCTGGCACTTGCTACTCAGAGTCCTCCAGAGTGCCCCCACACCTTGCAAAGCAAGATGGCTGAAGACTGGGACACACTGGAGAATCTCTGGGCACCAGCTCTGGGGTGGTGATGGACTGGGGAGTGGCCACTCCCCTTTCCTTTGTCCAGTTTCATGCCAGAGCAGGGGACAAGGGGTCCCTGAACCGATGTAGACTGGTTTATGCAAGGAGGGCACCACCTGTGCCCTGCAAAGCATTTCCAGAGGCTGGGGGAGGCTACCCCTCCCCAGCCTGTAACATCTATTTCCAAAGGGAGAGGGTGTAGCACCCTGCTCTCAGAGGAAATGCTTTGTTCTGCCTTCCTGGGATTGAGCTGCCCAGACCCCAGGAAGGCAGAACCCTGTCTGTGAGGTGGCGCAGCTGTAGCTGTAGTTCAAGCCTCAGAGAGCTGGTTTGGTAGTACTGGGGGTCCAAGCTGGAGCCCCCAGGATGCATGGAATTGGCTCCCCAATACCATATTTGAAATGGGGGGACAATTCCATGATCTTGACATGTTACATGACCTTATTCGGAGTTACCATTGTGAAGCTACGTATAGGTATTGACCTATATGTAGTGCACGTGTGTAATGGCGTCCCCGCACTCACAAAGCCCCAGGAAATGGCCCTGAACTATGTGGGGGCACCTTTGCTAGTGCAAGGCTGCCTTCACACTTAGTAACTTTGCACCTAACCTTCAGCAAGTGAAGGTTAGACATATAGGTGACTTATAAGTTACTTAAGTACAGTGAAAATGGCTGTGAAATAGTGTGTGCACTATTTCACATAGGCTGCAATGGGAGGCCTGTGCAAGGGTTTGTCTGAGCTCCCTATGGGTGGCAAATGAAATGCTGCAGCCCATATGGATCTCCTGGACCCCCAATGCCCTGGGTACCTAGGTACCATATACTAGGTACTTATAAAGGGGGTCCAGTGTGCCAATTGAAATTGGTAAATGAAGTCACTAGCCTACAGTGACAAATTTAAAAGCAGAGAGAGCATAAGCACTGAGGTTCTGATTAGCAGAGCCTCAGTGACACAATCAAGCACTAAACAAACACACACATTAGGCCATAAACTATGAGCACTGGGGTCCTGACCAGCAGGATCCCAGTGAGACAGGCAAAAACATTCTGACATACAGGTAAAAATGGGGGTAACATGCCAAGAAAGATGGTACTTTCCTACAGCAGTATTTCATTATCAGGACATGTAAAATACCCCAGTATATGTCCTACCTTTTAAATACACTGCACCCTGGTCATGGGGCTGCCTTGGGCCTACCTTGGGGGTACCTTACATGTAGTAAAAGGGAAGGTTTGGGCCTGGCAAGTGGGTGCACTTGCAGGTTGAAATGGCAGTTTAAAACGACACACAGACACTGCAGTAGCAGGTCTGAAACATATTTACAGGGCTACTCATGTGGGTGGCACAATCAGTGCTGCAGGCCCAATAGTAGCATTTGATTTACAGGTCCTGGGCACACATGTTGCACTATACTAGGGGCTTACTGGTAAAACAAATAGACCAATCATGGATAAACCAATCATCAGGTCAATTTAGACAGAGAGCACTTGCACTTTAGCACTGGTCAGGAGTGGTAAAGTGTTTAGGGTCCGAAAGCCGGCAAAAACTAAATGTAGCACATTGTCGAAAACATATATTTATTTTAAATAATTAATTTGTGTTCATATCATATCCTTTCTGAATATGTAATATTAATTTCAATATGTATTGTTAATTTTAAAGCAAATCAACATCGATTCAAGGCAAGCCATATTTAAACAGTGAGCATTTTAATTTACACATGGCTTGTGTTCATTTCGATATGTGCTTTATTCATCTCAAAGCATGCTATATTTATCTCCTATAGTTTCATATCCATTTTAATAAGTGTCATATTAATTTTAATGAATGGCATATTAATTTTGATATGGGTCATATCAACTTCATCAGATGTCATATTCATTTGAAAATGGTTCTAATAAATCTTAACATGTGTCATATTGCTTTAAATTAATGGTATATTCGTGTCAGTGGATGTCATATTCATCTTAACACCTGACATTATAATTTTAACATGGGTCATATCCATTTCAACACAGGTCAAATTTATTTCAATATATGCAATATTCATGTCAATATGTATCATGTTGATTTCAAAGCATAACATTAATTTTGACAAGTTTCATTTTAATGTCAGCATTGGTCATATCCAGTTTAAGGCATATTGAATTAATTTCAAAAGGGCTCATATTAATTTCATGTCATATTCAACTTAGCAGGTACCATATTCCTTTCAATGGATGTCTTATTCACATTAACGCATGATATTGATTTTAACATGATTCATACCATTTGCAACACATATCATAATCATGTCAATGCGTGTCATATTACTTTCAATGCAAACCATATTAATTTTTTTATAAATGTAATGTTCATTGCACATTATATTCCTTTCAGAATAATGCATTTTAATTTCAGTACCTTATATTCATTTCAAGCTGCCATATTCATTCCAGTGTGTGTCATATTCCTCTTGGCATATGTCAGTCATTTCAAGAAATGTCGCATACTTTTTGACAAATATTGTATGTGTTTCAGTGATTGCTTTATTATTTACAGTGAGGGCCATATTTATTTCAGTGTGATTGATATATATTTCAGTATAGCTCTTATTCAATTCTGAGTGTGAGTTATTCATAATAATCACTAAGTAGCATATTCACTTTGCCTGGTTTCATATTTGTTTTGGTTCAAGTCAGATTCACTTTGCCAGGTATCATATTTATTTTGACACATAGTACATTCATTCTGGTGTATATCATATTCATTTTGCAACACGCTATGCATTCCAGACGGTGTCCTATATAGGGAGCTGTAATTTTGACGTGGACGGCTTTCCATACATATGGGTCTATGGAATATCTGGTAATTCTACCAGCGTAGTTCATCCTTTCTACTTATTCTAAGGATTGTTCCACGTATATGAGGTATACACCTTGTGGCTCAAATGTATTTACCCTGGTGAACGTGGGAAGATCAAGCCCTTAGATATGAAGAGTATAGTAGGAAGAGTATATTCCAAAAAATGAAAGTCAAAGCAAACCTATGTCTCTGTTCACCTTTTCTGTTTTTCTGTTACCCACACATGTTGAAAACGGGGAAAAAGTACTGTAGACCTATCTGTGTTGCTAACGTTAACAAGAGAAGTGTAATCACCCAAGATAGTAAATGCTGGAGTGTGAGGTTTTGTCCAAGTGTGTGAAAAGTTAGGTTTGTGATGTGCCTGGGGAAGATACTGATGGTTCGCAGCAGTGGTAACAGGGAATATTTCACCCCTGACATTGCCGCTCGCGATTTTTCTTCAGGCGGTGGGTTTTCTTATAGTGCTGTTTGCACTGCGGCTCCTCCTGAATCTGAGTTCCAAATGCCCTTATTATCCATGGATTCTGCTTGTGAAAATGTTACTACTACTGAACACGTCAAGAACTGTCCTCGAAGTAGATCTTCCTCCTGGAGAATTTTGTGAAAACGAATTTTCATTCATTGTTTTTTTTTTGCTTTGCATATTTTCTTCTTTCATTTGTTTAAAGGACAAGGGTCTTATTTGCCATTGTCGCTTCCCCATGTTTTCCTTCCCTACCTTCTTTCCCTCGCTTTTTTATCCTAGTTAAAGAGGCTTAGAACGATTACTCCGAACGTTCTGTGGTGGTGGTTGTAACAGCATTCAATGCTTTTGTGGACGCCTGCCACAAGTGGTTGATTGTACAAAATAAATGTGCTCTTTGTATTCAAGACCTCTGATTCTACACCCTTACTTCACTGTCTCCTGGCAAAATTGATTGCATTGCCCATACACATTGCATAATTAGGCCAATTAATAGGTTCCCTCAGCCACTTTAATGACAGAAGGCCTTATTTAGAGTTTGGTGGCAGGCAGGGCTGCCATTACTCAGAACTGCCCCGCGCCACCAAATCCATTGTTTTCCTGCTCGTTTAAAATTGGGTGAAGCAGCAGGTTTACACCAGAGGAGCCTCCACTAGGTCCACATTGTAAATCTCTAACCTCACAGTGTATCTGCCAAGGGACCACCAGGTCACAGTGACAGTCATGACAGGGCAGGACAAATTCAAATTGGCCCTCATATACAGCAGGAAAAGACGCTGCATGTTATGGCCATTTGCTTTTTATTTTTCTAAGCAACAAATATTGCCATGTGGTCAATTTAAACAAAGTGCCTTCAGTGCTGTGAAGGGAGCTAGGTCGGGATTACTGAACAGGGTGGTTGGATGTCAGGCAAGGCCAGGGCCTATTTAGAGCAGCTATTTGGAGCCTTGCCTATTTAGGATGGCAGTAAGGGTTTAAATGAGGACAATTGTTATTTAAGTATACATCGAAATTTTATAATTGGTGGTGAAGGTCCAGCTATATTCCACAAACAATTGGCCTTCATTCAGGGAACTCTCAAAGGAGCTCTCTGTGAAGGCATGCTGTTTATATCGAACTGTGCATCTCTACAACTCATATTTAATATAGGTATCTGTTACTTTGACAACAATTGGGAGCATTTAAACTGAAAGCTCTTATATATCCTAGGGAGTCCTATAGTAATTGAGAGCCACACAGGAGATAGACTGTCTTGCTCTTGTCTGGCAGCTTTGTCTCATTTGAAGGGAATAGATATGTCTGAATACTGTTAGGAACCCTCACGGGGAGTATTGTGACTTCAATGATCAGCCTCTATCCCGTAGATGATTTCCTTTAAAATGGCCCTCCAGTGCAGAGAAAAAATACAGTTCTCTTTAAATAGTTCTTGCAAGGACACTCTCTAAATAAACTATACTCAGCAGGCACAGAGAGTGTAACACTTCTTTATTTTAGGCGTCAAGAAACGGAGCCGACAGCAAGCGTGACCAGATCTTTGGAGAGTCGGCAGGAAACTGACTCAAACGATACTCAGTCTACACAGGTAAGCTTCCATAGTTCAAAGCAAAATACAGCTTGCATATCATTAGAATAGCACCACTTTAGCGCTGCCTTAGTGTAATTTTTTACACTAATGTTGCCTTTTTTCCACACCATGGCCCATATTTATACTTTTTTAGCGCTGCATTTGCGTCATTTTGTGATGCAAAAGCGGCGCAAACTTGCAAAATACAATTGTATTTTGTACGTTTGCGCCGTTTTTTCATCAAAAAGCAGCGCAAATGCGGCGCAAAAAAAGTATAAATATGGGCCTATATTTACAAAGTGGCGCAATGCATGCATTGAGCCACTTTGTAACCCCTTGCACCACATTATGCTTGTGCAGGCACAATGTATGCAAGGGGGGTGCTCCTCTAATTGGGGGGGGGGGAGGAGGTGTGAAAAATTGGCGCAAAGAACTCTGAAATATTTCTATGCGTCATTTTTTTCTGCATTTTTAAGGCCTGCTCAGAAACGCTGATGCTATTTCCCCCTACCCTGTGCCATGGTGAGCCGTATTTTAAATACGGCACACACATGGTGGCGGTAGTGGGACACTAGAGGACCCCAAGGAAAGTGGTGCTGCACTAGGTGCCTCGCCACTTTTCTTAAATCTGCCACAACAAGTTCTAATATGGAATGCTCACGGAACCGCTGCCATGTATCACAGGCAAATACACGTGCAGAAACCTTACACAGCACGAGAGCAGCAAAACCCTAAGCTAACTGCAATAGCATGTACAACAATAGTTCTGCATTTCTAACAGTCACCAACAATTAGCATTCTAGAATGTATTTTTGATGACATCTGCAGGGGTTTTGAAATTTGGTGGGACATCATTCACTGGTTGGCCGTTTCAGTGAATCCAATGTGCTATTATACCATATGTGATGGTTATGACCATAGGATTTTATAGATTCACACAAGTGAGATTAATTAAGGTTGCCCAATTAGTTTCATCTTCAAAGCCCATGAAGGCATTGCTTTTGATATCACTAGAATTATTAACTATTAATTGTTTTACTATATGTAACAGTTTTGATAGATGTTGACATATTAACGTAAGAGTGTCATGATCACTCTTAAACATACACATTAAAGGGCTGACCCACAAACTGCATTTTATAGTACATAAAGAAGGGCTACAAAATGCTATTCACAAATATATGTGTGGGAATGTCCTCCTCCACATCTCCTATCTTTTCTATGGGGATTTCTCCAAACATGTAGGTTGAATGCTTAGTAGTAAATGTGGGAGAGACTGGGGTAATAGTGGGAAAAAGGGGAATATTTATTGCAAAATGTGAGGAATATAGGGTAAAGTAAGGGTGTGTGACAGAGGGATGGATTACTGCTAACAACCATCCACAAAGGAGTAAGCACATTGCTATTCACAAACTACACTTCTGAAATTCCTACCACCCTAAAAGTGACAAAAGAGTAGTATATGTAATCCAGCACAGCCTTAAAATAAATCAGGCACTCCACATGGCAGCTCAAAGATACGAAAACACACTCCTTTAAAGTTTTCACAGTAATATCAAGATTTCAGTGGATTATAACTGATGATTTAATTTATCACGTTGGCATTAGATTTTATGTTGCTCAATAATTTTTACAAGTCCATGTAATGATTTTGGGTCAACGCACTGTTTTCCTTTTATGTTCCTCATAAAGCTATTAGTCACATGAGGCATGTTTTGTATATATGGCTGAGAAAAATATGGCTTCTTACTGTGAACAAGGCCAAGCAAGGCCAAAACGCATAGATGAGTGTTTGCCAATAAACCACAGTTTGGAAAGCATTCCATGAGTGCAACCTTTGCACTTAGTAGCTGGCCCCAATTAGTTGCATCAGCATTTCTGCAATTTACTTTGGGTATGGATTTAGAGTGCGGTAAAATATAAGAGTACTAGCTCCTACTTTTAATTATTTGATTACCACTAACAAAGTTTTTGATTTTCTGAGGAAAGTTTTCAGACATGGTTTCCCTCAAAAATTGTAACTGACAATGGTGTTAATTTTTTCTCACTGGAAACATCTGATTTCCTTCATCTGCACAACATTGATCATAACAGAACTGCACTCTATGACCCACAGTACAATGCACAAGTTGAGCATTTTAACAGATATTTGAAGGAAAGCATATATCTGGCTATTCAAGTCAGTAGTCCATTGATTAACAGGATCAGGGAAACGATATGGGCCTAGAGGATATATCCTAATTGTGCCACAGGAGTTTATCCTTTCTAATTATTCTGAGGAGTGCTCCACACATCCAATGTATGCATCTGGTGGCTCAATCCATATGCCCAAGTGAAAGTGGGAAGATAAATCCTTACATATGAAGGTTATAATAGACAGAGTACATTTTTAAAAAATGGAAGTCAAAGCAACTCTATGACTCTGCATATGGGAAATAACTCAGCTACCAGACATGTTGAAAAAGGGAACACCACATACACTAAACATATAGTTATAGATAGGAAGAATTTCTATGGGAAGAGTGTTTTTTTGTATTTGTTATGCAGTTAGCTCTGGTGCCAACTCATGACCCTTTACAGAACTTTCCCACACAAATGTTCATTCACACAAGCTCCTACCTAAAAGGTTTTTGTGTGATTCATCAACTGAAGGCTGAGAAAATAGGACGCGGGCTCCAAAATTAATTTTCCCCATGCAGTTTACCATGGGAATGTTAGGCAGTGATACAGAAAAACAGCTGAACAGACTGCACCAAATTTGGGAGAAAGCTAGATCTTTACTCAAAAGCATGCTTTTTGTGACTTGGTGTAGATCAGTTCAGCTGTTTTTGAGAAATTAAGGTTCCAAATTTAGTGATATTTTGACCACTGGTCTTGTGGGAGTCCTGCAGTACCTCGAAAGAAAAAATAGAACATTCTGATTGGAGGAGATGGGTTTTTCCCCATTGATCATCTTGATACCTTGGGGCCAATGCTGATCCTGCAGGACCGAGTGACTGACTGGTTGGCCACAACATTATCAGAGATATTGCGGCACCATCACAAGACACGGGACCTCCGTCTCTGTGTCCTGAAACAAAAAATAATAATAAGATACTAGGGGAGAGGGTAGTGGTAGTCTAACCACAACAATGCATAGCCTATGTCTTGTATAGAAGTCTTCAAGAGGAGCTCACATCCTCCATGCACCTATGCCCCCTTATGTAGCCAAACCCCTGTGTAGATCTCTCCAGGTAGAGGCTAGTCACTCCAGGCTCCCAAGCCCCATTAGATGGCCAAGCACCTATTACACACAGTTTTTGCCCTGTTTACAGCTCTTCATTGAGAGCTCATTCCAATCACCCACCAAAGCTCCAGTACGTAACCAAGTCCCAAATATGCACAGCCTTCGAATTGTGCACAACTCTTCTTGGAGAGGCCACTCACTCAAGCCCCGTTAGACAGCGAAGCACCTAGTATTCATAGACTTCTCCCCGTGTATAGCTCTTCATGGAGAGACCAATGTCCAAACAATCAAGCTCCATTATATGACCAAGCCACTACTACACACAGTCTTCACCATGTATACAGCTCTTTACGGAGAGGAGTCCCTCCAGACGTCCAAGCCTTATTTGGTGACCAAGTCCATCCTATACACAGTCTTTACCCTGTGCAGATCTCTTTAAGGATAGACCAGTCAATCCAGTCCTCCAAGCCCCGTTGCATGGCCAAGCTCCTATTACGCACAAACTTCCCCTGTGCATGGCTCTTCATGGAGGGTCCACTCCCTGCACATACCCAATCACCATAATGAGGCCAAGCCCCTATTACTTGCAGGCTTCACCCAGTGTAGGGCTCTTTCTGAAGAGGCCAGTCCCTCCAGACAACCAAGCCCCATTAGGTGCACAACCTTCACCCTGCACACAGCTGTTCATTGGGAGTTCAGTTCCTTCAGACACTGAAGCACCATTAGCTAGCCAAGCATCAAATATGCATAGCCTTCGCCCTCTGCGATGGTCTTCAAAGAGTGTTCAGTCAGTCCAGACAGCCAAGCCCCTACGAGGCACAGCCCTTTTTGTGCAGAGCTCTGCACGAAGCCCTTACTCCCTCCAGCCACTCAAGCCACATTGGATGGCCATGCCCCTGCTATGCACAGTCTTTGCCCTGTGCACACCTCTTCATGCAGAAGCCAGTCCCTGCAGACACCAAGCCCCATTAAGGCCCATTAAGTGGCCAAGCCCCTACTACACACTATCTTTGTCCTGTACACAGCTGTTCACACAGAGTGTACTCCCATTAGACACTCAAGCCTTGTTAGGTGGCCAATCGACTAGTAAGTACAGCCTTCACCCTGTACGCAGTTGTTCATGGAGAATGTTGTACTATATTTATATTCCATTTGCCACGGGTTACAATGGTTATAAAAATCTCTCTTTGTTGTTATAGAGTCTTAGGTGCAGTACAGGTTTATAACGTTTTTACAGAGATTCAGATTTACTCAGAATTGGCACAATATGGAGCACCATATGAAGTTGCTATGGTACATTGCAACTTGAGAGAGCAGATTTGTGCTACAGCTATGAAGAAATGGCAGAGTTGTGATATCTCAATGTGCAAACACACTTTGTACAGGATTATGTCACTACAGGCATCCTTGATCTATAGTGCAAGGGTGTCTACCTTATGCTCAAACTAGACTTTAAGGCTATTTCCTCAATGTAAATGTACTGCACAATGCAGCACACAGGCAAAAAGGAAAAACAAAGACAACTTAAAGGATATTTTCGTTATTCCAGTCTCAGGGATACATAGGATTTGGTGCAAATTAATATATCTACAAGTGTATGCATCTGAGGATCCTACAATGCAGACACCCTTGCACTATGACTCAATTGTTCCTTCATTGGCGCTTGGCAGCCACCAGTACACTAGAGCTAGGAAATTGCAGGAATATGCTGTATAATATTAACTATGGTGAATATCTGCCTGTTCCCTTTCACTGAGCTCAGCAAGGTGACTTACTGCTTTACGCTGCGTGAAAAAAGGATAAATATAGGCCTTACTTTTTATTTTTATGTATAGACTGCTATAGCAGTTTATTATTATTCATTGACATAAGGAGACCTACATGACAAACATTATTTTTTTCTATTTTTGAACCAGAGAAGGTGGTCCTAAAAAGAACCTTTTGTTTGTAGATTTGTTGAGCTTTTAGAATGTTTTTGTATTTTTCTGGTGTTACAGCATCAAATTATCCCTGACAGATCTGCTTTACTTTATTTTACTGCACCTCCTGCAGTAAGTGACCACCTCCTGGTAAGCAGGATTGTGGTCTGACTGCCCCTGCAGAACTTGGGTGAGCACAATATCAATTAGGCCCAGTGGAGGGTCCTAATGTGGTGGATGCCTCTTATGCATCCCTTTTGTGCTTAAGCCTCACCAGCTGAGGTAGAGGTATGCTGCAGATGTGATTCCACATGCCAGAAGTCCTATGTGAATGTTGTTTATCAGTCCTTCTTGACACACGCTTGTTGCAGATCTGCAGATATTCCATATTACATGTTTTGAGGTGACATTTTTCTCCCCTGTGGTATATCAAATAATTGCCACACTAAAGACTCCTTGATGGCTTTAGGAGTCTCCACTTGCTGCTCTTCCACATCATCCTCTCTCTTTCTTTGATCCTGAAGCTATCCTTCAGGCCACAAAATGATTGCAAACATTGCAACAAAAGTTTGAGGACCTCTTACTTTTTGTTAAAAAAAAACCCACTCAAATTAACTGAAAAAATATATAGAAAGTGACGTTATAGTTAGGTGTAGGAGAAAGACATAACTTACATTATATAAAATCCTAGAAATTCACAGAAAAAAAAAACAAAGGTTTAAGGGATGTTATAGTTAGGTGAAAAACAAAGGTTAACAGGATGTTATAGTTAGGTGAAAAACAAAGGTTAAAGGTATGTTATAGTTAGGTGAAAATGTCAGTCATAATGTGATGTTCTAAGCCCAAAAAACACTGAAATTGGCCATTTATAGCTCAGCAAACTAACTATATCTTGCGCAACCACTATGCACTGCTTATGACCTCACATATTACAGTACTCAGGACATGTTCAATGACAGCATTTATTACATCCCTGAGCATGGCTAACAGATCATGACATATGGTTCAGTCCATTGATTAATCCATCACTTTGATTGGAATGCATGCCATCATCTTTCTCATGCTTAACAAGATTGTAGACAAGATAGGAAACGCTGAGCACACAAACCCCAACTCTCATGAAATTGATTATTGACCTGATTCAGGAGACACTTCAAGTTTAACATAACTACTGCATGAGACAACTTGGGGCTAGATGTATTAAAATCCCATTAGGCATTCCCTAAATAGCAAATTTTAAGAAATCAGTATTTAGCAAATGCAAAATTATATGTAACAAAATAGCGAATCCCTAATGGCAATTCCTACAGAATCGCTATCGCTATTAGGGAGTCACTATTTGAGAGTGCGATTCCATTTCTTTCTATGGCCCTGAAGGCTCATAGGTGCAAACGGTTTTGCATACCTAAATTGTGATTTCCTATGAGGAATTCGCAAAATTGGGAAGTTCAAAACCAAGGGGGCTGAGGGCCTAAGGCCCCCTTTGATGCACCACAAAAGTAATTTGTGCACATGTAAAGCGAACATGGAGGGGCATGAGTGTGCTACATGGCACTCTAGAAAAATGCATTTTTAATGCATTTTTTTAAATTGCACATGGTTTCCACCAACTTGGGGTTGGTGGTAACTGAATATCCTAAATGCCCATTTCACATTTAGGAAATACTTGTTACATGTGCTTAGGGAATCACTAATAGTGATTCCCTATTTGGAGTCGCAATATTAGAAAATTACAAAAAAATAGTGACTCCCTAAAATGGGACTGCCAATGCCTTTTATACATTTGGAAGGGCACGTTTCCATTCGCAAATTGTGGAATTTAGCGATTCACACAGTTTGTGTATGCAAAAACGTTTGATAGATGTGGCCCTTGGTTACTTCTCTGTGCATGAGAAAGATGAAGCAAAGTTTAAGAGCATATTTAAGAGCCCCTAATGCCACCAGAACATCACTTTTCATTACACTCTGGTAGTGCTAACCTCTGCTCCATATTTACAAGGAGGTGTAACGCCACTTTTTTGTGGCAGTACGCCTCCTTGTAAATATGACCCTCTCTAATATAGTTTTCTCCGTCAGTGGTGTGTGCAGAGGGTGTTGCTGGTGGCGTTCCACCACAACACCCATTTCTTTTGACACTGCCCCATATTTCAAGAAATCGTAAATCTGTGGCAGCGTAAATTCTGCTGCATCAGTGGTTATAGACTAAACTCCTTTAATAAGCCCAGTTCTTGCCACCAGATTTGAAGGTGTGATGGCACTTTTTTACTGCTCATCTATTATCTTGATGCACATCTTTCTTGTGGTTGTGATACAGTAGATAATGCACTTGCTGCATGTCATCTATGCATTTATTTATTTATTTTGGCTTTTACTTGTTTTTCTTTGTACGTGTATCATACTCAAACTCTCAACAATATGTTAACATGTTTTGCTCTTATGCTATTATGGACTGCCTTATGAAGATGTGTACATTTAGAAATAGTCACAAAGCAAAGTTGTGAACTCTGATTACACAAATGCAAAAAGTGCAAGCACCGCTTGTCAGATCAAATGATGGCTTCTGGCAACTTGTTCCTGTCAATATTAGGTTGTACTCGTTTTCACTATGGAGTGTGGGCTGAAATGTTGCACCACATGTGAAAGTTGGCTGGATCGAAAGAAGGGACAAGTCAACACAGAATTCACACTGTCGTCAGTCCTGACACTCGCATGGATCTCTAACGACCTGCAGATGTCTGAGGTGCTGGTCTGGGCCCAACATGAACTTGGCAACAGTTACAAAGAAATGGACATTTTCCATCAGTGATAAGCATCATGTGTCAGAGTTTTGACGGGATCACCCGTCACGGTAGAAAAAGAATAATATTCTCGAAATCCAGAACAAGATCATAATTTGAGTCGAAGAGGTGCAGGTTTTGGTGAAATATGCCAGAAATTTAGACAGTTGCACAATTAATTGCTCCTTTACAGCTTTACAAACTAACTCGCAGTCAGAGCAAGTCTCTTGAAAAGCTCCGCCAATTAGAATCTAATTAGTAACAGAACACTAGCAGTGCTCACATGCCACAGAAACAAGCATGTTCTACTCCAGGACTGGTGACAGATTGCTGGAGGCAAACCAGGAAACGGAGGCAAGAATGGCCAACCGCAGAGTGACTCAGGGACTATAACACGAGAACAGGATGAACAATTTATGTTTGGAGTCTTAAAATAAGAGTTCCTCTTTTGTGTCTGTCATACTCCATATAAGGTTGGTGTTGTCGGGCTGCTTTCTCATGTGAAGTGATTGAAGTGGAAGTTATATAGTGCACACCTAAAATTGGTATGGCCAGGTGAATCTGTACCATCAACGGCTGTGACAGACCATGAAATGTTTGCTTGAATGCCAGGGTGTTTGTGGCACTGAGACTTGTGAGACATGTCCAGTGTTGCGCATTATGGTCTGGGGTGTATCATTGATAAAAATTGTTGGATGGTGTCCAGTGTTGTGCATAATGGTGTGTGGTGTTTTAAGGAACATATAATTATTAAATGTTGCTGTATGATGTCTAGTGTGGTGCATGATGGACCTTAGTGTGTCATGTACAGTGATGTGGTTAAATGTTCTTGGTTTTTGTTGGGTGCTGTATATGATAGTCCGTAGTGTGTCATGGATCATACCATTTTAAAATGTTGTTTGATGATGTACATCATTGTGCGTGATGGACAGTGATGCGTTATGGCCTGTATCATTTCAAATGTGGTTGGATGGTGCCCAGTATTGTGCATGATGGGGGTGCTGTGCATGATGGGGTGCGTGCATCATTGATCAAGTGTCTGTTATCTTTCTAAAATTAACTTGGCAATAAAGTTCTTCAAAACAAAGTGCTACCTCACCTCGAAAGTCGTGTACGAAATCAATGAATATACCCTTTTAATGGGTGCACAACACATTTACCAGGCAGGCTCATCAGCTTATGTACTTCTTTGTAAGGGAGTTCAAAACTGCCCCAATTGTAAATTATGTTAACAGCTTATTTTCCCTCCCAGTGCGACCCTGGTTAGAAGGCGGGAATTATAATGTGCCTCCTGCTTCACAGGGTTCTCAGTCAGTCAGGGATCTTTATTCAGCAAATCTCAAGCTATAAAACCACAGTTAAACAGTACAAACATAAAACTACATAAAAAGGATACTAGAAACATGGTTAAAAATGAATCAATTTCAGTTCATAAGGTCACAAATATATAACAGAAACATTCATCATACGCCCTTGCACGAATACATTTTAACACTGCTATATAGCTATCCAACTCTCACAATTTTTTGGTAAATAAAGCAATGCAACTGCCTGCTCTAAGAAAAGGAAAAGCAAACTTTTTCTTTTTCTTTTTTAAATGCATTCCATTTTCCTTTAAGAAAAACGGGCTGCATTTCTAAAAAAAGAAACAATAATGCTTTATTTAAAAGCAGTCACATACATGGTGGTCTGCTGTCCCCAGCAAGCCACCATCCCTGTGAGTGCGGCCATTCCCAATGGGGTCACACATTGCGATCTATCTCATGAATATTCATGAGGTAGGCCATTTGCGACCCCATTGCGAATCACAAAAAGTGTAATACATCCGGTTTTGTCACTAGCAAATAGCGAGTCGCTAAGACTCGCAGTCTGCGAGTCGCAAATCGACCTTTGTACATGTGGCCCTTACTTCTTAGTTTGTCAAAGTTTGCCTGGTGAAGGCTACACTGTCTTTCCCTGAATGCATCTTTTACCATGGATGTCACAGTTGGTTTTATATCTTTCGGATTGGAATATAGGTCTGCAAAACCCAGGTAAACCTCCGTTAACATAAATAAAGCATGATGCAGGGCGCACAATTTTCCAGAACATCTTTTGACAGTGAAGCCCCTTTTTTACCCCAAATTCTAACCCATAGTAAAAGAGTGGCAAACTTAATTCTGTCCTCCAGGGGATACAGATCCACCTCAGAATGGCATATAAAAGAGGGAATGGCTTACGGAACAGCAAGAAGTCTTTTTAGGAACTTGTTTTCAACCTTCTCAAGAGGACTAGCAACTTTGTAACCCCACACCCGAGCTCCATGCAAAGCTAGAGAAGTGCACTTAGGGCCAGATGTAGCAAATGTTTGCAAGTCGCAAAAGGCTTGCAGCGCTATTTGTGACCCCGCAAAATGCAAAATGGGATGTTCAAATCCCATTTCGGAGTACCAAATAGCGATGCGACCCGTTACCGACTCACAAAAATTGCGACCTGATTTTGCGACCCTCAATTTGGAAGTCGCAAATTGCGAGTCGCAAACCGTATGCAAAAGCCAGTCGCAAATTGCGACTAGTCGCAAAAAGCCCATTTTGCACACCCAGATTACCACTGATTCAGAGCAGGTGGTAACCAGGACCAAAGTATAAAAGGAGACCCAGAACGCATTTGGGCTACTCACAATTGCTGCACTATACGTGATTGCATGGAGGAGGAGAGTCCAGGCTGTCCAGCAGAGGAGGAGGAGGCAGAGACAGGAGAGGATACACAGAACCAGGCAGACACAATTTCAACAAACTGAGGAGATTTATAATAATACAGACTGAGCAGCGCTGTTATCTTAGAGATTATTGAACTGCTGAAACCTCAGCTAGAATGCCAGACAATGCGCGGCTGCGCCATCCCCACACATGTGCAAGTGCTATGCTCACTGCACCTCTTGGCCTCGGGTAGCTATCAGGGGTGATTGCTATTTCTGCAATAGGAAATGTACCCACTCACAAAGCATCCAGGTGGTATGTGATGCCCATAATGTCATTTCTGACATTGTGGCTAAATATCCAGGGAAGACACATGATGCATACATATTCAGGCACAGTGGGATACACCAACACCTAGAACGTGGGGAGTTTGGAGAAGGATATTTATTAGGTACTGGCGAGTACACTCTGAATTTGGAGGATGAGGAGCAGGAACTACCACACCGACAGCCTGTGGATAGAAGCATCGCAATGGAGGGCAGACAGAGACGGAACCACATTGCAACCACATTGCAACCCACTACTTTGGCTAGTACGTAGCAACTGTGACAACACTCACTAATGTAAGACACACATAGCCCAGTTGTGTAGTTAAACAAACAAACCCTTTTATTGCAGGACTACAATGTTGAAATATTTGTTAACTATACTACAGTATGCAAAAAAACAAGTGCAATCTGACACATTATGTCCATGTGCCTCTGTAACACTACATGTCAGTAGCTCACAGCCTCCTGCGACTGCGGCCACCATGGCTCACTCCAGCTTGGTCCCCTGAGCCCTGCCGTGCACTGCTACTCTGCAACACACGTGCATCAGTGGCAGACACACTACTCACACTGGAGACCTCTTCATTGTCCTGCAGGGTATCGCCAATGCCCCTTGCAGCCTGTCTGGTCTCCAGCAGATCCACCACATGGCTGATGCGGCCAAGTCCTCGTGCCACATCGCCTGCAAAATGCCCTAGTTCCACTTGCAGGCTGACAGTGCACCTTGACAGGCAGGTTGTATTGGTTGCCAGGCGCCCTATGGACACACCAAGCCTGTTTAAACGGGAAGCAGTGTTGCGCTCCCTGCGACGTGCCCGTGCCCTGTCAGCCACCAGTTCCCTGACCAAATTGTCTATAGAGGTAGTCAGGTTACCCAAGTGAGTGTTCATTATTGTGAACTGGTTGTCCACATTTGCCAGCCCATGCGTGATAGTGGTCTGCAATCGTGAGAGGTTACAGTTCATTAACCGCATTTGTCTACTTTGCAGGCGCTGACTCTGCAATAAGGATGCCTCAATTCCAAAAATATCCTCATCGGAAACATCCTCCCTATGCACAGACTGCATTGTGTGGCGTCGTCTACGCATTGCGCCTGATGATCCATGTTTGGCTATCCGTAGACATTGGCCCTGGTGTCCCAATGGCTGCCTCCATACCCAGAGCTGGATCGTCCATGGTCTCCTGTGCCGATTGAACAAGTGGTGTTGTCCTGCACTCCCCTGCGGTGTCTGTGGCAGCCTCCTCCTGTGTGTCTGTGCCATGATCCTCTCCCTGAACACTGGTGCTGATGGCGGGGCCTTGTGGGAGACCTATGGGACATAGGGGATACACTGTCAGAATCGCACATATGTTTGATGCCTCAAAATAAACATTTGCCTATATTTGGACTACTGTACTACATTGCCAATAATGCACTGTTCTATAGGTTGCAAAACTGTGAATGGAGCTACTCTAGAGGTGCCTGCTGATGTGTACTATGATTGTGTGCATAGTGCATAGGCTTGTGTAAATACATTTATTTTGGTACTTACTTTTTGATGTTCCTGGTGCAGAACTGTCTACGTCTCCAATGTCCAGTACAGCCTCCGGCTCCAGAGTTGTCTCCACCATGCTTTTGATTGCTGTAGGGGGTGGAACAGTAGATGGCCCTCCTCCAGTGCCATGCATCTCCCTCATGCGCTCCTCCACCCTCTCCTTGGTTCTGGAGCGAAGGTCATACCACCTTTTGCGGATTTCATCCAGGGTGCGGTGGCTGACACCAATGGCATTAATTTTTATTCTGGATGTCCTGCCAGATCTTCTTTTTTTGGCTGTCAGGGACACTCATTGCTGCCTTGCCAAATAATTCATCATGATGCAGGCAGCACTCCTCGGTGAGCACCTCCAACTCCTTCTCAGAAAACTTAATTTTGCCTTTTTTGCATCCACTGGGTGTCTCCTTGTCCTGTGTAGCCATTGTTGCTGCAGCTCCTCTCACCTGGGTGTGGCTCTGCAGTTTGGCCTGGGTGGGCTCCTCCCTCCTCCCTGTTCCATGTGGTTACATCCTGGTTCTGATGTCATCACTCAGAACCAGGAAGTGAGTTTTTCAAATGTTTTATTCCACCTGCATGCAATTTGCGAGTCAGTCGCAATTTGCGACACCGGACCACACCCTTCGTGCCAGTGGCAATAGCGACCTCGCTTTTAGCAAGGTCGCAAATTGCGGTGCGACTCCGCTGCGATTCGCTATTTGGAATATCGATTTTTACTGGAATATCGTTTTGCGAGTCGGAAATAGCGATTCGCATGGAGTCGCTATTTCCGACTCGCAATTTTTTGCGTTCCTACATCTGGCCCTTAGTTCTGTAAATGCTAACCATCTTGCGCACTGGTTTTTGCTCTAGCTGGCACACAAAGGTGAAAATCGCCTCCACAGCTCTTTGGTCTGGATATCTCTATCAAAAAATAGTCTGCACTAAGTAAAATTTAGGTAAACAGGGATGCCTTTTCAATTAAAAGTCTTGACTTTTTAAAATGTCTGTACCACCCAGAAGAAACATTTGAGTTTTAACATATTTTGCACCAGTACTCATAGTGAAGGATTTACTGAGATTGGTTTGTAAATTGAGCCAACCCCCAATGGATATATAAAAGGAGTCTAAAAGATGTAGTAAACTGTTTGTGCTTCTTGAAATAAGGACCCCATCATCGGTGTACAATAAATCGAGCGGGGCCCTTGACTTCATTTTGGGGAGATCTTTCCCTGCTTTGTACAGCCTTGGTTCAAAGTCTTTGATGTAAATGAAAAACAATAAAGGGCGTTCACACACCCCTGTCTGACTTCCATAGAGGATTTAATTTTAGGAGAGAGTTCATACTTTGTACCAAACCTGACCCTAATCAAACAATCCCAGTGCATCCTTTGCAACATGCCAATTATAGCTGGGTCAGTTCCCGTCCTTGCTATTATCCCCCAGAGCTTGGATCTGTTAACTGTGTCAAAGGCCGAGGAGAGGTCCATAAACACAAGGTGAATGGAACCTCTCCATGCCTTGACATACTTGCCAGTGACCAGCTGGAGATTCAAGCATTGCTCGACTGTCCCCAGCCCGAGCTGAAATCTGTGTTGGTCTCTGGATAAGGATGTGTTTTCTCCAGCCAATCCTCCAGTTTGCTTGCTAAAATTCTGCCAAGGGTCTTGAGGGAGCTGTCTAAGAGGAAAATAGGTCGGTAGCAGCGGGGATCATGGCGGTCTTCTTTCTTAATAATGGAGACCACTACCACTTTTTTCCACGCGTGTATAAGATCCCCCCTAATGGAGGCTTTAAAACATTTGTCAAAATCAGGTCCCACAACGCAGTGTTATCTTTGAAGAGATCTAGGGGGGTGTGGGAAACTGTCACCCTGTAGCAGTACCCCTCTCCCTTCGTACACCTGTGCCAGTATTCTTTCCCTAAAATTGCAAATGTATTGATACAATCAGCAACACCTTTAGCTGCCACTATATGAGTTACTAGTAAATGGTACTTAGGTACCTAGGGCATGGGGTACTGATGGTAGGCCCTAGAGGGCAGCAGCACAGATTGTGTCACCCTCATGGACCATTTATCCAGATGCACTAAGCACTGCCATTTCAGGCTGAGTGTCCTGGTGCAATCCTAAAATGCATCCTCAACATGGCCCACACCCTGCAAATTTACCAAGATTGGTGGCACTGCAACATCCAGTGGCTAAACTGTGCAATAGTCAGGGATACTAGACCCCTTACAATGCACACCCAGAAGGACAGTCCACTCTAGACTGCAAAAGGAGCAGGAGGAAGCCCCAGTCAAGGAACTTCAGAAAACACCAGGACCTCCCACCAGAATGACCTTGCTGATCTACAAGATTAGAGTAACTGCTCGACCAAGCTACCATAAAAATTAGAGCATTAAGTGGTCCAGTTTTCATCTCTGTAAACCAATGTGTGGTTGCCTGGACCTTCTGCATAGTGTATAACATTTTGCACACTACATAGAGTGCCAGCCTCCTACAGGGGGACACCATCAGGGCCAGGCACTTTACACGCTACTCTCTGCCTAAAGGCAATGATTATGTCCTTGACTTCAATAGAGTCTGCAAGGTTGGAATACAGCTTCAGTTTGCCATAAACTATCTCTTCGCTCTCTTGAATAGGGGCTCTATTATCAGGATTAAATATACTATTGTAGCAGGCAAACCATGCCCTCACTAGATTGACAATATCTATGGAGGGTTTCTCATACCCTGATAAGAAAGGCTGATTAACAATCTTCACAGAACAGTGCTGAGTCCTTCAAGATGAGGGCTTCTGACAACTTCTCCAAAGCTTCTATCCTCAGGATAGATTTATGGCCTCCAGGGTAGATGTATAGCTTCTTCTGGCATTCACTATGTAATTTTTTGAGCATGGTCTAGTAGTAAGAGCCAGTTTCAGTTTCTTATGAGCCATTGCACAGGCATGATCGAACCAGATTATAGGTGGGGATCTTTTGAAACGTTAGACTGCCTCAATCCCTTGTTCACTGTATAGCATACAGTTCTAAAAGCATTTGATATGTTTTCAGGTGTCCCCTCCTCCAGGGTAAGCACTGAGAATGCCTCACTATTCTCATGTAAAAGCTTACCCAGAAAGGCATCCTATCCACCGTCTCCCATGTTATCTGGACACACCCATTCTGTGAGTAAGAGGGGGCCGGGTTCTCCTGCTGTCCCTTTTCCTCCATCAAGATGAGGTCCAACACTAAAGTAGGTGGGTTGTGCTCGCTAATACATAAAATGGAGATGTAATGGTCAAGTATTAGCTGCGCTAGATCCTGTGACACTGAAGAGTAGTCGTTCTCACTACCCTTTTGAGGACTGTTAAAAGTAGTGAAGGGAGGGGCAACTGGGCATTACATTCTTTAGCAGATCCCAGGGATCTGGAGGTCAACAATCTATTCAAGGTCTACTGAAAAGGTGTATGCTAGAAATGTATATGCTGTTACCACTTCAATGCCTCCAGGCCACATGAGGAGGGGTCAGCAGTCCCACAAAGTCTTGTATGAACCTGCCCCCCCAAACAATCAGTGCCTCTTTGTTATGACTGTTTAGGAAAGACACAAGGTCACTCTCTAAATCATTGAATATGCAGGTTATTATGGGAGTCAAATACATTATTATATAGGGTAATCAAAACAACATCTAGGATACAGCCAGCTGATAGTTAGTCCTTGCAAAGATTGTCCTTAACGAGATACATGTTGATTTTATAGAGCATACAATTGCTAAGCCCTCCTTACCTCTGCCTCCTTACGATAGCACAGTGGGGCTACATACTGTTTGAAAACCATTCATACCAAAATCCTGATTTGTCCATGAATCCTGCAATAAGACAATATCCACTTTATTTATAATAGAGAAGCAGTCTGGGTTCCTTAGTTGGGAATGGATGCCAGTGAAGTTCCATTACATACCTCTCAGCCCTTTCAGCCCTGGCCTCCTTCCTAAAATTAACTATTATGCAATCCCCAGTCACCTTCTTCTCACCTGGACCCACCCAGGGGGGCCTTCTGACCATTATAACCTCCCTTGAAAGATCACACAACCAGCCCATACCTGACCTAAGCCAATGGGTTACTTTAAGGCCTATGTATTCTGGTTGATCTCTACACATTGATGTCTGAATACTTATTGGTCTTTGTGCTTAATTGTCTGTATGCCTGTAAGCCTGCTGGCCTCTTTAAAAACAAGTGTCTAGGAGTGTTGGTCGCTCATTATTTGTGTTTGTGTGTGTGAACATCATCGCTTATCTTCACAAGCCTATGAAACTGGCATAGGAAAATGTACCTGTGAAAAGTGATTTTTCCATTAAACAAGTGTCATAGAGGTTTGAGTCTTTTTGCTTCAGAGGAAGCACTCTGGTTGACCCTTTTTTATCATCTGCCTCAAGTGTTACTTCTGCAATCACTTGCGACACAGGGTTCCCATTTCTGATGCTAGGCCATTTGAAGAAGGCAAGCAGTCAATGCATTCCTTGTCTAATACCTTATCACTGTCCACTGCCTACAAATCGTATACTGCCTTGGTCTTTGGTGCAGTGGTACATGACAATGTGTCTTCTCTGTCTATTTTGTGCCTAGTGGTCTTCAAATTCAAGAGAGGCTAAGCAGCTAGTAACATGCTGATGAACCTTTATTGGTATGACAGCATTAATAAGCTTAGCAGAGACACTGATGGTTGTAAGTATGAAGCACACAGAAGGGTCACTTTCACACTCATCAAGTAGAGGGATACAGGGTTTTTCCCAGTATGGAGGGACGGTGTTGCTAAGCTGCAACAAAGGAAAATGAGCACCCTTTTCTTCCTGGGACCATCTTACACTTCTTATCATTTTGTTTTCACCTCCCAGTTATTAGATAGTGCCACTCCCTACAAATTAACGTCTGGTCCCTCTTCTGCATCACATCCCTTACTAAGAGAAATCTGCCTGCAGTCTGTTGGAAGACACTTCTAGGGCCTAAATGCGAAACACACTCAGCTGTATCCTGTAAATAAGCACTTGTATTTAGCACACCTTTGCTGACTCTTGTCAAAATGAGTAGCTCCCACCCATCTTCGTGGTTCATCTGCCTCTTTTGCGAGGTCAGCACCAGGTCCAATGCACTGGATCTGGCTGTGGGAATGGGCCCATCATGTTTGTTTCAATTGGTCAGATGCCACGGTGGCTGGGTGAGGAAATTGATGGGTCAGCAATATTTACATTTACAAACTTTGCATAGCAATCAGCAATAATAATTTATGTACTTTGGAGCTATGGCGCTTTCCTAGAATTCATGTAAGTATTTTTTTGCTATGAAATAGTCCACTGACTTTGTGATCTTAGCGTTTTAGTCATAGGATAAGCCTGCTCTTTTTTTAAGCCTCTGAATCTCCCTGTGATCTCTGTGTAGGGGATTTCAGCAATGTGCTGCCGTGACGCAGTAGTGCAACTCTTGAATACTGGATTTACACGTCAGAGCAAAGGATCTTACTAATGTGTGGCTGTAGGTGCCATTGCACATACCAGGTGATAACATATGCTATGGGTTGTGTACATATGCAGGCCAAGAGGGATCTTATGCGGAATCAAAGTGAGCATTCATTTTGAGGTTTGGACTCTCACCCCCTTAAGTGTCCGGGTTGTCTGACCGCTATGCAGGTATAATATTGGATACCACATGGTCAGGGGTGTGGTGGCCATGGACTCAATGCTCTAGGTTATGGAGCTGAGCCTCAAGGGCTGTGATTTGTGCCACTTTCTCCATTCACCCATGCACACCAGCCCATATGACACACCCTGGATCACCACCGAACCAGCTTCCCAGAGGGTGATCACTGACACAAGCAAACCCTAGTTGATTACCAAGGACCCCTGTATCTCCGGCACCTAGGAAGTCTCACATTGAGGGTCTGTAAGGGAACCAGGCATTAAGATGCCAGACAGGCCGCATAGTTCGATCAGCAGCACTGAAGGTCATGGTAAGGGGAGCAAGATCGATATTCCCTTTGGAGGGATGGCCATACAGTCCACCTGGCTCACATCTGTGGCCAGCATCAGGAAGAGGTTGATGCAAGAGTCAGTTTTTATGTGTGACTGAAGTGTGGACATACACCTTGTCCCAAGTGTCCCAGACTCTCCGGGTGTCACAGAGACCCAATGCATCCATCTAGGCTGAATTTTGATGCATTTGGGAGACATGCCCCTGGGTGAGGGGACCAGATGCATCCAGGACAGGATTAGGTACTGCAATAAAGTCTCTGACAAGGATAGAGACACTCATTGATGAATCCACAAGCAGGGCAGTCAGCGATGAGAAGGTCCCCATGGGTGCTTTATTAGGTAAGTAAACGGAGAGAAATTTTAATGACAGCCCTCATGAAGACGCTCCGCTGCCACATAACACCCTTGAGGGTCAACATGTGAGTTCGGAACTATCAAAATAAAGCTCCTGTGAAGCAGAATAACAACACCCCTTGAACCTCGACTGAAACCTGCATGGAACACTCTATCATACCCATACCACAGAAGAAAAGAACATTGGGAGCCCAGCAGATGAGTCTCCTAAAGAATGAGAACCGCATGTTTGGCAAATTGCAGACAGCAGTGCATTTGATAAAAACTACTGGACTCTTCACATTCCATGACATCAATTCAAATGATGGCCTGGCGGAAATAGTGGAAATGTGAAATGGCACAGAGAGAAGATCTGGTTTGGAGCAGGCACACACAGAAGTGAAGAAGAAGGTGCGAGACTTGGTGAGTCGCATGTCGAGTGTGGTGCAGTAATAGAAAATTTCAGTGAGAAATACAACATAACCCAACATAAACCCCAATCATCAATCCATTCTCTGCATTCTCCCCAACTCCCCCATTCCATACTTCACCCCTAAAGCATCTGTCACCCAAACTGGAGCTCATCAGAGGTTCATGAAAGCAGCCTTAAAGAGGGTCACTCTGAGAGACTTCTCTCTCGAGGGTATGCATGGGCAAGACCCCACTCAGTCAACCATCAGTCACCTAGGTCTTGGATGTAGGAAGCTCTGATTCTGACCCTGAAGAACCCCTATGGCCACTTTCAAGGTCAAAAGGCTTGTAGAAATGGGTCTTCCACCGCCTGAGGCCTCGGAGGGTGTCCAGCTGCACCCTAGCGTGGTCCGCCAATGAGTCCCAGCCAGCCTGAGGGCATGCATGGGTCACATCTCTCCTCAACCCACTCCCAGGCCCGCACAGGGGAATCGAAGAAGAAGGACTTGGAATTGAAGATGACTTAAGGTTTGCTGGGAAGAATAGCATATACTGGAAGTTTAACAGCCAGAGATTTTGTTTGACCTCTGTGAAAAGGTGATGGCGCTGCTGAAGAGCTCTGGTATGGTCAGGAAAAACCATAAATTATACATTTTGAAAACAGACCTCAGGCTGTCCGCAGGCCTTGCTGTGGATTGCATCTCTGTCATGAAAGTTAAGGACATGGCAATCAAAGCGGCACTGTCGCCGGGGGGGAGGGAGGGTGCCTGGGCGCGGATCAGTGGGCCCGATGCACCACAAACCAAGGTGAGATGGTGGACTCTGGGACCCATAAGTGAAACTAGTCATCCAGAAACTTTGCAGCATGAGACGCCTCAGAGCCATCCAGAAGACCCACTATACACGGACTATTGTGGCAAGAGCGGTTCTCTGCATCCTCTGCCCACTCCTCCTGAGCAGCCATTAAGGTCAAAAGTCCGCCCACCTGCTGCTTCAGGGTGGACACATCATTTCGTACTAAGGACATCAAATATTCAGTTTATCTGACTATGATAGCTACATTGTTGAGTTCTTGGTGAAGGAGCACCACATCAATCTGATCTTTACCAGGGTCATTTTTGAGTCTTAAATAGCCTTAAGGATAGTGGCCAGATAATGTTGGGTGTGCCCCAAAGTGTCGGCCACTCCAAAGAGCCAACCGCGAGCCCCCAGAACCCCTCTGAGTCGTAGTGAAGTGGTCCATTTTGGTCCTGGCCAAGGCAGGTGGTAGGGCTTTGTCTTTACCCACAGTGAGTTGTAAGGGGCCAAGTCCAGAGGTCCGTGAAAAAGAAATAGCCCCCACTTGGCAGGCTTAACCGGGATGCAGCACAAGTATCCGGGGTATCATAGGTATTGAGGCATGCAGTAGACAATTGCCGATGAAAGAAGGATGAAGTGTAGAAATGTCCCTCCTTGCCCACTTGCCTCATAGCTGCTTGAGCAGCCAAGTCACCAACGGGAGTGGAGCAACATCAGAACAGGCCAGTCACCAGAGACTATGAGCCGAATATAAGAAGGCTACAGACCCTGCGTTGACGACCCCACCTAAGGGGCTTGGTAGTTAGTCCAAGATAGCCCCCCCTACCCAGGGAAGACTGTCAGGCCCCCCACCACCCTGATGAGTGCGTCCCTGTACAGAGAATGTCAAGTGAACCTCCAGAAATGCAGTAAGGCCCCAGGAGGCATCACAGGGGGCATCTGAGGCCACAGCGGCAAGGGATGCACTGCTTTTGCCCAGTTCCCCTGGCAGCAATAATCACAGCACCCCACAAGCTAGAAAAAAAAGGAGAGGCCTTTCACAGTGGCGGCCTCACCCCGTGAGCTATTAGGCTAAACAACCAAAATGAGGTGACCCCCTCTAGCCTACAGGCATCTGAACAGTTCAGCGGTGTGGGGAAAAACAGAGACAAGGCTCATACTCCTCACAGGGCCAATAACAAGAGATACTACCCCAAGGCTAGTCCAGGTCTCTTGAGGCCCCGTGTGCAGGCTCCAGAGGATACAGAAAGCAGTCCCAACTGGGGCTTGAGGAGGGCCCAGACACAGCCACAGTCTCCCCATGGGCCAGAACAGTAACTCACTCACCAAGGCCGGAGTTCAGCAGAGTGGCGCTCAGTCCTCCGTCAAGCAATCACGAGGAAGCGGCAGGCCACCCCTGTCCCTCTGGCTGCACTTCAGGTCCCGCCAGCCACCAGTAGGCCACTGTATTCATGACCACTCCCCGGGTCCAAACATGCAGTATGTGGCACCCCTGAACCCAATCTAGGTGCCTCTGGATCCCATGGAAGCCGCAGAGTTGATCAGGTCACAAGGGAGGGCAACGATTAACCTGCCAGGCCCCGGGTCCAGAAGAGTAGCCACCAGTCCTCCTCTGTGCAGCCACTGTGCAGCTGTGTCTCAACGGCAGACCAGTCTTGAATCGTCGGCTCCCGTCCAATTTGTGCGGACTGCCTGCAGTCTGCAGCTCCCGTGGCCACACCTGAGGCTTCTGCACGCCACCTACGGTGCAGCTGAATTTTCGGTCACAGTGATTTCAGTCCCCTCAGCAGCAGCCACACTATCGGCCGGGACACAGGAGAGGAAGGCAGGTCCCTGGAAGCACTTTCTTTGGCAGGATTATGCTGGATTACAGAAAGGGGTCAGGAGCAGCCTTAAACTGTGACCACCATCCTCGACGCCTTGGCCACATCCCCAAATATTATATTTGACTATAATGTGTTTTCCTTCAGCCTTGGTGTCTCAATTGCTCTGGGTGCAAGGCTGGTGAACTCAGGTGAATTTAGTCTCATTGTCCAAAAATTCAATAAAGTAATCTAATCTTCAAAATAACTCAAATATGGTCCCCGAAATGAACACCGATACTACACAATGCCATTGTGATTAGAGAGTTGTGCTTCTTACAGGTTCACAAGGTGTTCATGTCCTGTTAAGGGGGCTAATGATAATTAGTATCTACAATGGGACATAGTTCAAAGGTGAACCACTTGAGAATTAAACTGGTCTCGAAGTCACAGTAGTGCTAATTATAGGTTTGCAAGGTGTTGGTGTCCTGTTAAGGGGCTAATGATAATTGTTATCTACAATGGGATATATTTCAAAGGTGAAACACTTGAGGATCAAACTGATCTCAAAGTCACAGTTGGTCGGAAATTACCATTTTTTACGTGGTATTCCCCCGGATTTTTTACCCATTTTTCTTAGCCATAAATCACTGTACATTTTTCTCCTGCTAACCAGGGATAAAGTGTTTACATTCTCTCTTATAAACATTATAAAATTGCCAGATCCCTGATTGGCACATTTGATTTATATGTAAGTTCCTAGTATATGGTACAACATGTACCCAGGGCCTGCCAATTAAATGCTACTAGTGGCTGCAGCACTTAGTATGATACTCAATGAATTAGCACTGTTAAACATGCCTAAAGGTTTGTCACTGCAGCCTGGGTGGGCAGTTTTAAACTGCCATTTCCACCTGGCAAAATTAACCTAAAGTTTTTCATGCCCTGGTAACAAAACATCTCCAAAGTCGTTTCTCACTGTGGCAAGTGTGAATGTCCCATAGAGACTCACTAGTTACATTATAAGACTGTATAATGCATAACTTCAGTTTGAGACTAGCTAGAGCCATGACTCGAGGACTTAAACTAATAGTAATTTAAAATCCAATCTAATATTAAAGCCATATTTCAAATTACTATTTTGAAAATGCTACTTTTAGAAAATTGGCATCTTTCTGTCTAAGCCAAATGTGCCTTTCTGCCAGTGTTTAGTGTCATTGACTGTTGATGGATCCCCTGCCTTGAGGTGTGTATGACTCCCAGACAATGGACAAAGGGATTGGGTATGGGAAGATTATTTTAGCCCAAACAAGATGGACATCTGGACAGTGTCCAGGAACTTAATCACACTTCAAAAGGTGCCTACCCTCTCACAAGCAGCTGTAACTCATGCATAGGCCTGCCCCCATAATTGTCCTGCTGAGCCAGCTAGGTATCAATCCCAGTGGAAGAGACGCTGTGCCCAGAACAAGTTTTCTGAGGCTACAAGTGAGGGTTTACCTTTTATACTAGCCACACCTCTGAGAGGTAACAGGGAGCTCTGATCAGGGAAAGAAAGGTTCTGCTGTGTTGGATTTAGGTAGAGAAGGGCACAGTGGGATATCTTACACTAACCACACAGGAGGTGCTGAAAAAGTGGGTAGGGTCACTCCTGGGAACTTTGACCACATTGGTTAGGAAGTGGCCAGGAGTGTCTCCCAACCACACACTGACACTGGGCATAAATATGACAACCTTAGTGCACTTCAGGGAACAATTCTGGAACCGTGCAGAATCAGAAGAAGGACTTCCTTGTTGCCTGAATCCTGAAGGGAGACTGGACCTGCTTAACTTGGACCCAAGAAGTGACTCCAAGGGCCAGTTGGTTGCCCTCCTGATTGAGCTACAGGGACACAACAAACTTACAGAAGATTCCCTGGCAACTGTTCAGCTGAATACTTCCAGCTTTACCTGCATGGACCCTGCCGCTTGCCTCTGCTGGAGTGAGTCTTGATCCATGAGGAATGTTCTCAAGGTTCAGGACCCACTGGTGTCAAAGTCTACTCCTCATACATTTCCCTGAAACTTGAGACTTAGACACTTTTTGCCATATTCTTGCTCTGAAACCTGACGAGGGGCCAACCTTCCAAGATGGTTTATTAAAGGTGCATTGTTGCTGGGCCAAACATTCAGAGTGTTCGCACTACGTTCTTCTCAGTAGCAGCACATCCAATTCAGGAGGTACTCATGGAGAAGAAAGTGTTCGACCTCTTGGAGCCCTCTCAGCATTAGCCTATAGCCTTGCACCCTCTGGAAGAATCCACGCTGCAAAAAAGTGACTACGTCTCAAGGTAGAAATCTTCACTGGGTGAAGATGCGAAAAGTATCCGGTCAGTAAGGGACCTTCTGTGGGTGCGAAATTCAACTTTCTCCCACTCAAATCTTTCCCTCCTAATGTCAATGGCCACAACAAGACCTTGTCTAAAGGCTATCTGATAACGTGAAGCTCTCCTCAGCTACAGCCTGCTTCTTTGCCCTCTGAGGATTTTTGACTTCTATTCCGGAGACTAAGTCAGAAGGTAAAACTTTCCACTGGGACAAACTTCGTCTCTGTATCCGATCTGTGCACCGTCACGGTCGGCCTGAAGTTTTGAATTTGCCCTGGTGTAGCGTGACAAGATCACTCTCGTTGGTGGTCTACACGTTTCGGCAATATTTTGAACCTTGGACCTTAAAAATTCAAAACTCTGCTTCTACTCTTTCTACCTTTCTCTATTTCAATATTGGGAAGGCTGCATAGCATTCACATATAGCTGCTGTCCTTGTAGCTTTACCTTGCAAAAGAGGAAGAATTTTGGGCATAGGTACTGGAAGTCGGGGTGCGGGGAGTGCTGCAGCACACCCAATATTAATGTGCTGGAGTTCAAAAGATGAATGAGGAAAAAAGATGCCTTTAAATGTTGTTTGTATCTTTTCGCATTTGCTGTACGTTCAAAGACAGAGTTCATAGGTCAGGCTTTGTCTTCTCTCAATTCGCTGCTTATTCTTTTAACATGTACATTGGTGTTTACTTTATTTTATTGACTGCAAAGTTAAGGCGTTTTGTATAATGAATTATCTGACAATCTTGCTAGTGTGAAAAGAAAGTCTGTAGGATGTCAGTTTTATTGAAACACATCACATCTACATACCAGTAAATGTACTATAAAAATATTTTAAAATATTTCAGTTATAAAAGCACAAATGAAGCATATTTCCTGGTAATTCTGAAGTCTGATGGAACCAAAGATTTTTATAGAATCAAAGCAAACCAAGAAACTTGGCTTGGTGATGTACAAATGATAGCTGTTTGCTGAAACCCAATTTCCATGCGCTTATGGCCTTTATGGTTTTATTAGTAAAACTGCTTTTCAGAGCGAATTTTGTTTACCACTTAAATGGAAAATGTGCTGCCTGTAAATGACAATCTCCTGCAATACCATGTTTTTGTAATATAGTTGTGACAGTGTACTGCAAAATGCACCACTGGTTACAACCTACACCTCAACCACTCTCCTGCAGAATTACCTTAGCTAATTTGTTTTACTTAGTCTCTGTGTGATGCTTGGATTTTTCACAATCCCTATGACTACAGTGATGTAACAGTGATGGCAGCCCGCTCCAAAAATTGTTCCCGTACCACTGATTTCTG
The DNA here is from genome assembly GCF_031143425.1 of Pleurodeles waltl. Lineage (NCBI taxonomy): Eukaryota > Metazoa > Chordata > Amphibia > Caudata > Salamandridae > Pleurodeles > Pleurodeles waltl. Next base: position 1,145,111,617 of record NC_090444.1, on the reverse strand, counting down.
GGGAGGTAGATAGTGAGAGGTCCCTGCTGTCCTTGACAACCATGAGTCACATACCCTTTCTCTTCTCTTCAACTGCAAATAATTTTTCCGATAGAAACAACCAGCATGCATCTGACAAAGATGGCAGATGTGTGGGCTCACACAGTTTGACCCGAGTGAGTGGCGTAAGGCACTGTACTATACTGGCAGCTCATCAGCAGTTTCATGGCTGGACTCCTATGGCAAGATGGACTGTGAAGGGAGGAAAAGTCTGTTGGCTGTCTGGTGCAACAGACAGGGACTTTTTAAGGATTTGAGAGGCAGTGGGCCAAACATATATTGGGGGTCCCCATTCTGGACAGCTTTTAATTTATGGTCCAATGTCAGCTCTTTCATGCCCTCTTTGGTCAAGTGATTGACAGTACACTGGTGCACTTTTCCAAATTTTAAATGTGTTTACATCTATCATTCAGGGATAGTGATCTGTTTTTAATAATATTACTGAAAATAATCTCTGTGTCCCCTTCCATTTCTCATATATTTTGATCTGAAATAAACTATTTTTATGGATGTTGCATGAAACATAAAGACAACATTTCTGCAAAATATGCATATGACCACATTAAAAATAAATGAAAGGAACACACTATTTAACACAATCTGTTAAAGAATTATTCAGGGTCATTAGGGTAAGACTCTTTGCAGATCAGAGCTGTCTCTATTAGGGGCCCTCTGAAAGCCTGGGGCCCTGGTCCAGAGCCCACTTTGCCCATCCCTTAAAACATCTGTGGCCACAGAAACTAACAATTCAATAGGTCTCACATTTGTGAGAGTTAGAGCTATTGGCATTGTAAATGACAATGTCTTTTACCTATGTGTTTTGGTTTAGTGTAGTGGATGTATGCCAGGTGCACAGCAACCCTCCCAGGCCTGTCGCTGCAAGAGAGAGGACACAAAAAGCCATCTTGGGAGTGTTTTTGCCTCATTCCTACAGGCTGGCTGTGATAACCTAGAGATGCAACCCTTTTTAGTGTGTTTACCTAAACTTTTATAGCACCAAACAAGCCACAAAGAGGAACCTTCGTGACATTTAACCCGGAGATAGAGGTCTAAAGAGTTAGGAACAAAGAAAAGGGGGCTGCCATATATTTCTGTGTGTTAAACTTTTAAAGGAGTTATTCCTGTACATTGGCAATACCAGCCTAACTTTTAAAAACATTGACTGTATACAAAGAGAATAACAAAAGAGGCAACGTAACTGATCAGGAGGCTTCAAATGTGTGCAGATTGGTGAAACAGAGCTTCAGTGGAAGATGTGACAACAGGATAGGTTCCAGAGGTGCGACATCTGTGACCTTTGGTCAGTGTTTTAAATGGAAATACAAAAGGGCTGGTACTCTGTAGCAATTTATAGCACTGCCTTGGGTTAACAGTTTTATGACAGCCCTTGGCTCAGGACTGGACTCTGTAGAATAGATACATGTACCCGACTCTCCTGGGCCATGAAAGTGCCTTTTCGGTGCATACATTTGTGCACTGGCAGATGGTTGTGAAGTCAGAATTATCTCTGCTGGGTTGGCTACTCAAAAGTGGAAGTCTTGGCCTTGCCATCTGGACCATTCAGAGTAGAGCGGGAAACCTGGGTTTGGATGATAGAGTGTTTTTTTGCCTAGACCAGTGGTGCCCACTGAGACTCCTACAGGGCTGGTTCATTGGCATTCAAATGTAAGCATTTTGGGGGGAATCCAAGGTAGATCCAGAACCATGCCAGAGATTCTTGATACCCACATAAAATAAATTACGTAAAAATATGGTATATGGAATTTAATTACACAGTGGTTACTCTGCAAGCCTGGCATGGATCCTGCCTGTTCATTGTCTTATACAAAAAAGACTTCAGTCACAACGACACATTTGGGTTACATAAGTACAAGCAGTACAACATCTCCTGCCAATGGAGTCTTTACTGTTACTGTCCAGGATTGGCTTTTAGATGCAGTCCTTGGGGTGTGTAACCATATAAACAAACACAAAGAGGAACACCAGTAGAAGAAGGAGTCAGAAAAGGGCCACTTGATAGGGTCAGAAAGATATTTTCTTGACATTGGTTTTCCAAGTACTTGGTAACCACAACAATCAGAAATAATGCATTGAGTTTACATCAAATGATGCATGGAAACTTAGTGGAGTGCTTACATGAAGCCTGGAGTTTGAAGAGAGGAGAGCAGGTTAAATATTACTTGACTGCGACAGATGATGTGTGGATCATTATACACAGGATTCCAGAGGGTGATGGGGATGCACTCTGTACCTGTGACAGATACTGTTGGGTTTATTCGAGATGGGTCTTCTTCAAACAGGAAGCAGTGCTATTTGAGCATTGTTTTAGACAGTGCTTCCAGAAGTGGCATCTGCAAGGTCACAGTATCTGTGAGGGGACTGTCATCAAAGCCATGACACTAGTGAATTCTGAAAGGAGGAATTGATGACGTTTTCTCTACTTTTGTGCCCTATGATACGCTGCTCCTCGCATTGTGGCACCCTCGTGTTAGCTTCTTTGCACTACAGAGTTAGGAAAATAGCTGCCTCTACTAACTGAACTCTATTTGAAGAGGCCCAATTTACATCCAAAGGCTAGATGTTTTTTGCTATCAAGCTTAAGGCTATGAAATACTTGGGTCTGGAGTCGCGACTCCTTTTCCACCATTTTCAAGACAACACCTTTTGCCATTTTCTTGCCTAGAACTAACCTATGTGCTTGGTCAGTGACCTTCCGCAGGGTATCAAGAGCATGTGCTATCACCTAGTGTTAAGCTTTACTCAAGTCAATTGATTAATGCACCCACTGCCGAGGTCTTGACAGAACAAGAATGTCACAGCTTACAATCCTGACATAGCTTTTTCACCTCTTCATCTCTGTAAGGTCGTGCAAATGAATGATAGCGATTTTGTTAAGAATTGCAACACTATGAAATGGCAGAACCTGTATTGACAAGCGCTATATAAAAAAAACCAAGTTATTCCCAGACTACCCCAACATGCACCAGACAAAGAACCCTAAGGGAGAGGATGTGGAGTAAGGGCCAGAGCTGCCGACTTTGCAGCTGAGGAACATGGTTCGAGTCTTGACGCCGACTCAACATCCTGTGATTATGGTCAAATCACTTAATCTCCCCTTGCTGCCAAAAATGAATGTGTTCTTGTGTAATGTACCTTAGTGCTCATGTAAAGTGCTGTAATACCTTTGATTCGAGTTTGCGTTATATAAAAGTGGGAAAAAAATTAATTAAGTGTTCCAATACCTTTGTGTCAAGTTTGTGAGAAATAAAACTGCAAAAGCAAAAAAAAAAAAAAAGGACCCCGAAGACATCGCAAAGAAACAGCAAGTTGCCCAAAAACAAGAAAGAAAGAACATACCGCCATGAGCGCATGGCAAAAGAAAAAATAGTGCACCACACTAAGGGACATGCCTGATCGTGCAATAATCCAAGTAACAGGGACAGTCCCCAAGGTGGTAAAAAAACAGCCTCATGGCGGGACAAACCTAAAGTATTTACCAACCACATCAAGGGATCTTTAAAAGGGAGGCCCAGGAACGAATGAAAGTGATGGGTATGAGATGGGTATGAGATGGGTGTGGTTAAAGCCCACAGAATAGATTACAACATGTCGATAAGAGCAGCGCTTGCAAGCTGCTATGCTCGATCTAAAAAGGACACCAATGAAAGTAATGTATGCACCTCCATTGCAAGCTTATGAATATTTTTTTTATCCATGCATTGTAGTGAAATCACTTCAGAGGGAAACTAACAAAAATAATCTACAAATGTCTGAAGAGAAGAGGAAATGCTCATCCAAAATGTTAATGGTTAATGGAACCGAAGCAACCAGTGACAGAATGTAGCTAACAGTCTGCACTTTGCGTATTTTTTGTTTTGAGGACGTGAACTTTGTCAGGTGACTAAAGCTGCCCTGAGCTAGACCTAAAGGCACCCGTCTACCAATTTAATATATGTTGGGTGCAGTAGGAGCAAACGCAAGAGATGTTGGTTTCCACATTACTGCCTCTCAATAACTTCTCAAAATACCCACATCGCACATGAAGAAGCACATTTTCTTCTGTCTTACCAATTATATAGTTTCATGCAATTTGTTTGTGTATATTATTATCAACATATTTAGAGCTCTATTAACAAATATAGCAGCGACTTCACAGCCACATGTAAGAAAGCATTCTCTCACCACCCTCCAGCTACCCAGTAAATAAATCCAAAAACTCAGCAAGTGTTCTAAATATAGGCGAGTCTGCCTGCGAGGTCTCATACCTAAATACCATACCTAACACTGGAGCCGCCAGTTGAATGTCTTCCTCTTAAGAATTTTCAGTAAAGAATCAATGTTTTCAAAGCATGTATTGTTCAGGTGCCGAGACGCGAGGCCGTCTGAGAGATGGCAGATGGCAGATGGCAGAGCCAGGCTACTTCTGAAACGTTCTCACCGTTTACATTACGTAATACTTCCACATTAATCTTCAAAGAGTAAAGTCATTATGAAATTGTTGTTTCCTTTCAGCAGTTTTCGCAGGGCTTAATTTGGGGAAAAACGTAAGTGCCAGGGCCGCCGTCAGGAGTAGCTTGCACCATCCATTGCCCCTGCCAGTGCTGCCAATGACAATACCAACACAACTACTTACCATCACACTCTTCTTACAGGCGTGACAATACATTATATTCCAGACCCCAAACGCTATAAGAAGGGCTTGGGTGGCAGGTAGTAGTCACTGTGAATGTATATTGAATTAATAAACAGTTGACCTCAGGCCTAAATTAAGCAGACTTTGACACCATCTGGCAGACTGCCATTTGTGGCAGTGCTGACAATTAATTGCTGATGCCGAGCACCAGGAACCACCAGCTCAAATTAAGCACCAACTATTTTTGCAACTTCCCAATTCACATTCCTTTATAGTCCTTTCCAGCTTCATCTGTAGTATGTACTAACAATATCATAATCATCCAAATGTATGCAATCTGATAAGTCTTTTTTCTGAGGTGAGCTGAAATAAATTGATTGTAAAATTAAATAATGATGTGATGCCAGCTATGTAGATTTTGAAGTTCTAAGTTTTTTGATAACCTGAAGCTTAAACCTTTCATGTATTTCAAGTCTTTGGGGGTCATTACAACATTGGCGGTAAATGCCGCTTTCCGCCGTACAGAAGACTGCCAACACACCGCTGCGGAATTCTGCCACAGCTATTACGACCCACAGCTCGGAATCCGCCAAAATCTAGACACCCATACAAGTCCGCCACACCAAAGGTCAGTGATAAACTGGCGATAACAAAACCGACACCGTCACGCCAACAGGAATACGCCCACACTATCACGACCCACGAATCCACGCAGCGGTCTTTCAACCGTGGTATTCCATTGGCGGCACACACCGCTGCGCTCAAAATACACACACACTTACAAAACACTACCACATTGGGCAATTCCAAATACACACACCTGATACACATACACACACTACTCCCACACACCCAATACAATATAAAACACACACCCACATTACCCACAAACCCCTTACGACCACAATTGCGACTGAAGGCCAGAGAGAGACAACACCATCTACAAACTAGCATCCACAGGCACTCAACACCATCACTCACACAACATCCACGCACAAAACACCACACACCCCTAAACATCACCCCACACATCGCAACACACCCCACCCCACACATCACCCACACCACCCCATGGCACCGCAAAGACACCCCAGATTTTCTGAGGAGGAGTTCAGAGTCATGGTGGAGGAAATCATATGGGTAGAGCCACAGCTATTTGGAGCACAGGTGTAGCACACCACCATAGCTAGGAAGATGGAGCTATGGCGCAGAATCGTGGACATGGTCAACGCAATGGGACAGCACAAAGAACACGGGATGACATCAGGAAGAGGTGGAATGACCTACGGGTGAAGGTACGTTCCGTGGTCTCAAGACACCAGATTGCAGTTCAGAGGACTGGCGGCGGATCCCCACCTCCTCCTCCAGAACTAACAGCATGGGAGGAGCAGGTCTTGGCTATACTGCATCCTGAGGGCCTCGCAGGAGTAGCTGGAGGAATGGACTCTGGTAAGGCAAAGCTTTAACAACTTCATCCCCCACCCTACCTGCATGCTATCACATACCCCCACCCTCGCCCTCACCCCCATCACTCCAACTCCTCACATATGTCCCACTAGCACAAACCACACATCCCAACACCAAGCCCTGCATGCAACAACAAAGCATGGACACTCATCACCAATGCATGGCCACTGCACATACCCACACACACCCCTAAACATTTAGCATACAAGGTCCGACACAAGAATGCAAGCACTGGGGTACAGGGTCACCCACCCATTGCACACCATGGCACACACAGATGCAATAATCATGCCTTTACACCCCTGCAGGACCCCTACCCAACGTCACCGGACAGGAGGTTCCAGACATGTCCACTCCACCCACAGAAGAGGCCCACAGTGATGACAGCAGCTCTGTCCAACTGGATCTAGATGACCAGCCCGGCCCATCTGGGTCCTCGGGACAGCTGGTTCCCCTCACACTGGCACAAGCCACAACAGAGCCTCCCCCCTCTGGAAACACCAGCACAGCACCCACCCAGTGGGCCCATACCTCTGTCCCCAGGACACGTCAAGCAGCAGTGTGTCCACCACTACAGGGAACCCAGGCTAACCCGCCACCCCAACAACACCAGGGACTTGGGGGCAGTGGCAGTGGGGACACGGTTCAGGGGACGGAGGCACAGGAACACAGGGGAACTGGGAGGGCTGCTGTGCGACAGGGGGAGGACAGGCCCAGGGAACCCACTCTCCACGAGGCCCTCTCCAACATCGTGGGAGCCTATCACCATTCCCAGGAGATGATGGCAACGGTACTGGCCAAGTTTCAGGAGACCCAGTGGCTGCAGGAGGAATAGTATTTGGGGTTCAGGGAGGAACTCAAATCCATCAATACCACCCTGGGCACCCTTGTTGGGGTGCTGAAGGAACTTGTCAACACCAGGAGGGACACTGTGGCACAACAAGGGGCCCCTGACACTAGCCTGGACAATGAACTGCCCACCACCTCTGCCGGCGCAAGTGGACAGGAGGCACCGCCACAGGACCACAACACCAGCACCCCACCCCTGCAGATGGAGAACCACCCCGCAAAACGGTCCCTGAGATCCAGGACAAAGACAGAGAACAATGCCAAGACCCCCACCAAAAAATGAGACCATCCTGATTGTCATCCTTCTCTCCCACTTTGTCACCCTGCCCATCCTTAAACTGCCCCTGCACCACTTCCTATGCCCCTTTGGACAATGCACCTGGGAGACTAATAGACTGGACTCTGCCATGGACATTCCTCCACCATCACCCCTGACCATTTTACAACCCCCTCCACTATTTAGCACTTAAATAAACACCCTTAAATCACAAAACTATCTGGAGTCAGTCTGTCCTTTCGAAAATGTGTATTTGCACTAACTGTGGAAAACTGCTATATCCATTGTATTGTCAACATACCTATGTCACACAGCTCTAGTCCATGAGGAAACAAAGCAGATGTCACACAGTGGGACCCACATCTGTGAAATTGAAAGGGAAAGTGACAACTCAGGGTCCGTACACTGGGTGAACGTGACAGACAGATGAGAGGTAGAACAAGGGTATCAGGTGTAGCAGGCAGTGATGTTTTCTTACATGTGTCTCACTGGAAGTATTGATGAATCACCGTGTTTCTGTTGTCAATATCCTCTTCTTCTGCTTCCTCGTCTTCACTGTCCACAGGCTCCACAGCTGCGACAACACCTCCATCTGGACCATCCTCCTGCAGAAAAGGCACCTGTCGTCGCAAAGCCAAGTTGTGAAGCATACAGCAGGCCACGATGATCTGGCACACCTTCTTTGGTGAGTAGAATAGGGAACCACCTGTCATATGGAGGCACCGGAACCTGGCCTTCAGGAGGCAACCCTCTACAACCCTCCTAGTTCGCCCATAGGCCTCATTGTAGCGTTCCTCTGCCCTTTTCCTGGGATTCCTCACTGGGGTCAGTAGCCATGACAGGCTGGGGTAACCAGAGTCACCTGCAAATGTCGAGGGACAACTGTTAGACACACACTAACTCTTAGGGATATCCCGAGACCCAGACACCTAGTCACACTGTATAGGGTCCATGTCCTCACCTAATAGCCACACACGGTGCCTCTGGAGTTGCCCCATCACATAAGGGATGCTGCTATTCCTCAGAATGTAAGCGTCATGCACAGAGCCAGGAAACTTGGCATTCACATGGGAGATGTACTGGTCGGCCAAACACACCATCTGCACATTCATCGAATGGTAACTCTTCCAGTTTCTGTACACCTGTTTACTCCTGCGGGGGGGACCAAGGCCACATGTGTCCCATCAATGGCACCAATGATGTTGGGGATATGTCCCAGGGCATAGAAGTCACCTTTCACTGTAGGCAAATCCTCCACCTGAAGGGAAAACGATGTAGCTGCGCATGTGTTTCAGCAGGGCAGACAACACTCTGGACAACACGTTTGAGAACATAGCCTGGGACATCACTGATGCTAAGGCACTGTAGTTTGAAAAGACCCACTTGCCAGGAAATGGAGTACTGAGAGGACCTGCACTAGAGGGGGTATCCCTGTGGGATGGCGGATAGCTGACATCAGGTCTGGCTCCAACTGGGCACACAGTTCATGGATTGTTGCACGATCAAGTCTGTAGGTGACTATTACATTGTCGACAGGTCCACCAGCGGTCTGTACACCGGAGGATGCAGCCATCTCCTCACCTGCCGCAGCGGACGTGCTCTATGGAGGAGAACAGCGAGCAGAGAGTCAGCCAACACTGATGTACGAATACACAACTTTATTGCACATTTATTTAAATCCGCTATGTGCCTGTATTAGTGTGTATGCAAGGCTGTCAACACCAGGGCAGTGCGTGCTCTATTGGAGACTAGAATACAAAAACCCAGCACTCTCAAAACAACGTAATTTATGCATTGTGCTGATATGTTGTTGTTTAACCTTTTGCATTGCAGAGTTAAATCCTGAAGACTTATTTTTAATGTGCTTACAAATGCTGTTCATTTGCAATGTATTGCTGCAGGCTTTCAGAGTGTGTTAGGGTGTGGTCCCTTTCCAGGGCTTTCTAGATACTTTCCCTGCAACATGTCTGGGTGTGGTTGTGGGCTGGGCCAAGACTCTATAAAAAGGAGCCAGCCCAGCTCCAAGTGCTCACTATTCAGAGGTCCCGGTGCAGAGCAGCAGCTACTTCCTGAGCTCCTGTCCCGGTGGCCTATTTGATCTTCTAGACATCTGACTTTCATTCTTCATTTGGAGATCCTTGTTCTGGTCAGTAAGACGGTGGTTGGGCTGGCCTCCCGACGCCGTTATCGAGAACTCTCATGTTCTTGGGCCTAATTCTTTTATGATTTGACAGAGTACTTTGCGCGTGTGAAATATGAGCTTGAGTGTTTGTGACATTTGCAGGGTGACTTGCGAATCGGCAAGACGCGCAATTCGTTTCATGATAATTTAATCGTGTTATTCATTGCACGCTACCATTTCTTGACAGTTGGATGGTGGCTTAAGAATCGGCAAGAAGCGCGATTCATTTTATGGTGTTTTAACTTTGTTGTTCATTGTGAGCTGTTATTTCTTGGCATATTCATCGTGGTTTACGAATCGGCAAGGCGTGTGATTCGTTTAATGATGATTTGACTTTGATATTCATTGTGTACTACCATTTCTTGGCTTTTTACATGGTGACACTCGAATCGGCAAGACGCACGATTCTCTCCTCGAGTTTAATTCATGTTGTTTATTGTATGGCACTATTCTAAGATATTTATCATGTAATATTCGAGTTGACAAGTTATGTGATTTGTTTTTCCTGAATCCATATTGTGTTATTCATGGTGCACAATCCTTTTATGGTGTTTACTATATATATATCTATATATATATATATATATATATATATATATATATATATATATATATATATATATATATATATATATATATAAATCTATAATATGCGCAATTTGTGTTGAAACATTTTAAGAGTACACAAAAGATCAGAGTGTCTTTATTGTATATTGTATGGTCCTAGGATGCATTCTCAAAAAAGGATTTATATGACTGGTTTAAAATTTAGTCAGAATGTTTTTCTGATTCTCATGTAAAGGAAAGTGCTTGAATAAGAATGTGTTTATTTAATCCATCTTGATTCCCTTACAGATATCCGGCCATCTTGAAATTTAGTAATTTTAAACTTAATTCTTAGATTGTTCATGTTTTCAGAATGACTATGCTTAGAGTCATAGTCTAGTATTGATTTCAGGAGATATAATTTTCATATTGTGTGTTCTAACCTTTTTCTTACTACAGGTCTCCTTCCCAGCTGTTTCCCTTCCTAGTCCCCTCTTCCCCTCTTAAACTCTCTTAGCCTCTGTGATTTATCTATCAGAGTCTTGGAGCTGTTCAATGGTGGACATGTTGGGAACGTACGCAGACCCCGAGGATCTGGTGACTCTGACAAAGGCCTAGATATGTGTGACGCATTCAGAATTAATGCCATGTGGCCCCCTGAAATGGCGGCTGCCTGACCTGTAATGTGGGACAAGGGGATATGAGGTAACTGCGCTGGCGTTGTACACCGTCGCGGTAGGCGGTCGAAGACCGCAGCACAATCCTGCATTGGTTAACATTGGACCCTATGGGTCCCAGGAGCCAATGACGATGTACGCCGGCGGTGACGGTACGCACCACCGCAGACGTGACTGCCATTTTCTCTCTGTTCACTCACTTGATACCTGATCTTCGACAGGAGAGGACCTACACTGCAAGTGCTGCTGTGACCTCAGTCTGGAAGAGACAATGGCTCATATGTCTGGGGATAGGGCCCCTGCCTTCAGCACGGAGGAGTTGGAGAAACTAGTGGATGGGGTCCTCCCCCAGTACACGCTACTCTACGGTCCTCCAGACAAACAGGTAAGTACACTGTAAGAATGCTGAATGGGCAATGCCTGTGTGGAGTGGTGTGGATGGAAGATAGGGGGGGAGAATGAGGTGTGCATGAAACGACGGTGAGTGCATGTGCGTCATGGCAAGGGTAGGGATGCGGGCCAATGACTGTGATGGTGCGGACGGTTATATCTTCTCCTTTTCCCCTGTACTATTCCTGAAGGTCAGCGCCCACCAGAAGAAGGATATTTGCCGTGCCATCGCCAAGGAAGTCCGGACCCTGGGGGTCCACCACAGACGGAGCACCCACTGCCGGAAAAGATGTGAGGACATTTGCCGCTGGAGCAAGAAGACGGCGGAGGCCAAGCTGGGGATGGCCTCCCAACGTGGGAGGGGTGCCCGTCACACCATAATCCCCTTGATGTTCCAGGTCCTGGCAGTGGCGTATCCGGAGTTGGATTGGCGCTTGAGGGCATCACAGCAGCAACAAGGGGGTGAGTACACTCTCATTCAGCTGATTCTGTGCGCATTGGAGGTGTCTGGGTGGAGGAGGTGGGCTGTAGGTTCCCCTAGGCCAGGGCGAGCTTAGTAGGCAAGGTCCCTTCGTAAGGCAGGCCATGTGGCACCACACCCCACCTGTGTTCAGAGCCAACTACACCTAGTCAGGCTCCTGCGACTTCCATGTGTGCAGCAATCGGGCATAGGCCTTGTACCCCATGTCCCTGTGATTAATTAGGGAACTCAAAGTGCACAGCGTAGTGCAGGGGGCTTCTGTGTCTGTAGTGTCCGCCAACGGTAGCGGTATTACATGCACTCAACATCTCTTTCTTCTGTCCACCCCTTTTTGTGGTCTCCCTGTTCTTGTGTGCATCAGCATCATCAGGCGGAGGAGCAGTGGCACCGGAGCAGGAGGGAGCTGCATCCCACATGGCCCTGGAGGGTGACACAACAGAGTCTGAAGCCACCAGTGGGACGGAGGGCGAGGGGAGCTCCACAGCGGGGACAGGAGCTGAGACCAGCGACACAGACTCCTCCTCTGATGGGAGCTCCTTTGCGGTGGCGGGCCCCTCTGTGCCCCGTATCTACAAGTACAGCCGCCACCACCCCTACCAGCACCGCCCTCCCAGCAGCCCCTCAGCGTGTGCCCCGTGGCCGCTCACCCAGGAGGGTGGGCATCTCCTTCACCCCAGGCACCTCAGCCCCTGCCCCTGTCAGCCCTGCTGCCCTCATTAAGGAGGCCATTGACCTCCTCAGGTTCCTCATTGTTGGGCAGTCTTCCATTTTGAATGCCATCCAGGGTGTAGAGAGGCAGTTGCAACAGACCAATGCATACCTGGAGGGCATTCATTCTGGTCAGGCAGCCCAACAGAGAGCTTTTCAGACTCTGGCCTCAGCACTGATGGCAGCCATTGTCCCTGTGTCCAGCCTCCCCCCTCCAACTTCTTCCACCCAGACCCAAACACCTGTACCTCAGCCTATCCCAAGCACACCCTCAGACCAGCATGCACACACCTCAACACACAGGGGAAGCTCTGGCAAACATAAGCACCACACATCCCACAGGCACTCACACAAGTATCATACCCATGCAGACATACCAACATCCACTGCCTCCACTGTGTCCCCCTCCTCCTCGTTTCCCTCCTCCCTCCCTGTCTCGTCTCCACTCACACCTGCATGCACTACATCTTCAGCCACTACGTCCATCACCAGCACACCCATCACCACACCCCGTTCACAAGCACTCACCACCCCCACTACCATTCACACATCCCCTGTGTCCTCTCCCAGTGTGTGTGTGAGCCCACCTCCTAAGGTACACAACCGCAGCCACACACCCACCCAACAGCCATCCACCTCACGAGAGCCTCCAGCCCATGCACCTTCACCCAAAGTCAGCAAACGTACACCTCCTACAACCACTACCTCTTCCTCCATCTATCCGTTCCAGTGTGTCCAAAAAACCTTTCCTGTCCAACCTTGACCTCTTCCCCTCACCTCCCCCACCCCTTCAGTCCCCTAGGGCCCGCCTTTCCAGGTCCCAACCCAGCACCTCAGCCACCACATCAGCAGGAACAGTGGTGCCAGCAGTAACCGGCTTCTGGAGTGCCGCCAAGCAGCAGGGCAGCCGGTGTGACAAGGAGACAGACCATGGGCAGTCCCCCACCTCAGAAGCATAAAAAGTTGCCTACTGCGCGGCGGGAGAAAGGCATGACATCTGCCAGCAAAGGCTCTCCCAGGAGTACAGTTGGGAGTGGGAAGGCAGCTGTGCCACCATCCAAGGTGGAGAAAGGGCACAGAAAGAAAGGCAAGTCGCTGCAAACCTGCAACGGCGGACAAGACCGCCACCAGCACTGCTGCCAAGGACACCGCCACCACCAGCACCGTTGCCAAGGACACCGCCGCCACAAGCATCGCTTCACAGGACACCGCTGCCACCAGCACCGCTGCCAAGGACACTGCCGCCACAAGCACCGTTTCACAGGAAAGTGCCAAGGACACCGCCGCCACAAGCCTCGCTTCACAGGACACCGCTGCCACCAGCACCGCTGCCAAGGACACCGCCGCCACCAGCACTGCTGCCAAGGACACCGCCGCCACAAGCACCACTTCACAGGACACCGCCGCCACTAGCACTGCTGCCAAGGACACCATTGCCACAAGCACCCCTGCCAAGGACACCGCCGCCACAAGCACCGCAAACCAATGAGTGCCGAAAGCTCCGACGCTACTGAGGCCGCCACGAGCAGGATGAAGCACTCTGGGCACAAGGCCCCCTCCAAAACCAGTGGAGGAATACATCCACCACCTCAGTCCCTGGCAGGATGAAGCACTCTGGGCACAAAGCCCCTCCAGAACCAATGGAGATTTACATCCACTACCTCAGTCCTTGGCAGGATGAAGCACTCTGGGCACAAAGCCCCCTCCAGAACCAGTGGAGACTGTTATCCACTTGAAAGACTGTGGCTTTGCACTCCCCAGGATACAGCAGTGGGCAACCCACCCACTGGAGAGACTTGTGAGACTGTGGCTTTGCACTCCCCAGGATAGAGCAGTGAGCAAACCACCCACTGAAAAGACTTGTGAGACTGTGGCTTTGCACTCCCCAGGATAAAGCAATGGGCAACCCACCCACTGGAGAGACTTGTGAGACTGTGGCTTTGCACTCCCCAGGAAACAGCAGTGGGCATGGAGCCCCCTCGTGGATCTGGCAGTGTGCACTCATCCCGTTGAGGTGCCCCCCCCTCCCCCCTGAGGTGCCTGTTGTATTTCTATCTGATGCCCCTGCAGTGTTCTCTCCGTTTTGATCGGGTATTGAGTGTGGGCCTCGCCCATGCATTTTGGGCCCAGTGGTCAATGGACTTTAATGGTGCAATACTTGGACTTGTATTCATGGTGTACATATTTGTATATAGTGTATATATATTTTTGAATACTGGATTTTAATAGATTACAAACGTTCAAATCATTTCCTTTTGTCTTTGCATTCTTCCGGGGGGTTTGGAGGTGTAACTGTAATGTATCATGATGTATTAGTGTGTGTGTTGTAGTGGGTGAGGGTGGGGGTGGGGGTTTTGCATGTTGCGTGTGTGTCACTCTCTTTTCCCTACCCCTCCCCTGTGTCGTAGGTGCAATACTCACTGTGGTCTTCGCCGCCGGCGTTCGTGCTCCTGTTAGAGGAGCAGGAAGACAAAGGCAGGGAGTATCTGGAGTTCCGGTTCCATGGCGTCCTGGTTCCTCACGGGGTGTGTAGAGGTGAGCGTTTTCCATTCCAAGTCCTGTTTCCGCCATTTTTTTGTTTGCGGTGAGTCCACCCCGGAAAAGGTGGCGGATTGGCCTCTCATGATACTGTGGGCGGTACATTGTCTTCCGCCTGTCTGTTGGCAGTTACCGCCACGGCGTTTGTTTGTACAGCCGTGGCGGTCGGAGTGTAAAAGTGGCTGTCTATGTTGGCGGTTTCCGCCACGGTCGTGATTCCATTTTCTTTACCGCCGGCCTGTTGGCGGTTTTACCACCGCTTTAACACCGACCGCCAGGGTTGTAATGACCACCTATATCACATTGTAATTGTATGACATTTACACGTCTCAAGAGATATGCACCACTCAATGAGGTGCTGCATGCATGTGACAGGATGAACTTTCCTTTGGCATACATCAGCCGTCAAATTAGTAGCTCACTTCAGAATGGTGCTTGCTTGCTCATTGTCATCTCACATCAGACAGGCATAGCAAAACATAAACAAATGAAACTCAGTATGTGTCAAAATACTTCACAAAATGTTCACAAAATAATTTCATAGGACCAAGAAGAACTCCTCTGAGAAAAAGAACTGCTACAAGCGGACAGGCCTCTAGATGAAGTATGCCTAGACTGACCAACTTTGTAATGGATCTTGCTTTCCCTCTGTCTTAGAGAAAAACTAGACCTCTGCCAATTAAGTTCTTCTTTATTATCCTTTCAACATTCTACCTAAAGTCCACATCCACATACTCAGCAATGTCTCTGACCTCTTGTACCACCAGAGGCAGCTCATCAACAAGGCACTCAGGCAGTGTTACCCATTACCACCCTGGTAAAATATTGCCTTTGACACTATAGTATAATTTCTTGGAACTTGTGAGCATTCATCAGAGGAAACCCTTTGTCCACCCCTCAGATAAAATAATGATGCTATTTTCAGGCAACTTCTGGGCAATAATGGCATAATGGCTACACACAGTGAAATTCAGGTCCTGGCACAGTGGTGGCATTTTGTCACAACATGTGGGCATCCATGATATGTTGTTTATCGCTGGTAAAATGCAAGTCATATCATATTGGTGATAATTCCTTTACATTGTGAACATCCATGGTATTATAATGCCTAGCACTTGCAAAATACTAGTCCTGAGAGAACAGTGGCTATTCTTGACATAGCGTGTGTATTCATGGCACACTGAAGCTCACAAATGGCACAGTTGTGGTCCTGGCATTATGGTGGTAATTATTGGCATATTATGGGCATCCACTGAACAGTTGTGTCCAACTGGGTCATACTGCTCAATCTGCCACAGTGGTGAGAAATCCGGGAATAATGTAAACATACACAATGGTGGTAATGCTCAACAAACATTGATATTCTAAGCATGCTGTATGCACTGAGCAGAATCTATCTTTCTTTTTCTTGCTTGTATGCTAGAGGTAGAATGGAGCAGTGTGCCTGCCCTGAAGTTCTGTACAGCATTGGCAGCCAGGAAGCTGAAATTAAGCAAAAGAAAGAAATATCTCAGATGTTGTGCTCCTGCATGCGTGTGTGAACAAGTATACGGGTACGTGTGTGTATGTGTGAATGTGTGTAAGTGAGAGTGAGTGACAGGGGAGTGTGTGAGAATATGTGAGTTAGTATCAGTAAGTGTAACTGAGACTAAGTGAAAATGAGAGAGGGAGAGGGAGACTGTGAGAGCAAGAGGAAGTGCAAGTGAGTATGAGTGAGTGTCAGTGAGGTGACAGTGAGTGAGAATCAGAGTGAGAAAGTGTGAGTGAGAATGAGTGTGCACAAAGCTAAGTGAGCATGAGTGAGTGACAGTGTGCGTGGGAATATATTACACTTGCAAGTCTGCCTTTGGGCATGGCATACTGAAAGCAATTCTCGGTTTATAGAGGCACCCATGGAAAAAAGCTGGCACTGGCATATGGGGGATAATCTTTTGCATTATGGGCATCCATCCAAGATTCTATTAATGGCACATTAAAATAAAGGGTACCATGGCAAAATGCTGGTGGTGGCACATTAAAGGTAATTTTTGGTATTTGGACACTGATGGCAAAATGCTGGTTCTGTGGGGACAATCATGCCATGATGGGTGGGTGGGTATGTAAGGCAACCATGACAGAATGATGGCACACACAAAGCTAAAGTGTTTTTTGACATGTTGGTAGATGGCAGAAATAGTAAAACTCTAGCAATGGCATAATGTATGCAATTTTTGAATAAAGTGGCATCTATGAAGTTTGGGGATCACTCATGGCAAAATGCTATTCTGGCGCATTTGATTTATTTAGTGATATAAGGCGCATGCAAAGAACATACTGGAATAAGTAGAATTGACTCCTCCATAGCATCATTAAAGTACTTGACTATTTAATTGTCTTGAATCGTATTGTATTAGGCACTTATAGAGCGCATAGTTACCCTAGGGAATCACACCGCTATAAAGTACTACACATTACACAGCGGTGACAATGTTAAATATCTGCCATCAGAGCCAGGCAATCAACAAGATTGTGCAAACAGCCAAGTCTTTAGCTGTTTGTGGAATGGCAATTCCAATTCAGTAGTCCGCAAGGTAGTGGGCATAGAATTCTAGAGCTTGGAAACATTGTACCGGAATGATCAGCCACCTCTTCTCACTCTCTGGATTGGTGGAACCATAGCTAGGCAGGCAATGGAAGAACGCAAGCGTCTTGTAGGGATATAAGGAGTGAATCATGCATTCCCAATCTTGGGACCTGTCTGGGTGAGTGATCTGCTAGCAATGCATAGGGTTTCAATGTAATTCTTTGAGCAACCGGCAGTCGGTGTAGCATCTTTAGAGCTTCTGAGGCAGAGTGAAATTTAGAGATGTTACATAGAAGACGGGCAGCAGCATTCTGCACCGCTTGTAATTTGTCAACTGTTGATTTGGGATCGTCCAAATATAGTACATTTGGACAGGGGTGGGAGAAAGTATAACATTTTCCTAAGAGCTCTCAACATCCCAAAGCAGGCAGCAGTCACTTTTGTTGCTAGGGTGTTCATGGGCAAGTCTTTGTCCAGACAAATGCCTTGACTTTTTACCTCCGGCTTTGATGTTGGCGGGGCGCTTAAGTCATTAGGCCATCCCAGAATTATCATATTTGGAGAGGAGCTACCTAGAATCAGGAGCTCTGTTTTCTCCCCATTGATTTTCAGAGCTGAACGACTCATCCAATTGGCTACATCCATAATGCAGGAACCAAGAAAGGGAGGTAAATCGTTCTGTATATGGCTCCTTGAAAAACATAAGTTAGGTATCGTCAGCATACAATACTAGTGAGATACAATGTGCAAGGACGACCTCAGCCAAAGGGAGCGTATAAACATTAAAAAGGGGGGGGGTCAGCGAGAATGCCTGAGGGACCCCACAGTTGAGGGGCATAGGATCTGATCTACAGTTCCCACAAATACTTGGAACGTTCTCTGATTGAAGAATGATTTAAGCCAGAGAAGAGCCTGCCCAGTCACTCCAACATTTTGGACCCTCTCCAAGAGGATCTCGTGCTTTAACGTGTCAAAGGCAGCACTAAGGTCCAGGAGGATGATAGCAACCACACATCCTTGATCTAGAAGTCTTTATGCTTCTTCCACTGCTGCCAAAAGGGCAGCTTCTATAGTATGGCAAGATCTAAATCCTGTTTGAGTAAGATGAAGTGAGTCTTGTTCCTCAAGAAAATCTGAAAGCTGTTATTTACATATTTCTCAAGGATTTTACTTGGCCCAAGCAAGAGTGAAATAGGCCGATAATTCCTAGGCTTCAGCAGGTCAAGGTTGGGCTTTTGTAATAGGGCTCTTATCATTGCATGCTTCCAGGCAATTGGGACCATTCCCTTAGCCAAGGACGGATTAAGAACCGCTAAGAGGGAAGGGCAAATCAGATCAAAGATTTTGAATAAGACAGAAGGAGGAGCTGGATCAAGCAGCGAACTAGACTTCAGCTTATTAAGGAGAGAAGAAAGTGTTTCCACAGTGATTTCTGGGAAGCCTGAAAGTATCACCTTGTCATTTAACTGGGCCTTACTGTGAACCTTGATTCCAGGGGCTGAGTCTAAACCTGGAAGTGAGGAGTAAATATCATCTATCTTTTTCTTGAGGGAACCTGGCAATATTATTACAATGTAGGGTCGAGCGTGTTGAATTGGTGAGTTACAGACAGGTTTTAGAAAAGATTTTATAGTCTGGAATATCTCTCTTAGTCCATTCTAAGCCGTCTGTATTTTACTATCATAGTATGCTACTTTAGTGGTCAGGATTTCCCACTGGTACTTCCTAACAGTTTCCCTATATTTGGCCTTCACCGATGGGAGTAGTCCCTTCCCCAGCATCTCTCAGCTCTTTTACAGGCTTGTTTTAAAAGTCTAAGTTGAGGCAAATACCAAGGAGCTGAGCTGGTGCGCTGATGTGTGGATTGATTAGTGGTGGGACACACTAAATCTAGAGATTGAGTGAGCGAGTGAGTGAACTCGGAAATAGACTATGGAAGTGTCTTTATTCACATCAACTCTAGTATTATTAAGAGCAGAGGTTAAATCGTCAAGGTTTAACTTGGACCATCTTCTCTTAAATGACGAGGAGGACGTGACCATGGGGGGGCGCTTAGGGCAGGTAATCCAAAAAGGATCTAGCAAATGGTCTGACCAAATAACTGGCACAGATTTTACGCTTACTAAGTTGTCCTCATTAGAGAAAATAGGGTCAAGCAGGTGACCTTTTGAGTGTGTTATCTCAGATACCCTCTAAGCAAACCCGATTGCCAGGAGATCTTGAGTAATCGCAGTGGCTTGCTTGTCTGCCAGATCCTCGAAATTAAAATTTAGTTCAACTAAAAGTGTGAAGCTAGATTTTGATGCTACGAAATTGGCAATCATCTCGGGAAGGGCAGTTATATATTCCCTGCCCTTTTCTGGTGGGTGGTAAATTAATATTCCAGAAAATGTATAGGTGGCAGAGAAAGAAATAGAGAACACTAGTTTTTCACAATCAGGGAGTGGGTAAGATTTGGTTGGCATTTAAAGGAGGATTTAAGAATGATAACCACCCCACCTCTTCTTTTATTGGGGCGATCTTTCCCACAAATATAGTAGTTGTCTTGAAGTCAGGTCCGGACTCATCCTGTAATCAAGTTTCAGTTAAGAACAGTCCATCTGGTTGCTCGTCCTCTCGGGGGGAGTATATATTAAATTTATTAGTGGGAAGAGACCTACAATTGATTAAAAAATAACTGAAGACTGCCCTCAAACCCAGGTTTAACATGCAAGTTAATATTCCCTACCAGAGTGAAGGAACAGTGTTGGCAGGTCAAATGAGCATTCCCACAATCAATGGAATGATAGCAGTGGCTCTTTAAGGGAACCCTGTAAGGCAAGGAGTTGAACAGACGTATAGCTTCTCATACCTGATCCTGACAGGCAGAGTCCCTGGTCCCGGCCAGGCGTTGATGGGTGCAGAAGGGTGCAGACGGGCGCCATTGGCATGCCCGCCACACGCACCCACTGTGTGCCAATCCATAAGCCTCCTAAATAGTGTAAATGCGAGCAGCCACTAAAGCACTGCCCAGAAAAAATGGCAGCTTGTAGTGGAAACCAGGAAATAGAAATGGAATGTAGCCCAAAACACTACCAGAAAAAAGCCCAAAACAAAATGTAGCCCAAAGCCCTACCAGAAAAAAGTTCAAACCGCTACTAGAAAAAAGGTACTGCTAAGATATAGCCCAAATCGCTACTAAACGCAAGCGAGTGGGACTGCCTCACAATATTAAAAAAAAAACACCCTTAAAATAGCAAAGTGCAGATAGAAACAGTGTTTTAAAATGTCTACATCAGCAATAACATGGATCAGGGCCCTCAGGTGGATCCACCTCCTGCATCATGGCCCTTCTGGCAGATTTAATGAATGCCTCTCCAGGGTCTTTAGCTTTTTAGCAAATTTATGTGAAAAATTAGTTTTAAAATGCTTTGTTTGACCCATTTTTTTAAACATTTCTGTACACAAGATGCCCTCCAAACTCTGCTAGAATAAGTTAGTGCTAACGCGTCCGTCTATGTTAATTTATACACATCAGGACTCGTTTTAGGTCGATGAATCTTGGGCCCAGTGGTGAGACTCCGTAAGACGAGATAACCAATCAATAAGTCAATCAATATGTCAATCACATTGTCAACAGTTAACATCAAAATATATTTCACTTCAGTCATTAATAAACCTTCGGCGCAATCATGACCTTTCAGTCACGAATAACCACACCTTAATAGAGATTTTAGTGAATTTTATTCCCTATTGATTACAATCTAATAGTAAATGCATTAGTCTCAAAACCAAGAAGCATATGAACATAATCACAAGGTGACAACTACGATGAGCTTTCAATAATGCAAAGATCAGGAACATAAGATAGTTATGTAAATAAGAACAGATTGCGATACATAATACCTCCTAGAGGTCTTAGTTCCGCATAGCACTACGTCAGTCACATCAGTTCCGTCAGTCTAATGAATACCTCATCTAACCTCGAATTAGCATTAACATGTGGGGCTTCATGTAAAACAATTTAGAACATCAATTTGGAAAACATCTAACTAAGATCTCTAATCAAAAACATACAGCAGTTGGTACCTAGAAAGAAAAGGCAAAATAGATTTCATTAGTAATATTATTACCCTCCTCTGGATAGGTCAGCATACAGGATCAGTCTTCGTCTTCAGGACATCAGTTAGAACACCGTCAGTCTATCTAAGTAAAGGCAAGGGACACTCTCCCCTTAAGGAGGAAAGTGTAATGGGCAGTCTATGGGCAAAGATTATTGTCTAAGTCTCAAATCACCAAATAGAGTGACAGAGTTTCTGGATGCAATCGATATCATTCCCTACCTAATGTGTCTTGTCTCTTGTGTCATGGGTTTTTATCCCTTTTTCCAAAATACATTCCCCCAAAATTCTATTGGTCAGTCACTACACCCCACTATTGGTAACCAATCAAATTATACATTAAGTAATGCATTTGTCATTTCACGATATCTTTCTAAATCCTAATTGGTCTTCATAATTGACGTTTTTCATAGGTGGCATATCCGGGGTTACTTCATCTCCTTGGCACACACTTCGGGTCAAGAGTTATTTTCTCCTTGCTTTATTGTCCTTGAAAGTGTCCATGTTTGTTTCGAAGTCTCATAATTTATACTAAAAGCTACTAGCATGCGAATGGGAGAGTTGGGCATTGTAGCGAATAAGTAAGAAAAAGAATAATCGCTGGGTCATGGTCTTTTGCAAGTCAGCACACTGGAGAAACAGAAAAATACGCTTTAATATGAGAGTTACACAGCTAATTCGCGACTCATGCTAACTTAAGATGTACGAGTTCTAATGAATGCGGTTTTATACGTGTTAATGCACACAATTATAAATGATTATTTCTTCTAGTTGACATTAGTTTACACAGGTGAATAATTCTCTACGTTTATTAATACATTTCAATTATTAATGCAGCATTGTTAAACATAAGCATTTCACGTCTATATCATGTAATATTTAAACTATGCTCTCTCAGTCCCTCCTCTGATGACGCTCGTCATCACACAATCTTTCGATCTTTAATTTTTCACCTTGCGCATGATACGCATTTCAACATCTTGCCCTTTATGTGAGCTTTCCCATATTTCATTGAAAATTTTCTCTCTTTCACTTTCTTCATTTTGTCTGGCTCTTTTTGACAAATTTCTTTTTATTGTGTCATTAATTTTGCATGCCCCCCATAATCCTAATAGACAAATCAAAACAATTAATAGACCTATCATAATTTTTGCAAGTACCCCATTCCAAATGTTGGTAAACCAGCTTCCCACTCGGGCAATTCCTTTTCCAAATTTTTCCCAAACACCAGGTTCTTTTAGATCCTTCAAATCTGTACTATCTCTAGTAAGGTTAGTAAGCATGCTTCTAATTTTCTTACTGTTGTCAGGTGTGAATGAACAACAATGACGTTCATTAAGCATTGTGCACACACCTCCACTCTTTGCTAAAAGAATGTCTAAAGCAAGCCGGTTTTGAAGAGTCATATCTCTTTCTGCAGCAAGTTCAGTATCCATCAGAAGTATAGCTCCTGTAAAATTTGTCAGCATGTTATCCACAACAGTAGACAACTTTTGAATTTTCATAGAATTTAAGATAACCCCCACAGATGGGATTATAGCTCCAAATATTTCAGCAATGACAGCCGCCACTGATTCTCGCTTTTGTCTAATATGTTGTATTTCAGACGTTTTAGGTATTTGTTTCAAGTCATCAATCTGGTATATCTTTGGGAATACTATTCCCAAATAACATGTCCCATACCATCCCTTAGGGAGACGGTAATATGCATTTAACCCACAGATGTAATAGATTCCAGGAATCGCTGTGTCTTGTCCATTTAACATAAAGGTCCATTTACTCTGAAACAGAAACACATGTCTACATTCACTCGTACCTACAAATAGATTGTCTTGATCAGATTTTGGCCTATATATACACAGTCTACCTACATGAGATGCATCTAAAGCTATTTTGCCTTGTGTTTTAATTGCCGTGTAAGCATAATCGTTTGCATAAGTACGTTTTTCTAAGCCTTTTTCTAACCTTTCCTTCAATGCTTTGCGTCTATCATCTGTGTGATCTAAAAAGCTTTTCTCTACAGGAGACAGTAAGCAAGTCAGATTATAGCGATGTGCATAAGCAGTTCCAAATGTAAGTGTTGGCTCAAAGAATCCTCTAACTATTTTAATATCATGCTCTTTAGCTAACTTATTTAAGAATTCAATCACAGGCACAAAAGAAAACACAACATCCAAATTTGAATAAAAGTATTGCACATGCTCTTGATTATAAAATCTTGTTAATACCAAACTGAGGCTAATTCCATAAGTAAGAGGGAGGCTATGATAAGTAACTCCCTCCTGCACAGATGAAGGAATTTTAGTACACACATATCAATCTTTCTCATCCATAGTTTCCACATACTCGTTTAGTAAGCGATAGAAGACATTAGTAGAAAGTTCCCCTTTTGCATTAGTTCCCTCATACAGATGTCTGGCGTCTTGCTCAAATTTCTCCCACGGTGATAGTTTACTAGCAGTAGTAGTCTCAGGTTTTGAAGTTGCATTAATAGTTTCACTCTCTCTCCACGGCATTCCTACAATCACTCCCACAATCATTATTGCACATACAACACTCACCATAAGTCCTAACCAACCACACACCTTACTTCCTTTGCTACTATAAGCCATGTTTGTATAGAATCAGAATAGCAGATCAACAATCAACTCAAGAAGGCAAACTCTTTCTGCGTATTTTACAGCGTCTTCGCTCACTCCAGGACCCTTTTCGTCAATTCAGGTTAGCAGCTTGTCGTAATCAGGTTTCTTGAAGTCAAATCCAGGTTTAGTGTCACTTTTCCAGTAGTTTTCTAAAGTCTCTTTTTCTTTTCAGCTTTTACGATATTAATTTTGTCCAAATTTTTCTTGTAGAATACCTTCAGGTACCATAGTATTGGCCTGGCAGAATGCTAAGAATTCTTGTTGCCATTCAGAGGTTGTAGCATATGCCCATTCAGGACCTGTATATCTTCGGTTCGCTATTCTCTTTCTTTTTAATTTTCGTTCACCTTGTTGCTCTCCTTCACTCAGATCATCTGCCTGTGAAGTATCGCTTTCTTCTATTATTGTCTCGTTTGCTATTTCCCTTATTCTGAGATGTGGCTTGTCTGGCCAATTATCACCTCTGTGTGTTTTGTTTCGGTGTTTTCCTTCAGGACGCTGAACAGCACCCTCCTCTTGTGATATGGTGTTTTCTCTTGACGGACTTGCAACTGGTTCAACTTCTCTCTCTCTGCCATCTTCCGGTTCTACACTGTACTCAGGCTCTGAATTGTATTCGTCTACTTCTGGGAGAACCTCTCCTTGTCTTAGTTCTCCTGCTGCCTCAACTGAGATAGGCTCTCTGTCACCTCTCTCGAACTCACTGTCAGCTTGAGGGACAAGGCTGTTCTCAGTAGGCTCTCCCTCAGTCTCAGATCTTTCTTGACTGATTTCTGACTCTGAGACTTCTCCTCCTGAAGTTGCTGTACCGGAATCTTCAAGTTCCTCTTCAACAGGACACGTTACCCTCTTTGTGTGACTGGCATGTATCCAGTTGGGAACCCCGGCACACTTCACAGCAGTAGTGGTAGTCAATATTACTTGATATGGCCCCTTCCAACGTGGCTCAAGACACGATTTCCTCACATGCTTCTTGACAACCACCCAATCGCCAGCTTGCAAAGAATGTCCTGGTTCGCCGATTGGCGGCAATGTGTTAGCTTCCACCTGGTGAGAGAAAG
Organism: Pleurodeles waltl; assembly: GCF_031143425.1. Taxonomy (NCBI): domain Eukaryota; kingdom Metazoa; phylum Chordata; class Amphibia; order Caudata; family Salamandridae; genus Pleurodeles; species Pleurodeles waltl. Next base: position 1,145,086,464 of record NC_090444.1, on the reverse strand, counting down.
AGCGAATCACGTCAGCCAAACCTTTGCAGTAATCCAACACCATATCATCTGCAATATTCACTAGTGCATTTGCAGGTACCGCTGGTAACCTCATTGCTCTACCCATGAGGATTTCATGGGGGGACAGTCCCGTTTTCTTATCTGGCATGTTTCTCATAGACATCAGTACTAGAGGTAATGCATCTGGCCACTTCATGTTTGTTGCTGCACACATTTTTGCTATTCTTGATTTTAAGGTACCATTCATCTGTTCAACTAGTCCTGATGCTTCAGGGCGATAGCTACAGTGCAACTTCTGCTCAATGTTGAGTGCTGCACACAGAAGTTTGATCACCTCATTGTCAAAGTGTCTTCCCCTATCTGATTCTATAGAAACCCGAAACCCGAACCTTGGTATTAACTCTCTGAGTAGTAGTTTTGCAACTGTAAGACTATCATTCCTACGTGTGGGGTATGCCTCAATCCAATGACTGAAAACACACACAATCACCAACACGTACTTCAATCCTCCACAAACAGGCATTTCAATGAAATCCATTTGCATTCTGTTAAATGGACCTCCAGCTCTTCCAATGTGGCTCAAAGTTACCACTGTTCCTTTTACAGCGTTCATCTGTTGACAGATGAGGCACCTGTGACAAGTAATTTCTGCGGCATGTCTGAATTTTGGATTGAACCAATCAATTTTAAAAGATCTGATCATGGCATCTCTTCCTAAATGTGCCTGCCCATGATATAATCGGGCAAATTGTGACAGAAGACTATTTGGCAAAAACAATTTTCCTTCCTCTGAAACCCACATATCATCTGCTCTTTGTACACACTGCATTTTCTGCCAGGAACGTTTTTCTTCTTTGCTAGCACGGCTTTGTAATGTCTTTAATTCGTCTAAGGTATCAACCACTCGTAATGCTAAACTTAAGGTTGTGTCGTTCTCAGGTTGTGGTAACAATTCCCACTGCTCTTTAAATGATATACAGTTTAATGCACAAAATCTTGCAACTTGATCTGCGTAACCATTCCCCATTGACACAAAGTCTTGTGATCTGGTGTGAGCACTGCACTTCACCACGGCAATTTGAAGAGGTAACTGAATCGCATGTAACAAATCTCTTATTTGTTCTCCATTTTTCACTGGTGAACCAGAGGAAGTCATGAAACCCCTCTGCGACCACAGTTGGCCAAAAGCGCGTACAATTCCAAATCCATATCTGCTGTCAGTATAGATTGTGACTTTCAAATTCACAACAGTGTGGCAGGCTTTTGTAAGAGCTATTAATTCTGCCACCTGTGCAGAAAACACTTTCTCAAGCCAAGAGGCCTCGACTATGCCAGATATGGTACATACTGCGTACCCAGCTCTCAATGTTCCTGTTGAATCTCTTAAACAGGACCCATCAACGAACATAATGCAGTCGTTTTCTTTTAACTGGGTATCCTGTATGTCTGGGCGAGGTTTGGTACAGAGCTCAGTCACCTCAAGACAATCATGCTCAAACTCTTCCCCATCTTTGATTTCTGTATTCTCATTGGGAAGTAGAGTTGCCGGGTTCAGCACAGTGCATCTTTTTAATGTAATATTTGGTGACCCCAAAATAATTGTCTCATATTTAGTAAGTCGTGCATTTGTCATGTGTTGCGTCTTAGTTGGGTCAACAGAATTTCGACAGAATGTGGAACCAATACTGTCAAAGGGTATCCCATGACTATGCCCTCACATTGTGAAAGGCTTTGACAAACTGCTGCGACTGCTCGCAAATAACCCGGTAAGGCTGCTGCAACAGGGTCCAAAGTAGCTGAAAAATACGCTATAGGGCAATTTGCATCACCGTGGACCTGTGTTAAAACAGACAAAGAACAAGCATCACGTTCATGACAGAACAACAGAAAAGGTTTCTCATAATCAGGCATTCCCAGTGCTGGAGCCCTGCACATGCACTCCTTCAGCTCTAAAAATGACTCAAGCTCTTCTTTTGTCAAAGTGATTGTGTATGGTTCATCTTTGACCTATTTTCCTGTCAATTTTATTAAGGGTTTTGAGATGATCGAGAAATTGGGTATCCACTGGCGACAGTAACCCACCATTCCCAAAAACATCCTGACATCTCTCTTTGTTGTTGGGGGATTCATTTGTAAAACAGCTGTTATTCTTTCTTTTGATATTCTTCGGGACCCTTTCTCAATCAGATGCCCCAAATATTTCACTTCTTTCTGACAGTATTGCAACTTCTTAGGTGACACCTTATGTCCATTCTTTCCCAAATGATTCAACAATGCAATGGTATCGTATTTACAGCTGTCTCTGGTTTTGGATGCAATTAACAAATCATCAATGTACTGCACAAGAGTCGAATTAAAAGGCAGCACAAGAGGTTCCAAATCCTTCTTCAATATCTGATTGAAGATGGATGGTGACTCAGAAAAACCCTGAGGAATTCTGCACCAACTGTACACCTTATCCAGGAATTTGAAACCGAACAAAAATTGGCTATCTTCGTGCAGAGGTATTGAGAAAAATGCTTGTGATAGGTCTACTACAGTAAACCATTCAGCATCACAAGGAACCTGGAACATTATTACCGCTGGGTTAGGTACCACGGGGCAGCATTTTATCACAATTTTGTTTATTTTTCTCAAATCCTGCACAATTCGAACCTTTCCACAGGGCTTCTTTAAACCCATAATAGGTGAGTTACACGGATTGCTCAAAACGGCTTTCAAAACTCCCTGTCTGAGAAAATCTGCAATTATCTGTGTCACTTCAATGAGGACATCCTGAGTCATGTGATATTGTGGTACCTGTGGGAACACTGCATTTGGCTTTATTTGCACCTTGACTGGCCCTATTCCCTTGATTAATCCAACCTCTTTTCCAGTCAAGTCCCACACTTTCTCTGTTACAGACCCTTGTAGATCAGCAGGTAGATCGATCAAAGTAAACACTGGGAATAGAGTAATTAGAGGGTAATCTTCATTCGTCTCTCCTCCTTCTATGAATTGACCCTCATCTCCTTCATCATCACTGTTTGTCTGAACTTCTATTCCATCGCTGGAACAGGTAATCAAACATTTGGTCTTACATAGTAAGTCCCTTCCTAGTAAGGACACTGGACTTGAATCGCATACAACAAATCTATGCAGGCCTTGGAAATTTCCAATTTCAACCTGCACTGGGTCAGTAATTGGATTTGTCAGGTACTGGTTAGCCACACCAACCACTCGTATGGTGTGCCCTGAAAGAGGTAATCTCGGTACTCTTACACTGCGAACTGTAGAGCGTGTAGCTCCTGTGTCAACTAAGAATGAAACCTTATAACCCATTACTTTTCCCTCTACATATGGGCCTCTCTGATCTACCTCTAAAGAGGCTGCAAGCGTGCACTCTTCACTGTCTGAGCTGTCGTCTGACCATTCTTCATTCATATCACTTTCACCTCGTAATGGGAATTGTTGTACAGTGTTGTTTTGGTTTGTTACCTGGCTTGTGACCTGCTGAGGAAGCGTCACCTGTTGCTGTCCCATCGGAGCTAGGGGTAACTGCATTTGCTGTCTAGGCACCATAGGGATCTGCTGTTGCATTGGTTGTACTGACACTGTTTGGAAACACGGCATTTGCATTTGCTGCATGGGTTGTACCCCTGGCATTTGCACCAAATTATTCTGAAAGTTCGGGTTCTGGTGTCTCATTCTTGGACCTCGTGGATTTTGTAGTGTACCGGCATTAATGCTCTGCTGAACTGTACCATCCTGCACCACATTCGGACAATCCCGTTTCCAATGTCCCATGCCCCCGCACGCATGACATGGTGACATCCTTTTCATTACCTGCCCGTCATTTTGAATGACAACATTATTCATATCCGAATTACGGCTCACAAAACCTCGACCTCTACCTCTCGGCTGTCCCTGAAACACACCATTCATTTGCGGTTGTTGTTGTATCATCTGCTGAACACCACTTCCCTGAATTCCAGCTTGTGCAGCTCTTATCTGCATCACCATCACTTTCTCCTTCAACTTTTTCTGCTTCAACTCAATTTCATCACTACAGTATTTCGCATACTGTAACACTTCATCAATCGGTTTAGCTTGCCAACAAATCAAATGATTCTTAATCATCTGGCTGACCTCCGGTCTCAGCCCTTCGACGAACCTAAACACAAGATGATTCATGTCCTTCGGTTCGATTGTCTCAGTACCACTGTAATGTTTGAATGCTTTCAACAATCTCTCATAATATGCATGTATTGATTCTTTAACCTCTTGCGAAGTCCGGTCGATTTTCTGCCAATCAGTCACCTTCGGCGACACTTTTTGTTTCAAAAACTCAATAACTTTATGATAATATTTCATCACCTCTTCAGAAGGTGCTCCAGTCACCTTATCCCTTGCCGGCTCCTTCGTGGGCCAATCTACCCCTCTCTTGCACTCGAGCCACAAGTCTGGCGGAACAATGATCTCAAATAAGGTATTCAAGTCTTCCCAAAGACACTTCGCAAGCTTCACGAATCTATCTGTCTGTTGATACCACTCGATCGGTTTTTCTCTTAACCTAAGGTAATCATTCGTAAATGACAAAATGTCTCCCCTTGACCAAGGCACATGCACTAAGATACCACCAGCTGTTTCTCTCATAGGTAGGATTTTTACCGTGTCTAAATTGGGTGTAGTTGTTACTTCATTAGACCCTGGGCTATCTCTTTTTTCCTTATTTCTTTTCTTTGCCCACCGGCCTTCCCATTTCTCTAGTGCTCCCTAAATTTGTGCACTTTGCAACAATTCTTTCAGGTGTGTCTTCATGCCTGCAGATCTCATGTGTTCAAAATCTTTAGTGTCAAAATCTAACCTGTAGCTCCTTTTCAAATGTTTCGTATTGCCAATATCAATATTGTATTTGTCTGCCAAATTCGTTAATCTCTGGTGTACTTTTCCTACCTCTTTGGTAATCTTAGGGCATAAGTACCTCAATTCTGCCTCAGTGTATGATTCCAACCTATTCACTCCCATAGTTCCTTCCACCAATTCAGCAGCTTCTGTCCCTAATCGTACGATATTCAGATATTCATCCTGTTTTTCCTTTTCAGGATCAATTGTGGTCACTGTAGTCTTTTGTGAAGCACAAGTTTTCTCTAACCACTCATTTAACTGTTGTCCTGTAAACCCCTGCAGTGAAATGTTCCCTGCATGTATCATTGGAGTGTGAGAGGTATTCGTACTCATAGTTTGGGGGGTCAAGACTCCCAACCCTGCTTGCCGCATTGCTTCAAGAGGTGCCCCTATTGGACTAAGGTCCATTAAGGGTCTCTGTTGTTCACATACCTGTCCTTCTTGGGCCATTATCTGTGGAGTTCTAATAGGCCCTCCTCTTATCGCTTCATGAGTCATAATTCCCTGTTCACATGTCCCTGTTTTCTCTTGTGCATATAACGACACCAGGGGACCGACAGTAATAGGTAGTGATATAGCAGCAGGTGTCTGACCTGGTCCCAAGCTTCTGGGAGCTGCAACACCATAGGTCTGTTCTAATGTACCTGGTACAGGTACTAACGGAGGTCCTGCTACAGGGTTATACCCAGGTATCAGCCGTGGCGGTTGAGACACTAGCTTTGGAGTTGACTCAATCTGAATCAGCCTTGGCTTTGTGTATATCGGGTCTGGCGGCACCACCAAGTTTGTAGTAGTCTCAAGCACTGGAACATCAGGATAAATTATTTTTATCTGCGGTGGAGGCTGCAACTGTATCGGTGAGTCTGGTGCAGTGGGTACACTGTCACCATTCTGTATCGAGGCTGTATCGCTAGTTTGTACCGTATCAGTAACTCCCTTCTCTTGCGTCTGGTTCCCAGGATCCAAGCTAGTACTCGGAACACTGTCGCTCACCGCATACGGTGGTGGACGATCATGCAACAATCTATCCATAAACGCCTCATCATCTGAATCATCCTCTTCTTCCCAGGACCTTTTGTTCTCTTTAATTTTACCTGAATCCTTGTCGGTTTTACAAGAAGCTTTCTTTCCCTGTGTCTCTTCTCCCTGTGTTATTGCTGGAAACAGCTTTAACCCATCTACTATTCCTCGTCTCCACATTTTATTCTCACTGTCCCATCTAGCTTCTGCATAGGATTTTTCTGCTCTTGTAAATCTTCTGTGAAACCTTTCTTGCCTATGTTTAAGAGCCATCAGGTCCCAAATCGCCAAAGCCTCGTATTGTGCCGGTCTTGGAGGTGGTTTCTGGGTACTTAACATCCACCTCAAATTTTCTAATACCCTTGGATTGAATGTCCCATGTTCTGGAAACGCTAGACACCCCTCTTTCTCTGTTAATTTGCGCCATTGTTTCATCCATAAACAAGGTGCAACACCCTTCTCCTCCATAACTGTATAAGCTGGAGTACGTTCAGGTGGTGTAGGTTCCCCATCGGTTGCTACAATATATACATCTCCTTTCAAAGCGCTTTTGAATGCCTTAACAAAATTCATTTTGCAATTCTTTTATTTCGTATTTAATCAGAAAAACGGCTTAATTCCCAGGACACTCTTCACCTACCCTTTTCTCAACCTATTGCCTTTCACGGACGGCAGCCAATCCGTGCGCGACCCCTCTTGGCATCTGACCTATCTCAGCGCGGCACCACTGACGTCACACTGCGGCTGACAAAGTCTTGCGGCTTGTCTACACCTCACTAACTCCTTACAATTCATACAAACTAATGCAAATTATTGCAAGCACCTTAAGATGACAACACAAATCTGCCGGTTTACTACAAGAAGGGTAACACATTCGCTTCAGAACTTTACAGAGATTTCACTTGAAGCCTCGGCCGCTACTTTCTCCTTCTCAGTTCCCACATACGCAAGCAGAATTCGACTTGCAAATCCTACTCTCGACTTGCCAATGACTCCTTCTAGTGCACTTTAGAACTCGTCAAATCTCCATCGAAGGTTTCACACATGCATTATAACTCGAACTTGACTTGTCAACCACGCCCGATTGACCTATTAAACCGCACAGATTACAACATAAACCATATTTACCAACATACTCCGGAGTCTTAGACCTCAATAGGTCCGTATACAACAACCAACCACGTGGATAATTTTGAGCAATAAGCGCTGCATTCACATTAAGTACGCCGACTTCCCGACTCTCATACTGTGGAGTACGCCCACTCCTAATTAACACTTAATTTGTCCTAGACACACGCACTTGACTCAGAAAGACCCTGAGGAATTCTGCACCAACTGTACACCTTATCCAGGAATTTGAAACTGAACAAAAATTGGCTATCTTCGTGCAGAGATATTGAGAAAAATGCTTGTGATAGGTTTACTACAGTAACCATTCAGCATCACAAGGAACCTGGAACATTATTACCGCTGGGTTAGGTACCACGGGGCAGCATTTTATCACAATTTCGTTTTTCTCAAATCCTGCACAATTCGAACCTTTCCACAGGGCTTCTTTAAACCCATAATAGGTGAGTTACACGGATTGCTCAAAACTTCTTTCAAAACTCCCTGTCTGAGAAAATCTGCAATTATCTGTGTCACTTCAATGAGGACATCCTGAGTCATGTGGTATTGTGGTACCTGTGGGAACACTGCATTTGGCTTTATTTGCACCTTGACTGGCCCTACTCCCTTGATTAATCCAACCTCTTTTCCAGTCAAGTCCCACACTTTCTCTGTTACAGACCCTTGTAGATCAGCAGGTAGATCGATCAAAGTAAACACTGGGAATAGAGTAATTAGAGGGTAATCTTCATTCGTCTCTCCTCCTTCTATGAATTGACCCTCATCTCCTTCATCATCACTGTTTGTCTGAACTTCTATTCCATCGCTGGAACAGGTAATCGAACATTTGGTCTTACATAGTAAGTCCCTTCCTAGTAAGGACACTGGACTTGAATCGCATACAACAAATCTATGCAGGCCTTGGAAATTTCCAATTTCAACCTGCACTGGGTCAGTAATTGGATTTGTCAGGTACTGGTTAGCCACACCAACCACTTGTATGGTGCGCCCTGAAAGAGGTAATCTCGGTACTCTTACACTGCGAACTGTAGAGCGTGTAGCTCCTGTATCAACTAAGAATGAAACCTTATAGCCCATTACTTTTCCCTCTACATATGGGCCTCTCTGATCTACCTCTAAAGAGGCTGCAAGCCTGCACTCTTCACTGTCTGAGCTGTCGTCTGACCATTCTTCATTCATATCACTTTCACCTCGTAATGGGAATTGTTGTACAGTGTTGTTTTGGTTTGTTACCTGGCCTGTGACCTGCTGAGGAAGCATCACCTGTTGCTGTCCCATCGGAGCTAGGGGTAACTGCATTTGCTATCTAGGCACCATAGGGATCTGCTGTTGCATTGGTTGTACTGACACTGTTTGGAAACACGGCATTTGCATTTGCTGCATGGGTTGTACCCCTGGCATTTGCACCAAATTATTCTGAAAGTTCGGGTTCTGGTGTCTCATTCTTGGACCTCGTGGATTTTGTAGTGTACCGGCATTAATGCTCTGCTGAACTGTACCATCCTGCACCACATTCGGACAATCCCGTTTCCAATGTCCCATGCCCCCGCACGCATGACATGGTGACATCCTTTTCATTAGCTGCCCGTCATTTTGAATGACAACATTATTCATATCCGAATTACGGCTCACAAAACCTCGACCTCTACCTCTCGGCTGTCCCTGAAACACACCATTCATTTGCGGTTGTTGTTGTATCATCTGCTGAACACCACTTCCCTGAATTCCAGCTTGTGCAGCTTTTATCTGCATCACCATCACTTTCTCCTTCAACTTTTTCTGCTTCAACTCAATTTCATCACTACAGTATTTCGCATACTGTAACACTTCATCAATCGGTTTAGCTTGCCAACAAATCAAATGATTCTTAATCATCTGGCTGACCTCCGGTCTCAGCCCTTCGACGAACCTAAACACAAGATGATTCATGTCCTTCGGTTCGATTGTCTCAGTACCACTGTAATGTTTGAATGCTTTCAACAATCTCTCATAATATGCATGTATTGATTCTTTAACCTCTTGCGAAGTCCGTCGATTTTCTGCCAATCAGTCACCTTCGGCGACACTTTTTGTTTCAAAAACTCAATAACTTTATGATAATATTTCATCACCTCTTCAGAAGGTGCTCCAGTCACCTTATCCCTTGCCGGCTCCTTCGTGGGCCAATCTACCCCTCTCTTGCACTCGAGCCACAAGTCTGGCGGAACAATGATCTCAAATAAGGTATTCAAGTCTTCCCAAAGACACTTAGCAAGCTTCACGAATCTATCTGTCTGTTGATACCACTCGATCGGTTTTTCTCTTAACCTAAGGTAATCATTCGTAAATGACAAAATGTCTCCCCTTGACCAAGGCACATGCACTAAGATACCACCAGCTGTTTCTCTCATAGGTAGGATTTTTACTGTGTCTAAATTGGGTGTAGTTGTTACTTCATTAGACCCTGGGCTATCTCTTTTTTCCTTATTTCTTTTCTTTGCCCACCGGCCTTCCCATTTCTCTAGTCCTCCCTAAATTTGTGCACTTTGCAACAATTCTTTCAGGTGTGTCTTCATGCCTAGAGATCTCATGTGTTCAAAATCTTTAGTGTCAAAATCTAATCTGTAGCTCCTTTTCAAATGTTTCGTGTTGCCAATATCAATATTGTATTTGTCTGCCAAATTCGTTAATCTCTGGTGTACTTTTCCTACCTCTTTGGTAATCTTAGGGCATAAGTACCTCAATTCTGCCTCAGTGTATGATTCCAACCTATTCACTCCCATAGTTCCTTCCACCAATTCAGCAGCTTCTGTCCCTAATCGTACGATATTCAGATATTCATCCTGTTTTTCCTTTTCAGGATCAATTGTGGTCACTGTAGTCTTTTGTGAAGCACAAGTTTTCTCTAACCACTCATTTAACTGTTGTCCTGTAAACCCCTGCAGTGAAATGTTCCCTGCATGTATCATTGGAGTGTGAGAGGTATTCGTACTCATAGTTTGGGGGGTCAAGACTCCCAACCCTGCTTGCCGCATTGCTTCAAGAGGTGCCCCTATTGGACTAAGGTCCATTAAGGGTCTCTGTTGTTCACATACCTGTCCTTCTTGGGCCATTATCTGTGGAGTTCTAATAGGCCCTCCTCTTATCGCTTCATGAGTCATAATTCCCTGTTCACATGTCCCTGTTTTCTCTTGTGCATATAACGACACCAGGGGACCGACAGTAATAGGTAGTGATATAGCAGCAGGTGTCTGACCTGGTCCCAAGCTTCTGGGAGCTGCAACACCGTAGGTCTGTTCTAATGTACCTGGTACAGGTACTAACGGAGGTCCTGCTACAGGGTTATACCCAGGTATCAGCCGTGACGGTTGAGACACTAGCTTTGGAGTTGACTCAATCTGAATCAGCCTTGGCTTTGTGTATATCGGGTCTGGCGGCACTACCAAGTTTGTAGTAGTCTCAAGCACTGCAACATCAGGATAAATTATTTTTATCTGCGGTGGAGGCTGCAACTGTATCGGTGAGTCTGGTGCAGTGGGTACACTGTCACCATTCTGTATCGAGGCTGTATCGCTAGTTTGTACTGTATCAGTAACTCCCTTCTCTTGCGTCTGGTTCCCAGGATCCAAGCTAGTACTCAGAACACTGTCGCTCACCGCATACGGTGGTGGACGATCATGCAACAATCTATCCATAAACGCCTCATCATCTGAATCATCCTCTTCTTCCCAGGACCTTTTGTTCTCTTTAATTTTACCTGAATCCTTGTCGGTTTTACAAGAAGCTTTCTTTCCCTGTGTCTCTTCTCCCTGTGTTATTGCTGGAAACAGCTTTAACCCATCTACTATTCCTCGTCTCCACATTTTATTCTCACTGTCCCATCTAGCTTCTGCATAGGATTTTTCTGCTCTTGTCAATCTTCTGTGAAACCTTTCTTGCCTATGTTTAAGAGCCATCAGGGCCCAAATCGCCAAAGCCTCGTATTGTGCCGGTCTTGGAGGTGGTTTCTGGGTACTTAACATCCACCTCAAATTTTCTAATACCCTTGGATTGAATGTCCCATGTTCTGGAAACGCTAGACACCCCTCTTTCTCTGTTAATTTGCGCCATTGTTTCATCCATAAACAAGGTGCAACACCCTTCTCCTCCATAACTGTATAAGCTGGAGTACGTTCAGGTGGTGTAGGTTCCCCATCGGTTGCTACAATATATACATCTCCTTTCAAAGCGCTTTTGAATGCCTTAACAAAATTCATTTTGCAATTCTTTTATTTCGTATTTAATCAGAAAAACGGCTTAATTCCCAGGACACTCTTCACCTACCCTTTTCTCAACCTATTGCCTTTCACGGACGGCAGCCAGTCCGTGCGCGACCCCTCTTGGCATCTGACCTATCTCAGCGCGGCACCACTGACGTCACACTGCGGCTGACAAAGTCTTGCGGCTTGTCTACACCTCACTAACTCCTTACAATTCATACAAACTAATGCAAATTATTGCAAGCACCTTAAAATGACAACACAAATCTGCCGGTTTACTACAAGAAGGGTAACACATTCGCTTCAGAACTTTACAGAGATTTCACTTGAAGCCTTGGCTGCTACTTTCTCCTTCTCAGTTCCCACATACGCAAGCAGAATTCGACTTGCAAATCCTACTCTCGACTTGTCAATGACTCCTTCTAGTGCACTTTAAAACTCGTCAAATCTCCATCGAAGGTTTCACACATGCATTAGAACTCGAACTTGACTTGTCAACCACGCCCGATTGACCTATTAAACCGCACAGATTACAACATAAACCATATTTACCAACATACTCCGGAGTCTTAGACCTCAATAGGTCCGTATACAACAACCAACCACGTGGATAATTTTGAGCAATAAGCGCTGCATTCACATGAAGTACGCCGACTTCCCTACTCTCATACTGTGGAGTACGCCCACTCCTTCTAATTAACACTTAATTTTTCCTAGACACACGCACATTTTTCACAACCACCTGCAAGATGCATAAGATTTAATAAGCGCAAAGACCCTAACCACGCATACTATGGCGCCGAAAACATTCCCAGCTCATTCAGGCAGGCTCCGAGATCCCAGGAAAGCCATGGCGAACCTAGCCACTCATCGTCTCACCAAATTTCATTATGACAGAAAACAAATTAAACAATGAAAACTACGTCCTAGGGCCCCCAAGGGCCAAACCGTCACTCTGCTACCAGAACTGCTAACACGTCCGTCTATGTTAATTTATACACATCAGGACTCGTTTTAGGTCGAAGAATCTTTGGGCCCAGTGGTGAGACTCCGTAAGACGAGATAACCAATCAATAAGTCAATCAATATGTCAATAACATTGTCAACAGTTAACATCAAAATATATTTCACTTCAGTCATTAATAAACCTTCGGCGCAAACATGACCTTTCAGTCACGAATAACCATACCTTAATAGAGATTTTAGTGAATTTTATTCCCTATTGATTACAATCTAATAGTAAATGCATTAGTCTCAAAACCAAGAAGCATATGAACATAATCACAAGGTGACAACTACGATGAGCTTTCAATAATGCAAAGATCAGGAACATAAGATAGTTATGTAAATAAGAACAGATCGCGATACATAATACCTCCTAGAGGTCTTAGTTCAGCATAGCACTACATCAGTCACGTCAGTTCCGTCAGTCTAACCTCGAATTAGCATTAACATGTGGGGCTTCATGTAAAACAATTTAGAACATCAATTTGGAAAACATCTAACTAAGATCTCTAATCAAAAACATACAGCAGTTGGTACCTAGAAAGAAAAGGCAAAATAGATTTCATTAGTAATATGATTACCCTCCTCTGGATAGGTCAGCATACAGGATCAGTCTTCGTCTTCAGGACATCAGTTAGATCACCGTCAGTCTTTCTAAGTAAAGGCAAGGGACACTCTCCCCTTAAGGAGGAAAGTGTAATGGGCAGTCTATGGGCAAAGATTATTGTCTAAGTCTCAAATCACCAAATAGAGTGACAGAGTTTCTGGATGCAATCGATATCATTCCCTACCTAATGTGTCTTGTCTCTTGTGTCATGGGTTTTTATCCCTTTTTCCAAAATACATTCCCCCAAAATTCTATTGGTCAGTCACTACACCCCACTATTGGTAACCAATCAAATTATACATTAAGTAATGCATTTGTCATTTCACGATATCTTTCTAAATCCTAATTGGTCTTCATAATTGACATTTTTCGTAGGTGGCATATCTGGGGTTACTTCATCTCCTTGGCACACACTTCGGGTCAAGAGTTCTTTTCTCCTCGCTTTATTGTCCTTGAAAGTGTCCATGTTTGTTTCGAAGTCTCATAATTTATACTAAAAGCTACTAGCATGCGAATGGGAGAGTTGGGCATTGTATCGAATAAGTAAGAAAAAGAACAATCGCTGGGTCATGGTCTTTTGCAAGTCAGCACACTGGAGAAACAGAAAAATACGCTTTAATATGAGAGTTACACAGCTAATTCGCGACTCATGCTAACTTAAGATGTACGAGTTCTAATGAATGCGGTTTTATACGTGTTAATGCACACAATTATAAATGATTATTTCTTCTAGTTGACATTAGTTTACACAGGTGAATAATTCTCTACGTTTATTAATACATTTCAATTATTAATGCAGCATTGTTAAACAAAAGCATTTCACGTCTATAACATGTAATATTTAAACTACGCTCTCTCATTAGCATTGCTCACTTCGCTCGTTGGATTCAGGGCATGTATTGTACTCCACCACTTTCAAAGATCTCCAGCCACCACTCAAACTAATGTCGACCCTGGCTTAATGTCAGGAAATCCTTGCATAGTGTGGGCAGTCATGGTATGGTGGTACCTAGTTACAAAATGGAAATCAGTTTGCATACATTAAAGTTCAAGTAGACTCAGAGAATAGAGGAATCAATGCAGCTGAAACTTTGTAATATGAATGTTAGTGTACATGCCTATCCATCTCCCACTTCAAACCCCAAGACAAATATGCTTAGCCAAATTACAGATTTTAGGGAGAGAGTTAGGCAAGACGAAACAAATTGCCTGCCTTGTCAAGTTGGTATGATGGTTAATTTTGTTTTTGCGAACATATGCCACACAAATAAAAAGGAAAACATAAGAGTAATGTCTATATTCTTGCAATAAAAATATTAAATGAAAAGAAAATTACATACAATTTAAATAATACAGCCTAGATGTACTAGATCGGGCTGGTGGACATGGCCCAGGTTAAAAAAAACGTATTCGTTTTCATGCATGTCATTCAAAATTACGTTTCATTTTACAGGAAGAAAAGCTTCTTCTGGCTTTTAATTACTGTAAACCGAATACCTGTTTTAAATGCATAACACCAAAAAAACAAAAAAATGATGAGGGATGGAATAAAAAAGCACTGGATAAGTAAAGGATTGGCCCACCAACTTTGACAATGATGTCTACTTCTTTCTGGGCAAATGTGCATGTGTTAATCTAAATGCATTGACTCGCTGTACAAGAGAGACAATGGCTTAAGCTGGCTGAACCATTGCCTCCTGTTGTATGTTGTAAGGAGTGGAAAGAAAATAAATATGAACGGCGGTTGATGAGACCAGCGGCTGAAAAGGGTGGACCCAAAGGCCTGGTATGTGGGTTAGGTGTATTACAGTGCTTAAATTGTGCTTGCTGTTTCCGGTGCGGAGCACAGGCACTTATTATTTATACTTATCTTTCTGCCTCAAGCATTTACTGCGAGCAAAAGACACATATGGGAAAGACGGAGGAAGAGAAAAACAAAAAAGCATCACAAAGGGGAAAAGCAGAAAGCTGCAAGAGTGAGCTGAAGGGGGCAGGGAGTGGCTTTAAATGGATTGAAGAGGTCCAAGATGGCTTCAGGATTACCCTGCCTCAGTATTCTGTGCTTGCAAATTTAATTGCAGCAGCCTTGTGTTTAAGAGGAAGGCTTTGAGCACCAGCACCTTTTTATTTACAAATTAAGCAGTGGGTATATATATATATTATTTTTTATATTACTAATTTTGTGTGATTACATAGGGCTAGAGACAGCCAAAGCTTTTTCTGGACCACACCTAATAGCATGCAACAACTGTTTGCACATTTCATGGAATAAAAACAATAACTACTGGAGTATTAAAAGTAACAAAGTAACACAACATAACTGTCAGCCTAAGATGACCCTCGAATGGCCATAATTCAAAGTCTCTAAATGTACATACTATTTGTAGGAAATATCGTGCTGCCACTTAATTCTAATGGTAGCTATTGTACTGCCACCCTTATGAATATCATACAAAATATTCTTCTATGACTTTATCCCTGGTCTATTCAAAATGAAGGTAATTGTGAAAATCAGTTTTAAGAAGGAACTAGATGGATACATACGATGCTTTCAAATGAATATTTAGCGCAACTGAGGCCTCGCCTTAGGACGTTGGCCCTTTGCACTGCTTTTCTGCGGAGGACATTTGATTTCAATTAAAAACATAATACTGGCTTGGCTACTTTGTAATGTGTTGCTGCTTTCATGCATGGGCGCGGGGAGGGAAGACATCTTGTTTTCAATTAAACTGTCCTGCGTTTATTATACAGGGAGAGAAAGCAGCACTTACTCGAGGTTTGCAGTCCTTGATCCAGGCTGACCTGTTCGTGTGCAGGCAGACTACTTTTAAAAGCCTATAAACAACTAGATTTTTTTGATAGGATGATTTGAAAAGATGCCTTGCGAGGACGTGCGTTTTTCTTACAAACACCTTAGGATGTGCTCGGCCGATAAGAACATTCATAAATTACTCATATGTGGTTTCTGTAGAAACCAACTAATAAGATAAAAAAAAAAAAAAAAAAAAAAAACATGATCAGCCTGTTGCAATCGCACTCTCTCTATTAAAAGTAATTGTTAATAATGAATAATGTGCCGAGGATCATTGTCTTCTGGAAAACGTTACACCCACAACTGAGTAAACCTCTGTTAATGGCTGCATAACCCATCCGAGCTAGGACCATTGTCTAAGCCAAATAAAATGTAAATTTAATTTATTCTTAAATGTGTTAAATAGGTATTGAGAGCAGGGGCCTCGCTGGGAGGTAGTTGGGGATGGGTAAAGTAGGAGGCCCTGGAAGCCTTCACCAGGGGCTCTTATTTGAGACTGAAAGGGGAGGGAGTGCGTCTGAGCACTTCCCATTAACCACCATGCAAGGCACCTGACAACCTGCAGGTTATACGGTGTTCTTCATCTACGCACCCCTCAATATGGAACAATATCCCTGTATTCATTAGGGCTGCCCCAGTTTAGCAAGGAACTGAAGATGAGACTCTAGAATACTACTTCATGATGCAGTAACAGTCGACATCCCCTCTCATAACCCAGTTACCCCTTCAACCACTCGTTGACTGTGTCTTTGGTGTTATGTTGCGTTTGGGCTAGGTCTGAGGTATAGAAATACCAACTACATACATGCACTCAGTCCAATTGATATAGTTCATGTCGGATTCTCTCCTACAGTGATCTGTGTGTAAACTCAAGGCTTCAAGTTTTAGAACTAGGAATATGGCTTGGTGCCTCAAGGCATCTGCTGTACAAAGAGAGCGCAAGTGAAAGAATATGCACGTGAAGGGAATCGTTGAGGCGATTTTCATTTTCTTTTCGGTTCAGGTGGGATGAATAACTGGGATAGAAGGTAAGCAGATGGCAAGCAGGTAAAGGAGTAAATGGGTTGGTGCATAGATGGATGATGGGGCAGTGAGTGGATGAGTGGGAACTAATATGAATGAAACGCTCAGCACTTGAGTCCATGGACTTAAAAATGAAATGTTGACTGAGCGATTCATGAATCCATGGTCCAGTTAATTGCCCATTTATTTTTATTCTTTCAGGTAGTCATCTATCCATCCATGCCGCCACTGACACATTCTCTCTCACACACACACTCGTATGCATGCACACACACACACACACACACATACACAAACTCACCTATCAGTCAAGAAGTACTTTCACACAAATATTGGCTTTGACAGTTCTTGTTTTTGCTGCCTCACTTCAGCTGTTAATTTACTTAATTTATCTAATTTCCTTGGTTTGGGGCTCCTTCTCTCTGGTCAAGGATAGAAGCTACACATGGCTTTGTGATGACCATGCTGATGCTCATTGTGAAGATGTGGAGTGTGATGCGCTGGTTGGCCGTGAACTAACTTTCTATGTAAAACTGGCTGAACAGAAACAGCAGGGATTACAAAAACAGAGGCAATTTCCCCGTCGGTCAAAAACGTGCAAGTCTTGCAATAGTTTGTCAAGTGTATTCCATTGGGTGGGGGGTAGTGTGGCCAGACTGCCAAACATGTTCGACGCTAGTTAGGGAGAATCTTTGACTTTGCAGTCATCTGTCTGAATCCTCAAGAGGTAGAGGTTAGAATGATTTTTTGCACAGGAGCGCCTACCTTGCATCTCATTAAGGCAAGGTAGGCTTCCACTTCCAAAAAATGACTTTAACTCCATGAGTTTGGTGCTAGACGGATCTAGCACCAAAGTATAAATAAGGAGTTAGTTTTGCACTGAATTAGAGTAAAAAAAATGACACTAATTCAGTGCAAACAGAGTATAAATATGCCCCTTAGCGTAAAAAAATCACACTAATCTGGTTAGAGTAATTTATTTTGACTCTAACCGGCCTAACGTCATTTCTTTTTACGCTAGCCTACCCTTTGCACCGGCTTGCACCATTCCATAAATATGGTGCCCAGCTGGTGCTAAAGAATGGTGCAAGCTGGTGCAAAATCTTTTGGTGCAGTTTGCACCAAAAAGTATAAGTAAGGCCCTAAGTACTTTGACACCGTTAAAATGCTTTGGTGCTA
The DNA here is from genome assembly GCF_031143425.1 of Pleurodeles waltl. Taxonomy (NCBI): domain Eukaryota; kingdom Metazoa; phylum Chordata; class Amphibia; order Caudata; family Salamandridae; genus Pleurodeles; species Pleurodeles waltl. The sequence goes on along the minus strand of NC_090444.1, from coordinate 1,145,068,565 downwards.
TGACTATGCCGCCTATCTGGCCAGAACCCACAATGAAGGAGATACGTCTAGTTGCTTACTGGTGCACTTGGTTTCCCCCTGCTTACCTGTTTCTAGCCCCCTGACCATCTCTTTCCCCTCTGGGGGTGCAGCTCACACTATGACAGCTATCAATGCTGCCTTTTACAAATAAGGCCTTATATGCTCCTCCACTGATACTGCTCAATGATCAGTTTGATCATTTTGTTGCCCAACTTCCACTTGTCTAATGCTAGAGGCCCGAATGGCCATTGACTCACTCATTACTAATCTATGGATATTGATAATCAGTCAGCTATGATTAGATGAACATGCTACCTTTGTGTTATTTGCACTTGATGCTTGAAATGTGATTTTATTACGTGTTCTTAATTTAATGCTTTTTTACAATTCTATGCATTGTGATTGTATGATTTAAACAAAAAATCGAATAAAGCTTATTTTGACTTGACTAGACTTGCCTTGACTCACTCATGACGTCACCCCTCGATCCTAAAAGACCTGCCTTGTGGGAAGCCCCCTGGCACAGATGGCCCATTGGTTAAATTGTATACACAGTTTGCTCCAAAATTGACCCCTCAATTACTGAGGCCATTTTTTCTAAGGGCTCATGCCCCCCAACTCTCAGTATAGCTTACATATCTACAATATTGAAGCCCCACAAAGATCCCTTTAATTTGGGGGTCGGAACTATGTAGGGTATCACTTGATACATTGAAACTCCTGGTAAAAGCAGGAGTTCTGTCTCTCCCAGATTTCAAGCTGTACTACTTAGCCACACAATTGCAATGGATAACTCGCTGACTCCTAGATCGTCCCCTCTATGGAACAGGGTTTTCATTAGTTGACTATAGGGACAGTATTTTGAATAATTACCTGTTTCCTTCTGTTTGCCTGCCCCCCCGAGCCACAAGCCTCTTCTGACTGGCAAGGGCCTGCTTGTCTAGGACCAATGAGTTAACGGGCATACCAACACATTTATAACACTGGCATAGTGCTACAATCTCTACCACTGGTGATCTCTTCCATAATGATGAGATAAACATGTCCTATTTAACACCAGACTCCAAATACCCCGACTCACAAGGTATAGCAGACACTACACACAGCAGGAATGTGGGGGAAACAAATGCAGTGGCTTTCTAAAGCATTTCAGCAACAGGTCGACAGATCTTGATTACCAGTTCAAACCGCCATGGGAGATACTAGAATACCCTCATATAGTATTTAGAGGGGTCAGATTCCAATACTTTAAATTCAATGTTTTGAATAGAGGCCACCTCACTCCACCCATATTAATAAACTCTTTCCTGGATCCAGAGCATTCTGTCCCCCATGCTCTCTCCCACATACAGATCTTCTCGATATCTTAGGGTCCTACCCCTTGTTACAGACCTATTGGTCCCGATTACTACAAAAACTGGGTACTGCAACCACCTTCCCTTTGACTAACTCGCTGATAAAATCCTTTTAGGAATATTCCCTCCTCCTGAACTGGAGAGGCCTGCACTTAAATTCCTGGACCTAGCCCTAATCTTAGCAAACATACCATTACTATACAATGGAAACTACCTATGATCCCCTCCCTGCTGACCTGGGCTAGGTCGGTGGCCTCTTGAGGTCAGGCGGAAAGTACATTGCTTCACAGGGAAGATAGGGCAGCCCTACACAAATACCTTATTGCTCAGACTTGGGATATGATCCTGGAGAAATTCAAAGACATCATCAAGGATGACACCTACCCTCCCTGACATCCCCCTGACCCATATATAGATATAGCTGCACACACCTATCTATGATTCAGAAGTGACATGGAGAGTCTGGGATGCTATATGGGGAAGATCTTGTATGGATACGTTTGAGGATGTGGGACACAAGCACTTTGCGAGGTTGAGTCAAAGGAGGTTACATAGGCTTCATTTTCTGTCAGACCACGTTTAGGGAGTCAAGGGGTGGCCAAGGCTACTGGCCCCCTACAGCGGTGGGTGAGGTTGATTGTCACTGCCATCCTTCAGCTTGCCCTACTATGCAACCCTTTCACCCTTGACTCTCAGGGTAGTGAGTATTAGCAGTCAAATGCTTCTCAGGGAGGGAAGGTGGGGGGTCCACAAGCTTTGAACTGAACAATCACCTAACAGACAAAATAAGTTCAATGTCCAGCCCAGCAGTTGTCTTTTAGGCAAAGAAAGTCGTTTTTAATCCTATATCAATACTAAATATTACACAATTCAACTTAGGACATAAGCCAGTGACCCTGGTGACACTTTTCTCTTGCAGTGCTACACCAGCTGAGCCTCCTCATACTAAATTCTATCTAGGCATTCCCTAGATGGCTGGTCCCTCCCAATAGTTATGGACAAAGAATGAATCAGACTCCGCTGCAATCTTCTATATCCCCACAACTTATACACAAGTATACCACAAGTATAATGAGCATTCAGTTCCCTTTGTTTCAAGTCTCTTACTCATGGAGGTTTACTTGGTAAAGCATAGTTTGTGGTGCTCTCCTTGAAGCATGTTTGGCAGCTTCATATTTCTTCCTGTAAGCGAGATCACAGTGAGTGAAGAAAACCACCACATAGACCTTTGACAGCCATGTCTTTGTGCACGCAGGCACCCAGCTCTAATTCAGTGATGCGGCTGCCTGGCATGTATAGCATTGATGCAGCCCAGCCTGCTGCTTCTTACACCCATAGAGCAGGTTTGGGCCTTCAAGCTGGCTGTGCAAGTCTCGGTTAGGTTGATGTCATCCACGTGGCAGGTGTAGCCCTCACCAGGCCCGTACAGGTAGTTGCATCCACAACCAGGCCAATATCATCAATATGGCAGGTGCAGTTCAATCAGCCCAATATCATCGACAAGACAGATGCAGCACCAGACATTTTACCACAGGCACTTGTAGGCCTGATTGGGCCAAAAGCAACATGATAGATATAGTCTTGACCATTCAGAATGGGAAGTTGCTTTAAGTGTTTCCCTCTTACAACTAAGTTCAATAGACCAGGGGAACACTCTGCAGCACAGATCGCTCCTAGTTTGCTCTGAAGTAGTTAGCTTCCACTGGATATCCCATAGCTGTGGTGACATGGTGGGCATCTCCTCCTGAACAGTCTCTTATCCTGCATGGTCATGCAGACTCCTTCCATTTCTCATCAGGTCGGCAGTTCCTAGGCACTCGGAGAACCCCGCAGCAACTCAGCAGAAAGTGCAGACCTCATGTGATGTCCCCTTATCTCCGGTAGAATGTCTTTGAGGCAGACACCAGCCCTGGTCACATAGCAGCCCTTCAATTACTTTGCAGAGCACTAAGTTGTTCAGTTTTGCATGACTTGGAACTGGAACAAGGTTGACTGGTGTGGGTTGTTCTTTTGTGCATAACTTCTAGAAGATGTGGCTCCCCTGTCTCAAGCTTTGGAACAGGTTTGGGGGAGGTTCTCTTTCAAATGTCCTTATGAGGCCACTCGCCCAACACAGCATTTTTGTGAAGTTATGCTTCTCACAGCAGGTAGCTTTAAGGCTGTCGTCAGACTTTAAAACCCCCAACTTAAGCACAATAAAGTATGAGATATCTGCACTTGGCTATCATCAAAAGTTCTGTAGCACTAAGCAGGAATAGCCAAAAAGGTCAGGCCTGCCCTAGAAACTTCCTCACTTTGCACAAATTAAACCACAATCCCACCCCTCACTCCTACCATCCATCGGATAGCAGTGCTCAGGAAGCACTAATGAGCAGCCCTTGCTAACAAAAGTCTTCATGTATTTTCTAAAGGGACTCCGGTATACATCATCCTCAATTCTGTGTCTATACCTCCAGCCACAGGAAAGCAGGCAACACTTTTCTCATTCGCTATCATGTTTTATGCCATGTTAGGAGCATCTGAAATGGATCCACCTGGCTTCACTCCTCAGGCTCACTCACACAGAGCCCTACTACTGCACATGTGCTACAAATAGAGCACATACAGGCATACTTGGTATATACACAAGATGTCAGTGCATGTTCTGGGCATGTATGTAACAATGGAACTTTATGTATGGGCGTACAGTGAGCCACACTCACAGCAACACAGGTGAAAAGGCCTGGTGACACTATCAATCTCTAAAACCATGGCATGCTGGCACCACCACTTTATCCGCTATCTCCAGGACAACAACAATAGTCCTTTGTCCACTAATGATAGCATCCTTGTTGCGCCCTTCCAGGTTACAGTACAGGTCTGGAACCTTGCATAGTCAGGGACAAAGAAGAGTAGTGTGATGGTGGGGCCAATAAAAAAGTGACTGTGCTTTTGGACACTCTGGGCAGAGGAATACATCTAAATACTATGAAGGGAACATTCCCGTCCCAACAGTCTACGTCTCGTTAAATGGGGTGGGACCGATATCTATATCTAAGATTCATGTCAATACTGAGATGGATTTTTAGCACCTCTGAAAGTAAACTAGGATTTTGAATGTCAAGATAGGGATAGAATCCACATGACTTCTTAGGCATATGACGCTACAGTTCACTTACCCTACTTGCATATTAGGCTTCCCATTTACTAACAAATTTCAAATTCCTCATACCGTGTATATAATAATCTGCCTCTGGCATTAGCTCTTGAACAAGAATAGTTTTCTCTGCATGACCCACCTTATAATCTCTTTTGTATTTTCCCCCCAAGTCTTTGCAATCTTTCTGACTTTTACATTCTCTAGCATTCATAGCCAGACAAAGATGCAATTATTGTCAAGGAATGAAGTAACTGTTAAACCTAACTTTGCTATAATTTTACTGCCATGGTACCATGGTGTAGGAGGCTGGCCTGGTTTGTAGTGGGTACCTTGGGTACTTACACCTTATGCCAGGTCCAGTTATCCCTTGTTAGTGAATGTAGTAGTGTTCTAGCAGCTTAGGCTGATAGAGGTAGCTATAACAGAGCAGCTTAGGCTGAACTAGGAGACATGCAAAGCTCATGCAATACCACTTATAGTTACACAGTACTTATACACAAGTAAAGACAATATTCAGTGTTACCAAAAAAAACGTATTTATTTTGGTGACAAAGTACCAAAGATATCTTAGAGACAATGCTCCTTCTGGAGGTAAGTATTATAAACAATATATACACTAGACACCAAAATTAGGCAAAGACGTAGTCATGGAACAGTGCAAACAATAGGAAATGCTATAGATTGCAATGGGAGAAAATAGGTCTAGGGGCAACACAAACCATATACTAAGAAAGTGGAAAAAGCGAATCACGAATTCCCCCCTAGACAAGTGTAGTGTGTGCAGAATCGCTGGGAGAGTAAGAATACAGTAAAGGTAAGTACACTACCCCACCCCAGAGCCCAGAAAAGCAGGAGTAAAGTACTGCAAATTTCCTTAGGACACACTACACCTCGTGATATGGATTATTGCAGTAACCAACCAAGGTGGTCATTACAACCCTGGCGGACGGTTTTAAAGCAGCGGTAAGACCGCCAACAGGCCGGCGGTAAAAAAATTTGAATTATGACCGTGGCGGAAACCGCCAACAAAGACAGCCACTTTAACACTCCGACCGCCACAGCGGTACGAACAAACAGCGCGGCGGTCACCGCCAACAGACAGGCGGGAGACAAAGTACTGCCCACAGTATCACAACCTACCAATCCGCCACCTTTTCCGGGGCGGATTCACCGCGGATAAAAACACGGCGGAAATAGCCATTTCAAAGGGAAAACGCTCACCTCTACACACTCCACGAGGAAGGAGGGCACCATGAAGCCGGAACTCCATATTCTTCCTGCACTAGTCTTCCTGCTCCTATACGACGATCATCTACGCCGGCGGCGAAGACAACGGTGAGTACTGCACCTACGACATAGGGGAGGGGGAGGCAAAAGACAGGGACACACACACGCAACACCCCCACCCGACCCTCACCCACTACAACACACACACCAATGCATATCCAAACATTACAGTAACAACCCCCAACCCCCCCCGGAAGAATGCAAAGACCAAAGGAAATGAGTGGAACCATTGTAATATATCAAAATACAGTACCAAATATCTACATATATATATACACATTCAACAAAATATATACCACGATTAGTAGTGCAGGTAATGCACAAGTCATAGTCCATGGACCACTGGGCCCAAAATGCATGGGCAAGGCCCACAACAGATACCTGATCAAAACGGAGAGAACACTGCTGGGGCATCAGATATAAATACAACAGGCACCTCAGGGGGAAGGGAAGGGGGGGCACCTCAGCCGGATGAGTGCACCACGCCAGATACACGAGGGGGCTCCATACCCATTGATGTCTCCTGGGGAGTGGGGAGTGCAAAGCCACAGTCTCTCAAGTCTCTCCAGTGGGTGGGTTGCCCACTGTACCATCCTGGGGAGTGCAAAGCCACAGTCTCTCAAGTCCCTACAGTGGGTGGTTTGCCCACTGTACCATCCTGGGGAGTGCAAAGCCACAGTCTCTCAAGTCCCTACAGTGGGTGGTTTGCCCACTGTACCATCCTGGGGAGTGCAAAGCCACAGTCTCCCAAGTGGATGCATGTCTCCACTGGTTCTGGAGGGGGACTGGTGCCCAGAGTAATTCATCCTGTGCAGGACAGAGGGAGTGGATGCATGTCTCCACTGGTTCTGGAGGGGGACTGGTGCCCAGAGTGCTTCATCCTGTGCAGGACAGACGGAGTGGATGCATGTCTCCACTGGTTCTGGAGGGGGACTGGTGCCCAGAGTGCATCACTCATCCTGTGACGGTCCCAGTTGCGTCACTGCCCCTGCCGCTCATGGGTTAGCGGTGCTTGAGTTGGCGGTGCATGCCCTGTTCAGCGGTGCTTGAGTTTGCAGTTTCTGACCTGTTCAGCGGTGGCTGCCCTGTTCAGCGGTGCTTGAGTTTGCAGCTTCTGACCTGTTCAGCGGTGCTTTCCCTGTTCAGCAGTGCTTGCCATGGCGGTCCTTCATTGCCCAGCTGGGCTGGGGCTGGCGGTCCTTCATTGGGCAGCTGGGCTGTGGCTGCCGGGGCCCTCCTGGGCAGCTGGGCTGTGGCTGACGGTGGCCTCCTGGCCACTGACGATTGGGCTGGCGTGGCCTCCTGGGCAGCGGGGATGATGGCGGTCTTCTCCGCCGTGCTGCTCCTCCCAGACTTTGGTGATTTCTTCTGCCCCTTCCCCACCTTGGGAGGAGTCACAGCTGAGTGGACACTCCCCCCGGGACCCTTGTGAGCGGCTTTGCTGGCTGGAGTCTTCCCCCTCTCCCGCAGGGCACTGTCCAACTTCTGGTGCTTCTCGGGGGGGGGGATTGGCTGTGCTGTGGCTCCGTGTCACACTGGCTGCCCTGGTGCCCGGTGCACTCCACATACCTGTAACAACAGGCACCACTGGTCCCGGAGATTTTTTGGCTGAGGTGCTAGTACGGGACCTATGAATTGGAGGGTGGGGTGGGAAAGAGGTCAAGCTTGGTCAGGAAAAGTTTCTTAGGAATACTGGGACGGGTAGCTGGAGGGGGTCTGGGAGTGGAGGAAGAGGAGGTGGTTGTAGGAGGTGTAACTTTTGTGGCTTTGGGTGCAGGTGCATGCGCTGGAGGCTGTTGTGAGGTGGATGTATGTTGGGTGGGTGTGTGCCTGCGTTTTTGTGTACTTTGGGAGGGGGCATCACAGACACACTGGGAGAGGACACAGGGGACGTGGAAATGGTAGTGGGGGTGGTGACTGCACGTGAGGGGGGTGTGCTGCTGGGTGTGCTTGTGTGGGACATAGTGGCTGTAGAGGTAGTGCATGCAGGTGTGAGTGTAGACGAGAGTGGGAGGGAGGAGGGAGACGACAAGGAGGGGGACACAGTGGAGGCAGTAGATGTTGGTGTGTCTGCATGTGTGTGATGCTTGCGTGAGTGCCTGTGGGATGTGTGGTGCTTATGTTTGCCTGAGCTTCCCTTGTGTGGTGAGGTGTGTGCATGCTGGTCTGATGTGTGCTTGGGATGGGCTGGGGTACAGGGGGTCACTGTACCTCCGCCTGATGATGCTGATGCACACAAGAACAGGGAGACCACAAAAAGGGGGGGACGACAGAAGAAATACAGGCTGAGTGCATGGCTTACCGCTACCGTTGGCGGACAATACAGACACAGCAGCCCCCTGCACTACGCCACGCTGTTGGGCTCTACAGATGCAGTTCCTGGGATATGGCCTACATGGCTATGGTCGACATCTGCACACATAGATGACACAGGGGCATGACTAGGTGGTACTTGGCACTCTACAGAGGTGGGGTTTAGTGCCACATGGCCTGCATTACGGAGGGGCCTAGCCTACGGAACTCGCCCTGGCCTAGGGAAACCCACAGCCCTCCTCCCCCACCCAGACACCTTCACTGCACGCTAAGTCCGCTGAATGATGTTGTACTCACCCCCTTGTATCTGCTGTGATACCCTCAAGCGCCCATCCAACTCAGGGTAGGCCACCGCCAGGATCCGGAACATCAGGGGGGTCATGGTGCGATGGGCACCCCTCCCACGTTGGGAGGCCATCCCCAGCTGAGCCTCCGTCGTCTTCTTGCTCCAGCGGCGAATGTCATCCCAACTTTTACGACAGTGGGTGCTCCGTCTGTGGTGGACCCCCAGGGTCCGGACGTCCTTGGCGATGGCACGCCAAATATCCTTCTTCTGGTGGGAGCTGACCTAAATGAAATGTACAGGGGAAGAAGAGAAGTCATTAGCAACTGCACCGTCGAAGTGAGTGGCCCACATCCCTACCCTTGCCACGTGGCACATGCATTCACAGTCCTTCATGCACGCAGAACTGTGCCCCCTTCATCCTTACAACCAGCCCTCTCCACTCAGGCATAGCCCATACAACGTGCTCCCTGTGTACTTACCTGTTGGTCTGGAGGACCGTAGAGTAGCGTGTACTGGGGGAGGACCCCGTCCACGAGCTTCTCCAACTCCTCTGCAGTGAAGGCAGGGACCCTTTCCCCAGACGCACAAGACATTGTCTTCCAGACCGAGGTCACAGCAGCACTTGCAGTGTAGGTCCTCTCCTGTCGAAGATCAGGTATTGAGTGATTGAACAGATAGAAAATGGCGGTCACGTCCGCGGCGGTGACGTCCGCGGCGGTGCGTAACATCACTGCCGGCGCACTTCGTCATTGGCGCCTGGGATCCATAGGGTCCAATGTTAACCAATGCAGCATTACCGCAACGGTGTACAACGCCAGCGCAGTTACCTCACATCCCATTGTCCCAGTTTAGAGGTCAGGCAGCCGCCATTTCAGGGGCCCACATGGCTTCATTTTTAAGTGCGTCACACATACCTAGGCCTAGACTCAAAACACATACAGGCAACTTTTTGGATTATGATTCGTGTTCTGTGTAGACTGTGGGAACATACCTCTGAGTTGTTTGACTCTGTGGTCGCTGTTGTCCTTCATAGGCACCGTCCGCTGGGACATGTGAGGAGATGGCGGAATCCTCCGGTGTACCGACCACTGGTGGACCTGTTGACAATGGAGGAGCGACATTTAATCATCACCTACAGGTTTGACCGTGCCACAATCCAGGAACTGTGTGCCCAGTTGGAGCCAGACCTGATGTCAGCAATCCGCCATCCCACAGGAATCCCCCCTCAAGTGCAGGTGCTATCAGTGCTCCATTTCCTAGCAAGTGGGTCATTTCAAACAACAGTGGCCATGGCATCAGGGATGTCCCAGCCTATGTTTTCCAACGTGTTGTTCAGAGTGTTGTCTGCCCTGCTGAAACACATGCAGAGCTACATCGTTTTCCCTCAGGTGGAGGATTTGCCTACAGTGAAAGGTGACTTCTATGCCCTTGGACATATCCCCAACATCAGAGGTGCCATTGATGGGACCCATGTAGCTCTGGTCCCCCCCCCCACAGGAGTGAACAGGTGTACAGGAACCATAAGAGTTATCATTCCATGAATGTACAGATGGTATGTTTGCCAGACCAGTACATCTCCCAGGTAAATGCTATGTTCCCTGGCTCTGTGCATGACGCCTACATCCTGCGGAATAGCAGCATCCCTTATGTGACGGGTCAACTCCAGAGGCACCGGGTGTGGCTATTAGGGGACTCTGGTTACCCCAACCTGTCATGGCTACTGACCCCAGTGATGAATCCCAGGACCAGGGCAGAGGAACGCTACAATGAGTCCCATGGGCGGACTAGGAGGGAGATCGAACGCACCTACGGCCTCCTGAAGGCCAGGTTCAGGTGCCTCCATATGACAGGTGGTTCCCTATTCTACTCACCAAGGAAGGTGTGCCAGATCATCGTGGCCTGCTGTATGCTTCACAATTTGGCTTTGCGACGACAGGTGCCTTTTCTGCAGGAGGATGGTCCAGATGACGGTGTTGTGGCAGCTGTGGAGCCTGTGGACAGTGATGAGGAGGAAGCAGAGGAAGAAGACATTGACAACAGGGGCTCAGTTATCCAGCAATATTTCCAGTGACACACAGGTGAGAATACATTCCTGCCTACTACAAGTACTTTCACACTTCTACCTCTATCCTGTCTGTCGATTTCAACCAGTATATGGTAACTGAGTTGTACATTTCCATTACGGTTTCACAGGTGTGGTTTCCAACGTGTGTCTCCTGCTTAGATTCCTCATGGACTTGAGATGTGTGACATAGGTATGTTGACATAACATTTGAGAAAGCATTTTGTCACTGTCATTGCTAATACACATTTTCAAAATCACAGACTGACTCCAGGTTGTTTTGTGCTTCAAGGGTGTTTATTGCAGTGCTAAATATTGGAGGGGGATTGTAAAATGGTGAGGGGTGCTGGTGGAGGAATGTCCATGGCAGAGTCCAGTCTATTAGTCTCACAGGTGCATTGCCCATATGGGCATAGGAAGTGGAGCTGGGGCAGTTCCAATATGGACAGGGTTACAAAGTGGGACAGTAGGATGACAATCAGGGTGGTCTTATTTCTTGGCGGGGGTCTTGGCATCGTGCTCTGTCTTATTCCTGGTTCTCAGGGACCGCTTGCGGGGTGGTTCTCTGTCTGCAGGGGGTGGGGTGCTGGTGTGGTGGTCCTGTGGCGGTGCCTCCTGTCCACTAGCGCCGGCGGAGGTGGTGGGCAGTTCATCATCCAGGCTAGTGTCAGGGGCCCCTTGGAGTGCCACAGTGTCCCTCCTGGTGTTCAGTATCTCCTTCAGCACCCCTACGATGGTGCCCAGGGCGGTGCTGATGGTTCTGAGTTCCTCCCTGAAGACCAAATACTGTTCCTCCTGCATGCGCTGGGTCTCCTGAAACTTGGCCAGGATCGTTGCCATCATCTCCTGGGAATGGTGGTAGGCTCCCATGATATTGGAGAGGGCCTCGTGGAGAGTGGGTTCCCTAGGCCTGTCTGCCCCCTGTCGCACGGCAGCCCTCCCAGTTCCCCTGGGTTCCTGTGCCTTCGTCCCCTGGCCCTTGTGCCCACTGCCACTGCCCCCAGGTCCCTGTTGTTGTTGGGGTTGTGGGTTATCCTGGGTTCCCTGTAGTGGTGGACACACAGCTGATTGACGTGTTCTGGGGACGGAGGTATGGACCCGCTGGGTGGGTGCTGTGCTGGTGTTACCAGAGGGTGGAAGGTCTGTGGTGGGCTGTGCCTGTGTGTGGGGAACCGACTGTCCCGAGGCCCACGATGGTCCGGGCTGGTCATCTAGATCCAGGTGGACAGACCTGCTGTCATCACTGTGGGCCTCTTCTGTGGGTGGGGTGGAGATGTCTGGACCCTCCTGTCTGGTGACGTTGGGTAGTGGTCCTGCAGGGGTGGAAAGGCATGATTATTGCATCTGTGTGTGTAATGGTGTGCAATGGGTGGGTGACCGTGTACCCCAGTACTAGCATTTCTGTGTGTGGGCTTGTGTGATGATGGTTGAGGGGGGTGTTATGGGTATGTGCAGTGGGCATGCTTTAGTGATGGGTGTTCATGCTTTGTTTTTTCATGCAGGGCTTGGTGTTGGGATGTGTGGTTTGTGATATTGGTACATTTGTGAGGAGTTGGAGTGATGGGGTGGAGGTCTGTGATAGCATGCAGGTTGGGTGGGGGATATGATAGTTAAGATTTGACTTACCAGAGTCCATTCCTCCACCGACTCCTGCGAGGCCCTCAGGATGCAGAATCGCCAAGACCTGCTCCTCCCATGTTGTTAGTTGTGGGGGAGGAGGTGGGGGTCCGCCGCCAGTCCGCTGTACCGCGATATTGTGTCTGGAGACCACGGAACGCACCTTCCCCCGTAGGTCGTTCCACTTCTTCCTGATGTCGTCCCGATTTCTTGGGTGCTGTCCACTGCGTTGACCCTGTCGACTATTCTTCACCACAGCTCCATCTTCCTAGCTATGGAGGTGTGCTGCACCTGTGATCCAAATAGTTGTGGCTCTACCCGTACGATTTCCTCCACCATGACCCTGAGCTCCTCCTCCGAGAACCTGGGGTGTCTTTGCCGTGCCATGGGGTGGTGTAGGTGATGTGGTGTATGTGGTGATAAGTGTGGTGATATGTAGTGGTGTGTGGTGTTTTGTGCGTGGAAGTTGTGTGGGTGATGGTGTTGAGTGCCTGTGGCTGCTAGTTTGTGGATCGTGGTGTCTCTCTCTGGCCTTCTTTCAGATTGTTTTGTCGTAGGGGTTTGTGGGTGATGTGGGTGTGTGTTTTATATAGTATTGAGTGTGTGGGAGTGGTGTTTGTATGTGTATCAGGTGTGTGTCTTTTGAATTGTCCAATGTGGTGATGTTTTGGAGATGTGTGTGTATTCGTGTGTCGTGATAGCATGGGCGTATTTCTGTTGGCGTGACGGTGGAGGTTTTGTTTTCGCCAGTTTATCACTGACCTTTGGTGTGGCGGACTTGTGTGGGTGTCTGAATTTTGTCGGATTTCGGGATGTGGGTAATAATAGCTGTGGCGTATTTCCGCGGCCACAGCGGTGTGTTGGCGGTCTTCTGCACGGCGGTAAGCGGCTTTTACCGCCAATGTTGTAATGAGGGCCCAAGTCTGCAAACAACAACTGCTGGATTCCTGGACCCGAAGACCTGCAAAAGATGGGGACCAAGTCCAGAAGTCGAAAGTAGTTCCAGGAAGGACAGGAGCCCCTGCCAACACAGAAGAGGGTGCAAAAGAAGAGTCCCAGTTACTCAAAGACTGCAGGAATGCACCCTAGGAAGATGCCAGTGGGTTTCTGTGTGATGCAAAAGATGTCCCACGACGTGAAGATGGATGCAGATGTGATTTCGTGTTGGAAGTCGCCAACAAGCCTTGGATACGACAAATATGCATTTTGTATCAAAATGGCGCTGGTTAGGCCCAGGAGGAACCTGGGGGCCTCAACTCTATGTGAGGAGGAAGAGGGGGCTCTCAGCACTTTAGAGAGCCCTCAGGATGCCAGGCAGCACCCACAAGAGTCCCAGGACACAGGGACAAAGGAGGTGCAAAACACAGTTGGTGCAGCACAACAAAGGAAGGTCCCACACCACCGGAGAACAACTCAGCGAGTTGAGCATCGCAGGATGGAGTGATGGAGAACTGGGCAAGGCTGTGCATGAAGTCATTTTGAAAATAGTGCACAGAGGCCTCAGGAGGTGAAGAAGACACAGTGCACAGGGGTACCGTTGCTCTCAGGGAAGGCAAGGTCTTACCCTCTCCAAATTGTGTCAGCAGGACCTCAGGACAGTCTGTGTCGATGGGGTCCACCCTCTGTGTCCTTAGGAGCACGCTCATCACTGTGAGAGGAGTCCAAGTGTACCAGTCATCGTCTTGGAAGGTGCCTGCGTGACCCCACAGGAGATTTCTTTGGTCCTGCTGGTGCAGGGTGAAGACAGGGAGTCCTCAGAGCGTGCACACCATGGAAACTGTTGCAGTTGCTGGCTGGAGCTGAAGTTGCAGAGGAAAAGTATCCCTTGTGGATACTTTGTTGCTGTTACAGCGGTTCCTGGAGCAGACTGCGGTTGATCTGAGGTCAGAGGATTAAGTAGTAGTTGCAGAGGATTCCTGAAGGAAACTTGATAGCAGAATCTGAAGAGAACCCACAGAAGACACCCTAAATAGCCCTGAGAGGGGGATTGGCTACCTTATCAGGTATGGACCTATCAGGAGGGGTCTCTGATATCACTTGCTGGCACTGGCCACTAAGAGCCCTCCAGAGCGCCCCCACACCTTGCAAAGAAAGATGTCTGAAGTCTGGGACATACTGGAGGAGCTCTGAGCAACACCCCTAGTGTAGTGATGGACAGGGGGGTGTTCACTCCCCTTTCCTTTGTCCAGTTTCATGCCAGAGCAAGGGAGAATGGGTCCCTGAACCAGTGTAGACTGGCTTGTGCAAGGAAGGCACCATCAGTGCCCTTCAAAGCATTTCCAGAGGCTGGGGAAGGCTATCCCTCCCCATCCCGTAACACCTATTTACAAAGGGAGAGGGTGTGACACCCTGCTCTCAGAGGAAATGCTTTGTTCTGCCTTCCTGGGACTAAGCTGCTCAGACCCCAGGAGGGCAGAACCCTGTCTGTGAGGTGGCAGCAGCTGTAGCTGCAGTGCAAGCCTCAGAGAGCTGGTTTGGCAGTACTGGAGGTACATGGTGGAGCCCGCAGGATGCATAGAATTGACTCCTCAATATCAGATTTGGAATGGGGGGACAATTCCATGATCTTAGACATGTTACATGGCCATATTCGGAGTTACCATTGTGAAGCTACATATAGGTGCTACCTATATGTAGGGCACACGTGTAATGGCGTCCCCACACTCACAAAGTCCTGGGAAATGGCCCCGAACAATGTGGGGGCACCTTTGCTAGTGCAAGGGTGTCCTCACACTTAGTAACTTTGCACCTAACCTTCAGCAAGTGAAAGTTAGACATATAGTTGACTCATAAGTTATTTAAGTGCATTGAAAATGGCTGTGAAATAACGTGTGTGTTATTTCACGCAGGCTGCAATGGCAGGCCTGTGCAAGGGTTTGTCTGAGCTCCCTATGGGTGGCAAAAGAAATGCTGCAGTCCATATGGACCTCCTGGAACTCCAATGCCCTGGGTACCTAGGTACCAGATACCAGGGACTTATAAGGGGGGGGGGGTCCAGTGTGCCAATTGAAATTGATAAATGCAGTCACTAGCCTACAGTGACAAATTTAAAAGCAGAGAGAGCATAAGCACTGAGGTTCTGATTAGCAGAGCCTCAGTGACAGAGTCAAGCACTATACAGACACACACATTAGGCCATAAACTATGAGCACTGGGGTCCTGACTAGCAGGATCCCAGTGAGACAGGCAAAAACATACTGACGTACAGGTACAAATGGGGGTAACATGCCAAGGAAGATGGTACTTTCCTACACATGGGTCATACCTTGAGTCATTTATCCTTGAGGCCACCATAACTATTCATGCATTCTACAAATAAGAGTTAAGCCCTATCCAGGATGAATGGTTCAATCTTGACTTTAAATTGTTTCAGCACAGATTCTAAAGCAAGGCCCCCACATCGTGAAGTGAATTGTTTTACACCCTGGGTTGTTAATTTATTTATATAAGGTTGACAGAGTGAGTTTTCTATGACAAGGGTCCAGAGAAATTGAGCTCCAGATAAAGATACAATCCCACTACCTTCAGCTTACCCACACCCACCCACCATAAGGCTTTGAACGCCTTGAAGCGAAATACAAAGACCAAAGAACTCTCACATTAATTTCCACCTTATTTTATACACAAAAGGCCTCACGTTTGACAGTTTGTTTTGGTAGGCCTATGGGAGTATAATTAACGACTGGCAGGTCATCTGCATAAATAAGTGCAGTAACGTGGTCACCACTCAGATTTGGAAGCAAGTGACTTAGGTTTCTTCAGACACACAACTAATACAATTAAGAGGGTTATTACAATAATGCACCCCTGTTCCAAGTTATTCTTTATAAGATGCTGCAACACTAGCCCCCTTAGGCCCAGAATGACCTGGAACCACTTTTCAATATGATTCACCCTTAAGAAATCACAATTGATTCAATGAGATGCTCAGAAAGTGCAACTTATTCCAGAAGGCAGCCCTGTCAACCTCATCAAACGTGACGCAGAAATAGACAAAATAACTGCAGAACTGCCTTACTGTGTCCATTGACTTCAGGGCTAGACAGCACAGGGCAAACCCCTGCTCCTCTGTAGAGAACTCTGTTCTAAACCACACCTGTTTCTGAGCATTAACATCATATCCAGCAGCCGGAGACTGCAACTGTCTCAGGAATTCTGTTATTTGATACATATATTAGCAAAAATGTATTTATTAAAATGTTTCCATCTGGGCCATATTAAAGTGAAAACAAATTTATAGACAGGTGTAAACCATAACAGATTCTTCAGATTTCATGGGCTTGTGACCTAAACGTACAAGTGCAACTATGTGGCTGGAGCATTCTGTTTTAGTTGCTATTTTGAGAGTGTCTTGTCACCTCTACAAGAATGATAACAGCACATTAAGTCATATTTACAAATGGACAATCACTTCAGACCCCCAACTGCATGTTCAGGGGCCATGTCAACAGACTCGCCCAAGACTTACTGGTCAGCCACTCTTTACCAGTTCCCTCATTCTACAACTGAGGTGTGGCAGGTTTTGTTTTTCCTGGCATCATTCCTGACATTCAGCGCTTCACAGATGTGCTTGAATTACCTCCCTCACTTAGTTGCTTGCTTCTGAAACTTAAAATTCTCTGGCCTCAGCTATAGCAACATAGTTTACTTCTGTCGTACACATGATTCATGGACACGTTGATCTTTAATTTCACCATGTGCTGTCTAATTCCATCACAACGCTTATGTGCAGTCAAGAGGTTTTATTTTAGTTTTTCAAATTTGTTTTTAATGTGAGAAACTGGACTTGATCTATTCTGATTCCCTTCAGTCTTTTTCCTTTGGTATTTCCTTTAGCCAGTGCAGTGGAGGGAAGCAGCTATCCCTTCAGTAAAGCAAAGCAAAACCAACTGTGCCACTTCATCTTAGTCTTAACCACTCTCAAGTCTTTCCTTTCTGAATATTAAAATAAAATAAAATTTCAACATTTAAATGTTAATGATGCTGCAATGTCAATCTACATAATCGTAGGCCGGCTGGTGTATTAATCCAATCCAATACTATATTTATGTAGTGGATACCACACTCGTTTGTAATAGCTTTAACACCAAGCATTCCCAAAAATTAAAATGTAGCAAAGTGAGCTATACACTGAATTGTTATGCTCCTTCAGTATCTATCTATCTATCTATCTATCTATCTATCTATCTATCTATCTGTCTATCTGTCTATCTGTCTATCTGTCTATCTATCTATCTATCTATCTATCTATCTATCTATCTATCTATCTATCTATTCATTGTTAATTTATGCCTTTCCAATGAATTATTCAGACTACAGATTGCCACCTGCAAGTTTACAGATCCATGTATAATCTATTTCTGCCACCTTCCACCTCTGAAGTTTCATCAAGTTCCACCTGCTCTATCTGTGTCCATGTTATATTGTGGCTGTACTGTTTGTGAGGAAATGGTGTGTTTTATATTATGTGGTTCTGCGGCCTCACCAGGTAATATGCTTACCAGGCCCTTTAGGACCAGTAGGTTTTGTTTGTCAAACCTTTAGCTCAACCTTGGGTAGTTGCGGCTCTGAGCAGCAAGACTTTCACAAAGGAACAAATGTAAAGCATTTAAACAGCAGAAAAACAATTCAAGAAGAAATCAAAAAGACATGTAAGAATTCCAACACCATTTCCTGAAAATAGATTTTTATTATTTTTATTTTTAGACACCACATCAAAAAAGATCCACCAGAGGGTTCCAGAGTTTTAGAATTTACAAGGTATAGTAAATCAAAGCATTTCATTCAACCACGAACAAACATTGGCATTTTCAAAAAAATTGACACTTAAAAAAGTTTTCACCAAAAGTTGGGCTAGTTGTATTGTGGTCACCTAGAATCACTTTATTCAACTAACTTCAGTAGGGAGCCATTCAGGAGGACTAGCAAGGACCTTAGAATCAGTTACCTCCACAGATGAAGCAGTCTCTAGGCAGTTCCAGTCACGTTAACACTTTTGTAATGGATTTCTATGGAAGTGGTCCTGATGCTAGGGATGAAGGATGTTGAAGATGCTTAATGATGCAGTGGATAAGATGCGGTTGGTGGAGATCTTCCTGCAGCTATTCCTCTGTCCATGAAGGAGGTGAGGTGGTCCTGGTCACAGGGTCGACATCCCTCGAAGTCCTGTCAGTGCTGGTAGAAATTCAGTCACCACTGGGCTACCAGACCCTGGTATCACAGTCACAGACAAATGCCTCCCTGGCAATAACTTGTCTTCTGCATGACCATGCTGCATCCCCCGACTCTCCCAGGCTCAGAAAACTCAGGAGCAACTTTGATCTTCATGTCCTGGTCTCTGGTGCTGTACTGCAGTGGTTGGGGGCGGTCTGAAGATTTTGGGCTACCAATATGTTCCAGCAGGCTTCTCAGCTATTGTGGGCAGGTGCTGTGAACAGGGGGTCAGCCAAATGACCCCTGGATCTCTTTGTTGTGGCTGGGTTTCGGAGTTGACTTCTCCATGAGCTCAACTCTGGATGCACAGTCCCTCTTCTTTGCTAGCCATCAGGTTCAGCAGGTGCATTCCACACTAGTGCAGCCTCTCTTTGCCGATTCAACAGTGCAGCAGGACAGTCCTTCTTTGCTCTTTCTTCCAGTCCAGTGGAGATCTGAGTTATGCTTTCCAGGGGTGCCCTATTAATGCTCATAAAGTGCCCTCAGGGTAGACAGGGTTGGTAGCCAATGGGCCACCAGGTTCTCACCCTCCTGATGTCCACTTCCTGGGAAGTGTGGCATCTGGCTATCCCAAGATGCACCATCCTGCCCACTCCCAGCAGGGCAGAACCCCTCTTTTGGCATCCAGAGCTCCCTAGCCCAACCGAGGGGTGTGATTACTGAGGGGCTACACGTACCTGAAAAAACAGTTTAACAACAGGTTTCCCTTCTATCCCGGATAGTTGCTAGTCTGCCTAAACCATGAGGCTGCTTCTCTTCAAAGCGTTCCCTGTTTGCTCTTTAAAGGTGGCTTCACTTCCCGCAGGAGGGAGGCAACACCTTGCTAGAGTGAAAGCCCCTATTGTCTTCTTTACATGGAATCCTTAGCATGTCTCCACACGGTGGGCAGAAAGCTGCCTTGGCTCAAGCTCCTTGTATAACCATTAAGAGCAAAGGAGATTGAAGACACCAAAGTGGCAACTTTGTAAAAGTTGCACACTGTCACTTGTTGCATTAATTTTAACTTGATAATCAGGTTGGTTTAATGTAACAAGTTACTTGATACCATGGAGTATCAACTTTGGTCGCACTCTTCAGGAGTTAGCACAGCTGAGGGGTCAGTGTGTAACCCTGTACTTGTTAATGGGGGTGACCAAGTTTCTCCCCAGTAAAAACAAACAGTTTCATGTTTTACTGCCATAACATGTAAACTACATGTTCTCCCCATGAAATATGCTGCCTCCTCCATTAGGACTCAGTAGGCCTGGGTGATGCACAACATTTTAGAGGGAGATTTGGCTTTGCCATTGGTTTAATAGGCAAAGCCAGACTAGCAGTTTAAAACTGTTCTTCCATTCTGTAGTGGTGGACTGGGAGACACGTTTTATCTGTGTCATACTGGGTGTTGCAATCCCTGGGGTGACTCTTTAACTTACATGCCCTGGGTGCAATATACTAGGGACTTGTAGGTAATTTAGCCTATGCCAATGGGGTATAACTAATGTAACATACACATTTTGTGTTCAGGGCACTGGCAATGATGTCTGTGTAGCAGGCCTCTGTGCACTCTCAGAGTAACAAAAACAGAAGCACCAGTCCAAAAAGTTGGGGTGGTGACCATACAAAAAGTGACATTTCGCTATAGTGTTGTTTTGTTTAGTGTCTAAATGAGAATCTTGGGTATTTTTATCTCTCCTGAAGCTTAAGTTATTTACTCATTTACTGTTTTGAATTATATTTGTTAATTCTTCTTGAATGGTTGTGCATCTTGTGCTCAGCACCATCTCTATGCAGAGAGATAAAGGACCCTTTGAAGTCTTTGATCTACCTTGAAATTTGTGTACTGAACAAACACATTTAGAAGCCTCTAATTTCATTTCCAGCCCTTTCATACCAGTGACTTAATCACAAGGTGCATTTGTGGCAAATACCTTTTTAGATGAGACCCTATTATAAATGTATTCTCTTTCAGATCAGTGTCTATGTTCACACACACCTGCACAGTAAAACTAACGAAACTTAGGGAGAGATGTACTAACATTAGGAACACCAATTTCCCAATTTCAATTCTCTCCAAATTACAATTAAAAAATTGGTATTCTTAATGTATGAAAATAGACCTACCTCATGTATATTAATGAGGTAGGTTGCAATTTGCGACCCATTATAAATTGCAGCCATTGCAGGGATGGTGGCCTGCTGGGCTCAGCAGACCATCATGTCTTTGATTGCTTTTTAATAAAGCAATCTTTTTTTTTTAAATGCAGACCCTTTTCCTTAATGGAATCACAATTAAGAAATTGGTCTTTCTAATGTATGAAAATATACCTACCTCATGCATATTAATGAGGTAGGTGGCAAATTGCGACCCATTAGGAATTGCAGCCATCAGGAATGGTGGCCTGCTGGGCTCCGCAGACAACAATGTCTGTGATTGCTTTTTAATAAAGCAATCTTTTCTTTATGCATCCCGTTTCCTTAAAGGAAAACGGGATGCGTTTGAAGATTTTAGAAATTACTTCTTGCCCTTCCTGCTTTAAAAAAATATTATTATTTACATACTCAAAGTGGAAGGGGTCCCCCCTTGGTGAATGGTTTACCACCAGTTTTAAACTGGTGGTAAAGTATTACTGTTTTGCAACCGGAATTCGGTCGCAAAACAGTAATACATACCATACTGATTTGGTATTTGGAAGGGACGCCCAAAACACGCCCCATCAAAATACTGAATCGCAAAAGCAAAATGCGATTCGGTAACAAGTTACAGAATCACATTTTGCCTTGTGTACATTGGAGAAAGCATTTTCCCAGCACAAACGGCCGATGGGCCGTTTGTGACCAGAAAAATTCTTTGTATATCGGGCCCAAAGTGCCCATACATTATAATGGAGGAACTAATTTGAGGAACAGGTTTATAATAAATCAATATGAATACTTCACAGAATGCTGCTTAGTGGGCTCTAATATGGGTAAAATGCCTAAATGTAGTTACATGTTTAATGCTAATCAACATTTCCATGGAGAATTATACCAATAGATTCCCAAGAAGTATCATATCAATATTTTATCGTATTGTATAGCTTTTGTAGAGCGCATTCCGGCAGATAGCATCGAAGCGCTAGGCCTAATAAGATATGGGAAAGACCGAGATCATCCTTCATGAGTGGACCTTAAAAATCCCACCCTAGAGGGAAAAGAGACAAGTTTTTAATTTCTTTCTAAAGACGAAGTATGTCTCTGTCTGTATAATCATAAGGGGTAGAGAGTTCCAGAGTCTAGCCGCCTCCACAGTGAAGGCTCTGTCCCCCCACCTGGCCCTATAACAGCGGGGAACCGCAATCAGTAGTCTAGATGAAGATCTTAGGTTCCTCGATGGTAAATATCTCTGTAGAACTGAACTCAAATATTCACATCCTTCTGAGTGATGGGCCTTGTATGTTAAGCAAAGGGATTTAAACTTGATCCTTTTATCAACTTGTAACCAATGAAGATGTCTAAGACAGCTACTAGCTGAAGACAAACGGGGAAGATTCAAGGTCAAGCGCGCCGCCGCATTCTGAATGAGTTGAAGTTTGTGGATGGCAGATTTACTGATGTTTAACAGTAAGGCATTACAATAATCTAGTCTAGATATAACTAACGCCAGGACCACAGAGACTTTCAGATTTTCGTGCAAAAATGCGGGGAAAAAAACAGAGTTTTCAAAGCCCAGTAGCAGCATTTAACTGTTTGGTTAACCTGTTGCCCAAACGAAAGGGAGCTGTCAAATACCATCCCCAAATTTCTGGCTGAAGTGTGCGGAACCGGGCACACACTACAGGACTCCGGCCACCATCTAGCACTCCAAATTTTACTGTTGAGACCAAAAAAGATCATTTCTGTCTTGTCTCCGTTTAATTTGAGCCAATTGTTACGCATCCAGCTGTTAATAGCAGTCATACATTGCTGAAATCTGTCCCTCGTTTCCTCCCAATTACGAGGGACTGGGATAATCAGCTGCATGTCATCTGCATAAGACACAATCTGAAAGGCAAAAGAACGAACCAAACTAGCCTGTGGGGCAACATAAAGGTTAAATAGAGTCGGGCTAAGAGAAGACCCCAATATTTTATATGAATTTACTTCAGTCATATGTAGAGGTTTGGAGCTAAAAAAATTACTTGCAACGAAGTAAGTGAAAACCTGTCCAAAACAAGTTGTCAAAATGAAAGTACTAAAATAAAATGTGGAAGAGTACTAAAATCCTGTAATCAGAATAAGCTGCATTGGTGTACAACCCTCTGCAGCTGGTTGTTTGTCATCTTCTGCCTTGGAAAACACCACTGTAACATATATTAAGGATAAATGAGTAACTATTATACATAATTTTCTCTTCTCCTGGGCAGAAGGTTTACTTGCTTATGACTTATGTGAAAAATGCATGTAGTAATAGTGTAAAAATTGCCAACTTTGTGTGACATGTTTTTTGGCGGCCTGTGAAAAAGAGCTTCTTTACATTTGAACCTATAGTCACATTCACATTCTTTCACAAGTACTTGTCTCTTGCTCTGAAAGACATTTTAGCATCCTTTAAAGAGCATCACTGCACTTTTACAATGTTTTATTTATAGACCCCTGCTTTAAAGATGGTACATGGTCCTGTATACTGGAGGATATTATTTTTCGAGGTCCCTCTCTACTAATTTGATGTTTTCTGATACACAGCTTACTTTGGAAAGCAATTCACAAAGCTATTTGAGCACCTGTGTGACAGCAACATTTAGGTGCACAAAGAGCATTGTTTATGAGCGCAAAATCAAAGGGCGCAAAATCAAATTTATGATTTGGTACTTATAGATTGATTTAATAAGAAGTAAAATTACAAATGTTTCAATTTTGTGTGTGGGTAAATTTCCTTACAGAGGTGGTTTGTTGGCATTTCAGGATGTTGGACCAGATGCTCAAAAATGCAATTTTGTATTTCTAAAATAGCAACTTCATAGAAATGGCTATTTTAGAAATGCAAAACGCTATCTACAGAGATACCAATTTCCTAATAGCGATTCCTACTAAGAAGAAATCGCTATTAGGAAATCAATATTAAGAAATCCCATTGCATTTTAGTCAATGGGCTGGTTTTGCATTTCCTAAATAGCGATTACAAAATCACTATTTAGGAAATGCAAAACCAGGGATGGCAAAGGGCAAAAGGCTCCCCTTGGTGCGCCCCAAAAATAGGGGTCCATAGCACACAGATCCCTAAGGGCCTTTGTACATAAGAAAAATCAGTATTGCATTTGTTAACAGCCCAAAATACCAATTCAGACCGTTAAGAAATGCAAAAGGGCTTTGTACAACTGGCCCGTTGATACTTGCAAAAGGCAGCAAACACCCATACATTGTTTGCATGTAGTTTTCAATCATCAAGCACTGTTGCAGATTTATTCCTGTCAATGACATTGGTAGGGTAAGAGCGATTAGTGGATGAGGTCCTTATCCCAAAGTTTTAAGGAGCATACCCACTACCAGGGGTATTTCGTGATTCTGTGCTATTGGCGTTTCCAATGGTGTCCCGTGAGCTTGCCACATTTGCCATTTAATACATCATCTGCTGAATAATCTGTAGATTTTAACAAAAAGTGTCCCTAGCTCAAACAGATGAAAAGTTACTAAAAACGTGGTGATGTGTTCCATTGCAGTGGAAGACCCTTTGCAAAAGATGCCTGGTCATCTTTCAGCTGCTTATTGCTGCATTTGGTTGTTAAACAGGTACTAATGAAGTGAAAATGTTGCCCAGATAGTGTTACCATGAGTACAAATGGCAAAATAATTAATACTATCACAAAATGTGCTGATTATCACACATAATTTGTCTTCTCTCAATGCATAATCTAGTCATCCCTGCTGCATAGTTTGGTCTCCCTCTCCATAATTCCAGTGGCCCTGCATTTACCATGAAGACAGTTGATAGTCGTATCTACACACACACACAGAAGCTTCTACACTTAGCTGGGTAATTCTTTCAACGAAATCTCATGTTACAACAAAGACAATGGAGAATCTCAAACATAAGTAATCTGTCACCAATCGCTGCAGAGGAGAGTCTGAACATAAAGCAGGCAGGGGTGCTATCCATGTGTGTGAATGAAGGACGAATTTAGCCACTCCTCTGCTTCCGGACATGCATCTTATAAGATAGTTTTGTATGCCATTATAGGTCTGGCCTTCGAAAGAGCTTTAGTTGTCTTCCCACACTCTTGTTTTTCACAGACAATAATACATAATATACTCTGATAAAAAAGCCTTAGGCCAGCTGGCTTCAGTCCATTGATCAGTTAAATATTCATTCACATTTTGATTCCGCCCACCACAGTATACAGCATGGGATAAAGAGTCAGTCCACTTTACCCAGTGTCTCTCTTAACTTTGAATGACTGCACAATGCCTATACACACTGTTCACATCCATCTAAAAAGAGTTCCTTCCTCATAAATTGGAAAGCTTGGTCAAGGTGTGCTTCTTTTCTTTTAGTTTCTGTTTATATTAACTTTAAATATAGGATATTTATTTTGCCTGCATTCCTCTATAAAGCTTGTGTTTTAAAATGTTGCAATGACTTTATGACATTATAACCACCTGCTGTTGAATGCTTGCTTAGGTGGTGATTTATTCTTGTCTGTTTCACAAGTAATAGTTATAGTAACAAATGCAGGGTGCACCAATTAGGCTTACTATTTAAAAACAGCACTAGTAAAACAGCTGCACAAGTGAATGTTTTTTAAATTTAACTTTTTATTGCAAACATAAGGCAGCCACATAAAAGTCATGCCATATTTTCTTTATTTCTTTTTTATTTTTGTGGCATATGCTTGTGCTAAAAGAATAATAGAAACATCTACCACATCAGCTTTGCCAATGCTTGTTTTCCTTAATGTGGCCTTAATTTCTCTCAAAATGAATTAGGTGATTCGCAACCCTTCCTCAATATCCAGACTGGAACCTACCCATATAGTTGCATTATATATCATGCATTTGTAAAGTGCACTTTCACCCCTTGGGGCATGTTGGTACTGAGTAACTGGCAATGTTCTCTATGGAATTAAATAAGTGTAGGTACTCATTGTCCTAGAGTACCTGCGTGCTACTGAGAAATGCTGATGATCTCCCACTAAAGTATTTTGTACCTCTGCTGAGAAATGCAGGTACTTTCTCCTTCAAATTAAAGAAGTGCAGGTACATAGTACTTTGAGTGGTGTTTGGGTAATACATCGAGCTGCAAATCTAGGGGACAAAATTATCAGAAATAAAATATTGTGATGCAAAAATATTGTGATGCAAAAATATTGTCAAAAATATTTTTTTAGGTAAGTAATATTGTTTTTAATAATATTGTTTCTAATATTGCTTTCAGTAATATCGTGGTAAAAATATTGTTTTTTAATTATTTTAATGTTTTTTAGTCCCTCTGTTAATTTTGCGTGTTACTGTTGTTTGTATAAAGGTTATTGTTTTTTTTAAATATGGTTTGTAACTTTCCCTGATTTTGAATTTTAATTGTTAATAGTAATTTATAGTGTTGTAACTGCTTGCTGGGTTTGTAGGGGAATAGGGTGCTAATATTGAATTAATAATTAATTCATGTGTTTTAATTAGTTTTGTGGTTGATACTAATTATTTAAATTATGTAATGTTGGTTTATTTTAGTCATATTTCATATGTCGGTTGCTAGATTTGTAGGGGTGTAGGGTGGGAAGTTAATTAAGTAATAAATAATTAACAAGCAATTATTTGATTGATTATTAGTTATGTAAAGTGTGAAATATGCATATATTTTAGTGATAGTTTAAGTGGTGTTGCTAAGTTTGTAGGGGCATAGGGTAGAATGCTAATTGAGCAATAATTAGGAGTTCAATATTAAATATTAATTAATTATTTAATTGATTAATTGGGAATAATAAATTTCATCCCCTTCAACATCCAACACGTTTCCTACTGTGGCAGAGACTAGCTTGGGATTAGCAGATTTTACCCCTCCAAAGTTCAACACTTTCCCTACTACTGCACTGTTTGAAGTGGGAATAGTACATTTTGAA
This sequence comes from Pleurodeles waltl, assembly GCF_031143425.1. Classification (NCBI taxonomy): domain Eukaryota; kingdom Metazoa; phylum Chordata; class Amphibia; order Caudata; family Salamandridae; genus Pleurodeles; species Pleurodeles waltl. The sequence continues at coordinate 1,145,042,221 of NC_090444.1, read as the reverse complement.
ATCCGATGATTTCTCTACTTTTGCCGGTTATAGTTAGGCTCTCCTTTTAAACATATAAACCATAGAAATTCACTTGTTAGAGTTATCTCAAGTAACTATAACTCGTGCCCTAGGGTAACTATAACTCACGCCCCCATCAGACACAGTTTTTTTGGCAACAATTTGACTGCAAAGACTACATTGATATTATCAAAGATGTTATCAAAGATGTCATGAGTGTCGTAATTTGTGGGGTAATTAGCAGTGCGAGGGCATACAAAACCATAAAAATGTACTTGTTATAGTTAGAGTTATTTCAGGTAACTATAACTTGCACCCTAAGGTAGCCATAACTTGCGACTTGCTATGCACAGTTATCTGACCAATACTTTTTCTGCAGATGTTACAGTGATATTATCAATTATGTTATCAAAGATGTCATGAGTGCTGTAGTTCTTGAGGAATTAGCAGTGCATGGCGAGGGCATGAGTTATAGTTTCCTCAGGGCACAATATCTAGTCACTCAAAGTAACTGTAACTATAACTAGGCCTTGGCATAGAACTCCACTCCACCGGCGGAGTTTGTTGAAATCAGGCACTTTGCGTTCACCCGTGCTGCTTCTGGCCTTGACGGCAGCCAAAATGGTGCTGCTTATGAGTGTGAACTCACTGCTAGAATAGATTTTCTACTTCAGAGTCACTAAATCTAGTCAAAAAGCATTGATTTTGACTAGATTTTCTTCTCCAATAGATCCAGCAATTTGTTTTTCAGATTGAGAAGCCTTTTGTTGTCAAAAAGGAAGCAAGTGTGTCAGAGACCCCAATTTCCTGTCCAGTAGGTTTCTTCCAGTGCTTTATCCATCTCCTGGTCACATTTTACTTGAATTTCGAGGTGGGAGGATCACTCTCTTTGTCTCCTGGATTTAATTTGGATTTAAGGACTTTGGGCCTCATTCTAAGTTTGGTGGTATGACCACCAGACAGCCATGTTGGCTGTCTTACAGACTGCCGTATTACGAGTCAAACAGGTAGGATCGCCAACCAGTAAAGGCAGACCGCCAGCGCCGTGGAGGCCCTGAAATAGGCGGTCTGACCCCCAGCCCCGACAGCACAGCGACCTCCACCGACCGTATTACAAGACCAAAGTCGCAATGGCGGGTACCCATGGTGGTTAGCCAATGGCGGTCCCAACCATGGCAGTTTGTGGTCACTAAAGTAATACACAACAGCACATTGGACGGATTTGAAAACAATACAGCTCACACACATTGCCACACTCGCCACACCCGCAAAGGACACTATAAAACACACCTCTCCACAGACCACAAAACATTGCATTTACATTGTAAGACAACGAAGCCCAAGCACCTTTTTTAGGTAGAGTACATAGATTAGGCACCCCTTTTTCCACCATACAAATGAATACCCCACACACACTTTTGCCCAGTCACACCCTATTGCACTTCCCCTGTTTAGTAAGTCACTCTCACCTGTTTTCTTTAGTTCCACCATGTCACTTTCCAATAATCCCTATTTCTCTGAAGACAAGTTACGAGTCATGGTGGATGAAATCATGAGAGTAGAGCCACAATTGTTTGGAGCACAAGTCCAGCATACTCCACTCAGTAGGAAAATGGAAATGTGGGGGAGGATCGTAAACAGAGTGAATTCTGTAGGCAACCCTCTGCGCACAAGGGAGGACATCAGGAAGAGGTGGAACGACCTCAGGGGCAAGCTCCATTCCCTGGCCTCCAGGCACCAGCCACCGGCCAAGAAAACTGGTGGTGGCCCTCCCAATGCTCTATTACAACTCTTTCTCTGGGAGGAGAAGGTCTTTGCCATCTTGCATCCTGAGGGCTTGGCAGGGAGTGAAGACTGGAAAGTCACAACACTAAAAACATCACAAAAATGCTCTGTCATGGATGCCCATAGCTCACCTTTTCCCTGACTTACTTTTACCCCACTCACCAGTCCAGTGTTCTCCCCGCCAAATACTCCTGTATGTGAACTCTCAATTGAAGTGTACCCATCTGGGTTTTATTTGTATGTATAGGGTGCCTAGTACAGGGGATGACAGGACTGCAAATACCAGGAGGCACTTTTACTGTAACTCCAAACACCAGCACAGTGTTCTCTTGTCCAAATACCCTTTTGGTAATCTCTAAAATGAAGTCTAGTCACTTGGGGGTCACATATGTATAGTGTGTGTACTACAGGGACTGACAAGATTGCAACTCAGAGCAGGCACTGTTCCTGTAACTCCAAACACCAGCGTTCTCTGCTACAAATACCCTTGCCTGGCAAGTCTCAAATTAAGTGTATTCACCTGGGGGAACGCAATCTGTATATTGTCTGAGCTACAGGGACTGACAGGACTGTAAAAGCCAGGAAGACCCTGTGTTTGTGAATCCAACTACCAGCCCAGTGCTCACTGCTACAAATACCCTTGTTTGGCAAGTCTCAAATGAAGTCTACTCTCCTCGGGGGAACAACATTTGTATAGTGTGTGCACTACAGGGACGGACAAGACTGCAACTCCAAATGCCAGCCCATTGTTCACTGTTACAAATACCCTTGTCTGACAAGTCTCAAATGAAGTCTACTCACCTGAGGGGTTCACATATGTACGGTGTATGACTACAGGGACTAGCAAGACTGTAACTCCCAGCTGGCTCCAAGCACCAGCACATTGTACCCTTGTCTATATACCCCTGTCTGTCAACTCACAAATGTAGTGTACTAATCTGGGGGGATGACATTGGCCAGGTTTGTCAAGTACCTAGACTTACCTGACTGCACCTCACAGGAGGCACTGTTACTCTGACTACAAACACCAGAACAGTGTAAATACGCTCAAAGAGCACAGTTTCCCAAAACACAATATCAAGTTACTCAGATTTGTGGATACCGTTTGTATAGTATGTGTAGTAGAGGGAGTGATATGACTGCTAAGGTCAGATTCCTGTGTAGGCCACACTCCAGACACAAGCCCAGGGTCCATATGCATTAATAGCCATGTCTGTGAAATCTCAATTCATGTGTACTCACCTGGCTGGATACCATTGTGAAATGATGGGAAGCAGTGGAACTGACTGGAAAGCTAAGCCCAATAGGCCCTGTCCCACATACTCCATAACGAAAATCAGTGTTCACTTGCTCAAACCAATCCAGTAGAGAAGACCCAAATAAACTCTACACACCTTCGACGATGTAAATTGTCAAGTGTGTGTAGTGAAGACAGTGACGTGACTCGGACACCCAGAAGGCACCTTTACTCCAAATATTTTTAAAAAACACATCAGTGGTTACTTGATCTTATACCCTTGCCTGATAGGTCACACCTGACGTTCACTCCATTGGGACTGAACAGCATTCAGATCATGCCCAACTCTGAGATGTGTCTGGCTACCTAGCTCAATCCTCACCTACTAACCCAAGATTAAACAATTGAGGACAGGCAGGGCAGCTTACTCAGTGTGCTAAACAATGATCCCAAAAGCTCCAAGAAGCATAACCAGATTGGTATTGATAGCACACATATTAATACTGCACTAACCACATGATGAATTCTGTCGCAAATACTACAAGCTCCTTGATCTGCCTGTATCACATTTAACGAGGCTTCGAAATGGCCAAATACCTAACTTGCCTAGCAACTGTGAGGCCTGTACTGCTGGCAAGTTGACACTCCTAAGCCATCCCCTCAAGGGACAATGTATTGAATGTCTCAGAAGCTGTGACAGTCAAGGAGATCTGGCATGCTCCACAAATGTCATGTCAAAGCAACCATTACCATGTGTACCTGTCACAATATGTTTACATGCTAGACGACTGTGTGCAAGGTCTCTGTGAAATGTCTCTGTAAATGATTGGAGGTATATGTCACAATACAACCAGTAACATGGTATCTTTCACATCAACAGGTTGTGCTACCACTGGCCATACAGATGCCACTAAATAGACTTCCACAACCCCCCATGATGAAACCCTCAATAATGACAACACTCTTGGACATCTGGATGTGAAGGATGGCTGTAGCCCATCTGAGCAACCTGGTCAGACACCACCAGTGAATCTCACTGTCGTCACATCAGCACCTCCAAGCCTGTTTGTCTCAACATCATGGGCAACCATGCACCCCCCAACCTGTGCCCCCAGTACACTCACAACCACCTCATGCTCTCCAGTCCAGGATCCTGAGTCGCAACAAAACATCTCTGACCATGGTGGTCCAGGAACCAGTGGGAGAGGACACACTGTGGCAAGGGCACAAGCCCGTGGGGGTAGGGTGTGTGGAAGGGATGCTGTGGGTCAGCAGGGTGAGGCCACTGGGGATGTTCCAGGCCAGGACACCATCAACCACATCTTGGGGGTCTATTAGGAGTCTCTCAATGCGTGATGGGCCAGGTACTAATTGAACTCTGTGAAATGAAGCCATTGCAGAGGGAATTCATACAGGAAGTAAGTGCACAGTGGGAGGCCCACAATATCAACATGGCCTCCCTAACAGGGGTGCTGACTGAGGGACTTCACACCACCCTAAGCAGGGATCAACAGCAAGACTCCACCCCTTCCCTTGCCATGTCTACACCTGGCACCTCAACATCAGTGCAAACAACTGGAAGGGAGGCCCTGCCAGCAAATAGACCCGCCTCAGACACCCCTGCCTCTGTAGTAGCAGATCACCCCCACGCAAGTGGGGACATCCAGCAAAGTGTCTGGGAGGTGCAGATGGCAATACACCTACCACTGCCAGCAAGTGACCTCTTCCCAAATTACCTCCTTTGTGTGCCACATGTTCACTCTGTTTTCTGTTCCTTAACCACCTTCCATTTACAATGGGAGGAGAACACTGGACTTTGGCCTTACAATGCTATGGCATCTACTACAATGATTTCATCCACCATGACTGAATCCTTCACTATTCTGTTCCATTATTTACCTATTTTTTGTTCTATTCACAAATTTAGAGTAAATACCACTGATCACAAAGTTTGTGTCTGCTTGCTTCTGTTCCAAATTGTGCTATGTTGAGATGTTAGACCATATGAAGACACAATATACTAGTGCAAGGAGGGATGTGTTACAGGTAGAGTGTTCTACTAAGGATTAAACCCAACACACACAAACACATTGGTACAAGTGCCTGGTCACACTAAACATTGTATTCCACTGTACAGCACACATAGGCTGTTGAAATGCCTGTACTGTCATAGCCAAGAACGGGTGACTCAAATTGTGTCAAGGTATACAGACCAAGCTACTCCTCCCCAGTCCATGGAAGGAAGGGCCTTGCCAGACATTGTCCTGTAGAATAGGCAAACAAAAAAGTGGATGGTGACATCAGCTTGAGCCTTATCACATATCACACCAAAGCATTACAACATCATATACCCTAAGGTACAGATAGAGGGTAGTACAACAGTCCCTGATCACAAACACATCATTATCCAATGACCATGCATCTGTTGGTATGACACAAACATATGTCAGTGTCCTGCCACAGGCACTGTGACCTGCAAAGATGCAGCAGATCTACAGCTACATACCGGTCATACAAGAAGAGTGAGTGGCCTATGTGAAGGGTGAATGCCTTGCTTGCACATAATAACAACAGATTTCATGGCCACATGATCACACACATGATGCAATCGGCCCACCACAGCACACCAAACAAATACAATCTGCACTTCATACCTTCCACCCAAACACTGTCCAAGCTGCCTGGCACAGGTCTCATACACCCCAAATCTGTGACCTACATTTCCTGTAACAATTCATCTCAACTTCCAAAATCGGTACAGCATCAGATACCTGCCAATGTCACAATTCTGAAATACCCTCATGAGAATGTCATTGTGAAGGTACCTGGACAAAGACAAAGCAAGGAGTATGGGATTTAAAAAAAAACTGTTACCCAATCCATACGGCAAGCATCTGGAAAGGAACTTAAATTGCAATGAGACTGACACAAATGATGTAGCTACATCAAGGTGGGGATATGTCATAGACTAACCTTTCATGCACCCTTGGGCTGAACATTGCTGAGTAATAGCTCCCCACTTCTTGCAAAAACGCTCTGCTACACACATTCACAAACTACAGTTCTTCATACAGTCGGGCATTACATTATATGACTGACATATTACACTCAAGAAAAGTAGCTGCTGATGAGATCTTCCCACAAGTCACCTCACTCCTCTTCACCAATGTCATCCTCACTCTGCATTTCATGAGTCTCACCCAGTGGCACTGCAGGCTTCCCCTCCTTTGGGATTTTTGGATATTCCTCCTCAGGGCGCGGTTGGGGAGCATGCAGAATGCCACAGTGATATTGCACACTTTTTCGGGTGAGTAGAGGAGGGCTCTATCAGTCCGGTCCAACCAGCAAAAACTTGCCTTCAGGAGCCAAAAACCCGCTCCATTACCCACTTTGTTTGTACATGGGACTTACTGAAGTGGAGTTACCTCTGGCGTAGTTGGATTCCTCACTGGCTTCAACAATCATGGAGGGTTTGGATATGCAGTCTCCTATTTAGGAATGGGACATATGTGCAACAATTAGTCCCTCTTATCAGAATTGTGCCCCCAGACATTACAAGCACACAAACAGGACAGATGTGACTTACCAACCAGCCAGGCCTTCTCTCTGTACAGTTGTGACATCAGCTGGGGGTTCGTCCTGATCCCCATAATGAAGGAATTATGGACAGAACCCGGATACCGGGCACAGACCTGTGAAATGTATAGGTCCGCCAAACCTACAACTTGGACATTGAAGCAATGGAAGTTCTTTTGGTTGTGGTATACTTGTACTTGTTCATTGGTATGCAGTGGGAGCAAGCCGACATGTGTGCCATTAATAACCCCCACCACATGTGGAAGGTGTGCAAAACCATAAAAGTCAGTCAGCCTTTACATGGGCTAAATCCTCACATTGGGGAAACTGGATGTAGTTGTCAATGTGTTTTAACATTATTGAGAGGACATCCTTCCACAACAGACTGAACATACTTTGGGACTGGCAGCAGCTAGGGCCACTGTATTTTGGAAGGACCATGTGGGTAGGAAGTGTAATACTGGTATCACTTGTAAAATGGGTGATATGCTGGTTAATAACTAGTAGCTGGCATCAGATCTGGCTCCAACTGACGACATAAGTCCACTATTGTTTGCCGAATCACACAATATAGGAATATGATGTGGTGTTCTTCCATGCTCTGTAGGTCTGGCAGTGGATGGTAGACAGTCAATTGATGCATCCTCCCTCTCCCTGGGTACCTATATATGACACAATCTGAGTTCTGACATTATTAATTGTGTCCCCAGCTACACACATGATGTGTGTCAATGCTAACATGTGACAAGACATTGTACAAGGGATCAACGTGGCAATCAGTACACATCACAGCAGCCAATGACACAAGGGTCACATGTGACCTTCATGGTTTGCTACACATGTTTATACATCATGTATCTGGACCTAACTCAAAGATGTGAAGCACAAATGCCCCCCGAAATATGACATATGAAATATGGGTATCAAGAAAGCAAAAAGGACCTTTGATGGGGATGGACTGTGCCCTACTGTAAAATGCTATCTGTGCCCTGCAACATTCTACAAAGGTGTTTGAGTAGTAGGGCCTACCTGACAAGACAGGATTAGCATGTTTGTGAGGTCAAAACAACAGTTTCGGAGATGTGACACAGTTTGTTAAGCCTAATACAGTGTTTCAGGTCTCTAAAATAGAAGATGCCTGACCTACTCAACTGGACATCAGGAACCACCAGTGGAAGTCATCATGGTGGTAGGCGGGTGCAACAGCGGCGGACACAGCTATATTCTAATGTTGTTGCCAGTGGCGGTTGTAGGTCAATGGCTGTGTCTGATGGCAGTGACAACCACGTACATGGGGGACCTGACCACTATGTTCTTCAGATTCCCTCGCTTGACTTCTGACACTGCTGCCAGCAAGACCTCCACTACCTGAGCTGCTAGGTAATGCCTCTGGGAGCAATCATGCCACATCCAGCAGGTGTTAGGGCCCCTGCCTTCTCTCTAGAGGAGCTGGAGAGGCTGGTGACTGAGGTCCTACCCCTGTATGAACAGCTCTATGGTACACTAGAGGAGCAGGTAAGCTACTCATGTGCATATTTTTCTCTGTACTTCACAATCCTTTCCCTCCTCACAGGCTAGATTGTGCCCATGTGTGTGCCAGATCGATGACTCATGTGCTTGTAGGTGCAGTCTGGGTGGCATCCATGGGAAGTACAATATGTATGTATTGGTGGCCAGTGCCATATGTTGAGTTTATTCACATTGTGGTGTGTGGGGTGTGTGTTTTTTTGTGTTCCTAGATCCACCTTGTGTTGGAGGCACATAACTATGTGAGCTGACTTTACAGCCATCCACTGACATCTCTTTCCTCATGAGTGTTTTATATGTGAGACAACATGTATGTGCATGACAGCATGAGCTGAGTATGCATGTTGTATGAAACAGTTGAGAGTAATTTGAGCAATGTGTATGGTGCCACACAGATTTCTTTACACATTTGCCTTTGCTAAACTGTTGTTTGGAGGCAGATCATGAGTCACTCTGCCCTTCAGGTTGCCACACACAACACATGCCAAATTGCTGTTGGCTACATGATGTACTGTCATGCATGGAAGTGATGGGAGTGGAGTTTTATGTAGGTTCTGTCTGCTCAGCCTGCAGAGACCAGGGCCTGACAAATATATCTCCCATATGGGTCTTAGTCTAAGCTGGGATGGAGTCACTGTGGCTATGCAACTCTGGCACTGTGCCCACTCCCTTTACACCAGCATATCCTGTTGTGGGAAATATGAGGCTCTGGGGTAAAATCCTGCCCAGAATGCCTCATTCCTTTAATTAGATTAGGAATATGTACAGAGGCAAGTCATTAAGCTAGTCCATATACGCATTTGGCTTCATTGTCAAAGTGTGTCTTTGACTCATGACAGGTCCCTTACTCCTACAGCTCTGTTGTCACCTTCCGACAGGTCATATTTGTCCCGTACAGGCTTACTGCATACATGACAGTCCCACAGTGCAGACAATGTGTTGATTTCTGGGAAGCCATGATATGTGACTCAGTAGTCTGCTCAAATAGCAGAAACTGGACAACCCATGCCTTTGTTTGTTGTTTGTCATCTCTGTGGGATGGGCACATATGTCCAAAGGAGTGTTCTGTGGTACACCTACATATCTCAGAACCCCACCCCTTTAAGTTGTATGAGTATGCATTTGTTAGTCCTCACATGGACAGGGATGGCACTCTCTGTACCCACCATTCCAGTCCCTTCATTATTACCCATGTGTGAGGTTTGAGTTTGTACTCTGGCAGTAGCCTGTAGGGACTGTACGCAGAGAGTCATCCTCACAGAATGTGAATGTCTTGTTCCATTCATGCCTCAGGAGCTTACCCTTCAGAAGCCTCAGAGGCGTGATGTGTCTCATAGTGGCTCACATCTTAGTCATGTTGCTAGAGCATGGGATACATGGTGTCAATATGCTTGCTTAGTCATTGTATGGCCTGAGCAGGATGGTGGGTTGGTCTGAAGATTGGGAAATGTATGTCGGTAGTCATGGCCCTGTACATCTTGGCTTATATGTGTCACACTTGGGGAATATTGACAAATAGGAAAGTTCTAGCTTGCTGTTTCTGACATGTATGTGACTCAACCATTTGTGGTGAAACTTGTGATCATAATCTCTTGATTTGTCTTTTGCATCCATGCAGGTCAAAGCACATCACAAGAAGGGGATATGGTGAGCCATCCTCAACAAGGTGCGGACCCCAGGGGTCCACAGCCTGCGGAACTCCCACTGCAGAAAAAGGTTGGAGGAACTTAGATGCTGGGTCCGGAAGATCACGGAGGCCCAGCTGGGGCTGTCTCCCAACATGGGTGGGGTGCCAGTCGGACCAGGGTCCCTCTAATGGCCCGCTTCCTGATAGTGGCCTATCCAGAGCTTGATGGGTGTTTGAGGGCAACACAGCAGCCACAATTGAGTGAGTACAGGGCATTTTCCAGCCTATCCCATTGCCAAGTGATTGAGGTAGGTTCTGACAGCTCCCCCTGACAATTAGGGATGAGCCATGTGTCACATAGTAGATGAAAGATTGTATGTGTTGACATGTCATGTGTTGTATAGCTATGTGCCTTGCCAATTAGACCAGGGACCTAGGACAGAACTGGGTGAAATCTACAAACCACTTGCTCTGCAGGGACCACATATGGCTATGTACATTGATCAATCATGTACTGTTTGTTGTTGTAGTGGGTGTAACTACTATGCAACAGGACACTGCTCCTCAGTGTTCCAGGCCAAAGATAAGTAGGTGATGGATCACTGTCCGCTGCCATGTGTCTGGGTAATTGTGTATGTTGGCATCTGCCACCCAGAAGCTAGTTTTCTTCAGCATATTATGGGTGCTGGTGCCGTACTGCAGTCTGTTATATGAAGGTGTCTGACATACATGTGACAGGGCTTACACTGTTCTTTGGATGCAGTTATAGGTCACTTATTTCCCTTGGTAAGTGGGAATGTCCATTGACATGATTTACATGCCATTACTGTTGCCAACATTCCTTGTGCCTACATGTCAGCATGTGTCCCTTTTTCTTTAGAAAACTTTTGTAATCTGCAATTATGCATGTTCTACATTTGTTGATGGGATTCCCTCACATATATGTGCATGCCAAACTGTTTTGTTGAAAAGTACAGTTACAATGTGGGTACAGTTAAAGTTGTACCACAGACAGGAGGGTGTCACCATTATTTATTGGCTGACACATACCCTCACCTGTCATTTGGCATGTACAATTGCAGTAGCAAAGATGGACATGACAGGGAGGCCTAGAGTTTAGAGCCACTATGTGGAAATCTATACCCTTGATGTGGCATCAAGTGGAAAAGTGCACTGCACATGTGTAATGGTTAAGATTTGTAACCTGACTATTGGCATGCATCCTGGAGTTTGGGTACACCCATTAATCCAGAGACAGACATCTAGGTTTGCGTGAGCAAAATTGGGAAAGTGATGTAGCTTCCCATTGGGCAACTTATTGAGGGCCTTCTACAAGTCCTTGCAAATTTCTGTGTCTCTCCAACATACAATGGCCTAATGACTTCTACTGAAGCACTCAGAATATGTCATTGTAATGGGTGCCAGTCATTAGTGGTTATAATCCTGGGACTTGCTGATTCATTGTGCTGTGTATTTTGGGGACATTTCTCCCTGACATCTTGCACATGATGTCCACAGTGTTCATTTCCATGCCACATGTGTGGTCTATCTGAGCAACAGTAATGCTACCTCCTTGACTCTGTTCGGACAATTTTCACTTGGTGAAGTGTACATTATCGATGTGTTTCCAGTGTGGCATGGGTATTTCCATGTCGCCTTCTCCAGGATATTGTACTGTTGTTGTGATCAACATGGTATGATTTGGTCCTCATTGTTGGGTTATTATGTATGTGACAAAGAGATGTGTGCACAACCTTGTGTGGGATCTATGGAAATGCATTTTGTATAGGCCTACTATTACATGTCAACAGGTGACTGTGATCTGCTCCATGGAGCAAAGCTTTGAGGGTGATGGTGACTCCTGATGGTTGAATGACCATTGTGATTGCACAATTTCAGTCATTCAATTGTAGTTGTGTGAGATCCTGAATTGCCTGTGGGCAGCTGTTGCCAGTTCAAACGGCATTCATGTATATGGTATGGCACATGTATAGTCCAGTTGGGTGGAATTTGTTGGTGAGGCCAACTTGACATCATGGTAATGTTTGCTATTCAGAACTGTTGTTCATGTGTGATCATGATCTCTTTGTATTTGCAACATCAGCACCGGCAAGCAAAGTAGACAGGGCAGAGCTGAGTGGGGGAAGAATCTGGCCACAGGACCTCGTTCAAGACACCACTGATACAGACGGACCCAGTGCCGGTAGGGCGAGGGGAGTGCCATCGGGGAGACTGCAACGTCATCCTAATCATCATTGGTTTCCTCCTCCAGTGGACACTGCCTAGATTCTTGTCTGCCACCCCCGTTCTATTACCACCCTCCCTTTTGCTCCCCACCCAGTTGGCTGTGCCAGCTCCCCCAAGAGGATGGGCTTCTCCTATGCCGCAGGCACCTCTGCCCCAGCCCCGGTTACGCCTGCTGCCCTGAGTGAGGAGGCTATTGACCACCTGAGAAGTATATCTGGGGGTCAGTCAGCCATTGTGAATGCCATCCAGGGTTTGGTCACCCAAGTGCAACAAACCAATGCATTCCCGGAAGGCATTCATGGTGCAATGGCTGGCCTACTGAAATCTTTTCAGGCTCTGGCCTCCACACTGATGGCAGCCTGTCACCACCCCCCTCCCTTCCATCCCCTCTCCACCTCCCTCTTCCCAATCCAAATCCCCCCTTCCCTCATCTACCAAAAGCACTCAGACTAATTTGCATGCATCCACATCAACATACAAGGTGAACACACACAAACACAAGCACAACAAAACAGATTGGGATGCAAGCAAACAACACCCACCCACAGACAAAACAACAGTCACAACTTCCTGAGACACCCCTACGACCCCCAGCATCACACACACAATATCAGGCATACCAACAGGCACAATACCAACAGTCACTGACACACTCACAAGACCCATCATACCCACAAACTCCACCCCAACAGACCCCAGACATCCACCACAATTACCACACCCACAGACACCACAAATACAGACACAAAGCCATCTACCACATACAGCCAGCCCGGAGTCACTACCACAACAGTCCATCCCCCTACACCTCCACCTCCCAGTCCCCCAAGACGCACAAATGCACTCACTCACCCACCCAATAGACACCCACCACACACAAGCATACCTCCCAGGAACACGCACCCATGACATACAAACCAACACAGCAGACAATCACTCCCTTGACCTCCAAATCCTGATCCCCTTCTTATGACCATCCCTGTGTCCCTATGAATTTTTTATGCTTGACCTTGACCTTTGCCCTATTTCCTTCACCCCCGTCTCAAACCCAAGAGGTGCCCAGCCAGCGTTCAGAGCAGGCATTAACAATGGCAAAAGAAATGGCGTGAACGCCCCCTTTGCATACATTATGCCTTACAAAGGGTTGCATGCATTGCGCCACTTTGTAACTATAGCGCTCAGATTTTGGCCATCTACCGAAACATTAACGTTAAAAACATTACGCTAATGTGTGGGTAGGTGGCACTAGAGGCTCTTAAATATGCCCTTTATTGTTTATTAAACCCAAGCTATAGCACTATTTTGGGTACACATTTGTCCTGCAAATGCTTTTCAATCCTACTGTTGTTCCTGAGTGACTTGTGTTGTATGGCTATAATTGTGTGTGTTTGAGCTTGCTTGCCACTCCATTTGCTGTTGTTTGCAGTGTCTGACTTTATGGGCAGTGGTGTCTCCCACGAGAAAGGTATATGTTGGGTGTATGGATATGTGGGTGTAAACACAATTGTGGTGTGATGGCACTGTTCACTCTTTGTTATTGTAAGTATTTAATCTTGTGTTGTCCAATGTGAGCATGTATGTTGCTAAATGTGTCCCCTGATTTGGTTTATGTATTCATCTCATGTGTGCCAGCCTGAGTTTTGTTTGTGCAGACATGAAGTGTGTTCAGTCTTGCTAGCTTTGTTTGCATTTGATTGAGCTTTTATCCATTTAGTTGTGTGTACCTTGCAGCTAGTTTCTGTAGAGGTTTGTCCCATGCAGTTGGAGTTGCATGTGCTTTGTTGACTCACACTTCCACATTATGCAGATGGGCCTGACATTTGGGTCTAGTACTGTTTGTGCTTGAGACACATGTAGGGCCATTTCCTTTGCACACGTTGTTTTAGGGGTCTGTCTAAAGTGAAAGGTGTCCAGTGCAGCTTCCTTCCATGAATGCTCCTGATTGCCCACTCCTTATTGTGCAGGTATTGTTGGCATGGTGCTCTTTGTCTATTTATCTCTCTGTCTATTGTATATGCCACTTTCCTCCATTGTGTTGTGATGTGTTGGTGTGCGTGTCCATTGCAGGGCTGTTTTCTGGGAGTGTTTTTGTACGATCTGCTGTTAAGGTTGATGACACAGGTAGGTGTGTGTACTTATGGTTGATTGCGCCCACAGTGGCATTGTTTTTGTGCTCCTTCGATGATCCAAAACAGCGGCAGGATGTGTGTGATGGGTTCCATGGAGGCTCCGTTCTTATGAGACTGCTGCAGGTGAGTGTCTCCCTTTATCATCCCCATTTCCGCCTTCTGAGGCATGGTGGTTGGACCACCGCAGTCGCATTGTCGATGTGCAACCTCATACTGTGTCCGGCAGCAAGACCGAACTGTTTGTGCCGCCTCATGACCATGACAGTCTATGCTGCCTGATGGTGCCGGCAGGACCCAGGAGGTCTTTGCTCCATAGGCCCACATGACTCATAAAACGGTGGTCTGACCACCATCGCAGAGGCGGTCAGACTGCCGCGGACCACCAAACTCGTAATGAAGCCCATAGTTTTTGTTGAATCACAGAAATAAGTTAAAAAACTAGTGTATAAGGGTGTTGTTTGTTTGCTTGGGCATTCACCAGGAATTATTTATACTTTTATTAGATTTTTACATGTTATTGTGGTGGGTGGCCTGGAGTTTTAGTGTAGGCCTAGTTTTTATTTATTTTGCATTTCACTGATTTTTCACCTTTTTTAAGGGAAAATTGTTTCACAGCTCAGTACCTTTTCTACATGTTTGTAACATTTGCAATATTATTTTACTATGTGGCCTAGACTTCCAAAAGGCCATCTAGCCAGTAGGAGCCAGCATTAGTAGCCACCAGTGTATGAAAATGAAATAAATATTCCAGTGGCATATGTTTTTCAAACTTCATTTTGGGCAGGGATGCCATTGGATTGATTAGAAATGTTGCGTATTGTTTGCATTTAATTTTTTGTTTTGCAAAAAGTGTATATGTTCTGGGGTAATATTTGATGGCATAGGAGAATGTGTGTTGTGAAATGTTTATAGCTCAGTTAATTTTAATGTTTTACATTACTAAATTAATGTTGGTCACTTTTCTTCAGTGTTACCACCACCATTCCTCCTTATGGCCAGTGCGTGAGTGTGTGTTTGTCATTGTCCACCATTTTTCTTTATTTGCCATGCAGTGTGGGCTGGGGCCATTTTCTGTCCATAGGCTTGTATACGTTCTTAGTTCTCCATGCCTCCTTGTTCACAGTAGTTGTTTGACCATGTGACTGGGAGCCATTTGGTCCATCCAGCCAGTGTCCCTTTACCATGGGCTTGCATGTGTTCTTTGTTTACAAATTTCCCTTCCTCCTTGTTGCTGTGTTTGACCATGTGGCCATCTGGCAGCCATTTTGTGCATGCATCCAGTGTTCCTTTGCCATAGGCTTCCATGTGTCTTTGTTTGCCACGCCTCCTTGCTCCTTGTTGTTTGACCATGTGGCTGGCTGGCAACCATTTTGTGCATGTAGGCAGCGTGCCTTTGCCATAGATTTGCATGTGTTCTATATTTACCATGCCTCCTTGCTCCTTGTTGTTGTTGTTTGACCGTGTAGCTGGCTGGCAGCCATTTTGTGCATGCAGCCAGTGTGTCTTTGTCATAGGCTTGAATGTGTCCTTGTTTGCCATGCCTCCTTGGTCCTTGTTGTTGTTGTTTGGCCATGTGGGTGGCGTCCATATCGTCCATCCAGCCAGTGTCCCTTTACCATAGGCTTGCAGGTGTCCTTTGTTTGCTATGCCTCTTTGCTACTTGTTGTTGTTGTTTGACCACGTGTCTGGGTGGCAGCCATTTTGTGCATGCAGCCGGTGTGTATTTGCCATATGTTCACATACATTGTTAATTACTGATAATTTGTTTGTTAAGTTTCAATTTTTTTACATTTAAAAGTTTGATTTTAATTTTCTATTTTAATGTTTTATTTTAATTCTCTAATTACATTTTTTATTTTATTTTTATTTCATTTTTAATGTAATTTTTGCATTTAAATTTTTATATTGTAGTTTTTAATCTTTTTATAATCTATTTTTTAATTTTTAATTTTAACATTTAATTTTGATTTTACTTTTATTTGTATTTGATTTTTTATATTTTAGTTTTTTACATTTTTAAGATACTTTTTAACCTTTATTTGAATTTTTATTTAAGTGTTTTGCCTCTAGTCATCCATCCACATCCATCCATTCCTCCATTTATCCAACCATCCATCAAATATGCACAGCTGCACTGCAATATTCAGTTTCTTTAGGTATAATTTTATTTCCTCCAGGACATCCTGGCTTTTTGTTAAGGATTATTCCATTTCCCCCGGACCACCATGCCGCCGTAGGTTTGTTTGAAGGATTACTCCATTTACCCATGCACCTCTTCCTGACTACACCAGGTATCTCCTTTAAAACAGATGGAGATAAAGCAAAGAGCTAGATCTGCATGTTGTACTGTCTTGTTTGAAATGCAAGTTTTTATGGTGTGGTTTGACTTTACAATGGTTAATTAAATTGGTATTTATTAGATAAGTTACCAACCGCATTAAGGTTGCATTTGTCTGTATTATTTCATCCTTCAACAATACTACATTTCCGTAACTACGTATTTTTCTTGCTTGATTGTTTTTAGGTGTACAAGAGAGGAGACCCCACATCACCTGCAGTACTGCCAAAGAGAAGACCTTACGGTCACTTTGGTCCTCCAAACTCTTTTGCTTCTGCATCTTAGTGCCACTGCCAACCTAGAGCTGAAGATGGCCCTAAAGAAAGTTGCTCCCTAGAAAGTGGCCAGTGAGAAGAAGAAGCTTTCCGCCAGTGGCGTGCCAACCGCAAAACTTTTCGGGAGACGTGTGCCTGCCAGGCCTGCCTCCTGGGAGGAACCTGGAAGCAGCACTCATGCATCAACAGCACCATCCCAACCTAGGTCCAAGACCATGTCTGTCAGTCAGGCAGCCACTGCAATCATGGTGACGCCGATGAGCAGTGATGCAGAATTGGATTTGTCCCTTTTGCAAAGTAGTACCCAATCATTTCAGGAAACAGAGCAAAGAGGACAGCAGCCTCAGCCAGCTATAGTAGATCTTTCCAAAGTTGAAGCAGAACAGGAGGTTGAGCTTTCTGTAAAGCAAGAACCTCCTCTTTCAGAACCCAGAGCTCCCAGATCTCCAGCGAGAAAAAGGAAGGGCACTACCCCACCATCTTCTCCAAACACCACTTCTGATGATGATGATAGGGACATGGAGTGGACCCTGGCAGAGTACAGGGGATGCCAGGAGAGGCAAGGGAAAGCAAAGTTCCAGAACGCCTTAGAATCATGAAAGGGGATGATAAGGATGAAGTCAAGCCATTCATTGTGGAAGCTGGCACAGAGGAGTCCGACATTATCCAACCTGCTCCGAGGCATGTTGCACAGGCAACACCACCAGCTCCAATAGTTGTAAGGCCCCAGCAGAGACCTGCACCAACCCATACCTCAGTAGAAGTATTTACTGCAGAAAGATAATCTACACACCTACCTACCTCCAGTTCTTCATCAGGCATTGGCAGTGACCCAATAAGAGAGTACTTCTCCCCAGTTTGGGACTTTTTTACGATTAGCCAAAAGGAGGAGAACATTGTGATATGCTCCATTTGCTATGCAAATGTTCTTTGAGGTAAGTCTGGTTCTCATTATGGTACTGAAGGTCAGACGACCCATATGAAAAAACATCAGGCACCTTAAAAAATGGCTGAACCTGGTTGCTGTGGTGAAGGGGACATCAGCTTCAACTAGTCAAATCACAGTGGATTGTGGGGAAGAAAAGGGTCACACCTTCACACAAAGCAGCCCTGTCACCAGCAGTGTGCCAGAATCACCTGTCTCAGTGTCGGTGACCTCAGAATGGCACAAGAAGACTCAGAGTCAGATGGAGTTACCACGGCATATAGTAACTGCCCCACAATCCACATTAAGTCTGCCACCACTTACTACTTCTCGAAATTCTCCTTTGTCGGTAGCCCCAGAAAAGAAGAAAATTAAGGCTACTATTACAAGAATGTTCAAGCAGGAGGGGATATAAAACTGCAACCACCCAATGACACGTTTGCACAATGGGAAGAGGGCAAAAATTTTAGCAGTGGACCTCCTTCCTTTTTCTTTTGTGGAAGGAGTGGTATTCTTAGATTGTGTGGCAGCCATCTGCCCAAAATGGAAGGATCCAAGTCATACTTATTTTGCCAAAGTTGCTGTTCCAGTGCTGCATCATGATGTGCTTCAATTGGTTGGACAAGCTTTGCGGCCAAGTGTTGTTCACACTATCCACCTAATGACAGACATGTGGACCAGATGTCAGGCGACTGATTACATATGCATCACTGCACACTGGATCTCTTTTGTGGGGTTGAGGCAAAAGCTATCTACAGGTCTTGGCCCGGAAGAATTTTTTTATTTAACAGTGTTCGGCATCATACAAAAGTAGCCATGTTCGCTGTGGAGAAATCACAGACAGCTGCATACAGCTTGGACAAATTTATTAGCAAGGTGTCTGATTGGCTGCAACCCAGAGGTCTTCGAATTGGTTTTGTTGCCACAGAAACTGGCAGTGACATAGTCAGGGCAATGGCAGACGGTGGATATTTCAGGGTCCTGTGTTTGGCGCACTGCATCAACCTGGTTGTGCAAGACTTTCTTAAAAGCAACATACTGACCACCTGCAGATGCATCTGCATTCATTTCAGCCATTCTTTTAAAGCCAATAAACAGTTGTGGATTATTCAGCATGGTACCAGAGCACGAGTTAAAGCCCTGATACCAGAGATGCCAACACATTGGAACTCAATCTACTATATGGTGCAATGTCTTTTTGAGCAGTACAAATCAATGACTATGTCATTCAAAGAGGAGAGGATGCGATTGGAAAAACAATGACAGTTGATGCAGACAAATGGGGCCTAGTCAAATACCACACACAGATGGTGCTCCCTTTTGAGGTTTTCACATGGGAAGTTGGCAAGGAGAATAGTAAAATGGGCTTGCTCTCCAGTTATCGCATCTGCTACAGGAGCAGATAAAAGAAGGCGTCTGAAAGGTTTGTATTCTGGGGATGCGAATGAAAACCGAGATGTGCATGTCTTGGTTGAGAGCATAAGCTATTGCTTGACCTGTAATGAAAGGTTGCAAAATGACATTATCTCTTCCAAAGAATACCTCTATGCCAGCCTACTTGATCCAGTCTACAAAATATTTTTTCCCACTTTCATTCCTTTTGCTGAAGGAGATGTTACAAAACAAAAGAGGTTGATTGTTGAGCAAGCAGGAGAACTGGAAGAAGAACGGCTGGAACCTATAGCCCCACTCCACAGTTCAGGGGTGCTGCTTTCAACTTCTCACATCCTTCAATCCCACCAACAAGAAAATCGGCGGCGACAGCAACAGAAGAATTAGACCCAATCCCTGCATTGGCTTGGTTTCAAGTAGCAGGACTTAAGTCCAGTGCAAAGGTGCAACCAAAAGCAGACAAGCAAGTGGCAGCACAAATGACCATTCAGAGGATGTCCCAGGAATATCTGGCTCACCCGAAAGAGGTGAATGTGGATCAAAACCCATTGGTGTATTGGTATGGGAAGATGTGCCAATGGCCAGAGCTCAGCTGGCTGGCAAAAAGGTTTCTGGCTTGTCCCGTAGCCAGCATTTCTGTTGAACATGTGTTCAGTACAGCTGATGAAGCTGTTACAGTGAGAAGGACCAGTCTCTTGTCTCAAAACGTGGAGAGATTAACCATGATCAAAATGAACCAGCATTTTATACCACCTGAGTGTGTTAGCTGACCAACCTCTGGGTGAAACACAAGAGTTTGAGGATGAGCTCTACCTCCTGCACTGAGTATGCCAGTGCCACCATAGAACATTTTTTTTTTCAGTTGAACTTCTTTTTTCTTTCTTTCTTTCTGTTCACAAAAATGCTAGTAGTGTTGGATTAGGCTGCCCACCATTTTGTAGTCACATACAAGCCTGGATTAGCGTTGGACCCGTGTGCAGCAAAGAAGCCCCCACATAGCCTTCAGGACATTGGTGACTATGTCTGCATCCCTCACATGCCATTGCCTATCCGATTTTGTTTACATCACCTAGCAGAGTTGCCCTATAAGATCATTGATTAAAAGACCTCCAGTGCCAATGCCAATTCCAATGTGTTGATACCATCATAGAGGATATATTTTGTTCAACCACTGCGCTTGGATTGGAAGAGGTAACTACTAAGTCACTATTGCACCAATGAGTGGTGATATTTGATTGTGAATTTGTGAGTGATGACTTATGTATGTGGTGTCTGACAGTGAGGAAGGGAGGGAGTTCAACAAATTTGTGAACGTGTTTCCAATGATTTGCAATGTGTGGGGGCTGATGAATGATAATTCTTTCCTGAAAGTGATTGGCTGTTAAAACTTAGTGACATTTACCTGCAGGGTCCATTCCTTTTACTTTGGTTACCAAACACAAGTTTGCACACAATACTGCAGTTCTGTTTCTCTATGTGTTCTTCAACAACAATGCACTTCAAAGGTCTACATTGCTCAGTTTGGGAATGGGACGGAGTTACTCAGAATCTGGAGGAGGATGAAAGGACTCATGGCGGGACTACCTCAAAAGCAAGAAGGAGAAAGTTATCTACTTCAAACAGAAACCATGATGATGGCAAAGACTCTTAGGCCTAGTACTCACTCAGCAATGTGATCTGGATAGAGGTGTGTTGATTTGAAACTGCTACTGAGTATGTATTTCTCAGTACACTCCTGAACGCCGCATGAAACTCTATAACACAGCTACTTTCTTTTTCAATACGCAGGCCTTTTCCTAGTCCTCTGCTGCATGAACAAAACTTGGGGAAAGCTCAAGACTCCAGCTTACCTATTGGACAGGTTCAGACAGCACCCAAGAGTGACAGATATTACAAGAGTAATGGGGATGCATCGTCCAATTTGGCAATACAGTATCATTTTCCTTTTAACAGTCATCATTTTTAGAACTGGGTGGGATAACTTCAATCTTCCATAATTTATATTTTTCAAAAGTTGAAGACATACCATTTAGGATATACTACATGGGGTCTCACTAGGGCAGAAGTTCTGTTTTGAATGCATTTAATTGAACCATGTCATACTTACCCTTCATTTCCTTCCATCACAGATTGATGATGGTGTGCTGCTCAGCACCCCAATGAATATTGTTGTGATTTGTTTGTGCAATGTTTGTCTTTGTCACACCTTTTCCTAAATCCCCTTTCCCATCCATTGGGCCCCTAACCCTCTTCCCCCGGACTGTGTGATTTATTGAGGTGTAACTTAATTTTACACAATAAATGAATCACACACTTTCTGGAGCGGATGTGGTGAAAGTGACAGCAACTCACTGGATGATCTTCTAACCTTCTATTACCGGAACAATATTCCACACCAGCCCCATCATCATCATCATTCATGCCTTGTGTTTGTGTTCCGTAAATGCTTAACCTGATCCAATCACTCTTGAGTCTGAGCCCACTTCTCCTGACTTCATGATTTCATTACCTACCTTTAGTTTTATAGCTCCTCAGCATTGCTCAGAAGACATTGATAGTGCTATATTTTATTATCTCATCAGGTCTTCTTTGTTGTTTGTCTAAGGCTGTCATTGTGGTAGTCAGGTCGTGGTCTTCCTAAAGTTATATTATATGACCCACTAACTCTCTATTTTCTTTCAATCTATTTGAAAGTGATGGATAACCCCCAGTAATCCTGCAGTTAGAGTTTGCATAGGTGGGAGTGGCATCTTCTGTCTTCACTGTTAGCGGGCTAGCCTGCTACTATTACTACCTACCACCCCCTTAAGATGCCACCTTAGGAAAAAAACTTGCAGTAAGAAGAATACCTTACTTCATCTATTCAGGTAAGAGAAGAACTATGGATTGAAGTGAACTTGTTTATTTAGTAATCAACTCCTACTGAAGAAGATGTCTGTGTGCACTAGGTTTTTGTAGGTAAAATAGGCAATGGCAGTCACCCCCTCCTAGTCATTATATAGTTGCAGAGGGCAATAGAGCAAGGGTATACATAAATTACATACACTTTTTTAGCAGATTAAAAAAACAGGCTACACTAAAAGACAGCAGTGCAAACTAAAGCACCAAAATAAAGATTTAAGGTGCAAATTAAGAAACAAAATATCCCCTTTAATTATTTACAAATAGAAAAATCTCCCTTCCCACCTAAAACAGCCGTACCCCTCTCCCCGAACAAATCTTAACCCCGTCCCCAAAATGTCCAATGAAAAGTCTAAAGTCCATCTAAACTGCCTCCCCGTCCTCTCCACCCACAACACATCCATCCAACCAAAACAAAAAAAATTAAAAAGGACCTAGAAGAGGGCACTGTCTATAAGGGTCCAGAGCTGGTCCAGGTCCTGCTCAATCCTGGTGAGCCGGCTCATCATAAGGTCCATCTGCTGCATGATGTGGTTTAGCAATACCCTGTTGGAGCAGGAGGGTGCTGAAGCAGGTGCAGTCAGGGACTCTGGCTGCTGGCGGTGGTGCCAGCAATGTACTGGCCAGGAGACTGGGGGCTGGTGTGCTGCTGTTCTGAGTCCTGGGTCCAAGGCAGCTGTTTCGGCCTCTTCCTCCTCCAGGACCACCAGCCGACGATATTCTGCCTGGATATTTCCCAGCCTTTACTGTCATAGAGGGGCCACTATCGCATTCCTAGTTGATGGTGGTCATTTAGCATGAGTAGCTATATCAAGAGAAAGAAAAATAAAAAAGACAAAGTGTAAACAATGTTCTGAACAAACACTTCTTCAAAGTAGGTAGAGGCTGGCTCAGTAGCACTACATTGCTGGCCCCTAGGGACATTGGAATTTGATGTGAATATGATTAGGAGAGTCACAGGCCATTTTTGTATTTGTTTATCCATACATGCCTCACACAAAAATCACTAACCGCCTGGTTGAAAAGAATTAAGGCAGAATAACACCAGATGAAAAAAAACAATGATTCATTTTTTTTCTTTTAAAGGTTTTTCTAGTAACTAAACAGGCACATTTAGTTACTAAATCAGCCCCTCCCAAGGCTGATCTCAGCCCTGAAGATCCCATCCCCCAGATCCTAGCCTAAATATTTAATTGTTTTTTTGGGTTAGGGGCCATGCGGCCACCCTCCCCAGGCCAATCTCTGCCCCCATCACTGGAGGACAGGCCTATATCTATCTATCTATCTATCTATCTATCTATCTATCTATCTATATATGTATATATTTTTTTTTTGGGGGGTGAACTGTGCAGCCCCTTCTTAAGGCTCATCTCGACCCCGGGGGCCCCATACTTCGGGGGCCTGGCCTATACATTCAATTTTTGGGGGGTAAAGAGGCCAGACGGCCACCTTCCCCAGGCCAATCTCAGCCCCAGGGTCCCCATCCCAGGGGACAGGCCTAAATATTTTTTGGGGGGAAAGTGGGCCATGAGGCCCACCTCCCCAGGCCTCTCTTGGCCCCAGGGATCCCATCCCCTGGGCCCCAGCCTAATTATTGTAATTTCTTTGTCCGAGCTGGCTCCCGAAAGCCTGTGGGCACTGGCATTGCTGTCACAAGCAGCTCCTTCTCTGTGAGAGCATGGTTTCGTCTGTTTCCCTGCCTGCTTCTCCGCAGGCAGGAAAACAGAGGAAACCTCCACTCGCAGTGAGAGAGTGCAGTTTGACAGCTCTCCCACACTACGAGCAGAATGTTTGCTCTGACTTGGTGGGAGCTGTCAAGGCTCCTGCTTAGTCAGAGCAAACAGCTATGTCCCTGGGGAGGGCACCCCGGGACATAGCAGGGGCCAGCCCTGGGATGTGGCGGTCCCCAGGGCCATCAGTGGCTCCTCAAGGGAGGCCACGCGGACCCCCTCCAATGAAAATAGCCCTGGGGACCTAATGGTCCCCAGGGTCTGGGAGTCCGTAACAGACTCCCTATCTGTTTTAAATTTTAAAAGATATGCCCAGGGGAGGTGGCGATCCCAGAGCTGCAGAGGGCCCAGCGGGCCCAGCATTGAAATTTAGTTTGTGCTCAAGCGAAGTAGTGGTCCCCGGGGCTGCGGGGGGCCTCACCAACCAAAACATTTAATGAGATTATAGCCCAGGGGAGCTGGCAGTCTTCTGGGCTGTAGGGAGGATGACAGGCAGCCTTCTGCATTAATTTACAAATTCTGTCCCAGAGGGGTGGCAATCCCTGTGGCTGCAAAGGGGATGAGCAGACCCCCCCATTAAAAATGGCAATGCCCCCAGGATTTGGCTCACCCAGGGGCTTCAGAATTAACAAGCACGGACACCCTGTTTTTTTAAAAATGTTTGCCATTAATTACTCGCAAACGTGCTGCATAAATTTGAAAAACACAGTTTTTTTTTGCCAGGGGGAGCCTGAAGGCCCCATCCAGCTCCCCACCTCCTGTGGGAGCCGACATTGCTGTCACAAGCATCTCATTGTCTGTGAGAGCAATGTTTCCTCTGTTTCTCATCCTTCATCCCTGCGGGAAGGGAAACAGAGGAAACCTCCGCTCGCACTGAGGGAGAACCCTCCCTCACTGCCAGCGGAGTGTTTTCTGACCACACCGCTTTTTCTCTGACCCCACTTGATGGATCACCCTGAAACTTTCTGTGCGTAACAAGAATCACCTGGACCCTTTTTGGGGTAAAATTTTGTGAAGGTTCATCAAAAGGTGCCAAAGTTATAGGCAAGTCAAAGAATGTTTTTTCTGTGGAAACATGGTTGTAACTCTAACTACCTACTGGTCCTCAGTAGTTAGGACCTAGTTGCCATAGGAAGAGTGTTTTTTGTGTTGCCAATAACTTTGGCGGACATCTGCTGCCATGCAAGGCCTTCCGAGTTGGTAGTTGGAATAATGTATAGTAATGAAAATTTATTTACGGTAAAAACAAAACATAGAATTTCACTGAAAAAATCCAAAGGTTATAGGGAAGTTACGGTTAGGAAATAGAATTTTAAAAAACATAGTGATTCACTTGGAAAAACAAAAATTACAGGGACGTTATAGTTAGGCTTACATTTTATATGTAAAAAGCATAGAAATTAATCTGTTATTGTTAGAGTTATTCAACTAACTATAACTTGCGCCCTAAGGTAACTATAATTCGCGCCCTTGCCATACACTGCTATTTACCCAGATATTACAGCAATCATGACATCTTTTATTACGTCATTGAAGATATCACTGTAACATTTGTTGTAAAATTATTCATAAAAAAACAGTGCATGGCGGGGGCGCAAGTTATGGTTACCTTAGGGCGCAAAAAATTGCCCAGTGTTTTCGTTTTTGTCCGATCTGTGGACCTGCGGGTCCACCTGTGGAGCACATATCCACCAGTGGATCCGCAGATCATGAGAACAATTGGAAAAATACCCCATCTAGTGTTTCCAACCTCATGCTGCGTATGGCTGAAGGCCGTGCACAGCTTGGGTTTGGGTGCATGCAAGAGGGTTGGCTGCTGGGTCTGGCCATTGGCCGGGCCCTTTGGTCAACCACTGCTGTGCACAGTGCTTATTATATTAACGTATGTGTGTGCTAAAAAAACATAGAAATTCACTGAAAAAAAAAAGGGTTACAGGGACGTTATAGTTAGGTTCTAAATGTACTCACCCAAAACCACTGAAATTCAGCAGTTATAGTTATGGTAAACTAAAACAACTATAACTCGCAGCCTAAGGTAACTGTAACTCTTGCCTTCGCCATGGGCATCTAATTACTCCACATAATAAATGATTTATGACACCTTTGGTGGTTTCTTAATATTATCACTGCAACATTTGCAATTACTTTATTGATGAGAAAACTGTGGATGGTGGGAAGCGTGAGTTATAGTTACCTTAGGGCGCGAGGTATAGTACTTCATAGCCAGAGATATACAAATTTGAATTTCCCTAAATTTCTAAAAAAAACTACTGAATGGATTTACACCAATCAACAAAAAACACACTCTGCGTACCGCCAGCTAGCTTTCTGCCAAATTTGGTGTAATTTCGTCCAGCGGTTCAGGCTGTAGACGTGTTGACAGATCCTATGGAAATTAACATGGGAAACGCAATGTTTTTTGAGCCCCCTTTTTCTCAGCCCCTGCTTCACGGATCACCCTGAAACTTTCTATATGCACCGAGTCACCAGGGCACTTTTTTGGGAAAAAGTTTGTGAAGATTCATCAAGCGGTGCTAAAGGTATAGGCAAGTCAAAAAACATTTTTCCTTTGGAAACATGGACCGCCAGTAGAATATATATATATATATATATATATATATATATATATAAGGCCCATAGTGTTGGACCTGGCCCTTTCTGCAGGGTCACCTCAAACTTTTTGCCTTCACCACTCCTATTTTCTGAACCTGTTTTTGTTGGATTCCAGGACTCTGCACACCTTACCACTGCTAACCATTGCTAAGGTGCTTGTTCTTTCTCCCTTAAACATAGTTAACTTGGCTTACTCCCAATTGGCACAATGAATTCACTTGTAAGTTCTTAGTAAAGTGGTACTATGTGTACCTAGGGCCTCTAAATTAAATGCTACTAATGGGCCTGTATTAGGCCACCCACTTAAGTAGCCCTTTCAAAACATGTCTCAGGCCTGACATTGCAGCCCATGCATGCAGTTTTAACCTGACATTTCACCCTGGCAAAATAAACCTTTTGACAGGTCTAAATCGCTTCCTTTTTAATACATACGAGTCACCCCTAGGGCAGGCCCTAAACAGACCACAGGATGCATTGAATTTAAAAGGATAGATGTATTGTTAAGTTTTACTTGTGTTGCCCTGGTAGTAAATAACTCTGAAAATCGTTTTTCACAATTGCAAGCCACCCTCTCCCACAGGGTAACATTAGGTTACCTTATTACATTTAATACATGATAGTTTTTGGGTGGGAGCAGGTAGAAAGTCATGTTTGGTGACTGAGGAATTGTAATTTAAAACCCTCTTTAATGGTAAAGCCGGATTGTAAGTCACAATTCTGAAAGTGCTACTTTTAGGAACTTAGCATTTTCTTGTCCTAACTACTTGGTGCCTGAACCCTGCTTCCTGGGTCATAGGTGTAGCTGGCAGTTAGCCTTTGTGTATTCCTCCCAGACAGTATCACACTAGAGGGCCTGGGTTTTGGCAGGATAGACCATCCTGACTTGTTGATGGGGCAGAGCTGTCACACTTGCTCTTCAAAGATGCTGATTCAACTCACATGCAAAGAACTTCACACTGGCCTGTTGTGATTGCAGACAGACTTGGACTAGGGCAATGAGGCAGGAAATTTCAAACACCCCCCTGGCGGGAAAACCCCAGAGGCTCCTCCCATTTCAAAGCTATCAGAAGGTATAAAAGTACCCACTCAGACCCACTCTTCAGATCACTTCTGGGCCTGTGGAAGACACAGAAGAACGATTGCTCAGCTACCCTACTTATGAAAATGTTGCCCTGCTGTAAAAAGGACTGCCCTGCTGCTGGAGAAAGGAAGACTTGACCTGCTCCTTGTATCTAGAAAAACCAGAGTGACTCCAAGGGCTTGCTGACTTGCCTCCTGTTGTGAGCTACCAGAACATAACAAGCTCCAGAGACCTGTTTTGCATTGTTTTGCATCTGCCTTTCTGCTCAGACTCAACTGGACCTGTCTGTGCCTGGCTGTTGGCCTCTGATGAAGTGAGCCTTGAACCCCAAGAGGTGCCCACCAGGCTTCTGGACTTTTGACTGCCATCAATGTGTACTCTTCCTGGACTAATTTTGGGTACCCTTCGAACCGACTCAGTGTGATGCTACTTGTTGCGGCACTGCACAGGATCTCACATCGCAGCCACTCACAGACGCATATTGGTAGCCTCATTGGAACCAATGTAGGGCAATGCAACGATGCAGGACCTTGCATCACAGCCCTCGTAGCTTCTCATTGGAATTGATGCACCGCGACCCAATGCCCTCATCAAAAGACATAAGGTTCAATTATTAGTGAGACTAAGCTAGTCCCTGTATCCAGTCCGCATTCCATAGCAGTCGGCCTGAAATTGTGACTCTGTCCTGGTCCTGCGTATAACCACATTCTGCGATTTGTGCTTTTCTGTTTATGATCCTTGCCTTGTGAAATGGGGGGGGCATTGGAAGTGACGAGCAGAGGGGAGTGCACTGTGCACTCCCCTCAGAGCGTATGTGTGTTTGGCAAGCCGTCTTGGGCCGGCCAAACACACATGCGCACAGAGCTCTCTCACAGTTGCTGGGCTGGAGAGAGCCTGCACAGGCTCTCAGCCTGCCTGGGAGCTCCCTGGCTGGACGCTCCTAGTCAATACTGACACCGCTCTGAGCAGCGTCAGGGTTGGCTGCAGAATAGGCTGGGAGCCTGTGACTGCAGCAGTGATGGGAGAGAAAGGAGTGGCACCCGATTATGAATATTTTATGCAGAAAAATTTCGAAAAATGTTAATGAGAAGGTTCGTGCTGCATCTCAGTGACTCACTTTATAATGTTTGGTTTCATTTGAGAAAGTTGAATCCTCAGGTCAGATTCTAAATTTCCCAAAGAATTTCTATATTTATTTTTTATGTGTACAAGATCTGAGAAAGCTATTTTACGTAAATATATGGTGGGGAAACATAGTAAAACCTTAAGTGCCTCTTCTCTCGCCTTAGGCCCTCTGTCACATTTATGTCATTTGTTTTAAAGCACCTCTCATACCAGTGCAGGGCTTCCGAGCACTTTACATTACACACATGCAGAGCCAATGAATCATACATGTTTAAATCAGTGTACAGAAAATGTTACATGAGGCAAAGGGAACTAAAAGGTGTAGGATTCACACCATCTATACTGGTAAGTATTTTCTAAGAGTGCCATCTTTTACAGTGGTGACTGGTCCATCTGTCTGCCAGGGCAGTATATCAATGTACTCTGAAGTATAACTTTGCTGAGTTGCCACCATGTCTGATGTGCCCACTCAGCAAAGTTTTTTGTTCTTCAAGAACAAACTCCAAAACTGTGAATGTGTCAAAAAATGTATATCCCTGACACAATGGGAATTTTCTTCCAGTGGTGGGGGTATTTCTTTAGTTTTTGTTCATGCCAAACCTTCCTTGGAGGTTCCAAACAGGAAAAACAATGTCCGTCCCACAAAGAGCAGATAATCTGTAGATTGAGGCCATTAGTTATTTGGTGTTGTTTCTGCCAAGCTTTTAGTAGTTTGCGAAGTACGTAGGGGACTCACTTTGGTTGGAAACAGGCACGTTTTAAAATTACCACTTCTCTAGCACTATGTTTGGTCAGCTTGCACACTGTTATTAATTTAAACAGTAAAGAATTTGTGTCTACTAAAACATGAAGCTGTTTATGTCAACATCGACAGGGCAATATATCTATTTGGTCTTGTTTCTAGTCACGTAAGTACATAAAGAAGTTCAGTTTTCAACAGGGCGTTATTGACCTGAAGAGAGCAATTACGGTAATGTAGTCCATTAATTTACAAAAAACAGGGCTCAATCTATGCATTAATTTATGATTTTTGTATACTGCCAAAAGATACTCAAACCATATCATATGGATCTTGCTAATATTATCATAGTGAGGGTATTTTATATCTATTTTGAAGCTATATTTTTCCTATACATATATATCATTTTCTTTTCTCTTTATGAGAAAACCTAAGTGAAGTTGATCAACAAATATTAATAATATCCTCACCCTGGGATAGAAGCGTAGTTGCTGCCCGTCACTGTCCAGGAGCAAACCATGCTAGCTGTAAAGTAGCTGCATTATCTTTAGAAAGAGGCTAGAGCAAAGATATGTTGGAAACTAATCCAAAGTACTAACTACTCATAATCTGAGTGTTATGTTTGAATTGACATGCAGTTTGGCATGTCACATTACCTACATTTACTTAACTCAAAGAGGCTACAGAAGATTCAGTTAGATGGAGATGTTTGTACAGTGTAACCTACAGGTGATTCTGAAATTATTGAGAGTGAATTTTTCAGAATCTTCCCACGGCTACTACTGCACACAACTGTCTTTGTGCACCCGACTAAAAAGAGGGGCTTGCTACAGGGAAGATTTGAATTTCTGATGGTTTGTGCTTGTCTAAATTGATCCGTGGTTCATGCCAGAGCTTGGCATGCAACGTTCAGAGGCATTTGACTCATACTGATTTTAAATTGGAGGTTTCTTAGTGACCAATAATTGGTGATAAGGCTTTTGTGTAATTACACAAAATTTCTACAAAATTACTGGTTGAAGAGAGAATGAGATTGCACCATGTTTAGCAGTTTAGAAATCTGAGTTTAAATTTCAAAGAAAAGCACCTTGAGTTTGAGCTCAGGAACTGACCTGAAGCCATTTCCGCTTCAACTGAATGGTTATTTCGTCCAAACAGGAAATCAGATGTAGGCTACTGTTGATCAATGTTTACAAGAAACTGAGTGGCATATTTATTAAGGGTTTTGCGTTGCCCTTGAGCCATGCTAAGGGGCTCATGGCGACGCAAAACCAATAATGACATTTTTGTATTTGAAATATGTTTTTATTGCATTTTCATATATCAACATGCATTGCGAACAATCAACAATTACTGTATTGGTCTGGAACACAGTGTAGTCAGCACTAACATTCAGATACACAGTGCTAACTACATCCCGCATCCCAACCTTCCAATCCTCAGAAGGTACCGAAATACAGCAGGCCGAATACCTACCATGGAGCCTGTTCTCAGTGGGATTCAGTAATGCTTCTAGGCATAACAAACACAACTGAACTAGACCATAAGTCAGTTCCAGGGACCGGCATCTTATTGAAAAGTAAATCAATATTTATCTATATTTATACTTGAAGGAAGGCGAGGGGTGGGGGGGAGTGGCAGGTAAAGGATATGTAAGTCATACACCAGAGCCATCCAGGGTCAGCGCTTCCCCCCCCTATCTAGGGTGGGTCCTGATCGTTAGGGTCATCCAATTTATCTGCAGGCTTGAGCACATAGGCGTTCCACAGTGTGACTGCCCTGGCTCCACCCTGCTGATGCAAATCTCACGCCATTGCATCAGCTTCTGCTACTGTCCACTTGTGCACTTCTCGGATTCAGCCCATTTCCAGAGGAGGGGCATTCACCTTCCAGACCATCGCAATCTGGCACCTAAAAAGTACCAGGGCTAGGTCCACAAATTGCATAAGGCATCCTGTTTTCTTTGTCCTCTTAGTAATCCCTGGGAGACAGAGCAATGGGTCGGGCCAGATGGGCATCATTCACCTACAAGACTACCTCCATCACTCACACCCACACTCTTGCTAGCTCTGGGCATACCCATACCATGTGGAGAAATGTCCCATCCAGGTATCCATGATGCTGGCACCTCAGGGACAAACTTGGAAATATCTTGTGCATCCTGTGTGGTAATGAGGTATGCCTGTGGCAGATAACTGAATTTGGTGAATTTTAAGTGGGCATTATGAGGCACCCACTTAATGTATTCTAGTGCCATCCTCCATTGTTTAGCTGTGAGGTCAGTAGCCAGACAGTTCTCCCACTTTGGCCTATCGCACTGTGATTAAGTTGTATCATTGAGTAACATTGCAGCATGCAGCATTGTGACCACTTGTCTCCCCATTTGGTCAAAGAGGACACATAAGAGCTGCTTTTTTGGTGTGTTAGCAGCTTCTCCTGTCCCGTACCCCATGTGTGCTGTATAGCAAGCATATCTATATATTACAACCCCCTCAGCATAGAGATTGCCTACTTGATACCAGCCTCTCGCCATGGGGCCGGGTCATGTACAGCCAGCAGAGCTCTTATCTCCGGCACACTCCAAAACAGCAGACACGCTGCATAGGGCACACAATGGGGTTGGATGTACCTGTTCCAACTAAGTTTGGCAGCATCAGCAACACCCCCCAATAAACTCGGATATAGATTAGGGGATCATTGGCTAAAAGGGATATCACATGCAAGTCTGCCCCCACGACCACACCCAAGTCAGGGCCCCATGTGCTCAGCAGACATGACAGGGGCTCCGTTGTGAAGGCAAACATTATGGGGGTGATTTTAACCTTGGCGGACGGCGGAGGCCGTCCGCCAAGGTACCGCCGCCAAATGACCGCACCGCGGTCAAAAGACCGCGGCGGCCATTCAAACATTTCCTCTGGGCCGGCGGGCGCTCTCCAAAAGAGCGCCCGCCGGCCCAGAGGAAATGCCCCTGCAACGAGGACGCCGGCTCAGAATTGAGCCGGCGTAGTTGCAGGGGTGCGACGGGTGCAGTTTGCACCCGTCGCGTATTTCAGTGTCTGCATTGCAGACACTGAAATACACAGTGGGGCCCTCTTACGGGGGCCCCTGCAGTGCCTATGCCATTGGCATGGGCACTCCAGGGGCCCCCAGGGGCCCCGCGGCACCCCCTACCGCCATCCTGTTCCTAACAGGATGGTGGTAGGGGGTGTCAGAATCCCCATGGCGGCGGAGCGTGCTCCGCCGCCATGGAGGATTCCCCCGAGCAGCGGGAAGTCGGCGGGAGACCGCCGACTTTCCGCTCCTGACCGCGGCTGAACCGCCGCGGTCAGAATGCTCGTGGGAGCACCGCCAGCCTGTTGGCGGTGCTCCCGTGGTCGGTGGCCCTGGCGGCCACCGGCAGCCAGGTTAAGAATGACCCCCTATGTGTGATAAGCAGCAACCCTGACCGGTGCCACATTCGATTGGAAACTTGCACAATATCTGCTGACCCATTCTCACCCTAGCCTGCAAAGCTGTATATAGTAATTTGACCCAGCCCAGGAACTCAGGTCCCAGCCAGAGGCCTTCCAGCACAAGCAACAGGTAAGACCAACAGAAGGTGTCAAACGCCTTTTCGATGTCCAATGACGCTGGTATCGGAAGATCAACAGCGCCTTCGAGGGCCCCTTATTGTGGCACAAACTGCAGGTGTTGTTAAAGGGTGCTCTCCATGGAATTAATCCATTCTGGTCAGAATTTACCAGCGCTGGTAACAGAGGCAACAGTCTATTAGCAAGAATGTTACTCAAAATCTTATAATCAATATTCAACATTGACCGTGGGTGGTACGAGCTCACTTCAAGGGGATCTGTACCAGGCTTAGGTTACACAGCAATAGGGCCTCATGGAGAGATTCTGGTAGAGTTCCCTCTTGGTGTGCCTTGTGGTAGACTTCGAGAAACCTGGGAGCAAGAGTCGCACTATATGTGGTGTAATATTCTACACGTTACCCATCTGTGCCTGGCACTTTATTATGGGTCATGTGTTGGACAACCTCTCTTATCTCCTCTAGCTGTAGGGGCTCCCCTAGCTCTTGCCCCTGGAGTGGATTTAACTGCAGTAGGGCGGCCTACAGCACATACTCTATGACCTGGTCCCGGTCTGGCCCCGGGGTAGGGGGAGCATACCGTAGCTAATAGTAGTCTGCAAAGACCATGGTGATTTCAGCTTGCATGTTAACAGTGAGTCTACTAGCATTGTGAAGCACTCCTATCACAGTTTTGGGGATTTTGGTCTTCTACAGCCAGGCCAGGATATGCCCTGGTTTGTCTCCCTCCACGTGTTCTCTACCGAAATGTGATTTGTAGTTGATGTTACTAAGCCGGGGTGTCTCTCCCCTATATTGTATCCACAAAGCTTTGAGGTGGGCCTAAGCTCCCAGTTCTGTCACCGCCACTCTCTCAGTCACCTGCATCTGCTCCTTAAGTGTCTGTTGGCTATGGATGGTACCATTCTGATCCCTTTCTCTCGTCCTAGCCCTTATTGTCCTCAAAATAGTGTTGCATGCATGAGCCGATGTCCTCTAGGAAAATCGCACTTATGAAGGCCTCTGGGTGCAGGGATCAGGGTGTGAATCCCTCCCCAGCGGAACAAGACATGCAGTGGGCTATTATCTGACAGTGCCCACCCCAGGTATTTCGAGCTAAACAACTTGAAGTTCCCAAAAATGTAGTGCAGCCCACTATGCACCTGGTGGCCTTGGGTGTAATAATAGGAGAATTCCAAGTCCTCCAGATGCCCCTATCCCCATACATAATGAAGCTGGGCTATTGCCATCCACTGCTGGAAGTGCTGTGTTGTCCATAAGCCCTGTGACAATGGAAGGAAAGGTACTGATTGATCAACCTCCATGCTGTATATGCAATTGAAATGCCCTCCCAGATCTCCAGAGCCCGGGGGTCTCTGAGCAGCGCTGGGGATAGAGCATCAAAGAACTCACCCTGTAGTGCATATGGGTTATAGACTGCTGCTACTGATAGAGATTTACCATCTAGTTCATCTTTCAGTAACACATATCTCCTCTCTGTGTCAATAATGGCACTGCTTTGAGCAAAGGGTACCCTTGGGACTACCCAAATTAGGACCCCACATGCATATGCCGGACACCAATTCCCATATAACTGACAACTCGACTGCCTGGCCACATTTACTAGTTCTTTTTTGTGAGGTGAGATTCTTGTATGCAGGTTATGTGTATGTGCTGTCTCCTGAGATATGTGTAGCAAGCTCTGATGCCTCACCAGCGCTGCAATACCCCGGATCTTCCAAGGTAATACATTGTAAGTTACAGCCATTGACATGTACAAAAGACAGGAGGTGAAACACCTAGGCATACAGATGTGCCCTACCCCAACTTCCATACCACCTTCTGATGTCGCCCTCCCAAATAAGATAAAAAACCCTATACAAAACATGAATGGAAACAAAACTCCCAAACTCTTGGCTTGAATGCAAATGTGCATCGTGCCACAACTGCTCACACTATGTGATCAACAGTAATGCTGCGACCCATAGAGATAAAAGTGTCCTTACGGTAAGTCTATTGGGGAGCAGTAAAATCAGCAGTAAATCTGTTCTGGCCTCAGGACAGGCAAATGAGCTCCGTGATTAGCCCACGTGGAGCAGTCCGGGGCCCATTGTGGAACCCCTACATCAGAGCAGGGCAACAAGCCCGCTCAGGACTCACTCCTCACAACTTACTGGCCTGCATCAGCCGCTATGGTGAACCCTCTAGGTGCTAGCAGTCTCCTCCTCTGAGGCCTCCACGCCAGGAATCTCTGCTATTGAGTCCAAATCTTTCTAGGGAGCCATGAGCTCATACCTATTTGAGCCATGTAAGGAGATCCACTTCAGGTGGGTCGTCAACCCCCTTGGATCTGAGTCACAATCAGGCCTCTTCTGGTGTGTAAACAAAATGGGAGACGTTTGAGTCCACCACTCGGAGCCTCTCTGGAAAGAGTGGTATATATGACACCCTTACAATCCAGAACTGAGCCTTGGCCACCCCAAAGGTGGTGTGCTTTCTCTGGACCCCAGCTGGGTAATCTGGTTATATGCTGTAATGGTGTATCGCGGCCCTCCTCTTCCTTCGTCCTCCTAGCCTGATCCCCAGCCTCAAGGAGCCCTGCACCCCTGGCACCATCCAAAGTCTCCCATGGCATCAGTTAGGGTCCTTCCGTGACTTGCCCACTTCAGTGCCAAGTATCAGGGAGGAGGGGCAGCACAACCTGTCTCCATGGGGGCCCAATGACACAAATAGGGTCCCGTGCTCAGTTGCACCTGCTACCACTAGCACAACATCAGGGAAACTGCTCATATGCACTTCATCCCCTGCCACTTCCAGGGTTCACCACTTCACACACGGCGGGCAGCTCCCATGACCAAGGCACTCGCTCCTAGGACTCAGCACAAGCCGTGCAGGCCATGACCCACCTCACAGCTGGCTGCAGGGGCTCACTTGTCACCATCAGGGGATGCAGAGACCGCAGCGCCAGCCTTCTCCTTTCTCGGATCACCGCAAGCCTCTAGTACTGGCCCCGGCACCATCAACACAATGCCACCTCCACTCATTGCTCCCACTGCCAGCCCCCACTCATTGCTCTACTGCTCAGGCCTTGGCATCAGAGGGCGCAGGCCACCATTCACCTCGGATGCAAGCCAAGCATGGTCCCCAGGAGGTAGCGCAGCTGACCTCTGCTGAGGACAGCCGACACCCATGACCGTACAGTAACAGCACAGTAGAGTCACAGCAGGTAGTGGGGGTCCCAACGGGGCTCGCTCGGATGGATGGCTTCATGATCTATGGGGGCCAGGCAGGAGCCTCATGTCAGTGTGACTGCACTTGCACCATCTTGGCCACGCTCCCATGATGACATTTATCAAGCCACACAAGGCCACCTTGCATGGCCCTGCATGGCTTGGTA
The DNA here is from genome assembly GCF_031143425.1 of Pleurodeles waltl. Taxonomy (NCBI): domain Eukaryota; kingdom Metazoa; phylum Chordata; class Amphibia; order Caudata; family Salamandridae; genus Pleurodeles; species Pleurodeles waltl. The sequence continues at coordinate 1,145,006,012 of NC_090444.1, read as the reverse complement.
AACCTGGAATAATGCAAGGCAGCACAAATCGCTGCCTTGCCTTACCCTGCCCTGCCCTAGGAAGGTGTTCCATGGGTGGAGTGTGGACATCCCCAAGCAGCCACACATGGATTCTGAAGCATTCCCAGATTTACCAATACTGGTGGACCTGGGATGTGTCAGAATGCTACACCTTCCCAGGGGAGGCGTGACGAGGAGAAATATATTTATTTCTCCTTGTTTTGTCCTCTTTCTATGTCTGCTGCATAGGCTTATTTTGCCAGGTTGAAATTGCAGTTTAGAACTACCATACAGCCTGCAGCGGCAGGCCTGAGAGAGGTTTTAAAATGGCTGATTTAATGGGTGGCACAAAGAGGGCTTTCATCCACTAGTAGCACTTAATTTATAGGCCCTGGGGTAAATGTAGCACTAGGGACTTACAAGTAAGTTAAATGTGCCAATTAAGTGTAGTCCAGTTTTATCATGTTTGAAGGAGAGAGCACACAGACTTCACCACTGGTTAGCAGGCAAAAAGTGCACAGTATCCTAAAAGCTGACAAAAACAGGGTCAGCAAAGAAAGGCAAAATCATGAGTAACCTTGCAGAAAGAGCCAAATTTAACAGCAAGCAAGGAGCATGTTCGGGTGAGTGGACTCATGCAAAATGAAGGCAAATTGTGACAAGGTCCCTACTCCATGGAAGCACCAAGGAAAAGTGCTGCAATGAACCCAAGAGATGCAACATGAGAACTGTGATGTTCACAGTTAGAGAGCTGAGATGGCCTTGGATGTGCCAACAAATGGTGACAGAACATGACAGACTAGAAAATACTTGCCGGAGGAAACAGCCTGAAAGCCATGCTGACAAGAAAGTCCCTCAATGGTTTCTGAGACCAAAAGGCCCATCTCGTGTGAATCCCATTTTGCTTGGAAGAGAAATTCACCTTGCCTTCCCTACTATAAGAAAAGAGACCACTACACCACACATGAAAAGGTAAGCAAGAGGTAAGTGCATCCACTTCCAGGCAACAGGTCAGGCAACATGCAAGTTATGGGGGTCATTCTAATTCTGGCGGGCGACGGAGGCCGCCCGCCAGAATTCCGCCCCCATAATACCGCTCCGCGGTCAGAAGACCGCGGAGGGTATTATGAGTTTTTCCCTGGGCTGGCGGGCGGTCTCCAAAAGACCGCCCGCCAGCCCAGGGAAAAACTCCCTTCCCACGAGGATGCCGGCTCGTAATCGAGCCGGCGGAGTGGGAAGGTGCGACGGGTGCAGTAGCACCCGTCGCGTATTTCAGTGTCTGCAAGGCAGACACTGAAATACCTTGCGGGGCCCTCTTACGGGGGCCCCTGCCGTGCCCATGCCATTGGCATGAGCACGGCAGGGGCCCCCAGGGGCCCCGCGACCCCCCCCTACCGCCATCCTGTTCATGGCGGCTTTCCCGCCATGAACAGGATGGCGGTAGGGGGGGTCAGAATCCCCCATGGCGGCGCAGCAAGCTGCGCCGCCAGCGGGGATTCTGAGGGCAGCGGTAAACCGGCGGGAGACCGCCGGTTTACCCTTTCTGACCGCGGCCAAAGCGCCGCGGTCAGAATGCCCTGAAGGGCACCGCCGGTCTGTCGGCGGTACTCCCGCCGACCCTCGCCCCGGCGGTCGAAGACCGCCGGGGTTAGAATCAGGGCCAATGTGTCTTAATGCCTTTATGCAAGCAAACGACACCTCCCCTTACAGCTTATACAAACAGCAGAAGTTCAATAGACAGGACCTAAATATTCCTCTCACATATTAGTATTATGATCCCTCAAGAAGAAGCAGGTGTGACACCATGGCCACATACAAAGCGACCCTCTGAAACTCCTCACTGCAAACCTGTAGATGTAAACAATAGCAAACCATACCAAATACCAGTTTTATTGGGCTGATTGTTTAATTGCCAGTTTAGTGACTTTTAACCATCAGCATAGGGATTAATTTTGCATCCTTTCAGAATAATATCCCAAGAGGAGCCTGCAGGAAATTAACAGGTCACTGAGCCTACATTCTGCACCACATACCTTTTAACCCTTGCCTCTGTGTGCATTCAGCTCCAGGGTGCAATATCATCCTTGGGGCATATGTGAAGGCACCCAACCAACTTCCAGTTTCTGTGTGTAGCTAACTTCAGATGTTGTGATACATATGTGTCCTTGGTGGGGCACCTATTCTGGTTTGTTGACAGCTGCTTGGGACTAGTAATCATCCAGTGTAACAAAAGACTCAGTTGCAGGCACTTGATTTGGACTTCTGAAATCAAGAGCAGATTTTCAGTTTTAAATGGAAGGACTTCATTTGCTACAGTATTGTCAGATAAGGCGTGTTGAACTTTAAATGTGAAGATCATAAGGTAAACATGACAGCCAGTTTGTACGTTAACAATGTCCTTTTTTTAGTTATATCTTTGTAATTTGTTATGGACATATGAGTCTCTAGGCAGAACCTATATCCTCAGCTGAAGTTAAAAGGGGTGTAAACCCAAGCAAAACTTCCTGGGGTTCCACAGGGAGGATGTATTCCAGCCTCTCACTCCAGAATGAACTTCTCTTCAATGAAAGGAGCACCTGGTGTGCTTCACATTATTCATATGTGCATGTATATGGTGAATAGCTACTGCAAAATGCTGTGGTCATTCAGGTCTTAATTATACGTCACCATCATTAGCACATGCTTCTTTCTGAAATCCGGTCACAGCCAGAGCAGGCACACAGTACTCTGTTCCTTAGAACTAGATCTGTGCTATATTCGAGGGCACAGATGGAATTCTAAGAAGCTTATGAGGAGATATGGCCTTATGTTCCAGCACAATGTCGGAACAAGTGATTGAGTCATGCTTATTTTGAAGTATTATATTTGATTCTGGAGTCCAGTTCACAAATGAGTAAAACATGTCTTTTAACCCAGAAGGACACCTTTTACCTAAAAAAAATGGTTATGGTTACCTGAATAATGATACTCGTTTTATCGGCTGTGGGAAGATGAAAGGCTCAGTAAACCTGCCAGGATTCGAACCTGTGACCACGCGGACGCATCAGTAATAGGCCTGAGTGAAATTGTAATCATGCCAGAGTAATCAGAGTAATTTCATTAATTACACATTACTCTTGTGATGTGAAATTATTGAAATTTTGACATTTCGCCAGTTTGAGTAATTGAGATTAATCTGGGGCAAAAATCCTACCAAGAGAACAAGAACAACAAACTAAGATAGAGTGACCAGCTGCTGGCTACTGCGGTTCGAGTCCTGTGGCATTTGGTGCTATTTTCTTAGCACAAAATGCCTCCTCAGGCCCATTTTGAGCAGAGGGTGCAGTTTGCATTGAGAAATAGTTCTAAATGCTGCATTACGCTTCTCTCACATTTTCATGTAATTTTGCGTAATTACGAGTACTTAGCTAAAGAAAATGACGCCAGTCATACCCACCCCTAATCATTAATCATGATTGTGCCTCACTGATCTTCCAGAAGTGCGAACATTCAGAAACAGCCCCATTGCATCTGGCCCTTCTACGTAATCATTCATTCCAATCTGGATCTCAAATCAGATTGTTGTACCATTGGGCATCTCTTTATAACTACCGACATGCCGCAACAGTGTAACATTTTGACAGTTTTAATATATAGTCTTATTATTCAGTTAGCTCCACGATTGTTTAGTTGGAAAGGAGACTTTTTTAATCAGTTTCTCAGAACAACAAATAGCACCTCGGGATGAACCATATGTGGAAGGACAAATTGCAGAAACGTGCAAGGGTTGTTTTAGGAAAACGTGTTGGATATGTGGAGTGAACAAACATTCCAGCCACTTCCCGTTCGCTCCCCGAGCCCCTGGATGCCACCCGACACGGCGCTGCATTCCGCGCACATGCCGCCACATAGCAGGGATGCTGCTGCGTTCATTGGCACCTGCCAGCAGTCATTTGCTCGCATTCGCCCCATTCTCTCCCCTTCCCTCCTGCTGCTCCTACTCGGACCCTCGCCTCCATAGTACGCATAGGCTGTCTGTCACAGAGCCTCATTCCTAGAGCAATAGGCCCTGATTTATACCTTTTTTGCACTGCATTAGCGTCATGTTTTGACGCAAAAGCGGCGCAAATTTACAAAATACAGTTGTATTTTGTAAGTTTGCGGCCCCTTTTGGGTCAAAACATGACGCTAATGCGGCGCACAAAAAGTATAAATCAGTGCCTCAGTCTGTGAGTTGTCAAGGGCTGCTGCTCATCCTAGAGTGGGGCAGTCTTCGTGTGACTGCGAAGCGCGCCCCTCCCCATCCTAGAATGTGCTCACGTGCTCAGCACAGAAGTGGTCAGTGCCAAGCAAAGTTTTATGTCTAGTATGTAGACGATGACATAGCTGTAGAGTGCCTTCACCTTAATCAACTCCCTTCCCCAAACTCCAAGGATAACTAACTTAACAATACCCAACTACCTGTGCTGGTATTTCTGTTTGCAAAATGACACATAGCGAAGCCCAGTTTTCATTCTTCGTGCGCATTGCATACATGATGCACATAACCCTTTCTATCTTGCTCCTATCATATCACCTCTAACGTCAAAGCCAGGCTGGGGTCTGTCTTTTCCAATCTTGCTATCACATGCCTCCACTTCTTGTCCCACATATCAGCGTCAGCAATTCTGGGCCAACTTAGATTACCTATTCTGCTACAGCATTGAAGGCAAACAAAATGCTTGAAGTGGGGAGCTGACTGGGGCTGCGGGGACCTTGGGGTTCTCCTGCGGTCCCCAACAACAGAATAGTGGGTGGCCTGGTTGGGCCTAGGGCACCCACCTTCAAAGGTGCTGGGTCCTGGAGTATGGTGCCCCTAGGGCTGAAATCAGCCCACGGAGGTGGGTCGCATGCCATCCTTCCCCTAATAATAACACTAGACCCTGTCCCCACACCCTAAACATAACGTCAAGCTCCAGAAGATGGCGTCCCCAGGGCCACAATCAGCCTGGGGAGTGGGCTGCATGCCACCTTTCCCTAAACATAATGCAAGGCCTCAGAGAATAGGGTCCCTGGTGCCAAACTCATCCCAGAAAGGGGGCTGTGTGCTCTCTCACCCTACAAATCCCACCTGGCCACAGAGGATGGGGTCCTTGAGTCCGAAATCAGCCTGGGGAGGACGGCATTTGCGGCCCCCCCTTTACTTAAAGAAGTAGCCCTGAGGGATTCGGGTCTCCAGAGTCTAAGAAGGCTTGGGGAGGGGGCATCATTGTCTCCTCCCCTTTATTCAAATAAGTGGTCCCAGGGAAGGGGGTCCCGGTGCTGATAAAGGCTTAGGGAAGGAAGCCATATGGCCCTACTCCTCCAAAAAAAAAATCATAGCCCTGGGGGATGAGTTCCGGAATGCTTAAAGAGGCTTGGGGAGAAGGATTTGCACAGCCCCTCCACTTTTTTAGATATATGTATGGCCTAGGGGGATGGGTGCCAGGGCCTAAAGAGGCTCAGGAACGGTGCCCTACGGCCACTTTCCCATACATTTAAATAGGTGGCCAGGTGGATTAGTGCCACAAGGGCCAAGAACGGCTTAGGGAGGGGGATGCATGGCCCCCTTTCCCTTTATATTTAGAAATTACCCTGGGTGATGGGGTCCCAAGGGCCTAACAAAGCTCAGGCCCCACTCACCTTTAATTGAAAAATAAATGTCCCTGGAGGATGGGTCCCCATTGCAAATGGTCAAATTTACCAGTTAAATTAACCACCACTAACTATAACTTGTGTCTCAGCCATACACTGCTTATGACCTCACATATTACATCACTCATGACACGTTCTATGGCTTCATTTATGACATCTCTGATGACCTCTCATTACATAATTGATAACAAAACTGATGACATAATCGAACAAGCATGTTACTCTGATTTATATTTTACATAGTGGTGCATAACTGATTTAGTACTTCTTTACAAAACACATGTGCTCCTAATACATCATATCTGTGCACAGGTTTTGAACATGTTATAAATGCTTGAAGTTGACAGTTGACAACTTGTGTTTAGTGTGTTCTCCAGAAGTGTTTAGGCTTTGAAAAAAAAAAAGTGTGGCACAGGACAAAGATTCTACATACAACATATACGGTGTTGTAAGCAGACCTGAGTTATTAGACATAGGGGGTCATTTTGACCTCGGCGGTCTTTTTTAAAGACCGCCGAGGGACCGCCGTGCGGAAGACCGCCATTGGTGGCGGTTTGCCGCTCGGCCTGTTATGACCGTTGGCAGCTCTCCGTCCTTTTACGGACGGAGAGCCGCCAACAGCCATACTGGCGGGAGGCGGGGAAGTGGCAGTTGCTCCACCTCCACCGCCACGCCAACAGAACACTGCCCAGCGAATCACGTCCTGTGATTCGCCGTGGCGGTGTTCTGTTGGCGTTGTGGTGTCGTCGGAGCTGCCCCCATGGCTCCCGTCCCCTCCCGGAGGATCATCGGACCAGGTAAGTCGATCGTCCGTGAGGGGAGGGGGGTGAGGGGTGTTGTGTGTTGTGTGGGTGCATGGGGGTGTGCGTGTGTGTATGTAGAGGGGGGGTGTGAGTGCGTGTATGCCTGCGGGGGTGTTGTGTGTATGGGAATGAGTGCGTGTATGTCTGTGGGTATGTCTGCATGGCTGTGTGCGTGTATGTTTGAATGTGGGTGTACGTGTATGACTGTGTGTGTGGATGTAGGCATGTATGTCGGCATGTGTGCGTGTAAGTATGTAGGTGGTGCGGGTATGGGTGAAGTGATGTTGGGGGTCGGGGTGGGGAGGGGGGCCCTGCCACCTTTGGGGGGTGGCAGGGGTGGTGGGGGGGTAGGGGAGGGAGTCGGTGTGGGGGTGAGGGGTGGGGGAGACCCCTATCAGTGCCAGGGAAGGAATTCCCTGGCACTGATAGTGCTTACCGCCATGGATTTCATGGCGGTTCAAACCGTTGAAAATCTACGGCGGTAAGCCGGGTCCAAATACTGCCGGCGGTATAGTGACGGCCGCCGGGCTGGAGACCCAGGTCTCCAGCCCAGCGGTTGTCTCCGCCCTGGCGGGCGGAACGGAGAACCGGCGGATGACCATGGCGGTAACCGCCATGGTCATAATTCCACAAAGTAAGACCGCCAGCCTGTTGGCGGTCTTATCGCCGGTTCTCCGCCTTCCGCCAGGGTTGTAATGACCCCCATAATGTCTAAGCATAACACTTTTTACATAATATAGAAAACTGGGTGACCAGGTATTAAACTATCTATCTACATATCCTTCTTTTGCATTTTGAATATTGTGTACCTGTGAGGTTTTCAACACAGTATTAAGGCTGCAGGTAGTATAATCTTTAGCATCTTCAGGCATTGCTTATTTTAAGCGAATAGTGTCTTTCAAGTGCCGCATAGAGTGTACACTGTTTGTTCTCTGTAGATACTTTTTAATACTCTGTAGTTTATTTCTCATGAAAGTTATACTGCCAAAAAGTTAACTCTCTACATAGAGTGAATACTATTTACAGTATCAACGTTTCTACGCATATCAACTTTATTTGTCATTGTAGGTCCAGTGATTGTCAGGAATTTGATATAGACAAAAGCTGTCTGTACTAGGGCATTTGTTTTGGAACAGACGTTCAGTGTTTTTAGGAACAGTTGTAAACAGAATGAACACCATATGCAAAGAGGGTTTCTTTTATATCTATGGTAGATTGTTAATGTGAACTATGCTACCCGTGAAGTGTATGGTATAGAGTCAATATAGTGATAACCTATGGTTTCTCCACCCAAGGGAGTTGACTGTGATGGCATTAATGATGCATCGTATTCTTCTGAGCTATTGTGTGCTTTGTTTCAGAGCTGTAATATTATATGTGTTTATAGAGCAATGTGTACAAAGGAAGCTTGGATGATGTTGTCAGTGATATAAATGATGTCATAAAACAGTCAAAGGTGATGTCATCTGTGAGGCAATAGGCAGTGCATGACGGGATTGCAAATAATAGTTAGCGCTGCTAACTCTAACTGGTGGATTACTGTGTTTTTTTAGTTCAAAACTTAAATGTTATCACTGATATATTCACCTAAATATAATGTTACTTTAACCTTTGTTTTTTTCAGTGAATATAAATATATCTCTATATATATTCACTTTAAAAAACAAAGGTTACAGGGACATTATAGTTAGGCTCACAGTTTAAATGAAGAAACCCATAGAAATTCACCTGTTATAATTAGAGTTATCTCAAGTAACTGTCCTAAGGGTAACTATAACTCGCGCCCCTGCCATGCACAGTTTTTTCGTCAAAAGTTTTACTACAAATATTACATTGATATTATCAATGATGTTATCAAAGATGTCATGAGTGCTGTAATTTGCAGGGTAATTAGCAGTGCATGGCGAGGGCGAGAGTTATATTTACCTTAGGGCGAGAATTATAGTTACTTGAGATAACTCTAACTATAACAAGTGCATTTCTATGGTTTTGCATGTTTAAAATTTGAGTCTAACTATAATGTTCCTGTAAACTTTGTGTTTTTAGGTGAATTTCTATGTTTTTTAAATTCTATTTCCTAACTATAATGTCCTTGTAACCTTTGTTATTTTCAGTGAAATTGTATAGTTTCTTTAACGTATAGTAATTTTCACTGGGTGTGCGTGGTGAAGGTAGGCTGCAGACCCTGGCCTGTGGCCAGGCCCTGTGGCCAATCCTCTATAACAACCCAACCTTGAGCCAAGCACGACCGTAGAACGTGTGAGGTGGGGCTGTCCGCAGGACCTGCCCTATATGTACATAGGCAAGTAAAAAACGCTTTTAGAATAGAAACGTGATTGTACCTTTAGCAACCTAGTGGCGACCGCCACTAGGTTTTATATATATATATATATATATATATATATATATATATATATATATATATATATATATACTGTATATATATATATATATATAAGCATTTTGTAACTTGCCTATATCTTTGGTAGCATTTGACAAATCTACACAAAACTTTCTAAAAAAAATCTGACAGTACTGTCAGCTGCTGCCTAGAAAGTTTCGGGGTGATCCGTCGATGGGGGGCGAGAAACAAAGAGGGGTCCCAAAACACATTTTCCCCATTAATTTTTCCATAGGGATTTTGAATGGTGAGAGCTCAAAAACTACTGGACGTAATTACACCAAATTTGGCAGAAGGTAGGTCCTGGTCTAGAAAGAGTGCTGTTTTGTTTTGGTGTAATGCCGTTCAGTAGTTTTTGAGAAATTAAGGGGAAACAAATTTGTATATCTAGGGACGTGAAGGATGCGCGACCCCAAACAATCTTGTGCTGAGATCTGATTGGATGATAACACTTCAACAACAGAAGCTGTTGAAGTGTTGTCAGCCATCTTGGGACTCGGCTTCAGCCAAGCCCCCAAAATAAAAGTTTTAAAAAAACAAAAGGGGACAGGGTATGAACACCCTGACCTCTTAGCTCTGGTGGAGGGGTCCCAAAGGGACTTAAACTACACACATTTCAGAAATGATAGAGATTCTACAGCTATAGTTATAACTCACAGTTCTAATTTCTGCCTCAGTCAAACCTTGATATAACTCACTGTTACACCTAGCATCCTTGGCATGGATTTCCCTGACTTTTTGCCTTCTGACCTCCTGTTTTTCGGATTTCATTTTTGCTGGCTTTAGAATTCTAGTGCTTCAGGATTCTTTGGCTGATCAGTGTTAAAGTGCAGGTGCTCTGTACTCTAAACATAGTAACATTGGCTTATCCACAATTGACATATTTAATTTACTTGTACATATCTAGTAAAGTGCATTATATGTGCCCAGGGCCTGTAAATCAAATACTACTAGTGGGCCTGCAGCACTGGTTGTGCCACCCACTACAGTAGACTTTTAAACCTGTCTCAGGCGTGCCATTGCAGAGCCTGTGTCTGAAGTCTTAAACTGCCATTTCAACCTGGCAAGTGCACCCACTTGTCAGACTCAAACCTTCCTTTTTATTAAACATAAGTCACCCCTAGGTTAGGCCCTGGCTAGCCCCAAGGGAAGGGTGCAATGTATGTAAAAAGTTGGACATGTACTTATAAGTTTAACATGTCCGGGTAGTGAAAAACTATTACATTTGATTTTCACTACTACTGCAAGGCTTATCTCCCTCGTAGGTTAACATTGGGATTGCCTTAAACATCTCTGAAGTGTAATTTCCAATTGGGACAAGATAGACGTGGGGTTTGGTGTCTCTGGACTCACAATTTAAAAATGGTGAAGTGGGATTTTAAATTGTAAGTCCGAAAATGGCACTTTTAGAAAGTTGGCATTTTCTTACTTTAACTACTCTGTGCCTCTGTCTGTCTCAGAATACACATCTAGGGTGGATGATGGCTGGGCTTTGTGTATTCGCTCTAGATAGTTACACAGAAAAGAAGCTTGGGTGTGACACTTGCATCCTGATAGTCCATCACCAGGCTGATGGGTCTTCCTGGGCTAGTTGGGTGGGAGGAGCTAACACACCTAACTAGGGCTGACCCTCTCCTCACACAAAGGGCTGCATAACCCATGTGGAGTGTCTGGAGCCAGGGAAGGAAGAGCAGGGAACTTGTGATCTTCAAAGGCCTCTTTAAAGTCTCCCCGACTTCAAAGGCACATTTGGGTACTACTACTGCTCCCCAAACCTCACCATATGGTAGGAATCAAGGACATTCTGCCAGGAAGAAGGACTATTGTGCTGCAAGGAGGGTCTGCCACTTTGCTACTTGCTTTGCTGTGTTGGCCTGCTGCTTCTTTCCTGGACTGAGAAGGACTGGACTTGTTCTCTACACCCTTGAGCCCAGGATTCATCAAGGGCTTGTTGGCTTGCCCCTTGTCCTCCTGCAGTCTCATGGACATCAAAGACTGCCTGCAACTCTCCTGGTGCTGCTGGACTCTGTCATCTGTGAGTCGTAACCTTTTCTGAGGTACCCCACTCCAATCTTGGGCCTCAGAAGTGGGTTTCTGCAGCTTTTGCCATCTCAGCATCAACGGATTGGGTACTTTGTTCCAACCAGAGGCGACGCATCTCCCCTACGACCTCAACGCAGTGGTTACTCAACAGCATTGCTTCGAAGCCCGTCACAGCTCTACATTGTCAGAGAGTGTACTCGACATTGACAGCAGCAGACTCACAGTCTATGCGGCACAACGATGATGCTCAGCGCAGCTCAATGTTAACGCTTTGCATTCCCTTCAGCGGAGCTTGACAGTGACTCCCTTTGCACTGCTCGATTGTGATGCTGTGGACTCTCGATGATGAGAAAAGCTCCATCCAAGGTATTTTGTTCAGCAGACCCTGCAAGGGTTTTGTAGCCGGCCTACCCTCCTTCACGGTGGGCCTGACCTTCGGATTTGCACCGGCCCCTCGCAACCTCAAGTAACCTTTTGACCGCTAGTAACTTCGAAGCACTGTTTTAACGTGCAGGGGCATATTTATACTTGTTTTGCACCGAATTTGAGTAATTTTTTTTAACGCAAATTCTGTGCAAAACTAACTCCATATATATACTAATTTATGGAGTTAAAGTCATTTTTGGGACGTGGAAACCTACTTTGCGTCAATGAGATGCAAAGTAGGCGTTCCCGTGCAAAGAAATCACTCTGTGGCCTTAGCGCCATATTTATCTCCCCTGTGCTAAAATCACGCACGGGAGGGAGGAGGGGTCAAAAATGGTGCAAAGCCTGGGTCAGGGCAGGCGTTAGGGGACTTGTGGGCCTATTTCCATAGTGGAACACCATGGAATAAGCACACAGGTGCCCTCCCCAGGCCCCAGGGACACCCACACCAGAGGGACAGCGGAGGATGGGGTAAGTACAGGTAAGTATTTTTTTTTTAAAGTGCCATTGGGGGCCCTGAAATGGGCCCCCTTACATGGCACTGAGTGTAATGGCCATGCCCAGCGGACCCTAGTTCCCTCTGCTGGCTATTGGGGTGGTGGGCATGATTCCTGTCTTTTCTAAGACAGGAGTCATGTGGTATGGATTGTTTTGCGTCAGAAAAATTGTTTTATTACTTTATATATTTCAAAAATAAGTTTATAGTGTACCGCAGTAGTACCTAGAAAGTACTGCGGTAATTACAAAGATAAAAAAAAAGAAACATGGTAAAATTAATAAAATGCACTTTACTACACTATAGCCCTCATTCTGACCCTGGCGGTCGGCGGAGAGACGGCGGTCGGACCGCGAACAGACCGGCGGTATTAAAAATGGCATTCTGACCGCGGCGGTCCCCGCCGCGACCGACCGCTACTTCTCCACTCCGACCGCCACGGCGGTCATGACCGCGGGGCTGGAGTTTGCGCACTCCGGCCCGGCGGTCGTCCCAAGACCGCCAAGGGTATTATGACCCTGCCTACCGCCGCGGTTTCTTGCGGGCGGGAACCGCCGTGCGAACCATGGCGGTAAGCACTATCGGGGCCAGGGAATTCCTTCCCTGGCACTGATAGGGGTCTCCCCCACCCCCCACTACCCACCCGAGTCCTCCCCCCACACCCTCCACCCCCCTGCCACCCCCCAGAGTTGGTACGAACCCCCTCCCCACCCCCACCCCGACATGCACATACATGTACCCCGACATGCACACACCCCCAACATGCACATATACACACCCCCTACACACACATACACAACGGGGACACATACCCGCACACATACATGCCGACATGCGCACCTGCCGAACAGCACACATTACCCATAGACACAGCAGCACCCCCCGCCCGCATACACGCACTCACACACCCCCTCTACACACTCACACGCACACCCCCATGCACGCCCACATCACACAACACCCCCCCACCCCCTCCCCTCACGGACGATCAACTTACCTTGTGCGTTGGTCCTCCGGGAGGCGACGGGAGCCATAGGGACGTGACCGCCAACAGAAGACCGCCAACAGAAGACCGCCACACAGAAATGTGGGTCGTAATTCTGTGGGCGGTGTTCTGCTGGCGTGGCGGTGGAGGTTGACCAGTCTCCACTTTCCCGCCGACCGCCAGTGTGGCTGCTGGCGGTTTTCCGGCGGAACGCTCCCAGCGGTCAGAATGCGCACAGCGGCACACCGCCGCGGTCGGCGGTCTTCACCGCGGCGGTAACTCAGCGGTCTTGCGAAAAGACCGCCAAGGTCAGAATGAGGGCCTATATTTCCACTTAAAACACAGAACGCAGACTAACTATGGTCTAAACAATAATTCACCCATACAAAAGTAAAAGGCAGTCATATATTTTAGATGACACTTAGCCCCTCATTAGAGTCTGGTGGTCCTAGAACAGCCAGATTCACGGTGGCGGTGTAACCGCGCCAAAGCAGTGGTCCCACCACTTTGGTGGCAGTCAGACGGCCACATTATAACAGTTTCCCTCTACAGGGTGGGCTGGTGGTGCAGGCAGTCCTAATTTGCCAGGGCAGCGCTGCATGCAGGGCTGCCCTGAGGATTACAAGTCCTCTCTCCACCAGTTTTTGCATGGTGGTCCCACCTTCATGTAAAAGTTGGTGGAGAAGGGTGCAGGAGGGCCCATGGACATTGGCATGAGCAGTGCAGGGGCCCCCATGGACAGCCCCATCACAATTTTCACTCTCTGCTTACCAGAGAGTGAAAAGCGCAACGGGTGCTTTTGCCCCCAGTGCACCTCAACATTGCCGCCAGCTCGATTACCAGCTGGCTTCAATGTTGTGGGCTGTGTTTCCTCCCGCTGACCCAGTGGGAAATTTGTAATACGGACTGTGGGAAGGTCACCGCACTGTCGGTGACCTGACTGTGGGAGTTTGGCGGGCGGCCTTCTCCACCCGCCAAACTCGTAATGAGGGGCTTAGTTTGCGTTTTAAGTTTATCAGTTTTTACATTTTTACAATTCTAAAATCAAAACTTGTTTCACTATATCAACCATATGATTTGTATATAAAAATGAAACTAATTGTCTCCTTTTTTAATAATTACATAAATGAAAATTACTAAATGGATATGTGAACATATCGGCAATATTAATATTTAGACATTTTTATAATGAAAAACACACTTATGTTTTAAGATACTTTGCATAATTAAATAAAATTCTATTCACTTAGGATCTGGAATGACACACTAGACACCAGAACTTCCCGACCCTGCTCTTTTACTTAGGAAAATGTTGAAATACCGTATCACAGCGCAGTAAAAGTCAATTTCTGCTCTCACAACCCAATTTTTCCTCCAATCACTAATTGACTGTATCTTTTCTTTTGACCCTGTGCTGTGCTCTGTTGCCTTTCAGCTAGGTTTGCTGTATACAAATGCTACAAGCATACAACTATACATAAATCCACTAAAGAGACTCCATTGATTTGATATCAAAATGCTGACATTCTCCTATCTGCCCTTCCTTGACTCCCTTGTAGTGAGAGAAACACATTCCACTGTATAGATCAAGAACACCATAGAAATAAACCTGCTTTTGAAAGCAGTAGAAGCTGCACAAACCCGTTCTGGCAAACTAAACATCGTTAAAAGATGTTTTGCTTTCCAAAAGGCTGCAACCCCTTTCAGGAAGGAACCCACTCTTCCCCGTCATAAAATTAACAGAACAAAAGAAAGAGAACCCAAGCTAAACCCATCAGGACATATCAATGGTTACATACCTACATGAACACGCTCCCCCTTAGTCAACATGTGGCCACTAGAACCATATCCACATACTCCAACCTGATATTTATCACCACCGTAAAGAGAGGCAGTAGAAAAGAGGGACAAAGGACAAAGAGGTGAATTAGCTGCTATTTCAGAGACATGGCATCTACTCCCTGCTTCCTCGGACGCAGGAAGCAATTACAGATGGTCTGTAACTGTGCATCGGTTGACGTATGAATACATCCTTATCCATAGCTTCAAACTTGGGACAATCATACTTAAATAATGTTAGTCTGATTGCCATTAACTGTGATGCAGGCAGCACTCCGCTGTGATGGTGCTCTTGCATGCTGTCCACATCCCAATTTGCTTAGAATGCAAGGATCCCAAGTATGCCTATGCTGAAGCCCTCTGGTAGAACCCCATCTCTACCAGTGTCTTAGGCCTTGTACCGACCAGTTTCTTGATGTACACCTAGCCTAATGTGTTGTCTGTTCTTAACAAAACACCCTGGATAAAAAAGTGAAAGTTCCAGTATAGCATGAAATTGTCATTCTGCTCACCCATTTTCAATGGCCTCTGCTTCTATTACAGTGAACATAAGTCTTGCTTCATTTGGGACCCTAGGACTGGCCCTAACTTGAAACCATTGGCAGACATGTTGAGGCCAACAATGAGGAAGTAATAAAGAGGACCCCTCAAGTTACAGCCTTAGACCAACCATCACAGCAGAGCATCCATCACTGTCTTCTCTGCTGAATATCTGAATGTGAGATGTTCAAGTCCTGTGAGTTTCGGAGCAATTGTGTATCATGTTCTCATTTCTCACATACCGTTGTTTGTCAGGGTTGGCCAAAGAATTCCCACTGAAGTGTTTTCAGCCTGTATGAATGGAAGCTAGCTCCTATAATTGTCTGCCAATCTGGTCATGATGATTAGCACGCTAAAAGAAAGTTTGAAGGGGTCAAAATGTCCACTTTCACATCAACGCCTGCCGATTCTTTAGAACTGATTGTGCTTGGGAAAATAGTTATATATCAACACATTTGTCCAGCATACAGAAAAAGAAGGGCAGACAGAGCAGCTATTTATTGTCTTTTTACACCCTTCTTTTTTTGAATACTTATATGTATAAGTAAAGACTGCATTGAGGTTATGCTAAATATGAATGTTACTTATATTTGACTATGGCATTAAGTGAATCTGTTTCGATTCAATTCATAAGTGGGGTTATCGCTGCTTTTTGAAATTCCAGTTATTTCTAGAACTGGGCCAAGGGAACAATTGATTTATTTATTACATATCAAATTTCACGGAGTAACCCGTTGCTAATAAATATATTTTGAACTATATAAAGCACCAATACAAAATTTTAAGATGTTTGTGAAAATATTTAAGGTAATGTTACCTAAATGGGGACACGATGGTATAAACTGCTGATTTTCGTGGACTGTGTGCCTCTGATACATCTGGTGACATCTTCTGCTGGGAAGTGAGAGGTCTGCATACATTTAATAAAATGAAGTCAGAAATGTGGTCTTTTGCCACAAGGAGAAAATCTGTCTGCAAATTCTTGAAACTGAAAAAGATGGCCTGTTGGTTATTGACCACTATCAAATCTAACACAAGGCACACCCCCACCCCTGCCCGCTGCCTGTCAATGTTAGGTCCAGAATAATGAACAAATAGACCTACCTCTGAGGGAAGGATAGTATTATAAGATGTGCAGCCTACTGATCTGAAACATTATTTTTAGATGTCTTTGGTCTTTAACAAATCGTGGGTCCAACCGGGGGTGGGATGAGGTTTCTAAGGACTAGAGACATTATTATTCAACTAACTTGTTGGCCAGAAGCACATCTGCTAATTACTTGTTTGCCTTTCACTGATTCCTGGAAAATGACTACCAATAAAAACCTCAGCAAAAGAGCTGATATGTTAACACTCCCAAGCACAGTATTTGGCTCTTGAATCTCTTGAACCTATTGAATGGAATTGATTATAAAGTCTCATGTTATTTGGAATGCAGCACTTTAAGGCAGAGGACCTATAAAACTGTCAGGGGTTGTCTTGGTCTCGGAATGTATGAAGACCTAATTTTCTTGTGTTGTTCCTTACTTTGATCATGTGCTGAAATATAGAACGAACTCAATATGCAAGACTCTGGACGTAAAGGCATCTGACTCTATACAAAGGGATAATGGGTAAGGTATCTTTATTTATTTCAAAGGGGGGATGAGCTGATACATGAGAGTCTTTCCTTTTGTTTTTAGCGCCACATATTCTGTGTTGGGAGCTACGCCAATCTACTGCTAAAGGCGTGTGCGAAGAAGAGGATCGTGGAGGTACTGCTTCATGAACGGGCCCTCTCAGCGTGTACGGCTGCATCTATTGTCCTAATGAGGAAAAGTGTTTCCAATACTTCTAATCAGCAAGAAAAGACTCAATTTCTGTTTTTTTTCAGCAGCATTTGTACCTTATCAGAGCAATATAGTACATCCTGCTTACTTAGAAATGTTAGAGACTGCCATGCTAATGTATGCTTCTGAACATTTTATTAAACACATTTTCAATAGCTTTTCCATTACAAGTAGCAAATCATTACAAGATAGAATTTAACTTTAGTACAAGTCCTCCTCATAGTCAGAACTCTGAGATGTCCTTGTTCCTTAGACAGATACTGATGTTCATGCTAGTATTATTGGATAAAAGGAAAGAAACTTTTCAAACATTCTTTTCTTTCTATTTTTCACTTTATTAATTCCTGTATGTTATGTCCCTCCCTCTGACATCCCAAAGATTTTAACATTGAGTTGCTTGTATCATATAATATTCTTCAGCGACAAGGAGGGAATGTTACTCTGCCGAGGAGTACTTGGAATAAGATTACTGGTAAGGAAAAGGTTTGTTATCCCCACAACCACCTTCCTCCTCACAGTCATATCTCTTTCAGAATGTTTCCAAGCAAAGAACATATACACCAAAACACAACTATTCACGGCTATAGCAAAACGTTGCCCTAAATCAAACAATTACTTCATTGCTGATTTTGAGGTCAGATATACAAGACATTTAGCGGTTTTAAAGTCTGTGATTCAAGAAAACACATGGTTGGTGACAGCTAACTTTTTTTTTTATAAATGAACTAAACTTATTTTGAAATTTGTTATCAGGTTTTCACATTACAAAATGTGTTTAGAAATGGAAGTGGCATGTTAAGGGTGTTCGTTGTAAATTCCGATCAGCAAAGCAGTATTGTCAATGTTTTCTACTCCAGTTTCGGTCGGAAGGTGTTGCTAGGTTACTGACTCCTCAAAGGAGGTGGCAACCTATTTGTAAAGAGAAAGGGGTTCCCCACTGGACCCCTTCCCATTTGTGAATGAATAAAAGTTTGCTCAGGACCACTGTTAACTCGTAAACTGCTTCGAAAAAAAAGCACTTTTTTCCTTGAATGGAAACCTGATTCATTTAAGGAAAAAGGGCTGCATTAAAAAAATATATATACTTCATTTAAATGCAATCACAGATATGGTCGTCTGCAGGTTCTAGCAGGCCATCTTCCCTGTGATGGCATTCAACCAGAATGAGTCATGATTTGCAAATTTCCTCATAAATATTGATGAGGTAGGTCAAACTGTAACCTAATCTGAATTGTGATTTTGCAAATCAATTTATTAGTACATACGTT
Organism: Pleurodeles waltl; assembly: GCF_031143425.1. Lineage (NCBI taxonomy): Eukaryota > Metazoa > Chordata > Amphibia > Caudata > Salamandridae > Pleurodeles > Pleurodeles waltl. Next base: position 1,144,987,730 of record NC_090444.1, on the reverse strand, counting down.
GATTAAGAAAATGTGATTGTATTCGCAAAAAATTGGTGCACTATTTGTGACTGTATTTTGTGAATTAAATCTTAATACATCTGGCCTTGGAACAATAGTACCCAGATATTCACAATTATTTGAAAATAAATGCAAATAGTAATGAGACAAAAACTTTGTGGCGTAGATCATATTGCTGCCCTGCACATCTCTTGCAGTGACACGCCAGATGTTTCAGTCCTTGATTTGTCCTTGATTTGACCCCTGCTCTTGTTGATCTACCCTGTAATTTCACAGGAACTTCCCTCTTTCAGGTGCAATAGCAGGGGAAGAATGGAAATCTGTTTTGATTAAGGATAACATGATGAGTAAAGTGTTGGATGCGATGAAATCAGTCACAGTTAGTTATTTTGGAAAATCTTCATCTTTGGTGACAGATGAACTAGTTTTCGATAAAGGTATTTGTTGAGAAGCACTAGACTCATACATCCAGGGACTCTCGGAAGCAAATGAATTTATTTGGCTCATGGAAGCCATATGGGCATAGTAAACACAGAAGAAAGGTTACAATCCATTTACTGGTGCCCTGGAGTTGACTCTGAGATAAAATGTTCTATTAAGGATTGTGTGGAGTGCAATGCTAATGACAAAACCCTGGTCTCAAGGCATAATCCTTTGGTGTATAGGTGACTTGCAGGATATCCATGAGACAAGGTTGCCAGAGATATTGTTGGTCCATTGAAAGGAGAACAATGCACACTTTATGTCACTGTTTTATTTGATCTTTATTCCAAGTGGGTTGAAGTGATGTGTGTACATGATCTTTCCTCATTAAGCATTGTGAAGTTTTTAGAGGAGGTCTTTAAAAGAGAGGATGTTCCTAATTCAATTGTTTCTGACACTGGTCCTCAATTTTGCTTGGGTGAATTTAAACATTAGCTTAAACACTGTGGCATGTGACATAAGAAGAGCTTCATTCAGCACCCTGAAAAGAATGGTGCTGTGGAAAGGATGGACAAACGTTTGAAGGAAAGTTTACAGCTAGCCAGTACTAATTATTTAGATTGGAAAGGAGCCTTACAAGAAAGTATAATCGCTTACAGAATGTTTCCGCACTCTTCCACTGGGAAAACACCTTTTGAATGTTTTAGGGTAGGGCTGCCAGTACCTTACTCTGTCCCAGCTGGATGATGTAGGGTAAAGGTATGAAGTTTAATAGACCGAGTGAGTGGCGAAAAAATTTAAATCACTCTAGAGGAAACAATATTTTGGCATTAAAAACATTTTGAAGAGTTATAAAGTTTAAGTCAGAGACATGGGCAAAATCAAAGCACCTGTTGGATGTGGTAATGGTCCAAGTTTACTAGGGTTTGTAAAGTGGTTAAGCTATTCATAAATGCCCAAAAAACAGATGATGGTAGAGTGTGGAATTTGTATTGTGGTATAGATGTACAGTCAGGGGGTCCAGCTGCACCTTTAGGGGAGAGTTGATAAAATGCACCAGTTATCCCAAAAGACTACTTAGAAGATGATGGTGATTGTCAATGAAGGACATAAACTTTCTGGTTATTTTGGAGATTATGTTGGTGGGTGACTCTTTCCCTATAATACAGGGGTCTTCAAAGTGGGGGGCAGGCCCTCCTAGGGGCGGCTCAAGTGGTCCCAGGGGGGCCGCCAGGCTCTGGCCAAAAGAAGCATTGTGCAGATAACAGTGCTTTCTTTTAAGCAAAAAAAACATTTATTATATGTTGAAAAAGGCAACAGAACGTAACTGCAATGTTTAAACAAGTCTAAACTTATTTAAACATTGCCAACTTAATAGAATAATTGTGAGAATTTCTAAGGCGGGCCCAATTATGTTCTTTTTCCCCACTAGGGGGGCTCGGCATTAAAAAGTTTGAAAACCACTGCTCTAGCAGGACCACGTATGTTGTAATCTTCAACTTTGTTTTCTTTTCTCACAAAAAATTAGATGTCATTTTTTTGTTTTTATTATGGTTTTCATCTGAACATGTGAAGACATAATTATTTGTGTTTTTATACATTCATTATTTGTATTTCACTGGGGAAGAAGAGTGGTGTCGCTCTGGCGCCTCCTCTCCTACCTGTGTCTATCACATAACCTAGAGCAGCTGAAATTCTGAGCACCTGTTTGTATCTTCCAGAACGTAGAATATAAAATGTATAGGTTTGACCACTGATGACATTTGGTTACCTCTCTGCTGCAGGCTGGGGACTTTACAATAAAGATCCTACATTCAACAACTATCCGTGGTGCTACCGGGTCATGATTCCCACTCTGACACGTCGCATAGCGTGAACGCCCATGCGAGCTTTGTAAATGAAGCTACATTTCTAGTACTTGACTTTTCAGTTGCAAATCATGGCTACTAGGTGCCTAAACATTTTGCCTCAATGTATGACAGTTTAATATGGTGTCCATGTAACCATGTGGCAAAGCTAAAGTAACTTCCCCATTGCAGACCTGGAAGTCCATCTTATTTGCAAAAGAAAACAGGTCTCTGCAGGGCATGCACTCACTTCGTATGTTTATACCATGGTTTGGAGAGAGCACAGCCGAAACTCTCATTGGGGCTCTGTGTTTCTACAGAGAAAGCCCCAAAATCCATATGAGAACAACAGAGTTAACTATGTGGGGGTGTGCAGTCAGTGTGCTTCACACGCCCGCTCACTTACTGAACAGATTCTCCCATAGTCCATCAATCACTCGCTTTTTGTACTGTGTCCTCCATTTTATTCTGTGTTGTGCTTCACCCCACCCATAAAACACTTCCCCCTAATTCAACTTCTGCACAGTGTACACATTCTCTCATTCGTAGGCAGTGCATCTCTCTACGCCCGAAACCTTACTGCCCTCACCCCCTACACTGTGCATATTGCTTCTTCCCCTCAACCCTTTTCAGTATGCGCAAAATGCCTCTCCTTCACTCCCTGTCTGGCCAGTTGCACTCCTTGCACTGTCTGCACAATGTTTTGCCCTCTTTCACCCATTTTGAGGAGAAAGTACAACCCAGTGGCCTGCTCTGCATTTTTCGTACACTGCTTAAGAAATTCAACTACACTGGAGAGGCTCCACACTGCTATACTGCTCCACAGCAGGCTAACTTAGCAAGCAGGAGGTGACCCACAGCTGGCAGGAGGTGACCCAAAGTGAATCCTCAAGCTAAGCATGGGTGGCAATGAGGGGGAATGTCAGCGGTGGCAGCTTGATTCTTGTCCAGGAAAACATGCCTTTCTATCTGTATTCCAGTGAGGAGACTCCGTAATGGTTCTCCCGCATAGAGGTTCATTGATGGACACGCAAGTGGGGCCTCCTGCCCGTACTCATGAATTTAATACAGATGGTTAGTGTATGTATGTTGTGTGTGAGAGTTTAGTAAGTTAAATGTGTGTAGTAATGTACATTTGCCTGCAGCACAAGATGGTGAGTCTTTGTCCTCCTGTGAACATGTGAAAGTGAACGCTCTGTGTCTGGATTCCCCTTCTCATACCTTTTTCACCTGCAGAGGTAGGAGGACTGTTCAGAGTTGGTATCCACCAACTAATGTGAAACCCACACCTCTTCCTGTGTTACAAGCTGTTGGTTAGCAAAATTGCTATCGGTGGACTTGTCTGGGGAGATTCCAAATAAATCTTCCCTTGTTCAAACTGATCTGAATCTGGACTTCCTGCTGTGTCAGCCCACAGACACCAAAACGTCATACAGGAAAAAACACTTCTTCAAGACTGACTTAACTGCCTACATTTTGAAAAGGCTGAACTCTGGCTTATTCTTCACGTCTGTATCCTCAACGTGGCTTAAATGCTCTCCACCAAACAAAGGGGCATATTTACAAGCCCCTAGCGCCACCATAGGGGCATTTTTTTTTTTACACTAAGGTGGCGCTAATGTGGCTTTTCCCCTGCACCATATTTACAAAGTGGCACCACATTGTAAACCCTTGCACTATGCCTGCGCTAGGCATAATGTATGCCAGACAGGCCCGAAAAAATAGCACAGTGCAATTTACAAAATTTCACTGCGCCATTTCTTCCATCATTTTTAATGCCCGCTCAGAGCAGGCATTAAAATGATGTGCCCATTTTAATCAATGGGCCTCCCTGTGCTTTGCTGCACTGGTGTCAACATTGTAGATATTGGCGCAGCAAAGCCCCACAATAGCATAACATTTTTTGATGCTATTGTCCCAACGACCGCCATGGTGCACCGTATTGTAAATATGGTGCAACCATGGTGTCGTTAGGTGGAGCAGGGGAGACGCAAGAAAAGTGTAGCATCGGGACAGATGCGCCACTTTCTTGTAAATATGACCCTAATATTTTATCTTTGTCTGGACATTTGGGTATTCTATATACCACCTCAGAGACGTGTTAATAGTGTATATGGGGGTAAGGAGTTAAAGATAAAGGATTAAGGGTAAGAGTGTAAAGAGAAAAGGGTGAGTGTCAGGTGTTTAGGGCACGGCCATGAGTAAGGCAAGGATTAGTGGATTAACTATAAGAGAACACGTCGTTAATAGTAAGGGGCAAGGGATGAGAAGTCAAGGGTTTAAAGGTAAGGTTGAAAGTGTAAGAGTTAAAAGATAAGGAATTTTGGATAAGGTTAAGCATATAATGGGCAAGGGTGTAAGGGGTTACAGATGTAAATGTAAGGGGTCGGGTAACTGGTTAAGGGTGTACAAAGCAGTTGCTAATTATAAAGGAGTAATGATAAGGGCAGGTAAATAAGTTTGACACACACATCCTGAAGTAACCCTGCTGACCATTGACCCTACTGAGTGGTGCCCTTGTTTTGTGGACAGGAGATAGAGGTTTTATGTTTGTGCACTTTTTTTTACTATTTGGTGGAGGGAATTCAGCAGCTAAGGCATCAGATCACTGAGTTGTGCGGCCCTACACCGAGAGGCAGATCTACAGGAAGAGGGTCAGTGCATTCATAGCAGAAATTAAATCAAATAACTATTTGTGAACATCATAGAAAAAGACTTTAACAAATCTAAAGTTTCCTGCGGATGCTCAAGTGCCTTCCCATAGCAAAACTTTGGCTATAGATCCAGAGATAGAGATATCTAGCGACTACTGAATAACTCCTATATACGTCCTATTTTTCTTAAAACTTTTAGTACTCTCTGGAAATTTTTATTGATTACTATTGACTATTTCACAGAGAATGTGTGTATCCACTCCTTAGACTAGGTCTTGACTGCTCTGCTTTCCTAACCCAGGAGAATCAAGTGCCTAAAGGGAGTGGCTTGCGTATCTAATTGGACTGCACTAGTTTTTGTGGAACAGGGACATCAGAATTACAGAGCCTCACAAGATACTGCCAAGATCCCTCTGAAAACGCAACGACCCTAAAAATGCCTTGCAACAACTAGTTGATGAATTATGAAATCCTACTCAGTAATCCTAAAGTGAAAGAGAAGTGGCCTATCGAGTAGGCCCCCAGATTCTTGGATCTTGAGATCAAAAGGATACTGGTTCAGCAGGTGTATTAGTCAGTCATTTTGTCTATTTCTGGATTGTTAACACAGTGCAAGTAACAACAGGGATGAGAAGACAGGTGAAAGAACAAGAACAGCGCAAGCAACAACGACCTAGCAATGAAAGGGCAAGCAATGACACTAGAGAGAGGAGGAAGCAGGGAGTTCAAGCAAGGGGCAAGCAACATCATGGGAACAGATAGGGGGAAGCAACAATGATGGGGAATCAATGACGCAGGAGCAACAACAGTGAGGGGGAAAGAAAAAAAACTTACCTCAATCACATCACAAGCAGTGGAAGGACACTGATCAAAAAGAAGCAATCACTACTTGGTCCATGATCCACGAGAAGGAGAAACAAATGAAGAAATAGTGAAACTACGACACGTTGACTATCAGGATCCTGGAAATATTAGTAAGAATGCCACCAATGAATGGAAAGCAATGGGCGAGCTCCAAGCTCCCTTATTGTTAACAAAACGTCTCGCAAGTGACAGTGCGTGTGCTGTCTCCGGCAAGACCTAAAAGGGTGCAAAAGCTATTTGTAGTTTAATTGCCAGTAGCATTTGAAATCAGCTGGGGTCCACCAGAGCAAACAATTTAAGGGCACACAGTTGTCTGGGGCACAGCATTGCTGGGTTTGGTTTCCACTGCAACCTCTTTTTCATTTCTAGTGTTGTGAATGTTCTGTAAACTACTGTGGTCTGTTCATTTTTGTATTTGCAACACAGGTGATTAAATTTTGCAGACATTTTAGTAGTAAAGATGTTCATAAGTGGCAACCGTTGATCTTCTTACACATCACTATCAATTTCCTGAGAATAGCTATACCCAAAATGGGGACACAATTATGGCAAAAGCTTCTTACTGTGTCAGAAAGCCGCTGCTTATCCATGATATGGGCCATGAGAACTGACTGCTATTCAATAGGATAAGCACATTTTGCATTGATCCATGCGGTAGTGGTGAACCACTCAACATTGTTTTAAAGATGTTTTGCCATAGTGAGAAGTGGGGTAGGATAACAGCTCTTATTTACGGTGGTTAGAAAGTCGAAACACAGTATGAAACATGATGGTACAGCCTACCACAAAGGGAGGCACAAATGAAAAGCTGAACCTTAGGAGTGGTGCACATGAACTCAGAGTACTAGGCACTGGTCAAAACAAGCACTACACAGATAACAGTGTTTTTTTTTTGCATAAAATGTTATTGCATTTTTAAAACAGCAACAATACTTAACTGCAGTGTTTAAATAAGTCTAGACATATTTAAACATTGGCATCTTAATTGTGAAAAATCCTGAGGGGTGATTTTTATTTTGCAACGGGGGGGCAACAATAAGAAGTTTGAAAACCACTGGGTTAGAGGTATTTTTGCCATGGTCTTTAATTGGAGTAATAGCAACATCTGTTAAATATAGTGTTTAGAACGACACAAATGATAGGAGGAGGGTGGTGGCTGTAGTGATGTGTCTCAGTTCTCGAATGCCTTGTGCTCGAGATGCCTTGCGCTCTGTGAGTGACACAGAGGCATTCGAGAACGGTTACAGACAAGAGAAGGAAAACGGTTTGTGAGATGGACGGCCGTAGCTGCGCGTCTCCTTTATGATTTGAACTTGTTCCAATAAACTATGAAGCTTAACAAACTCAACAGTGTCCGAAGTGGATCATTACAGAATTGGCGACGAGCTGGAGCCTAACCTATTCCAATGCAAACCCAGCGCAGGATCCATGCTGACGGCCCTCGTTAATAGACAGCCATCAATACAATAACCACTTCTGATGGTGAGTTCGATGTCATTTTTCGTGTGAAGCAACAGAGAGAACTCAGTTTTTTTTTTGTGTTGCTGGAAGTCTCGATGTCGTGTGATTGTTAATTTCGTAGGAGGATACCACATGTCACCAGGAAATGTCCTGTGCCGCAATTTTGAATTGGGAGAATTCAAATGTAAGCAGGAAGTATATGCATCTAGAAGGATACCACGCGTCACGACAACACGTTGCGTGCCACCATTTTGAATTGGGAGAATTCAAATTAAAGCAGGAAATAATCGCTGTGTGCCCCGATCTGTCCAGAAGGTGCACTCTGTGTGCCTCAGTGGAGAAGCTTCGACAATCCTTACAATTTAAATTACAAAAAAAAGAAAGGAAACTTATCTTTAATAGGAAATAAAATACTATACATTTATATTAAAAATTGAACAGTTTTGCAAAATGTTTTTTTGGGAGACTGTGCAGTTACAGTATGGCTTCAAAGAACCCTTGGAATTTATCGCCACCTCAAGCTTTTATACCTGTTTCTGGTACACTTACATTAAAATGGGAAGAGTGGTGCCATTGATGATGAAGAGGAACTGGCTGTAGAAAGGACATACAAAATTCTTCTAGATTGTTTAGGACCTGGGGGACTGAAAGTTTTAAAACATTTTAATAAAAAACCTAGACAAGAAGGTCAAGGTGATGTGTACGTCAATGCGCTTGAAGACTTGGATAATTATTACAGACCTAGGGTCTGTGTAGCTGTAGATCGTTACAAGTTTTTTCATGGGAAACAAGGGAAAGATGAACCTTTGGAGGATTACGTTTCTGCTTTAAAGAATTTAGCAATCAATTGCAGATTTGGTGAAGTACATGACGAGCTTATTCGTGATCAACTTGTTATGCAAACGTCTGATCCAAATATCCAAGATAATTTATGGGCTAAAGGAGAAGGCTCATTGCAAGAAGTTATCGATATTGTAAAAAGAGCGGAATTGACTGGGAGGTGTGCTAAGGAGGTCTTGAAGGATAATAAGAGTGATGAGTCTATAATAGCAAGAGTGAAAGGAATTTTTTTTACCAAAGATCTGAAAAAGAAGTGGACAGGAAATCGAACAGAAGAATTTTAAATCTGATGACAAAAGGAAATGTTACAGATGTGGCAGTTATGATCATTTAGCGAATGACAGATCATGCCCTGCCAAGAAACAAAGGTGTTCGAGATGTGGTGTTATTGGACATTTCCAAAGGATGTGTCAGAAGAAAGCTGGGAGTAGGGAGTAGTAGTAAAGTGTTGGAGCTGGATTACACTAATTCTTCAGATGAAGATGATTTAAATATGTGTGTTTTATGTGTAGATGCATTGGATGAAAAATCTGTTTTGTGCATGGGACAGGAAAATAGGAAGAGGAAGAAAAAACAAGTTGTGAGATCACCTTGGGCGGTGTGACCATACGTATTGTGGTAGACTCGGGGTCTCCATATACTATTGTGAAATCGGAATGTGTGGGAAGAGAATTTAAAACATATTGTGGGGGAAGAGTTATGCTTGCCAGATATAACAATTAAAACATTTACTGGCGAAGTCATTGAGCTGTTATGGTTCAAGGAATTGAAATTCAAATACAAAGATAGAGAGACAATGGGAAAATTGTATGTTGCTGTAATGGGTCCATCTGTATTGGGCTGGATTGATCAGGGTAAATTGGGCATAGTATTAGATCCCAACAACCCTGAACCTGTACTAACAGTGCAAACAGAATTGGAAATTGGCAAGTTAGTTTTACAAAAGTTAGTTTTACAAAAGTTCCCTAATGTATTTTCAGGAAGGATTGGAAAAATGAGGGGGTTTATGCATCTCATTCGTTTAAAAAAACGCGGTGCCACAATCACATAAAGTAAGGAACATCCCCATTCCTTTAAAAGAAAGTGTTAAATTACAATTGGACAAATTGCAAGATGAGAAAATCATAGAGCCTATTGAATCTTCAGAATGGGTGGCCCCCATTGGTTGTGGTGAAAAAGGCCAATGGAAATTTACGATTATGCATTGACGTAAGGGATCTCAACAAGAATATATTAATTGATCAATTACCCTTACCACACATCAACAAAATGCTGTCGTGTATTAGAGGCATGAAATGGTTTTCTTCCATTGATTTGAAAGCAGCTTATCATCAGGTACGATTGCATCCGAATTGTAAGGATTTAACTGCTTTTATTACACCGTTTGGTTGTTACAGGTTTAGGCAGATACCATTTGGTCTGGCGTCAGCTGCAGCCATGTTCCAAAGATTAATGAACTCCATGCTAGCAGGTATTGATAATACCATGGTCTTTCAAGACGATATCCTTATAATGGGAAAGTCAAGAAAGGATCATGATCAAACTTTGCTAGGGGTTCTTAAGGTCTTTAAGGAGAAGGGATTGACAGCAGAATTTAATAAATGCAAATTTGCATCTGATCATGTGAACTATTTGGGGCATGTAGTATCTGCTGAAGGTATGAAACCAAAAGAAAAATTGTGTCAGCAATAAGTAAGGCACTCAATCCACAAAACCAGGATGATGTTCATGCTTTTCTAGGTCTAGCAGAGTTCTATTCCAAATTTGTTAGGAATTTTTCTACTAAAAACATACGATCTAAGACAATTGCTCAAAGGAAGAAACAGATTTGAGTGGACAGAAATGTGTCAAAATGCTTTTGATGTGTTAAAAGCTGACATTTGCAATGCACCCCCATTGCAAGGTTTTGATTCAAACCTTGAATGTATTGTTACTACAGATGCCAGTGGTAAGGGGGTTGGAGCAGTCCTTACTCAAGTGAACATAGAGGGCAAGGAAGATACCATTGCTTTTGCTTCGTGTTCGTTAACTTTGGCTGAAGAGCAGTATTCAGTTATTGAACGCGAAGCACTGGCGTGTGTATGGGCTTTAGAACATTTCAGACAATTTGTGTGGGGAAACACAATAACATTGAGGTGTGATCATAAACCTTTAGAGAAGGTCTTAACTACGAAAGGGCTATATAAAGCCTCTCCAAGATTGGCTAGATTGTCAGTATGTTTGTTTGATTACAATTCTGTTGTACAGTATTTGCCTGGTGTGAAGAACATTGTCGCAGATTTCTTAAGTCGCTTGCCTTTGCCACACAAGGATATGGAAAAAGAAGTGACAGAGGATATGTGGGTGGCTATGGTGGAAGAAGGTGTATGTCATGGTATAACATGGGATGAATGGATGACAAAACAGAATTCAGATGAGACACTAAAGGAATTGAGTGTTATAATCATGAAGGGGTGGCCATTAAAAAAAAGGGTTAATAGGGATTTGTGGCCTTTTTGGGAAGTGAGGGACGAGTTTTCCATGGAAGAAGGTTTGTTACTCAGGAACGTAAAAGTGATACCCCCATATTAGGTTAAGGAAGAAAATTCTTGAAATCTTCCATGAAGGTCATCTAGGCATTGGTAAGACTAAGAATAGAGTGAAGTATTGGTACTGGTGGCCAGGATTAGATAAGGATGTAGAAAGAATAGCTAGAGACTGCATGGTTTGCCTAGAATGCGGATAAGACACAAATAACTTTGAGACGGCCCTTACATCCTATACCTTGTCCCAACATGGCTTGGGAGAGTATAGGTATTGATGTTATGGGACCTATTGGTGAAGGTGACAGACAATCTTTCTTACTTGTGATTGTGGATCTCTTTTCCAAGTGACCAGAGGTGGGCATTGTTAAAAAAAGCTGACACTAGTAGCATCATTAAATTCATGTATATAACTTTTGTTAGAGAGGGTTTACCAAAGTGTATTTTATGCGACAATGGATCAAAATTTATGTCATTGGCTTTCCAAGAATATATAAGAAGGAATGGAATTAAGCATCGCACCACCTCAATTTATCATCCTGCTGGTAATGGTGCTGTTGAAAGATTTAATTGTGTACTCAAGTGAATGATTCAATTGTCAAATTGTAACCACTTAATTTGGGAATCAGAATTATGGAAAACCCTCTGGGCATTTAGAATAACTACATGCGTTAGTACGAATGCCAGTCCATTAGAACTCATGAGGGGAAGAACCCCTATGTCAAAGGACAATGTGGGTTGACTCAGGGCAGCTAAGAGGGTGGAATGGTCTCCTGAAGAAGTGAGGATGAATGTTAAAAAAGCTCAAGGTAAATATAAAAAAGTACTTCGATGATGTTCATAAGAGCAATGAGTTTAAGTTACGCGTTGGCGATGTTGTGAGAATTAAAAGCAATATGTACAGGGGAAAATGTCAAAGTAAATTCTCCTCTCCTTTGAGAGTGGAGGCAGTATAAAATAACTCGGTAAAACTAAGTGATGGCAAGGTATGGCATGTATCTGCATTATCAATGTGTAGAGGTACCAGAGTGGACGGGAAAGGTAAGAATAACATCCGGAAAGATCACAGATGTAAAGTATGGTTAGATGATGATAGCGAGGGGAGAGAACAGGATGATTTCAACAGTCCGAGTAATATTAATAATAGTCTTACAACGTGTTCATCTAACAGTTCCGATGGCCCGGTGGATGTTCCCGTTAGTAACGAAAAGTGGAGTAGTTCTGGAAGGAGAATTGTGAAACCGAAAAGATTTGAGGACTATTATCTTTAGAAGGTAGAAGTGTTGTTAAGCCTAAAGGATGTGAAGTCTATTACATTTAGAAAGCATTATTTTAAATATGTTCTGTTGTATTACTTATAGAAATGATATACATGTAAATATTATTATGGTTTGTGTTCAATTTTGTTATAAAGAGGGTAGATATGTAGTGATGTGACTCTGTTCTCGAATGCCTTGTGCTCGAGATGCCTCACGCTCTGTGAGTGACACAGAGGCAATTGAGAACGGTTACAGACAAGAGAAGGAAAACGGTTTGTGAGACAGACAGCCGTAGCTGCGCGTCTCCTTTATGATTTGAACTTGTTCCAATAAACTGTGAAGCGTTAACAAACTCGACAGTGTCAGAAGTGGATCATTACAGTGGCATCATGTACTTGTTAGGAAGGAACTGATGAAGACAAATCCAACTGAGTGGTGTAAGGGACCAAACCATTGCACACACGTGAAACGAAAGTAAAAGCAGACTATCTCCATTGAGCTAAGCGATGGTACTAAGTACTATATGAAAACGGCACATTTACATGATTCCTGTTCAAAACTCATTTATTTTATAGACTTTACACAGAAGTTTCACCATATTAAATTACTAGAAAGCAAAACTACATCAAACTAGTGACACCCTGATGAAGAGAAACAATGCTATGAATGCAAAGCAAATAAATAAAGCTTCAAAGGGATGCAGAAGGAAGCAAGATTGGGAGCGACACATAACTCGTTGTTTGTACATCACACTTCTGACGTTTCTAAACGTTACCCACTTTATGGTTATCAACATATGCATCCTAGAAGGATAAAAGCCTAAATCCCCCTTGCCCAGATTCTAATTGATAATCTCCCCAACACTGCAATAGTTATCAGCAAAAGGGAGTTCAGTGTTCAGAAGCAAGAACATTCTTAATATCTGTATTCATAAATTGTATATTTCTTTGTACATCGAGTATAGACATTTAGGCCCTCATTATGACATCGGCGGTCTTTTCCCAAGACCGCCCATGCCATGGGCACCAGAAGACCGCCAGTGCTGCCGATCTTCCGCTCTCCATAATATGGACACTGCTGGACTTCTGCAAATTAGGGCAGAAATCTGGCAGTAGCCATGCTGGCGGGTGAGGAGCCTGGGCGGTGCTACCACCTGCACCACCCTGCCAGAAGGACGTCACCAGCAGTATTATGGCCATTTATATGGCCTGTGCCCCTTCTCATTCCCTGCCGGATGACCACCTCGCCGGACAAGGTAAGTTGGGCATCCGCCAGGGAAGGTAGTGGAGGGTGTTGTGTGTGAGTGTGTGATGTCTGCGTGTGTGTATGAATGTGTGTGTGTATGAGTCTGTGAGTGTTGTGGTGTATGCATGGCTGTATATATGTGAGTGAATGCGTGTATGAATGTTCAAGTGAGTGCGTGTCTGCATGTCAGTGTGTATGCATGTGTGAGTGAATGCGTGTAGTGAAGTGGTGGTGCATGGGTGCATGCATGTGGGTGTATGTGTGCATGATTGCGGGGAGGGGGGTGAGGGGGCCCTGTTATTCTAGGAATAGGAGGTGCTCTGATCTTAGGGGTGGAAGGTGGGGAGGGGGTTTGATTCTAGAGGGGGTGGGAGGTTAGGTGATTGCTGGTGGGGTGGGGAGCCTTCTACTGGTGACAGGGAAGGAATTCCCTGTCACCGGTAGCCTGAAAACCATGTCAGTAGGCCAGCTCATTATACTGCTGGCAGTCATGTGTGGACCACCGGGTCGAAGATGCACACCTCCGGCCCGGCGGTTCATACCACCATGGCGGTATGAATGGTGATGTGGCGGGTTGGCTGCAGCTACCCCGGCACACTCATTATGTGGCGGTATACACTGCCAGCCTGTTGGCAGTGATACCGCCACATTAACCCTGACGGTCAGAAGAGGGCCTTAGTCATTATTTAATACCATTCAAAAGACTGCATGCTTATAAATGCATGATATATGCATTAGAAGTAGATTGTGTTAGTCAACAAGATGTATGTGTATGTTTGGCTTTGATGTGAATATGTACATTGTATCCATGTACATCACAGAGTGGCAATAGCCTCTTTGTAGTCATCGTTAGGGTTACCAGAGATGGGATTTTTTTGAATTTTTGTCCCTTGACAACTTTGTAGCCATTTGATGAATCTCTGCAAAACTGTGCAGACCTGTTGTACCCATTACATCGTCGGAGGATTAATAGCGTTTGTTCAAGGGGGTGCAAAGAAAAAAGGGGGGAGTCCAAAAACACACTTGAAATCCAATACATTTTATATAGACTTTTGTATTTCACGTACCAACAAAACAGCTGAATGATTGTAATGAAATTTAACAGCAATGTACATTAGAATGTATAGATGATTCTATTGCAATTGCTATTATGAAGTTGTTGTGAAGTTATAAGGGCCAACATCTTAGTGTATCTTGTAGTACAATACTACTAAAGTAGAAAAAATAAACTAGACTACATATGTAAAGTTTCGTATTTACTACATGAACAACTGAAAGCCCCGTTTACGGTCACATGCAAATGGAAATCTATGTAAACAAATACAGAACAAATAGAGTACATTTGAACCTACATACATTTTCTTTGCATACTCTCTGGCCCACAAAATAAAACTGTGCCCAGTAAGCCAAACAAAAGCCATCTTCCTTATGTATTCCTGTGCAACAAAATGGAAAAGTGACTAGCAGTGAGCTACACAAACTACTACATGGAGGACATGATAATTGTCCATTAAGGAATAAATAATAATCGTAAGTTTTATAACAACGACTGACTTTCATTCACATTGGGCTTCATATGTAGCACAATCCTATTAAAGGTAGCAAGGAAACCCCAAAAAATTTACTATACTGGATATATAAAGTTTTAGAATTACTACTTGAACAACTAAAAACACGTTTATGATCACATGATTATGTAAACCAATAAATAAATACATAACAAAAACAAAAGATAAAAAGAAAGAATGCACAGTAAATCCGATTGCCATTCCGTATTTGTATTTGATAGTCCGAAAAAACAGGAGTTCCTCAGATATTAGTTCCCTAATAATTTTCCAACTGTTTGCAGAATCACCACAAAACTTTCCAGACCTTTAGCATTTTCTACATTTTGAGATGATGCTAAGGGGGTGCAAAGATAAAAAGGGGGGCCCAAAACATGTTTTTCTACCGATGCATTTTCCATAGACCATTGTCTTTGACATAGAGTGAAAATGGCTGAATGGATTTACATAAAATTTGGCAGGATTTTACATTATTATACAGTTAAGTAGAGTAGGTATTAAGTTATAAAACATAGGTGGTCATTATGACAATGGTGCTGACTGTGAAAGTGGCGGTAATACCGCCAACAGGCTGGCGGTAATTACTGCCAAATTATGACCATGGCGGTGATAACTCAAATAGACAGCCAATGTACCACACCAACTGCCAGGACGTTAACACCACTGACCATGGCGGTAGCTATCAACAGCCAGGTGGAAAACAAGGTACTGCCCATCATATTATGACATAGCACACCACCAGGATTTCCGGGGTGGTACCAACGCCATCAAAACCCTGGGGGAAACAGAATACAGAAGACAAAAGACTCATTATCAGAGACACAGAGAAGAACAACACCGCCATGGAACCGGAACTTCAGGTCTTCCTGATGCTCATCTACGCCATGCTCCACCTGGAACACCAATGCTGACGAAGACGACGACGGTGAGTACAGCCGCCTAGCATACAAGGGAGGGAGGGAGGAAAAGGAGAGTGACACACACACGCACAACACACACCATTCACACACACACACCATACACACAACCAGCTGCAGAGGAAAACCAGTCTCATAGGACACACGTCATAATAATGCAAGGACAACATTTAGTCAGAACTGATAGTAATTTGAGGCCAACAGCCACCATATTGTCCATGTGACCAGAGAAATATGAGTCACTGTTCAGAAAGGGCCAATGGCCAGTCCAAACTACAAATGGCCCACATGGCCATAGGGCACAGTCCAAGGCCCAACTTGTTCCCTGACGAAATCCGCACTACGCTGTTGGGAATGGCCAGGCACCTCAAGGGGTAGGGGGTGGAGGGCACCTCAGCTGAAGTGGGGAACTTGCCCACTGGTTCTGGAGGGGGGTCCATGTCCATTTCTCTTTGCTGGGAAGTGCAAGGTCACAGTCTCTGAGGTGGGGAAGTTGCCCACTGGTTCTGAAGGGGGCTCCATGTCCATTTCTCTTTGCTGGAGAGTGCAAGGTAACAGTCTCTGAGGTGGGGAACTTGCCCACTGGTTCTGGAGGGGGCTTCTTGTACAACAGTCCCTGGAGGGTTGCCTACACGCCCTCTGCTGGAGGTGAAGGCTGCTATGTCCCAGCTGGAGGTGAGGGCTCCTGTGTCCCAGCTGGAGGTGAGGGCTGCTGTGTCTCAGTTGGAGGTGAGGGCTCCTGTGTCCCTGTTGGAGGTGAGGGCTGCTGTGTCCCCGCTGGAGGGGGGGCTGCTGTGTCCCAGCTGGAGGTGAGGGCTGCTGTGTCCCAGTTGGAGGTGAGGGCTGCTGTGTCCCAGCTGGGGGTGAGGGCTGCGGTGTCCCAGCTGGAGATGAGGGCTCCTTGCCCACTGCTGTTGGAGGGGGCCTATTGCCTCTCTTATTTGGTGGAGTGGGAACCATCCCTTACTTGGGTGGTGGAGTGGGATCCTTCCCTCTCTTCGGTGGTGGAGTGGGATCCTTCCCTCTCTCTCTCTTGAGTGGTGGAGTGGGATCCTTTCCTTTCTTGCCTTCATGACTAGGAGGTGCCTCCAATGTCCCATGGACTGTTTGGCTGAGGTGCTGGGCGGGGTCGTTGGGTCTTATGGGCAGGACGGGGAGGTGGAGGGGGCAGGAAGAGGTCAAGTAGGGCAATGAAAAGCTTCTTAGGAACAGTGTGGTTGGATGAGGGAGGAGGGATGAAAGTGTAGGTTGAGGGAGTAGTTGTTGGAGGTGTATGTCTGTTGGACTTGGGTGCATGGGCAGTGTCCTGATGTGAGGTGAATGGCTGTTGGGTATCTGAGTGCGTGCATTTGTGTCTCTTAGGAGGGGGGCAAACAGGGTGGGAGAGGACACGGGACGTGTGGATGGATGTTGTGGAGGTGTCTGCAAGTGAGGTGTGTGTGCTGCTTGGTGTGGTGATGGTGGTGGTGGCTGTTGATGCAGTGCATGCAGATGTGAGTGTCAATGTCACAGTTAGGGAGGAGGAGGAGGAGGAGGGGAAGACGTGGAGGCAGTGGATGTTGTTGTGTGTGTAACTGTCTGTTGTTTGTGTTAGTGCTTGTGGCCTGAAGTGTACTGCCTGTGTTTGTCTGTGCCACTCTTGTGTGATGTTTTGTGTGCATGCTTGTCTGTATGTGTGCATGAGATGGGTTGGGGTTGAGGAGATTGGGACTGGGAAGTGGTAGTTGGAGGGGGGACCGTAGGAACAGGGACAGTGTCTGCCATCAGAGAGGAGGCCAGAGCTTGGAACAATCTTTGTTGGGGCGCCAATCCACTGTGAATGCCCTCCAGGAATGCGTTGCATTGCAGCATCTGGGATGCCAGCCCCTGGATGGCATTCACAATGGTTGACTGCCCTACAGAGTTGGTCAATAGCCTCCTCACTGAGACACTGAGAGCAGAAGGGCTCACCGGGGCAGGGCCTGAGGTGCCTGGGGAAAAGGAGATGTCCACCCACCTGGGTGAGTGGGCACAGGCAACTCTCTGAGGGGCTACTGGGAGGGCGGTGCTGGTATGGGGGTGGCGGCTGTACCTGTAGCTGGGGTGTTCCCAGAGGTGTCCACCAGGGAGCTTTCATTGGAGGAGGAATGAGTCAGTGTTGTCACCTCCTGTCTCTGCACTGGTGCTCCCCTCGCCCTCTGTCACACTGGTCCCCTCGGCATTGGTGGACTCTGTCGCCAGTGCCCCTGCTCATCCGCTAGATGATGCTAATGCACACATGGCAGGATGACAGAAGAAACAAGCATTTGCAATGCAATGGGCCTCGCGTTTGATCATGTTAGAGCTGATAGCGTTGTAAACTCCTAACCCGACTTTTCACCTATCGGCAAAAGTGCATTTATGTACGTAACCCGAAAAAGTGCAATTAACTGTGTAAAGCGCTCAACTTCTACCAAGTGAAATCGCGCTAGGAAAATAGAGAAAAAGTAGTCCACGAGCCGGACAGAAAACAGCAAGCCTCGCATGTTTTCTGTACTTGGTCGATGCGCTCAAGGAGGGCTAGCCACCGGAAAAGGCATGACGTATGCATGCCTTCGACTAATGAGAGCAAGCAGATTTTAATAGGCAAGCCCATGAACCAATGAAGAACACTCACGTGAAGTCGACAGGGCTCCGAGCCCTTTTCTAATACCTAAATTGTCTCGCTGCGATACGCATGCGCGAACGCATGCGACGCAGGCTCGACCCTAAAAAGGGGGGAAAGACAATGTGAGCACTGGGAAAATTGCAGCACCAACACCACAGATGGCATACACATTACCGTCACACACAGGGCTCAGGATTGAGAACCGTGCATCACACTGGCATTCCATTGGCTAGGTTACCACAACAAGATGTGAGCCAATCCCCACCAACTGCACCCCTCCTAGGAGTCACTAAGCCCTGTCTGACATGGAATGCAACCTAGCTAGGTTATCAGATTTAGCAATTCAGCCATTACCTTTGAGCTGGATCATGCTACGATCTCTGACCTGGCATTAAGGGGCACCCACTAACTGACACCCACCACCAGTATCCCATGCCACCTACAAATTATAGTTGTAACGCCCACTGTACTCACCCCCTTGTGGCTGCTGTGATGCCCTCAAGCGCCCATCCAGCTCTGGGTAGGCCACTGCCAGTATGCAGGCCATCAGGGGGGTCAGCTTCTGATGGGCACCCCACCCTCATTGGGAGGCCATCCCCAGCTAGGCCTCCACGGTCTTCCGGGCCTAGTGTCTCAGGTCTTCCCACCTTTTCCTGCAGTGGGTGCTCCACCTGCTGTAGACCCCTAGGGTCTGCACGTCCTTGGCAATGGCACACCACAATCCCTTCTTTTGATGGGCGCTGACCTGCAGAGGAAACACAGACAGGAGGACACCATTACACATATAATCCAGCCTGTCACACATATAGCCCACAAATCCCATTTCCATCTCCATTGGCACACACATCATCCTTTTCTGGCAGTGGTCTTGGTCTTGGCAAGTGTCTCTGGCTTCTGTCTGGGTCACAGGGAATGTTTGTGGGTTGGTCCAGCTTCTGCAGGGGGAGGGTTGCTGGTGGCCTGTGGGTCCCTTGGCAGAGCCTCTTGCCCACTAGCTGCAGTGGAAGTGTCGGGCTGGTCAGTAGACTGGCTAGTGGTAGGGGCCTGCTGGTGTGCTGTCCATTCCCTCATGATGTTGGCCATATCTGCCAGCACCCCTGCTATGGATGCCGTGGTGTTGTTGAGGGCCTGCAAATCCTCCTTGATCTCCTGATGGTGTACATCCTGCAGCCACTTGTTCTCCTGCATGTTGGTAAGGATCTGTCCTGGGATTGTTGGTAGGCACCCAGGACATTAGTGAGTGCGTCCTGCAGAGTTGGTTCCCTGGGAGTGCCCTCCAGGCACACAGTGGTCCTCCCAGTGTCCCTGTTCCCCTGTGCCTCTGTCCCCTGAAAGGTGTGCCCAATGCCACTGAACCCAGGTCCCTGATTGTCTTGGAAGTGAGGTGTAGACTGGGGTCCCTATACAGGTGGGCACACTGCTGACTGACTTCTCCTGGGGACAGAGATGTGGGGACATTGGGTGGGTGCTGTGGTGTTGGATACTGATGGGGGAGGGTCTGTGGTGGACTGTGAGTGGGCTGTGGTGCCCGACTGACCAGTGGTCCCTGATGGGCCAAGTAGTTCATCCAGATCCTGAAGTCCAGAGTTAGTGTCATCACTGGGGGCATCTTCTGTTGAGGGACTGGATAGTCGTGGCACCTCCTTGCCGCTGAGATTGGCTGGGGCTTTTGTGGGGATGTGGGAGGTATATTATGCTTCATGTCTGTGACATTTTGTATGTCCCTAGCTTCCTCTCTATTTTTGCTGTTGCCCTGCCACCTTTGTTTGTGTATGGTGATGTATTGTGGGATTGTTAGTTCTCCATGCTGTGCATACTTTGGTGATGGGTGTACATGCAGGGCTGTGAGGGCTGCTCATGCATTGGTATAGCATGCAGGGCTTGGCATTGGGGTTAGTCAGATGTGTAGGTGCAGTGTGTGGGAGGGAGTGGAGTGATGAGAGTGATGGTGAGGGTGAGGGGGTGTGATGGCATGCAGGTATAGGGGGTGATGAGTAGTAAATATTGACTCACCAGTGTCCAGTCCTCCGGCTACTCCAGTGAGTCCCTCAGGAAGCAGGCTTGCCAAGACTTCCTCCTCCCATGCTGTGAGCTGTGGGGGAGGGAGTGGGGGTCTACCACCAGTCCTCTGTACGGCGAGCTGGTGCATTGCTGCCACGGAATGTACCTTCCCCCGTAGGTCATTCCACCTCTTCCTGATGTCGTCCCTTGTTCTTGGATGCTGTCCCACGGCGTTCACCCTGTCCACGATTCTCTGCAATAGCTCCATCTTCCTAGCAATGGATATTTGCTGTACCTGTGATCCAAACAGCTGTGGCTCTACCCTGACTATTTCCTCCACCATGACCTGCAACTCCTCATCAGTGAAACGGGGGTGCCTTAGAGGGAATATGGGTGTTGTGTGGTGTGCGTTGTGCAGTGGGTGTTAAGTGATATGGGATGTGGGGTGCGTGATGGATGGATGGGTGTTTGTGGTGTGTGTGTTCTGTTGTCTCAGTGGTCTTCGTGTTAGTCGTGGCAATTATTGGTATTCATAAAGGGTTGTGGGTAATGTGGGTGGGTGTTTTATAGTGCTATGGGTGTGTGTATGAGTGTCAGGTGTGTGTTTTTGGTATTGGCCAATGTTGTGTTGTTTTGTATTTGGGTGGCCATTCTGAGCGCGCCAGTGTGTACCACCAATGGTTTACCACCATTGAATGTCCGCCATGGTGATTCGCGGGTAATAATGTAGTGACCGTTGTTTTGTTGGCGTAAAGGTGTGGGTGCTCGTACCGGCACTTTACCACTGACCTTTGGGCTGGCGGATTTGTGTATGTGGCAGTATTCTGTTGGTTTGGTGTGTGTGTGTTATAATATGGCGAACTGATATTCGCCACTGTGGCGGTATGTTGGCGGCCGTCACCGGGACGGTAAGCGGCATTTACTGCCAATGTCATAATGAGGGCCTTAGTGATATCTGTCACTATGGTACTTTCACAGAATTTCACAAAATGTTGTAAAACCACAGCACACAAACTTATTTAAAAATATATTAAAAAAATATAAATACATTTCCTTACCTATTACCAATTTAATAAACTGGTGATAGGTGGAGACCTACAACTTACCTATATCTATGGCCCTAACACTGAACACAGCCAAAGTGTATAAAAAACAATATGGCTGCCATTTCTTAAAAAACAACCATTACCCAATTATATACTAGCTTGTCATTGCCGTGTACCACAGGACAGTGCAAATCTATCACAGTATACCATGGCCCAAAATATAACTAAGTGCTAACTGTATTATTAAATTGTGGTACCCTTGCATCACTCATGGTGTTGCACAGGAAACAAAATACCTAATTCAGATTTACAGAGCAAAGCAAGGCCACTATGAGTTGCCCTGCATTTATTGATGAATCTGGAGAAATGCATGGAAGCACAATTCACTGTTGTGCATTACTCTGCACACCGTAATCTACATTGCTGCTAAATTTTACTTACACTATTCCACTCTATGTCACTCCACTCTACACCTCTCCTCTGTAAGAAACTTCACTCTACACTAATACACTGTATGCAACGTCACTCTGCGGCAATACACTCCAAGCTTTTATACGGTACGCACTTCCTCCAGTCCATGTCACTCCACTGTACACCACTCCACTGGATGCTACTCCACCATATGCTATTCCACTCTATGCCATTCCACTGTACGACACTCCACTCTACTCTATTCCACGGTATGCCACACCACTCTACAAAACTCAACTGTACGATATTGCACTGTATGCTGCCCCACTGTATGCTACTCCACTCTACTTCACTACACAGTATGGCACTACATTCTACGCCATTTCATATTTTGCTATTCGATTGGTTGCCACTCCACCATAAGCCACTCCACTGTATGCTATTACACTCCATCCCATTCCAGTGTATGCCACTCCAGTCTACACCACTTCATTGTATGCCACTGCACTGTAGAGCAGTCCTCTATATGCTATTCCAGTCTATACCACTCTACTGCACCCCACTCCACCCTACAGTATTCCAATGTATGCCACTCCAAGTATACGCTAGTCTACTCTACTCCACTTCAGTGTATACCACTCCACTATATGTTTCACTATTTCACTCTACCTCACTCCACCATACATCACTCCAGTCTACACGACTCCACTGTATGCCAGTCTACTCTATTTTATTCTACTCTACGCTATTCCACTCTATGGTATTCTACTATACACCACTCCACTGTACTCCACTCTATTCTATTCCACTGTATGTCACTCCACTCTACACTACTACACTGTACGCATCTTCAATCTTTGCTCCTGTACTGAATGGTTTTCCATTTTAACAACTCTAATGTACACCACTCCACTGTATCCTATTACATTTCACCCCACAGTGTGCCACTTCACTCTACACCACTTCACTGTGTGCACCTCCACTCTGTGCTACTACACTTTAGGCTATTACACTTTATTCCAGTCCACTGTATGCTACTACATTATACATTATTATATTCTACACCACTCCATTGTATGCCTACCCGGTCTACACTACTCCACTCTGTTATTCCACTTTATGCTACTCTATGCTACTCCACTCTATGACATTCCAGTGTACTCTCCTCCACTCTATATAACTCCACTCTACAACACTTTACTACAGTCTATGCCACTCTACTAGAGTCTACTGCACTCTGTCACTTTACATTCCTCTCTCCACATTTGCACTCAACTCTAAGCCCGTACAATCTACAGCACAACACTCTACTCCACTCTACGACAGACTACAACACTGTATGACACAGCACTCCACTCTGCTGTATAAAATGCCACTCAAATTTATAATGGTTTCCTCGACTCTACGCTATGCCACTTCAGTGCATGCCACCCAACTCTATGCTAATCCACTCTGCTCTTCTTCACTGTATACCACTCCTCTTTACACCACTCCACTCTATGATATTCCACTCTATGCCTCTCCACTCTTTTACACTCTACTGTACAGTATTCTACTGTATGCTGCTCTACTTTACATTCATCCTCTCTATGCCATTACGGTGTATGCCACTCCACTCTATGCCACTCCATTGTATGACACTCTCCTCCACTCTATGGAACCCGAATCTAGAAAAGTCTACACCACTTTGTGGCACTCTATGACTTTCTACTCTAATCTCTCCCTGTACACTTCACTATCCAACTCTATACTCCACGTTATGCCCTTACACTCCAATGAACAACACTCTATTCTACTATACCTCACATTTCTGTATGACACAGCACTCCACTTTACTGTACAAGATCTCACTCCAATTTACAACAGTTTACTACCTACACAATGCCAGTACACTCCAATCTGTGCCACTCAGTTCTACGACACACCAATATACTCTATTGTACTGTGCTCCACACTACATTACACCACTCCATTGGACTCTACTCCACTGTACGAGACGTTACCTCACTCTACGTTACTATACAACAATCCATTCTACCCAATTCCATTGTTTCACACACTACTGTATTCTATGCGACCCCACTCTATAACACTGTACTACACTGTATGCAGGCCCCACACTACTCCTATCTATATCCCTTAACTCCACTGTACAACACTACTATACTGTATGCCACAGTACAACACTCTACTCCACTCTTATCTATGATACTCTACTCCACTATACAATACTATTCGCAGCTCTTTGAATGCCACTGCACCACAGGTTACCCTACTCTACTCTGACACAGTACTCCACTCAACTCTGCTACTCCACTGTATGCCACTCTATTCCATTGTACTCTATAACACTGTATGCCAGTCCTCTCTACCACGCTCCACAACACTGTACTGTACACCACTCTACTCTACAAATATTAACTAGACTGTATGCCACTCTACTCTACTGTAGTCTACATCATTTTCCAATACTGTACAACACCCCACTAAACTCCACTGTACAACACAGCACTCCAATTTATGACACTTTATGCAACAGTATGCTACGTCACTCCACTCTACTGCACTCCATGCCACTATAGTCTATGACACCCTACTCCACTCTATAACACTTTACTCCACTGTATACCACTCTAGTCCAGTGTACTCCACTCCACCATTCTCCACTTTACTACACTTAATCCCACTCTACACCACTGGACTATACTCTGCTCTATGCCCCTCCACTGTCTGACACTCTATTCCACTGCATGCAACTCCACTCTACAACACTGTACTACACTCAATGCCACTCTGTGGCACACTACTCCACTCTATTCTCATCCACACTACGCAACTGTACTGCACTGTATGTCACTCAACAACATGCCTCTCAACTCCTCTCTAGGATACCCCACTCCACTGTATGACAACACACTCCACTTTATGACACTCTCCTCTACTGTACTCTACGACATTCTACTTGATGATACTCCACTCTGTTACACTCTACTACACCCTATTACACTCTAAAACACTCCCATCCACTCTATGACATTCAATGACACCCTGCTCTACTGTTCAAAATGCCACTCCACTGTACAGCTCTCAGCTCCAGTCTATGATACTTGACTCCACTATATGAGACACCATGCAACTACACAATATAGCACTTTACTACACTGTACTTTATTTTATTTAACTTTATTTCACTGTTAAGCTTTTCTTATTGTGCTGCCTTCTAGTTTATTGATGCCACCTTAAGTTATTTGCAGCGTTTAAGTCTATTTTGCTGCCTTAAGCTTATTGTCACTGCCTTTTACGCTCTTTTTGCTGCCTTTCAATTTATTTTGCTGCTCACTCCTTCCCCCCCTTTCCTACCCGTTAGTCCTCCATTTTCAAGCCACCCAGCGGCCCACCCTCCCTTAGTGGTCGCGATCAGCAGGCGTGCTGCCGGCATACCGGAAGCACACTAAAGGCAAGCCCATCTGCACCTGCCTGCATCTGGACCATGCTAAGTGTCAGGAACCCTGGCCCTCCCATCACCCTCAGATACTCCTCCACAGAACTCCAAGCCCTGGACCCTGGACACAGCAACAACTGCTGCCTCGCATCTCCCCGATCAACAACAGGACCCTTCACCTGCCATGCCTGTCTCTTCACCTATAACTTGGGACCTTCCACCCTCACGGAAACCAGCACCACTCCCATTCACCAACTGTAACTGCCCTGGAACCACTCCGATGCCTCCTGCTCAATGCCTGATCTCTCTGCAAATACACCACCAAAGTCTGGGATACCATCTCTACCCTTGACCCTGATGCGATCTTCATCACAGAGTCCTGGATCAACCCCTCCTACTCCCTCAAAAAATGCCACTGCAATGCCCAATGGCTAGAAGATGACACACCGAGACTGCACCAGCAAAAAAAGAGGAGGCATCACCATCATCCACAAAGATGCCTCCTACTCAATGCCCGATCTCTCTGCAAACACGCCACCGAAGCCTGGGACACCATTCTCACCCTTGCCCCGCTGTGATCCTCATCACAGAGACCTGGCCCAAACCCTTCTCCTCCCCGACACTGTCACTGCAACACTCAATGGCTACAAGATAACACACCGTGACAGCACCGACAAACACGGAGGAGGCATCTCCATCAGCCACAAAGAAACCATCTTCTCCACCAACATTGAAGACAACAACACCCCAATCATGGAACATATCAGATTCCAACTCCACACCGATGACAGAACGACCATCAGAGGCACCCTCACCTACAGACCCCTAGGACCACACATCGACTTCTTCAATACCATCACCGACTTCAACGCCCCACTGGCCATCAAGTCCAAGCACTACATCCTCCTCAGTGACCTCAACTTCTACCTGGACAACTCCACAGACACTAACTCCACCAACCTCCTGGAATGCATGAGCAACATTGACCTCACCCAGCCCTTCACCGACCCCACACACAGAGCAGGATGCACAATGGACCCAACTTTCACAGCCAGTGACAGAGTCAAATACAGCCATGCCACAGAACTCACCTGACCGACCACACCATCATCTACTTCACCATCGCAGGATCACCATGCACCACCACCAGCACCCCAATGCCCCCTTCCACAGCTGGAACAAAGTGACACCGACCCAATGGATGGACACCCTCAACACCATCCAGCCAGACCCTGCAACCAACCTGGAACAAGCAGTCCGGAATGTCACCACCTGTATCACCACTGCCGCCGACAGAGTTGCCCCATCAAACAAGCAAAGACCTGCAGACCCACCAAACAAGCCAACTAGTACACACCAAAACTCAGGACAATGGGACACAACTGCAAACAACTGGAGAGAAGATGGTGCACCACAAGAGACACCTCTCAAATCAGCCTCAATAAATACCACCAACGGCTCAAAGACACAAAAAAGATGCCTATTAACCTCATTTAAGAAAGCTCAAGCACACCAAGGTACTCAAGCATTGACAGAGATTTCTCCTGCACTACAGCCATCGAGAACACAATCCCCCCCTCAGAAGAACTCTGTGATGCTCTAGCAAACCATTTTCACAACAAAATATCCACCATCTATAACAACTTTGAGTCCCAACCTACCGACCTCCACATCCTCCTAACTCCAATGGAAACCTCCCCTGAGCAGCCACTTACCACATGGGAAAAGATCACCCCACAGAACACCACAGCCATCATAAACTCCATCCACGCAGGAGCACCCACGGACCCCTGCCCCCACCACCTCTCCAACCTCAGAGGCATGGACATCAGTGGCCAATTCACTACCATTCTCAATGCATCCATCGCCACAGCCACCTTTCCCAATGCATAAAAATACACAGTAGTCAGTCTTCTCATCAAGAAACCCTCTGCTGACTCCAGCAAACTCCAGAACTACTGCTCCATCTTCTTGCTCCCTTCCCCCACCAAAGTCCTCGAGAAGGCCATCAACCAGCAACTCCCCAGAAGCCTGGAGAGAAACAACCTACTTGACACCTCCCAATCCGGGTTCCGCACCAACCACAGCACTGAAACCACCCTGATCCCTGCCACTGATGACATCCACACCCTCCTCGACAGAGAAGAGTCAGCATCCCTGATCCCCCTCGACCTCTCTGCAGAGCTCAACAGTCACACAGTCATCAAGAGGTTGCATCACATCAGGATCCAGGGAGACCCCTTCAGATTGATCTCATTATTTCTCACGGGATGAACTCAGAGAATCTGCCTATCTCCCTCCACCTCAGAACCCAAGAGCACCATCTGCGGCATCCCTCAAGATTTATCCCTCAGCCGCTCCCTCTTCAACACCTGCATGACACCTCTGGCTGATATTTTCAGAGTCCATGACCTCAACATTATATACTACACCAATGACACCCAGCTCATCCTCTCACTCTCAGCAGACCCCACCACAACAAACACCAACTTCCACAACTGCAAGAAGAGCATCGCCGAATGGATGAAGACCACCTGTCTGAAACTCAATACTTACAAGACAAAGTGGTGATCTTTGACAACAGCATATCTCCTTGGAATCACACCTGGTGGCCCACCGAACTCAGACCCACTCCCACACTGAGAAACGATACCCACAACCTCGGCATTATACTGGACATCAAGCTTTCCACAAAATGACAGATCAACTGTCTCCTCTGCCTGCTTCCACAATCTCTGCATGCTCCAAAGAATCTTCAAATGGTCTTCCCATTGGCACGAGGAAAATTGTCACTTAAGTCCTAGTCACTAGCCGGCTGGACTATGGCAACACACTGTTTGCAGGAACCACCACCAAACTCATGAAGAGACTACAGATGATAGAGAACTCAGCAGCTAGACTTGTCCTCAACTTGCCCAAACAGGCCCAAATAACCCCACACATTAGTATACTCTATTGGCTTCCCATCCATAAACTAAGCCAATTCAAGATATTGACACATGCCTACAAAGCCCTCCCTGACCCACGACCAGCATACATCAGCCACCACTTGAACTTCCACCAACCTTCCAGAGTCCTTCACTGTACCGCTCTCATTCTTACACAGACACTGCACATCTGTTGAAGCCACAGCAGAGACCGTTGTTTCTCCTACCTTGCCGCCAATCCCTAGAATGGCTTTCCGCACCAACTCCGGCAGCAACCTCGCTGGCAGAATTCAAGGAGAGACTCAAGACCTGGCTCTTCGACTGAGCTGTGCAAGCCAGCATTTAGATACCCTCATGGATGATTAATAGCAATACACCTATCAATACTGATTGACTACAGTACGATACGAGACTCTAATCTACTCTATTCCAATCTGCAATACTCCACTCTAAGACAACAGACTTTACAACACTCTCCTCCACTGTACTGTAGAACACTCCACATAACAGCTCTTCAATTGCACCACTGGACTCTAGGATGTGTAACACATTTTTAATAAAAAAAATTAAAACATTTCAATTCAATGAAAAAAACACAGGTTATAGCTTAGCTAAAGATAGGAAAACGAGTTTTTACCTGCATAAATCAAGTTTAAGATACACAAACTTTAAAAATTCTAAAGTAATAGTTATAACTTTGATTTACAATTTATCCACCACTTTCAATTATTATAAGTAGCGGACCATGGTACACACTTTTTTGAGCTCGCTTACCAGACAACACTAACTATAACTTGCCACTCTACCATGTACTGTGTTCTCACAAATAATGATACTCGATTGAACAACACTACACTGTATGACTCTCCACCACCCTACTGCACGACACTACACTTGACAGCACTGCTCTACTCCACTGAGCTCCACTGTATGACACACACTCTACAACACTCTGCTATACTCTTTGCCGTTCTACTACACACTACTCAGTTACACTCCAATCCACGACACTACGTTTCATGACAGTCCAGTTGGCGACACTCAACTGGACAACACTCAGCCTACTCTTCGACATGCAACTACACTGCACAAAATGCTGCTCAACTCTATGATATGACACATCAAGGCACTCCACTCTATGCTACATAACTCCATTCTACTCACCACTTTACTCCACTCTTCTCTCCTCCACTCTATTCCATTCTACAGTACTACACTCTACGACTCTAGACTCTTTGACACTCTCCTTCACTGTACTGTACTATCCTCCACTTCACAACACTCCAATCAATGACACTCCATACTGAGAGTTGAAACACATTTTGTTAAAAAATAAAAACCATTACTGAAAAAACAAAGGTTTAGGATAAATTATAGTTAGAAATACGTTATGTATTCTTTCTAAACAAACCCAACTTAAAATACACAAACATTAAAAATTGTAAAGTTATAATTCTGACTTCAATTTTTACTTTATGCACCACCTTCAAATTACTATAAATCGTGCACCTCCAAACATAGTCTTATCATCTCACTCGCCACACTACATTAACTGTAACTCATCCCTTTTCCATGCACTGTTTATACCTTTGCATACTGTATCAGTTATAGTAGGTGAATTCATAGTGTTCATAACAATGCTTATAACTTCTCAAATGACATTATTTGTATGGGTAGGTGACAAATTTCCATCCTCTGACAAAGTTAGAGGAATTGTAGCTGCTCCGCATTACTCTTGTAATGCAGAATCCTGCCAAAGTCTGCCAACCACTCAGATGCAGCTTGCCAACGGTAATTTAGCAAGCTAGATTTGGTATCCCCTTGTGTGATTTTCAGTCCCTAGGTGGTCACCCGGAGAAATTTCCACAACGCGGGCCGTCACGACCGTTAATGGTCAGAAAGCTGCCATTCGAGTAGAGAATCTACACGAGCAGCAGCAAAATCAACTCAGCTGTGCCGTTCGTGCTGTTTTCAGCACAGAACGAACTCCCAGCACTAAAAATCAGTGAGAGCAGTGTGACATGCCAATTTACGCCCATTCCCGGAACTCCAGGGATTCTCACTGAGTTCTCATGTAACGCCGCAGAATTCCGCAGAGTGAAACTCCGCGAGCTCAGCTCACCCCTAAATATTTGTCACACAGTGCATGGTAGAGTGGAGAGTTAGAGTTAGTGCTGTCTGGTAAGCAAGCTGAAAAGATTATTTAACGAGGTCCTCTAATTATAATAATTTGAAGGTGGTGGTTAAACTGCAAATCAAAGTTATAATGATAACTTTAGAATATTTTAAGTTTGTGTAGTTTAAACTTGGTTTGTTTAGGGAAAATAAGTTTTTCTAACAATAACTAAGTTTAAAGCTTTGATTTTTTTAATTGAATATACATATATTCAATGAAAAAAACAAAGGTCCATGGGGTGCTATAGTTAGGTGATAATGTCAGTTAAAACATAGCGCTTTAAACAAAGAAAACCACTGAAATTATCCAGCTATATTTATGTCAAGTAACTGTAGTTCGTGCCCTAAAGTAACTACAACGCGTGGTCCAGCCATGCACAGTGTTGTCATGAATTTAGTTATTTCAGATGGCAGTCATGTTATAAATAGCATCATAGAACATGTCACAAGTGATGTAATATGCAAGGTAATTAACAATGCTTAGTGAGAGCAGAAATTATAGATACTTTAGGGCACGAGTTACAGTTAGAGATTCATCAAATGACACCAAAGTTATGAGCAAAAAATCATTTTCCGATCGAAACACGACCCCAACTATAACTGCCCAGTGGTGACCGCCAATGGATAGTGTAATATATATATATCTTTTGACAGTAAAAGTTCCTTTTTACATAAAGGATGCCAAAGAACTGGGACTTCACTTCCTGTGACGTCTGCGTGTGTCATCATTATGTATGATAATTAGTTTCTCCACTAATTTAAAACTTCTGTCCTCTCTGCACGTTGGATTTTGTATCTATGGTAACATTGGGCCTGTTAGTATCAAGCAAACAGTGAAGCAGTGCAAGGTGGTGCTGGGCCTGTTTTAGGTCTCGCCTGTTAGACAATGCATATGCTGTCTGTTGCGAGGCAAATTGTGGCTTTTCAAGAACATAGAGAAATTTGAAGCCACTGCTTGCTGTTGGTTGGCTTTCCTGTCACTCTCATTTACCTACTTCCTATTCCAGCCTGTCAATCTTGTGTTTATACCACCCATGGAGCATTATTGCTTTATCACCTCTTTGATTGGCTGACATTTCTGCTTTCACTTCTTCCTTTTCAAACACTGCTTTTTTTCTTTTTGCGTTAAGCACTCCATGAAAGTGCATGTGTTTTCAAGCTGTCTTACTTGTGTACTTCTCTCCCCCTGTACTCCAGATTGCTCTCTGTCACCCGTGTGCTTCTGCCGACCCCCTCTCTGTTGGTCTTCCCTGTGTGCTTCTCCCCATTGCTTCCCTATGCCCTACATGTTGCTTCCCTACACCTGTGCCCTCCTTCAGTGCCCTCCTTCTTTCTCCTCATTGTTGCTTCCCTCCATTGTTGCTTCCCTTTGTGTTGTTTTCCCCAACCCCTGTGTTGCTTCCTCCCCCATCCTCCCCTCTGTTGCTTCGGAGTAGCCCCTGTGCTACACATGTTACTTACGCATCCCATGTTGCTTTTGTGTACCACTCTCCCCAGTGTTACTTCAACATCATGTGTTGTTTAGCATATCCCACCCTTTTCTGTGAGGCTTTTGTTTCCCCCAACCCCTCTATGCTGCTTCCACCCCACGTTGCTTCCACCCCACCTATTTAAAAACAATTTTAAAAAATCGTTTTTGTGTATTTTCTTTTTCTTTTTTTGTTACCGATCTAAGACGGATCGGTAAATATAAAGAAAAGAAAAGGCCTGCTTCATTTCGTAGCCACGTGCATCTGTTGTGTGCGCTCCGACAAAATGACACTGATGCCCCCGTCAAAGGCTTTTGTTTTTTAGGATGCTGTGCAGCCTGGCTAATCATTGGCAAAGGCAATAGGTCCCAATGGCGAGACCTATTTGCTTTGCCAGTGCTTATACTTTTAGAAGCTAATCGTCTATTGATCTGGATTCAGGAACATACCAAGACACAAATACATGATGATGTTTGTAGGTTATTCGAACACTTTTAAGAGCTTTTTGAACATAGGGTGTGTTGAAATTCAAGAGTGCTGCTGAAAGGTGATCTCCTTCCTTGTCACTTTTTGCAGGACTACTATGTTAGTTTCTTTAGACTACAAGTAGTCTAACAAGCAAACTAAGATTTGTCCTTGAGGTGTTTTCTGCTTTTTAGTGGATGGGTGGGTGTTGGGGGAGGAGGGGTCTCGGAAGCGAGGAACGTATTGGTGGCGGTGGCCTTTTCGTCCCGACAGTTGCTGTTTGCGTGTAATTGAATCTTGTTATTTTCACAAGGGGGCTAGACAAACAAACGCGCTCCTGAAAACAGCTCAGGTTTTACCTCACACGAACGTAGGAGACTCCGCCGTAATACCGAACGTCTTTCCCCTCTCAGAACACCTCCTCCATCTCTGTTCGCACAGGTGCCTGAAGCTGAGGCGCCGAGACGGTGAGATCTTGCGGGCAGTGACACCCTCCCCCACTCCCTGCCAGAATGAGACCCCCACCCCAGCCTGTCCCGCCGCCTCATGCCCAGCCTGTTGGATCAGCCAGGGACATCCGATAGCCCGCTGCGTCCCTGTTTGGCATATTTGTTAAGTTAACGCATAATCTGAAAGCAGAAACTAATAAATTATAGACTGCTAATTGGGGACTGAGCGCAGCCGTCAGCCACTGTGTCCAAACACGCAGGCCCCCGCATAGCCTAAAAAGGCAAGACCGACTCTAAGCGAAGCGGCCAGGCGTTGGCAGCGAGACCTCCCTTGGAGAAGCAGAGTTTAGCCTCGTCCCGGGCTCAAGGAGGACCTGTGAGGAGCGCGGGAGCCTTCAGGATTTTTCCTCAGATTCTGACAGCAGTTCACGTACATTGATTTCAGGATGGCCACTTTGAGTAACTCCATTATTTCTACTATGTTTCCCCTTGCATTCTCTTACTCGTAGTTTTGATTTTTCCATTAAAAATGCAAGCGGGCAAGAGGGTTCAAGTGCTGAAGTGCTCTGAGTGTGTAATGGCCCCTTTCATCCACATTCCTTGGGAGCTTCAGTGTGACAGAAGGGGCCCCAAAGGGATGTGCAGCCGGTTACACAATACCTCGGCTACCAGATAGCGCCAGGACACCGTGTCCCAGCCCTGGGCTTTCCTTCTAGAAATATTTTTTTTTACCTTTATCGCTTCAACTGACTCATTTGAAATGAACCAAGGCTACAAGTACCAGAGCGCACCAGGTTGTTAACAAAAAGCCCTAGACTGGAAAATGGTGTCCTTGGTGACATGGAGTCATCTGATAAACTTGGTATAATCGCCGTAAAGACGGCCCAGGAGAAGAACTATGCAGGTAGTGAATTTAAAAGAACTGCTCTGCTGGAGGAGAAGCGCTGTGCAGTGAATTATGGAGATATTTTGTGCACAATGAGTTAAGATGTCCTTTGTAAATAATGAATGGGATGAGTCAGTGAGAAGCAATGTGGAAACATTTTGCTGTGGTGTACAGAGGTGTAGAAATAAACAGCAGAGGAGGACTCTGTCGACAATAAATGGGCAGGGACAAGCATTTCGCAGATAGAGAGTGGGAGACATGCATTGTGCAGACAGTGAGATGTGAGCAGTGCTGGGAGGACTGTGAGTTGGGGTTTAACCTATGCAGGGAGAAACAGTGGATAGTGAGTGAGGTGACAACTGTGCGCACAGTGGAAGAAATGAGTAACAAGGAAGACAAACACATGTCCAGAGATATACAGCACTAGCTGCACCTTCTAAGGTGAAAAACTGAAGACTACTTACTGAAGTAAGAACAAGCTTGTACTACATTTACCATGATGCAATGGGGCTGACTGCCTGCTGGAGTGTGAGGCAGGATGCTCCCAACTGTTTCCTATAGTATGAAAGCAGATTGAGGAAAAATGCTTTGAATGTAGAGGCAGAATGACAGATGGGCAAAAGGAGCAGTTGCCAGAGGGCGTACACCCAATAAAGGATACCTGGGCAAGAAAGTAGCTGGTCTACCCAGCTTCATTTGTATTACCCTCTGGCAGTATGCTTTTATGCTGCACAAATCTGCTAACCAAGGACTGCTGCTGCGGGCAATGTGGGAAGGTTAGTGTGAGCAGCTAATGGCATGGCCCTGCTTCACACTCATAATGACAGCACACAAGCCTGCTGTTACTTACACATATGTGTGTATATATATATATATATATATATATATATATATATATATATATATAAACAAAAGCAATTCCTCGGAGTGCGGATGCTACAGCACAGCGGTCCTGGTCGGGCTCCGAGACGCCCAAAGTTACTTGTGCCAAACACTGCCTTCCGATACAAGGAGAACCAGGACACCTCCGAAATATAGAAATTCAGTTTTATTAAGCAAACAGCAAAAACTCCAATGCATTTCGGCAAAAGCCTTTGACACGGATAGAGTGTTGCCATAACAGTGCATTCAAATAACACAAATCAGTGACATAAAAAACGGACACAACTTCAGCTCATACATCTTTTAAATTCTAAAGACGGTGGCCATCTTAAACTCTCCAACTTAACATAATTGAGTAATAATTTATATAATGTATCTCAGTAGTGACAGGTCAAGTTAAATTCGCATTAATTAAGTAAGTTATAACACAGTTTAAAATCATTACAGGCATACTTAGAAAATTCAATACATTTATCTTCTTGATTTGTGATTTAAGGTATATAATGTGCAATGCAAAAATATGAAATAAATAATCACATAATTCCGTTGTACTTGTATTAGCCAATAATTGAGTTAAACCTAGTATTGCCCAAGTGGCATATTCTATACTGTGGTAAAAACAACCAGTGTAGTTATCAAAGACCCTCACTTCATCATTACATCCTGTTGCAATCCGGTCAGTCGTCCTTAGCAACATTCTTGAGCATAGTTAGGTCCAAACCCCCTTAATATAAAAGTGCTAACCTAAAATAACACCCTGACTTACAAGACAACATACAATCACCAATTAACCCAAATGAATGTTCAGCTCTTCACTAGAGTTCAACCCCACAGGGTCCAAGGTCTCAAAATCAATTATATATCTTGATTTCATGATTCTCAGTAATCGTTCTCTATTGCCACCTGCTTGTTTATTTTAACCTGGTCAATAACCACAAACCTTAGCAAATTTTCATTGCCAGAGTGATAATTAAAGAAGTGTCTAGCCACTGGGTAGTTTTTGTCATAATTCTTGATCGCTCGTCTATGTTCCAGAACTCTTTTTTTGGCACTATGGATCGTACTCCCAACATATAGTTTGTCACAGTGGCATACTAGACAGTATACACAATATGTCGTACCACAATCAAAGCTTCCTTTAATGACAAAATCTTCATTTCTCCCTGGAATTCTCAGTTTCTTACAATTGCTACTTTTTTGCAAGACTTGCATTTCATACAACAGAAAAATCCTCTTCCTGTATTACTCTTATTATTGCTCTTGCTCGTTATGTCATTACGACACAGATCATCTCTAAAAGATCTGCTTCTCTTGAATGTTATTTGAGGCCTTTCATTAATAGAATTGTTCAAAACTGGGTTGGTTTGCAATATGTGCCAACTCTTATTCAAAATGGTACGTACTTTGTGAGATTGATCACTAAATGTCGTAATGAATCTAATGTTCTCTTCCTTCTTTCCCTGATTATTGTTTGTCTGATAAAGTACATCTTCTCTATTCATTTCCCCACTTTCTGTTTGGCTTGATCAATAATTTTAGCCCCATAACCTCTCTCTTTAAATCTTTCACACATTACTTCACATTCTTGATGAAAGTCTGACATATTGCCACAATTCCTCTGGGCTCTTAATAACTCGCCAAAAGGAATGCTCCGGATCAAACTAATAGGGTGTGCACTCCGGGCATAGAGCAGACTGTAACCAGCTGTTTTCTTTCTATGTAATTTGGAAACTAAGCCTTTGACGGTTGCTGTAACTTCAACTTCTAAACACTTGATATTTCTAGAGTGAAGATGTTCAGTAAATCTCAGATTAAGTTCATTATTGTTCAGATTATGCACAAACTGCAATGCTGATTTCTCATCACCCCTCCAAATTACAAAGATGTCGTCAATAAAACGGCAACACAAAACCACATTCCTGTCAAATTAAATCATGGCTTCTGATACTTGTTCCTCCCACCACCCCATGAATAAATTTGCATAGCTGGGGGCGAAACAAGTACCAATAGCCGTCCCCTGCACTTGTCTGTACAACTGATTATCAA
This sequence comes from Pleurodeles waltl, assembly GCF_031143425.1. NCBI lineage: Eukaryota > Metazoa > Chordata > Amphibia > Caudata > Salamandridae > Pleurodeles > Pleurodeles waltl. The sequence goes on along the minus strand of NC_090444.1, from coordinate 1,144,951,308 downwards.
AAATAAACAAGTTGTTCTTAAGGCAAAACTTAATCATGTCACATAACATTTCTGAATGAAGAACAATGATAATGACCTTATTCTTAAAAAATGTCTGATAGCTTTCATACCCGAATCATGATCTATACATGTGAACAAGCTAGTGACATCCAAGGTTAATAATAAATAATCATCTTCCCATTGAATGTCCTCAAATATCTTCAAGAAATGTGTTGTATCCTTCAGATACGAAGGTATTGTCTCAACAAAGGGGTGCAAGAAGTAGTCAATATATTTCGATGTATTTTCTAAAAGGGAATCAATGGCTGAGACTATAGGTCTACCTGGCGGACTCACCCTATCCTTATGGATCTTGGGTAAAAGATATAATATTAGGATTTTGGGATAATCACATTTAAGGAATGAGAATTCTTCCCATTCTATCAAACCTTTATCCCTCCAATCAACCAGCATAGTACTCCTCATTCATCAATTTGACATCCTCCCAGCCAACTTTTTTATAACATTCCCTGTTATTAAGCTGTCTCACTCCTTCAGCCACATATTTAATAACATCTTGAACCACTACACTGCCACCCTTGTCAGATTGCCTGATGACAATAGTATGGTCTCTTTTCAAATTCTGAAGGGCTTTCCATTGCAGTCCTGGTAAATTCATATTTTTCGCATCTCTCACATTGTACATCATCTTTTTCAGCTGTTTGGTAATCTCACATTCAAATACATCTAGAGCATCACAATAAATAGCCGGTAAGAATGTAGATTTTGGTTTGAAATTACTTGGACATGTACCATCCAAAGAAATACTCAATCCTGCCAGATTTAAAATCGGATCCTCATAGGCAGTTGCCCCATCATATAGGTCTCTTAGTGTGTGTAAGACCTCAATATCAGGAATACATAAGTTACTATGCTCTTGTTTCTCTACTGATTTGTCATTACTCTTTACCTTAGTATGATACCATTTTTTTAATTTCAATTTTCTGATAAATTTAAAGGTATCTATCCTGGTTTGAGCATAGTTAAAACGACCCGTCGGGCAGAAGGAAAGGCCCAAAGATAAGAGACCCTCTTCCACCGCAGACAACACTCTGCTGGAGAGGTTGACGACATTCATAATGTTTACTTGCGAGCGCGGGTTACCACTCCCAAAGATCTTGTATCGTCTTCTACATCTCCTCTTCTTTGCCTGTCTATTCCTCTTCTTTTTCCTCTGGAGTAACTCCCTCTGCCCCTCTGAGGATAAGATTCCTTGCACTGATCTGTCCGTCCCTTATTTAAAAGTCGAAATTGTTTAAAAAGATTAGATCTATCAACTCCTTTATCCGATGTTTAACCTTTGGATAATATTGTATCAGATACATCGGAGAGATTGCCATCCGAAACATCACTTTCCACTTGCTCCTCCACAGGCATGTTGATCGTTTCCAAGTCCTTTGAACTTATTTCGGACACTTCATCATTATACATATGATCATATTTACGTTGGAAAAGTAAAATGCGGCCTGCTTGATAGTCCTTAAAGTCTCGTATAAATTTCCTTTGTTTTTTGTTGGTAATCTCCTCCTCCAATTTGGATAGTTTTTTCTCTAAATTCTTCATAAATTAATCCAATACTTCCTGTGTAATAATAGTTAACAAGTCTAACCTAACTTTTTCAATTTCATCCAAAATTCTACTTTTATCCTTAACTGCATATTTGATTAATATTCGCATCATATTCAATTAACCCAGGTAGGAATTATCGGCCCAATCCTCCAGCATTTCCGGATCAGGATCCTCATATGTTGGTTTAGTATAAATTCTCAATCCTCTAGGAACCCGCTCAACATCAATATATCTCTGCAATGACTCAACCTCCCACCATTTAGACAATTCTTTTCTGTGCCATTTCTCCAATTTATCATATAAAGTATGTAATTTCACTTCAACTCTGATATTACCACGACCAGATTGAGTGGGTTGCATTTCATCCATTTGGGAAAAACATAACTTCTTCGATTTCTCCTTTCGTCGAGCTTCCCAAGCAGAAGCCATGGTTGCTAAATTAACTCTGATTTCTTGATGATGTAGTCAACAATACTCCAATTATTAGAGACAGATGTGGATAAAAACAATAAACCTTATATATTATCCAGGCTGTTTCTGCGAGTCATTACAATGAGAGATGTAGTTGCTTTTTGGTAGTTCAAAGGGAGCTACAAAACACAGCAAACACATGCACGTTTTCCCATATTCAATTTTCAATGCCGATGATGGACTCAACCAGCTGTGTTTATTCCGTACGGCAATACACCAAATGTTCGCAATGATGCATTTCACATTAATTTTCTTACAAATACAAGCCCATTTCATATAAATATACATACATATATATATATATAATAATATATATATTGTATATTATATATATATATATATATATATTTAGGCACTTTAATCTTTGTTATTTGTATATATATATACCTATATATATACATACTTCTATATACATATATGTAAACAAAGGTTAAAGTGACATTATAGTTAGATGAAAACGTAACATTTTAAACACAAAAAAAAACACTGAAATTGCGTCCCTGTCATGCACTGCTTTAATTTTACTACAGATTCACCACAAATTTGCAGTAACATTTTTCAAAATATATGTTTTTGGCCCTTGGAGCCCCAAGCACCCGTCCCCCTCCCCCACCAGGCCTGAGTGGCAGGTTATCCCTATCCTGTCCCCTTAAATCTTTTGACATCTCACATGGCATAATTTGTGAGAACACTGTGCATGGTAGAGTGGTGAGTTATAGTTTATGTAGTGTGGTTACTATGTTTACAACACTGTGTACGGAGGTGCAGAAGTTATACTACTATAACTGTGGTCCTTAAGTTATAAAGTTAACACAAAACTATAACTTTAGAGTTTTTAAAGTTTGTGTAGTTTAATTTTGGTTTGTATAAAAATAATAAATAAAGTTAGAGAAATTAGAATGTGGTGCTTAAGTATGAATTTAAGGTATAACTAAAACTTTAGATTTTCTAATTTTTGTATACTTTAATTTTGGTTTGTAGAGAAAGAATGAATGAAGTTTTCCTAACTGTAACTAAGCTTAAACCTTAATTTGTTTTATTGAATTTGTATGTTTCTTCAATTTACAGTTTTTTGTAACATATCACAAAGTAAATCCACCATTGTTTTTCTCTTTATGGAGTTGCTTGGAGTGGCGTAGAGTGCCATAGAGTAGAGAGGTGTAGAATAGAGAGGTGTAGAGTGAAGTGGGCTAGAGTGAATTGGGGTAGAGTGAAGTGGGGTACAGTAGAGTGGTAAAGAGTGAAGTGGCGTAGAGTGGAGTGGCGCACAGTGGAATGGACTAGAGTGGAGTGGCTTTGATTGGAGTGACACAGAGTAAACTACAGTACAGTGAAGTGGTGTACAGTGGAGTGGTGTAGAGTGTAATGGCATAGAGTGAAATGGTGTAAAATGGTGTTCTAGAGACTGGAATAGTGTAATGTGGAGTGGAGTGGAGTTGCATACAATGTCATGGCAGAGAGTGTCATGGTGTAGAGCGTAATGGCATAGAGTGGAGGCGTGTAGAGCATTGGAAAGAGATGAAACCCCAAGGTTTCTCAGGAATCACAATTTAAAATCATAATTTAAGGTGAAGTCAGATTTTAAATTGTAATTCTGAAAATGCCACTTTTAGAAAGTTGTCATTTTCTTACTTTAGTCATCTTGTGCCTTATGCCTGTCTCTGAATAAGTTTCTGGGTGGGTGACAGCTGGGCTCTTTTGCCTTCCCTCCCTCCCTCCAGACAGCCACAAACAATGAGAGCTTAGGTGTGAGTGATGGAGCATCAACAGCGTGATGGGCCATCCTGGGCAGGAAGGGAGGGAGAAGTTGACGCACCTGAATGGGCTGTGTCCTGATCCCACTCAAAGGGATGCATAACCCCCAGTAGTGAATCTGAAGCCAGGGCAGGGAAGGCAAGGACTCTGTGCACTTGAAAAGCCTTTCTTTGAAGTCTCTGCCACTTCAAGGGCACCACTAGGTATAAGAGCTGGACTTCAGACACCAACTCAGGTTACTTCTGGACCTGTGGATACTCTGTCAGGAAGATGGACTGCTGTGCTGCAGGAAGAACTGTCACTCTGCTGGACTCTGCTGAACTCCTGCTTTGCTGTGTTGACCTGCTGCCCTCCTTGTCTGGTAGTGAGAAGGACTGGACCTGAATCTCTCCAACACAGAACTAAAGTGGCTTCAACAGCTTGCCTCCTGTTCTTCTGAAGTCTCAGGGACATCAACGGCTTCTCTTCATCCTACACAGTACCTGGACTTTGCTTGCAGCACGATTTGACCTCTCAAGTGGTGCCTATCCAGTCCTGGGCTCTTGAAAGTGGGCATAAAGCACTGCAACTGCAAAACCCTGGGCATCAACACTGTTGCACTGACTGGAACTGGCGCATCTCCATCAATGCCAACAAATCAATGCTGCTGCGAGTATTAAGGAAACTACATGGCCGTCGACGCATCACCACTGCTGCAAGGATTGGGAGCACTGAATGGCTGACTGTGTGTCCCATCGCCACCATCACTGATGCATCTCTGACTTTGTGTGGTTTAGAGCGGAAGCATTGCCTACATCTGTGGGATTGACGTAAATGCATCGCCTCCTTTTCTTCTAGCATCTTGTCCTTGACATCGACGTAACTCCTACCTAAGGAACTGTTTTCAGTGGGCGAAGGCTGGTCCCTGTAAATGACCATACATCCATCGTGGTTGGGCTGACTTTTCAGATTTGACTCGGTCAGCATGATCAAGTAGCCCCAGTTGGCGCTTTTTGCTTTTAAACACTACAACTAAGTTTATTCATTAAAAATCATATCTCAACTTCGACTTATTGGATTTTTGTCCTTTTGTCCTTGTTTTGTTCATTAAATGAAGCACTATTTTTCTAACCAGGTGTGGTACTTTTTGTGTGGTGTTTGTACTGTTCTGCTGTTTGAGGTGTTGCACAAATACTTAACATGTTGCCTCTTAAGTTAAGCCTAACTCTTCTATGCCAAACTATGAGAGTGAGAGCACAGTTTATTTTATGGTGTGTGTCTGACTTGCCCTGACTAGGATTGTGGTTCCTGCCTGGACAGGGTGCATACCTCTACCAAACATAAACCCAATTTGCAACATTCGATTGGAGTGATGTAGATTGGAGTGGTACAGAGTGGAGTGGTGTAGAGCTGAATAGCATACAATGGAGTGGAGTAGAGTTGAGTGACAAAGAGTGGAACAGTGTAGAGTTTATTGGTGTAGAATGGAGTGCCACAGAGTCAAGTGGTATACAGTAGAATAGCACAGAGTTGAGGGGCATACATTTATGTAGTGTAGACTGGACTGTCAGAGTGGAGTGGTATACAGTGTAATAGCATACAGTAGTGTGACTTACAGTGGAGTGTCGTACAGTTAACAGTATACAGTGCCCTTGTGTAGACTGGATTGGAGTAGAGAGAAATGGCAGAGAGTGGAATACCACAGAGTGTAGTGGTGTAGACTGGAGGTACGTACAGTCGAATAGCATAGAGCAGAATAGAGTAGAATGGAGTGTCGTAGAGTGGAGGGGCATACAGCGGAGTGGCATAGGTTGGAGTGCCACTTAATTGAGTGGTGTAGAGTGTAATAGCGTACAGTGGAGTAGAGTGGAGTGGCTTAGAGTGGAATGATGTAGATTGAAGTGGCATTTAATAGATTAGCATAGAGGGCAGTGGCATATAGTGGAGTGAGGTAGAGTGGAGTAGCATAGACTGTAATAGCGTACAAAGATGTGGTGTGGAGTGGCATAGAGTAGAGTGTCATAGAGTAGTGTGCGGTAGTTCAAACAGGCGTAAAGTGCAAGTGGATGAACAGCATAGATTGTAGTGGAATAGGGTCGTATGGTGTACAGTGGAGTGGTGTTGAGCCGCATACGGTCAAGTGGCATAGACTGAAATAGCATAGAGTGTTAGGCATGAGTGAGTAATGTAGAATGGCGTAGAGAGCAGATGTGTAAAGTTAAATAGCATAGAGTCGAGTGGCATGGAATTGCAAAGAGTGAAATAGCGAAGAGTGGAGTTGCAAAGAGTGAAGTGTTGTGGAGTGAAGTAGTATCGAGTTAAGTGGTTTGATGGTGAGTGGAATAGTGTAAAGCGGAGTGCGGAAGATTGGAGAGGCGTATATTAAAATAGCGTGCAATAGAATGGTGTAGATTGCAATGGTGGAGAGTGGAGTAGCATAGAGTGGAGGGGTGTAGAGTGGCATGGAGATGATTGGCTTAGACTTGAATAGCTTGAGTGGAACAGAGTAGAGTGAAGCAGAGTGGAGTGGCATACAGTAGAGGGGCTCTGCATGGAGCTGAATAGTGTACAGTGGAGTGGCACAGATTGAAGTGACATAGAGTCGAATGGTATAAGGTGGAATAGCGTGGAGTGGAGTAGTGTTGAGTAGAGTGTTATGGAGTGGTGTACAGTGGAATGACGTGGAGTGGAATGGTGTAGAGTGGGGTGGCCTAGAGTGGAATAGCACAGAGTGGAGTGGAATAGAGTGGAGCGGCTTACAGTGGAATAGCATTGAGTGGAGAGGCATACAGTGGAGTGTCATGGAATGGAGTAGCATAGAGTAGAGTAGTATAGAGTGAAATGGTATAGAGGGGAATGGTGTAGAGTGGAGTAGTGTAGAGTGGGGCAGAGTAGAGTGTACGTAGAGTGGAACAGTGTGGAGTAAAGTGGTATAGAGTGAAATGGTATAGACTGGAGTGAGGTACAGTGTAGTGGAGTATAGTGGAATGTTAGAGTGGAGTGGTGTACCATGGTGTAGACAGGAGTGGCATAGAGTAGTGTGGCATAGACTGAAATAGAGTGCAGTGGTGTAGAGTAGAGTGTTGTACAGTGAAGTGACATATAGTAGAGTGACATACAGTGGAATAGCGTACTTTAGAGTGGTGTAGAGTGGAGTAGTGCACATTGGAGTGAGGTAGAGTAGTTGTTCACAGTGTAATAGTGTACCATGGAGAGGTGTAGAGTGGAGTAGTATGAAGAGGAACAGCGAAGAGTTTATTGGCATATTGAGTGACGCAGAGTAGAGTGGCAAACAGTAGAGGGGCTGTGCATTGAGTTGAATAGCGTAGAGTGGAGAGGCACAGATGGAAGCCGCATACAGTGGGATGGCATTAAGTGGAATAGTGTAGAGTGGTGTTGAGTAGAGGGTTATGGAAGGATGTAGAGTGGTGTGGAGTGTTGTAGAGTGGAGTGGCATAGAGTGGAGTGGTGTAGAGTAGAATGGCCTAGAGTGGAATAGCGTAGAGTGGAATGGCTTAAAGTGGAATAGCATTGAGTGGAGTGGGAAACAGTGTAGTATTGTGGAGTGGCATAGAGTAGAGTGGTGTAGAGTGGAATAGTATAGACTGGAATGGTGTAGAGTGGAGAGTGGAGTAGCACAGAGTAGAGTGACGTAGAGTGGAATAGCGCGAAGTAAAGTGGTGTTGAGTGAAATGATATAGACTGGAGTTAGGTACAGTGTAGCGGAAGACAGTGGAATAACAGAGTGTAGTGGTGTACAATGGCTTGGCGTAGACAGGAGTGGCATAGAGTAGCATGGCATAGAGTCAAATAGCAGAGTGTAGTGGTGTAGAGTGGAGTGTTGTACAGTGGAGTAGCATACAGGGGACTGACATATGGTGGAATAGCGTACTTTAGAGTGGTGTAGAGTGAAGTAGTGCTCAATGGAGTGGGGTAGAGCAGTGGTTCACAGAGTAATAGTGTACCATGGAGAAGTGTACAGTGGAGTGGCATGGAGAGGAACAATGTAGAGTTTATTGCTGTAGAGTGGAGTGTCATAGAGTCAAGTGGCATACAGTGGAGTAACGTAGACTGGAGTGGTGCAGAGTAGAATAGCGTTGAGTGTGGTGACATAAAGTAGAGTAGAGTACAGTAGAATATCTTAGAGTTGAGGGATGTGCAGTGGAGTGGTGTAGACTGGATTCTAATAGAGTGGAGTGGTGTACAGTGTAATAGTGTACAGTAGAGTGTCATACAGTGGAGTGTCATACAGTGGAAGAGCATACAGTGGCATGCCATATATTGGAGTGGAGTAGAGTGAAATGGCATGTACTGGAATAACATAGACTGCAGTGGTGTTGTTGGAGTGGAGGTGTGTACAGTGGAACAGCATGGAGTGGAACAGCATAGAATGGAGTGGTGGAGAATGGTGGGATGTACAGTGGAGTGGTGTAGACTGGAGGTGCGTACAGTCGAATAGCATAGAGCAAGAATGGCGTGGCGTAGAGTGGAGAGGCATACAGCGGAGTGGCATAGGTTGGAGTGCCACTTAATTGAGTGGTGTAGAGTTTAAAAGCGTACAGTGGAGTAGAGTGGAGTGGCATAGGGTGGAATGATGCAGATTGAAGTGGCATTTAATAGATTAGCGTAGAGGGCAGTGGCATATAGTGGAGTGAGGTAGAGTGGAGTAGCATAGACTGCAATAGCGTACAAAGATGTAGTGTGGAGTGGCATCGAGTAGACTGTCATAGAGTAGAGTGTGGTAGTTAAAACAGACGTAAAGTAAAAGTGGATGACCAGCATAGATTGTAGTGCAATAGGGTGGTATGGTGTACAATGGAGTGGTGTAGAGCCGCATACGGTCAAGTGACATAGAGGGAAATAGCATAGAGTGTTAGGCATGAGTGAGTAACGTAGAGTGGCGTAGAGAGTAGATGTGTAAAGTTAAATAGCATAGAGGTGAGTGGCATGGAGTGGCAAAGAGTGGAATAGCGAAGAGCGGAGTTGCATAGAGTGAAGTGGTGTAAAGTGAAGTAGTATACAGTGAAGTGGGTTGACGTTGAGTGGAACAGTCTTAAGCTGAAGGTGGAAGATTGGAGAGGTGTATAGTAGAATAGCATACAATACAATGGTGTACATTGCAATGGTGTAGAGTGGAGTAGCGTAGAGTGGAGTGGTGTAGAATGGTATGGAGATTATTGGCCTAGATTTGAATAGCTCAAGTGGAATAGAGTAGAGGGAAGCAGAGTGGAGTGGCATACAGTAGAGGGGCTCTGCATGGAGCTGAATAGTGTACAGTGGAGTGGCACAGATCGAAGTGACATAGAGTGGGATGGTATAAAGTGGAATAGCGTAGAGTGGAGTGGATGCTGAATAGAGTGTTATGGAGTGGTGTAGTGTGGAATGGCGTAGAGTGGAATGGTGTAGGGTGGGGTGGCCTAGAGTGGAATAGCACAGAGTGGAGTGGAATAGAGTGGAGCGGCTTACAGTGGAATAGCATTGAGTGGCGAGGCATACAGTGGAGTGTCATGGAATGGAGTAGCATAGAGTAGGGTGGTGTAGAGTGAAATGGTATCAAGTGGAATGGTGTAGAGTGGAATGGTGTAGAGTGGCGCAGGGTAGAGTGGCGTAGAGTGGAACAGTGTGGAGTAAAGTGGTGTAGAGTGAAATGGTATAGACTGGAGTGAGGTACAGTGTAGTAGAGTACAGTAGAATATTAGAGTGGAGTGGTGTACCGTGGTGTAGACAGGAGTGGCATAGAGTAGTGTAGCATAGTCTGAAATAGTGTGCAGTGGTGTAGATTGGGGTGCTGTACAGGTAAGTGACATACAGTGGAATAGCGTACTTTAGAGTGGTGTAGAGTGAAGTAGTGCTCAATGGAGTGGGGTAGAGCAGTGGTTCACAGAGTAATAGTGTACCATGGAGAGGTGTACAGTGGAGTGGCATGGAGAGGAACAGCGTAGAGTTTATTGGCGTAGAGTGGAGTGTCATAGAGTCAAGTGGCATACAGTGGAGTGACGTAGAATGGAGTGGTGCAGAGTGGAATAGCGTTGAGTGTGGTGGCATAAAGTGGAGTAGAGTACAGTAGAATAGCTTAGAGTTGAGGGATGTGATTGGAGTGGTGGAGACTGGATTCTAATAGACTGGAGTGGTTTACAGTGTAATAGTGTACAGTAGAGTGTCATACAGTGGAGTGTCATACAGTGGAAGAGCATACAGTGGCATGCAGTGTATTGGAGTGGAGTAGAGTGAAGTGGCATATAGTGGAATAACATAGACTGCAGTGGTGTCGTTGGGGTGGAGGTGTGTACAGTGGAACAGCATAAAGTGCAATAGCATAGAATGGAGAGGTGTAGAGTGGTGGGACGTACAGTGGAATGGTGTAGACGGGCTGCCATTGAATTGCGTTGTGTGGAGTGTAATAACGTACAGTGGAGTAGATTGGAGTGGCGTAGAGTGGAAAGGAGCTATGTAGAGTGGAGTAGTGTATAATCGATTAGTGTTGAGGAAAGTGGTTAAATAGCATAGAGTCGAGTGGCATGGAGTGGCAAAGAGTAGAATAGCGAAGAGTGAAGTTGCATAGACTGATGTTGTGTAGAGTGGAGTAGGATGGAGTGAGGTGGGTTTGACGTTGAGTCGAATAGTGTAGAGAGGAGTGGCAAAAAGTGGAGTGGCATAGAGTTCAATGATGTAGAGTGGAGTGGTGCAGAGTGGTATTGCATAGAGTGGAATAAAGTAGAGTGGCATAGAGTGCAGTGACGTAGAGTGGAATGGCCTAGAGCGGAATAGCATAGAATGGAGTACCATAGAGTGGAGTGGCATAGTTTGGAGTGGTGTAGAAGAGAATAGGTACAGCTGAGTTGCATAGAATGGTGTGGCATTGAGTGGAAAGGCATAGAGTGATGTGGCATAGAATTCTGTGGAGTGCTGTGGAGTGGCATAGTGTGGAATGGCACACAATGTCATGGCATAAAGCCTTGTGGCAAAGAGTGGAGTGTGGGAGATTGGAGAGGTGTATAGTAGAATAGAGTGGTGTAGACTGCAATGGTGTAGAGTGGAGTAGCGTAGATGGGAGTGGTGTACAGTGGCATGGAGATGAATGACCTAGATTGGAATAGCTTAAGTGGAATAGAGTAGAGTGATGCAGAGTGGAATGGCATACAAAAGAGGGGCTCTGCATGGAGTTGAATAGCAGTGGAGTGTCACATATTGAAGTGACATAGAATGAAAGGACATTAAGCAGAATAGCATAGAGTGGTGTTGAGTAGAGTGTTATGGATTGATGTAGAGTGGTGTGGAGTGTTGTAGAGTGGAGTGGGATAGAGTGAAGTTGTGTAGAGTCGAGTGGCCTAGAGTGGTAAAGTATAGTGGAGTGGCATAGAGTGGAGTGGTTTAAAGTGGAATAGCTTTGAGTGGAGTGGGAAACAGTGGTGTGTCGTGGAGTGGCATCGAGTAGTGGTGCAGAGTGGAATGGTATAGGCTGGAATGGTGTAGAGTGGAGTAGCACAGAGTAGGGTGACATAGAGTGGAACAGCGTGGAGTAAAGTGGTGTTGAGTGAAATGGAGTGAGGTACATTGGCATGGATATGTGTGGCCTAGATTGGAATAGCTTGAGTGTAATAGAGTAGAGTGATGCAGAGTGGAATGGCATACAGGAGAGGGGCTCTGCAAGGAGTATAATAGCGTAGAGTGGAGTGGCACAGATTGAAGTGACATACAGTGGAATGGCGTTAAGCTGAATAGCGTGGGGTGGTGTTGAGTAGAGTGTTATGGAGTGATCTAGAGTGGTATAGAGTGTTGTAGAGTTGAGTGGCGTAGAGTGGAAGAGTGAAGAGTGGAGGGGTGTGGTATAGATTGGGGTGGTGTAAAGTGGAATAGCGTAGAGAGGAGTGGAGTAGCATAGACTGGAATAGTGTACGCTGAAGTGGTGTGCAGTAGCATAGAGTAGAGTCCCACAGAGTAGAATTAGGTAGTTTAAACAGATGTAGCGTGAAAGTGGGTGAACAGCCTAGATTGTAGTGATAGAGTGGAAATGCATAGAGTGGAGTAGTGCAGGACAGCATAGAGTTGAGTGGCATAGAGTGGATTAGAGTGGAGTGGTGTGGAGTGGTGTAGAGGAGAGTGGCGGAGAGTGCAGATGCAAAAAAGGCAAATAGTGTAGAGTTGAGTGGTATGGAGTGGCGTAGAGTGGAGTGGCATAGAGTGGAGTGCTGTAGAGTGAAACAACCTAGAGTGGAGTTGCATAGAGTGGATTAGCATAGAGAGAAGTGGTTTGATGCAGAGTGGAATAGTATATAGCAGAGTGGCATGGAGTGGCACTCGGTTAAATGGTGTAAAGTGGAGTGGCGTAGAGTGAAATAGCTTAGAGTGGAATAATGTAGATTGGAGTGGTGTACAGTGCAGTGACATAGAGTGGAGTGGCCTTGAATGGAATTGCATAGAGTGGAGTGGTGTAGAGTAGAGCGGTGTACAGTGGAGTAACGTAGAGTGGAGTAGCATACAGTGGAGTGGTATAGAGTGGAATGCTTCGATGGAATAGAGTATAATAGAATAGGTACAGTTGAGTGGCATAGAATGGAGGAGTGCACAGCTGAATAGCATAGAGTGACATGGCACAGAGTGGTGTGGGGTGGAATAGAGTGAAGTGGCATGGAGTGGAATGGCATACTGTGTCCTGGCGTATAGTTTTGTGGCATAGATTGGAGTGTGGAAGATTGGAGACGTTCAGTAGAAATGTGTAGAATGGAGTGGTGTAGAGTGCAATGGCTTAGGGTGGAGTAGTGTGGGGTGGCATGGAGATGAGTGGCCTAGATTGGAATAGCTTAGAGTCAAGTGGAATAAAGTAGAATGATGCAGAGTGGAGTGTTGTACAGTAGAGTGGCTCTGTGTGGAGTTGAATAGGGTAGAGTTGGGTGACACAGATTGAAGTGACAGAGTGGAATGGCATTCAGCAGAATGGTGTGTAGTGGTGTTGAGTAGAGTGTTATGGAATGATGTAGAGTGGTGTAGAGTGTTGTAGAGTAGAGTGGCATAGAGTGGAGTGGTGTACAGTGGAGTGGTGTGGTGTAGATCGGAGTGGCATAGAGTGGAATAGTGTAGAGAGGAGTGCAGTAGAATAGACTGGGAATAGTGTACAATGAAGTGGTGTGCAGTGTCATAGAGTAGAATTAGGTAGTTTAAACAGATATAGCGTGAAAGTGGGTGAACGGCCTAGATTGTAGTGATAGAGTGGAAATGCATAGAGTGGAGTAGTGTAGAACAGCATAGAGTCGAGTGGCATAGAGTGGAATAGGGTGGAGTGGTGTGGAGTGGTGTAGAGGAGAGTGGCGGAGAGTGCAGATGCAAAAAAGCGAACAGCTTAGAGTTGAGTGGCGTAGAGTGGAGCGGTATGGAGTGGAGTGCTGAAGAGTGAAACAGCCTAGATTGGAGTAGAATAGAGTGAAGTTGTGTAGAGTGGAGTAGCATAGAGTGAAGTGGTTTGATGCAGCGTGGAATGGTGTATAGCGGAGTGGCATGGAGTGGCATTCGGTTAAATGGTGTAAAGTAGAGTGGCGTAGAGTGGAATTGCTTAGAGTGGAATAATGTTGATTGGAGTGGTGTACAGTGCAGTGATATAGAGTGGAGTTGCCTTGAGTGGAATAGCATAGAGTGGAGTGGTGTAGAGTAGAGCGGTGTACAGTGGAGTAATGTAGAGTGGACTAGCATACAGTGGAGTGGAATGTTCATTTGGAATGGAGTATAATAGAATAGGTACAGTTGAGTGGCATAGAATGGAGGGGTGTAGAGCTGAATAGCATAGAGTGATGTGGCACAGAGTTGTGTGGTGTGGCAGAGTGAAGTGGCATAGAGAGGAATGGCATACTGTGTCCTGGCTTAGAGATTTGTGGCATAGAGTGCAATGGCATAGATTGGAGTGTGGAAGATTGGAGAGGCGTATAGTACAAATGTGTAGAATGGAGTGGTATAGAGCGCAATGGCTTAGAGTGGAGTAGCGTGGAGTGGCATTGAGATGAGTGGCCTAGATTGGAATAGCTTAGAGTCAAGTGGAATAAAGTAGAATGATGCAGGGTGGAGTGGTGTACAATAGAGTGGATCTGCGTGGAGTTGAAAAGGGTAGAGTGGAGTAGTGCAAAGTGAAGTGGTAAAGAGTGGAGTGGCATTAAGTGGAATAGCATGGAGTGGAGTGTCACAGAGTGGAGTGGTGTAAAGTGGAATGACATAGAGTGGAGTGACCTAGCAGTGGCATGGAGTGGAGTGGTATTAGTAGAATGGAATAGAATGGGATGGTGTAGAGAATAGTGGTGTAGAGTGGAGTCGCATAGATTGAAGTAGGGTAGAGCAGAATAGCATACAGTGAAATATAGTAGAGTGGACTAGCATAGAGTGAAGTGGCACAGAATGGAGTGGTGTAGAGTGGAGTTGCATAAAGTCAAGTGGCATAGAGTGGAGTGGTGTAGAGTTGAGTGGCAAAGAGCGAATAGTGTTGAGAGGCATATAGTGAAATACCATAGAGTACGGTGGTGCAAAGTGTTATAGTGTCAAATGATATATAGTGGAGTGGCATAGTGGTGGCGTGCAGTGGCACAGAATCAAATGGTGTAAGGTGGAGTGGCATAGAGTAGAGTGGTATAGACTGCAGTTGTGCAGAGTCAAGTAGTGTAGAGTGGAGTAGCGTAGAATGGAATGGTGTACAATGGAATAGCGAAGAGTGGAGTGGCATAATGTGGCTGGAGTAAAGAGGAGTGGCATAGATTGGAGTGGGGTAGAGTGGAATAGTCTTCTGTGGAGTGGCGTAGACTGGAGTGGCATAGAGTGACATAGAGTGGGGTGGCATAAGTGAAATAGCTTATTGTGGAATAGCGTAGAGTGGATTGGAGTATAGTGAACTGGTTTAGGGTGGAGTGACTTGAAGTGGAGTGAAAAAGAGTTGAGTGCCATAAAGTGGAGTGGCATATATTGGAGTGTGGTAAAGTGGAATAGTCTACTGTGGAGTGGCATAGACTGGAGCGGCATCGAGTGGGACACAGTAGGGTGGTGTGGTGGAGAGTGGAGTTGCATAGAGTGGAGTATTGTAGATTGGAGTGGTGTACAATGGAATCACATAGATTGGAGTGGAGTAGAGTGGAGTGGAGTGGCATAGAGTGGAGTAAAGAAGTGGGGTACAGTGGAGTGGCATACAGTGAAGTGGCATAGAGTCAAACGGAGTGGCGCAGAGTGGAGTAACATAAAGTGGGGGGGCATAAAGTGAGTAACATAGAATCAGTGGCATAGAGTGGAGTAGTGTACAGTGGAATAGTGTAGAGTGGAGTGCTGTAAAGTGGAGTGGCATAAAGTGGAATAGCAGAGATTGACGTGGCATATAGTGGAGTGATGTAGAGTGGAATAGCATTGAGTCGAGTGGCGTACAGTGGAGTACCAATAGTGTGAGGGTGTAGGATGGGATAGCATAGAGTGAAATGGAATTGTGTGGAATGGCATAGAGTTTAATGGCGTAGAGTAGAATAGCATAGAGTGGAGTTGTGTAGAGTAGAATAGCATACAGTGGAGTCATTTAGAGTGGAGTGGTATAGAGTGGAGTGAGGTACAGTGTGTTGGCATAAAGAAGAATAGCATTGAGAGGAGTGACATATAATAGAGTGGTGTAGGTGGGTGTGGTATAGAATAAAATGGTACGAAATAGCATAGAGTGTTGTGGTGTAAATAGGAGTGTTACACAGTGGAGTGGCATGAGCTGGAGTGGCATACAATGGAATAGCATACTTTGGAGCGGTGTAGATTGGTGTAACATAGAGTGGAATAGCGTAGAGTGGAGTGGCATTCAATAGAGTTGCATACAATGGAAAAGCACAGATTACAGTGGGATAGAATGAAGTGGAGCACATTGGAGTAGCATAGAGTGAAGTGGGGTAGAGTTGGGTAAAGTTATTCTTTACAGTGCAATAAAGTATATTGGAGTGGCGTAGAGTGGAATAACGCAATTTATTGGCATACAGTGGAGTGTAATAGAGTTGAGTGGCATAGAGTGGAGTGGTGTAGAGTGGAATAGCGTTGAGTGTAGTGGCATACAGTGGAGTTGAGTGCAGTGGAGTAGAATACAGTGGAATAGTGTAGATTTGAGGGGCATACATTGGAGTGGTGTAGACTGGAGTTTCATAGACATAATGGTGACCAGTAGTAGGAAAGTACCATCTTTCTTGGCATGTTACCCCCAATTTCTGCCTGTTTGTTAGTATGTTTTCTCTGTCTCACTGGGATCCTGCTAGCTAGGACCCCAGTTCTGATAGTTTGTGGCCTATGTGTGTGTGTTGTCAGTATGCTTAACTGTGCCACTGAAGTTCTGCTAACCAGAACTCCAGTGCTTATACTCTCTCTACTTACCAAATTTGTCACTATAGTTTAGTGACTCTATATTACAATTACAATTGGCACACTGGACCCCCCCCCTTGAAAGTCCCTAGTATATGGTACCTAGGTACCCAGAGCATTGGGGTTACAGGAGATCCTTATAGGTGTCAGCAATAAGGCCATGCTCGGTCCAGGTCTCGTCCGAAACTCTGTGGCGCTTTATGCGGACCACTTGTCATCCCCTCTTGTTCCAAAGGTGGCCATCAGCGTCGTCTGCCCTATGGCAAAGCTCATAGAGCTTCAGGTTCCGGACATTGGTGGACAAGATGCACTTATCAGGGCTATTCCATGAAGGGACTACAATTCCCATGTTTTTAGAGGCAGCAGCCATTCTGGGGTGTGGCAGGCCTGTTTTGAAGACTTTGATGCAGCCAGACCTCGTGGGGGTTTCTCTGAAGAAGAGCAGAGTTCCTGAATGGCAGAGTGTCAACCAACTGAAGTATCCTTGTTTCCATGGTGCATTAAAAAATGAGTAGGTCGTACTCGTAGCGGTAAGGCCTTGAAGAATCCAAGTTTGAAGGAAGTCGTTAATTCCAAAAGGTAAAGCGCCCCTTAGCATAACAAGCAAAGCGTTTTCAGTTTCCAAAGTACAGCGGCCTTGGCACAACGATTAAAGGCATTTCAGTTCACAGATGTAAAGCGCTCTAGGCACGGCAATTCAAGCCCTATTGTTCACAGATGTAAAGAGCTCTAGGCACGGCAATTCAAGCCGTTCAATTCACAGATGTAAAGCGCTCTAGGCACGGCAATTCAAACCGTTTTGTCCACAGATGTAAAGCGCTTTAGGCACGGCAATTCAAGCGATTCAATTCACAGATGTAAGGCGCTCTCGGCACAACAATTCCAGCGCATCAGTTCACAGATGTAAAGCGCTCTTGGCACAACAATTCAAGCGCTTCAGTTCACAGATGTAAAGCGCTCTTGGCACGACAATTCAAGCGCTTCAGTTCACAGATGTAAAGCGCTCTTGGCACGACAATTCAAGCGCTTCAGTTCACAGATGTAAAGCGGTCTTGGCATGGCAATTCAAGCGCTTCAGTTCACAGATATAAAGCGCTCTTGGCACAACAATTCAAGCGCTTCAGCTCACAGATGTAAGGCGCTCTTGGCACGACAATTCAAGTGCTTCAGTTAACAGATGTAAAGTGCTCTTGGCACGACAATCAAAGCGTTTCAATTCACAGGAGTAAAAGGTTCTTGGCACAACAATCAAAGTGATTAGGCCACTTAAGTAAAAGCACCCCCTTAGTATAATGAGTGTAGCGCTTTAAGGAAAGACAAGTAAAAGCGCCTCCTGGTATTATAAGTAAAGCACTTCAAGTTCAATGAGTAAAAACTTTTCGATCTTTATAGTTGTGAATGTGAAAGTATTTTTGGAGATAAGCAAATCAGTTTTCATTGTTCTTTGAAAAGCTTAAGATGTGGAAAGCATATTTAATTCTTTGAGATTTTCTAGGTCATGATCAAAGGTTTATGTTGAGAATGCAGAGATGTTACAGGATTGATATTCTGAATGTAATCATAGTCCAAAGCTATTGCCATCCCTCATTTCTGAGGTCCTAGTTTATTCTTGTTCCATGTTTCAAAGAAGGGGCTTTGCCCTCATTTCTAAAGGGGTCTCCATCTGATATCTCGAAGACGCATTTAGTCAAGAGTCTATTGATCCTCCAAAATTTGTCCACAGGAAACCACCCCTCTTAATGAGAGTGCTAACTTATCCCTCAAGCATTCTGGGGCCCCAGGGGAGTCCCACACCGGAGCCCAGGAACTATAGTACTTAATTCCTAGTGCTTGTCTAACTCGCCACCATACCCTAGCAGCGTCCTTGAGGATCTTCAGTAGAATCTTTTTAAAGTATTTGGGGTGACCAAACTTATATAAAAAATTCCTGCCAGCGTCTAACAATTCCTGAGTCATTACAAACCAAAAGGCCGTATATTCTGATCTATCGCGTAACAAGATCCGCACATTCTTCAAATGGGAAGCTAAATAATATTTATAAAAAAAAGTCTGGAGCCGCAATTCCACCCTTACCCTTTATCCTACATAGTTTCTGCGATCCTGTCCCCTTTAGATGCCCACACAAACCAAGTTAAATCTCCCTGTATTTTTTTAAACCAATCTTTCTTAAATTCCAATGGGATTGCATTAAACAAAAAGGTGAACTTTGGAAGGATTATCATTTTAAGAATATTTACCCTCCCAAGAAAGGACAACGGAAGGCCCACCTATACTCTAAGCAATCTACGAGTCTCTGTATAAGCCATGTCGAAATTTGTCTTAGCTGTGTCATGGATGCAGACAGTAACTTGTATCCCTAAATATCTAATTTGTTGTTTAACCAGGGGACTGTTATAAGTGGTGTTCCAACACATGATTTCTGTTTTTTCCAAGTTTACCAAATAGCCTGACACTTTGCCAAAGTCATTTAAACATTGTACAATTCTAGGCAAAACATGCGTCAGATCGCCAGTATAGACCATCAAGTAGTCTGCATATAAGTCGACCTTCTTTGTCCAACCTTGACACTGTAAAGGAGGGATCTGACTATCCGCCCTAATTTTCGCTGCTAACACCTCGATATACAAGTCAAAAAGAAGAGGGGACAGTGGACAACCCTGACGCGTTCCTCTTTCAATCTTAAATTTCAACAACACTCTATCATTAAATAGAATACTAGAAACCGGGGCTGTGTAGATATCCTGGACCGCACTAATAAATCTTGAGCCCAAATTGTAGCCTTTCATGACCTTCTGTAGAAAGTACCAGTTCACCCTGTCCAATGCTTTGGCAGCATCAAAGGTAAGAACCGTCAAAAGGACCCTTCTTGAACTAGCCAGATCCACTGCGCCAAGCAAATCGTGAGTCAACTCATGCAATTGACGCCCCCTGATAAAGCCTTTTTGATCTTCATGAATCAACCCCCTAATTACATCTTGGAGTCTCTCAGACAAAACGTAAGTAAAAGTTTATAGTCCGAGTTCAACAAAGAAATTGGTCTATATGAACTACATAATACCGGGTCTTTCCCGGGCTTTAAAAGAAGGCTTATCTCTGTGTCATTCCATGAAGTGTACAGCCTTCCTGTAAAAGAAGATTAAACAACTCTACCAAAATAGGGACAACCTCATCACAAAGCATAGCATATAGCTCATTAGGGAGCCCATCTGGACCCGAGGCCTTCCCTTTTTTTAGGGCTTGGATTGCTGTCCTTACCTCCCCAACTTCTACCTTTCTTGTCAACTGTAACTGTTCAGCATCCGTTAACTGAAGGAGGTGAATCCCCTCTAGATAACCCTTAACCAATGCTTCCGGACAATGCAAGTCTTCAGTATAGAGATCCTGAAAAAAGGCAAGAAAAGCCTCTTCTATTCCTGAAGCATCTGTGCATAATGTTCCAGATATCTCTGATTTAATAGAAGTGATATAGCTTTTGGAACGTTCTGTTTTAGCTTTCCAGGCTGGGAGTTTACCACAATCTTCCCCATGTTCATAATGATCATAACGACTGCTATCTCAACTCCTCCTGCTTATCCCCTCCAAAAACAAAGATAAGTCTGTTTTAGCGGAGTCTAGTTGGGCATGCAATGCGCCTAACTGATTTCCCCCACCTATATGATTAAAGATAGCTTCCTGTAAGGATGCCACCCGAGATTCAAGTTGCTCTGAGTCTTTTCTTCTCTGTAACTGAAAGTGGCCAAACCCACCAGCCTCCCCTAATAAATGCTTTATACGCATCCCACAGAATCTGCAAAGTGGTGGAACGATAATTAAATTCCAAAAACTCTTTTGTATCTTTCCTCAGACCCTCAGCAACCCTCTGGTCCGAAAAAAGAGCTCGATCAACTGTCCATCTATAAGATAAAGGTTGAATTTTAAGAAAAATACAAATGTTTAATGCTGCATGGTCCGACAAATGACCAATATACCTCACCAAATCCCGAAATTATTCTGTACAAGAACAAAATCTATCCTAGATCGATGGCCATACTTTTTATTATTGAACGTGAACCTGGGGCCCTCCCTACCTTTCTGATGCCAGATGTCAACCAAACTCAAATCCACCATCGCTTGTTTTATCCACTGGCGTGGTTTGGGAAGGTTTACCGTGGACCTTGATGTGGACTTATCCAGCCGGGGGTCCAATAAAATATAGAAAACCCCACCCATAATAATCGGATACTTTGCTTCCAGCAAATGGTTATACAGTTCTTGAAAGGGGACTGGATCATCCACATTAGGCCCATAATATCCTACTATCGTTAGCCACACGCCATTTAACTCTGCCTCGATAATCAGCTACCTACCCTTAGAGTCTCTAATAACATTGACCACTTTTGCATTTACAGGTTTCTTTATAACAATCGCCACCCCTTTCACCGAACAGGATTGATTTGTGCTTGCACTAAAGCCCACCCAACTCACACATTTGATATATTCCTGCCACTCGCTTTGCGTTAGGAGAGTCTCTTGAAAAATGATCACTTCTACGTCTATCCCTTTCAAATACTCAAAAATTCTCCTCCTCCTCCCTTTAACCCTTAGACCATTAACGTTTCATGAAAGAAACTTCAAACAAACACCCTCCTTATTAGCCATTATCTAAAAAAACAAAAAAACGGAACACGAGTAAACTGACAAACCCACAACCCCCCCCACATTTCTTGAGGACCTTTACATATTTAGTATTTACCCAGCCAACCCCTACCCCCCAAATAGTGAAGAAAACTCACCAACAAAACATGAATAAACCCCCCATGTGACCCTCCACGGGAACCCTCCCAACCCTTTTAGCGGGATGAATATTACAACATATATGAGCTCAGTATGGTTCTGGTCGAATTATATACAACAAAAATCACACAGTTATGGCAGTCTTTTCATCTTCTCAATCAAAGCCTGAACCTCGGCAGGATCCCTAATATTGTACATTGTATTATTCCACATTATTTTTAGAAATGCCGGACATCTCATCTGCACCGTGGCGCCGAAGGATCTAAGTTCTTGCATAAACTTTCCCACTGCCTATCTAAAGTAACTTTGGAAACACCTGAACGTATCCGAAAGGAACATTCTCCCATAGAAAAACTGCCTGCCTTAAGAGACTCAGACAGAATCTTTTCCTTTATGGAATATGCACCAAAGTTAATAAAAATCTTCCTGGGGACCTTTCTATCAGGCTTCCTTGTGAAAGGATCTCGGTGAACTCTCTGTATATCCTCCTCCAGATTTAAATGCGCCGTGGACAGTAACATTCTCCTAAGCAAGCTTATCACATATCCCCTGATATCCTCGCCCTCCATGCCTTCAGGAACATTCAGCAACCTGATGTTGTTCCTCCGCAGATTATTCTCCAGCGATTCTAACTTTTCTTGAAACGCCTTTTCTTTACGTACCAATTGCGCAATGCCCTGAGAGTTAGCAGACACCTGTGTTTCCTTCTCCGTAACCACAGTCTCAATCCTACTAATTCTCTCTTTTAACATGTTCAACTCGGTTTCTAATGCTACACAGGATTCTCTAATTTTCTCTTGGTTGTGCTCGGAGACCTCAAACTTTCCCCCGATCTCATTTGTTAATGATACCAGGAGATTCTGAACCAAGGAATCCTGTGATTGTAAAGCTGTCTCAAAGTTGGTGGCCTGCGAGCAGTTTGAGGAATTAACTGAAACTAGGTCCTCAAAGTTCAAATACCTGCAGCTAGCTAGCTGGGCAGAATCTCTTCAGGATCAGGGGGTTATGGAGAATGCTTGGGAAGAGAAATTAACTCAGGCATCGGTGATGAAGAAATTGTGGTTTGGTATTGGGCATTATTGGAAGCTTCTGACTCAAGTGCTTTCCTAGCGGAGAAGAAATGGGGTGATGTCTTTCCATCCTTGGATCTGGCAAAAATATGGGAAACATCCTGTTCTATGCTTTGATCTGTTGTTAGGCCAGCCCCGCTGAAGAAAAATAATTTGTTTACCCTATTCAGGGTTTATTGGTCTTCTCAGAGGCTATCAGCTTTGGGAAAGTCAGTTAAAAGCTGTCCACGTTGTGGGGAGTCTAATGCGAATGATATTCATATGTTTTGGTACTGAGCAGTCTCTGATGCTTTTGGCCTAGCATAGGATCTATTCTTAAGTGCATTATAAATCCGGATATAGAGGTAACTCCTACACTAGTGATTTTTGGGGGAACTCCTGAAGTGTTCAAATTGCCCAAACCCCAGAGGGACTTGATGTTTTTGTTGATCCTATTAGCTAGGAGACAAATATGTTTTAGATGGATCTCTCCTTCTCCTTCTGTTTCTGATTGGTTGACATTGGTTAATTATTATTGTTGTTTGGATGCCCTTGGCCCCTCAGACAAAAAGGATGAATGCTGGGAAATATGGCAACATTTTCAGCAGAGTGGTTCTTTCTCCTTTCCGGTCCAATGCTTATTTGCCCTCTATTCGGTTGGTTAACCGTGTATGTTTGGTTGGCCTAGAAAATATAATACGTTGATCTACTGGCATATAGGAGAGGATAAGACCGGGAGAGGTGAGAATATATGTGTCTCCCCCTTAGGGAGAGGGCAGAGATTGATGACCCTCGTCTGGAAGGATAGGCTTGTATGAGGACCAATAAAAAAAAAGAGTCTATTGATAAGTTGCATTTCTATGAATGAGTAAATGCATATTTGTTCTAACCTTTTCTTTTCAGATCTCTCTCCCTGCTGTTCCATACCTTAATTCCCTTCTCCCCGACTGGCTTCACCATAACTCTGTGCTATAATAGCTTTCTGAGTTGGTGACGCCGGAAGGTGGGCCTTTTGTTCAGCGACGTGCAGATCCCGAGGAAAGGACACCGTGACAATGCGCTGCAGCATTTCTTTTGCCACCCATAAGGAGCTCAGACAAACCTTTCTTCAGGACTGCCACTGCAGCCTCAGTGAAATAGTGCCCACAACAATTCACAGCCATTTTCACTGCACTTAAGTAACTTATAAGTCACCAATATGTCTAACCTTCATTTACTGAAGGCTAGGTGCAAAGTTACTAAGTGTGAGGGCACCCTTGCACTAGCAAAGGTGCCCCCACGTTGTCCAGGGCCAATGCCCCGGACTTTGTGAGTGCGGGGATACCATTACACGTGTGCACTACATATATGTCAATATATACATGTAGCTTCACAGTGGTAACTCCGAATATGGCCATGTGTAGTGTCTAAGATCATGGAACTGTCCCCCCATTCCAGATCTGGTATTGGGGGGATAATCCCATGCACCCTGGGGGCTCCACCATGGACCCCGACTACTGCCAAACCAGCTCTCTAAGGTTTCCACTGCAGACCCAGCTGCTGCCACCTCACAGACAGGTTTCTGCTCTCCTGGGGACTGAGCAGCCAAATCCCAGGAAGGCAGAACAATGCATTTCCTTTGGGAGGAGGGTGTTACACCCTCTCCCTTTGGAAATAGGTGTGACAAGCTAGGAAGGGGTAGCCTCCCAGAGCCTCTGGAAATGCTTTGAAGGGCACAGATGGTGCCCTCCTTGCATAAGCCAGTCTACACCGGTTCAGGGACCCCCAGTCACTGCTCTAGCGTGAAACTGGTCAAAGGAAAGGTGAGTTACCACTCCCCTGTCCATCACCACCCAAGGGGTGGTACCAAGAGCTCCTCCAGTGTGTCCCTGGTGTTAGCCATCTTGTATTCCAAGGTGTGGGGACACTCTGGAGACCTCTGGGTGGCCAGTGCCAGCAGGTGACGTCAGAGACATCTCCTGATAGGTGCATACCTGTGTAGATAGCCAATCCCCCTCTCAGGGCTTTTTAGGGTCTCTCCTCTGAGTGTTTCCTGAGAATCAGCTTGCAAGACTCCTCCAGGAATCCTCTGCATCCACTGCTTCAGCTTCTGACCGTCGAATCAACCACTGACTGCTCCAGGAACCTCTGTAATTGTAACAGAGTATCCAGGATGACTCCTGTGACCTGCAACTTCAGCTCCAGCCAGCATCTGCAACAGTTTCCAAGGTGTGCTCACTCTGCCTGTCTTCATCCTGCACCAGAAGAACCAAAGGAATCTCCCGTGGAGTGATGGAGTCACTTCCCTGCTTCTGCAGGCACCCTTCTGCGATGATGACTGGTACCCTGGGACTCCTCTCCTGACATCGAGTGTGCTCCATGGAACACAGGTGGGGGACCGAAGTGACCTAGACTGTCCAAAGGTCCTGCTGTCCAAATTTGGTGGAGGTAAGAGCTTGCCTCCCCATGCTGCGACAGTACCCCTGTGCACCATGTCTTCTCCAGCTCCTTGGGCTTCCGTGCACTTATTCCAAGAATCCTTTGTGCACAGTGTAGCCCAGGTACCCAGCACTCCATCCTGTGATGCACAACTTGCTGAGTTGTTCTCCGGCGGTGGGGAACCTTCCTGTGTAGTAATGTGACGACCGCACTTTGCATCTTCTTTGTCCCCGTGTTCTGGGACTCCTGTGGGTGCTGAAGTGCTGATAGTCCCCGCTGTCTCCTCAATCCGAGTTGATCCCCCCAGGTCCCTCCTGGGTCCAGGCAGCTCCATTTTGACACAAACTGTGTACTTGCGTGAACCAAGGCTTTTTGGCAGAATCCAGTGATGCAAACAGCCTGCATCCAACAACTCGACGTGGAACATCACCTGCACCAAGCAGGAACCTGCAGCCATCTTCTTTGGTGATCTTCTGTACTTTTCTTCTTACCAGAAAATCCACTTTTGCACCATCTTCTAGGTTGGCAGGGGCTCCTCTCCTTCCTGGACTCTTCTTCGACTTCTGGACTTGGCCTCCTCTATCCACAGTTCTTCAGGTCCAGGAATCCATTGTTTGTTGCTTGCAGTCTTGCTTGGTTCTTGCAAAATCTCTTATCACGACTTGTAGTGTGTCCTGAGGAAACTTGCTGTACTTTACCCCTGCTTTCCTGGGCTATGGGGTGGAGTACTTTACTTATCTTGGTGTTTTCCTACACTCCCAGCACCCTTCTACACACTACATTTGCCTAGGGGGGAATTTGTGATTCGCATTCCACTATTTTAGTGTATGGTTTGTGTTGCCTCTAGGCCCATTGCATTCTATTGCATTTTTTACTGTTTGCACTATTCTATGATTGTTTACTTACCTGATTTTGGTTACTAGTGTATATTGTGTATAATACTTACCTCCAGAAGGAGTATGGCCTCTAAGATATTTTTATCCTTTGTCACTAAAGTAAAGTACCTTTATTTTTGGTAACACTGAGTATTGTCTTTTATTGTGTATAAGTACTGTGTAACTATATTGGTATTGCAGGAGCTTTGCATGTCTCCTAGTTTAGCCTAAGCTGCTCTGCTACAGCTACCTCTAGACATCCTAAGCTGCTAGAACACTGCCTACATTTCACTAATAAGAGATAACTGGACCTGTTATATGGTGTAAGTATCTTAGGTACCCACTACAAACCAGGCCGGCCTCCTACACCAGTGTACTAGCGTACATCTAGAGTGTGGTACAGTGGAGTGTCATACAGTGGAATATAATACAGTGGCGTTCCATAGACTGGAGTGCAGTAGAGTGAAATAGCATAGAGTTTAATAGAGTTGAGTGTAGTGGTGCACAGTGGAGTTGCATACAGTGGAATAGCATAGAGTGAAGTAGCATAGAATGGAGTGCTGTGGAGGGGATACATTGGAGTGGTAGACTGGAGTGTCATTGAATTGAGTGGTGTAGAGTGTAATGGTGTACAGTGGAGTTAGGTAAAGTGGAGTAGTGTAGAGTGGTTTGACGTATAGTGGATTAGCATACAGGGCATTGGCATATAGTAGAGTTAGGTAGATTGGAGCAGCATAGACTGACATAGCATACAATGGTGTGTGCCGTTTAAGGGGTATATTTACTAAGATATTACACCATGTTTGGGTCACAAAAGTGATGCAAATCAATGCTAAATCTTTTTTTATCAATTCACTCGCTAGCGCAAAGGTTGTTTTGTGCAGGAAAATCACTTGAAAATCACTTTAAGGTAATGCAGATCATTGTATAGCGCTGCTTTGCCTTACTTAGCGCTAAGGGAGTGTTCTATGAGTGGGGCATGGATGTTGCCATGCAGCCATCTAAAGCTTTGGATGCAAAACCCTAGTTACTAAAAGAAAGTAGACAGAGTTTTGCGTCAGAAAATAGCACCCATTTGAAATAGGTACTATCATGGAAGAATGTTTTTATTTCTCCTATCTATGTGTGTTGGACTGTACGGCACACATGCAAAGTGGGAAATCTGTTGAAGTTAGTGTAAGCATATTATTTTGCACTGGAAGGTTTATCCTTCCTATTTAAAACCTACACTAGACTCATGCAGACCCTCTTGCACGATGGTGCAAATGTGTGTGTGTGGCACACAGCAGCAAATATATGCACCTGCACTAAGAAGAGGGGAGGAAAGTGCCCTATCTCTTTAAAGAATAATAAATCTGGGCCTAAAGTTAGTTTGTATGGAAAGAATAAATAAAGTTAGAGTATTTGGAATGTGTTGTGTAAATTATAAATTGTATAGAAAGAATAAATAAAGTTTCCCTAACCATTACTAAGCTTTAACTTTAGTCCTTCTCATTGGATTTGTATGTTTTTTAATATTTAAAAAATGTTTTGTAACATATCAAAAGGTAAATCCATCGTTATATTTGAGTGGCGTACATACAGTACAGTAGAGTGGTTTAGAGTACAGTGTTGTGGTGTGGGGTACAGTGAAGTGGAGTAGAATGGAGTGGCGAACAGTGGAGTACTGTACAGTGGAATAGGTTAGAGTGGAGTACACAAAGTGGACTAGTGTACAGTGGAGTAGCATAGAGTAGAGTGGAGTGCCGTGGCATAGAGCAGAGTAATGTAGAGTGGAATGGTGTATAGTGGAGTGAAGAGTAGTGGAATGGAGTATAGTGGAGTGGTGTATAGTAGAGTAGCACAGAGTGGAGTGGCACACAGTAGAATAGCGTAGAGTGGAGTAGTGTAGAGTGGGTGACATAGAGTGGATTGGTGTAGAGTTTCATGGCGTAGAGTGTCATGGCATAGAGTGTAATGGCATAGAGTGGAGATATACGTTAAGTGTTGGGACGTACAGTGTCGTGGTGTAGAGTGGAGTGGCATAGAGTTGAATAGCTTATAGTGGATTGGCTTAGAGTGAAGTGGTGTAGAGTGGTGTGGCGTAGAGCACTGTGACATAAAATGAAGTGGCATAGAATGGAGTGGAATAGAATGGAGTGTAGTAGAGTGGAGTGGCGTAGAGTGAAGTGGCATAGAATTAAGTGGCATAGAGTGGAATGACATGGATGGAGTAGCTTAGAGTGGAGTGGCACAGAGTGGAATAGTGTCGAGTTTAGTACAGTGGAGTGGCACAAAGTGGAGTGGTGTGGAGTGGATTGACAGAATGGATTTGCGTGTAGTACAGTGGCATAGAGTGGAATAGCATAGAGTGGAGTGCTGCAGAGTGATATAGTGTGCAGTGTATTGGTGTAGATTGTAGTGGCATAAAGTGGAATAGTGTAAAGTGGGGGTGGTGTAGAGTTGACTGGCATACAGCAGAATAGCATAGAGTGGGGTGGGACAGAGTGTAGAAGCGCAGAGTTGAGTGGTGTGGATTGGTGTACAGTAAAGTGACAGAGAGGAATCATTTAGAGTCGAATAGAGTGGAGTAGCATAGAGTGGAATACCATAGTGTGGATTGCACAGAGTGGAGTAGCATAGAGTGGAATGGCATAGAGTGGAGGGGCTAAAATGTGAATAGCGTAGAGAGGGGTGGCATAGAGTGGAGTGGCTTAGAGTGGAATAGCATAGAGTAGACTGGCATAGAGGTGAGTAGCGCAGAGTTGAATAACTTTGAACGGAGTGACACAGAATGGAAGGGAGTAGCATAGAGTCGTGCAGAGTGGAGTTGCATAAGCTCAAATAGCATAGAGTAGAGTGGTGTAAAGTGGAGTGGCATAGAGTGAAGTGGGGTAGAATCGAGCAGTATACAGTGGGACAGCATAGAGTGTAGTGGCAAGGAGTGGAGGGGCATAGAGTAGAACAGCTTAGAGTGTAGTGGTGTACACTGGAGAGGCATACGTGGGAGCAGCATAGAGTGTAGTGGTGTAGAGTGCAGTACCATAGAGTGGAGTGGTGTAGAGTGAAGTGGTATAGAGTGTATTACTGTAGCATTGAGTGGCACAGAATGGAATACCATAGAAAACAGAACCATAGTGTTGAGTGGTGCAGTGTGGAATAGCATTGAGTGGATTGGAGTGGTGTAGAGTGGAAAACGTTAGTGTGGAGTGGAATGACATACAGTGGAGTGGTGTAGAGTTAAGTGGCATAGAGTGGAGTGGCATATGGTGAAATTTGGCACGGATTGGAATATAATAGGCTGAAGTGGTGTTGACTGGAGTGGCATACAATGGAGTGGGGTGCAGTGGAATAGCATAGAGTGGAGTGGCGTAGAGTGGTATATTGTAGAGTGGAATAAGTAGAGTGGAGTGCAGCAGAGTGGAGTGACATGTACTAGAGTGACGTAGAGTGGAGTGGCATACAGTGGAATGCCATAGAGTGGAGTGGGATGAAGTGGAATAGTGGAGAGTGTAATAGTATAGAGTGGAATCATGTAGAGGTTAGTGGTGTAGAGTGCTGCAGCAATGACTGGAATAGTGTAGAGTTGAGTGGTGTAGACTGGAATAGCTTAGAGTAGAGTGGCGTACTGTAGTGGGGCCTTGAGTGGACTTGCATAGTGTCAACTAGAGTAGAGCTAAGTGGTGTAGTGTGGAGTACCATAGAGTGGATTAGCTTAGACTGGAGTGGGGTAGAATGGAATGGAATAGAGTGGAGTGGCATAGAGTATACTGGCATAGATCGCTGTGGCATAAAGGTGGCACAGAGTATATGGGCATACATTGCAGTGGTGTAAAGTGGAATAGCAGAGAGTGGAGTGGCATAGAGTTGAGTGGAATAGCACAGAATAGTGTTGAGTTGAGTGGCAAAGAGTGGGGAAGAGTAGATTTGAGTGGCGCACAGTAGAGTGGCACAGAGTGAATTTGGGTAGAGTTTAATAGCGTGGAGTGGTGTAGAGTGGCATAACATAAAGTGGCATAGAGTGGAGTCACATAGTGTCAAATAGCATAACGTGGACATGCATAAAGTGGAATGGCATAGAGTGGAGTGACAGAGTATAACAGCATTGAATGTAGTGGCGTAGAGCAGAGTGGCATAGACTGGAGTGGCATAGATTTGATCGGAATATAGAGGAGTGGCATAGAAAGGAGTGGTAAAGACTGGGACAGTGTAGAGTGGAGTGGCATACAGTGGAGTGTCATAGAGTGCACTGGCATAAATTGCATTGGTGTAGAGTGGACTAGCTTAAAGTGGCATAGAGCAGAATAGCATAGAGTGGAGCGACAAAGAGTGAAGAAGTGTATGGTTGAGTGGCACACAGTAGACTGGCATAAAGTGAAGTTGTATAGAGTCAAACAGTATACAGTGGCATAAGGTAGAGTGGAATAGAGTGGTGATGCATAAAGTCAAATAACAGAGTGGAGTGGTGTAGAGTGAAGTAGAATAGCAAAGGGTAGAGTGGCATGGATTGGAATAGCATGAAGTGGAGTGGAGAATAATAGCACAGAGTCAAGTGGCATTGAGCAGGATAGCATAAAGTGGATTGAAGTAGAGTGTTGAAGTGCAGAGTTGAGAGACGCACAATAGCATGGCATTGAGTGGAGTTGTGTAGAGTGGCATACAAAAGAGTGATGTAAAGTGGAGTTGTGAAGAGGTGGAGAGTTGTAGAGCGTGGTGCTTTGAGTGGAGTGGCATAGAGGGGAAGGACATAGAGGGGAATTGTTTGACACAGATTTACAGAAAATAGCACAATTATGCCCGCTTGCATAATTATTAATAACTTGGCGGTAATTCTACAGTGGGTGCTCATTGAGTGAGTGAAGCAGCTTCTCGTGCTGTTGGTTATGTTCTGTTGAATTTAATTCTATTAGCACAAAATTCATCTTTGCATCCGTTTTTGGATGTGAGGGTGCATTGTATGCTAAGACACTAGCGCTAAATGCTGTAAGTAAGCGGGTAAAAATCTTACCCCAAGTGCACATTAAGAGAGGGCAAGCAGCTTCCTACACTTTCTCTTCTGTTACGTTTATCATTATTTCTTAGTGCAAAATGCATCCCTGTGTCCATTTTGGACGTAAGGGAGCATTTTTGCATTAAGAAAATATTGCTAAATGCAGAATTACTCTTCTCGGGTAATTCTGTGTAATTTTGCAGAATTTTTGTGTAATTCTGTGTGATTATGCTACATGGATTTATGCAACTTACGTCCTCCTGTAGTTGTAATGTAATGAATCCCTTTGTGCTCATGTATTATAACTGTTCTTAGGTAGAGCATTCTATCATTTAGATAGTTCTATCATTTAGATATTGTCAATGCTATAGAAAAAAAAATCTGCAACTAAATATATAAATACATGATTACACAATGAGTTAAGAATTCAGAGACTGGATGCAGCCACCAAACGAAGTGTTTGTTTATGGCCTGACTCCATAGACCTACAGGCTGAAAGTCATCATAGCAGCATACTACATAACTTTATTCAAATACAAGAAAGGCCCTCACAAGTATGTGCACTGTGTGCTATTGGACCTTTTTATAGCAATGAAATGAATTTCCGGCAAGGCATTGGAAAGACTAATTTTATAAATGTGGCCTGTCACTTTCGATTTGAAGCAGGCCAATCTCCTCTAGGCAAAATGGAACCCAAACAAAATGAAATTGAAAGCACCACACTGAGCCATTTTCACCATTTGGACCGAGTATGGACATTGAAGAGATAAGTTCAGGCCTATAGGAGCTGGAATGTTTGGACTGACAGGTCAGTGCGCGGGACTGTGTTTTGGCTGTTTGTTACCTGGTCTGGTGTGGTATTTTTTACTGGTGATTTCCCTCATTTCCCTGATATCACAGCCAAAATTATCTGTAGAAAGCCCAAATACTTGCAGCCTCCAATACACTGCAAAACATCTATACAGCATTTCTTTACAAGTTCATAATGGTCCCAATTTGCAAAAGTGGGCCTCTTGGTTATGTGTTTGATTCACTAATGGGTGTCACTTTTATTTTGGCGCCAGGGCCTCTTTTGTGTCACAGTCTGAACATCACCATAACTCGTGGTCCTGTATACAGGCATTACATCATGCCAATAGTCAAGGACGGCAATTGCTTTAGCATGAGAATACACTCCTAATTTAAGAGACAAATAGGGGGTAGCCCTGCCCCTTTCATGGTCTCTGGGTGTGGAAAGGATGGAATGTTTCTGTCTTGGAAGAGTTAGGGCTAGGAACAGCGGCGGCGTTTGCAAATCTCAAGGGGAGGGGTGGGGGAGAGAGAGGGACGGGGAGAATAAAAAATAATACTTTAAAAAAAAAAATTACCTCTTTCCGTCGTCACTATTGTGACCACAGCAGCATTCACTGGGACACCAGCACAGGCTCCCCAGCAATCCTGGAACTGCTTTCATGCTAAACCTAGCATGAAAGCAATGTCAGGATTGGTCTGGGCAGTTTGGACACCCGCTCAGACACAACCCTGGGGTCTGTGCAGCTTCTCCAGCCCGGCTGTTTAACACACCGGGCTGGAGAAACCTAAGTGCGCATGTGTGTTTGGTCGGCCTGAGAAGGCCGGCCAAACACACATGCGCACTTCGGTGCACTCTCTCCTCCCCACTCCCACCTCAAAAGGCCCAGTCCGCCCCTCCCTTCACATGCTACTGGTTGAGCCAGCGGCTGAAATATAAAACCATAAAGTAATATCATTTTATCGTTCAGCTCCTGGCTTAGCCAGAGGGGCGACGCTCCTTCATCACGGCAAAGGAGCCACCCCTGGCTCGGAACAAGTGGTGTAATCAGAAAATCTTCAAGGACGTGGATGCTTCTTGTGCTGTCAGCCCAGAAATTGAAGTGGACAGAGGAACGGGAACTAACGTTCCCCAGCTTTATTGATTTGATCAAAACAGTTCACTTATTTTTTATCTCAAAAAAATGTTCCTGAACGGTGCAGGTTGAAAGGGGAGAGAAGGCAGTGCTTAATTTGTGCTTGCTGTTTCCGGTGCTGAGCACCGGCACTTATTTTTGAGGGCCGGGGCTTATTCTTCTGCCTCAAGCATTTACTGCGAGCAAAAGCCACATACGGGAAACACGGAGGAAGAGAAAATGGAAAAATCGTCACAGGTAGAAAGCAGAAAGCTGCCAAAGTCAGCTGAAGGGGCAGGGAGTGGCTTTTAATGGATTGAAGAGGCCCGGGGTGGCTTCAGGATTACGTTGCCTCAGTATTCCGTGTTTAAGTGGAGGATTTTAGTCACCAGCAAGTGTTTATTTGCAAATTGAGCACTGGAAGAAGGTACCCCTCTACGTGAAACGAAAGGAGAGGCAGCTTAAAAACGGAAACAAGCCTTTTTCTCCAAGATGCATGCTGCCTGAAACAAATGGAAATGTGTGCAACTGATTAATCTGCACATCTAAAGACTGCTGGGGAGCCAGTATAGACTTTAATTGACAGAATCTGGAATGTGTTCTTTTCACCAATGGAAACCAATAAATAGGGCTGCACTAGCTACGATTAGCGTATTACTGAGAACATAAGTCTTGAAAGCACTGTAAACATTTACACAAAATCTTTTCGCACATTTTGTGACATCCTATTTACACTGTGTGCAACCTATCTTATATTGTATGCAATACACTCTTTAAACTAATGACTTACTTTTGCACATTGCTTTCTGTCACATGCTTGGACTTCTTAGGACAATAAATACATATCACCGTTTCCCCAGTGCACGGACCAGGATTCAATTCGGTGACAGCCAATTTACAGCCACAGACGTCAGAAGTGATTGCATTAACCAAGCAAGCAGTCTTGTCAAATGCATTCTCTCGGGTCTTCTCGGGCTTGTGTCCCAGCACTGTTTCTTCAGTCGTTAGACCACGTTGTCCTCGCTGGGCTGGCCTTGGGATGGAAGGCTGTGCCTGTGCTCTGATCTCCCTGACATTTGGTGGCATTTCTTAACGAGATCTGACAACTCCGCTGCCCGGATCAGCTTCCACCAGCCACATGCTCCTGTTATCTCCAGAAAGGGCACCCCTGTGACAACATCCTCTAGAAAGGAAGCCGACTCGTGGCGCAGGCCCCCCGAGTTCAAGCACACGGTAGATTTTCCAACCTTTCAGGGAGCACGGAGCTTAAGCCCGTTCGGGCCCGGCTGCGTGGATGTAAATAGAACATCAAAGACGGGCGCATGAGCGGCGGGGAACAGGAGTCGCGTTGTAGATTTATGGCCCTTCAGATCTGGACGATTTCACGGAGTGCAACACAAAAAAAAAATCTACTGAGCGTAAGGGAAGCCAAGGGAGAGGGATAATTTCCTTTTTATGAAAACAAGATGTACCTCGTACTAGAGATGATCAACATACCACAATACAGTTGTCCTGTATTACTATGTGGTTGAAATATGTTTTCTTTCATTTCAAACTGGTGGCACACGAAGAAACCCAACTACATAGAATTACCGTAACAGGGATGGAAAATGAGCGATTAGAAATTTGGCAATTGGATTTTAGACTGTGCTCACATCATTGTTTTCTTAGGAAAGCGATGAGTGTCACCTAAACCATCACTCATGGGATCCTACACAGGTGCTACACAGCTGCCTCTCCACTCAGCCAGTTCGTCTGTTTCTGAAGGGCGCCCTTGTTACAGTGAGGGTGGCTGAGCTGTGAATAGTACAAAAAAAGTCTAGCATCTGTCTCACTGTCCTCGGAAGAGAACAGGCACGAGGCACGAGGCTGGTAGGGTTACAGGCCATCAGAGGACGGTAGGCCCCTGACCCAGAAAAGTACAAACAGCCTCAATAATCAGAGGACTGGGTCCTTGGAATCTTAAAGGTGCCATCAGAATCCAGCAGATGGTACAGGATCACATGCATCCAGACACTACAATCAGTTTCCAGCAGAATATTCAGGGGTCAGGATCTGAAAATTACAACCAGAATCCAGGAGCACGTGCCAGCTTCATGAACCAGAAAGTACAACCAACCTGCAGCAGATGATGAAGGCTTCATGACCTGCAAGAATTCACCAAGGCTTCAGGAAAAGATGCAGGCTTCATGAACCAGAACATGCAACCAGCCTGCAGTAGAAGCAGCAGGCTTCAGGACCTGCAAAATACAACCAGATTCCAGGAAAAGATGCATATTTCATGAACCAGAATATACAACCAGCCTGCAGAAGATGTGAGGTTCAGGTCCTGCAAATTACAACCAACGTACAGCCAAAGAATAGACTTTGGGAACCACAAAATGCCTTTAGCAGAAGATGCAGGTTGCAGACCTCCAGGAACCAGTGCAGCACTACCAGCTTCCAAAAGAGAAGACAGTCTCCAACGGAGTTCTGAATAATCTGAAATGTGTCACCAGCAGAAGACATAGGCCCTCATTCTGACCTTGGCGGGCGGCGGAGGCCGCCCGCCAAAGTCCCGCCGTCAGGTTACCGTTCCGCGGTCGAAAGACCGCGGCGGTAATTCTGACTTTCCCGCTGGGCTGGCGGGCGGTCGCCTTCAGACCGCCAGCCAGCCCAGCGGGAAAGAGGCTTCCACGATGAAGCCGGCTCGGAATCGAGCCGGCGGAGTGGAAGCTGTGTGACGGGTGCAGTTGCACCCGTCGCGTATTTCACTGTCTGCGCAGCAGACAGTGAAATACATGTAGGGGCCCTCTTACGGGGGCCCCTGCAATGCCCATGCCAGTGGCATGGGCACTGCAGGGGCCCCCAGGGGCCCCGCGACCCCCCCCTACCGCCATCCGGATCTCGGCGGTCCGACCGCCGGGATCTGGATGGCGGTAGGGGGGGTCGGAATCCCCGCGGCGGTGCAGCAAGCTGCGCCGCCGCGGAGGATTCAATGGGGCCGCGGTACACTGGCGGGACCCCGCCAGTGGTGCCGGTCCGACCGCGGCTTTACCGCCGCGGTCGGAATCCCCATTGGAGCACCGCCGGCCTGTCGGCGGTGCTCCCGCGGTCCTCCGCCCTGGCGGTCAAAGACCGCCAGGGTCAGAATGACCACCATAGTCTACTAGGAACAAATAAATAGCAAAACAAAAACAAGCGTCAAGCAGAGGGTTATGCTCACATTCACCAGGTAATTTCAGCCAGCCTCCAGCAGTGGACAGCTGCTAGAAGAGTTCAACCAGTCGGTCAACAGCAGACGTTCCCAGTCACCAACAAAGTACAACCAAAAAAGTGCTGCCAGCAGAAGACACACGGTGTACTTGAAGCATTAAAGTACAACAAGCCTGCTACTGGGGTTCCCAGTGACTAGAAAAGAGCGCCTAGCCTCCAACAAAGGACACAAGCAAAGATGCAGGAATAGTGTAACTATTCTCCAGCCATGTCCAACACTCTGGGGCCCAAGAACGATGAAATAAGCCAAAATCTAAGCTGAAGGCTCTTACGAACCTTAGTAACCAAGCCTCTAACAGGTAACACAGGTTGCATGTTACCAGAATATTTCCATCAACAGAAGGAACAGAGTAAGCCACCAACATGCTACAACCAGGCTACACAGAGACACAGGCTTACCGTCCATCAAAACACTTTAGAGCAGACTGCTTAGACCTTTTATACCAGACAGGATCACCTTTGCAGGACACAACCTACCACACGTTTCTGCCATACCACCAGCCTACGCCATTTAGTCAGCTAGAAACCTCAGACATACCCATCACCTGTAGCCTGTCAAATAGAACTCAGATATAGCTACATGCCACCTGTCGAGACTCAGACTCTTGAATATCAGGACAATAATAGCAACATCCATCAGGGAGCACAGCCTTTCATAGTCTATGGAAACACACATTATATCATGAGAGGATACACATTTAGCCATTGTACTCACACCAGCCATTTCCTCTAGGGGCCAAATTGTGCCACAAAGAGAATAGCTACACCCAGCCTCGTCAGTGGTATGTCAGAAAGGTATCACCAAAGAAAATTTATGTTTTGAGGCCTGACCACAAGACAGCAATCCTAGTTCATGGAATGTATGTGGGTTGTCACGTACGATGTGTATTAATACACTTGGCTTCAGAGGCCACTGTCTCGAGACACCATTGAATTATTTGCCACCTCCTGTATTCCTGTGAGACATGGTGCAACAACATCATGCCCCACACAGTTAGCAGGGCAAACAATTCATTCTGACATGTTCTAAAGGCAGGTTTCTTTAAAAGGCAGCACATCCCCAAAGTGTCTCTTTCAAAATGACAGGTCACTATAAGAGAACACAATGGGGGTGATTCTAACTTCGGCGGGCGACGGAGGCCGCCCGCCAAAGTTCCCCCACCAAAATACCGCTCCACGGTCGAAAGACCGCTGAGGGTATTTTGGGATTTGCCCTGGGCTGGCGGGCGGCCGCCAAAAGGCCGCCCGCCAGCCCAGGGCAAATCAACCTTCCCACGAGGACGCCGGCTCAGAATTGAGCCGGTGTAGTGGGAAGGTGCGACGGGTGCAGTGGCACCCGTCGCGTATTTCAGTGTCTGCATAGCAGACACTGAAATACTTAGTGGGGCCCTCTTACGGGGGCCCCTGCAGTGCCCATGCCCAGGGGCCCCGCGGCACCCCCTACCGCCATCCTGTTCCTGGCGGGAGACCCGCCAGGAACAGGATGGCGGTAGGGGGTGTCAGAATCCCCATGGCGGCGGAGCGCGCTCCGCCGCCATGGAGGATTCTGCAGGGAGACCGCCGGTTTCCCGCATCTGACCGCGGCCGAACCGCCGCGGTCAGAATGCCCTGCGGGGCACCGCCGGTAGACCGCCGGGGTCAGAATGACCCCCAATGTCTTTTAAAAAATGACTTCCAACTTCTGAAACACAGAGAGGTATACTTGTGCACTTACCTTCGATGGTGTGCTAGTGCCACATCAATAGAATATTTTTTCAGCTTCTGGGCATTAGCCACTAGGTGAGGTGGAATACTGCTGTCTCGTAGACTTCGTGACATACTCCTCTTTCTGGCTGCATTCTCAAGGACATTTTGGCAAGACAATCATGCCTGACATGGCTACTGTACCCCATGAAATTTTTGGAAGTTCATCCACACAGTTTAACACAGTATGCCGGGCAAACACAGCTATGTGCAGGAGGAACTGCCCTTCACACGCCATTTAAGAGCACCCACCAACCTACAAGTATCATTCTTCTAGCTTTCATTTAATATCCACGCTAGACCTTGTAAAATACCACCTCCCAGATTCATCATGAATAGCCGAGCCCTTTTAGGGGCAACTGCCTGACAACACAAAAATACACCTCTATTGCCCCCTTCTATCACCCAAAGGCACTGGCAGCTAATCAAGTTAACAAGAAAGGACCAGCACTGAAAATCTGATCCAATGTATGCACCCAGATTTCCCAGCGAAGTTGCACTGTGGAAACCAACAAAATGGCAGTAGTTGCCATATTTAATTGGGGTAGAAAGAAATGCTCCACTCTAAGTAACCTAGCACTTTGGTGACATAAGACAACAATCTTAAAATGTAAATTATATTTTCTTCTTGTTGACTTTGTTGGTTCACTTTGATAACATGTCAGATGTATGAAAGTCATGAGTTTTCACTTCAATCCTCATTGAAATGAACTACCTTGCTAGGGTCCAGTTAAGATCATATAAACATCCAAAGTCACTTTTAGATTTGAGATTTCTTTATCCCCCTCTGTACTCTACCGTACTTGGAGTCCCAAGCCCTTTCCCGATGCTGAATATAATGTAGCTGGAAGCTTATCATTTCACAGGGATGTAAAGAGTTCCAGATCTGAACTTGTTGTTTCTTCTGTAATGAGCAGACACCTGACTACGTAGAGTTGCGCCTTGTAAAAATACAAAATATGATAAAGTAATAACGTGGGCATATCTGAAATTATTGAGTACAGAAACTGAGAACCTATGCTTCATTACCCCATTTCACTTCCATAGAGCTATTATTTCTGGTGCTGCATACACATTTCACTGTCTACTCGCATAGTTTTGTATGTTCAGACCAAAAAAATACCATATGCTTAATGGCATCAAGTGCTCCTCAGACCTTGTACTGGGCAACTTATATTGCCAGTAAGTTCACATTGCTTTGCATTTGTGAAAAAGAGCATGCATGTTTGAGGATTATTAATGTGGTGGGCAAAGAATTCCACTCCGCTGGTGGAGTTTGCAGTGTTTTGCCCACTCCGCACTTCACCCGGAGCACAGAGTTCCGAAAAGCCCTGCGAAGTGACGCGAGCAGAGTTTTTACTCTTGTACGGCTTACCAATGTTAAGTTGGTGAGCGAGAAAAATTGCTATGTTGGAGAGTGCAAGCGAGATTTCTGAATGTGGGCAGTCATGGCAGGTCACACCTGCCCACGTTGAGAAAGCTGCAGCTCGTGTTGAGGAAGCTGTTCTCGAGGAGAAAATCTACTCGAACGGCAGAAAGAAGCTAGTGCCCTCTGGTGCTCTGCATGATGCCGTTCATGCTGATTTTACAGCATGGGAGAAACTCCAATGATACTTACCCAAACTCCACCGCTCGCGGAACTCCAAGTGGCGCGGTGGAGGTTTTTGGAACTTTGCACAGCCAGTGGAGGAGAACTCTCCAAAATTCACTAAGGTCTAATAATTAGCAACTCTTCATGACAAAGGCCCCTGGTACTCATACTCAGCTCAAAATCATACACTTCACTCAGCATAGGTGCCGTCAGAGGGGGATGCTATGGATTGGCAGAGGGAAGAAGAAAGCAAACCTCATCCCTCTGCAGACAGCACTGCCCTGCATGTCCTTGTTGTTATCTACATTCCAGTCATGACCACCCCAGTCCCTATAGAGACACTCCTGGTTAGGTCCACCAGATTTTGAAAATCAAAAACTGGGAAGTTGTACAAATATAGAAGACTGCAACTTTGCATTGACCATTCACAGCACTCACCAACAGAGAAAACACAGAAAACGATGCACTAAGGGGTAATTAAATGCAAGTTTTACAACCAGTATCATCTTTGTTCACTAAATCGCTTTCTGGCAAGGGCTTCTAACTAATCCTGCATAGGAACACAAGAACACTTGCCTCATTCTGTGTTCAGTGAGCACTCACTGAAAACTGGGTGTGCTACATTTACTGAAATCAGCTGGGACAAATAGAAAAGGCTGGGGCATTTGGTCAGCCTACTCTGGTTCAACTGAATCTCACCCTAGAACGTCTTGCTGGCTAGATCACCTTATTCCAGAGGATTTTGATTTAACTTCAGAGCTGCTTTGCATCCCATTCACAATAGTCGTTGGTGCCAGAAACAGAAATTGCCTGACAAAAAACAACATTACAATAACCTTAGAGGCACTGTACATTTTATAGCTGATGTTGGATACTTAGTAAAGTGGTAATGCATACAATATGCTCATGTACACTCAGTGATTTAAACAGAAATACAGAAGTGCTGATACGCGCTGTCTAGAGTACTTGTTTGCTCCTGGGAAGAGCCGGTACTCTTCTATTAAGTGTGTTTCGCAGTGATGAGAAGTGCGGGTACCCAACCTTTCCAATGAAAGAAGAGCAGGTACTCGGTAGCGGACTGTACCTAGCCATTTAAAGGACTGTGCACATTTCGACTGGTGATGGAGAAGAGGGTGTGTACAGGAAAGTGTAAGAGGTTCATCCGAGTTCATGCAAATGTTGATCCCTCTCACAAAGTACTACCTTTTGAGACAGTCACATGCTTTTTTGGTATGCCCTTGCTTCACTTATCTGAGCATCTCCCTCAACCCGGTATTGACCTGGATTAAATTGTGCAGAAAGTGAAGTGCACAATTAATGTGTATAGGAATAGTTACTTTGTATGTGAATTATTATTAGTAAAATATTGTTCGGATAAATAATGTGTAATGTACAGAAGGTTTCAAATGCTACACATTTGTGATGTATGTATGAAACTAGGAACATGGACATAAACCATCATTACATTTGCATGTATGTTATGAACACTGGGTCCCAGTTACAAACCAGTCAGGTAGGTAAACTATGAAATATTCGAATCATACACACACCCAAATTGTTATACAATTTCCAGGGATTATGGCAAACCTTTGTAGATTAGTTTTTAGGTTTGTCGATTTTTGTGAAATTTAAGGAACCTCTTTAAATAAGTATTTTGAGGCTAAGGCTGATGAAATCAATGATCTTTACTCCTCCCTTTGTATTAATATATCTAGGAATATTATTTGCAAATAGAGGTGTGGTAATTTACTGTTAAGGAAATGGGGCAAGGCACGTCAACGTGCACAATGTTAATCTGATAAAGATTATAGTGCCAAAGCCACTGAAATTATGTGATTTTGTAGTTGCCGCATTTTCTGCAGTTAAGGATTCGCCACATTTCCCACATAATCCACCATCCCCTGCATAATCTGGTGTAGTGTAGCAGAATGGGGAAGATTTTAAAAAAATGTAACTCAAAGAGATCAAACCGAAGGCCTTAATGCAAAGGTTGGTCATCTTTTAGTAACTTTTTATTGTAGATGGATGTTAAACGGGTGCTAATACGGTTAAACCTTTACCCAGACAGTGTTAACAAGTGAAAAAAATAACAAAATTAGGACGTGATGCGATCACAAAATGTACTGCATTAGGTTGAATAGCTTGTCTTCACTTGCCGCATAATTTTGGCAACGCTGCCACGTAATTTTGTTATCCCCTGGCACATAATTCCCATGGCCCTGGTTATTGCTAATTTATTTAGGAAAATAAACTCACTGATTGGACAATCACTGTCCCTTCGTGATGCATGGAGTATGTAGTCGCGCTCTATTAATAAATCAACAATGGCCGAAAATGGAGGAAGCATATTGTATTTAATGTGGTGTCTTCCACAATGAAACCATCGACTTTGTTCAGTAAAACAGAATGAGAAAAGTAACAAGTGAAAGGAGAGCCATGAAGATATAGAAACAGAGATCAAGAAAGAGGGGACAGGGAGAGGGGATCCAAGCCTAATGGAGCACCATAATTGCTTGTGAGTGCATGAGTGAAGGTGGAGTGTGTGATACATATACATTGTGGTGAGAGGGAGGCTGAGCAGAATAGGGGAGTGACAATGTAAAGAGTGGGAGGGAAAGGCTGAGGAGAGGGGGGTGGCCAGACTAGACACAGCAAGAGGGGAAAAGCACAAGAAAGAGGAAGAGAGCACCTAAAATGAAGATGCTGAGGGCGGAGTTCATGGAAGGACAGAAGGAAACAGAAGAGAGTTAGAGGGCAGAGAGCTGAAAGATACAAAGCACAAATGAACAAAATAATGACACAGAAGATAAAAAGTGAAAAAATAGAGAGCAGAGAGAAAAGAAAGAAAACAAACAACAAAGAAGAGTAAGCAAGAGACACTCGGAGACAGCTACAGAGAAAGAGCAGGTGAGAAATAAAGAAACAAGACGAAGATGACAGTGAAGTTCAGAAAACTAGAGTATTTTCATTCTATTTCATGAGAGGGAGAGAAGAGTAAATCAGTGGACATGTGGCAAGTAAGAGAAGGATTAAAAATAAATAAAAAATAAATCAGAGGAAACACACTAACACGGAAGGAAATAGTAGAAATCAGCCATGCTTGACAGGCAGTGTAAGCCTATCGTCCATCTGACAGTGTCCAGTCTCAAAAGGATATTGGTTTCCTAAAAGTTTTCCCCTGAATGCAAATTGTTTCTAGTAAAAAAGAGGGAGAGAAAAAGAACCTTCAGCAGTTCGACGGCAACATCCACCATCTTGGCAGCCATGTAGCTTGAGCAGTTGTCCCCATAACAGCTGCTCCCTGTAAGCCCATGGCAGGTGGCTGCTAGTAGCCCCCTACCACTCACAAAACCCTTCTGAAAGGTTGTAGATCTCACAGCTTTTAATAGTCCAGAAGGTTTCATTTACCCGACAAACTTCTTCCAGGGTCAAAGTTCATTGTCCCGCATGAACAGTCTTAGGATAACAAAATAAAATATACAAATCGAGTTATTTTTTAAATATACAGTAGCTATCACACCACTGGCAAGAAATAATTCACATCAGCTTTAAAAAATATTCACAACACCAGAATTTAAAGTAAAGAGCCCATGTGAGCTTTCACTTCAGCTGTCCATAGTACAGTTAATAACGCTTGTCCACTTCACAAAAAAGATCCATCCGCATTTGTAGCCATTAGCTTTCAAAGAAATCACTGCGGTCTCTTTAAATGCCGAGTATCTGGGCTTTCCTGGCCGCTTTTCCAGGGCTGTCCTTGCGGTGGATAGTGCATGGGTTCTGCCTCAGCTTCTCTGCACCTATCCGGGTGGCGTGGCGCTCAGGAGTGTCCTTGCTCTGGTGGCAATGCATCCAATCCATTTCCCTTTGCAGCTCTGCGGGGCGAAGCTCTGTTTTTGGTTCAAAGTTTATCAGGTCAGCTCATTAGGGGTCCACCACAGAAGGAATAACGTCGAGCTGCAAACCAAGACCAGAAGTGGTTACAAACCAAGAGCACTGCAGCTCTGACAGTGCCACCCCCTCAACCAGGTCAGGACCGCCACCACCAGGGACAGGGAGTCTGAAAGGAGGGCCGCTTAAAACCAGTAAAGATCCTTGCTCTTATCCTGAGGCTGCAAACCTGAGAATGTAAACAGGTGGGGGAAAAGAAAAAAGGCACAAGATGTTTAAGGACAGAGAAAGGTACACATAAGAGATTTCCTGCAAGAAACAGAAAGCTAGTTTGTAGCAGCAGAGCATGGAAGTAAGTCAGCAGAACAAAGAGAGAGCAAAGGAAATGTTAAAAGCGGGAGAAGAGGAGCCCGCTGACTGCTGCGCGTGACCTTGAAAAGGCGCACTGGAAGTCATCTTCACTGCAAGCCCTTCCCTTTCTTGTCAGGGTAATTATTCCCCGAAACAGGAACCCTGGTGCCTACCTAAGTATCAACCACAATAAACAAGACCCTTTCGTGCAGAATTTTTAGAATAGTTGTTTCTCCACCAACTAGCCACACTGCAGGCCTATTACAGGGCCATGCATTATCTGTTGTGAAAGTCAAATTACATAGCTCTAAGTAGAACAGCACAAGAGAACAGGAGAAAGAGGATCCCCCCCATCAGTGATTACCAACCATACCCCAGAGACATTGTATATTAGAAATAGAAACAGGAATTTTAAAACTAGTGAAAAATTGAAAAACTATTCGAGAAGTGCACACCACAACCACAAATAACTTGATGGGATTAGAAAACCTCATGTGAGGGTCTATTCTTCCAATATACCGAGAGTGCGCCATCTCTTGTAGGGCACTAGCACCCCCTTCCCAGGTGAGAAAGGGCAGAGACCAATTCACCACCGAAATTAAAAGGCAAAAACCCTATTTTAGTCTCAGACACTTATTATCTGATCGTTGTGTTCCCTCCCAGGTATAGAAAGTTTAGAAATGGTTGCTTGACAAATGTATCAAGATCCTGCTAAAGTCGGTATTGAATACCACCAAGTTACCCCATGCCTGATGAA
Organism: Pleurodeles waltl; assembly: GCF_031143425.1. Taxonomy (NCBI): domain Eukaryota; kingdom Metazoa; phylum Chordata; class Amphibia; order Caudata; family Salamandridae; genus Pleurodeles; species Pleurodeles waltl. Next base: position 1,144,907,577 of record NC_090444.1, on the reverse strand, counting down.
GAGGAATACAGGTATCCTAGAGCAAAGTTCAGGGTCTCTCAGTCCAACAAAGCCAGTGAACGTCCAGGACCAAAAGAGACGAGAGCCAGTACTGGACCCCTGCAAAACTACCCCCTTCCTCTAACAGGACAACCGATATAGAAGGGAGACAGAGAAATCAAGGAGTGTCAGCCGTGCTGCCTTTTAAAGAACACTGAAAACAGAACTTCGAAAAGTGTTTTTTTTTAGGGAAGTATTGGTTTGCCTTCCTAAAGGAGTGACTGGGTCTCAGTGAGGCAATACAGAAGAGGATCCGGGAGGTGAAAGCCACTGTAGTGGAGAGAGCATTCCTGCACCAAACAAAGAACCATTTTGTATATATTTGAGGTAGCACTGTGAGGTAGGTAGTGGGTTCACCTAATACGAGAGTTCAGTAAACTAGAATGAACAAAAATCAAGCAGAGAAGGAGCCTCCTCACAAATGATCAAGCCTGATGCTAAACCAATGAGCTGTGGTCTGAACCCAAACTAGTATTGTTTGGCATGGCCTTATTTTTTCTACACCTCTTACTGGCTGGCTCTTAACTTTGCCATATATGTGTGTCCCACATGATGAACTATTTAGCACATTGTATTAATTTTTCCCCTCCAGCATTTATCTGTGCCCATCCCCACAATTACTCACCTAACTGACCTCAAGGATCTGCTTTTTTCGCCCCTCATTGACCAGACCTTCCTCTCTCGTAGCAATCTGCTATTCCCACCCCATCACAATGTTTTGCCTTCACACTTTTGAGGTTTTTGGCATCAATTTATCTGCTGTAAAGCCTTGATTATTAAGACAAGTCGTATGCCCTAAGAGGTTAATGATCAATCCCGAACATTAATTAGTTGGTCACAGAACTTGATTTCATGGCTCAATCACAGGAATTCAATTGGTGCCACCTCAACAGCTAGTCCAAGATTGTAATTAAGATATCATGGAAGCATAATTATGAACACTGTACATCCCTTAATTACCCATAGACTTTAAATACCAAAGATCATTCATTAGCATAACTAGTTTATTAATGAATGCATTGAGCTAAATTAATGATCTGTTGAGATTTAATTATTTTTTTCAAACGCTCATTGGTGATTATTAGCACACCATGAAGTACTTCAAACAATGCCCTCAGAATACCTTTCATTATTCTGGAAGCACATTTATTGGGTTTATTGCTCTAGACCTTAACCAATTAGTGAACTGAACCGCACTGATTTTCAAACTAAGTAGAAAATTTGGTGCCCAATGTTTGTAAACTGTCCCAAGAAAATGACCCAAACTATTAAACATGCATTTGCTGGAGATGACTCATTAACTGGAGGCTACTTACTTATTTTTCAGACACATAATGAAGCAATCAATCAATCTTACATCATTTACAAATTTAAGATGATCAATAACTACTAAAGAAATACACAAATGTGTATAAAAAGCACATGAACTCGCATCAAATTAATCATAGTTCATTAATCATTCCAACAGGCCATTGCTTGTCACGGATATTTATAAACGGGTTTTATTTCAATAACTTTTCTCTATTGTTTTTAAAGTGTCTTGCTAGATTCACTGCCGCCAGATGTTCAGACTCTTTAGGCGGCCCTGCTGATTTTTCATTCCCAGCTTATTAGCTGTTCTAGCTCATTAATTGCTGCAGCTCATTACATGTCCCCAGCGGTTAGCCAATGAGGTTCTCGTAACCACAAATTATGCAGAAAAGGAAATGTGCATTCATGTATTTACTGGCTCTTGAGGATTTTCCCAGTTCATTGACTACATTTTGAAAATCATGATTCATTCATTTGACCCAACTCATGAAGCGGTCACAGAGGGTACTCCCTGCCCTAACTGATCCTCTAAGCCATTGGCCCTCCTTCACATTCCACTGGGCTGCAGAAATTGAAGCTTTTATAGCACAACCAATTAACACTCAATAACCAGCAGCCCCCACTCTTAATAGAGTCCCAATGTATGCAAATTTAATTGTGGAAAGCCTTCATTTTCGACTGGCTTCAGCTCTCAAGAACCTTCAAGAGCACACATGCACTAAATTTGCACAATACTGTCAATATAATATTATAGTGCTCCTTCATTATCGTCAGCTCAATAAATGTCCTGCTAAATCAAACTCTACAAATTCACTTTTGAAGCAGGTCCTTATATACCCCTGGTACAAATATATTGGTAGCATCTCAATATTAGCCTACAATGTGTCTTAATTTGTTCCAAAAGCTAATTATTTTGCCCCTATACTTGTTGGCAGCTGACTCATACTGTAGCTAAAAGTAATTATTGTGTACAACCCCAGTAACTAACCAAACAAAACAGTTGGTATAAAAACTCACTAATTGATTATCTTTAATTACCCATAAAAAGCTCATTTTTGCTGTTATCTTATCACTTTGACCCAGCTAAAGAATTGCTACCAAGAAGATGGCACCAGAAGCTTAATTTATCTCAGTCATATCTAGAGATGAATGACAGCATTCCTCCTGGCTTTCGCTGCAGACATATGGTTGGTTGAGGTTAGAGCTCTACAATTCTATTAGATATGGAAATGCATAATTAGTTTGATAACCAATTCTAGGTCTCAACTCTTAAACTAGCCATCAGCAGGCCATTAGCTGTTGCAAGTTCATCAGTTAACATGACCAACTCATTAAAATTGCTAAAAGGGTCTTAATAGTCCTTTGCATTTCATGGTTTAGTTCAGGAATCTCATAGCATGATCTCAGCTAGTCAAGATTCCAAAGACTTCGCCTTGGAAATTAAGTTACAAGACCCAGATCAAAAATCAATGTTACTATTGCATTAGGATTACCAGTTTGATCTTGGTTGATTAATTGGTCCCAGTCTGTAAACTGATAACATTACTAGTTACAGAAAATCATGTGTGTGTTTCTATTGGACAAGAAACTATCACCTTCAGTTGAGTGGATGTACCAGGCTCCTCTCACAGTAACCTTGAAGGCAAACAGATATGAAGCCAGAGCAAGACTTGTGATACCCCTGCCTATTTCTCAGATTACAGAAGCCACTCACTACTTCATCCCTGACCTCAAGAGGTCCCCCCTTAACTTTAGAGGCAGCCAATAACAGATAGGCTGTGGCTACATAGGTGGGGCAGGACCTCTGTCACATTTTATGAACGCCTACCGCCCAAATTTAGCTGCAGCCTTAACAGCAAATTTAGATTGCATTATCCATCTTCCCCAACACAAGGGCATGAAAAGACATGTCAGCAGCTACATTAACAACGTTCATTCATGATCACAGTGAAGGTTATTTCAGATTCTGAAGCATGGTTAGGTGAAAAACATGTAAGAAGATGTGGCACTATGACAGCGAAAACAGATGGTAAAAGAATGAGGAAGGAAGAGTAAGTCTGTCTGGAGAAACACCAGGTTTGACTGATGAGCAAGGATTTTAATGGAGGTGGAGGAGAGCCTGACGGACAACATTTGGCCATTATTTCTGCCTCCAGTACAACGCCCACACTATGCGAACATTATAAATCAGACTGACAAAATAAACCATCGATTTTATGTTATCTCACCATTTGTCCACCTTTCTCTGCAGCCAATATTCAAGCTAATAATCAATTGTTTCAATATATGTTGTCAATGATTTAAATGTTAAGAAAAATGTTCTTCTCAGCTATTCAAATAGAACAATTACAGATCACATTTTATTGACCGAGCCATTATAAGCTCCACTGATAAGACAACTCTACTTATGGGGGACTCTCTTGCTAATGTACCCATAAATGGACTCACCAGCAGCAAGGTGGAACAGTTGAGGACTGCATTTGCTGGTGATAATGTGATAGCACTTTTGTGTCCTTACCTGTGTCTACATTGAGACTCATGTCGCCCGGAGGCCCTGGGAAAGAGCCTGGTGTTGTCCATGCAGAAGGCTCACCCTTCCCCAGATCACACTGTGATGTTCCCGGTGGGGGTGGAAGTCGGTGTGGCCTTACAGAGGTTGGCACCAGGAGGGAGCTGTACCGAGGGTCAAAATGGCTGCCGTAGACCTCATGCATAGAGGAAGGACGCGTATAGGCTGCACTCTGTGAGCTGAGGGAGTATGGCTGGTGGTGATGGTGATGATGGTGGTGGTGAGCTGGGTGGTGCCAGGGCTCTGGGGGTCCCTGGTGCAGATGACTGTGTAAGGATGCAGCAGCTGCAGCAGAGTATGGGTCAGAACCAAAAGGCAGCTCTGGGTGCGGACCAGTGAGTGGACTTCCCAAGGATGAGGAGGGCACCGAAGGCTGGTAAGTGCTGTTCCAGAAGGATGGAGGGAAACTTCTCTGGCTCATTGGGTATCCAGAAGCATCTGTGGAAAGAAGTAAAGGGTAAGCATGAGATGAAGACTTTTCTCACCTTTCATAACATGTTTCTACAAAACAAATAACCAACTTAGAGAAGAATTCAGTCCAAGCAATCTCCTTTACACACGGCAGTACTGGACTACACAAACCTAGCTTGCCTCTCAAACAAAACAGTTGTCCCAGTGCACAGTTTAAATTGTGTACTTCAATCATCAATCTATAGTTTCAGGATAGTGGTTGCACTGAATAAATATTAAATAAATAATAAATAATAATAATCATAATAATAATTAATAAATAATAGATGCAAATTATATTCTGTTTTAGGACTTTTCTGGCGCACATGATAAATTATATCTGATTTAGACCCTCCGCCGCTGACACATTGCTTTGGCGCAATCCAAAGCTACAAGTCAGTCACGAGGCTGCTTAGAAAAAATCTGGTAATTTTGATATTTGGAAATGTTGAGTATCATATCTTTGTGAACATATAATACTGCACTGCTATTTCAAGAAATATATGAAATAATGAGTCATCCAACAGAGGAGCACAAATTGTAAAATCGCAGTAATCCATTTCAAACTCATTCTTAGGTATTTCCTTTATTATATAATAGGTCGACCACCTTTTGCCCCACACTACCACCCGCAACACAATTCATTTGTCTCCCAATTCCACACTATCCCCCATTATTCTCTTCACAAATACCAAATAACCATGCATCACCCTTCAAACCACACAGCAATATACTTACAAATGGGAAACAGCATTTACAACGCAGCCGTTACCAGGCATCCATTACTACACACATGCCTTTACCAAGCATGTCTTTATGCCAGAAATTTTTATCACACATATACTTTTACCACGCATGCCTTCACAACAAAAATGTAAGTATTTTGCAGGTAGGTGGGTAAGGGTATTTGGGTGGCAAGGGTAACTTTAAGGTTTTAGGATGGGTAGGGGTGTTTGGGTGGCAAGGGTAACTTTAGGGTTTAGGGTGGGTAAGAGTATTTAGGTGGAGAGGGTGTTTTTAGGGTTTAGGTTAAGACATAATTTATGATTTTGCAAATCACTTATAACTTAATGACAATTTTGTCCTAGCAGCTCAGCTTCTCTCCTGGAGATTCTTCTTGCGAATCCAATCCGCCTTGCAGGGCTGGTTGCTTCAGCTACACACCTAACTTGTTCTTGAATTAAATAAAATGAACACCTCAGGTTGATTTAGCACCAGTTTTAGAAAGCTATTACCTAGGGTACCTCAGTTTCAAACTTTAGACAGATCAATGCACATAGCATGAAATAAAACTAAAGGTTTTGGGTAAACGTTTGACTAAGCCTTGCACATAGGTGGAGCGACCGACCCTAGAATGGTGTACCTTATCAGTACATGGGTGTCATTTATGGGTCACCATGGGTTACTACAACTCCTAGCTTGCCCCTTGCAACCCCTTGATCTGCCTTTGAGACACCTGGCCTTGGAGGTGGCACAATCAGTGCCAGGAACACAGTAGTAGCCCGTACATATGGACGACAGCTAGGGCTCCACTATTTGTTTTCTCTATTTTTTTATTACACTAATAATGAACAATGAAGATGGAATACCATTAGCTGAAAAACGACTTTTCCTAGCAGCTGAGATAAGCAAAATAAATGCTTTCAAATATATGTTGTGTGCATGCTTGCAGGTGTGTGTGGGTGTGAATGTGTGTTTATGTGTAAGCATGTGTGTGTGTGTGAGAGAGAGTGAAACTGAAGGTCAGAGGGTGTGCGAGGTCACTGCTGCTACCTCTGGCATTTTGTTGAAGTGATGTTTATGTGCCAGTGGCATTCATGTCTGAGTAGTACTCCAGGTGCTAAAGATAAAGTCAAGCAGGTTGAAAAAGTTCAATTATGCCATTTTCCACATTACACTACAGATGCTCTCGGCCAACAAAGCCAGTGCCACAGTAAATACAGGGTCAGATTTTCAAAGATTCATATCACTTTTTTTGCTGCAGACCTGACAAAGAATCCTTTTTGGTATTTGCAAAGTAAGGCAAGGCAGCGTGTGGCCCTGCTTTGAGAAACTATGTGTCAGGTAAGAGTTGCATGGGTGGTGCATGGGCATTCCTGTGCATCCACAGATGGATTTGGATGCAAACCCATAACTACAAAGAAACATAGACAGTGATTTGAGTCAATATGATGTATCTGAATTTGGTGTAACAATGAGAACTATCTTTGTCTTCGTTATTTCTTTGCCTTCTGCAGCACACATACAAAGAGGAACTATCTGCAAAGAATTGTTTTTTGTGCAGGAAGGTACAATTTCCTGCACACACAATATCCTGACCTTAATGCAGATAACCTTGCGCTATGGAGCAAGGGTGCCTGAGTAGGTGTTAGGCAGGTGCAATACGCCAGCAGAGCACAACTGTGCCATTTGTTTGACGAGGCGCAGTGCTGCTCTCTCCCGTTAATGCAGCGCAGCAACTTCACTCCTGTCAAATCAGACAGAAAATCTTTGAAAATATGGCCCGCAATTTGATTTCTGTTGTGGAAGACAAGCCAGTTGCACACTTGCATAATAGGAAGAAATCTCAGTTGGTTAAAGTTCCTGCACCAAAGATCCTCCACACCAAGCAGTGAAATGCTGGTCATAGAGACTTCCGTACTTCCCAGCATGATAAGGGAGATGTTTTTAACAAATATCAATAAATGACCCCAGTAAAGTTAATCTAAGTGTTAACTGTAAGGAAGTACAGAGGACTCAGATGTTCACTATCATATTCCTCTCTGTTTGTGAGTGGGTGGCAGGATCTAATCTGTCCATGGGTCTTGAACAAACATGTCCATTTGACTGATAGTAGAGCCTGTCAGGGCATATTCCTCCTTTCCCTATAATAGCCCATCCACACTGCCACATCCTCTGGTATCCAGAATAGACTTCCAACAACAGATCAAGGCAGGAGCGCCATATACCCACTCAACGGCTGGTTTTACGTTACAGCGCCGGAGACAACCAGGAGCGACTCGTCTATATTAAAACACGGGTTGACTATTCTTGGTTTCTTTTTGTTTGCAAGATTATTTTGAAAACAGGCAGCTTGACAGGCGCAGTGTCTTAACACCTGGTTTTCATGACAGCCAATTTGACATTGAAGATGAGCATGCACTCAGAATACACATGGGTCCATATCCCTCCGTAAGGACTGCAACGTGTGTCGGAAGAGTATTGCAGATAAGTGATAAGGGTGCAATAGATTTACCATGGAGGATTAATCTTTTCCATAGCACATTGTCATATTTAGTCATTTGCATTTCTACAGTGGCAACTTAAACATCATGGACGTGGCAGGCAAATAAATGTTAATGTCAACCCACACAAGAGGAAAACTTTAAGTTGACCATGAAACCCAACCTTGAAGCCTACTTCTTTTAACCAAAAGCATCATGAAAAATTGTATTTACATTACACTTTTCAACAGACATAATAGTGAACCAGGCACAGTAGCCCTTTTCCCATAATCCCAGCCCAAAACGAATCATGTGACAGTGGCATAGTGGGTACAAGGCTCAATTCCTGGACAACAGCCTTCACCAGAGCGTTGTCCATAATTCAAGAATCATTATTCACAATTGAACATCTGGCTTCCCAAAAACCAAGCTGGCCCTCAAGCTACACCTGAGCATGGACTGTAGTAGTCTGGCCTATGTAAACCCTAAAGGAGGCTTTAAGAGGCAGGAGTAACCAAACTTTGTGTGTTCTGTTTGTGTTCTTTAAGCCACTCCTGCTGCTAATCTCTCATTTTCTTTATGAGAGTCAAAACTAGCCCGCAAGTCACATTTTCAGTTAACAAATCATGTCAAGTCTATGTTCCCCAAGACCAAACTCGCTCCTGGACCAGATCCCCCAAAGACAATACATATTTGATATAGATGGTTTGAGATCCCTTTAATTCTCTTGATAATGCGATTCTAGGCATCTTACATACATTTTAAACTCCACAGTTACAGGCTCCGAGGAGGCTACATCTTTTGCATGTAGGAGAGGAGATTGTGTCCACTGTATCAGGTCTGTGTGCAAAATAGCTCATTTGGCTTACATACAGGTAAAAAGTTAACAGGTGAATTATTCAAAAGGGGCAAGAGCAGAAACAGTTTTCTCCGGAATTAGGAATTACTCCTGGTAGAATTCCCTGAATGTAACGGCATGCGGACATCTGGGTATAGGGAACCTGGCTCTGCAGAACAGAGGACAGTGGTGCACCAATGACCTACCACTGCCCACCTCAGTCTACCTTTCCACCACTGAAGAATTGAAAGTAGGAAAAGGGTTTCCTCTCCTGTTCCATCAATGGGTCAAGGCAGAACACTAGTGGTTTCCAAACTGCCTTGGATAATGGGAATCCTCTGGTTTTCCTCAGCCCGTATTTATATATTTCCTGCAAAACATCAGTGCATTGTTTCACAAGCAGAGTCCAGGAGCACAATTGACCAGTTAATCTGTGGTCATGTCGTACAATCTTCGCTAAATTGAGAGACTGTTCCTCACTTTCACAATGACGTTATCCTAAAAGTGTGACTAGTTTCAGGAATAGTACAATGACCCTCAGTGAGCAGGTATTTATTACTCCTATAATTATAACTTTTTCACAGCTCAGTGACTAAATGTTCATTGTTCATATAATTCAATGCTGCTCTTTCTGCGTGGTGATATTGCCAATATATAATTATGCGAAATATATATGTCATCAAATAACCTCTGGACTTTTTGATGTACTTATTGCTTGTTTTACTCACAGCTATACCTCAAGAAACTAACTGGCAAAATTGCAAGTACGCTTGCCATTTGAAGCCCAAGCTTGGAGGCCATCTAGATCTAATGACAGGCAAAGCCCCATTTTCAAAACTTATTGAATAGGATGATACAAGCAGACCTCAGCTTCCGGACATCAACATTCTTCAGGAAAGATTATGTATATATATCCTTAGTGTTCTATTCTAGAGTTTTCATTAAGGAGGGAGAAGGTGCCTGGACAGGGGGCACCCAGAAAGAACAAAAGGAACGACCTATGAGCTAGCATCGATAAACCATGTACTGTCTGTTGGCTCCAAATGTTACTATGTTACTGTGAGACGGATGTTAGCCCATTTTGTAATTGAGTCTTAGACCCGATCTAAGGAGACAACAAATACATCTTTAGGAGTGTAATTATGGATTTATGTAATTATGGAATTATGGAGGGCATTTAATAAAGTGAGGAAGGGTTTATGATTAATTTGATTTGTATATTTGTGACTAGTTATATGTTCTGTGCATATCAAGTAGGGGTAACATTTTTTTAATGAATTCACTTACTTTTTCGAATTTACCTTGAGCCTTTTCTGGAGGAGGTAAACAAACCCATCAACTAAACAGACCAAGTTAGGAAAATTGATTTAAGAAAACCCGTTCCAGAGAATTGTTACATATAGATATTATATATACACACACACACACAAGGAGTTCTGTGCCCATACAGAGGAACAAGGCGAAAGCAGAGTTACGTTGTAAGGCCATGGAACTCCGAGATAACTTGTAATATACTTATAACGTACAGAAGGAGTAATTTTTCTGTATAGTATATTCCTTATAATACATTGTCAAACTGTACACCTAGACAAAAACCACTTATGTCCTTGATGTGGTGCTCTTCCATTTAAATTACAATTACTTAAAGCAAGGAACAAATAAAACATGTTGCAATATATATATATATATATATATATATATATATATATATATATATATATATATATATTATATTTGTACACACACACACATGCACATACATATCCTTTCTGCTTATCACTGTTCATCTAGAAAAACAGAGCAGAGGGAGGAAAGGCCAGGCTTTGTTTTCGCGTCTTAAAGCACAGCTTTAATTATGCTTTGTGGCCTGCGTTTCTCCTCGGTTTTTTTGCTCTGCCAAGGGGCATCGTGACATCACAACTCAACTGTAATAAGTTATTATTGAACGCCTAGGTCATTTCTTTATTACAGATGGCTAGGGACGTTCAAAAGTCGACTGCAGTAAGGATATCAGAGGCTGGTATGCAGGGTTTGCAGAAGGCTTCCAAACATATTTTCATATTCAACCTAAAAGGGGTATCTATAATTTTACATATTATCAATTTCGAAGAGACTTATGGTGAGCTTGTCAACGTGATGACTATCTAGGATAAGTGCAGAATTTTAAAGACTGGTTGGTGACAACACATTCATTTGAGCGTTTGAAGTAGATTTAAGGTCTAAATCTGCATCAGGGAGCTCGTTAATGAAACAGTGAAGCTCCATCCAGGTAAGGGAGACACTGCTTTGTAATCATCCATGCCTCTAGTCTCATTCACCAATACAAATGGGGATTTTAAGAACCAATCCAAGAGCACTTTATACTGAGAAAGGACTTATGGCAACACAGCATACATAAAGTCTTTGATTGCCAACACCCCAAAACAAAGACACAAAGCACACTGAGGCAGGAACAATCAATGACAGTGCGGAAAATAAATCCAGGGAATGGGAAAGAAAATTCTACCTCAGGAAGAAGAAAATACACATCCAGAGAAACAGAACATGTACCAGCACCGAGACACAGAATACACTAACACCTGGACCAGGAGCACTTATATAACGTGCACACGTTTAGCCATGGTGGTTCAAACAAGGAAACATGCAGACTGAGTAGAGAGACTCTGGTATGTGCATGGACAGCCAAAAGCAAACGCTGTAGTTAGAGGCCACTCTCACAAGGAAACATCAATATATGCATCAAGGCCAAACGCCACTGACTATGGAGGACGAAGACACGTAATGCAGGTTATAACTGAAACACCGAATGCCCACTGATCACACTCACACGAGTCTGAAGAAAGGCCACAAAGCTGATCTCACATTGGGAAAGGCCACACGCCTCAGACAACAGTCTGCAAGCAGAGACACATAACAGAGCCAAGAGACCAAAAAGTAGTGTTAGTCAATGACCACTTCATCACTAAAATAACAAGCTTCTGCAAACGAGGACAGCCTTGGTTGTGTTGTATTTACGTCCCTCGTGCATTGAGCGCACAGGGCCCCCATGTCATTTTGGAGGCCCTGGGGAAGAAATATTTTGGGGGCCTTCCTCAGAACAACTGTGAACTGTATTACCCATTTTCTATCAATTCAAGCCCCGTGATGGCAACTGATAATTTCTTTAACTTTGAAAACTGAGAAAGAGAATTAGGGATGAGATTGAGGAAGTTAATTTTCAAAGGGACCCCGGGCAATTGCATACTTTACCAGTGCCTTAAAGCGGCTCTGCATGGGTCCCTGCCTTGGCTGTGTTATCGAGCCGTCTCGACCCCAGCCAATGCACAGGGCCAATGAGATTCGGAGCCTCCCCAGGGAGTGAGTGGACAGGGCTGGCTCCTTGTATCCCTTCACACCTCCCCACACCATTCAGTCCACTGAGGCCAAGTGGAGACCTTGAGATTCTTTAACCCCAGCCTTCAACTGTCACACTGGCTTCATCAGTGACCAATCATGAACGTTTAGGCTGTGTTTCTCTGCCCCTGATCCCGGAGTAAGAACACATGGATGCCATTCAGTGCACAGGATCCCTGAGGTCAGTGACACTCCGTGTCTTGGCTGTGCTCTATCAACTTTCCATCCACCTACACCCCCAACTCCCTCACCCACCATCACTCACAATCAGTGAACTAGGCTCCCTGAGCTTATCCCAACACCCCTCTCTACATAATTCCGTGCGCCACCGAGACTGAAGGCCTGGGCCTTGTCTGTGTGCTTTCACCACACAACGTATTCCCATTCAGTGCTTGGACGGCCCTGGTCTGAGACTGGCCTGCCTGGCATCACTCACCTCTCCAGGCACCGGCGCTCCTTGAGGCCTTGGAGCTGCTGGGCGAGTAGCTGCTGGGCTGGCTCAGGGCCCGGCTGAAGTGCTCGTCCACCACGGAGCTGATGTCGCCCTGGAAGTAGGTGAAGAGCACGCAGCGGGAGCTGAGGTACTCGGCCTCCGGCGGCCGCTCCTTCTCGGGGCTGCACTCCTCCTCCTTGATGCTGGCCGGGGCCTGGCTGGAGAATGAGTTGCCGCTGCTGCTGCCGCTGCTGGCGCTCTCTGGGGCCTCCTGCATCTTCGAGTAAAAGGCGAGCTTCTGGGGGGAGAGGGAGAAAATCTTCCAGTCAGCACCAACTTACAACAGAAACAGTCAGCAACGCGTGCTCAAGAGCCACGGTAACACCAAAGACAGTAACATCTAGGCCCATATTTATACTTTTTAGCACCGCGTTTGCGTTATTTTTTGACGCACAAGTGGCTCAAAATTATAAAATACAATTGTATTTTGTAATTTTGAGCCGCTTTTGGGTCAAAAAATGACGCAAATGCGGCGCTAAAAAAGTATAAATATGGTCCCTAGTCTGAAAGCACGCCTTCAAAAAGCGGACTGTAGTCTGTGTGGACAACAGTGATGGAAAGAAGGGGGAACCCGCCAGAACCCAATTCCTGTAGCCATTTCTGGAGGATACCCAAGGAAATATGCTGAATTTCTTCTATCATTTTCAGACATTAAGACATAATTCAGCAGTGCCTGTGTGTTGCCTGAATTCTCTTGAGAGCAACAACCTGCAGGCAGGGAGGGGGCTTTCCTATTTTTATTTATTACACGCCTAAAACAAAGGCCTGATTTAAAGGGCCATTGCCCCTTCTTTTGTTAAGCTGACATCTTGCCTGGGAACCAACTGGAGCCTAACACCTAGATGGAAGGATACAAAGGTACCCAGCTTATCACTCCAAAATTACTTGAGAGAAACTATGACTTGGAGGCAGGTTTTTTACTTTGTTCAACACACTGTGTTAGAGATATGTCTGTACTGTAACAATTGAAGATTTATCTGTATGAACAATTACACAAATCATTAGATGAATTCTTTTATAGCGCAACTCACCCTAGTGTAAAGGTGTAAGAGTGCTTTACATCACAAGCAGGGGCACAATAAATCAAATCATTAAAGTGTGTAGATCAATGTCCAAGAAATGCAACGTAAGACAATGAGGGTTATAAGGTATAGGAGTCGTATATCATCCATACTTGTAGACAGGATATGTTAATAGTGAATGGTCAGGGAAAACACAAAATCAGGCTATAAAACCTAGGGAAGTAATTGTGGTTTGCTGTATTAAAAAGACTATTACTCCCCAAAGGAACACCTCTATGAAATCTTAGAGCAACAACCGATTGAGAAAGAAAACAATACGGATCTAAACCCAAGACTTGCAGTTTGCATACACCTCCTTGAGGCTAGTAAATAGATCAAAGTACTATATTAGAAGGGATATAACTTATGAACTGGACGTAACAAAATGATCTCAGTGTCAAAAGCAGTAGCCCACCCACCTATCCACATAAAATACAAATCTGTGATCTGTGTGTTAGATCTTGTGCTTTGCAGCAGGCGCATCAACCCTCTATGCTACTACACAACTCTGACTGGACAAAATCACTGAACTCTCCAAGACCTGCATTAACCACTAGAGTTCTCTTATACTACTATGCAACTCACTCAAAATTGCTTGAATAGATATACTGTCATTGTTGTCAATTTCTTTGCAGCATATTTTAAAATAAATATACAAGTTGGCTGACCGCTTTTCAAGCTCTGCCTTTCGTGACTCCACCCCTTCCTCTGCCACAACTTCACACCCAATTAAAGAGTTCCTGGTGTAAATGGTTTTTTTTTAAGTCCAGCACTGGTGGAAACTGAACATCTCTTAATAAACACACTGACAAAACCTGGAGAGTATTCTGCTATCGATGTTACCTTACCTGTCCCACTTCACTCCGCCCCAGAAACCCAGCCATTCATCAACCCATCCATTCAACCATAACTACCACCCGCCCGGACATTCATCAACGCACTCATCCTTCACAAATGCCCCTCGACAAGTCACTGGAAGCAGAAATACCCAGGGAAGGTTTCCTGCTGCAGTGTGACACTAACATTTGGTTTCCAGACAGTATGGCCCTTTGCAGCAGAGTTTGAGGAAGGGAGCGTACCTCAGACTAAAAACATCGCCTTGTGCCCAGTCTCTTCGTTGCCCCAAGAGTTTAATTTCCAAATAGTAATAATGAGTACAAAACAAGTGTCCGTGCCCAGTGCTTTTCAAATGAGTCCGTCACCGGCACTGCTGAACGTCAAAGGTGCCCAGTCTCGGCTCCACCAGATGGCTCTTTTCCTTCCACTTCCGTCTCTTTACCGCGCTCTTTCAGGTTCATTCTCGTGCCTGGTTGCTCCCCGTTTATCCCTCCACATCTTCCTTTCATTTTCGCCCTTCTGTGGCAAAATTTGATGAGTTAAAACAAGTCTAGGTCCCTTAAAACAAGCGTGGGTGCACACTAAGGGCATAAATTAAGCGCCGTGGCCTGCAGAGATCGTTTTTGTAGGGGTCTGGGTTTTGGGGACCAACTGCGATACAAGATAATCTTCTGTCCATCTTTTTACCACAACTGCCACTACTGATGGTCCTTGGTTATACAGGCCGTCGCTCCTACTGCGCTCTAGGGCACTGACTGACACTGACTGCAATAAAACAACCGGATGCCTCGTTTTTAGGGCTCGTATGCCCTGCTTGGGGTAAAGAGCCGTCCTCCTGCACACCGTCTGGAAAAACAGTCGTGGATCGGACCCTCTCCTGTGGCTGCCCACCCACGGACGCTCCCTGCGCACAGAACTGCAACCTTCACACTAAAAAGCTTCCCGAGCTCCAGCGACCGAGCGCGAAGTCACCACAAGCTCAGTGTAAACGGCGTTCGAAGCACTCCATCTGATATGCGCGGGTTATTAGATCTTATCCGTTCAAAAACGCGCAATAGACTGCATTACGCGCATTATTGCAAATAAGTGCGATTATTTTTCTTAT
The DNA here is from genome assembly GCF_031143425.1 of Pleurodeles waltl. Taxonomy (NCBI): domain Eukaryota; kingdom Metazoa; phylum Chordata; class Amphibia; order Caudata; family Salamandridae; genus Pleurodeles; species Pleurodeles waltl. Next base: position 1,144,892,278 of record NC_090444.1, on the reverse strand, counting down.
TGCACAAGCACACATGACTCAGATATGTGCATTACAACCTGTTTCATAAAACGCTTGCTCCTGGCGTGTAGATGTTTCAGAGCGGTGCACATACGCGACTGTCTTACTGTGTAACTTACTAGTCTTTAGTATGTCGACTTTGGAGCCATAAAGGTGGAGTCGTCCCTGCTAGGAATTGAAGGTGTAAAATGTAGGTGACACTAGTACCGTAGCGGGTGTGTTAAGGTCCTTGTGCAAGGAAGGGAATGGTCGAGCCCCTGACTGCTGTATGAATTATAAAATACAGCAATAGTTAATATGCTGCGGGCCCCGGTGCCACTGCACCTGCTGCACCAAGAAAAGGTACACCCCTGTCTGACAACCCGATAACAGAGACGGGCTGAGCACTGTGCCATAGTGTTATAAAGCATGCACACAGATACAAACGCTCAATCTCATGCTCCTTGCACGTTGTTGTCAAGGTTAAACCGATGCGTCAGTTCCGGACGCTCAGCCCCTCCCTTCAAACCGCGCATCTGCTGCCAGCTACTGCCAGAGCTTCAAGTGGATGATCATTTGGCTATGAATAAAATGTTCATGATAGCGTAATATAGAGTTTACACGTGGCTCTTGCGTTGCACGTGACAACAACTGCACTGCAGTCCTGTATGTCACAAGAGACTGCGCAGCCTACACGTTGCGAGGACGGGGCTCAGGGCAGCCCAATAACACATTGCACGAATGCTTCTCACCGATAACTAGTGCAACACGATAGTTGTGCGTAGTGAGCTATGCAGGATGTTTATCTTAAGACAAACAGTGCAAACAAATAAATGTCTTCTTTAGCAAATCTGTACACATGCTGTTTTGCTCTGGGTTGGGGTTGGGGCGGGGGGTACAAACCTTCAGTGCACTAGTGAAAAAAGTGATCTGCTAATAAGATCATCTAAGCTACAAGTGTCCCTGAACACCCAAGGGCTGCTGCAGGGGGCAGCAAGCAGTGCGTACTTTGTGCAAGAAGACACCGACGTTCATTTTGAAATGACCGGAACTCATTTTTCATCAGACGTCGACTACGCTTAAGCAGAAAAGAGAAATGGCGATGAAAAGAAACCTAACACAACAGAAAGTGGGGAAAATGGAGAACTTGAGGGTGAACCTGATATAAAGAGACAACGTGTGCAGGGGTGAAAACAAAGGGATAACGTGGAATACAAGATTACAAACTAGGCAGCTTTTGTATTCAGGAACTCTGGCATTCCGCAGCTCCGGGTTTGGGCTCCTTGGAAAAACTCTTCGCCCCATACATTACTTTATTATTGTGCTCATGTATCTTATAAAATTAAGAACAGGCAGCAAGATGAAGCGGGCATAGTGCGTCGGCAGAGCGCTGAGATGCCAACAGAACCACGGGATGGGCTTCCGCTTATCTAGTGATTGGCGCCCAGAAACACCTGAGGGTTGAATACAATTCTGTGGGAGCAGGCCTCAGAAATATGAAGTTGCTACATACATTTGAGACCGAGCAGGCAAAGCCATTTATGGTGCAAAATGTCTTGGGGGAAGGGGGGGGGGGGGCGGGCATACCCCGTACCTCCTGTCACTATGGTATAAATGTATTTTATGTACGAAATGTGACCGTTTCAAAATAGCAGTGACAGAAGTTGATCTATTAATGCACAAGTGTTTAACGTATCAACCTTAGAAGGACGAAGGGCTGCGTCGGTTCTGTCAGGAGCCACAGATCATCTCGCGTCGTGTTAGAAGCGAGCCCTTGACCGGCCGAGCCCAGGAAGCAGGTGACAGCGTACCTTACGACCCCCAAATCCCTCCTTTCCCCCACTAGACGAAGCGTTGCGCCTTGAGGAGTGTGTGATGCTATGCGAGAATTGGCACGCTCTGACTGTCAGTGACAATGATGTCCGCTGTGGAAAGAGCACGGCTTCCCGGAAAGAGCGAAAGGCGTTTCAGAATACAGACACAAGTCACGCATTTTGCGTTGGATGCACTCTACGCGTTTTTCTTCAGCGCGTTTCCAGCTGGTTGAGCTTGTGCGCACTTTCATCTATACACGACACTAAAATGCTTCCACGCTTGCTTTTAAGTTAAAATTCCCTACTTGTTGATACTAGGTTTTATTTGAGGCTAGTGCAATAAACTAGCAAATCGTCCACGCCTCAAGTCCACAAAATCCACGGTCCGCACTAATTGTGCACCAGAGCGATGCAGATGTAAAATGCTCTCGGACAAATACGAACACGGGATGCGTTTTCGATCTCAACCTACAGCACTATAACAAGACTACGGAGGATCAACCTGAGGCGTATACCGGCAGGGCCAAGGAGTTAAAAGAAACGGCGTTAGTTTGAAATTTGTCATCAAGAAAACGAATTTCGTTCACCCTGGCTAATGCTTTCCAGAAGCAGCACAGGAAGGAACAGGTGCAGAGTGATGCACGGAGGGTCCTGCAAACTGAGAGCTCAGGCCTTGCCGCGATCCAGAGGAACACGTGCTGAGGTTTCACAAAACACAACTGCCACATAAAAAGCAGAGAATTGCACGATGTCTTCAGTGGCGCTTCGGACGTCGCTATCCGAAGTGAAGCAGTCCTGTTATGTCTACGCCGATCATAGGTAGGGAGACGAAATCCGCAACGCGCATTTTTCTTATATACTGTTGATCAAACAGGTTCACTCATAAACAAACACGTGCCAAGAACTTGTGAGCAGCGACAAAGCGTTGCCGCACACGGATCAAACGTTTGTTGTACCAAAGTATCCATTATCTTCATTTAAGGCAAGGTGGTGTCATGACCACAATCTCGGTTTTGATGATGGCCTGCACAGCATCAAGAGGAAATAGAAAAATGCAACAGCGAGCACCACATCCCGCCACCAATTCGTCTAACAAAGGTTTCACGTGTGGCTGTATGATCGATGTAAATAAGGCAAGTTCCTTTCTAGCGCTCGCATGAAAGCTCTCCTGTCATACAGCATTCTTGGCGCTATCATCAAGTACAATCCATTGTTAAACATTTACAGAAAAGACGAGCCTTTGCAACCCCTCCATATGCCAGGGATGCCGCGCACGAGCCTTCCAGACGGGCAGCGTCCGTAATGTTGAAAGCTTGCGCGCAAGAGCCGCGTGAGGGGCGCACGGGTGGGCGTGGTGCTTGCAGTAAATGACTCATTAAACAGTTAGTAACATTATGCAATGTAATCAAACAAGGGCCGTCCCTCTGGGCATCATAGTGGCCCACATAAACACACACACAATAGCAATGAGAGACACGAGATGTTCGAGAGCAACAAGAGAGCAGCTGTCACACCCACACCCACCTATAAACTACATTGCGAAGGGGTGCTCTCAAAATTACAAACACGACATGCTTTCAGGGAAAAGGTGCTCTAAACTATCCGACAATCTGATTCAGCCTACAGTCTGCCAAGCTAGCTATATGACAGACCTGCATGTCCATACAAACACCCTTAGAAGGAAAATGAAACTTATTCATTATTCACACATCGCCTTTCTTTCCTTGATCCCTCTAAATTGCTAATATCGCCTTAAGCAGTGCGATCAAAATTAATGCAAATGAGAAATTAATATTTCTTCAAATGTTGGTATGTATACCTAAATAACGGGGAGTTACGTACCTGGTGGTATGGGCTATAGGCTGCTGCAAAGTATGGCTGGGGTGGACCATAAACCTGGTACATAACATCCAAACAGCTCATGGCTGGAGGCAGCTGGTATTTTCGTTTATGTTCTTGCAACTCTTCCTATGCAGGGGACAGGCGGTCGCTTCATTGGCGGCCGGCAGCCCTAGACCATTGCGGGATAGCGGACAGGTGCAGACGGTGGTCCGAGAGTTTCCCACACACACGCTATGTATCTCTTCAGCGCAGAGGCCAAGCGTGGTCCCAGTGGAGCAGCCGCGGCTCTGCACTCAGGAGGCATTTAAACCGCACGCTCTGACGTGTGACGTCACCCGAAGGCCGGGAAAGTGGATGAACTGCGGCCAATAAGAGAGCGAGCCGGGACAAGCGCGTGGCCTCTGCCTCGAGGTCTGGCTGTCAACGTCGCTGAATAGTTTCTGCTTCCCTGCAGTGTTGGAACCTTAGACACGGAAGAAGGACTGGATGTCAAACATTTGAATTACTGACACTAAAAAGTGCGTATAAAGCTCTAGTGCCGTCGACATATCCTTTGATTTACAAGGTTCGTTTAAAAACGAAACTTATGTTAAACATTTGAATTTCCTATAGTTTCCGACAAAGATGACGCAAGAACATTTTAAAATATGTAATTGATAAAATAATTCCTTCTGCTTAGTTTTTACTGAGAAATCGCTGTGCAGCATAATTTCAAATCAATTTGCAATGCTGATGCATTTGCAACTTATATTAATACTATCTTTTCGTTATCGCAGCAAATATCCACTGGATAAATATGGCCGTTACCAAAAGGTACATTGGTGGATGTACCTGCATGAAGGTGTCCTCGCAGGAGTCGCTGACCCTGTACTACCCTGCAGTGCTCTGGACATATGGTAAGCAGCTTCCCAGGGGGTGACAGAGTACTGCCGTCCGTTCAACAACTTCTCGTAAATAACATCTCGTCCGACTAAAGAGACAGCTTTTACACAGGGGGCGTGTGCCGAGAGTGGGCAGAAATGAAGAGGGTAGGCGCCCCGCAGCCACCTGCTCTGCCCCTCCCGTAGTGCCCCGTGCACGCACACCAGGCCACCCAGGGAAAGTAGGGGTTGAGCCACGGGTGCGGGATAGCATGCAGCTGCTGCAGCACCTGTCCTAAACCTTGACTGATAGCGCTACTTATTTTAAAGAATAACACTAAAAAGTCTGCATGACCATCATATAAATCCATGCTTAGTGCTATCAAGATTCAAGAGTTCCGTACAGCACTCCCCTGATATCTTTACCTGAGGGAGAGCTAACAGCATGCGTTAACACATGCCTTTATTTGAATTTCATTAGGTGTAGTACGACATGCAGTAGAGAAAGCATGGTAAGCTGTGATTAATAATGCGACAGTTTGCAGATTCTCACACCAGTCCTTAAATATACCAGCAGACATTTCAAGGGGGGATTAACCCATATTCGAACACCGTATGTTCAGGGTATATTTTGTGTACTTTTTATTTTGCAGTTTCATATAGCGCGGAGTCGACCCGAAGGTATCGGTTACACGAGCACCACTTACGTTACACAAAGACACATTCTTTGTTTGTAAATAGCATTGAACCTACAACCAAAAGTCACCTTTCTCCCATCGAAGGGGCTGTAGTAGTTCATTCCTCCAAAGTAAACACATGGTTGAAATTGAATGGAAAAAAAAATGCATTGACACATAATTCCCTTTGCTCTCACTTTCATTAGACTTGTTAAAACATACAGCCGACAACATATACTTTTTTTAATCTGTTCTGAAGGACAATTGCCTGAGCAAATAATACAGTTTTACGCTCGTGCTTCAGAAAAAAAGTATGCCTGCAACATTTTAAAAACAAAATAACACGTAGCTTTAGATGCAGACATCGGAGGTGATCAAGAGTGATGTGAAATATATTGCTCGGAGTGATCCTGAGTGTGGGCATTATATAGATATTTATCGAGAAAGTTGCTTGACAAAAACATATCAAGGACATAACGCTAACTTTAACAAGGCTTAGATTTGCCAATCTTCTTCAGCCGATGCGTCATTCTGTTATCTGTTTTGTAATGTCCCCCTATTCTTTCATCTCGGTACAATTCGGTATTAAAGATGGAAAGGACATGGTTGAGTATGGTGAAAAAAGTAAGGCATCCCAGAGACTCATCCATATGACTGAAATGGGGTGAACACATATCAACATGTGGCTGATTGCATGGCTGCTGTTTAGGCATATTGGATCACATTTAACTGAGAAGAAAAAAATAAATGCAAGCTTTTACTAAACTGACAATAGAAAAAATACTAAGGGTTTTGTCCAGACTTGTAAGGTGTGAAACGGCAACTGTCAACTAGACGATTTATATGTTTTGTTTTTGTTATAAACTGACAGGCTTGAAATCGTTCAGTTATTCTGAAACCGCCAACAATGTTAATACAACACAATCCTTGAAGAAAATGACCGTCTCATAGCGAGGTTGTGTTTAGAGGCTAATAAGGCTAAATTTGAACTTTAACACTGTGCAGCAACGTTTTACAAAATCAACCGCAAGTGAGTAAATCAGTGGCGTAACAAAACTGGAACCCCCCTACTGCAAAGAACAATTGCCGCCTCCGCCCCCACCCCCCACCCCCACTCACTCAAGCCAGGTGCTCTGCTGAGGGGGGGCATGGAGCACGCCTCCCCCCCTCCACTCACCGCGGGGCTACGGGGGCCTTTGTTACGCCACTGGAATACATGTTAACATTTTACCCACCATTTTACCATTAGACTCATTTTGAATGGTCTGAAGAACACAGCGCTACAGACAGCACTAGCGTCTTCCCGCACTCCCATATTTTATCGGCACCGTGAAAGAATCTGTTTCATTATTACAGTACAGCAGGGTACCAGGAGCGGGATCTTGTAAGTTACTTTATTAGCTACACGTGTCTGTTTCATGTATGTATAACTATTTTACAGACCAGTCTTTGTGTCACTGTGTTTTCGTGCAAACACATGTAGACATGGCCACATATACTGCGGGGGAAACTGACAGAGCCGGGCAATGGCGCCCGTGACTCTCCTGAGGATGTTTGTGGCAGCACGGGTGAAGTCAGGTGTGAAAACGCAAGCAATGCTGCTATTTAGGTGTGTGTGTGGTTGCAGGGGAGAAAGGTGATGGTGGTGGGTTGGGGTGGGGTGGGTGCTAAGCTGCTTATCTCCTTAACATCCACAACACACAAAAGGAAGGGCTCCACTCACTCTTGGAAGTCACTCCAATTGCGCATTGTACAGGATGTCACCTTCCGACGGGGATAACACGTCTTGGTTTTCCCAAGGTAAGGAAGGGGTGGAGCGACGGGAACAAAATAGAATTCTGTTTTTCCCAGTCGTAACAGAAATATTCAAATTAACCAACTGGTAGTATGTCATCCTCATTAATGACATAGAAATGTTTTACCACGCATGCACACTGGCTCAAATGTGGCTTTAAGAATCGTATTTAATAGACCACGGAGTTAGAATGGGGCCACAGAGTTCACTCATAGCAGAACAGCTATTTTGACTAAATAGTGCTCTAGATGGGTTGCGGTTTAACCGCAAGGACAAAGTATCACAGAAAAAAATAATAATTGAACTTTAATGGGAGTCTAGGACTAGATGACTCTCAGATTCTTATCCAAAATCCGGTACAGATAACCAGAGTTCAGAAATGAAGTACCGTACTTGGGTCTGGGTTGACAACGCGCCTGTCTGCAACAGTACTCGGTGGTACCAATTACGAAAAATATACATAGAGTGGGCTTTGACTCGGCCAAGAGCAGCATTCTCTCTCAAACCCTGCTTTGTGTGTTTGGTGTATGATGATCCCTCCTCTGGAGTGCTTGCCTTAAAAAGCAGGAGGTACTGTTTTACTTCCAAAGTGCACATACTTATCACTCATTGCATTATGTACATCGTAGATGCAAACTCAATCGTTTTTTTTCTTTTCTTCACTACAGCAGGCTGTTTTTCAAAGTTAGTATTTTAGTCAGGGCCCAACATGTAGGCCAGAGCCATAGTTATTTTGTCTATGCTTGTATATCTATGGGGTGAATATGTTGGTGAGAAGTTTATGCATAGGAAGGAAGTATCTTACAGGTTCGATTATAAACCTGTCCACGAGCAGTTGTGTTTGGTATGAAAAGATCCACCCCCCAATCATAGCGTGCTTTGCCAAATTTGCCCTAAAAGTGGATCAGTTGTTAAAGAATATTAGTTCTGAATCTGACTGAATTTAATCAACGAGGATAGGGCAATGCTCCGAAAAGGGCCAAAAACCTGCACTATTGCTTTACTGATGCAAGGTTCTAAGTTGCGACCTAACTGAACAAGACACGGGAAGAATCGCTTTGCACATTTCTCCAAAACTCCCTATTGCTGCGAATAGACCAAATGACAAAAGCATGTTGATTAGCAATTCTTCCCTTTATAGTATTTAAACAATCCTAGACAACGCAGCCCAAGGGAGAAAAGTCTTCAAAGCAAACGTTTAAGCTCTACCAGTCTGGGTTTCTGAACCTCACTTCAATTGCCAACATTTGTCTGTTGTTGAAATGCACTTAAATTGCCCTGTAGACTCTCCTGACTTTCCTTCCTAAGCTCTGTCTTTTTAATTCTTACACACTAATGTCCCAAGGGAGAAATGCCTTCCAAGCGATTGTCAGATTTTGCTGGCTTGTACTGCTAAAACTTACCCTACCGGGACCTCCATTCCATCTATACACGTTAATTTTAATGGCACAAAAATAACTTATAGATGACTTCAATCTCGATTTTATCGTTGTCTTTTCATTTTTAACTTTTTTTTTGCCACGGTCACAGAAACTTTCGAATATTGATGAACTGCCAATGCTTGACGCTTTTACTCTACAGCTGCAAAGATGTTTATTGTCTGAGCAAATAAAATAAAGTTACAATGGCCTAGGTTTCCCCTGATTGGGGATGCGGATGTGGTCAGCTGGCTTGCACCAGTTTTGCATTACTGTGCATGAAATGCAAAAAAACGTTGTCTCTCTAATGAAGTCTGTGGCAGTGTCCTTCTTTCAAACGTGCTCATCTCATCATAAACACACGTGTTCTCTGTTGCTAAGAGCTCGATGCTCAATCATATGATGCACACACCTGCTTATGTATGGCAAACGTGCCATCTTAGACTACACATCACATATTTGATCCACGCAATGAGGAGTTGCAGATTTTTTCCGGTCGCAATTGGCGCAGCTGCATGGAATCAACCAGGTGGCTGGATTTTTATGATTTGTAAATGTGGATTTTGGGCGGGATATGGGTGTTGCTGCAGGAAGTGCTATGAAAGTTGGCATTACAATACGTGAACACCCACAAAGTTGTAATTTTATGGATTTTTACAGACATTTGCAAGGACTGTTCCCACAGTGATAGCCCTTCTAAGGTTACTCTTACTTTAAGCAGTCAATGGTGTCATGACTGTAGGAAAGTATCCTCATGAGCTGCCCCCATTTTTGTTTTTGCAAAATTAGAGGGGATTAGTCATATTGAAAAATGTTTTTATCTCATGAAGAAAACAAAGAAAATAATTGTGAAATTACTCTCATCACCACACCTGACGATTTTCCGATCTGTCATCAGCCATAGGACTAGAAATGACATGCAAACACGTGGGAAAGTGAATGTGCAAAGGTCATAGAGCCCGATCAAAAAAGAAGAACACTGTCCTTGCCTACCACAGTAGAATTACTCACATGTAAGGGTGTAAATGTTTAGTGTAAACGTTTTTCACGAGTCATCATGGAAAACTTAGAAATACAGATTACAAGTAACCGACCTGGAAAATTTGTCAATTCACTATTACTTCCATGAAAGCGCACCTCCGTGCATAACTGGACATAGTGTAAAATCGAAAATATGTAAATGCCTTCGTCTTAGTGCACTGACAGTATTATTTTTTCCACAGGGAGAAAATTCCGTTCTGTACACTAGTGGGGACATTCCCATCCCATTTCCACATTAAACGTTGATTTACTCCCTTCCTTGACAGGAGTAAGACTTCAGCTCTTATGCACTCAGAAACAGTTCACACAGTATTAAAGTTTATAAAGCTAAGGTGTAAGTATTCATACACTTTTCAAAAGAAAAGGATGGTAGTACAGTTGCGAATAACAAGCTACATCTAAGATTAGTAATACTAGTGAAAACCACAAGTAAATTACCCTTTCTAGGCAAGAGAAGCGACCTCAAATAGATTCCAAGCTCCCAAGCACATAGTGCTCGAAATCAGTTCACCTTTGTGCTGAAATCAGGTCTCCTCTGTGCCCTGTGACCCATGATTTCCATGTTAGGTTCAAGGATAGTTGCTTGCCAGAATGTCAGTTCCCCCGTGTGGTCTATTGGTGATTAATGGGGTAGGGTAGCTCCTGTCTTAATATCCATTAATCATGGTGATAGCCTCTGGTGACTGGGCACCAATAGACCCCGAGGCATCCACAAAGGGCGCTGGAGAGCCAGGGGCCAATTGAAGACTGGACTGGTGATGGTGTCTTCGCTGGAGGAGCTCAAACTATGGTATGTCCAGAAAGACATAAAGATAATTCTAACATATGCAGCATCTGGGTGACATTCTCTGACCAATGCCTTGGGACTCCGGGCTAAAGGTAGAAGTCTGGATTTATCCTATCATTAACGGACAGCTGAGAGGATGGTAGGGGCATCCAGAAGTCACAAGGAGCTTCAGAGGCGGACTAGGCCCACCCCCAAATGCATACAAGTGATGGAGCCTCTCAGAAACCCTGATTGTATTGTGTTCAGTATTGTTTTCCTGGGCAGCCAGCCGGATGACTTTACAGCTCATGTGCAATGTCAGTCTGACATACATTACATCAGGTAGGACACTCCAGTCAGTCGGATTCTGCTTGGAGCTCTGGATCAATTGCTGCTCCTGGTAGTCACAGTCCAGCCTCTCACACAGACACATAGGTCTTCTCAGATAAGTGGTTCCTCTTACACCTGGTCTGGAGGGGAAGTGACGATGCAGAAACAAGCCCAGTGATTGCTCCTACACCACTCCACTGTATTCACTCTCTTATACTGATGTGCAGGGGCTTCTTGGATGCCAAATGAAATGTTAACACATTACAGGCTGGAGGGTCGATCACTTATCTTCTACTGGTGGCTCGGCCTGGCCAATCAAGTGGCCATCGCCTTTGACATTTTTGGAAGTCCGTTCAGTCCCAGAGAGGCATGCTCCTAGAATGATCACCTCCAATCCAGGTCATGCCTGCTGCCCCTTCTGAGACCAGTTTCAACTGGCTCGGGTGTAACATGGAATAGCTCTAGATTAGGAGCCAATTTTTAAAGGGAAGCAGATTTGTGCCAGGAAAAGGGGTGTGGGTGTCACTCTGGCAGGTGAAATGCTACTTCACAGGGCCCCTGGAGGGCTTCCTCTGACACCCAAAGAGACCACTGGTTTTATAGAAGGAGAGCAGGAAATTACATCCATGTCCCAAATGGACATTGCCAGCCATTGCAAAGTGAATCACCATTTTAAGAATAGGGGTATGCAAAGGTGTTTTGCAACATTTCGTGAAGATGACTTGAAATTACATGAACTTTCGTGAAAGTTATGTATAATTAGTTGAAATGTCACAAAATAAATTTTGTGTTATCTAACATATAAATCGAATGAAATACCATATCGCTCATTCCAAAGGCATGAGACATATTGGTGAGGGGTCTAGATAGATCAAGAAGAAATTGTGTGCTGCAACAGATTTCTGCTTGAACAAGTCACTCATGAGCAATATCACACCCATGTGATTCACAGAATTTTGAAATATTTCACATAACACAAAATTTGCAAAATTCACCAATTTTGTAGGTGCAATACATTTTTAGCGGGCCCCTGTAAAATAAAGTTCCGCAGTCTAGAGGTCTTAAAGTCTGACATGCGTTTAATGCAAAAATAGTCACCGTGCAGCAAAATTATAATCGACAGTTGCTGTTTTAATGTATCACAGCATCCACCTAAAGTCATTTTGGAGCATATAATGCTAAAACCTATACAATACATGCACATTTTTATATATTTTTTCTCAATTCAAGTGGATGGAACCAAAACCAAATGATCAAAACTGTTACTTTAAACAAAACTGTTTAATACGAAGATGGTAAAAGCTTCTCATGAGAAAGAATGCAAGAACCCTCTTGCAGCTCCCCAGGTCAGAACGAGAGTCTCTCCCATTGTAGATCAGTGGTGGCGTGACAGTTCTGCAAATTACTAGATCGCATCAGCGACACAATGATGTCATTTGCAGGACCAACACCCAGGAAACAGCTTCCTTGTTTACCTGGCAGTACGGAGGTGTTAAAAACAGCCCCTTTCTCTGAGCTTCTTCTATGAAATTGTGCTTAAACTGAAGCATTATTTGAAAGCTGAGAAACTAAGCTTTCCAATTATACCCGTTTTCCTGAAAAGCGCCAGGCAAGACAGTGAGATGCACTCTCCGAGTGGGGCAGAAATCCTACTAGATGCAAGGAAATATCTAAAGACAAAACAGATAGGTGAGGGTGGGCCACCATGGATCAGGCCATGCTCCCTCCCCAAAAGGGGTATTATGTATTTCTGCCCCCCAAGGGGAAAATTAGGGGGTTTGCCCCAACATTACCCCCCCCCAGGTGCAGGCAGAAATCCCAAGAGATACCAGGGAAAGTATGTAAAAAGGACAAGGGGTTAGGGCAGCCCACCATGCATAGGGTCATGTACCCACTCCAAAAGGGGGCATTACAGTCTTCCTGCCCCAAGGATAGATTAGGGTGTTTGCCCACAATCCGCCTCGCAGGTGGGCAGAAAGCCTGCTATTCACAAAGAAAATGTCTTAACAAAAGACAATAGGGTGGGGCAGCCCACGATGCACATGTATATGTCCTCACACCAAAAGGGGACATTACAACCTTTCTCCCCCAACTGGTTGTTTGCCCACACTCTGCACATGGGGGGAAGAGGGGGAGAGAAGGGGAGAAAGCCTACTAGATACAAGGGATGTATTTGAAAAACAACAGAGGGGTGCAGGTGACCCACCCTCGTCTAGGACCGTGCCTTCATACAAGCAGGGGCAGTACAGTCTTTCTGCCCTACAGAAGAGTGGATGGCATGCTAGCCCAGCATTTTCCACCTGGGAGGGGGGAGGGGGCTGAAAGGCCACTAGACACAATGGAAATTTGTAAAAGAAAAAACAAAGGGGAGGGGGCATTTTAGCATGGCATAGGCCCATGTTTCCACTCCAAAAGTGGGCATTACCGTCCTTAAGCCCCCACATGAGACAGATTAGGAGTTTGCCTAAAATCTCACACTCACACCCGGGTGGGGGGGGGGGGGGTTAGAAAGCCTACAAAACACAAGGGATTGCACAAATAGAAAAATTAACAAAGGGTAGGAGTAGACAATTCTGTTATAGGGCCAAGCAACCACCCCAAAAGAGGGCAGTACAGTTTTTCTACCCCCAGATGCAAATAGTTTTTTCCTCCCATTTTGTCTCAATGGGGAGCAGAAAACCCAATACACACTATGAAAATAAAAAACAACAACACTAGTTTTAAGAGCAATTTTTGGACAGTTTTAATCTTTAGGGAATTAATGAATGGGTCATTATAGCCAAGCACCTGTACTTCTGGCTTTTAGAGCCTAGGAGGTCTGTGGATTGTTAAAAAGTTAATTTGCTGCGCATACCCTGCTCTAAGAGCACTGGAGAGATGTTAACGTCTAGAAAATCTTTTAATCTCAAAATGTTTATTTTGTAAAGGAATTTTAATTATAGTATAATGTATTTAACTAATATGTAAGATGCACAACTGTTATGGTTTTAATTCACAGAAACAATAAAATTAATTCCATTCCATATCACTAATAGGTAGGGGCCATGCTCTGACCACAAATGGGGGCATTACACTCTTTCCTCCTGGGTAAGGGGATGGGTATGAAGCCCACTAAACAATAGCAATTTACATTTTAGATATTGTTCATGTAATTCTTTGTTAAAAAATTAAAAACATGTAAATTGCATATTCTGAAAGGTAAAATGTAATATACCATTTTCCCCATAATTCTTACACTTTCAGTTAAGTTTTAAATACATTAATAAATAATTTAAATATTTAATTTTAATTTAAAATAAATTATATATATATATATTTAAAATATATTTTATTACTGTGTATCCATGGAGTTTTCTGTTTATATGTTGTGTTAATCTTACTTACATTTTGTAATGTTGTACATTTATTTTTGTATTTTTAAAGGTTATGCATTTTTTAAAAGTGTAAACATTAACTTTAAATTTTTTACTTGACATTTTTGTAATATTTAGATTGTTATTAAAGCAACACTTTTCCTAAAATGGCTTCGAGTGGAGTGCGAATAGTGAATCGTACCTCTTTAGTGCCCAACATCTTCCCCAAATGGCTTAGATTGGAGTGGAACAGTAGCTATTACCCTTTTGGTGTCCAACACCATCCCCGTAATGGCTTAGGTTGCACTGAGAATAGTAAATCTTACCCGTTTAGTGTCCAATATCTTATCCAAAATAGTTTAGATTGGAGTGGTGGATAGTACATTTTACCCCTCTTGTCTCCCACGCCTTTCCCCTGTAAAACCTTCTATAAAATGGTTTTGATTGCAGCAGGAATAGAAATCTTACCCTTTACTTTCCAACAATTTCCCCTAATAGGTTTAAACTGGAGTGAGATTTATAAACCTTACTCTTCTAGTGTTGAATTAATCGCCTTAAATGGTTTTTAGTGTGTATTTATTAAAATAAAAAATTGGACACGTCAAAGGATTTACATATTTTTTATTTATTATTCTTGTTTTATTTAATGTACTTTCTTGATATATGCAATGTCAAGAACCATTGTGTTCACATGTTATAGCAGGAGAACATTTTTACATACTTTTTTGGTATAGTATAACGTACTGTATTTTTACATACTTTTAAGATGTATATTTTTAATTGTTTATACACTTATGGTATATAGTTTTTTCATACATGTATTTTTATACAAAGTACAGTATATGTTTACATTTTTATAACATATATTAATTAGTACTCTTTAACCCCTTCGCTGCCAGGTGTTTTCCCCCAAAAAGTGCCAAGCCTTTTTTTGGCTATTTGGGGTAGTTCCGGCTAAGGCCCTCATAACATTTTGCCCACATAAGCACATCCTAGGGATTCCAAAGGTACCCAAAGTGTGTGGGTTCCCATGGAGAAGACCAAGAAATTAGCCAAAATACAGCTAAAATTTATTTTTTTCAGAAAAATGGGAAAAAAAGTGCTGCAGAAGAAACCATATGTTATTTTCCCTGAAAATGGCATCAACAAACGGTTTGTGGTGCTAAAATCACCATCTTCCTAGCTTTCAGGAACAAGCTGACTTAAATCAGAAAACCACATTTTCAACACAATTTTAGCATTTTACTGGGACATACCCCATTTTTACTATTTTTTGTGCTTTCAGACTCCTTCCAGTTAGTGACAGAAATGTGTGTGAAACTAATGCTGGATCCCAGACAGCTAAACATTTCTGAAAAATAGACACACTTTTGAAATCAGCAAGGTGTCATTTGTTTAGATCCTTCAAGTTTTTCCTACAGCTAACAGCTGAAATAAAAAAAATATTGAAATTGACTTGAAAAAAACAGCCAATTCTGTCCACGTTTTCTTCTGTAACTTTTTCCAGCTATGGCAGATTTTTAAAAGCAATATACCAGACTCTTCTGGTTGGGAGGATATATAGGGCTTGTAGGTTCATCAAGAACCTTAGGTACCCAGAGCCAATAAATGAGCTGCACCTTGCAATGGGTTTTCATTGTAAACCGGGTATACTGCAATTCATTTGGTAAAATATAAAGAATGAAAAATAGGTATCAAGGAAACCTTTGTATTTACAAAATGGGCACAAGGTTAGGTGTTGAGAAGCAGTAGTTATTTGCACATCTCTGAATTTGGGGTCCCCATACCAACACGTGAATTACAGGGCATTTCTCAAATAGACTTCTTTTGGAAGTACATAGTCTTACATTTGAAAGGAAAAAATGTACAGAAAGACAAGGGGCAATAACACTTGTTCTTCTATTCTGTGTTCCCCAATAAAAATGGTACCTCACTTGTATGGGTAGGCCTAGTGCCCACAACAGGAAATGCAACATAGATACATCACATTTTTACATTGAAATCTGACATGTTTTTGGAAAGTGCCTAGCTGTGGATTTTGGCCTCTAGCTCAGCTGGCACCTAGGAAAACCTACCAAACCTGTGCATTTTTGAAAACTAGACACCTAGGGTAACCCAGGATGGGGTAACATGTGGTGCTCTCACCAGGTTCGGTTACCCAGAATCCTTTGGAAACCTCACAATTTGGCCCAAAAACACTTTTCCCTCACATTTTGGTGATAGAAAGTTCTGGAATCTGAGAGTAGCCATGAATTTCCTTCTACCCAGCATTTACCCAAGTCTCTCGATAAACATGGTACCTCACTTGTGTGGGTAGGCCTAGTGCCCTTGACAGGAAATGCCCCAAAACACAACATGGACACATAAAAAATTATCTATTACAAAACGATGTGTTTTTGCAAGGGGGCACCTGCGTTTTTGGTCCTAGGCTCAGCAGCCATCTACGAAAACCTATCAATCCTAGACATTTCTGAAAACTAGATACCTGAGGGAGTCTAGTGAGGTGTGACTCGCGTGGATCCCCCAGTGTTTTCTTACCCAGAATCCTCAAATTTAGCAAAAAAATTACATTTCCTAAAATTTTCTGTGTGGGATCACCGCAGCTGCATAAATTTGCTACCATGCAACGTTCCCCCCAGTCTTCCGATAAAAATGATACCTCACTTGTGTAGGTGGGCCAAGTGCCTGTGACAGTGGAGGGAACCAAAGCGGGTCCAAAAGGGCAGTTTGAAAAAAAACATTTTTAAGCTGGCAAGTGGGGCATAATATTTATCGGTATAGATGCGACTATGCTAGGTGGTATGAATTTTGTGGATTCCTGCAGATTCCGGAATGTTCCATCACAAAAATGTAGGGAAAATGCATGATTGCAAGCAACGTTGGAGGTTTGCAGGGCATTGTGGATAAGAAAATGGTGTGGAGTGCATGTGAAGCACACCACTCTGGACTCACCCAGATGTTTAGTTTTCAGATGTGTGTAGGTCTGGTAGATTTTTCTTGGTGGCAGCGTCCCAAAGTCCAAAAAGTGCAGCCGCTCACCCATTTAAAGTTGGACGATATTGAGAGTTAGCCATACTTTCTTGGCCCAAATGTAAAATCAAAACCCAAAACAATCAAATGTCCTCTTGCTTGCTGTTTGGATAAGATCCTTTAGTTTGCAAGGGAGGCTAAAAGACTGTTACCCCCTTCAGTTGGGGTAGTTCATAACCATGTCCATACTGGTTGGCAGCTCCCACCCCTCTATTTTTTTTGTTCAGTTCGCTGGCATCTAGTAGGCTTTCAGCCCCTCTGGGGAGTGGAAAGGGGGTAATTGCCCCATCTGCCCACTGGTGGGCAGAACAACTTTCTTCCCATATTATTTGGGGGTGGGGGTATGGCCATACCCCCACCCTCTTTTCTTAAATAAATTATTTCCTGGTGTCTATTGGGGGCAGATGGGCCTAATAGAAATAGGCCAATCTGCCCCCCGGGGGGCAGGAATGGCCAAAAAAATAAATCCCACCCCCCCCGCCCGGGGAGTGACCCTTGCCTAAGGGAACACTCCCATCCAGTAAAAAGAAAAGTCAATAATCCCTGGTGTCTAGAGGTTTCTGCCCCCCCCTTTGGGCCTAAAACATAATTGACCCCCTGGGGGCGACCCTTGACCAAGGGGTCACTCCCCTTATTTATAAAAATAAAAAAATCCCTAGTTTCTGTCAACATTCTTGCGGCAGGATCGCTATGCGATCCTGCTGCAGGATTGCTCTGAGAGGCATGAAAAGGAAAGAAAAAGCCTTTCATTTCCTTTTCATGCCTCCCTGACCTCCCCTGCCCCCGTACCGAGGAGAAAATAATCAGTTTCTCCTTGGGAATGGCTTCCAGCATGATGGGGGGGTGACCTCGTCAGACATCACTGGGGGATGTTTTGGGGGGTGAGGGATGGCAGGGGAGGCGCTTCCCCTGCTATCCCTGCCCGGGGGAGAGGGGTGGGCCAGTGCCAGGATGTAATGGTTACGTCCTAAACACAGGAATGCTGTGCTGCAGGACCTAACCATTACATCCTTGGCACAGAAGGGGTTAATATAGAGTTATATTTTTATAGCACTATTTAATTCATACTTTACATATGAATTTGTTCAATACATTTAAAAAAAATCTTTTTCATAAGTGTTTGTTACATTCTATTGTTTTCTATAGGAAAAAAAAAATCATTTTATTTTCAATTAGCTGACTTTTTTGTCGCTATCTGCATTTTGTACTCTGTGTCATTTAGTTGTGAATTTCATTCATGTCGGTCAGGGATCCCTGATGCTGTTTGAGGTTCAAGGTAATAAACTTTTATTTAGTGTTTTGGGTTTTGCGGTTTGGGTGTGTGGGTAAGTCAAGTAAGTGTGGGATATAGTGTTAGATTTATTTGGTAAAGATGTTTAGTGGTAGTTTGTGTTTCATTGTTATGCAGTGTAATGCAGTAGGCCTAACTGTACTTTGGTAGTAGTAGTATTATGGTAGAAATGGTCATGTGTTGTACTATGTTTGAAGAGTTGTAATTTTATATTTGTATTGCATTTGGGATACATGCACTGTGAAGGTGAATATCTTATGTTTTTTTACACGTTAGGAACTTGGAATGGAAAATTTGCAACTATTTTTGCTGCTTTTAAAAAAAATTAAGGAAATCAATTTGATTTGACTTAAGCTAACATTATTGTTTCATTCCCTTTTATATAATGGATCACTTGGAGCGGTTTTTACTTTGGACTCTTCATTTGTGTATGGTTTACACTGCCTGTGAATTAATTCAAATAATTTAATCTCAACAGTTCTTTTATTACTTAGTTTTTTGTTAGTTACTTTTTAATTTTTGCCTTTTATGGACTGCATTTTTGGGAAGCAGAGGTGGATCAAGAACACCAGCTACACAGGCTGTAAGTACAACGTGTGCGATCACAAAATCGTTTTTGTTATTACCAATTGGATTTCTCGGCATTTGTGGCTTCCTAATGTAAATCAGTGTGCAAGAAAGAAGACATTTTATAAAATACTTTTGAATCACATGACAATATGAGTAACCACAAACTCAGAAGTGCATAAATAACCAGTGTTCTTAACTCAGTTATTTGTGTACATTTCAGAAATACAAAGGTTTCCTTTATACCCATTTTTCATTTCTTATATTTTACCATGAATTTTTGTATAATGGGTACACAATGAAAAATCACTGTAAGGTGCAGCTCAGTTGTTAGCTGTGGGTATCACATGTTTGGGGAACCTTTAAACCCTATATATCTCCTCTAACAGAACGTTCTATCAGATGCAATTGTATAATGCTTTTGCAAATCACCCATTGTATTGTATTGTATTTATACAGCGCTCACAACCCCTGATGAGGCATCAAAGCACTTTTCAGGAGTAGCATACTACCATGGAACCCAAAAGGATTAGTGATGGATTAGTATAGTGAAATATGAGTACAGCATTAGTATTAGAATAGAGAGATATGAGTTCATTTGAGCAGAGGACATGTGAGTCTGTTAGTTGATTTGAATAGAATTATGGAGGCATACAGGAGGGAAGAATCTGGCAGTGTTAATTGCGAGATCATAGTAGTAAAATTAGATTTGGGATGAGTAAAGGAGAGATGGAAGAGTCTGTGAAAAGGGTTTAAGGAGATCATAGTAGTTATATGGGGTTTGGGATGAGTCAAAGGAGAGATAAAGGAGGGAGAATTTAGTAGGGTTTTTTCAGAGATCATAGTAGTAAATTGAGTTTTGGGGTGAGCCAGGAGGAGTAGAGGAGGGAAGAGTCTAGTAAGGGTTATTTTGGAGTTCATAGTAGTAGAATGGGTTTGGGATGAGTAAGAGAGTGGAGATAGAGGATAGATTGATAGAGGTATAGGGTGATGGTCAGACAGAGCACAGCTTTTGAGAGAGTAATTTCTCTTGTGCAGCAGGATTAGAGTAGTTAATATATAGAAACATGATTACATATTAAAAGTATATATGTGTAAGAAACATGAAGATGAGCAACAGCCAGTTGGCAGAAAACAGATGAACAGAACCACAAAATCATGTACAAGCATGACAATATCCCAACCCTTTTGTAACTACTTCAATATTCACTGAAATATTTTTACTGAACTCAGTACACATTGACCTTTCAAATATGTCATGGCAGACCCTGGGAAGATAAAAACAACTGTCTGGCTAACTTTGTGAAAAGTGGGCAGGTTCTGCAGGAACACCAGGGCAAAACTTAAAAACCGCAGGTCTTTAAGACAATGGACTATGAATGGAGATGGAGAAAGGTCCTTATCCCTTGGTGTACTTTATTATTCCTCACCAGATTACTCGCCGGTGGTCCCGTAATGGGGAGGTGGTCTCGACCTGAGGACAAACCCAGCAGCAACTCAGGAGCAGCTGGTTTGCCAAGTGAGACACAGATGTGCTCCTAGAAGACTGTGAGGCAAATCTCTGGAGATAGCAAAGCCAAAGGTCTCCATAGCGACCATTATCTGTGCGGGGATTGTCGAAAAAATTGTGACAAAAAATAACAGATGGAAATGCCACAAAATGCTTTTTTTCTATGCATTTTCATCAGTTTTTTATTTAAACAGTTTCTTTGTGAAAACCTCGCAGGATTTACACAAATGGCCTGTTGGTAACTGCAAGTAGGTTGAAACCACCCAAAATAGGAAAAATGCAAAAATGCTGAAACCCAGGAAGATGGTGATCCTAGCACTGCAAACTTTTCATTGGTGTCATATTTATAAAAAAAACACACACTTACTTAAAAAACTTTGTTTCCCATCATTCTTACAAAAACAACGAAACCTAAGTTTATTTTGGCTGTATTCTTGGTTCCTTTCAGGGGAATCTACAAACCACAAACACATTTACAATCCCTAGGATGTTGGAAAAAAAGGGCTCAAATTTGGCATGGCCACCTTATGTTATGAAGATTTAAGCATGAGCAACCCCAAATATCCAAAAAAGGTCTCAGCACCAGGGGGAAGCCCAAGCAATCAAGTGGTTAATATTTTTTAGCAGGAAGGTTCTATACAAACCCCAAACAAAGATAACTCTCTTGTAGTTACAGCAGCATCAAAATCACAAAAGATTGTTGATGAATTTCTTTTATAGATCAGGTGGTCTCAACTTTATTTGTTATAGCAACATGTGATGTTATAATGCTTTGAGTGTTGGCTTTGTTTTTTTTTTACTCCACATGATCTCAGCCAAATCTTTGCCCAATGAAGGTATATAGTGATTTTGATTTTTCTTAGTGTAGCTTTTGTAGGTCACAGGATTGAGCTCAGCTGTTTTCTGCAACATGGTGGATGCCAAGTCTAGATAACCAAGGTTGTTTAATTGAATGGTAAAAGTTTTCATGTCTGAAGTGGTCTTACATGCAGCATTTTGCTTATGTTACCTATGGTGCTATGACACATATACATCCTTTTTTTGCAAAAGCAATTTTAAATTTTGGTATATATTTCATATTGGTGACTCTAACCATTGACCCTGCTTTTGCTCGGTTACTTTAGACATGTGAACATTTATGTGTAATGCATGATGCATAATCTCTTTCATGGAAGTGGTAATGAGCAATGTGATATTTGAAAATGCAATTTGCAGAAGGACTACGCTTTTTACCATCTAATATATGTTATTTATTGCATCTTTTCTAAAATGAAATAGATTAGTAAAACCAAAGAACAATCAATCAAGTCAATCAAGAATATTACACAAGCATTACGGTTAGTGAAAATAATTCAAGCCATTAAGATATTAAAAGTAATAAGCGTGGCTCCTAAATCCTAAAGTTCTGCTGAAATACTACATACCAATAGCGATGTCTCTTCCCAATCCCCCTTAACCCGAGAATGTTCCTTACTCCAGTACACTGTTTTTTAACTAAGGGGTTGCATCACCTAGTCAGGGGTCCACAGGCCCATTTGTCGACAAACTTTTTTCATCATAAACATTTTGAGCTAAATAACTGTTTACATATGTTTCCACCTATGAAGATGACAATTGCATCAAGCAACAATAATACTTACTTTAAGACTAGTATATTTAAAAAATAATCCTAAGTATTTTAAAAATGTTTTTAGTCAGAAGCGGACTGCTAGATCACAACAGAGAAAGCAGGAATGAATGTGCAGCAGCACTGTTCACATTCAAACATGCTCCAACCTGAACTAGCAATCTGCTTCTGACTAACAACAATTCTGAATTGTTGGTGATTGTTGGTCTTTACCCTTTCTGCAGGGTTATCCCCAAACTTCTACCTCCACCCTCCTGTTTTCTGTCACTGTTTTTGTTGGCTTTTAGGACTCTGCGCACGTCACAACTGCTAACCAGTGCTTAAGTGCTTGTGCGCTCCCATTTAAACATGGTAAACGAGCTTGCACCCAAATGACACATTTAATGGACTTTTAAGTCCCTAGTAAAGTGGTACTACCAGTACACCGGACCTGTAAATTAAAGTGTACATGTGGACCTCTATCACTGGTGTGCAACCCACTTAAGTAATCTTTAAATATGTCTCAGGCCTGCCACTGCAGCCTGTGGGTGCAGTATTAAACTGCCAGTGAAACCTGCAAAATAATCCTTTTGCCAGGACCAAACTTTCCTTTCCAATACTTATACTTTACCCCTAGGATAGGCCCCAAAACAGCCATAGGGCAGGGTGCAGTTTATTTAAAAAGTTGTACTTTCAAGTTTTAAATGTCTTAGTAGTGAAAAGTTAATAAATTAGTTTTTCACTACTGCAAGGCCTACTTCTTCCAAAGGATAACATGGGTTACCTTATTACATTTAATAAGTGCTAACATTAAATTGGGAGCAAGTAGGAATGTTGGGTTTGGTGTCTAAAGAACTGCAATTTAAAACCCTCTTTCATGGTAAAGTTGGATTTTAAGTCACAAATCCGAAAATGCCTCCTGTAGAAAGTTGGCATCTTCTTGTCCTTACTATTTGGTGTCTGTAGCATGTATCTTGGGTACATGACTAGGTATAACTGGCAGTTGGTCTTTGTGTATTGCTTCTAGACAGTGAGGCAAATGGGGAATAGGTGTTGCCAGAATTAGTCATCTCTGACTTGATGAGGTGAAGGAGCTTTCACCTACCACATTTGCACACAACAAAAGCTCTGCTTAATTCTACTCACAAGGGGGTGGACACTAGTCTTTTGTGCCCCCCAGACAAGCTAAGGCCAGGGCAGGGAGGCAGGAAATTCCAGATGTCTCTGGGGGTGGAAACCTCCAGAACCTTCTCCTACATCAAAGCTGGCACCAGGCATACATATTGGACCCTCAGACCCTACTTGTCAGTACACCTCTGGACCTTCATAGGACTCCGAAGGACAGCTTTGCTACTATTCTGAAAGAAGGACTACTACTTGGCTGCCCTACTACTCTGCTGCCTTGCTGTCTGAGTGAAAAAGACTAGACCTACATCTTGATTCCAGAACCACCGGAGTGACTCCAAGGGCTAGTTGGATGGCCTGATCAGAGCCACAGGGACAGAAAAGGCTCAAACCTCTGTGAATCCGGCACCTGAACTCTGTCTGCTGTGAGTCTTGCCTCCCAAATTGTGCCATCCCAGTTCTGGACCCTTGAAGAGGTCCAAAAGGTGCTCTGCCAGCCAAGCTGTGGTCCTATGACCAGAACTGAAGCAGCATGAAGTATCTCCTGGCTGCCGCATCTGATCCATCGCAGCCCACAGCTTCCGTTGACCCGTCACTGTGCAACACATCCTTGGTGCAGGCCTTCTCATTGCAAGCACCTCCTCAAAGGTATCCTCAACAATAATGCAGGACTTTGCATTCCAACACCCCACTTCTGCAGAACCACTTCTGTGCAATGCATCCATGATGTAGGAATTTGCATCGCAAGCCCCTGATCAACGGCATCCTTAACTATGGTGCAGAAGTCTGCATTGCAACCCCACAGCTTCCTCAGAACTTCCGCTGCGAGATGCATTATCAACGCATGATCTCACAATGCTCCACAAGCAGGATTTAAGGTACTTTGTTCAGTGGATCAGACCTGGTCCCTGTCTGTGGCCCCGCTCTATCTCTGTCTCACTGAACATGTGACCTTGGTCTGTCTGAACATATGATGTTCTGTCAGTCCGGCACGACCAAGTAACCACAGCTGTCACTTAGAGCTTTTAGCACTATTTTCCCTAAAATCTTTAAAATTGCAAATCTCCAGTTCTACGGATTGCATTTCGTTTTTGTCTCAAATAATTGATTAAAATATACTCTATTTTTCTAAATTGTGGGATTTGTTGTGTGTTGTTTTTTCACTCTACCACTGTTTGAAGTGCTGCATAACAATTTCAGCTTCACACATTGCCTCTAAGTTAAGCCTGGCTGCTTGGGCCAGAGGGTTAAGCACATATTCATTTGGGGTTTGCTTGTGACTTCACTCTGACAGGACTTGCGGTTACTGCTTGAGTAGGGTTTCAACCCATCAACCAATAACCTAATTTCCTACAATGCTTTTCTAGAATATTCTGAGCGCTTTGCTAGCAATTGGGTCTCTAATTGGCAGATGTTTGCACTCTGTCCAAGTATGGACCACAATCCTAGTCAGGGCAAGTAAGATACACACTTAAATCCTTAAATTGTACCTGTGCTCACCCTGTGGTAGCTTGGCACAGAGCAGTCAGATGAAAATAAAGAGGCAATGAGTAAAGTATTTGTGCACACACACAGTAACACAGTGAAATCACTATAAGAGAACTTTACACTAGTTTAGAAAAATAGCCAATATTTATCTTAGTCAAACAAGACCAAAACAACACAGATCTAACAAACGCAAGTAGGACACAACCTATTCGGATGTAAGTGTGAACGACCTCACTCTCTCCCAGCCCAGGATGACTATCAGTACGCAGATGAATGCAGATGCATCTCCTGTCACACCCAGCCTTTCCTGTTTGTGGCTGTCTGGAGACAATGCATAAATGTAGCTGTCAACTAAATCCAGACATGTATTCAGAGACAGGATAAGGCACATAATAGTTAAAGTGACAACATGCCAATTTTCTGCAATTTAAAAAACAAATTTACCAAAATATGTATTTTTAAATTGTGACTCAAGAGACAATAAACTCTTGGGCATAATTAAGATCCCCTAATGCCACAGGAACGTCACTTTTCATGACGGTCCGGTGGCGCAATGCAGTGTGGCGTATTTACAAGGTGGCATTAAGCCACAAAAAGTGGCTTAACACCACCTTGTAAATATGGCCCTTTCATACGCAGCACTTTGCGTGGAAGGGGCGCGCAATGCGTGATGCTGTGGGCATGCCAAAGCAACTCCCAATGCATATTGACACTGCCTCAGCTTATGTAAATATGAGGCAGCACCAAAACCTAACGCCACCCAAGGGGTGGGGTTAGCATGGCACAACGAAGAGAAATGCTTTTATTTCTCCTCATTTCTTGCTCTTTCTATGTGTGCTGCTTCCTGCACAAAAACAATCTCCCCCTCAACGCATTCATCCTTTCACTATGGTGCAAGAGTTGGTGTGTTGGCTCACAGCAGCAAATTTAGTGCCGGTGCAGGGCGAAACACAGGGTTGCGCCATATTCTTGTGAATACAGCGCATCCCTGTGTTTTGAAAATGACGGTGCTCGATGCTGTCAAATTTGGCGCAGCGCCATGCACCATCATTTTCTGTTAAATCTGGCCCTCAATTTTTGTATCTTTTCCCAATTGGAAATTACACTTAAAAGATGCTTAAAGGTAACCCCAAAGTTAGCCTATGGGGGAGACAGTCCTTGCTATAATGAAAAACAGATTTAAGAGTGTTTCACTATCTGGACATGTCCATTATTTAGAATACACAGTACCTTGCCCTTATGGCTGAACAGGGCCTACCTTAGGGGTGACATGTGTGTAATAAAAAGGAAGGTTTGGGCTGGGCAAGTGGGTACACTTGCCAGGTCGAAATGGCAGTTTAAACTGCACACAGGCTCTGCAAATGCACGCCTGAGATATATTTTAAAGAGTACTGTAGTGAGTGGCACAACCAGTGCTGCTGGCCCACTTGCAGCATTTGACATAGCTTTGCGTGAAAAAGTATACCGCCAGCTAGCGCCATTCCAAGTCGCAGACCGGGCCTCAAATTTATTGAATGACGGTAGCCGGCGGTATGGCCAGGCTAGCGTCATGAAAAAGGAAGCTACCAGGGTGCAGGAGGCGTAGGGGGAACAAGAAGCTGTGTGTCAAAGGATGATGCTAGTCTGGTTAGAAGCACAAAAATGCCTCTAACCAGACTAGTGACGTCCTTTGAAGCACAACCTCCATGGACATGAATCCTGACGTAGTAAAGACAGGAGTCATGACCACCACCCCAATGGCCATGCCCAGGGGACACATGTCCCCTGGGCATGGCCATTGGGCCCAGTAACATGTAGGGGGGCCCAAGTTAGGCCCCCCATGTCACTTTAAAAATAAAATAAAATACTTACCTGTACTTATCTTACTTACCTGGGATGGGGTCCCCCCATCCTCTGGTGTCCCTCTGGTGTGGGTCGGGGTGTTCCTGTGGCTAGGAAAGGGCACCTGTGGGCCCATTCCATGGTCTCTGACCATGGAAAAGGGCCCACCAGTCCCCTAACTCCTGCCCTGTCCCAGACGTTAAATAATGGCGCTAAGCAAGCTTAGGACTGTTATTTAAGGCCCCTGTGCTTGATTTTAGCACGTGGGATAAATATGGCGCTAAGGCCACATCGTAAGTTTTTGCACGGGAACGCCTACCTTGCATCTCATTGATGCAAGTTAGTTTCCCGCAAGCAAAAAATGACCTTAACTCCATAACTTTGGTGCTAGACGGGTCTAGGGCCAAAGTATAAATATGGAGTTAGGTTTGCGCCGAAATTTGCATTAAAATAAATTACACAAATTCACCGCAAACAGGGTATAAATCTGGGCCCAAGTCTTGCATTACGAAATGGCATGCTCTCCCTGTTTAAGCTGTGGCACACACTTAGCAAGGTGCGTCAGGTATAAACAGGGCCATTGCACTCTATTAGAGATACTGCTCTACTCCCAGGGCAGCCATGAACCCTTGTTTAGTGAATGCAGATTATTTGATTGATTTCAGCTGCTCTTCCTTTCTCTATGCAGGCGGCACCTGGCTGCTTTTAAAATAGAGGCAGAAATCACCCTGGAGGTGGGTGCAGTAAGTCAATTTACCTGCCTGACTGGGATGTCTGATGGGCGGAGGCATAAGGAGGCTGTGTGACCCCCACCATTGTGTCTCCTCACCTTGCAAGGGTCCCCCTCGGGGGCACATGGACCATAATATGGTGTTGGCATAGAGGAAAGGTGATTGTCTCAGAAGGAAAGCCCCTTTAGAATAGTGTTTGATGTGCACTAGTACTATACGTATTAGAGAAGGCACCACACTAGTGTTGTCACGTTGGTTCTCATTATCATCAGTGGCTGTGACCCCTTCTGTAGCAGAAAAGTTCACTGGCTGCACAAAATGTAGACACACACGTCTGTTGTTCTCCCGGGGTACTTTATATGATGCAGCCTATTTTCTTTTTTTAGCTTTTATAAAATCCATGTCTTTGTAACCTTTTGACACAAAAACCCTGGATGGTCTCCAGCTTATTTCATACCAAGTTTGAATGCTTTGTGTGTATAACTGAAGCCAGTGTTAATCCAGATGCTACTTCCCTCTGCCCACTTGTGCTGAGAACTTTGATTTCATATGATGAGTGCTGGACCTGACAGCTGTAGGGCGGTCTTCCCCTCAACATTTTGCCTGCATCCCTCCATTTTTTTACCTCGTTTTTCCTAGCTTAAGGACTCTGTGCACTTTACCACTCCCTAAAACATAGTAACACTGCCCCATACTCAATTGGCAAATTTAATTTACTTATATATCCCTAGGAAAGTGCATTCCACATTGCCAGGGCCTGTAAATTAAAAGCTACTAATTGGCCTGCAGCACTGATTGCACCACCCACTTAAGTAGCCTCTTACCCATGTCTCAGGCCTGCCATTTTCAAGTCTGTCTTTGTGGTTTACACTGCCACTTCGACTTGGCAAGATAAAACCTCTTACCAGGCCTAAACTTTCTCTAGTTATACCTATTTCACCTCTACAGTTGGCCCTGTATGATCCACAGGGCAGCGTGCAATTTATTTAAAAAGCAGGACACGTACTTTTAAGTTTTGCATGCCCTAGTAGTGAAAATCTTCTAAATTAGTTTTTCACTACTGCAAGGCCTATCTCTCCCATAGGATAACATTGAGATTACCTCATCACATTTTATAAGTGTAATTCACAATCTGGAATAGCAAAGTTTGTCAAGTTTATTGTCTCAAACTCACAATTTAAAATCTCAACTTATGGTGAAGTAGGATTTTAAATTGAAGTTCTGAAAATACCACTTTTAGAAAGTTGGCATTTTCTTACTTTAGTCATCTGGGGCCATATGTACGAACACATTTTCCCATTGACACAGAATGGGAAAAACCCTTTGCTACATCTGGCCCTTGGTTCCTACTGCATGTCTCCAATACATGTCTAGGGTGGGGTGACAGCTGGGCTTGTGCAGTCCCTCCAGACAGCCACACAAAGGGAGCTTAGGTGTGACTGATGGACCATCCACAGCCTGATGGGCCATCGTGGGAGGATGGAAGGGAGAAGCTGACACTTACACTTGAACGGCAGTGTCGTGCCACACACAGAGGGCTGCATACCCCGCTGGATTGAGTCTGGAGCTGTGGCAGGAAGGGAGGACCTCTGTGCACTTCAAAGACCTTTCTTGAAGTCTCCCTCACTTCAAAGGCACAACCAAGTATAAGTTTTGGCCTCTGACACCACCAACTCAGTGTGATTCTGGATCTGTGGATACTCTGCCAGGAAGAAGGACTGCTGTGCTACTACAAGGACTGCCACTCTGTTGAGCTGCTAATCTGCTGCCTGCTGCCCTCTTGCCTGGGAGTGTGAAGGACTGGGCCTACGTCTCTACATCCCAGAGCCAAAGTGACACCAAGGGCATGCTGACTGGCCTCCTGTTTTCTGAAGTCTCAGGGACACAAAAGACTTCCAACTCCCCTGCTACAGCTCCTGACCACATCTTCAACCAGCTCCTGACCCCCAAGTGGTGCCTCTCCACTTCTGGGCCCTTGGAAGTGGTTTTTGGGACCCTGAAATCAAGCATTTGGGCTCTTAACAACCACGAACCGGCTTGCTTGTGAGGAACTGCGCCACTCTCCCGTCAAATTACCCTAGCCATGGCAAGTTGATTTCTTCACCCAGTGAGTCTTGCCTCTTGCAAGGTTCCAGCCGCCTCATTCCCAATGCCCGACTGACTCTTCGCACTCACAGACCACAACCAGCGACACCCTCCTTGCACCCACCGAACTTCTTCTCCACGAACTGGACTCTTGGCTCAACTTTTCACAGCGCGATAATCCCTAATCTGCCCTTCAGGTTTCCTACCTGGGAATCCCATATACCTGAGCAAGGAAGCCTGTAGTCTAAGCAAGCAGCTGTAGTGAAGGCAATCAGCATGCTGTTGTGGTCATCTGGCTGGAATTTCCCTCTAAAGTGTGTAGGACAGAGAAGTGTTTTTATAATAAAACTGCTGATGTTCTGAGAAAATGTCCACACGTAAGGATGTGTGTGTTTCTGTGAATGTTGGAGACACAGCGTTCCACTTTGCCGGCAACTCTATCTGGCTGCAGCCTTGAGGAAAGCACATACGGAAAAGAATGTCCTCCTAGAAGCGCAATACTTAAAGAAAATAAAACAGCATTGCAAATGTGGCTTATGCTAGAAAATTAAAACGAAGCTGAATAAAAATGTAACTAGGCTAAATTGCATAATCGGCAGGCCTGGTTGCTAAAATTACACATCTAAAAACATAGCTAAAATAGCTATACAACACCTTTCCTCTTGCCGGTTCAAAGGTGTTTAAAAGTCTAAAATGAAAACATAAAAGTAACTGAAACCTATTCATAAAAGCATATATAAATGAATGTCAATAATGACAAGTTAAAAGACACTTGAGCATGTAGAATATTAAAAAGGGGCAATTTAAAACGTCAGCAGTGGCACTAGTAACCACATTTAAAAGGCAGTGTCATTTTTAAAATAGCCAATTATATCCGGGACAATTGAAGCCAGGAAATGTTCCACTTCGGCAGCAGTAAGGTAGCCAAATCGTTGCCAAGGAAAACTGAGGAGCACTCATGTTCCAAAGCCTGAGCTCCAGCTGAGGCATCAGCATTTTGTGTGGTACCCAATGTTAAGTCAAAAGCTGCATGATCCACGAAGGGCAACTTATGGACAGCTTCCCGTAGAAAATGCTCTCTCAATGCGCATGTCTAGTAATGAGCTCATAACGAGAACATCAACAGATCAGCGTCCAATGAAAGTGAGCATTGCGTAGAAAGACAAATTTTCAGCGCACATTCAAAAAGGCACCAAAGGCAACGAAACACGAGCTGCACACAATCTAAAAACAGTCTTAATGACAGAGACCTGTCGCACCCCAATTCCTCGAGGAGTAGTGCTCCACAATACTGCATCAGGAATTCACAACACAGTTGCGCTGATGGAAGTGCTTTCAGTCCTCCTTGTTGTTAAGTTTAATCAGTAAACAGCATCGTCCAACACTGACATCCAATAACTATCAAACTAAATATCATTATAGAATCCTGACAGAAGGAATTGAATGTACCAGTGATGAAGGAGGGGGTAAAGGGCAGCAGATGTGGTAAATGGGGAGCAGAGGTTGATGAAAAGAAAGGGAAAACTACAATACATGTAACACATCCTTTCCCATTAAAATAGTTTTGACTACAGAAGGCCAAACTACATTCACTCTTGCAAAAGTCTCCAAGAGGGTTTTCTGAATCTGATGCTATCCTTTACTGTGGATGCTATGGAGTCAGACTCATGTTTGACAACATCATCTTTGACAGCAATGTTATGCAGTTAACAGATGAAAATAGTTCTTCCTCTCCACCAGTTCCTAGGCTTGGGGTGGGAATGGACATTGTATTCAAAAATTTCCTAAACCATAAAAATTGCTGCACCATCCTTGAAAATGATTCCCCCTTCAAATATGACTTATCACAACACTTAGCCTGAATTAGATCACTGCGGAGGGAAATACTCTATCACAAATGTGACGGATAGCTCGTCAGCTGTATTACCATCTCATTGTATCAAATGGAGATCGTAATACAGCGGTCAGGGTATCCGTCACATTTGTGACAGGGTATTCCATCTGCTGAGATCTAAATCAGGTCCTAAAACACACCCCTAACATTTTAGAATTTACTAGCTAGAGTTCCAATCACTACCTTTGTTTAAGTTCAACACCTTCATTGGATGAAAACATCTTGAATCAGATGTACCAACAAACCTAGAAAGCAAACTCTAACTAATCTCCTACTTTTACATTTGAGACCTTGGCTTTACTATAGATGTTGTAATGTTTATTGGCTTTAGCTTCTGATCAACTTAATATCAGATTTATTCTCTTCTTGAAATTTGAACATTTTATTTTGACTACCAAGGACAAATCTGAGAAGCAGGTATTTTACTCTTCAGTGCAACAAAGGGCTTACCCACCTGACCATCTGTGAGCAGATTGTTTAAGCCCAAAGCCTTTACCAGATGGTTTTAAGGCATGGCTATTTTTTGGTGGGAGTCTAGAACAATACTATACTTCAAATAGCACTTAAACCACTTCACCTCTAAACTGCTTTGAGAATCATAGAGTACAGGGGCGGTGTTTTCTATGCCACATTATCCAAAAAGTTTTTAATCTCCAAGGAACAAAGTTGAATCCCGTCATCTGAAAGTAGAATTTCAGGACACCCTTCCTTATGGAATACTTCAAACAAGAAATCAATCACATTACGAAGGATGAGTGTTCTACAAATCTCACTTCCGGCCATTTTGAGAGATAGTCTACTAAAAAAAGCCATAGCTCAACTGTATAGGAAATTATTTGAAAGGCCTGATTATGTGTAAAGCAGGTTTCTGCCTTACTGAATCGGGCCATTTAACAGAGGACACTGGCTGGCGGACTGTCTTGGTAGATTTATTTTAGTCAGCAGAAATGTGGCATTCTCCCACACTCTTGTAGCCTCGAAAACAATACATAACGACCTAATGAGATCTGCCTCTGATTTAAGAGATGACATTTCCATAGGGCCATGATGACCCTTATCCAGTTATTGCTCTGTACCCCCTACAGGAGGTACACAAGTCCCATTCTTTAGCACCAAAGGACTCTCCCTGACCAATTCTGATGACTGAAAGCTCCTAACTGATCATGTAATGACCTAGAACAGTGATACTCCAAGTACGGACCCGGGGCGCTTGATGAAGAACAGCAGCCCTCCTCTGCTGTTTACATGACTGGTTGCTAACAGTAACAAAGATGTTAGATGCACAAGTGATCATGTATTTAAAGGCTAGCTGAAGTAAAAGAATGTAAGCAAAAAAGATGTCCTTCACCACTTAGGTTTAGGAACACCGTCATTTTTAAAGACATCTTGGAACAAACATACAAATATGATTAAGTCACTTCGATATTCGAAAAAGATTATTTAATTAACATATACAAACATTTAATCTTTGTACATCAGATAATATCAGAGCATTGAGAAGTATTTTTTAAAAGCGATAGATCCACAAATGAATTAGAAACATTCATGCATCCTTCCACCCTGACAAAATGCCAATAGTGAAGAGGCAAGCCAGTTGTCATGTGGACCTCTCTGGGTCTCCTGGGTTGTCATTATACATGGAACACATTGTCTATTAAATCAAAGACAAGAGAAGGTTTCAATTCATGTACTTCAAGGTACTCTTATGTGTGATAATGAAGAAAAAGAGGGAAAAGTGATATAAAACAATTACCTAGGATCAAGCAATTTGGTAAACTGCCAACTCTGGAATTCAGCCCAGGGTTTCTCATTTTACATTGTGCAATTCTATTTCATTCCAATTCAATAATCAAGTTACTGCCTTTGTACTCTGGATTCTCCCAGTATAGCGATAACAAGGAGAGAGAGCTTACCAAAGGTGCAGTGGAGGTACCGCGATTCAGACACAAGATAACACAGTATTGTCAAATGTATGACTCCCCTAGATACTAGGGGTTTATTTTAGAGGACAGTATGAAATGAAACCCTCAAAATAACACCTTCACTCACTTTCCATTCCCTGCACATACTTTGCTTCCTTTATGCCCACCTTACAACCCCCCTCAACACACCACTCTGACACTGCTGGCATCAATGTGGCCCTCGAGTACGCCACTGACCATACTTTTTGGCCCCTGGGAAACCTTTAGCGAGCACCCAAGACCTACGGCCTAACCATCCCTCATCACAGTACTTCTTAACCAAGTTAAGTTTCTTGTCTTTACAGTTGGCATCTTACCAGTCTTTCTCAGAGGTACCCCAGCCAGACTGGTCTATCCTTTCAGAAATGGATGAGATGCCTTTAGTCTCATACTCACCACAGTCTGTGGAGTGTTGTCTTAGAGGCGAGACAAACAATCATTCATGGAATTCTTTTTACCAGGAACAAATTAAATGTCAAAGCACTATACCTGCAGTTTGGAGCACATGCATGCTTTTCTGGCTGTGGAATTTCTTCCACCCCTGTGCAAGAGAATACTAATCAGAGGTTTGTGACCTGACCTAAGAATGAATTTGCTTCCCCAAATGTAATACTGAAAATTATGGATGGCCTAGGCACAAGCTCTCTTTTTATTAGTGCTTTTGTAGGCATAAAGCCTTGCTCCTGGTCCTCTTTCCAGAAAAATTGTTGGCCCTTGTGTAACAAAAACTAAAGAGGTCCGATAATTTCAGCCACAGTTACAACATCTGCCATAATATTCATATATTTCCATGCAAGAGAGTAATTGTTCTTGTGTGTCTGGAACAATTGCGCCTCAAACAGCTTCCAACAAGTCCACCTGGCGTATCACTCCTTTACAGGAGATGGTGATTCCTTCATAGTTCACAATAATTTGAAACAAGGAGCACTTTTCAGGACTCAAAAGCAACCTATTGTTATGCAGTCTGGTGCACACTTCTCTCAGAATTTCAAAATGGTCATGTTCACTCGGAAAATAGTAGCATCTCATCTTGGAATACATTTACAGCAGAGTCATCTGCCCTCATTACAAGTTTGCCAAATAAGGTGGGTGTTAGAAATGGGGTCTTTGGTTGGCAATCAGGTTACCCCTGTCCAAGCAAGGACCCTCACTCTAGTCAGGGTAAGTCACATACAGTCCACATTTTCCTGTGCCCATCCTCTGGTAGCTTGGCACTGAGCAGTCAGGCTTAACTTAGAAGGCAATGTGTAAAGTATTTGTGCAATGAATCATTCAATAACACAGTAGAACACCACAAAAATACACCCCACAGTGTTTAGAAAAATATATAATATTTATCCGATAAGATGCAAGTCAAACTGGTCAAGATGCAATAAGTATACGTTGAAATATCTCTGTAAAAATTATATAAAGTGTCTTTAGTCTTTTGAAAAGCAACAAGTGTCTCTTGCAGCACAAAGTCCCTGGTTTGCGTTCAAATTCTCCGCAAGGGAATACAGAGGAGGAGATGGGTGGAAAACAGGTAGGTGTGCATTGATTTTTCCGGTGCACACAGACAATGCGTCGTTGACCTTTCATACAGGGCAGGCTTTGCAGCGATTTCCGGCATGTAGACTGGGATCCTCTTCGGGTTGCGGGGTTTTTGAATGCCCCGGGACGATGCGTCTAAATCTTGGGCATGCAGGACGAAGTCACAGGGCTGTATCGATCCAGTGGGCGATGAGTGGAAATTTCTACTGCACGGTAGGCACAGCGTCGATTCCTCTCAGGAAGTCGGGCTGCGTCGTTCCAGCTCGGCTTTGCGTCAATCCAGTGGGCCATGCATCGAATTTCCTGTCTCAACGCTGGCACTGCATTGATCTTGTTCTTGCGAAGTCTGGCTGCGTCGTTCCGGTTCGGCGTGCAGTGATTTTCTCACCTTGATGCAGGCTGTGCATCGTTTCTTGCAGGCTGTGCATCGAGTTTCGCTGTACAAGGAGTTCTTTTGCAGGAATGAAGTCTTTTTGGTCCTAAGAATTCAGGGAACAGGAGGCAAGCTCTATCCAAGCCCTTGGAGAGCACTTCTCAGCACAGCCAGAGAGCTGCAAGGCAGCAGGGCAACAACAAGGCAGCAGTCCTTCTCAGAAAAGCAGTCCAGGTGAGTCCTTTGAGCAGCCAGGCAGTTGTTCTTGGCAGGTTGCAGGTTCTGGTTCAGGGTTTCTTCTCCAGGAAGTGTCTGAGTTGGTAGGGTCAGAGACCCTGCTTAAATGCACAAATGTGCCTTTGAAGTGGGGGAGACTTCAAAGAGTGGCTTAGAAGTTCACAAGGTCCCCTTTCAGTTCCATCCTATCTGCCAGGGTCCCAGTAAAGGGTGTGGATGTCCTTTGTGTGAGAGCAGGCTACTGTCCTTTGACATGTAAGTGTGAGGTCCTCCACTCTCCCAGCCCAGGAAGACCCATTCAATATGCAGATGTATGGAAGTGTGACTGAGCATCCTGTGTTTGGGGTTGTCTGAGTGAATGCACAAGGGAGCTGTCAACTAAACCTAGCCAGACTGGGATTGTAAGGCACAGAAGGATTTAAGTGCAGAGAAATGCTCACTTTCTAAAAGTGGCATTTCTAAAATAGTAATATTAAATCCAACTTCACCAGTGAGCAGGATTTTGTATTATCATTCTGGCCATACTAAATATGACCTTGTTACTCCTTTCAGACGAGAATCTACCACTCAAACAGTATATGAGGGTAGCCCTAATGTTAGCCGATGAAAGGAGCAGGCCTCACAGCAGTGTAAAAACGAATTTAAGAGTTTTACACTACCAGGACATGTAAACCACACAGGTATATGTCCTGCCTTTTACCTACATAGCACCCTGCCCTATGGATTATCTATGGCCTCCTTAAGGGTGACTTATCTGTAGAAAAAGGGGAGTTTAAGGTTTGGCAAGTACTTTTAAATGCCAAGTCGAAGTGGTAGAGAAACTGCACACACAGGCCTTGCAGTGTCAGGCTTAAGGCATGGTTGGAGGGCTACTTAGGTGGGTGGCACAATCAGTGCTGCAGGCCCACAAGTAGCATTTAATCTGTAGGCCCTAGGCACATGTAGTGCACTTTACCTGGGACTTCAAAGTAGATTAAATACGCCAATTGGGTATAAACCAATGTCACCATGTTTTAAGGGAGAGAGTATATGCACTTTAGCACTGGTTAGCAGTGGTAAAGTGCGCAGAGTCCTAAAACCAGCAAAAACAGTGTCCAAAAAGGAGGGAAGCAGGTAAAAAAGTTAGGGGTGACCTCCCCAAGGCTGTCAGGTCTAACAATGGGATATTTACCTTATGCGGTAAATGCCATTACCCCAGGGTGTGATATTTACTACATGTGGTAAATATATCATATTCTGAGTTTTTAAAAGAAAACAATGGAACCATAACATTGTTTTTTTAACACACCAACTTCTGAATGTTTTGCCTTTATTTAGGCATTTTCTTCTGAAAAATTTCATTAGGTGTGACTTGATAGAATTTATCATAGGAAAACCGTGAGGAAATGATAATTATCATACAACTCGTAATTGCGATCACCATGCAAACACGTGTTGGCACAGGGATCAGAATTTATCCTGTAGTTTTTAATGACAGCCTAAATCCTTACATATGTGGAACTTGGCCTTTTGGAAAACTGAGGAGGCTGCAACCAAGTCAAGGGGCATTCTTCCAAAGTTGAACAACCCAAAGGGGGAAGTGAATGAGGCAAGCAGTCTAGACTTGAGGACTAATATTACCTGATGATAGGCAGCCTTCAAATATAAGGTAGAAAAAATGGATGCACCATCTAACATTGAATTCATTTTATTTTTGTTAGTTAAAGTGTGATTATCCATCTTTTTACACTCATTAAGTGCTCTCAAGTCTATGCACAAACGTGACCTGCCACTGACCTTTTTGACAAGACTACATATAATACCCATTCTGATGACTCCACCTTCTTGATGATTCTTTCCTTGACCATGTTTTCTAGCATCTTTTTCACAGCCTACCTGACACTGACCAGAAACCCTCTCAATGTTGAACAGAAATGGCATCCTCCCTGAGGACTATTCTGAATTGCTACCCTATACGTTTTCGCAATG
The DNA here is from genome assembly GCF_031143425.1 of Pleurodeles waltl. Classification (NCBI taxonomy): domain Eukaryota; kingdom Metazoa; phylum Chordata; class Amphibia; order Caudata; family Salamandridae; genus Pleurodeles; species Pleurodeles waltl. Next base: position 1,144,855,186 of record NC_090444.1, on the reverse strand, counting down.
CCCCAGCAGTTACATCCTTAAAATTCTCCTTGATAGCAAGAGTTGGATATTTAGCTCCCTCTTGATGTTTTACTGACACTTGTTCAGGAGAGCATGATTTAAGAAGAATCCCCAATTAGAGATGATCCATCCACTCCAATACACATCTGTCATTACAGCCAACATAATCTTTTAGCCACACTGACCTGTCCTCGAAATATACTTTTACAGCTACGTATCCTTTAAAATCTATTTTGTACCACCAAATGGTACAGCTTTAACATCTGGCTTCTGCAATTCTGCAACAACTTCCTTACATTTGTGATCAAAATAGCAGTTGGTAATAATGGTAAAGTCAAAACTGGAATCTGCCATAGGTTTGAATTCCTTGCCACTTTGTCTTATATGCAGATATTAGATAATGTTTAGACACTTCTTATGACAAGAATCATGTCTTTTATTTTAATTAATCTTCATATGTTTCTGTCAACATCAGGGCAGTGTGCGCTCTGCGGGCGACTAGAATGCAAAAACCTAACAATTCCAAGCGAACATAATTTATGCATTGTGCTGATATGATGTTGTTTAACCTTTTGCATTGCAGAGTTTAATCTTGAAGACTTATGTTCAGCATGCATATAAATACTGTTCACATGTAATGTACTGCTGCAGGCTTTCAGACTGTGTCAGGGAGTGGTCCCTTTCCAGGGCCTTCTAAGAGCTTTCCCTGCAGCCTGCCTGGGTGTGGTGTGTGGGTTGGGCCAAGACTCTATATAAGGGAGCCAGCCCAGCTCCACATGCTCACTATTCAGAGGTCCCGGTGCAGAGCAGCAGCAACTTCCTGAGCTCCTGTTCCGGTGGCCTACTTTGATCTTCCAGGCCTCTGCCCTTCATTTACATTGGTGATCCTTAATCAGGGTGGTAAGAGGGAGGTTGGGCTGGGCCCCCGACCCCGTTATCGAGGACGCTCGAGTTCTTGGGCCTAATTCTTGCATGATAAACCATTTAACTCTTCCGTATGTGAATGTGCGCTTGGGCGTTTTGTGACATTTGCATGCTGATACTCGAATCGGCAAGACGTGCGATTCATGTTCTTGTGATTTAACCCTTGATATTCATTGTTCGCTACCATTCCTTGACAGTTACTTGGTGGCATTCGAATCGGCAAGACGCGCGATTCATGTTCTTGTGATTTAACCCTTGATATCCATTGTGCGCTACCAATCCTGGGCAGTTACATGGTGGCCTTCGAATCGGCAAGACGCGCAATTCTTTCCTCGTGCTTAATTCATGTTATTCATTGTACGCTACCATTCCTTGGCAGTTACATGGTGGCCTTTGAAACGGCAAGACGCGCAATTCTTTCGTTGTGCTTAATTCATGTTATTCATTGTGCGCTACCATTCCTTGGCAGTTACATGGTGGCACTCGAATCGGCAAGACACGCGATTCTTTCCTCATGCTTATTTCATGTTATTCTTTGTGCGCTACCATTCCTTGGCAGTTACATGGTGGCATTCGATCCGGCAAGACGCACGATTCTTTCATCGTGCTTAATTCATGTTATTCATTGTGTGCTTCCATTCTAAGGCATTTACTTGGATGTTTTCGAGTTGACAAGTCGCGTGATTTATTCCTCGAATCTACGTGGTGTTGTTCATGGTGCACAATCCTTCTATGGTGTTTTCTATCTATGTGAAAATCTGCAAAGTGCTCAAATTCATGTTCCGACAATTTGAGAAAACAAAAAGGCCAGAGTTCTAAATGTAATGTGGTGTGTTCCTAATATGTTTTCTCAAAAATGATTTATAAGATGGTTCAGAAATTATTCAGATTGTTTTCTGATTCTCATGCAAAGGGAAGTACTTAAATTTGATAGTTTCATTTAACCATTTCTTGATTCCCTCACAGGTATCCAGTCATCTTGAAGCCTAGTCATTTTAAGTCCATGTTTAGGTTGTTCATGCTTTCAGAATGACGATGCTTAGAGTCATTACCTAGTACTGATTTCTTGTGATGTAATTTTGATACTGTGTGTTTTAACTTTTGCTTCCTACAGGTCTCCTTCCCAGCTGTTCCCTTCCTAATCCCCTTTTCCCCACTTGGACTCTCTTAGACTCTGTGACAAATCTAATCAGAGTATTGGAGCTGTCTTGTGGTGGAAGTGTTGGGAACGTGTACAGACCCCGAGGATCTGGTGACTGACAGTTTCACTCTCTTGCTTAACTTGTGTACTCTTTCCCTTCCATACTTTGTTTGTCCCTACAAGCTACAAATAAGTGGTCCTTTCTACCACAAATGTTATACATTTTATTGGCAGCTAGACAACCTTTAAATGATGTAACATTAAATTAACTACCACACCTAAAACAGAACACTTTTTGTTCAACCATCTTACACACAATACAGGATTTAGAACTGCAAGCTTTAACAGCTCATACATAAATATGCTTTTTATTCTGTTTATCTTCATTAACCTCCTGAACCTTTGTGAGCTATTGCTCAGTGGCCTTGGAATAGGATATAACTTTCTCCATTTTGGGGTCCCCCTTTACCCATAACGTTTCATGAATTTTTCGGCAGTTAGTATTCACCATAGCTGATCATGTATCATTTCATTGGTCAACGCCCCAAAGTTACAAGAATTAGCTAAACTTCTTAATACTGTCAGAAACTTGTCAAAAGTTTCAAATAGTCTTTGAGCCCTGGTGTAGGAGTGATACCTTTCAAGAGTCACAGTGGGTTTTGACCTCTGTTCAAGCCTCTCAAGGGGTTATCAAATTCACTTACATCTCCCTCACCTGGTAAAGGGATGACTCATGGTAAGGTACTAAAGATAACGGATCCCTCTAGACTCAAACAGTGTAGTAAGATACATTGTTTTTTCTCTATGGGTGTTCTATCAGCATCTATAGCAGTTAAATAATTAAAGAACTCCTGTCTCCATCTTTTCCACAGTACTGGTGGATCACCTTTTTATTGAAGGAACATCTGTGGTGGCTCAAATTGTAATTGCATAAGGTAGTGTATAAGAATAGGAAAGAAGCATTCTGCAAATGGCCTATCATGAAAATACAACAATCCGATGATCATAGCAGTGAGAGTAACAAAAGTGGAAAAATTAAGCTCATAAATATTAGGTAGGTTTTCAAATTTAACACATATTGATGTCCGTTACAAATGACAAAGGAAAGAAATAGTGACCACATAAGCCATTGTATTATCAAAGAGGTCATCCCAAAATAAACTTTTGATGCACCTCGAGCAAAGGCATGGATAATAAGTGCATATTGAAAACTGATATGCACCTGTGTCCAGAGTTATGAAGTTGAAGGAATCCTTGCATAATAACCAAATAATAACCTAACAATAACCTAAAGAAGGAGGCACAGTATAACCAACTGAAAGGTGGGTCTTGCTGGTTAGTCTGAAAGATATCTCCTGTTCAGAGCACGGAAATCTATGTCAGATAATCACTTTCACACATAATAACTTTTTGACTTAGTAATATCCCACCAATTGGCCCTAAAAGAGGCAGGAATAGTCCAAGATGAATCCGGAAAATCATTTACTGGAAGCATTGTCTGATGGTTAAATAATAAATTATTATTGAAATCTTCTCCAATGATAATTATGGTGCAGGATGTTTAATGTGGACGCTCCCCATCAAAAGAACCAAATTGCACACAGCTAGCTCCTACAAGCCTGTATTCCTATGCTGCTGCCACCTTAGACAGCTACTTGATCAATATAGCATCTGGACATATCCCTCAGTCGTGAGCTTGGACCCTCAATGAACAACTGTATCGGCTGCCCATGCTCTTGACCCACCCCAGTAAAGTTTCAATCCAAAATAATACATCTCAAAGCACTTCCACTTTAATGACAATCTGTCACCCAGAGTACACTTCCCAAGGCTATAATGACGTATTGAATCAAGGAAACATTGTTAAACTTCAGGCCTCTCACCCAACCTCTGCCATTTAAACTCTAGCAACATCGTGGCCATACAGTTCATCCCTTCACAGTAGTGACTTGGTCCACTCAATCAGCAGTCAAATGAATGTGTACAAATCATAACATTTTTGAAGAGTGGTACACACTGATAACTCTTCTGACAAAGCTCCGATACCCGACAGCTCTTATTCAGAAGGAATCTGAGCATGTTCATTGTCAGACCCCCCTCAAACAGGGTACAACCCAAATTGTCAGCGCAGCTGTTAAACCGTAAAGAACACCATCTCTTCTGAGAAACGCAATTGACACCTCCATCCAAGAGCCGTCATCAATTCACAATCACTGATAATTTCTACTCACACTCAATCAGGGATACCTTGCAAGTTCGCTATTCCACCTTCAGAAAAACCTCAAGAGTATTGGGAGGGCTTGCTGACACCTTGACTGGATCCTCACCCAACTGACTTCCATTTAAAGACTGCACCACTTTAACGCCAAACGCGAGGAATGAGCCAAAATCTAAAAATCTACTTTTCTGGAATGTGGCAGTTCTTGGAAATCTTTTAACAGACTCCCATGCTATGTCCTTTTTAACATCCTATGATATTACATGTATCCAGGAATTGTGGTGTTATGTGGAAACCCAACTTGAAGGCTATTATGAGTCTTTCTCTCCTTCCTCTAGACAGTTCACCAAGGACCATTCAGTGGGCGATGTCCATTAATAGTCCTAAGTCGCACTGGGACTTTGCAGCCTGTGCATACGCCAATGGTCATCATGACTTTTTGTGTTGAAGTCAAAAATTGGAGCCACAATTCCACAAAGAGCAAACTATTCTTGTTAAGTGTGTACATTCATTTGACAGCCTCAGGGAAAAATCATAAAAGTAAAGGAGCTAAAGCTTTTCATCTCAGATATCAGGCTCAATCATTCCAAAACCCATCTCCTCTTACCAGAGATTTTAATCTAAATCTACTTCACAATCCTTTTCGAAGCCCCTTTGATGAAATAGTGGACTCTCGGTGGTTGATTCCATCGCAGGTAACAATTCCACAAAGATAAGATCCTACAGGACATACCCTATTAGCTGTCTTAGACGGGATGTCCCTGCGAGCACTGAATGGGCACTTCCCGGAAGATCAACCATCTCATTTTACACATTTTCCCCAAAAAGATCAGCTGTCTTAGATTACACCATTTGTTCAATTCCATTGATTAATGTAATTAAGTCTTTCTCTGTTATCTTATGCTGCGTCCTGCCCCGTTCCATCCCTGGTTCACAAAAGATCTTAAGATCATGAAAACATCTCTGGAAAAAATGATCAGTTCTCTGAAATCTGGATCCAATACTGTTTCCCTGGAGGAAATATACATCTTATGCAGTAGCTACAAAAACACAAATCTTACAAGAGAAACAGAGACCTGAGGAAGCACTTTAGATTGACGTTTTCCTGGCCCACCCAAGTACGAACTCAAAGAAGTTTTCGGAACATCATCAATCGCCTCAACAGAGAGACAGAAACTGTTAGATGGAAATGATGTCACTTCTGAAAATTCGACCACACATATTAGCACCCTTTAAAACCAAACCAGAAAGATCCAACCTGCAACTCAGCTATAGTGAGTCCAGTCTCTCACAGGGAAGGTCTGAGGCAACAGAAGTGCAAACCACTCAATACACATTAACCACCATGGCCAAAAGAATAGCAAGCCTGATTCAGAAAAGCAGGGACGATGGTGCCCCCCGTCCCAAATGGCAATCCGGCCTCAGTATATAAGGAGGATGCTGAGTTCTGGTCTGATTGATAGAAAATTGTTCAAAACTTGCCTTACTACTGATTCCATCCTTTTGTCTTGGCAAGGATCAATATTGCATCCCATCTATAAAAAGAGTCCAGTGACAAGCTCTGATAGCTATCGTCTTATTGCGCTCTTGGATGTTGAAGATTAATATTTTGCCTCTGTACTACTGGAAGATCTGGATGCATGGGCAAGTTAAAAAAACTTGATTTCTCTCACCCAAACTGGCTTTAGACCCATGTTGGGCACCACCGACATCCTGGTGATCATTAGGATGCTGGTGGCAAGGCACACAAGGAAAAAGCAGCTCTTTTTGTTGCTTTGTAGATTACAGCAAGGCTTTCAACCATAACAACAAAACTGGCAACTCTGACTGACAAATAAATGCACATTCCTATAATTTCCAATGTATATAATAAACAACTTCGGTGCTCATACACTAATGTACACTATTGCCAAAATGTACATACTGGAATCTCATAGAAAATCCAGTGGATACATAAGATTGCAAAAATAGCAGAGCACACCATATGTAACAAAAACACATTTGACTTATATCAAATTAAATCTAGATGAGAAACATGAGTAAATCCCGTATTTTTTGGAACATGTATCCAAAAGCAAAAAGGGTGTTCATTCTTCTATTTAAACAACCAAACTCACTTATTAGTACAAAACTAAAATTGTTTAATATACCCATATAGAGAATAAAGATAAAAAACAATACAAACATATGACATACATAATACAAATATACAAAAAATAAAGTACAATATAAACACATACATCGTGATGTATAAACAGTTCTCAAATATCTCAATTGCTTGGAAAAGGGCAAAATGATGTATATTTCGACCCCTTTGTAGTAGTGCTTCAGCCGACAGGTGTTTCGTCCACAGATGGACTTTTTCAAGGCTGATAAATCACAATGAGGAAACATCATATTAGTTACAACAATCCACACAGCAAATAATTTATCTCCACTTTTAGAATTCATTATTATGACCCATTCATATTACCAAAGGCCCTCAAAGGTGTGAATCCTAAGACAACACCGATGACCATAAGAAAAAGAACACCCAATATCCCATACCAAATTGAAACTACATAGTGCATAGTATGTGATTCAAATCCTAAAAAATCTTATAGCAAAACATGCAACCAAAATGTGTAAACAAAAGTGAGACTTAGGGGAAGCAAGACAATCATTTTGAGAGCAAACCTCCCATAGTATAATAATAAAAATAGATCCAGGAACATAAAGATGATTATAACCCAGAAGCCATGCACAGTGAATATTTTGTTTATTAAAACTAACCTTAATTTGTAAGTAGAAACCTGCAATAGACAAGAACATTCTTAGATCCAAAGCCATAACAGTGGCTGATATAATTCAAAGTGAGAACCAGGACAAATTCTACATACCAGTCTTTCACAGAGAGTCCACTAATTATATAATAGCACCATTATCTCGGCCAGATGGCGCTTATCAGTCTTTTCAATCAACCCGTTCACAATACGGTATGGACGCTGGCATATAGTAAGCTCAGCGTATACCTCTTGGGCGAAACCAACAATGAGACAATCCCTTTTGTATCTAAAAACACAAAATCACTTGTAAGTCTGATAGTGTCAGCCACAACTAGCATTTTAAGCTGCAAACACACTTTTACCTAATCCTTTTATTAGATTCCAAGACCACTTTTAACTTATCCCTTTCCAAAAAAGTCCAAACTGCATTATCAGCTGTAAACAAGACAAAACTGTTTTTTCTGTATCTAACAGCAATAAGCCTAATAGTGTCCACAGCGACTCCCATTTTGGACTACAAAAGTGCTTTTAACAAATTTATTTCTTAAATTCCAAAACAACTTATAACTTATTCCTTTAGAAAATATCCATGCTACATTATCTACTAGGAACAAAACAAAACATCTTTACTAAATCAAAACTATTGAATTATAACGAAAGTACCTGTATATAGTAGCCTGCGGGAAACCGAATCGCAGACGTTCATAAAACTGTGCATAAACGAATGATGTATCGTGGACTTATTTAAACAGAGAAGTACTTTTTCACTATACGGTTAAATTACCCAATGGCGTTGCCCTTGTTAACAAATGCAAATGGCAGCGGCCATGTTGTTAGTTTGGGCGAAGTCAAGAAATTACCCACCACCACCATCAACAAAACAATGTTAGTCTTACTAAAGGCAAAACCGGCGGCCATTTTAACAGTATCACGTAATGCATTACCATCAATACCAGTATAGCCATTATAATAGCACTTACCCTGCATATCACGACGAAAAATCTAATCAATGTTGTGTAATTATTTACACCAGTTAGAACAATAGTAATCAAACATCAAAATTCGTCTTAACACCAAGTTATTGAATGGTGCATATTATCCTTACAGAGTGTTAGTAGACAAACATACATACTGGTCAGGTTCATTAGATGATTGTTATATAATTATCCAATAGTGAAACATGCAGTTAATATAAATGGTGAGCAAAAATGTCCATATATCCCGTAGATGGAAAAAAGTTGTTTGCAAATACTCCCAATTACTTGAATATGGCATATTTCAATATGTAAACAATACATGTATTTACAAAAAAATGGTACAGTTCATCGCCCAAATTAATTCCGAATTCTATAGCTCTCAGTCTGAATATCCATTTTGCTTCATTTCTCCTTAGTTCCAGGGTTCTATTGCCACCCCTGGGATTAGCAGAAGTCTGACTAATACCCATAAATTTTATAACTGGGAACTAAGAGGAAGGATGCATTTTTGCCATATGTCGTACCACCGGGGATGTCACATCATTATTCCTTAGTGAGCGTATATGCTCCTGAATTCGCTCCTTAAGGGACCTGATAGTACTGCCCACAAGGCTTTCAACCATGTCAACCACCAGCTGCTCTTGTCAAAGCTCAAAGCTAGAGATATCCCTAAAGCATTACTTTGTGGCATTCAACCACTTTATTCTGACACTTGGGCCAGAGTAAAACCCGGAAATAACTCAGCAGTCTATGACAAGATAAAAACTGAACAAGGGGTAAAACAAAGGTGCATCATGTGTGTAGGAAAGTACCATCTTGCCTGGCATGTTACCCCCATTTTTCACTGTATATATGTTGTTTTAGTTGTATGTGTCACTGGGACCCTGGTAACCCAGGGCCCCAGTGCTCATAAGTGTGCCTGAATGTATTACCTGTGTAGTGACTAACTGTCTCACTGAGGCTCTGCTAATCAGAACCTCAGTGGTTATGCTCTCTCATTTCTTTCCAAATTGTCACTGACAGGCTAGTGACCATTTTTACCAATTTACATTGGCTTACTGGAACACCCTTATAATTCCCTAGTATATGGTACTGAGGTACCCAGGGTATTGGGGTTCCAGGAGATCCCTATGGGCTGCAGCATTTCTTTTGCCACCCATAGGGAGCTCTGACAATTCTTACACAGGCCTGCCACTGCAGCCTGAGTGAAATAACGTCCACGTTATTTCACAGCCATTTTACACTGCACTTAAGTAACTTATAAGTCACCTATATGTCTAACCTTTACCTGGTAAAGGTTAGGTGCAAAGTTACTTAGTGTGAGGGCACCCTGGCACTAGCCAAGGTGCCCCCACATTGTTCAGAGCCAATTCACTGAACTTTGTGAGTGCGGGGACACCATTACACGCGTGCACTACATATAGGTCACTACCTATATGTAGCTTCACCATGGTAACTCCGAATATGGCCATGTAACATGTCTATGATCATGGAATTGCCCCCTCTATGCCATCCTGGCATTGTTGGTACAATTCCATGATCCCAGTGGTCTGTAGCACAGACCCTGGTACTGCCAGACTGCCCTTCCTGGGGTTTCTCTGCAGCTGCTGCTGCTGCCAACCCCTCAGACAGGCAGCTGCCCTCCTGGGGTCCAGCCAGGCCTGGCCCAGGATGGCAGAACAAAGAACTTCCTCTGAGAGAGGGTGTGACACCCTCTCCCTTTGGAAAATGGTGTGAAGGCAGGGGAGGAGTAGCCTCCCCCAGCCTCTGGAAATGCTTTGTTGGGCACAGATGTGCCCAATTCTGCATAAGCCAGTCTACACCGGTTCAGGGACCCCTTAGCCCCTGCTCTGGCGCGAAACTGGACAAAGGAAAGGGGAGTGACCACTCCCCTGACCTGCACCTCCCCTGGGAGGTGTCCAGAGCTCCTCCAGTGTGCTCCAGACCTCTGCCATCTTGGAAACAGAGGTGCTGCTGGCACACTGGACTGCTCTGAGTGGCCAGTGCCACCAGGTGACGTCAGAGACTCCTTATGATAGGCTCCTTCAGGTGTTAGTAGCCTTTCCTCTCTCCTAGGTAGCCAAACCCTCTTTTCTGGCTATTTAGGGTCTCTGTCTCTGGGGAAACTTTAGATAACGAATGCATGAGCTCAGCCGAGTTCCTCTGCATCTCCCTCTTCACCTTCTGATAAGGAATCGACCGCTGACCGCGCTGGAAGCCTGCAAACCTGCAACATAGTAGCAAAGACAACTACTGCAACTCTGTAACGCTGATCCTGCCGCCTTCTCGACTGTTTTCCTGCTTGTGCATGCTGTGGGGGTAGTCTGCCTCCTCTCTGCACCAGAAGCTCCGAAGAAATCTCCCGTGGGTCGACGGAATCTTCCCCCTGCAACCGCAGGCACCAAAAAGCTGCATTACCGGTCCCTTGGGTCTCCTCTCAGCACGACGAGCGAGGTCCCTCGAATCCAGCGACATGGTCCAAGTGACCCCCACAGTCCAGTGACTCTTCAGCCCAAGTTTGGTGGAGGTAAGTCCTTGCCTCACCTCGCTGGGCTGCATTGCTGGGAACCGCGACTTTGCAAGCTTCTCCGGCCCCTGTGCACTTCCGGCGGAAATCCTTCGTGCACAGCCAAGCCTGGGTCCACGGCACTCTAACCTGCATTGCACGACTTTCTAAGTTGGTCTCCGGCGACGTGGGACTCCTTTGTGCAACTTCGGCGAGCACCGTTTCACGCATCCTTGTAGTGCCTGTTTCTGGCACTTCTCTGGATGCTACCTGCTTCAGTGAGGGCTCTTTGTCTTGCGCGACGTCCCCTCTCTCTGCAGGTCCAATTTGCGACCTCCTGGTCCCTCCTGGGCCCCAGCAGCATCCAAAAACGCCAAACGCACGATTTGCGTATAGCAAGGCTTGTTGGCGTCCATCCGGCGGGAAAACACTTCTGCACGACTCTCCAAGGCGTGGGGGATCCATCCTCCAAAGGAGAAGTCTCTAGCCCTTGTCGTTCCTGCAGTATTCACAGTTCTTCAGCCTAGTAAGAGCTTCTTTGCACCAACCGCTGGCATTTCTTGGGCATCTGCCCATCTCCGAGCTGCTTGTGACTTTTGGACTTGGTCCCCTTGCTCCACAGGTACCCTCAGTCAGGAATCCATCGTTGTTGCATTGCTGATTTGTGTTTTCCTTGCATTTTCCCTCTAACACGACTATTTTGTCCTTAGGGGAACTTTGGTGCACTTTGCACTCACTTTTCAGGGTCTTGGGGAGGGTTATTTTTCTAACTCTCACTATTTTCTAATAGTCCCAGCGACCCTCTACAAGGTCACATAGGTTTGGGGTCCATTCGTGGTTCGCATTCCACTTCTGGAGTATATGGTTTGTGTTGCCCCTATCCCTATGTTTCCCCATTGCATCCTATTGTAACTATACATTGTTTGCACTGTTTTCTAAGACTATACTGCATATTTTTGCTATTGTGTATATATATCTTGTGTATATTTCCTATCCTCTCACTGAGGGTACACTCTAAGATACTTTGGCATATTGTCATAAAAATAAAGTACCTTTATTTTTAGTATAACTGTGTATTGTGTTTTCTTATGATATTGTGCATATGACACTAAGTGGTACTGTAGTAGCTTCACACGTCTCCTAGTTCAGCCTAAGCTGCTCTGCTAAGCTACCATTTTCTATCAGCCTAAGCTGCTAGACACCCTATACACTAATAAGGGATAACTGGGCCTGGTGCAAGGTGCAAGTACCCCTTGGTACTCACTACAAGCCAGTCCAGCCTCCTACATTGGTTGTGCAGCGGTGGGATAAGTGCTTTGAGACTACTTACCACTCTTGTCATTGTACTTTTCATAAGAGAAAAATATACAAAACAAGGTCAGTGTATATACAGATAGCCAAAAAGTTTTGCATTTCCTCTTTTCACTCTTTTCTAAGTGCTGAAAAGTACTTCTAAACTTTCAAAAAGTTCTTAAAAGTTTAAAAAGTTTTTTTCTGTCTTTCCAAAAAGTTCTGAAAACTTTTTTCTCTTTATCTATCACTTTAACTCTCTCTAAAAAATGTCTGGCACAGGCCAAAAAGTTGAACTGTCCAAACTTGCATATGATCACCTTAGCTGGAAAGGAGCAAGGAGTCTCTGCATAGAGAGAGGTTTGAGTGTAGGGAAGAATCCTTCTTTAGAACTGTTAATTAATATGCTTAGAGTACAGGATAAGGCCATAAGTGCCCAATCTGTAGAAAAAGTAGCTAATGGTTCTCAATCTGATCCAGGGACTCCCCCAGGAAAAGGTTCAGGAAAGAAACTTCTCAGCCTCCCCATTACTAGACAGTCTAGCATAGTTGGTACAGAGGTTGAATCACATCATACTGATGATGTGCTCTCACATTATGCTGGTAGCCAAGTTGTTAGGGTGCCCTTGGTAAGGGACAGGTCTCCTTCTGTTCATTCCCATCATACCTCTGTATCTAGAAATGTCCCTCCCACCCACCCTGATGACAGATTGTTAGAAAGGGAGCTCAATAGATTGAGAGTGGAGCAAACCAGACTGAAGCTCAAGAAGCAACAGCTGGATTTGGATAGACAGTCTTTAGAAATAGAGAGGGAAAGACAGAAGATGGGTTTAGATACCCATGGTGGCAGCAGCAGTGTTCCCCATAGTCATCCTGCAAAAGAGCATGATTCCAGGAATCTGCATAAGATAGTTCCCCCTTACAAGGAGGGGGATGACATTAACAAGTGGTTTGCTGCACTTGAGAGGGCCTGTGCTGTACAGGATGTCCCTCAAAAGCAGTGGGCTGCTATCCTATGGCTATCATTTACTGGAAAAGGTAGGGATAGGCTCCTTACTGTAAAAGAAAATGATGCTAACAATTTCCAAGTTCTTAAGAATGCACTCCTGGATGGTTATGGCTTAACCACTGAACAGTACAGGATAAAGTTCAGAGATACCAAAAAGGAGTCTTCACAAGACTGGGTTGATTTCATTGACCAGGCAGTGAAGGCCTTGGAGGGGTGGTTACATGGCAGTAAAGTTACTGATTATGACAGCCTGTATAACTTGATCCTGAGAGAGCATATTCTTAATAATTGTGTGTCTGATTTGTTGCACCAGTACTTGGTGGACTCTGATCTGACCTCTCCCCAAGAATTGGGAAAGAAGGCAGACAAATGGGTCAGAACAAGAGTGAACAGAAAAGTTCATACAGGGGGTGACAAAGATGGCAACAAAAAGAAGGATGGTAAGTCTTCTGACAAGGGTGGGGACAAATCTAAAAATGAGTCTTCATCAGGCCCACAAAAACACTCTGGTGGGGGTGGTGGGCCCAAATCCTCCTTTAATCAGAACAAGGAAAAGAAACCATGGTGCTATTTATGTAAGATAAAAGGCCATTGGACAACAGATCCCAGTTGTCCAAAGAAAGGCACCACAGCTCCTACCACTACAACCCCTACTGCTACACCTAGTGTCCCTACTAATAGCAGTGGTGGTGGGAGCAAACCTACTAATAGCCAATCCAAGGGAGTAGCTGGGCTCACTTTTGGTAATTTAGTTGGGGTTTTTCTAATTAGGGAGACCACAGAGGCTACTTTAGTCTCTGAAGGGGCTATTGACTTAGCCACTTTGGTTGCTTGCCCCCATAACTTGGAGAAGTACAAGCAACTAACCCTAATAAATGGTGTTGAGGTCCAGGCCTACAGGGACACAGGTGCCAGTGTCACAATGGTGATTGAGAAACTGGTGCACCCTGAACAACACATACTTGGACACCAGTACCAAGTAACCGATGCTCACAACATAACACAAAGCCACCCCATGGCTGTTGTAAATCTCAACTGGGGGGGGTATCTGGTCCAAAGAAAGTTGTGGTAGCTTCAGATTTACCTGTAGACTGTCTATTAGGGAACGATTTGGAGACATCAGCTTGGTCAGATGTGGAGTTGGAGGCCCATGCAGCAATGCTGGGCATCCCAGGGCATATTTTTGCTTTGACAAGGGCTCAGGCCAAAAAGCAAAAAGGACAGGGAAGCTTGGATCCTGGAACAATGGACCAAGTGCTCCCTAAAGCTAGGGCTAGTAGAAGCAAACCACTTCCTACTATCCCTCCCTCTACAGTGAATTCTACTTCTGAGGAAGAAGAATTCCCTCCCTGTGCAGAACCTACACCAGAGGAGCTGGAAGCAGACACTGCTGAGCTTTTGGGTGAAGGGGGGCCTGCCAGAGAGGAGCTGAGTGTGGCACAGCAAACCTGTCCCACATTAGAGGGTCTCAGACAGCAAGCTGTCAAACAGGCTAATGGGGATGTCAGTGACTCACACAGAGTTTACTGGGAGGACAACCTCTTGTACGCTGAGCATAGGGATCCTAAACCTGGAGCTGCCAGGAGATTAGTGATTCCTCAGGAGTACAGAAAGTTCCTCCTAACACTGGCACATGACATTCCCTTAGCTGGGCACCTGGGTCAAATGAAAACTTGGGACAGATTGGTACCACTGTTTCATTGGCCTAGGATGTCTGAGGATACAAAAGAATTTTGTAAGTCCTGTGAAACCTGTCAAGCCAGTGGCAAGACAGGTGGCACTCCAAAGGCACCCCTTATCCCACTGCCTGTGGTTGGGGTTCCCTTTGAAAGGGTAGGGGTTGACATAGTTGGCCCCCTTGACCCTCCTACTGCTTCAGGCAATAGGTTTATCTTGGTGGTAGTGGACCATGCCACAAGATATCCTGAAGCGATTCCTTTAAGGACCACTACAGCTCCTGCAGTGGCAAAGGCCCTCCTGGGAATATTTTCCAGGGTGGGCTTCCCAAAGGAAGTAGTATCAGACAGGGGAAGCAATTTCATGTCTGCATACTTAAAGGCCATGTGGAAGGAGTGTGGTGTAACTTACAAGTTCACAACACCATATCATCCACAAACAAATGGACTGGTGGAGAGATTTAATAAAACTCTCAAAGGCATGATTATGGGACTCCCTGAAAAACTCCGCAGGAGATGGGATATCCTTCTACCATGCCTCCTTTTTGCCTACAGGGAGGTACCCCAGAAAGGAGTGGGCTTCAGCCCCTTTGAACTTCTTTTTGGACACCCTGTTAGGGGTCCACTCACACTTGTAAAGGAGGGTTGGGAACAACCTTTAAAAGCTCCTAAGCAGGATATTGTGGATTATGTACTTGGCCTCAGATCAGGGATGGCTGAGTACATGAAAAAGGCCAGTAAAAACCTTCAGGCCAGCCAAGAGCTCCAGAAGCAATGGCATGATCAGAAGGCTGTTTTGGTTCAGTACCAACCAGGGCAGAAAGTGTGGGTCTTGGAGCCTGTGGCCCCAAGAGCACTCCAAGATAAATGGAGTGGACCCCACACAATTGTTGAAAAGAAGGGTGAAGTCACCTACTTGGTTGACTTAGGCACTGCCAGGAGTCCCCTTAGGGTGCTCCATGTCAACCGCCTGAAACCCTACTATGACAGGGCTGATCTCACCCTGCTCATGGCAACAGATGAGGGACAGGAAGAAGACAGTGATCCTCTAACTGATCTCTTCTCTTCCACAGAACAAGATGTTCTTGTGGAAGGTGTAGTTTTGGCTGATTGTCTTACTGCTGAGCAGAAAGATAATTGCATAAATCTCCTAGGACAATTTTCAGAACTCTTCTCCATTGTGCCAGGCACCACTTCTTGGTGTGAGCACACTATAGATACTGGAGACAGTTTACCTGTCAAAAGTAAGATCTATAGGCAGCCTGACCATGTCAGGGACTGCATAAAGCAAGAAGTTCAGAAGATGTTGGAACTAGGAGTGGTTGAGCACTCCGACAGTCCATGGGCTTCTCCTGTGGTACTGGTACCAAAACCCAATTCTAAAGATGGAAAGAAGGAAATGAGGTTTTGTGTAGACTATAGAGGTCTCAACTTGGTAACCAAAACTGATGCTCACCCTATACCCAGGGCAGATGAGCTAATAGATACACTGGCATCTGCCAAGTATCTAAGCACTTTTGATTTGACTGCAGGGTATTGGCAGATCAAATTGTCAGAAGATGCTAAATCTAAGACTGCATTTTCTACCATTGGAGGACATTACCAGTTTACTGTAATGCCTTTTGGTTTGAAAAATGCACCTGCCACTTTTCAGAGGTTGGTGAACACAGTCCTGCAAGGGCTGGAAGCTTTCAGTGCAGCATATTTGGATGATATAGCTGTCTTTAGCTCCAGCTGGGATGATCACCTGGTCCACCTATGGAAAGTTTTGGAGGCCCTGCAAAAGGCAGGCCTCACTATCAAGGCTTCAAAGTGCCAGATAGGGCAGGGTAAGGTGGTTTATCTGGGACACCTTGTTGGTGGGGAACAGATTGCACCACTTCAGGGGAAAATCCAAACTATTATTGATTGGGTTCCCCCTACCACTCAGACTCAGGTGAGAGCCTTCCTAGGCCTCACTGGGTATTACAGGAGGTTCATTAAGAACTATGGCTCCATTGCAGCCCCTCTTAATGACCTCACATCCAAGAAAATGCCTAAAAAGGTATTATGGACAGCAAACTGTCAGAAAGCTTTTGAGGAGCTGAAGCAGGCCATGTGCTCTGCACCTGTCCTGAAAAGCCCTTGTTACTCTAACAAATTCTATGTCCAAACTGATGCATCTGAATTAGGAGTAGGGGCAGTCCTATCACAACTTAATTCTGAGGGCCAGGATCAACCTGTTGCTTTTATTAGTAGAAGGTTGACCCCTAGAGAAAAGCGTTGGTCTGCCATTGAGAGGGAGGCCTTTGCTGTGGTCTGGGCTCTGAAGAAGTTGAGGCCATACCTGTTTGGCACTCACTTCATTGTTCAGACAGACCACAAACCTCTACTTTGGCTAAAACAAATGAAAGGTGAAAATCCTAAATTGTTGAGGTGGTCCATATCCCTACAGGGAATGGACTATACAGTGGAACATAGACCTGGGAGTAGCCACTCCAATGCAGATGGACTCTCCAGCTATTTCCACTTAAACAATGAAGACTCATCAGGTAATGGCTAGTCTTATTGTCCTTCGTTTGGGGGGGGGTTGTGTAGGAAAGTACCATCTTGCCTGGCATGTTACCCCCATTTTTCACTGTATATATGTTGTTTTAGTTGTATGTGTCACTGGGACCCTGGTAACCCAGGGCCCCAGTGCTCATAAGTGTGCCTGAATGTATTACCTGTGTAGTGACTAACTGTCTCACTGAGGCTCTGCTAATCAGAACCTCAGTGGTTATGCTCTCTCATTTCTTTCCAAATTGTCACTGACAGGCTAGTGACCATTTTTACCAATTTACATTGGCTTACTGGAACACCCTTATAATTCCCTAGTATATGGTACTGAGGTACCCAGGGTATTGGGGTTCCAGGAGATCCCTATGGGCTGCAGCATTTCTTTTGCCACCCATAGGGAGCTCTGACAATTCTTACACAGGCCTGCCACTGCAGCCTGAGTGAAATAACGTCCACGTTATTTCACAGCCATTTTACACTGCACTTAAGTAACTTATAAGTCACCTATATGTCTAACCTTTACCTGGTAAAGGTTAGGTGCAAAGTTACTTAGTGTGAGGGCACCCTGGCACTAGCCAAGGTGCCCCCACATTGTTCAGAGCCAATTCACTGAACTTTGTGAGTGCGGGGACACCATTACACGCGTGCACTACATATAGGTCACTACCTATATGTAGCTTCACCATGGTAACTCCGAATATGGCCATGTAACATGTCTATGATCATGGAATTGCCCCCTCTATGCCATCCTGGCATTGTTGGTACAATTCCATGATCCCAGTGGTCTGTAGCACAGACCCTGGTACTGCCAGACTGCCCTTCCTGGGGTTTCTCTGCAGCTGCTGCTGCTGCCAACCCCTCAGACAGGCAGCTGCCCTCCTGGGGTCCAGCCAGGCCTGGCCCAGGATGGCAGAACAAAGAACTTCCTCTGAGAGAGGGTGTGACACCCTCTCCCTTTGGAAAATGGTGTGAAGGCAGGGGAGGAGTAGCCTCCCCCAGCCTCTGGAAATGCTTTGTTGGGCACAGATGTGCCCAATTCTGCATAAGCCAGTCTACACCGGTTCAGGGACCCCTTAGCCCCTGCTCTGGCGCGAAACTGGACAAAGGAAAGGGGAGTGACCACTCCCCTGACCTGCACCTCCCCTGGGAGGTGTCCAGAGCTCCTCCAGTGTGCTCCAGACCTCTGCCATCTTGGAAACAGAGGTGCTGCTGGCACACTGGACTGCTCTGAGTGGCCAGTGCCACCAGGTGACGTCAGAGACTCCTTGTGATAGGCTCCTTCAGGTGTTAGTAGCCTTTCCTCTCTCCTAGGTAGCCAAACCCTCTTTTCTGGCTATTTAGGGTCTCTGTCTCTGGGGAAACTTTAGATAACGAATGCATGAGCTCAGCCGAGTTCCTCTGCATCTCCCTCTTCACCTTCTGATAAGGAATCGACCGCTGACCGCGCTGTAAGCCTGCAAACCTGCAACATAGTAGCAAAGACGACTACTGCAACTCTGTAACGCTGATCCTGCCGCCTTCTCGACTGTTTTCCTGCTTGTGCATGCTGTGGGGGTAGTCTGCCTCCTCTCTGCACCAGAAGCTCCGAAGAAATCTCCAGTGGGTCGACGGAATCTTCCCCCTGCAACCGCAGGCACCAAAAAGCTGCATTACCGGTCCCTTGGGTCTCCTCTCAGCACGACGAGCGAGGTCCCTCGAATCCAGCGACACCGTCCAAGTGACCCCCACAGTCCAGTGACTCTTCAGCCCAAGTTTGGTGGAGGTAAGTCCTTGCCTCACCTTGCTGGGCTGCATTGCTGGGAACTGCGACTTTGCAAGCTTCTCCGGCCCCTGTGCACTTCCGGTGGAAATCCTTCGTGCACAGCCAAGCCTGGGTCCACGGCACTCTAACCTGCATTGCACGACTTTCTAAGTTGGTCTCCGGCGACGTGGGACTCCTTTGTGCAACTTCGGCGAGCACCGTTTCACGCATCCTCGTAGTGCCTGTTTCTGGCACTTCTCTGGGTGATACCTGCTTCAGTGAGGGCTCTTTGTCTTGCTCGACGTCCCCTCTCTCTGCAGGTCCAATTTGCGACCTCCTGGTCCCTCCTGGGCTCCAGCAGCGTCCAAAAACGCTAAACGCACGATTTGCATGTAGCAAGGCTTGTTGGCGTCCATCCGGCGGGAAAACACTTCTGCACGACTCTCCAAGGCGTGGGGGATCCATCCTCCAAAGGGGAAGTCTCTAGCCCTTGTCGTTCCTGCAGTATTCACAGTTCTTCAGCCTAGTAAGAGCTTCTTTGCACCAACCGCTGGCATTTCTTGGGCATCTGCCCATCTCCGAGCTGCTTGTGACTTTTGGACTTGGTCCCCTTGCTCCACAGGTACCCTCAGTCAGGAATCCATCGTTGTTGCATTGCTGATTTGTGTTTTCCTTGCATTTTCCCTCTAACACGACTATTTTGTCCTTAGGGGAACTTTGGTGCACTTTGCACTCACTTTTCAGGGTCTTGGGGAGGGTTATTTTTCTAACTCTCACTATTTTCTAATAGTCCCAGCGACCCTCTACAAGGTCACATAGGTTTGGGGTCCATTCGTGGTTCGCATTCCACTTCTGGAGTATATGGTTTGTGTTGCCCCTATCCCTATGTTTCCCCATTGCATCCTATTGTAACTATACATTGTTTGCACTGTTTTCTAAGACTATACTGCATATTTTTGCTATTGTGTATATATATCTTGTGTATATTTCCTATCCTCTCACTGAGGGTACACTCTAAGATACTTTGGCATATTGTCATAAAAATAAAGTACCTTTATTTTTAGTATAACTGTGTATTGTGTTTTCTTATGATATTGTGCATATGACACTAAGTGGTACTGTAGTAGCTTCACACGTCTCCTAGTTCAGCCTAAGCTGCTCTGCTAAGCTACCATTTTCTATCAGCCTAAGCTGCTAGACACCCTATACACTAATAAGGGATAACTGGGCCTGGTGCAAGGTGCAAGTACCCCTTGGTACTCACTACAAGCCAGTCCAGCCTCCTACAATGTGTGATTTGGTACCTGTGCTGTATTCCGTAATCAGTGATGCACCAAAACTGGCTATTACCTCATTGCTCTATGCAGATGATGTAGTCCTCTTAAGTCAAACGGGGATGGGGTTTCAAAGGCTGATCAATGTATTACACCAGCATAGCAGCTCAAATAGAATGACGGTAAATATAGAAAAAACAAACATTGTGATATTGGACTGTGAGAGGAAAAAACTGGCACCTGGCACTTGAATAACAGCCACCTGAATGTATCAAACAAATACAAATATGTAGGATGCTGGCTGGGCAACAAAGGAGGCCAGTTAGTCCATCTGAATTAACTAAAACCCAAGTCTGCTTCCTTACAATTTGCCTTTCAAACCATTCTCAAACTCACAAAACAGCCTAACCTTGAGCCTCTGCTGAAGATAATGAAAATCCCCCACATTGGGGTATGGCACAGGAGCTTTCCCTGGGAAACTGGGCGCTTTCTTGATTAACGCTCTGAGTGCTATCTTTAGATTACTTTTTAAGCTCCCTCATCACACATCACCAGCCCAGATCAGGCTAGAATTTATGCTGAGGATTCAACTTCTAGGGCAGAAAGCCAGTCTCCTCAAATATATGCACTCAACATATAAATCTCCCCCATCAGTTGTTAAAAATAGCTCTAAACAAAGTGATTCATAAGGAATCTTTCATATTGGATCATCAGACCCTTACAAGCAGAAAACATGCAGATCTTGGGCCCGATTCACAAAGGTAAACTTAGACCCAAAGTCTAAGTTTACCTAAGTTGGTCTAAGTTTAGACCTAAAGTCTAAATTTACTCATAGTAAAGTTAGATTTTTGGTCTAACTTTAGACTAA
The DNA here is from genome assembly GCF_031143425.1 of Pleurodeles waltl. NCBI lineage: Eukaryota > Metazoa > Chordata > Amphibia > Caudata > Salamandridae > Pleurodeles > Pleurodeles waltl. The sequence goes on along the minus strand of NC_090444.1, from coordinate 1,144,834,259 downwards.
AAGTCTAAAGTTAGACCAAAAGTCTAAGTTTAGACCTATAGTCTAGCTTTACTCGTAGTAAAGTTAGACTTTTGGTCTAAGTTTAGACTTTTGGTCTATGTTTAGACTACAAGTCTAAACTTAGACCAAAAGTCTAACTTTACTACGAGTAAAGGTAGACTTTAGGTCTAAACTTAAGCTTTTGGTCTAAACTTAGACTTTTGGTCTAAGTTTATCTTTGTGAAGTAGAGCCCCTTGTTATTTGGAGCTATGTTAAAAGAGGAGTGCAAAAATACTTCACCAATTCATTCTCTTTGCACTACAAAGTTAAATTCTGCCTCATTCGTATAGATTGTTTTTCCTCATTAGATCTCCTTCCACTATGGGCGAGCCGTCCCAGCAGCAACAAATGCCGCTTCTGTGACTTGTACCAGGAGTCACCACTTCACCTGCTTTGTATATGTCCCATGTTAATCCATGACCGCAGATGGCTTCTTTGCCACTTTGTGATTAAACAAAGGACACAGACAATGTAGACTGACTACCTACTGAATGGTGCTCACCCACAAACAATTTCCATCCTGATAAAATTTTTCAACAGAGTGAACAAATTGTTAAGGAACTCACTCACACACTCAATTCCTCCAGGGTCTTAGGGACATGATACTGGAGTGCGCTAAAAGCATGAACTCTGCTCTTATGTCCCCAGAGTGTGTAAGTTCTAAATCACAAAGGAGGTCAGTGGCTTTTATGTGCGCTGCCTCAACATTTAGCTTCTGTAGCACACTCTCCCTGTTTCTGCCTAGTTTGTTAACGAGAAAACAGTATGGGCAGGCTGTTAGGTGAATTCTGTTAATACCATAAAAGGGTAATCCACGTCTTTTTATCACCACTTGCTGACCCTGTGTTGACTCTAGCGTATCCTGTCCTTCCATGCTCCCATTGCCTGGCATATGATGTTGGTAATGGTATTTTTAAGTACTGCTACTGTGATTATTCAATATTTTTTAACACATGGCACTTTATGACTTAGCTCTTTCAGTACAATTTCTGGCCTCCTTTCAACATCTGCCTCCAGACTGTAGTAATAGCAATAAAATGCTATCATGTTTGGTTCAAGTAGTCGCATACTTACTGTTGTGCCCAGAAGTGCTCACCACTACTGTCCGTTTCCCATGATTTGTGTTTTCCCTGTTTTCAAAGGATCTCTCTGTTTATGGCAAGACATTGGCAAATGTACACTTTAGCTTTGTTGTTCATGAATACTCTGTATCGTCAGTAATAGCATGTGGCACTTTATGAACAGACACTTTAGTTTAGTTTCCTGGTCCCTGACCAACTGTCCTTTATCTAAGTGAATTAATATTGATGAAATGCCATTGTGCCTAGCTCTAGAATCTTCAAATGAATAACAGCTACACAAGAATCATTGTTAGTAGATTGGTCTACTTGTGACTTTTGCTTCTTTTTCAACAGTATCTGTAATCTGTAATATGCATATTGAGTATGATTTAGATAGTTTTTTCAGCATTTGATGCAATGTTACTGCTAAATGTCCTGCCCTGATGTTTATGACATCATTGCTTTTAATGCACCGTCCTTACCTTTCAAATTACTATTTTATGCTGCTGCCAATTTAATGGACTTGATTGTTGAAATAAAGTATTTTAAATTGAATTTAAATTATGTACAAACATCTTATTTGATGCATGTGTTGAATACAGATTACAGTAAATAGTCAAAGAATCTGACCATTATTCAACTCAGAATATATCAGCCTGTACTTCACAGAATTGATGTGCAAATCACTTTCCACATGTTAATATGTGTCTATCTCAGTAAGAATTACACCATAAGGTGTGCTAGTGTATCACAGCAGCGACCACGCTTACCATGTGTGTGTGTGCACCACTAGAAGTAGTAGCAGAATAGAACTCTTGGTGAGGTTGAAGATTTAATGGCAGATACTCATGCAATAGAAGGTGCATTGATAATTGCCAGTGATTATACAGTGCTTGTGTACTGCAGAATGAAAACACAATACAATGTGCGTGTCGCAGAAGATGAACAGTTCATATGATGTGGTGCAATAAGATGGCTGACAGTCTCCACCGGATTCCTGAAGAGATTTGTAGTTGGCTCCACATCTGTGAGAATTGGGCCTCAGTTGTTGCTTAAAAATGGCAGAAGTAGATAACATAGATTGTACATCAGGAAAGTCTAAGTATTGACTCCTCTGTGAGAATTGGACTTTAGGGAGAAGAAAAGAAGTGTAATTAAAGAAAGGTATCTAGAACGATGAGATGCACCTATACAGCAAAGTTCTCTACAAAGTCATGAGTAGCGGTGGAGTCAGTGAAACAATGCTGCCAAGTGAATTGTTTAAAATGCTTTTATGCGGGTCTCTTATTAGCGTAGGTAGCCAAAGAAGCAGAATAATGCTGAGAACTAAATAGCAAAGACAAAGTCACAGTACCTTTGAACTAAATGTCGAATGACAACAGAGTCAATGTGACTTCAGTCAGCATGCTGTGAAGGATGGTTGGGTGTATTCAGTGAAGTAGATGTTGATGGATGGCACACATCAAGACACCTTCAAGGTTTCCACAACATAAGGTAAAGTGAAACACAGAAGTTTATTCAGGGAGAACACTAAACAGCATCATCCAACACATTCAACAACTGTCAAACCAACTGTCACCACAGAATCTTGACTGAAGGGATTGAATGTACTAATGGTGAACAAGGAACTGGGGCAGTGGAGAGTGAGGGATAGAAAGGGAAATCACTGTAGTATAACATTACATGTAACATATGTTTCACTAACTGCGTAATCATTTCTAAATGTCCTCCTCACTAACCCTGTCTCTATTTTCTCCTTCAATGCCTTTCTCCTGCCATCAGTTTGATCAAGATTTTTTACTGGCAAAAGCAAGCATGTTATGTTATTCCTATGAGCGTAAGCTGTGCCAAATGTTAGTGTAGGCTGAAAGAAACTTCCCACAATATCAATATTTCTTTTTTTAGCTATGTTACTCAAGTGTTTATTAATCGGAAAAAAAGAAAACACTAAATCAAAATTAGAGTAGCAATATTGTATGCACTCTTGATTATAATGCCCTGTTAGTAGAACACTGCAACTAATTCCATATGTTAATGGCAAACTATGATAAGTAATTCTTTCCTGCACTGATGAAGGAGTCTGCGTACAAACATAAAATTCTATCACATTCAGCATTTCAACATATTCATACAGCAAACAATAGAAAACATTAGAAGAAAGATCTCCTTGTGAGTTGTCTAGGTGCAAGTAGTTCTCATCTCTCTTAAATGTTTCTAACTTAGAAAGTGTAGTAGTCTCTGAAAAAGGTATATAATTTGTTTCAGCTTTATTATGAATGCAGATACTCACAATCAACAACAAACTTACCAGCACACATATAATTCCCAAACCAATACACATACATTTGCAACACCAATTGTTTTTAATGCAATTGTGATTGTTAACCATGGCCTGTAAAGAATCAGAAAGCGTAACAAAAAGAAAAATATTTAACACTGCAGCAAAAAATCAAAAACAAAAATAATCTTCAGTCTTCTTTGTGGTTATTTACAGCAGATTTCAGACTTTTCTCCAGCACTTTGTCAAAATCGGTTTAGCAGCTTGTCAAAATCAGTTTTCAAAGTCTCTTTCAGTAGATCATAGTCTATTGGCTAGTGATTATCAATTGTAGCATATAATGTCTATTTTGTTCAATTGGCAATGTAGTTTCATATTTCAGTTCACAAGTAATTTCAAGGACCAAAATATTGAGCTGGAAATTCATGATCAAAACAAAAAGACAAACATTCATGTTAGCACTCATCTGTTGTAAAATACGCCCATTCGGAACCTGAGTATCTTTGACTTGCAACTCTTTTTCTTTTTGATTTCCGATTTGCACTTATTTCTCCTTTACTCAGATCTTCATCTATATCTGTTCTTGTTGTTGTCTCTGGCTCCTCATTTATAGTTGACAGTACATATGGAACCCTTTCATTCATCTGCATTTTAGGACACTTGTCTTCTTTCACAGCTGTCTTTGACAGTATCGTTAGCAAAACTGGACTTAGGACTCTGCTTGATTCGGCAGGATTTTGACTTTGACTTGATGCACCTGTAGCATTATACAATTTAGGAGTCAAATCTGCATGATTTTGATTCAACTCAACTCCAGCTGCGGAGGGAGCGATTTGCTTCAACTGATCTTCGCGACCATCTGTGACAGTAAAATATAGTTTGAAATAACATATAATAAAGGGTTGTTTGAAAATCGTGTTAATAAATAAAAATGGGCAACTGACATGGTGGACACCATAAATAACATGCATATTATTATGAAAATAAATGTCTAATCAAGTGTATTTATGATTATTCACAATTTAATGTTCTGAAAAATGAATATTAATATATACTAAAAAGTTTACAAATTGTGAAATATTTTATTCTTCGTGTTTTAGATTTGGTTTTGAAAAGGCCTTACATTTTAGTAATTTTCCATAGGCAATGTTTTAAAATGTTAACGCTGCAAAAGATGTATCTCTAAGCATCCTGTGTGACTTGCACACTGTGGAAAAGTTATGTTCTTATGTTGTACCATTTGTCTGTCTTCTTGGCGAGATAATGCGTACCCAGGTACAATAGTCTTCAATGCTCATGTATAACCTGCAACAATTGTATTCTACTGCAGAAACTGGTGACTGCAGTTAGAGATGATGAGCGAATCGTGAATGCAGAAAATGAAGACAAAGATACTTCTGAAACGTGGAATAGTTTCAATTGGCTATGACCTAAACCAACCCAAAGATTAACCAATAGAAGCTCAGCTAGTTGCTTTCTAGGACTTTAATATAACAAAAGTAGGTGATGTAAATGCAGTTTTTCTCTGTTCTTGGCTGTTCTCAGTTGTCATTAGATTTTCCTTTACTCTGCTAATGTAATCAAGTGCTGGGTCCTTAGCTTTTGCAATTGACGGATCAGATACAATAAGGCCAAACATTACTGAACTGTTTCCTTATAATGCCATTGTCCAATATAGAAGACAAGAAGATGCTCAACTGATGAAGATATTGCTGTTTGCTGATCCATTTAGGAGAGATATAACCAAATGTGCGTTTGTATTTCTTTCAGATTTTTATGTTTCCTCTTTTTAGAAAACCCAACCACTATTTTTGATTAGCGTCATAGTCAGTTGTTTTCCAAATTAATTTTTGTCTTCTTTTCTTTTTGCATGAAGCCCAAACATGCTTATTGAATTAGAGTAATAGTTAAGGATGCCAGAATCTAAATTGACTGTTTCATATAAATTGATTGTAAACAAATTCACCTGTAATAACTAAATGTATTTTGTGTCTATCATTCATTTGTTATTTTTGTTATCCTGTATGGTGGTTCTTGACTGCTTAATGAAATATTCTGTCTAGATTAAGATTCTTTAGAAGATTTGGTCAGCGTGTGTTATCCTTGTACTTATATCATTTAGTCTTGCATTTGATTTACGTGATTTAAGCATTGTTCATCTAAAGGGCAATAAATATTTGAACTTTACTAAACTAGTATGGTGATTAATGGCCACATAGGTCATGGTGCGTATAAATTACCGACTCCAATATTGAAAGTGATGTTTATTGATTTCATCTTGTTGATGTTGATTGTTAGGATGGTATCTCACTCCTATCTGAGTCCAAAGATTTGTCTCAACCTCTAAGGGTAATTGATGGTTACCCTATACGTGTCACAATACAAATCGATTATCAAAAGAAATATAAGGCTGGACACGCCCACCATGGTGAACAAGGAATTGGGGCAGTGTAGAGTGAGGGGTTGAAGGGGAAATCACTGTAGTATAACATTACATGTAACAAATAAATATTGGTTTGTCATTACAGCCTGGATCTTGTACCCATGTGTGGTCTTTCTACTACTAACCATGCAGTTATAGAGGAAAGTAGAAGTGCTGAGTTCATATAGTGTGTGTTTATGCACTTTTTGAATATTTTTGTTGAGGTAGAAATGGCTTAGGAATCCCTGACTGGTATTAGACTCAATGGTGGAGCTCAGAGGGTTAAATTGTAAAATGTGCAACAGATGTCATGGCAAAATAGGCTCCCAGGATATTAAGGCATCAATTATCAAATTTTGGGACAAAAAAAGTGAACATTTGTGGCACACAAGTAGAAATTATACAAAAATTATGTGACACTTTATTTTACTACATGTCTTTCATTGATCATCCTTTTAGCACCAAACACAGGTAACATATTTTTGTAAGATCTATCAAAAGAGGAACAGCTATGCCAAGACATTATTTAAAGCATTTGTGCAGTCAGGTCTTCTATTGTGGCTTTCTTGTTCAAATTCTTCCAAGCAAACAATATCTAGACCAATATCCTGCTGCTAATTGTAGTGCTAAAACAGAAATGCATGGATGAATTTCTCTGTGAAAGAACAATGTCTGGCTGATAAAATACTTTTTTTTCAGATGTTGTTCCGTTCAGCGTCTGCAGAACTAATCACTTTGTTCTTGTTCCCAGTTGGCACCTGTGAATGAGCTGGTATATGGACAGCTATCCCACAGCCAAAAAAGGTTAGTGTCAATCACCCCCAAAATTGATGGATGAACTGCTTCTGAGCTTATATGTTTAAAGTAGAGGTGTAACTCCTTACACAGTAACTTTGCTCAGACTAGTGATGGCCAAATATGTACTCTTGTCCTAGTGTAGGACGTAGAGTCATGCTGGAATAAAGAGATCAATTTGCTTTAAGAATTAATTGGCTGGTTTGGAAACACTTATATACTCATTCACATTCTCAGGGGCATTTTCAAATGCTTTGGTGAGCTTAGCTGCTATCTGAATTTCTGTTAATTTTGTCTCTCTAGTAGTGTCAAGAAATGGTTGCAGTTACTCCAGAATGACTACTGATTTGTTTGTTTATATGGAGGTCCTACATATAATCATATACCTTTCATGCCACTGGTGCATGACTCTAGAATAGGACAACCAAACTTAAAATATATTGTCATTTTTCTGTCACAATGTTCAGTTGAATTTTAATGCAATTCTTGTTGTCGCTGGTGCTGTTCAGAATCCACTGCAGATTTTGAAGGGAATCAGGGGCAGACTTGCTAATTTCCACCTCAGACTTAACCTCTTCTGTGCCTTGGACGAGATGATCTCGTCCAAGGCTACAGTTCCCCTGTGCCTTGGACGAGATCATCTCGTCCATGGCACAGGGGAACTTGGGGGCGCGCTAGCGCGCCCCCCGTGCACCCCCCTCCCCCCCCCCAAGTCGGGGATGGAAGGGGAAGACCTTCCCCTTCCACCCCCGACCCCCCCCACCCCCCCTGTGACGTCAGCGCGCGCGCGCGCGCTGATGTGTCACAGGGGCCTCCCTCGTCGCGCTGGAAGCTCTGCTTCCAGCGCGATTGAAAAAGAAATGCAAAAGCATTTCTTTTTCAATCACTTGGGAGGCCCGGAGGGGCTTCAAAGGGAAGGAAAAGTATTTCCTTCCCTTTGAAGTCCCTCCGAGGGTTTCAAAAGCCGGATTGCTTGCAATCCGGTTTTTGAAACCCCACTAGACACCAGGGATTTTTTTTTTTTTCTTTGAAATTGACAAAAGGGAGCGACCCCTTGGGCAAGGGTCGCTCCCAGGGGGGGCATTTTTTTGAAAAATAATATTTTTTTTTTATTGAGGTGGGGAGCGACCCCTTAGGCAAGGGTCGTTCCCCTTGGGGGAAAATTATATTTTGGCCATTTCTGCCCCCCTTGGGGGCAGATTGGCCTATTTTGATGAGGCCAATCTGCCCCCAAGGGGGGTAGAAACCACTAGACACCAGGGATTTTTTTTTTTTTTTATGGTTATGGACAAAAGGGAGCGACCCCTTGGGCAAGGGTCGCTCCCAGGGGGGCATATTTTCGGGAAGGCCTTTTCTGCCCCCCCTGGGGGCAGATCGGCCTACTATTAGGCCGATCTGCCCCCAGGGGGGGCAGAAACCTCTAGGCACCAGGGACCTTTTTTTTTTTTTTTTTTTTCATTTTTTTTTTTTTTGGTGGGGAGTGACCCCTTAGGCAAGGGTCGCTCCCCTTGGGGGAAAATTATATTTTGCCCATTTCTGCCCCCCTTGGGCACGCAAAGGGAGCGACCACTTAGGCAAGGGTCGCTCCCTAGGGGGGAGGGGAATTTATTTTAGGCCATTTCTGCCCCCCCTGGGGGCAGATCGGCCTATTATTAGGCCGATCTGCCCCCAGGGGGGGAAGAAACCTCTAGGCGCCAGGGCAAATGTTTTTTTTTGTGTTTTTTTTTTTGGTTCTTTTTTTTTTTTTAGAGATGGGGAGCGACCCATCAGGCAAGGGTCGCTCCCCTGGGGGGCAAATTGTATTTAGACCATTTCTGCCCCCCTGGGGGCAGATTGGCCAATTTTAGGTCAATCTGCCCACAAGGGGGCAGAAACCACTAGGCACCGGGGATTTGTTTTTTGGCGCCAATGTCACGCAGGGGGAGCGACCCCGTAGGCAAGGGTCGCTCCCGGGGGGGGGGGGGGTGGGGGTTGGGGGGGGAAATTTATTTTAGGCCATTTCTGCCCCCCCGGGGGACAGATCGGCCTATTATTAGGCCGAACTGCCCCCGGGGGGGGGGGGGGGGGGCGAACACTCTAGGCACCAGGGCAATTTTTTTTTTGTGTTTTTTTTTTTTTGTTGTTTCTTTTTTTAGAGATGGGGAGCGACCCATCAGGCAAGGGTCGCTCCCCTGGGGGGGCAAATTGTATTTAGACCATTTCTGCCCCCCTGGGGGCAGATTGGCCAATTTTAGGTCAATCTGCCCCCAAGGGGGCAGAAACCACTAGGCACCGGGGATTTGTTTTTTGGCGCCAATGTCACGCAGGGGGAGCGACCCTGTAGGCAAGGGTCGCTCCCGGGGGGGGGGGGTGGGGGGGGCAAATTTATTTTAGGCCATTTCTGCCCCCCCCGGGGGACAGATCGGCCTATTATTAGGCCGAACTGCCCCCGGGGGGGGGGGGGGGCAGAACACTCTAGGCACCAGGGCAATTTTTTTTTTTGTGTTTTTTTTTTTTGTTGTTTCTTTTTTTAGAGATGGGGAGCGACCCATCAGGCAAGGGTCGCTCCCCTGGGGGGGCAAATTGTATTTAGACCATTTCTGCCCCCCTGGGGGCAGATTGGCCAATTTTAGGTCAATCTGCCCCCAAGGGGGCAGAAACCACTAGGCACCGGGGATTTGTTTTTTGGCGCCAATGTCACGCAGGGGGAGCGACCCTGTAGGCAAGGGTCGCTCCCGGGGGGGGGGGGGGTGGGGGGGGCAAATTTATTTTAGGCCATTTCTGCCCCCCCGGGGGACAGATCGGCCTATTATTAGGCCGAACTGCCCCCGGGGGGGGGGGGGGGCAGAACACTCTAGGCACCAGGGCAATTTTTTTTTTGTGTTTTTTTTTTTTGTTGTTTCTTTTTTTAGAGATGGGGAGCGACCCATCAGGCAAGGGTCGCTCCCCTGGGGGGGCAAATTGTATTTAGACCATTTCTGCCCCCCTGGGGGCAGATTTGTCAATTTTAGGTCAATCTGCCCCCAAGGGGACAGAAACCACTAGGCACCGGGGATTTGTTTTTTGGCGCCAATGTCACGCAGGGGGAGCGACCCCGTAGGCAAGGGTCGCTCCCGGGGGGGGGGGTGGGTGTTGGGGGGGCAAATTTATTTTAGGCCATTTCTGCCCCCCCGGGGGGCAGATCGGCCTATTATTAGGCCGATCTGCCCCCCGGGGGGGGGGGGGCAGAAACCTCTAGGCGCCAGGGGAATTTTTCATTTTTTTCTTTGTTTTTTTTTTTTTGAGATGGGGAGCGACCCATCAGGCAAAAGTCGCTCCCCTGAGGGACAAATTGTATTTAGGCCATTTCTGCCCCCCTTGGGGGCAGATTGGCTGATTTTAGGTCAACCTGCCCCCAAGGGGGCAGAAACCACTAGGCACCGGGGATTTGTTTTTTGGTGCCAATGTCACGCAGGGGGAGCGACCCCGTAGGCAAGGGTCGCTCCCGACGGGGGAGGGTGGGGGTTGGGGGGGCAAATTTATTTTAGGGCATTTCTGCCCCCCCCCCCCCCCCCCCCGGGGCCGGCTGAGCTACAGGCCAAACACCACAGGTAGGCACCTTGCAAAAAACACCTCTGTTTTCTGTGAAAAATATGTTGTGTCCACGTTGTGTTTTGGGCCATTTCCTTTTGTGGGCGCTAGGCCTACCCACAGAAGTGAGGTATCATTTTTATCGGGAGACTTGGGGGAACGCTGGGTAGAAGGAAATTTGTGGCTCCTCTCAGATTCCAGAACTTTCTGCCACAGAAATGTGAGTAACATGTGTATTTTTAGCCAAATTTTGAGGTTTGCAAAGGATTCTGGGTAACAGAACCTGGTCCGAGCCCCGCAAGTCACCCCTCCTTGGATTCCCCTAGGTCTCTAGTTTTCAGAAATGCACAGGTTTGGTAGGTTTCCCTAGGTGCCGGCTGAGCTAGAGGCCAAAATCTACAGGTAGGCACTTCGCAAAAAACACCTCTGTTTTTTTCCAAAATTTAGGATGTGTCCACGTTGCGCTTTGGGGTGTTTCCTGTCGCCGGCGCTAGGCCTACCCACGCAAGTGAGGTATCATTTTTATCGGGAGACTTGGGGGAACGCTGGGTGGAAGGAAATTTGTAGCTCCTCTCAGATTCCAGAACTTTCTGCCACAGAAATGTGAGGGACATGTGTTTTTTTAGCCAAATTTTGAGGTTTGCAAAGGATTCTGGGTAACAGAACCTGGTCCGAGCCCCGCAAGTCACCCCTCCTTGGATTCCCCTAGGTCTCTAGTTTTCAGAAATGCACAGGTTTGGTAGGTTTCCCTAGGTGCCGGCTGAGCTAGAGGCCAAAATCTACAGGTAGGCACTTCGCAAAAAACACCTCTGTTTTTTTCCAAAATTTAGGATGTGTCCACGTTGCGCTTTGGGGTGTTTCCTGTCGCCGGCGCTAGGCCTACCCACGCAAGTGAGGTATCATTTTTATCGGGAGACTTGGGGGAACGCTGGGTGGAAGGAAATTTGTAGCTCCTCTCAGATTCCAGAACTTTCTGCCACAGAAATTTGAGGGACAAGTGTTTTTTTTAGCCACATTTTGAGGTTTGCAAAGGATTCAGGGTAACAGAACCTGGTCCGAGCCACACAAGTCACCCCTCCTTGGATTCCCCTAGGTCTCTAGTTTTCAGAAATGTACAGGTTTGGTAGGTTTCCCTAGGTGGCGGCTGAGCTAGAGGCCAAAATCTCCAGGTAGTCACTTTGCTAAAAACAGCTCTGTTTTCTGTGATATGTCCACGTTGTGTTTTGGGGCATATCCTGTCGTGGGCGCTAGGCCTACCCACACAAGTGAGGTATCATTTTTATCGGGAGACGTGGGGGAACGCTGGGTGGAAGGAAATTTGTGGCTCCTCTCAGATTCCAGAACTTTCTGCCACAGAAATGTGAGGAACATGTGTTTTTTTAGCCAAATTTTGAGATTTGCAAAGGATTCTGGGTAACAGAACCTGGTCCGAGCCCCGCAAGTCACCCCTCCTTGGATTCCCCTAGGTCTCTAGTTTTCAGAAATGCACAGGTTTGGTAGGTTTCCCTAGGTGGCGGCTGAGCTAGAGGCCAAAATCTACAGGTAGTCACTTTGCTAAAAACAGCTCTGTTTTCTGTGATATGTCCACGTTGTGTTTTGGGGCATATCCTGTCGCGGGCGCTAGGCCTACCCACACAAGTGAGGTATCATTTTTATCGGGAGACGTGGGGGAACGCTGGGTGGAAGGAAATTTGTGGCTCCTCTCAGATTCCAGAACTTTCTGCCACAGAAATGTGAGGAACATGTGTTTTTTTAGCCAAATTTTGAGGTTTGCAAAGGATTCTGGGTAACAGAACCTGGTCCGAGCCCCGCAAGTCACCCCTCCTTGGATTCCCCTAGGTCTCTAGTTTTCAGAAATGCACAGGTTTGGTAGGTTTCCCTAGGTGGCGGCTGAGCTAGAGGCCAAAATCTACAGGTAGTCACTTTGCTAAAAACAGCTCTGTTTTCTGTGATATGTCCACGTTGTGTTTTGGGGCATATCCTGTCGCGGGCGCTAGGCCTACCCACACAAGTGAGGTATCATTTTTATCGGGAGACGTGGGGGAACGCTGGGTGGAAGGAAATTTGTGGCTCCTCTCAGATTCCAGAACTTTCTGCCACAGAAATGTGAGGAACATGTGTTTTTTTAGCCAAATTTTGAGATTTGCAAAGGATTCTGGGTAACAGAACCTGGTCCGAGCCCCGCAAGTCACCCCTCCTTGGATTCCCCTAGGTCTCTAGTTTTCAGAAATGCACAGGTTTGGTAGGTTTCCCTAGGTGGCGGCTGAGCTAGAGGCCAAAATCTACAGTTAGTCACTTTGCTAAAAACAGCTCTGTTTTCTGTGATATGTCCACGTTGTGTTTTGGGGCATATCCTGTCGCGGGCGCTAGGCCTACCCACACAAGTGAGGTATCATTTTTATCGGGAGACGTGGGGGAACCCTGGGTGGAAGGAAATTTGTGGCTCCTCTCAGATTCCAGAACTTTCTGCCACAGAAATGTGAGGAACATGTGTTTTTTTAGCCAAATTTTGAGGTTTGCAAAGGATTCTGGGTAACAGAACCTGGTCCGAGCCCCGCAAGTCACCCCTCCTTGGATTCCCCTAGGTCTCTAGTTTTCAGAAATGCACAGGTTTGGTAGGTTTCCCTAGGTGGCGGCTGAGCTAGAGGCCAAAATCTACAGGTAGTCACTTTGCTAAAAACAGCTCTGTTTTCTGTGATATGTCCACGTTGTGTTTTGGGGCATATCCTGTCGCGGGCGCTAGGCCTACCCACACAAGTGAGGTATCATTTTTATCGGGAGACGTGGGGGAACGCTGGGTGGAAGGAAATTTGTGGCTCCTCTCAGATTCCAGAACTTTCTGCCACAGAAATGTGAGGAACATGTGTTTTTTTAGCCAAATTTTGAGGTTTGCAATGGATTCTGGGTAACAGAACCTGGTCCGAGCCACACAAGTCACCCCTCCTTGGATTCCCCTAGGTCTCTAGTTTTCAGAAATGCACAGGTTTGGTAGGTTTCCCTAGGTGACGGGTGAGCTAGAGGCCAAAATCTACAGGTAGTCACTTTGCTAAAAACAGCTCTGTTTTCTGTGATGTGTCCACGTTGTGTTTTGGGGCATATCCTGTTGCGGGTGCTAGGCCTACCCACACAAGTGAGGTATCATTTTTATCGGGAGACGTGGGGGAACGCTGGGTGGAAGGAAATTTGTGGCTCCTCTCAGATTCCAGAACTTTCTGCCACAGAAATGTGAGGAACATGTGTTTTTTTAGCCAAATTTTGAGGTTTGCAAAGGATTCTGGGTAACAGAACCTGGTCCGAGCCACACAAGTCACCCCTCCTTGGATTCCCCTAGGTCTCTAGTTTTCAGAAATGCACAGGTTTGGTAGGTTTCCCTAGGTGGCGGCTGAGCTAGAGGCCAAAATCTACAGGTAGTCACTTTGCTAAAAACAGCTCTGTTTTCTGTGATGTGTCCACGTTGTGTTTTGGGGCATATCCTGTCGCGGGTGCTAGGCCTACCCACACAAGTGAGGTACCATTTTTATCGGGAGACTTGGGGGAACATAGATTAGCAAAACAAGTACTATTGCCCCTTGTCTTTCTCTACATTTTTTCCTTCCAAATATAGGAGTGTGTGTAAAAAAGACATCTATTTGAGAAATTCCCTGTAATTCACGTGCTACTATGGTCACCCCGGAATTCAGAGATGTGCAAATAACCACTGCTCCTCAACACCTTATCTTGGGCCCTTTTTGGAAATGCAAAGGTTTTCTTGATAGCAATTTTTTACTCCTTATATTTCAGCAAATGAATTGCTGTATACCCGGTATAGAATGAAAACGCACTGCAGGGTGCAGCTCATTTATTGGCTCTGGGTTCCTCGGGTTCTTGATGAACCTACAAACCCTATATATCCCCGCAACCAGAGGAGTCCAGCAGACGTAACGGTATATTGCTTTCGATAATCTGACATTGCAGGGAAAAGTTACAGAGTAAAACGTAGAGAAAAATTGATGGTTTTTTCACCTCAATTTCAATATTTTTCTTTTTCAGCTGTTATTTTCTGTAGGAAACCCTTGTAGGATCTACACAAATGACCCCTTGCTGAATTCAGAATTTTGTCTACTTTTCAGAAATGTTTAGGTTTCTGGGATCCAGCATTGGTTTCATGACCATTCCTGTCACTGACTGGAAGGAGACTGAAGCACAAAAAATTGCACAAATGGGGTATGCCCCAGTAAAATGCCAAAATTGTGTTGAAAAATTGGGTTTTCGGATTCAAGTCTGCCTGTTCCTGAAAGCTGGGAAGCTGCTGAGTTTAGCACCGCAGACCCTTTGTTGATGCCATTTTCAGGGGAAAAACCACAAGCCTTCTTCTGCAGCCCCTTTTTCCAATTTTTTTGAAAAAAACGAAATTTTCACTGTATTTTGGCCAATTTCTTGGCCTCCTTCAGGGGAACCCACAAAGTCTGGGTACCTCCAGAATCCCTAGGATGTTGGAAAAAAAGGACGCAAATTTGGCTTGGTTAGCTTATGTGGACAAAAAGTTATGAGGGCCTAAGCGCGAACTGCCCCAAATAGGCAAAAAAGGGCCTGGCACAGGAGGGGGAAAAGGCCTGGCAGCGAAGGGGTTAACAAACCCAGCATAGGCATTGAAATGCGTGCAGTAGTACTGGACAGCAGCAAACCGAGAATTCCACTGGGTATTGCAAGGGTCAGGTGACATTTGTGGTTTTATTCCAGGGGCCTCTGCAAGGTGTTGCAGGTGCCTTGCTTTCGGCTACCTGCTGTGTAGAAGAGAAGTACAGGAGGAAAGCATTCAGATCCACAAAAGGCTTCCAGAAAGACCCCCATCAAGGTTAATGATGGTGCCAAGCAGGTGATGTGTATTGAATTGTTATATAGATTTTCCGACACAGTGTTATATTACTTGGATCCATACACAGTAT
Source organism: Pleurodeles waltl (assembly GCF_031143425.1). Taxonomy (NCBI): domain Eukaryota; kingdom Metazoa; phylum Chordata; class Amphibia; order Caudata; family Salamandridae; genus Pleurodeles; species Pleurodeles waltl. The sequence goes on along the minus strand of NC_090444.1, from coordinate 1,144,819,189 downwards.
TGTCTGTGTTAAAGGAAATAATGTTCTGTAGGGCAATGTTGAAATTTGTGAGGATACTCACAGCTGTTTGTGCTACAGTCCTATGGTTGCACTGCTGGGCGAACACTGTATCTGCTAGGTGGTCTAGATTTTACCGCCACCTTGTTAGGATACCACAACAAAACACATTCAGTACACAGCTTCCCTTGACATCAGGCATCTCATGGAATATGACTGATTATTTAGTCTTGCAGTTTCTCTTTCTAGTCATCCCAGGCTTTTAATATCTTTCTGTGAGATAACATTCCTGAAGCTGATGACTTCCTGGGATTGCTCCATCATTTTTCACTGGCTCATAAAGGAATCTGCAAAACACAGGGTGGCTCTTTTTCCTCATTGGAATGTTTTGCGCTGTACTGACTATCCACGTCAGTAGTATTTCATAGTTTGTTTGCCCTGGCATCTGTGCTCTTTCTGAAAAGCAAATGCATGGCTGTTTGACAGACACATTTTGGGGAACAGTAGGTATATTCAGAGTGAATGCTTCATGTATTTTTAGGATCACATATGCATAGCCACTTTATGCTTTTTGAACATGAGCCTCTACCACATTGCATGAGGAGCAAAGTGTGACTCAAAAATATGCATTATGGCACTGTACTCACTGGCCTGGTCTGCTGCTGTCATTTGGGTAACCATATATGTGATTGATTATTCACAACCTTCACAGGCTACGTGAACTTCTCCATTGTGCCTTTGATGTGCTTGCCGGCTGCTGCTCATTAGGAAGCTCAAACCTCTTTGAGGTCAGTTGGCATACTTGCTAGATCCCTCAAGGCAAGTTAGAGTTCTGTCTGGGAGCTGGGTGCACTTTCACTGGTCTGGTTTGCAAACATATTGATATCACTTCACATACTCCAAAATAGGAAAATTATTTTTTAGGGAAAACATGACTTTGAAACACACCGAAGTTGGCACTAAAGTACCTGCAAATAAAACATAACTGATGATTCTGTTTCAAAGAAAATCACAATTTAAATTGAAATCCTTTCAAACAGGGATGCAAATGCAGTTTAAAAACAGGAACGGTCAACTGCTAAGAAAGAATGGAAAATCTGAAACCTTTGAAACAAGCTGCATAAGCAAATTTTAATTACTGGAAAATAGTCCCTTGTAGTTAGATGCCACATATTGAATCCCTCTAAGTAAATTTGAGCCATCTGAGGGGGTTGGTACACTGCTATTGGACTGGTCTAAAAATGTATGGATTGTTATTTCACATAAACCAAAAGGGGGAGGTGAAATACAGCGATTTGGGAAACAAGAGTTAAGTTAGATAATTGTGTTTTAAGGGAAACATGATCTCAAAATATATAGTCAGATCTTAGTTTCAAAATCAAATGATAAACATACAGAAACAATACTGCTTGGCCAAATCTTCTAAAGAATCTCAATTTAATAAACACATGGATCACTACACATTCTAGAGATACTTTACAAATCAATAGCAAGAACAACTGCACAATAGAAATAGCAGACATTTAGATTCATTAAAGAAAAGACATAAAGTATGGTTAATAATTAGCAAGCATCTTCTGTGAGTCTCCTAACTAACCTCTTGATTAGAATGGCATGTTTGGGCTTCATGCAAAACAATTTAGTCAACACAAATTTGGAATAGCATCTAGCTACGGCTCTATCAAAATTTGCGGTTGTTACCTAAAGACAAAAGCAAATAGGCATGGCAATCAGTAACATAGTCTTATACCTTGCCTCAGTATGGTTCAGCAAGCTGTCTTTGTCAATTGGACATCTGTTCGGTCAGCAAGACATCAGGACTTAGCAATAAAGTTCAAGATAAAAATGTCTCAGGAATGGACATAGTCGGAATGATGCTTCATGGCAACAAAGTTAGGAAAAATTAAGCACATCTCCTCTCGGGGTGGTTAGGAAAAAGTGCGCATGTCTCCTCTCGGGACGGTTAGGAAAAAAGTGTGGATGTCTCCTCTCAGTACAGTCTGGCTAAGTTAGATTCCCTAGTACATTTTCCCACGTTGCTATTGGTCAAAGAATCATACGCTTACATTTAATCCAATAAAATAAGAACCTCAAATAAACTGTCTTTCACATGTCAATGATTGGATCCTCTTCTCCTGTTCCCATTGTTGGGCTCGTCAGGTAACAACTTTGTATCACCTTGTACACCAGTCAGTGCATCCATTGTTAATTCCTGGGAACATCATCTTTACACACCCTAAATTCTACAAAGTATCAATAGCTAGTACAACATATTCTAGCAAGCAGTTCTCATGAGAAAGAAATGTAGCCACTTGCAATTGGTCAACACAGTGGAAAAATACAAATCTATTTCTCTATGCAGCCATTTTTACGTGACTAGTTTAAGCAATGCAACTTAACATGAAGCCATCCAAGTAGGTCCATGACCTCGCTAATTTAAGGCCTATGATTAATAAAGCAAATACATAATACATGACCACTAATGTGACATACTACTACATTAATCTAAACATGAGCAAGGCATTTCGTATTAAGAAGCAGTTAATAAGACGCTTCATGATTACTGACAGTCACTCAAGTAGGCACATTTTCAACTTGTGTATTATTTTCTCTATATTAATTCATTTTCTATGTAGATTTAACATTCAGAATACATGGATATATATTAGTAACATTTCAGCATTAACAATCCCTCCTCTGATGACCAAATATGTCATCACAGTTACATCTTTCCACTCAAATTTTAACTCAGCTCAAATTTGTCAATCCTATTCTGTTTCATTTTTCGTTCCCTCTTTGAATTTTCCCTGAACAATTTTTCCATATTAATTTCTTCCCTTCTCTGATCATTCTCCATTTTCTATCACATGTTCCATTTATGCAAATCATAATAATCAATATCCCTTGTATTATTTTCAATATTATTCCTTTTCCAATGTTGCTGAGCTAATTTCCCACTGAAGCAAATCCCTTGCCAACTTTTTCTCAAACTCCTGGTTCTTTCAGTTCTTTTAAATCAGCATTATCATTAGTCATATTAGTAAGTAAGCTTCTAATTTCTTTACTATTATCAGGAATATATGAACAGCAATGCTTCAGATTAAGCATTTTGCAAACTCCGCCATCTTATGTTAAAAGAATGTCTAATGCAAAGCGGTCTAAAGAGTCATCTTACTGCAGCCATTTATGTATCCATCAGGGTCATGGCTCCTGAAAAATTTGTCAGCATGTTATCCACAACAGTAGAAAACTTTCGAATCTTTTTAGAATTCAGAATAACTCCCACTGAAGGAATTATCGCTCCAAATATATCTCCAACTATAGTAGAAGAAGACTCTCTCTTTTGTTTAAAGTGATGTAACTCAGTCATTTTCAATAATCTTTTCAAGTCCTCAAGTTGAAATATCTTTGGGAAAACTATCCCTAAGAAACATATGCCATACCATGCTCTAGGAAGACGGTAATAGGCATTTGACCCACAGATGTATTAACTGCTGGATCCTGTCCATTCAACATGAATGTCCTTTTACTCTGAAACAAAAACACATGTCTACATTCATTCGATCCCACAAACAACGTATCAATTCTAGACTTAGGCCTATATACACACAGCTTTCATACGTGTTGCGCATCTAAAGCTAACCTTCCTTGTGTTTTTATTTTACTAAATGAATAATCATTTCTAAAAGTCCTTTTTTCTAAGCCCTTTTCTAACTTCTCCTTTAATGCCTTTCTCCTATTATTTTTCTGATCTAAGAAGCTCTTTGCTATTGGTGTAAGCAAGCATATCAAGATGTTTCTACGTGCATATGCGGTGTCAAAGGTTAATGTAGGCTCAAATAATTCTCCCACTTATTCTATAGGGTTCTCCTTGACTAATCTACTCAGGTATTTAATTATAAGGACAAGCGAAAACACGACAGACATCATAATTGGAATAGAAATACTGGATGTACTTCTGGTAATAGAACCTTGTTAGTGACAGACTACAACTTATCCCATAAGTGAGGGGTAAACTTTGATAAGTAACTCCTTCCCTGACTGATGAACGAATCTGCATGCAAACATAACAATTTCTTGCATTCATCGTCTCAACATACTCACTCAATAAGTGATAGAAAACATTAAAAGTAAATTCTCCTTGTGTGTTATCTACTTGCAAATATTTCTCATCAAACCTAAACTTCTCTACTTCAGAAAATGCAGTAGTTGTCTCTAAAGCTAAGGTATGGTTGGCTTTACTCTTGTCAAGAACAGTCATTCCCACAATCAATACCAGGCACAATATCATGCATACAATTGCCAAACCAATTTTCAAGTATTTACAGCATCTATTCTTCCTAATCATAAAAAACAATCTGTGGAGCACTCAAAATGTAATAATCTAGCAACAGCAATGGATTCTTATGTACCTATTCTTCCTACCCTGCTGGCTAAGGTTACTCATGATCTGTAAAGAATCAGAAAGTAGAAGAGAAAAATTATAACTATGCAGAAAAAAATCAAAAACAAATCTTTAACTTTCTTCAGCAGTTATTTACAACTTTCAGTCTTATTTCCAGGATCCTTTTGTCAAAATCAGTAAGGTTGTCAAAAATTGGTTTAACAGCTTGTCAAATCAGGTTATCAAAAAGCCTTTTCCAGTTACCTTCAATAGTCTCTTTTTCTTTGCACTTCTCTCAGTTTATAGTTTCAACAGTTTAGTTCATTTGTTTCCTTCAAGTGCCAAAATATTGACCTGGAATATCTCGATCAAAACAAAAGAAACAAAAATTATCTTTGCCATTCACTTGTTGTTGCATATGCCCATTCAAGACCAGTGTACTTTCAACCTGCAATTCTCTTTCTTTTCAGCTTTCGATCTTCATTTAATTCTCCTTCACTCAAATCTTCTCTCCATGTGGTGTCTACTTCCTCCTCAATTGTTGTCATTGTAATTGCTTCCTTTCTTTTCGCTTGTAACTTTGGCCACCTATCTCCTCTCAGTGGACCCTTTGTTAATGCTCTTTTCAGTGTGAAACTTGTAACTTCTTCTTGCTCTTCTCTCTTGGCGGACCTGCAACTGGTTTAGGAGGAGTCAGATCACAGTGGCTTTGATCCGCCTCAAATCCTTCCCCCTCGGGGTATGCCATTTGCTTTATTTATCTCTCAAGACCATCTGCTCCTGGAGAGCCCTCCTCTGACTATACACTTCTGCTGCCTCAATTGTGGTCGGTCTGCTTCTACTTTTCTGTAGGTCTTCTCCTTCGTCTCTCACAGGAGTGGCTGAACCACTTTCAGCTGGCTCAGATTCAGTTTCACTTTCTCTTTCTCCCCTTTCAGGCTCTGAGGTCGGTCTGGTGGGTTGGTACTCTTAACAACTCCTCTTCATTGTCCAAAGGACATGCCATTTTCATGGTATGGCTTGCATGGATCCTGTTCGGAACTCCAGCGCATTTCACAGCTGTGGGAGTGATCAGCACTACCTGGTAAGGGCCTTTCCACCGAGGCTCCAAACATGTCTTCCTCACATGCTTTCTGATCACAACCCAGTCACCTGCTCTCAGGTTGTGTCCTTGATCTTGTGACGTTTGCAGTGTGGTAGCTTCCACCTGATGAGAGAAAGAGCGAACCACATCAGCCAGGCTTTTGCAGATGTCCAACACCACATCATCTGTTATGTACACAATTGCATTTGCAGGAACCGCTGGCAACCACAGTGCTCTCCCCATGAGGATCTCATGCGGTGATAGTCCTGTCTTCCTGTCGCATGTGTTTCTCATTGTCATCAGAAGTAACGGTAGGGCATCTGGCCATTTCAGATTCGTGGACGCACACATTTTCGCCATTCTTGATTTCAAGGTATCATTCATCTGTTCCACAATTCCTGATGCTTCAGCATAGCTACAATGCAACTTCTGCTTAATGTTTAAGGCTGAACATAGCAATTTAATTACTTCATTGTTGAAGTAACTTCCTCTATCTGATTCTAAAGAGATCGGAAACTCGAAACGTGGAACCAGTTCCCTAAGCAGTAATTTCCCTACTGTGAGGCTGTCATTTCTTTGTGTAGGGTAAGCTTCAATCCAACGACTAAAGACGGAGACAATCACCAACACATATCTCAATCCTCCACACACAGACATCTCAATAAAATCCGTCTGTATTCTCCTGAATGGACCTCCTGCTCTTCCAATGTGGCTCAAATTGACCACTGTCCCATTTTCCCACGTTCATTTGTTGACAAATGACACAACAATGGCAAACTGCTTCCGCAACCTGTCTGAACTTTAGATTGAACCAATTCTGTTTGAACACATGAATCATTGCATCCCTCCCAACATGTGCTTGACCATGATAATATCTAGCCATTTGTATCAACAAACTGTTCGGCAATACCAATTGACTCTCTTCTGAAATCAATTTCTCATCCTGACGCTGTACACATTTCATCTTGACCCATGACTTTTTCTCCTCCCGCTCAACTTTATTCTGCAATGTTTTCAGTTCTTCCAAGGTACCTATAACACGTAATGCATAATTTGGACATGTCTCATCTTCCTCAGGTAACAATTCCCATGTATCTTTGAACGATGTACAGTTCAATGCACAAAAACTTGCGGCTTGATCCGCATATCCATTTACCATTGACACAAAAGCTTGCATTTCACCACTGCAATCTTTTCTGTCATTTGGATAGCTTGTAACAGTTCATGAATTCTCTTGCTATTTTGGACTGGTGAGCCAGAAGCGGTCAGGAAACCTGTCTGTGACAACAACTGGCTAAAATCATGCACTTTTCCAAATCTATACTGGCGCTCCGTGTAGATGGTAACTTTGAGCTGTGCAGAAACATGGAATGCTCTAGTAAGGGCTACCAGTTCTGCCACTTGTGCAGAATATACTCCTCAAAACCAAGATGCTTCAAGTATACCAGAAATTGTGCATAGAGCATATCCTCCCAACATTCCTGTATTATCCCTTAAACAGGAACCATCAACAAATATAATTTGGTCATTTTCTTCCAATCGGATGTCTCTGATATCAGGTCTCGGTTTTGTGCACAGATCAGTTACTTCAAGACAATCATGTTCAACATCCTCCAGTTTTTCACTTTCAACATTTTCATTTGGGAGTAAAGTTGCCCGGATAAGCACTGTACACCTTCTCAATGACACATTTGGGGACTCAAAGGATTCTCGTTTCATAACGAGTCAGCCTGGCACCTGTTAGATGTTGCATTTTGTTTCATGTAAGTAAAACATCAATGGAGTGAGGGACCATAGTAGTTAGGGGATGTCCCATCACAATGTCCTTAAACCGAGTGAGGCTCTGTCCAACCACAGTGACTGAACACAAACAGCCTGGTAAAGCTGCAGCAACTGGGTCCAAAGTAGCTGAAAAATATGCCACTGGACGGTTTACACCACCATAGGCTTGCGTCAAGACAGACAAAGAACATGCATTATCCTCATGACAGAACAACATGAAGAGTTTTCTGTAGTCAGGCATTCCCAAAGCCGGGGCTCTGCACAAACTTTCTCTCAACTCAGATAAAGCTTTCATACAGGCCTAATCTAACACTAGGGGATCAGTAATTCTTTTGTGGGTCATCTTCTGCAATGGCTTCGAAATGACTGAAAAGTTGGGAATCCACTGGCGACAATAGCTTACCATTCCCAAAAACATCCTGACAACTCTGTGTGGCTGGGGGACTCATCTGCAATATGGCTGAAACCCAAATATTTTACTTCTTTCTGACAGTATCGTAATTTATCTGGGGACACTTTATGACCATTCTTTTCTAAATGGTTCAGTAAAGCAATCATATTGAATTTACATTCTTCTTTGCTTTGAAAGCAATCAACAAATCGTCAATGTACTGTACCAATGTTGATTGGAAAGGCATTTCCAATGACTACAGTGTCTTTTTCGAGATCTGGTTGAAAATTGAAGGTGACTCTGAAAACCCTTGAGGAATTCTACACCAAAAGTAGACTCAATCTAAAAATTTGAAACAGAAGAGAATTGGACTCCTCATGAAGAGGCACAGAAAAGAATGTTTGCGACAGATGTATTTCGGTGAACCATTCAGCATCGCATGGGATCTGAAACAAAGTCACTTCTGGGTTTGACACCACGGGACAAATTTAACCATAGTGTCATTTATTTTTCTCAAATCTTGAACAATTCGAAATTTCCCACAGGGCTTTCTCAATCCCATTATTGGCGAATTACATGGACTGCTCAACTCTTCTTCCAAAACCCCTTGGCTCACAAATTCTGCTATTATGGGAGCAACTTTCTCAATGATGTCCTGTGTCATGTAGTACTGAGGAATCTGGGATAAAATTGTGTTTGGCTTTACTGGGACCTTAACTAGCTCAACTCCTTTTATGAGGCCAATGTCTTTTCCTGTCAAATCCCACACTTTCTCTTTAACTGTTCCTTGTAAATCAGAAGGAAGATCCTTTTTGTGAAAACTGGAAATAAACTAATCAGAGGGTACTCCTCATTTAATGCCTCACAACCTGTCTCTGGAGTTGGGTCATCCTCATCATCACTGTTCATCTGAATTTCAATTCCATCATTAGAGCAAGTAATCAAACACCTTGTTTTACACAACAAGTCCCTTTCCAGTAAGTATACCGGACTTGAGTTGCAAACTACAAAATTGTGTAATCCTTTAAAGTTGACACTTTTAACCTGAACTGGTTCTGTAATTGGGTTGGTCAAATACTGATTTGCTATTCCCACAATCTGGACTGTCTTCCCTGAAAGGAGCATATTTGGAACTTCTGCAGTTCTCACTGTAGAGGATGTGGCTCCTGTGTTAACCAAGAATGAAACTTTGTGAACATTAATTTTCCCTCCCTTTTGATCTACTTCTAGAGAAGTTGCAAGCACACATTCTTCTTCGTCCGAACTCTCACTCACCCAATCATCGTTTATTCCATTCTCACTATGTAAGGTGAATCGGTGTACTGTGTTATTACTCTGGTTAAACCTTTGACCGTTGACCTGTTGAGGAAGCATCACCTGCCACTGTTCCATTGGGGCTAGAGGTATTTGGATTTGCTGCCTAGGTACCATTTGAACCTGTTGCTTTGGCTGTGACTGTGATATCTGCATATGTGGAATTTGCACCTGTTGCATGGGTTGAAAACCTTGCATCTGATTCACATTACTTTGAAAATTTGGATTATGACCTCTCATTCTCGGTCCTCTCATGTTTTGGAAAGAATTGATGTCACTTGTTTGCTGAACAACACCTTCCTGTACCAACATTGGACACTCCAGCTTCTAATGTCTGATTCCTCCACAAGCGTGACATGCCAACAATCTCTTCAATCCCTGCACAACATTCTGAACCACTACTCTATCCAAATCGGGACTACAGTTTCAGTTTCCCATTCCTCTGCAACCTCCTCTCGCCTGATTCTGAAATATGACACCGCTGCTGAGGCAGAAGATTTCCCTGCATCCCCCTTTGTGATGCTTTCGGCCCACTTGTTTCTGTACCACTATAATGTTTAAATGCCTGCAACAATCTCTCATAGTAGGCATGTATTGACTATTTCGCTTCCTGGGCTGTCCTGTCTATTCTCTGCCAGTCAATGTTTTTGGGAAAACATTCTCATTTTCGAAAAGTCAGTCAGTTTTTTGGCAAAATTCTGGTTTTCAAAAACTCAATCACTTTATAGTAATATTTCATCACCTCTGGAGATGGTGCACCTGTAATTGAGTCTCTCTCTGGTTCCTTTGTCAGCCAATCTATGCTCCTCTTGCATTTAATCCGTAAATCTGCTGGAACTGCTATCTCTAACATGGTGTTCAAATCCTCCCACAGACATTTTGCAAGTTTCACAAACCTGTCTGTCTGCTGCCACCATTCTACTGGTTTCTCTCTCAACCTTGGATAATCATTGGTAAATGACAGAATGTCACTTCTGCTCTAAGGGACCTGGACAAAATTCCCTCCTGCAATTTTTCTAATTGGTGGAATTTTTACCGGGTCCTCAACCTGCTGCACATTTGCAGTAAGATTCACAGAATCCCTTTTCTTCTTATCTCCTTTCTTCACCCATCTGCCTTCCCATTTGTCTAATGCTCCCCATGTTTGGATGCTTTGAAGTAACTTCCTAAGGGGTGCTTTCATTATTGCCGATCTCATGTGTTCAAAATCTTTTGAGTCAAAATCTAATTGGTAACTCCTCTTCAAGTGTTTTGTTTTCTTAATTTCCATACCATATTTCTCTGCTAAGTCTCCTAGCCTTTGATGTACCTCACTGTGTAGGAGTCGAGTCTGATCACACCCATGGTCCCTTCAATAAGTTCACCCGCTTCCATCCCTTGTCTAGAATAGTTCAAGTATTCTCCCCTAGAAGCATTTTGCAGACTATTCAGCTCATCTAATCATTCAGTCACTTGTTGGGCTGTTAAACCTTGCAGTGAAATGTTCTTGGGCTGAGCATTTGGCAACGGTTGTACAGTTAGCTTTGGAGATTGTGGTGTCAGTAACTGAAGGCTAGGACTGATGTTTGACCCTGTTCCAGTATTCAGAAGGACTCTGAAGGGACTAAGGTCTAACTATGATCCTGTTCCATCAAAAGTCTGTCCTACAGGACAGACTACTCTGGTACTATAATTGAGTCCTCCTCTCCTTGAATTCTGACTCAGGACTCCCTGTCCGTTTGTGCTGTTCTTTCCCTGGGCAAACAATGGTATGACTTGACCAATGGTGACAGGTCCGTACTCTGCGTCTGTATTTGGTCTAACATGTGGGTTATGTGGGTGCATGATTCCGATATTCTGACTCATCAGTACAGACATATCTGTCTGTGTTCCTGTCACAGGAGTGTACTTTGGCATCATTTGTGTCTGCACTCGAGGCAGTAAGAGTGAGGTTGGCTCCGTCTGAACCAAAGATGGTTTCGGGGAAACCTGTCCTGTTGGAACTATTAAGTTTGTTGCAGTTTTCACAATAGGTACATAGAGGTAAATTCTAGGGATATTCAACTGTGGCATTGGGTTTTGAGCTGCTGATGTGGTAGGCAGATTAGGACTGCTCTGCATTGGGCTCTGTGCCAAGTTAGGATTAATCTGTAATGGGCTTGTCGTCATGTTAATCGGTGTCGGTGCTGATGGGTTTACACTAGTGCTCGGACCGCTCTCTTGTGCTGTCTTAGAAATGGGGTCTTTGGTTGGCAGTCAGGTCACCCCCTGTCCAAGCAAGGACCCTCACTTCAGTCAGGGTAAGTCACACACAATCCAAATTATCCTGTGCCCCCCCTCTGGTAGCTTGGTACTGAGCACTCAGGCTTAACGTAGAAGGCAATGTGTAAAGTATTTGTATTTGTTGTCCAGAAGTGTCTGTGAGGTAGATTGTCTACCCCAAGAAGTATCTAAAGTATGTAGTTGTGAGTGCTCTTCTCATACTCATTTTGGCCTTTGAAGTAAGCTTACTTCAAAGGAAAGTCTCACTTGTTTGTGAAATCCTGCCTTGCCCAGGCAAGGCCCCAGACACACCAGGGGGTTGGAGACTGCATTGTGTGAGGGCAGGCACAGCCCTTTCAGGTGTGAGTGACCACTCCTCCCCTCCCTCCTAGCACAGATGGCTCATCGGGAAATGCAGGCTACACCCTGGCCCCCTTTGTGTCACTGTCTAGAGAGAGGTACAAACAGCCCCACTGTCAAACTAACCCAGACAGGGAATCCACAAACAGACAGAGTCACAGAATGGTTTAAGAAAGAAAATGCCCACTTTCTAAAAGTGGCATTTTCAAACACACAATCTTAAAACCAACTTTACTAAAAGATGTATTTTTAAATTGTGAGTTCAGAGATCCCAAACTCCATATGTCCATCTGCTCCTAAAGTGAATCTACACTTTAACCATGTTTAAAGGCAGCCCCCTGGTTAACCCATGAGAGGGATAGGCCTTGTAACAGTGAAAAACAAATTTGGCACTATTTCACTGTCAGGACATATGAAACACATTAGTATATGTCCTACCTTAACCATACACTGCACCCTTCCCATGGGGCTACCTAGGGCCTACCTTAGCACCTCAGTGGTGTCTTACATGTAGGAAAAGGGAAGGGTTAGGCCTGGCAAGTGGGTACACTTGCCAAGTCAAATTTACAGATTAAAACTGCACTCACAGACACTGCAGTTGCAGGTCTGAGACATGATTACAGGGCTTCTTATGTGGGTGGCACAACCAGTGCTGCAGGCCCACTAGTAGCATTTGATTTACAGGTCCTGGGCACCTCTAGTGCACTTTACTAGAGACTTACTAGCAAATCAAATATGCCAATCATGGATAAACCAATCAACAGTACAATTTAAACAGAGAGCATATGCACTTTAGCAGTGGTAAAATGCCCAGAGTCCTAAAGCCAACAAAAACAAGTCAGGAAAAATAGGAAGAAGGAGGCAAAAGGTTTGGGGATGACCCTGCAAAAAGGGCCAGGTCCAACATGCTGCGTATGCGGGGATGATTTCTCAATAACTGTAAAATGAACTCGTCTTCATCTGACTCTTCATTGAGGGTTAAAGATCTCCTATATTCTTTTGATCTATGCTCTCTGCCGTCGGAGGGACTTCTGTTTGGCTTTCTGATAGCTTTCCTTTCTTCTCTCTTGCTGTCCTGTGTAATTGCAGGAAACAACTGAATTCCCTGTAAAGTGTCTAATTTCCAAAACTTCTGATCACTGCCCCATCTAGCCTCCGCTAGTGTCTTTTCTGCCTTTTTCATTTTTCTCTCAAACTTCAATTGCTGTTGCTGTCTAGCCACTAGTTCCCATATTTCCAATGTCTCAAACTGTGCTGGTCTTGGAGGACGTTTCAAAAACTACATCACCCTCCTCAAATTCTCCAAGCTCCTCAAATGAAAGGTTTCATAGGCAGGAAACACAAAATTCCCATCTTCCTCTGTCACTTTGAACCATTGTTTCAGCCAAAGACATGGCGCAGCACCCTTCTCTTCAAATACAATGTAAGCAGGTGTATCTTCTGGAGGTGCAATGTCTCTTATACTCATTGTAATAGACGTATCTCCCCTTGGGGCACTCTTTAAATATTTGAACAATATAATTTGTGCGACCTTTATGTTATTCTAAATCAAATCAGGAAGTGACTTTCAATCCCTGAATCCCTTTCGCTGACCTTCTCAACCAATTGCGCTTCACGGTTGTCCGCTAATCTATGTGTGACCCTTTTCACTAACCAACCTATCCCAGCGCAGCTCTAATGACATCACACTCACACGTACAGTGGCTGACGAAGTCTTATGGCTTGTCCTCCCAAACTCAGATTCACACTAGGCTAATGCAAAATTATTGCGAGCACTAAACAAAATGAAAACCTCAATTTGTCAGTTTACTACAGGTAGGGTAACACAATTGCTTCAGAAACCTTACAGATATTTCACTGACTGCCTTTCGCTCTAGCTGCTACTCTTTCTTTCTCAGTTTCCCTGATTTGCAAGCAAAATTCGACTGGCAAATTTTACTCTCAACTGACCAGTGGGTCTGTCCTGGTGCATGAAAGACTTGTCTGATCTCAGTCAAAAAACTCTTTCACTCACTTTGGCTCAGACTCTGACTTGTGGACCGAGTAAACCAGACAAATTACAACAAAAACCAAGGGGCATATTTATACTTTTTGGTGCAAAACTGCACTAACGCAGTTTTGCATCAAAACGTTTTGCACTGGCTTGCATCTTTCCTGAGTGCCAGCCGTGCACCATATTTTTGGAATGGTGCAAGCCTGCACAAAGGGTGGGCTAGCGTAAAAATATGGAGTTAGCCGGGTCGGGGTGGCGGTATGGGAGAAGGGGGTTTTGCATCAAAAAATTCCATTGGGCAGGTTAGAGTAAAAAAAAAACATCCATACCACATGACTCCTGTCTTAGAAAAAAACATGACTCATGCCCACTACCCCAGAGGCCAGCACAGGGGACGAGTGTCCCTTGGGCATTGTCATTGCACCCAGTGCCATCTAGGCAGCCCATTTCAGGGCTCCCAAATACACTTTAAAAAATAAAATTAAATACTTACCCATACTTACTTATACTTACCTGGGATGGGGTCCCCCATCCTCCACTGTCCCTCTGGTGTGGGTAGGGGTGTCCATGGGGCCTGGAGAGGGAACCTGTGGGCTTATTCCATGGTAGGCCCACTTGTCCCCTAACACCTGCCCTGGCCCAGGCATTAAATAATGGTGCAAAGCAAGTTGTGCACCATTATTTGACCCTTCCTCCCCCACTGTGTGTGATTTTAGCACGGGGATAAACATGGCGCTAGGGCCATAGAGTCATTTTTTGCATAGGAAGGCCTACCTTGCATCTTATTGACACAAGGTAGATTTCCACATCCAAAAAATGACTTTAACTCCATAACTTTGGCGCTAGACAGGTCTAGCGTCAAAGTATAAATATGGAGTTAGTTTAGCACGGAATGTGCGTAAAAAAAATTACGCATATTCGGCACAAAACAGCCATAAATATGCCCCAAGTGTCTCATACACTTTTCAATATACTCCGGAGTCTTAGACCTCGTAGGGCCCATATACGAACAACCACATGGACAATTTTTTAGCACAAAGCTCCAGACACATATGACAACTTCCCTACTCTCACACTTCGGAGTATGCAAACTCCTTCAACAACTTCATTTGGAGTATGAAAACTCCCTAAGCCCTCACACGCATCACAATTCACCTGCGATTTGCATAAGCTGTGCAAGCGCAAAACCTATTCCATTTACACTGTCACTAGATCGCCAAGAACACCCTCATACAATCATTGGCTAGCTCCAAGGTTCTGGGAAAGTCATCCTATGTTCTTAGGGAAACATTTTCTCTCCACTTTGTATCATTGAATTTGAAAATCCAAACTTTCACCAATTTCTCTTACCCAATCTGCGAATTACTTTGCTCTTTGTAGGAGATTAACCATTACCTCACTATCATCTCTGGGAAGACCTGCTATTTCTCGTTTACCATCTCTGGGACCAGATGCTCTTCTACCTATCTCTAAACTTTATGATGGGTTCTTAAGGAGACAAACCAAGTACTGGGCCTTTTTGATGGGATCTTAAGGAGACTAACCATGCACCAGGTCTTTATGATGGACTCTTAGGGAGACTAACCATGTACCAGACCTTTATGATGTGCTCTTAAGGAGACTAAGCATGTACCGGGCCTTTATGATGGGCTCTTAAGGAGACATCATACTCTGCTACCATCTCTGTTTGCGCGTCTGACCTTATTAGTTTTTCTTCTCATTAGTTTATAAGGGGACATGTTAGAGGTTCGATGGACCTTTTGACTGCGCTTAGAGTAGTTCCCACCATAAGATTCAATTTCAATGCCAATCAATAACAATATCAATCAATGGGATCAATAATCTTGGGAGTCAGTAATTTCCACGCACCGTGACCCCTTGGCCATGAATAACCACACCTTTATGTTGAAGTTAGAATGTTTATTTCCCTATATTAACAATGCTAATATCACGTAACTTAGGTGGTCATTACAACCCTGGTGGACGGTTTTAAAGCGGGGTAAGACCGCCAACAGGCCGGCGGAAAAAAATTGCCATTACGACGTGGTGGAAACCGCCAACAAAGACAGCCACTTTAACACTCCGACCACCACGGCGGTACAAACAAACAGCATGGCGGTCACCGCCCAACAGACAGGCAGAGGACAATGTACCGCCCACACTATTATGACAGGCCAATCCGCCACCTTTTCCGGGGCAGATTCAACACGGATAAAAACATGGCGGAAACAGGAATTCCGAAGGAAAAACGCTCACCTCTACACACCCCATGAGGAACGAGGACACCATGGACCCGAAAATCCAAATTCTAACTGCAGTAGTCTTCCTGCTCCTCTACCAGGAGCACGAACGCCGGCGGCGAAGATCACGGTGAGTACTGCAGCTACGACACAGGGGAGGGGGGAGGCAAAAAACAGGGACACACAAGCAACACGCAACACCCCCACCCCCACCCACTACAAAACACACACACTACATCACAGTTACACCCCCCCAAACTCCCCGGAAGAATGCAAAGACAACAGAAAATGAGTGTAACCATTGTAATATATTAAAAGCAAGTAGGCAGAAATATATATATATATATACACCATGTACAAAATATATACCAAGCATAGTAGTCCAGGTAGTGCTCTAATTAAGTCCGTGGAACACTGGGACCACACGGTATGGCGAGGCCCACACAAGATCCCCAACCATGATGGAGAGAACACTGCAGGGGCATCAGAGAGCAACTTAACAGGCACCTCAGGGGGAGGGAAAGAGGGGGGCACCTCAGCCGCTTGAGTGCACGACACCAAATCCACGATGGAGCCACATGCCCACTGTTACATCCTGGGGAGTGCAAAGCCACAGCCTCTCAAGTCTCTACAGTGAGTGGGTTGCCCACTGTGCAATCCTGGGGAGTGCAAAGCCACAGTCTCTCAAGTCTCTACAGTGGGTGGTTTGCCCACTGTGCAATCCTGGGGAGTGCAAAGCCACAGTCTCTCAAGTCTCTCCTATGGGTGGTTTGCCCACTGTGCAATCCTGGGGAGTGCAAAGCCACAGTCTCTCAAGTCCCTACAGTGGGTGGGTTACCCACTGTTCCATCCTGGGGAGTGTAAAGCCACAGTCTCTCAAGTGGATGCCTTTCTCCACTGGTTCTGGAGGGGGCTTTGTGCCCAGAGTGCTTCATCCTGCTAAGGACAGAGGTAGTGGATGACATTCTCCACTGGTTCTGGAGGGGGCATGGTGCCTAGAGTGCTTCATCCTGCTAAGGACAGAGGTAGTAGAGGACATTCTCCACTGGTTCTGGAGGGGGCATGGTGCCCAGATAGCTTAATTCACCCCGTGACGGACTCAGTAGCGTCAGTGCCCTTGCCGTTTATGGGCCAGTGGTTCTTGAGACGGCGGTGCCCTGTTCAGCGGTGCTTGAGGCGGCGGTCTCCATTGCAGGGACTCAGCTGCTGGCGGTCCTTCATGGCCCAACAGGGCTTTTGCTGGCGGTCCTTCATGGCCCAGCGGGGCTTTTGCTGGCGGTCCTTCATGGCCCAGCGGGGCTTTTGCTGGGGGTGGCCTCCTGGGCATGTGCTGGTGGTGGCCTCCTGGGCAGCTGGGCTGGTGCTGGCGGTGGCCTCCTGGGCAGCTGGGCTGGTGCTGGCGGTGGCCTCCTGGGCAGCTGGGCTTGTGCTGGCGGTGGCCTCCTGGCCAGCTGGGCTTGTGCTGGCGGTGGCCTTCTGGCAAGCTGGGCTGGTGCTGGCGGTGGGCTCCTGGGCAGCTGGGCTTGTGCTGGCAGTGGCCTCCTGGGCAGCTGGGCTTGTGCTGGCGGTCCTGTCCTGGGCAGCTGGGCTTGTGCTGGCGATCCTGTCCTGGGCAGCTAGGCTTGTGCTGGCGGTCCTGTCCTGGGCAGCTGGGCTGGTGCTGGAGGTGGCCTCCTGGGCAGCGGGGATGATAGCGGTCTTCTCCGCCGTGCTGCTCTTCCCAGACTTGCCGAGTTTCTTGTGGCCCTTCCCCACCTTGGAAGGTGTCACAGCTGACTCCACACTCCCACCGGGACCCCTGGGAGCGGCTTTGGTGGCTGGAGTATTCCCCCTCTCCTGCCGAGCACTGGCCAACTTCTGATGCTTCACAGGTGGGGGACTGTCTGTGCTGTGGCTCCGTGCCACACTGGCTGCCCTGGTGGCCGGTGGACTCCAGATTCCGGTGACTACAGGCACCACTGGTCCCGGAGATGTTGTGGCTGAAGTGCTAGTTCGGACCCTAGGAGACGGACGGGGTGGGGGAGGTGTGGGAAAGAGTTTAAGGTTGGACAGGAAAAGTTTTTGGGACACACTGGGACGGGTAGCTGGAGGGGGTTTGGGAGTGGAGGAAGAGGTGGTGGTTGTAGGAGGTGTTTGTTTGCTTACTTTAGGTGAAGGTGCATGCGCTGGAGGCTGTCGTGAGGTGGATGGCTGTTGGGTGGGTGTGTGTCTGTGTTTGTGTATCTTGGGAGGGGGCGTCATAGACACACTGGGAGAGGACACAGGGGACGTAAGAGTGGTAGTGGGGGTGGTGACTGCAGGTGAGCGGGGTGTGGTGGTGGGTGTGCTGGAGAGGGACGTAGTGGCTGTAGAAGTAGTGCATGCAGGTGTGAGTGTAGACGACACAGGGAGGGAGGAGGGAGACGAGGAGGAGGGGGACACAGTGGAGGCAGTGGATTTTGGTGTGTCTGCATGTGTGTGATGCTTGTGTGAGTGCCTGTGGGATGTGTGGTGCTTATATTTGCCTGAGATTCCCTTGTGTGTTGACGTGTGTGCATGCTGGTCTGTAGGTGTGCTTGGGATAGGCTGAGGTAGAGGGGATTGGGTCTGGGTGGAGGAAGTTGGAGTGGGGAGGCTAGACACAGGGACAATGGCTGCCATCAGTGCTGCGGCCAGAGTCTGAAAAGCTCACTGAAGGGCCGCCTGACCAGAATGAATGCCCTCCAGGAATGTATTTGTTTGTTGCAACTGCCTTTCTACACCCTGGATGGCATTCAAAATGGTAGACTGCACAACAGTGAGGGACCTGAGGAGGTCAATGGCCTCCTCACTGAGGGCAGCAGGGGTGACTGGGGCAGGGCCTGAGGTGCCTGGGACGAAGGTGATGCCCATCCTCCCGGGTGAGCGGCCACGGGGCGAAGGCTGAGGGGCTGCTGGGAGGGCGGTGCTGGAAGGGGGGGGTGGCGGCTGTACCTGTAGACTGGGATGGCACAGATGTTGCCGCCACCACACGGGAGCTCCCATCAGAGGACGAGTCCGTGTCACTGGTCTCAGCTCCTGTCCCCGCCGTGGAGCTCCCCTCACCCTCTGTCCCACTGGTGAACTCTGAGTCCATAGTGTGGCCCTCCATGGCCATGTTGGATGCAGCCCCCTGGTGCTCCGGTGCCACTGCTCCTCCGCCTGATGATGCTAATGCACACAAAAACAGGGAGACCACAAAAAGGGGGGACGACAGAAGAAAGACATGTTGAGTGCATGCATTACCGCTACCGTTGGCGGACACGACAGACACAGAAGCCCCCTGCACTACGCCGCGCTCTTGGGCTCCACTGTTCAATTCCTGGGAAATGGCCTACAAGGCTATGGACGACATCTGCACACATAGATGACACAGGGGCATGACTAGGTGTACTTGGCACTCTACAGAGGTGGCGTGGGGTGCCACATGGCCTGCCTTATGGTGGGACCTTGCCTACGGAACTCGCCCTGGCCTAGGGAAACCCACAGCCCACCTCCCCCACCCAGACCGCTCCATTGCGCGCAAAGTCAGCAGAATGAGAGTGTACTCACCCCCTTGTTGCTGCTGTGATGCCCTCAAGTGCCCATCCAACTCCGGGTAGGCCACCGCCAGGATCCTGAACATCAGGGGGGTCATGGTGCGACGGGCACCCCTCCCACGTTGGGAGGCCATCCCCAGCTGAGCCTCCGCCGTGTTCTTGCTCCAGCGGCGAATGTCCTCCCATCTTTTCCGGCAGTGGGTGCTCCGTCTGTGGTAGACCCCCAGGGTCCGGACGTCCTTGGCGATGGCACGCCAAATATGTTTTTTCTGGTGGGCACTGACCTTCATGAATTGTACAGGGGGAAGAGAAAGTTATTACCAACTGCACCGTCAAAGTGATTGCCCCCCCATCCCTACCCTTGCCATTTGGCACATGCATTCACCATCATTTCATGCATGCCAAACTCTCCCCCCTTCCTTCTTACATCCACCCCTCTCCACACAGGCATAACCCATACATCATGCTCCCAGTGTACTTACCTGTTTGTCTGGAGGACCGTAGAGTAGCGTGTACTGGGGGAGGACCCCACCCACGAGTTTCTCCAACTCCTCCGATGTGAAGGCAGGGGCCCTTTCCCCAGACACTCGAGCCATTGTCTCTTCCAGACCGAGGTCACAGCAGCACTTGCAGTGTAGGTCCTCTCCTGTCGAAGATCAGGTATCGAGTGATTGAACAGATAGAAAATGGCAGTCACGTCCGCGGCGGTGCGTACCGTCACCGCCGGCGTACATAGTCATTGGCTCCTGGGACCCATAGGGTCCAATGTTAACCAATGCAGCATTGCGCCGCGGTCTTCGACTGCCTACCGCGACGGTGTACAGCGCCAGTGCAGTTACCTCACATCCCATTGTCCCACTTTACAGGTCAGGCAGCCGCCATTTCAGGGGCCCCCATGGCTTCATTTTCAACTGCGTCACACATACCTAGGCCTAGACTCAACACACATACAGGCCACTTTTTGAGTATGAATGGTGTTCTGTGTAAACTGTGGGTACGTACCTCTGAGTTGTTTGACTCTGTGCTCGCTGTTGTCCGTCATAGGCACCGTCCGCTGGGACATGTGAGGAGATGGCGGCATCCTCCGGTGTACCGACCGTTGGTGGACCTGTCAACAATGGAGGAAAGACATGTGATTATCACATACAGGCTTGATCGTGCCGCAATCCAGGAACTGTGTACCCAGTTGTAGCCAGACCTGATGTCAGCTATCCGCCATCCCACAGGAATCCCCCCTCAAGTGCAGGTGCTATCAGTGCTCCATTTCCTTGCAAGTGGGTCATTTCAAACAACAGTGGCCATAGCATCAGGGATGTACCAGCATATGTTTTCCAACGTATTGTCCAGAGTGTTGTCTGCCCTTCTGAAACACATGCGGAGCTACATCGTTTTCTCTCAGGTGGAGGACTTGCCTACAGTGAAAGGTGATTTCTATGCCCTAGGACATATCCCCAACATCATAGGTGCCATTGATGGGACACATGTGGCTTTGGTCCCCCCCCACAGGAGTGAACAGGTGTGCAGAAACCGGAAGAGTTATCATTCGATGAATGTACAGATGGTATGTTTGGCAGACCAGTACATCTCCCATGTGAATGCCATGTTCCCTGGCTCAGTGCATGATACTTACATTCTGAGGAATAGCAGCATCCCTTATGTGATGGGTCAAATCCAGAGGCACCGTGTGTGGCTATTAGGTGAACACCTGGAAGCTAGTCAGTGGGAATGGTTGTCTGGGTCTGGGGATATCCCAACAGGTTAGTACGTGTCTAACAGTTGTCCCTCGCCATTTGCAGGTGACTCTGGTTACCCCAACCTGTCATGGCTACTGACCCCAGTGAGGAATCCCAGGACAAGGGCAGAGGAACGCTACAATGAGGCCCATGAGCGAACTAGGAGGGTGATCGAGCGGCCCTTCGGCCTCCTGAAGACCAGGTTTCGGTGCCTCCATATGACAGGTGGATCCCTATTCTACTCACCAAAGAAGGTGTGCCAGATCATCGTGGCCTGCTGTATGCTTCACAACTTGGCTTTGCGATGACAGGTGCCTTTTATGCAGGAGGATGGTCCAGATGGCGGTGTTGTGGCAGCTGTGGAGTCTGTGGACAGTGAAGACGAGGAAGCAGAGGAAGAAGACATGAACAACAGGGACTCAGTGATTCAGCAATATTTCCAGTGAGACACAGGTAAGAGTACAGACCTGCCTACTACATGTACTTAAACACTACTGCTTCTCTACTGTCTGTCGTTTTCACCCAGTGTATGGTCACTGAGATGTCACTTTCCCTTATGATTTCACAGATGTGGGTCCCACTGTGTGACATCTGCTTTGATTCCTCATGGACTGGAGCTGTGTGACATAATTATGTTGACATTACATTTGAATGAACATTTTGCCACTGTAATTGCTAATACACTATTACGAAATCACAGAGAGACTCCAGATTGTTTTGTGCTTTAAGTGTGTTTATTTAACTGCTCAATATTGGAGGGGGTAGTAAAATGGTGAGGGTGTGATGGTGGAGGTATGTCCATGGCAGAGTCCAGTCTATTAGTCTCACAGGTGCATTGTCCAAAGGGGCATAGGAAGTGGAGCTGGGTAGTTTAAGTATGGACAGGGTGACAAAGTGGGACAGTAGGATGACAATCAGGGTGGTCTCATTTCTTGGCGGGGGTCTTGGCATCGTTCTCTGTCTTGTTCCTGGATCTCAGGGACTGTTTGCGAGGTGGTTCTCCCTCTGCAGGGGGTGGGTTGCTGGTGTGGTGGTCCTGTGGTGGGGCGTCCTGTCCAATAGCGCCGGCGGAGGTGGTGGGCAGTTCATTGTCCATGCTAGTTTCAGGGGCCCCTTGTAGTGCCACAGTGTCCCTCCTGGTGTTTAGTACTTCCTTCAGCACCCCTACGATGGTGCCCAGGGTGGAGTTGATTGTTCTGAGTTCCTCCCTGAAGCCCATATACTGTTCCTCCTGCAGGCGCTGGGTCTCCTGAAACTTGGCCAGTACTGTTGCCATCGTCTCCTGGGAGTGGTGGTAGGCTCCCATGATGGAGGAGAGGGCCTCATGGAGAGTGGGTTCCCTTGGCCTGTCCACCCCCTGTCGCACAGCAGCCCTCCCAGTTCCCCTGTGTTCCAGGGCCTCCGTCCCCTGGACCGTGTGCCCACTACCACTGCCCCCAGGTCCCTGTTGTTGTTGGGGTGGTGGTTCCCTGTAGTGGTGGACACACAGTTGATTGACGTGTCCTGGGGACAGAGGTATGGGCCCGCTGGGTGGGTGCTGTGCTGGTGTTTCCAGAGGGGGGAAGCTCTGTAGTGGCCTGTGACTGTGTCAGGGGAACCGACTGTCCAGAGGTCCCCGATGGGCCGGGCTGGTCATCTAGATCCAGTTGGACAGAGGAGCTGTTATCACTGTGGGCCTCTTCTGTTGGTGGTGTGGACATGTGTGGACCCTCCTGTCTGGTGACGTTGGGTAGGGGTCCTGCAGGGGTATAAAAGGATGTTTATTACATCTGTGTGTGTCATGGTGTGCAATGGGTGGGTGACCGTGTACCCCAGTGCGTGCATTCCTGTGTGGGACATCGTGTGATGATGGTTTAGGGGGGTGTGTGGGTATGTGCAGTGGGCATGCTTTAATGATGGGTGTCCATGCTTTGTTGTTGCTTGCAGGGCTTGGTGTTGGGATGTGTGGTTTGTGATGTTGGGACATTTCTGAGGAGTTGGAGTGCTGGGGGTGGGGGTGAGGGTGGGGGTATGTGCTGGCATGCAGGTAGGGTCGGGATGGAATAGTTAAGATTTGACTTACCAGAGTCCATACCTCCACCTACTCCTGCGAGGCCCTCAGGATGCAGAATCGCCAAGACCTGCTCCTCCCATGTTGTTAGTTGTGGGGGAGGAGGTGGGGGTCCACCGCCAGTCCACTGAACCGCCAGGTGGTGTCTTGAGACCACGGAACGCACCTTCCCCCGTAGGTCGTTCCACCTCTTCCTGATATCCTCCCGATTTCTTGGGTGCTGTCCCACTGCGTTGACCCTATCCACGACTCTTCGCCATGGCTCCATCTTCCTTGCAATGGAGGTGTGCTGCACCTGTGATCTGAATAGCTGTGGCTCTACCCGGACGATTTCCTCCACCATGACCCTGAGCTCCTCCTCCGAGAACCTAGGGTGTCTTTGTCTTTGCCGTGCCATGGGGTGGTGTGGGTGATGTGTGGGGTGGAGTGTGGGGTGATATGTGTGCTGATATGTAGTGGTGTGTTGTGTGAGGTGCGTGGAAGTTCTGTGGGTGATGGTGTTGTGTGCCTGTGGATGCTGTTGTTCTTGCTGGTGCTGTCTCTCTCTGGCTTTCGTTCGTGAATTGTTGTTGTAAGGGTTTGTGGGTGATGTGGGTGTGTGTTTTATATTGTATTGGGTGTGTGGGAGTGGTGTGTGTATGTGTATCAGGTGTGTGTATTTTGAATAGTCCAATGTGGTTGTGTTTTGTAAATGTGTGTGTATTTTGAGCGCGGCGGTGTGAATGGAATACTGAGGTTGAAAGACCACCGCGTGGATTTGTGTGTCGTGATAGTGTGGGCGTATTTCTGTTGGCGTGATGGTGGAGGTTTTGTTTTTGCCAGTTTATCACTGACCTTTAGTGTGGCTGACTTGTGTGGGTGTCTAGATTTTGGTGGATTCAGAACTGTGGGTCATAATAGCTGTGGCGGAATTCCACAGCCGCGGCGGTGTGTTGGCGGTCTTCTGCACGGCGGTAAGCAGGATTTACCACCAATGTTGTAATGAGGGCCTTAGTCTCAAAATCAAATGATAAACATACAGAAACAATACAAGTTCACCAAATCTTCTAAAGAATTTCAATTCAATCAATGCGTGGATCACTACACATTCTAGAGTTACCGTACAAATCAATAGCAAGAACAACTGCGCAATAGAAATAGCATACATTTAGATTCAGCAGAGAAAAGACATCAAATTTGGTTAATAATTAGCAGGCATCTTCTGTGAGTCTCCTAACTAACCTCCTGATTAGAATGGCATGTTTGGGCTTCATGCAAAACAATTTAGTCAACACAAATTTTGAAAAACATCTAGCTATGGCTCTATCAAAATTAGTGGTTGGTACCTAAAGACAAAAGCAAATACACATAGCAATCAGTGACATAGTCTTATACCTTGCCTCGGTATGGTTCGGCAAGCTGCAATAGTCTTCTTCAATTGGACATGTGTTCAGTCATCAAGACATCGGGACTCAGCAATAAAGTTCAAGATAGAAATGTCTCAGGAACTGACATAATCGGAATGTCGCTTCACAGCAACAAAGTTAGGAAAAGTTAAGTGGATCTTCTCTCTGGACTGTTAGGAAAAAGTGCCCGCTTGTCCTCTCGGGAGGGTTAGGAATAAAGTGTGGATGTCTCCTCTCTGTACAGTCTGGCTAAGTTAGATTCCCTAGGACATCTTCCCACGTTGCTGTTGGTCAAAGAATTGTATGTGTACATTTAATCCACTAAAAGTTGAACCTCAAATCTAAGATATAAATAAACTGTCTTTCACATGTCAACGATTGGCTCCTCTTCTCTTGTTCTCATTGTTTGAATTGTCAGGTAACAACTTTGTATCGCCTTGTACTCCAGTCAGTGCATCCATTGTTAGATCCTGGGAACATTGCCTTTACACACACTAAATTCTACAAAGTATCAATAGGTAGTACAACATATTCTAGCAAGCAGTTCTCATGGGAAACAAATTTAGCTACTTGCATTTGGTCAACGCAGGGGAAAAATACAAATCTATTTCTCCAAGCATCCATTTTACGTGACTCGTTTAAACAATGCAACTTAACATGAGGCTGTGCAAGTAGGCCCAAGACCTCGCTAATTTAAGGCATATCATTAATAAAGCAAATGCATAACACATGACCATTAACATAACATAGTACTACGTTAATCTAAACATGAGCACGACATATGACTGACACTCAAGTAGGCACATTTTCAAAGTTGTGTATTATTTTCTCTATATTAATTCATTTTGGATGTAGATTGAACATTCAGAATACATGAATATTTGAATATTTATTAGTAAAATTTCAGCATTAACAACTCGGAATTTTGACTGAAGAATTTGAACTTGAATTTCATTTTGGCAAAATGTCCTAAAAGCAGCATTGATTCAACTAAGAGCCCAAAAAACATTAAATATTTTGCAAACGAAAGAACAAAGAAAATAAAAACTCAAACGTTTGAGTTGAAGATGGATTGCTTCTGTGAAATGGATCCCATTGTCACCCATGCATGTAACGCCAAAGATCACAACAGAGCAAACCAATTGATAGTGAAGCTCCAAAAATCCTGACCAAGACCTTAAGTGCATTGTGTAATTAGCAGTGTCCAACAGTTCCAGAAGCGTCAGATTACTTTCTCTGAGACACTACAAAAGAGCAAAAAAGTTTGACTAACCTAATCATTCATCCTGCTACCCTAACCCCTTCCCCATCCCCTTGTTCTGGCACCCCACAAACAAAGCACTGGCACTTCCCCAACACACTGTCATCTTCCCCCCAAAAACTGCTGCCTGTCTCCAAAGACAAGCCCAGTATATTACCCCCCGAAAATAAAACTGCTTCCTTCCCTGTCATTGTTCCTCAAAAAACACTGGCTGCTGCCCTCTTACACTGCCATTCTACCACCTAAACATTGCTGCAGAGACAACTGACAACAGGCCCAATTTTCCAATTTTAATTGAATCCCCCCAAGGCATGCCACATACACCACCACCATTTCAAGTGTTGGTTCATGTGGAAGTGGCTATTATGTGGCTACCTCACACTTACCACTACAAAGCTGTTAAAGCAGAACTATGCAATCTGGTGGGGATTTATGGGACAAGTAGTGGCATATTTGTGTCTACTCCTTTTTAATTTGATTTTCCTGGTCGCATGGAGCCTCATCTATCTGGCAGAGAGAATAGACCATGTAGGCCTCAAATGTTTTAGCAAAATATTGTTATGTGTGTTGCTCAAGAGAATACTAATTTGAAATAATCAATGCACAGCCGTAAGTGGTTCCCCATTACAGATGAAGGCCATTATAACACTACAAAAATTGATAGGGTCTCTGGTGATGTCTTATCATATAGACGTCTGCAGACAGGGTTTTTGTGGCATTTTAGTGGCTCATCTAGAAAGAATTGATGTTCTTGTTGTATTCCTATTTAGGTCAGGAGACCTAATCATGCTGCCGGCTAGAAGCATGAAGGATGTCTGAGTAGGACATGACATCCAGGAGGTTGTGGTGGAAACAGAGGAGTAACAGAGGCCTCTGCAGCCCCTATGGCGTGGGAAGCCCCCGAGTTCCCAGGGTCCCCTCAGCACAGTAATCTGGCATGAGAGTTCCTGAGTGAGTCTGGTTGGGGGCCCTCCAGGTACTTTCCAGGGGCACCCCCTCAAGTTTTACTACACCAGTGGGTGGAACGACTGTGAATGCATCCCTTTACACTGGGAAGTAAGATGCTTGTCAGTATTCTCACTCAGTGTGTGCAACGGCGCATGTTACCCAGCAAATCTGACCTTCTACGAGTTGTCTATCATCCAGAGACTCAAGAGTCTTCTGATTCCCTTCTTCTGCACAGAGGACTGCATAGACAGAAACCCTTTTAAATCATGGTGAGAAAGGCCATCTGCTGTGGGAGTGATTCCCAGAACCAGAAGACATCAGAGTTATTGTCTCAGTATAGAGCATAGTTTGGAGGGTTCATATTTTGAGACGGAGCAGATATCATTTGAAGATAGATGAATAGCCAGCACTGTGGTTATACATCGTGGGCATTTTATTTTGTATGTCGGTCTTGTAACACGTTCCGTGGCTGGTGTTGTGCCACCTATATTGGAAATATAATTTATGTTGTAACCTTCATTTAACAAAATAAGTTATGAATCAGCCTTTTCTTTTGAGAATTTATCCCTAAAATGATGAACTCGTTATTGTTAGGTTAGCAAAACTTATTATAGATTGGATGTAGGTTATTGCCCTCCCCCACATTCTGTATTTCACATTATTTTAACTCTTACTTCTTATGTCTTATCATTTATTTTTCTGCTGTTTAATTTTGAGCAATACAAGTGTATATATAGAGCCTTTGAACGGGGGATTATCTCCTTGAAAAGAGAAACTTGCAATCATTGGGTTAGCAGGAAGCATATAGATTAGATGTAGATTATTGTTTCCGCTTGGACTTTACTTTTTACTTCTCACTTATTAATTCGTATTTCTCATTGTTTTTCTACCCTGAGGAATAGGAGAGCTGTGTCACTGCTGTTCATGCCATGAAATTAACTCAAATCTGAAAAATGTATCTTGTGTTCGGTCCTCTTTAAATTTAAATCATTGTTCTTACCATTGATATTATTTTGATGAAAGCATTCGGGTTTATTGTGAACATAATACTTTTCATTGAACAGTGGCGTAAAAGGGGAGTGATACATTTAAAAAGTAAACTCCACTAACCAACCATTGAACTCATTCAATATATTTTTTAATATCACAGGGGACGTGCTAGGGATTGGGGCTGGTGCTGACGTATGGCTGCTAAGTGACACCCATCCACCCTCTTGTTAAACCAGCAAGGTCATTGCCCTGCCGCCTCGAAAGGACCCTTCTTTCTTTTAAGCTTTGCGAACATTATTTGTAAAATGTATTAAAAGAAAGTACAAAACTGGAGTGAGTCGATATTTCTGTTCTGCAAATCCCTTAACACTATCCATATTCTTTCGGAAGCTCCAGAACTAGTTGGTGAGAAGTTCCTAATCTCATGAGGGAAAAGCACACACAACATATTCAGAATTTTATGAGTGTCCTTGTGGTGGGCCATGAAGTGAAGGAAATATGGGAAGCAATGCAAAATAGGAATGATGAAGGATTTAAAAGCGGCCAAGTAGATTAGGATTAGGCCAATAGAAACCAAGATGAGAGAAGAGGCACGTGAAAGACGTAGCTCATAGAATGTTGAAGGACTCGTGGAAAAGCATGACCCGCAGATATAAGGACAACGCCTTTCCTCTTTATGTCCTTGCATAGGCCTCCCCTGGAAAAGTCTATCCAGTTCAAAAGTCAATATCTGCAGTAGGAAATAGACAATTGTGGGAACACCCAGAAATAGGCTAGGGAAAGGTGATATGTTAAACCACAAGCAAATGAGGGAACATTAAACTATTAAAAGAAGAAAACGTTGAAAGGCAAGAGGCAGTAAAAACGTGTGGTAGTAATTAGAAATCCCGAATGGAATTTAAAACAACGCCTGGCAACTATATCCATTAAGGAAGAAAGAGAGAGGCTCTGGAACAAGTCAGCAATTATGTGTTTATGTTATTGCACGTTCTACCCTGCTTTCTTCTGGTGTGCTGATGTAATGTGATGTTATGCTATAGAATGACATGTTGAATTATTATATTATGTAATGTTGTATAAGATAATAGCATATGATGTACTCTAATATGTTGTGTAATGTTGTGTTATGCTATGTTGTGTGGTATTTTATGATACATTGTGTTATGCAGTGTTATGCTATGGTCTGTTATGTAATTTTATATTATATGTTACCTTATGCAGTGTTTTGTTACGTTATGTTGTGTGGGTTCATAAATGCCCCAAAAGACATAGACATACCCTCCTCATGAAGCAGGCAGTCTCTCTAGGGGAGAAGCTCATGGATAAAGCGCTGAAGTCATAAGAAGGCCCGGAAAAGACACTGAGGAGCCATAGCACCAAAAAGCATAGGTAAATGGCAAGCAACAGGGTTTTTGTCTCCAAGAACACTCACAAAATTGGCGAACCGCATGTATTTACTGGCCCTTGTCTGCGACCACCTTCTATGATTCTGTTTCTCCATTGGCCATTTTCATGGGATATGTTTGTCTGTACCGCCTTATGTAGCCAAATGCTATAAAACATTAATGTGCAGTGGTATGAAAAGGTAACACCTGTTCTTGATTACTTGAAGCATTATTTTATTTCTGAATAAATTATGAGCAACTGTAAAAGTGCATTTGCCACAGCCGTGTCATCACCAGTTGTTCCATGCCCATGAGCCATTCGATACACCCATATCCTACCACATACCATAGATAGCACGTGGTTTTACTGAGGAACTGCATTATAAGAAACCCACCTACCATCCGTGGTGACTTTACTGTGTGCACATGCAGTGGGCCACTGTTTGTTAACGCGGAACTTAAGACAATTGGTGAAATATTTAGCTTGTGTTGCAGATATGGATAGTGCACCTAGAACCATGCTGACCATGGTGAAAATGAAAATCTCAACAGAAATTAATAGTTCGGCACAAGGCCTGCACGTGCCGTCTTCTATCTTCCATTACTCTAACTGCTTTGCAACAGACGATGCACGTCTTTAAAATGTTCGTTATCAAACATGAGTGGGGATTACGATGTCCTTCCCCACCAGAAAACGACATTACCATTCCTTCGAGTATACATTGATGGCGCTATTCTTGTTTCATTAGCCTATTTCTTGTGGCACAATGGTTGTCGCGTGATTGTTTGCTTTAATATGTTGTGATTGCAATAATGTTTTATCTAAATCACCGAAGAGTAATTTAACAGATAAGTCATTGTCCAGACATTGTGTTTATTCTTTATCACACACAGTGCAGTGTGTGGAGTTCATTCATTAGGCTGCCAGTGCTTTCATTCATCCATTTTCACCTTTCAGAAGCAGCAGAGGGTGGTGCCTTATGCCTTTAGAACTAATGACCCAGAGAAAGTGTAAATATCTCAGTGGGGATTGAATTACATGGCAAATGCTACTGATAGGTTTCCTGTCAGGCCCAGGGCTAGCAAGCTGTGACATGTTACTCCACTTGGTACGGTTTTGCAATGGTATTTTGATTTCTGAGTTCAACAGCAGAAAAAAGCACTGGCTGCTTATTCTGGACCTCAACTCTTAACTATGATTAGTTGCCAGTGCTTATTTGCAAAATTATTATTGTTGAGGTCTTAAATGATTTGAGTTCGCCGCCTACCTCAGTTGCTGGGGTTGCCCACTTCCACTACTGATGTTGCTCCATACCAATGTGGGCAGTGCCCATTGTCTTCAGTGCTGGCACCAGCCCCACTTACAAGCACTTTTAAAGTGGTGTGGTGTAAATAGCTGCTTCAAATAGGACATGAGAGCGAAGAGCAGGGGCAATGGGCTCTGCCTGAAAAACTTTGAAAAAATTGTGCCAATTTGTGAATTGTATAGCAGGACTTTTACAAAACTTGACTAAAAATACAGAGGGATACAGGCAATGTGATGAGGAGTGGAAGACAGGCACCTGGTATCATGAGGGCAGTGGAGAAGCTTGAAAATGAGTGGGGCAAAAGAACCCCCGATTAGGCCGAAGGGGATATGGGGAAGGACAGGCCACAGGCGTCTCAAACGCCTTTCCAGCCTTT
This sequence comes from Pleurodeles waltl, assembly GCF_031143425.1. Lineage (NCBI taxonomy): Eukaryota > Metazoa > Chordata > Amphibia > Caudata > Salamandridae > Pleurodeles > Pleurodeles waltl. Next base: position 1,144,788,432 of record NC_090444.1, on the reverse strand, counting down.
TGTGCCAAAATGGCAAGCATTTACATAAAGGGTGTGATTGTGCCACCATTGCATTACATTGGGTGCTTTACCACCCGTGCACAGCAATGTAAGCCCTCCATTGCCAAACCATGAAGTAGGATCGTAGAGCCGAAAGTGCTTAAGAAGGCCCAACAATTAATTTTTTTCACTTACAAATTGTATTTCAGGTACGTCAGGCTACTTACTCTTCATGATACACCACCATAGTCCTTGATTATGAGAATCTCTTTAATCCCGAAAAGGCCAGAGAAGGGAGTTAACCGCCCCATTGGAATTACATTGGTATTGTTTCTGTATGTTTATCATTTTATTTTGAGACTAAGTTATGTGATATTAGCATTGTTAATATAGGGAAATAAACATTCTAACTTTAACATAAAGGTGTGGTTATTCATGGCCAAGGGGTCACGGTGCGTAGAAATTACTGACCCCCAAGATTATTGATCCCATTGATTGATATTGTCATTGATTGGCAGTGAAATTGAATCTTATGGTAGGAACTACTCTAAGCGCAGTCAAAAGGTCCAACGAACCTCTAACGTGTCCCCTTATAAACTAATGAGAAAAAACCTACTAAGGTCAGACGCGCAAACAGAGATGGTAGCATAGTATGATGTCTCCTTAAGAGCCCATAATCAAAGTGAGTACACTGTTCCAGGATAAGTTGTCACAGGGGACGAAGAATAGACTGAAATCAAGAATTTGTAGGAGTGCCCTCAAGCATCACATTAGGATGCTAGGCATCATCATCGGGCTGACTCCTCGCCAGACTGGCACTGCAATATCTGACAGACCAACATCCATAAGATGGAGGCACTTCAACCAGGAGGATGTTTAATAGGTCAAGTAAAGTCTGCAGCACATGCTAGCAGAGGAGAGAAAGGAGAGTGAGAGATATAAAATTGGCTCTGAACACCTCATACTTAGTTTTAATGCTTTCAATAAGGGTCAGGTCAAGATTAAAAACACAAATGGGAGTATTCAGGGAAATAATGCTACCAATACTCCTTCAAACTAGAGAGGAGAAAAAATTGTTTGCTACTAACACTTGGTCGACATGTTTCGCGCCCACATGGTCAGAGAAAGATCCAATGGCGCTTCATCAGGACCGGTAATAGTTACTTCTCCATAAAAAACAAGACAATAAATGCTGGAGGGTCACTTACAGTCTGCAGATCTATCGTATCAGTCAGTCAAATAGTTAGTCGCCCTGTGTAAGAGACAAAAACACATATAAAGAAAAAGAAAAAATTCAACAACCAGACATTCATTGGTGTCATAGTAACGAGGGGAGTAATACGCATAGAGTATGGTCGGCGTATACTCCCAGAGAGGAGTGCTCAGGTGCAGAGAAGGAAAGAAAAGGGGCTTACCATCCCATGTAGGAACCGGGCATCATAGGGACGCGTAAAACCTCATACCCAAGAAGAGTACACTACATATGAAAAAATTATAATAAAGAAAGTAGTTACACATTTCTAAAACAACAATGTCATGTTAGGGTACTGTTGTCAAACAACCGATTCATTGATTATGTGGGTAGATTTATATTTCATGACAAAATGGTGCATCTAAATATATTATCACACAAAGTAAATATCATGGTCAGAAGGACTGATGCCACTTGACTCTACCCAGTGTCAAAGTCCGCAATGTCTATTGTAATGTACTGCAGTCACTCCTCTAAGTCAAAGTAGAGTGAAGGAGTAACCAGATAGTCGTAAAAATCGGAATTTATGATGAAAGGAATATGTGGTCAATGCAACTGTCAAAGTTAATGTTGAGGTACCTGAAACGGTAATGAGAAAATTGCCAGTTTCTGTATTTAAATCGTCAAACATAAAATTCTAGTTACCGATAGAAAGCCGACTGAATCAGCCTATGGAGACACTTCCTTAAATGTAGCCTAAATACGTTGCTAAAGAGGAGCAGTGGAGGAAAGTGCCCACTGCAACTCGACCAGAGGTCCATTCTATACCTGCCATCGATCGCGTGCCTGTCTGCAACGGCAACGTGAGTTAGTGCAGGGTGAAAAGGAAATGACACGAGCTATTTGTAAAGTAAAAACTTATTCAAAAATGACTGTACACATAAGTCTATTGGTCGAATGTGCTTTAGTTAGAAAGTAGTCGGTTATTCAGCAGAAATCGTAAGTCATACGATTACAGTTTCCGACAACAAACCGGCTGAATAAGATACTGTCTGAGAAACGGCTTGCACACGCTAAAAAAGGCAGATAAAGGAGCAAATGGCACGTGTACCTACTTCAACTCCTCCTGAAGGTCCGTTCTGAACCTACCCGAGGTCGCGTACCTGTATACAGAGGCGACGCGCGTTCAGGTCGAATATAAAGATGAAATAACGAGAGATAACAAGTGCAATTAGTCCTCGACGTAGAAGCAGCAGTGTCAGAAGACTAAACACTGAAAAAGGACTAACGGAGGACTGATTGTCTTAAACAGCGGTGGCCATCTTGGAACTGGGACCAAATCAATGTAAATAGACATAAAGGGGCTCCGGTCAAAGCCTCTAAAGTGACTAACCGTCGTTTGAGTTTTATAATGTGAATGGATGCCTACAGATAATTTTCTGTCCAAGCAAAGTGTAAAGAGTAATAAAAAAACAATATGAAACCATATTGAAATCTTCATTGGGGAGACATGACAAGCGTCTAACCACAAGACCTTATAACTCCTAGAAGGATACGTCACAGAGATTAGCTAGAGAGGGTCCACCAAGGAATATCATCGTTTAGGCCCTCGCTGGCTGTTTTCAGTCTGAAAATCCATCGCTGTTCAGTCCTGAACAAGGATTTAGGATCGTTTTCATTATGTCTTGGTACTTGTAAAACTATCCAAAAAAGGTCATTTGGGCCATGTTTGGCTGCTAAAAAGTGTGCACTCAGTTTGGTTGTAATCCGAGCACATCTGATGTTGCTACGGTGTTCATTAATTCTTAATTTCACTGGTCTGGTTGTCATGCCTACATATTGTAAGTCACAAGGGCATGTAATCAAGTAAATACAATGAAGAGTATTACAATTGGTGTGTTTCTTCAGATGCCAGGTCCCAAAATGTCTCAAAACTAAACTGTCTACTCTTTTAGTTAAGGAGCAGACATTGCAGGAGCCACACGGGTAGTGACCGGTGACTGGAGGTAAATTCCAAAGTGTGGGTTGATCTTCACAGGCTTCCTGTCTGCGTGGTCGTGTGTGAATAACTAGATCCCTAATGTTGGCGGATCTCTTAAATGCAAACAAGCGTTTTGGAATTTGTGTGCCCCCACTTAATAGAATTTGCCACCTTTTATTAATCAGTCTTTTAACGGTGTTGGACAAGGGAGTGTAAGTTGATACACATGTCAGCCGTACTTGCTCTTCCCGCATAATAGGTGCTAAGAGAGCCTCTCTGTGATTATGTCGGGCTCTTTTATAGGCAGGATTAATAACCTTTGATGGATATTGTCGAGATTGGAGTTTCGTTTTTAGTTCACGTGCCTGGTTTTCAAACAACAGTGTAGAGGAACAGTTTCGGCGTAATCTTAAAAATTGACCAAAAGGAAGGTTATCGCGTAGAGCCTTTGGATGGTAGCTGTCATATCGAAGTAAGCTGTTCCGATCTGTGATTTTATGATAAGTGTCTGTCACTAGTTTTCCTTTCACGTTATGGATCAAAAGGTCCAAAAACGGTACTTGGGTGGTTGAAACATGTGCTGTGAATCTCAAGAAGGGATCTAACGTGTTGATCCAACTAGTGAACAGATCAACTGTTGGAAGGGGTCCTTGCCATATGATGAGAATATCATCTATGTAACGCCGCCATAGTTTAATGTTTTTAAAGAAGGGGCTTGTTACTGGTAAGATGAAAGTTTTTTCAAATTGGTACATGTATAGACATGCCAGACTGGGGGCAAAAGGGCTCCCCATCGAAGTCCCTCGGATCTGATGGTACACGACATCCTCAAATTGAAAAAAATTCTGTGTCATTGCCAAGGATGCACAATGCATCACAAAGTGGACTGGTGTTGATGAAGTCCATGGTTGTTGAAGGAGGGCGGAATCAACGACCTCTAAGGTGGCAGCCTGTGGGATATTAGTGTATAGGGACTCTACGTCTAACATGATCAGTACCTCAACCTGAATTGTGGAGTTGATCATCTCAATCAGGTTCAAGACATCCTTGGTGTCTTTGAGATAGGTGCTGGAACTCTTTACTAATGGTTGTAAAAAAGAGTCACAAAAGGTCGACAGTGGTTCCAGAACCGAGCCAATCCCAGAGACTATCGGGCGGCCAGGAGGTGGTAGTGTGCCTTTATGGATTTTGGGGAGGCAGTAAAAATATGGAATCCGCGGATGGATGCTTTCCAAGAATTCTGCCTCTTTTGAAGAGATCCATGAATTACTTTTAGCTTCATTAACCATACTCTTAATCTGTAGTTGTAACACATTGGTAGGGTCTTGATTGAGAGGCGTATAATAGGTCCTGTCACTCAAAAGACGGAGACACTCCTGCCTATAGTCAGACGAGTCCATAATAACTATTGCTCCTCCTTTATCAGCCGGTTTTATGACTATAGATGGATCATTGGATAGACTCTTAAGTGCTTCCCGCTCAGAAGCAGGTAGATTGACAAAGGGTCGTTTCGGAACAATCTGTTCAAGATCTGACAGGACAGCTTTTTCAAAAGTTAAAACCTCACAGGGGAGGGAATGAGTTGGAGCCATAAAGGTAGATGGTTTCTTTAAGCCTGTGTCATGACTAATGGGAGGTTCCGGTTGGTCTTTAAAGAAAAAATGTAAGCGGACCTTTCTAAAAAATTGAGACAACTCACAATGGAGGCAGAAAGGGTCTTCAGAAGGGGTGGGAACAAAGCCTAGACCTCTGTTCAAGACTCTCAATTCGTCCATAGATAGTTGCCTATGGGACAAATTGACCACTAGGTCTTCTGTGGAGCGATCTTGTTCTGGCTCCTTGTGATCATCTGAGGTTCTTCTCGACCCCAATGTACTCTCCTTCCTCTTCCTCTCCTTCTGCCTCTTCCTCTGCCCGGGCCGCGGCCTAAAAAAGGCCCGTAAGGTGGCATTGGGCGGGGTTGGAAGAAAGGGTAAGGAGGTTGCCAGAAGAGTGGTTGATTGTGAGCATACTGGGGGAAGTTGTAGTAAGGTTGAGGTGTACTCTCATCGGTGCTCCATCCATCAGAGGAGGAGCTACTGCTGTAGTTACGAGATTTTCTATTGGAATTAGAGGAATCGTCTGATGACCGTGATTGTGTGTCAATCTCAAAATCCTCTTTGATATATGGGTAAACTTTCTCCCGATCAAACTTATTGATATCTTTTTGTAGTTTGGAGATTTTTTGTTGTGTAAGGAACTCTTTGGTTTCATTAAGTTCCGTGTTAATCTCCATAAGGCGACTCTTAAATGCTGCTATGGTGGCTGTTGTTTTAATCGAACTCTCCATACAGTTGATCTGGATAGCAATAGACTCGGCTAGCCGTTTCGAGGTGTTAATAATCAACACTAGCCAGTCGCGGGTGCATTTCCATGCTATCTGTGCCCAGTCTTTCCTGAAAGCCAAGTCCTGCAGGAAAATTCTAGGCACATTGGAAACCAATAGACCGTTTGGAGCAATATTTGCTCTTAGGTATTCGGTCATAATTGTCCCATGCATGATAGTCTTGATTAAGTCGCGTTTAAGAGAGGATAGTTTGTCCCAATCTTCTTTGAGGCTACCTGAGGGAGCTGAGCCGTCATTGGAAAGAATAGATGGTGTCTGTAGAATAGCTGAGACGACGTCGTCATCAAAGCTGAGACCCTGGAAATTATCCATGATCAACAATTAAGTAGTAGGTCCCACAGCAAAGCTGCTGCTCAATCATTTATAAACACAAGAGGGACTGGGACATTAATGGTCCAGTGTACTATCTCCCTATGCATGAACCTATAATCAAAGTGAGTACACTGTTCCAGGATAAGTTGTCACAGGGGACGAAGAATAGACTGAAATCAAGAATTTGTAGGAGTGCCCTCAAGCATCACATTAGGATGCTAGGCATCATCATCGGGCTGACTCCTCGCCAGACTGGCACTGCAATATCTGACGGGCCAACATCCATAAGATGGAGGCACTTCAACCAGGAGGATGTTTAATAGGTCAAGTAAAGTCTGCAGCACATGCTAGCAGAGGAGAGAAAGGAGAGTGAGAGATATAAAATTGGCTCTGAACACCTCATACTTAGTTTTAATGCTTTCAATAAGGGTCAGGTCAAGATTAAAAACACAAATGGGAGTATTCAGGGAAATAATGCTACCAATACTCCTTCAAACTAGAGAGGAGAAACAATGGTTTGCTCCTAACACTTGGTCGACATGTTTCGCGCCCACACGGTCAGAGAAAGATCCAATGGCGCTTCATCAGGACCGGTAATAGTTACTTCTCCATAAAAAACAAGACAATAAATGCTGGAGGGTCACTTACAGTCTGCAGATCTATCGTATCAGTCAGTCAAATAGTTAGTCGCCCTGTGTAAGAGACAAAAACACAGATAAAGAAAAAGAAAAAATTCAACAACCAGACATTCATTGGTGTCATAGTAACGAGGGGAGTAATACGCACAGAGTATGGTCGGCGTATACTCCCAGAGCCCATCATAAAGGCTCGGTACATGCTTAGTCTCCTTAAGAGCACATCATTAAGGTCTGGTACATGGTTAGTCTCCCTAAGAGTCCATCATAAACGCCTGGTGCATGGTTAGTCTCCTTAAGATCCCATCAAAAAAGTATAAATATGGGCCTAAATCTCTAGGCACAACTCCTGATAAAAAAGTTGAGGGAGTCAGCAAAATAAATCTTATTTCAAGAAGTAATTCCCAAAAACTGGCGATATCTGTTATGTCCTGCGCTTTGAACAATCAGGACCTCCGGTAACGGTGATTCTATGTCAGGAAAGTAAAAGGGTTTGTTTAGGGCCACTCACAGCAGGAGCTTGTAATACATAAGAAAGTAAACAACTAGGCATCTTTGCTCTGTATTTCGGAAGGCACGTAACATTATGCAAGTAAGCAACCTAGGGCCTGATTTATGAAAAGTTAGCGCCACCTTTACGTCACTTTTTGACGCAAAAGCAGCGCAAACTTACATGTTTTGTAAGTTTGCGCCGTTTTTGCGTCAAAAAAATGACGTAAAGGCGGCGCTAACTTTTCATAAATCAGGCCCTTAGGGAGCTAAACTCTGTCTATTTTTACACTTATAGTTGATGTACAATTGGTGTTTGTGTGTCCCAACGTTTCTTCACCGACTTTGCTATGCACCCAAAACCAAAACGTTAAAAGGAAACAGTGATGTACATGATGAGGATGATCACAGTCATGTGGGAGAAACAACAAGTGGTAAACAACAAACACTTTTATTTGTTTTAGAATACACAAACGACGGATTTTGTATGCATTCCTGGTAATCAAAAAACATGTTATAATCTTTCCTGGCTGTGATCAAGGGTCATATATTTTGCACAGCATAATCTTTTTGCGCAGAAAGCAATATTAGTTTCTGTTCAATGGTAAAATAAATCCAATAAAAATCAGTGTGGGCAACCCCACATAAAGATTAATATTATAACAAAATAATCTTGGTTGATGCACGGGTTTTCCTCTAATTACCATTTAAAGTGCAGTCGGTCACTTAGTGGCTGTCGAGTAGTTCAACTTAAATCCAATTAATTGGATGTACACCTTTATACACTGCTTAGTTTGTGAAAAAGTGCCAGGGCCCTTGTCAGGAGGCCACTGCGGCTTACTCCACCTATAGCCTCTATCATGCACTCCTCGAAGTGTGACATGACAATTCAAACTATTCCAGGCTTCCCAAGCTATCAGAGTGGCTTCGGAGGCAAGTATTAGTAATTTTTGAAGTATACTGAATTAACAAACAACTGTTGTTTTGTTTTTTTCTAAATTAAACAAACAGTGTCACCACTTGGCAGACCATGTTAAACCTTGTTTTGTCCACGTTTGGCTTTTCTTCAAACCTTTTTGCTAAAGCACTTCAGAGTAATAAAAGTTGCACATGTTGTTCAAACCTGCAGTGTTAAAAGGGTATCCTCTTCTGATATGCATCAGCCACCAGGACAAGTACCACAATAACCCAATTTTTGATGAAAATGATCAAAACAGCTCGGTGGTAGTTAATTAATGGTGAAGGGGATTTCATTCACCCACACTTAACCATGTAGCCCTTCTACAGCATAAGGCCAAGTTGCCAACATCACAACCCCACTTTTCAACACTGCACTACCACTTTCTTACAAAAGCAGTGCCCCCCCCTAAAACGTACTTTAAAGTCAGGGGCCTTGTTATGTTATTGGATATTTCTATAGAGCAGTGTTCACTAATTACTTGGCCTCGTTTTTGTTCTGAGTAGACATTGGTTTGTAGAGGCATCAATCCACCATGGGGAGCTGTTAGTGATTGCCTGACTGTATCTGCCGACATACAAACATTAGGAAAACCACAATGGGAGGCTTAAGGGACCACCTTCCTCAGAAGGCAACCCTGGTGAGCAGTCCTTTATTTCCCTGGTCACCATACGATCAATGGAAAAAACATAACACTAACCTAAAGGGGTATGCAGATTGCTTTCATGGTCACCATAAATCAAATAGGTGATGTAGTAAATTGGGTTACTGTTTTGAGGGGTGTGAAACCCTACGTAGGCACCAACCACAATCCTTCTCAGGGTGAAGTCAGAAGAAATCCCCAATTTAACCTGTGCTTAACCCTCCGGTAGCTTGGCACAAAAGCAGCCAGGCTTAACATAGAGGCAATGTGTAAAGTGTATCTGAAGCACTTCAAACAGTAATACAGTTAAAACATAACTCAAGAAAAATCCCCCACCAATTTAGAAAAAATTGATTATATATTAATAATTTATTTGAGGCCAAAGCAACACATATCTAATCAGTAGGATAGGAGCTATGGAATTTTAAAAATGTAGATAAAAATAGTGCCAAAAGGCACAAAGCACCAACTGTGATTATCTGGATGCAACAGACCAGAACAAGGTCTCCTGTTCAGCCTGACCACAATATAGAGTAGACCAGATATAGGGACCAAGTCAGGCTCAATAAACAAAGTATTTTAACTTCTGGTTGCAGAACCTTGCAAGATTATCTGTTATGGATGAGTTGTGCTTTGTCGGTTACAAAGAGCTGTGGGGTTGCACGCGGAGTCCTGCTTCATGGTGGAGGATGCTGTTGACGATGGGCTGGTGATGCAAAGTCCAGCATAGAGGATGTGTCACACAGAATCTGAGGGACTGCAATGCGAAATCCTGCATTGTTGGTGAGGGTGCCATTGATGAGGGTCTTGTGATGTGAAGGCCTGCATTAAGGGTGCATCCCCCAATGGCGGTCCCAAGGATGCTATGGGCTGTGATGCTAGGTCCTGCATTGGGGATGGGTTGAGCAGCATCGGTTTTGAAGCAGAGCTGTGAGGAAATGCATCGTGCTGAATTGGTTCTGCCAACTGGATGACAGCTTTGATGGCAGAGCACCTTCAGGCCCACTTACTAGGTCTTAGACTGGGGTGGCACCACTCGAAAGGCAAGACAGCAAGTACAGTCCAGGTGCTGGTTTCAAGATAGTTGGAGCCTTTTCTGTCCCTGAGGCTCTGATCAGGAGGCCGTCAAAACAGCACTTGGAGTCACTCTGGTGGCTTTGGGATAAAGATGTAGGTCCAGTTCTTTTCACTCAGGCAGGAGGGCAGCAGGGCAAGAGTAGCAGTCCTTCTTCTGAGTCTTCCACAGGTCCAGAGATGTACAGACAAGGTGTGGTCTAAGGGTCCAATATTTAAACCTTGTGCTAACTCTGAAGTAGGAGAAGGTTCTGGAGTCTTCCACCCCCAGAGGTGTTTGGGATTTTCTCTCCCCTGCTTTGGCACCAGCTTGTCTGGGGACATGAAAGACTAGTGTCAAACCCTTTGTGAGTGTGCCCAGGCAAAGCATTTGTGATGTGCAAGTGTGCTAGGTGACAGCTCCTCCCTCTCATCAAGTCAGAGATGGCCCATCCTGCCAACACATATTCACCCTTTGTTTCAACATCTGGGAGCAATACACAAAGACCAACAGCCAGTTACACCCAGTCGTGTGACCCAGGATCAGTCTTCAGGCACCAAATGGTTAGGACAAGAAAATGCCAACTTTAAAAAAATACTATACAGAATCAAATGTTCCAGGTGGAATTCTTTTGACAACAATTTATACTATTTACTATTGGTCACCGTGGTGATCCTACCACAATTTATACTATTTACTAATGGTCACCATGGTGATCCAACCAAAATGTAATTAAGAAAGAATATCAAATTAAGTTTTGGTTGGATCACCACTGTGACCATTAGTAAATAGTATAATTGTTTGTCAAAATAATTCCCCGTGGAACATTTGATTCTGTATAGTATATTATCCAGTTCCATGGGAAAAATCGGGTTTCCCTGTCTTTCATAAATAACTTTTTAAAGGTGCCGTTTTCAGAATTGTGACTTAAAATATGACTTTACTATTGAAGAGGGGTTTTAATACAATTCTTTAGACACCAAACTTGACATTCCGACCTGCTCCCAATTGAAAGTTATTAGTTATTAAATGTAGTAAGGTAACCCAATGTGATCTTATGGAAGAGGTAGGCCTTGCAGTAGTCAAAAACTGATTTAAGAGTACAAATCCAGCTTTTTAAATACCCTGCACCCTGCCCTCTGGGCTATTTTGGGCCTACCCTAGGGGTATTAGAAAGTACATCCTAGGCCAGACAAAATATTTGTTGCCAGGTTGAAATGGCAGTTTAAACCTGCACACACAGGCTCCAATGACAGGCCTGAGACATGCTAAAGGGCCACTTATTTGGGTGGCATGAGTGCTGCAGGCCCAATAGCAGCATATAATTTAGAGGCCCTAGGTACATGCTGCTCCACAGTACTAGGGACTTACAGGTAAATGAAATGTGCCAATTGGGTGTAAGCCAATTTCACCATGTTTTAGGGAGTGAGCACATGCACTTTAGCATCAGTCAGCAGTGGTAAAGTGCACAGAATTCAGAGACCATCAAAACGAATATCAGCAACAAAAAACAATGGAGGAATGAGGCAAAAGGCTTGGGGGAAGACCACCTTAAGGCTGACAGGTCTAACTATTTTATTTTGTGTTATTTCTATTTGCACACTAGGGAGACAACTCCTATAATCTATCCCGTCAGGATTCAAATACTGCTTCATTGTTGAAGTGTTCACCGGTGGGCAGTGTGGGGTTTGACAATGGTTAGAATAAACAAATTGTCTTTGTTCTGTGGCTTTGGGAAATTCCCACTTTGTGGATATCGCACCACAGTTTTCTTCAAGTCCTATGATTCCCCTTCCTGTGAAGGTATTCATTCAAATCCACTTTTTTTTAGAATAGGTGCAGTGCATTTTTTAGCTGTGAGTGAAATTTGTGGACATTCCCTTGTGGTAATTCCCCAAAATGCCAAAAACATTTATATGAAATTACACAATAAGCTGATTCGATATTCTGAAATATATTTCATTGCATATTCACTTCCATGTTGGATGCAAGAATGTGCTGACACAGATATGCTAATTAGAAATTATTAATGAAGCTTTATGTGTTTTGATTAACAAGGAGTCAATAGAATAACTAAATGTAGAGAAATTAATGTGCACGTTTGAAAATGTGCCCACGGAGAGTGACAGCCAACTTGTACGCACTTGTACTAAAATGATAAAAAATGTGTGAAATAATGAAAAAGAGTAATAAAAATGTAGTAATATGTCATATTAAGATGTATAACCTATGTTTTGCATTATACTGTAGAGCTAACTTAGCCGAAGTTGTGGCCTAGTTGCCAGACCTCATGCAGAAGCTGAATTTCTAGCACCCTGTAGAAAAGCTGGTGCGTTGAACTGACCATGAACCGCGTATGTTAATAAAATCTGCTTAGCTCGAATTTTCTTCAATGTACCGACGAACAGGAGATGATGGAACTAGATATGTAACAATTTTGGGTGTAAGTCAGACTCAATGTACTGTCCCAGGACTTGAACAATAGAGACACTGACTAGAGAAGAAGATGCAACATTTTGGAGACCTGATGAGCCGAATGATGAGGACATATTACAGTGAACCAATCAATGAACTGAGAACGGCGTACTATTAGAATTCATAGATTTGCTAAATTAATATTATTGAGTAGAGTAATAACTGGTGATTGACTAACCAATTAGGAATTAGGGGGATGGACTGGAAAACCTTAATAAAAAGTCATGACAAAGGGCAAAAACTTCAGATGCGAGGGGGGAACTGATGCAGATATTAGATGTCAGAAGATGCTCTTGAGAGCCTGATGCACTGCTGATCGATTGATGACCTGAAGACGAAGCCTGACTTTGTTGCTGATTCATTCTGTGGATAGGTAGCTATGACAATGTGACTGATTACATTTTTTGCCTTTCTTTCTAGGTACCAACTGTGCTGTTTAAACTGTTTTTTTTTAGCTAGATGTTTTCTAAATCCGTGTTCTAAATTGTTTTCGCATGAAGTCCCACATGCTAATGCTAATCTGGGTTAGGTAAGGTTCTTTTGAGTAACGTTGACAGTGACAAATGATTGACAAACTGATTGCTGAACTCTGCTATTAATGTTGATATATTCCTCTTTGTTAGCTTATGCTGAAACATTAGAGCACATGTTCTCTCAAGTTTTGATTAGATTATGTTATTGGTGGTCACTAATGGATTAACTCTGAGATAAGTGAGTAAAGTTTGAATTAATATGATGGTTTAGAATTGTAACTAATAGGGAAATAAACATTATCAAATGTTTATTGAGTTGTGGTTATTCATGAAAATGTTGATAAATTGTCTAATGTTTAATGATTCTCTTAGTGGTTATTGGTTGATTACATTGATTATTGATGACACTGGCCACCACATGGCTAGGATACTCCATGCGATCCAAAAGGTTCATCGGCCTATATGTGTCCCCTTGTAAGTTTACTTACTAAGGACCAGGTGTGCTAACAAATGCATGTCAATGTATAAAAAGTAGTGCCAAACCGTGCTTGATGCCTACATTGTTCTCATTGTTTCCTTGTTCCAGCTACACGATTTTTAGTTGAAGAAAATCTCAATTATACAACGTAGTGTAATAGCATAATCTCAAGAATTTTGTGTAACATGTACAATGTGGAATGCCAGACACTATGACAGTTAATCCCAGCGTAAAGGAAATGTCGCCTGCGTGTAAATATTACGCACCATCAAGATACTTGTGCTTAGTATTGTGTTGTAATGCAGAGGAACTCTTCTTCATCTGGTCACAAGTCAGGACAAGATATCATTCCATGAATAGTTTAATTACGGTCTGAGTGTGTGTGATGGAGGTATGTTGTAGTCAACAGCAGCTAGAGAATGAGCTATACTCAGAAACTGCAGACCAAATCCTCGTAGTGGAACTCTACTGTGAACTTTTTGGCATGTTTCTGGCTCCTCCCCTTGCCTCTTTAAATCGTTTCTGCTATCCTTCACAGGCAGGATTTCCACCATCGATATGCTGGCAAATGTCTAATTCTAAGTAGGCCAGATTGTCGGTCTTGATATTGCTGCGGCAACTTTTGTGTTTACGATGAAGAGGTGCAATGGCAGACTTGGTTGAAAAAAGGGTAATTTCTGTCATAAATGTCTTCCCTAAATAGTGAAGCTGCAAAGATAGGGTGGCAAAAGGTGTGTCTGTCAGCCAATTTTCGGAAGGGTTTCCGTTACTGTCCACCATAAAATTTCATCAGAATGCCATTATGCATAGAAAAGGTCTGCCAAAAATAAACATACAAAGAAAAATTGGAAATTGAGACTCTTTGGGAAGATGTGCACTAAGCAGACAGTGTTTAAAATGAGGTTGTTGGAGATTGCGCGCCGGAGCAGCTTAGATGGCCGCTTGATAACGACGTTCCCGAGCTGCCGAGGACGTTTTATTATAGGAGGGAGGCGTTTTTGACAGCTGACTATTTATTTTTCCAAAATCTGACGTTGGAACAAGCAGAGAGCAGTATGGTGAGTTTTTTCTTTTTTTAAAACTCTAGTATTTTACAGAGTTTAATCTTTTCAACCTGCTGCTCCCTTTCTGACAGGAATGCGGCCGCCATTTTGAGAGGATTATTTTTTTCATTCCTTAAAAATATTTTCTTTTTTGTCTTTTGGCTTTTTTAATCAATGTGGAGATCCTAATACTTTTTTGACACTCTTGGATGCCACCCTTGAAGTTGTTATAGACATTTTATTCTGGATTTTCTACTATAGTTTTCAATATTTGTCCTCTGAGGTGACTTAATCGACATTGCAGGAACATTAATTAAACTGCTGACATGGAAGCTCCTCACACTTCAAAAATATCTGTATCCTCTGTCTCTAACTATAACGGTCGTAAAGACTCCGGGGGCCACAAAAGAGTTAAAAAAGACCCATCCTCTCCAACTAAGTCTCCATTGACTTTCACATTGGATGACATTATGGATGAGCTTAAGCTAATAAAGCCTTTTGTTATGGAGACAAATATTGCGTTACAGCGAATTGAGGAGAACTGGTCATGTCTGGATTCTAGACTTTCTGAGGTGGAACAGAGGATCAGTGACATACAAGATACTACTACTATAGTTGATAATTTTGCTAAGGAAGTCATACTACTTAAAAAACAGACAGAAGATTTGGAAAATCGCAATCAGCGAAATAATCTTCGCATTTCTGGCATTCCGGAAGGCTCAGAAGGCCAAGATTTGATAACATTCTTGCAAACTCATATTCCAAAGATTGTTGGTCTTCAGAATACTACCGCTCTCAACATCCAGAGAGCCCATCGTATTGGTCCCTCTTCTCCATCAAAACCAAGAGGAATTATCCCCTACTTTCTACAGTACTCAGATTTAATGACTGTTTTGACTGCCGCCAAACAACGTAAACAAATGTTGTGGTCAGGCCAAAAGATTTTCTTTAGCCAGGATGTGACCACGGTGACTGCCAAACTAAGGAAGGAATTTCTGAATCTCCAACCAGCCTTAGGATCTATGAATGCTAGATTTGGCCTTATTCACCCTTGTTTCTTTAGGGTCACCTTCAAGGACAGAATAACTACTTTTGAAAATCCCTCTGATCTAAAACAGTTTATATACACTCACAAAGGGGAGGCAATGGAACTCAGTAAGACATGATTGGTTAATGTGAAATTCTTAAATTATTTATTTCTTCTTTACAGATATTGAAACCGTTGAAATCTCAGGATGGGAAAATCCCCTTTCCGATTGTGTCTATATACCTGAATATCTCAACATCATAGTGTTCTTTCCCTTGTTGGTAAGTCACGTCGTCAGTTGTTCATATTATAATGTATTTATACTGTTTCCTCGTCTTTCCTCTCTCTTGTTATCCAATCATTGTAGTTCCTCGGGGGTACTGTTGCTGATTGGCCTCTTTTTCTTTTCTTGCTCCTCCCTTTCTCCCATGCAAAGTATTTTTCTTTTCTTTAAGACAATTATGACTGAAGCTTCTTGGCTTTTTGTCATCTTTTCTTTCTTTTATCAATGGGGTGCTTTTGCTACCCCTTTCTTTTTCTTTCGGTCTGGTATTTTCTCTTTCTACTTTTCTTTCTTCCTTTATTATTTTTTATGTCCTACAATGCAAGATTGGCATCAACACGTAACCTCTTTTATATATATGTTCATAATTGTTGTTTGTCTTTTAGGTTTCGGTAAGGTTCTGTTGTCTAAATGTCTTCTACTAGTTAAATGACCAGTCTTTGTATTATCTCATGGAATGTTAAGGGTTTACGTAATCCAGTTAATAAACAAAGAGTGCTCCAACATCTCTCTAAATTGAATTGTCAAGTTGCTCTTGTACAAGAAACCCATCTTAAAGAGCAGGACTTTAAAAGTTTAAATAGAAATTGGATTGGTCATGTTTTTGGTTCCTCTGCAGCTCATAGTAAGAATGGGGTAATACTTTTGTTTCATAGATCTTTACAAATACAAGTTGCGGAGGAGATTAAAGATGATATAGGAAGATGGATTTTACTGACAGTTAAGATTAATGGTATGCTGTTTTCCATTTGCAATGTTAATGGTCCAATTGGGGTAGAGCCCCAATTTTGGGTTAACTTTTCTTCTTTATTATTATCTTGCAACTCTGAAAATCTTGTGGTAGGAGGTGATTGCAATCAACTTATGGATCCTTTTGTAGATCATCGCTCTCAAACTCGTTATATCCCTAATAAAATGCAAAAAACATTTTATCAAGCAGTCTCCTCCAGAGGTTTATGTGATGTATGGAGAATTGCTCACCCAGATGTATTAGAATTCACGTTTTATTCTTCAGTACATCACTCATATTCTCGAATAGATTATATATTTGCTACACAAAATGTTTTACAAACAATTTCACATGCTGACATTGGGTCTATTCTTTTATCAGATCACGCCTCAGTAATAATTGATATGAACCTTCCAGGAAATTCCTCCTTTTCTAATTGCTGGAGGTTTAATAACACTTTATTGCAAGATCATTTATTTATTGAACCATTTACAATGTTTTCTAAAGAATTTTGTATGCACAATTTACCTTCTGATACTCAGATGACCTTTATATGGGATGCATTTAAAGCTACCGCTCAAGGCTTTATTATGGATTATGTCGCCATTAAAAAGAAAGAAAAATCTAAAGTTTCCTCTCAATTGCTCACACAAATACAATGTCTTGAGCATGAGTATTTCTCATCTAACGAACCATTCACCTTATCCAGGTTGATTGATGCTAAATTACAATACAATAAGCATTCCTTGGAAAGTGCATGTGGAACTCTACTCAAAACAAATTCCAAATTTTACGGGGGGAAAAATAAAGCGGGTAAACTATAGGAAAATTATTTAAAGATCAAAAAACAAAAGTCAAAAATTACAGTTATCACAGACACATTTGGAAACAGACACACTAAAGATTCAAAAATCCTGGAATGCTTTACCGACTATTATACCACATTATATACTCCATAAAATACTCCTAATATGACTGAAGTAGATACCTTCTTCCACTATATTCCTTCGAAACAAAAGTAGATTTGTCACTATTAGACTCTGACCTATCTGAAACATAAATTAAAAATGCCATTACCAAGCTTCCTAAATATAAGGCTCCTGGCCCAGATGGCTTTTCAGTAGAATTTTACTCAACTTGTGCATCTATTTTAGTTCCAAAGCTATTAACACTTATACAATATTTCATATCAAAAGATCAAGCAAAGGGCACTTTTTCTGAAGCTATGTTGTGTTTGATTCCTAAAAAGGATAAGGATTTATCCAAATGCGGTAATTACAGACCTATATCCCTTATTAATGTTGACTGTAAAATCTTTGCAAAAGTCCTAGCCTCACGGATTAATCATTTTATCCCAGACTTAATAGACATTCATCAATCAGGTTTTGTTAAGGGGCGATACATATCGGATAATTCTAGAACTTTTCTCAATATTATCCATCTTGCTTCTAAGGGATCCTATAGTTGCCATAACCCTAGATGCTGAAAAAGCCTTTGATCGAGTTTGTTGAGATTTTATGTTTGGAGCATTAAAATAGCATGGTTTTAGTCCTCATATCATTAAACTTATTAGAATTTTATACTCTTCACCCTCTACATCAATTTTAGTTAATGGTAAACAATCCCATTACTTCCCCCTCACAGAGTTACTAGACAAGGTTGTCCTCTATCACCTCTGTTATTTATATTAGCACTTGAGCCCCTTCTAGAGAAAATACTTAGGTCATCTGAGTTTTATGGTTTTAAGCATAAAGACACTGAGATTAAATTCACAGTTTATGCTGATGACATTTTACTTTTTATCTCTAATCCTCAAAAGACTATTCCAGATTCTTTTAACTTATTACAAGAATACTCAAGTGTCTCAGGTTGTAAGCTTAATGTAGACAAATCAGAGGTTTTGCCATTAAATGCTTACTGTCTACCAGACATGTTTAAAGATACTGGTTTTACGTGGAACTCTACGCATCTCAACTGCCTGGGCATATCCTATTCCAACTCTCTTAAAGACCCTATTCAAACTAATCTCAAAGAGGTAGAGTCAAGGATTTTGAAATTACTTGATAGATGGTATCCTCTTTATTTAACTTGGTGGGGAAGACTGGCCACAATTAAAATGATATTGTTGCCCATTTAAAATTTTGATTTATCTATGATCCCAGTTAAACTTCCTTCTAGTTTTTTAAAAACTATAAATGCATTATTTATGAAATTTTTATGGAACTAACGTAAATCTCGTATATCTCTAGTCAAACTGCAGGAACCTAGAGATAATGGAGGTGTAAATTGTCCATGCCTTAGAAGATATCACTCTGCATTTGTTTTAAAACAAGTATGGTTGTCCCTCTCTCCCACTTTTCGTAAAGGGACCTCTCTATGGAGTCAATTAGAACACTCACAAATTACACCATTAACATTTGGAGATGCAGTTCGGCTTTCAAAACCTCCTAAATCTCTTTTCTCTCCGATAATAACTCATTCTATTTCTATTGCCAGGCCATTGCTTCTTGCCTCTCACTCCTCTTATGAGAACCTTAGGCAAACTCCTATATTACAATAATGATATTACATTTCATAATAAAATTTTAGTATGGAAAGAGTGGCTGCACAAAGGCATTATAACTTTAGATCATTTAATTCTACATAATGCTGTACTTGAATTTCAAGATATTCAACAGACATTTCACATCTCCACTTATTACGCTGTGCAATACCAAACTCTCTTTGCCATCCTCTATAACTTGTTGTCTCAATCTTTGGAGGCTCCCTCTTCTACACAGCCTAATTCCCAACCTCATAATTTTTCCTCACAAGTCCCAGCGTCCTTTATATACAGAACCCTTACCCATACCAGTCTTGTGAGACCAAAATCTAAAATAGAATCAGCATGGGAGAAGGATTTCAATCAAAACATTCCTATATCTACATGGAAAAAATTATGGTCAAAACTCCATACAACATCCCGTTCAGCATCTACAACCCAAACGTTATTTTACTTTTATAATAGGTTGTACTATACTCCTGTAGATCTTTATAAATTTGAACTTACTACAGATAGCAAGTGTTGGTCGTGCTCTAAAGGTATCAGCCATTATATGCACATGTTTTTTGAGTGCCCTGCAGTTCATACGTTTTGGGAACAAGTTTGGGACCTTTCAATATATTACATACTTTTTTGGGTAGTACTTCATCTATTTGGTATTCCAACCACTGCTTGGTAAATTGGCTGATTTGCTTATTGCTAGTGCACTGAAAATTATAACTTCTAATTGGAAAGATACCACGAAAATATCTGTTGTAACTTGGTGGAATCTGATCTGTTATAATCACAGAATGGATCGAGTAAATGCTAATACTACTCAACTGTTGAATCAAAGGGACATGCTTTGGCTTCCTCTCACCTCTTTCCTTTCACAACACAAGACCTTTCATACTACTGTTAATACTTAATGGTTGCTTTATTGTAACTATGTGATTTTTAATTTGCATTGTTTTAATTTTTCTTTTCTTTCCTTTCTCTCTTCTCTTTCTTTCTTTACTAAAACATAACAAAAAATGCTATTATTCTATGGTACAATATTAAAGTCTGGATGTGTATACAAATTGTTTCTTATAAGATGTAATTATCTTTATGACTATGATTATTTTTTTTTTTCTTTTTGTTACAATGTATTTATTCTATTGTACCAGTGTTTGCTAACTTATTCTCTAAAGCATTATTAAACATTAAAATTAGGTTGTTTTTCTGTTGGACCATTGCCAGGATTTGATGTCGGAAATTCTGAAGGCACTGGCTAGGGTACAGGCAACGAGTGGCACCCCACTGCCAATTTCTAATAACTAAGTCAGAAGGTAAAATTTAGGATCCGGGGAGGAAGCCATGTTTCCCCAACAGTGAAGTGTGATTGGTGGCTACAAAATCTGGCTTTATGCTACTCTGAGCTCTTTTGCACGGAAACAGAAGGCTTCCCTGGGGATCGAAAATGACATATCTGTATTTGATGGACCCTTGTTAGCTTCAGCACCCATACCAGCTCTTCTACAGGCTTTTGAGAATGAAAAAGGTAAAACATTTACGAGATAAAAACTTTGGACAGGTGTGATCCACCAAGGTTACCCGACACTGCTTGGGTACTGCTCTACTGGTAACATTGATTATGATTGGTGCCCTTTGGTTCCTTGCCACTTTTTGCCTTACAACTTTAAAATTCCAAATCTGCACTTCCCCTTATTTGATTTTCATGTTTTTGTGTTGTTTGTGCGCACTATGTATTCTGAATTATTCTAAGCAGCCTTTGGAAAGGTATTGTGCCATATTCTTAACTTTTTAAAGTTGTTTGTTACTGTTTGTACTTAGCACACATTTCTTTGTGGGAATACCTACTACCTGTGCCATAGCTTCAAGGGTTTACATGGTGATGAAGTTAGAGCTATGTTATGACCTTATCAGATTGTATTTATTAATTTATCAGTGGTAGCCCCGACTGGTAGCCACCCTCCCCCGGGATTTACCAAGCCCTTGCATTGCCATTGAGTCATACAGGATGACTCAAAGCAATGCAAGTGCTTAAGTAATATTTACTAAGCCATGCAAAGTCGCCCTGTGTGGCTCTTCGTGGCTTAGTAAACCTAGAGTTACACACAACAGCACAAGTCACTGCCTTGCATTATTACATTGGAAAGGCCTTCCATGGATGAAGTGTGGCCGTTCCCATGCATTCCCATATGGATTTTGGTGAATTTCTAAAATTATTAAGAATAGTAACCCCGGAAATGTGTCAAAAT
The DNA here is from genome assembly GCF_031143425.1 of Pleurodeles waltl. Taxonomy (NCBI): domain Eukaryota; kingdom Metazoa; phylum Chordata; class Amphibia; order Caudata; family Salamandridae; genus Pleurodeles; species Pleurodeles waltl. Next base: position 1,144,767,509 of record NC_090444.1, on the reverse strand, counting down.
GCCATGCCATCCCAACAGAGGCATAACAAGGAAAAATATGTTTATTGCTTCTCCTGTGCTATATTCTACAGCTCCTATAGAAAGAGGAAAATGGTTCTAGGCAGCACTCAGAGAGAAAAAGAGAGAGGGAGAGAGGGCAGGAATGTTCCATATCTTAGTAAATATGGCACATTCCCGGTCTCACCATTCAAAGCATGGTGCAGCAAGTTGGCTGGCTGCATTGCGTTGCACCAAATGTTCGTAAGTCTGGCTCAAAATGTCTGCTGAGGTGTTTTTAATTAAAGCAACAACATCACTTGCTTGGACTGGACCAACATTTCCCAATAAATCTAATTGCAATACATTGGATGAGAAGACAAAACTTCACATTTCCATGGAAATTTCTACTGAAGTTCAAAGCTACAGACACTGCCCAATGTGATAAAGTGCGTTCCTCATGTTGCAACCTGATAAATCAATGTTTGGACAAACTATTGTAGAAAAAATATTGTGTGGACAACATATCATGTCAAGAATATTGAAGACAAAAATATTGTGAAGCTAAGTTTCTATTGGTAAACAAAATCTTACTACACTTAGCGCCACATATATGTGCCTTGACAATCTATATATCTTCAAGGTACGTAGATGTGGAATCAAGAATAATAAATCTATACTTACCTTTTTGTACTTGCTCTCTCGATATTTTGATTCTCAATATTTTTGACATACTATCCTATTGACACTCTCTTTTTAACATCACTAGTCTATCAGTCTCTGATAAAACACTACTCCACTTTTGTGGGTTTGTGTTGCTTATTGAAACAAAAAAGATCAGACTTCATTAGTGTTGAGTGCATTTGAAACTCATCCGTTTACTTACATTTTAGATGGCCTTGTCTACGGTACACATTACCTAGCAATATGATTTATAAATATAGGAAAATGCACCCCTAACATTTGCCTTTGAAAAAACCCATGGAAACCACTCCTAGTGGCCAATATGACATCATGTTTTTGAAGAGAAGCATGTCGGGATTTGCCAGTAATTCAGCCACGATGGTAAACACACAAAAGGCTTATGTGAGAATGTATTGGCTTCCTTTTGGTAGCTTGGTCTTTGCAGCAGGATAGTCCTAATAGAAAGTGCAAGTAGGTGTCAGACCATGCCAACGAATATATTAATGAACTGAGGAAGACATTTTATTGTCCATGCGGTGTGTAGGTAAAATAGCACAAGTCTTATGAAAACAACATTAAGGACATAAATCAGGATGCAAAACTGTCTTCAGATTAAATGGAAAATAAACAAATAATTACAAATGGCACAATAATATAGATGGTAAAATTACATTACTTTAAATATTGTTGGAAACCAACAAACCACTATGGCATACTGAAAAGGTGTTGAAGTGTCCTTCCTAGAGGTGTCGTAGCCTTGCCTACCCACTCTATACAATGTTTGAGCCTCCAGTTAACTGGCTGAAGGTGGTTCAAAGAGGTACAACCTCGCAAAGTCAGGATGACCTGTAATTGTACAGCTATCAGTTGCATATTTCGCCCAATGAGAACTTCCACTGTAGGCTTACAATTTTTACCAGAGCTCAACATTTTCAAGTCAGGCTGAGCATTATGCAGTGCTTGCCCCCAAAGGCTACTTTGAAGCTAAACACCCAAGGTTTGACATTTGACAGAAACATCCTTAGATGTTCTCAAAATCTTTGCGTCAGTAAAGCACTTCCATTGCCACAGCATAAAGGAGGCACTATGGCTTGATAGGCCAGCAACCTTGTGATTTGAAAATGGAGGCTCCAATTCACAATTTCAAAATAGATAAAAGCAGTTTCTGTTTCACCAGATGTACCAACTTTCTTTAGGACAGGTATCCGGCATCTCTGTCTGTCAGGGAAAATGTTTTTGGGTGTCCCTTGGTCTGATGAGTGTGAGTCTCTCAGGATTTCAGCAGCATCCTTAATTAACTTGCAAGCCAGCACAGAACAGCTGCTCCCTACAGGCTCCCACACCCATCTTCAAACCAGAGATATCAGGAGATGGTCTTCCCCAGCAAACAAGATACATGCAGAAAGCAGGCATAGGCCTCAATATCTTCGGGCTTGCAGTTTCAGGGGTGGATTTGCTGCAGTCATTGAGTATAAAATGTTCTACGTTAAAATGCAAGTGTGACGTTTAGGCTTCTCCCAGGGTATTTCCTTCAAAAGTGTAAGAGTAACTGTACCCCTCTTTCTAGACACCACACAGAATAGTTGTGCCTGCAACCTCAATAGCCAATCCTGACTCAATTCCCACACAAACAACACACTGATAACTGTGACGGTAGTCATAAAAAGTCAAAGGATAGTTCGTTTCTAGTTAATCAAATATCAAAGTGGAATTGCGGGGGGAAAAAAACTCCCTCTCTAGGAAGTCCTCTAAAAAGAAGAAACACCTTATATGCGTTCTGTTGTAAAGAGAAACAGTTGATTTGGATTATATTTTTATCCGAATATTAATCGTGATCTTAATAAATAGGTGTCAGAAGCCCTTAATTGCAATTATTGTTATCATTATATTGTGCTCTAATCAGACAAACACGTGTTTTTTTAAGATAACATGTTTTTAACTGGCTAAGTGATATATAAATTCCATTCAGTAAATGTAATAAATCAAGGTGAAAGAATGTAAATAACAAAAAACACCCAAAATGTAATTGTGGGAAATGTATTAAATTACTTGTACATAAATACATCGCAGCCTGATAAAGCATTAATCTGACACGAATTAATTAGAGGGAAAGTATAAATCTGCAAAGGATACTTATGTACTTAGTTCTCCAACTAAATAGACAACGTTTGAAGGTCATGTCTAAAATATAAAAACATGGAAAAATTAGCACATAAGACTAATTTGCCAATTGTTCTCATGTTTTAGTCTAGGTTTTGCCATGCTAATTATTTATATATTTTAAATAGACTTGAAAACGCGACGAGTAGTTCAAATATACATTCGTGTCAAAAATGTGATTAAGGGCCTAATTTTCAGACTGGGGACAGGGTACTCCACAAAAATGGTGGAGTGCATTGTCAACCAAACTAACATCGAAAACCCTGTACCAATAGCCCGATGGAGTTGAAGCCATCAATGTCTGAGTAGAAGACTTTCTGTTTTTTTTTTTAGAACTCACGGTTCTGTGTAGCTTTTACTGTTCGACACTTCTAGAGAAAGCCTGGTGGTCCCAAACAGAAAAAAAGACAAAAACGACCCTGCACTCCGGAAGAATGCCCCCAAGATGTCGGAGTCATAGCCTTTTGTTTTTGAAAAACAAACTCGCACTTTGACGTTCCAACTTTATGTTGTACTTTTGGACGTTGCTTTGCAATGGTAGTTCACATTGAGACTTTTGAACATTTTTTGGAGTAATCTTTTTAATAATTTTCTAAATGTACTTCATTCTACCCACTGGTCGTTTTAAATGTGATTTTTGTTTCTGTTGCCCACTCTTCCGCCCAGGACGTAAGCACTAATTTGTTTCTTTCACTCAACTTCAAAGGGAGGTGACATACAATCCCCAATCCTATGCCCCTTTTTGCTTTTCTTCATTTTTATATAATATTCATATAAACAGTTTTATTTTTGAAAACTAACTTAGATATGTTGTGACTCTTTGCAGAGTGTGTGGGCTTGCCTGTCGACATATGTCAGAGTGTTTATCGAAGGGTGAGAGCCACAAGATCCAGACTCTCAAACACATTCCATGGCTTTACCCACATACACCCAACTTCATGACCAGGCACACATCAGATAACCCACAAGTGCAAGGCAGGACTAATTGTTTCTCATCAACAAATGTGAAGATAGCACATTTTGCAATACATGTTCAGTGGTGGGATGGGTGAATACAAATGTTGGGGTGTGTTCTGATAGGATGGACCAGTGAGTGAATTGTTTATGGGAGTGATGATTGATGTTCATTCCTATAGGTGGTAGGGGGATCTCCTGCATCTCCAACTACAGAAAGATGTCTCTAAGTGCTGTGGATCTGATTGTAGACTAGGAACATGTGCCTTTGTGGAACAGCAGATAGTTAATTGGTAGGGCTGGTGGGTATGCCTTGCAAGTTGTTAACCCCCAATTGCCTGAGGCACCTGACAGGCATATTTGCGAGAGAGCTAATATAAGCAGCATGACAATACCATGGTGTCTTGCATTCCACAACACCAGGAAATATTGCTGAAGTCCCTTCTCTTTGTTCTCCTGGTCCCAGGACTGTCTTCAGAGGTCCCCTAGGTAGGCGGTGATGTGTATTTTTCTTCCATTTTATCACACTCATCCAGCATAGCAGACTGCTATTTAAAAAACTGATCCTTCTTGCGGGCTTCTAGGACATGATATTGGGCAATTACCCTGATCTGCCACTCTGGTGGGCAGAAAGGCCAATAGAAGCCAGGATTGTTTTTTGTTTTTTAATATAGGAGTGTGGGCTGCCCAGAATGGGCATTGCTATGCCCCCACACCAAGTAAATGAGGGAATAGTCTTTCTGACCCCTTTGGGGCAGATGGGGTAACTACTTCCTATCTGCCCCCGAGGAGCAGAATGCCCACTGTATGGCAGCAATATATATTTTTAATACAATAATGGTATGGGTCTTTCCCAGCCTAACATAAGGCCCCACACTCACGTCTAAAACCTCAACAGTCTTACTGCTCGCCTGCAGACTGAAGTATTCCATACCAATGGCAAGCAAAATGCCATTTGATTATTTTGGGTGTTATTTTTACATATGAGACAGGAGAGCTTGGCTAGCTTCTGCTATCAACTCACTTACAGTGGTGAACGGCTGCACTTTGTGCGCTTGGGTAGGCTGTGACCTGGAAAAACCTACTAGACCCAGACAGTTGTGAAGGCTAGTCATCTGGGGGAGTCTAGGGTGGTGTGGCTTGTATGCATCTCACAACATTTTCATAAGCACAATGCTCTGCAGACACTCAACATTGACAAAAAACACACATTTTCCACACATTTCTGTGAGGAAAACATCTGGAATCTGCGGGGAGCAACACATTGCCTACCACACAGCATTCCCCAAGTCTCCAGATTAAAATTATACCTCTTTGTGTGGGTGGGCCAAGAGATCTTGACACAAAGGGCCCTAACATGCTACGTGGAGAGATCAGCAATAGTCTTAGCTGTGGGATTTGGAACCATGCTCAGCCGTCACCCATGGAAACCTACTGTCACGGGTGGGTCAGGTGATATGAAGGACTCTGAGACTCGAGTATGTGCAGGTGATAGTTTATTTAAGAGTTCTTTACAATATTAATTGGTTTCTTGGTGCGTTTCTCTACCGTAATGTCTCTCTTGTTGTTCCTCCCAGGTTCCCTTCTTGACCAGCGATGATTCCCCGGTGGACTCCCAAGCGTACCGAAAAAAAAAGGACCGAAAGGAAGGTAAGTCAGGGTGTATGAATATCTCTATCTTAAGAGTGAGACTGGAAGAGAGAGCGAGAGAGAGAGAGAGAGAGAGAGAGAGAGATCCGGTTGTGTGTGGAAATGGAGGAAATCAGGTGCAGTTCACTCAGGCACCCTTCTGTGCTCCCCAAGTAGTGTCTTGTATCTCCAAACTTCCTAACGCCTGAATTCGGTTTAGTGCTTGTTTCCTGTCCTACCTGGACCTCTCAGTTGCCCCAGCTACTCCCCTCTCAAGTCCTCTCAGCTGTTCCCCTCTCAACCCTTCCCTCTCTGTCCCCACGCTCCTCCCCTCTGTCCCCGGTTTCCGTATTTCTTTTACCCTGTCCTGTAAACAAGGACCGTACCTTGTTCAGCCACGCCCCTCCTGGGATGTGGCGGTGAGTGCGCCACTCCTCGCTGCTGTCTTTCCTCACGGGACCCGTTTTCTTGGTGGGAACGTCGGAGTTCCCAGCCCTTCCTTCTCCGCGTTGTCCTCCAGCGTCCGTCTGTTCCTCGACCCTCCTGGCATCATCCGTTGTGTCCTCAATCTCCTCCTCTCCCCCGCGGAGTCCGTCGTCGACCTTTACCATCTCCGGAACCTGGAAATCCGGGTTCATGGCACAGGGGTCCGCCCCCTTGCTGCCATGGGAACGGCAGACGCTTTCCTCCGACGTGCGCGAACAGCGCCAGGAGGAGGAGTCCATAGCCGTGTTAGCCGATAACCGGCTACATACCCCATCCCATGATCGAGACTGATAGAGTACCGTAGGATCGGGAAAGCGGGACAGGAAGTCAGCCGGACCTTGTTGAGCACCAGGAATATGCCGGATCTGAAAGGAAAAGGGTTGGAGTTCCATAAACCAGCGTAGCACCCGGGAGTTGGAATCCTTATGTGAAGCCAACCAGGTTAAGGGTGCATGGTCGGTGAAGAGGACAAAAGGGCGACCCAGAAGATAATATTTCAGATTTTCAATGGCCCACTTGATAGCTAAGCACTTCCTCTCGATAACAGGATAGTTGCATTCGCGGGGAAGTAACTTCCTACTAATATACACAATGGGATGGTCCTGGCCCTCATCGTCAGATTGAGTAAGAACAGCTCCCAGCCCTACATTCGAAGCATCGGTATACAGATGGAATGTCCTGGAGAAATCGGGACAACGCAGTATTGGCTCCACAGTGAGGGAATATTTTAGACGGTGAAAACTAGACAACTGTGACACCGAAAAAGCAGGCAATTTAGACGAGTAATGTTTCTTAAGGAGATCAGTGAGGGGAGCAGCTAGCATTGAATACTGGGGAATAAATCGGCGATAGTATCCCACAAGACCCAAAAAGGAGCGGAGCCCTCTTTTGGTAGTGGGTACGGATACCTGTAAGATAGCTTCTACTTTATTTTTTTGGGGTCGTAGCAAACCCTCTCCTATGAAGTATCCGAGATAGGCAATGTGATTGTTCCCTAGATTGCATTTCTTCGGGTTGGCCGTGAGGCCTGCTTTGTGCAAGGTGTGGAAAATATTGTGGAGATGTTGTAGATGTTCTTCCCATGTATTACTGAATATTACAATATCGTCTAAATATGACGCTGCAAACGATTGGAATGGTTTTAATTGGTGGTCCATTAAGCGTTGGAACGTGGCCGGAGCCCCATGTAGACCAAAAGGAAGAACTGTAAAATGATATAGGCCCGATTGTGTGGAAAATGCTGTTTTCTCTTTATCTGCAGGTGCGAGTGGAATTTGCCAGTATCCCTTTGTCAGGTCTAGGGTTGACATATACCGAGCTTTCCCCAATTTCTCGAGTAAGTCGTCAACCCGGGGAATGGGATAGGTGTTGAAAAGGGACATTTCGTTAAGTTTGCGGAAGTCAATGCAAAACCTGATGGAACCTTCCGGTTTTGGTACTATTACTACAGGAGAGCACCAGGGGCTAGTGGATGGTTCAATAATGTTGAGTTTTAGCATCTTCTGTACTTCCTCTTCGATGAGGTGTCTACGTGCCTCCGGAATACGGTAGGGTCATAACCGGACTGTTTTACCCTCCGGGGTTCTAATATGGTGTTGAATTAGGTTGGTTCTTCCTGGAGTCCCTGAAAAAAATTGTGAATGTGCGTTTAATAGGACTGCAAGCTGGTTTTTTTCCTTCTCTGTAAGAGCGCTATTAATATGGGGGACCTCCCCTATCTCTTCCAGATTTGTGGGAAATAGTTCCATACCCAGAGCTGTCGCTGGGGTTACTAAAAACCCCGTAGCGGTGTTTGTTGTAGTCTCCTCTGGTTCTTCCCATTTTTTTAACAATTTGACATGATATATTTGTGTTCTTTTGGGGTGTTTGGATAATTCGATCAGATATGTGACTGCGGAAATGGATTTTAAGACCTTATACGGTCCCTGCCACCTAGCTAAGAGTTTGTTTTCGGAGGAGGGTCTTAATATCAGGACTTTGTCGTTTGGTTGAAAGGAACGGATTCTAGTTCCTTGATCATAATAAGCTTTTTGATTGTTCTGGGCTTTCTCTAGATGTCTTCGGACATCGTCCCACATGGATCGGAGTTGGGTTTTTAATTTGTTTACGTATTCTAACAGGGGTTTCTCTTCCTCTCCCTCTTCTTCCCACAATTCTGCTCCCATGTCTAATAAATTTCGAGGCTGCCTTCCAAACACTAGTTCAAAGGGGCTGTGTCCGGTGGAAGCCTGCTCATGGGTCCGTATAGCATAGAGAACTAGAGGGAGTTTCTGGTCCCAGTCCCTTTCTGACTCAGAGACAGTTTTTCAAAGCAGAGTCTTAATAGTACGGTTATAGCGTTCAACTAAGCCGTCAGTTTGAGGATGATAGACCGAGGTTCTTAACTGCTTGATCCCAAGGGTTTTACAGACCTGCTTCATGAGGGCGGACATAGAAGGTGTTCCCTGATCCGTCAGGATTTCTTGTGGAAATCCCACTCTAGAAAAGAAGGTGATCATGGCTTGGGCTACTGCCTTTGTGGTCATGCTAGAGAGAGGAATAGCCTCGGGGTATCTCGTAGCGTAATCAACTAAGACTAATATATATGTGTATCCCTTGGTGGAGGGTAATAGGGGCCCCACCAGATCCATACCGATTCGGGAGAAGGGAACATCGATAATGGGGAGTGGTTGAAGGGGTGCTTTCCTCAGGGGTCCTGGGTCTATCATTTGACACCGAGGGCACTGGGTACAATACCTTCTGAGTTGGGCATAGACCCCGGGCCAGTAAAATCGTCTTAGTAGGTATTCCTCTGTCTTCTCCCTGCCGTAGTGCCCACCCCCTGGTTGGTTGTGTGCCAGGAATAGGACTTGGTTACGATAGGGTTCGGGTACTACGAGTTGTTTCTTTTCCCCGTTGTTGGATTTGATGACCCTATAGAGAAGGTTCTTTTGGACTAGAAAGTAGGGACCCACCTCATTCGTGGATTCTGATTTTGCTGTCCTCCACGCATGACATAGTGTGGGATCTTCTCGCTGACTAACTCGACAAGAGAGAGAAGGTGTAGTTGTGCTGGCCACCATTTTCTCAGTGACCTGTCCGTGTCCCAAGGCTTGGTAATTTTGTTTTGCTTGCCTTTTTTCCCGTCTTGTCAGTTTTATACGATTTGGTGTTTTCTCGATCTGGCTGCCATGAAAGGGTGCTTCAGTCCACCAGTCGGTGGACAATGAGGGTGACTTCACCTTGTCTAAAAGTTCGGGGAATCTTATATAGTCTGTACCTATAACGCATTCTTCTACTAAGCGATCTATGACCCCAACCGGTAGGAAATCTTGATGCTCTTCCCACTCTACTTGTACAAGGGCCAAAGGGTAGTTGTTTTTGTCCCCGTGGATGCAGCAGATGGACACCCATTGGTTGTAGGTTTGGTCCGAGAAACTTAATATGTCTGCTCGTACCACCGACTGGCTACACCCCGAGTCTATGAGAGCCTGGATGGGTTTTCCATTTATTTTGACGGTTTGTTTGTACCTGAGGTTTCCCTTACCGGTGCACAGAACTCTTCCCCTAGTGACCCCGATTTCCATGGGCTCTGCTCTGTCTCCTTTTCTTGGACACATTCTGGCTATGTGGCCCCACTCCCCACAGCTGTAACATTGTGGTTGTTGCATGGGGGAAACATATCCACTACGGCTAGGTCCTGGTTCTTCCTGTATTCTTCGGGGAAGATATTTGAAAGGTACAACAGGTGGTTTGGTTATTGCCTTAGGCCCGGGGTTCTTAAACTCAGCTGATCTATGATAGGCACAGGCTAAATCTACCGCCATTTCTGTGTCCACTTTTGGATGTTGCCTTATCCAACTCCTAGTGGGGGCGGGAAGGGAGTCTAGATATTGCTCCAATATTACCGCCTTGATAACATCCTCCCTCTCTGTACCCAGGGGACCTAACCATTTCAATCCGAGGTCTTTAACTTTAAAATAGAAGGTCCTGGGATCCTCGCTCTGTCCCCACCTGATCTTCCGAAATCTCATTCTATAATACTCGGAGTCATGGCCTACCCTTTCTAATATACTGCGTTTGATGTCCTTATAGGGTGTGGTACCTCCTGGGTTGGTGGCTTGATATGCCGTTTGCAGAATGCCTGTCAAGAGTCGTGCAATGTATTGGCCCCACCGCTCTTCTGGCCATTGTGCAGAGGAGGCCACGCGTTCAAAGTTCATGAAGAACGCGTCAGGATACTCCCCGTCTTGGAACTTCTGGAGGACAGAGCTAGGGACATTAGGGTGTACTTTACTCGCAGCAATGGTATCTGTCAGTTTCTGTAGTGCTGTTTCGTGCACCAATGGATTATTAGCCATGATGGTGGCTTGGCTTTTTAGTGCACTTTGTAAGGCTTCCCGATCTTCCTTCGCCTCTCTCTGATGTGCCTCCCATACTAGGTGAAGGTGCCTTTGGCCCTCAGCTAGTTGCTGAATCATGTCCTCCAGTGTTGGCTTTTCCCCCATGTTCTGTATCTCCTTCGTATCACCTATTCAAAATCCCACTTCTGACACCATTGTTACGGGTTGGGTTAGGTGATATGAAGGACTCTGAGACTCGAGTATGTGCAGGTGATAGTTTATTTAAGAGTTCGTTACTATATTAAATTGGTGTCTTGGTGCGTTTCTCTTCCGTAATGTCTCTCTTGTTGTTCCTCCCAGGTTCCCTTCTTGACCGGCGATGATTCCCCGGTGGACTCCCAAGCGTACCAAAAAAAAAAGGACCGAAAGGAAGGTAAGTCAGGGTGTATGAATATCTCTATCTTAAGAGTGAGACTGGAAGAGAGAGCGAGGGAGAGAGAGAGAGAGAAAGAGAGAGAGAGAGAGAGAGAGAGAGAGAGAGATCCGGTTGTGTGTGGAAATGGAGGAAATCAGGTGCAGTTCACTCAGGCACCCTTCTGTGCTCCCCAAGTAGTGTCTTGTATCTCCAAACTTCCTAACGCCTGAATTCGGTTTAGTGCTCGTTTCCTGTCCTTCCTGGACCTCTCAGTTGCCCCAGCTACTCCCCTCTCAAGTCCTCTCAGCTGTTCCCCTCTGAACCCTTCCCTCTCCGTCCCCACTCTCCTCCCCTCCGTCCCCGGTTTCCGTATTTCTTTTACCCTGTCCTGTAAACAAGGACCGTACCTTGTTCAGCCACGCCCCTCCTGGGACGTGGCGGTGAGTGCGCGTCTCCTCGCTGCTGTCTTTCCTCACGGGACCAGTTTTCTTGGTGGGAACGTTGGAGTTCCCAGCCCTTCCTTCTCCGCGTTGTCCTCCGGCGTCCGTCTGTTCCTCGACCCTCCTGGCGTCTTCCGTTGCGTCCTCAATCTCCTCCTCTCCCCCGCGGAGTCCGTCATCGACCTTTACCATCTCCGGAACCCGGAAATCCGGGTTCATGGTGCAGGGGTCCGCCCCCTTGCTGCCAGGGGAACGGCAGACGCTTTCCTCCGACGTGTGCGAACAGCGCCAGGAGGAGGAGTCCGTAGCCGCGTTAGCCGATAACCGGCTACACCTACCAACCACAGACATTTATGAAAAGTAGACAACCACGGGAACCCAGAGTGGTGTGCCTGGTGTGAATCCCATGAGGTTTTTTTACCTACAATGTCCTGCAAACATCAAACCTGCCTGAAATCATGCATTTTCCTCCCCTTTCTGTGATGGAAACTTCTGGAATCCACATTCCCTATGGCTCCCATTGACCTTGATTTGATCCATTCCTGTCGCAGGCAGTAGGCCCAACCACAAAAGTGGGCAGTGTTTATCATATGTGGCCAAATATGCCGACTTTGACCTGCACCAAACCCTAACAGCCTTGGAACATATTTACGGATATTGGACAAAGGAAGTAATCTAAAAACATGCAACACTATTAACATGGAGGAAACTGCTACAGTCATGAAGACCATCCGCTCCGCTGTGAGTTTCTGTCTGACTTGCGCCCCGATGATGCCTTCAACAAGGGGTCCACCTCAATCTGTGAAGCTCTAACCTTCATCCTGCATGCCTCAATTGACACAGCCACCTTCCTAGAAGCTTGTAAGCACACAGACATCAAACTCCTCCTGAAGAAGCCCTCAGCAGACCCACTCAAGCTTGTGAATTACAGATCAATTTCTCTCTCACCAAATCGAGACAAAGGCCCTCATTACGACATTGGCGGTAAACCCGCTTACCGTCGCGGTGACGACCGCCAACATACCGCCACGGTCGGGAATATCTGTTCTCCATATTATGACACACACACACCAAACCGACTGAATACTGCCACATACACAAATCCACCAACCCAAAGGTCAGTGCTAAAGTGTCAGTACAAACATCCACACCATTACGCCAACAAAACAACACCCATCACATTATGACCCATGAATCACCATGGCGGACATTCAACTGCGGTACACCATTGGCGGTACATACTGCCGCGCTCAGAACGGATACCCAATTACAAAACAACACTACATTGGCCAATACCAAACACACACACAAGACACTCATACACACACCACACCAACCCACCCACAGCACTATAAAACACCCACCCACATTACCCACAACCCTTTACAAACAACAATTACTGCCAGGAAATTGACACAAACAGCACAGGGACAACTAGACACACACACCACTTACACCCATACATCCCTCACGCACCTCACATCACACTCCCCACCACATTACTCAACACACTCTCACCAACACACACCACACAACACCCATGTCCCCACAAAGGCACCCCGTTTCACTGATGAGGAGTTAAGGGTCCTGGTGGAGGAAATTGTCAGGATAGAGCCACAGCTGTTTGGACAGGTACAGCAGATATCCATTGCAAGAAAGATGGAGCTATGGTGGAGAATTGTGGACAAGGTGAACGCTGTGAGACAGCACCCAAGAACAAGGGATGACATCAGGGAGAGGTGGAACGACCTACGGGGGAAGGTACGTTCCATTTCAGCAAGGCACCAGCTCGCCATACAGAGGACTGGCGGTGAACCCCCACCTCCTCCCCCACAGCTCACAGCATGGGAAGAGCAAGTCTTGGCAATACTGCATCCTGAGGGACTCGCTGGAGTTGCCGGAGGACTAGACATTGGTGAGTCAACATTTACTACTTATCACCACCCATACCTGTCTGCCATCACATCCCTCATTCTTACTTTCATCACTCCACTCCACTCCATCCCAAACACTGTACCTACACATGACTAACCCAATGCCAAGCCCTGCATGCTATACCAATGCATGGACAGCCCTCCCAGCCCTGCATGGACACCCATCACTAAAGCATGCACAACATAGGGAAACTAACAATCAAACAATACATCACCATACACAAGCAAAAGGTGGCAGGGCAACAGCAACGATAGAGGGAAAGCCATGGATGTACAATATGTCACAGACATGAGGCATAATACATCACTTGCATCCCCACAGGTGCCCCATCCAATGTCAGCGGAGAGGAGGTGCCACAACAAACCAGACCCCCAACAGAAGATGCCCACAGTGATGACAGTAACTCTGGACTTCAGGATCTAGACCAACAACCTGGCCCATCATGGCCCACTGGACAGCCGGTCACCCAAGCCCACTCACAGTCCACCAAAGAGCCTCCCCCATCAGTATCCAACACGACAGCAGCCACCCAGCATACCCACACCTCTGCCCCAGGACACCTCAATCAGCAGTGTGCCCACCTGTACAGGGACCCCAGTCCCCATCTCATACCCAAGACAATCAGGGACCTGGGGTCAGTGGCAGTGGGAACACTGTTCACGGGACAGAGGCACAAGCCAACAGGGACACTGAGAGGACTGCTATGTGCCAGGGGGAGGACAGGACCAGAGAACCGACTCTCCAGAGGTACTCTCGATGATCCGGGGAGCCTACCAACATTCCCAGGACATGATGGGCCAGATCCTTGACAACGTGCAGGAGAACAGGCGGCTGCAGGAGGGACAGAATCAGGGGATCAGGGAGGACTTGCGGGCCATTAACACCACCCTGATCTCCATAACAGGGGTGCGGGCAGAGATGGCCAACATCATGAGGGAGGCAACAGCACACCAGTAGACCCCTACCACTAGCTAGTCCATTGACCAGCCCTCTATTTCCTCTGCAGCTAGTGGGCATCTGGCCCCGCCACAGGACCCACAGGCCACCAGCACCCCTCCCCCTGCAGAAGGTGAACCACCCTGCAAATGTTCCTTGCGAACCAGACATAAGCCAGAGACACTTGCCCAGACCACCGCCAGGAAATGAGACTCTCCTGATTGTCCCACTTGTGTCCCACCCTGTCGCCTTGTCCAATTTGAACTGCCTTTCCACCCCTTTCTATGGCCCCTTGGACACTGGCCCTATGCTACAAGCAGACTGGAACAATACCCTGGACCTTCCTCCATCATCACCCCATTCCATTGCACTTTTCCCTCAATTTCATAGCACTACAATAAACACCCTTGAACACAACATGACTACTAGTATTGTATGTTTTGAAAATGTGCATATATGGAAACAGTCACATCTAGTGCCAATGATCTGAACACTATGAGAAAATAGAAATAAGGACCTGTAGCTATCTGTAGTCAGCACATCAATACACAGTTGTCATGTCACCAACATCTGTAAAATGACAAGCCAAAGGTGACAGTAAGATGAGATGCAAAGGAAGTTAATGCCATCATGCTACAGCCACACCAAAAACACCAATAGTCATAGGAACGGTCAGTCTCACCTGTGTGTCATTGGAAGTATTGACGGATAACTGATGATCTGTTGTCCTCATTCTCATCCTCAGCCTCTTCATCCTCACTGTCCTCAGGGACTACTGCTGCTTCAGGGGCATCTCCAGTCTCTTCCTCCTGCAGAAAGGGTACATGCCGTCTGAGGGCCAGGTTGTGTAACATGCAGCATGCCACCACTATCTGGCAGACCTTCTCAGGTGAGTAGCACAAGGATCCACCTGTCAGATGGAGGCACCTGAACCTGGCCTTCAGGAGGCCGAAGATCCTCTTGATGATCCGTCTGGTTTGCCCATGTGCCACATTATAACGTTCCTCTGCCCCTGCCCAGGCATTCCTCACAGGGGTCAGCAGCCACAACGGGTTTGGGTAGCCAGAGCCACCTGCAAGTAGTGAGGGATCACATTTAGCCTCACACAATGATCTAGGGCTGACACCTGCAGGGATACACTAACATACAAAGGATGGGGACCAAGGCTCACGTATGAGCCACACCCTGTGTCTCTGTAGTTGGGCCATCACATTTGGGATGCTGCTCTTCCTCAGAACAAAGGCATCATGCACCGACCCTGGATACTTAGCATTGACGTGGGAGATGTACTGGTCCACAAGGCAAACCATTTGCACATTCAGTGAGTGGAAACTCTTACGATTCCTGAACACCTGTTCATTCTGGCGGGTGGGACAAACGCAATATGTGTACCGTCAATCGCCCCAATAATATTGGGGATATGTCCCATTGCATATAATCCGGCCTTCACTGTGGCCAAATCTTCCACCTGGGGGAAAGCAATGTAGCTGCACATGTTTTACCAGGGCAGACAACACTCTTGCCATCACGATTGAGAACATTGGCTGTAACATTCCTGCTGCCAAGCCCATAGTAACTTGGAAAGAACCAGTTGACAAGAAATGGGGCACTGATAGCACTTGCACAAGAGGGGGGATCCCAGTGGGATGACGGATATCAGATATCAGATCTGGCTCCAATTGGGCACACAGCTCTGTGATTGTGGCCCTGTCCAGTCTATAGGTGAGGATAATGTGCCTATCCTCCAGTGTAGCCAAGTCCACAAGGGGTCTGTACACGGGGGTATGTCTCCACCTCCTATTCATCTGCAGGGGTAGGTATCTGAGGGAAACAAAAGTGAGTAGGCTGTCACAATTGAACAGTGGAACCACAACTTCAGTGTACATAGTGTATTTATGTTATGGGACAGTGGGAATGGCGAGGTATGTGCTAATCTAGTCTGTGACGCAGTTAATGTCAATATGACCATTGTCCCTCCCCATTAAATGGCGACTGGTGGAAGTGAGGTAATTCCGTTGATGTTAGGTGTTGTGGCGGAAGGCGGTCTTGCACCGCCGTGCAATTCCTCATTGGATAATATGGGGCTCTATGGAGTACAGTGGCCACTGGGGATCTGCGCCGGTGGTGACGGTGTACACCGCCGCGGACGTGACTGCCATTTTCTATCTGATTCCTCACTTGTTTCCTGACCTTCAATAGGAGAACACCTACACTGTATGTGCTGCTGTGACCTGTGTTTGGAACCTACAATGGCCCGTGTGACCCTGCCTTCACTTCAGAGGAGTTGTAGCGACTGGTGGATGGGGTCCTACCCCAGTACGGACTGCCTTATGGCTCTCCACACCAACAGGTGAGTACACATTGGGCACAATGCATGTGGGAAGGAAGCATGGAGATGTGTATGCAAGCATTGTGTCATCTGGGGATGAGGGGTAAATGTCTTGTGGTGGTGTACATGGTGTGTGCCGGGTGATGTGTGTGCCAATGGTGATGGAAACGGTATTGGTGGGCCATATGTGTGACAGGCTGGATTGTTTGTTGAATGGTGTTCTCCTGCCTGTATTGCCTCTGCAGGTAAGCGCCCATAAAAAGAAGGGATTATGGCGTGCCATCGCCAAGGACGTGCAGACCTTGGGGGTCTATGGCAGGTGGAGCACCCATTGTTGGAAACGGTGGGAGGACCTGAGACGCTGGACACAAAAGACTGCGGAGGCCCAGCTGGGGATGGCCTCCCAACAAGGAAGGGGAGCGCCCGTCGTAACCTGACCCCCCTGTTGGCCTGCATACTGGCGGTGGCCTACCCAGAACTGGATGGGCGCTGAAGGGAATTAGGTGAATACAGTGGGTATTATTAAATAAATTGGCAGGTGGGGTTGGATCCGGGTGGTGGATGTGATTTAGTGGGTGCCCCTAAGGCTAGGACAGACATTGCAGCGTGGGTCAACTCTAGGGTAATGGGTATATGGCAAATGCAGGTAACCTAGCTTGTTAACGTTCCATTTCAGGCAGGTCTTTGTGGGTGCCAGGGGGGGTGCTGTTGGCAGTGTGTGGCCCTCATCTTGCTGTAGCATCTAGCCAAACCACTGGCAGTGCAATGCATAGTGCTCAAGCCTGATCCCTGTATGTGACAGTGCTGTGTATGCCAACTGTGGTTTTGGTGCAGTAATTGACCCAGTGTTTCCTTTTTCTCTCCCCCCCCTTTTTTCTTCTGTCATCCTGTCCATGTATGCATTAGCATCATCTGCTGGAGGAGCAGGGGCACCAGCGACAGAGGGTGCTGCAGCCCATAGGACCCTGGAGGAGGAGTCCACCAACACTGAGGGAACCAGTGTGACGGAGAGCGAGGGGAGCACCACAACGGAGACAGGAGGTTGCAACACAGACTCAGATACCTCCTCTGATGGAAGCTCCATGGTAGTGGCGGACACCTCAGTGACCACCCCAGCTGCAGGTACAGCCGCCACCCCATACCAGCACTGCCCTCCCAGTAGCCCCTCAGCGAGTTGCCCGTGCCCGCTCACCCAGGAGGGTGGGCATCTCCTTCTCCCCTTGCACCTCAGGCCCTGCCCCAGTGAGCCCTGCTGCCCTGACTGAGGAGGCTATGACCTCCTGATATCCATCTCTATAGGGCAGTCAACCATAGTGAATGCCATGCAGTGGCTGGCATCCCAGATGTAGCAATGCAATGCATTGCTGGAGGGCATCCATGTGAACTGACGGCCCAACAGAGATTGATTCAGGCTCTGGCCTCCTCTCTGATGGCAGCCATTGTCCCTGTCCCTACCGTCCCCCCTCCAACTGCCACTTCCCAGTCCCAGTCTCCTCAACCCCAACCCATCTCATGCACACATACTGACGAGCATGCCCACAAGACAACACCCAAGAATGGCACAGTCAAACACAGGCACCACACTTCATCCCATAAGAAAACTCACGCAAACACCAGACAGTTGCAGACACAACCACCTCCACTGCCTCCACTGTCTCCCCCTCCTCCTCCTGCTCCTCCTCCCTCCCAGTCATGTCCACACTCACACCTCCATGACCTGCACCAACATCCACCACCAGCATCACCACACCAATCAGCACACACACCTCACTAGCAGACATCTCCACAACATCCATGCATGCTTCCCCTGTGTCCTCTCCCAACCTGTCTGTTCCCCCTCCTAAAGGACAGAAACACAAGCACTCACACGCCCAACAGCCACCCTTCCCACATCAGCATACTGCCCATGAACCTGCACCCAAATCCAGCAGACATACATCTTCTACAACCACTCCCTCAACCTCCACTCCCATCCCTCCTCCCTCCTCCTGCCCCACCGTCCCTAAGAAGCTTTTCCTTGCCTAACTTGACCTCCTCCCTCCCCCTCCCCCCTGTCCTGACTGTAAGAGAAGGGTCCCAACGACCCAGCTCAGCACCTCAGCCAAACTCCACGTGGACAGTGGTGGCACCACCAAGTTGTGGTGTAAGTCATTGAAGAATCCCACTCCACCAGCCAAGAAGGGGAAGGATTCCACACCTCCTGCATGAAGGGTAAGGAGCCTGCACCTCCTGTTTTGAAGGGGAAGAAGCCATTGACTCCTGCCCATAAGGCTAAGGGACATTTACAAACTGCCATGAAGGGGAAGAAGGCCTCAACCCCTGCCAGGAAGGGTAAGGATTCCATGCCCCATGCCATGAAGAGGAAGAAGCCCTCTACTCCAGCGTAGGCTTCCATGGTGACACCTCCACCACCACCAGTGGTCACGGGGCCCCCACCCCCAGCTGAGGAAGTGCATCCCTCACCACCAGCAAAAGCTGCCCAGGAGGCACCTCCATCTTCCACTACAGTGCAGCCCTCACTACCAGCTTAGGCTGCCCAGGAGGCACCTCCATCTGCCACCACAGTGGAGCCCTCGCCACCAGGAGAGGCTGCCCAGGGGGGACCTCCGTCTGCCACCAAAGTGCTGCCATCACCAGCAGCAGAGGCTGCCCAGGAGGCACCTCCATCTGCCACCAACGTGCAGCCATCACCACCAGCAGAAGCTGCCCAGGAGCTAGCCTCCATCTGCCACCAACCTGCAGCCATCACCACCAGCAGAAGCCATCTAGGCCACCCTCAAGGGGCTGCTGTACAAGGGTCCCCCTCCAGAACCATGGTAAAGTCACCCACTTGAGAGACTGTGGCCCTGCACTCCCCAGCAGAGAGAAATGGGCATGGAGCCCCCTCCAGAACCTTTGGGAAAGTCACCCACCTGAGAGACTGTGGCCTTGCACTCCCCAGCAGAGAGAAATGGGCATGGAGCCCCCTCCAGAACCAGTGGGAAAGTCACCCACTCGAGAGACTGTGGCCTTGCACTCCCCAGGACAGAGAAATGGGCATGGAGCCCGCTCCAGAACCAGTGGGCATGTTCCCAACAGCGGCTGAGGTGCTCCTCCACCCTCCATCCCCCTGAGCTGCCTGCCCACTTGCACACTGATGCCCCTGAAGAGTTCTATCCAGATGAAGTCAGGATTCGAGTTGGGCCTTGGACTGTGCACTGTGGCCATATGGGCCCTCAGTACATTGGTCTGGGCAGTGGCCCTTTGTGTACATTTGTACATATCTGTTTCACAGACAATTGGATTATTTATTAGCTGTTGATATTAATACATTCACCTTGGTGCCTTCTTGTTGTCCTTGAATTATTCTGCCATGTATCGGGTGCAAATTGATTTTCGTGTGCAGCTGGTTGTGTGTATGGTGTGTGTGTGTGTCGGGTGTGTATCGTGCGTGTGTGTGTCACTCTCGTTTTTCTCCCTCCCTCCCTTGTGTCCTATGTGGTTGTACTCACCGTCGTCGTCTTCGTCAGCGTTGGTGTTCCAGGTGGAGCATAACGTAGAAAAGCATCGGAAAGACTTGCAGTTCGGGTTCCATGGCGCCGTTGTATTTCCCTGTGTCTCCAATGGTGAGTCCTTTCTCTTCTGTGATGCTTTCTGGCAGGCTTTTGATAGCGTTGGTACTGCCCCAGAAAACGTGGCGGATTGATATGTCTTAATATGGTGGACGGTACTTTGTCTTCCGCGTGGCTGTTGATGGCTCCTGCCGTG
Organism: Pleurodeles waltl; assembly: GCF_031143425.1. Taxonomy (NCBI): domain Eukaryota; kingdom Metazoa; phylum Chordata; class Amphibia; order Caudata; family Salamandridae; genus Pleurodeles; species Pleurodeles waltl. The sequence continues at coordinate 1,144,747,496 of NC_090444.1, read as the reverse complement.
GGGTGAGTGTTGTTTCCGCCCTGGCGGCTGGTGTGGTACATTGGCTGTCTATGGGAGTTATCACCACCATGGTCATAATTTGGCAGTGGTTACCGCCAGCCTGTTGGCTGTATTACCGCAACTTTATCACTCACCGCCAGGGTGAGGAGAGCCAAAGTCTTAGAAAAAGCCATGAACAAATGCCTTGCTGACCACTTCGCCAACCACCAGCTCCTCGTCACAATATAATCAGGTTTCAGACCAAACCACAGTATGGATACAGCCCTTTTCACAGCAATAGATGGCATCTGAATTACCATTGAAAGAGGGGAAACCATGGCCCTCATCCTACTAGAACTCTCTGCGGCCTTTGACACAGTTTCTTGTTCCATCCTAATCAGATAACTACATGAGACGCATGTCCAAGAACCCACACTTGAATGGATTTGCACATTCCCCACTGGAAGAACCCAGACAGTCAACAAGCTGCCCTACTCTTCAGAAGCTCTGGAACTCAATTGCTGAGCCCTGCAGGCTTCCTCGCTCAGCCTGTACCTCTTCAACATAAACATGACTCCCTTTGCAGACATCATCCCGAAAATGTAACATCAACATACTCACCGATGCCAACACTGCACAACGGATACTGTCCCTCTTGGACAAAACGCGCAGCATAAGGAACAACTCCAACACCTGCATGATCGAAGTGGCCACTTGAATGAAGTTCAGCTGCCTCAAGCTGAACATGGACAAGATCGAAAAGATGGCTTGCCATGAGGCTTCACATGGTGGCCTACAGAGCTCAGACTCAATCCTTTCCTCAACCCACAAGCAAGAAACCTCTGAACCATCAGCGACAGCAAGTTAGAAATGTCCTCCCAGGTCCATTGCGTTGCTGCTTCCACACCCTGATGATGTTGAGAAAGATCTCCAAATGTTTATCAAACAACACCAGGAAACCCATCACCCAAGTATTCATTAACAGCAGACTGGTGTATGGGAACTCCCTCTATCCAGGAATCACCAAGCGACTCACCCAAAGACTACAGACTGTCAAATACACAACTGACAGAATTGTTCTCAACCTTCCACGCTGATCTCACATCACACACCTGAGGGATCTCCACCAGTTCCCAATAAAGAAGTGCACACAGTTCAAGCTTCTCACCCATACATTCAAAGCACTACGTAACACAGGCCCAGACTACCTGAACAGCTGCATACATTTCCACCAACTCCCAAGGCACCTCTGTTCAGCTGGACTTCCACTTCCACAAGTCACACCCATAAACAAAAGCAGGTCAGAAGATTGAACTTTCTCATACATTGCTTTTAGAACATGGAACAACCTCCCATACCACATTCATGCCTCCTTCTTTCTTCTTGAATTCAGCAAGAAGCTGAAGATCTGGCTCTTTGAGTAAGCCCCTCCAGGCTAGCCTCATAAACCTGCAAATCACTAGGATAGCCTCATAGGAGCTAGGATGCTATAAATATATACATAAAATAATATACCATAACATAAAATAACATGGAATAACATTATATAACATACCATAACATAATAAAACATAACATGGTCAATGCACAAAAACGAGTAATATCACAAAATTGTAACCGTACTCAGTTGGTATACAGAAAACGAGAAGGTGTATGCCTAAAGAAACTGTGATTTCCAGAGTTACTCCAGAATATTCCTCATAGCTCTTACTTAATGTTTAAGAAGTGTTCATAAGGCAAAATGCAAACCGAAGTGCATAATTATGCAAATTGATTTTTCGATCCTTTTTTCACACACGTTTCCTATTTTCTCCACTTTTTACTAAATTTTTTCAATTTGGAGAAATCCCTTCAACAACAAACTACAAAATATTGGGATGTTATTGTCCTTTTCTACCCTAAATGAACAGGTTACTCATACCTATTTAGTGTAAGGTTGCATGTGAAAATAAAGTTTCAAACAGTGTTGATGTTAGTGAGTCACCCCATAACGTTCCAAGAAAGTTGCTTTTCCCACCTTCAAAAATGTGTGTTCCCAGCACACCTTCAAGAGCATTAATGCTCTTTTTGCTAAGACAAACATTTGGCAATGAAGCACTTTACCAATTTGCAAGTACCATCTGTGCACATAAAAACCTGTTGATCCGGATTTTATGCATGAGACAGCATATCTGTGTAGAGCAGGACATATTTTTTTATGCACCTGCAGTGTGTGAAGTTAATTCATTTAACCCAATATTTCTCTGAGTTGGAGGCTGATTTTCGGACAGTACAATGCAGTAACAGTGAGCAAGGTTTGCCTCTTTCTGAGCTGTGATGTCTAAAACAATGCACTAAGCTGGAGAATTATTGTGTTAAATGAAATCACTTTTCAGAGGCATGAAAACAGGAGCTCAGCTTTTTACTGAGCCAGCACAACCCATCATGATATGGCCCCAGTCTGTCACGTTAGAGTTTCTTGTCTTCAGTAGCACCCCATGGTCAGCAAAGGGCTTCGTCCATGCTGGAAGGGAAATTTTACTGTTCTTTCTCCAAAAACGTTCAGAGGGCTTCACAAATATTGGAACTCCAGTCCTGGAGCGTTAAAAATTCTCACGCCATTTTACAAAATTGTTGAAATTCTTTAATTTTGCATTGCTGTGAAGCACTGCCTCAGGGCAATGCTTGAGGCAAAAAGTAGGAACACCAGAAGATAATGGTATTTCTGATTGCAGTTGACAATCTGTGTGCACTTAGATATTAATTATGTACACAAAGGGCCTGATTTAGATATTTGCAGACGAGTTACTCTGTCACAACGGTGAGGGATATTTGCGGACAAGTTACTCTATCACAACAGTGAGGGATATCCTGTCCGCGGGAATATAAATTCCGTAGGCTATATTGTGATTTTGATTTTAGCAGACAGGAAATCTGTCACCATTGTGGCTGAGTAACTGGCCTGCCAATATCTAAATCAGGCCCAAAACCTTAAGAATCTGTCCTAAATGTATACTTATATTTTGAAAGTGTAATCAGTTTATCCAGGCATCGTAAATCTGAAGCCCAGTCATAGGCTGTTTCCCCAGCATGCCATCTTAAAGTGAAACTACATCCAATGCATTTGAGAAGAATAATTCCCACACCTTAAAAGGATAAAACAAAAAGCATTGATGGAGACAGAAAATGTATGACATTTTATGCAATGTAAAGGAGTATCAAATAAGCAGCACCTTTTTGCACAGTTCATGTCACGAGTATGTGAGAAAATGTTTCAATCAATCACAAAGCTGTTGGGGAGGGAAGGTGACCCAACGAGAGTACTTCAACAAAATGAGATGGAATTTAAAAAAGGCTACAGCACTGAGAACATTTTAAAGCGTGGACATAAAAATGTTATTTTCTGAGCAAAGCAACAATTTATGAATATTTCATGGAATGAAATTAAATCTCTTTTCATTGTGCATACACAAGAGTAATAATACTGATTAACTGCACTAACAGCCTGGTGTACAAAGTGTTTTACTAGTGACAAACACTCCGATTCGCTAAACTCCATAGGGTTTACGACGGGTAAAAAGCTTTATTTAATGCACTAATCGTATTTAGCGATTCAGAAACGTTTTTCCAAATTTCTAAATGGGTTTAGAAATGGTTTCAGAATTGCTATTTGGAAGAGAAATGTTTCGGAGTTCCTTCCAAATAAATGACAGTCTCAAAACATTGATAAGTTACTGACTTCCAAATTGGCATGGTAACTAATTCACAAACGGGGAGGGGTGTGTTCTGCACCCTTTGCCCTTTTGGAATCATGGTTTGGTAAATCGTCAAAGGGTTGGTGGTCTCTTGTACCATGTAGACCACCATCTGTGTGAGGGAAGCTAATCACAGGGGGTAGCCAATTGTGCCAGGGTTGAGCAGGAAGGCAATTGCTGCACCTCCCTGTGCCACAAACCTTGTAAGTTAGGCCCCCTTAGTTGCAATGGAGTTCCTTTTAAGTAAATCAACACTTCAGAGACCTCGAAATTTGTGTTTGATATGCACGTTCCAGGGTCGTGCATAACAATTCAGTCTTCATCTCACAGAGAGAGCGTATAGCAACAACGATTATTCTCATTGTTGAACCTGCATCTGTGGCACTTTTCAGCACTGGTGTCAAGGATTGGGTACAATGAAAATATCTTGTTTTCTTTGTGATTACCTGGGGAAATGGGGACTCCTCCCAGTAGCTAAGGTGACATGATACACTTAAAAAACTTGAAAAGTGTCATGTGTCTCCTACGAGGGTTCTAGTTAGAAGGAAAAAGCTGCAAAGGGCATGACATCAATACACTTGGAAGATAGCTGGCTGCCGCTATTGGTTTTACCAATGTTGGCTACTTTTAACAAGCAGTGGTAAAACCAATAGCTGCAAACACCAAGCATTAGCAAACTGAGACTGATTGACTTTGTCAATGCACATTTGTCATCATGTAAATCGTCGTATGTCATCATGCAAATGTAGGCATGAAACACATATTGTACTCCAATGTAGATTTTGAGAGCATCTCAAGGAGAGAGAACATCTGGTGTGCCCTACACCTGAATGTGATGAAATGTAAAAAATAACTTTTCAGACAAAATGTAAAATGTTACCCATGTGTTGGGATGTTTTTCAAATTAGGAACAGGTAGCAACCTTGAAAAAATTCGGACTATTAGTTGAGGGAGGTGAGAACTCACCTCAAATTGTAATCCTTATTGTTGTCAGGGTGAACCACTAGAGTCACTAAATAAACCTGTGCTTAACCCTCTGGTAGCTTGGCATAAAGCAGTCAGGCTTAACATGGAGACAATGTATAAAGTATTTATCCATCACTCAAACAGTAATAAACTGAAAACAGATCACAAGAATAGTACAAGCCAATTTATAAAAATAGATAATATTTTGATCAATAAAATCACAACAAAGCAACAATAAGTAAAACCAGAGATAGGAATTTTTAAAGACTGAATGAAAAATAGCAGCAAAAATCACAAAGTGGTCATCGATAATCCTTTGCAGGGCTTTGCTGAAGAGCAGGGCCCTGGGTTGGTCATCAATAAAGATGGAAAAGTTTGGAGCAAGTGAAATCCGAAGTCCATGCTGGGGAAGGCCTTAAAATCGATTGGATGCTGATTCCATTTTTTCAGACGTAAGAACTTTTCAGGAAGTCATATCTCTTTCAGCTGGGCAATCAGTCAGCTGAGGTCGACTGGCAATTCGACTTCAATGGCTGCAATTCTGACTGTAATCCCAGTCTCCATCAGTTCTCCAGCTCTAGGCAGAAAGTTGGAAAAAGGCTTTTTTTCCTTTTCAATAATTTTTATTGAGTTTTATCATTTATGTCGAAGTTGAACATGTCATCATAAAGCATGCATGTTAGATATAATTAGAGCAACATTTGAGGGTGCAGGGGGTACGTAGCATAAACATGGTAATTCAACTATAATATGAAAAGTTCTTTGAGTAACAGGTATGTTTCAGGCATACTTGAAACAGGAAAAAGGGAGCATATGTACCTACTAGAACGTACCTTTAGTAGGGGAAGTGGGGTAGAGGTAAGGTTGTATATAAATGGAGAACAATGGTATACAAGAGCTTATACGTGTTGATTTGCCTTGACTAGTTTGATGTTCTAGGTATGCGGGCATGCTGGATAAGGAGGGATTTTGGAGGTGGAATAGAGGTAATGGAGGATTGGTGGACCATGGGGCTCAGCAGTGAGAAATGCTATGGTGGTTGCATAAATGAATGTCACAATGGTAGTGACCTACTTCGGTATAGCTCTCATGTGCAAAGGGGAGGTACTACTTGTCTTGTGACATAACAGAGGAATGTGGGTGGATAATAGATGATGGTTGAGTCTAGCACAGGGGCAACATATAAATAGGCCATGAGATGACCTTGATTGTCTCATTTTCCCCATGGGGGTTCACATAGTGCTTAGAAAAGGATTTAAAAATAAAATAATTTGTGGATATGGCCATTGAGCTTATATATAAGTCTCTCCTTAGGTGCTGTTGTTGCCGTGGTGCCTAGCCACCCAGAGATAGCTGAGCCATGAGTTTGCTTCCATGTCCTTAATATACAAATCTAGGCTGTGACAAGAGAGGTGTCCAGCCATTGTTTGCTATGATTGGTGAGGTCTTTGATGTCCAAGGAACTATGCAATCGAGCCAAAGCTAATGCAAGACATGTTGGACATGTGCTGGCCCATAACAATTCCTTCTGCCAAATTTGGTAACAAAAAGGATGAATAGCTGGGCAAAACCATAGTATGAGTCATATCACTGCCATGTGGGCTACATCTCCAGCTGTTTAAAAAGGTCATCAGGTGACCATTGTATAATATGAGGGGAGATCAATGCCAATCATGTAGGGTTTTAGGGCCGATTATGAGTTTGGGGATCCGAGGACCACCAAACCTGCGATGGTGTTAGGACCACTGCACTTCTGGCGGTCAGATCACCAGATTATGATCCTGGCGGTTTGACCGTGAGGAGACCACTGCTTCTGCTAATATTTGGGATCCCGATGGGTTGGCAGAGGTCGGAGACGTGGTTAGCCACGGTGGTGCCCAAGGTGGCTTCACCGTGCTGATCATGGCCCACTTTCCGCCAGTCTTTCCATGGCGGTTGCACCACCATGGAAAGGCTGGTGGAAAGCCAGTGCTGTGGGCCACCGGAGGGGCCCCTGCACTGCCCATGACCATGCTGTGGGCAGTGCAGGGGCTCCCCTGCCAGCACCCTCGGAAAGTGCACAGTATACCATGCAGACAGTGCGCGTTCTGAGGGTGCTGGTGTGTGACGGCATTGGCCTCGGCTCCCTAAGGGACCTGAGACCAATGCTGCCACGCTGTTTTCACCGGGCTGACCGGCACAAACGTCGTAATACGAGGTTTCCGCCAGTTAGGCCGGTGGAAACACTGTGATACAATGGAGGGTTAGGCTGTTGGCTTGATGATTGCCTCATCTCCGTGGCTTTGGCAGTCCGACCGTCAGATCGCCAAAGTCGTAATCAGGCCCTTAAACTTATGTTTATTACATAAATCCATAAACATAGTAAAAACAGAGATGGAAAATAAAAAGCAATGCTATAGCATGATACATGTAATAAGTGATGCCAACAATAACATGCAAAGTGTCAGCACCATTGCTCTATGAAAAATAGTAAATACAATAACATAGGGCAAACTAGATAATAAAATCATATTCAGGCTCATTAAACACACTGACAGTAATAAGTTCTAAAAACCATGAAGTCATGGGATCATGATAAAATGAGTAAATTAGCGGCAGTGATCATGTAAAAAATGAACTAAAGTGCTAAACACGTATCGTACCTTCAACTGCAGGCGATAAGACTGTGAATAAGCCAAGCAGCGTGTAGAAATTTAGTCACGGCAGAAACAATCAGTTCTCTCATGTCAGTGCGTAACATACACACTTCAGGGACAAATCAGGTAAATTCCAAGAGCTTGCATATGGTTATGAGCAATTTTTTATGAAGGCGTGCATAAGCTTGGGACGGAAAAAAGCAAAATGGTGCAGAGTTTCATCAACTGAAGTGCAGAAGGGGCACTTGCTGGTATTGCATAATTTCCCACCCCATTTGGCACAACAACCGTTCACAGGGAAGAACCCATACCTCAATTTTGAATGGCGTTGTAGAGGGATGCATCACAGAACAATATCAAGCAACAATTCATATTGCGGGGTAATCTTGATATCTAAAAACAGGTCAGTTAAGCTCCCTGCCTTCACACCCTTCAGTTCTCACAGCCAAAGATGCTCCTTCAAGTGATCTTTGACCAAGGTGTGAAAGACTGGCATAGCTTGATCTGGAGTGTCTGAAAGAGAGGGCAAGACAATCTCATAAAGCATTGATTTAATGTGTGCAAACCATGGGATCCTCTCACAACCTGGGGTTCCTAAAAGCACATTATTTACCACTCTGAATGATTCCAGCCCATCTTTCTTTGTACAACTATGTATAATAATTATGTTTCTTTTAAGTATATAGATATTCTTTAGGTGTGCTTAGCAAATATATATGCTACTTATGGTTTATATAAATATATATATGTATATATTTGTGTGTGTGTGCCTTTTATATAAATATATAAATCAATATATATTCAGTCTCAGTCAATGTCCATACTCGTGAAACAAAGAAGCGACACGCAACAAATTCCCCACACCAAGATGTATTGGTTCAAAGGGAACAACAGATTTCAGCTATCCTGTAGCCTTTGTCAAACTCAATTCATGTCACATCCAACCGTAGATATAAACTATACCCATTCCTAAACATAAAAGACATACTTCATAAAGGTAGTCTGTCAGAAATGGGGTTTCTGGTTGCCTAGGGCAGGCAGAACCTACCCACTCTAGTCAGTGTGAGGGAGTTACACACCCAAAATAACCCCTACTCACCCCCTTGGTAGCTTGGCATGAGCAGTCAGACCTATCCCAGAGGCAATGTGTAAAGCGTTTACACAACACACTTGACCCACTATCCCCACCACAAAGGAAACACAACACCAAGTTATATAAAAATAAACTGTAATGTTCAAAACATCATTAGACCAAGTACAACATTTCAGTAATACCCCGCTACGCAAGCAGAAGATTACACAGTACTATTACTCTGCGAAAGAGAGCAGGAGTCACATTAAACATATAGGTTACTGGTTATCCTGCAACATATGCAGTCGTCAGGTAAACAATACTAGAAGAATGCACATGTTCTAATAAACATACTCTTATGAATGCTCATAAAAGGAACATCAGAGAACACATGGCAAGACATGAAACTGTATCATCCTAAATGCATTTGTCCTCAGAAACACATGATCATCATTGCTAAAACAATATCATGATTGCCTATAATGCGAGAGTATCACCAAAGAATGTTCCTGGTAGGTAACATAGAGGTTATGACCTCATCATCAGACACAGTCCTCCCAAGGCAGATTCTGATCCTCTCCACCCAATGAAATGGACCCCCCATGCAGCGTGTTGGCCAGCAAAAAACATGTTGGGCATGAAGATTGTAGCACATCCTCGCTTCCCTCATACATCATAGGGTGTGACGAAACGGGGCACACACTCAACACAGTAATTGCATGACCGGGGACCTCCGTTGAGGGTCACCACCCCGGTCTGCCACCAACATAAGTAAACTGTCCATCCCAGTCTCCCCCTTGAACAACAGGGCTCCCATGATCCCCACGGATTTCACTGTGGGTGGCGGAGGAAAGGGCTCACGGACCTCCTTCTTCCTCGGCGGGGAGATCTCTCATGATCTCCCCGCACCGGGTCACCCACTCTCCGGTAGCAGCAGCCTGCATCCTCGAGGTGGCTGCACTTGCAGGCGCCTTCTGGGCACGCTTCGATCCTCCTTGGGAGTGAACCTTGGGCCGCTCCTTCCTTCACCACTGGTGGCCAAGCCCGGGGAAGCCTCTCCAGTGACTGTACAGCTGGCCGGCTCCTCTTTCTCCGCAGACAAGCTGCACTAATCACAGGCTCCACAATGGATGCCTGCTTGTGCCCCGGGGGCACGACACAGCGCTCCTGCACCCTAGGGCCCCAACCAAGAGCGCGCTCGTCCATGCTGGTTACTGCAACTTTCCCGGGTCGCGGCAGTCATTTCTCCCTTGGTGGAATGTGGAAGGCACTTCGATGCACATAAAACAAAGTCGAGCTCTCCTCCTGCGCTTCACTCGGGGATTGCTCTGAGCGCTACATTCCAGCCCAGGAGCTGGCAACACAGCACAGTCCTCGCACTTTGGGTGAATAAAAGTGCTCTTCCAATGCTTTAAGCAAAACAAATGGCAGGACGACATGGGCCACAGCACCCAGCCCCTGGAGGACACAAGTGGAGCTTAGGGTGGTAGGGCCCAGGAACAGGCCGGCACAAGGGAGATGCAGTCAGTGGCAGTTCCTCCTAGTGACCCAGCAGGTCACAGGTCAGCACATCAGCAGCAGACCAAGGCGGTTCCTGGTGAGTCCTTCAAGCAGCATTCTGTGTGCATTTCTTCAAGAATGTTTCTTGTGTGTCTTTCATGGGGAAAATCCCCTATACTTATACTCAGTTTTGCACTATACTTACAAAAAGGGTGAGAAAAGGTCCGAACCAGTTACAACTGATTCTAGGAGTGTCCCCTCTCTCCTCCAGCACAGGCTCCAGACATCAGTTGGGGGTAAACGAGCCCTTTGTCTGAGGCCAGGGCACAACCTTTACAAATACAGGTGTGCCCCGCCTCCTTCTCTCAGCCCAGGAAGACCATTCAAGATGCAAATGCACCTCTGTGACACCTCCACCCTCCCTGTGTACAGGCTGTCTGAAAAGTATGTGCAATGTCCAGCTGTCACTCTTCCCAAGACCTGGATTGGAGTTAAGGTGCAAATCACCACAGTCATAAGCACAGAGAAATGCTCACTTTCTAGAAGTGGCATTTCTATAATAGTAAGAAAATAAATCCACCTACACCTGTAAGCAGCATTTCTCACTACCATTACAACCATATTAAGCATGTGTACACTACCCCTCAAAGACCAACCAATACCACCTAGACATAAGGCAGGGCATTACCAATGCAATCCTATGAGCAAGGCAGCACTCACCGCAGTGAGAAACCAAATAGGCTGTTTGGCACTACAAGGAGAGGCCACACAACCTGGTACCTGCCCTGCCTTCTACATACCCTTCGACCCTGCCCATAGGGCTAGCTAGGGCCTACCTCAGGGGTGACTTACATGTAGTAAAAGGGGAGTTCCAGGCCTGGCAAGTAAATTTAGATGCCAGATCCCTGTGGCAGTAAACTGCATATGCATGCCCTGCGCAACAGGCCTGAGAGAGGTTTGAAAGGATACTTCAGTGGGAGACCCAAGCAACGCTGCAGGCCCACTGGTAGAATTTAATTTACAGGCCCTGGGTATAGAGATACCACTGTACAAGGGACTTACAGGTAAATTAAAAATGCCAATTAGGTGTAAGCCACTTATACCAACTTTAGAAGGGAGAACACCTGCACTTTAGCACTGATCAGCAGTGATAAAGTGCTCAGAGTCCCAAAGCCAATAGCAAGAGGTCAGAGGAGGAAAGAGGTAAAAAGTTTGGGGATGCCCCTGCAAAAAGGGCCAGGTCCAACATAGTCTATCCATCTCATTCTTCAAATCAACAAAAAAATCAATTTATACAATACGATCAGAAACAATTCATAAATGATGTTATGCGACCCAGTACAACCTCTCAATGTAATATTATTAATTTTAAGCATCAAAAAATATATCAAACATTTGTCTCATAGACCATAGATAAAAAACAAAAAAAACATACCCATTCCTAAACAAAGAAGACATACTTTCATAAAGGTAGTCTATCCATCTCATCCTTCAAGTCAACAAAAAAATGTATCTTTACGATTCAATTCAAAAACAATTTTTAAATAGTGTTATGCAATCTAGTACACATTCTCAATGTAATATTGGCAATTTTAAGCATCAAAACGTATGCCAAGCATCGGTCCCATAGACGTAGAAAAATCCTACAAAAGTTATGGCAAACTTAACTCATTGTGTATCGCATATGCGTCCAAGTGCCGATAATTCAATTTCACCTTAATAATATCTACCTAGCAAAATATATTAGCAATGGGGGCCACACACAACCAATAAATTATGTGCAACGTAAATATCAGCAAGATACTCGATTGCAACCTCTAGGGTTGTCTACTGTGTAATATGACCCAAGAATCACTTTTCATAAATGGAATTCCATCTGGTCCACCAATAAATTATGTTTTTGAGTTTATAGACTCAAACATGATAAAGCATAAAAGGAGGTTTCATAGAGGCATGGCTCCCTAATTCAAAAATATGTAAATTAATATGTATATATAAGAAAATGGGGGGGTTGTGCAGGCACCATATTTTCCTTGATCGCAATGACGACACATAAATTGAGGAGTGACATGATTCGACAACTAAAGTGCAATGGGTGCATAAATATGTGAAAGAGGATAGTGCAGTTAAATAAAAGAACCTTTGAACATTGACTGTATTTTCTAAATACATGGTTTTGAATAAGTATCTTTTAAGCATAATATTAATCAAATTGGAACATACTGGGGTTGCTTATCCAATTATCCCAGCCATCATTTTATGCTGAAAATAGAATGCAAGATAGATGCACATAGAAAATTCAATTACCAACTGTTAAAACAATATCCAACAAGTGGAATCGTGAGGACTGGGATGCAATACATATACATTTCTTCTCTATTTAACATGTATCTATGTCACTGCATAGTTTTCATATAACCTATTTGATTAGATGCTTATGGCTCTCTGTTTTATTTAGCTATCACAATATGTTAATATTATTATAACTGCTTTATCTGCAAGTGCCTCACTATTAACATACTGAGGAAAAAACAACAATTAAAACAAATTTGGATAAAAACACACAACACTTTAAATTGTAAGTTCATAAAATACAACTTTAAATCTTGATATATTAACTTCCTTATAAATGTATACCCCCTCTATGTACCTATGTAACTATATATTTATTACCTTACTCCTAGTGCAGAAGAAAGAAAAACAAAAAGCCTTTGACTTTCTCTAATGCACCACTCTATGGCTCACCCAATATGTCTCTCAATATAACCTCTACGTCCACTCTCTCACTCATTCCAACCCTCAGTCTACTACTATGGTCTCCAAAACAACCCTTTCTAAACTCTTTCCTCCTTTACCCCTCCTTGGATCAACCCAATTTATGATATTCCAGACAACCCTTTCTTAATTCCTCGCTCATGTATCCCTCATTTGACTCATCCCAAACCTCATTGTAGTACTATGACCTCCCTAATTAATTTCTAGAGATCCTTCCCTCCTCCAGCTCTCATTTTCCCTATTCCAACCTCCATTTTACTACTATAATCTCCCACATAACATGTTCTAGTATCTTCCCTCTTCAATCCCTCCATTGGCCTATTTCAATCCAGCTACAAACTTGCATGTTCACTGCTCAAATTAACTCATATTTCCCTATACTAATCCACCACTAAGCCTTCTGGAGTTCCAGAATAGCGTGCTACTCACTGAAAAGTGATTTGATGCCTTGTCAGGGACTAGTAAGTGGTATATAAATACAGTTACAAGTACAATATCTGGACCAGAGCCAATGCCAATACATGATGAGTTGGAGCATTACACTAAAGTTAATTGGGTTGATACCAATGTCCATAAATTGGGGAAGGCAAGGAGCACTCTGAGGGAGATTGAGGAGACTTCTAACAAACCTGTTTTCGGCCTTGACAACGTCATTGCACCCCACGTAACCCCAGAGCTCAGCACCAAACATAACTGAGCATTTCACTTTTAGGTTATATATTTCCAGTACCTGTGCAAGGGGAGAGGCCTGGACTTTTTTACGCATTTTAATCACTGCATCTGATCATTGCAAAGGCTTCAATAAGCTCTTGCCAATATGCATGGGCCAACTCATCTTATGTGTTAAACATACCCCAGGATAAACAAACCCCTGAACTTGCTCCAAGGACATGCCCTGCACCAAAATATTCACCCTCCCGGCTTTATAAATTTATTTATTTCAATATTAAGTTAGAGGCAACGGGCTTGGCAGAAACTCAAGATCCAATCAACTACCACCTGCAGGCCATGCAGAGTTTTGGAAATTAAGAGTGTGTCACCTGCAAAGAGCAGCAAGGAGATTTTATAATGGCCCAGTTTAGGTCTGTCACTGCTAGAGAAGTCAAGCTCCTATACTAGATCATTGATATTAAGTGTGACTAGTGTTGGCTCCAGCACACACCCCTGGCGAATACCAGTCATGATTTTGAAGGGCTCCGTCAGCTTTCCATTATTCCCATATCTAACAAGGGTAGTGTGGGAAACATACAACCTACCTAGAACAAACAAGATGTTATCAAGGACGCCCATTTGCTTCAAGACTTCCCACAGCTTAGCTCTCAGAATAGAATCAAAGGCTGATCTTAGATCAAAAAAGACCACATATAAGTGACCTTTGCCAAGGGTTAAAATTTTCTAATATATGCTGCAAAACCTTATAAATTGATCGACAGTAATCGCTTTACTTCTAAATCCAGCCTGCATAACTGAGATGATAGTATTCTTCTGAATCCAATCCATCAATTTCCCTAGAATAAGACTGGAGAATAACTTCTGGAAAGCCTCAATCAGGCTAATGGGCCTGTAATTCCCAGGATCATCTTTACATCCCTTTTTAAATATTGGGGCAATCTCAGCAGACTGAAGGGACCCTCACTCTAGTCAGGGTAATGGAGATACACACCTAGGAAAACCCCTGCTCACCCCCTTGGTAGCTTGGCTCAAGCATTCAGGCTTATCTGAAAGGCAATGTGTAAAGTATTTGTACCAACACACACAGTAATACAGTGAAAACACTACAAAATGGACACCACATTAGTTTAGAAAAATAGTTAATATTTATGTAAATCAGACAAGATAAAAACAAACAAAATCCAACATGCACAAGTCAAGATATGAATTTTCTAAGTAAAAAGAGTCTTACTCCATAGAAAACAATGGAAATGTTTATTTTACACAAAGTACCTGGTTTGCATCACAAAATACAAATAAAAAAATAAAAATAAAAAAAAAATAATAATAAATAAAGCCCACAGGCGAGCATGCATCGGAAGAGTCAGCGATGCGTCGATTCCTTACTCGCAAGTGAGGCCAAATGTCATTTATTTTCCGGTCAGGTGGGTGATGTGCCATTTTTTTCCCCTGCAAGAGAGTGGTGCGTGGATATCTGGACAGGGCATTTCAGATCCGCGCAGGGTCACGATGACTTTGATGCCCAGTGACGATGCGTGAGAAATCTGGTTGCACGGTGTTGGGAAACCGCACTGCGTGGGCCTTTCATCATTATCAGGAGCTGCAAGAGGGTGTTTCATCATTTCTCAAGCTGCGATGCGTCGATCTCCCAGCTGTGATACAGGTGGGGTGTTGACTTCAGCCGTGAAGCAGGTGGAGCAACGTTTGTCAACCGCATTGCAGGTGGCGCATCAACATTTTCCCTGCAGGGCTTCATGTGAGTGGATTTCTGTCTTTTTTTTACCAGCTTCACCTTTCAAGGGCCCAGGGACTGGATGGGGCACCAGTTGGCAGGGCAGGAGTCTCAGCAGAGAGTCCAGGTGCTGGCAGAGGAAGACTTCAAAACAGGAGGCAAGCTCAATCCAGGTCCTTGGAGATTCTTCTCAAGCAGGAATATACCACAAGGTCTAGTCTTTGTCCCCTTTCACAGGCAGAAGCAGCAACTGCAGGATAGCCCAACAAAACACAGTCACAGGCAGGGGCATCACTTCTCCTCACCTCTTCAGCTCTTCTCCTTGGCAGAGGTTCCTCTTGAATCCGGAAGTGATCTAAATATCTGGGGTTCTGGGTCCACTACTTATACCCCTTTCGGCCTTTGAAGTATGCAAACTTCAAAGGGAAGTCTCTGTTGTTTACAAGATCCTGCCTTGCCCAGGCCTGGCCCCAGACACACACCAGGGGGTTGGAGCCTACATTGTGTGAGGGCAGGCACAGCCCATTCAGGTGTAAGTGACCACTTCTCCCTCCACTCTAGCTCAGATGGCTCATCAGGACATGCAGGCTACACCCCAGCTCTCTTTGTGTCACTGTCTAGAGGGGATTCACAAACAGACCAACTGTCAGTCAGACCCAGACAGGGAATACACAAGCAGGCAGGGTCACAGAATCGTTTAAGCAAGAAAAAGCCCACTTTGTAAAAGTGGCATTTTCAAACTAACAATCTAAAAACCACCTTCACTAAAAGAGGTATTTTTAAATTGTGAGTTGGGAGACCCTAAACTCTATGTCTCTATCTGCTCTCAAAGGGAAACTGCACTATTTTCTCAGATGACCATTGTGCTTGTTCAGGCTGAATCATGTTTGCCAAGCTACTGGCAGCCCAGTGCGTGATAGGCTGTAACCATTTGATGGTGAAATGCCACTACGTCATTGCTTGCAGTGCATCTTAGAGCTCGATATTGCATCTGTGGAGGGGATTGTACTTGGAAGAACACTGCTGGTCCACTTGACTTCACAACCATCTTAATGTATTGCTCCAGTTAATCGTCATTGAAATATGATAAGTGTTTTTTTTTTTTGGGGGGGGGGTGCTGTCCTAATAGTGGGAAGCACATTGCGTAAAGCAGCTCTCTTTTGAGGGGCGAAACAATGACAATGGCTAGTAAGTCATGATTGCAGCCAAGCACTTTTATTGTGTGTAGGAAGCTGCACTCTTGCTTTCTGTTGCCACTCTGTGCTACTCAAAGTTATGTGTTTGACCTGGACTGGCAGTTCCGGCTGTTCTGTTCCTACTGAAGCAGGACCAAGAGTGATTTTCATACAGGTGGTCTCTATAAAGTGACACTGAGCAATCACCATTAACTGGTATTAATTCAAGTATGTCTTCCATTACGTTGTTTGTTGCAGTAGAGGATACAGGTGTGGGGGGGTTGACCAGGCATGGGTCCCATACTCAGTTTGCCTCAGGACTCAAGCTACACCTCAATGAGGCCTAGCCTAAAGCCAGAGTGGTTGCATATGTTCCAGTCTGGTGTGTACCTTACGTGGCAGTTCAGACTGGGCTGTTCATATTGGAGCAGTGCCAACAGTGATTTACATACATCTGGTGTCTTTATGGAGTGGCATAATAGACGATACAATTAGGGATTGGGATGCAGTCTTGAGAGAATAGCTGAGATTAACTCAAATACTCATTCTGTCACCTTGCTGTTTATTGTAATTGGAATATGACTACTATTAGTATCCTGTCTTCAGCCACAAGTGCCCTAATTTGTCACATTTCTATCCATCTAAGCATGCTCATTCATCTCTCCTCCATCTGTCCATCTGCTCACTTATCATTAAACAGTCAACAATGCACTTTCTCACACATCCATCCACGTAGTCAATCATTCTCACACTCATCCACTCTTTGAATCATTCTCCCATTCACCTTCTTCCCAGTCTGCCCGACTACCCATACAAAATCGCCAATCAAAGAAAGCACTTTAGCTAAACAACACAAAATAAAGCACAAAAACATACCATTGGTTTTATCAATGCTTGTTTGCAAAACGACGGAGTATTATTTTCTTCATGTTCGCATTGTATTCCAATAGAGATGCAAAGGAAATAAGAGGACTGAGAGCACTCACGTGTTATGGGGTTGTGACGTCCTTTAACTGCAGGGAGTATTGAATAACTTTCAGTTCATTACCCAGACCCATAACGGTGTTGCTGTATTTTGCTGAACAAGAAAATTAACTTAAGCTTGAAGTTTTATAGCTATGCACTTATAAATCTTTAACATTAAATGAGTTGGGTATTAGGACATCACGTGCACGTCTGAAATACAGGAATAACCAGTGTTACCAGTACTGAGAGCCCCTGTGTTTATTATAAAACAAAAGAAAAGGAATACACAGGAAAACTGAAACTGCAAGTCATCTTAGCTTCCAGGGTCGCTGCAGCCTGTGCAATGCCACAACTCGATGTGCTTCCATGTTTCTTTACGAGGTGCTTCCCTGTTTGTTTATCCATGTAGTTTTCCCGTTGCAAACCTGCTTTAAAACCAATCATAATAGCAAAGGTACACATTGTAACCCACTAGAAATGGCAATACAAGACAATGTAGACGCTCGTTTTGAGTTATAAATCCAAGCTGCAGGGAAAAGCATATCGGGAGTGAGAGGGCCTTTCAGAACAAGCAGGTTCGAAATGGCCTACGTGACAATCTGTCGCTGCCAGACGGGCTGGTCTGACAGCTCAGTTTGGGGCCAGTTTTCTGACTGTGTACCTATTTTATGGTGTGATGGGCCGATTTTTCTGCTGATTTCTCAGAAACTACACACACATTGCCTGCAGCAAGCACAACTGTATGCAATCTCCTATACCTTGCAAAACATCTATACAGCGAGCCATTACATGGCCTCTTTTTTAGCTATCTGATTGGCTAACATGAGTAACTTTTATTGTGGTACCCAAGCCTTTTTTCTGTCCCATTTCGACCCTTAGAACAAGTACATCCGGGGGTAGAAAGGTTGTTGTTAGAATGTCAGTAGGTCTCGCCTATCCAAGAGCTCTTGGCTTTGCCAAAGCGTTTTGTAATGTTCAGCATGCCGAACAGTTAGAGGCATAGAAGGGAGTGGCCTGGGGTGTCATACAGTGGAGTAGCACAGAGTAGAGTAGAGTGTGGAGAGTGGAGTGAAGTGGCGTAGAGTGAAGTGGAGGGTAGTGGAGTCATAGAGTGGAGTGTTGTGGAGTAAAGTGGAGTGTTGTGGAGTAGAATAGAGTAGTGTAGAGTGGAGTAAAATGGAGTAGTGAGTACAGCTGAGCAGGGTAGAGTGGAATGGCTTAGAGTGGAGTAGAGAGGTATGGAAGGGTGCAGAATGGAGGGGCGTAGAGTGGTTTGACATAGAGGGGAGGGGTGTAAATTCGAGGTGTGTAAAGTGGATGGGTGTAGAGTGTCAGAGTGGAGTGGAATAGAGTGTTGTAGAGCAGAGTGTCATAGAGTGGAGTGGCGTGGACTGGAGTAGAGTGGCACAGAGTGGAGTGGCATAGAGTAGAGTGTCATAGAGTGGAGTGGAGAGTCGTAAAACGAAGAGTGATAGAGCAGAGAATCTTATAGGAGAGTGCATTGGAGGATCGTAGAGTGTCATGGATTGGAGTAGAGTGGATTAGAGTGGTGTGGTGTAGATTGGAGTAGCGTATGGTGGCATACAGTAGTGTACAGAGAGTGGAGTAGAATAGATGGGCATACAGTGAAGCAGAGTGGCATAGAGTAGGGTGGCCTAGAGTGGAGTAGAGTGGCATGGAGTATCGTAGAGTGGAATATCATAGTATGGAGGTGCATGGACAGGTGTAAAGTGTCATGGCAGAGAGTGGCGTAGACTGTCATAAAATGGAGGGGCGTAGAGTGGATTGAAGGAGAGTATCGTAGAGTGAAGTGTCATGGAGTGAACTGGTGTGACATAGTGTGGAGCATTGTAGAGTGGATGGTCATGGAGTGGAGGGTTATAGAGTGTCGTGGACTAGAGTAGAGTGGATTAGAGTAGCATGGGTTAGAGTGGCATAGAGTGGTGTAGAATAGAGTAGAGTGGTGTAGAATGGAGCAGAGTAGAGTGGTGTACAATGGTGTAGAGCGACGTAGAGCAGAGTAAAGTGGTGTAGAGTGGAGTAGAGTGGTGTGTGTCATACAGAAGAGTGTCATAGAGTGGAGTGTCATAGAGTGGAGGGGCGAAGAGTGGACTGGAGTGTCATGACATAGAATGTAGGCGAGTGGAGTGTCAGAGAGTGTCATAGAGTGAAGTAGTGTCAGAGTGGAGCATCATGAGTACAGTGTAATAGAGAGGAGTGTCAAAGAATGGAGTGTTGTAGAGTGGAATGGGCATAAAGAGGAGTGGCGCAGAGTCTCATGGAGTAGAATGGCGTAGAATATCATAGAGTGGAGGGGTGTGGAGTAGAGTGTCATAGAGTGCAATATGCGTGGTAGTGCACTGCCATTACAAACAACACATTTGCCATTGGCACGACCAATATATTTCCACAAATATACAGTTTTCATCATAAAGCTATACAGCACACAAATGATAATGTGTGGAAATGGCATCACCTAGCGCATTGATTTTTTTTAATCATGTTAAAATATTTATTTCCACCACACTTCAGAATAACAAAAAAATTGCTTTATTTGTGCTTTCCTAATGCTTATATAGTCTAAAATATGTGCACAGTGCATATACAGACATTTAAATTGTGTTGTGTGCTAGAAAAAACGTTCCCTTTCACATCTCCAGATTGTCATGCTATCACTTTCAAGTTAGGGAAAAGAAAAGTAAGCACAGCTCCCAGGGAAAACACAGCCTGACATTTGACCTCTGTCTTTGAATGTACAGCAAATGTGACTAGATAAGAACAAAATGTAAATGCATGTTAACAGAATGGGAGCACTGGTGGAAGAATACAGTAAACAGGGTATGCTCCATGGGAGGTAGACATCTTAAAACAAATAAAGCCAGCAGATAGAAAGCAAAACAGTCTAAACAGAAGAATTTGAAGAGTGGAGGGTGAAGGCTGGGTCTTCAAAGAACCACAGGAGTGAAAAACATAAATTGGTATGATACCTGCACATGGTAGGAGGGTAGAGAGGCTTACAAGGGAAAGATATAAACACATGTACTCACATTGGGTGCTTCACATAGAAGCCAAAGCCAATAGGTTTCACCTATTCAAGAGCTATTGGCTTTGCCAATGTCTTGTATGCATTTTGTACAACAGAATGGAGGGAAGTAAAGTAGAGTAGAGTGGAGTAACATGGTGTAGAGTGGCATGGAGTAGTGTAGAGTGGAGTAGAGTGGCGAAGAGTGGAGTATAGTGTCATAGAGTGCAATGGCATGGAAAGGAGTGAGGTAGAGTGGTTTGGAGTTCTGAGGAGTGGTGTAGAGTGGAGTGGCATAGAGCAGAGTGTCGTAGAGTGGATTAGCATGAGGTGGAGTGGCAAAGTATAGTGGCGTAGAGTGGGGTACAGTAGAGTGAAGTGGAGTTGCGAAGAGTGGAGTGGTATAGAATGGAGTGGCATAGAGTAGAGTGAAATGGGGTAGAGTAGTGTGGCATAGAATGGCATTGAGTGGAGTGATGTAGATTTGAGTAGAGTAGAGTGAAGGGAAGAAGAGTAGAGTGGAGTGGCATGGCATGAAGTGGTGTGGAGTAGAGTGGAGTGGAATGGCATGGAGTGGTGTAGAGGAGAGTGGTGTAGTGCGAAGTGGCATGGAGTGAAAAGGCAAAGAGTGAAGACGGATAGAGTAGAGCAACATTTTGTGAAGTGGGGTAGGGTGGCATGGAGTGGAGTATAGTGGCATAGAGTGCAGTGGCATAGAAAAAAGTGAAGTAGAGTGGCTTGGAGTAGTGTGGAGTGACCAAGAGTGGAGTGGCGTAGAGTAGAGTGGTGTAGAGCGGGTACAGTGGAGTGAAGTGGAATGGCGAAGCGTGGAGCGATATAGAATGGAGTGGTATGAAGTAGAGTGAACTGGTGTAGAGTAGAGTGGCTTAGAATGACACTGAGTGGAGTGATGTAGATTAGAGTAGAGTGGAGTGGAGTGGAGGGAGGCAGAGTAGAGTGGAGTGGAGTGGCATGGCATAGAGTAGTGTGGAGTAGAGTGGAGAGTATTGGCTTGGAGTGGTGTAGAGGAGAGTGGTGTAGAGCAAAGTGGGATGGAGTGAAGTGGCAAAGAGTGAAGTTACATTGAGTAGAGTGACATTGTGTGATGTGGAGTGGGGTAGAGTGGTACTGTGCAGAGTGGAGTGGAGTAGATTGGAGTTGCATAGATTTTTGTGTAGTGGTGTGGCATACAGTGGAGTCACATAGAGTAGTGCACAGTTGAGTGAATCGGCATAGAGTAGAGTGGAGTTTTGTAATATGCATGTAAAGTGTTGTAGAATACAATAGCATAGAGTGAAGTGGCACAGAGTGCAGTGGCGCAGAGTGCAGAGGAGTAGAATGCAGCAGCATAGAATGCAGTGGTGTACAATGCTGTGGTGTACAAGATTAGAGTGGTGCAGAGCAGAGTACAGTGGCCTACTGTGCAGTGGCATAGAGTGCAGTGGTACAGAGTGGAGTGGTTCAGTGTAGAGTTGAGTGGCATAGAGTGCAGTGAAATAGAGTACACCGGCATAGAGTGCAGTGTGCAGAGTGACATACAGGCCCTCATTCTGAACTTGGCGGGCGGCGGAGGCCGCCCGCCAAAGTCCCGCCGTCAGGTTACCGTTCCGCGGTCGAAAGACCGCGGCGGTAATTCTGACTTTCCCGCTGGGCTGGCGGGCGGTCGCCTTCAGACCGCCAGCCAGCCCAGCGGGAAAGAGGCTTCCACGATGAAGCCGGCTCGGAATCGAGCCGGCGGAGTGGAAGCTGTGCGACGGGTGCAGTTGCACCCGTCGCGTATTTCACTGTCTGCGCAGCAGACAGTGAAATACATGTAGGGGCCCTCTTACGGGGGCCCCTGCAATGCCCATGCCAGTGGCATGGGCACTGCAGGGGCCCCCAGGGGCCCCGCGACCCCCCCTACCGCCATCCGGATCTCGGCGGTCCGACCGCCGGGATCTGGATGGCGGTAGGGGGGGTCGGAATCCCCGCGGCGGTGCAGCAAGCTGCGCCGCCGCGGAGGATTCAATGGGGCCGCGGTACACTGGCGGGACCCCGCCAGTGGTGCCGGTCCGACCGCGGCTTTACCGCCGCGGTCGGAATCCCCATTGGAGCACCGCCGGCCTGTCGGCGGTGCTCCCGCGGTCCTCCGCCCTGGCGGTCAAAGACCGCCAGGGTCAGAATGACCCCCACAGTGCAGTGGTGGAGAGCGGGGTGCAGAGCAGAGTGGCATAGAATGCAGCGTTGTAGAGTGCAGTGGTATACAGTGGAGTGATGCAAAGCAGAGTGGCATAAGGTATAGTGGCATGGAGTGCATTGGGGCAGAGTGAAGTAGAGTGGTGTATAGTAGAGTGGTGCAGGCTACAGTTCAGTGGCATAGAGTGCAGTGGTGCAGATTGGAGTTGTTAGAAATGGGGTCTTTGGTTGACAGTCAGGTTACCCACTGTTCAAGCAAGGACCCTCACTCTAGTCATGGTAAAAGAGAATCACCCTCAGCTAACCCCTGCTTACTCCCTTGGTAGCTTGGCAGAGCAGTAGGCTTAACTTCAGAGTGCTAGGTGTAAAGTATTTGTACCAACACACACAGTAACTTAATGAAAACACTACAAAATGACACAACACAGGTTTAGAAAAATAGGAAATATTTATCTAAACAAAACAAGACCAAAACGACAAATGTCTGACATACACAAGTCAAGTTATGAATTTATAAAGATTAAACTCAAAAATAGTGCTTAGAAACACAAAATGCTTTGATGAGGTGTTAACACGGCGTCAAGTCGTTCCCAACAAGCCGACACCAGCGGCGCTGGACACGGAGTTGCGTAGATCCCCAAGTACAGTACCTTTGGAGAAGAGTGAAAATAAGTCGATGCGTGAAGTCGGGAATCACGGCGTCTGTGCGAAACGTTGAATCTGCACACTTCGAGCGGTGTCGGTCACGACGTGGTGTGGTGACTTCCACTGAGTCGCGGACTTCAGCGTGGCTACAGCGGCGTTGTGCCTGCGAAGGTCATTGCGTTCCAGCAAAGATCAAGGAGTCGGTTGCAGGCGGCGTCACCGGATTCAGCAGTGGCGTCGGTCCGAAGTCGATTTCCTTGGATTTCCACCAGCTTTCCTTTCAAGGGCACCACTTGTCAGAGCAGGATTTTCTCCAGAGACTCCAGGTGCTGGCAGAGAGAAGTCTTTGATGTCCCTGAGACTTCAAACAAAAGGAGGCAAGCTCTAAATAAAGCCGTTGGAGATTTCTTCACAAGATGGAAGGCACACAAAGTCCAGTCTTTGCCCTCTTACTCTGGCAGAAGCAGCAACTGCAGAATAGCTCCACAAAGCACAGTCACAGGCAGGGCAGCACTACTCCTCAACCCTTCATCTCTTCTCCAGGCAGAGGTTCCTCTTGATGTCCAGAAGTGATCTAAAGTCTGTGATTTTGGATGCCCTTCTTATACCCAATTTCTCCTTTGAAGTAGGCCTACTTCAAAGTAAAGTTTCTTTTGAATGTGAAATCCTGTCTTTTCCAGGCCAGGCCCCAGACACTCACCAGGGGGTCGGAAACGGCATTGTGTGAGGACAGGCACAGCCCTTTCAGATGTAAGTGACCACTCCTCCCCTTCCTCCTAGCACAGATGGCTCATCAGGAAATGCAGACTACACCCCAGTTCCCTTTGTGTCACTGTCTAGTCTGAGGTGCAACCAGCCAAACTGTCAAACTGACCCAGACAGGGAATACACAAACAGGCAGAGTCACAGAAATGGTAAAAGCAA
Source organism: Pleurodeles waltl (assembly GCF_031143425.1). Taxonomy (NCBI): domain Eukaryota; kingdom Metazoa; phylum Chordata; class Amphibia; order Caudata; family Salamandridae; genus Pleurodeles; species Pleurodeles waltl. The sequence continues at coordinate 1,144,723,523 of NC_090444.1, read as the reverse complement.
GAAAATACTCACTTTCTAAAAGTGGCATTTTCAAACACACAATATTAAAATCAACTTTACTAAAAGGTGCATTTTTAAATTATGAGTTCATAGACCCCAAACTCCACATGTCCATCCGCTCCCAAAGGCAATCTACACTTTAATCAGATTTAAAGGTAGCCCCCATGTTAACCTATGAGAGGGACAGGCCTTGCAACAGTGAAAAACAAGTTTAGCAATATTTCACTGTCAGGACATATAAAACACATTACTATATGTCCCACCTTAACCATACAGTGCACCCTGCCCTTGGGGCTACCTAGGGCCTACCTTAGGGGTGCCTTACATGTAAGAAAATGGAAGGTTTAGGCCTGGCAAGTGGGTACTCTTGCCAAGTCGAATTTACAGTTAAAACTGCACGCACAGACACTGCAGTGGCAGGTCTGAGACATGATTACAGAGCTACTTATGTGGGTGGCACAGCCAGTGCTGCAGGCCCACTAGTAGCATTTGATTTACAGGCCCTGGCACCTCAAGTGCACTTTACTAGGGACTTACTAGTAAATCAAATATGCCGATCATGGATAAACCAATTACATACAATTTACACAGAGAGCATATGAACTTTAGCACTGGTTCGCAGTGGTAAAGTGCTCAGAGTTCAAAAGCCAACAGCAACAGGTCAGAAAAAATAGGAGGCAGGAGGCAAAAAGATTGGGGATGACCCTTCATAAGCAAAAAAGTCCAACAGGAGTGGTGTTGATTTCAGTGGTAGAGAGTGCAGTGTTGAAGAGTAGAGAGTTGTAAAGTAGGAGTGGCGAAGAGTGCATTGGTGTAGAGTGGAGTGGTGTAGAGTGAAGTAGATTGATGGAGAGAGTGTGACATATAGTACAGATGTGCAGAGTAGAACAGAGAAGTGTAGAGTGTAGTGATGAAGACTGTAATGTGTACAGTAGATTGGTGCAGAGTGCTGTAGCATAGAGTACAAAGGCATACAGTGTTACAGAGTAGAGTATAGAGGTGTAGAATGCAGAGGTACAGAGTAGATAGGTGTAGAATACATTGGCATAGAGTGCACTGATTTTTAGCAGAGTGGTGTAGCGTAGAGTGCAGTGGTGTAGAGAGCAGTATATTAGAGTAGGGTGGCATAAAGTGCTGTGGACTAGAGCAGAGTGGCATAAAGTGGAATGTCACCGTGTAGAGTGCAGAGAGACAGAGTGGAGTATTGTAGAGTGGAGTGGTGCAGGGTAGTGTGCAGTGGAGTGGAATAGAGTAGCGTAGATTGTAGAGGCATAGAGCAGAGTGGTACAAAGTGCAGTGGTGTAGAGTAGATTAGAGGGGTGCAGACTGGATTGGAAGAGAGTGCAGTGGCATAGAATGGAGTGGTACAGAGTATGGTGCATTGGTGTAGTGTATTGGCATGGAGTGCAGTATCATAAAGTGCAGTGGCACAGGGTTTAGTGCTGCAGTGTGGAGTGGCATTTAGTGGAGTAGTGTAGAGTGGAGTGGTGCAGAGTAGAGTGGAGTGGCCTAGAATGGAGTTGTGTGGTGTGCAGTGCCGAAGCGTGCTGTGGTGCAGAGTAGATTAGAGTAGTGTAGTGGTGTAGAGTGGATTGGAGAAGAGACAGTGGCATAGAGTGGAGTGATACAGAGTAGAGTGCACTGGCATTACGTGTATTGTATGGAGTGCAGTGGTGTGGAGTGCAGTGGTTTAGTGTTTAGTGGCATATACAGCAGTGTTGCAGAGTAGAGTGTCATAGAGTGGAGTGATGCAGAGTAGAGTGAATTGGCATAGAATGGAGTAGTGTGTAGTGCAACAGTGAATGATGCAGTGAAGCAGAGTACAGCAGAGTGGTGTGGAGTGTGTTAGCATGGAGTATAGTGATGTAGAGTAGCATAGAAAGACGTAGAATGAAGTGGTAATGAGTGCATTGGCGTAGAGTGGTGTGGTGGAGAGTAGAATAGAGTGACATAGAGTGCAGTCATGCAGAGTGAATTGGCATGGAGTGGAGGGGTGTAGCATGGAGTGCGTCTGAGTAGAGTGCAGTGGGACAGAGTCGCACAAAGTCTTGGGGAGTGGCATAGAGTGGAATATGCATGGTGTGGCAGTACGCTACCATAAAAAGGCAACACATTTTCAATTGAAATGAACATTTCAGGGCCTGATTCACAAAGGTAAACTTAGACATTTGGTCTAGGCTTACACAAAACATTTAAGTTTACAACTTTGGGAGTTCACAAAGGGCATTTACAAGTAGTATCTTTACATCCGCACTCTGGGCTGAACTCAACGCTGCTGGGGCTGACCATGACTTTGTCCACCATCAACCCATCGGGATCCATGATCCTGGCGGTGGCGACGGTCTCCTGGTGGTCAGACAACCAGGGCAATAATCTGGCAGTCAGACTGACAGAACTGCGGCGGTCCGACCGCAAATTTGTTTTGGAAAATCAAAATAGCTTACTGAGCAAACACAAATAAATATGGTGCCCACCTTGCAAACTACTGTGATAGATATGATACATCTGCCATACCGTCAGATGCATTGTAGGCATTGAGATCCAGTCAGGTGGTGGGGATCTCAAAATATGGTGGCAGGACCTCTGCCAGGGATGTGGATTCCAGGACCATAGCTATGTGGCAGTTTTCAGCAGCCCTCAAAGTCTAAATTAAATCTGCAGTCCTAATGCTTTTGTCCTGGTCCTCTGGTTCTCCAAACAGATGCCAAAGATGGAACAGGCTTTGCCCTAAATCTTTGCTCTACCTCGAATTTTATTTTGTCAGAAAAGGGGCTACAGATTAAGTTGACATAAAACCTATCTTAATTTATCAGCATCCATCTGTCCATCTACCAGCCCTCTGTGCATCTACATGTGTGCAGTCTACATCTCTTTGTGATGTTTACTGCTCTATGGGAGCCTACTTGTTTATTATCTATGAAAGAAAATCTTTCTGTTGGACTATTCTGCTCCACCCATCTCTGTACTTACTTACTTTACTGCTCTATGGGAGCCTAATTGTTTATAATTTAAGAAAGAAGATCTTTCTGTTGGACTATTCTGCTCCACCCATCTCTATACTTGTTTTTATTCTGTTCTCCCGCTTCCTCCTTACAGATAAAATGCCTAAGGATACTCACCACCACACCCACTTGTGTGCATGGTTGCTTATAGATACATTGATACGCGTGCATGTCTATAGGTGTGTTGTTTTGTCTGCAGATCTGCAGGCATGTGTGATTCATATTAATAAGTGCTGCACTAAACAAAAGTCAATCCTACTGGCTTAGCCAATGCTTTTTTACATTGGGAGTAATATGAAGAAACATCTAATTTTCCAGGAAAATTAAGCTTCATTTTTATTGTTTAAATAACCATTGTCTTCTAAATAACATCTGAAAGCAGATATTATTTGCTCACATAGCACAAATAAGCAAGTATGTAACTTGTCATATGTTGTCAAAACGGCCATGTCTATACAGAACGTGACCTGCAGAAAGGGAATTATTGTTTAACCAGGGGAAGGTGTAGTCTTATCATTAAGAAATGCACTCAAAAGGGTTGTATGTAATAACATAGGAAACTAACTAGTACATTTTTAATTTTCCGAATATATTAGCAAATGTAGTAAAGAAATAAACACAATAGTCTGTGCTTGTATTTTTTCAACCTCATTGTGCTTGGGATTAGGTCTGGCAATTGCAGTGGGCCTATGTGTGCAGTTGAATAGCCTTTGCATTATAAAGGTACTCTAACAATAAAAAACACAACAGGTGGCACATTGACTGGGAATATGTGCCCTATACGATGTCTGTGACTGACTTTACATTCGATCTCATCCTAATCTGTATCAGGGTAATGAAAGATACATTTCTAGGTCGAAGATATTCTGAATTAATGGTGTGTCAAGATATGCTAGTTTTACATCCTAGCAGTGAAATAAAGAAGTCCTTATTTTGGGTCAGAATAAACCCTCCAAAACATGCTAACGACTCCTTGGCAAGCAGAGGGGGTCATTCTGCAGTTGTCAGATGAGGGGCACACACCAAAAACCAGCAGAACCTGCACCCATCCAACTCCTTGTTCCTGTGCCAAACCTAGAAGCAGGTGAATCATCACGTCTCCAACCTCATTGTCTCAGTTGGCTCTTCCATCAGAAATTCTTGAGCAGATGGCCATCACCACTGGGTTGCCGGGGCTTAGTGTTGGTTGTCCAACCTCTTTAAGGTGGTGTCACCATTGTTCATTTTCTTTGACGTGGGCCGCCTTGCTATGTGTGGCAGTCTTAGGCAAGGAAATCAATCAATGGTCCTGATGTGTAGGGAAACAAATTGCTGAATACCTGGGTCATTGTCTGTTTTATTAGTTTTGGGGGAAAAATCCACTGCTTTAGGAGTTTGTTTCTGAAAATGAAAAAAGCTCACTGAGCAAGCACAAAAACGTGGTACCCACCTGGCAAACTGTTTTGCTTAGAATTCACCTACCATACTGTCAGATGCATTGCAGACAGTGAGATCAAGCCAGGGGGGTGGGAATCACAAAATATGGTGGCCGGTCCTCCTCCAAGGAATCAGAGGCCAGGGCCACGGCTGTGTGGGAGGCTTCAGGCACCCCTCAAGAAGGAAATAAAATCAAGAATCCTAATGCTTTTGTGCTGATATTTTTTGGTTTAAAGTACCATTACTGACTGTAAACCACATCCCAAAATTAGTACTGTCAGTCGCCGGAATTATGGGTCAGAGTTGCAGTCAAGGGCACACAGAATTGTGTCAGAGGCAAACCTGTAGAAGTAGAAGTAGAAAGTACTTTATTCGGTCATCAACAACCATCAAAGTAGTACAATTTGTTTTGCACACAGATAAAATACAGGACAAAAGAAGATACAAATACTATTTAAAATCACTGCCATCATTACAAGATCAGTTTGAAAGAAAAAAATTATCTGTGCAAAATATTTAATAATAGATATTGACCACAGGGAAACAAATGATTCTGCTGTTTCACATTCATGGTTCTCGGTGGTTTTAAACACCCTAATACCTCTAACGACCAAGATACTGAGTTTCTTTTGTTCGCCTGCAACCATTAAACAGTATGTCATTTTTTAATTCCATAAATAAAACTATGTCAAGTGAAATAGTTAAAAACCTTCAAAATGTACAACTTAATGAAGATCAGATGTTGATAAAAACCTATGGTGCTTATGCCAGAAAGTCAATAAAAATCTGCTAATTGCAAAAACAATTAATTCCATTGTGTCGTACTTTAAGATCCTTAAAGCTTGTAGATAGCGAGAAGTCCCAAGGCGCAGACAAATTGGACGAATCCATTGCCAACTCTAAACCGAATGTACAAACGTTTGGCAAGAGTAGGGGTGATCTTATCAAGCAACAATTCAAAGCTTCGAAAGAGCTTAGGCCCATATTTATACTTTTTGACGTAAAACTGCGCCAACGCAGTTTTGCGTCAAAAAAATTAGCGCCGGCTAACGCCATTCTGAAGCGCCATGCGGGCGCCGTATTTATTGAATGACGTTAGCCGGCGTTAGCCGCCGGCGCTGTCTGGTGTGCGTTAAAAAAAAACAACGTACACCAGGCAGCGCCGGCGTAGGGGGAAAATGGCGTATGGGCGTCCACAAATGGTGCAAGTCAGGCTGAGGCAAAAAAATCGCCACAACCCGATTTGCGCCATTTTTTTACGACGCCCATCCCCCATTGAAATGACTCCTGTCTTAGCACAGACAGGAGTCATGACCCCTTGCCCAATGGCCATGCCCAGGGGACTTCTGTCCCCTGGGCATGGTCATTGGGCATAGTGGCATGTAGGGGGGCACAAATCAGGCCCCCCTATGCCACAAAAAAAAAAAAAAAAAAACTTACCTGGACTTACCTTAATGTCCCTGGGGTGGGTCCCTCCATCCTTGGGTGTCCTCCTGGGGTGGGCAAGGGTGGCAGGGGGTGTCCCTGGGGGCAGGGGAGGGCACCTCTAGGCTCATTCTGAGCCCACAGGTCCCTCAACGCCTGCCCTGACCCAGGCGCTAAAATCCGGCGCTAATGCGGGTTTTTTAGACCCGCCCACTCCCGGGCGTCATTTTTGCCCGGGAGTATAAATCCGACGCATATGCATCGGAGTCATTTTTTAAGACGGGAACGCCTACCTTGCATATCATTAACGCAAGGAAGGTGTTCACGCAAAAAAATGACGCTGACTCCATGAACTTTGGCGCTAGACGCGTCTAACGCCAAAGTATAAATATGGAGTTAGTTTTGCGTCGAATTTGCGTCGAAAAAAACGACGCAAATTCGGCGCAAACGGAGTATAAATATGCCCCTTAATTTCCAAGAATTTACACGTCAGAGAGCCGTAGACATCAATCAAACCACGCTGCTCATTAAAATAATCTCTATAGCGACTCCTTAGCACAGTGAGATCAACTTTACGTACTGATTCTGGCTCTCCCCTGAGTTTCCCTATGCCCAGTTTGTAAAACCAGTCACACACCGACCTCACCCAGGGAATGCGTCTGACATTAGCTGTTGTCATCTGATCTCTTAGGATATCCCTATAGTGGCTCAATTCATTAGTAGACTACAAGCGAACCCAATGGACCAGATGCTTTAGAGTGGCCAAATCAGTAATTCTCCGCAGGTCAAAAACTAAATAGAGTATGGATAATGGAGTGCTTGCAGTTAACAGTAACAATTTCCTCACACATTTATTTTCTGCAGCAACTAAGCTGCTCATATTCCTATGGCCCCAAATCTCTGCACCAAATAAAGCGGCGTTTTGTGCCTTGGCTTGATAGACTGCTAGAGCTGGAGAAATAGATTGACAATTGGTGTTCTTGTAGACCTTGATAATGGCACTAGATCTGTGCTCCACAGTAAGAGAAGACTTTGGACTGTATTTATAGGCCCCTAGCGCCACAGGAGAGTCACTTTTTGGGATGCCACTTTGGCGCTAAGCACTGCGCCATATTTACAAGGTGGCATTAAGCCACTTTTTGTGGCTTCACGCCACCTTGTAAATACGGCCCCTTCCCAAGCAGCACTGTGTGTGGAAGGGGCGGGCAATGGGTGTTTCTGTGGGCCTGCCACAGCAACACCCATTGCATTTTGACAATGCCTCAGATTTATGAAATGTCGTAAACCTGAGGCAGCGCCAAAATCTAACGCCACCCCCAGTACTGGTGTTAGCAGGGCACAACGAGGAGGAATACTTTTATTCCTCCTCGTTATTTGCTTTTTTTATCTGTGCTGCATTCTGACGCACGCATAGAAAGAACAAAATGCGAGAAATGATTGTTTATGTGCGGGAAGGTTTCCCTTCCTGCACATAAACAATCATTTGGACATGACGCTTTGGCACTTCTGTGTGTGCTGCCTTCTGCAGCATACACAGAAGTGCCAAAAGCGCCATTACTAACTGTTTATGTGCAGGAAGGGACACCTTCCAGCACATAAACAGTCATACCCCTCAACGCGGACATCCTTGCACAAAGGTGCAAGGATGCCTGCGTTGGCGCTGGCAGCTAAATTTAGCGCCAGTGCAGGGGGAATCGCAGGGGTGCGCTGTATTCAATTAAAGTCCCTGCCTTTCTAAAGTGACGCAGCACGGTGCTGCCAATTTTGGTGCAGCACCGCGTTGCTCCACTTTTCAATAAATCTGGCCCTTTATTAGCTGGGGCAGCTATTTAAGGTCACTACTTAATTTAACCCCTAGATAATCAAAATAATTAACCTTTCTAGCATTTTACCACCCGTTTGGATTGGCATGCTCCTAGCATCCCTCTGACCAAAAATCTATATTTAATTTTGCGTTCAACTCCAGTCTTCTGGTGCTGCACAAATTCATGAATTTGTCAATAAGCACCTGCTGCCCCATTGGTGTTTTAGATATAAGTAGGGAGTCGTCAGCCAAGAGTAGGATCAAACCTTTTTCATTATTTAAAGTAGGGGAATCATTTTTGCAGTTAAGGAGTTCCTTCACCACATAATTCGGGAAACATCCTTTTTTACGGCTTTTTTTTTCCGAAAGTCGTGGTTAACGAAAGCGCAACAACGCTTTTTTTAACCACGACTCCGGTTTTTTGTGCCTTAACTACGTATGTTCTGAACAACGAACATGCGTGGTTAAGATACAAAGAAGGGAGTTGGCGAAGGTAAGTGGTGGGTTTAGGTTTTGGGGAGGGGGTGGGGGTCAGGGGGTTTTAGGTTTTGGGGTGGGGTGGGGGGGTGGGGCGTTTTTGGTTTTGGGGAGTGTGTGGGGGGTTTTAGGTTTTGGGGTGTGGTTGGGGGGGTGGGGCGTTTTTGGTTTTGGGGAGTGGGTGGGGGGGTCAGTGGGTTTTAGGTTTTGGGGTGGGGTTGGGGGGGTGGGGCGTTTTTGGTTTTGGGGAGGGGGTGGGGGCTCAGGGGATTTTAGGTTTTGGGGTGGGGCGTTTTTGGTTTTGTGGAGTGGGTGGGGGGTCAGGGGATTTTAGGTTTTGGGGTGGGGTTGGGGGATGGGGCGTTTTTGGTTTTGGGGAGGGGGTGGAGGGTCAGGGGGTTTTAGGTTTTGGGGTGGGGTTGGGGGGGTGGGGGATGTAGGGTGAATGGTGCCTATTGCTAATGCTTTTATCAGGAATGCCTTTACAACGAAATATCGTTGTTAAGGCATTCGTGGTAAAATCATTAGTAGTAGCAACGAGGTCGGTGGTCTGACCTCGTTGTTAAGGCAGTAGTTGTTTTTGAAGTCGTTGTTTCGTCGTACAATCCATAATTCATATATAATGTGAATAATGTGGGAACAAGCACACACCCCTGATGCACACCACGTCTAATAGCAATCCTATCAGTTAGTTCTCCCTCTCTAACATAATGTAGTTGTGCGTCGTTCTTGGAATGAAGCTTGATAATCAATTCAAGCAAATTTGAAGGAAATCCCATGCTTGATAGCCCTTGCCACAAAGTTTGTCGTGGCATGACGACAAACGCAGTCTTAAGATCAACAAAGCTACTTAGAGGTTGTAAATAAGACTCATGGGTCTGCAGTTGGAAGGGCAGATGGCATCCCCTTTTTATAGATCGCTATGATCTCAGCCCTCCTTCATGTCTCGGGTATGTCCCCTCCCTTTGAAATGACATTGGATAGCCGGTTTATATAACTACTCCAAACTAATGTCTCTAATTCATAAAGGTCACCTGGGGTTTTATCTGGTCCGGGGACCCTATCAGGTTTCAGGGCAGTAATTGCCCTGTCTGTATCATTAAGGCTAAAGGATACAGGACCTCTCATTCCCCTTCCTTCGTACTTAGGCACAGAATCCTCGTTAAGCGCCTCATCCTTACTGAATTCAGGCTCGAGTGGGCCCTCAGGAACATACAAAATGGTAAAATGGGAGACCCAGTTGTCAGGATTGATACGATAATGATGGAAACTCCCACCGTCAGACCCAACTATAGCTGCCATCTTCTCGAATAACCTTGTGTATCTCCTACCAATTGCCTTTAATATATCCCTCCAAATCGAGCCCTCCCACATTTTTTTTGCATTGCTGAGAACTCTACTATAGTCACGCCTAGCTACCACTATTCCCTCTCTGCTTCCCTCCTTAATAACCTTCCTTAGTTGGGTTTGGCTGCTTTGCAGCCCGCATTAAACCATCTACCTGTTTTGCTCCTTCCCATAATTTTCCTTATGGAACAATTCCCTCAGTCCTGTGAATAACTGATTATGCACATCCATGATACGAATATCTGTAGGCAAATGATCACCATAGCTAGAGAAGTGAGATGCAAAAGACCATAAATCTTACAATGCAAATTTTGATTGGACATTACTGCCGGCCATAGGAGATAGTGTCTGTTATTGGCCACATTAGATTCAGGGACCATTGTCACACAAGTACTATTTTTTGCTTAGTACTTCCCCAGTTCGGAGCAAAATCAAAGGATTGTGGTCGCTATCCAAGCGATTCTCAAGACTTATATCACCCAGGAGAGGCCCAATCTCATGTCTAACAAAATAGAATCAATAGCCCTAGAGCAACTGCCCCTCTTAAAAGTGATGACCTTCCCAGGATCAGATACTATTAACATCAACTTTTACAATGACTTTGACATCAGGGTGGGTGGTTTCTGGTACCTCTTCCAGCGAAAGTACAGTCGGGGAATCTTTGCTTGCTGCAACCTGACGTACATATATATTAATAAAAGCAATGCGGACTCCAGAGTGGAAATTTATAGTGATGCCCAAAATGTCAGGAGAGTCAATCTGCATGACCTTTCGGGGGCTAGGTAAGTCATTCTTCAATGAAATTACTAGACCCCACTAGCCCTCCTTAATTTCTCTGATGGTTTGGCATCTGTACTATACGAGGAGTAACCATTAACATTTTTTTTTCTGTGGCCCAAGTTTGTTTAAACATGCAAATGTTGCACTTCTCTATATAAGTCAGCCAATCAACATCAATCCGTTTTTTTTTATCCCTGCCAGGTTCCTTGACATCAGCATAAGATGATCACTATAATTCACCTTTACCCTCTCATCCCTACCGCTTCCAGATTTTGGGGCTTCTTCACAGGGTAGCGGTTCTTTCAGCCCTCCAATATTAGGAGGGGTGGCACCTTCCTGAGGTATGGGTGGAAAATCCTCACCGTTCTGCCTGCCGATAATGTCCCCAGGGGATAATAAATCCCCTTGCGCTACATTTATTTGACCATTAGCAGTACCTAGAAAATCGGGGAGAGGTATATCAAAATCAGCCACTGTCACATCCTTATCTTCAATATTAATTCTTGACTGATTTATCTTAGGCACACAAAAAAATGGGATCAGCACTATCCCCAAAAAGCAGTCAGTCCACTTTATCAAGGTTATACTGCTCATGGGGGAATACAGTTTCACATTATTCAAAGGCTTCCGTTGTATGCGCACCAAAGCACTCCCCTCACAGTTCTTGTCTGTATCAATTTCTAGAGGGGATAATTTCAGTCTGGTTGCTGTCAATTGTCCCTCGCTGTATTGGCAAGTATGTAACTCAGAGTTTATGGGATTATCGATCACTGTACTGGATCTCAGCTAGACTCAAATGTAATTGTTTGCTGATAGATTAGATGCATCTTAAACCAATAAATGACTTTACTATTCAATGCTTCAGCATTTTGTTAGGAGCCCTCCCTCAGTTTAGGCACCTGGGTTAAATAGATCAATTCCTTATGATCTAAGATGTAATTATTAGGCAGTGGATACACCTCTTCATCAGGGATATTATCAGTTCTTAAGAAATGGTGCCTCGTACATAAAATCTCATTCTGATCAGGAAGCAGTTTGGTGGGATTTGATTTTACACTTCACCAGTTTCAGAAATTAAAATTAACACACTCTAAGTGGTTGTTGATACCCTCAAAAGCAGGTGAATTGGGATTGCCTGCAAATCTGAGACCCGGTCTGGCCCTCCCATCAAAACAGATCGATGGCTTCACCACCGCAGGGCCCATCCCAGAAGCATTAATGGTGCCTTTCACAGGAACTCCTGTTTTTGCAGACCTGCGAGGGTCCTGACCTCTAAGTGAGGGATCTCATAATTAGTTAAGCTTCTCTTCGATGCCAGTACTTTACTGTAATCCTCCTTACACTTGCCCAGTGCATGCATCTTCGTTCTTCGAAAATTGCTATAAGGCTGTCCATCTTGCTGCCCAGAGCAGCAACTAATGTTTTAATTTCACCCAATTTGAAATGTAAGACTTCAAAGTCAGCAATGCTTTCCTTTGATGTTATTCCGTCTTTAGTGTTACTACGGGGATCATCCGGGTCGTTAGTTACAATGCTTTCTGTTACGGCTAAAGAGGCAAACCCATTCGGGCAAGGCACACTCTTATTTATTATTACCACTGGTGAAAGAGGTTGGTTGGGCAGAACTACATCATCATTGAGGGCCCCAGTTGATTTATCTAATTCACTGAGGTGTAGCGCAGTAGTCAATTGCAAAACTTCGAAACTCGCTCATACGGGCATTAACACATTTCTAAACCTCTTAAAAATATCAGTGACCTTACTTTGTCTCTGTAATTGAATCGTCAATAAACAATGATTCTACCTCCCCCCGATGAGATTGTTGATATCCGAGAGTGTGCTAACGTTCAAAGGTGTCCAGTTACTGACTGACGCAGAGGCTTTCTTGATTTCTTGGTGCTGCTGCTGATACTGCAATGTCCCCTGCTTTGCGCTGCCCCATAATCATTGCCTCTTACCCCTACAACCTGCCAGTCTGACAGCTATGATGGTTGCTCGCTTGCTTGGAGTCCGCTTGACTGGTTAAATGCCCATATCCTGGTGGGAGATGAAAGAGAGTGAGCCCAGCCAAGCCTCTGCCAGTTGATGACAAGAGAAGGCGGGCCCTGTCTTGCCAAGCGCCCGGGCATGTCCTGTGTGCGTCCCACACCACGGATGAAAGCTGCTGGATTTAGGCATCTCCAGGAATGCAAATTGGCTGTACGGCCCGCCTGCTGCACTGCCTGGTAGTAATTGTAGGCGGGATAGGTCAGGCTCCCCGTGGCATCAGTAAATGTGGCGTCCCACACCGTGTGTGAAAGCGGCCGGATTTATGTGCCTGCAGGTGCGGAATCGGCCGTACAGCCCTCCTGTCACATCGCATGGTACTAGTTTTAGGTGGGATAGGTCAGGCTCCCCTGATAGAGCGTTCCGACCTAATAAATTACCTGTATTTGGACGCTCTTGGGTCGATGAATCTTTTGACCAAGTGGGGCTCTCTTCACCCGAGATTAGTCAATTTAATCAATCAATAATCAATAACGAACATAAGCAATACCCTGATCAACATAACACTTCACAATTAATCCAGAAAACATTTCAGCGAACCATGACCTTCCGGCCATGAATAACCACACCAGTTTATTCAAAGTTAATGAATTTATTTCCCTATATTACCAAAGCAAGCACAATATAAATGTGTCTCAACACCAAATGATATATGTAAATGAACATTAATAGCTGTCCATAACGGCGAAAAAGATGCAATCTATGCAGCATTTGAATAACAATGCATTCGATAATAGCAACGCAAACCACTAAAACTATAATCTGTAAGGGGCTAATTGCATACATTAGTCAGCATAACAAGGTCTCAAATTGCATCGTGCAACAAATGAATCCTCATCTAACCTCAAATTAGCATCTGCATGTGGGACTTCATGCATAAAACAATTTAGCAACATTAATTTGGAAAACTCCTAACTAGGGCTCTTATCAAAAATCAGCAGTTGGTTACCTAAAAGAAACACAATGCAATTGTACATTTTCCTTTCATATTTACCAAATTCAATCAGCATTCAAGGAAGTCTTCGTCTCACAGGTACCGGTTCCGATCAGCATGGGACGGGGCAAAGGGGCAGGGTGGACGGGGCAATTGCCTCACAGCGGCAAGATAAAAGGACAAAACTACTACTTCATGCAAAGGGCAAATCGAAGTTAAAGTCTCTAGGGCGAGAATTTTAAAGTCTCTTTCTCTCGATTAGAGAAAGCATCAAAGTCTCATTCAAAATGGCGTCGAACATCAATTGGCATCGTAGAAGATGGCAAAATGACGAAGTCGGCAAGATGGGCCATAATGTCTGCAATGTCCTGCAAATGGCGGGTAATGGCCAATGGCTAATGGCGCATGGGTAATGGCTAATGTCTAATGGCGAATGTCTAGTAATGGCTGCTTTCTTCTTGTGCACCAGGTTTAAATAGACAACAGTTCAAATCCAGTAGGGTCTTCCATTGGAGGGTTCATAGGTTGGCTTCAAATTGTCCAATCAAAACAACAATTCACAAGCTTCTACCTGGGCATATATTATCCTTGGAGTCGGGAACGTAAGTTGCAACATATTTTACCAATTAACTCACTTTCAGAGCTTCCATTGTCTGCACCTGCAGATTGACCTTGGAGCAAAGAAGAAGATGCCAGGCTGGCACGAAACCTTAAAGATAAGCATGTGAACCGATCTCACTGGAAAAGTACAGCTTCAAGCAAGAATACACGTTTTATTAGCACATTAGAAAAACACGAGCATCTAAACCGTGAGACAAGGCAACTAGGCCGAAGCCTCCACTAAAGTTATGCTAAGTTAAAACATTTCAAACAAGCAAATCATGGCACACGTTTACGGTTATGTCAGATTAGTACAATTCTAATACATCACGTTATATAAAGCACGCTTATAAATGTTGGCGAACTACTCTGAGGGCACATTTGTCCCCGTACAATCTTTATTAGTTCGGTTAAAGTCACACTTGATTATTGCGGCACTACGTTTATGCGCTAATAAATGTAAAACCTTCATTTCTGCGTCATCAATCCCTCCTCTGATGACTACTTGTCATCACACAAAACTATTCCCACAAATTTAATTCCATTAAAATTCTGTCAGCTCTCTTTGCCTTTTAGTTCCCCTTGTTCTTGCCTTGTATTCTTCTGCCATTCTTTTCATCACCTTCTCTTCCTTCCTTCTCTTAATTCTTGCCATGATCATTAGTATTCCCCTCTTTACTCCCCAAATCCCAAAGATGCAAATTAGTACTACTAGTATTCCCTGTATTATTTTTAGTAATATTCCATTCCAAATGCCACCAAGCCAATTTCCCACTGAAGCAATTCCCTTTCCAACTTTCTCCCAAACTCCTGGTTCTTTCAATTCCTTCAAGTCTGCACTCTCTTTTGTTAGATTTGCAAGCATTGTTTTAATCTTCACACTGTTGTCTGGTATATACGTGCAACAGTGACGCGCACCATGCATTTTGCAAACGCCGCCATCCTTTGCTAAAAGAATGTCTAGGGCAAGCCTGTTTTGAAGAGTCATAGCTCTTTCTGCTGCAAGTTCAGCATCCATCAGGATTATAGCACCTGAAAACTTTGTCAACATGTTATCCACTATAGTAGACAACTTTCTTATTTTGATGGAATTCAACACAACTCCCAATGAAAGAATCATGGCTCCAAATATATCTCCTACCACAGCAGCTGCGGTCTCTCTTTTCTGGATACGATGAGATCCAGACGTCTTTGGAATCACCGATAGGTCATCCAGTTGATAAACCTTTGGGAACACTATACCCAAATAACATCTCCCCCACAATCCTTTTGGAAGACGATAATAGGCATTATGCCCACAAATGTAATATACACCAGGTATGACAGGGTCAAGTCCGTTCAGCATGAATGTCCATTTGGCCTTAAAGATAAACGTATGTTTACATTCACTCGCTCCCACGAAAATGTTATCATAATAAGATTCACCACGATATATACAAAATTTCCCTACATGCCAAGCATCTAAAGCTATTTTCCCTTGTGTTTTTATTGCGGCAAAAGCATAATTATCTACTGAAGTCCTCTTACTTAGCTCTTTTTCTAATTTCGCATTCATTTGTGCCCTTCTATCATCTGTGCGATCTAAAAAGCTTATTTCTACTGCAGAGAGCGAGCAGGTAAGATTTTCCCTATGAGCGTGAGCTGTTTCAAAAGGTTGCATTGGCTCGAAAAATTCCCTCATTATTTTAGCATCCCAATCTTTAGCAATCTGGCTTAGTTGCGTTATTATAGGAACATATGCAAAGGTAACATCATAATTTGAATAAAAATACTGTATGTTAGTTTGACCATAAAATCTAGAAGTTACTAAACTACATGTAATCCCATATGTAAGAGGCATGTGGTGATAAGTCACCCCTTCCGTTACCGATGTCGGTATCTGTGTACACACATAACAATCTTTCGCATCCATAGTCTCAACATATTCTGTTAGTAGGCGATAGAAAACGTTATACGAAAGTTCTTTCTTATCATGCAAGTGTCTCTCATCTAATTCTAGTCTTTTCAATGTGGTTAGTTCAGTGACAGTAACAGGAGCAGAAGTAGAAGCATCAATTTTCTCATTCTCACCCTTACCACGCGTTGCAAGCACTATTGCCATTATTATTAGTACACATGCAGTTATCAAGCCTATACACGCATATTTACAATATTTCACTCTACTGTTTTGTGTCATGATCTGTATAGAATCAGAGAGCTAGAAGCACTTATAAAGAAACGATTTAGCAATTAGTTACAAAGCTGAACGAGCGCAATGTTCACACAGTTTTCTTCAGGAGCCCAGTCACTTATCGGTTAGCAGCATTTGTCTCAATTCGGCAATAACTCAGTCTTTTATCAGTTAGCAACGTTGTCTCAAATCGGGTTTAAGAGTCAATCAGGTTATCAAAGTCTTATCAAGTTAGCAAATGTCTCATCCGGTTTAGCAATGTCTCAGCTGGTTGTATCACGTTATATTATAGCAAGCAATGTCATTAATCAGTTTTTTTTGTTTTGTTTTTTTTTTCAGTCAATAGTGTCCATAAAACTTTTCTTTTCTATTGGTATCTCTTCTTCTTCGTTCTCGAGGCTAAGAGATACAAATTCGTCGGTCCAATCGTCATTGACTACATATGCCCATTCTGGACCAGAATATCTCCTGTTTGGTATCCTTTTCCTTTTCAATTTTGCATCTCTCTTTGATTCTGCCTCACTGGTACTTTCCTCTTTGGCCAAGTCTTTTTCTTCACTTGATGTTGGTACCACGACAGACACTTCCTTTCTTTTCTCTTTCACTCTTGGCCCTTCACTGTCGTTCAACGTTCCTCTAGTTCTTAGTTTTACTGGTGATATACTTGGTTTTCTCTTTGCACTGTGTCCACTTGATGGACCTGCGATCTCTTCTGAAGAAGTTTGAACAGTTTCATTCTGTTCTGCCTTGTCCCCTCCTTCTGGGGAGTCAATCAGGTTTTCCTTTTCTTTTTCTGTACCGTCTGCTTCTGGGAAAGCCCTCCTCTGATCAGGCTCTCCTGCTTCTTCACCTCTTTCGAGCCCTTTGTCACCGTTACTTTCTTCAGGCTCTTTGTCACTTTCAGCTGCTTCAGGCTCTTTGTTACCTTCAGCTGCTTCGTCGCTGTCTGAGGTTTCTCCTTGGTCTTCCCCAAGTGAATCGGTTGTTTCGTCTTCAGAGAATATTTCTCTCTCCTCTATTTCTGCCTGTTCGCTTCTAGTTCTGTTTTGCTCTGTCTCAGCGCTTAGCACTTTGTTATCAGGTACTGGCAGTTTCAGCGCTTCAACTTCCTCATCTGTGGGACACAACACCTTCTTTGTATGACTGGCGTGAATCCAGTTGGGAACTCCCGCACACTTCACAGCGGTAGTGGTCGTCAGGATCACTTGGAAAGGGCCTTTCCAACGGGGTTCCAGACACGACTTCCTCACGTGCTTCTTTATCACGACCCAGTCACCTGCTTTCAGTGTGTGTCCTGGACCTTGGATCGGTGACAAAGTGGTTGCTTCCACCTGGTGAGAGAAAGAGCGAACCACGTCAGCCAGACCTTTGCAGTAGTCTAACACCATATCATCTGTAATATTCAAAAGCGCGTTTGCGGGAACTGCAGGAAGTCTCATGGCCCTGCCCATGAGAATTTCGTGCGGGGACAATCCAGTCTTTTTGTCAGGGGTGTTTCTCATTGACATTAACACCAAAGGCAATGCGTCAGGCCATTTCAAATTTGTCGATGCACATATTTTCGCCATTCTTGATTTCAGTGTACCATTCATCTGTTCCACCAGTCCTGAGGCTTCAGGGCGATAGCTACAATGCAGTTTTTGCTCAATGTTCAGCGCTGCGCAAAGTAACTTTATCACCTCGTTATTGAAGTGACTTCCTCTATCTGACTCTAAAGAGATTGGGAATCCGAAACGTGGTATCAACTCCCTCAACAATAGTTTTGCAACTGTAAGGCTGTCATTTCTACGTGGGGGGTATGCTTCAATCCAGTGACTAAAAATGCACACAATCACCAACACATACTTCAGACCTCCATGCACAGGCATCTCAATAAAGTCCATCTGCATTCTGCTGAACGGGCCACCCGCCCTACCAATGTGGCTCACGTTCACAACCGTTCCCTTTCCTGGGTTCATCTGCTGACAAATGACACAACGATGGCAAACTGCTTCTGCAACTTGACGGAATCTGGGGTTAAACCAATCAGTTTTGAACAATCTTATCATGGCATCTCTCCCTAGGTGAGCCTGCCCATGATAGAACCGCGCTAGCTGCGATAAGAGACTATTAGGTAAAACAAATTTTCCCTCATTTGAAACCCATAACTCATCTGGTCTCCTTGTACATTGTGACTTAATCCAGGAAACTCTTTCATCCCCCCTGACGTTATTCTGTAATGCTTTTAGTTCATCCATTTTATCCACGACCTTCAAGGCAAATGCTTCAGCTGGTTCGAGTTCTGGTTCACTTATCAAATTCCATTCATCCCTGAGCAATATACAGTTCAAGGCACAAAATCTTGCGACTTGATCCGCATATGCATTTCCCAGGGAAACATAGTCCTGTCCTTTTGTATGAGCACTACACTTTACCACTGCAATTTCGGCTGGCATCTGAATGGCGTGTAACAATTCCCTTATTCTCTCCCCGTTTTTCACTGGGGACCCTGAAGAGGTCAGGAAACCTCTCTGTGACCATAGTTGCCCAAAGTCGTGCACAATTCCAAACCCGTACTGACTGTCAGTGTAAATGGTAACCTTCATCAATGTAGACAGTTGGCATGCTCTTGTAAGGGCTACAAGCTCTGCTACTTGTGCGGAATAGACTCCTTGAAGCCAGGACGCTTCCAAGACACCTGTTACAGTACATACAGCATATCCTGCTTTCAATATTCCCAATGCATCTCTTAAACATGACTCATCAACAAAAACAATTTGGTCATTTTCATCAAGCTTAGTATCCTTAATGTCAGGTCGGGGTTTTGTGCAAAATTCAGTCACCTGAAGGCAGTCGTGCTCGACGTCTTCAGCGTTCTCAATTTCAGCATTTTCACCGGGAAGCAAGGTTGCTGGATTCAACGTAGTGCACCTTTTCAGCTGCACATTCGGTGAGCCCAGAATTATTGTTTCATACCTTGTGAGTCTTGCTCCAGTCATGTGTTGCGTTCGGGAGCGGGTCAAAAGTATCTCAACTGAGTGAGGGACCATGACTGTTAATGGGTGTCCCATCACTATTCCTTCACTCTGAGTGAGGCTGATACCAACTGCTGCTACAGCGCGCAAACACCCTAGAAGTGCTGCTGCGACCGGATCCAAAGTAGCTGAAAAATACGCTACTGGTCTGTTTATGCCACCATGGGCTTGGGTCAAGACAGACAAAGAACATGCATCACGTTCATGACAAAACAATGTGAAAGGCTTCGTGTAATCAGGCATACCTAAAGCTGGAGCCCTGCACATGCATTCTTTCAATTCAATAAAAGCATCCATCTCATCTCCTTTCAGCTCAATTTCATCCAAGGCATCCTTCTGGGTCAGTTTCAGTAAAGGCTTTGCTAGAGTTGAGAAGTTGGGAATCCACTGACGACAGTAGCTCACCATCCCCAAAAACTTCCTCACCTCCCTCCTCGTCTTTGGTGGACTCATTTGAAGTACACTTGTTATTCTTTCCTTCATTATTCTCTGTGACCCTTTCTCTATTTGATGACCCAAGTATTTTACTTTCTTCTGACAGAACTGCAACTTTGAAGGAGACACCTTGTGTCCATTCCTTCCCAAATGGTTCAGCAGAGCAATGGTGTCGGCTGTGCAGCCACTTTCTGTCTTAGATGCAATCAGTAAGTCATCAATGTACTGTACTAGGGTTGACTCGAATGGCAATTCTAACGCTTCCAAGTCTTTCTTTAGAATCTGATTGAAAATTGACGGTGACTCCGAAAACCCTTGAGGAATTCGACACCAACTGTAAACTCTGTCTAAGAATTTGAAACAAAAGAGAAATTGGCTGTCCTCATGAAGAGGCACCGAAAAGAATGCTTGTGACAAGTCGATGACTGAGAACCACTCGGCATCGCAAGGGACTTGAAACATTATCACAGCTGGATTCGGTACTACAGGGCAGCATTTAATTATGATGTCATTTATTTTCCTCAAGTCCTGCACGATTCGGACCTTTCCACTCGGCTTTATTAGTCCCATGATTGGTGAATTACATGGACTGCTTAACACTTCTTTCAGTACTCCCTGTTTTACAAACTCGTCAATGAGTTGGGCGACTTTCATGAGGGTGTCTTGTGCCATGTGGTATTGTGGGGTCTGGGGAAAGGTTACATTGGGTTTTACGGTCACTTTCACTGGTTCCACTCCTTTCACCAATCCCACCTCTTTTCCTGTCATATCCCACACTTCCTTTCCGACTGTTTCCCGTAATTCAGCTGGAATATCTTCTTCAGTTATCATCGGAAAAAGGTTAATCAGAGGATAATCTTCATCGACAGTTTCCATCTCATCCCCTTCTACACTGTCCTCTTCTTCCCCATCACTGCTCGTCTGAATTCTAATTCCATCGTTCGAACACATAATCGAACATCCCAATTTGCACAATAGGTCTCTCCCTAACAGTGCTATCGGGCTTGAGTCACATACCACAAAATTATGTAACCCTTGATAGTTACCAATTCTGACTGGTACTGGGTCTGTGATTGGGTTCGTCAGGTGCCTGTTTGCTACTCCCACTACTTGAACTGTTCTCCCTGAGAGTGGCAAATTTGGTACTTCAATGCTCCTAACAGTTGAACGTGTGGCTCCTGTGTCAACCAAGAATGAAACACGATGACCCATAACTCTTCCCTCCACATATGGACCCTTTTGATCAACTTCCAAGGATGCTGCAAGCACACAATTTCCCTCCTCATCTGAACTTTCACTCTCCCATACATTGTTTATTCCATTCTCACTGTGTAATGGGAACTGTTGTACGGTGCCATTAGTATTCATCACCTGACCCGAGACCTGTGGAGGAACCATCACTTGCTGCTGACTCACTGGTGCCAAAGGTATTTGCATTTGCTGATTAGGTACCATGGGAAACTGCTGTTGCATTGGCTGCATTTGCGTCATCTGCATACGGGGCATCTGCATCTGCTGCGGCTGCATAGGCTGTAATCCCTGCAGCTGATTTATGGTCTGAAAATTTGGGTTTGGACCTCTCATTTTCGGTCCCCTCATTGTCTGAAATGCATTGACATCATTGTTTTGCTGACCAACACCTGCACCTTCCTGCACCACCATCGGGCACTCGCGTTTCCAATGTCCGACGATTCCGCACACGTGACACGGCATCACCCTTTTCATTGCCTGCACACCATTCGGAATCGCAACAGTGTTCAAAACCGGACCATTACTCCCAAAACCTCCTCTGCCTCTGCCTCTTGCCTGTGGCTGAAACACCATATTTCCCTGCGGCTGCGGTATCTGCTGTTGGAACCCTTGCAACCCTTCCAGACCTGTCTGAGCTGCTTTAAGTTGCATCACCATCACTTTCTCTTTCAACCTTTTCTGTTTCACTTCAATTTCGTCGCTACAGTATTTCGCATAATTCAACACCTCATCAATCGGTTTCGACTGCCAACAAATCAAATGCGTCTTTATCATCTGACTTATCTCTGGTCTCAGCCCTTCCACAAATCTAAACACAAAATGAAGCATGTCCTTCGCCTCTATTGTTTCCGTGCCACTGTAGTTCTTGAACGCCTTCAACAACCTCTCATAGTAACCATGAATCGACTCTTTAGCCTCTTGGGCAGTTCGATCAATCTTCTGCCAATCCACATTTTTCGCGGCAACCTTCGTCTTCAAATGCTCAATCACCTTATAGTACAAGCTCATTACCATAGGTGATGGTGCACCCGTATCCCTGTCTCTCTCTGGTTCACTTGTCGGCCAACCTACAGCCCTTTTGCAGTCTTCCCACAAATCTGCCGGAACCACAATCTCAAAGAGGGTGTTCAGGTCTTCCCAAAGACATTTTGCAAGCTTCACAAACCTATCAGTCTGTTGATACCATTCAATCGGTTTCTCTCTCAGTTTGGGAAAATCATCCGTAAAAGACTGAATGTCGCTTCTGTGCCACGGTACATGTATTAATTTCCCCCCTGCTGTCTCCCTCATTGGTAACATGGTTATTGCATCACTACTCTGTGGTCTTTTCTCCTTGTGCTCTGGGACACTGTCTTTCCTCTTTTCCTTTTTCTTTGCCCATCTGCTTTCCCATTTGTCTAAGCACCTCCACACTTGTGCACTCTGCAACAATTCTCTAAGGTGCGTTTTCATGCCTGCTGACCTCATGTGTTCAAAGTCTGTGGTCCCGAAATCCAATCTATAGCTCCTGCTCAAGTGTTTTGTCTTGTCTATCTCAACCCCGTTTTTGTCAGCTATTTCTTGCAACCTTCTATGTACCTTGTTCACTTCTCTCGTAATCTTAGGACATAGATACCTCAGCTCTTCTTCCGAGTAGGACTCTAACCTATTCAAACCCATAGTCCCTTCCACCAATTCTTCTGCTTCCATGTTCAACCTGACCCTATTCAGATAGTCCTCTCCCTTCCCACTGGCTGAGCTTTGTGTGGAATTCAGACTGTTGAACCACTGTGTCAGCTGTTGCGGATTCAACCCCATCAGTGTAGCATTCCCATCGACTACCATTGATGGTTGCGGCAACTTTTCAGTGTTTGATGATAGCGGTATCATCAGTGGGGGACTCGACCTCACCATTGTTGACTGAGCACATACGGGACTAAACTCCATCAAGGACCCAGATCCAGTTGGCAGAGCCGCTATCGGAGTTGTCTCTGGAGTGTTTTCTATGCACCTCCTTTCCGTCCCACTCTGCACCATTGATCCTTGACCGCTCATACCTGAGTTAGGCTGAATGTACAAAGGTACCGGTGGACCTACAGTAATGGGTAGGGATATCGCATCTGGGTTCTGTCCATTCCCCAGGTTCTGAGGCATGTTCATTCCCGCACTATGGGTCATCATTGCCGGCATGCCCGTCTGACTCCCCGTCATCTGAGCATGTGCGGTTCCCCCCTGCATCTGCTTTTGAGGCATCAAAAACTGGGTTGATTCAGCTTGTGCCAATGTTGGGTTGCGACCATTCTGTACTCCCATTACGGTTTGATCTAGAATCATTCCCGTACTGTTGTCACTGCTGTAGTACCTTGGGACCTGCGGCTGATAATTTTCTGCTGTTTTCAATATAGGCACATCTGGATATATTCTCCTAACCTGCGGTATCTGCGGGGTGAACAGTAAACTCGGGTCCTTAGATCCCGATGGCGTTTCTGAACTCGGAGTTTCATTATTCTGTACCGGTGCCGGAGGGGCAGAACTGGTACTTGGACCTTGTTCACTCTCTACATAAGGTGGTGGACGGTCGTTCAGCAATTGCATGATGAACTCCTCATCCTCTGACTCGTCTTCTCTCCTTAACTTTTCCTCGTCCTCTCTATCTTTGGAACACCTCCTGTTTGTCTTACAGGTAGCTTTCTTGCCTGTCGCCTCTTCTTCCTTAGCAATTGCGGGAAACAATTTTATCCCCTGCAATATATCTGACCTCCACACCTTCTGTGCATTATCCCACCTAGCGTCCGCTAGTGTCTTTTCTGCCTTTCTTATCCTGGTCTCGAACTTCTTTTGCTGTTGCTGTCTAGCCATTAGTTCCCAAATCGCTAGAGCCTCAAACTGTGCTGGCCTTGGAGGTACCTTCATGTCGTACATCGCGAATCTCAAATTCTCTAGGATCCTTATATTGAATGTCCCATGGATCGGGAACGCTACGCTCCCATGTTTCTCTGTCAGCTTGTGCCATTGCTTTAGCCAAAGGCACGGAGCTACCCCCCTTTCCTCCATTACAATGTAAGCTGGTGTACCTTCGGGTGGCGTCTCCTCTCCTACGCTCGCTTTAATGTAAGACTCCCCTTTCATCGCACTCTTTAATGCTTTCAAAAATTTCATTTTCTCGTCTTTTATTTCACAAAATTTGTAATCAATAAGTGACTTCAATTCCCGGAATACTCTTCGCCTGCCTTTCCCCTTCCAATCGAGCCCCACGGACTGCGTCCAATCCGTGCGCGACCCTTCTCTGGAACCAACCTATCCCAGCGCGGCTCCTAGTGACGTCACACTCACACACTGCGGCTGACAAAGCCTCGCGGCTTGTCCTCCTTCACTCAGCTCCTCTCGTAACAACTTCTGGCATGTATCGCGAGCAACCAAATAATAATAAAACAGATCTGTCGGTTTACTACAGGAAGGGTAACACAATCGCTTCAGGACCTTAGGGATTTTTCACTAGCCTCAGCAGTTATTCCATCTTTCTCGGTCCCCACTTTCGCATGCTAATCTGACCCGCAGATTCTGCTCTCAACTTGTCAGTGATCTATTCTAGTGCACTTAGAATTTGTCAAAGCCCGAAGTCGAAGTTTTCTTTCACTCCCTTAACACACGTACCGACTCGTTGACCACGCCCGGTCAACCTATTAAACCGACCAGACCACAACATAAAACAAGTGTCTCATACACTTTTCAACATACTCCGGAGTCTCTTGACCTCGCAGGGCCCGTCTCAACAACAACAACCACGTGGACCTTTTTCTGCACAAAGCGCCACATGCACATGAAGTTCGACGACTTCCCTACTCTCACACTCGGAGTCGCACCTCCGCTATTCTCTAAAATCCTCGCAACCTTTTCAAACAATCTGCGGCAATAAGATGTGCAAGCGCAAAACCCTGACTTCACTCATACCGTCACTAGTACCGCCAACGCCGATTTCACACCTCTATTCTCTCCATTCGCAAGCTCCGAGATCCCGGGAAAGTCGCGGGGGACTTAGGGCATCATCATTCTCTCAATCTATTTTACTCAAGAAAAATCTAATTCAACACCATATACCTCTCGAGTGGGGTCTCAAAGAGCGCAACCGTTACCTCTCGAGCGGGGTCCCAAAGGGCGAAACCGTTATCTCTCGAGTGAGGTCCCAAAGGACGAAACCGTTATTTCTCGAGTGAGGTCCCAAAGGGCGTAACCATTCCCTCGAGTGGGGTCCCAAAGGGCGAAACCGTTATCTCTCGAGTGAGGTCCCAAAGGGCGAAACCGTCCTCTGCTACCATCTACTGATAGAGCGTTCCGACCTAATAAATTACCTGTATTTGGACGCTCTTGGGTCGATGAATCTTTTGACCAAGTGGGGCTCTCTTCACCCGAGATTAGTCAATTTAATCAATCAATAATCAATAACGAACATAAGCAATACCCTGATCAACATAACACTTCACAATTAATCCAGAAAACATTTCAGCGAACCATGACCTTCCGGCCATGAATAACCACACCAGTTTCATCAAAGTTAATGAATTTATTTCCCTATATTAACAAAGCTAGCACAATATAAATGTGTCTCAACACCAAATGATATATGTAAATGAACATTAATAGCTGTCCATAACGGCGAAAAAGATGCAATCTATGCAGCATTTGAATAACAATGCATTCGATAATAGCAACGCAAACCACTAAAACTATAATCTGTAAGGGGCTAATTGCATACATTAGTCAGCATAACAAGGTCTCAAATTGCATCGTGCAACAAATGAATCCTCATCTAACCTCAAATTAGCATCTGCATGTGGGACTTCATGCATAAAACAATTTAGCAACATTAATTTGGAAAACTCCTAACTAGGGCTCTTATCAAAAATCAGCAGTTGGTTACCTAAAAGAAGCACAATGCAATTGTACATTTTCCTTTCATATTTACCAAATTCAATCAGCATTCAAGGAAGTCTTCGTCTCACAGGTACCAGTTCCGATCAGCATGGGACGGGGCAAAGGGGCAGGGTGGACGGGGCAATTGCCTCACAGCGGCAAGATAAAAGGACAAAACTACTACTTCATGCAAAGGGCAAATCGAAGTTAAAGTCTCTAGGGCGAGAATTTTAAAGTCTCTTTCTCTCGATTAGAGAAAGCATCAAAGTCTCATTCAAAATGGCGTCGAACATCAATTGGCATCGTAGAAGATGGCAAAATGACGAAGTCGGCAAGATGGGCCATAATGTCTGCAATGTCCTGCAAATGGCGGGTAATGGCCAATGGCTAATGGCGCATGGGTAATGGCTAATGTCTAATGGCGAATGTCTAGTAATGGCTGCTTTCTTCTTGTGCACCAGGTTTAAATAGACAACAGTTCAAATCCAGTAGGGTCTTCCATTGGAGGGTTCATAGGTTGGCTTCAAATTGTCCAATCAAAACAACAATTCACAAGCTTCTAGCTAGGCATACATTATCCTTGGAGTTGGGAACGTAAGTTGCAACATATTTTACCAATTAACTCACTTTCAGAGCTTCCATTGTCTGCACCTGCAGATTGACCTTGGAGCAAAGAAGAAGATGCCAGGCTGGCACGAAACCTTAAAGATAAGCATGTGAACCGATCTCACTGGAAAAGTACAGCTTCAAGCAAGAATACACGTTTTATTAGCACATTAGAAAAACACGAGCATCTAAACCGTGAGACAAGGCAACTAGGCCGAAGCCTCCACTAAAGTTATGCTAAGTTAAAACATTTCAAACAAGCAAATCATGGCACACGTTTACGGTTATGTCAGATTAGTACAATTCTAATACATCACGTTATATAAAGCACGCTTATAAATGTTGGCGAACTACTCTGAGGGCACATTTGTCCCCGTACAATCTTTATTAGTTCAGTTAAAGTCACACTTGATTATTGCGGCACTACGTTTATGCGCTAATAAATGTAAAACCTTCCTTTCTGCGTCATCACCCCTCGGCTTCAGTAAACGTGGTGTCCCGCCCCGTGGGTGAAAGCAGCTGGATTTATGCACATCCAGGTGCGTAAATCGGCAGTACAGCCCTCCTGCCTCACTGCCTGGTAGTAGCTGTAGGTGGGATGTGTCAGGCTCTCCCTGGCTTCAGTAAACATGGCGCCCCCATATAGTTAATGACTGGCTTCTAGGTGAGTTATGCTGTTAGCACACGAACCTGCAAAATCTCTCACCGCATCACTACCTTTCTCCCTCTAAAAATTGAGTGGTCTGTTGTAAGAGCCAGAGTTGTGGGTTTGTACACTACGTACAGCCTGAATTTAAGGATAATGACTGGTACCCAGTGAGTAATTGAAATTACTTGGTTCGAATGTCATGTGCTTCAAAACCCAAGTGAGAAATGAGATAAGTTTGAAAACATTGAAACTGAAAGGATTAACATGAGGCTGAGAGTTAGGGTTAGGGAAAAAGTTTGAGTTACCTCTTTGGTTTAGGTTAGAGATAGGCTGTGTGTGAAATCTGGGGTAATGTGTAGTGTGTAAAGTTACAAAATGGGTTATTGCTAGAAATAGTATGTGGATTTGGGTGCCAGTATGGTTAGACAGGGGTGGCTCCTCCATAAGGGCAGAGGAGCGTCACCCCCCCTGCCAGCAGCGTTAGCTGCAATACTTTTCCACAAAAACGATAATAAACTTTGTTCATTATTGTTGTTATGGAAAAGGGGCGGGGCCTTGGGGATGACGAATGTGAGGGGGAGTGTTCACCACTCCCCCTCACATTGCATGTATGTTTGGCCGGCTGTCTCGGGCCAGTGAAACACACATGCGCACAGGGCTCTCTCCAGCCCAGCAGAGTCTGCACAGGCTCCCATTCTGCCTGTGAGTGTCCTGGCTGGGGGCTCCCAGCCAATCTTGATGCTGCTCTGAGCGTGTGCCTGCAGGAAGAGAAGCAGCGCGAAAGTGAAGACAGCACCTGCGGCGGCACAGGTAAGTGTTTTTTGTTAATTTTTATTTATTTATTTGAACTCCCCCTACCCCCACACGCCGCCCCACCCCTTCAGTGTCTCGCGAGCCGCGACTGTGGTTAGATGAGCATTAAGGATCTGCATTAAGAATATGTTAAGGATTATTGGTACAGTGGTTCCTAATGGTGAAGGAAATTAAAGAAAATAGTCTAGTGGAAACTCAAAATTAAGTATTCAAAGTAATGTCAATTTCAATACAAACACGCAATTTCGAGCCAGTTACAAACAAACCTTTGATTTATAACTAGATGTTTTTCTCACTATTTCCGCACACAGAAGACATCTGATTGACTCTGCTGGTCTCCTCTTTCCAATTAATGCGCTAATATTTTCATCAGTTCCAAAAATATCGCTTTCCTTCAAAAGAAATGACTTTACATAAAAAAGTGTGAGTGAGCGACAGGAGAAGAATCCTGCGATAATGGACGTCAGCTTTAGATCAATTGGTTTTTCGATCTGTCAGTGGATTTCTTTGGGTTGCCAGCTGCTGGAAATGTCATGCTGCATTAATCACCTAGGGAAGAGGTGTAGGCCCAAAATCAATTTTTAGGAGGTAACCAATTGTTTGTTAAGTTGCGGTTTTTGCAGAACTCGGTATGGATGTTTTCTGTGTTTTATTAGCTGTCAATCATTGTTACTCATGCTTTTAAAAAGTAGACCTAAGCCTGAGAAAAAAGATTGATAGATACCTGAAATCTCCATCCTTTTTTAAAAGCAGCAATGAATGAACGTTTGTTATGTTTTGAAAACCAATTTCATAAGCGGCTAATACGCTAATATTGACGCCTGCATGTTTTTATGTATTTTTTTAACTGATTTAAATTAAATATAAAATCGTATTTATATTTTATTACTTCACACCGGATCTGAGCTTATAACATTTTTAGGCATCAAGGTCAGAGTTTAAACCTTCCTGCTTCTTCGGGCCCCGCTGTCAAAAAGAAAAACTGGACGATTTTCCATGCCCAATAAAATCACATGTTTCAAATATGTCAGAGCCCTTTCTTTTTTTAACAAGAGTAATCTGTCAGCACAGGTCAACTCTCTGAAGTCTTTTGCACAACTTCATTTTTTTAGTCTGCAACTGTTTGGAGTGCTCTCAAGATATTGCATTCCTGTCCCTCCACAACAAATGTTGGTCCTTGATGGGAATTAACTCCTTTTTCGCCCTAAGGAATGGTGTAACAAGGAAACTATGCCTTCTAAAATGTATACAATTCATCACTCAGCAAGGCCACTCGTTCCCATAAACTTGGCAAATTGGACATGCCTCTTTCTAAATGGTGGAGCAGCGTTACTTTTTTTGTGAAAAATATACTTGCTCGTTATGTCTTCTCGTAGTGTTAAAATGGTACTTTTGAGCGCTAACCGCGTTCTCACTGTTTTCTAAGGATTAAGGGCCAGATGTAGGTAGCATTTTGCATGGTGCAAACTGCGAAAATCGCAGTTTGCGCCATGCAAAATGGGCATCGCGATGCTCATTCACATTTTGCGAGTCGGTACCGATTCGCAAAATGTGAATGCGACTTGCAATAAGAAGGGGTGTCCCCTTCCTATTTGCGACTCGCACCGCAATGCTAAATTGCTTTGTGACCGCGAACGCGGTCGCAAAGCAATTCGCAGTTACCACCAGTGTCACACTGGTGGTAACCCATTCGCAACCCATTCCCTTTGTGAATGTTGCCAAAAATGTTTTTTCAGAGCAGGCAGTGGTCCCATGGACCACTGCCTGCTCTGAAAAAAATGAAATCAAATGGTTTTGTTATTTTTTTTGTATTGCACCTCGTTTTCCTTTAAGGAAAACGGGCTGCAATAAAAAAAAAAAAATGCTTTATTTAAAAAGCAGTCACAGACATGGAGGTCTGCTGTCTCCAGCAGGCCAACATCCCTGTGAGTGCAGGGAATCGCTATGGGGTCGCAAAATGCGACCCACCTCATTAATATTAATGAGGTGGGTCTTTGCGACCCCATAGCGATTCGCAGACGGTGTCTGAGACACCGTTCTGCCTCCAAATTTGCGATTTGGAAATTGCGAGTTGCACCGACTCGCAATTTCCGTATCGCAAATTCGGAAATTACTACATCTGGCCCTAAGACTCTTAGACCCATATCTATATTTTTTTAGCGGCACATTTGTGTACGTTTTTTGACGCAAAAGTGGCGCAAATTTACAAAACACAATTGCATTTTGTAAGTTTGCACCGCTTTTGCGTCAAAGAGCGACACAAATGCGGCGCTAAAAAAGTATAAATATGGGCCTTATTCTTTGAAAATGTATAACTTGACTTATGTATGTTGGATATTTGTCGTTTTGGTCTTGTTTTGTTTAGATAAATATTCCCTATTTTTCTAAACCTGTGCAGTGTCATTTTGTAGTGTTTTCACTGAGTTACTGTGTGTGTTGGTACAAATACTTTACTCATTGCATTTGAATTAAGCCTGCCTGCTCGTGTCAAGCTACCAAGGAGGTGAGCAGGGGTTAACTGAGGGTGGTTCTTCTTTACCTGACCAGAGTGAGGGTCCTTGCTTGGACAGGGAGTAACCTGACTGCAACCAAAAAACCCATTTCCAACATGAGGGACAACCAGAAATTCAAGCATTTCAGGATGACATCCTTATTCACTCTAGTGAGGATCAACATCTTAAACTTGTGGAAATAGTTTTGAGTAAACTGCAGGAGTATGGCATAACAGTCATGAGAAGAGTACATTTATGACAAATAGTGTTGATTGTCTCAGTCACAATATATCATAAAATGGAATTAGACCTAAAGAATGTTTGTTCTCCTATTCCTGATTAGAAGGATGCTTTAAAGCATTCTTGGGTCTCAGTGAATATTATGCAAGGTTTGTTCAAGATTACGCTATTATTGTACAACCAATGAGAGCTCTTTTAAAGAAAAATGCAAAGTATGTTTGGACTGAAGAAGATCAATGTGCATTTGACAGTATCAAAAAATTAATTGTCAATGCATCAGATATAAAACCTTTAATTCATGATGAGGAGTGTATCATTACTACAGACGCAAGTTCATCAGGTTTATGTGCAGTATTAAGTCAATTTGTTAAAGGTGAAGAAAGAACAATTACATTTGCTTCTAAGGTGCTAAGTGTAGCTGAAACAAGGTTTAGCTCAATTAAAAGAGAAGCCCTACCTTGTTCATGGGCTGCTGAAAAACTCAAAATACGGGGGTCTAAATTTGATTTACTGACTGACCATATGCCTTTAATTTTCATGTTAGGAGATAGTTGTTCCAGCAAAGCCTCATCTAGGCTTATCAGATTGTTGTAAAGACTTCAGGAATTCCGTTTTGATATTAAATATGTACCAGGTGGCAAGAACATACAATCAGATTGTCTCTCACATCTGCCCGGGAAAGAGAAAGCATACCTGGAAAGAGATAATGAAGAAGATGATTGTGTATTGTCTGTTACTGATGCCATTGATGAATCTGATATTTTCGAGACTGAAAAAGAGGAGAGTTCAATCAAGTTTGAGAATTTAAAGCTGGTGAAGAAGTATGTGGTGAAAGGATGGCCAGGTGACAGAAGTATTAGTACTAAGTTGAGATCTTTTGCACCAATTGCTCGAGAATTGTCAGCTGTCAATGGAATTGTTATGAGGCAAGATACCTTTGTTCATCCTGAGGGTTTACATTATAAAATCATTATTTTAGCACCTGAAGGACATCTAGGTATTTCTTCCACCACTAAAAAAATTAAGCAAACTAATTGGTGGCCAGTCAAGATAGTCAAGCAGAAAAAAACATAGACAGTTGTTCAGAATGTTTGTGTTTGGGCAAACACTGGAAGATATCCATTTCCCCTTTGTGTCTGGTGGAATTGCCAAAAAGTGCATAGGAGAAAATTGACTTAGATTTTTCGGGTCCCTTCAATCTGTTGAGAAATTATAAGAAATACCTAATAGCTGCTGTAGACTGAGGGCCCAATTCACAAACGGAAACTTGGACCAAACGTCTAGATTCAGACCAAAAGTCTAAACTTAGAGCAGAAGTCTAACATTACTACAAGTAAAGTTAGAATTTTAATCTATGTTTAGACCAAAAGTCTCAACTTGGACCAAAAGGGAACTATTAAGAAAATGGTTTCAGACAAAGGAACACATTTTGTGTCTGAGGAAAGTTCTGCGTTTCTTAAATAACTTAACATTAGACATGTTAAGGTACTATTGTATAGCCCCGCTTCCAATGGGTTGGTTGAGAGAGCAAATCGCATGCTTAAGGAAGTGTTCAAACTGCGATTTCTAACAAACTCAGTGTGGTCAAATATTTGCAAGAAAAGGTTTGGAGCTACAATACTGCTTTACACACTACCACAGGTGTTGCTCCCTTTGTTCTGATAAGAGGTAGGAAAATGTTATGAAGTGGAGTCCATGACACCATACTAGTCCAAGTGTTTATTCAAACAATGCAAGCACCATCACATTCTAGTCAGTTGTGCAACTGTGAGTCTCCTGTGTTGACAATGACAGTTGGGAACAGGGACTATACCAAAGTGAGGAGGTGTAAAGGGCAAATAGAGGAAGGGACTTACTATCAGGTAATTATAACACATCTCCCTTTGATGGGAGAACAAATGACAATGATAAACAAAGAGTACTTGGATAACTCATGCTTATGTGATTGCAGCATAGCTACAGAAAAAGATAAGTGTATATAACTCAGAAATGCGGGCTTAGCCCAAATATTGAAATATTTTCTAGGATGGGAACAAAAGTATATAATTGCATGGATAACATGAACAAATAAAACAGTCAAAACATGGCTACAAGTATATACTGAAGGATTATATTTCACTTTACCCTATATGGCACTAATAAAATTTAAGCAAACTGATATTCTTTAGGCCGCTTGGGGATAGAACATGTTCGTTTTAACCTATGGGAAACTTCCTGATTAAGTTCTATCCCCTCAATGGGAATTTGTCATTCCTCGCCCGATTTACTTGGAAGAGACGTATCATGAGGTACAATTCTGTCCATACTCCAGGATTGACCATTCTCTAATTTTACAAACAATTTTCTTACTGGAATTACTTTTAAGGGTTCAGAAAATCTGGAACCATTTAACCTTCATGGTTTAGGTAATTCAATCTTAACCCAATCCCCAGTCTTAAATGAAATGGATTTTATATGTTGTGAAACATCATATCTATTTTTGTATTTACTTTGGTGTGCATTTATTCTCTCAGATACTCTTTCTCTGTCAATGACCACAGATTATTTTTTCTTTAACCATGAAGCAGTTAGGTTTGTTCTAGGTTCTCTACCCTTGAGGGACGAAAGTGGGGAAACTTTAGTGACTCAATTAGGTGTAGTGTAATATGCCCAGATAGTTTCTTGCAGAACCCTGGTGGCTGGTACTTCTGTTACTTCTGCTCTTTGCAAACACTCTTTTACTATCCTTTCCATCATTACTACCAGCCCGTTGGCCCTTGGACAATATAATGCTTTTCTCTGGTGTTGTATGTGGAATTCCTCTGGGAATTCCTGCCTGGTGTCTGAAGTAAATTGTACTCCATTATCTGTGACCTGTATCTCTGGTGTTCCTTCATCAAAGAAAACACCCTTGAGGAGGTTAATTATGTTTGCAGTGTCAATTTGCTGTACACACTTAAGTGTTTTCCAATGCTATATAATCTACTAAAGCAAGAATCAACCTTTTTTTCCAGAGGTTTGAGATTCATAGGAACTATTATGTCCAATGCCAACTTTGTCCATGGTGTCTCTGTTACTTATCCAGGTGAAAAAGGAAGCTTTCTTAGTTGATGTGCTTTATCACTCTTGATGCATTCAGAATATGCCTTGACTTATGCTTCTTTAATGGTGTCCATACCTGGCCACCAATATTCAGAACATACTTTATTTTTAGTGAGAGTGAGACCTGAGTGACCCTCATGTGCAAGATTGACAATGTGTTCCCTCCTCCCTGCAGGGGGTATTTTTTTGCCTCCCCGGTATAGGGTGTGTCCCTGCATGCTGAGTTCAAACCTGACATCCCAAAACTTGTGCATTTGGCCATAAACCCCATTGAGGTGTTCTGGCCATCCATCCAGAATTAGTTTGTAAAGTCTACTCAATTCACCATCATTTTGCATACAAATGTGCCATTCACCTTCATCCACACTGATTAGTTTGAGTATAACTTCTTCCTGTGCCATTTCACTTCCTTGCAGGGGACTGTCTAAAGGTGTCCTTGAAAGGAAATCCACCACTATGTTCTGATTACCAGGTACATGGTGCACTCTGAAATTATACCCTTCTAATCCTAATATCCAGCGGGATTTCCTAGGTGTGGTCCTCTCTGATCTTTTGGTTGCAAATGCATATGTCAAAGGTTTATGGTTGGTTCTTATAGTGAATGGTTTCACCCATAAGAAGAATTTGAAATGACGTACAGCCCAAAAGCAGACTAAGGCCTCATTCTCTACAGCAGAGTAGTGTTTTTCAGAGTCCTTGAGGGCTCTAGGAGCAATTGCCACAATTTGTTCCTCCCCATCCACCAGCTGGGTGGGATTAGCCCCAAACACCTATTACTAGTTCCATAGTTAACAGAGTGACTTTGTTGGGGTTAAATCCCTATAGAGGGAGCTTCTGTTATGGCTAAATTAACTGCTTCAAAAGCAAACTGGCAGTGTTTGTCCCAATTCTAAAGTGAATTCTTCTTTTGTAGATTTTGTACATGCTCTACAAAGGTGGCATAGTTTTTGACAAATGTAGAGTAATCCTCAGATAACCCCAAAAAAGACTTGAGGTTGGCTACGTTTGTGAGATCTTCAGTTTTCAGTCTTGCATCCCTAATCAGGCTTAAGACTTCATGAAACCTGGGAAGGGGGTGCCTATCCACCCATTTGTTCACATTTAGGTCTCTCAAATCCACGCATACTCTGATGTCTTTCCTTGAGAACATGATGGCAATAACTACAGGGGCTAACCATTGAGAGCTTTCTATGGGTTCTATAACACCTAATTTCAATAATCTGTCTAACTCTTTTCTTAAAGGGTTTTCCCAAAAATGGGGAAATCTGTCTCATTCTATGGGTGGTTGGTTTGCCATTAGGTTTTTAATTTTAGCTGGTACACAGTATTTCCTTAGAGGTAGACAGTAAATCTCACAGCTGGAGTGACACACAATGCAGAGTCTTTTTTTATACATGGAAGCTTTTCAACTGGAGTATCAGTTGGGGCTGATGGTGCAGCTGTCCCCACACAGCATTTAACACTTATCGCCAGTGTAATTAAGTGGAGTCCATGACACCATTTTCATTTATTCGAACAGTACAAGCATCATCACATTCCAGTCAGCTGTGCATCCGTGAGTTTCCTGTAGAATGTTGAAAATGACAGTTGGGAACAAGGACGTTTACCAAAGTGAGGAAGAGAGAAGAGGAGATAGAGGAAGGGAATTACAACAGAAACCTTTGCCTAAGTATTGTTCTTCTTGGTTGGATGAAAGAGTTGGACATAGTAAGAGTGAGGTGGATATGGAAAAAGTGCATGAACATGTTATTATCAAACAAAATGCAACTAAACATATTTTGATAAAAGAGGAAATCTGAAAGAAGTGTGCATTGTACCTGGAGATTGGGTACTAATTAAAAAAAAAACTATGAAAGGGGAATCCAAGCTTTCAGAACCTATGAAAGTGATGAGTGTCCAAAATGGCTGCATTAATGGAAGTGAAAGGATGGTGGAACATAAATTCTTTGTTAAAATTGAATGAAAAACAGACAAACATTACAATAAGAAAATACAGTATGAGGAAGGAGAGTGAGGACAAGGGAAGTTGGTTGCATCTTGGAGATTTATGTGACAGAAAAAATTATAAACCAGGACTTACATTTCAGTAATCATCACTTCACAGGGCAAATGGTGGTGATAGTTTGAATACTAATGCAGCTAGCAGAAATAAAATGGTCCGTTCAGAGGAACACAACAGTAAAAAACCAGATGTAGTAGAATGAGAACAGCACATTTGAAGTTTAAAGATTACGTAATTTAATAATACTTATCATTAATAGTTGTGCTATTTTGTCAGAAAGTGCAGTACAAATTTAGCAAATAAGTTCATTTATTTCATTGTATTACTATGCTTAATGTTTGTGTTTTTGTTTTAGGGGGAATGGTATAGTATGGGTCTGGTGATGCTAAGTATAATTGCGTGCGTTAAGACGTTCTAGAATATGACCACAGGGAGTACATTTCTCAGCGGGCAAGCCAGTGAGTGGTTGTGGGTCTGTAAGTAGAATAAACTATACTTACTTTCTACATACAAAGACTTTCGAGTTTCTCTATTTGAGGGGGTCTTACAATAATGACACAAAGACCAACTTCCAGGTACAGATAATCATGTGACCCAGGATCAAGCTGCAGGCACCAAATGGTTAGGACAAGAAAATGCCATCCTTCTAAAAGTGAATTTTCAGAATTGTGAGTAGAAATCTGACTTTACAGGCTTTTCATTACAATTCTTTAGACACCAACTTGGCAAATGGAAGTAACAGCTTATTAAATGTAATAAGGTATCTCCAATGTTATCCTATGGGAGAGGCAGGCCTTGCAGAAGTGAAAAATGAATTTAGGAGCTTTTTCAAAACCCAGACATTTGAAACTTAAAAGTAAATGTCTTACCCTGCCCTCTGGGCTGTTCGGGGCCTACCCTATGGTTGATTTATATGGATTAAAACAAAGGTTTGGGCCTGGCAGAATGTTCATTTTGAAAAGTAGATGTGGCAGTTTAAAAAATGCACACAGGCTGCAACAACAGGCCTAAGACATGTTTAACGGATTATGTTAGTGGGCTGCACAATTAGAGATGTATGCCCACTAGTAGCATTTAGTTTACAGGCCCAGAGTATACAGGGTACCACTTTACTAGGGACTTACAAGTAAATTAAATGTGGCAATTGGGTGCGAGCTAATTCTGCCATGTGTAAAGGAGAGAGCACAAGCACTTTAACACTAGTTAGCAGTGGTAAAGTTTGCGGAGTCCTAAAGCCAGCAAAAAAGAAGTCAGCAAAACAAGAGGGTTGAAGGCAAACACTCAGGGAGAAAGTTTGGACCACATTACTGGCATGGGAATATACCTTGGGCAGAAAGCCATTAATAACTAGTACATCCCTATAATGCTTGGTAGAAATCAGAATGTTTATTTCTTCATAGGTATATAAGGTTTTCCATTGGGAATATGTGAAACATTAACTCGATCTCATTTTTAAAACTAACTGCATGTGTAAGGCAGTCCTGCGTGTGCAAACAGCGTGATTTATGAATGCAGAACTACTTTTTCAATCCAGGAGAGTTTATTTCACACTTGTGAATAGAAGCTTTGTTGTCAGTAGATTTACTGCTGTGGTGGGGTGTGGGCACTTCAGGGCAGCATTGCCCCAGAAATTTTCATATACCCACAACTGTACATGTTTGTGGGTATCCACAAGCCAGTATTCCGTACCCTGAAAAAGGTTGGTCATTTACTTCTTTCAAGGGATTAAGAGATGAAGTAGATATCTTTCCAGGTTGTGAGGGTAAAGGCAACATCCCTCGACCGGGAGGGGTACAGGATGTTCTGCACAAAGAAAATGTTTTCCTAAGGAAAATAAAACAAAATGTTAGAGCCCGATTCATTTAAAAGTAGTAAATTTGCACCCATAATAGTGTGCTTACAAACAGATGCATATTTACTACTTTTGAAATTCACAAACTTTGATAATATTATGCCAGTAACAGATATCCATACATATTACTGCCAATGCCACGTGACATTTTTACAATTGCCTATTTCTCAAATGTGGGATTCTAGACAGGATAAAATTATATATTGGATAAAGGCAGTCCTGTTGTACAATTGCACCTTTTTGCCTTACACTTTTCTGAAGTTAGTAGGGGTTTCAGTCCTCTTTCAACCCATAAGAGGATTTATCCCAGCCATTTGCTGGAACAAACATCCAACTATTTCAAGGATGGGAATAGTCGGTGGGAAACATGAAAATGTCCATAAAGTCGTCAGTTTGTCGGTATAAGCATACTCTCAAACCAAATCATTCCTCAATCCACCAACTCATCACCATTTGTGTGTGGTTTATTACTGTGTAATTGTACATACTAGTGATGTAGAAATTAAGCAGTAGTAAGCAGATTCATGCCTGCTAGGTACCCTTTTGTGAATATCTGACAGGTGTATTCAGTGCAATTTCAGCAGAAATCATAAAACTGCAGAGAAAAATGGCTTTGTGAATCAAGTCCATAGCACCTAAAGACATAAGGAAAATTCCACTCAGACGTTTCTGACTTTCCAGTGATGTAGATTAGCAAATTTCTGAAATTCAGAAATCATTAGGTTACACCTTACAGCTGGAGAACCGTTGCAATGAGTAACAAAACATATAGGAGCATTCACTTAGAGCCTGGTATAGAGTTTGGTGGATGGGGTTACTTTGTCAGAAACATGACGGATATCCTGTCCGGCGTATTACGGTCCAATTATATCCAATGGAAATCGTAATATGGAGGTCAGGATATCCGTCACGTTTGTGACAGAGTAACCCATCTGCCAAACTCTAAATCAGGTCCTAAGTTATTCACAGAATTCCAAGATAATATCATGTTGTGTTATGTTATTTTAAAAGGCACAGGCAGGCCTCTGTTGCCTGCAACAGGCTCCAACAAAAAAACAACAAATCCACTAAGAAGAAGGCAAATGTTTTAAACAAATGTGGTAACATTTACAACCAGGAAAGCAGAGGTATATTCATGGTATTTGAAACAGTTTTCTATTAATTATATCATATCAGAAAATGATTGAGTCAAGGCAATCAAAGCCACACTTGGCTGCAACATTTCAGGAGCTTATGCATTTTGTGTGAGTAAATTCAGGTGCTGCAAAGCATTGCTTTGCAAACCAGCGTTACACTGGAAGGCAAGAATGATTCTCTTAAAAACATTTGCAGAAATTAGGATACTAAGAAAGTGCTCAACTTTAGAGGTAAGCAGTTTTATGTCAAAGAATAAAGAATTTACTACCATCATTTGAGGTTTCATGTTGTATTAACTGTTAACTCATCCATTAGTGAGAACCAATGGCTATCTTTGTTAGCATGGATGCCAGGAAAGAGGAGCTGAGAAAGGTGTTTAAGAGCATCCAGATCTGTGTTGAGGCAGTAGCAGCAGTTTTCAGGCAGAAGGACAAGTCCGGCACTGATTAAGATTGGACAACGATATTTGATAGTACAGAAGAACAGTCATGTCCAAGAGATACAAGTTGACTATAGGGAGATAAAAAAGTGCAAAAACACATGTTTGTCAAAAACTAAATATAGAAAAAAGGTTTCTTTTTTTTTAGAAACACATCAGTTAAAATTGAAGCTGATAGCCTATTAGTTCCCTCAGAAATTAGTTAACTCTTACTGTAAGAAAGTAATCAGACAAAATCAAGGCCAGCACAAATCAGGTGGTGATTTAAGAACTAAAGACTTTCTTTTGATACACCAATTATGGTCAGCATCCATAGAGTTGTGATTTTACATTAAATTCAAAATGCTGTCTAAATTGACTATATTTGGTCTCAAATACATGGTGTGATTAATTACTTGATATATGCAGCACTTTGTAAGTTTCATTGTTCTGCATTTTAAACAATTCTCTCTGTGTTTGTGGCTCTTTTTCCTGGGAGTCTTTGTATTTTAAAAACTTTATTACATGCACTGTGTTTTTAATTATGAAAGACTAGTTCAGGATCTAGCAAGGTAATACAGATTATTTTGAGGTTTCACTTTTGTAAATGTCATTTTAAATTAGAAGTACAAATAAATCAATTTATTAGGGAAAATTAAGGGGAAATTCACATGTATGTCAAATTTAATGAAGTGTAATGTAATAATTTGAAATTTTTGCATGCCTTAATATTACCCAATCTCGTAGTTTGGGAAATCTTTGACTTGCATAGATTTCCTTGAATACTTCTGGATCCATTAAAAATCCTATACAAGTTCAAACTGTGCTTCCAAAGTAGGAGTAATTCTGAAGGGACAAATTATTGGATATTTCAACAAGCCCTTCAAGCATTACGTCCATCGTTTTATGTGTAAGCGTAAAACTTCATCAACATTCAGTAATGATGCCATTATCAATGTATGTAAATCAACCGACTACCAAGTCAAAAGAAGACTGAGCTAATATTAAACACTGAAACTTAAAATATCATATTAGTCAGTGCTTTTCCCAAGTTTGAAAAGTTGGTATACAGAACCTAAACATTTTGTGAGTTTAGAACACACTTCATTTAATGAACTAGCTAAACTTAAATGTAAACCTTCCCTTCTGGTTCTGAATATGTTTTTAATAAGCTCATTTTGTTTAGGTACAGCTTATGTTTAGATGAATACATAAATAATGATTAAAGCCTATGCAGTCCCAAGTGACACAAATAACACAATTCATTACATTTGCCTTCTTTTTTACTATGGAGATCACTTGTGGCATTCAAAGAATATAATGTAAATGGGATCTTTGAAATTTATGCCTAACCCACGGATTTTAAATCTAATAAAATAAGTTTATAGTTTTAATAGACTATAGCCAAAACATGGCTTTTTACTTGTTTAATTAAACTGATCCTTTTCATATCCCCAATAACAATTAATAGATGATGCAACTTTATTAACAATTCTCTTAAATTTTGTTTATATAGAATCTGCTTATGCCATTCAATCTTTAGCTCATAGTTTATTTTTTGGATCTTTTCATATGAGCAATGTTTGTTTAGTATCATTTCATCAAGTAGTAGTATTTTACAAACACACCTGGACAGTCAGGAGATAATTTTGCGAGGGGCAAAAAATAAAAATATTATAAACATGCAACATCAACTTCTTCAGCGATACCTTTATGGCACCGTTCAAAGCGAACAGAGGTCTGAGATGTATCTTCCTTTTCCTAAAAAACATTTTTAGCCCTGTTTTTTCTGGTAGTGAAAAACACCTAAATTTGTTTTCACTACCGTGAGGCCTACCTA
Organism: Pleurodeles waltl; assembly: GCF_031143425.1. NCBI lineage: Eukaryota > Metazoa > Chordata > Amphibia > Caudata > Salamandridae > Pleurodeles > Pleurodeles waltl. The sequence continues at coordinate 1,144,682,802 of NC_090444.1, read as the reverse complement.
TCCATTAGATGACATTGGGTTGCCTTTATTGACAAGATTAGTTCAGACCAACCTAAGCTTGGAGTTCATCTCTTAAGGAAGAGACTCAGGTGAGATCCTTAGGCTTCATTTAACCGCATGTTTAGCTTGTGTAGGTAGGCAGGGACTGTAGTAGCCCTGATGAAGGCCGTACACCTGAATGGGCTTTTAGAATGGCACAAAAATATAGCTTTAGGTCCAGGGGTGGATGAGCATTACATGTGTCCTTTCACCTGGAACAGTGTTTTTTTTAACCATATCTATGGTACCCACAATAGAGGTAGAAGTTGGTTAATATACCATAAGGTATTTTTAACTCCAGATTGGATCCCTGCATTTATCTAACTATTGACTTATCTAAGATCTCCCAACAATGGTTGAGTCTGCCATATTGTGAAATATTGCCTGTGATGAAGCTTGCCACAATTAGTATGGGTGAGGTGATATCTCAAAAATCCTTTTTGACTCAGGAAGAACTCTAGACCAGTGTGTGAGAGTGATCTGTCCACCTGTTGTGTGTTGATACATAGGTTAGGAAGATGTGACCAGACCATGTTCTTCTTTCTCTCTCTGTGTTCATACACATTGCCATTTGGTGCATGCAGCATCCCCTGGGTCACTAGGCCGGGAGTAGTTGGCAGTTAGACTTTGTGAATTCCTCCCAGGCAGTCCTACAAAAGACGGATTAGGTGTGCCTGAATGGGCCACCTGCTGGAAGGGTGGGGGGGGGGGTGCAGAGCTGGTTCCAGCACCACTTGCAAATTAATAGGCTATGCACAGCCTTCACACAAAGAGCTGTCACCACTGTATTGTTGCAGCAGCCAGCTTGCAGCCAGGGCAGGGGGGTCAGGAAACTTCAAAGAGACACCTCTAGAAACTTCTCCTAATGTCAAAAAAGCACCATGTATAAAAGTAGGGCCCTCAGACCCACTCCTCCATTCACCTTATGGACCTGTGGAAGGACTCTCAGAGGACTGCCTGCTGCTGTGGCCTGCGATGTACCCCACAAGACTGTTGTGCTGTACCTGGAAGGATTTCTTGGCTACCTGGGGCCTGCCTTGAACCCTCAGGGGCCTATCCTGCTGCCTGAGCCCTGATTTTCTACTGAACCCAGGACTATCAGAGTAACTCCAAAGACTAGTTTGCGGGACTCCTTTTCAGAGCCACATGCACATAAATGGTCCCCACCATCTTGAACCTGCACCTGAACCCAGTCGGTGTGAATTTTATCCCCCAGAAGGGTGCTCCTCCAGTCCTTTGGTGATGTTGCTAAAGGTGCCCACATAGCCCAAATCGAAGCCTTGGGGCTTTGAAAATGTTTGGCTAAAATCTGCTCTGGGAACTGAGGGAAGACTGTAACCAGCCTGCTTGTCGATCTGCTCAAGCTTCATCGCCAGTCAACCTGACTTTGTGGTAGCTCATGCAAGGGTCTCCTCCTCCGCAGCAAATCCTGTTCAGTGGTCCTTCGTCAAAGGGGTATCTGGCCTCCAGGAACTCTCATCGGCTACAGCCTAAGATGTCATCCTCCTGGAGATTTTTCACTTACATAAAAATGACTAAGGGCCTGATTTAGATCTTGGCCGCAATGGTCCCGCCATTGATTTCCCACCGGATTTCCCGGCAGGGGTGGGCATAGCCCTGAGACTATCCTTTGAAGCTCAGAAAGGCTGAGTACAGCAGTCCCGGAACCTCCTGTTCAGGAGTAAAACACCATTCCCCACACTCAAGATCTTTTGTCACATGCTTGCAAGGAATTCACAAGACACTTTAGGAGAGCTCTCTATTCACAGTCATGTGACCTTGGACACTAGCGAAAGGTACATTTGGTTTAGACAGAAAAATGCCAAATTTCTAAAGGTGACCTTTTCAAACTTTTACCGTTAAAGAGGACTTTAAGTTACCATTAAAATGAGTGGAAGAAGCATATCTCTGTTCCCAAACTGCATGTCATGACCGCCACAAGCCACACAACAGCTAGTGCTACTGCACACTCTTAAAGGACACAGTGAACTACTGTCCATTTATTGTATGGTTAACTTGCGCCCCTGTTAACCCCATGTGTATGTAACTGACTGGTGTGATTCACTGTTCCCCGGTGGCAGGGGTAGGTGTTTTAGAGCCATGTTATTCATTTGTGATACATTGATGTCTTTTGCTTTAGTGTTACATTTTGTTCCTTTGCTTTCTCTTCAGTGCCATGTTTCAACTAGGGGTGGGTGAAGAAGTCTGCTCTGTCAGCGGAGTTTGCAAAGTTTTTCCCACTCTGCACTCTGTGCAGAGCACCAAAAAACTCCTCGAAGTGACGCAGAGTTTTTTCTCTTGTGTGGCTTGCCAATGTTAAGTTGGTGAGTGTGAGAAATTGCTAAGTTGTTGAGTGCAAGTGAGATTTCTGAACATGGGTGGTCACGACACATCGCCACCACTCCCATTGACAAAGTTGTCATTTGCGTTGAGGAAGCTGCCGCTCAAGTAGAAAATCTACTTGAGTGGCAGAAAGAAGTAAGCACCTTCTGGCGCTCCATGTGATGCCGTTTGCACTGGTTTTACAGCCTGGGAGAAGCTCCCGGTGCTGAAAATCAGTGCAAACTGTAGGATGTACTCAAACTTCACCGCTCGCGGAACTCCGTGCACCGCAGCAGAGCTTTTTGGGCTCTTCGCTGAGTTCTGCATAGCAGATCTCCCCGAACTCTGCCCAGGCCTAGTTTAAACCCCGGTGGCTGTGGTAGGCCCATGTTGCAAACTGATGGCCTACATGTGCAAACTTCTCCACATGCACTCAGTCACTGAGTTATCACTGAACGTGCTAAGTGCAGACATCCCGAGCAACTGCTGAGGCTCTCCATGTGCATCTGAAAACATGTGGGGGAGCATCTATTTAAAACGCACCTCCACCCTGCTTTCGTGCTTAGACTCTTTGACCCTGAACTGTTTACTTGATATGCCATCCGACTTCTCCTCCCGGCTCAAAACTTTGCTCCGTGATTGCTGCTTCCACTTACTCCGCAAAAGGACAGCAGACAGAAGTTCCTGGAAAACAAAGAAAGGACAAGTTTAGAAGGTATTTCGGCTCCACGTCTCACACATTCTATGATTCTCTGCATTTGTGGTTCAGATGCCAGATATCCATATGGTATGCCTAATTGGATGAACAAATATACTGTGTATGCAGTGTTTTCTATACCATAGAATTTATATTAAAAAGTGTTTCTCTCTCACAGCTATACCTTCAACTGATTCCCTACTCATCTATGCCCAAATCAATGCTGTGCTGGATCCCTCAGGATTTCTCATTAAGACCACTTGTGTTAAATCTATACTGAATTCTTTTGATTTATCTGATGCATGGGCAGGGTATTTCTTTTAAATTAGTTACTTTCAGGCCCTAGATTCTAATGAGCTAGTGGAAGAGAACACCTCACCTGCCCACACCCTGCTATTCTCCTTTCAAACAATGCTCAGAACATGTCAGCTAAAGAGGTTGGGGGGGATAAAGGCAAAAGTGAGTCAATCATGGATGAGAGATGATGTGCTGGTAGCCATTGGTGAAAATGCTTCTTCAGAACAGCACATATAGAAAGAGAATATTATAAATAGAATGAAGCCTGGGGAGTTTGCAAGAATACCTAAAAACAAAACAGAGCTATGAAACCAGGCAATACGCATAATATAACTATGCTCACCTGTGAATATAGTCTAAATATCCACTGGCAGTCTTAGACCCTTTAAAACTACATAAGTAGTTATTTGGTACTGTACTCCAGAAGCACCCTTCATCCCTTTTGCAATTTATGTCAGGGGTTTCATTTAGCCTGATAGTATTTTCTTTCCAGGTCCTTCAGTTAATTTTTCTCCAGACTTTCCTTCTGTTTTCTTTTGTGTTTTCATTCCAGTGTTTCTCACAGCTCGCTATGTGATGTCATATTCCTCAGACCCATCACTCCAAAACCTTCCTTCACCTTTCAGGCAGTCAGGCTACATATGGACTACATTTCAGTTTGTCATCTGCAGATGAGCCTCAAATCTTCATTCCTGCAAGGTTGTTTTACATTTTAGAGATGCCCCCAATCAAGCCAGAACAATTAATGTAGCAAGTCACATGCCAACCTACATCACCACAAGAACAAGAAAAGGGACACATAATTAGGGGTAGGTGGAGCCTGTGGAGTTTTAATATGAGGAATTCTATGAAGTGGTCACAAAATTCTGCAGGCTCTGTGGAATTCTGCCGGAGGGTGGAGCTGCATGACATGCCAGTTCACACTACCTTTTTCATGTTCAGGATTGCGATGCGTGTTCCCGCGCTGAAAATATCACAAGAACGACACTACACGGTTCGCATGGGCACAGCCATTGTGTTTTCTCTGTCTCTCTGTGGATGGTGCTGGAACTAACTTTATTCCACCCTTAATCTTCTCAGTCTCACCCTGTTCTAAATTATCCATCCCTCATTTTACTTTATTTCATCAGTGTGTGTTTTTGTATTTGTGTATTTTATATTTCTGTCATTTTTTGTTATTGTGTTTTTCATGACTTTTTTTAATACTTTTTTTTTTGCTGTTCCCATTACTTCATTTTTTTTCTTTCTTCCTTCCTTCTATTTCGTCCCCTTTGTTTTTTCCACCCAGCACCATGGCAGAGCAAGACAACAGAGGGAGTGGCAGCACCGGTGCCTCTGCTAGCCGCTTACCTTGTGGACATCAACACTGCCAAGGGGTGCAGCCTCGCCCCTTTTTTTTTTACCAAGGTGGAGGTGGCAGCACTTGTGGTTTTTGTGCAGCACCACCTCACGTTCATGCTGGCAGAAGGTGGAAGGCCTAGGAGTGGTTACACTCTTCGGGAGCATCAGCTGCTGTGGGGGAGGGTGGGCTTCTGGTGCGCTGGCACACTGGGGTCCAGCACACTCAGCAACAGTTGATGCACTGTTGAGCAGACATACTGGACCGTGAGTAGAACCTGCTCTACCTGGACATTGAGGTATCAGGGTTCTGTGAGTAAATAGTTATTTATTTGTTGTGTGTGTTCCCCAATGCTATTTTTTGTTTCTAATAGCAGTGCTGACTCTAGTTAAGTTTATGTTAAAATGCATAATATCTGATCCAGTTTGAGCTAGCCAGGTGCTCAGTCAGCACTTCCTAATTGTACTTTTTGCTGCACGTTTAGGCTGATAAGAAGCCATGCAGACCGGGACTCCTCCTGTCACCAAGAATAAGATAGTGGTAGTAGTAATAAGTAATATCAGTGAGTTAGCATTCCCTTCTCCGTACCCTTCTTTATGTAGCTTGCACTGTCACTCGCAATCGCAATCTCCCGATGATTTGCAGTATCGTAGTATGCATCTATGCATTGGAAAAAATGGAGATTGAGTTGGTCCAACAAAGCTGGTTGAGAAGCAAAGATCCTTCATTGCAATATGAATGCATTAATAGTGGTACGTAGTTGCAAATGAAGTTCAGAAAATTTGGAGTAGGACTCAGGTGTAGGAAATTAATAGCTGAACTAGAGTCCAGTTGATACTAGTATTACATGTAATCCGATTTAGAAAAGTACAAAGTGACTGTGTTTGTGTTTGCCTTTCAAAATATTTTTTGGGACATTAACTGTACCACTAATCTATGTTTTTATCTTCTTTATTTCTTACCTCAGCACCCAAGGGGAAGAAGAGGCAACATCTGAGATGGGCCCAGGAGACAAGGGTACCAGTGCCACCAGCAGTGTGGCAGCTGGTGGATCTGCTGGCCCCAATAAGTCTTCCTGTTGTATTATTATTATTTCCCTAACTTTCATCTCTCCTCATTTAGAATACATTTTATTTTATTATTACTTTCATTCTCTACCTTTTTTGTACTTATTTTCATCCTCTGTAAGCTTTGTCACATTCTTGTTATCTCTGCATTTTTCTAATATTCATCTTTTTGTTCCTGGCTTCCTCCTGTAAGTACTAGTATGTAGCTTTCTTCTGCTTTGTTACTAAGCTTAGCTTTCCCTTCTTCCCTTATATATTGTGGGTACTGGTAATGTAATACTAAGAGGACAGATTTTAAAGACAGGTCCCCTACGACAAGACTGCATGCCCAAGTCAGCTTTTCTATGGATGTTTGTGAAGGTTTCTTTTCTTTACTCAAGCCCATTTCATTTGCCAACTAAGACCTAACCATAGGTCCCCCTGGATTGACCAAAATTACGCTTCAGTGATTTAGGGCCAGATGTAGCAAGGTCAGAATTTGCGATTCTGAAGTTGCGAGTTGGTGCGACTCGCAATTTCAGAATCGCAAATCCTGATGTAGAACGGTGTCTCAGACACCGTCTGTTACTCGCTATGGGGTCGCAAAGACCCACCTCATAAATATTAATGAGGTGGGTCGCATTTTGAGACCCCATAGCGAGTCCCTGCACTCACAGGGATGGTGGCCTGCTGAAGTCAGCAGACCTCCATGTCTGTGACTGCTTTTTCAATAAAGCAGTTTTTTATTTTTATTTTGCAGCCCGTTTTCCTTAAAGGAAAACGAGTTGCAATATAACAAAAAATAACGAAACCATTTGGTTTAGTTTTTTCAGTGTAGGCAGTGGTCCATTGGACCACTGCCTGCTCTGAGAAAACCTTTTGGGCAACATTCACAAAGAGGAAGGGGTCCCATAGGGACCCCTTCCCTTTTGCGAATGAGTTACCACCAGTGTGAATGAGTTACCACCAGTGTGACACTGGTGGTAACTGCGAATTGCTTTGCGACCGCATTCGCGGTCACAAAGCAATTCTGCATTGCGATGCGAGTCGCAAATAGGAAGGGAACACCCCTTCCTATTTGTGAGTCGCATTCACAATTTGCGAGTCGGTATCGACTCGCAAATTGTGAATGTGCATCGCAGAAGGCTATTTGCATGGCGCAAACTGTGATTTTCGCAGTTTGCACCATGCAAGCAGCTTACTACATCTGGCCCTTAGTTCTGCCACTCCATTACAAAGGTTTGCAGTTGATTTAAATTAAATGCTACTGGTGGGCCTGCAGCACTGAATGTTATGCCCACATAAGTAGCCCCATAACCATGTCTCAGGCATGCCATTGCAAGGTCTGTGTATGCAGTTTCACTGCCACTTCAACTTGGCATCTATACCTACTTGCCAATCCTTAAACTGTCCTATTTCTAAATATAAGTCACACCTAAGGTAGGCCCTAGGTAACCCAAAGGGTAAGGTGCTGTGTAAGTAAATGGCAGGACATGCATTCATGTTCTACAAGTCCTGGTAGTGGAAAGCTCACAAATAAATTTTCCCCTACGGTGAGGCCTGCTCCTCTCATAGGCCATGTATTAGAACTGGCCTTCTATACTTTTACATGGTAGATTGTGATCTGAACGGAGTGGCCCTGTCATGTTTAGTATGGCCAGAATGCTAATAGAAATTCCTGTTTACTGGTGAAGTTTACTTTAATATTACTATTTTAGAGATGTCAATTTTAGAAAGTGGGCATTTCTGTGCACTTACTGCCATCTGTGCTTTGCAGCCTATCTCCAATCCACGCCTGGTCTGTGCTAGCTGACAATTCCCCTTGTGCATTCCACCCAGACAACCATAAACATAGGACACTCTGTCACATCTGCATTTATCTGCATACTGAGTGGGTCTCCCTGGGTAAGAAGGGTGGAGGGGCTCTCTCTTACACTTCAAAGGACGGTGGCCTGCCCTCACACAAGGGACAGATAACCCCCCCAGGGCTCCTGGCAGACAGGACTGGGCTGAAAGGGGAACTTGTGCACTTCATAACCATTCTTTGAAGTCTCCCCCAATTCAAAGGCATTTTGGGGTATATATACTGGGTCTCTGATCTCACCAAACCAGACACTTCTGGACATACACCTGGACTGTGTAAAAGGGACTGTCTCAATCTTTAAAAATGTATATCTTGGCTTGAATACATTGGATTATTGACATTTTTACATTATTTCATTCCAATGCAGATGATCTACTTTTCTAAACTGGTGTGGTGTACATTTGTGGTGTTTTCACTGTGTTACTGTATCAATTATTGCACAAAAACTTTACACATTGCCTTCTAAGTTAAGCCTGCTTGCTCTTTGCCAAGCTACCAGAGGGTGAGCACAGGACAATTTAGATTGTCTTGTGAGTTACCCTGACGAGGATTGTGGTCCCTACTTGGACAGGGTGCATACCTCTGCCGACTAGCAACCCATTTCTAACGCGGGTGGATATATGGAAGGCTGTATTGGAATGGCAAACAAAGCTTTGTTTCAAAGTGAGGTGCATTTTTATTTTCTGTGTACTCCTTTGTCAACACCAGGACAGTGCGCACTCTATGGGCAACATAATGCAAAATGACAAACCTTATGCAATGTAATAATTCATGCGTTATGTGTTGATATTGCATATTAACTTTTTGCATTGCAGGTATTTATCTTGAAATGTCATTAAATGCTGTTTGTAATGTATTGTTCATTTTCAAGCCTTTCCTGCAGCCTGGCTGGGTGTGGCATGTGGGCGGGGCTTGGGTCTAGTAAAAGTAACCCAGCCCAGCTCCACGTGCTCACTATTCAGAGGTCCCGGTGCAGAGCAGCAGTATTTTCCTGGGCTCCTGTTCCGAAGGCCTACTTGAACATTTCCTGGCCCTGTCCTCATTATCTTGCTGATCTTCAAGCAGGATGGTAAGGCAGAGGTCGGGTTAGGCCCCCGACTCTGTTTCTAGAAATATTTGAGTTTTTGGCTTTGTGATTTACGAGTGCGCGATACATTCTTGGCAATTGACCCTTGCAGTTCGGATCAGCAGAGTGCGCGATCATTTTGAGGCATTTGAATCTTGATGGTTGAATCGGCAATAGTGTGCGCGATTCATTCTTGGCAATTAACCCTTGCAGTTCGGATCAGCAGAGTGCGCAATCATTTTGAGGCATTTGAATCTTGATGGTTGAATCGGCAATAGTGTGCACAATTCATTCTTGGCAACTAACCCTTGCAGTTCGGATCGGCAGAGTGCGCGATCATTTCGAGGCATTTGAATCTTGATGGTTGAATTGGCAACAGTGTGCGTGATTCATTCTTGACAATTAACCCTTGCAGTTCAGATCGGCAGAGCGCACGATCATTCTAGGTACTTGAGTCTTGATACGCAGTCTGGCAATAAGGTGCGCAATAATTTCTGGGCAATTGAATCTGGAAACTTAGATCAAAGAGAGTGTGATCTTTCTAGACAAAACAAGTTTAGTCAGTTTGCCTATTCTACAGTATCATTCATGAATCCTATAGCAGTTAATTCTTTGGGAACTAATTTACTCATTGAATCTTGTTGTGACGTAATTACTATTCTAAGGATTAACTTGAGAGAGTTCAATGTTCAGAGTATATGATTATAAAAAGGCCACGTTATTGAAAATGTCTTGATCTCTCATGTTATTAGAGCATAAAGAATTAAAACAAAGTTCATGAAGACTAATGTGAATGACCTTGCTATTGTGTTCTTAACTCTTGCTTCCACAGGTCTCCTTCCCCGGTATTCCCAACCTAAACCCCATCCCCCTCTTGGCCATTCTTTAACTCTGTGCTATGTTAGCTAGTAGAGTTTGGAGCTGCCAAGAGGTGGACATATTGGGAACAAGCGCAAACCCCGAGGATCCGGCCTCGCTGACATCCTTTAACTCACTGTAACTGTTAAGCAAGGCTGATAAGTACCTTCCCACCCATCATTACACCTCCCTCCCCATTAGTCACCCATGCTACTATGACGTAGCTGCAGCGTGGTTCAATTGAGCAGTACATTAGTGTTGCCTGTGCAATGTGCATCTGCTTCAGTTAATGCAGCATTTACAAAGTTTTCAATGCATTGCAAACTTAAAACAAGGTATGTTTCCCTTCCCTCACAGTGCCTACTCTGTCACCTCCTGGTACTTCAGTCCTTTATTCTTTCCAAATTCTGTCTCAGCCACCCAAATAAATTTAAAATTTCCCTTTTTGGCATGCACCACATTTATGTACAAGTGATTCATATTTCATGACTTCCATAATGGATAAATGCTAGTTAAATTTTAGCATTTCAACATTCATCAACTACAGTGAGGCATGTGTGGGTAAAAAATGTCCCTGTGACTCGTAATCATAACCACATCAAATTCCAATGGCCCTAGGGGAACAGCAATGTACTGCGCCACTCTACTTTTTTAAAAGGTCTTTGCACAGAACACTGTTTATAATTTGTCAATTTATTTTTTCTTACTTGCTGTAGCTATTTCTGGTGGACATCTTTCTTCTACTCACCAGGAAGTAGCAGCCCAGCAGCAAAGGCTGGAGGCCATCATCACTGAATATTAGTGGCTGGTGGCTCTTCAGGAGGAGGACTGCAAGGCCCAGACATCTGCCAATATGCCCGCTGGTCTGAGCTCTTCCAACCGACCGCTAGTGTCTCCAGCCTCCCAACAGCACTGCCAGTGGCACCACCAGGTGGCATCAGCCCTTCCGTGTCCCACCATTGCTGCTATGCTACATCCTGCAACACTTTGCACGCCTAGACCGCTGGGTGGCACACATAAAGGCAACCCTCGATAATCACTGGACACGTGTGAAGAACACCCTCTTTTGACCCTTTTTACATTTTTTGTTTAGGTGAGAGGGACAGTTGTTAAAGAGAGTTGGGACTGTGTTCCTGACTTTATACTTTTTCTTTGGACTTTCACTGGACTTTGGTTGGGGAAGGGGCGATTTGTTTGAGAAGAGTGGTAGGCCTGTTATGGGTGGAAAGGGTGGATTTTCTATTTGTAAATAATAAAAGAGGAATAATTAATTTTACTTCATTTATGCCTCAAATCTTTATTTTACTGTTTTAGTTTGCACTGCTGCCTTTAAGTGTAGCCTGTTTTTTAAAATCTGCTTTAAAAAAGTGTATGTCAGTTAGTTGAACCCCTGCTCTACTGCCCTCTGCAACTATATTGACCACTAGGGGGTGATTGTCATTGCCTATTTTGCCTACAAAAACCTAGCTACACACAAACAACATTTTCTAAATTATAAGTTAATTGCTAACTAAACAGGTTCCTGCTACCTCAGTCACTTTACTGCAGAGTTTTCCCAAAGTGGCATCTTATTTTACGGTGGCAGTAGTAGTAGTAGCGGGCTTGTTCACTAATAGGGAGACACGAGGTGTCACTTCCACCTATGTGAACTCCAACTGTGGGATTAATCAAAGGGTTATCCATCACTGTCTACTAGATTGAAAGAAAGAAACAACATAAATATTAATTGGGGAGCTGAGCTTCACACCATCGTTAATCTGTTGTGGAAGGAAATGAAGGAATGAGTGTGACACAGTTCAGTTAAATACATTGCAACCAGTCCTCCAGCCACAGAGAGATTCAAGATAGTATCTCTCTAAATGTTCTGTCTTCTAGATTTGAAAAATTAAAATGATAAAGGAGTGAAGTTAACCCACCCAATGCTAAAAATTATGATTGCTAAAAGGAAAATGATACTATATTGCTAAATTGGACAGAGCATCTCCATTCTTCTCGGCAGGTTCATCACTCTTGGGGGCCTGGCTGAACCTCTCTGGTGGGTAAGCAGGAGTTTTGAACTTTCACCAAGTTTTGTTTGTGCAGAAGAGGACTGGGAGAAGGCCTGCATACTGAAAAACAGTAACTGCGTTATAGAGTAAAGGAGAAGGACAGAAAGGAGCAAGGTAAGCTTCATGAGGATACAGGAGTGTACCAATAAGACTCAAAGGCAGAGCAGGAAGATAAAAAGGAGTATTTATCTTTATCATGGTTTCTCTTTGAAGTTGATAACTTTCTTCTTCTAGCTGTTGAAGTAGTTCCACCCTGAGTCCTTGCATCCTCCTCCTCCTGAATCTGAGTAACTCCATCCTAGTCCCAAACCGAGCAAGGTAGACCTGTGTAGTGCACTGTTGTTGAAGAACAAATAGGAAAACTTAATTGGAGTATTTTGTGTAGATTTGTGTTTGGTAACTAAAATGACTGACCTAGTCTCTGAAGAACTGGAACAAAGGAGTGGACCCTGCTAAGTTTGAAAGACCAATAACTTTCAGGAAAACATTATCACCCGTAAGCCCCCAAACATTGCAAATCAATTATAAATTTGTTCCCTCATTGTCTTCTACCACAAAGATCATCAACCATCACTCACAATCAATCAATATCTCATCACTCATTGGTGCAGGTTAGCAGTTACCTCTTTCAATCCAAGCACAGTGGTAGATACAAAATTGTATCTCCTCTTTGATGCTAGCAACACATTGGAATTTGGCATTGGCAGTATTTTAATCAATGATCTTCTGGGGAAACTCACCCTGGTAGGTGATGCAAAATAGAAGGATTCGCATATGGCATGTGACGGAAGCAGGCATTGTCTCCAATGTCCTGAAGGGAAAGTGGAGGCTTCTTCACTGCACATTGGCCCAACTCCAATCCGGCCATGTATGTGAGTAAAAAACAGTGGGGCAATGTAAATCCGACACAAACATAATGTTCCTCTAACTATTTCTTTGCAAAGAAAAAAGTTCAATGAGAAATAATTCAAAAGTTCTATGGTGGCACTGGCATACTCAGTCCGGGAAGTTGAATTCATCCTCAGACTCAGATGGTTCACCCAGAAGTTGGTTAGATAACACATTAGATTCTGACTAATCATCCTCCTCCTCTTGTGGTATTTCGGGAATGGCGTAGTCAGGTTTTATAAAAAGTTGGTTCATTTTGATCATGGTCAATCTCTCCACGTTTTGAGGTGAGAGACTCGTCCTTCTCACAGTAACAACTGCACCAGCTGCACTGAACTCATGCTCAGAAGACACACAGGCTACAGGGCAAGCCAGATACAATATTGCCAGTTTCCTGAAGTCTGGCCATTGGTACATCTTTCCATACCAATACACCAATGGGTTTTGATCCACATACACCTCTTTTGGGTCATCCAGATACTCCTGGAACATCCTCTAAAGTGTCATTGGTGTTGCCACTTGCCAACCTCTTTTGCCTTTGCCTCTGCATTGGACTTAAGACCTGCCACAGGAAACCAAACCAATTCTTCTGTTGCTGTTGTTGCTGGTGTTCTTGTTGCTGTTGTTGGCTGGTGTGAAACAAGACTGCCCTCTCTGAAAGTTGAAGGCAGCACCCAAGAACTGCAGAGTGGGGCTCTAAGTTCTAGCTGTTCTTCTTGCACGTCTCTGACTCTCTCAGCATTCCACCCTTTGCAGTTTGAAACATACCCTTCCGAAAAAGGAATGAAAGTGGGAAGAATTGTTTTGTAGTGTGGCTCAAGTAAGGTGGCACATGTGTATTCTTTGGACAAGATCATGTCATTTTACAGCCTGGATTACAATTCAAGCTATTGCTTAAGCTCTCAACCAAGGCATACTCGTCTGTGTTCTCGTTCACACATCTGAGTGTGAACCTTTCAGACACTTTTAGCTGGTCCTGTAGCAGATGCAACAACGAGATAGCTTGGCCCATCGTACTGTCCTCCTTTCTGACTTCCCATGTGAAAACCTCAAAAGGGAGCAGTATCTGTGTCAGGCATTTGACTAGGACCCATTTGTCCTATCCATGGTCATATCTTTCTCAATTACATGCCCTCCTCTTTGAATGACATAGTAATTGATCTGTCTGTACTGCTCAAATAGATGTTGCAACATATAATAGGTTGAGTTCCAACGTGTTGGCACCTACTTTATCAGGTCTGTAACTGGTACTTTATTAGCACGCTATTCATCTGCAACTACTTCCAGGCTTTAAAAGAATGGCTGAAATGAGTGCAGATTTGTCTGCAGGTAGTCAATATGTTGCTAATTATAGCCAGATGTACAACATTTAGTTTTGCAACTCGCAATTCGCGATTCGTTTGCGAATCACAAATTGTGAATCACAAAACAATATGTACAACAATGTTAACCAGACTGTTTGCGATTCCTAAATTGGTCACAAGGGACCTGCCTCATTAATATTCATGAGGCAGGTTTCAATGTGCGACCCATTTGGGAATGTCTGCACTCACTGGTGTGTTGGCCTGCTGGGGTCAGCATACCACCATGTCTGTGGCTCCTATTTAAATAAAGCATTTCTTTTTTTACATGCAATCTGTTTTCCTTAAAGGAAAATGGGATGGATTGCAAAAATACAAATTAAAAGTTTTCTTTTCCTTTTTTCAGAGCAGGCAGAGGTCCATGGGAACTTAAATATTAATGTGTTTTAAGGCTTCTTAACTTGACTAAGCCTGAAAGGATCCATTTTGCAGCATTAATGGAAAATCACTTGTTTATTCTGTCCCTTCTGACCTGAATTCTTTCCCTAGGCTGCTAATGTAATGTTGAATGTCCTATTGTATTGTAGGCAAGATACATGTTTTAGAAGCAACAATGTTATATTATTTGTTTTAGCTGTCGAACAGGACAGGAAATGTGTAGTTTTCATGTGAAAAGTACTGGTTTAGTTTATTGTGTGCAATGAGAAATTATCTCAAGTAACAAAGAATTAAAGAATGTTATATTTTGTTAGAAATTGTTTGATGGCAATGCATTTTTGCTGAGAAGTTTCAGAAAAGTACCAGAATTTGGTGGTGCCAACGTCAGTGACTGGATGCTGAAATTGACGTCCAAAGTGCACCCACCTGAAAGACATATGAATAGGTTGTGCATACTTTTAGTTAGTCGAGAACTTGAAAATTGAGAGTCAGTCCTATGCTTGTCTCGAAGCTGTCCAAAACGTGGTTTGTATCTGCTTTCCTATTCTCTAAGTCCTCTGAGGAGCTTTCTTATCATAGTCTAAATTGCCCTATTCTGTTATGTGGTTCAATATTAACAAGGCCAACTAATTCTGAATTGCTGATCTGTCCTATGTGCAGCCCGTGTTCTGCACTGTTCTGATGCTGCTGTCAGCTTATGTCGGAAAAAGGTGACCGTCCTGTCTTGAACTACCACTGTCTGCTTTCCCATGAGGAGAGGTATAACTAAATGTGGTTTCTTGTTTCCTTTTCAGTTAGTTACTTACACCAGCATATTTTTCCCACACATGCAAGTCCAAATTTGTATTAGTGTTAGGAATAGTCCAGCTTTGAAACCTGACATCTGAAATTGAATGGATCTGCTTATCTATATTATTCTTTTGGAGTATCTAACAGTGTTGATGCTTAGTAGGCTAAATCTTTTCAGACGTTTTGGTCAGTCTATGGTTTTCATGTATGTTTATGACTTAGTTTTGTGCACCGTATGTGTGACATTGATTTTGGGATTGTAATAAAGCTTTGAAACTTTATTCGGTTTGGAATATGATTCAGTGTTTTTTTTTTTTTTATGGTGTTTAATATCGTATATGGTCTAATGGGGTTGTTTTGTGATTGGATGATTCTGACTACTACTCTCTTCACCAAGTACAAAGATTCAATCAACCTTCATAGGTGAGAATAGTGATGGTGTCTCACCTGCGCGCTGGTGGTTGTTGAACCCAGAACAGGAGAGAAGAAATTATTTTCCGGGACCTCAGTAGCGCGCCAACACCACAGATGTTCATATTAGTATGTGTCTCCTCTGTATATATCAAGGATAGTCCTTGCTTTTCCATAGTGGCCAAAGCCTTGACCTTCTCCCACAGGATAGCAATGCCTTCCTCCATCCCCGCTTTACTTTGGAAGTAATGGTTGTTCACTTGTCAATGTTGCACCTTTAGCCATATGCCAGTGCCCGAGGCCATGAACGTAGCTCTGACTGCATGACCCTTCCCAAGTCACCCACATCCAAAATGTCTGTAGCCAAGTGGTGCTTGTTGTATACAAGGCTACATGCTCTTAGGCTACTACAGCAAACACTTCAGAGATGACATAGAATTTATTGGTGTCACAAGAGCTGCCAGCCATTTTGATGCCCCTCACTATAAAAGAAGACATTCCCCATTGTGGCAAATGGGGTTCCTCCTGTGTGGTGTGCCTGGATTTTTTAAAATATTTCTGATCACCAGGTTTTGGATTTTTTACTATTGGTGAGTCTCACTACATATGCTCACCCACAGTGATCACTCAGTAAACTGACTGTGCATGTTTACCACCAGTGTCTGCTTTTTAAGATAAGGCCATTGCAACGCAACTAGGGTGAGGGGCAGTTAGCTGGTTATACATGAACATGTATCCACACATGTGAAACTACCATTGTGCGCAGCCCGGTAACTGCACGTACGTAGCCTGGCACAGTGGGGGCTCAGCAAGGTTAGATATTGACCTGGGGTAGGCCTTATAATGTAAGTTCACACTCATTGGAAAATTCAGTATGGTTTACAGTTTTTGTCTGTAGTGACACTTTATTATGTGTATAGGGGAGAACCCTGCCTGAGAGTGCAGTTTTGTTTCCCTTTTTCCTACAAAGTCCATCAAAATATCACAATAGGGTGAAACAGGTGTGGCAAGATGGATTATGGAAGTCCCAAGCAGATACATGTACACTTATGAGTGTTACAGAATTGTCATATTTCTCTGGCTCAGCTCAGGATCAGAACCCAGGATCAGACCTCAGGCATTTTGTCACTCAATTAATTGCATTTCTGCCAAGTAGAAGGAACAAAGGCCCCCAACACAAAACGTATAGTTAACAGTGCTTCCCTCAACTTCCTGTGGAGGAAGGGTTGGGGAATAAAATCTGTATCTGTTAATTACCTGTCACACTGTAGCAGGGCTTTACAGTCCAGGCCCACAGAGAAAAGGAGGAAGCCTATACAACATGAGCCAACACAGGGGGGGCACCTCTTTCAAGGTTTTTTAGGAACGTCCCTGACATTGATTTCAGTGAGGGAAGGAGCTGAGGCTCCCAGAGGTGATGCGGTCAGTGCCGTCTGGGTGACACCATCTTGAATTGTCCAAGCATGCTTGCAGAAGGGTTGGGAGAGGGGTGGGGAGGTGATTTGGCGCCATATGATGGTCAGAGTTGCCTGGCTTCTAGAACCATCTACCCCCCATTTGAAACTGTTGCACAAGGAAAAGAGAGTCCTTTCTGCTGTTGGACTTTGAATACTGGGACTGGGGCAGCAGGCCATGGACAACTGGCTGGAAGGAGAAACCCCCTAATGCCCTTAATGATTAAAGACTCTGCCCTAGGACCAGTGTGTCTCTCTCTCTAAGGGCCTCTTACACCCCTGAGGATTAGTTGGGGTACATTTCTCAACTTGTGCACCCAGGAGGAGGAGAGAAGAACCAGAGGCAAAGCCCAGGAGGAAAGATGTCATGGGAGCCAGTGGAACCAACTCCATTCAAAGTACACCCCCCCAGGTGGGTGAGGAGGTTTGCTAAAGCTGTTCCTGGTAGCTAGAGCTCACCACTTGGATACAGCGATCCCAAGAACCCCAAATTGTACTCTTCAAGGGCCAGGTTGTGGCCTGTCAAAGAATTTCACCTTTGACCCCCAACAAGAAGATGACTATGTAGTCCTCAATAGATTGTCCTCAACTTACCCCCTGTGTGGGTCTGGGGGATGGTGTAAGGAGTATTTGTGATTTTCTACCCAGGGAGAGGTGATGTGTGAGGCATGCTCCCAGGCTCATTCCTGCCCCTGGGAACCGTTGTATGAAAAACAGGGGGAGCACTGTTGTGCCCCTGCAAATAGGAGAAGAGGGGCCTCGGTCCCCCACCACTGGGCCCCCCAATGATGGAACCTAAGTGCCCCCCCCCCTCAGCTGTGGTGAGCCCAACTCCTGCCTCCTGTACCTGAGCCTAGGGGGAGCAGGCCTCCACCACAAAGAATGCACACTGTTGGACCCACACCAGCAGAGGAGAAGCCCAGCTGGGCAGGAAGCTTGCCAGGGCAGCCTATGTGGGCTCCCCGAGTTGCCTCTAATGAAAAGAGGCATGTGAGGTACAGAGGTAGGATGTGACATCCACACCAAAAATAAAAATAAATAAAATTTAAAAAGGTGGAAAAGCAAAGAGAAGATGCACAGCACAAGGGTGCGCAGCAGCAAAGGAATGCTGTCGCATCTGCTCATTGAATATTCACGCTCCTCATGGAGGGAGCACCCCATAATGCCCTGCGGGGCTAATTTGACTATTGTTCTGCTTCTTGTGGTGGCCCCAAGATAACAGGGCCCCACCAACGTATTTGTAAAGTGTTGTGAAGGGCTGCAAGAGTTGCTGCACCACCCTTCAGAAATAAGGTCCTGACGCTATGTTTCTTGGGTTACCACAATTATGACCCCACTAGGATTTTCATCTACATTTAAGTACTCTCACATTTGGAGATTTTGCTCTATAGCTGAAAATTCAGGGTCCTCTAGGGTCTGGTTCTAGGGCTGTATTGTATATGGCTTGAAGTATATAAAAAAAGTCTCAGGTACAAGTTATGTGTTTATCAGTTCCTTATGTTCCCACTGATTTTGATTTATGACATTTTTAATCTGCTTTATGTATATATTTGTAAATGAATCCATCATAGTTTAAAGTGTGTGTTTAATAAAGGTGCTTTTTCTTTTCTAAAGAAAAAACACTGACTTGACAATCATTTATTGAGCAATATTACTGTGTACCAACAAATGGTGTTTACTAGCCCACACCACCTCCCCTAAGAAGGTCTTTGACTGCTCTGCTTCGCTAACCTGAGAAAGTGAAGCACTATAATTGTGAAGGCCTCACCTTCTTCACAACTAATAACCCAATTTCCTAAACCCATGATCTTGCAGCTAGTTAACAGCAGTAGCAGAGTGAGAGCACACATGAGTTTTCAGAGTTAGTTGTGGGTAGGACCGGGCGGAAAACTTCACTTTGCTCATGGAGTTTTCGGAATTGAGGCACTTTGTGCTATGTGCAGTAGCACAGAGTTCCTGAATTCTGCCCTCTGACATGAAGTTTTTTTCCTATTCCTGTGTGCTAGACTTATTTTTGGTGTGATCTGCTAGAGAGTGTACATGACATTTCACATCCGCTCGCATGGCTTCTGCCCATGACGGCGCTGATATAGTGCTGCTTGCGTGCATGAATGCACCTCAAATAGATTTTCAACTCGAGAAGCACCTAAATCTACCCAAAATAGGAATTCAAGTGGATTTCCTCTCCAAAGGACCATTTTTTAGTGAAAGAAGCCTTTTTTTAACGTTAGTTTTCCAACAGGAAGGAAGTGCCGCAGAGACTTCAACTTCCTGTCCCTGTCTGTAGGAAAGTGCCCCTTTTGTATGGTCAGCCCCCACCTTTTGCCCTAATGCTGATTTATATGACTCTGTTAGTGAACTAGAGGCCTGCTATCCAGGCCCCAGTGCCTGTGCTCTCCCCCTTTATTGTTATGTCGACTTGGTGAGTACCTGATTGGCAATACTTTACCCCCTTATAAGGCCCTTGTAAATTGCACCCAGGGCATAGGTGGTAATGGGGTCCCCAGGGCTGCAGCACAAGCTTGTGCCACCCTGGTTGACCCTCACAATGTACTGATGGGCTGCCTACCATTGCAGACTGACAGAGTGGTGCAAACTGATTGAGTTCGCCTGTACCCTCACCAAGTGTGGCGCAGTCCCATGCACTGCCTTACATACATCAGCTATCCCTAAGGTAGGTCTCTGCAACCCAGGAGGCAGAGTGCATTATAGCTAAGGTGTAGACATATAACCATGAGCTTCTATGTCTCTATAGTGTCCTTTCGGTTAAGGTACATTATAAAGGAAGGCCGGACTTAACCCCCAGGTGACCAGGGCTTCTAGCTCCTTTATGGTACTTGCTAAATATGTCAAGTTTAGCATCAAACAACTTGCCTTCTCCTCCCCAACATGATTTCCATGTTGAGGGATGGCTGGCATGCACCCAGGTGGCACATTAGTGCTTGCCCACCTGTTTGTCATCCTCCTGTGTGCTCTGGCCGAGCAGCCCCTGCTTTTTCCTGTGCTTGCTGCTGCCAAGACAGAGTTCTGACCTCCTGCCAAGCTGCCTGGGTGCTCACAGAGGTGAGAACAAAGGGCTGAGGCGAGCTGGAGGTCACATCTCCTGCCCCTCAGTCGGGCTAATGAATAGGGCCATGAGGGAGGTGAGCTTCAAAGGCTGCACAGCTTCTGATAGCCATCAGCCCTGTCCTCTTGCAAGGAAGTAGTCCTTCCCCTTCCCCAGGCATATTTGCTCATGGTCAGGTCGGAAATTAAGTATGCAGGACTGTGCACACCCCCAGCAGGTTTACCACACATCTAGGGTGAGCACCCCAGTCTGTGCACTAAATTTTTGTCTCTTCCATCTTAGGAGTGATGGAATAGAGGGTTCTGGGTAGCTTAAGGTGACCTGTCCCACTAGATGTGGTCACCTCAGAGCAGATTAGCTGTAGGAGCTAGCTGCCCATTGGTCAGGTGGTCCAGTCTCTTCTGAGAGCTGTAGCCCAGCCTTCCACCAAGTTTGAGACTCCTACCTCACTCCCTCAGACCCTGGCTAATTCCCAAAGGATTCCAGCACCCTTGCCACTGCCAAGGCTTGTTGGTCACCAGCCCAGTCACTAACATTTGTACTGGACACTGCAGGTGCAGGGCACAGTGTGCAACCTGCATACCACACCTACAACCTAGCCCCAACTGAGATTTTACATCTCCTTGTCAGTGACATCCTGACAGTGGTAAAACTACTTTGACATGAGCCCGGTTCATCACCACGGACAGGCAGGACGCCTCTGCAACCAGGCCATACTCTACCTGCCCGAAGTGAACTGACTGGTGTGGCCGGAACCCAGGGCTCGCACTACCTTAACCCTGCAAAGGTTTTCCCGCAGTTCGACCTCCAAGTGGTCGTTTGTCACCAGTGGCATCTCTGCCATTGACTTCAATGCGGGTCCCATTCAGCACCATGGACAGCCAGAACAACTCTACACCCAAACTCCATGGTCCAGGTAAAACTTCCCTGACTGTCTTGGTCTGGTTCCAGGGACTGCACTAACTTAAGGGTTCCATCCAACTCATTCTTTAAGTGCATTTTTCTTTTTTGCTATATATGACATTTCCCCCGTTGACTTCAATGAAACGTTAAATATCATTTCTGCAGTGATTTTCTATTGCTTCTGAAATGAGTGTCTCTAGTTCTCCCGAACTAATACTGTTTGTTTTAGTGTTTAATTTATATAAAAATAATCTCTATTTTTATATGTTTGTGTTGGATTTCATCCAAGTCATTTGAGTCATGTCAGTTACTTACTGTCCATGTTTGTGCTGTGAAATACTTAACACATGTTCCCCTAAGTAAAGCCTGACTGCTCTTTGTCACACTACCAGGACTGAGCTATGGATTTATTAGTGTGAATCCAAGGACCATCTCTACTTGGTGAGGACTAACCTCCACACCACATAATCCTCCACTTTTCTACACTGTCCAGCAGACTCCTCACAGACCTTTGCACATGTCATGGTCACATTTCACTTGGATTTAGTAGTGAAAGGGTCACTGTCTCCTGGATATATACCTTTGCATTTAAGGAGTTTGGTTTTGTGATATCACAGAAGCTAGTTAAAAAACTATTGCATGCGAGTGTTGTTTGTTTGATAGGACATTCACCTGTATTTCTTTGTACTTTTATTTTGATTTTTAAATTTCATTGTGGTGGGTGGCCTGGAGTTTAAGTAGAAGCCCAGTTATTTTTTGCATTTCATTGATTTTTCATCTTTTGTAAAGGAAAATTGTTGCACAGCTCAGTACCTTTTCTCCATGTTTGTTACATTTGCAATATTCATTTATTTTACTATGTGGCCTAAACTTCCAATGGCCCATCTAGCCAGTAGGACCAGTACTAGTCATTGGTGCATGAAAGAAATGTTTTGTCACATATAGTTTTATAACTTCATTTAGGGCAGGAATGGCATTGGATTAAATTACAAATGTTGGCTATTTGCATTTCATTTTCTACTGCAAAAAGTGTACATGCAGGGTAATATTTTATGGCATAAGAGATGTGTGTTGTTGTAAATGTTTTCTAGTTCAGTTAATTTTCGTGTTGTGCATTGCTGAATTGATGTTAGTGTTTTCTTCAGTGTTACCACTTTGCCTCCTTTTTCTGGCCAGTGTGTGTGTGTGTTTTGTCATCGGCCACCATATGTCTTTGCTCTTCATGCTGTGTGACCAGGGGCCATTTTATGTAGTCTATATCCATAGGCCTGAATGTGTTCTTTGTTGTCAATGCCTCCTTGCTCGTTGTTGTTGTTTGACCATGTGACTGGCAATCATTTTGTGCAGCCAGCCAGTGAGTTTTTGCCATAGGCTTGCATGTGTTCTTTGTTCCCCATGCCTCCTTGCTCACTGTTGTTGTTTGACCATGCGGCTGGCGGCTATTTTGTGCATCCAGTCAGTGTGCCTTTGCCATAGGCTTGCATGTATTCACTGTTCTCCATGCCTCTCTGCTCGCTGTTGTTGTTTGACCGTATGGCTGGTGGCCATTTTGTGTATCCAGCCACTGTGCCTTTGCCATAGTCTTGCATGTGTTCTCTGTTCTCTATGGCCCTTGCTCGTGGTTGTTGTTTGACCATGTGGCTGGTGGCAATTTTGTGCATCCGGCCAGTGTGCTTTTGCCATAGGCTTGCATGTGCTCTTTGTTATCAATGCCTCCTTGCTCACTGCTGTTGTTTGACCATGTGGCGTGTGACCATTTTGTGCATCCAGCCAATGTGCCTTAGGCTTGCGTGTGTTTTTTGTTCTTCATGCCTCCTTGCTCGCTGTTGTTATGCGACCATGTAGCTGGCAGCCATGCTGTGCATCCAGATTGTGTGTTTTTGCCATAGGTTTGCATGTGTTCTTTGTTCCCCATGCCTCTTTGCTCACTGTTGTTGTTTGACCATGTGGCTGGTGTTTTTTTCCATAGGCTTACATATGTTCTTTGTTCTCCATGCCTTCTTGTTCGCTGTTGTTGTTTGACCATGTGGCTGGCGGCTTTTTTGTGCATCCTGCCAGTGTGCCTTTGCCATAGGCTTGCATGGATGAATGTGATACCAGTTTAATAGTTTGCTTGGGGATCACTGTGTATACTAAGAATATGATTTTGATGAACAGTGCTTATATTATTGTATTCTTTTTTTGCATTTGCTATTTTGCACCTCCTTGCCTCACAACAATAGATTTCTTTCTTCTGTTCTGCCCATAAAAACATCATCAATTATTGATAATATTTACATATTTTTTTATTTTTGTTTTATTATTAACATTTTTTTATTTTATTTTTTATTTTATTTTTTAAAAATATTTTTAATTTCTTCTTTTTTATTTTATTTTTTACCTTTTATTTTAGATTTTTAACTTTTCATTTGTTTTATTTTTTTGTATTTTTTAAATGGATTGTTTAAATTTTTTGCATTTTGCCTTGATCCATCCGTCCATCCATACACCATAGGTGACAGCTGCGCTGCAGCATTCAGTTTCTTTAGGTATAATTCCATTTCATCCTAGAGCCCTGCCTGCTGTGCACTGCAGACTGATCATCAGCATGATAATTTTTTTTAATGGTTATTCCATTTCCCCATGCACCTCTCTGACTACTATATGTGTTTCCTTCAAAATACATGTAGATAAAGCAAAGAGCTATATATATATATATATATATATATATATATATATATATATATATATATATATGTTGTGTTTCCTGATTTGTAATGACATTTTATAGTATGGTGTTGGTGTGGTTTGACCTTACAATGTTTGGATAAATTGTTATTTATTATATAAGTAAACAACCACACTGATATTGCGTTTTTCTGTACTATTTCAACCTGCAACAATGCCATGTTTCAATAACTACATGTTTTTCTTGCTTGGTTGCTTTTAGGTGCACAAGAGAAGAAGAGACATCACCCAAATGTCTGCCAAACAGGTCTGCACAGTGACTTAAATCCTCCAAACTCTTCTGCTTGTGCAGCTTAGTGCCACTGTCAACTGAGGGCTTTAAGATGGCCCCATAGAAAGTTGCTCCCAAGAAAGTGGTCAGTGAGAAGAAGCTATGTTCCACAAGTGGCCTGCTGATCACAGCCTTTTTTGGGAGACGTGTGCCTGCCACACCAGCCTCTGGGGAGGAACCTGGTAGCAGCACTCCTGCACCAACAGCACCACCCCAACCTAAGCCCAAGATCATATCTGTTAGTGAGGCAGCCACTGCAATCATGGCGAGACCGACAAGCAGTGATGTTGAATTGGATTTGTCCCTTTCGCAAAGTAGTGCCCAATTATTTCAGAAAATGGAGCATAGTGGACAGCAGCCACAGCTAGCAATAGTAGATCTTCCCGAAGTTGGAGCACAACAGGAGGTCGAGCTTCCTGCCAAGTAAGAACCTCCTCTTTTAGAATCATTGAGTCCCAGATCTCTAGCAAGGAAAAGGAAGGGTACTACTCCACTATCTTCTCCAAGCACCACTTCTGCTGACAATGCTAGGGACATGGAGTGGACCTCTGCAGAGTCCTGGTGACGCTAGGAGAGGCAAGCAATAAGAAAAGTTCCTGAAAGCCTTGGAATCATGAAAGGGGATGATGAGGAGGATAACGATGATTAGCCAGTAATTGTGGAAGCTGGCACAGAGGAGTCCAATATTACTATTCAGCCTGCTCTGAGGGATATGACACAGGTAGCACCACCAGATCCCATATTTGTAAAGTCCCAGCTGAGATGCACCAACCCCTACCTCAGTAGAAGTATGCACTGCACAGAGGCAATCAATGACACACCCACCTGCCTCCAGTTCTTCTTCAGGGATTAGCAGTGGTTCACTGAGAATGTACTTCTCCCCAGTTTGGGACTTTTTTTTACAATTAGCAAACAGGAGGCGAACATTGCAATATGCTCCATTTGTAACACAAGTGTTCATCGAGGTAAGCCTGGTTCACATTATGGTACTGGAGGCCAAATGACCCATATGAAAAAACATAATGCAATCCAGTGGAAGGAGTACCTTAAAAAAACTTGCTGAGCGTAGTTGTGGTGGTGAAGGTGATGAGAGATGGAAACATTGGCTACAAGTACAACCATGGTGGGAGATGATGAAGAAGAGAGTGACATCCTCACGCAAAGCAGCCCCATCCCCAGCATGGCACCGGAATCACCCACCTCAGTGACCTCACAATAGCACAAGAAGACTCAGAGTGAGATGGAGATATCAGGGCATACAGTGACCGCCCCATGATGCACATTGAGTCTACCACCACCTATTTCTCGAATGTAGCCTGCTTCAGTGGCCCCAGAAAAGAAGAAAATCCAGGCTACTATTACCAGCATGTCTAGGCGGGGGGGGCTTACAACCGCCAGCACTTAATAGCACATTTGTACAATGGGAAGCTAGCAAAAATGTTAGTGCTGGACTTCCTCCCTTCTTTGTGGAAGGAGTGTGATTCTTAGAATTTCTGGCAGCCACCTGGCTGAAATGGAAGGCTCCAAGTCAGACCTATTTTGCCATAGTTGCTGTTCCAGCGCCTCATCACAATTTTCTTTAATTGGTTGGACAAGCTTTTCAACAAAGTGTTGTCCACACTGTCCACCTGAGGACAGACATGTGGAGACTGATTACATGTGCATCACTGCATACTGGATCTCTTTTGCAGGGCTAAAGCAAAAGCTAGCTATAGGTCTTAGCCCTGAAGAACGTTTTAAGAGCGTTCAGTGGCATGCAATAGTAGCCATGTTTGCAATGGAGAAATCACATACAGCTGCAAACATCTTGTATGAATTTAACAACAAGGTGTGAATGGCTGTGACCCGAAGGTCTCTGAATTGGATTTGTTGCCATGGACAATGGCAGTTATTTATTAGTAACATTTGATCTCTCTCAGGGGTGGGGGCATTGAATCTAATTCCCCATTACTCCTTACTGCGCAGGATGCAGTATATTAAAATCTTAAATCTTAAATTCTCCTGATTGAAAACTGCTAACCAGTGAGAATGCATTTTTTCTTTTCCTGTCCTATTACGAGCATAGTCAAAAACCTAGGGAACTTAATAAACTCTTAGTTATCCCTATGCCCCCAATTGTGGGGGCATCAAAGGCTTTTTTCTATCTATGAGTCTTGCAACATCTTCCAACTCTCAAAGTGTCATACAGAATTACGGTGGTGTATGCCTTTGTATATGTTTATAAATTCATTAACT
Source organism: Pleurodeles waltl (assembly GCF_031143425.1). Lineage (NCBI taxonomy): Eukaryota > Metazoa > Chordata > Amphibia > Caudata > Salamandridae > Pleurodeles > Pleurodeles waltl. The sequence goes on along the minus strand of NC_090444.1, from coordinate 1,144,656,742 downwards.
TCATGAATTTTGAGGCTGCAAAACATTCAAAACACATTCATAATGCTGCAGCAAGAATGATTTTTGGGCTGAGACAATTTGATAATGTCTCAGCCATGATTAAGGAGTTGTACTGGCTTCCAAAAGAGAAAAGTGTTTTCTTAAGAACATGGGGCCAGATGTATAAAACCTATTGAGTTGTTGTAAAACCTACAGGTCGCTAAACCACAGGACTGAATCGCTGTTTGAAATGTACTAAACACATTTTCAGAATTGGTGACAGGTTACAAAGTGGCAAAATGTGTATACAAGGCTATAATGAATTTCTGTTTGGAAGGGGTGCATATAGGGCGTCCCTCATTGATGTTAGGTATTATTGTTTTGCAACTCAAATCCAGTTGCAAAATATTGAAAATTTCCAACTCCCAATGTAGGGTGACAAACCATTTGCAAATGATAAGGACTTTCTCTATGAGATCACATCCCTTTTGTGAATAATAAAAAATGATTGAGGTGTAAGCAGTTGTCTACCGGACCATTGTCTACTCTCAAATAAGCTTTTCAAAAGTGTAAAGCTTTTTTTTAAACACAGGCCCATTTCCTTTAAGGAAAATGAGCTACATAAAAAAATAAATTATTTAGCAATTGGTCACAGACATTGTGATCTACTGACCCCAACAGGTCACAATCCCGGTGATAGTTACTAATTGTAATAAGTTTCATCATGCAACCTACTTCATGAAAATTTATGAGGTTGGTCAGATTGCAACCCAACTGCAAATCAGAATTTTGGGAACAGATCTAATAATACATAGGTTAATTCACAAAGGGCCATATGTACGAACACCTTTTTCTATTGACACAGAATGGGTAAAACCCTTTGCTACATCTGGCCCAAAATTCCACACTTTTCTCAAAAATACTGGTCACAATTTGCAACTACTATTTTGTACTAGTGCTTTGTGCATCTCATATATGGGTCCTTGTGCATCCTGGCTAAATCTGTGAGCCTTAGGTGTCCTTCCCCAAAACTTTTTGTCGTCACACCTCCTATTTTTGCAGAGTTCGTTTTTTGTTGGCCTTAGGATTCTGTGCACTTTACCACTGCTAACCAGTGCACAAGTGCTTGTGCTCTCTCCTTTAAACATTGTAAAATTGGCTTACACCTGATTGACATATTTAATTTACCTATAAGTGTCTTGTAGAGTGGTATGCCATCTACCACATACTCAGGGCCTGTAAATTAAATGCTACCAGTGGGCATGGAGCACTTATTGTGCCGTCCACTTAAGTAACCCCTTAAAACATGTCCCTGGCCTGCCTTTGCAGCATGAATGAAGTTTTAAACTGCCAAGTTGACTTGGCAATATAACCCCCTTGTCAAGCTATAAACTCCTCTAAAGTAGGACCTAGGTATCCCCTAGGGCAGGATGCATTGTAATAAAAAGGTTGGACATGTACTTTTAAGATTCGTCTTTTACTAGTGTGAGGCCTACCTGTCCCAAAGGATAACAAAGGGATGCCTTATTACATTAATTAATTAATAATTTTGCATTAGGAACAGGTAAGCATTTCATGTTTGGTGTCAGTGAAAATGTCATTGAAAATCCTCTTTAATGTTTAAGTTGGATTTTAAGTTACAATTTTGAAAATGCCAATAAACGTTGGCATTTTTCTGCCCTAAACAATTTGGTGCCTGCAGCCTCTTTTGTGTCACATCACAGGGTGTAGTTGGCACTTGGACTTTGTTTATTCCTTCCAGACAGGCACACATTAGAGGGATTAGGTGCCTCATGAATGGGTACTTAACTGGCAGGATGGGGACATAGATGAACACGGCCCCACTTGCAAATTAATAGGCTGTACCTTGCCTTCAAACAAATTACTTGTCAACCCTACATTGTTCATGCAGCCAGACTGGAGACAGGAGAGGGGAGTCAGAAAATTTCAAGCACTTCAGACGGAATCGTGTACAAACGTCACCTACTTCAAAACAGCTACCATGTATAAAAAGGAGAACCTCAGAGCTGCTCTTAAGTTTACTTTCTGGACTGGTGGTAGGACTCTCAGAGGGCTGCCTGCTCCTCTGCTCTGATGTGTAATTACACAAGACTGCTTTGCTGCACCTGGAAGGATTGCTTTGCTGCCTGGAGCATGCCTTGAACCATCAGAGGCCTTCCTGGCAGCTTGAGCCTTACTTCATCACCTGAATCCAGGACTACCAGAATAACTCCAAGTGGTAGTTTGCTGGCATCCTGAATTTGTTTTGCTAAAAACTGCTCTGAGAACTAAGGGAAGACTGGGACCAGCCTGCTCGTCTATCCTCCGAAGACACTATGCCAGATGGCCTAACTTTGTGGTATCTCCCACTATGTTCTTCTTTGTAGCAACAAATCCTGTTCTGTGATACCTATGCAAAAGGATATCGGGCCTCCTGAAACTCTTGACAGCTACAGCCGCCAACTTTGTCCCGTGGAAGATTTCTGACTTACCAAAAAAACAATCCGAACATAGAAATCTTCACTGCAACCTCATCCGGTGGCTCCCCTCTGAAGCCTCCTTCTCGGTCACTGCCTGCAGCCTTGCCCCACTGAACTTTACCTTATCAGAACTTTTTCTTTAAATTTCTTCTAAGTCCAAAGGTAAGCACTGATCGAGCCCAATCCACTGCTTTTCCAGTCTCGCATGACTAGATGTTCACACTTGGTGCTTCAATCTTTTAGGCTCTAGATTTTTTTTAGATTTGTTTTGGTGTCAAATAATTTATTAAAATCTACTCTATTTTTATAAATTGCTGTGTGATTTTTCTTGGGTTAAGTTTTCACTATTACTCTTTTGTGCTCTATAAGTACTTTACACTTTGCCTCTAACTTAAGCCTAACCTCTTTTATGCCAAGCTACCAGAGGTATAAGAGCAGGTTAATTTAAGGCTTTCTGTGGTTTGCCCTGTAAGGGATTGTCGCTGTTGCTTAAGTATGGGTCAACCCCCGTCAATCAGCCAAGTTTCTCACAATTGTTGGAACCAGTGATGGTTTTCCCATTAGGCCTCTGGGGCTACGTCCCTCCTGCTTTGTAATACCAAGAGTGAATAATAATCTTTTATTCACTCTTGGTATAAAATGAAAATGCGGTCTAGCAGCAGCCCTAGACAGCTCTGATAGAGAGAATGTTTGATGTCTAGTGCAGGTGCACAAAGGCGCCCGCACCAGCCATCAGAGATTATCCAGGACTGGTGAAACTCCCAGCACTGTCCTTAGGTTATCTGGCATGTCTTAGTGCATACCAATCTGTGACATGTTGAAGGTTCACAGATTAAGTTAGCCACAGGTGTTGAAGGATTAAGCCCTGGCCACATGTCACTCAGCCACTCACCCCACCCTTTCCCAACTCGTCACAGAGTTGGGAAAGGGTGGGGTAAATGAGCAAAGACTGAAAGCTCGAATCTGCGACTATGCAATTTTGAGGTTTCAGTTTCAAGTGACTAACGCTGACAGGAGCAGCAGGAATCTAAATGGGACCTGCACAGACAGCAAGGTAAGTGAAAAATGATTTTAAATACTGTTTATGTATGTGTGAGAGTGTGTGTCCATGACACAGTGCATGTATATGCAAGCATGTCTGTGTGTCTATGTGCATATGTGTGAGTAAAAGTGAGAGTGTCAGTGAAGGAGTGAGTCAAAGTGAGGACAATGAGTGATAGAAAGAGTGAGTACAACTGAGAATAATTGAGTGATGAAGAATGGCAAGGAGTGTAACTGAATGTTACTGTGTGTGAGACTGAATGAGTGAAGTCTGAGTGAGTCTTATTGAGTTAGAGAATGAGTGAGACAGAGTGAGCCAGTTTGAGAGTGAGGGTGACTGATTGAGTCTGACTGACTGAGAATGATTGTGTCTGCATGAGTTTGAGTCAGAATGAGTGTGAATGAGTGAGTCTGAGTGACTCAGAGTGAATACGAATGAGTATTACTGAGCGATTCATTGAGAATGAGTGAGATTGAGTGCAAATGACTTAGGATGACTGTAAATGTGTTAGACTGAGTCACAGTGAGACTAGTGAGTCAGACTGAGTGAGACTGAGTGGGACAGAGTGTGAATGAGTGAGACTGAGTATGAGTGAGCCATAGTGAAATTGAATCAGAATGAATAGGACTGAGTGAATCAGGCAGGATAAATGAGTTATGAGGACAATCACAGAAATTAGGTAAGCATGAGTGAGACTGAGAGGGAATAAGTTAATCAGAGTAAATCTGAGTGAGACTGAGTGAGTCTGAGTGGCATTGTGTGAGTCAGAATGAGTGAGACTGAGTGGGACTGAGTGAGAATCACTGGAACAGATTGAGTATGAGAGAGTCACAGTGAAATTTAGTGAATCAGAGTGAGAGAGACTGAGTGAATCAGGGAGAACAAGTGAGTCATGGGAAGACTCTGGGAAACTAGGTGAGAATGAGTGACACTAAGTGAGAATGAGTGAGGCAGAGTGAGATTGAGTCAATCAGAATGATTTAGAATAAGTGGGATTGAGTGGGTTCGAGTGAAAATGGGCGAGGCTGCAAGAGTCAATGAAACTGAGTGCGAGTAAGTAGAAGTGACTGATGATTATGTCTGAGTGAGAATAAGTGAGAGATTAACCTGATAGGTGCGGGCGTCGGCCACTGGCCGACGCCCACACACCCTCCCTGGTGCGGGTCACGACCAGTGGCCGACACCAGGAAGGGTATCAATAAATCCTCGGGTGCGTCGCACCCGAGGATTTATTATTTTTTTTAAACCCCCCCCCGGAGACACGGAAGCTTCCGTGTCTCCCCCCGCCCCCCCCACCCGCCCCTTTGTGACGTCAGCGCGCCTCGCGGCGCGCTGACGTTGCAAAGGTGTTTTCCCCATCAAAGCAGGAAGCAGCCTTGCGGCCGCTTCCTGCTTTGATGGGGGAAAACGGCCTTTCTCACGTTCGGGAAGGCCTCGTAAGAAAGGGGAGTGTCTTCTTACGAGGCCTTCCTGAAAGTGTTTCCTGGCCCCCGATCGCAGCACACCTTTTTGAGGTTTGCAAAGGATTCTGGGTAACAGAACCTGGTCCGAGCCCCGCGAGTCACCCCATCTTGGATTCCCCTAGGACTCTAGTTTTCAGAAATGTACAGGTTTGGTAGGTTTCCCTAGGTGCCGGCTGAGCTAGAGGCCAAAATCTACAGGTAGGCACTTTGCAAAAAACAGCTCTGTTTTCTGTGATGTGTCCACGTTGTGTTTTGGGGCATTTCCTGTCGCGTGCGCTAGGCCTACCCACACAAGTGAGGTATCATTTTTATCGGGAGACTTGGGGGGACGCTGCGTGGAAGGAAATTTGAGGCTCCTCTCCGATTCCAGAACTTTCTGTCACCGAAATGTGAGGAAAACTTGTTTTTTTAGCCACTTTTTGAGGTTTGCAAAGGATTCTGGGTAACAGAACCTGGTCAGAGCCCCGCGAGTCACCCCATCTTGGATTCCCCTAGGTCTCTAGTTTTAAAAAATGTACAGGTTTGGTAGGTTTCCCTAGGTGCCGGCTGAGCTAGAGGCCAAAATCTACAGGTAGGCACTTTGCAAAAAACAGCTCTGTTTTCTGTGATGTGTCCACGTTGTGTTTTGGGGCATTTCCTGTCGCGGGCGCTAGGCCTACCCACACAAGTGAGGTATCATTTTTATCGGGAGACTTGGGGGGACGCTGCGTGGAAGGAAATTTGAGGCTCCTCTCCGATTCCAGAACTTTCTGTCACCGAAATGTGAGGAAAACTTGTTTTTTTAGCCACTTTTTGAGGTTTGCAAAGGATTCTGGGTAACAGAACCTGGTCAGAGCCCCGCGAGTCACCCCATCTTGGATTCCCCTAGGTCTCTAGTTTTCAAAAATGTACAGGTTTGGTAGGTTTCCCTAGGTGCTGGCTGAGCTAGAGGCCAAAATCTACAGGTAGGCACTTTGCAAAAAACAGCTCTGTTTTCTGTGATGTGTCCACGTTGTGTTTTGGGGCATTTCCTGTCGCGGGCGCTAGGCCTACCCACACAAGTGAGGTATCATTTTTATCGGGAGACTTGGGGGGACGCTGGGTGGAAGGAAATTTGAGGCTCCTCTCCGATTCCAGAACTTTCTGTCACCGAAATGTGAGGAAAACTTGTTTTTTTAGCCACTTTTTGAGGTTTGCAAAGGATTCTGGGTAACAGAACCTGGTCAGAGCCCCGCGAGTCACCCCATCTTGGATTCCCCTAGGTCTCTAGTTTTCAAAAATGTACAGGTTTGGTAGGTTTCCCTAGGTGCCGGCTGAGCTAGAGGCCAAAATCTACAGGTAGGCACTTTGCAAAAAACAGCTCTGTTTTCTGTGATGTGTCCACGTTGTGTTTTGGGGCATTTCCTGTTGCGGGCGCTAGGCCTACCCACACAAGTGAGGTATCATTTTTATCGGGAGACTTGGGGGGACGCTGGGTGGAAGGAAATTTGAGGCTCCTCTCCGATTCCAGAACTTTCTGTCACCGAAATGTGAGGAAAACTTGTTTTTTTAGCCACTTTTTGAGGTTTGCAAAGGATTCTGGGTAACAGAACCTGGTCAGAGCCCCGCGAGTCACCCCATCTTGGATTCCCCTAGGTCTCTAGTTTTCAAAAATGTACAGGTTTGGTAGGTTTCCCTAGGTGTCGGCTGAGCTAGAGGCCAAAATCTACAGGTAGGCACTTTGCAAAAAACAGCTCTGTTTTCTGTGATGTGTCCACGTTGTGTTTTGGGGCATTTCCTGTCGCGGGCGCTAGGCCTACCCACACAAGTGATGTTTCATTTTTATCGGGAGACTTGGGGGGACGCTGGGTGGAAGGAAATTTGAGGCTCCTCTCAGATTCCAGAACTTTCTGTCACCGAAATGTGAGGAAAACTTGTTTTTTTAGCCACTTTTTGAGGTTTGCAAAGGATTCTGGGTAACAGAACCTGGTCAGAGCCCCGCGAGTCACCCCATCTTGGATTGCCCTTGGTCTCTAGTTTTCAAAAATGTACAGGTTTGGTAGGTTTCCCTATGTGCCGGCTGAGCTAGAGGCCATAATCCACAGGTAGGCACTTTGCAAAAAAACAGCTCTGTATTTTGTGAAAAAATGGGATGTGTCCACGTTGTGTTTTGGGGCATTTCCTGTCGCGGGCGCTAGGCCTACCCACACAAGTGAGGTATCATTTTTTTCGGGAGACTTGGGGGAACATAGAATAGCAAAACAAGTGTTATTGCCCCTTATCTTTCTCTACATTTTTTCCTTCCAAATATAAGAGAGTGTGTAAAAAAGACGTCTATTTGAGAAATGCCCTGCAATTCACATGCTAGTATGGGCACCTCGGAATTCAAAGATGTGCAAATAACCACTGCTCCTCAAAACCTTATCTTGATCCCATTTTGGAAATGCAAAGGTTTTCTTGATACCTCTTTTTCACTCCTCATATTTCAGCAAATGAATTGCTGTATACCCAGTATAGAATGAAAACCAACTGCAGGGTGCACCTCATTTATTGGCTCTGGGTACCTAGGGTTCTTGATGAACCTATAAGCCCTTTATATCCCACCAACCAGAAGAGTCCAGCAGACAAAACGGTATATTGCTTTCAGAAATCTGACATCGCAGGAAAAAGTTACAGAGTAAAACATAAAGAAAAATGGCTGTTGTTTTCAGCTCAATTTCAATATTTTTTTATTTCAGCTGTTATTTTCTGTAGGAAAACCTTGTAGGATCTACACAAATGACCCCTTGCTGAATTCAGAATTTTGTCTAGTTTTCAGAAATGTTTAGCTTTCCGGGATCCAGCATTGGTTTCACACCCATTCCTGTCACTAACTGGAAGGAGGTTGAAAGCACCAAAAATAGTAAAAATGGGGTATGTCCCAGTAAAATGCCAAATTTGTGTTGGAAAATGTGGTTTTCTGATTCAAGTCTGCCCGTTCCTGAAAGGTGGGGAGATAGTGATTTCAGCACCAGAAACCCTTTGTTGATGGCATTTTCAGGGAAAAAACCACAAGCCTTCTTCGGCGGCCCTTTTTTCCAATTTTTTTGGAAAAAACTAAATGTTCACTGTATTTTGGCTATTTTCTTGGTCTCCTCCAGGGTAAACCACAAACTCTGGGTACCATTAGAATCCCTAGGATGTTGGAAAAAAAGGACGCAAATTTGGCGTGGTTAGCTTATGTGGACAAAAAGTTATGAAGCCCTAAGCGCGAACTACCCCAAATAGCCAAAAAAGGGCTCAGCACTGGGGGGGAAAAGGCCCAGCAGCTAAGGGGTTAAGAGTGACTGAAGCAAGTGTGAGCGGACCCTCCAAGTAAGTGAGCCAGTCTCGTTCACTGGAATTCAAGCCAAGGATTACACCCCACCACTTTTAATGTTCACCAGCCACTACTGGTTGGAATATCATTCTCTGTCAAGCTGTAAAAAGACAAGACACCTTTTGTTGCAGATTAATACTTTCAATAGATAGATAGATAGATAGATAGATAGATAGATAGATAGATAGATAGATAGATAGATAGATAGATAGATAGATAGATAGATAGATAGATAGATAATGTTGAATGAGCTGGGCTACAATGCAACTGTGTGACTATACAACAAAGGCAACAGTGAGCAACTTTGGTGAGTCCTGTTTTAAATAAAAGAAAACTAATGCCTGAGTACAGGAAAGGTTCAGCATCGTGAAAAAACATATGAACTGGAAATTACTTTGGAAAGACAGTAGGCAAGAGATGATTCCTATGGGTCACACTGGACTCTATGACCATTGGACTGAGTAAAACAAACAATGTATCTCAAAAATGAAAGATAACTTGTTAAGGTCACTTAATTTCCCTTTTCCCCTTCCCTTTTCCCAGGGCCGACTGGACAATTTTCTCATAGGGCATGCCCCCGGAGGCCTGGAGCCACAGAAGTCCAGTTTTACAGGGCCCACTTTTGGCACCTCTGTCACTCTATGTATCCCTTGTGGTTACGTACAGTTGGAACAAGCAGAGCCAGAAAGGGAGATGATATAAAGAGAGAAACATGCAAGGGAAAGAGAGCAGAACGAAAGAGAGAGAACTGAGAGAGCAGAGATAGTATGAGAAAAGAGAGAGAAAAGAGAAAAAAATGAATGAATCGAATGAGAGATAAAGGGAGGGAAAGGAAGAAAGTGGGTTGGTCTGAACCTGTCTTCTAATGCAGCTTTTCATTTGTAGTCTTTCCATGCCCTTCGCCTGCTTCTCAGTCCACCTCTAGCCCCATTCCCACCCTTTGGGATCTCTTTGCCCTGCTACTTGTTAGGCATCATGGTCCTCTTGTACAACAAAATTTCACAGTCATGGAGGTCAAATCGGAGCCTTTGCAACCCTAAAATGTGATCCCTTCCCCTTTGTGAATGTGGACATTTTTTAAAGAGAAATCAGTGGCTTCCAGGATAACTGCCCACTCTTAAAAATTGGTTGTACATTTTTAAATATTTTTCTAAACGCATCCTGTTTTCGGTTTAGGAAAACCGGCTTTATCTAAATATATATATATATATACATATTGCTTTACATAAAAGGAATCATAAACATGGTGGTCTGCTGACAGCCTGTGACTGTAGCCAATCTTAGTGGACTGTACGTTGCGACCTACATCCTGCCTATTACTATTTTGTCCTACAAATTAACAAAACTCACCATATTAAAGGAAAATACTTTCTAGTTTAAGATTCCTTGGTAAGTTAGTGTGAACTGTAAGAGGGAAATTGGAGAATTGCAGAAAGCACAACATAGCGGTAGCCAAGAAATTAGCTCCATAGTATGAGAAGTTTCAGAAAACATGGAAGAAAAATGATATCTTCCTTAATTACGCTTGAAGGAGATTAAGGAGTTTTCTATATCTAATTTTGAATGAGCTGCTGGTGTCGACTATTCAACTCAACTCCGGCGGGACAAAAACCCGTTTCAATGTGCAGCAACTAACGTAAATTGACTTTATTCCTGCGAGGTCTCTAAATAATGTGGCCAATTATGGAGCACACATATTACAGAAGTGTTTAAAAAAATGGACAATACGCGTATCCCAGTATTATTCTTTTAATCTGGGAAATTCAGAAAAGAGAACTCAGAAATGTAAAATTCAGAAAATCAAAAAAGAGAAAGCTGCATAAGATATATTGAATAGTAGAAGTGAAAGCCTGATGTCATCAATGGGTTTCTATTTGGGATTTTCAGAATTTGGAGAAAGACACCACTAACTGTGTTAGAACAAATACCTCATGTTACACATTAAACGTGCCACAAACCTTTTAACTAAAACAAGTGTTACTCTGTGAGTGGGGGGGGCATGGTCAGGGCGAGAACTCATGCTGAGAATTACCCAGGACACACCTGTACCCTCTTCCCACCCCCGAATATCTCCTCCTCCAAAAAAAGAAAAGAGCTCGCTGATACTGGTGTCAATGTCCTGGGGTATTTTTACAGCCCTTAATGGACGCCGGAAGCTCAAAGCCTCCAAAAACGAGCTGGAAACCCACTTTTTACAGTGGTGTTCAGCTGGTTTTCCCTACCACCATGTCAGATTGGCTCCTCACTGTGGTGACTGTGTGAAGGGAGACAATATTGTGTGTGACATAGCCGCAACATGGCAGTTGGCAGTTTAATGTTATTTGTAGAGCACATAGCTGCCACAGCGACTGGGAATCCCAGCACTAGTCCTAAAAAAGAGAGAGCTGCCAGAAGCGACCTACCGCAGAGTGCTGCAGGAATAACTAGTAAGAGAGCAACTATGTCTTCAGAATTCTCCTGAAGGACCAGTGGTTCTGGACACTCCTAAAAGAGGGAGTTAGTTCAAAAGTGCATGGGCCTTGGCACAGAAAGAAAGTCCTCCAGTTCTGGCTCTTTTAACATTGGGAATACAGGCCAGATGCTGATTGGCTGAACACAGTGGCAGCGAGGAAGATATGGGGACACTAAGGGACATATTTAAAGTTTTTGATGCAAAACTGCACTAACGCAGTTATGCATCAAAAGGTTTAGCACCGGCTTGCGCCATTCCTGAGTACCAGCCGGGCGCCATATTTATGGAATGGTGCAAGCCGGCATAAAGGGTGGGCTAGCATAAAAAAATGACGTTACCCAGGTGGGTATGGGAAAAGGGGGTTTTGCACCAAAAAATGACATTAGGCTGGCTAGAGGCAAAAAAGATGCCTCTAACCAGCCTAGTTTCATTTTCTGATGCAAAATCATCCATACCACATGACTCCTACCTTAGAAAAGACAGGAGTCATGTCCACCACCCCAATGGCCAGCACAGGGGACCACTGTCCCCTGGGCATGGCTATTGTACCCTCTGCTATGCAGGGAGCCCCAAGTTGGGCCCCTGATGTCACTTTAATAAAAAACAGATAATACTTATCTATAATTACCCTACTTACCTGTGATGAGGTCCCCCATTCTCCGGTGTCCCATTGGTGTGGGTGGGCGTGTTCTTGGGGCTTGAGGAGGGCACCTGTGGACCCATTCCATGGTGTTTAGCTATGGAAATGAGTCCACAGGTCCCTAACGCCTGGTCTGACCCAGGCGTTAAATAATACTGCAAAGCAAGCTTTGCACCATTATTTAGCCCCTCCTCCCACCTGTGCGTCATTTTAGCATGGGGGATGAATATGAGGCCATGGGGTTAGCACCATTTTTTAGATGGGAATGCCTACCTTGCATTTTATTTACGCATGGTAGATTCACGCATCTAAAAAATGGTGCACACTCCAATATTTTGACGTTGGACGGGTCTAACGTCAAAATATACATATGGAGTTAGTTTTGTGCAGAACTTGCGTACAAAAATGATGCAAATTTGGTGCAAATGGAGTATAAATATGACTGGAAATTCGACTAGATGTGGGGCCTTGGGAGAAGATCTTATGAGTGGTGCATAAAGTCTTAAAGTGCACACGTTTCTCCGCAGGGAGCCAGTGCAATTTACAAATCCGACCTGAGACAGGACAATGCTTTGGAAGAGAAAACAGCAGAATGAGTTTAAGACCACGCTTAAGTCCCGGACAAGTGCCTACCATTGATTTCACCTGTGCTTCAAAAGTTAAAGTGTTGTCCATTAAAACACCTAGGTTTTTAACCACCAACTTGAGGCGATGAGTGATTCCGAGTGAGGGAGGCCACCAATGACCACTCCAAATGTCACTATCTTTCCCTAGAGGCATAATCTCAGTTTTGCTTGTGTTTGGTTGCAGACAGTTAGCCTCCAGCCATTCTGCAATGGCTACCATTCTCCTCTGGAAGTTAGCCATGTCTCATATGGGGTTATTGGAAAAAGAGAGCACAAGCTGGGTGTCATCTGCGTAGGACACCAGCGCGAGCCCCAGGGATTTCACAACCTGAGCCAAAGGTTGGATGTAGATATTACACAAAGTGAGTATCAGAGAGGAACCCTGGGAAACACCGTGCTTCAAAGTGTGGAGATTAGAGTTGTGGGGGAGGGGGAGATATCCTGAAAGGAGCGGTCAGAAAGATAGGAGGTGAACCAGTCCAAAGCATTCCCGCCTATACCAATCTCCTCAAGACGTTGAAGCAAAGTTTTGTGGTACATAGTGTCAAAAGCTGCACTTAAGTCAAGCAGGATCAGGGCAGAAGACCTGTCTTCATCTAAGTGCTGTGGAGTCGCTCAGTAACTGCAAGTAGCGCCAACTCCATGCTGTGTAATGGTCCAAAACCATTCTGAGAGCTGTCCAGAATCTGGTTATCTTCTAAAAATGTTGCTAAAATAGCACTGACATGAGTCTTTGTGACCTTGGCAAGAAAAGGCAGGAGAGAGAGGTCAGAAATTCTCTGGTTTGGATCACCAAAAGCAGGTTTTTTCAACAGAAGGATAACCTTGCATGCTTCCAGGGACCCAGTACAACGGTAGATGACAAGAAGAGACTAATCATTTCAAGGCAGGGTTTGAGAAGACCATCTTGGAGTTTAATAAATGTGTTGGTTTAAAAGGGTTGGGCGGGTGAGCCTGATTTCACTTTGTTACATAAAGTAAGTCGTTTGTTAGTTGCAACTGGGGGAGAAAGGAGAGCAAGGGTGGGATAGTTTTAGTGTACCGGTCAAGCTTAGTGTCAATAGTGTTAGGGGCAATTTTGGAGTAAATGGCTTATATTTTGCCAATTGAATACTCCACCAGGATCTCGCAGTGGTCATTGGGGGCACCAATAGGGTCTATTGCGAGAACAGGTTTGGTGAGGCTTTTTAGAAGAGAAATAATTACTGTAGCCAGATTATTACTGCACTTTATTTTATGAGCAAAGTACTCAGCCCTAGATTTTCAAATCAACCTGTGACAGAACTTGATAGCTGCTCTATACTGATTTTTTTTAGGATCATAAGGCTTCCTCCAAGAGTGTTCCAGTACCTTACAATGCTTTCTTGCCAAAATCAAAGAATCATTAAACCAAGGGCGACATAATCTTTCCTTCTGCTGACCGGCCTGGCAGGGATAAATGCATCTAAGGCAGAGGTTAGTCAGGAGTGTAGGGTTTTGTTAGCATACTCTGTATTAGTGGCCAACTGAGGGCGGCGTATCTGAAGAAAGTCTTCCAATTTCTGGAAGTTGGGTATATGCCAGTGGCATTTGAGAATAAAATCCCGACCAGTTGTCAATTTCTGACCTTCCAGGCAAATTGACTTAGAGATCAAAAATTTATCTGTCCGTGCCATGGGGAGGGGAGTTGATACCTTCATCGAAGGGAGATTTAAAAAAACTGGATCGAGAGGGTGGCCTGCAGAGTGTGTAGGACCGGGGACTAGTCAATTGACAAGCAGCAAGGTAATCTAAAAAATTGACAATCTGCTTTAAGCGTTGAAGTTGGCTCATTTTTCATGATTAGAGGCTTGCACTTCATATAGTTATGACATTTAATACATAGAGCAGAGCATATTTATCAGATTTGCAAAGTGTAATTTATTTATTACCATAGTTGAGTGTAGAGAGGGTCATGACTCAAGAAAGGTGAAGCATGACGCCCCTCCCCTTCCCTCCACTCTCACTACACTTGCATATTTGGTTTGTGCTGTGGCATTTTTCATGTGAATTTGTTTTAAGACAGGGTGAATAAGTGAAACCAGAATGCAAGGGGTTGCATTTGTGCAATATGGTATTACCACATTGAAGAGGCTTCAAGACTATTCGGGCAGTTGTTTCCCTGTATGGAGTCACTGTATCATGCAATATGTGAAACTGTTTCCCCCCTGTTAAATTAGCTTACTGGCCACATTTATTGACACTTTCATGTTATAAAGATATATATATATATATATATAAATATATATATCTATATACATATATATATATATATATATATATATATATGTATATATATATATATATATATATATATATATATATATATATATATATATATATATATATATATATTCAACTGAGGAAGATAATGTGCAAGTCCTACCAGTATGGACCATCCACATCAGAAACAAATCTGCCATCGAGCTCCTCAATTTGTACATTTTGAAAATATACCACAGAATTTCTATAGGAGCAATACTTTCTAAGAGGACGTGATTACTGAAGACGGATAGGTGAAATACATCATACCCAAGGTTTGCCACTTTTTGTGATGTGAATGTCCAACACAAGTTTGGTGCATTTTGATTTTCTTTACATATCCGTACATGTGAGCAGGAAAGGTTGTTTTGATAGCTACAATCGTTAGCCTTGCAGCTTCCAAATTCAAGTTCGGTACATGTTTTGCCTTTCAGCAGTTGTATGAAGAATTTTGGTGGGCTCTCTCCAACAAAAGATTCCGGGCCAGATGTATCATCACGGCCCTTTGCGAGTCGAAAATAGCGATTTTTAAGAAATCGCTATTTCCGATTCGCAAAGTGCCATGTATCACATTTGCGATTCGGTAATAGCGATTTCTGAAAAATCGCAAATGCTGTTACCGAATCGCAAATTGCAATGCCGGCCCCATTCCCAGCTATGGGCCTGTTGGCCCATATCTGCGAATTTTTTGCATTTCCAAAATTGCGATTTCTGAACCAGAAATCGCAATTTTGGAAATGCAAAAACCCAGGGTGCTCTGCTGCACCCAAAAAATGTTTTGGGGGACATGTAAGGTGAACACATGCCAAAAGGGCATGTGTGTTTTACAT
This sequence comes from Pleurodeles waltl, assembly GCF_031143425.1. Lineage (NCBI taxonomy): Eukaryota > Metazoa > Chordata > Amphibia > Caudata > Salamandridae > Pleurodeles > Pleurodeles waltl. The sequence goes on along the minus strand of NC_090444.1, from coordinate 1,144,641,634 downwards.
GTTCAATTTAAAAATGCATTTTAAATGCATTTTTAAATTTTGCACCAGGTTACCACCTGGTTTCTTTTCATGGTATTTTGCATGTGCAAAATGCCATTCTGCGAAAAATCGCAATTTGCGATTTTTTGCAGCATCTCCTTGCGATGTGGATTTTGCGAATCGGAAATTGCGACTCGCAAAAGCAGGTCGCAACACAAGAAATCACAATTTTGGCGATTTCTTATTTGCGATTCGCACCGTTTGCGAGTGCAAAAATATTTCATACACCTGGCCCTTTTTCTCTTAGCTATAGAAGTGAGTTGCCAGCCTTATGATATGTCAGGGAAAGCCCCTACACCTTGGGCAGCAGTCACTGTAAATTGTCAAGAAGTCTAGCATATTTACTTGAGTATTTGGGGACACAGCTAGGTTTCCGTTGCTATGCGTGAGAGACTAGGTAGAATGCAAATTACATTATTGACCCTGTATTGTTTCCCCTTAATTATATATCCAGCAAATTCATAGAATACCTTGGTCTTTCCACTTGCTATTTATGTGGCAGAAAACAGGCCTGGCAGGAACTGTCTGCTGAAGGCCATTTCGTCCCATTGGCATTTAATTATCGGTCATAATAATATCTGTTTTGCCACATCCATTCAATTTGTCTAATTGGCCCAAAATGGTGGCACTTGTCTTATTTGACTCTAAGAACCCAGTTCATAATTGCCTTTCAAAGCCTCCACTTATTCTGCTACTGCTGAAGGGTCATTTGTAGCAATTATTAACAAGTTACCTCTATAGCCAGCACTATCATTTAGAACAACAATTATTCTTCCCCACAAGTAATCTCACATTCATCATTTTCAGACAAGCTGAATATAATTATTATCTTATGAGCCATAATATGAGAAATTTGAAAATTAGAAAAACCCAACACATTTTATAATACACACAGCCTTACTATTTGGAATATTAAGTCCATCCTCTACTTAAATTTATATCAATATCACCCTCCTAATTATGGTTTTAGCTGACTAATACCTTCCCTCACTACCTTATGCTACCCATGTGTCAACCCTGTATACCTCTAAGTAGCTCACAGGCCTGCAGTCGGGTATCCACTCTCCTGCATTCTCCCCAAGCATCTAGCCTTTGTGACTGCTCCTCACAAATTCTTAGGTCTCTTTACACCTGTCTCACTAATGATTTTCTGTGGACAAGGGAGGGGGAGTTACTGCGCAATTTCTTGAAACTGCAGAGCTCGTTAACAATGCTTTATTTAGAGACACACCCAGAAGGCAAGCAATGATATCAAAATGTGCTTCCTTCTACATAGGTTCCTTGCTCCCTCAAATGGTCAGACAGTGGTGCTCAAAACACATATGTTTCTAAACCTCAGAATGGAAGTTTTCCTATTCTCCGTATTTTTTTAATTTTTGCAAGTGCAGCTAATGTCAGAATGCTTATAATGTGGCGATCTCGCACCCTTTGTTAGCTATCACTGTTCAAAATATTATTGCTCTAGGCCCTGGTCATTTCACCTACATTCTTAAACAATTAGTGCAAGCATGTTTACCATAAGGCCTGATTTGCATGTAACATGCACGTGTCATCAGAAAGAATCCCTGCCACATATGTCAGGAAAACGTGTACATTTATTATACTTGTTATTATTCGCAGTCACAGTCCTGAGTGCATCTAAAGAGACTTCTGGTATAGCTCCTGACCCTTGCATGTTGGCTAAGCGGGGAGCCCTGGATTCAATATGAATACTAAGTAAGGCAGATGCTACTTTACTACTTCTGTCATCTGTACAACCTAAAACAAGAATTGCAGCACCATCTTACTTATGACCTAAAGAACTAGACAGTCTTTTGAAACTGTGAATCTGATCTTGGAAAATAGTAGGGAGTTTTCCAGCCTTTTGCTTTTTGGGATGTACAAAGCCCAAACTGCGATTTGGTAACTTGTTACCGAATCGCAGTTTGGGTTTTGCAATTCGGTATTAGGAAGGGGCGTGTCAGGGCGTCCCTTCTAAATACCGAATCTAAATGATATGTATGAACAATCGCAGTTAACTCCAATTTCAAATTGGTGTTAACCCATTCGCAAAAGGGAAGGGGCCCCACATGGGACCCCTCCCCCTTTGTGAATGCATGAGAAAACATTTTTTCAGAGCATTTTTGTTTTCGAAATGCATTTTGTTTTCCTTTAAGGAAAACGGGCTGCAAAAAAAAAAATACTGCTTTATTTAAAAGCAGTCACAGACATGGTGGTCTGCTGACACCAGCAGGCCACCATCCCTGTGAGTGCTGCCATTCCCAATGGGGTCACAAATTGCGACCTACCTCATGAATATTCATGACGTAGGTCATTTGTGACCACATTGTGAATCACAGACAGTGTCATTGACACTGTTGTACACCAGGTTTTGCGACTCGCAAAATGTGGTTTAGTATTTTAATCACCAGCAAATCAAAATATTTATCTTCTAAAAAGCCTGAGTTACTAAAGGTTTTTCCATGGCTTAAGACAGTTTAAGGGGGCCGTGGTCTGGCCGCGATCTATGATGGCCGCCTAGAAGCCGGGCTCCGTGAGGCGGCGGGCCGCACAGCGGGCGGCGGTGCTGGGGGCGCACCTGAGGCCCCCCGAACACAGCTGACACCCGTGAGAGGGTCGGGACGGAGGGAGGCCGGCACTCGCGGAACAGGAGGCGTGCCCACCCCAAGGACATCGAGCGCAGCGAGGAGGACGAGACTGAGGCCTGCGGCAGGATCTTAAGCCCTGGCCTCAAGTGCAGAGACACCCTGGCGTGGAGAGGCACGTCCCCCGGATGGGACCGCGGGTGAGACGCACCCCTCCATCCACGTTTCTGCAACGACGCTGCCGCGGTCCCCGAAGCCAATGAGCGACCGGGGCCCCTCCCACCCCTCCTTCTTTGCTGATCGGTGCCGGAGAAGGAGAACAGGACCAACCAGTGCCGCGGCCTAAATAAAATGGAGGCCTGTCGTTGGTGCTACATCTTTCGGTGCCTCCCCCCCATGGGGGCGACGGAACGCGGGGGCTCCCCCGACTCCCTTCCCCTGCCGGGCTGGAGACTGGAGGCCCCACCATCGGAGCCCCGAGGACGGCTGCCCCCACCTACTAGCCCTAAACCCAGCACAGGAGGCCCCCGGGGATGGCAGAAGCCCCACGGGGGGCAGAGGCATGAGGACAATGGAGACAGGGCCGATGAGGAGGGGGAGCACAAGGAGGTGGGAGAGGTGAGTGAACGAGGAGAAGGACGAGGGGGAGGAGAAGAAGAGAAGCACAATAGTGCACAGTAGTGCACAGTGAAGGAGGGAAGACAGCGGGGAGTGGAGCAGAGGAGGGAAAGGCAAAAGACAAAAAAACAAAACTACACTGAATGGAAAGAGAGACAAGCAAAAGAGGAAACAAAAAAAAAATAGTAAAAGGAACAATAATACACTAAAAGCAAAAGCGAACAGACATCACTAACCCCAACAAGAGTCGGAACCACTAAGGCACAGAGCGCAAAGAGGTCCAAGAGTTACAACGGACTCAGGTAACAACTCAAAACAGGTGGGGGGCAACGAAAGACAATACTAGTGCCACAGGAACAGCGCAAATAAAACCATAAGAGAGAGAGGGGGGCGATAGACAGAGGGGGAGTGGGAGAGAAGGGAGGACGCCCGGAGATACCCACATCAGTGCCTTCAACCGACCGGGAAGCCAGGCCGGGAAGGCGCACCCCGTCCTCTCCCCCCCCCCCTTTACACATCCTCTGTCTCCACGGATCTACTGACCCCCAAGCCAGCATGGGGCTAGAGAGCAGCAAGAAGCCTCATCCTTTCACGATCCTGACATAGCCCAGTGGGACATCGACCGTCACAGAGTCAGTATCAAGATCCTCCCTCTGCTCACACTTTGAGCCACCTGCTCCCTGAGGTCGCTCTAAGAGGTCAATTAGTACCCGCTTGAATCTACAAACTATCCAGAGCTTTTCCCTCTCCCCACCCCACCACCTTCCCTCCTCTGCTGCCCTCACGTCCTCGCTAGTCGCCCTAACTGAGACACAGACGGGCACCCTCCGGATCCTCGTCAGCACGGGGAAACCTGCAATGCCCAGAGGCAAGACGGCGGGTAAAGGATCGGGCAAGTCAGCCCGCCAACTATTCTTTTCCGAAGCCCTGCGCCAACAGAAACTCTCCCCCACTGCGAACCCTTCCCCTCCCCCGCATGCCATCATGTCAGAAGACGCACAAGGAGTGTCAATGGATCGCATACTGCAAGAGATATCGGCAGTAGGTCGCAAACTGGAAGGTATGGACACTGATATGGTGGCGCTAACAGCGGAGACGAGATCTATACGCCTGGAGATAGCGGGCTTCCAGTCACAAATCTCCGTACTGGACCATCGAGTGGTGGCAGTGGAAAGCCAAGTGGCCTTACAGACTGACAGAGATCAGGAACTTCTCCACCTCCGCAGCAAGTTAACCGACCTAGAGGACAGAAGCTGCAGAAATAACATTTGCTTCCTCGGATATCCTGAAGGCATTGAGGGTACAGACATTCTCTCTTACCTACGGGACACGCTCCCCAAACTAGCCGACACAACATTTGAACCCCCTTTGAATTTCAAAGAGCGCATAGACTTGGTCTCAAAAGACAAAGCGGAAAGGACCGCCCCCGCCCAATCATAGCCTGCTTCCAGCGACACGGGCAGGCCCGCCAACTGTTACAGACATCTAGAACGCAAGGTCTACTCCGGTTAGGCTCCCTCGAAATCTGCCTCTCTGCTGACTTCTCCAAAGAAACAGCAGACCGAAGAAGAGCCTTTCTTTCCCTCCGCCCTCGCCTTCGCCAGTTGGATGTTAATTTGGCCTATTTGAGCCAGCCAGGATGTGGATTACCAACAACGGAGAGCCACAAACCTTCTATGACTCAGAGGACCTGAAAACATTCCTAGAGGGCCTACATGACCTGACACAACCCATGGAATCAGCAGTCCAATCCCCCCAAGACACACAGACCCAAACCCGGGGAGTGGGTCAACCGGAAACTGTTCTGGACACCGATGGAAGATCAACCATAGACCCCCAAGCCAGGGGTAGAGACTTGGAGAGACTAACAAAAAGCTTTGATGACAGGGGCCAAGTACTGCAGGCGGTGGCGATGCACACACAGCTGTCAGACAGAGATAAATCCCGATCTCCTCTGAAACCCTAGGTGCCCGCCATCTGACACCAAGACGGACACTGCTCCCCTATAACTAACTCCTCGATGTCAGGAACCACAGACTGTCATAGAGGCGCTGCAGGAACCTTATGGCGAAGGAGACCAGATGAAGAGAAGAGATGAGTACCCGTTTTCACATACCCCCTTAAGACATTATAACATTGAGAATCATTGCCTCTAGTAGGCCTCGACTGCCTTAGACTGTTTGGATTGTGTGCATGTTTTTTGATTGCTCCCGACCGCTCTTGCTCCCCCCCCTCTTTTCTGGTAACACTAACCTTATCCCACATCACTCATCCCACCTGGAAACACGGCCTAGTATACCCTCTAGGAAACGTGGGAACTGCCACAATACTCCCATACATAACTGGCTTGTCCTAGTTGGGGTGGGGCTCAAAGGTTTCGAGGGTTTCGAACTGGGCTTGGGCTCTGGGTCCTGGCCTGTCAATAGATGCTGTAGGGGGCCCGCGATGGGAGGTGGTGTGGAGCAGAAGAATAGACCACAGATGCTAAGCCCCAGGGTACACTTCTGCCGCAACCCTCCAGAACAACCTAGGGTGTGAGATCCTTGTGATAGCAGCATCTTCCCCTGCCCCTCCTCCCCCCCCCCCTGTATACAGCTAAAATGCGGCCCTTGCCCCCTTTTTCTTCTCTCTCTCTCTCTCTCTCTCTCTCTTGAAAAAACAAAAAACAAAAACAAAACCAATAACAAAAAAAGGGGGGGGGAAATAATCCTTGCACAGACACATTCCCTTTGTTGACCCCCCACCCCCCCTTCGTAGGTGCAACAAACCCCGCCCCTAGATTTATATTGTCATGAGAGCAGCATGTATCCTCAGTGTGGTCCTGCCCCTCGCCCCCTCCACTGCCTGCCCCCTCTCTCTCTCTCTCTCTCCCTCTCCCTTGGGCTACAAACATACCCTCCCCGGGGGGCCTGAGCGCTGCATGGGCGCCGCCCTCCCTGGCGCGGGCCTGCTGGCCGGGCGTCGATGCTCATTCGGCCTAGGTTTTAGACCCGCCGGTTAATGTTTGTGTGTACCGGGACCCAAGTCCCGTTCTCCTTCCTTAATTTTTCTTACTGTAACCTCTCTCCTCCCCACTAACTTGTTAGCTCCTTTTTTTCCCCCCTTTCTTTCAATTCTCCTTATTATTCTGCATATCTGTTACTTCCCCCCTTCTTCTTTTTCCAGCATCCTCCCCACTTTATAGAGCCTACCCCACCCTCCCCGTGCACATACCCCCGGGTAGGTTGATACAGGAAGCAAGGATGCCCAACCCGACTGGATCATCGGTAGTACCTCTTCGGGTCATCTCATGGAATGTAAACGACCTCACCCACTACATCAAAAGGAAAAAAAATCCTATCCTACCTCAATTTCAAACAGACGGACATCGCCCTATTACAAGAGACACATCTAGAGAGTCTCAAATCCGATAAACTGCGGCGTGACTGGGTGGGTACCGTCCTGTTTAGTTGCAATCCACCCTCATCCAGTACGGAGAGTGCCCCAAGAAAATGCGGGGTGGCGATCCTCCTACGCAAAACCCTCCCTTTCACGGTCGTCAGATCGTGTACTGACCCTGAGGGCCGCTACATATTTGCCAAACTGAAGATCGAAGACTCAACACTGTGTGTGGGATCCGTCTATGCACCAACAGGTCCCAAACGCCTCTTTTTCCTACAGCTTAACCGGCTCCTGACCGGGATAGGGGCATCCCGTTATGTTATAGGAGGAGATTGGAACCTAGCTAGAGACGCAGCACTGGACAGAACAGGGCCCCTGGACACAAGCAATAATGCAGATAGAGCCTTACAGACTGACATACTTGCGGATAATGGCCTAGTCGACCACTAGAGGCTGACCCACCCAACGGACAGAGAATTTACCTTCCTCTCGCCGGTGCATGGTACCCAATCCCAGATTGATTACTTCCTTCTATCCCACAATCTGGTGGCCCATAACCTTGAGAACGATCTCCTTGAGGGAGGCCTTTCAGACCACTCTCCACTCACTGTAGCCATCCAGTTAGGCCTGGTATCTCCAGGCCGCAAACCCTGGAGATTAGCGATCCATCGCTACCGATCCCCCCAAGGTAAGTTACCTAGGCACTGTAGATTCAAGTCGAATCATGTGGGCCGCAGCCAAGGCCTCAATATGGGGACAGCTCATGCGGGACGCTGCGATAGCGAACAAAGAAAGAAAAGTGCAGCAAGCGGCACTGGAACTCGACATACGCCGATTAACCAGGCAATACACGATGCACCCCTCCCTCGAAGGCCATCGAAACCTAGAGCGCGCTCAAATGGCCCTTAATGAGCTGTACACCACTCAGGCCGAATAAAAGCGGGACAACTGCTGGCAGCCCAACTCCGCCAAAGAACAGCCGCTTTAGCCATCCCGGCTATTCGCTCCTCCTCCGGGGACATACTGACCCACCCACAGGCAATCGCAAACAAATTCGCCCTGTTCTACAGGCGTCTCTATACGCCGGAAACAACAACCAACCCGGCGCAGACTGCCACCTTCTTAGAGAAGCTTGACCTTCCCTCCCTAACAGACGAGGGCCGTAGCCTACTAGAAGGGGAAATAAGTAGGCAGGAGATAGATAAGGTCATCTCCGACCTTCCTTATCATAAATCACCTGGGGAGGACGGATACCCGGCAGAATTTTACAAATGGGTAGGGAAAGAGGCGATCGATATCTTATGCGAAGCCCTAAATGAAGCCTGCGAAACGCAGACACTAGGGGCCATATCCAATAATGCTACAATAGCTGTCATACCGAAGCCAGGGAGAGATCCCTTACTATGTGGCAGCTATCGACCCATCTCTCTCCTAAACGGGGATATCAATATCCTTGCAAGTGACCTGGCAAACAGGCTACGCAAAGTAATCCCATCCTTAATACACTATACACAGGTGGGGTTTGTGCCGGGCCGCACCTCTAGGAACCACCTACGTACCCTATGTCACACCTTATGGACTACCAGGGACTCACCGGAGACGGCGCTGGCCCTGTCCTTAGACGCCAAAAAGGCGTTTGACCGCATAGAATGGCCCTACCTATTTGCGGCCCTGGAGAGATTTGGTTTGGGCGGCAAATTTATCTCAATGGTGCGACTGCTCTACGACCAGCCCGCAGCCAGAGTCAACTGTGGGGGTTTCCTCTCGGATCCTTTTCCTATCCGGAGGGGCACACGACAGGGATGCCCTCTCTCGCCTCTCCTGTTCTTGCTGGCAATGGAGCCCTTGGCTGCAGCCATTCGGTCCTCCTCCTCCATAACCGGCCTTCCATTACTCGAAGGTACCTCTAAAATATACTTACACGCTGACGACATCCTCTTAACACTCACGGACTTAGAACGATCCATACCGGCCTTGCTAGAGGTAATCGAGGACTTTGCAGCCCTCTCGGTATACCGCATTAATTGGGACAAAAGCGAGGCACTCCCATTATCGCAAGTGACCACAAAGGCAGCACTCCTAGGCTATCCATTCCGCTGGATGCCGAAACGCCTTAAATACCTGGGAGTACTTGTCAATCCAGGCCTGACATACATGGTGGCAGACAATATTGACCCTCTCATTACGCGGACGAAACTGGACTTTGCAAAATGGACCCAGTTGAGCCTCTCCATGTGGTGCAGAGTGCAAGCGGTTAGAATGGTGACGGTGCCCCGCTTCACCTATATCCTGGGTCTTCTTTCCCTCCAAGTGCCCCTCTCCACACTACGAGGCATTGATGCACTAATCAGATCATTTGTGTGGGGCACCATGCGACCACCGCTCTCACCTGCTAAACTTCTAGCCCGACGCTCATACGGGGGCATGGGACTCCCATCGGTGGAGCACTACTCGCTAGCCCTCCAAATGTCCCAACTGTCCTATACACGATCGGACATACCAGACCCTCCCTTGTGGATAGCAGTGGAAAGACGACTTCTGTCTGCGAACGAAGGACTCGGGGACCCTACCGGGAAGACTTCCCATCCACCAACTCGGCGAACCCTATCTTGAAGGGGACCAGGGCGGCCTGGCGAAGGGCCTACCGACTGGTTGGGGTCCACCCCCTTATGCACGCTCAAGCTCCCTTATGGCACAACAGCGGACTCCGAATAGGTGGCGAGGTACTCAATTGGCCGCAGTGGAGGCAGGCAGGTATCCTCACCCTCTCTCAGGTCCTGGAAAATGACGTGCTCAAACCCTTCCCCAAGCTACGGGAGGAGTTCGGCCTCCACCCGAACCAGGAATAGAGATATTTACAACTTAAGCATTGCATCTCCCGGGGAAAATAACTTCCCTCCGGGGTCCCTGCCCTCGCCTATAGTGGCTTACTTGCAGCAATGGGGGCAATACAAGGGAGTGATGTCAGGTCTCTACGATCTAATTATTCGACGACTCTACTCCCAGCCTCTCTCGGACAAACTGCGCTTACAGTGGCAAACCCGACTGCAACAGGACCTAGATTCAGAGGACTGGGAAGCCATTCTAGAGGCATTAGACAGAGGCACCCGGGAGGCACGCCTGAAATTCTGCCTTTTTAAAGTCTTACACGACTGGTATTGGTCCCCAGCGAAATTGCATAGGACAGGACTCCTCCCACAAGCGAACTGCTGGCGATGCCCAGAGACATCTTGTGACTTAAAACATATCCTGATAGACTGTCCAACAGTCCGACCACTTTGGGAGGCTGTGAGCTCCACTCTGGCCGAATCAATGTCACTTCCATCACCACTCACCCCGCCCTCATACTTTTACAAGATACGACCTCCCTACCGGATCTCTCCAGACCACTTAAAAGACTGTTACATACAGCATTAGCCACTGCAAAAGTTTGCATACTCCGCCACTGGTGGTAAGAGACCCCTCCAACCCCGAAGAAGTGGATCACAGCCATGACCCGCACTGCCGCACACGAAAGAATCATCTATAACTTACAAGATCAAGCTCAAATATTCACGCAGGTATGGGCCCCCTTCCTTACAAGGGGACGATAGCACCCCACCCAGAACCACTGCTTCCTTCCTCTCCCCCCTACCCTTCCCCTCACTCACCCTTCCCCTTTCCCCCCTTCCCTACCCTTGCATTTCTCTCTTCCCTTATTCCCTTTCCCCCCTCTCTCCCTTTCTTTCTCTCTTCCTTTTTTCTTCTCTTCCTTTCCTTTTTTTCTCCCTCTTTTCTTTTGTCCTCTTTTCTTTTTTCTCTTTTCCCTCCTTCTCTCACCCTTTCCTTCCTTTTCTTCTGTATCCCCTCCTAAATTCACTAGAAACTACATACCGTCCTTCAGCAACACCATAAGAAGACCTTCGCCACACACCCATATCTTCTCGTCGTGAGAAAGACACCTAGTTTCAGCCTGAATCGGCCACAGTGTAGACTAGAGCCGCAAGCCCCACTACTCATGCTGCAACATCCCCCTCCCCTTGGTAACCTACAACCTTGGGACACATTAATACAGCGACGCCGTGTTCTTCCCAAGATGAAAAACCCTGGCCGAAAGCTCACCAGGCAACCTCTCTCTGACCTGGTCCCAATTCGGACACCGATGCAGCAAGAACCTTACTTTGTGGCCTCAGGGACTCAGGTGACCCTGTGCCCAAAAGCCTTGCTGCTCGACCAGCTAACTTAGCTGATTTCCTCGCCTACTCTTTCTCATCTATTACCTGGGTGATCAATGACACGATTACCTGTCTTCCCGTTTGAATAGTTATAACCCACCCTTTACCCTTATCTCCATTTCTCCTAACCCCACTTTTCCTACTATAAATTAGAATCGAACAGTGCCTCAGGTTTCTTGAAGTATGAACGACAATATTTTAGTGTCTTATACGTTTCTCGATTTTTCTAATTTTCTAATATTTTTGATGTGTAACTATTTCTAAATGCCGGGACCTCGATCCCAACTGACCTTGTACCACACTGTATAATTACCAATAAAAGAATGTAAACATTTTTTTTGTTTAAAATAGTCTGTAGCCTGAAAACATTGATCTGATTTACTGTGGGGTCACCTTGAAGAAAGACTTGCTTAAGATTGTCTTACATTAAAAAAGGAGCAGCCTTTTGACAATTTCTATCCAAGAATGATAGTCTTAAGACTGTTTTCATTTTGTCTTTGCCAAGGAAAGACGGTCTTGATTTCTCCAGGCTTAAGACAGTTATAAGAAGACTTAAGATTGCCTTAAGCTGTTTAAGACCTTCTTTAGGCAGACGAAACCTCTTTGAAAGTGAGATTATTTGTCCTTTGCTTAAATAAGTTCAAGGCTGTCTTAAGTTAGGGAAACCTTAATGAAACCTTATGAAATCAGGATCACTGTAATTGTTTACATCCTGCTGCACCTTCAATCAGAGGAAACAAGGAGGGGATTAAGCTGTTTTTGTTGGTTGTCTGATGTGTTCATGGAATTAAATATCTACACCAATGCCAATTGATATGGCTTTAAATGAATGTTTTATGGTAATGTGAAGCATTACAAGTAAATAGCAAGAGAGTTGATATGTATTTGTGCGGAAGCAAGGAACTGTAGAATAATATTGGGGTAGGTTAAAAGGTCAGGTGACAGCCCCACTGCCTAGTCAGACCTTAAAATCCATGTAGGTTAATGATTGTAGCCCACCCATCTGTTCTACTGCCTGAGAAACCCAACATAAATTATCTAGTTATCTAAGACATTTTAATAGCATTCCAATGTCATGTGTATGCCTCTGAAATTTCAGGTTAAGCCAGCTGTATCAAATAAGCAGAATGATCACAGCTGCTGGAGGGTAGGCACTTTTATTTGTAGAAGTGTATAACTTTTACCCAATCTAAACATGTACTTCTGGCTCACAACATGTGGGAGGGTACAAAGCCCCTCCATAGTGATGCCCACATAATTGTCCAGCAGCAGCTGCACCCTCAAGCCAGACTCTAAAAAGCAGTTCCTCTGTCATGTCGACTTTGCCATGACAGAGTGATCAAAAAACAGAGGAATTTATCTCTATGTAGATGTATTTGACCTGCTTTGGCCGAAATTAAGCAGGAGAAAAGCAAATACCACAAATCTTATTGATATGATACAGGGGAAAAAGAGGATATCCGAATTCACTGCAACACTGTACGTTTTACAAAAAGCCACACATGGGGCCAGATGTAGGTAGTTCCGATTTTGCGAATCGGAAATTGCGAGTCGGTGCGACTCGCAATTTCCGATTCGCAAAATCGGATGCAGGACGGTGTCTCAGACACCGTCTGCGATTCGCTATGGGGTCGCAAAGACCCACCTCATTAATATTAATGAGGTGGGTCGCATTTTGCGACCCCATAACGAGTCCCTGCACTCACAGGGATGGTGGCCTGCTGAAGACAGCAGACCTCCATGTCTGTGACTGTTTTTTTTTTTTTTTTTGCAGCCCGTTTTCCTTAAAAAACGAGTTGCAAAATAAAAAAAATACCGAAACCATTTGGTTTCGTTTTTTCAGATGCTCTGAAAAAACATTTTGGGCAACATTCACAAAGGGGAAGGGGTCCCATGGGACCCCTTCCCTTTTGCGAATGGGTTACCACCAATGTGACACTGGTGGTAACTGCGAATTGCTTTGCGACCGCATTCGCGGTCACAAAGCAATTTAGCATAGCGATGCGAGTCGCAAATAGGAAGGGGACACCCCTTCCTATTTGCGAGTCGCATTCACAATTTGCGAGTCGGTACCGACTCGCAAATTGTGAATGTGCATCGCGATGGGCATTTTGCATGGCGCAAACTGCGATTTTCGCAGTTTGCACCATGCAAAATGCTTGCTACATCTGGCCCATGGCTCCTTTTGAAGAGCATTTATGCATTGATGAAATAATAGTTTAGGTGTAGACGTCACACCTCGATAATGAGTCCTGCATTATTAGTGTGGTTTTTACTGCTTCTAATAAATAGCAAAATGCGTGGGATCATTCTTTATTCAGTGTGATAATGGGTTACAACATGAGGATGTTGGTGTTTTCTTCACCAATATCTGCATTTCCGAGCAATGTCCACACCCTTTTAATGTGGTAACTTTTGACAAGTTTGGCTGGTTGATAAATTCTGACAAATTGCAATTCAGAATGAGTAAAACCCTGCACGTATCATCAAGGACTGAATGTCACTTTTCATTGGTGTCAAAAATAGTGGTTCCTTTAGGTTTCAAGCAAGGAATTTGTGGGATAAATTGGCACATGAGCCCTTTCTAAATTTAGAACGAACGCTGGCTTCCATGAATAAATAATCGCCTGGATTTACCCATCCTGTTGAAGCAAGTTAGGATCTGATTACAAGGGGGTCAAGAGTTGAATACCAGGCCAGGCACATACCGACTCATTGGGGTTTGAAAACGAACAGGTCTGGTAAACACCTCCTATTTTGTGTTCAAACTCAGAAATGGAGTATACCAAGCCTACTGCACCAAATTCTGCCTGTCCCAGTAATTACCAGGCATTTTCCCTAGGTAAATTTCCCCATGTATGACCTGTTGGAGTGCAGAGGTATGTGAAATGTAATAATTAATGGTTCTGGTAAACTTGGAATTAAGATCCCTGTGCAAAGAAGATTTTGCAGATGGATAAGAATTTTAAGGGCCACTTGTGATCTGATTCTTAGTGTAACCATAGCTACCTACTTAAAAATGAAAAAAAACACTGTTACAAAATACTAAGGGCCAGATGTAGCAATGTTTTTGCACGTCGCAAACAGCGTTTGTGAGTCGGTAACCTGGTTATCGACTCGCAAAATGGGACTGCGAGTCGCAATTAGGAAGGGGTGTTCCCCTTCCTAATTGCGAGTCACAGCGCAATGCTACATTGCTTTGTGACCTCGAACGCGGTTGCAAAGCAATCGCAGTTACCACCAGTGTCACACTGGTGATAACCCATTCGCAAAAGGGAAGGGGTCCCCATAGGACCCCTTCCCCTTTGTGAATGGCATGGAAAACATTTTTTCAGAGCAGGCAGTGGTCCTATGGACCACTGCCTGCTCTGAAAAAATGAAACGAAAATGTTTCATCTCGTTTTCCTTTAAGGCCACCATCCCTGTGAGTGCTGCGAGTCTCAAGGGGGTCGCAAATTGCGACCGACCTCATTAATATTAATGAGGTGGGCCTTTGCGACCCCCTTGCTAGTCGCAGATGGTGTCAGGGACTCCATCCTGCATTCAGGAATTACGTACATCTGGCCCTAAATGTGTGAAACCAAATGCAATCTACTTAAGAAATGTTAAGGTTCAAGTAATTACTTACACCAACTTTATAATAAATCTAAAATCTCCCACATTTTCGAAATATTATCTGGATTTGAACGTGGCTCAAGATTATGCATTTAACCAGCTACGGATTAAACGTCCCATTGTTTGGTAAACAGGACGTAGGCTTACTTTCTTTGCTCAATTTTGAATGTACAGGTTTAAGAAAAAGAAAAAGAAACCGTGTCTTGAGTTCCAGAGATTTTTCAAACTTAAGATTTCCACCTTCGCAATATCTCTTGACTACATTTTGGGTTTTTAAGCGCCACTGAGGAATGTAATGCAGTTCTAGCCCTTATGTGTGCCCTTCAGGTGCATACGTAATTCAACTCCCTGAGGTACTGAAGGGCTCATCCTACAGGGGGCTTCTTTCTTCCTCAAGCATTTCAATATTTGTCTGTTAACGGAGTCCCAGGGATCCGTCCCAACATTCTGTGGGGGGATGGGCGGGGGGGGTTTGAGGGCTGGGGAGGGGCATCAGTTCACAGTACTCCACTGATACTTTCACACTTCAAAGAAAAGGAAGTGTGGATCGGAGATCCGGCATCAAGCTTCCCTCAAACAATCTCCATTACTAGCAACCATAAAACCAACAAGGGAAATTCTTGTTACATTTCTTGGGTGTAATCTATGGGCCTGATTGCAAGTAGGCGTGTCAGATGCCATCAATATCGCATCCAAAAAAAATCAGAATGTATTGTGTACGATGACTACTGCTTCTGTTTAGTTTAGGGGGAGAGCAAGAAGATTTTGATTCTCACTGCACCAAGGGCCAGTCAGATGTACAAAGGATTTTTGCATTCGCAAACGGGTTGATTCGCAGACCCTGTTTTGCGATTCAGTAATTTATCACTGAATTGCAAAATGTTTTTGTGAGTCGCTATTAGGAAGGGGCATGCCAAGGGCGTCCCTTCCTAATAGTGAGTTGCACTGATATGTGTGAATGTTTTGCAACAGGAATATGGTTGCAAAACATTTCTGGTTACCACCAACTTGAAGTTGGTGGCAACCATTTGCAAATGGGAAGGGGTCCCCAACTGACCCCTTCTCCTTTGTGAATGCGGACCCAAAACTTTTTTCAGAGCGGGCACTGCCTACTCTGAAAAAATGAAAAGAAAAGTTTTTTTTTTTTTTTTTTTAATACATCCCGTTTTCCTTTAAGGAAATCGGACTGCATTAGAAAAAAAATGCTTTATTTAAAAAGCAGTCACAGACATGGTGGTCTGACCTCTCCAGCAGGCCACCATCCCGGTGGGTGCGGTCATTCCTATTGTGGTTTCCAAATTGCGACCTACCTCATGAATATTGTTGAGGTAGGTCTTTGTGACCCTATTGGAAATTGCTAACAGTGTGCTTAGCACTGTCGTACATTTTGTTTTGCGACTTGCAATTTGCGATTCCCAAACAGATCGCGTATTGTGAGTCGCAAAACAAAAATTCGTACATCGTCCCCTATACTACATTCCAATTTGCGATTTCCTAATAGCGAATTGCAAAGATGTGCTATTAGGGAATCTCAAACCACTTTTTACATACATCTGGCCCTCAATCCTCATGAGCTGGTAATAATCGAGCCTTTCTATTTTTTAAAGTCTGACTGGTTTGACCTGTCTTATGCAAACTTTTTATGTACAGTACTCTCTGTAAGGAAGTCTATGGGCGTACTGAACTAATTTTATTTGAATATCTGGAATCTCCGGTAAACTCCTCACTCTCTAGAAAATACTGTAATGGAACTCGATTTTGCACTGATGTAAATTTATCAAGTTTTATATACCTGTCCTGAATGAATTAAGGATGTGTTTTATTACTTTTTCTATTTATTTATAATTTTTCTTATACATATTTATTGCTAAATGTGTTGTTATTTGATACTTTTATGGCTTGTTGAAAGTCGAATAAAGTCTGTTTGATGATGATGACCTGTCTTATCGCACCTGGTAACTTACTAGATGCAATCATCTTTGCATCACTTGTAATGGGGAACACTTGACAAACGTGTTTTCGCTGGGATCGCAGTTTAGTGGGTCACTTGTTATCAGACCCTAATACTTCTTTATAACAATATGTTTTTTGTACCCTGA
Source organism: Pleurodeles waltl (assembly GCF_031143425.1). Taxonomy (NCBI): domain Eukaryota; kingdom Metazoa; phylum Chordata; class Amphibia; order Caudata; family Salamandridae; genus Pleurodeles; species Pleurodeles waltl. The sequence goes on along the minus strand of NC_090444.1, from coordinate 1,144,625,083 downwards.
AGGTCTAAATGATGAAAGTGTATGGAAGATTCAATCAAGGTACTTACATCCTATCACTTTCATAAAACATTCAGCAAAACATTCCGTTTAGTCTCATGGATGACAAGTTGGACGTCCCCTTTAAAAATGTAGATTTTCACTTTCCGCGCCATACTCAATCCTCGGACCCTCGTGAATGAGTCGCCTATTGCTTGATATAACTCACTTCAAAAAGGATCTATTTTAAAGCTGAACTGAACCATGGCCTGCGTATACGAGACACATAAGGGTGCCTAAGTGGCACATGCCTCTGCTTCACATCCACACTGATCCCGGGGTCTTTTCTTGAAACGCCTCCGCATTCTCTGAGGTTAACATACCCTATCCACACCTGCGCGCGGATTAGGTTACCTGTGATGGCCGCCGCTTTCTGTGCTTCAGCTCGGTGTCAAAAGGGAGCGTCAAGACAATGTCACTTGACATACATTCCATTGCTAAGTAAATAACTCAGAGACAAATGCAGAGCCAGCGTGAGCTAGCCTTTTGAAGAGAAAGAGCGCTCAAGCGTTTTAATGGAGAGGAAAGCGGTGTCATTTAAAATCCTCTGCATCATTTATGCATACCTTATTGCACCTGGATTGCTGGTGAAGCTAATACATACAGTATATCTCGGCTTTATGAAAGGGGTATTCCAATTTAGCTCTCATTGAAAATGAATGGTACTGTGCGCTATGGACCATACATGCTCAGGGCACTGGAATCATGCGGATCTGCGGCCATTGAGTTTTCTGCATATTTATGGATTTGCCACAGAATCCATGATAAGATGTGTCATTTTCAGGTTTTACCAAAAAAATGTTTCTGTCTCAAACGGATCAACATTTACTAAAACCGAGGCAACGCGTAAGGCTTGTTGCAAAAGCTGTCTGGTCACCTTTTCGTTGTAGATTGTTGTATTTGAGCGTTAAAGTGTTACTAATGAGGTGGAATCTTACCCAGATAGTGTTAACATGTAAAAAAAAGACAAAATAATGCAATAATATTGTCACAGAATGTGCGTCATTACGCTGAATATTTTCCTTTCTCTTGCCGCATAATTTATTCACTTCCACCACAAAATGTGATCCTTCTCTGTTGCATAATTCCTGTGGCACTGACGATTCAACAAATGACTACTATACCCATTGTACCTTTCTCCATGTAATCAGAGGTTCATCAGGGGTTTTCTGCAGCTTCCTCTGGTGGGGTAGAGGGGGGACTTGTTGGTGCTGTGATTCTTACAATTCACTGTCTTACAATCATTAATGTAAGCCACTCATATACACTGAATGGGACTTACCTGTACAACCTGCTGACTATGGTTCCCTCCTCAGTTCCTTTCCGGTGCTGTTGTCAGCTTGTTGGAGCCATGGCTGGGAGACAACCTGATCCAGTGCATTCCTCTCAGCTTGTGGGGCGCCCGGGCATCAGACCAGATCAATGACACAATATAATGATAAACAATATCGTTGACAAAAATGTTGTGTCAAAAACATGATTCACCATTACATTGTGTTCCTACTGTATACTAATAATGGTAAATACCAAACTATAGGTAAAAAAAATAGCGTGGACAATAATATGGTCGAAAAAGATATGAAAATAGCAGCTTTTTTATATAAATAAAGTCTAAAGTAGTAAAGGTTAAATTAGTTAATATATGCATTTAATATAATGTAAACCAAATACATTTCACTAATATTTAAAACTATATGTAAATATATACGTATACACATATATATGTGTTCATATGTATACATATATACTTATATATATATAGTAACATAATTAATACAAATATTTTACATTATAATACCTTTAAATATTTTAGATGTATTGATATATAAACATATACATTATATATTTTTTTTTTTCAAAATACAAAATAGGTACACACAAAACAAAAATATAAACAAATTAATAACAAAATATATGAATTAATTTAGAAATTTAAGCAATAAATAAAATATAAAAAAAAATAACAACCCAAAAAGCACATTTACTAAAAATACATTATAATAAATGTAAAAACAATAACAAATAATATAAATATTAAAAAATAATAACTGTAAACATAAAAACAAATAATATAAATATACAAACCAAACATATCACTATAACATCTATTTTACCACCATAAGGAAACATATTGCAGTTTAAGTATGTAAACTGTACTGTTTCCGCTCCATTTGTACAACAATAGGGAAAGTGTTGAACATCCTAGGGGTTAGAGTTACTATTCCTACTCCAGTCAGTGCAACAGTAGGGAAATGTTAGACTTTGTAGGCTTTGTATATTAAATAAGAGTACATACAAAATCTATTTAAAAAAAAAATCACTAAAAAAGAAAAATACACTTACATGCAATAATATGAGCTTCACTAAGTATAAAAAACTCAATAATACATCATCACTTATCCAGTGAATTCAAAATAATAAATACACAAATAATGAAGTTTAAATTAAAAATGTAATCTCAGAAACAAATACCTACAAACACCATTACATATGTTTCTTAAAAACATAATACATCTAAAATCAAAATACATGATTAATTTCCAATTAATAGATTGCATAACTATATAAATGTATAATACAATATAACATATTTTTCTTTTCTCACCAACCTATCTTACCTCAACAAATAACAGTATCAAAAATCTCGTTTAATAGAATTGTTGTAAAAAATGCATATTAAAACAAATGAAACATTACAACAATTCCACATTAATTAATAAATTAGGTAATATTCATAAGTAATAGTCAAATGAAAATAAAAATATGTTTTACAAAAAAAGAACATTGCATTAAAAAACCTTTAATTGAATTCAATTACACACCATAATCTCCTACAAACCTAGCAACTCAGAACTAAAATATAACTTAAATAAATCAGTATAAATTATTTACATAATTAACAATCAATTAAATAAATAGTCAACAATATAAAACTAATAATATAGAATTTATATTTTTTTAAATTATTAATATTCCCACCAAGTACCCCTGCAAACCCAACACCCCACTTCTAATGTATAAGTTAATTAAATAGGTAATAAACAATTTACATAATTAGCATTAAACTATATTGTTTATTACCGATTAACAATTAATTACCAATATATTTAAATTTTTCTATAACTTAAGTAACATTCCATCCTATACCCCTACAAACCCAACAACCTGCAGCTGAAATATAACTTATTATAACTATTAATAATGATTTAACTTACTTAAAAAAATAATTTGAATTTTAAATTTAAAACCTAATATAACACTAACACACTTTGAAATTAATAATCAATTTAAAAAAACAAATTAGCAATACAAAGTAAATCAACAACAAATGTAACATATCTATATACTTAAATAACTTCATATCTCCCTGCAAAGCCAACATCCCACTGTAGCAATATAAATCACTACTAACATTACATAAAAAATAAATCACTTGAAATACAAACAATATTTTTAAAACTTAATACCATTACACAACAATCCTAACACTTAAACTTATTATAATAGCTAAAGCCTATTGAAATAATCAAAAAAACATTGTTTACAACTATATTATTAAAAAAAGATATAGAAAACAACATTCTGACAAACAATATTGCTTAACAAAAAAGTGATATTCTTGACAACAATATTCTATACCACAATATTTGTGCATTACAATATTTTTTTCTGATGTTTTTGAGTTCCGACATTTCAAACTTAATATTTTGTCCAAACACCCATCAGACCGATGGGTAGAGAGCAGGAATGTAACATGGCTGAGCTCTTGTGGATGTGGTGGTGGTTTATATTGGTGTCCTGGGCCTCCAGTGCAGCACTGCTAGCCTACACAAAGACATTGAAGGGTGATGTGGTGCCAACTGGGCTGCTGTGCTCTGAAAACGTGGAGGACTGCAGTGCCTCCACCACTCTAACCAAGAGAAGCAGCTCTTAACCCAACGTGTAGATGGGTGCCTGAGACAATACTTGAGGACTGAGGAGGTAACAGGTATGATGAAAAGGTACGCTCCTGATCTCCATGAAGCAGTCCAGCCCCCTTTGCCTTTGGAGCCATATTACTGCTGCTGCTGTAATGGTAGCCTGCTAGAGAGTGAGACCATGAACACTGAAAGGCTGACTGTGCTGGTGGAGTTTGCATGGCCCAATTTAAAAACAGATTGTTTGATTGGCATCTTCCCACTCTCTTGTCCCTTTTATTTTGTGTGGCATGGGTGAGGCAGTGAATTGTTTCTCATCCTATGCATAGACTTTTCTTGGGTTTAGTAGGTGGGCTTAGGAGGAGTTCTCTTGTAAGTAGCCAGTGTAATGTGTCTGAATTGCTATAGAGATAACTAGTCCGGATTCCCCATTTCCCCTCTGATCTACCATGGTGGAGTTTCCAGCAGAGGAAGGCTGCCCCAAGACAGTGGAAGCGTATTCTGCTTTTGAGGTCTGTTGGCCTTACATAGTAACATAAGGCATGTGCTTATTTCTAACCCTCTTCAAGGACCCTGCCACAGTATCTCAGGGTGCATGCCAGAAGTGGGCAATATGCATAACCAGGCCAAACTGAACAGGTTTTTGATTGTGACACAATGGCTGAGAGACCCAACGCTTACTGACCATCCAGTTGAGCCCTTGGTTACAGTCACCACCATCTAGGCGATTCTAAGGACCATACATGACACATGTTAGGGCACAGAGGGGAAGAGATAAATTGGCATGTTCCAAAAGGACTTTCGATATGTAGTGGAAAGTTTACTGAGGATGAAGGAAAGGTCACTGAGTTGGAAGACACAACTACCTGCCCATGGAGGAAACAGAAGGCACCTACCCCAACAGCTTTAGTCACCTTACTGCCTGATTGAATGAGCCCAAGATATCCTACATCAAATATTCAAATACCAAATGCTACTAAAGACAGCACACCACTTGGGCCAAGTCTTGTTTAGATTAATGCTCACCCTGATTTTTAGGGCCTATTTGATGCAAAAGCTGTACAAATACTTGAAAGAGGTGCAAAAGATATTACACATGATGTATGTTAATTACATGCTCCACCATTCATTCAATCTCAAAGTTCTTTTTAGACATAATGCATATTTTTTATCACAACAAAGTTTAATTGATTAAGAGTAGAGACTTATGGCCCTGTTACGACTTTGGGGGTCCCAGAACCGCCATGTTGGTGGTGGCGGTCACAACATCAAGAGGTGGGTGGAGAAGACCACCAAATTATGACTAAGGCGGTATTCCCAACAGAATATAGCTAAAGCACTGCCAACACCACCACTGCAGTCATGTCGTCAGGGAGGATGGAAAGCACCTGTAGGCTGGTGGAGACCATGTTCCCACTGGAAAGAGTACGAGGCTGTACACAGCCAAGGTTTCCGCCACGGTCGCACCACCACAGAAAGCTAGGTGGAACTGAACCCTTTAAAAGGAGACACTCAATTTCAGGATGCCACACTCGTCCAGAGCCGCCATGGAACCAGATCTAGACGTCATCCCGCTGCTCCTGCTTGCCCAAAGACTGCAGAATCTTTAAAGACAACAGCAACAGTAAGTACACACATCTACCTGTTACTGTTATATATTTTAAATTTTTGTACACTTACACAACATACCATTGGGAAGGAGGTCCGAGGGCGACACTCACACGCAACTGTACACTGACACACACTCACACACACTATGGCACCACACGCACATGTCAAAAACACTGCCCAAAGACACGTCACACATACAACACAAGGTACAACCAATAGGGAATAAACACACACAATTACACATCCATACAGCTTACTGATCAACATACACATCACACACACAGCACATTGTATCCATCACGCCATGCACAAAACTCGCACACGCACACAGTCAAAGCACACAAAGCCTCACAACACAGCAACAAACACATGTCAACACAAACACCACACAATATCATCACAACAACATGTCTGCTGCATACACATGCCCATCATACAACACACACCCTATCGTTGGGGACAAAAGTACTACACATATCCACATATATTGGTCATACAATATAGGGAGACCAAGCACTACACACATACAAATACTAACACACAACCAATGTTAGCCAGGAACAACTAGGAACAAATGCAGGACAAAGATGTAACCAGAAAACCAACAACTGGTTGGTTTGAATATATATATTTTTAACTTAAGTAAAAACTCAAAGGCGATGGGCCAGTACAAACATTGTGTAGAGTGCACCAAAGGCTTATATTATGTCCCCCGAACTTGACTCCTGACTGCCATGTAACCTCCACAGGTAAGGGCATCAATGGGGGCTTGCAGGCGCCTCAGGGATGATCTGGGGTGGGTGGAGGAAGGGGGTTTGGGCTTAGGCTTTGGGGAGGGTTGGGTCTTCTTGGGAGGGGTAGACTTCTTGGCGGGGGAGAGTCATGGGCACCGACGGGGGGTGTGGGAGGCCTTGGAGGTGGAAGGGACGGACTTTGGGAAGCAAACAGAACATTTAGGGGTTTCACAGGGGAATAGTAGAGAAAAGGGTAAACTCAGAGAGAAAAGATTTCTTAGACACACAGAGACATTCATAGTAAAAGGGTTTGGATGCAAAGGTAGAGGGAGTAGTTGTCTGAAGTGTTGGTGTGCATATCTTGGGTGTATGTTTGTGGGAGGTATGCTTTTGGGTGGTGGGTGTCTGTTGGGTGGGTGAGTGAGGGGGTTTATGTGTCTTAGGCTGAGGGAGGCTGTAGGTGCTGGGAGATGCTGTGGTGGATGGGTGGGTGTCTGTTGGGGTGTTGACTGCAGGTATGGTGGATGTGCTGCATGTGGGAGTGTCCATGGTTATGGTGTATACGGGTGTGGTGGATGTCTGAGGGTCTGCTGTGGTGCTGTCTGTGGGTAGGATAGGTGAGGGGGCTGGATCTGTGAATGGTGGTGTGGTGTCTGCAGGTGTGTCAGGTTTGCTGTCTGTGATGCGGGGGGTGGTGGGGTTGTCAGGTCAGGTTGTGACTGTTGCTGTGTGTGGGGGTGTATGTTGCTTGTGTGCATGCCAGTGGTATGTCTTGTGGTACTTGTGTTTGACTAAGCTAACCTTGGATGATAATGTGGATGCATGCCTGTCTGTGTACTTTGACTGGATTTGGGAAGATGGGTTTGGGATTGGGAAGAGAAAAGGGGAGGGGGGCTGGAGACAAAGAGTGACTGGCTGCCATCAGTGAGGAGGCCAGAGCCTGAAATGATCTGTGTAGGCCAGCCAGTGCACCATGAATGCCCTCCAGGAATGCATTACTCTGCTTTATCTGAGTTGACAGTCCCTGGATGGTATTAACAATGGTCGACTGACCCACAGAGATCGACCTCAGGAGGTCAATAGCCTTCTCACTGAGGGCAGCAGGGCCAACAGGGGCTGTGGCAGAGGTGCCTGCAGCAAAGGAGACGCCCACTCTCTTGGGTGAGCAGGCATGGCCAACAGGATGGGGAGCTACAGGGAGGGCAGGGGTAGAAAGGTGGGTGGCAGACAGAGATGGTACTGTGGTGGTCCCAGGTGGGTCCGCCACCGCCAGGGAGTGTCCACTGGAGGAGGATTCCGAAAATGATGACGTGAATCTTATCTCCCCGGTGACATTCCCCTTCCAATCCGGGCCACTGGTTCCCTCGCAGTCGGTGGTATCATGCCTTGGGGTCTGGTGGCCAGCAGCTTCCCCACTCAGCTGTGCCATGTCTCCTTGCTGGAAAACAGAGAGAGAGGTAGGATCATCACATTCTTTTCATACATTTATATCACACTATGCACATCACTAACATTACATCTAGATGCACTACACCCCCAGGTAGAGCCAGGTTAGTGCCAACATCACGTCACAACAACATTCAAGCCACACCCTCATGACAACTATGTCACACACCACATAAGCCACCTATCCCACACAAACAATATCATCCTATCTATATAGCTGTCACACTAACTATTCCATCACAAGCTGACTTGGCATCATGAATTTAGGACCTCTCCAAATCAGCATTGTAAAAGACCAACCACGCTATGGGAAATTGTGGCAACAGTGACCTCCACATAACACTGACACCAAATCTACATATTCTCATAACATGACCTGATGTCATGTTTCAGGAAAGGAAGCTCATCAAATGCTATACACAAGACATCATGTTGCATACAAAAACATGTCATGTCACAGTGTTTACAACCTTCACAAATGAAAAATGCTCACATGCACCTACCCTATTTAGCACATCCAAATTTGGAGTATGATAGAGTCTTATTCCATATCACCAACACATGGACCAATAGTGTTGCAGAACAAAATTAAACAGACTTTGTGGACCTACTCGTCTTAGTCATTCACCATCTTAAAAATAAGTAATGTGCACTTATCGGGCCCTGTTTAGCACACAGGAATTACCCACAGACAACCACAGGTAGCATATCTACACCTTCAATACAATGGACACTTGTCATGTGCATGAAGGCCACATCCAGTTTAACTCTTCGTGATGAGTGGCAACATCAGTAGTCCATTATTTAAGTGGCAATATCACCATCCACACTTCAGGCATGAGTAATCTTACATCCTTATAGGAAATCCCCAATGCCATAAACCACTTCTGAGGGTACCATGATAGAGACATACACGTTGAGACAAGACAAGTGACTGACTACACATACCATTCCACCAACATGTGAATGTGAACTTCCATTCCTCCAACACAATCAAGTCAGTGCACACAACTGGTGTCCATACAAAAAGCCTTTAAAACATATCCACAATAGCAAGAGTAAGTATGTCTAAATTACATCACAGTGTTGACATGTGGCAGAACCTAACATTGTACACATGATGTTGGCAAAAACAAGTGTCCAATGTACCTATTATTAAGATGTACTGGCCTATTTAGCATTCCCACAAGACATTGGATAAGATATTTGCTGTGTTCCCACTTACCATCCATAGGACATGTACATGGTACGAATAATCTGTAGTCCTTATATCAATGACATGGGTTATACTAGGAGTCTAGTAATAGCACAATGGTTTCAAATGTGTAGGATGTCCATTCTGATGTCACATTACAGGTGCCAATATGTAGTCCTCACTTAATAATTGGGACACCTCCTAACAGCTCTGAGTAAGTGTAGCAAGTATGGCATGTGAAACGTCAGTTTGAGATTACAGCTTCACATTGTGTTGACAATCATTTGAAACCTCTGGAATAATAGGACTATTTTTACCTTGTCAGACTCTATGTTGCATGTAGAGATGGATCAAGGGGCATTGGAATGGACAGAGGGCAAAGACCAGGACTACTTACCATCAGGCTATTGGGAGTATGGCTCCGTAGGTGGCAAGAATCAACCAGCCGGGTATATAAAGCAGTATAGTGGTACTGTTAGACCTGGAATCATTGGTGTGGCCTCTCCTAACATTTTGCCTCTGCTTCCCAGGTTGTTGCTGTGTGCTGGACTCTGTTTTTCTGTTTTTGTTACTCCGGGAACTTTACCACTGCTGACCAGTGCTAAAGTGCAAATGCTCCCTATGTGAAATTATAAGTGTAAATGGCTTTTCTATAATTGACATATTTAGTTTTCTAGTAAGTACCTAGTAAACTGCACTAGGGGTGCCTAGGGCCTGTAAATCAAATGCTACTAGTGGGCCTCGAGCACTGATTGTGCCACCCACACGAGTAGCCCTTTAAAGATGGCTCAGACCTGCCACTGCAGTGTCTGTGTGTATTTCCGGTCCAAACCTTCCCTTTTTGTACATGTAAGACACTCCTAAGGTAGGCCCTAGGTAGCCCCAGGAGCAGGGTGCAGTGTATGTTAAAGATGGGATATACACTGGTGTGTTTTGAATGTCCTAAAAGTGAAATACTGCAAAATGCAGTCTTCACTTTTGCAAGGCCTATCTCTCCCATAGGTTAAAAAGGGGGCTGCCTTTAAATAGTCTTTAAAGTGCAGTTTCCCTTCGAGAGCAGATAGAATTCTGGAGTTTGAGGTATCTGAACTCATAATTTAAAAATACATCCTTTAGTGAAATTGGTTTTTAGATTGTTAGCTTGAAAATGGCACTTTTAGTAAGTCGGCATTTTCTTGATTTGACCATTCTGTGACTCTGTCTGTTTCCCTGTCTGGGTCAGACTGACAGTTGGGCTGTTTACACATCTCCTCTAGACAGTGACACAAAGGGAGCTGCTGGGGTGTAGTCTGCATATCCTGATGAGCCATCTGGGCAACTTCAAAGGCAGAAAGGGGTATAAGTATTGGACCCAAAACACCAGACTTTAGATTACTTCACGATCACTTCAAGGATTCAAGAGGAACCTCTGCCAGGAGAAGAGCTGAAGGAGAAGTGCTGCCCCTTTCTGTGACTGTGCTTTGTTGGGCGATCCTGCAGTTGCTGCTTCTGCCCAAGAAAGGGGACAAAGACAGGCATTTGTGGTATATTCCTGCTTGGGAAGGTATCTTGGACTGAGCTTGCCTCCTGTTCTGAAGTCTCAGGGCCATCAAAGACTACCTCTGTCATCACCTGGACTCTCTGCTGAGACTCCTGCCCTGCCAAGTGGTGCCTAGTCCAGTCCCTGGGCGCTTGAAAGGGGAAGCTGTTGGAAAACCATGAAAAACCAAACGCGCTGACTTCAGACAACCTCGGACTGACACCACTGTCGGATTCTGTGCCGCCGCCTGCAAATGAAGCCGTGGTCCTCTCTGCAGTGTGAGGATCCTGCAGGCTTGACTTTGCAGCAGCCCCACCGAAGTCCGTGAGTCCCTAAGTGCCATGTCACCGACTTCCGTGATATCTGACTTCGCTGCACCATGCCGTGATCACTGGATATCGACTCCACTGGAAGTGCATGGATCCAATGCTTCACACCGATGCTGCCTCACCTCCACCGCTCCGCAGCAAGGACCCGATGCCTCTTTGTGAAGCCTCTGCTCCTTCGCTCCGCAGCACCAGAACCAACACCGCACCGGTTCCATCAACGCCACGATCCCAGTCTCCATGCACCAACTTGTTTCCTCATTTTCACAAGGTACTGTACCTGTGGGTCCATGTGACCCCGTGACCAGCGCCATTAGCGCCAGATTGTTGGGAACGACTCCATCACAACGCCTTGATATCACCAATTCGAAGCGTTTGTGTTTCTAAGCACTATACTGAAGTTTAATCTTTTAAAAATTCATACCTTGTGTCAGAGTCACCAGATCCTTCGGGTCTGCGCATGTTGACAACACGTCCACCACTGAACAGCTCCAAGACTCTGATAGATAAATCACAGAGGCTAAGAGAGTTCAAGAGGGGAAGAGGGGGTTAGGAAGGGAAACAGCTGGGAAGGAGACATGTAGTAAGAAAAAGGTCAGAACACACAATATGAAAACTATATCTCCTGAAATCAATACTAGACTATGATTCTAAGCATAGTCATTCTGAAAACATGAACAATCTAAGAATTAAGTTTAAAATGACTAAGTTTCAAGATGGCCGGATACCTGTAAGGGAATCAAGATGGATTAAATGAAAACTTTCTTATTCAAGTACTTTCCTTTACATGAGAATCAGAAAAACATTCTGACTAAATTTTAAACCAGTCATATAAATCCTTTTTTGAGAATGCATACTAGGACCCTACAATATTGCATCTAGAAACTCTGATCTTCTGTGTACTCTTAAAAAGATTTCAACACAAATTGCACATATTGTAGATGTATATATCCATATATACATAATAAACACCATAAAAGGATTGTGCACTATGAATAACACAATATGGATTCAGGAAAACAAATCACATAACTTGTCAACTCGAATATTACATGATAAAAATCTTAGAATAGTGGCATACAATAAACAAAATGAATTAAACTCGAGGAGAGAATCGTGCGTCTTGCCGATTCGAGTGTCACCATGTAAAATGCCAAGAAATGGAAGTACGCAATGAATATCAAAGTGAAATCATCATTAAACGAATCGCGCGTCTTGCCGATTCGTAAACCACGATGTAAATGCTAAGAAATAACAGCTCACAATGAATAACAAGATCAAAGTACAATGAAATGAATCGCGCGTCTTTTGCTGATTCTTAAGCCACCATGCAAATGTCAAGAAATGGTAGCGTGCAATGAATAACAAGATTAAATTATCATGAAACGAATCGCGCGTCTTGCCGATTCGTAAATCACCCTGCAAATGTCACAAACACTCAAGCGCATATTTCACACGCACAAAGTACTCTGTCAAATCATAAAAGAATTAGGCCCAAGCACATGAGAGTTCTCGATAACGGTGTTGGGAGGCCAGCCCAACCACCGTCTTACCGCCCAGAACAAGGATCTCCAAATGAAGAATGAAAGTCAGATGTCTAGAAGATCAAATAGACCACCGGGACAGGAGCTCAGAAAGTAGCTGCTGCTCTTCACCGGGACCTCTGAATAGTGAGCACTTGGAGCTGGGCTGGCTCCTTTTTATAGAGTCTTGGCCCAGCCCACAACCACACCCAGGCATGTTGCAGGGAAAGTCTCTAGAAGGCCCTGGAAAAGGACCACACACTAACACACTCAGAAAGCCTGCAGCAATACATTGCAAATGAACAGCATTTGTAAGCACATTAAAAATAAGTAATCAGGATTGAACTCTGCAATGCAAAAGGTTAAACAACAAAATATCAGCACAATGCATAAATTATGTTGTTTTGAGAGTGCTGGGTTTTTGCATTCTAGTCGCCAATAGAGCGCGCACTGCCCTGGTGTTGACACCTTGGCTTGCATATGTTGGTTTTTGTTGTTTTGGTCTTATTTTGTTCAGATAATTATTGGCTAATTTTCTAACCTGGTGTTGAGTCATTTTGTAGTGTTTTCACTGTATTACTGTGTGTGTTGGTACAAATACTTCACACATTGTCTCTGGGTTGAGCCTTTCTGCTCCTGCCAAGCTACCAAGGGGTTTGAGTGGGGGTTAACTGGGTATGTTTCTCCTTTGCCCTGAATAGAGTGAGGGTCCTTGCTTGGACAGGGGGCAACCTGACTGCCAACCAAAGACCCAATTTCTAACAGGTACACATCTGACACAGTCGCCTATGCATCATTACATGCCTTTGTACAGAAGGGATGACATAGGTGAATAATATGTCCCTATAAACAATAGAATGTGCACACTTTTATACCAATGTTTCGTAATGTACATCTATGTGTTTGTTCTACCTTTTGCACTTACCACATTGTCAAAGCTTAGAATCTCTCACATCATACACTGACCTGGCAGAGGGATGTACATGTGTTACATATGTACTCACCATTCTTGTGGCTGCTGTGCTTCCTCAAACACCCATCCAACTCAATTCAATTCAATTCAATTCAATTCATAAAGCTTTATTCGGCACATATAAATGACCATAAAAGCATGAACAAAGAAGAGAGAAAAAAAAAAAGACAACAGTACATATTTACAAAGACATTGCAATTAAAACTTACAGTTATTAATTATAGTTAATGGCTCATTGAGTAATACATATGGTCATTCATAAATATATAAAAAGAATAATAAAATACATTAAAAACTCATACTTTTCCTGGAATTGATGCACTGATTTAAAAAGGTGGCAGTATAAAAACAAATATCTGCCAATTGCAGATTAAAAATTAAAGCCATGGCATGTTTAACTGTACGTGTTCCGTATTTAACAAACAGAGGTTTCAAAAATACTATACGAAAACATGTATACAGTTTACAGAACAGCAGAAGGTGCACAGTGCTCTGTGTAGATACATTATTGCACCTACATGGCCCAATCGGGTGTTTCTTAATGTTTGGATGGGCTACTAAACAATGTGCCATCCCAAATCTTAGTCTGGTTAGCACGAATTTATGTGAATTCCTAGTCACCATAGTTAGGTAAGATGGAAAACCCTCCATTAGATTGTATCTATTATAAAAAATGACGGAGGACAATGATCCGGCTATAGTTGCTCGTTTCCTTTCTGCATAAGTTAGAAATATACTTTTCATTTCTGATTTGGAGATCGTGGTTGCTGCACTAGGATTATTTAAAATATTCAGATTAAAAATGTTTGAAAAACAGACAACAACATATTTAACCCAGGGAATATCTCGATATTTATCCAAACGTAGGCAATCCTCAACAATAGTTCTGTTAAGTAGCTTCTCATCGCCAAGCCAAAAAGACCGCCAGACCATCAATGGTTTAAGTGATATCAGATCAGTTAAATAATTAATGGCTAATTCGCGATGGTTTAATTCAGTTGAGGCAGAGATGGGCAAAAACAGGAGCTTTTTTAAAAACATATTTTCCTCCAACTGTAAGTTGTAGGTACAGCTATAACCCCATACTCCTGCCCCATACAGAGCAATAGTCACACATCTAGCTTGGTAAATCTTGAGCATATCCCTGGTTCGACGATCCCCAACTTTTGCAGCAAATCTATAAATACCATAAGCATTTTTTGTCATTTTATTCCGGATGTTATTAAATTCATTGTTCCATTTCCTGTCGTTAGAGAAGGTAATACCTAGGTAACAAAATGTATCCACCTGTTGCACCTTTTCGCCGTCTATAAAGAAGGCATTTAACGTTTTGGCTTTAGCTCCGCAGGTCATGGTATGCGTTTTTCCCTTATTAAATACTAGTTTTCTATCTTTAATAAAGGAGGAAAAACTATCCATTAGTCGTTGTAATCCGACAGGTGTTCGAGAGAGTAAAACAGCGTCGTCGGCATATAGTAACACCGGCACCGGAACACCGTTGATCTGAGGAGCATCAGCATTAACCTTTTTTAAAATATCATCAATTCCATTAATAAATAAAATAAATAAGAGAGGTGCCAAAACACAACCCTGTCTAATTCCTCGTGTAACACAGATTTTTGGAGTACATTCTCCTCTGGTTCCAAAACGTACGTTGGTTTTCAATTTATCGTATAACCTAGCGAGGAAAAAGATTATGCCTTCTGGGGCTCCTAAATTTAACAGAGTTGGCCATAAAATGGAATGATCTACCATTTCGAATGCGCTGCTCAGGTCAGCAAAACAAAGATGCAGGGAACCGGGTTTCGCTTCAGTATACTTCCCGATCAGTAGATCAAGATTGATGCACTGGTCGAGCGTACCTCGTCCCTTCCTAAAACCATACTGGCTATCAGCCAGTATGCTATCCTGCTCAGCCCATTCCTCTAATCTTACTAACATCACTCTACTCATAACCTTGACTGAAGAGTCAAGGAGAGAGATCGGGCGGTAATTCTTAGCATCAGATCTACTTCCCTTTTTATGAATTGGCACAATGATTGATTCACCCCAAGTTACAGGGGCCTCGGCACACACGGCAACATTAAAAACAATGGTTAAAAGGGGGCCCCAGACATCTGGCGCAGCTTTATAAACGTCTATAGGTACCCCGTCCGGGCCCTGAGCTTTCCCTCCTTTGCTAGCCCGTATACCATATTTGACCTCACTAACGGATATATCCAAAGGCAGAGTAGGCCACTTATTGGGACTAGGATCATTGTCTTTATCAGAGTCAAAAATGCTGGAGAAATGTGCAATCCAACCCTCGTTAGAAACATTAGAAGTCAACTGTGGTGTTTTTTCATCCCTAAGAAAAGGAGAGTTGACCGTGGCCCAAAATAATGTACAATTTGATAATTCAGCAGCTTGGTTGAGGGAATCCCAAGCCTGTTGCTGCAGTTCACCCTTCCTCTGTTTGAGCGCACATTTATATTCCATTCTTAATTTATTTACCAGTTTTTTGTCCCTGGCCCTCGCTGCTAAAGCCTGCTTGAGGCCAGTTAGTGCGGAAGTGCAAAGGTGATTAAACCATCTCGGTCCGTTCCTACTTTGCCTACTATTGCGACTGGTAAACTTGGCATCAATAGCTTTATTAATTTGGTTAAAACAATATAAAACCCTCTCAGAGTCAGAACTATTTTTTAAAATAGAAGCAATGTCCAGCAGGCTCTCATTAATTATGGAGCTAGTTAAATCATCAGCTCTTTCACCAATCCATCTTAGCCTTACACCGTTAGTCCTATGTGGTTCTACATTAGAAATAATAATTCCCACATCCACCGAACTACCGGCCCAAAGGGTAGTGTTCAGAATAATACGGTTGTGGTCACTTAGGGTAGTTACTTCAATTCTTGGTGGATCACAGTAAGAACTAATATTAGAAGATGTGATCACATGGTCAATGACCGAGCTGGTGTGCCAATTTTTAAAAGTGGGAATGGGTAAACCATTAACATCTTTACAGCACTCCACTATTTCCAGGTCATAGCAGCCCATGAACTTATGCAGTGCTTCCCCATAACTATTATGTCCAAAATGCGGGACATCCCAGCCGGCACTGTTAGTAACCCCACAAACCCTTTGTGTAGACAAATCGCACAAAGTAGTATTGAAGTCCCCTACCCAGATGAAGTCAAATACAACATTCTGTTCCAGACATAGATTTTCGACAGCGCCGGCTAAGTCTGTTACTACTTTGACCCGGGTAACATCAAAAATGTTATTATATTAGTTAATCAATAAAACATTATGGTCTTTGTCATCCACAAGCCAGAGGATCTGCACAAGGTCCCCTACAGGTATATACTTTTTAACCACAATAGGATGACAGATCGTTACAAGTATAAGGAGACCGCCTTTCGCTCTACCTATACCACCTCCCAACGCCGGTAAATTGTAAGAAACGAATCCCTCATAGTTAACTTCATCTTTACACCATGTTTCTTGAAGACATAAAATGTCATGGGCATTAACAAACGTTAACCATCCCGGATCCCTCTCCTTCGATTTCAGCCCTGCCACATTCCAACAAACAATAGTAATAGTATCCTTACCCCTAACACAATTACTATCAGGCACCATACCATTGTTTCGTCCCCAATTCGCATTCTGGTTTGAATTGCTTATGTCCCCACAGTCGGGCGGTGCCCTTATATCCACCGCCAATTCAATTTCTGTGTTGTTGGGCATCTCTTGGGCCATGGTATTGTCTATACCGATATCCACACAGGGAATAATAATCACCTGGGGTAAGAACTGCCCTCCCTCATTAAGTCAATCATTTGCATCCAGAGAACTTAGGGGTTGAAACAGGTTTTGCATTGAAATATCAGGGTATAGCCTGTGTGTAGCAGGGCATAATCTACTTCCTCTACTCCCATAAGGGGCATTATTATGATGGCTGTAAAAGAAAGCAAGCGAGCGGGCACACACATTATTATCAGTAATTGGTAATAAGGCAGCTCTTAATAATACAGTGGCAGCATGTTGAGGGTGTTTAAAGTTTATAATGACACAGTCACCACTAAAACTTTTCTTAGAGCTCCCTATCCAATTTACCCTTCTGGTAGTCAGAACTTGATCTGAAAGTTCAGTTGGGAATCCACAATACCTGTGCATCCAGGAAACGGTTTTATTTTTTAAAGACTCGTGGGTTTCCTGATGATTCCCCTTTGCAACAGGGGGAACATTAGCTAAAACTACCACATATAGTGCGCAGTCAGGAGGGAGATTAATGGCGCGCCTTCGCCTTACCTCAGTCCAATCCTCTTTTCTATCAGGTATTAAAACAACCTGGCTATCATTACAGGCTAAGGACTGTGCTGTCGGGTAGTTCTGTACAACGCTCCTACTAATATCTAAACCTGTAACATCACCGGGAGGAGCAACCTGAGTATCATGATTGCTTATTGTTATTGGGGCTGACAAACTATCTGCTTCCACCAGTGGTTTTTTTTAGGAGATCGCCTAATCTATTAACCTCCGCGGTTAGCTGATCAATTTTTACCATAAGAGGTTTGACAATACCCTTAATCTTTAAGTCAATAATACTTACTACGTTTTTTGTTTTTTCTACATCTAGTTTAACATCGTCGATATTTGCCGTATTATCCTCATCCTTATCTGGATTCTTGAGGGGGCTAACTAATCATTTTTTTGCGGGCCGAGCACCCCCACGTTTAGTCTGGGTCTTTCTACATGCTCTAACCACTCTAGGTAGTGGGGTGGGTGGATGTTGCACTATGGGATCAGTAGAAACCTCTAGATCGGCTAAGGTAGAAGTATTCTGCATAATCATTTCCCTATCAGGAACACCGGAATTAGTGCAGACACTACTACTGTCATCCAGAGCCAATGAAGCAGGTGAAAGTTGCACACTAGATAATGGGGGGGGGGCTGCTAAGCCCTAGGGATTGTCTCCTCTCGCAGTTAATTTTACTAACAATCTTCACTAAATAATTATCCAATGTCTGGGGTATAGAGGGGACTTTTTGCTTTGACATGCTTAACAGTCACAAATTATCACTTTAGCGCTTCACCAGCTCCTTCCCAGCAGTCTCCAACAATCGCACCCCCTCTAGGGACTACGGCGACACAGGTATCGAGATGCCTCCAAAGCGCTCTGTCCTTTGCCGCCCACCTCGGCTGCTTCCTCACTCTATGCGGCTGTCTCGACGGTACACAGACACCGACAGAGCCCGCCGCACAGACACCGAAAGAGCCTGGTCTCGGCAGTATACAAACTCTGACAGAGCCCCTTGCTCTGCTCCGTCTTTGCTCCGTCTTTGCCTCCACACCTCGTCACTGTCTCGCTTCCCCTGCTCGGAGCCCGCGATCCTCGCATCCGGCATCGTCACTTCCTGAGGCGTCTCAGCCTATCAAATGTCATCTCTGCTTAACTCTAATTAAGGTGCAAAATGAGAATCATTAAACTCTTGGTTTTCTCGGATTGAGATTGCCAAAGGCTTTAGCTGGCTTGCCTATGTGGGGTGGACCTGCGATTGAGATGCAGTCGGAGGTCCCTTGGTGAGCTCTAGAGGTATCGCCAGTGTGCAGTAGGACGACCGGGTTGCTTTTTAAGTTTATTATTAGGTTATTGCCAAGTTGTTAGTGTTTAGTTTATTTTCCCAAGGTTATTCCCAAATTGCCTCCTGGTTCCCTCTTGATTCCTTGCTGATTTCGTTCTGGATGTTTTCAGGACGTGTTTTCACATAGTTTTTTTCTTTTTGTCGCTTCCGCTCCTCCCCTTTACTGTACGATTCTTGCTTGCATCAACGGGGTAGGGCCACGAGCACACACTGATGCACTAGTGTTTTTCAGTGGGCCTTCTGGCCTCACGTGCGGTCTGGGTTCCAGGGGTCCTAGTCTTGGGACGATGACGGCACCTGGCGAGTGGTAGTGGAGCCGCCCGTGCTGCCTTCCCCTCCAGCAGGCCGGATATGACAGGGGGTAGGGTGGCAGCTGACGGAGGGCAGTGGAACCAGAAAGCCGCAGGGCAACAGGTGGCCAGGCAGGCGAGGCGCGCCTAAGGGAAGAAAGTAGAAAAGGTGGGGTGAAGCCGCACTTGCACCGGGGTGGATTCCTGGCAGTGGCCGGCCTCGCCGGCACTCCTCGCTCCCAGCCCTGTCCACTCACTGCCCCGGCGCAGCTCCAGACGCGGGGCCGGACTCCACACTACGGGCAGACGTGGCCTCTCACCCACTCTCTTGGAGCTCCGTGCTCTAGACCTCAGGTTAACACAGCTGTGCTCGCAGTCCCACCACAATCGCGCTAAGTTCTCCGGCTTCTCTCACCCCTGCTCCCAGTTCCTGGCTCCGGTCCACCAGCAACGACGCAGCGCAACAAACGCTAAGAGCACTTCCGGGAAGCAGCCCAAGTCAAATGTGGCTCCCGTTGCTTCCCATCCAACTCAGGTAGGCCATCCCCAATATGCGGGCCATTAGGGGTCTCAAGGTCCGAAGGGCACCCCTTCCTCCTTCAGAAGACATCCCCAGCTGGACCTCTGTTGTCTTCCGAGCCCAGTGTCTCATGTGCTGCCACCGCTTCCTACACTGGGTGCTCTGCTGGCTGTGGACCCCCAGTGTCCACACTTTCTTGGTGATGGCATGCCAGATCCCCTTCTTCTGATGGGCATTGATCTGCATGGATGACACAGACAAGAGGAGAAAGTCATATCCACATGCATCATCCCAAAACAAGTAGGGAGAAAACCTAACTTAGTGGAAGTAGCCAAACATACCCTTTTTCACACTTCAAACTCTTTTGCAAGTTACCATCTGCAATGAGACCATGTGTGAAGTGGAGTCAGCTATACAACATGAATAACCAGTACTAGGTGTTAGCTAGAAACATCTGACCAGACCACAAGGATGTAATTAAAATGGTTTCGGACAACAACTATTTGTCACACCTCCATTAATGCGAATGCTACAATGTATTTGTGTGGATCAGGCTACATACATATACACTTCCTATTATGTATCAGGCCTAATAATCTTTCTATGCACATCTGCACATGTCCATCTACTGACACATAAAAGCTCATTCCTTCATTCCTGCACGTTTCAACTACATCATCATTCACTCTACCTTTCACACATTGGTTTTGCATTTGACTGACCTGCTCCTCTGGTGCACCATATAGCTGTTCATACAGGAGTAGGACCTCCTCCACAAGCTTGTCAATCTCTTCTGGAGAGAAGGCAGAGACACTATCACCTGCAGGACATGGCATGATTGCTCCCAGAGGCAGTGCACAGCAGCTCAGCTAGTGGAGGTCTTGTTAGCAGCAGTGTCAGGAGTCAAGTGAGGCATACTGCAGAAGATGGCGGTCACATCCACCATGTACAGGACCATCACCTCAGGCAGACATCACCATTTGCCTAATTCCGCTAAGGGCAGCAATGTGTTACAATAGCAATAACCACTGCAGTGGTAACTGCCTACAGCCATGATGCCATCCGCCAGTGGAGTCAGGTCTCTTCCTGATGTGCAATACAGTATGTCAGGCAGCTGCCATTTTAAGGCTCATATATGTATGCTGAAGTAATGAAAGATGTGTAATTTACTAAAAAATCATATCTATGCTCATGTGTAGAGTGCTGGCTCTATGTTTACAAGTGTCACTGTGCGTGTCATTATTAGAGGATGTGAAAATTAGGTTTTCTGGGTTGTGTAAGTGAAACAGTATTGTCGCTATACTACTGAAAATCTGAACAAAGTATAGGTGCAACAAAGGTGTTACATGTCAACTAGGTTCGTGTTACTTTTACTGTCAGTGACATGTTTCTCCATTGGAAGAACATGTTAGGTTTGAGGGGATCTGAATACAGTAATTAGGTAATTAGTCATAATTTACCTAGTTATGTGCTGAATACCACCTTTTCAATGTTTCATGTGACATGATTTTGAATTATGTGTGACGATGTGAACATACTTATGATGTATAGATTGAGTCATTCACATACATTCTGTTGTTGTCCCACATAGCTACCCTGGCATGAGGAGAGCAAGACAACCTCTAGTGTACCATTGACTAGCAGACCTGCAGACCATGGAGGAGTGACATGTCATCCAGATGAATCGGCTGGAGAGGCAGACAATCACGGATCTTTGTCGTCAGTTGGAGCCATATCTGATGCCTGCCATTCACAATCTGAATTGCATACCTCCCGTTGTGCAAGTCATGTCAGTGCTACACTTTCTGGCCACTGGTCATTTCAGAATATAGTGGCGCTAACTGCAGGGATGCCTCAGCCCATGTTCAGTCTGGTCTTGAAGGCTGTGCTGACAGCATTGTTAAAACAACTGGACAGCTACATCAGATTTCCCCAACGTGAGGATTTGGCTAATGTGAAAGCAGATTTCTATGCTTTGGTACACATTCCACATGTGGGTGGAGCCATAGATGGCACCCATGTAGCCTTGGTTCCCACAAGTGCTAATGAACAGGTATATAGAAACAGGAAATACTTCCACATCATCAACGTCCAAATGGTGTGTTTGGCTGACCTCTACATTTCACAAGTTTGTGGCAGGTATCCTGGATCAGTCCATGAAGCCTTCATCGCGGAATAGGCAAATACCACTGCTGATGACACAACTATACATAGAGAGGGTCTGGCTGGTTGGTAAGACATATATGTCATGAGTGTCTGGGCCTTATTTCCTGCTACTATATATGCTGATGTCGAAGAATAAAGTTTGGATTGATGTAACTGTACCTTACAGGGGACTCTGGCTACCCAAACTGCATTGGTTATTTACACCAGTGAGGTACTCAACCATGCCAGAGGAAGTCTGCTTCATTGAGGCCTATGGAAGGACAAGGCGTGTTGTGGAGTGGAATTGTGGGCTCCTGAAGCCAAGAATTTGCAGCCTTGACAAGTCTGAAGGAGCACTCCTCTTCTCACCCTACAAGTTATGTCAAATTGTTGTTGCCTGCAGCATGCTCTATAACCTTGCCCTGAGATGTCAAATACCACTCATACCAGATGAGGGGGAGCCAGCAGACCCAGTGGGTGGAAATGCAGATTTGCCAAGTGAGGATGAGCATGATGAAGATGACGCTAGAGACATCAGGGCAGATATAATCAATCAATACTTCAACTGACTCAAGGGGTGTGCTGTGATGTTTCAATGGAGTTTCCATTGGGTATGGTTTAGGTTCAGCAAGCCATGTAATGTTCTTTTTACCACCATCAGTGAGGTCTTAAGTGGCTCCAAAGACCATGACTCAGATATGCATGCAGATTGGTTCCTTGGACTTGTGTACAGTACTCATATGTATATGGTATACTGTTTTCCAAATATACAATCAAAGTCATAATTGAACTTATGATCTGGCAATGTTATGTATGTGTTCCACTCCGTCCTATCCCTTAACTTTGTCAATCACAGATTTGCAGATTTGCTGTTTGGCTCATCCTCATTTGGCAATCTCAGTCAGTGTCACAGGCAGATGGGATTTGCGAATTGACATGTGAAGTAGACATGGATTTAACCAGGTACTGTTAAGCATGAGATTTGTGCTGTGTGCGTTCTATGCCCAGACTGTCAGAACAGTGTGATGGTAGTGTCCTTTTCCTCACAAAAGACCTGCTTGTCATAGGAGGTGGCTGAAATTATGCCATGTCTGTGTCCACCTGCGTCAAACACATTTCATGATGTGGTATCCAGACCCTCTACCATTGTAATGGTTCATGTTTTATGTGGACTAACTTGTACATCTCTGCCAGTGTATTTAATCTGTGCAGACTAATGTGCATGTATCTGAAGACTGACGTAGGTGAGCGGCAAGCCTACAGATGCCTGACCATGGTAAGTTGACAGTCCCATGACTGGGGAGATCAGCACTGACCTCTGTTTTTTTCATGGGGTATGGTCATTTGGAAGCTAAGGTATGGGTATTTGTTAAGGCTCTAGCTGATGATACATTGAACCAATCTGTTTGCCTCCTGTAATCGTGAAACACTGACATGTCCATAACTTCATTTTTCAGTGGGTTGGTGTTGAATGACACCTAAGCTGAAACACTGAAGTCCACAGCAGTACTTCACTATATGCTGATTGCCATTCTCCAAATAAATGTTTGGGGATGTACAATCCAGGTGATTTGTGTCATGTCTATGTAATAATCCCAATGCTATATATATCTAGGCTATCCAGTACATGTGAGATGATCATAACAAAAGTATAACATTAGAGTGGTACATCTTGCTACTATAGTTGTCATACGTGGCCGTTGTAAATGGTTGTTACATCACACTTACACAGGACCTGTGGTTAAGTGGTATTTATTGAGAGTTCACAAAAATGAGTGTTTTGTAACAGAAATAACACAAAGTATACAGTGAAGGGTTCAATCATGGTGGATGAAATCATCAGGGTAGCAGCTACACCAATTTAAAAAACAAGTCCAGTGTCCTTGCACCATAGGAAAATGGGGTTCGGCTTCAGAACAGTCAACAGGGTGTATCTGTGACACACAAGGGGAAGCAATCAGTAGGGGTTTGCTTCCTGGCAGTGGGTTTTGTCTTCGCATCTGCTCCTTCTGGATGTCCACATTTGCGGGGAAAGGGGTTCTTCAGCTACAGAAGGTGTCTGAGGCATTCCCTTCTCCTGGCAGGGCCTCCATTCAACTAGCAGCCAGAGATGTATAAGGGCATTATGTTTCATTGGTAGTGGAAAAGGCCTGATGCTGGGTGCAAAACCTACTCAGGGTAGTGTTCATGTCCCTCAACACCCCAGCAATGGAAGCCAGGATGGTATTTTATGCCCGCCACTGCTACATGGCTTCCTGGTGGTTGTGCCTCTGTAGCTGTTGTATCTCCCACATCATGGTCAGTACCTGGCCCATAATGCCTTGTGAATTTGGTAAGCTTCCAGGACTTGGGAGATGGTCTCCTGGTCAGTTGTGTCCCTGTGAGTCCCCATTCTCCCACGCACCCTACCTCCATGTGCCTGTGCTTCAGCACAGTGTGCCCACTGCCACCGGTGGCAAGACCATCATTGTCAGGGGTGACAAGGTGATACTCAGGTACCTGTACTCGGGGGCAAACGATGGAAGAAACTGTCTTTGGGGCAAAGGTTTGGTGGCAAATGGTTGCCTCTGATGTGGATGCAACAGGTCTGGGAGGAGTGGTTGTGGGGAGGGTGAGACTGACAGTTGTTGACTGACCAGGTGTCCCTGATGGGCCTGCTTCATCCTCATTGTCCAAACATCCAGGGGTTCATTCCTCACTGGGCCTTCATCCAGAGGGGTAGTGGCAGTTTCTGGTCTCCTCTCCATGTTGAGAAAGGCAAGGTTACCTGTAGGAGAAGGGGAACACACAGTTGCTGCAAGTGATGCAACAAGTGATTTATAACTTTGAGAACAAAACATAGTATGTGCGATACACACACTGTCTTTACATGATTCCCTGATATGACAATGACAGGTGCTTCCAAATCTTAACTAGACAAAAGTGAGACACAGAGATGTGCAATTGCATACACCGTGCTCCAAGCTCTTGGAGTTTGTTGGGGTTTAAATGACTGCTGATACCTTCATATCTTGTCTGAGTGAAGACAGGAAAATTTACATTTATCTCCTAGTAAGATGTGTGGCATCATTGATTCGACTAAAAGCTTAACAATGCACAATGGTGCCAGAGCTGGCACACAGTTTAGGAGTGACCATTTGACCTGGGCCTCTGTTTGGATGTACTGCAAGTGCATCAAGTTTGCCGTTGAGTTGACCCCACCGGTGAATAGATGATATTGTTAGAAAGCTTTTCTGAAAGGGCAGTTTGGTAGGGGACACAGCTGTGGCTGTGTTTTGCTTGTACTGGTAATGGTAGTGGGCCATTGCATTGCTGTCATTGCCATGCAGTGTTATATGATGGAGCATTCAGGATGGGTTACTTTCAGTTTAAGTTTTGCATGCAAGACGTTTTAAATTTAGAGCACTGTTCTGGCTTTCAGAATAGTGGAACAGTGCCTTCTGGGAGTTGTAGTGCTGTCAGTTCCCAGTTTTTTACATGCCACTCCCAAAGAATGTGGCCCCAGGTGAGTTTAGTAGACATGCTAGTCAGGGGTATTTGGACCTTTGGACAGAGGGGTGGTGGGTGGTTTGGTCATTCAGGTGTGGGAAGGTGGTCAGTGAGCATGCAGGACTAAACTTTTTGGTGACATGACTGTTGTGTTGACTTACCTGACTCCACTCCCCTAGGTATTCATGTCAGGCCCTCAGTATGCAGGAAGCACAAGACCTTCTCCTCCCATGATGTGAAAGTAGGGAGAGGAGTTGGGGATCAAACAATCTTGAGTACCGCCAGCTGGTGCCTGCCGGTCATGGAGCGTACCATCCCCCTGAGGTCATTTCACCTACTCCTGATGTCATTCCTTGTGCGTGGGTAACTGCCTACAGAATCACCCTGACTACTATCCTTTGCCACAACTCCATTTTTCTGCTATGGATTTTTGCTGGATATGTGCTCCAAAAAGGTATGGCTCTACCCTGACAATTGCGTCCACATGACCCTCAACTCATCATCAGTGAAACATGGATGTTTTTGTGGGTACATGGTAGTGGTGGGAAAGACGGTGAGGTAGTGAATGGGATGGTAAAAAACCTTAGGATGAGGTGTGGGTGCTGGGATGTGAATGGGTGATGGTTGTGTATTGTTTGTAATAGTAAATTGTGTGTTGTATATGTTGTGCAGGTGTGGGATGTGTGCTGAGTGAAATATGCATGGGTGCATTCTTGCTTTTAGTATCTCTCTGAAATGTTGCTTCTCTGTGGCTGTGTGTGGCGTTCTGGTTGCAAAGGATTGTGGGTTGTGTTATATAGTGCAGTGTGCAGGTGTGTTAAGTGTGTGCGTGTATATCAGGTATGGGGTATTCAAACTATCCAATGTGGTGTGCTGTTCTGACGGAAGTGAGTTCAGACCGCTATGGTTCGCACCGCCAATGGTTTTCCACCATAGAAGAACCGCTGTCTTAAATTGTGGATCGTACAATGATCGGTATCATTTTTGTTGGGCTGGCGGTGCTGGTTGTGGAACTGCCTGTATTCTGTTCCCCAGTGTCCTGGCAGTTTCAGATTTTTGGCAGACTTCGCTGTGTGCCTCTTATTACGGCAGTCAGATGACTGCCAACATGGCGGCCTTTTGGCAGCCACCTCCACTGCGGTCTTATCCTCAGACTGCCAAACTCGTAATGACCCCCTTAGTTTTGTAGCAGGACAATAATTGGTGTCCCAAGGTATGGAATTTGAGCACAGCCAGAAGAAAAGAAGTATATTACTGCCTATCGCCATGACTCCAAGAGACATGCCGGGGACCAGCCTAAGAAATGCTGTGCAACTACCATATCAGATGAATCTCAAGAGAGCTCTAACCCAACTCACAACTACCACTGATCACCATCCCTACAGAGAAGCGACAAATCTCATTTGCATGTACCTATGGGTGTTATTGCTGACACAGGGACTTCATACTTAGCCACTGTTTCTGCTGTTATATGCTATTATGGTATCAGAGGCTAAAGACTGCGAATTGTGTATTTTCTTTTAATTTTACTCTTTCATTCTCTTTTCCCTGTTCCCATTTTTCTGCTCTTTCCTCCCACTCCTCTACCCTCTTTTCTTTTTTTTGTTTTAGGAGTTAATTATTTTACCATATTAACTGTTGCTCTGCACTCCAGGTTAGAGGTTCAGTTGTCAAAGAGAGATGTTTCCTAGGTAGAAAATGAAGAGAAGTGAAAACGTTTGCTACTTTTTTCAACAGATGCAAAGTGAGAAGAAAGACATAACCTGCTGTTGACATCCAGAGCTAATCTTGATACACTATGCACTTTACTGGCCTCTGCCCCTAGGGATCAACTGTAGTAAGTGTTGATTTCAATGTTCTTATGGACACCGACATGAACAGACAAGGTCTAGGAACTGACACAACCAACAGGCTCACTCTTTTATGTGATTTTACATCCTTTATTGAATTAGTGGATGTCTGGCATAATTGGCACTTCCTATTTATTCTGTCTCCTCAGCTGTATAAGATCCTTTTCATATATAAATGGATTTCTATTAGCAACATCAGATCTATTGTGGGTTTCAGTGGTACAGATATTAGATAGAGGCCTTTCAGGCCTCCCTCTGGTGGAACTGTGACTAAGTAATGGGCAAGGACTGGGTGGTGGAAAATCGAACCTCATTGCTTGGTGAGTCCCTGATGAGCACCTTATTGAATACTTGAGAGATGAAATCGATCTCAACAACTAAATTAATTTTGGATAGTCAGTTTATGCTCAAGTCTCTGGGAGGTCTACAAGTCTGTTTATAGAAGAAAGATTGTTGCTTAACTGAAAAGGGCAATAAAGAAGACAGGAGTTAGGGACAAGACCTAAAATATCCGGTATTAACTTGAAAAAGTCTTCTTATCATATCTTTGCTGATCCACTTTAGAACACTTAAAGCGTGATCTTGAACACACTGTGTTATTCCTCAAACAGATGTTACTTGGCTAAGCACTATCCCTATGGATGGCATTGCAGAGGCGGGTCTGTGAATATGGGGACACAACTGTCAGACTCCAGAACTGGCTCTGCCAGAGAGAGGATATATCCCAATGTAGGTAAGATACATACTCAGCAAAGGGGCATTTGCTGTAAGTGCCATGTAAGTTATATCTGTGTTCATCCTCCTTTCTCAGCAGGGGAATAACTTAGTGAGATTTGGGGGGGAGTGAATCTCAAATTTCTTAACTACAAAAGCAGTGGGCAACAGAGTGAATGGATGACATGAAAGTTCAGGATTAACTGGACCCAGGAAGAGCAGGGTAAACATTGATTTGACTTAGGTAGGTCTCTGGGGCAGTTTTATAGCCTAGTGAACAGGAACTGAAGGTCTGCCCACCCAATTTGGGGTGAAGTGGACTGTGAGTTTTACTCTGATGGAGTAAAATTTACTCTGTGTAAAACTTTCTCTGATGGCCCAACGGAGCAGGAGTTGTCAGAGGTAGACTTTCCAACCAAATGTCTTATCTAGAGTTGATGGCCGGATGGGTTTTTGTTTTTTACTGTTGGTCACCACCAAAAACAAACTTGCACTGTGGGAGATTGTTTTTGAAAAATAAAAACTTTGGAAAAGTTTGACAGAGCCATCATTTCTTACATTGACAAGAACATGACAGTGGTTTCTGCTAATGTAAAGGTATGTCCCCAGGGCTTGGACAAATCTATATTTGGCAGACAGAATACGGGCAAGGTGGGAGATATAAAGTCCTCTGCCACCCTGCCTGCCTTGACTCTGTTTGCCAAACCCTGAACCAGGCCCTCTGTCTAGTGTGGCACAGTGGCTGAAAAACAGAGGTTCAGAATTCTACCTGAGTGATTGCCAGTGGTTGGACTATTTGCAAATATTCATATCATCACCTTTTTAGGTGTTTGATTGCTAGTAGTATATCTGAAACCTAAGATTGGCACAGCTTTCCAAGCCTACTTTCACCAATGTTTTTGAATTTCAAAAAGTAGTAAATTTGCATCGCTTTAAGGAGTACTTCTATGGGTGCAGATTTTCTGCTTTGTTGGGAATCTGGTCATTATATATAGTTTTAACTCCTGAACCAAAAAACAAAAAAAACAAAAAACCTCTTGCTACAATAAGGACTGCAAGAAAAATGAACACAGACATAGCAGAGCAGACTGAGGGTCCTATACCCAGATACCAAGCCAAGAAGGCTTTTATTTGGGGGTGTCAAATCCCAGACACCCTGCCTGAAGCTAAATCCCTGTCTACCAGGAAGAAGGTCTTTTATCTTGATGTGAAGAACCTTCATATAAGTCTTCCAATGAGCCATTTCTCTTAAGTAGAGAGTGACTCTCATAAAGATGTTTCAGCAATTGAAAGTGAGAAGGCTATTGATTAAATAATATACATATAGAAAGACCACCTGGATAAATGAATTCCTCCTGAAGATGTGCACGAAACTCTCCACAGTGGTGTAACAAAGCTTGAAGGCCCCCTCTGCAAAGTACATGGAGGGGCTCTCTTCTGGACTCACTCTGGAGCTCTCAGGCCAGGTCACTTTGCTGAGGGAGCCCCCTGGAGCTTAGGGGCCCACCACACCACAGGGGCTTTGGGACCCTTTTTTACACCACTGACTCTCCAGTTTGATTATTCGACACATGCAGGAGATGTAGAGGGGATCAACCAACACCAGTATGCTACTCTGTGACCTGCAGGAGGCAAAACTTTAGTACTCCCAAAAGAGGACCATCCAGCGGAGCTATATGCTTCCTATAAGACCTGCTACTTGTTTGTCAAATAGGCCAACAGTCTTGCAAAGGAGAATGCCACCTATTTGTTATAAGTGATTGTGTCATTTGTACACCTACACCACAGTGGCTTTGTGACTGGAAATACCCACAGACATAGCACTTGTCAACTCCTAAAAGCTTTGACACTAGCCCAAAAACTAGAGGCTCCACATGTGTTGGTGGGTGCAAATATCATGATAAGCTTCAACAACCTTGAGTATGACTACTTGTTTGCTATCCTCTGATGGTTGAGTTCTGGTGCTGTAAGTTTTGCACTTGACTCAATCATCAGGTGAGAGTGAACAGGATCCTGTCTGCCATGATCCATCATGAAGAGTGCAAATGATTTCAGGAAGGAATTTGAAGCATGTACTGTATTTGAAATAAAGATAGGCTAGAACAAGGATAGTTTTTTAAAGTACTATCTACTACCCTTTACCCTTCTGGGTAACCTTTTGAGGAACAATTACAGATGGAGTCACATGTGCCAAAGAAATGTGGAACCATGGCAGACTATTGTAGTACAGCAGGGCAAGATGAAGGCAAGCAAAGGCAGGTAGGAAACGAGGAACAATGAAAGAATAACAAAATGTCCTGAAAGGGACAGTGACAGAGAAAGGATTGGGTGTCACAGTCTGACATAGGATTCTGGATAATTCACAGTCTGACATAGAATTCAGACTAATTTAATAGATATGGACATTGTGGAGCAGCACAAAAGTTAGCATGGAAAGGGTGTAGGATGGAAAAAACGCTATGTTTAGTCCAGGAGTAAAGAAAGAGACAGAAATGAAAAGCACAAAGTCTCTCAAGGTATTAACAGAGTAATTACCACAGGAAAGGACATAAAAGAAAGCATGAACTATGATAAGATAAGTAGTGAATAGCAGTCATTTGAACTAGCCTACCAACCAATAGCAGGTCATGACACAGTTCACATAGTACACTAGTGGCTGTAGCAGAGCACCCAGAACATGCAAAGGCTAATCATTAGAGAAACAAAAATTAGGTCAAGAATTGGAAGAAAAATACAGAACTCTCAAAGATATGGGATGCTCAACGTTTGTACTGTTGTAGGTTCCCTTTAGCACTCAGGTTGGGAATTTTTATTTTACCTCCAGGCCTGTGCCCTTTTACCTACATACACATTTTATATTTTATCACAACTTGGTTTTCAGCAGGGTTGTTTTTATATTCTAATCAGTTGCTTTTCTGTGAAAGCATTATTGTTAGTTTATTTGCATGACATTCCATACCCTCCTCAAGGCGGTCATTGCACATAATAGTTTACTTGGTATTGTCAGTTCAGGAGTTACAAGGTCAACCTTTTCACCATAGACATATTATCACATAAGGCCTGTTCTCAGAACACAACACGTTTTGTTAAATAAACATCACATGGGTCGAAGAAGGGTGGAGGGGACAATCCAGCCAGTCAGACATCTTATGTGGTGCGCCACTTTGTCGAGAGCTCCTTTGATCTTGAACTTGTGTCTCCAGTCAACTAGAAGGACTGCCAACAGACAAATAAGCAGACCCTGGCTTTCCAGGTATGGGGTCGGGAGCTCCTTCCATAGGCTAGTATGGGCAGAGGTCTAACACTACTATGCTCTCACATTAGATGCTAGAAGTGTAGGTAGGAAGTCTTAGACTGATGATTATGTCAGGATGCTGGGACTGTCTATACATTTTACTGTAATGATCACAGAAACAACCGTATTATGTTTCATCTTCCCAATAATCGCAGCTCACGCCTTTTATATTAGAATGTACTTCTTTCAATAAATGTATTGAAACTTATCCTGCATTCCTTTGTCTGCCTTTTTATGTGTGAGACTTGTCTAAATGAGAGAAAGGGTTTAGATCGGTACAACAATGACTTCCATGAGGAGTCAGAGTGTCATGTTTTTAGGCCGCTACAAATCACCCTTACTTTCTAGTTTTAGGCAAGGTGCTGATACCTTGCCAAGAAGATTAGGCTGACAGCTTCCAGTCGGTGTGGGACTGACTCAGTCACCTGCACACCTTGGTGCTGCCACCTGAAACAAAGCAGGCCTACCCCCATGGTAAGAGTCCTATGACAGCACTGGTTTGAAAGCAGTTTACAAGGAAGAGCAGCAAAGCATTTCTGCTCACTTTCAGTACATGGCCCAGTCCATTTGCATTGTTTGTCTTGCAACTCAACATGGCTGCCATTATGTGTGCATAATGGGGATTGTGTCAGTCCCCTCTCTGGCTGTGTTGGATGGGGGGCATGGGACAAGCAGGAGCTACTGGACTTCAAACATGGGGATTGGGATTGTTTGCTTGTGATAACCTGGCCTCATCATGCTATGGCTCTGTAAACAGGGCCAAGTACAACCATTTCTGTACTTGACTCTCAAGGTAGTGTAGGCAAACAGTCACAGGCTTCTCATAAAGTAGTGTGGGGAGCTTGAGCTCAAACCTCGACAGTAAACCAAGTGGCTATCTTTTCAAGCAAGAAAGTTCTTTAATCACATAGTTGAACACAATACTAGTACTCTAAATCAGTCATAAATAAGCCAATTCTTCTGGTCACTAACTGTGAAAAGCGTTACATACATCCTGCTCTCTCTCCGTTCCACATTTACCAGGTTCTTGGTTACTGCTTTTGGTTTCCCCCTCTCTCTCGTGGGGCTTTCAGAAGTTATGTGATTAAGGCTCAGATGCAGTGCAATCACCCTCAACGCATGCATGTGTGTTCAGTCTTACGTTTTAAGTCTTACCCCTTAAAAGTATAAGCATGACTTCTCTGTTTCATTTCAGAGCAACCTGGTACTTTAGTGATGCGCCTGAACATTTGTGAATGCATTTGGAGCACTGTCAGTCTTTGGTGGAGTCTGTTTTCTCGTTGGCACTGGATGGAGGCCTGAATTTGGTAGTGCTCCAATCCAGCCTTCACATTGCAGGCCCCAGGATGAAGTCAGTGGTGTACTATAAAATGATAGGGCCTTCTGCAGAACGTGATGAGGTGCCCCCGATTCATTGGCCTTGGGCTGAATGGGGACCCATTGAAGGATTGGGGACCTCCAGGAGTGTTGAAATAATGTAGTCTTTGAGAGAACTCATAGGTGCAGTCCCCCCGTGGGCCTTCACAATCAGCAGATGTAGCCCACACCTGGACTGACTGGACAACAGGTATGGCCCTCAATTGGACCTCTGGCAATTGAGCAGATACAGCCCCACATAATAGACAAGCAAATTTGGCATCTGCAGCCCCACACAAGCCAGTCATCAATTCAGCAGGTAGAGCCTTTCATGGGATCCTCACTGATAAGTAATCACAGCCCCGATTGGGCCTTCAGAAATCATGTTGCAGCTGAATTGCTGTTCCTGCTGGAAACCGACAGGCAAGTGTGGGGACCCTTTGTCACCAGGGCCCTCAGAAATGCTCGTTCTGGGAGTAATCTGCTTCTTATGGGTGTCCCAAAGCCACTAGGAACACATAGGACCTTACTACTTCCTGGACAGTTTCTCTTCCGTAGGGCCAGGCAGGCTCCTCTCCTTTGTGCTTTAAGACAGTTGCACATTTCCTCCAGCAAGATATCCATACTTCAGGTTATGTAGCTGACAGAGAGAAGATGTGTATCCACTGTCTTAAACTGTAGGACTCTTTTGGGGTGTCTCTTTTCTTAAGTGTTCCTTTCAGGTTGTTCTTCAGGCATAACTTTTGTGTAGAGCGATGCTTCTCTCAGCAGGGAAGCCTCCATCCTGGATCATTCTCAACAGAAGCACAAATAAGTTACAGGTTTCTGCACCTGGCAGGATCAGCCCAAGTTAATTAGGGAAAGACAAAAGGCAGGCTCCAATTAAAGGCTTTGTCACTCTATATAACAGAGTTTACAGTCCAACTCTTCTGCCTTATTATTCATGAAATGGCGTTGTTCAGGAAGACTGATCGGCAGCTCCTGACTAGCAAAAGGCCCAAACAAATTTCTGAATGAGCACAGCCTCCTCTCCTATCATTTCAGTCCCTGGATCTTCTCCCTCCAGCTGCTGGAATGAAAGCAATACACTTCCAGTGTCTGGGAGCACAGTCCTCACCCTCAATCTTGTCCAAGGCCAGCTCCGGAGAATCCAAAACGGATCCCATTGGCGTCCAATATTCTGGCTCACTCGCACACATCATGCATGTACCACACAGTCTACACACACTAGAATGCCAACAGACCTACCAGGCATTCTGACGATTAGAGCAAAGGATTGGTCAAGTGCAGGATATAACATGAATGCCCTCAAGCCCTTCACTGCAGTAACCAAGATAAAAGAGTCTGGTCACACTACTGATCCTTAAAAACAAAGGGGCTTATTTACAAGCCCCTTTCACCACAGTAGTGTCACTTTTTTTTAAGCTGTGGTGGCGCAAACAGTCTCCTACACTGAACAACATTTATAAACTGGCACAATTTACTACTTTTCACTCCGTTGTTTTGCTACTTCTCTGCATCAAAAATGTAATGCCTGCTCAGAGCAAGAATTAACCAGATGCAGGGCTTTTTAACATGGGAGCCTTCCCTACATTCCTGGAGTAGTGTAATTTTTTTTTACTCTAGTCCAGCAATGCGTCAGTTTAGCACCTCAGATACATCAGAATTTCTGACGCATCTGTGGAAACATGCGCCATGAAGCCCTATATCATCAATACAGTGCTACCATGGCGTTGTTAAGGGCTCCACGGCTGGTGCAAGAAAACTGGTGCATCGATTCCGAATGCACCAGTTTCTTGTAAATGAGGCCCAGAGTATGGCCGGACTCCCCTCTCTATGTACTAAACCAAATATCAGAGATAGTAGTCCTCTGTCACAAGTTTGTTTACACATAGTGCACATGGTGGGGCAGGCCTAAGCCTCTGCGAAAATACTTGACTAGCATGAAGCCAGGGCCAAAAATAAGGTCAGCATACCAGATACACCCAGTTGGGCATTCAGAAAACATACCTGTTAACCATTCTCAACATGTTTCCTATTCCAACATGCAGTTTGCAGTACATTTCTCTTTAGCTTTGCTGCTTCTACTACTAAACATGTGCACCACTGTCAGTCTGGTGCCCTTTGAGTTTCTGGTTGATCTGACCATCACTTGGGTGATCCCATGTCTGCAATGCGTAAACAGAATCCCCACAATGTGAGTGAACATCACACATAGCCTCATAATAGGCAGCCTTTGGTCCTGCACAATGAATGATGTTGAGGCCATGCTGTGAGAGCCAATCTTTCCCTTTTTGTGGTAACGCGACCAGTCCATAATACACTCGGGTGACCAGGAGGAGGCTGTTGGTACAGCCATTGGAACTAAAAATAACAGTCACTTTAGCTTCTATGGGCTGTTTAAGGGATCATAAAGTGAAGGGTCATTTTAACTGAACAGTCATGAGGAAAAGAAGCTTTTGAGGAAAAGGCCAAAACCCACATCTATCCTAGTTCTCCCACGGGGACTCCTGTCTTCTCATTGTATTAAACGTTGAGTATAATATCTGTATGCCTAAGTACTGTGTATGTACAACGTTATTGTTGTTTTCTTCAAATCGCTACAAATGATCATTTTCACCTCTGTGTATTCTGTATTTTGCGATCCTTCCTAATAAACAATTGTGAAACAAAAAAAAAAAACACATCTATAAGAGATAGATAACACAGAACGTAACATTGGTTTTCAGGCATGATCATTGATAGATAGTCTATTAGTTGGTGAGGACCCACATGTCGAAAGCTTTGATCATCTAGTTGTGCGAACAAAAATATTGGGAAAATAAAGTCACCGGCTTTATTCACAGACAATTTAATATTGGACATTTTTCTTCGCTAATGGGATTTGCCAAAGAAGATATACTGTCAGTTTCGCGTAATTGCTGCATCTGCAAGCGCAGGTTTTTTTTGACAGCTTTTTATGTTGGAAAGCATACAAATTTGCTGAAAGGCACAGTAAAAGTATATTGTAGGATGTTCACGGGGAGGAAATAAGTCTGGAATAGATTATAGTGTGTGAGAATAAGATTTGCCACAATGAAAAATATTTTGTGATAAAGCACAAAATTAAGTTAAACATACATATTTACATCAACTGTATACATGCAGAGTTTTCTATAGACTAAATCAACATCTGAGTGACCAATGGTGTTTTGAGAGATCTCTAGAGGTTAACAGAGTGCATAAGGGCTAGATTAAAATACATGTTAGTGGAAT
Source organism: Pleurodeles waltl (assembly GCF_031143425.1). Classification (NCBI taxonomy): domain Eukaryota; kingdom Metazoa; phylum Chordata; class Amphibia; order Caudata; family Salamandridae; genus Pleurodeles; species Pleurodeles waltl. The sequence continues at coordinate 1,144,589,262 of NC_090444.1, read as the reverse complement.
GAATGGGAGCTAGCAAACATACAGCCATAGGCCATCTACAGATCACTCACAATGTATGTTTAGAAAATGTTCATTATTAGTTACCAGAACTCATTATCTCAATCAAATATACAAAACGACCATTACATATAAAGCCTTTTAATATAATCACATTGTACCGTATTGTATTGTGATCAAATGAAAAAGTTTTAATGAGTTCTAATTATTTTTCAATAACACAATCATGAGACCTGTCTCTTTTGGTCCCAAGGGCAATCAGGTGTTAATGGTCGCCAGTGCTGACAACTGAAGCCACTGTCACACAATTCCGTTTACTTTTCTTTCTCTGACTTTAATTGAGAGGCGTTCGTAAGTATCAGTCCCCAGGTTAAAAAAACATAAGCATTTTAAGACATAGCCTGGCTTTGGACCTCTGTCTTTGAAGTGCAGGAAATTTGACAAGATAAATACACAATGTAAAGGTACCTTTATTGATTGTTTTAACTTTTGTGATCCACAAAAAATGACCCTGTAGGTAGTGACCCACATTTTGGTCTTCCAAAATGTTACTAGTTTAAAATAAAAGAGGTATTCACCGACTTAAAGGGTGGATAATCTGAGGAAACGTGGAAACGGGATGCAGGGCTCAGGTAGAGATCTCGATCATTAACTATTTATAGCCCTTTGAAACATTATGGCATAAATGGCTACAAATCCACTACAACACTGGAAAATCAACCACCAGACTATTTACTCACATGGCTGAAGCAAACATTTGTTGACCTACAGGAACTATGTCCTCCTAGTTTCTGGAGTACTTCCCATCATTTCCATGACAACCGTGTTCTCTTGCACTTGGGTATGACAGTAGGAGTTAATTCTCTGTGACAGTAAATCCTTTAAAACAGGTTTTCAATGTAAACAGTGAGGAAACAATTATGCTGAGGTGAGGCTATCCATTCAAAAATGTAGAATCTTTTCATAAATAATAGCAAGATACATGTGACAAGGCCACTACCATATCGATATCCAGGCCCCCCGAATGGCCAGATGCAGTCATCGGAATAGCCGCTGAAATCTTATGCTGCACCTCAGCTATAATCCAATACAAATGACTATTCAGTGGGACTCATGCTTTAATATTCGCCATATTCTACTTTTTGTAAGAAGAAAGACATAGAGCTAACTTTCTATTTAGTTGGGAAAGTTTAAAAATAAACAAAACCACAGACACACTCGTAGACACACACCTTCTGCAAGCACACCCCGGCCCCCATCCCTCCCACACACACACACACACGCACACACACACACTGTACTAGAGCAATACATGCAGTAGGCAGCCTAAGTACTCATTCTTTTCAAACTACCTTATATTTAGCCAATATTAATCAGTACCTGTAAGGTCAGTGGGGACTGAACTGTCGACAGAAGAGAAAAGAAAAAGGCACATTGGTGTAATTGGTAAGCAGTATGAATTATGTATATTCTCTGTTTTTATGCACAATTAATAGCATGTTGGTAGTGAAATTAATATTTTTCACAGTGATTCATAAACACAAAGTAGTTATACATCATCACGCCATTTGCAAAATCTTGACATGTTTTGTTTGATGGCCATTTCAGCTTTGGCATGTATGGGATAATATTCTGTAATACTTGGTAATGACGGCATTAGTAGAAACATGTTTTGTTTAGACATGCAACTTTTCATTTGATGTGGCTTGCTAAAAGGATCTACTCCGGATTATATATTCACATCATTATGGCATACAATGCTGAATAAATGCCTGTGCCTTATATATGCATGTGGCTTATAAATGGTGGCAGAAGTTCCCCAGAATCAAGCAAATTCTTATAGGGGAGCTCTGTAAAACATAACATGTGGCTTATGATATCTAGCTTCAGGGGTGGCTCCTTCGCAATGGGGAAGGAGTGTCGCACCCCTGGCTAAGCCAGGAGCGCTGAAGGATAAAACAATATTAATTTATCATTTTATCTTTCTGCTGCTGGTTTAGCCAGAAGCATGTGAAGAGAGGGGTCACAAACAGTGCCAGATTAAAGCATGTGTAGGTCCCTATTCAGTTAAAATTTTGGGGACCGCCCTCGCAAACTATCTCCTAATACTTTTTTTAATTTTACCAACCAACAATTTTGCTAAATCAATTTTGGTAAATAAAACTAAACATTACACTATGTAGTTTTCACCGATTTTGAAGATGAGCTTTTAAGAGACAAACTATTATGTGAATCTGATGCCTACATTTTATGTACTGTAAGTTGTTAATGGGTACGTTACATTAATACAATATTCTCTCTATTGAGTCTTTAATGTAAAGTTTTTGTTAAACATTCCCCAGGAGACCATCCAAAAGGTCCTGGAAACCCTCCAGACCCCACCTTCAGTCACAAGGAGGAGCACAGAACAAGCAGCCATCGCAGAGGATCCACCCACCACCCCAATTGTAAAACCTGCCAGCTGAGGACTCAGACGACACTGGCACCAGCTTTGAGAGAACTGTTGTTGGAGCACAGCGGGAGCTGGCCAAGGAGGTGCTGGTGGGGATGCAAACTATGGCAGCCAGCCTTGAGGGGGTGCGTTCGTGCATGATGTCATCTGCAGATCAGGCAGCAGCTATGCAAGCCCTAACATCTATCTTGCAGGAACTGCAAAAACCCAGAAGGAAATCAGCACAGCTGTAATACATTTGTCCCAATACCTACAACAGCAATCCTGACTACGCGTGCACGAATGCAACATTGAACCCCTCAAGGCCGACCTGGCTGCCTACCATCGTGATGTGGCTGCTATTCTCAAAAACCAGCAGATCCTCCTTGCTGCAGTACTGCCCTTAAGACCTTCACAGGGAGCAGCGACCGGGATGTCTGACTCCACGTCTTCTAACACTGAAGTGTGTTTTGCCCCTTCACAACCACCAACAACAAGGACAGAGGAGGCAACACACACATCAGAAGAAGAAGACATGGAACAGATCCCATTCACAAAGAAAAGTACCCGGAAGCACTAGTCCCTGCCACATGGCCAACTATTACCAAGGTCCTACGCTTTGTAACATGCCAGTCTTGCAACAACTCTACTTAATGACTGTTCTACTTACCACTGTATATCTTGTCAGCCTGCCCAGTGATTGTCTCTCTCTCCTACTCATTGGCAAATCCTGTCCCTCTGCACTGTTTGAAACATCAACCCCAGCATGTCAAAAGCATTTCCGTAACCCCTTGTGTACAATCACACTGTAAGATGTCACTATAATGGACTCACAATCATGGACAATGTACAGATAGCACTACAGCACTTTTCAATAAATAGCACTTACACAACAAATCTGTTCTGGGTAATGTGACATATCAACTGTGCAGTAGATAACTGAAATGTGCCTACTGTCTGCTATTGGCCTTCAAAGTGTCTTCACTGGGGGTGAGATGATAGTTCCATACACAGGTTCAATTGACAGTGTTGTTAACACATTCATATCAATGTACCCTGGACATCCCATACCTTTAGACTTATGCAATGGATTAATGTAAACGTCATTGGAACACTTACAATTTGCAAGGTGACATTTAGGCAACCCACTCCACACGTTGTGATCATTGACGTCTTAACATTAGACTGTACACTAATTTCAGATGTGTGACAGGTTCACTGCAGACCTATGAAACATGGCTAGCGATGTCACGACCTCAGTGTGTTCCTGTTCACATGTTGCTGTTGTGGTGTATGTGTTGTGTGTCCTAGAGGGTTGCTGTGCAGTGTATATATAAGTAGGTTTTTGTACTTACTAACAAGTAGTCCATTGCCATACCGTCCATCCTGGAAGTGTTCATTGATGGTGCAGTGACGGAAGATGAATGAGTCATGGACACTCCCGGGATATTTAGCCACGATGTTGGTGATCAATCCCTGGTGATCGACAATAGCTTGCACATTGATGGAATGTGTGTGCTTCCTGTTGCTGTAGAGGTGTTCAGTTGCAGCAGGTGGCACAAGGCGTACATGTGTGCAGTCGATTGCACCAAGGACGTGTGGGAAGCCACTAATGAGGTAGAACCCCTGTTTTGTTTCCTGCTGCTTCTGCAGTGTGTTTGGGAAGCAGATGTGGCGGGTGTAAGTCCAATGATGCATCCAGTACTTTGGGAAAAAAGGCAGAGAATGATGGTTGTGATATTCCGGCAACCAGGGCACCAGTTGTTTGAAAAGAGCCACTTGCCAGCATGTGAAGTACGGCAAGCAGCTTGGTTTCTGTTGGGATGGTGCGGGGTGTCAGCAAAGTGGGTGCCAACTGCGGTTCAATGCTTCACAGCAGCTGCTGAATGGCCTGCCAGTTCAACCTGCACCTCTGGATGATGTTGTGTTACCTGAGGCCATAAAGGGTTGTTCTGGGACGAAATATCCTCTCCTGCCTTCTGCGCTGCCTTTGGGGTCCCTGCTGGTGTTGTTGTAGCTGCTGCTGTTGCTGCTGGGCTCTGCGTCTGCGTGCACGCTGGATAAGAATCACCTCCATGTCTCCCTTTTGCTGCTCTGCTGCTCTGCTGTTGCTTCTGTGTGTTCTGATTAAATACAGGTGTGTTTGCCCCATTTTAACGCCTGCCCTGACATTACATTTTGACACAAATCGGGCTGTGCGTCATGTTCTGGCTCCGCCTCCCGGCCGTGCGTCATTTTTGCCCGAAAGCATAAATACGACGCACGGCCGTTTAAGTAATTTTTTGGACGGGAACGCCTACCTTGCATGTGATTAACGCAAGGCGGGTTGCCGCATCCAAAAAATGACGCACACAGCGGAATTTTGTCATCCGCGTGCTCGAGCGTCAAAGTTTAAATACGGGGCAACGTTTGTGCTGAATGTAAGTCAACATTTTTGACGCACATTCGGTGCAGACGGAGTATGAATATGCCCCTCAGGCCCTCATTAAAAGTCGGCCTGGGTGAAATGTAAATCACAGGGGCTTATTTTGTGTAATTTCAGGAATTCAGATTGAACTTGTTATGTGAAATTCTAGAAATTATGCTAATTCATTCTTAATTCAAATTTACCACAAACTCATAGGAACAATGAACTCGAGCAGCTTTTTTCACAGTGCTTTTATTTCAATACATCCTCACCCCAAAAAGTGATGCAAGGTTACCTTTCGCATTACACCCAGGTCCCTCAAGTCCTCATCCCATTCATCACTAAGTGGAGATAAGTATCTCCACAACAACAAAATGAAGAACATGAGGAATGCTGGGATATCCCCTCCCCGACCCCTTCCCCTGGTAGTACATAACCTGTACTTACCCAGCATTCTGTCTGTTCTTTTTTCTGTCTTCCGACAAGATGTGGACATGAGGATGTCATCCCTGCTGGGCTTGGATGACTGTTGTTTCAGGTGTGCTACCCTCCAGTCTGCTAGGCCTACTGGGGCAGCACTGCTGTTTGCCTCATGGTGGCAGCAGGGCGGTCCCTTGCAAGTGTTATGGCTCACTGGTGCGGTGAAAAGTCATCCTGCTGGATCGTGTGACTCCTTTTCCGGGCAGAAGTCGCTGGGGGCAACATGGCCATGGTCATAGGCCCACCCATTGAGAGCTGAGGGTTTTGTTTCAGTCGATGGTGGTCTGATTTGCTCGTATCCCAGTCTGCTGGGCAGCTCGGAGACATGAGGTGGAAGCAGGGGGCTTGCCTGACTTCCTCCTCGAAGGCACTGTTGTTGCTGAACATGCACAAGAAGCGCACTTTCCAGCTTGGCAGCTGGATGTTCCTGGGGTGGGTACCTCTGTTTTTCTTTCCCAGGGGCTGTGCTGCAGTTTGGGTGGAGGTCACGGTCTGGTTTCCTCTGTCACTTGGTTGGGGGTTTGGATTTCTTCCATGATGGAGTCACCAGTGGCGTTCTGGTCATGATCACAGACCCTTATGTTGCAAGGTCAGGGTCTGTTCCGAGTGTGTCTGATGATATTTACCTCCTTACATGAAAAATGAAACAAAAAATGACCGGAAACAGACCCTCCTGCTGAAGGTTGAGGGTTCTGCTCATGGGGTGTTTCTGTTAATTTCCCTTATTTTCCAGACACACCTTATGGCTGCCTTTTCTGTGTCTGGTGGTTTTGATCACAGACCTTTGGGCTAGGAGGCACGGTTCTGCGTGAGGTATGCCTGTGGTGGTGCTCCACCTTAAATTTTTTGCAGGGTCGTGCTGCATTATGAGAGGGGGTTTTCACCACCCACCTTGTGGGTGACAGTCCGGGAGGTTTTGCTGGTGGTGCAGTGGTCACTTCAGTCTGCACTGCAGGTGCTTGTGACTGTGTCATTCCATCCATAGTTACTGTGGTTGCTCCCCTCCTTTTGGTGGTCATGGTCCCCGTTCCTCCTGCTTCGTGATTGGATTCTGGACAGTGGCCTTGTATATGTATGGTGGGTTTGTTGTCATACCCCACCTTTCCTTTCTCTTCCTGGTTTTGTTGCATTCCACCTGACTGGTGTGGCTTTTCTCCAGACGTATCTATTGTCGCTCTCCTACTTTTTGGGGGTTGTGGTCACAGGTTCCACACTCCGTGAGGGGAGGGTCCAGGTGTCTTTGTATATGTCCCCTCCTTTCCCTCCTATAGTTCAGGTGCTGTCTCTCCTTCCTGCTCCCTGTTGACGGATGATGGTGTGTCATGGTTTCGCTATCTTGCATTTGTGGTGGTGACCCATGGGTGGTCATGTTCTCAGGCCCTCACATTGAGAAAGGTGGGTTCTGTTCCACTTTTGTCCATAGCCATTCCCCTCTTGTGCTTCTTAGGCTGCTACTTTTCCCTTACTGACATGTGTAGTGCTGCCTGTTTCTCCAGTTTCTGGTGTTGTTTTCTTTATGCTGTGGTCGTGGGTCTGCAGTGAGACTTCTGCCCCAGTCTGTTTCAGTTCTCAGTCCCTCACGGTGCAAAGTGGGGGTTCTGTTCAGCCCGTGTCTGCTCCTATTTGGCCTCCTTTTTTCCCAGGGTCTTTAGAGGTTCGCTGTGGCGTAAGGCCCTTGGCCACTGTTACTCGCACAATATGGTGTGAGGTCTTTTCAGGCTATCATCTAGTGGTCATTTGTCTCTGTCAGGTGTGGTAGTCACCATTTTTGGCTTTCGTTCCAGATCGGTCTCTCTTAGGGCCATATGTACAAACACTTTTTCCCATAGACACAGAATGGGGAAAAACCTTTACTATATCTGGCCCTTAGTCCCTCTTCTTTGGTGTGCTTTTTGCTAGTGCTGGGGTGCTTCTAGGCACCTTCAGCTGGGCCTCCCGGGCAGCATCTGGTGCAGTCGGCGCTAAGCGGGTTAGGAGGGTCACATCTGGTTGGTGTGGGCTATGGTCACCTCCTGTGCATGCCTTGAACTGTTGGTTTCCCACTGCATTTTTGAGACTTTCATGTCACCTGATGGTCACTGTCCCAACCTCTTCTGATGTGTGTTAGGGGTTCTTCCCATGTGTGTCTTTGGGCATTTTTTTTGGGTGGGGCGCTGTACTTCATCTCTTTCTTTTGCCTGCCCCTTGTCCTGGCAGGGTGGACTCTGTAGGAATGATGTGCTCCCACTTGGATTTTCATTTTCTGGCCTGCGCTGTTGTGGCCAGTCTGGTGTGGCATACTTCTGGTTCTTCTAGGGTTTGAAGGACCATTGTATTTCATGTCTCTCCTCTCTGTCTGCTTCCCAGACAGCACTTGCTGGGTGCTCTGGGTCTGTTTCCTGTTCTCTGAGGTGGTGTATTATCACTTGAGTGCCCCTCCCCTGTACAGGGTCCTGCCCCTCTTTTGGGCGCATGCAGGGGAGGAGGTTGTCCTGGGTGGTTCTCCAGCCTGGCTATGGTCCATTTGGATGTGGGGGTCATGTTGCCTTCTGTCGCGTCTAAGGCGCATCATGCTCCTTGCCCATCCTTCAGGGGTCATATGATGGCCCTTCCGCTTGGCGTTCTTCCCTTCAGTGGTCTCCTGCTGTTTCAGTGCTGCCCGCTTTAATATGGGGTATGGTGTTTGGTTTCTTTCTTCTGGCGGATCGCCATCCTGTGTTGTTTTGCCTGGTGTGCATTTTGATGGCTCTAGGCTTCTTTGTCAGCTGTGTCCCTTTCGGGATGGGATTCTTACACATGTTTTTCTCTGGGTGCTGTGGGACTTTTCCAGGTGGGGCTGATTGGCGGGGTGAATATTATTGGTTTATATAATTGTGTTGGTCTCCGATATACGCCACATTTGTTCCCAGGGGCGGTGGAGCTACTGGTGGTGATCCTATGTCTCCGGAGTGTTTTTTGTATCTTTCTCTGGTTGCTTGGCTCCTTGTTGTGTGTGGCTCCTGGGCCTGGTGCCTGTTGGTCCCTGTTTCCGGCTCTGCCTTTGGTTGGGACCGGCTGGCAAATGGTTTTCCACACAGGGTTACTGCCTCCTTTTTGGGCTCCGGCTCTGATGATTATCGGCCAGGATCCTGTTCATGCCGCTGTTTTTTTTTGTTGCAGCTGGTGGCACGTTTACTCCTTACCCCTTGTGGGTTCCTTTGTTGTCTCCATTTGGGGCCTTTTGCCTTATTGCTCTTGGTGTGTCCAGCGCCTTGTTGTGCCTGTTCAGGCTATTCGGCTGCAGGGGGTTCCTTGCTTCCGACCCAGCATTGTTTCTATCTACAGTTGCCTGTTCCATGTCTTGGGAGGGCAACTTCAGTGTTTTTTCCTGTCCAGCCCGCTGGCCCTTTCGACTGGGCATTCTCTTGGATGCCGTTGGTACCGCTGTTTGTGCTTTCAAGTCGGTTTTGTCCCGCTATGGTATGTTACCTCAGGTGGTGCGGCCTTGGTGGTAGGCTCGGCCTACCGGGTAACGGTGTGTTTTTTGGTCATTTGAGGGCTGTTTGTTTCCTAGTCCCTCTCTCCTATTGTTTTCCTCTGCTATTTGGGGTTGGAGGGGGGTTGTTGTTGTTTCCTGTCTCCAGGGTCTGCTTTCTCTCTTGTGCCTGTTGTCCATGGGTGGTCAAGGGGAGTGGGGGCCCTGTCTGTCCCCTGGTGTCTGTTGTGCTTCTTGCCTCCAGTGGCGTACTTGCCCAGTTTTCTGCCTTGCTTCCAGGTCGAGATCTGGTTGATACTTGCTTGTTCCTGTTTAACTCTGGTGGTCATGGTTTTGCATTCCCAAAGGTTTGACTATGGTGCAGCCCTGGTTGCTTCCCTTTTCCTTCAGCTCTGGTTCTGCTGCAGCTCTCTGTCAGGTCTTTGTATGGCATAGGCTGCTGGGGAGGGCTTCCCCAGTTTCTGGCGGTGTCTGTGCGGTGTTTTGGTCTGTGGGCCTTTGGGTTCGGCTCCTATGTGTCTTTGGTGGTGGCTGCTGATCCACTTTTATCCTTTTTGGTGGCCCCTTGGTTGGCCCTCACTTATGTTGGGTGTCTGGGGGTCCTGAAAGCCAGTAGGGTTGGGGTCTTGTCTTTTTCAGCCTATGGCATTGTTTCTGTATTTTGGCTCTTCCTTGTTCCTGTGGTTTCTTTTCGATTCCGAAAACGCAGCATTGTCCCCTGCTTTGGGTTCTCAGGGTCTGTATGTCTTGGGTCAGCCTCTTCTTTCCAGGCTGTGTCTAGGTCTTTTGTGGTTGTGGTTGGACCATGCCCTTGTTAGAGGGTTTAATTGGTGGGTGTTCTCTTTTGGGTCCGTCTCTCACAGTGTGTGTTGCACAGGCTTTTGTTGTTTCTTCTTCTGGGATTTGTATTTGTCTGTCCCCACTCACGTGCTTTTCCACACTGCTGGCGGGGCTTCCTCTGCTTCTGTAGTCTGGCTCTGTCACTTCCTTTCTTGTTTGCGCTCTGCCTCGGATTTGGCCTGGGTCTTCCAAGTAGGGTCTGTTTGTGATTTTTGCTCCATCTCTACTTGTTTGGGTACTGTGTGGATTGTTTAGTATCCCTTCTTGTGGTTTTGTGTTGCGCCTGTCCTGTTTTCAGAAGGCCGACTTTTGCCTGCTTGGGTATTCTCCATTTAGTGATGAATGGGACGAGGACTAGAGGGACCTGGGGCTAATGTTATATTACTTATGGTTATCTTCATTACTCTTGGTCCTGTTGTCCTCGCCTCATTCATCACACCCCTACCATCCTCCCGTGCCATTAGCCTTCTGTTGGGGGCTTGGTAGTGCAGGCGGAATGCTGAGTAAATTACAGTTTATGAACTACCAGAGGGAGGGCGTGAGGAGGGGGGGGATATCCCAACGTTCCTTGTGTTCTTTTTTTCCTGTCATGGAGATTGTTATCTCCACTTAGTGATGAATGGGACGAGGACAACAGGACCAGAAATAATGAAGATTACCGTAAGTAATACAACATTATTATGCTGTGCAGGATGACGGATGTGCATTTTGCATACGTATGACAAATTTTGAGAAATGTTACTGAAATTTCGCCTAATTACACAAAAGCAAATTATGCATATTTCACACAGACCTAATTACAAGTGGGGCAGAGCAGCCTTACCTTACAGAAATTTGTTCTGCCTGATCACAGGTGTGCAGACGTTCCTTCACCCATTTTTCACAGGTGCAGGAACAGTGGATCCAATTTTCCCAGTCAGAAAAAAAAAAACGCCAATTAAATCACTTGAGGCTTCGGCTGCAACAGCACTGAAGCTACTGTCCTTAATGAGATTTTTTGGGGGCGACATGCTCCCCCCTGGCAGAAGCCCCCCTTGCCAGTACCACGATCCCAGTATCAGTTTTTTTTTTAAAAACACCCTTCTTGTAAATCTGTTTCCGTAAGTTAATTTAATAACGTGATATGTATTAAAGTTTTTTCCTAGCAAAGTTGCAGATGACATCATTGTGTGACAAGTTGCAGCAGCTTGGATACAAAAGCCACGAAGAAGAGGCGTTGTATTTAGTGGTGCGGGCACACTTAGGACAGAATATTCACGTTTGTTCTCTACACCAGCAACAGCCGTGTTGGGCTTGTCTATGCTGCCAATTTCTTTCTAGTGAGTAGCAAAGTAGCAACCAGCAGCATGAGACTGCTGTCTTCTACCTGGCAATAGCTGTGTAGGTAAACAAAGTAGTGTAGAGTAGAAGTAAGGGGGTAGGGGTTTCCAAAAGGCTAGGCTTCCCTACTTCCCTCATTACTGTAAAGCACAAGGTGCAAAAACCTGCTTTTACAGATTTTGAAGTTTCGCAATATTAGAATCGAATATTATTTTGAATTCTAGGAGAAAAAATATTGTTCAATAAAAATAAAAAAGCTGAATAAAAAATGTTCAGTAGGATTTAGATGCTGTTCCGCAAATTCAGCTACCGTATCATTAAACACTGTTTAATCAAATGTATTCTCCCGTTTTATATAATCTGGAAACAAATCAATTAATATAGACTGATCATTAAAAAAACAAGATAGAATATTGAAAATACATATTACATTCAGATACATACCAGCACCACTAAGTGAGAAGAAGGTAACAGTACAATTTCGTATGTACGGCAAGAATAATACTGAACAGTTGTGTTTTTTTGTGGACACAAAAAGTGTACGTATGTGTCTGTAAAATTCGAATTTATGTTTGACAACTAAGCAGCTGAAACCAAAGATCTGTGATTAGTTTCAGTGAGTGATTTGGTGAATTGGAAACAACAGGTCGGGACTGTTCACAACAACTGGCGGGCATCAATCTCCCATATGCCCTTCAGGGGCAATAATCATCACCTGCCACTTCCAATCACCTCGCCTCCTTCCCTCCACACTTACCATAGCTGAGAATTTAGCTAATGCGCCCCTTCTGAAAACTAGATGGACTGCTACAGGCGATTTTTTATTCAAATCATTACCCTCACTAATATTACCGCCTCTCCAAGGATCAGGAAGCTCGTATTAGTTTACCATGTGTTTACGATAAGTTGAGGAGTAAAATGACGAATAAAACGCTCTATTTAAGGAACTGCCCTTCTTGAATATATTAGTGGGAGGAATAGATAGATTAATGAACTTCAGGGCCAGATTTACAAGACTCCAGTGCTCTGGAGGTCACTTTTAATGACACATAGAAAGAGCAAAAGGCCTTCAATGATTGCTTATGTGCAGGAAGCTGTCCCTTCATTCAAAAATGACGATTTGCTACTTCTATGTGTGCTGCATTCACATGGAAGTGCCAAATGGCCATTGTAGATTGTTAATGTGCATGAAGGGACACCTTCCTGCACAAAATCATTCCCTTCAACTCAGACACCCTTGCACTATGGTGCAAGGATGCCTGCGGTGCTGCTGATTTCGTTGAAGCGCCACGCTGTGCCACTTTTTTCTAAATCTGCGCCTGAATCAAAACAGCAGTTAAATATTGTCTGGGTCACAGTAATTATGTAGGGCCAAATTATGCAGCAGGCAAATTATGCCTTGTGATGTGGCTCATTTTGCCATAGTATTATTTCATTATTTTATGATTTTTATACTTGTTACTACTGTCTTGGCATAGGTTGCACCTTACTGGTACCAGTGTAACACCTAAATATAGCAATAAGCAACAAAAAAGCGACCGATCTTTGCAAATGGCCTTCCACTGTGCTGCAGCATGCGTTGCTGCATTTTTACTAAGTTTTGAACCATTTGAGCTAGGAGTAATTTTTTTTTGTTCAAATCAGATTATACCACAGATGATGGATTATGTGGCAAATGCAGCAAATCCCAAAAAATGCTAAAAACGCCACTGACTCATAATTCTAGTAGCCTGAGTATTGTAAGCATATTAAATGAAGTGGCTGTGTAACAAACTCTATTTTGAGTGCTTTTGCTCCTATTCATGTTAACCACCAGGTAAACAACAATGCTGCAGGGTGCAGCAGTACCACAGTTTGCACCTCAGAATAGGACATTAAGCCCTAGAGGTGTGGAGAATAAGATAGTTGTGTTTTTTCCATCTCCATGTTTATGTTTTTTATGTGGTTAAAATCATTGAGGGAGTGCATGAACAGGTACAAAAGTCCAGATTCAAGCACAAACAGCAATCTGCTGCCGAGTTGGGATTCGCTTGGAGACAGAATAAGTCACATTGGGGCTTATTTGCAAGGAGGCTGTACCACCAATGTGTCAAAAACCTTTGACTCATTGGCAGCGGAGTCAGTATTCCACATTTACAAGGTGACACATCTAGGCTAATGAGTCACTTATAATAGTCCTGCGTTGGAATGTTCCTGTGTTTGAACTGGCTGCATCACATAAGTATTAATATATTATATTATAAGTTTAATGATTGATATATGCAAGGTAGGCGTTCCTGCGTAGGTTCCACCTCAAAACCGATGCACTGATATTTACAAGTTTATGGAAAAGTAACGCATCGCTAGTAAGTGTTGCTCAAGTGTCCAAATGCGTCACAATTTCTGTACATTGGTAACCCACTCATAAAAATAACAAATTGGTTTTGGCATATAAAGAGAAGTCAGACACAACAGCCTTCCAAGCTCAACTACAACATGGAGCTCCTCATTTTGCAGCTGGGGGTTGCAAGGAGAAGAGCACAACCCCCTCAACCACACACACCTCCCTCCCTCACCACCGCAAAGGCAGCACAGGAGAAGGGACGCATATATCAGCAGTAGATTACCCTCACTGACCTTAGGGAGGATGAGGTCACCACCCACTATTGGCTCCAGAGGGAATCAATTGTCCAACTGCTACACCGAATAGCCCCAAGATTCCACCACCAACTGGGAGGTCCATCAACATCCTGCCAAAGGAGAGGCTCATGGCTGTACTCCACGTGTTGGCGTCAGGGTCATTCCAGATTACAATGGCCTGTGTGGCAGGTATCTCCCATCCATCTTTCTCAGTTTACCTCAACACTGTCCTGGATGCTATCATACACATAATACCCCGGAACCTCCTCTTCTCCAACATACAGTAACTATAGGCTAGAGAACAAGCAAGGCTTCTATACCATTTCAAGTTTCCACATGTGCTGGGTGCCTTGGACTGCACACATGTGCAACTGGTTTCCCGGCATCTACATCCCACATATACAGGAACTGGAAGCACATAGAATCCATAAATGTCCAGGCCATCATGGAACAGCCTGGCCTATTCACCAACGTCCTTACCAAATATCCTGGGAGTGAAAATGGCACATATATGTTCCGCCACTCCATCATAAATGAGAGATTCCATAATGGCCAATATGGGAATGGGCTACTGGTTGGTAAGTATATCTGAAGTACATGACAGCCCTAATAGCGCCCAATGAAGAATGACCCAATGGCCTTATCTGTGTGTGGTACCTTAGACAGTGCATATGTAGGAGGGGTGTGTCTCACACTTGCACCATTCATCTGGGCACATTTGCAATACAAATCTCAAAGTCACACGTTTTGAGACATGCTAAGCTACTCTTTTTGTTTGTCAATAGTGCGTCAAAACTGAGCAATGCTATGCTTGGAAAAAATCCATATTGCAACACTGTCTGCAAGGAAAGGCTGTCATGGTTGTTGTCTGTGTGTCCAAATGTAACCCCCATGGTATATGAGGTATGTCGTGTGTGTTGTCCATATTTACATATCTTTGCTGAGTCACACTTGTAGAGGGCAGTACAGTGCCCTGACTGTCCTATAACTGTGAATTGAGGTTCATAAATGGTCATGGGCACACACTGCAACCCAGTAAGTCCACATATGCTACACAAACGTTTGCCAGCACATAGCTACATCAGTGTCACATTTCAACAATTCATACAAATGTTGATTTCTAACCTGTGCCAGTGCTGGATTGGCTAGCTAGCTAAAAGGCAGACACACTTGACCAATAGGCAAGGATGCAACTCTCACATGCAGGAATGGACATGATCATGCCGCTCTGTCTTACTCTTAAACAAACAATGCTGTGGCTCCTACAGCTCCATACATGTGGTCCAACTTGTCCAGGACATAAAGCAAATCGTATAGACAAATAGATGTTGAGGTCTAAGTACAAGTGATGTAAGTACTGGCAAAGTAGCATGCACTGAAGCATCCCAGGTCACAGTGGCGTAATATGTCTATGTTTGCACATGTGACCATCTGGTGTGAATGTCTACCCACACTCTATGTCCACGTTAGCCCTCTCTGTTTGTGAAAACTGTGATGCATGGAAATGCCAAACATATTCCTACTTGGAAGACATAACACTTATTAGGCCTACTCAAGGAGGCCTCATGAAGAACAAGATAATGGGTAACAGTCTTGGTTGACCTTTTTCTACAAGTGTAATTTGCATGTGGCACACATAGAGTGCCAGACACCAAGCCCAAACAGTAGATCTGTGTGGACCAGTATATTATATGGTGGTCCTTACCCAACATAGTCTGCGATATGATGTCATACACATGTGTGCGGGTGTCCTATTGGCGTAGCACAATACTGTCACATCTACACAGTCAATCTGTGAGCTGGATGCCAAATACAATGTAGACAGGCTGAAGTAGCCACTCTATGTAAATTCCTGAGTGTGTTTTACACCCATAACACAACCTTTGTAGGTAATGTAGACAGATAGTATGAACTACAGGTATGCCAAAAATCATGTCTGACAATGGGGATATCATTTGCGCCGATAACTACATCAATGCAAGCATAATACAAACTGTTATTCAATTTTGATAATGTCAAGATGTGCACAATTGACAATCAGCCGGTGTCACTTATAGCAATATGTTGCTTGTCCTAGTGTCCTTACCATGGACGCAAGTAGTCACTCATATGCGCACTGTTAACTTACACATGCAACACATCCCAAGTCTACATGCATCTCAGCAGAGAGATTTTCAACAAGAAAAGTGAATCCGGGGATTTATGTACTCCATTGCACCAATCATTACACTGTACCACACACAAAGAGCTAATTGGGTCAAGGAAAAAAAAATCCATTGCCCCATTGCATGACGGATTGCACACGGAGCATCATTCCGAGGCCACATATCAACATCAAAGTTTAAAAAACAATGCATTGTACATTGTCATGTATTGTGTGTAACCTAAACATTGCCTATATCGCCAGCGATGCATTGGAAAAAACAATGATTTAGTAGGAAATGTGACTGTTTAGTAGGAAGAGCATCAGCCAGAATCCACGCATCAATGCTGAAGTGTCAAAAACAATGCCTCGTATATTGTAATGTGTTGTGCATTGGCTAAATCCCTATTGATGTGTCATTAAAAAAACAACACTTTACTAGAAAATGTGGCGCTTTAGTCGGAAACATGGCACATCCACAAAGGAAATGATGCAATGGCTCAGCCATCCTGCAACCCAGAAAATGTGAAGTTCCTTTGACTTTCACTTACACTCTTTTTTCCTGTGATGGCTGCTTGAGGTGTTTAGTGTGTGCTGTTGAGGAGTGGTCTGTTTTTTGGTCTTTTTTGGTGTCCCTGCCATTCTTGTTGCGTATGTACACTGTCCTTTGTGTATCATAATTGCGTGTGCAACCCATCATGCAATCCGTCATGTAAAGGAGCAGGTCCCGCACCCTGTTCTCCTGCTGTTGGTTGCCCAGCCGAGCTCCCTTCTGGCTTCCTGCTTTCTGCCACCCAGCAATTCTTGCCTCTTTTAGTGCTCTCTCTCTCAGCGCCTTCTTTGCTCTTTCTATCCAGTGCTCTCTGCCCCTCCCTTTGCTCTCCGATTTCATTGCTCTCTCTCTCTCTGCCTTTCTTTGCTCTCAATTTGCAGTGCTCTCTCATTCTGCCCCTTTCCTTGCTCCATGCTTTATCTCTCTTTCTCCATTTCATCAGTCACTGCCCTCTGTTATCTCAGCACTCTCTCTCCTCGTTCCTTGCTCTTATTATTCAGGAATCTCCCTCCTTTCTCTTGTCCTGCTTTCCTCTTCCATACCCCTGCCCCAGTGTGCCTTTCCCGCCCTCGCCACCCTTCACTCCTTTTCTCCCACCCCTCCCACAACATCCCACCCCCCAGGACCTACTTAATGGTGGTCGCTGTAGGACTGTGCAGTGGGCGCCCACAGTGGAAACATCGCTGGCACGCTGTAGGTGCACTAACCGCAAGCCTGTCTGCACCCATCCATGCCTGGACCATACCCAGCACCAGGACCCCACATCCGCCTGCCTACCACCGATACACCCACTCCTGGCATCGCCACAGCGACCCCCAGGCTATAAAAATGATCCACCGTGACCGCCCCAGCAAACACGTTAAAGGAATCGTCACTATCCTCAAGGACTGTCTCCACTGCACCTCCACTAACCACAACTCCACGCCGATGGTGGAGTCATGGAACACCTCAACTTCCAGATCAAACCAGACGCCAACACAACTATAAGGGGTGCCCTTAACTACAGACCACCAGGCCCCCCCTTCTTCTGCAAATCCATACCTGACTTCATTGCCCCCCTGGCAGACGACACCGACCACTACATCTTACTGGGAGACCTGAACTTACACCTCAAACACCCTAACAATGTCAACTCCACAACGCTCATTGCTGGATATTTTAATTAGAAAGAACTTTGGAATTGAAGTCAGTTCCCTTCTGAATTTCCTGAAAGTCAGTTCTGTTCTTGCTTAAGTCTGCTGTCCCATTCTCCTGTCTGAGTTTCCTGATGAGTTTTCTCGACATAGTCTTAATTGCCCTATTCTGTGATGTGGTTCAATATTAATAAGTCCAACTAATTCTGAACTGCTGATTTGCCCTATGTGCAGCCTATGTTCAGCTCTCTCCTGATGCTTCTGTCAACCAGCCCCAGACAATGGTGAATGCTCTGCCTAAATGAATCAACACTGTCTGCTGTCTCATGCGGAGAGGTATAACTAACTGTGGTTTCTTTCCCTTTTCAGTTAGTAACTTACACCAGAATATTTTTATAGTTAGTTGCTCTAGTTAGATGTTTTCCAAATTATTTTTGCCTTTTTTTTTTTTTTTTTTTTTTGCTTTTGCCCGCAAGTGTTAACCCGATCCCGCACATGCAAAACTCAATTCTGGTTAGCATTGCAAATGCCCCTGCTCTGAAACCAATTGCTAAAATTGTATTTTGATGATTTACTGATGACACCATCATCTGCTTTAAATTCAAATAACAATGTTCATATTGTATTGTTGCTAATCTACATATTTTGTTTGGAGTGCTTAAGAGTATTGATGTTTAGCAGGTTGAATCTTTTTAGACATTTTGGTCAGCTTCTGGTTTTCATGTATGTTTATAATTGAATCTTGTGCACCATTTATGTGACATTCATTTTGGGATTGTAATAAAGCTTTGAAACTTTATTCGGTTTGGAATTTGATTTAGTGTTTAATTATTCATGGTGTCTAAAATTGTTTATGGTATAATGTCATTGATTTATGATGAAATGTTTCTGACTACTACCTCCTTCACTAAGTCCAAAGATCTGGTCGACCTCGAGGGCTAAGCTTTGTGATTTTGTCTCACCATGGAACTGAGGTTTCTGAACCCAAAGCGGGCACAAGACTTCCTCGGTTTCCACTGCAACATACCTGAGCCAACTTCCAGGACACCATGACAGACATTGCCACCTGGATGAAGGACTACTGCCTCAAGCTTAACTCAGACAAAATGGAAATCCTTCTCTTCGGATGCAAGCACTCCCCATGAGATGACATATGGTGGCCTACAGCCCTCGGCGCCCCCTCACCCACTCTGACCACATACGCAACCTCGGGATCATTCTGGACACCCAGCTCTTCATGAGGAAACAAGTCAATGCTGTCCTCTCGGCCTTTTTTAACACCCTCTGCATGCTGCTCAAGATCTACCATTGGATACCGCTATCCACCAGGAAAACAGTCACCTAGGCCCTCATCACCAGCCACCTCAACTACGGCAACTCTCTCTATGTCGGGACCACTAAACAACTCCTAGGATGCCTTCAGATCATCCAGAACGTTGCCACCAGAATAGTCCTCGACCTCCCCAGAAGAACCAGCATCACTCCCCACCTCAGGGCCCTCAACTTGCTTTCCGTACAGCTGAGATGCCTATTCAAGCTTCTCATGCATGTATACCGAACCATAAACAGCACCTCAAGTTCCACCAGCCCACCAGAGATCTCTGCTCGGCATCCCTCACCCACATCCCCCACATCCAACGCAAATGCCTCTGATGATGTTCCTTCTCCCACCTCGCTGCCAAATCCTGGAACAACC
Organism: Pleurodeles waltl; assembly: GCF_031143425.1. Lineage (NCBI taxonomy): Eukaryota > Metazoa > Chordata > Amphibia > Caudata > Salamandridae > Pleurodeles > Pleurodeles waltl. The sequence continues at coordinate 1,144,570,189 of NC_090444.1, read as the reverse complement.
TTCCCACCCACTTCCAGACCGCCCTGTCCCTTGAAGGACTTCAAACAGCAGCTCAAGGCCTGGCTTTTCTACCATCACCATCACCAGAGGGACCAACCCCACAGCACCAAACCAGCGCCTGTAGACCCCCCAGGGCAACAAGCCAGCGCTCTAAAAGAACCTCCTGATAGATTGATTGATTGATAATTGTATATTGTATAGTTTTGTCCACTGTATTGTCAGGTATTTGTCCATTTAGGGGTAGTTGATGGGTAGGGGGAAAGGGTTAGTCATTTGTTTTTTGTGGGTTTAGGGTAGCTAGTCTGGATTCCAGGATATCAGCCAGAGGCAGAGCCAAAAACATGGAGGAGGAGTTCGGCAGTGGCCTACTTTGGTTGTTGATGCATTACCTGCCCAACATGATCATGAGTGGAGGTAGGGTGAACCAAGGGTAGCCTATACAAAAGAGGCAAAAGCGGTGAGAGAAGGTGCGTACCAAATGGGGCGGCTATTCAATGTCCAGCGGATCGTCCACCAACTAAAGCACCATTGGGCAGATGTTTTCAGCCAGGATCAAGATCTCCTCAATCACCTGGGGAATTAAGTTGGTAAGCAAACCGGCAAGTCTCTATACACCATGAGCTTGTTGCTGTGTGACTTTTGCACACATGTTTATTTTTTTATTTTTTTAATGAAGACTCAGATTTGTATTTGTGTTAGTATAGCCCAATATGGGCTAAACCACTAAAATGAACAGTACATGCCACAGTTGCCTGTTCACAGTGGCATGACAATTGCAAAAACAGACTATGCTGTGCTGGATAGGCCCATGGGTGCTGTGTGACCCATCCAGTATTGTGGTTGTTGTCTGCAATACACAGAACAATATACTCATACATACGAGTTCCAGAGAATGCATGCACACACTCATCACATGGATTAAGTATGAGTTGATGTGCACCTAGGTTATAATCCGTAGAGAAATGTATGGACAGACACTTGGATATGTAATAGACTGTAGGAAAGTACCATCTTGCCTGGCATGTTACCCCCATATTTCACTGTATATATGTTGTTTTAGTCTATGTGTCACTGGGACCCTGACAGGCAGGGCCCCAGTGCTCATAAGTATGTGCCCTGTATGTGTTCCCTGTGTGATGCCTAACTGTCTCACTGAGGCTCTGCTAACCAGAACCTCAGTGGTTATGCTCTCTCTGCTTTCCAAATTTGTCACTAACAGGCTAGTGACTAAATTTACCAATTCACATTGGCATACTGGTACACCCATATAATTCCCTAGTATATGGTACTGAGGTACCCAGGGTATTGGGGTTCCAGGAGATCTGTATGGGCTGCAGCATTTCTTTTGCCACCCATAGGGAGCTCTGACAATTCTTACACAGGCCTGCCAGTGCAGCCTGAGTGAAATAACGTCCACGTTATTTCACAGCCATTTACCACTGCACTTAAGTAACTTATAAGTCACCTATATGTCTAACCTTCACCTGGTGAAGGTTGAGTGCAAAGTTACTTAGTGTATGGGCACCCTGGCACTAGCCAAGGTGCCCCCACATCATTCAGGGCAAATTCCCCAGACTTTGTGAGTGCGGGGACACCATTACACGCGTACACTATACATAGGTCACTACCTATGTATAGCGTCACAATGGTAACTCCGAACATGGTCATGTAACATGTCTAAGATCATGGAATTGTCCCCCAATGCCATTCTGGCATTGGGGGGACAATTCCATGATCTCCCGGGTCTCTAGCACAGTACCCGGGTACTGCCAAACTGCCTTTCTGAGGTCTCCACTGCAGCTGCTGCTGCTGCCAACCCCTCAGGCAGGTTTCTTCCCTCCTGGGGTACAGGCAGGCCTGGCCCAGGAAGGCAGAACAAAGGATTTCCTCTGAGAGAGGGTGTTACACCCTCTCCCTTTGGAAATAGGTGTGAAGGCTGGGGAGGAGTAGCCTCCCCCAGCCTCTGGAAATGCTTTGATGGGCACAGATGGTGCCCATCTCTGCAGAAGCCAGTCTACACCGGTTTAGGGATCCCCCAGCCCTGCTCTGGTGCAAAACTGGACAAAGGAAAGGGGAGTGACCACTCCCCTGACCTGCACCTCCCAGGGGAGGTGCCCAGAGCTCCTCCAGTGTGTCCCAGACCTCTGCCATCTTGGATTTAGAGGTGCTGGGGGCACACTGGACTGCTCTGAGTGGCCAGTGCCAGCAGGTGATGCCAGAGGCTCCTTCTGATAGGCTCTTACCTCTCTTGGTAGCCAATCCTCCTTCCTTGGTAGCCATACCTCCTTTTCTGGCTATTTAGGGTCTCTGCTTTGGGGAATTCTTTAGATAACGAATGCAAGAGCTCATCAGAGTTCCTCTGCATCTCCCTCTTCACCTTCTACCAAAGGATCGACCTCTGACTGCTCAGGACGCCTGCAAAACCGCAACAAAGTAGCAAGACGACTACTAGCAACCTTGTATCGCCTCATCCTGCTGGCTTTCTCGACTGTTTCCAGGTGGTGTATGCTCTGGGGGTAGCCTGCCTTAACCCTGCACCAGGAGCTCTGAAGAAATCTCCTGTGGGTCGACTGAATCTTCCCCCTGCTAACGCAGGCACCAAAAGACTGCAACACTGGTCCCCTGGATCCCCTCTCATCCTGACGAGCGTGGTCCCTGGAACTCAGCAACTCTGTCCAAGGGACTCCCACAGTCCAGTGACTCTTCAGTCCAAGTTTGGTGGAGGTAAGTCCTTGCCTCCCCACGCTAGACTGCATTGCTGGGTACTGCATGTTTTGCAGCTACTCTGGCTCCTGTGTACTCTTCCAGGATTTCCTTCATGCACAGCCAAGCCTGGGTCCCCAATACTCCTTCCTGCAGTGCACAACCTTCTGAGTTGTCCTCCGGCATTGTGGAACTCCCTTTTGTGACTTCATGTGGACTCCGGTTCACTTTCCTTCCAAGTGCCTGTTCAGGTACTTTTGCGGGTGCTGCCTGCTTTTGTGAGGTCTTCCTGAGCTGCTGGGTGCCCCCTCTGTCCCCTCCTCCAAGTGGTGACATCCTGGTCCCTCCTGGGCCACAGCAGCACCCAAAAACCTCTACCGCAACTCCTGCAGCTAGCAAGGCTTTTTTGCGGTCTTTCTACGTGGGAACACCTCTGTAAGCTTCATCGCAACGTTGGACATCCGTCTTCCAAAGGAGAAGTCCCTAGCTCTCTTCTTTCTTGAAGAACTCCAAGCTTCTTTCAACCAGTGGCAGCTTCCTTGCACCCTCAGCTGGCATTTCCTGGGCTCCTGCCCACTCTCAACACTGTCACGACTATTGGACTTGGTCCCCTTGTCTTACAGGTACTCAGGTCCGGAAATCCACTGTTGTTGCATTGCTGGTGTTTGTTCTTCCTGCAGAATCCCCCTGTCACGACTTCTGTGCTCTCTGGGGGTAGTAGGTGCACTTTACACCTACTTTTCAGGGTCTTGCGTTGGGCTATTTTTCTAACCCTCACTGTTTTCTTACAGTCCCAGCGACCCTCTACAAGCTCACATAGGTCTGGGGTCCATTCGTGGTTTGCATTCCACTTTTGGAGTATATGGTTTTTGTTGCCCCTATACCTATGTGCTCCTATTGCAATCTATTGTAATTCTACACTGTTTACATTACTTTTCTTGCTATTACTTACCTAATTTTGGTTTGTGTACATATATCTTGTGTATATAACTTATCCTCATACTGAGGGTACTCACTGAGATACTTTTGGCATATTGTCATAACGATAAAGTACCTTTATTTTTAGTAACTCTGTGTATTGTGTTTTCTTATGATATTGTGCATATGACACCAGTGGTATAGTAGGAGCTTTACATGTCTCCTAGTTCAGCCTAAGCTGCTTTGCCATAGCTACCTTCTATCAGTCTAAGCTGCTAGAAACACCTCTTCTACACTAATAAGGGATAACTGGACCTGGCACAAGGTGTAAGTACCTCTGGTACCCACTACAAGCCAGGCGAGCCTCACCACATCCATTTTTTTAATTTTCATTACGTGATCAAAGTAAAATTGTTACAGGTACATCCATATTCAATATTGGAGAAGTGTCCAACAGACCTGTTGATTTGGAGCTAGCTAACCATGCTCTGTCTATGTTAAAACTACCTGGCACTGAGACATTCTGTCCTGCATTGTGGGTGGGCTTGTGTTCTTGCCATAACAGTGAAGCATTGCTGAGACACAATATATATGCTTGCTACACATTACTCATTTCACAGAGGTGATTGGCCATATGTCATACCCTGTTGCATGCGGTCTGAAAATCCCCAGGGAGTACCTAGATGAACCATTCCATGTGTACACAACATCATTGTTCCCAAGCTGTCTTAATATTCACATGTGTATACATTTATTATGCCAGACACAGCCATTCCATGTACCTACAAGGACAAGAAATTAGTACTTTAGCATTGTAAATGTAGGAAAGGTACATTCATCTTATGACGGTTGGTCATGATTCGTTCCATAGATGTCGATTTTTTGGTTGGACATGCCACTTGTGCTTCTAAGACTTGTTCATGATGTAATTGATGACAACATGGACAATTTCAGCTTGGTCTGATACATATGTCCTTCCTCTCCAACAGACAACAGGCCCCAGGAACAGGAGAAGGCATACTGGATCTTCTTGGAATGTTACCGGCACCTTTGACATGTTGCCAAGGCCTTCAGGTGCATGGAGAGGAAGCATGAAGAATGGTAGGCAGCAGGAACCTGGAAATCACCACCCCAGTGCCACAAACTGCTGGTCAGCTAAGCACCAGTGCAGAATTTGAGGGGTCCCATGCAGTCGATCTCGAGGCAGTTGCTGGCCCTCTACAGCACAGCCAGCAGTTCCACCACAGGCTGTCACCACAACACCAGGACAAAAGACTGAATTTGAGCAGCAGGCTCTAAAGAACAATGCAGAAGTAAAGTTGAGGCTGGCTGGCCTGAAACTGCAGGTGGCCACACTTAAGCAAATGATCAGGACTTTGCAGCAAACTGTTGATTGGATTGCCGACCAAATTTAGGACTGCCTCGGACTTGCTGCCCCTCCACAGTTCATGTTTCTTAGAATAAATGTATACCATTTTAGCATAGCCTGGGATAAGTTTTATAATAGGGATAGGTTAGGTTATTTTTAGTGCTTTTATAGATTTTAATATTTGTTAGTTGGGGATATGGGTAGGTAGGTCATTTAGTGGGTGGGGGTCAATGTTTAGTATATGTATACAAAATAAAATCCAACAAAAAATACAAAAAGCAAGACAAAATATCTATTTGTGTAGGTTTTAAAGTTTAGTTAGTTTCAGTATAGGTGTAGTCTATGTTTGTCTCATGTGCCAAAGTGTAATAAAGGGGAGTGGGGGGTTCATGTTTAGCATGTCTGTTGTGCTATATTTATATAGTTGGATAAGTTAACCGGTTCTGTGCCCTGGACGAGGTGACCTCGTCCAGGGCTACAGTTCCCGTGTGCCTTGGACGAGGTCACCTCGTCCAAGGCACACGGGAACTCAGGGGAGCGCTAGCGTGCCCCCCCTGTGCACCCCCCTCCCCCCCAAGGCGGGGATGGAAGGGGAAGACCTTCCCCTTCCACCCCCAACACCCCCACCCCCCCCGAGACGTCAGCGCGCGCTGATTTGTCACAGGGGCCTCCCCCATCGCGCTGAAGCTCTGCTTCCAGCGCGATTGAAAGAGAAATGCAAAGCATTTCTCTTTCAATCACTGGGGGAGGCCCGGAGGGGCTTCAAAGGGAAGGAAATGTATTTCCTTCCCTTTGAAGTCTCTCCCAGGGTTTCAAAAGCCGGATTGCTTGCAATCCGGCTTTTGAAACCCCACTAGACACCAGGTATTTTTTTTCTTTCTTTTAGAAAGTGACATAAGGGAGCGACCCCTTGGGCAAGGGTTGCTCCCAGGGGGGGGCATTTTTCAGGAAGGCCTTTTCTGCCCCCCCCCCTCTAGGCACCAGAGATCATTTTTTTTTTTTTTTTTGTTGTTATGTTTTTTTTTTTTTTTAGGTGGGGAGCGACCCCTTAGGCAAGGGTCGCTCCCGTAGGGGGCAAATTATAATTAGGCCATTTCTGCCCCCCTTGGGGGCAGATTGGCCTATTTTGATGAGGCCAATCTGCCCCCAAGGGGGGCAGAAACCACTAGACACCAGGGAGTTTTTTCTTTGCGTGAATTTCACGCAAGGGGAGCGACCCCTTAGGCAAGGGTCGCTCCCTGGGGTGGGGGGAATTATTTTAGGCCATTTCTGCCCCCCCTGGGGACAGAAACCTCTAGGCGCCAGGGCAAATCTTTTTTTTGTGTTTTTTTTTTTCTTTGTTTTTTTTAGAGATGGGTAGCGACCCATCAGGCAAGGGTCACTGCCCTGGGGGGCAAATTGTATTTAGACCATTTCTGCCCCCCTTGGGGGCAGATTGGGCGATTTTAGGTCAATCTGCCCCCAAGGGGGCAGAAACCACTAGGCACCGGGGATTTGTTTTTTGGTGCCAATGTCACGCAGGGGGAGCGACCCCGTAGGCAAGGGTCGCTTCCGGGGGGGGGGGCTTGGGGGGGTCAAATTTATTTTAGGACATTTCTGCCCCCACGGGGGGCAGAAACCTCTAGGCGCCTGGGCAAATTTTTTTTTTGTGGTTTTTTTTTGTTTGTTTGTTTTTTAGAGATGGGGAGCGACCCATCAGGCAAGGGTCGCTCTCCTGGGGGGCAAATTGTATTTAGACCATTTCTGCACCCCTTGGGGGCAGATTGGGCAATTTTAGGTCAATCTGCCCCCAAGGGGGCAGAAACCACTAGGCACCGAGGATTGGTTTTTTGGCGCCAATGTCACGCAGGGGGAGCTACCCCGTAGGCAAGGGTCGCTCCCGGGTAGGGGGGGTTTGGGGGGGGGTGGGAGGTAAAATTTATTTTAGGGCCTTTCTGCCCCCCCCCCCCGGGGCCGGCTGAGCTAGAGGCCAAAATCCACAGGTAGGCACTTTGCAAAAAACACCTCCGTTTTCTGTGAAAAAATATGTTGTGTCCACGTTGTGTTTTGGGCCATTTCCTTTCGTGGGCGCTAGGCCTACCCACAGAAGTGAGGTACCATTTTTATCGAGAGACTTAGGGGAACGCTGGGTGGAAGGAAATTTGTGGCTCCTCTCAGATTCCAGAACTTTCTGTCACCGAAATGAGAGGAAAAAGTGTTTTTTTGGCCAAATTTTGATGTTTGCAAAGGATTCTGGGTAACATAACCTGGTCAGAGCCCCGCAAGTCACCCCATCTTGGATTCCCTGGGTTTCGAGTTTTCAAAAATGCGCTGGTTTGCTAGGTTTCCCCAGGTGCCGGCTGAGCTACAGGCCAAAATCCACAGGTAGGCACTGTTTTCTATGAAAAAATGTGATGTGTCCACGTTGTGTTTTGGGCCATTTCCTTTCGTGGGCGCTAGTCCTACCCACACAAGTGAGGTATCAATTTTATCGGGAGACTTGGGGGAACGCTGGGTGGAAGGAAATTTGTGGCTCCTCTCAGATTCCAGAACTTTCTGTCACCGAAATGAGAGGAAAAAGTGTTTTTTTGGCCAAATTTTGATGTTTGCAAAGGATTCTGGGTATTATAACCCGGTCAGAACCCCGCAAGTCACCCCATCTTGGATTCCCCTGGGTTTCTAGTTTTCAAAAATGCGCTGGTTTGCTAGGTTTCCCCAGGTGCCGGCTGAGCTACAGGCCAAAATCCACAGGTAGGCACTGTTTTCTATGAAAAAATGTGATGTGTCCACGTTGTATTTTGGGCCATTTCCTTTTGTGGGCGCTAGTCCTACCCACACAAGTGAGGTATCATTTTTATCGGGAGACTTGGGGGAACGCTGGGTGGAAGGAAATTTGTGGCTCCTCTCAGATTCCAGAACTTTCTGCCACAGAAATGTGAGGAACATGTGTTTTTTTAGCCAAATTGTGAGGTTTGCAAAGGATTCTGGGTAACAGAACCTGGTCAGAGCCCCACAAGTCACCCCATCTTGGATTCCCCTAGGTCTCTAGTTTTCAAAAATGTACAGGTTTGGTAGGTTTCCCTAGGTGCCGGCTGAGCTAGAGGCCAAAATCTACAGGTAGGCACTTTGCAAAAATCACCTCTGTTTTCTTTTAAAAAAATGGGATATGTCCACGTTGCGCTTTGGGGCATTTCCTGTCGCGGGCGCTAGGCCTACCCACACAAGTGGGGTATCATTTTTATCGGGAGACTTGGGGGAACGCTGGGTGGAAGGAAATTTGTGGCTCTTCTCAGATTCCAGAACTTTCTGTGACAGATATGTGAGGAACATGTGTTTTTTTAGCCAAATTTTGAGGTTTGCAAAGGATTCTGGGTAACAGAACCTGGTCAGAGCCCCACAAGTCACCCCATCTTGGATTCCCCTAGGTCTCTAGTTTTAAAAAATGCACAGGTTTGGTAGATTTCCCTAGGTTTCGGCTGAGCTAGTTGCCAAAATCTACAGGTAGGCACTTCGCAAAAAACACCTCTGTTTTCTTTTAAAAAATTGGATGTGTTCACGTTGCGCTTTGGGGCATTTCCTGTTGCGGGCGCTAGGCCTACCCACACAAGTGAGATATCATTTTTATCGGTAGACTTGCGGGAACGCTGGGTGGAAGGGAATTTGTGGCTCCTCTCAGATTTCAGAACTTTCGGCCACAGAAATGTGAGGAACGTGTTTTTTTAGCCAAATGTTGAGGTTTGCAAAGGATTCTGGGTAACAGAACCTGGTCAGAGCCCCAAAAGCCACCCCATCTTGGATTCCCCTAGGTCTCTAGTTTTAAAAAATGCACAGGTTTGGTAGGTTTCCCCAGGTGCCGGCTGAGCTAGAGGCCTAAATCTACAGGTAGGCACTTTGCAAAAAACACCTCTGTTTCTTTAAAAAAAATGGGATGTGTCCACGTTGCGTTTTGAGGCGTTTCCTGTCGCGGGCGCTAGGCCTACTCACACAAGTGAGGTATCATTTTTATCGGGAGACTTGGGGGAACATAGATTAGCAAAACAAGTGTTATTGCCCCTTGTCTTTCTCTACATTTTTTCCTTCCAAATATAGGAGAGTGTGTAAAAAAGACATCTATTTGAGAAATGCCCTATAATTCACATGCTAGTATGGTCACCCCGGAATTCAGAGATGTGCAAATAACCACAGCTCCTCAACACCTTATCTTGTGCCCTTTTTGGTAATACAAAGGTTTTCTTGATAGCTATTTTTTACTCTTTATATTTCAGCAAATGAATTGCTGTATACCCGGTATAGAATGAAAACGCACTGCAGGGTGCAGCTCATTTATTGGCTCTGGTTACCTAGGGTTCTTGATGAACCTACAAGCCCTATATATCCCCACAACCAGAGGAGTCCAGCAGACGTAACGGTATATTGCTTTCGATAATCTGACATTGCAGGGAAAAGTTACAGAGTAAAACGTAGAGTAAAATTGATGTTTTTTTCACCTCAATGTTAATATTTTTCTTTTTCAGTTGTTATTTTCTGTAGGAAACCATTGTAGGATCTACACAAATGACCACTTGCTGAATTCAGAATTTTGTCTACTTTTCAGAAATGTTTAGGTTTCTGGGATCCAGCATTGGTTTCATGCCCATTTCTGTCACTGACTGGAAGGAGGCTGAAAGCACAAAAAATTGCAAAAATGGGGCATGTCCCAGTAAAATGCCAAAATTGTGTTGAAAAATTGGGTTTTCTGATTCAAGTCTGCCTGTTCCTGAAAGCTGGGAAGCTGCTGAGTTTAGCACTGCAACCCCTTTGTTGATGCCATTTTCAGGGGGAAAACCACAAGCCTTCTTCTGCAGCCACTTTTTCCAATTTTTTTGAAAAAAACGAAATTTTCATTGTATTTTGGCTAATTTCTTGGCTCCTTCAGGGGAACCCACAAAGTCTGGGTACCTCTAGAATCCCTAGGATGTATGAAATTTGGCTTGCTTAGCTTATATGGACAATAAGTTATGAGGGCCTAAGCGCGAACTGCCCCAAATAGGAAAAAAAATGTCTGGCACAGGAGGGGGAAAAGGCCTGGCAGCGAAGGGGTTAAGGTTAGGTAGGTTAGGTTAGAATAGGTTCACTTAGGCATAATTTACATAGGATTACTTAGTATAGTTTAAGGTTAGGTTTTAAGTATTTAATAGTGTTTATACAAAGAATCTTTCATGCACTTTCACAACTATTCCCTTATTAACTGGGTGGCAGTTGTCATATATGCTTTTGCTGGATTGAGCACATGCTACATGTTTCCCTGGCAGTGTTTGTATACATGTATAATTGGGTGAAGCACCTAAGGAGTATTACCAAGTTTGCAATAAAGTCACTTAGGGGATCTTTCAATGTGATTGTGCAGTGAAAGTGGCAATCTTGCTGTGAATCACACACAGTCCTAAACAGGTATTCACTTAATGTTGCACTGTGTATGTAAGTGATGCTACATGCTCTACATGGATGAATAAGTGATGCAATTTGAGTATTCACTGATGTGTTAGGTCACACACTGATGTCAGCCACAAACACACTCTCCCTTGCACCAATTTAGTGTTGATTGTGGGCTAGAATCCATGAAAGCATACCCCATCTGGACAGTAACTTCATTCGGTCTTACTACTGACTGATTGCTAATTATAGTGCTTCATGCATGTGAGCTTGGGTAACTACTTGCTAGTTCAGATGCACATAAGGTTCACATATATTATTGCCCTTTGCCTGTGCAGAATTTGCCATGGGTGCACTGAACACAATTCCATTTTGATAATATGTTGGGTCTTTGGGGGCAGCACATTCACCATGGTCTACTCTGTCCGATCATGAACAGACTTACAACAAGCTGGTTCTGGTAAGTGCTTTTATTCAGATGTGACTCATGGATCAAGGGGCAAGTAGCAGCTCTTGCAGCAACCACCCCAACATTGTTTGTGAGCTATAGGATTTCTAGACAGAGTCCATGGGGGATACATGCCATGAAACAAGTTTAGGGGTAGAGTATTTCAGTGAGGAAGAGGAACAGCAAGTTGCCAATAGGGAAGATTGGCTAATTCAACAGTCCAGAAATGGGTGAGATCAACAGGTGAGACAGAAAAGTGAGTAAAGTACCAGTTGGGAAGTACAGCGGCATGGTCATCAGCACTTGGCAAAAGAAAAGCTGGCACATTGCAGAAATGCAACAAGGAGTTTAACACTGAAAGAGGTGTAGTACACATCTTCTTTCTCTGATGTGTGTGGTGCTTCCCATGAGAGTGGTGATAGAAGCACACACACACATCAGGGGCTGAGGATGTGGATCTTCTGTCCTCAGCAGCATTTCTCCGTGCCAACAAGCATGGGCGGCTCCTTCGCAATGGTGAAGAAGCATCAGCCCGCTGGCTAAGAGCCAGGAGCTGTAAAATAAACCATTATTTAATTATTGTTTTATTTTACAGCTCATGAATCATCCACCAGCATGTGTAGCGAGGGACAGGGCTAGACCACAGGAGAGGGAAGGGGAAAGAGGAAAGAGTGCACCTAAGTGCACATGTGTGTTTGACCGACCGTCTTTGGTTTCAACACACTTTAAACGCACTTAGGTTTCTCAAAGTTGGCTGTGTTATACAACCCACCTGGAAAAACTGCACAGACCCCAGGTTTGTGCCTGAGCGGCAGTCAAAGTCATGCAGACCAGTCCTGATGCTGCTTTCATGCTAGTTTTAGCATGAAAGCAGCATCAGGATGGCTGGGGAGCCTTTGCTGGTGTCCCAGTGAATGATGGGAGTATTGCTCAGGCTACCTTGTGAAACACATATCCATTCTGACCTCCTTGCTATGCAATGTCTCTCCATTCCGACACAGTGGCAGTCAACCTACTCCACCAGTGCTTACAATGTAGGGCCCAACCACGGGCCCACCAGGGCCACACATCATATTTGATTTCAACACACATGGTCCTTTGGTGTACATCCACCCTGACCCAGTTTGATTTAGTACATGACAGGAGTTCTAGTGGTCCCTAACATGACAGCTGACACCTGTGTGGTCTCACCCCACATGTCGGGACAGCTGCATGCTATGTATTCTCATGCCAATTTATATACATGTGGCTCTTGGCATGTTCCTACCGGTTGATACTTCATATGTCCCACACCTAACCCTGGTCTCAGATGAGATGTTCCACCTCTGACAAGCCCAAGCCCATTCCTTTCCATTGCTTTAGATTCCCGATTTGTATGCATGGGCCCAAGTAAGACATAGTGGCCTCATGGTGCAAGGTAGTCTGCACTGTCACCGTCAAGTAATGCAGGGTTCAAGGGTCCATGCAGGATGCGTGGTTCCAGTCCATGTTTTTTACTTTGTATTGTGGGACTTGTTATTCTCATGACTCATGTTGTGGATTTCACTACACGTGCCAGTATGCAAAGGTGGACCTGGACTGTTGCTGCACCTCTAACATGGAATGGAGCAACATGACGGAGCATAACTGAGCTGTGCAACATGTAACTGGGCAGTGTGACTGACTTTTCTGTACCATTTAATGGAACATTAGCCAGATTCCTGCCCTTAGCCCTGCACACTGCGTAGTGGACTACTGGGATATAGCTAGCTCCACTGCACAGTCTGAGCTTTTTGCCCACATTGCCCCTTGTTGATAATTACTGTGTGGCTCTCTTTCTTCCTCATCTGCTGCACTGTCATGGTGCACCAGCCACCAGCTCGTCTGGGATGAAAGCTGCCAGCCCCACTCCAAGGCATCCAGCTACTCCTGGGCCACTGGGCACCCTCCTCCAGTCTGCATTTCTTCCTTCAGGTTGTTGGCCCATTTCTCCTTTGTCCGACACTTGTAATCATGCCAGTATTTCTTTCAGTCAGTAACAGTCCTCTTTGCATGTCCAGTGCTGTTGATCTTCTACACTATGGACTGCCAAATGGCCTCTTTTCTCCCTATTGGTATTTTAGAGGTGTCAAAGAGCTGATGTCGGTGCTCTGTCACCTCAGTGATCAAGGTGACATTCTCCTCCTCACTGAAATCACACTTCCTCTTCCTCTTCTCCTGGGAGTTTGTCTGGACATCCTGCGGGTGCTGGGCTTGTTGTCCTTGCTTCTGCTGTCTGCTCCCTACTTCATGCTTGCCTTCTCTGAAGTGTATAATTTTTTCCCCCAATACGTCGTTGTTTTTACTTTGTTTGATGCATTCCGCACTCAAAAGTGATGCGGGCTGATTGGCGTTACTTCACATGCCGCAAGTCAGCCTAGTGTCCCTTTTGCAGCAGGAGTGTAAGATTCCCATATGACATGGCGCACATGAATGTGTCATTTTTTTAGACGCAGCCAGGATCCTTGCTCCATGGAGTGCTGTGTTGTAAATACGATGCATCCATGGCATATAATTCTGTCATACCGACACACAAGTAATTTTGAAGCATTGCTGCCGCAATGCAGCGATGCATCAATTCTTTTAAATGAGGCTCCTTGTTTTTTATTGGTTTTATATTGTGAGGATTACAATGACTAAAGTATGTGTAAAATGTAATACATCTTTATTTTCTGTAGCTATTTCGTTTTTTAATTATTTATTTGCAGAGTTTTTAGTACAGTGCTGCATCCAACCCTGTGGCTACATCAGTTCACTAGTCATGTGAACCCCACAGAGTTGGCCAACGGGTTTTATTCCCACAATACGAGGTTGCACTGAAATTTTGAAGATACAGACTGAAAGCTCTCCATTTCGTTGCCCATATCCAGTGCCTAATTGGTAAAAATACATTAAGGGGGTCACTCCAACCCTGGCGGTCGGTGTTAAAGCGGCGGCCAAACCGCAAACAGGCTGGCGGGAAAAAAAATGGAATTCCGACCCTGGCGGAAACCGCCAACAGCGACCGCCACATCAACACACCGCCCGCCACGGCGGTACAAACAAACAGCACAGCGGTCACCGCCAACAGACAGGCGGGAGACAATGTACCGCCCACTGTATCACAACCTACCAATCCGCCACCTTTTCCGTGGGCGGTAGCCCCGCCGATAAAAACACGGCGGAAACAGCCATTTCGAAGGGAAAACGCTCACCTCCATACAGCCCACGAGGAATCAGGACAACATGGAACCCGAACTCCACATACTCCCAGCAATAGTGTTCCTGCTCCTCTACCAGGAGCACGAACGCCGGCGCAGAAGACAACGGTGAGTACTGCACCTACGACACAGGGGAGGGGGGAGTGGGGAGGGGAAATTATTACGGGTACACACATACGCGACACACCCACCCTCACCCACTACAACACATACTTCAATGCATAGCAACACATCAGAGTGACACCCCCAAGCCCCCCGGAAGAATGCAAATACAAAAGGAAATGATTCTAAACATTGGAATATATTGTATTACTGTCAAAAAAATATATATACACATCAAAAACTCTTATATACATAAATGTACAAGTCTGAGCATTGTAGCAGGCATTGTTCGTGGACCACTGGGCCCAAATCACATGGGCAAAGCCCACACAGGATACCTGACTCCAACGGAGAGAACACTGCAGGGGCATCAGATAACAAAAGTACAGGCACCTCAGGGGGAAGGGAAGGGGGGGCACCTCAGCCAGATGAGTGCACGACGCCAGATCCACGAGGGGCCTCCATGGCCACTGTTCAATCCTGGGGAGTGCAAAGCCACAGTCTCTCAAGTCCAGACAGTGGGTGGGCTGCCCACTGTTCAATCCTGGGGAGGGCAAAGCCACAGTCTCTCAAGTCCAGACAGTGGGTGGGCTGCCCACTGTTCAATCCTGGGGAGTGCAAAGCCACAGTCTCACAAGTCCAGACAGTGGGTGGGCTGCCCACTGTTACATCCTGGGGAGTGCAAAGCCACAGTCTCACAAGTGGATAACAGTCTCCACTGGTTCTGGAGGGGGCCTGGTGCCCAGAGTGCTTCGTGCAGCCCTGCCCGACACAGATGCGGGCCAGCCCCTGCCACTCCTGGGCCAGCGGTACTTGAGATGAAGGACCCAGTGCAGCGGTACTTGAGATGAAGGGCCCAGTGCAGCGGTGCTTGAGATAAAGGGCCCAGTGCATTGGTGCTTGAGATGAAGGGCCCAGTGCAGCGGTGCTTGAGACGGCGGTGCCTAGTGCAGCGGTGCTTGAGACGGCAGTGCCCAGTGCAGCGGTACTTGAGATGAAGGGCCTAGTGCAGCGGTGCTTGAGATGAAGGGCCCAGTGCAGCGGTGCTTGAGACGGCGGTGCCCAGTGCAGCGGTGCTTGAGACGGCGGTGCCCAGTGCAGCGGTGCTTGAGACGGCAGTGCCCAGTGCAGCGGTACTTGAGATGAAGGGCCCAGTGCAGCGGTGCTTGAGATTAAGGGCCCAGTGCAGCGGTGCTTGAGATGAAGGGCCCAGTGCAGCGGTGCTTGAGACGGCGGTGCCCAGTGCAGCGGTGCTGGAGATGTAGGGCCCAGTGCAGCGGTACTTGAGATGAAGGGCCCAGTACAGCGGTGCTTGAGACGGCAGTGCCCAGTGCAGCGGTACTTGAGATGAAGGGCCCAGTGCAGCGGTGCTTGAGTTGAAGGGCCCAGTGCAGCGGTGCTTGAGACGGCGGTGCCCAGTGCAGCAGTACTTGAGATGAAGGGCCCAGTTCAGCGGATCCGGCCATGGCGGGGAGGTCATTTGCCACCTGTCTTGTGGCTGGCGGGGCCCTCCTGCCCATCTGTCTTGTGGCTGTCGGGGCCCTCCTGGGCAGCTGTGCCGGGCCTGTTGGTGGCCTCCTGCCCAGCTGGGCTGATGGCGGTGTTGTCGGGCGTGCTGCCCTTCCCAGCCTTCCCTGATTGCCTGTGGCCCTTCCCCACCTTGGGCGGTGTGCCAGCTGTCTCCACACTTCCTGCCGGAGCCATGGTAGGGGTTTTAGTCCCTGGTGTTTTCACCCTCTCGCGCCGGCCACTGCCTATCTTGGGATGTTTCTCTGGGGGTGGGCTGCCCGTGCCTTGGCTTCGAACCGAACTGGCTGCCCTGGAGGGTGGGGCACTCCACAGTCCATGGCAGACTGTGATGACAGGGGCCGGTTTTGTCATGGCTGAGGTGCTGACTGTAGTCCTATGACATGGACGGGGTGGGGGAGTTGGTGGAAAGAGGTTGAGTTTGGACAGGAAAAGCTTTTTAGGAGCAGTGGGACGGGTAGGTGTAGTGGGTATGGGAGTGGAGGAAGAGGTTGTGGTTGTAGTAGTTGTAAGTTTGATGTCTTTGGGTGCAGGTGCTTGGGCTGGAGGCTGTCGTGAGGTAGATGGCTGTTGGGTGGCTGGCTGCCTGCGTTTGTGTATCTTGGAAGAGGGGGTCACAGACACACTGGGAGAGGACACACAGGACGTGTAAATGGCAGTGGGGGTGGTGACTGCACGTGTGCGGGGGGTTCTGGTGTGTGTGCTGCTGAGGGACGTAGTGGCTGAAGATGTTGTGCATGCAGGTGTGAGTGGAGACGTGACAGGGAGGGAGGAGGGAGATGAGGAGGAGGGGGACACAGTGGAGGCAGTGGGTGTTGGTATGTCTGTATGTGGATGTTGCTTGTGTGAATGCCTGTGTGATGTGTGGTGCTTATGTCTGGCTGAGCTTCCCTTGGGTGTTGAGGTGTGTGCAGGCTGGTCTGATGGTGTGTCTGGGATAGGCAGAGGTACAGGTGATAGGGTATGGGTGGAGGAAGTTGGAGGGGGGAGGCTAGAGACAGGGACAATGGCTGCCATCAGTGCTGAGGCCAGAGTCTGGAACGATTGCTGAAGGGCAGCCTGACCAGAATAAATGCCCTCCAGGTATGCATTACTCTGGTGCACCTCCCTTTCTACACCCTTGATGGCATTCAAAATGGTAGACTGCCCAACATTGAGCGTCCTCAGGAGGTCAATGACCTCCTCACTGCGGTCAGCAGGGGTGACTGGGGCAGGGCCTGAGGTGCCTGGGGCGAAGGAGATGCCACCTTCCTGGGTGAGCGGGCACGGGGCAAACGCTGAGGGGCTGCTGGGAGGGTGGTGGTGGTGCTGGTGCGGTGGGTGGATGTTGCCGCCACCACAAGGGAGCTCCCTTCAGAGGACGAGTCGGTGTCACTGATGTCTGCCCGAGTCCCCGCTGTGGAGCTCCCCTTGCCCTCTGTCCCACTGGTGAATTCGGAATCCGTTGCATGGCCCTCCATGGCCATGTGGGATGCAGCTCCCTCGTGCTCCAATGCCACTTCTCCTCCGCCTGATGATGCTAATGCACACATGAACAGGAAGACCACAAAAAAGGGGGGGGGGAGAAAATAAAGACATGTTGAGTGCATGCACTGGCGACACCGTTGGCGGACAGGACAGACACAGAAGCCCCCTGCACTACGCCGCGCACTTGGGGTCGACTACTCAATCCGTGGGACATGGCCTACAAGCCTATGGACGACTTCTGCACACATAGATGACACAGGGCCATGAATAGCTGTACTAGGCACCCTACAGAGGTGGGGGTCGGGGGCACAGGGCCATGCCTTACGGAGGGGCCTAGCCTACAGAAATCGCCCAGGCCTAGGGATGCCCACAGCCCTCCTCCCCCACCTAGACACCTCCACTGCACGCAAAGTCAGCAGAATGAGAGTGTACTCACCCCCTTGTGTCTGCTGTGATGTCCTCACACGCCCATCAAAATCGGGGTGGGCCACCGCCAGGATCCGGGACATCAGGGGGGTCAAAGTCCGACTGGCACCCCTCCCACGTTGGGAGGCCATCCCCAGCTGAGCCTCCGCCGTCTTCCTGCTCCAGCGGCGGATGTCCTCCCATCTCTTCCGGCAGTGGGGGCCCCGTCTGTGGTGGACCACCAGGGTCCGGACGTCCTTGGCGATGGCACGCCAAATATCGATCTTCTGGTGGGCGCTGACCTATGTGAAATGTACAGGGGGAGAAAAATAGTCATCACCTTCTGCATATTCAATGTGAGTGGCCCCCCATCCCTACCCTTGCTATGTGGCACATGCTCTCACCGTCGTTTGATGCATGCCTCAATCGCTCCCCTCCCCACCATCTTTCATCCACCCCACTCAACACAGGCATTGCCCATAAAGCATGCTCCCAGTGTACTTACCTGTTGGTCTGGAGGACCGTAGAGTAGCGCGTACTGGGGGAGGACCCCATCCAAAAGTTTCTCCAACTCCTGAGCTGTGAAGGCAGGGGCCCTTTCCCCAGTCGCATGAGCCATTGTCTCTTCCAGACCGAGGTCACAGCAGCACTTGCAGTGTAGATCCTCTCCTGTCGAAGATCAGGTATCGAGTGATTAAGCAGATAGAAAATGGCGGTCACGCCCGCGGCGGTGCGTACCGCGGCGGTGCGTACCGCGGCGGTGCGTACCACGACCGCCGGCGCACATCGTCATTGGCTCATGAGACCCATAGGGTTCAATGTTAACCAATGCTGCTTTGCGCCGCGGTCTTCGACCGCCTACCGCCACGGTGTGCCACGCCAGCGCATTTACCTCACATCCCATTGTCGCACTTCAGGGGCCCACATGGCTTACTTTTTACTGTGTCACACATACCTAGGCCTTGCATCAACACTCATACAAACCATTCAATGGAGTGTGAATCGTGTTATGTGCAAGCTGTGGTTACGTACCTGTGGGTTGATTGACTCTGTGCTCGCTGTTGTCCTTCATAGGCACCGTACGCTGGGACATGCGAGGAGATGGCGGAATCTTCCAGTGTACAGACCGCTGGTGGACCTGTCGACAATGGAGGAAAGACATGTCATACTGACATACAGGCTTGACGGAGCCACTATTCATGAACTGTGTGCCCAGCTGGTGGCAGACCTGATGTCACCAATCCGCCAACCCACAGGGATCCCCCCTCTAGTGCAGGTGCTGTCAGTGCTCCATTTCCTTGCAAGTGGGTCATTTCAAACAACAGTGGCCATATCATCAGGGATGTCCCAGCCTATGTTTTCCAAGGTGTTGTCCAGAGTGTTGTCTGCCCTGCTGAAACACATGCGGAGCTACATCGTTTTTCCTGAGGTGGGGGATTTGCCTACAGTGAAGGGGTGATTTCTATGCCCTTGGACATATCCCCAACATCATAGGTGCCATTGATGGGACCCATGTGGCTTTGGTTCCCCCCCCACAGGAGTGAACAGGTGTACAGAAACAGGAAGAGTTATCATTCGATGAATGTGCAGATGGTATGTTTGGCAGACCAGTACATCTCCCATGTTAATGCCAAGTTCCCTGGCTCAGTGCATGACGCGTACATCATGCGGAATAGCAGCATCCCTTACGTGATGGGTCAACTCCAGAGGCAACGTGTGTGGCTAATTGGTGACTCTGGTTACCCCAACCTGTCATGGCTACTGACCCCAGTGAGGAATCCCAGGACAAGGGCAGAGGAACGCTACAATGAGGCCCATGGGAGAACTAGGAGGGTGATGGAGCGGACCTTCGGCCTCCTGAAGGCCAGGTTCCGCTGCCTCCATATGACAGGTGGATCCCTATTCTACTCACCAAAGAAGGTGTGCCAGATCATCGTGTATGCTTCACAACCTGGCTTTGCGACGACAGGTGCCTTTTCTGCAGGAGGATGGTCCAGATGGTGGTGTTGTAGCAGCTGTGGAGCCTGTGGAGAGTGAAGACGAGGAAGCCGAAGAAGACGACATAGACAACAGGAACACAGTAATACAGCAGTATTTCCAATGACACACAGGTAAGAATACACACCGGCATATTACATATACTTAAACACTACTACCTCTCTACTGTCTGTCCTTTTCCCCCAGTGTATGGTAACTGAGTTGTGACTTTCCCTTCCGATTTCAGAGATGTGGGTCCCACTGCGTGACATCTGCTTTGTTTCCCCATGGACTTCAGCTGTGTGACATTGGTATGTTGGCATCACAATGTAAATAAGCATTTTGGCACGGTAATGTCTAATACATTTGTTCAAAATAACAGCCAGACTCCTGATAGTTTTGTGCAATAACTGTGTTTATTACAGTGCTCTATATTGGTGGGTGGTTGCAAATCGGTGAAGGGTTATGGGGGAGGATTGTCCATGGCAGAGTCCAGACTATTTGTATCACAGGTGCATTGTCCAAATGCCTGTGGAAAGTGGAGCAGGGGCAGTTTAAGGATGGACAGGGTGACAATGTGGGACAGTGGGATGACAATCAGGGAGGTATCCTTTCCTGGCGGGGGTCTTGGCATCTTACTCTGTCTTCTTCCTGGATCTCAGGGCCCGCTTGCGGGGTGGTTCTCCTTCTGCAGGGGGTGGGGTGCTGGTGGCCTGTTGGTCCTGTGGCGGGGCCTCCTGTCCACTAGCGCCGGCAGAGGTGGTAGGCAGTTCTTGGTCCATGCTAGTGTCAGGGGCCCTTTGTGGTGCCACAGTGTCCTGCAATGTGGTGACTACCAGATTCAGAGCCCCTACAATGGTGCCCAGGGCGGAACTGATGGTTCGTAGTTCCTCCCTGAACCCCAAATACTGTTCCTCCTGCAGGAGCTGGATCTCCTGAAACCTGGCCAGTACCGTCGCCATCGTCTCCTGGGAATGATGGTAGGCTCCCATGATGGAGGAGAGGGCCTCGTGGAGAGTGGGTTCCCTGGGCCTGTCCCCCTCCTGTCGCACAGCAGCCCTCCCAGTTCCCCTGTTTCCCTGGGCCTCTGTCCCCTGGACCGTGTGCCCACTACCACTGCCCCCAGGTCCCTGTTGTTGTTGGGGTGGTGGGTTAACCTGGGTGCCCTGTAGTGGTGGACACACTGCTGATTGACGTGTCCTGGGAACAGAGGTATGGGCCCGCTGGGTGGGTGCTGTGCTGGTGTTCCCAGAGGGGGGAAGGTCTGCTGTGGCCTGTGGCTGTCTGAGGGGAACCGACTGTCCTGAGGTCCCCGATGGGCCGGGCTGGTCATCTAGATCCAGGTCGACAGAGGTGCTGTCATCACTGTGGGACTCTTCTGGGGGTGGAGTGGACATTTGTGGACCCTCCTGCGCGGTGACGTGGCGTTCGGGTCCTGCAGGGGTATAAAGGGATGGTTATTGCATCTGTGTGTGCCATAGCGTGCAATGGGTGGGTGCCCGTGTACCCCAGTGCTTGCATTCCTGTGTGGGGGCTTTTGTGATGGTGGTTTGGGGGGGGGATGGGGATGTGCAGTGGGCTTGCTTTGGTGATGGGTGTCCATGCTTTGTGGTCGCTTGCAGGGCTTGGGGTTGGGATGGGTGGGTTGTGATGGTGAGACATTTGCAAGGAGTAGGTGTGATGGGGTTGAGGGTGTGGGTGGGGGTATAAGTTGGCATGCAGGTGGGGTGGGGGGGATGAAGTAGTGAAGATGAGACTTACCAGAGTCCATTCCTCCAGATACTCCTGCGAGGCCCTCAGGATGTAGGATCGCCAAGACCTGCTCCTCCCATGTTGTAAATTCTGGGGGAGGAGGTGGTGGACCGCCGCCAGTCCGCTGAACCGCGATGTTGTGCCTGGATACCATTGAACGCACCTTCCCCCGTAGGTCGTTCCACCGCTTCCTGATGTCGTCCCTATTTCTTGGGTGCTGTCCCACTGCGTTGACCCTGTCGACTATTCTGCTCCATAGCTCCATCTTCCTGGCAATGGAGGTGTGCTGCACCTGTGTTCCGAAGAGCTGTGGCTCTACCCGTACGATTTCCTCCACCATGACCCTGAGTTCATCCTCAGAAAACCTGGGGTGTCTTTGCGGTGCCATGGGGTGGTGTGGGTGATGTGTGTGGTGGATTGTGTGGTGCTAAGTATGGTGATGTGTATTGGTGTGTTGTGTGAAGTGCGTGGTAATATTGCTGGGTGAATGTAATATGCGCGTCTGGGTGCTCGGATATCTATTTCTCTGTGCGTGGTACCGATTCTCTAGGAGTGGAGGTTTGTGGGTGATGTGGGTGTGTGTTTTATATTTAATTGGGTGTGTGGGAGTGGTGTATGTATGTGTATCAGGTGTGTGTATTTTGAATTGTCCAATGTGGCTGTGTTTTGTAAGAGTGTGTGTATTTTGAGCGCGGCGGTGTGTACCGCCAATGGAATACCGCGGTTGAAAGACCGCCGCGTGGATTCGTGTGTCGTGATAGTGTGGGCGTATTTCTGTTGGCGTGACGGTGGAGGTTTGGTCATCGCCAGTTTCTCGCTGGCCTTTGGTGTGGCGGACTTTTGTGGATGTCTGTATTTTGGCGGTTTGCCTGTTGTGGGTCAGAATGACCGTGGCGGTTTAGCGCGGCCGCGGCGGTATGTTGGCGGTCTTCTGACAGCGGTAAGCGGCTTTTACCGCCAAGGTTGGAATGACCCCTAAGTGCCAGAGCTCAATATCTACTTCAGAAGGTAGCTGCAGCTTGTACCATTCACTGTCCCTGACAGAGATGGCAAATGCCAGTGCCAGCGCTACATTCTACCCATCAAACTCCTACAAATGTGACAATTTGGAATATTCTGAGTCATTTAAAGCTGTAAAAGTGGCTGGGGCTCACCGGTATTAATATTTTTTTGATACACACTGAAATAATAAATATGCTGTTAAAGTTATCCTTTTAAAAATAGATGGACATCTCCACTATGTGGTGAAAAGTCATAAAAATTTTCTGGTGTTAAAAACACAACTGCCATTGCCGACCTCCAGCAAACCCTGGCACAAATTAAGCACTGCTCTCTTCTCCAGTGTATTCAATGAGACTTGAGACTTGAATAGAAAGAGGTGGAGATTTTTGCCACATCCTGATTTCATAGTCGCTACGCTAGAACCTTTGAGTCAACATGAGAATATGAGACAACTTTATTGGTATTTTTGAACACTTCTCCAAAATGGTTTGTGCAGATGAGGATAAATATGGAATTAATTTGGTACTCCACTCAGAGGCTGTGAAGTGTTTTAAAAGAAGACTGAATGGCATAAATGCCCTGATTCTTACAATTTTGAGCAAGTTCACACTTTTGAGTAAGTTTACTACTTTGGTATTCACAAATCACCCTTTTGTAGTAATTTACACTTTAGTGGTAACTTACACTTTTGTAGTAAGTCAAGCACTACACATTGTATTGGTTTGTATTGTATTGCAATATTTATATAGTGATTACTACCTCTATGTGGGACACTGAAGTGGTTGCCTACATGAGTAGCAAGTTACACCATGTTGGGTATGTGGTTGGAAGAATGATTCTTTGTTTTGATCCTCTGTGGGAAGTATTTCCATGTTGTGTGTGATGGCACCAAGGTGCAGATATTATGTTATGGGATGCAGCAGTGTGTTGTATGATGAATTGTGAGAGATACACGTGCAGTTTTATGTATTCAGTATGTTGGTAGCTATGAACAGCTCTGCAGGTCACTGTATGGTGTTTCATATGATATAGTCGGCTTAGCTGGTTATTGTTCGGGGTTGTTCAATCTAGGATTTTGTGTACAGTTGTTGTCCTGAGCTAGCATAATGGGAGGGAGAGAGAAGTGATTAAATCCATTAGGATGGGTATTTTTATTATCATAAAGAAGTGGTCAGATTGTATAGATATTTATGACTTGCAGTGTGAACTATATGAAAGCATTTACCATCAGAAGTGAACATAAGTGAAACATTCGAGGATGTTCAAGAAATGAACAGCTCTGCAGGTCACTGTATGGTATTTCATATGATATAGTCGGCTTAGCTGGTTATTGTTCTGGGTTGTTCAATCTGGGATTTTGTGTACAGTTGTTGTCCTGAGCTAGCATGATGGGAGGGAGAGAAAAATGAATAAATCCATTAGGATGGGTATTGTTATTATCATAAAGAAGTGGTCAGATTGTATAGATATTTATGACTTGCAGTGTGAACTACATGAAAGCATTTACCATCATAAGTGAACGTAAGAGAAACATTCAAGGATGTTCAAGAAATTCTAGGTATCTCATATGCTAACGTGTCTTTTTGTCATATAAAACATAGACAAAGGATAATGGTAGAGGCTGAAGACACTTGTGCTTCAACTGCACACCGGTTTCTCATAGACAACCAACATTAAACGTGGAAAGAACAAATGGCCATGTCTAAAGGCAGCTGTGTTCTTCACAATGTCACTCTTTGTATCATTTATTGTTGAATGTTGTTAAACAAGGTTTAAAAGTATTTTAATTTACAGGAAGTGTTAGACGTTTGTACTCCTCATTTCTTTCATGTGTCACAATTATTTTTCGGTGCCCAGTGCAGATGAAGCCCAAAAAAAGCAGGACCCGGTCAATGAACAGTAAGCCACTTTGCTGACTAGGCAAGACTAGGTAGGTTACTTCACCTCATTAATGGTACTAGACAACTGAGTACTATGAGCATGGGCATCCGTTTAACTTTTTTCAGGGGTGGGGGCATAATTTTAACAGGGACCGGTGCCATACTAGTGAACACAGCATAACACTACGGTGGCCATAGTGTTATACTGCACTGTGAGCAGGCTGTACCTAAGTCTGGAGGGGGGGGGCAAGCACCCCCTTTTCCCCGCTGTGGATGCCCATGACTATGAGTGATATAAAGTAACCTACATCCAGCAAGGAAAGTGCAACTACCTTGAGAGTCATATGCACTCAATCCAAATTACTCTAGATAGAGGCTGTGAATTTTACAGAGGAGATGGTAGATCTAGACATCTCATGCTAGAGAAGTTAAACAATGGGGCTCCTCCTGGCCAAGAAGATGGAATATCAATGGTATCCCAGGAGCAGGTCTGCAGGCATCTTGGTCTGTAATCACTCCCTCTATCAGTCCAGAAGCTCACAAAAAAACAGGGCCTCTAGCTGCACCCCGCGCTATACCTTGTTCTTATATATAAGTGTTTCCCTTGAAAAACAGCAGCTGAGGGATGCAGTCACCCCAGATGCACCTTACCCCTTACTTATTACTCTTCCCTACTGCACCAGAGTAGGTCATCTAGGCTGATTCATAGGAAGCCATGAGGCAGATGATTGCTTACCAACAGATGCCTTATCAGGATGTTAAAGAGATGACTTGGGATTTGCCGGTGGCCCTAGATGTGAAAGGTGACCAGCATCAGGAAATTTGCAACCTTCTGACCTCCTGAAAGCAGGCATATCATTGCATGGTCAGACCACCACTCCCATCCTGCTGTTGTAGTGTCTGCCAGTATGTTTGCCCCAGCTGTTTTCATGCCTGCCCTAGTGTGTTCAGTGGATTAGGTGGTATACAGTCCTGTGAGGAAGTACAATAGGGTCTGCACAGAGTCTCCATTTTAGATTGCATAGTTTAGCATGACATTTTTCTGATGGTGACATTTTACATGTTTTTACACATACAATAATGTACGTGAGAAGACACTGTACATGCGGCTTATTCCTAGTAAGTGTTGATGCATTGTAGTCTGGACACCCTGTCCAAGCTAGGCACATAGAACATGATGCCCTTGTATCATAATTTCCTCTTAGAGACAGCTCTGAGTTTTCAGAAAAAAACATCTCATTGGCTCTGCACCTTTGACATAGTGTGATATGAACAGTGATTTCATTATATAAACTGCCTCTGTGCTACATTGGGTAGAGGAGCACTTCTGCTGAGATTGTCCTGGAACACAGTGCACTGTGACTGAGATGCAGCCCTGCTGACTCTGACCTCCATCTTGCGAAAGACGATAACCTGCACTACATCAGACCGGCTTCCTGGCACTTCTTACCCAGATATCGTGGGTTCAGCTATCCCAATGGATCTGGCAGAGGGTACTCCTACTATGCTCTTGATAGAATAGGTAGCAGCAAATAGAAGTGCCCCAACATAATAACATTACCATAGCTGAATTATTTATCTTTTTCATCACTCTCATAATGCTGCTTACAATCCTTTGTTTCATCTGCGTAATAATCACAGCTCACACTTTCTATACAATAATATGATTGTTTTAATAAATGTTTGAAAAGTCATTTTAATATCTTTCTTGTGTTTACCTTGGGCTTTCAAACTAACAACAAAAGGGTAGATATGTTTCCACGGTTTCCTTGGGAATCAGAGTGGTTATGTTCTAGGTTGCTGATACCATATGGTACTCTGGTAAGGCTAGAGGTTCCGATGGGGCACAGTGAGTTAGCTAGGAATTGTCTTAACATTTCCTGATCGTGTAGATGGACTTAGGGCCAGAAATATCGAAAAATGGTTTGCGATTTCCTAATAGTTAATCCTTGCAATTCGCTATTAGGAAATTGTGAATTGGGATGTACAACAGCGTGTTTAACACTGTTTGCAATTTACAAATGGGTCGCAAGAGACCTGCCTCAATAATATTCATGAGGCAGGTTGCAATTTGCGACCCACTTGGGAATAGCCACAATCACGAGGATGATGCCTTTCTGGAGGCAGCAGAACACCATGTCTGTGTTTGCTTTTAAATAAAGCAATCATTTTTTTTAAATGCAGCCTGTTTTCCTGAAACACGGCACAATGGGCCGTTTGAGATCGGAAAAATGCTTTGTATATCTGGCCCTGAGTCCCTATATTGTGAAGTTTATGTAGATCAATACACAATCCTACTTAATTCGTAGGAACCGTATAACATGGCATTGGCACAATTATTTTTCCTTTTGCCCATTCCCCAGGAACTTCCCATTCAAGAAATTAAAAAAATAATATTGATAAAACAACAATTATATAAAACATTTTTGAACCTCCAGCTAGGGTGTGTAGATACTCTTTCTTGAATGTGTGGGCATAGCCGCTGATGTAAGTAAGTGCATCATTGCATTGAAAATGTCAAATGATACAGGAATCTGAACGCATGTAAAGGCACACTTATGAGAGATAGGTTTACTAACAAGGGTTATAAAATATTTATACATCTAAAGGTTAGGGTTAGTTTTTTGGTGGATGAATCATTCAGTGGTTTGGAGAAATGTTCATCTGTTTTTTGGTCATTGTCCTTGCCCAGGGGGATCATCCATGTCTACACAAAACTAGGCACACTGGAGGCTGCGGTTATGGATTGGGAGGTGTTGAGATTAAAATTAAATGTTTCTGTATTATGATGATTGTTTTTAATTAATGAATTTAGAAAATACAATTATTTTACAAATGTACAAAAAATCAATGATTTTGTGATTGTAAGACAGATTCCCCACACATATTGAGGCATCCTTGTGATGCAACTATGTATGTAATGAGAAATATCAGTTTGGTTATGGGAGTATCCAACAAGGTGGGTTTGAGTCTCTGCAGGGTCAATGGTCACACATAACAGTGTACCTTTAGTCAGTCTCCCTTACAGAAACCCTATTGAGGATAGCCACTGGTATTCATAAATTTCTATTAAGACAGTTACATTGGTCAGTATAGAGATATTTGGCAGAGAAGACAAAAGGTAAACATTAGATAAAAATGATTAAGAAAGTATTTCATCTAATAATGTCATAATCTTACCTAATGGGCAGATGACAGAGGGCCTAATTGCTGCTTGCAGGATAGCCCTTGATTTTTGATGTGTGGTGAGAAGTGTTGATACTAGAGGCCATTGGATCAATGAATGTGTGCCTATAAATTTAAATTAATAAAAATAATATTAGTCTATATCTATCTATCTATCTATCTATCTATCTATCTATCTATCTATCTATCTATCTATCTATCTAGTTTACATCAAATGCTTTGTCATAAATATAGCGTAAAGCAAATGAGCTACTGAATCAATGGTAGTCATAAGAAGTTCTTATTAGTGGACACAAACTGATACATCATCAAAATTGTTAAGGTACTGTGACATTACTGTGGAAATGAAAGGCAAAGAAGGTAAGAAGGGAAACATCTGTTTCAATTCATATATCTATATATATATATATATATATATATATATATATATATATATATATATATATAAAATTCACTGAAAAAAAACAAAGGTTACAGGGATGTTATAGTTAGGAAATATAATTAAAAAACATGAAATTCACTTAAAAAACCAAAGGTTACAGGGACATTATAATTCGGTTCTGAATTTACTCGCACAAAACCATAGCAATTCAGCAGTTATAGGCCCTCATTATGAGGCTGGCGGTCATCAGACTGCCAGCCTCGCCGTGACTGTCTTACAGCCGCGAACCCGGCAGTAAAGAAAGCCACATCACATGTTGTGGGGTTTGGCAGAAGCCAAACCTCCACAACGCTGCCTGGCCCGCCGGTGCGATTGCACCGCCGTGGCCGGCGGTGAGCACCTCAAACCCGGCGACAGGCCTCAGCCTGCTGGCCGGATGATGAGGCTGCAGACCCCCAGGCTTTCCATGGTGGCCACCCCGCCACGAAAACCCTAATGGAAACACACCCAGTGACAGGATTCCCCATTCCCGTTGCCAGCCCATGCCCCCCCACATGTCCACACACATGCAGACACCCCCCACCCATCCACACACTTACAAACACCCCCACCCCTTCATGCATGCATGCATTCTATACACACCCCTCGGCATATGCGTACATTCACACAGACACCCCCACTCACTCACATACATGCAGACACACACCCTCAGTTCACTCACATACATGCAGACACACACCCCCATTCACTCGCATACATGCAGACACACCCTCATTCACTCACATACATGCAGACACACAACTCCATTAAAACGCACAGACACACACATTCACATTCAATCACATACATGCACGCATTCACCCCCTCCCCTTGTACTGCATACTCGCACCACAAACACCCCCAACCGTAAACATCCATTTACACACCCAGACTGACACATACGCACCCACCTCATCCGCACACTCGCACACAGACACCCCAACTCACACGTTCACAAACATGCACTCATACACCCCCATTCACACACATACATGCACACACCACACACATGCACCCAACACTCCCCACCCCCCCTTTCAGACGATCACTTACCTTCTCCATCAAGGAGATAGTCCAGGAGGGGATGGTCCTGGCAGTCTTGCATCACCAGCACCACTTCGCCAGCAAGACTCTGCCAAGTCGTATTACGGCTCGTAATACGGCAGGTGGAGTCTTGCTGGCATGGGGGTGCTGGTGATGCAATCGCCTCTTCGGAGCCAGACTTCCGCCCATTAATGACAGAAGTCCTCCAATGACTCCTCATATGGTGGTCAGCAGACCACTAGCACTGGCAGTCTGTTCGCTGCAGCAGCTTTGGTGATCTTTCTAAAAGACCGCCAAAGTTAAATTCAGGGCCATAGTTATTTCAAGTAAGTATAACTCGTGCCTTAAGGTAACTATAACTCACGCCCCCACCATGCTCAGTTTTCTTATTAATAGTTTTATTGCAAATGTTCCGATCAAATCAAGTAATGATGTAAAAGCACAACTACTCAACTGTAAGGCTCTCAAGGTGATGAGGGGGTATGTTCTCTGAGCTTCAGTTGAAGAGCCAGGTTTTAAAGTCCTTCCTGAATTGAGGTAGCAATGGTGACTGCCTGAGGTGCAGGGGTAGGGCTTTCCAGCTCTTTGCCACAAGGTAGGGGAAGGATCTTCCACCAGCAGAGGTCTTCTGTATGTGGGGTACGGTGGCTAGTGCTTGTTGAGCAGAGAGATCTGGTGGGGAAGGAGAAGGTGGTGCAATGGTTGAGGTAGACGAGTCCTAGGTTATAGATGGCCTTGTAAGCATGGATGAGGAGTTTGAAGTTAATTCTTTTCTCGATAGGAAGCCAGTGGAGGTCTCTTAGGTGATTGGAGATGTGTTTGTGGTGGGGAATGTCCAGGATGAGTCTGGCGAAAGCGTTTTGGATGTGCTGTAGTTTCTTCAGTTTCTTCTGGGCGGTGTCTGTGTAGCGGGCGTTGCCATTGTCGTGTCTCCTGGAAGCCAGTGCATGGGTCACGGTTCTTGAGCAGTCATTTGGGATCCATCTGTAGATCTTCAGGAGAAGTCAGAGTGTGTGAAAGCAGGAGGATGAGACTCAGTTGACTTGGCGGGTCATGGTGAGCGATGAGTCAAGAATGAAGCAGAGGTTGAGTGCGTGGTTTTTGGGGATGGGGTGCTGAGGGTGGATGGGCTCCAGGAGTTGTCCCAAGCTGATTGGAGGGTCCTAGGATGACGATCTCGGTCTTGTCAGAATTGATCTTGAGGCAGCTGTTCTCCATACAGGCAGCAACCGCTTGTATCCCATTGTGGAAATTCTTCTTGGTAATAGTGGGGTTTTTAGTCAGTGAGATGATCTGCTGGGTATCGTCGGTGTAGGAGACGATATTCAGCCAGTGGTTCCTGACGATGGATGTGTGGGTCTCAGAGAGGAACCTTGTGGAACTCCACAGCTGATTTCTGTAGGTTCTGACAGGTAAGGCAGGAGTCTGACTTTCTGTGTTCTGCCAGACAGGAAGGAGCATATCCATTGTAGGGCCTTTCCATGGATGCCAGCTGCGTGGATTCTGGAGCAGAAAGTGAGGTGCGAAACCATATTGAAGGTGGCAAATAGGTCCAGTAGGATGAGGGCTGCTGTATGGCTGTGGTCAAGGAGCAAGAAAATGTCATCAGTGGCAGCGAGGAGGGGGTCTCTGTGCTGTGGTTGCTCCTGAAACCTGATTGGTAGATGTCCAGGATGTTGTTGTCCTTGATGTTCTTACAAAGGTGAGCGTTCATTGCCTTTTCAATGACCTTGGCTGGGTAAGGCAGCAGAGAGATGAGGCAGTAATTCTAGAAGTCCAGGGTTCGTCCATGGATTTTTTCAGGAGCAGATGGATCTTGGCATGCTTCCAGTCCTCTGGGAAGGTGGCTTTCTCTATGGAACAGTTGAGGGTGTGGCAGAGCTCGGGAACTATAGTGATGTTGGCTTTGTTAACAATGTGGTGAGGGCAGGGGTCCGTAGGGGCTCCAGAGTGGATACTGCTCATGATGGTGTGAGTCTTGTCCATGGTGAGGGTTTTCCAGTGGTGCAGGATCTGGGACGGTTCGGTGGGTCGGAGCTGGGGGGTTGTTGGAGGGCTCGGATCATCTTGGGATCCAAAGCTGTCATATATGTCTTTGAATTTCCGGTGGAAGAAGTTGGCTAGTCTGTCACAGAGGTCTTGAGATGGAGGGATGCTTGCTATTTCAAATTGGGGTTTGCAAACTCTTTGACCACGGTGAAGACATCTTTGGTGTTGTGAGCGGTGGCGCTGATATGGTCCTGTAGGGTGGCTTTCCTTGTGACTCTGAGGAGGTGGCATGGGATTTGGTGGCAGCTTTGAAGGTCTCGAAGTTTTCCAGGGACTTGCTTTTTCTCCATCTTTTCTCTAGCTCTCTACAGGTGTGCCCGGAGTCCTGGAGTGCGGGGAAGAACCAGCTGGCCTTCTTGAAGTGGTGTTTAGCGGAGGTCTTACAGAGAGGTGCTAGGGTGTTGGTGCATTCGCAGATCCATTAGTAGAAGTTTCATGCTGAGACTTTAGCGTCTGTGGTGAGGGGCTGGGGAGACTTGCTGAAGGTGTTGGTGAGCTGTTCCTCAGTGATCTGGTGCCATTTTCTGCTTGGGGCTTGGAGTCTGCGAAGGGTGGATGGTCAATGAGGTGATGGTGAAATGGATGCAGTAGTGGTCAGTCCAGTGAAGGGTGGATGGTCGATGAGGTGATGGCGAAATGGATGCAGTGGTGGTCAGTCCAGTGGAGCGTGGAGGTGCTGTCGAAGGTGATGTTGTTGCTGGTGGAAAAGATGGCAGTGAGTGTGTGTCCAGCGATGTGTGTTGGCCAGGTGACCTGTTGCTTTGGACCTATTGTGGCGAGGTTATAGAGCAGGAAAGTGGTGTTGGTGTCGCTGTCAATCAGGTAGTTGAGGAAGTAGTTTGAGGAGGCAAGTGTGTGAGGAGAATTTTGTCGATGATGTAGCCTCTGAAGGCTGGTTGGGGGCCGCGTGGCCTGTAGATGAAGGTGCAGCGAAAGGTTGACTTGGGGATGGTGTTTATCTGGAAAAAGAGGTGTTCCATAAAGGGGGAGTGTTGGTTGTCAGGCGGAGGGTGGATTTGTGTACGATGGCAAGACCGCCGCTTGGGTGAAAAGGCAGTCTTTGTGTAGCAGTTTGTAGTTGCTGGGAATGGCGTTGTCTGATGCAGCCGCTGGGTTTGTCCATGTTTCAGTGAGAAAGGCAGTGTCCGGGACGATGGTGTCTAGTAGGTGCCAGAGTTCTATGGCGTGTTTGTGGAGGGAGCAAATGCTGAAGAGGATGCAGTGGAGGCACTCCGGGTTAGGGTTTGATGGCACAGTGGCAGGAGGGTCCGATGCTTGGAGTAGGGTGAGAGTGTGGTGGCAGTAGAGGCAGGAGAATGGGCCGTGGGTGTCTCTGGGTGATGCGAGATAGCAAGCAACAGAGCGTCCTGTGTTCAGCGCATGGAGCGTCTCTCTGTTGTAGCAATGGAAGGTCAGAGGATCTGGGTTCGTGGTGCTCGGCGCAGTCCAGACACAGACGGGCGCAGATGGGCTTACCTTTGGCAACACACCGCTACACATTTGTGCAGCAGCCGTTATTAAGAAGGGGAAGGAGGCGAGGGGTCCAATCAGCTGGGAGGCGGGAGGGTGGGAAAGCGCTTCACAGGGAAGGAGGGGGTGGGACTGCAGGGGCAGCAGTGGCAAGGAATGGAACGTGAGAAACACGGGGGAGAGTGAAAGGCTGAAGGAGAGGGAAAGAGACAAGAAAAGAAAAAATAAAGATGGCAGAAAAATAAGTAAAGGTAAAAAGTGACAGCAATATACCTACATACAGATGGCACTAGGCCACCAGGGACGAGGCAAAGACAGCAGCCTGTGGGTGGAGGTGGGTCTCAAACTGAGAGTCAGCCAGACTCTCAGTTCAAACACTGCAGAGGCAGCAGCAGCAGCAATAGTTGGAGCCGCGCAGAGGCAAGCAAACAGACTTACCAGCAGGTCAGAGGAGTCGCCCTCTCAGTGTGCAGCGGCCACCATGAACAAGGGGAGGGAGGTGGGGGTCCAGTCAGCTGGGAGGCGGGAGGGCGATAAAGCGCTTTTGCAAGGTGGGCGGGGGGTCACAGGGGCAGCAGTGGCGGGAAATGGAATGCAGGAAATAATGGGAGAGTGAAAGGCTGAAGGAGAGAGAAAGAGACAAAAAAGAAAGAAAAGAAAAAACTAAGGATGAAAGAAAAATCTGCAAAAGTAAAAAGTGACAGCAAGATACTTACATACAGGTGACCACTAGGCCACCAGGGATGAGGTGCAGGTGAGAGCCTGCGGGTGGAGGTGGGCCTCAAACTGAGAGTAGGTAAGGCTCTGAGTTGGATCCAGCAGAAGCAGCAGCAGCAGGTGGAGCTGCGCAGAGGAGATCAAGCAGACACCGACCAGGCGGTCAGAGGAATCACACTTTCAGTGCGCAGCGGTCGCCATTAAGGGGAGCAAGACAGGGAGTCCGGTGAGCTGGGAGGGAGGGAAAGTGCTATGCAGGGAGGGAGGGGGTGGAGTTGCAGGGGCAGCAGCAGCAGGGAATGGAATGCAAGAAACATGAGGAGAGTTAAAGACTGTAGGAGAGAGAAAGAGACAAGAAAGAAAGAAAGAAAAGAAAAAATAAAAATGACAGAAAAATAAGTAAAAGTAAAAAATGACAGCAAGATACTTAAATACAGATGGCCACTCAGCCACCAGGGATGAGGCACGGACGGGACCCTGCGGGTGGAGGTGGACCTCGAACTGAGAGTCAGGCAGACTCTCAGTTCGAACATGGCAGAGGCAGCAGCAACAGGTGGAGAGCAAGCAGACGCTGACCAGGAGTCTCAGTGGCATTGTTAATGATTTCATAAATGATTTTATGATTGATGTAATATGTGAGGCAATTAGTAGCGCATGGACAATGTATGGACCCCATCAACCATGGTCCAGCTGTATTTATAAACAAAGGGGGGCACGCGGTTCCCCTTTCCCCGGTACAATATTGGCCCTGTGGAACCCTATCCCCCTGAGTCTAATCTTTTAATTACATGAAGGGGGTTCATGACCCACCCCTCCACAGGTCGATTCTGGCCCCAGGGATCCCATCTCCCCTGCCCAACCATTGTCTGAAGGGGGAGAGGGCACCCAGCCCCCCCTCACATGGCCATTACTGACCCTAGTGACCCCATCCGCTGAGGCCCAGCCATTAACTGTTGGATGCCCTGGAGCCCACCCAGGGCACCCATTTATTTTCTTATTTGGGGGCCACGAGGTAGGCTAAGTGCCCCTTCAGCCTTGCTGCTCCCTGTGGGCTGGAGCAAGTTTTATTTGTTTCCCTGCCTACTTCAATATGAGCAGAGAAAGAGATGAAAAGTCCACTTCCAGCAAATGGGAGCTTTTTTCATGCTTCCGCAGTCTTAATATTTCCTCTTGAAAGGTAGAAGATTTGAAATTGCTCCCACCGTGCAGGAGCAAATACAGGTTTCCCAGCCCACACCAGTGTAGGTAGGGAAACTGCTATATCCCAGGGGTGGGACCCCAGAACATAGGTGAGCCAGCCCTGTGGCCCCCAAGGCCATTAATGGCTCTAGGAGAGGGACCTCCTCCCCCTTAATTGATATGGCTGGGCCCCAGGCAGTGGTTGCCCCCAGGCCTGAAAAGTGGCAAGGGAGGGGGGCTGCGTTCCTCTCTCCCAGTATTTTATGAGGCTGGGCCACATGTGCCCCCTCCCTAATATCGAACTATTCCCCCCCAAGGACCTGGCCGACCTGGGAGGCTTTAGAAAAAAAAACCACAGGAAATGTTGCTTGTCTTTTTTTAATATTTGCAGATTTGAAGATCCACTGTGAATTTGTGCCAATCATTTTCCAAAAAATGCTTTTTGCCCACAGCTGATTTCCTGTGGAACCTTACCACCAGGTCTAGGGGATAAGGGTATTCCTACCCTGCCCCCTTTTGTTGTTTTTTTATGTTTATTTTGCAACTCAGGCTCAGCCCTGAGTACGAAGATTGCTGCCAATAATTTCAGGTTGAATTGTTAGCAACCAATCAGATCTCATGAGGTCTGTCAGATCTGCGGAAAACCTGCATCCCGAGATATACAAAAATGTTTTTTTCTTTAATATCTCCAAAACTACTGAACAGATTTACACCAATTTCCAAAAAGCACTCTTTCTGGACCAAGATCTATCTTTCTGCCAAATTTGGTGTAGTTAGTAATTAGTCCAGCATTTCGGGCTGCAGTTGTATCTAAAATCCCTATCAGAAATTACATGGGAAAAACACCCCCCTTTTTTCTCAGCCCCAGCTTGACGAATCACCCCAAAACTTTCTGGAAACTATAACTACCTACTTGGATATATATATATATATATATATATATATATATATATATATATATATATATATATATAAAACAATGGTGCCACGTTGAAATACACGAACACCAGGAATTCGCACTCCACCATCGGGGCTTAAGCAAACTGCTTTATTGGCAACACGTTTCGATCCACAAGATCTTCTTCACAAGCCATAATGGAACTTGTGCCCAACTTCCCTTAAAAATCACTTCCTGGTATTGAGAAGGAAATGGAACAACAGACTAACAAATTTTAAAAGACAGACTCCCTACATATTATGCATTAATAACAACATAAAATTAAATTTGTGTTTGTATTTAATTTAATTGTATTTTAATTAAATTAAAATGTGTATAAAATAATAATGTTCCAGGAGTAAATACCAAAACATGCATTAATTGTGCAATTCGTTTACAGAGATTTTCAAATTAACATTTCAATAGCATTTCATGTTATTCTGTAACTTTTTTACATGAAAATTGCCAAAATAATATAATATAACATTACATAAAATACACAAATACATCAATTATAGTGAAGTGACCATGTTTTCCCCAAAAAACCTCATCTTAAGGTGATAGCTACGTAATCATCACCATAATTATGTGTACTATTGACTTGTTGCTGCAGTCATTCTACATATAAACATATGTGCTATCGACTTGTTGCTGTAGTCATTCTAAATGTACAGAAAACACCACATGAAGGCCAAGTGGCCATACTGTACTCCTCTCTAATAAAATACTCCTCTCACATTAAATCCCTTTCCTCCACTGTCCCTATAACACCAAGTTTGTGCAAGAATCATACCAAAAAAGAGAAAAAAACAAAAGGAGAAATTATACTTCAAGAGTTATCATAAATCTCTAATACCTTTTTTATATATGGATCATACTCAAAGGACCAAAAAGTGTAAAGCAAAGTTTTTTAAGGACCAATCTTCAAATATGAAAAAAGCTCCTCATCCAAGTTCAGACTTCACCGTGCATGGCTTTTCAGAAGGATGATGTATTCAGACACCTTAATTCTGAGTTTCATCTCCTGTCACCACAATATATATATATATATTCACTGAAAAAAACAAAGGTTACATTGACGTTATAGTTAGGAAATAGTATTGAAAAAACATAGAAGTTCACTTAAAAATACAAAGGTTACAGGGACATTATAGTTAGGTTCACATTTTAAACATACAAAACCACATAAAGTCAAGTGTTATACTTAGAGTAATCTCAATTATCTATAGTTCGTGCCCTATAACTTGCACTCCCACCATGCAAAGTTTTTTGGTCAAATATTTTACTCCAAATATTACCTTGATGTTATCAAAGATGTCAGGAATGCCATATTTTGTGGGGTAATTAGAAGTGCATTGCGAGGACGCAAGTTATTGTTTCCTTAAGGCACAAGTTATAGACACTTGAGATGACTCTAAGTATAACAGGTGAACTTCTATGATTTTGTATGTTTAAAACGCGATTCTTCTTGCACACCGAAACTTTCCGGGTGATTCGTCAAGCGGGGACCGAGAAAAAAGGGGGGTGGAAGTGTAAAAAATGTTTGTTTCCTTTGTTAATTCCCATAGAAGGTTTGAACACGACTACAGGCTGAACCGCTGGACAGAATTACACCAAATTTGGCAGAAAGTTAGGTTTCGGGCGCAGAATATGTTTTTTGATATTTGGTGTAAATCTGTTCAGTAGTTTTCGAGAAATTGAAGGGGAAACAAATGTGTATCTAGGACTATGGATCTGTTGCGACATTTTTGCAGTGATTGTAGCATATTTGCAAATGGGCATGCTAACAGGAATGCTGTGATTGGCTGGCCACAACCTGACCAGAAAGTTGCGACCTCCATTTTAAGTAATGAGACACAGTCCCCGGATCTGAAAAATAAAAGACAAATTAGTATAAGGTGTCAGGGTGGAGGTACCCTGATTCCAGGGCTGTAATATAGGGGTTTTTGAGAATGAAATATATTTTTTTTTTCACGGTGCGTGATATTTGCGAATACGTTGCGATGCTCAGCTCGGCAATTTGCAAATATCAGTGAAACTATTGAAAATAATTTACAGACTCATTCATACACTAATTCATTCACTCACAGACCAAGTCAGATCCTGATGCACCCACTCACACACCTACTCAGACACTTATGCATCCACTCAGACACTCCTGAACCCACTCACAGGCCCACTCATGCACTGATGCACCCACTCACATAGCCACTGAGACACTGACACACCCCTCACAGACCCACTCAGAGACTCATGCACCCACACACACAGCATCAAACTAATGCACCCAATCACAGACCCACTGACAAACTCATGCACTCACTCACAGACCTAGTCAGAGACATGCACCCATTTACAGACCCACAAAACATCTCACACACTCACTGACAGACCCATACACTTATTCATACATCTACTTACCAACCTATACAAGCAGTCACACACGTATTTTAAAACGATAAAATTATAGTTACAAAACAGTTTACAGTTACAGTTTAAATATACTCAAAAAAAGTGCTGAGGCGTTATCAGTACTAAATAGAATTTAAAAACAAATAGAAATTCACAGAAAAATAAAAAGGTTACAGAAATATTATAGTTAGGAAATAGAATTTAAAAAAACATTAGAAATTCACTGAAAAAAACAAAGGTTACAGGAACATTATAGGGAGGAAATAGAATAAACAAAACCTCAGAAATTGACCAAAAAATGCAAAGGTTACAGGGAAGTTATAGTTAGGAAGTAGAATAAAAAAACCTTAGAAATTCAGAAGCTCACATGTTTTTGTGCAAAACCAGTGAAATTCAGCAGTTATAGTTACCCGAGCTAACTATAACTTCCGCCCCTGTAATGCACTGCTTCTGACCTCACATATTACAGCACTCATGACATGGTCAGTGACATCACCGATGAAATCATTAATGACAGCAGCTCCTATATAGAGCACCCTACAGCACCAGTGAATATATATATACATATATATATATATATATATGTAAATATATTATATATCTCCACGTGCAAACAGGTCTTGCTGTGGAACCCTCTATCCATGAAGGGTGGAGCGCCAGCCCCGGGAAGCGACCCGCAAAGCAAATATTAGGAAATAAGGTCGCTCCCAGGGGGGGCATTTTTTTGAAAAGGGGGGGCAGAAACCTCTAGGCACCAGGGACCATTTTTTTTTTTTTTTGGTTCATTTTTTTTTATTGAGGTGGGGAGCGACCCCTTAGGCAAGGGTCGCTCCCCTTGGGGGAAAATTATATTTTGGCCATTTCTGCCCCCCTTGGGGGCAGATTGGCCTATTTTGATGAGGCCAATCTGCCCCCAAGGGGGGTAGAAACCACTAGACACCAGTTTTTTTTTTATTTTTATTATTGTTATTGACAAAAGGGAGCGACCCCTTGGGCAAGGGTCGCTCCCAGGGGGGGGCATATTTTCGGGAAGGCCTTTTCTGCCCCCCCTGGGGGCAGATTGGCCAATTTTAGGTCAATCTGCCCCCAAGGGGGCAGAAACCACTAGGCACCGGGGATTTGTTTGTTGGCGCCCATGTCACGCAGGGGGAGCGACCCCGTAGGCAAGGGTCGCTCCCGGGGGGGGGTGGGGGTTGGGGGGGGCAAATTTATTTTAGGCCATTTCTGCCCCCCCGGGGGGCAGATCGGCCTATTATTAGGCCGATCTGCCCCCGGGGGGGGGGGGGGCAGAAACCTCTAGGCGGCAGGGGAATTTTTCTTTTTTTTCTTTGTTTTTTTTTTTTTGAGATGGGGAGCGACCCATCAGGCAAAAGTCGCTCCCCTGGGGGACAAATTGTATTTAGGCCATTTCTGCCCCCCTTGGGGGCAGATTGGCTGAGTTTAGGTCAACCTGCCCCCAAGGGGGCAGAAACCACTAGGCACCGGGGATTTGTTTTTTGGTGCCAATGTCACGCAGGGTGAGCGACCCCGTAGGCAAGGGGGGGGTTGGGGGGGCAAATTTATTTTAGGGCATTTCTGCCCCCCCCCCTGGGGCCGGCTGAGCTACAGGCCAAACACCACAGGTAGGCACCTTGCAAAAAACACCTCTGTTTTCTGTGAAAAAATATGTTGTGTCCACGTTGTGTTTTGGGCCATTTCCTTTTGTGGGCGCTAGGCCTACCCACAGAAGTGATGTACCATTTTTATCGAGAGACTTAGGGGAACGCTGGGTGGAAGGAAATTTGTGGCTCCTCTCAGATTCCAGAACTTTCTGTCACCGAAATGAGAGGAAAAAGTGTTTTTTGGGCCAAATTTTGATGTTTGCAAAGGATTCTGGGTAACATAACCTGGTCAGAGCCCCGCAAGTCACCCCATCTTGGATTCCCCTGGGTTTCTAGTTTTCAAAAATGCACTGGTTTGCTAGGTTTCCTCAGGTGTCGGCTGAGCTACAGGGCAAAATCCACAGGTAGGCACTGCTTTTTATAAAAAAATGTGATGTGTCCACGTTGTGTTTTGGGCCTTTTCCTTTCGTGGGCGCTAGTCCTACCCACGCAAGTGAGGTATCATTTTTATCGGGAGACTTGGGGGAACGCTGGGTGGAAGGAAATTTGTAGCTTCTCTCAGATTCCAGAACTTTCTGCCACAGAAATGTGAGGGACATGTGTTTTTTTAGCCACATTTTGAGGTTTGCAAAGGATTCTGGGTAACAGAACCTGGTCCGAGCCCCGCAAGTCACCCCTCCTTGGATTCCCCTAGGTCTCTAGTTTTCAGAAATGCACAGGTTTGGTAGGTTTCCCTAGGTGCCGGCTGAGCTAGAGGCCAAAATCTACAGGTAGGCACTTCGCAAAAAACACCTCTGTTTTTTTCCAAAATTTAGGATGTGTCCACGTTGCGCTTTGGGGTGTTTCCTGTCGCCGGCGCTAGGCCTACCCACGCAAGTGAGGTATCATTTTTATCGGGAGACTTGGGGGAACGCTGGGTGGAAGGAAATTTGCAGCTCCTCTCAGATTCCAGAACTTTCTGCCACAGAAATGTGAGTAACATGTGTATTTTTTGGCCAAATTTTGAGGTTGGCAAAGGATTCTGGGTAACAGAACCTGGTCCGAGCCCCGCAAGTCACCCCTCCTTGGATTCCCCTAGGTCTCTAGTTTTCAGAAATGCACAGGTTTGGTAGCTTTCCCTAGGTGCCGGCTGAGCTAGAGGCCAAAATCTACAGGTAGGCACTTCGCAAAAAACACCTCTGTTTTTTTCCAAAATTTAGGATGTGTCCACGTTGCGCTTTGGGGTGTTTCCTGTCGCCGGCGCTAGGCCTACCCACGCAAGTGAGGTATCATTTTTATCGGGAGACTTGGGGGAACGCTGGGTGGAAGGAAATTTGTAGCTTCTCTCAGATTCCAGAACTTTCTGCCACAGAAATGTGAGGGACATGTGTTTTTTTAGCCACATTTTGAGGTTTGCAAAGGATTCTGGGTAACAGAACCTGGTCCGAGCCCCGCAAGTCACCCCTCCTTGGATTCCCCTAGGTCTCTAGTTTTCAGAAATGCACAGGTTTGGTAGGTTTCCCTAGGTGCCGGCTGAGCTAGAGGCCAAAATCTACAGGTAGGCACTTCGCAAAAAACACCTCTGTTTTTTTCCAAAATTTAGGATGTGTCCACGTTGCGCTTTGGGGTGTTTCCTGTCGCCGGCGCTAGGCCTACCCACGCAAGTGAGGTATCATTTTTATCGGGAGACTTGGGGGAACGCTGCGTGGAAGGAAATTTGTAGCTTCTCTCAGATTCCAGAACTTTCTGCCACAGAAATGTGAGTAACATGTGTATTTTTAGCCAAATTTTGAGGTTTGCAAAGGATTCTGGGTAACAGAACCTGGTCCGAGCCCCGCAAGTCACCCCTCCTTGGATTCCCCTAGGTCTCTAGTTTTCAGAAATGCACAGGTTTGGTAGGTTTCCCTAGGTGCCGGCTGAGCTAGAGGCCAAAATCTACAGGTAGGCACTTCGCAAAAAACACCTCTGTTTTTTTCCAAAATTTAGGATGTGTCCACGTTGCGCTTTGGGGTGTTTCCTGTCGCCGGCGCTAGGCCTACCCACGCAAGTGAGGTATCATTTTTATCGGGAGACTTGGGGGAACGCTGC
This sequence comes from Pleurodeles waltl, assembly GCF_031143425.1. NCBI lineage: Eukaryota > Metazoa > Chordata > Amphibia > Caudata > Salamandridae > Pleurodeles > Pleurodeles waltl. The sequence continues at coordinate 1,144,528,947 of NC_090444.1, read as the reverse complement.
GTGGAAGGAAATTTGTAGCTTCTCTCAGATTCCAGAACTTTCTGCCACAGAAATGTGAGTAACATGTGTATTTTTAGCCAAATTTTGAGGTTTGCAAAGGATTCTGGGTAACAGAACCTGGTCCGAGCCCCGCAAGTCACCCCTCCTTGGATTCCCCTAGGTCTCTAGTTTTCAGAAATGCACAGGTTTGGTAGGTTTCCCTAGGTGCCGGCTGAGCTAGAGGCCAAAATCTACAGGTAGGCACTTCGCAAAAAACACCTCTGTTTTTTTCCAAAATTTAGGATGTGTCCACGTTGCGCTTTGGGGTGTTTCCTGTCGCCGGCGCTAGGCCTACCCACGCAAGTGAGGTATCATTTTTATCGGGAGACTTGGGGGAACGCTGGGTGGAAGGAAATTTGTAGCTTCTCTCAGATTCCAGAACTTTCTGCCACAGAAATGTGAGGGACATGTGTTTTTTTTGCCACATTTTGAGGTTTGCAAAGGATTCTGGGTAACAGAACCTGGTCCGAGCCCCGCAAGTCACCCCTCCTTGGATTCCCCTAGGTCTCTAGTTTTCAGAAATGCACAGGTTTGGTAGGTTTCCCTAGGTGCCGGCTGAGCTAGAGGCCAAAATCTACAGGTAGGCACTTTGCAAAAAACACCTCTGTTTTTTTCCAAAATTTAGGATGTGTCCACGTTGCGCTTTGGGGTGTTTCCTGTCGCCGGCGCTAGGCCTACCCACACAAGTGAGGTATCATTTTTATCGGGAGACTTGGGGGAACGCTGGGTGGAAGGAAATTTGTAGCTCCTCTCAGATTCCAGAACTTTCTGCCACAGAAATGTGAGGGACATGTGTTTTTTTAGCCCAATTTTGAGGTTTGCAAAGGATTCTGGGTAACAGAACCTGGTCCGAGCCCCGCAAGTCACCCCTCCTTGGATTCCCCTAGGTCTCTAGTTTTCAGAAATGCACAGGTTTGGTAGGTTTCCCTAGGTGGTGGCTGAGCTAGAGGCCAAAATCTACAGGTAGTCACTATGCTAAAAACAGCTCTGTTTTCTGTGATATGTCCACGTTGTGTTTTGGGGCATATCCTGTCGCGGGCGCTAGGCCTACCCACACAAGTGAGGTATCATTTTTATCGGGAGACGTGGGGGAACGCTGGGTGGAAGGAAATTTGTGGCTCCTCTCAGATTCCAGAACTTTCTGCCACAGAAATTTGAGGAACATGTGTTTTTTTAGCCAAATTTTGAGGTTTGCAAAGGATTCTGGGTAACAGAACCTGGTCCGAGCCCCGCAAGTCACCCCTCCTTGGATCCCCCTAGGTCTCTAGTTTTCAGAAATGCACAGGTTTGGTAGGTTTCCCTAGGTGGCGGCTGAGCTAGAGGCCAAAATCTACAGGTAGTCACTTTGCTAAAAACAGCTCTGTTTTCTGTGATATGTCCACGTTGTGTTTTGGGGCATATCCTGTCGCGGGCGCTAGGCCTACCCACACAAGTGAGGTATCATTTTTATCGGGAGACGTGGGGGAACGCTAGGTGGAAGGAAATTTGTGGCTCCTCTCAGATTCCAGAACTTTCTGCCACAGAAATGTGAGGAACATGTTTTTTTTTTTGCCAAATTTTGAGGTTTGCAAAGGATTCTGGGTAACCGAACCTGGTCCGAGCCACACAAATCACCCCTCCTTGGATTCCCCTAGGTCTCTAGTTTTCAGAAATGCACAGGTTTGGTAGGTTTCCCTAGGTGGCGGCTGAGCTAGAGGCCAAAATCTACAGGTAGTCACTTTGCTAAAAACAGCTCTGTTTTCTGTGATGTGTCCAGGTTGTGTTTTGGGGCATATCCTGTCGCGGGCGCTAGGCCTACCCACACAAGTGAGGTATCATTTTTATCGGGAGACGTGGGGGAATGCTGGGTGGAAGGAAATTTGTCGCTCCTCTCAGATTCCAGAACTTTCTGCCACAGAAATGTGAGGAACATGTGTTTTTTTAGCCAAATTTTGAGGTTTGCAAAGGATTCTGGGTAACAGAACCTGGTCCGAGCCACACAAGTCACCCCTCCTTGGATTCCCCTAGGTCTCTAGTTTTCAGAAATGCATAGGTTTGGTAGGTTTCCCTAGGTGGCGGCTGAGCTAGAGGCCAAAATCTACAGGTAGTCACTTTGCTAAAAACAGCTCTGTTTTCTGTGATATGTCCACGTTGTGTTTTGGGGCATATCCTGTCGCGGGCGCTAGGCCTACCCACACAAGTGAGGTATCATTTTTATCGGGAGACGTGGGGGAACGCTGGGTGGAAGGAAATTTGTGGCTCCTCTCAGATTCCAGAACTTTCTGCCACAGAAATTTGAGGAACATGTGTTTTTTTAGCCAAATTTTGAGGTTTGCAAAGGATTCTGGGTAACAGAACCTGGTCCGAGCCCCGCAAGTCACCCCTCCTTGGATCCCCCTAGGTCTCTAGTTTTCAGAAATGCACAGGTTTGGTAGGTTTCCCTAGGTGGCGGCTGAGCTAGAGGCCAAAATCTACAGGTAGTCACTTTGCTAAAAACAGCTCTGTTTTCTGTGATGTGTCCAGGTTGTGTTTTGGGGCATATTCTGTCGCGGGCGCTAGGCCTACCCAAACAAGTGAGGTATCATTTTTATCGGGAGACTTGGGGGAACATAGAATAGCAAAACAAGTGTTATTGCCCCTTGTCTTTCTCTACATTTATTCCTTCCAAATATAGGGGTGTGTGTAAAAAAGACATCTATTTGAGAAATTCCATGTAATTCACGTGCTACTATGGTCACCCCGGAATTCAGAGATGTGCAAATAACCACTGCTCCTCAACACCTTATCTTGTGCCCTTTTTGGAAATGCAAAGGTTTTCTTGATAGCTATTTTTTACTCCTTATATTTCAGCAAATTAATTACTGTATACCCGGTATAGAATGAAAACGCACTGCAGGGTGCAGCTCATTTATTGGCTCTGGGTTCCTCGGGTTCTTGATGAACCTACAAACCCTATATATCCCCGCAACCAGAGGAGTCCAGCAGACGTAACGGTATATTGCTTTCGATAATCTGACATTGCAGGGAAAAGTTACAGAGTAAAAAGTAGAGAAAAATTGATGTTTTTTTCACCTCAATTTCAATATTTTTCTTTTTCAGCTGTTATTTTCTGTAGGAAACCCTTGTAGGATCTACACAAATGACCCCTTGCTGAATTCAGAATTTTGTCTACTTTTCAGAAATGTTTAGGTTTCTGGGATCCAGCATTGGTTTCATGACCATTCCTGTCACTGACTGGAAGGAGGCTGAAAGCACAAAAAATTGCACAAATGGGGTATGCCCCGGTAAAATGCCAAAATTGTGTTGAAAAATTGGGTTTTCGGATTCAAGTCTGCCTGTTCCTGAAAGCTGGGAAGCTGCTGAGTTTAGCACCGCAAACCCTTTGTTGATGCCATTTTTAGGGGAAAAACCACAAGCCTTCTTCTGCAGCCACTTTTTCCAATTTCTTTGAAAAAAACAAGATTTTCCCTGTATTTTGGCCAATTTCTTGGCCTCTTTCAGGGGAACCCACAAAGTCTGGGTACCTCCAGAATCCCTAGGATGTTGGAAAAAAAGGACGCAAATTTGGCTTGGTTAGCTTATGTGGACAAAAAGTTATGCGGGCCTAAGCGCGAACTGCCCCAAATAGGCAAAAAAAGGCCTGGCACAGGAGGGGGAAAAGGCCTGGCAGCGAAGTGGTTAAGAATTGAATGCACATTGTGCAGAACATGTCGATAGAGACAGACAAATCATAGTTAGTCGGAGACGGGGTGTACATCCCGAAAAAAGGGCTCCATTCACAGTTCAAAGGTCACTGTGAAAACAAACACTAATGGGCGAGTGGCCCCGTCAATCCTGCAATTAGACACAACAATCAGGCCGGAGTGTGCGTGTAAGAAAAGAAAAAGGAGGGGGCGCAGAGGTGGGGGAGGGAAAGGAAGGCATAAAGAAACAAATACTAAGTTACCTTGCATCCTAAAGAATATGCTCCCTCCAACTTTCTGTGTAAACAATAAGGGATGCATCAAAACATACAAGAAGTTGACCGAAATCCAAGTCACTCAATTAAGAGCAAAAGAACAAAAAACTGTCTCAAACTTATCCGTGTAGTGCCCAAACTACTCCGACTGGTGAAGGTGAAGAAAAAGGTGGGGGAACCCGTCCCGATGTGCCCTGAACTCATGCTCAAGAACCTCTTCTTATCCTCCTGAATTGAGAAAATACATGAAGGATAAATAAAAATATGTTCACATAGTAGGTCAAGTTTCATAAGAGAGAGAGAAGCAGCAGCTAAAATTTGCAAAACGTTATTCGTCATACAAATGTACATTGAGCTCCTGATCAAATTTCCTGAGCTCTTAGCATCAAGTTCTAGTATATAATTAGACTCCCTCGTTCTCAGTCAAAGGGGCATATTTACAAGAAAGTGGTGCATCGGTTCTTGCGCCCACCTGTGCCCCCGTAATGGCAACATGGTTGCACTGTATTTACAATACAACGCGCCATAGTGGTCGTTGCCACAACAGCGTCAACATTATTTGCCGCTGTTGCGGCGTTTTGCGGTACTACTGCCAAACATTTTGATGCTAGTGCAGTAAAACACAGGGAGGCCCATAGGCCAATACTGGAGCGTCAATTTAACTTAACGCCTGCCAAGGCAGGCTTTAAAAATGATGGAAAAAATGGCTCAGTGAAATCTTGTAAATTTCACTGCACCATTTTTTCAGGCGTCCCTGCGTGGGAATGCCTCCCTTGCATAATTTATGCCTGGCGCAGGCATAATGTGGCGCAAGGGGTTACATAGTGGTGCAATGCATGCCTTGCACCACTTTGTAAATATGGCCCAGGGGAATTGCCTTTTTAACATCACCTTAGTTTAAAAAATTGACGCTAGGGTGGTGCAAGGCAGCAGTAAGGGCTTGTAAATATGCCCCTGAGTGTCCTATTGTTGCCTATGATATTGTGTAATGTCTGTTCAATGGCAAAGAAAGTGAGTTTGTTGTGATCACTGAAGTATTTTTCCTTGAAATGTCTGGCTACGGGGTAATGGGAGTTACAACTGTCAATGACTCTGAGGTGTTCAAGGACACGTTTTTGACCATCTGTGCAGTACTCCCCACATATCTCCGTTTGCAGGGACATAAAAAAATGTAAACTACAAACTGGGATCTACAGGTATTGAACTGCGAAATTTTGCAATTATTGATCCCCCTGGGAATCGTGTATTCCTTCTTACATCCACTGCTCCTGCAGGTTTTGTAGTTGCCACAAGGAAAGAAGACTTGTAGGCTTATTTTATTGACCTTATTAGTGAGGGTGATATCACTGCGTACCAACGTATTCCAGAGGGAACCACCCCTCCTATATGTGATCTTGGGTCTGTCACAGGTCGTATGGCCTATTGTTGGATCACACTTGAGGATGTCCCAATTCTTAGTATTTGTTGGATTGATCTGGAAATGTTTTTGAGGGTAGTAAGGGTGACAAGTGCTGCACCTCCGGGGAGTGTACACAGTATGTATGAGCAACAATTGTTAGCAAGAACAAGGCTGGTGCCAGTGGTCAGGTGTCTTACTACCTTGTAGACACAAAATTATGCATAGAGATACACAAATACAATAAGCAATGTGGGACCACAGCACACAGAGGTACAGCACAATCAAGTAACATGGATTAATATCCCTGGTAAGTCGATGTGGGTGAAGAAAAATGCGTAGGTATCCCAAGTTCATTGAAGAAGGTTTCTTTAATTGAAGGCACAGTTTGCTTCATATAGACAAAGTGTTAATCAAAAACAGCCAACACGTGTTTCGTCACACAGGTGACTTTTTCAAGGCTGCAAAACAGACATATAACATACTCGTATGTAATTTCATCCATAACTGAGCACCACATCGGCACAATCAGTCAACAAGATATGAGGTAACAAACGTAAAGTGAAGTTGCATCACCTGAAATGCACAACCAAAATGAGCGAAAGAAAGAGAGGGTAGTGTGGACATGGCAAGACCAAGTCCAGAGACAATGCTGATTGAATTGAATTAGAGGGACACCCTTAGTGAAAAGTCTTAAGTCAGACAGAGAGAGGCCAAAATCAAAGAAAAAATTGTAAAGAATGTGCCCAAACCTGATGATATGGACCCGAAATAGCAGAAACTGTTGGCATGCCAAGTTTACGGTGATCAAACAAATGTATCTAGCGTAAAGCGTGATTAAAGCAGTTGATAAGGTGATTGAGGAAATGGTAGAATAATAACTATACCTAGACCATCTGGTCTGGTAGGTAGGACTGGTAAGCCTCCAAAAAAAAGTATTGGGTTAAGATCTGTAAAACAAAACTGGGAGTCACTAAACGTGTAAATCTCCTGGAAAAACGAGTTACCGATAAGTAGTTAGAAACAGTGCAAAAATAAAGAAACAGGCTACCTGTAAAAAGACTGTTGTTGAGAGCGTCTCTCAACCTTGAAGTGTATGAACTGAAGTAGTAACCGAAAAATCTTTGGGCCCTGATAAGTCCAAAGACCCACGTCCTAACAAAGGGTAGAAAAACGGAGAAGGGAAGTTAGCATGTTAAACAACGTACTGAGTGAGCTTCTTTTTAGGATACTTTTTTCCGCTAGACAGGTAGATTGATAGATAGATAGATAGATAGATAGATAGATAGATAGATAGATAGATAGATAGATAGATAGATAGATAGATAGATAGATAGAAAAACTATCAAAGCTAGATAATTTATCCAGCATTGAACTGAACAAATAGTGGGAAGCAACCTCCCTACAAAATTCTTTAGATACCAAGATGATTCCGCAAGGTGTGAGAATCGTCATTGTTCCCACTTATGATAACTCAGACTGACTTATGGTAGAGGGATGGATCAACAATTTAACAGCATGTACAGTGACTATGTTGAACATTCTAGTAAAAACTTCAAAGAGCGAGCATGGTGCCGTAAACTGGACAGAAAACCCATCCGCATTGGATAAGGTAGCCCACGTAGTTGCACAGCGTGGGTGCCGCATAGGGGATAAAAAGGTAAAGAAATGCTCACCCCGTCCGGTCGAGGAGCCGAGAAGTCTCCGGTAGCCAGTAACTGTAAGTAGGCTCGAGCAGTGAATCCATGTAAAATAAATGCCCTTCAGTTGCCATAAAAACTGGAGACGGACTAAGCGCTTAGAAACAGGTCTCCGATCACGTGGTATCGGGTCGCAAAGCGGCGGCCATATTGGAAGAGTAATTAGTTAGAGTAAGTGCGAATAAGAAGGAGGTAATTATCAGGGAACCAAGCAAGTAAAGTAATTTCCAGCAAAGACCCTAGGTGAAATAGCAGTGTCACCAGGTGTGTTGTAAGCAAGCCAGAAAATAAGTATAGCAAGTAAAGAGAGGGTCTTCATACATAGACTGCAACAGTGTGAGAGGTAGCGAGGAATGCTACTGACTGGTGGAGAAATCCCAGTTAGTGTAGTGAGATAAGTATATATAAAACACAAGAAGGCAAGTGAGTTAAAGGTCCGCATATTCACAGGTACACACAATTAGTAGAGGAAATGTAAACAACTCATAGAACAGAGAAATGGCAAGTAGGTTGCACGTTAGAGAATGGCCAGTGTGTCCCAGGCCCACGTATCCAAAAGTATATACAACAAATACGAACACTGTAAAGACTGGTATTCAGATAAAAACGGGGAGATGGCAAGATGGTGGATATTTAGCGAATGGTACAAGATGGAAAAACAACCCAAACAAAATATATTTACATGAGGAGAGAAAATGTTTCCGCAGGTGTACACAACAAGTATAATCAATTTAGAAAAATTTATGCTGGAATAGTGCATAGGTATGGCAAAATTGTAAATCATTCAGAGAATGGTACACATAAAGAGCATCATGATAAGGTGTATTACGTGAGGAATACATATAGTTCACGTCAGCGTTAAGCCCTTTTTCGACTGCCCGTAGCTTTAAAATCCATTTCCTCTCACATTTACGAAGATATTTCGTTCTATCCCCCAGTCTAGGTGAGTTAGACACCTGGGTAATGCCATGAAATCTTAGGTTAAGGAGATCCTTCTCTCCATGTTCAGAATTGAAATGAATTGCAAGAGGGTAGGTTGCGATGTGGTTCCTAATTGCTCTAACATGCTCCTGAATATGTTCCTTAAGGGGGCGAATGGTACTGCCCACGTATATCAGTCCACATACACAAATGATACAATAAACCGTATATCCGGTATTACAGTTCATAAACTCTATGATATGGTAAATTGTCTCCGTATTGTAAGAAAAAGACACAGTTTTATTGAGAGCCAGTTGACAGGACACACAACAGCTGCACTTGTCAAAACCCATAGGTCTACTAGGGATCCAAGTGGATGGATGTGTCTGTGTGGGGGGAGCAAGAAAACTTAATATAAAATATTCCTCATGGTCCGACCCCTACTATGTGTAATTACTGGCGTACTGCCAATAGCAGCTTTCAATCCTTTCTATCCAGAATCTAAAAGTAATAGATGCCAGTGTTTGTTGCACGGGAACGCCTACCTTGCATCTCATTAAGACAAGGTAGGTTTCCACTTCCAAAAAATGACTTTAACTCCATAAATTTGGCGCTAGACGGGTCTAGCACCAGAGTATAAATATGGAGTTAGTTTTGCACTGTATTAGAGTTTTAAAAAATGACGCTAATTCAGTGCAAACAGAGTATAAATATGCTCATTAGCATCAAAAAAGTATGCTAATCTGGTTAGAGTCATTTATTTTCACTCTAACCTGCCTGAAGTCATTTTTTTTTACGCTAGCCTACCCTTTGCACCGGCTTGCACCATTCCATAAATATGGTGCTTAGGTGGTGCTAAAAAAACTTAAATATTTAGAAAAGTCTAAAGGCACCATGCAGAATGATTGTAATTATGGAGGAGTTTTGGGGTATAACTTGTAACAATTTGCTACAAAAATTTGATATTTTTTGCATGCTTGTTTGCTCACTTCAATATGGCGACTCTTTAGAGATATCTCTAATAGCCACAGGATTCACACAGTCCATCTTTTGTTACTATTATATGCACAATTTAAAACAGTGGCTGTCTTTGGAACATCCTAGTCTGAACAAGGCCAGTTGGATCGGGTATCGAGTCCGCTTCTGATGAGACGTGACACCAATACCTGGAGTCAGCAGTATTGTTGTATATATATATATATATATATATATATATATATATATATATATATATATATATAGATGTATATATTTATGAGTATCATTTGCAGGCATTAACTTCGTATGTGGATTATTTGGAATTGAGATGTAAAGATATGGTTCAACAAAGATAACTCATTTCCAAAGTATATTTGTTAGTTCCAGGTCATGTGTATAGGACAAAATTAAACTTGATGAGAGACTAAATTTGTTTCTGTCCAGCTGAAAATTACTGCTATATATATGGCTATCTATGTATATGGCTAGTGCAATTTCGATTATATTTGTTTCTGTCCTCTAATTCATGGGATGGTATTTTAGCTTGTCTAATTTTGACAATATATGATTAATTATTAAAAGACTTTTGAATGAATTTATTAATGATTTTTTTCACTCCTCTGAAAATTATGTTTTTTGTTGTTATTATACATATGTCCTATGTATTGATTTTACATTTTGTATTTCATTAAAACATCCCTGAAGAAGCGATGTGTGTACAAAACACGTGCTGTCTGTATTCCTGTATAAAGAGATTCCACTGACAATCAAAAAAGAAATAATAAAGCAGAACTGCAATCAAATCTGTATCTCAGTGTATTAATGTATGTCTCCGTACTGTAACTATTTATGATATATATATATATATATATATATATATATATATATATATATTCGCCAGTAGATAGTCATAGTTAGCACCTGTTTTCCATAGGAAGAGCATTTTTGTTTTGCCAATAACTTTGGTGCTGCTTGACCAATCTTCAGGAAAGTTTCAATGCTTATAGTTTAGTAGGTTCAGCTATTGTCTTAAAAGTGTTGGGTGATCCATCAAGCGGGGGCTAAGAAAAGGGGGGGGGGTGTATTTTCCCCATTCATTTTTCCATAGGGTCTTTAGGCATGCATACAGCCCAAAATGCTGAACGGAATTACACCAAATTTGGCAGGAAGGTATATATTGTTGCACAGATTGTGCTTTTGGTAATTTGGTGTAAATCTGTTCAGTTTTGAAGATGTTAATGGTAAGAAAAATATAGATATCTAGGGATGTGGATCCTCCATTGTTCCAACTGTCCTTCTGCTGATATCTGATTGGCTGCCAACACTTTAAGAAGGAAGTGTTGGCAGCCATCTTGGGACTTGGCTTAAATTGAGTCCCGGAGAAAAGTGAAAAAAAAGAAAAGGGGCCTACCCTGGGACATAGCTGTCTGCTTTGACTTGGCAGGAGTTTTGACAGCTCCCACCAAGATATAGCAAACACAAGTTTGCTACCAGCAAGCGAGAGCTGTTTGACAGCTTTCACTTGCTGGGAGCAGAGGTTTTCTCTGTTTCCCTGCTTGCAGACATGTGGCAGGGAAACAGAGGATACTTTTGCTGTCATAGACAGGAAGCTGCATGTTTAGCAGCTCTCTGTCTGTGACTGCAATGCCAGCTCCAGCAGGAGGTGGCGAGGCGGCTGGGACCTCGGGGACCTTCAGGCTCCCCGCTGTCCTATTGTACACTGGGTGCGCTGCAGGGCGCACAGGACCTATGGCCGGGCAATGGAGGATGGGGTCCCTGGGGCTGAGATCAGCACAGGGAGGTGGACTAGCAGCCCCTCCTTCATTTAATAACGGTGAGTCTCGGGGGATGGCATCCTAGGGCCTAAAATAGGTTGGCTAAGGAGCTCTGCGTGGCCCCTTTTCCCCCATTGAATGAAGGTGGGCCCCAGGGGGCTGGGGTCCTTGGGGCTGATATCAGCCGGTGGGGGCCACCTGGCCCTCTCCTCCATTTATTTACGGTTGTACCATGGGGTATGATGTGCCCATGGCCCAAATTGGCCAGGGGAGGGGGGCCATGTAGCCTTTCTTCCCCATTGCTCTCCCTTTAAATTGCTTAGAGTATGCAAATGTGCAAAACACCTGGAAGCTATGCCCGCTTGGCCCCGCACCGTCTACCTTAGTAGTATGCTTATGTTTTTCCCCCTTTTGTCAGGATGATGGACAGCTTCCCAAAGGGCCCTCCAGTGAGTTTCCTGCCAATTTTGATGCTGAGGAATATGAGAACATCTCCACAAATACACAGAAGCAGTTACTTCATACTGATAAGATGAAGAGCCCTGGTTTGGTGGAGATTTATGTCTTTGTAGTTTTGTTGGCCTCTCTATAGGAGGATTCATGTCATCACAGAATTCTGAAGAAAGGTGCATGTACAGCAGTCACATTGCCAAACACACACAAGGTCACTGCTGGCATTTCCTTCTGCTCCATTACGCAGCTGTAGTGTAGAAATCATTCTTGACATTTACCCAAGGAGGCAGCAAGAACTCCACTTGGATAGGTTTTTCATGCAGAGCGGTGGACTCTTCTTGGATAAAAGGGCAGGTGAGGCGCCTTTGCGGCAGAGTCACTCACACAACTACTGACACACACACATGCATAGACACTTCACACCCACTTACAGGTACACTCAGACACTCTTGCCCCCACAGACCTACTCAGTGACTCATTAATCCACTCACAGACCCACTCAGACTCTCACACACTCGCTCACAGACCCACTTAGACACCCACACAGCCAATCACAGTACTTATTCACAGACCCAGTTAGACGCTCATGCACCTTCTCAGAGACCCACTCAGACCTTCATGAACCCACTCACAGATCCACTTAGACTCTCGCACAAACACTCACGTGCCCACACACACACACTCATACACGCTTTCACAGAGACACACCCACTGCCATACACAAAGAAGCCCTCTTACACTGTTTCACACACCCAGACAGACATTCTCACACCCAGTATCACATCCACATAGACCCTCTCACACCCTCTCCCACACCCAGACAGACAATCTCACAGCCACTCTCACACCCAGAGATACCCTCTCACATCTATTCTCACACCCAGAGAGACAGGCCCTGCAGCCAACTCCTGCCACGCACAGCTAAATGCCATGCGCAGCACGGGGCTAAGTGATTGGGGGGGTTAAAGCAAAGTCACAACATGGCTGCCAGCACTTCCTTGTTGAAGTGTTGTTAGCCAATCAGATCTCAGCATGAGATCAGGCTGGGGTCGCAAATCCTTCATGTCCCTATTTATACAAATTTAGATTTTCTTGAATTTCTCGAAAACTATTGAACAGATTTATTCTAAATCACAAAAACGTCGCTTTGTGGACCAGGCCCTAGCTTTCTGCCAAATTTGGTGTAATTCCATCAAGTGGTTTCTGCGTTATCAGTCCCCGTTTTTCTTGGCCCCCCAATTGAAGGGTCACCCAGAAACTTTGCAGACAGCAGCTGACATGACTGGCAAATGTTTTTGGAAACGTTTGTGCAGATTCATCAATCGGCTCCAAAGATATAGGCAAGTAAAAAACACTTTTTCTTTAGATACTAGCTCCTAACTATAACTATATATTATATTTAGGGCCATGTTTCAATATCTTCTATAACTTTGGCACCATTAGACAAATCTTTATGAAAATTTTCAAAAAATGTGCCCCGCAATTTTTGTTGTGCATGAAAAGTTTCCGGGTGATCTGTCAAGCGGGGACCGAGAAAAGGGGTGTGAGTCAAAAAAGTTGTGTTTTCCCATGTTAATTCCCAGAGGACCTTTGAACACAAGTACAAATGGAACCACTGGACGAATTATACCAAATTTGGCAGAATGATAGCTTTTGGTACACAGATTGTGCTTTCACTTATTTTGGGTAAATCCATTCAGTAGTTTTTGATAAATTAAAGGGAAAATAGATTTGGATATCGCTGGTTGTTAAATTGTCACAACGTTTTTACGATGATCGCTATGTATTTGCGAATGGCACGCAAACAGGAATGCTGTGACTGGCTGCCCACAACCTGACTAGAAAGTTGTGGCCACCATTTTAGAAAACGGAGCACAGTCCCTAGGGCTGATAACTGGCATGAGAAGTGGCATAAAAGGTCAGGGTAAAGTTATCCTGACCCCAGTGCTGTCATATAGGAGTCTTTGTAGGTCAAATTATGACCTTTCAGTTATTTTTTTCCATGACTTGCGATATTTGTGAATACATTGCAGCACTCAGTGCGAAACCCCATGTAACGTCGCAACATAGTTGCGAATATCGGCAATAAGAAAAAAAACATTGAGAGAATTAGTCATACCCTACTTCATTCAGTCATAGGAGAAAGTTATGCACCCAGTCACAGACCCATTCTGACACTGATGCACTCACTCACAGACCCACCCACACCCTCATTGCCCCATTGACAGATTCGCTCACACCAACACATCCACTAACACCCTCAAGCTCTAATTTGCAGACCCAGTCACACTCTCATGCACCCATTCAGAGACCCACTCACACTCTCACAAACCAAACCCATTTGTAGACCCAGTCACATGCTCATGCACCCATTCACACACCATTCACACATTGATGCACCCATTTGCAGACCTACTCACACCCTCATGCACCCATTCACAGACCCAGTGACACCCTCATGCACCTATTCATAGAACCAGTCACACCCTGATGCACCCATTTGTAGATCCATTCAGACACTCAAGCACCCCATTCGTAGACCCACTCACATCCTGATGCAACCACTCATAGATCACCTTACACTCTGATGTACCCATTTCCAGACCCAGTCACACCCTCACACACCCATTTACAGATCCACTCCACACCCTGATGCACCCACTCAGCCACACCCAGACACTCACCACCCACTCTCAAACCCACTTAGACTCTCACACACCCACTCACAGACCCACTTAAACCCTCACACACCCACTCACAGACCCACAAAGACACTGACACACCCACTAAGACACTGATGCACCTACCCTCACAACCCAACAGACACTCTCACACCCAGATACACCCTCGTATACTGATTTTCACACCCAGAGAAGGTGCTACAGGCAGGCCTTGCGGGCAACCCCTGCCATGCACAGCCAAAGGCTGTGCATGGCGCAAGGTTGGGTGCTTATAGGGGGTTGGCCTCAAGGCCTGGCCACAGGCGAAGCCCTGCAGCCAAGTGCTGTCGCACACGATATAGTAATGAAAATTATTATATGTTAAAAAAACATTGAAATTCACTGAAACATCCAATTAAGTGTGTGTATATATATATATATAACCCCATATATACACACATATATATATATAACATCTAAGTTGCTTCCACTCAGCGTAACTGTCACCGGTTTCACCTGCAGGAAATAATTGTGACCATCAACTCTGCTCAGTAATAGCGTTTTATTGCATCATGGTGAAAAAAAAGCAAAAGTTCCCCAATGCATTTCGGAGATCATCATCTCGTTGATCACGGGGAAAAATTACATCCGTTCAACTCACACGTTAAACACCCAAGGGCTGTTCAAAACATCATCATAAAAAAATTGACTCTTTATGCCTAAACATCCTTTGAAAACCGTATTGTGGCAGCCATATTTAAATGTGTAAACATGAATGCATCTTATTCATATTTAAAAAAACGTATTATACACATAAATTACAAAATAACCTGTTTACAGTGTTTGCTTATGCAATCATATCTCCATACCTATTCCTTAATAATCAAGACATCAGTGACCTCATAGTCCATATAATATTTCACGTCACTAGCCATATTGTGGCAACCTCGTTCAAATGTGTAAACATGAATGTAACCTGTATATATTACCTCTCCTTATTATTATACATATAATTTACAATATTAGCAATTCAAGGTGTGTTCTTACACAACCATAATCATTCCTTGATTAACCTAGGCATCATAATCCCAGCATCGAATTTACATATTTCACCATCTCAATAGTATTTTTTAAGATGGTAAAATAATCATCCTCATAAACACACGGTTATAGTCACATATCTCAGTCTTAATGGGCCAGTTATCTATTCACCACCCATATTTTGTATTCAATATCACTCAATCAGTTTATGGAAGGTGCTCCAGAAGCTAAAATGAGAACATATTTTCTGTAAATTCACACTATCTTTCTCAGTCATATGAGAATTAAGTCCGACATTCTCAGTAAAACATGAACTTCGAACAGGAGCAGTCTGTTAGTTGATTCCCCTGTGTTCTACTGCAGCCTTCCAGAGTGTTCTAAAGAACAACTGGAGCACTAACAGTCTTACGTATGCCATAATTGTAACACACCTGAAGCCACCCTGATTGAATCAAACTGGTAAAACTGAAATCATTTAATTTAGAAAGGAACAAAATGAAGGGGGCTGCGTAAAGAAAAATGAGGACATGTTTTAAGTGAGTTCTCAAATATCTTCCTCTTCTATTTCATTAAAACATTGTGACATGCAGACTAAAACATGCACTTCCAATACCAGCAGCAGACTGTCATTTAGCTCCTTTGTGATCAGCTGCTTGACTACAATGTTCTAATGAGCAACTAGACTGCTACCATTCGGAATTTATGCCCAAAGTGCAATACATCTTAAAGCCATCTTGATGAAATTGAAGTCAAAAACTGAAAGCATTTTCTACTGAGGATACTGCAGTAAAAGAGGACATTAGGGAGCTACATAACAAATAAGTTTCCCAAGATGGCCACCAGAGAAAAGAGAGCCCAAATGTAGCACACATATCACTCAAATGTAGCACAATTATACCCCAATTACAGAAGTGTTCAAAACACTTAGGGGCACATTTAAAAGCCAACAGCTCCACCGGAGCACCACGTATAGTGGAGCTCCAGGGCGCTATGCACTGCACCATATTTACAAGGTGGCATTAAGCCACTTTTTGTGGCTTAATGCCACTTTGTACATACGGCTCCTTCACACTCAGCACTTTGCGTGGAAGGGCCTTGCGATGGGTGTTGCTCTGAGCATACCACAGCAACACCCATTGCATTTTGACACTACTCCAGATTTACGAGCTTTCGTAAAACTGAGGCAGTGCCAAAAATCTAACGCCAACCTAGCGGTGGCATTACCATAGTGCAACAAGGAGAACTGTTTTGATTTCTCCTCCTTTTTTGCTCTTTCTATGTGTGCTGCATAGAAAGAGCAAATTGCCATTTAAGATTGTTTTTGTGCAGGAAGGTGTTCCTTCCTGCACAAAAACAATCTCCCCCTCAACGCAGCCATCCTTGCACCATGGCGCAAGGGTGGCTGCGTTGGAATATTTAGCGCCAGTGCAGGGGGAAACACAGGGGTGCACTGTATTCTAGTCAATACGGGGCATCCCTGTAGTTTGAAAATGATGGTGCGCAACACTGACAAATTTGGCACAGCAATGCTCATTGTAATTTCCCCTTAAATCTGGCCCTTAGGGGCTTATTTACAAGCCCTTTGCACTGCCAGTGGTCACTTTTTTATGGGAAAAAGTGATGCACCGGCAACACAAGAGGCTTGTAAATAAGCCCCTTAATTTATTTTTCAGTTTTATATAACACAGACTTGATCAGGTGCTGGAGTGCTTTACATGTACATCAGTTACATTACACAAGGGCACATTCATTTTGGTTTTTGTCATGGGGAAATTATGGCCCTCATTATGACATTGGCGGGCGGCAGAGGCCGCCTCCCAATGTCATACTGCCATCAGGCCATACAAGCGGACCTGAACCCCGCCGGGCCTATTTTGAGTTCCCCGCTGGGCCGGCAGGTGGAAAAAGTGTTTCTGCCCACCGGCCCCAGCGGGGAACAGAGCCTTAATATTGCAGCCAACTCCTAATGGAGCCGGCAGCAATGTGGCAGTGCAGCGGGTACAGCAGCATGCGTTGCGCATTCCACTACCTGTAATTTGGCCGCTACCATGTCCCCATGAGTGATTTGCCCAGAATCGCAGGATTTCAAGTTGACGCTAAAACTCAAACCTGGTTCCCCAGTTGCAAAGTTTACAGTTATGGCCATAATGCCACATCCTCTCCCCTAAGTGAAACCTATAATCAAATTATCAACTGGATAAAAAAACATAAATATATCAAATAATTTAAAAGTGCTTTGTCACTATTTGGGAACTCAAACAATGGGGGTCATTACAACCCTGGCGGTCTATGGAAATAAGACCCTCTAATTTTTATAAATTCTAAAGGAAATGCTTTAGGTATTACAGTTTTGATTACATCACGATGATACCAGGCTTGCCCCACTTTTGTAATACATTTAGGGGCAGATTTAAGAAAGTGGAGCTTACCCAGGGCAGAGCCACTTTCCTTGTGTCCCTTAGCACCCCCTTACCACCACCATGTGTGAGCCGTATTTATAATACTGTGCGCCATGGGTAGGGGGCAATAGCGTCATTTTATTTTTACACTATTGATGTACTCTGCAGGAGTAGTGGCAAAAGTTTGGCGCTACTGCTGCAGAATGCATAGGGGCCCATTATAAATAATGGTATGCCCCCTTTTAATGCTTGCTTCTGAGCAGGAGTTAAAAGTGCAGAAAAAAATGACACAAGGAAATCTCTTTGATTTCCTTGCACCATTTTTTTGACCCCCCACCTCCCCAGCAGGAGAATGCCCCCATTGCATACATTATGGCCCTCATTATGAACTTGGTGGGAAAGACCGCTCCACCAGCGGTGGCAGTAACTACTGCCAACAGTCAGGCGGTCTGGGCTGCCAAATTATGAACCACCTGAAAAACAGGCAGCCTGAAAACCACTCACCGCCAGCAGAGGAGTGCCAAAAATGACGGCAGAGGCCGCCCACAGTCCGACAGAAAGGCCCTACCCGCCCATCAAATAATGAAGCACTAGACCACCGTCAGTTCCGGGGCGGGAACCACCTCCACGCAAAGCCAGGCAGAAACGAACCAAATATTAGAAAACACTCACAGAAAGCTCACACAACACGCCGAAGCAGACATGGATAGAGAGTCCCAGTCCTGCTCCTTGCCATATACCTCCACGACCGAGACCACCGCCGAAGACGACGACAGTAAGTACCGCAATCTACTAAACAAGAGAAGAAAGGGCACAGTTACATTCCCACCCACTTCACCCACCCCGCAAAGCACCCACAACCCCTCACAACAGTACAAGCCATACCCCAGAGCAAGAGGTACTTACCCGACACAAGGCCAAGACAACCTGCCCAAAGTACACACATGTGCACAACACCCCCCCACAAAGAAACGATGAACCAGGGATCCAGAGTGTGCCGAAACCAACACTGGCCACACAAACTTTTATTAAGCTCCAGGAGCAACAGAAGTCCAACAGAAGGCCAATGGCCAGTCCATAGTTCAAAGTCTGATGGGCCCAAATGGCCCCAACTTGACTCCCACAATCCCAAAAGTGCAAATGGTACTCCACCTTAAAGTGGCAGCAATGGGGCACCCAGGCACCTCAGGGAACAGGGGCATGGTGTGGTGTGGGTTGGGAATTACGACTGGGAGGGGGGCTTGGCTTTATGTTTGGGAAGTGGAGGGGGCTTGGGTCTGGTCTTTGAAGCAAGTGGAGCGGCCTTGGGCTGGGGTGCGGCAGATGTACCTCGGCCAACATGGGGTCTCTTGCTTACAGGGGAGGTAGCACAGGAATGGGAAGGGTGGACAGGGGCGGGCTGTGACGTGAGAGGAGTGGACAGGGAAAGGAGGTGGGAACGTTTAGGGACGAGACAGGGTGGGCCAGTGGGTTCAAATAGGTCCACACGGGATAGGAAACGTTTTTAGGGGCAATCGGGGTGGACCTGGAGGAAGGCGTGGGGGTGGAGGTAGAGGGAGTGGTCGTGACAGGTGTAGGTGTGCGTGACGTGGGTGCAGGTGACTGTACAGTATGCTGAGGTGTGGTGGATGTGTGTTGGGTGGGTGGTTTGGAACATTTGAGTGTCTTGGGAGGAGGAGGGGTGGACATAGTTGGACAAGGCGGGTTGCCAGTGTAAATGTATGTTGTCTGTGTGTCTGCAAATTGGAGAGTGTGCTGCATGTGTCAACCAAAGTCGTTGTGGTGAGTGCAGGTGTGGTGTCTGGGGTGCATGAATGGATGTCTGATTTTCTGGTGACTGCCAGACTGGGGTCTGCAACAGTGAAAGAGGGTGCAGTGCCTGTGAGTGTGTTTGTAGAGGTGACAGACAGGGAGGCGGAAGAGGTGTATACACTGGGGGGAGTGGATGTTGGTGTGTGTGCCTTTGTATGTTGGCTGTGTGTATATCTGTGGTGGGAAGTGTGGTGCTTGTGTTTTTCAGTGTGCTTCTTGTGTGTTGAGGTGTGTGCATGGCTGTCAGAATGTGTGCTTGGGACGGGTGAAGGGAGAGGGGTGCTGGAAGGGGTAGAGGTGGTTGTAGGGGGGTGGAATGACCAGGGACACTGGCTGCTGCCAAAGAGGAGGCCAGAGCCTGAAAAGATCTCTGTAGGCCAGACACGGCACCGTGAATGCCATCCAGGTAGGTATTGGTCTGATGAATCTCTGATGCTAGCCCCTGGGTGGCATTGACGATGGTTTTCTGCCCTGCAGAAATGGTTCTCAGGAGGTCAATAGCCTCCTCCGTGAGGGCAGCAGGGCTGACTGGGGCAGGGGATGAGGTGCCTGGGTCAAAGGAGACCCCACCCTTCTGGGTGAGCAGGCAAGGGCAACTCGGTGTGGAGCAAATGGGAGGGCGGTGATGGTATAGGGGTGGAGGAAGATGACATAGAATGGGTGGGCCCACTAGGGTCCGCCACCGCCAAGGAGCTCCCATCGGAGAAGGTATCAGAGTCACTACCTCCAGTGGTAGTTGCCTCCCTAATGGTACTCCCCTCACCCTCCAACCCACTGGTCCCCTTGGCTCTGCCTCCGTGGAACCGAGGGCCGCTGCATCCCCACTCACCGGTGCCACAGCTCCCTCGCCAGATGATGCTGATGTACACAGACAACACAAGAGAACAGGGATGGGGAGACAAGACGGGAGAGACACTTGTAAATAGCTGAATGGAGGTACATAACTGGTTCACACATACACCCACCCTGCAAAAATTCCACCATGCAGCACCACCCACTATACACATGGCTATGCCCCTGACTAGTGGCCACAACCCTGCTCTACAGCCATTTCCTACAGCACAGAGGGAACTGAAGTACTGTAGACCTGTCCCTTACAACCTTACTTCCCATGGGGGCCATTATGTAAAATGACATCAGTCAGAGTCCCTGCCAATAGACAGCATACATACTACAGCACACTCACACATCCATCAAGGAGGCACACAATGGTTTCTGTACTCACCACCTTGTGTCTCCTGTGCAGCCTTCAAGCGCCCATCCAGGGTCGGATACACCACCGCCAGAATGCGGTGCATTAGGAGGGTCAGGGCCCAAACGCCACCCCTTCCTCATTGGGAGGACTTACCCAGCTGGGCCTCTCAGGTTTTCCTCGCCCAGCACCGCAGGTCCTTCTGCTGCTTCCTGCAGTGGGTGCTCCGCCGGTTGTAGACCCCC
This sequence comes from Pleurodeles waltl, assembly GCF_031143425.1. Taxonomy (NCBI): domain Eukaryota; kingdom Metazoa; phylum Chordata; class Amphibia; order Caudata; family Salamandridae; genus Pleurodeles; species Pleurodeles waltl. The sequence continues at coordinate 1,144,508,399 of NC_090444.1, read as the reverse complement.
AGGGTCCACAGCTCCCTGGAGATGGCATACCAGAGTCCCCTCTTCTGATGGGTGCTGACCTATATGGGACACATAGAAAAAGTAACACAGAGGTCAGACAATGCCCATTAGATACAGCTGGCTATACGTCCCCTATGGGACGGACACTTGCAACAGCAGAACAGTACTTCACACACGCAGCATGTCATGAATCCCACAACTGTACAGTGTCAAACGTGCCCACATGTTTACAGCCATCTACCACCATTACACACATCCATGCCCCCCAAACCACCTACTCAGCTGTACCTCTGTTCGACCATAGCACTTGGTGTACAGGGGTAGGACCCCGTGCACAAGCTTGTCCAGTTCCTCTGTGGTGAAGGCCGGGGCCCTTTCCCCTGCCACTCGTGCCATTTTCAGGACCAGAGTCAGGACACAGCAGCACACTCAGTGGAGTACCTGCATGCAAATAATCCAGGAGTCAAGTGAAGTTGGGGTGATGAGATGGTGTACGCACCGCAGCAGTATGCACCGTCACCGCCTGCAGCGATCATGATACGCTAATATTCCCCATTGACAACCATGTTAACCAATGAATGGTCGCACAGTGGTGAACACCGCCTTACACTATTATGCCAACCACTAGCAGTATGAGGTCACTTCCACTACAACATTTCTGGATTACAGGGGGCAGACATTTTGGCTATTACTACGCAGTTATTAATTTCTCATTTGCCCCATGCAGGCCCTATTGTCCTCAACCTCCATATGCATGAACAAATATACATTTACTCATCACAACAGTCCTGATGTATCATTGAGGTCATGCCACTCCAGTTTAACATCCTACTATGCATATGTGTCATCGACTTGTATGCCAGCAGTGCTGAATATATAACATGTTGGCCAGATGTATGTGTGTTCCTCACATGTGTTCTCAACTCTTCCTAGGTACAGACCCATGTGGCGAGAAAGAGCCCCATTGGTGTACAGACCACTTGTTGATTTAGGGACCATGGTGGAGCATCACATCATTATCAATTACAGACTCAACCGTGCTACTATTAATGAACTTTGGGCACTACTGGATCCAGCACTGAGCCCGGCTAATTGGAATCAGCATGCCATCCCGACTGAAGTGCAAGTGCTCTCTGCACTCCATTTCCTGCCCACGGGTCATTTCAAGTGAAAGTGGGCATGGGTGCAGGTTTTTCACAGCCAATGTTTAGCATTATACTGTCCAGATTCCTGAATGCATTTTTACAACATCTGTAGTACTATGTGAGGTTTCCCCAAAGTGCTGACCTCCCTGCCATCAAGTCAGATGTCTATGCCTTTGCCAACATTCCCCATGTGATAGGTGCCATTGATGGAAACCACATAGCTCTCATCCCCCCAATAGTAAGTGAACAGGTGTACAGAAACAGGAAGAACTTTCACTATATGAACATTCAATTGGTTTGTACTGCAGACTAGTACATCTCACATGTGAATGCCATGTTCCCTGGATCAGTCCATGATTCCTTTGTGCTGAGGAACTGCAGTGTGCCACAGATGATGGAACAACTACAAGGGGACAGAGGATGGATCATAGGTAAGTGTGTCTGACACTTTTTGGCACATAGCAGACAACCAGGCTGTCTGCAACTGAGGGTTGTCAGTGACAGTCCTGTTTTGCCCCCTTTTGCAGGTGATTCTGGCTACCCCAACATGCGTTGGCTCCTGACACCAGTGAGGAATCCTAGGACAGATGCAGAGAGGAATTACATTGAGGCCCATGGACGTACTAAGAGGGTGATAGAGAGCATAATAGGTCTCCTGAAGGCTAGATTCTGTTGCCTCCTTATCACTGGAGGATCCCTGGCCTATGAGCCTGAAAAGGTGTGTAGAATACTGGTGGCCTGCTGCATGCTGCACAACGTGGCTGTGAGGAATTCTATTCCCTTCTTGGAGGAGGAGGGGGCTGTATATCCAGACCAGCTTCCTCAGAGAGGGGATGAGATTGATGGTGAGGATGAGGAGGGGGAAGATGTACACTCCAGGAACCAACTGATCCAAATGTACTTTCAGTAGCTAAGTGGTACTATTTGATGCTGTTGCTGTCTGTGCAGCATACTGTCGGTATGCCTTATTCTCAATGGGGGTGTTGGGTCTATAGGCATTGTCACTGTTTCCAGGTTTGCATGGGACATGTGACATTATGGACAACTTGTTTGACATTTCTATTGGCACAATCCCATGTTATGCGTGGGGTGCCATTCCTGGAATTAAGAAATGAATAAATGATTTAAATGACAATTGCATGCACACTTCCATTTGATTCAACATAATGACAGGGGACATTTACATTGATGAACAGGTGTTTTATTTGGTGGCAGGGATGCCCTGGTGCTCTTTACAGTGATGGGAGTGGGCTTCTGGTGGATGTCCATATTGGCTACATGGTCTCAGCGATTGTTGGCAGTGGTACTATGTCAATCTGTTATTTACAGTTTTTGGGGTTGTTATTGCACGGTGTGGATGGTAGTTCAGTGGCACACTTGGAGGACAGTTCTTGTCAGAGTCACTTCTTAGAGGGGGCCTTGGTCTTGGCAGGTGTTCCAGTGCCATATCTGGGCCTGAGGGACCGTTTGGGTGCCTGTTGTTAGCATTTATGGGTTGAGGTGCAGGTCTCCTGTGTGTCCTCAGATGGTGGCACAAGTTCAGTTGCTGCTGCTGCTGTTGTTGGCTAGGCTGTATTTTGGCCTGTAGTAGGGGCTTCCTGGTCTGTGGGGGTCACAGGCTGGGTTGGAACAAGGTGCAGCAGCGCACCTGCTATGGTGGCCATGGTGGTATTGTGCAGTTTCCACTTCTCTGTGGTCTCTTGGTGTTGGGCCATCTGCAGCCTGTGACTCTGATCCAGGGTGGCCACAATCTGAGCCAATCTGTCCTGGGTATGGTGGTATGCTCCCAGGACCTCAGACATCACGTCCTGGGCTGAAGCATCCATCCTGTGGCCTCTCCCCTGGGCCTCTGATTCCCTCCCACTGGGCCTAGCCCCCGTGCCTGTGTCGCCTGCACAGGTCTGGCGGTACCACTTGTACTGGGGCCTTCATCTTCCTGCCTGTTGGTAGGTGGTGACTGTGGCCTCTGTCCTTGTGTTCCACCAGTCTGTGGCCTGGATACACAGGTGTGGGTCCGGTTGCCCTGGCCTGATGTTGGTGGGCGTGTGGTAGGGGTGTCAGTGGTGTCCTTGGTGGGGCTGCTGGATGGTGACTGTCCAGGACTGTGTGAGGGGCCAGAGTATTCCTCACTGTCCGGTGTTCCATCTCCAGTGTCCTCGGTGGTGCCTCTGTCTCCAGGTGGGGCACTGCCACTCCTTGTCCTGTCCATCAGGGTGGCATGGGTGGTGGTACCTGTTGGGGGGAATGGAGATGTCTGTTACAATTGCATAATCAGATGGGGTACACAGAGCTGGGCTGTTTTGTGCAGGTTTCCACTTTTGTGCCATGCAGGGTACCTTTGTGAGGTTGCCATTGCATTTTTCTTAGGATGTGGAGGTGCATTGTGGGCGTTGTAGTGCCTTTGTGATTACTTGCAGGGGTAGGTGTTTGTGCTTAGGGGGAGGTATGTGGGCCTGTTGGTGGAATTGTGGGAATGCAGGGTGACTGGATGTTGTGAATGTGGCCTGGGTGGGGGAGTGGTCCTGGTGGATGTTGGAGGGGTAGAGTGGTACATGCATTACATGTGTGATGGATATGGGTAATTGTAGGTCCGAGTCCATTCTTCCAGTGAGTCCAGTGAGGCCTTCAGGGTGCAGGATGGCCAGTACCTTTTCCTCCCAGTCAGTGTAGTTGGGTGGTGTTGGTGGAGGTCCTCCCCCAGTCTTCTGGACTGCAATGTTGTGCCAGGATGCCATGGACCTCACCTTCCTGCGCAGGTTGTTCCATCTCTTGCGGATGTCGTCCCTCGTGCGTAGATGAGGTCCCACATGGTCTGCCATAACTCCTTCTTCCTGGTGATGGGTGTGTGCTGGACCTGTGCCCAAATAATTGTGGTTTGACCTTCAGTATCTCGTCCACCAGGGTCCTTAGCTCCCTTTCTGTGATGCGTGGGTTCTTGGGGGGTGCCATGGTGTGTGTTGTGAGTGGTGTGTTGTGTGGATCCAGGTGAAGGTGCTGTTGTGTGGTTGGGTGTGTGAATCATCGGTTGTGGCGTTCAGTGTCTGCTTGTGGAGTTCACAACCTCAGTTGCCCTATTGGTGATGCTAAGGATTGTGGGGTGTGTCTGTGAGTTTTTTATAGTGTTGTGGATGTGTGTCAGGTGTGTGGGTTTCAAACGTGCCAATGTGTGCAATTCTTACTGTTGGGTTCCATTGCTGGCCGTGGAGGTCTGTAAAGCCAATCGTCATTCGACTTCCACTGACTGCCACAGTGATTTGTGCATCATTATTTGGAAGGCAGGGAGTTTGTGTGCTCGGCGGTGGCGGGATGTCATGCATTTTCGCTGACAAGGTCCTGGCGGTGACTGATGGCTGGGAATTTTTTTACAGACTCTGATTTTTTGCATCTTTATGTGGCGGGTTTCTGTTCATTGTCACCACGGGGGAGAACGGTGTTTACCGCCATGTTCACAATGACCCCCTATGCCTGGCGCAGGCAGAATGTGGCACAAGGGTTTACAAAATGGTGCAATGCATAGATGGCGCCACTTTGTAAATATGGTGAGGGGAAAAGGCCACTTTAGTGCCGCCTTAGTGTCAAACAAATGATGCAATGGCAGTGCTAAGGTGGCGCTAGGGGTACTTAAATAAGCCCCTTAGAATATTAGTAATCTAGTGGTTCATTAGAATACTGTGGGGAGGCAGAGGTCTGGGGAAGGAACTTAGATAATTGAGGGCAGAGAGGAGAGTGCGGAGGCAACAAGTGAACCTTGATGGGCAAGCAGAAGAGGCAGTGGCATCACGATGGACCATGGAGGGCAGGGGAAAGGGGGAGAGAGGCAACAAGACATCAGTGCAGGATAGGCAAGAGAGGCTGGGGCAATATAACAGACTATTGAAGACAGAAAGAAGAGGCAGTGGCAGTACAACCACACATGCCAACAGTCCCCAGGTTTCTTTTTCACAATCTCCCTCTTACTAAGTTCAAAATGTTGGCAAGTATGGTACATTGGATCCCGGAGGGCAGGAGGAATGGGGTAGGGACATGGACTTGGTTAGCAGAGGGCATGAAGGAGATTGCCAGGTGCACCAAACTGGCTTTACAGAGCAGGTGTCAGGTGTTGCAGCAATGCAATATACCACACAGGGCAAGCAGGATGCTTGTGCAACACAACAGACCTTGGAAAGCAATAGAGAGGGGACAGGGCCATGCATATGGACAACAGAAAGCAGAGGGAAAAGAGGCAAGGGCAGCAAGCTGACCATACCGGACAGACAGGAGGGACAGTTGCAGCATAACAGACTATCAAGGGCAGGAGGGAGGGGGTGTGAATGCTGAATTTACTTACTAATGATTTTCATGTATTTTGGATTATGAATCTGCATAGAATTTGACTAACGTAGAAAATAATGTGCAATTTGGAAAATGTGCCCACTTGAGAGGACGGCATTAAAGTACGAAGTGTCTTTAATAAATGCTTATTAATAATAATTGAAGTGCCTGGGTTTTGGTTATTGTAGTAATGTGTTATTTTCATGATTTTGTATTGTATATTTGCTTTATTAATTATAGGACGAAGTTTGGGCCTAGTTTGCATGGCCTCACATTAATCTGCACTGTTTAGTAAAATTGTGGGAATGTCTGACTAGAGAAATCAATTCATCTATTATTTCCACTACGTTGACCAAACGTTAGCGGATGTCTTTAACTTTCCCATGAGAACTGCCTGCTAGAAAATGTTGTATTAGTAATTGTTACACTGTATAGTTTGATGCGTGAGACAGAGTTGTTCCCAGGAGCTAACAATGGATGCACTGAATGGAGTACGGATGGATACAAAAAATGTTACCTGACAAGCCTGACGGTGGGAACAGGAGAAGTGGAGCCAATCATTGACATGTGAAAGACAGTTTAGTTATATCTTAGATTTGGGAATGAATCCTTATTGGACAAATTGTAAACATACAATTCCTTGACCAATGGCAATGTGGGAAGTCTTTTGGACGATTTTAACTTAGCCTGACTGCAAAGAGAGAAGTGTGCCCATTCCTATTTTGATTTCCTCTGTAGAGGATTATTCCATTCTGTCTGAGGAGCTGCATAGTTGCTGATGACTTTATTTCTTTCTTTAACTTTACTGCTTAAACTTTTAATGCTGAATGCTGATGCATTAGATATTGCTTCTTAATGGCTCGGATAGTTTAGAGTCCCTGTTTCTGAACCACTCCCTTCCTTGGTCCGTTGCTGATGCTGACTAAACTGATGTCCAACTGACGAAGATAATCGCAGCTTGCTGATCCATATGAGGAGAGGTATAATGAAAAGCTATTGTACTTGTTGTAGGAGATGTTCTTTGTTTCTAGGCACCAACCGCTATGTTGATAGAGCCATAGCTAAATGTTTTTTCCAAATTATCTTTGACTAAATTATTTTGCAGGAAGTCCAAACATACTATTTTAATCGGAAGGTTAGTTAGGGAAACCCAGAGATGTTAGCAAACTGCTATTAACAAAGGATTGAAGTTGTTCACTTGCTGAACCTAGATGTATGCTATTTCCATTACGCAATTGTTCTTACTTTTGATTTGTACTGTGATTTTCCAATGTTTAGTAGGTGATGCACTAGCTAAATTGAGATTCTTTAGAAGGTTTGGTCAACCACTGTTGTTCTTGTATGTCTACCAGTTGGTTTTGAGATTAATTTAGGTGACCTTAGCATTGTTAACTTAGGGAAATAAACATTCTAACTTTACATAAAGGTGTGGTTATTCATGACCAAATGGGTAATGGTGCATGAAGATTCCTGACTCCAAAGGTATTTGAAATTGTTTATTGATGTTGTTGGTAAAATTACATTGTATTTCAGATTTATGGTGGAATCACTCTAAGCGTAGTCAAAAGGTCCATCAAACTTCTACTGCGTCCCCTTATAAATCAATGATAAAGAACCAAATAAGGACTGATGCGCTAACAGAAATGGTAGCAGACTAGGATGGTTAGCCTCCTTGGGGTGCCATCATGGAGTCTTTGCATGGTACGTCTCCATAAGAGGCCACCATAAAGTTTAGCCCCCTTAAGAGGGCACAATAAATTAGTTTTCTTTGAAATAGGTAGAAGGAGTAGCATGGTTTGTCTCCTTAAGAGCCTGTATTACTAGAAATGATAGCAGGATAGGACAGTCAGTCTCCTTAGGAGACCATCATAAGGTCCTTTTTCCCTTTAGAAATGGTAAGAGAGTTGGATGGGTAGTCTCCTTAAGAGATCAAAATAATTTGCATATTCAGTAGAGAAATTGGTAAAAGTTAAGATTTTCAGATTCGATGATACAAAGTGGAGAGAAAATGTTTCCTTAAGAATCTACTATGACTGCCCTAGAACCTTGGAGCTTGCCAATGCTTGTTTGAGGAGGTTCTCAGCATTCTAGTGACAGAGTGAATAAAATAGGTTTTGCACTTGCACAGCTTAAGCAAATTGCAGGTGTATTGTGATGTTTGTGAGGGCTTAGGTAGTCTGCGTACTCCAAATTAGGTTGTTTAGGGAGTTTGCGAACGCCAAATGAAGTTGTTGAAGGGTTTTGCATACTCCAAAGTGTGAGAGTAGAGAAGTCATCGAACTTCACATGTGTGTGGCACTTTGTGCTAAAACATTGTCCACGTGGTTGTTGGTATGCAAACCCTGCATCGTCCATGGCTCCGGAGTATTGAATAAGTGTATGAGACACTTGGTTTGTGTTGTAATTTGTCCATTTAATAGATCAATCGGGCGTGGTTGACAAACTCAAGAGTGCGTGTTAAGGTGAGCAAAAGGTTTAGATGGAGATTTGGTGATTCCTATGTGCACTAGGACAGACCCAATGACCAGTTCAGAGTGAAACTTGTGGGTCTAATTTTGCTTGCGAGTCAGGGAAACTTAGATAGCAAGAGTGTCTGTTAGAGCGACATGCCACAGTGAAAAATCAGTAAGGTTTCTGAAGCGATTGTGTTACCCTACCTGTAGTAAACAGACAAATTGGGTTTTGATTTTGTTTAGTGCTCGCAATATTCACATTTAGTGTGCGTGAATTTGAGTTTAGGAGCACAAGCCGAAAAACGTTGTCAGCCACTGTATGTGTGAATGTGACATCATTGGAGCCGTGCTGGGATAGGTCGGTTAGTGAAAAGGGTTGCAAACAGATTGGTGGACAACCGTGAAGTGTAATTGGTTGAGAAGGTAGGAGAAAAGGATTTTGAGATTGAAAGTGACTTCCTGATTTGGTTGAATGTACTGTAAAATACCAAAGCTAAAAAAATTCAAAACTTTAAAGAGTGCCCTAAGGGGAGATATGTTTATTCCAACTTAAGTAGGAGAAAAAACCCTGCCAGAAGGTAGACCCATCTATAATGTATTTGAAGAACAGGGTGCTGTGCCATGTCTTTGGCTGAAACAATGGTGCAAAGAGACAGAGAAAGATGGGAGCTTAGAATTTCCTGCCCATGTAACATTTAATTTGAGGATTTTAGAGATTTTGAGGAGAGTGCTGTATGATTTGAAACCTCCTCTAAGACCTGCCCAATTTGAAGCATTAGTCATTTGGGAATTAGTAGCTAGACAACACCACCAGCGGAAATTTGAGAAAAGAATGAGAAAAGCCGAGAAGACACTAGCAGAGGCTAGATGGGATAGTGAGCAAAAATTCTGGAGAACTGAGACTTTACAAGGATTTAAGTTGTTTACTACAGTCATGCAAGAGAACCGGAATGAGGCTAAGAAGAGTACTAAGACAATGGATTCTTACCATTCAGATGAGAGAGAGCAGAAATCCACAGAGTCTAGGAAGCCTTTGACACACGATGAAGATTCAGATGATGATGAGTTTATTTTGCAGTTTTTGAGAAATTATCCCCCACCGTATGCAGCACACGAGCCCAGATGCAGTGTCCAGTTACCATAGGTCCAGTCATACTGTTATCTGCCCAGGGAAATAATGGGAACCTTGAGTAGAAAACTCTGGATCTGAGTTTAGAAAGGGAGGGATTTAACACAAAAGCAAGAATGATAACTCCCATGAGACAGACATTTGATGGAACAGGTCTGGTAATTGATTTAAGTCCTTTCAGGGCTCCTCCAAATAGTGAGGTGAGATCATACAAATGCCCGGTACACGTAATAATAACATTTCACTACAAGGTTCGCCAAATGCCTATGGAAGGATTTGAACATCCTGTTAGAAATAGTGGTTTCAGCAGACTTATGGGTCGAGTGCAGGAGGAGTGTAGATTGGCCGACAAGAGAACCTCAGAGAGATCCAGCCACAGGTGCACCATCTCCTGACTTAATGTAATGTTACTATAAGTAAATTGACTTTTTGAAAACGAGAATTTCTCTCAAGAACATTGATTTGCAGAGAATAGACAGGACAGCCCAAGAATCAAAAGAGTCAATACATGCATACTATGAGAGATTTTTACAGGCATTCAAACATTACAGTGACACAGAAACAAATTGAGCAGAAAGACATGATTCATTTTGTGTTCAGATTTGTTGAAGGCTTGAGACCCGAAATTAGCCAGATGATTGAAAGTAATTTGATTTGTTGGCAAGTGAAGCCGATTGATGAAGTATTGCAGTATGCAAAGTACTGTAGTAATGAAATTGAGTTGAAGTAGAGAAAGTTGAAAGAAAAGACAATGGTGATGCAGATTAAAGTGGCACAAACAGTAATGCAGGGAAGTTTTCTGCAGCAGCAGGGAAACATGTGGTTGCAGAACCAAGCGAAAGGTAGAGGTCGTTGTGGAATTGGAAATGTGAACCATAGGAAGGATTTGAATTCTGTGGTTGCTCAGAATGATGTGCAAGGGATGAAGAGATTGTTGCCATGTCACGCTTGAGGAGGCCTCGGACATTGGAAACGGGAGTGTCCGATGTTAGGTCTGGAAGGTGTTGTTTAGCAAACAAATGAAATAAATTCTTTCCCAAATATGAGAGGACCGAGAATAGAGGACACAATCCAAATTTGCAAAGCAATGTGAATCAATGTGAATCAGGTGCAAGGTTTTCAGCCCACGCAACAGATGCAAATGCCACATTTGCAGATGCCCCACTCACAGCAAATGCAGCCTCAAGTTCACATGGTACCTAGACAGCAGATTCAAATACCTCAAGCCCCAATGGAACAACAGCAGGTGATGGTTCCTCAGCAGGTCACAGGTCAAAGGTTTAATTAGAGTAATAACACAGTACACCAATTCCCATTACACAGTGAGTATGGAATAAACGATGATTGGGGAGTGAGAGTTCGGATGAAGAGGAATGTGTGTTAGCAGCTTCACTAGAGGTAGATCAGAAAGGTACGTAAAGGGAAAAGTATTGGGTCACAAAGTCTCATTTTTAGTTGACACAGGAGCTACACGCTCTACTGCGAGTATTGAAGAAGTTCCAAACCTGTCCCTTTCAGGGAAAACAGTCCAGATTGTAGGAGTTGCAAACCAGTATTTGACAAACCCAATTACAGAACCGGTTCAGGTTAAAATTGGCAACTTTAAAGGATTACACAAATTCGTAGTTTGTGACTCGAGTCCGGTATTCTTATTGGGAAGGGACGTTCTATGTAAAACGAGATGTTCAATTACTTACTCAAAAATGAAATTGCCATTCAGACAAATAGCGGTGATGAAGATGACTTTTCCACAGAAACAAATTGTGATACAGTGAATGAGGAGTACCCTTTGAATGGTTTCTTTCCCGTTTTCACAGTGAGAGATCTTCCTTCAGACTCACAGGAAACGGTTAAAATGAAAGTGTGGGGTTTTAAAGGAAAAGGCATTGGTCTAATCAAAGGAGTTGAGCCAGTTAAGGTCCCAGTTTTCACCAGATACCCCAATACCACATGGCACAAGAGATGATTCAAGGGATTGCACCCATAATTGCAGGATCTGTGAACCAAGGTGTTTTGAAAAAGGTTCTGAGTAGTCCATGTAATTCACCGTTAATGGGTTTGAGGAAGCCATGTGGGAAATTTCGAATTGTTCAGGATTTGAGGAAAGTAAATTACATTGTGATTAAATGGTGTCCCGTGGTACCAAATCCAGCAGTGATTTTGTTTCAGATCCCATGTGATGCTGAATGGTTCACTGTAGTAGGCCTGTCACAAGCCTTCTTTTCGGTACCTCTTCATGAGGATAGTCAATTTATTTTCTGTTTTAAATTTTTGGACCGAGTCTACTGTTGGTGTAGATTTCCACAATGGTTCTCAGAGTCACTGTCCATTTTCAACCAGTTGCTAAAAAAGAAACTAGAGTCATTGGAAATGCATTTTCAATCGATATTTGTACAGTACACTAATGATCTGTTAATTGCATCAAACACAAGAGAGGCATGCAAGTATGATACTATTTCCTTGCTCAATCACTTAGGGAAGAATGGGCATAAAGGTGGTCATTATAACATTGGCGGTAAAAGCCGCTTACCGCCATGCAGAAGACCGCCAACACAAAGCCGCGGCCGTGGAATTCCGCCACGGCCATTATGACCCAAAGGCCAGAATCCGCCAAAATCTAGACACCCACACAAGTCCGCCACACCAAAGATCAGTGATAAACTGGCAATAAGAAAAACTCCACCGTCACTCCAACAGGAATACGCCCACACTATCACGACCCATGAATCCACGCAGTGGTCTTTCAACCGCGGTATTCCATTGGCGGTACACACCGCTGCGCTCAAAATACACATACTTTTACAAAACACATCCACATTGGACAATTCAAAATAAACACACCTGATACACATACACACACCATTCCCACACACCCAATACAATATAAAACACACACCCACATCACCCACAAACCCCTACGACAACTGCGACTGAAGGCCAGAGAGAGACACCACCATCTACAAACGAGCATCCACAGGCACTCAAAACCCTATCAACCCACACATCACAACACACACCACCTCACACATCACCCACACCACCCAATGGCACGGCAAAGACACCCCAGGTTCTCTGAGGAGGAGCTCAGGGTCATGGTGGAGGAAATCATCCGGGTAGAGCCACAGCTATTCGGATCACAGGTGCAGCACACCTCCATAGCTAGGAAGAGGGAGCTATGGCGCAGAATCGTGGACAGCGTCAACGCAGTGGGACAGCACCCAAGAACACGGGATGACATCAGGAAGAGGTGGAACGACCTACGGGGGAAGGTGCGTTCCGTGGTCTCAAGACACCACATTGCGGTACAGAGGACGGGCGGCAGACCTCCACCTCCTCCCCCACAACTAACAACATGGGAGGAGCAGAGCTTGGCTATTCTGCATCCTGAGGGCCTCGCAGGAGTAGCTGGAGGAATGGACTCTGGTAAGTCAAATCTCTACTACTATATCCCCCACCCTAACTGCATGGCATCACATACCCCCACCCTCACCCTTACCCCCATCACTCCTACTTCTCACACATGTCCCAATATCACAAACCACCCACCCCAACACCAAGCCCTGCATGCAACACCAAAGCATGGACACACATCACCAAAGCATGGCCACTGCACATACCCATACACCCCCTAAACCATCATCACACAAGGTCCTACACAGGAATGCAAGCACTGGGGTACACGGTCACCCACCCATTGCACACCATGGCACACACAGATGCAATAATCATGCTTTTACCCCCCTGCAGGACCCCTACCCAATATCACCGGACAGGAGGGTCCAGACATGTCCACTCCACCCACCGAAGAGGCCCACAATGATGACAGCAGCTCTGTCCAACTGGATCTAGACGACCAGCCTGGCTCATCTGGGACCTCAGGACAGTCAGTTCCCCTCACACTGGCACAGGCCACTACAGGGCTTCCCCCTCTGGAAACACCAGCACAACACCCACCCAGCGGGCCCATACCTCTGTCCCCAGGACACGTCAATCAGCAGTGTGTCCACCACTACAGGGAACCCAGGCTAACCCACCACCCCAACAACAACAGGGACCTGGGGGCAGTGGCAGTGGGCACACGGTTCAGGGGACAGAGGCCCAGGAACACAGGGGAACTGGGAGGGCTGCTCTGCGACAGGGGGAAGACGGGCCCAATGAACCCACTCTCCACGAGGACCTCTCCAACATCATGGGAGCCTACCACCATTCCCAGGAGACGATGGCAACGGTACTGGCCAAGTTTCAGGAGACCCAGCGGCTGCAGAAGGAACAGTATTTGGGCTTCAGGGAGGAACTCAAATCCATAAATTCCACCCTGGGCACCATTGTAGGGGTGCTGAAGGAACTCGTCAACACCAGGAGGGACACTGTGGCACTACAAGGGGCCCCTGACACTAGCCTGGACGATGAACTGCCCACCACCTCTGCTGGCGCTAGTGGACAGGAGGCACCGCCACAGGACCACCACGCCAGCACCTCTCTCCCTGCAGAGGGAGAACCACCCCGCAAACGGTCCCTGAGATCCAGGACAAAGACAGAGGACGATGCCAAGACCCCACCAAGAAATGAGACCACCCTGATTGTCATCCATTTGTCCCACCTTGTCACCCTGTCCATCCTGAAACTGCCCCAGCTCCACTTCCTATGCCCCTTCGGACAATGCACCTGTGAGACTAATAGACTGGGCTCTGCCATGGACATTCTTCCACCATCACCCCTCACCATTTTAAAAACCCCTCCAATATTGAGCACTTAAATAAACACCATTACAGCACAAAACAGTCAGGAGTCTGTCTGTGATTTCGAAATAGTGTATTAGCAATTACAGTGGCAAAATGCTCTTTCAAATGTAATGTCAACATACCTATGTCACACAGCTCTAGTCCATGAGGAAACAAAGCAGATGTCACACAGTGGGACCCACATCTGTGAAATCGTAAGGGAAAGTGACAACTCAGTGACCATACACTGGGTGAAAATGACAGACAGTAGAGAGGTATTAGATTTAAATTAGATGTAGCAGGCAGGTTTGTCTTCTTACCTGTGTCTCACTGGAAGTATTGCAGGATCACCGTGTTCCTGTTGTCGATGTCCTCTTCTTCTGCTTCCTCGTCTTCACTGTCCACAAGCTCCACAGCTGCCACAACACCTCCATCTGGACCATCCTCCTGCAGAAAAGGCACCTGTTGTCGCAAAGCCAAGTTGCGAAGCATACAGCAGGCCACGATGATCTGGCATACCTTCTTTGGTGAGTAGAATAGGGAACCACCTGTCATATGGAGGCACCGGAACCTGGCCTTCGGGAGGCCGAAGGTCCGCTCTATAATCCTCCTAGTTCGCCCATGGGCCTCATTGTAGCATTCCTCTGCCTTGTCCTGGGATTCCTCACTGGGGTCAGTAGCCATGATAGGTTGGGGTAACCAGAGTCACCTGCAAATGGCGAGGGACAATTGTTAGACACACACTAACTCATAGGAACATCCACAGACCCAGACAACTATTCCCACTGATTTGGGTCCATGTGCTCACCTAATAGCCACACCCGGTGCCTCTGGAGTTGCCCCATCACATAAGGGATGCTGCTATTCTGCAGGATGTAAGCATCATGCACTAAGCCAGGACATTTTGCATTCACATGGGAGATGTACTGGTCTCCCAAACACACCATCTGCACATTCATGGAATGGTAACTCACCTGTTCACTCCTGCGTGGGGGGACCAAGGCCACATGTGTCCCATCAATGGCACCTATGATGTTGGGGATATGTCCCACGGCATAGAAATCACCTTTCACTGTAGGCAAATCCTCCACCTGAGGGAAAACGATGTAGCTCCGCATGTGTTTCAGCGGGGCAGAAGACACTCTGGACAACACGTTGGAAAACATAGGCTGGGACATCCCTGATGCTATGGCCACTGTTGTTTGAAAAGACCCACTTGCTAGGAAATGGAGTACTGACAGCATCTGCACTTGAGGGGGGATTCCTGTGGGATGGCGGATAGCTGACATCAGGTCTGGCTCCAACTGGGCACACTATTCCTGGATTGTGGCACGATCAAGCCTGTAGGTGATGATCACATGTCTCTCCTCCATTGTCTACAGGTCCACCAGCGGTCTGTACACCGGAGGATGCCGCCATCTCCTCACGTGCCCCAGCGGACGGTGCCTATGGAGGAGAACAGCGAGCACAGAGTCAACCAACTCTGAGGTACGTAAACACAGCTTACTCTGAAAATAATCATAAATCAAATTTTGCCTGTAATAGTGTTTAGGCAAGGCCGTATGTGTGACGCAGTCAAAAATAAAGCCACGTGGGCCCCTGAAATGGCCTCTGCCTGACCTGTAAGGTGGGACATGGGGATATGAGGTAACTGCGCTGGAGTTGTACACCGTCGCGGTAGGCAGTCGAAGACCGTGGCGCAATTCTGCATTGGTTAACATTGGACCCTATGGGTCCCAGGAGGCAATGACGATGTACGCCAGCAGTGACGGTACGCACCGCCGCGGACGTAACTGCCATTTTCTCTCTGTTCAATCACTCGATGCCTGATCTTCGACAGGAGAGGACCTACACTGCAAGTGCTGCTGTGACCTCAGTCTGGAAGAGACAATGGCTACAGTGTCTGGGGAAAGGGCCCCTGCCTTCACCACGGAGGAGTTTGAGAAACAAGTGGATGGGGTCCTCCCCCAGTACACGCTACTCTACGGTCCTCCAGACAAACAGGTAAGTACACTGTGAGCATACTGTATGGGCAATGCCTGTGTGGAGTGGGGTGGATGAAAGATAGGGGGGGTGAGAATGAGGCGTGCATGATACGACGGTGAGTGCATGTGCGTCATGGCAAGGGTAGGGATGCGGGCCAATTACTGTGATGGTGCAGTTGGTAATTACTACTCTTTTTCCCCTGGACAATTCCTGTAGGTCAGCGCCCACCAGAAGAAGAACATCTGACGTGCCATCGCCAAGGAAGTCCAGACCCTGGGGGTCTACCACAGACAGAGCACCCACTGCCGGAAAAGATGGGAGGACATTCGCCGCTGGAGCAAGAATACGGTGGAGGCCCAGCTGGGGATGGCCTCCCAACGTGGGAGGGGTGCCCGTCGCACCATGACCCCCCTGATGTTCAGGATCCTGGCGGTGGCGTACCCGGAGTTGGCTGGGCGCTTGAGGGCATCACAGCAGCAACAAGGGGGTGAGTACACTCTTATTATGCTGATTCAGCGCGCATTGTAGGTGTCTGGGTGGGGGAGGTGGGCTGTGGGTTCCCTTAGGCCAGGGCGAGTTTGGTAGTTAAGTTCCCTTCTTCAGGGAGTCCCTGTGGCACCCCACCCCACCTGTGTACAGTGCCAACTACACCTAGTCAGGCTCCTGTGACATCCATGTGTGCAGAAATCGGCCATAGCCTTATAAGCCATGTCCCAGGGATTGAATAGTGGACCCCAAGTGCGCAGCGTAGTGCAGGGGGCTTCTGTGTCGGTCGTGTCCGCCAACGGTATCGGTATTGCATGCACTGAACATGTCTTTCTTCTGTCTCCCCCCTTTTTGTGGTCTCCCTGATCTTGTGTGCATTAGCATCATCAGGTGGAGGAGCAGTGGCACCGGAGCAGGAGGGAGCTGCATCCCACATGGCCCTGGAGGGTGAGACTACGGACTCCGAATTCACCAGTGGGACGGAGGGCAAGGGGAGCTCCACCTCGGGGACAGGAGCTGACACCAGCGAGACAGACTCCTCCTCTGATGGGAGCTCCCTTGCGGTGGCGGCCCCATCTGTGCCCCCCACATCTACAGGTACAGCCACCACCCCCCCTACCAGCACCGCCCTCCCAGCAGACCCTCAGCTTTTGCCCGGTGCCCGCTCACCCAGGAGGGTGGGCATCACCTTCGCCCCAGGCACCTCAGGCCCTGCCCCAGTCACCCCTGCTGCCCTAAGTGAGGAGCCCATTGACCTCCTCAGGTCCCTCACTGTAGGGCAGTCTACCATCTTGAATGCCATCCAGAGTGTAGAGAGGCAGTTGCAACAAACCAATGCATACCTAGAGGGCATTCACTCTGGTCAGGCAGCCCTTCAGCGAGCTTTTCAGACTCTGGCCTCAGCACTGATGGCAGCCATTGTCCCCGTCTCTAGCCTCCCCCCTCCAACGTCCTCCACCCAGACCCACACCCCTGTACCTAAGCCTATCCCAAGCACACCATCAGACCAGCATGTACACACCTCAACACACAAGGGAAGCTCTGGCAAACATAAGCACCACACATCCCACAGGCACTCACGCAAGCATCACACACATGCAGACACAACAACATCTACTGACTCCAATGTGTCACCCTCCTCCTCGTCTCCCTCCTCCCTCCCTGTCTCGTCTCCACTCACACCTGCATGCACTACATCCTCAGCCACTACGTCCATCACCAGCACACACCACCACAACACCCCGCTCATGTGCAGTCACCACCCCCACTACCATTCACACATCCCCTGTGTCCTCTCCCAGTGTATCTGTGAGGCCACTTCCCAAGATACACAAACGCAGCCACACACCCACCCAACAGCCATCCACCTCACAACAGCCTCCAGCCCATGCACCTTCACCCAAAGTCAGCAAACATACACCTCCTACAACCACAACCTCTTCCTCCACTCCCAAACCCCCTCCAGCTACCCATCCCAGTATTCCTAAGAAACTTTTCCTGGACAGCCTTGACATCTTTCCCTCACCTCCACCACCCCTTCAGTCTCCTAGGGCCCGACTCTCCAGGTCCCAACCTAGCACTTCAGCCACAACATCGGTGGGACCAGTGGTGCCAGTAGTCACCGGATTATGGAGTGCACCAGGCAGCAGGGCATCCAGTGTGGCAAGGAGCCACAGTACGGACAGTCCCCCACCTGCAAGCATCAAAAGTTGGCCAGTGCCCGGCGGGAGAGGGGAAAGAAATCAGCCACCAAAGCCGCTCCCAGGGGTCCAGTTGGGAGTGTGGAGACAGCTGCGACACCATCCAAGGTGGGGAAGGGGCACAGTGAAACCGGCAAGTCTGGGAAGATCAGCACGGCGGACAAGACCGCCAGCATCCCCACTGCCCAGTGGAAGACCGCCAGCAGCAGCCCCGCTGCCTAGAAGACGACCGCCAGCAGCCCCACTGCCCAGGAGGCGACCGCCAGCAGCCCCACTGCCAAAGACAGGACCGCCAGCAGCAGCCCTGCTGCCCAGGAGGCGACCGCCAGCAGCCCCGCTGCCAAAGACAGGACCGCCAGCAGCAGCCCCACTGCCAAAGACAGGACCGCCAGCAGCAGCCCCACTGCCAAAGACAGGACCGCCAGCAGCAGCCCCGCTGCCAAAGACTGGACCGCCAGCAGCAGCCCCGCTGCCCAGGAGGTGACCGCCAGCAGCCCCGCTGCCAAAGACAGGACCGCCAGCAGCAGCCCCGCTG
This sequence comes from Pleurodeles waltl, assembly GCF_031143425.1. Lineage (NCBI taxonomy): Eukaryota > Metazoa > Chordata > Amphibia > Caudata > Salamandridae > Pleurodeles > Pleurodeles waltl. Next base: position 1,144,489,933 of record NC_090444.1, on the reverse strand, counting down.
CCCAGGACACAGCCAGCAGCTGAACCGCTGCCCAGGACACCGCCACCAGCTGAACCGCTGCCCAGGACACCGCCGCCAGCAGCACCGCAGGCCAGGACAAGACTGCCACCAGCTGGATCGCTGCCCAGGACACCGCCGCCAGCAGCACCGCAGGCCAGGACAAGACCGCCACGAGCTGAACCGCTGCCCAAGACACCGCCGCAAGCAGCACCACAGGCCAGTGAGCGCCAATGATTCCGACGCTACTGAGTCCGCCACGGGCAGGATGAAGCACTCTGTGCACAAGGCCCCCTCCAGAACCAGTGGAGAGATACATCCACTACCTCAGTCCTTGGCAGGATGAAGCACTCTGGGCACAAGGCCCCCTCCAGAAACCAGTGGAGAATGTTATCCACTTTAGAGACTGTGGCTTGGCACTCCCCAGGATACAGCAGTGGGCAAACCACCTACTGTAGAGACTTGAGAGACTGTGGCTTTGCACTCCCCAGGATTGAACAGTGGGCATGGAGCCCCTCGTGGATCTGGCGTTGTGCACTCAAACGGCTGAGGTGCCCCCCCTTCCCTTCCCCCTGAGGTGCCTGTTTTATTTCTAACTGATGCCCCTGCAGTGTTCTCTCCATCTTGTTCAGGTATTGAGTGTGGGCCTCGCCCATGCCTTTTGGGCCCAGTGATCCACGGACTATGATGGTGGAATCCCTTGGACTTGTGTTCTTGGTGTATGTAATTGTATATAGTAGAAATGTATATATTTGTAAATATTTTTGATGTATGTAATTGAATATATCACAATTATTAGACTCATTTCCTTTTGTCCTTGCATTCTTCAAGAGGGGGTTGGGGGTGTAACTGTTATGTATCAATATGTTTTTGTGTGTGTGTTGTAGTGGGTGAGGGTGGGGGTGAGGGTGTTGCGTGTGTGTGTCACTGTTTTTTCCCTCCCTCCTCCCCTGTGTCATAGGTGCAGTACTCACCGTTGTCTTTGCCGTCGGCGTTCGTGCTCCTGGTAGAGGAGCAGGAAGATAAAGGCTGGCAGAATCTGGAGCTCGGGCTCCATCGCGTCCTGATTCCTCGTGGGGTGTGTAGAGGTGAGCGTTTTCCCTTCCAATTCCTGTTTCTGCCGTGTTTCTGTTTGAGGTGAATCCGCCCCGGAAAAGGTGGCAGATTGGTGGGTTGTAATAGTGTGGGCGGTACATTGTCTTCCGCCTGTCTGTTGGCGGTTACCGCTGCGGTGTTTGTTTGTACCGCCGTGGCGGTCGGAGTGTTAAAGTGACTGTCTATGTTGGCGGTTTCCACCACGGTCGTGATTCCATTTTTTTTACCGCCGGCCTGTTGGCAGTTTTACCGCCGCTTTAACACCGACCGCCAGGGTTGTAATGACCCCCAAAGTGTCCCCAGCTAAATTACAATACTGTCAAAAAGAAGTGAAACATTTAGGTAATCTAACTGAGATGGGCACTAGGAAACTTTCCAGAGAATGGGTCACAGCCATATTACAGATGAATCCTCCAACAACCCAGAGGAATGTCAGGATGTTTTTGGGAATGGTGAGCTATTGCCGCCATTAGATTCCCAACTTTTCAGTCATTTCAAGGCCATTACTGAATCTGACACACAAAGAAGTCACAGATCCACTAGTGTTAGACCAAGCCTGTATGAAAGCCTTTACTGAGTTGAGAGGAAGCTTCTGCAAAGTCCCAGCTTTGGGAATGCCTGATTACACAAAACCCTTCATGTTGTTTTGTCATGAGCGTGATGCATGTTCTTTGTCTGTCTTGACTCAAGTCCATGGTGGTGTAAACCGCCCATTAGCATATTTTTCAGCTACTTTGGATCCATTGCAGCAGCCTTACCAGGTTGTCTGCATACAGTCACTGCGGTTGGACTGAGCCTCACTCAGAGTGAGAGCATTGTGATGGGACATCCTCTAAGTGTCATGGTCCCTCACTCCATTGACGTTTTACTCTCCAGAACCAAAACTCAGCATTTGACAAATGCCAGGCTGACACATTATGAAACTGTCATCCTGGGTTCCCCTAATGTGACATTGAAAAGGTGTACAGTGCTTAACCCTACAACCTTGCTCCCAAAAGAGAATATTGGAGTTGACAAATTGAAAGAAGTTGAACATGACTTTCCCGAAGTAATTGATTTGTGCACAAAACCAAGACCCGACATTCGAGATACTCGATTGGAAGAAAATGACCATATTATTTTTGTTGATGATTCCTGTTTAAGAGACAATATGGGAACACTGGGAGCAGGATATGCTGTGTGCACAATTTTGGGTATACTTGAAGCGCCCTGGCTTCGAGGAGTGTATTCTGCACAAGTGGCAGAGTTGGTATCCCTTACTAGAAGATGCCATGTTTCTGCACAGCTTAAAGTTACCATTTATACTGACAGCCAGCACAGATTTGGAATAGTCCACGATTTTGGCCAGCTGTGGTCACAGAGAGGTTTTCCTGACCTCTTCTGGTTCACCAATTAGAAATGGTGAAAGAATCAATGAGTTGTTACAAGCTATTCAAATGCCTGAAAATATTTCTATAATGAGATGCAGTGCACACCTGAATCACAAGATTTTGTGTCAATGGGAAATGGATATGCGGATCAAGTCACAAGGTTTTGCCCATTGAACTGTATATCGTTCAAAGATAAGTGGTAATTGTTACCTGAAGAAGAAATGTGCCCAAATTATGCATTACGTGTTATAGACACCTTGGAAGAATTGAAAGCATTACAGGATAATGCTGAGAAAGCTGAGAAAAATAATTGGATAAAGTTAAATTGTGTTTAACATGAAGATGATGTCTGGGTGTCTGGGTAGGGACAAGTGGTTCTGCCTAATCGTTTGTTGACTCAAATGGCTAGATATTATCATGGTCAAGCACATGTTGGGAGAGATGCCATGGTTCGTACCTTTAAACAATCTTGGTTCAATCCAAAGTTTAGACAGGTTGCTGAAGCAGTTTGCCATTGATGCATCATCTGTCAGAAAATGAACGCGGGTAAAGGGACTGTAGTAAATATGAGCCTCATTGCAAGAGAGAAGGTCCATTTAGAAGAATGCAGATGGATTTCATTGAGATGCCTGTGTGTGGAGGCATGAGATATGTGTTGGTTATTGCTTGTATCTTTAGCCATTGGATTGAAGCTTACCCTACACAGAGAAATGACAGCCTCACAATGGCAAAACTGCTGCTTAGGGAACTGATACCTCACTTTGGTTTTCCGGTCTCTTTAGAATCAGATAGAGGAAGCCACTTCAACAATGAGACCATTAAATTACTACATTCAGCTTTAAACATTGAGCAGAAGTTGCATTGTAGTAACCGCCCTGAAGCATCAGGACTCATTGAGCAGATTAATAGTACCTTGAAATCAAGAATGGCGAAAATGTGTGCGTCTGCAAATCTGAAATGGCCCGAAGCACTGCCGTTAGTTCTGATGACTTTGAGAAATACAGGAAATCAGGACTGTCACTGCATGAAATCCTCATGGGCAGAGCAATGAGGTTGCCAGCAGTTCCTGTAAATGGTCTAGTGAAGGTGAAAGATGATATGGTGTTGGACTACTACCAAGGTCTGGCTGATGTGGTTTGCTCTTTCTGTCATCAGGTGGAAGCTACCACACAGCAACTATCTCAACATCAAAGCCACAACCTAAGAGCGGGAGATTGGGTTGTGATCAGAAAGCACATGAGGAAGACTTGTTTGGAGCCTCGGTGGAAATGCCCCTACCAAGTAGTACTGATTACTACTACAGCAGTGAAGTGCGCTGGAGTTCCGAACTGGATCCATGCCAGCCATACTAGGAAAGTACTGTGTCCGTTGGACAATGAAGGAAAATTGTTGAGAGTACCAACAACTTCCAGGCAAGACCCAGACTCAGAGAAAGAAACAGGAGAATCAGAGACTGAATCTGAGCAAACTGAAATCGGTTCAAACACTCCTGTGAGAGACAAAGCGGAAGAAATACAGGAGAACGAAAGTGAACCAACCTCAACTGAAGTAGCAGGAGAGTCTGTTCAGAGGAGGGCTCTCCCAGAAGCAGCTGGTCTTGAAAGACAAACAGAGCAAACAACAGGGGAAGGAGTTGAGGTGGATCATAGCCAAAACGAACTGACTCCTCCTGAACCAGCCGCAGATATGTCTAGAGAAAATCCTGCAGAACAAAGAGAAGTTACCAGTTCAACACTGAATAGAGCATTGCGAAAAGGTCCACTGAAAGGAGATAAGTGGCCAACGTCACAGGCTAAAAGAAAAGAGACAATTACAGTGACAACAATTGAAGAAGGAAATACAACAATAAGAGAAGACTTGAGTGATGGAGAGTTAAATGGAGATCGAAGATTGAAAAGAAAGAGAATTGCAAATCAAAGGTATGCAGGTCCTGAATGGGCAACAGCAAGTGAGTGGCAGAGTGAATTTTTGTCTTTTTGTTTAGATCAAGACATTCAAGGTCAATATTTTGGCATGTGAAGGAGATCAATGAGCTGAACTTTGCAAAACTGTAAACCCAAGAAAAGTGCAAAAGAGGGACTATCGGAAAAAGACTTTTGAAATAACCTGATTTGAAAAGCTGCTAAACCAACTTGACAAGCTACCTATTTTGACAAAAAGGGTCCTGGAAAAAAGACTGAAATGTGTAAATAACTGCTAAAGAAGATTGAAGATTTTGTTTTTGATTTTGCTGCATAGCTTTAATTTTTCTCTTCTATTTTCTGATTTTTTACAGATGATGAGTAACCTTAGCCAACAGAGTAGAAAGAATAGGTGATGTAAATACATAGGTAATGGGTTGACAATTATATGAATGGTATTGTGTCTGGTGTTGACTGTGAGTATGACACTTCTTGACAAGATTGTGGGCAACCATACCTCTGCTCTAGAAACTACTACTGCACTCACAGAAGTAGATAGGTTTAGGATAGATGAGAAATATTTGCACAAAGATAATATTCAAGGAGAACTTTCTTCTAATTCTTTCTATCGCTTATAGCGTGAGTATGTTGAGTCAATTGATGTGAGAGATTGTTATTTCTGCACACAGATTCCTTCATCAGTGGAAGAAGGAGTTACTTAACATAGTTTGCCAATTACTTATAACAAGATTCTATAGGTAGGAGTAAATTTAATACTTCTACTCAAACTATGATGTAGTATTTTTGTTTGCCCTTATAATTAAGCACCTGAGTAGAGTAGCTAAGGAAAACACCACAGAATTAGTGAGAGGGTTTTTTGAACCTACATTGCCTTTTGGCACTGCTTACGTGCACAGTAATAATTTAACATGCTTGCTTACACCCATAGAAAAGAGTTTCTTAGATCAGACAGATAACAGGAGAAAGGCATTAAAGGAGAAATTTGAAAAGGACTTAGAGAAAAGGACATTTAGAAATAATCATGCATTTAGTGACATAAAGACACAAGGGAGGTTAGCTTTAGATGCACAACACATAGGAAAGCTGTGTGCCTAAATCTAGAACTGACACACTGTTTGTGGGAACAAGTGAATGAAGGCATGTGTTTTTGTTTCAAAGTTAATGGATGTTCATGTTGAATGGACAAGACCCTGGAATTCCAGGAGTTTATTACATCGGTGGACCAAAGGCATATTACCGTCATCCTAAAGGATGGTATGGCACATGTTACTTGGGGATAGTTTTCCCAAATATTTATCAACTTGAGAACCTGAGTAAGATACCTAAAATGACTGAATTACATAATGTTAGACAAAGGTGAGAATCATATTCTGGCATAGCTGGAGTCATATTTGTAGCTATAATTCCTTCGGTATGAGTTATTCTGAATTCTCAAAAATGTGAAAGTTGTCTACTATTGTGGATAACATGCTGACAAATTTTTCAGGAGCCATGGTCCTAGTGGACACAGAATTGGCTGTGGTAAGTTCTATGACTCTTCAGAACAGCCTTGCATTAGACATCCTTTTGGCAAAGGAGAACGGAGTTTGTAAAATTCTGAATCCGCAAACATTGTTGCTCATATATACCTAACAATAGTAAAGAGATCAGGAGCCTTATTAACAATCTGACTAATGATAGCACTGATTTGAAAGAGCTGAAAGAACCAGGAGTTTGGGAGAATGTTGGCAAACGTTTTGCTTCCCTGGAAAATTGGCTTTGCAACCTAGGAAAAGGGATAATATTGAAAATAATACAAGTGATATTGGTTATTGTAACTTGTATAATTGAACCATGGGGAATATGTAAATTGTATCATGTGATTAAAATTAAGAAATAAAAAAATGATCAGAGGAGGGAAGAAATTAAAATGGAAAAGCTATTATATGTTATTTTATTATTGATTTGATTAATTATAGGCCTTAATTTAGCAAAATGTGGGCCTAGTTTGCACAGTCCCACATTAAGCTGTACTGTTTAATAAAATCAGAGGAATGTATGACTAGAGAAATCAATTCATGTATTATTTCCACTGCGTTGACGAAACTTTAGCAGATGTCTTTAACTTTCTCATGAGAACTACTTGCTAGAAAATGTTGTATTAATAATTGCTAAATTGTGTAGTTTGATGCATGAGACAGCGATGCTCCCAGGAGCTAATAATGGATTCACTTACTGAAGTATGGATGGATACAAATTTTTTACCTGACAAGCCTGACGGTAGGAACAGGAGATGAGAAACCAATCATCGACATGTAAAAGACAGTTTAGTTACATTCTAGATTTGGGAATGAATCCTTTTTGGACAAATTATAAACATATGATTCCTTGACCAATGGCAACGTGGGAAGTCTCTTAGACGATTTGAACTTAGCCCGACTGCACAGAGAGAAGTGTGCCCATTCCTAATTTGATTTCTTCCATAGAGGATTATTCTGTTCTGTCTCAGGAGGTGCACAGTTCCTGATGACTTTATTTCTGTCTTTAACTTTACTGATTGTAGCGATAATGAAGGGCATTAATCACGCAGGAGTCGGCCGTCAGGTATGTAAGTGGTATTTTTTGGGTATAAATTGGAATTATGCTCTTGTGGTTAGTGTTTTCTCCTCTTTGCTTCTTCTGGATTTTGTTTGATGATGCTATGCAGGTTCTTGGTTCTCACTCTTCTCCTTGTTTCCCTCAGTCTCATAGGTTTCCTGGGAAGCGCATGCGAAGAGAAACAGAGCGATAACGGTAAGTGATTTTAATTTACTCGTTTTGTATTTTTCCCTTTTCTATCTCCTCCTGACTTTCCTTCTTCTGCTTCGTTCTTTTCTTTCCTGGTGTCTTTTCCTTTCTTTTCCCATGTTTTTCTTGGACTGCGGGGTTTTCCCTTTTCTTCCCCTTTCTGCCAGTGATTCTGTCTCAGTCTTTTCCTGTCTTTCTTCTTTCTGATCTCTTTTCTGCTTCTATGCTCTGTCTTCTAAGTGTGTGCTTTCCCTATCTTCCTCTCGTGACCTTGTCACTTCTCTTATTCAAATACAGACTCTTTTCTTACGCAGTGTCTTGTTACTTCTCTTATGCAATTAAGTGCTCTTTTCTTATGCCACCCCACCTTTCCCCGTGCAGTTATCGTGCATCCCCTTTAGTCTTTCCCCCTCCCGTCCTCCCGACCCTCAGGGCAGTTTCCCCACACACCTGGAAATGCCACGCATCTCCAGAAGCGTGGCGGGATCCTGCGCTCCGTCTTCCTGGGCTACTGCGGTGTTTGGACCTCCGTCTGCCGCTAGGTTGATCACTTCCCGTCAGTTGGGAAGGAACCGCTCTCCCGACATCCAAATCCTCTCATCTCGATGGGTCTCCTTGTCCTCCGTCCTTTCGCCGTCTTGTCCTTCTTTCCTCCAGTCCTCTCTTGCGCCGTCTTCCTCCACTCCTTCAGTTGCTGACGCCGACCCTTTTAACCGTCTTCCTTCCCGTGACGATTCAGAAGCCTGCCGCTCATTGGTGGTGACGCCGGGATGTTCAGGTGCAGCCCCGGCAGCGTCAGCACAAGTCAGGCTCATGTGCAGCTTGTTGATCCATATGAGGAGAGGTATAACAAAATGCTATTGTACTTGTTGTAGGAGATGTTCTTTGTTTCTAGGTACTATCCTCTATTTTGATAGAGCCATAGCTAGATGTTTTTCCAAATTATCTTTCACTAAATTGTTTTGCATGAAGTCCAAACATGCTTTTCTAATCAGAATGTAAGTTAGGGAAACCCAGAGATGTTAACAAATTGCTATTAATAAAGGACTGAAGTTGTTCACTTGCTGAAACTAGATTTATGCTATTTCCATTACACAATTGTTCTCACTTTTGATTTGCATTGTGATTCTCGAATGTTTAGTAATCAATGCACTAGTTAAATTGAGTTTCTTTAGAAAGTTTGGTCAACCAGAGTTGTTCTTGTATGTCTACCAGTTGGTTTTGAGATTAATTTATGTGACAATAGCATTGTTAATGTAGGGAAATAAACATTCTAACTTTGGATAAAGGTCTGGTTATTCATGACCAAATGGGTCATGGTGCATCAAGATTCCTGACTCCAAAGGTATTTGATATTGTTTATTGATGTTGTTGCTGAAATTAGGTTGTATTTGAGATTTATGGTGGAATCACTCTGAGCGTGTCAAAAGGTAATTTCAACTTCTAACGCCTCCCCTTATAAATCAATAAAAAAGAACAAAATAAGGACAGACGATCTAACAGGGGCAGGAACACTTCAAGGGACCAGACAGGGCAAGAGGGAGGGGGTCGGGGCTTGCACATGGAAAATGGAGGGAAATGGCAAGGGGCAAAGGAGGAGGAGCAGCCAGCTGACCATGAAGGGCAAGTGGAATGGGCTCTGGAAGCACACCACACCTTGGAGAGTAACAGTGAGACTATAATGGCATACACACAGACAATGGAGGTAAGGTGGGAGGGGGTCAGGGGAGTCAAGGTGACCACACAGAGGAGATGGGAATGGCGGTGGCAGCACAGAAGACCATGCATGGCAAGCAGGTGGGGTAGTGGCAGCACAACGGTCATGGTAGGCAAGAGGGAGCAGGAAGGGGCATCCACAGAGGACCATGCACAGTTATGTGATCAATAATTTTACTCCAGATGTTACAACAACATTATCAATTATGTTATCAAAGATGTCATGAGTGCTGTAATTTGTGGGGTAATTAGCAGTGCATGGCAAGAGCGCGAGTTATAGTTAACATAGGGCAAAAGCTATGGTTACTTGAGATAACTTTAACTATAACTGCTGAATTTCTTTGGTCTTGTGCAAGTAAATTCAGAACCTAACTATAATGTCCCTGTAACCTTTGTTTTTTTAAGTGAATTTCTAAGGTTTTTCTTAATTCTATTTCCTAACTATAATGTTCCTGTAATTTTTGCTATTTTTAGGGAATTTCTGTGGTTCTTTTAATGTAATGTAATTGTAATTACTATACATTATTCTAATGACTCCCGAGCATGGCCTTTAGCTCTGCACAGTGGAGGTTGACTGCAGAGCCTGTCCTTCAGCCAGGCCCTGCGGCCAGCCTCTATAACCATCCAACCCCGCGCTGCACATGGCCTTTGGCTATGGCAGCTCCTGCCAAACAAAAGCAAACACTCCGCTGTCAGCAAGCAAGAGCTTAATGCTCCCGCTTGCTGAAAGCAGAGATTCATCTATTTCCCTGCCCACAGAAATGCAGGCAGGGAAAGAAATTAAAGTATTGTTCCTGCATGCAGGGAGCTGCATTTACAGCAGCTCCCTTCATGTAGGTATAATGCTGGCTCCCACAGGAGACGGGGAGCCGGATGAGAACATGGGGGCTTTGAGGATCCCCTCACAGTCCCTTACAACATCAAAAATAACTGACGCACTTGCTTCTGTAAAGAACAAAACATCCAACTATGTTTTCTGTGCAACTCCACCCTACAATGTTATCTGATGAAGAGGCTCGAGGAACAATCACAATGGCAAAGTTACAGACACACGTCACTGGAGACATTACCTCTCCCTCCATTACCAAGCTGTAGTGTAGGAGATGCACTATAGATTTACACAAGGTAGCACTTACTAATTAGGCAGTAGAAAGTACTCCAGTGGGGATGTATTCTGCAGAAAATGCTGGCCTCTTCTTGGATAAATGCACAGGGCAGGATTCATTCCGGCATGATGCTCATTTTACAGAAATAAAACCTCAACAGGAAGCATTTCCAGGTATGAGCAAAGCAGGTACTCAAGTTGAAGGTCAACTTCATTAAAGTACTAATCATATAAATGTATTGCTCATGGTGAGGGCAAAGCAAGTGTTTTTTCTCAGCATTTTAACATTGAAAAAAATATTTGTAAAGCTTGATGGAGTTGTTTGCATCCTTACCTTTTTTTTAGCACAATATCTCATGAAGTGGCTGTGATGAGAGGGGTCCCAATTTACAAAGGTAAACTTGGATCAAAAGCCTAAGTTTAGGCCAAAAGTCTAATTTTAGATCTAAACTCTAATTTTACTTATAGTAAAGTTAGACTTTTGGTCTAAGTTTATACTTTTGGTCTAAACTTAGACTAAAAGGCTAAAGTTAGACCAAAAGTCTATCTTTACTGGTAGTAAAGTTAGACTTTTGGTCTAAGTTCAGAGTTTTTGGTCTAAGTTTACCTTTGTGAATCGGGATCAGGGTTCTTTCTTGTCAACTGCTGCTGAGACCCAACCTGTGCCTTGCATGGCCAAAGGCTGTGTGTGGCACCAGGTTGGGTGGTTTGGGGGTTGCCCAGAGGCCAGGCCCTGCAGCCAACCTCTGCCGTGCATATCAAAGGCCATGCACGGCAGTGGTTGGATTAACATATAGTAATGAAAATTACTTTACATTAAAAAAACATAAAAATTCACTGAAAAATCCCAAGGTTACAGGGACGTTAGAATTAGCAAATAGAATTTAAAAAATCATAGACATTCACTTAAAAAAAAAAAACATTACAGTCATCCTCTGAGAGAGAGGACTGATAGGAGAGGCCAGTCCTTCCACACACTGTACTATGCACACCAGTCATCTGAGAGAGAGGTCTGAGGGAAAGGGCATTCCCGCCCAAAACACTACTACATCCACCTATCATTTGAGAGATAGGTCTGAAAGGATAATCTAGTCTATCCACACACCGTACTACACACAGCTGTCAGCTGAGAGGGCTGACAGGAGAGGGCAGTCCCTCCTCACACACTATTACACATACCATCATCTGAGAGAGAGGTGTGAAAGGACAGGCCTAACATTCTTCACACACTATTAATACACACCCATCATCTGAGAGAAAGTTCTGGCAGGAGGGGGTCCTTCCATCCACACAGTGTACTATGCATACCCATCATCTAAGATAGAGGTCTAACAGGAGAGGCCAATCCCTCCCCACAAACTACTATGCAGAACTGTTATCTGAGAAAGAAGTGTAAAAGGACAGACATGTCCTTCTCTACACACTACTATACACACATGTCATCTGAGACAAAGATCTGAAAGGAAAAGCCAATCCATCCACACAGCATACTTTGCACACCTGTCATCTGAGACAGATGTCTGAGAGGAGAGGCCTCTCACTCCACACAAACTACCACACACACCCCTCATCTGAGAGTGAGGTGTTCGTGGAGAGGCCAGTCTCTCTCCACACACACTACTATGCACACCTGCCATCTGAGAGCAAGGTGTCAAAGGAGAGGCTAGTCTATGTACATACCCTACAGTGCATAGCCATTGTCTGACAGAGAGGTCTCAGTGGAGAAGCCAGTCTCTCTCTACACACCCTATTACACACACTCTTCATCTGAGAGAGAGGTCTGAAAGGAGAGCCCTGTCCCACCCGCCATCTAAGGGAGTGGTCTGACAGGAGAAGCCAGTCGATCCACACACCCTACCACACATACCATTATCTGAGAGAGAGATCTCAGCAGAAATACCAGTTTCTCTCAACACACCCGACTATGCACACTGAGCATCTGAGAGAGAGGTCCTAAAGGGGAAGCCAGTCCCTCCCCACACCCTATTATGCACATCTGTCATCTCAGACAGAGGTCTGGTAGGAGAGACCAGTCCCTCCCCGTACACTGCTATGCATACCTGTCATTTGAGAGACAGATGTGAAAGTACAGGCCTGTCATTCTCCACACATTACTATGCACATCGGTCATCTGAGAGAGTTCTGACAGGAAAGGCCACTCTATCCACACACCCTACTACACACATCTGTTATTTGAGAGAGAGGTCTCAGTGGAGACGCCAATCTCTCTCAGCCCACCCTACCATGCAAGTATGTCATCTGAGGAAAAGGTCTGAAAGGAGAGGGCAGTACCTCCCCATGACCTACTATGCGCAGCCATCATCTGAGAGAGATGTCTTACAGGAGAGAGAGACCAGTCCCTCTCCACACATAATATGCACACCAGAAATCTGAGACATAGCTCTAAAAGGAAAGGCAAGTCCATTTCCACACCTTACTAGACACAACCATCATCTGATACAGAGGTCTGACAGGAGAGGCTAGTCCTTTCACACACACTACTATGCTGAGCCATCATCTGAGAGAGAGAGGTCTGACAGGAGAGGTCAGTCCATCCACACACCCTACTATGCACACCCATCATCTGAATGAGAGATCTCAGCAAAGAGGCCAATCACTCTCAACACATTCTACCATGCATACCTGTCATCTGAGAGAGAGGTTTGAAAGGAGAGGCCAGTCTTTTCCCAGGCACTACTACACACATCCATCATCTGAGAGAGCGGTCTCAGCTGAAAGGCCAATCTCTCTCCACATATCCTACCATGCACACCAGTCACCTGAGGGAGAGGTCTGAAAGGAGAGGGCATTTCATCCCTACATCCTACCAGGCAGAGCTGTCATCTGAGAGAGTTGTTTGAGAAGAGAGGTTAGTCCTTCCCCAGACACTACAATGCACACTGGCCATCTGAGACAGAGAAGCCCACCCCCCCTCCAACCTCCTCGAGAGGTCTCGAAAGAAGGGCTGGTCCTTTCTTACACCTTACTATGTACACCCATCATCTGAGAAAGAGGTCTGACAGGAGAGCCCAGTACCTCCCTGTTAGAAATGGGGTCTTTGGTTGGCAGTTAGGTTACCACCTGTCCAAGCAAGAACCCTCACTCTAGTCAGGGTGAGTCACACACAATCCAAATTATCCTGTGCCCACCCTCTGGTAGCTTGGCACTGAGCAGTCAGGCTTTACTTAGAAGGCAATGTGTAAAGTGTTTGTGCAATAAATCATGCAATAACACAGTATAGCACCACAAAAATACACCACACAGTGTTTAGAAAAATATATAATATTTATCTGATAAGATGCAAGTCAAAACATTTAAAATGAAAATAAGTATATGTTGAGATATCACTGTAAAAGTGATATAAAGGCACTCATTACAACATTGGCGGTATTGACCGCCTAACGCCACGGCAGCCGACATACCGTCACTGTGGCTACCAGCCGCCCACCCCCATTATGACCGTCGATGGAATTCCGTCAGAAGGCTGGAGGAATACCATCGATGGTCATGGCGGCGGACGTCGGAAAGGTGGCGCTGCTGTCAGTAGCAGTGACACGCCAGCAAAACACCGCTGACCGTATCATGAGCAATGATACGGCCTGGCGGTGTTTTGCTGGCGGACGCTGCTGCTGGCAGCAGCGCCGTGTCCCGTCTCCTGCCGGAGGACCCCATGGAGGCAGGTAAGTTGGGTTCTCTGACAGGAGAGAGGGGTGGGGGTTGGTGTGTGCATGTGTGGGGGGGTTGTGTGTGTGTGTGGGTGTGTGTCTGTTTTTGTATGCGTGCATGCGGGTGTGAGTCGCGTTGAATGAGTGCGTGAATGACTGAATGTGAGTGTATGTGTATGTTGTGTGTTGTGAATGCGTGTGTGCAACAATGTATATTGGTGTGTGTTGCGATGTGTGGGTATGTATGTGTGCATGCGTGGGTGGATGTGGATATGCATGTGTGTGTATGTGTGTGCGTGTGTAAATGTGCGGGGTGCAGGAGAAGGAGGGGGAGGGTGGGAGAGTGGGGGGGCAGGTGAGACCCTTATCAGTGCCAGGGAAGGAATTCCCTGGCACTGATAGTGCCTACCGCCATGGTTTTTGAGTGGCGGTACACTTGCCACGAAAACCATGGTGGTAGGCGGGGTCATAATCCCAAAGGTGGGATTGTGACGGCCTCCCACCTGGTGACCTAAGTCTCCAGCCCCGCGGCCGTTACCACCCTGGTGGATGGAGTGGTACATTGGCGGTTTGGCTTGAGCCAAACTGCCATGGTCTTAATTTGGGAAAAGGTTCCGCCAGCCTGTTGGCAGTACCTTTCCCCAACCGCCAGGGTCGTAATGAGGGCCAAAGTGTCTTTAGTCTTTTAAAAGCAATAAATGTCTCTTTCAAGCATAAAGTACCTGGTTCGCGTTCAAAATCTCCGCAAAGAACCGCAGAGGAGGAGATGTGTGGAAACAAAGGCGGTGTGCGTCGATTTCTCGGGGCGCAATCAGTGATGCGTCATTTAGTTTTCACGCTGTGCGTCGATTCACGGCATTCAGTTGTGGATCCTCTTCGGGTTGCGGGGTTTTCGGACGCCCTGGGGACGTTGCGATGATTTCCAGCACTGACAGGATGAAGTCACAGGGGCTGCGTCGATCCGGTGGGCGGTGCGTGGACATTTCTACTGCACAGCAGGCGCAGCGTCGATTCCTCTTTGGAAGTCGGGCTGCATCACTCCGGCTTGGCTGTGCGTCGATCCAGTGGGCTGTGTGCTGAATTTCTGGTAACTACGCTGGTGCTGCGTCGGTCTTCTCGTTCCGAAGTCAGGCTGCGTCGTTCTGGTTCGGCGTGCAGTCAATTTTTCACAGCGGTGCAGGCTGTGCATCATTTCTGGCAGGCTGTGCATCGATTTCCACCACACAAGGAGTCCTTCTTGTAGAGACAAAGGCCCTCACTATGAACATGGCAGTCCGTTCCGCACCGCCGGCGGTGGCGGTAGAAACCGCCAACAGAGGAGCGGTCCGGACCGCCAAATAATGAACCAAACGAAACTCACGCAACCCACGCACCACCCACCGCCAGGAAAGGATTCCCGCTGATGACGGCAGAGGCCGCCCACAGGCCGTCGGAAAGGCCCAACCCGCCTATCAAATTATGAACCATCATTTTGCTGCCAGTTCCGGGGCGGGAACCACCACCACACAAAGCCAGGCGGAAATTAAACAAATACAAGGAAACACTCACCGGAGCTCAACAAATGGTGCAGCGGCAGCCATGGACAGAGAGCTGCAGATCATGCCAGCCTTGCTCCTTGCCATATATCTACATGACCGAGACCGCTGAAGAAGACGACGACAGTAAGTACCGCAATCTACAAAACAAGGGAGTAAAGGGCAAACTTACATACCCACCCACTCCACCCACCCCGCAAAGTCTCCCCCAACCCTACCCAGCAGCAATAGTCAGACACCCCACACCAAGAGGGACGTACCCGACCGAAGGCCACTGCAACTTGGCCATAGGACATACAATAGCACCACAGCCATAAATGATTTAAACAACCACCAGGGTTGAACTGCGTGCAGCACAAACACAGGCCACACTGAAACTTTATTATGAAGCTCACTGAGCGAAATGATGAAAACAGGGCCAGTGGCCAGTCCATAAAAAGTCCATCTTCCTTGGCCACAACTGGCCACACCTGACTTCCGCAAGGGCTGGGTACTCCACTCAACAGGACACCATAGGGGGAAACAGGCACCTCACGGAATGGGGGTGGGGGGTGGGTGGTGTGGATTTACGACAGGGGTGGGACTTTGACTTGCATGAGGAGGTTGGAGGGGGGGTGGGCTTCTCCTTAGAAGGGGGTGGGGGCTGTTTGGCACGGGCAGAGCTGGATGCCTTAGACTCAGAGCGGACCTTCTTCTTAAGTGGAGAAGGGGCACAGGAATGGGAAGGCTGGACTGGGGAGGGCTGCAATGTGGAAGGAGCGGAAAGGGGAAGGAGGTGGGCACATTTCGGGAAAAGACAGGGTGGGCCAGTGGGTTCGAACAGGTCTACACAGGAGAGGAAAAGTTTCTTGGGAGCAATTGGGGTGGGCGTGGATGAGGGCGTGGGAGTGGAGGCAGAGGGAATTGATGTATGGGGTGTAGGTGTGCGTGTAGTGGGTGCCGGTGACTGCTCAGTATGCTGTGGTGTGGTAGATGTCTGATGGGTGGGTGTCTTGCTGCGTTTGAGTTTTTTGGGAGGTGAAGGGTGGACACAGTGGGGGAAGACAGACAGCTAGTGTGGATGTATGTTGGGTGGGTGTCTGCAAGTCAGGTGAGTGTGCTGCATGTGTCAACTACAGTGGAGGTGGTGAGTGCAGGTGTGGTGTATGGGGTGCATGTTTGGCTGTCTGCTATTGTGGTGAGTGCAGGAAGAGGAGCAGTAACAGTGAGTGACGGTGCAGTGCATGAAGGTGTGCATGTAGAGGGGACAGATAGGGAGGTGGAAGAGGCGGGCACACTGGGGGAAGTGGACGTTGTTGTGTGTGCAGGTGTATGTTGGCTGTGTGAATGCTTGTGGTGGGAGGTGTGGTGCTTGTGTTTGGAAGTGTGTTTTTTGTGTGTTCAAGTGCATGACTGCATGTCTGAATGTGTGCCTTGGATGGGTGAAGGGACTGGGGTGCTGGAAGGGGTAGAGGAGGTTGGAGGGGGATGGAATGGCCACGGAAACTGGCTGCCGTCCAAGAGGAGGCCCAGCCTGAAAAGATCTCTGTAAGGCAGACACAGCACCGTGAATGCCATCCAGATAGGCATTATTCTGCTGCACCTCTGATGCTAGCCCCTGAATGGCATTGACAATGGTTGTCTGCCCTGCAGAGATGATTCTCAAGAGGTCAATAGCCTCCTCTGTGAGGGCAGCAGGGCTGACTGGGGCAGGGGAGGAGGTGCCTGGGGTGAAGGAGACGCCCACCTTTCTGTGTGGGCGGGCACGGCCAACTCAGTGGGGAGCAGAAGAGAGGACACTGATGGTATGGGTGGTGGCAGAAGTTGTCACGGTCATGATTTGTCCACTAGTGTCCGCCACCACCCGAGGACCCCCATCGGAGGAGGTTTCAGAGTCACTACCACCGGTGGTAGTAGCCTCCCCTGTGGAAGTCCCCTCACCCTCCCACCCACTGGTCCAATGCCTCTGAGGATCCGTGGGCAGCTGTTTCCCCACTAGCCAGTGCCTCAGCTCCCTCACCTGATGTTGATGCTGTACCAGACACACAAAAGAGAACAGGGATGGGGAGACAAAACAGGAGAGACACTTGTAAGTAGCTGAATGCTGATACACAATGGCCAGACATACACCTACCCAGCAGACAAACCCAACAGGCAGCACTGTGAACTAGGCCCATGACCATGGCCCTGACTACTGAGCAGTATACTGACCTACACCCATATCCTGTCATTGCATTGAAGCTGAGGTAGGCGAAACCTGACAGGGACACCCCTACACCCTTTGGGGAGCAGACAGTAGCTGGACACCAGTCAAAACCCTGCTCTAAGCCCCATGAGTCCTATTGCACACACACCTATCCTTCCAGGCTGAAGTATGGGCTGTGAGTACTCACCCCCTTGTGACTGCTGTGCAGCTTTCAAGCACCCATCCAGGTCTGGGTATGCCACCGCCAGGATCATTCGCATTAAGGGGGTCAGTGCCCGACGGGCACCCCTACCACGTTGGGAGGACTTCCCCAGCTGGGCCTCACTGATCTTTCGCACCCAGCGCCGCAGGTCCTCCCACCTCTTCTGACAGTGGGTGCTCCGCCAGTTGTAGACCCCCAGGGTCCGTACCTCCTTGGCGATGGCATGCCAATGTGCCCTATTCTGGTGGGCGCTGACCTAGTAGGGAGACACAGAGAAGAAACACAGAGGTCAGGCACCTGCACGATGGCAATAGCTGGCTGATTGTTAGACATAGGACAGACAGTACTCCCAGACATGCAGGACAGTGGCACGCAGCATTCCATGCACCAAGCCCCATCCTGGCTCACAGGAACGCACATCTGAGCAATCCACTCCATCCATTACACACACAGGGGCATATTTATACTCTGTTTGCGCCGGAATTGCGCCGTTTTTTTTGACGCAATTCCGACGCAAAACTAACTCCATATTTATACTTTGGCGTTAGACGCGTCTAGCGCCAAAGTCCATGGAGTTTGCGTCATTTTTTAGCGTGGACACCTACTTTGCGTTAATGGTATGCAAGGTAGGTGTTCCCGTCTAAAGAAATTGACTCCGAGGCATGTGCGCCGTATTTACACTGAGCCCAGAGGTGCCCTCCCATGCCCCCAGGGACCCCCCCTGTCACCCTTGCCCACCCCAGGAGGATGCCCAAGGCTGGAGGGACCCATCCCAGGGACATTAAGATAAGTTCAGGTAAGTATTTTTGTTTTTTATTTTTTTGTGGCATAGGGGGGCCTGATTTGTGCCCCCCTACATGCCACTATGCCCATTGACGACTCCTGTCTTTGCTAAGACAGGAGTCATTTCAATGGGGGTTGGGAGTCGAAAAAAATGGCGCAAATCGGGTTGAGGCGAAAAATTTGCCTCAGCCTGACTTGCCCCATTTTTTGGCGCCCAAGCTCCATATTCCCCTACGCCGGCGCAGCCTGGTGTACGTCATTTTTTTTCGCGCACACCAGGCAGCGCCGGCGGCTAACACCGGCTAACGTCATTGAATAAATACGGCGCCCGCATGGCGCTTCAGAATGGCGTTAGCCGGCGCTAATTTTTGTTACGCAAAACTGCGTTAGCGCAGTTTTGCGTCAAAAAGTATAAATATGGCCCACAGTGCCCCCCAAACCTGGACTCACCTGTACCTCTGGCCGGATGTAGAGTCTTCAGTACAGGGGTAGGACCCCTTCCACCAGTTTCTCCAGTTCTTCCTGGGTGAAGGCCGGGCCCTTTCCCCTGCACCACGTGGAACATCCATAGCCAGAGGCAGGCCACAGCAGTACACGGAGTGGAGTACTATTCCGCACAAGACCAGGGAGTCAAGTGACCACACGATGACAAACGCGCGTACGTTCCGCGGTGGAATGCACCGTGACCGCCGGCGGCGATCATGATACGCCAAGATTCCCATTGGCATCCATGTTATCCAATGAGGGTGCGAACAGCGATAAACACAGCTGAACGCTGTGACGTCAACAGCTAGCGGTCTTAGGTCACTTCCACAATGAAGGGGCAGAACTACAGTGGGCAGACATTTTGCCATCACCTACGCATCTAGAAATTCAATTTAGTCACAATGCTGGGCCTACTAGCCATATGAATCACATATGTCTCTATCCATAGAGTATATTATCACACATGAATTACTTCATTCCCTCTTAGTGATGACAATGTACATCTGTCAGGTTGCAGTTATTGTACAGACACTACTATGAAGAATGCAGTAAATGTGTTTAGCAAATATGCCTGTGTATGTGTGCACGTGACTCCTTGTTCTTACCCCTCACAGGTACAGACCCTTGTGGCAAGGAAGGGCACCTTCTGTGTACAGACCACTTGTGGATATGGGGACCATGGTGGAGCATCAGATCATTATCACTTACAGACTCACTCGTGCAACTATTCAGGACCTATGTGTATTACTGGATCCTGCACTGACTCCCGGAAACCGTAATCAGCATGCCATTCCAACTGAGGTGCAGGTGCTCTCTGCACTCCATTTCCTGTCCACAGTCTCATTTCAAGTGACAGTGGGCACGGGTGCTGGTTTCTCACAGCCAATGTTCAGCCAGGTACTTACAAGATTTCTAAATGCATTTGTACAACATCTGCAATCCTATGTGAGATTCCCCCAAAGTGCTGAGCTCCCTGCCATCAAGTCAGACTTCTATGCCTTTGCAAATATTCCCCATGTTATTGGTGCCATCGATGGAAGCCACATACCCATCATCCCCCCAAGAGTGAGTGAACAGGTGTACAGAAACAGGAAGAACTTTCACTCCATGAACATCCAATTGGTATGTACAGCAGACCAGTACATATCCCATGTGAATGCCATGTTTCCTGGTTCAGTCCATGATTCATTTGTTTTGAGGAACAGTAGTGTGCCACAAAAGATGGAACAACTCCAAGAGGACATAGGGTGGATCATAGGTAAGTGTGCCTGTCACGAACTGACACATTGCAGAAAACCAGCTTGTCTGACTAAGGACATTGCAATGACGACTCTGTATTGACCATTTCTCTAGGTGATTCTGGCAATCCAAACTTGCGTTGGCTCCTGACACGAGTGAGGAATCCCAGGACGGATGGAGAGAGGAAATACAATGAGGCCCATGGACGTACTAGGAGGGTGATAGAGCGTACTATAGGTCTCCTGAAGGCTAGATTCCGGTGCCTACATATCTCTGGGAGTTCGCTGGCCTATGGGCCTGATAAGGTGTGTAGGATAGTGGTGGTTGCTGCATGCTGCACAATGTGGCAGTGAGACATTCAATCCCCATTTAGGCGGTGGAGGGTGCTATAGGTCCTGATCAGTTACCTCAGAGAGGTGAGGAGAGAGATGGTGAGGATGAGGATGAGGAAGGGGAAGATGTAAATTCCAGAAACCAACTGATACAACTCTACTTCCAATAACTGTCTGGGACTTCAGCCTGTATAAGTGGTTAGTGACTGATACTTTAAGTGTGCCATGTCAACTAGGGGGATTTGGTCATGATATGCGAGTCATGGACCTCTTCAGCATAGTACAGACAGACAACATAAGCATTCCCTTCTTGACTTTTTAGAAACACACTGTACCAGCAGCATGTACAATTTGACAATAAAGTTTATTCCTTCCTGTTGCATCATTACTCCACTTTGTTCAACATTGAAGACAGGGGACAGTGTTATAGGTGAGATATGTTGTTTATTGGTGGGATACAGTGAAATGTGCTACGTACAGTGATGGAAGTCATTATGGTTGGTTGTCCTCACAACCGACTTGGTGGCAGGCCTGTTTGATTTCATAAGTGGGTCCTATTTGTAGTTCTGTACATCATTTAGCCCTCAGCTAAGTGCAGTTTGTGAATGGGTGGGTTGGGTGGTTGGCAGTAGCAGCAGTGTCAATTGTTGGTAGGGGGCTTGTTCTTTGCTGGGTTTCCAGTGGCTTATCTTGGCCTGAGACTACGTTTGGGTGCCTGCTGTGAAGCTACTTGGGGTGACATGGTCGGCCCTTGTGATTCCTGGGAGGGTTTTTCCTGTGCTGTTTCAGCTGCTTGGGACAACTGTGGCTGTTTGTCCAGGGCTGTTGTGGGGGCCTCTTGTCCGATGTGGGTGTCTGAGGGTTTGTTGACCAACTGCAGCAGTGCTCCAGCAATGGTGGTCATTGTGGGATTGTGTTCTTTCAACTGCTCCATGACCTGTTGGTGGTGTTCCAGCTGCATCCTCTGGCTTTGCTCCAGGGTGGTTACAATATGTGCCAACCTGTCTTGGGTATGTTGGTATGCCCCAATACCTCTGCAATAACGTCCTGGGCTGCTGCATCTATCCGGTGCCCTACCCCCTGACCCACTGGGGCACTTGACCTTGCCCTGGCCCCCTGTTCCTGTGTCCCCTGCGCAGGTCTGGACGTGCCACTACTACTGAGGCCCTCATCTTCCTGCATGTTTGGGGTGGGCGATTGTGACCTCTGTTGCTGTGGTCCACCTGGTTGTGCCCTGGGTCCACTGGGGTGGGCACGCCTCCCCTCGCCTGCTGGTCTTGACTGGGTGTTAGGGGTGACAGTGTTTTCCTGGGTGGGGCTGCTGCATGGTGAGCATCCAGGGCTGTGTGAGGGGCCTGCCTGCTCATCTGTGTCCAGGGATCCTTCACCAGTGTCCTGTGATGTGCCTCTGTCTCCCTGGAATGCTGTGGCACTCCTTGTCCCCTCCATTAGGGTTGCATGGGTGGTGGTGCCTTTTGGGGGACATAGAAGTGTTTGTTACATATGCAGGAGGGTCTGAGGTGGGCAGTACTGTACAATTTAGTGCTGGTGTGCCTTTCAGTGGCCTTCAGGGGTGCCTTTGTGAAGTGGACATGGCATCTAGTGGCAGTGGTGGCATTACATTGTGGTGGGGGTTATTATTCCATTGTGGGAACGTGCAGGGGTGGGTGGCTGTGCACAGCAGGAGTGATGTGGGCCTGGTAGTGAGTTGTGGGTCATGCAGAGTGGTGGATGTGGTGGGTAATGGCTGGGAGGGGTGTGGGTCTAGGTGGGTGTGGGTGGGGTGGGGTGATGCATGCATTACAGGTATGGTGTATATGGGGTAAATGTAGACAACTTACCCGAGTCCATTCCTCCAGTGAGTCCAGTGAGTCCCTCTGGGTGCAGGATGTGTGTACCTTCTCCTCCCAGTCGGTGTAGTCGGGTGGTGTTGGTGGAGGCCCTCCCCTAGTCTTCTGCACTGCGATGTGGTGCCTGGATGCCATGGCCCGGACCTTCCCCCTCAGGTCGTTCCATCTCTTGCGGATGTCGTCCCTGGTGCGTGGATGGTGTCCCACTGCATTCACCATGTTGATGATGGTCTGCCACAGCTCCATTTTCCAGGCGATGGGTGTGTGCTGCACCTCAGAGCCGAATATTTGTGGCTCCACTTTTAGGATCTCGTCCACCATGGTCCTTAGCTCCCTTTCGGTGAAGAGTGGATTTTTGGGGGGGACATGGTGAGGGTGGTGGATGGCGTCGGGACTGGGGACAGTGTTTGGGTGCTCCTGTGTGGGTCGCTCTGCGTGTCCTGTCTGCTGGAATTCTCTGTCTGGCTCTGGTGCTCTCCGTCTTCTGGTCCTGGTTTCCTTGCAAGGGATTGTGGGGTGTGTCTGGGGGTGTTTTATGGTGTTCTGGATGTGTGTCAGGTGTGTGGGTGCTGAGCCTAGCCAATGTGTGCAGTGGTTGCTGTTGGGCCCACTTGCCGCCCGTGGCGGTCGCAGCCGCCACTGGTCGTCCGGCCTCTACTGTCGGCCGAGGTGATTTGTGCATCTTTATTTGGAGGGTGGGGTGTGGGTGTGCTTGGCGGTGGCGGGTGGGGTGGGACGTGATTCCCGCCGACAGGGTCCCGGCGGGGAGTGGTGGTGTGGGAATGTTTGGCGGGGTTGGTTTTTTTGTTCATTATATGGCGGGTTTCCATTCGCTGCCGCCGGTGGGATTCTGTTCACCGCCGCCACGGCGGTCGGTGGTCTTTACCACCCTGTTCATAATATCCGCCAAAGTCTTTTTAGTCCTTGGACTTCAGGGAACAGGAGGCAAGCTCTATCCAAGCCCTTGGAGAGCTCTTCTCACCACAGCCAGAGAGCAGCAAGGCAGCAGGGCAACAGCAAGGCAGCAGTCCTTCACAGAAAGCAGACAGGTGAGTCCTCTGGGCAGCCAGGCAGTTCTTCTTGGCAGGAAGCAAGTTCTGGTTCAGGTTCTCTTCTCCAGGAAATGTCTGGGTTGGTAGGGGCAGAGGCCCCTGTTTAAATACCTCTCACCGGGTATGTCAGTGATGACATGAAAGCAACGGATATGAGTTCACGTGAGTTTTATTATTTATTGTTGTTGTGATTTGGCGGACAGATTACATATGCTATACTGTTCACTCTTCTTCTGACATCGGACTGGTCTTCAGTTCTCCTTTCTTTTCCCTCTTTTTTCCAGGGCTCCCAGGAGGCGCATGTGGGGAAAGACAAGATAAAGTATCGGTAAGTTCCTTTCCTATTTCTCTGCTTCTTCCCTGTTCTCTTTCTTACTCTTTTCCCTTTCTTCTATTTCAGTTGTCTGGTGGGTTTTCTTGGTTTTCTTTTCCCTCTGTCTCCTATGTCTCTCATCCGTTTATCTTTGCCGGTTTCGGGGATAACTGTCTGTCTTTATATCTCTCTCTTCGAATCTTCCTATTATACTGATTTGTTTGTTTTCCTTTAGCCTCTTTTGGATATACTTCTTCTCTATTCGTATTTGTTCCTTTTGTTCTTTCTCTCTGTCGGGCCTCTTTTCATACTTTCTGTCCCTCGTATACTACTCTTCTTTTCTGTTAACTTATTTTCTAAACACTTGTTGACCCTTTTCTATGGTCGTATCTTTCTCATTTATTCTCTCGCCCGCCCCTCCCTTTTGACTTCTCCCTCCTGTCCTTCGGAGTAGAGTTTTAATGGTTTTGTTATACTGTTCTACTAACCCGTCTGTTTGGGGATGATATACTGAGGTTTGTATCTGTTTGACCCCTAGGGAATGGCAAATTTCGGCCAGAAGTCGAGACATAAAAGGGGTGCCCTGGACTTTATGTATTTCTTTTGGGAAACCTACACGGGAGAAAAATTTGATCATGGCCTGGGATATTGTTTTGTTATGTATACTGAATATAGGTATAGCCTCGGGATACCGGTTTACATAGTCTACCAGGACTAGGGTATACTGGCGTCCTTTGACTGACGGAGTTAAGGGTCCCACAATATCGAGGCCGACTCGTGAAAAAGGGGTGTCTATAATAGGTAGGGGTTGTAGAGGGACCGGTCCATGAGGAGATGGGTTAATTAATTGACACTTTGGGCATTCCTGACTGTGTTTCCTAATATCACCATATACACCTGGCCAATAAAACCTCCGCAATACTGCTGCCTCGGTCTTTTCTCTTCCCATATGTCCCTACCTGTTATCCCCATGAGCTTAGTGTAGGACCTGTTGCCTGTGTGTTTGGGGAACTACTAGTTGAGAGGCTCTTCCCGGAGTGTTGGGACTAGACCTATATAACAAATTATTTTCTATTTTAAAGGTGAGACCTACCGATCATCTGTTCGGGTGTAGGGCCTGTTGCCAGGCATTTTTCAGGGTGGGGTCCTCTCTTTGGGCTTTTCTAAAACTCCCTATAGTCGTTAGAACAGTGGCGGCCCATGGGAAGGGTTTATGAGAGTAAGGAGTTAAGGTGACATGGTACTCCTGTCGTTGTTCCCCCTTTTGTTTTGTGCTGAGTTTCTTTCTGAGGGGCCTTTTTTCTACCTCAACCGTCCCATGCGGTGCTTCTTCCCAGCAGGTGTTGGTTGTATTTTCTTGCCAGGCTTTTTCTAATAGAGGGGTGAAGTCTGCATAATCAGTGCCAAGGATTAGATCTTCCCCTAGGTTTGGGATCATTCCTACCATGATTGTTTCCTCAGCCCCTCTCCAGTTGAGAAAGACCGTAGCAAGCGGATACGGTCGTTGGTCTCCATGTACACATGTGATCAGGGCTTGGGTGTGAGGGGTCCATTGTTCAGGTTTCACTAGGTCCTGTCTGACCACACTTTGGCTACACCCTGAGTCTACCAGAGCTTTCCTTTCTATGGCATTAAGATAGACGGTTAGAGTATATTTCGATTTTTTATGGCCAGACCATAACACTTGGCCCTTCATCATTCCTATCTCCATGGGCTCTTCTGCCTCTTTCTTTAATGGACAGTTGCGGGCGATGTGTCCCCATTCTAAACAGTGGAAACATTGGGGTCCAGTTATGGGGTGGCTTGGGACAGGGGAAGGGGTAGGGGTGGCCTGGTCTGAACCATGCAGCATCATGGTTCGTGTATGTACTGGTTTCCCCTGCCCTGAACGGGGCGGTAGAAGTAGTTGTTTTAGAGGGGATACTGGGGAAATCAGGGGCCCTGTGGTATGCACAAGCAAGGTCTATTGCTCTGTGGTTGGTTAAGCCAAGGTGTTGTCAGACCCAGTTCCGAGTGCTGGGAGGTAGGGCTTCCAAGTACTGTTCGAATATGATGGTATCCAACATCTCCTCTTTCGTGGTCTCCGTGGGGTGCAACCATTTTCCCCCAGCATGGTGCACCCGGTAGTATAATGTACGTGGATGCTCCTGGTGTATCCACTTAGTCTGACGAAACTTAGCCCTATATATTTCTTTATCCAATCCGACACGTTCTAGGATGGCCTTCTTTATCTCAGTGTAGGGGGTAACCCCTCCTGGGTTTACTGCCTGATAGGCGGCTTGCAGTTGCCCAGTTAGTAAGGGTGCTATGTACTGTCCCAATTTGTCATCTGGCCAATTGGCAGTACTGGCTACCCACTCAAAGTTCGTGAAGAACGAGTCGGGGTCCTCTTGTTCTTGGTATTTCTGAAGGACGCTGCTCGTTGGGGTGCACTTTGGTGTGCGCAATGGTGTCGGTTAATTTTCCTATGGCGTTCTCATGGACCAATTGGTTATTAGCCATGATGGTGGCCTGGCTTTTCATGGCTGTTTGTAGCGCCTCTCGCTCTTCTTTGGGTTCCTTGAGCTGTTGTTCCCAGACCAGCTGTAAGTGGTGCTGACCCTCGGCCAACTGCACGATCATGTCCGCAAGTGTGGGTTTTTCCTCCATGGCGTCAGGTTTTCGCACGACCAGATCCCACTTCTGACACCACTTGTCACCAGGTACGTCAGTGATGACACAAAAGCAACGGGTATGAGGTCAGGTGCGTTTTATTATTTATTGTCATTGTGATTTGGCGGACAGGTTACATATGCTATACAGTTCACTCTTCTTCTTACATTGGACTGGTTTTCAGTTCTCCTTTCTTTTCCCTCTTTCTTCCAGGGCTCCCAGGAGGCGCATGTGGGGAAAGACAAGATAAAGTATCGGTAAATTTCTTTCCTATTTTTCTGTTTCTTCCCTGTTCTCTGTCTTACTCTTTCCCCTTTCTTCTATTTCAGTTGTCTGGTGGGTTTTCTTGGTTTTCTTTTCCCTCTGTCTCCTACATCTCTCATCCGTCTATCTTTGCCGGTTTCAGGGATAACTGTCTGTCTTTATATCTCTCTCTTCAAATCTTCCTATTATACTGATTTGTTTGTTTTCCTTTAGGCTCTTTTGGATATACTTCTTCTCTATTCTTATTCATTCCTTTTGTTCTTTCTCTCTCTCGGACCTCTTTTCTTACTTTCTCTCCCTCGTATGCTACTCTTTTCTGTTGGCTTATTTTCTGAACTCTTGTTGACCCTTTTCTATGATCGTGTCGTTCTCATTTATTCTCTCGCCTGCCCCCCCTTTTGACTTCTCCCTCCTGTCCTTTCCGCTTCCCTTCCCAGCCACCTGTATTGCTCCCTTGATCCTTAATGTGGACGCACCTGGTTTGGCCACACTTCTCCTGAAGCGTGGCTGGAAACTTTGCGGAACGCCTCCTGCGCCGCTGTCGGAGCTGTGGCTCCCTCGGGGGCACTTTCCATCCACTTCCTGCGTCCGCTGGATTCCTCAATCGTCACCAGTGTCTGTACCCGCCGTTCGTCCTCTGCTCCCGTCCCTCCTGTTTCTTCCGCTCTCTCTTCTCCTCCAGCTGGGGTTTCCTCCTCGTCTTCTTTCCCGCTCGCGCGAACCGTTTGTCGCTGCCTTGTTATCCCCGGAAGTCCAAAGAGATTGGATGTCATGCTATCCCTTTCCGGGTTGAGGCGTCAGCGTCAGCACCTGTCGCTTCCTCGGATGCCCTGACGGCATCGGCCCATCACAATACCCAAATGTGCCTTTGAACTGGGGGAGACTTCAAAGACTGGCTTAGAAGTGCACAAGGTCCCCTTTCAGTTCAATCCTGTCTGCC
Source organism: Pleurodeles waltl (assembly GCF_031143425.1). NCBI lineage: Eukaryota > Metazoa > Chordata > Amphibia > Caudata > Salamandridae > Pleurodeles > Pleurodeles waltl. The sequence continues at coordinate 1,144,462,464 of NC_090444.1, read as the reverse complement.
AGGGTCCCATTAGGGGGTGTTGCAGTCCTTTGTGTGACGGCAGGCTACAGTCCTTTGACATGTAAGTGTCAGGACCCCCACCCTCCCAACCCAGGAAGACCCATTTAAAATGCAGATGTATGCAAGTGAGGCTGAATAGCCTCTGTTTGGGGTGTGTCTGAGTGAATGCACAAGGGAGCTGTCAACTAAACCCAGCCAGACTTGGATTGTAAGGCATAGAAGGATTGAAGTGGAGAAATGCTCACTTTCTAAAAGTGGCATTTCTGAAATGGTAATATTAAATCCAACTCCACCAGTCAGCAGAATTTTATATAACCATTCTGGCCATACTAAATATGACCTTTCTACTCCTTTCAGATCAGCCGCTACCACTTAAACATTACCTGAGGGCAGTCCCAACGTTAGCCTATGTAGGGAGCAGGCCTCACAGCAGTATACAAATGAATTTAGGAGTTTTACACTACCAGAACATGTAAACTACATAGGTACATGTCCGGCCTTTTGCCTACACAGCACCCTGCCCTAGGGGTTTCTTAGCGCAAACCTTAGGGGTGACTTATATGTAGAAAAAGGGAATTTTTAAGGCTTAGCAAGTACTTTTAAATGTCAAGTCGATTTGGCAGTGAAACTGCACACACAGGCCTTGCAATGGCAGGCCTGAGACAAGGTTAAGGAGCTACTTAAGTGGGCGCGCAATCAGTGCTGCAGGCCCACAAGTAGCATTTAATCTACAGGCCCTGGGCACACATAGTGCACTCTACTAGGGACTTAAATAGTCAAATTGGGTATGATCCAATGTTACCATGTTTAACAGAAGACAGCATATGCACTTTAGCACTGGTACGCAGTGGTAAAGTGCGCAGAGTCTTAAAATCAGCAGAAACAGTATCTAAAAAATGGAGGGAGGCAGGCAAAAAGTTAGAGATGACCACCCTAAGGTGGTCAGGTCTAACATGTGCCTGCCCCCAGCTGAAAGTGGGGAGAGCTACCCAACCTCCTGGGAGCTCTCATCACTAAGGCAGAAGTATCTAGAGAGACCATCAGCGTTGGTGTGGTCAATCCCCGGGCGATGCTCCACCGTAAAGTCCATCCCATGTAGGGAAATGGATCACCTCAAGAGTTTAGGAATCGCACCCCTAATCTGCATAAGCCATCTGAGGGGCCTGTGGTCTCTCTGAACCCGGAAGTGAGTCCCAAACAGGTATGGTCTCAGCTTCTTCAGTGCCCAGACCACAGAAAATGCACTCCACCTCTGTTCCCGTGGTTATAGTCTTCTGCTAATAAAGTCTACTGGTTGGTCTAGGCCCTCCTCATTTAGCTGTGCTAGAAAAGCCCCTATGCCATGCTCTGAAGCGTCTGTCTGGACAATAAATTCCTCGAAGTAGTCAGGGGCCTTGAGCACGGGGCCGTGCACATGGCTTCCTTCAGGGAGTCAAAGGCTTTCTGACAAGCCTCTGTCCAATTCACCAACCTTGGTTGCTTTTTGGAAGTAGGTTCTGTCAAGGGGCTCACAATGGATCCATAGTCCTTGATGAACCTACGGGAGTATACAGTGAGGCCTAAGAAGGCTCTCACTTCTGTCTGTGTTCTAGGTGGTTGCCAGGCCTTGATAGTTTCAATCTTGGCCTCGAGTGGCTGCACCTTGCCACCACCTAATAGGTGTCCCAAGTACACCATGGAACCCTGCCAAATCTGGCACTTACCAGCCTTGATGGTCAGGCCTGCTTGTTGCAGGGCCTGAAGCACCTCCTTGAGGTGAGGCAGGTGTTCCTCCCAGCTGGAACTGTAGACGGCTATGTCGTCCAGGTAGGCTGCGCAGAAGGCATCCTTGCCAGCTAGGACCCCGTTAACCAACCATTGGAAGGTAGCGGCGCATTTGTCAACCAAAGGGGCATCACCCGGAACTGGTAATGGCCATCAGGTGTGGAAAATGCAGATCTCTTTCAACCCCCCAGTCAAGACGATCTGCCAGTACCCTGATGTGAGATCAAACGTACTGAGGAATTTGACAGCACCCAGCCTGTCTACGAGCTCATCAGCTTGGGGGATGGGGTGAGCGTCAGTCCGTGTGACTGAGTTGAGACCACAGTAGTCCACACAGAACCGGAGTTCTGGCTTGGCACCGGGTGCAGCAGCTTTGGGTACCAGCACCACAGGGCTGGCCCAGGGACTGCTGGACTTCTCAATAACCCCTAGGGCTAACATCTTGGAAACTTCCTCCTTGATGCTGGTCTTCACCTTATCTGACAACCTGTAAATGTTGTTCTTTACAGGGGGACTGTCGCCCGTGTCAATGTCATTGACACACAGATGGGTAAGTCCAGAAGTAAGGGAAAACAGGAAAGAGAACTGCTCCAACAATTTGTAGCAGTCTCCTCTCTGATCCAGAGTCAGAGAGTCAGAGAGATTGACACCCTCCACTGACCCATCACCTTCTTTGGCAGAGAGGAGGTCGGGGAGAGGTTCACTCTCCTCGTCCATGCCCTCATCTGTTACAAGGAGCATACTGACCTCAGACCTCTCAAAATGAGGCTTGAGTTGGTTGTGGTGGAGAACCCTTAGGGGGTGCCTAGGGGTCTTGAGGTCTACTAGGTAAGTGGCCTCCCCACTTCCGCTCCTTGATCTCAAATGGGCCAGTCCAGCGGTCCCAGAGAGCTCTAGGCTCTACTGGCTCCATTACCCAAACCTTGTCTCCAGGTGAGAACTTGACCAGAGTGGCCTTCCGGTCATACCACTCTTTCTTCACCTCTTGACTGGCCTCAAGGTTACTCTTGGCCTGCTTCCAGAAGCTTTGGGTTTGGTTGCGAAGGGCCAGCATGTAGCTGACATCCTGTGGAGGTGTCTTGAGAGCTTTCCCCCAGCCCTCTTTTACTATGCTTAGCGGTCCCCTGACAGGGTGACCATTGAGAAGCTCAAAGGGGATGAACCCCACCCCTTTCTGGGGCACCTCCCTAAAAGCAAAGAGCAGGCATGGCAAGAGGACGTCCCACTTATGCCTCATGGCCTCAGGTAGGCCAGTGATCATGCCTTTGAGGGTCCTGTTGAATCTCTCAACAAGCCCATTGGATTGAGGATGATAAGGGGTGGTAACCCCACACTCATCAGACATGGACTTTATGTATGCAGACATGAGGTTTGTGCCTCTGTCAGACACAACTTCCTTAGGGAATCCCACATGGGTAAATACTCCCATCAGGGCTCTGGTCACCACCGGTGCAGTGACTGTTCTCAAAGGGATTGCCTCTGGATAGCGGGTGGCATGGTCCACCAAAACCAGGATAAACCTGTTGCCCAAGGCAGTTTTGGGGTCCAAGGGACCAATGATGTTGATGCCATCAATTAAAACAGTCTACCCAAGTTTGTGTGGAAAGTTTGGTGCTGTCCCTAAACCTCTGATGGTATTTTTCAGTGGTCGGCCCAAACTTGGCCAGTAAAGCGTCTTTCATGGGTGCAGAGACATTCTGATCATGTGGATCTAGTGTAAGAAGTGTGCCCCTCCCCACTGCTGGTACATAAAACCACAAGGCCGTCCCACCTAGGTCCTCTTGGGTCCCATGAGCCCTTAGTGCAACTTCATAGACAGCCAACTACCTGTCAATGTCAACTCCCACCACATAACTTGGCACCACATTTTTGGGTATATGAACCCTTCTCTCCCCAACAGGTCCTGCATGTATGCTGCCACCATCGCTGCTAGACTCAGACTGTCTCGCCTTGATCTCCAGCTCCTTAAGACTCAGTTCATGAGCCAACAAACGTTTATTCTCAGCCAATGCTCTCTCAGGTGTTTTTGCTTCTCTCTCTGCTTTCCCTTCCTCCTGTTGAGCTTTAATTTTTAACCTTGCCATTTGCAATTGAAATTCTCTCTCCTTTCCTCTGCGGTCAGGCCCTGATCAGAGACACTGCTCCCTGGTTTGGCAGGGGGCACATCTGCAGTGATAACATCATCCACTGATGGCAAACAATCCTCTGAGGGGTTATCCTCTGGACCCTCCTCCTCAGTATCCTCCTCTGAATGGGCTTCCACCCAGGCCCTCAGCGCCATTTGAAATTACTCCTTTCTGGAGGCACCTTGGGTGGGTACTCCCATATCCCTGCAGAATCCTTTCAGCTGTTTGACAGTATATGTCTCCAGCATGGCTAGGTCAAAATCTTCATTTCCAGCTTGAGACCCAGCCAGAGATATGTTGAGTGAGGATTTTAGTTAAACAATTGTCAGTAAAAACTAAATTGCAGAAAAAGATAAAAAATCTATTTGACCTTCAACTGTGGGTAGGTAGTGAACACTTAACTATTGTATGTCACTGCACAAATACAAGTCCTATCATCACCGCTGATCACCAATATTATAAATGGGGTCTTTGGTTGCCAGTCAGGTTACCCCCTGTCCAAGCAAGGACCCTCATTCTAGTCCGGGTAAGTCACACACAATCCAAATTATCATTTGCCCACCCTCTGGTAGCTTGGCACTGAGCAGCCAGGTTTAATTTAGAAGGCAATGTGTAAAGTATTTGTGCAGTAAATTATGCAATAACATAGTATATCACCACACAAATACTCCACACAGTGTTTAGAAAAATATATAGGCCCTCATTACAACCATGGTGGAAAATCCCGCTTACAGCCGTGCCGGCGGCCGCCAACATACCATGACCTCGGCGGTATTTCGCTACGGGTATTATGACCCACACAGAGAAATCCGCCACTATACAGACACCCACACAAGTCCGCCACACCAAAGGTCAGTGATAAAATGGCGATAGCAAAACACACACCGTCATGCCAACAGGAATACGCCTACAGTTTCACGACCCACGAATCACTGCAGCAGTCTTTCAACCGTGGTAAACCATTGGCGGTACACATTGCTGCGCTCAAAATACACACACATTTCCAAAACCACACATTAAACAATTCAAACTACACACACCTGACACACATACACACACCACACCCACACACCCACGCCACTATAAAACACACACCCGCATCACCCACAACCCCTTACAGTGAAAAAATTTGAAGAAGCAGAGAGAGAGAGAAAAGCAAAGACCACACCATCATCCAGAGGCACAGAACACCATCACACATTTACCATCCACGTACCTCACAGAACAAACCCCAACACATCACCCCACACATCACCCCACACATCACCTCACACATACCACTCACACCACATTCATGGCACCCCAAAGACACCCCAGGTTTTCAGAAGAGGAGCTAAGGGTCACGGTGGAGGAAATCTTCCGGGTACAGTCACAGCTATTCAGATCGCAGGTGCAGCAGACATCCATTGCAAGGAAGATGGAGCTATGGAGGAGGATCGTGGACAGGGTCAATGCCGTGGGACAGAATCAAAGAACTAGGGATGACATCAGGAAGAGGTGGAATGACCTACGGGGGAAGGTACGTTCTGTGGTTGCAAGACACCAGGTAGCCGTACAGAGGACTGGCAGTGGACTTCGACCTCCTCACTCACTAACTAACAACATGGGAGGAGCAAGTCTTGGCGATCATGCATCCTGAGGGCCTCGCAGGAGTAGCAGGAGGACTGGACTCTGGTAATTCAAATCTTTACTACTTCATCCCCCACCCTACCTGCATGCCATCACAAACCCCTACCCTCACATCCATCACTCCAACACTTCACATATACCCCACCATCACAACCCACCTAACCCAATACCAAGCCCTGCTTGCAACAACAATGCATGGACCCCCATCACAGACCTGCATGGACACCCATCACCACAGCAGGCCCAGTAGAGAGACTCACCCAACCCACATAATCACCAATCACACAACGCCAAGGCTACAGTGCAAGCCCATTAATACAGGGGAACACACCCACTGCATAAGATGGCACACACAGATACAATAACAATGCATTTACATTCCAACAGGACACCTACCCAACGTCACTGGACAGGAGGTGCCAGCCATATCCAGTCCCCCCACAGAAGAGGCCCACAGTGATGACAGCAGCTCTGCACACCTGGATCAGAATGACAAGCCTGGCCCATCTGGGACCTCTGGATAGTCAGTTCCCCTGTCTCAGTCCCAAACCACCACAGAACCTCCCCCCTCAGGAAACACCAGCACAGCTCCCACCCAGCGGGCCCATGCCACTGTCCCAAGGACACGTCAATCAGCAGTGTGTCCACCACTACAGGGACCCCTGGCAAACCCACTAACCCAGGACGACCTGGGGTCAGTGGCAGTGGGCACATGGTTCAGGGCACAGAGGCACAGGACAACAGGGAAACTGGGAGGACTGCTGTGCGACAGGGGGAGGACAGGCCCAGGGAACCCACTCTCCATGAGGCACTCTCCAACATCATGGGAGCATGCCACCATTCCCAGGAGATCATGGGCATGGCACTGGCCAAGTTTCAGGAGACCCAGCGGCTGCAGGAGGGACACTACATGGGGATCAGGGATGACCTCACCAAAATCTACACCATTTTGGTCACCATAGCAGGAGTGCTGGCTGACATGGGCAAGACCATGAGAGAGGCAGTGGCACAACAAAGGGCCCCTGACACTAGCCAAACCGATGAACAGCCTTCCACCTTCACCGGCGCTAGAGGACAGGAGGCCACGCCACAGGAACAACAGGCCACCAGCACCCCACCCCCTGCAGAAGGAGAACCACCCCACAAACGGTCCCTGTGGTCCAGGCAGAAGACAGAGAACATTGCCAAGACCCCCGCCAGGAAATAAGACTCTCATGATTGTCACCCTTCTGTCCCACTCTGTCACCCTGTCCACCTAAAACTGCCAATACTCCCCTTCCTATGCCCTATTGGACAATGCACCTGTGATACCAAGAGACTGGACTCTACTATGGACCTTCATCCACCATTACCCCAGCCCCTTGCACATACCCCCATACTCATTAGCCCCTAAATAAACACCCTTTAATCACAAAGCAATCTGATCTTTTACAAATGTATTATTACAACATTAGCAACAAACAGCAATGTAAATGGTAATTTACTCATACCAATGCATGACAGTTGTTGGCCAGCAGTACATATAGCAGAAGGCAGATTGTGGTACCCAGATCTGCGAAAAGTAAATCCAAAGGGAATAGTCAGTGTCCACAGACAGAGGTAAAGAGGCTGACATGTACAATGTCCTACAGTATTCTGAAATGTGAGGAAGAGTTACAGTCTCTTACCTGTGTGCCACTGGAAGTACTGCATGATGATGTTCATTCTGTTGTCAATATCTTCTTCCTCTGCCTCCTCTTCCTCATTGTCCACAGGCTCCACCGCTGCTACAAAACCATCACCAGGAAAAGGCACCTGGCATATCAAGGCCAGGTTGTGCAACATGCAGCATGCCACGACTATCTGGCACACCTTCTTCGGTGAGTAGCATAGGAAGCCACCTGTGAGATGGAGGCACTGGAATCTGGCCTACAGGAGGCCGAACGTCCTCTCAATAATACGCCTAGTTCACCCATGTGCCTCATTGTAGCGGTCCTCTGCCCTTGTCCTGGCATTCCTCACTGGGGTCAGTAGCCATGAGAGGTTGGGGTAACCGGAGTCACCTGCAAATGTCGAGGGACACCTGTTAGACACACACTAACCCTTAGGGACTACCCCATTCCCAGACACCTACTCATACTATGTGGGGACCTTGTGCTCACCTATTAGCCACACCCGGTGCCTCTTGAGTTGGCCCATCACACAAGGGATACTGCTATTCCGCAAAATATAGGCATCATGCACAGAGCCAGGATAGTTGCCATTCACATGGGAGATGTACTGGTCCGCCAAACACACCATTTGCACATTCATCGAATGGTAGTTTTTTCTATTTCTGTACACTTGTTCATTTCTGCGGGGGGGACAAATGCCACATGTGTACCATCAATGACACCAATGCTGTTGGGGATATGTCCCAGGGCATAGAAGTCAGCTTTCACTGTGGGCAAATCGGCCACCTGGGGGGACACGATGTAGCTTTGCATGTGTTTCAGTAGGGCAGACAAAACTCTGGTCAACACGTTAGAAAACATTGGATGAAATATCCCTGATGCCATGGCCACTGTAGTTTGAAAGGATCCACTTGCCAGGAAATGGAGCACTAACAGGCCCTGCACTAGAGGGGGGATTCCTGTGGGCTGGCAGATAGATGACATGAGGTCTGGCTCCAATTGGGCACACAGGTCTTGGATTGTGGCACGATCAAGTCTGTATGTGATTATGATGTGTCTGTCTTCCATTGTCGACAAGTCCACCAGGGGTCTGTACACCGGAGGATGCCGCCATCTCATCATCTGCCCCAGCGGTTGTAGCCTATGGAAGATAACGGTGAGCAGAGGGTCATTTACCACATAGGTTGCACAACTGTGTCTGCAGTAATGTTAGTAAATCTGTGTGTGAAATAGTTAGTCTGTATATGTGCCAAAATGTGCTGTGACGCAGTTAGGTGCCATGCCATGTGCACCCCTGAAATGGCGGCTGCCTGACTTGTGAAGGGGGACAAGGAGAAATGAGATAACTGTGCTGGCGTTGTGCAGCATCACGGTAGGCGGTCAAAGACGGCCGCGCAACTCAGCATTGGTTATCATTGGGCCCGATGGGTTCCAGGAGCCATTGGCCATGTACGCCAGTGGTGACAGTACGCACCGCCGCGGACGTGACCGCTATTTTCTATCTGTGCACTCACTTGATACCTGACCATCATCAGGAGAGGACCTACACTGCAAGTGCTGCTGTGACCAAAGGCTGGAAGCGACAATGGCTACAGTGTCTGGGGAAAGGGCCCCTGCCTTCACTGCGGAGGAGTTGGACAAAGTGGTGGATGGGGTCCTCCCCCAGTAGACGCTACTCTATGGTCCTCCAGACAAACAGGTGAGTACACTGTGAGCATGATGCGTGGGCATGATGTTTGGAGTGGTGTGGATGGAAGCCACATGTTGGGGGGGCTGAGGGCTGCATGTGAGGATGGTCAATGTATGTGCATCAGGGCATGGGTGGGAACTGGTGGCCAATGAGTATGACGGTCCGGACGGGTGAGTAATTCCCTTTCCTCCTGTACTTTTCCTCTAGGTCAGTGCCCACCAGAAGAAGGGTATTTGGTGTGCCATCGCCAAGGAAGTGCAGACCCTGGGGGTCTATCACAGACGGAGCACCCACTGCAAGAGATGGGAGGACCTGCACCGCTGGAACAAGAAGACGGCGGAGGCCCAGCTGGGGCTGGCCTCCCAATGTGTAAGGGGTGCCCATCACACCCTGAACCCCCTAATGTTCCGCATCCTGGCGGTGGCCTATCCGGAGTTGGATGGGCGATTGAGGGCATCACAGCAGCCACAAGGGGGTGAGTACAGTGTCATAAAGCTGACTCTGCATGGTTTAGGAGGGATCTGGATGGGGGGGGTGCTGTCGGTGCCCCTAGGCCAGGGCGGTCATGCCAGGGTAGCTCCCTTGTTTGCAGGCTCAGAAGCACCCCTCCCCAATGGTACAATTGGACAGATACTAGTGTGCAGGTTCCTGTGGGTGTCAGGTGTGCATATGTTGGCGTTAGGCATTGTACCCCATGGGGTGGTGACTACCATGGTTGGGCAAGGCCTAGTGCACAGGCAGCTCTGTGTGTGTTGTGTCCGCCAACGGTAGTGGTGTTGCTGGCATTGACCATGTGTGTCCTTTGTCTTTCCTCCCCTTCTTGTTTTGTCACCCTGTTCTTGTGTGCATTAGCATCATCTGGTAGAGGAGCAGAGGCACCGGCGACAGAGGGAGCTGCATCCCACATGGCCCAGGAGGGTGAATCCATGGAGGGTGAGGGCACCAGTGGGACGGAGGGCAAGGGGAGCTCCACGACGGGGACAGCAGGGAGACTTGGCGGTGGCGTACACCTCTGTGCCCACCCCAACAACAGGTACAGCCGCCACCCCCCTACCAGCACCGCCCTCCCAGCAGCCCCTCAGCATGTTTCCCATGACCGCTCACCCAGGAGGGTGGGCATCTCCTTCGCCCCAGGCACCTCAGGCCCTGCCCCAGTCAGCCCTGCTGCCCTCAGTGAGGAGGCTATTGACCTCCTGAGATCCCTCACTGTTGGACAGTCAACCATTCTATATGCCATCCAGGGTGTCGAGAGGCATTTGCAGCAAACAAATGCATACCTGGAGGGCATTCATTCTGGCGTGGCGGCCCAACAGAGAGCATTTCAGGCTCTGGCCTCAGCACTGATGGCAGCCATTGTCCCTGTGTCCAGCCTCTCCCCTCCAACTTCCACTACCCAGACCCAATCCCCTCTACCTCAGCCTATCCCAAGCACACCATCAGACCAGCATGCACACACATCAACAGACAAAAGTAGCTCAGGAAAACATAAGCACCACACATCCCACAGGCACTCACACAAGCACCATTCCCATGCACACATACCAACATCCACTTCCTCCACTGTGTCCCCCTCCTCCATGTCCTCCACCTCCCTCCCAGTCTCGTCTCCACTCACACCTGCATGCACTACATCATCATCCACTGCCTCCATCACCAGCACGCCCATCACAACACACCACTCACATGCAATCACCACCCCCACTACCATTCACACGTCCCCTGTGTCCTCTCCCAGTGTGTCAGTGAGCCCTTCTCCCAAAGTACACAAACGCAGGCACACACCCACTCAACAGCCATCCACCTCACAACAGCCTCCAGCCCATGCACCTTCACCCAAACTCAACAGACGCACACCTCCTACAACCACTACCTCTTCCTCTGCTCCCACCCCCCCTCCATCTTCCCATCCCCGTGTGTCAAAAAAACTTTTCCTAGCTACCTTGAACGTCTTCCTTACACCTCCACCCTGTCCGACACCCTAGGGCCAGGATGTCTAGATCCCAGCCCAGGACCTCAGCCACCACATCTGCGTCTGATGTGATCCATGCAAGACGGGGTGGATCGAAGGAGGCACCCGTCAGAGCTGTCAGTGTGCCATCTACAGATATGAAGGACCTCCCTGTTGTGCCACCTACAAAGGTCAAAAAGGGCCCGGCTTTCAGCAAGGGAAAGTCACACCACCCACCCAGCAAGGCCTCACCCAAACACAGAGAGGACAGTGCCAAGGCCCTGCAGAAACTGCTAAGGTGGGGAACGGCCACAAGACAAAGGGCAAGTCACCTCAGGGCACGATGCCTCCTGGTGAGGGGCTGGTGACCACCATTTCGTCAGGGATGGCAGCGACCTGTACCACAGTCACCACCGCTGCAACGACCCCCACCTGCACCGCCACCTGCCCCACCACCTGCCCCGCCACCTGCACCGCCGCTGCCACAACGTCATTCTGCAGCATCCTCCCCAAGGATCACCCATCCGAGGCTGCCGGAGACGGTATGGTTTCTCCCTCCGCCACAACAGACACTTGCACCACGGTCAGCACCGGCAGCATATCCGCTGCAGCCGCTGCCACCTGCACCACCATCTGCACTGCCACGTGCCCAGCCGGTACCACTCTGTCGGACATCAGCAGTGAGCAGCCGTCCGAGGCTGCAGGTGATGTCCTGGACCCTGGACACGCCACTTCAGGCACCACCTTGAGCACTGGCATGACCAGCAGTTGGCAGCCTAAGTTGCCGCAGGATGGAGTGTGGCTCTGCCTCCAAGGAGTATCATGCTACCTGTTCCAGGTACATCGCGTGGATCAGACACCCAGGTGAGAGGATGTTAACTGCCACACCCCAGGTGCAGCATTACTGGGCACAAAGCCCCCTCCAGAACCAGTGGAGAGATACACCCACTCACCCAATCCTTGGCAGGATGAAGCACTCTGGGCACAAAGCCCCCTCCTGAACCAGTGGAACATGTCGCCCACTTGAGAGACTGTGGCTTTGCACTCCCCAGGAGCAAGCAGTGGGCAAACCACCCACTTGAGAGACTATGGCTTTGCACTCCCCAGGACCAAGCAGTGGGCAAACCACCCACTTGAGAGACTGTGGCTTTGCACTCCCCAGGACCAAGCAGTGGGCATGGATCCCCCTCGAGGAGCAGTGGCGTCGTACCATCTTCTGGCAGAGGTACCCCCTCCCCTTCCCCCTGAGGTGCCTGTGTTTTTTTTTAACTGATGCCCCTGCAGTGTTTTCTCCGTTTTGAGGCAGGTGTCATGCGTGGGTTTCGCCCATGGTTTTTGGGACCACTTGTCCACGGACATTTACAAGGGACAGTGTACGGCCTTGTGTACTTAATGTAAATATTTGTATATACTGATTATTTGCTTTTCTCTTGATATATGTGAATGTTCCAATATAACACTGGTTAGACTCATTTCCTTTTGTCCTTGCGTTCTTCCAGGGGGTGATGGGGTGTATCAGTATTGTTGTTGGATGTGTTTGTGTGCATGGTGTTGTGGGTGAGGATGTGGGGTGGAGGTGCTGCGTGCCATGTGTGTGTGTCACTCTTTTCCCTCCTCCCCTCCCCCTGTGTGCTAGGTGCAGTACTCACCATCGTCACCACCACCTTCTTTCAACTTTGTGGTGTATTAGTAGATGCACCAACATGGGTAGGATCTGCAATTCGGGCTCCATGGCGACCTGGTTCTTCATGGTGTGTCGAGAGGTGAGTTGTTCCCCTTCGTTGGTACCGCCCCGGAAAAGCTGGTGGATTGGTGCCTTGTAATACGGTGGGTGGTACATTGACTTCCGCCTGTCTGTTGGAGGTGACCACTGCGGTGTTTGTTGCTACCGCTGTGGCGGTCGGAGTTTTAAAGTGGCTGTCTATGTTGGTGTTTTCCGCCGTGGTTGTGATTCCATTTTTTTAACCGTCGGCATGTTGGCAATGTTACCGCCGCTTTAACACCGACCACCAGGGTTCTAATGAGGGCCATAATATTTATCTGATACTATGCAGGTCAAAACGATTAAAATGCAATAAGCATATGTTGAGATATCACTGTAAAAGTGATGTAAAGTGTCTCTAGCCTTTTAAAAGCAATAAATGTTTCTTTCAAGCACAAAGTACCTGGTTTGCGTTCAAAATCTCCGCAAAGAACCGCAGAGGAGGAGATGCGTGGAAACAAAGGGAGTGTGCACCAATTTCTCGGGCGGCAATCAGTGATGCGTCATTTAGTTTTGACGCAGGGACAGCTGTGCGTCGATTTCCGGCGCTCAGTCGTGGATCCTCTTCAGGTTGCAGGGTTTCAGAAGCCGGGAACGTTGCATGGATTTCCGGTGCTGACATGACGAAGTCACAGGGGCTGTGCCGATCCGGTGGGCGTTGTGTGGAAATTTCTACCGCACAGCAGGCGCTGCGTCAATTTCTCTCTGGAAGTCGGGCTGCGTCGTTCCGGCTTGGCTGTGCATAGATCCAGTGGTCTGTGCGTCGAGTTTCCGGTCGCCATGCTGGCGCAGCTTCTATCTTCTCATTGCGAAGCCAGGCTGCGTCCTTCCGGTTCGGCGTGCAGTGAATTTTTTACAGCAGTGCAGGATGTGCGTCGTTTCTGGCAGGCTGTGGATCGATTTCCGCCGCACAAGGAGTCCTTATTGTAGAGATGAATGCCCTCATTACAACCCTGGCAGTCGGTGGAGAAATGGAGGTAATACCGCTAACAGGCCAGCAGAAACAAAATGGCATTACAAGCATGGCGGTGAGCACTCGTCTCCACTCCGACCGCCAGGGTGGTAACGACCGATGGGCTGGAGACTTTGGTCTCCAGGCCAGCGGCTGTCACTACACCACTGGCGGTATCACAACCCCGCATACCGCCATGGATTTCTTGGGGTTCTGTACCACCACGAAATCCGTGGCGGTAGGCACTATCAGTGCCAGGGAATTCCTTCCCTGGCACTGATAGGGGTCTCCCCCACCCGAGTCCTCCCCCCACACCCCTGACCCCCCTACAACCCCCCAAAGGTGGCAGGACCCCTTCACCCCCAACATCGACACACACGCCCCCTACACACACACATACACTACAACTACACATACCCGCACACATACAGACATTCCAAAAGACACACACACAGACATACACGCACAAATACTCACAGACATACACGCACACATACTCACAGACATACAAACAGACAGACATGCACACATTTTCAAAACACACAGTACACCCCCAGCATGCATACACGCACTCACACACACCCTCTACACACTCACACGCACACACCCATGCACGCACACAACACACAATGCCCCCCACCCCCTCCCCTAACAGACGATCACCTTACCTGGTCCGGTGAGCCTCCGTGAGGAACGGGATCCATGGGGGCTGCTCCACCGCCAGCTCCCCGTCACCAGAACACCGTCACACTGAATCATGGGACGTGATTCGGTGGGTGGTGTTCTGATGAGTTGGCGGTGGAGGTGGAGCAGCCTCCACTTCCCCGCTGACTGCCAGTATGGCTGCTGGCGGCTCTCCTTCCGAAAAAGGACGGAGGGCTGCCAGCAGTCATAATACAATGTGCGGAAAACCGCCTGCACTGGTGGTCTTCAGCACCGCGGTACCTCGGCGGTCTTGCAAAAAGACTGCTGAGGTTAAAATGAGGGCCAAAGTCTTTTTGGTCCTGAGACTTCAGGGAACAGGATGTAAGCTCTATCTAAGCCCTTAGAGAACACTTCTCACCACAGCCAGAGAGTAGCAAGGCACCAGGGCAACAGCAAGGCAGCAGTCCTTCACAGAAACCAGACAGGTGAGTCCTTTGGACAGCCAGGCAGTTCTTCTTGGCAGGATGCAAGTTCTGGTTCAGGTTCTCTTCTCCAGGAAGTGTCTGAGTTGGTAGGGGCAGAGGCCATGTTTAAATACCAATTGTGCCTTTGAAGTTGTGGAGACTTCACAGAGTGGCTTAGAAGTGCACCAGGTCCCCTTTCAGTTCAATCCTGTCTACCAGGGTCCCAGTAGGGGGTGTGGCAGTAATTTGTGTGAGGGCAGGCGACAGTCCTTTGACATGTAAGTGTCAGGCCCTTCACCCTCCCACCCCAGGAAGACCCATTCAAAATGCAGATGTATGCAAGTGAGGCTGAGTATCCTGTGTTTGGGGTGTGTCTGAGTGAATGCACAAGGGAGCTGTCAACTAAACCCAGAGAGGTGTGGATTGTAAGGCACAGAAGGATTCAAGTGCAGAGAAATGCTCGCTTTCTAAAAGTGGCATTTCTAAAATAGTAATATTAAATCCAACTTCACCAGTCAGCATGATTTTGTATCACCATTCTGGACATACTAAATATGACCTTTCTACTCCTTTCAGATCAGCAGCTAACACTCAAACAATATATGATGGCAGCCCCAATGTTAGCCTATGAAGGTAGCAGGCCTCACAGCAGTGTAAAAATGAATTTAGGAGTTTTACACTAACAGGACATGTAAACTACATAGTTACATGTCCTGCCTTTTGCCTACACAGCACCCTGCCCTAGGGGTTACCTAGGGCACACCTTAGGAGAGACTTATATGTAGCAAAAGGGGAGTTTTAGGCTTGGCAAGTACTTTTAAATGCCAAGTCGAATTGCCAGTGAAATTGCACACACTGGCCTTGCAATGGCAGTCCTGAGACAAGGTTAAGGAGCTACTTAAGTGGGTGGCACAATCAGTGCTGCAGATCCTCTAATAGCATTTAATCTACAGGCCCTGGGCACACATAGTGCACTCTACTAGGGAAGTATAGTGAATGAAATAGTCCAATTGGGTATGATCCAATGCTACCATGTTTAATGGGAGAGAGCATATGCACTTTAGCACTGGTTAGCAGTGTTAAAGTGCCAGAGTCTTAAAATCAGCAGAAAGAGTATCTAAAAAGTGGAGTGAGGCAGGCAAAACATTATGGGTGACCACCCTAAGGCTGTCAGGTCTAATACTCCCCACACACTACTATGTATACCCAGAATCTGAGAGAGAAGTATGAAAGAAAAAGCCAGTTTCAACACACACCCTATTATGGGCACCTATCCTCTGGGAGGTCTCAGTGGAGAGGCCAGTCTCTCTCCACACACCCTACCATAAACACCCATCACCTGAGAGAGACATTTGACATGAGAGGTCAGTCCCTCCCCACACACTACCATGCACACTTGTCATCTGAGACAAAGGTCTGCATCATCTAAGAGAGAGGTCTCGAATGAAAGTCCAGTCTCTCTCCACACACACTACCATGCAAACCTGTCATCTGAGAGGAGACACTAGTCCATCTAAACACCCTACTCTGCAGAGCCATCATTTGAGAAAGATGTCTCAAAGGAGAGGTCAGTCTATTTGGAGAGTCTACGAAGTACACCCATCATTTGAAAGAGGCGTCTGTAAGGAAACGGTAGTAGTACCTCCCAACACACTACTATGCATATTTGTAAATCAAGAGACAGCTTTTAAAGGATAAGATAGTCCTTTCTTCTTAATTCAGGTAATTAATATTATTGTTTATAAACTTTGTTGTGAAGCATCAGTAAGTGCACTAATGTTGGTAAACTTATTCTACTAAAGGTTTACAGAGCTGGGGAGCAGTAGATGCCCTAATGTGGCTTTTGAGGGGTACAGATTAGAATAAAGAGATATATCAGCGAGTTTTGGAGATTGAGCTAAAAAGACACAGAGTCATTATGTAGTTACCGCAAGGGTCAGAGTCGCGGTCGGACCTCCGACAAAGTGGCGGTCCGGCTGCGACAATATGAACGTGGTGCAGCTGCCACGGTCAAACCACCAGCACCGCCAGGCTGCCACCAGCCTGAAGTCTGTGGTCCCGGCGGTTGTAATCCATGGAAAGGCTGGCAGAATGGGGGACTCAGGGTCACATTGCATGGGCAGTGCAGGGGCTCCCATGCACAGCCCCATCGCGCATTCCACTGCCCGGATTATGGGCAGTGGAATGCGTGATGGGTGCTGCTGCACCCGCTGCACTGCCACATTGACGCCGGCTTCATTAGGAGCCGGCTGCAATGTTAAGGCCCTTTTCCCTGCTGGGCTGGCGGGCGGAAGCTCTGTTAGCGGGGAAGCCATAATAGGGTTGGTGGGGTTCAGGCAGCACAGGCGGCCTGATAGCAGCATGGGATTGGCGGGCAGCGGAAATTGAGTGCCAAGGTGTTCAGACTGTATGTATTTTCAAGTAAAGGAATCAAAAGCTATCAATATGTGATTGTAAGTGAAAAATGTAGTAAAGCTTAAACAATATAGCGATGTATCAATAATTGTTCAGTGTCTAATATATATTTTTGGTTATTTGTTTTTTTTTAAAGGCAAATGTAAAGATGTTCCTGAGTAAATAATTATCTGCATATATAAGCAGGTTGAGACAAGCAGGATTATTGTGCTTTTCAGCAATAGCCACCCTTTCAGGTACAGTGTTTTCAGGCTGGAAGGATGGGGAAGCACCCGAACAGTTGTGCAGTTCCGTGGTACAAGCTAACTTCGTACAAGCTAGGCTTTGTGAAATATTTTTTAAAACTATAATTTATAGAAATGCTACTTTCCTGAGACTTATTTGATGTTTTGGCAATCTAAGGTTGCTAAAATACTGGACAAGAAGAGCGACCCACGTTAAAATCCAGTAGGTCAAATAAAGCAAAAAGGTTGGGAGACAGTAGCATCTGCTGATGAGCGTCCGATAAAAATGTTTTATATTACTATAGGTATTTCTTTTGCTTGTTTACTAGTTCATATAGTTTGTTAACATAGTTCTATTTTTGTATTGTTGGTAAATTAATTGTTTTTGTTGTAAAAAAGTTTAAAGTTACTTTTGATTTATTTGCTTAATACTTATTATAAATTTCAATTTTATTACAGTATTGCAATATTCACTAAAAACAGGCAGTTCCCTCTTTGGGGTCTGTAAATAAGCTGCTGCATGTATCCCCATGGTACTATGCACATTTCTTATGCTACAGAGACTTGATAATGAAGAAGCCTTTGCCTGCATAGCTATGCAGCTGTGGTGACATGTCATGCAACAGTGAGTTGTCATTTGAGGGATCAGTGCTTGTCCTCACTGTAGTAAAGGGACCTCTGATACATGAGAGAGGTCTTGGTACAGAGAGGAGTACATCTCATCTGCACACACCTATATGTTGCTGGAGGTGTGATTTTGGAGAGGGCAGCTGATTTGCAGATGTTACCATTTATGTTTGTGACTCTGAAGACAGGTTTAAGGGAAGAGGTATGTCCATGTGCACACCCTATCACCACTGGGAGATGTCTGAAAGAGAGGTGAGTACATTCCCACAATCAAATATCGAGACTGCTAGAAATGGGGCCTCTAGTTGGCAGTGGTGTGCATCCTGTCCAAGCAGGGACCCTCACTCTAGTCAGGATAAAGGAGTCACACACCAGGGATAACCCCTGCTCACCCCCATGGTAGCTTGGCACAAGCAGTCTGGCTTAACTCAGAGGCAACGTGTTAAGTATTTGCATGCATACACACAGTGACACGGTGAAAACACTACCAATGGACACCATACCAGTTTACTAAAATAGCTGATTTCTATCTAATTAAAACAAGACAAAAACAGTAAAACTCCAACATACACAGGCAAAGTTTTGATTTTTTTTAAAGATTAAATCCCAATAAAGCGTTTAGAAACACAATAGCTCCAACTGGGGCTCTTCCGGTGTCGTGACGGAGTCGTTCCCAACAGTTTGACACCACTCGCAATGGAGTGCAGCTCCGGGCATCGAGTCGCACGGATCCCAGGTACAGTACCTTAGAAACGAGGCTGAGTCAGATATGTGGCACAGAATCAGGAGGTGAGGTGTCACTGGAGCTGGTGCAGCATCAGTTCTGTGCTGCTACACTGGAGGCAACCGAGGTGAGGAGGTTAGGCGGGTAGGTGGGTAGGCGGAAAGGCATTGGTTCCTTATGATCCAGTTGGGTCGATGAATCTGGTGGGTCAAGATGAGATAGGGAGACCTCTCTGGGTCACACTCACACCACAGGGCCATAGGCACTGTGGCGGAGTCGGGTGTCATAGACGTCGGTGACACAGCATTCAGGACTCTCAATGTTGTGGCACTGCAGTGGCTTTGGGCCTGCAATGTAGTTTGTGGTCATCGCACTTCAACGCGGACCACAATTTCGGGTGCAGGCATAGGTGTGGAGTTGGGCAGCAGCTCTGGAGTCATCCAGAGTCGGTGTGCTTGGTTCTTCTTGTTTTTTGGCCAGTTATCATTCCCAAGGGCCCAGTGACTGGGGTGGGTACCACTTGGCAAGACAGGGTCCACTGCAAGAGCACCCAGAGGCTGGCAGGTGAAGTCCTTGATGTCCCTGAGACTTCTTAACAGGAGGCAATCTAACTCCAAGCCCTTGGAGAAACTTCACAAGTAGGATACATAGCAATGTCTAGTCTTTGTCCTCTCTAAAGCAAAAGCAAAGCAAAGTGCACACAGCAAAGGGGCTGTACTCCTCCCCACAACTCTTCAGCTCTTCTCCTTGGTAGAGTATCCTCTTGATCCAGAAGTGTTCTGAAGTTCTGGGGTCATCAGTCCAATACTTATACCCATTTTTGCCTTTGAAGTATGCAAACTTCAAAGGAAGGTCTTTGTAGTGCACAAGACCCTGCCTTTCCTGTCCTGGTCCCAGACACACTCTAGGGGTTTGGAGACTGCATTGTGTAAGAGCAGGCACAGCTGTATTCATGTGCAAGTGTCAGCTCCTCCTACCACTCTAGCCCAGTAGTACCCATCAGGATATGCAGGGCACACCTCAGCTCCCTTTGTATTACTGTCTAGAGTGAATTCACAAACAGCCCAACTGTCATTCTGACCAAGATGTGTATTCCAGCAGACTGGCAGAGGCCCAGAATTGTTAAGCAAGGAAATGCCCACTTTCTAAAATATTTTTAAGTTGTGAGTTCAGAGATCCCAAACTCCAAATCTCTATCTGCTCCCAATCGGAAATTACACTTAAAAGATATTTCAAAGCAATTCCCATTTTAACCTATGGGAGAGCTAGGCCTTGCGATAGTGAAAAACAAATTTAGCAGTATTTCACTATCAGGACATGTAAAACACACTAGTACAAGTCATACCTTTTAAATACACTGCACCTTACCCATGAGGCTAGCTTTGGCCTACTTTAGGGGTGCCTTACATGTACTAAAAGGAAAGATGTTGGGCCCGGCAAGTGGGTGCACTTGCTGGGGTGACATGATAGTTTAAAACTGCGCACACAGACACTACAATGGCAGGTCTGAGACATGTTTAGAGGGCTACTCATGTGGGTAACACAATCAGTGCTGCAGGCCCACTAGTAGCATTTGATTTAAAGGCCCTGGGAACACATGGTGCACTATACTAGGGACTTACTAGTAAATAGAAAATGCCAATCATGGATAATCAATCATAATCACAATTTACATATGGAGCACTTGCACTTCAGGACTGATCAGCAGTGGTAAAGTGCCCTGAGTGCCAAAACCAGCAAAAATTAAAAAAAGACAGGGGAAACCACGGCAAAGATGCCAAGTCTAACAGATACCAGTTTTCTAAGACAGATTTCTCAACAGAGAGGATACTCGTTTTTATACTCTAATATGACATTCATCACCACGAACAGAGGTATGCACAGAGAGAGCAGTTTCTACCCACAGCCAGCTTTGCACATATGATACTCTGGGAGATGTCTCAGCTAACAGGACAGTGTGTTTCCATATTATAGTCTCAATAGTTGTTATGTGAGGCAGACTTCTCAGCATACAGATCATTTCATCAAAGTTAAGTCCCTTTTCACACCCTAATTTGTACATCTATCATCCAAGACACAGGTCACCGGAGAAAGGTCAGTCTCTCTCCACATTGTACTACACAGACTTATCATGCAAGAGAGATGTTTCAGCAAACAGAGCAGTTCCTACCCAAAGCCATGCTTGTTAGCATGGGAAGAGGTATAAGCAGAGAGATACATTTTTCTCAAATCCCTCTACAGACACCTCTTCCCCCGATTAAATGTGTTAGCAGACAAGTCACTCCCTTTGTTGACATCACTGTGTGTCTCTGTTGGTCTAGGGAGAGGTGCCAGCAGAGAGGCCACTCCTTGTTCACACCATACTGCACATTCATGTTGTCCTGGAGAAAGGTTTTAGTAGAGAGGAGAATGTTTCCCTATTGTGCTACTGTATATGCCTGTCATAGTGGGAAGAGCTGTGACTGGACAGGAAAATCTATTCCTACCACTTAATACATATGGTTATTTTCCTAAGGAATGGTCTCAATGGAGCCACCTGTACTTGTTATAATTGCTATGGAATAGTGAAGTCTTACCTGTGAGGGTAGTACCTTCCACACCCTACTATGCATACTACTTAGGCTGCAGAAATGTGCGAGTGGAGAGACAGTCTCTTCTTACACCATACTCCACACAGTGGTCATGTTGATGCAAGGTCACATTGGAGAGGCCAGTCTCTTCCTATAGTGTACTATACACAGTTGTTAGGCTGTGGAGAGGTGTCACAAAGACCATAGTGTTTCCTTATTACCTACGGTGCACTGTTGTTATATTGTGAAAAGGTTTCATTTGAGAGTCTCCTTTCTCCCCACACCCTACTAATGGGGACCATAAAACATAAGTACTTCTTCAATGGAAAGTGTAAATTCTTCCTGCGAAAACAGTTTACGATCTCGCAAGACTCTTGCAGGATCATAAAAAGTGCAGTACAGAAAAACTTGATGTGAGGTGTTACTAGAGAGACTGTCTCGCCACATATGTGTAAATGTACATGGGTGCGTCAAAAATAACATTGCACGGGCGAGTGTGCGTCAAAAAGGGCTTGCGAAGCGTCAATATCACTCATGACCGAGACCACGCGTCGTTCCTCCTTCAGTCGACTCGGCGTGCGTTAATTCTTCTCTCTGCAGGAGAGCGATGCGTCGATTCGAACCGCACTCTCAGGTCCGGGCAGGCCTTGCGTCGCCCAGTAATGTTTGCATTGGAAATCCTGCTGCACCATGATCTGAAAACCACGCAGCGTGGTTTGCGATCTCACCAGCCACCATCAGCAATGCTGAGCATTGTTTCTCCAGCCGTGGGCGCCGATCTTCTGGTCGCGTTGCAGGCGAGCGTCAATTTTCAGCCGCGAAGCCGGCGGTGTGTCAATTTTTCAGCCGCAGATCAGAGTTGCCTCGATCTTTTCCCAACACAGCGGTCGGTGCGTGGATTTCGCACTCTTGGCCTGCCAGCTTCTCCTTTCACGGTCCCAAGAACTAGATGGCCACCACTTGGCAGAGTAGGAGTCTCAGCAGAGGCTCCAGGTGCTGGAAGAGAGAAGTCTTTGCCGTCCCTGAGACTTCAAACAACAGGAGGCAAGCTCTATATCAAGCCCTTGGACAGTTCTTCACGAGAAGGAAGGGAACACAAAGTCCATTCTTTGTCCTCTAGCACAGGCAGCAGCAGCAACTGCAGGATAGCTCCACAAAGCACAGACATAGGCAGGGCAGCTCTTCTGCCTCAGCTCTTCAGCTCTCCTCCAAGCAGAGGTTCCTCTTGGTTGCCAGAAGTGTTCTAAAGTCTATGGTATTGGGTGCCCTTCTTATGCCCATTTTGCCCTTTGAAGTAGGCCTACTTAAAAAAAAGTCTCTGATGTTTGTGAAATCCTGCCTTGCCCAGGCCAGGCCGCAGACACACACCAGGGGGTTGGAGACTGCATTGTGTGAGGGCAGGCACAGCCCTTTCAGGTGTAAGTGACCACTCCTCCCATCCCTCCTAGCACAGATGGCCCATCAGGAAATGTAGACTACACCCCAGCTCCCTTTGTGTCACTGTCTAGTGAGAGGTGCAACCAGCTCAACTGTCAAACTGACCCAGACAGGGAATCCACAAACAGGCAGAGTCACAGAAATGGTTTAAGCAAGAAAAAGCTCACTTTCTAAAAGTGGCATTTTCAAACACACAATCTTAAAATTAACTTCACTAAAAGATGTATTTTTAAATTGTGTGAGCTCAGAGATCCCAAACTCCATATGTCTATCCGCTCCCCAAGGGAATCTACACTTTAATCAAATTTAAAGGTAGCCCCCATGTTACCCTATGAGAGGGAAAGGCCTTGCAACAGTGAAAAACGAATTTAGCAGTATTTCACAGTCAGGACACATAAAACACATTACTATGGCCCTAATTATGACCTTGGTGGTAAATCTCGCTTATCGCCATTCTGACTGCCGCCAACATACCGCTGCCGCAGAAGGCTTTCCGCCACCCATATTATGACCAACACATAGCAATCCGTCACTATACAGTCACACACACCAGTCTGCCAGCTCAAAGGTCAGTGATAAACTGGCGGTATCAAAACCCACACCGTTACGCCAACAGAACTATGCCCACAGCATTATGACCTACAAATCACTGCGGCGGACATTCAATGG
Organism: Pleurodeles waltl; assembly: GCF_031143425.1. Classification (NCBI taxonomy): domain Eukaryota; kingdom Metazoa; phylum Chordata; class Amphibia; order Caudata; family Salamandridae; genus Pleurodeles; species Pleurodeles waltl. The sequence goes on along the minus strand of NC_090444.1, from coordinate 1,144,439,166 downwards.
TGCTAAACCATTGGTGGTACATACCTCCGCACTCAAAATACACACACACTAACAAAACAACACCACATTGAACAATTTGAATAACACACACCTGACACACATACACACACCACACCCACACACCCACACCACTATAAAACACACACCCACATTACCCACAACCCTTTACCATTACAAACAAGTGCCACAAGAGAGATAGCAAGACCACAGACAAGACCACAGACACACATCACTTATATACCATCCACGCACCCCACATCACACACCCCTACACAGCACCACAGACACCCTCACCCACATCACTCACACTACACTCATGGCACCGCAACAACACCCCAGGGTCTCTAAGGAGGAGCTAAGGGTCATGGTGGAGGAAATCATCCAGGTAGAGCCACAGCTATGCGGATCACAGGTGCAGCAGACATCCATTGCAAGGAGGATGGAGCTATGGTGGAGAATCATGGACAGGGTCAACGCCGTGGGACAGCACCCCCAGAACAAGGGATAACATCAGGAAGAGGTGGAACGACCTATGCAGGAAGGTGTGTTCCACAGCAGCAAGACTCCAAATAGCTGTACAAAGGACTGCCGGTGGATCCCCACCTCCTCCCCCACAACTAACAACATGGGAGGAGCAAGTCTTGGCGATCATGCATCCTGTGGGCCTGGCAGGAGTAGGAGGAGGACTGGACCCTGGTAAGTCAACTCCATACTACTATCACTCCCCCTACATGCATGCCATCACAAAGCCCCGCCCCTACCCTCACTCCCATCACTTCACCACCTCCCACATACTCCACCATCACAACACACTCATCCCAATACCAAGCCCTGCATGCAACACCAAAGCATGGACACCCCTCACAGACCTGCATGGACACCGGTCACTAAAGCATGCACAATAGAGACAATCACATAGCGCACAAAATCACTACTCATACAAGGCAAAGCTGCCAGGGCAATAACAGTCATACAGGGCAAGACACCCATGCACAAGATGACACACACAGAAACAATAACACTGCATTTACAGCCCCACAGGTCCCCCACCCAACGTCACCAGAGAGGAAATGCCAGCAACATCCAGTCCCCCACCCCCAGAAGAGGCCCACAGTGATGACAGCAGCTCTGGACACCTGGATCTTGATGACCAACCTAGGTCATGGCTACCACAGTACACTATCAGGAGGCCTCTCAACCATTGGTAACAATTGGTGCCACTTTATATTTCTATGGCCAATCCAAGTTATCTCCAAGTTTGGGAATCCAAGATTCTTGTTAATGCCACAGTTAATGGCATGTTTTCTAGCCCAGTGGATGAAGCTGTGCCCCAAAGTCCAGAGGCAAACCATGGTGTGGATCTCAGTAACACAAGGAGTGCTCAACAGAATCAGTTAGCTCAAGGAGCAATATAGAGTTATATCAGGAGAAAGAAATGGGGGAGTGGCAAAATTACAAATGTAGTTGGTAAATTTTGGCAGTTACAAAAGTAGGTTAGTCTGTAACAGTGCACAGTTACTTGATAAACAATATGAGTTTTCCTGTGGGCCGATTTTAAAATTTTAGTACAATCCCACGAGAATCTCATGAGAGTCATTGGCAATCTTCTGGAGGTGAGGCTTGATGAGGGGGTGCTCGTACCATCACTCAGGATTTGCTTGGAACTCAACAGAGTGACCCTGACACAAGGTATTTCTATTGACACCCCAAGAGTCTTGCAAGTCAGATTGACAGGGAGAGAAAAGAGCAGGTAATATAGCAACATAATTAAAGTGCAGGTAGTGAATGTTAATAAATTAAGATAAAATAAAAGGTCACAAAAACCATTAACGGGGATTATGGTACATGTAATACATGCACTGTGAAACAGATACATTTGATCTGTGTAGAATGCAAGACTGCGGTTGTTTAGGGTCAACCAGTAGCTGACTTTCCCTCTTTAAAATTCAAATGTGACTGGCTGCAAGGCTAGAGGGATCAAATACTTGCATGTATTGCATATCTTGAAACATACTAGACTGCTCTTGGTGATTTGGAGGTGAAACAAGTGACTTGTGTTCAGCAGAGTGCATTTGACTTTTGATTTAAAGGGATTGGTGTATTCAGCTACCTTCAAGACATAACTTCATTTTTAGGTAATTAAGAATATAGGCCCTCATTCATGGGGATTTGATGTAGGACAGTGCAGCAAGTCACCTTGCTGTGCTTCCCTACATAAAAGTGAAAGGGCAGGAATGCACCATTTTAATCCAATATGGTGTTTTCCTGTTCTTACTCCATGTGCTGGTGCTGTTTCGGCAGCCTAGCGCCAATGCAGTCACCTTTGCACCATAGAGAAAGGGTGCCTGTGTTGTCAGCAGAATTGTTTACCTTCCTGCACAGAAACAATCCATAGAAGCGTTTTCCTCTTTCTATTTGTGCTGCAGGATGCAGAGGAAAGAGGAAAAAATGAGGAGAAATACAAATATTTTTCCTTTTTCCACCTGCCCTGGGGGGAGTAGTATGATTCTGACCCATTACCAGGTTTACAGGTCCTTGTACATTTGGAAATGCGTCAAAACCCATGGGAGTTGTGTGGGAAGACCCACTGTAATGCCCATGCAACGCCTTCCTTTCACAGAGTAAGGCAACTTAGATTTAAGAGGCCACGCAATGCGGCTCTGCATAGTTTCATAAATCTGTTTATAAGTTCTGTTTCATAAAGCAATTATACTAGGTTTCACTGATAAAACAAGTATTTGTAGAGAGATGGGTTTCTATTAAAAGTCTTTTTATCCCATCATTTAACATGGGGCAAGATCTCAGTAGAGAGGTCATTTTGTCAGTAATGTCTTTCGCTGGTACTGTTTAACTTGTAGAGGCATGTCAGGATAGATGCTGTTTAAATCTGGTAGGACAGGGCCTAGTATTTGTCTAAAACCTTTAACAATAAATATTTACTCTCTTCAAAGACATCAGTAGAGACCTTGCTGCTTATAAGCACATTCACACACCATACTATGTCTGTAGAGATGCTTCAGTGTAGGAATGATTTACTTACTAAGCCCTCTTATACCAAACCTATAACTAAACAAAACCTATAACCTCTGACAGTGATTAGTGAAAATGGAATGTTCTGATAGAAGCGAGCAATTTACTCTGTATTCAAGTCTATTACAAACCTCTAATTTGCATTCAAGCTTCACTATCCCTCACCTCCCCTCTGTTAAAATGTAGAGCACAGGGGGTAGTGTTTGTCTTAGGCCTTGTACACACATCCTTTATTCTGTTCACATATATCAGTGGAGAGCTTTCTATTAATAAAGCCATAAACACAGGAGGTACTAGTTCTCAAAGGTCTTCTACACAAATCAGTTGGTCTCCCTTGAGTTGTCACTTAAAGAGACTATTGTTACAGAGTAGTATGAGATAGGATCACTGTTTGATTAAACATTACCATACAGAATGTGTAGCATCATGAAATATAGCTGTTGCAATCCTTCTACAGAGACTGTGTACTCTGCTCATAGGAATCCTTAAAGAGGCTGGTCATAATGTACTAAACTAAACACGCTATTCTCTCAAGCAAAACATGAAGAAAAAAAAAGGATGACTTTTTCAAAGCCAGTTCTTACCATGTGAGGGGTTGTATTGTGACAAAAAAGAAGAAACATTTAGACTATATACACATTTTAGAAAATGAGCCCCCCCCTCCTGAAATTGAACTATACAGTATTTGCGGCTTGCTAAAAAGTGATAATAGAAGGCCTAGAGTTTGCATTGATCCCTCTACATACATCCCTTATCTCTTGAGAGGTGTCAGTACACAGATAGCTCTTTCTGAAATTAACCAAACAATCTCTTCACTGTGAGAAAGAATCTGTTGAGAGGTATATTATTAAATCCCTTCACATCCACTGTTTAAGCTATTCAGGCCTGTTATAAATCAGAAGCATTCACTCATTATTGGCTTGTACATGAGGGAGTTACTCTTTCATCAAAAAGTATCACAACCAAAGTATGCCCTCTTTAAATCTAGTAGTGGAGGGCCTAGTGGTTGTCTTACACTTTCTACACTAACCCTTTACTCTCTTCAGAGGTATTAGTAGAGACCTTGATGTCTGCAAGCTCATTCATACTCCATATTCTCTCAGAGGAGATGCCTTTGTACACAGGTGAATTATTCACTAAACCCCTCTACACCCAACATTTAACCTGTTGAGCCCTATTAGTAGAGATGGGATGGTCTGATAGAAGTGAGGTAATTACTCTCTATAGAATTGGTCTGTATTGAGCTGTGACCTAGAAAGAAAGTTGTTACATGGTAGTTTAAAATAGGATCAGTGTTTGATGAAACTCTACCATGCAGAATCTGTAGCATGCTGAAATGTAATAACACAGGGCCTACTTCTTCTGTCAGTGTTTCTACAGAGATTGTTGTATTCTGTTCAGAGGAATCATTAGAGGGGGTGGGGTTACTGTATGGAACTGAATTCCCTATTCATTCAGACAAACATCTTTAATGGATGACATTCTTAGTAAAGCGTTTCGCAGCCAGCCCTTACCATGAAGAGATGTCTCAACGCAGAGGCTATGTTCTCATAAAAAAGAAGTGTTTAGCCTGTTTACACTTACACAAAAAAGAGCCCACATCCCCTGATACTGAACCATGTAGAATCTGTGGATTGTTAACCTATTATGATAGAAGGCCTAATATTTCCATTGATCCTTCTACATACATCCCTTACCCTCTTGAGAAATGTCAGTACTCAGATAGCTCTTTCTGATCTCAACCAAACACCCTGTTCATTCCGACAAAACATCTGTTTACACACATGGTTGCATTAGTAAATGATTTTACATCCAGTGTCTAACCTGTACAGGGTTGTAAGGAGAGATGGTGCACTGTAATAAATGTGAAGCATTCACTCTGTATTGACTTGTATAAGAGGGAGTTACTCTTTCATTAAACAGTACCACAAGCAAGCTGTGGCCTGTTTAAATCTAGTAGAAGAGGGCCTAGTGCTTATCTAAAACCTTCTACACTGACCCTGCACTCCCTTCAGAGGTGTCAGTACAGTGGAGTCTGTTAATCCATTCATACACCATATTTCCTTACAGGAGATATTTTTTTTAGTGGTTAATTTCTCACTAAACCCTTTTAAACCTAACCTGTAACCTCTACAGACCTATTAGTAGAAAGGGAATGTTCCGATATAAGTGAGGTAATCACTTTGTATAGAATTATATTACAAACGCCTGGATTTACATCACAGTTTAATATGCTTCATCTACCCTTTGGAAAAATATACTAACAGGTGGGCTAGTGTCTGTCTGGGCCTCTTACACACATTCTTTACTCTGTTTACAGGTATTAGTAGACACCTTGCTATTTTTTTATAAAGCTGTGTGTAGCACGGGAGGTACAAGCTCTCAAAGGCATTCTACACCAAACGGTTGGTCTTTGTTGAGCTGTGACTTCGAGAAACTGCTGTTACAGGGTAATATGAGATAGTTTCACTGTTTCATGAAACTACTACACAGAATATGTAGCATGCTGAACTTTAGCAATACAATTTATTTATTTATTTTATTTTATTTATTGGATTTATATAGCGCACAGCTACCCGGAGGTTTCCCGGCGCCAAGACAATGCAAGACAAAGGCAGGATCAGGAGATCAGCTTGGGCGATTACTGGTTAAAAAGCCATGTCTTAAGCTCCTTACGAAATCCAATGAACATCCTTTCATGCCGTAAGTAAGAAGGAAGAGAGTTCCAAAGAGAGGGAGCTAGGAAGGCAAAAGAACGTCCCCCCATTTTGACACGTCTGATTCTGGGCACCTGGAATTTGTGTTGATTGGAGGATCGAAGTGAACGAGAGGGCCGATAGTGTTGAACCAAGATTTTAAGGTAGTTGGGAGCTAGGCCCATATTAATTCTATGCATATAGCATAGGGCTTTGAATTTGGTGCGATTCTCAATTCTCAGCCAATGTAGTTCACGAAGTGCACCAGAAGTAGGAGCAATTCTGGGAAGTTGGCAAAGAAGCCTAGCCGCAGAGTTCTGAACAACTTGAAGTTTGTGTAGTACTTCTTTATTCGCACCCAAATAAAGCACGTTTCCGTAGTCCAGTCTAGAAATAACCAGCGCTTGGACCACGGTTCTTTGAGCAGCCACAGGAAGCATCCAGAAAATTTTACGAAGCCACCTCAGGATAGCAAAGCAGGTAGAAGCTACTTTGGTCACCTGTTGTTTCATAGTCAACTGGTCATCAATAATGATGCCCAGGTTACGTGCAGAAAGAGAAGGGATTGGGGGGACACCCAACTCAGAGGGCCAATGTTGGGGGCCCCAGAGTGATTTTTTGTTTCAAAAAATGAGAAGTTCTGTCTTTCCTCCATTAAGTTTGAGTTTATTAAAATGCATCCAGTTGGCTATCTTAGATAATCCTATTTGCAAAGAGGGAGAGTTGGAGGTTTCTTTGGGGGAGAGTGAAAAAATAAGTTGAGTGTCATCAGCATAAGAATAGATAGTTAGGCCAGCTTGTTCTGCTATGCTCGCCAAAGGACTGACATATATATTGAAAAGTAGTGGACTAAGAATGGAGTCCTGAGGGACTCCATAGGGGGATGCGTGAATCAGGGAAGAAGCTGTGTGAGAGAAGACCTGAAAAGTCCTATTGGATAAAAAGCTGGACAACCACGAGAGGGCTTTGCGGCCAATGCCCTTGATGTTAAGAGTTTTTAGGAGAGAGGAGTGAGATACAGTATCAAAAGCTGCGCTTAAGCCCAGTAGGATAAGAGCTACTGTTTCTCCTTTATCAATTTGTTCACGGATATTTTCAGTCACACCCAGTAAAGTCGCCTCAGTTGAATAGCCGGCACGAAAACCAGATTGAGAAGGATGGAGGATGTTGCTGGTTTCTACAAACTGGGTCAATTGAAGACTGACGTGTTTTTCCAAAATTTTGGAAAAAAAAGGAAGGAGAGAAATTGGCTATACTTATCTTTTATTTATTAGTAAGTACTCTTTATGAACCAGAAATAAATAATATGTTCTACATTGTTTCTGTAGGGTTTCCAGTAAGTTCAAGATGCTTACAGAGCAGCAGAAGACAAACAAGAAAAAAACACATTACTACAAAGAAGCCTCCAAACATGAAACAGATGCACAGAAAGAAAATGATGGTAAAAGAAAATTCAAATATAGTAAGACTACCAAATGTTTCCTAAACAAATAAAAACCATCATGTAAACTTTGTTCTACAGGTTTTTGTCAAATGCAAAATATTTCAACATCGAACAAAAAAAGTATTATTCTTCAAAAAAAGATCATGCCATAAAAAGAGGCGAGCGAACCAGACATATTTAAGAAAAAGAATTTTAAAGAACTTTGTCAAAACATATTTTGTAGAAGAATAGTATGTACTATTATGAGAAGCATGAAAACAGTAAAGAGCTTTCTTTGCAAAATCAGAAAAAATGTTTTGAGTGTCTAGTAGACAAGCATTTTGAAGGGAATGAAATGTTTAGATGAACTGATTAATTCACTGAAGAAACAAATGTCAGCAAAAGGTACAAGCGAATAAAGCAAACCTTTGGCATATTTTCAAGGTTGAGTGGAAACACATTTCCAGTACTGAAGCATTTGTTTAATGAGGAGAGATGTTTAAAGAAAATCAGTTTGTTTTTCCCAGTTGACAGAGATGGTTGTGGATATGAAATCAATGAAAGTACACTGATTGAAAAATAAAAAATAGTGCCTAGAAATGTAGAAGTAACTACTGACTTATCAGGCCTATATCCACAAAATCCAATTTTTTAAGTGGAAATGTAGAAATATATGTAACATAAGACAACAGTCTATTGACAACCTTAGACTATTCTTAAACAAATACAGCAAAGGAACTGTGAAACAAAAATAATAAACTACTCCAAGGCCTTGGTCCTTTCGAGTAAGCAAACTCACAAACCTTCAAGGACATTCATTGGCTTGCTGATCAGAGCAAATCTGTGGCAGCACTTTCCACCTTATCCGAATGTTGTCGATGCCCACAATAAAATGCTTAATCTTGTAGGAAGATTGTATTTTGGAAAATGTTCAGCTTTTCATCTTCAAAAACTAAATGTTCTGCTAATAAGTGGTAGCTATTCTGAAATCACATATGTAATGGATGACTTTCAGATGCAGAGCTTTGAGCCTGAAAGTCCAAATGAAGAGACTAAGGGGGTCATTCCTACCCTGGCGGTCCGAGACCGCCAGGGTAAGGGACGGAGGAAGCACAGCCAACAGGCTGGCGGTGCTTCTGGGGCTATTCTGACCGCGGCGGTAAAGCCGCGGTCAGAAAAGGGAAGCCGGCGGTTTCCCGCCGGCTTCCCGCCGGCTTCCCGCTGCCCCTGTGAATCCTCCACGGCGGCGCTGCAAGCAGCGCGGCCATGGGGATTCCGACCCCCTTCCCGCCAGCCTGGTTCTGGCGGTTTTCACCGCCAGAACCTGGCTGGTGGAAACGGGTGTCGTGGGGCCCCTGGGGGCCCCTGCAGTGCCCATGCCACTGGCATGGGCACTGCAGGGGCCCCCTAACAGGGCCCCACATTGATTTTCAGTGTCTGCTTGGCAGACACTGAAAATCGCGACGGGTGCAACTGCCCCCTTCGCACACCAGCAACTCCACCGGCTCCATTCGGAGCCGGCTTCCTTGTTGCTGGTGCTTTCCCGCTGGGCAGGCGGGCAGCCTTTTGGCAGTCGCCCGCCAGCCCAGCGGGAAAGACAGAATGACCGCCGCGGTCTTTTGACCGCGGTACGGTCTTCTGACGGTTCCCGCCAGGCGGGCGGCGACTGCCACCCGCCAAAGTAGGAATGGCCGCCTAAGATGGTTGCGGAAAACAACCCTGAAAAGTCTAATACTAGCACATTCTTAGATAATTTCAAAAAGGAAATTGATGCATTTGCAGGAACAACTGCAGCAATATCACACAAGGTTTGTGTTTGTTGCAGGCGAACTCACTACAAATCACAAGTCACAAAATTTATATTTGTGAAAAAACTGAAGAAAGCAATTTAGTACAGAGGTTTAAACTTGCTCTTCATTTGATTGCTGAAGATAGAATTGACTTGTGCATAAGCCAGATTGTCTGTAAATATTATATTGACAAACTGGATGAAAACACTATCCCTGCTAGAGAAATTAACACATATTAAGTTTTTCCAGTTCCTCCTTGTAGGAGGCTGGACTGGCTTGTAGTGAGTACCAAGGGGTACTTGCACCTTGCACCAGGCCCAGTTATCCTTTATTAGTGTATAGGGTGTCTAGCAGCTTAGGCTGATAGATAATGGTAGCTTAGCAGAGCAGCTTAGGCTGAACTAGGAGACGTGTGAAGCTACTACAGTACCACTTAGTGTCATATGCACAATATCATAAGAAAACACAATACACAGTTATACTAAAAATAAAGGTACTTTATTTTTATGACAATATGCCAAAGTATCTTAGAGTGTACCCTCAGTGAGAGGATAGGAAATATACACAAGATATATATACACAATAGCAAAAATATGCAGTATAGTCTTAGAAAACAGTGCAAACAATGTATAGTTACAATAGGATGCAATGGGGAAACATAGGGATAGGGGCAACACAAACCATATACTCCAAAAGTGGAATGCGAACCACGAATGGACCCCAAACCTATGTGACCTTGTAGAGGGTCGCTAGGACTATTAGAAAATAGTGAGAGTTAGAAAAATAACCCTCCCCAAGACCCTGAAAAGTGAGTGCAAAGTGCACTAAAGTTCCCCTAAGGACAAAGAAGTCGTGTTAGAGGAATAATGCAGGAAAGACACAAACCAACAATGCAACAACTGTGGATTTCCAATCTAGGGTACCTGTGGAACAAGGGGACCAAGTCCAAAAGTCACAAGCAAGTCAGAGATGGGCAAATGCCCAGGAAATGCCAGCTGCGGGTGCAAAGAAGCTTCTATTGGCCAGAAGAAGCTGAGGTTTCTGCAGGAACGAAAAGGGCTAGAGACTTCCCCTTTGGTGGACGGATCCCTCTCGCCGTGGAGAGTCTTGCAGAAGTATTTTCCCGCCGAAAGAACGCCAACAAGCCTTGCTAGCTGCAAATCCTGTGGTTAATGTTTTTGGACGCTGCTGAGGCCCAGGAGGGATCAGGAGGTCGCAAATTGGACCAGCAGAGAGAGGGGACGTCGAGCAAGACCTCTCTGAAGCCGGTAGCACCCGGAGAAGTGCCAGGAACAGGCACTACAAGGATGCGTGAAACGGTGCTCGCCGAAGTTGCACAAAGGAGTCCCACGTCGCCGGAGACCAACTTAGAAAGTCGTGCAATGCAGGTTAGAGTGCCGTGGACCCAGGATTGTCTGTGCACAAAGGATTTCCGCCGGAAGTGCACAGGGGCCGGAGTAGCTGCAAAAGTCGCGATTCCCAGCAATGCAGCCCAGCGAGGTGAGGCAAGGACTTACCTCCACCAAACTTGGACTGAAGAGTCACTGGACTGTGGGGGTCACTTGGACAGAGTCGCTGGATTCGAGGGACCTCGCTCGTCGTGCTGAGAGGAGACCCAAGGGACCGGTAATGCAGCTTTTTGGTGCCTGCGGTTGCAGGGGGAAGATTCTGTCGACCCACGGGAGATTTCTTCGGAGCTTCTGGTGCAGAGAGGAGGCAGACTACCCCCACAGCATGCACAAGCAGGAAAACAGTCGAGAAGGCGGCAGGATCAGCGTTACAGAGTTGCAGTAGTCGTCTTTGCTACTATGTTGCAGGTTTGCAGGCTTCCAGCGCGGTCAGCAGTCGATTCCTTATCAGAAGGTGAAGAGAGAGATGCAGAGGAACTCGGATGAGCTCTTGCATTCGTTATCTAAAGTTTCCCCAGAGACAGAGACCCTAAATAGCCAGAAAAGAGGGTTTGGCTACCTAGGAGAGAGGATAGGCTAGCAACACCTGAAGGAGCCTGTCACAAGGTGTCTCTGACGTCACCTGGTGGCACTGGCCACTCAGAGCAGTCCAGTGTGCCAGCAGCACCTCTGTTTCCAAGATGGCAGAGGTCTGGAGCACACTGGAGGAGCTCTGGACACCTCCCAGGGGAGGTGCAGGTCAGGGGAGTGGTCACTCCCCTTTCCTTTGTCCAGTTTCGCGCCAGAGCAGGGCTAAGGGGTCCCCTGAACCGGTGTAGACTGGCTTATGCAGAATTGGGCACATCTGTGCCCAACAAAGCATTTCCAGAGGCTGGGGGAGGCTACTCCTCCCCTGCCTTCACACCATTTTCCAAAGGGAGAGGGTGTCACACCCTCTCTCAGAGGAAGTTCTTTGTTCTGCCATCCTGGGCCAGGCCTGGCTGGACCCCAGGAGGGCAGCTGCCTGTCTGAGGGGTTGGCAGCAGCAGCAGCTGCAGTGAAACCCCAGGAAGGGCAGTTTGGCAGTACCAGGGTCTGTGCTACAGACCACTGGGATCATGGGATTGTGCCAACCATGCCAGGATGGCATAGAGGGGGCAATTCCATGATCATAGACATGTTACATGGCCATATTCGGAGTTACCATTGTGAAGCTACATATAGGTAGTGACCTATATGTAGTGCACGCGTGTAATGGTGTCCCCGCACTCATAAAGTTCAGGGAATTGGCTCTGAACAATGTGGGGGCACCTTGGCTAGTGCCAGGGTGCCCTCACACTAAGTAACTTTGCACCTAACCTTTACCAGGTAAAGGTTAGACATATAGGTGACTTTTAAGTTACTTAAGTGCAGTGTAAAATGGCTGTGAAATAACGTGGACGTTATTTCACTCAGGCTGCAGTGGCAGGCCTGTGTAAGAATTGTCAGAGCTCCCTATGGGTGGCAAAAGAAATGCTGCAGCCCATAGGGATCTCCTGGAACCCCAATACCCTGGGAACTTCAGTACCATATACTAGGGAATTATAAGGGTGTTCCAGTAAGCCAATGTAAATTGGTAAAATTGGTCACTAGCCTGTTAGTGACAATTTGAAATAAATGAGAGAGCATAACCACTGAGGTTCTGGTTAGCAGAGCCTCAGTGAGACAGTTAGGCACCACACAGGGAACACATACATATAGGCCACAAACTTATGAGCACTGGGGTCCTGATTAGCAGGGTCCCAGTGACACATAACAAACATACTGAAAACATAGGGTTTTCACTATGAGCACTGGGCCCTGGCTAGCAGGATCCCAGTGAGACAGTGAAAACACCCTGACATACACTCACAAACAGGCCAAAAGTGGGGGTAACAAGGCTAAAAAGAGGCTACTTTCTCACACTCCTCATCTTCAAAACCTGGCCGTGTATGAGGCTATTGTTATAGAACCAGGACACCCCTTCCAATCCATTTTTAGAATGGAAACTAAAAATAAGAAATTACCTCCTTCTGAGGTACTAAAATGTGTGTAAAGGTAAAGTTGTGTATATGAAGGATAATTTTGAAGCTAAAGAGATAGCTTGAGAAGAACTAGAACCATGAGTGGTTATAGTAAGTAGAGTACCTACCAGAGAGAGAAAATAATTTGACAGGAACTTGTCAGCACTGATAGGGTTAAGAGATCTTTACAATACCTTAAAATAGAAAACATATTTTACAAAGATATTGGTATAGAGAAATATGTTACATGTCTTAGAACAGACAGTTCCACATAAGCCCCTTCTGTTCTGTGTGAAAAGGCTGATTTAGGTGAAGCAGAAGAAATATATGAACATTACAACATTCACCCTCTGCATTCCAGAATCATGATGGGTGATGCTTTAGAATTATACCAAGTGAAGCAAGCAAAAGTTGAAAACAGTAACTGTGTGAGAAAAGAACTTAGAAGCACAGTGTTTTACCATGCTGATTCCTACAAAAGAAGGAGATCGTCATGGTGAATGTCCACTACAGATTCATGCATTAGAATATAGATGCAGTAGATTGTATTCTGAAGATCCCCTTCATACCATACATGTTCCACCTTTTGTTTGAGAGTGAGCTATCAGTACTATCAAATACTGTGGGCAATGGTATGAGAACAGGCACACAGTTTAATGACATCACTGCAAGAGGTATTGTGGAAAAGGTACATGGTAAAGATGAGGCACTAGAAAGTAATTTGATAAATGTTATGGCTTGCCAACGTGGTACCAATTAATATTGGTTCCATTGCCATGGTGAGCTGAAGTGCATGTTATGCAATCTATGTGCATCTACCTGGTTTGTTACTTTGAGCTGTGCAGAGTCTGCTTGAGATAATCTTCAGGACTTTCTTGTGCAGAAAATACAAATATTTAGATTTGAAGCCGTGATTAACTTTATCAGCAAAAACAAACACCACTAGGTTAGGTTGTGGACTTCTCTGGACAAAGTAATATCAAGCTAGATGTGCACCACATATACATATGTTATTGTGGGTGAAAGATGCACCAAAGTTTGGCCAGTATACTGATGACTCAGTGTTGTCATTCATTGAGCACTGTGTAACTTGTGACATTCCAGAAGAGTCTCATAACAGAACTTTTAGGCAACAAGTCATGGAATTCCAGTCCCATAGATGTGACAAATATTGTTGACTGAAATACAGAGCAAAAGGTAAACACTACACTTAGGGGGTCATTCTGACCCCGGCGGTCAAGGACCGCCGGGGCCGGGGTCGGCGGTAGCACCGCCAACAGGCTGGCGGTGCTCCGCCGGGCATTCTGACCGCGGCGGTACAGCCGCGGCCAGAAACGGAAAGTCGGCGGTGTACCGCCGACTTTCCGCTGCCTGCTGCGCCGCCATGGGGATTCTGACCCCCTCACCGCCATCCTGTTCCTGGCGGTTCCGCCCGCCAGGAACAGGATGGCGGTGAGGGGTGTCGTGGGCCCCAGGGGGCCCCTGCAGTGCCCATGGCATGGGCACTGCAGGGGCCCCCGTAAGAGGGCCCCACTTTGAATTTCAGTGTCTGCTCAGCAGACACTGAAATTTGCGACGGGTGCTACTGCACCCGTCGCACATCCTCCACTCCGCCGGCTCCATACGGAGCCGGCATCCTCATGGAGGGGTGTTTCCCACTGGGCTGGCGGGCGACCGCCAGCCCAGTGGGAAACACAGAATAACCGCGGCGGTCTTTTGACCGCGCAGCGGTATTCTGGCGGTTCCCTCCAGGCGGGCGGCTCCCGACGCCCGCCGGGGTCAGAATGACCCCCTTAGTGTCATCTTGGATTTCCTAGGCCTGTAATCTTTAAAGGAAGAGTAAACAGTTTTATTTTTGTAGTCAGGCACACTGTTACTGGAAATTACCGAAAAATACATATAACTTGAAAGGAAGTATGGCTTCAAAACATATTAATGATTACAATGCAGTAACTCGGTCTATGTGGAATGCCAACATGGATATTTACTCTGTAGCAGACATTTCTATTGCTGTAGCTCAATATGTCACTTTATATATAACAAAGTCCGAAAATACAGAGATGAAGGATGTATGTGAAGAGACAGCAGCAGAGGACTATTTTACTAAAAAGCGTTACAGTTTCAGTTTAAAAATGCTCTCACAGAGAGAAATTGGATCATATGAAGTTTGTGACAAACTCAGTTCTTGGAGCTTATACAGGAAGTCCAAAGCAATAATTTGTAGTACTTTAGGTCTGGCATCAACACAAAAATGTGTGTTGAGACCATTTCCTGAAATTTAGGCCCATATTTATACTTTTTTAGCGCCGCATTTGCGTCGCTTTTTGACGCACAATCGGCGCAAACTTGCAAAATACGATTGTTTTTTGTAAGTTTGCGCCGTTTTTGCGTCAAAAAGCGGCGCAAATGCGGCGCTAAAAAAGTATAAAAACGGGCCTTAGTATCCTGCTCAGTTTGATCCAGAAAGACCAGAGCAGTACTATTCATACAGAAATAACATAGATGAAAACATTGAGCAAAGAAAGTTTGGAGCAACTGGCTGTAACAGATGTTTAGTAAATCATGGAAATCCAACTCTCGTTAATCATTTAAGTTGATCTGTCAGACAGGTGAAAAAAGAGAATTATTTTACTTAGCTCTCTTGCACTTACAACTTTTTAAACCTTGGCATTCAGAAAGTGAACTCCTGGTGACTAAGACTGTTATGAGGATTCTTTCAATGCAGTCAAAGCTAACATTCAATTTGAAGTGTTTCCCATTATCAGAAAATGTTACATGGTGAATACAACAGCACAAATCAATTGCTATAGAAGTTACAAAGAATAGCTCACAAGGCAGACAGAGCTCAGGGCCTAATAGTCAAGATCCCCTTAGCCAGCCAAACTTTGAAAATGAGGTGTACATAGCTATGAATAAAGAAGAAAATGCTATGGGTCAAGTGGTTCTGGAGGGGGCTCCATGTCCATTTCTCTGTGCTGGGGAATGCAAGGCCACAGTCTCTCAGGTGGGTGACTTTCCCACTGGTTCTGGAGGGAGCTCCATGCCCATTTCTCTGTGCTGGGGAGTGCAAGGCCACAGTCTCTGGAGTGGATGACTTTCCCACTGGTTCTGGAGGGGGCTCCATGCCCATTTCTCTGTGCTGGGGAGTGGAAGACCACAGTTTTGCAGGTGGCTGACTTTCCCACTGGTTCTGGAGGGAGCTCCATGCCCATTTCTCTGTGCTGGGGAGTACAAGGCCACAGTCTCTGGAGTGGATGACTTTCCCACTGGTTCTGGAGGGGGCTCCATGCCCATTTCTCTGTGCTGGGGAGTGGAAGACCACAGTTTCGCAGGTGGGTGACTTTCCCACTGGTTCTGGAGGGGGCTCCATGCCCATTACTCTGTGCTGGGGAGTGCAAGGCCACAGTCTCTGCAGTGGGTGACTTTCCCACTGGTTCTGGATGGGGCTCCATGTACATTTCTCTGTGCTGAGGAGTGCAAGGCCACAGTCTGTCAGGTGGGTGACTTTCCCACTGGTTCTGGAGGGGGCTCCATGCCCATTACTCTGTGCTGAGGAGTGCAAGGCCACAGTCTGTCAGGTGGGTGACTTTCCCACTGGTTCTGGAGGGGGCTCCATGCCCATTTCTCTGTGCTGGGGAATTCAAGGCCACAGTCTCTCAGGTGGCTGACTTTCCCACCGGTTCTGGAGGGAGCTCCATGCCCATTTCTCTGTGCTGGGGAGTGCAAGGCAACAGCCTCTGCAGTGGGTGACTTTCTCACTGGTTCTGGCGGGGCTCCATGTCCATTTCTCTGTGCTGGGGAGTGCAAGGCCACAGTCTCTCAGGTGGGTGACTTTCCCACTGGTTCTGGAGGGGGCTCCTTGCCCATTACTCTGTGCTGGGGAGTGCAAGGCCATAGTCTCAGGTGGGTGACTTTCTCACTGGTTCTGGAGGGGGCTCCATGCCCATTTCTCTGTGCTAGAGAATGCAAGGCTACAGTCTCTCAGGTGGCTGACTTTCCCTCTGGTTCTGGAGAGAGCTCCATGCCCATTTCTCTGTGCTGGGGAGTGCAAGGCCACAGTCTCTGCAGTGGTTGACTTTCCCACTGGTTCTGGAGGGGGCTCCATGTCCATTTCTCTGTGCTGGGGAGTGCAAGGCCATAGTCTCAGGTGGGTGACTTTCTCACTGGTTCTGGAGGGGGCTCCATGTCCATTTCTCTGTGCTGGGGAATGCAAGGCCACAGTCTCTCAGGTAGATGACTTTCCCACTGGTTCTGGAGGGAGCTCCATGCCCATTACTCTGAGCCGGGGAGTGCAAGGCCATAGTCTCAGGTGGGTAACTTTCTCACTGGTTCTGGAGGGGGCTCCATGCCCATTTCTCTGTGCTGGGAAATGCAAGGCCACAGTGTCTCAGGTTGCAGACTTTCCCACTGGTTCTGGAGGGAGCCCCCTCCATTTCTCTGTGCTGGGGAGTTCAAGGCCACAGTCTCTGCAGTGGGTGACTTTCTCACTGGTTCTGGAGGGGGTTCAATGTCCATTTCCTGTGCTGAGGAGTGCAAGGTTACAGTCTCTGGAGTGGATGACTTTCCCACTGATTCTGGAGGGGGCTCCATGTCCATTTCTCTGTGCTGGGGAGTGCACTGCCACAGTTTCTCAGGTGGGTGACTTTTCCACTGGTTCTGGTGGGGGCTCCATGCCCAGTTCTCTGTGCTGGGGAGTGCAAGGCCACAGTCTCTGCAGTGAGTGACTTTCCCACTGGTTCTGGAGGGGGCTCCATGTCCATTTCTCTGTGCCGGGGGTGCAAGGCCACAGTCTCTCAGGTGGGTGACTTTCCCACTGGTTCTGGAGGGAGCTCCATGCCCATTACTCTGTGCTGGGGAGTGCAAGGCCATAGTCTCAGGTGGGTGACTTTCTCACTGGTTCTGGAGGGGGCTCCATGCCCATTTCTCTGTGCTGGGGAATGCAAGGCCACAGTCTCTCAGGTGGCTGACTTTTCCACTGGTTCTGGAGGGAGCTCAAATGCCCCGGTCACACAGGCCATGGTAGGTTCCAGGCACAGGTCACAGCAGCACACGTAGTGTAGGTGTTCTCCTCTTGAAGGTCAGGAAACAAGTGAGGAATCAGATAGAAAATGGCAGTCATGTCCGCAGCGGTGTACAGCGTCACTGCTGGCGCTGATCCCCATTGACCACTGTACTCCATAGAGCCCCATATTTTCCAATGAGGAATTGCACGGCGGTGCAAGACTGTCTTCCGCTACGACGCCCAACATCAGGAGTTACCTCACTTCCACCTATCCCTTCATACAGGACAGGCGGTCGCCGTTTCATGGTGGCGGACAACCATCATATCAACCTTACCTGCGTCACAGCCTAGGTTAGCACATACCTCGCCATTCCCACTCCCCCAACACATAAATGCACTATGTACACTGAGGTTGTGATTCCATTGTTTAAACTGTGACAGCCTACCCACTCTTGTGTCCCTTAGATACCTACCACTGTGGATGAATAGGAAGAGGAGACAAACCCCCGTGTACAGACCCCTTGTTGACTTGGCTACACTGGAGGACATGCACATTATACTCACCTATAGACTGGACAGGGCCACAATCACAGAGCTGTGTGCCCAATTGGAGCCTGACCTGATATCTGCTACGTGTCATCCCGCTGGGATCCCCCCTCTTATGCAAGTTCTATCAGTTCTCCATTTCCTGGCAACTGGTTCTTTCCAAGTGACAGTGGGCTTGGCAGCAGGAATACCACAGCCAATGTTCTCAATCGTGCTGGCAAGAGTTTTGTCTGCCCTGGGGAAACACATGTGCAGCTACATAGCTTTCCCCCAGGTGGACGATCTGGACACTGTGAAGGCCAGATTCTATGCAATGGGACATATCCCCAAAATTATTGGGGTGACTGACTGGACACATATTGCGTTAGTCCCCCCACCAGAGTGAACAGGTGTTCAGGAATCGTAAGAGTTTCCACTCACTGAATGGGCAAATGGTTTGCCTGGTGGACCAGTACATTTCCCACGTCACTGCTAAGTAGCCTGGGTCGGTGCATGACTCCTTTGTCCTGAGGAATAGCAGCATCCCAAATGTGATGGCCCAACTACAGAGTCACAGGGTGTGGCTATTAGGTGAGCATTGGTCCCCACCCACTGTATGTTAGAGTATGCTTTCAGGTGTCATTCCCATAGCACTGTGTGAGGCTAAGTGTTGTCCCTCAATACTTGCAGGTGACTCTGGCTACCCAAATCTATCATGGCTGCTGACCCCTGTGAGGAATGGCAGGATAGGGGCTGAGGAATGTTATAATGAGGCACATGGGCAAACCAGAAGGATCATCAAGAGGGCCTTCGGTCTCTTGAAGGCCATGTTCAGGTGCCTCCATCTGACAGGTGGATCCCTGTGCTACTTGCCCAGGAAGGTCTACCAAATAGTAGTGGCATGCTGCATGTTGCACACCTTGGCCCTCAGATGACATGTACCTTTTCTGCAGGAGGAAGAGACTGGAGATGCCCCTGTGGGAGCAGTGAACTCTGAGAACAGTGAGGATGAGGAGGCAGAGGATGAGGATGATGAAAACAGAACATCAGTTATACGTCAATACTTCCAATGACACACAGTTGAGACAATGCAATTGACCATTCCCCTGACTATTTATGTTTTCTGTGTGGCTGTAGAAAATGGCATTAACTTCCATTGCATCTCAACTTACTGTCACCTATGACTTGTCATTTTACAGATGTTGGTGAGATAACAACTGTGCACTGATGTGATGACTACAGACAGCTACAGGTCATTATTTCTATGCTCTCACAGTGTTCAGATCATTTGAACTAGATGTGACTGTTTCCATAAATGCAAATTTTCAACACATAAAATACTAGTAGTCAAGTTGTGTTCAAGAGTGTTTATTGTAGTGCTATGAAATTGAGGGAAAGGTGCGATGGAATGGGGTGATGGTGGAGGAAAGTCCAGGGTATTGTTCCAGTCTGTTTGTAGCTGAGGTCCAGTGTCCAAGGGGCCATAGGAAGGGGAGCAAAGGCAGTTCAAAGTGGACATGGTGACAGGGTGGGTCACAAGTGGGACAATCAGAAGAGCCTCATTTTCTGGTGGTGGTGTTGGCATGTGTCTCTTGCCTCTGTCTGGATCACAGAGAACGTTTGCAGGGTGGTTCACCTTCTGCAGGGGGAGGGGTGCTGGTGGCCTTTGGGTCCTGTGGCGGGGCCTCCTGCCCACTAGCTACAGCGGACGTGGAGGGCTGGTCAATGGACTGGCTAGTGGTAGGGGCCCGCTGGTGTGCTGTTGCTTTCCTCATGATGTTGGCCATGTGTGCAAGCACCCCTGCTATGGAGATCAAGGTGGTGTTGATGGCCTGCAAGTCCTCCCTGATCCCCTGATACTGTTCCTCCTGCAGCCGCCTGTTCTCCTGCACGTTGTCAAGGATCTGGCCCGTTGTGTCCTGGGAATGTTGGTAGGCTCCCCCTGTCGCACAGCAGTCCTTCCAGCTTCCCTGTTGTCCTGTGCCTCTGTCCCCTGATCTGTGTGCCCACTGCCACTGACCCTCGGTCCCTGATCGCCCTGTGTTTGTGGGGTGGCCTGGGGTCCCTGTAGTGGTGGACACACTGCTGATTGACGTGTCCCAGGGACAGAGGTATGGGCCCGCTGGGTGGGTACTGTGCTGGTGTTTCCTGAGGGGGAGGCTCTGTGGCGTATGGGACTGTGCCTGGGTTACCAACTGTCCAGAGATCCCTGATGGGCCAGGTTGGTCATCCAGATCAAGGAGTCCAGAGCTGCTGTCATCACTGTGGGCCTCTTCTGGGGGTACACTGGATGTTGCTGGCATCTCCTCTCCGGTGACATTGGGTGGGGGACCTGTGGGGATGTAAATGCAGTGTTATTGTTTCTCTGTGTGTCATCTTGTACATGGGTGTGTTGCCCTGTATGGTTGTTATTGCCCTGGCTGCTTTGCCTTGTGTGAGTAGTGATTTTGTGGACTAGGTGATTCTCTATATTGTGCATGCTTTCGTGATGGGTGTCCATGCAGGTCTGTGAGGGGTGTCCATGCATTGGTGTTACATGCAGGGCTTGGTATTGGGATGAGTGGGTTGTGATGGTGGGTATGTGGGAGGTGGTGAAGTGATGGGAGTGAGGGTAAGGGTGGGGGTTTGTGATGGCATGCAGGTAGGTGGGGTGATAGTAATAGAGATTTGACTTGCCAGAGTCCATTCCTCCTCCTACTCTTGCCAGGCCCTCAGGATGCATGATTGCCAAGACTTGCTCCTCTCACATTGTTAGTTGTGGGGATGGAGGTGGTGGTCCACCACCAGTCTTCTGTACAGCTATTTGTTGTTTTGCTGATGTGGAATGCACCTTCCCCAGTAGGTCGTTCCACCTCTTCCTGATGTCAACCCTTGTTTGGGGTGCTGTCCCACGGTGTTGACCCTGTCCAAGATTCTCCGCCATAGCTCCATCTTCCTAGCAATGGACGTCTGCTGCACCTGTGATCCGAATAGCTGTGGCTCTACCCGGATGATTTCCTCCACCATGACCCTTAACTCCTCCTCAGAGAACCTGGGGTGTTGTTGCGGTGCATTGGGTGTATTGTGAGTGGTGAGTGTGAGGGTGTGTGGGGTGCTGTGTTGGGGTGTGTGATGTAGGGTGCGTAGATGGTGTATAGGTGATGGTGCCGTGTGTCTCTGATCTTGTCTGTGGTCTTGCTATCTCTCTTGTGGCACTTGTTTATATTGGTAAAGGGTTGTGGGTAATGTGGGAGGTGTTTTATAGTGGTGTGGGTGTGGTGTGTGTGTGCATGTGCATCAGGTGTGTGTAGTTTGAATTGTCCAATATGTTGTTGTTTTGTTTGGGTGTGTGTATTTTGAGTGTGGTGGTATGTACCGCCAATGGTTTAGTGCCATTGAATGTCCACCGTGATGATTCGGGGCCATAATGCTGTGGGCGTAGTTCTGTTGGCGTAACGGTGTGGGTTTTGCTACCGCCAGATTATCACTGACCTTTGGTCTGGCGGACTTGTGTGTGTGGCTGTATCATGACAGATTGCTATGTGTGGGACATAATATGGGTGGCAGTAATCTGCTGCGGCGGCGGTGTTATGATGAGGGCCTTAATGTAATATACAATGTTTTTCTTTTTGGAATTAGAAAACCTGGCCTGTTTCACTGCGATCCCATTTAGTGTCACATTTTTACTGTTGCAGGCATACTGGCAGACTGTACAATTTTGACATCTAAAGGTCCCCACTACTAGGGATAATCCTAATAATGATAATATTTGGTGGAACTTTCCTTGAGGTCTTGATGCTTTGACTACATATGGAGCATGAATCAGATAAACCAATCAAGTTCCTCCCGGTCAAAGATTTTACCTACTGACTTAGGTCCTGATTTAGACTTTAGCAGACGGAGTATGCACCGTCGCCATGGCAGAGTACTTTATGCCTACCATGGTGATAGTACTTTGTCCACCAAATTTGGAGATTTCCACTATCCAGTCATGGCGGTTCCTGTAAATGCCCTGAAATTAGACAGATAGCTTCACTAACATGACAGAGGCGTAGGTCAAACTCCCAACATTTTTATATTTTCAAAACAAAATCCCACAGCGGGATTTGTTTAAGATAAAAAAAAAGCAATGACTCCCTCTTTATGGGGCCTTCGGGGGTGTATGGCAGCAGTGGAGATGGATAAGTCTTCTTCATAAACATACTGAAGGTAGACCTGAATCTAAATTAGGCTGGCGGACTTTCACTTTGACAAAGAGCGTCCCCTAAATTTGACTTTCAGTCATTTAAGTCCCAACTCATCAGGGTCCCTTTAAAGGTTTTCAGGACATCAGAGGCAGTACTTAGAGGTCACTGCTCACTCCAGAACAGGCCACAAGCAAGGTTCAGTCCAGGTCTAGTATCTCCTGCTAAGCTGGGCACTCCAGGGAAAACGCCTCTTGCAACTTGGTATGTCTCTGTAGCCACACAGAAGGTCAACCAACTAACCTTGGAGTCCACTTCTCTGTTTAAGATTTAATGGGGAGGCAGGTCCAGTCCTTTAGAGCTCCTCTCGGGTCACTAGCAGCAGATCCAATCTTATTTTGTTCTTCCTTATTTCCCGAAAGTGTTCTGTCCAGGTACCTTGGAGTGTCACATTTATGCTGGGGTGGGTGTAGTGTCTTGGCACTCACTAACTGATGGTGTAATGGTTCCAGGGACAACTAAAACAACTTTTTCAGTAGTTCCTGTTTGCCTTACTGCAAACAGTCCTAAAATGCCAAGTGTCAGGGCATTTTCAAGATGACGAAAGTCTTCGGCCACACTAACTTTAGGTTCTGAGGGTTTTGGGTGTGTAGGGGAGTGCACCATGTCAATTACTAATGTCCTCCCACATCTAAAACTAAAATCTAGCTTAAAACAGCCACAATACACACAGCAAGCCCAGAGATAGATAACTAGTAGGACTAAAACAGAGCCCTTCAGCAACAAGACAGAGTTATTCTACCATCCTGCCCCCTTCAAGTGTGCCAATGTGTAACATGTGGCTCAACAGACCTGTCAGACTGATTTGAAAATGCCCACAGCCCACACCCTGTATATTCCATTGAGCTCAGAGGAGTCATCGCCGCTCATTTAGGTTCTCCTATTTTGTGCTAATGGGAGAAATTTCACTCCACTTTCACACCTCTTTCTGGGCTGAGCACAAACTGGGTGTTGATGGACAGTTAATGCAAATGAGCCTTCTGGAACTTCAGGCAGGAAAAGGGTAACTTTTTAAGTGTTACCTTTCCTGAATAAGAATTCCAATTTTACCACTGAATTGTATTTTTAATAACCATTGTTTAATTATTTTTCTAGCTGGTCCAATTTCTGAGATACAGTATTAGTATTTATCTGGACTCTACTTTTTGGCATGGTAGAGCTAGCATTGCCGCAGTGAAGATAGCTTTCAGGGCCTTGTCACTGTGGGGATATGGTGTTATTATTCTCTGTTTTTCACACTTTTCATTCACCCTGCCTTGTAAGCTACAAGGCCTACATTGAGAGGGCTTAATAGTGTTTAAAAGCTGTACACTTATCCAAAAGGGTTATTTTTACATCTCACACTGTAGGTTTTAAACTGCAGCAGTCAGGCTACAAACGGTAGGTCTGCAGCCATGTTTGCGTTGCCATTGTAGTAGATGGCACAATATGTGCTGCAGTTCATCTTCCAGGCCGTGGGTGCACTTTCTACACCACAGACTAGGGGCTAACGGGCATGTTAAATGTTCCAATCAGTTAAAAGCCAATATACCATGTAGAACAGGGGAGTACAAGCAATCTTCTTCTGCTTAGCACGGTTAAAGTGCACAGAGTTCTAAAGCTAGCAAGAATAGGGTCCAAAAAAAGGCAAAAAGGCACATTTGCTGCAATAACCCTCCCTGCCACCCCGTGGAAGCTTCCATTACAATGTATACTACATTATAAAGGTGAAGAGAAAGCAAAACGATAACAATCAGACAACCAGCACTGAATCTCTGATGGCCAGTCTTTGAGCGTTTACAAGAAGCCCAAACGAGGGTCTGAAACTCTGAGAAGACTCTTAATGTCACACACCTGCAAATTCTGATGAATGCAGGATGTTACCTTTAGGGAAGGCCGAACGTGCAGTGCACATTAACTGCTGAGAACTAGCCAGTGTGCCACATCCATGTATTTTAGGCAGGTGCATACCAATGCCACTACAAATGGCTCCAAGATGTTGTAGTACTTCAACAAATGTCATTGCTGTAGGTGAAATGGGGGGAATAAATGGCAAAAAAAGATTTCGCCTTATAAAACCATGTCACTCTGGGTACATCTGGCAGAGGCAATGCCAATAGATCAGGCATTAAAATGCCAATTTATGCAAATAGCGGTTATGCATGCCTGCGTCCATATGTGACAGCTATTAATGTCAGACTCATTTGCCTTGCACGTGCTTATTTCTTTTCAAGTCAACATTTGTTTCTTTTGATGAATCAGTATGTCATTTGCTGAAACTCAATCTTGCTCTAGCATCTCATAAAGCAACATAGTGACGAACGCTCTGGATTTAAACTGGAGCTGGTTAGAATACCCCTTGAGCACAGAACGTTTACTGGATTCCCTCATGTCTGATTATCACTGTATAACATTGTCAGTTGTCATTAACACTGTGCCAAAATGTAATACTTTGTTAGGTACAAGTTATGTTGCGCTTTTATTACACTGGGCAGTGGTTGGTGGTATACTTAGCACAGCAACGATACAAATAACTCTTTTGTGGTGATGTCATGATTGTCGAAGTAACGTGAGGGAGCGTTGTTCTGTGCTCAGACACACAGAGACAACTTCGCTTCGAGCTGGTGAAGGGCTTGTGTCCTGGCGACATGAAACCAAGGTCCCCTTATTTTAGGATGAGCCACACTTGCTCTGTTAGCCAGGCCAGACTTAGTAACCCAAACAGCCCTATCAAACCAGCCCTGGTCCCTTTATTATCTTGTGCAGATTCCCTTTTTAAATCTATCCAGTGCCCCCCTCTCTCCCCTTTCTCCCTTCGCCCTCTCTGATTTCTTTCTCTCTATCTTCCCCTTCCCTCTCTTTTTCTCTCTAAATACCTGCCTGTGCCTGCTTCAAATGCCATTGGGATGATGTGGAAAGTTACAGAGGTACCAGGAACACCCACCTGATCTAAACAAGCATTAGCAAAGGTACAGGACTGGTGTTGGCCACCAGTCTTTTGGCAATTCTTGTTTTATTTTGTCATGTTTTTTGCAAAATGTTATTATTTGTGACTATGCCGTTCCGTCGTCAATCTAGAAAAAAAAAAATTTGCAACATGAAAATTTTTTTGGGGCACAAAAAAAAGCACACATTACCATAGTAATCTCTGACTGAAGGGGACTACTTTGTATGTGGATGTATTCCTTTGTGAAACAGTGACATGACGTAGCTCGTAGTAAAGTCAGCCAATGGCTGAAATTGGCTGATACATTGCTCATTAATGCATTCCAGAGAAGGTGGAAGAAAAATGTGAATGACACCAACCTATGGAGTAACTATGTTATGCACATCATTTTAGTAAAACCAAAAGGCCTTGCTTAACACAGACCTAAAATAATCAGCCTGGCATTGACTGCAAGTCTCTTGCCTAAGAAAGAAAGAAAAAGAAAGAGAGAAAAAGAAAGTAAGAAAGAAAGAAGTAAAAATGAAAGAAAGAAGGAAGGGAAAAAAGAAAGAAAGAGTGAATTAGAGGACTACTTAATAGAGAACAGTTTCAAATAGACAAAATCTTATCTGGTTATAATAGCAGCAGTCAGAAGAGCAAAACACTCCAAACAGAATTTACAACAGCATTGGCAGGAGACGGGATCGGCATCAGGAGTGCTGCTATCACATCAGCCTTTAAACAGAAAGGCAAAACTAAAGTAATTATAAGGTAAAAGCAAAAATACTGGCACTAAAGGGAACTAGTTTGAGTGTGAATGTGTTCCTTGTGAAAGAGCAAAATGCAGTCACTCTAAATGATGTTAACCAATGGCTTGAGTAGGCTGACTCACTGCCCCCTGCTATATGCTGTAGAGGGTGGTAGCAAAATGTCAATGAAACAACAACAGATCAGTCCTGCTCAGACACCAATCTTAGGCACTCAAAGTTTCAGAGAAACAAGACCACTGGATATGAACATGTAAGTGAAAGATTTGACAAAATAGCATGACAGCACATTGCTTCACAGCCCAGTGCTCAGTTTGCCCCAATGCATTATGGGAAAAGCATTGCATCATAACAGTGACAGTCTTTAGTTTCTCACCCTTGTTGATGCAGCCAGTGCTTTCTAGCTCTAGATGTGTTTCAAGATAGTTGTCTATCTTCAGTAGAGACCAACACATCATTTTGGGGGAGCTTCCCAGTCACTGGGCGCAGTTGCATCAACCAGAGCTCATCAGCTAATTGACTCAAGGTAGTCTTTTCAAACTAAAACAGGGAGGGAGCACACAGACTCACAATCCAGTACTCAGTTCACCCCAATTCATTATGGTGACTGCAGTGCATGATAACACTTACTTCAGTGACAGTCGTTAGTCTTCTCTTAGTTTTTCATCTTTGAGGGACAAGCTCTTGTTCATGACCGGAGGGTGTGACCTACCCTCTTTTTGTTTGAATATCTCCCTTGAGCTAATTAGCTGACAGGCTCTTGTTGATGCTCCTGCACGCAGTGAGTAGTACAGAGAACTGAGAAGACTTTAGGCACCATTACAGCACCCCTAGAATTATGTGTTGCTCTCTACTGAAGAAGGACAACTATCCTGAGCTACATCTGCAGAAACAATCAGCACTGACTGCACCAACAAGGGTGAAAACTAAAGGCTGTCACTGAAGTAAGTGTTATCATGCACTGCATATCCCACAAGAAAGTTAGTCTTTGTTCAAACATAATTTAGCTAGACATTTCTTCAGGAAAAGCACCTAAACAGAACAACATGATTTGAAACTCCTTAGATTCTCCATGTTCACCTTTAAACAATAGAAGATTGAATATGTGATGGAAATCTCATTGGACATCTGGGGACTGAGTCACAAAGAATTTGCTGTGACTTACTCTCGTAGTATCCCAGGGATACTGCTGAATCCCAGGTTTATGTCAGTAAGTCACACCTGATCTTAGCAAAATACTTGTGAAACATCTGAAAATGGTAAATATACGTTCAAACTGATATTTGTCAGGACTCTGGACTAAGACCAAGTGTTCATTACAAAAGTCACTTGGTGCAAATGTTTGTCTTCTAATAAACAATTTATACATCATTATTTATATATTAATTAGGATAAGCATAAAAATGTATGGTTGTCTGTGATCATGTTGGTATGATCCATGTATCTTTTTTGTTTTTCATCTCTTTAAAATGTAGACAATGGACAAATTTGAGGGTTAAGTGTCATGAAAGTCAAGTCCAACATTTGTTATTATTTAAAATAGGATGGGGTAATTCACAACACGTTTGTGTGGTTGTAAATTACCTACATTTAAAATAAGCCTGCGTGTTCAAGGAAAAAGTGCACACTTCACAAAACCGTGTTACAGCAACCCGTGGTTACTTTGCCAATCGTAAACTGCACATCCGAAATGTATGCAGGCACAAAGTATGAGCGGTCGGTGAGTGTGGATAGAGGAAGAGGTGGACGTGCAAAAGCATCTCACTTTCATAAAGAAAATGTGCTCAATTGGAGACCATGGGCACGTTATGAAATTGAAGTTTGTATCAACAAAGAAGCAATGCAAACAAAGGAATGTTCCAAATCACGAAGCACCAGCAAATGTGTTTCGCTTGTTTGGGGTGGGGAACAAATCCAGTGCAAATCAAAAGAGATTAAGTTTGTCAAATATTTCTAAATTAAAAGTAATGAACAGAGGCGGCTCCTTCAAAATGGCGAAGGAGCGTCGCCTCCCTAGCTATGCCTGGCGATGAAAGATAAAACAATTTTTCTTCATATTTATCTTTCAGCTGCTGGCTCAGCCAGCAACATGTGAACGGGGAGCGGGATTGTACACAGGAAGTCAGAGGAGGAGAGAGTGCACCTAAGTGACCATATGTGTTTTGCCGGCTGTCTAACGCTGGCCAAACACACATGCACACTTAGGTTTCTCCAGCCCGGCTGTGTTAAAAAGCCAGGTTGGAGAAACTGCACAGATCCCAGGGTTGCGTCTGAGTGTCAGTCCAAGCAGCTCAGACCAATCCTGATGCTGCTTTCATGCTAATTTTAGCATGAAAGCAGCAGCAGGATTGTGTCACAGTAAATGCTGGGACACCAGAAGAGGATTGAGGCGAAAGGTGGCGGCGGCGACGACGGGAAGAGGTACGTTTTTTAAAAATTATATTTTATTTCCTCCTACCCCTTCCCTCCCCCGCCCGCCCCTCTCCTTGAGATTTGTGGCGGACACCATTGGGAATGAACTTGTAAAGAGTAAAATGGCAATTAAAACCATTGGTTTATGCCATTGCCTTCTAATAATGAATATCTATACGTGCAGTAAGAAGAGGAAAGGCAATACAAATTAATGGCAGTTAATTCTTTCATAAACATCTAATTGCCTTGATTCGAATGACCCTGATTGTTAGAATTAATAAAACCTGTGGCCTTCAGAAAAGGAGGAAAACCCATTTTCATATAACACGTTAATCACAATCATAGGCACGTATCCATCAACAGCTTGGTAAATGCAAAGTAGAAAAGCTCTTTCTACTCCTTGAGTACGGCATTTGCTTGTTATATAACCATTGCCCTTTGTGACATCTCCTCAAACAGCATCAATTGAAAAGGTAGACAACATTACAGTTAAACAGAAACCTATGTCATTATTCAAATCTAGCACTGCTTCTCTTTATATGCTCAGAGACCCCTATGGTACAGAAAGTCCTCTGCATGGTAAAAGATGTGTACCCCTGCCCTGTCTGGCCAAATGTACTGTTGTCTAGATACTTAATGCTGATTTTTGATGTCATAGGCAAACACAAATCATGAGTGTTCTCCATGACATAGGCCTCTCTCAAGGATTGTGGTCTTGTTGGATCTGGAAGGGCACCCAGAGTGTTACCCTCATAGTGGTGGAAGCCTACCACCTTCATCAAGAGTTAAGCAACACGAGCGAAGTGGTGGCAGTGTGACATGTAGCTGTCAGTAGGAGTGAACAGGTCCTTTTTGCCCTGTGTCACTGGAGTGAGGCCTACAAGTTCACTTACCTTTTTTAAAGTTCCACTGCTGTGTGCTTAACTTACCCTAGGTCTACATCAGTTAGATGTAAATTGCTGCGCAGCACAGGAGTGGGGACTCTGTTTTGGATGTATGTGTCTCTGGGAAGGGTTCAGTACAGGGATAGAGCTGTGCAGTACAGGCATGATTAGTGTGTATTCTGATTTATGAATGCCTGCGAAGAATATGTTACATGAGAGATGTTGTGCTGCACAGTGCATGAGCAATGGAAGCATGTGCTGAGTGTACATGTGCTTGCGAGAAGCACAATACAGGAAGGGTGAAGTGTTGTGTAGTGCATGCATAGTGAGTGCGGGTGCTGGCAGTGTGTGTCTTTGCAAGTAGCACACTACAGAAAGGATACAGTACAGAGCAGTGTGCACAAAGTTATTCTGTGTGCTGGATGTATGTGCTCCTGGGGTGGCACAATAAATGAGGCCACAATACTGGACAGTATGCTGTGCTGCATATGCACACTGAATGCAAGTATGCCTAAAATGGTATGTTACATGGAGGACCCTGTGTTCCATTTGTGAAACCCAGGCCTATCTGATAAAGACATGATGAGTTGAAGAATTCCCCCCAGACAGAATTGTGTATTGCTATATTTCTGTGAGCTGGGTGGGACGCACTGGAGAAAGGGAGAGAGAGACTCTCCCTGCACACTTTAAAAGAGTGCCTTTGATTCAGTGATAGATCACAAGAAAGGGCCCTGAGCACACCTCAAGAAGAAGATGGTGCTGATCAGAGAATCGTAAACAGTAGGGGTGTAACCCCAGCATTAACCTTTTAATTCACATTTTACTGTGACTGACTCCAGGTGTGAACACTAGTCCCTCCCATGTCCTGTGTTGTGGGACTATCAGCTTTAGAGTTGTGCCAGTTGTGACAGACAGCCCCTGAAGAGGAAGAAGAGGGAGAAAAGTGAACACTTCAGAAGAAGCAGAACCCCCAACATAAAACTTTCAAAACCCAGACCCTAAATCACATTTGGTGTCTGGAAATGGACTGTAAGAATCGGCGGCTGCAAACCCAAAATTTGTAATCTGCAAAGCAGCCAAATGGGCTGTTTGAGAAGGGGAAACTCTTCAAGACATTTGTCCACCCAAGGAACCCAAGACGACCTGTCCTGCAGCCTGGAGCACCAGCACCTGCCTTCCTACCAAGACCACAGTGCCCTGTGAGGAAGACGATAGTGTTGGAGGGAGCGTGATCCAATGTGGAGCCCTACCATCAGGAATCCCAGTGCAAGGCGTGAGGATGGGGCTGTGCACTGATCACGTTGCTGCTTGTGTGCAGGAGTGATTCGGCGACCCCCATATGCCAGGAGAGGGTTTCCATGGACTGAGCGATGCAATGAATGCTGTGCTGGGAGCACCAAGACCATACTGTCTCATAGTGGGAATCCCGCATGTCAGAGGGGGCCACAATGGAAGTGACTGCGTCAACAAAGTGTCAAGAGCACCAACCCCAGGTCAATGCCCTACCCCATGTGGGGAAAACTGAACTTACTGAGCCGATGGAAACTGGAAGCATCTCTGATTGCTGTTGAGGCTAGCCGTGCCACTTGGCAGGGAGCCTGCACCTGCCGGGTGTTGCTGCATGTAGCACAAGCATCCCAACTCCTCTGAAAAGGACCCAGCATGCAAGTGCTTTAGGTCGGGGCACCTGCTTAAATGATGAACGCTTCCACGCAGCTGGGGCAGGTAAGACTTGAAACTGTCCTGTCAGGCCCCCAGGGACGCACTGCTCAAGGAACTGCAGCACCATAGACAGTTTTGATTATATCCTAATTAGTCGAATGGGACTCGATTAAGGCCTACTAGCGCACATTCACTGGATGCACCAGAGGAGCCACCAGTGAATGGGTGTTAGACCTGTCAGACTTTGGGTGGTCATATCCCAAATTATTTTGCTTTCCTCCTCCATTTTTGATGATCTTGTTTTTGCTGGCCTTAGTACTCCGTGAACTTTACTACTGCTAACCTGTTCTAAAGTGCATGCTCTTACTCATTAAAACATGGTAACGCTGTCTTATACCCAATTGGCATATTTAATTTCCTTATATGTCACTAGTGGTACTACGTTTATTAAGGGCCTGTAGATTCAATGATACTAGTGGGCCTGCAGCACCAATTGTGCCACCCACTTAAGTATCCCTTTAAAAATATTTCAGGCTTGCCATTGCAGCCAGTGTCTGCTGTTTTAAACTCCCATTTTAACCTGACATCATAAACCTTTTCACAAACCTTACTTTTCAATACACATATGTCACCCAGAGGCCAGGGCGCAGTGCATTTAAAAAGTCAGACATGTACTTTTAAGTTTTGCATGTCTTGATAGTGAAAAGCAAGGCTAGCTTCGCCCACTGGATAACATTGGAGTTGCAGTATTACATGTAATAAGCTGTAATTTCCAAATTGGAACAGGTAACCAGTTCATGTTTGGTGTCTTTGGAATTGTAATGAAAAACCCTCTCTTGGGATAAAGTCAGATCTTTAGTTACAATTTTGAAAATGCCACTTTTAGAAAGTTGGCATTGTCCTGCCTTAGCCATTTAAAACCTGCATACTGTCTCTGGGTCACATGACTGGGTGTACCTGACAATTTGGCTTTGTGCATCCCTCCTAGACAGCCACACACAATAGGGAACTTAGGTGTACCTGGATAGGCAATCACTGTCAGGATGGGAGGGCAGAGTTGAGCAGAGCATTGCTTATACTTGAATAGGCTGTGTTCTGAGTAAGGCACCAAAGATCGAAAGTTGTAAATCGATGCGTTGGAAGTTAATTTCTGTGGTTGTTTCTGATCTGCTGTCACTACTCCCACTGAAGTCGAGTAATCAGATGTTATACCTCTCATGATTCAGTACCACGAGGAGAATGGTTTGCATCAAACTCTCACCACACTACAAGAGGAAATAACTGTATCTTTAAATAATGGTGACAGTATAGAGACCTTTGTAGTAGATATCAACAGTGGTCATTTGGATGCAGTACTACAGGCTATACAGTCACTGAAACAGCCAGATAAAACATTGATAGACAGGTTACTTTGGAACTGATAGAATCCTGTGAGTTGGGGACAGCTCGATCCCTCCTGAGGCAGACAGACCCAATGATCATGCAGAAACAAACCCAGCCAGAGAGATACATTCACCTTGAGAACCTTTAGGAGAGGTCTTACTTCAATCCCCGTGATGCATACCCTGATGGAAGTAGCAAGGAAAAGCAAAGATCTGCCATTGCACAAACTTTAATTGGAGGAGTTAATGTGGTGCCTTCATCTTGTCTTATGGCGTTATTGGGACAGGCATCAAAGTGGCAGCAGCATCAAGGTCTGCTTCCTGTAGGTAGAGGAGGAGAGGTTTCCAACTCAGTTCAGCAGACTTATTAAGTTTGGTCAGAAGTCACATATCGAATGCGCACATTTTTCTCCAGATGGCCAATGCCTAGTAACTGGCCCTGCAGATGGATTCGTTGAAGTATGGAATTTCACAATTGGAAAAATCAGGAAGGATCTGAAGTAACAAGCCCAAGACAACTTCAAGATGATAGATGATGCTGTGTTTTCTCTGTGTTTCAGCAGTGACACAGAAATGTTAGCAACCGGAGCTCAAGATGCAAAGAGAAAGGTATGGAAGATTCAAAGTGGCCAGTACTTATGCAGATTTTAATGTGCACTCTAAAAAGGTGTTACCTGCCTCAGTTTCTCCAAAGACAGTAGTCAGATTCTCAGTGCTTCCTTTTACCAAACTGTAGGAGTCTGGCTCTCTATATAGTGTACAAACATTATGTGCAACGTGCACAGAGTCTGAGCAACCCCACCTTGGTTTACAGAGGTAAACACTAGACCACCGAATGCTCTAATTTTTGTGGTAGCTTGGTCGATCGGTTAGGCCAATCTTGGAGAAGTGCTAAGCATTTGTTGCACTCACAGTATCAATAAATGTAGATACACACTCCAAAGAATAATTCTAGACCAATTTACAAATATAATTCAGATTTTTATAAAAGTTTTAAGACCAAGATCATCAAAATTGGGTAAGTACTTTTTGAGTTGTAATATTTCAACGTTTCGCAAAATAGTCTTTTTGTGTGTAATTACGCATCACAGGAATCAATGGGAGAAAACTTTAAAAATGCATGTAAAATCAGGCAATGTGTTTACCAATGTCTCCTTCTGATTTTAGGTTGATGTCATTGAGGGGTCCTGTGGACCAGCCGGAGAAGTTTGGGAAGTTCCCAGTTCCAGTGGAAGCAGCTGCTGAAAGTCTTGGAGATGGTGCAGGACAGGCGAAGGGGACCACTTGGAAATCCACTGCACAGGCAGACTTCAAGTTGAGTCCAGTGGCTCCCCTTGGACTGTAGAGGTCACAAGAAGTGGGGGACCCTTAGAGCACAGCTGGTTCTCTGGTGCAGGGGACAGGGAGACCTGGTACAGAGCGGAAAAGTCATCCAGGAGCTGTGCGCAAAGGTGCCTTTGGAACCAGGAGGCAGGTAACTTTGAGGGTAGTTTTGCAGTGCAGCAGGGCCACTCTGGAGGGGGTTTTGTGGGTGTCCTGACGAACCTCGACTGGTGCTTGCTTCTGGTCCTCAGAGAGTCCGGTGTGGACTTTTCTTCTGGGTGTCTGACACTGAGGGTCCAGTACCGCTGGCTAGTGTACGGTTCAGCCACTGGAGGTTGCAGTGCCACCAAACGTGGCACACTTGCAGGGTTTGTCTTCTGAGTCCATCAGGTCAAATTTGGTCCAGCTGCTCTGGCCAGTTCCTTGGTCAGCAGCCAGTCAGTAAACTGGACTTCACTGGTTTCTGCTTCTTGCTTGCAGGGTGTGATGCCTTCACTCTAGAGGAAGGTCATTGGCAATTTTTAGAAAATTGGAGGTCTTCCAGGGTTTCTTAGAGTCCGTCCGATGTTCAGTGAATCCCTCGGTGGTGATTGTTGAGTTCTGGGTACAGCAGGCAGGGTTTGCCACATTTTTCTTAGTGCAGCAGGACTTCAGTTCTCAAGCCTTGGGTCTTCTTTGTTGTTGGCCTTCTTGTGTCCTTCGAATCTGATCTGCAGGTCTAGGGGTTCCCACTACTGCATTTAGAAGGGTGATTAGGGGAGTACCTAGTAATAGCCAATGGGCCAACTACCTTAGGGTGCTATACCCACTATGTGACCACTTCCTGTGGGCAGAGGTCATATCCCTATCCCTGATTGGCTATTTTCCTACCAATCAAGATGGAGGAAAATGAAACGGAGGGGTCACCTCGCCTGCAACACCTTGAGGGTGGTGCAGATAGGGGGTGGCCACTCCTCCTGACCTTTGGGCATTTTCCTACTGTTGCTCCCACCAAAAATGGGGGTTTGCAATGAGGGCAGCCATCTAGCAGCAGGGCTTGGGGTTGAGTTTCAAGGGCTGCAAGTCCCTTGAAGTTTGCAGGCAGGGCAGTGCACATTCCTGGGGAAGGAGGTGTAACACCTCTGCCCAGGAAGTGCTTTGTTTTCTGGTCGAGGGAGCAAAGACCCTCACCCCAGGGATCTAGAATCTTGTCTGGTGGTGGCAGACTGGATAGGATCAGCCAGCAACCATGAGAGTATTAGTTAGCTTCTGGGGCATCACCTCTAAGGTGGCCCCTGGGTACATTTTGTAATAAATCCAAACCTGGCACCAGTTTGGATTTATTGTTCTGAGTTGTTTGATACCAAACAACCCAGGGTTCAGAGTGGCCATCATGGAGATGTGAAACTCGTACTGACCAGTGTATAGCACATGCATTTATAATGGCTGCTCTGTACACTTACTATGTCCCAGGTTTGGCAAGGACACAGTAGGGGCATATTGCTCATGCACCTATACCCACACATTCATTTTAGTGCAAGCTGCCTTAGGGCTGAAAGGCTTGCCAGAGGAGTGGCCTACCTATATTGCATTCAGGGTGTAGTGGACAGGTCACACAAGCTGTGGGCCATGTCATGTTTTCATTTTAGGATTGCACCAGGTCACTCAGCCTGCCATGGCAGTGCTGGGTGCACTTGAATGTATGGTCCCTGTGGGTGGCACAATCCGTGCAGCTGCCCTCAGGGGCCTATGCTTAGTACCCCATGCCCTAGGCACCTACGTACCATTTACTAGGGCCGTATATAGGCAGCTAAAGGTGTTGCTAATTGTGCAACAGTTTTGAGAGAGAGATCTGGTCCAGGAATCCTGTTTAGCAAGGGCTCAGGGCACTACAATTTTAAAACCTCATCAAATTCCAGGCAAAAAGTGGGATGCTAACCATGTCAAAAGAATCACTTTCTCACACAATCTATAAGGATCCATGGCTTGAAATCTGGCAATCCTTTATAGGAATTCTGAGGTCACTCATCATTTGTCAATAAAGCAAGATTCATGCAGGATGGGCATTATATCATCAGTGCATCCTCTGATGATACAGTAAAGATTTGGAACATGAAGACAACTGAATACGCCAACACCTTCAAATCCCTGGAAAGTACTACAGGGACAGACATCACAGTTAACAATGTAGTGCTGTTGCAAAAAAATCCAGAGCACTTTGTTGTGTGTAACAGGTCAAACACTGTGGTTATCATGAACATGCAGGGACAGATTGTGAGGAGCTTCAGCTTTGGTAAGAGGGAAGGTGGTGATTTTGTGTGCTGCACCCTGTTGCCATGTGGAGAATGGATCTACTGTGTAGGTGAAGACTTTGTGTTGTACTGCTTCAGTACAGTCACTGGCAAGCTGGAACTAACTTTGATGGTTCATGAAAATGATTTCATTTGCATTGTATATCACCCACATCAAAATCTGATAGATACATATAGCGAAGACAGACTTTTGAAGCTTTGGAAACCATAAATAGCCTGCATTCTCTTTGGAAGGGGAGGAAAACCCAATTTGTGTTGGTGCTTGGTCATGATTTTTCAACAATATGTGGCAGCTCCACGGTCCAGTATTGACAAACTATGTGTAATATATATTTTTTTATTCTCTCTTGGATGAACCTTGATTACTTAGTGTTTCTTAGAGAAAGAAAAGCAGGTGGTTCAAAACAAATGAAGATTGAGTGGTGTGTGCTTTTGGATGATTACTTTTGATTACGATAACATCATTCTAAAAGCATAATTCTAACCCACGGCCCTAAACCCCACACTGATTTTCAGTTTGGCTTAGATTCTGACACAGATCTCTTGTTTTCCGCTACATCGGCTTCATTCCAAGTTGATGTACATGCATAGAACTCCAATGCTACTTTTCTTGAAAAAGGGTGGTTAGTTCCAGGTCAGATGGTGAGCAAAACAATTGCACAAAAGCAGTGAGGTACACTTAAACACTTGCCATCTCAATATATTTTGCACTGACCATTGTAACATTTCAGTAGTTCTCATTTAACCAGTAAAAGGTTGAAGGTACATCTCCCAGGGTTAAGAGATGGGTTTGAGAACTTTTAACCATAATCTCCTTCATGTTACAGTATTGACTATTACATAATTACTAGTTGGAGGCTTCAGAGCTTTCTTACCTTTGTTTTCATTGGCTCCATAAATGTGAAATTACTCAACTCTTAAGCTCTTGCCTAATATATTTCCAATATGTTGAGAACATGTTTCTATAAATCTTTTAAAAAATGAATTGGCTGTGTCTTGCTCCCACCCAAAGGGCTGTATAGCTCCATAGTTAGTCTGAAGCCAAGGCAGGGAAGGTTGGAAACCTGTGGACTTCAAATGGAAACCTCGTGAAGCTTCTCCCACTTCAGAAGAAGAACAAGATATACATATTCACCAACTCTTCAGTACACTTCTGGACGTGTGGAGACTCTTCCAGGAAGAAACATTGCTGGGCTGCTGAAGGGACTGCCATTCTCCTGGACTGCTGACATGCTGATTACTGCCTTACTGAACTGCTGCCTTGCTGGATTGCTCCCCTGCTGTCCTCCTGCCTGTGTCAGAGGGATTTATACCTGCACCTGAACACAGGACTCCAGAGTGACTCTAAGGGCTAGTCTGCTGGCCTCCTATATGGAACCACAGGGACATAATAGGCTCCCAACCACCTGAACCACCACCCAGATCCAGCTGAAGCAAGCCCCTAGCCCCCATGTGGTGCCTCTCAGGTCCTGGAGTGAATGTGAATGGGCCAGTTAGTGCCAGTTAGTGCCAACACCTTGTCACTAGCACAGCCTGCCAATGCAGTTCCATCAGCCCGACCCTTCGTGGCATTGACCTATCGGAGGGAGCATCATCCCGAAGCACCGGCCCGACCATTCGTGACAACAACAGGATTTTCACGTTATAGTGAGGCCCATCCGCAACACCAGGCCAGCACTTCCTGCTACATCCATGACCAACTCAATGCTTCCCTGCTCCTTGTGTCAGCCTCTACTATGAACAGGGCTCTCTGCACTGAACTGAGAAGTAACATTTTCAGCTGGACTAACCTGGTCCCTCTATTCGATCCATGCTGCATCACGGTTGGCCTGAACTTGTGACTTTCTCCTGGTCTCACACAACCAGAAAGCCGTGAGTGATACTTTTTTTTAAAACTATTTTCACTTAAAATTTTAACATTGCACATCTCCAGTTCTACTCATTGGCTTTTTATAGTTTTGGTGTTGTTTTATTTATTGAAATCTATTCTATTTTCCTAATTTGGTTTTGGACCCTTTTTGTGGTGTGTTTTCACTGTGTTACAGTTTGAAGTGCTGCACATATACTTTACACTTTGCCTCTAAGCCTGCCTGCTCTGTGCCAAGAGGGTTGAGCAGAGGTTAATTTGGGGTTTGCTTGTGACTTCACCCTGACAAGGACGGTGGAGACTACTCAAATTTGGTTTCACCCCCCTAAACAAGTCACCCAATTTCTTACAAGGAGGAACAACCCTGACCACATGGCAAGGAAGAGGATGGGACAAGGAGTTTCCAGATAAACACTAGTGCCCGGACCTCAAGGGGATTGTGTTGTTGTTTAACAATTTTATTTATTTGACTATGTAGATGTAAAAAAAAATACTACTTTTTTACATAAAAGTAAGAATTTGACTGGACAGTGATTTATTGACATTACGGCATGCACTTTGATTTTTGAGCTGTGTTCACTAACCTGTGTCTACGCTTCCCCCCAAGGGAGCCTTTCACTGCTCAGCCACATCTACCACTGAGATTAAAGTGCAGAATGATGACTTGTCCCAGATGCTCAGGATCTAAAGTGGGTCAGCCCCTAGACATCAGGAGTTAAAGGTCTCAGCCACCAAGGTTGGGCCCAGTAGCCCCTGCATTCCCCATGGCCCTCTGAACAGTGTTCTGACAAACCCAAAGACATAACAACCAGACTTCAATCCAATATCTATAATTAGTGATAATAAATCTTTTCCTATGAATATGAAGATAGAAAACTCAGGTCATAGTTGGAGGAACCACTAAAAATGAGAGACTAAGGGTGGTGATGATGATAGTGATAAAGGTTATTATGGTGGTAATGGTGGTGATAATAATATTGGTGGTAATGGCCATGTGGCAATGGCAGTGAAGTTCGTCCTTGTGCTGGTAATGCTGCATCTGATAGCAGTGATAATGCTGAGGCATTATTTTGATAAACATTTTCATTAAAGGTCGCTGCCAAGAGCTTATCATCTGCCCAGGTTATGTAAAGAAGTCATCAAAATCACTACTGAGCCACAGTAACAAAGAAGGATAGGTACAGCATGTGCCAAAACTGCAGAGTTTCATGAACTCCTTTACTTGACAATGGCTACCCCTCTCAATGCAAAGCAGATAGTATGCAGTCAAAATGCCATCATCACGCTGCCTGACAAGCCAAATATTGAAGGGGCTATCCAGTGCTTAGAGATAAAAAAGTAATTGACATTGCCTACAAGTCAAAGGCTGAGAAGACCTGACCCAGTCTCCCACTGTATGTTTTCTGTCCTTTAGTCTGAACTAAAATGTGAATGAGCCTCTAACATAGCAATGGCTGAAGCAAGGGAAGGCCCTTTCTCTATGTGATGCTAGTAAGAATATTATGAATTAATTTCTTATATTACAGTTGGTTCGTACGACAAAGCTGTTGTTCTTGGCCAGACTTGACCTGGTGTGTAATCAAAACTCCTTAAGCGCCTTTGGTTTAGCCAATCATAATATATTTTGGTAAGGAGAACACTTTAAAAAATTAAAAGGACACATGACATGGTCTGTCCTTATGGAACAAGAGAGTGGACATTGGAACGGTGGGCGCTCCACTGATGACAATTGACTAGCTCAGGGATTCTAATGGCTGATAAAAGCCCAGAGCTCCAACATTCCAATGTTTGTCTTTCACAACTGTTGCTGTGAACAAAGGCCTCACAGAGTTCAAGGGGATTTCAACCCTTTTGGGCTATTAAGTTGTTTGTTTTACTAATAGCCTTATAGCCTTCGGCTTAGGCCTTTAATGCTGGAGTGGGTCTTTAATGGCCGGTGTAGCCAGTGCTTAATTTGAGCAGTTGGTTCCTGGTGGCGACACCAGCACTAATTTTTGTGGGCCGGCACTTATTTTCTACCAGCAAAAAGACACATGGGAAAGACGGAAGAAGGGAAGGACAGAAAAGCATCACAAAAGGAGAAAGCAGAAAGCTACAAGAGTGAGCTAGAGGAGCAGGGAGTGGCTGTAAATTGATTAAAGAGGCCCAAAATGGCTTTAGGAATAGGCCGCCTCGGTATTCTGTGCTCGCACATTTAATTGCAGAAGCCGTGTGTTTCACAGGAGAGCTTTGGGCTCCAGCACATTTTTATTTACAAATTAAGCACTGGGTAGAGCCAGCAAACTATGTTCTAGATTGCTTAATCTGGTGATTGTTATCAATGTGGGACTGAATGCCTATTGTTGGCAATTGTTATCGATGTGCCTGGATAAAGAGAACTATTTTTCTCTAAACACTTGATGGCCCCTTTAAGGCAAGCAAAATACAATCAGGCAAGAGGGAAACATTTTAAAAATGGAGACCAAAATAATTACTCGAATGAAATATAAAAAAGTCTATTCACATGCCATACTTGCTGAGTTTCGAGGGACATAGCACATCCTGCCACAAAACAGGATTGCTTGTCGTCTTGTGCATTTTAGGCAGATTCCATAAAAGACCAGGGAAACGGCATTTCCTGGAGCTCCCACCACCATGAAGTGTCATCATGGTTAGCCATGCGCCGAGCGTGTAAAAGAATGTTGAGGCCGCACTCTTCACATTTTTGACGGTTATCAACGAAATAGCGCTGCAAGGTGAATTACATTAAAATATTTTTCTACCCATTCCAGAAATGTCAGTCCTAGTTGGCACATTGCTGGCAAGCTCTGAACGTTTGCCCGGAGCTCTGGTAGCTGGGAGACACATCCTCCTTGTTAGTTTCGGGTGACAGTTCACTGTGCAAAAGAGCCACTTGTGTGTAAATTGGGGAGGGGGATGGGGGCAAGATATTAGCACCGCATTTTCACAAGGGCAAGAAATTCCGCCCGTCTCGAATGTGTTTTGGCCAGCTGCCTGTCTCCCCGACAAGCACGTGACCTCCTCTGCGCCTTCTATTTCAGTCCCGGGGCCTGCCCGGTGGATGAGCAAACACCAACCGCGGTTAAAATTAGGCCGCCAAGTTGTAATAACACATGCTTCCATCTAACAAAGGGTAGACATATTTTAAAAAGATGGGGCCCGGGTTCAATGTCATAGCCGTGTGTGATTTAGCAGCTCTGGCTCCAGTGATTCCGATGTCAGCTGCAGAGTACGTAGCTCAAAGGAAACTAGCAAGTGGCTTCTGAGGGGCTGCTTTGCCTGCATGTGACCTAACAGACCAGCGCATGGAAACTTTGACATAATGTGTTTCGTGAATAGAATTTAAGTGGCAGTGTGACCGTGACCAAAGTAATATCGTATTGCATGCGCAGGGCTAAATGAGGATTTGGTTGTTGGGATGGGGATAAGGGTGTACATTTTTACCAGTTAAGCCCTAAATATAATGACATCACCACTCAGATGAACACCACCAGTTGACAAGATCCCAATCAGTGCAGTACCAATGATTGCCAGGGTGTAAGCGTGACTTGTTCGCAACATTGTACGTAATATTTATCTTAATTGTCTAATGCCCAAAGAAAAACGAAAAACAAAAGACAAAAAAGAATGACTTTACCCATAATTGCTGGGTATTCTGTTAGTCGCGCCTTTTTTTTTTATAGCTTGCGAAAGTCCCATGGAACAGAGTAAATGGGCCAACAAGCATTGAAAAACCAAATGGGCATGACGATCACAAGCCAGCATTTTTTTTAAAAAATAGCAACCATTTGGAGAAGGAATTAAAAGTGGACTAATAAACTAAAGGAACAGTCTAAAGGTGGCATGCATGTGCTGAAAAATAAGTAAACGTGACCATTGCAAAAATAAATAAAAAAACAAGCATTTGCAATGCAACGGGTCTCGCATTTCTCCTAGTTAGAGCTATTAGCAGTTGTAAACTCGCAACCGGACTTTTCTTGCCTCATTAAATGGAAAACAACTGAGTGTGATCGCGCTACTAAACAAGCGAGATCGCACTGCGAAGAAAGAGAAAAAGTAGTCCACAAACCGGATGGAAAACACCGAGCCTCGTATGTTTTCAGTACTTGGTTGCTGCGCTTGAGGAGGAGGGCTAACCACCGGAAAAGGCATGACGTTTGCATGCTTTCCACTAATGAAAGCAATCAGATTTTAATAGACAAGATCACGAACCAATGAAAGACACTGACGTGCCATGGATGAGGCTCCGGGCCCTTTTTAAACTACTACAGCTTCTTGCAAGCGATATGCATGCGCAAGCGCATGTTACGCAGGCTCAACCCTAATAAATTAAAGCAGCAATTGGCCTACGAGCCCTGACACATGCAGTGCTTTTGAGGCAGACGTGCGCATGCTTTTAAGCTAACTGTATTCACAGTACAAGGAGTCAGTGACTAAAGTGACTGATCCACTGCACCACATTGTATGCTGTGGTGAGCGGAACAAAATATGAATGTGACTTGAGCAGATTAATGAACTAAGAGAGCTGACCGAAAGCCTCTGTATTTGTACAGACATGTGCATTTTTATTATGAATTGTCTGGAAAACATGAAGCCGTCGAGAGAGCTAAAACTATCTTTTGCCTATATCTAAAAAGGACTTATTCCACTGAACGTTTTAATGAGGAATGCAAAGACAAAAATAATGTGTTCTTTACGTTTCAGTTACCTCATTTATAAAGACATTGCTTCATTTAGAGCACCACAAATTATTGTTTTTTTTTAGTTTTTATTTTGCCATTGGCAGTTATCTATTTTAAAAGGTTGGTTTTGCTGAAGGTATCAGAATTACTGGTTCTCTCCTCTCTACACTGTTCATCAAACACTGTAGCTAGCTTTTTATCACTGCAGAGAGAGAGGAGCCTATTGTTTAAAGCAGTGGTTCCCAATCTGCGGTCCGGGGACCCCTGGGGGTCCACAAAGTCTCCTCAGGGGGTCCGCGGCTACTTAGAAAATGAAATAAAATTAACCGACTAGGTCCCCAGCTTTCAGTATTGACTCAGTGGGGGGTCCCTGGATTCCAATAATGATTCAGTGGGAGTTCCTGTGATCCTGTAATGATACAGTGGGGGGTCCACAGAAGTCAAAAGGTTGGGAACCACTGGTTTAAAGGATATCTGACAAGCACAACGTCAGAACTGGAGAGCGTGCAATCCACAGGAAGAACCCCTATCTCTGTGGTTAGTACTACCTAGTACACATCCACTGTAACACAAGCCTCCAAAACACTGAAACCTTCTTCCATGTTGTTAAACATTGCGTGAACCCCAGGCCGCAACAATGTAGACAAACCACCCATCTTACAAATTCAACACATCAACACATTTCATATACAAATTATAAACCAGGTAAGACAACGTTGAAAACAGTAAGCAAATCACGACCTTGCCACATCCATCTTCATTTTCTATGAGGAATAAAGAGTTGGCTTGTTAGTAATATTAATGCTGTATCACCACGTTGATTAAGTAAGACCAGCAACAGTGAATACCAGATGAATAGGGACACTAGGTAATGGCAATCCGTATGCAGTATTTTTGCATATTTGTAAGGATAAATTATGTAGTTTTGTGGAAGTAGATGTTTTATTCAGGCCATGAAGATGTATGTTTCCAATCATTATAACATCTGTTCACAAATGATGTGATATGCATGATGTGTGATGCTCTAAACATTGTTCATGCTTCATCATATAAAGTGTATCTTGATGCAATAGAAGAGGACTTAACCCCCCATCGAAAAAAATCCATGCAGCTTCTGATAATCTGCCTTGCTAAACATGGAGTCAATGATAACCAATATGCAGATAACGCCCAATTTTACTTGCACATCTCATGATCAGTGACATTGACCTCTTCAATTGCTGCCTCACTGCCAATCAAGACTGGATCTCATGCCGAACCCTACCAGTGCAGAATTCATTGCCATCCTACCTAGCACCAGATAAGCCAAGGTCCATGACAAATTTGTTCACACTCACCATAAATTATAACTTCCTTGAAGCACAAACAGCATGCTTCCCTAAAGCAGACTTTAAAAAATACAGTTGGAATCCTAATCCCACCTCACCTTGTCAGTGGCAATGTCCTGTTCAGTGGCACACTGCTCTGCAACTAATGAAAAGTGCTCCACACTGATGCATGTTTCATTAAAGGACTGAAATATGACAGGCTGCTTTATCACTTAACGACCCTTACAGACTCAGGCCCTCATTACGAGTTTGGCAGTCAGTGGACCGCGGCGGTGGAGATGGCAGTTGAACTGCTGCGGGACTGGGGGTATGGATCACCATATTACGAGTACTGGGAAGGCACCTATAGAACACAGTCAAGTTTCCATCCGGACCGCCAGTGTGGACGGACCGCTGTTGCCGGCGGAAGGCCCCTTCAGGCCGGCGGTCAGACAGTTTCCACCCACTGTATTACGAGTTTGCACACCACCAGGACTTCCGGGGCGGTCCAACCACCACGAAAACCATGGCGGAAACGAACAAAATAAAAGGAAGCACCCACCTTGTGGAACACAGGAACATCCGTAGGCACTATTGCACGCAAATTGCAAGTCTTTCCAATGCTCCTGCTGGCCATTGACATCCAGGACCAACGATGCCGACACAGACACCAGCCGTAAGTACCACATCCTAGCAC
The DNA here is from genome assembly GCF_031143425.1 of Pleurodeles waltl. NCBI lineage: Eukaryota > Metazoa > Chordata > Amphibia > Caudata > Salamandridae > Pleurodeles > Pleurodeles waltl. The sequence goes on along the minus strand of NC_090444.1, from coordinate 1,144,394,868 downwards.
ACACTGGAGGGAAGGACATTAGTACACACACACACGCACAAACTAACAGTCAACATACATACATGCGCAAGGAAAGCCAGGACAAGCTATGTAGCACCGACACCAATGATGCCGTTGTAGATAAAGATAATTGGAAATATCAAAATCCCAAGAAAATAACTATTTACAAGATGCTACATGGGCCAGTGTCCCATTGTCCAAATGTCCCTGGCACACTGGGCATGTGAGAACTGCCCAACTTGCCTCTTGACTGCAATGTGCAGACCTCCACAGGGCAGGGGCATCAATGGGGCATGCAGGCACCTCAGGGATAGGGGGGTGGGTGTGTGTGATCCGGGTTTGTATGGGGGGTCCTTCCTCCTCTTATCAGGCTTCCCCACCTTACTGTCCTGCGGTCAGGGGGACGCCTTGTCCCTCTTTCCTGCATTCTTAGGTGTGACGGCGGTGGAGGCCACCATAGCAGGGGACCCAGATGGAGTGCTACCAGGGCTGGAGGTGTTAGGGGCAGGTGTGCGAGTTGTGGCAGCACTGCAGACTGCTGACTGCAGGGTATGGCTCAGCACAGAGGAGGACAGGGAGATGGAAGGCAGGGCTCTGGGATGGGTAGCAGGGCGTTTGGGGGAACAGGGACTGGACCAGGAGACGGGAACAGGGAAAATTCTTGCAGGAATCTCTTTTTAGGGGCAGGGGGTAGGTCATGGGTTAGGTGTTTGGGAGTGGAGGGAGATGGGATGGTTGATAGGTGTGTACGTGGAAATGGTTTGGGTGCTGGTGCGTGGGTGTATGAAATGTGTGTGCTGGGTGTGTGTTGGGTGGCTGAGTGTGGGCGTAAATGTGTACTGGGAGGAGGAGCGGAGGAGGCAGAGGGAGATGGCAGGGGCGATGTGTGAGTGAATGTTGGGGTGGTGTGTACAGGGAAGGTGGATGTGCTGCATGTGGTTGTGTTGACTGTTGTGGTTCGTGCAGATGTGATGTATGGGGTGCATGCATGGGGATCAGCTGTTGGGGTGACGATGGCTGTGACAAGACATGTGTCTGGACCAGGGGATGATGATGTGGTGTCTGCAAGTGTGAGTGGCAATATGACTGTGAAGGGGAGCAGCTGGGGTAGTCATGGCAGGTAGTGGATGTTGGTGTGTGTGTGTCTGAATGGTGTGTGTGTGCATGGCGGTGGTGGCGTTTGTGGTGCATTTGCATGTCATTGCACTCTGGGTCCGTTGGCATGGATGCTTGCTGGTATGAAAGTGTGCTTTGGATGGGAAATTGGAGAGGGATGTGGGAGTGGGAACAGATAGTTGGAGGGGGGGTGGAAGAAGAAGGAACACTGGCTGCCGTCAATGAGGAGGCCAGAGCCTGAAAAGATCTCTGAAGTGCAGACAGGGCACCATGAATGCCTTCCAGGAATGCATTTGACTTTTGCATCTGGGATTCCAGTCCCTGGATGGCATTCATGATGGTTGTCTGCCCTACCAGAGATGGGCCTCAGGAGGTCAATAGCCTCCTCATTGAGGGCAGCAGAGCTGACTGGGGTAGCGGCAGAGGTGCCTGCGGTGAAGGAGATTGGGTGAGCTGGCAGGGGCAACTGGGTGGGGAGCTACAGGGAGGGCAGTAGTGATAAGGGGGGTGACGGACAAGGATGGCGCAGGCATAGGGCCTGAAGGATTCGCCACCACCAGGGAGTCACCATCGGAGGCAGAATCTGATGATGCTGTAGATGTTCCTGTCTCCCTTGTGGTGCTCCACTCGCCTTCCGTCCCACTGATCCCATGGGCTCCGCTGGTATCAGCCTCCTGGGTCCCATGGGATGCAGCTTCCCCACTTGCCGGTGCCCCTTCTCCTTCGCCAGATGATGCTGTTGCACATAAAGACAGAGGAGCAGAGGGAGGGAGAGTGAAACAGTGAGAGACAGGGTGGGAAGAAGAGAAACAGGGAGCAAGTGGTCAATGCCAGCACAACAGCCACATACTAGTCATTACACATACTCCAGTGTCATGTCATTACATGCCATGCCTTAACACACACCTGCCACTGCAATGGCAGCCCATGCGTGCCACCTCAGTCATGCTCATGAGTTTCATACATGCTGACACACATTCAATCCTGTACAGGATGAAAAACCATACCCTCAACACATGTGTTACCCACTCCATTGGCTCATGGCTCCACACGATCACTAGATCTGAAATTTGTACTCTATGGGTGTTTGGAGGCAAACTTACACAACCACAGACCCCAAGCACATATAACTGTATGATGTGAAACCTCAGGCTTCGCAGACTACACATACACCACATGCCAGCAGATAGCAGATAGGGATATGGCCCCAGCAACATTGATAGGATAGTTGGGAGTACAATGTGTGTGGACTTCAGAAGCAGGAACCATGTTCACATCTAAGACCCTGCTCTTGTACTACACATTTGCCTTGTCATTGATGCCACTTAGCAGTGAAGGTAACCCCAACTCACACCCTGCCCGGCATTTGAACACATGAATGTAGCACATCTAGCATCAATGTGTCCCAAGCCTAGTCATACAGTAGCTACCTAGCACACATTCCACAGCCTTCACACACTGCACAGGCTGCACCTAACCTAAGTACAAATGTGAACTCACCCCCTTGTGGCTGCTGTGCTGCCCTAAAGTGCCCATCCACCTCAGGGTACGCCACTGCCAAAATGCGGGACATAAGGGGGGGCAGGGTCTGACGGGCACCCCTCCCTTGTTTGGAGGACGTCCCCAGCTGGGCCTCACTGGTCTTCCTTGCCCAGCGTTGCAGGTCCTCCCACCACTTCCTGCAGTGGGTGCTCTGCTGGGCATGGACCCCCAGGGTCCGCACTTGCTTGGGGATGGCATGCCAAATCCCCTTCTTTTGATGGGCGCTCACCTGCATGGATAACAGGGAAAGAAGGAGACAGTCATGTAGCATGGCATCTTAGGGACTGCATTGGACACAACACATCCCCTGAACAGACGCACATTTCAACCTTCCAGTTGTCCTCACAGCCCCTAGCCAGGTCCTTCCACAAGTCACTCATCCTCTTCCCAAGGCCTCCATCCACATTTGTACAACTCACAGACAGTACAATCATAGTGCACTCACCTGCGGCCCTAGTGCCCGATACAACTGGGCATATAGGGGTAGGACACCCTCCACAAGCTTCTCAAGTTCTTCGTGTGTGAAGGATGGGGCCATATCCCCTGCAGCACGTGTCATCTTGGCTTCAAGTGGCAGAACACAGCAGCACATGCCTTGGAGGTATACGCAGCACACATGCCAGGAGTCAGGTGAACATAAGCACATGAAACCATTTTACTTTATAATGTCCATATGTAACACTTAGGCATATGTGCCCAAAACTGTACTGCAGCTGTGCAGAGTTCAGTTATAGAGTGCCAGAATATATAAAAATACTTCCCACTTGCTACTAAAATTATAACAACCAGCGGCTACCCATAAACGTCAATTTTTACTTTACCTACCATACTTATACTTGTTTTGATTTATGAAATGTCACCTTGCTGAATCCCAGCTGCAATGTTCAGCTAGAGACCATCTGCATTACTGGCTGACTACCCGAGGATCACAATTAATCGCAGCAGCCAGACTTCAAGGAGTGCCCATATAAAAAACTCAGGAAAGAAAGGAAAAATCAGCTTCAAAACTTCTAGGTCACAGCTATAAAAGTAAAGGATGGCAATGAGCAGATGGGAATAAAGAATCCACCTTTTTGGTTTACTGTGGTGAAATGTATCAGAAGGCGGGGTTGAAAGTGTCACTTTTCATCAAGCCACGTGTATGAGGCGGTAGTACCAGAAGACCACCTACCACCTACGCAGAGGGACATTCTTCAAATGAAAGGCTTGTGGTCATTACAACGCATGTGTTGTCACTGAATTTAAGTCGAGGGTACGTTGGGAATGCACTCTGTGGTAAAACACTGGCAGTGAGCTACATTTCTGTTGTATACATATATGTACATATGTACTTTTAAACAATTTGGCATGTCAAGCTTGCGCGTGTGACGTGGTATTATTTGACATGAAGATTCTGCGGTGGCGTGCTGTAATTTCTGCCCTTACTTTGCTAACTCTCGCGCATGCGAATATGTAACAGTTGCGGTATGTTATTCTTGTTCTCCTCTCAGTTTATACTTTTATTTGAAATGTACGGAGTACTGCTAGCACTGTTTGTAGTTCGGTTTAGTTAGCTGTCCTGGCTGCCAGAAGTTTAGGGAGTCTCGTTTGTGGGCGCCATTAATTTATGTAATTTGAATGATAAATACTGCAAATCTGAATGCAAGAAGGCTTGGATTCTTCGCCATTTTCCTGGAAAAAGTATCATGCAACAGTTTCCCACTGAGCCATCGATTCTTGTGCATCCAGAGAAAAGATGGACGTGTCCGATCTTCAAGTGTAACATTGTTGTGGTCCTCGGCGTCTTTGCTGGGCATATTTTTCAGCAATGTTGCTACATCCTGACCTCGCTACCTAAATGTTATTTTTCAATCATTAGGCTTCTCGTTCCCTAAGGATTGGATTGTGGATGTATTAGTTTTCAGGGAAGTGTCCTGAAGTTATGTGTATTGGGAAACCTATTCCGAACTATTTTCGACCAGTTGTGTGAACTTTCAAAGCCTGCTGTTATATGCTCTAAGCCTTTCTGTAATGGAACCAAGGACCAAGTTACTGCGAGGACTGATTTTAAGATCACATTTCCTATGCATATAAATATTAATGTACACAGTGTATTAGGTATTATAGTGCCATTGTGTAAATATGTAAATCACAGGATATCAAAGGTGCATCTTTTTTTCCAGTTCCTCAGGAGTCAGCTAAAAACTATGGTTCAGATTTATGAAAAAGTGGCAAACTTCAACGAAGCAAGTCACCCTGCGTCAAAAGGAAAGGGCTGGAATACACCATATCTATGGCATATGGTGCATTTCTATCCTTTCTCACTGTGCTGGCGCACAATGGGCTGCCTAGCGCCAACATAGGCACCCTTACACCATGGTACAAGGGTGACTGCATTGCATGCAGAATTGTTTTTGTGCAGGAAGTGGCACCTTCCTGCACAAAAACAATCCTAGGAGGCTTTTTCCTCTTTCTCTGTGTGCTGCAAAATGCAGAACACATAAAAAGAGGAAGAACGAGGAGAAATACAGATATTTCTCCTTATTAAGCCTCCCCTGGGGAGGTGTAAAGTTTGGCACATCCTCAGGTTTTCCAGGGTTGGTAAATCTGAGGATGCATTAAAATCGGTTGATGTTGCATGGGAACATCCACCGCAACGCCCATGGAATGCCTCCCTGGCGCAGAGTAAGGCAACACAGTGCCATGGTGCAAGGGTGTCTGCATTGTCTCTAGGCAGCCCATTGTGCCCCAGCTCAGGGGGAAAGGACAGGAATGCAAGGTGACCTGCTGCGCTGTCCTGTGCCAAAAGGCCATAAATATGGGCCAACATTTTTATATTTCTCGTATGGTTGTGACTTTGATATCTGTCATCAAACAACCTATGCACTGTTAGCATTGATCCAGGCCCAATTCACTGATCTGTGAAAATAATAAATAATTGATGGTGCACACTGAATTTCCTAAACTCATGTTTGGTATTGTCAGACTCCTGAGAGTATTAGCAACATTTTATTTATCATTGATCTGATATTTGGGTTTGCCCATGTGAAATGCAACAAAATATTGACCAAATTTGTTAAACTGAAAATGGCGCCACATTTTTCATAATATCTTCAGGTTGCAATGAGATAATGACTTGTCATTTGCACCAATTCCTAGCCTTGAATGTGCCATAAAAACAAATAGGCCCTGATTTATACTTTTTTTTGTGCAGCATTACCGTCCTTTTTGATGCAAAGGTGGCACAAACTTACAAAATACAATTGTAATTTGCAAGTTTGCGCCGCTTTTGCGTCAATAAATGACGGTAAAGCGGTGCAAAAAAAGTGCAGATCAGGGCCCTAGTTTTTATGGGTGCACAGAGACAAAAGAGAAACATGTTTAAACATCCTAATGCCAAATTTTTTTAAGTTGCTTATTTCGCCATGCAAACTGCGACAGGGATCCCCTTGCTAAAATCATACCAAGAAAATCAGTAGGTGCACATAAGTCTTCAAATATTGGAACCGAGAGACAAGTTAAAACTCCCATTTACACCCTAATCAGTGTGCTATGGCCAGTTAGCTTACCGTCTTGAATGTCCATGCATTCAGCACATCAATCAGTCCACTCACCAGCCAATCACAGATGGATCAGATCCTTTCACAAGCATCCCTAAATGATATACACAAAGCAAGCTGAGCAGTGGTGGTGAATAAGGTGCACTTCCCAAATGGGGTATAAGTATGAATGTAGCGTATTAAGTAAAAAGCTGTGGTGCAATGCGGTAAGTGCGCTCCAATACCCTAGTGCATATTTTGGTGTTCAATAAAAATACCTCACAATATTGATTACAGACACTGCCACACTCAAGGAGTACATAGATAAATCATTCCTTCAGTTAAGTACAGTTGCAATATGTTCCTTTATTAGAAGACATCAGCATAAGTCCATCGATTGATCATCGTTCCTTAACCACAGCCATCGTATTCAATTGGATGAACATCGTTGCATAAACAAGCCAACAGGTGTTTTGGCACAACAGGTGACTTTTTCAAAGCTGCAAGATATATACTACAGTTATGGTAATAATTACCTAGCTAGGAACGTTCGAGGATGATAGCATATTAAAATGGAGTGTGAGGGTACAAATGGTGAAGCACCCGTCGACAAAGGAGAAAAAGTGGTGATCTGCCTATATACCAATAAGAAAAGAAGCAGTGAGAAACAGGATCATGGAAGCACACCATATTATATAAGTAGGAAAGTCAGAGCACCCTGTGTCAGTATATCCTAGGTACCACAGCATGGTAGTGATGGCACTGAAAGCATGTTGTAAGTAGAATGTTGCATTGAAGCCCCATCACCAACATTCGTGTTCATTATATACTGGATATATAAAAGGAGGTATCTAGGAATGGTGGTAAAGTATCACAACAGAAAAATGGAGAAAGGCGTACCTCAAAGAGTCAGCGCGGTCTGAGAAGTGCCAAATGAATGAAAAAGGTAGACAGAATATGCCTCAGAAATATATTTTGAATAACTCGTTCATAGTAGTCTATAAAAAGAATGGAAGTTGTATTAGACCATGGTAAGTCTCAAGCCTGTGAAAAAAAAACAAAATTCTAGGTAAGATTTGAGGATTTTATATAGCGCACAGCTACCCGGAGGTTTCCCGGCGCTAAAGACAATGCAAGACAAGGGCAGGCTCAGGCGAGCAGCTTAGGCTGTTACTGGTTAAAGAGCCATGTCTTAAGCTCCTTTCGAAATCTAATGAACACCCTTTCATGACGCAAGTAAGAAGGAAGAGAATTCCAGAGAGAGGGAGCTAGGAAAGCAAAAGAGCGTCCCCCCATTTTGGCACGTCTGAATTTGGGCACCTGGAATTTTAGTTGATTAGAGGATCGAAGTGAACGAGAGGGCCGATATTGTTGGACCAGGATTTTAAGGTAGTTGGGAGCTAGGCCCGTATTAATTTTATGCATGTAGCATAGGGCTTTAAATTTGATACGATTCTCAATTCTTAACCAATGAAGTTCACGAAGTGCCCCAGAAGTAGGAGCGATTCTGGGAAGTTGGCAAAGAAGCCTGGCCGCCGAGTTCTGAACAACTTGCAGTTTGTGTAGCGCTTCCTTATTCGCACCCAAATAGAGCACGTTTCCGTAGCCCAGTCTAGAAATAACTAGCGCTTGGACCACAGTTCTCTGGGCAGCCACAGGAAGCATCCAGAGAATTTTGCGAAGCCACTTCAGGATAGCGAAACAGGTAGAGGCTACTTTGGTCACCTGTTTTTTCATAGTCAACTGATCATCAATTATGATGCCCAGGTTACGTGCAGAGAGGGAAGGGATAGGGGGGGCGCCCAATTCATAGGGCCAATGTTGGGGGCCCCAAAGAGATTTTTTATTTCCAAAAATGAGGAGTTCTGTCTTACCTCCATTAAGTTTGAGTTTATTAAAATGCATCCAATTGGCTATCTTAGATAGTCCCATTTGCAAAGAGGGAGGGTTAGCGGTTTCTTTGGAAGAGAGTGAAAAAATAAGTTGAGTGTCATCGGCATAAGAAAAGATAGTTAGACCAGCTTGTTCTGCTAAGCTCGCCAGAGGACTGACATATATATTAAAGAGTAGTGGACTGAGAATGGAGCCCTGGGGAACTCCATAAGGGGATGCATGAGTCAAAGAGGAAGCTGTATGAGAGAAAACCTGAAAAGTCCTATTAGATAAAAAACTGGATAACCACAGAAGGGCTTTGCCGCCAATGCCCTTAGTATTAAGAGTTTTTAGGAGAGATGAGAGAGATACAGTATCAAAAGCTGCGCTTAAATCCAGTAGGATAAGAGCTACTGTTTCTCCTTTGTCAATTTGTTGGCGGATATTTTCAGTCACACCCAGTAAGGTCGCCTCAGTTGAGTAGCCAGCACGAAAACCAGATTGAGAAGGGTGGAGGATGTTACTGGTTTCTGCAAACTGGGATAATTGAAAATTAACATGTTTTTCCAAAATTTTGGAAAAAACAGGCAAAAGAGAAATTGGGCGAAAGTTAGAGAAAATTTCAGGATCAGAGTTAGTTTTCTTAAGTAAAGGAAGAACCATTGCATGCTTCCATAATGCCGGCACATAAGCTTCGGTAAATGACAAGTTAAGAAACTGCATAATGAATAGAAGTATGGAGGGGTCAAGCTTTTGAAGTACCGAGATGGGGATAGGATCTTGCAGGGAACCAGATTTAATGCTTGTGAGAATATTAGAAAAAGAGGCAGTATCCATAGGGAGCCATTCATTGAGTGAGTTAGAATTATTGACTTGGGTTGTTTCTTGAGTGATAGGAAAAGGTAAAAAGTGAGTGGATTGAGATTTAGTGCTAATACTGGAATGATTAGAGTCATTGTGGAATTCAGCATACATTTTGTCAATTTTATCCACAAAGAAGGTTGCCAAATCATTACATTTCTTGGAGTCAAAGTCAGGGGGCTTAGATAGGCGAGAGTCACCAGAGAGTTCCTGAACTACTTCAAACAGCACTTTGGGGCAATTCTGGGATTGTAGAATAATCTCGGTGGCGTGTACGGCGCGCGCAGTGTTACATAATCGATGATAATTAAGAAGGGCTAGTTTGTAAGTAGCTTTTCTGTCTGGGTCATAGTTTTTTCGCCATTTCCGATGTATATAGCAATGTTGAGTATCTAGAGAAGATATCGAAAAATGTGGAAAAAACGGAGACTATATGTGGTCTGATCAATATAGAAAAATGGCAAATATTGTAAAAATGGTGAGCACAAGCCTCTTCAGAATGCAAAAAGGGTAGTAAAACTAGAAAACGGACGCCAGCTATTGTGTATGGTACAAATTCATTGTATGCAACATAACCAAGTAAAGTTTGAGCTGGCGGTGCAGTGAAAAAATTTAACAAACAAGCCGAAGGCAAAAGTAATGGCATTATTTAGTAAACGGACCGGAGATGCCAAGATGCCAAAAAAAAATGGGTTATGAATCAGATAAGGGACTATCGGATTAGAAGTGACTAATGCACGAGCTCGAAGCTATGCGTAGAGTCTGCTGTGATGCCAGTATACATTGCGAGCGGCAGTGGTGGGGGTTGGATGGTCTATATTGAAACGAAAAACCAATGGAGAAACCAAAGATGATGTAAATTAATTGGCTTACCTTGGAGTGAAGGCGAGGAAGGTGCTGGCGTGGAAACGTGTAATAAAACGTCGGCCATGTTGGTGAGCCATCTAAAGGCTTCATAAACATAGAAAAGAGGGGATACAGGGTGAGAGAAAACAGATGTGGCAGCCATTTTGGAGTATGGTTAATAATCTATATTAGAAAAGAAGAATCAATGAGGGGACCAAAGGTGATTTATGATTTATGTCAACTAATTGGCATACCATTGAGCTACATATTGAGGAAATTGATGGCGTCAAGCCGTGTCTAGAACGTCGGCCATGTTGGTGAGCCATTTAGGAACTCCATGGACATAGAAAAGGGCAGGAGATAGCAGGAGAGAGAAACAGATATGGCCCTCATATTTAAAGTGTAAGGAGGCATGCGTGTTATACTGGTGATAATGTTAAGGTGTATAGAGAAGGGGAGATAAAGGGGAAGATCAGTGTTTAATTTGTGCTTGTTGTTTCCCGTGCTGAGCACCGGCACTTATTTGTGAGGGCCGGGGCTTATTCTTCTGCCTCAAGCATTTGCTGCGAGCAAAAGACACATATGGGAAAGACAGAAGAAGGAAAAACTAAAAAGTGTCATAAAAGGAGAAAGTAGAAAGTTGCAGGATGAGATGAAAGAGCAGGGGTGGTCGTAAATGGATTGAAGAGGCTCGAGATGGCTTCAGGATTACGCTGCCTCAGTATTCAGTGCTGGCAGATTTAAGTACAGCAGCCTCGTGTTTAAGGGAAGGGCTTTGAGCACTGGCACCTCTTTATTTACAAATAAAGCACTGGAGAAGATAGAAAGTAAAGTGTAAACACAACCATGGTGCCAACTAGGAGAAAAACAAGCAGTATGATTCCATAGCATCCTAGGTAGTCTGCAAATCGTAACATGCTATACAGGGTTAGCATGGTGACAGCAATTTGAAGCAATGTTTACAAATATAAAGAGCAGAGTATAAACATAAAAATGTCAAAATATAAAAACAGACATATTACATTACCGGAATTAGATACTTGAGTGTACGAGGAAATAGGCTATAAATATTATGTATAATGCAACAGAGAGCTGTGAGTGACATATCTAAATACAAATACCAATAGAGAACAAAGTAACGTGAATGTGATGACATAATGACAAAACCTCCAATGTGATTACTAAAAGGTTAGTGGAAGAATGAAGGAATCATGATACATTCGGATATTGTCCAAAAAAAGGGTTCTGAGAATCATATATATATGTTCAAACCAGCACAACAAATTGAAATGTGTACTAGAGGAAAACTTGTAGTTCCCTATCAACATTTAGGACCAGATCAACTGCACGAAGTTTAATGATCCATTTGGCTTCACATATTCTGAGCATGGAGACCAAATCACCCCCTCTAACATCACTGGTGATGAGTGTGATGCCATGGAATCTGATCCCTAGGACCTCAGATTTCGTATGTACCAAACTGTACTGCACAGCCAAAGGGTAGTTAGGGTGATTGTTCCTAATGGTTCTGATGTGTTCTTGGATTCGTTCTTTAAGAGGACGAATGGTACATCCCACATGGATAAGTCCACATAGGCAAATGATGCAGTATACCCTGAATTTTCTGTTGTTAATAAACTGTTGTATTTCATACATATTTGTAGAGTTATTTTGAAAACGTAAGCAGTTTATCCATGGCAAATTGACAGACATTGCAATATGAGCATCTGAAAAAGCCGCAAATTGGGGCGCTAGCCAATTAGAGGATTGGTTATATGTGTACATTTCGATGTAGCTAGGATATAACTTATTTCTAAGTGTCTGTCCGTGCCTGTAGGTGATCCGGGGTCTCTTATTAATATATTTATGTAATGTCTTATCTAGTTACAGAAGATGCCAATGGAGTTTGAAAATGCAATATACTACATGACTCTTGGTTAAATGCAGTAATCATGTTAATGTATCTTTTCTTAGGCCTTGTACCCGCTCCCTGTGTCAAAAGAGATTCGCGTGAGGTATTGAGAATTTTGGTTTTGGCTTTTGATGTGATTTTTTTAGAATAACCTCTTTGTAGGAACCGTAGTTCAACCAATTTCAATTCCTGCATAAAAACGTTTTCATCACTACAATTACGTGTACTAAATGATACACTGCAGAAATGTTGGTCCAGGTTTACTAAAATCTCAAGCAGTGCAGTGCAGCAGCCACAAATGCTATGCTGTGCCGCATTAGAAGAAGAAAGCAGGAGAGCACCATATTTACAGAGATATGGCACTCTCTTCCCCTCTCCCTAGTATCAGCACTGTAAATTGCAGCCATGTGTCATGCACACACCACTGAATCATAGTGCAAGGGTGTCTTTGTGAGTCTACTATAGGTTTTGTACTGGAAGGATAGCTTTCCACTACAAAATACTATGCTTAGACTAACTTTAAACCTTTTCCCACTTTGTATGTTGTACAGCGCAGCACACATGCAAAGTCAGAAAAGATAAATAAGCGCATTTCTCTGTGATAGTGCCTAGCTGTAATGGGCACTATTTTTGATGAAAAACCCTGTCTGCTTTTTTCAGTAAATAGGGTTTTGCATCAAAAACCTTGGGTGGTTGCATGGGAACGCCCAGGAACTATCCATGGAACACCTCCTTGGCACTAAGTAATGCAAAGTAGCACTATGCACTGCTTTGAGTTACTTTCAAGTAATTTTCTAGCGCAAAACAACTTTTGCACTGAAAAGTAAATAGGTAAAAACAGATTTTGTATCAATTTGCATCACTTTTATGACCCAAACACAGCAAAAAAGATTAGTAAATACTGTATACCCCCTCATGTGATAAAGCACTGTCTGACCAGAGTAGAGTACAAATCTGCATCAGCTGACCACGCCTTACATTACCTATGCAATGTTTCACATCAAATGTACTTCATTTGTCATGATCTCTAATTTAAGATCTTTTCTGCATTTGCTTCCAAAACTGCCCAGAAAGCAACACTCCACGAGACATGCCTATTCAGAAATATTTTACCAGTGAAGATATCTAGGTCTGATTCAAACACAGAAAAATAATTAATTGTGCATAACATAAATGAGATTCACAAAGTGAAAAATATCTAAATTCAGTATGTGGGTACTCCAAAATAGCTAACTAATCAGTAGCGGCTCCTCCGCTAAGGCAGAGGAGCATCACCCCCGCCAGAAGCAGCAGCTGCAAACCCTATAATAAAAAACTGTAATAAACGATGTTTACTATTGTTTTGTATTAAAAATGAAAAGCAGCGGAGCCACGGACTGTGACGAGCACTGAGGGGAGTGCACTGTGCATTCCCCACAGAGCGCATGTGTGTTTGGCCAGCCGTCTCGGGCTGGCCAAACAAACATGCGCAGTGTGCTCTCTCCAGCCCAGCACTGGGGTGCCGGACTGGATAGAGCAAGCCCAGGCTCCCAGTCTGCCTGGGTGCGCCCTGGATGGGTGCTCCGAGCCAGCCCTGACGCTGCTCTGAGCAGCTTCAGGATTGGCTGCAGGGCAGGCTGGGAGCCTGTGACTGCAGTCGACTCGAGAACAGAGGAGCGAAGCAGCGTAGCGTGGAATGAAGGTAAGTTAAAAAAATCCACGCGCCACTCTGTCCCGCCCCTTTTCCCTCCTGCAAGCCACCTCCGTAACTACTGTGTATGAGTTGGAAATGACAAAGAATTAAGGACTGGGAGCACCAAAGTGTAAATTAATGATAATATTGGAGTGACAGTATAGTATTTAATGTCATGCAATGCATCTTTTAAAGAAAATTCATAAAGTAGAAGAATTTAGGGTTATTAACACAGGTTTACCATTTCACTTGTTACACAGGTATGCTGTCTCTCAAATTGAATGCCAATGGTTTTCATGTATTTTTATACAATGTCTAAATTATGAATGCGTAGTTTCTGGCAGGGTTTTTGTGTGATAATAATGCATGTTACATGCTAGAAAGTACTAATGGCTCATGAAAATGACTGCAATTGACATTATAGAATGTGTGCAAGGCCTGGAAAAGTGGATTACCTGTTGAAATTGTAATGGTAACAAAAGTGTGCTCCACTGACATGTTTTGAATTTAAAAAGTTGTTTTAGAAAAGATCAAGTTAACATGGCAGTGAAGGATAATTTTCCACTTTTCAGGTGCCCGTATTGAAATGCAGCTGCAAGCGATGCCAAGAACTGTCTTGAAAGGAAGAAGGAAATAAATAAAATTACCTTCTGTGCTTTCCACATGCTACAGCAAAAAATAGTTTGCACATTTTGCAGCACAAAAGGAGCTGTGGACAAGTAACTCCTTCCCACACCATAAGCCACCATTGATCATAAATGTATATGTGGTACCAGTGCATGGGCAGGTTTGGACACATGGATCATTTGGTGAGGGGAGATGCTTAATGCAAAATATCGGCTTCTGACCCAACGACAGCATAAAGTATGCAGGAAATCTATACTTGGCTTTGTATAAAATCTTACTGAAACTAATGAAGAGAATGGTAGAGACTAGTAGAGTACTTTATACTAAAAGAGAAGGGATGGGTGATGAAATATGATCAGGGCTTATCTAACCCTCAACTTGATCTGCATATTATTTAGTGTGTTATTTATAATAAATATGATCATACTGATAGACGTGATTTGAAGACAAATACAGCTTATTCATAGTATATATGCATCCTCATGCTTAAAACCTTTCTTTTTTCATCTACTAGAACATAAAACTCACCCCACTGATCCTCTTCACCTCCATTTACATTAAAATGATTTTTAACACTGTAGTGGCAAAGAGACAACAAGAGATTCTGCAGCATTTAATACCAGCCATGATGTGCACATGTTGATTTGTGGTACAAGGACAAGGCTCATTTTATTAAAACCTGCAGATACAAGATTCTCTGATAGGTCTGTCTGAGTCATAATATGATAGAGGATTGCAAGAAATTGGGTTGTTGGCTGACTGGGGTGTGAGCCCTGGTCAAGCAGCAACCACAATTGTAGGCAGGTCAAGGCCCAAGCAAACCCCTAATTACCCTGTACTCAACTTGCTGGTAGCTTGGCAGATAGCAGTCAGGCTTAACTTAGAGCATGGTGAGCGAACAAAACAACAAATGTAACCCAGATCTGTGACTTGGGTAAATGTTTGACCATGTTGAGCATTCCGTCCATAATCTTATTATGATGCTATAGTCACCCTAAGTGGGAAGGGTACACCTAGACATGGGTCCTGTGCTCCCTGTGCAACTGGATTCAAGCTAGCCTGACTGATGAGGGGTGATACTTTGAAACCAATCCTAGGATGTATGCTTCTGGTCCAGGGAGATCCTGGCCTGGCAGTTCGAGCTGGACTCTCCCCATGGAGAGCAGAGTTAAGACTGATTTGCGCATGTCCGAGTCCAAATGGGGATGGCATGGTGAGCAAAAAAACAATGGATTTAACCTTGACTGGGAGTGAATGTTTGACAATACTCAGCATTCCATCCATCATCTTTTTGTGGTCCTTCTTTTATACACAGTTGAATCTTTGAAGTGGGGAGAAACGTCTAGAGACATTCTTTGAAGTGCAGAGGTGACATGCTGTCCTGGTTCCAGACTAACCTCAAGGAGTATGCAGCCCTCTGTGAGGAAACAGGACACAGCCTATTCAAGTGTAAGAAGGGCTGGGCCCAGCTCCTCCCTCCTATCCTGCAAGTGATGGCTCATCCAGTCACACTTCAGCTTCCTGTTGTGTGTGGCTGCCTATCAGAAATACACAACGCCCAACTGTCAGCTACACACAGTCATGAAACCCACGTAGAGGCTAGAGACATTAAATGGCTTAGGCAAAAAAATACAAACTTTCTAAAAGTGGCATTTTCAGAATTGACTTCAAATCTGACTTTACCACAAGTTAGGATTTTAAGTTGTGATTCCAGAGACACCAAACATGAACTGAAGATCTCTTCCCATGTGCCCTGTTGTATGCATCCCCTGGCGCATTGGTCTGTGATGCAACTATTCATAGCGAAAAGCCACGTTTTGGTGAAGTTGGCCTTATGGAGTATTTTAAGCTGGATCACCCTGAAGTTTGCCCTTATCACCACATCCTCTGGTAGTGACAGGCCTCCCCTCATTCATCATCTTTCAATCTTCCTAGTTCACTCTCCCAGCTGTTTCTGGGGTCTCTGAGATGTGGGATGCTATTAGCTAGTGATGTGTTATATATTGCTTAGATGGGATGCCTGTGTAGTTGGGCACATAGTACCCTAAACTCTTGGGAACTGTTCTCAGGAATCTTTGCAGTCAGGCCTATGCAACCACATGGGAGGCACCTGATTTGTGCATATTGCAGATATTGACTCTCTGTTACTTCATACTGCTCTTGGAGCTCCTCAAAGGCTATTGGGCCCGGGGTCGATACGTCTCCCAGCTATGATATCCACAGGATGTCCCATTTTTCGCCTTCCTCTCCTCCCTGTAGTGGTGTCAATGATCATAGATGGGTGTTTCCAAGATGAGCGTGCGCTTCATTCCAATGTGTTTTGTGGCTCCTCCCCAGGCCTTGATTACCAAGGCAGTGGGGGTTGGCACAGTTGTCAATTTTCCCTTGCCATATGTCTGCCTATTGTATCCTCCTGGTTCCACTGCTCTTCTGTCTGCCACTAGTGATAGCTTCCTTTGCTCTGCGAATGACCAATGATTGATGACTACAAGTTAGATTGTTATTGTTTATTTTATAATTGCAACTGGTCAGGAGAGACCGCCGGTCTGCCTTTGTGCGTGATCAGGTTTGGCCGTGTTCAGTGCCTCACCTGGTTTCCAGGCTGCAATCTCGATTGGAGCACTAGTTGTTTGCTTCTCTCCCTCTCTCTTCACAATCGCCCAGCCCAGCTACTTAATGAGCTCTGGGGCGTGGATGCACACCTAGACACAGGTAACAGCTGCTGCATTACTGTTTTAAACCTATCTGGATATTCAACACATGCTTTAATCTCCCTTTCAATTTGTCTTACTGTTTTACTGTTTTAAAATTATACTGCATTTTATCTCAGAAAGAAGTATCGTGGGGGGTGATTAACTCTGAGTCTGCCCACACTGCCTTTGTGGGGGACATGACTATTGCTTATTTAAATTAGCAACTGGTCAGGAGAGACCTCCGGTCTGCCTTTGTGCATGATCAGGTTTAGCCGTGTTCAGTACCTCACCTGGTTTCCTCTTGCAGCCACCACATTGGTTTGCTCACTAGTTGTTTGCCTCTCTCTTCACAATCACCTGGTCCTGCTACTTAATGAGCTCCGGGGCACGGACGCGCCAAAGGCAAGCCTGGAGGCTGTTGCAGTTTTTCGACCTGTCTCAGGCCAGAGGATCATTACTTTTCTCAACTAGTTATAAACTATGTTATTTACGTTGATCTCCTTTACTTGGATATGGTTTGTCCAATCAAGAGAAAGGGTAGAACAACTCTAAAATATTGCAATAGAAAATAATTTTAACTGGGGTGTTTCTGTTCCCCAAAAAGGCTGACCCATATTCAAGAACTCTTTTAGAACAACTAGTAGTCCAACCATTAAGAATGAAAGCCATAGGTCTTACTAGAATAGAAAGGGAATGGATGATATGTATTGATATGCAGGATTGTTTATGTTATATTAAAATCCTACCTCAATACTATAGTTGTCTTCATTTATTGTTAGGTAGCTCCACTTCTATATACTTCACCCATTCATCAATACTTCAGTCAACTGTTTTAACCATGCTCAGTTTGTGCTACAGGGTGCAAGATAAATACATCTTCTTCATTTGTAGAACTAAATTACAAGAGGAACTATGAAAGACCCTTGTCTCCCTCCACAAGGTCTGCACTCTGCCTTATGTCCGGGATTCAAAGCTAAGTATAAATTCATATCCACCGTCATCAAAGCCTCTATGAATAATGAGAGGTCACACATCTCCACATTAGAGAATAGTATTAGTGACATTTCATAGAATAGCTTAATTTCATTGATGAGACCATTCTTCAAGTGATGGTGATTCCTATCTTGGAAGAACTTGCATTATTCTTGCTGCACAAGGTAAGCTCTAGATTAAGAGTGCCCATCGAGTGCCCATTGCAGGACCATGACGGTCATATCCATTCCAGGTTTTTAGGACAACAAACCACCAACGTTGTGAATTCTTTCAATTTAGAGACACTACATGTAATTTTAGCTTATGTGAATATCCCCCCAATTTGGCATGGATCTGACCGTCCTCGGCCTACGCTGACTACTCTTACTTCAGAAGCGTTCTTTGGAATTCCAGCTATTAACCCATTGTTTTCCAGCTTTCAATGTGACAGTGGGTTTTCTTCAATCATGCTCATAGCTCAACAGGTTCTCGCAGTGGTGGACTTTAGAAGAACCATTTTTGCAGGGAAGCACTTTTTGCCCTTTTTGCCTTAGGTCACATCATGAAAAAGCACACTATGAGACGTTCACCATTGTCTGTATGCAAGACTGGTTGAAGATGCTTATGGCACTTGCTTCTAAGCTCTCTTGTGTTATCAGTCCTTTTGAATTAGCCCCTCAGCAAGGTAGGGGTTTTAATTCATTGGTAACAATTTCTGCACCTGTGGCCAAGCAGACAAACAACCCTAAGCAGATTGTGACTTACAGGCTGGATGCACTGATTGCCTTGAGACCACTGATTCATCAGTTCCTTCTTGTCAAATGTGCTCTCCCCCCTCGCATTGTCTCCTTCTCAAGTCAAAAGACATTGCCTAGGCTTTATCAGTCAAGATATGTCATATTGCATCTGTAGAATGCTATTCTAATCAGGATGATAGGCTGTTTGACACATGTTGACGTATAAAACAATAATGTGCCACTTAACTCATAAATGCTCTCGAAAATGAATTCATAATACGTTATGTAAAGTTGATTTCTCTCTGGTACAACTCACTAAAATACCTAACCTTCTGGACTTCTCTTCCCTTATCCGAACATCCTGATGCATAATGGCATGGCTGGTATCAACAATGGCAGCATCCAAGTAGCCATAAAGTAAGCAGCAAATCTATAGTAAGGTCCCTTCTTGTCCACATTGATTGTAGGTGGCAACAGTCCTATTGCGGCAATTACTGTATTAGCTCATGAGCTGAGAAGATAATTAAAAATGTTGCACGGGATTGAATCCTATTGCTCCTTAAACCCTTTCCATTCCTTAAACCCAATTACCCCTCCCACCCCCCGATTCAAAGCTACAGAGAATTTGGTAACTCAAAATTACTCGATTTTGAGAAATAACATGCGAGAAGTGGTCCTTCCATGCTGATTCCAGTATATTTGAATAGCCCCGATCTCCAGATGAAAATCACAACTTAATGAATCGAGTGGGTTGTAATTTGCAGTAACTGACCCAGCTAAAATTAATAAGATGCTCACGACAAAAGTCCTAAATATGACAATGTTGAAATGAATCTATTTCTTTGTCTTAATTTTTCCATAGTCTAGTGTTTAGACTCATTTACTCTTACTCATGAAAAGTGGTAAGGTATTAGAATTAACAAAATCATTTTGAGCTCTACAGCTAACTCAGTCTCGAATAACTTGCTTTTTCATGAGAGAGTTTATATTTGGAAATGTTCTCAGTCTCCCTACCCCCCGCTGGTACAACTGCTTGGTGCAATAAAAAGCAGCCTTCAGTCCTCTTAACTGGGTGAGATTAGTTAGAGCACCTGTTCTTTGTTTGGAGCTATTCAAAACTACTTTCAAATTACAACCAGACCACAATCCAACCAATAGAATATGAGCTCCAGGACAACCTGGTAGTAGGCTACAGCCACATCGGAAAGCCGACCACCACTACTGCAAGCAAAGAAGGGGTGCCCTTGTTAGAGGGTCGCTAAAACTTGTGCAGTAGAATCTACAAGATTCCACTGCGCCATTTCTAGCATCTTTTTTAACGCCTGCTCAAAGCAGATGTTAAAATGAGGCTCCTGTAGAGAGCTAGCCGGAGAGCCATCCGGGCTCTCCTATACTTTGTAGCGTGTTCCGCGCATCCGGGCGGGGCGCGGAGGGAGGCTATAAATTCAGACGGGGCTGCGCTGACGCAGCTCCCCTCTGAGACAGCAACTACAGCCTGTGTATGCGTCATTATTAGGTAGCCAAAAGGCCTTCACCACATTGGCGACGAGCGGGATATCAAATTTACCCGCGTGGCTGAGTAGCGGATCGCAAAACACGCGACAGACAAAAAAAGAGGAAAAGGGAGAAGTATTACACGTTAAGCACCCCGACAACGGCGAACGAGGCAATGTGGATCAGCCCCCTTTCCCATCCCACCGTTGTCGATAAGCAGAGGTACAATCAGTGGTACCGTCGCCGTCCGTTTTGTCAGCGTCTCACCTTGGCCGGAAGGGCTGTGCAGCGTCCTGCAGCGGATGCGCAGCTGTGGCCTTCATTCGGCCGTGACCGGGCGGTGCAGCGGTGGTCTGAGAGGCGATGCCCTGTCCCAATAGGGGCTTGCTAAGGCAGTGAAGACTCCCGTCCTGCGCGCAGAGGCCAGAGTACCATAGAATAAAGGATTCCCCATTCGGAAGGTGAGCCCCGCCCTGAGCGCACCAGGGGGGGACACCACGTGGCAGGAAAGGAGCGTCCTGAGACGCGAGGTGTCTGTTGCTGAGTAATGGCAACATTGAACGCCAATCGTGTTCTCAGAAAGAGGAGGCCCAGAGAGTGAGCGCTGGACGGCAGGTGAGGGGTGTGTCCCTCCACGTGTAATAAACTGTAATACAGAAAATTAAACATTCTAAAGAGAAAATTATATCAGTCCTCAGTCCTTTTGAATTAGCCCCTCAGCAAGGTAGGGGTTTTAATTCATTGGTAACAATTTCTGCACCTGTGGCCAAGCAGACAAACAACCCTAAGCAGATTGTGACTTACAGGCTGGATGCACTGATTGCCTTGAGACCACTGATTCATCAGTTCCTTCTTGTCAAATGTGCTCTCCCCCCTCGCATTGTCTCCTTCTCAAGTCAAAAGACATTGCCTAGGCTTTATCAGTCAAGATATGTCATATTGCATCTGTAGAATGCTATTCTAATCAGGATGATAGGCTGTTTGACACATGTTGACGTATAAAACAATAATGTGCCACTTAACTCATAAATGCTCTCGAAAATGAATTCATAATACGTTATGTAAAGTTGATTTCTCTCTGGTACAACTCACTAAAATACCTAACCTTCTGGACTTCTCTTCCCTTATCCGAACATCCTGATGCATAATGGCATGGCTGGTATCAACAATGGCAGCATCCAAGTAGCCATAAAGTAAGCAGCAAATCTATAGTAAGGTCCCTTCTTGTCCACATTGATTGTAGGTGGCAACAGTCCTATTGCGGCAATTACTGTATTAGCTCATGAGCTGAGAAGATAATTAAAAATGTTGCACGGGATTGAATCCTATTGCTCCTTAAACCCTTTCCATTCCTTAAACCCAATTACCCCTCCCACCCCCCGATTCAAAGCTACAGAGAATTTGGTAACTCAAAGTTACTCGATTTTGAGAAATAACATGCGAGAAGTGGTCCTTCCATGCTGATTCCAGTATATTTGAATAGCCCCGATCTCCAGATGAAAATCACAACTTAATGAATCGAGTGGGTTGTAATTTGCAGTAACTGACCCAGCTAAAATTAATAAGATGCTCACGACAAAAGTCCTAAATATGACAATGTTGAAATGAATCTATTTCTTTGTCTTAATTTTTCCATAGTCTAGTGTTTAGACTCATTTACTCTTACTCATGAAAAGTGGTAAGGTATTAGAATTAACAAAATCATTTTGAGCTCTACAGCTAACTCAGTCTCGAATAACTTGCTTTTTCATGAGAGAGTTTATATTTGGAAATGTTCTCAGTCTCCCTACCCCCCGCTGGTACAACTGCTTGGTGCAATAAAAAGCAGCCTTCAGTCCTCTTAACTGGGTGAGATTAGTTAGAGCACCTGTTCTTTGTTTGGAGCTATTCAAAACTACTTTCAAATTACAACCAGACCACAATCCAACCAATAGAATATGAGCTCCAGGACAACCTGGTAGTAGGCTACAGCCACATCGGAAAGCCGACCACCACTACTGCAAGCAAAGAAGGGGTGCCCTTGTTAGAGGGTCGCTAAAACTTGTGCAGTAGAATCTACAAGATTCCACTGCGCCATTTCTAGCATCTTTTTTAACGCCTGCTCAAAGCAGATGTTAAAATGAGGCTCCTGTAGAGAGCTAGCCGGAGAGCCATCCGGGCTCTCCTATACTTTGTAGCGTGTTCCGCGTATCCGGGCGGGGCGCGGAGGGAGGCTATAAATTCAGACGGGGCTGCGCTGACGCAGCTCCCCTCTGAGACAGCAACTACAGCCTGTGTATGCGTCATTATTAGGTAGCCAAAAGGCCTTCACCACATTGGCGACGAGCGGGATATCAAATTTACCCGCGTGGCTGAGTAGCGGATCGCAAAACACGCGACAGACAAAAAAAGAGGAAAAGGGAGAAGTATTACACGTTAAGCACCCCGACAACGGCGAACGAGGCAATGTGGATCAGCCCCCTTTCCCATCCCACCGTTGTCGATAAGCAGAGGTACAATCAGTGGTACCGTCGCCGTCCGTTTTGTCAGCGTCTCACCTTGGCCGGAAGGGCTGTGCAGCGTCCTGCAGCGGATGCGCAGCTGTGGCCTTCATTCGGCCGTGACCGGGCGGTGCAGCGGTGGTCTGAGAGGCGATGCCCTGTCCCAATAGGGGCGGCGAAGGCAGTGAAGACTCCCGTCCTGCGCGCAGAGGCCAGAGTACCATAGAATAAAGGATTCCCCATTCGGAAGGTGAGCCCCGCCCTGAGCGCACCAGGGGGGGACACCACGTGGCAGGAAAGGAGCGTCCTGAGACGCGAGGTGTCTGTTGCTGAGTAATGGCAACATTGAACGCCAATCGTGTTCTCAGAAAGAGGAGGCCCAGAGAGTGAGCGCTGGACGGCAGGTGAGGGGTGTGTCCCTCCACGTGTAATAAACTGTAATACAGAAAATTAAACATTCTAAAGAGAAAATTATATCAGTCCTCAGTCCTTTTGAATTAGCCCCTCAGCAAGGTAGGGGTTTTAATTCATTGGTAACAATTTCTGCACCTGTGGCCAAGCAGACAAACAACCCTAAGCAGATTGTGACTTACAGGCTGGATGCACTGATTGCCTTGAGACCACTGATTCATCAGTTCCTTCTTGTCAAATGTGCTCTCCCCCCTCGCATTGTCTCCTTCTCAAGTCAAAAGACATTGCCTAGGCTTTATCAGTCAAGATATGTCATATTGCATCTGTAGAATGCTATTCTAATCAGGATGATAGGCTGTTTGACACATGTTGACGTATAAAACAATAATGTGCCACTTAACTCATAAATGCTCTCGAAAATGAATTCATAATACGTTATGTAAAGTTGATTTCTCTCTGGTACAACTCACTAAAATACCTAACCTTCTGGACTTCTCTTCCCTTATCCGAACATCCTGATGCATAATGGCATGGCTGGTATCAACAATGGCAGCATCCAAGTAGCCATAAAGTAAGCATCAAATCTATAATAAGGTCCCTTCTTGTCCACCTTGATTGTAGGTGGCAACAGTCCTATTGCAGCAATTACTGTATTAGCTCATGAGCTGAGAAGATAATTAAAAATGTTGCACAGGATTGAATCCTATTGCTCCTTAAACCCTTTCCATTCCTTAAACCCAATTACCCCTCCCACCCCCCGATTCAAAGCTACAGAGAATTTGGTAACTCAAAATTACTCGATTTTGAGAAATAACATGCGAGAAGTGGTCCTTCCATGCTGATTCCAGTATATTTGAATAGCCCCGATCTCCAGATGAAAATCACAACTTAATGAATCGAGTGGGTTGTAATTTGCAGTAACTGACCCAGCTAAAATTAATAAGATGCTCACGACAAAAGTCCTAAATATGACAATGTTGAAATGAATCTATTTCTTTGTCTTAATTTTTCCATAGTCTAGTGTTTAGACTCATTTACTCTTATAGCCTTAGAACCCGCCGTAGCGGGCTCTACCGGCTATTAAAGGCCCGCTCCCCGCGTTAAATGCCCGAGCCAAAGGCGAGGGCATTTAACAAGGGAGAGGGACTTTAATAGCCGGTAGAGCCCGCTGCGGCGGGTTCTAAAGCTATTAGAACATTCTGCCACTCAGGGCAGAATGTTCTATTAAAAAAAAAAAATGTTCACGGAGCCCGAGGGGATTAAAATCCCCTCAGGCTCCGTGAGGCTTTGTTCACAGCTGTTGCTGTGAACAAAGCGAACATTGAAATGTTGGCGCTGCGGGCTTTTACCGGCCAGTAAAAGCCTGTAGCACTCCATTGTTTTCAATGGAGCCCCCAGCATTCCAATGTTCTAATACTCATGAAAAGTGGTAAGGTATTAGAATTAACAAAATCATTTTGAGCTCTACAGCTAACTCAGTCTCGAATAACTTGCTTTTTCATGAGAGAGTTTATATTTGGAAATGTTCTCAGTCTCCCTACCCCCCGCTGGTACAACTGCTTGGTGCAATAGAAAGCAGCCTTCAGTCCTCTTAACTGGGTGAGATTAGTTAGAGCACCTGTTCTTTGTTTGGAGCTATTCAAAACTACTTTCAAATTACAACCAGACCACAATCCAACCAATAGAATATGAGCTCCAGGACAACCTGGTAGTAGGCTACAGCCACATCGGAAAGCCGACCACCACTACTGCAAGCAAAGAAGGGGTGCCCTCGTTAGAGGGTCGCTAAAACTTGTGCAATAGAATCTACAAGATTCCACTGCGCCATTTCTAGCATCTTTTTTAACGCCTGCTCAAAGCAGATGTTAAAATGAGGCTCCTGTAGAGAGCTAGCCAGAGAGCCATCCGGGCTCTCCTATACTTTGTAGCATGTTCCGCGCATTCGGGCGGGGCGCGGAGGGAGGCTATAAATTCAGACGGGGCTGCGCTGACGCAGTTCCCCTCTGAGACAGCAACTACAGCCTGTGTATGCGTCATTATTAGGTAGCCAAAAGGCCTTCACCACATTGGCGACGAGCAGGATATCAAATTTACCCGTGTGGCTGAGTAGCGGATCGCAAAACACGCGACAGACAAAAAAAGAGGAAAAGGGAGAAGTATTACACGTTAAGCACCCCGACAACGGCGAACGAGGCAATGTGGATCAGCCCCCTTTCCCATCCCACCGTCGTCGATAAGCAGAGGTACGATCGGTGGTACCGTCGCCGTCCGTATTGTCAGCGTCTCACCTTGGCCGGAAGGGCTGTGCAGCGTTCTGCAGCAGATGCGCGGCTGTGGCCTTCATTCGGCCGTGACCGGGCGGTGCAGCGGTGGTCCGAGAGGCGCGGCCCTGTCCCAATAAGGGCGGCGAAGGCAGTGAAGACTCCCGTCCTGCGCGCAGAGGCCAGAGTACCATAGAATAAAGGATTCCCCATTCGGAAGGTGAGCCCCGCCCTGAGCGCACCAGGGGGACACACCACGTGGCAGGAAAGGAGCGTCCTGAGACGCGAGGTGTCTGTTGCTGAGTAATGGCAACATTAACGCCAATCGTGTTCTCAGGAAGAGGAGGCCCAGAGAGTGAGCGCTGGACGGCAGCTGAGGGGTGTGTCCCTCCACGTGTAATAAACTGTAATACAGAAAATTAAACATTCTAAAGAGAAAATAGTACACACTGAAAAAAAAAAGAGAAGGGGAAACGTGAAAACCATAACAGTGGGAAGGAGACATTAAAAGGGGAATGAATAATAGAAAAGGAAAATTTAACCAAAAAAAAAAAAAAGGAAGATAAACATTGGAACAATAAGCCACACACAAGAGCTGTAGCCTTCCAGACAGTGTACACTTAGAGTAACAACATGAGTGCGACACCACAAGAAAATCCCCAGCTCCCGGCACAACTAAACAACAGTGTTCATTCCTCAGTCACAGCGTTACCCCCGTTCAGCCAACTGATTGATCCGGCCACAGCGGCGCCAAGATGGTGCCTATGGTTAAATCGATTAGACAACTATTTCTGTGCCACAAGGGAAACGGATGGAGCGGTGCGCAGGTCACTAATGTTGCTGATGGGCGGAGATGAGTTACAAGAGTTGTTCGATTCACTCCCAGACACCGGGGACAAATATGACTTTGATGCGGCTGTAACAGCTCTAAACAGGCACTTTGATCCCCAACTGAACTCAGACTATGAGCGCTTCAAACTGCGACAGGCGCAACAAACGGAGATTGAATCAATGGACATGTTTTACGCACGATTAAGAAAGTTAGCAAGTTCGTGTACAGGGCTCAACCAGCAAGAAGAGATCAGGGCTCAGATTATCCAGGGGTGCCGGTCCAATGCTCTACGAAAGCTCATTCTACGACAGCAAGGTATCTCCCTCAATGAAATTCTAATCCTTGCACGCTCTCATGAACTGTCAGCGGTCCGGGCAGACGCCATGGCGGCAGTGTGAGCTCAGTCGTTGGCAGCGGCTTCGTCTACACGTCCAATACAGGTGAAAGAAGAGCAGGTAGATGCCATTCAGGCACGCCAAGCACCAGGACGCCGACCAAACCTCTTTAGACCCGGCGAACATGCCTCTGGGAGCTGCGGGTACGAACACAAGACAACAATGGGATGCCCAGCAAAAGGAAAGTCTTGCAATCGCTGTGGCAAAGGTAATCATTTTGTAAAGGTGTGTAGGTCCAGAAGGAACAAGCAAGGAGATCAAAAGGGAAAGGATGCCAACGTCCGGAGTGTAACCAAGGAGACTGAAGAGTTGAGAGAAATTACAGCTTCTGGTGCACCCGTCTCTGAGGAAGACGAGGAGGACATTTTTGTAATTTCATTTACTGGCGGGAGACAACAAAAGAAGAGACCGCCTCCCATGAGTAACGTACAAGTCAATGGCACGTTAGCATCAGTACTCATCGACACGGGGCATCAGTTAACGTGATGGATGAGACCTTGTTTCAACAGTTATCTCCCACACCGTCTCTCACCCCAACTGCCACCAAGATATACAACTACGGAGGACGGAAGCCCCTTCCTCTGAAAGGAACGGTAGAGGTGTCAGTAACCAGTGGGGATCGCTCGACACAAGCAAAGTTCTATGTGGTAACAGGAGATCGAGGCACCATGTTGGGGTGTCACTCCGCGGAGGATTTGGAGTTGGTATTCTTTGGCCGCCAAGTATATGACTCCCAGGTGGAACGCCTCATCGGTGAGTTTCCGCAGCTCTTTGAGGGGTTGGGACGTCTAAAAAGGAAGCGCATCAAACTCCACATAGACCCGAGTGTCGCCCCGGTCGCTCTGTGCCGTTCCATCTGCGACCAGCAGTGGAAAAGGAGCTACAACTGCTCGAGGACCAGGGAGTCATAGAAAAGGTAGATGGGCCAAAGCCCTGGGTTTCGCCTTTGGTGAAAGCCTGGAGCTATTCGCCACTGCGTTGACATGCGCCTGCCCAATAAAGCCATCCGGAAGGAGAGACACATAACACCCATCATGGACGACATCATAGCAGATCTCAATGGGGCGCAATGGTTCTCAAAACTGGATCTCAACGCTGGCTATCATCAGCTGGAGCTCGACCCTGACAGCAGAAACATTACCACTTTCTCTACACATGTGGGGCTCCGGCGCTACAAGAGACTGAGCTTTGGGGTATCCTCGGCCGCCGAAGTGTTGCAGAATGCCATCAGGGAGACGTTGTCAGGGCTACCGGGGGTGATCAATTTAAGTGATGACATCTTGATACACTCATGGACAAGAGATGAACATCATCGCCATCTGAGGGCTACGTTGCAAAGACTAGTGGAAGCGGGGCTGACGCTTCACAAGAAGAAATGTGCGTTTTATCAAACGTCGGTAGAATTCTTTGGCTACATCTTTTCAAAGGATGGTCTACAAATGGATCCGCGCAAAGCTGAGGCCATTCGTCAAGCCCCAATTCCCCAAAATCCAACAGAGGTACGTAGTTTCTTGGGAATGGCCACATATTGCGGGAGATTCATACCGCAGCTTGCCACGATGGCAGAGCCTCTTCGACAGCTCACAAAAGGACAACACCGCTGAGAGTGGAACGTGGCTGCGGACAAGGCATTCGAAGACATAAAAGCATCGTTGTTGGATAAGTCAACCATGGCTTATTTTAACACGCTTAAGCGGACGGAAGTGGTGGTGGATGCGAGCCCCGTGGGGCTTGGGGCCGTTCTTCAGGAACAGAGACATCAGGAGTGGATTCCGGTTGCGTATGCCAGCAGAGCGTTGTCTGCATTTGAGACACGGTATGCACAGATTGAGCTGAAAGCCTTTGCAATTCGATGGGCATGCAAGCACTTTCACTTATATCTTTATGGGCACGAATTTCAAGTAGTAACTGATCATAAGCCCTTAGTTTCACTGTTTGCAGGAAGCCCACGTTTAGCACCTCCTCTAATTGAACGGTGGACTGTTCTACTTCAACCTTATCGGTTCACGGTCATTTATCGACCAGGGGTGAATAACCCAGCGGATTATTTGTCTCGTCACCCATCCCCGAAAACATTAGATTCCCACCAAGAGCAAGATGGAGAAAGCACAGAAGTCATTGTCAGTATGGTTTTGCAGTCCGCTTGTCACAACGCTCTTCTCATATTAGACATTGTGAATGCCACCAAGGATGATGTGGTACTGAACCAGGTTAAGGAGGCGTTAGATCACAGGAAATGGAAACACTTCCTAGAAAAGACGAAGGTATCTAGCCCAGAACATAAACTGGCTATGCAAGGCATGTGGAAGGTGAGCGATGAGCTGTCCACCGATAACGCAGGACTGGTCCTGAGGGGGAGGAGAATCGTACTTCCTCAGTGCTTGTGGACTCGACTGATAGAACTAGCACATCAGGGGCATCAAGGTGCTGCAGAAACAAAGGCTAGGTTGCGTGCCAAAGTGTGGTTCCCTGGCATGGATAGTCAAGTTGACGAAATGGTGGGGAAGTGTTACTCCTGTATCATCACAGCTGCAGAACCGCCCAGTTGCCAGATAGTCACAGAACCTGCCAATTTGAAGGCATGGGCGAAAGTGAGCATGGACTTTGGGAGTTTTCCGGATGGGCGGCTGACGGTCGTACTGATAGACTCCTATACAAAGTTTCCTGTGGTTGAGGTCATATCCTCTACGGCGTTTGAAAATGTGCGGCCAGCACTCCAAAAGACATTTGTGTTATTTGGGCTCCCTGACGAGGTCAGGACAGACAATGGGCCCCCGTTTCAGGGACAAGAAGTTCGCTCTTACCTTGATCAGTTGGCCATTCGTCATCGCAAGATCATGCCGTATTGGCCTCAGGCGAATGGCGATGTTGAAAGATTTATGCAAACTCTAAATAGGGCCCTCAGGATAGGGGTGGAACAAAGAGAAGAAGGGGAGCAGTGTCTACAACAGTTCTTGAGTGCCTATTGCCAGACACCTCATAGCACCACTGGGTGTGCCCCAGCAACTTTGATGTTCAAAGTCTCTCCACGTGACTGTATCCCAGCTGGTCCACACTGGAAGCCACCTGCGTTGGATGTGAAAGCCACTCAGAGGTGCCAGGAAATTACTAATCAGAAGGCCAGCGAAAAAATGGCAAACAAAGCATAGAGAGTTTCGAGAAGGTGATCGGGTGGTAGTGAAAAATTGGAGGGCAGGAGGGAAGTTCCGAACACCTTTCGAACCTGAAGTCTGGGAAGTCATTGACATTCAAGGGGCAATGATAACAGCTGCCCGAGGGAGACAGAGGGTTACGAGGAACGTGTCACACTTTCGTAAAGCCGGAGTCTTTGTCCCCTCGGAAGAAGAATGAGAGATGGAGGAAGCGACGGGCGTCTCGCCGAGCAGAAATGAAGAAACTGTGAGTGCCCTTGTGGCAGTGCCTGCTGCGCGAGCCCTGCCGTGTGGTGATCCTGGACATGGGGGTTTGCTCGCTCGAAGTGCAAGGTATAATTTACGCCCCAACCCAGCCCCTAACAGTCAGCTGAAAGATTTTGTCTGTAAAGCAGATTGGTTGTGAACAGTAGTTCAGTGTCATCATCTACAGACTGAACACTGTTGGTGTCGGGTATCAGTGCTAGGAGGACATGTCCTGTGGTCAAGTGAACATTTTTGGTTGTATTTGTAGTTTGTCTTCCTGGGTTGTCTTTCGTTTCTTTCTTTTCTTTATCTTCTTTTTCACACTCTACCTTTGGGGTCTGTTGTTTGATTTTGATTATGTTATATCTATAAATACGTCTCTTCTGTGTGGAGTAAAACATGGGAGGGATGTAGAGAGCTAGCCGGAGAGCCATCCGAGCTCTCCTATACTTTTTAGCGTGTTCTGCGCATCCGGGCGGGGTGCGGAGGGACGCTATAAATAAAGATGGGGCTGCGCTGACGCAGTTCCCCTGTGAGACAGCAACTACAGCCTGTGTATGCATCATTATTAGCTAGCCAAAAGGCCTTCACCACAGCTCCCATTGAATTCAATGGGCCTCTTATCACTATACTGGACTTCTGTCATTCTTGTTTACTCTAATCCAGTATAATGTTACAATAGAGTAAAACAAATGACACCATTGCCCCGAACATTTACAATACGGCGCTACCATAGTACTGTTGGGGGACGCAAAAGGGCTGCAAGAAAATATTGTAAATATGGCCCTGTTAGACCTGACAGCCTTAGGGTGGTCACCCATAACTTTTTGCCTGCCTCCCTCAACTTTTTAGATACAGTTTTTGCTGGTTTTAAGACTCTGCGCACTTTACCACTGCTAACTAGTGCTAAAGTGCATATGCTCTCTCCCTTTAAACATGGTAACATTGGATCATACCCAATTGGACAATTTAATCTACTTATAAGTCCCTAGAAGAGAGCACTATATGTGCCCAGGGCCCGTAGGTTAAATGCTGCTAGTGGACCTGCAGCACTGATTGTGCCACCTACTTAAGTAGCCCCTTAACCTTGTCTCAGGCCTGCCATTGCAAGGGCTGTGTGTGCAGTTTCACTGCCAATTCGACTTGGCATTTAAAAGTACTTGCCAAGCCTAGAACCCCCCTTTTTCTACATATAAGACACCCCTAAGTTATGCCCTAGATAATCCCTAGGGCAGGGTGCTATGTAGGCAAAAGGCAGGACATGTACCTATGTAGTTTACATGTCCTGGTAGTGTAAAACCCCTAAATTCATTTTTACACTGCTGTGAGGCCTGCTCCCTTCATAGGCTAACATTGGGGCTGCCCTCATACATTGTTTGAGTGGTAGCTGCTGATCTGAAAGGAGTAAGAAGGTCATATTCAGTATGGCCAGAATGGTGATATAAAATCCTGCTGACTGGTGAAGTTGAATTTAATATTACTATTTTAGAAATGCCACTTTTAGAAAGTGAGCAGTTCTCTGCACTTAAATATTTCTGCGCTGTACAATCCATGTCTGGCTGGGTTTAGTTGACAGCTCCTTGTGCATTCACTCAGACACACCCCAAACACAAGATACTCAGCCTCACCAGCATACATCTGCATTTTGAATGGGTCTTCCTGGGCTGGGAGGGCCTGCCTTCACATAAAGGACTGCCACACCCCCTACCAGGACCCTGGCAGACCGGATTGAACTGAAAGGGGACCAGGTACACTTCTAAGCCACTCTTTGAAGTCTCCCCTACTTCAAAGGCACATTTGGGTATATAAACAGGGCCTATGCCCCCACCAACGCATACACTTCCTGGAGAAGAAAGATGAACCAGAACCTGCCTTCTGCCAAGAAGAACTGCCTGGCTGCCCAAAGGACTCACTTGTCTGCTTTCTGTGAAGGACTGCTGCCTTGCTGTTGCCCTGCTGCCTTGCTGCTCTCTGGCTGTGGTGAAGAAGTGCTCTCCAAGGGCTTGGATAGAGCTTGCCTCCTGTTCCCTGAAGTCTCAGGACCAAAAAGACTTCATCTCTTCAAGAAGGACTCCTTGTGCGGCGAAATTCGACACACAGCCTGCCAGAAATGACACACAGCCTGCACTGAGGTGAAAATTTCACCACACTGCAAACCGGAACGATGCAGCCCGACTTCGCAAAGAGAAGATCGACGCAGCACCCGCGTAGTGACCAGAAATTCGACGCACAGCCCACCGAATTGACGCAAGGCCGAGCCTGAACGACGCAGCACGACTTCCAGAGAGGAATCAACATAGCGCCTGCTGTGCGGTAGAAAATTAGACGCAACGCCCACCGGATCGGCGCAGCTCCTGTGACTTCGTCCTGCCAGCGCAGGAAATCCATGCATCGTCCCTGGGGCATCTGAAAACCCCACAACCCGAAGAGGATCCACGACTGAGTGCCGGAAATCAACGCACAGCCGTCCCTGCATGAAAACTAAACAACGCATCACTGTGTGCGGCCGAGAAATCGACGCACACCCCTTTGTTTCCACGCATCTCCTCCTCTGCGGTTCTTTTCGCCGCCATGCGGTTACCGCCAAATGACCGCACCGCGGTCGCAAGACCGCGGCGGCCATTCTGGCTTTCCCGCTGTGCTGGCGGGCGACCGCCAAAAGGCCGCCCGCCAGCACAGCGGGAAAGACCCAGCAACAATGAAGCCGGCTCCGAATGGAGCCGGCGGAGTTGCTGGAGTGCGACGGGTGCAGTAGCACCCGTCGCAAATTTCAGTGTCTGCAAAGCAGACACTGAAATTCCTTTTGGGGCCCGCTTACGGGGGCCCCTGCAGTGCCCATGCCATTGGCATGGGCACTGCAGGGGCCCCCAGGGGCCCCGCGGCACCCCCTACCGCCATCCTGTTCCTGGCGGGAGACCCGCCAGGAACAGGATGGCGGTAGGGGGTGTCAGAATCCCCATGGCGGCGGAGCGCGCTCCGCCGCCATGGGGGATTCTGCAGGGCAGCGGGAAACCGGCAGGAGACCGGCGGTTTCCCGCTTCTGACCGCGGCAGAACCGCCGCAGTCAGAATGCCCAGCGGTGCACCGCCAGCCTGTTGGCGTGCTACCGCGGTCATTCGCCCTGGCGGTTTTTACCGCCAGGGTTAGAATGACCACCTTTGGCCCTCATTACAACCCTGGTGGTAAATCCGTCTTTCCACCGTGCAGAAGACTGCCAACATACTGCAGCGGCCGTGGAATTCCACTACAGGTATTACGACCCACAGCTCGGAATCCGCCACAATACAGACACCCACACAAGTCCGCCACACCAAAGGTCCGTGATAAACTGGTGATAACAAAACCTCCACCGTCACGCCAACAGGAATACGCCCACAGTATCACGACCCACGAATCAACGTGGCGGTCTTTCAACCGCGGTATTCCATTGGCCTTACACACCGCCACGCTCAAAATACACACACATTTACAAAACTCGACCACATTGGACAATTCGAAATACACACACCTGATACACATACACACACCACGCCCATACACCCAATCCAATATAAAACACACACCCACATCACCCACAAACCCTTACTATCAATTTTTTGAAAGAAGGTCAGAGAGAGACACTACCTAAAACAACACCAGCATCCACAGACACACAACACCATCACTTACACAACATCCACGCACCTCAAACAACACACACCAGCACATCCCCACACACATCACAACTGACACCACCTCACACATCACCCACACCACATCATGGCACATCAACAACACCCCAGGTTTTCTGAGGAGGAGCTCAGGGTCATGGTGGAGGAAATCTTCCGGGTAGAGCCACAGCTATTCGGATCACAGGTGCAGCAGACATCCATTGCAAGGAAGATGGAGCTATGGCGCAGAATTGTCGACATGGTCAACGCAGTGGGACAGCATCCAAGAACACGGGATGACATCAGGAAGAGGTGGAACAACCTACGGGGGAAGGTACGTCCCGTGGTATCCAGACACCAGATTGCCGTACAGAGGACTGGCGGTGGACCCCCAACTCCTCCCCCACAACTAACAACATGGGAGGAGCAAATCTTGCCAATTATGCATCCTGAGGGCCTCGCAGGAGTAGCAGGAGGACTGGACTCTGGTGAGACATATCTTTACTACTTTATTCCCCACACCCCACCTGCATACCATCACATACCCCAACTCTTACCCTCACACCCATCACCCCAACAACCCACAGATACCCCACTAACACAACCCACACATCCCAAAACCAAGCCCTGCATGTACCACCAATGCATGGACACCCATCACCAAAGCATGTCCACTACAGAGACTCACTCATGCCCCAAAATCACCAATCACACAAGGGCCAAGCCAATAATGCAAGCACAGGAGTAGAGGGTCACTCACCCATTGCACAAGATGGCACACACACATACAATAACTATGCATTTACACCCCAACAGAACCCCTACCCAACGTCACCGGAAAGGAGGTGCCAGAAACATTCAGTCCCCCCACAGAAGAGACCCACAGTGATGACAGCAGCTCTGCACACCTGGATCAAGATGACCAGCCCGGCCCATCAGGGACCTCAGGACAGTCGGTTCCCCTGACACAGTCACAAACCACCACAGAGCCTCCCCCCTCAGGAAACACCAGCACAGCACCCACCCAGCGGGCCCATCCCTCTGTCCCCAGGACACGTCAATTAGCAGTGTGTCCACCACTACAGGGAACCCAGGCAACCCCACTAACTGTCAACATCTGGGCAGTGCGCGCTCTACGGGTGACTGGAATGCAAAAACCCAGCACGTATGAGATGACGTAATTCATGCATTATGTAGATATGCTGTTGTTTAACCTTTTGCATTGCAGAGTTTAATTCTGAAGACTTATATTTAAGGTGCTTGTAAATACTGTTCATTTGCAATGTATTTCTGCAGGCTTTGAGAGTGTGTCAGGGTGTGGTCCCTTTCCAGGGCCTTCTAGAAACTTCCTCTGCAGCATGCCTGGGTGTGGTTTGTGGGTTGGGCTAAGACTATATAAAAGGGAGCCAGCCCAGCTCCACGTGCTCACTATTCAGAGGTCCCGGTGCAGAGCAGCAGCAACTTCCTGAGCTCCTGTTCCAGCGGCCTACTTTGATCTTCCAGGCCACGCCCTTTTTCACTTCATTTGGTGATCCTAGATCAGGGCGGTAAGACGGAGGTCGGACTGGGCCCCGACTCCGTTGTTGAGGACGCACAAGTTCTTGGGCCTAATCTCTGCATGATTAATGATTTGAGTCTTGTGCGTGTGAGTGCGCGCTTGGACGTTTAATGACACTTGCATATGGGTACTCAAATCGGCAAGACGCATGATTCTTTTCTCGTGCGTAATTCATGTTATTCATTGTGCACTACCATTCCTTGGCAGTTACATGGTGGCATTTGAATCGGCAAGACGCGCAAATTCTTTTCTCATGCTTAATTCATGTTATTCATTGTGCGCGACCATTCCTTGGCAGGTACATGGTGGCCTACGAATCAGCAAGACGCCCAATTTGTTTTCGTGTACTTTAACCCTTGAAATTCATTGTGCGCTACCATTCCTTGGCAATTACATGGTGGCATTCGAATCGGCAAGACACGCAATTCTTTTCTCGTGCTTAATTCATGTTATTCATTGTGCGTTACCATTCCTTGGCAGTTACATGGTGGCCTACGAATCAGCAAGACGCACAATTCGTTTCCTTGTAATTTAACCCTTGATATTCATTGTGTGCTACTATTCCTAGGCAGTTACATGGTGGCATTCAAATCGGCAAGACGAGCGATTCTTTCCTCGTGCTTAATTCATGTTATTCATTGTGCGTTACCATTCCTTGACATTTATATGGTGGTACTTGAATCAGCAAGGCGCGCGATTCTTTCCCTGTGTGTAATTCATGTTATTCATTGTGGGCAATCATTTCCTGACATTCGTTTGGTGACCTTCGAATCAGCAAACCGCGCAATTCCTTTTCTGTGTTAAAACATCACGGAAAATCACGGTGTTCATTATGCGCATTTTTAAAGCATTTACTTGGTGGCTTTTCGAGTTGGCAAGTCGCATGATTTATTTCCCAAGTCTAAGTTGTGTTATTCATGGTGCACAAAACATTCAATGGTATTTTCTCCCTATGTGAAAATCTGCAATGTGCGCAATTCA
This sequence comes from Pleurodeles waltl, assembly GCF_031143425.1. Taxonomy (NCBI): domain Eukaryota; kingdom Metazoa; phylum Chordata; class Amphibia; order Caudata; family Salamandridae; genus Pleurodeles; species Pleurodeles waltl. The sequence continues at coordinate 1,144,359,040 of NC_090444.1, read as the reverse complement.
TGTTCCGGCAATTTGAGGGAACAAAAAGCCAGAGTTTCAAGATGTAATGTTGTGTGTTCCTAATATGTTTCTCAAAACCTGATACATATGATACTTTAGAAATCATTCAGATTGTTTCCTGATCCTCAGGCAAAGAATGGTACTTGAATTTGAAAGTTGCATTTAACTTTTCTTGATTCCCTCACAGGTACCCAGTCATCTTGAAGCCTAATCATTCTAAGTCATTGCTTAGGTTGTCAATGCTTTTAGAATGACAATGTTTAGAGTTATAGTCTAGTATTGATTTATATGATAGAATCGTGATATTGTGTGCTTTAACCTTTTTGCTTCCTACAGGTCTCCTTCCCAGCTGTTCCCTTCCTAATCCCCTTTTCCCCACTTGGACTCTCTTAGACTCTGTGACAATTCTAATCAGAGTATTGGAGCTGTCTTGTGGTGGAAGTGTTGGGAACGTGCACAGACCCGAGGATCTGGTGACTCTGACACTAACACAAGACGATCAGGGACCTGGGGGCAGTGGCAGTGGGCACACGGTTCAGGGGACAGAGGCACAGGATAACAGGGAAGCTGGGAGGACTGCTGTGCGACAGGGGGAGGAGAGGCCCAGGGAACCCACTCTCCACGAAGCACTCTCCAACATCATGGGAGCTTACCACCATTCCCAGGAGACCATGGGCACGGTACTGGCCAAGTTTCAGGAGACCCAGCGGCTGCAGGAGGAACACTACCTGGGGATCAGCACCACCCTAGTCACCATTGGAGCGGTGCTGACAGACTTTGTCAACACCATGAGGGACACAGTGGCACACCAATGGGCCCCTGACACGAGCCTGGATGATGAACAGCCCTCCACCTCCGCCGGTGCTAATGGACAGGAGGCACCGCCACAGGAACAACAGGACACCAGCACCCCATCCCCTGCAGATGGAGAACCACCCCGCAAAAGGTCCCTGAGATCCAGGAACAAGACAGAGAACACTGCCAAGACCCCCACCAGGAAATAAGACCCCCCTGAATGTCACCCTTCTGTCCCACTGTCACCCTGTCAATCCTTAAACTGCCATTGCTCCACTTACCATGCCCCTTTGGACAATGCACCTGTGAAACAAATAGACTGGACTCTGCTATGGACATACCTCCACCATCACCCCAGCCCATTTTACAACCCCCTCCACTTATTTGCACAGGAATAAACACACTTCAATCACAAAACAATCTGGAGTCAGTCTGTGCTTTCACAATTGCAATATAAATGGAACATAGCAATGTAAATTTACTTGTTCACATACCAATGTAACACAGCTGTATGCCGGGAGTAAACATAGCAGAGGGCACAAAGTGGGACCCAGGTCTGTGAAATGGAAAGTCAAGGTGACAAGTCAGTGTCCATACACTGAGCGAAAACGACAGACTTATGCAAGCTCCAACAATAGTATGAGATGTGTGAAGCAGAAACATCTTCTTACCTGTGTCTCACTGGAAGCATTGCATGATGATGTTGTTTCGGTCGTCGATATCCTCTTCTTCTGCCTCCTCTTCTTCACTGTCCACAGGCTCCACAGCTGCCACAAGACCACCATCTGGACCATCCTCCTGCAGAAAAGGCACCTGGCGTCGCAAAGCCAGGTGGTGCAGCATACAGCAGGCCACGATTATCTGCCACACCTTCTTCGGTGAGTAGTATAGGGAACCACCTGTCAGATGGAGGCACTGGAATCTGGCCTTCAGTAGGCCGTAGGTGCGTTCGATTATCCTCCTAGTTCACCCATGTGCCTCATTGTAGCGTTCCTCTGCCCTTGTCCTGGGATTCCTCACTGGGGTCAGAAGCCATGACAGGTTGGGGTAACCAGAGTCACCTGCAAATGTCGAGGGACAACTGTTAGACACACACTAACCCTCAGGGACAACCCCAGACACCTATGTCAACTGTATTGGGACCTTTGCCTCACCTATTAGCCACACACGGTGCCTTTGGAGTTGCCCCATCACATAAGGGATGCTGCTATTCCTCAAAATGTAAGCGTCATGCACTGAGCCAGGATACTTGGCATTCACATGGGAGATGTACTGGTCTGCCAAACACACCATCTGCACATTCATCGAATGGTAGCTCTTTCAGTTTCTGTACACCTGTTCATTCCTGCAGGGGGTGGGACAAATGCCACATGTGTACCATCAATGGCACCAATGATGTTGGGGATATGTCCCAGGGCATAGCAGTCACCTTTCACTGTGGGCAAATCCTCCACCTGAGGGAAAACAATGTAGCTGCGCATGTGTTTCAGCAGGGCAGATAACACTCTGGACAACACGTTAGAGAACATTGGATGGGACATCCCTGATGCCATGGCCACTGTTGTTTGAAAAGACCCACTGGCCAGGAAATGGAGTACAGACAGGACCTACACTAGAGGGGGTATCCCTGTGGGATGGCGGATAGCTGACATCAGGTCTGGCTCCAACTGGGCACACAGTTCCTGGATTGTTGCACAATCAAGTATGTATGTGATAATTATGTGTCTCTCCTCCATTGTCGACAGGTCCACCAGGGGTCTGTACACCGGAGGATGCCGCCATCTCATCACCTGCCCCAGCAGACGTGCCCTATGGAGGAGAACAGCGAGCATAGAGTCATCCAACACTGAGGTATCACAATGTGTTATTTGCAGAAACGTTAGTAATCCGCTATGTGGCAGTATCTGTCTGTATTCCCGGCCTAGATAGGTCTGATGCAGTTTATTTCCATGCCATGTGGCTCCCTGAAATGGCGGCTGCCTGACCTGTAAGGTGGGACAAGGGGAAATGAGGTAAGTGCGCTGGCGTTGTACACCGTCGCGGTGGGCGGTCGAAGACCGCAGTGGAATTGTGCATTTTTTAACATTGTGCCCTATGGGTTTCAGGAGCCAATGATGATGTACGCTGGCGGTGACGGTACGCACCGCCGCGGACGTGACCGCCATTTGCTGTCTGTTCACTCACTTGATACCTGACCTTCGACAGGAGAGGACCTACACTGCAAGTGCTGCTGTGACCTGTGTCTGGAAGCGACGATGGCTACCGTGTCTGGGGAAAGGGCCCGTGCCTTCACTTCGGAGGAGTTGGAGAAACTAGTGGATGGGGTCCTCCCCCAGTAGACGCAAATGTACGGTCCTCCAGACAAACAGGTGAGTACACTGTGATCATGCTGCATGGCCAATGCCTGCTGTGAGTGGTGTGGATGGAAGAAAAATGGGGGGGCTGAGGCCTGCATGTGCGGGTGGTGAGTGTATGTGCGTCAGGGCATGGGTGGGAACTGGTGGGCAATGAGTATGACGGTCCAGACGGCTGAGTAATTTCCTTTCCACCTGTACCATTCCTCTAGGTCAGCGCCCACCAGATGAAGGGTATTTGGCGTGCCATCGCCAAGGACGTCTGGACCCTCGGGGTCTACCACAGACGAAGCACTCACTGCCGTAAAAGATGGGAGGACCTGCGCCGCTGGAGCAAGAAGACGGCGGAGGCCCCGCTGGGAATGGCCTCCCAACGTGGAAGGGGTGCCCGTCGCACCATGACCCCCCTGATGTCCCAGATCCTGGCGGTGGCGTATCCGGAGTTGGATGGGCGCTTGAGGCATCACAGCAGCCACAAGGGGGTGAGTACACTCTCCTTCAGCGGACTCTGCGCGCATAACGAGGTGTCTGGGTGGGAGAGGTGGGCAGTGGGTTACCCTAGGCCAGGGCGAACTTGGTAGGCAAGGTCCCTTGTGAGGCAGGCTATGTGGCACCCAAACCCCACTAGTGGTAAGAGCCACCTACACCTAGTCAGGCTCCTGTGACTTCCAGGTATGCAGCAATTGGGCTTAGGCCTCGTACCCCATGGGCATGTGAAATTTCTAGGAACTGTTAGTGCATGGCGTAGTGCAGAGGGCTGCTCCCTGTGTGTTGTGTCCGCCAACGGTAGTGGTGTTGCATGCACTGAACATGTTTTTCTTCTGTCTCCCCCCCCCCTTTTTGTGGTCTCCCTGTTCTTGTGTGCAATAGCATCATAAGGCGGAGGAGCAGTGGCACCGGAGCAGGAGGGAGCTGCAACCCACTTGGCCCTGGAGGGTGAAGCAACGGAGTCTGAAGCCACCAGTGGGACGGAGGGCGAGGGGAGCTCCACGGCGGGGACAGGAGCATACACCAGTGACAGCGGCTCCTCCTCTGATGGGAGCTCCCTTGCAGTGGCAGGCACCTAGGCCAGGGCGGTCATGCCAGGGTAGCTACCTTGTTTGCAGACTCAGAAGCACCCCTACCCCAATGGTAAAATTGGACAGCTAATAGTGTGCAGGTTCCTGTGGGTGTCAGGAGTGCATATGTTGGCGTTAGGAATTGTACCCCATGGGGTGGTGACTACCATAGTGACTGGTTGGGCAAGACCTAGTGCACAGGCAGCTCTGTGTGTGTTGTGTCCGCCAACGGTAGTGGTGTTGCTGGCATTGACCATGTGTGTCCTTTGTCTTTCCTCCCCTTCTTGTTTTGTCACCCTGTCCTTGTGTGCATTAGCATCATCTGGTGGAGGAGCAGAGGCACTGGCGACGTAGGGTGCTGCATTCCACATGGCCCAGGAGGGTGAATCCATGGAGGGTGAGGGCACCAGTGGGACAGAGGGCAAGGGGAGCTCCACGACGGGACCAGGAGGGGAGACCCTGGCGGTGGCGGACACCTCTGTGCCCACCCCAATAACAGGTACAGCCGCCAGCCCCCCCACCCAGCACCGCCCTCCCAGCAGCCCCTCAGCGTGTGTTCCGTGCCCGCTCACCCAGGAGGGTGGGAATCTCCTGTGGCCCAGGCATCTCAGGCCCTGCCCCAGTCAGCCCTGCTGCCCTCAGTGAGGAGGCTATTGACCTGCTAAGATCCCTCACTGTTGGGCAATCTACTATTTTGAATGCCATCCAGGGTGTTGAGAAGAAATTGCAACAAACAAATGCATACCTGGAGGGCATTCATTCTGGGCAGGCGGCCCAACAGAGAGCATTTTAGGCTCTGGCCTCAGCACTGATGGCAGCCATTGTCCCTGTGCCCAGGCTCCCCCCTCCAACTTCCTCTACCCAGACCCAATCCCCTGTACCTCAGCCTATCCCAACTACATCATCAGACCAGCATCCACAGATATCAACACACAAGAGTGGCTCAGGCAAACATAAGCACCACACATCCCACAGGCACTCATACAAGCACCATCCCAATGCAGATACACCAACATCCACTGTCTCCACTGTGTCCCCCCTCCACATCCTCCTCTTCCCTCCCAGTCTCGTCTCCACTCACACCTGCATGCACTACATCCTCAGCCACTACCTCCATCACCAGCACGCCCATCACCACACACCGGTCACGTGCAATCACCAGCCCCACTACCATTCACACATCCCCAGTGTCCTCTCCCAGTGTGTCTGTGAGCCCTCCTCCCAAGGTACACAAACGCAGGCACACACCCACCCAACAGTCATCCACCTCACAACGGCCTCCGGCCGATGCACCTTCACCCAAATTCAGCGGACATACACCTCCTACAACCACTACCTCTTCCTCCACTCCCAAATCTCCTCCATCTTCCCGTCCCAGTGTGTCTAAAAAACTTTTCCTTGCAAACTTTGAGCTCTTCCCTTCACCTCCCCCCCGTCCTTCCCCATGCGCCAGGCTTTCCAGGTCCCAGCCCAGCACCTCAGCCACCAAATCCCCAGGCACAGTGGTGCCAGCAACTGCGAGGTCATTGAGTGCGCCACCCATCAGGGCTGCCAGTGTGCCACGTATCGAGGGCAAGGACATTCCGCCACCTGCCAAGGTGAAAAAGGTGCCCACATCCCGGAGGGAGAAGCCGAAACAACCAGCCACCAAGGCCTCAGCAAAAATAAAAGGGGATAGTGGCAAGACAACTGCGGCACCATCAATGGTGGGGAAGGGCCAAAAGCAGAAGAGCAGGTCAGGAGAGGGCATGGTGGCACCGACTGAGGGACCAGTGTCACACCTTCTGTCCACGACCAAACCAACCTGTACGACAGCGAACACCGCTAGCTGCCCCGCCACCACAACCGCCACCTGACCGCCACCGGCACGTCAACAGCCTCAGCGACAGTTCCCAACCTCTTCCCCAGTGGGCAGCCGTCCGAGGCTGCAGGAGACGTCTTGCTTTGTCCTTCAGCAGGTGCTGACCCATGCACCGCTGCCAGAACCGCCGCCACACACACCGCCCCAAGCACCGCAGCCACAAACACCGCTGCCACAGACACCGCCGCCACAGACACCGCCGCAAGCACCGCCACCAGCCCTGCGACGTGCTCGGACAGTGGCACCACCGCTGACATGACTACCATCCCCAGTGGTCAGTCGTCCGAGGCTGGAGGAGGGTTCCTGGACCCTGGGCAGCTTCCATGAGGCATGACTTCCATCAATGTTTGCACCTGCAGGTGGAAGGCGAAGCCGCAGCAGTGTGGGGCATGTCTCTGCCTCCATGGCGTATCATGCTACCTGTACCTCGGCAATCTCATGGCACACACACCCAGGTGAGGAAATTGTACCGGCCACACTGCACATCGAGCACTCTGGGCACAAAGCCCCCTCCAGAACCAGTGGAGATTGACATCCACTACCTTAGTCCTTGGCAGGATGAAGCACTCTGGGCACCAAGCCCCCTCCAGAACCCGTGGACAAAGACATCCACTACCTCAGTCCTTGGCAGGATGAAGCACTCTGGGCACCAGGCCCCCTTCAGAACCAGTGGAGATTGACATTCACTATCTCAGTCCTTGGCAGGATGAAGCACTCTGGGCACCAAGCCCCCTCCAGAACCAGTGGAGAAAGACATCCACTACTCAGTCCTTGGCAGGATAAAGCACTCTGGGCACCAGGCCCCCTCCAGAACCAGTGGAGAATCACATCCACTACCTCAGTCCTTGGCAGGATGAAGCACTCTGGGCACCAAGCCCCCACCAGAACCAGTGGAGATTGACATCCACTACCTCAGTCCTTGGCAGGATGAAGCACTCTGGCACCAAGCCCCCTCCAGAACCAGTGGAGAAAGACATCCACTACCTCAGTCCTTGGCATGATGAAGCACTCTGGGCACAAAGGCCCCTCCAGAACCAGTGGAGACTGTTATCCTCTTGTTAGACTGTGGCTTTGCACTCCCCAGGATAAAGCAGTGGGCAAACCACCCACTGGAAAGACTTGTGAGACTGTGGCTTTGCACTCCCCAGGATAAAGCAGTGGGCAACCCACCCACTGGAAAGACTTGAGACTGTAGCTTTGCACTCCCCAGGACCAATCAGTGGGCAACCCACCCACTGGAAAGACTTGAGAGACTGTGGCTTTGCTCTCCCCAGGACCAATCAGTGGGCAACCCACCCACTGGAAAGACTTGAGAGACTGTGGCTTTGCACTCCCCAGAATAAAGCAGTGGGCAAACCACCCACTGGAAATATTTGAGAGACTGTGGCTTTGCACTCCCCAGGATAAAGCAATGGGCATGGAGCCCCCTCATGCAGCAGTGGCGTCGTGATTTCATCTGGCTGAGGTGTCCCCCCCTCTCCCTCCCCCTGAGGTGTCTGTATATTTTCGGTGTGATGCCCCAGCTGTGTTCTCTCCGTTTCGAGTCAGGTATCATTGTGGGCTTCGCCCATGCATTTTAGGCCCAGTGGTCCACGGACAATCATTGGTACACTTTCCGGACTTGTGTAGTTGGTGTACATATTTGTATATACTGAATTTTTACTATCTGATTTTTCATGATTACAATCGTTACAATCATTTCCTTTTGTCCTTGCGTTCTTACAGGGGGTGGTGGAGGGGGGGTATATATGTAATGTTGCTGCATGTATTTGTGTGTATGTTGTTGTGGGTGAGGGTGAGGGTGGGGGTATTGCGTGTTGCGTGTGTGTGTCACTCTCTTTTCCCTCCCCCCCTGTGTTGTAGGTGCAGTACTAACCGTGGTCGTCGTCGGCATCTGTCCTGCTCCTGATAGAGCAGGAGAAAGACCAGCATGGGCAGGACGTGTAGTTCGGGCTCCATGGCATCCTGGTTCCTCGTTGGGTGTCGAGAGGTGAGTGTTTTCCCTTCTGTGTACTGTTTCCGCCGTGCTTTTGATCGCGTTGGTACCGCCCCGGAAAAGGTGGCGGATAGGCATTTTGAAATACAGTGGGCGGTACTTTGTCCTCCGCCTGTCTGTTGCCGATTACCGCCGCGCTGTTTGTTTCTACCGCCGTGGCGGTCGTGGTGTTAAAGTGGCTGTATATGTTGGCGGTTTCCGCCATGGTCGTAATTCCATTATTTTTTCCGCCAGCCTGTTGGCGGTATTACTGTCGCTTTAACACCGACCGCCAGGTTTGTAATGAGGGCCTTTATATCACTTTTCAGTGATATCTCAACATATACTTATTGCATTTTAATCATTTTAATCTGCAGCTTATCAGATAAATATTATATATTTTTCTAAACACTGTGTGGTGTCTTTTTGAGGTGCTATATGGTGTTAATGTAAGATTTATTGCACAAATACTTTACACATTGCCTTCTAAGTTAAGCCTGACTGCTCAGTGCCAAGATACCAGATGGTGGGCACAGGGTAATTTGGATTGTGTGTGACTTACCCTGACTAGAGTGAGGGTCCTTGCTTGGACAGGGGGTAACCTGACTGCCAACCAAAGACCCCATTTCAAACAGGCCCTTAGTGCAAATCTCAACAAGGTCACTCACCAGAAAGGACCAAAGGATCCAACTATAATGGGTATTTAGACTTGTCAGATGATCTTGGCCTTCTGGCCCTTCCCCCTTTCATTTTAAGCATTATTGACCGCTACAACCTTCTCCCCTCCCTCCACCTCCCAGTAAACACCTTTGGAGCCCTTTCACCATAAGGCACATGGGCTCACTCACCAGTCCACAAATCCACAGTCATCTGCCCTGTGCATGTCTTCAGCTCCCCCCTCACCAAACACAGTCTCAGCCTCTACTCTGTTCCGCAAATCACTACTGTGCCCCACCTTTGCTATGGCTAAGTACAATGAGGACACAAATACTCAGGTACTAAATTGCCTGCTCATCACTGCTCAATCCATGAACAAGAAACACCCCCATATCTTCAACCTAATCTCAGAAGAGACATCAGGTCACTTCTCCATCTCTGAAACATGGGACCTGATTTACAAGGAACTGGCGCAGCATGGCGCTGCACCAAAATTGGCAGTGCTGCGTCAGTTCTGAAAGGCCGGGCTGCACCGTATTTACAAAAATACAGCACACCCCTGTGCTTTCTCTAGCACTGATGGGAAATGTAGCTGCCAGTGTCAACGTAGGCATCCTTGCACCAAAGCGTTGAAAGAAATAATTGTTTAAGTGCAGTAAGGTGTCCCTTTCTCCACATAAACAATCTACAATGGTGATTTGGCACTTCTATGTGTGCTACAAAATGCAGAACAAATAGAAGTAGCAAATCGTTATTATTGAATGATTGCTTATGTGCAGGAAGGGCACACCTTCCTGCATTTAAACAATCATTCATGGCATTTTGCTCTTTCTATGTGTGCCGTAGAATGAAGCACACATGGAAAAAGCAAAATGAGGAGAAATTAAAGTATTTCTCCTCTTTGCACTATGCTAATGTCACCCCTCAGGTGGTGTTAGTTTTTGGGACTTCCACAGATTTACGAATTATGTAAATCTGAGGCAGGTTCAAATGCAGTGGGTGTTGTAGTGGAACGCCCACAGCAGCACCCAGTGCATGCACCTCTGCCGTGGAAAACTGCGTTGGCGGGGCCCATATTTACAAGGCTGCGTTAAGCCACAAAAAGTGGTTTAATGCCACCTAGTAAATGTGGCACAGTGCACAGTGCCACCGAAGCGTCACAAAAAGTGACACACTGGTGGTGCTAGGGGCTTGTAAATATGCCCCATGGTTCTTTGAGAGCAATGTACCCATCTGTCATGATGTGATTCCTCCCAAATATAGTGTCATCTTCAGAAATTGCAATGGAAAGACAGAAAGGAGGTCCCACACTCATTTTCAAGAACTCCTTTGAAAATTCCTTCATGACTGACTGCTAATAAGTAATGATAAGATGTCAACTATCACTGGCTTTTGCCTGCTACTTCCTAGTGATATATAAACCACTGCTCAGCAACAAGTATTTCAAAGATGCTTTACTGGATGCTGTAACAAAGGCAGTAGCTAATCACAGCAACCTGTATATTCTGGGAGATTTTGTCTCCTGGCTCGTCCACAAGGAAGGTAATCTAACTATCACATCATAGCTTGAGGCCTTTAACCTGTAGTAAACTGTAACTGGAGAAACTTAATATAACCAAACAGAGGGATAGGGAGATTACCTGGTCCAGTGTACAATCTCCCAAAAGTCATCTAAATCAAACAGGTACACTGTTCCAAAACAGATGATCACTGTTGAAGATCTCTGGCAAACAGCCCCCTAGAGGGGACCGTCAGATATTGCAGTGCCAGTCTGATGTGTGAGGGTTCTTGCTTCTATTTTGTTATGTTCATAGTGGTGTTTCGTTTTCTTCTTCTATTTCAGAACAGTGTACCTGTTTGATTTAACTGGAGAAACTTATTCTTCAGGTTTTTGGGATCAATCTACCAGACTGAAAAAAAAACACCCACCAAGAACAGATGATGGAAAGAAACTTGACTTCCCTACGATGAGCTCCCACCTCACTAAAACACCATTTACGAAACAACCACTGGAGGTGTCCACGTTTAGAAGAGAACATCAAGCACTCCATATGCAAGAGACAGGAAAAACATGAACAAAGACCCATTCCATTAAAAATCTCTTACTTCCTTTGACACACTTTTGCAAAAGGTATTTTGTCATCTTGTTCAAGCAAGGAAATTCTTAAGTTCCCCAATTAATATAGTCATCCCAAAAATCTTGAAAAAAATCTCTTTGAATACCTGTACTGGATCAGTTGCCAGGAATATCCTGAATAAATCCCTAGAACAATGATTCTTTAAACCGTGCTGAAGACTACGTACATTAAAAAATAAGAAGCTTGATTGATCCAACTCTACAAGCTAGAACCCATTATACAATGGTCCATTTGTGGCTAAGCTAAATGCGAGAGAGCTGTTGTTGGCCACCTTTATTATTTTACAGAGATAACTAACATTCTCTCAGATGCACAGTTGGGATTCGACCAAGGCAGAGGCAAAGAATCAACACTGATAGCCATGTAGGATTATCTAAACCCTACAGGGGGACAAAAACGGTGTAGCAACTCCCCTGCTCTCGGATCTATCCCCAATGTTCAACATGGTTCACCACCAAACATTATTACTCATACTGAAAAGTATTGGCATTTGTTGAAACAATCTAGAATAGATTGTATTTTGCCTCAAAGACAGATAAAGCCTGGTAAACATGCCAATGTTCAACTCGGCCTAAATATGGACAAATTTAAGGACCAATATTCCCCAAAACCTCGCAACTGCATCTGTGCTTCTGTGTTATTGATGATAACTAACGACCTCAAATCCAACAGAGAAAAAACTAAAAATTAACTAATAGTCTATAACTTGGTGCCCTCTGATTCCTAATAAGATCACTGCTATTGCTTTGCTTAGATCCAGTCTTTTAACTCTCCACAAATTCACAATAGCTATACACCTGAATTTCCATTGTTCATAGGACAACACATGGAAAAGTCCCACTTTACCTACAACTAAGGCAGAAGCCATACTCTTGGAACATGAAACTAGCCTCAAGAGTGTCTCTAAGCATCACTGTTTAGCACTGTTCAACACTATAAAAAGAAGTATGTTGGTGGATTTGCCTTCTCAGTCCAGCTGGCCAGACTCCGGAAGTCGCTGGAGTCAGAATACAGAGTTTACATGATACCTGAAATACAGAAAAGAAGCAAAAACATGTCTGTTTCCAAGATAAACTCTCATAATGCTGGAATAGTGTCAGTGAAACCCACACTCTTAGGGCTTATGGACACTGTAATAAAATGCCCATGTGGTGTAACAGCCACCATACACAAAAGCTAAATATCCTCCCAGGATTTTCCTCTACCACTTACCTCCAACTAACGTGCCATGTAGAGGAGTGGAATCCCCTGGTTGCATAGCAGGTATTGTTCCCCAAATAATTTGGACAAAGCAATCCTAATGTGTTACTCACCCTGTAAGACAAGTTATAAAATTCAGAATTAATTTATTCATGTCAATTTCGACCAAATAGCACCCTGTTGGACATGCAGATTCTGCTAATTAAATGTATTATGAGCCCAATTCAATCACAGCATTCAATGCCAGATGGGTAGGCACCATTTGTTCAAGAGACCTGAAATGCACAGCTAATTAACTGGAGGACTCTAACATAGTTCATCCCAGACAGGCTCATCCCAATCTAATTATTCCTCATATTTAATATTAATCTAAAGAAGAATGACTTAAACACAAGCCATGCAAGTAGACCCCTGCCTCCACCCCACCATCCTGTGCTCTTTCCCACCAAAATAGGAACGCAAGGTAAGCATCCTTCTACCATGACGAGCATAGAATGGTACTGAAAGAAAGAAATCACAAACAATGAGCAATTTAAAGAGGTACCTCATTGCCACCAGCATACTAACGCTATAGATCTGTGCATCTGTCTCTCATACTGCTTTTATCCAACCCACCACTAAGTATAGCAGCCAAAGACAAGATAACAGCACCTCTCTTGCTGTTCACTCACGACATTAAAATGCTTCCCACATTGGCACACTCTGACAAAACCCTTATAATTGCTCAATCACTCATGGTGTATCTTGCTAATTGTCAGAAGGTGCTTAAGTGTCTTACCTGGGGGTCTGAAGCATAATATAAATTTTGTAGTAAGATATATTAGAATCCAGTCTCACCATCTGCACACTGGCAGTACTAAGCTGAAGATGAACATGTTCTCCCTGAAGCACATTTCCCCACTGCTCAGAACTTCAATAATATCCATCCTGGATGCTTCTTCGGTCTCTGAAATGGAACCGCATCAAAATGTAGTTCCTACTGCTCTTACCTTCTCAGTGCAATAGAAATATAATATAGTATAATATAATATAATATAATTTATTATAATATAATATAATATATAACACATGCACAAACATATATGTATATATTTATCTCAACACTCCACTCCTCATGGGCAGGAAAGACACTCTTTCAGAGTCAGATGCTGGTGCAACAGGGTTTAATCGTACACAAAATTGCTGATACATGGACTGAACATGTTCCAACTCGTCTTTACAAGCCTTTATCACTGGTGGGGTCCATCTTGTAGAAGAGTGACACACAATTTCCTTCCATAGGGTTGTCATGGTTACTTATGGTAATAAAATATTTACGTTAACTAAAACCCTGGCAATTCACTGAAAAAGGTTTAAAGTGACTTTATAGTTAGGTATGGTAATAATGTTTTACTTTGCACTGAAATAAAACTCAGAAATTCTTTAAAAAAGGTTAAAGTGACATTATAGTTCAGTGGAAATTTCATTTTAAACATAATATGTTAAACTAAAAACACTGTAATTCACCAGTAATTGTTATGTCAAGTAACTATAACTCACTCCCTCGCCATGCACTGCTTATGACCTCATATATTACATCACTCATGACATGTCCCATGACGTCATTGATAGCATCACTGATGACATCAGAAATTATAACATTGTGCATGGCAAGGGAGCGAGTTGTAGTATAGAAATCTCCAGGTTCACATGTTTCTGTTTGCAGAGAGGCAGGCCCTGTGGCCAACCCCAAGCTGTGCACTGCCAATGGACGTGCGCTGTGGAGGGCTTGGCTGCCCGCAGGGATGGGCACAGTGCCTGCAGCAACCCCCACCCCACACCACGCACAGATGCAAAAACTGGTGAACAAATTTACACCAAATTAGGCAGAAAGCTAGATCTTGTGGTTTTTGTGATTTGGTGTTAATACATTGAGCAGTTCTTGATGAGCGAATGCTCAAAAACTTTTTATATTTAACACAGCAGACAGACCGAGGGCTGATAGATCTCATGGTGTGGTCTGATTGATTTCCATCACATCAACAAGGATGTGACATACCCATGATAGTACTTGGGACTCAGTTTTGAGTCCTAAAAAAAAGTTAAAAACGAGACATTAGGGTGCAGGGTAGGAATACCATAACTCCCCATGCCTGGTTGGCCTGGGGTCAAATCCTTTTAAAAAAAAAAATTGTAGTGAATTCATGGAGGATCTACAGCAAAATTTAGAAAAAAGCCAAGACCTACGCTAACAATAACCCCCCCCAGTATGTGTGAGGGCCAGGGCTCGCCATAAATTACTGCTTTTGGGAAGGTGAGGCGTAGCCCCTCCCACTCTGAGCCTCAGGGAGGCCCCAGGGACACCATCCCACGGGCCATAGTGACAAATAAGGTGAGGGGACCACAGCTCCCTCCCGAGCAGAATGTCATTAATAAGGGGAGGAGCAAATTGAGAGGCAAAGGAGAGGAGGAAATGGCAATGAAATGGACATGGAATCCCCATCCACGGGCCGGCTCAATTACTGAGTCCTAGGAGCCCACCATCGTGTTACAGTAGTTTCCCTGCCTGCATTAGCACAACAAGGAAAACATAGATCTGCTCCCACCTGGCTGGAGCATTTTTAAAACTCCCACTGAGTGGAACCAGACATTCTTTTCCTGCCCACAGGAACGCGGAAAGGCATATCTGCTCTCACTCAGCAGGAGCTTTAAAAATGCCCCTACCGGGTGAGCAGACTTTTGTTTCTCTGGCCTAGTTCTTTTGGGGTCGGAAAACAAACATTGCTCATGCATGATGGAAGCATGTAAAAACAGCTAATCCCACCGGGATGCGCCAATGTTGGCTCCTGCATCACCCAGAATGGGTGCATGTGGGGATCTGGCTGGTCCGCGGTGGCCCTGGGGTTTACCCCGTGGCCTCAAACTTGCTCTTTGATGGGTGCCATCGGTGAGCACAGAGGCACCCACCTAGAAGAAAGACATGCTGGGGGATGGTCTCGCCTGGGCCACTAAAGGCTCAGGGAAGCAGGTAACGCAACCCCTCCTCTTTAAGTTAGGAGCTGCAATGGATAATAGGATCCTTGTAGATCATTAAGGCTGGGGGGCATGTGCCCGTCTCCTTAACATATATGTTTTGGCCCAGTGGGATGGCATCTCATTGGCCAATATTGGCTCGAGGAGATGGGCCATGAGCACCCTTCCCTAAACATATATGCTTTGATTCAGGGAGAATGAGGTTCCCTGTGTCACTTTTGTCACAGGGAGGAGACCATATACCCCCTCCTCTTAAAGGCCCTATAGGATGTGGTCCCGAGAGCCCTTGGTGGCTAGAGGAGAGGGCCCCATGCCCCCTCACCCTTGCAAACATCTTTTGAACCTGAGGGATAGGGTCCCTGGGCTACTTTAGGGTTTGGGAGGGGAACCATCCACCCCTTCATCTTAATTTTAAAAGAAAGTTCCCGGGGGATGAGTCCCCAGGGCCCAAAGTGGCTTGGGGGTTGTGCTAATGGACTGGATGCAGGGCCGGCTACAGGCCCACGTTGGCCAACTGCATGCTTCACAAGGCCAAAGGACCTACATGGCCTGGGGTTGGCTGTTTGCTGTGGTTGGAGACAAGGACTAGCCACAGGCCAGGCCCTGCAGCCAACTCCCCACCAAAGGCAGTCCCGGCGGGGGGATTGGCTTTTTGTATGGTAATAAAATATTACTTCATGATAATAAAAAAAAAAACTGGAAATTTACTGAAAAAAACACAGGTTAAAGTAATGTTATAGTTAGGTGAATATTTCAGTGACAATATAACGTTTTAAACTAAAAAACACTGAAATTCACTAGTCATAGTTATCTCAAGTAACTATAACTTATGCCCTAAGGTAACACCCTCACCATGCACAGCTAATTACCCTGTTCATTACATTACTCATGACATTTCTATGATAGCATTAAAAATATCACTGCAATATTTGCAAATAATTTATTAATGAGAAAACTGTGCATGGCGGGGAGTGAATCATAGTTACCTCAGCGAATGAGTTATAGTTACTTGAGATAACTTTAACTGGTGAATTCCAGTGTTTTTTTTGTTTAAAAAGTTACATTTTCACTGACATTATCATTTACTTATAACGTTACTCTAACCTTTGGTTTTTCAGTTTATATATATATATGTATATATATATATAGCTGCATTAATCATTCTTGTAGGCAGCATTTAAACAGAAGAAGTTGGTAAGAATTTGGCAACTGGCTGAAAGTGCCAGAGTTTTCTTTGGCATAAGTAAGGGAAAATACCCTTTATTGACCCATACTTGGCAGGGCATTATAGAAAGACAATATGCTGGGATCCACACAAGTCAATTCATACTGGACTTCCAGGGGTGTCTAGATTTTAAGAAAGGCCTAGGGTTGGCCGGTTTCCCTAGCTGCTAGTTTTAAGTAATGCCTAGGATTGTTGGTATTCCCTGGTTGCTGGCTGAAGCCGGGCCCTAATAGTGCAGACTTTTAAAGGTGGGGATAAGGCCCAATGGCTGAGCAGGCTGCCTACACTCCATTTTTGTTTTGTACAAATAAGTAATGTCTGGTGCCTTGTGGCCTTTCTGCCCATTTGAAGGTGACAAATTGAGATAAAAACCTGAATTATTCTCCTGATGGGCAGAGAAACTGGCTTTTTCTGGGTGAGGATCAGGCCTATTGCCAGGTGGGCTACCCTTCCACCTACTCTTTGGTGAAAAACAATCCCTGGTATCTAGTTGTCTTCTGTCACTCTGGGGTCAAATTGGATAAACCCGGAATCAACCCACCAGAGAGGAGCAAAAGACTGTTAGCGTTTTTAGGCATAAGGGTCAGGTCCAATGCCTGAGTGGGCCACTCCTCCACATACTATTTTGTATCTAGTGGCCTTTCTATTACCCTTGGATAATTGAGGTAAAAGCCCAAATCATCCCCCAAGGGAGAGGAAGCAGAAATAGTGCTGAGTCCCTTAGGGGTTGTTGTTAGGCCTCATGCTTGAGTGGCCACCCACCACATATTTTTATTTAATAAAAAATAATAATACCTGATGTCTAATTGGCTTTCTGTAACCTTGAGGGTCAAATTTGAGTAAATCCCTCAATCAGTCCCCCAGAGTTGGTGGGGGGGGGAGACTATTGAGGCTTTTAGGGGTGTGGTATAGTCTGATGCCTGAGCAGGCCACCCTATATTATGTTTGCAAAAATATCCATGATGTCTACTAGACTTTATTCTCCTCCTCCCAGGCTGGAAGGCTTGGGGAAACACCCCCACCATGCCTTCTTTAGGGGTGGGAGTCAGGGCCCATGCCTAAGTTATCTGCCCCTACTTCATATTTTATTTTGTGTAAAATATAATAATCCTGGTAGAGGATGATAGAAAGCCTGTATTGCCCATTCTTTTATGAGGGAGGAGCAATTGCCCATGCCTGCAGGGTCACTCCAATTCAGGTGTTTATTGGTTGGGGCTTGCACTCCTGTGGTTATCCCCAAGGTAGTATCCATAAAGGAGGGATACCATTGGGAAGGGGGGATTCTCCCAATTATAACTTTCTTGTTAATATTGGTTTTCTGGGGAACTGAGATGATAATCCAATCAATGATGAATATGAAAGCAGCCAAAGCTGAAAGGTATCAGATGCTTTCACTTTGATAATAACAGCACTTCATAGGTGCTGATCATCACAAAACTAAAGAAAGGATCAGGCTGAAGGGGCAGCTCTTTCCATTCAACTTGAGAGCTTTTTTTTAATGAGAGTTAATAAGGTGCAACACTGGAGCAATTACCAGTCCTCAGTACTAGGTCGGGCTGGCCACGTGCTTAGACCTAAGGTGTAGTGCTTAGTATGTGTCCAGCATTTCCATAGCACTCGTGAGTTTAATAAAATCTCTCCTGATATTTACAAACATGAGGTAGGATAAAAATAAATACAAAATAAAGCAAACGAAGCAGCACAGTGAGTGAGCTCAAGCTGAATAATGCATGATTTCTACCTCATTAGACAGAAGAATTAAAAACATTGAAGAATCTTCACCCCCAGTCTCTCCTGGCCTGCCCAGGTGTAGAAGGTCTAAAAATGTTCCCCCGCCTTGTAAATGGACCAAGCCTCATAAATAATCCTCTCTGGCTTTCCATAATGGGTTTCTGGTTGTCAAAAGTATACATCCTGACCAAGCAGTCAGGCTTAACTTAGAGGCAATGTGTAAAGTATTTATGCAATTCTTCATACATTAAAACAGTGAAAACATCATACAAAAATATACCACACCTGGTTAGAAACATTAGAACTTAATTTCATAAATAAAACAAGATAGAAATGACAAAAATCCTATAATTAGAACTCAAGTTATGAATTTTTATAGAACAAACTGTAAAATAGCACATAGAAGCAGGAAGTGCCAACCAGGCATTTCTGGTTGTGCCAGATGAAGTCAAAAGTTCAGGCTGACCATGATGGAGCACCGGCCAGAGGCAGGGACCCAGTGAGGCCTGGTGAACAAAGTACCTTAATCCTCGTTGTGTCAAAGATGAGGATGTGGGAAATAGCAGAACCACTTTGACGGTGTTGATTTCTGTAGTGGTGGAGATCCGCTGGTTTTCCACACACAACAGAGGAGTTGAGTCCTTTTTTTCCACGTAGCACTGTGATGAGCAGTTTCTGAGAAACGGTGGGTCCGAGGCGATGCGCCTGATCTGGTCTAGCATCAGAGGCGATGTATCAGAGTCGATACCCACAGCAGCGGTGATCAGCCATTTTTGATAAGTTCAGTGACAGTGATGCAACGGGCTGATGGGGGATAGGGAAGTTCAGCTGCAGCAAGTACCTTAGGTCCACTTTCATGTGCCCGGGACCTGAGTGGCACAACCTTGCAGGGCAGACTCACAGGTGTCAGAGGCTAGATGGAGAGGTAGGTTGGTTAGAAGTCTTTTATATCCTTGAGACTTCATATCAGGAGACCAGTCAGCTGTCTGTTGGACTCACTCTGGGTTGGAGAGATGCAGGTCCAGTCCATCTCACTCCCAGGCAAAAGGGATACAGGTCAGCACAGTAAAACAGGAGTCCAGCAGAGTAGAAGTCCAGTAGAGTGGCAGTCATTGTAGCAGCACAGCTGTCCTCCTTCCTGGCATGGTATTGACAGGACCAGAAGTGTACTGAAGTGGTGGGATCTGAGGTCAAGTTCTTATACACAGTGGTCCCATTGAAGTGGGAGAGACTTGGAAGAACTGAACTGAACTGAACAGGGGCCCTCCCTTCCTGCCCTGGCTCCAGATTCACTACTGGGGGTATGCAGCCCTTTGTGTGGGGTTAGGACACAGCCTATTCAGGTGTAAATGTGAAGCTGCGCACAGCTCCTCACTCCCATCCTTGCAGGATGGCAAATCAGGTCACACATAAGCTCCAATTGTGTGCAGCTTTCTATAGGGAAAACACAAAGCCTAGCTGTCCCCGAACCCAGATGTGCAGTAAGAGACAGGATGAAGGCACACAGGGCTAAGAGCAGGAAAATGCCAACTCGCTAAAAGTGGCATTTTTTAAATTGCAATAAAAATATCCAACCTTTCCATTAAAGAGGATTTGTTATTACAATTCCATAGTTACTAAACATGACAGATCTACCTCCTTTCAATTAGGAATCACAGCTTATTAAATGTAATAAGGAATCCCTAATGTTATCCTACGAGAGGGGTAGGCATCAAAGTAGTGAAAATACCTTTGGGAGTTTTTCACTACCAGTACATGTAACACTTAAGTGCACATACCCTTTTTTTTAACTACATAGCACCCTGACCTATGGGCTTCCCAGGGCCTACCTTGGGGGTGATGCATAGGTAGTAAGAAGGGAGTTTAAGGCTTGATAAGGGGTTGTAAGTGCCAAGTCTACATGACAATGTAACTCTCATTCAGGCAGCTAGGGCAGGCCTGGGACATGTTTTAGGAGGGCTACTTAAGTGGGTGGCACAATTCGTGCTGCAAGCCCACCAATAGTATTTGATTTACAGGCCCTGGGTATTTGTTATACCACTCTACAAAAGACTTGCAAGTGAATCAAACATACCAATTGGGTGTATGCCGAGCACACCATGTTTTAGGGAGAGCGTACCATCACTTTAGCTCTGGTTACCAGCAGTAATTTGCACAGAGTTTTAAGACCAATAAAAACAAATTTAGTTAAAATTGGAGGCAAGCAAGCAAAACGTTTTCAGTGTTCTTAGAAATTGGGTTACTGGTTGATTGTGCTGAGACCTGGTCAGGCAGCAATCACAACCCTACTCAGGGTAAGTCACAGAGAATAAATTAACCTATACACTCCCTTTGGTAGCTTGGCACACAACAGTCAGGCTTAACTTAAGAGGCAATGTGTAAAGTATTTGTGCAACACTTCAAACAGCAAAACAGTGAAAATGTCACACAAAAAATACCACACCTAGTTAGCTCAACTACTTCACTGCCAGGCCTTTTCCCCCTCCTGTGCCAAGCCTTTTTGTGGCTATTTGGGGAAGTTTGGACTTAGGCCTTAATAACTTTTTGCCCACATAAACTACCCACAGCAAATGTGCGTCCTCTTTTTCCAACGTCCTAGGGATTCTAAAGGTACCCAGAGTTTGTGGGATCCCCTTGGGGAGACCACTAAATTTGCCAAATTACAGCAAAAATAGGTTTAAAAACAAAATGGGGACAAAGGGCTGCAGAAGAAAGTGTGTGCTTTTTTCCCTGTAAATGGCATCAACAAATGGTTTGCGGTGCTAAAATCACTCTCCTCCCAGCTTTCAGGAACAGGCAAAGTTGAATCAGAAAAACAAATTTTTCAACACAATTTTGGCATTTTACTGGACACTTACACACTGCCTTACATTTGGAAGGAAAAAATGTAGAGAAAGACAAGGGGCAATAACACTTGTTCTTCAATTCTGTATTCCCTCAAGTCTCCCGGTAGAAATTGTACCTCACTAGGGTGGGTGAGCCTAGTGCCCGCGACAGAGAAACACCCCAAACAAAACATGGACACATCACATTTTTACATTGAAATCTGGCGTGCTTTTTTTAAAGTGCCCAGCTGTGGATTTTGGCCTCCAGATCAGGGAAAGTTAGCAAACCTGGGCATTTCTGAAAACTATACACCTAGGGGAACCCATGATGGGATAACTTGTGGCGCTCTCACCAGGTTCTGTTACCCAGAATCCTTTGCAAGCCTCAAAACGTGGCAAAAAAAACACTTTTTTCTCACATTTCAGTGCTGCAAAGTTCTGGAATCTGAGGGGAGCCCCAAACTTCCTTCTACCCAGCATTCCCCCACATCTCGTGATAAAAATGGTACCTTACTTGTGTGGGTAGGCCTTGTGCCCATGATAGAAAATGCCCCAAAACACTACGTGGACACATCAAAATTATCAATTACAAAACTACCTGTTTTTGGTCTTGGGCTCAGCAGCCATCTAGAGAAACCTATCAAACCCCAACATTTCTGAAAACTAGACACCCGAGGGAGTCCAGGGAGGTGTGACTTGCATGGATTTCCCAGAGTTTTATCACCCAGAATCCTTAGCAAACCTCAAATTTAGCTGAAAAATCACGTTTTCCCTACTCTTCTGTGTGGGATCACCGCACCAGCACAAATTTCCTACCACCCAACGTTTCTCTCCATCTCCAGATAAAAATGATTCCTCACTTGTGTAGGTGGGCCATGTGCCTGCGACAGGGAAGAGCCAAAAACATGTTGAAATTGAAGGGGAACCAAAGTGGGTCCAAAAGGGCGGTTTGGAAAAAAAATGTTTTTAGGCATGTGGAGATAATCAGTGCAAAACCACTGTCTCATTTGTTTGACAAGAGTGAGAGGGTTGCAACCCCCCATATAGTTTAAAAAATCCCAGGCGTCTAAGCCAGGACAAAGATGTAGTGGGACGTATTACTCCTGTTCTCCATTACAACTTTCTCCTGTAACTGTATGAGAGATGACCAAACAGGTTTTTTCCCAATGAAAATAGCTGGCCAGAAGAATGGGTGGTGCTTTTGTTGATGTACATGCAATGTGATTTGAGCCTTAAGTAAAGAGAGAAGAGACAAAAGGTCCCCACATTTCTGACTGGCCCACATTTACAGCACTGGAAAGGCAGCAGAGTGGCACTTAAAATGGAGTTCAAATTGTTGGTGAATAGTAGGTGGGAAGAGTGACAGGAACCTGGATTTCTGGCATGAAGCCAAAAGATCAAAGAAAGACTCCATCACCTATAAAGAGTGTCCTGCAAGGGAGAGGAGACGAGCAGCAACACACTGAGTGGGTAAAGAGCATAGTCTCTATACCAACATGCATGCTACACTGTGCTGATTCTGCCATTGAGATTACCTTGTTTTCCCTTTAACCACATATACATCACCATTCCAAAGTTTTCAGGTCGACTTAGCCTCAGTCGTTTTGCGTGAGAGTGAGATCCCTGCTACTGTTAGTTACACTTCTGCACCAATTTGTGAAATATGAAGTGAACTATTTAGAAAGCACTGATTTAGCACCTAGTCTTCCATGAGCAAAGCATACAAGAACCAGTTCCAATAAGACACAAATGTGGTAGTGAGAGACAATAGATAAGATTCACATTGATAAAGGATAGTGTGACTAAGGCAGATGCCATGATAAGGTGACATCAGCAAGAGCACTGTTAAGGTCAGTGTATGTTGCGGCATTACACATACTTCACCCCCACTTTGAAAAGGGCCCTGAAAAGGTTACTTTTCTTGCAAATATCTGCATTCACATATTCACCCCCAGGTGTTGACCAGGGACAGAGGAGGATTTTCTTTTTGCTTCTCCACAGTTCTGCCTCAAGGCTCATCAGTGGCCCCATGCAATAATTAACATCAATGTTCCCAACACATAAATAGCCTCAATGGTTCTAATCAGTAATGATCATCAAAGATCATGCAGCCCATGCAAAAATGAGAATCTATGGCCCCACAAGGTAACAACATTAAAAACCAAAGGAAATCCTCAACTGGCCTAGGCATTATTGGGCATCAATGTCCACATTTGACATTGACTCAATGGTCACAGTAGCTCCAGTCTGTACCGAATATCAGTGGCCCCAGCAGTAATAAACATCAACATTATACACATGATGTAATACGCATCATTGGGCACAAATAGTAACAAGAGTTAATATTGGTCTCAGGGCCAAAACAAATGGTCTCAGGCATTAATGAATGTGATTTTCTCAAAACAGTAATGGGCCTCAATTCTCCTACATAAGAATAACTGCCAATGGGTCCAAGCAAAATAAGCCTCAACAGAGAGCTTGAAACATTTGCAAATGTCAATTGTCAAAGGCACAAAACAAATGAACTTCAAAGGGCCCAGGAAATAATGAGAATCAATGGTCCCAGGAAATATTAAGCACCAATTGTCCAAGGCAGCAAAGTATATAGGAGATGGCATGACCTGTAGATCATTCCAACCTTCAAATACAGACACCATTGCTTAGCTTCCAGTTACTACATCTTTCAATCATCTCCCCATGGCCTTGCCAAGGGCCCTGAAAGGGTTTCGCATGCCCTTTCATGCACCTGCCAATGCATAGGTCTCCCATGCCAATCCTTCCCCAAGTGCTTAGGAGTGGTAGGTGCATTTCTATTCTCCACCTGTCATAGTCAAATTGCAGGGGCAGGAAGGGTGGAAGTCCTACATTTATGAGGAATTTCACGGCTCCTCCATTCCTCCATCTCCCACAAAACCATGCAGGGGAAGAATGACCGGCCAGCTGGCAATTCTCCACGGTTATCTTTGTAATTCAGAAAACAACACCGACAGTGAACACATGCATGCCAACATTATAGAGTTGGTGTGCTGTGTAATTAAAAGGGACATTTACTTAGATTTTACATGTTCTGGTAGTGAAAAAATCCCAATTTCGTTTTTCACTACTGTGAAGCCTACCCTCTCACAGGATAACATTGAGGAGTCTCATTACATTTAATAAGATGTAATTCCTAATGTAGAGGAGGTAGATCAGTCATGTGTAGCATCTACGGAATTGCAATAATAAATCCTTTTTCATGGTAAAGTCAGATTTATTGTTACAAATTTGAAAATGCCACTTTTAGAAAGTTGTCATTTGCCTGCTGTTAGCCCTTTGTGCCTGTTGCCTGCATGTCTCCAATCCATGTCTGGAGTGGGTGACAGCTGGACTTTGTGCATTCCCTCTAGACAGCAACACACAAAGGGAGCTCAGGTGTGACTTAATGGGCCATCCACATTCTGATGGGCCATCCTGGGGAGGATGGGAGGGAGGTGTTGGGCACAGCATCACACTTATACCTGAATAGGCTGTGTTCTGTCTGCACACAAAGGACTGCTTAACTTCCTGTAGTAGGTCTGGAGCCTAGGAATGGAGAGAGGACCTCTGTGCACTTCAAAGGCCCTTCTTCAAAGTCTCTCCCACCTCAAAGGCACCACTGGGTATAAGAACTCGACCTCAAACCCTACCAACTCAGTACACTTCTGGACCTGTGGATACTCTGCCTGGAAGGAATACTGCTGTGCTACTGAAGGACTGCTACTTTTATGGACTGTTGCTCTGGAAGAACTGCTTTCTTGCTGTGCTGACCTGCTGCCCTCCTTGTCTGTGTGAAAAGGACTGGACCCACATTACTTGAACCCAACACCCAGAGTGACTCCAAGGGCCAGCTGACTGGTCTCCTGTTTTCTGACACCTCAGGGACATAAAATACTTCCAACTAATCTGCTACCACACATGGACTCTGCCATCCGTGAGTCTGCCTGTCAGGGGGGTTCCGATCCAGCCCTGGACCCTTGGAAGTGGGTTTGAAGTGCTGCCACAGCAGAGCCCATGTGCCACTGTCAATGCAAGGACTATAAACCAGGGCATATCCTCCACTGAGCCCGCCTCACCGCAATTGCAAGGATCAACTCAGACACACCACAGACTACGGGGAACATCAACTGTATTCGACTGCATTTTTGATGTATCATCTCTGCTGCGTGGCTAGGAACCAAAGCATCACTTTCCTTTGTGAACCGACATTGATGCATTGCCTCACCTGAATCCCACATCTCATTTTTGACTATGCCGCAACTAAGGTACAATACAGCGGGTCCAGGCTGGTCCCTGTACATAAACTGCTCTCTGTCGCTATTTTTCAGTTTAATCTTTAAAAATTAATAATTCCAGTTCTACATATTGTATTTTTGTAATTTTTGTCTTGTTTTATTTATTAACTTAACCCGTTGAGTGGCATGGACGAGCTGGCTACGTCCTCGTGTGTCGAGAACGTAACCAGCTCATCCTGCACTCGGCCCACTGGGGAGCCCACTCCCTTCCCCTGGGCAGGGATGGCAGGGAAAGCGCTTCTCCTGCCACCGCTGACCTCCCCCAATGACTTCTGATGACGTCACACATGATTGCATGCTGACCTCATCAGAGGTCACCCCCATTGCGCTGGAAGCTCTGCTTCCAATGTAATTGGAAGAGAAAAAAAATTGTTGAATCCCGGAGGAAGACTGACTGACTGCTAAGCCATGTGTTTTTGACCTTCACAGGGAACACTGTCTTTGCACTTCTGCTGATAAAGACAGCCTTTGCTCACTAAAGAATGCAGCGTGTCTGTTCTCCCTAAGAATCTCTAGACTGCAAGTTGCTCTGCCTTCAATCTTCTCATAGTATAGCGCAGAGTAGTAGACATAAGCGGGGTAGGTTCTAGATGACATTTTAATTGGCATTTTAACAATGCTAGTATTGTTCATTCTATTCTCATTATTTATAACATATCTTCTTGCTATTTTCATAATATTCTGTGTAGTTCTTTGAGATGCACTGTGAAAGAGATTGGTCTTTTAGTAATAAAAACATTTTTCTTAAAAGTATTCATTCTTCTTAATGCAGTGTGAGTGATACTGTGAATAACGTTATAGAGTTTGTTTCTGTTTCCACAGTGTGCCTAATGCCCTTATGGGATTGTTTGTGACCCCAAACCAAAATGTCTATGTTAAAAACACATTGAATAGTGTCTTGCTGGGCTACAATAACTTGCCTTTCACATTCATCGCTGGTGCATTGAAAAAGTTAACCTGTGTCACCGTGGATGTGAAAGCACCCCATTGTAGAGTTACGCCAAATTTGTAACTTACGCAAGAGTATGACTGTGGGGTCTAGGCACAGTGAAGTTAGCACTTTGTGAAAATGGGTGTTTATAGATGTTTTGGCCTCTCTGTATGTGTGTGTGTGTTCTCTGTGTTTGTATGTGTACGCATGTGATGTGTGCTTCTGTGAGCATGCACCACACAAAGGTTAAGCCTATTTGCTTAGTCAGTGCTTGTCTTAGTCATACTTACCTTTCCAAAAATTGGCACAGAATTTTCATGGACATAGATAATAATATCCCTTTAAACACAAACTATATCAGCAATAAAACACATTTCTAAGAGAACAAAATGTTCAGTGTTAAGGAAGCAGCCTTAATTGATGATAAAACCGGACATATAAATTATTAATAGGATAAGAAAATATGCTTTTAATAATCCTTCTTTAATGGATAGGAATAAAATATTTACAAATATCTCAAACAAAAAAAAATATTTACATGTTCATAGCATTACCTAGTCTTCATCATATGGTTTTTGTGTTTATATAGCTTTTGCTTTCCCTAACGAGGCATTAAACTACTTTTTGGACATGTAGCATGCTAATCCATGGGAACCTAGTAATAGTGACCAGTGAAGTGTAAGGGTTGTATTTAGTCATGCACTTTCCTTTTGGTACCATGTGAAACATTCTTCTCATGCTGGTTAGTGTGAAAGTGTGATACTTACTAAAGCGAAGGTTAAGTCTAAAATGAACAAGGGCTTTGTTCCGGGTTGAAAGATAAATGAGTGAATTGGGGCTGTGGGAGAGAGCGTACAAGTTATGGTGTGGTTAGTGTATGCGGCAAACAGTTATTTGCAGGTTATTGATCATTATTTGCCATGTATAGTCACTCTTAAAGCAACCACTGAGATGTGGTGTTGGAGCAGTTCATGGGGAGCATAGTACAAGAGTAGTACTTTTTAAGATCTACATCCCACAGCAGTGTTGGAGCTCAAAGAGAAGCTTGTAGTACATGTACCTTCATGGTGGTCTTTAAGGGATACACCTAGCAGTGATGTGGGAGATGTTCAGGGAAGAAGATAGTATCACAGTGTAGATGATTAAGGGATATACCCAGCAGGAATGCCGGAACAATTCAGGGAGAACATCGGACAACAGTATTAGGGGCATGTTTCCAAGAAATGACACATTGCTGCATTGTGGCAGTGATGCATCAAAAATACTTACGATGCACAGAAATCTGTTACAACATCATGGATGCGTCAATTATTTCAATATGGGACACCATTGTATAAGGACCCAAGGTGCGTCAGAAGACCTGATGCATCTGTGGGAACTTTGCTGTAACAGATTAGTCTCAGAAGTGGTGCATCGCCGAAGTTGGCCTCAGAACTGATGAAACTTCAGTGATGTATCAACATTTAGAGGTGCTGCATCAGTTTTTGAATGACACAAGTAGCCTGATGCTTTAGGACCAATGTAAAAGACTATTAAATGGTGGAATATCATCCTCTACACTTTTAGGGCCTCATTTACAAGAATCTGACACATCGGTCCGATACGTCATATTTCTTGCGCTGCCCTACAACCTCTTAACGACACCAAGGATGCACTGTGTTTACAATACAGAGCTCCAGGGTGCACGTTTTCACAGTTTCACAGGTGCGTCAGTAACTTTGATGCATCTGTTGGCACTAAACTCACAAAAAAATGAGGCTACTACCGCAATGCGAGGAGGACCCCATAGAGAAAAGCCCTATGTCAATTTTACGCCTGCTCAGAGCAGGTGGTAAAATTCTGACGATGTGAAATCACAAAATGCTGCAGAGAAATTTCACTTAGTCAGTTCTGTGTGGCTTTTCCCTTGGGAATGCCTACCCTGCATACATTATACCTGGCCCAGGTATAATGTGAACAAAGGGTCTACAAACTGATGCATTGGGCCCAATTTGTCAGTTTGTAAATCTGGAGAAGTGTAGAGCACTGGTAGCACCACTGCTGCGTCAAAATAAAATGATGCAACAGTGGCGCAAAAGCCTTGTCAATGAGGCCCTTACATTGGTCCTGGATATAAGAGGTAATGTATGCAGTATGCCTATGTGTTTTATTACAGTGGGCATTGTCTACTTATGTGTACGTAAAGAACTGAGTATGTGTGACATAGTGAGTGACAGTGTAACGTAAGTAAAGGCAAGTATATGTTGGAATGTGAAGTGGCAATACATGTATTATCTACCTTATGTGTGTACTGACCTGCTGTCCTTTGCATTCACAGGCATGGTCTTAGGGACCCCTTCCTCCATGGAGAAGTGACAATCCTGGCCTGTCCCTTGCAAAATGTATACAACATCACACTGCCTTGCTGCTGAGGATGACGGAATTATAGGTGCCATAGTCCCAGCTTGGTCAAGGGGTCCTACAACATGGTTCTCACATGTGCAGACCCACTACTAGTAGAGGGGAAGAGAAATACAGACATATTCCAGTGTGTAAAGTGACCTCAGCTGGTCAAATTCCTATTGCAAAGACAAAGCGTTATTTTTATGTCTGGGTTAAGGAGAAGTAGATATTTTGACACATTTTAGGCTCTGCATGTAATTTGCTAATGATGCGTCACTTCATTAAAAAGTTGTAAATCTGGATGCGTCAGATCTGCGGGGGATTTTAGGAGGGAATGCCTACCTTGCATGTGATTAACTTAATGTAAAACAACCGTTTGTGGCACAGGTAATAAATGACAAACAGGAGAGAAAAAAGATGCTTTTTGCCTAATGCATCACTTTGTAAATATGTATCACTGAATGTGCCACCACTGCATCATAAAAAATTGATGCAGGCACGGCGCAAGCTCCTTGTAAATATGCCCCTAAGGCCATGATTTATACTTTTTGCACTAATGCAGTTTTGCACCGAAAAGTTCAGCACCGGCTTGCACCATTTCTGTGCCCCAGCCAAACACCATATGTATGGAATGGTGCAAGCTGGTGCAAAGGGTAGGCTAGTGTAAAAAAAATGATGTTAGTCGGGTGGGGCTGGTGGTATGAAAGAAGGGGGTTTTGCACCAAAAAATTATGTTAGGCAGGTTAGAGTAAAAGAAAATGACTCTAACCTTCCTAGAGTCATTTTCTGATGCCACATCAGAAAAGACAGGAGTCATGCCCACCACCCCAGTGGCCTGCACAGGGGACCAGGGTCCCCTGGGCATGGCCATTGCACCCTGTGCCATGTATGGGGCCCCATTTCAGGGCCCCCTTTGGCACTTTACAAAATAAAATAAAATACTTACTTGTACTTACCTGTACTTACCTGGGATGGGGTCCCCATCCTCTGCTGTCCCTCTGGTGTGGGTGGTGGTGTCCCTGGGGCCTATGGAAGGCACCTGTGGGCTTATTCCATGGCATTCCACCATGGAAATAGGCCCACAGGTCCCCTAACGCCTGCCCTGACCCAGGCGTTAAAAAATGGGGCAAAGCAGGCTTTTCCCCATTTTTCGACCCCTTCTCCCTCCCGTGAACCATTTTTGTGTAGGAGTATAAGGCCATAGAGTAATTTTTTGCACTGGAACGGCTATCTTGCATCTCTTTCAGGCAAGGTAGGATTCCACATCCAAAAATGTGGTGCTAGACGGGCCTAGCACCAAAGTATAAATATGGAGTTAGTTTTGCACTGAATTAAAGTAAAAAAAAGAATGACTCTAATTCGGTGCAAACAGCATATAAATATGACCCTTAGTGATTAAAGCTCGCACAGGGAGGAGCACAGCACCAAAGAAGTGATGTTTGAGGGATATACCAAACATTGGTGTGTTTGACCAATTCAGAGGGCCACAGTAGCAGGGGTCACTCATTCGCTATAGCGAAGGAGCATCGCCCCACTGGCTGAACCAGAAGCAGAAAATAAAATGATAGTTTACTATTGTTTTATTTTTCAGCTTCTGGCATAGCCAGCAATGCAGGGAGGCGCGGAGCTGGCCTGGGCCACGGTATGTGGAAGAGGGGAGAGAGCATCTCAGTCTGCATGTGTCTTTGGCCGGCTGTCTGAGGCCAGCCAAACACACATGCGCACTTAGCTGTACAGACCACAGGGCTGTGTCTGAGTGGCAGTGACCGCCTCTCAGACCAACCCTGGCGCTACTTTCATGCTAGGTTTTGCATGAAAGCAGCACCAGGATTGCTGAGGAACCTGTGCTGGTGCCCCAGCAGTGAATGCTGCGACACCAGAAGAAGAGGAGTGCGAGGCGGCAGTGACGCAGGCAAGTTAGGTGCTTTTTTTATTTTTTATTTTACCTCTCTCCGTCCCCAACCCCTCCCCTTGAGTTACGCTGCTGCTGCCGTTGCACAGTACCACAGTGGTCTTGGAGGGCAAACCCTTGCAGTTGGGTGAAAGCAAGTTAAAGAGGAACACAGTACCACAGTGGTGTTCGAGGGCTAAACCACAGTGGCGTAGGTGGAGCAGTTCAAGGAGGAACACAGTACCACAGTATCGGTTTAAAAGGCATTTACCCAGTAGCAGTTCTGGGGCAATTTATAAAAGAACAAAGGCCCATATTTATGGTGGCCTAGTGCTATTCCAACACCACAGTAGCAGAATTGTTTAGACACTAGTGTGTGGCTAGAGGGGAAAAAGCACTGAGCATTGCATCACTTTGTAACATCTTGCGCCACATTATGCCTGCACATAATGTATGCAAGGGGGGGCGTTCCGGCGCTAGGGGGGCCGTAAAAATGGTGCAAAGGAATCTATGGGATTCCTCTGCACCATTTTTTATCGGCATTTTTTAACGCCTGCTAAGGCATTAAAAAGAGGCTCTCATTGTGTTCAATGGGCCTCTGTGTGCTTTGCAGGATTAGCTCAACATTTTTTACGCTGGTCCTGCAAAGCGCCAGACTAGTGTAAAAAATGATGATGCTAGTCCCCCTGACATTTAAATATGGCGCACACATGGTGGCATGGGGGGGTGCTAAGGGGGCCAAGAAAAGTGAAGCTGCGCCACTTTTCATAAATCTGGACCAAAGTGCCACAACAATAGCGCTTAATGGATATGAACAGAAGGAATGCTGGAGCAATCAATGAAAATGATGGTCGCCTACATGAAATACGTGCAGCTCTGAAGGGGTGTGACAAAGGGTGTTCAATCAGGTGTAGTGTGAAGGGAAGAGAATATTAGAAATCCGGGATGAACAGTGTTTCATCCAAATTGGTGATGATAAGAACCTTACAATTTCTGTTGCGCTCCATGCTCAACTTGTGGCGCCTTCGAAATGCCACCATGGAGATGTGCGAAAAACAGGAGCACAAGAAAAAAGTTAAAAAAACATGAAAAAATGTGCAGCTGCTGACAAGAAAATCAGACTTAAGGAAGGCGTAAGTGCATAGAGCCGCCTAGTAGTTGTTTGTACAGACCCTTTCAGAGCAGCGGGCTGCTGGTGGTGACAGCGACATCTGTCCCGACTTATTTGCCCTTCTCTGTCAGCCATTAATTTCCCACAAAGGTTCAGAGTGACAGCTCCCTCATAGTGACCATACTTGGGAAGAAGTTGTATGACAGGCTAGGGGAAACGGAATGGGCCTGCCCGGGGCTCCCGTTTACAGCATTGAAATTAAACCCGGTGTAAACCAACAGGAATAAATGCATTTTGAAAATATTGTCTGGAAAGCACACATCCTAAGTGCATTACGGTTTCCTGAGAAGTTTGCCTCATGCCCCTGCAATACTTCGCACGTTGACTACGCTCAGTAAACAAGCGAGTATTTCTGGAGCAGCTGCCCCATGTAAACGGAGAAGTGGCCGCTGCTGTCATGCTGTGTTACAGTTCTGTGGAGGAGTGCGGGCTATGCCTCAGATGTTGTTCTCCTGTTTCGTGCGCTGAGATCATAGAGTCGTGGCATCTGGGCTTTCTCGTTTCGTCTATGATTTTTTTGACGCATGTGTTTTCTATAAAAATATTTTCTCATCTTGCTGTGGTACCTCTTAAAAGCCGAGAATGGTGTAACTTCTTTTGTGTTTCCAATATTCCGAAAATACAGCCTCAACTCAGACCTCATTATTTGTAGGAATAACGTCATAGAAAAAAGAAATGTGCCTAGTTCGAATCAACTGATGAAAACAGTGTAGAGATGACGTGTTAAATTACAGAAAGCGGGACATGTGACATAATGGGCAGATTTCACCATTCTGCGTCTGCGTGCTAGTGCGTTAACTGTAGAAAGAGGCTGTGCGCTTGTTCAGGTATGACACTGCTATGTCTTTGGCCATATCATGAACAATGTCGGGCATGGTATCCCTGGAGTGTTTCTCCCCTATCGTTTTGCCTTCCAACCTCCTGTTTTGCTAACTTTATTTTTGCTGGCTTTAGGACTCTGCGTACTTTACCACTGTAACCAGTGCTAATGTGCTTATGCTCTTGTCTTAAAACATGGTAAAGTTGGCTTATACCCAATTAGAATATCTAATTTACCTATAAATCCCTAGTAAAGTGGCACTACCTATGCCCAGGGCCTGTAAATTAAATGCTGCTGGTGGTGCTGCAGCACTGTTCGTGCCACCCACTTAAGTAGCCCTTTAAACATGTCTCAGATCTACAATTGCAGCTTGTGTGTGCAGTTTTAAAGTGCATTGTCAAACTGGCAAAATGAACCTTTCCACAGACCCTAAACCTTCCTTTCCAATATATTTAAGTCACTCCTTCGGTAGGCCCTGGACAGCCCAGATGCAAGGTCCAGTGTATTAAAAAAGGAGAACATGTACGTTTAAGTTTTACATGTCCTGGTAGTAAAACTCTCAAATTCATTTTCCACTACCGCAAGACCTATCTCTCCCATTATCGCAATTAATTAATCAGCGATAATATACCAATGACAACAGGTAATCAGTTGATGTTTGGTGTCTTTGGAATTGTTTTAGAAAACACTCCCTTATGGTAAAGTCAGATTTTCAATTATAAGTTTGAAAATGCCACTTTTAGAAAATTACCATTTAACTGTCTTAGCTATTTAATGCCCGCAGCCTGTCTCTGGGTCACATGACCGGGTGTAGCTGACATTTGGGCTTTGTGTATTCCTATTAGACAGTCACACACAACAGAGAGCTTAGGTGCGCCTGTGTGGGCCATTGCTGGCAGATGGGGGGACGAGATTGGCACAGCTTTTCTTACACTTAAATAGGCTGTAACCTGCCTCCACACAGAGGGTTGTATACCCACTGTAGTTAGTCTGGAGCCAGGACTGGGAAAGCAGGAGCCTGTGGAAGCTCAAAGGAAACCTCTAAAAGCTTTGCCCTACTTCAAAGGAAGGCCTAGGTATAAACATTGGTACACAGGCACCAGCTCTTCAGTACAATTATGGACCTGAGGATACTCTGCCAGGAAGAAGGACTGCTGGGCTGCTGAAAGGATTACTACTCTGCTGGACTGATGCTCTGAAGGATTGCTGCACTGCTGTGCTGACCAGCTGCCTGCTGCCCTCTTGCTTGATGAGAAGGACTGGACCTGCATCTGTTGAACCTAGGACCCCAGAGTGACTCCAAGGGCTATTTGACTGGCCTCCTGACAAGAGCCTCAGGGAGAGAAGCCCCCCAATTTTTTGAACCTAGCACCTAGACTTTGCCATTTGTCAGTACTACTCTGCCAAGTGGTGCCACCCTGGTCCTGGACCCTTGGGTGTGGGCTTGAAGGTGCTCTGCCAGCCAACTTGAGGATCCAGCAGAACCAACGATTCTCCTCTGTGGTGTGGTGCAAACCTGAGCAGAAACTTCATATCGCCTCTGCTTTGAGGATTCTCTCAGCACAAGAACTCCATATTGACCTTGCAGCCCGCATCAGACCTGCTACTGTGTGAAGCTTCCCCAAGAAGGCCCTGGCACCTCAAATCTCTTGTCAGTGGTGACAGCCTTGATGGCAACACAGATTTTCACACCACAGCCTCACAGCTTTTAGGAACCAATGCACCACCTTGACTGTATAATGCATCCTGACACCGGATATCACATTGCAAGCTCTCATTGACGAAATCCTCAATGACAATGTCGGACTAATAACTCTGCTCTGCAGCGCCTCAGAACCGACACATTACCATGGCTGCATGACACACCTTGGGTGCAGGACCTTGCAATACTCCAAAATCAGGAGTTCAGGTACTCTTGTTCAACAGACCTACCTGGTCTCTGTAGCCAGCCTGTACTCCATTGCTGTCGGCCTCAGCTTGTGACTTTGTCCTGGTCTAGCGCAACCAGATATCCCCAGTTGTCGCTTTGTGCTCTTTGGTGCTGTTGTCACTGAAATCTTTAAAATTGATTATCTCTGGTTCTACTGAATGAATGTTTTGTCATTTGGATTTTGGTTTATTTATTACAACTTACTCTATTTTTCTAATTTGTTGTGGGATCTTTCTTGTGTTGTGTTGCCACCTTATAGCTATTTTAATTACTGCACAAATATTTACACACTGCCTCTAGGTTAAGCCTGACTGCTCTGTGCCAAGCTACCAGAGGGTTGAGTACAGGTTAATTTGGGGTTTGTTTTTGCCTCACTCTGTCAAGGACTGTGGTTGCTGTTTAAGTAGGGTTTTACCCCCCTCAACCAGTAACTCAAATTCTTACAAACAGGTGTGATGGTGCAGAGCAGTGGAGATTGCTGTCTGTAATACATTACACACTCCAAAGCACAAACATGTAACTCAGATTTTCTCCAAATTGATGCTTGAGCGACAGAGAACACAGCTCTGAAACACAGAGTGGCACCAACTGCTTCATGCTTGTAAGATGTGCTCAATACTTCTCAGGCACCTAGACCATCATTGAGAGTCACTTGGGGGCATGATTTAGAGTTTGGCCGACTGGTTGTTCATCATAAAACTGACAGATGTCCTGTTTGCCTCATTACAAGTGCCATAGGATATAATGCACTTGTAGTAAGGTGGACAGGTTATCTGTTATGTATATGACAGAGTATCCCTTCCACCAAATTCTAAATCAGGGCTGGGGTTTCTTATTAATGTGATTATTGCAGCAACACATTTCAGCACTTAGGGGTTTGGAATGTACTGAATGGGATAACTATTGGTCATTGACAGTTTTGACCATTAAATGTGGCATGACATCGAGATGTTGGTGATTAACATACCTACAAGTCTGCATGCCCTGGTAATAACCAGGCATTTTTCTCCCTTTAAATTCTGCCAGGTTTGATCTGTTGAAACTTAAAGAGGGTGGCTGCATTTTTTTTCACACTCAGTATGTACCGAGAGGTATATTTACAAATAGTTTACACAACCCAGCAGAGCAAGTAAAGGTGCTGCTCTGTGTGGAAGTAACAGCACCATATCTAATTGGGATTGCAGTTCTGCTCTCTCCCTGTGCTTGCACACTTGTTGGTGCCATGCAACAATTGTGGCATCCCTGTGTCATAGTGCAAGGGTGTCTGCATTATACACAGCATAGTTTTTGTGCAGGAAGAAGTTTTTTCCTGCACGAAAACCATGCTTTCAGGCATTTTCCTCTTTTTATGTCTGGTATAGAGTGCAGCACACATGTAAAGAGGAAACAAGTATTGGAAAAACAAATCGCTCTTGCCTATATGAAAGCTATTGGCTTTGCCAATGTCTTTTATCCATGTTGCAGAGCTGCTTGACTATTGTGCAGCATGGCTAAAAGTTAGAAATAAAAGTGCTGTGAGGCAGCCGGCGCTGGCTGCATCATAGCCTTTTTTTTTACTTTGCATCAATAGGCTACTCCATGATTGGTGTATAGGCATTCCTATGCAACTACCAATGGGTTTTTGGGCAAATCCCTCTATCTACAAAGAATTGCAGGCAACATTTTGCACCAAAACACTGTGCTTCCTTTAGGCAGGCGTAACAAGGAGAAATGGTTTAATTTTCTCTCATTTTTAGGTCTCGCCTAAGACAGCGCACAGACAGATCTTGTCCCACTGCACATGACAGAGAGGTCTTTCTTCCTTGGCAAAACAAAACAAGCATTTTCAATGCAATGGGTCTCGTGTTTGCTCTAGTTAAAGCTATTAGCATTGTAAACTCGTAAGCAGACTTTTCTTGCCACATAAACTGAAAATGAAAAGTAAAACAGTTTCACATAAGTGAGCCGATGGCCGCCAGTAGCACAAAGCAGACACACAAAAGGAAACATAAGTTTGCTTGCCGTGAAATGTATAATAAAAGTGGAATTATCCATGTAACGGCAAAAGTGCAAATATCCATGTAACCGCAAAAAGTGCAATTATTTATGTAACCGGCAAAAGTGCAAATATCCATGTAACAGGGCCCATGTCATGCAAAGCGATTGATTACTACCCATCGATATCGCACTGTATAGGCAACAAAGAGAAAAAGTAGTCCAGAAACCATACCGAAAAAATGGAGCCTCATATGTTTTCAGTAGTTGGCCGGTGCGCTCGAGGCGGGCTAGGCACAGGAAAATGCATGCTTTTCACTAATGAAACTAAGCAAATTTTATAAGGCAAATCCACAAACCAACCAAACTGATGCGCGAGGCTAAAAGCCCACAAAGCGATTACACCAGGGACAGAGCGCTTTGCGCGCTCGACCCTAAAAATGAACTTAAAGACTATGGGGGTCATTATGACCCTGGTGGAATGCGGAGAAGCGGCGGTAAGACTGCCCACAGGCTGGCGGTCTTTTTTTTGTATTATGACCATGGTGGTAACCGCCATGGTCATCCGCCGCTTCTCCGTTCCGCCCGCCATGGCAGAGACGACCGCCGGGCTGGAGACCTGGGTCTCCAGCCCATCGACCGTCACAATACCGCCACAGGTATTTTGACCCAGCTTACCGCCGTGGATTTCCTGCGGTAGGAACCACCATGAAATCCATGGCGGTAAGCACTATCAGTGCCAGGGAATTCCTTCTCTGGCACTGATAGGGGTCTCACCCACCCAACACCCCACCCTCACTCCCTCCCCTACACCCCCCACCACCCCTGCCACCCCCCAAAGGTGGCAGGGCCCCCCTCCCCACCCCGACCCCCAACATCACAGCACTCACAAACACACACGACACGCACGCAGGCACCACCAACACACACACACACACCGACATACATGCCTACATCCACACACTCAGTCAGACACGCACACTCATATACAAACATACACGCACACATCCATACAGAAATACATACAGACATACATGCACTCATCCCCACAACACGCAACACCCCTGCAAGCATACACGCACTCACACACCCCCTCTACATACACACACGCACACCCCCATGCACCCACACAACACACAACAATCCCCCACCCCCCCTAACGGACGATCGACTTACCTGTTCTGTCGATTCTCCGGGAGGGGACGGGACCCATGGGGGCTGCTCCGCCGACTCCACACCGCCAACAGAACACCGCCGCGCTGAATCACAGGACGTGATTCGCTGGGCGGTGTTCTGTTGGCGTGGCGGTGGAGCAACCTCCACTTCCCCGCCACCCGCCAGTATGGCTGTTGGCGGCTCTCTGTCCTAAAAAGGACGGAGAGCAGCCAACAGTCATAATACGCTGAGCGGCAAACCGCCACTACTGTCGGTCTTCCGCACAGCGGTCACTCTGCGGTCTTGAAAAAAGACCGCTGAGGTTGTAATGACCACCTATTTCTAACCATATGTAAAACATGTTTACTCATAAATTATTTTACGTGAGCCATAGAGATTTGAACACAGCATCCTCTGCTCATCAAAACATTTCAAAAGAATACAAAAAATATTTTGCTATATTCTTTTTACTCGTTTTACGAAAATAGAGGAAATGTATTCTGTTTTCCAATGTCCCAGTTTCACATTTGAAAAGTGATAAAAAATAATTTTTTTGTGGCTATTCATGTGAACACCAAAGGTCTTGTCAAACCAGTTTCCACCATGTTTGTACGGTGCTTTATTCCTTATAACACAAACAGGAAAATGAAAAAAAAAAAAATCCTCGAGTTTTTCAGCAAAGCGAAGTTAGTGCCTACAGACCACAGGCTGTACATAACTAAATCAATTAACTTGTGAAGTCCAATCAGCATGTTTTACTTCAAGAAAGAATCTGGAAAATATTCATCCGTTTTGCTAACATATGTGATTATTGTGGTGGTATATAAGGCTTTCCTTCCGCTTCCTACATTCCTCTTTTATAGGTCTTACTTACACACTTAATAATATTTATTAACTTGAGGCTTGATAGTATTTATTTAATTATTAGAGAGGTTTTATTTTACATATCCCACTCAATGTGGCCTTCCAGCCACTTCAAGGAATATAGTGGAATTAAAGTCTTACTACATACGGAATGAGAAATCCCTTCCCAGCATTCCTCAATCACGACTGCCTGGCTCTAGTGATAAACCAATTTACACAGGTCTTTTTTGAAGCTTTTTCCGAAACAGTTTTAGCTGTAGTGTTCTTTTCTCTCATACAAAGGTTACCACCATTCATTCCAAAGTCATGCTCTCCCCCCACCCCTGCCTGCTAAATGCTCAAAGACCTGCTTCAGTGTTTTTGTGAGTAGCTGGTGGTTTAGGGGTACGCTTGCTAGATGTTAGATCAAGGCTGGGTTCACCCACCTACACATCCCTGGAAACAAACTCGTTCTGGCTTTTGAGTTTGTTATCTTTGCAACGGGTCTATATATTTTTTGAGGCGTTTGTTGTGGCCTCCCTTAACTTTTTGCCTCTGTTCCCCAGGTTGTTGATATGTGCTGGACTCTGATTTTGCTGTTTTTGTTACTCTGGGCACTTTACCACTGCTAACCAGTGCTAAAGTGCAAGTGCTCCTTTACAAAATGTGTATGTAATTGGCTTATCTATGATTGGCATATTTGATTTACTAGTAAGTCCCTAGTAAAGTGCACTAGAGGTGCCAGGGCCTGTAAATCAAATGCAACCAGTGGGCCTGCAGCATTGGTTGTGCGACCCACATAAGTAGCTCTGTAATCATGTCTCAAAACTGCCATTGCAGTGTCTGTGTGTGCTGTTTTAACTGTAAATTCGACTTGGCAAGTGTACCCACTTTCCAGCCCTAAACCTTCCATTTTCTTACATGTCAGGCACCCCTAAAGTAGGCCATAGGTCCCCCAAAGGGCAGGGTGCAGTGTATGGTTAAGGTAGGACATATAGGGCCTGATTACAACTTTGGAGGAGGTGTTAATCCGTCCCAAAAGTGACGGTAGAGTTACAGATATACCACCAGCCGTATTACGAGTCCATTATATCCTATGGAACTCGTAATACGGCTGGTGGTATATCCGTCACATTTGGGACGGATTAACACCTCCTCCAAAGTTGTAATCAGGCCCATAGTAATGTGTTTTATATGTCCTGACAGTGAAATATTGCAAAATTCGTTTTTCACTGTTGCAAGGCCTGTCCCTCTCATAGGGTAACATGGGGCTACCTTTAAATCTGATTAAAGTGTATATTCCCTTTAGGAGCGGATGGACATGTGGAGTTTGAGTCTCTGAGCTCACAATTAAAAAATACATCTTTTAGTAAAGTTGATTTTAAGATTGTGTATTTGAAAATGCCACTTTTAGAAACTGAACATTTTCTTGCATATACCATTTCTGAGACTCGGCCTGTTTGTGGATTCCCTGTCTGGGTCAGTTTGACAGTTGGGCTGGTTGCACCTCACACTAGACAGTGACACAAAGGGAGCTGGGCTGTAGCCTGCATATCCTGATGAGCCATCTGTGCTAGGAGGGAGGGGAGGAGTGGTCACTCACACCTGAAAGGGCTATGCCTGCCCTCACATAATACAGTCTCCAACCCTCTGGTGAGTGTCTTGGGCCTGGCCTGGGAAAAGCAGGATTTCACATTCAAAAGAGACTTTACTTTGAAGTAGGCCTACTTCAAAGGAGAAATTGGGTATAACAAGGGCACCCAAAACCACAGACTTTAGAACACTTCTGGAAACCAAGAGGAACCTCTGCCTGGAGAAGAGCTGAAGAGCTGAGGAAGAAGAGCTGCCCTGCCTGTGACTGTGCTTTGTGGAGCTATCCTGCAGTTACTGTTTCTGCCAGAGTAAGAGGGCAAATACTGGACTTTGTGTGCCTTCCATCTTGTGAAGATCTCCAAGGGCTTGATTTAGAGCTTGCCTCCTGTTGTTTGAAGTCTCAGGGACAGCAAAGACTTCTCTCTGCCAGCACCTGGAGTCTCTGGAGAGACTCCTACTCTGCCCTGTGGTGCCCACCCAGTTCCTGTGACCCTGAAAGGAGAAGCTGGAAGCCTAAGAGGAAGAAATCCACGCACATAGCGCAGTGCAGGGAAAAGCTCGACACAACTCTGATCTGTGGCTGAAGAAATGATGCGCCGCCGGCTCCCCGGCCGAAAATTGAAGCTCGGCCGAAATGCGACCGAAGAATTGATGCACGGAGCTGGAGAAACGACACGCAGCATCGCTGACGGAGGCTGGGAGATTGCAAACCCGCGCTGCGTGGTTTTCGGATCATCGTGTGGCTGGATTTGCGACGCACACACCACTGGGCACGTAAAAACAACGCAAGGCCTGCCTGGACCTGAGAGTGCTGGCCGGATCGAAGCATCGCTCTCCTGCGGACAGAAGAAAAGACGCGCCCTGACCCAACGAAAGGAGAAACG
Organism: Pleurodeles waltl; assembly: GCF_031143425.1. Taxonomy (NCBI): domain Eukaryota; kingdom Metazoa; phylum Chordata; class Amphibia; order Caudata; family Salamandridae; genus Pleurodeles; species Pleurodeles waltl. Next base: position 1,144,318,325 of record NC_090444.1, on the reverse strand, counting down.
ACGCAAGGTCTTGCTTGTGAGTAAAATCGACGCATTGCAAGCCTTTTTTGATGCACACTTGCCCGTGCAGGGTTATTTTTGACGCACCCAAGGTACATTTTCACGCTAACAGTGTTAATGTGTGTTTTAAACTACATAAAGGCTCTTTTTGCTTTTTAATTAATAACTTGACTTGTGCACTGTGGATTTTTGTCATTTTGGTCTTGTTTTGTTAAGATAAATATTTCCTATTTTTCTAAACCTGTGCTGTGTCACTTTGTAGTGTTTTCATTAGGTTACTGTGTGTGTTGGTACAAATACTTTACACCTAGCACTCTGAAGTTAAGCCTACTGCTCGTGCCAAGCCACCAAGGGCGTAAGCAGGAGTTAGCTTAGGGTGATTCTCTTTTACCCTGACTAGATTGAGGGTCCTTGCTTGGACAGGGGGTAACCTGACTGCCAACCAAAGACTCCATTTCATTGGAAAAGGCCCTCTCTACAGGGTCACCCCCAAAAGTTTTGCCTTCCTCCTCCTACTTTTTGCTGGATTTTTGCTTGTTGGCCTTAGGACTCTGTGCACATTACTACTGCTAAAGTGCTGATGCTCACTCCCTTAAAAACGGTTTAATTGGTATATACTCGATTGGCATGTTTAATTTACATGTAAGTCCCTTGTTAGAGTAGTATAACGTATACCCAGGGCTTCTAAATTAAATGCTACCAGTGGGCCTGCAGTCCTTATAGTGCTGCCCACATAAGTTGCACCTTAAAACTTTTCTCAGGCTGGACATTGCAGCCTGAAGGCAGTGGCCCACTGCTATGTCGACGTGGCATTTAACACCCTTGTCAAGCCTTAAACTTCCCTTTCATTACATATAAGTCACCCTTAAGGTAGGCCCTAAGTAGCCCGTAGGGCAGGGTGCTGTGTAAATAAAAGGTAGGGGATGTACTTAATAGCTTAACATGTCATAGTAGTGACAAACTGCCAAATTAATTTTCTCACTTCAGAGAGGCCTACCCCTCCCATGGGGTAACTTTGGGGATTCCTTATTTAAATTATTAAGTTGTAATTCCTAAACCAGAGGTGGTTGATATATCATATTTGGTACCTATGAACTTGTAATGATAAACCATCTTTAATGGTAAAGATGGATTAACTGACTTGATGGGGGGCGGAGCTAAGCACAGCCCCACTTGCAACTGAATATGCTGGGCTCTGCCACCATACAGTAGGCTTAATGACCCTGTATTGTCAGTGCAGCTAACTAGGAGCCAGGGCAGGGGAGGCAGGAAATTCCTGGAACTTCAGAGAACCCTTCTGGAAACTTCTCCCAACTTTTAGGAGCAGTTCACCAGGGTATAAACATAGGGCTCTCAGACCCACTCTTCAGTTCACTACTGGACCTGTGGAAAGACTCTTAGAGGACTGCCTGCTGCTGTGACCTGCTGTGCGTTCTGCCAGACTGTTGCCGTACCTTGAAGGACTGATTTGCTGACTGGAGCCTGCTTGGAACTTTCAGGGGCCAGTCTTGGTGTAGAGCCCTGCATTAGCACCTACTCCCAGGACTTCAGACGTGACTCCAAAGGCTAGTTTAGCTGGTCTCCTGTTCTGAGCCACAGGGACAGAACAGGCTCCCACCATTTTAAACCTCCACCTGGACCCAGCCTGAGTGAGCCTCACACCCCCAAGAGGTCTCCATTCATTTCTGGACCCTTGGTTGTGGTGTTAAAGGTGCCCAAGTGGCCATTTTCCAAAACTGAGGACCTGCTTTTTTAACCTTAACATTTTACAATTCAGAACTCTGGTTCTACTAATTTGATTTTGTATGATTTTGGTATCCAATAATTTATTACAATTTTCTCAATTTTTCTGAATTGGTTTGAGATTTTTATTGTGTTGTGTCTTCACTGTATTGCTATTTGAGTACTGTATAAAAACTTGACACATTGCCTTCAAGATTAGCCTGTCTGCTTTGTCTGCCAAGCTACCCAGGATTAAGCACATGTTAAATCAGTTCACCCGGCAAAGGATTGTGGCTGTTGCTTCATCAAGTCTGTTGCTTGATCAGAGCTCACACCAACTAACCAACAATCACATTTTTCACATTACCTAAGCTGGATATCCATTTCTAAATTTAGTACTTTTGCCATGTAGGAATAGAATCTAAGAGAAAATGGTAACACTTACATTACTCACTTGTACAAAGTTAAATATCATAATAAAAATATCTTGAGGAAAAAAGATCTACCAAAATCTTAATGGGGGTCATTCCGACCCTGGCGGTCATAGACCGCCGGGGACCGCGGATGCACTGCCAACAGGCTGGCGGTGCATCCAGGCCAATTCTGACCGCGGCGGTAAAGCCGCGGTCAGAAAAGGGAAACTGGCGGTTTCCCGCCGGTTTTCCCCTGGCCTGAGGAATCCTCCATGGCGGCGCTGCCATGGGGATTCCGACCCCCTTCCCGCCAGCCTGGTTCTGGCGGTTTTGACCGCCAGAACCTTGCTGGCGGGAACGGGTGTCGTGGGGCCCCTGGGGGCCCCTGCAGTGCCCATGCCAATGGCAGAGGCACTGCAGGGACCCCCTAACAGGGCCCCACAAAGATTTTCAGTGCCTGCATAGCAGACACTGAAAATCGCGACGGGTGCAACTGCACCTGTCGCACCCTTTTCACTCCGCCGGCTCCATTCGGAGCCGGCATCCTCGTGGAAGGGGGTTTCCCGCTGGGCGGGCGGGCGGCCTTCTGGCGGTCGCCCGCCAGCCCAGTGGGAAACTCAGAATGACCGCTGCGGTCTTTCGACCGCGGTACGGTCTTCTGCCGGTTCCCGCCAGGCCGGCGGCATCCGCCGCCAGCGGGGGTCAGAATGACCCCCAATATATGGAATACCTTCACTTCAAGGCATCACATATAACTGGTGTGCCGGGAATAATAGGTGAGCATGACTGCAGTTGCACTTTAGTCAGTGTATAATGTTGCAAACATTTTCCTCTGTAAATGTCAGTCTTTGTCGGTATGAGTATGCCTGTGAAGAACGATGTGGATTTCTGATTCAAGTAGGTTTAATAAGATTTGTTGTGAGCCATTTCAATTTAGCTCCATAAGCAGAGATTTGGTTCTGTTTTTCTGTCAAAAGATAAGTCTGATTGCTCTGGTATTGCAGTTTAGATAATGTTTTGAGTGGGGACTGAGGAAGACGGTAGAGCAATAGAGGAGTATGGAAGAGGATCATTGGATGATGCAGAGTGAATAGTGTATTTCTGATATGTTGTAGCGGTGATAGCATTTTTTGTTTAAATTACTGGAGCTTTTGGGTGAAGGGGAGTTCTGAATCATAGAAGACTCCGAAAATTTGAGCTGGTTTGACCAGTGCAATGCTTGGTTTAAGTTCTGCTGGTCATTTGAAAGAGATTTCTGATGGTCTTTTCATACCAAATATCAGAATTCAAATTTCGCTGGTGCTGAGGCAGAGGAAATTATTGCCCTTCCTTTCCTTTGTAGCAATCAAGGATTGTCCGATGACTGAAGAGCATGGGCTGTCATTAGTGCAGCATTATTTTCTTTGTCCTAGATACTGAGTAAATGTTCTGTCTTAATCGAAATTGCTTGTCAGTAAGAGAGTGGTGGAATTTAGGTATTTTTCCAGTTGAAATGTAACTAAATATTCAATGATTTTGGCCTAAAAATTAAATGAAGTTATGGGACGATAGCTAGAAAGAGATCTAACATCATTCCTTGTTCTTTTTAGGAGACCAGTGATGATAGATTTTTGCACATTCTCTTGGAGTATTCCTCACTGAGTAGGTGAGATGATGATTTGCAATATGACACCTGCTAGGTTGTTAATGAAGTTTACATTAAGTAGGGAGGTGAAACATCAAATTAGAGCTAGATGGACAAAGTTTATTGGTGAGGATTATGGCATCATTTGGTGAGATTAGTTGTTGGTTGGCAGAGATTTTTATGTTGTGAACAATGTGAGGTGGTTGGGGAAAAATAGAGGTGATGGCTTTGGAGTTATTAGTGATGGGCCTTCTGATGTTTGTAATCTTTTGAACAAAAAGGAAATTGAGTTTATCACAGAGTTCTGATGATGGTATCAAGACAGTGAAGATTCTATTAGAGTCATCAGTTTTCCACCTCTTAAATATCAATAATTAGCAGTTGGAGTGACAGACAAGTTAACTAGTGATTTCAGAAGACTGGGATATCCTGTGAGTCTGTGCACTTTAGAATCAATCACACAAGAACCATACCGTACTCCAGTTTGGTGAATTCATAGAAGTTGTACCTCTTCTGCACAGATAAATGTGACAAAATGGAGAATAAGCATGTTGACAGATGGGTCAATGTGATTTAACTTAATTACTCTTTTAAATACATTTCACCAGTGAACATTTCCAATGTTTAAGTGAATCTAGAACTGGATATCAATTTCGATGTAGCTGCTGACTTTTATGAACATAGGGCCTGATTCTAACTTTGGAGGACGGTGTTAAACCGTCCCAAAAGTGGCGGATATACCACCTACCGTATTACGAGTTCCATAGGATATAATGGACTCGTAATACGGTAGGTGGTATATCCGCCACTTTTGGGACGGTTTAACACCGTCCTCCAAAGTTAGAATCAGGCCCATAATGTACAAAGGATATATTAATATGCACTATAACTTTTCTCACTTCATTTTATCAGGCACTGGTTGGCATTTAAAAAAAATTATAATTACTATTTGTGGGTTGTTCATCGAGGCCAAATTGTGGTCTTCCAGTATCTTAATTATTGATTGAATGTAATACGTTTTTTTTCAGGTTCTCAAATCCTGTTCAAACATAATCAGTTTTGAAAAAACAAGTTGAAATAAGTATCACTTGCAATCCTCATAGAGAAATTTATGACAGTTAAGTTTATTAAGCAAAGTTGTATCAGAATAGAATGGTGCTTCATGGACAACTCTTGATGGCACAATTCAGTTCATAGAACGTCATTTGGAATGCTAGTGCAAGAATGTAAATCTACTGCATCAAGGATGGACATGTGTGCTTTCTGGCTCCTTCCCACTTAGTGCAGGCATAATGTTACATCCATTGTTCCATTAAGGAGCCTATGATCAAAAGTGGATGCATCTTAAAGTGATATCTTTTGCTCTTATTATCTCATGCAGCTATTTCCACATTTTATTATTTGTCGTATTGTGGTACCTACATATATTAGGGATAGATTATAGAATGTGTAATGTAGAATGTTTAAGTAGGAGCTGGGAAATCTTCCTTGCCAGTTGAGATGCCGAGCTTGCAGGGTTGGTCATAGTGTACTGCACTAAATAAACCAACTCATTTTATTCTTTTAGTGGCAAAGAGGATGGAATTGTGTGCCTGAGAGGAACAGCCCTATAAGAGGACTGTCGCTGGCAAATAAAGATCTTCTCATGGTCCAGAGTGGAACCAAGATTAAAGGGCACATTACAGCCAGGCAGCACTGATGAAAATAAAGTAAGCAAGTTGAAATTGACAGGCAGCCGGAGTAAGGTTTGTAGGGTTCTTCTTTTGGTGTGCCTTCTGTCTTTGAAATCACAGCATAAGCACAAAACTGCAGTGTCATCTTGTGTGCAATGCTTGTGTTGGTGTTTGGAGGAGACCCTGAGGTGATCGATCACATGACTTGTCTGTGTGATGTGGCACTACATGTGTGAGGTACATTGTGAAGTGTGAACTAGGCATGAAAGCACATTAATAAGGAATGTGAATGTTGAGAAATTCATGCAGCTGGGCTTGCGGAGGCTGATGCAGGGCATATTACTAAATAAACAATAATAAAACAAAGAAAAAAAGCTATACATACGAACTAAGGCAGATGGAAGTCGACGGGACAAACATCGTTTCCGCCCGCCGGACCAGCAGGAAACAGGGCCTTAACATTGACGCCTGCTGATATTTGGCGCTGGACGCATCATGGATAAAAACTGAAGCACCCAGATCTGAAGCAATCGGTAAGGTTCCCCCTCATCATGAGTGGGAGGGCCTCAAAGCACCTTTGCTAGGCTGAATAGGTCACTCTCACAGGGCTGTGACTTCTTCAGCCCAGCAAAGTGCAGCTCAGGCAGCCAGGAGCCTGGAAAAATAGCACATGTCTAGCTCCTGGCTGCCTGACCTGAAAATGTAGATGTCTGTCAGTCTGACCTTTGCTCAGCCTGACAGACACTCTACTTGAGGGGCAAAAGGTGGGGGGGGCTGGCCCCTCAACTCCAAAGGACAGTTGCGGCTGTCCCCACATACGTTTCTGGCCACTCCAGGGGAGCAGGTGATGCCATACCAATATTGGCTCAAAGCCTTTGAAACAGACTTTAAGGCTATTGGGGGACCATCTTTGTATCAAAAAGATAGTTGGCAATGTTAAAACACAATTTGGGGTGGAAGGTCTTGAGAACTTTGCCAAGCGATGTGCAACGTCGTGTAGGAAATGAGAATGAGTCGGATATGGAAGAAGTGGATGATGAGTATGTGTTGGCAAATGAAGTAAGTGTGGTTGTGGCACAACACAATTTATTTTTGCATGCACAATTGCCTTATGAAACAATGGACCAGTATGTGGTGACATTGCAAACTCTAGCTGCCACGTGCAAATTTAAAGATTTGCAGGAAGAATTTATTTTAGATCAGTTGATGAATCATACATTTAATCTGAAAATTCAGGACAAATTATTTTGTTTGAAGGAACCATCACTAGAAAAGTCTATTGTTGCTAAGTAAATTGCAAAAACTTTGTGTTACATGGAGGAATTAAAGAACAATGAATGTAGGCAAGAATGTCCAGTTAGGTCTGCAGAAATAGCTATGCAAGTATTGGATAGGCCTAAGAAGGTCATTAATAATCGTAAATGGAACAAGGGGCTGGAGAACTCAAAGAAAGTAGGATACAGATGCAGGAGCATTCAACATGTTGCTACATCTGGGAACTGCCCCACAATGATAATGAAATGTTTCCAATGTAACAAAGTTGGGACTTTTCAGGAGTGTGTAATCAAGGAGAAATTTATTCAAAGCATAGTGTGAGCACATTGCAACAGGCAAGGGCCAAGGATGGGAAGATCAAGTTGAATGTATATCAGGGGGAGATATAGAGGTGTTAGCACTGTGTGAAAAATCAGAAGAGAAAGAAGTATATGAGGTTAATTAGATGAATGGACCATACTTCTTACTCAAGTGCGTAGTGAAGATTGATGGGGTGGAGGTAACTGTGTGGGCAGATTCACCATATACCTTGGTCGACAAGGAAACTTGGTGTCCTGCGGATAAAAAAGAATTGCTGGTATGAATGTGGAGTGAGTGGGATATGATGGAGCAAAATTACCTGTACTGGGGTATTTTTTCTAACATTACTTAGTCCAAAAGAATGGTTTTGTTGCATTGGCATGAGCCATGTGCCTTGGGAATAGTGTTGAATCCTAATAAAGATGAGCAAGTAATGGTGGTAATCAAGATGAAGCTGGAAGATAGAACAAAGAGTTTCCAGTGTGGTTTTGTAGAAAAGTTGGGGTGTTTGAAAGGGTTTAAAATATGAATTGAGTGCTGTGATGCATAAAGTGCACAGTATCCCCATTGTGTTGATGGGCACATTTAAGGAAAAATTTAGCAGCTTGTTGAAAAATTGCATTATTGAACTCATTGAAGCATCAGAATGGTTGAGTCCGGGGGCGATCGCTGGCAAACACAATAGGGAAATTCAGGATGTGCATGGATCTCAGAGAGTTGAACAGCAATATATGGGTGGATCATCATTCTATACCCAATATTGGAGAGTTATCGGCTGAGATTAAAGGGGGGGCATTAGTATTCCATGGGTGAACTATCAAGCACATATCAAATTTTGCTACATCAAAGTAAAGACATTTGACATCCCTTATTACATCTGATGGAGTCTTTCATTTCATGCGGATGCCCTTCGGATTGGCTTCCGCATCTGCAGTATTACACTGTGTCATGCAGTGGTTTTTAGGCGAGTTAAGTAATGTGAGATTTTTCCAAGATGTCATACTTGTGTGGGTAGCCAGTAAAAAGGAACATGATGATTTTAAGAAAACAGTCTTCACTATTTTAGAGGGGGCAGGCCTCATGGCTGGAGCAGACAAGTGTACATTTGTGCTTCCAGATGTGGAGTATTTCAGTCTTAGTATGTCATAGGAGGGTATAAAACCCAAAGTCAAATTGATGAAAGCGATAAAAAGAGCTCCTTTTGCAGATGATAAAGACCAATTAAGATCATTCTTGGGACTGGTAGTGTTATGCAAAGTTTGTGAACCACTTTTTTGACAAGGTATAAACTTTAAGGGTTTTGATGAAAACAGGGCAGAAATTTGTGTGGACACAAGGGTGTCAACAAGCCTTCGTAGACATAAAAAATTTATGTTTGATACAGTGGAATAAAAACCACTTGATGTGAGAGACCACACAATTGTGGCTACAGATGTGAGTATTCACGGTTTGGGAGAAGTTCTAATGGAATCACGATAGACAAGGAGGCATTAGCCTATTCGTGGGGCATCCAGTATTTTAGAAATTATTTGTGGGGCACAGAATGTGAATTAAGAATAGGGCACAAGCCATTGGTAGATGTATTTACCACAAAGGGAGCTGGGAAGGCATCTCCACATATCTCCACATATCTCCACATATGTAAGAATTCTCTTTCAAGGTGAAGTATGTGCCAGGGGCAAGCAATGGGAATGTTGATTGTTTGACAATGTTTCCCAGAGGAGATGAAGAAGTAGAGGAGGATCAGTGGGTTATTGCTGAAGTTTTGAGCAAAGATTTGAATGCTATGTTGGAAAATGAATGGAAAATAGCGGTGGCTGAGGATGTGGAAATACAGAAAATTATAGAGTGTTTTTCTAAGAAATGGTCAATGACTGATGTGATATCTAATTATTTAGGAAAGTGGTCAGAACTGCCATATCAGAATGGAATAGTAAGAAGGGATGAGAAGTTGGTAGTGCCATTTGAGTTGAGGGAAAGTTTGTTGGTAAAATTGCATGAGTGCCGTGGTGGCATGTCTTGCATGAAAAGGAAGGTATGTGATTTTTTTTTTGGCCTAGAATAGACTGTGTTGTGGAGAGTTTGTAAGAGGGTGTATGAGTTATGCTTGTAGTGATAAGTCTCATGTAGGTAAAGAGAATCCAGTAGTGCCCATAAATTACCCACAGAAGGCATGGTAGAGATTGGCTTTTTGTATGTAAGGTTGTGAATGCAGGAAAAAGGTTTGCCATAGTACTCTTCGATTATTTTTTTAAATGGCCGGAAGTTAGTTTAGTGGGGGAGGTAAAATCTAAAGTCATAACTGAGTTTTGTGAGGAAGTGTGACATAGGGAAGAATATCCAGAAGACTTGATGACAGACAATGGTCCCCAGTTTGTAACTGAAGAGTTTGAATCATAGTTCAAAGTGGAGGGAAGCATGTGAAGATGTCAGTTTTACATAGAAGTGAAAATGGTTTGGTGGAAAGGTTTATTGGAGTGCTGGGGAAAATGTACAATTGTCGGTGTAGAGTGGACTGGAGTGGAAGAAATAGATTATGAAGATTCTATAGAGCTATCACACGACCCCACACACCACCACAAGGGAATCACCTTTTATATTGTTAAAGGGAAGGAGACCATGCACCAAAGTGGTTCCTGGATGAATGTTTGTAGGGTTGAAGTAAAGAGGGTTGATGAAGATGAGTTGAGGAAGAGGGTGCAGAAAAAACAGATGAGGTATGCTGAGATAGAATGTGACAGGTTTAAAAAAAAAGAAGTGTGAGTATAGAAGAGGGAATATTTGTTGCTGTGAAGAAAGGAATGTTAAAATGGTCAGCGCCGAGACAGGTATGGAAGGTGGAATAGCATACTGTGACACTGAAGGATGGCAAGTGATGGTATACAAAAAATTTGGTCAAGTATGGAGATATGGAATTGAGAAGGTGGGAGAATAAGGATGTGGATCCATCTACCTTGTAACATGAGAATAAGTTGGGAGGAGTGAACAATGTAAAATAACTCCTAGAAAACTCGAGGACTGTGTAATTATTTTGCATTTGTTATATTTGCAAGGTGTACCTGTAAATATAGTAGTGTTATTTAAGTCACGTTTGTAAATGTTATATGGGAGAGATGTGTTGTATTGTGGTAACTACATGTGTTAGGGTTAGATTATAGAATGACTTAAGTGGCTGATCTACAGGAATTGTAATCTCTAGCGTTAGTGAGGGTGCAATTTCCTTAGGGCGTTTTAGTATTTTTTATGCTAATATTTGCTTGAATTTTCAATACTCACATCCTGATCCCTTGGTCCCAATTCACAAAGAACATTTCAGCTATGCAACTCCAGTTACCATCAAAGATTGATGGAGCTACACCAGGCAACTATGGTAAGGGGCTTTGGCTTAGAAACATATTTTTTTCACATGTGCAATATCACATAGTGTTGGCTTCCTCATTGTGCAATTTTACTGTGTTTATAATTCTGAATTACAGGACATCAACATCTAGAAATGTCAAATGACTTGTTGAGGAGTACACTTCAAATACTGTGCTAGACAAAGCTTTCCTGTTTGTGGGAGATCAGGACCATGGATTTCATTGTAGCAGAACCTTGGATCTGTCTAAGGATGTATTTAAGATTAATTTATTTTTAGTTCCATTCCAGATAAAACTGTTTAATATTTTTCGATTGTATTCCAGATATGATTCGCACTGCCAGTTGGTCATATTTTCTCTCTAGGTATCAGTTGAGAACTCAGTCTTTGTAACCACTAGTGTTGCATCTAGGGTATCAACTATAATTTTTCTTTTCCAAAAATCTATTTTTGAAGGAAAAGTATAGAATCAATGTATGGTGGCTGAAGAACTCAACAGCTTCCATCTGTGATGTTTGAGGATGGAGAAACCGCCAGGGATTAATACCACTTGAGCAGGCTGTGCTTGGATCACTTACAGAATATCCCAAAAAATATTGCGTGGACAGAATATTGTGTCAACAATATCTAGAATCAAAATATCAAGAAGGTAAGTGCAAAAAGATACATATTTGTTTACTATTCTTAACTCCACACCTACATACCTTGAATGTATATATACCATCAAGGTACCATATATGTGCAGTTACATATAGTAAAACGTTGCTTACCTATAGAAACTTACCTTTACAATATTTTTGCCCTCAATATTCTTAACAACATTTTTGTCACAATATTTTTGTTTCCGATATTCTGTCTAAACACGCACTGCTTATTTTGTGACAGTGATTGCAAATAGTGGCCACGGGCATTTATTTGTGTCATTTGTGAGGCCCAGGAGTTATTTTATCATACTTTGATCCCAAACAGCAAACAGAAATATAGAAAAGGGTGAGGGAAGGAAGATGAGAAAGGTAGAAAAAGAGTGAGAAATTGTGGAAGTAGGGATGAAAAAGAACTCACAAAAGTCTGATGGATACAGAAATGTAGGATGGTGGAATAAAGTGGAATAAAGAGTAAACAGTCTAGCATTCTAAAGTGCCAGTGGTGGGCCCCTATGAAAAAGTATTTGCCCCACACTTATTTTTGTTTTTCACAAATTAGCAATGGAGTAGAGAACCTGGAGCTCATCATTGTCTGAGTTTCAATTTATCACAACTTTCGCCACCCCCCCCTGCAGTGTTTAGCCATCGACTGTTTCTTACAGTCTTCCATGATTCTGCTGCAGAGGGCGCAGCTAATTGCCTCCAATGAGAGGTTTGGATTGAGATGGTCTTTTATTTATTACCTCACCTTGGGCTAGAGCACTTGAAGACAATCAGTTCTCTCTGTGCATCAGTCTTAGAGTAATACCCAAACAGTGAGTAGAATGGGGCAATTGACAAAAGGTTTCTTATGGTAAAATCAAAGGTTAGTGAGGATAAATAAACAGTTGATGATTAATATTACTGACAGAGTGCATAAATAAATGTCCAAATATAAAAACATTGACCACTTCATTCAGTGAATGAATTCAGTTATCCATGTAAAAAGCACTGATTGAAGGATCCCAATTAATCGGGGAGGTAAACAGGGATGTGTACTCGCCCCCACACATATTATATTTGTTTGTTGACTAAGCTTGAGGCTTAGAAGGTAATAGTGATGATCTCATGCTTAAGTGTATGCAATTGGTTTTAATGTGTATTTATTTATTTATTTGTATTCATTTTATTAGTATCTTATTATGTATTATATGTGTCTGTTTTACTTTTATGGTCTGTTGACAGAAATAAAGTTTATTATACTGATGAAAGTTAATTTTAAATAGGCCAGTGAGAAATATTATTTTCCAAAGACGCACAAGATGTAGCAGAAATACAGATACAATTATCCCGGGGTTCATAATTTTAACAAAATTTGGTCATGCAATGCCAGTTCAAAGCAGTCTCCTGAACATCATTCAATAAGACACTCAAACTTGATATTCCTTAAAACACTCCTGGTTTACAATATATTGTTTGCTGGCTATCACCCGCTTAGATCCTACTTCCAAGTCTTCCTCATCTGCAGTTAGTACATCAGGCTGTAGTCATAAAACGTCCAGTCCAAAGAGCTACCGTAAATTAAAAGCAGTTTGGACAGAATATTCACTACACAAAGACAAGATCATCAGTGACTGCATTTGTCAGAGATTTTATGGAAAACTAGTATGGGAAGCCGCTCATGTCAAAATCACAGCTCCCCGTATTGTACGCCTCCTGTAATGCATAGCGTGCTGCAAAATAAATATGACACACACCAGAATGAATGTACCATGTGTCAAAATAATTATGATACCTGGCAGAGGGAATCAGAATTGAACCAAAACAAATATGAAACCTGGCAGAGTGAATATGCTACTTAGTGATTAATATGAATAACATGCACACCAAATTGAATAAGAAATATACTGAAATATATATAAAATCATACTGGAATTAATATGGCCCTCACTGTAAACAATAAAGCAATCACTGAAACGAATACAATATTCATCAAAAAGAATGGGACATTTCTTGAAATGATTGACTTATGCCAAGAGAAATATGACATACATTGAAATTACTATGGCAGATTGAAAATAATATAAAGTACTTAAATGAATATATTATATTCTGAAAAGAAAACAATGCACATTGAAACTAATACAATGTACACTGAAATGAACATCAAACATGTTGCAATGAATTTGAATTGTGTTGAAATTAATATTACCAGGATGGCAATGAGTATGAGACACTCAGAAATTAATAGGAGATGATTGAACATTAATATGGCTTGTGTTGAAATTAATGTAATCCCATTGAATTTAAGTTAACATGCCTTCAAATGAGTATGATCACAGCTGAAATTCACATGACATTTGTTAAAATGAATATGGCATGCCTTGAAATTAATATGACACATATTCAAATTAATATGATCTATGCTAAAATTGATAAGTTGCATCTTAAAATTAATATGACAAGTGTTAATATGAATATGACATCCATTGAAATAAATTGTAAACTTTATTGAAAAGAATGTAACACATGTCAAAATGAACATGACATGAGTTGAAATGAATATGATCTTCTTTGAAATGAATTTGACAAGTTTTAAAACTAATACGAGTTACGTTAAAATGATCATGACATTCATCACAATGAATATGGCTTGCATTGAAAGTAATATGATTTACATTGACATGATTATGATATATGTTACAATGGATATGATTCATGTTAAAATTAAGATGTGTTAATATGAATGAAGCATCCATTGAAAGGAATGTGAAACATGCTAAGATGAATATGACATGCATTGAAACAAATATGAGCTCCACTGAAATGAATTCAACATGTCTTAAACTGAATATGACCAATGCTGAAATTATAATGAAACTTGTCAAAAAGAATATGTAATGCTTTAAAACTGATGTGATACACAGCAAAATAAATACTGCATTTATTGAAATTAATATGACCTATGTTGAAATGGATATTACCCGTGTTAAAATTATTATGACAGTTCTTAAGGTGAATATGGCATCCATTGAAATGAATGACATTCATTGGAAAGGAATATGACACGTTGAGATGAATATGAGCCACTTTAAAATGAATATGACACCTGGTGAAATTAATATGGCCTTCATCAAAAGTAATATCACATTCTGTAACATGAATGTGACAATTTTTTAAATGAATATGAAACTGTGAGATAAATGTAGCATGCTCTGAAATGAATTAAGCAAATATCAAAACAAACACAAGCCGTGTTTAAATGAATATGGCTTGCTCTTAACTTATGTTGATTTGCTTTAAAATTAATATTACATATTGAAATTAATGTTACATATTCTCAAGGATCGCATTATGAGTTTGTCGGTTTGTGCACCACCATGGCGGCAGCCTGACCGCCATCTGCTTGGCGGTCGGACCACAGTATCACAAAGCTGGCAGTCCCATAGGGAAAGACTGCTGCAGTCCTGCCAGCACCACCAGGCAGCGCAGACCACCGCGGTGGCGAGGCAGGCCAAACAGGCAGACAGAGCCAGTTTTTCGGATGCAAACATTATGATGTTGCCTACCGCCAGCATGACCCTGGCAGTCCAACCACCACATCCCAGTAGGTGGAAACAGAAAGCATAAAGTAAGCAACTCACCTAAAGGGAGTGTTACATGACCTGTGCCGCCATGGAGCTCATCACACACACGTCCTGCTGCAGGTGCTGCTCATTGATGGACCCACACAGCACCCACATTGCAACACAATGGAAGGTCAATGGGATGCACAATAGGCTGTGAAACAAATAACCAAAGGTCACAATGCAAACAATACCAGCACAATAGTGATGGTGGAATTAGGAGCATTCATGGACACATTTCACTTTGCACATGCCCCATAAACAGTATTTGCATAGGACCTGGCCCTTCATGTATCTCAGGGACAAACAATATTTGAGCCAAATGATATGCCTAGCTGCCAAATGTGTAAGTGCAAGTCAAGAAAGCACATACAATGGCAACAGCATGGTCCAGACATTTAGATGATGTAGCTGTAAGGTACACACATCAAAATGGACACATGGTCGGACAAATGCAAAGGAAGCTACCACAATTGAACACCCTCCATGTCTGGACAAACAAAACTCTAGCTCCTGCACATGAGACGAAAGTACAATCCATATCAGGTGACCAATCTACACCATACATGCTGACACTGGCCAACACAAGATGAAATACTTACCCTAGCAAGCATAACACAATGCAATGACACCCCAATTAGATCAACACCCACATATCCATACAGTGAACATCTACCCTTGTCTTGGGTGATCAACACTTCCCACAAAGTCGGATATTGGAAACAACAGTAAATGTGGTGGATGTGTCTGTGGGTGTTGTGGTGGTGTCTAGGGGTATGGTGTCTGAGGTGTTTGGGGCTGTGGTTTGTGAGCTGTTGTCTAGGTGTATGGCCCGTGTGATGGATGTGTCACTGGGTGTTGTGGTGGTATCTGTGGGTAAGGTGGATGTGGTGTGTGGGTCGATGGGGCTGTCTGTTGAAATGGTGGCTGATGTGGTGTCTGTGGGTGAATGTTGAGTGCCTGCATGCTGGTTTGGCTGCTAGAGTTTGTGCCGCTGTGTGCTGCTTGAGTGTGTGTTGAGGTTGGTGCATGCAGATTTGTCTGTGTGCTTAGGACAAGTAGGGGAATAGGGAAGAGAGAGGTGGTGGGAGGGAGGAATGGGGATGGATTGCTGTCATCAGTGAGGAGGCCAGAGGCTGAAAAGATCTCTGTAGGCCAGACATGTCACTATGAATGTCTTCCAGGATAGCATTTGTCTGAAGTTGGCTTACCAACCCCTGGATGGCATTCACAATAGCAGTCTGCTCCACAGAAGGCTATTGACCTCCTGATACTCCTCAGGAGGTCAATAGCCTTCTCACTCAGGGCAGCAGGAGTAACAGGGGCTGGCACTGAGGCATCTAAGGCAAAGGTGACGCTCACCCTCTTAGGTAAGTGGGCATGGCCAACTGGGTGGGGAGCAACAGGAAGGGTGGTGCTAGTGCGAAGGGGTGGTGGACAAGTATGGTACAGGGATAGGTCCTGATGGGTCCTCCACCACTAGGGAGTGGCCACTGAGGTAGAATCTAAAGATGACAAGGTTGATCCTGTGTCCTCTGTGGCACTCCTCTCACCTTCCAGGCCACTGGGTCCCTCTGTGCTGTGGTGTCATGCCTGGAGGTACTGTGGTCAGATGCTTCCCCTCTTGGTTTCGCCCTGTCTCCTTCGCTTGCCTGGGATGATGCTGCAAATACAAAGGGGGAAAGGGTCTCCACATGTTCCTGATCACACTTGAACAAAAGCTGTGATATACAAACAATACCATGATGTCAAGTAGGCCACAGCAACAAACTACTTGAAGGTGGCTCTTACATGAACCATACCATATGCATGCATGCTACATGAACTGTCAACAGTTGCCCATAGGAAAATCAGGTCTCAGATCTCCAATTGTATGGGTGAAGTTGTGCAATCACAAAAACCATTGAACAAGTAGGAGACCATATCACCTTCGATGCTTTGCCTCATGGAGCATACCTTTTACCTGTTGTCATATAATAGTAGTCCAATGACAATAGTAGTCCAATGACAAGTTCATTCCTACAGATCCCACACAAAGTCATGCAGACATCTGTTTGTCCATATGCGATAACACAACAATACGAGATGGTACTCCAAATCCTGCCATGTTGCTGACAGCGTACAGTATCCTGAAGAAGATGACATGGAAATACTCATGTCACACTGAAAACATGTCAACATTGCACACGTCACCATGTGTAAATTGTCCTAATTGACTCACAGAGGTAGTACTAATCTTGCTCAAATATACTACATATTTGGCATGCAAATGTACACTGTATTCAAAATGTGCAAATTGACATGGAGATATGTCGCTAAAATACATAACACAATCAAACAGTTAGCCCCAGGAAAATCACCACTACTATATGGCACCCCTTACAATGACAAACTCTGATTTCATCAATAGAAGCCATTAGTCGTTGTATATTGGAGAGGCCCAGGGATTTACAAGCACTTGTAGAAGGCCCTGGACCTGTAGCCCAAGGGGAAGCTACATCACTGTCTCCATTTTGGTCCTGCAAACCCAGATGTCTGTGGATAAAGAGTTCTACCCCACTACATGTGATTACAATATCACTGCAAGTCACTCCATGATGTGTGCCAACAGTCAGGTAACAAATCTTTCCCATTTCACATGTGCAGTGCACTTTGCCACTTGATGCCACATCAATGACATGGACATGGACATTGTGTGTAAAAACTCTAGCCCTCCATGTCATGTCTCTCATGGCTACTGCAGTTGTACATGCCAAATGACATTCAATGAAGGGTGAGGGTATGTGTGAGCCAACAATCAATGGTGACACACTCCTGTCTGTGGCACCACAAAAGATGTAGCCCCATTGCATATGTCCAATTCCAAAAACAGGTTGGCATGCAACTATATGTGAGGGAATATAGAAATCTTCTTGTGAACACAGGTAGACGACACATGAAACAGCAGCGTACACATTTTGTTAAAAGAGAATAGGACACATGCTAACATGTCGGCACAAGGAATTTTTGGCAACAGTGCTGGGCCATAAATCATGTCAATGGACATTCCCCACTTACCAAGGGAAAGTTTTCATCTGTAGCTGCAAGAACAATGTATGCTCTGTCACATGTGTGATGCCACCTTCACATGTCAGACAGCAGTGAGGCACCAGCACTCATCACACATTAAAAACAAGTGGCCTTTGGGGAGCAGATGCCAATTTACTCACTTGACCAGACACATGGCTGAGGACAGTGATCCATCACTTCTTTTTCTTTGGACTGTAACACTGAGGAGTAGTTGTCTGCTGTGTAGAATTTAGACCCACTACAACAACAATCCTTCCCTGACTGATCACTGTACAAAGCAATGTGTTGTTCCTGGAGAGAAATTGTTTTGTGGATTGTACTCAGTTGTGTCCTATGCCCTTAGGATACTAGGAAAGGCACATCATTATGTACCAAATTACGGCCCATATTTATACTTTTTTGTGCTGCATTTGAGTCATTGTTTGATGCAAAAGCGGCACAAACTTACAGAATACAATTATATTTTGTAAGTTTGCACCTCTTTTGAAAAAAGAAATTACGCAAACGCAGCGCTAAAAAAGCATAAATATGGGCCTACATAGCTACACAAACAGTTACTCATCTTGTGTGTCACACATGGTCCAACCCCAGTCATCAGAAGGAGATGTCAGAACCTAACACATCAACTTGGCTGTGTGACAGGCAGTAATATGTCCTGTACTCACCCACTGATGGCTGCTGTGCTCCCTGCAAATGCCCATCAAGGTCCGGGTATGTTACTGCCAGAATGCGGGCTCCTAGAGGGGTCATGCTTTGAGGAGTGTCCGCCCATGTTGGGAGGACAGCCCCAGCTGAATCTCTGAGATCTTCTGGGCCAGCACCTCAGGTCCTTCCACCTCTTGCAACAGTGGGCGCTTTGCCGGCTATGGACCCCTAGGGTCTGCACCTCCTGGGCGATGGCTCTCCAAATCTCCTTCTTTTGATGGGTGTTTACCTATATGGATGCAAGAGGCAAATCAAGCAATTACAAACACAAGGTTTTGTACACACACAAATGGTTGTGTCACCCACGTCAGAAACACCAAGCATAAAATGGGCAATTTGTCAACACATCACATGTGTGAAGCACATGCCAATAAGTACAGGGACATGACTACACACTTTTGGATTCATCTGCAGAGTAATCCACTACCCTGCTCCAGGCCTACAATGACTGAGAAATCCCAATGACATCAGGTATTCGATGCCCCAGAAACATGTACTGTGATGTGAGCCACAATGAAACAGCACACAGCAATGTGGTTTTTGAAGGGTAAACTCCTAAGGCCTGTGTGGACAAACGCATTTACACTCTGCAACATTGACTCAATGCGTACAGTCCCTACAGGCAGCTATCATAGTACAGACGTCACCCTCACACTTGAGTGACAATGAAACGGCTGGTATGGTGGGTACGAAATGTGTCTTCCCAGTGCATGTGTGGACATGTGGCCAACCAAATGCAGACTCATGTCACTTCAGAGTAGGTTTCGGTGGTATGTAACTGTACCACGAAACACTCCTTTAACCGCTTCTGTGCCTTGGACGAGGTAACCTCGTCCAAGACTACAGTTCCCGTGTGCCGTGGACGAGGTCACCTCGTCCAAGGCACGGGAACTTGGGGGAGCGCTAGCACGCCCCCCCTGTGCGCCCCCCTCCCCCCCAAGGCGGGGATGGAAGGGGAAGACCTTCCCCTTCCACCCCCGACCCCCCCCGGCAATCTGATGACGTCAACTTTCTGCCCCCAAGGGGGCGGCGAAATCCACTAGACACCAGGGATTTTGTTTTTATTGTTTATTTTGGGGGCAACCCCTTGGGCAAGGGTCGCTCCCCTGGGGGGCTATTTATTTTTTCTGTTTCGGCCCCCCGATGGCAGACCAGCCATTTTTTGGGACGATCTGGCCCCCGGGGGGTGGAAGCACACTAGGCGCCAGGGATTGTGTGGTGTGTGTTTGGGGGCACCCCTTGGGCAACGGTCGCCCCCCCCACAGTGGGGAAAGTTCGTATTGGCCATCTCTGCCCCCTTTGGGGGCAGATGGGCCTATTTTTGTAGGCCCATCTGCCCCCAAGGAGGGCAGAAACCACCAATACGCCAGGGATTTTTTTTTTGTTGTTCCCTTTTTTTTGTTTTGTGCTGGGGGTGCCCCCTTTGGGAAGGGTCGCCCCCTAAAGGGGGCACAGAGGTGTTGCCCATTTCTGCTCCCCTTGGGGGCAGATTGGCCAATTTGTTTGCGCCCATCTGCCCCGAGGGGGGCAGGATCCACTTTGGTACCAGGGACAACTTCTAAGTTCTTGGTGGTGGGGTGTTTGTCAACTGGCAAAGTATTTGTATTTGTGATTATAACAATTTATTTCTTCTTTTTCTTCTAGTTCAACGCTTTTGCTTCCTTTACTGTGGATCCTTGCGGTTTTGGCAGTAGTTGTCCTGCGGTTTGCATAGTTGCATGTTTTAGGTAAGTGAAAGCAATTTACTCCAAAAGAGTATTTGTTGACATGCATGAATGACATGTTTGTAGGTGGTGTACTAAATGCAGTATTGTGTGTTTGAAATTGTCCTTAGATTTGAGCACAATGATATTTGTGTTGTCATATGTCTAATTTGCTTTTTTTGTTGTTTTTTTTTAGTGGGATATCATTGGTGATTGCTGTGTCTGTGCAGATAAGTTGCTTGGTGAGTAGCTTTTTCAGGCAAGTGAGTGGCATAGTTTTTTTAGTACATAACTCTTTGTGATAAAGCTACACTTTGTTTATTACTTATTTTAGTGCTAGTTGTTGTTGGCAATCCATTTGTTGTTAGTGAGGATCGTGGCTAGCCACAGAGTGACCGCTCAGCAGGTTGTTCGCATGCTCTTTGAGTCATCTTCAGACCATGATTACGACACTGACTCTGCATCTGAGGCAGAGGAGGAAGCGGGAGATTCTGGAAGTGAGTTTTCTGTCCGAGAGTATTCTTCTGATGAGGAAGCTACTCTCAGTGCAGATGAAGGGCCTGTGTTAGAGGAGGACATTGATGTGCCAAGAGTGCAGCAGCCTGGGGCTGAAGGGTTTTCCATTAGAAGACCTGACACCTGGATTGCACCAAACATGGAGCAGCCACAGTTATCTGCATTTACTGGTCTCCCAGGGTGTAGAGTTACTACGGAAACCGTCTTGCCTGTCCATTTCTTTCACTTGTTTATGGACGATGTATTTTTGGAAGAGATTGTGGAGCAGACAAATGTGTATGCAGAGCAATATTTGCGGGACAACGCTGCCAGACAAAAGCCTCAGTCTAGAGCTACTCAGTGGGTTCCCACATATCTGGAAGAGATGAAAATGTTTTTAGGTTTGTCTTTTTTGATGGGGTTGATCAGGAAGCCGTCACTGGCTTCTTATTGGTCAACTAGTCCCTTGATGGCAACGGCTATATTTCCTGCAACTATGACACGTAATCGGTATTTGCTTCTTCTTTGTATGCTGCATTTTGTAGACAATGCTTTAGCCTTTCCACGAGATCACCCTGATTGTGACCGTCTTTTTAAGATTAGGCCTGTCCTTGATCATTTTGTGGATAGGTTTTCAGAGGTCTATGTTCCAGGCAAAGAGATAAGTGTGGACGAGTCTTTGGTCCTTTTCAAGGGGCGTTTAGTTTTTAAGCAGTACATTCCTAGTAAGAGGGCACGGTATGGGATTAAATTGTATCTGCTGTCAGAAAGCAGTACAGGATATGTGTATAATTTCCAGGTCTAGACTGATAGGGATCCCAGTATTGACCCTCCTGGTTGTCCGGCCACTTTTGGAGTTAGCGAAAAAATTGTGTGGGGACTTGCTAGACGGCTGTTTAACAAAGGTCACCATTTGTACGTAGATAATTTCTACACTGGAGTGCAGTTGTTCAAGGAGTTGTTTAGAGTGGACACTGTTGCTTGTGGCACAATCCATTCTAACCGGAAAGGCTATCCAAGAGAGCTTGTCTGTAAAATACTTGAGAGGGGACAGTGCAGTGCCTTGCGGAATAATGAGCGGCTAGCTCTGAAATTTTCAGACAGAAGGGATGTGTACATGCTATCTACCATCCATGATGAGAGTACTTCCCCTGTGACTGTTTGGGGTCAGGTTGCGGAAGTGCGCAAACCTGCGTGCATTTTGGACTACAATAGGCACATGGGTGGTGTTGATAGAGTAGATCAGAGGTTGGAACCTTACACTGCTCTTCGTAAGTCTTACGTGTGGTATAAAAAGTTGGCCCTACATTTATTTCATTTGGCAACTTTTAATGCCTTTATTGTATACAAGGATTGTTCACCTGAGTCAAGGATGACATTTGTTCAATTTCAGGAGTCGGTGATAGAAAGCCTTATTGTGGTGGAACCGGCAAGAGTTCCTAGAGTAGAAGTGGTGGAGGATGAGGCTAGATTGAAAGATCGGCACTTTCCAGATCACATTCCTCCCACTCCCAAAAAAGACTTGCCCACAAAGAAATGTAGAGTATGTGCCCGGAGATTAATCCGGAGGGAGAGCCGGATGTACTTCCCCGAATGCCCTTCAAAGCCTGGGCTGTGTGTGCCCAGCTGTTATAGAAGTTACCACACAAAGAAAAACTTCTGGGAAATACCGTGAGCGTAAGCTGTCTGTTTTATATTTTCATATGTTTCACGGTTGGCATCTCTGTCATGTATTTAGTTAGAGCTTTTGTGTTTGTAGTTTTGTGCTTATTTTGTAATTAGTTGGTGGTTTCTTTGTTGTTTATAAACAAAAAAAAGTGATGGCGGTGTGCGTGGGGTGGGGCTTGGATGGCGGTGTGCGTGGGGTGGGGCTTGGCTGGCAGTGTGCGTGGGGTGGTGCTTGGATGGCGGTGTGCTTGGGGTGGCGCTTGGCTGGCAGTGTGCGTGGGGTGGGGCTTGGAAGGCGGTGTGCGTGGGGTAGGGTTTGGAAGGTGGTGTGCTTGGGGTGGGGCTTGGAAGGCGGTGTGCTTGGGGTGGGGCTTGGCTGGCGGTGTGCTTTGGGTGGCGCTTGGCTGACGGTGTGGGTGGGGTGGCGCTTGGCTGGCGGTGCCAGCCAAACGCCAGTCCACACTCCCATCAGCTAGTGTGATTCTTCTATCAGGCATGTGGGCGTATGTAAGTGATGGGCCTTTGAGTGGCGCGGTCTGTCGATGTGAGTGTTGTAATGTGCTGGGCCCGTGGCTGGCGGTGTGAATGGTCTTGTGCGTGTCATGCATGAAAGGTGTGTGAATGGACTGTAAAGCGGTTGGTGCCTTGTCGCGGCTTTACAGCTGACGAGCTGTGAGTCATTGGTTCAGTTTTGTGCCTTTCAGTTATTAACAGTGCATTTCATTTTTGTGAAATCTCTTGTTAATAAAATTTGATCCACTGAACCATCACTCACCCTCGTGCCAAATCCAACCAGTATGTGTGGTAAAAATGACAAAACCTGCTCTGCTGTAATCAGGTGTCGCAGCACACCTGTGACACGCTAGGTGCCTCGGTGGGACCCCGATGATGAAGCATGCCACGAACTTGGTTGGTGGGTGAGTGGTCTTTTTCACATAACCTAAGTGCGTTTCTTTTCACAATTTTAGTGTTTGGCACATCGCGGACGTATGTGGACACATCAAAATTATATATTACAAAACTACCTGTGTTTGGGGGGGAGGGGGCACCTAAGTTTTTGGTCCTGGGTGCGGCCTTTATCTAGGGAAACCTACCAAACCCAGACATTTTTTTAAACTAGACACCCCAAGGAGTCCAGGGAGGTGTGGCTTGTGTGGATCCCCCAACATTTTCTTACCCAGACTCCTCTGTAAACCTCAAAATTTGCTGAAAAAAAGCATATTTTCCTGAGTTTTCTTAGTAGGATCACCGCTCCAGCACAAAATTCCTACTCCCCAGTGTTCCCCTCAGCCTCCCAAGTAAAATGACACCTCACTTATGTGGGTCCCCAAAGCAGAGTCAGTCTAAAGATGTATAAAAGAATATGTCCTTATAAACTCGCTGTGCTATCCCCTCTATCTCTACAAGTTTTGGGCCTTATTCTGTTGCAGGCACCTGGCCCACACACACAAGTGAGGTATCATTTTTATCGGGCCACATTTTGAGGTTTGCAAAGGAATCTGGATAACAGAACCTGGTCACAGTCCCACAAGTCACCCCTTCTTGGATTCCCCTAGGTCTCTAGTTTTCAGAAATGCGCAGGTTTGGTAGGTTTCCCTAGGTGCTGGCTGAGCTACAGGCCAAAATCCACAGGTAGGCACTGTTTTCTATGAAAAAATGTGATGTGTCCACGTTGCGCTTTGGGGCATTTCCTGTCGCGGACGCTAGGCCTACCCACCCAAGTGAGGTATCATTTTTATCGGGAGACTTGGGGGAACGCTGGGTGGAGGAAAATTTGTGGCTCCTCTCAGATTCTAGAACTTTCTGTCACCATAATGTGAGGAAAATGTGTTTTCTTAGCCAAATCTTGAGGTTTGCCAAGGATTCTGGGTAACAGAACCTGGTCAGAGCCCCACAAGTCACCCCATCTTCGATTCCCCTAGGTCTCTAGTTTTAAAAAATGCACAGGTTTGGTAGGTTTCCCTAGGTGCCGGCTGAGCTAGAGGCCAAAATCTACAGGTAGGCACTTTGCAAAAAACAGCTCTGTTTTCTGTCAAAAAATGGGATGTGTCCACGTTGCGCTTTGGGGCATTGCCTGTCGCGGGCGCTAGGCCTACCCACACAAGTGAGGTATCATTTTTATCGGGAGACTTAGGGGAACGCTGGGTGGAAGGAAATTTGTGGCTCCTCTCAGATTTCAGAACTTTCTGTCACCATAATGTGAGGAAAATGTGTTTTTTTAGCCAAATTTTGAGGTTTGCAAAGGATTCTGGGTAACAGAACCTGGTCAGAGCCCCACAAGTCACCCCATCTTGGATTCCCCTAGGTCTCTAGTTTTCAAAAATACACACGTGTGGTAGGTTTCCCTAGGTGCCGGGTGAGCTAGAGGCCAAAATCTACAGGTAGGCACTTTGCAAAAAACAGCTCTGTTTTCTGTCAAAAAATGGGATGTGTCCACGTTGCGCTTTGGGGCATTTCCTGTCGCGGGCGCTAGACCTACCCACACAAGTGAGGTATCATTTTTATCGGGAGACTTGGGGGAACATAGATTAGCAAAACAAGTGTTATTGCTCCTTGTCTTTCTCTACATTTTTTCCTTCCAAATATAGGAGAGTGTGTAAAAAAGACATCTATTTGAGAAATGCCCTGTAATTCACATGCTAGTATGGTCACCCCGGAATTCAGAGATGTGCAAATAACCACTGCTCCTCATCACCTTATCTTGTGCCCCTTTTGGAAATACAAAGGTTTTCTTGATAGCTATTTTTTACTCTTTATATTTCAGCAAATGAATTGCTGTATACCGGTATAGAATGAAAACGCACTGCTGGGTGCAGCTCATTTATTGGATATGGGTACCTAGGGTTCTTGATGAACCTACAAGTCCTATATATCCCCGCAACCAGAGGAGTCCAGCAGACGTAACGGTATATTGCTTTTGAAAATCTGACATTGCAGGAAAAAGTTACAGAGTAAAACGTAGAGAAAAATTGATGTTTTTTTCACCTCAATTTCTATATTTTTCTTTTTTAATTGTTATTTTCTGTAGGAAACCCTTGTAGGATCTACACAAATGACCCATTTCTGAATTCAGAATTTTGTCTACTTTTCAGAAATGTTTAAGTTTCTGGGATCATACATTGGTTTCATGCCCATTTCTGTCACTGACTAGAAGGAGGTTGAAAGCACAAAAAATTGTAAAAATGGGGTATGTCCCAGTAAAATGCGAAATTTGTGTTAAAAAATTGGGTTTTCTGATTCAAGTCTGCCTGTTCCTGAAAGCTGGGAAGCTGGTGAGTTTATCAAGATGGAGCTAGGTAGTAGACACATACTTCTTTGATTTGAGCATGATCTGTAGCTTGATCACTCCTAGGTGAGTACACTTCAATTGAGAGTTCATAAATGAGTGTATTTGGACAAGTGACCACTGGACTGGTGTTTGGAGTTACTGGAACATGGCCTATTGTGCTTTGCAGTCAGATCACTCTTGTTACTGAAATAGTGACTCCTTGGAGTTGCAGTCCGATCACTCCCTCTACTATACACACTTGACAGATGTCATTCTCACAGGTGAGTATACTTTAATTGAGAGTTTACAAGCTAGGGTATTTGGACAAGTGACCACTGGGCTGGTGTTTGGAGTTAGTGGAACAGGACCTCCTGTAAGTTGTAGTGTGGTCGCTCCCTCTACTACACACACTTGACAAATTGTATCCTTCCTGGTGAGTACACTACAATTGAGAGTTCACAAACAAGGGTATTTGGACAAGTGATCACTGGACTGGTGTTTACAGTTACTGGAACAGTGCCTCCTGTGAGTTGCAGTCAGGTCACTCTCTCTACTTCCCAAAACATCACATGTATGTAGGCTGCATTTAGGTTTGAGCATAAGTCTACATTTTGGGACATACAATGAATCCTGGAATGTGTTTTTGGGAGATTTCCAAACACCATTCTGACATATGGCATGTTATGGGCGTTGGTAGCTGTGATGTTGGATCCAATTATACAGACTGACAGTGTTACAACTCAGATACTCTGGGCATTGAATTGTGTTGAGGTATATGAACAAGACAGTGGCAACAGCTCAGCTGTGAGCATGCATGGCATTGCTGTTTTGTGACATTATTTGTGTGTGACTTACCAGATTCCACTCCCCCAGTTATTCCTGTCAAGCCCTGAGTATGCAGGATGGCCTCCCAGGGAAAGAGTCTTAACAGGGCTACGGGAGGGCCACTAGTAGTCTTCTTGGACTCTACCTGCTGCCTGAAGACCATAGAACTGATCTTGCCCCTGAGGTTGTTCCACCTCTTCCTAATCTCCTCCTTTGTGCGCAGGGTGGTGTCTACAGCATTCACTCTGCCAACTATCCTGTCCCATATTTTCATTTACTTACTGAGAGGAGTGTGTTGCACTTGGGCTCCTAACATTTGTGGCTCTACTATAATGATTTCATCCACCATGACTCTAAAATCATCCTCTGAAAATCCTTTTTGGCCTGTGACATGCCTGGAAATTAAAGAGGGTGACAGCGACTAACTGAACAAGACATGTGAATATAGGGGAAAGAGAGATGATGTCAGTGAAAGGTGTAAAATGGGATGGGGAAAAAAGGGCTGCCTTATGACAAAAAATGGAAAAAATGATGTGTGGTCTGTCTTGCTATGCTGCAGTGGAAATGCAAAAGATTGTAGTCTGTGAAGGGGTGTGTTTTATAGCGTCCTTTGCAGGTGCTTCCACTTAGCCAATGTGCATCAGCTGTGTTGTTTTTTAATTCATCCAGAGAGCACTTGTCTGTTACTTTGCTGAATCCAGACCGCAGTGGTCGATCACCACTGGCTGACTGCTGCAGGAACTGTGTGTTTGTAATAGGCTTGGTGTTTTGCTGCTGCACTGATTGCTCTGGAGGTCAGACCACCTAAATCCAAGCTGCTGCGCCGCTGGCAGTCTGCCTTTTATGCTTGGGGATGGCGTTCCTGCCTGTATGAATCATAATATTGTGGTCTGGGAACCGCAAGTGCAGCAACGTTTTTGGGACCACCAATATGGCGGTCTGGTGGCCTGAACGCCAAACTTGTAATCAGGCCCTAAATCTTAGTATAGCAGTTAGAAACACAATAGCTCCAACTGGGGCTACCACGACATCTTGACAGAGTAATTCGCAACAGTCCGACGCCACTTGCTTGGGAGTGTGGCTGGTCACGGAGTCACACGAGTCCCAGGTACAGAACCTTGGAAAATGAGGAAACAAAGACTTGCATAGAGTCACGGAGGTGAGGCATCACTGGAGTCAGTGCGGTGTCGGTTCCTTACTGCTACCATGGAAGGGAGGCGTTGGTTCCTTACTGCTAGGCAGGGGAGGTGAGGCATCGGTTCCTTTCGGTTGCAGGGGAGGTGATGTGGCATCAGTGGTGAAGCATCGCTTCCTTTCGACAAGGTGGGGTCGATGAATCCAGCAGGTCAAGACACGAGGCGTCAACTTCATGGTGTGGTAATCACACCATGGGGCCAATGGTACTGCAGTAGAATTGGAGTTGGGTGTTACAGGTGTCAGTGACACTGCACTCAGGACTCATCGTTGCCCTCAGTGGGGACCACAGATCGGGTCTCGGCATCTGAGCGGAGTCAGACAGAGGCACCTGTTCCGAAGTCACTCTTGAGTCAATGTACATGGTTTCATCTTGGTTGCATCAGAACTCCCTCCCAAGGGTCCAGAAACTGGATTTGCCACCACTTAGCAAGTCATGACTCTTAGCAAGAGAGCCCAGGTGCTGGCAGATGAAGCCTTTGATATCCCTGAGACTTTCTAACAGGAGAAAAGCTCAGTCCAAGCCCCTAGAGAACCTTTGGAAGCAGGATGTAGAAAGCAAAGTCCAGTTCTTTCAATCCCAAGACAGAAGCAGAAAGCAGTGGGCCAGCACAGCAAAGCAACAAGTAGAGTGCCAGTCCCTGCTATAGCATACAGCTCTTCTTCCTAGCAGAATGTCCTCAGTCCGGAAGGATTCTAAATTTCTGGGATCCAAGGGCCAGTCCTCTTACCCATTTCTGCCTTTGAAGTTGGACATCTTCAGAGAGAAGTGTTTGTAGTGCACAAGACCCTGTCTTTCTTGCCCTGGCTCCAGACACACTTCAGGGGGTTGGAGACTGCTTTGTTTAAGGACAGACACAGCCCTATTCAGGTGCATGTGTCAGCTCCTCCCACCACTCTAGCTGAGAAAGACCCATCAGGATATGCATGGCACACCCCTGACCCCTTTATGTGGCTGTTTAGGGTGAATTCACAAACAACCCAACTGTCATCCTGGCCCAGACATGTATTCTACAGCCAGTCAGAGACAAAGAATGGTTAAGCAATAAAATGCTCACTTTCTAAAAGTGGCATTTTAAAACCTACACTTTGAAAACCGACTCCACCAAAATATGTATTTTTTGAATTGTGAGTTCAGAGACCCCAAACTCCACATCTCTTTCTGCTCCAAAGGGGAAATGACAGTTAAAAGATAGTTCAAGGCAATCCTCATGTTACCCTATGGGAGAGATAGGCCTTGCAATAGTGAAAACGATTTTAGCAGTATTTCCATTACCAGGACATGTAAAATACCCCAGTATATGTCCTACCGTTTAAATTCACTGCACCATGCCCATGGGGCTGCCTTGGGCCTACCTTTGGGGTGCCCTACATGTAGTAAGAGGGAAGGTTTGGGCCTGGCAAGTGGGTGCACTTGCCAGGTTGAAATGGCAGTTTAAAACTTCCCACACAGACACTGCAGTAGCAGGTCTGAAACATGTTTACAGTGCTACTCATGTGGGTGGCACAATCAGTGCTGCAGGCCCAATAGTAGCATTTGATTTACAGGTCCTGGGCACACATGTTGCACTATACTGGGAACTTACTGGTAAAACAAATATGCCAATCATGGATAAACCAATCATCAGTAGAATTTAGAAAGAGAGTATTTGCACTTTAGCACTGGTCAGCAGTGGTAAAGTGCTCAGAGTCCGGCTGGCAATAACGAAATGTAGCACATAGTTGAAAACATATATTTATTTTAGTTAATTATTTTTTCTTCATATCATATCCTTTGACAATATGTAATATTAATTTCAATGTGTAATGTTAATTTTAAAGCAAATCAACATTAATTCAAGGCAAGCCATATTTATTTAAACAGTGGTCATTTTAATTTACATATGGCTTGTGTTCATTTCGAAGTGTGCTTTATTAATATCAAATCATGCTATATTTATTTCACATAGTTTCATATCCATTTCAATAAGTGTCATATTAATTTTAATGAATTTAATAATAATTTTGATATTGGTCATATCAAGTTCATCAGATGTCATTCATTTGAGAGTGGTTCATATTAATCTTAACATGTGTCACATTGCTTTTAATGAATGGCATATTCGTGTCAATGGATGTCATATTCATCTTAACACCTGACATCATAATTTTAAGATGGGTAATATCCATTTCAACATAGGCCAAATTCATTTCAATATGTGCAATATTCATGTCGATGAGTATCATATTGACTTCAAAGCATAACATTCATTTTTGACAAGTTCCATCTTAATTTCAGCATTGGCCATATTCAGTGTAAGGCATGTTGAATTAATTTCAAAGGGGATCATATTCATTTCAATGCATGTCATATTTATCTTAGCATGTGTCATATTCCTTTTAATAGATGTCTCATTCATATTAACGCATGATATTGATTTTAACATGTCTCTCACCAATTGCAACACATATCATTATCATGTCAATGTGTATCATATTACTTTCAATGCAAACCATATTAATTTTTTCTAAATGTAATGCTCACTGCACATTGTATTCCTTTCAGAATAATGCATTTTCATTTCAGTACCTTATATTCATTTCAATCTGTCATATTCATTCCAATGTGTGTCATATTCCTTTCAAGAAATGTCTCATTCTTTTTTATGAATATTACATGTGTTTCAGTGATTGCTTTATTATTTACAGTGAAGGCCATAATTATTTCAGTATTATTGATATATATTTCAGTGTGTCTCCTATTCAATTCTGAGTGTGAGTTATTCATAATAATCACTAAGTAACATATTCACTTTGCCTGGTTTCATATTTGTTTTGGTTCAAGTCAAATTCACTCTGCCAGGTATCATATTTATTTTGACACATAGTACATTCATTCTGGTGTGTGTCATATTCATTATGCAGCATGCTATGCATTTCAGGAGGTATCCTATTTAGGGAGCTGTAACTTTGACATGAACGGCTTCCCATAAACTACCCTGTTGCCTGTGCATGGGTTCAATGGATTCCCAGCTATGGCCAGGCCTGACGTTCTAGGTTTTATTATTTCTTTCGGAGAAACAGCTGGGAACAAGATAAAAAAATATGTTTATTCTGAAAACAGAACTAAAAAGTGAGATAAAGGCTCACGCCAACCTTTTCAAGCACTCAAAACGAACAAGTTGTCTAGTAAACACAAAATGTTTTGGGCCAGATTTACAAGGAACTGGCGCTGTTCCAAAATTGGCAGCGCCATGCTGGGCCAGTTCTTAAATGTAGGGATGCACCGTATTTACAAAAATACAGCGCACCCCAGTGTTTCCCCTTGTTCTGGCGCTAAATTTAGCTGCCATCTCAAATGCAGGCATCCTTGCACCATAATGCAAGGGTGCCTGTGTTAAAGGAAATAATTGCTTATGTGCAGGAAGGTGCCCCTTCCTGCACATAAACAATCTACAATGGTGATTTGGCACTTCTATGTGTGCTGTCAAACAAACTGGAACAATGGTGACATTGTGCCAGTTTGTAAATAGGGTACGGGGTATGGGGCAGTCAAACAAATGTGCAAGGGGCTTGTAATGAGCCCCTAAGTCTGCAGGGTCCAAAAAGGAAGGACCACTTTGTAAACATTGTGCAGCATTTTTATCCTTCCAACGCCACTTTAACTTTAAAAAATGACGCTAATGTGGCGTTGGAATGGTGCTAGGCCCTCTTAAATCTGGGCTTAAGTTTTAAACCCTCCCCAGGCTGGAACATGTGTTCTACAGTTGGGAGTGCAGCAACCTCTAGTAGCTAAGTTTATGTTCATAGTTACTGTGGCCTAAAAGTGTCTGAAGGAATGTAAGTGTTGGACAACGCTCTGTATGGTTGAAGACTATGGTTGCAAGATATGTGATCATAATGTGATGCTCTCTAGGGCCTGTTTAGGTTGAGTGTGCTTTTAGTATACTTACTTCCGTGGGCTTAAAGCCATTTCATTTGTTAGTTTCAGTGTCATTTACAAATCCTTGCTTGCTAGTGGTCAGGCATGCTTCTTTGTCCCTTGTTTTCTCTTTGGGAGCAAGGACTAACTACTGTATAGTTATGCTTTGTCCTGTTTATCTGATCTTTGGGGGACTTCTTTTTTCTTGGTTTCCTGCTGCTCTGAGTCTACGTGCTTACAATGCTGAGCTTGGGGGCATTGGACGAGCACCCTATTGCTTCGTCCATAGCACTTAAATTGTGCTCCTCACACCGTATTCTTGCTTGTCCCACAACCCACTCACCCTTCTCCCGCTGTCACTTGTTAACTCCTGTGGCCAGGTGGCACAGGAGTTAACAATACTTGTGTTCGGGAATCTTGCTGTTTCTTTGCGATGTCTGTGGGGTCTTTTTTTTCTTTGCAGTTTTATGTAGAACAAACTTGACACAAAGGTATTGGAGCACTTTCTTTTATTTTTTTGCAGTTTTATATATTGAAAACTCGAATCAAAGGTATTACAGCGCTTGACGTGAACACCAGTTACATTACACCAGAACACATTCATTTTTGGTAGCAAGGGGAGATTAAGTGGTTTACCCAGAATCACAGGATGTTGAGCCGTTGCCGAGACTTGAACTGTGTTCCCCAGCTCCAAAGTCAGCAGCTCTGTCTCTTACACCACATTCTCTCCCCTAGAGTTCTTTATCTGGTGCGTGTTGGAGCAGTCTAGGAATAACTCATTTTTTTTATTTTTTACATAGCACTTGGTAATACAGGTTCTGCCATTTCATAGTGGTGTACAGTAGGTGCCATTTTTAGCAAAATCACTATAATTCATTTGCATCGACCTTGCAGAGATGAAGAGGTGAAAAATCTATGTCAGGATTGTAATCTGTGACATTCTCGTTCTGTCAAGACTTCTGCAGTGAGTGATTTAACCAACTGACTTTAGTACAACTTAACACTAGGCGATATCACATGCTCTTGATAATCTCCGGAGGGTCACCAACCAAGCACATAGGTAAGTTCAAGGCAAAAAGATTGCAAAAGGTGTTGTCTCCAAAATGGTGGAAAAGGAGACATGACTCTAGAATGTCATGGCCTCAGACTTGATAGTATTCTTGCATGTTCTGCCACCCAATCACCCTCCTCCTGATTATTAACTCCTGTGTCTTGTGGCCACTTGGCCCTTACCCTCTTGTTTTCTTTTGCTTTGCCACTTCATGCTTAGGGCAGTATGTTGTTTTTTCCTTCTTTACAGGCATCTTGCTGCTTCTTTGCAATGTCTTTTTTATTATCAATATTTTTTGCAGTGTTGTATAGCATGTACTTGATACAAAGGCATTACAGTGCTTTACGTGAACATTGGTTACATTGCACAAGAACACATTCATTTTCAGTAGCAAGGGGAGAATAAGTGATTTTCCCACAATCCCAGTTTGTTGTGCCGGCATCAAGACTCAAACCGTGTTCCCCAGCTCCAAAGTCAGCAGCTCTGGCCCTTACGCCACATCCTTTCCCCTAGGGTTCTTTGTCTCGTTGGTGTTGGGGCAGTGTAGGAATAACTTGTTTTTCTTAATATAGCGCTCGTTAATACAGGTTCTGCCATTACATAGCACTGCAAAGCAGATTCCATTCTTAACAAAAATCACTATAGTTCATTTGCATCGACCTTGTAGAGAAGAAGAGGTGAAAAACCCATGTCCGGATTTTAATCTGTGACATTCCTGTTCTGTCAAGACCTCTGCATTGGGTGCATAAACCAACTGACTTGAGTAGAGCTTAACACTAGGCAATAGTATGTGCTGTTGATAACCTCCAGAGAGTCAACAACCAAGCACATAGGTTAATTCTAGGCAAGAAGATGGCAAAAGGTGTTGTCTCTAAAATTATGGAAAAGGAGTTGTGTCCCTAGATCCAAACACTTTATGGCCTCAAGCTTGATAGCAAAAAACATCGAGCCTTTGGATGTAAATTAGGCCTCTTCAAATAGAGTTCATTTAATGCAAACTTGATACAACGATATTACATCGCTTTACATGAGCACCAGTTACATTACACAAGAACATGTTCATTTTTGGCAGCGAGGGAAGATTGAGTGATTTGCCCAGAATCACTTGATGTTGAGCGGCGCGTGTCATTTAGCACACATTAATACGATCTGAACAAAAATTTCTCCTTATGAGTACCAGTTTAGTGCTTGACCACAAGAATCAGCAACTAAATAGTGAGCAGATGACCTCTGCAAAGGATCTGCCTCTGCAGAATATGCAAGAGTCACAGAAATGCATCATTCCAGTGGCCCTTCCTCTTACTAACATGCACCAAGAAGATAGACTGCCTGCTTAATGTGGGCTACATAAATGATTGTTATAATTTTATTATTACTGTTATTGCATTAGTTTTGTGATGGGGTTATGAAGATGAATGCATCTTTGTGACTACTCTACGTATACATGATGTGGTCTAGGTTTCCAACACAGGACTTAATACGTTCTCTAAAGTAATACATGATTCCTATTTATGACTAATGAGGCACTTAGAAGTTGTGGCTGGTGCACCATAAATTTATGCTTCACAGACTTGGACACATCTGCTCTCAGCATCACCACAACATTGATCTGTTTCAGAGCAGCGGTTGATGGCATCTTCAATACACACGAAATTCCTATCACGTGACCAGACTATTTCAGGACATCTTCTTCTCCTTTAAGAGAGATCAGAGCTGAGTCTCTGCCTGTGACTCTTCGCTTATTCTCATTGTGTGTTCTATGACTACACACCAGAAGTACATTAATGCTGTATGCTTCATATTTGTTGCATTTGGGGATGCACACATTCTCCTTCAGAAGGTATATGGTCTAACAAAGCACTGTAGTGTAAGGAATGTGCTCTATGAAGTCACCTAGTTCTTAGATGACATTATTGCCAATTTCCCTTAAAAACCTACATGGGGACTTCCCCATTGGCACAGTTCTATTTTGCCCGAGGAGCTGAAAATTGCACCAGTCCCTGGACCACCTGTTCCAACAGAACACCCATGGAAATGGCTGGGCCACATTAATTCTAACATGGTTTATCCCAGCCTGTAATGGCACAGGCACGCTAAAAACGATGGAGCAGAATGTGCCTCACCATGCCTCTGAATATTGTATTTGATACTAAATTTCACAAAGAGCTATTTGCCAGCTGGAAAAGGTCTGTGTGAGTTCTCATTTATGGCTACGCCACACAGCGAAACTGAGTTAAAACGGAAAAAGGGACCAAGCATCAGTGCAATATAACACAAGGTGCCACCACTGCAGTATCCAGTGCCACGATGTGGACAGCGGCCACCCTTGGCTGAATCAATGTCCATGTGCTGGTGTGTAGGTATATTTTGAATGCAAACCTTTTCCCAGCACCTAATTGAGTACCATGAGATTTACTTCTCAGGAAGCAGAAAGTTGGGCTTGTGTGTCCCATTGCAATCATTGTCCCACCCACGGTTAGTTGCATGTATAGGTTCAACTTACTTGTGTAAATGGCTTGATTTACAAAAGTTAAATATTAATTTGAACATATAACTCAACTTACACACACATAATATAACACCTGTATTACGGAACATTAGGTTAGATTAACTCTGCTCTAATGGGTGTGGCATGTACATGTTCTGTGCAAGCCACTCACCTGAATTCCAGGCGTTCCGATGGGGTGATGATTATTCCCCAATCCCGGTGAGCACTAACGTGACCGTGATGAAGAGTACATTGCCCTCTTGCAAGTCCTCAATGGGAAGGGGGTTTTGGGAAGAAAAGAAGAGAGAATACCAGCTTATGCTTCGTGGACTGCGGAATCGGACTGCTGGACCCTGTTCTGCATGTCGTGTTGGGCATCAGGACTTCTGATTTCTCAAAGGACTGGGTTCTTGGTTTTTAGGATTCTGGTCTGCAAAAGAATTACTTTTATTAACATATTGAACTTGCACAAGCTATTGTACATAGCATAATGTCAGCTATTGCTGACAAATTGTGCATACGTTTCAATAAGGCTGAACAAGTCTCCTCCTCTTTTTTCAATACTTTCAGAGTATCTGAAGCAATGTCCAAACTCAAAAACAATCAACTTGATTAAAGAGCTTCTTTGTGTTCTGGCGTAATCTCTTGTCAATAGTAGTTTTGATAAACTTGCTCTATTACCAATCTCCTAATTCTCAGGGGAGTGCTTGTCACAGAAAATACGTCTTTCCTCAATGTCTGTTTAATGGGTATCTTGAATTCCCATTCAAAACAATAAATCAAGCTCGTTCTTATTGTCATAAATTATTTAAAAGTCAGAGCTCTGTTTTGTTTCAGTTAAGCGATTACGTTTATTTACCTTGAAATGAAGTTACTTGCTTGAAAATTTCTGCAGAACCCAAACTGTATTTTTTTATTTTCTCTCTTTTACAGGAAATACTGGATTGTTGGCAGAAGACAGAAGAGGAGAGCCGGAACTCCGCAGGAAACTGACCAGAAGGCGAGGATTGCCAGAACTCTACTGGAGGCTGTCTGGAGGACAAGAAATGCTTGACTGGGAGCTGGTCGCAGAACAAGGAACACTAGAACTCGACTGAAGGAAGACTGGAGAGCAAGGAACTTGACTTGCACTGGAACTCGCCTGGAGGCAGGCTGGAGGACAAGGAACTTGACTTGACTGGAAACAGGTGAGCATAGCAATAGGTACAAAGCCAAGCAAGGCCTCAGACTCACAAACACACATGTGCCTTTTGGCAGTTGATTGCTTGTTATTGAAATAAGCAATTATCCTCCTGATTGTGGGACATGTTCAAAACAGATCACATTGTGAAGAGCACATGTTTTGGTAGTTACAGTTGGAGTAGGTAGAAAGGCAGTTGGATGCTTTTTAAGGAAATGAGCAATTGTCCTCCTGATAGTGGCACATGTTCAACACAGATCACATTCTGAAGAGCACATGTTTTCGAAGTTTTAGTTGGCACAAGTCTAGCAGGTGGGATACAATGTGCATAATCAACAAGCATTGGTTATAATAAATGAGACATTTAACAAGCACTGGTTAGTGCAAACTTGATATTCAAGGATGTAATGAATATTTCCGAATAAGTCTGAATGTTGCAAGCAACAGCATCGTACTGTAATTGAGTTCTTGGGTGTGCTAGTGTACCCACAACAGTACATGCCATACAGGGAAGCCATAGAGAGTTTTTGAACACTGACTCATGTATGAATTGGTAACTACTCACAAACATTGTCCACCTGGAAAAGTTTAGATGCCTACAGTTGTTACAGACAGGAGTAAATCATTTCTCAGTAACAGAATGAGGGTAAACATCCCTAAAAGGTTTGGATTTTTGGAGTTGTAGGAGATATAACTTCTCCACCAGGAAAAACATTTTCTCAGTGGAAAATGGGGGAAAAAGTTAGAAAAGTTAAATGTCTTAGTAATAATTTTTTCCTATATGAAATTGTTTTCCATGAGCAGTTATGCATGTGTAGCTGCTTACTATTGTGAGTACTTTAAAAAAGTTGTGACTGTTGCAGGCTCCCAGGATTACTTCTGGAATTCTTTGAGAATTCCAAAAACAGAATCAAAAATCTTCTCCTTAGTATAGGAGTAAACTTAAGACTGTAGGTTTTCTTAGTGAATGTGGCCCCTTGTGCCACACACACAAGCGTAGAACAAAACTGGAGGAGCCATGACTCTAATCCGGGTGGTAGCCCAATTTCCCCTCCTCCCTGTGAATATTTATGTTCCTGTTTTGCTTCTGTAATTCTAAATTGCCATTTGAAATGAAGCCGGTGATTTGTGGTCAGACAGTCTTTGTTTGCTTCTGTAGACGGACGTTTGGCCTAATGTGCAAGTTGCATGTCTTTGTATTCTCAGTCATTTGCTGCATGCACTAGAAAGCTATGGCTGCTTCATAGAATCTTTGGTCTGGCCAACTTTTCACTTCATAATTCGTAGGGGCCTAAAGTACTTTCTTTGCAAATATTTTGGACACTGGATTTTTCTACATGCGGGAAATGCTTGCTTTGGGCCTCTGTCATCATTCTCCTCACCCAGAGAGGAAAGATGTTTGTGATCTCACAAGCTGATAAAGTGAATGGTCTATTTATAGAACACGAGGTGACACTGGAAGCAGTGCACTGCACAGCAGCTTTTTTATTTCATTTTTAATTTGCAGTTCTGATGTGCTATATACATATTACAGGTATGCATTGAGGTTATTAGAACACTTTATTGGATGTCATTATAGAACATGCATGCCCATTGAAGGACTGGGAAGGCAGGATCCATGCCAAGCTTGCAGGGTAATCACTGTGTAAATAAGTTCCATACAAATTATTTTTATGTAATTTATCTTATGTGGGTATCAACAAACTCTACATTTAAATCTTTTTCATAGCCTGAAATAAATGCCAGTGAACCAGCCCTGTGGGAGCCTCAATGGGACTTCCTGGTGTAGACGAAAAAAAAACATTGTCCAAACCCAGGCTTCCCACTCTGCTCTGAGTGGTCCAAATGACAAGGCTAAGGCTTCAGATTTTGAGTGCCACCCCAACAGAGATAATTCTCACTTCAAAACCATCAGCTAGTGCACAAATATATGCACCGAAAAGGCACCATTAAGGCCCAGGAGATTGAGGTACTCCGATCTGTTCAACATAGTCCAGTCCTGAGCTGTGGGCTGACATGAGACTATTAACCCAAGGCAGTGCTTTAAATGAATACAGGATACCAGCATTTCTGTATTTCCATTTAAAACACTGACCCAAGGTCACAGATGATGCACCTCTGGAATCTATCCTGTCAGCTTATCTATCACTGAAGCTCCGGTTCGCCAAATTTGCACACATTTGAAGCCTTGTGTTCAGTTAAACTGCCTCTTCTGTTATTCTCTTTGTATGCGGTCAACGTTTTTAAAAGTTAGGTTGGTATTGCCAATGTAGAGGAATAATTCCTTCAAACGTGTAACACATAGAAATAAATTGTTGCTCCCTTTTTTTGCTCCTAACTCTTTTTACCCCCTCATTCTCTGGGTTAAATGCTACAAATGTGCCTCTTTGTGGCTTGTTTGGTGCTATAAACATTTAGATATACACACTAGAAATAGTTGCATCTGTAGGGTATCAAGTCAGTCTGTAGGAATTAGACAAACACACTCCCAAGGTGACAGCCTTGTTATGTCCTCTCTCCTGCAGCGACAGGCCTGAGAGGTTGCTGTGGCATGTGGCATACATCCACTACAACCCAAACCAAAACACATTGGTAAAAGACATTGTCATTTACAACCCCAATATCTCTAACTCTCATAAATGCTAGACCTATTGCATTGGAAATGCTTGTTTTATTATTGTGTTTAAATGTTTGAAAGTATATAGCAAACATACAGACCCATGGCAAGTTCATTATGTAAATGCTTTATTGAAATAATGTTGACAGTGACTATTGATTAAAGTGCATTTGCTTTATTAACATTAATAAGTGCATTCACTGGTGGTTATTTTTGATTATTGCCTTTCCCCCTAAAATGATGGTTTTCAACATGTGGTTTGTTGATCTTGACCCCTTTAGGGGGTCAGAAGTGATTACACAATGTCATCAACAGTATTTCCACCATCTTTATGTATATTTGTAAATTAGTGTTGTGTGAGTGTAATAAATGCACTTTTTCTTTCCTAAAGAAAAAGCACAGACTGGACAGTTATTTAATGAGTGTTATTACTGAGTGTCAGCAGATGGTGATTACTAGCCCACGCCACCTCCGTTGAATAGGCCTTGCTGTACCCTGTTCTGCTACCCTGAGAGAGTCAAGTGCTACAATGGGGTGTTTGGTTCCCAGTGGCGAGCAAATGCGGACCCATGACTTGTGCAGGCCACACAACTAATGGTCTGTTTCCTTACATACACCACAGGGGCCACATCTGAAAACTATTGCTGTAAAATTTGATAAGATCTCAGAAGGTTATTTGCTAACAATACATTTCTCAGCTTAGTAAATATGAATGATTGATTTTGAAAGCCATCAATTAAGAGACCAAAATCAGCAATCTTTTTGCAATTTGCTTATGGTCAGTCTTTTGGCTGTATGTCTGCCCCTTGAACTGTGTAAGACATTTAAGAACTTCTGTCTGCCTTGTGGACTTCCCCATTTGAGCAGTTAATGATCAGAGGCATATTTCAATACTAGATATCTTTTGGGGCACTGGGCAAGGCTGGAATCTTTCACTTTTATTGTTGTCTTTGTTTCTGGAACCATTCACTCTCAAAAGCAGATCAAAAATTAAATGAAGGTTTAGTGAGCATTATTCATTATTTGAAGCAATGTAAGCTCCCACTTAATGCCCACAACCTCAAAATTCTTGACACACAATTATGCTAGGAAAACAAAGGGTTAAGCTATACCTTTAATATCTATCTTTATGAAAAACACATAGAGACATTCCCTGAACCACAAACGGGAATATGTAGAAGAAATATGTAACTTCAGAATCGGTTCCCAAGTGATGGACCTAAGTTTTTATTTTTTTTATGTGATGATATAAAGACCAAGATGGGAATTGATGTTCCCTTGAGATACGAACCTTGGTACTTTAGGAACCTGGGAAGTACAACATGCTTAGTCACACACAGAGAACAGGCCCGTTTGAATGGCCCCTCCTCCAACCTCTCATTTACCATGTGTACTGAGCCTTCTTTCCCAAGCAGTATGTGAGGTAATAGTTAATAAGGAATGCAAACAAAAAAATGTATTACATTAGGGAAGAGTGGTGCCGAAAGCATTACCATGTCAGAAATTATCCAAAAAAATCACACAATACAATTGGCACAAGTGAAACAAAATTCTCCATGGCAAGTAACATTTTACAAGAGATTGTATGATAATCTGCTGTCCACTGGGTTCAATGTCATTTTGAGATTATTTTCATAACAACAGCAATGTTGCAAACCAAGTCCTCTTAGGCCCTCATTGTAAGCGGCCTGGTAATTCCTCCAGTAACTCAGCCCATGCATTTACCAGTATCAAGGATACTGGTATCTCTAGCGTTGGCGTTACAAAGGGATTTCAAGCAGTAACTGGAGGGCCCCCCTAGAAATGAGAAATTACCAGGGATTTGGTCATTCAAATCCTGATCAAATTTCCCCATTGATTCCTCCTTTTGGCTGCTTTCAGGACTATTGATATTGTCTATTTTCCCTTGTGTTGGTGCTGAAACATAATTTTCAGAAAAGAAGCCTCTTCTTTCCATATCAGTACATAACCAAAATATTTGGGTAATTATAAACCGATATTCATAGTCCCTGTTGACCTCATATTTTCAAAGTGGTCCGTAATGAAAATTAGCGGTAAGTAATTAGACCTTGCCCCCAGGACCCCATTGTCCCATTTATCAGTAATGAGGAATACAAAAGCATCTCTCAGAACGCCCTTTATAGACCAGTAAAATGCACAAAGCATAAAAATACACAGACCACTATTGACTGCCCAAGCCACCAAAAGTGATTTATTACAAACTTTCTTTCCCATCAAGGTAATACTGAATGCAGCACTTCCACTCCAAAATAAGTGCTGTTATTTAAACACATTCTGTGATTTGTAATGCTTTACAATTGGCTGCCTGACAAATTTCAGCAAATTAAACTCCATTCAATTCTACCAAAGTAGCTGGGAGGATTACCTTGCACTCTCTCCTCCGGAGGAGTCACAGACAGTACACCAAAGAAATCACTTGTTTAATCCACCGACTGATGGATAACAATGACGCCTTATCCCCTTTGTTAGAAGTGACAAAAGACACAAACAAGGAATCTGGCCATCTAAAAGGTTTCACCCTGTCCACATATATCAAAAGGGCCCTCTTGACATCCAACAACTGCCACTGGAAATCCACAGAAGAATCATTCTCCTCCATTAAAGTTTGCAGAATAATCGCTTGTGAAACTGAGAAGAGACCTTAGCCACAAAAGAGGGGTCTAGCTCAGCACAACACTATCCTCCCAAAAAGAAAGAAAAGTAGCCTCACTAACAGAGCTCCCAACTTTTTGTGCCAAAATCTGAACATCCACTGCCTCCAGTGGCTCAAAAAGATGGAAAATCAAAGCATTCAAAACTAAAGGCAAATCCCATAAAGGATAAAAGGGCTACATAAATGGTCTAGACACCAGATTCTCAAAATCTGAAATATTGCCTCAAGGGGCCCTGAAGGCCCTAATGGCTGCCCATTGAGCCCTTAATGTGGATACAGACAGATATTTCTCAAACCCTTTCCCAAGGAATAGAAGAACGTGGTTCAAAGT
Organism: Pleurodeles waltl; assembly: GCF_031143425.1. Lineage (NCBI taxonomy): Eukaryota > Metazoa > Chordata > Amphibia > Caudata > Salamandridae > Pleurodeles > Pleurodeles waltl. The sequence continues at coordinate 1,144,276,542 of NC_090444.1, read as the reverse complement.
GCAATCTAAAGGTGGGAGATTCGAAAGAGCACACCACCTCTAAAAACTACTCCAATGATGACCATAAGACTTCAAAGTAGATGTTTTTCTAGACTGCTGGAAAGCGACCTCTGAGGAGGGAAACATTCTGCCCACTGAAACAACTGAACAGCCACCAAAGCAGAGACTGCATCCTGGTAGCCCCCTGACTGTTCAGACATGCCAGCACACCTATATTGTTTGTCCTGACAACCAAATTGCATCCTTCTAAGTGCTGTGTGAACCCTATGGCTGCCCTATACACTGCTATGAGTTCCCTCCTGTTGGAGGAGAATCTATTCTCCTGTAGAAACCACTTGGCCTGAATTGATTGATTCCCCAGCGTGCCGCCCCAGGCAAAGGAGCTGGCATATGTCATTAGAAATTTTGGTTGAGGCTGCTGGAGAACCCCCCTTTTGAAGAGAGTTTGGATCCATCCTTCACTGCAACTCCCTCTGAATTTCCAGAGTCACTGGCACCATGACCTCAAACTCCCCTGATGTTGGCATGCAAAAGAAATGCAGATGACTCCAGAAGGACGGATGTGAATTCTGGCCCTGTAGTGTGGTTAGTTTTACGTATTCATTGCGCTTTAGCTTCAGGCTTTAGGCCTTTGTGCACTTTGCCCTGAATATATTTTATTCATTTGCTGATGGCTTAGAGCCTCTGTGTACTTTGCTCTACATGCTTTTTATTAGGCTTCGTACTGTTATTTTTCAAATAGCCAGTTCTACGGTGTTGTTTTTTATTCATATCACACTGTTTTGCCTACTTCAGCACTGGAGTTCTCCATAACATATTTACTCTGTGCTTCAGTCAAGGATACAGTCTGGTACATTGCCGATAGAAGCGGTAAGAGTTTAGACTTGGCATTCCTGCGTAGGGACATTTTGTGATCACGATGACATGTTAGTTATAAAATCACTTCCTTGTCCCAATACACGCAAGAGGGAGATTCCGACCAGGGAACCACAACTTGACGCTGACTGCCTCGTTGCAGATGCTGAACCAAGATCACAGGTCTTTGCTCAGGTATGAGGGCTGAGGTCTCCACAGTGATTCTAATAGGCAAGCTAGAAGCTTAACATGCTGTGCTCTAGATAAAACAAGCAGAGGGAGAGTAGAAACTGTTTGACAATATGATAGTTTTGTTTTTATGTTTTACTCTCCTGGTAACTATTACAATCCTACTGTGTTGTATCGTTCTGGTTATTGCGGCTCACGCCTTAATATCTAAAATACAGTCGTTTTATTAAAAACATTATATAAAACTTATACTGTCTTTGTCATTTGTATATGGGATCATATTGGAAATAAGAGAGTTGGTTTGGATCTGAGTAACCACGACTTCCCTGAGAAGTTCCAAACTTGTCATGCGCTCGGCTGCCAAATCATTCCTTCCACATGGGAGAAATGAGGCACTGCTAGTTAGCCGGAGCAAAAACCGGATTTAGGGTGACAGAGTTCTTTACACGTGGGTCAGACCCAGTCCCCCACACTGTTATAGATCCTGCTACCTAGAAATCCAGTAGTCTCATTTAGAATAATGAGAGCCCACGCGACATGGCGCCGCCAACGTTTGGTCTGGCTCTAATGATTAGGTCCGACTGACTCTCTTGGTCTCATATATATTTTGACTCCTCGGTTCCGTATACGGAGACGTCTGTGGGGCTGAGGGTTTCCGCCGCCACGGCATAGGTGCTTCCTGTTGCTTAGTGGTTGGTTGTTCAAGCTTGAACTTTGAAAGGAAAAAACCCCGATATTGGTGTGCCTTCTCTGACCTGAAGCCGTTTTTTTATAAAATGGCGAATCCTAATGTAGTGAACATAGCAATTAATATGCGACATCCGCTCACGGGACATCTATTGACACATGGACTGACAGTCCAGGGGGGTCCAGTCACTTTTGTGGTGGACGCCCATGCAGCCTATAGAACGGAACTTTTTTATTCTTGGGTCGGATTTCCAGCAGTGGATGGGGGAACAAATACTTTTCACGAATACACAGTTGCGAATGTCCCTGGACAATACAGGCCTTACGCTTATTTAGAAATACCTCTATCTTATCAAGAACACCATAATTGGCTTGATGGCGCCCTCCCACACACAGTAGCACAAGTTAGGTTAGGTCCACTGAGTAATGATGGTCCTACCTGGCCTTTATTGGCTACATATACACCACATCCTGCTCAATTGGCAGTGGTTGAAGTTCGTCGTTTATATACAGAATTAACGGCTACATATAGACGATTAGTTCAGTTTGTCATGCAGACACTAAATACGAATGCAGCGCGTGCTGCTCCAGCGCACCCACAGGCTGTGGTTCCGGGTATTAATCCGGCCACTGTGCACTCGGTAATGGGTAAAGTGCCGGCTAAACGAGAGGAGACTCCATTTTGGCTGGCGCAAAAAATTAATACGCTGGAAGCAGTAGTTCCCCATACGGGACCTCAGGATAAACATAGAATTTTGACGATGTGTTTGCCGTACGGGATGGTTCCTCCGGTGGACCTTTGTAATACCTGGGGCACGGTGTTTGCCGCGCTCTACACTACGGCACACGGTACACCGACATTAGCTAATTTACCGGACGTACTTAAACAGATTCAAGATGAATATGGGGCTGCCCCTGCCTTGGATTTGGGCATGCAGTTGCTGGGCAATTTTGCCACAGTTTCTTCTATTATTTTGAGTAATCTCAAAGGAGAGGCGGTAGCACTAGCAGTGCGAATGCGTCTTCGGGATGTTCCGCTGCTTAATCAGGAGCGGGAGCTTCCGAGAATAATAGCAGAAACATATTCTAGTATTGGTCGTGATAGCCTGGGGGCTAGACCACAAAAACCCCAGTTACAGGGTAAAAATAATAAAGATAATGCTAAACAGCAACAACCTGAAGGTTCGAAAAAGCGCTGGGAAAAGAAACAGCAAACACCTAAGAAAGATGGTGGACAGTCTCCGCAACCGGAGACACCACAGAATAAGTATAATCTCAGGAATAGGGATACTTTGAAGACGCCTGATAGATATCAATACACTGATACACGCCAATCTCGTTCCTTTCAGGACTCCTCGGAAAAGAGAAGTGAGAGAGGTGGGCGGTCAGAGCGGAGGACGGAGTACGTGAAACCAAGACAGGATTCACAACGCTCAGCGGAGGTTTCTATTAAACAAGAAGAGAAACCGCTACAACAAAAACAGCAATTTAAAAAGAAGAAAGTGGCAGCAGTCTCAGTTAGACATGCCGCTCAAGAAGAGAGTTCTCTTGACGAACAAGACATGGGCGTTAGCACTGTTAGACAGCGCGGCAGAGGTCACAATAGTTCGCCGGAGTCTTCTAGAGCATCTGGAGGTGAAAGCAACTGATGACTTCATACAAGTCGAAACGGAGGATATGCGAGTCTCTGATCCTGATAGAGTATATGAAGTGACTCTGCGATTGGAAGGGGACATTGACCGTATTATAAACGCCATTTTTTGGGACCATGTGGTAAAATCATATGATGTTCTATTGGCCGAACAAGATTGGCCACCTGACTTTGTTCGCGACTGTCCAGTTGGGGAGGAGGTTATTACACCTTCCTTCTCACCACTTGTTCCAAGAGAACTCGCGGAGACATATAGTAAATCATGGGCTCTAGCACAGGCTCCCGCCTTGTATAGAAATAACGTGGGGTGGGACAGACAATCACCTTATCATGTAATTCCAATAAAGGGCGAACCTCAGCCACAACCGCAGTATCCTATCAAATTTGAAGCTAGGGCATCGGTTAGAAAAATTCTTACACAATTGGAGTATCAGGGTGTAATTGAGCCCTGTGTCTCGCCGATGAATAATCCCTTGTTTCCGGTTGCTAAACCGGACCATTCATATAGGATAGTGGTGGATTACCGACATTTGAATAGTCATACACGCACATATGCAATACAGAATTCACATAGCGCAGCGCTTATGAATAATATAGTGCGTAAAAAATACAAAACAACATTGGATATCTCAAATGGATTTTTCTGCCAGAATATAGCGCCCGAGAGTCGGGACTATACCTGTTTCAGTGCGTTTGGCTCTCAGAAAAAGTTTTGTCGTTTGCCTCAGGGGTATAAGAATAGCCCAGGACTGTTTTCGGCTCGTGTAACTGAAATGCTGCATGAGTTCGACCCTGAAGCATTATCATATGTTGATGACATATATCTGACAGATGATGAGATTCTGCAACATCTAAGGTGCGTATCGCGCATTGTTGTGGGGTTTGCTGATATTGGCTATAAGTTTAATTTTAAGAAATCAAAGATTGCCTTCCTCAGCGTCATTTTCCTGAGATATGAGTTGTCGAGTGAGGGCAAGAGCCTAGCGCCACATTTTTTGGAGAAATGTGCTTTATTGCAGCCTCCTAATACGGTTCGGAAGCTCCAGTCATTGTTGGGGTTTCTGAATTTTGGCAGAACTTACATTCCTGATTATGCAACGCGTATAAAACCCTTATACGAGTTGATTCGCCCGAATTTTTCGAGTAAATTTTGGACGATTGAACATACACACATACTGCGAGAATTACAGAGTGATCTCTTAGCAGTTAAACACTTACACACACGGGACAATAAGACACATTTAGTGATTAGGGTGATACCTGGGGCTGTTGGGTTTACTTATGTCACCTTTAATGAAGGGGAGACTGTCCCGATTGCATACAAGTCTCACTTGTATTCTGCTGCAGAGCAACGTTTTGCACAAACTGAGAAAATTCTCACTGCAGTACAGATGGCTGTTATTAAAGAAAGACCGCTGGCCCAGGGTCAACGCATTGTTGTCGTTTCCCCGGTTCCGGCCTTAGAGGCTGTTACAAAAGCGAGTGTTCCTAATTCGAAAGCTTTACACCCGCGATGGATACAATGGGCTACGTCTTTGACAGCCACTGATGTAGATTATGTATTTGACCCTAAACTGCAGACTCAAGAATTTCTTCAATACGAAATAGAATACCCTGTTCCTGCTGGTACGTTGCCTATTGACCAATATGAAGTGGTCATGTATACTGATGGCTCTCCGCAACCAGCGGTTGGGACTAAACAACAGTATTCTGCTGCATGTGCGGTGGTGAGCGGCACTATGGAGGGGGAAGTGTTCTGCCCCCGACATACTTATACTAAAACCTTGGGAGATTGCACGGCACAGCTGCCTGAGCTGAAAGCTCTATTGTTAGTGTTGGAACACCCGCATCCGGCACTTTTAACCTTGCTGGTCTGTGACTCCTACTACTGTGTGCAGTCTTTCAACGAATATTTACACTATTGGAAGATGAATGGGTTCAGAGATTCTAAAGGCAACACCATTAAACATAAAATGTTGTGGGGTAAGGTTGCAGATCTGAAGGAAACGCTTCCTAATGTCCATGTTGTACATACACTTGGACACCAGCGCGTTGGAATACACGTTGCTGGGAATACTTTGGCTGATGAAGCCGCGAAATCGGCAGTGGCTGTCGCCACTGTGGCCGCAGTGACTCGTTCGAGTTCCAAACCAGACACAGAAATTTCGGCTGCCATAAAGGCTACGGCTGATGGCACGCCCTTCCCTAAAGGATTTCCTTCAAAATATAGTTACTGCTTGAATGGTGCGCTAAATGCTACTGTTACAATTCCAGGCATTGGTGTACGTGAAATTCCCAATAAGATTGAGAGACCTCGATTGATTTCTGCAGCACATGAGGGGGTGGCTTCTGCACATGCTGGGGTGGCTGCCACGATTTCACTTTTACAGGCTCGTTACTGTTGGCCTGGTCTCTATAAAGAGACGAAGCAATATGTCCTTTGTTGTGACGTTTGTCAACAAATTAAAGCGTCGTCGGCTAGACGCCCGCAGCAGACGCCCCTTCTGATTTCAAATAAACCATTACAGTGTGTGTACTTGGATCATTGTGGTCCGCTGACGCCAGATAGTGCATACAAATATATATTGGTTGCTGTAGATTTGTGCTCCAGATTTGTATGGGTATGGCCACAACGCTCGGCTGATGCTCGCACTGTTATTAAAGATTTGCGCATCTTTGTCGATATATTTGCAGTTGCGGCTTTTCATTCGGACCAGGGCCCTGCTTTTGCCTCTAAGGCATTCAGGGACACCATGGGTTGGTTGGGGGTCCAACTCCAATTCTCGTCTCCATTTCATCCCGAGGGAAATTCTGTCGTGGAGCGTTTAAATCGTGATTTAAAGCAGTCCTTAACGGCCAGAGTTATAGGTACGGGTCGTGGTTGGCTAGCCCACCTCTATGGAGTACAGAGAGCACTTAATAACTTGCCTAGAAGGTCACTGGGGGGTCGTACTTCATATGAGTGCCTGTTTGGAACACGAATGTATGTTCCTGATCTAGATGGTCCTGGTGTGGAGGCGGCAGATACGCCCTTTGACATAAATGATCGTGTCACTGTTTTGCAGGATTTACAACAATCCCGTGAAGATAACTCTTCTGCCAGTGCTGCCTCCTCAGGAATTAAGGATGAGCCAGTAACACCTACTGGTTGGATACCCAGGATTGGGGATCTAGTGCGTGAAAAGGTCGCAGTTAAAAAAGAATTTGGTCCTTGTTATCGAGAACCTGTCCCTGTGTTAGCGGTAAGCGGCACAAGAACTGTGATTTTACCGCCGCTGCGAGGGGCCAAAGGAAATCGCTTTGTTTCCATTGATAATGTCAAGTTACAACATGTGGCCGATTCTGCACAGCAGACCAAGAGGGACACCCAGTAGTTCCAGAATCCCTCTCACTAAAGGGGAAGAGGTCCCGCTGCAGGTGATTTTCACCGACACTGTTTCCTCTCCGAGCTTGGGGAGGGTGGATGATGATCTTGCGATTGTTCCACCGACGGCGATTAATATGGAGTCTTGTGATCAAATTGCTGTGCGTTCTACTGACGTTTCTGAACATGTGGTTTATAGCGTGCCACGGCGAGAGCCTCCATCTGCTTCTTCGTTCACAGTTGCACCTTTTGCTAGAACTGCTTCTGGCTGCTTCAACGACGCTGATAATGATGGGTCCGGCTCCTCGTCCTCGATGTCTTCTGTCCACGGTCCACGACGGCTGCTGGGATGGCTTAAACGAACATATTTTGTTTTTCCTTGGAACTATTTTTGGCTGTTTTTGGCCGTAATGACTATTTTATTATGGTTGGGATTTGTGGTTACTTTTTTTCTGATAATACATGGTCATTTTCTTCCTGATCGATCTGACATTGAGCACGTGGAGAGTGTGTTAAAACCGCATTTTTCGTCTCATATGGTTCGAAGAGACTTGTCCACAGTGAACATTTCTGCTATACCAGTTCCGGATGGAATTGTGTGGGATAAAGTAATGTTTGATATATATGGTCCCACTGAATTGATTCAAATACCGTATGTCCTCAAATTATCAATGAATGATATTGTTATACCTGGCATTGTTTCTGATGATTGGGATGTGAAGACAGTAGATTCTATGCTAACGGATTTGCAATATTGTACTGTCTATGACGATGAAGATGCTTACCAGTTTAGAGATAATCATGGTGACATGTTTTGTTACAACTATTATGGACACCACTTTATTCATAAAGCTAGTAGCCCTAAGCCCATGTTTAATTATGTGCAATGGGAACATTGCTCGACTCCTCCACAAGGGAGTTCAAAAACGTATTATGAAAAATTTGCATATTTTGCTGGGCATGATCCACGTAATGCTAAGTCCTACTATTTTAAAGTTACACCGTATTCTAATAGGCAAATGTTATTGACCGATACTAAATTACTGTATTCCAATTTGTTTGTATCTAAACTGTCGGTCGAGGGATATGAATACTGGTTCAAAACTGTTGACTTGAAAAGTGTTTGGGGTACGAAAAATTGGCAAATGCAAGGCAGGGACACGTTATTTAGAGCATGTATTATCCCTGTGCAGATGATTTTCCTCAATGACACAGTACAACAGACTAGCTGTTTGGGCTTAGCGACGATTAGGGAGTTGACTTTGCCTAGTATACCTGTCCCTTCTAAATTAAAAAATTGGCAGCACTATGTGAATGCTACTTTCAGTGACTTTACACATTGGGTCCAGAATGGTACGCTTAACACTTCATCATTACATCCAGGCGGGTGGTTATTATGGCCTGTAGACACTAATGTGTCATCAACGTTTTGTCACCTCTTCAGGGGGGTTCAGGACTAGTAGGGCAGACCCTCGTTACGTTTCACCAGAACATGCTGATATTATAACTACATACAGTGTGGGGAAGCTTTGTCAGCAATGGTTGAAGTCATCCACGCTGGATGCAGTTAAGTCACATCTCATGTTACTGTCTAATAATACTGATTTACAAGATTTTTTGTCAGGTCCCAAAGTACCACGGAAGAAAAGGTTCTTATACGAGGTTTATAATGAGATTTGGAAGCTTTCACAACAAGAGGCTGCAGCCCGGTTGAGGCAGATTGATCAAGAAAATCTGATGCAGACTTTGGGGGTTATTCTAACTTTGGAGGAGTGTTAATCCGTCCCAAAAGTGACGGTAAAGTGACGGATATACCACCAGCCGTATTACGAGTTCCATAGGATATAATGGACTCGTAATACGGCTGGTGGTAAATCCGTCACTTTTCCGTCACTTTTGGGACGGATTAACACCTCCTCCAAAGTTAGAATAACCCCCTTTGTCTGTTGTTGATAATGGCATGCATACCCTTTCTGAACGTGTTTACACGATTGACAGCATTGTTTCCTCTGCCATTGACATTATTAAATCGGACATGTCTTCTTTATATCATGGGCAGAGTCAGACGCGGTCCATCATGCAGATGGGTTGGACTCTTCAGACCTTGAAGACGGGTCGCGTTCCATGGCAGCACGTTCGTGCCAGAGAGATCTTTATCTCTTTTAATTTGACTTGTCAACAACAACTGATGGCTAAAAAGGAAGCGACATATGTTATGTTGAATATTGAGAAATTAGAGAAACTGCCTTTCACGGTAGCTGAGATTCCGTCAGCTGAATGGTTGATCCATGGGGTTATTAATTTGCCTATCTCTACTTTGCAATTTACTTCGTGTTTGAAGCACATTCCGGTGGGTAGATATGAACTATTGGGAGACAGTTACATACACGAGGTGTGGGACCTTCCCTTTCAGTACAGATGTGTTAATGGTTTGAAGGAGGTTTTTCTTAGCGGCAGCGAATGCGAAGCTTCTGTCAGCCATTCAATGGTTTGTAAACAGCTGTCCTTGCACGGGGCGTGTAACGCTTCGATTGCTAACTTAGCTTGTTATCTGAAGGGAGTTCCAGTCCCGGTTATTAAAAACACTTTCCAGGTGCTTTCTAACGGCAGTTACATTGTTCTTAACAGCGAACGCTGCTGTGGCATGCGTGCCGGAATATTTTACATCATCGTTGTCAACAAGGCCGTTACGTGCTGCGGGAATGTGTTGTTTCCCCCCACTCAATTTAGGGAGGTAGCGGACATCTGGCCTCATATTGCTACTTCCAAAGTTGATTTCGACAAGTTGAGTCGGCTAAAAGCTTTATTGTTTCAAAAGCATGTGGCCCTTACATCTGCTAGCGAGACCTACGCACTTCAGGTGGCAAGGTCATCGGCGGAGATACAGTCCCTTTTGAATACTAACTTTCCAAATCACTTCGGTGAACTTGTGGGACGTATATTTAATGCATCCAGCACTGCTGGTATTGCACATTTTTTCAAAGTCGTTGGTGTTGGTTTTGCTCATACCTTCTCTTCCATACTGTATTCGGTTTGATACCTTCGGCTATACATTCTATTTTCGGAAGCATTTTTGAGGGTTTCCCGATTACTTTGGCTTTATTGGCTGGAGTCTTGCTGTTGTTGCTATTTTTTCGCAATGGCTGTCCCGTCACGACGAGATCCTGTATTGCTGCTCCCATCAGCGCAGCTGTGTCGTGAACGCATGATGCAGCATTTTGGAGCGACACTCCTGGGACATTTGGAGTGCGACTGGTCTCTGTCATTCAGACCGGTTTTGGATTGTGTGCAACCCGTGTTTCGATGCCTTTGGTGCTCTTTTGAACATGCACTGGCTCTCTGTCTCTCATTGCAGCGCCCTCCAATGGTCGATACTGATCTGTTGATGTTCCCGATTAGGGCTCATTCCCAGACTTCTGCACTACGGATGCGTTTGCTTCGTGAGGCAGTTTATGAGATTCCCTTCCTGGAGGAAGATGGTATTGGCTCTTTCATAGGCCCTGCACGGGGTGCCGCCCTGAATGGTTTTGGGGCTTTGGATCACACCTGCTCCATGGTACTTTGTGGCGTGGATCTTCCGATATTGACATATATCGAAGTGGAGGAACTCCTGCGTTCTATTGCTTCTATCTGACGATTGGATTTTTTACGAAATTGACACTATATTGAATTTGGCTTTATGATCACATGTTACCTAAATTTATGACTTTGTTGTCTTCTCACCTTGTCGAAATAATTTCTTTAGGTATTGTTTATATTTAGGGCATCCTTTTATATTATTGGAACCACTTGCTACCGACAAGGGGAGGGTGTAGTGTGGTTAGTTTTACGTATTCATTGCGCTTTAGCTTCAGGCTTTAGGCCTTTGTGCACTTTGCCCTGAATATATTTTATTCATTTGCTGACGGCTTAGAGCCTCTGTGTACTTTGCTCTACATGCTTTTTATTAGGCTTCGTACTGTTATTTTTCAAATAGCCAGTTCTACGGTGTTGTTTTTTATTCATATCACACTGTTTTGCCTACTTCAGCACTGGAGTTCTCCATAACATATTTACTCTGTGCTTCAGTCAAGGATACAGTCTGGTACATTGCCGATAGACGTGGTAAGAGTTTAGACTTGGCATTCCTGCGTAGGGACTTTTTGTGATCACGATGACATGTTAGTTATAAAATCACTTCCTTGTCCCAATACACGCAAGAGGGAGATTCCGACCAGGGAACCACAACTTGACGCTGACTGCCTCGTTGCAGATGCTGAACCAAGATCACAGGTCTTTGCTCAGGTATGAGGGCTGATGTCTCCACAGTGATTCTAATAGGCAAGCTAGAAGCTTAACATGCTGTGCTCTAGATAAAACAAGCAGAGGGAGAGTAGAAACTGTTTGACAATATGATAGCTTTGTTTTTATGTTTTACTCTCCTGGTAACTATTACAATCCTACTGTGTTGTATCGTTCTGGTTATTGCGGCTCACGCCTTAATATCTAAAATACAGTCGTTTTATTAAAAACATTATATAAAACTTATACTGTCTTTGTCATTTGTATATGGGATCATATTGGAAATAAGAGAGTTGGTTTGGATCTGAGTAACCACGACTTCCCTGAGAAGTTCCAAAGATGTCATGCGCTCGGCTGCCAAATCATTCCTTCCACATGGGAGAAATGAGGCACTGCTAGTTAGCCGGAGCAAAAAACGGATTTAGGGTGACAGAGTTCTTTACACGTGGGTCAGACTCAGTCCCCCACACTGTTATAGATCCTGCTACCTAGAAATCCAGTAGTCTCATTTAGAATAATGAGAGCCCACGCGACAGCCCAAGGCATGGTGAAAACTGCCCCTCCCATGTGCCCTAGATGTTTCAACCAATCACCTCACTGATAGGAAATGACTGCTGAACAACTGCAGAGCCAGTGACCTTAAAGTCAACAACAACTTTACAAGGGATTTACAGATAAATCAAATAATGCAAACAGGTGCAAGCCAATCATACCATGTTTTAAGACAAAGAGTACATGCACTTTAGCACTGATTAGCAGCGGTAAAGAGCCCAGAGTCCTAATGCCAAGAAATAAGGGTCAGAAAAATAGGAGGAAGGCAAAAATCTTGGGGTAACCCTGCAAAAAGGCCAGGTGCAACATAGACCCAAATACAAGATCAGTTCCTGTACAAAAAGTAAACACACAGAGGCTGGTCTGTCGCTTAAAGGGACTGTCCACATGTTTAGTACACTATCCAAAGGTCACTATATTAGAGGTCCTGCAATGTACTTTCAGCTATCTGCAGTTGACTATTGCTCCTTTCTAACCTGCTTCAACTTTATTTCCCTGGAGGACACCTCGTTTGCAGTCTTATTTCCAAACAAGAGGGACTACAAGAAAATGAGGCATCTGGTGAACCTCCAGGTAGAATTATCACTCAAGATAATTCTGGTCCCTACCTGAAAGATTGCATTTTGAATAGGTTCTATCAGAAATAAAGTCTGATGTTAAGGGGATTTCTGCTACACCTCATTGCCTTCTAGTGACTTACATGCTTTGCAAAATAGATACATAAGGAGAATGGCTGAATAGGGTTGTGGACTGCATGGTTCAGACAAAGAACATAGTTCACAGAATGCTTGCAGTCGTTCAGAACCTAGAAGATGTTGTTAAGTGTGTCCAGTCTGAGAATGAATATACTGACACACGAATGTCGTCCAACAACCTATCCATTGTTGATAATCTGATATCACCTGTGGTGGAGAACATTGAGAACTCTGCAGAAAAAAGTGAACAAGATCCTTTACTAGCCACAGGTCTACCAATATTTCACTTTGAAGCTGCATATTGGCTACCTGCCTCCAAGGTGTCCCCTAATTTGCCCATATGCCTAATCAATACAGACTTTCTCAGTTGCCCGAATAGTGAGCCAGTGCTCCAGGAGGTCTGATAAAAAAGATTTCGCTATGCAAGTTGAACGCTCAGGCACAGCCTTTGTGGGTGTCACATGATCTCTATTTGATCCTAAACTTAGGGGCATATTTATACTCCGTTTGCGCCGGAATTGCGTCGTTTTGTTTGACGCAATTCCGACGCAAAACTAACTCCATATTTATACTTTGGCGTTAGACGCGCCTAGCGCCAAAGTCCATGGAGTTTGCGTCATTTTTTTGCGTGGACACCTACTTTGCGTTAATGATATGCAAGGTAGGCGTTCCCGTCTAAAAAATTGACTCCGAGGCATGTGCGCCGTATTTACACTCCCGGGCAAAATTCACGCCCGGAAGTGGGCGGGTCAAAAAAAATTACGTACGGCCGATTTTGCGCCGTTTTTTAGCGCCTGGAAAAGGCAGGCGTTAAGGGACCTGTGGGCTCTGAAGGAGCCCAGAGGTGCCCTCCCATGCCCCCAGGGACACCCCCTGTCACCCTTGCCCACCCCAGGAGGACACCCAAGGCTGGAGGGACCCATCCCAGGGACATTAAGGTAAGTTCAGATAAGTCGTGTTTTTTTTTTTTTTGTGGCATAGGGGGGCCTGATTTGTGCCCCCCTACATGCCACTATGCCCAATGACCATGCCCAGGGGACAGAAGTCCCCTGGGCATGGCCATTGGGCAAGGGGGCATGACTCCTGTCTTTGCTAAGACAGGAGTCATTTCTATGGGGGTTGGGAGTCGAAAAAAATGGCGCAAATCGGGTTGAGGCGAAAAGTTTTCCTCAGCCTGACTTGCCCCATTTTTTGGCGCCCAAGCTCCATATCCCCCTACGCCGTCGCTGCCTGGTGTACGTCGTTTTTTTCCACGCACACCAGGCAGCGCCGGCGGCTAATGCCGGCTAACGTCATTGATTAAATACGGCGCCCGCATGGCGCTTCAGAATGGCGTTAGCCGGCGCTAATTTTTTTGACGCAAAACTGCGTTAGCGCAGTTTTGCGTCAAAAAGTATAAATATGGCCCTTAGTATTCCATGTCATACCCAGCAAGTCACCTGATAATATTCAACAATAAATCGCACTACTTAATAAATTATAACGTGGGTATTGACTATATTAATAGAAACTTTGAACAATTATTAGCCTGCCACTAATTCTGACAAGTGGAGAGAGCGGTGAATCCTGAATGACCAAGAATGAATCGTCAAAGGGTAGATGAGATAACACTGCACTGAAGTGAAGACTAGTCCTGACATACTGTGTATCCTAAACCTGGAAAGCAGCTATATACTGGCAGCTGCTTGAGGTTAAATTAAAGTGTTTGTCCACGCAGGGCAATAAACTTGTAATTGATGGATGTTGGAAAGTCAAAAGATCATTGTGGGTATCATGTGGGAGATGGGTATTAGAAAGCTATGCTAGAGGTTTTACAGGATTAGTAACACGTGCGTGGATAGCCAAGGTATTCAGTACGTGGAAGGTTCAGGTGAACACCCATATTTCCATATTGAAAAAGTTTCAGAGCTCCATATTCTCTTTAAATCCAAGCGTACTTGACTAACATCGTCCAGTAAAATGATTTATGTATGGAAGATAATTGATGAACATTAGCCAAGATGTCGGGTTTGCCCCTATCTTGTTCTTCACTCTTGTTATAAAGAGATAACCCCAGAGTGCCTGTAATGTTTGAAAAGGCTTTTCATATTACTAACGGAAAAATTTAGTTGCACGCTTCTGGAGATTGACTCCTATTGGTGTAAGTTTATTAGACTAGATGCATTCAAAGCACTTTCTTCCTCTGATGCATGAGGCATCAGTCGATGCTTTTGGGTGTGGAATTCATTGAGATGCTTTTTATAAACACTTCTCGTGATGTCCATAAAACCATTGGCCCCCTTGGACCAAGACCCGCTAGCGGGTATACTGGGATATACCCAGGATTTATCCAGTGGGTTCAGGAGCCTTCTGTTGTTTCCTGGACGATGGGCAGTTTGCCAGTTCCTGGAGTAATGCAAACATGAGGTAAAAATTCACAGGATGGAAGGTGTCCAGTTTAATTAGGTATAGATCAGATGAAATAAAACATGTTCGTCCATCACATTTTTGTTCTCTAAGTGTGTAGCTGGATACATGGTGTGGCTAAGCCTAGATATGGGTCCTTTGCTTGATGTTCTACAGTGAGTCAATCTGTAACTCACTAAAGGACACCAACAAGGAAAAGGCCAACATTGATATTGGGGCCATTTGGTGCTGTTCAGAAAGGAGGTGGTTTGGTAGTTCTTTTTGGTAGTTCGAGCTGCATTGTTCTTATTGGAGCATGACCAAGACCCATTAGCATTTGAATGATTCCCTTGTTTAAAGGCACAGATGAGCAAAAAAGCAATGATACTGATTACACCTACAGTAAAACCAGCTGTTCTGATTAATCCAAGCATTTGCATCCATCACTTACCTTTTTTGCCTGAATCTATGATTTTGAATAAGCAAGGTGTTGCTGATATGTCTTGTACCATATCGCTGTGCTATGTTTCCTTTACTTTTTTCGCATCCTGCGGGAATAATCAACAATGTGAAACTTTCTTTTGTTATATCTGTGAATGTGATAGCAATGCTGTTTCTTGTTTTTTTCTATAATTTGTTATAAAATGTAAAAAGACATTAAAAAGGATTATGGCAAGGAAAGGAAACAAGGTATGATTTTCTCAAACCTTTTTTGGTTGGTGTTTGTCTGAACACCTTTCAGAGCACCATGTGACATGCAGGGACCACTGGCCCCAACCGTGGGGGTTGAGGCGTTTCACTCCTGATGTCCTGGGCCCCACCTACTATGGACTCTGAGTAACTGGGCCAAGTGTCCCTTTTGTGCTTGACTCTCAGCGTTCGCATGATCTGAGCCATCCAATGCTCCCATGGGGGAAGGTGTGGATACAGGATAGAGAACAAAGGCATAGCCTCACAACTCAAAATGTGCGCAGCAGCAATAAATCATTGCCCAGCCAAATACTCACTTTTATGAAAAATGAGAAGTATTATATTTTTGTAACACTATCCACACAGAGAGAAAATATGATATCATCAAACAATTACAAATTTCCTCCTGATTCAGAGCTCTAGTGTTTCTTTGGGGATTACCTGTCCCACTTCTTGCGTTAGCAATAGTGGTTATTCCCCATTCATTACTGGTAACTCCCAGCATATGCTCTACTAGCAGTCTGAGTCTTGAGTCCACTTTGACTCTCAATTAAAGTCATCAGTGTTCTAGCATTACAGCACTACTAGGAGCAAGCTCCCCTAGGGCCGACAGGCCTGAAATCAGTCTTACCTGCACCTGGAGGTCTGAAGCGCTTGGAGTTATGGCGTGTGCCCTATCTGTGGACGCTCGCAGCAGCTGCAGTGCATTTCAGGTAAGGCGGCCGCACACAGCCCATGTGGCTGTACTCAGTGGGTACAGAGGCTCTAACTCGAGGTTGCACTCCTAAAGTGACCAGAGGATTTCTGCAGATCCTCCTGCAGGGTGTTTGTTTGGCTCCCAATGGGCGGTGGATATGACAATCCTGTCCTGGGTCCCTCACCTGGATGATGGTGCCTCCCGTCATCCTCACTTCTCCAGAAGGGCACAACAATTCACAGTTCTAGATGCTCCTAGTGACCTCTTCTGACACATGAGGTCACTACAACTCACCAGTCCATGGGCTTCAGTCCAATCAGCTTGGTGATACTGTCCACAGTCGCCCCTTTTGGCATAGTGGGTTGCGGCTTTACTCCAGCCCAATCAGCGCAAAAAAACACACAGCTAAATTCACGGCTGCCCTCCCCTGGCACAAGGGAGTTGCACACTTTGTCCTGAACACAGGCAATAACCTGATCAATGGAGTTGCCATTTCTTCATACCATGCAGAAGGAGTCCACTCGACAAGGCTCCCCACTAGCCCTCGCTCCCCCCAGCACTCTCCTCTTTCTCACAGGGCACACTGGTTTTCGAAGGCAGGCAGTAGATTGTGCTCCAGGTCAGGTGGTCTTGGATTCTCTAGGTGATGTCCTCCTACCCAGCAGGGAGACTAGCAGGCCTTGGCCCCCTGTCCTGGTAACTGGTGGAACTCTTGCAGAGCTTCCCCTTCTCACACGACCCACTTGACTGCATGGCAGATAACAATTTCTGGGGTCTCAACCTCCCCTCTCTTATAGTCCATTTCCAGATACCAAATGTGAATTAGGGTGTGTGTCTTTGAAGGTTTTTTGGGGGGGTTATGCTTCTTTTGAAGTGTCCACTCCTTTGCTCCCACTTTCTCTTGAAAAGCAGCATTTCACTGCAGAAGTGTCTCCAAAGCTGACAGCCCCACAACACAGGCCATGGGAGTCACTAGAGCTCACATCTGCATGTCAGCCACAATGATATGGGCCCCTTTCTGATCTCTCACTGAATCAGAGATCACCCTTTGAAGTGTTCAGGGAAGCCCTGGTCATCCCCACCACACATGGCACCCACTCAGCTAACAGGAATGCAGCAACAAACAAATCTGTCTGGGGGATTTCTTTAACTCCTCTCCACGTTTCATCATAAAGGCCTGTGTCTTCCAAAATGGAATCCAGAGCTCTCCATGCATTGTACCATTGGCACGCACACATAGACCCAGTGCATGTATACAGCATAAGCTCACCACAATGTACTGTATCCTCAATGTACTGTACCTTATAGAGGCACACGTACATCCGGCACTTGCATTTAACATGCACACACTGCCCAGCACTGTATCCTTTATGTATTGCACCGCTCGTAGGCACACATACATCCAGCATATGCACTTAACATGCACCCTCTGTACCCTTCATGTATTGTACCACTCACAGACACACATATACCCAGCACATGCATTTGTCCTGACGTACTGCATAGCTCTACTTCTTTCAGGTACTGTACCACTCACAGACATATGTACTCCCAGTGCATGCACACACCATGCATGCACTGCATAGTACTTCACTATCCCTGTATTGCACCCTTTATAGGCACACATACACCCAGAACAGATACACCACTTCAGCACTGTGCAGTACTTCACACCAATCTGATGTAGGCCAAGGGTGAGTTAAGCACGCAGCAGTGGAACTTTTAAAAGTGAGGGAATGTGCAGGACCAGTCCCTTTCCTACTGATAACTACACAGTGTGCTACCACCACCATGCTGGTGCTGCTTAACTTCTGGAGAAGGCAGTAGCCTTCTACCATTATGAGGAAAGTGTTTTGGGCACCCCTTCCGGTACTACAAGACAGCCGTCTATGAGACAAGCCTATGTCATGGCTCACATGCATGATCCATGTTTGCCTGTGACAACAAAAATCAGCATCAGGCATCCAGACATCGGTACAGTTGGTCAGTGGTTCATGTCTATTGCCATGAAGAGGACTTTCCTGTCCCAAAAGTGTTTAAATGAGCCATTGCATGAAAAACTGATACTGGATTTACAGAAATCCTGCCCCCCCCTGCTGTACCTCCATAAACAAATTGAGAAAAAATAGAGAAAGAAGTGACATATATAGAAATGAAATAAATAATAATGGTTTTGAATCTGTTTATGCATACACACAATGTTTATGATCTGAATATGAAAAAAATTGTGTTTATCAATCCTGTTTTAGACACATTTTCATAGGTCACTTTATTTATTGTCTCAGCAATCGCTCGTGTTACATTTGGAGAATGCTGAACATTTGAGGAGAGCATATTGACAGGGACATCTTTTTGTAGCACATGTTTTCAAGTGCATGCATGTGTGAGTGCTGTGGGTAGAGTCTTTAGAAATTGTGTAGGTTTTAATACCCCATCAATATTATCCCAGCCAAATTCACATTGATCGTTCTCAACACATGCATGATCCAAAATATTTACACATCTCCTGATCAAGTAGAAGGCTCTTTTAATGTGCTCACTCACATGATAGGATGTAGATGGAAGGTCACTTAGCGGGACTGATCTCTTGAAATCATTGTACCGAACATCGCAAAAATGGGGGACAGTCAGAACTTGTTTTCCACACAGGCACAAGGTATTTTTATGTCACATTCTTCTTCTGTCTCAGCAAACCCTTTTAGAAAATGTACAGGTTCAGCAGTTAAAGCTCCGAGCTTTGTTCCAATTTTGCTCAGTGTCATCACCCAGAAGACTATGGGGGTGATTCTAACCTTGGCGGGCGGCGGAGGCCGCCCGCCAAAGTTCCCCCAACAGAATACCTCTACGCGGTCAGAAGACCGCCGCGGTTATTCTGTGTTTCCCGCTGGGCTGGCAGGCGACCGCCAGAAAGCTGCCCGCCAGCCCAGCGGGAAACCCCTTCCCACGAGGAAGCCGGCTCCGAGTGGAGCCTGCGGAGTGGGAAGGGTGCGACGGGTGCAGTAGCACCCGTCGCGATTTTTAGTGTCTGCAATGCAGACACTGAAAATCTTTTAGGGGCCCTCTTACGGGGGCCCCTGCAGTGCCCATGCCATTGGCATGGGCACTGCAGGGGCCCCCAGGGGCCCCAGGACACCCCTCACCGCCATCCTGTTCCTGGCGGTCACGACCGCCAGGAACAGGATGGCGGTGAGGGGGTCGGAATCCCCATGGCGGCGCAGCAAGCTGCGCCGCCATGGAGGATTCCTCAGGGCAGCGGAAAACCGGCGGGAGACCGCCGGTTTGCCGTTTCTGACCGCAGCTGTACCGCCGCGGTCAGAATGCCCTTAGGAGCACCGCCAGCCTATTGCCGGTGCTCCCGCGGTCCCCGGCCCTGGCGGTCAATGACCGCCAGGGTCGGAATGACCGCCTATGTGCCTTGATAAGAACACTGGTTATTTCTGCATCAAGTTTCCTGTGCAGAATATGAAGCAGGATTAAGTGTATTTTCACGCCTGCTCCATAACCTATCCATAACTCTGACAATCCTTAATTTATGAACATTGCAACAAATCTAAGTAGCACAATAATAACATCTGTGTCATTTGACAGTACAATGACTTGATTGGAACCATTTTGAACAGCCCACTCCACATGTGGCACAAAACGAGAGTGAGCTTCCTCCAATTTGCTATTAAGTTCTTGAACAATATGGCCCATACCTTTTGAACATATCTCTGCAGGTGCCAACTCCTCACTGACAATGATTCAACTTGCAAAAATTTGAAGTTTAGTGTTCACCGAAGATCAGCAACATTTTGGCAAGTTAACATCTCCAGGCTCAACATGTTTGATGTTGATGACCAGAATTTATCAATCTGCACATGTATAGGTGTTGAACTTTTGATGTAGGCAAGGTCAATTGTTACACTTGTAGACAGTTGTCGGATTCTGTTACACTCTTTGACAGATAGTTTAAGACAACTGTCAAAGACAATATGCAACTCTTGCAAGGTGCATACTGGCTGTGATATCTGTAGAACAGTCTGATTGACCTCTCTGAAGTTTTGCATGGATGAAATCTTGACCATTCGCAAGTGTGACACGGAGTCCACAACAACAGCAGTTTTCAATGAGCACACCTTTTCAAATTGAAATTCTGCAGGTGAAAGGTTCTTTGTGCTCTTGTATGCATTTGTGCTTCGCTGGTTTGGTTGCAGCATCTCCATCAAATAATGCGTTTGTTGGAATAAGATCATCGGACAGAATGTCTTTGATAAATCCACCTCCTTCTTTTGCTACATTCATCTCTTTATGTGCTTGCAAAAAGTGTTTTTTGTAACTTGTTTTGTAGTGGCTAGTTGAACGAAACTCTTACTATGGCAATTAAAGAGTGGAAGTTTAGCTTCAGTGATTATGTGAAACAGCTTTTTCTCTTTCAATACAAATCTCTCCTGCTTCAATTCTGTGCATTGCTTCGATCCATGTTCCAGGACATCTAGTATACGTGTTTTATATCCTTATCCACATATTGTCTGGTCACAAAGTTTAGTAGTCACACAGGCTTAGTCATTTCAAAGGGGTTTCCTTGCTGCTGCATGAAACGAAGATGGCTATCAACATGTTTATTAAAATGTTTCCCTCTATTTCCCACAAGTTTATGGTGAGGAACAGTTTCACTATGGTCCAATAATTTAGAATTTGTCATCTTTCTGAAAACACTGTAAAAAGAAAGGACGTCATTGTAAACTAGCTGCCATTGAGCAACATATTCACTTTTTCGTATCTGACCAACAATTCCCTTGGAGCTTTTCTGTGATCTCGGGATCGTCTCTTCCAGTTTCATATCTGGAGCCACAGCATTGAACCTTCCCTCTCTGTCTTTCACCACAAAGAGTCTTTGGGTGAATTTTCAGTAGAGTCATGTTTTTTCCACCTCTAGCTTCTTCACTCTTTCCAAATACCAGGACCCATATCTCAGGTAGTTTATGTAATCAAATTTGCAAAACACAGTAATCAGTGGCTCCACAGTCTTCATGTGCATCTCCCAATCACCTTGCAGATCAGCATGTACCAAGTTTTTCATCAGAGCTATTGTGTAAAACATTTCCCCAGTACTGGCAAAGTTCAGATTTTTCTTCACATTCTTTGACAAACTCTATGAACTTGGGAGCTTATTTACAAGTCCCTTGCACCACATGAGAGTCACTTTTTTGTGACACTGGGCGGCGCAAGCATTCCTCTACACTGCACCACATTTACAGACTGGGGCAATGGGACCATTGCGTCAGTTTAAGATGCCCTGCATCACATTATACCTGTGCCAGGTATAATGTATGCAGGGTGGACGTTCCCATGTTAAAAGCCATGCAGAACTGGTGCAGTGAAATTTATAACATTTTACTGCCCCTTTCTGCACCTTCACAGTGTCAGTTTTCAACGCTTGCATAGAGCAGGTTTTAAAGTGATGCTGGGCTTTTTAACAGGGGACTCGCCTCGCATTGCTGGAGTAGCGTCAGATTACCAACGCACTCCAGGACTGCATAACTTTTTCTCCAACAGATGCACCAGAATTTCTGGTGCATCTATGGAACTCTATGCCATGGAGCGCTGTATCATAAATACAGTGCTACCATGATGTTGTTAAGGGGTCTAGGGCTGGCACAAGAAAACTGGTACATCAATGTGCCAGTTTCTAGTAAATTTGGCCCTTGGTTTTCAGGTTTTCTGATTTTAAACTGAGTGTATTGAACTTTGCCTGGCTTTGCATTATGGCGGTCATTCTGACCGCGGCGGTCGGCGGTCGCCAGTGGCATGGGCAGTGCAGGGGCCCCCAGGGGCCTCACAGCACCCGTTCCCGCCATCCTGGTTCTGGCAGTGGACACCGCCAGAAACAGGCTGGCGGGAAGGCGCTCGGAATCCCCATGGCGGTGCTGCAAGCAGCGCCGCCATGGCGGGTTCCCTGGGCCAGCGGGAAACCGGCGGGAAACCGCCGGCTCCCCTTTTCCGACCGCGGCTTTACCGCCGCGGTCAGAATCGCCCAGGAAGCACCGCCAGCCTGTTGGCGGTGCTTCCGCCGCACTCCGCCATGGCGGTCATGGACCGCCAAGGTCAGAATGACCCCCTATGTCTTTTGAATGAAGTGCGCCCTGTGCAGAGTTCACTTCTGAGATAAGATATGCAAAACCTAATTTGTCATTCGTTTTCCAGAAAGCATTCCAATGCAGTATTTCTATAATCTCAAATATGATGAGCATACCTTGTAACAAACTAACATAATGAGTTCTGAGCAATACTGACTGGACAGTTTTGCTTCCAAAGATTTGAGCATCAATAAGCGCATCTTCTATGCCTCATCCACTAAGATAACTTCCTGCACACTGCAACACAACTTTTGTCATGTGGAAAATGGCCATCACTGGATAAAGATCATCAAGTTCTACTGATTGCTCATGAAAATGTCAGCACAGAAAACACCTTCTTTACAGAAAATTGGCAGGATAGGCTGGTCTTCAAGTTGAGCACGCATATTTTGGAATTTGTTTAGAGCTGTGTATACTGTTGCGTAGTTTGTGACTGGAGATGGTATTACTGGTAAAAACCCAACCGTCTTCAGTGGGATGGTTTTCTGGAAGATCAGAGCATGCATTCCAGCCCACGGAGGATCTGGCTTTTCTTCATCCTTCAGTCGGCACTGAATAAGTGATATGATAAATTCAGTTCAATCAGCTTTGAGGAAAGCAGCATCAGGTAGAAGAAGATCAATATCCTCAGCCACGTTTAAACTTTCTGGTAGACTGGCATGTGTTTATAGCTTGTAGTGATTTTTCACATGTTGGCAAGGCGGTAGGGATATAAGTTTGCAGCTTTGTTTGTTTATGTGTATAGCTGACACAGCTTGTTTTCCAGCAGCTACTTCATTAGTTCAGTCTTGAAAAAGCATCATGGCAGTATCTTGTGTGCTGGATGTTCCAGACAAATCAAATGTATTAAGAGCAGCAATTGTAAATGCTTTCCTGGTAAAGTGACTTAGAAGTGGTATGCTGTCAGATTCACAAGATTTCATAGCATGAGCTGCTAACGAGTTCCTGCTCCATACTATGTCATTATAACTCACTGATACACCAATCCTGTTCAATGAAGTGATTATCTCTCTACTTTTGCACTTGTCATAGATTGTGTGGGTAGTCATTATGTGGAGCAGAGTTTTCTTTTTGCCGTGATGTAATTCAGAAAACATGATTTGGAGAAGACAGTACATTTGCACACAATAAGCCTGTCGGTTAATGGGATATACTCCATTGATTTGCAGAGCTCTGCAGAGTCACAAAAGTTGTCATTAAGTCCAAAATCTAAATCTTTCAGGATGTTTTTTAAAATGGTTCCTGTTGATTTTACTGCATTCTGTGATCTTATTTTGGCAGCAAGAACTTCAGGAGTCAAGTAAGCTGAGAACACCATAAGTAGCTCATTCTTTTTGTTAGACTGGCAAACACAAATTCTGTCATTTTACATTCTCACCAGAAAAATCGCAATTTCATTATTACGGATCAATACAGTTTCATCAATGTTGACTATTATTTCTCTGATCTCACTGAGTGTGAACCCATAGCCAGCACTCAAAAGTGGCTTTAAAACGTCAGTTGCTTTTTCAAGGAGTGGAAACTTAACTGAAGGCTGATGGGTATGTAGCTGCAGGGTGCTCATTGCACATTCATATTTTCGAATGTATGCATGCATGCAGTTTGGATGGGCATACAAATCTGTTGCAAATACATTCACCTTGTTGTTTAGATCAGCTACTGCGCATGTAATATTTTGCAAACTCTGCCTTCTTTTGCAAAAGAATGTCTAATGCAAGACTATTTTGCAAACCCATTGATTTCATAGTAACCATTTATGTATCCATTAACCATATGGCCGCTGCAGTGTCTGTAGCTAACTTTTCTACAATCGTTGACAGCTTCCTAATCTTGACATCATTCAGGATCACATCTCCTGTTGGAATTATGGCACCAAAATGTCTCCTGTAATCTTTGAAGCATTGGCTCCTCTTTAAACTCTGAAATTGGATTTCTCATCCCAGACTGGATCATTAAAATGGTCCACATGATTAATCCTTGGCAAAACTGTTCCCAGGTAACATACCAGCCTTTCGACAGTTTGTAACAGTTTTTTGCCAAATATGAAATAAACACCTGGTATGGTGGGATCTTGTCCGTTTAGCAGGAAAGTCCAAACACTTTTAAACAAGAATACATGTCTACAGTCACTCATTCCTACAAAATGTGTGTTAGTCTTTGATCTAGGTCTATAAATGCATAATTTCCCTACATGTTGCCAATCTAAGGCCAGGAATCCTTGACTTCCAGTCACTGAGTGTGTTGCATCTTTTCCCACGTCTGTAAAAATATTCCTTTTTCTATTTTGGATTTAATTGCTCTTCTTCTCTCCTCAATTTGTCCAATGAATCCCTTCCCAACTGGGCTAAGTATTAAGGCCAAATTATTCTTGTGTGCATATACTGTTCCAAATGACCATGTACATTCAAAGAAAACTTCCACTATGTCAAAGTTTTTCGCTTTGGCAATAGTGCTCAAATATTTTACGATGGGGACAACTGAAAACATCAAATCATAATTCAGATTAATGCTTTGATAATATTCCTGCTCATACAATAATGTCAATAAACGACTACAGGAAATTCCATAGGTTATAGGTAAATTATGATGTGTGATTCCCTCACTTACTGAAAAAGGCAACTATGTGCACATGTAACAGTCTCTAATTTCCATTAAACGTACATAATTAAACATAAAGTTCATAATACACATATGCTGACAAATCATCTGTGGAATCATCAGTGTGGAGGAAGTTCTCATCTTTGTACTGGGGATATTGTTTTGCTGTTGGACCTGCTAAATTCGGGGCACTTCTGGATGTAACTTTCTCTGAATCACTTTCTAGGGGCAAACTCAGTCTAATGAATATTAAGATAATCATAGTTACTGTCACTACTAGTAAACCTATACATACGTATTTACATTTGCTACATGTATTGTGATTTGACTCCATGACTTCACCAAATTCAGACCAAAAATCAGAATTAAAAAATCTAAAATATAAATCAAAAATTCAAAGCAGCTTTAAAGTTTCACTGTCTCTTTACAGTCCTTTTTATTTGTGGACAAAGCAATAATCAAAAGTAATATTTTCACAAATGCAAATTATTTACAAAGTTTCTTGAGCTTCTCGAAAGTTCATCAAAAGTTTTTTCTATTGGCAAATGTTCAAAAGCCTCTACTAAAATTTCAAATGTCTCCAATAAAGGCACAACTCACAATCACTAATAATCACTTCCAAAGTGTAATGTCTCTCTTCATCAAGCGCCAATGAGGTTTCAAGAATGTTGAACTGGATTTGAATTGTTAGTACAAAATATGACAAACTTCTGCCCTCAGTCATTGTCAACAAAATATGTTCATTCAGGTGGTGAGCATCTTCGACTTGGCACTCTTTTTCTCTTTGACCTTCTGTTTACTTGACTCTCCGCATCACTGTCACTTTTACTTGACTCTTCAGTCTCTTCACCAATTGCCGGAAGCACTTGCACTGCTGGTACTGAATGCTTCTTAGGCCAATTGTCTCCAGGCACATTTCTTTCATCTAGCACGACTGATCCTTCATCAGCATACGAGCTTGCATGAGTTAACTGATTCTGTCTTGACCCTTCTGCACCATCCTCTGTTGATGACTTGCTCAGAACTCCATCAAACCGAGACGATGCTGCTGCAGCCACTTGTCCAGTCCCCACAGCTTGGCTAACCCGATTCCTCTCACTCACTGTAATCGAACCTTCTGGAACAAGTTTTGTTTCATTAAGGGGATCAGGAGCTTTGCAAGTGTGTCTCGCATGTACCCAGTTCGAGGGAACAGCACACTTTACTGATGTAGCGGTTACAAGTATATATCGTGAGGGCCTTTCCAATGTGGTTCCAAGCACGTCTTCCTTTCATGCTTCTTTATCATAACCCAGTTGCTGGGACATAGGCTATGACAAAGCTCATGCTGCAACTGTGCTGTGGCAGCTCCAACCTGATTAGACAAAGAACAAACCACATCAGCCAGTCCTTTGCAATAATCCAGTATCAAGTCATCTGTAATGTTCACAGGCACATTTGCAGGATCTGCTGGGACTCTCATGGCTCTCCTCATAAATATTTCATGAGGGGATAACCCTATCTTTCTGTTGGGTATACTGTCCTGTCATGAGGTTATTTTATCACTTATTTAGGCACCTATATTTTAGCTTGGTCTGGGGCCTTTTCCCCCCTCACATGGCCATTTGCCATTTTATTTCTCTTATTATTTTAGCAAGACTTCATTTTAGTGACGATATTTTATTATTTTATATCAGTTGCCCCTCCACGCAGAATTCTGATTCATTTTTCTGCACAACATTTCATCCTGTGCTCACTCCAATGCTATACACAATAGTTTACTGGGAATTGCCAATCCAGAGAGTACAATGTCTACCCCACACAGAATAATACGTGTTGTCACATCAGGGCAGTTCTCAGAACAAACAGATGTTTTAGTATAAAACAACATGCTGCCTCCACCAACTTAGAAGGGAAATTCCAGCCAGCTTGCCATCTCATGATGCTGCATGTCGATGCAGTTTCTGCAGAAACCTGACGCTTCTTCTTTGTCTACGTGGAAGGACTCCTAGCAGATTAACTGACTTCTTTATTACCTCTAATACAGGTATGGGGATTGGGTGTCCTTCCTGGGACTAGAAGGGCGGATTAGGGCTACCATTGATATTGCTCTCATGAAGAACCTTAGTAGTGTTGGTAGAGATACAGTATTAGGGACACTATTGTGACAATATGGTTAGACTCTTCCTGTATTTCACTTTCCTTGTCACTGCAGTAAGAGTGTTGTGTTTCATTATCCTCTTAATCACAATTCACGCCTCTTTACATACAATGAATTGCTTCAAAAAAACCTATTGAACTAAGATTATGCTTCTGTTTGTCTTTGTATGTATGAGACTTGTATAACTTGTATATCTGAGTGTTATACAATAGGCTTCCACAAACCACTTTTACCTTTGGTAGTGGTGAGGTGCTGCTTGCTAGCCAGAAAGGTTAGGCTGACAGCCATCACACCAATAGAATCCCGCAAGCTGGCACAAAGGTTGGGCTAGCAACAGGAAAAATGACATTAGCCGGGTGGGAATGGCGGTACGGGGGAAAGGTGTTTTGCGTTGTAAAATGACGCTAGGCTGGTTAGAGGCAAGAAAAATGCAGTTAACCGCCTTGTGTCATTTCCTGGTGCAAAACCATCCATACCACATGAATCCGACCTTATGAAAGACAGGAGTTATGCCCACCTCCCCAATGGCAAGCACAGGGGAACAGTGTCCCCTGAGCATGGCCATTACACCCTGTGCCCTGCAGGGGGGCCCATTTCAGGGCCCCCAATGGCACTTAAATTCTTTAAAAAAAATACTCACCTATATTTACCCTACGTACCTGGGATGGGGTCTCCCATCCTCGGGTGTCCCTCTGGTGTGGGTGGGGGTGTTCCTGGGGCTTGGGGAGGGCACCTGTGGACCCATTCCATGCTGTTTTCACCATGGGAATGGATCCACAGGTCCCATAATGCCTGGTCTGACCAAGGCGTTAAATAATGGTGCAAAGCAAGTGTTTCGCAATTATTTAGCCCCTCCTCCCACCTGTCCGTCATTTTAGCACAGGGAGATAAATATGGGGCCATGGGGATAGCACCATTTTTTAGATGTAAACGCCTACCTTGCATTTCATTGACACAAGTTTAGTTCTTGCATCCCAAAAGTGGTGCAAACTATTATATTTTTACGTTATACTTGTCTAACATCAAAATATAACTATGGAGCTAGGTTTGCGCCAAATTTGCATTAAAAAAAATGACACAAATTTAGAGCAAATGAAGTATAAATATGCCCTTCAGTCTCCCATTCTCGGTGTAGCTGCTGCCCAAAATCCAGCAGGCTCGTTACTGTAACGGGAGTCTACAACATGTCACCACAAATGCTGGTCAGGTACTAACTTTATAGAATACCCAAGTATCTCTATCTCATTTTGTGCAAAAGACGCCCTAATTTCCTTGTTTGGAGACATCTGTGGAATTAGGGTTTATCCTCCTCAGCTAGATAGGTAGTACCTATTTGATGCTGTAGATTGTTGAGGCTGAAAAGCTTGGACTCTCAAAAGGATTCCCCCATTGTTGGTTCTATCTCTAAACTATTCAATTCCATTTAAAAAAATGGTGGACCAAAACAGGGTCATAATTGCAGCAAACATGTGACTCCCCCTCACTACACACTTAAGAAATAATGGCCTCACAGACAAGGGCGGAGAAGTTACATTTGTTGTTGAGGTGCACGTGGGATACAGAACTGACATTTTTGACTCCTAGGTCATCTTACCAGCAGCAGATGGGAACACACATACATTTCATCACTACACTCCAGCAAATGCACTCACACTATACACACCATGCGCATATTTAGAAATACCACTATCTTATCAAGAACACCAAAATTGGCTTGATACTGCCTTACCACACATTCCACAGAATGTTAGACTAGGTCCTTTAAGCAATGATGGACCTACATGGCCAGAATTGGCTACCTATACACCACATTCTAACATAGGTACAATGGCGGCAGCAGAAGTATGCCGCTTATACACACATTTAGTAGAAATATGTAGACGATTAATACAATTTTTAATGCAGACTTTGAACACCACCCCAGCAAGGGCTGCTCCAGTGCAACCACATGTGACCACAGCTGGCATTAATACTGTGGCTTTGCATGCAGGTATGGGTAGGGTAGCCACCAAACGTGAAGAGATTACATTTTAGTTAGCACAAAAAATGAACACTGTAGAAATAGTGTTTCTCTATACAGGAACCCAAGATAATCACAGAATTATCACGATGTGCTTGCTATTCAGAATAGTTCCCTCAGTGGACAACTGCGCTACTTGGAGTGCAGTGTCTGCTGCACTCTACACTACTGCACATGGCACACCGACACTTGTGAATCATCCAAAAGTGTTAAAACAAATTCAGGATGAATAAAGGAGTGCCCCGGCCATTCATCTGGCAATGCAATTAATGGGCAATTTTGCCACAGTATCCTCAATGATATTAAGTAAACGTAACCCCTTCGCTGCAAGGCCTTTTCCCCCTCCTGTGCCAAGCCTTTTTTTTGGCTATTTGGGGCAGTTCGCGCTTAGGCCCTCATAACTTTTTGTTCACATAAACTACCCATGCCAAAATTCTGTCCTTTTTTTCCAGCATCCTAGAACTTCTAGAGGTACCCAGACTTTGTGGGTTCCCCTGAAAGAGACCAAGAAATTATCCAAAATACAGTGAACCTTTTTTTTTTTTTTTTTAAATGGGGAAAAAGGGCTGCAGAAGGCAGCTCGTGTTTTTTCCCCTGAAAATGGTACCAACAAAGGGTTTGCGGTGGCAAGATCACCATCTTCCCAGCTTTCAGGAGCAGGCAGACTTGAATTGGAAAACCCAATTTTTCAATACAATTTTGACATTTTACTGGGACATACCCCATTTTTACTATTTTTTGTGCTTTCAGCCTCCTTCCACTTAGTGACCAAAATGGGTGAGAAACCAATGCTGGATCCCAGAAAGCTAAACATTTCTGAAAAGTAGACAAAATTCTGAATTCAGCAAGGGTCATTTGTGTAGATCCTACAAGTGTTTCCTACAGAAAATAACAGCTGAAATAAAACAATATTGAAATTGAGGTGAAAAAAACAGCAATTTTTCTCCACGTTTCACTCTATAACTTTTTCCTGTGATGTCAGATTTTTGAAAGCAATATACTGTTACGTCAACTGGACTCTTCTGGTTGCGGGGATATATAGGGCTAGTAGGTTCATCAAGAACTCTAGGTACCCAGAGCCAATAAATGAGCTGCACCTTGCAATGGGTTTTTATTCTATACCGGGTATACAGCAATTTATTTGCTGAAACATAAAAAGTGAAAAATAGGTATCAAGAAAACCTTTGTATTTCCAAAATGGCCACAAGATAAGGTGTTGAGAAGCAGTGGTTATTTGCACATCTCTGAATTCCGGGGGGCCCATACTACCATGTGAATTACAGGGCATTTTTCAAATAGACGTCTTTTTACACACTGCCTTACATTTGGAAGGAAAAAATGTAGAGAAAGACAAGGAGCAATAACACTTGTTTTGCTATTCTGTGTACCCCCAAGTCTCCCAATAAAAATGGTACCTAACTTTTGTGAGTAGGCCTAGCGCCCACAAAAGGAAATGGCTCAAAACACAACGTGGACACATCAAATTTTTTCACAGAAAACAGAGGTGTGTTTTGCAAAATGCCTACCTGTGGATTTTGGCCTCTAGCTCAGTCAGCCCCTGTGGAAACCTAGCAAACCAGCACATTTTTTAAAACTAGACACCTAGGGGTATCCAAGATGGGGTGACTTGTGGGGATCTGACCAGGTTCTGTTACCCAGAATCCTTTGCAAACCACAAAATTTGACCCAAAAAACACTTTTTCCTCTCATTTCAGTGTCAAAAAGTTCTGGAATCTGAGAGGAGCCACAAATTGCCTCCTACCCAGCGTTCCCCCAAGTCTCCCGATAAAAATGGTACCTCACTTGTGTGGGTAGGTCTAGCGCCCACGAAAGGAAATGGCCCAAAACACAACGTGGACACATCAAATTTTTTCATAGAAAACAGTGCCTACCTGTGGATTTTGGCCTCTAGCTCAGCTGTCACCTTGCGAAACCTAGCAAACCAGCGCATTTTTGAAAACTAGAAACCTAGGGGAATCCAAGATGGGGTGACTTGTGGGGCTCTGACCAGGTTCTGTTACCCAGAATCCTTTACAAACCTAAAAATTTGGCCTAAAAAACACCTTTTCCTCTAATTTTCGCGCAGAAAGTTCTGGAATTTGAGAAGAGCCACAAATGTCCTTCCACCCAGCGTTCCCCCAAGTCTCCCGATAAAAATGGTACTTGTGTGGGTAGGCCTAGCGCCCACAAAAGGAAATGGCCCAAAACACAACGTGGACACATCACATTTTTTCACAGAAAACAGAGGTGTTTTTTGCAAAGTGCCTACCTGTGGATTTTGGCCTCTAGATCAGCCGGCCCCGGGGGGGAGGCAGAAATGGCCTAAAATAAATTTGCTCCCCAACCCCCTGCGGGGAGCGACCCTTGCCTACGGGGTCGCTCCCTTTGCGTGACATTGGCGCAAAACAAAATCCCCGGTGCCTAGTTATTTCTGCCCCCCCTTGGGGGCAGATTGACCTAAAATCCGCCGATCTGCCCCCAAGGGGGGCAGAAATGGTCTAAATACAATTTGCCCCCCAGGGGAGCGACCCCTTGCCTAAGGGGTCGCTCCCCATTTCTAAAAAAACAAACAAACAAAAAAAAAACACACAAAACAAATTTGTCCTGGAGCCTAGAGGTTTCTGCCCCCCCTAGGGGCAGATCGGCCTAATAACAATAGGCCGATCAGCCCCCAGGGGGGCAGAAATGGCCTAAAATAAATTTGCCCCCTCACCCCCCCGGGGAGCGACCCTTGCCTCAGGGATCATTCCCCATCTGTAAAACAACAACAACAACAAAAAATCCCCGGTGCCTATTGGTTTCTGCCCCCTTGGGGGCAGATCGGCCTAATTAAAATAGTCTGATCTGCCCCCCAATGGGGCAGAAATGGCCAAAAATAAATTCCCCCCCCCCCCCCCCCCAGGGGAACGACCCTTGCCTGAGGGGTCGCTCTCCTTGCATGAAATTCACGAAAAAAAAAAAAATAACGCCCTGGTGTCTAGTGGTTTCTGTCCCTCTTGGGGGCAGATTGACCTCATAAAAATAGGCCAATCTGCCCCCAAGGGGGGCAGAAATGGCCTAAATACAATTTGCCCCCTATGGGAGCGACCCTTGCCCAAGGGGTCGCTCCCCACCTCTAAAATCAAAAAAACTAAAAAATATTTTTTTTATCCCTGGTGCCTAAAGGTTTCTGCCCCCCCTGGGGGCAGAGCAGCCTAATAATAGGCCGATCTGCCCCCAGGGGGGTGCAGAAAAGGCCTTAAAAAAAAAATGCCCCCCGGGAGCAACCCTTGCCCAAGGGTTCGCTCCCTTATGCCAATTTCATTTACAAAAAGAAATCCCTGGTGTCTAGTAGGCGTTTAAAAAGCCGGATTGCTATACAGTCCGGCTTTTGAAACGCTGAGAGAGACTTCAAAGGGAAGGAAATTCCTTTCCTTCCCTTTGAAGCCTCTCTGGCCTCCCCCACGTGATCAGAAGAGAAATGCTTTGCATTTCTCTTCCGATCGCGCTGGAAGCTCAGCTTCCAGCGCAATGGAGGAGGCCCTCTGTGACAATCAGCACACGATCGCATGCTGACGTCACAGGGGGGGGTCGGGGGTGGAAGGGGAAGGTCTTCCCTTTCCATCCCTGCCTTGGGTGGGTGGGGGCAACCCCACAGAGGGAGCGCTAGCGCTCCCTCTGGGCTCTGGGCTCTGTGCCCAGGACGTAATGGCTACGTCCTGGGCACACGAGCACTGTGCCTCAGGAAGTAACCATTATGTCCTGGGCACAGAAGTGGTTAAACGGGAAACAGTAGCATTGGCAGTATGCCAGCAGCTCCCGGATACTCCTATGCAGCATCAAGTATGTGAGCTGTCACAATTTATCTCTGAAACTTATAGCAGTATAAGTCAGAATAGTCTGGGAGCCAGGTTTGGTAAACCACACTTACAAGGTAAATCCAATAAGGATTCTACAGAGCAAACAGCTGAGGGTTCTAAAAAATGCTGGGATAAACAAAAACAAAACAGAGATAACGCAAAACAAATAGGAGAATCTCCGCTTTCAGAGACCTCTGAGAAACGCTATCATTTGAGAAATAGGGATAGTTTTACAACTCCTAATATATACTAATATATTGATACACGCCAATCTCGTACCTTCCAGGACTCACCGGATAAATACAGTGAGAGAGGCGGGCATCCCGAACAATGAAATGCATATGCAAAACCAAGAAAAGATTCACAATGCTCAGCTGAACCTTCCATAAAAAAGGAAAAGAAACCTCCCCAACAGAAAGCACAATTTAAGAAGAAAAAAGTAGAAGCAATTTCAGCTAGAAATGCCATACATAATGAGAACTTTACTGAAGAACAGGACGTGGGGACACGCTCTGCTAGACAGCAGGGCAGAGGTCACAGTAGTTTGCTGGAATCTTCAAGAGCTTCTGGATGTGAGAGCAACTAGTGACTTTTTTTAAGTCAAAACTGCGGACATGAGAGTCTCCCCCAGAGAGAGTTTACAAAGTGAAAATACAAATTGTAAAGAGACATAAAGCGCATAATTAATTTTATATTCTGGGAAAAACGAATGCTATGTTATTTAGGCTGTCTATTGGCAGAAAAAGATTGGCCACCAGAATTTGTTCATAAACTCCCACTAAGGAAAGATGTCATTATGCTGTCTTTCTCGGTCCTTGTTCCTTAAGAATGAAGACAGGCTTGCGCAGTCGATTGGGCATTGGCACAAGCCCCGGTGCTCTATCGCAGCCATGTAGTATGGAAAAAAGACTCACCTTACCACATACTACTGGTAAGACCAACACCATTACCACAACCACTATACCCCATTAAACATGAAGCGAAAGCACCAGTGAGGGAAATACTCACACGACTTGAGTGTCAGGGTGCAATAGAATTCTGCTATCACCAATTAACAATCCGTTGTTACCCATAGCTAAACCAGACCATTCATATTGAATAGTCTTACATTACAGACTTTTAAACAGTCACACAGATACATTTGCTATAAAATGCACACAGCACAGCATTTATCAACAATTTAGTGTGCAAAAAAACACAGCACCTGAAACCAGGGATTTGACCACCTTCAGCGCATTAGGATTGCAAACAAATGTTTGTCAACGACCATAAGGGTGTAAGAATGGTCCTGGACTGTGCACAGCATGTGTAGCATCTGTAGTACACAACATTGACCCTGAGGCATTGTCCTATGTAAATGACATCTACCTGAGAGATGACGCCCTGGTCACACACCTAAGATGGGTGGTCCGCATCGTGGTAGGTTTTGCTGAAATAGGCTACAAAATTGATTTTAAGAAAACAAAAATTGCCTTTCTCAGTGCCCTGTTTTTGGGATAAGAGTTATCAGACAAAGGAAAGAGCATGGCGCCCTACTTTCTAGAAAAATGTACACAATTAGAACCATCAAATACCATCAAAAAGCTACAATAATTATTGAGCTTTTTCAATTTTGGCAGAACTTACATTCCAGATTATGCACAATGCATAAAACCACTTTATGACTTGATGCGTCCAGACCTTTCAAGTAAATATGGGACGGCTGACCACACACTCATTCTCAGAGCATTACAACAGCTTATGCTTGAAGTAAAACATTTACACACACATGTTAACAAAGCAATATTGGTCATCAGAGTAATTGCTGGTGCCTTTGGATTCACCTATGTAACATTCAATCACGGTGATACTATCCCCATAGCATACAAATCACATTTGTATTCAACCGCTTTTCTCCCACTTAGAACATTTTGACTGCTTTTCAGATGGAAGTCATAAAAAAGAGACCGCTGGCCTAGGGGAAACACATTGTTGTCGTGACCCCCAATACCAGCCTTAAATGCTGTGACAAAAGCCAGTGTTCCAAACACAACAGCATTACACTCACATTGGTTTCAATGGGCCACCACTCTGACTGCCACTGATGTTGATTATGTTTTTGATCCAAAACGTCAGACACAAGAGTTCCTTCAATATGAACTTGAATACCCAACACCTACAAACATTTTGGCCCTCATTACAACCCTGGCGGTCAGTGATAAAGTGGCTGTAATACCGCCAACAGGCTGGAGGTAACTGCTGCCAAATTATGGCCATGGCGGTGAGAACTCTCGTAGACACCCACTTTACCACACAGACCGCCAGGGCGAAAACAAAAAACACCACGGCGGTAGCCGCCTACAGCCAGACGGAAGTCAATGTTCCGCCCACCATATTATGACAACCCAATCCGCCACCTTTTGCGGGGCGGTACCAACGACATCAAAAGCCTG
The DNA here is from genome assembly GCF_031143425.1 of Pleurodeles waltl. Taxonomy (NCBI): domain Eukaryota; kingdom Metazoa; phylum Chordata; class Amphibia; order Caudata; family Salamandridae; genus Pleurodeles; species Pleurodeles waltl. Next base: position 1,144,241,348 of record NC_090444.1, on the reverse strand, counting down.
GCGGAAACACTGCACAGAAGGGAACAACCACGCTGCCATAGAGCCTGAACTTCAGATCTTTCCCATGCTCTTCTACGTCCTGCTCCACTACGAACACCAATGATGCTGAAGACGACCACGGTGAGTACAGCCGCCTAGCAACACCATACACACAATCAGATGCAATAATAAAACATAATTATCCCGTACCTCTCTGGAATAATGCAAGGGCTACAGGAATTGATGAAAAGTGAGTGTAATAATATAAATATGGTAGAAATGCAAAAAATCTAACTAATAGTATATACACGTGTACAGCTCAAGGGACACTGCCCAGTCCATATTGTCCGTGGGCCACAGGGCCACAGGCCAAAGTCCAAGGCCCCACTTGTCACCAGCAACAACACAGAGAGAACACTGCAGGGGCATAATTTGGAAAATAAGCAGGCACCTCAGGGGGGCGGGGGCATCTCTGCCAGGAGATAGAACACCACCACTAGTCCTGGAGGGGGCAACATGCCCTTTGCTCTTTGTCCTGGGGAGTTCAAGGCCACAGTCTCTCAAGTGGGTGTTTTCCCAACTGGTTCTGGAGGGGGCATTGTGCCCTGTGCTTCTTATCCTGGGGAGGATGGGGTGAGTGGGTGTTTTCCCAACTGGTTCTGGAGGGGGCATCGTGCTCTGTGCTTCTGATCCTGGGGAGGATGGGGTGAGTGGGCGGCTCCCCACTGGTTCTGGAGGGAGCATCGTGCCCTCTGCTTCTGATCCTGGGGAGGATGGGGTGAGTGGGTGTTTTCCCAACTGGTTCTGGAGGGGGCATTGTGCTCTGTGCTTCTGATCCTGGGGAGGATGGGGGTGAGTGGGTGGCTTACCCACTGGTTCTGGAGGGGGCATCATGCCCTGTGCTTCTGATCCTGAGGAGGATGGGGTGAGAGGGTGGCTTACCTAACTGGTTCTGGAGGGGGCATCTTGCCCTGTGCTTCTGATCCTGGGGAGGATGGGGTGAGTGGGAGGCTTAGCCACTGGTTCTGGAGGGAGCATCGTGCCCTGTGCTTCTGATCCTGGGGAGTGCAAGGTCACAGTCTCTCAGCTGGGTGTCATTCCCACTGGATTTGCAGGAGGCAGGCCGCACAGAATCCCATGGAGGCAGGACTAGAGACCATCCGCTGGTGGTGATGGCTGCTCAGTGGTGGTAGTGGTGCTGCTGCAGCCACTGGGGGGGAGGCTCCAACTCATCCCTTGCAGCCTCGGATGGCTGCTCACTGGTGGTGGTGCGACTGCTGGTGGTGGTGGGGGAAGCTCCAGCCCATCCCCTGCAGCCTCGAATGGCTGCCCACTGCTGGTGGTGGCGGTGCTGTGCTAGTGGTGGGGGGAGGCAGACTTGGACGGCTGCCCACTGCTGGTGGTGCTGCTGCTGGTGGTGGGGGGAGGCTGTAGCCCATCCCCTGCAGCCTTGGACTGCTGCACAATCATGGTTGGTGGTGGGGGCTCTGACTGAGTCCCTGCACCAGGCCCCTTGTCCTTCCTGCCTACTGGTGCAGGCCCCTTGCCTTTCCTGGCAGCAGCTGGAGATGGCTCCTTGCCCTTCCTGGCAGCACTTAGGGCAGGCTTTTTGCCCTTCTGGGCAGCAGCTGGGGATGGCTCCTTGCCCTTCCTGGCAGCACTTGGGGCAGGCTCCTTGCCCTTCTGGGGCAGGCACACTTCCTTTGAGACTGGCTGGTGCCCTGGATACTTTCCCACCACAAGTGGGTGTGGAGACTAGTGGTCCTGTGGACTGGGTGGCTGAGGTGCTTGCCTGGGTTTTTGGTACCCTGGCCAGACGTGAAGGATGGGGGGGAGAGGTAGGGAAGAGGTCAATGGTGGAGAGGAAAAGCTTCCTAGGGACACTGGGACGGGAAGAGGGAGAAGGTTTCAGAGTGGAGGAATAGGGAGTGGTTGTAGGAAGTATCTGTCTGTTGTGTTTGGGTGCAGGTGCATGGGCTTGATGCTGTTGTGAGGTGGATGGCTGTTGGGTGCCTGAGTGCTTGTGTTTGTGTACCTTGGGAGGGGGGACAGACACAGTGGGAGAGGACACACAGGACATGTACATGGCTGTTGTAGCGGTGTCTGCAAGTGAGGTGTGTGTTCTGCTAGGTATGGTGGTGATGCTGGTAGTGGATGATGGTGCAGTGCATTCAGGTTTGAGTGTAGACGGAACTGGGAGGGAGGTGGAGGAGGAGGATGAGGGGGACTCAATGGAGGCAGTGGACGGTGGTATGTCTGCATCTGTATGGTGTTTGTGTGAGTGTCTGTGTGATGAAGTGTGGTGCTTGTGTTTACCTGAGCCACTCCTGTGTGTTGTCTTGTGTGCACACTCGTCTGCCTGTGTGCTTGGGATAGGTTGGGGTTGAGGGGAATGGGTTTGGGAAGAGGAAGTTGGAGTTAGGGTCAGTAGAAACAGGGACAATGGCTGCCATCAGAGATGTGGCCAGAGCCTGGATTGATCTATGTTGGGCCGCCAAGCCAGTGTGAATGCTCTCCAGAAATGCATTAGTCTGTTGCATTTGGGCTGCCAGCCCCTGGATGGCATTCACAATGGTTGACTGCCCTACAGAGATGGATCTCAGGAGGTCAATAGCCTCCTCACTCAGGGCAGCAGGGCTAACTGGGGCAGGGCATGAGGTGCCTGGGGCGAAGGAGATGCCTTATCTCCTGGGTGAATGGGCACGAGCAACTCGATGAGGGGCTGCTTGGAGGGCGGTGCTGGTACGGGGTGGTGGCTGTACCTGTACCTGGGGTGGGCACAGACGTGTCCGCCACCACCAGGGAGCTTCCATCGGAGGAGGTATCGGTGTCAGAACTGTCCCCTCCTATCTCCGCTGTGGTGCTCCCCTCACCCTCAATTACACTGGTGTCCTCACCGTCGGTAGACTCTGCCTCCTGGGACCTGTGGGATGCAACTCCCTCCGTCGCTGGTGCCTTTGCTCCTCCGCCAGATGATGCTAATGCACATAAGGACAGGGTGACAAAACAAAAAGGGGGGAAAGAGACAAAGGATACTCTTGGTCAATGGCTGTTCCAACACTACCATTGGCGTACCCCCACTGTCACACAGGGAACAGCCTTACGCACGAACTAATGCACTACCAGTAATGATGCCAGCCACCAGGGCATGGGGAGGAGCACATACCGCAAACTGCAGCACGCCTGGGACCTACACAGCCCTGACCAGTAGTGGATGCCTACAAGCTAGGTTGCAGGATTATCCTGTCAGAACCCTAGCCACCAGGGGACCTACGCTGCAATGTCAGGCCTGGCCTAGGGGCACCCACTGACATACATCCCCCACCCACGTACCCCCCAACCATGCGTAAGTTGTAATGATGGGAACTGTACTCACCCCCTTGTGGCTGCTGTGATGCCCTCAAGCGCCCATCCAGCTTCTGTTCAGTTTGTGACCGGCTCATCCCTCTTTTGCCCCATAGATTGCTACTGCTGCAGATGAATAGGAAATGAGACATACCCCTGTGTACAGACCCCTGGTGGACTTGGCAACACTGGAGGACAGGCACATTATCCTCACCTATAGACTTGACAGGGCCACAATCACAGAGCTGTGTGCCCAACTGGAGCCTGACCTAATATCTGCTATCCGTCACCCCACTGGGATCCCCCCTCTTGTGCAAGTCCTATCTGTGCTCCATTTCTTGGCAACTGTTTTTCTCTAAGTGACAAGGTGGCTTTGCAGCAGGAATGTCACAGCCAATGTTCTTAATAGTGCTCACCAGAGTGTTGTCGGCCCTGATTAAACACATGTGCAGCTACATTGTTTTCCCCAAGGTGGAGGATTTGGCCACAGTAAAAGCTGACTTCTATGCAATGGGACATATCCCCAACATCTTTGGGGAAATTGATGGTACACATATTGCATTTTCCCCCCCGTCAAAAAGAACAGGTATTCAGAAATCGAAAGAGTTTTCACTCAATTAATGTCCAGATGGTGTGCTTGGTGGACCAGTATATCTCCCATGTCAATGCTAAGTATCCTGGGTCTCTGCATGATGCCTATATCCTGAGGAATAGCAGCTTCCCAAATGTGATGGACCAACTACAGAGGCACAGGGTGTGGCTAATAGGTGAGCCCTGGTTCCCACCCAGTAGTTGTTGGGGTATTGGTATGGTGTGGGCCATATGGTATGGTGTGTGGCTAAATGTTGTCCCTCAATATTGCAGGTGACTCTGGTTACCCCCAACCTATCATGGCTACTGACCCCTGTGAGGAATCCCAGGACAAGGGCAGAACGTTACAATGAGGCACATGGGCGAACAAGAAGGATGATCGAACGTACCTTTGGCCTCCTAAAGGACAGGTTTCGCACCCTAAAATCCAAAAGGGGGATCCCTGTGCTACTCACCCAAGAAGGTCTGCCAGATAATCCTGGCATGCCGCATGTTGCACAACCTGGCTCTCAGACGCCATGTGCCTTTTCTGCAGGTGGAGGAGGCTGGAGATGGCCGTGTGGCAGCAGTAGACCCTGTGGACAGTCAGGATGAGGAGGGAGGCAGAGGATGAAGATAACAGAACTGCAGTGATTCGACAATACTTCCAATGACACACAGGTAAGACAGTGTTACTTCACATTTCATTGTAATTCATTTTAATTTCCGTGGCACTGGCATGCTGTTATTTCCCACTACTATGCCCACTAAGTGTACCCTTTGGCAACTAATTTTGCAGATATTGGTGCCCCACTATCACTCCTGGTGTGATCACTGCAGCCAACTACAGGTCTTTCCTATTTGAACATTACTGTACAGTTGAATTGCAGTGTTTGAACCTGGTTAAACTAATACATACTGAAATAAATTTAACATACTCCATACTTGCATTTTTTTAAAGTGTGTTTATTTAAGTGCTAAGAAGTAGAGGGGCAAGGGCAATGGGCTGGGGTGATGATGGAGGAAAGTCCAGGGCATTGTTCCAGTCTATTGGTAGCACAGGTGCATTGTCCAAGGGGACATAAGAAGGGGAGCAATGGCAGTTCAAGGTGGACAGGGTGACAGAGTGGGACACAAGGGTGACATTGAGGAGAGTCTCATTTCCTCCCGGGGGTCTTGGCAACAGTCTCTGGCTTCTGCCTGGATCGCAGGGAAAGTTTGCAGATTGGTTCTTCTTCTGCAGGGGGAGGAGTGCTGGTGGCCTGTTAGTCCTGTGGCAGGGCCTCCTGTCCACTTCCGGCAGCAAAGGTGGAAGGCAGTTCAGATGTCTGGCTAGTGGCAGGGGCCCGCTGTTGTAAGACTGCCTCCCTCATGATGTTGTCCATGTCTGCCAGCACCCCTGCAATGGAGACCAGGGTGGTGTTAATGGCCTGCAAGTCCTCTCCGATCCCCTGGTACTGTCCCCCCTCCAACCTCCTGTTCTCCTGCATGTTGGCCAGGATCTGGCCCAGCGTATCCTGGGAATGTTGGTATGTTCCCAGGATCTCGGTGAGTACCTCCTGGAGAGTCGGTTCCCTGGGCCTGTCCTCCCCCTGACACACAGCAGTCCTCCCAGTGTCTCTGGTGTCCTGTGCCTCTGTCCCCTGAACTGTGTGCCCACTGCCACTTACCCCAGGTCCTGATTGTCTTGGGTGCAAGGTGTAGCCTGGGGTCCCTGTAGAGGTGTACAAACTGCTGATTGACTTGTCCTGGGGACAGAGGTATGGGTTCGCTGGGTGGGTGCTGTGGTGGTGTTTCCTGAGGGGTGAGGCTCTGTGGTGGTTGTGACTGTGCCTGGGTAACTGACTGTCCAGAGGTCCCTGATGGGCCAGGTTGGTCATCCAGATCCAGGCGTCCAGAGTTGCTGTCATCACTGTGGGCCTCTTCTGTGGGGAGATTGGATAGTGCTGGCACCTCTTCACCACTAACATTGGCTGGGGTACCTGTGAGGATGTAAATGCAGTGCTATTGTTTCTGTGTGTGACATATTGTGCATCAGTGGGTTGCTCTGTTTGGTTGTATTTGCCCTGGCAGCTTTTACATGTGTTAGTTGGTATGTGGTGGGCTAGCTGATTCTCTCTAGTGTGTATGCTTTAGTGATAGGTGTCCATACAGGTCTGTGAGTGGTGTGCATTCATTCGTATGGCATTCAGGGCTTGGCATTGGGATGAGTGAGATGTGATGGTGGGGGGTGTGGGAGATGGTGGAGTGATGGGAGTGAGGGTGGAGGTTTGTGTTGTCATGCAGGTAGGGGGATGATAGTAGTATAGAGTTGATTTACCAGAGTCCAGTCCTCCAGCTACTCCGGCCAGGCCCTCAGGATGCATGATTGCCAAGACTTGCTCCTCCCACGTTCTTAGTTGTGGGGGAGGAGGGGGGGTCCACCGCCAGTCCTCTGTACAGCGAGTTGGTGTCTTGCTGCAATGGAACGTACCTTCCCCCGTAGGTCATTCTATCTCTTCCTGATGTCATCCCTGGTTCTTGGGTGCTGTCCCACGGCGTTGACCCTGTCCACGATTCTCCACCATAGCTCCATCTTCCTAGCAATGGATATCTGCTGCACCAGTGCTCCAAACAGCTGGGGCTCTATCATGATGATTTTCTCCACCATGACCCTTAGCTCCTCTTCTTGGAATCGGGGGTGTATTTGTTGTGTAAGGTGTGTAGGTGAGGGTGTGTTAGGTAATGTGTTGGGGTGTGTGATGTGGGGTGCGTGAGTGGTGTATACGTGTGAGTGGCATGGGGCTCTGGTTGTGTGTGCTCTTGCTGTCTCTCTCTATTGGCAATGCTTTGTATTCGTAAAGGGTTGTGGGTAATGTGGGTGGGTGTTTTATAGTGGTGTGGGTGTGGTGTGTATATGGGTGTCAGGTGTGTGTAGCTTGAATTGTCCAATGTGGTGTTGTTTTGTAAGTGTGTGTGTGTATTTTGAGCTCGGCGGTATGTACCGCCAATGGTTTACCGCCATTGAATGTCCGCTGTGGTGATTTGTGGGTCATAATGTGGTGGGGTAGTTCTGTTGGCGTAACAGTGTAGGTTTTGATACTGCCAGTTTATCACTGACCTTTGGTGTGGCAGACTTGTGTCTGTGGCTGAATAGTGATGGATTGGTGTGTGTGTGTCATAACATGGTGAATGGATATCTGCTGCTGCAGCGGTGTGTTGGTGGCAGTGAGCGTGGCGGTGAGTGGGAATTACCATCAATGTCACAATGAGGGCCTTTGTCTCTTGATCAGTGCCAAATTATTTACACTGAAGGTTCAGCACAACCAGCAGTAGGGACTCTGCCGATTGCTGTGAGCACATGCATGAGGGATGGCAAGTTTCACCCTCAGAACACATACACGCATACCTTGGGGGACTGCACAGCACAACTGGTGGAGATTAAGGCTCTAATAATTGCAATGGAACACATGGATCCTAAACTTCTGACAATCACTGTGTGTGATCCATATTATTGTGACCAGTCCTTCAATGAATGCCTGCATTAATGGCACCAGAATGGGTTCAGATATTCAAAAGGGAACACCATCAAACACAGACTAATGTGAGGGAAGGGAGCAGATCTAAAGGAGACGCTACCAAATACCCATGTAGTACATACAATGGGCCATCAATATGTAGGAGTACACATTGAGGGAAACACTTTGGCTGATGAAGCAGCCAAGTCTGCCATAGCCACAGCTTCTGTTGATGCAATTACTCATTCTAGGATGAGGTTAGATGATGAAACATTGGCTGCTGTAAAAACCTTGCCTGACAGCAAGCCCTTGCCAGAGGCAAGGGCGTATCCCACCAAATATTCCTACCATATAAGTGTCCAAAATGTTGCATTCATAACAACACCAGGGGTGGGTGAGCATGTGACCCCCAACCAAGACCAAAGATTAGATCAAATAAAAGCAGCGCTTCTGCCACGTAGGTGTGGCAGCTTCAATTTCATTATTGCAGAAACGCTATTGGCGGCCTGGTCTATACAAACAGACCAGACAGTATGTCCTTTGTTGTGACATCTGTCAACAAATAAGAGGGTCCACTGGAAAACACCCACCACAGACACCCCTCCTAATTTCCCACATACCACTACAATGTGTGTACCTTGACCATTGTGGTCCCTTAACACCTGATGGTGCATAAAACACATCCTAGTCGCTATTGATTCCTGCTTCAGATTTCTATGGGTATGGCCGCAATGATAAGCTGACACTCTAACTGTTATTAAAGATTTGCAAGTCTTCATACGGACATATGCAGTTGCAGCATTCCATTCAGACCAGGACCCTGCCTTTACCTCAAGGATGATGGAAGTCCAACTCCATTTCTTGTCTCCTTATCATCCTGATGGAAACGCAGTGGTGGAGTGGAAAATCTGAGACTTACAGCAATCCTTAATAGCAAGGATGCTGGGTATGGGTAGTAGGTTGCTTAACCACCTACATGGAGTCCAGACAGCACTAAATAATCTGCCTAGAAGGTCCTTAGAAAGGCGCACTCCATATGAGGTTCTGTTTGGCATACCTATGTATGTCCCTGATCTTGATGACCATAGCACAGTGGCGGCAGACACACCTTTTGACATAAATGAACGTGCAACTGTCTTGCAGAAATTACAATAGTTCTGTGATGAAAATTCATCTGCATGTGCCGCCACCTTAGGAATGAGGGATTTACCAACAACATCCACTGGCTGGATTTCAAAAGTTGGGGAATTAGTGTGTGAAAAGATTGCTGTAAAAAAGGAATTTGACCCCGCATATCAAGCACCAGTTCCAGTTCTGGGAATACAAGGTACCAGAACTGTCATTCTACCACTGCTGCCTGGTTCCAAAGAAAACCATTTTGGATAAATTGACCATGTGGCCAGTCCTATACAGTAGACCACGAGGACTCCTGAGCGGTTCCTGAACTCCTCTCACTGTAAGCCAGGATGTACCTCTTCGAAAGTTTAGCAACAATGATGCGACTTCCCCAAGCTTAGGGAGGGTGGAAAATGAACTTTCATTAGTACCTGTCTCTACATAATTGGTAGAAATATCCAAAGTTCTGACTTATCTTTCTCTAACTCTACACAAACGGATGGAGTCATTTATTACGAACCACCAAGGGAAACATCTGCAGTCCTCCTTCTCCATTACCGGCTCCAGTATTTACACGAACAGCTTCTGGATATTTTGCTGACATCAACGATTCCTTTTCAAATTCTTCAGCGTCTTCAACTGCACCAAAAGCACGCAAGCTATACAGTTGGCTGAAAACGAACTATCTGATTTGTTCATGGAGTTATCTATAGGTCTTGTTAACTGTGCTTGCCATTTTTTTGGGATTGGATTTGTCATTGTTTTCTTTCTACTGAATACATGGTCATTTCCTTTCTGAATGTTCTGCTGCTGTTGAACTGGTGGATGAGGTTTTGGAGTCTCACTTACCCTCACATTAGGTCTGCAGAGACTTGTCCCTAGTGAACATTTCAGCTATTCCGATTCCCAATGGAATTCTTTGGGATAAAGTTCCTTTTGATATATTTGGGCTGACGGAAATTATTCAAATTCCATATATATTTAAAGTCTCAGTGAATCATATAATAACACATGGGGTGGTTTCTGATAATTGGCATATGAAAACTGTTGATTCTATGCTTTCTGAGCTTGAATACTATACAGTGTTTGAAAGTGAAGATGTTTACCACACAACAGCACAATATGGGGAAATGTTCTGTTACCAGCATTTTGGACACCACAATATACATGAAGTGAGCACCCCAAGAACAGTTTACATCACATGCAATGGGAACATTGTCCAACTCCACCAGTGGGGAGTTCTAAAACATATGTAAAAAAGTTTGCATATTTTACTGGGCATGAGGTTAAAAATGATGAGTCCTATTATTTTAAGCTGTCTCCTATGGAATTGAAGAATGTCCTGTTAACAAACACCAAATTATTTTATTCTGATTCCTTTGTTTCCCATTTGGCTATTGAAGGCTATGAATATTGACTGATGCTGATTGACCTAATAAGTGCGTGGGGAACTAGTAAATGGCAAATACAGCTTTGTTTAGAGCATGCCTCATTCCGTTGCAAATTATATTCTTAAATGAAAATGTACAATAGACAAGTTGTTTAGCCTTTGCAAAAATTAAGGAACAGAATGCACCTAGTATTCTATCACTACCTAAATTTGACAAATGGCACAAGATTTTAAATGTCACTGAAGAACAGCTCGACGGGTGCATCCAAAATGCAACATATAATTTTACACTTTCAGGTCCAAATGGGTGGTTATTGTAGCCAGTGGACACAAATGGTTGTCATGCACATTTTGTAAACTCCACAGGAGGTTTTAGAGTGAGTAGGCCAGACCCTCGCTACAAATCATCACAACATGTAGCGGGGCAAATTATGTCAACAATGGTTGAAATCTTCCACACTAGCAGCCATTAAAAACACCTTAATCTCCTGTCAGAAAACACAGTCTTACACGATTTCCTGTTAGGTCCAAGAAAACTATGCACAAAGCACTTTTTATACGCAATATATAACAAAATTTTGAAACTTTCACAAAAAGAAGCCACCTCCCAATTGAGACAAATAGATCAGGAAAACCTCCAGGAAGCTCAAGCCATTGTAGATAATGGTATGAACACTTTGTCCAACCTCATTTACACCCTAAACAATATTGATTCATCTGCTATTGACATCATACAAAACGATATGTCATTTTTACACCATGGACAGAGTTAACTTAGGTCCATTATGGAGTTAGGTTGGACTTTATAAGTTGTGTACCCTGGCAACAAGTCAGCTCCAGGGACCTGTTTTCTGCATTGAATTTGATGTTAAAGCAACAAATAAATGCTAGTAAAGAAGAAACTTACACTGTGTTAAACATCGAAAAGTTCGAAAAATTACCTTTTACTGTGGTGGAAATACCATCTGTAGTTTGATTAATTTACGGGGTTATGAATCTGCCTGTTTCCACTATTCAGTTCACCTCGTCTTTGAAGCTAGGAGATAGTTACATACATGAGGTGGGGGAGCTACCCTTTATGTACAAATACTTCAATGGCATGAAAGAGGTCTTTCTTAGCAGGAGTGAATGCGAGACTTCTGTAAGTCATTCAATGATTTGTAAACCGCTGTCCCTGCACGGAGCACGTAATGCTTCAGCTGCAAATTTCGCTTGTTATTTGAAGGGTGTTCCTGTCCCTTTGATTCTTCCAGCATTCCAGGTGCTCTCGAATGGGAGTTATCTGATGCTGAACGGAAAGCTGTGGTGGAATGCGAGCCGGAATTGCCTATATAGTTTTGGTCTGCCAATTTGTAGCTTGTTGCAGAAATGTTCTCCCCCCCCATGCGAGTGATAAAGGTAGCATAATTATGGCCTCATATTGCTACTTCAAATGTCAATTTTGACAAGCTGGGCAGGCTGAAAGCCCTTTTGTTTCAAAAACATGTGTCACTCACATCTGCCTGTGAGATCTATGCCCTTCAATTGGCAAGGTCATCCGCAAGGATCCACAGTCCCTTTTAAAAACAAACTTTCCAAAATATTTTGGTATACTCATAAGTCACATTTTTAGTGTGTTTAACACTGAAGGGAGTGCACACTGCTTTAAGGGTGTTGGTTGTGGTTTTGTCAGCACCTTCTCTTCCATATTTGAGATATTACCTTAAGCCATACACTCCATATTTCTGAGTGTTTTGGGGGAATTACCTGTTACTTTAACATTAATTGGCAGAATTTTGCCAGTGCTGTTTTGCATTTGCAATGGCTGTCCCATCTCAACAAGGAGGACCGATGGCGCTCCCACCAGCCACACTGTCTCATGAACGCATGATGCAGTATTTTGGAGCACCACTCCTGGAAGAACTGGAGTCCAACTGATCTTTGTCATTCAGACTGGTTCTCAACATGCACAGGAAATGTGTCTTGCTATGCAGCGCGTACCTTGTTTGAAACCAGATCTGTTGAGGTTCTTCGATGAGGGCCCATTACCAGACTTGCAAATTGAGATTGTGGCTGCTATGAGAAGCTTTCTATGAGCCCCTCTTTGTGGATCAAGTGGCTCCTGGTGCTACACCACCTGGCACTGCACGGAATGCTGCCCTTTAGGCCGGAGCTGTGGCTGAGGCAATGAAACATGAGTGCTCCCTCACTTTCCTTGTTAACAACCTGGTTAGTCTGCCAAAGTGGAGTCTTACCTGAATTCAATTTTAATTGATGATACTGGCTATTTTTTAAGAGAACATGATTATTGTTGAAATTTGGCCTCAATTTGTTGGAATGTTTTTTCTCAAACTTCTAAATTGACTGTTTGAATTTGGCTTGCTCTTGGCCTGTCCTGCTTGTCAACAAGGCCATTTGTCTCCTTTTATGTACATTTTATTCAGTTTACTATAATAAGACTTGGTGCATATATGGTGATTTTAGCAGTAGGTTATATTTTTATAGACCTTGACACTCTCGACCGACAACGGGGAGGGTGTTGTGAGGTTATTTTAGCACTTATAAAGGCACATTTACTTTAGCTTGGGTCTGAGGCCTGTCCCCTCTCACCTTGCTATTTTATTCCTCTTATTATATTAGCAAGACTTAATTTTAGTGGCAATATTTTACTATTTTAAATCAGTTGCCTTCCACGCAGATTTGTTATTCATTCCTCTACATGACAATTTATCCTGCACTCACTCAAAGGCTATACACAATAGATTACCAGGTATTGCCGATCCAGTGAGTACAATGTCTACTCTACTCAGAATAATGTCATATCAGGGCAGTTCTCAGAACAACCAGATGTTTTAATAAAAAACAACATGCTGCCCTCACCAACTTAGAGGGGACATTCCAGCCAGCTTGCCATCTCATGCTGCATATCGTCGCAGTTTCTGCTGAAACCTCATGCTTCCTCTTTGTCTACCTGGGAGGTCTACCAGCAGACTAACAGACCTCTTCTACTAGACTAGAAGGGTGGATGGGGGCTATCACTGCTATTGCTCTCATTAGAAACTTAGTACAGTAGGTAGGGATATTAGGGACGCTATTGTGACAATATGGTGGGACTCTTCCTGTATTTCACTTTCTTGGTTACTGCAGTAATAGTGTTGTTTCTTCATTATCCTCATAATCGCAAATCATGCCTTTTTACGTAGAATGCACTTTCTTCAATAAAACATATTAAACCAAGATTCTGCTTCTGTTTGTCTTTGTATTTATGAGACGTGTATACCTGAGAGAAAGGGGTACGACCTGTTCTACTACAACTTCCCTGCGGAGTCTGAATGTCATTCGATAGGCTGCCATAAACCACCTTTACTTTTGGTACTGGTGAGGTGCTGCTAGCTAGCTGGAAGGGTTAGGCTGACAGCTGTCACACGGAGTGGGATCAGTCTCTGTCTCCCATACTCGGTGGTGCTGCAGCTCAAAATCCAGCAGTCTTGTTACTATAATGGGAGTCTACAATAGTACATACTCAATTTAAACAAGAGGCAACACATCTGGCTGTGTCAGAGTGGTGGATGCACATACTTTCTCCAGTCCGGATTTCAGGCTAGTATTATTTTTTTCTGCAAGTCCTCAAGCCTCAGGTCTGCAGTTGCAATGCAACCTAAGCTCAACTTGTAATGCTGCACACAATAATCTGAGGATCTCACTATTGGAATGTGTTCTGTGGTCTGATTCCAATTATGTTGGGTAGCAGGAGTGAGGGATCAACTCCTTAATCAACAGCTTTGCTACTGTGAGACTATCATTTCTCCTGGTCAGGTAAGGCTTGACCCAGTGTGAAAACATGCAGACAATTAGGATGTATCTCAATCCATTGCACACAGGTAGCTTTATAAAATCAAGTTGGATTCTGTTGAACGATCCTCCAGATCAACCTACATGACTGTGCAACAGCTATGCGTTTCCCTACATTCATCTGCTGACATGTGAGATATCGGTGGCACACGGCTTCTGCAATTAGTCTGGAGCCATGGTTAGTCCATGTCTGCCTGAACGTTCTGATCATTGCATCCCTCCCTATATGTACCTATCCATGAAAATGTCTAGCCATAGGGAACAATAGGGTATTCAGCAAGCTTGCTCTTCCATCACTTCAAATCGACACATCTTCCTCATTTCTTTTGACACATCCTCCTCTAACTCAACTTTTCTGTGCTTCCTCTGTCACTCCTTCCTGCAACCTTTGTACTTCTTCCCAGGTATCAATAGCGATTAAAAGCAAATTTTCACTTGTGACATCCCTGTTTTCATTGCTCCAGTCCCCAGTAAAGGAGGTGCAGCTTAATGCACAGTATCTTGCCACTTCGTCTGTATATGTGTAGCCTAAGGTCACATAGGGGGTCATTCTGACTCCCGCCGGGCGCGGTCACCGCGCGCCCGGCGGGAGCCGCCAAAATACCGTACCGCGGTCGGAAGACCGCGGTGGGTATTTTGAGGTTTCCCCTGGGCTGGCGGGCGGCCTCCAAAAGGCCGCCCGCCAGCCCAGGGGAAACCGTCCTTCCCACGATGAAGCCGGCTCGTAATCGAGCCGGCGGAGTAGGAAGGTGCGACGGGTGCTACTGCACCCGTCGCATATTTCACTGTCTGCTAAGCAGACAGTGAAATACAAGCGGGGCCCTCTTACAGGGGCCCCTGCAGTGCCCATGCCATTGGCATGGGCACTGCAGGGGCCCCCAGGGGCCCCGCGACACCCCCTACCGCCATCCTGTTCCTGGCGGGCGAACCGCCCGGAACAGGATGGCGGTAGGGGGTGTCAGAATCCCCTCGGCGGCGCAGCAAGCTGCGCCGCCTTAGAGGATTCCAACGGGCAGTGGTAAACCGGCGGGAGACCGCCGGTTTACTCTTTCTGACCGCGGCTGAACCGCCGCGGTCAGAATGCCCTCGGGAGCACCGCCAGCCTGTTGGCGGTGCTCCCGTGGTCGGTGGCCCTGGCGGCCACCGGCCGCCAGGGTCAGAATGACCCCCATAGTCAGTAGATTTTCTATGGCAATGCGTTTAACAACAGCAATTTTTGCAGCCAACTGTAATGCATTCAGTAGATTGTAAATCTTGTCACCTTCAGGTAAGGGATCCAGATTAGGTCATAAAACCTCTCTGGGACCATCACTGTCCGAAATCATCAACTACACCAAGCCCATACTGACTATCAGTGAAAATGGTCACTTTAAGCTGTTCAGAAACACAGAAGGCTCTGGTGAGACCGACCAATTTGTCTACTTGTGCTGAAAAGACTCTTTGAAGCCTGGAGGCTTCTATCACACCTGAGGCTGTGCAATCTGCATAACCTGCTCGCAGGGTACCATCTTTGGCCCTCATTACAACCCTGGCGGTAAAGGCTGCTGACCGTCGTGCTGACGGCCACCAAAATACCGTGGCCGCTGCAGAAATCCGCTACAGGTATTATGACTCACATCTAGATATCCGCTACAATACAGACATCCACACAAGTCCGCAACACCAAAGGTCAGTGATAAACTGGTGATAGCAATACCGACACAGTTACGCCAACAGGAATACTCCCACAGTATCACGACCCACGAATCAACGCAGCGGTCTTTCAACCGTGGTAAACCATTGGCGGTACACACTGCCGCGCTCAAAATACACACACATTTACAAAACAAAACCACATAGGAAAATTAAAAATACACACACCTGACACACATACACACACCACACCCACAACACTATAAAACACACACCCACATTACCAACAACCCCCTACAATGAAAATTTTGGAAGAAGCAGAGAGAAAGAATAGCAAAAACAACACCAGCATCCAGAGGCACACAACACCATCACTCATACACCATCCACGCACCTCAAAGAACACACCCCAACACATCACTGCACACATCACAACAAACATCACCTCAGACATCATCCACACCACATCATGGCACCTCGAAGACACCCCAGGTTTTCAGAGGAGGAGCTCAGGGTCATGGTGGAGGAAATCATCCGGGTAGAGCCACAGCTATTCGGATCACAGGTGCAGCAGACATCCATAGCAAGGAAGAAGGAGCTATGGCAGAGAATTGTCAACAGGGTCAATGCAGTGGGACAGCACCCAAGAACACGAGATGACATCAGGAAGAGGTGGAACGACCTACAGGGGAAGGTGCGTTCCGTGGTATCCAGACACCAGGTAGCCGTACAGAGGACTGGTGGTGGACCCCCACCTCCTCCCCACACAACTAACAACATGGGAGGAGCAAGTCTTTGCGATCATGCATTCTGAGGGCCTCGCGGGAGTAGCAGGAGGACTGGACTCTGGTAAGTTAAATCTTTACTAATATATCCCCTACCCTACCTGAATGCCATCATAAACTCCTACCCTCACCCCCATCACTCAACCACCTCACATATATCCCACTATCACAATCCACCCATCCCAAAACCAAGCCCTGCATGCAACACCAATGCATGGACACCCATCACAGACCTGCATGGACACCCATCACTAAAGCATGCACATTAGAGAGATTCACCTAGCCCACAAAATCACAACCCACACAAGGCAAAGCTGACAGGGCAATCACAAACATACAGGGAAACACACCCATGCACAAGATGGCACATGCAGATACAATAACACTGCATTTACATCCCCACAGGACCCCCACTCAACTTCACCGGGGAGGAGGTGCCACCAACATCCAGTCCTCCCCAGAAGAGGTCCACAGTGATGACAGCAGCTCTGCACGCCTGGATCAAGATGACCAGCCCGGCCCATCAGGGACCTCTGGACAGTCGGTTACCCTGCCACACTCCCAAACCACACCTGAACCTTCCTCCTCAGGAAACACCACCACAGCACCCACCCAGCGGGCCCATGCCTCTGTCCCCAGGATACGTCAATCAGCAGTGTGTCCACCACTACAGGGACCCCAGGCAAACCCACCAACCCAGGACGATCATGGGCCTGGGGTCAGTGGCAGTGGGCACACGGTTAAGGGGACAGAGGCACAGGACAACAGGGAAGCTGGGTGGACTGCTGTGCAACAGGGGGAGGACAGGCCCACTGAACCCACTCTCCATGAGGTACTCTCAAACATCATAGGAGCATACCACCATTCCCAGGAGACCATGGGCACGGTACTGGACAAGTTTCAGGAGACCCAGCGGCTGCAGGAGGAACAGTACTTGGGGATCAGGGAGGACTTGAAGTCCATTAACACCACCCTGGTCACCAAAGCAGGGGTGCTGGCAGACATGGCCAACACCATGAGGGAGACAGTGGCACACCAACCGGCCCCTGACACTAGCCCGAACGATGAACAGCCCTCCACGTCCACTGGCGCTAGTGGACAGGAGGTCCCATCACAGGACCAACAGGCCACCAGTACCCCACCCCCTGCAGAAGGCAAACCACCCGGCAAACGGTCCCTGCAATCCAGGCACAAGACAGAGAACATTGCCAAGACCCCCACCAGTAAATAAGACTCTCCTGATTGTCACTGTTATGTCCCACTATGTCACCCTGACCACCTTGAACTGCCATTGCTCCACTTCCTATGCCCCCTTGGACAATGCACCTGTGATACAAAGAGACTTGACACTACCATGGATATTCCTCCACCATCACCCCAGCCCACTGCACATCCCCCTCCACTTATTAGCACTTAAATAAAGACCCTTGAATCACAAAACAATCTGGAGTCAGTCTGTACTTTCACAAATGTGTTATTACAACCTCTCCAAAAAATCTCAATGTGAATTTTCATTTGTACATACCAAAGTATGACAGTTGTTGGGCAGCAGTGAACATAGCTTAAGGCAGAATGTGTTACCCAGAATTGTGAAAAGTAAAGACAAAGTAAACTGTCAGGGTCCATACACAGAGGTAAAAAGGCACACTTATATAATGTCCTACAGTAGTCTGATATGATAGGAGAGATGCCAGTCTCTTACCTGTGTCTCACTGGAAGTATTGCATGATGATGTTGTTTCATTGTCAATATCTTCTTCTTCTGCCTCCTCTTCTTCACTGTCCACAGGCTCCACAGCTGCCACAAGACCAATATGAGGCCCATCTCCCTGCAGAAAAGGCACCGGACGTCGCAAAGCCAGGTTGTGCAACATACAGCATGCCACAATTATCTGGTACACCTTCTTCGGTGAGTAGTATAGGGAGCCACCTGTTAGATGGAGGCACCGGAATCTGGACTTCCGGAGGCTGAAAGTCCACTCTATAATCCCCCTAGTTCGCCCATGTGCCTCATTGTAGCGTTCCTCTGCCCTTGTCCTGGGATTCCTCACTGGGGTCAGTAGCCATGACAGGTTGGGGTAACCAGAGTCACCTGCAAATATCGAGGGATATCTGTTAGACATACACCAACCCTTAAGGACTCTCCCATACCCAGACACCTATTCATACTGTGTGGGGACTTTGGGCTCACCTATTAGCCACACACGGTGCCTCTGGAGTTGGCCCATCACATAAGGGATGCTGCTATTCCTCAAAATGGAAGCTTCATGCACCGAGCCAGGATATTTGGCATTCACATGATAGATGTACTGGTTTGCCAAACACACTATCTGCACATTCATTGAATGGTAGCTTTTACGATTTCTGTACACCTGTTCATTCCTGTGGGGGGGGGACAACAAATGCCACTTGTGTACCATCAATGGCACCAATGACGTTGGGGATATGTCCCAGGGAATAAAAGTCAACCTTTCACTGTGGGCAAATCCTCCACCTGGGGGAAAATGATGTAGCTGCGCATGTGTTTCAGCAGGGCAGACAACACTCTGGTCAACACATTAGAGAACATTGGCTGTGACATCCCTGATGCCATGGCCACTGTTGTTTGAAAGGAACCACTGGCCAGGAAATGGAGCACTGACAGGACCTGCACTAGAGGGGGGATCCCTGTGGGCTGGCGGATAGCTGACATCAGGTCAGGCTCCAATTGGGCACACAGTTCTTGGATTGTGGCACGATCAAGTCTGTAGGTGATAATGATGTGTCTGTCTTCCATTGTCGACAAGTCCACCAGGGGTCTGTATACCGGAGGATGACGCCATCTCATCATCTGCCCCAGAAGATGTGCCCTATGGAGGAGAATGGTAAGCAGAGGGTCATACACCACATAGGTTGCACAAGGGTGTTTTGCACTAATGTGATTTAAACAGGGTGTGGCGCTGTCTGTCCATATTCCTGCTCAAATGTGCTGTGACGCAGTTAGATGCCCTGCCATGTGCCCCCCTGAAATGGCGGCTGCCTGACCTTTAAGGTGGGACAAGGGGAAATGTGGAAACTGCGCTGGCATTGTGCAGCGTAGCGGTAGGCGGTCGAAGACCGCCACGCAATTCAGCATTGGTTATCATTGGGCCCTATGGGTTCCAGGAGCCAACGGCGATGTACACCGGCGGTGACGATACGCACCGCCACGGACGTGACCACCATTTTCTATCTGTTCACTCACTTGATAACTGACCTTCAACAGGAGAGGACCTACACTGCAAGTGCTGCTGTGGCCTGAGTCTGGAGCGACAATGGCTCGAGTGTCTGGGGAAAGGGCCCCTGCCTTCACCACGGAGGAGTTGGACAAACTGGTGGATGGGGTCCTCCCCAAGTACATGCTACTCTACGGTCCTCCAGACAAACAGGTGAGTACACTGTGAGCATGATGGATGCATGGAGTGGTCTGGATGGAAGACACATGTGGGGGGGTTGTGGCCTGCATGTGAGAATGGTCAGTGTATGTGTTTCAGGGCATGGGTGAGAAATGGTGGCCAATGAGTAAGACAAACCGGACGGGGGAGTAAGTTCCATTCTTACCTTACCTTTCCTCTAGGTCAGCGCCCACCAGAAGAAGGGTATTTGGCGTACCATCACCAAGGAAGTGCGGACCCTGGGGATCTATCATAGACGGAGCACCCACTCCCGCAAGAGATGGCAGGACCTGTGCCACTGGTGCAAGAAGACAGCGGAGGCTCAGCTGGTGATGGCCTCCCAACGTGGAAGGGGTGCCCGTCACACCATGACCCCCCTGATGTTCCGGATCCTGGTGGTGGCACATCCGGATTTGGATGGGCGCTTGAGGGCATCACAGCAGCCACAAGGGGCTGACTCTGCACGCTTTACGAGGTGTCTGAGTAGGGGATGTGGGCTGTGGGTTCCCCTAGGCCAGGGCGAACTTGCTAGGGTAGGTCCCTTGTTAGGCAGGCTCTGTGGCACTCCAACCCCAATAGTGGTAGTGGCCATCTACAACTAGTCAGGCTCCTGTGGGTTCCAGGTGTGCAGCAAATGGGGTTAGGCATAGTCCCCCATGGGCAGGTGATTTTCCTAAGAACTGTTAGTTCATGGGCTAGTGCATAGGACTGCTCCCTGTGTGTTGTGTCTGCCAACGGAAGTGGTGTTGCTGGCATTGACGATGTGTGTCCTCTGTCTTTCCCTCCCTTTTTGTTTTGTCACCCTGTCCTTGTGTGCATTAGTATCAACTGGCGGAGGAGCAGTGAGACCGGAGCAGGAGGGAGCTGCAACCCACATGGCCCAGGAGGGTGAATGTATGGAGTCTGAAGGCACCAGTGGGATGGAGGGCGAGGGGAGCTCCATGACGGGGACAGGAGGGGACACCAGCGACAGTGACTCCTCCTCAGATGGGAGCTCCCTTGCGGTGGCGGGCACATCTATGCCCCCCGCAACAACAGGTACAGCCGCCACCCCCGCTACCAGCACTGCCCTCCCAGCAGCCCCTCAGCGTGTTTCCTGTGCCCGCTCACCCAGGAGGGTGGGCATCTCCTTCGCCCACAGCACCTCAGGCCCTGCCCCCGTCAGCCCTGCTGCCCTCAGTGAGGAGGGTATTGACCTCCTGAGACCCCTCACTGTTGGGCAGTCAAACATTTTGAATGCCATCCAGGGTGTCGAGAGGCATTTGCAGCAAACAAATGCCTACCTGGAGGGCATTCATTCTGGGGTGGCGGCCCCAACAGAGAGCATTTAAGGTTCTGGCCTCCGCACTGATGGCAGCCATTATTCCTGTGTCTAGCCTCCCCCTGCAACCTCCACTACCCAGACCCAATCCCCCCTACCTCAGCCTATCCCAACCACACCATCAGACCAGCATGCACACACATCAACACACAAAAGTGGCTCAGGCAAACATAAGCACCACACATCCCACAGGCACTCACACAAGCACCATAACCATGCAGAAACACCAACATCCACTGCCTCCACTGTGCCCCCCTCCTTCACGTCCTCCACCTCCCACCGCAGCATCTCCGCCGCAGACACCGCCACCTGCCCCGCAATGTGCCCAGCCAGTGCCACTACAGCAGACATCAGCATCATCCACAGTGGGCAGCCTTCCGAGGCTGCAGGAGACGGCCTGGTGTCTCCCTCCACAAGTGCAGACACCTGCACCACCGGCAGCATCTCCACCGCAAACACCGCCGCAGCCACCACCACCTGCCCCGTGACGTGCCCAGCCAGTGCCACTACAGCGGACATCAGCAGCATCCCCAGTGGGCAGGTGTCCGAGGCTGCGGGAGATGTCCTGGACCCTGCACACACTACATGAGGCACCACCACCAGCACTGGCACTACGAGCAGTTTGCAGCCTTAGTCGTCACAATGAGGAGTGTGGCTCTGCCTCCATGGAGTATCATGCTACCTGTTACCAGTAAATCTTGTGGCTCAGACTCCCATGTGAGGGAATGGGAACTGCCACACCGCTGGTGCAGCACCACTGGGAACCATGCCCCTTCCAGAACCAGTGGAGAACAGCATCCACTACCCCAGTCCTTGGCAGAATGAAGCACTCTGGGCACCATGCCCCCTCCAGAACCAGTGGAGAACAGCATCCACTACCCCAGTTCTTGGCAGGATGAAGTACTCTGGGCACCAGGCCCCCTCCAGAACCAGTGGAGAACAGCATCCGCTAGAGAGACTGTGGCTTTGCACCCCGCAGGACCAAACAGTGGGAAAACCACACACTTGAGAGACTGTGGCTCTGCACTCCCCAGGAGCATGCAGTGGGCAAACCACCCACTTGAGAGACTGTTGCTTTGTACTCCCCAGGAGCAAGCAGTGATCAGTGAACTCACTTGAGAGACTTGAGAGACTGTGGCTTTGCACTCTCCAGGACCCAGCAGTGGGCAGTGAACCTATTTGAGAGACTTGAGAGACTGTGCCTTTGCACTCCCCAGGACCAAGCAGTGGGCAAACCGCCCACATGAGAGACTATGGCTTTGCACTCCCCAGGACCAAGCAGTGGGCATGGAGCCCCCTCGAGGAGCAGTGGCGTAGTCGCATCATCCGGCTCAGGTGCCCCCCCTCCCCTTCCCCCTGAGGTACCTGTGTTTTTTTCGAGCTGATGCCCCTGCTGTGTTCTCTCCGTTTTGAGGCAGGTGTCATGTGTGGGCTTCTCCCATGCTTTTCGGGACCACTGGTCCACGGACACTTAATGGGGCAGTATACGGACTTGTGTACTTGCTGTAAATCTTTGTATATACTGATGATTCAAAGTTATCTTGGGCTACCTGATTGTTCGATTATTACGCTCATTCAACTCATTTCATTTGGTCCTTGAGTTCTTCCAGGGGATGACGGGGTGTATCTGTGATGTTATTGGATGTGTGTGTGTGTATGTTGTTGTGGGTGGGGGGTGGGGGTGTTGCGTGGTGCGTGTTTGTGTGTCACTCTTTTTTTCCTCCCCCCTTTCCTGTGTACTATGTGCAGTACTCACCGTGGTCGTCGCCGCCGTCTTTGATGTTCCTGGTAGATGAGGAGGTGAACTAACATGGGCAGGACCTGTAACTCGGGCTCCATGGCATCCTGGTTCTTCGTTGGGTGTCGAGAGGTGAGTGGTTTCCCTTCCAAAGACTGTTTCCGCCATGCTTTTGATGGAGTTGGTACTGCCCCGGAAAAGGTGGCGGATTGGTGCCTTGTAATAGTGTGGGTGGTACATTGTCTTCTGATTGTCTGTGGTGGTTATCGCCGTGGTGTTTGTTTCTACCGCCATGGCGTTCGGAGTGTTAAAGTGGCTGTCTGTGTTGGCAGTTTCCACCAGGGTCGTGATTCCACTTTTTTTACCGACGGCCTGTTGGCAGTATTACCGCCGCTTTATCACCGACCACCAGGGTTGTAATCAGGGCCTTTATCTCTTAAACAGGAGCTATCAACAAATATGACTTAGTCATTTTCATCTAAGGGGACATCATTAATGTTAGGTCTTGGATTGCTGCACAATTCAGTGACATTGAGACAGTCATGCTCTAGCTCATTCTTGCGGTTTCAGCACTTTCAACTGGATTGGGCAAAAGAGTTGCTGGTTCAGAATATTACAACATTTAATGTTAACATTAGAAGAGGCCAATATGACCTATTCGTAATGTGTCAAATGTGCACTTGTCAAATACTGTGTCTTTGTGCAAGTCAACAAAATTTCTACTGAATGTGGAAAAAAAACGCTCAGGGGATGGCCCATAACAATGCCTTTGCACTGTTCAATGCTGACGCTCAGTGCAGCGTTGGCCTTTAAACCACCAAGCAGCGCTGATGCTACAGGATCAAGTGTAGCAGAAAAATAAACTACAAACCTGTTTGCATTTCCATGTAGCTGTGTCAAAACTGAAAGTGTACATCCATCTCTCTCACAGCAAAACAAAGAAAAACATCTATTATAATTGGGCATTCCCGGGGCTGGGGTTAGGCATAGGCTGTCTCTTAAATCAACGATGGCACTAATATAGTTGTCATCCAATGGTACCAGATCATACACATCTTTGTGTGTCAGCTGCTGCAAAAGGCTTGGCCAAAAGGGAAACGTTTGGAAACCACTGACAACAGTAGCTAACCATTGCCAGAGACACTCGGACTTCTTTTTGTGTGACAGGAGGATTCATTTGCATGATTGCTGAAATTCTTTCTTGGGACACTTTTCTCTCACCTTTTTTAATGTGGTGACCGAAATACAGGACTTCTTTCTTCCAGTACTGTAATTTTGCTGGGGAAACTTTATGTCAGTTTTCTCCTACAGGATTCAAGAGATCAATTGTATCTCTCTTGCATGCTTCTTGGGTGTTTGATACAACTAACAGGTCATCTTTATACACTGGACTAAGACGGAATGATAGGCATTTTAGGGAGTCCATATTCCTTTTCACGATCTTGTTGGAAATGGATAGTGACTCTATACCCTTGAGGAATTTGGCACCATGCCAAAACATGACTGCTAATTTTAAATGCAAAGAGGAATTGACTTTCCTCATGCAATGGCTTGGAGAAGAAGTCATGGCAAAGGTCTATCACAGTAAACCATTCTTCTTCATAGGGAATATGAAATAAAATCACTGCAGAATTCGGTAACATAGGACAACATGGAACGACAGCCTCGTTCAATTTTTTCAAATCTTGGACTATGCAGTATTTTCCATTGGGTTTATGCAATCCTAAAATTCGAGAATTACATGGGCTTCCTAAAATTTCTTTAGAGACACCTTGTTTAATCAGACTATGTATCAGTGGGTAATTCCTGCAAATGTTTCTGGAGGTCGTATTACATGGAGGTGTCTTTGGGTACACTGCATTTGGCTTCACTTTTATTTTAATAGCCTCAACTCCTTTGATTAGTAGTTTTCTTTTCATGAAAAATCCTAAACTTCAGGTGTCACTATGTCATGTAATTCTTCAGGCAAGTCATTACATGCCAGAATTGGGTACAATGTGCCACTCGGGTACTGCTCTACAATTTAGCTGGGTACATCTTCCTCATGTGTCTGAGTTGCTATTCCCTGGGGTGTGTAGCTAATGGAACAGTTCAATTTACACAGAAGGTTGTGACCAAGTAGGCATACAAGACCTGAATCGCAAACCACAAATTGATGCTCATCTTCAAATGAACTTATTTTTACAGAGACATGTTCTGTCACAGGGTTTGTCACCTGCTTATTTGCAACTCGTACAGCCTGAATTCTTTTTCCTGAAAATGGAAAATTTGATACTTCTGACAGGGGAAAGTGAGCTCCTGCATCAACCAAGAATGACACATGATGGCCCATTGATCTACTTCTAATGATGCGGCTAACATGCAGTCCTCATCATCCGAGCTATGGGCTTGGAGAAACTCAGAAAGTTCCTCTTCACTCAGGTCTATCAGGGGAAATTGTGATGCTATCTGATTCATGTTTGCATTTGCGATCCGGTTCATGTTTTGTTGGGGCGCAACCATTTGCTGTTGAACCATCAGGGATTGTGGTACTTGTATCTGCAGTCCTAGGGACACTTTCACATTTTGTACTCTGGGCTTTTGAGCTCTCTGAATTTGAAACTAATTATTGCTTTGTGTCTGAGGAACTCCAACACTTTGCACTGGATTACTCATGGTTTTCTAAGGACATTCCCTCCGTTAGTTTCCAAAGCTCCAGCAAGCATGACAGGGATGAGTTTTCTTCAATGTCTGAATGTCAACAACATTTCCACTCTGATCATTCTGAACACCACGTCCTCTACCTCTCGGTTGAACAACATTTGGCTCTTGCTGTGGCACACCTTGCATTACACTAGCATTCACCATCATTTATGGACTCTGGTTAACTTTCTGTGTAGCTTTTAATTGTTTCATAATTACCTTTTCTTTAAGCCTTTTATGCTTTAGTATTATTTCATCACTGCAGTATTTTGCATACTTCAGGATCTCATCATTTGGCTTGTTCTGCTAACAAATCAGGTACGGCTGAATCATTTCAATAATGTCTGGCTCCAATCCTTCACAAACCTGAACACAAAATTACCCATATCCTTCATTTCAATTGTACCTGTACCACAATGCTGTTTGAAAACATGCAACAACCTTTCATAGTATGCATGAATTGACTCATTCGGCTCCTGGGATGTCCTGTCAATCTTCTGCTAATCAATATCTTTTGGGGACACTTTATCCTTAAAAAACTCAATAACCTTGTAATACTATTTCATCTCCTCTTCAGACAGCGCACCTGTAACTGGATCTCTCGAAGGTTCACAATCAGGCCAATCAACATGCACTTTCCATGCATTCCACAAGTCAGGGGGATGACATATCAAACAACGTATTCAAATATTTCCACAGAAAATTTGAAAGTTCCATGAATCCCTCTGCCTGCTTACAACATTCCACTGTTTTTTGTCTCAATCTCGGGTAATCATCTGTAAATGACAATATATCACTCCTACATCAAGGCACATGAACATAACCTCCACCTGTTATTTCTCTCCTCGGCATCATTTTCACATTTTTCTCAGCTTGATTTACTCCTGCCAGACACATGTTTGACTTTGCTTTCTTCAGATCTTTTTTGTTTGTCCATGTACCTTCTCACTTATGTAAGGCTTCCAATATCTGAATGTATATAATCAATTCTTTAATATGTATTTTCATTCCCTGAGATCCAATGTTAACTATGTCTTTAGTGCTAAACTCTAATCTGTAACTTCTTTTCAAAGGTTTTGATTTTTCTAAATCCACCTTATATTTCTCTTCTACCTCTACTAATCTCTCATATGCCTGTTGTTAGAAATGGGGTTCCTCGTTAGCTAGGGTAGGCATTTAAGCCAGGAGGTAACCACCACTCTAGCCAGTGCAAGCAACCTACACACTTAAGATAACCCCTGCTCATCCCCTTGGTAGCTTGGCACAAGCAGTCAATCTAATCCCAGAGGCAATATGTAAAGTGTTTGCACAACACACACAACCCATTGACACAATAAATACACCACAAAAAGAGACTTCGTAACCAACTATATAAAAATAATCTGCATTGCATAAAAACATAGACCAAAAATGACATAAATCAACAATACTCTGTTGTCAGACCATCATCATGAGTCCACATGCCAGAAAACATTCCTATACTGCTCAGGTCATAATGAACACACCTTCCCTCGGCATATGAGGCAGACCCTGAATATACAAATGTCACCCCCCCCCATAGTAACTACAACATCATAAGTCACCCCAGGTCCTAACATACTGCATAAGTGATGAGGCTAGAAATACAAGAGAGAAATGTAGCCAATAAACAACTCATCATCCTCAGTAATATTAGTCTCAGAACTTACCCTTACAAACACACAGCTCTGGTGCACTTGCACCTCTATTACATGATAGGTGGTACATACAAAGCATCCCGCCCACACTGGAGCTACAGTGCTCCTGCTACTCAGTGTGCGGTAGGGTCTGGGGCTCTGGGTTCATTCATGACCCCACGCCACTCCGGGGGCCTCTCCAGAGGCTTAATTCCTCAGAATGCGAGATCAATGCCCGATGGTAGATGCCAACACAGTTGGGGGCAAAGGAGGCATGACCTGGCAGGATTCAGCAGGGCAACCTAACCACCCCCCCCACGTAATGAGCAAGTCTCTGCCACCTTCTTCAGCCAAAAGACAGAATGGTGGGAGAATCCAGATGTGACCTTCTTTAAAGGGCCCTGCACCTGATCTAGTAAAAGTAGGGGAGAAGTACTGCTGCATGGCTCCCTGGGGTCAGCAGTGCTCCTCTTGACAAGGCAGGAGATCTGCCCCAGCTGCTGGGTGTGAGCAGTATGGCGTAACCTCTCCTTCGGTGACGACCGGCCGTGGGCCAAGCTTCCTCAGTAGAGAAGGGTCTCTGCCTCTTGGGACCTCAGTAGCGCATGAGCCCCCTCACAGCCGAGAGGCCTCACTAGGGGGGATTCCAATCCCCAGCGTAAGTGCAGCCTCAGTGAAAGGGTATGCTGAGAAGCGCCTCTCCCCTGAAGGCCTGCGCATCACGTTCCACCCGTGGCAGGAAGGAGAGGGAATCCCAATGACCAAAACAGAATCTACTCTGAGACTGCTCTCGAGGGGTGGGGAAAGAGCACCTGACTTCCAAAGTACCAGGGGCTAAGGGCAGAACTGGGAGCTTAAAGTGCACCCCCCTCTTGCTTAGCAGAGAATGAATTGATGATGTGATGTGCTCGCTATGCGCTTATTTCTGTCCTTGCAAAGTATCAGGTACAGCTCTCTCCCAGCACTCCAGCAAAAGAATAGAGCACACACCTTGCGCTATTAAGAAGAAAGCACACCACCCAGCCCCTGGAGTACACTGGGGGCACCAAAGTAGGGCGTAGAGAGGCAGGCCAGCACAATGGTCCTGAGCACACGGTGGCAGTCATTCTTGTGACCTAGCAGGCCACAGGCCAGCACATCATCAGGGCAGTTCAAATGGTGGTTCCTGGCAAGCCCTTGCAGAAGCATCTAGTGTCCAGTCCATACAGTGTCTAAAAACATACAAAACAACCCCTGTACTTATACTCATTTTCTCTTTGATCTCAGGGGGCATTTCAAAAGAAACTTCAGAAATTAACAAAACCCATTTCAGCTCCAGCCTTGGATTCAGACATAAGTAGGGGGTAAATGAGCCCTTTGTGTGAGGGCAGGACACAGCCTATTCAGATGTAAGTGTACCCCCCCTCCTTTTCCCAATCCAGGAAGACCATTCAGTATGCAGATGTAATCCTTTTACACCTCCACCCTCCCTGTGTACTGGCAGTCTGGAAAGTAAGCACAAAGACCAGTTGTCACTCTACCCGAGTCGTGGATTAAAGTCAGTCTGGTAAGCACAAGAGTCATAAGCACAGTGAAATGCCCACTTTCTAAATGTGGCATTTCTACAATGGTAATAAAAAATCCATCTAACTCAATAAGCAGCATTTCTCACTACCATTCCAAACATACCATACATGGCCATGGTGGAGCTCATTGATCAGAAGATGCCACTTAGACATATGCGAGGGCATTTCCAATGTAAACCTCTCAGAGCGACGGCACTCACAGCAGTGCGAAACCAAATGAGCTGTTTGTCACTATCAGGACATTCCACACCATAAGGTATATGTCCTACCTTTTACCTACACAGCACCCGGCCCATAGCGCTACCTAGTACCTACCTTAGGGGTGGCTTATTTGTAATAAAAGGGGAGTTCCAGGCCTGGCAAGTAAATTTAGATGCCAAGCCACTGTGGCAGTGAACTGCACATGCAGGCCCTGTGGTGGCAGGCCTGAGACACGTTTGAAAGTCTACTTCTGGGGATGGCACAAGCTATGCTGCAGGCCCACTAGTAGCATTTAAATAACAGGCCCTGGGTATAAAGGATGCTAGTGTGCAAAGGACTTACAGGTAAATTAAATGTGCCAATTAGGTGTAAGCCAATCATACCATGTTTAGAGGGGAGATCACATGCACTTTAGCACTGATCAGCAGTGATAAAGTGCCCAGAGTCCTCGAGTCAACAGAAAGAAATCGGGAGAAGGAAAGCAAAAATTTGGGGATGGCCCTTCAAAAAGGGCCATGTCCAACACCTATCCTGCACGTTGTGTGATTTTTATGCACATGAACCACAGTTCAACTTTTTAACTTTTGAGTAAGTTTCTAATTGGGCAATGTCCAATGTACCTAAAATCTTTTTGTTCAGTTCTAATTTTAATCTGGAGACATTCACTGATCTATCTCTCAGGGGTCTCTAATGTTCTCGTGCTGCCATTCATTACACCTGTTGCACCTTGTAGACACAAGTTATTTAACCTTTCTGTTAACTGTTGTGCTGTGCAATCTTGCAAACTGACATTATTTCGCTGTGATACTTCTGCTATTGGCTGTTCCATAGTCTGCGAAATCGGGCACTAAACTGTGTCATGCTCTCTGGCATGTTAAAAGGTACTCCTCCTTGTGGTGTGCTGCAAAGGAAGTTTTGAATTTCATCGGGTCTGGCCATGAATAGAAGTGGATTTCCCTAAGGAAACCTCACATCAGGAATAAATCCTGTCTGACTTGTCATTAAATTTGAGTATACAATTCAGGTTGTGGTCAACAGGCAGATGAGAGATGCACTTCTTTCCATTTCCGAATTGTTGAAAGACATTGATCTTTGCATACCAATAGGTAATATCCCAATTGAGTTTGCTTATGTCCCAGGAACTGTTGGAGCACTCATTGAATGAACATAGCTTTCAGATGTACCTGAACCATACAAAGGGACAACAGGACATATAGGGGGTCATTCTGACCCCGGCGGACGGCGGTTGCCACCCGCCTGGCGGGAACCGCCATTTGGCCGCACCGCGGTCAAAAGACCGCTGGTGCCATTCTGACCTTCCCGCTGGGCCGGCGGGCGCTACCCAAGGTAGCGCCCACCGGCCCAGCGGGAAGGAGGCCTGCAACACAGAAGCCGGCTCCGAATGGAGCCGGCGGTGTTGCGGGCGTGCGACGGGTGCAGTTGCACCCGTCGCGCTTTTCACTGTCTGCTAAGCAGACAGTGAAAAGCTTCATGGGGCCCTGTTAGGGGGCCCCTGCAGTGCCCATGCCAGTGGCATGGGCAGTGCAGGGGCCCCCAGGGGCCCCTAGACACCCGTTACCGCCATCCTCTTCCTGGCGGTGACAACCGCCAGAAACAGGCTGGCGGTAAGGGGGTCAGAACGCCATGGCGGATTCGCCCAGCCGGGGGTAAACCGGCGGGAAACCGCCGGCCCCGGTTTTCTGACCGTGGCTTTACCGCCGCGGTCAGAATGGGCAAGGAAGCACCGCCAGCCTGTTGGCGGTGCTTCCGTCATTCGCGGCCCTGGCGGTCAATCGGAATGACCCCCATAGTCATGGGAACTGTTAATGCATCTGGACCCATATCATTTGTCTGAGTATGAGGAATTACCATTCCTACACTCTGTCCTGTCAGGACTGTGAGGTAGCTTTGTCCTGTTTGACGCAGGGTAACATCTGACTGAACTGGACTAAACCCTGGCAGAGGTTGATGTGGGGTGCAATTATGCACAGGCTGATTCACACAGGGCATATGCACTGTCTGATTTGCGTGGCTTCACAGCAAATGACCTATAGCAACGTGGCACAAAATGATGTCACACTCACTTCTTTCAGCAGCTGCAGTCGCTTCGCAAATGTCTCTGGCACAATTACTCAGTCACACCTGTAATGCAAACTATTGCTAGCAAAAATCAACAACCTGTGTATGCACTTCAGCGTAGGAACTCAAACACTTCAAAGTGGACGGACTTACGCTTTCTGGCTGTAGCTTTCACACTTACACAATGAGTGAAACCTGACCATCAATTCTCACTCCAGTTGATACAAATCCTCCATGTGCACTCAGGAGTCACGTAATAACCACCACTAACTCACACTCACTCACGGAAAACTATTGGCACTGTTACTGTCTCATGACAAGTACCTCACTGCAGACAATAAATTAATCAAGTGTCTTCTAAACTTGTGCATTACCCTGGGAACTTAGGCCACACGGACCTGTCAACAACAACGGCAAGAACCACAGAAATTTTTTGGCAAAAAGTGCCACATTCACTTAGAGTACAACCACTCCACAAACCACTTAACAACATCACACTTCACCACAATCTTCAAGGCAAAAGCAATGCAAGTGCAAACTCCTACTAATACTCACGCTTCATCACATATAGGCACAAGCTGGAACTTCATCAATCTTCTGAATGGACCATGGGACAGAATTCGGGGTGGTCAATTTTTACTCTGGACAATCGCATTGGTCAATCCTATCTCCCTAACACTAGATAAAAACTATGGCTCTCCCCCCTTGTGGGACAAACCGTACTCTTCTACCAGAACTGTTGTAGCATTTTCATCCTTCGCAGAAATAAATGCTCATCAAGGCGGATGGATCTTTGGTCCCTGCTACAGGGTGTGGTAGAATCAATAACACTATTTTAATAAAGTACAAATTAAATTACACACCATGACCAATGTGGCCCCGGAAGGAAAACTCCATTCAAAAACAAAGTTCAGGGGTTTATTACAAACTCAAGCTCAAACTCATGTAGACAATTTGCAAAACCAAGATATAAAGATAAATAATCACTAAGGGTTGCCCCATGCAATTAAATATATTCAAGCGAATTAACAATAAAAGAACTAAGGTTTCAAGAAGAATATTACATACCTTCAGCAAAGATATCTGTAATACAGAAAACAAACAATGCTCAGAATTAGCAATCATTAGTCAACTCAATTTAGCAGAGTCATACATTTAGCTGGGCACAGGAAAAACCCTATATCTAACCAAATCAGGGAAATACATGTGTGGAGTGAAGCACATGCTGGCAAAAAATGAAAAATAAAAAGGCCAAGAATAATGTGGAAAAAGAAAATCTTGGGCAAAAGGAAATTAGCTAAGGTAGGCAAAAGATAGGTAAAAGGGGTCAGCATATCAGAAGCTCGATCAAGAGTCTTCTGAAGGGGATTATGAAAATCTCTAAGTCTCAAAGGCCATCTCAGAGGGGCAAGCACAGAGAGGAAGATACCTCTCCATGGGACTCAGCACATAGGATTCTTCACCAGCATAGGTTCAGTAATGCAGGGGATCTGCAAGCAACAGGGGAATCTGAAGAAGAAAGAATGAATGAATGCTCAAAGTCCAACTAGCCAAGGATAAATCGAGGTTCATGAATCAGTCTGGTTCACTCCAAAAAGCAGGCCACATTGCATTTAAGGGGCATCATACAATATAAATGAATCACACAACGCCAGGTTGCAACATCAAATTCCATTCCTAGGTCTGTTCATGGGAACATCTTCCATCTTTATGACTCCACTCAAGTTTGAAACAATTATATTCAATGGCAGGCCATGTTCCACAATGTTCTCTTCTTAAGGACGATAGGACACCTTCTCTCTGTGTCCAAACAATAGGGCCTATTACCAAAATGTAGTCTTCTCATTAGAACGAAATCTGAATTCCTGCGCAGTCATGACTTACAAAACTACAGGCCTCACTTAAGCTAACACAAGTAAACTAAAGCTATACATTTAATTAATACGTTTTAATAATCACACTTTAATATGCAGTCTTATGAATTCAATGTTAATAATGCTTCAATAATATGCATAGTACATGCATTTTAGAAGAAAAAGTGGAGTTCCAGGCCAGGCAAGTAAATTTAGATGCCAAGCCACTGAGGCAGTGAACTGCACATGCAGGCCCTGTGGTGGCATGCCTGAGACACCTTTGAAAGTCTCCTTCTGTGGATGGCACAAGCTGTGCTGCAGGCCCACTAGTAGCATTTAAACAACAGGCCCTGGGTATAAAGGATGCTAGTGTGCAAAGGACTTACAGGTAAATTAAATGTGCCAATTAGGTTTAAGACAATCAAACCATGTTTAGAGGGGATATCACATGCACTTTAGCACTGATCAGCAGTGATAAAGTGCCCAGAGTCCTCAAGTCAACAGAAAGAGATCGGGAGAAGGACAGCAAACATTTGGGGATGACCCTTCAAAAAGGGCAATGTCCAACACCTATCCTGCACGTTGTGTGATTTTTATGCACATGAACCACAGTTCAACTTTTTAACTTTTGAGTAAGTTTCTAATTGGGCAATGTCCAATGTACCTAAAATCTTTTTGTTCAGTTCTAATTTTAATCTGGAGACATTCACTGATCTATCTCTCAGGGGTCTCTAATGTTCTCGTGCTGCCATTCATTACACCTGTTGCACCTTGTAGACACAAGTTATTTAACCTTTCTGTTAACTGTTGTGCTGTGCAATCTTGCAAACTGACATTATTTCGCTGTGATACTTCTGCTATTGGCTGTTCCATAGTCTGCGAAATCGGGCACTAAACTGTGTCATGCTCTCTGGCATGTTAAAAGGTACTCCTCCTAGTGGTGTGCTGCAAAGTACGTTTTGAATTTCATCGGGTCTGGCCATGAATAGAAGTGGATTTCCCTAAGGAAACCTCACATCAGGAATAAATCCTGTCTGACTTGTCATTAAATTTGAGTATACAATTCAGGTTGTGGTTAACAGGCAGATGAGAGATGCACTTCTTTCCATTTCCGAATTGTTGAAAGACATTGATCTTTGCATACCAATAGGTAATATCCCAATTGAGTTTGCTTATGTCCCAGGAACTGTTGGAGCACTCATTGAATGAACATAGCTTTCAGATGTACCTGAACCATACAAAGGGACAACAGGACATATAGGGGGTCATTCTGACCCCGGCGGGCGGCGGTTGCCGCCTGCCTGGCGGGAACCGCCATTTGGCCGCACCGCGGTCAAAAGACCGCTGGTGCCATTCTGACCTTCCCGCTGGGCCGGCGGGCGCTACCCAAGGTAGCGCCCGCCGGCCCAGCAGGAAGGAGGCCTGCAACACAGAAGCCGGCTCCGAATGGAGCCGGCGGTGTTGCGGGCGTGCGACGGGTGCAGTTGCACCCGTCGCGCTTTTCACTGTCTGCTAAGCAGACAGTGAAAAGCTTCATGGGGCCCTGTTAGGGGGCCCCTGCAGTGCCCATGCCAGTGGCATGGGCAGTGCAGGGGCCCCCGGGGCCCCTAGACACCCGTTACCGCCATCCTCTTCCTGGCAGTGACAACCGCCAGAAACAGGCTGGCGGTAAGGGGGTCAGAACGCCATGGCGGATTCGCCCAGCCGGGGGTAAACCGGCGGGAAACCGCCGGCCCCGGTTTTCTGACCGTGGCTTTATCGCCGCGGTCAGAATGGGCAAGGAAGCACCGCCAGCCTGTTGGCGGTGCTTCCGTCATTCGCGGCCCTGGCGGTCAATCGGAATGACCCCCATAGTCATGGGAACTGTTAATGCATCTGGACCCATATCATTTGTCTGAGTATGAGGAATTACCATTCCTACACTCTGTCCTGTCAGGACTGTGAGGTAGCTTTGTCCTGTTTGACGCAGGGTAACATCTGACTGAACTGGACTAAACCCTGGCAGAGGTTGATGTGGGGTGCAATTATGCACAGGCTGATTCACACAGGGCATATGCACTGTCTGATTTGCGTGGCTTCACAGCAAATGACCTATAGCAACGTGGCACAAAATGATGTCACACCCACTTCTTTCAGCAGCTGCAGTCGCTTCGCAAATGTCTCTGGCACAATTACTCAGTCACACCTGCAATGCAAACTATTGCTAGCAAAAATCAACAACCTGTGTATGCACTTCAGCGTAGGAACTCAAACACTTCAAAGTGGACGGGCTTACGCTTTCTGGCTGTAGCTTTCACACTTACACAATGAGTGAAACCTGACCATCAATTCTCACTCCAGTTGATACAAATCCTCCATGTGCACTCAGGAGTCATGTAATAACCACCACTAACTCACACTCACTCACGGAAAACTATTGGCACTGTTACTGTCTCATGACAAGTACCTCACTGCAGACAATAAATTAATCAAGTGTCTTCTAAACTTGTGCATTACCCTGGGAACTTAGGCCACACGGACCTGTCAACAACAACGGCAAGAACCACAGACATTTTTTAGCAAAAAGTGCCACATTCACTTAGAGTACAACCACTCCACAAACCACTTAACAACATCACACTTCACCACAATCTTCAAGGCAAAAGCAATGCAAGTGCAAACTCCTACTAATACTCACGCTTCATCACATATAGGCACAAGCTGGAACTTCATCAATCTTCTGAATGGACCATGGGACAGAATTCGGGGTGGTCAATTTTTACTCTGGACAATCGCATTGGTCAATCCTATCTCCCTAACACTACATAAAAACTATGGCTCTCCCCCCTTGTGGGACAAACCGTACTCTTCTACCAGAACTGTTGTAGCATTTTCATCCTTCGCAGAAATAAATGCTCATCAAGGCGGATGGATCTTTGGTCCCTGCTACAGGGTGTGGTAGAATCAATAACACTATTTTAATAAAGTACAAATTAAATTACACACCATGACCAATGTGGCCCCGGAAGGAAAACTCCATTCAAAAACAAAGTTCAGGGGTTTATTACAAACTCAAGCTCAAACTCATGTAGACAATTTGCAAAACCATGATATAAAGATAAATAATCACTAAGGGTTGCCCCATGCGATTAAATATATTCAAGCGAATTAACAATAAAAGAACTAAGGTTTCAAGAAGAATATTACATACCTTCAGCAAAGATATCTGCAATACAGAAAACAAACAATGCTCAGAATTAGCAATCATTAGTCAACTCAATTTAGCAGAGTCATACATTTAGCTGGGCACAGGAAAAACCCTATATCTAACCAAATCAGGGAAATACATGTGTGGAGTGAAGCACATGCTGGCAAAAAATGAAAAATAAAAAGGCCAAGAATAATGTGGAAAAATAAAATCTTGGGCAAAAGGAAATTAGCTAAGGTAGGCAAAAGATAGGTAAAAGGGGTCAGCATATCAGAAGCTCGATCAAGAGTCTTCTGAAGGGGATTATGAAAATCTCTAAGTCTCAAAGGCCATCTCAGAGGGGCAAGCACAGAGAGGAAGATACCTCTCCATGGGACTCAGCACATAGGATTCTTCACCAGCATAGGTTCAGTAATGCAGGGGATCTGCAAGCAACAGGGGAATCTGAAGAAGAAAGAATGAATGAATGCTCAAAGTCCAACTAGCCAAGGATAAATCGAGGTTCATGAATCAGTCTGGTTCACTCCAAAAAACAGGCCACATTGCATTTAAGGGGCATCATACAATATAAATGAATCACACAACGCCAGGTTGCAACATCAAATTCCATTCCTAGGTCTGTTCATGGGAACATCTTCCATCTTTATGACTCCACTCAAGTTTGAAACATTTATATTCAATGGCAGGCCATGTTCCACAATGTTCTCTTCTTCAGGACGATAGGACACCTTCTCTCTGTGTCCAAACAATAGTCCCTATTACCAAAATGTAGTCTTCTCATTAGAATGAAATCTGAATTCCTGCGCAGTCATGACTTACAAAACTACAGGCCTCACTTAAGCTAACACAAGTAAACTAAAGCTATACATTTAATTAATAAGTTTTAATAATCACACTTTAATATGCAGTCTTATGAATTCAATGTTAATAATGCTTCAATAATATGCATAGTACATGCATTTTAGAAGAAAAAGTGGAGTTCCAGGCCAGGCAAGTAAATTTAGATGCCAAGCCACTGAGGCAGTGAACTGCACATGCAGGCCCTGTGGTGGCATGCCTGAGACACGTTTGAAAGTCTCCCTCTGTGGATGGCACAAGCTGTGCTGCAGGCCCACTAGTAGCATTTAAATAACAGGCCCTGGGTATAAAGGATGCTAGTGTGCAAAGGACTTACAGGTAAATTAAATGTGCCAATTAGGTTTAAGACAATCAAACCATGTTTAGAGGGGATATCACATGCACTTTAGCACTGATCAGCAGTGATAAAGTGCCCAGAGTCCTCAAGTCAACAGAAAGAGATCGGGAGAAGGAAAGCAAACATTTGGGGATGACCCTTCAAAAAGGGCAATGCCCACCACCTATCCTGCATGTTGTGTGATTTTTATGCACATGAACCACAGTTCAACTTTTTAACTTTTGAGTAAGTTTGTAATTGGGCAATAACCAAGGTACCTAAAATCATGTTGTTCAGTTCTAATCTTAATCTGGAGACATTCACTGATCTATCTCTCAGGGGTCTCTAATGTTCTTGTGCTGCCATTCATTACACCTGTTGCACCTTGTAGACCCAAGTTATTTAACCTTTCTGTTAACTGTTGTGCTGTGCAATCTTGCAAACTGATGTTATTTCGCTGTGATACTTCTGTAATTGGCTGTTCCATAGTCTGCGAAATCGGGCACTAAACTGTGTCATGCTCTCTGGCATGTTGAAAGGTACTCCTCCTAGTGGTGTGCTGCAAAGTACGTTTTGAATCTCAGCGGGTCTGGCCATGAATGGAAGTGGATTTCCCTAAGGAAACCTCACATCAGGAGTAAATCCTGTCTGACATGTCATTAAATTTGAGTATACAATTCAAGTTGTGGTTAACAGGCAGATGAGAGATGCACTTCTCTCCATTTCCGAATTGTTGAAATACATTGATCTTTGCATATCAATAGATAATACCCCAATCGAGTTTGCTTGTGTTCCGGGAACTTTTGGAGCACTCATCGAATGAACATAGCTTCCAGATGTACCTGAACCATACAAAGGGACAACAGGACCTATAGTCATGAGATCTGTTAATGCATCTGGACCCACATAATTTGTCTGAGTATTAGGAATTACCATTCCTACACTCTGTCCTGTCAGGACTGTGCTGAAGCTTTGTCCTGTTTTACTCAGGGGAACATCTGACTGAACTTGACTAAACCCTGGCAGAGGTTGATGTGCGGTGCAATTATGCACAGGCTGATTCACACAGGGCATATGCACTGTCTGATTTGCGCTGCTTCACAGCAAATGACCTATAGCAAGGTAGCACAAAATGATGTCACCCTCACTTCTTTCAGCAGCTGCAGTCACTTTGCAAATGTCTCTGGCACAATTACTCAGTCACACCTGTAATGCAAAATAATGCTAGCAAAAATCAACAACCTGTGTATGCACTTCAGCATAGGAACTCAAACACTTCAAAGTGGTACTGGCTTACGCTTTCTGGCTGTAGCTTTCACACTTACACAATGAGTGAAACCTGACCATCAATTTTTACTCCGGTTGATACAAATCCTCCATGTGTACTCAGGATTCACGTAATAACAACCACTAACTCACACTCACTCAAGGAAAACTATTGGCACTGTTACTGTTTCATGACAAGTACCTCACTGCAGACAATAAATTAATGAAGTGTCTGCTAAACTTGTGCATTACCTTGGGAACTTAGGCCACACGGACCTGTCAAAAACAACGGCAAGAACCACAGACATTTTTTAGCAAAAAGCGCCACATTCACTTAGAGTACAACCACTCCGCAAACCACTTAAAAACATCACACCTCACCACAATCTTCAAGGCAAAAGCAATGCAAGTGCAAAATCCTATTAATACTCACGCTTCATCATGTATAGGCACAATGCTGGAACTTCATCAGTCTTCTGAATGGACCATGGGACAGAATTCGGGGTGGTCAATTTTTACTCGGGACAATCGCATAGGTCAATCCTATCTCCCTAACACTACATAAAAATATGGCTCTCACCCTTGTGGGACAAACCGTACTCTTCTACCAGAACTGTTGTAGCATTTTTATCCTTTGCACAAAAAAATGCTCATCAAGGCGGATGGATCTTTGGACCCTGCTACAGGGTGTGGTAGAATCAATAACACAATTTCAATACAATACAATTAAATTACACACCATGACCAATGTGGCCACAGAAGGAAAACTCCATTCAAAAATAAAGTCCAGGGGTTTATTACAAACTCAAGCTCATGTAGACAATTTGCAAAACCAAGTTATAAAGATAAATAATCACTAAGTGTTGCCCCATGTGATTAAATAAATTCAAGCGAATTAACAACAAAAGAACTAAGGTTTTAAGAAGAACATTACAGGCCATCAGCAAAGATACCTGTAATACAGAAAACACACAATGCTCAGAATTAGCAATCATTAGTCAACTCAATTTAGCAGAGTCATGCATTTAGCTGGGCACAGGAAAAGCCCTACATCTAACCAAATCAGGGAAATACATGTGT
Organism: Pleurodeles waltl; assembly: GCF_031143425.1. Classification (NCBI taxonomy): domain Eukaryota; kingdom Metazoa; phylum Chordata; class Amphibia; order Caudata; family Salamandridae; genus Pleurodeles; species Pleurodeles waltl. Next base: position 1,144,201,990 of record NC_090444.1, on the reverse strand, counting down.
GGAGCGAAACACATGCGGGCAAAAATAAAAAAATAAAAAGGGCAAAAATAATATGGGAAAAGAAAATCTTGGGCAAAAGGAAATTAGCTAAGGTAGGCAAAAGATAGGTAAAAGGGGTCAGCATATCAGAAGCTCAATCAAGAGTCTTCTGAAGGGGATTAGGAAAATCGCTAAGCCTCAAAGGCCATCTCAGAGGGGCAAGCACAGAGAGGAAGATACCTCTCCATGGGACTCAGCACATAGGATTCGTCACCAGCATAGGTTCAGTAATGCAGGGGATCTGCAAGCAACAGGGGAATCTGAAGAAGAAAGAATGAATGAATGCTCAAATTCCAACTAGCCAAGGATAAATCAAAGTTCATGAATCAGTCTGATTCGCTCCAAAAAGCAGTCCACATTGCATTTAAGGGACATCATCCAATATAAATGAATCATACAACGCCAGGTTGCAACAGCAAATTCCATTCCTAGGTCTATTCATGGGAACATCTTTCATCTTTGTGACTCCACTCGACTTCACTCAAGTTTGAAACAATTATATTCAATGGCAGGCCATGTTCCACAATGTTCTGTTCTCAAGGACAATAGGACACCTTCTCTCTGTGTCTAAACAATATTGCCTAATACCAAAATCTATTCTTCTCATGAGAACGAAATCTGAATTCCTTCGCAGTCATGACTTACAAAACTACGGGCCTCACGTAAGCTAGCACAAGTGAACTAAAGCAATATATTTTATTAATAAGGTTTAATAGTCACACTTTAATATGCAGTCTTATGAATTCAATGTTTATAATGCTTCAATAATATGCATGTTACGTTCATTTTAGAAGATAAAAACCTCTGTCAATGCACTTCATTAAGTATAACAGAGAGGCACATTTTTTTCATTTTTGCACACATTTCTAATTAGAAATTCAATATTGTTTCAATATACTCCATTAGTCTAGTCTAAAATCCATTATAATACCAATTAAATTCTGTTAACGTGAGTTATTTTTTTTTTAAAACACCTAAATCGAACTCTGCAGTATTAAGGAGTGCACATTTAAATTGCGTGTTAGTGCAGCTTCTGCATTCAAATCACTAACGCTTTGATAAACGTAAGGCATAAACTGTAACATTTTAAGGGCTCTTGTGACAGGAGGACACTAAAATGTAAACTGTCACTTGCTTTGTTTCAAAGCTGTGGATCTGATTTTACAAACATTAACCGGAAGTCAAAATCACACTATGTTAGAAAGCTCTTGCAAGCAACTCCGCTAGTAAATATCAGGGCACAACCAGGGCCTTTCACAATCAACCGAACAAGGCGTCTCTATTGCAATGTACCTGGACATCTCTGAACAGACAAGTCCCTTCCGGGTCATTACTATATCAACGGCATGTAAGGTTAAACATTTAGGCAGCTCAAATGGTATATCCCGCAGTCAATAGAGACTGTCAGAGAAATATTGTACAAGTGCGAAGACAAGTGAGAGCAATCATAATTTGCATAGCTCAGATGCTTTCCATAAATCAGCCCTGAATTCTCTGGGCGGCTTTGCAGGAAGGCACTATGCGTCGGCTTCCCGAGCAGACATTTTCTCCTCTCCCAGCCAATACATTAGAGACATTTTTGTATTAATAACTTTCAGCGCTCGAGTGTAAATCAATAATTCCATCTATTTCTACCCAGGCTTCAGTTTACGGTCTGAGTGTGCCAAACATTCAGACTGCGTTAAAATATACCCACTCCAGCCATGCGAGGCATCCCACATAACAAGCTGCAGGAACTCCCAGAAGCATTAAAACTATGCCGCGTGCGGAATCTGGGGAATCTATGGAATCCCAAGCGTTAACGGAGCGTGGCTTGAGGCCTCTAGCAATGCTGGCAAGTTAAGGAGGATCATGCGCACATTATTATTGTAGCACTTAAATCTGTCATTTTTCAGGAAAAGAGGTGGCCCTCTAAATAACAAATTAGTAGTAACTGAGGGTAAGTATGGGTACTTTTATTAATATGTGTTTCCACAGGATCCCATGATCTGGGAATTTACTGTGGTCCCAACTGTTTTGGACAAGCCATTTGTAATTACTGAGGATCTGGCAATTAGATATTCCAAAGTATGTTCACTTAAGCTACTTCTGTGTGGTGTATTCCCTTTGCAAGGTGTGTGATGGGCAGTTCCACATTTTAAATCGCAGCAATGTTAATTGCCAAAGGTATCAGCCCACTGGGACTGATCATTCAGTGATCTTAGGCAGCTTGCTGAATGATCTATATTAATGCAAATGTGGAACTTCGGTTAACCAAACATAACGTTGTGTGAAAAAGGTTCAAGGATCGTGAAATATGTGAAGTATTAGAAACAAATTGCAGGAGAAAAATTACAAAAAATGCACAAAATGTTGTATTGCTGTAATGAAGAAAAAAAATAATTCCACTAGGTTCACCAAGTACAATAAACATGTTGCACGTGACTAACTAAAACTAATCTGGATAAACATGGATAAAAATGGATATCTATAATTTAAATTAAAATGTTGTTTGACCAATAAGAAATATTACAGAGCAAAATGGAATGCCTTTGTAAACCCAGTGCTATATCATGTGGTACCAATACTTGAGAGAATATGAAAAATTGGGGTTGGCGTACTCCTATTGCCTGATTACAAGTGGCTTCTAAATTGAGATGCCTGAAAAAAACACCTATTTACTTAGAGGTCACAATTGCAGTCTGCAATTTCCAGGTGCGATAAAGTTTGCATTCCCGTTTAATTTTGGCAGGTCAAACCCTCACAAATATAGCAGGTGAAAAATAAGCCATGCGGAATTTGGGGCCGTTAGCATCAAAATCTATATGATACGTTTGCCCCATTTTCAGGCCAAAACTAGGAATAAGAGATAATTATTTAATTGTCTAAATTCTGAACACCTATATATCGGATTTTATTGAATGTTCTAATTTCTACATGTAACCGCATACTCTAAAATTCAATTGATTTCGCTCTAAAGAAAATAAATAAATGGCACACGTGCCACTGTGACAGGTCTGCAATACAGTTCTTTTACACAAAAAATAATTTCCACACCATTCTTTGTGGCTAACTTTTAAGTCCAAGCAGCATATAACAGTTGTTGACTTGGGTATGTCAGATCATATACATTATGAGCACAAAAAGAGCAAACTAAGGCCCTGAATTATACTTTTTGGTGCAAAACTGCACAAGCTTGCCCCATTTCTGTGCACCAGCCGGGCACCGTATCTATGGAATGGTGCAAGCTGGTGCTAAGGGTAGGCTAGCGTAAAAAACAATTATATTAGTCTGGTGGGGCTGGCGGTATGGAAGAAGGGGATTTTGCATCAAAAAATGACGCTAGGCAGGTTAGAGTAAAAAGAAAATTACTCTAACCTGCCTAGAGTCATTTTCTAACGCAAAACCATCCATACCACATGATTCCTGTCTTAGAAAAGACAGGAGTCATGCTCACCACCCCAATAGCCAGCACAGGGGACCAGGGTGCCCTAGGCTTGGCCATTGCACCCAGTGCCATGTATGGTGGCCCAGCCCCCAGTGGCATTTAAAAAAAAAATACCTATACTTACTGGAATGGGGCCCCCATCCTCTGCTGTCCCTGTGGTGTCGGTGGGGGTGTCCCCGGGGCCTGGGGAGGGCACCTGTGGACTTATCCCATGGTGTTCCACCATGGAAATAGACCCACAGGTCCCCTAAAGCCTGCACTGACCTAGATGTTAAAAAAAAGCTTTGCACCATTTTTTGACACCCTCCTCCCCCTGGGCGTGATTTTTGCATGGGAGGATAAATATGGCACTAGAGCCTTAGAGTCATTTTTTGCATGGGAACACCAACTTTGCATCTCATTGACGCAAAGTAGGTTCCCACATCCAAAAAATGACTTTAACTCCATATATTTGGCGCAAGACTGGTCTAGCACACAAGTATAAATATGGAGTTAGTTTTGCACCAAATTTGCGAAAAAATTATGCACATTTGCCACAAAACAAGTATAAATATGGCCCTTAGTAATATTTTTTTTAAAATTTACATTTGACAATCCATTTAGCTACCTCAGGCATGCCACACCTTAGGCATGGTGCAGTTATGATTACTCACTGTAGCCAACCACTCCAATGGCTATCTAACCTCATGGAGTCCTCTTTGGCCTCAGGCTACTTGCTGTCTTGTGCCTCTGAAGACTTTGCACTTCCATGTCAGAGATTAAGGCCCTGATTTATACTTTTTGACCAAAAATGCGCTAACGCAGTTTTGCATCAAAAAGGTTATCGCTGAGTAGCGCCATTTTTTAACGCCACCTGGGCATCATATTTATACTATGATGCTGGCTGGCGCTAAAAATTGGTTAGAGTAATTTTCCCTGACATTAACCATTGCGCCTTGTCGTAAGGCAAAATGACGTTAACGGAGGAAAAATGACTCTAATCCGATTTATGACATATAAACATGTCACGAAACGGAAATGCACCATTCTTGCCCGCAATAGCATCAAATACAGACGCAAATGGAGAAAACAGTGCAAAGGAAAGGTAAAATGGACCAAGGAAGCCGGGAGAGACCCCATGGAGACCCCATTCAAACAGGAACCAGCCAGGATGGCACAGCAAGACCAAGGGGAGGGAGAAGATAATGATAAAGTGTCGTTCCAGGGCAGAGGAGCATTAAATACTGGGGAGAGAGGTGACGGAGCATCAAAATCAACTCTTCATCACCTCTAAATTGCCAATTGGAAGGAGAGAGGCTATCTGGCTGCATATAGTGGATAAGATAAACAGTGTGGCAGAGGTCAGGATAACTGTAACTGAGTGCATAAAACACTGGCATGACTGCCAGCAAAGGACAAAGGAAAAAATGGCAAGGAACAGGAAGGCAGCACTGCAAACTGGAGGTGGGAGTCCAGCACCACAAGAGGACTTGGACAAGGTAGAGGAGATGGTTGCAGCGGTAATTCTGGAGGAAATCGTCACAGGAAACACAGATTAGGACAGCACAGACTACCAGGAAACACCACAAATGCATTGTAAGTTGCAAGGGGAACTTTATGTTAAATTGTTAAGTGCAAGAAGAGGGAGGCACTTCGACTCACACAACGCATGTCAAAGGAGCGCAGAAGGACACAATACACATTAAGCAAGTTGCACCATGACGGCATAAGCTACACATGTACCTACGCCTTGGTAGTGCCATGCACCATGACACATACACAGTCTGGACATACGTTGAACCCCAGGCCTAAATACCTACGTGTACATATGCAGCACATGGGATGGATGGCATGTATAATCACTGTGCTGCTGGTTATGTCATCACAACATCCCCTGCGTAGTCATATCGCCACCACCAATACGACCAAGACTTCAGAGACCAGGAAGTCAGTCAATACTATTCCTGGGGTTACGTCATAGTGGTATCCCTTGCAGTAACACCTTGCAACTGCCTTGCCTCATTGCCCAAATGCATGTGTGCTGCATCTCATAGCACACAAGTCATTGCAACTGTCCCAACAGTACCCAGACATGTGCCAGTAGCACCACCACACTGCACATTGACAACATAGCCACATGAGACAGCCACCACTCCATCATGCAGTCAGGGTGTCCCCTGGGTGCATCGAACAATGAACTGAACAGGCCCAGAGGGAATAGCAGGCTGGACCTGTATCATTGGTAACATGCCACTACCAAAAATCACCAATCTGAAGTAGTGTTGAACCACACATCTTGATGCTGAACTGAAATGTGCCACTACAGAAAATATGTACCACAGATAGCAAACAGTGGGTCACAACAGTCACAGGCTGAGCCCACAACTACTCTGACACAACCATGTCAGACACAAGGGAATGGGGAAATAAACACACATATCCAACACATGGGGTATGACTGTGAGCATAATGGCGTATAATTCCACAAAGACGGGTGGGAGATGGTGCATAGGCAAGTATGGTGTTGGTAAGACTGCCAGTGCAGTGTACCCTTTGCGGTTGCGAGTATGAGTCACACGTCGGGATGGGGCTGGAAATCTGTCTGCTCATGGTAGCTCTGTGGGGCACTTACCACAACATTCTTGATGGATCAAATAGACCCAGTGCCAGTTTTGGGTTGCATTGGGTGTGACAGGACATGCTGCACTAAGCCCTGCGAATCAGGCAGGTGAAAGGGCAAAGGGCCAGGGCATGGGGCCCGCTGCACTTCCCAGGCCAAGTTCATGGGCTCTTTGACCCTGCTTGCAGGTAGGTCGCTCCCCGCTCCGCCTTCGGCGCCACCTCCTTGCCCATCCCACCTTTGCTTTTTCCCCGCCGCTGCGTCCCTTTGGGGTTCCCACCTCCCCCTCCTTCTCTCACCAGTTTCTCGTTCCCTTCCCGCCGCTGCGTCCCTTGCGGCCCCTCCCGCCTCCCCCCTCCTTCTCTCACCGTTTTCTCATTCCCTTCCCGCAGCTGCGTCCCATGCGACCCCACCGCCCAGCCCTCCCATAGGACAAGCCCTCCCGCCTCCCAGCTTGCTCTCCCACCCTCCCCTCCACATATGGCAGCCGCGGCGCGGCCACGCCGAAGGTGCACCGAAGGCAAGCCTGTCTGCATCCATCCGCGCCTGGACCGCCCCAAGCGCCACCCCCCCGGTCCGCGAGACCCCTGCACCTCCAGATGCCTCTACACGGCCGACCAACTCAACGCCCTCAATCTCGGCTGCATCACAGCATGCTTCCAGCCCTCACCAAGGAACACCCACGGACTCTTTGCATGCTGCACCTGCAGATTCACCTGTGACAGAACAACGAAACCAACAAAGACCGAAACTAACCACCTCCACTGCATACTCCACAACACCCGCTCCGCACGCAAGCACGCCATCGAGCTCTGGGACCTGCTCGACTCCACCGCCCCAGACGTAGCCTTCCTGACCGAAAACTGGTGGAACGACTCTTCAGCACCCGACATCGCAATAGCCATTCCGGACAGCTACAAGATCATCCGTAGGGACCGCAACAACGGAATCGGAGAAGCTATAGCCCACAAATCCTCCCTCAAGGTCGACACCCACATTGATGACTCCCTCAAGACCGCCGAACACCTACACTTCCGCATCCACACCGACCCCAACACCACTCTCAGAGGAACGCTCATCTACAGACCCCCCAGACCACAAGCACCATTCAGCGAATTCCTCACCGACCTCACCAGCACCCACACACTCACCTCAATGGATTACATCCTCCTTGGGGACCTACATTTCCACCTGGAGAACAACAACGACACCAACTCCACTACTCTGATCGACAACCTCACCAACCACGGCCTCAGACAACTCGTCAACACACATCGCCGGCCACACGCTTGATCCCATCTTCCCCTCAAGCAGCCACTTCACCTTCAACCATATCACCGTACTCCACTGGACCGACCACCACTGCATCCACTTCACCTACAAGAAACATCCCGAGCACCATCGCACCCAACAACCACCCCGCCGATGCTGGAGCAAAGTTACGGAAGACCAGCTTATTAACACCCTCACCCAGAACCCACCCCCAACTCCACTGACCAAGACACCGCCGCCCACAACCTCACCCTGTGGATCAACGAATGTGCCAACAACCTCGCGCCACTCAAAAAACCCACCGACAACCAAGACAGAAGAAAAGCCACCTGGTTCACCGACGAGCTCCTAAACTCCAAACGCAACTGCCGGAAGCTAAAAAAGGAATGGCTCCTCAAACAGACACCTGACACCTGACAGCCTCAAAGCCCACAAGGACGCCACCCGCAAGCACCACCAACTCATCAGACAAGCCAAACGATCCCACTTCAAAGACCGCCTGGACAACAACGCACACAACAGCAAAGAGCTCTTCAGCATCGTGTAAGAACTCTCCAACCCCAGCGCCAACGTCAATGACATCCCTCCATCCCAAGAACTCTGCAACGCACTGCCCACCTTCTTCCACCGGAAGATCACCGACATCCACAACAGCTTCGACATCACTCCCACGCCAGACCCCACCCCGAACGCTCCACATGTGCAATCCACCTGACCTCCTGGACCAACGTGAACGACACAGAGACACGCAAGATCATGAACACTCAGGATCTCCGCCAGACCCCTGCCCCCACCACATATACAACAAAGCTGACTCCGCCATCGCCCCCCAACTACGGAAGGTCATCAACATCTCCTTTGAAACAGCGACATTCCCTGAAAAATGGAAACACGCCGAAATCCGCGCCCTCCTCAAGAAGCCCAAAGCAGACCCCAACGACCTCAAGAACTTCCGACCCATCTCCCTGTTCCCTTTCCCAGCAAAGGTGATTGAAAAAATCATCAACACACAACTAACCAGCCACATCGAAGACAACGGCATCCTAGACCCCTCCCAGTCCGTCTTCAGATGAAACCACAGCACCAAAACCACCCTTCTCGCCGCCACAGACATCAGACGCCAAATGGACAACGACAAAACATCAGCCCTCATCCTCCTGGACCTATCTGCCGCCTTCGACACAGTCTGACACCGCACCCTGAAACCACGCCTCCACGAAACTGGAATTCAAGGAAAAGCCCTCGACTGGATCCTCTCATTCCTCTCCGGCAGAACCCAGAGAGTCCGCCTCCCCCTTCCGCTCCGATGCCACTGACATCATCTGCGGCGTCCCCCAAGGCTCATCCCATAGCCCGATGCTGTTCAACATCTACAAGGCCCCCCTCGCACAAGTGGCCCGACAACACAACCTCAACATTCTCACCTACGCCGACGACACCCAGCTCATCCTCTCACTCACCAAAGACCCACGCACCGCCAAAAACAACCTCCACGAGGGAATGAAATCCATCGTCGAATGGATGAGAAACAGCCGCCTGAAACTGAACTCGGACAAGACGGAGGTCCTCATCCTCGGACCCACCCCCTCCGCCTGGGATGACTCCTGGTGGCCCACCGCACTAGGAACCCCACCGTCACCGTCCGACCACGCTCGCAACCTGGGCTTCATCCTCGACTCCTCCCTCACCTTGTTTAAACAGGTCAATGCAGTCTCCTCCTCCTGCTACAACACACTCCACAGAATCTACAAGTGGATCCCGACAGAAACAAGAAGGACAGTGTCACAGGCCCTCGTCAGCAGCAGGCTGGACTACGGCAACGCACTCTACACAGGCATCCCAGCAAAAGACCTACTACGCCTCCAACGCATCCAAAACGCCTCCGCCCGGTTGATCCTCAACGTACCCTGCCACAGCCACATCTCCCACCACCTGAGAAACCTTCACTGGCTCCCCGTGGACAAAAGGATCACTTTCAAGCTTCTTACCCACGCTCACAAAGCACTCCACAACACCGGACCAGCCTACCTAAACAACAGACTCAGCTTCTACACCCCCACCCGTCAGCTCCAATCCACTAACCTCGTCCTCGCCGTCGTCCCCTGCATCCGAAGAAAGACCTCCGGCAGCAGATCCTTCTCATACCTTGCCGTCAAAACCTGGAACACCCTCCCCACCACCCTGCGACAGACTCAAGACCTACTCACCTTCAGAAGACTCCTCAAGACCTGGCTCTTCGACCAGTAACAACAGCTCCCCCCACCCCCCCAGCGCCTTGAAACCCTCACGGGTACGTAGTGCGCTTTATAAATCCTATGATTGATTGATTGCTTGATTGATTGAAAACTAGGAAGCTGGTATCCATAGGTCTTTCACATCTACATTCATGTGTCCAGGTATAGCCACCCATCAATACCTGTTCGACCAATACCATTCCTCACACACCCATATCCATGCCCGCACACGTTTGGACTTGACCTGCATGCACACCTATTACATTCCATATAAGTGTCACGTAAGTGGAGTACAAAATATGTGGCACCACGCTGGGGGACAATTGCCCACCCAGTCCTACATATACATTACAGTACAGGGATGCACCAATTTGTGTCCAAAATGGTGCATCACTATGTTGTGAGAATGACGGTGTGTCCCAGTGCCAATATTCTCACAGCGGTGCACTTCTAAGTCACATATGGGCCTACATGTGGCTTGTCATCACCTCGTTTACACAAAGCTGCCTATTGAGCACCACAAGCCTCACAAGATATGACTCTCTGCTCATGCATGGGGAACCCTTAAATGGGACACAGTGTCACCATCCAGCCTACTTTGATATCTGATCATTTGACAGCTCATCACTGCTAGCATTGCGTGCAGTACACATGACTCACTCACACAAAAGCCTTAATCACTACAGAGGACAGACATTATCACACTTACTGGATACATCTGGGTCCTCAAATCTTGCCACTTCGCCTATGGTATAGGGCATGTCAACCTGTAAGATATGGATGGCAAACCATGGCTAGTATTATATCACTGTCACTACTAGTGAACAACATATTACAGTGTGTACTGTTTTAGAGGATTGAGCTAATTATCCAGGTTGAAGACAGTGCAACAGACAGACACACCACTGCAAACTTACGATGACACTGACACTCAGATGAGTGAGAGCCACACATCTGCACACTTACACTGGGCTTGAGACTCATGTAGTGCTGCACCCTGCAACAACCATATGTGGCCAATCTATACAGTAGAAGATGGAACTCCATGGTATGAGGGGAGTTGGGTGACAGATAAATGACACTACCCTGGTGCTCTGCAAGACAATTGACTCAGGTATTCTGGCTAAATTTTTAGTCTGCAATGATCATGTGTTGAGTAATCCATGACTGATGTGTCAAAGTTGTCTGATGGTATCAAATGTCCCATTGCCAGTGCCCCCTAAGGCGGGTATGCCCCCTTTGCTAACATAATGGCAGGGATAATGTGTGTGAAATTATGACAATGTAGAGCTATTCATGGATTGCCCTATTTTGTTATCGTAATCCAGTTACATATGGTATGCTGGCGGCGTCTTGGCTTATCATACATGACACTATGCTGGGGCACAAGTGTTGCCATGGTCCCTGAAACATGTGACTTAGTTATGGTTGTGCAAGACTCACTAAACCTCTGACTTGCATTGGTAAAATGGTAGGATATGTGAACTCCATGTCTATACTGGCGCAGTTACACTTTATTCTGGTTGGATGCAACCTATCCACAAGCATTGCATGCATCACGCCAACACACCTACTACTGTCATTCAAGTGGGGTGAACAGTAAATAGTTTGCCAATGGGAGACTCACGAACAGGGCTACTGATCACCACACCAAGATGGTCAAGCAGATCCTGCTACCTGGCCACCAAATCTGCCTAGTGGTGCTTCAGCTGGTGCTCATTGCGACTGCTGCGGCACACCCTCTTCAGGTGGTGGAGCACCTTGCCACACTGCAGCCGCCTCACCTCCGTCTGGTAATTCTGGATCACACGGCCCCCCATCTCTAACATTAATGGGAGGTAGTGGTGTTGTGTAGCCATTTTAGCTATAGTTTTGTACACGTTATTTTAGCAAAATAGGCCTGCCGCTGTGCACTTTAACCTAGATATGTTTCATTCTAGCTTCGTTATATTATTTTAACAATAGCCACATTTGCGGTCTTGTTTTATTTTCTCTATCTAGCTGTTCTTCGCCTAGGTCAGCACTACGTTCTTAAACAAGACATTTCTTTCACTCTGTGCTTTTCTCAAGGCTGCAGTAAGATAGGTTGCAGGCAAAAGTGGTACATTTTGTCTCCAATATTCACAGACACATACACACCATTACGTGGGGATCCTTTCTTGGAACATCAGCTGTTTTATTATAAAAAGACTACTTTGACCCATGTACATTAGAGAGAGACTCCAGCCAGATGAGCACGACTGTATGCTGATTCCTGAGTGCTTCGCTGCAGCTGCTTATGTAGACTACAGGCCTCTTGCTCAGGTTTGAGGGCTGATGTCTACCCAGGGGAACCGGAAGGGCAGAATCAAAGCTTAACATGCTGCACTCCAACATAGCCTAGGTAGAAGCTATTCTTAAAGATCTTAGTGACAATATGGTAGCGTTCTTTTTATGTTTCACTCTCCTTGTCACAATTGTAATCCTGTCATGCATCATCATCCTAGTTATTTCAATACATGCTTTATTATCTAAGATGCAGCTACATCAATAAAACCATATTGAACTATACTCTGCCTCTGATTGTCCTTGCATATGTGAGACTAATGTAACTGAGAGAAACGGATGAGATCTCAGTGATCACGATTTCCCTGAGGAGTCATTTCTGTCATGCGCTCGGTTGCCCAATCGTCCCTGCTCTGGGTAGAGATGAGGCACTGCTAGTTAGCCGGAAGAAAACACGGATTAGGCCAACAGGTGTCACCTGGTGTGGATTCAGATTCAAATCAAGTGAATCTGCCACCCGAATCCAGTAGTCTCATTAGGATAATGAGAACGTACACGACATTGGGCTACCAGCCACACAAGGCCTCCCAGCTCCTCCTCCCTCATCCTTGTCAGCCTCCGCCTACCAGACACATCTCTCAGGTACAGGTTGACAAAAATGATGATTATTAACAAAAATAAAAGAAAGAAACTTAAGGTCCAAAAATAACAATCTCAACTATCCCAACTTAAAAACTATCCCGGATAGACACCCCACAGTACACGTACAATGATAGATACAAAAAACACACAAATTTATTAACACTGGGACAAAGTACAAAAACACAAAAGGAGGTACAGCACAAGATACAATACAGAGCAAGAACACACCACCAACTCCAGGACACAACCACACAGTCAAAGCAGGCCACTGTACTATGACTGTAAACAGGATTTCCTATTACATCACTTCATGTCCCCGTGTGTCACATTTTCTGTTATGCGAGTATTTATCTGATGCATTTGATATTTGCATGAATATTCCAGACACATGACCTACGTGTGCCTTTTTTTTTTGACGCTTTACCTTTATGTGTCGATTTAACAGTAAATCAGCATTGAGATGAGTGTGAAGGTGGAATTCAAGCTAATGGCTCATGGGTCATATACTTTGCGTTTTCTGATGTTTTGGACGCATTTGCATCATTTTCATTTACTCTATTCCTGATTGCGTGATTTTGTCCACTGTCTATGGATGCACCCTGTATCTACATACAAATGGAATGGGCTGGGCTGCAGTGTGACATTTTGTGTACGGCTACATGTGGTAGTCCATACAACAATGTGATTTGGGTGTGATTGGTCTGTTACACCAATGTGTGTATTACAGATTCAACAGCATGCAAATGTATTCAAGTCATGCATATGTATGCATGTGTGACAACAGTGTATCCACATATGTATGGCAGTCAGTACTATGCAACAGTCATGGTATGTGAATGTGAATTGTGTTTACTCATGTGATGTGTGTAGTTGTCTTACAGAGCATAACATTTTAGACGACATATACAGCTTGGGCATTGTTGATGATGGCTGATGAATGCTATCTAGGAAATGTTACCCGACAACTGTCTTTATATGAAGGATCTTAAGTATATGCTGACTTGTGTGTGGACTACACATATGTCTGACATGTGTCCATATTTGGTATGTACTATGATTGAAACACTCCACCCATATCATTTTTTTAACACAATAGTCAGATTAAAGTCATTACATTTAGCAGTGTTTTTTTGTGTGGTGGGCCTGCAGCCCTAGCTGCATATGTTCTATCCATTCTGCTGTGCATTCCACAGATGTGTCCATCCAAAGTGTGAGGTCATATGTACCCTGTGTCAGGATTGGGCACTATGGCAGTGGCAGGACTGATTTCCATGGATGTACTGCGCAGGCTCAAATTCTTCCATTGCTTGTCAGACCTGGGCTAATCATGATGACCATTGTCACCAATGATGTCCCCCCCCTTGTCATAAATGCTCCATGCAGCTATTGCAACTCTCACACTGATTTGTGTCAGTGGTCTGTTGAAACATTACAGTCTCACCATATTTTGACATCTAATGCTTCATGTGTGGGCCCCTTGTTTACCTCCTATTTGGACATGTTGTAGTTGTGATGAGCTATTGTTGTACAAGTTGTCAATGTGGATGTAAATAATAAGTTGTAGTCCATAGATTGTGTCCTTCAGATGTCATATTCAAGTGAGGAGGCTATTTGTGATATGTGTGAATGTAGCAGTTCAATTTTACACATCACGTGATGTTGCTACTGTACTCATCAGATTAGTGTTTGTAACATGCTCCCTGAGGTTAGACACACAATCCTGAGGTATATAATATGTTGTGTAGATTGAAGATACCAAAGCCGGATTCTGTGAATAAGTAAGGTGTTTATTGACAAAATGTACAAGGTGAGTTAAGTGATTTTTAAGTGAAGAAGTTATCAATTATGTGCAGTCTGCATCGTATCCCAGCAGCTGTAATGTGCTGTTTCCCCTCATTTTCTTCTCCACCACCCTCCTCCTCCACCTCAGGCAGGTCATCAACCTGCTCATATAAAGGGGCTTTCATCTACACACATATGTTGTGCAGGATAGCACGTGTCATAATAATCTTGCAGACGATGTGGGTGGCATATAGGAGGCTGCCTCCTGTGATGTCCAGGCACATGAATCTGGACTTCAGGATGCCAAATGTCCTCTCCACAATAGTCCATGTCATCTGATGTCCCTCATTATATGCATGCTCTGCTGCTGTGCCGGGGTTGGGAAATGGGGTCATTATCCATGGCTGTGTGCCATAACCCTGATCTGCTGCAAAAGATTAAAGGAGTATGTTGTTGTTAGGGCTTGCAACAGGTATGCCATGTAGCATGGCAGTTTATATTTTGAGCTGGTTGTGACATATGTATTTGTGGTATGGTGTGAGTTCCTATCCTTGTGTAATGTCTCCTCAGCACTGGGTTGTTGGACATGATATCTTGTGTTTGGCTCAAGGACCTGGGACATATGATTTGGATTCCAAACTGATGGTCATAATCTATGTATCATGTGTTGTGTAGTGCACCTGTGTCTCAGTGTGCTATCACTAGAGGGGACATGACACATCCTCACAACACAATGGGGTCAGATGTGGTGGCAACATGGTAGCACTACAGAGCCTGGACACCTCATCCATTTTGACATGTGTCATTGCAGATTATGTGCAGTGCTTAGGGCCTTTGAAATTAATAAGTGAGAATGCACACCACATCTCCAAAATTCACTGCACTGTCCTGCAATATTTTGACCATTCAAGAATGCCCCATGTGTGACATGTTACTTGGTAACCCTTTGTTGTCCCCTGCGCCAGTTGCTCATATGTAGCCGTGCACCGCCACTACCTACCTTGCACCAGGGTACTTGGCTAGCTGCCTTGTGGAGGTGGAGGTGGATGTATCTGTGCAGGAAGGGACACTGCCCTATAATATGCTGTTTTGATGGCCAATTGGGTCTTTCTGTGTGTGCAGCAGTATGCAGCATGCGTTGGTGGCACAATCTTCTGAGCTGAAAGCACAGTCTACTTCCTAATTGCAACCTGTATACAGCACCCCTGGGGTGGTGTTTGTTGTTGGCACTTCCTAAGGTTTTAGGTGACAGCTACATCTGAGTCACCATCATCATGCTATGTATCTTGTGGTGACAGACCTGCAGCGACATACATTGCACACCCCTTCCACACTACATGCAGCATGAGAGGGTGGCCCATTTACATTGTGGCTTCAAGTCATTATGAAATGATCATCTGCCAAGTTGTACATACAGTGCAAGCCATAACAATGGTATTGTGGGCTTTTACATAGGTCCCTTGGTGATCCAGAGTGGCAGCTAATGCTTGTGGCAGCCATGAGGTGTCCCAGGGTGTGTATCCCGTTGTTACAGGATGATCAACATCACTACCAGTATCTCTCCTATCTTCGAAAACATGAATCAACATTTATGCTGTTGACACATGCACAGTGCAGGTTATGGGATGGAGCTCAGCTACTTAGAAAATGTGTTCCTTGGCACAGTTCATGTGAGGTCAATGATGCTCTGTTTTCTCCTACTGGTTCCCACTACGGCATCCATTATCTGCACTGTCTGACAGTGACTCTGCCCCATGATGGGCCATTTATTGGATCTGGTACAGACATGATGGTGTTGTGAGTCAGTGAGTGTTGCATATGAGGTGGCACTACAGTTGGTGTGGTACCACTTATCACACATATTGCACATGGTATGTGATGGGCATTGATCTTGTATTCCTATGTGTGTGAGCCAATGCGTCAGGCAGATGTCTCTGCACACTACAGGTAAGTCAGGTATGTGTAGATGCGATGTAGTTGGCATAGGCGCAAGTTGTCTGGTATTTGATGTTTGTTCTGGCAGTGATTTGCACGGCATGACTTGAGAGATCTGTGCCTATATGGAACTTACATGACATGGGCATGATGTATGCCATTGACATGTCTGTGCTATTCTTTGTTTGGTGTACTGTGTGTGAAGTGTACGTAGTAGGCAACCTGTGGTCACTTGTAGTGGTCTGTGTAGTTCTTCTGTTAGAAAAGGGTACATGTCTGTACCTGTCCTTCCCATGGTGTGCCTGTCAAGTTGTTGGTGTGTTACGTACATGTGGGTGTATGTGCTTGTGGTGTGCACTGATTGTGCTGTACTGCAGCATGGTGCATATGTGTTGTTAACTGCACATCTGTGTTACCCTGGCCATGTATTAATTAAGTGGTGTGTGTCGTGTGTCCGACAGGGTTGGTGTGTTGTGTGCATATTGCTAGATTTGTTGACTTACCCACAAGAAGGCCATTTCCAAATTGTCCATCCTGGAATTGTTCATTGATCCTGCTGTGCCAGAATATGTAGGCATCATGGACACTCCCGGGATACTTGGCCAAAATGTTTCTGAATAGTCTCCTGTGGTCCACTATGGCCTGCGCATTAACAGAATGCTTGTGATTGCAATTCCAGTATAAGTGCTCTGTTGCTGCAGGTGGTACGATATTCACAGAAACATACACACCATTACGTGGGGATCCTTTCTTGGAACATCAGCTGTTTTATTATAAAAAGACTACTTTGACCCATGTACATTAGAGAGAGACTCCAGCCAGATGCATGTGCTTCCTGCATGTGCTCGATGCAATTGACTGCACCCATTTCCGGCTCTGTTGCTGCAGGTGGTAGGAGCCGGAAATGGGTGCAGTCAATTGCATCGAGCACATGCAGGAAGCCATGGATTTGATAGAGCGTAGCGGTAAGGACATACAAAATGGCTCGAGAGGTTAGGTTTGCGAGAGATGTATATTTTATTGATAATTCACAAGTCCTCTCTATCAGTCTTTTTAGTTTCTTCCTTCTCAATGTAACATTCTCTCCTCCTTCTTCTCTCTTTCAGGTCCTCTGGTGTCCCGCGGAAGCTCTCGTGGGGAACGCCGTCGTGAGGGAAGCCGGGAAAGGAAAGAAGGTAAGGTAAGTCGTGGCTCTGTTCTTAACTCCTTAAACCGTGTTAGTATAGTGAGAGGATGTGGGGAGAGTGGGGTAAGGTGGACTACAAAGGAAAAGGTGCTGGAGGGAGAGAAGAAGAAAACAAAAAAAAAAAAGGTTTTCCTTTCCACTCAATATTAAATCACTTTAGTGAAAGAAAAAAAAAATTCAGGAGGACCTGTCATCTATATCTCACCCGTGTTATTAAGGTAACTTGAAAAAAAATGATACTCTCCGTACCTCATTCCTTAGTCCTCCAAGTGAGCTCCAAACAAGGGCCAATGGTGCCAGTAAGGGAAGAGAAAGGGGGAAAGAAAAAAAAGAAAAACAAACAAGAATTCTGTCTACCAGCCTCTGTCTGCTGCTCCCCTTCTTTATCCCTTCCCTTCCTCTCCCCTTCTTCCCTCGCCCTTCCCTCCCTCTTTCCCCTTCCTCTTTACCCAGCAAAGCGTTTATCCTGTTATGGAAACAGGACCATACCTGCTGGAGCCACGCCCCTCCAGGGACATGGCGGTGTTTCAGCGTTTCTGGGTTCCTTTTTCCTTCTTCGGGCCTGTCTTCAGGAGTCAGCTGCCCCAGGTAGCACCGCTCCGCGTGGGGTTCTTCTCCTTGTCACTCTCTAGTTTCTCTGGTCTCCAACTCTGTCTTTTCTTCTCCTCTTGCGTCGGTCTCTCTCTTCGAATCCCCTGCGTCATCTTCTTCTTCCTCGCACACCTCTTCTGCCCTCCATGGACACGCTGTTGTCATTTCTGTGTCAGGAATCCGGAAACCCGGATTCCCGAGGGGCGTGTCTTCTGGTTCTGACCCCGCGGTGCCCCCGGGGTCCCGGACCGCCGTCTTGGGTTGCCGGGTGTTCCAGTGCCTGGCTACATCTCCCTTCCCTAGAAAGGGACTGTTGGAGTTCTGTGCCAAAAGGGTAACAGGATAAGTAGTCTGCCGCATATTGCTTCCCACCCGGGATATGACGGACCTAAAATGAAAAGGGTTGGAGCTCCATGAACCACCGCAGGATACGGGAATTTGTATTTTTGTTTGTAGACAACCAGGTGAGGGGAGCAGGGTCGGTATATTAAAGAAAAGGATGACCCAAAAGGTAATACTGTAAATTCTCAATGGCCCATTTGATGGCTAAGCACTCTCTTTAAATAATCGGATAACGTTGTTCACAAGGCAGAAGTTTCCTACTAATGAACACTATAGGGTGGTTGTGACCTGCTTCATCTGTTTGGAAAGGGACAGCACCTATCCCTACATCTGAGGCATCAGTTTGGAGGTGAAATGTTTTTGAAAAGTCAGGGCACCTTAAGACGGGTTCGGTGGTGAGGCTGTTCTTTAGGGTGTGAAAACTAGACAGTTGATTAGGGCTTACTGTAGGCTCGGTATTCTGGATGGTTGTCCTTTCCGTAATAGGTCGGTATGGGGGGCCGCCAAAGTGGAATAGTTTGGGATGGATCTCCTATAATAACCTACCAGGCCTAGGAAGGACCGAAGCTCCCTCTTGGTGGTTGGGACCAATACTTGGTGTATGGCCTCTACTTTACTCTTTTGCGGTCAGAGTTGTCCTTTTCTTATAAAATACCCAAGATACACGATGTTATTGTAGGCCAGATGGCACTTGGCGGGGTTGGCAATATGGCCAGCAGAAAATAATACGTGGAATATTTGATCTAGATGGTTAAGATGGTCTTCCCAAGTTTTGCTATAAACAACTATATCATCTAAATAGGCTCCTGCGTACTTATAGTGAGGTCTCAAGAGTTGGTCCATTAACCTTTGGAAGGTAGCGGGAACGCCATTCAATCCAAAGGAAAGCACAGTGAAATGGTAGAGTCCTGAGGGTGTTGAGAAAGCAGTAATTCTCGATCTGACGGGGCCAACGGTATTTGCCAATACCCCTTGGTCAGATCAAGTGCTGACAGATATTGGGCTTTACCTAGCCTTTCCAGCAGTTTGTCTACCCGAGGGATAGGATAGGTATCAAATTGAGATATTGCATTTAGTCTTCGAAAATCAATACAGAAGCGAATTGAACCGTCGGGTTTGGGGACTAGTACAATGGGAGAACACCAGGGGCTGATGGATGGTTCAATAACCCCCATTTGGAGCATTTTCTTTACTTCTTGCTCTACCAGATGTTTTTGGGCTTCTGGGATACGATAGGGGCTGAGGCGAACTATTTGGCCCTCTGGGGTTTTGATCTGGTGCTGTGTTAGTGAGGTCCTCCCTGGATTTGAGGAAAAATACCTTGCATGCTGTATTAGAAGAATGTCGAGTTGTTGTTGTTGTTTGTCTTGTAAGTTGGAACTGACTTGAGGTCGTTCCAGCTTCGACTCTGGAATAGTGGGACATAGTTCTATGTCCAGGGTTTTATTAGGGGTTACCATAAACCCTTTTGCTATTGGAGGAAGGGGGGCATAGCTCAACCAGGTAAGTGACAGGAGTTATTGCCTTCACTATTTTGTAGGGGCCTTGCCACTTCACTAGTAATTTAATATCTGAGCTCGGGAGTAAAATAAGAGCTTTATCGTTTGGTTGTAGTTGTCGCATTTTAGTACCTTGGTCATAGTATCGTTTTTGTTTTCCTTGGGCCCTTTCCATATGTAAACGGACGTCTTCCCAAACAGTCTGTAACTGAGTTTTGAGTTTTTGAGTGTACTCTAATATGGGTCTCCCCCCCTCTTCTTCTTCCCATAATTCGGCAGCGGGGTTGACGGCCAAAAACCAACTCAAACGGACTATGGCCCGTGGAGGCTTGTACATGGGATCTTATTGCATAGAGAACTAACGGTAATTTCTTATCCCAGTCTTGTCCCGACTCTGAGAAGGGACGGTACGGTTGTATCTCTCAATGAGGCCGTCTGTTTGTGGATGGTACACTGAGGTTTTGATTTGTTTGATCCCCAAGAGTTGGCAGATATGTGTCATTAAGTTTGACATGAACAGAGTCCCTTGATCAGTTAGAATTTCATTTGGAAAACCCACCCGTAAGGTAAGGTAAGTAAAAATAAAATGATACTCTCCGTACTTCATTGCTTAGTCCTCCAAGTGAGCTCAAAACAAGGGCCAATGGTGCCAATAAGGGAAGAAAAGGGGGGAAGGAAAAAAAGAAAAATAAAACAAGGATTCTTTCTACCAGCCTCTGTCTGCTGCTCTCCTTCTTTATCCCTTCCCTTCCTCTCTCCTTCCTCCCTCGCCCCCTTCCCTCCCTCTCTCCCCTTCCTCTTTCCCCAGCAAAGCGTTTATCCTGTTATGGAAACAGGACCATACCTGCTGGAGCCACGCCCCTCCAAGGACGTGGCGGTGTCTTGGCATTTCTGGGTTCCTTTTTCCCTTCTTCGGGCCTGTCTTCAGGAGTCAGCTGCCCCAGATACCTCCGCTCTGCATGGGGTTCTTCTCCTTGTCACTCTCCAGTTTCTCAGGTCTCCGACTCCGTTTTTTCTTCTCCTCTTGCGTTGGTCTCTCTCTTCGGATCTCCTGCGTCGTCTTCTTCTTCCTGGTTCCTCGTGTCCTCTTCTGCCCTCCATGGATGCGCTGTTGTCATTTCTGTGTCGGGAATCCGGATATCTGGATTCCCGAGGGGCGTGTCTTCCGGTTCTGACCCCGCGGTGCCCCCGGGGTACCAGTTGGCCAGGAGGTGTTCCAGCACCCGGCTACACCCTGTTTGTTCTCCTCCTGCTTTTGCTGGGTGTTGGGCAAGCTGATGTGGCGGGGTGTCAGGGAGATGATAGCATCTAACACCTTTGGCAGGAATGCAGAGAATGACGGCTGTGAGAGACCAGCAACCAGGGCACCCATTTTTTGGAAGGAACCACTTACCAGCATGTGCAAGACAGCTAGCAGCTTTCTCACAGGTGGTATGTTGTGTGGGGTCTGCAGGCTGGCTGACATTTGCGGTTCAATGTGGTGCAGCAGGTGTAGTGTGGCTTGCTGGTTCAGTTTCGTCTTGCAAGCTGGATCATTATCACCTCCCTCTTCTCCTGTGGGTTGGTAATGTTGCTTCTGTGTGTTCTCCTTAATTAGTGGTGTGTTTGCCTCATTTTAACACCTGCCCTGACCCAGGTGTTACATTTTGGCACAAATCGGTGTTAACGTAATTTTTTGGGTCTGCCTCCCACCCGTGCTTCTTTTTTTCCGGGGTGGATAAATATGACACTAAGGGGTTTGAGTTATTTTTTGGACGGAAACTCCTACCATGCATCTCATTGATGCAAGGAGGTTTCATGCATCTGAAAAATGTGTTAAAACCAATATTTTTTAATGCTGGACAGGTCTAGCGTCAAAATATAAATATGGTGTTGAGTTTGCGCTGAATTAGCGTAAAAAAAATGATGCTAATTCAGCGCAACCAGAGTATAAATATGCCCCTAAGGGACATATTTACAAGCCCCAAGCACCACTGGAGTGTCACTTTTTATGACGCTCCAGTGGCGCTGTGCCCTGAACCATGTTTACAAGGTGGCTTAACGCTGCTTTGTAAATATGGGCCCCCAACGTAGTTTTCTGCAGTTGAGGGTCATGCAATGGGTGTTGCTGTGGGCATACCCACACAACACCAGTTGCTTTTTGACCCTGCCCCAGATTTACAAGGAATCGTAAATTTGAGGTAGCACCAAAAACTAATGCCATCCCAGGGGTGGTGTTAGTATGGCACAATGAGTAGAAATAGTTTTATTTCTCCTCATTTTTTCATAATTCTATGTGTGCTGCATTCTGCTGCACACTTAGAAGGGACACACCTTCCTGCACATGAACAATCATCCCCTACATCGCAGGCACCCTGGCATTATGGTGCAAGGTTGTCTGCATTGGCGCTAGGCAGCTATATTTAGTGCCAGCACTCGGGGAAACACAGGGATGCGCCATATGTTTGTAAATATGGTGCATCCCGGTGTTTTTGAAGTGATGTAGCGTGGCGCTAACAATTTTGGCACAACAAAAGCGCTGTGCAACTTTCTTGTAAATATGCTCCTAAGTTCAAAGGTAAATGTTCAGACTAGGTTGAACCTGGTTTCTTTAGCTGACCCACGCTCCTTTGTGGTGAGTCTTAAACTGGGCTTGGTCACGGTCTACCATGACCAGTTGACCAGAGTTGTTGCCTAACGCTTTTTGGCGCTATTGTTGACATTTTCAAAATACATATCACTGATTCCCCTTATTGGATTTCCATTGTCTTGGTGCCATTTTCCTAAATTGATTTGGGATTTTTCTTGTGTTGTGTTTTGGAACTGCATAAATATTTTACACATTATCTCAAAATTAAGCCTATCTGCTTGGTGCCATAGCTACCAGGGACTTCAGCTTAGGTTTATTTAGTGACTTTAGTGGTTCACCCTGACAAGGATTGTGAATATTACTTGAGGTGGGTAGTTCCCCCCTCAACTAATAGTCCAATTTCTTACAATATGGTTATCTTAAATGGAGCCAGTACATGCCTTCAACACATCTTCTTGTGAACTATAGCAAATATAATAGCCTTTGAATAAACTACCAGAAATCAAACATGTTAGTCTTTGGAAACGTGAAATCTCAAGAAAAACACACTTGAACTTAAATGGAAAGCTCAATAAGATGGTCAATCTTTATAAATTCATTGGGATGTGATTTCAAGGCACTGTGAGTCTAGCCCACCATCAAGCAAAATTAAAATTGAAGTCCAAAGCATAGATTTTTATCTGTCCAACAATATATCTGGCTCACTGATTAAGTCATTGCTAGACGTAATTAAAATGAAATGCATGCCTGCTTCAAACTATGGCTAAGAAATTTTTCAATCATCTCAAATATTTTGGCTGAATGTAATCCAGATTAGTTTACTGAGGCGCAGCTTTGCTTTGCCAGTTTCTACATCACAGGTGTGAATACGCCTGGAATTCTCCTTGATCGCTCAGTAACTCATTCAAGATTTGCGCATCATTACCTTCTAATGCAGATGTGAAACAGCAAACCAAGGTTCCTTAAAAAAGCTACTGTGGTCCCTCCTAGAGAGTTAGGGGAATATTTATGAAAAATGACACAAAACTGCACAAACGGCATTCCTGCGCAAATGCCATTCCTTAGAGTCATCTTAGCGCCATATTTATTAAATGGGGCAAGAAAGTGCTAAGGTACGGCTAGCGTCTAAAGAAGATGCTAGCCGGTCAGGGATGGTATTAGGAAAAATGGCGCTAGTGGGTCTGAAAGGACGCTAGGCTGGTTAGCGGCAAAAAATATGCCGCTAACCAGCCTAGCGTCATTTTAGGACGCCCAAGCAGACAAAAAATTACTCCTGTCTAAGTGTAGACAGGAGTCCTTATCACCACCCCAATGCCTACCACAGGGTACTAGTGTCCCCTTGGCAAGCCCAACATACCCTGTCCCAGGCACTTACAAAAGAAAATTAGTCTTACCTCAACTTACCTGGGATGGGGTCCACCTCCTGTAGGGACCCTGTGGTGTGGGTTTTGGTTTTCCTGAGGCTTGGGGTGTGCATCTCAGTGCCCATTCTATGGTATTCCACCATGGAAATGGGCCTACCTGTACCCTAAGGCCTGGTCTGACGCAGGCATTAAATAATGGTGCTAAGCGAGCTTAGCAACATCATTATACTACCTGGAGATAACATAATCCTCTCTTTCATTTTTATTTCTTCTAACATTAGCAAACACACTGATAAAATGTGATATCTCTCTCTTGCTTAGGATCAAATAATGCGAATTGATTGACTCACTACTTATTCATTATAGATATCATACTATGCTTAGATTGCACTATGAGCGTTTCTAAATAATTGATGTTGTAAAGGTTTTAAATGTTTTAAATAACTGTACAATAAATTTATATTATTGTTATTCTTCCACAAATGAAGCACTGCCTGAGGCCGCATTTAGAGGACCACTGGCATGGAATCAGGATCAAAGGCGTAAACAAATCCATGAAGGCCACCTGGTGATGGACAAAGATGATCTCCTGCCTCGCTTCTATGCTGAGAAGGATTCTTGGGAAGAACTGGCCAGAACTCCATGATTAGATGCAGAAGCAGAAGCAGCCGGAGAGAAACTTTGCATGACATTGCTGAGAATACAAGAGTGCTCACCATGTTCTGTGATCGCATATGTTGTGTTTTAACCCGTTCATTTTTTAATTTGCAAAGTTCATGTATGGCACGCAGTCAGTAGATGTCATGCAAGGGTTTGTGGTACAATAGCTGTCATTTGATATTAGGAAAGGATCCACAATCTCATACATGGATTTTCGTGCACATTATGTAACAACATGTGTTTGCAACTAACGGATAGCAGCAATA
This sequence comes from Pleurodeles waltl, assembly GCF_031143425.1. Lineage (NCBI taxonomy): Eukaryota > Metazoa > Chordata > Amphibia > Caudata > Salamandridae > Pleurodeles > Pleurodeles waltl. Next base: position 1,144,177,318 of record NC_090444.1, on the reverse strand, counting down.
ACCACAGAATAAACAACAACATCCACAGAATAAAATGGATAGGGAGGCATACAACACTAGAATAAAAGAAAACCATAGAAAAGACCATCAATGCTCATTTCTGGACAGATTTTTGAAATACACTGAAATATCTCCTAGTTAGGTGTAACAAGCAGCATTAAAGGAGTGTGGTACGCTTGTCTGCGCACATGCCTTGTTACTCTTCAGGCAATAATATATGTATACAACACCTTGTTAGACCTGGCATCCTTGGCATAGTCTCCCCTAACTTTTTGCCTCTACTTCCCAGGTTGTTGCTATGTGTTGGACTCTGCTTTTACTGTTTTGTTACTCTGGGCACTTAACCACTGCTGACCGGTGCTAAGGTGCAAGTGATCCCTATGTGAAATTGTATGTGTAGTTGACTTTTCCATAATTGGCATGTTTGATTTACTAATAAGTCCCTATTAAAGTGCACTAGAGGTACCTAGGGCCTGTAAATCAAATTCTATTGGTGGGCCTGCACCACTGATTGTGCTACCCAGATGACTAGCCCTGTCAACATGGCTCAGACCTGCCACTGCAATGTCCGTGTGTGCAAATTGAAACTGCCAAATTCGACTTGGCAAGTGTACCCACTTGCCAGGCCCAAACCTTCCCTTTTTGTACATGTAAGGCACCCCTAAGGTAGGCCCTAGGTAACCCCATAGCTAGGGTGCAGTGTATGTTAAAGGTGGGACATGTACTGATGTGTCCTAACAGTGAAATACTGCCAAATTCGTTTTTCACTGTTGCAAGGCCTATCCCTCTCATAGGTTAACATGGGTGATGCCTTTAGATATTGTTAAAGTGCAGTTTCCATTCGAGAGCAGATAGAGATGTGGAGATTGGGGTCCCTGAACTCACAATTTAAAAATACATCTTTTAGTAAAGTTGCTTTTTTGATTGTTAGTTTGCAAATGCTACTTTTAGAAAGTGTGACTCTGCCTGTTTGTGGATTTCCTGTCTGGGTCAGACTGACAGTTGGGCTGTTTGTGAATCTCCTCTAGACAGTGAGACAAAGGGAGCAGTGGGGTAGCCTGCATATTCTGATCTGCCATCCGGGCTAAAGTGGAGGGAGGAGTGGTCACTTACACCTGAATGGGCTGTGCCTGCCATCACACAATGCAGCCTCCAAACCCCTGGTGTATGTCTGGGGCCTGGCCTGGGCAAGGCAAGATCCTGTAAACAACAGAGACTTTTCTTTGAAGTCGGGCAACTTCAAAGGCAGAAAGGGGGTATAAGTAGTGGACCCAAAGCCCCAGACTTTAGATTTCTTTAAGATTTAGATTGGCTTCTGAAACCAAGAGGAACCTCTGCCAAGGAGAAGAGCTGAAAAGCTGAGGAGAAGTGCTGCCTGTGTCTATGCTTTTTTGGGCTATCCTGCAGTTGCTACTTCTGCCTGTGAAAGGGGACAAAGACTGGACTTTGTGGTATATTCCTGCTTGAGAAGAATCTCCAAGGGCTTGGACTGAGCTTGCCTCCTGTTCTGAAGTCTCAGGGCCATCAAAGACATCCTCTGCCAGCACCTGGACTCTGTGCTGAGACTCCTGCCCTGCCAAGTGGTGCCTAATCCGGTCTCTGGGCCCAGAAAGGAGAAGCTAGTGGAAAAACGAAGAAAAAAACAAGAAAACTGACTATGGGCGACTCTGGACTGACGCTGCTGCCAAATCCCGTGACGCCGCCTGCAACTGAAGCCGTGGTCCTCGCTGGAGTGCGACGACCTCGCATGCCCGTCGCCACTTAACATCAAATTGCAGCATTGGTGCTTCTAGGCACTATTTTTGTGTTGTTAGATATTTGTAGCTGTGTATTGTAGATTTTTATTGTATTCGGTCTTGTTCTACTTAGATAAATATTTACTTTTTTCTAAACCTGTGTGGTGTCCATTCTGTAGTGTTTCACTGTATTACTGTGTGTATTTGTACAAATACTTTACACATTGCTTCTGGGTTAAGCCTTTCTACTTGTGCCAAGCTACCAAGGGGGTGAGCGGGAGTTAACCGGGTGTGTTTCTACTTTGACCCGACTAGTGTGAGGGTTCTTGCTTGGACAGAAGGCAACCTGGCTGTCAACAAAAGACCCCATTTCTAACACACCTACTACATTGTTTTAACTCGTGGTGAGTATACATTCAGATATTTGTGTCTGGTTCTCCATAATTGACCACAGATGCTGAAGGAAAGTAGTTGCTGCGAGAACGTCATCCAATATAATCTGTGACCCCAGTGATAAACTCTGAAATGCACATGGAAAAGTGCTGTGCACTCATTCAGTGTGTTGAGATCCTTGCTACTGTTTCTTTTTCATCTCATTTTCACAGTCACTTGTGGGCTGATGCCTCTTTCTCACTGTTTACTACAGCACTGAATAGAAGGGTTGGACGGCAGTAGAAGACATTAGTTGTGGGCTGTAGGTAGGAGTGCAACAGAGTCAGAGGAGAGGGGTATAAGGTCTTCACTTAGAACAACACAGTTCACCCTCCAGAGGAATGCAAGTGATAAATAACACCATCTTGTTGTGTCAGATACACTAGAATAAGTGTTGAAGCTAGATGCCACAGCTTTTAAGGAGGACAGTGAGGATGGTGGTCTCCCGGCCAGGAAAAGCTAAGATGTTTGGGACTGTGTGCAACATTTTCCCACAAGCAGTGTATGCTCACCTAGAAACTGGCTGAGGTAAGATTTCCCCCAGATTCCCTGATTCCCCTGATGCCCCTGAATCCTCATGATTTCCTTCTGATCCAGAGAAACCCATGTTATTGCAAGAAGCATTTGTAGAGGCCTAGAGTCAGATGTTTGCCTGATAGCAGGAACTCCTGTAGATAACAGGGACACTTAACCAATTAATCAAGAACGTTTTAAGCCCTGCAGAAAGCCTGGGATTCTCATAACAGGGACATAACCTGCCTCCTCTGTTCCTAGATTTTCCCCATGTCATCTCCAAGAATCCTGTCCTTCCCACCTGTACTGATTGTCAGCAACATTAACTTCACCACCCTAATCAATCGATCGAGCAATCAAAAATATTTATTCGGTTGCTAAAACACCAATAAAAGTCATAAGCCATAAAAGTACCTTAAATCGATAAAACCACCCATCATAATTTTCAATTAAATATAAATGAATCTTCAATCAAAGCATATTAAATTCATACATATAACACTTTATGATAAAATAGTACATCTTTGCATAAGGAAGTTTGACACTGTAACTGATGGGCATATCAATCAAAACGCATGCTACTTCTCCAGCGTGCAGCTAGCTTCAAGTAAGACCCTACATGGTTACAACAATCAGCTTCCGGAAGCCGCTGATAGTATTGCACTGCTGAATGTCACGGTTCATTTTCAACAGAGTTAAAAGTTGTTTAGTGTAGCGCGCATAACATCTGTGAAAAAGTGCAACAAGGACTGGGGGAAATATCATCACATGGGCAGGGACATACTACCATTTCTTTTGGACTATCTAAATGGGAAAGATAATAAATAGATAACTGTGCCTGCCCTACATCGAAACAATAAGGATCTTTCTCAGTGCCCATGAGTGATGAGTAAATGTTGTTCCAGATCGCAAGAAGACTTTAAATACAAATAGGCCATAGCAGATGATTTCTTTCGTCCCGCAATGACCAGTACTAAATGTGTTTATTCTAAAAATGTATCTTTTGGTAACTTTCTATCAGCCCAGCGTATGGTTTAAGGGTCTTCAAAGATGAAAATTGCCCTAGCTCGCAAAAGGTTTTCTTGACATATGCGAGCCAGGGAATACTAAGGTCCATGTAACAAGAAAGACAATCTTTGATGACCAGCTGGTTCAAGCTCGCCTACAGATTCTGCCAAAATGAAATCCTTAAAATTAAAGGACTTAATTTAGGGCGATCCTCAATATAACTAAGTCCTAATTCCTCATGACTGATTTACCAACAGGTTGTGTGGGAGCAGACAGGAGCCTTCTGCAAAAGTAATTTTATTCCACCTGCTATACCCCAAAAACTGCTCCATGAGTTGTAATGGGTACACACTGCATTGTAAATTTGTTGCTACAGTATTAGTGAGCCTCTCCCAGGAGGCAGGGTATATTAAAAAGGCCTCTGACTACTAGGGAGAGCTTCATCTGACAATGCAAAATGTTGGGCTCCCATGAGCTAAAAGAATTGAACGTAAGCCCCAAATAAGAAAAGCTATTGATCCTTTCTAAGCCCTTAATACCAACTGTAAAAGTTGTAACACTAAGGTGTTTAGGACTACAGGCCAGAAATTAAGATTTAGAAAAATTGGTAAATAAATCTATATCGGCCAAAAAACGAGGAAAGGAAGTAACTAAAAAGCTGCAGGGCTTTCAGGGCAGCGCAGGATTACCAAATAGGCTAAGTAGGCACCGGCCTATGACCCCACTCCTTTTAAGGGCCTCGTGACAATGGATCAAAATAATGTTGATTTGATCTTAAAAGAAAATTACAATCAAGCTTTCTTAAATTGTTTCCAAAAGATAGAAAAAAAATAATCAACTCAACGAAATGAAAACTTTACATTAAAGACTCTATAGAAAAAATACTGTATTAGTGTAATATACCCATTAACAACGTAAAGTACATAAACCATAGACATCAGATTCACTTAACAGCTTGTCTCTTAAAAGTTAATCTGTCAGCTGTCAGTTTCGTGTAATGTTTAGTTTTGTGTAATAAAATCGGTTTATTAAAATTGTTGGTTGGTAAATTAAAAGCTATTGGGAGATAATTTGTGAGGGTGGCCCCAAAATTTCGACTAGCTAGGGTCCCCCACAGGGATTAATCCTGCACTGTTTCAGGGTGTGAGCCATCAGGACTGCATCATCCACATAGAGTAGGGTCGGTCCTGGGGCACCACCAATCCCTGGGACATCTTAGCTGATACTACAAAGAAATGGGGTCAACTATCACGTACAAATGACAGGGGGGCCAAGACACAGCCCTGTCTGACAACCTGGGAAATTGCAGATTCATTTGTGACTTCTCCATTGGCTCCAGATTTAATTCTGGTGCCAATATTCTTGTGTAGGGCTGATAAAAAGTGCCTCAGGTGAAAAACCTCTTGGTGTTGGGCTCATACATGAGTGACTCACTTTTAAATCACTATTCTCTGTAGGAATATGGTGTGTTGCAGAAACATCTGATTCATGGCATCTCCCACCGAGATAAACAGGCAGAGAGTCCTTGTGTGGAGCAGGACTGGCTCAAATATTTGTACAATGGCTGGAGACAAAGCTCTGAGTGAGGACAATCTTTGGATCCAAACTGCTAGACTGACTATACATGTGCCCCCTTCACAGGAGGGGAGTTTGTTCACTACAGTTAAGGGGCCTTTGAGATCCTCTAGCTGGAATTCTATTAGGCCCAGTCAATCTAAGATGAGCTGTAGCTAGGCTTGGAGGATTGTAGAAAGGTTTCTGCAACACTTCTGCATTGCATTAGCATGGAGTAAGAAAGAGAGGTTTCCCTGGCTGTGTCCTGAGGTATGGTGGGACATGAAGCCTTTTTTTGCCCTTGTCTAATGGTGTAGAAGGCGAAAAAGCTTCTGCTGTATTTGATGGAACATCAGAGCTAGACAGACTACCAATTATTTCTCCACTGGAAACAGACTGTTCTCCTTTAACCTCTTGGGCAGCTGAGGAATTGTTATATGATGCATTACAGGACTCCGACATCTCCTCAATTGATAGTCTATGCTCAGTTACAGCGATTTCATTTAAAATTACTCCAACCGTCCTTTCCAACATGGTGTCAATTGTCATTACTCTATGAGGCATGTTGTTACCCTATGAGGTGCTTACCCATTTCAAAGCAGTACTGGCTTTATAGAACAACTCCGGAGAGAGACTCTGGGGCTATAGTGCTCCTGTCTCAACCAGCAGCAAAGACTTGTGGGCCTGAAAGTACTTGGCTAGCAAGCTCTGTGCCCCGTGCCATTGGAGAAGACAACACATTATAAAGCTCTTTGACAACAGTGCTCCTCCTCCTGCCCCAACCACAGCAAAGACTTGTGGGTCTGGAAATTCTTGGTCATCAAGCTCCATGCCCCTCCCTAATCATACCCCTAATTACCCATGGCCTCATACTACGAAAATGGTCCGGAATTGTTTTCCCCAAGTCAACCTAGAACATCAGCATTTTTACATTTGAGTACTGACTTTTGTTTTTTGGGTCTGCTATTTAGAGTTTGACATTATAATTGTTTTGGAAATTTAGTTTTGTTTGCATCAGCAATATTTTACTCGGAGCTTGTGGATTATTTTTAAGTCATTAAGTTTCATTTAAAAAATAAATATCTGTATTTTCTTTACCTGCACCTCTTCCTGAAATGGTGTTTGTAACTCTTAATGCTATGATATTTTGCACAGACTCTTTTGAAATGGTTCACACATCGCAATTTTTCAGTCTGATTTTCTCACGAAACGGTTGTTTCCCCAAGTTTTTTTTGGTCATCCGGGTGAGTATGATGGTTCGGAAAGCATGTTGGTGTGCATATGTTTTGTGAATACATTACAACAAGTGCTAGATAGGTGTCATGGAGGCCAATCACTACACAACAAGTGTTACAAAAGTTTCCAGTCTCAAAATGTGTTATTGTGACATTCATTGGGGAGGTTAACTGAGTAATTCCACAGTTCAGTGATATGTATATTTTTGTTGAGATATCACAAGTCATACTACATAAATGGCATGGAGCCAAACCGCTACACAACATGTAAGTTACAATGATTCACATTCTCATAATAAGTTACTGTGATATTCACTGGGGAGGTTAACTGAGTAATTCTACTATTTAGTGATTTGTACATATTTAGGAAAGGGTTTATTCATGCATGCAGCCTAGGAATGTAAGAGAAGTGTGCCATGTGGTCATGGTGGTGGTGCCCATGTCCTCATTGGAGGCCATCACCACCAATGGCCATGCAGTACAGTTCCTGGTTCTCATTTTCAGCCCACAAATGCATCATAAGTTTAAGAATGTGAATTATTAATTGGGGGGGTGGAATTCCAGCAGAAATAATAAAGCCACTAACATGTTAGGTCGAGCAAAGTTTTCAGTAATTTAAACCCCAGCTCAACTCTTGAAAGCTATGGCACAAAGGTAATAGACGTAACATAAAGAAAATGTGTAAAGCATTTAGAAGTCCTAAAACAATAAAAAAGTTTAAAAAAACAACACAATAAAAATCTCACTCCAATTTAGACAAATAAAGTATAATTTTAGTAAACAAGCTGACCATAAAATGGCAAAAATTTTATAAGGGGATCCAAAGACAGTATTTTAGGAGAGTCAAGCTATACAGTGGCAAGAAAAAGTAAAGCGTTAATGATTATCTGTAGCTGCAGTTGACCAGGACCTAGGTCTGATTTTAAGCTGACCAGAAAGAATCCTGAGTTGGCTACAACAAGCAGATTCATCCCTGTTGGAGATTTTACGTTGGGACATACTCCACCGTATGAAAGTCAAAATCTGTCAGGTTGCAGGCTGTATCCAATGATGGGTTTAACATACCTAGAAACCTCATTGCCAAGGGCCCACTGAAGAGAATTTGCTGCTGCCGAGAAGCTCTGATCAGCAGAGCCCCGTTTCTTCAGTCTTATGATGTCATGCCTTAACCGATTGGCTTCAGTGGTTGGTTCTGGTCTTCTGGCAGATAGAATCAGGATTTCAGAGATCATAAAAGAAGTTTAGTTATTCACAGCCAAGGGTCACAAGATCTCAGGGACAGCACTTAGGGGTCAAGGTCATGTCAACAAAGACCACAAGCAGGGCCCTGTCCAGTTGCAACTTGTCAGGTGGGCACTTCAGGTAAAAGGCCTCTTGCAGCATATTTTTCCACTTTGGCAATAGAGGAGGCAAGCCACCTGACCCTTGGAGTCCACTAATTTTCTTGGGTACAAGGGAAAGCAGGTCTGGGTCTCTCCCACTGATCCAGAAAGTGCTCTGAGGAGGATGCCTTGGGGTGTCACATTTATGGTTGACAATATGTAGTATGTGGTGTGACTCCTCCCTAACCAATGGGATTAAAATTCCCAAGGACAACCATACCCACTTTTGCAATAGTTCTTATTTGCCCTCCTGCAAACAATCCCACAGTGCACCTTACTTCTAAAATCCAAATGAGGAAACCCTTCTTCCCTTGTGCAGAGCTTGTGTGTTCACTCAGAGGTGTAACCAGGGAAAGGAGCAGTCCCCTCCTCAGTGGCTACTTAAAACCAGTTCTGGAGTTAGCTCTCCTCCCAATGAGTTTGGTGGCAGCCTGACTAGGGGAATGAAGGCTGGTCCTCTCCAGGTCTCATTTTATGTTTGGTTGTGACAGCGCAAGCCTCTTTTAACCTAATGAAGTTCCACGGTCCACACTAACTGGACTTCGTGCAAGGGTAAGAAAAGCACCACTCCACACGGAGGCCATTGTCCCTGGCCTAGAAACAGTCTCCACATCTCATTAAGGCAGAGTAATGGTTTAGCAGTATCTGTGAACTATGTAAATCATCCCCCAGGAGCTTCAGGCAGATAAAATGTAACTTTCTAAAGGTTACAATTCCTAAATATTTATTAAAACTCCAACTTCACAATTGCATTGGGCTTTCTTTCAATAAATAAAAAAGTGAGTGGTTGAATTATTTTTCTAGCTGGTCCCAAACTAGAGATAGCCGAATTCATATTTTAATTTGAAGTCTGATCTACTCATAGGGCAGCCAGAGTCTTCTGCAGTGAAAATATGTTTTGGGGGTGTCATTGCACAGACATGGTCATATTAAATTTCTATTTGGCGCATTTTTAAATACCATGCATCCCACCTTATGGGCTATATAGCCTAAAAATGGGTGACATTTATATTTGAAAGAAATGTCTTTGTCATGTCAAAATGGTTATTGCAACACATAGCGCTGAAGGCTTAAACTACAGCAGTCAGGATACCATGGCAGTCCTGAAGCCACATTTTCCCAGTCACAAAAGTGGATGGTATAATTAGTGCTGCAGTCCACAGGTGATGTTTAACTTTCCATGCCATGGGTATAGTTTTCACACCATATACCATGGCCTTGTAGGAGAGTTAACTACACCTTTCATTGATTAGCCAAGTTATCCTTGTCTTAAGTGGAAGAGAACATACAATGGGTAAGGCACTACAGCGCTCCAGTAGAGTCTAATAAGCAGAATTCAATTAAGCGAAAGTAGCATTTTCTCATAATAGCTATGACAGGTGGTACCACAAGTGGCATGTGTTTTTTCTTCTCTTGCACTCTGCAAATATCTGATGTGAAAAATAAGTGCCGTCCCCAAAAATAAGTGCTGGTGGATGCCACCAGCAACCACTGGCTCAAATTAAGCACTGATCATGGACCCTCTTGGGGACAAATGGGAGCAAATGGGAGACTGATTTTGGTCTGGCCTTTTCACAAAACAGAATGGTCACGAGCCCTTACCCTTCCCCATCATGTATCTCACAATTTAAGCTTATTCAACTATAGTATTCTGCACAGGATCTAACTTTCGCTCACAATGATCATTAGATACTTTCCTCAGGCCAACACTACCTACCTCAGCTGTTCCTCAGACCAACCAGATTTGCACCAAATGCCCTGGGCTTGTCTCACACTGAGGCACTATTGCATAGAAGTAATCAAACTAATCTCCTCTATTGTAGTGAAACCCATACCACATGATTGGGTATAAGTGGCTCGGGTCTATAAACACTTCAAAAAATAAGGTGGCATCCTGTTTCTCTAACCTAACCCTTCATCTGGCAAAGCAAGCCATTACAAGCAAATGGAAGGTGATAACTGCTCCTACTTTGCTGAGCTGGTTTAATGTCCTTTCAAATGGGCTGAAGCTGAAAACAAGGTCCTCCAGAAGGTGTAACCAGAGGCCTTAGGTGCTGGCCCCTTAGTCAGAGACTGGTTTGCAATTCTGAAGGAAGTGAAGACCACGTTTCAAAAAGTTGACTTAGAGCAGAGCCCCCCCCCTTCTTCATTTGTCACTCTCCTTATGTGGGATTCCACTTACATATCATTTCATCGCACTAGTGAGATTTTATTTAGTTGCACGTCTTCCAGGTGACCCACTAATTACATGCTGCTAATAATAAAGAGGATGTTCTGCTTACCCTAATATCTCACTTAATCCAGTGCAACCCTAATCAGTCCCTTCTCTGCTTCAGCCCTTTGCACATTTATGCATCCTTGATACAAGCAAAGGCCATGTTTATGGTTTATATAAGTTTGTACATGCTTAATTGATGTGTTCAGTCTTAAGTAAGTTGGACATTTATCACTTTATATACCTACTAAGTTTGTAAGATGCAACAAAAGGCAAAAAAGACCCAATAGAGTTTGTTGATAAAATACAAAAATTAGAACAAGAAAGAGAGCTCTGACCTGGACTAGTGGCACTATGGAGACGAAGACCAGGTAGTCCAGGGTCAGGTGTAAGAGGGCCAGGAGTTAAAGGAGCTTTGAGATCAAGTGCACCAAGTCCATCAGGACCAAAACCATGAAGATCAAAAGGAGCAGGAGTGCAAGGACGAGGGTCCTAGGGCCAAAGGAACCAAGACCAGGAGTACCACATGCAGAGGAAGGAGAACAAGGAAGGCCAGGTGCACACGGGCTGGATAGGCCAGGTCCAGGGGGACAAGGACAAAAAGGACCAGAGCAAGAAGGGTTGGGAATGCTTTGACCAGGCAAACTAGAGCAGACAGTAGAAGAAGGTCCAGGAACACCAGGCCCAGGGGAGGATGATGAGATAAGAAAATCCAAGAGGAGGAGGAGGAGCAGAAGGAGGATGAGGAGGAAGAGCAGAAGGACCAATAGGAGGAGGTCAAAGTGGTTCTAAACAACATGAATAAGGGTATACCATTATGACAGAGGTCACACCGCTTATAAGCAATTCGTAAGTACTCTTCTTAACCTCTTCTGTGCCTTGGACGAGATCATCTCGTCCAAGGCTACAGTTCCCCTGTGCCTTGGACGAGATCATCTCGTCCATGGCACAGGGGAAATTGGGGGCGCGCTAGCGCGCCCCCCGTTCACCCCCTCTCCCCCCAAGTCGGGATGGAAGGGGAAGAACTTCCCCTTCCACCCCCGACTCCCCCCAGCCCCCCCTGTGACGTCAGCGCGCGAGCGCGCGCTGATTTGTCACAGGGGCCTCCCTAGTCGCGCTGGAAGCTCTGCTTCCAGCGCGATTGAAAGAGAAAAGCAAAAGCATTTCTCTTTCAATCACTGGGGAGGCCCGGAGGGGCTTCAAAGGGAAGGAAAAGTATTTCCTTCCCTTTGAAGTCTCTCCGAGGGTTTCAAAAGCCGGATTGCTTGCAATCCGGCTTTTGAAACCCCACTAGACACCAGGGATTTTTTTATTTTTTATTGTTATTGACAAAAGGGAGTGACCCCTTGGGCAAGGGTCGCTCCCAGGGGGGGCATATTTTCGGGAAGGCCTTTTCTGCCTCCCCTGGGGGCACATCGGCCTATTATTAGGCCGATCTGCCCCCAGTGGGGGCAGAAACCTCTAGGCACCTGGGACCATTTTTTTTTATATTTTTTTTTATGTTTCATTTTTTTTTTTTTGGTGGGGAGCGACCCCTTAGGCAAGGGTCGCTCTCCTTGGGGGAAAATTATATTTTGGCCATTTCTGCCCCCCTTGGGGGCAGATTGGCCTATTTTGATGAGGCCATTCTGCCCCCAAGGGGGGTAGAAACCACTAGACACCAGGGAGTTTTTTCTTTGCGTGAATTTCACGCAAAGGGAGCGACCCCTTAGGCAAGGGTCGCTCCCTGGGGGGGAGGGCAATTTATTTTAGGCCATTTCTGCCCCCAGGGGGGGCAGTAACATCTAGACGCCAGGGCAAATTTTTTTTGTGTTTTTTTTTTTCATTTGTTTCTTTTTTTAGAGATGGGGAGCGATCCATCAGGCAAGGGTCGCTCCCCTGGGGGGCAAATTGTATTTAGACCATTTCTGCCCCCCTGGGGGCAGATTGGCCGATTTTAGGTCAATCTGCCCCCAAGGGGGCAGAAACCACCAGGCACCGGGGATTTGTTTTTTGGCGCCAATGTCACGCAGGGGGAGCGACCCCGTAGGCAAGGGTCGCTCCGGGGGGGGTGGGGATTGGGGGGCAAATTTATTTTAGGCCATTTCTGCCCCCCCCGGGGGCAGATCGGCCTAATATTAGGCCGATCTGCCCCCGGGGGGGGGCAGAAACCTCTAGGCGCTGGGCAAATTTTTTATTATTTTTTTTTATTTTATTTTTAGAGATGGGGAGCCACCCATCAGGCAAGGGTCGCTCCCCTTGGGGGGCAAATTGTATTTAGGCCATTTCTGCCCCCCTAGGGGCAGAAACCACTAGGCACCTGGGATTAGTTTTTTGGCGCAAATGTCACGCAGGGGGAGCGACCCCGTAGGCAAGGGTCGCTCCCGGGGGGGGGACTGGGGGGGCAAATTTATTTTAGGCCTTTTCTGCCCCCCCGGGGGCAGATCGGCCTAATATTAGGCCGATCTGCCCCGGGGGGGGGGGGGGGCAGAAACCTCTAGGCGCCAGGGCAATTTTTTTTTTTTTTTTTTCTTTTTTGTTTGTTTGTTTTTTTAGAGATGGGGAGCGACCCATCAGGCAAGGGTCGCTCCCCTGGGGGGCAAATTGTATTTAGACCATTTCTGTCCCCCCGGGGGGCAGATCGGCCTATTATTAGGCCGAACTGCCCCCAGGGGGGGCAAAACCCTGTAGGCAACAGGGCAAATTATTTATTTTTTGTTTTGTTTGTTTGTTTGTTTTTTAGAGATGGGAAGTGACCCATCAGGCAAGGGTCGCTCCCCTTGGGGGGCAAATTGTATTTAAGCCATTTCTGCCCCATTGGGGGCAGATTGGCCGATTTTAGGTCAATCTGCCCCCAAGGGGGCAGAAATCACTAGGCACCTGGGATTTGTTTTTTGGCGCCAATGTCACGCAGGGGGAGCGACCCCGTAGGCAAGGGTCGCTCCGGGGGGGGGGGGTGGGGGCTGGGTGGGGCAAATTTATTTTAGGCCTTTTCTGCCCCCCCTGGGGGCAGATAGGCCTATTATTAGGCCAAACTGCCCCCAGGGGGGGGCAGAACCCTCAGGGCACCAGGGCAAATTTTTTTGTTGTGTTTTTTTTTTTTGTTTGTTTTTTTAGAGTTGGGGAGCAACCCATCAGGCAAGGGTCGCTCCCCTGGGGGGCAAATTGTATTTAGGCCATTTCTGCCCCCCTTGGGGGCAGATTGGCTGATTTTCGGTCAATCTGCCCCCAAGGGGGCAGAAACCACTAGGCACAGGGGATTTGTTTTTTGGCGCCAATGTCACGCAGGGGGAGCGACCCCGTAGGCAAGGGTCGCTCCCGGGGGGGGGGGGGGTTGGGGGGGCAAATTTTTTAAGGCCATTTCTGCCCCCAGGGGGGGGCAGAACCCTCTAGGCACCAGGGCAAATTTTTTTTTTTTTTTTTTTTTTTTTTTTAGAGATGGGAAGTGACCCATCAGGCAAGGGTCTCTCCCCTTGGGGGGCAAATTGTATTTAGGCCATTTCTGCCCCACTGGGGGCAGATTGGCCGATTTTAGGTCAATCTGCCCCCAAGGGGGCAGAAACCACTAGGCACCTGGGATTTGTTTTTTGGCACCAATGTCACGCAGGGGGAGCGACCCCGTAGGCAAGGATCGCTCGGGGGGGGGCTGGGGGGGGGAATTTATTTTAGGCCATTTCTGCCCCCCCTGTGGGCAGATCGGCCTATTATTAGGCCGAACTGCCCCCAGGGGGGCAGAACCCTCAGGGCACCAGGGCAAATGTTTTTGTTGTGCTTTTTTTTTTTTTTTTTTTTTCCGCGATGGGGAGCGACCCATCAGGCAAGGGTCGCTCCGGGGGGGGGGGGTGGGGGCTGGGGGGGGGGGCAAATTTATTTTAGGCCATTTCTGCCCCCCTGGGGGCAGATCGGCCTATCATTAGGCCGAACTGCCCCCGTGGGGGGCAGAACCCTCAGGGCACCAGGGCAAATTTTTTTGTTTTTTTTTGTTTTTTAGAGATGGGAAGTGACCCATCAGGCAAGGGTCTCTCCCCTTGGGGGGCAAATTGTATTTAGGCCATTTCTGCCCCACTGGGGGCAGATTGGCCGATTTTAGGGCAATCTGCCCCCAAGGGGGCAGAAACCACTAGGCACCTGGGATTTGTTTTTTGGCGCCAATGTCACGCAGGGGGAGCGACCCCGTAGGCAAGGGTCGCTCCCGGGGGTGGGGCTGGGGGGACAAATTTATTTTAGGCCATTTCTGCCCCCCCTGGGGGCAGATTGGCTGATTTTAGGTCAATCTGCCCCCAAGGGGGCAGAAACCACTAGGCACAGGGGATTTGTTTTTTGGCGCCAATGTCACGCAGGGGGAGCGACCCCGTAGGCAAGGGTCGCTCCCGGGGGGGGTGGGGGTTGGGGGGGCAAATTTATTTAAGGCCATTTCTGCCCCCAGGGGGGGGGCAGAACCCTCTAGGCACCAGGGCAATGTTTTTTTTTTTTTTTTGTTTGTTTTTTAGAGATGGGAAGTGACCCATCAGGCAAGGGTCTCTCCCCTTGGGGGGCAAATTGTATTTAGGCCATTTCTGCCCCACTGGGGGCAGATTGGCCGATTTTAGGTCAATCTGCCCCCAAGGGGGCAGAAACCACTAGGCACCTGGGATTTGTTTTTTGGCGCCAATGTCACACAGGGGGAGCGACCCCGTAGGCAAGGGTCGCTCCCGGGGGGGGTAGGGGCTGAGGGGGGGGGAATTTATTTTAGGCCATTTCTGCCCCCCCCTGGGGGCAGATCGGCCTATTATTAGGCCGAACTGCCCCCAGGGGGGGGCAGAACCCTCAGGGCACCAGGGCAAATTTTTTTGTTGTGCTTTTTTTTTTTTTTTTCAAGATGGGGAGCGACCCATCAGGCAAGGGTCGCTCCCCTGAGGGGCAAATTGTATTTAGGCCATTTCTGCCCCCCTTGGGGGCAGATTGGCCAATTTTAGGTCAATATGCCCCCAAGGGGGCAGAAACCACTAGGCACCTGGGATTTGTTTTTTGGCGCCAATGTCATGCAGGGGGAGCGACCCCGTAGGCAGGGGTTGTTCCCGGGCTTGGGGAGTTGGGGGGGGTCAAATTTATTTTAGGGCATTTCTGCCCCCCCCCCTCCCGGGGCCGGCTGAGCTAGAGGCCAAACTCCACAGGTAGGCACTTTGCAAAAAACACCTCTGTTTTCTGTGAAAAAATATGTTCTGTCCACGTTGTGTTTTGGGCCATTTCCTTTCGTGGGCGCTAGGCCTACCCACAGAAGTGAGGTACCATTTTTATTGAGAGACTTAGGGGAACGCTGGGTGGAAGGAAATTTGTGGCTCCTCTCAGATTCCAGAACTTTCTGCCACTGAAATGTGAGGAACATGTGTTTTTTTAGCCAAATTTTTAGGTTTGCAAAGGATTCTGGGTAACAGAACCTGGTCCGAGCCCCACAAGTCACCCCATCTTGGATTCCCCTAGGTCTCTAGTTTTCAGAAATGCACAGGTTTGGTAGGTTTCCCTAGGTGCCGGCTGAGCTACAGGCCAAAATCCACAGGTAGGCACTGTTTTCTTTCAAAAATTTGGATGTGTCCACGTTGCGCTTTGGGGCGTTTCCTGTTGCGGGCTCTAGGCCTACCCACACAAGTGAGGTATCATTTTTATCGGGAGACTTAGGGGAACGGTGGGTGGAAGGAAATTTGTGGCTCCTCTCAGATTCCCGAACTTTCTGCCACAGAAATGTGAGGAACATGTGTTTTTTTAGCCAAATTTTGAGGTTTGCAAAGGATTCTGGGTAACAGAACCTGGTCCGAGCCCAGCAAGTCACCCCTCCTTGGATTCCCCTAGGTCTCTAGTTTTCAGAAATGCACAGGTTTGGTAGGTTTCCCTAGGTGCCGGCTGAGCTAGAGGCCAAAATCTACAGGTAGGCACTTCGCAAAAAACACCTCTGTTTTCTTCCAAAAATTTGGATGTGTCCACGTTGCGCTTTGGGGCGTTTCCTGTCGCGGGCGCTATGCCTACCCACACAAGTGAGGTATCATTTTTATCGGGAGACTTAGGGGAACGCTGGGTGGAAGGAAATTTGTGGCTCCTCTCAGATTCCCGAACTTTCTGCCACAGAAATGTGAGGAACATGTGTTTTTTTAGCCAAATTTTGAGGTTTGAAAAGGATTCTGGGTAACAGAACCTGGTCCGAGCCCAGCAAGTCACCCCTCCTTGGATTCCCCTAGGTCTCTAGTTTTCAGAAATGCACAGGTTTGGTAGGTTTCCCTAGGTGCCGGCTGAGCTAGAGGCCAAAATCTACAGGTAGGCACTTCGCCAAAAACACCTCTGTTTTCTTCCAAAAAATGTGGATGTGTCCACGTTGGGCTTTGGGGCGTTTCCTGACGCGGGTGCTAGGCCTACTCACACAAGTGAGGTATCATTTTTATCGGGAGACTTGGGGGAACGCTGGGTGGAAGGAAATTTGTGACTCCTCTCAGATTCCCGAACTTTCTGCCACAGAAATGTGAGGAACATGTGTTTTTTTAGCCAAGTTTTGAGGTTTGCAAAGGATTCTGGATAACAGAACCTGGTCCGAGCCCCGCAAGTCACCCCTCCTTGGATTCCCCTAGGTCTCTAGTTTTCAGAAATGCACAGGTTTGGTAGGTTTCCCTAGGTGCCGGCTGAGCTGGAGGCCAAAATCTACAGGTAGGCACTTCGCAAAAAACACCTCTGTTTTCTTCCAAAAATTTGGATGTGTCCACGTTGTGCTTTGGGACGTTTCCTGTCGCGGGCGCTAGGCCTACCCACACAAGTGAGGTATCATTTTTATCGGGAGACTTGGGGGAACGCTGGGTGGAAGGAAATTTGTGACTCCTCTCAGATTCCCGAACTTTCTGCCACAGAAATGTGAGGAACATGTGTTTTTTTAGCCAAGTTTTGAGGTTTGCAAAGGATTCTGGATAACAGAACCTGGTCCGAGCCCCGCAAGTCACCCCTCCTTGGATTCCCCTATGTCTCTAGTTTTCAGAAATGCACAGGTTTGGTAGGTTTCCCTAGGTGCCGGCTGAGCTGGAGGCCAAAATCTACAGGTAGGCACTTCGCAAAAAACACCTCTGTTTTCTTCCAAAAATTTGGATGTGTCCACGTTGTGCTTTGGGACGTTTCCTGTCGCGGGCGCTAGGCCTACCCACACAAGTGAGGTATCATTTTTATCGGGAGACTTGGGGGAACGCTGGGTGGAAGGAAATTTGTGGCTCCTCTCAGATTCCCGAACTTTCTGCCACAGAAATGTGAGGAACGTGTTTTTTTAGCCAAATTTTGAGGTTTGCAAAGGATTCTGGGTAACAGAACCTGGTCCGAGCCCCGCAAGTCACCCCTCCTTGGATTCCCCTAGGTCTCTAGTTTTCAGAAATGCACAGGTTTGGTAGGTTTCCCTAGGTGTCGGCTGAGCTGGAGGCCAAAATCTACAGGTAGGCACTTCGCAAAAAACACCTCTGTTTTCTTCCAAAAATTTGGATGTGTCCACGTTGTGCTTTGGGGCGTTTCCTGTCGCGGGCGCTAGGCCTACCCACACAAGTGAGGTATCATTTTTATCGGGAGACTTGTGGGAACGCTGGGTGGAAGGAAATTTGTGGCTCCTCTCAGATTCCCGAACTTTCTGCCACAGAAATGTGAGGAACATGTGTTTTTGTAGCCAAATTTTGAGGTTTGCAAAGGATTCTGGGTAACAGAACCTGGTCCGAGCCCAGCAAGTCACCCCTCCTTGGATTCCCCTAGGTCTCTAGTTTTCAGAAATGCACAGGTTTGGTAGGTTTCCCTAGGTGCCGGCTGAGCTAGAGGCCAAAATCTACAGGTAGGCACTTCGCAAAAAACACCTCTGTTTTCTTCCAAAAAATGTGGATGTGTCCACGTTGCGCTTTGGGGCGTTTCCTGTCGCGGGTGCTAGGCCTACCCACACAAGTGAGGTATCATTTTTATCGGGAGACTTGGGGGAACGCTGGGTGGAAGGAAATTTGTGGCTCCTCTCAGATTCCAGAACTTTCTGCCACAGAAATGTGAGGAACATGTGTTTTTTTAGCCACATTTTGAGGCTTGTAAAGGATTCTGGGTAACAGAACCTGGTCCGAGCCCCGCAAGTCACCCCTCCTTGGATTCCCCTAGGTCTCTAGTTTTCAGAAATGCACAGGTTTGGTAGGTTTCCCTAGGTGCCGGCTGAGCTAGAGGCCAAAATCTACAGGTAGGCACTTTGCAAAAAACACCTCTGTTTTCTTCCCAAAATTTGGATGTGTCCACGTTGCGCTTTGGGGCGTTTCCTGTCGCGGGCGCTAGGCCTACCCACACAAGTGAGGTATCATTTTTATCGGGAGACTTGGGGGAACGCTGGGTGGAAGGAAATTTGTGGCTCCTCTCAGATTCCAGAACTTTCTGCCACAGAAATGTGAGGAACATGTGTTTTTTTAGCCAAATTTTGAGGTTTGCAAAGGATTCTGGGTAACAGAACCTGGTCCGAACCCCGCAAGTCACCCCTCCTTGGATTCCCCTAGGTCTCTAGTTTTCAGAAATGCACAGGTTTGGTAGGTTTCCCTAGGTGTCGGCTGAGCTAGAGGCCAAAATCTACAGGTAGGTACTTCGCAAAAAACACCTCTGTTTTCTTCAAAAAATTTGGATGTGTCCACGTTGCGCTTTGGGGCGTTTCCTGTCGCGGGCGCTAGGCCTACCCACACAAGTGAGGTATCATTTTTATCGGGAGACTTGGGGGAACGCTGGGTGGAAGGAAATTTGTGGCTCCTCTCAGATTCCCGAAGTTTCTGCCACAGAAATGTGAGGAACATGTGTTTTTTTAGTCAAATTTTGAGGTTTGCAAAGGATTCTGGGTAACAGAACCTGGTCCGAGCCCCGGAAGTCACCCCTCCTTGGATTCCCCTAGGTCTCTAGTTTTCAGAAATGCACAGGTTTGGTAGGTTTCCCTAGGTGCCGGCTGAGCTAGAGGCCAAAATCTACAGGTAGGCACTTCGCAAAAAACACCTCTGTTTTCTTCCAAAAATTTGGATGTGTCCACGTTGCGCTTTGGGGCGTTTCCTGTCGCGGGCGCTAGGCCTACCCACACAAGTGAGGTATCATTTTTATCGGGAGACTTGGGGGAACGCTGGGTGGAAGGAAATTTGTGGCTCCTCTCAGATTCCAGAACTTTCTGCCACAGAAATGTGAGGAACATGTGTTTTTTTAGCCACATTTTGAGGCTTGTAAAGGATTCTGGGTAACAGAACCTGGTCCGAGCCCCGCAAGTCACCCCTCCTTGGATTCCCCTAGGTCTCTAGTTTTCAGAAATGCACAGGTTTGGTAGGTTTCCCTAGGTGCCGGCTGAGCTAGAGGCCAAAATCTACAGGTAGGCACTTTGCAAAAAACACCTCTGTTTTCTTCCCAAAATTTGGATGTGTCCACGTTGCGCTTTGGGGCGTTTCCTGTCGCGGGCGCTAGGCCTACCCACACAAGTGAGGTATCATTTTTATCGGGAGACTTGGGGGAACGCTGGGTGGAAGGAAATTTGTGGCTCCTCTCAGATTCCAGAACTTTCTGCCACAGAAATGTGAGGAACATGTGTTTTTTTAGCCAAATTTTGAGGTTTGCAAAGGATTCTGGGTAACAGAACCTGGTCCGAACCCCGCAAGTCACCCCTCCTTGGATTCCCCTAGGTCTCTAGTTTTCAGAAATGCACAGGTTTGGTAGGTTTCCCTAGGTGTCGGCTGAGCTAGAGGCCAAAATCTACAGGTAGGTACTTCGCAAAAAACACCTCTGTTTTCTTCAAAAAATTTGGATGTGTCCACGTTGCGCTTTGGGGCGTTTCCTGTCGCGGGCGCTAGGCCTACCCACACAAGTGAGGTATCATTTTTATCGGGAGACTTGGGGGAACGCTGGGTGGAAGGAAATTTGTGGCTCCTCTCAGATTCCCGAAGTTTCTGCCACAGAAATGTGAGGAACATGTGTTTTTTTAGTCAAATTTTGAGGTTTGCAAAGGATTCTGGGTAACAGAACCTGGTCCGAGCCCCGGAAGTCACCCCTCCTTGGATTCCCCTAGGTCTCTAGTTTTCAGAAATGCACAGGTTTGGTAGGTTTCCCTAGGTGCCGGCTGAGCTAGAGGCCAAAATCTACAGGTAGGCACTTCGCAAAAAACACCTCTGTTTTCTTCCAAAAATTTGGATGTGTCCACGTTGCGCTTTGGGGCGTTTCCTGTCGCGGGCGCTAGGCCTACCCACACAAGTGAGGTATCATTTTTATCGGGAGACTTGGGGGAACATAGATTAGCAAAACAAGTGTTATTGCTCCTTGTCTTTCTCTACATTTTTTCCTTCCAAATATAGGAGAGTGTGTAAAAAAGACATCTATTTGAGAAATGCCCTGTAATTCTCATGCGAGTATGGTCACCCCGGAATTCAGAGATGTGCAAATAACCACTGCTCCTCAACACCTTATGTTGTGCCCTTTTTGGAAATACAAAGGTTTTCTTGATAGCAATTTTTTACTCTTTATATTTCAGCAAATGAATTGCTGTATACCCGGTATAGAATGAAAACGCACTGCAGGGTGCAGCTCATTTATTGGCTCTGGGTTCCTCGGGTTCTTGATGAACCAACAAGCCCTATATATCCCCGCAACCAGAGGAGTCCAGCAGACATAACGGTATATTGCTTTCGATAATCTGACATTGCAGGGAAAAGTTACAGAGTAAAACGTAGAGAAAAATTGATGTTTTTTTCACCTCAATTTCAATATGTTTCTTTTTCAGTTGTTATTTTCTGTAGGAAACCCTTGTAGGATCTACACAAATGACCCCTTGCTGAATTCAGAATTTTGTCTACATTTTAGAAATGTTTAGGTTTCTGGGATCCAGCATTGGTTTCATGCCCATTTCTGTCACTGACTGGAAGGAGGCTGAAAGCACAAAAAATTGCGAAAATGGGGTATGTCCGAGTAAAATGCCAAAATTGTGTTGAAAAGTTGGGTTTTCTGATTCAAGTCTGCCTGTTCCTGAAAGCTGGGAAGCTGCTGAGTTTAGCACTGCAAACCCTTTGTTGATGCCATTTTCAGGGGACAAACCACAAGCCTTCTTCTGCAGCCACTTTTTCAATTTTTTTTGAAAAAAACGAAATTTTCCCGGTATTTTGGCCAATTTCTTGGCCTCCTTCATGGGAACCCACAAAGTCTGGGTACCTCTAGAATCCCTAGGATGTTGGAAAAAAAGGACACAAATTTGGCTTGGTTAGCTTATGTGGACAAAAAGTTATGAGGGCCTAAGCGCGAACTGCCCCAAATAGGCAAAAAAAGGCCTGGCACAGGAGGGGGAAAAGGCCTGGCAGCGAAGGGGTTAAGCTACCGCTCCTGTAGAGCCCACTACATTTTTCAGTGCATTATATACACCCATTACATCTCCCCGCTGCCTGTATATGGCCAATTAAGTTAAGCAGAGTAGTATTACTATCACAGTTTTCCTTGTTGCTCATGTCTTTGTAAAACAATAATACAGAGAAGGTTTTCATTGCCTCTGTTCCTCATAATGTCATCCTTCATTCTCCTTCCTTCATAATTTTTCTATTTCCAGCACTTATGTTTCTCTAGGACAAACGGCTATTGCCTCTGATCCAATGGTGACTTTGAGGAGCTAATCCAAACGTGATACAAGTGACGCTTCGTGCCAGTGCCTAATTTATAAAATAATGAGTGCTTGTGCCCAATGCGCTGCTCAGAAGTCTGCGCCTGATGCTATTAGATAAAGATCAGAGCGATTAATACCAAGGCTGCATAGTTGCATACTCTTGACTCCATCTCAGGCCGTTTTAATCCAGTGACAGGCACTCCCTGCCTCTTTATCTCAAACTTGCATGTTCCTTCTTTCTCCCTAGGTAAGGTTTTTCCGCCTTTCTCTTCCTCCGTCTTTCCGATTTGTGTGTTTTTTCCCTTTCTTGCTCAATGGCAATATCTGACGAGGACAAGTAAATGACAGGCCCCAAATATGTGTGCCAGTAGACCCCACCGGCTACCACTTGCTCAAATTAAGCACTGCTTTGTGTACAAAGGGAGCCTGTGAAACCATTTAAACAGATGGAAAGGTATTTACAAAAGAAATATGCTTATATGACTATAACGCTTCCCGCAACAAAACCCCTACTGTGTTAAATATAATGGCTATGCAAACGTACATATCATGTTGACATAACAAGAAAGTAACTTTCCGTTTGCCTTAGCTTACCTGTAGTGTGACTGATTCATAACATTACATGCAGTCATCTGCCTCCAAGGAGACAAGAGTTAAAACAAACAATCCAAAAAGGCTTTAGTCAAATGAATCACCCATACCTTTTGCAGTGCATACACAAAAGGTAATTCCAAAAACACACCATTTTCATAGCTAACTATTATAACCACTAAGAGTTCTGAGAGTGTGAATACAATTTGCAATAAAGATTATAGTAAAGTAACACGTATTTCTAGATTATCTCAGTTTTTTTGCAGTTTCTTATATTCTCAACTTGCCACTTTGAAGTCCTTTGTAGCATTGCCGCTTGTTGACTTTTCAAACTAGTGAGGAATAAATCAAACGGCTAAACTTTACAGCAAGCAAAAGTAACAAGGTTGACTACCCTTTCAGACTCTTTTTCCTCTGTCCCAAAAGTATATTATTTAAACTGACCGAATAGCAGTTTTATTGTTCAAATCTGTTTTTGTTGTTTCATACAGTAACATAAGACAGATATGCTTATGTCATGCATGGCCAAGAACACAAGAATAAAATGTATCAGTAACCGGGTTCCCAACAGTACCCATCCCTTCCCCCCTCCTACTGCACTCGCTTGTGGGCTAGTAGAAACTGGAGTGCCTGGAATCCGCAGAGAACAGGTTGCATGATTGTTCATCCTCACTGTCCAGTGGTAAGTTACAGCTCTCAAGGACCCACTCCTCTTGACACGCCAGTATGCTCCTCATAGATCAGGCGTAGGACTTCCATTCTTTTAGGGCAGACTAGTTCGCAAAACTCCGTGGAGAGGAGGGAGATGAAGGCGCCTCATAGTTCTTGGTATGCTTCGGGTAGCTGCTCTGCAGCTATTGTTAGCTTTTCCATGACGAGGATCCGCCACAGTCCGTGTAGCCAGGTGGTGTGTGTGTACGGACTTTGTCTGAGACCCATTGAGTGAGGATTGCCTTGAGGGCAGCCAATGCTAGGCCGATCTGCCAACCTCGCTTGTATTTCAGTGGATAGTTTAGGGGATTAGGGAGTCCAAGCACACTGTATGTTGGTAGACGGGACAGCTGCGTATCCATGTGGATGTCAATGCCCATCAGTTCCTCTTCCAAGTATCACACTAATGTGGGGCAGGTTCATAGGAAGTGTACCAGGGTGCCCTTGGCCCCACAGCCACGCCAGCGGGTCATGCTGCATGTCTGGTGGGGTAAATTACCAGTATGTGGCTATTCTTATGGATGTTTTGGTGTTAGCCATGTTGTGCTCTTCTTTATGGTGCACATGGAAATGTGTCTTCCCCATTTCTTTGGTGTGAGGGACCGTCCTAACTCTTGCTCCCAGCGCAACTGCAATGTGTTTTCCTTTTCCAGAGGCGCCTGGTATTCAAGGGTGTAGAGTTCTGATATTAATCATTGTATTCGTCTTTCATAAGGAGTCATGTCTCGAAGGGGGAAAGTAGTCTCTATCCACAGGGGCTTAGGTAGGCTGCAAGACCCAGTGTCGGATATGGAGGTAAGCGAGGTGTTCTGTTTCCGGAAGTCTGGAGTCTGCTTTCGGTTTGTCAAACAGAACAATCCCTCTGGCATAGAACAAGTGTCATAGGATCCACAGCCCATCTGTTGCCAAGCAGAGTAGGCCATGGGGTGGAGGCCCATGGAGACGTCAGGGTTGCCCAGGATGGGCGTCACTCGGGAGGATAAGTTGTCAAGCCTTCACGAATCGCTCGGGAGTCCCAGGTCGCAAGCGTGGCTTGTGGTGATAGGTGAGGAGTAAAGACTCTAGGCCCTGTACTTGCGTTTCAGCCATAAGAGATTTCACACATGTAACCCGGCTATCGTCCTATCCAGGAAGCACCAAATAGCAAATTTAAAGAACATTCC
Source organism: Pleurodeles waltl (assembly GCF_031143425.1). Taxonomy (NCBI): domain Eukaryota; kingdom Metazoa; phylum Chordata; class Amphibia; order Caudata; family Salamandridae; genus Pleurodeles; species Pleurodeles waltl. Next base: position 1,144,153,185 of record NC_090444.1, on the reverse strand, counting down.
CAGTGCTAAAGGGTGAAACCAATGAGTCCGTCTGACTAGATCTTATAATTTAAGACTTTAAACAGTAAACCTTTACGTGAATTCGACAGGTGAGCTACACTCAGCTTACAGAACAGCAGACAGTTCTTTCATGATACACCAATCTTACAAGCGCAGGCCTAAAACAGCATAAAGTCATGAACAGCTATCAAAGCACATCATGAAAAACCTCAGGTGCCATAAATAGCCACAACATAAGCAAGCAAATATCCTCTAGCAATATAGAAATGACACCATAGCATTAGCAATATGTGCACTCTACTCGTGAATTGTCTCTCACATAAAAACTTTAACTCTTTTGGAAATGTACTAATTTTATCCAGCAACATCTAATTGTTATTATGTGAAATCTTACAAAGTTCGTCAAGAAATATGAGCATTTCAATTTTTAGGAAGAAATTAACTAATTATACTCCTTTACATCTACATATCAGTCCTAATCTGAAACACAACATGAGATTTCAGCACTGATACAACATACAACTTTGTCAGTGCACCTCAGAGAAGACTTCATGACTCTCAGTTCTGAAACACACGATGGGCACTGAATGTCATAGCACTGCCAATTCAACACAATCGTCTCCCACAGCACTGCCTCACTTATATACTATGGCCCACTCACATCTCTTGCCAGTTGATCTCAATCCTGACTGCAGCACCATTCACGGTTTCAGTACTGAAACTTGCCGGGCTCTGACAACGTCCCTCGATCCTGATTTACACAGTCTAGCTGAGATTAATGAACTGGAGCTCAGTCCCAGCACTGCCAATACATCTCAATCCTGACCTAACAAGTCTGACGCTGCTGCGGTGGAGCCTATTAAAAGCAGTCCAGATCTGTAGGACTTCTAGGGCCAGATGTATGAAAAAAGCCTTTTGCGATTCGGAAATAGCGATTTTTAAGAAATTGCTATTTCTGAGTCGCAAAATGCTATGTATCATATTTGTGATTCGGTAATATCGATTTCTTAAAAATCGCAAATGCTATTACCGAATTGCAAATTGCGCTACAGCCCCCATTTGCACCTATGGGTCTGTCAGTCCATATGTGCGAATTTTTTGCATTTCCCAAATTGCGAATTCCTAACTGGAATTCGCAATTTGGGAAATGGAAACTCCAGGGTGCTGGGGGCCTAAGGCTCCCTCTGCTGCACCCCAAAACAATTTTGGGAGACATGTAAGGTGCACACATGCCAAAAGGGCATGTGTGCATTACATGTCAATTTTAAAAATGCATTTTTAATGCATTTTTAAAATTTGCACATGGTTACCACCAAGGTCAACTTGGTGGTAATAGCGATTCCTTAATTCCCAATTCGTATTAAGGAATTGCTTCATACATGTGCTTAAGGAATAGCAAATAAGGATTCCTTATTTGCAATGCCGCATTTAGAGAATCACACATTGTGATTCTCTAAATGGGGTTGCAATTTTAAGGAATCGCTATTTTAGCGATTCCTTTAAATTGCGTTCAGAATGCCTTTCATACATTCTGAAAGGCCTCTTTGCATTCGCAAACGGGCATTCGCACCGTTTGCGAATGTAAAAAGACTTCATACATCTGGCCCCTAGTTTCCAGAGAGTAGCCTTACAAAGCTCTGCCATCAGGGTCTGCCGAGCAGTGTAAATGCTGCTGACGTGGGTAGAAGATCCTCTGGGCATCTTGACATCGTGGACTGTGCACACTGCTCATAATGTCACACAGTAACCTTGTTGCTGCTTTGATGATTTGACAGGAATTGACTTCCACTGCCACCTGCTGACACACAGGGACATGGGGTTGGCCCAATATAAGGTTCAGATCTCAGGTATTTTTCAGGTAGATTCTCGTTCTTCACAAGGGCTTTTAATTACTCTCAGTGCTTTTATCAAACGAAAATCCACACAAGATGCTAACGCAGTTTTGCGTCAAAAAAATTAGCGCCGGCTAACGCCATTCTGAAGCACCATGCGGGCGCCGTATTTATTCAATGACGTTAGCCGGCGTTAGCCGCCGGCGCTGCCTGGTGTGCGTAAAAAAAAATGACATACACCAGGCAGCGCCGGCGTAGGGGAATATGGAGCTTGGGCACCAAAAAATGGGGCAAGTCAGGCTGAGGCAAATTTTTCGCCTCAACCCAATTTGCGCCATTTATTTCGACTCCCAGCCCCCATTGAAATGACTCCTGTCTTAGCAAAGACATGAGTCATGCCTCCTTGCCCAATGGCCATGCCCAGGGGACTTCTGTCCCCTGGGCATGGTCATTGGGCATAGTGGCATGTAGGGGGGCACAAATCAGGCCCCCCTATGCCACAAAAAAAAAAAAAAATTACTTACCTGAACTTACCTTATGTTCCCTGGGATGGGTCCCTCCATCCTTAGGCGTCCTCCTGGGGTGGGCAAGGGTGACAGGGGGTGTCCCTGGGGGCATAGGAGGGCACCTCTGGGCTCCTTCCGAGCCCACAGGTCCCTTAACGCCTGCCCTGACCAGGCGCAAAAAAATGACGCAAAAGCGGCTGGACGTCATTTTTTTTGACCCGCCCACTCCCGGGCGTGAGTTTTGCCCGGGAGTGTAAATACGGCGCACATGCCTCGGAGTCAATTTTTTAGACGGGAACGCCTACCTTGCATATCATTAACGCAAAGTAGGTGTCCACGCTAAAAAATGACGCAAACTCCATGGACTTTGGCGCTAGACGCGTCTAACGCCAAAGTATAAATATGGAGTTAGTTTTGCGTCGGAATTGCGTAAAAAAAAACGACGCAATTCCGGCGCAAACAGAGTATAAATATGCCCCTTAATATATAACGTTTGGGTGGGTTCAAAACGGGGTGTCCTGTTCGATGCGTTTCTAATGTTCAACCAGTACTGTTGTATGTATGGGCAATCCCAGACAGCTGTTGGGCATCTACCAATGGCATGCAAGGCTGTTCAGGAGTAGTAAGAGTGGTGTAACAAGCAGAGTTGGACCAGTCTGAAACCTGATTTAATGGAAATTTCTCTGGGCGCCCCCAATGCCTCCTCCCATTCGCCCTCCTTAAATTTCCAAATTTCTGCCTCCCAAATTGATCACGAGAGCCTGCAGGGTGTCAGAGGCATTGTTTATTATTTGTTTAATAAAAGATGGAGATAGCCTTGCTGCAAAGTCGTTCCGATAATATGTGGTGCTTTAATAGGGAGGATTACTCGATCAATGTCCCCCTTTGTATATGTGAGGCGAGTGTGTGGGTAAGTTGAAGATATTAATAGCTTTGTGTGTGTGCTAGTTAATATTGGTCTGTCAGGTCTACCAAAGAGCGAGGTGCATCCCCATGTCATACGTCACCTAGTTTGGTGATATCTATCAGTTTCCACTTTTCAAAGCCTTGCAGCTTTCCTACTTCCGACAGTAGGTAACTCAACCAAAGAGGGGTACTTTCAGTCATTCGATTCCCGCAACCCAAGAAGACGTTTGTCTCTCCATATGCATGCTACTGTCCTGGTGTGTCAAGGGAGCGTTCAAGTTAATTTGGATCTATAGAGTGCCCCCTCGCATCCCTCTTTTGATCATGCCAGTCTATCAATGGGTATCGACGGTTCCTCATGTGGCGCAAATGACCAATCGTTAACTACCATCAACTGTGCAGCCCAGTAATATTTTCATATAACATGCAGCCCAATACCCCCACTGTACATGCCTCTAGTTAGCTTATGAAAAGCTATACGGGGCAAGACAGAACCCAAAATGAGGAGCCGGAGGATGGCTTCAGGCTTATGAAAAAACTATTTGGAAATAAAGTAAGAGGTGTTTTGCAGTACATATATAATCTGTGGGAGGGTCATCATTTTGAACATTGCCGCCCTTCCAAGGAGAGAAAGTGGCAAGGCTCTCCAGTGTTGTACGTCAGCTTCAAAGCGCTCTAGGATGGGTATTAGAATTTTTTTTATAGAATAGGCGCGGAGCTTTCGTAACATAGATCCCTAGATGTTTAAACCCTTTGTCTACAACGAGCATGGTTGTCTCACTTTACAGGTCCGGTTTAGGCCCTGTCATTAGATACATGAGTGATTTCTGCCAGTTAATGGTGCAGCCTAAATAGGTGCCAAAAATGCGGAGTGTTAGACCTGAAAGCCTCTGGGTAGTCTTCCCTAAATTATTTGCCTGCCTCCCTCCATTTTTCTGATCTCGTTTTTGCTGTTTTTAGGACTCTGCACACTTTACCACTGCTGACCAGTGCTAAATTGCTTGCGCTCTGTCCCCTAAACATGGTAACATTAGCTCTCACCTAATAGGCATATTTAATTTGCCTATAAGCTTCTAGTAAAGTGCAGTATATGTGCCCAGGGCCTTTAAATTAAATGCCACTAGTGCAACACTGATTGTGCCACCCACAGAAGTGGCCCCTTAACCATGTCTCAGGCCTGCCATTTCAAGGCTGTGTCTGTGGTTTTTCTGCCACCTCGACTTGGCATTTGAAACCTTTTTCCAAGCCTTAAACTCCCCTTTTATTTCATAGAAATCACACCTAAGGTAGATCTATGTGACACACAGGGCAGGGTGCAGTGTATCTAAGAGGCAGGACATGTACTTGTAAGTTTTACATGCCCTGGTAACGAAAAACTCCCAAAGTTGTTTTTCATTATTTTGAAGCCTGCTCCTCTCATCAACCAGCATTGAGTACCCCTGTAATTTCTGATCTGAAAGGAGTGGCGTTGTCATGTTTGGGATAGTAGTGAGAAATCCTGCTTACTGGTAGGGTTTGATTTAACAATACTATTTTAGAAATGCCACTTTTGGAAAGTAGGCATTTGTTCTTCTCTTATTGCTCTCTGTGCCTTACAGCCTACCTCCAATCCACGTCTGGTCTGTGCTGGGTGACAGGTCCCCTGTGCAGTCCATCCAACCAGCCATATACACAGGACATTCAACTGAAGGGTCTTCCTGGACAGGAAGGGTGGAGAGGCTCTCACTTACACATCCATATGGCTCCAGAGCGGGCATCCCTGCCTAATCCCCCAGTGTAGTGTAAAGGTATGTGAGGTCAACCCGTTAACGGTAACTCGGGCCTCTGAATCCCGGTATAAGAGACAGATCCACCCCAGGAAGGCAGGGCCAAGTCCGAAGTGCTCCAGCACAGACTGCATAAAGTCTCATGCCAAGGTGTCAAAGGCCATAGTGGGGTCCATTAAATGGACCATTGTAGACATTTTGTTGTCTGAAGCGCTGGCCGATATGTCAAATAGGCATTTGAGGCTATACCTAGGGACCCTATAAGGCATAAAGTCTGATTGGTCTGGATAGATCAAGGTAGGAACTACTTGCCGAAGTCTAGTGAAGAGTAGTTTGGCTAAGAATTTAGGCCCTCGTTATGAACATGACTGTCCAGACCACCATGCCGGCGGTGGCAGAAGTTACCGCCACCTGCATGGCGGTCTGGACCACCACAGGTGGCCATCTGCCACCACCAGGCTACTGCCGCCAGGAAGCCTGACAATGGCGGAGTTTTCTATCTGACAGGGCCTCTCGATAAAGAACCCATGTTTCTCCAGCCTTTCTCTGGTGGTTCCCTCCCCGGGGAAAGGCTGGCGGAAGGGGTGCTCTGGGGCCCCCCTGGAGGTCCCTGCACTGCCCATGCACTTGGCATGGGCAGTGCACGGGCCCCCGTGCACAGCCCTGTCACACAGGTCACTGCCCGATTTACGGGTAGTGATATGCACAACGGGTGCTGCTGCACCCGCTGCACTGAGGCATTGACGACGGCTCCATGTGGAGCTGTCGGCAATGTCCAGGCTCAGCATTCCGCTGGGCGGGCTGGCAAAAACACTGTTTCCGCCCGCCGGGCCAGTGGAATGTTCATTGTTGGGCCGGCGGGGTCTTCAACTGGCTGGCGGTCTGTGTTTAGACCGCCAGCATGAACACGGCGGGGAATCCCACCGTGTTCATAATGACACCCTTAATCTCCACGTTGAGGAGGGAAATAGGCCAGTATGACTCGCAATGGTCAGGGGGCTTAATCTCTTTATGGATTACCACTATTGTGGCTTTGTGTTGGTCTCATAGGAGTTTCCCCTCGGCCTTGGCTTTGGTCCACCTGTTGAGCAAGTGAGGTGCCACTTTGCTGACTAGGCCGTTGTAGAGTTCGATAGGAAGGCCGTTCCGTCCCATGCTTTCCCAGAGCCAAGGGAGCATATTGATTATATGATCTCACTGGTTTGAGGCTACTATCTAGCAATTGCTTATGTTCCGCCGATAGCGCTGGAGTGTGAATATCTGTAAGGAGCTCATTGATCTCGTGCATTGGGGTAGTACCCTTGCCCTCATAAAGCTGTGAGTAGCAAGCAACAAATTTCTATGTCCTGGTCTCACTTTTCCTACCGACAGTCATGAGCCAAAGCACCCGGCTGCGGGCCTAATTCCACTTTTCCAACCATGCCAGAAGTTTGCAGTCTGTATTACCTACGTCATAGAGTCTCCTCTGTGTCAGGATATGGCTTTTATGCATGGCCCCTTGAGGTAGGTCTATGTATTTTTTTTCTTTGAGTCTGAGGGCCAGTTATCTTTCTCTCTAAGCCTGCAATCTAACTTTCTAAGCAATTTATTTCTGCCCTTACCTTTTTTTTTCTTCCCTGAGATCAGGGAGTAAGTCTGGCCTCTTAGTAGAGTTTTGTAAGCTTCCTAAACACTAATGGACTACTCCACCGAACCCACATTGTCCTTAAAATAGTGATCTGTTGTTTTCCTGAGGTCCCTCATGATCATATTGTCTTTTAAGCACCATAGGTGTACTGGTTTCTGGCCTGAGTTCGTTTTGGAGTCTCCCCTCAGCTCTAACCACCCTGGCCAGGTGTTTCCCTCTGGCTATCCTGGGGATATGGTCATGCTGCATAAACATGAGTTCTAGGCATGGGGCACTGTTGAGTGATCCTGATAGGAACGTATATTGCCACTTCTCGGGGTGGCAAAGCCGACATGTGTTCACGAGGCCAAGGGGCTCTGTAAATGTCACTAGTATGGATAAGGCTCTACGTCTCATAGCATGGGTGAGTCTATCGGCTGTCTTGGACATGGCCGCATTGTAGTCTCCCACCATGACCAACATTCCTGGTGGTAGTTGTAATATCAATGTGCAGCCCTCTATATTGAGTTGCATTTTGATCAGCTGTGTGTGACATGTGAGCAGGACACCTTAAGTGTGAGTGGTTGCTGAAAGGCTGTGAGCATGAAAAAAAATCTGCATTAAAGAAGCAGCATGTGTCCACCTTTGTCATGCCTGTCTCTTCCACGCTTAGACATATCCCAAATGCATGTGGTGAACTTCAGTGTTAGAAATGTAGTTTCTGGTTTTCAGAGTATGCACCCTGTACAAGCAGGAACCACCACTTCTAGTCAGGGTAAACTTACAGAGAACTTGTGCTCACCCTCTGGTAGCTTTGCACAGAGCAGTCAGGCTTATCTGAAGACATAGCACCCTACCCTATGGGCTACCTAGGGCCTACCTTAGGGGTATGTAATAAAGGGGAAGTATAAAACTTGGCAAGTAGTTTTAAATGCACTGGCAGGCCTGAGACATGTATAGAGGGCTACTTGTGTGGGTGGCACAATCAGAGCTGCAGGCCTACTAGTAGCATTTAATTCACAGGCCCTGGGTATATGGCATATCACTTTACAGGGGACTTATAAGTACATTAAATATGGAAATTGTGTATATACCCAAATGTTACCATGTTTGGGGGAGAAGCACATGCATTTTAGCACTGGTCAGCAATAGTAAAGTGCTGAGAGCCCTAAAGTCAATAAAAACAAGGCCAGAAAAAGAGGAGGAGGAAGATAAAAAGTTAGGGGTAATTCTGCTTAAAGGGCCATTTCCAACATTCAGACATCACAGGGCAGTTAGGAATGTGCCTATTGGCAGTAAAGGAGGACTCCACCAGCATCCCTAACAATCATTTAAGGACAACATGGAAAACTGTATACCAGGGTATTATAGACTGATATGATAAAGCATGGTTCATACCGTTGGTCAATATAAAGCAGTTTAAAATATGTGATTTACAATTTATAACACAAAACAAGGGGTCCCTTAATTTAAAGGAGAGGGGAAAGGGGAATAATGAAGGAGAACCAAGAATAAAAACCCACCCCCCACTATACACAGTCCCATACAATAATAACTCATAGCTATTTCACTACATATTGATACTTCATCATTTATTCTACAAAATCACAGAATTATATTAATATCAGGTTCAAGTGATATTACATATTGTATCATTAATAATACAAATTGACTGATTTTTCATTATTTCATTAACTATAATCCTGCCATTACTTCCATAAACTCAAATGCACTCATACCACCCATACTCCACTCAACAGCACTTAAAACAGTGTTCAACAAAACATTGGTCCTAATTAAGACATTAGCAGAGGGGATTACTTTGTCACATAAATGACAGCTATCCTATCTGCCGTATTACAAGTTCCATAAGATATAATGGAACTTGTAATACGGTGGGCTGGATATCCGTTACGTTTGTGACTGAGTAAACCCCTCCGCCAAGGTCATAATCAGGTCCTAAGTTTCTTTAATTCTGTAATTATTAGAAGTAAATCATCTAAACATTAATCATATGTCTATGTGAATTGTCTTCAAGTGTTAAGAGTTCCCACTCTTTAAAAAATGGTGTTCAACAAAACATTGGCTCTTTAATTCTAGAATAAGTGAAGAAGATATAATAACCAGAGGATGCAATGAGTTATGTATAGATAAAGAGGGGGACATCATATACTTGATGACAATTCACATAGAGATATGATTGATGTTAAGATGATATACCTTTGATAAATGCAGAATTAAAGAGACAATGCTTTTTTTAACAATGTTTCTTGAAATATATGTACTGTGGTGGGTTTTGGTTTTAAGTGCAAACTACAATGTCCCCTTAACCTTTGGTTTTGTCATCGAATTTGTAAGGCTTTTTTAAAATGTAAAGTAATAACGTGCTTTACTTTTTCTACAGCTGTTTGAGCTGCTTCTCATTCTGGTAGTCACTTCAATGGTCATCATGTCTCAGATCAGGGAAGTGAGACAAATAACAAAGCCATCCAATCATGAGCCAAGAGGCTGACGGTAAAGCTGTGTGCCCTGCTGGGTTCTCAAGGCAAATTATTCCGAACAAAAACAAAACTCATTAGGAAGGGAAGCTTTAAATTTTAAGGTAAGTTAAGTTTACCAAAGGTTAGTCAAAGAAAGATTTTGGAGGAGGAAGCTATGAGAAACGTATGGAAATAAAGATACATTTGTACTGTAGAAAGCTGTTTCCTACCCTGCAGTGATCTTCTCAATGAAACATAACTCTCATTCCACATTTTTATGAAACAATACAGTTATCTGTATTCAGAAAAACCTTGGCCAATCCATACTTTAGAATGAATTCTAAAAGTATTGGTGGCTGTAAAATCCACCAATACTTATAAATGTGATTATGTTGAAAGAAAAAAGCATGTACTAAACAAGCAAATATTTGTTACAAAAGTATTTCACTCGCCAGTAGTAATCATGCCTTGAGCATTGCAGAATGTCATATTATTCAACTGCTAAAAGATGAGTCAACAGAATTCAGCCTAATGGGCTAATCTTTTACTCCAGACCTTCACTAGGATGCAACCCAATGCAAAACTATGTACACAGAAAATATAGCGCACTTTCTTTTCATAACATACCTCAATGACATTGATGGATATGTAATAGGCGGAATTGCACTGTAACACATTAATCAAAGTGATTTTCCCTGCAGGCACAGAAATAACAGCTCACCACACAGTATATGTAGGTGTATTTTGACAGATAAAGACAGAGGGCCTAATTCATAAAGATATACTTTTGTGTAAGTTTACTCTTGTTTTGGTATTCACAAACTCCAAGTTTAATTTTACTGAAAGTAGCTTTACAACTACAGAGAATCCTCAGTTCGGACTGAGGTAGGACAGGCCTATCATTTTATGTGCAGAGTCTTGCCACAAGTGAGGAGTCACTGCAGTTGTAAAATTACCATTAGTAAAATGAAACTCGGAGTTTGAGAATACCAAACTAACAGTAAACGTACGCAAAGCTGTAAGTTTACATTTGTGAATCTGGCTCATAAACACTCATACTATAGGGAAGTTTCTTTGTTTTTTAACACAGTCCCATTATTTTACACCTGCAACCTATCTAAAAAGAGACCACATCTCAGAATCTATAAGATATTTTTATTATGGGAAGATATCAGTAACCAGCAAAAAACTTCTTTCACTCCTCAAGTGTCTTCTTGGGGTAGGTTTCAGTAAAAAGCCTCACAATATGTTAATAAGAGGACTTTCAGCACAGTCTAACCATGTTAATCATTGTGAAGGCTTCACAGACAAATTGACTTTCCTTAAATAAGCACTTGTCTTGTCACACAGCAATGGAAACAACACTCTTTTTACTTAAATTGCACATTTTTGCTCATTATTGTTTTATGCATCAACACAGGTGAACAACTCATCAAAAGACAATAAAAAAGTATCACCTGAAACCTTCATTTGTTTGAAATGGCGAACCCCACAAGTGAGTACCATCTTTAAAACATGCTCAAACATTTAAGTGGTGATGGCAAAATCACTTTTCAGGAACACTGGAAGTCTCTATCTTTGAAAACCCCAGAAGTCAAGCACTCACCATACTGGAGATACACCACTGCAAGAAAGAGATCATATTTAATCAAGTATTCTCACTCTAAATTCCTAGACTTTGAAATAACAAGCCCATGAAAATCAAGCCCTGCTAATTCATCATACTATGTATGCTTCTAGAAACCAAGGCCCCATGCTTAAGCAGGCACAATCAGCACCAGACTGCCCAATTATTCCATTAGGCATTTCCCTGGTGGCCTGGAGCCTGTGGAGGCCGTTCTTTGAAGTCAGAAGAAGGCTGCTGGAACTTCTGCTATTTTCTCCAGCACTGCAGAGGTCTGGGTGTAACCAGAAAGCCACAGAATAACATCTTGGTTCAATGTAGAATAGAGGCTTGTGTATTGTTAGTGCTATGAGGGCCCTGCAATGAGAGAAAGCACTGAGTACAGGTAAGTCATTATGTTAAACTTGCATTACACACAGTATAAGACAGATTGCTATCAATTGTGCCAAAAGGTTTCAGATAAAATGGTGCATACAAAAGATAGATTTTAGTAATAGCCAGAATGTACCTAATGCTTCATTTTTATATGACTACCCTGAAAAACACACTTTGCAGCTCAGCTGCTAACTCAATTACACTACCAGTAGAAAAGAATAAATCTTTGTCATCACAAAGTTTCATGAGATTCGACCAATTAAACCATTACTGGGTTCCAAGCCCCCCTCTACATTTACAGATTAACCAGTTGTGTGCATTTGCATTTCTTTCAGGTAAGAAGGACTATTTTGTGTTAAACTGCCTGTCCCTCTCTTGGTCTCACAGTACAGGAAAGTCCTTGAAAGAAACTTAAACAGAAGCATTTACACTATCGGAATTTACTGTTCGGAGACAGTTGTCTTTTAATAAAAAGTAGGGGAACCTTTTTTCATTAATTACAAAAGTATGGGCGCGTCGTGGCCCTCCAATCACACCCAGCACAACCACTGCCCAAAATAGAAAAATAAACATGTTGAACTAAAGAAACCCAAGTCAAAAAGGAAGATCCTCCTGGAGTCTTTCTGAAGTCATTTGATGGCTCTAGCTGGGCTATTTCTGTAATTATCTGCTGACGTAATCTGAAACCATGCTGATGTATGTTTATAGGGCCAAATATTTAAATGAGATGACTCTAGAGGAATCACAATAACTACTCCAGGATGGTCTTGTAATTACTTCAGTGGAAAACATGCAATGGTCATTTACTACTGCAGTGTGAGCCTGTGATGACTTCAGGATGGGGCTGTATTACTCCACGAAGATTCCATGACAACTCCAGGATGAGACTGTATTCTTCAATGATGATTCCATGACAGTTTAAGGATGAGGATATACTAATCCAGAGTGATCCAGCAATGACTTCTGGCTAAAGCTTTATCACCCCATGATGATGTTAGGATGGGTATGTATTACTTAAGGGGGGTGATTCCACAAATATTTAGGAATGGGGCTGCATTGCTCCAGGATGATCTCTTACGTAGAAATAGTCAAACTTTTGGGGGAAAATTAGGAAATAAGCCTTTTTTCTTCTCTTTGCCTATAGGGCAGATCATGGCTTCATATGTCACCAATGGCAGTTCTACAGATGATTCATAAAACAAAGGGTGGATTCCTTGTTCAAACACATGAAAACTGCTTGCAAAACAGCCCTTGAAGGTATGGACTGCCCATTGGTTTTCTGAATGGTCTTTCAGTAGTCAAACACAAGTGGCTAACCATGGAGACCCATTCTGATTGGTTGATAGTAGGCAGTCATAGGTTAGTCCTGTCTTATTGGCTTCTGGGAAGCCATTCACTCTAGTTCTGTTCCCTGCACATAAAGTCATATAATATATGTGACTACATGAATGGGCAGTTAATCTGTTAGCAGTTCATGGATCACTGAAGGACATTTTTGGCTGTCCACTTTATATGTTTGTGGTTTAATTGAACAGCTGTTACCATCTCCATCTGAATTATACATTATTTTATTTCACACTGAGGTTTCAACTGCTTAAATTTAGTGAACAATCTATGGGGGTGATTTTAACTTTGGCGGACGGCGGAGGCCGTCCGCCAAGGTACCGCCGCCAAATGACCGCACCGCGGTCAAAAGACCGCGGCGGCCATTCAAACATTTCCTCTGGGCCGGCGGGCGCTCTCCAAAGGAGCGCCCGCCGGCCCAGAGGAAATGCCCCTGCAACGAGGACGCCGGCTCAGAATTGAGCCGGCGTAGTTGCAGGGGTGCGACGGGTGCAGTTTGCACCCGTCGCGTATTTCAGTGTCTGCATTGCAGACACTGAAATACACAGTGGGGCCGTCTTACGGGGGCCCCTGCAGTGCCCATGCCATTGGCATGGGCACTGCAGGGGCCCCCAGGGGCTCCGCGGCACCCCCTACCGCCATCCTGTTCCTGGCGGGAGACCCACCAGGAACAGGATGGCGGCAGGGGGTGTCAGAATCCCCATGGCGGCGGAGCGCGCTCCGCCGCCATGGAGGATTCCCCCGAGCAGCGGGAAGTCGGCGGGAGACCGCCGACTTTCCGCTTCTGACCGCGGCTGAACCGCCGCGGTCAGAATGCTCGTGGGAGCACCGCCAGCCTGTTGGCGGTGCTCCCGTGGTCGGTGGCCCTGGCGGCCACCGGCCGCCAGGGTCAGAATGACCCCCTATGTGTACGAGTGTGGGAAGATGAGGAATTACCAGAGGACCAGGAACCAGGAATTACCCATACTGTCCTACTCATAATGAGCATGCAACTCTCTGCCCTGAGCCCCCCGCTCCTCCCAAAATATTACTGGTAATGCTAAGGAGGAGAAAAAATCGGACTATTTTAAGGCCACAGCAGTCTTCAGCAGTGGCATAATAAAGTTCTCTACAGCCCCTGTAGTGCGGAGAGGCTCCCAACCTCCAGAGGGCCCCCTCAGCACAGTACCCTGGCCTGAGAGCTCCTAGTGAGTCCAGGGGGACTCCATGTACTTTGCAGGGGGGGCCGCAAACTTTGTTATGCCAGTGGTCTTCACAGTTGCAGGCTGCTTTGCTGCAATTAAGATGTGGTGTGATTGAAACATTCTGTAGAAGCATGTGGCAAGTGTTTTTTGTGGTTTAGTTATTTGGCCTGATTATTAAAAACAGGGAGGCATATGTGACTGGCAGAGTGATAAAGAAAATGACATAAGTGAATAGTAAAAATAATTTTTGATGAATGGTTTTGCATGAAGTTCTGGAAGTGCTGTTAGTGAAAAATGTTTTTTTGGCTGGATATGATTACATGGTTTATGTGGGTGTATGAAAGTAGATTTTAGGTGTGAGTAATTTTGAGTGACTGAATGAGCTGGTGACTAGTGTAACTAGATAGTGTTGTGCATGTGGATTAATAGTGCGTTGGGGCAGTGTGGGTGACAATAAGTGACAAAAGTAGCATTATGAGACTATAAAAGGTGATGCATGTGCTATTGATTATTTCAGTAAAGTTGTGATCAATAGTTTAACTGGCTGTGAAGAACAATGCTGGTGGGAGTGAATATTGGGGACTGGCATTGCTGAATGACTTAGTTGGTGCTGTAAAATACTGGGGATGAGCAGTAGTTGTTGCAAAGGACTAAGGGGGTCATTACGACCTCGCCGGTCTTTTTGCAAGACTGCCGAGGGACCGCCGTGCGGAAGACCGCCTGTGCAGGCGGTTTGTCGCTCGGCGTATTATGACTGTTGGCTGCTCTCTGTCGTTATTGCGACGGAGTGCCGCCAACAGCCATACTTGCGGGCGGCGGGGAAGTGGAGGTTGCTCCACCTCCACCGCCACGCCAACAGAACACCGCCCAGCGAATCACGTCCTGTGATTCGCAGTGGTGGTGTTCTGTTGGCGGTGTGGTGTCGGCGGAGCTGCCCCCATGGCTCCCGTCCCCTCCCAGAGGATCGAAGGAACAGGTAAGTCGATCGTCCGTTAGGGGAGGGGGGTGTTGTGTGTTGTGTGCGTGCATGGGGGTGTGCGTGTGTGTATGGAGAGGGGGTGTGTGAGTGCGTGTATGCTTGCGGGGGTGTTGTGTGTATGGGAATGAGTGCGTGTATGGCTGTGGGTATGTCTGTATGGATGTGTGCGTGTATGTTTTAATGTGGGTGTGCGTGTCTGACTGTGTGTGTGGCTGTTGGCATGTATGTCGGGGTGTGTGCTGGTGGTGCCTGCATGTGTGTCGGGTGTGTGTGAGTAATGTTATGTTGGGGGTCGGGGTGGGGAGGGGGGCCCTGCCACCTTTGGGGGGGTGGGGAGTGTAGGGGAGGGAGACAGGGTGGGGGTGGGAGGTGGGGGAGACCCCTTTCAGTGCCAGGGAAGGAATTCCCTGGCACTGATAGTGCTTACCGCCATGGATTTCATGGCGGTTGAAACCGCTGGAAATCCACGGCGGTAAGCCGGGTCCAAATACCGCCGGCAGTATACTGACGGCCGCCGGGCTGGAGAACCAGGTCTCCAGCCCGGCGGTCATCTCCGCCCTGGCGGGCGGAACGGAGAACCGTCGGATGACCATGGCGGTAACCGCCATGGTCATAATTCACCAAGGTAAGACCGCCAGCCTGTTGGCGGTCTTACTGCCGGTTCTCCGCCATCCACCAGGGTTGTAATGACCCCCTAAGTCACAAGTGATGTGAGCTGTAGTTGGAAGGAAAGCTGTGATTGGGGAGTGCAAGTGAGTGAAGTGAGTATTGTGACTGTAGGTTTGTCATGTGATGAGTGGAACTGTAAGTGGCAATGTCTTGTTGTAGGAGTTGTGCATGGATGTGGATGAGACTTGTGACTCAATGTCAGTGACTGGTTACATAGATAAGCATGTGTTATTAACTAAGGGTCATTAATTATGTGAGCAAGTGGGTTTGTGTGGATTGCTGATGTGATGAGGATGGTGTGGTTGACTATGTTTATAAACAGCTAGGGGTGAATGTTGTAAGTAGTTAAAGGAAAGTGGATTCCTTAAAATATTTTAAATGTTGCATCAAGTTAGATAGTAAGCAAGGGATAAGAGTTGTTGTGGAGAGTGGTCTAGTCATGGTGTAGTAAACTGACATAAGGGAGTGGCTGCCGATTAGGTGTGTAGTGAAAGAGGTTCTCTGAATGGCCAAGTAATACAAGTGAAAGAATAACAGTGTGAGTATTGAAGTTAGCGATGGTGATAAAATGAGTGATCATGCTTTGTTGTGCTTGTGAAATAGTGTGAAAGATCATTGCTGAAAGTAAGTGCTATTTTAACAGTCTGAAGACAAGCGAATGGGCTAAGGAATTGGTGCTGCAAGTGAATTCTGAGTGGATGAGTGGTGTTGCACTCAGCTGAATGTGTGTTGTTTCTTAATGGTGAGTAAACGACATATGGTGAAGTGAATGACACTACATGTGTTATGTATGTTTGGTGTAATGAGTCATGAACATGATAATGGAGAGTCAATGGAATAAACTAGATTTTTTGTGTGGTCTCAATTTGTGGTGATGTTACGGTGTAGCATTACCATTGGCTGATAGGTATTGTTTGAGGCCAAGTGGTGTGTTCAATGAGTTATGCCAGTAGAATTGTCAGTGGATAGATTATACTGCTAGCATGAGAGCCTGAGCTGTGTTCCATGTGGGTGAGTGTGTAGGGTGGTGTGGGGAATCACCTAAGAAGGTGATTCTATGGGTGTCATAGTGTGAGGTAAGAGACTGGTGTCTTAAATGAGGGATAATATAAAACATGCAAGCAAATAATGTAAGAGAGTGATTTTGTATTGGGTATATGCTAATATGTGTGTGTGTGTTGTTAAGTGGCAATGCTGTGCTGGGTGAAGATGAGTTGTAATATGAGTGGCTGTTAGTGAAGAGGTGGACCGTCAAGTAAGTGGTGAATACAAATCAAAAGAGGAGAGTGGAATTTTGAGTGGATGATAACTGTATGTAGAAGGCCTAGTGGTATGACTAACTGGTGAGAAAGAGCAGTGTCAAAAGTAAACAAATAAAGAGGTGGTGAGTGTGAGATTTGACTGTCTTTCATGATGGGAGATGTGGCGTGAATTAGGTGGTTGGTGTAGTAAGGTCTGGGTGACTAATGTGTTGAAAGGGTGGTGCTGATTGAATCTGTTAGTAGTTTGCATATGTGTGAATGATACTGGTGAGTAGTAAGTGGTGTCAAGTGGTTCAGTGGTATGCACCAGTGGTTGTAACAGAGTATTAACAAGTAAAGTAGTATGTGGTATAACTGCCTGAAGGCAAAGGGTGAGGTCTTGGGAGTCACTTTCCAAAATTGTTCTAAGTGACTGCAGGAGAACAGGACTGCTGTGTAACATTGTGGGAAGACAATGAGCGGATATTGGTGCAAGTGTTGTAACAACTCAACTGAGAATCATTATATGGGGTAAATGCTGAAGGCAAGAATGTTTTTGGAGTTTGTAGTGTGAAAGGTTGTATATGAGGGAGTAAAGGGTGATGTTACTTTTGTGAAAATCTGTGGTTAGCTGGTATAAAAAGTAAGAAGCTATGAATGATACACGTGACATTGTACTTTTCTGTTACAATTAACAATGGGAAGGGAAATGAGCCAGTGGTGTTGTGCATGAGTTCTGTGAGAGAGGGATATCATAACTGAGTGAGGAGCATGTTGATAGTGAGTAGGAACTGTGCTGGGGAATACATCACTTCCAGTACTAGATTTTAATATAAAAATCTGGAATTTTGGGAATAACACTGGCTTGATCAAATTGAAAAAAGCTGGACATACATACCTAAACACAAAGATTTGTAAACAAAAGCCTTGGACACTGACCACACAATAAAATGTTTGGCTGCATGGATGTGTCCCAAAAAACATGAACAATGCTTTAGTTCAGTTAAATTCTTCTGGTTTGAACGCCAATTAGCTGCACATATGAGAAATTAATAATCAAGTATGTGCTTTACAAAAATTGTTCTAGTCTGAGAACACTGCAAGTCTACCCGTATCGCAATAGTCCCCATTTTAAAATGACTCCCATTTTTAGTTTGCAAAACGTCAAGACCAGCAGATGTTCAAGTTCAATAAAATATACTGTTTCAATTCTATACGTGTTTCTTCTAACACATGCATTCCAGTGGCAACATGAAGATAGCAGGAAAATCAGAGATAAGCTTAAAGTACTAGCAAATTCAAGAGATGAATACAATTCTTTGCAAGAACTCTCCGGTGGTCACCATATGTTTTCACACTAAAATATTCTGCTGGCGCACTGTCAGTGAAGCAAGTGAGAGAAAACTGTTGAGCATTGGTGTCCCATGATGCAGTGCTGACAGTAGACATCAGTGTTTTAGCAGTGGGTGGTAGAGGGCTGTACATTTCAACAATGTACAATTAATTTTGTTGCACTTGCAGTCAACTACTCTTTTTCCAAAGCTCAATGCCATACCCCTGTAGCATGCTTAGCAGCACTACAGATTTCAGTGGCAACCCTTTTTTTCTGCAGCACTCTTGTTTTCATATTTAACACTTAAACACTTTTCATGAGGCTAGGACACGGCTTGGCAATTCCTCCCTCTGTGCAGGAAAAAAAGTATGCCTCGCTTTTTGGGCCTATTGGCTTTGCCAATGGTTTTGGCCTGTGCACTGCACCCTGACTATGGCTAGTAAACAGGAATAAAAAGCCTACAAGGCTAGCCGCATCATTTTGTATATTCATGCACCAAACAATGTCCAAGATGGATCGAAAAACAAAATGGGAAGCAATTTGAGGGTGTAAGGAACACAAAAGGCTTAGGGGAAGCAACTCTGATGCCACAGGGAAGGAAGCAAAGCAGAGAATAAACAATGGGAGGGGTGGAAGTAAACAAACAAAAGAATGCAACAAGGAGTTAAAGAGCACAGGAGAGAGTGATGTTGTATAAAAATGAACACGCACGCTAGAGCTGCTTGAAAAACAAAGTTGTGGAAAATGTTTTTTTTTATAACGAAAAGAAATCTACTGGGAGAAGTGGGAAATCACAGTATAGTGAAAACACAGACATTCTCATGGAGGTCTTTTACGAAAAGAAAAGAAAAGAAAAAAAAGCAGATACTTGAGGAAGGATAAAAGGAACCAATCAAAGAGATGGTAAACAGCTGTGCTCCACAGGAAAGACAAAGACTAGATGGACTGGATGAAACAAGTAAAACCATCAAAGAGAAAGCAAAAAAAGAGTGGCAAAAGAAAAAAAGAAACGCTGGAAAGCAATGGGTGGAGTTGCTGACAATTGTCCCCACAGCAAATCAGGTGTTATATTAGCAGGCACAGGAAGTGTAGGGGATAACATTTGTCACTGCTTTTAGGAGATACAAAGCAATGTCACTAGATATAAGAGCCATATAACTTCACTGTTTGTGTTAGTTAATCAGCATTGGAATGCCTTGGCAAGAAGTTCATCCATGTGTACTGGAAAAAGTGAGAGAACAATGCAAACAAATTAATATCACCTTTGTATGTCTAACGATTACGGATCAAGGTACAAAAGGATACCAGAGTTTTTTTCCACATACAAGGACCAGTCGAGTAGTACATACCTGAAGTTGGTCTGTGTTAAAGGCTGGGGACAGTACAAGTCAAGTAATAACCTGTTTACCTGGCCTCTTCAAATGGCCTCATTTCCTGCTCTTGCCAATCACTCAGTCTTTGTTGCAATGTGAACTGTCTATAATTTTGAAATAATACTCAAGAGCTCGGTTAAAATATGGTATAAGCTGAAAATATTTACGATGGTCACAACAGGAAACCAGATGTTTTTCCAGTCAAAGCATATGAAGAACTCCTTATACGGTCACAATATATTCACCTACTACTTAAATCGTCCTTTCACATATTCCTTACATCCATCTCTCACCCATCCCCATCTTTCTTTTGTCTCCCAGCCTCTCAGACCACCTCCCCTTATCATCAATATCCTTCCTGCTGCAAAAATTATTGGTGCCCAGGTCAGATCGCTCCCCCATCTCTGCCCTTCTTCTCATTGTTCCTTGATCTTTCTCCCTCGTTTTATGGTACCAGGCCCCACACACCTCTATGCCTGCCCTTCAATTGGTCATCCCTGCTTCTTCTTGTGAGCAATGCCCTTGTTGTATCATCTGTGGTACATGCCCTGTGCCTGTCCTGATCAATTGTACTCTTCCCGTCACACACCTCATGCATCTCAAGTCCTTTCATGTCACCTCTCTTGTCTTCCAATCCCTTGTACCCTGACAGCTGAACTACTTTGCCTTCTAGTTCCCTCTTTACTTCTGTCACCCATCTTGTGTGGTGAGTCACCTATTTTAGCAACACAAAAGGATGAGGGATGGAGTGCTGAACAGTGCAAACACTCACCCCCAGTCACAGAGCTGGGTTTAATCCATTGTTCTTTTGTTCACCATGCCACCCCAAACAAATCTTTGCACACTCATAGTAAAAACTCTGCTGCATAGAAGTCAATCAATCAATCAATCACTCAATGATTTGTTAAGCGCACTACTCACCCTGTAGGGTCTCAAGGTGTTGGAGCGGTGCTACTGCTCGAAGAGCCATGTTTTGAGGTGCTTTCTGAAGGTTAGGAGGACCTGGGTCTTTCCTACGGTGGTGGGGAGAGAGTTCCAGGTCTTGGCGGCGAGGTGGGAGAAGGATCTGTCGCTGGATGTGGTGCGTTGGATGCGAGGGACTGTT
Source organism: Pleurodeles waltl (assembly GCF_031143425.1). Lineage (NCBI taxonomy): Eukaryota > Metazoa > Chordata > Amphibia > Caudata > Salamandridae > Pleurodeles > Pleurodeles waltl. The sequence goes on along the minus strand of NC_090444.1, from coordinate 1,144,132,862 downwards.
GGGAGGGTGAGGTTGGCAGAGCGGAGTTGGTCGGTCGGGATGTGGAAGTTAAGTAGTTCGTTGTGGTAGGCCGGTCTGGAGTTGTGGAGGGCTTTTTGTGCGTGGATTAGGATTTTGAAGACAATCCTTTTGTTGATGGGTAGCCAGTGTAGGGTTCTGAGGTGGGCGGAGGTGTGTTCATGGCGAGGGAGGTTGAGGATGAGATGTGCTGCGGTGTTCTGGATGCGTCTGGAGCTTGGCTGTGGTCCCCGCATAGAGGGCGTTGCCGTAGTCCAGTCTGATGCTGACGAGGGCATGGGTGACCGTTCTTCTGGTTTCTGTTGGAATCCACTTGAAGGTCTTGCGGAGCATACAGAGGGTGTTGAAGCAAGAGGACGATATGGCGTTGACTTGCTGAGTCATGGAGAGAGTTTAGTCAAGTATGAAGCCGAGATTGCGTGTATAGGTGGTGGGTGTCGGGGGGGTATCCTAGGGTGGCTGGCCACCATGAGTCGTTCCATGCTGACTTGTTGGATCCGAAGATGATGATCTCAGTTTTTCCTGAGTTCAGTTTGAGGTGGCTTGCTGTCATCCAGTTTGTGATGGCGAGAAGTCCAGTGTGGAGGTTGTTCTTGGCGGTGGAGGGGTTCCTTGTGAGGGAGAGGATGAGCTGGGTGTTGTTGGCCTAGGAAAGATGTTGATGCCATGGGGTCAGATGTTGTTGGCGAGCGGTGCCATGTAGATATTGAAGAGGGTGTGGCTGAGTGATGATCTTTGGGGGACTCCACATATGGTCTGGGTGGCTTCAGACCGGTATGGGGGTAGTCGAACACTTTGGGTTCTCTCGGAGAGGAAGGAGGTGAGCCAGTCCAGGGCTTTGTGGCGAATTCCGGCGTCGAAGAGGCGCGTGCAAAGGGTTTTGTGGCATATGGTGTCAAAGGCTGCGGAGAGGTCGAGAAGGATGAGGGCAACGGTTTCAACCTTGTCAAGTCTGGTCCTGATGTCATCGGTGCAGGCGATGAGGGTGGTCTCAGTGCTGTGGTTTTTGCAGAATCCAGATTGGGAGACACTGAATATGTTGTTGTCTTCCAGGAAGTGGGACAGCTGTTTGTTGACTATCTTCTCTATGACCTTCGCGGGGAAGGGGAGTAGAGAGATAGGTCAGTAGTTTGTGAGGTCTTCGGGGTCTGCTTTGTTTTCTTTTAGCAAGGCGTAGACTTCGGCGTGCTTCCAAATATTTGGAAAGATGGCGGTCTCGAAGGAGCTATTGATGACGGATCAGAGCTGGGAAGTGATGATTTGGCTGGCCTTGTTGAAGACGTGGTGGGGCATGGGTCTGTTGGAGAGCCTGAGTGGATGGTGCTCATGGTCTTGGTGGTTTCTTCATCGTTGGCTGGGGTCCAGGTACTCAGTACGTTGGTGTGGTGGGGTTGGCTGTGTCAGTGGTAAACTTTCATGTATGCCAACGATCTTGCGGAGGAAGTAGCTGGAGAGGGAGTTGCAGAGGTCTTGTGAGTGCGGACGGTCAATGGCGCAGGATTTGGGTTTGGTGAGTTCCTTGATGATGGTGAATAGTTCCTTGCTGTTGTGTGCGTTGGTGTCTATATGCTCTTTGTAGAAGGATCTCTTGATGGTCCTGATGAGCGGGTGGTGTTTGCCCATGGCTGATTTGTGGGTGGAGAAGTTGCTAGCTGATTCGTCTTGGCGCCAGGCCTTCTCGGTTTTACGGCATTCTCGTTTGGAGGTCTGAAGTTCTGCGGGGAACCAGGGAGCTGTCTTGTTGATGCGGGTGTTGTTGGTTTTTTTGAGTGGAGCGAGGGTGTTTGCGCAGTCGTCGAGCCATCTTTTGAGGTTGAGGGCGGCAGCGTTGGGGTCGTTGGAGATGGGTGGAGTGGATTGTGTGAGGTTGGAGATCAGCTGTTTCTTGGAGATCTTGTTCCACTTGCGGTGAGGGATAGGGTGTTGTTTGTGGTGGGTGGTGGGCTTTAGGAAGGAGAAGTTAACGCAGTGGTGGTCAGCCCAATGGGGTTCGGTGGTGTGAGTGAAGGCGATGTGGCTGCTGGCGGAGAAAATGGCGTCAAGAGTGTGTCTGGCTGAGTGGGTGGGCTAGGTGACTAGTTTCTTGAGGTCGAGTTTAGCAAGGTTGTCCAGCAGGGCAATGGAGTTGCAGTCGCTGGTGTTCTCTAGGTGGAAATTTAGGTCGCTGAGGAGCAGGTAGTCTGGGGAGGCAAGGGCGTGGGAGCTGATAGCATCAGCGATGGCGTCACAGAATGGGGGGCGGGGCCTGGCGGTCTGTAGACGAGGGATCCTATCAAGGTGGTGTTGGCGTTGACGTGTATCTGAAAGTGTAGGTGTTCTGCGGCATCCAGGGTGTCACTGGTGTTTGTGGAAATCCTGATGGAACTTCTGTGTACTATGGCGATTCCTCCTCCTGGTTTGTTGATCGGGTCTCTTCGGGTGATTTTATACCCTTCTGGGATGGCTATTGCGATGTCAGGCTCCGATGAGGGGTTCATCCATGTTTCCGTGAGGAAGGCGATGTCGGGAGAGACTGTCGTGAGTAGGTCCCAGTGCTCGATCGAGTATGCAGCTAAGGTGGTTGGGGTCTCTGCTGTTGATGTGGTGTTTGCTGGTTTGATTGCAGGAGATGTGGCATGTGTGACATGCGAAAGGTCCGTGGGTGTGTTTGGGGTCAGCCTGGGTGCAGGTGGTGCGCCGGGCGGTGTTGAGAGCGTAGAGCTCTGCGGTGGAGTAGGGGTGTTTAGGGACGTGGTGGGGGCTTGGTCCAGGGGGACGGGCGCTGGGCGTGGTCCAGGCGTGGACAGGCGCAGACTGGCTCACCTCTGGCGTGCCGCGGTGCACCCGCTGGGCGCGGCTGCACAGCGGCCGCCATTAAGAAGGGGAGGTGGGAGGGAGGAGCAGCTGGGAGGCGGGAGAGTGTGACGAATAGGGGCACGAGGGGGGCGGGGCCGCAGGGGACGCAGCGGCGGGAACCAAGCAGGACCAGGAAACGGGCGGGAAAGCCGAGAAAGGCACAATAACAGGCAAACTAAGAAGGCACAATAAAGGGCAAGCTAAGAAGGCACAATAAAGGCGCAATAACAAGACACAATCACAAGCAAAAAGGCACAAGTTGAAAATAAATGGCACAACAGTTACAGAAAAACATAACAAGGTAAAGGCAAGACCAACGATACTCACACCTACCACTAGGCATAAGGGATGGGGTGCAGGCGGGTGCCTGCGGGTGGTGGAGGGCCTCAAACTCGCGGCAGCAGCGAGGGTGGGGTCGGGAGCATGAGGGCAGTCTGGTGGAGCTGCTTGTCGCGCAGAGTGGTTCCTGGCCTAAATCAGGTCAGGGGTCACTCTGGGCAGCGCGCAGCAGCTGCCATTAAGAAGGGGAGGTGGGAGGGAGGAGCAGCTGGGAGGCGGGAGGGTGTGACGAATGGGGGCACGAGGTTTGCAGGCCGCAGGGGACGCAGCGGCGGGAACCGGGCAGGACCAGGAAACGGGCAGGGAAGCCCGAGAAAGACACAATAACAGGCAAACTAAGAAGGCACAATAAAAGGCAAGCTAAGAAGGCACAATAAAGGCGCAATAACAAGACACAATCACAAGCAAAAAGGAACAAGTTGAAAATAAACGGCACAACAGTTACAGAAAATACATAACAAGGCAAAGGCAAGACCAATGATGCTCACGCCCGCCACAAGGCACCAGGGATGAGGCGCAGGAGGGTGCCTGCGGGTGGTGGAGGGCCTTGAACTTGCAGCAGCAGCGAGGGTGGGGTCAAAAGCACGAGGGCAGTCTGGTGGAGCTGCTCGTCGTGCAGAGTGGTCCCTGGCCTAAATCAGAAGTCCATCGGATAAGCCTTTTCAATCTGCGATACCTTGGTGTAAGGAAATGCCTCCTTGGCATGGTTACCCCCTGACTTTTTGCCTTTGCTGATGCCAAGATATGATTTGAAAGTGTGCTGAGGCCTGCTAACCAGGCCCCAGCACCAGTGTTCTTTCCCTAACCTGTACCTTTGTTTCCACAATTGGCACACCCTGGCATCCAGGTAAGTCCCTTGTAACTGGTACCCCTGGTACCAAGGGCCATGATGCCAGGAAAGGTCCCTAAGGGCTGCAGCATGTCTTATGCCACCCTGGAGACCCCTCACTCAGCACAGACACACTGCTTGCCAGCTTGTGTGTGCTGGTGAGGACAAAATGACTAAGTCCACATGGCACTCTGTAGGAGGCTGGCCTGGCTTGTAGTGGGTACCAAGGGGTACTTACACTCTGTACCAGGTCCAGTTATCCCTTATTAGTGTAGAAGAGGTGTTTCTAGCAGCTTAGGCTGATAGAAGGTAGCTATAGCAGAGCAGCTTAGGCTGAACTAGGAGACATGCAAAGCTCCTACTATACCACTGGTGTCATATGCACAATATCATAAGAAAACACAATACACAGATATACTAAAAATAAAGGTACTTTATTTTTATGACAATATGCCAAATGTATCTCAGTGAGTACCCTCAGTATGAGGATGCCAAATATACACAAGATATATGTACACAATACCAAAAATATGCAGTAATAGCAAAAGGAAGTAATGCAAGCAATGTAAAGTTACAGTAGATTGCAAAAGGAGCACATAGGTATAGGGGCAACACAAACCATATACTCCACAAGTGGAATGCGAACCACGAATGGACCCCAAACCTATGTGAGCTTGTAGAGGGTCGCTGAGACTGTAAGAAAACAGTGAGGGTTAGAAAAATAGCCCACCACAAGACCCTGAAAAGTAGGTGTAAAGTGCACCTATATTCCCCAGAGAGCACAGAAGTCGTGATAGGGGAATTCTGAAAGGAAGAGCAACACCAGCAATGCAACCAAAGTGGATTTCCGGATGAGAGTACCTGTGGAACAAGGGGACCAAGTCCAAGAGTCGCGACAAAGTCAAGAGTGGGCAGATGCCCAGGAAATGGCAGCTGAGGGTGCAAAGAAGTTGCCACCGGATGGTAGAAGCTGTGGATTCTGCAAGCACGAAGAGGGCTAGAAACTTCCCCTTTGGAGGATGGATGTCCCACGTCGTGAAGAAGCTTGCAGAGGTGTTCCCACGCAGAAAGACCGCAAACAAGCCTTGCTAGCTGCAAGGGTCGCGGTTAGGGTTTTTGGATGCTGCTGTGGCCCAGGAGGGACCAGGAGGTCGCCACTTGGATGAGGAAACAGAGGGGGCGCCCAGCAAGTCAGGGAGCCCTTACAGAAGCAGGCAGCACCCGCAGAAGTACCGGAACAGGCACTTAGAAGAGGAGTGAACTGGAGCTCACCCGAAGACACAAAAGGGGGTCCCACGACGCCGGAGGACAACTCAGGGGGTTGTGCACTGCAGGTTAGAGTGTCGGGGACCCAGGCTTGGCTGTGCACAAAGGAAATCCTGGAAGAGTGCACAGGAGCCGAAGCAGCTGCAAATCACGCGGTACCCAGCAATGCAGTCTAGCGTGGGGAGGCAAGGACTTACCTCACCAAACTTGGACTGAAGAGTCACTGGACTGTGGGAGTCACTTGGACAGAGTTGCTGAGTTCCAGGGACCACGCTCGTCGTGCTGAGAGGGGACCCAGAGGACCGGTGATGCAGTCTTTTGTTGCCTGTGGTTGCAGGGGGAAGATTCCGTCGACCCATGGGAGATTTCTTCAGAGCTCATGGAGCAGAAAGGAGGCAGGCTACCCCCAGAGCATGCACCACCAGGAAACAGGCGAGAAAGCGGCAGGATCAGCGATACAAGGTTGCAGTAGTCGTCTTTGCTACTTTGTTGCGGTTTTGCAGGCGTCCTGAGCAGTCAGCGGTTGATCCTTTGGCAGAAGGTGAAGAGAGAGATGCAGAGGAACTCTGATGAGCTCTTGCATTCACTCCCCTTTCCATTGTCCAGTTTCATGCCAGAGCAGGGCTGGGGGATCCCTGAACCGGTGTAGACTGGCTTATGCAGAGATGGGCACCATCTGTGACCATCAAAGCATTTCCAGAGGCTGGGGGAGGCTACTCCTCCCCAGCCCTGACACCTTTTTCCAAAGGGAGAGGGTGTAACACCCTCTCTCTGAGGAAGTCCTTTGTTCTGCCTTCCCTGGGCCAAGCCTGGCTGGACCCCAGGAGGGCAGAAACCTGTCTGAGGGGTTGGCAGCAGCAGCAGCTGCAGTGAAACCCCGGGGAAGGCAGTTTGGCAGTACCCGGGTCTGTGCTAGAGACTCGGGGGATCATGGAATTGTCTCCCCAATGCCAGAATGGCATTGAGGTGACAATTCCATGATCTTAGACATGTTACATGGCCATGTTCGGAGTTACCATTGTGACGCTATACATAGGTAGTGACCTATGTATAGTGCACGCGTGAAATGGTGTCCCTGCACTCACAAAGTCCGGGGAATTTGCCCTGAACAATGTGGGGGCACCTTGGCTAGTGCCAGGGTGCCCACACACTAAGTAACTTAGCACCCAACCTTCACCAGGTGAAGGTAAGACATGTAGGTGACTTATAAGTTACTTAAGTGCAGTGGTAAATGGCTGTGAAAAAAACGTGGACGTTATTTCACACAGGCTGCACTGGCAGGCCTGTGTAAGAATTGTCAGAGCTCCCTATGGGTGGCAAAAGAAATGCTGCAGCCCATAGGGATCTCTTGGAACCCCAATACCCTGGGTACCTCAGTACCATATACTAGGGAATTATAAGGGTGTTCCAGTATGCCAATGTGAATTGGTGAAATTGGTCACTAGCCTGTTAGTGACAATTTAGAAAGCAGAGAGAGCATAACCACTGAGTTTCTGGTTAGCAGAGCCTCAGTGAGACAGTTAGTCATCACACAGGGAACAAATACAGGGCACACTTATGAGCACTGGGGCCCTGGCTGGCATGGTCCCAGTGACACATTGTAGGAGGCTGGACTGGCTTGTAGTGAGTACCAAGGGGTACTTGCACCTTGCACCAGGCCCAGTTATCCCTTATTAGTGTATAGGGTGTCTAGCAGCTTAGGCTGATAGATAATGGTAGCTTAGCAGAGCAGCTTAGGCTGAACTAGGAGACGTGTGAAGCTACTACAGTACCACTTAGTGTCATATGCACAATATCATAAGAAAACACAATACACAGTTATACTAAAAATAAAGGTACTTTATTTTTATGACAATATGCCAAAGTATCTTAGAGTGTACCCTCAGTGAGAGGATAGGAAATATACACAAGATATATATACACAATAGCAAAAATATGCAGTATAGTCATAGAAAACAGTGCAAACAATGTATAGTTACAATAGGATGCAATGGGGAAACATAGGGATAGGGGCAACACAAACCATATACTCCAAAAGTGGAATGCGAACCACGAATGGACCCCAAACCTATGTGACCTTGTAGAGGGTCGCTGGGACTATTAGAAAATAGTGAGAGTTAGAAAAATAACCCTCCCCAAGACCCTGAAAAGTGAGTGCAAAGTGCACTAAAGTTCCCCTAAGGACAAAGTAGTCGTGTTAGAGGAATAATGCAGGAAAGACACAAACCAGCAATGCAACAACTGTGGATTTCCAATCTAGGGTACCTGTGGAACAAGGGGACCAAGTCCAAAAGTCACAAGCAAGTCGGAGATGGGCAGATGCCCAGGAAATGCCAGCTGCGGGTGCAAAGAAGCTTCGACTGGACAGAAGAAGCTGAGGTTTCTGCAGGAACGAAAAGGGCTAGAGACTTCCCCTTTGGTGGACGGATCCCTCTCGCTTTGGAGAGTCGTGCAGAAGTGTTTTCCCGCCGGAAGGACGCCAACAAGCCTTGCTATTTGCAAATTGTGCGTTTGGCGTTTTTGGATGCTGCCGGGGCCCAGGAGGGACCAGGAGGTCGCAAATTGGACCTGAAGAGAGAAGGGACGTCGAGCAAGACAAAGAGCCCTCACTGAAGCAGGTAGCACCCGGAGAAGTGCCAGAAACAGGCACTACAAGGATGTGTGAAACGGTGCTCGCCGAAGTTGCACAAAGGAGTCCCACGTCGCCGGAGACCAACTTAGAAAGTCGTGCAATGCAGGTTAGAGTGCCGTGGACCCAGGCTTGGCTGTGCACAAAGGATTTCCGCCGGAAGTGCACAGGGGCCGGAGTAGCTGCAAAGTCGCGGTTCCCAGCAATGCCGCCCAGCGAGGTGAGGCAAGGACTTACCTCCACCAAACTTGGGCTGAAGAGTCACTGGACTGTGGGGGTCACTTGGACAGAGTCGCTGGATTCGAGGGACCTCGCTCGTCGTGCTGAGAGGAGACCCAAGGGACCGGTAATGCAGCTTTTTGGTGCCTGCGGTTGCAGGGGGAAGATTCCGTCGACCCACTGGAGATTTCTTCGGAGCTTCTGGTGCAGAGAGGAGGCAGGCTACCCCCACAGCATGCACAAGCAGGAAAACAGTCGAGAAGGCGGCAGGATCAGCGTTACAGAGTTGCAGTAGTCGTCTTTGCTACTATGTCGCAGGTTTGCAGGCTTCCAGCGCGGTCAGCAGTCGATTCCTTATCAGAAGGTGAAGAGGGAGATGCAGAGGAACTCGGATGAGCTCTTGCATTCGTTATCTAAAGTTTCCCCAGAGACAGAGACCCTAAATAGCCAGAAAAGAGGGTTTGGCTACCTAGGAGAGAGGATAGGCTACTAACACCTGAAGGAGCCTATCAGCAGGAGTCTCTGACGTCACCTGGTGGCACTGGCCACTCAGAGCAGTCCAGTGTGCCAGCAGCACCTCTGTTTCCAAGATGGCAGAGGTCTGGAGCACACTGGAGGAGCTCTGGACACCTCCCAGGGGAGGTGCAGGTCAGGGGAGTGGTCACTCCCCTTTCCTTTGTCCAGTTTCGCGCCAGAGCAGGGGCTAAGGGGTCCCTGAACCGGTGTAGACTGGCTTATGCAGAATTGGGCACCTCTGTGCCCAACAAAGCATTTCCAGAGGCTGGGGGAGGCTACTCCTCCCCTGCCTTCACACCATTTTCCAAAGGGAGAGGGTGTCACACCCTCTCTCAGAGGAAGTTCTTTGTTCTGCCATCCTGGGCCAGGCCTGGCTGGACCCCAGGAGGGCAGCTGCCTGTCTGAGGGGTTGGCAGCAGCTGCAGTGAAACCCCAGGAAGGGCAGTTTGGCAGTACCAGGGTCTGTGCTACAGACCACTGGGATCATGGGATTGTGCCAACTATGCCAGGATGGCATAGAGGGGGCAATTCCATGATCATAGACATGTTACATGGCCATATTCGGAGTTACCATTGTGAAGCTACATATAGGTAGTGACCTATATGTAGTGCACGCGTGTAATGGTGTCCCCGCACTCACAAAGTTCAGGGAATTGGCTCTGAACAATGTGGGGGCACCTTGGCTAGTGCCAGGGTGCCCTCACACTAAGTAACTTTGCACCTAACCTTTACCAGGTAAAGGTTAGACATATAGGTGACTTATAAGTTACTTAAGTGCAGTGTAAAATGGCTGTGAAATAACGTGGACGTTATTTCACTCAGGCTGCAGTGGCAGGCCTGTGTAAGATTTGTCAGAGCTCCCTATGGGTGGAAAAAGAAATGCTGCAGCCCATAGGGATCTCCTGGAACCCCAATACCCTGGGTACCTCAGTATCATATACTAGGGAATTATAAGGGTGTTCCAGTAAGCCAATATAAATTGGTAAAAATGGTCACTAGCCTGTTAGTGACAATTTGGAAAGAAAATGAGAGAGCATAACCACTGAGGTTCTGATTAGCAGAGCCTCAGTGAGACAGTTAGTCACTACACAGGTAACACATTCAGGCACACTTATGAGCACTGGGGCCCTGGGTTACCAGGGTCCCAGTGACACATACAACTAAAACAACATATATACAGTGAAAAATGGGGGTAACATGCCAGGCAAGATGGTACTTTCCTACACAACCCCCCCCCAAACGAAGGACAATAAGACTAGCCATGACCTGATGAGTCTTCATTGTCTAAGTGGAAATATCTGGAGAGTCCATCTGCATTGGAGTGGCTACTCCCAGGTCTATGTTCCACTGTATAGTCCATTCCCTGTAGGGATATGGACCACCTCAACAATTTAGGATTTTCACCTTTCATTTGTTTTAGCCAAAGTAGAGGTTTGTGGTCTGTCTGAACAATGAAGTGAGTGCCAAACAGGTATGGCCTCAACTTCTTCAGAGCCCAGACCACAGCAAAGGCCTCCCTCTCAATGGCAGACCAACGCTTTTCTCTAGGGGTCAACCTCCTACTAATAAAAGCAACAGGTTGATCCTGGCCCTCAGAATTAAGTTGTGATAGGACTGCCCCTACTCCTAATTCAGATGCATCAGTCTGGACATAGAATTTTTTAGAGTAACAAGGGCTTTTCAGGACAGGTGCAGAGCACATGGCCTGCTTCAGCTCCTCAAAAGCTTTCTGACAGTTTGCTGTCCATAATACCCTTTTAGGCATTTTCTTGGATGTGAGGTTATTAAGAGGGGCTGCAATGGAGCCATAGTTCTTAATGAACCTCCTGTAGTACCCAGTGAGGCCTAGGAAGGCTCTCATCTGAGTCTGAGTGGTAGGGGGAACCCAATCAATAATTGTTTGGATTTTCCCCTGAAGTGGTGCAATCTGTTCCCCACCAACAAGGTGTCCCAGATAAACCACCTTACCCTGCCCTATCTGGCACTTTGAAGCCTTGATAGTGAGGCCTGCCTTTTGCAGGGCCTCCAAAACTTTCCATAGGTGGACCAGGTGATCATCCCAACTGGAGCTAAAGACAGCTATATCGTCCAAATATGCTGCACTGAAAGCTTCCAGCCCTTGCAGGACTGTGTTCACCAACCTCTGAAAAGTGGCAGGTGCATTTTTCAAACCAAAAGGCATTACAGTAAACTGGTAATGTCCTCCAATGGTAGAAAATGCAGTCTTAGATTTAGCATCTTCTGATAATTTGATCTGCCAATACCCTGCAGTCAAATCAAAAGTGCTTAGATACTTGGCAGATGCCAGTGTATCTATAAGCTCATCTGCCCTGGGTATAGGGTGAGCATCAGTTTTGGTTACCAAGTTGAGACCTCTATAGTCTACACAAAACAGCATTTCCTTCTTTCCATCTTTAGAATTGGGTTTTGGTACCAGTACCACAGGGGAAGCCCATGGACTGTCAGAGTGCTCAACCACTCCTAGTTCCAACATTTTCTGAACTTCTTGCTTTATGCAGTCCCTGACATGGTCAGGCTGCCTATAGATCTTACTTTTGACAGGTAAACTGTCTCCAGTATCTATAGTGTGCTCACACCAAGAAGTGGTGCCTGGCACAGTAGAGAAGAGTTCTGAAAATTGTCCTAGGAGATTTATGCAATGGTCTTTCTGCTCAGCAGTAAGACAATCTGCCAAAACTACACCTTCCACAAGAGCATCTTGTTCTGTGGAAGAGAAGAGATCAGGTAGAGGATCACTGTCTTCTTCCTGTCCCTCATCAGTTGCCATGAGCAGGGTGAGATCAGCCCTGTCATAGTAGGGTTTCAGGCGGTTGACATGGAGCACCCTAAGGGGACTCCTGGCAGTGCCTAAGTCAACCAAGTAGGTGACTTCACCCTTCTTTTCAACAATTGTGTGGGGTCCACTCCATTTATCTTGGAGTGCTCTTGGGGCCACAGGCTCCAAGACCCACACTTTCTGCCCTGGTTGGTACTGAACCAAAACAGCCTTCTGATCATGCCATTGCTTCTGGAGCTCTTGGCTGGCCTGAAGGTTTTTACTGGCCTTTTTCATGTACTCAGCCATCCTTGATCTGAGGCCAAGTACATAATCCACAATATCCTGTTTAGGAGCTTTTAAAGGTTGTTCCCAACCCTCCTTTACAAGTGTGAGTGGACCCCTAACAGGGTGTCCAAAAAGAAGTTCAAAGGGGCTGAAGCCCACTCCTTTCTGGGGTACCTCCCTGTAGGCAAAAAGGAGGCATGGTAGAAGGATATCCCATCTCCTGCGGAGTTTTTCAGGGAGTCCCATAATCATGCCTTTGAGAGTTTTATTAAATCTCTCCACCAGTCCATTTGTTTGTGGATGATAGGGTGTTGTGAACTTGTACGTTACACCACACTCCTTCCACATGGCCTTTAAGTATGCAGACATGAAATTGCTTCCTCTGTCTGATACTACTTCCTTTGGGAAGCCCACCCTGGAAAATATTCCCAGGAGGGCCTTTGCCACTGCAGGTGCTGTAGTGGTCCTTAAAGGAATAGCTTCAGGATATCTTGTGGCATGGTCCACTACCACTAAGATAAACCTATTGCCTGAAGCAGTAGGAGGGTCAAGGGGGCCAACTATGTCAACCCCTACCCTTTCAAAGGGAACCCCAACCACAGGCAGTGGGATAAGGGGTGCCTTTGGGGTGCCACCTGTCTTGCCACTGGCTTGACAGGTTTCACAGGACTTACAAAATTCCTCTGTGTCCTCAGACATCCTAGGCCAATGAAACAGGGGAACCAGCCTGTCCCAAGTTTTCATTTGTCCTAGGTGCCCAGCTAAGGGAATGTCATGTGCCAGTGTTAGGAGGAACTTTCTGTACTCCTGAGGAATCACTAATCTCCTGGCAGCTCCAGGTTTAGGATCCCTATGCTCAGTGTACAAGAGGTTGTCCTCCCAGTAAACTCTGTGAGAGTCACTGACATCCCCATTAGCCTGTTTGACAGCTTGCTGTCTGAGACCCTCTAATGTGGGACAGGTTTGCTGTGCCACACTCAGCTCCTCTCTGGCAGGCCCCCCTTCACCCAAAAGCTCAGCAGTGTCTGCTTCCAGCTCCTCTGGTGTAGGTTCTGCACAGGGAGGGAATTCTTCTTCCTCAGAAGTTGAATCCACTGTAGAGGGAGGGATAGTAGGAAGTGGTTTGCTTCTACTAGCCCTAGCTTTAGGGAGCACTTGGTCCATTGTTCCAGGATCCAAGCTTCCCTGTCCTTTTTGCTTTTTGGCCTGAGCCCTTGTCAAAGCAAAAATATGCCCTGGAATGCCCAGCATTGCTGCATGGGCCTCCAACTCCACATCTGACCAAGCTGATGTCTCCAAATCATTCCCTAATAGACAGTCTACAGGTAAATCTGAAGCTACCACAACTTTCTTTGGACCAGTTACCCCCCCCAGTTGAGATTTACAACAGCCATGGGGTGGCTTTGTGTTATGTTGTGAGCATCGGTTACTTGGTACTGGTGTCCAAGTATGTGTTGTTCAGGGTGCACCAGTTTCTCAATCACCATTGTGACACTGGCACCTGTGTCCCTGTAGGCCTGGACCTCAACACCATTTATTAGGGTTAGTTGCTTGTACTTCTCCAAGTTATGGGGGCAAGCAACCAAAGTGGCTAAATCAATAGCCCCTTCAGAGACTAAAGTAGCCTCTGTGGTCTCCCTAATCAGACCAACCCCAACTAAATTACCAAAAGTGAGCCCAGCTACTCCCTTGGATTGGCTATTAGTAGGTTTGCTCCCACCACCACTGCTATTAGTAGGGACACTAGGTGTAGCAGTAGGGGTTGTAGTGGTAGGAGCTGTGGTGCCTTTCTTTGGACAACTGGGATCTGTTGTCCAATGGCCTTTTATTTTACATAAATAGCACCATGGTTTCTTTTCCTTGTTCTGATTAAAGGAGGATTTGGACCCACCCCCCCCCACCAGAGTGTTTTTGTGGGCCTGATGAAGACTCATTTTTAGATTTGTCCCCACCCTTGTCAGAAGACTTACCATCCTTCTTTTTGTTGCCATCTTTGTCACCCCCTGTATGAACGTTTCTGTTCACTCTTGTTCTGACCCATTTGTCTGCCTTCTTTCCCAATTCTTGGGGAGAGGTCAGATCAGAGTCCACCAAGTACTGGTGCAACAAATCAGACTCACAATTATTAAGAATATGCTCTCTCAGGATCAAGTTATACAGGCTGTCATAATCAGTAACTTTACTGCCATGTAACCACCCCTCCAAGGCCTTCACTGCCTGGTCAATAAAATCAACCCAGTCTTGTGAAGACTCCTTTTTGGTCTCTCTGAACTTTATCCTATACTGTTCAGTGGTTAAGCCATAACCATCCAGGAGTGCATTCTTAAGAACTTGGAAATTATTAGCATCATTTTCTTTCACAGTAAGGAGCCTATCCCTACCTTTTCCACTAAATGATAGCCATAGGATAGCAGCCCACTGCCTTTGAGGGACATCCTGTACAACACAGGCCCTCTCAAGTGCAGCAAACCACTTGTTAATGTCATCCCCCTCCTTATAAGGGGGAACTATCTTGTGCAGATTCCTGGAATCATGCTCTTTTGCAGGATGACTATGGGGAATACTGCTGCTGCCACCATGGGTATCTAAACCCAACTTCTGTCTTTCCTTCTCTAATTCAAAAGACTGTCTATCCAAATCCAGCTGTTGCTTTTTAAGCTTCAGTCTGGTTTGTTCCACCCTCAACTTATTGAGTTCCCTCTCTAACATTCTGTCATCAGGGTTGGTGGGAGGGACATTTCTAGAAACAGAGCTATGATGTGAATGAACAGAAGGAGACCTGTCCCTTACAGAAGGCACCCTAACAGCTTGGTTTACAGAAACATTACTACCAGTATGGTGAGAATAAATGCTTTTGCTATGATGTGAGACAACACTATTTATTTGGTGTGGCTCATCATCATTACCATCTATGCTAGATTGTCTAGTAATGGGCAGGCTAGGAAGTTTCTTTCCTGAATCTTTTCCTAGGGGAGTCCCTGAATCAGATTGGGAACTATTAGGTACTTTTTCAACAGATGGGGCACCTATGGCCTTATCCTGTTCTCTAAGCATGTTAAGTAACAGTTCCAAGGAAGGATTCTTCCCTACACTCAAACCTCTCTCTATACAGAGACTCCTTGCTCTTTTCCAGCTAAGGTTGTCATATGCAAGTTTGGACAGATCAACACTTTGGCCTGTGCCAGACATTTTTTAGGGAGAGTTAAAGTGATAGAAAAAGAGAAAAAAGTTTTCAGAACTTTTTGGAAAGACAGAAAAAAACTTTTTAAACTTTTAAGAACTTTTTGAAAGTTTAGGAGTACTTTTCAGCACTTAGAAAAGAGTGAAAAGAGGAAATGCAAAACTTTTTGGCTATGTGTATATACACTGACCTTGTTTTGTATATTTTTCTCTTATGAAAAGTACAATGACAAGAGTGGTAAGTAGTCTCAAGCACTTATCCCACCACTGCACAACCAATGTAGGAGGCTGGACTGGCTTGTAGTGAGTACCAAGGGGTACTTGCACCTTGCACCAGGCCCAGTTATCCCTTATTAGTGTATAGGGTGTCTAGCAGCTTAGGCTGATAGATAATGGTAGCTTAGCAGAGCAGCTTAGGCTGAACTAGGAGACGTGTGAAGCTACTACAGTACCACTTAGTGTCATATGCACAATATCATAAGAAAACACAATACACAGTTATACTAAAAATAAAGGTACTTTATTTTTATGACAATATGCCAAAGTATCTTAGAGTGTACCCTCAGTGAGAGGATAGGAAATATACACAAGATATATATACACAATAGCAAAACAATGCAGTATAGTCTTAGAAAACAGTGCAAACAATGTATAGTTACAATAGGATGCAATGGGGAAACATAGGGATAGGGGCAACACAAACCATATACTCCAAAAGTGGAATGCGAACCACGAATGGACCCCAAACCTATGTGACCTTGTAGAGGGTCGCTGGGACTATTAGAAAATAGTGAGAGTTAGAAAAATAACCCTCCCCAAGACCCTGAAAAGTGAGTGCAAAGTGCACTAAAGTTCCCCTAAGGACAAAGTAGTCGTGTTAGAGGAATAATGCAGGAAAGACACAAACCAGCAATGCAACAACTGTGGATTTCCAATCTAGGGTACCTGTGGAACAAGGGGACCAAGTCCAAAAGTCACAAGCAAGTCGGAGATGGGCAGATGCCCAGGAAATGCCAGCTGCGGGTGCAAAGAAGCTTCGACTGGACAGAAGAAGCTGAGGTTTCTGCAAGAACGAAAAGGGCTAGAGACTTCCCCTTTGGTGGACGGATCCCTCTCGCCTTGGAGAGTCGTGCAGAAGTGTTTTCCCGCCGGAAGGACGCCAACAAGCCTTGCTAGTTGCAAATCGTGCATTTGGCGTTTTTGGACACTGCCGGGGCCCAGGAGGGACCAGGAGGTCGCAAATTGGACCTGAAGAGAGAGGGGACGTCGAGCAAGACAAAGAGCCCTCACTGAAGCAGGTAGCACCCGGAGAAGTGCCAGAAACAGGCACTACAAGGATGCGTGAAACGGTGCTCGCCGAAGTTGCACAAAGGAGTCCCACGTCGCCGGAGACCAACTTAGAAAGTCGTGCAATGCAGGTTAGAGTGCCGTGGACCCAGGCTTGGCTGTGCACAAAGGATTTCCGCCTGAAGTGCACAGGGGCCGGAGTAGCTGCAAAGTCGCGGTTCCCAGCAATGCAGCCCAGCGAGGTGAGGCAAGGACTTACCTCCACCAAACTTGGGCTGAAGAGTCACTGGACTGTGGGGGTCACTTGGACAGAGTCGCTGGATTCGAGGGACCTCGCTCGTCGTGCTGAGAGGAGACCCAAGGGACCGGTAATGCAGCTTTTTGGTGCCTGCGGTTGCAGGGGGAAGATTCCGTCGACCCACGGGAGATTTCTTCGGAGCTTCTGGTGCAGAGAGGAGGCAGGCTACCCCCACAGCATGCACAAGCAGGAAAACAGTCGAGAAGGCGGCAGGATCAGCGTTACAGAGTTGCAGTAGTCGTCTTTGCTACTATGTTGCAGGTTTGCAGGCTTCCAGCGCGGTCAGCAGTCGATTCCTTATCAGAAGGTGAAGAGGGAGATGCAGAGGAACTCGGATGAGCTCTTGCATTCGTTATCTAAAGTTTCCCCAGAGACAGAGACCCTAAATAGCCAGAAAAGAGGGTTTGGCTACCTAGGAGAGAGGATAGGCTACTAACACCTGAAGGAGCCTATCAGCAGGAGTCTCTGACGTCACCTGGTGGCACTGGCCACTCAGAGCAGTCCAGTGTGCCAGCAGCACCTCTGTTTCCAAGATGGCAGAGGTCTGGAGCACACTGGAGGAGCTCTGGACACCTCCCAGGGGAGGTGCAGGTCAGGGGAGTGGTCACTCCCCTTTCCTTTGTCCAGTTTCGCGCCAGAGCAGGGGCTAAGGGGTCCCTGAACCGGTGTAGACTGGCTTATGCAGAATTGGGCACCTCTGTGCCCAACAAAGCATTTCCAGAGGCTGGGGGAGGCTACTCCTCCCCTGCCTTCACACCATTTTCCAAAGGGAGAGGGTGTCACACCCTCTCTCAGAGGAAGTTCTTTGTTCTGCCATCCTGGGCCAGGCCTGGCTGGACCCCAGGAGGGCAGCTGCCTGTCTGAGGGGTTGGCAGCAGCTGCAGTGAAACCCCAGGAAGGGCAGTTTGGCAGTACCAGGGTCTGTGCTACAGACCACTGGGATCATGGGATTGTGCCAACTATGCCAGGATGGCATAGAGGGGGCAATTCCATGATCATAGACATGTTACATGGCCATATTCGGAGTTACCATTGTGAAGCTACATATAGGTAGTGACCTATATGTAGTGCACGCGTGTAATGGTGTCCCCGCACTCACAAAGTTCAGGGAATTGGCTCTGAACAATGTGGGGGCACCTTGGCTAGTGCCAGGGTGCCCTCACACTAAGTAACTTTGCACCTAACCTTTACCAGGTAAAGGTTAGACATATAGGTGACTTATAAGTTACTTAAGTGCAGTGTAAAATGGCTGTGAAATAACGTGAACGTTATTTCACTCAGGCTGCAGTGGCAGGCCTGTGTAAGATTTGTCAGAGCTCCCTATGGGTGGCAAAAGAAATGCTGCAGCCCATAGGGATCTCCTGGAACCCCAATACCCTGGGTACCTCAGTACCATATACTAGGGAATTATAAGGGTGTTCCAGTAAGCCAATGTAAATTGGTAAAAATGGTCACTAGCCTGTTAGTGACAATTTGGAAAGAAAATGAGAGAGCATAACCACTGAGGTTCTGATTAGCAGAGCCTCAGTGAGACAGTTAGTCACTACACAGGTAACACATTCAGGCACACTTATGAGCACTGGGGCCCTGGGTTACCAGGGTCCCAGTGACACATACAACTAAAACAACATATATACAGTGAAAAATGGGGGTAACATGCCAGGCAAGATGGTACTTTCCTACACACATACACTAAAACAACATATATACAGTGAAATTTGGGGGTAACATGCCAGGCAAGATGGTACTTTCTTACACAACACTCCCCCAAACGAAGGACAATAAGACTAGCAATGACCTGATGAGTCTTCATTGTCTAAGTGGAAATATCTGGAGAGTCCATCTGCATTGGAGTGGGTACTCCCAGGTCTATGTTCCACTGTATAGTCCATTCCCTGTAGAGATATGGACCACCTCAACAATTTAGGGTTTTCACCTTTCATTTGTTTTAGCCAAAGTAGAGGTTTGTGGTCTGTCTGAACAATGAAGTGAGTGCCAAAGAGGTATGGCCTCAACTTCTTCAGTGCCCAGACCACAGCAAAGGCCTCCCTCTCTATGGCAGACCAACGCTTTTCTCTAGGGGTCAACCTCCTGCTGATAAAAGCAACAGGTTGATCCTGGCCCTCAGAATTGAGTTGTGATAAGACTGCCCCTACCCCTAATTCAGATGCATCAGTTTGAACAATGAATTTATTGGAGTAGCATGGGCTTTTTAGGACAGGTGCAGTGCACATGGCCTGTTTCAGCTCCTCAAGCTAGCTGTCCACAATACCTTCTTAGGCATTTTCTTTGAAGTGAGGTCATTAAGAGGGGCTGCAATAGAGCCATAGTTCTTAATGAACCTCCTGTAATACCCAGTGAGGCCTAAGAAGGCTCTCATCTGGGTCTGAGTTGTAGGGGGGACCCAATCCATGATAGTTTGAATTTTCCCCTGAAGTGGTGCAATCTGTTCTCCACCTACCAGGTGTCCCAGATAAACCACTTTCCCCTGCCCTATCTGGCACTTTGACGCCTTGATAGTGAGGCCTGCCTTTTGCAGGGCCT
The DNA here is from genome assembly GCF_031143425.1 of Pleurodeles waltl. Lineage (NCBI taxonomy): Eukaryota > Metazoa > Chordata > Amphibia > Caudata > Salamandridae > Pleurodeles > Pleurodeles waltl. The sequence goes on along the minus strand of NC_090444.1, from coordinate 1,144,113,838 downwards.
CCAAAACTTTCCATAGGTGGACCAGGTGATCATCCCAGGTGGAGCTAAAGACAGCTATATCATCTAGATATGCTGCACTAAAAGCCTCCAACCCTTGCAGGACTGTATTCACCAACCTCTGAAAAGTGGCAGGTGCATTTTTCAAACCAAAGGGCATTACTGTGAATTGGTAGTGCCCTCCAATAGTCGAAAATGCAGTTTTTGCTTTAGCATCCTCTGATAACTTGATCTGCCAATACCCTGCAGTCAAATCAAAGGTGCTTAGATACTTGGCAGTGTATCTATGAGCTCATCTGCCCTGGGAATAGGGTGAGCATCAGTTTTTGATACCTGGTTGAGACCTCTGTAATCTACACAAAACCTCATCTCTTTTTTCCCATCTTTTGAGTGAGGCTTTGGTACAAGCACCACAGGAGAGGCCCATGGGCTTTCAGAGTGTTCAACCACTTCCAGTTCAAGCATTTTCTGAACCTCTTGTTTTATGCAGTCTCTGACATGGTCAGGCTGCCTATAGATCTTACTTTTGACAGGCATGCTGTCTCCAGTATCTATAGTGTGCTCACACCAAGAAGTGGTGCCTGGCACAGTAGAAAAGAGTTCAGAAAACTGACCCAGGAGATTTATGCAGTTGTCTTTCTGCTCAGCAGTAAGACAGTCTGCCAAAACTACACCTTCCACTAGAGCATCTTGTTCTGTGGAAGAGAAGAGATCAGGGAGAGGGTCACTCTCTTCTTCCTGTCCTTCATCTGTTGCCATGAGCAAGGTGAGATCAGCCCTGTCATAGTAGGGTTTTAGGCGATTGACATGGAGCACCCTAAGGGGACTCCTGGCAGTGCCCAAGTCAACCAAGTAGGTGACTTCTCCCTTCTTTTCAACAATGATGTGGGGTCCACTCCATTTGTTTTGGAGTGCTCTTGGGACCAGAGGCTCCAAGACCCACACCTTCTGTCCTGGTTGGTACTGAATCAGAACAGCCTTCTGGTCATGCCATTGCTTTTGGAGCTCTTGGCTGGCCTGAAGGTTTTTACTGGCCTTTTTCATGTACTCAGCCATTCTGGATCTTAGGCCGAGTACATAGTCCACTATGTCTTGCTTAGGAGCTTTTAAAGGTTGTTCCCAACCCTCCTTCACAAGTGTTAGAGGACCTCTTACAGGGTGTCTATATAGGAGTCCAAAGGGGCTGAAGCCCACTCCTTTCTGGGGTACCTCCCTGTAAGCAAAAAGGAGGCAAGGTAACAAGACATCCCATCTCCCCCTGAGTTTTTCAGGGAGTCCCATTATCATTCCTTTGAGAGTTTTATTAAACCTCTCTACCAGTCCATTTGTTTGTGGATGATAAGGTGTGGTGAATTTGTAGGTTACACCACATTCCTTCCACATGGCCTTCAAGTATGCAGACATAAAGTTGCTACCCCTGTCTGATACAACCTCTTTTGGGAAACCCACCCTGGAAAAGATTCCCAGGAGGGCTTTTGCCACTGCAGGAGCTGTAGTGGTCCTTAGAGGAATTGCTTCAGGATATCTTGTGGCATGGTCCACTACCACCAAGATAAACCTATTGCCTGAAGCAGTAGGAGGGTCAAGGGGGCCAACTATGTCAACCCCTACCCTTTCAAAGGGAACCCCAACCACAGGCAGTGGAATAAGGGGAGCCTTTGGTGTGCCACCAGTCTTGCCACTGGCTTGGCAGGTCACACAGGACTTACAAAAGTCTTTTGTGTCCTCTGACATCCAAGGCCAATGAAACAGGGGGACAAGCCTTTCCCATGTTTTAATTTGACCCAAAGGTCCAGCCAAGGGAATGTCGTGAGCTAGAGTTAGGAGGAACTCTCTGTATTGCAGGGGAATGACCAATCTCCTGGCTGCTCCAGGTTTTGGGTCCCTTGCCTCTGTATACAAGAGGTTGTCCTCCCAGTAAACTCTATGTGAGTCACTGACATCCCCATTTTGCTGTTTGACAGCTTGCTGTCTTAGACCCTCTAATGTGGGACAGGTTTGCTGTGCCACACTCAGCTCCTCCCTGGCAGCCCCCCCTCCACCCAAAAGCTCAGCAGTGTCTGCTTCCAGCTCCTCTGGTGAAGGTTCTGCACAGGGGGGAAATTCTTCTTCCTCAGAAGTAGAATCCTCTGTAGAGGGAGGGATAGTGGGTAGGGATTTACCCTTATTAACCCTAGCTTTAGGGAGCACTTGGTCCATTCTTCCAGGATCCAAGTCACCCTGTCCTTTTTGCTTTTTGGCCTGAGCCCTTGTCAAAGCAAAAATATGCCCAGGAATGCCCAGCATTGCTGCATGAGCCTCCAACTCCACTTCTGCCCAAGCTGATGTCTCTAAATCGTTCCCTAGTAGACAGTCTACAGGTAAATCTGAGGCAACCACAACTTTCTTTGGACCAGTAACCCCCCCCAGTTGAGATTCACAACAGCCATGGGGTGGCTAAGAGTGTTGTTATGAGCGTCTGTCACTTGGTACTGGTGACCAAGTAGGTGTTGTTCAGGGTGTACCAGTTTCTCTATTACCATGGTAACACTGGCAACTGTGTCCCTGTAGGCCTGAACCTCAACACCATTTATTAGGGGAAGTTGCTTGTACTTATCCATATTAAGGGGACAAGCAACCAAGGTGGCCAAATCAATGGCACCTTCAGAGACTAACACAGCCTCTGTGGTCTCCCTAACAAGACTAACCCCAACTAAATTACCAAAAGTGAGCCCAGCTACTCCCTTGGATTGGCTATTAGTAGGTTTGCTCCCACCACCACTGCTATTACTAGGGGCACTAGGTGAAGCAGTAGGGGTTGTGGTAGTGGGAGGCTTGGTGCTTTTCTTTGGACAACTGGCATCAGTTGTCCAATGGCCTTTTACTTTACATAAATAGCACCATGGTTTCTTTACTTGATTAGAAGAGGATTTGGACACCACCCCCACCAGAGTGTTTTTGTGGGCCTGATGAAGACTCATTTTTAGATTTGTCCCCACCCTTGTCTGAAGAATTACCATCCTTCTTCTTGCCATCCTTGTTACTCCCTGTATGACCTTTTCTGTTCACTCTTGTTCTGACCCATTTGTCTGCCTTCCTTCCCAATTCTTGGGGAGAGGTAAGATCTGAGTCCACTATATATTGGTGTAACAAATCAGACACACAGTTATTCAGAATATGCTCTCAGGATCAGATTATACAGGCTTTCATAGTCAGAAACTTTACTGCCATGTAACCACCCCTCCAAGGCCTTCACTGAATAGTCAACAAAGTCTACCCAGTCTTGTGAGGACTATTGTCTGGTTTCTCTGAACTTAATCCTGTATTGTTCAGTGGTTAAGCCAAATCCATTCAAGAGTGCATTCTTCAAAACTGTAAAATTATTGGCATCACTTTCCTTCACAGTAAGGAGCCTATCCCTACCCTTTCCACTGAAAGTTAGCCATAGGATAGCAGCCCACTGCCTTTGAGGGACACCCTGTACAACACAGGCCCTCTCAAGTGCAGCAAACCACTTGTTAATGTCGTCCCCCTCCTTGTAAGGGGGAACTATCTTATGTAGATTCCTAGAAACATGCTCTTTCACAGGATTACTATCTGGAATACTGCTGCTGCCACCATGGGGTCCTAACCCCAACCTCTGTCTCTCTTTTTCTAAATCTAAAGATTCCCTGTCTAGAGCCAGCTGTTGCTGTTTAAGCTACAGCCTGGACTCTTCCACTCTCAATCTATTGAGTTCCCTTTCTAAAAGTCTGTCTTCAGGGTGGGTGGGTTGGGAATGCTTTGACACAGAGGAATGATGAGAATGCTCAGAGGGAGATCTGCCCCTAACAGTTGGCACCCTAACAACCTGGCCTGCAGGAATAAAGTCATCCCTACTGTGATGTGAGCTCACATTACTACCAGCTATGCTAGGTGGTCTGCTAAGGGGCAGGTTGGGAAGGTCACCTTCTAACACTTTGACTGTGGGCTCCCCTGAGTCAGAGTGTGAACTATCTCCTAACTTCTCAATGGAAGTGCCAGCTAAGGCCTTATCATTCTCAATAAGCATGTTGGACAATAATTCTCTAGAGGGATTCTTTCCCACCCCTAAACCTCTTATCAATGCAGAGACTCCTTAAACCCTTCCAGTTAAGGTGGTCATAAGCTGAGCTGACCAAGTAAGTAGAAGTTCCTACATCAGACATGATAGAAAAAGGTTTAGGGACAGATAAAAGAGAGAAAAAGTTTCAGGACTTTTTAAGGAACAGAAAAAAAAGTTTTTCAACTTTGTAGAAACTTTTTGAACGTTTAGAGGTACTTTTCAGCACTTAGCAGATAGTGTAAGAGAAGAAAAGCAAACCTTTTTGGTTAGGTGTACATACACTGAACTTGTTTTGTATATTATTCTCTTATGAAAAGTACACAATGACAAAGTGGTAAGTAGTTGCAAGTACATATCCCACCGCTGCACAACCAATGTAGGAGGCTGGCCTGGCTTGTAGTGGGTACCAAGGGGTACTTACACTCTGTACCAGGTCCAGTTATCCCTTATTAGTGTAGAAGAGGTGTTTCTAGCAGCTTAGGCTGATAGAAGGTAGCTATAGCAGAGCAGCTTAGGCTGAACTAGGAGACGTGCAAAGCTCCTACTATAACACTGGTGTCATATGCACAATATCATAAGAAAACAAAAATACACAGATATACTAAAAATAAAGGTACTTTATTTTTATGACAATATGCCAAAAGTATCTCAGTGAGTACCCTCAGTATGAGGATGCCAAATATACACAAGATATATGTACACAATACCAAAAATATGCAGTAATAGCAAAAGGAAGTAATGCAAGCAATGTAAAGTTACAGTAGATTGCAATAGGAGCACATAGGTATAGGGGCAACACAAACCATATACTCCAAAAGTGGAATGCGAACCACGAATGGACCCCAAACCTATGTGAGCTTGTTGAGAGTCGCTGGGACTGTAAGAAAACAGTGAGGGTTAGAAAAATAGCCCACCCCAAGACCCTGAAAAGTAGGTGTAAAGTGCACATATATTCCCCAGAGAGCACAGAAGTCGTGATAGGGGAATTCTGCAAGGAAGACCAACACCAGCAATGCAACCAAAGTGGATTTCCGGACAAGAGTACCTGTGGAACAAGGGGACCAAGTCCAAGAGTCGCGACAAAGTCGAGAGTGGGCAGATGCCCAGGAAATGCCAGCTGAGGGTGCAAAGAAGCTGCCACCGGATGGTAGAAGCTGTGGATTCTGCAAGCACGAAGAGGGCTAGAAACTTCCCCTTTGGAGGATGGATGTCCCACGTCGTGAAGAAGCGTGCAGAGGTGTTCCCACGCAGAAAGACCGCAAACAAGCCTTGCTAGCTGCAAGGGTCGCGGTTAGAGTTTTTGGAGGCTGCTGTGGCCCAGGAGGGACCAGGATGTCGCCACTTGGATGAGGAGACAAAGGGGGCGCCCATCAAGTCAGGGAGCCCTCACAGAAGCAGGCAGCACCCGCAGAAGTACCGGAACAGGCACTTAGAAGAGGAGTGAACCGGAGCTCACCCGAAGACACAAAAGGGGGTCCCACGACGCCGGAGGACAACTCAGGAGGTTGTGCACTGCAGGTTAGGGTGTCGGGGACCCAGGCTTGGCTGTGCACGAAGGAAATCCTGGAAGAGTGCACAGGAGCCGGAGCAGCTGCAAATCACGCGGTACCCAGCAATGCAGTCTAGCGTGGGGAGGCAAGGACTTACCTCCACCAAACTTGGACTGAAGAGTCACTGGACTGTGGGAGTCACTTGGACAGAGTTGCTGAGTTCCAGGGACCACGCTCGTCGTGCTGAGAGTGGACCCAGAGGACCGGTGATGCAGTCTTTTGTTGCCTGCGGTTGCAGGGGGAAGATTCCGTCAACCCACAGGAGATTTCTTCAGAGCTCCTGGTGCAGAAAGGAGGCAGGCTACCCCCAGAGCATGCACCACCAGGAAACAGGCAAGAAAGCGGCAGGATCAGCGATACAAGGTTGCAGTAGTCGTCTTTGCTACTTTGTTGCGGTTTTGCAGGCGTCCTGAGCAGTCAGCGGTTGATCCTTTGGCAGAAGGTGAAGAGAGAGATGCAGAGGAACTCTGATGAGCTCTTGCATTCGTTATCTAAAGAATTCACCAAAGCAGAGACCCTAAATAGCCAGAAAAGGAGGTTTGGCTACCTAGGAAGGAGGATAGGCTAGCAACACAGGTAAGAGCCTATCAGAAGGAGTCTCTGACGTCACCTGCTGGCATTGGCCAATCAGAGCAGTCCAGTGTGCCAGCAGCACCTCTGTTTCCAAGATGGCAGAGGTCTGGAGCACACTGGAGGAGCTCTGGGCACCTCCCCTGGGAGGTGCAGGTCAGGGGAGTGGTCACTCCCCTTTCCTTTGCCCACTTTTGCGCCAGAGCAGGGCTGGGGGATCCCTGAACCGGTGTAGACTGGCTTATGCAGAGATGGGCACCATCTGTGCCCATCAAAGCATTTCCAGAGGCTAAGGGAGGCTACTCCTCCCCAGCCCTGACACCTTTTTCCAAAGGGAGAGGGTGTAACACCCTCTCTCTGAGGAAGTCCTTTGTTCTGCCTTCTTGGGCCAAGCCTGGCTGGACCCCAGGAGGGCAGAAACCTGTCTGAGGGGTTGGCAGCAGCAGCAGCTGCAGTGAAACCCCGGGAAAGGCAGTTTGGCAGTACCCGGGTCTGTGCTAGAGACTCAGGGGATCATGGAATTGTCTCCCCAATGCCAGAATGGCATTGGGGTGACAATTCCATGATCTTAGACATGTTACATAGCCATGTTCGGAGTTACCATTGTGACGCTATACATAGGTAGTGACCTATGTATAGTGCACGCGTGAAATGGTGTCCCCGCACTCACAAAGTCCGGGGAATTTGCCCTGAACAATGTGGGGGCACCTTGGATAGTGCCAGGGTGCCCACACACTAAGTAACTTAGCACCCAACCTTCACCAGGTGAAGGTTAGACATATAGGTGACTTATAAGTTACTTAAGTGCAGTGGTAAATGGCTGTGAAATAACGTGGACGTTATTTCACTCAGGCTGCAGTGGCAGGCCTGTGTAAGAATTGTCAGAGCTCCCTATGGGTGGCAAAAGAAATGCTGCAGCCCATAGGGATCTCCTGGAACCCCAATACCCTGGGTACCTCAGTACCATATACTAGGGAATTATAAGGGTGTTCCAGTATGCCAATGTGAATTGGTGAAATTGGTCACTAGCCTGTTAGTGACAATTTAGAAAGCAGAGAGAGCATAACCACTGAGGTTCTGGTTAGCAGAGCCTCAGTGAGACAGTTAGTCATCACATAGGGAACACATACAGGGCACACTTATGAGCACTGGGGCCCTGGCTGGCAGGGTCCCAGTGACACATACACTAAAACAACATATATACAGTGAAATATGGGGGTAACATGCCAGGCAAGATGGTACTTTCCTACACACTCCCCTCAGGGTGCCATGCCAACCACACACTGCCTATAGGCATAGATAAGTCACCCCTCTAGCAGGCCTTACAGCCCTAAGGCAGGGTGCACTATACCATAGGTGAGGGCATAAGTGCATGAGCACTATTCCCCTACAGTGTCTAAGCAAAACCTTAAACATTGTAAGTGCAGGGTAGCCATAAGAGTATATGGTCTGGGAGTCTGTCATGCACGAACTCCACAGCACCATAATGGCTACACTGAAAAACTGGGAAGTTTGGTATCAAACTTCTCAGCACAGTAAATGCACACTGATGGCAGTGTACATTTTATTGTAATATACACCCCAGAGGGCATCTTAGAGATGCCCCCTGAAACCATACCCGACTACCAGTGTGGGCTGACTAGTTTAAGCAGCCTGCCACACACCAGACATGTTGCTGGCCACATGGGAAGAGTGCCTTTGTCACTCTGTGGCTAGTAACAATGCCTGTACTGGGTGGAGGTGCTTCTCACCTCCCCCTGCAGGCACTGTAACACCTGGCGGTGAGCCTCAAAGGCTCACCCCCTTTGTTACAACAACCCAGGGCACTCCAGCTAGTGGAGTTGCCCGCCACCTCCGGCCACGGCCCCACTTTTGGGGGCAAGGCCGGAGGAGATAATGAGAAAAACAAGGAGGAGTCACTGGCCACTCAGGACAGCCCCTAAGATGTCCTGAGTTGAGGTGAATCTGACTTTTAGAAATCCTCCATCTTGCAGATGGAGGATTCCCCCAATAGGATTAGGGATGTGCCCCCCTCCCCTCAGGGAGGAGGCACAAAGAGGGTGTAGCCACCCTCAGGGCTAGTAGCCATTGGCTACTAACCCCCCAGACCTAAACACACCCCTAAATTGAGTATTTTGGGGCCCCCAGAACCTAGCAAGATAGATTCCTGCAACCTAAGACGAAGATGGACTGCTGAGCTGAAAAACCTGCAGAGAAGACGGAGACACCAACTGCTTTGGCCCCAGCTCTACCGGCCTGTCTCCCCACTTCAAAAGAACTGCTACAGCGACGCGTTCCACAGGGTCCAGAGACCTCTGAAGCCTCAGAGGTCTACCCTGCATCTAAAAGGACCAAGAACTCCCGAGGACAGCGGCTCTGCTCCAAGGAAGAAGCATCTTTGCAACAAAGAAGCAACTTTTAAAGAACACACGTTGCCCGCCGGAAGCGTGAGACTTTGCACTCTGCACCCGATGCCCCCGGCTCGACTTGTGGAGAACCAACACTACAGGGAGGACTCCCCGGCGACTGTGAGCCCGTGAGTAACCAGAGTTGACCCCCCTGAGCCCCCACAGCGACGCCTGCAGAGGGAATCCAGAGGCTCCCCCTGACCGCGACTGCCTGCTTCTAAGAACCCAACGCCTGGTAAGGACACAGCCCCCAGGACCTGAAGGATCCGACCTCCAGTGCAGGAGTGACCCCCATGTGGCCCTCTCCCTTGCCCAGGTGGTGGCTACCCCGAGGAGCCCCCCCCCTTGCCTGCCTGCATCGCTGAAGAGACCCCTGGGTCTCCCATTGAACTACATTGCAAACCCGACGCCTGTTTGCACACTGCACCCGGCCGCCCGTGCCGCTGAGGGTGTACTTTTTGTGCTGACTTGTGTCCCCCCCGGTGCCCTACAAAACCCCCCTGGTCTGCCCTCCGAAGACGCGGGTACTTACCTGCTGGCAGACTAGAACCAGGGCAACCCCTTCTCCATTGAAGCCTATGCGTTTTGGGCACCACTTTGACCTCTGCACCTGACCGGCCCTGAGCTGCTGGTGTGGTAACTTTGGGGTTGCTCTGAACCCCCAGCGGTGGGCTACCTTGGACCCAACTTTGAACCCTGTAGGTGGTTTACTTACCTGCAAAACTAACAAACACTTACCTCCCCCAGGAACTGTTGAAAATTGCACTGTGTCCAGTTTTAAAATAGCTTATTGCCATTTGTGTGAAAACTGTATATGCTATTTTGCTAATTCAAAGTTCCTAAAGTTCCTAAGTGAAGTACCTTTCATTTAAAGTATTGTTTGTAAATCTTGAACCTGTGGTTCTTAAAATAAACTAAGAAAATATATTTTTTTCTATATAAAAACCTATTGGCCTGGAATTGTCTTTAAGTGTGTGTTCCCCATTTATTGCCTGTGTGTGTACAACAAATGCTTAACACTACCCTCTGATAAGCCTACTGCTCGACCACACTACCACAAAATAGAGTATTAAAATTATCTCTTTTTGCCACTATCTTACCTCTAAGGGGAACCCTTGGACTCTGTGCATGCTATTTCTTACTTTGAAATAGTACATACAGAGCCAACTTCCTACATTGATGGATCAGCGGTGGGGTACAAGACTTTGCATTTGCTGGAATACTCAGCCAATACCTGATCACACAACTAAATTCCAAAAATTGTCATTAGAAACTGATTTTTGAAATTTGAGCTATTTTTCTAAATTTTTAAAAGTCCTGCTAGGGCCTTGTGTTAGTCCCTGTTAGCATTTCTTTTAGAGTTTAAAAGTTTTGTAAAAGTTTGAATTAAGTTCTAGAGATAGTTTTAGATTCTTAAAAAGTATTCCAACTTTTAGAAACATAGGGGGTCGTTACAACATTGGCGGTAAAAGCCGCTTACCGCCGTGCAGAAGACTGCCAATACACTGCAGCGGCCGCGGAATTCCGCAACAGCTGTTATGACCCACATCTCAAAATCCGACAAAATTCAGGCACCCACACAAGTCCGCCACACCAAAGGTCAGTGATAAAGTGGCGAAAACAAAACCTCCACCGTCACGCCAACAGAAACACGGCCATGCTACACGCCCATGCTATCACGACCCACAAATCCACGCGGCGGTCTTTCAACCGCGGTATTCCATTGGCGGTACACACCGCCCTGCTCAAAATACACACACATCTCCAAAACACCGCCACCTTGGACAATTCAAAATAAACACACCTGATACACATACACACACCACTCCCACACAATCAATACTATATAAAACACACACCCACATCACCAACGAACCCCTACGACCAAACAGTTTGACGAAGGCCAGAGAAACAGCACAGCATAGACAACCCCATCAAACAGAGGCACACAACACCATCACCCACACTACATCCACTCACAAAACACCACACACCACTACATATCACCACTCTCATCACCACATACACCACCCCACACATCACCTAAACCACCCTATGGCACGGCAAAGACACCCCAGGTTCTCGGAGGAGGAGCTCAGGGTCACGGTGGAGGAAATCGTACGGGTAGAGCCACAGCTATTTGGATCACAGGTGCACCTCCAGAATAGTCGACAGGGTCAACGCAGTGGGACAGCACCCAAGAAATTGGGACAACATCAGGAAGAGGTGGAACGACCTACGGGGGAAGGTGCGTTCCGTGGTCTCCAGGCACAACATCGCGGTACAGTGGACTGGCGGCGGACCCCCAACCTCCTCCCCCACAACTAACAACATGGGAGGAGCAGGTCTTGGCCATTATGCATCCTGAGGGCCTCGGAGGAGTCGGTGGAGGAATGGACTCTGGTAAGTCAAATCTTAACTATCATATCCCCCACCCTACCTGCATGCTATCACAGCCCCCCACCCTCACCCCCTCCCCTATCACTCCAACTCCTCACATATGTACCACTAACACAAACCACCCATCCCAACACCAAGCCCTGCATGACACAACAAAGCATGGACACCCATCACTAAAGCATGCCCACTGCACATACCCATAACACCCCCCCAACCATCATCACACAAGCCCCCACACAGGAATGCTAGCACTGGGGTACACGGTCACCCACCCATTGCACACCATGACACACACAGATGCAATAATCATGCTTTTACACCCCTGCAGGACCACTACCCAATGTCACCAGACAGGAGGGTCCAGACATCTCTACCCCACCCACAGAAGAGGCCTACAGTGATGACAGAAGCTCTGACCAACTGGATCCAGATGACCAGCCCGGACCATCGTGGGCCTCGGGACAGTCGGTTCCCCACACCCAGTCACAGGCCACCACAGACCTTCCACCCTCTGGTAACACCAGCACAGCACCCACCCAGAGGGCCCATACCTCCGTACCCAGGACACATCAATCAGCTGTGTGTCCACCACTACAGGGGACCCAGGATAACCCACCACCCCAACAACAACAGGGACCTGGGGGCAGTGGTAGTGGGCACACGGTCCAGGGGACGGACGCACAGGAACACAGGGGAACTGGGAGGGCTGCTGTGCGACAGGGGGCGGACAGGCCTAGGGAACCCACTCTCCACGAGGCCCTCTCCTCCATCATGGGACCATACCACCACTCCCAGGAGACAATGGCAACGGTACTGGCCAAGTTTCAGGAGACCCAGCGCCTGCAGGAGGAACAGTATTTGGGCTTCAGGGAGGAACTCCGAACCATCAGCACCACCCTGGGCACCATCGTAGGGGTGCTGAAGGAGATACTTAACACCAGGAGGGACACCGTGGAACTCCAAGGGGCCACTGACACTAGCATGGACGATGAACTGCCCACCACCTCCGTCGGCGCTAGTGGACAGGAGGCACCGCCACAGGACAACCACACCAGCACCCCACCCCCTGCAGACGGAGAACCACCCGCAAGCAGTCCCTGAGATCCAGGAACAGGACAGAGCACGATGCCAAGACCCCCGCCAAGAAATGAGACCACCCTGATTGTCATCCTACAGTCCCACTTTGTAACCCTGTCCATATTGGAACTGCCCCAGCTCCACTTCCTATGCCCATATGGGCAGTGCACCTGTGAGACTAATAGACTGGACTCTGCCATGGACATTCCTCCACCATCACCCCTCACCATTTTACCACCCCCCTCCAATATTTAGCACTTCAATAAACACACTTGAACCACAAAACAATTTGGAGTCAGTCTGTGATTTTGAAAATGTGTATTACCAATGACAGTGAGAAAATCTGTTCTCAAATGTAATGTCAACATACCTTTGTCATACATCTCAAGTCCATGAGAAATCTAAGCAGATGACACACATTGGTAACCACATCTGTGAAACCGTAAGGGAAATGTACAGCTCAGTTACCATATACTGGTTGAAATCGTCAGACAGGATAGAGGTAGAAGTGTTAAAGTACTTGTAGTAGGCAGGAATGTATTCTCACCTGTGTGTCACTGGAAATATTGCTGGATAACTGAGTCCCTGTTGTCAATGTCTTCTTCCTCTGCTTCCTCCTCATCACTGTACACAGGCTCCACAGCTGCCACAACACCGCCATCTGGACCATCCTCCTGCAGAAAAGGCACCTGTCGTCACAAAGCCAGATTGTGAAGCATACAGCAGGCCACGATGATCTGGCACACCTTCCTTGGTGAGTAGAATAGGGAACCACCTGTCATATGGAGGCACCTGAACCTGGCCTTCAGGAGGCCGAAGGTGCGTTTGATCACCCTCCTAGTCCGCACATGGGCCTCATTGTAGCGTTCCTCTGCCCTTGTCCTGGGATTCCTCACTGGGGTCAGTAGCCATGACAGGTTGGGGTAACCAGAGTCCCCTAATAGCCACACCCGGTGCCTCTGGAGTTGACCCATCACATAAGGGATGCTGCTATTCCGCAGGATGTAGGCGTCATGCACTGAGCCAGGGCACATAGCATTTACCTGGGAGATGTTACTGGTCTGCCAAACATACCATCTGTACATTCATGGAATGATAACTCTTCCGGTTCCTGTACACCTGTTCACTCCTGTGGGGGGGACCAGAGCTACATGGGTCCCATCAATGGCACCTATGATGTTAGGGATATGTCCAAGGGCATAGAAGTCACCTTTAACTGTAGCCAAATCCTCCACCTGAGGGAAAACGATGTAGCTCCGAATGTGTTTCAGCAGGGCAGACAACACTCTGGACAACACGTTGGAAAACATAGGCTGGGACATCCCTGAGGCCATGGCCACTGTTGTTTGAAATGATCCACTTGCTAGGAAATGGAGCACTGATAGCACCTGCACTTGAGGGGGGATCCCTGTGGGATGGCGGATTGCTGACATCAGGTCAGGCTCCAACTGGGTACACAGTTCCTGGATTGTGGCACGGTCAAACCTGGAGGTGATGATTAAATGTCGCTCCTCCATTGTCAACAGGTCCACCAGCGGTCGGTACACCGGAGGATTCCGCCATCTCCTCACATGTCTCAGCGGACGGTGCCTAGGAAGGACAACATCGACCACAGAGTCAAACAACTCAGAGGTATGTACCCACAGTCTACACAGAACACTAAACATAATCCAAAAAGTTGTCTGTGTGTGTGTTGAGTCTAGGCCTAGGTATGTGTGACGAAGTTGAAAATGAAGCCAAGTGGGCCCCTGAAATGGCTTCTGCCTGACCTCTAAACTGGGACAATGGGACGTGAGGTAACTGCGCTGGCGTTGTACACCGTTGCGGTAAGCGGGCGAAGACCGCGGCGCAATGCTGCATTGGTTAACATTGGACCCTATGGGTCCCAGGAGCCAATGACGAAGTGCGCCGGCGGTTATGATACGCACCGCCGCGGACGTCACCGCCGCAGACGTGACCACCATTTTCTATCTGTTCAATCACTCGATACCTGATCTTCGACAGGAGAGGACCTACACTGCAAGTGCTGCTGTGACCTCGGTCTGGAAAAGACAATGGCTCGTGCGTCTGGGGAAAGGGCCCCTGCCTTCACTGCACAGGAGTTGGAGAAGCTCGTGGACGGGGATCTCCCCCAGTACACGCTATTCTACGGTCCTCCAGACCAACAGGTAAGTACACAGGGAGCACGTTGTATGGGCTATGCCTGAGTGGAGGGGGCTGGTTGTAAGAAGGAAGGGGCCACAGTTCTGCGTGCATGAAGGACTGTGATTGCATGTGCCACATGGCAAGGGTAGGGATGTGGGCCACACACTTTGAGGGTGCAGTTGGTAATGACTTCTCTTCTTCCCCTGTACATGTCATGTAGGTCAGCGCCCACCAGAAGAAGGATATTTGGCGTGCCATCGCCAAGGACGTCCGGACCCTGGGGGTCCACCACAGACGGAGCACCCACTGCCGTAAAAGATGGGAGGACATTCGCCGCTGGAGCAAGAAGACGGCGGAGGCTCAGCTGGGGATGGCCTCCCAACGTGGGAGGGGTGCCCGTCGCACCATGACCCCCCTGATGTTCCGGATCCTGGCGGTGGCCTACCCTGAGTTGGATGGGCGCTTGAGGGAATCACAGCAGACATAAGGGGGTAAGTATAACATAATTCGGCTGACTTTGCGCGCAGTGAAGGTGTCTGGGTGGGGGAGGAGGGCTGTGGGTTTCCCTAGGCCAGGGCGAGTTGCGTAGGCTAGGCCCCTCCGTAATGCAGGCCATGTGGCACTCCACCCCACCTCTGTAGAGTGCCAAGTACAGGTATACATGCCCCTGTGTCATCGATGTGGGCAGATGTACACCATAGCCATGTAGGTCATATCCCAGGAACTGCATCTGTAAAGCCCAAAAGCGCAGCGTAGTGCAGGGGGATGCTGTGTCTGTATTGTCCGCCAACGGTAGCGGTAAGCCATGCACTCAACCTGTCTTTCTTCTGTCGTCCCACCCCCTTTTTGTGGTCTCCCTGTTCTTGTGTGCATCAGCATCAGCATCATCAGGTGGAGGTACAGTGGCACCGGAGCACGAGGGAGCTGCATCCCACATGGTCATGGAGGGCCACACCACGGACTCAGAATACACCAGTGGGACGGAGGGCGAGGGGAGCTTCACGGCGGTCACCGGATCTGCAACCAGCGACACAGACTTGTCCTCCGATGGGAGCTCCCTTGTGGTGGCGGCATAATCTGTGCCCCCCACTTCTACAGGTGCAGCTGCCACCCCCCCTACCAGCACCGCCCTCCCAGCAGCCCCTCAGCCTTCGCCCTGTGCCCGCTCACCCAGGAGGGTGGGCATCACCTTTGCCCCAGGCACCTCAGCCCCTGCCCCTGTCACCTCTGCTGCCCTCAGTGAGGAGGCCATTGACCTCCTCAGGGCACTCACTGTTGGGCAGCCTACCATTTTGAATGCCATCCAGGGTGTAGAAAGGGAATTGCTACACACAAATGCATTCCTGGAGGGCATTCATTCTGGTCAGGCTGCCCTTCATCGAACCCTGCAAACTCTGGCCTCAGCACTGATGGCAGCCATTGTCCCTGTCTCTAGCCTCCCCCCCAACTTCCTCCACCTAGACCCAATCCCCTGTACCCCAGCCTATCCCAAGCACACCATCAGACCAGCCTGCACACACCTCAACACACAAGGGAAGCTCAGGCAAACATAAGCACCACACATCCCACAGGCACTCACGCAAGCATCACACACATACAGACACACCAACATCCACTGCCTCCACTGTGTCCCCCTCCTCGTTGTCTCCCTCCTCCCTCCCAGTCTCGTCTACACTCTCACCTGCATGCACTACCACTACAGCCACTAGGTCCCGCACCAGCACACCCACCACCACACCCCGCTCACCTGCACTCACCACCCCCACTACCATTTACACGTCCCCTGTGTCCTCTCCCAGTGTGTCTGTGACGCCCCCTCCCAAAGTACACAAACGCAGGCACACACCCACCCAACATGCATCCACCTCACGACAGCCTCCAGCGCATGCACCTGCACCCAAAGCCACAAAAGTTACACCTCCTACAATCACCTCCTCTTCCTCCACTCCCAGACCCCCTCCAGCCACCCGTTCCAGTGTTCCTAAGAAACTTTTCCTGACCAAGCTTGACTTCTTTCCCCCCCCCCCCAATTCATAGGTCCCATACTAGCACCTCAGCCAAAAAATCTCTGGTACCAGTGGTGCCTGTTAGAGGTATGTGGAGTGCACCGGGCACCAGGGCATCCAGTGTGACACGGAGCCACAGCACAGCCAGTCCCCCCCCTGTGAAGCACCAGAAGTTGGACAGTGCCCAGCGGGAGTGGGGGAAGACTCCAGCCAGCAAAGCCACTCACAAGGGTCCCGGGGGGAGTGTCCACTCAGCTGTGACTCCTCCCAAGGTGGGGAAGGGGCAGAAGAAATCGCCAAAGTCTGGGAAGAGCAGCACGGCGGAGAAGACCGCCATCATCCCCGCTGCCCAGGAGGCCACCGCCAGCCCCATCGTCACTGGCCAGGAGGCCACCGCCAGAGTCAGTGCCCAGGAGGGCAGCCCCATCGTCAGTGGCCAGGAGGCCACCGCCAGAGTCAGTACCCACGAGGGCAGCCCCATCGTCAGTGGCCAGGAGGCCACCGCCAGAGTCAGTGCCCAGGAGGGCAGCCCCATCGTCAGTGGCCAGGAGGCCACCGCCAGAGTCAGTGCCCAGGAGGCCACCACCAGCCACAGCCCAGCTGCCCAGGAGGGCCCCGGCAGCCACAGCCCAGCTGCCCAATGATGGACCGCCAGCCCCAGCCCAGCTGGGCAATGAAGGACCACCATGGCAAGAACCGCTGAACAGGTCAGACACTGCAAACTCAAGCACCGCTGAACAGGGCAAGCACCGCTGAACAGGGCAAAGACCGCCATGGCAAGCACCGCTGAACAGGTCAGAAACTGCAAACTCAAGCACCGCTGAACAGGGCAAAGACCGCCATGGCAAGCACCGCTGAACAGGTCAGAAACTGCAAACTCAAGCACCGCTGAACAGGGCAAAGACCGCCATGGCAAGCACTGCTGAACAGGGCAAAGAACGCTGAACAGGGCAAGGACCGCCAACTCAAGCACCGCTAGCCCATGAGCGGCAGGGCCACTGATGGAACTGGGACCGTCACAGGGAGAGTGATGCACTCTGGGCACCAGTCCCCCTCCAGAACCAGTGGAGACATGCATCCACTCCGCCTGTCCTTCACAGGAAGAAGCACTCTGGGCACCAGTCCCCCTCCAGAACCAGTGGAGACTGTTATCCACTTGAGAGACCGTGGCTTTGCACTCCCCAGGATGGTCCAGTGGGCAACCCACCCACTGTAGAGACTTGAGAGACTGTGGCTTTGCACTCACCATGATGGTCCAGTGGGCAACCCACCCACTGTAAAGACTTGGAAGACTGTGGCTTTGCACCCCCCAGGATACATCAATGGGCATGGAGCCCCCTCATGGATCTGGCGTGGTTCACTCATCCGGCTGAGGTGCCCCCCTTCCCTTCCGCCTGAGGTGCCTGTTGTATTTCTATCTGATGCCCCGGCAGTGTTCTCTCCATTTTGATCAGGTATCTGATGTGGGCCTCGCCCATGCATGTTGGGCCCAGTGGTCCACGGACAATGAATGGTGCATTACCTGCACTACTAATCGTGATGTATATTTTGTGGAATGTGTATATATATCTGTATATATTTCCTTACTGTATTTTGATATATTACAATGGTTGAACTCATTTCCTTTTGTCTTTGCATTCTTCGGGAGGGGTTGGGGGTTGTTACTGTAATGTTTGGATATGCATTGGTGTGTGTGTTGTAGTGGGTGAGGGTGTTGCGTGTGAGTGTCCCTGACTTTTGCCTCCCCCTCCCCTATGTCGTAGGTGCACTACTCACCGTTGTCTTCAGCGCCAGCGTTGTTGATGGTCGTTGAGGAACAGGAAGACTATTGCAGGGAGAATTTGGAGTTCCGGTTCCATGGTGTCCTCGTTCCTCGTGGAATGTGTGTAGAAGTGAGCGTCTTCCCTTTGAAATTGCTATTTCCACCGTGTTTTTATCCACGGTGAATCCGCCCCGGAAAAGGTGGCGGATTGGTAGGTTGTGATACTGTGGGCGGTACATTGTCTCCCGCCTGTCTGTTGGCGGTGACCGCCGCGCTGTTTGTCTGTACCGCCGTGGCGGTCGGAGTGTTAAAGTGGCTGTCTTTGTTGGCGGTTTCCGCCACGGTCATAATTCCAATTTCTTTACCGCCGGCCTGTTTGCGGTCTTACCGCCGCTTTAACACCGTCCGCTAGGGTTGTAATGACCACCATAATGTCTAATGCAGAAGAGATTGTGATGGAACTCAACCTCACCCCTTACCTGCATCTTAGGATGTCAGAGTTAAGGTCTCTCTGCAAAATCAAAAAGATTAAAACTGGTTCAAACCCTACCAAAGTACAGCTCCAGGAGCTTTTGGCAGAGTTTGCTAAAAACAACCCCTCTGATGATGGCCTCACAGAGGAGGACCCTAGTGACATGGAGGATTTCCCACCTCCAGTCCTAGATAGGGAGCCCAGGGTCTCTCAAACACTGACTCCAAATGTGATAGTCAGAGGTGCTGCTTCTCTCACAGGAGAGTCCAGCAACTCTGGAAGCATTGTGGGCAGCCTCAATGAAGATGACCTCCTGTTAGCCAGGATGGTCAAAAGATTGGCTTTAGAGAGACAGCTCCTAGCCATAGAAAGGGAAAGACAAGAGATGGGCCTACGTCCCATCAATGGTGGCAGCAACATAAATAGGGTCAGAGATTCTCCTGACATGTTGAAAATCCCAAAAGGGATTGTAACTAAATATGAAGATGGTGATGACATCACCAATTGGTTCACAGCTTTTGAGAGGGCTTGTGCAACCAGAAAAGTAAACAGATCTCACTGGGGTGCTCTCCTTTGGGAAATGTTCACTGGAACGTGTAGGGATAGACTCCTCACACTCTCTGGAAAAGATGCAGAATCCTATGACCTCATGAAGGCTACCCTGATTGAGGGCTTTGGATTCTCCACTGAGGAGTATAAAATTAGGTTCAGGGGGGCTCTAAAATCCTTGAGCCAGACCTGGGTTGATTTTGTAGACTACTCAGTGAAAACACTGGATGGTTGGATTCATGGCAGTGGTGTAAATTATTATGTTGGGCTGTACAATATATTTGTGAAAGAACACCTGTTAAGTAATTGTTTCAATGATAAACTACATCAGCATCTGGTAGACCTAGGACCAATTTCTCCCCAAGAATTGGGAAAGAAGGCGGACCATTGGGTCAAGACTAGGGTGACCAAGACTTCCACAGGGGGTGACCAAAAGAAAGGGGTCACAAAGCCTCCCAGGCGGAAGAGTGTTTAGACATCCAAGGGAAAAAGTAAAGAGACTTCTATAGGGCCCCAAAACCTGCTCGGGAGGGAGGGCCCAGAGCCTCTTCACAATCCAATTTTGGGTACAAGGGTAAAAACTTTGATCCCAAAAAGGCCTGGTGTCGTAGCTGTAATCAGCAAGGACACCAAACTGGAGACAAGGCCTGTCCCAAGAAAGGTTCCACATCTAACTCTACTCCAGCTAACACTGGGATGGCCAGTCTCCAAGTGGGATCAACAGTGTGCCCAGAGCAAATCAGGGTTCACACTGAAGCTACATTAGTCTCTGAGGGTGGGGTGGATTTAGCCACACTGGCTGACTGGCCCCCTAATATGCAAAAATACAGGCAGCAACTCTTAATTAATGGGACAAGTGTAGAAGGCCTGAGGGATACAGGTGCCAGTGTCACCATGGTGACAGTGAAACTTGTTTCCCCTGGTCAATACCTGGCTAGACAAACGTATCCAGTCACCAACGCTGACAATCAGACTAAAGTACATCCCATGGCTATGGTAACTTTAGAGTGGGGAGGGGTCAATGGCCAGAAACAGGTGGTGGTCTCCTCAAATATCCCGGTAGACTGTTTGCTTGGAAATGACCTGGAGTCCTCAGCATGGGCTGAGGTAGAACTCAAAACCCATGCAGCCATGCTGGGTATCCCTGAACTGGTGTGTGTCAAGACAAGGGCACAGTGCAAGGCTCAGGGTGAAAAAGTGGTGTTGGAGCCTGGAAAAAGGGCCCAACCCTCCAAGAGAAAAGGAAAGAAGACTGGGGAACCAGCTTCAACACAACAAGAGAAAGAGAACCTCTCTTCCCAGGAAGAAGTTCTGCCCTCTGAGGGAACTGAGCCCATGGAGTTAGAACCTTATCAGGTTGAGCTCCTAGGCCCAGGGGGACCCTCAAGGGAACAGTTGTGTAAGGGGCAAGAAACCTGTCCCTCTCTTGAAGGCCTTAGGCAGCAAGCTGCTGAAGAGTCCAAAGGAAAAATAACAGGAACACATAGAGTCTATTGGGAAGATGGACTCCTTTACACTGAGGCAAGAGATCCCAAACCTGGCGCCACTAGGAGAGTGATAGTGCCTCCGGAGTTTAGAGAGTTCATTCTGACCTTAGCTCATGATATTCCTCTTGCTGGGCATTTGGGACAGACCAAGACGTGGGAGAGATTAGTCAACCACTTCTATTGGCCCAACATATCCCAGAAGGTCAAGGAGTTTTGTGTCTCCTGTGCCACCTGTCAAGCCAGTGGTAAGACAGGTGGACACCCAAAGGCCCCCCTCATTCCACTTCCAGTGGCGGGGGTCCCCTTTGAATGAGTGGGTGTGGACATAGTGGGTCCACTTGAACCTCCCACAGCCTCAGGGAACCAATACATACTAGTAGTAGTGGATCATGCTACTAGATACCCTGAAGCAATTCCCCTTAGGTCGACTACTGCCCCTGCAGTAGCCAAAGCACTCACTGGTATTTTTACCAGAGTGGGATTTCCTAAGGAGGTGGTGTCTGACAGAGGTACCAACTTCATGTCAGCATACCTGAAACATATGTGGAATGAGTGTGGGGTGACTTACAAATTCACCACACCATACCATCCATAAACCAATGGTCTTGTAGAAAGATTTAACAAGACATTGAAAGGCATGATCATGGGGCTCCCTGAAAAACTCAAAAGGAGATGGGATGTCCTCTTGCCATGTCTGCTTTTCGCCTACAGAGAGGTGCCTCAGAAGGGAGTAGGCTTTTCCCCCTTTGAACTTCTGTTTGGCCATCCTGTAAGGGGACCACTAGCTCTTGTAAAAGAAGGCTGGGAGAGACCGCTTCATGAGCCTAAATAAGATATAGTGGACTATGTAATAGGCCTACGTTCAAGGATGGCAGAGTACATGGAAAAGGCAAGCAAAAACCTTGAGGCCGGCCAACAACTCCAGAAGATGTTGTATGACCAAAAGGCTGCTATGGTTGAGTTTCGGCCAGGGCAGAAAGTCTGGGTTCTGGAGCCTGTGGCTCCCAGGGCACTTCAGGACAGATGGAGTGACCCTTACCCAGTGCTAGAAAGGAAGAGTCAGGTCACCTACCTGGTAGACCTAGGCACTAGCAGGACCCGCAAAAGGGTGATCCATGTGAACCGCCTCAAACTCTTCCATGATAGGGCAGATGTGAATCTGTTGATTGTAACAGATGAGGACCAGGAAGCTGAGAGTGAACCTCTCCCTGATCTCCTCTCCACAGACCCTAAGGATGGTTCAGTTGATGGAGTGATCTATTCAGACACCCTCTCTGGCCAACAGCAATCTGACTGTAGGAAGGTCCTGCAACAGTTTGCTGAGCTCTTTTCCCTAACCCCTGGTCAGACACACCTGTGTACCCATGATGTGGACACAGGAGACAGTATGCCTGTCAAAAACAGAATTTTCAGACAATCTGACCAAGTTAAGGAAAGCATCAAAGTGGAAGTCCACAAGATGCTGGAATTGGGAGTCATTGAGCATTTTGACAGCCCCTGGGCTAGCTCAGTGGTCATAGTCCCCAAACCTCACACCAAAGATGGAAAGAGAGAGATGAGGTTTTGTGTGGACTACAGAGGACTTAGGGCCAGATGTAGCAAAGGTTTGAGAGTCGCAAATGGGCCGATTCGCTATTTGCGACAGTGCAAAATCGGAAATGGGATGCAAAAAGCCCATTTCCGACTTGCAAAAAGCGATGGGACCCGTTTGCGAGTCGCATCAGTTGCGACCCCATTTTGCGACCCGCAAATAGCAAGTCGCAATTTGCGAGTCGCTAACCTTATGCAATTGCAACTCGCAAATTGCGACTAGTCGCAAAAAGCCCAGTTTGCACGTCCCATTTACCACTAACTCAGAGCAGGTGGTAACCATTACCAAAGTATAAAAGGAGCCCCAGAAGGCATCTGGGTTCACCAAGATGGCGGAGATATACCTGATAGCAGTGAGAAGGAGAGTCCACGCAGCCCAGCAGAGGAGGAGGAGGGGCCACAGACAGGAGAAGATATATAGAACAAGGCAGACTCTTTTTCAGCAAACTGAGGATGAGATATACGATAAATACCGCCTTAGCAGCGCAGCCATCCTAGAATTAATTGATTTACTCAAACCACAGCTAGAACACCAGACCCTGAGTGGCTGCGCCATCCCTACGCATGTGCAAGTGCTATGCTCACTGCACCTCTTGGCCTCAGGGAGCTATCAGGGGGTCATTGCTGTGGCAGGTGGGGTATCCCAAAGTGCAGTGTCAAGGTTCCTGAGGGCCTTCCTAGATGCCTTGCTCACACACATGTCTCACTTCATATACCTACCAAGGAATGAAGCAGAAATGCACAGTACCAAGCTGGACTTTTACCGCATTGCCCACTTTCCCCATGTCATAGGGTGTGTAGATGGGACACACATTCAAATATCCCCCCCTGCAAATCTGGAACACCTTTTCCGCAACAGAAAGCGTACCCACTCACTCAATATTCAGGTTGTTTGTGACGCCCATTATGTCATCACGGACATTGTAGCTAAGTTTCCAGGCAGTACCCATGACTCATACATGTTTAGGCATAGTGGGATACATCAACGCCTGGAACGTGGGGAATTCGGAGACGGTTACCTCCTAGGTAGAGCTACAGACACTTGCAGACATACACACAGGTCACTGTGCACGACAATCAGGACTTCCTAACAGTGTTCTTTTTGTGCCCAACAGGTGACAGTGCATATGCTCTTAGGCCATGGATCATGACTCCGTTTTTATCACCCAGCAATGATTCAGAGAGGCAATACAACAATGCACATAAAAGGACCAGGAACCTCATAGAGCGCACCTTCGGACTCCTGAAAGCAAGATTCAGATGCCTCCACCGCAGTGGAGGTGCCCCCCAATATACCCCCATTACCGCATTCAAAATTGTGGTCGCATGCGCCATCCTCCACAACATAGCCACCCGACGTGGGCTACCTCTCACCACCGCAGACCCAGATCCTGATGATGAAGAGCAAGAACAACCACATCGCCATCATGGGGATAGGAGTATAGCTAATCAAGGCAGACTGAGACGGGAACACATCGCAACACAATATTTTGGAAGGTACGTGCCAACTCCAACCATACTCACCTATTGACCAAAAACTCCATTTGCTAAGTGGAACAAAAATAACTGTTTTATTAGTGCATTAATGAAACTATTTACAAGTACTGAATGTCCATGGGCATAAAAATGCAAACCAGGCATGTGGCACATTGACGTCATGTGACACTTCTTATGGTCCAGGGTGATCTCTAAGACCTTCTGCCCCTCCTGCCAGCCTGGCTGCTCCCTGGTGCTTCCGTGGTGCTCTGCCTGCTACTCCTGAGCACCCTGCTGTCAGTGACAGAGACACTGCTCACTGTCGAGCCCTCCTCACTGTTCTGGGGTGTTTCCCCTGTGCCCCTCGACATATTCCGTGTCTCCATCATGTCTATGATGTGGGTCAGACGTCCCAGGCCCCTTGCCACATCCCCAGCAAAATGGCCCATTTCCACCTGCAGCCCAACTGTCCTCCTCGATAGGCCTGTGGTGTTCATGGCGAGCCTGCCGATGGATGTGGCCATCCTGTCCAGTCTGTGCAGGAGCTGACGTCACTGCACCGCCCACCCTCGGCCTGGGCCAGTAGTCCTCCCGCCAGTTCCCTCATGGCAAGGGCAAGGTCCCCAGTGTTATTGCAGATCATGTCCATCCTTGAGTTCAGGTGCTGCATGCTGGCATGGTTATTGCGCACGAAGCGGTGCAGCACACCACTAATCCTCCCTAAAATTCGATTTGGTAGGTGCTGACCATGCAGCAGATGTGCCTTACTGGTGCTGAGAGGAAGTAGCCCGGATGCAGACTGCAGCCCTGATGTAATGGACCTGCGACGCCTGCGCAGCGGTGGCTGCCCTGTGCTTTCACCTGTCTCATCACTGCCTGTTGCTGGGGCAGCCTCTTGTGATATTGTTGCAGCAGGTGTGGCTACTGCAGGGATGCTGTTGACCGTGCAGGTGGGGGTGCTGGCGGGTCCTGAGGTGTCCTCATGGGGCTGGCTGCTTGGAGTAGTGGTGGTGTCTTTTTGGAGACCTGTGGGACATGGGGAACAGACTGTCAGTGTCTACTATCTATTGCACACTTCATAATAAACATTTGCCTATGAACTGCCTACTTGACTACATTTCCCATAATGCATCATTCTGGCATTTACTACCCTGAAATGGAGCTATCTTGGTTGTGCATGCCCCTGTGTACATGGTGGGTGGGGGTATGGCATTGATAGGGGTACAGGCATATCACATGGTACTCACCGGTTGATGTGCTGGGCTCTGAGGTGTCCAGGTCCCCAAATCCAGACACTGCCTCCTGCTCCAAGGTTTCCTCCACCCTTTCTTCCAGGGGTGTGGGTGGTGGCACAGACGATGGTCCCCCTCCTGTGCCTCTCATCTCCCGGAGCCTTTCAGCCACCCTCTCCATGGTCCGGGAGCGGAGGTCATACCACCTTTTCTTTATGTCGTCTATGGTCCTATGGCTCACCCCCAGGGAATTTATCTAGTCCTGTATGTCCTGCCACAGCTGTTTCTTGGTGGCTTCAGGAACATTGAGGGCTGATTTACCAAACAAGTCATCATAGTGCTGACAGCATTCGTCTGTCAGCACCTCCAGCTCCCTCTCAGAGAATTTCATCTTCCTCTTCCTTGGTGTTCCCTCCATGGCAGCTGCTGTTTGACCTGTGTGTAGTTCGGCAGTTATAAAAGGGTGTGGTCCTCCCTCCTCCCAGGTGTATTAGTAAACTTCCTGGCTGTGATGTCATCATCATGTGCCAGGAAGTGTTTCCAGAGTGTTCTGGAGTGGTTTCTGGAGTGTTCTGCTGCACCTGTAATCAATTTACAAGTTAATCGCAATTTGCGACATCTACTCGCCAATTGCGAGTTCGTTTTTTGCACACTCGCAAAAAGCGACCTCGCAATCGGTGGACTCGCACACTGCGTTGCGAGTCCGGGTGCGAGTCGCTATTTCGGCAAGTTTTTTTTGCCTGCATTCCAATTTGCGAGTCGCATTTTGCGAGTCGCATCAACTCGCAAAATGCGAGTCGCAAATTTTTTGTTTGTTACATCTGGCCCTTTATTCTGTCACCAAGACAGATGCCCATCCCATTCCAAGGGCAGATTAATTGATTGATAAGCTAGGTGCTGCCAGATACTTAAGTACCTTTGACTTGACAGCAGGGTACTGGCAAATCAAAATGGCACCAGGAGCAAAAGAAAATACAGTATTCTCCACACCTGATGGGCACTATCAGTTCACTGTGTTGCCCTTTGGTTTAAAGAATGCCCCTGCCAATTTCCAAAGGTTGGTGAATCAAGTCCTTGCTGGCTTGGAGTCCTT
Organism: Pleurodeles waltl; assembly: GCF_031143425.1. NCBI lineage: Eukaryota > Metazoa > Chordata > Amphibia > Caudata > Salamandridae > Pleurodeles > Pleurodeles waltl. The sequence goes on along the minus strand of NC_090444.1, from coordinate 1,144,087,961 downwards.
TAGTGCAGCTTATCTTGACGATATTGCTGTCTTTAGCTCCAGCTGGCAGGATCACCTGGTCCACCTGAAGAAGGTTTTGAAGGCCCTGCAAGCAGCAGGCCTCTCTATCAAGGCATCCAAATGTCAGATAGGGCAGGGAACTGTGGTTTACTTGGGACACCTTGTAGGTGGAGGCCAAGGTCAGACACTCCAGCCCAAGATCCAGACTATTCTGGACTGGGCAGCTCCAAAAACCTAGACTCAAGTCAGGGCATTCCTTGGCTTGACTGGGTACTACAGGAGGTTTGTGAAGTGATATGGATCCATAGTGACACCCCTCACTGAACGTACCTCCAAGAAAATGCCCAAGAAGGTAAACTGGACTGTAGAATGCCAACAGGCCTTTGACACCCTGAAACAAGCAATGTGCATAGCACCAGTTCTCAAAGCTCCAGATTACTCCAATCAGTTCATTGTGCAGACTGATGCCTCTGAACATGGGATAGGGGCAGTTTTGTCCCAAACAAATGATGATGGCCTTGACCAGCCTGTTGCTTTCATTAGCAGGAGGTTACTCCCCAGGGAGCAGCGTTGGAGTGCCATTGAGAGGGAGGCCTTTGCTGTGGTTTGCTCCCTGAAGAAGCTGAGAACATACCTCTTTGGTACTCACTTTGTAGTTCAAACTGACCACAGACCTCTCAGATGGCTAATGCAAATGAAAGGTGAAAATCCAAAACTGTTGAGGTGGTTCATCTCCCTACAGGGAATGGACTTTATAGTGGAACACAGACCTGGGACTGCCCATGCCAATGCAGATGGCCTTTCCAGGTTCTTCCACTTAGAAAATGAAGACTCTCTTGGGAAAGGTTAGTCTCATCCTCTTTCGTTTGGGGGTGGGGGGGGTGGGTAAGGAAATGCCTCCTTGGCATGGTTACCCCCTGACTTTTTGCCTTTGCTGATGCCAAGTTATGATTTGAAAGTGTGCGGAGGCCTGCTAACCAGGCCCCAGCACCAGTGTTCTTTCCCTAACCTGTACCTTTGTTTCCACAATTGGCACACCCTGGCATCCAGGTAAGTCCCTTGTAACTGGTACCCCTGGTACCAAGGGCCCTGATGCCAGGGAAGGTCCCTAAGTGCTGCAGCATGTCTTATGCCACCCTGGAGACCCCTCACTCAGCACAGACACACTGCTTGCCAGCTTGTGTGTGCTGGTGAGGACAAAATGACTAAGTCGACATGGCACTCCCCTCAGGGTGCTATGCCAACCTCACACTGCCTATAGGCATAGATAAGTCACCCCTCTAGCAGGCCTTACAGCCCTAAGGCAGGGTGCACTATACCATAGGTGAGGGCATAAGTGCATGAGCACTATGCCCCTACAGTGTCTAAGCAAAACCTTAGACATTGTAAGTGCAGGGTAGCCATAAGAGTATATGGTCTGGGAGTCTGTCATGCACGAACTCCACAGCACCATAATGGCTACACTGAAAAACTGGGAAGTTTGGTATCAAACTTCTCAGCACAATAAATGCACACTGATGCCAGTGTACATTTTATTGTAAAATACACCCCAGAGGGCATCTTAGAGATGCCCCCTGAAACCATACCTGACTACCAGTGTGGGCTAACTAGTTTTAGCTGCCTGCCACACACCAGACATGTTTCTGGCCACATGGGGAGAGTGCCTTTGTCACTCTGTGGCTAGTAACAAAGCCTGTACTGGGTGGAGGTGCTTCTCACATCCCCCTGCAGGCACTGTAACACCTGGCGGTGAGCCTCAAAGGCTCACCCCCTTTGTTACAACACCCCAGGGCACTCCAGCTAGTGGAGTTGCCCGCCCCCTCCGGCCACGGCCCCACTTTTGGCGGCAAGGCCGGAGGAGATAATGAGAAAAACAAGGAGTAGTCACTGGCCAGTCAGGACAGCCCCTAAGGTGTCCTGAGCTGAGATGACTCTGACTTTTAGAAATCCTCCATCTTGCAGATGGAGGATTCCCCCAATAGGATTAGGGATGTGCCCCCCTCCCCTCAGGGAGGAGACACAAAGAGGGTGTAGCCACCCTCAGGGCTAGTAGCCATTGGCTACTAACCCTCCAGACCTAAACACACCCCTAAATCGAGTATTTAGGGGGCCCCAGAACCTAGCAAGATAGATTCCTGCAACCTAAGATGAAGATGGACTGCTGAGCTGAAAAACCTGCAGAGAAGACGGAGACACCAACTGCTTTAGCCCCAGCTCTACCGGCCTGTCTCCCCACTTCAAAAGAACTGCTACAGCGACGCGTTCAACAGGGTCCAGCGACCTCTGAAGCCTCAGAGGACTACCCTGCATCTAAAAGGACCAAGAACTCCTGAGGACAGCGGCTCTGCTCCAAGGAAGAAGCATCTTTGCAACAAAGAAGCAACTTTTAAAGAACACACGTTTCCCGCCGGAAGCGCTAGACTTTGCACTCTGCACCCGACGCCCCCGGCTCGACTTGTGGAGAACCAACACTACAGGGAGGACTCCCCGGCGACTGCGAGTCTGTGAGTAGCCAGAGTTGACCCCCCTGAGCCCCCACAGCGACGCCTGCAGAGGGAATCCAGAGGCTCCCCCTGACCGCGACTGCCTGCTTCTAAGAACCCGACGCCTGGTAAGGACACTGCACCCGCAGCCCCCAGGACCTGAAGGATCCGACCTGCAGTGCAGGAGCGACCCCCAGGTGGCCCTCTCCCTTGCCCAGGTGGTGGCTACCCCGGGGAGCCCCCCCCCTTGCCTGCCTGCATCGCTGAAGAGACCCCTGGGTCACCCTTTAAACTACATTGCAAACCCAACGCCTGTTTGCACACTGCACCCGGCCGCCCCTGTGCCGCTGAGGGTGTACTTTTTTGTGCTGACTTGTGTCCCCCCCCGGTGCCCTACAAAACCCCCCTGGTCTGCCCTCCGAAGACCCGGGTACTTACTTGCTGGCCGACTAGAACCGGGACACCCCCTTCTCCATTGAAGCCTATGCGTTTTGGGCACCACTTTGACCTCTGCACCTGACCGGCCCTGAGCTACTGGTGTGGTAACTTTGGGGTTGCTCTGAACCCCCAACGGTGGGCTACCTTGGACCCAACTTTGAACCCTGTAGGTGGTTTACTTACCTGCAAAACTAACAAACACTTACCTCCCCCAGGAACTGTTGAAAATTACAGTGTCCAGTTTTAAAATAGCTTATTGCCATTTGTGTGAAAACTGTATATGCTATTTTGCTAATTCAAAGTTCCTAAAGTTCCTAAGTGAAGTACCTTTCATTTAAAGTATTGTTTGTAAATCTTGAACCCGTGGGTATTAAAATAAACTAAGAAAAAATATATTTCTATATAAAAACCTATTGGCCTGGAACTGTCTTTGAGTGTGTGTTCCTCATTTATTGCCTGTGTGTGTACAACAAATGCTTAACACTACCCTCTGATAAGCCTACTGCTCGACCACACTACCACAAAATAGAGCATTAGAATTATCTCTTTTTGCCACTATCTTACCTCTAAGGGGAACCCTTGGACTCTGTGCATGCTATTTCTTACTTTGAAATAGTACATACTCAGCCAACTTCCTACACTTGGCTTTTATGAGAGACCTTTTATTCACTTAGTACCTTTTGGATCGAAACAATTGATAAGGTTCATCTTTAACATATTGGGTAGGTTGCAGTATCATGATGATCTTATTTATGTGCGGAACACATGTGTTTCTGGATACAGCTTTAAAGGTTTAATGGCGGAATGGCGGGGAAGTGTGTCTGGATAGTCAGGTGCAGCATGTTGATAAAAATAGAAGGGCAAGAGTCCCGCCAACCTTTGACCGTGTTTTACCTTTTCACCATATGAGGAGGCCTTGGGAGTGGAGAGGGTTAGGGCAGTGATTGATTTGTAATACGTGCCAGTGTCCAAAGTTTTGCTTAGTAGCCCACATCTGGTGCTATTGAAGGTCAGACTGCCGAATATCAAGGCTATGTTCTCTTATTTCTACCTGATGCTTCTTTATACCACCACCTGGCACTCCTCACTCTTTATCTCTCTTTCATCCCTGCTTTCTCCTTTTATCACAGTTTGCCCATCTTTTCCTTCCTCCTACCTTCCCTCTTCTGTGTTTTTTCTCTCTCTTATTCTGAGTGAAAGTCTGATGAGGAAAATCAAGTGATGCTGCCCAAGAAAGTGTTGCTGGTGGCCCACACCTGCAACCACTGGCTCAAATTAAGCACTAAGGAGGTTGGTGCCAAGAACAGGACACTTCTTACACCAAAAAAATCAAACCTGAAACTACCATCAATGTCCTAACGAGATTTCACATCCTTTAATGTACAACTGTGCAGAAACTCTAACTAATTAGCTGACACCTATTCTCTGCAGGGGTTTCTACTTAAATGTATGCACACGTGTGATACTGGCTCCCCAGGTGACTGCGTAAAGGGAATTGATATCTTGTGCCACACAGTGTCAACGTGTGAGTTGGAAGGCCTTGGAGCGAGTGTCCCTCACTATAATTGTTTAGCAGTAGGTAGCCTGGCTCTTGCACTGGCCATCTGTCTGAAATGCCTGCCATTAGTCACAGTTGATTGTGAGCAAAGCGTAAGCATGAACTACAGTTGTGTCCAGCACATTGTGCAATAAACCATGGGGCATATTTACAAGCCCCTTGTGCCGCTGTTGCAGCAGTACAAACCTTTAAATCATATCCATCAGGCCACACAAATACACTTTGCGTAGCTTTGAATGTCCTCATAGTTATAGAGTGAGGCAAGGCAGCGCAAGTCACTGCGTTGCCTTACACTGCGTTAGGAAGGCATTCCACAGGCATTGGGGTGGGGGTTCCCACACAACACCCATGGATTTTGACGCATCCTCAGATTTACAAGACCTTGTAAACATGGGGTTGTGCCAAAACCTTACGGCCCCCAGGAGGAGTAACGTAGAGCAATATCACTATTTATTCTTGTTTTTCCTCTTTCGATGTGTGCTGCATTCAGGAAAAAGCCTTCCAGGATTGTTTTTTTGTGCAGGAAGGTTCCCCTTCTTGACAAAAACAATCCTGCATGCAACGCAGACACCCTTGCGCCAGGATGCAAAGGTGCCTGTGTAGGTGTTCGCTGCTGAAATAGTGCCAGTGCAGGGGGAAAGGACAGGTATGTACCATATGCCATAGAGACGGTACATTCCTGTCCTTTTCCCCTTTAAAGCAGGGCAGCACAGCAAAGTGACTTGCTGCGCTGCCCTGTGCCAAAACCCCATAAAGATGGGCCCATATTTGCAACTCAGGATATGGGGCATGAACAGAACAGAAGTGGGGCAAGTGACTGGAGCACGAAAGACTGCAGAAGGCAGAACCTTTGACTTAATGTTTGCTTTTACAACACCCCTATACTATAAAGAGGTCACATTTAAAGGACTACTCGGATCAGACTAAAGATTAGAATTATTGTTTTGGAAGGTTAGCTGCTTTGCAAGATTATTGAAATGCTATTGTTGCAAACAACAGTAAAAGATAAAGCCACTTTAAAAAAAAAAAATCCAACTCATGTTGTGACTGAGGGTGCGGTAAATTTACCAGGAGCAGGCCAGCCCTCTCTATCAGCTGTAACTATTTCATACAGGCAGAAGGTGAAAGCTGAGCTCACAAAGACGAGAGTTGCAAACATTCCAGGGCCACTAAGCCTCAAAAACAATTACATCACAGATGTCAGATGTTTGCTGGCAGTCTTTAATCTCCTGCTTACTAATGAGTACAATTTGAAATATCCTAAGAACTAAGATGTTTGGGATCAATTTCAGTTCTCTGCGCCAAATTGCTGACTTCCAGCACGGTGCCTTTTCATTGAGGAAGCCAAGGGAATCGTCGTTTGAAAGGATTTTAAAGTACAGCATTCCATAAAATGAAACGATTCTAGTTTAAGAAATATGTTACTCTTGTTGAAAAGGTTTGAGGGGCACAGGGCGCTTCTCATTCATTTGTACTCGGGTAACACCTGATCAGGTTTATGTGCCCAGAAATCTTCTGGTAGGACAGCTGTAAAAAGACGAGATTTAGGGCCAGATGTATGAATCTGGCCCAGTGCGATTCGGTAATTGCGATTTTTAAGAAATCGCAATTACCGAATCGCAAAGGGCCATGTATCATGTTGGCCCATAGCTGCGAATTTTTTGCATTTTTGCAAATTGCGATTTCTGAAACAGAAATCGCAATTTGAGAAAATCAAAGGGGCAGGGTGCTGGGGGCCTAAGGCCCCCTCTCCTGCACCCCAATTTTTTTTTTTACACATGTAAAGGACACACATGCCAAAAGGGCATGTGTGCTTTACATTTCAAATTTAAAAATGCAGTTTTACTGCATTTTTAAATTTTGCACCAGGTTACCACCTGGTTGCTGGACATGGTATTTTGCACTTGCAAAATACCATTCTGCGAAAAATCGCAATTTGCTATTTTTTGCAGAATTGCTTTGCGACCTGGATTTTGCGAATCACAAATTGCGATTTGCAAAATCCAGGTCGCAACGCAGAAAATCGCAATTTTTGCGATTTTCGGTATTTGGTCTGCGAATGCATTTGATGCATTGCAGACCCCGATTTTGCACTCGCAAACGGCCGATTTAGCTGTTTGCGAGTGCAAAATCGGATGATACATCTGGCCCTTAGTGAAGTATCAGAGACTTAGCGACAGCTGCGCTTTGTTTTCCTCTTTGGACATACTTATAGAGTTGCCACTTGTGTTAATGCAAAGCAAGCGACGAGGAGGCAAACTCTTGACTCGATTCACTGAAAATATTTAAAACAAAATGTACAGGCCCAGAAATGGAGAAACTGCCATGTGGCCCTACGTCACGTATGACATGTTAGGTAAATCCGGGAACTTTAGCCAACATCTCTTGTGAATTTGAGCCCATACTTCGAATGTTAAAAGTTAAAATCCACAGATCCGAGAATACAACATTGAGCTGGGTAAAGATCCAGGAATGGATGAAGGTGTCAGGCAGCGATGCATGTGATCACTTCTCCATAAAGTGCGGCCCAACATCCATTACCATCCAAATGATAGGCAAAAAAGTGTGATAAATCCCAATTACACTGATTTCCACTCTTCTTTGCCACAATCCTTATATGATAGGGCTTCCAACCCAGAAGAAAGGTCTATAGCGAGCTATAAATGAAAAAAATGACTCGTGCTTCCTCCTTTTTTCCCTTATGAGAGAGAGGTTAAGCTATAATAGACTTTACCTTCTAAGACTGCTTCCTAAAATAGCAAATACTAATAAAAACCACCAACACTCACTCCGCCGAAGAGAATGGGAGGGACAAAAGACTGACAAGGAAGAATAGGATATAGGGAAATAGGGACTACTGGTAAACAGGACCACTAGAATTATGCGATTCTGTATTTGCGGCGTTTTCTGCATAATTCATGTTTTACCACTTTTGCCACATAATCCACCATCTGTTGCCACATAATCCACCATCTGCTACATAATCTGCTGATTTCAGTTAAAATAATGTTTCCAGTTCATAACGTTCAAAAGTCACTAACACTTGGTGCAATGTGTTGCTGTGCAGTGATGGATCCATCGCAAAGTTTGACTGGACAGCTTTCAGTTGCTTATTGCATCATTTGTATGCTAAACTGACACTAATGTATGAAACCTCTGCTCGGAGAGTGTTAACGTGCAAAATTTGACAAAATAATAAAGTAATCCGATCACACAATGTAATACCTTACACTGCATAATTTTCCTTTTTTGCTGCTTAATTTAGTGAACCATGCCCCAGAATTTGGGCCTTCCCTGCTGCATAATTCCAGTGGCTATACTGGTAAATGATCTAGGCCTTATACCCATACCCCTTTTCCTCATTACGTTTCTAATGCACGAGGATGCCGCAAGCATGACAGGTGCCACAATAACATGAATAATCCAAGATGTGCCACAATTGACTAAACGTTTAATCTGAGTAGATTACACCAAGCAACCACATATATAAACATGTAAAACAAAAAGAGAACATGGAGTGACACCATCTGAAAGTGGTGCATCTACAGGTATTCACTGGCCTTCTTCACATCAACCTTACTACAAAATACCCTTATCTACCCTCAAACCATAAAAAGACCCTTACTACTCTTTACCCTTAGCCATTCCTAAACCCTAAAAGCACCCTTACCACCAAATATCCTTACCCATCTCAAAACCCTAAAAGCACCCTTATCGCCCTATACCCTTACCCATCTATAAACCTTAAAAACAGCCTTATCACCCTATACCCTTACCTATCACTAAACCTTAAAAACACCTTCTACCCTGACCCACTCCTAAACCCTAAAACACCCTTAACACCCTATACACTTACCCACATCTAAACATAAACAACACCCTTATCACCCTATACCCTTTCCCACCCCTAAATCCTAAAAACACCCTTACCACCAGATACCTGTACCCACTCCTAAAACCTAAAAACATCCTTACCACCTTTTAGAAATTGTCTTGTTGGTTGACTGGGGTGTGAGGCCTGATCAAGCAGCAACCACAATTGTTGTGAGGGTAAGACACAAGCAAACCACAAATACACCTGTGAGCACTCTCTGGCAGCTTGACAAAAGCAATCAGGCTTAACTTGAAGGCAATGTGTAAAGTATTTGTGCAACACTTCAAAGAGCAAAACAGTGAAACACTACACAAAAAGGATCCCATACCAGGTTAGAAAAATATAAAAGTCAAAAGTTCAGGCCTACTGCAATGGAGTCCGGGATGGCTACAGAGCCTCCGTTGGGCCACTGAACAAAAGTACCTTCCAGGCTGTGGAGTGATGCGTTGGTTCCATACCATGCAGTAGAGGGAATGTGTTGCTTTTTCCTATGCAACAGCAGTGATGCATCCTTTCCCAGATGCGGTGAACCTGCGGTGCAAATTCCTACTGCATCAACGTTGAGGAGCTGAGGTGCAGTTGAAGTGATGCATTGGTTCTGATGAGCTCAGAGGCTACAATGCAGAGTTTTGGCATTGACGTTGAGGCTGCCATCGATGGGGATGCGAAGACCTTGTGCCCGTAAAAGCACTGCAGCGCTGGTTCCACGGGTGTTGTGCAGGGGTCAAGATGCGAGGTACAGCGGTGATGCAATTCTGGTTGAGCTACTTCTGACCTATCCAGTAGAGGTAATCCATCAGATTTCTCCACACATCTGCAGCGATGCCCCGATTCTGCTCCCACAGCAGTGGATATGTCCGTTCCACTGGAGCAAGCACCGTAGGTCCACTTTCTAGGGTCCAGGACTGGGGTGGCACAATTTGGCAGGACAGACTCACAGATGGCAGTGTCCAGGTGCAGGAGCAGGGTATTTGGAAGTCTATTATGTTCATGAGACTTCAGATCAGGAGGCTAGACGACTAGCCCTCTGATTCATTCTGGGTTCTATGTGGAGAGATGCAGGTTCAGTCCTTCTCTCTCTCAGACAAGAGTACAGCAGGCACAGGTAAGAACAGCAAAGCAGGAGTCCAACAAACAGCAGTCTAGCAGAGTGGGAGGCCTTCCGCAGCACAACAGTCCTTCTTCCTGGCAGAGTATCCACAGGTCCACAAGTGTATTGAGTTGGTGGTGTGTGAGGTCCAGATCTTATACCCATTGTTGCCTTTGAAGTGGGAAGACTTCAAAGAATTGTCTTTAAATTGTGCAGATATCCCTCCCTTCCTGCCCTGGCCCCAGACTCACTGCAGGGGTTTATGCAGCCCTTTGTGTGAGGACAGGACCCAGCTATCCTGAGATAAGTGAGGCTGTGCCCAGCTCCTCCCTCCCATCCTTCCCAAGATGGACTATCAAGGCCCATCAGGTCACACCTAAGCTCCCATTGTGTGTGGCTATTTAGGAGGAATATACAAACCCTGGCTGTCACCCCACCCCATACATGTGATCAGAGACAGGCAGAAGGCACCAAGTGGCTAAAGTAAGAAAATGCCAACTTTCTAAAAGTGGCATTTTCAGAACTGCAATTTAATATCCAACTTCACCATAAGTTTGGATTTTAAATTGTGATTCCAGAGACATCAAACTCGAAAACTCTATCTCGTCTACATTGCGAATTACACTTATAAGATATAATAAGGTATTGCCAATATTAACATATGAAAGAGATAGGCTTTGCGGTAGTGAAAACAAATGTAAACGTTTTTCACTACCAGGACACGTAACACTTAAAAGAACATATCAAACTTTTTAAAAACATTGCGCCCTATCCTTGGGGCGGTCTAGTGCCTACCTGAGGGGTCACTCACATATATTAAAAGGGAAGATTTAGGCCCTCATTCTGACCTTGGTGGGCGGCGGAGGCCGCCCGCCAAAGTCCCGCCGTCAGGTTACCGTTCCGCGGTCGAAAGACCGCGGCGGTAATTCTGACTTTCCCGCTGGGCTGGCGGGCGGTCGCCTTCAGACCGCCCGCCAGCCCAGCGGGAAAGAGGCTTCCACGATGAAGCCGGCTCGGAATCGAGCCGGCGGAGTGGAAGCTGTGCGACGGGTGCAGTTGCACCCGTCGCGTATTTCACTGTCTGCGCAGCAGAGAGTGAAATACATGTAGGGGCCCTCTTACGGGGGCCCCTGCAATGCCCATGCCAGTGGCATGGGCACTGCAGGGGCCCCCAGGGGCCCCGCGACCCCCCCTACCGCCATCCGGATCCCGGCGGTCGGACCGCCGGGATCTGGATGGCGGTAGGGGGGGTCGGAATCCCCGCGGCGGTGCAGCAAGCTGCGCCGCCGTGGAGGATTCAATGGGGCGGCGGTACACTGGCGGGAGCCCGCCAGTGGTGCCGGTCCGACCGCGGCTTTACCGCCGCGGTCGGAATCCCCATTGGAGCACCGCCGGCCTGTCGGCGGTGCTCCCGCGGTCCTCCGCCCTGGCGGTCTTTGACCGCCAGGTTCAGAATGAGGGCCTTAGTCCCGAAAAAAGGTTTAATTTGCCAAATAGAGATGGCAATTTAAAACTGAACACACAGGCTCTGCAGTGGTAGGTCTGCGAAAGGTTTAAAAGGCTACTGAAGTGTGTGGTACAATCAGTGCTGCAGGCCCACTTGTAGCATTTAATATACAGTTCCTTGACACACATAATGCACTCTACTAGGGATTTACATGTAAATTAAGTATGCCAATTGGGGATAAGCCAATGTTACCATATTTTAGGGAAAGAGCACAAGCACTTTAGCACTGGTTAGCAGGGATAAAATGAGCAGAATCCTAAAGTCAGCAAAGATGAAGTCAGCAAAAACAGGAGGTCTGAAGACAAAAAGTTAGTGGAAACCATGTCAAGAATGCCAGGTCTAACACCATATAATACAATTACCCACCTGAAAACCCTGAAAAAAACTCTTACCACTCTATGCCCTCACCCACCCCCATACCCTAAAAACACCCTTTCCCATACCCTCATTCAACCCTACAACTTAAAAACCTCCTTAACACCCAATCCACTTACCCACCCCAAAACCCTGAAAAAATGTCATACCTTCTTATACCCTTACACACTCCTAAACCCTAATGTTAGCTTCTTATACCCTTACCCACCACTAAACCTCAAAAACACCCTTACCACCTAATACCCATACCCACCCCTAAACTATAAATCATACTCGCATACTTTCCCTAAAGTACATTTCATTGTAAAGACGTGTGATAAAGGCATTGTTTGGTTAAGGATGTGTGGTAAAGGTATTGCATTGTAATCCCTGCTTTGCAAAGGCTACCCCCCATAAGGGTAGGCTGCCTGCGTATAAAGGTTATCTCCCATAAGGGTAGGCATGGATTAATGACAATCTAGTACCTACTAATGGCACCATACAGGGGTTGACCAGGAGCCAATGATGTGGGAGGGATGAGGAACATCCAATAACCCCAGGGTTTCAAGGATGTGAGCCTCCAGGCATCTGCCAAGACCTTCCCCCACATGTATTTACCAACAGTATCTAGGACAGCAATGTCTTCAGGCCATCCTCCACAGCAGCAGAAAACTCTTTTGTGTGAAGATGAGTAGTCTTACAGGGATCAAGTACAGCCTTTACCATTGATCAAATGAGGCCTGTTAATTGTACAGTGCAGTCAAAGGCACAGCAGCTCGCTTGCAGGAGTGGTAGGACCTGGAGGGACAGCAGTTATTAAAAGAGGTGCAGTAGGAAAGGAAGGGACCTTGGGCCTGTAACTGTTGCTATTATCTGGAGAGTGTGAGTACTCCCTTGAGAAGACAAAAAGGTACATGGCAAGATTTATCCTAGCACTTTCTGCACTCAATGTCAGGAAAGGTAAAATCAGCAGAATGAAAGAAATAATTTCAACTAAACTCATGACTCCTTCCAGGAAATCCAACGAAATACTGCAGCCAACCCAGAAGCAGATGTCCTCCAGACAGGTAGAGGAACAGTCAAATTAGATGTCTCAGCTTGGGAAATGGTCCCCTCACAGCACGGACTCCAAACAGGCATGATGGAAAGAAGGTGGCTGTTAGACAGTGGTGGCTACTTCTCAACAAGTGTGGCAGGGTGGAGGTTGTAAATAAAAGAAAATAAAAACACTTATCTTTTACATCCGGAGAGACAGTTCCGTAGTTCCGTCTCTCCTTCATCTTCTTCTCTTCCCTGCGCCCCGGAAGCACACAGGCTTCTCTCCAATCATGATGCTGCTGTCACCAGCATGGCAGCAGCGTTGTGATTGGTAGGGAAAGAGGAAGAACCGGTTTTGCGATGCAATGCCTATAATGGGGTAATTCCCTGAAAGAGTGAAACCAATGTTAAAAATATTGTAGAGCGTGCTTGGCGTCTGCACTTTGGTTGGGAATCCCTCTCATGTCAGGACTAAAACACCAAAGAAAGAGGAGGTAATAATAAGTAACGGTACCACTGAATATTTCACTCGAATGGGGAATGCCACCAAGGAAGCACTTTCATAATCTACTACAGATAAAGCTGATGCTACAGGTGGAATAAATGCCTCATAAAATTAATTATGATGGCTGGTGAATTTGCTATGGAGTTAACTAGCAGCATTTAGGAATATCAACATTATATTGCTGTAAAAGTTAAGATCAAAAAGTGAACCCAGTTTAAGTAATGACTGTTTATGACTGTATTCAGGTGCAGAAAATAAATTACATTGGGAGTTTTTATGTAGGTTATTCACCGTTCAGTGTGCAAGCCTCCATCCCAGCCCCTAAAAGCCATACAATGTGTGTCAATGTGCTTGCCATGGCAAAAGAGGCTGATAGCACTCAATGGGCAAGAGAGTAAGGAACAAGGAGTATCACATTCTCGGGACATTTCCACACTTCCCAGTGTCTGTGCCTGACTTTTAGTTTTGAAATTAGGGATATAAGAAGTCTTCATCTTTTTTGAATTCTTAGATTTCCGTGAGTGGTGTTCTTTTGCACAAATAAGTGCATTCAGATAGTTGTTCTTTCCGTCCAGTTGAAATGGGCTAACACTTTTTAACACATTGCTTTGCACAACGAATCCCATGACAGGAGAGTTTGTGACTAAGTGAGATGGAGTCATTAGGTAGCCCTCTTTAAGGCGAAAAGGGAGCAGGGTAGTACAGATATGCCATCCTGGATAAAATGCTTAGGCCCAGATTTAGCAATACTTCTTGGCAATGCAAGGTGACACCAAGTGGGGCAAAGCAATGCATTGGTATTTACTTTCCAGTACAAAAAATAGTTCATGCTGGAAAGGTACACTTTTTTCACCCCAAAAAGGTCTTTGCGCTGCTTTGCATTGTTTCCAATCAAGAAGGCTTTAGTGAAGCATTACAGTGAAAACAACAATAGCTTTTGCCTCAAACGCAAGGACATAATATCAGTTTTTCACACAATGCAATGCAGCAAGCACCTTGCTGAAATGCATGAAAGGATAGTACAGGAATACGACATATTTAACATTATACAGTGCATTCCTGCTGTCTGCCTGCGCTGGCGCACAATGTGCTGTTTAGCGCCAACACAGTCACCCTTGGGGCAAGGGTGCCTGTGTTGTAGACAGGATTGTTTTTGTGCAGGAAGTGACACCTTCTTACTGAAAAACAATAACCAGAGGCATTTTCAGAATACAGCACATGTAAAAAGAGTGAAAAACAAGTAGAAATAAACATTTTTTTCCTAGTTACTCTTCCCGTATCATTTTCATAAATTGCCAGGTCTACCACTAATGATAAATCTGGGAATGCACCAAATACGTGAGTGGATGTGTGGAAAGACACATGCTCCACCCTTGTTATGCCTCTCTAAGGCAGAGTAACACAAATACCCAAAAGAAGTGAACCCTCATAACATATCATTCCAGGCCTTCTGAGATCCAGACCCTTAACCACGTATTCTACTTTCAACGATTTATGTTACCACCGTGGGGTGATTTTGTGGGTACCATCATCACAGGGTTTGGACAACGGAATCTGAGTGAACCTTAGAGACAGCTTCTTTCTCCCTCCTTCACTGGTTTATATGCAGAGCTACATTAGACGTTGACATGCATTGCTTTGTTACTCCACAAGGTGGCCTTGAATGACTTGGTAACTATCATTCAAGGTTTTGTGTCACGCTTGTACCCTGTAAACCATGATAAATATGGGCCTCAATCTGTTGAGATACCCAGACTACGCTATGCATCAAAACTGCCTCCTTGAAGCACATACTATCAAGGAGAAAGCCAATGCATTGCATGTGTGCTGAAATTCACAGCACATATTCATTGAGTGGAATCAGCCTATGTTTGCCTAGGCTTTGGAATTTGTACTTGAATGTTATGTTTCCAGTACAAATCCTATGCTGGACAGCACACTCTCACCACTGTGGGAATGTACGTCATTCAATGCAACCTTTAAGATCACCATTAATAGGAAAGACCGCAACACCAGGCCAACCTTGATAGATATAGCTCTGCTCTGTGTTTTCCCCATGCACTACTCTGCGCAGTAAAGTTGGTTGCTGTACTGTGTTGCATTAAAACTGGCCCAACCTGCACCTTACTTTGGCATTTAAATTCTTAAATTGGATCTCAAACACAATTGAATTACAAACAAAATGTGCCTATGCTTTGCACAGGGCAGAATTCGATTACTCAGTGTTCAGAACCTTCCAGGCAATCCACAGAGATCAGTTATAGGATACGTTCTGTTTTTGGAGTATGTTCTCTTGTGTGTAACACACAGCTCAGCAGACAGGTGAAGACCATAGCAGGACGTAAATGTACTAACGATGGCTGTTCTCTTATGCTGCACTCAAGATTCAATGATATATGGAGACAGAGGCCTTGGAAACACTGACCTCATTTTACTGGTGACTGATATAGGAATTATCCAGTTCAGCTGTTCACAGTCTTTGAAAAGATCTTGCTTGTGCCTCCAACTGGGAGGCATGTTTTACATAGTATTAGTTTTTGGAGGTTGTGTTAGAGTGGAGTTTGATTTACACACCGTGTACTTTGCAAATTTTACTTCCCTTTCAAATGTTCGATGTCCTATAATATGTACGAATAAAATGTCTGTTTTGTATGAAATGGCAGTGAAATTACTTGCAATCACAAGCAAGCATTTGTAAATCCATTTGGAGTGGGGTTAGCAAACTGGGGCAACAAATAGACATTTTACCTTCTTTTTACAGAAATACTCAACAAAATAAACGAATGGAAAAAGAAAACGTGGCTGAAACATGCTTTCAATAAAAATCCTACAGTTAAGAAAATAATCACTGCACATAATTTTAATAGAAAAGTAGGAGCGCTTCTTAGCAGGCTAATGTGCTTGGAAGAGTTTATCACAGAAAAATATGGCACAAATAAAAGGACTATTGATTTTGAATTACTGCAATCTGAAGACATAGATTACACGCAGAATTATGGCTTAAAAAAAACTGATACAGAAAGGACAGAAAAAATATTTGGAAAGGTAAAATGCTGATTTAGCAGATGTTTCAATGACAATTGAACAGATCGATCGATGAAGATGGCTAGCCCAGAGCCCCTTCATACAAGTATATTTTTATTTAGGATGTTTTTTTTAATTACATGAAACAAGACAACTAAAGCTGTCCTGGGGCCAGTCCTGAAAAAATAGCGTTATAATTCCAGATAGTACTTAAGAAGCAAAAGGGACAAATTAGTCACTGTTTATAGGAGAACACTCCTATCATATTATTGGTATAATGGAACAGCCCAACATTCAGAATGCACATTTGTTGAACGTTTAAGTGCTAGTATGTTTTCACACAAATTGATGAATGCATGAATTCCTGATAGTATAAGTAACACATTCATCCAATTGCGGCTTTTGAACTAACTGAACTTTGCATTTGGGGCCTCTAGTGATTTTGTTTCCAATACATATATATTACAGAGTCTGAGATAGAAGCTATATAGCTAAGTCTCACTTACAATTCAAAATAACTTTTTCGGTCTTGCTTCTGACAGTGTTGTGGCACTACTTTAATTTTAGACCTTTTCAACCTTAGGGTGGTCTTCTTCCTGAAATTTTGCCTCTCCTCCTTCATTTTGCTAGACCTATTTCTCTTGGCCTTGAGACTCTGAGCACTTTACCACTGCTAACCAGTGCTAAAGGGCATGTGCTCCGTTCTTAAAACATGGTAATATTGGCTTATTCCCCAAATGCCATATTTAGCTTACCTATAAGTCCCTAGTAAAGTGCACTACATATGCCCATCACCTCTTAAGTAAATGCTACTAGTGGGCCAGCAGCACTGATTGTGCCACCCACTTAAGTAGCGTTTTAAACATCTCAGGCCTGCCACTGCAGAGCTTGTGTGTGCAGTTTACACTGCCATGTTGACCTGGCAAAATAAACCTTTTGCCAGGTCCAAACCTTTCCATTTAATACATTTCTCACCACTATGGTAGGCCCGGCAAGCCCCAAGGGCAGGGGGCATTGTATTGAAGGAGTAGGCCATTTACATTTTAGTTTTACATGTTCTGGTAGTGTAAAACAGTTAAATTCGATTTCCACTACTGCAAGACCTACCTCTCGCATAGGATAACATTGGATTTACCATATTACATCTTAGAAGTGCAACCCCAAATGGGAAGAGGCTACCCCTTCATGTTTGGTGTCTCTGGAATCACAATTTAAAATCCTAACTTATGGTGAAGTCGAATTGTAAATTGCAATTCTGAAAATACCACTTTTAGAAAGTTGGCTTTTTCTTGCCTTTGTCATTTAGTACCGGCAGCTTGTCTCTAGTCAAATGACTTGGTGTAGTTGACAGTTGATCAATTTGTAATCCTCCTAGACAGCAACACACAATGGGAGCTTAGGTGTGACTAAAGGGGTCATCCTGGGCAGGATGGGAGGGAGGGGCTGAACACAACCACACTTATATCTGAATAGGCTGTGTCCTGTTCAAACACAAAGAGCTTAAGGACCCTATATTGTTACTCCAGCCAGCTTGAAGCCAAGGCAGAGAAGCAAGAGGAATCCCTGCACTTCAAAGCCACTGTCTAGAACAGAGGTCTCCAAACGTTTTAATGCCGTGCCTCCCCCATTTGAAAAATAGAAATTATTGCACCCCCCTCAGAATTTTTCACAATTATTTTATAAAGATGGCAATGTTTAAATATGTCTAGACCTATTTAAACATTGCAGTTAAGTACTGTTACCTTTTTAGAAATGCAGTAATATGCTTCTGCTTAAAAAAAGCCTTGCTATCTGCCTAATACTTCTTTTGGCCAGAGTCTGGTGCCCCCCCTGATATCACTCGAGGCCCCCCTAGGGGGGCCCGCCCCCAGTTTGAAGACCTCTGGTCTAGAAGCTTTTTCCACCTTCAAGAACCAGGACACTAAAGTGTAAATACTGGACTTCAGACACCACCACATTAGTACACCTATTCATCACCACTGGTGAATTCAGAAAATCAGCACTTTATCTCTACTGCATGGGTCGGAACTGGTGCAACCAGTATCTCATAGCTGCGACACCTTGCATCTCAAAACCAGCGTATACCCTTCATAATTCAGACAGCAGTGTTTATCTTGGCACAAAGTCCTTGCATCCCTTCTGACTTCAGCCTCAATGCTTAAACATCCCCGTTCCTTTCTTTCCCTATCTCTTTCCTGTCTCTCTCCCCTCACCTTTTGCCGTCCCAGTCCTCTTCATTTGTAAAACTTCTTCATCACCACTTCATCTGCATTGTTCACTTTCCCTCCCACCTTCTAGCAATGACACTGAACCATGCTCTCTCTCTCTCTCTCTCTCTCTCTCTCTCTCTCTCTCTCTCACTCTCTCTCTCTCTCTCTCTCTCTCTCTCTCTCTCTCTCTCACTCTCTCTCTCTCTCTCTCTCTCTCTCTCTCTCTCTCTCTCTCTCTCTCTCTCCTCCCTCCCTCTCTCCTTTCCTCGCCCCACTGCTCCTGCTACTAGATTTCCCAATTTTGTAAAATTGAGATGACATTGGCCATGTTATTAGCGGGTGTTGGCCACCTTGGAAAATTATTTTCTATACTTCCAAAGTGGTTGTTGTTTTGGGTTTACATGTAAAATTGATACCATCTGTGAGTACTAAGCAGTTGTAGTTGAGCACAATATCCACAACACCTCTCTGGCCTCAGGTTTTGTCAGAAGGCCTGGTTTTAGCTAGGGCATATGCTGACCTCCATTTTAGATATAATCTATTGTGCCATGCCTTCTAGGCTATGCCAAGCTCAGACATGGACACAAGACACTTCACAGTGCCTCTGGCTGTATACAGTGCAGTTGAGTGCAGAGCTTGGCATTCAGCAAGGGCCCTCACCCACCCAGTATGGGCATGACCCACTGGACACCTTTGCACACAATCTTCAGCCATAGTCAGCAAGAGTTGAGCACTGGATCTTGAACTCAGCCCCCATCTGAACCGAACCCCATGTGCATGACTTTAGGCCATGTCTAGTAGAGATTAAAGGAATGCCTAACTGGGAGTTGCCCTTAGCCCCCACGTGTACATAACCCACTAGCCATGTGGTGTTGGCTGTCATTATAACAATGAGACTGCTGGATTCGGGCTGAAGCACTACCGGATTGTGGGGAACTGAGTACAATCCCACACCATATGATAACTGTCGGTCTAATCCTTTCTCAGAGAAATCGTGGTGGAACAGATCTTGCCCTTTTCTCTCAGTTACATTCGTCTCACACATGCAAAGGCAAACAGAAGCAGGAACTGGTTAAATAAATTTTATTGAATCAGCTGTATCCTAGATAAAAAGGCATGTACTGTAATGATAATGGTAACGAAACATAATAACTCACTAGACACAGCTCTTGACAGTGAACAATGTAAGTTGAGTGCAGGGTCTAGCTTTCATCCAAGGCATGTTCGCTCCCTTGTGGACATAATCCAGACACGGCTTAGCAGGAGTTGAGAGTTTAGCTGCAGCGCCCAGTAAAGTGTGGACACAACCCACTACATAGTGCCTTTTGCTGTCTGCCACAGGGGATGAGCACAGAGTCTGGCCTTTGGCTCGGAGCAGTGGTTTCGCTTCATATTCTGATGTAGGACTTGCCTTGGACCAACCTCATGTCATGTTGTACAATATATGAGTATAGCCCATTGCTCACAGCATTTGGACAATGACAGCAGGGCTCGAGTGTAGGGCTAGCCTTTGGCTACGTGAAGCTCATGTACATAGTAGCACTGAGAGTTTTCTTTTTTTTCTTTTTTAGGGTCCACGAATTTGGATCTTTAAATCCAACTTGTACAATATTTCTACAAGATCTACTAGAATTCGCATACAGCTTTCATTGTGTAACAGTGGCAGGAACAAAATATTTCAGTGGGGAGGAGGGTATCAGAATGTGAGGACCGCGGACTAGCAGAAAAGATGTAAGTGTTTGGAACTCTTGGTATGTTAAGTGTCAACTACATTGAAATACTGTTTTCATAACTCAATTAACTTTCCAATAGTTTAGGGCAATTCATCAATTAGTGACTAGTGAATTTTCAAACCCATAGGGAATACACTATCAGCCCAAATTGCAAGGACCAAGCCAGTGAGTGGGGGTGGGTGGATGAGTGAAATGCTATTAGTGCATTTCATAGCACCAAGTTTTTTAAAAAAATGCAAAAAAGACAATGTACCTATGGGTAATTCTAAAGGGTCACTGCAACAGTCCAATACTTCAAAGTCTTTTTCAAAAGTCTCCCCTCCCCAACATATGTAAGGTGGCTCATACACAAGAATAATACGAAAAACATGAAACAAAACAATGCATTTGACATTGAAGATTGGCTAAAAGCCCTTGGTTTGGTAGAATGTCAAACAATCTGGGTATGAAACTTGCTATGGCCCTATGTCATTTTCCAGGAAGCTTAAAGCACCTCTCTTGAATGTATGTATGCACGTGGACTTATATATCATGACTCTATTTAGGGGCAATATTGGGATGTACATTAGTTAAGTAGGAATGCAGATTGGATGGATGAAGTAGACGATTGCTGGTGATCATTCAGGATAGACAATCCAGAGTGTAAACGTGGCAATAGTGGGAGAGTTGCAATGGGGGAGCAGTTGTATGTGGGTAGAGTGTTGGGAATTAAACATGGTAAAGTGCTGTTTGAACACCATGATATTTAACACTTTCTCGAAGTGAAGAAAGTAAAGAGCTTTGAGAATTTCCAATCTGAAGATATACCATACCCAGTGACATAACCGGAAAATGACTGGGGATTACACTGAGCTCACCATATACTTTCATCTCAGTGACCAGATATGTTGCAGTACTTTATTGACTCCATTGTAAATGATGCAGGTGGTTATAAAGAGGAAGTGGGCAGATACCAGGGCCCACAAGGGTGTTTGAGTGAGAGTGTTATCCTGATACATTATCAGATGCCTATGATGAGGCATGCAGCAATTTGAAAAACTCTCATGACTGACACTAGGTGGGTTTCGAGGGCACCAGTGAGTTTTAAGATGACTTCGTCAAGATGGGAGAGGGCTAATGCTTGAACATCTGTTCTAAAGTCATCTTCCGCTAGGAAAGGTTTCACTTTATAAGATAGTGTGAGTTGATGCTTGGCAGCATTTGTTTTGTGTGTGATAACATCAACGTACCTACCACTTCTTTAATCTTGACTGGTTGTCACTTCCTCTCATTGCGATCATGTGCTCAGACGTCCCAGCACATGTTCCTTGTAGGCCCTTTTATATGCTGTACATTGTAATATATTGGCATCATGGCATGTTATATCCGTATACCTTC
Organism: Pleurodeles waltl; assembly: GCF_031143425.1. Lineage (NCBI taxonomy): Eukaryota > Metazoa > Chordata > Amphibia > Caudata > Salamandridae > Pleurodeles > Pleurodeles waltl. The sequence goes on along the minus strand of NC_090444.1, from coordinate 1,144,066,770 downwards.
ATGGCCCAGACATGCTCCAATATGTATCAGCCAATGCCTGGTGCTCAGGTACACCTCATGATTGGTCCACCAATGTAATGTAGCTAGTTATTTCCCCATATGCTAGTCAATGTATTTATGTGTTTTTGAATGTACATCATATGGCACTTAATTCCATGTGCCCAAATATTTTCCAATATATCCCAGTCAATGCCATATGTACAAGTGTGCCCCATATGCCAGTCGGTCCCATGGACCTACAAGTGCCTTGTAGGCCAGTTAATGCTGTGTGCTCAATACTTAAGCCCCTTTTGTCAATCAATGCCACCCTATATCCAGGTGTGTTGGCATGAAAAAATGGTTTATCACGATTGATATGTTTATCGCTAACCATTTGTGCTCCTGCTGCTGTGCCTTTCAAATGCTGCTAATTACGCTGGTTTCAGCAATTGATTGAGGGAGGCATGCTATGCAACTTAGAAAACCAAAAACCTCTTAACTAATACCCCGTTTACAAAATGTCCCACTCTTTATTTAATAATGAAGTTCATTGAAGTTCCTAGCAGCACTCAGTCAGAACATGTTTTATGAGTTAACACTAACTTAATCCGGGTAAATATTAATATTGACAACAGTCAACATGTAAAAAAAAATGGGTTAGTAATCTGAATCCCAAACATATTCAAAAGTGGTAGACAAGACAACTTAACGTTCATGGAGCCATCAGGTTTCCCTTTTAAAGGTCTTTGAAGTTGCTAATGGTCCCACCTTCATTATAGAGGAGTGTTTGGCTCAAGATGAAACAGATCAGAGGTTAGAAGGCAGTACACATAATTGATGCCTTGTCATATGTATGCCCACCAGGGACATGCAACAAATAATCTTCATGTTTTGAGTCATGATATACCTCTTCTGGGCCACTCCAGATTTTCAAATCCCTCATCAACACACCGACTACCCTAGTCAGGGGATTTATTATAAGGTTATACAGGTCTCAGGAAAGTGGTTGAACTATCCAGGTGCTACATAAATTACCTGAGCACAAGGCATTGGTTGACAATTTTCACAGATACACTATGTACCGTAGAGCATAAAGAGGACAGACTTTAAAATATGTTACAAGAGAAAGGACCTGATTGTTTTTTATTCAGTTGCTCTGCTATCAGAGATGCTAGCCATCCTCATCATTTGCATGTCTTATTTTCTCTGAAGCGGGAGAAGGATAACATAGATCATTGCCTTCTGTGGCTATCCTGATACAAGTTTTTAGCAAATACCAAGCAAGAGGCCCATGATCCATGACATGCTTATTAATAAAGGGGGCCTTATTTTCACGAAACAGGCATTTGGACCCTCCTACTTTTGCCTTGGCTATTCCTTCCCATTTAGTGGAGAGGATATAAGGGTTCCCTTCCATTAGACATGGAAATCATCCTATTATTTATTCTCCTCATCCCTCACTGTCCACACTCCTCTAACACAACCTTTTCTTTCCATCCACTTCATGCTTGGCATAGAACCTCTACCACCCTCCTGGCATCTCAAGGCATTGGAGCAAGGTATCAGTATGCTTATGGGCATATAGCTCCCCTAAATGTGGGAAGGATGAGATGGCCCATCTCAATGCCGTCAGGTAAGCTAGCTGAATCTTGCAGATATTTTTAGAGAAAACATCTGCAGCTAACAATCCTGAAACCCCCCCCCCACTTTGGGTTAAATCTCAATCTCATCCGTCTTGATATCTGCCCTGCTACCAGTCAGTTCCCCATGCCTAAAAGCCCTTGTGGACTCACAGGGCACTGTCTTAAACAGTTACCAAGATTTGTGAGTTCATGCTAATAACTGTTAGTGGGAAACAGAGAACATCTTAGCTAGTGGTGTAGTGTATCAAAGGTGAGGAGGACTTGCCAACACACCAGGAATCATCTCATCTGGATATGTCCTTATTCAAATCTTTTAAGCTTCCAGCAACCCATGCCCCCCCCACCTGGATCTACTCTATCATAAAATTAATGGGGTCCTTATTTTCTTAATCTATGAACTTGGCAAAGAGTTCCAGAAGTACAAGCGCATAACTCTCCAGACCTGAATGGGCAGAATGTTTCCCCTGCCCAAATACGACCGATCAGGCATAGTTGCTAGGATCCTACAAGATTGCTTTATGGACCTGAGTTGAAGATTAATGATGTGAGTGTGTGTTTGAAGCAGGGCAATGCACAGCATTGACAAGAGATGAAATCCGGGCACCTGAAAAACCAAAAGAAGCACCACATCTGACCCTTAGGGCCTGAGCCTCCAGCTAACCTTTGACTTTCCATTTACAAAAAATAATAAAGGCAGAATAGACTCTCCCTCCCTTTAAAATCATTTGCAAAAATATAAAGACACATATCAGGTACACTTAAAGCTAGGTGATCCACCACTCCACCATTCTATAGAAGAATGTTTAATTCTTTTCCTCAATCATAAATCTATCAGGGACTCCTTCAAGTTCTTATTGATTTAAAGGCTGGCATTGTAATATGTACCCCTTTAAAAAGCATAGCAGACAGTCTAAAATGAAATTGCCCAGACGGGCCACACAATGGGGCAGATTTAAGAAATGTGGTGCTGTACCTAGTGCAGCACCACTTTCCTTGCACCAGTTAGCGCCCCCCCCTACCCCCGCCATGTGTTCACTGTATTTGAAATACGGCACACTGTGGCGCAGGGTAGGGGGCAATAGCATCATTTTTTGTGCTATTGATGTACTCTGCAGGAGTGGCGCCAAAAATAATGGTATATACATTATGCCTGGCACAGGCATAATGTGGCGCAAAGGTTCACAAAGTGGCGAAATACATGCAATGCGCCACTTTGTAAATTTGGCACAGGGAAAAAAACCACTTTAACGCCGTCTTAGCATCAAAAAAATGGTGGCGCTAAGATGGAGCTGGGGGGTCTTAAATATGCCCCAATATGCCTATCAATGCCATCTTGATAAGACAATGTCCATGTGATCAGTTGATGCTCTTATCCTGGTGTGACCAAAAGGCCAATTTACGGAATGTGTCTAAGCATGCCCTACAGACCAGTTCATATCTTATGCCCAAGTATGCCCATATGACCATCGGACAATCAATACTTTGTTCTTTGTTCTCAGGTATGCCCTGTAGGTCTGTCATTGTCATTTGCTAAGCTTAGGTATGCCCCACTGGCCAGTGAATGCTGCCAAGAATCACAAAACCACCATGTCACATTATGAGGTCTGGCCATTAACCTCAATAAAGTATGTATTCAATCCAGGTGTCCTTTTATACTAGGGTAGGTTATAAAGAAAACCAATGCAAATATGACTGCACTTTTAGCTTTTTGATACACTTGCTTGAAAATACCTAACTGTAATATGGGGAATGGTCCTTATGGTGCACCAGTCCTCACAAAGAAAATGTTTGTCTGATTCTGTCATGGTGTACCTACACTACGAGGACTGATCTTGTACTGACAGTGTGGGTTATACTTGCCCTTATGCCCTGGAGTTCAAATGCCTGACCTGATCACACATAGATACAGAGACACACGTTTGGTCCTCATAGGGTGAGTAAACACTGTCAGTTCCAGTTCCAGACAAACACTATCCTAGTGATGACCGGTGCATTTTGAGTACCGGCCCCCGTAGAGTGCTGAGCGAGTGTATCAAAAAATGAAGGCCCATATTTATACTTTTTTTGCGCCGCGTTTGCGTCATTCTTTGACGCAAAAGCGGCGCTAACTTACAAAATACAGTTGTGTTTTGTAAGTTAGCGCCGCTTTTGCGCCAAAAAGAGACGAAAACGCGGTGCAAACAAAAGTACAAATATGGGCCCAAAAGTGGAGTTATATTTGCCTTGGTCCGCTTTATAACCTTCCCTACTATCAAAGCTCATGTGAAATTAGAATAGTAAATACACACTTCATTACAGTCAATGGCTGGTCCTCATAATTATGGGTATGTGTGAGTGTGTGTGTGTGTGTGTGTGCATGCTCACATGCGTGGGCATGCATGTGCTTGTGGGTGTGTGGGTGTTTGTGTGCATGTGAGAGAGAGAGAGAGAGAGAAAGAGACTGTGTAGGCCTTTGAGTATGCAGAATCTGTTTTTCGAAAAAAATAAATGCCCCTTTTCAAAAAGTTGGCTATCCTTGTTGGAAAAAGAATGGAAACAGAGTCAATGAGTAAATGTCCACTGAAATGTTTGGTTTCTTGGTAGAATGTGCTTCTAAGATAAGCACAATTTTACATTGTGACTTCACACTGTAGTGATTTTGAGTGGTCCAGAATGGGATCTCACTTTGCAGTTCTGTATATTCCTACACCAATAGAAAGGGAAATACAAGGGCCTTTCAAACTATAATCTAACGATTGGGGATAGCATACCTACACTAGAGAGGGATGTCTGATGACTAAAGTCGCTTCAAGAATTAACCAGATTAAAGCAATCCCACAACGGTGCCCCACGCCAAGATCACAGCTGATTACAAGGCTACACAAGCAGGACCTCCCATCAATGAACCACTCTCATTTACAACTACTTTTTATTGAGTTAATCTCTTATAGTGAGTAACATTTCACTCACATACATAAAAGATGTGTAAAAAAGACGCATAGATGACAAACTTGCAAACATACAAATAAGATCTTGGGAACACTAGGCACTCTCATCAGTCATTTAGGGAGCAGAAGGGTCACATACATCTCCAGCTATGCTGCTTACCTTGAATCTGAATTTACAGAGGACATCGTATTTATGTGCTTCATTATTTCTCCTTCTAAGTCTCCATAAGTACCTAGCAGCCGCTAGGTGGTTATCAAGGGTTGTATGTAGTAGTCAATACTTATTACATTCCTTTACCAAGTACACTGGAATTATGTGGTTCTGCAGCCGAGAATTATTCTGCATAAAACAGATTTGCCAAATTTGCAACATAATAAATCATCCACTGCACAATCTGCAGATTTTAACAAACAAAAGTAATTGTTTCTAGCTTAAACAGAGCAACAGTTACAAACGTACTAAAAACATGGAAACACCTTTTTTTGCACAGAGGAAGACCTTTCTCAAAGGTTGACTAGGCATCTTTCACTTGCTTATTGCTGTATTGAGTGTTAAACTGCTACTAATAAGGTGAAGCCTTTTCCCATACAATGTTATCATGTGTAAAAATTAAATAATGAAGTACTAATATCACAAAATATGCTGCATGTTGCCATAAATTTGCCCTTTTCTTGCCCCAAAGATCCTGATCTATACCCAAGCTTCATGGAAGATTTCAGAGACTTCTCGGTGACTTTAGGTAGAGGCAGAGTCAGAGATTACACTCACTATGGGAGAGGGCTGGAACCCTCCTAGAGTGTGACCGATCCATATGCTCACTTCTACTCCTGCCTTTGTGGAATTCAAATCCACTCCCCAAAAAGTTTGATCTATGACGGCAAACACCCTTTTGAAGAACTTTAATCCATTTTCACACTTGCAACAAAGCCTCATTAAGCAGTGTTTGCTTCCCATCCAGCTTCATATGTGGTAAGGTGCAGGGGAGACCTCATTCTTTTTAGCTTTCGCCTGCACAGCGCTTGTGCTGTGCTTGTGAAATCTATTGTATTTAGTATAAATCTGAAAAGTCACACTTCCCGCCCCCTTGCTTTCCTTGCTTTTCATTGGTTCCTGTGCTTGCTACTAACCTTTCTGCAGTTTCTATTGGCTGTAGCATATTTCCTGCATTTACCAATGCTTTTTCCTCATGTGTTTGCTTCTATCAATTTCCCGACCACAAAGTACTGTTTCCATCTGAATTTGTGGACCTATTTTTTTAAGGTTTTGCATGCACAGTGCTTGAGTTGTGCGTATTCCTTCTGTGGCTTCTTTGACTAGCAATCTGCACATTTTAATACTAGCACAAGCTATTTTACAAGAATTTAAACATGCCTTTACATCACAGGAATGCTCATTTGCTCTGCTGTCTTTGCAGCTATCCTTCTTTGGAAGATGTGACATTAGTCATGGCGCTGCTGCACTATCCCCTTGCTCCCCTCAGTTCTTCTGTATAGTACTTAGCACACAACAGCTTTACAAAGATCGACTGTTGGTCACTTATTACCATGTCTGAAGAGCTAGGTTTGTCACGGGCACGCCTATTTATAATTTTCCATGCTCAGTCCTTTTCACTGCTGTTCACTCATCCATGCCATATCACCTTCCACAAGAAAGTGCAATTTTTCTCTTTTTCATCCCTTCGAAAGCGTCAAAGGTGCATCACGTTTGTTGCTTGATGAAGTGCAAGCAGCCGACGGTGTCATCAGCACACTAGTGAATGCAAATAGCCGCTAGTCAGCACAGGTGCAGGAAAGGAGCTGCGGACGTGGTTCACTCCACCATGTCACTGAGAGGGCAGAGATGCAGCTCTCGACGACCCTTGGCCTTCACCTGATCACAAGATAAGGTGTTTATAGGGCTTTTTATGCACACTGGTTTCATTGTTCCTTTGTTACTTTAGAGCATTTGGGGCCAGATGTAGAAAGAAACTGGATTGCGACTCGCAAATTGCGAGTCAGACCGACTCGCAATTTGCGAGTCGCAATCCAGAATTTAGGATGGTGTCCCTGACACCATCTGCGAATCGCAAGGGGGTCGCAAAGGCCCACCTCATAAATATTAATGAGGTGGGTCGCAATTTACGACCCCCTTGCGAGTGGCAGCACTCACAGGAATGGTGGCCTGCTGGAGACAGCAGACCACCATGTCTGTGACTGCTTTTAAATAAAGCAGTTTTTTTTTTTGTGATGCAGCCCATTTTCCTTAAAGGAAAACGAGATGCATTACAAAACAAAAAAAAAAACTTTTTCGTTTAATTTTTTCAGAGCAGGTAGTGGTCTGCTGTGAAAAAATGTTTTTCATGCCATTCACAAAGGGGAAGGGGTTCCATTGGGACCCCTTCCCTTTTGCGAATGGTTTACCACCAGTGTGACACTGGTGGTAACTGCGATTGCTTTGCGACTTCGCTCGCGGTCACAAAACAATACAGCATTGCGCTGCGACTCGCAATTAGGAAGGGGAACACCCCTTCCTAATTGCGACTCGCAGTCCTGTTTTGCGAGTCAGTAACCAGGTTACAGACTCTCAAAACGGGGATTGGGCATTGCGATGTGCTTTTTGCACATCGCAAGCAGCGAAATTCACTGTTTGCGACGTGCAAAAAGGTTTGTACATCTGACCCTTGATCTAAACAGGTTCTCTTACTTTGAGACAAATTTGAATAATTATCAAGTCATTGGAAAGTGCTGCAGGAACCATTCAGTTCGGACATTCCCACCTCCTTCTTGGCAGCCTCGATCATGCTCATAAAAAGAGTAGAAATTCTATTAACATTGATTTTGGAAACGCATTGCAGGATTGTACTCTGAAACTGACAAAAACAACACGTTTCCAGCACAAAATGTTTTTAGTTCAGGAAAGGAATTATCAATGAGTCATTTGAGCCACTAGCAGATGAGGCAGATGAGGCAAAGCCTTAGTAAATTTGAGTCAAAAACTCATACAGATATCTTACATGGCATGATTAGAGTTGTTCTATAAAATTGAGTTTTCTCAATGATATTTGTTTCTTTCTGAAACTTATGACTCTCCAAATATATTTGTTTGTTCTTGCTGTATTTGAAGCTGTTATTCCACAACCACGTTTACATATACAATAAAATCCCACTTGGTTCTGTGTTACACTTGTTAATTGCCTTGTTAGTCAACATATTCGCTTGTGCAGGAGGCCGCTGGGTTTGCCAGTAAAGGGAATGGGTAAGTGCTTACTTAAAGAACCCTCTGTGTTGAGTGCTACTTTTCAAGTGCCCTTGTTTTTGGCCATAACATGAAAATTCATATTTTCACAAATGATCAATCTAGGAACATAGAAAGACTATCACGGAGAGAAATGATCACAGTATTTATGTGATGCACTGTACAAGCTATGGGGCTGATTATGAGTTCGGTGGACGGTTTACACCATCTGCCAAACTACCGACAGGGAGGTTGCAGCCATACAGAATACCTCCCCACCGGCCCCATTAAGAGTTTCCTGCTAGGTCAGTGGGCAGAAACCTGAGTTTCGCCCACCAACGTAGTGGGTAACAGCCTACAGCATTATCTCCGGCTCATAATCAAGGCGGCAGTGATGCTGTAGAGCGCAGGGTGCACCAGCACTCTCACAATGCAAAGCAGACAGTGAACATTGCGATGGTACTGGCCAGGGAGGCCCCTTGACTGCCCATGCCAAGTGCATGGGCAGTGCAGGGATCCCCCTTGGGCCCCCTGCACTGGTTGTCCACTAGCATTTTCAGGGCAGTGGAACCACCATGAAACCACTGTCGGAGAATGTGGTCGTAGTCCCCTGGGCAGCACTGCTTGCAGCGCTTTCATGGCAGATTAGGACTGCCGCCACCTCCAGACCTCTGGGATCTCTGATCCCGGTAGAGCTGGCGGTTCCCTGCCGGCCCGATCACCAGGGTTGTAATGTGGTGCTCGGACCGGCGTATTGGCGGCAGTCTGACCGCCATTCACGAGTCTGGCGGTCTAGGCGTAATGAGGCCCTATGTATTTATTTACCCATCTCAGTGGTACTAGTTGTATCGACCTAAGAAGGATGAGAGACTGAGCTGCGCACTAAGGATTCAATCAAGTGGCCTTTATCTTAGATGTGGTTTTCTGCAATTGATGCCCATGATCAGCTAGCTATTTTGATAGCTAGAAGGTCACCTTGGGCTGAAACTTGGATTCTTATGGCGCCAGAAGCAATTATGTGTTGCCACCCCTCAGCCACTATACATTACTACTCTATTTAACTAATCTTCCCACTTTACAATACCACCAGTAACAGCACAATATTTTGCCCGTCTAACATCAAAATATCCTAGTGTGCGCCATTTTCTGGATGCTTGAAACCGCTAGGCGTCAATGAGATGCAAGATAGGCGTTCCTGTCCAAAAAATGACTTAAACACCCGTGTGTCATATTTATCCAACTCTGCAAAAATGGCGCACGTCTGGTAGGCGGAGCTGGAAAATGGGGCAAATCCCGATTTGCACCAAACTTTAATGCCTGGGTCAGGGCAAGCGTTAAAATGGGGCAAACACACCACTAGTTAAGGAAAACTCACACAAGCAACATCATTGCTCAAAAAGGAAAACATGGAGGTGATTCCCATGCAGCATGCACAAAGACGCAGAGCACACGAGCAACAGCAGCAGCTACCACCACACCAACATGCAACCCAAAGGCAACGCAGAAGGCAGGAGAGGATATTTCCAGAACAGGACAACCCTTCAGGGCCTCAGGGAATATGACATCATAAAGAGGTACAGACTAAACTGGAAAGCCATACAGCAGCTGCTGCACCACATTGAGCCACAGTTGGCACCCAGCTTGCAGACACCCCACATCATTCCACTGGAGACCAAGCAGCTAGCTGTCCTGCACATGTTGGCAAGTGGCCAACTTCGAACTTAGTGGTGCCCGACGGAGAAAATGCTTCCAAGGCCAATGCTAGTTCAGACTGAACCGACTCCAATGTTGTTGCCTCAGGCACAGCCACAGGGTTTGCCGAAGTTTACGCCAATGACAGGGACACAGTCATATGTGATACCAGTGCTGAATCAGACTGTGGGAGCAGCCCTTCCACAAAATGCGAGTGTCAGAACAGCACCAGATGCAATATCGCTACCGATTACTGTTGGTCCAGCGGTACCATTGTTTGCACAAAATAAATCAAATGCAGGAGAACAGGGTGAAATGTCACAGAGCCTTGTGAGGAGGGGAGTGAGTGATCAGGTGCAGGTGGTATCGTCTATAGGTCAGACCTTTGATGGCTCTAGACCTTTAATGGATCTTAGTCCACTTGTTGCACTTTCAGATGCGGTAAATGGCCAGGGTGCGAGTCAGAGTTTGAAACTCTTGACACCGCAAACTCCAGGTGCAGTGGTACAACAGGTGCCAATACTGAATGTGAGTAACATCTCATTACAGGGATTGACAGCACAGCAATTGAGCAAATGGTTGGATAGTTTAAATACTCCTCGAAATACATCCAAGGGTGAAGAGTAGATTAATTGTGTAAGGTTAGCTACAGAAATAGTTGAGCTAGTTGAAGGAATGGTGGGAGTGCACAGATTGGAAACCTTCACAGAAGAAGAGTTGATGTTCTTGTGTCCAAGGATTACAATGGAGGTGAGCAAGATACATAAAAAATTGGCAGATCTGGCAGACAAACATGACATAGAGATTGAGAGAACCGAACATTTGAAAAGAAGTTACAGGTTCCATTTTGAGGCGAAGGATTTCGAGCACATGAGGTCAGCAGGGATGAAAGCGCATCTAAAAGAATGATAGCAGAGTGCTCAGATTTGGGGAGCATTAGAGAAGTGGGAAGGCAGATGGGCAAAAAAGAAGGATAAACGGAAACGAGATTCACAAGAAGGATCTGAAGGTGTTCAGAAAGAAAAGGATCCAGTAAAGATATTACAGATGAGGGAAATTCCAGGGGGGCAGTTTGTTCATGTCCTATGGCATAGAAGTGATATACTGTCATTCACAAATGATTACCCAAAACTGAGAGAGGAACCAGTTGAGTGGTACCAGCAGACAGATAGATTTGTGAAGCTTTCTAAATGTCTGGGGGATGATTTGAACACATTGTTGGAAATAGTGGTTCCAGCTGACTTATGGGTTGAGTGCAAGAGAGCAGTAGATTGGCCAACAAGTGGACCAGAAAGGGGCAAGTTTACAGGTGCACCATCACCTGAAGTGATGAAATATTAATATAAGGTGATTGAGTTCCTGAAGACGAGAATTTTGCCTAAAAATATTGAGTGGCAGAGGATTGACAGGACAGTGCAGGAGACGAAAGTGTCAATACATACCTATTATGAGAGATTGTTGTAGGTGTTCAAGGAGTACAGTGGTAAAGAAGCAATTGAGCCGAAAGACATGTTGCACTTTGTGTTCAGGTTTTTCGAAGGATTGAGACCAGAAATAGGGCAGATGATTAAGAATCATTTGATTTGTTTGCAAGCGAAGCCGATTGATGAGGTGTTGCAGTATTCAAAATACTGTAGTGATAAGATTGAATTGAAGCAGAAAAAACTGAAGGAGAAGGCAATGGTTATGCAGATTAAGGCAGCTCAAACAGGAGTGGAAGGAGCTTTAGTGCAACCGATGCCGCAACAGCAGGGAACTTTCATGTTCCAACCTCAGATGAGAGGTAGAGGTCATGGAGTCAAAATGAATTGTGGTCCAGATTTATGTACTGTAGTGTTTCAAAATGATGTGCAAGGGACGAAAAAGATGTTACTGTGTCATCTGTGCGGAAATGTGGGACATTGGAAGTGGGAGTGTTCATTGATTGTGCAGGATGGTGTTGTTCAGCAAGGTGGTGATATCAATACATTTCAAACTGTGAAAGTCCCTAGAATGCGAGGACTTAATCCAAATGTTCAGAACCAAGTGCAGAATTTTCAACCCATGCAGCAAGTGCAAGTGCTGCGTGCACAACTGACGCAGTTGCAATCAATGCAGCAGCAGGTTCCTATGGAACCTAGACAGCAAATGCAGATACCTCAAGCCCAGATAGAACAGCAACAGATGATGCTTAATCAGCAGGTCACAGGTCAGAGACAAGACAGAAGTAGTGACACAGTGCACCAATTCCCATTACATACTGAGAATGAAATAAATGATACATGGATGAGTATGAGTTCGGATGAAGAACCATGTATGCTTGCAGCATCCTTAGAGGTAGATCATAGAGGAACATTTGTGAAGGGAAAGGTGATGGGTCACAGAGTTTCATTCTTAGTGGACACATGAGCTAGGTGTTCTACAGTGAGAAGTGCAGAAGTTACAAACTTACCTCTTTCAGGCAGAACAGTTCAGGTTGCGGGGGTAGAAAACAGACAGTTGACAAATCCAATCAAAGATCCAGTACAGGTTGAGATTGGCAACTACCAGGGACTGCACAAGTTTGTAGTCTGTGACTCAAGTCCAGTATCCCTACTGGGAAGGGACTTACTGTGTAAGACAAAATGCTCCATTAGTTGTTCAACTGCTGGAATAGAGGTTCAGACTAATACTGACGATGAGGAAGAACAGACCTCTGAAACAGCAAATGAAAATGTTAATGAGGAATACCCCTTGATTTAGTTTTTCCCGATGCTTACTGTGAAAGAATTGCATGCAGACTTGCAGGGAATGGTACAGGAAAATGTGTGGGACCTGACAGGTAAAGAAGTGGGCTTAGTTAAAGGAGTGGAGCTGATTAAGATCACTTTGAAGCCGAATGTAGTGTTTCTGCAGCTTCCACAGTATAACATGGCACAAGATGTTCTGATGAAAGTGGCGCAGATAATTGGAGATTTTCTAAAACAAGGAGTTTTGAAAGAAGTGTTGAGCAGTCCATGTAATTCACCGATAATGGGCTTAAAGAAGCCATGTGGGAAAGTGCGCATTGTGCAGGACTTGCGATAAGTGAATGACATGGTGATCAAGTGTTGTCCTGTAGTGCCGAACCCAGCAGTGATACTGTTTCAGATTCCTTGTGATGCTGAGTGGTTCACAGTGGTTGACTTGTCACAAGCTTTCTTTTCTGTGCTTCATCATGAGGATAGTCAGTTTATTTTTAGTTTCAAAATCTTAGACAGAGTCTGAAGCTGGTGCAGACTTCCACAAGGGTATACGGAGTCACCGTCTCTGTTTAATCAGATCTTGAAAAAGAATTTGGAGTCATTGGAGCTACCATAACAATCAACTCTAGTGCAGTACATTGATGATTTGCTGATTGCATCCAAGAATAGGGACGAGTGTAAGTATGGCTCGATTGCCCTGTTGAATCATTTGGGAAAGTTCGGACATAAAGTGTCACCTTTGAAATTGCAGTACTATCATAAGTCAGTGAAATACATGGGACACCAGATTGAGAAAGTGTCAAGGAGAATCCCCAAAGAAAGTATTACCATGATACTGCAGAGAAGTCCTCCGACTTCACAGAGAAATGTCAGAATGTTTCTGGGAATGGCAGGTTATTGTTGACATTGGATTCCACATTTTGCTGATATTGCTAAACCATTGCAGCAGCTGACACATAAGGAAGTCACTGATCCCATTACGCTAGATGAAGATCAGATTAAAGCATTCACTGAGTTGAGAGAGAGTCTGTGCAGAGCTCTAGCGTTGGGAATGCCTGATTACACAAAGCCATTCACATTGTTTTGTCATGAACGTGATGCTTGTTCTTTGTCTGTTTTGACACAGGTCCATGGAGGTGCTTATCGCCCAGTAGCCTATTTTTCAGCTACCTTGGACCCAGTCGCAGCAGCTTTACCAAGTTGTCTGTGTGCAGTTGCCGCAGTTGGTCAACGTCTTTCTCAATGTGAGGTAGTAGTGATGGGATACCCTTTGATGGTAATGGTACCACACTCTGTTGAGATTTTACTGACAAGGACGAAAACACAGTATATGACTGGGCCAAGACTGACAAGGTATGAGACGAGCATACTAGGTGCTCAAAATGTAACATTGAAAAGATGTACAGTGTTGAACCCAGCAACATTACTTCCAAATGATACTGTTGAAATTGAAAAGAAGGAAGACATTGAGCATGATTGTCTTGAGGTAACTGAACTGTGTACAAAACCAAAGCCTGAGATACTCGATTGGAAGAAAATGACCAAGTTGTTTTTGTCGATGGCTCATGTCTCAGAGATGGTACAGGAACATTGAGAGCAGGATATGCCGTATGCACAATTACAGGTACATTAGAAGCTTCCTGGCTTCGAGGTGTATATTCTGCACAAGTGGCAGAATTGGTAGCTCTTACTAGGGCATGCCATGTTTCTGTAAGACTGAGAGTCACAGTCTATACTGACAGTCAATATGGATTTGGAACTGTTCATGATTTTGGTCAATTGTGGTCACAAAGAGGTTTTCTGACCTCTACTGGTACACCAGTAAGAAATGGCGACAACATAAAAGAGTTGCTGTATGTAATACAGTTACCTGAAGAAATTGCTGTGGTAAAATGCAGTGCACATCAAAAGGTACAGGATTACATCTCACTGGGAAATGGATATGCGGATCAAGTCGCAAGGTTTTGCGCATTGAACTGTATATCGTTTAAAAGCAAGTGGGAATTAATGCCCGAAGAAGACAATACATGTACAAGTTTTGCATTGAAAGTGATTGATACTCCTGAAGAGTTAAAAACGTTGCAGAGTAATGTTGACAAGAAAGAGGAACAACTCTGGGTAAAATATAAATGTGTCCAAAGACCTGAAGAGTTTAGGGTTACTGAGGAGGGACAGATGGTTCTGCCAAATAGTTTAGTGTCCCAAATGGCCAGGTACTACCACGGACAGGCACATATTGGGAGGGATGCAATGGTTAGATTATTCAAAATTGACTGGTTTAACCCTAAATTCAGGCAGGCAGCAGAGGCAGTGTGTCATTGCTGTATAATTTGTCAGCAACTACACGTGGGAAAAGAGACAGTGGTGAATTTGAGCCACATTGGAAGAGCAGGAGGTCCATTTAGCAGAATTTCAACAAAATGCCTGCGTGTGGAGGTTTGAAGTATGTGTTGGTGATTGTGTGTGTCTTTAGTCACTGGATCGAAGCATACCCTACAAGAAGGAATGGCAGTCTCACAGTGGCAAAGCTGTTGCTTAGGGAGTTGATACCACGTTTCGGGTTTCTGATCCTTTAGAATCAGATAGGGGAACTCACTTCAATAACAAAGTGATTAAACTCTTATGTGCAGCACTAAACATTGAGCAAAACATTGTAGCTATCTCCCTGAAGCATCAGGACTAGTAGAACAGATGAATGGTAGTTTAAAATCAAGAATTGCCAAGATGTGTGCAGCTACAAATCTGAAATGGCCAGATGCATTGCCTTTGGTATTGATGTCAATGAGAAACATGCCTGACAGGAAGACAGGGCTGTCGCCCCATGAGATCCTCATGGGCAGAACAATGAGACTACCAGCAGTTCCAGCCAATGCACTTATAAACATTACAGATGATATGGTGTTGGACTACTGCAAGGGTCTGGCTAATGTGGTTTGCTCTTTTTCTCAGCAGGTGCAAGCCACTACCCTGCCACCCATCCATGATCCAGGTCACAATCTGAGAGCCAGAGATTGGGTCGTTGTCAAAAAGCACGTTCGCAAGACCTGTTTGGAACCGCGTTGGAGGGGTCGTATCAGGTGGTGTTAACAATTACGACAGCTGTGAAGTGTGCAGGACTCCCGAACTGGATGCACGCAAGTCATACAAAGAGAGTGGTATGTCCACCAGATCATGAAGAACAACAGGAAAACAGGTTGCTGCACCTGGGTCAGAAAAGGAGCCAACAGAACCTGAAATTGAACCAGAGCTTTTGGAAGATGGTTCCATTTACCCTGTAAGAGATGAAAGTAAAGAATTACAGAAGGGTGTGTAGGAAACGATCTTGACGGATACAGCAGGAGAGCCTAGCTCAACAGAAGTTCTCCCAGAAGTAGACAGTGCTGAAAAGCAGACAGAGCAAGTGCCATACCAAGAGGGTGAAAGAGTTGAGACAGATCAAAGTCTAGGTGATTCGACTCCTCCTGAGCCCGTTGCAGGTACATGAGGAAAAGACCCCATAGAAAAAGAAAAGAAGAGTCCAATCTTGAGAAGAATATTGACGGAAGGAACAAGAAAAGGAGACAATTGGCGTGAATCACAGATTGGGAAGAAAAAGGAACTGGTCATAAATGAAACAATAGAAGAAGAAGTGGACACTACAAGAAAGGAAGAATTAAGTGAAGGAGAATTAAGTGGTGACCGAAGGTTGAAAAGAAAGAGAATAGCAAGTTGACGATACGCAGGTCCTGAATGGGCATATGCAACTACCAATGAATGGCAACACAAGTTTGTGTCTTTTTGTTTTGATAGAGAAGTTCCGAGTCAGTACTTTGATGTAACCTGAAGGTGATCAGGAAACTGAATTGTTGAGCTAATCTTAAAAACTTAAGAAAGAGTCTGTTTGAAAATAAAACTGAAAGAGACATTGATAACCTGATATGACAATTGAAAACCGTATGTGACAAGCTGCTAATCGATTTTGACAAAGAAAAAGGGGTTCCTGGATGTGAAATTGAACTGTGAGAAAATAATTTTTCCTTCATTTTTTTTTTTTACTGCACTTTATCTAAGAGTTACTTCTGCTTTCTGATTCTTTACAGATCATGGCTGAACTAAATAATCAAGATAGAAATATTAGGTGCTGTAGATACATGAGTATTGGATTGGCAGTTATGTGTGGAATAATGTTTATAATAATGATTGTGGGAACGTCTGTTCATGATATGAACTTCTGCTCCTGAAACTACTACACTAACAGCTTTAGAGAGGTTTACGTTAGATGAGAAGTATTTGCATGACTATACTAATGCTCAAGGAGAGCTTTCTTCTAATATTTTCTATCGCTTGCTGAATGAGTAGGTTGAAACAATGGATGTGAAGAATTGTCTTGATTGTACGCAAATTCCTTCATCAGTAGAAGGAGTTATGTACCATAGTCTTCCATTAACTTATGGCATAAGCTGTAGTTTGCTACTAACAAGATTCTATAACCAAGAGTACATACAGTATTTTTATTCAAATTACAATGTAGTGTTTTCATTTGTTCCTGTTATTAGATATCTGAATAAGGTGGCTAAAGAACATGATATAGTATTAGTTAGAGGATTCTTTGAATCAACACAAAATTTTGGAACTGCGTACGCGCACAAAAACAACTTGACATGCTTGCTTACACCTTTAGAAAAGAGCTTTATAGGGCATACTGATGATAGGAGAAAGGTTTTGGAAGAGAAATTAGAAAAAGGGTTAGAGAAGAGAACTTACAAGAATGATTATGCTTACACTGCGTTTAAAAACGCAAGGGAAATTAGCATTAGATGCATTACACGTAGGGAAGCTTTGTACATAGGCCAAAATCACGCACTGTCACTTTATTTGTGGGAACGAGTGAATGTAGGCATGCGTTTTTGTTTCAGAGTAAATGGACTTTTATGCTGAATGGTCAAGACCCTGCGATTCCTGGAACTTACTATATTTGTGGACTTAATGCTTATTATCATCTTCCAAGAGGATGGTATGGGACATGTTATTTGATGATAGTTTAACCTAAAATATACCAGATAGATGACTTTAAGAAGTTTCTGAAATTAACCGAATTACATCATGAGCGACAGAGGAGGGAAACCTCTTCTGCAATCGTGGGAGATATATTTGGTGCAGTGATTCCTTCAGTGGGAGTCATTTTAAATTCGAACAAGATACGAAGGTTGTCTACTATTGTGGATAACATGTTGACAAAATTTACAGGGGCAATACTCCTGTTAGATACTGAATAAGCCGCGGATAGAGCTATGAAGCTTCAAAATAGGCTTTCTTTAGACATTCTTCTAGCAAAAGACGGAGGAGTCTGTAAGGTGATTAATGCTAGGCATTGTTGTTCCTATATCCCAGATAATGAAAGGGAGATAAGAGACTTAGGCCCTCATTACAACCCTGGCAGTCGGTGTTAAAGCGGCGGTAAAAAAAAATGGGATCACGACCACGGCGGAAACTGCCAACACTGACAGCCACTTTAACACTCCGACTGCCACAGCGGTAGCAACAAACACTGCGGCGGTCACCGCCAACAGACAGGCGGAAGACAATGTACTGCCCACTCCATCACAACCCGCCTATCCGCCAGCTTTTCCGGGGCGGTACCAATGCCATCAAAAGCACGGTGGAAACAGGACTTGGAAGGGAAACCACTCACCTCTCGACACTTAACGAAGAACCAGGATGCCATGGAGCCTGAGCTACAGGTCCTGCCCATGCTGGTCTACCTCCTCATCTACCAGGAATATGAAAGGCGGCGGCGACAACCACGGTGAGCACTGCACCTAGTACACAGGGGATGGGGGAGGAAGATGAGAGTGACACACACATGCAACACGCAACACCCCCACCCTCACCCACAACACCATACACGCAAACACATGCATCAACATTACATTTATACCCTGTAACCCCCTGGAAGAACGCAAGGACAAAAGGAATTGAGTTAAACAGTGATATTTTAGAAATAGACAGATATAGGTAATATATAGAAAAAACTATATTTCCAAAAATATACAATATGTACATAAGACGGTACATTGTCCATTCAAAATGTCCGTGGGCCAATGGGTCAAAAATCAGGGGCCAAGCCCACACTTGACTCCTGCCTCAATACGGAGAGAACACTGCAGGGGCATCAGGTCAAAAACACACAGGCACCTCAGGGGAATGGGGAAGGGGGGGGCACCTCAGCCGGAAGATGGAATAACGCCACTGCTCCTCGAGGGGGCTTAATACCCACTGCTTGGTCCTGCGGAGTGCAAGGCCACGGTCTCTCAAGTGGGTGTTGTGCCCACTGCTTGGTCCTGGGAAGTGCAAAGCCACAGTCTCTCAAGTCTCTCAAGTGGGTGGTTTGCCGCTGCTTGGTCCTGGGGAGTGCAAAGCCACAGTCTCTCAAGTGGGTGGTTTGCCCACTGCTTGGTCCTGGGGAGTGCAAAGCCACAGTCTCTCAAGTCTCTCAAGTGGGTGGTTTGCCCACTGCTTGGTCCTGGGGAGTGCAAAGCCACAGTCTATCAAGTCTCTCAAGAGGTTGGTTTGCCCACTGCTTGGTCCTGGGGAGTACAAAGCCACAGTCTCTCTAGTGGATGGCTTCTCCACTGGTACTGGAAGGGGCCTTGTGCCCAGTGTGCTTCATCCAGCCTAGGATATGGTGAGTGGATGCCTTCTTCCACTGGTTCTGGAGGGGGCTTTGTGCCCAGTGTGCATCATCCTTCCAAGGATAGGGTGAGTGGATGCATATCTCCACTGGTTTTGGAGGGGGCTTTGTGCCCAGTGTGCTTCATCCTGCCAAGGTTAGGGTGAGTGGATGCATATCTCCACTTGTTCTGGAGGGGGCCTTGTGCCCAGTGATGCAACAATTGGGGTGTGGCAGTGCACAGTCCCTCACCTGGGTGTTTGAGGCACGGAATCTGCAGGGAAAAGGTTGGATGATAGTCCATGGAGGCAGGGCTAGACTCCATCCTGCAATGGCTAAGGCTGTAAACTGGTGGTAGTGCTGGTGCAGGTGGGGGTGCTGCCAGTGGTAGTGGAAGGCTCCAGCCCTTCTCCTGCAGCCTTGGACGGCTGCCCACTGGGGCTGCTGTTGCAAGTAGTGGTCCTACTGTCAGCGGTGCAGGTGGCGGTGCTTGCGGTTGGCCTGCGGCAGTGCTAGCGGCGGTGCAGGTGGTGGTGCTGGCTGTGGTGCAGTTGCCGGTGCTGCCAGTGGGGAAGGGAGACTCCAGCCCTTCTCCTGCAGCCTCGGACGGCTGCCCACTGGGGCTGTTGCTGCTGACCGTAGTGGTGCTAGCGGTGGTGCAGGTGGCGGTGCTTGCTGCTGTGCTAGCAGCAGGGCTGCTGGTCGTGCTGGCCGTGGTGCAGGTGGCGAGGCTGGTGGTTGTGATGGTAGCCACCAGGCCTTCACCTGCAGCCTCCGACGGCTGAAGTGCCTTGCCTGGTGTTTTCTGCCCCTTCCTCACCTTGGCAGATGGTGGTGTGACCTTGGGTCTGGCAGCTGGAGTTTTTGAGGAAGCCTTGCTGGGTGATTCGAGCTCCTTGCCCTTGCTGCATGCTGTCCCCCTCTTCACCTTGACAGGTGGCGGAATGATTTTGTCCTTTGCAGGGGTTGGTGGCACATTGGCTGGGCTGACGGGTGCCCCCTTTGAGCCTCTGTGAGTTGCAGGTACCACAACGGATGTCGACTTGATAGCTGAGGTGCTGGGCTCCGTTCTGGACACCCTGGCCCGAGGGGAAGGACAGGGGAGGGGTAGGGAAGAGGTCAATGTTTGCCAGGAAATTCTTCTTAGAGACACTGGGGCGAGAAGAGGGAGAGGGTTTGGGAGTGGAGGAAGAGGGAGTGGTGTAGGAGGTGTCTGTCTGCTGACTTTGGGTGCAGGTGCATGGGCTAGATGCTGTTGTGAGGTGGATGGCTGTTGGGTGGGTGGGTGCTTGCTTTTGTGTACTTTGGGAGGAGGGGTCACAGACACACTGGGAGAGGACACACGGGACGTGTGCATGGATATGGGGATGGTGACTGCTCATGAGGGGTGTGTTGTGATGGACGTGCTGGTGATGGAGGTAGTAGATGAGGATTTAGTGCATGCAGGTGTGAGTGGAGATGCTACTGGGAGGGAGGTGGACTACGAGGAGGAGGGGGACACAGTGGAGGCAGTGGATGTTGGTGTGTCTGCATGGGGATGGTGCTTGTGTGAGTGCCTGTGAGATGAAGTGTGGTGCTTGTGTTTGCTGTTTGCCTGAGCCACTTCTGGGTGTTGATTTGGGTGAATGCTGGTCTGAAGGTTTGCTTGGGATAGGCTGGGGTTGAGGGGATTGGGTCTGGGTAGAGGAAGTTGGAGGGGGGAGGCTAGAGACTGGTACAAGGGCTGCCATCAGTGCTGAGGCCAGAGCCTGAAATGCTCTCTGTTGGGCCGCCACGTCAGAGTGAATGCCCTCCAGGTATGCATTTGTTTGTTGCAAATGCCTCTTGACACCCCGAATGGCATTCAGTATGCCAACAGTGAGGGATCTCAGGAGGTCAATAGCCTCCTCACTGAGGGCAGCAGGGCTGACAGGGGCAGGGCCTGAGGTGCCTGGAGCGAAGGAGATGCCCACCCTCCTGGGTGAGCGGCCAAGGGAAACACGTTGAGGGGCTGCTGGGAGGCTGGTGCTGGTAGGCGGGGTGGCGACTGAACCTGTTGTTGGGGTGGGCACAGAGGTGTTCACCACCACCAGGGAGCTTCCATCGGAGGAGGAGTCGCTGTCTGTGGTCTTCCCTCCTGTCCCCGGCGTGGTGTTCCCCTCGCCCTCTGTCCCACTGGTGCCCTCACCGTCAGTGGATTCGACCTCTATGCCCATGTGGGATGCAGCTCCCTCTGTCGCCGGTGCCTCTGCTCCTCCGCCAGATTATGCTAATGCACACAAGGACAAGGTGACAAAACAAAAAGGGGGGGAGAAACAGAGGATACACTTGGTTAATGCCAGCAACACCACTACCGTTGGCGTACACAACACACTGGGAGCAGCCCTATGCACTAGGCCATGCACTACCAGTTACTAAGATAGTCACCAGCCCATGGGGTACAATGCCTACCATCATTAGCTGCACACCTGAAACCCACAGGACCCTGCCCAGTAGTAGATGCCCACTAACACTATTAGAATAGGAATGCTTCAGAGCCTGCCCAACAGGGGACCTACCCTGCTATCTTCGCAAGGCCCACATCCCACACCCAGGTAACTCTTAACGCGTGCAAAGTCATGATTCAGAATCTGTACTCACCCCCCAGTGGCTGCTGTGATGCCTTCAAGCGCCCATGCAACTCCGGATAGGTCACCGCCAGGATGCGGAACATCAGGGGGGTCATGGTGCGACAGGCACCCCTTCCTCGTTGGGAAGCCAGCCCCAGCTGGGCCTCCCCGTCTTCTTTGCCCAGCGGTACAGGTCCTCCCACCTTTTGCGGCAGTTGGTGCTCTGCCTGAAAAAGACCCCCAGGGTCCGCACCTCCTTGGCGATGACACACCAAATACCAATTTTCTGGTGGGTGCTGACCTGCATGGAAAAAACAGCAGAAAAGGGATTTAGTCAACCGTCCGGACCATCACACTCATGGCCCACCATATCCCTCCTATCCCCTAACGCACATACATTGAACACCATACATGTAGTACTCTGGCCAGGGCACCTCTGCCCCCCCTACATGTAGCTTACACACACAGCACTCCATACATTTATGGCCCACGCATCATACTCACAGTGTACTCACCTGTTTGTCTGGAGGACCGTAGAGTAATGTGTAGTGGGGTAGGACCCCATCCACCAGTTTCTCCAACTTCTCCGCAGTGTAGGCAGGGGACCATTCCCCAGACACATGAGCCATTGTCGCTTCCAGAGACAGGTCACAGCAGCACTTGCAGTGTAGGTCCTCTCCTGTTGAAGGTCAGGTAGCAAGTGAGTGAACAGATAGAAAATGGCAGTCACGTCAGCGGCGTTGCGTACCGTCACTGCCGGCGTACATCGCCATTGGCTCCTGAAACCCATAGGGCCCAATGATAACCAATGCGAAGTTGCGCAGCGGTCTTTGACCTCGTACCACGACGGCGCACAACAATAGCGGAATTACCTCATTTCCACTTGTCCCTCCACACAGGTCAGACAGCCGCCATTTCAGGGGGGCACAAGGCATGGCACCTAACTGCGTCACAGCATACACTGGCACAGCAACTAATTATCGGATTCACATACTGGTTCTGTAAAGGAACAAAATCATCATTAGTGCAATGGATGTGTGAATATGACCCTCTGCTCACCGTTTTCTTCCATAGGCTTCAACCGCTGTGGCTGAATATGAAATGGCGGCATCCTCCGGTGTACAGACCCCTGGTGGACCTTTCGACAATGGAGGACAGACACATTATCATCACCTACAGACTTGATTGGGCCACAATCCAAGAACTGTGTTCCCATTTGGAGCCATACCTGATGTCAGCTATCTGTCAGCCCACAGGTATCCCCTCTCTAGTGCAGGTCCTGTCAGTGCTCCATTTCCTGGCAAGTGGTTCTTTCCAAACTACAGTGTCAATGGCATCAAGGATGTCTCAGCCAATGTTCTCCAACGTGTTGACTAGAGTGTTGTCAGCCCTGCTGAAACACATGCGCAGCTACATCGTATTCCCCCAGGTGGCGGATTTGGCCACTGTGAAAGCTGACTTCAACGCCCTGGGACATATCCCCAACATAATTGGTGCCATTGACGGTACACATGTGGCATTTGTCCCCCCCGTAGAAATGAACAAGTTTTCAGGAATAGAAAAGGCTTTCACTCTATGAATGTGCAGATGGTGTGTTTGGCGGACCAGTACATCTCCCATGTCAATGCCAAATATCCTGGCTCTGTGCATGACGCATTTATCTTGAAAATAGCAGCATCCCATTTATGATGGGCCAACTCCAGAGGCACCAGTTGTGGCTAATAGGTGTGCCCAAGGTCCCCACACAGTATAAGTAGGTGTCTGGGTATGGGGTTCTCCCTAAGGGTTAGTGGGTGTCTAACAGTTGTCTCTCGATATTTTCAGGTGACTCTGGTTACCCCTACCTCTCATGGCTACTGACCCCAGTGAGGAATGCCAAGATAAGGGCAGAGGCACGTTACAATGAGGCACATGGGCGTACAAGGAGGATTATTGAAAGGGCCTTCGGCCTCCTGAAGGCCAGGTTCCAGTGCCTCCATCTGACAGGTGGATCCCTGTACTACTCACCCAAGAAGGTGTACCAGATCATCGTTGCATGTTGCATGTTTCACAACCTGGCCTTGAGATGTAAGGTTCCTTTTCTGTAGGAGGATGTGCCTGGAGATGGTCTTGTGGTAGCGGTGGAGCCTGTGGACAGTGAGGAAGAGGAGGCAGAGGAAGACGATGTTGACAACAGAAGCAATATAATACAGTAGTACTTCCAGTGACACACAGGTAAGAGACTGCAACCTCAGTTAACTTTTCAGTTTTGTGTTGGACATTGTACATGGCAGCCTGATTTCCCTATGTCTGTGGCCACTTACTGTACCCTTTGGCATCTCTATTTTCAGATCTCTGTGGCCCACTCTGGCTCCTGCTATGTGTACTGCTGCCCACTAAAGGTCATTCCAAAGTACATTTAACATATGACTTGCAATGGTTTGATAATGTTGTGCTAATACATATTTTAATCATTTGACAGACTCCAGATTTGTATTTGTTCCAAGGGTGTTTATTTAAGTGCTCCTAAGTAAAGGGTGTGTGAAATGGGCTGGGGTGATGGTGGAGGAATGTCCAGTTAGATTTCAGTCTCTTGGTATCACAGGTGCATTGTTCAATAGGGCATAGGAAGGGGAGTAATGGCAGTTCAAGGTGGACAGGGTGACAGAGTGGGACAGAAGGGTGACAATCCGGAGAGTCTTATTTCCTGGCGGGGGTCTTGGAACTGTTCTTTGGCTTCTGCCTGGACCGCAGGTACCATTTGTGGGGTGGTTCTCCTTCTGCAGGGGGTGGGGTGCTGATGGTCTGTTTTTCCAGTGGTGGGGCCTCCTGTCCACTAACGCCGGCGGAGGTGGAGTGCTGTTCTTCGGGGTGGCTAGTGTCAGTGGCCCGTGGTGTGCCACTGCCTCCCTCATGGTGTTGGCCATGTCAGCCAGCACCTCTGCAATGGTGACCAGGATGGTGTAGATGTGTTTGAGGTCCTCCCTGATCCCCAGGTACTGTCCCTCCTGCAGCAGCTGGGTCTCCTGTAACTTGGCCAGTATCTGGCCCATCGTCTCCTGGGAATGGTGGTATGCTCCCAGGATGTTTGTGAGTGCCTCCTGGAGAGTGGGTTCCCTGAGCCTGTCCTCCCCCTGTGGCACAGCAGTCCTCCCAGCTTCCCTGTTGTCCTGTGCCTCTGTCCCCTGAACCATGTGCACACTGCCACTGACCCCAGGTCCCTGATCGTTCTGGGTTTGTGGGGTTGCCTGGGGTCCGTGTAGTGGTGGACACACTGCTGATTGACGTGTCCTGGGGACAATGGCATGGGCCCGCTGGGTGGGTGCTGTGCTGGTGTTTCCTGAGGGGGGAGGGTCTGTGGTGGATTGGGACTGTTCAGAGGTCCCTGATGGACCAGGTTGGTCATCCTGATCCAGGCGTGCAGAGCTGCTGTTGTCACTGTGGGCTTCTTCTGGGGGGGTACTGGATGTAGCTGCCACCTCCTCTCTGATGACATTGAGTAGGGGTCCGGTGGGGATGCAAATGCAGTTTTAGTGTGTCTGCGTGTGCCATCTTGTGCATGGGTATGTTTCACTGTATGAATGTGAGTTCCCTGTCAGCTGTGCCTTGTGTGCGTGGTGATTTTGTGGGTTGGGCGAGTCTCTCTACTGAGTATGCTGTGGTGATGGGTGTCCATTCAGGTCTGTGATGGAGGTCCATGCATTGGTGTTACATGCTGGGCGTGGTATTCGGATGGGTGGGTTGTGATAGTGGGGTATGTGTGAGGTGGTGGAGTGATGGAGTAGGGATAGGAGTTTGTGATGGCATGCAGGTAGGGTGGGGGGGATAAAGTGGTAAATATTTGACTTACCAGAGTGCAGTCCTCATGCTACTCCTGCGAGGCCCTCAGGATGCATTATTGCCAAGACTTGCTCCTCCCATGTTGTTAGTCGTGGGGGAGGAGGTGGAAGTCCACCGCCAGTCCTCTGTACGGCTACCTAGTGTCTTGCAACCACGGAACGTTCCTTCCCCCGTAGATCGTTCCACCTCTTCCTGATGTCATCCCTAGTTCTTGGATGCTGTCCCACGGCATTGACCCTGTCCACGATCCTCTGCCATAGCTCCATCTTCCTTGCAATGGATGTCTGCTGCACCTGCGATCAAAATAGCTGTGGCTGTACCTGGAAGATTTCCTCCACCGTGACCCTTAGCTCCTCCTCTGAAAACCTGGGGTGTCTTTGGAGTGCCATGAATGTGGTGTGAGTGGTATGTGTGAGGATGTGTGGAGTGATGTGTGGGGTGTTGTGTTGTGAGGTGCATGGATGTTGTATGGGTGATGATGTATTGTGCCTCTGATTGAGTGGGTGCTCCTGGCTTGTCTCTCTCTGCTTGCTATTTTTTTTTTTCACTGTAAGGGGTTGTGGGTAATGTGGGTGGGTGTTTTATAGTGGTGTGGGTGTGGTGTGTGTATGTGTGTCAGGTGTGGGTATTTTGAATTGTCCAATGTGGTGTAGTTTTGTAAGTGTGTGTGTATTTTGAGCGCAGCAGTGTGTACCGCCAATAGTTTACTGCGGTTGAAATACCGCTGCAGTGATTCGTGGGTCATGATACTGTGGCCGTATTCCTGTTGGCGTAAGGGTGTGGGTTTTGCTATCGCCAGTTTATCACTGACCTTTGGTCTGGCAGACTTGTGTGGGTGTCTGTATAGTGGTGGATTTCTTGGTGTGGGTCATAATACCCATAGCGGAATACCGCTGCGCTCACGGTATGTTGGCGGCCGTCAGCACATCGGTAGGCGGCATTTACCGCCATGGTTGTAATGAGGGCCTTACTCACTAACTTGACTAACTCAAGTAAGGATTTGAAGGAATAGAAGGAACAAGGTGTTTGGGAAAAGGTTGGAAAAGGATTTGCTTCAGTGGGAAATTGGTTTAGTCAAATTTGGAATGGGGTATTATTAAAAATCATACAGGGAATATTAATTGTAATTGCTTGCATTTTAGGATTATGGGGTACATGTAAATTATGTCAAAAGATAAATTTAAAAAGATCTAAAAATAATCAGAGGAGGGAAGAACGAAACAGGGAAAGAATTTATAGGGAAGATTTAAGAAGGAGGCAAAATACATCTGAGACAGAACTATGAAATGACAGGTATATGAAAGGTGTGATGACATAGTTAGTCATCATAGGAGGGACTGTTGACGCAAATATGCTAATTAGAAATTATTCATGAATGTTTATGTGTTTTGATTAACTAAAAGCTCGCAGGGAAATTAATTGTAGAGAAAATAATGTGCACGTATGAAAATGTGCCCACGGGGTATGGCAGCCACTTATATGAAAGTTGTACTAAAATAACTAAAAATGTGTGAAATAATGAAAATATGTAAGAATAATGTAGTAAATTTCATATTGAGATGTATAACCTATGTTTTGCATTAATTTGTAGAATTAACTTAGCTGAAGCTGTGGCCTAGTTTTCCAGACCTCATACAGAAGCAGAATTAATAACTGAGTACTGTAGAAGTTGCTGATGCCTATAACCTGACAGTGAACTGTGTGCTTAGCTAGAATTTTCTGCAATGTACAGACGGACAGGAGATGATGAAGTCAAATTGATACAATTATGTGTAGAGTAGGCTAAATGTACTTTCCCAGGACTTGAACAATGAGAGCACTGACTGAAGAAGAATAGGCAACATTTTTGATACATGAAGAACCGGATGATGAAGACATCGTACAGTGGACCAATCCATGAACTGTGAAAGAAGAAATATTAGAACTCATAGATTTGAAAAATTAATATTATAGTTTAGAGTCATATTTGGTGATTGACTTACCAATTAGAAATTAGGGGATGGACTGGAAAAACTCTAATAAAAAGTCATGACAAGGGGCTAAAACTTCAGAATGGAGGCAGGGGAGTATGAGATGCGAGGGGAGAATTGATGACATCAGGAGACGCAGTTCGAGGTTCTGTCATAGGCTCATACTCTTGAGAGCCTGATGCGTTGCTGATCAATTTGATGACCTGAAGACGAAGACTGACTTTGTTGCTGGTCCATTCTGTGGATAGGTAGCTATGAAAACGCGACTGACTGACTTTGTACCTTTTCTTCTAGGTACCAACTGCGCTGTTTTATAGTTTTTCTCTTAGCTAGATGTTTTTCTAAATTCATTTTTTCTAAATTGTTTTGCTTGAAGTCCCACATGCTAATGCCAATCTGGGTTAGTTAAGGGTCTTTCGGTGACTTAACAGTGACAAATGATTGACAGACTGGTTTGCTGAACTCTGCTATTAATACTGCTATATTCATCTTCATTGGCTTATGTTGAAGCATTCAAACATATGTTTCCTCAGTTTTGATTAGATTGTATTATTGGTGGTTGCTAATAAACTAATTCTGAGCTGATTAAATAAAGTTTGAGTTAACCATATGCTAATTAGAATTGTAATTAATAGGGAAATAAAAATTGTTAAACGCTTATTGAGTTGTGGTTATTCATGAAATGTTGATTATCATTGTTGAATAACTAATGATTCTCTTAGTGGTTACTGATTGATTACGTTGATTATTGATGCCACTGGTCACTACGTGATCAGGATACTCCATGCTATCCAAAAGGTTCATAGGCCTATACGTGTCTCCTTGTAAGTTTACTTATTAAGGACCTGGCGCACTAATAACAATGACAAGTTGTGATGAAGAAACAAAAAGGGAGGCAATGGTAGTTATATTGTGAAGAGCAGAAAGAGCCACAAGGGAACACCAGCAGATTCACCTTTTAAAAGAAGAGATTTCAGCTGTCAGCAGTTCCTTGTCACAAGAGTCCCCAAATATCAAAGGTTTGGGGGGTCCTGCCCTGCTTATTCCTGGCTCAGATGGGCTAGGATAGGTCCGCTCTTGGCCTGGTCTTTGCCCAGGCATGCGCCCAGGCGTGTCTTATGTCCCAAGGCTCCTTGTACTTAACATTGTGCTGGTGTGTTTGAGTCCCTCCCCCTGGGCTCAGTACTGAATGCTGGGGATGGAGTCCCCATCCTCTGCAGCAGTGAAGGTGTCCCAAGCCCATGGGTCTCCTTGCGCTTAAGAGAATGCTGGTGTGTTGGAGCCCCTCCTCCTGCGCTCAGTACTGAATGATGCGTGATGGAATCCCCATCCTTTGCAGCAGTGAAGTTGAAAGCTAGATACGACATAGATGGCCTGCACAGTCTCCAACTTCTTCCACCTGACTCCCATAGGATAAGCTTAGACCTTACACATTCCATGATGACAATGCTGCATTCTCTTGAAATTATAATTTCCCCTTCACATTTTCATTAGGAACATCTGTATTTTAGGAATATCTGTGCAAGCCACGTTCCTCCAGGAACATGCATGGCTGAGGGCTTTTCCAGACTGACTATTCTTCAGGAGGCACTGCGGCATATGTGACAGCCTCACGAATATCTGTTGTGCTTTTGGATGCAGATGCCATATTCTTTTCTCCCTGTGTCTCTCTACCACCGCGTGTCCTCTCCCTCTCTCAGTTAAATAATCTTTATTCAGCTGATTTGCCATAAAAGATGTGTTCTTTGGTGCCAAGCTTTGAAGGTAAGAACATGCCACCTGTGTGATCCAGCTCTTCACACACACTAATAGTGGATGGAAGTGTGGCTATAGGAGACCAGAAATCCATGGGGCAAATCACTAACTGCCCTAAGAGCCAAGGAAGCACTTGCCTTAAAACACCGGAAATGCAGATTCATAGTAGGCAGCTGTAGTCCCTCCTCTTTGTTCTATATTAACCTCTTCTGTGCCTTGGGCGAGATGATCTTGTCCAAGGCTACAGTTCCCCTGTGCCTTGGACGAGATCATCTCGTCCATGGCACAGGGGAACTTGGGGGCGCGCTAGCGCGCCCCCGTGCACCCCCCTCCCCCCCCAAGTCGGGGATGGAAGGGGAAGACCTTCCCCTTCCACCCCCGAGCCCCCCCACTGCCCCCTGTGACGTCAGCGCGCGAGCACGCACTGATTTGTCACAGGGCGCGATTGAAAGAGAAAATGTCATGCAGGGGGAGCGACCCCGTAGGCAGGTGTTGTTCCCGGGCAGGGGCAGGGGGGGCTTGGGGAGTTGGGGGGGGTCAAATTTATTTTAGGGCATTTCGGCCCCCCCCCCCTCCCGGGGCCGGCTGAGCTAGAGGCCAAACTCCACAGGTAGGCACTTTGCAAAAAACACCTCTGTTTTCTGTGAAAAAATATGTTCTGTCCACGTTGTGTTTTGGGCCATTTCCTTTCGTGGGCGCTAGGCCTACCCACAGAAGTGAGGTACCATTTTTATTGAGAGACTTAGGGGAACGCTGGGTGGAAGGAAATTTGTGGCTCCTCTCAGATTCCAGAACTTTCTGCCACTGAAATGTGAGGAACATGTGTTTTTTTAGCCAAATTTTGAGGTTTGCAAAGGATTCTGGGTAACAGAACCTGGTCCGAGCCCCACAAGTCACCCCATCTTGGATTACACTAGGTCTCTAGTTTTCAGAAATGCACAGGTTTGGTAGGTTTTCCTAGGTGCCAGCTGAGCTACAGGCCAAAATCCACAGGTAGGCACTGTTTTCTTTCAAAAATTTGGATGTGTCCACGTTGTGCTTTGGGGTGTTTCCTGTCGCGGGCGCTAGGCCTACCCACACAAGTGAGGTATCATTTTTATCGGGAGACTTGGAGGAACGCTGGGTGGAAGGAAATTTGTGGCTCCTCTCAGATTCCCGAACTTTCTGCCACAGAAATGTGAGGAACATGTGTTTTTTTAGCCAAATTTTGAGGTTTGCAAAGGATTCTGGGTAACAGAACCTGGTCCGAGCCCAGCAAGTCACCCCTCCTTGGATTCCCATAGGTCTCTAGTTTTCAGAAATGCACAGGTTTGGTAGGTTTCCCTAGGTGCCGGCTGAGCTAGAGGCCAAAATCTACAGGTAGGCACTTCGCAAAAAACACCTCTGTTTTCTTCCCAAAAATTTGGATGTGTCCACGTTGCGCTTTGGGGCGTTTCCTGTCGCGGGGGCTAGGCCTACCCACACAAGTGAGGTATCATTTTTATCGGGAGACTTGGGGGAACGCTGGGTGGAAGGAAATTTGTGGCTCCTCTCAGATTCCCGAACTTTCTGCCACAGAAATGTGTGGAACATGTGTTTTTTTAGCCAAATTTTGAGGTTTGCAAAGGATTCTGGGTAACAGAACCTGGTCCAAACCCCGCAAGTCACCCCTCCTTGGATTCCCCTAGGTCTCTAGTTTTCAGAAATGCACAGGTTTGGTAGGTTTTTCTAGGTGCCGGCTGAGCTGGAAGCCAAAATCTACAGGTAGGCACTTCGCAAAAAACACCTCTGTTTTCTTCCAAAAATTTGGATGTGTCCACGTTGTGCTTTGGGGCGTTTCCTGTCGCGGGCGCTAGGCCTACCCACACAAGTGAGGTATCATTTTTATCGGGAGACTTGGGGGAACGCTGGGTGGAAGGAAATTTGTGGCTCCTCTCAGATTCCCGAACTTTCTGCCACAGAAATGTGAGGAACATGTGTTTTTTTAGCAAAATTTTGAGGTTTGCAAAGGATTCTGGGGTAACAGAACCTGGTCCGAGCCCCGCAAGTCACCCCTCCTTAGATTCCCCTAGGTCTCTAGTTTTCAGAAATGCACAGGTTTGGTAGGTTTCCCTAGCTGCCGGCTGAGCTAGAGGCCAAAATCTACAGGTAGGCACTTCGCAAAAAACACCTCTGTTTTCTTCCAAAAATTTGGATGTGTCCATGTTGCGCTTTGGGGCGTTTCCTGTCGCGGGCGCTAGGCCTACCCACACAAATGAGGTATCATTTTTATCGGGAGACTTGGGGGAACGCTGGGTGGAAGGAAATTTGTGGCTGCTCTCAGATTCCCGAACTTTCTGCCACAGAAATGTGAGGAACATGTGTTTTTTTAGCCAAATTTTGAGGTTTGCAAAGGATTCTGGGTAACAGAACCTGGTCCAAACGCCGCAAGTCACCCCTCCTTGGATTCCCCTAGGTCTCTAGTTTTCAGAAATGCACAGGTTTGGTAGGTTTTCCTAGGTGCCGGCTGAGCTGGAGGCCAAAATCTACAGGTAGGCACTTCGCAAAAAACACCTCTGTTTTCTTCCCAAAATTTGGATGTGTCCACGTTGTGCTTTGGGGCGTTTACTGTCGCGGGCGCTAGGCCTACCCACACAAGTGAGGTATCATTTTTATCGGGAGACTTGGGGGAACGCTGGGTGGAAGGAAATTTGTGGCTCCTCTCAGATTCCCGAACTTTCTGCCACAGAAATGTGAGGAACATGTGTTTTTTAGTCAAATTTTGAGGTTTGCAAAGGATTCTGGGTAACAGAACCTGGTCCGAGCCCAGCAAGTCACCCCTCCTTGGATTCCCCTAGGTCTCTAGTTTTCAGAAATGCACAGGTTTGGTAGGTTTCCCTAGGTGCCGGCTGAGCTAGAGGCCAAAATCTACAGGTAGGCACTTCGCAAAAAACACCTCTGTTTTCTTCCCAAAAATTTGGATGTGTCCACGTTGCGCTTTGGGGCGTTTCCTGTCGCGGGCGCTAGGCCTACCCACACAAGTGAGGTATCATTTTTATCGGGAGACTTGGGGGAACGCTGGGTGGAAGGAAATTTGTGGCTCCTCTCAGATTCCCGAACTTTTTGCCACAGAAATGTGAGGAACATGTGTTTTTTTAGCCAAATTTTGAGGTTTGCAAAGGATTCTGGGTGACAGAACCTGGTCCAAACCCCGCAAGTCACCCCTCCTTGGATTCACCTCGGTCTCTAGTTTTCAGAAATGCACAGGTTTGGTAGGTTTTCCTAGGTGCCGGCTGAGCTGGAGGCCAAAATCTACAGGTAGGCACTTCGCAAAAAACACCTCTGTTTTCTTCCAAAAATTTGGATGTGTCCACGTTGTGCTTTGGGGCGTTTCCTGTCGCGGGCGCTAGGCCTACCCACACAAGTGAGGTATCATTTTTATCGGGAGACTTGGGGGAACGCTGGGTGGAAGGAAATTTGTGGCTCCTCTCAGATTCCCGAACTTTCTGCCACAGAAATGTGAGGAACATGTGTTTTTTTAGCCAAATTTTGAGGTTTGCAAAGGATTCTGGGTAACAGAACCTGGTCCGAGCCCAGCAAGTCATCCCTCCTTGGATTCCCCTAGGTCTCTAGTTTTCAGAAATGCACAGGTTTGGTAGGTTTCCCTAGGTGCCGGCTGAGCTAGAGGCCAAAATCTACAGGTAGGCACTTCGCAAAAAACACCTCTGTTTTCTTCCCAAAAATTTGGATGTGTCCACGTTGCGCTTTGGGGCGTTTCCTGTCGCGGGTGCTAGGCCTACCCACACAAGTGAGGTATCATTTTTATCGGGAGACTTGGGGGAACGCTGGGTAGAAGGAAATTTGTGGCTCCTCTCAGATTCCAGAACTTTCTGCCACAGAAATGTGAGCAACATGTGTTTTTTTAGCCAAATTGTGAGGTTTGCAAAGGATTCTGGGTAACAGAACCTGGTCCGAGCCCCGCAAGTCACCCCTCCTTGGATTCCCCTATGTCTCTAGTTTTCAGAAATGCACAGGTTTGGTAGGTTTCCCTAGGTGCCGGCTGAGCTAGAGGCCAAAATCTACAGGTAGGCACTTCGCAAAAAACACCTCTGTTTTCTTCCCAAAAATTTGGATGTGTCCACGTTGCGCTTTGGGGCGTTTCCTGTCACGGGTGCTAGGCCTACCCACACAAGTGAGGTATCATTTTTATCGGGAGACTTGGGGGAACGCTGGGTAGAAGGAAATTTGTGGCTCCTCTCAGATTCCAGAACTTTCTGCCACAGAAATTTGAGCAACATGTGTTTTTTTAGCCAAATTGTGATGTTTGCAAAGGATTCTGGGTAACAGAACCTGGTCCGAGCCCCGCAAGTCACCCCTCCTTGGATTCCCCTAGGTCTCTAGTTTTCAGAAATGCACAGGTTTGGTAGGTTTCCCTAGGTGCCGGCTGAGCTAGAGGCCAAAATCTACAGGTAGGCACCTCGCTAAAAACATCTCTGTTTTCTTCCAAAAATTTGGATGTGTCCACGTTGCGCTTTGGGGCGTTACCTGTCGCGGGCGCTAGGCCTACCCACACAAGTGAGGTATCATTTTCATCGGGAGATTTGGGGGAACGCTGGGTGGAAGGAAATTTGTGGCTCCTCTCAGATTCCCGAACTTTCTGCCACAGAAATGTGAGGAACATGTGTTTTTTTAGCCAAATTTTGAGGTTTGCAAAGGATTCTGGGTAACAGAACCTGGTCTGAGCCCCGCAAGTCACCCCTCCTTGGATTCCCCTAGGTCTCTAGTTTTCAGAAATGCACAGGTTTGGTAGGTTTCCCTAGGTGCCGGCTGAGCTAGAGGCCAAAATCTACAGGTAGGCACTTCGCAAAAAACACCTCTGTTTTCTTCCAAAAATGTGGATGTGTGCACGTTGCGCTTTGGGGCGTTTCCTGTCGCGGGCGCTAGGCCTACCCACACAAGTGAGGTATCATTTTTATCGGGAGACTTGGGGGAACGCTGGGTGGAAGGAAATTTGTGGCTCCTCTCAGATTCCCGAACTTTCTGCCACAGAAATATGAGGAACATGTGTTTTTTTAGCCAAATTTTGAGGTTTGCAAAGGATTCTGGGTAACAGAACCTGGTCCGAGCCCCGCAAGTCACCCCTCCTTGGATTCCCCTAGGTCTCTAGTTTTCAGAAATGCACAGGTTTGGTAGGTTTCCCTAGGTGCCGGCTGAGCTAGAGGCCAAAATCTACAGGTAGGTACTTCGCAAAAAACACCTCTGTTTTCTTCCAAAAATTTGGATGTGTGCACGTTGCGCTTTGGGGCGTTTCCTGTCGCGGGCGCTAGGCCTACCCACACAAGTGAGGCATCATTTTTATCAGGAGACTTGGGGGAACGCTGGGTGGAAGGAAATTTGTGGCTCCTCTCAGATTCCCGAACTTTCTGTCACAGAAATGTGAGGAACATGTGTTTTTTTAGCCAAATTTTGAGGTTTGCAAAGGATTCTGGGTAACAGAACCTGGTCCGAGCCCCGCAAGTCACCCCTCCTTGGATTCCCCTAGGTCTCTAGTTTTCAGAAATGCACAGGTTTGGTAGGTTTCCCTAGGTGCCGGCTGAGCTAGAGGCCAAAATCTACAGGTAGGCACTTCGCAAAAAACACCTCTGTTTTCTTCCCAAAAATTTGGATGTGTCCACGTTGCGCTTTGGGGCGTTTCCTGTCGCGGGTGCTAGGCCTACCCACACAAGTGAGGTATCATTTTTATCGGGAGACTTGGGGGAACGCTGGGTAGAAGGAAATTTGTGGCTCCTCTCAGATTCCAGAACTTTCTGCCACAGAAATGTGAGCAACATGTGTTTTTTTAGCCAAATTGTGAGGTTTGCAAAGGATTCTGGGTAACAGAACCTGGTCCGAGCACCGCAAGTCACCCCTCCTTGGATTCCCCTAGGTCTCTAGTTTTCAGAAATGCACAGGTGTGGTAGGTTTCCCTTGCTGCTGGCTGAGCTAGAGGCCAAAATCTACAGGTAGGCACTTCGCAAAAAACACCTCTGTTTTCTTCCAAAAATTTGGATGTGTCCACGTTGCGCTTTGGGGCGTTTCCTGTCGCGGGCGCTAGGCCTACCCACACAAGTGAGGTATCATTTTTATCGGGAGACTTGGGGGAACGCTGGGTGGAAGGAAATTTGTGGCTCCTCTCAGATTCCCGAACTTTCTGCCACAGAAATGTGAGGAACATGTGTTTTTTTAGCCAAATTTTGAGGTTTGCAAAGGATTCTGGGTAACAGAACCTGGTCCGAGCCCAGCAAGTCACCCCTCCTTGGATTCCCCTATGTCTCTAGTTTTCAGAAATGCACAGGTTTGGTAGGTTTCCCTAGGTGCCGGCTGAGCTAGAGGCCAAAATCTACAGGTAGGCACTTCGCAAAAAACACCTCTGTTTTCTTCCCAAAAATTTGGATGTGTCCACGTTGCGCTTTGGGGCGTTTCCTGTCACGGGTGCTAGGCCTACCCACACAAGTGAGGTATCATTTTTATCGGGAGACTTGGGGGAACGCTGGGTAGAAGGAAATTTGTGGCTCCTCTCAGATTCCAGAACTTTCTGCCACAGAAATGTGAGCAACATGTGTTTTTTTAGCCAAATTGTGAGGTTTGCAAAGGATTCTGGGTAACAGAACCTGGTCCGAGCCCCGCAAGTCACCCCTCCTTGGATTCCCCTAGGTCTCTAGTTTTCAGAAATGCACAGGTTTGGTAGGTTTCCCTAGGTGCCGGCTGAGCTAGAGGCCAAAATCTACAGGTAGGCACTTCGCTAAAAACATCTCTGTTTTCTTCCAAAAATTTGGATGTGTCCACGTTGCGCTTTGGGGCGTTACCTGTCGCGGGCGCTAGGCCTACCCACACAAGTGAGGTATCATTTTCATCGGGAGATTTGGGGGAACGCTGGGTGGAAGGAAATTTGTGGCTCCTCTCAGATTCCCGAACTTTCTGCCACAGAAATGTGAGGAACATGTGTTTTTTTAGCCAAATTTTGAGGTTTGCAAAGGATTCTGGGTAACAGAACCTGGTCTGAGCCCCGCAAGTCACCCCTCCTTGGATTCCCCTAGGTCTCTAGTTTTCAGAAATGCACAGGTTTGGTAGGTTTCCCTAGGTGCCGGCTGAGCTAGAGGCCAAAATCTACAGGTAGGCACTTCGCAAAAAACACCTCTGTTTTCTTCCAAAAATGTGGATGTGTCCACGTTGCGCTTTGGGGCGTTTCCTGTCGCGGGCGCTAGGCCTACCCACACAAGTGAGGTATCATTTTTATCGGGAGACTTGGGGGAACGCTGGGTGGAAGGAAATTTGTGGCTCCTCTCAGATTCCCGAACTTTCTGCCACAGAAATATGAGGAACATGTGATTTTTAGCCAAATTTTGAGGTTTGCAAAGGATTCTGGGTAACAGAACCTGGTCCGAGCCCCGCAAGTCACCCCTCCTTGGATTCCCCTAGGTCTCTAGTTTTCAGAAATGCACAGGTTTGGTAGGTTTCCCTAGGTGCCGGCTGAGCTAGAGGCCAAAATCTACAGGTAGGTACTTCGCAAAAAACACCTCTGTTTTCTTCCAAAAATTTGGATGTGTGCACGTTGCACTTTGGGGCGTTTCCTGTCGCGGGCGCTAGGCCTACCCACACAAGTGAGGTATCATTTTTATCAGGAGACTTGGGGGAACGCTGGGTGGAAGGAAATTTGTGGCTCCTCTCAGATTCCAGAACTTTCTGCCACAGAAATGTGAGGAACATGTGTTTTTTTAGCCAAATTTTGAGGTTTGCAAAGGATTCTGGGTAACAGAACCTGGTCCGAGCCCCGCAAGTCACCCCTCCTTGGATTCCCCTAGGTCTCTAGTTTTCAGAAATGCACAGGTTTGGTAGGTTTCCCTAGGTGCCGGCTGAGCTAGAGGGCAAAATCTACAGGTAGGCACTTCGCAAAAAACACCTCTGTTTTCTTCCCAAAAATTTGGATGTGTCCACGTTGCGCTTTGGGGCGTTTCCTGTCGCGGGTGCTAGGCCTACCCACACAAGTGAGGTATCATTTTTATCGGGAGACTTGGGGGAACGCTGGGTGGAAGGAAATTTGTGGCTCCTCTCAGATTCCCGAACTTTCTGCCACAGAAATGTGTGGAACATGTGTTTTTTTAGCCAAATTTTGAGGTTTGCAAAGGATTCTGGGTAACAGAACCTGGTCCAAACCCCGCAAGTCACCCCTCCTTGGATTCCCCTAGGTCTCTAGTTTTCAGAAATGCACAGGTTTGGTAGGTTTTTCTAGGTGCCGGCTGAGCTGGAAGCCAAAATCTACAGGTAGGCACTTCGCAAAAAACACCTCTGTTTTCTTCCAAAAATTTGGATGTGTCCACGTTGTGCTTTGGGGCGTTTCCTGTCGCGGGCGCTAGGCCTACCCACACAAGTGAGGTATCATTTTTATCGGGAGACTTGGGGGAACGCTGGGTGGAAGGAAATTTGTGGCTCCTCTCAGATTCCCGAACTTTCTGCCACAGAAATGTGAGGAACATGTGTTTTTTTAGCAAAATTTTGAGGTTTGCAAAGGATTCTGGGGTAACAGAACCTGGTCCGAGCCCCGCAAGTCACCCCTCCTTAGATTCCCCTAGGTCTCTAGTTTTCAGAAATGCACAGGTTTGGTAGGTTTCCCTAGCTGCCGGCTGAGCTAGAGGCCAAAATCTACAGGTAGGCACTTCGCAAAAAACACCTCTGTTTTCTTCCAAAAATTTGGATGTGTCCATGTTGCGCTTTGGGGCGTTTCCTGTCGCGGGCGCTAGGCCTACCCACACAAATGAGGTATCATTTTTATCGGGAGACTTGGGGGAACGCTGGGTGGAAGGAAATTTGTGGCTGCTCTCAGATTCCCGAACTTTCTGCCACAGAAATGTGAGGAACATGTGTTTTTTTAGCCAAATTTTGAGGTTTGCAAAGGATTCTGGGTAACAGAACCTGGTCCAAACGCCGCAAGTCACCCCTCCTTGGATTCCCCTAGGTCTCTAGTTTTCAGAAATGCACAGGTTTGGTAGGTTTTCCTAGGTGCCGGCTGAGCTGGAGGCCAAAATCTACAGGTAGGCACTTCGCAAAAAACACCTCTGTTTTCTTCCCAAAATTTGGATGTGTCCACGTTGTGCTTTGGGGCGTTTACTGTCGCGGGCGCTAGGCCTACCCACACAAGTGAGGTATCATTTTTATCGGGAGACTTGGGGGAACGCTGGGTGGAAGGAAATTTGTGGCTCCTCTCAGATTCCCGAACTTTCTGCCACAGAAATGTGAGGAACATGTGTTTTTTAGCCAAATTTTGAGGTTTGCAAAGGATTCTGGGTAACAGAACCTGGTCCGAGCCCAGCAAGTCACCCCTCCTTGGATTCCCCTAGGTCTCTAGTTTTCAGAAATGCACAGGTTTGGTAGGTTTCCCTAGGTGCCGGCTGAGCTAGAGGCCAAAATCTACAGGTAGGCACTTCGCAAAAAACACCTCTGTTTTCTTCCCAAAAATTTGGATGTGTCCACGTTGCGCTTTGGGGCGTTTCCTGTCGCGGGCGCTAGGCCTACCCACACAAGTGAGGTATCATTTTTATCGGGAGACTTGGGGGAACGCTGGGTGGAAGGAAATTTGTGGCTCCTCTCAGATTCCCGAACTTTTTGCCACAGAAATGTGAGGAACATGTGTTTTTTTAGCCAAATTTTGAGGTTTGCAAAGGATTCTGGGTGACAGAACCTGGTCCAAACCCCGCAAGTCACCCCTCCTTGGATTCACCTCGGTCTCTAGTTTTCAGAAATGCACAGGTTTGGTAGGTTTTCCTAGGTGCCGGCTGAGCTGGAGGCCAAAATCTACAGGTAGGCACTTCGCAAAAAACACCTCTGTTTTCTTCCAAAAATTTGGATGTGTCCACGTTGTGCTTTGGGGCGTTTCCTGTCGCGGGCGCTAGGCCTACCCACACAAGTGAGGTATCATTTTTATCGGGAGACTTGGGGGAACGCTGGGTGGAAGGAAATTTGTGGCTCCTCTCAGATTCCCGAACTTTCTGCCACAGAAATGTGAGGAACATGTGTTTTTTTAGCCAAATTTTGAGGTTTGCAAAGGATTCTGGGTAACAGAACCTGGTCCGAGCCCAGCAAGTCATCCCTCCTTGGATTCCCCTAGGTCTCTAGTTTTCAGAAATGCACAGGTTTGGTAGGTTTCCCTAGGTGCCGGCTGAGCTAGAGGCCAAAATCTACAGGTAGGCACTTCGCAAAAAACACCTCTGTTTTCTTCCCAAAAATTTGGATGTGTCCACGTTGCGCTTTGGGGCGTTTCCTGTCGCGGGTGCTAGGCCTACCCACACAAGTGAGGTATCATTTTTATCGGGAGACTTGGGGGAACGCTGGGTAGAAGGAAATTTGTGGCTCCTCTCAGATTCCAGAACTTTCTGCCACAGAAATGTGAGCAACATGTGTTTTTTTAGCCAAATTGTGAGGTTTGCAAAGGATTCTGGGTAACAGAACCTGGTCCGAGCCCCGCAAGTCACCCCTCCTTGGATTCCCCTAGGTCTCTAGTTTTCAGAAATGCACAGGTTTGGTAGGTTTCCCTAGGTGCCGGCTGAGCTAGAGGCCAAAATCTACAGGTAGGCACTTCGCTAAAAACATCTCTGTTTTCTTCCAAAAATTTGGATGTGTCCACGTTGCGCTTTGGGGCGTTACCTGTCGCGGGCGCTAGGCCTACCCACACAAGTGAGGTATCATTTTCATCGGGAGATTTGGGGGAACGCTGGGTGGAAGGAAATTTGTGGCTCCTCTCAGATTCCCGAACTTTCTGCCACAGAAATGTGAGGAACATGTGTTTTTTTAGCCAAATTTTGAGGTTTGCAAAGGATTCTGGGTAACAGAACCTGGTCTGAGCCCCGCAAGTCACCCCTCCTTGGATTCCCCTAGGTCTCTAGTTTTCAGAAATGCACAGGTTTGGTAGGTTTCCCTAGGTGCCGGCTGAGCTAGAGGCCAAAATCTACAGGTAGGCACTTCGCAAAAAACACCTCTGTTTTCTTCCAAAAATGTGGATGTGTCCACGTTGCGCTTTGGGGCGTTTCCTGTCGCGGGCGCTAGGCCTACCCACACAAGTGAGGTATCATTTTTATCGGGAGACTTGGGGGAACGCTGGGTGGAAGGAAATTTGTGGCTCCTCTCAGATTCCCGAACTTTCTGCCACAGAAATATGAGGAACATGTGATTTTTAGCCAAATTTTGAGGTTTGCAAAGGATTCTGGGTAACAGAACCTGGTCCGAGCCCCGCAAGTCACCCCTCCTTGGATTCCCCTAGGTCTCTAGTTTTCAGAAATGCACAGGTTTGGTAGGTTTCCCTAGGTGCCGGCTGAGCTAGAGGCCAAAATCTACAGGTAGGTACTTCGCAAAAAACACCTCTGTTTTCTTCCAAAAATATGGATGTGTGCACGTTGCGCTTTGGGGCGTTTCCTGTCGCGGGCGCTAGGCCTACCCACACAAGTGAGGTATCATTTTTATCAGGAGACTTGGGGGAACGCTGGGTGGAAGGAAATTTGTGGCTCCTCTCAGATTCCAGAACTTTCTGCCACAGAAATGTGAGGAACATGTGTTTTTTTAGCCAAATTTTGAGGTTTGCAAAGGATT
This sequence comes from Pleurodeles waltl, assembly GCF_031143425.1. Lineage (NCBI taxonomy): Eukaryota > Metazoa > Chordata > Amphibia > Caudata > Salamandridae > Pleurodeles > Pleurodeles waltl. The sequence goes on along the minus strand of NC_090444.1, from coordinate 1,144,026,258 downwards.
CTGGGTAACAGAACCTGGTCCGAGCCCCGCAAGTCACCCCTCCTTGGATTCCCCTAGGTCTCTAGTTTTCAGAAATGCACAGGTTTGGTAGGTTTCCCTAGGTGCCGGCTGAGCTAGAGGGCAAAATCTACAGGTAGGCACTTCGCAAAAAACACCTCTGTTTTCTTCCCAAAAATTTGGATGTGTCCACGTTGCGCTTTGGGGCGTTTCCTGTCGCGGGTGCTAGGCCTACCCACACAAGTGAGGTATCATTTTTATCGGGAGACTTGGGGGAACGCTGGGTGGAAGGAAATTTGTGGCTCCTCTCAGATTCCCGAACTTTCTGCCACAGAAATGTGTGGAACATGTGTTTTTTTAGCCAAATTTTGAGGTTTGCAAAGGATTCTGGGTAACAGAACCTGGTCCAAACCCCGCAAGTCACCCCTCCTTGGATTCCCCTAGGTCTCTAGTTTTCAGAAATGCACAGGTTTGGTAGGTTTTTCTAGGTGCCGGCTGAGCTGGAAGCCAAAATCTACAGGTAGGCACTTCGCAAAAAACACCTCTGTTTTCTTCCAAAAATTTGGATGTGTCCACGTTGTGCTTTGGGGCGTTTCCTGTCGCGGGCGCTAGGCCTACCCACACAAGTGAGGTATCATTTTTATCGGGAGACTTGGGGGAACGCTGGGTGGAAGGAAATTTGTGGCTCCTCTCAGATTCCCGAACTTTCTGCCACAGAAATGTGAGGAACATGTGTTTTTTTAGCAAAATTTTGAGGTTTGCAAAGGATTCTGGGGTAACAGAACCTGGTCCGAGCCCCGCAAGTCACCCCTCCTTAGATTCCCCTAGGTCTCTAGTTTTCAGAAATGCACAGGTTTGGTAGGTTTCCCTAGCTGCCGGCTGAGCTAGAGGCCAAAATCTACAGGTAGGCACTTCGCAAAAAACACCTCTGTTTTCTTCCAAAAATTTGGATGTGTCCATGTTGCGCTTTGGGGCGTTTCCTGTCGCGGGCGCTAGGCCTACCCACACAAATGAGGTATCATTTTTATCGGGAGACTTGGGGGAACGCTGGGTGGAAGGAAATTTGTGGCTGCTCTCAGATTCCCGAACTTTCTGCCACAGAAATGTGAGGAACATGTGTTTTTTTAGCCAAATTTTGAGGTTTGCAAAGGATTCTGGGTAACAGAACCTGGTCCAAACGCCGCAAGTCACCCCTCCTTGGATTCCCCTAGGTCTCTAGTTTTCAGAAATGCACAGGTTTGGTAGGTTTTCCTAGGTGCCCGGCTGAGCTGGAGGCCAAAATCTACAGGTAGGCACTTCGCAAAAAACACCTCTGTTTTCTTCCCAAAATTTGGATGTGTCCACGTTGTGCTTTGGGGCGTTTACTGTCGCGGGCGCTAGGCCTACCCACACAAGTGAGGTATCATTTTTATCGGGAGACTTGGGGGAACGCTGGGTGGAAGGAAATTTGTGGCTCCTCTCAGATTCCCGAACTTTCTGCCACAGAAATGTGAGGAACATGTGTTTTTTAGCCAAATTTTGAGGTTTGCAAAGGATTCTGGGTAACAGAACCTGGTCCGAGCCCAGCAAGTCACCCCTCCTTGGATTCCCCTAGGTCTCTAGTTTTCAGAAATGCACAGGTTTGGTAGGTTTACCTAGGTGCCGGCTGAGCTAGAGGCCAAAATCTACAGGTAGGCACTTCGCAAAAAACACCTCTGTTTTCTTCCCAAAAATTTGGATGTGTCCACGTTGCGCTTTGGGGCGTTTCCTGTCGCGGGCGCTAGGCCTACCCACACAAGTGAGGTATCATTTTTATCGGGAGACTTGGGGGAACGCTGGGTGGAAGGAAATTTGTGGCTCCTCTCAGATTCCCGAACTTTTTGCCACAGAAATGTGAGGAACATGTGTTTTTTTAGCCAAATTTTGAGGTTTGCAAAGGATTCTGGGTGACAGAACCTGGTCCAAACCCCGCAAGTCACCCCTCCTTGGATTCACCTCGGTCTCTAGTTTTCAGAAATGCACAGGTTTGGTAGGTTTTCCTAGGTGCCGGCTGAGCTGGAGGCCAAAATCTACAGGTAGGCACTTCGCAAAAAACACCTCTGTTTTCTTCCAAAAATTTGGATGTGTCCACGTTGTGCTTTGGGGCGTTTCCTGTCGCGGGCGCTAGGCCTACCCACACAAGTGAGGTATCATTTTTATCGGGAGACTTGGGGGAACGCTGGGTGGAAGGAAATTTGTGGCTCCTCTCAGATTCCCGAACTTTCTGCCACAGAAATGTGAGGAACATGTGTTTTTTTAGCCAAATTTTGAGGTTTGCAAAGGATTCTGGGTAACAGAACCTGGTCCGAGCCCAGCAAGTCATCCCTCCTTGGATTCCCCTAGGTCTCTAGTTTTCAGAAATGCACAGGTTTGGTAGGTTTCCCTAGGTGCCGGCTGAGCTAGAGGCCAAAATCTACAGGTAGGCACTTCGCAAAAAACACCTCTGTTTTCTTCCCAAAAATTTGGATGTGTCCACGTTGCGCTTTGGGGCGTTTCCTGTCGCGGGTGCTAGGCCTACCCACACAAGTGAGGTATCATTTTTATCGGGAGACTTGGGGGAACGCTGGGTAGAAGGAAATTTGTGGCTCCTCTCAGATTCCAGAACTTTCTGCCACAGAAATGTGAGCAACATGTGTTTTTTTAGCCAAATTGTGAGGTTTGCAAAGGATTCTGGGTAACAGAACCTGGTCCGAGCCCCGCAAGTCACCCCTCCTTGGATTCCCCTATGTCTCTAGTTTTCAGAAATGCACAGGTTTGGTAGGTTTCCCTAGGTGCCGGCTGAGCTAGAGGCCAAAATCTACAGGTAGGCACTTCGCAAAAAACACCTCTGTTTTCTTCCAAAAATTTGGATGTGTCCACGTTGCGCTTTGGGGCGTTTCCTGTCACGGGTGCTAGGCCTACCCACACAAGTGAGGTATCATTTTTATCGGGAGACTTGGGGGAACGCTGGGTAGAAGGAAATTTGTGGCTCCTCTCAGATTCCCGAACTTTCTGCCACAGAAATGTGTGGAACATGTGTTTTTTTAGCCAAATTTTGAGGTTTGCAAAGGATTCTGGGTAACAGAACCTGGTCCAAACCCCGCAAGTCACCCCTCCTTGGATTCCCCTAGGTCTCTAGTTTTCAGAAATGCACAGGTTTGGTAGGTTTTTCTAGGTGCCGGCTGAGCTGGAAGCCAAAATCTACAGGTAGGCACTTCGCAAAAAACACCTCTGTTTTCTTCCAAAAATTTGGATGTGTCCACGTTGTGCTTTGGGGCGTTTCCTGTCGCGGGCGCTAGGCCTACCCACACAAGTGAGGTATCATTTTTATCGGGAGACTTGGGGGAACGCTGGGTGGAAGGAAATTTGTGGCTCCTCTCAGATTCCCGAACTTTCTGCCACAGAAATGTGAGGAACATGTGTTTTTTTAGCAAAATTTTGAGGTTTGCAAAGGATTCTGGGGTAACAGAACCTGGTCCGAGCCCCGCAAGTCACCCCTCCTTAGATTCCCCTAGGTCTCTAGTTTTCAGAAATGCACAGGTTTGGTAGGTTTCCCTAGCTGCCGGCTGAGCTAGAGGCCAAAATCTACAGGTAGGCACTTCGCAAAAAACACCTCTGTTTTCTTCCAAAAATTTGGATGTGTCCATGTTGCGCTTTGGGGCGTTTCCTGTCGCGGGCGCTAGGCCTACCCACACAAATGAGGTATCATTTTTATCGGGAGACTTGGGGGAACGCTGGGTGGAAGGAAATTTGTGGCTGCTCTCAGATTCCCGAACTTTCTGCCACAGAAATGTGAGGAACATGTGTTTTTTTAGCCAAATTTTGAGGTTTGCAAAGGATTCTGGGTAACAGAACCTGGTCCAAACGCCGCAAGTCACCCCTCCTTGGATTCCCCTAGGTCTCTAGTTTTCAGAAATGCACAGGTTTGGTAGGTTTTCCTAGGTGCCGGCTGAGCTGGAGGCCAAAATCTACAGGTAGGCACTTCGCAAAAAACACCTCTGTTTTCTTCCCAAAATTTGGATGTGTCCACGTTGTGCTTTGGGGCGTTTACTGTCGCGGGCGCTAGGCCTACCCACACAAGTGAGGTATCATTTTTATCGGGAGACTTGGGGGAACGCTGGGTGGAAGGAAATTTGTGGCTCCTCTCAGATTCCCGAACTTTCTGCCACAGAAATGTGAGGAACATGTGTTTTTTAGCCAAATTTTGAGGTTTGCAAAGGATTCTGGGTAACAGAACCTGGTCCGAGCCCAGCAAGTCACCCCTCCTTGGATTCCCCTAGGTCTCTAGTTTTCAGAAATGCACAGGTTTGGTAGGTTTACCTAGGTGCCGGCTGAGCTAGAGGCCAAAATCTACAGGTAGGCACTTCGCAAAAAACACCTCTGTTTTCTTCCCAAAAATTTGGATGTGTCCACGTTGCGCTTTGGGGCGTTTCCTGTCGCGGGCGCTAGGCCTACCCACACAAGTGAGGTATCATTTTTATCGGGAGACTTGGGGGAACGCTGGGTGGAAGGAAATTTGTGGCTCCTCTCAGATTCCCGAACTTTTTGCCACAGAAATGTGAGGAACATGTGTTTTTTTAGCCAAATTTTGAGGTTTGCAAAGGATTCTGGGTGACAGAACCTGGTCCAAACCCCGCAAGTCACCCCTCCTTGGATTCACCTCGGTCTCTAGTTTTCAGAAATGCACAGGTTTGGTAGGTTTTCCTAGGTGCCGGCTGAGCTGGAGGCCAAAATCTACAGGTAGGCACTTCGCAAAAAACACCTCTGTTTTCTTCCAAAAATTTGGATGTGTCCACGTTGTGCTTTGGGGCGTTTCCTGTCGCGGGCGCTAGGCCTACCCACACAAGTGAGGTATCATTTTTATCGGGAGACTTGGGGGAACGCTGGGTGGAAGGAAATTTGTGGCTCCTCTCAGATTCCCGAACTTTCTGCCACAGAAATGTGAGGAACATGTGTTTTTTTAGCCAAATTTTGAGGTTTGCAAAGGATTCTGGGTAACAGAACCTGGTCCGAGCCCAGCAAGTCATCCCTCCTTGGATTCCCCTAGGTCTCTAGTTTTCAGAAATGCACAGGTTTGGTAGGTTTCCCTAGGTGCCGGCTGAGCTAGAGGCCAAAATCTACAGGTAGGCACTTCGCAAAAAACACCTCTGTTTTCTTCCCAAAAATTTGGATGTGTCCACGTTGCGCTTTGGGGCGTTTCCTGTCGCGGGTGCTAGGCCTACCCACACAAGTGAGGTATCATTTTTATCGGGAGACTTGGGGGAACGCTGGGTAGAAGGAAATTTGTGGCTCCTCTCAGATTCCAGAACTTTCTGCCACAGAAATGTGAGCAACATGTGTTTTTTTAGCCAAATTGTGAGGTTTGCAAAGGATTCTGGGTAACAGAACCTGGTCCGAGCCCCGCAAGTCACCCCTCCTTGGATTCCCCTATGTCTCTAGTTTTCAGAAATGCACAGGTTTGGTAGGTTTCCCTAGGTGCCGGCTGAGCTAGAGGCCAAAATCTACAGGTAGGCACTTCGCAAAAAACACCTCTGTTTTCTTCCCAAAAATTTGGATGTGTCCACGTTGCGCTTTGGGGCGTTTCCTGTCACGGGTGCTAGGCCTACCCACACAAGTGAGGTATCATTTTTATCGGGAGACTTGGGGGAACGCTGGGTAGAAGGAAATTTGTGGCTCCTCTCAGATTCCAGAACTTTCTGCCACAGAAATTTGAGCAACATGTGTTTTTTTAGCCAAATTGTGATGTTTGCAAAGGATTCTGGGTAACAGAACCTGGTCCGAGCCCCGCAAGTCACCCCTCCTTGGATTCCCCTAGGTCTCTAGTTTTCAGAAATGCACAGGTTTGGTAGGTTTCCCTAGGTGCCGGCTGAGCTAGAGGCCAAAATCTACAGGTAGGCACTTCGCTAAAAACATCTCTGTTTTCTTCCAAAAATTTGGATGTGTCCACGTTGCGCTTTGGGGCGTTACCTGTCGCGGGCGCTAGGCCTACCCACACAAGTGAGGTATCATTTTCATCGGGAGATTTGGGGGAACGCTGGGTGGAAGGAAATTTGTGGCTCCTCTCAGATTCCCGAACTTTCTGCCACAGAAATGTGAGGAACATGTGTTTTTTTAGCCAAATTTTGAGGTTTGCAAAGGATTCTGGGTAACAGAACCTGGTCTGAGCCCCGCAAGTCACCCCTCCTTGGATTCCCCTAGGTCTCTAGTTTTCAGAAATGCACAGGTTTGGTAGGTTTCCCTAGGTGCCGGCTGAGCTAGAGGCCAAAATCTACAGGTAGGCACTTCGCAAAAAACACCTCTGTTTTCTTCCAAAAATGTGGATGTGTGCACGTTGCGCTTTGGGGCGTTTCCTGTCGCGGGCGCTAGGCCTACCCACACAAGTGAGGTATCATTTTTATCGGGAGACTTGGGGGAACGCTGGGTGGAAGGAAATTTGTGGCTCCTCTCAGATTCCCAAACTTTCTGCCACAGAAATATGAGGAACATGTGTTTTTTTAGCCAAATTTTGAGGTTTGCAAAGGATTCTGGGTAACAGAACCTGGTCCGAGCCCCGCAAGTCACCCCTCCTTGGATTCCCCTAGGTCTCTAGTTTTCAGAAATGCACAGGTTTGGTAGGTTTCCCTAGGTGCCGGCTGAGCTAGAGGCCAAAATCTACAGGTAGGTACTTCGCAAAAAACACCTCTGTTTTCTTCCAAAAATTTGGATGTGTGCACGTTGCGCTTTGGGGCGTTTCCTGTCGCGGGCGCTAGGCCTACCCACACAAGTGAGGCATCATTTTTATCAGGAGACTTGGGGGAACGCTGGGTGGAAGGAAATTTGTGGCTCCTCTCAGATTCCCGAACTTTCTGTCACAGAAATGTGAGGAACATGTGTTTTTTTAGCCAAATTTTGAGGTTTGCAAAGGATTCTGGGTAACAGAACCTGGTCCGAGCCCCGCAAGTCACCCCTCCTTGGATTCCCCTAGGTCTCTAGTTTTCAGAAATGCACAGGTTTGGTAGGTTTCCCTAGGTGCCGGCTGAGCTAGAGGCCAAAATCTACAGGTAGGCACTTCGCAAAAAACACCTCTGTTTTCTTCCCAAAAATTTGGATGTGTCCACGTTGCGCTTTGGGGCGTTTCCTGTCGCGGGTGCTAGGCCTACCCACACAAGTGAGGTATCATTTTTATCGGGAGACTTGGGGGAACGCTGGGTAGAAGGAAATTTGTGGCTCCTCTCAGATTCCAGAACTTTCTGCCACAGAAATGTGAGCAACATGTGTTTTTTTAGCCAAATTGTGAGGTTTGCAAAGGATTCTGGGTAACAGAACCTGGTCCGAGCACCGCAAGTCACCCCTCCTTGGATTCCCCTAGGTCTCTAGTTTTCAGAAATGCACAGGTGTGGTAGGTTTCCCTTGCTGCTGGCTGAGCTAGAGGCCAAAATCTACAGGTAGGCACTTCGCAAAAAACACCTCTGTTTTCTTCCAAAAATTTGGATGTGTCCACGTTGCGCTTTGGGGCGTTTCCTGTCGCGGGCGCTAGGCCTACCCACACAAGTGAGGTATCATTTTTATCGGGAGACTTGGGGGAACGCTGGGTGGAAGGAAATTTGTGGCTCCTCTCAGATTCCCGAACTTTCTGCCACAGAAATGTGAGGAACATGTGTTTTTTTAGCCAAATTTTGAGGTTTGCAAAGGATTCTGGGTAACAGAACCTGGTCCGAGCCCAGCAAGTCACCCCTCCTTGGATTCCCCTATGTCTCTAGTTTTCAGAAATGCACAGGTTTGGTAGGTTTCCCTAGGTGCCGGCTGAGCTAGAGGCCAAAATCTACAGGTAGGCACTTCGCAAAAAACACCTCTGTTTTCTTCCCAAAAATTTGGATGTGTCCACGTTGCGCTTTGGGGCGTTTCCTGTCACGGGTGCTAGGCCTACCCACACAAGTGAGGTATCATTTTTATCGGGAGACTTGGGGGAACGCTGGGTAGAAGGAAATTTGTGGCTCCTCTCAGATTCCAGAACTTTCTGCCACAGAAATGTGAGCAACATGTGTTTTTTTAGCCAAATTGTGAGGTTTGCAAAGGATTCTGGGTAACAGAACCTGGTCCGAGCCCCGCAAGTCACCCCTCCTTGGATTCCCCTAGGTCTCTAGTTTTCAGAAATGCACAGGTTTGGTAGGTTTCCCTAGGTGCCGGCTGAGCTAGAGGCCAAAATCTACAGGTAGGCACTTCGCTAAAAACATCTCTGTTTTCTTCCAAAAATTTGGATGTGTCCACGTTGCGCTTTGGGGCGTTACCTGTCGCGGGCGCTAGGCCTACCCACACAAGTGAGGTATCATTTTCATCGGGAGATTTGGGGGAACGCTGGGTGGAAGGAAATTTGTGGCTCCTCTCAGATTCCCGAACTTTCTGCCACAGAAATGTGAGGAACATGTGTTTTTTTAGCCAAATTTTGAGGTTTGCAAAGGATTCTGGGTAACAGAACCTGGTCTGAGCCCCGCAAGTCACCCCTCCTTGGATTCCCCTAGGTCTCTAGTTTTCAGAAATGCACAGGTTTGGTAGGTTTCCCTAGGTGCCGGCTGAGCTAGAGGCCAAAATCTACAGGTAGGCACTTCGCAAAAAACACCTCTGTTTTCTTCCAAAAATGTGGATGTGTCCACGTTGCGCTTTGGGGCGTTCCCTGTCGCGGGCGCTAGGCCTACCCACACAAGTGAGGTATCATTTTTATCGGGAGACTTGGGGGAACGCTGGGTGGAAGGAAATTTGTGGCTCCTCTCAGATTCCCGAACTTTCTGCCACAGAAATATGAGGAACATGTGATTTTTAGCCAAATTTTGAGGTTTGCAAAGGATTCTGGGTAACAGAACCTGGTCCGAGCCCCGCAAGTCACCACTCCTTGGATTCCCCTAGGTCTCTAGTTTTCAGAAATGCACAGGTTTGGTAGGTTTCCCTAGGTGCCGGCTGAGCTAGAGGCCAAAATCTACAGGTAGGTACTTCGCAAAAAACACCTCTGTTTTCTTCCAAAAATTTGGATGTGTGCACGTTGCGCTTTGGGGCGTTTCCTGTCGCGGGCGCTAGGCCTACCCACACAAGTGAGGTATCATTTTTATCAGGAGACTTGGGGGAACGCTGGGTGGAAGGAAATTTGTGGCTCCTCTCAGATTCCAGAACTTTCTGCCACAGAAATGTGAGGAACATGTGTTTTTTTAGCCAAATTTTGAGGTTTGCAAAGGATTCTGGGTAACAGAACCTGGTCTGAGCCCCGCAAGTCACCCCTCCTTGGATTCCCCTTGGTCTCTAGTTTTCAGAAATGCACAGGTTTGGTAGGTTTCCCTAGGTGCCGGCTGAGCTAGAGGGCAAAATCTACAGGTAGGCACTTCGCAAAAAACACCTCTGTTTTCTTCCCAAAAATTTGGATGTGTCCACGTTGCGCTTTGGGGCGTTTCCTGTCGCGGGTGCTAGGCCTACCCACACAAGTGAGGTATCATTTTTATCGGGAGACTTGGGGGAACGCTGGGTAGAAGGAAATTTGTGGCTCCTCTCAGATTCCAGAACTTTCTGCCACAGAAATGTGAGCAACATGTGTTTTTTTAGCCAAATTGTGAGGTTTGCAAAGGATTCTGGGTAACAGAACCTGGTCCGAGCCCCGCAAGTCACCCCTCCTTGGATTCCCCTAAGTCTCTAGTTTTCAGAAATGCACAGGTTTGGTAGGTTTCCCTTGCTGCTGGCTGAGCTAGAGGCCAAAATCTACAGGTAGGCACTTCGCAAAAAACACCTCTGTTTTCTTCCAAAAATTTGGATGTGTCCACGTTGCGCTTTGGGGCGTTTCCTGTCGCGGGCGCTAGGCCTACCCACACAAGTGAGGTATCATTTTTATCGGGAGACTTGGGGGAACGCTGGGTGGAAGGAAATTTGTGGCTCCTCTCAGATTCCCGAACTTTCTGCCACAGAAATGTGAGGAACATGTGTTTTTTTAGCCAAATTTTGAGGTTTGCAAAGGATTCTGGGTAACAGAACCTGGTCCGAGCCCAGCAAGTCACCCCTCCTTGGATTCCCCTATGTCTCTAGTTTTCAGAAATGCACAGGTTTGGTAGGTTTCCCTAGGTGCCGGCTGAGCTAGAGGCCAAAATCTACAGGTAGGCACTTCGCAAAAAACACCTCTGTTTTCTTCCCAAAAATTTGGATGTGTCCACGTTGCGCTTTGGGGCGTTTCCTGTCACGGGTGCTAGGCCTACCCACACAAGTGAGGTATCATTTTTATCGGGAGACTTGGGGGAACGCTGGGTAGAAGGAAATTTGTGGCTCCTCTCAGATTCCAGAACTTTCTGCCACAGAAATGTGAGCAAAATGTGTTTTTTTAGCCAAATTGTGAGGTTTGCAAAGGATTCTGGGTAACAGAACCTGGTCCGAGCCCCGCAAGTCACCCCTCCTTGGATTCCCCTAGGTCTCTAGTTTTCAGAAATGCACAGGTTTGGTAGGTTTCCCTTGCTGCTGGCTGAGCTAGAGGCCAAAATCTACAGGTAGGCACTTCGCAAAAAACACCTCTGTTTTCTTCCAAAAATTTGGATGTGTCCACGTTGCGCTTTGGGGCGTTTCCTGTCGCGGGCGCTAGGCCTACCCACACAAGTGAGGTATCATTTTTATCGGGAGACTTGGGGGAACGCTGGGTGGAAGGAAATTTGTGGCTCCTCTCAGATTCCCGAACTTTCTGCCACAGAAATGTGAGGAACATGTGTTTTTTTAGCCAAATTTTGAGGTTTGCAAAGGATTCTGGGTAACAGAACCTGGTCCGAGCCCAGCAAGTCACCCCTCCTTGGATTCCCCTATGTCTCTAGTTTTCAGAAATGCACAGGTTTGGTAGGTTTCCCTAGGTGCCGGCTGAGCTAGAGGCCAAAATCTACAGGTAGGCACTTCGCAAAAAACACCTCTGTTTTCTTCCCAAAAATTTGGATGTGTCCACGTTGCGCTTTGGGGCGTTTCCTGTCACGGGTGCTAGGCCTACCCACACAAGTGAGGTATCATTTTTATCGGGAGACTTGGGGGAACGCTGGGTAGAAGGAAATTTGTGGCTCCTCTCAGATTCCAGAACTTTCTGCCACAGAAATGTGAGCAACATGTGTTTTTTTAGCCAAATTGTGAGGTTTGCAAAGGATTCTGGGTAACAGAACCTGGTCCGAGCCCCGCAAGTCACCCCTCCTTGGATTCCCCTAGGTCTCTAGTTTTCAGAAATGCACAGGTTTGGTAGGTTTCCCTAGGTGCCGGCTGAGCTAGAGGCCAAAATCTACAGGTAGGCACTTCGCTAAAAACATCTCTGTTTTCTTCCAAAAATTTGGATGTGTCCACGTTGCGCTTTGGGGCGTTACCTGTCGCGGGCGCTAGGCCTACCCACACAAGTGAGGTATCATTTTCATCGGGAGATTTGGGGGAACGCTGGGTGGAAGGAAATTTGTGGCTCCTCTCAGATTCCCGAACTTTCTGCCACAGAAATGTGAGGAACATGTGTTTTTTTAGCCAAATTTTGAGGTTTGCAAAGGATTCTGGGTAACAGAACCTGGTCTGAGCCCCGCAAGTCACCCCTCCTTGGATTCCCCTAGGTCTCTAGTTTTCAGAAATGCACAGGTGTGGTAGGTTTCCCTAGGTGCCGGCTGAGCTAGAGGCCAAAATCTACAGGTAGGCACTTCGCAAAAAACACCTCTGTTTTCATCCAAAAATGTGGATGTGTCCACGTTGCGCTTTGGGGCGTTTCCTGTCGCGGGAGCTAGGCCTACCCACACAAGTGAGGTATCATTTTTATCGGGAGACTTGGGGGAACGCTGGGTGGAAGGAAATTTGTGGCTCCTCTCAGATTCCCGAACTTTCTGCCACAGAAATATGAGGAACATGTGTTTTTGTAGCCAAATTTTGAGGTTTGCAAAGGATTCTGGGTAACAGAACCTGGTCCGAGCCCCGCAAGTCACCCCTCCTTGGATTCCCCTAGGTCTCTAGTTTTCAGAAATGCACAGGTTTGGTAGGTTTCCCTAGGTGCCGGCTGAGCTAGAGGCCAAAATCTACAGGTAGGTACTTCGCAAAAAACACCTCTGTTTTCTTCCAAAAATTTGGATGTGTGCACGTTGCGCTTTGGGGCGTTTCCTGTCGCGGGCGCTAGGCCTACCCACACAAGTGAGGTATCATTTTTATCAGGAGACTTGGGGGAACGCTGGGTGGAAGGAAATTTGTGGCTCCTCTCAGATTCCCGAACTTTCTGCCACAGAAATGTGAGGAACATGTGTTTTTTTAGCCAAATTTTGAGGTTTGCAAAGGATTCTGGGTAACAGAACCTGGTCCGAGCCCCGCAAGTCACCCCTCCTTGGATTCCCCTAGGTCTCTAGTTTTCAGAAATGCACAGGTTTGGTAGGTTTCCCTAGGTGCCGGCTGAGCTAGAGGGCAAAATCTACAGGTAGGCACTTCGCAAAAAACACCTCTGTTTTCTTCCCAAAAATTTGGATGTGTCCACGTTGCGCTTTGGGGCGTTTCCTGTCACGGGTGCTAGGCCTACCCACACAAGTGAGGTATCATTTTTATCGGGAGACTTGGGGGAACGCTGGGTAGAAGGAAATTTGTGGCTCCTCTCAGATTCCAGAACTTTCTGCCACAGAAATGTGAGCAACATGTGTTTTTTTAGCCAAATTGTGAGGTTTGCAAAGGATTCTGGGTAACAGAACCTGGTCCGAGCCCCGCAAGTCACCCCTCCTTGGATTCCCCTAGGTCTCTAGTTTTCAGAAATGCACAGGTTTGGTAGGTTTCCCTAGGTGCCGGCTGAGCTAGAGGCCAAAATCTACAGGTAGGCACTTCGCTAAAAACATCTCTGTTTTCTTCCAAAAATTTGGATGTGTCCACGTTGTGCTTTGGGGCGTTACCTGTCGCGGGCGCTAGGCCTACCCACACAAGTGAGGTATCATTTTCATCGGGAGATTTGGGGGAAAGCTGGGTGGAAGGAAATTTGTGGCTCCTCTCAGATTCCCGAACTTTCTGCCACAGAAATGTGAGGAACATGTGTTTTTTTAGCCAAATTTTGAGGTTTGCAAAGGATTCTGGGTAACAGAACCTGGTCTGAGCCCCGCAAGTCACCCCTCCTTGGATTCCCCTACGTCTCTAGTTTTCAGAAATGCACAGGTGTGGTAGGTTTCCCTAGGTGCCGGCTGAGCTAGAGGCCAAAATCTACAGGTAGGCACCTCGCAAAAAACACCTCTGTTTTCATCCAAAAATGTGGATGTGTCCACGTTGCGCTTTGGGGCGTTTCCTGTCGCGGGCGCTAGGCCTACCCACACAAGTGAGGTATCATTTTTATCGGGAGACTTGGGGGAACGCTGGGTGGAAGGAAATTTGTGGCTCCTCTCAGATTCCCGAACTTTCTGCCACAGAAATATGAGGAACATGTGTTTTTGTAGCCAAATTTTGAGGTTTGCAAAGGATTCTGGGTAACAGAACCTAGTCCGAGCCCCGCAAGTCACCCCTCCTTGGATTCCCCTAGGTCTCTAGTTTTCAGAAATGCACAGGTTTGGTAGGTTTCCCTAGGTGCCGGCTGAGCTAGAGGCCAAAATCTACAGGTAGGTACTTCGCAAAAAACACCTCTGTTTTCTTCAAAAAATTTGGATGTGTGCACGTTGCGCTTTGGGGCGTTTCCTGTCGCGGGCGCTAGGCCTACCCACACAAGTGAGGTATCATTTTTATCGGGAGACTTGGGGGAACGCTGGGTGGAAGGAAATTTGTGGCTCCTCTCAGATTCCCGAACTTTCTGCCACAGAAATATGAGGAACATGTGTTTTTTTAGCCAAATTTTGAGGTTTGCAAAGGATTCTGGGTAACAGAACCTGGTCCGAGCCCCGCAAGTCACCCCTCCTTGGATTCTCCTAGGTCTCTAGTTTTCAGAAATGCACAGGTTTGGTAGGTTTCCCTAGGTGCCGGCTGAGCTAGAGGCCAAAATCTACAGGTAGGCACTTCGCTAAAAACATCTCTGTTTTCTTCCAAAAATGTGGATGTGTCCACGTTGCGCTTTGGTGCGTTACCTGTCGCGGGCGCTAGGCCTACCCACACAAGTGAGGTATCATTTTTATCGGGAGATTTGGGGGAACGCTGGGTGGAAAGAAATTTGTGGCTCCTCTCAGATTCCCGAACTTTCTGCCACAGAAATGTGAGGAACATGTGTTTTTTTAGCCAAATTTTGAGGTTTGCAAAGGATTCTGGGTAACAGAACCTGGTCTGAGCCCCGCAAGTCACCCCTCCTTGGATTCCCCTAGGTCTCTAGTTTTCAGAAATGCACAGGTTTGGTAGGTTTCCCTAGGTGCCGGCTGAGCTAGAGGCCAAAATCTACAGGTAGGCACTTCGCAAAAAACACCTCTGTTTTCTTCCAAAAATGTGGATGTGTCCACGTTGCGCTTTGGGGCGTTTCCTGTCGCGGGCGCTAGGCCTACCCACACAAGTGAGGTATCATTTTTATCGGGAGACTTGGGGGAACGCTGGGTGGAAGGAAATTTGTGGCTCCTCTCAGATTCCCGAACTTTCTGCCACAGAAATATGAGGAACATGTGTTTTTTAGCCAAATTTTGAGGTTTGCAAAGGATTCTGGGTAACAGAACCTGGTCCGAGCCCCGCAAGTCACCCCTCCTTGGATTCCCCTAGGTCTCTAGTTTTCAGAAATGCACAGGTTTGGTAGGTTTCCCTAGGTGCCGGCTGAGCTAGAGGCCAAAATCTACAGGTAGGTACTTCGCAGAAAACACCTCTGTTTTCTTCCAAAAATTTGGATGTGTGCACGTTGCGCTTTGGGGCGTTTCCTGTCGTGGGCGCTAGGCCTACCCACACAAGTGAGGTATCATTTTTATCAGGAGACTTGGGGGAACGCTGGGTGGAAGGAAATTTGTGGCTCCTCTCAGATTCCCGAACTTTCTGCCACAGAAATGTAAGGAACATGTGTTTTTTTAGCCAAATTTTGAGGTTTGCAAAGGATTCTGGGTAACAGAACCTTGTCCGAACCCCGCAAGTCACCCCTACTTGGATTCCCCTAGGTCTCTAGTTTTCAGAAATGCACAGGTTTGGTAGGTTTCCCTAGGTGCCGGCTGAGCTAGAGGCCAAAATCTACAGGTAGGCACTTCGCAAAAAACACCTCTGTTTTCTTCCAAAAATGTGGATGTGTCCACGTTGCGCTTTGGGGCGTTTCCTGTCGCGGGCGCTAGGCCTACCCACACAAGTGAGGTATCATTTTTATCGGGAGACTTGGGGGAACGCTGGGTGGAAGGAAATTTGTGGCTCCTCTCAGATTCCCGAACTTTCTGCCACAGACATATGAGGAACATGTGTTTTTTTAGCCAAATTTTGAGGTTTGCAAAGGATTCTGGGTAACAGAACCTGGTCCGAGCCCCGCAAGTCACCCCTCCTTGGATTCCCCTAGGTCTCTAGTTTTCAGAAATGCACAGGTTTGGTAGGTTTCCCTAGGTGCCGGCTGAGCTAGAGGCCAAAATCTACAGGTAGGTACTTCGCAAAAAACACCTCTGTTTTCTTCCAAAAATTTGGATGTGTGCACGTTGCGCTTTGGGGCGTTTCCTGTCGCGGGCGCTAGGCCTACCCACACAAGTGAGGTATCATTTTTATCAGGAGACTTGGGAGAACGCTGGGTGGAAGGAAATTTGTGGCTCCTCTCAGATTCCCGAACTTTCTGCCACAGAACTGTGAGGAACATGTGTTTTTTTAGCCAAATTTTGAGGTTTGCAAAGGATTCTGGGTAACAGAACCTGGTCCGAGCCCCGCAAGTCACCCCTCCTTGGATTCCCCTAGGTCTCTAGTTTTCAGAAATGCACAGGTTTGGTAGGTTTTCCTAGGTGCCGGCTGAGCTAGAGGCCAGAATCTACAGGTAGGCACTTCGCAAAAAACACCTCTGTTTTCTTCCAATAATTTGGATGTGTCCACGTTGCGCTTTGGGGCGTTTCCTGTCGCGGGCGCTAGGCCTACCCACACAAGTGAGGTATCATTTTTATCGGGAGACTTGGGGGAACGCTGGGTGGAAGGAAATTTGTGTCTCCTCTCAGATTCCAGAACTTTCTGCCACAGAAATGTGAGGAACATGTGTTTTTTTAGCCAAATTTTGAGGTTTGCAAAGGATTCTGGGTAACAGAACCTGGTCCGAGCCCCGCAAGTCACCCCTCCTTGGATTCCCCTAGGTCTCTAGTTTTCAGAAATGCACAGGTTTGGTAGGTTTCCCTAGGTGACGGCTGAGCTAGAGGCCAAAATCTACAGGTAGGCACTTCGCAAAAAACACCTCTGTTTTCTTCCAAAAATGTGGATGTGTCCACGTTGCGCTTTGGGGCGTTTCCTGTCGCGGGCGCTAGGCCTACCCACACAAGTGAGGTATCATTTTTATCGGGAGACTTGGGGGAACGCTGGGTGGAAGGAAATTTGTGGCTCCTCTCAGATTCCCGAACTTTCTGCCACAGAAATATGAGGAACATGTGTTTTTTAGCCAAATTTTGAGGTTTGCAAAGGATTCTGGGTAACAGAACCTGGTCCGAGCCCCGCAAGTCACCCCTCCTTGGATTCCCCTAGGTCTCTAGTTTTCAGAAATGCACCGGTTTGGTAGGTTTCCCTAGGTGCCGGCTGAGCTAGAGGCCAAAATCTACAGGTAGGTACTTCGCCAAAAACACCTCTGTTTTCTTCCAAAAATTTGGATGTGTGCACGTTGCGCTTTGGGGCGTTTCCTGTCGCGGGCGCTAGGCCTACCCACACAAGTGAGGTATCATTTTTATCGGGAGACTTGGGGGAACGCTGGGTGGAAGGAAATTTGTGGCTCCTCTCAGATTCCAGAACTTTCTGCCACAGAAATGTGAGGAACATGTGTTTTTTTAGCCAAATTTTGAGGTTTGCAAAGGATTCTGGGTAACAGAACCTGGTCCGAGCCCCGCAAGTCACCCCTCCTTGGATTCCCCTAGGTCTCTAGTTTTCAGAAATGCACAGGTTTGGTAGGTTTCCCTAGGTGCCGGCTGAGCTAGAGGCCAAAATCTACAGGTAGGCACTTCGCAAAAAACACCTCTGTTTTCTTCCAAAAATGTGGATGTGTCCACGTTGCGCTTTGGGGCGTTTCCTGTCGCGGGCGCTAGGCCTACCCACACAAGTGAGGTATAATTTTTATCAGGAGACTTGGGGGAACGCTGGGTGGAAGGAAATTTGTGGCTCCTCTCAGATTCCCGAACTTTCTGCCACAGAACTGTGAGGAACATGTGTTTTTTTAGCCAAATTTTGAGGTTTGCAAAGGATTCTGGGTAACAGAACCTGGTCCGAGCCCCGCAAGTCACCCCTCCTTGGATTCCCCTAGGTCTCTAGTTTTCAGAAATGCACAGGTTTGGTAGGTTTTCCTAGGTGCCGGCTGAGCTAGAGGCCAGAATCTACAGGTAGGCACTTCGCAAAAAACACCTCTGTTTTCTTCCAATAATTTGGATGTGTCCACGTTGCGCTTTGGGGCGTTTCCTGTCGCGGGCGCTAGGCCTACCCACACAAGTGAGGTATCATTTTTATCGGGAGACTTGGGGGAACGCTGGGTGGAAGGAAATTTGTGTCTCCTCTCAGATTCCAGAACTTTCTGCCACAGAAATGTGAGGAACATGTGTTTTTTTAGCCAAATTTTGAGGTTTGCAAAGGATTCTGGGTAACAGAACCTGGTCCGAGCCCCGCAAGTCACCCCTCCTTGGATTCCCCTAGGTCTCTAGTTTTCAGAAATGCACAGGTTTGGTAGGTTTCCCTAGGTGCCGGCTGAGCTAGAGGCCAAAATCTACAGGTAGGCACTTCGCAAAAAACACCTCTGTTTTCTTCCAAAAATGTGGATGTGTCCACGTTGTGCTTTGGGGCGTTTCCTGTCGCGGGCGCTAGGCCTACCCACACAAGTGAGGTATCATTTTTATCGGGAGACTTGGGGGAACGCTGGGTGGAAGGAAATTTGTGGCTCCTCTCAGATTCCCGAACTTTCTGCCACAGAAATATGAGGAACATGTGTTTTTTAGCCAAATTTTGAGGTTTGCAAAGGATTCTGGGTAACAGAACCTGGTCCGAGCCCCGCAAGTCACCCCTCCTTGGATTCCCCTAGGTCTCTAGTTTTCAGAAATGCACAGGTTTGGTAGGTTTTCCTAGGTGCCGGCTGAGCTAGAGGCCAGAATCTACAGGTAGGCACTTCGCAAAAAACACCTCTGTTTTCTTCCAATAATTTGGATGTGTCCACGTTGCGCTTTGGGGCGTTTCCTGTCGCGGGCGCTAGGCCTACCCACACAAGTGAGGTATCATTTTTATCGGGAGACTTGGGGGAACGCTGGGTGGAAGGAAATTTGTGGCTCCTCTCAGATTCCCGAACTTTCTGCCACAGAAATATGAGGAACATGTGTTTTTTAGCCAAATTTTGAGGTTTGCAAAGGATTCTGGGTAACAGAACCTGGTCCGAGCCCCGCAAGTCACCCCTCCTTGGATTCCCCTAGGTCTCTAGTTTTCAGAAATGCACAGGTTTGGTAGGTTTCCCTAGGTGCCGGCTGAGCTAGAGGCCAAAATCTACAGGTAGGTACTTCGCAGAAAACACCTCTGTTTTCTTCCAAAAATTTGGATGTGTGCACGTTGCGCTTTGGGGCGTTTCCTGTCGTGGGCGCTAGGCCTACCCACACAAGTGAGGTATCATTTTTATCAGGAGACTTGGGGGAACGCTGGGTGGAAGGAAATTTGTGGCTCCTCTCAGATTCCCGAACTTTCTGCCACAGAAATGTAAGGAACATGTGTTTTTTTAGCCAAATTTTGAGGTTTGCAAAGGATTCTGGGTAACAGAACCTTGTCCGAGCCCCGCAAGTCACCCCTACTTGGATTCCCCTAGGTCTCTAGTTTTCAGAAATGCACAGGTTTGGTAGGTTTCCCTAGGTGCCGGCTGAGCTAGAGGCCAAAATCTACAGGTAGGCACTTCGCAAAAAACACCTCTGTTTTCTTCCAAAAATGTGGATGTGTCCACGTTGCGCTTTGGGGCGTTTCCTGTCGCGGGCGCTAGGCCTACCCACACAAGTGAGGTATCATTTTTATCGGGAGACTTGGGGGAACGCTGGGTGGAAGGAAATTTGTGGCTCCTCTCAGATTCCCGAACTTTCTGCCACAGAAATATGAGGAACATGTGTTTTTTTAGCCAAATTTTGAGGTTTGCAAAGGATTCTGGGTAACAGAACCTGGTCCGAGCCCCGCAAGTCACCCCTCCTTGGATTCCCCTAGGTCTCTAGTTTTCAGAAATGCACAGGTTTGGTAGGTTTCCCTAGGTGCCGGCTGAGCTAGAGGCCAAAATCTACAGGTAGGTACTTCGCAAAAAACACCTCTGTTTTCTTCCAACAATTTGGATGTGTGCACGTTGCGCTTTGGGGCGTTTCCTGTCGCGGGCGCTAGGCCTACCCACACAAGTGAGGTATCATTTTTATCAGGAGACTTGGGGGAACGCTGGGTGGAAGGAAATTTGTGGCTCCTCTCAGATTCCCGAACTTTCTGCCACAGAACTGTGAGGAACATGTGTTTTTTTAGCCAAATTTTGAGGTTTGCAAAGGATTCTGGGTAACAGAACCTGGTCCGAGCCCCGCAAGTCACCCCTCCTTGGATTCCCCTAGGTCTCTAGTTTTCAGAAATACACAGGTTTGGTAGGTTTTCCTAGGTGCCGGCTGAGCTAGAGGCCAGAATCTACAGGTAGGCACTTCGCAAAAAACACCTCTGTTTTCTTCCAATAATTTGGATGTGTCCACGTTGCGCTTTGGGGCGTTTCCTGTCGCGGGCGCTAGGCCTACCCACACAAGTGAGGTATCATTTTTATCGGGAGACTTGGGGGAACGCTGGGTGGAAGGAAATTTGTGTCTCCTCTCAGATTCCAGAACTTTCTGCCACAGAAATGAGAGGAACATGTGTTTTTTTAGCCAAATTTTGAGGTTTGCAAAGGATTCTGGGTAACAGAACCTGGTCCGAGCCCCGCAAGTCACCCCTCCTTGGATTCCCCTAGGTCTCTAGTTTTCAGAAATGCACAGGTTTGGTAGGTTTCCCTAGGTGCCGGCTGAGCTAGAGGCCAAAATCTACAGGTAGGCACTTCGCAAAAAACACCTCTGTTTTCTTCCAAAAATGTGGATGTGTCCACGTTGCGCTTTGGGGCGTTTCCTGTCGCGGGCGCTAGGCCTACCCACACAAGTGAGGTATCATTTTTATCGGGAGACTTGGGGGAACGCTGGGTGGAAGGAAATTTGTGGCTCCTCTCAGATTCCCGAACTTTCTGCCACAGAAATATGAGGAACATGTGTTTTTTAGCCAAATTTTGAGGTTTGCAAAGGATTCTGGGTAACAGAACCTGGTCCGAGCCCCGCAAGTCACCCCTCCTTGGATTCCCCTAGGTCTCTAGTTTTCAGAAATGCACAGGTTTGGTAGGTTTCCCTAGGTGCCGGCTGAGCTAGAGGCCAAAATCTACAGGTAGGTACTTCGCCAAAAACACCTCTGTTTTCTTCCAAAAATTTGGATGTGTGCACGTTGCGCTTTGGGGCGTTTCCTGTCGCGGGCGCTAGGCCTACCCACACAAGTGAGGTATCATTTTTATCGGGAGACTTGGGGGAACGCTGGGTGGAAGGAAATTTGTGGCTCCTCTCAGATTCCAGAACTTTCTGCCACAGAAATGTGAGGAACATGTGTTTTTTTAGCCAAATTTTGAGGTTTGCAAAGGATTCTGGGTAACAGAACCTGGTCCGAGCCCCGCAAGTCACCCCTCCTTGGATTCCCCTAGGTCTCTAGTTTTCAGAAATGCACAGGTTTGGTAGGTTTCCCTAGGTGCCGGCTGAGCTAGAGGCCAAAATCTACAGGTAGGCACTTCGCAAAAAACACCTCTGTTTTCTTCCAAAAATGTGGATGTGTCCACGTTGCGCTTTGGGGCGTTTCCTGTCGCGGGCGCTAGGCCTACCCACACAAGTGAGGTATCATTTTTATCAGGAGACTTGGGGGAACGCTGGGTGGAAGGAAATTTGTGGCTCTTCTCAGATTCCCGAACTTTCTGCCACAGAACTGTGAGGAACATGTGTTTTTTTAGCCAAATTTTGAGGTTTGCAAAGGATTCTGGGTAACAGAACCTGGTCCGAGCCCCGCAAGTCACCCCTCCTTGGATTCCCCTAGGTCTCTAGTTTTCAGAAATGCACAGGTTTGGTAGGTTTTCCTAGGTGCCGGCTGAGCTAGAGGCCAGAATCTACAGGTAGGCACTTCGCAAAAAACACCTCTGTTTTCTTCCAATAATTTGGATGTGTCCACGTTGCGCTTTGGGGCGTTTCCTGTCGCGGGCGCTAGGCCTACCCACACAAGTGAGCTATCATTTTTATCGGGAGACTTGGGGGAACGCTGGGTGGAAGGAAATTTGTGTCTCCTCTCAGATTCCAGAACTTTCTGCCACAGAAATGTGAGGAACATGTGTTTTTTTAGCCAAATTTTGAGGTTTGCAAAGGATTCTGGGTAACAGAACCTGGTCCGAGCCCCGCAAGTCACCCCTCCTTGGATTCCCCTAGGTCTCTAGTTTTCAGAAATGCACAGGTTTGGTAGGTTTCCCTAGGTGCCGGCTGAGCTAGAGGCCAAAATCTACAGGTAGGCACTTCGCAAAAAACACCTCTGTTTTCTTCCAAAAATGTGGATGTGTCCACGTTGCGCTTTGGGGCGTTTCCTGTCGCGGGCGCTAGGCCTACCCACACAAGTGAGGTATCATTTTTATCGGGAGACTTGGGGGAACGCTGGGTGGAAGGAAATTTGTGGCTCCTCTCAGATTCCCGAACTTTCTGCCACAGAAATATGAGGAACATGTGTTTTTTAGCCAAATTTTGAGGTTTGCAAAGGATTCTGGGTAACAGAACCTGGTCCGAGCCCCGCAAGTCACCCCTCCTTGGATTCCCCTAGGTCTCTAGTTTTCAGAAATGCACAGGTTTGGTAGGTTTCCCTAGGTGCCGGCTGAGCTAGAGGCCAAAATCTACAGGTAGGTACTTCGCCAAAAACACCTCTGTTTTCTTCCAAAAATTTGGATGTGTCCACGTTGCGCTTTGGGGCGTTTCCTGTCGCGGGCGCTAGGCCTACCCACACAAGTGAGGTATCATTTTTATCGGGAGACTTGGGGGAACGCTGGGTGGAAGGAAATTTGTGGCTCCTCTCAGATTCCAGAACTTTCTGCCACAGAAATGTGAGGAACATGTGTTTTTTTAGCCAAATTTTGAGGTTTGCAAAGGATTCTGGGTAACAGAACCTGGTCCGAGCCCCGCAAGTCACCCCTCCTTGGATTCCCCTAGGTCTCTAGTTTTCAGAAATGCACAGGTTTGGTAGGTTTCCCTAGGTGCCAGCTGAGCTAGAGGCCAAAATCTACAGGTAGGCACTTCGCAAAAAACACCTCTGTTTTCTTCCAAAAATGTGGATGTGTCCACGTTGCGCTTTGGGGCGTTTCCTGTCGCGGGCGCTAGGCCTACCCACACAAGTGAGGTATCATTTTTATCAGGAGACTTGGGGGAACGCTGGGTGGAAGGAAATTTGTGGCTCCTCTCAGATTCCCGAACTTTCTGCCACAGAAATATGAGGAACATGTGTTTTTGTAGCCAAATTTTGAGGTTTGCAAAGGATTCTGGGTAACAGAACCTGGTCCGAGCCCCGCAAGTCACCCCTCCTTGGATTCCCCTAGGTCTCTAGTTTTCAGAAATGCACAGGTTTGGTAGGTTTCCCTAGGTGCCGGCTGAGCTAGAGGCCAAAATCTACAGGTAGGTACTTCGCAAAAAACACCTCTGTTTTCTTCCAAAAATTTGGATGTGTCCACGTTGCGCTTTGGGGCGTTTCCTGTCGCGGGCGCTAGGCCTACCCACACAAGTGAGGTATCTTTTTTATCAGGAGACTTGGGGGAACGCTGGGTGGAAGGAAATTTGTGGCTCCTCTCAGATTCCCGAACTTTCTGCCACAGAAATGTGAGGAACATGTGTTTTTTTAGCCAAATTTTGAGGTTTGCAAAGGATTCTGGGTAACAGAACCTGTTCCAAGCCCCGCAAGTCACCCCTCCGTGGATTCCCCTAGGTCTCTAGTTTTCAGAAATGCACAGGTTTGGTAGGTTTCCCTAGGTCCCGGCT
This sequence comes from Pleurodeles waltl, assembly GCF_031143425.1. Classification (NCBI taxonomy): domain Eukaryota; kingdom Metazoa; phylum Chordata; class Amphibia; order Caudata; family Salamandridae; genus Pleurodeles; species Pleurodeles waltl. The sequence goes on along the minus strand of NC_090444.1, from coordinate 1,144,003,162 downwards.
GAGCTAGAGGCCAGAATCTACAGGTAGGCACTTCGCAAAAAACACCTCTGTTTTCTTCCAAAAATTTGGATGTGTCCACGTTGCGCTTTGGGGCGTTTCCTGTCGCGGGCGCTAGGCCTACCCACACAAGTGAGGTATCATTTTTATCGGGAGACTTGGGGGAACGCTGGTTGGAAGGAAATTTGTGGCTCCTCTCAGACTCCCGAACTTTCTGCCACAGAAATGTGAGGAACATGTGTTTTTTTAGCCAAATTTTGAGGTTTGCAATGGATTCTGGGTAACAGAACCTGGTCTGAGCCCCGCAAGTCACCCCTCCTTGGATTCCCCTAGGTCTCTAGTTTTCAGAAATGCACAGGTTTGGTAGGTTTCCCTAGGTGCCGGCTGAGCTAGAGGCCAAAATCTACAGGTAGGTACTTCGCCAAAAACACCTCTGTTTTCTTCCAAAAATTTGGATGTGTGCACGTTGCGCTTTGGGGCGTTTCCTGTCGCGGGCGCTAGGCCTACCCACACAAGTGAGGTATCATTTTTATCGGGAGACTTGGGGGAACGCTGGCTGGAAGTAAATTTGTGGCTCCTCTCAGATTCCAGAACTTTCTGCCACAGAAATGTGAGGAACATGTGTTTTTTTAGCCAAATTTTGAGGTTTGCAAAGGATTCTGGGTAACAGAACCTGGTCCGAGCCCCGCAAGTCACCCCTCCTTGGATTCCCCTAGGTCTCTAGTTTTCAGAAATGCACAGGTTTGGTAGGTTTCCCTAGGTGCCGGCTGAGCTAGAGGCCAAAATCTACAGGTAGGCACTTCGCAAAAAACACCTCTGTTTTCTTCCAAAAATGTGGATGTGTCCACGTTGCGCTTTGGGGCGTTTCCTGTCGCGGGCGCTAGGCCTACCCACACAAGTGAGGTATCATTTTTATCAGGAGACTTGGGGGAACGCTGGGTGGAAGGAAATTTGTGGCTCCTCTCAGATTCCCGAACTTTCTGCCACAGAAATATGAGGAACATGTGTTTTTGTAGCCAAATTTTGAGGTTTGCAAAGGATTCTGGGTAACAGAACCTGGTCCGAGCCCCGCAAGTCACCCCTCCTTGGATTCCCCTAGGTCTCTAGTTTTCAGAAATGCACAGGTTTGGTAGGTTTCCCTAGGTGCCGGCTGAGCTAGAGGCCAAAATCTACAGGTAGGTACTTCGCAAAAAACACCTCTGTTTTCTTCCAAAAATTTGGATGTGTCCACGTTGCGCTTTGGGGCGTTTCCTGTCGCGGGCGCTAGGCCTACCCACACAAGTGAGGTATCATTTTTATCAGGAGACTTGGGGGAACGCTGGGTGGAAGGAAATTTGTGGCTCCTCTCAGATTCCCGAACTTTCTGCCACAGAAATGTGAGGAACATGTGTTTTTTTAGCCAAATTTTGAGGTTTGCAAAGGATTCTGGGTAACAGAACCTGGTCCAAGCCCCGCAAGTCACCCCTCCTTGGATTCCCCTAGGTCTCTAGTTTTCAGAAATGCACAGGTTTGGTAGGTTTCCCTAGGTCCCGGCTGAGCTAGAGGCCAGAATCTACAGGTAGGCACTTCGCAAAAAACACCTCTGTTTTCTTCCAAAAATTTGGATGTGTCCACGTTGCGCTTTGGGGCGTTTCCTGTCGCGGGCGCTAGGCCTACCCACACAAGTGAGGTATCATTTTTATCGGGAGACTTGGGGGAACGCTGGGTGGAAGGAAATTTGTGGCTCCTCTCAGATTCCCGAACTTTCTGCCACAGAAATGTGAGGAACATGTTTTTTTTAGCCAAATTTTGAGGTTTGCAATGGATTCTGGGTAACAGAACCTGGTCTGAGCCCCGCAAGTCACCCCTCCTTGGATTCCCCTAGGTCTCTAGTTTTCAGAAATGCACAGGTTTGGTAGGTTTCCATAGGTGCCGGCTGAGCTAGAGGCCAAAATCTACAGGTAGGCACTTCGCAAAAAACACCTCTGTTTTCTTCCAAAAATTTGGATGTGTCCATGTTGCGCTTTGGGGCGTTTCCTGTCGCGGGCGCTAGGCCTACCCACACAAGTGAGGTATCATTTTTATCGGGAGACTTGGGGGAACGCTGGGTGGAAGGAAATTTGTGGCTCCTCTCAGATTCCCGAACTTTCTGCCACAGAAATATGAGGAACATGTGTTTTTTAGCCAAATTTTGAGGTTTGCAAAGGATTCTGGGTAACAGAACCTGGTCCGAGCCCCGCAAGTCACCCCTCCTTGGATTCCCCTAGGTCTCTAGTTTTCAGAAATGCACAGGTTTGGTAGGTTTCCCTAGGTGCCGGCTGAGCTAGAGGCCAAAATCTACAGGTAGGTACTTCGCCAAAAACACCTCTGTTTTCTTCCAAAAATTTGGATGTGTGCACGTTGCGCTTTGGGGCGTTTCCTGTCGCGGGCGCTAGGCCTACCCACACAAGTGAGGTATCATTTTTATCGGGAGACTTGGGGGAACGCTGGGTGGAAGGAAATTTGTGGCTCCTCTCAGATTCCAGAACTTTCTGCCACAGAAATGTGAGGAACATGTGTTTTTTTAGCCAAATTTTGAGGTTTGCAAAGGATTCTGGGTAACAGAACCTGGTCCGAGCCCCGCAAGTCACCCCTCCTTGGATTCCCCTAGGTCTCTAGTTTTCAGAAATGCACAGGTTTGGTAGGTTTCCCTAGGTGCCGGCTGAGCTAGAGGCCAAAATCTACAGGTAGGCACTTCGCAAAAAACACCTCTGTTTTCTTCCAAAAATGTGGATGTGTCCACGTTGCGCTTTGGGGCGTTTCCTGTCGCGGGCGCTAGGCCTACCCACACAAGTGAGGTATCATTTTTATCAGGAGACTTGGGGGAACGCTGGGTGGAAGGAAATTTGTGGCTCCTCTCAGATTCCCGAACTTTCTGCCACAGAACTGTGAGGAACATGTGTTTTTTTAGCCAAATTTTGAGGTTTGCAAAGGATTCTGGGTAACAGAACCTGGTCCGAGCCCCGCAAGTCACCCCTCCTTGGATTCCCCTAGGTCTCTAGTTTTCAGAAATGCACAGGTTTGGTAGGTTTTCCTAGGTGCCGGCTGAGCTAGAGGCCAGAATCTACAGGTAGGCACTTCGCAAAAAACACCTCTGTTTTCTTCCAATAATTTGGATGTGTCCACGTTGCGCTTTGGGGCGTTTCCTGTCGCGGGCGCTAGGCCTACCCACACAAGTGAGCTATCATTTTTATCGGGAGACTTGGGGGAACGCTGGGTGGAAGGAAATTTGTGTCTCCTCTCAGATTCCAGAACTTTCTGCCACAGAAATGTGAGGAACATGTGTTTTTTTAGCCAAATTTTGAGGTTTGCAAAGGATTCTGGGTAACAGAACCTGGTCCGAGCCCCGCAAGTCACCCCTCCTTGGATTCCCCTAGGTCTCTAGTTTTCAGAAATGCACAGGTTTGGTAGGTTTCCCTAGGTGCCGGCTGAGCTAGAGGCCAAAATCTACAGGTAGGCACTTCGCAAAAAACACCTCTGTTTTCTTCCAAAAATGTGGATGTGTCCACGTTGCGCTTTGGGGCGTTTCCTGTCGCGGGCGCTAGGCCTACCCACACAAGTGAGGTATCATTTTTATCGGGAGACTTGGGGGAACGCTGGGTGGAAGGAAATTTGTGGCTCCTCTCAGATTCCCGAACTTTCTGCCACAGAAATATGAGGAACATGTGTTTTTTAGCCAAATTTTGAGGTTTGCAAAGGATTCTGGGTAACAGAACCTGGTCCGAGCCCCGCAAGTCACCCCTCCTTGGATTCCCCTAGGTCTCTAGTTTTCAGAAATGCACAGGTTTGGTAGGTTTCCCTAGGTGCCGGCTGAGCTAGAGGCCAAAATCTACAGGTAGGTACTTCGCCAAAAACACCTCTGTTTTCTTCCAAAAATTTGGATGTGTCCACGTTGCGCTTTGGGGCGTTTCCTGTCGCGGGCGCTAGGCCTACCCACACAAGTGAGGTATCATTTTTATCGGGAGACTTGGGGGAACGCTGGGTGGAAGGAAATTTGTGGCTCCTCTCAGATTCCAGAACTTTCTGCCACAGAAATGTGAGGAACATGTGTTTTTTTAGCCAAATTTTGAGGTTTGCAAAGGATTCTGGGTAACAGAACCTGGTCCGAGCCCCGCAAGTCACCCCTCCTTGGATTCCCCTAGGTCTCTAGTTTTCAGAAATGCACAGGTTTGGTAGGTTTCCCTAGGTGCCAGCTGAGCTAGAGGCCAAAATCTACAGGTAGGCACTTCGCAAAAAACACCTCTGTTTTCTTCCAAAAATGTGGATGTGTCCACGTTGCGCTTTGGGGCGTTTCCTGTCGCGGGCGCTAGGCCTACCCACACAAGTGAGGTATCATTTTTATCAGGAGACTTGGGGGAACGCTGGGTGGAAGGAAATTTGTGGCTCCTCTCAGATTCCCGAACTTTCTGCCACAGAAATATGAGGAACATGTGTTTTTGTAGCCAAATTTTGAGGTTTGCAAAGGATTCTGGGTAACAGAACCTGGTCCGAGCCCCGCAAGTCACCCCTCCTTGGATTCCCCTAGGTCTCTAGTTTTCAGAAATGCACAGGTTTGGTAGGTTTCCCTAGGTGCCGGCTGAGCTAGAGGCCAAAATCTACAGGTAGGTACTTCGCAAAAAACACCTCTGTTTTCTTCCAAAAATTTGGATGTGTCCACGTTGCGCTTTGGGGCGTTTCCTGTCGCGGGCGCTAGGCCTACCCACACAAGTGAGGTATCTTTTTTATCAGGAGACTTGGGGGAACGCTGGGTGGAAGGAAATTTGTGGCTCCTCTCAGATTCCCGAACTTTCTGCCACAGAAATGTGAGGAACATGTGTTTTTTTAGCCAAATTTTGAGGTTTGCAAAGGATTCTGGGTAACAGAACCTGTTCCAAGCCCCGCAAGTCACCCCTCCGTGGATTCCCCTAGGTCTCTAGTTTTCAGAAATGCACAGGTTTGGTAGGTTTCCCTAGGTCCCGGCTGAGCTAGAGGCCAGAATCTACAGGTAGGCACTTCGCAAAAAACACCTCTGTTTTCTTCCAAAAATTTGGATGTGTCCACGTTGCGCTTTGGGGCGTTTCCTGTCGCGGGCGCTAGGCCTACCCACACAAGTGAGGTATCATTTTTATCGGGAGACTTGGGGGAACGCTGGTTGGAAGGAAATTTGTGGCTCCTCTCAGACTCCCGAACTTTCTGCCACAGAAATGTGAGGAACATGTGTTTTTTTAGCCAAATTTTGAGGTTTGCAATGGATTCTGGGTAACAGAACCTGGTCTGAGCCCCGCAAGTCACCCCTCCTTGGATTCCCCTAGGTCTCTAGTTTTCAGAAATGCACAGGTTTGGTAGGTTTCCCTAGGTGCCGGCTGAGCTAGAGGCCAAAATCTACAGGTAGGTACTTCGCCAAAAACACCTCTGTTTTCTTCCAAAAATTTGGATGTGTGCACGTTGCGCTTTGGGGCGTTTCCTGTCGCGGGCGCTAGGCCTACCCACACAAGTGAGGTATCATTTTTATCGGGAGACTTGGGGGAACGCTGGGTGGAAGTAAATTTGTGGCTCCTCTCAGATTCCAGAACTTTCTGCCACAGAAATGTGAGGAACATGTGTTTTTTTAGCCAAATTTTGAGGTTTGCAAAGGATTCTGGGTAACAGAACCTGGTCCGAGCCCCGCAAGTCACCCCTCCTTGGATTCCCCTAGGTCTCTAGTTTTCAGAAATGCACAGGTTTGGTAGGTTTCCCTAGGTGCCGGCTGAGCTAGAGGCCAAAATCTACAGGTAGGCACTTCGCAAAAAACACCTCTGTTTTCTTCCAAAAATGTGGATGTGTCCACGTTGCGCTTTGGGGCGTTTCCTGTCGCGGGCGCTAGGCCTACCCACACAAGTGAGGTATCATTTTTATCAGGAGACTTGGGGGAACGCTGGGTGGAAGGAAATTTGTGGCTCCTCTCAGATTCCCGAACTTTCTGCCACAGAAATATGAGGAACATGTGTTTTTGTAGCCAAATTTTGAGGTTTGCAAAGGATTCTGGGTAACAGAACCTGGTCCGAGCCCCGCAAGTCACCCCTCCTTGGATTCCCCTAGGTCTCTAGTTTTCAGAAATGCACAGGTTTGGTAGGTTTCCCTAGGTGCCGGCTGAGCTAGAGGCCAAAATCTACAGGTAGGTACTTCGCAAAAAACACCTCTGTTTTCTTCCAAAAATTTGGATGTGTCCACGTTGCGCTTTGGGGCGTTTCCTGTCGCGGGCGCTAGGCCTACCCACACAAGTGAGGTATCATTTTTATCAGGAGACTTGGGGGAACTCTGGGTGGAAGGAAATTTGTGGCTCCTCTCAGATTCCCGAACTTTCTGCCACAGAAATGTGAGGAACATGTGTTTTTTTAGCCAAATTTTGAGGTTTGCAAAGGATTCTGGGTAACAGAACCTGGTCCAAGCCCCGCAAGTCACCCCTCCTTGGATTCCCCTAGGTCTCTAGTTTTCAGAAATGCACAGGTTTGGTAGGTTTCCCTAGGTCCCGGCTGAGCTAGAGGCCAGAATCTACAGGTAGGCACTTCGCAAAAAACACCTCTGTTTTCTTCCAAAAATTTGGATGTGTCCACGTTGCGCTTTGGGGCGTTTCCTGTCGCGGGCGCTAGGCCTACCCACACAAGTGAGGTATCATTTTTATCGGGAGACTTGGGGGAACGCTGGGTGGAAGGAAATTTGTGGCTCCTCTCAGATTCCCGAACTTTCTGCCACAGAAATGTGAGGAACATGTTTTTTTTAGCCAAATTTTGAGGTTTGCAATGGATTCTGGGTAACAGAACCTGGTCTGAGCCCCGCAAGTCACCCCTCCTTGGATTCCCCTAGGTCTCTAGTTTTCAGAAATGCACAGGTTTGGTAGGTTTCCATAGGTGCCGGCTGAGCTAGAGGCCAAAATCTACAGGTAGGCACTTCGCAAAAAACACCTCTGTTTTCTTCCAAAAATTTGGATGTGTCCATGTTGCGCTTTGGGGCGTTTCCTGTCGCGGGCGCTAGGCCTACCCACACAAGTGAGGTATCATTTTTATCGGGAGACTTGGGGGAATGCTGGGTGGAAGGAAATTTGTGGCTCCTCTCAGATTCCCGAACTTTCTGCCACAGAAATGTGAGGAACTTGTGTTTTTTTAGACAAATTTTGAGGTTTGCAAAGGATTCTGGGTAACAGAACCTGGTCCGAGCCCCGCAAGTCACCCCTCCTTGGATTCCCCTAGGTCTCTAGTTTTCAGAAATGCACAGGTTTGGTAGGTTTCCCTAGGTGCCGGCTGAGCTAGAGGCCAAAATCTACAGGTAGGCACGTCACAAAAAACACCTCTGTTTTCTTCCAAAAATTTGGATGTGTCCACGTTGCGCTTTGGGGCGTTTCCTGTCGTGGGCGCTAGGCCTATCCACACAAGTGAGGTATCATTTTTATCGGGAGACTTGGGGGAACGCTGGGTGGAAGGAAATTTGTGGCTCCTCTCAGATTCCCGAACTTTCTGCCACAGAAATATGAGGAACATGTGTTTTTTTAGCCAAATTTTGAGGTTTGCAAAGGATTCTGGGTAACAGAACCTGGTCCGAGCCCCGCAAGTCACCCCTCCTTGGATTCCCCTAGGTCTCTAGTTTTCAGAAATGCACAGGTTTGGTAGGTTTCCCTAGGTGCCGGCTGAGCTAGAGGCCAAAATCTACAGGTAGGCACTTCGCTAAAAACATCTCTGTTTTCTTCCAAAAATGTGGATGTGTCCACGTTGCGCTTTGGTGCGTTACCTGTCGCGGGCGCTAGGCCTACCCACACAAGTGAGGTATCATTTTTATCGGGAGATTTGGGGGAACGCTGGGTGGAAAGAAATTTGTGGCTCCTCTCAGATTCCCGAACTTTCTGCCACAGAAATGTGAGGAACATGTGTTTTTTTCGCCAAATTTTGAGGTTTGCAAAGGATTCTGGGTAACAGAACCTGGTCTGAGCCCCGCAAGTCACCCCTCCTTGGATTCCCCTAGGTCTCTAGTTTTCAGAAATGCACAGGTTTGGTAGGTTTCCCTAGGTGCCGGCTGAGCTAGAGGCCAAAATCTACAGGTAGGCACTTCGCAAAAAACACCTCTGTTTTCTTCCAAAAATGTGGATGTGTCCACGTTGCGCTTTGGGGCGTTTCCTGTCGCGGGCGCTAGGCCTACCCACACAAGTGAGGTATCATTTTTATCGGGAGACTTGGGGGAACGCTGGGTGGAAGGAAATTTGTGGCTCCTCTCAGATTCCCGAACTTTCTGCCACAGAAATATGAGGAACATGTGTTTTTTAGCCAAATTTTGAGGTTTGCAAAGGATTCTGGGTAACAGAACCTGGTCCGAGCCCCGCAAGTCACCCCTCCTTGGATTCCCCTAGGTCTCTAGTTTTCAGAAATGCACAGGTTTGGTAGGTTTCCCTAGGTGCCGGCTGAGCTAGAGGCCAAAATCTACAGGTAGGTACTTCGCAGAAAACACCTCTGTTTTCTTCCAAAAATTTGGATGTGTGCACGTTGCGCTTTGGGGCGTTTCCTGTCGCGGGCGCTAGGCCTACCCACACAAGTGAGGTATCATTTTTATCAGGAGACTTGGGGGAACGCTGGGTGGAAGGAAATTTGTGGCTCCTCTCAGATTCCCGAACTTTCTGCCACAGAACTGTGAGGAACATGTGTTTTTTTAGCCAAATTTTGAGGTTTGCAAAGGATTCTGGGTAACAGAACCTGGTCCGAGCCCCGCAAGTCACCCCTCCTTGGATTCCCCTAGGTCTCTAGTTTTCAGAAATGCACAGGTTTGGTAGGTTTCCCTAGGTGCCGGCTGAGCTAGAGGCCAGAATCTACAGGTAGGCACTTCGCAAAAAACTCCTCTGTTTTCTTCCAATAATTTGGATGTGTCCACGTTGCGCTTTGGGGCGTTTCCTGTCGCGGGCGCTGGGCCTACCCACACAAGTGAGGTATCATTTTTATCGGGAGACTTGGGGGAACGCTGGGTGGAAGGAAATTTGTGTCTCCTCTCAGATTCCAGAACTTTCTGCCACAGAAATGTGAGGAACATGTGTTTTTTTAGCCAAATTTTGAGGTTTGCAAAGGATTCTGGGTAACAGAACCTGGTCCGAGCCCCGCAAGTCACCCCTCCTTGGATTCCCCTAGGTCTCTAGTTTTCAGAAATGCACAGGTTTGGTAGGTTTCCCTAGGTGCCGGCTGAGCTAGAGGCCAAAATCTACAGGTAGGCACTTCGCTAAAAACATCTCTGTTTTCTTCCAAAAATGTGGATGTGTCCACGTTGCGCTTTGGTGCGTTACCTGTCGCGGGCGCTAGGCCTACCCACACAAGTGAGGTATCATTTTTATCGGGAGACTTGGGGGAATGCTGGGTGGAAGGAAATTTGTGGCTCCTCTCAGATTCCCGAACTTTCTGCCACAGAAATGTGAGGAACTTGTGTTTTTTTAGACAAATTTTGAGGTTTGCAAAGGATTCTGGGTAACAGAACCTGGTCCGAGCCCCGCAAGTCACCCCTCCTTGGATTCCCCTAGGTCTCTAGTTTTCAGAAATGCACAGGTTTGGTAGGTTTCCCTAGGTGCCGGCTGAGCTAGAGGCCAAAATCTACAGGTAGGCACGTCACAAAAAACACCTCTGTTTTCTTCCAAAAATTTGGATGTGTCCACGTTGCGCTTTGGGGCGTTTCCTGTCGTGGGCGCTAGGCCTATCCACACAAGTGAGGTATCATTTTTATCGGGAGACTTGGGGGAACGCTGGGTGGAAGGAAATTTGTGGCTCCTCTCAGATTCCCGAACTTTCTGCCACAGAAATATGAGGAACATGTGTTTTTTTAGCCAAATTTTGAGGTTTGCAAAGGATTCTGGGTAACAGAACCTGGTCCGAGCCCCGCAAGTCACCCCTCCTTGGATTCCCCTAGGTCTCTAGTTTTCAGAAATGCACAGGTTTGGTAGGTTTCCCTAGGTGCCGGCTGAGCTAGAGGCCAAAATCTACAGGTAGGCACTTCGCTAAAAACATCTCTGTTTTCTTCCAAAAATGTGGATGTGTCCACGTTGCGCTTTGGTGCGTTACCTGTCGCGGGCGCTAGGCCTACCCACACAAGTGAGGTATCATTTTTATCGGGAGATTTGGGGGAACGCTGGGTGGAAAGAAATTTGTGGCTCCTCTCAGATTCCCGAACTTTCTGCCACAGAAATGTGAGGAACATGTGTTTTTTTAGCCAAATTTTGAGGTTTGCAAAGGATTCTGGGTAACAGAACCTGGTCTGAGCCCCGCAAGTCACCCCTCCTTGGATTCCCCTAGGTCTCTAGTTTTCAGAAATGCACAGGTTTGGTAGGTTTCCCTAGGTGCCGGCTGAGCTAGAGGCCAAAATCTACAGGTAGGCACTTCGCAAAAAACACCTCTGTTTTCTTCCAAAAATGTGGATGTGTCCACGTTGCGCTTTGGGGCGTTTCCTGTCGCGGGCGCTAGGCCTACCCACACAAGTGAGGTATCATTTTTATCGGGAGACTTGGGGGAACGCTGGGTGGAAGGAAATTTGTGGCTCCTCTCAGATTCCCGAACTTTCTGCCACAGAAATATGAGGAACATGTGTTTTTTAGCCAAATTTTGAGGTTTGCAAAGGATTCTGGGTAACAGAACCTGGTCCGAGCCCCGCAAGTCACCCCTCCTTGGATTCCCCTAGGTCTCTAGTTTTCAGAAATGCACAGGTTTGGTAGGTTTCCCTAGGTGCCGGCTGAGCTAGAGGCCAAAATCTACAGGTAGGTACTTCGCAGAAAACACCTCTGTTTTCTTCCAAAAATTTGGATGTGTGCACGTTGCGCTTTGGGGCGTTTCCTGTCGCGGGCGCTAGGCCTACCCACACAAGTGAGGTATCATTTTTATCAGGAGACTTGGGGGAACGCTGGGTGGAAGGAAATTTGTGGCTCCTCTCAGATTCCCGAACTTTCTGCCACAGAACTGTGAGGAACATGTGTTTTTTTAGCCAAATTTTGAGGTTTGCAAAGGATTCTGGGTAACAGAACCTGGTCCGAGCCCCGCAAGTCACCCCTCCTTGGATTCCCCTAGGTCTCTAGTTTTCAGAAATGCACAGGTTTGGTAGGTTTCCCTAGGTGCCGGCTGAGCTAGAGGCCAGAATCTACAGGTAGGCACTTCGCAAAAAACTCCTCTGTTTTCTTCCAATAATTTGGATGTGTCCACGTTGCGCTTTGGGGCGTTTCCTGTCGCGGGCGCTGGGCCTACCCACACAAGTGAGGTATCATTTTTATCGGGAGACTTGGGGGAACGCTGGGTGGAAGGAAATTTGTGTCTCCTCTCAGATTCCAGAACTTTCTGCCACAGAAATGTGAGGAACATGTGTTTTTTTAGCCAAATTTTGAGGTTTGCAAAGGATTCTGGGTAACAGAACCTGGTCCGAGCCCCGCAAGTCACCCCTCCTTGGATTCCCCTAGGTCTCTAGTTTTCAGAAATGCACAGGTTTGGTAGGTTTCCCTAGGTGCCGGCTGAGCTAGAGGCCAAAATCTACAGGTAGGCACTTCGCTAAAAACATCTCTGTTTTCTTCCAAAAATGTGGATGTGTCCACGTTGCGCTTTGGTGCGTTACCTGTCGCGGGCGCTAGGCCTACCCACACAAGTGAGGTATCATTTTTATCGGGAGATTTGGGGGAACGCTGGGTGGAAAGAAATTTGTGGCTCCTCTCAGATTCCCGAACTTTCTGCCACAGAAATGTGAGGAACATGTGTTTTTTTAGCCAAATTTTGAGGTTTGCAAAGGATTCTGGGTAACAGAACCTGGTCTGAGCCCCGCAAGTCACCCCTCCTTGGATTCCCCTAGGTCTCTAGTTTTCAGAAATGCACAGGTTTGGTAGGTTTCCCTAGGTGCCGGCTGAGCTAGAGGCCAAAATCTACAAAATCTTCGCAGGTAGGCACTTCGCAAAAAACACCTCTGTTTTCTTCCAATAATTTGGATGTGTCCACGTTGCGCTTTGGGGCGTTTCCTGTCGCGGGCGCTAGGCCTACCCACACAAGTGAGGTATCATTTTTATCGGGAGACTTGGGGGAACGCTGGGTGGAAGGACATTTGTGTCTCCTCTCAGATTCCAGAACTTTCTGCCACAGAAATGTGAGGAACATGTGTTTTTTTAGCCAAATTTTGAGGTTTGCAAAGGATTCTGGGTAACAGAACCTGGTCCGAGCCCCGCAAGGCACCCCTCCTTGGATTCCCCTAGGTCTCTAGTTTTCAGAAATGCACAGGTTTGGTAGGTTTCCCTAGGTGCCGGCTGAGCTAGAGGCCAAAATCTACAGGTAGGCACTTCGCAAAAAACACCTCTGTTTTCTTCCAAAAATGTGGATGTGTCCACGTTGCGCTTTGGGGCGTTTCCTGTCGCGGGCGCTAGGCCTACCCACACAAGTGAGGTATCATTTTTATCGGGAGACTTGGGGGAACGCTGGGTGGAAGGAAATTTGTGGCTCCTCTCAGATTCCCGAACTTTCTGCCACAGAAATATGAGGAACATGTGTTTTTTAGCCAAATTTTGAGGTTTGCAAAGGATTCTGGGTAACAGAACCTGGTCCGAGCCCCGCAAGTCACCCCTCCTTGGATTCCCCTAGGTCTCTAGTTTTCAGAAATGCACAGGTTTGGTAGGTTTCCCTAGGTGCCGGCTGAGCTAGAGGCCAAAATCTACAGGTAGGTACTTCGCAGAAATACCTCTGTTTTCTTCCAAAAATTTGGATGTGTGCACGTTGCGCTTTGGGGCGTTTCCTGTCGTGGGCGCTAGGCCTACCCACACAAGTGAGGTATCATTTTTATCAGGAGACTTGGGGGAACGCTGGGTGGAAGGAAATTTGTGGCTCCTCTCAGATTCCCGAACTTTCTGCCACAGAAATGTAAGGAACATGTGTTTTTTTAGCCAAATTTTGAGGTTTGCAAAGGATTCTGGGTAACAGAACCTTGTCCGAGCCCCGCAAGTCACCCCTACTTGGATTCCCCTAGGTCTCTAGTTTTCAGAAATGCACAGGTTTGGTAGGTTTCCCTAGGTGCCGGCTGAGCTAGAGGCCAAAATCTACAGGTAGGCACTTCGCAAAAAACACCTCTGTTTTCTTCCAAAAATGTGGATGTGTCCACGTTGCGCATTGGGGCGTTTCCTGTCGCGGGCGCTAGGCCTACCCACACAAGTGAGGTATCATTTTTATCGGGAGACTTGGGGGAACGCTGGGTGGAAGGAAATTTGTGGCTCCTCTCAGATTCCCGAACTTTCTGCCACAGAAATATGAGGAACATGTGTTTTTTTAGCCAAATTTTGAGGTTTGCAAAGGATTCTGGGTAACAGAACCTGGTCCGAGCCCCGCAAGTCACCCCTCCTTGGATTCCCCTAGATCTCTAGTTTTCAGAAATGCACAGGTTTGGTAGGTTTCCTTAGGTGCCGGCTGAGCTAGAGGCCAAAATCTACAGGTAGGTACTTCGCAAAAAACACCTCTGTTTTCTTCCAAAAATTTGGATGTGTGCACGTTGCGCTTTGGGGCGTTTCCTGTCGCGGGCGCTAGGCCTACCCACACAAGTGAGGTATCATTTTTATCGGGAGACTTGGGGGAACGCTGGGTGGAAGGAAATTTGTGGCTCCTCTCAGATTCCAGAACTTTCTGCCACAGAAATGTGAGGAACATGTGTTTTTTTAGCCAAATTTTGAGGTTTGCAAAGGATTCTGGGTAACAGAACCTGGTCCGAGCCCCGCAAGTCACCCCTCCTTGGATTCCCCTAGGTCTCTAGTTTTCAGAAATGCACAGGTTTGGTAGGTTTCCCTAGGTGCCGGCTGAGCTAGAGGCCACAATCTACAGGTAGGCACTTCGCAAAAAACACCTCTGTTTTCTTCCAAAAATGTGGATGTGTCCACGTTGCGCTTTGGGGCGTTTCCTGTCGCAGGCGCTAGGCCTACCCACACAATTGAGGTATCATTTTTATCGGGAGACTTGGGGGAACGCTGGGTGGAAGGAAATTTGTGGCTCCTCTCAGATTCCCAAACTTTCTGCCACAGAAATATGAGGAACATGTGTTTTTTTAGCCAAATTTTGAGGTTTGCAAAGGATTCTGGGTAACAGAACCTGGTCCGAGCCCCGCAAGTCACCCCTCCTTGGATTCCCCTAGGTCTCTAGTTTTCAGAAATGCACAGGTTTGGTAGGTTTCCCTAGGTGCCGGCTGAGCTAGAGGCCAAAATCTACAGGTAGGTCCTTCGCAAAAAACACCTCTGTTTTCTTCCAAAAATTTGGATGTGTGCACGTTGCGCTTTGGGGCGTTTCCTGTCGCGGGCGCTAGGCCTACCCACACAAGTGAGGTATCATTTTTATCAGGAGACTTGGGGGAACGCTGGGTGGAAGGAAATTTGTGGCTCCTCTCAGATTCCCGAACTTTCTGCCACAGAAATGTGAGGAACATGTGTTTTGTTAGCCAAATTTTGAGGTTTGCAAAGGATTCTGGGTAACAGAACCTGGTCCGAGCCCCGCAAGTCACCCCTCCTTGGATTCCCCTAGGTCTCTAGTTTTCAGAAATGCACAGGTTTGGTAGGTTTCCCTAGGTGCCGGCTGAGCTAGAGGCCAGAATCTACTGGTAGGCACTTCACAAAAAACACCTCTGTTTTCTTCCAATAATTTGGATGTGTCCACGTTGCGCTTTGGGGCGTTTCCTGTCGCGGGCGCTAGGCCTACCCACACAAGTGAGGTATCATTTTTATCGGGAGACTTGAGGGAACGCTGGGTGGAAGGAAATTTGTGTCTCCTCTCAGATTCCAGAACTTTCTGCCACAGAAATGTGAGGAACATGTGTTTTTTTAGCCAAATTTTGAGGTTTGCAAAGGATTCTGGGTAACAGAACCTGGTCCGAGCCCCGCAAGTCACCCCTCCTTGGATTCCCCTAGGTCTCTAGTTTTCAGAAATGCACAGGTTTGGTAGGTTTCCCTAGGTGCCGGCTGAGCTAGAGGCCAAAATCTACAGGTAGGCACTTCGCAAAAAACACCTCTGTTTTCTTCCAAAAATGTGGATGTGTCCACGTTGCGCTTTGGGGCGATTCCTGTCGCGGGCGCTAGGCCTACCCACACAAGTGAGGTATCATTTTTATCAGGAGACTTGGGGGAACGCTGGGTGGAAGGAAATTTGTGGCTCCTCTCAGATTCCCGAACTTTCTGCCACAGAAATATGAGGAACATGTGTTTTTGTAGCCAAATTTTGAGGTTTGCAAAGGATTCTGGGTAACAGAACCTGGTCCGAGCCCCGCAAGTCACCCCTCCTTGGATTCCCCTAGGTCTCTAGTTTCAGAAATGCACAGGTTTGGTAGGTTTCCCTAGGTGCCGGCTGAGCTAGAGGCCAAAATCTACAGGTAGGTACTTCGCAAAAAACACCTCTGTTTTCTTCCAAAAATTTGGATGTGTCCACGTTGCGCTTTGGGGCGTTTCCTGTCGCGGGCGCTAGGCCTACCCACACAAGTGAGGTATCATTTTTATCAGGAGACTTGGGGGAACGCTGGGTGGAAGGAAATTTGTGGCTCCTCTCAGATTCCCGAACTTTCTGCCACAGAAATGTGAGGAACATGTGTTTTTTTAGCCAAATTTTGAGGTTTGCAAAGGATTCTGGGTAACAGAACCTGGTCCAAGCCCCGCAAGTCACCCCTCCTTGGATTCCCCTAGGTCTCTAGTTTTCAGAAATGCACAGGTTTGGTAGGTTTCCCTAGGTTCCGGCTGAGCTAGAGGCCAGAATCTACAGGTAGGCACTTCGCAAAAAACACCTCTGTTTTCTTCCAAAAATTTGGATGTGTCCACGTTGCGCTTTGGGGCGTTTCCTGTCGCTGGCGCTAGGCCTACCCACACAAGTGAGGTATCATTTTTATCGGGAGACTTGGGGGAACGCTGGGTGGAAGGAAATTTGTGGCTCCTCTCAGATTCCCGAACTTTCTGCCACAGAAATGTGAGGAACATGTGTTTTTTTAGCCAAATTTTGAGGTTTGCAATGGATTCTGGGTAACAGAACCTGGTCTGAGCCCCGCAAGTCACCCCTCCTTGGATTCCCCTAGGTCTCTAGTTTTCAGAAATGCACAGGTTTGGTAGGTTTCCATATGTGCCGGCTGAGCTAGAGGCCAAAATCTACAGGTAGGCACTTCGCAAAAAACACCTCTGTTTTCTTCCAAAAATTTGGATGTGTCCATGTTGCGCTTTGGGGCGTTTCCTGTCGCGGGCGCTAGGCCTACCCACACAAGTGAGGTATCATTTTTATCGGGAGACTTGGGGGAATGCTGGGTGGAAGGAAATTTATGGCTCCTCTCAGATTCCCGAACTTTCTGCCACAGAAATGTGAGGAACTTGTGTTTTTTTAGCCAAATTTTGAGGTTTGCAAAGGATTCTGGGTAACAGAACCTGGTCCGAGCCCCGCAAGTCACCCCTCCTTGGATTCCCCTAGGTCTCTAGTTTTCAGAAATGCACAGGTTTGGTAGGTTTCCCTAGGTGCCGGCTGAGCTAGAGGCCAAAATCTACAGGTAGGCACGTCGCAAAAAACACCTCTGTTTTCTTCCAAAAATTTGGATGTGTCCACGTTGCGCTTTGGGGCGTTTCCTGTCGTGGGCGCTAGGCCTATCCACACAAGTGAGGTATCATTTTTATCGGGAGACTTGGGGGAACGCTGGGTGGAAGGAAATTTGTGGCGCCTCTCAGATTCCAGAACTTTCTGCCACAGAAATGTGAGGAACATGTGTTTTTTTAGCCAAATTTTGAGGTTTGCAAAGGATTCTGGGTAACAGAACCTGGTCTGAGCCCCGCAAGTCACCCCTCCTTGGATTCCCCCAGGTCTCTAGTTTTCAGAAATGCACAGGTTTGGTAGGTTTCCCTAGGTGCCGGCTGAGCTAGAGGCCAAAATCTACAGGTAGGCACTTCGCTAAAAACACCTCTGTTTTCTTCCAAAAATTTGGATGTGTCCACGTTGCGCTTTGGGGCGTTTCCTGTCGCGGGCGCTAGGCCTACCCACACAAGTGAGGTATAATTTTTATCGGGAGACTTGGGGGAACGCTGGGTGGAAGGAAATTTGTGGCTCCTCTCAGGTTCCCGAACTTTCTGCCACAGAAATGTGAGGAACATGTGTTTTTTTAGCCAAATTTTGAGGTTTGCAAAGGATTCTGGGTAACAGAACCTGGTCCGAGCCCCGCAAGTCACCCCTCCTTGGATTCCCCTAGGTCTCTAGTTTTCAGAAATGCACAGGTTTGGTAGGTTTCCCTAGGTGCCGGCTGAGCTAGAGGCCAAAATCTACAGGTAGGCACGTCGCAAAAAACACCTCTGTTTTCTTCCAAAAATTTGGATGTGTCCACGTTGCGCTTTGGGGCGTTTCCTGTCGTGGGCGCTAGGCCTACCCACACAAGTGAGGTATCATTTTTATCGGGAGACTTGGGGGAACGCTGGGTGGAAGGAAATTTGTGGCTCCTCTCAGATTCCCGAACTTTCTGCGACAGAAATGTGAGGAACATGTGTTTTTTTAGCCAAATTTTGAGGTTTCCAAAGGATTCTGGGTAACAGAACCTGGTCCGAGCCCCGCAAGTTACCCCTCCTTGGATTCCCCTAGGTCTCTAGTTTTCAGAAATGCACAGGTTTGGTAGGTTTCCCTAGGTGCCGGCTGAGCTAGAGGCCAAAATCTACAGGTAGGCACGTCGCAAAAAACACCTCTGTTTTCTTCCAAAAATTTGGATGTGTCCACGTTGCGCTTTGGGGCGTTTCCTGTCGTGGGCGCTAGGCCTACCCACACAAGTGAGGTATCATTTTTATCGGGAGACTTGGGGGAACGCTGGGTGGAAGGAAATTTGTGGCTCCTCTCAGATTCCCGAACTTTCTGCCACAGAAATATGAGGAACATGTGTTTTTTAGCCAAATTTTGAGGTTTGCAAAGGATTCTGGGTAACAGAACCTGGTCCGAGCCCCGCAAGTCACCCCTCCTTGGATTCCCCTAGGTCTCTAGTTTTCAGAAATGCACAGGTTTGGTAGGTTTCCATAGGTGCCGGCTGAGCTAGAGGCCAAAATCTACAGGTAGGCACTTCGCAAAAAACACCTCTGTTTTCTTCCAAAAATTTGGATGGGTCCACGTTGCGCTTTGGGGCGTTTCCTGTCGCAGGCGCTAGGCCTACCCACACAAGTGAGGTATCATTTTTATCAGGAGACTTGGGGGAACGCTGGGTGGAAGGAAATTTGTGGCTCCTCTCAGATTCCCGAACTTTCTGCCACAGAAATGTGCGGAACATGTGTTTTTTTAGCCAAATTTTGAGGTTTGCAAAGGATTCTGGGTAACAGAACCTGGTCCGAGCCCCGCAAGTCACCCCTCCTTGGATTCCCCTAGGTCTCTAGTTTTCAGAAATGCACAGGTTTGGTAGGTTTCCCTAGGTGCCGGCTGAGCTAGAGGCCAGAATCTACAGGTAGGCACTTCGCAAAAAACACCTCTGTTTTCTTCCAAAAATGTGGATGTGTCCACGTTGCGCTTTGGGGCGTTTCCTGTTGCGGGCGCTAGGCCTACCCACACAAGTGAGGTATCATTTTTATCGGGAGACTTGGGGGAACGCTGGGTGGAAGGAAATTTGTGGCTCCTCTCAGATTCCAGAACTTTCTGCCACAGAAATGTGAGGAACATGTGTTTTTTTAGCCAAATTTTGAGGTTTGCAAAGGATTCTGGGTAACAGAACCTGGTCCGAGCCCCGCAAGTCACCCCTCCTTCGATTACCCTAGGTCTCTAGTTTTCAGAAATGCACAGGTTTGGTAGGTTTCCCTAGGTGCCGGCTGAGCTAGAGGCCAAAATCTACAGGTAGGCACTTCGCAAAAAACACCTCTGTTTTCTTCCAAAAATGTGGATGTGTCCACGTTGCGCTTTGGGGCGTTTCCTGTCGCGGGCGCTAGGCCTACCCACACAAGTGAGGTATCATTTTTATCAGGAGACTTGGGGGAACGCTGGGTGGAAGGAAATTTGTGGCTCCTCTCAGATGCCCGAACTTTCTGCCACAGAAATGTGAGGAACATGTGTTTTTTTAGCCAAATTTTGAGGTTTGCAAAGGATTCTGGGTAACAGAACCTGGTCCAAGCCCCGCAAGTCACCCCTCCTTGGATTCCTCTAGGTCTCTAGTTTTCAGAAATGCACAGGTTTGGTAGGTTTCCCTAGGTGCCGGCTGAGCTAGAGGCCAGAATCTACAGGTAGGCACTTCGCAAAAAACACCTCTGTTTTCTTCCAATAATTTGGATGTGTCCACGTTGCGCTTTGGGGCGTTTCCTGTCGCGGGCGCTAGGCCTACCCACACAAGTGAGGTATCATTTTTATCGGGAGACTTGGGGGAACGCTGGGTGGAAGGAAATTTGTGGCTCCTCTCAGATTCCAGAACTTTCTGCCACAGAAATGTGAGGAACATGTGTTTTTTTAGCCAAATTTTGAGGTTTGCAAAGGATTCTGGGTAACAGAACCTGGTCCGAGCCCCGCAAGTCACCCCTCCTTGGATTCCCCTAGGTCTCTAGTTTTCAGAAATGCACAGGTTTGGTAGGTTTCCCTAGGTGCCGGCTGAGCTAGAGGCCAAAATCTACATGTAGGCACTTCGCAAAAAACACCTCTGTTTTCTTCCAAAAATGTGGATGTGTCCACGTTGCGCTTTGGGGCGTTTCCTGTCGCGGGCGCTAGGCCTACCCACACAAGTGAGGTATCATTTTTATCAGGAGACTTGGGGGAACGCTGGGTGGAAGGAAATTTGTGGCTCCTCTCAGATTCCCGAACTTTCTGCCACAGAAATATGAGGAACATGTGTTTTTGTAGCCAAATTTTGAGGTTTGCAAAGGATTCTGGGTAACAGAACCTGGTCCGAGCCCCGCAAGTCACCCCTCCTTGGATTCCCCTAGGTCTCTAGTTTTCAGAAATGCACAGGTTTGGTAGGTTTCCCTAGGTGCCGGCTGAGCTAGAGGCCAAAATCTACAGGTAGGTACTTCGCAAAAAACACCTCTGTTTTCTTCCAAAAATTTGGATGTGTCCACGTTGCGCTTTGGGGCGTTTCCTGTCGCGGGCGCTAGGCCTACCCACACAAGTGAGGTATCATTTTTATCAGGAGACTTGGGGAAACGCTGGGTGGAAGGAAATTTGTGGCTCCTCTCAGATTCCCGAACTTTCTGCCACAGAAATGTGAGGAACATGTGTTTTTTTAGCCAAATTTTGAGGTTTGCAAAGGATTCTGGGTAACAGAACCTGGTCCAAGCCCCGCAAGTCACCCCTCCTTGGATTCCCCTAGGTCTCTAGTTTTCAGAAATGCACAGGTTTGGTAGGTTTCCCTAGGTCCCGGCTGAGCTAGAGGCCAGAATCTACAGGTAGGCACTTCGCAAAAAACACCTCTGTTTTCTTCCAAAAATTTGGATGTGTCCACGTTGCGCTTTCGGGCGTTTCCTGTCGCGGGCGCTAGGCCTACCCACACAAGTGAGGTATCATTTTTATCGGGAGACTTGGGGGAACGCTGGGTGGAAGGAAATTTGTGGCTCCTCTCAGATTCCCGAACTTTCTGCCACAGAAATGTGAGGAACTTGTGTTTTTTTAGCCAAATTTTGAGGTTTGCAATGGATTCTGGGTAACAGAACCTGGTCTGAGCCCCGCAAGTCACCCCTCCTTGGATTCCCCTAGGTCTCTAGTTTTCAGAAATGCACAGGTTTGGTAGGTTTCCATAGGTGCCGGCTGAGCTAGAGGCCAAAATCTACAGGTAGGCACTTCGCAAAAAACACCTCTGTTTTCTTCCAAAAATTTGGATGTGTCCATGTTGCGCTTTGGGGTGTTTCCTGTCGCGGGCGCTAGGCCTACCCACACAAGTGAGGTATCATTTTTATCGGGAGACTTGGGGGAATGCTGGGTGGAAGGAAATTTGTGGCTCCTCTCAGATTCCCGAACTTTCTGCCACAGAAATGTGAGGAACTTGTGTTTTTTTAGCCAAATTTTGAGGTTTGCAAAGGATTCTGGGTAACAGAACCTGGTCCGAGCCCCGCAAGTCACCCCTCCTTGGATTCCCCTAGGTCTCTAGTTTTCAGAAATGCACAGGTTTGGTAGGTTTCCCTAGGTGCCGGCTGAGCTAGAGGCCAAAATCTACAGATAGGCACGTCGCAAAAAACACCTCTGTTTTCTTCCAAAAATTTGGATGTGTCCACGTTGCGCTTTGGGGCGTTTCCTGTCGCGGGCGCTAGGCCTATCCACACAAGTGAGGTATCATTTTTATCGGGAGACTTGGGGGAACGCTGGGTGGAAGGAAATTTGTGGCGCCTCTCAGATTCCAGAACTTTCTGCCACAGAAATGTGAGGAACATGTGTTTTTTTAGCCAAATTTTGAGGTTTGCAAAGGATTCTGGGTAACAGAACCTGGTCTGAGCCCCGCAAGTCACCCCTCCTTGGATTCCCCTAGGTCTCTAGTTTTCAGAAATGCACAGGTTTGGTAGGTTTCCCTAGGTGCCGGCTGAGCTAGAGGCCAAAATCTACAGGTAGGCACTTCGCTAAAAACACCTCTGTTTTCTTCCAAAAATTTGGATGTGTCCACGTTGCGCTTTGGGGCGTTTCCTGTCGCGGGCGCTAGGCCTACCCACACAAGTGAGGTATCATTTTTATCGGGAGACTTGGGGGAACGCTGGGTGGAAGGAAATTTGTGGCTCCTCTCAGGTTCCCGAACTTTCTGCCACAGAAATGTGAAAAACATGTGTTTTTTTAGCCAAATTTTGAGGTTTGCAAAGGATTCTGGGTAACAGAACCTGGTCCGAGCCCCGCAAGTCACCCCTCCTTGGATTCCCCTAGGTCTCTAGTTTTCAGAAATGCACAGGTTTGGTAGGTTTCCCTAGGTGCCGGCTGAGCTAGAGGCCAAAATCTACAGGTAGGCACTTCGCAAAAAACACCTCTGTTTTCTTCCAAAAATTTGGATGTGTCCACGTTGCGCTTTGGGGCGTTTCCTGTCGCGGGCGCTAGACCTACCCACACAAGTGAGGTATCATTTTTATCGGGAGACTTGGGGGAACGCTGGGTGGAAGGAAATTTGTGGCTCCTCTCAGATTCCCAAACTTTCTGCGACAGAAATGTGAGGAACATGTGTTTTTTTAGCCAAATTTTGAGGTTTGCAAAGGATTCTGGGTAACAGAACCTGGTCCGAGCCCCGCAAGTTACCCCTCCTTGGATTCCCCTAGGTCTCTAGTTTTCAGAAATGCACAGGTTTGGTAGGTTTCCCTAGGTGCCGGCTGAGCTAGAGGCCAAAATCTACAGGTAGGCACGTCGCAAAAAACACCTCTGTTTTCTTCCAAAAATTTGGATGTGTCCACGTTGCGCTTTGGGGCGTTTCCTGTCGCGGGCGCTAGGCCTACCCACACAAGTGAGGTATCATTTTTATCGGGAGACTTGGGGGAACGCTGGGTGGAAGGAAATTTGTGGCTCCTCTCAGATTCCCGAACTTTCTGCCACAGAAATATGAGGAACATGTGTTTTTTAGCCAAATTTTGAGGTTTGCAAAGGATTCTGGGTAACAGAACCTGGTCCGAGCCCCGCAAGTCACCCCTCCTTGGATTCCCCTAGGTCTCTAGTTTTCAGAAATGCACAGGTTTGGTAGGTTTCCATAGGTGCCGGCTGAGCTAGAGGCCAAAATCTACAGGTAGGCACTTCGCAAAAAACACCTCTGTTTTCTTCCAAAAATTTGGATGTGTCCACGTTGCGCTTTGGGGCGTTTCCTGTCGCAGGCGCTAGGCCTACCCACACAAGTGAGGTATCATTTTGATCAGGAGACTTGGGGGAACGCTGGGTGGAAGGAAATTTGTGGCTCCTCTCAGATTCCCGAACTTTCTGCCACAGAAATGTGAGGAACATGTGTTTTTTTAGCCAAATTTTGAGGTTTGCAAAGGATTCTGGGTAACAGAACCTGGTCCGAGCCCCGCAAGTCACCCCTCCTTGGATTCCCCTAGGTCTCTAGTTTTCAGAAATGCACAGGTTTAGTAGGTTTCCCTAGGTGCCGGCTGAGCTAGAGGCCAGAATCTACAGCACTTCGCAAAAAACACCTCTGTTTTCTTCCAAAAATGTGGATGTGTCCACGTTGCGCTTTGGGGCGTTTCCTGTTGCGGGCGCTAGGCCTACCCACACAAGTGAGGTATCATTTTTATCGGGAGACTTGGGGGAACGCTGGGTGGAAGGAAATTTGTGGCTCCTCTCAGATTCCCGAACTTTCTGCCACAGAAATATGAGGAACATGTGTTTTTTTAGCCAAATTTTGAGGTTTGCAAAGGATTCTGGGTAACAGAACCTGGTCCGAGCCCCGCAAGTCACCCCTCCTTCGATTACCCTAGGTCTCTAGTTTTCAGAAATGCACAGGTTTGGTAGGTTTCCCTAGGTGCCGGCTGAGCTAGAGGCCAAAATCTACAGGTAGGCACTTCGCAAAAAACACCTCTGTTTTCTTCCAAAAATTTGGATGTGTCCACGTTGCGCTTTGGGGCGTTTCCTGTCGCGGGCGCTAGGCCTACCCACACAAGTGAGGTATCATTTTTATCAGGAGACTTGGGGGAACGCTGGGTGGAAGGAAATTTGTGGCTCCTCTCAGATTCCCGAACTTTCTGCCACAGAAATATGAGGAACATGTGTTTTTTTAGCCAAATTTTGAGGTTTGCAAAGGATTCTGGGTAACAGAACCTGGTCCGAGCCCCGCAAGTCACCCCTCCTTGGATTCCCCTAGGTCTCTAGTTTTCAGAAATGCACAGGTTTGGTAGGTTTCCCTAGGTGCCGGCTGAGCTAGAGGCCAAAATCTACAGGTAGGTACTTCGCAAAAAACACCTCTGTTTTCTTCCAAAAATTTGGATGTGTGCACGTTGCGCTTTGGGGCGTTTCCTGTCGCGGGCGCTAGGCCTACCCACACAAGTGAGGTATCATTTTTATCAGGAGACTTGGGGGAACGCTGGCTGGAAGGAAATTTGTGGCTCCTCTCAGATTCCCGAACTTTCTGCCACAGCAATGTGAGGAACATGTGTTTTGTTAGCCAAATTTTGAGGTTTGCAAAGGATTCTGGGTAACAGAACCTGGTCCGAGCCCCGCAAGTCACCCCTCCTTGGATTCCTCTAGGTCTCTAGTTTTCAGAAATGCACAGGTTTGGTAGGTTTCCCTAGGTGCCGGCTGAGCTAGAGGCCAGAATCTACAGGTAGGCACTTCGCAAAAAACACCTCTGTTTTCTTCCAATAATTTGGATGTGTCCACGTTGCGCTTTGGGGCGTTTCCTGTCGCGGGCGCTAGGCCTACCCACACAAGTGAGGTATCATTTTTATCGGGAGACTTGGGGGAACGCTGGGTGGAAGGAAATTTGTGTCTCCTCTCAGATTCCAGAACTTTCTGCCACAGAAATGTGAGGAACATGTGTTTTTTTAGCCAAATTTTGAGGTTTGCAAAGGATTCTGGGTAACAGAACCTGGTCCGAGCCCCGCAAGTCACCCCTCCTTGGATTCCCCTAGGTCTCTAGTTTTCAGAAATGCACAGGTTTGGTAGGTTTCCCTAGGTGCCGGCTGAGCTAGAGGCCAAAATCTACAGGTAGGCACTTCGCAAAAAACACCTCTGTTTTCTTCCAAAAATGTGGATGTGTCCACGTTGCGCTTTAGGGCGTTTCCTGTCGCGGGCGCTAGGCCTACCCACACAAGTGAGGTATCATTTTTATCAGGAGACTTGGGGGAACGCTGGGTGGAAGGAAATTTGTGGCTCCTCTCAGATTCCCGAACTTTCTGCCACAGAAATATGAGGAACATGTGTTTTTGTAGCCAAATTTTGAGGTTTGCAAAGGATTCTGGGTAACAGAACCTGGTCCGAGCCCCGCAAGTCACCCCTCCTTGGATTCCCCTAGGTCTCTAGTTTTCAGAAATGCACAGGTTTGGTAGGTTTCCCTAGGTGCCGGCTGAGCTAGAGGCCAAAATCTACAGGTAGGTACTTCGCAAAAAACACCTCTGTTTTCTTCCAAAAATTTGGATGTGTCCACGTTGCGCTTTGGGGCGTTTCCTGTCGCGGGCGCTAGGCCTACCCACACAAGTGAGGTATCATTTTTATCAGGAGACTTGGGGAAACGCTGGGTGGAAGGAAATTTGTGGCTCCTCTCAGATTCCCGAACTTTCTGCCACAGAAATGTGAGGAACATGTGTTTTTTTAGCCAAATTTTGAGGTTTGCAAAGGATTCTGGGTAACAGAACCTGGTCCAAGCCCCGCAAGTCACCCCTCCTTGGATTCCCCTAGGTCTCTAGTTTTCAGAAATGCACAGGTTTGGTAGGTTTCCCTAGGTCCCGGCTGAGCTAGAGGCCAGAATCTACAGGTAGGCACTTCGCAAAAAACACCTCTGTTTTCTTCCAAAAATTTGGATGTGTCCACGTTGCGCTTTCGGGCGTTTCCTGTCGTGGGCGCTAGGCCTACCCACACAAGTGAGGTATCATTTTTATCGGGAGACTTGGGGGAACGCTGGGTGGAAGGAAATTTGTGGCTCCTCTCAGATTCCCGAACTTTCTGCCACAGAAATGTGAGGAACATGTGTTTTTTTAGCCAAATTTTGAGGTTTGCAATGGATTCTGGGTAACAGAACCTGGTCTGAGCCCCGCAAGTCACCCCTCCTTGGATTCCCCTAGGTCTCTAGTTTTCAGAAATGCACAGGTTTGGTAGGTTTCCATAGGTGCCGGCTGAGCTAGAGGCCAAAATCTGCAGGTAGGCACTTCGCAAAAAACACCTCTGTTTTCTTCCAAAAATTTGGATGTGTCCATGTTGCGCTTTGGGGTGTTTCCTGTCGCGGGCGCTAGGCCTACCCACACAAGTGAGGTATCATTTTTATCGGGAGACTTGGGGGAATGCTGGGTGGAAGGAAATTTGTGGCTCCTCTCAGATTCCCGAACTTTCTGCCACAGAAATGTGAGGAACTTGTGTTTTTTTAGCCAAATTTTGAGGTTTGCAAAGGATTCTGGGTAACAGAACCTGGTCCGAGCCCCGCAAGTCACCCCTCCTTGGATTCCCCTAGGTCACTAGTTTTCAGAAATGCACAGGTTTGGTAGGTTTCCCTAGGTGCCGGCTGAGCTAGAGGCCAAAATCTACAGATAGGCACGTCGCAAAAAACACCTCTGTTTTCTTCCAAAAATTTGGATGTGTCCACGTTGCGCTTTGGGGCGTTTCCTGTCGCGGGCGCTAGGCCTATCCACACAAGTGAGGTATCATTTTTATCGGGAGACTTGGGGGAACGCTGGGTGGAAGGAAATTTGTGGCGCCTCTCAGATTCCAGAACTTTCTGCCACAGAAATGTGAGGAACATGTGTTTTTTTAGCCAAATTTTGAGGTTTGCAAAGGATTCTGGGTAACAGAACCTGGTCTGATCCCCGCAAGTCACCCCTCCTTGGATTCCCCTAGGTCTCTAGTTTTCAGAAATGCACAGGTTTGGTAGGTTTCCCTAGGTGCCGGCTGAGCTAGAGGCCAAAATCTACAGGTAGGCACTTCGCTAAAAACACCTCTGTTTTCTTCCAAAAATTTGGATGTGTCCACGTTGCGCTTTGGGGCGTTTCCTGTCGCGGGCGCTAGGCCTACCCACACAAGTGAGGTATCATTTTTATCGGGAGACTTGGGGGAACGCTGGGTGGAAGGAAATTTGTGGCTCCTCTCAGGTTCCCGAACTTTCTGCCACAGAAATGTGAAAAACATGTGTTTTTTTAGCCAAATTTTGAGGTTTGCAAAGGATTCTGGGTAACAGAACCTGGTCCGAGCCCCGCAAGTCACCCCTCCTTGGATTCCCCTAGGTCTCTAGTTTTCAGAAATGCACAGGTTTGGTAGGTTTCCCTAGGTGCCGGCTGAGCTAGAGGCCAAAATCTACAGGTAGGCACTTCGCAAAAAACACCTCTGTTTTCTTCCAAAAATTTGGATGTGTCCACGTTGCGCTTTGGGGCGTTTCCTGTCGCGGGCGCTAGACCTACCCACACAAGTGAGGTATCATTTTTATCGGGAGACTTGGGGGAACGCTGGGTGGAAGGAAATTTGTGGCTCCTCTCAGATTCCCGAACTTTCTGCGACAGAAATGTGAGGAACATGTGTTTTTTTAGCCAAATTTTGAGGTTTGCAAAGGATTCTGGGTAACAGAATCTGGTCCGAGCCCCGCAAGTTACCCCTCCTTGGATTCCCCTAGGTCTCTAGTTTTCAGAAATGCACAGGTTTGGTAGGTTTCCCTAGGTGCCAGCTGAGCTAGAGGCCAAAATCTACAGGTAGGCACTTCGCAAAAAACACCTCTGTTTTCTTCCAAAAATTTGGATGTGTCCACGTTGCGCTTTGGGGCGTTTCCTGTAGCGGGCGCTAGGCCTACCCACACAAGTGAGCTATCATTTTTATCGGGAGACTTGGGGGAACGCTGGGTGGAAGGAAATTTGTGGCTCCTCTCAGATTCCCGAACTTTCTGCGACAGAAATGTGAGGAACATGTGTTTTTTTAGCCAAATTTTGAGGTTTGCAAAGGATTCTGGGTAACAGAACCTGGTCCGAGCCCCGCAAGTTACCCCTCCTTGGATTCCCCTAGGTCTCTAGTTTTCAGAAATGCACAGGGTTGGTAGGTTTCCCTAGGTGCCGGCTGAGCTAGAGGCCAAAATCTACAGGTAGGCACGTCGCAAAAAACACCTCTGTTTTCTTCCAAAAATTTGGATGTGTCCACGTTGCGCTTTGGGGCGTTTCCTGTCGCGGGCGCTAGGCCTACCCACACAAGTGAGGTATCATTTTTATCGGGAGACTTGGGGGAACGCTGGGTGGAAGGAAATTTGTGGCTCCTCTCAGATTCCCGAACTTTCTGCCACAGAAATATGAGGAACATGTGTTTTTTAGCCAAATTTTGAGGTTTGCAAAGGATTCTGGGTAACAGAACCTGGTCCGAGCCCCGCAAGTCACCCCTCCTTGGATTCCCCTAGGTCTCTAGTTTTCAGAAATGCACAGGTTTGGTAGGTTTCCATAGGTGCCGGCTGAGCTAGAGGCCAAAATCTACAGGTAGGCACTTCGCAAAAAACACCTCTGTTTTCTTCCAAAAATTTGGATGTGTCCACGTTGCGCTTTGGGGCGTTTCCTGTCGCAGGCGCTAGGCCTACCCACACAAGTGAGGTATCATTTTTATCAGGAGACTTGGGGGAACGCTGGGTGGAAGGAAATTTGTGGCTCCTCTCAGATTCCCGAACTTTCTGCCACAGAAATGTGAGGAACATGTGTTTTTTTAGCCAAATTTTGAGGTTTGCAAAGGATTCTGGGTAACAGAACCTGGTCCGAGCCCCGCAAGTCACCCCTCCTTGGATTCCCCTAGGTCTCTAGTTTTCAGAAATGCACAGGTTTAGTAGGTTTCCCTAGGTGCCGGCTGAGCTAGAGGCCAGAATCTACAGGTAGGCACTTCGCAAAAAACACCTCTGTTTTCTTCCAAAAATGTGGATGTGTCCACGTTGCGCTTTGGGGCGTTTCCTGTTGCGGGCGCTAGGCCTACCCACACAAGTGAGGTATCATTTTTATCGGGAGACTTGGGGGAACGCTGGGTGGAAGGAAATTTGTGGCTCCTCTCAGATTCCCGAACTTTCTGCCACAGAAATATGAGGAACATGTGTTTTTTTAGCCAAATTTTGAGGTTTGCAAAGGATTCTGGGTAACAGAACCTGGTCCGAGCCCCGCAAGTCACCCCTCCTTCGATTACCCTAGGTCTCTAGTTTTCAGAAATGCACAGGTTTGGTAGGTTTCCCTAGGTGCCGGCTGAGCTAGAGGCCAAAATCTACAGGTAGGCACTTCGCAAAAAACACCTCTGTTTTCTTCCAAAAATTTGGATGTGTCCACGTTGCGCTTTGGGGCGTTTCCTGTCGCGGGCGCTAGGCCTACCCACACAAGTGAGGTATCATTTTTATCAGGAGACTTGGGGGAACGCTGGGTGGAAGGAAATTTGTGGCTCCTCTCAGATTCCCGAACTTTCTGCCACAGAAATATGAGGAACATGTGTTTTTTTAGCCAAATTTTGAGGTTTGCAAAGGATTCTGGGTAACAGAACCTGGTCCGAGCCCCGCAAGTCACCCCTCCTTGGATTCCCCTAGGTCTCTAGTTTTCAGAAATGCACAGGTTTGGTAGGTTTCCCTAGGTGCCGGCTGAGCTAGAGGCCAAAATCTACAGGTAGGTACTTCGCAAAAAACACCTCTGTTTTCTTCCAAAAATTTGGATGTGTCCACGTTGCGCTTTGGGGCGTTTCCTGTCGCGTGCGCTAGGCCTACCCACACAAGTGAGGTATCATTTTTATCAGGAGACTTGGGGGAACGCTGGGTGGAAGGAAATTTGTGGCTCCTCTCAGATTCCCGAACTTTCTGCCACAGAAATGTGAGGAACATGTGTTTTTTTAGCCAAATTTTGAGGTTTGCAAAGGATTCTGGGTAACAGAACCTGGTCCAAGCCCCGCAAGTCACCCCTCCTTGGATTCCCCTAGGTCTCTAGTTTTCAGAAATGCACAGGTTTGGTAGGTTTCCCTAGGTGCCGGCTGAGCTAGAGGCCAGAATCTACAGGTAGGCACTTCGCAAAAAACACCTCTGTTTTCTTCCAAAAATTTGGATGTGTCCACGTTGCGCTTTGGGGCGTTTCCTGTCGCGGGCGCTAGGCCTACCCACACAAGTGAGGTATCATTTTTATCGGGAGACTTGGGGGAACGCTGGGTGGAAGGAAAATTGTGCCTCCTCTCAGATTCCCGAACTTTCTGCCACAGAAATGTGAGGAACATGTGTTTTTTTAGCCAAATTTTGAGGTTTGCAAAGGATTCTGGGTAACAGAACCTGGTCCGAGCCCCGCAAGTCACCCCTCCTTGGATTCCCCTAGGTCTCTAGTTTTCAGAAATGCACAGGTTTGGTAGGTTTCCATAGGTGCCGGCTGAGCTAGAGGCCAAAATCTACAAGTAGGCACTTCGCAAAAAACACCTCTGTTTTCTTCCAAAAATTTGGATGTGTCCATGTTGCACTTTGGGGCGTTTCCTGTCGCGGGCGCTAGGCCTACCCACACAAGTGAGGTATCATTTTTATCGGGAGACTTGGGGGAATGCTGGGTGGAAGGAAATTTGTGGCTCCTCTCAGATTCCCGAACTTTCTGCCACAGAAATGTGAGGAACTTGTGTTTTTTTAGCCAAATTTTGAGGTTTGCAAAGGATTCTGGGTAACAGAACCTGGTCCGAGCCCCGCAAGTCACCCCTCCTTGGATTCCCCTAGGTCTCTAGTTTTCAGAAATGCACAGGTTTGGTAGGTTTCCCTAGGTGCCGGCTGAGCTAGAGGCCAAAATCTACAGGTAGGCACGTCGCAAAAAACACCTCTGTTTTTTTTCCAAAAATTTGGATGTGTCCACGTTGCACTTTGGGGCGTTTCCTGTCGCGGGCGCTAGGCCTATCCACACAAGTGAGGTATCATTTTTATCGGGAGACTTGGGGGAACGCTGGGTGGAAGGAAATTTGTGGCGCCTCTCAGATTCCAGAACTTTCTGCCACAGAAATGTGAGGAACATGTGTTTTTTTAGCCAAATTTTGAGGTTTGCAAAGGATTCTGGGTAACACAACCTGGTCTGAGCCCTGCAAGTCACCCCTCCTTGGATTCCCCTAGGTCTCTAGTTTTCAGAAATGCACAGGTTTGGTAGGTTTCCCTAGGTGCCGGCTGAGCTAGAGGCCAAAATCTACAGGTAGGCACTTCGCTAAAAACACCTCTGTTTTCTTCCAAAAATGTGGATGTGTCCACGTTGCGCTTTGGGGCGTTTCCTGTCGCGGGCGCTAGGCCTACCCACACAAGTGAGGTATCATTTTTATCGGGAGACTTGGGGGAACGCTGGGTGGAAGCAAATTTGTGGCTCCTCTCAGGTTCCCGAACTTTCTGCCACAGAAATGTGAGGAACATGTGTTTTTTTAGCCAAATTTTGAGGTTTGCAAAGGATTCTGGGTAACAGAACCTGGTCCGAGCCCCGCAAGTCACCCCTCCTTGGATTCCCCTAGGTCTCTAGTTTTCAGAAATGCACAGGTTTGGTAGGTTTCCCTAGGTGCCGGCTGAGCTAGAGGCCAAAATCTACAGGTAGGCACTTCGCGAAAAACACCTCTGTTTTCTTCAAAAAATTTGGATGTGTCCACGTTGCGCTTTGGGGCGTTTCCTGTCGCGGGCGCTAGACCTACTCACACAAGTGAGGTATCATTTTTATCGGGAGACTTGGGGGAACGCTGGGTGGAAGGAAATTTGTGGCTCCTCTCAGATTCCCGAACTTTCTGCGACAGAAATATGAGGAACATGTGTTTTTTTAGCCAAATATTGAGGTTTGCAAAGGATTCTGGGTAACAGAACCTGGTCCGAGCCCCGCAAGTTACCCCTCCTTGGATTCCCCTAGGTCTCTAGTTTTCAGAAATGCACAGGTTTGGTAGTATTCCCTAGGTGCCGGCTGAGCTAGAGGCCAAAATCTACAGGTAGGCACTTCGCAAAAAACACCTCTGTTTTCTTCCAAAAATTTGGATGTGTCCACGTTGCGCTTTGGGGCGTTTCCTGTCGCGGGCGCTAGGCCTATCCACACAAGTGAGGTATCATTTTTATCGGGAGACTTGGGGGAACGCTGGGTGGAAGGAAATTTGTGGCGCCTCTCAGATTCCCGAACTTTCTGCCACAGAAATGAGAGGAACATGTGTTTTTTTAGCCAAATTTTGAGGTTTGCAAAGGATTCTGGGTAACAGAACCTGGTCCGAGCCCCGCAAGTCACCCCTCATTGGATTCCCCTAGGTCTTTAGTTTTCAGAAATGCACAGGTTTGGTAGGTTTCCCTAGGAGCCGGCTGAGCTAGTGGCCAAAATCTACAGGTAGGCACTTCGCAAAAAACACCTCTGTTTTCTTCCAAAAATTTGGATGTGTCCATGTTGCACTTTGGGGCGTTTCCTGTCGCGGGCGCTAGGCCTACCCACACAAGTGAGGTATCATTTTTATCGGGAGACTTGGGGGAATGCTGGGTGGAAGGAAATTTGTGGCTCCTCTCAGATTCCCGAACTTTCTGCCACAGAAATGTGAGGAACTTGTGTTTTTTTAGCCAAATTTTGAGGTTTGCAAAGGATTCTGGGTAACAGAACCTGGTCCGAGCCCCGCAAGTCACCCCTCCTTGGATTCCCCTAGGTCTCTAGTTTTCAGAAATGCACAGGTTTGGTAGGTTTCCCTAGGTGCCGGCTGAGCTAGAGGCCAAAATCTACAGGTAGGCACGTCGCAAAAAACACCTCTGTTTTTTTCCAAAAATGTGGATGTGTCCACGTTGCGCTTTGGGGCGTTTCCTGTCGCGGGCGCTAGGCCTATCCACACAAGTGAGGTATCATTTTTATCGGGAGACTTGGGGGAACGCTGGGTGGAAGGAAATTTGTGGCACCTCTCAGATTCCAGAACTTTCTGCCACAGAAATGTGAGGAACATGTGTTTTTTTAGCCAAATTTTGAGGTTTGCAAAGGATTCTGGGTAACACAACCTGGTCTGAGCCCTGCAAGTCACCCCTCCTTGGATTCCCCTAGGTCTCTAGTTTTCAGAAATGCACAGGTTTGGTAGGTTTCCCTAGGTGCCGGCTGAGCTAGAGGCCAAAATCTACAGGTAGGCACTTCGCTAAAAACACCTCTGTTTTCTTCCAAAAATGTGGATGTGTCCACGTTGCGCTTTGGGGCGTTTCCTGTCGCGGGCGCTAGGCCTACCCACACAAGTGAGGTATCATTTTTATCGGGAGACTTGGGGGAACGCTGGGTGGAAGCAAATTTGTGGCTCCTCTCAGGTTCCCGAACTTTCTGCCACAGAAATGTGAGGAACATGTGTTTTTTTAGCCAAATTTTGAGGTTTGCAAAGGATTCTGGGTAACAGAACCTGGTCCGAGCCCCGCAAGTCACCCCTCCTTGGATTCCCCTAGGTCTCTAGTTTTCAGAAATGCACAGGTTTGGTAGGTTTCCCTAGGTGCCGGCTGAGCTAGAGGCCAAAATCTACAGGTAGGTACTTCGCAAAAAACACCTCTGTTTTCTTCCAAAAATTTGGATGTGTCCACGTTGCGCTTTGGGGCGTTTCCTGTCGCGGGCGCTAGACCTACTCACACAAGTGAGGTATCATTTTTATCGGGAGACTTGGGGGAACGCTGGGTGGAAGGAAATTTGTGGCGCCTCTCAGATTCCCGAACTTTCTGCCACAGAAATGAGAGGAACATGTGTTTTTTTAGCCAAATTTTGAGGTTTGCAAAGGATTCTGGGTAACAGAACCTGGTCCGAGCCCCGCAAGTCACCCCTCCTTGGATTCCCCTAGGTCTTTAGTTTTCAGAAATGCACAGGTTTGGTAGGTTTCCCTAGGAGCCGGCTGAGCTAGTGGCCAAAATCTACAGGTAGGCACTTCGCAAAAAACACCTCTGTTTTCTTCCAAAAATTTGGATGTGTCCATGTTGCACTTTGGGGCGTTTCCTGTCGCGGGCGCTAGGCCTACCCACACAAGTGAGGTATCATTTTTATCGGGAGACTTGGGGGAATGCTGGGTGGAAGGAAATTTGTGGCTCCTCTCAGATTCCCGAACTTTCTGCCACAGAAATGTGAGGAACTTGTGTTTTTTTAGCCAAATTTTGAGGTTTGCAAAGGATTCTGGGTAACAGAACCTGGTCCGAGCCCCGCAAGTCACCCCTCCTTGGATTCCCCTAGGTCTCTAGTTTTCAGAAATGCACAGGTTTGGTAGGTTTCCCTAGGTGCCGGCTGAGCTAGAGGCCAAAATCTACAGGTAGGCACGTCGCAAAAAACACCTCTGTTTTTTTCCAAAAATTTGGATGTGTCCACGTTGCGCTTTGGGGCGTTTCCTGTCGCGGGCGCTAGGCCTATCCACACAAGTGAGGTATCATTTTTATCGGGAGACTTGGGGGAACGCTGGGTGGAAGGAAATTTGTGGCGCCTCTCAGATTCCAGAACTTTCTGCCACAGAAATGTGAGGAACATGTGTTTTTTTAGCCAAATTTTGAGGTTTGCAAAGGATTCTGGGTAACACAACCTGGTCTGAGCCCTGCAAGTCACCCCTCCTTGGATTCCCCTAGGTCTCTAGTTTTCAGAAATGCACAGGTTTGGTAGGTTTCCCTAGGTGCCGGCTGAGCTAGAGGCCAAAATCTACAGGTAGGCACTTCGCTAAAAACACCTCTGTTTTCTTCCAAAAATGTGGATGTGTCCACGTTGCGCTTTGGGGCGTTTCCTGTCGCGGGCGCTAGGCCTACCCACACAAGTGAGGTATCATTTTTATCGGGAGACTTGGGGGAACGCTGGGTGGAAGCAAATTTGTGGCTCCTCTCAGGTTCCCGAACTTTCTGCCACAGAAATGTGAGGAACATGTGTTTTTTTAGCCAAATTTTGAGGTTTGCAAAGGATTCTGGGTAACAGAACCTGGTCCGAGCCCCGCAAGTCACCCCTCCTTGGATTCCCCTAGGTCTCTAGTTTTCAGAAATGCACAGGTTTGGTAGGTTTCCCTAGGTGCCGGCTGAGCTAGAGGCCAAAATCTACAGGTAGGCACTTCGCGAAAAACACCTCTGTTTTCTTCCAAAAATTTGGATGTGTCCACGTTGCGCTTTGGGGCGTTTCCTGTCGCGGGCGCTAGACCTACTCACACAAGTGAGGTATCATTTTTATCGGGAGACTTGGGGGAACGCTGGGTGGAAGGAAATTTGTGGCTCCTCTCAGATTCCCGAACTTTCTGCGACAGAAATATGAGGAACATGTGTTTTTTTAGCCAAATATTGAGGTTTGCAAAGGATTCTGGGTAACAGAACCTGGTCCGAGCCCCGCAAGTTACCCCTCCTTGGATTCCCCTAGGTCTCTAGTTTTCAGAAATGCACAGGTTTGGTAGTATTCCCTAGGTGCCGGCTGAGCTAGAGGCCAAAATCTACAGGTAGGCACTTCGCAAAAAACACCTCGGTTTTCTTCCAAAAATTTGGATGTGTCCACGTTGCGCTTTGGGGCATTTCCTGTCACGGGCGCTAGGCCTACCCACACAAGTGAGCTATCATTTTTATCGGGAGACTTGGGGGAACGCTGGGTGGAAGGAAATTTGTGGCTCCTCTCAGATTCCCGAACTTTCTGCCACAGAAATGAGAGGAACATGTGTTTTTTTAGCCAAATTTTGAGGTTTGCAAAGGATTCTGGGTAACAGAACCTGGTCCGAGCCCCGCAAGTCACCCCTCCTTGGATTCCCCTAGGTCTTTAGTTTTCAGAAATGCACAGGTTTGGTAGGTTTCCCTAGGAGCCGGCTGAGCTAGTGGCCAAAATCTACAGGTAGGCACTTCGCAAAAAACACCTCTGTTTTCTTCCAAAAATTTGGATGTGTCCACGTTGCGCTTTGGGGCGTTTCCTGTCGCGGGCGCTAGGCCTACCCACACAAGTGAGGTATCATTTTTGTCGGGAGACTTGGGGGAACGCTGGGTGGAAGGAAATTTGTGGCTCCTCTCAGATTCCCGAACTTTCTGCTACAGAAATGTGAGGAACATGTGTTTTTTTAGCCAAATTTTGAGGTTTGCAAAGGATTCTGGGTGACAGAACCTGGTCTGAGCCCCGCAAGTCACCCCTCCTTGGATTCCCCTAGGTCTCTAGTTTTCAGAAATGCACAGGTTTGGTAGGTTTCCCTAGGTGCTGGCTGAGCTAGAGGCCAAAATCTACAGGTAGGCACGGCACAAAAAACACCTCTGTTTTCTTCCAAAAATTTGGATGTGTCCACGTTGCGCTTTGGGGCGTTTCCTGTCGCGGGCGCTAGGCCTATCCACACAAGTGAGGTATCATTTTTATCGGGAGACTTGGGGGAACGCTGGGTGGAAGGAAATTTGTGGCGCCTCTCAGATTCCCGAACTTTCTGTGACAGAAATGTGAGGAACATGTGTTTTTTTAGCCAAATTTTGAGGTTTGCAAAGGATTCTGGGTAACAGAACCTGGTCCGAGCCCCGCAAGTCACCCCTCCTTGGATTCCCCTAGGTCTCTAGTTTTCAGAAATGCACAGGTTTGGTAGGTTTCCCTAGGTGCCGGCTGAGCTAAAGGCCAAAATCTACAGGTAGGCACTTCGCAAAAAACACCTCTGTTTTCTTCCAAAAATTTGGATGTGTCCACGTTGCGCTTTGGGGCGTTCCCTGTCGCGGGCACTAGGCTTACCCACACAAGTGTGGTATCATTTTTATCGGGAGACTTGGGGGAACGCTGGGTGGAAGGAAATTTGTGGCTCCTCTCAGATTCCAGAACTTTCTGCCACAGAAATGTGAGGAACATGTGTTTTTTTAGCCAAATTTTGAGGTTTGCAAAGAATTCTGGGTAACAGAACCTGGTCCGAGCCCCGCAAGTCACCCCTCCTTGGATTCCCCTAGGTCTCTAGTTTTCAGAAATGCACAGGTTTGGTAGGTTTCCCTAGGTGCCGGCTGAGCTAGAGGCCAAAATCTACAGGTAGGCACTTAGCTAAAAACACCTCTGTTTTCTTCCAAAAATTTGGATGTGTCCACGTTGCGCTTTGGGGCGTTTCCTGTCGCGGGCGCTAGGCCTACCCACACAAGTGAGGTATCATTTTTATCGGGAGACTTTGGGGAACGCTGGGTGGAAGGAAATTTGTGGCTCCTCTCAGATTCCCGAACTTTCTGCCACAGAAATGTGAGGATAATGTGTTTTTTTAGCCAAATTTTGAGGTTTGCAAAGGATTCTGGGTAACAGAACCTGGTCCGAGCCCCGCAAGTCACCCCTCCTTGAATTCCGCTAGGTCTCTAGTTTTCAGAAATGCACAGGTTTGGTAGGTTTCCCTAGGTGCCGGCTGAGCTAGAGGCCAAAATCTACAGGTAGGAAACTTCGCAAAAAACACCTCTGTTTTCCTCCAAAAATTTGGATGTGTCCACGTTGCGCTTTGGGGCGTTTCCTGTCGCGGGCGCTAGGCCTACCCACACAAGTGAGGTATCATTTTTATCGGGAGACTTGGGGGAACGCTGTGTGGAAGGAAATTTGTGGCTCCTCTCAGATTCCCGAACTTTCTGCCACAGAAATGTGAGGAACATGTGTTTTTTTAGCCAAATTTTGAGGTTTGCAAAGGATTCTGGGTTACAGAACCTGGTCCGAGCCCCGCAAGTCACCCCTCCTTGGATTCCCCTAGGTCTCTAGTTTTCAGAAATGCACATGTTTGGTAGGTTTCCCTAGGTGCCGGCTGAGCTAGAGGCCAAAATCTACAGGTAGGCACTTCGCAAAAAACACCTCTGTTTTCTTCCAAAAATGTGGATGTGTCCACGTTGCGCTTTGGGGCGTTTCCTGTCGCGGGCGCTAGGCCTACCCACACAAGTGAGGTATCATTTTTATCGGGAGACTTTGGGGAACATAGATTAGCAAAACAAGTGTTATTGCCCCTTGTCTTTCTCTGCATTTTTTCCTTCCAAATATAGGAGAGTGTGTAAAAAAGACATCTATTTGAGAAATGCCCTGTAATTCTCATGCTAGTATGGTCACCCCGGAATTCAGAGATGTGCAAATAACCACTGCTCCTCAACACCTTATCTTGTGCCCTTTTTGGAAATACAAAGGTTTTCTTGATAGCAATTTTTTACTCTTTATATTTCAGCAAATGAATTGCTGTATACCCGGTATAGAATGAAAACGCACTGCAGGGTGCAGCTCATTTATTGGCTCTGGGTTCCTCGGGTTCTTGATGAACCTACAAGCCCTATATATCCCCGCAACCAGAGGAGTCCAGCAAACGTAACGGTATATTGCTTTCGATAATCTGACATTGCAGGGAAAAGTTACAGAGTAAAACGTAGAGAAAAATCGATGTTTTTTTCACCTCAATTTCATTCTTTTTTTTTCAGTTGTTATTTTCTGTAGGAAACCCTTGTAGGATCTACACAAATGACCCCTTGCTGAATTCAGAATTTTGTCTACTTTTTAGAAATGTTTAGGTTTCTGGGATCCAGCATTGGTTTCATGCCCATTTCTGTCACTGACTGGAAGGAGGCTGAAAGCACAAAAAATTGCAAAAATGGGGTATGTCCCAGTAAAATGCCAAAATTGTGTTGAAAAATTGGGTTTTCTGATTCAAGTCTGCCTGTTCCTGAAAGCTGGGAAGCTGCTGAGTTTAGCACCACAAACCCTTTGTTGATGCCAATTTCAGGGGAAAAACCACAAGCCTTCTTCTGCAGCCACTTTTTCCAATTTTTTTGAAAAAAACGAAATTTTCCCTGTATTTTGGCCAATTTCTTGGCCTCCTTCAGGGGAACCCACAAAGTCTGGGTACCTCTAGAATCCCTAGGATGTTGGAAAAAAAGGACGCAAATTTGGCTTGGTTAGCTTATGTGGACAAAAAGTTATAAGGGCCTAAGCGCAAACTGCCCCAAATAGGCAAAAAAAGGCCTGGCACAGGAGGGGGAAAAGGCCTGGCAGCGAAGGGGTTAACACTTCTATACATTGGTGCTATACCTCTCACCGGGGGCACTTTGTAAGAACTCAAAACATAACAAAATAGCATGAAGTTGATCCAAGACAGATGATGATAATAATAACAACAACAAGAACCGAAACAATAATAATGATAATAATAATAATAATAATAACAATAATAATAATAATAATAATAACTTGTAGTTCAACAGGTGTAGCTATCAACAGCTTGCCCCTTTGCAGGTTGTTTTTGGAGAGTGTGTATTTTATCCACATAATGATGAATAATTATGAAAACTAGTCTGTATGTGCACGGTCCATGTTATCCATATCACATTTTGTGTAAGAAAATACACACCACGTCAGAAATTATGACCATTTTACAACTGCAGTGGTGCCAGTACAGTAATATGTTCTTTCTTTCTATGTGTTTAGGTTTTGGGTAAAGACAGCTTTTAGGTGTTTAAGACTTGATGGGGAAAATACCAATAGTGACAGGGTTTTGGAGGAGTCCTGTGCTTACCATTGCTTGTCTTTCTCATCAGTGTCAGTGCTTTCATCAAAGGAATTTGCATGCTTCTTATTAAATGGTTTTCATTGTCCTCCTGTATGTGTTGCTTCCCTGGAGCATAATTTCTTCACCATCCTTTTAATTAGATCACATGTATCCTTCCACTGCTCACATTATTCTATTTTTTTTTATTTTTCCTTCAGCCTTTCATGTAAGCGCATGTGTTTGCTTGCTTTCTCCCTCAAATGCTTCTTCCTCACTGAAATGACTGCTCTGACCAGTCTCACTCCTTTCTCCCATTCTCAGCTTGTCGATTGTTTCCCAGGGCACTCCAAGTTTCATCTATTTGTTCAAAATATTTGCATCCGCCTACCCAGTTTCTCCATTGTTCCCCAGCCACCCCATCCACTTGTGGGCGCTCCCCCTACCTTAACCATTAATCCCTATTCTTCCTGTCACGTTCATGTTTAAGTGTATATAGTTTTGGAGGGACTGATAGCCAAGCTGCTCCTTTCTAAAAAAAAGAAATGCATTAGTGATTTTTTTTTTTTATATATTTAATTTACCACTCCAAGTTGGGCACCCGTCATCTCAAAACAAAATGAAAAAAAAAAAAAAAAAATGGCCTCCACGCCAAGATGCATGTACTCTCATGTGTGATGGTGCTGAACATCCATAGCGCCAAAAAGAAAACATGTGTTTGCGTAATGTCACATTACACATATGCCTCGTTGTGCTGTTTTATTTTCTTTGCTAATGTTGTTTTGCATCAGCAAACAAGCTTTTATTTATTTACTTTTGCTGTTGTGGCAAACAGCATTGGCAAAGTCAAAATGTCGGGTAACACTATTAAAGATGAGACTTATTGGCTTTGTCAGTACTTGTTTTAGTTTGATGCCCTATCCGAAATATCTATGAAGCTAATATTATTGGCAATCATTCGCTCAAATCTGAAGTACACTTTTTAACATGAACTACATTGACAACGTGGTTGAGTGAGGAAACTCGTGGATGAGCTAGAGAGACGTTGGGACCTTTATAATGAACGAACCATATCTTTGTTCATTGCTCCAATTTTTTTTAGTAGGGATTTTTTTATATCCGGCTAAACATGTATTTCTATAGAATAAGATAAGGTACTCACGGCGTGAAATTATAGCTATTTCAAAACATCAGACTAAAATTCGCTGCACTCGACTGGTGAAGTAAATTTGGCACTAGAGAGGAATTTGTAGCTCAGAATATGTCTGATAGTCTTTAGGGGTGCACTGTTCCAGACCTGTGTTTAGGGACTGCTGCCCAGGGATGGAATCCGAAAAGGATTTAGTCAATTTAATTCTGTGTTTCACTCACATTATTAGCAGGCATTCCAAACTTGCAGTTTTGCATGCATGGAATTTATTTGTTCAGGGCCACCCAGCTGGGCGGAAAGAGATGCCTAGTAGCAAAAAAAGGCTTGACCGGAAAATATCCGTCATTAGAAGCCAGAGTTGTAAAGATGCACTGGAAGCAGGTTTAAGGAAGGGTTGATCTATGCTGGTAACGACAAGTTCAGAGGTTGAAATAATAGTTCGTTATTAGAGGATATATCTGTGGGTAGCAATGCTTAATTTGAGCCGGTGGTTGCCCCAGCCATTTATTTTTAGTGGCCGGCACTTATTTTTCCGCATTAGACGTTGACCGATACAAAAGAGGAGTAAGGTGACAAAGCAGAAGATTGAGGAAGAGAAGGACATAAAAAAACGCCACAGAGGGAGAAAGCAGTAACCTGCAAGAGCGAGATAAAAGGGCAGGGGATGTTTTTTGATGAGAGCAATGAAGTTGATTTAAGACTCTGCAGCCTTGGTATTTGGCACAGCAATATTTAATTGCACCGACCATCGGTTTCTAAGCACAATTTTGGGCGCCCAGTATTGTTCCTGTGCAAATTAAGCACTGTGAGCTCATGATAGTGGTTTGTGGAAATGGGAAATTACGTAGAAACATGTGCATACATTTTATTTTGCAATGATGTATCTTTACTATACTACTTATGCAAGCAAAGGGTATTTTAACGTTTGCATAACCATAGTCTCATAGAGTTTAAAGAATACATTTCTATTAAATATTTTACATCATAATAAATGACATGAAGGCAAAAATCTGCAATTTAAAACTATTGCCATACCAGTGCGGAAGCATCATCTTCAAGCTTTCCCAGGAGCCCCCATATGACCACCAGTGACTGTCAGGAGTTTGAGTAGCCATGATTGTATGTCAACTCCTGGGGTGGAGGGTGGGGGGCAGGCATGATCAGTCTGGAAATGTTCTTGACCTC
The DNA here is from genome assembly GCF_031143425.1 of Pleurodeles waltl. Taxonomy (NCBI): domain Eukaryota; kingdom Metazoa; phylum Chordata; class Amphibia; order Caudata; family Salamandridae; genus Pleurodeles; species Pleurodeles waltl. The sequence continues at coordinate 1,143,961,966 of NC_090444.1, read as the reverse complement.
TCAACATAGGTATAGTTCCTAAAACGTTTTCCTCACTTTTCACCTTTAGTGTGCCAAACAGGGGAACATTTAATTAATGAGCTGCAGAATAAATAATGGACAGATTCTGTACTCTAAAAAGGGAATTTGCTTTAATGAAATTCTGCCATTAAAGCACAGGTTTCGTGTGAGGAAATATTTGACTAGGTAGGAGATGGGTTGTTGTTCCTGCGTGGATCCACTAGAAAAACTTGGCTTACATTTTCAAACTCGCATGTTTTGGTTATTCACTGATACAGTGGAGATTTGGAGTTCACACGCACAGAAAATACCGACAACTGTATTACTGTCAAGGGTAGGCGTAAATAAATTGGGGAGAAAATAGTCACAGAAATGTTGGCCACGTATGGAGATTTTCCTTGTCAAAAGAAAAAAGTGATTCCACACAAATGGAAATGTAATGTAGAAATGTGAACCTGCAAGTTAGGGTTATTTCTGGAATCTGAAATTTCCTTGAAACAAGTGCATACATTTCCGATTTTTTTCAATGATTTTTTAGTGATAACCTCCATATCTTCTGTCCATTCAATATCAGTTATGTAATCACCAGGAGAAAGAATTTGAGAGTCCCCACACTTGAGTGAAAATTCACATTAGGACGTCACAAGTCCGCTTAAGACTGAGCTCAATGGCAATAACAACCAGAGTCAGTGAATAGCGTGGGTTACTTTAAACAAGTCTATTGTCAAGTGATTTTCAGTTGTGCTGCTTGAGAGCACTTAGAGGGCACCTTTTCCAGATTAGAGGTAAATAAGTGTAATCCTATGAAAGTGGGACATTCTGAGTTTACTGGATGTTATGGCAGTATGGCAGAGTATCACTGTTGGAAAGTGGGTTATTAGTAGTGATAAGTAGGGACCTACCACTAGTAATAAGGCCAAAAATATAATAAAAGGTTCAGTCAGGGTCTTAATAAATTAATACCTTGCTCAACCCCTGGTAGCTGGCAACGAACAGGCAGACTTAATTTAGGAGACAGGTGTGTGAACAGCATTTAGAAACACCAATATATTAAATAAGTAAGACAAGACACACAATGAAAATCCAACACCAATTTATAAAAACAGGGAATATTTTTATCTTTAAAATGACACCAAAACTAGTCAAATCCAATTTAGGGACCGAGCTCCTAGGTGGCCCCCTCAGCACAGTACCTGGCCTGGGTGAGTCCAGAGGGGGCTCCCCCTCCATGTTATATGCAGGGGGGGCACTTCCAGTTTCGTCACACCACTCTTCTTAGCAATATTAAGATAAAGAAAGCCTGGGGAAAAACCTAATGTTCTAAATTATATCTTTAGTTTGCATACAGCTCGATGGTGCCAGTTCATAGCTCACTGGACTATTTTAGGATTGTAATTTATAAACTGCAAGTAAGAAAAGCATCTCTGTGACAAAAGCTGTAACCCACTAAGGTATCCATATAATATACTATTCTGTGATCTGCATGGTACACTTTCTTTGCAGCAGCCATATTATCCCTCTGCGCTACTCTATGATGAGCCAAAAATGCCACCAGACAATGCTCCATCTCTCTTCATCAGGTCCATTAACCTCCAGTTATCTTGGCATTTTTTGTTTTTGCCTGAAAATTGCTGAACACACACACCTCGCAGCAGGTGCTTTTAAACCCATAATATATTTGAAAACACAGTGCCCCCTGAGATCGGCGCCCAGTGCAGTGGCAATGGTCACACCGCCCTAAAGCTGGCCCAGATTTTCTGCAGGAATGCTTGAACAGATACAAAAATGCATCTACTCACTTAAGAAGGCAGTTGAGTTGTCATTTTCCCTGTAGGATATGTCGATCGAGTTACCACCTCTAAATTATATTGCACTAGCATGTTGCAGTTTGAGCTTCTTACTTTACTTACTGTATGTACTTCTCTAAATTGTATCTTTGTATTTCATTCCAAAAATAATTTTCCATATGATGACATAACTAATGCCAAAACGAGCTATGTCTACTTTCAAACCAGAGACTGCTCTCACTAACACATTACTTGGAGACATGAATCCTGCATCAGTGAGACCTTGACCTTACCAATGCAATTTTACATCTTCATCGAAACACTAAGCGGCCTTTGGTTGGTAAAGTAGGTAATATTGCCATGGCATTTGCTCTTGGTGCTTGAAGAACAGAGCATAGTGCACGTTGTTTTTAGAAATGGGTAATGTTTGTTTGAATTTGACTGGTGAGAAGTAGTGTGTTTGATGGCCTACACACTTAAAATGATGTTTGCCCAAACTGTTTGGCCTACATTTTTAACTTTACACTGCTTTGTATCACATACAGGGGTAATACTTGATAAAATATATTTTGTGCCTTTGGAAGTAGTAGATATTGGATTTGTAATGGTACCCTTTCCGGTGGTATTATGCTAGTACAAACAGTGTGGTGCATGGCGTAGCACTGGTTATTACTTGAAACTTGATCAGTGGATCCTTTCAGATATTTATATTTGCAAATGGCAATGCTCTTAAAAAGAATGTATTATTTTCTCACTAGGACATTTTGAAATGCTCGAGCACTGCATAAGTTTACAGCATAAGGAAAAGAGAAAAAAATGATCTGCCTTGAATCACAAACTTTTGATTGTTGGTCAAGTGCCAAAGGCAGTTTTCAGCCAAGATCACCCTCACACTTTAATGACTCCCAGCCTGCTTCTCACTCTCACCTACCAATGCAACATAAGCACATAATTGAGACTTCAACCTACCTGACTTACCATGTACACATTTTTTGAGGGACTCCTGACTAAATCTCTCTGGATTACTCAATATTACCGCGCAGGTCATCACACATACCATGTGCTGACTCCCAATGTAGTGACTGCGATGTAAAGATGCCCAAAATGTACTTTTTTCATAGTTTTTTTCAAAATGTGCAATTCTGGGTGACAAATCTAGTTATGATTTTTTTTTTTTTATGAACATAGTCATACCCGATGAATCATTAATGTTGCTCTTTAAAAGATTTTACTAAGACGTTTAGAACTGTGCTTATTAATGTAGTTTAGTTGTGCCACATTTTTGCGGAGACACCATTTTATTATTATGGATGGTGTTTTTTTCATCTTGTTCGTGCTCATTACCCCTCCAAATCATCATCCCCTTGCGTGTGTTCTCTCCCCACAGTCTATGTGGAGCACAAGACACTGTGACGTAACAGTTTTTTTTCCTTAAAGAGCATGCTTTGTGAATGTAACTTTCTTCGTGTACTGGATGTATCATTTTGAAGGATACTTCTGCTGAAAGTTTCGATGTAAGCTCGCAAGCATACACTTTTGCATATGAATCCTTCTTTGCAAAATGTTTCATAAAGATTTCCTTTACCTTAGAAATATGTTAGTGTAAAAAAAAAAAAAAAAAAAAAAAGAAATATGTTAGTGTTATAATTTTGTAATGATGATTCTGATTTGCTCAATATGTATTATCATTAGTCATGCCATGTTGAATTTCCAGTATTTGATTATTACCTATTCATGAAATGTGTATAAATGCCATTGGTTTTGGGGGTAAGCCACAACACTTTTCATTTTCCTCACAGGACTCTGTCTGATGATATTGATGATTTCTCTTTCCTACCAGAGTCTCTGTCCATTCCTTGTATGATTTTGTTGCTCACTGGGACTTACAATAACACTGATTCGGACTGTGTACTCTGCTTTTATAACATATATTTTTGCATTTCTCTGTAATGCGTATTTTAAGATTTTTGTAATAAAACTGTTTAACTTTTCATTGATCGAGAACTCAGTTATCGAAAGGTCTGAGTCAGTCTTTTTAAAACTCTCCTATGCTGATTTGTTGGACCTGATGTTGGGGAGGGTGATGACTCATCACAAGATCAAGGTTGCTGGCGCCACATTTCCAAAGGTAAATTTTGGAGTGATCAAAATATTGGGGTGCAGTAAAATATTGGGGTTCAATGACAGACAACCCTTCAAGACATATAAATACTTTTAGAATAAATCACCATCAACAACAGGATATCACTGGATGCCACCATCTGACTTGTAAAGATTATTTTTATGCTTGACTGCAATCAATGCCATTACACACACTCACACACACGCGCACACACACACACACACACACAATTTGTGTGTTGCTTTTAAAAAAGCACGTTTGTCTATTCTTGTGTAACATTTTTTTTTTAAATATATTTTTATTAACTTTCACTGCATTACATCTGCAACATTCTTGATGGCATCAACAGGTTTCCATTTAGTACATGTAATTGATCATTGAATATAAAACATATCCCTGCATTCTCTAATGCTCCCACCACATTTCTTTTTATCCTAGACGTGTACAGTTTCCTTGGGGATGCAATGTGCCTAGGTTGTTTCGGTGTCTTAGGGGTACATTCCTATCCTGTGGTTGCATTTTACCTGGAGTGCCCGCTTGTCCGTGTCTCAAACTTCTCTAAAACTACTTATTATTTTAACTTGATGGTGCTATTTCAAACAGGCTACATTCATAGCCGTGGTGGGTGTTACTCATTGTTTCCTTGTTCTTCTATTTATTTTTTATTTTTTTCCCTCAATTGAGGCCGGGCCGGTACCTTCCTATGCTTATTGTCTCTGTTTCCTCAAACTGAGATGGATGCGCTTGGGGGTTGAGAATATCTATGTTCTGTCTCTTGGGGTTCAGTCATCCTATCCCCTTTACTGCCTGCTCCAGATGGTCTTGGTCACCCTCTTTCCACTCCTTCTCTCTTGGTTTCTCTATCTTGCCCCACTGCCTCGTGCCCTGCCCTATTAGTCACTCTGGGTTTCCACTGCCACCCCCCCTTCCTTAATGTGACTATCCCATCTCAGGAGTATTTCTTCCCATGCCAGGGCAATGGGGGTTTGGCGCATACCCCTTGCCTCCTCACTTTTCAACACTTGCAATTCTGCTCGGGCCCATCTTGACACATCCCGCCTCCATTCGCTCGCTGATGGGCAGCTGGGAGATTTTCAGCCTATCGTGATTCGTCTCCTATAGAGAACAAGTGCCAGGTCCAGGAAGCGTCCCCTCACATTCCCTTGAGGCGCATGCGCCCTCAAACCCAGTAAGCATGACGTTGGGGATAGCCCAATCTCTACCTCCAGCACTTGTTCTAGGTCTGCCAGCGCTGCAGCCCAGCCTCTCTGGAGCTCTGGGCAGTTCCATACCATATGGTCAAAGTCTGAAGTTACATTTCCACATCTAGGGCGTGTCTTGGGGGTTCCCCCATAAATTCTTGTCAGTCTGTGTGGGGTGAGGTATGTTCTGTGCATATAGTTGTACTGTATGTATCTTAACCGGGTGTTTCTGGATACCTTCCGAGGATATGCTAGTGCCCTGCCCCACTCCGCGTCTGTTAATTCCCTGCTCACTGTCTTTTCCCACTGTTCTCTTCAGGGCTGTAATGAATCCAGTGATTCCTCATTTTGGGACCTGTAGATCCTAGCAATTAAGTGAGATTCCCCATCAGACGTCAGTAGTAAGTGCAGTACTCTGTGGGTGGGGGCTCTGCATTAATCGTTCCCCAGTGCTCTCTAAGGGTGTGTGTTAGTTTCCTATACTGGAGAAACTGTCCCCTTAGGACGCCCATTTCTGTTAAGTCTGAAAAGGACCTCAGCACCCCCTCTCGAAACAGCGCTCCGACTGTCTCCACTCCCGCTTTCCTCCAAGGTCCGAGACCAAAGCCCACCAGATTCCTCTCATCTGTTCCTTCCCCCAGTACTGAGAGTGGGAGCTCCGGGGAATAAGGCTTTCCCACCCCTACTCTTCTCGTACTTTTATTCCAACATGCTGCCGCTACTCTCGTCATCATACTGTCCGCACGCTTGGTCACTTTCATATTCACCATCCGCGCAATGATTCGTTCCATTCCAATTTCTCCTTGAGCAGTGTATCTATCCAATTGTCCCTTTCCTCCCATCCACGCCGCAATCCACTGCAATTGTGATGCTAAATAATAAAACTCAAAGTCAGGGACTCCCAGGCCCCCCATGTGTGGCGGCCTACAAAGAGTCGAAAGTGCTGTACGTCTACGGCCTTCGTCCCATATAAGCTCCCTGATCAGCATTTTAAGTTCGCAGAACCACGCCGAATTGACCAGCAGCGGCAGGTTCGCGAAATAGTAAAGTAACCGGGACAGGACTATCATTTTGGACAGTACAACTCTGGCCATTATGGTTAGCCTCAGAGAGCGCCAGAACTTTACTGAGGAACGTAGGGAGCGGAGTGCCCTCCCAAGATTGCCATCACGGAGGTCCCCCACCTCGTGGAACACCTGTATCCCCAGGTACTTGAATGTCCTCGGCGCCCAGCCTACATCCTCAGGGCACGAAACGGGCCGGTCACATCCTGCTAGCATGGGAAAAACATATGTTTTGCCCCTATTGAGACGCAGTCGGCATCTAGAGCCCAGGGGAGTCCTGTCTCTCCGTCCCCGAGGTAGATGAGTATATCATCTGCATAAAGGGAAACGATGTGCTCCGTTTGTCCCCATTGTATCCCTCTGCCCTTGCCATCCCTTCGTAGCTGGGCTGCCAGCGGCTCGATGGCCAGTGCGAATAATAGTGGCGATAGAGGGCAGCCCTGCCTAGTGCCCCTGTGGATTGGGTAGGTGTCGGATACCGTCTTGCCTGTCCTCACTCTAGCCAGGGGGGACGCATATAGCAGGTCCACCCACTTTACCCAACACTCTCCTAACCCCATCTTTCTCATCACAGTCCTCAGGTAGTCCCATCTAACTGAATCGAAGGCTTTTTCGAAGTCCACGGCGAGTAGTACCCCAGTCAAAGGTTTCGCTTCTCTGGGCATATGTAGAATGGCAAATAGTTGTCTCAAGTTAAGGGGCGTGCTCCGGTGCGGGACAAACCCGTTCTTATCCTCGTGTATCAGCTTGGGCATGTGGCCGAGCAGCCGATTGGCCAAAACTTTGCTAAGTATTTTAAAATCATTGTTCAGCATTGACAAGTGGCGAAAGTTAGCAACAGATGTCTCTCTAGCTTTAGACTTGGGCAGTGGGACCACCAATGCTTCCCTCAGTGTGGCCGGCAGCACACCCCGGCTCAATGCCTCAGAGTACACTTCTGCCAGTCTGGGGGCCAGTAAGGTTTCGTATTTCTTATAGAAATCCATAGGTAAGCCGTCCGTCGCCGGAGTCTTCCCGGGCGCTAATTGCGATATGGCATTCCTTATCTCATCTGCTGTCACAGCTGCCCTCAGCTCCTCCTGTTCCTCAATTGTCAGAGTTGGCAATGGGAGTTGCTGCAGAACCGCCCCAAGAGCAGGTTCGTCAAGCTCCCCGGGTTTCCTATATAAATGGGCATAGTATTCCATGAAAGCGTCATTTATAGTGTTCGGACTGTGTCTTCCCTCTCCCTCCATGGTTATCACCTTGGTGATAGGCTCTCCTTCCCCTCCAGGTCTTACCAGCCACGCCAGCATTCTGCCTGATCTCCCCTCCTCAGAGTGTAATGAGGCCATATAGTTTTGCACACTATGGCATCTAAGTTGTTCCTCAACCTGGGAGTGGTATCTCCGTGCCTGGGCATACTTTTCCCTTTCCTGCTCATCTGTTCCCTGTCTCCGTTCCCCCTCATGTTTTTCCTTCTCAAGACTGGTCAGTTCACTTTCCAGTGTTCGTCTCACCCCCGTCGTCTGTCCCATACAGTATCCTCTGGTTGTCACTTTAAGGGTCTCCCACTCAACGGATCTAGAGTCAGTGGATCCCTCGTTAATTTTAATATGGTCCGCCAGGAAGAGACGAAGGTCATCCCTGTACACCTGGTCCTCTAAGGCTCCGGGGCCAGTCGCCACATCGGGATGGGGGGCCTAACCTCCTTAACTCTCCAGGTCAGCAGTAGAGGATTATGGTCAGAGAGCGTGCGTCCCAGGTATTCAGAGTGCACCATCCCCTGCATCAGTGTTGCTGTACAAACCACCCTGTCAATTCTTGTGTGTACCCTGTGGAGTCCTGAGTAGTATGAATAATCTTTTTCGGCAGGGTGTTGCTCATGCCATATGTCTAATAATTCCCATGCATCTATCCATTCTCTAAGTTTTTGGGCTACTCTGCTTGTCATTGCCCCAGATAGTGGCGGGTGGAGCGGTCTAGTTCTATATCTAACACGCTGTTAAAGTCTCCCCCTATCAAGAGGCCTCCCCCGCTGACTCGTGAGTTGACCAGATAGCCGTGTCATAAAGGGGATCTCGTCCTGGTTAGGGGCATAAATGCAACTCAAGGTAATTGGCACACCGTGTAACCTTCCTTCTAAAACCACGTATCTGCCTTCTTGGTCAATATTGGTGGATTCTACTGCAAAGGGAACCCCAGCACGTATCCATATCAGCGCCCCCATAGCGTATGCAGAGTACTCCGTGGCATACACCTGACCCCTCCATCTTCGCTTTATCTTTTCTGCTTCCCCCTTTGCTAAGTGGGTCTCTTGTAGTAACGCCACTTGAATACCCCTCCTTTTTAGGTAGGACAGAGTTTTGTGTCTTTTGTTTGGTGTTCCCAAACCCCGCACATTCCATGTTAGCATATTATACTCTGCCATGTCGGAAGGACATTCGCAACATTTCCTTCTTGGCCCACCCCATTGGCCTGAGACCTTCTGTGTCTGACTGTATGTCCAATCCTAACAACCCACCTACTGCAGAGCGCCATCAAAACTAACAATCTTGAACCCCAACTCCCCTTCCCCAGGGCGCCCCCTAAACCGAAGGCTGCCCAAAATATTGTGCAACTGTGCAACTCAGTCAAACTGTCAACTCTAGTTCTCGCCATACTGTCGGAATGGATGAGATTCTGGTGGGGGGGACCACGCCCGGAGGGGCCACCTGATCGCTGTCCACCTCCACCTCAGGGCTGCGCTGCTTTTTCGATTACCCAAGCTCATCCGCCGTCTGGGGGGTAACCCTTGGTACCTGCACCGAGCAGCTCGACCCGTCCACCAAGGACATCACTGTGCCGTCCGACTCTCCGCCTGAGTCCCTGGGGGGCGACTCCTTTCTACTCATGGAGGCAGCAGCCTCTAGTGCTGCTTTTTTCCCCATTTCCTTTTGCGACTGGGTTGGTGTCAAGCGGGATCGGTTCCTGGTTCGTCGTCTTCCCGAGCCCCGTCGTACTCCCCCATTTGCGTGTCGCACTATTTGGGTCCTTCGGGCCTCCAGCCAGTCCCACGCCTCCTCAGGAGACTGGAAAAAGGTGGTCTTACCGTCTATAGTCACCTTTAGTTTTGCCGGGAAAAGGAGCGAGTATTGGATTCCTTCCTCTCTCAAGGCCCTCTTGACTGTCAGGAATGAGGCTCGCTTGGTTTGAACATCCAGTGTGAAGTCGGGGAAAAGTGTCACCTCCCCGTTCGCGACTCAAAAAGGGCCCGCTTCTCTGGCTCTTTGTAGAAGAATATCCCTGTCTCTATAATGAAGGAGTCTGGCGATCACCACACGCGGAGGACGGCCCGGTGCCAAAGGCCTCGAAGGCACCCGGTGCGCCCGCTTCAGGGTGTAGAATGGGGTCAGGCACTCCGGGGCCACGACCGTACGCAACCATTCCTCTAGAAACTTCAACATGTTTGCTCCTTCGGCCCCCTCCGGCAGCCCCACTACCGCACGTTGTTTCTGCGGCTTCTGCCTTCCGCGTCCTCTGATCTTTGTTCTAGGCGCGCAACCCTATCTACTAGGCACATCACCTCGGCTTTTAGGTCTTTTTGTTGCGGTGCAATTTCAGCCAAGACATTCTCCGTGTCTTTTACTCTATCCACTAACTTGTAGTGGTCCGCCCTCAGCAGGCCAACTTCAACTGCGACCTGGTTAATGTCACGTTGTAGAGTAGTTTAGTGTCCTCAATTGCACCCAGGATCTTATCAAAGGTGTCCTGCACTTTAAGCTGGGGAGGGTCCAGCGGCTCTCCCTCTTTACGTTCAGTGGGTGTCATATTGCCGATTATTTTACCTTTGTGGCGATTCTTGGGGGACATCTGGCACCCGGGGAGGACCACCTACTCAGACTGGGCCGAGTTCTGGGATCTCGCAGGCTTCCTTTTGGCCTCTCTCTTCGTTCTCCGCCTCAAACACCCCGCGGTCACTTGTCGTACCAGGCCTGCCGGGATCACGCAGGTGGTCGTGTCTCTTTACTCGTCGACGTTCGAGGCAGGAATTCCCTTTGGTCCAGGTTCTGTTACCGTCCGGCGGGGTTTCTCTCTCTCTGTTTATACATATTCATTTATTTATTTAAGGGCCCCCTTCAGGGTGCTGATCTTTGGGGGCGCAGGTGTGTTTCAGCTGAGCTCCGCAGGAATGCCATGAGAATCACCTGCAACACTCACCCTACTCCGGGGTGCCGATTTCGGGTCTCCACCATCTCCTTTCTGTTCCTCGGTACAGCCCTGTGAATTTCTTATGTGTCCAGAGGGTCAGTTCCCGTGTTCTCTCTGCCCCGACTCCGGGCGCAGGTGCCTATTGTCCGGTGGTCGGGGCCCACTGGCTCCACCCGCCTCCTTGCTGCTGTGTTTCTTTGCGGCTCGCTCCTCTGGTCTCCGCCGCACGCCCTCAGCACTCCTTCGACCCAGTGAGCTCCCTTTGGCCCCAGCGCTGTCACCTGCTAAGCCGCTCCGCTCCCGGTCTCTCCTGTTCGGACCAGGTTCCGCCACCGCACGCCGGGGTTTCTCTCTCTCTGTTTATTATATATTTATTTACTTATTTAAGGGCCCCCTTCAGGGTGCTGATCTTTGGGGGCGCAGGTGTGTTCCAGTGGGGCTCCGCCGGAGTGCTAGGAGAGTCACTTGCAACACTCACCCTACTCCGGGGCGCCGATTCCGGGCCTCCGCCATCTCCTTTTTGTTCCTCGGTGCAGCCCCGTGAATTTCTTATATATCCAGGGGGTCAGATCCCGTGTTCTTCTCTGCCCCGACTCCGGGCGCAGGTGCCGCTTGTCCGGCGATCGGGCCCACTGGCTCCGCCCACCTCCTTCCTGCTGTGTTTCTTTGGGGCTCGCTCTTCGAGTCTCCGCAGCACGCCCTCGGCACTCCTTCGATCCAGTGAGCGCCCTCTGGCCCGAACGCCGTCACCTGCTAAGCCGCTCCGCTCCCGGTCTCTCCTGTTCGGACCAGGTTCCGCCACCGCACGCCGGGGTTTCTCTCTCTCTGTTTATTATATATTTATTTATTTAAGGGCCCCCCTCAGGGTGCTGATCTGATCTTTGGGGGCGCAGGTGTGTTACAGTGGGCCTCCGCCGGAGTGCCAGGAGATTCACTTGCAACACTCACCCTACTCCGGGGCGCCGATTTCGGGCCTCCGCCATCTCCTTTCTGTTCCTCGGTGCAGCCCCGTGAATTTCATATGTGTCCAGAGGGTCAGATCCCGTGTTCTTTCTGCCCCGACTCCGGGCGCAGGTGCCGATTGTTCGGCGATCAGGCCCACTGGCTCCGCCCAACTCCTTGCTGCTGTGTTTCTTTGGGGCTCCTTCCTCGAGTCTCCGCAGCACGCCCTCGGCACTCCTTCGGTCCAGTGAGCGCCCTCTGGCCCCAGCGCCGTCACCCGCTAAGTCGCTCCGCTCCCGGTCCCTCCTGTTCCTCGAGCGCCGCCGGTTATCTCAGCGCTGGCCGCATGCTCATACTCGGGTCCCTGGCTGCACTGGGCCCGCCAAGCAGACAGCTCTGAAGTTCCCCAAGCTTCACCGGAGCCTCTCAGCCTTGCTCCGTTCGGGCTCCATGGTTTTGCAGTGTCCTCTACAGCTCTCCCGCTCTGCGATTGCGGTTTGCCCCCAAGGCTGGGTGTAGATTTAACAGGATTATTTGTAGGCCCCTCCGGAGCTCCTAACTTATGCGTGCGCCATCTTCGATCGCCTATTCTTGTGTAACATCTGGACTGGTTGGCCAATATTCATTACATTCAGGCCACAGCTAGTCAATGCATTCCAATTGCAGTGTTGAGAATGTCATCTGCAATACCAGAACTGAAAGGGCTAAATGCCTAATTCCCCGACTAAGCAGGAGTGGTATCCCCAAGCTACAAAGCACCAATCCTAATGTACACTCCTGCAGTCCTTACATTGAGGGATTGCCAATGTGTTTTCCTCATCCTTTGCAGGATTTGAATTATACTTATCCCTTTTCTTTTAGATCGATGGAATATTTTGACCCAGTGAAAAGTGGGGTAACCATGCACAAGAGGTTTAATTACAAACAACACATTTAAACACCATGACCCATTTGGCCACGGAAGAATACTCCAATCAAGCTAAAAGTTTCAAAGCTTTATTAATAACCACAAAGCCAAAGTCAAGTAAATAGTGCACACAATCCGATTGTAAAGATAAATGAACACCATGGGGTGACCAAATCTAGAAAACAAGTTCAATTTATTCAACATCATCACCAATAGACATTCAAGAAGAATAGTGCATATTAATAAAGCAATCACTCGTGAGATAGAAAATCTTTCAATTCAGTTTGTGAAGACATTAGTCAAATCAATTACACAGATTCGGAATTCAGGGACTGTAACATAGGTTTTCTCTACTACTAACCAACTTAGGACATGCATGTGTGGGAGCGTGCAAAAGTCAAAAAGAAAAGACAAAAATATTTTGGAAAAGCAAAATATCTCGGGATAAGTTAAACTAACTAAGAAAAATAAAAGACAGGTCTCAGCATGCTAATTTCTACTCAGAAAAGCAGGTCAGGGGAAAATAACATTTGCATTAGAATTTACCTCTCCTATGAACAGCATTCAATTCAGTTTCAGTCAGCAAAGCATGTAGATCATCAGCAAAGTCCACTGGAGGCACCATCAGGTGGAATGTGCATAACCCGGGCTGCACATGGAAATCAGAAACATCCAAGGGGACAAGTTAACAGAGCAAGATTCAAAAGGGTGCCTCTGAAACTTATAAGTACTTCCTTTATCTTGGAATTACTCAAATCAGCTTAATTGGTTTATGAGATGAGTTCACATTTCGCAAAAAGGGGAAACATCCAATTAAAAGTAAAGCACAAGTCAAAGTTGACTCATCATGGAAGTTTCACACGTTTGGTCTGGTTTCTGTGTGACTCCAATAATTTAACAATTTGTACATTACTTGTTGCATTCCACGTTCCTTCCATTGGCATAAGACAATTTTCTCCTTTCTCACCAAAGCAAGTCGGTTAAACAGTAGTGCTACTCTCCTTTCAGTCATAAGGTTCCAATGTTGAAACATCCAAGGACACTGCAGTGTAAAACTTACACATCAGAAAAGGGCTCTTTACTGATCATGTGAAACAATCTAGTGAAAGAATTAATGTTAGGAAGAAGGAAACAATTCAACATTTTATGTGGCTGCAATATGAAGATTTGAGGCCTAGTTATGGTAACGCAAGAAATGTAATACATTAATATTTCAATTAATAAAACATTCAGTATTCATGATATATCATCGGAATATGCAAAAGCATTTTATTAGTAGTTGCAATCTCTGTTAAAGCATCACTTTAAGTATGACAGAAACATACATTTATTTGTCTGCACACCTGTAACTTTATATTACTAAATCATAAATCATCATAAAGCAAATATATTTCAACACTCACCAAATGCTGATGTCTGGTGCACTAAAAGCATTACTAAAATTTACGCTCCAATAGGGTAATAACACCATTCCGTGGGATCCCCATTCAGTCTAAGGCCTTTGCATATTTTGAAGCAACCTTTCTGAGTTTGCTATGTCAGCAGGTGGGTGGAAATATTGGAAATCTTTCATCACATTTTGTGGGGCTCAATAATTTTGCAAGAAACAGCTTATGTGGTCTCATTTAATAACAGAACTGACCCTCCCTCTGTAAAAAATAGGTCCACATTTACCAGTATGTAACTGTTGAAACATCCATAACTCACTATCTATTTTCACAATATACCAGGAATTTACATCCTCTACCAGTGCAAGGATTTCTGTTACCCTGAGCCAAGTTACATCCTACTAACTCTGCAAGGACAATAGATGCAACAAGTAATCATTACTTCCAGGAACAATCTAACCCCAGATGTGAGTAGCACCCTACACAATTAACAAATAATGTTTTGTTGTGAAGCCGGTCGTCATTGACATCCCACATCCCAAATTGGTATTAAAAGTTTAACAATTTTTTACAAGTCCTTTTCTATAGATAATGGTGACAATGTTCAAGGGATCCTTCAAAAACTCAAAGCATTGATGTCCTCTGCTATAACTCATTCACTAACCTTTGTAAACAAAGGGGCATGCAAACACTGTGAATTATACAGATCGCATTCATTATCTGCGACTATGAGGCTTATTTTAAGCTGTAGCACAATTAAGCAGCTTCTGCTGGCATTAAGGCTGCCATCTCTCCATTCCTGCCATGCATATTATCAAGCAGCTCTGTGTGAAGACTGTTGAGGGAGATTAAGGAGTCTCCTAATGTGGTGATGTGACTCTCTGTTTTTCACTCAGCTGTCCGATTTAACAGCCCTGCTTCTAGAGTTACAAAACCGTTTCTAACTTTGTGCCTGTCCCAAGGCACCAGGGCCGAGGCACATGATTTATAATTTATGGGGACACCGAGTTGTCACTTTGACAGCAGGTGTTGATAAAGTGGCAAGCCGCCTGGGCAAAGAAAAAGACTCTGACCTCATGAGGAAATACTCTAAAATGGCGGCTCGCGTGGTCACAGAAAAGCATTGACATAAGCGGACCTTTAAAAATAAAGGCCTAGGTCACCATGGTACATTACTAAATGGAAAATTGAGCTGCCCCAGAAGAGCATGCTGGGAAGACATTGCATATTGGCTGAGCTTGCCCTGCCTATTATTATGTCTAATGCTGCACTGCTGCACGCTAAGAGTGAGGCAGAGTAGGTTGATAAAAAAGGACACATTTTGTCTGTTTTTTAGACGCAAAGGAGGGTACAAGTGAAGCATATGTAAACATAAACTTAATTGATTTATAGTTTCATTTCATTTTTTCTTTCCTTGTGTTGTCATTTAAGGACAGTTTTTCTTATGTGGAAAGCAGCAGCAGTTCACAGTTTATTACAGTTTATTACATTTGCAGACTACAGGAAGCACTTCAAAAAAATAATTTCTTTGAACTACTTGCCTCGATTTTAGTTAGAAACCATAGCCTTAAGCAGGCACATGATAGAAATCAGGAAAAACGAAAGTTTTTTTTTACCGATTCACGAGACTTCATTGTGAAGAAATAAAATAAATCGAACAATCTGCTGCACATAAGCATAACACGCCAATGATTTGGGACACAAAGAAGGTGGAACTAGGACGGATGCAAAGGCTCTGGCAGTAGGATGCTGCCTTTGAACAAATACGCTGGTGCTCTGTACCAGCTCAAGGGAGATCTTACTGAGATTTAACAGGCATAGGTATGCTCTTCTGTGGCATT
This sequence comes from Pleurodeles waltl, assembly GCF_031143425.1. NCBI lineage: Eukaryota > Metazoa > Chordata > Amphibia > Caudata > Salamandridae > Pleurodeles > Pleurodeles waltl. The sequence goes on along the minus strand of NC_090444.1, from coordinate 1,143,946,543 downwards.
TCTTGACCACGGAACATAGAATTTCTAATTTCCTCCTAGGTGGAACAAGCCTGGGGATCATGATCTGCCAGCATTCTCTGCAGGAGCTGACCAACGTTGTCTGCTTTGAAGCAGCAGCCATTACAAGGAGCAAAGACAGTGACTAGAAGCCCTCTTCTTCCTCACCAGAGACCAAAAGTAGGCTGCCCCAAGAAGACCTTGAACATTCAAATGATCAGAGTGGTAATTCTGTCTGGTGATGACACTCTTTACTTGCATACCTTTAAAAATGAATGATTCTGTCTTTGTTTGGAGATGTTCGGCACACAGTTAGCCTGCTTATTTGCTGGATTGAGAAGGGCCTGAGTGCTTTCAGTTTGTGCCCTTTGTGTTTTGTGAGCTCACACAGTATGTTCTTGGCTAGGCTTTAGTCTTTTTATTGAGATGAGTTTGCAGTCAGCCATATTTTTTTGGGATCACCTGGTCACAGTATATGCACATTCATAGGGGCTAGCTACCTTTGAATTTTAATCAGGCGATAAGTTGAACTTGCCAGCCTCTTTCACAAACACTCAGAACTTCCTACAACTTTGCAGCCCTTATTTGATCACTGGGGCATAATTTATCACAACATTTCTATGTTTTATCAAGCATTTGGTTTCTCTCCAGCATCACAACTGTGAATGACATGGACTAGCAAACCTAATACAAAGAATCCTGGTTTGGTGGGAAGTTTGCAATCCTCTATATTAAAGTGTAGTGATCTTGATCAAGTATTTGGAGTGAACAGCATATATCTGTGAAAATTGTGTGAAAATATCTAACTGACTCCTGGAATAACTTAAATTTAAGATTATTCCACCCCTGAGCCAGCAGTGCATTCACAATGGATTACAAAGGGGACCAATGAACCTCTTGAGGACTAGGGAGGTGGACATCAGTCTCCTAACCCCTGCATGTATGAAATGATGAAATGTTCATAATTCTTCCTGTTACTCTCCCAGGGCTGTCAAAATAGGGGGGATGGGGGTCTTTATGCCTCAGACCTCACACCTTCAAATACCCTGCTCTCTTTCTGCAACATTTCATTATTGATTGTAATCGCAAGCAGACATGCTGCCTTTATTAATAAAGAGGCAGCTTACACGGGCAAATCACTACATACAACTAGAGGCAATTTTTCGCTTTCCATTTGGTGCATTTTTTTATTACTAAGAAACAGGTGCATATGGCACCTTACAAAAATGGAAGAACAATCTAGAGGGCCACAATAGGAATCCCCTGTGTCACCCATTCAAAGGCATTGTGCATGTTCTAAGAGGAGACAAATGTCTTGTGTTACGCATGTTTGTAATGCTTGGGAATCCTATGGAAAATCTTCCTGACATGTTTGGTAAAATTGGGAGAATCCTAGGAGCTCCCAAAGAAAAGTGATGTAGACGTAGCCCTTAAATGAAACCCACCATCTTCAAGTTCTCAATCATGCATTTATCTCTTCCAACAAGCTTAAAGACTCTGCGACCTCACAAATTATAGAAATAAAAAGGTAGGGTGATTCAGTGTTCCAAAGAGTGAAGATGAGTGTGAGACCAGTGTAGAAAAGTTCTCCTTCTGCATTAATTTAGACAAACGATGAAAACATTAATTCAATATTTAGGAAGAACCATGTAATCAAAAGTGACCTACAATTGTGTCTAGATTAATAAAAAGAATGGGAAAAAGACCTGGAAATTGCGTAAGTACTTATAATAGAAGAACTAGCATTACATAGCAAAGTGGCAGAGCGAGTCAGGTAGAGCATGGTGGGTGTTAAATAAGTGAAATATCTGTTAAAAGACTAAGGGCTAGATGTATGTAGCACTGGTCACAAAATACTGGTTACAATATTTGAGGCCAGTGTGGTATTTTGAGAACCGACCTATGTAGTAATAGATTGGTTTGCAAAATGCTGATTCCTAGTGGCTTACAAATATTAATAAGGTAGGTTGCAAATTGTGAACAGTAGGCATCGCAGCCATCACAGGGATGGTGGCCTTATGAAGTGCACATATTTCTCTCACATGGGGTGGATCAAGGCGGTTTAGAGACCGGCAAAGGTTAATTCTCCACTTCAATAAATCTACCACACTAAAGAAACCTTTAGGTCTGAAAGGATCCCTGTTGGAAATGGAGACCTAACTAAGGTGGGACATCCCTTTAAAAGGACGATTTTCCTCACCCGCCATAGGTGGCATGCTCCATCATTGGGAATCTCCTTGTACCGTGATACCTGGTCACAGTATGGGCAACAACCCCCTCTCTGAGGGGGAGGAGCTCAGGAATGTTTTGTTGTTGAGACAATTATACTAAATAGCACAATGATGATCCCAGAATGGTGGGAACAGCATAGCAAAACGTGGAGGTGAAAATTAAAACTAGCTACAAGGTACCCGGTTACCTTTATTTATGCGTCCCCGTACCAGGATTAAAAACAAGGCACTGCATGAGAAAAAATGAACCCGCTGTTAGTGTCTGCTGAAAGTTGACATGTTTCAGCCTATTAACCTTCCTTAGAGGTGTTGTGGCTTTCTTCAGGACTTAATATTAAGTGCTTCTTCTTAATGTGTTCAGTCAAAAGATAGTGTACATTAAAGTGTATAAAGAGAAAATTCAAAATTCAAAACCATCAAATGATCTTAAGAACTGTCATGAAGTGGAGGATTCAATGGTGGTACCCACTGACGGTGGGAAATGTGGCTCCACTCAACCTTGCATGTGATACGGGGGCTCTCCGTCCTGTGTGTACGGAGCCAGCGGGCCATTACATAACCTGCTCCCTGCACCCAGGATGGATAGTCCCTTTGGTCACATGCTTTTTAGAGGCTAAAGTTTAGTCTTCTAAATTAGTAGACAGAGGTTGTCCTTACCGTTTGGTAAAACGATCCTAAAAACTGGCATGATATTATGACTATGATGTTTTACTTAAAGTGAAGGAATGACAGGCCCAGACAAGACCCATATGTGTAACTACTTTTGGTACCCAATCCAATAAGATCAAAAGTATTATATTGAAAAAATAGCATCTGTTAAATTCACCCAAAATTAAGTAGGAGAGACCCTTGTTTGCTTTCAAGAAAGGTAATCATTTGAGGGACCATTTGGTCCATGCCTACAATGATCCTGAACGAGTTTCACTGCACCAACTTTGGGGCCTTGAACCTGTAATTGGACACTATCTTTGTGGGAACTATACTGCATCTACTGCTACTTCTGCAGTGAAGTCATGTGCACTTATTGAGATCAGGTGGACCTTAAACATAATTCTAATTATGGTATGAAAAATGTAATTTACTGCATTGAGTGCCGTTGTTCCTTATTTTATATTGGAAAGATTACAGAGGAAGTAAGAAAGAAAATTATACAACATCCGTCAATAATTCTATGTAATGTACTCAATGCCCCATTAGTGGACCATTATTTGACAAGCTCACATACACCTAATGCCATGAAATGGTTTGTTCTTGAAGTTATGAAATGTACCAAACGCAGACATGATGTGGATTGCCTGCTCACGATACAGTAGAATAGGTATTTATGAATGGATAATGTGGAAGCAGAGAAATTACTGATAAAATGTTGAGTCTTTACGTAAATATACTTACAGATTAATGTGTGAACTAATTAGATAATAATATTATGTTTACAAAAATGTGACTAATTGGATTGCCACCATCATATGTAAGGCCTATATTTTGTCCATGCTAACTTAAGCTGATGGAATTATTCTATCTTTACAAGAGAGTGTGCTTCTTAACTACAACAAATAGTAGAAGTAAATGTGTATTTAGTGGTCCCTGGTGGACTGAAGTAGAAGCAGATACAAGGTCATTGTCTAATGCAAGCTGTATAACATGTTTGTAATGTGTTCTGTAGCTTGACTGATTTCATTGTTTGAAGATATATTTATAACTTGTATGTCTTTCCTCGAGGGTAAAGAAATGGTGAAGTAACATATTTTGTAATTGTTCTTCCTGTGACTTCTTCTTTTTGGTGGAATGGAAACAAAGGGTCCATAGATGAGGCGGAAGAAGAGGAAATCTAGAATATTAAATGTATTTGTTTATGTTTCGTCAATGGAGTAACAGCAAATAGAAGAGCCTTGAGTAAACTAATTGTATAATTTTGATATCAGTTACTATTCTGATTGGTCATAACCTTCTCACCATATGCTTTATCCAATCATTTTCATTTAACAAGTTTAATTTAATGTTCAGTCACCATTGTTTGTGGGTAATTTTATTCGGGGTCATTCTTCTTTGTGATTCTCATGTATACTGAGACCTAGAGATTCTATTGTTCATGAAGCACCTATGCTAGATGGTTTACTGTATCTTATAGTCCAAAATTCTAAACCATTACCTGATTCTTTCTACCTGTTCCTATCCTTATGTTGGTGCTGATGTTGCTGTCCCACTGACAAAGTAGACATTGTTGCTTATTACTGTAGTATTTTGGTAATGTATAATCGTGAATTGTTATTTGTCTTTTGTTTTTCAGGTACCAGATACAATTTCTTATTTACTGCTGCATCTTTTTGATAGCACCCTAGCTAGATGTTTCTCTAAGTTTGTGTTACTAAAACCTTTACATGAAGCCCAACATGTCAGTGCTAATTAGTGGTTCGTGAGGTGTTACACGCATGCTCATGATTTGTCTTTGTTATTTCTTTGTCTTATTATTATTCAGATGTATTCAATTTCTCTTGCTCAGATTCTATTGCTATGGTTTTGTGTTATAAACATTGAGATAATTTGTCTTTTTGCGTTGATTAAACTCAGATATATCCAGCGTTCAAATCAGCTTTTATTGTTTCTCTATATGTGTCATCTGTGTTTGAGAATTATTTTTGTGACCTTAGCATTGTTAATATAGAGAAATAAATTATTAACTTCTTAATAAACTGGTGTGGTTATTGAGGTTAAATCGATTATCACTTGGTATATGTGATGTTTATGATGTATTTTGAATGACATTTTCTCAAAACAGATTTGGTTTGGTTCATCGACCTGGTGTGCGAAATCCACTATTCAGTCCTAGGTGACTAATAATATAGCTAGGATTTCTCTGTGTTAACAGTTTTGGTTGCAGAGTTTGGTTACGTATCTTTTTGATGATGTCATTGCTTGCATCATAAATTGTGGAAAATTAATTAGTGTGTTTGATTATTAATTTTTGAAGATGTTGTTCAAATTTGATAAAATGAGTTGCCGGATGCCTAAAGTCACCTTCCCTGGTCCTTGGAGGTTCCCTAGGTTGGTAGCGAGTATTCTTAGCGTTCTGTTGATAGACGGAGTGAGTAGAATTTGCACTTGAACAGCTTTAGCTAAATTGCAGTAAATTGAGTTGTTTGTGAGTTTTTAGGGGAGTTGGCGTACTCCAGAAGAAAATTGTGTTAAAAAGAGAGTTGGCGTACTCTGAAGTAGGGAAGTCGGCGAACTTCACATGTGTGTGGCGCTTGATTCTAAGCAAAACTTGTCCACGTGGTTGCTGATATGATGGGCCTGATGGGAGAGTTCTAAGACTCTGGAGTATATTGAAAAGTGTAGTGAGACACTTGATTTATGTTGTAATTTGTCTATTTAGTAGACCAATGGGGAGTGGTTGGTAATTCGATTTTGCGAGTTAAATTGGGTGTTTGAAATTTTCAACTGAGATTTGGTGAGTTCTATGTGCACCAGGACTGTCTCCATTGATCAGTTGAGGGTGAAATTTGCAAGTCGAATTTTGCTTGCGAATCCGGGGAATTGTGAAAAAAAAATAGCGGCAAGAGCAAAAACCGACAGTGAAATTTGGAAGGTTCCTGAAGCAATTGTGTTACCCTTACCTATAGTAAATGGACTTTTTGTTTTGAAGAAGTGCTGGCGATTAATTTTTGCATTTAGTTTGATTATTTTGAGTCTAGGAGGACAAGCCACAAGACTTTGTTAGCCACTGTGTGTGAGTGTGACATCAGTTTTGTGCCACTCTGGGATAGATTGGTTAGTGAGAAGGGTCAGGCACTTGGTGGACAATCGCTTAGTGCGACTGGACGAGAAGGGTGTCGAAGAGGATTGTGGGATTGTAGTCGCTGCCTGATTATTACTTTTGGATAGATTTTGTGGAAAATTAGGTTTTTCAAAGCTTTTAAAAGTGCTCTTAGAGGAGATGAGTATATTCCGGCAAGGAAAGGAGAAATTTGTCTGCCAGAAGGTACTCCGGCAGATATCGTAATTGAGGGGAAAGGATCCTGGAGCATGTCTTTGGTTGAAACACTGGATTAAGATTACAGAGAAGGAAAGTTGTTTAGCTTTCCCTGAAAATGGTACAGCTAATTTGAGGATTTTGGAGAATTTGAGACAGAAGATGTATGGTCTGGGACCTCCTTCGAGACCAGCTCAGTTCGAAGCTTTACCGATCTGGTAGCTAATAGCTAGACAGCAACTGTCTTTGAAATTTGAGAGAAGACTAAGAAGGACATAAAAGTCACTAGTGGAGGCTAGATGGGACAGGGAGCAGAGACAATGGAGACTCAATACTTTACAGGGTGTTCAATTGTTTCCAGCAATGACAAAAGACAATGAAAATGAGACAAATAAGGTTTCAACGAAGAAAAAAAAGAGTTCTTCAGCAGTCAAAGAGCAGACATCAAAAGAGCCTAAAAAGATTTGGTTTAATGATGATGAATCGGACGATGATGAGTTTATTACATAGATTTTGAGAAATCATACACCATCATACGTGGCTCAAGAAGGGTCTGGTACTAGTGTTATAAGACCTACCGCACCAATACCAGCTGTAGTGTCACAGAGTTCAGTTCAGGGTGATCATTACTCAACTGAGAGTTCTGTACAGGTTAATCCTAATATGAATCAGAATTCATTAGGACAGAGTTCACAGAGCTCAGGACAGACTTCTCCTTTTGGGCAAATACTGATGCAGAGTAGCTTTAATCAGTCAACAGACAATGGACAGTTACCAGAGATAAATTTTCCTGAGATTTATCCACTTGTTCCAATTGTGAAGACAACTACTAATTTAGTATTATCATCTAGTCAGAATCCACAAGAGCTGAGACTGAGTCAGAAAGAGCATACTCTGATATTATTACCACAGATGCAGCCTCAGAATGTAGAAACCAGAAGCTCAGATAAAATTTCAGTACCAATTACATTTGATCCACCTATGCCTTTACATGACATGGGCAACAGGGGTGTAGCGAATCAAGGAGTTCAACATCTGAATGGAAACATTGGCCTGATGTCATCTATGGGACAGACCCTAAAAAAGTCAAGGTCTTTAATAGATCTGTCTCCTGTTAGAAATTCTGAAATAATTTGATCATGCAGTGGCCAGTAGAGGAGATTATTAATTCCCCAATGTGTGAGTCCAATGCAGCAGCAGTTACAGAGTGTTCAGCCTGAAAATGTTTCATTGAAGGGTCTGACTGCACAGGAAATAATAAAATAGTTATAAGATTTAAGCGTTTCAAAACTTCAAGACAATCAAAATAAGGGAGATTAAGTTATAAACAAAACAAGATTGTCAATGGAAGGGGGTGAACTTCTTGAACAGACAATGGGAATAAATAGACTTGAATCATATACCGAAGCCCAGTTCAGATACCTGTGTAGATTAATTACAGAGGGAGCAGCTGAAGTACATCAGCAATTACAGGAATTAGGCTGTTGCATCTGGGCTGCCAGACCCTGGATGGCATTCACAGTGGTTGACTGTCCTATAGAGATGGATCTCAGGAGGTCAATAGCCTCCTCACTCAGGGTAGCAGGGCTCACTGGGGCAGGACCTGAGGTGCTTGGGGCGAAGGAGATGCCCACCCTTCTGGGTGAGCGGGCACGGGCAGCTTGATGAGGGGCTGCTGGGAGGGCGGGGCTGATATGGGGGGTGGTGGCTGTACCTGTTGCTGGGATGGTCAAAGACCTGTACACCACCACGAGGGAGCTTCCATCGGAGGATGTATTTGTGTCAGAACTGTCCCCTCCAGTCTCTGCCGTGGTGCTCCCCTCGCCCTCCGTCGCACTGGTGCCCTCTGCGTCGATAAACTCTGCCTCCTGGGTCCTGTGGGTTGCAGCTCCCTCCGTTGACGGTGCCTCTGCTCCTCCGCCAGATGATGCTAATGCACACAAGGACAGGGTGACAAAACAATAAGTGGGGGGAAGAGACAAAGGATACACTTGGTCAATGGCTGCACCAACACCACCGTTGGCGTACACAGCACCCTCACACACAGGGAACAGGCCTACGCAATATGCCATAGCACTACCAAAGAAAAAGTTAGCATCCAAGCATAGGATGGGTCACACACCGCCAAATGCAGCACACTTGGGACCCACGCAGCCCTGAATAGCAGTGGATGTTTACAAACTAGGTAGCAGGATTATCCCCTCAGAACCCTAGCCACCAGAGACCTACGCTGCAATGCCAGGCCTGGCCTAGGGGCACCCACTGACACACACCCCCACCCGGATACCACCCTACCATGCGTAAGTTGTAATGATGGGCACTGTACTCACCCCCTTGTGGCTGCTGTGATGCCCTCAAGTGCTCATCCAGCTTAGGATAGGCCACTGCCAGTATGCAGGCCATCAGGGGTCAGGGTTCGACGGCCACCCCTTCCTCGTTGGGAGGCCAGCCTCAGCTGGGCCTCCGCAGTCTTCCATGCCCAGCGTCTCAGGTCCTCCCACCATTTGCGACAATGGGTGCTCTACCTGCCATAGACCCCCAGGGTGCGCACGTCCTTGGTGATGGCCCGCCATATACCCTACTTTTGATGGGCACTGACCTGCAGAGGAAATACACACAGGAAAGTAGTATTAGTCAAACAGTCCTGCCTGTTACACTTATGGCCCACCGTACCCCTTTACATCACCATTTACACACACGTTGCCCAGTACACAACCAATATACCGCCCAGAGAACACCCACCCACCCCATTACCTGAGGCTGTCACACATAACTCCATGCATTCATGCGACATGATTAATGCCCACAGTGTATTCACCTGTTGGTCTGGAGGCCCACACAGCAGTCCGTACTGGGGTAGGACCCCATCCACCAGTCTCTCCAACTCCTCTGAAGTGAAGGCTGGGGCCCTTTCCCCAGTCACATGGGCCATGGTAGGATCCAGACTGAAGTCACAGCAGCACATGCAGTGTAGGTCCTCTCCTGTGGATGAACAGGTAGCAAGTAAGGAATATGATAGAAAATGGCGGTCACGTCCACGGCGGGGAATACCGCCACCGTCGGTGTAGATCACTATTGGCTACTGTACCCCATAGGGCCCAATGTTAACCAATGAGGAGTTGTACGGCGGTTCCCAACTGCCTCCCGCAACGGCACACAACGTCAGCGCAAATACCTCACTTCCACCTGTCCCTCCACACAGTACAGACAGATGCCATTTCAAGGGTGGGGGCAGGCTCTGGATACTTTCTGTGTCACTGGTGAAAAGTGGACATACTGTACAAATCACACTTACCCATTACAAGTTAACAGCATGCAAAGTTCTGTTGTGGCCCCATTGTTCAGTTTGTGACCGTCTCCTCACTCTTTTGCCCCATAGATTGCTACCGCTGCGGATGAATAGGAGATGGAGACATACCCTCTTGTACAGACCCCTGGTGGACTTGGCAAGAGTGGAGGACAGGCACATCATCCTCACCTATAGACTTGACAGGGCCACAATCACAGAGCTGTGGAGCCTGACCTGATGTCTGCTACCGTCACCCCACTGGGATCCCCCTTCTTGTGCAAGTTCTATCAGTGCTCCATTTCCTGGCAACTGGTTCTTTCCAAGTGACAGTGGGCTTGGCAGCAGGAATGCCACAGCCAGTGTTCTCAATAGTGCTGACCAGAGTGTTGTCTGCCCTGATTAAACACTTGTGCAGCTACATTGTTTTCCCCCAGGTTGAATGAAGATTTGCCACAGTGGAGGCTGAGTTCTATGCAATGGGACATATCCCCAACATAATTGGGGCAATTGATGGAACACATATTGCATTTGTGCCCCCAGTCAAAATGAACAGGAGTTCAGAAATCATAAGAGTTTCCACTCTATGAATTTACAGATGGTGTGCTTGGGGGCCAGTACATCTCCCACGTCAATGCTAAGTATCCCAGGTCGGTGCATGATGCCTTTGTACTGAGGAATAGCAGCATCCCAAATGTGATGGCCCAACTACAGAGGCACAGGGTGTGGCTAATAGGTGAGCCCTGGTCCCCACCCAGTATATGTTGGTGTATGGGTATGGTGTGGGTCATATAGGATAGTGTGTCGCTAAATGTTGTCCCTCAATATTGCAGGTGACTCTGGTTACCCCAACCTCTCATGGCTGCTGAGGAATGCCAGGACAAGGGCAGAAGAATGTTAAAATGAGGGACATGTGCGAACCAGAAGGATAATAGAAAGGACCTTTGGCCTCCTGAAGGGGAGGTTCAGGTGCCTCCATCTAACAGGTGTATCCCTGTGCTACTCACCCAAGAAGGTCTTACAGATAATAGTGGCATGCTGCATGTTGCACAACCTTACCCTGAGATGCCATGTGCCTTTTCTGCAGGAGGAGGAGGCTGGAGATGCCTGTGTGGCAGCAGTGGACTCTGTAGACAGTGAGGATGAGGAAGCAGAGGATGAGGATGAGGACAACGAACCATCAGTCATCAGACAATACTTCCAATGACACACAGATAGTCAGTGTTACTTCATATTTCAATTACATTTGTTTGCATTTCTGTGGCACTGGCATGCTGATATTTCCCACCTCTATGCCCACTTACTGTTCCCGCTGGCAAATCCTTTTGCGGATGTTGGTGACCTCTCATACACTCCTGGTGTGATCACTGCAGCCAGCTACAGGTAATTAATCTATGCTCATTTTCTATACAGTTGAATTGCAATGTTTGTACCTGTTTCAATGAATACATAATTGAAAACCACAACATACTCCAAACTTATTTTTTTTCCAAGGGTGTTTATAGTAGTGCTAAAGTATAGAGAGGCAAGTGCAGGGGAATGGGGTGATGATGGAGGAAAGTTCAGGGTATTGTGCCAGTCTGTTTGTAGCACAGGTGCATTGTCCAAGGGGACATAGGAAGGGGAGCAATGGCAGTTCAAGGTGGACAGGGTGACAGGGTGGGACACAAGGGTGACAATCAGTAGAGTCTCATTTCCTGGTGGGGGTCTTGGCAAGTGTCTCTGGCTTCTGTCTGGTTTGTGGGGTGGTTCACCTTCTGCCCGGGTGGGTGCTGGTGGCCTGTTGGTCCTGTGGCAGGGACTCCTGGCCACTAGCGGTAACGGAGGTGGAAGGCTGTTCAGTTGTCTGGCTAGTGGCAGGGGTCCGCTGTTGTGTAACTGCCTCCCTCATAATATTTGCCATGTCTGCCAACACCCCTGCTATGGAGACCAAGGCAGTGTTGATGGCCTGCAAGTTCTCCCTGATCCCCTGGTACTGTCCCTCCTGCAGCAGCCTCTTCTCCTGTACATTGTCCAGGATCTGACCCATCGTGTCCTGGGAAAGTAGATATGCTCCCAGGATCTCTGCAAGTGCCTCCTGGAGAGTTGGTTCCCTGGGCCTGTCCTCCCCCAGGCACACAGCAGTCCTCTCAGTGTCCCTGGTGGCCTGTGCCTCTATCCCCTGAACCTTGTGCCCACTGCTACTGACCCCAGGTCTCTGATTGCCTTGGGTATCAGGTGTGGTCTGGGCTCCCTGTAGAGGTGGACACACTGCTGATTGATGTGTCCTGGGGACGGAGGTGTGGGTACGCTGGGTGGATGCTGTGGTGATGTTTCCTGATGGGGGAGGCTCTGTGGTGGTGTGCGACTGGGCCTGGATAACCGGCTGTCCAGAGGTCCCTGATGGGCCAGGTTGGTCATCCAGATCCAGAAGACCAGAGTTGCTGTCATCACTGTGGGCCTCTTCTGTTGGGGGACTGGATATTGCTGGCATGTCCTCTCCGCTGATATTGGCTGGGGTACCTGTGGGGATGTAAATGATGTGTTATTGTTTCTGTGTCTGACATATTGCGCATCCGTGGCTTGCCGTCTTTGGTTGTATTTGCCCTGGCAGCTTTCACTTGTGTAAGTTGGTATATGGTGGGATAGCTGATTCTCTCTAATGTGCATGCTTTAGTGATAGGTGTCCATGCAGGGCTGTGAGTGGTGTCCATGCATTGCTATAGCATGCAGGGCTTGGCATTGGGATGAGTGAGATGTGATGGTGGGGGGTGTGGGAGGTGGTGGAGTGATGGGAGTGAGTGTAAGAGTGGGGGTATTTGATGGAATGCAGGTAGGGGGGTAATAGTTGTAGAGAGTTGAATTACCAGAGTCCAGTCCTCCTCCTACTCCGGCCAGGCCCTCAGGATGCATGATTGCCAAGACTTGCTCCTCTTATGTTATTAGTTGTGGGGGAGGAAGTGGGGATCCACCGCCAGTCCTCTGTACAGCGAGTTGGTGTCTTGCTGTAATGGAATGTACCTTCCCCCGTAGGTCGTTACACCTCTTCCTGATGTCATCCCTAGTTCTGGGGTGCTGTCTCATGGTGTTGACCCTGTCCATGATTCTCCACCATAACTCCATCTTCGTAGCTATCGATATCTGCTGCACCTGTGCTCCAAATAGCTGTGGCTCTACCCTGTTGATTTCCTCCACCATGACCCTTAGCTCCTCCTCTGTGAATCAGGGATGTCTTTGTGGTGCCATTGGTGTTGTGGGAGGTGTGGGGTGAGGGTGTGTTGGGTAATGTGTTTGGGTGTATGATGTGGCGTGCGTGGGTGGTGTATAGGTGTAAGTGGTGTGTGGCTGTGTGGCTCTGGTTTTGTCTGTGGTCTTGATGTCTGTATCTTGGCTTTATTTCATGTTCGTAAAGTGTTTTGGGTTCTGTGGGTGTGTTCTTACAGTGGTGTGGGTGTGGTGTGTGTATGGGTGTCAGCTGTGTGTTATTTTAATTGGCTAATGTGGTGTTGTTTTGTTTGTGTGTGTTTATTTGGAGCTCAGCGGTATGTACCGCCAATGGTTTACCACCATTGAATGTCCGCCATGGTGATTCGTGGGTCATAATGTGGTGGGTTGTGTTCTGTTGGACTAACGGTGTGGGTTTTGATACCGCCAGTTTATCACTGACCCTTGGGCTTGCAGAATTGTGTTTGTGACTGAATAGTGACGGATTGGTGTGTGTGTGTGTCATAATATGGTGAATGGATATCCGCAGCGGTAAGTTGGTGTCAGTCAGCAAAGCAGTAACTGGGATTTACCACGAATGTCATAATGAGAGCCATAGTATCTAACCAGTGCTAGACTGACCAGATAAGAGACTGCAATCCTAGGGTCACCTAACATGATGATCAAGAGATGTACAGTGCTTAACCCAGCAACTTTACTTCCAGTTGAAAATGTTGGTTCAGATAAATTGGATGAAAATGAACATGATTGTTTGGAAATTACAGAGTAACGCACAAAACCCAGAGCAGATAGTAGAGATACCTGCCTGGAAGACACTGACCAAATTATCTTTGTTGATGGTTCCTGCCTGAGAGATTATCTGGGAACTTTGAGAGCAGGATATGCAGTATGTACTATCACTGGCATACTGGAAGCTTCATGGCTTCAGGGAGTGTTTTCTGCACAAGTAGCACAATTTGTAGCTCTTACTAGAGCGTGCCAAATTTCGAGTCAGATGAAAGTGATGATTTACACAGATAGTAAATATGGATTCGACATTGAGCATGACTTTGGCCAGATACGGTCACAGAGAGGTTTCCTAACTTCTTCTGGTTCACCAGTAAGGAATGGTGGAGTTATTACAAGCTGTTCAAAAGCCAGAGAAAAGTGCAGTGGTGAAATGCAGTGAACATCAGAGGCACAAAATTATGTCTCATTGGAAAGTGCATCTGCAGGTCAGGTTGCAACCTTTTGCACCATGAATGGCATATCTTTCAAAGGAAATTGGAAATTGTTACCTGAAAATAATGAAGTGTATACAGATTTTGCTATGCAAATTAATGATACTTTGGAAGAGCTGAAGGCTCTACAAGACAATGGTGGTCATTACAACATTGGCGGTATAAGGCGCTTACCGCCGTGCAGAAGACCGCCAATACACCGCCGCAACCACGGTAGACCGCCACTGCTATTATGACACACATCACGGAATCCGCCGAAATTCAGACACCCACAAAAGTCTGACACACCAAAGGTCAGCGATAAACTGGCGGTAACAAATCCTCCACCTCCACGCCAACAGAAACACGCCCATGCTATTACGACACACGAATCCACGTGGCGGTCTTTCAACCGCGGTATTCCATTGGCGGTACACACCGCCGCGCTCAAAATACACACACATATACAAAACACCGCCACATTGGACAATTCGAAATACACACACCTGATACACATACACACACCACTCCCACACACCCAATACTATATAAAACACACATCCACATCACCCACAAACCCCTACAACCAGAAATTCTGATAGAAGGCCACAGAGACAGCACAGCTATTGACAACCCCAACACACAGAGGCACAGAACACCATCACCCACACAACATCCACGCACAAAACACCACATACCACTACACTCATCCACACTCATCAACACATACACCACCCCACACATCACACATAACACCCCATGTCACGCCAAAGACACCCCCGCTTCTCCGAGGAGGAGCTCAGGGTCATGGTGGAGGAAATCCTACGGGTAGAGCCACAGCTATTTGGCTCACAGGTACAGCACACATCCATAGCCAGGAAGATAGAGCTATGGCGCAGAATACTGGACAGGGTGAACGCAGTGGGACAACACCCAAGAAATAGGGAGGACATCAGGAAGAGGTGGAACGACCTACGGGGGAAGGTGCGTTCAACGGTCTCCAGGCACAACATCGCGGTGCAGCGGACTGGCGGCGGACCCCCACCTCCTCCTCCACAACTAACAACATGGGAGGAGCAAGTCCTGACCATCTTGCATCCTGAGGGCCTCGGAGGAGTCGGTGGAGGATGGGACACTGGTAAGTCAAATCTTAACTATCACATCCCCCACCCTACCTGCATTCTATCACACCCCCCCACCCTCACACCCTCCCCTATCACCCCAAATCCTCACCAATCTACCCATGACACCAAGCACCCATCCCAACACCAAGCCCTGCATGACACAACTAAGCATGGGCACCCCTCACTAAAGCATGCCCACTGCACATACCCAGAACACCCCCCAACCATCACCACAAAAGCCCCCACACAGGAATGCCTGCACTGGGGATCACGCACACCCAACCATTGCACACCATTACACACACAGATGCAATAATCATGTGCCTATACCCCTGCAGGAACCCAAAGGAATGTCACCACACCAGAGGGTCCAGACAACACCACTCCACCCCCAGAAGAGGCCCACAGTGATGACAGCAGCTCTGCCCCACTGGATCCTGATGACCAGCCCGGACCATCGTGGGCCTCAGGACAGTCGGTTCCCCTTGCCCAGCCACAGCCCAACACCGAGCTGCCACCCTCTGGTAACACCAGCACAGCACCCACCCAGCGGGCCCAAACCTCCCTAACCAGGACAGGTCAATCACCGGTGTGTCCACCACTACAGGGCACCCAGGGTAACCCACCACCCCAACAACAACCAGGACCTGGGGGCAGTGGTAGTGGGCACACGGACCAGGGGACGGAGGCACAGGAACACCGGGGAACTGGGAGGGATGCTGTGCGACAGAGGGAGGGCAGGCCAAGGGAACCTACTCTCCACGAGGCCCTATCCTCCATCATGGGAGCATACCACCACTCCCAGGAGACGATGGCCACGTTCCTGGACAAGTTGCAGGAGACCCTGCGGCTGCAGGACGAACTGTATTGGGGTTCAGGGAGGAGCTCAGGACCATCAGCTCCGCCCTGGGCACCATTGTAGGGGTGCTGACGGACATTCAAAAGACCTTGAAGGACACCGTGGCACTAGTAAATGAAGGCATGTGGGCCCCTGAAATGGCGGCTGCCTGACCTCACAACTGGGACAATTGGATTGTGGGGTAACTGCGCTGGCGTTGCACACCGTCGCGGTAGGCGGTCGTAGACCGCGGCGCAATGCTGCATTGGTTAACATTGGACCCTAAGGGTCCCAGGAGCCAATGAACAGGTGCGCCGGCGATGATGATGCGCACCGCCGCGGACGTCACCGACATTTTCTATCTGTTCAATCAATAGATACCTGACCTTCGACAGGAGAGGACCTACACTGCTAGTGCTGCTGTGAACTCGGTCTGGAAGCGACAATGGCTGCTGCGTCTGGGGAAAGGGCCCCTGCCTTCACTGCACAGGAGTTGGAGAAACTTGTGGATGGGGTCCTCCCCCAGTACACGCTACTCTACGGTCCTCCAGACCAACAGGTTAGTACACAGGGAGCACGTTGTATGGGCTAGGCCTGGGTGGAGAGGGCTGGGTGGAAGAGGGAAGGGGGCAGAGTACATAGAACAGTCATGCATGGGAATGAATGGGCCACATGGCCAGAGTAGGGAGGGGACCACTCACATTGACGGTGCAGTTGGTAATGACTGTTCCTCTTTCCATGTGCATGTCATGTAGGTCAGCGCCCACCAGAAGAGGGACATTTGGCGTGACATCGCCAAGGAGGTCCGGACCCTGGGGGCCCACCAGAGACGGGGCACCCACTGCCATAAGAGATGGGAGGACATCTGCCGCTGCAGCAAGAAGACGGCGGAGGTTCAGCTGGGGATGGCCTCCCAACGTGGGAGGGGTGCCCGTCGCACCATGACCCCCCTGATGTTCCAGATCCTGGCGGTGGCCTACCCGGAGTTGGATGGGCACTTGAGGACATCACAGCAGACACAAGGGGGTGAGTACAACCTCATTCAGCGGAGTTAGTGTGCAGTGGAGGGGTCTGGGTGGGGGAGGTGGGCTGTGGGTGTCCCTAGGCCAGGGCGAGTTAGGTAGGCAAGGCCCCTCTGTTGTGTAGGCCATGTTGCACTCAACCCCACCTCAGCAGAGTGCCAAGTTGAGGTATAGTTGCCCCTGTGGCATCCATGTGCGCAGATTCCCACCATTGCCATGTAGGCCATGTCCCAGAAATTGCATGTGCAGAGGTCAGGAGAACGGCGTAATGCAGGGGGCTGCTGCGTCTGTCTTGTCCGCCAACGGTAGCGGCATGCCATGCACTAAAACTCTCTTTGTTCTGTCTTCCCCCCTTTTCCTGCTCTCCCTGTCCTTTTGTACATCAGCATAATTAGGCGGAGGTACAGTGGCACCGGAGCACGAGGGAGCTGCATCCCACATGGCCATGGAGGGCCGCACCACAGACTCAGAATGCACCAGTGGGACCGAGGGCGAGGGGAGCTTCACGTCGGCCACCAGATCACCAACCAGCGACACGGACTCGTCCGCCAATGGGAGCTCCCCTGTGGTGGCGGCACCACCCGTGCGCCCCACTTCTACAGGTACAGCCGCCACCCCCCCTACCAGCACCGCCCTCCCAGCAGCCATTCAGGAGGGTGGGCATCACCTTCACCCCAGGCACCTCAGGCCCTGCCCCTGTCACCCCTGCTGCCCTCAGTGAGGAGGCCATTGACCTCCTCAGGTCACTCACTGTTGGGCAGTCTACCATTGTGAATGCCATCCAGGGTGTAGAGCGGGAGTTGCAACACGATAATGCATTCCTGGAGGGCATTCATTCTGGTCAGGCTGTCCTTCAGCGAACCCTGCAATCTCTGGCCTCAGCACTGATGGCAGCCATTGTCCCTGTGTCTAGCCTCCCCCCTCCAACTTCCTTCACCCAGACCCAATCTCCTGTACCCCAGCCCATCCCAAGCACACCTACAGACCAGCATGCAGACAAGTCAACACACACAAGTAGCTCAAGCAAACATAGGCACCACACACACCACAGGCACTCACGCAAGCCTCACCCACTTACAGACACAGCAACATCCACTGTCTCCACTGTGTCCCCCTCCTCCTCTTCTCCCTCCTCCCTCCCAGTCTCGTCTACACACACACCTGCATGCACCACATCTACAGGCACTAGGACTCATGCTGTTTTGGACTGTTGGTGCACGGACATTGTTGTGTACATATCTGCACTACTTCTCGGATTGTATGTGTAAATAAGAGTGATTTTGAGATAGGTATACCTGTATATTTTTGTATGACATGTATATTGGCACATTACAATGTTTGCCCGATTTTCGCATTGTCTTTGCATTCTTCCGAGGGGATTGTGGGTTGTTCTTGTGATTTTTGTGACTGCATTGGTGTGCATGTTGTGATATGCGAGGGTGGGGGTGTTTGGTGGGTGTCCCCCTAACTTTTGCCTCCCCGTGTCGTAGGTGCAGTACTCACCGGTATCTTCTGCACCTACTTAGCTGTTGATCGTAAAGGAGCAGGAAAACAAGGGCAGGTAGGATTTGTAATTCGGGCTCCATGGTGTCCTCCTTCCTCGTGGTATGTGTTGAGGTGAGCGTTTTCCCATAGCAAAAGCTGTTTCTGCCGTGTTTTTATCCGCGGTGCATCCGCCCCGGAAAAGGTGGCGGATTGGCGGGTTGTAAGGGTGTGGGCGGTACATTGTCTCCCGCCTGTCTGTTGGTGGTAACCGCCGCGCTGCTTGTCTGTACCGCCGTGGCGGTCGGAGTGTTAAAGTGGCTGTCTTTGTTGGCGGTTTCCGCCAGGGTCATGATTCCCTTTTTTTGTCCGCCGGCCTGTTTGCAGTATTACCGCTCCTTTAACACCGTCCGCCAGGGTTGTAATGACCCCCAATGTTTCTAAAGAAGAGCTCAGGGATTGGATCAAACTTAAATCTGTCCAGAGGGAAGATGATGTCTGGGTGACAGCAGAGGGGAAGGTAGTTTTGCCAAACAGTCTACTGACTCAAATGGCTAGACAATATCATGGTCAGGCACACATAGGGAGAGATACAGTGGTTCGGAGTTTTAAGCAACACTGGTTTAATCCAAAATTTAGACAAGTTGGCAAAGCTGTTTGCCATAGATGCATTGTCTGCAAGCAAATTAATGTTGGCAAAGGGACAGTGGTTAATATGGGACACATTGGCATGGCAGGAGGACCATTTAGCAGAATGCAAATGGATTTCATTGAGATGCCTGCATGTGTTGGTTTGAAGTATGTCTTGGTGAGTGTGTGAATTTTCAGTCACTGGATTGAGGCTTACCCTACAAGAAGGAATGTTAGTCTCACAGTAGCTAAATTACTGCTTAGAAAGTTAATTCCATGTTTTGGTTTCTCGGTCTCTTTGGAATCAGATAGAGGAAGCCACTTCAACAATGAATTGATAAAGTTGCTATGTTCAGCTTTAAACATTGAGCAGAAACTCTATTGTAGTTACTGCCCAGAAGCTTCAGGACTCATGGAACAGATGAATGGAACTCTAAAGTCCAGACTGTCAAAGATGTGTGCATTCACAAACTTGAAATGGCCAGATGCTGTGCTGTTGGTTGTAATGTCAATGAGAAGTACCACTGACAAGAAAACAGGATTGTCGCCCCATGAAATCCTCATGGGTAGAGCTATGAGACTACCAGCAATACCTGCAAATGCTCTCATAAATATTACAGATGACATGGTGTTAGATTACTGCAAAGGCCTGGCTGATGTGGTTCGATCTTTTTCTCTTCAGGTGGAAGCAACCACACTTCAACAATCTCAAGGACAATGACACAACCTGAAAGCTGGTGATTTGGTCGTCATTTGTAAGCACACAAGGAAGTCGTGCTTGGAGCCCATGTGGAAAGGACCCTACCAGGTGATATTGATAACAACAACAGCTGTGAAGGGTGCAGGACTTGCAAACTGGTTGCATGCAAGCCACACTTGGAAGGTAAACAATCCAACAGAGGTGGAAGAGGAGCTGTTGAGATTACCTGCAGCTAAATGTATTCCAGGACAAGAAAGAGAAAGAGAAGAACTGGAGGATGTACCTGGAAGCGTTCCAATTGATTTGCTTACTCCTGTATCAGACAAAGTAGAGAATATCCTGGAAGAGGAGGGAGAACCATCCACAAATGGAGTGGTAAAAGAACCAGTCCAAGGAGAACAAGAGAGAATAGCGATCTAGGGAAACACTGCTCAGAGGAGGGTGTCCTCAGAAGCAGGTGGTCTGACGAACCAGACTGAACAGGTGACTGACCCCAATGGAAAGGGAGTTGAGGCAGATCCCAGCCAAGAGAGTTTGACTCTTCTTGGACCAGTTATGGGAATGTCAAAGGAGAAGAGTCCGAGTTTGATTCTGAAAAGAGTGTTAACAAGAAGGCCTTTGAAAGGTGACAACTGGCCAGAGAAGAGCTCAGAAGCAGGGAAGATAAACATGGTTTCACCAATTTAAGAAGAAAACTAGTTGAACGAAGAAGATCTAAGTGAAGAAGAAGCTGGAAGTAGTCAAAGAGTGAAAAGGAAAAAAGTTTCAAATCATAAATACTCTGGGCATATGTAACTACAAATGAATGGCAAGAAGAGTTTTTGAATTTTCTTTTTTAATAGAGACAGTCTGAGTTTATACTTTGGTACATGGGAGTTTTTGAGAAAGTAAATGAAAGGACTTTGATGAAGTAGTACCTAAAGAGACTTTGATAACTTGACTTGACAAGCTGCTAAAGAGATTTGACAGATTTTTGCCAAATTTTGACAAGAAGAATCCTGATAGTGTGAATGGACTTTAAAAAAAAAAGAAAAAATAGGAGGGATTGAAAATTGAAGATTGAAGTTGATAAAGATAAAGATGTTTGAAATTTTCTGTCTTTTGTTTTTGTTTGGTTTGATTTTTGCTGCATAGCCATATTTTGTTTACTTCTACTGTTTGGTTCTTTACAGACCATTGGGAACTTTAGCAACCAACACACTAAAATTAGTCACTGTAAATGTATAGGTATTGGTTTGGCAGTTGTTTGTGTAATAGTATGCTTGTTATTGATTGTGAGTGTGATTGTTTTTGGGACGAATGGAGCAAACCATACTCTAGAAACACTCACAACTGTTAGTTCCTTAGAGTGAACTACTACTCTTTCAGCAATAGATAGGTTTAAAATAGATGATAAATACTTACATAAAGAGAAAGAACTTTCTTCTAATGTCTTCTACCTCTTATTGCTTGAGTGTGTTGAGGTAATGGATGTGAAAGATTGTCATGTCTGTACACAGATTCCAGCCTCTGTTGAGGAGGGAATTGTTTATCATAGTTTACTGCTTACTTATGCTATAAGTTGTAGTCTTTTACTAACACAGTTCTATGACCAGGAATATATTCAATATTTCTTTTCAAATTATGACGTAGTGTTTTCCTATGTACCTATAAACAGATATTTAAGTAGAATACCTAAGGAACATGATATGGTTTTAGTAAGGGGATTCTTTGAACCTACATTCACTTTTGGGACAGCCTTTGCTCACAGGAACAATCTCATCTGTTTGCTTTCACCAGTAGAAAATAAGTTTCTAGATAACACAGAGGAAAGAAGAAGAGCAAGCAAAGCTAAGATAGATAAGGGAATAGTTCACCGTAGACCTGGGATTGATCATGCTTACACTGACATCACTAAACAAGGGAAACTAGCATTAGATGCACAACATGTAGGGAAGCCTTGTATATATAGGCTGCAAAGTTACTTTGATAGAATATATGTGGGCACATGTAAATGTAGACATGTGTTTTTGTTTCAGAGTAAATGGAATTTTATGCTGAATGGTCAGGATTCTCCAATGCCTGGTGTGTACTATATTTGTGGAAAGAATGATTATCATCGTCTTCCTAGGGGATGGTACGGCACATGTAATTTGGGAATAGTCTTTCCAAAAATGTACTAGCTGGAAGACTTAAGTAAGTTTCCCAAATTTTCTGAAATTCAAATGAGACACACGCGAAAATCAGTTTCTGGCATTGTGGGAGACATATTTGAAGCAATAATTCCTTCAGTGGGAGTTGTTCTGAATTCCATAAAAATACAGAAGTTGTCTACGGTTGTGGATAACAAGTTAACTGATTATTCAGGAGCTATTGTCCTCTTAGATACTGAAATGGCTGCTATAAGAGCTATGGCTCTTCAGAACCGCCTTGTGTTTGACATTCTCTTAGCAAAAGAGGGCGGAGTTTGCAAATTACTTGGTCCGTGTCACTATTGTTCATACATACTGAACAATACAAAATTAGTTAGAGGTTTGATTAATAATTTAACAAAAGATATAACAGAACTAAGAGAATTAATTGAACAACTGTGTGGGAAAAAGCTGGCAAAGGAATTGCCTCAGTGGGAAATTGGCTTGGCAACTTCAGAGAAGGTATTATATTAAAATTAGTTAAATGGATTTCGATTGTTGTGCTTTGCCTACTTGGAATTTGGACAATATATAACATAATTTGAATAATTAAAAGAAGAAGATTTGAAAATAATCAGAGGAGGGTAGATGTTAAAATGGAAAGATTTTTAGGGAGAAATTCAAGGAGAAAGAAAAATTATAAAAAGGTGAAAGAATCAAGATTCTAAATTATGAAATGAAATAAATATTTTTTGTTTAGTGTTTGTGTGATGACATATATAGTCATCAGAGGAGGGATTGTGGAATGAGAGAAATTACTGATAAAATGTTGAGTCTTTACGTAATTATACTTACAGATTAAAGTGTGAATTAATTAGATAATACTAATATGTTTACGAAAATGTGACTAATTTAAATGGCCACCATCATCTGTAAGGCTTATATTTTGTCCATGCTAACTTAAGCTGATGGAATTATTCTGTCTTTAGAAGAGAGTGTGCTTCTTAACTACAACAAATAGTAGAAATAAATGTGTATATAGTGGCCTCTGCTGGACTGAAGTTTGAAGATGTGTTTCTAACTTGTATGTCTTTCCTCGAGGGTAAAGAAACGATGAAGTGACATATTTTGTAATCATTCTTCCTGTGCCTTCGTATTTTTGGTGGAAAGGAAGCAAAGGATCCACAGATGAGGCGGAAGAAGAGGAATTCTAGAATATAAAATGTATTGGTTTAGATTTCGTCAATGGAATAAGAGCAAGTAGAATAGCCTGAAGTAAACTAATTGTATAATTATGATATCAGTTAATGTTCTGATTGGACATAACTTTCTCACCGTTTGCTTCATCCAATAATTTTCATTTAACAAGTTTAATTTAATGTTCAGTCACCATTGTTTGTGGGTCATTTTCTTTGGGGTCATTCTTCTTTGTGATTCTCATGTATCAAGAGACCAAGAGATTCTATTGTTTGAGAAGAACCTATGCTAGATGGTTTACTCTATCTTATAGTCCAAAATTCTAAATCATTACTCCTGTCCTATCCTTATGTTGGTGTCTGATGTTGCTGTCCCAATGACGAAGTAGACGTTGTTGGTGATTACTGTAGTATTTTGGTAATGTATAATCGTGAATTGTTATTTGTCTTTTGTTTTTCATGTACTAGCTGCAATTGCTTATTTACTGCTGCATCTTTTTGATAGCACTCTAGCTAGATGTTTTTCTAAATTTGTGTTTCTAAAACTTTTACATGAAGCCCAACATGTCAATGCTAATTAGTGGTTAGTGGGGTGTTACTCACATGCTCATGATTTGTCTTTGTTGTTTCTTTGTCTGATTATTATTCAGATGTATTCAATTTCTCTTGGTCAGATTCTATTGCTCTGGTTTTGCGTTATAACCATTGAGGTAATTTGTCTTTTTGCATTGATTAAACTTAGATAAAGCCAGTTCTGTGTTTGAGAATTATTTTTGTGACCTTAACATTGTTAATATGGGGAAATAAATTATTAACTTCTTAATAAACTGGTTGGTTATTGAGGTTAAATCAATTATCACTTGTTATATGTGATGTTTATGACATATTTCGGATTACATTTTCTCAAAACAGATTTGGTTCAGTTTATCGACCTTGTGTGTGTAATCCACTATTCAGTCCTAGGTGACTAATAATATAGCTAGGATTTCTCTGCGTTAACACTAACACTGTTAGGAGGGTACTTAACCAATAAAGTGAATGGCAAACACAGGCTACATTATAAAGTTTGTCTGTAGTGACTCTCTTTTGGCACATCGGGAGTCACTTTGGTGCATGTTTTTCCTTTTACTGATTGAGCTTCCAATCACTGGGTTAGGTGTATATTAATCCTTGTGTGATCATTGGAGCTACAATGGCGGTATATATATTTTTTGCCTAGCTGTTGGATCTACTATTTGATTTGTATTGGCTTGTATTAGCTAGCGATAGGATTGAATTGATTGACATGAGGGGACAGTGTAAGGAGAATGGAAAGTATTATAAAATAAGACACTGTTTGCAGGGTATCTTTATGGTTGCCTCTGTGTGATTTTTCTGGATCAGTTTATCCAGGTAGTTATTTGGACATGCCTTGATCTGTTGTGGATTAGGAATTGTTATTTGTTGCATGTAAGCTATTTTTTCTTTTTTCTTTTTTCTTTTTTTTAAAGTATTTTGATAATGATTTCCCAGTGATATTATTTCTGACCCTCAAAAATGGCCACTCCCTTTCAATCCGTAGATCATGTGACCTGCTTTACGGACATGACATCAGACACGCTGTGGTAGATTTAACTTTGTAGACGGTAGAATGGAGGTTGTCACACTTGCCAATGCATTTGGTCATTAGAAGTGGAACTAAGTAAAATGTTGGGCGTTTGCTAAGGGGAACAAGATATATGCTGATGTTTCTGTTATGACTACAGGTTATTAGGTAACCAGATGTTTTCTGTTACATTCCTGCTATTGTAGGTTGCTTTGAACTATAGTCTACCAGGTAAAACGTATTCTGTTTCCTTTAAAAAATCTTTAGTGGGACTTTGGAGAATGTCTACTTGGTTGTATAAGGTTTCTGTATAAGGTTTTTACATGTTGTCCCTTTCTTGTGGATTATTGACCTGATGTGAGGACCTGGCTCTCTGTCTATATATTTTTTTTACTTTGGGCACTTCTGACTAGATTGCACACTGGTGTTCTGTTGATATAGCATTATTTTACGTTTTTAGGTGCATGTTCCTTTGGTTTGCCACTTGGGTGCGAATGCACATTTTATTTTGTTTCTATATGGCCTATTCTTTTGTTGGCGGTGGGCAGCCGATGCACATATATGTTTGGCATTTTGCTTTTTAATGTTTTTATATTTGTTTAATGTGGGATTTATATTATGTGGTTTATACCAGCTTCAGCAGGTTCATATCTCTCTTGACACTGTGTCCTGAGGATGGTCTTGTGGACCTTTCTGGCCGCTTGATACCGAAATGTTGACATTGCATCCTTTCTGGAAGAATGTCTGACAAAGTTTTTTCAGTAATTTTGGGACCATTGGAGTTGATACACATAAAGACTGTATGTGATTGAAAACATTTATATATATATATGCTCAGAAGCATGATGCACGTCTGCTGATTGCTAGTTGATAGATGTATGGGGGACATGCAGGTGCGGTTGCCTAGATAGATTTGTATATGCTGGCTATTGATATAATAGGCTGTTGTTAATATGAGATTGATTTTTTTCTAATACATATAAATAAGCAATTTACTTTTGTATGTACCAATACGCTGTGATTTGATTTATTCTTATTGGATTGTGGTTTGACTGACTGACTCGATTGCCCATTATTAATTCATGTTAATTGAAAGAGAAATGATTCCTCCAAGGACCTTTTGCTCTACGGTATTACCCAGTTCCATGGGGGATAATTGGGTTGCCCTGTAGTTTTTAGGACTTTTAGAAAGTTTACATTTTCCTGCTCTAGCTATTTGGTGACTGCAGCCTGTTCATGGGTCACATAACTGTGTGTAGGTGACACTTGCACTGTGTTTATTTCTCCCAGGCAGCCTCACAATAGAAATATTAGGTGTGTCTGGGTGGGCCATCGACTGACAAGATGAGAGGGGGCACAGCTGAGCACAACCCCACTTGCAACTGAATTGCTCATGCAGCCAGTGTAGACAGGCTAAGGGAGGCAGGAATCATCAAGGACTTCTAAGGGAAGTCTCTGAAAATGTCTCCTACTTCAAAGTTGGCACCAGATATAAATATTGGACCCCCAGACCCAACACTTAGGTACACTCCTGGGCCTGTGATTCCCACAGAAGAAGGGCTGTTGTGCTGCTTTCCTGTCAGAAATACAGCAACTCTGCAGCTCTGTTGCTCTGTGGCCTGCTGCCCTGCTTGCTGAGAAGGAACACTGGACCTGTGCCCCTCATCCCAGGCTTAAGTGACTCCAAAGGTCAACAAACTGACCACCTGTTATGAGCTATAGGAGCATAGGCTCCAAAGGCTCCACCAACTAAGGAGCTGACCAGCTGCCTGGACCTGCAGCTGGACCTGCCTAAGCCTGCTGGCCTCTGCTTGAAAGAGTTTCTGACCCCCAAGAGGTGCCTCTCAGGTCCTGGACCCTTTATGTGCTCTCATTTGAGCTCCTCTCCAAATAAAAGGAGAAATCCTGAAGTTTTGGCTCTTCTCAAACACAAGTTCATTCATGCGAAGACCTTGCCGCCCATGTCGCCCGCCAATGGAAAGTTCTAGCAAACCTGACTTTTCAAGCCACACTGATCACGAACGATGCCTGGCAGTGCAAGAACTGCACTTCTCATGACAGCTTGAGGTGACCGGCAATGTTAATCTCCAGCAACGACCAAGTGTGACCCCCAATAGGGTCTTCATACTACAGCGATGACCATCCGCAACACCTGGCCTGCTCTTCACATGTGCCACACAATGACCATCTGGGATGCTCTCATGCTCCTGCTCCTCCCACCAACAATGAAACGCCTTGTGCTGGACTTTGAAGGTAACTCTTTCAATGGGATTAACCTGGCTCCTGTATCCTTCCCACTCCACATTGCATTTCGCCCGAACTTGTGACTTTCACCAAGTCTTGCATGACCACATAACTGTTTTGGGCTTTTATGTGCTTCTTATCTCAAACCTTTAAAATTCTATATATCCCATTTTACTCATTGGATTTTTATCATTTTTTTAAAAATAGGTTAGTAAATTTTACCCTACTTTTCTAAATTGGGGTGCTATTTTTCTTATGCTGTGTTTCCATTGTATTTATGTTTGAAATGCTGCATAAATACTTTACCATTGCCCCTAATTTAAGCCTAACTGCTTTGTGCCAAGCTAGCAGAGGGTTGAGGACAGGTTAATTAAGGGTTTGCTTGTGTATCACCCTGACAGAGATTGTGGTTGTTGCTTGAGTAAGGTTTCCCCACCCTCAACCAATTACCCAGTTTTCAACAGTCCCTTTAATCTTTGTTTTTTTCAGCAAATATCTGTCTATCCGTATATATAGATATCATGTATGATGTACTGTATATATTTTATTACAGTGAATATAATGGTTATGTGGGCCACACCTAAAAATCTGGACCAATTACACTCAATCATGTTGAAGATGGTTCACACCGCAAAATGCAAGATGCTAACTGTCATGACTCGATGATTCAAACAGATAAAAGAAGAGAAAATCCTGAGAGCTCGCTCTCATGCACTATGGCAATCTGTTGTCCAATTTTGATTTTATATACCACCATAAACCTTGAATTGGTTTTATTGTTTTTATCCAAATTGAGGGGTTTCAGTGTTCCACATTAGCCTCATTAATTAAGGATGTGGTGGTGACATGGTTATGGCAGGAGAGGGAATATGATGGAGGAGGTACCTCTGATAGGCAGGGATGTGTATTTTTGTTTGGTTGCAGCAAGAGTCCCCATTCGGAAAAAGTAATTGTTCGATAAAAACAGTTACTTGTCCAAAAGACAGGACAGGGAATACTTACCATTTTGAAACTGCAGATGGCTTAGGGTTTCATTTAACATTGATTCCTAAATAACTTTTAAAAAACCTAAAGGGAATTTCAACATTTTCGAACCAGAAATACCCTATGTCACTTTTAACAAGTTGGTATTCTCTGATCAAAAGTTATGACTAATTAAAATAAATTTGGGATTGTTTGTTTAAAGGCTTGACATTCTTATTTCTAAATAACTACAAAGGTTATTTTATGTTTAAAAATAACTGACTTTGTTTATAAAATATTAAATAATTTATGAAACTTAATTGTGTGTCTTACCAAGCTGGACAAATAAATAAAGTACTCACAATCACACTTTATTCAGCTAATATATGCAAATGAATAGATACAGTAATTCTCTGTAGCTACGTCAGGTATGTCCGTAAAGCATTTGGGGGCATATTTATACTCTGTTTGCGCCGGCCGGAATTGCGTCGTTTTTTTTTACGCAATTCCGACGCAAAACTAACTCCATATTTATACTTTGGCGTTAGACGCGTCTGGCGCCAAAGTCCATGGAGTTTGCGTCATTTTTTAGCGTGGACACCTACTTTGCGTTAATGATATGCAAGGCAGGCGTTCCCGTCTAAAAAATTTACTCCGAGGCATGTGCGCCGTATTTACACTCCCGGGCAAAACTCACGCCCGGGAGTGGGCGGGTCAAAAAAAATGACGTCCAGCCGCTTTTGCGCCGTTTTTTAGCGCCTGGACAAGGCAGGCGTTAAGGGACCTGTGGGCTCGGAAGGAGCCCAGAGGTGCCCTCCCATGGCCCCAGGGACACCCCCTGCCACCCTTGCCCACCCCAGGAGGACACCCAAGGATGGAGGGACCCATCCCAGGGACATTAAGGTAAGTTCAGGTAAGTATTTTTTTTTAATTTCTTTGTGGCATGGGGGGGCCTGATTTGTGCCCCCCTACATGCCACTATGCCCAATGACCATGCCCAGGGGACAGAAGTCCCCTGGGCATGGCCATTGGGCAAGGGGGCATGACTCCTGTCTTTGCTAAGACAGGAGTCATTTCAATGGGGGTTGGGAGTAAAAAAAAATGGCGCAAATCGGGTTGAGGCGAAAAATTTGCCTCAGCCAGACTTGCCCCATTTTTTGGCGCCCAAGCTCCATATTCCCCTACGCCGGCGCTGCCTGGTGTACGTCATTTTTTTTCACGCACACCAGGCAGCGCCGGCGGCTAACGCCGGCTAACGTCATTGAATAAATACGGCGCCCGCATGGCGCTTCAGAATGGCGTTAGCCGGCGCTAATTTTTTTGACGCTAAACTGCGTTAGCGCAGTTTTGCGTCAAAAAGTATAAATATGGCCCTTGATGCTTCTCAAATGAAACTAGCACAGGACCCCTGAGATGCCAGGTGAGGGGAAGGAGGAGGGAAATGGGTTGCTGGGTAGGCGGTCTAAAATGGCAAATGTAAGAAAGATTACTATGGTATGTGTATATCTTACATGTAACAATCATCTAAAAAGCCTGCACATGTAATACCACTGGTACCTTTAATAAACGTCTTGAAAATATTTCCTTCCAAAGGGAAATACTTTTACCAGAATTAGAGCCTTATATATATCTTTCGGGAAACAGAGGGCACTCTTGACAAGATTGTTCTTTTTCTACAGTGTTTCTCTCATAAGAAAAAATACACACATCTTGAATCTGCTTGCTGTGAACGCTACTTGTGATCGTGTGATTGTTTCTCACAACATAGTAATCTTTCCTCACTGTATAGTTATATCTTAAAATCTTCTCACAACTGCACTTACATCAGTGTGTGAATTAATTGTGTCTTCGAAAGTCCAAAAGACTGTGCTGTGCCTCAGCACGTGATTCTTTATTATCGATGTGCTTTCCTCAGTGCTTATTAAGAAATATCAATGATACTTGTACATCCGAGTTCATATATGTCAATGAAACTGAATTGGCCACAAAGATCGCTAAAAAAATATTACTCCACTTTCCTGGAGCTTCTGAACAAGCAAGTCTTTAACTCGAAAATGTTCATTGTCGTTGAAAAGTCTTATCAAAGTTTGGAACTGAAAAAAGCAATTAACAGGTTTCACCATTGGACATGACAAATCATTATTCTTTGAGCAATCAAGCTGAAGACACGTTCCTGTGTTTCTAGATAACAAGGTGACCTTTTATTTATCTCAGAAGACTTCATTGTTGGTGCAAGGTCTTTTAACTTTTGAAATTGAAATGTAGTTAAACAACATTTACTGCCAAGAGAAACAAATATATTCCTGCTGTTCTTAAACAGAAAAGTGAAACAGATGCTTCAAAGATGAAACTTTGATTTTTCCAAAGGAATGTGCTTCCACAGCACTACTTACTGCACCTCACAAAGGAGAAACGGGGATTTAATTTCCTCTGCAGATTTATGAATGACTAGGCTCCATGAGGATTCTGAATTATTGTGAATTACAAAATTTCCTTCCAAGGTTCCATGAGTTCAACAAAAAAATCTGAGAGAGAGAACTCCTCTTCTCCATCAATCAAAGGATTTTTTCAATAGCAAGCGTTGGTCCTTGGGTGTGGCTGCCATGTATACAGGAAACGCCCAGCCAAGTCAGGGTCATGGCACTTGTAGTTTTGTAAAATCAAGATTTGATTTTTCCTTGTTTATTAACTTTGTCCTTGGAGGTACACATGAAATGGTCATCTCATTCCAGATCATGACAAACTAATTGGCTTTTTTGAGCATGACAAGAGTAGAATTTCTGTTTGAAAATACGGCCAAAAGACTGTCATGCCCTTCATCTTAATACATCACAATGAACTTTCCATTTCCTCAAGCCAACTAAGCTATAACTCAACCATTACATTGCAAACTTCAGTGCAGAATTGATTGTACCCACTCAATGCTTTCGATACATAAGTCACACACATCACAGCATATTGCACACCAGTAATTTACTATGTTATGATAATAATACATCCTTCACATTGTCAAAGAGATGAATACAGGCCACCTGAGAATCTTTCAGTTTACTAACCTTTGCTTACCATTGCCACCCTGCCTTTTGCCAAGTAGAGTGAAAACACTTCCAGAACTAATTACCGACCACCACAGTTCACACCTACATTCAGCTAGCTCCACTGTTCACTTCCATTCGGTCATTGTCAGTGATGAGCCTCTCTCTCAGGTACAACATGTTTTACCATTTGCAATTTTCCATTCTCTTCATTCTCATAATTTCTAGTGTCTCATCCCAATCCCATAGATCACTTGAGGCAATATCTCCATATCATATCAACCTAATTCTTCTCTCAGACATCATCTAGCCCCCTTCACTTCTTGCATTCCACAATCAAAAACCCCTACTCCTCCTAGATGTATTAAAGTGATTTATACTATTCAAAAGGTAACTGTATTCAGGCACGTGCAACCTAATGCCTCACAATAGTTAATCTCTACATAGTCACAAAATTGTAGGTGACCCATTCTGTCCTTAGAACTACAGGAAATCTTACCTTATCTACCAAAATACCAAGGCCCTGATTTATACTTTTTGGTGCAAAACTGCACCAACGCAGTTTTGCACCAAAATGCTTAGCACCGGCTTGCACCATTTTTGAGCAGCAGCCGGGCACCATATTTATGGAATGGTGCAAGTTGGTGCAAAGGGTAGGCTAACGTAAAAAAAAAATGACGTTAGCCAGGTGGGGCAGGCGGTATGGAAGAAGGGGGCTTTGCACCAAAAAATGACGTTGGGCAGGTTAGAGTAAAAAAAAAAGAAATAGACTCTAACCAGCCTAGCGTCATTTTCTGGCACAAAACCATCCATGCCACATGACTCCTGTCTTAGAAAAGACAGGAGCCATGCCTGCCACCCTAATGGCCGGCACAGGGGACCAGGGTCCCCTGGGCATGGCCATTGCACTCAGTGCCATGTAAGCAGGCCCACTTCAGGGCCCCCATGGCACTTAAAAAAAAAAAAATACTTACCTGTACTTACCCATACTTACCTGGGATGGGGAACCCCCATCGTCCACTGTCTCTCTGGTGTGGGTAGGGGTGTCCCTGGGGCCTGGGGAGGGTACCTGTGGGCTTATTCCATGGTGTTCTATCATGGAAATAGGCCTGCAGGTCCCCTAACGCCTGCTCTGACCCAGGCGTTAAATAATGGTGCAAAGCAAGCTTTGCACCTTTATTTGCCCGCTCTCCCACCCGTGCATGATTTTAGCAGAGGGGGATAAATATGGTGCTAAGGCCATAGGGCCATTTTTTTCCCGGGAACGCCATCTCAATAACGCAAAGTTGGTTTCCACGTCCAAAAACTGACTTTAACTCCATAAATTTGGCTCTAGACGGGCCTAGCGCCATAGTATAAATATGGAGTTAGTTTTGCATTGAATTTGTGTAAAAAGCAATGACGCAAATTCAGGGCAAAATAAGTATCAATATGCCCCAAGATGTTTAACATGCTAATGTGCACCTATGTTACAGCATCCTGTTTTAAACAGCACAGTCTGGCTTTTGCGAGTTTCACCCGACAAACTGCTCTTGTTGCACTCTAACCTCATCTCTGCCATAATCATAGACATCTCTTGTCCAAACGCATTAATGCACTCAAATATAAAAATGTAGTACACATAAATGAAGACACATAAGTATTGTGGGAATAATATCATGATGTACATGGAATGTAACTGGAAATGTTACTATTTAGAGATCAATTCATAAATGTACCCCCAAAAGCCCCATAGGCCTAATAAGCTGATTAGCAACAATTTAGCTCTTACACTAACACCTAACCCACAACTTGACTTAACCTTATGCAACCCTAATTGTGAACCCTTATGCCATCTCATAACTACATCCCTAAACGTTATTCAGTCACAACACTAATATTTTACATCATCGTAAGGCCATCCCTCAACCTGATCTGAACCATTACCCATCCTGTTGCCTTAACACTTACCCTTCTTCTTACCCCAACCATAAAAAATAATTAACAGATCATTTTAGTTTTAAGTGTTCAAACTCTTATGTAAATAGTAAACATATTTCTTGAATTCATGAAATTTTAAACAAATAAATCTTATAATAAATTAGTGGTAAACAACATTATCACTTTAATTTATCTACAAGTCTCTTAGCCGTCAACAATATACTAAATATATCAGCAGCATATTTATCAGTTCATGCACTTCTCATTTTCACTGTGGTCATTGAAGTGGGACTAACCAGAATCCCCTTTTATTCGTTTTCCCCATATCTAGAAAACTGCACACAATCTGCTGCCACATCTCCCCTATCGGAGCCCTTTCGACCTGTCTATCACTGCTGCCTTTTTCATTAAATACCCCTTTCTTGGAGATGTTCTAGTCTTAGACTTCTCATACTTCTTAAATACTGATGATATACATAACCACACCATTACCAATCTTGTTGCCCTAACACTTACCCTACTTCTTACCACAACCATCAAAAAAATTAACAAATCATTTTAGCTTTATGTGTTCAAAACCATTTGTAAATAGTAAACACAATTTTGAATTCATCACATTTTAAACAAATAAATCATGTAATAAATTAGTGGTAAACAACATTATCACTTTAATTTCTCTATATATCTCTTATCGGATCTCTTTGGGACCTTTCTATGACTGCTGCCCTTTTTAATTAAAAAACACTTTCTTGGAGATGTTCTCATCTTAGACTTCTCATACTTCTTAAATGCTGCTTGTTGGAAATTACCTTTTTGCAGGGTCACCCCTAAACTTTTTGCCTTCCTCCTTCTCTTTTTCAGACCTCATTCTTGCTGGCTTTAGGACTCTGCACACTTTACCACTGCTAAACAGTGCTAAAGTGCATAAGCTCTCTCCTTAGCACATGGTGACATTGGCTCATACCCATTATTTAATTTACTTGTAAGCCCCTACTCAAGTGCACTACATGTGCCTAGGGCCTGTACATTAAATGCTAGTAGTGGGCTGCAGCACTGGTTGTGCCACCCACATAAGTATCCCCCTAACCATGTCTCAGTCCTGCCACTGCAATTCCTGTGTGTGCAGTTTCACTGCCACTTCGACTTGGCATTTAAAAGTACTTGCCAAGCCTAAAACTCCCCTTTTTCTACAGATACGGCACCCATAAGATAGGCCCTGAGTAGCCAATAGGACAGGGTGCTATATAGGTAAAAGGCAGGACATGAAAATGTGTGTTCTACATGTCCTGGTAGTGAAAAAACTCATAAACTCGTTTTACACTGCTGTGAGGCCTGTTCCTTTCATAGGATAAAATTAGGGCTACCCTCAAATACTGTTTGAGTGGTAGATTCTGATCTGAAAGGAGTAGCCAGGTCATATTTAGTGTGGCCAGAATGGTGATACAAAATCTTGCTTAATGGGGAAGTTGGATTTCATATTACTATTTTAGAAATGCTACTTTAAGAACATGAGCATTTCTCTGCACTTAAATCCTTCTGTGCCTTCCAATCCACGTCTGGCTAGGTTTATTTGACAGCTCCCTTGTGCATTCACTCAGACAAACCCCAAGCACAGGATGCGCAGTCATGCCTGCATACATCTGCATATTGAATGGGTCTTCCTGGTCAGGGAGGGTGGAGGGTCTGACACTTACATGTCAAAGGACAGTAGCCTGCCCTCACACAAAGGACTGCCACACCCCCTACTGGGACCCTGGCAGACAGGATGGAACTGAAAGGGGACCTTGTGCACTTCTAAGCCACTCTTTGAAGTCTCCCCAACTTCAAAGGCACATTTGGGTATTTAAGCAGGGTCTCTGACCCTACCAACTCAGACACTTCTGAACAAGACACTTCTGAGGTAGACCCTCTACTTCATCAGGACCCTTCCTGGAGAAGAGAACCTGAACCAGAACCTGCAACCTGCCAATAAGAACTGCCTGGCTGCCCAAAGGACTCACCTGACTGCTTTTCTGAGAAGGACTGCTGCCTGGTTGTTGCCCTGCTGCCTTGCTGCTCTCTAGCTGCGCTAGGCTTGGCTAGAGCTTGCCTCTTGTTCCCTGAAGTCTCAGGACCAAAAAGACTTCATTCTTGCAAGAGAAGTCCCTGTGCAGCGGAAATTGACGCACAGCCTGCATCGCGGTGAGAAAATCACTGCACGCCGAACCGGAATGACGCAGCCCGACTTCACAAGGAGAAGATTAATGCAGCGCCAGCGTAGTGACAAAAAATTCGATGCATGGCCCACTGGATCAACACAAAGCCAAGACAGAATGATGCTGCCTGTCTTCCCGAGAGGAATCGACGCAGCACCTGCCATGCGGTAGAAATTTCCACACAAACCCCACCGGATCATCGCAGCCGCTGTGACTTCGTCCTGCAAGCGCCGGATTTCAACGCATTGTCCCCGCGGCATCCGAAATCCCCGCAACCCAAAGAGGATCCCAGTCCACGTGCTGAAAATCGACGCAAAGCCTGCCCTGCGTGAAAACTCAATGACGCATCGTCTGTGTGCACCAAAAAAATCGATGCACACCTCCCCATTTTCCATGCATCTCCTCCTCTGCAGTCCCTTGCGGAGACTTTGAAAGCAAACCAGGTACTTTGTGCTTGCAAGGGACACTTGTTGCTTTTTAAGAGACTAAAGACACTTTATATCATTTTTACAGTGATATCTCAACATATACTTATTGCATTTTAATCATTTTGACCTGATTCAGATCAATATTATATATTTTTCTAAACAGTGTGTGGTGTATTTGTGTGGTGCTATACTGTGTTATTGCTTGATTCATTGCACAAATACTTTACACATTGCCTTCTAAGTTAAGCCTGACTGCTCTGTACCAGAGGGTGGGCACAGGATAATTTGGACTATGTGTTACTTATCCTGACTAGAGTGAGGGTCCTTGCTTGGACAGGGGATAACCTGACTGCCAACCAAAGACCCCATTTCTAACACTGTTGATATACATAATGTCTTCATCTAAGTTTTCACCCTGTTATTGCATAACCGTCATGTGTATTGCTTCAATGCTATCAAACTCAGATGGGAGAATGCTGCCTTCTGTTAAATTGATCTAAAACACTGCACAACAGTATTTCCAACCTCTCATGCCACACTCTGAAGCCAAAACCAAATACATTTTCCTCCTATTACTTCTCCCCAACACCATCATCTCATATGCTTCTGCCTCAAACATGGGAATCCTGTATGACAGCAACATGATAATTCACTACTTAATTCATCTGTACCATCACAGCAGACCATTGTCACCCTCAACATGAGGATGATCTTCTCAACTCTCCAGTTCCACTCAGCCAAGACATTTGTTATGAAATCTGGATTATGCAATGTAAACTACTACAAAGAGTGATGCTTCACACACCAATACATTTCTTGCTGGAACATGAGACGTGAACTGCACTTTCCACATCAACCTCAGCCCACTACTGAGAGCTCCACATTTTCCAAGAAAGACTAGCTGGGCTGTTTTTCTCAATCTTTTAGGGGAGGAGGCTCATTACCAGAGTACATCAAACATTCGGTAACCAGCAGAAGAATGATGCAGAATAAAGTCGCGGTCAAGTCTACATTCCAGCCTATACATGCAGCACAAACATTTACTAGGATGCTATACATGCAATGCACAGAAAAACAGTCAGAGAGCACATCATGGTTGGCAGACTTCAGGAAGTGACGAAGATAATATTTCTATCATTATTGATAGGTTTCCATGACCTATCAAGTAATGTGGGCAGCTATCACACCACATTAAACAACTCATACCTGTATTTTTATTCACCATTAACATAGGGAAAGCATGGCAATAGGTCCAGTTGGAGCAAGGACTAAAACCTGCAAGGCCTTTTGTAGACAAAAGTCTTCATATAAGGCAGTGCAGCAACATTTGAATGACTGTTACATCTTCTGCAGTCAAGATTTCACCCTAACTATGAGACAGAAGAAGCATGATTGGTGGTATGGGACAATATATTCATGGAATGCAATAACAGAGGTGTGAGCACACTTATGCCTCTTGACCTATCTTCACCATTTGATACTCGATTACCCAGATTTTGAAACTCGCCAGAATTCCTGACAGACTACATCAATGGTTTTGATATTGTCTCAATGGAAAGTAACAGATAGTGGGGTAGTATGAATGTTAAATATCTACCTCAAGTCTATTTTCTGGGGACCACAAGGTCTTAATTGCCTTCTTCATATTTTAATATTTGCTTTGCCCACTCTGCTGCATGTAATGACAGACAATGGAAAATGATGTCTTACCTATACTGACTAATATCCAACTGTGTGTCACAGCGGATGAGAAACAGGGTCATATTTTTTTGCTGGTAGATCATTACAATGGATCAGAAAAAAAGTCAGCTAAATTCTTACAAGAATAGGGGCACCTTCTTCTGCTTTAAAGGAAACCTTGGTTTAAAAAGTCTTGCTTTGCTCCTTCCATGTCTGTTCAGGAAATCAACTAAGCCAAATAAAATGGTAATGAACCTGAGTCTTAAATGAGGTGAACACATTAACTTAAAAATCTCAGCGACATTTAATCAGGTTTTTTCCAAATTTACATCAGATGTTTTTCTTCTAAGTGCACTGGCTCTGCCATGCGAATCATCATAGTCCTGGAAAGAGGTGAATATAGAGTGCCCCCAGCACTGAGCTCTGGAGCAAGAAGTATCCAAGACAAGGACATCTGTGATTGGAAGAGGAACCCGTAGTCGAAGGCTAGGAGGTTTAGAGAGAACACTAATTTGTAGAATGCCAAAATAAAATAGCCATGCTAATTTTTCACCAGAAAACCTACTCCAGAATTGGGAGGGAAAACTCACTTACCTGGGGAGGGAGAACAGGCAGGTTTCAGGGAACAGGAATAATCCCAAAAGCAGCGAAACACAAGTGTGCTCAAATAGGAATGGACTTTTGGTGAGGAGAAGATGGCAGGACCTAGACTTTTGTAGAGGATGGTGTCATGTGAGAGGAGAACCAACAGTAGATGGGGATAAATGGACAAGAATTGGTCAGAAACTTCCTACACCAATAAGAATGGAAGGAGAGGACAGAGAAAGAAATGGGCCTAGGGCCTATGGCTTAAAAAGCCAAGCAAAGAGGCAACAAACTTCCTTCCCAAAGGTTCTTCTTCTTTCCAGACAAGTAAAAGGGAGGAGGGAAGGTAGACTGGCTATGAAGCAACATCCTTCCTTACCAGGGTCCTCCTTCTTTCCATGTGGAAAGCATTAGAGCTCACAAATTACGGGGAACGAGAAGTCAGGAAGACGATCCCAAATCCTCTTGGTCAAGGCAAAGGTAACACCATTCAGGGACAGGTTAAAAGTAAACCACAGGGCTGCTCATGCTCAGTGTATGCAAGTTATGAACTACGATTATTAAGCAAGACTACACAGCAACTCTGACTATGAAGATTAACAGTGATAGCGTGGGAAGATAAGGATGGTATTGGCACTGCGTAAACTAGGAGCAGTCTCTAGTTCACACTGCTCTTACTCGAATGGACCGTGTTTTCAGATTAAGGCTTAGAATCATCATATTGAACATTTCAATCAGAGTGTAGCATATTGTCCATGACATAAACACAGAGGTGTACATTTTGTGAACCATAAAGTTTTATTAGCAAATTATTAAAGTTACATCTTAAATCAGTAAATTCAATCATAAATCAATAATCACCAGTAAATCATCCAGAGGAGTCAAGTAAGCAATACAAAGTTCAGTTATGTAGGTGCATAAGTTAAATACATGAACAATCAATTCCACTTAAGGGAAATACCCTACGCTAATCTAAAATGGCAGTTACAGTCTGAAAATTGATACGCAGGAGGTGTCAGAGGACATAGAATCTCATATAGAACCAAATGAAGGTTCCAATCAAGTAAAATAGAAGTATACTTTCCCTATATAGCAAGCCTATGAACAGACATATAGGTCTCATGAGAGACGGAAACAAATGTCCACCTGCTAAGTTTGACGGGGCAAGCCTTCTGACTAACAAACTCAGTTCACACAGATAAAACAAGAAATTAAGCCAAAGAGATACATTGTAGTGGTTCCCACAAAGTAAGAACCCATCAACATCAAAATCAGTATATCCGCTGTACATGGTGTTAACTTCCTTCTCTTGGATAATAAAATGTCTGCTTCTTCCATCATCATGGACACTTCACAATATCTCATGAAGGAGTATCCACCTCATCTTTCTGCCGTCCCAGGTAAGTCCTGAAAATCATTGTCCAAACTACTTCATTGCTACTCTATCATCTTCAAACTGTAAGCTAGCAAAGAATCACATTTTTAACAGAACACAGAAAGGCTGTTGCCTGAAACAGAATCAAAGATATGCACAGCAAGCAGAAATACAATGTTTATTTTAAAATGGAGTGAGGCACCTAGGTCAGATCATCCTAATGTTAAGTTGCACATTCTCTAACTAAAGTTAATAAAAAAAATATTGTTCATTCAATTTACTAAATCTAAATATAAAATAACTTGTAACATAATGTGTAAAATAACATGTGCATACATGTAAGGAATGGTTAAGCGAGTTACAGATCAATATATGATTAAGTGCAAATAAATGACCGTGACACTGTGTTGCTAACAGTGTGAGGAAAAGACTCATGAACTGGGGAAAAAGTATCTATGGGGTTAAATCTGTGCAGGGACATTAATAAAGTTGCTTGTCATATCACGAAGCCTGTTTCTGAATTTGTCATTGGCCAATCGACAATCCCAAAAATAAATTCTACTATCCTGTAATAGACTCTGCTCGAGTCTGTCCTTTTGGGTTATGGCTGCCTACACTTTCTCCCATTAATAGCTAGAACATTATTTAATGACTGAATATGTAACACATGAAGTGTTAGATGTTAGGCTCCTAAGTGTCTCATAGTGTGTATGTGTGTGTGTGTGTGTCTGTCTGTTTCCTATGTCTTGTATGACATGTGTCCCTGTATCCATTCAAACATGGATAACTAAAGCATTGGCGGTACTTTCCCTGTGCAAATGCAGCATGCATCTGATATACAAAAACACTTTCCACAAAAAGGGAGATGCTTCCTGTAGTGACAAGAATACACCCAACCACATCTGATTACAGAGGAGCTAAAAATGAAGAAGGTACACTTAAATCCATCAACAGCTATGCCTTCAGAACTCAAATCATCTTTCATAACCTGCTCCATCTTTCGTGCAGCCTGTGCATTAGTATGCTCTCTCTAAAACAAGTACTCCCATTGGCTCCCATTGCTTCTGATAGTGGGAAGGAAAACTTGTCAACATGTGCCTGAGACCCTGCAGCATAACTGACTAATTGCTCTTAGGTTTTCTACGGTGCATCCAGCAACATGCATCATGACCATGCAGTAGGTACTAATTTCTCTCATAGCTAGGCATTTCCCTTATCACCTCAAACCCTCTTCAATGGACAAGTACACCACAGTGGTTTACATATTTTCAACCCCCCCAATTTAAGCACAACATCTAATACTTGAAATATCAAGCATGCCATAAAACCAAGCAGTGCAGTGGCATCCAGAGACCCTAAATTAGGTGAAAGTACAAAAACAATCATGGCTGATCACTACTACTACTACTATGACAATGCTTTTGAGTGCATGGTGGGGAACTTGCATTGGAGGTAGGCATGGACATCAATCTCCACTGAAAAATCCAAAGGTTCCAGGGACATTATAGTTAGGAAATAGAATAAAAATCAATAGAAATTCACTTAAAAACCAAAGGTTATAGGGACGTTCTAGGAAGGCTTACATTTTAAACATACACAACCAAAGAAATTCACCTGTGATAGTTACAGTTATTGAAAGTAACCATAATCCATTACCTACAGAAACTACAACTTGCGTCCTTGCACATGCACTGCTTATTACCCCACAAATTACAGCACTCATGACATCTTTGATAACATCATTGATAATGTCACTGTAACATTTGCAATAAAATTATTGATCAGCTAACTGTGCATGGTAGGGACGGGAGTTATAGTTATCCTAGGACGTGAGCTATAGTTACTTGAAATAACTGTAACTAAAATGTGAATTTCTATGGTTTTGTATGTTTAAAATGTGAGCCTAACTATAACATCCCTGTAACCTTTGTTTTTTTAAGGGAATATATATATATAAGTCACAGCTATGTCATGGGTGTCAGCACCCCAGAATGAAGCAGGAGTTACCCTTGGGGGGTGGTGGTCCTCAGGGCCATCAGTGGCTCCTTGAGGAGGGCCGCATGGCCTCCCTCTAACCTTAGTAGCCCCGGGAGTCCACAATGGACCCAGGGAGTCCACAACTGACCCCCTATGTCTTTTTAAATTAGCCCCCGGGTGGTGGTGGTCCCTGGGGCTACAGGGGGGCCAGGAGTCCCCCACACATTGTATTTAATAGCTCCGTGGAGGTGGCAGACCCCTGTGTTGTGGGGGCCCCACTGCATTAGTTTTAGAAAAGTGCCCCGGGGAGATGGCAGTACAAGGGGCTGCAGGGGCCCGTGCAGCCCCCCACCTTATATAGAGAGATGTGCCCTCGGGAGGCGGCCCCTCTGTATTAAAATGTAATGCCTCTGGGACTTGACCCAACCAGGGGCTTCAACATTATCAGGCGCAAAAGCCCCTGCTTTTTTTTTTTTTTATTTCACCCGATCCGCAGGTCTGTTATGAGACACAGCAAAAATATTTTGTTTTAAATGCTTTTTGGACCTAGGGGGAGTTCCTCTGGGACCCCAGCACCAGAGCTAAGGGGTTAGGGTGTCACTACCCTAGCCCCTTTTGTTCTTCATGATTTTTTCTGCTGAGTACCAAGATGGCTGCTAAAATTTCTTTGTTGAAGTGTTGGCAGCCAATCAGATCTCAGCACAAGATCAGGAGGGTTCACAAAGCCTTTTCTTCCCTATGTTTATATATTTGGATTTTGTTCAATTTCTCAAAAACTACTGA
Source organism: Pleurodeles waltl (assembly GCF_031143425.1). Classification (NCBI taxonomy): domain Eukaryota; kingdom Metazoa; phylum Chordata; class Amphibia; order Caudata; family Salamandridae; genus Pleurodeles; species Pleurodeles waltl. The sequence goes on along the minus strand of NC_090444.1, from coordinate 1,143,904,783 downwards.
ATTGATTTACGCCAAATAACAAAATGGACACTTTCTGGACCAAGAGTTACCTTTCTGCCAAATTTGGTGTAATTCCGTCCAGTGGGTCTGGCGCTGTGGCTGTTCAAAATGCCTATTGAAAAATTAATGGGGAAAATGTGTTTTGGGACCTCCCTTTATCTCAGCCCGCTTGATGGATCACCCCAAAACTTTTCAGACAGTTGCTGAAGTGAGTGTCATATTTTCTTGGAAAAGTTTGTGAATATTCATCAAATGATGCAAGGTTATTAGCAAAACAAAAAATGCTTTTTCTATTGAAACTAGGTCCAAACGATAAATACCTAGTGGTGATATATTATATATAACAAAAATTCATCAAGCGTTGCCTGAGGAAAAAAGGAAGGTCCCTAAACACATAAACCCCAATGCATTTTCCATTGACTTCTTTAGGAAGCACTACCACAAAAACAAGCTGTAATTCCAGATCTGAAAGGAGTAGCTACATCATGTTTCATATCATTGGAATGGTAATGATAAATCCTCTTTACTGGTAGAGCTGGATTTAATATTACTCTTTTAGAAATGCCACTTTTAGAACGTGGGAATTTCTCTGCTCTTACTGCTATGTATGCCTTCCAGCCAGTCTCCAGTAGACGTCTGGGGTGGGTGACAGCTACACCTTGTGCATTCCCTCTGGACAGCCACAAGCACAGGAATGTTAAGTATGTCTGAGCCCTCATCTGCATTCATCTGCATTCTGATGGCTCTTCCTGGGTACGGGAGCTGACACTTACACTTCAACAGGGAGTGCCTGTCTCCATACAAAGAGCTGAATACCCCCTTCTGATAGTCTGGAGCCAGGGCTGCGGAAGAAAGGATCTCTATGTACTTTAAAGACTCTTCTTTGAAGTCACCCCCACTTCAAAGGCACACTTGCGTATAAGAACGGGGGCTCTGACCCTACCAAATCAGTACACTGCTGGACCTGGGAATAACTGCCTGGAGTAACGACTGCTGTCCTAGAAAAATGCCACCGTGCTGGACTGCTTTCCTGAAAAGGACTGCTTTCCAGCTTGGTGAGCTACCCTGCTATCTCCTGATCTTTGCCCAGATGAGGAAGGACTGAACGCTCTCATTTGACCCAGAGTGAATCTAAAGGGTTTCTGGCTTACCCCGTGTTCTCCTGCAGTCTCAGGTGATCAAAGACTGTCTGTAAGGCTTGTTTTGCTGCTGGGCTCTGCCATCTGTGAGTCCTACCCTTGCCTGAGGTGTCAATCCAGTCCTGGGCCCTGGAAGTGCGTTTTCAACTACCATTCCTGCAAGATTTGATGCACAGAAGCCTTTGTGCCACTTAAACTGATGCAGTGCACTCCAACTCCGATGTATTGGTGATTCAACAATGATGCAGGGCCTGCCTGTGAGGTTTGACAGTGACACATTGCATTAATCTCAACAGAGTTTGATGCAGACATGGGACCCAACTGCGAGGCTCTACACTAAAGCATCAATCCGACTGTGCAGATCAAAACCAATGCATCGTCTCCGCATTGCTCCTCTGCGTCGATGCTAACTCCATCCAGGGTACTCTTTCAGCAGGTTCAGCGTGAGTCCTGTAGCCAGCCTGCCCTACATCACACCAACTTTGATGAAAAACTATAGATCATTTTCAAGTAACGCTAACTGTGAACTGCATTTACCAGGATGCAAAGGGGCAAAATGTGCTGGGATGTGAGGCAGTGTGCTCCCAACCCCCCTTCCTGTTTGAAAGGCTCCTTTGAGCCAGTGAGCTGATGAGCTTTGGAGATGCACCTGTGTGCCTGTGAGTGGTACTTGACCTGAGAGGATTTTGGCAGCATTTCCAGCAACCCCAGATGAATTTTCTTTGTTCTCTAATCTCTAATCATGATTAGCTAAACCCAGAAACACATGTCTAGAGATATACAGCAATGTCTGCACCAACTTTGGTGAAAAACAACAGATCATTTTCAAGTAAGCGCTAACTGTGAACTGCATTTACCAGGATGCAAATGGCCGAACTGTGCTGGGATGTGAGGCCGTGTGCTCCCAACCCCCCTTCCTGTTTAAAAGGCTCCCTTGAGCCAGTGAGCTGACGAGCTTTGGAGATGCACCTGTGTGCCTGTGAGTGGTACTTGACCTGAGAGGATTTTGCCAGCATTTCCAGCAACCCCAGATGATTTTCCTTTGTTCTCTACTCTCTACTGATGAAGGGCTAAACCCAGAAACACATGTCTAGAGATACACAGCAATGTCTGCACCAACTTTGGTGAAAACCGACAGATACTTTTCAAGTAAGCGCTAAGTGTAAACTGTATTTACCAGGATGCAAAGGGATGAACTGTGCTGGGATGTGAGGCAGTGTGACCCCAACCCCCCTTCCTGTTTAAAAGGTAAAAGGCTCCCTTGAGCCAGGGAGCTGACAGGCTTTGGAGATGCATCTGTCTGCCTGTGAGTGGTACTTGACCTGAGAGGATTTTTGCAGCATTTCCAGCAACCCCAGATGATTTTTTTTTGTTCTCTACTCTCTACTGATGAAGGGCTAAACTCAGAAACACATGTCTAGAGATATACAGCAATGTCTGCACTAACTTTGGTGAAAACCTACAGATAATTTTCAAGTAAGCGCTAACTGAACTGCATTTACCAGGATGCAAAGGGGTGAACTGTGCTGGGATGTGAGGCAGTGTGCTTCCAACCCCCCTTTCTCCATCACAGACTGCCTGAACTTTGGATTTACCCCAGTCTAGCGCGACCTCAAGACACCTTTTAGTGCTATTGACTTCTAAGCACTATTTGTGGTTTTGTCTTCAAAAATTCTAATATCAACAACTACTGATTGGATTTTTGTTGTTTTATTTTTGTCTTACTCAGATAAATATTTTCTATTGTTTTAAACCCGTGTTGAGTCTTTTTGTGGTGTTTCCATTGTGTAACTGTGTGTATGTGTGTGTTGCACAAATACTTTACACTTTGCCTCTTTCGACAATGCTGCTTACTCTGTGCCAAACTACCAGAGGGTGAGCACAGGTTCTCTCAAAGTGTGAATTTAGCTTACCCTGAATGGAAGGGGTGGTTCCTGCTTGTACAGTGTGCATACTCTGAAAAGCAGAAACCCCAGTTCTAACACAACTGATCAGAATTACACCATATTTGGCAGAAAACTAGATGTTAGTCCACAGGTTGTGCTTTTCGTTCTTAGGTTTAAATCCATTCAGTAGTGTTTAGGAAATTAAGGTTTAAAAATAGCTGTGTAACTCGGCGGTAAGGTCCGCAAGAGGCTTGTGGGACTCACTCGTTTAAAAATAGCACATTCTGATTGGCCCATGGAGCTTTTTTTTACTTTTGGGCCATCTTGCTCCCAAGGGATTCAGACTCCCACAGGAGTGTGCACTTTTATTGACTGCCAGCAACATGAGAAAAATGTTGCTGTCAGCTTTTACAAGGTTCGGGGCCTTAGCCCTGTGTCCTAAACATTTGTAAAAGAAGAATGAAATAAGTGGGGAGAGTAGGGATACCCTGCCCTAATAGACTGCATGGGGGGACCCAGTGAGACTCCCTCAGGACCAAAATAAAAGAAAAGCTGTGTTTTTTACCATGATTATTTAAGGGGGGGTGCATAGGCCCCCCATGCCATTATAGGCCCTGGGAAGCCCATGCCCTAGGGCGGAAATGTGTATTAAAGGGGAGAGAGGCCACCCACGGCCCAAGCTTTTAATGGTCTTGGAGATCCCATTCCACAGTGCTGGTTCACTTACTGTGTTCCGGAGAGCCCACCCCCTGAACACAGTAGTTTCCCTGCCTGTACTACCACGGGCAGGGAAACATGTGTTCGCTTATGTTTGGTGGGAGCATTTTCAGATCTCCTGCCAAACAGATGTACCCACTAAGGCCCTTATTAGGAGTTTGGCTGGTGGAAAAGGCTGGCTGCCAAACTCACGCAGGTCAGGACACCACCAGTGCGGTCTCCTTCCCACCGGCCCCATTATGAGTTCCCGCTGGGCCAGCAGACGGAAACACTGTTTCTGTCCGCAAGCCCAGTAGGAAACGCACAACAACATTGACACCGGCTCGTAATATGACCAGCGGCAATGCTGTTGTGTGATGGGTGCACCAGCAAGGTCGCCCAGGGAAAAAAAAGGCCCCAAGGCTAATCAAAACTCTCTAGTTATTAAGGGGGTTATTACAACTTTGGAGGAGGTGTTAATCTGTCCCAAAAGTGACGGTAAAGTGACGGATATACCACCAGCCGTATTACGAGTTCCATAGGATATAATGGACTCGTAATACGGCTGGTGGTATAACCGTCACTTTACTGTCACTTTTTGGACGGATTAACACCTCCTCCAAAGTTGTAATAACCCCCTTAATAACTAGAGAGTTTTGATTAGCCTTGGTTTTTTTTTCCCTGGGCGACCTTGCTCCCTTGGCAGTTAAGTTCCTGTGAGAGTGAGCGCTTTGATTGGCTGGGTGCATCATGACAGAAAATGTTGTGCCACCCTTTACTGGACAAAAGGTATTTAGGGCCTAATTACAAGTTTGGTGGTCTTGAGACCGCCAAACTCACGGTGGTGATTGGACCGCTGCACTCCTGAGGGTCCAACTGCCTGATTATGATCCTGGTAATCAGTCTGTCAGGAGACTGCCATCACCGGCAGGTTCATGGATCCGGCTGGGTTTGTGAAGGTCAGAATCGTGGTCAGCCTCGGTCAACCATGTTGTCGGCAGTGCAGGGCCCCCACTGCCAGCACTCTTAGAATACACACTATCTGCTCTGCAGACAGTGTGCATTTTGAGGGTGTTGGTGAGTGACAGAATTAACCTCAGTTCCATAAGGGAGTCGAGGCCAGTGCAGCCACACTGATTCCACTGGACTCACTTGAGGAAATGTCAAAATACAATGTTTCTGATAGTCAACCCAGTTGAATCATTGTAATACTATGAGGGTGGGGTCGCCGCCTTGACAGCAGCCTCACCCCTGCTGTATTGATAGTCTTGGTGGCAATGCCACCAAAATCATAATCAGGGCCTTAGGGGGTCATTCTGACCTCCGTGGGCGGCCGAAGCCGCCCGCCTGGCGGGAACCGCCAGAAGACCGTACCGCGGTCAAAAGACCGCGGCGGTCATTCTGAGTTTCCCGCTGGGCTGGCGGGCGACCGCCAGAAGGCCACCCGCCAGCCCAGCGGGAAACCCCCTTCCATGAGGATGCCGGCTCCGAATGGAGCCGGCGGAGTGGAAGGGGTGCGACGGGTGCAGTTGCACCCGTCGCGATTTTCAGTGTCTGCTTGGCAGACACTGAATATCTTGGTGGGGCCCTGTTAGGGGGCCCCTGCAGTGCCCATGCCATTGGCATGGGCACTGCAGGGGCCCCCAGGGGCCCCACGACACCCGTTACCGCCAGCCAGGTTCTGGCAGTCATAACCGCCAGAGCCAGGCTGGCGGTAAGGGGGTCGGAATCCCCATGGCGGCGCTGCCTGCAGCGCCGCCATGGAGGATTCCCTTGGGCAGCGGGAAACCGGCGGGACACCGGCGGTTTCCCGTTTCTGACCGCGGCTGTAGCGCCGCGGTCAGAATGCCCATGGGAGCACCGCCAGCCTGTTGGCGGTGCTCCCGTGGTCGTTGGACCGCCAGGGTCAGAATGACCCCCTTAGTGTCCTATCCTGAAAGTACTGAAAATAAAGTTCTAGGGCATAGGGTAGTGATACCCGTCCCCCCCAGCCTTTCTGGGGCCAAACTTAAAAATAATGTGTGGTACTACTGCAGAACTGCAGGAAAAAAAAGAGTGGGCTGATATTAAAAAAATTATTATATGACTCTGGGTAGGCCAGAGCCCGGGGGTCAATGTATTTGTTATTTTGGGGTGGGGGGCATGCGTGGACCACCCTCCCCAAACTGATACTGGCCTAGGGTACACCACCCCCTAGGGCCCGACATAGTTATCAAATGGTAGGGTGGTGTGTGCCCCCCTCACCATCCCCTGGGACTGGCAGAAATAGTAAAGGTGTAGGTGTACAAAGCCCCCTTCCTGAGCCAATCATGACCTCAGGGACCCTACCCCCTGGGGCCCAGGAGTAATAGTAAAGGGGAGGTGCATGAGGCCCTCATCCCTGAGCTCATCTCAGCCCCAAGGACCTCATCCCCTGGGGCACGGCATAATAATCAAAGGGGGGTGGTGCGCAGCTCCACTCCTCGACCCACTCATGGCCCCTGGGACCACATCCAAAAGGCCTGTTAAAATAATTAAAGGGGAGGGGAGCACATCCCTCTTCCCCATGCTGATCACCACTACAGGGACCCCATTCCCTGGAGTCTGGCAAAAATACTAAAGCGAAGGGGCACACAGCCACCTCCTCCTCTCCTCGATCAATGCCCCCTCGACCTAATGACCCAGCATTAAGTTTAAAGGGAAATAAGGTGCACAACCCCCTTCCCATGCCTATTAAGGCACAGGAAACTCCATCCCTGGGGAGGGGTACGCTGTAGTGTTCCTGGCGAGCCCACCCCACAGGAGACCATGGGCCTGATTCTAACTTTGGAGGACGGTGTTAAACCGTCCCAAAAGTGGCGGATATACCACCTACCGTATTACGAGTCCATTATATCCTATGGAACTCGTAATACGGTAGGTGGTATATCCGCCACTTTTGGGACGGTTTAACACCGTCCTCCAAAGTTAGAATCAGGCCCCATATCTCTTCTCGGAAGAGTATGAGCAGGGAGCACTTATCTGTTCTGTGTAGGTGGGGCTGAAGGGCCCTGGGGATCCCCTTATGGCTTCCATTGCATTGGTACCTTGGGTTGGCACAGGAACTCCCACCTGATGCCCTGGAGAACGTGGTCCCTGGGGTCTGTAATGGTTGAAGGAGTTCCCTTAATAAAAAGCCCCCTGAAGTGGGGTCGGCAGGACCTGTGGTGGCTTGGAAAGCATACCCCCTCTCCTTAATGAAAAAATAAGGCCTTGGAGGATGGGAACCACAGGGCCCATAGTGGCTAAGTGAGGGGGTCCGTGCCCACTTCCTTTAATGAAAAAAAGGCTATGAGGGATGGTTCTCTGTGGCTCGTAGATGCTCTGGCAGGGAAGCCATCCACCACCTCCCCATGAAATAGATAACAGACCCCGGATAAGGTCACTGGGACCTGTTGAAACTTGGGGAGGGGAGGCTGCCACTCCTCTCCCCTAATGAATGGGACTGAACTTCTGCCACCTCCAGCCTACCGCTTGCAAGGGGACTCTGTGCCCCAGAAACACCGTCAACCAAGGGGGCGGGACCAGCAATACAGGCGCGTTCAAAGCGCCTTTGGAGCTCCGTCGCCGTGGGCCTGAAGTTCTGCCGCCTCCAGCCTGCCACCTGCAAGGGGACTCCGTGCCCCAGAAACACCGTCAACCAAGGGGGCGCGGCCAGCAATCCCATTGTGTTCAAAGCACCTTAGGAGCTCCCGCGCCGTGGGACTGAATTTCTGCCGCTTCCAGCCTGATGCCTGCAAGGGGACTCCGTGCCCCAGAAACACCGTCAACCAAGGGGGCGGGGCCAGCAATCCCGGCACGTTCAAAGCGCCTTAGGAGCTCCCGCGTCGCAGGACTGGCCAAGGGCAGGCCCGTCCTTCTCCCGTCAGCGACCGTAGGAGGCCGGGTGTGGCCACCCCCATGAAGTCTGCTAATTGCCATTTTGGAGGGCCTAGAGCCGAATAAGTGAACAGCAGGAACAGGGTATGCCTCAAAAGTTCCTGATAAAAGTAAATGTAATAAGGTCAGTGCTTGGCAGATCCGGGTCAGCATTACTTCTTTGTCTGATTAGCATTTGGGAGGCCCGCCTTCTATCTTGAGATAGTAGGTTTTGCCCCGCTTTGGCCCTCATTACAAGTCTGGCGGGCGGCAGTAGCCGCCCGCCATGCGGGAACCGCCATTTGGCCGCCACGCGGCCAAAATAGCACTTCCGGCATTCCAACCTTCCTGCTGGGCCGGCGGGCGCTAACCATGTTAGCGCCCGCCAGCCCAGCGGGAAGGAGGCCTGCAACACAGAAGCCGGCTCCGAATGGAGCCGGCGGTGTTGCGGGCGTGCGACGGGTGCAGTTGCACCCATCGCGCTTTTCACTGTCTGCAAGGCAGAAAGTGAAAAGCTTTATGGGGCCCTGTTAAGGGGCCCCTGCACTGCCCATGCCAGTGGCATGGGCAGTGCAGGGGCCCCCAGGGGCCCCAGGACACCCGTTACCGCCAGCCTCTTCCTGGCGGTGAAAACCGCCAGAAACAGGCTGGCGGTAAGGGGGTCAGAATCCCCATGGCAGTGCTGCTTGCAGCGCTGCCATGGCGGATTCGCCCAGCCGGGGCAAAAACGGTGGGAAACCGCCGGCCCCGGTTTTCTGACCGCGGCTTTACCGCTGCGGTCAGAATGGGCTTGGAAACACCGCCAGCCTGTTGGCGGTGCTTCCGTCATTCGCGAAGACCGCCAGGGTCAGAATGACCCCCTTTATCTCTATCTTATCTGAGTCTGGTTCTCTAGGGCCTGTGGTCCTTTTTTGAAATGGGTAAGAGGAAGACAAGTATGCCAAAGGGGGAAGGTGCCCAGGGCCCTCAAATTCAACCATCCATCTCTAGTTATTTATCATATGTTATTGGGGCCATTGAAACTGAACTAGTGCAGGTTGAAGAAAAAATTGGGGCAGTTCACAAGTCCACCTACAGACCACCTCTTGAGCCTACTGTGCTTGTTAAATCTAATCAAGGGGTACAGGGCCCTTTGTCAGCTACTACTATCTATACTCCCCTGCCTGGCACAGAATGTTCCTGTATGCAAGCCCTAAGTACTTATAAAGAGCCTAATACTGACTGTCTTTCTGTGGCACCCCCACCATTGAAAAAAAGAAAAGCAGGAGACTGTTCTAAAAATACTAAAGATGATGAAGGGGCCAGGTGGATCTCATTAACTTTTGAAAGACTCTCATTTGGTTGCTCCTGATATGCCACTGGGTATCCCCATAACCAATAATGGAGAAAAGGACGTCTCACAGGATGACATTACACATATAATTGATTCATTACTTAAACCATTCTGTGCAGCTTTGGAGGAGAAACTTGTTACCTTGATAACTAAAAAACTGGATCATCTTCATTCTAGTATGATTCGGATGATGTCTCAATCAGTTTTAAGACCTATTAATACAGACAATCCTTATGTGGAGGAGGCTGTACCGGAAAGGAGAGAAGTCTCGCACAATCCTCCTCCAAATGACCAGGTTTTACCCCAGATCCAACCATTAACTGGACACGGACCCCCACTTGCGAAACCTTTGGAGCATGGATACTCAAAGTACGGCCTGCGGGCCTCATGTGGACCCTCTAGCCTTTAAATGCGACCGCCTGCCCAACAGAAGCACTGGGCAGCTGTTTGCTCGACTCCACACTAACAATACAAATATTAAATAGACACACAATCATTTATTTCAAACTTAAAAGAAAGGAAATAACTAGGGTCTCCTGCCCTTAACTTTAGAAACACTTTTATTTTTAAAGACATCTTGCAGCATAAGTGTCATAAACTAAGACAGTCTCTTCAAAATTAAAAAAGTGTATTGAGTTAACGTGCAGAACCTTTTCACCTTAGAACAATTTATTTTATCAGTGCATTGAGATGTATTCATTTAAAAGTGATAGTTTTTAAACATAAATTTGGAAACATTAATTCTTCCCCTTACCCTGATAACAGCACCAGTAGTAAATTAAAGAGACAAGCTACTTGGTATGTGCACTTTATGAGTGGGCTGGGTTCCTATCATACATGAACAACATTATAGTTTATTAAATGAAACATAGAAGCAGGTTAGAAGCATCAAATGAAACATAGAAGCAGGTTAGAAGCAGCGCACACCATTAAATAATGTCATTTGAGGTCCTCTCATATGTGATAATGCAGAAAAAGCAGAGGAAGTGATATTAAACAATTGCCTAGCCTCAAACAATTTAGAAAAGTGGATAAGTCAGGATTAATTCCAGGTTTCTGGTTTCCCATTGTTTATTTCAGCCACTAAATGTATATCCTTCGCTTCTCCTACACCTATCTTGCCACCAATCCCCCCAGCCACCCCACCCGACCTCCACTGCCCTGGCATTAATGCGGCCCCCAGGCACATCACAGATTAAACTTTGCCCATGGGAAAATGTTTGGAGTACCCATGCTTTGGATTTTAGCCCTTCTCTGGAGCCTGGAAAGGGATTTTACCTAGGCCTTCCATCTGTTCCTCATTATAATTCTATTTCCATCAGAGAAGAGCCATTGCAACTTCCACCTGACTGTATGCCATATGTTTTGGTTTTAGCAAATGTGCCCCACTTAGATCCTTGTCATAAAGAAGACACCCAGGCACTAATGAGGAAGTGTGCTCATTGGTTAAGGTCAAAAGCTAAACATCAAAGAGATCTGAATGGTAAGATTCTTATGGCACATAGAGTAAACTGGATTGGTCCCTCAAGGAAAGCATAGGAGGGTGACTGCGTTGTGATTAATTTTGCCAACCCCTTTTTAGTAAAATGCCTGTTGGCTGACTTGTTTTATTGTGCTAGAAAGGATGAAGGGATTCATATTTACCCTCTTAGTTACTTTTATGATCCATCTCTCCCACATGTTAGCCCTAAAATAGTACAAAGCCATTGGAATTCAGGGACAGCCAAATTTCAACCACGGTCAAATAACTCTTTTCTTGGACGCCAACAGACCCCGACCCCTCTAGATGAGAATGATTGACATGTGGATAAGGGTGTAAGGGGCGTCTTGGAGGGTTTTGTGGAGGGTATTGGGCTTGATATTCCTTCCCCACAGTACGGGCTTGATGAGATTGATATTGTCCCTTATGCCCCGCTAACAGCTAGTGCTGGCGAGGAAACGGTGGTAGGTGATGGGACCAATTTGCTCACTTTACTCTGCTGGAATATTGTGGGCCTTCGATCAAAGGCAAACAATTCAGAGTGGTTAGAATTAATATCTGCATATGAGGTAATTTGCTTGCAGGAGACTTGGTCAATGGACCCCTTTTATTTGGATGGTTATTACTCTGTTCATCAGCCTGCAATCCCCTCTCTAGCGGGTAGGGCAAGTGGGTGTCTTTTGGTTCTCGTCTCCTTACAACTCCCCAAAATGGAGGCATCTTTAATCTGGTTGTCACCATATTTTATGGTTGTTTCACTGCTGACTGAGGGAAGTAAGGGTATATTGCTAATACATTTTTATAACAACATCCCATGTGAGTGCCTGAAGGGAAGTTTTGAGGAGATATCAGATCTTCTGGACTCCTGTGATAAGTTCCAGGATAATGAGTTTATTATTATATGGGCAGGAGATTTCAATAAGCCATTATGAAACCCGGAAGCTTTACATGGGTGCTGCACTCCCATTGAGGATAGAGAGGTGTCATTTCATTTTATTCACACAAAAAAGGTGAAGTTTTAAATTATTTTATCTATAAATTTGATCTTGGATACGCAAGGGAAAAGGCTGCCACACTTACTCAACAAATACCTACATTCAAGGGGAATTCCAAAGGGAGTATTATTGATTATATCCTTATTAGCTCCCTTGATTTTGATATCATTTCTGATTTTAAGATAATTCCGCATTGTGCCAGCGATCATAATCCTCTATGTATTTAACTTTCTTGTAATTCAAAATCAGCACCTATTAATAGAGAATTGAGAAGGAATTTTGTTTTTAACAAAAATTCTGGTCTATATATGAAATGGGAAAAGGTTGATCCTAAAACATTCAATCAGAAAATCATTGAACGAAAATTGGTCTCCATTAACATGTACTTGTCGCAACATCAGCATCATGACCGATAAGTATTAGAATTTGAGCACCTAAGCAATGCTATTACAGAGGCTCTGATGATTGTCAGAACCTTTCTGTCCCCAGTAGTTTGCCGATGGTTTAACTCTGCTTGTACTACTGCCCATAGAGATCTAAAAACAGCCCTTAGATCGATCCATTTTTCTCTGGATTTAGTTAGAAGGGCAAGGGGCTATTATAAAGCAGTCTTGTTAGAGAGGAAAAATGAAATTAGAAACACAGCATGGGACGAGCTTTTGGTAGCCACTGAATTGAAGGATACTACACAATATTGGTGGGTGATAAACCATCCTTATTTTATGGATCAGGATAATAAAGAGGATGATTGTTTGATACTAGAAGCGGTTTGGGTGAATCATTTTACGAGAGTCTTTCAACCTGATAGTGAGATTTTTTCGGAGGGGGATGAAAGCAGTGACAAAAGACCTGTGGAATCCAACTTGAATAAAATAGACTTGTCTTTTTTGAGGTTATTACAGCAATTAATTGATCGAGACCTGAGAAAGCACCGGGCCTGGACGGGGTCCCTGTTGACCTCTTTAAGTCTATGCCGGATCTCTGTGGCCCTTTAATTACAAATGTACTGAGAAGTGCAGCAAAGAGTAACATTCCCCCCTCCTGGAAATTGGCCATTATTATCCCAATTTTTAAAAAGGGCAACAGGCAAGACCCAACCTGTTATAGGCCAATTTCTCTTATTGATTCCACTGCTAAGATATTGGGGAGTGTGATTTTGACCCGGCTCGAAGAATGGGCAGCAGAGGCAAAGATCCTCTCCCCAATCCAATATTGTTTTAGACCTGGTTTAGGTACAGTGGAACAATCGTTAAACCTGCACCTCACCCTCAGTAAATATGTCATTGCTAGAAAAGAATCCATGCATTTGGCGTTTATTGATTTATCAAGTGCCTTTGACTTGGTAAATAGAGCGAAGCTCTGGTTAATTATGGAATCCCTTGGGGTTGACCTGAATCTTTTAGAATTAATTAAACAATTATACACTGATTTAACAGTTACAGTGCAGTATGGTTTGAATGGTGAGAGATCTTCCTCTTTTCCCTCCAGTAGAGGTATTAGACAGGGCTGTATTTTAGCAATGTTTTTATTCTTGTAATATATTAATGGACTCTACGATTTTTTAGTAATAAATGGAAAGGATTTCCCTAGAATGGGACTGAGACATCTTCCTGTCCTTTTGTATGCGAATGATGCGGTTTTAATTGCACGTACAGCTAATGGACTTCAAAGTTTCTTGGATCTCTTTCTAACTTTTTATGCAAGACCTAGATCTAAAAGTAAATGTTACGAAAACACTTGCCATGACTGTTGGTCCCCGAAATACTAGAGCTAAACAATTCACTACGGGTAGAAACATCATGAACAAAGTCAAAGATTTTTGCTATTTAGGTTTGCACGTTAGCTCCTCCATGTTATGGAATTCCCATCTCACTATTAAGGCCCATCAAATGGTGAGAAATTTGGAAGCAATTTTTCACTTTGCTCGCAAACTAGGCCATAGACCAGTTCATCAAATTGTTAGGCTTTATAATGCGAAATGTGTATCAGCAACAATTTATGGGGCGGACCTGTGGGGCCAGACTAAAGTAGATTCCCTTCAACGCATAGAGAATAGATTTGTTTATAGATTATTGCTGGTACCAAAGAATGTGGCAAATATTATTTGTTATGAAGAACTGGGTTTACGGCATATTGAAGATTTGATTGGTGTTGCTCCTCTTTTACTGTGGTTGAAATCTTGGTCTAATCCTGTGGCTAGTCTGCTACAAGATTGCATGACCGACTGCATTCAACTAGACAATTTTAATAGCATTTCGGAATATAGGCATGGAGAGTATATTCACTCATCCAGAGTCCCTGCCTTCAAATGCTAAGGTTTTGGTTAAAACATGATATTATGAGTATATTATGAATCTGAGATTACAGGGGGCTCTGAATTTGAAAACTTTTGATTCATATGTGCAGATCTCAACTACGTTTTTGATGGAACCTTATTTAACTTGGTTACCGAGCTCCTCATCATACTCCCTTCTTGTTTTATTTAGACTAAGGGGGTCATTCTGACTTTGGCGGGCGGCGGAGGCCGCCCGCCAAAGTCCCGCCGGCAGAATACCGCTGCGCGGTCAAAAGACCGTCGCGGGTATTCTGGGTTTCCCGCTGGGCTGGCGGGCGACCGCCATAAGGCCTCCCGCCAGCCCAGCGGGAAACACCCTTCCATGAGGATGCCGGCTCCGAATGGAGCCGGCGGAGTGGAAGGGGTGCGACGGGTGCAGTTGCACCCGTCGCGATTTTCAGTGTCTGCATGGCAGACACTGAAAATCTTGGTGGGGCCCTGTTACAGGGGCCCCTGCAGTGCCCATGCCATTGGCATGGGCACTGCAGGGGCCCCCAGGGGCCCCACGACACCCCATACTGCCATCCTGTGCCTGGTGGCCAAAACCGCCAGGAACAGGATGGCGGTCGGAATCCCCATGGCGGCGCAGCAAACTGCGCCGCCATGGAGGATTCCCCAGGGCAGCGGACAACCGGCGGTACACCGCCAGTTTTCCGTTTTCTGACCGCGGCTGTACCGCCGAGGTCAGAATGCCCAAGGGAGCACCGCCAGCCTGTTGGCGGTGCTCCCGCGGTCGTTGGCCCTGGCGGATTTTACCGCCAGGGTCAGAATGACCCCCTAAATGTGATACACTTTAGAGTGGCCTTTCCAAAGCAATGTACCTGGCAAAAAGAACTTCTGTATTGTCCTTGCGATACTACTTCAAAGCAAACCACGTGTTTTTTTACGGAAATTATGTATTTTCCCCTATAAAGATGTACTGATGTACGTTCAAAAACTGCCATCAATTCAAATTTGCTATTCTGTTTTAAAATTTTTTAGATCAGCCTTTGCAATCAGGAAACGATATGAACTGGTGGAAGCAGATGTTTACTAATCAAAAATGTAATTGTACTAGATTTTATTTGACCATGATGTCGCTTCTGTATTTTAGATATTATTTTTTATAGAAATTTTGATACACCTACTTGTAAATAGTTTTTTTTTCTGTATTCTGGAAATGTAAGTTATGTCTGTCGAATATTGCTTCATATTTAATGTAAATGTGTTTTAATCTTTGTACTTTTGTGCCAATCTGCTGAATAAAGAAATTTGACTGACTGAATGGGTATTGCCATGGGAGATGGGGTTCCGGGGGTCTGTAAAGGTTTGGGGAGGGGCGCTGCCCAACCCTCCTCAAGAATTATAAAAAAATGTTGTCCATGGTGGGCACTGGACACCCAAAACGTAAAAAACATAATAATAAATGAGCAACTGGAGCTTCTCATTAATAACACACTCTTTGAAGGAGTGACCCAAAATGCTTCTCAAGAGCTCTTTAAACTTTTTATGAGCTTGGTGATCACCCTAGAAAGGGCAGGGGCACCACCAAGCCTTTTGCTTAATGCTGTCAGGGACTGCAGGGATTGCAGCAGCCCACTAGCAACATAAAAAAGACAATATTTGTCCTGGGTCATTAAATCCATCTCCCCAGAAGAATTTAGTATATTCTTTTTAAAGCACTTTGGTATGGAGCTGTATTCCCATCACATGTAAAGCTAGGCCCTCTTGTGGTTGCTTTTATGATTGGATGTTGTGGGCAGAAAAATGTTAAAAGAAAGACTCAGAGACAAAACAAATGTGAATGAGTCTTTCTTAAAACATTTTTCTAGTCTGCAAAATACAATCATATATACAATTTGAATAGAAAGACTCACAGACACATTGATTTTTTAAAGATAAATCTTTGCTAAACTCTTTTATAATAATCATTATTATTGTAAGTTGCATTGTGTGAATGACTCAAATATACATTTGATAAAAAATATTGGTGATTTTAGGAGATGATGATAGATATGCTGTATATCTGTTGATGTGCTCATTCCTCAATAAACCAAATGGGCCAATTTTTTTTCATATTTTGGTAGTAGAGATAGTAAGTCTGCCTGTGAGTGACCAGGATCTGCGAGACCAACCCCATGCTGCGCATGCCAGAATGGAATGCATGGCTTGAGGTTGTGTGCTTGTGAGAGGTTGGATGCAGGGACCTTAAAGAAACCTTAGAAATTCACTGGAAAAAACAATGGTTAAAGTAACATTATAGTTAGGTTTAAATTTTAGTAACAACACAATGTTTTTAACTAAAAAAATACTGAAATTCACCACTTATATTACCTCTAGTACCAATAACTCACACTTTGCTTTGAACTTCTAATTACCCCATATATTACATCACTCATGACATGTTCTATGATATGAGAGGTAACATCATTTCTGCATTTCAAATGGCATCATTCATGACAAAACTGTTCATGGCGGGGTTCCAAGTTAGTTTAGGGCACAAAATATTATCTATATTTGAGATAATTAGACCTGGTTAATTTTAATGATTTTGTTAGTTTAAAATTATATGTATAAACTGTCATTGTTACCTAAGTTTAACATAATTATGTATATAAATATATACATATAGACACACAAACACACGCACACACACACACACACACATACACAGAGTCACGATCCTCTTCTGGGTGAGACCATGCAACTAAGGTACACGTGCAGGTGAGGCACCCGCACAATCTTACAACTCACTCCTTCACTGTGTGAATGCGTACACTCCTGAGGCATGAACCGGACTCCAAATGTCTTCTGTAAATGCTTTATTGCAGTGTGAACACACCAAGACAAACCCAACATGTTTGGGCATAGAACACGCCTTGATCACAGGTTGAGGAAAAACAGAAGAAAACGTATAGAAATAGACACACTAGTGAACATAGAAAAGGGGTGGGGTCTCATCTCCATAGGAGTCATGATGCAAACGTGGCTGTCATCTTCGAATGTGTTGTACTTTTTCCCTTATGCAGGGTCATCACCAATCTTTTTGCCTCCTGCCTCCTATTTTTTCTGACCTGTTGCTGTTAGCTTTTGAACTCTGAGCACCACTGCTAACCAGTGCTAAAGTGCATATGCTCTCTGTGTAAATTGTATGTAATTGGTTCATCCATGATTGGCATATTTGATTTACTGGTAAGTGCCTAGTAAAGTGCACTAGAGGTGCTCAGGGCCTGTAAATCAAATGCTACAAGTGGGCCTGCAGCACTGGTTGTGCCACCCACATTCGTAGCCCTGTAGTCCTGTCTCAGATCTGCCACTGCAGTGTCTGTTTGTGCAGTTTTAAACTGTAAATTCAACTTGGTAAGTGTACCCACTTGCCAGGCCTAAACCTTCCCTTTCCTTACATGTAAGACACCCCTAAGGTAGGCCCTAGGTAGCCCCAAGGGCAGGGTGCAGTGTATGGTTAAGGCAGGACATACAGTAATGTGTTACATATGTCCAGACAGTGAAATACTGCTAAATTCGTTTTTCACTGTTGCAAGGCCTGTCCCTCTCATAGGTTAACATGGGGGCTACCTTTAAATATGATTAAAGTGTAGATTCCCTTTGGGAGCGGATAGACATGTGGATTTTGGGGTCTCTGAGCGCACAATTTAAATATACCCCTTTTAGTAAAGTTGATTTTAAGATTGTGTGTTTGAAAATGCCACTTTTAGAAAGTGAGCATTTTCTTGCTTAAACCATTTCTGTGACTCTGCCTGGTTGTGGATTCCCTGTCTGGGTCAGTTTGACAATTGGGCTGGTTGCACCTCTCACTAGACACTGACACAATGGGAGCTGGGGTATTGTCTGCATTTCCTGATGAGCCATCTGTGCCAGGAGTGAGGGAAGGAGTGGTCACTTACACCTGAAAGGGCTGTACCTGTCCTCACACAATGCAGTCTCCAACCCCCTGGTGTGGGTCTGGGGCCTGGCCCGGGCAAGGCAGGATTTCACAAACAAGAGAGACTTTCCTTTGAAGTAAGCCTACTTCAAAGGGCAAAATGGGTACAAGAAGGGCACCCAAAACCACAGACTTCAGAACACTTCTGGAAACCAAGAGGAACCTCTGCCTGGAGAAGAGCTGAGGAAGAAGAGCTGCCCTGCCTGTGACTGTTCTTTGTGGAGCTATCCTGCAGTTGCTGCTTCTGCCTGTGCTAGAGGACAAGGACTGGCCTTTGTGTTGCCTTCCTTCTTGTGAAGATCTCCAAGGGCTTGATTTAGAGCTTGCCTCCTGTTGTTTGAAGTCTCAGCAAAGACTTCTCTCTGCCAGCACCTGGAGTCTCTGGAGAGACTCCTACTCTGCCAAGGGGTGCCCATCCAGTTCCTGGGACCCTGAGAAGAGAAGCTGGCAGCCAAAGAGTGAGAAATCCACGCACAGACTGCCGTGCGGGGAAAAGATCGACGTGACTTCAATCTGCGGCTGAAAAATCGACGCGCTGCCAACTTCACGGCTGAAAATCGACGCTCGCCTACAACTCGACCGGAAGATTGACACCTGGATTTTTGTCATTTTGGTCTTGTTTTGTTTAGATAAATATTTTCTATTTTTCTAAATGTGTGTTGTGTCATTTTGCAGTGTTTTCATTGAGTTACTGTGTGTGTTGGTACAAATACTTTACACCTAACACTCTGAAGTTGAGCCTTCTGCTCGTGCCAAGCTACCGAGGGGGTGAGCGGGGGTTAGCTGAGGGTGAATCTCTTTTACCCTGACTAGAGTGAGGGTTGTTGCTTGGACGGGGGTAACCTGACTGCCAACCAAAGACCCCATTTCTAACAGAATGCAATACAGGTGACGTAACCAACCAGAGTCTATACAATGTCACATGGGATTAAGGGGAGAAAAAACATATAATTGAAACAGGACAAAAATGCCATATAAGAATATTGTAGTGAGAAATGAAACACAGATCTCCTGTAAACATTAGCCAAAAAATTTATTGAATAAATCAAACCACAATACAATCATATCATTGAGCTCCGGGGCAAAGCAAAAATACAATGACAAATACCATACTGTGTAGAGTATTTCATGCAGCATGCGCCCAATCACAATCAAGCCCAAGTGGGCCTAAAGGAGAGGTAAAAGGCTTCCGGAACAAATTATAGCATTGTATGAAATGCATTTCACTGTTGTGAACAAACCAATACAAATTGGAAATACAAAAAATAAACAGAAGAGCATGAATTATCACACCGGTTCTCACGATGCATACACTAATGTTCAAAATACAAAATAACGAAAACTTTCTTATCTCATCGGTACTCATAGATGCAACGGGGACAAGAAGGGGGGACTCGGCCTCACATTTAAACACAAGTAGAAACTAGTCTAGAGGAGAGCAAAAACTCAGAAACTCAAAACTGTGCTAGTGAAATGTGTATATATATATATATGGACAATTGGGAAAATATTTCAGTTTCTTCTGCATTCCATATTTGAACTTCGTCAAAAAGCACACTAGTTACTGGTATTTTTGGTAGCATCCTTTCTTGTCATGATTAAAGATGTCTGCTTGAGGATGCCCCGGAATCAGATAATATTTCAAATGTATACCTCTTTTGTAGTTATTCAACAGGGACTGCCTTTTTAGGAGATATCTCTATCCTCGATCTATAGTTTTTCTTGGACAGCTGTAATGAAGAACAAGAAACGGTCCTTGGATATAATTTTTGATCCTTTTCTTTACCGCTGGAATGTTTGAAAATGAAAAGTTCCGATACAATGCTTCAGACTGGTAACGTTTGCCTTACTTCTAAGTACTTCTTATATATTGTAGATTAGGGATTTTAGACATTGAATGCTATCGCTAGTCAATCAGCTGGAAGCAGCACCGCTCAGGGCCGGCTTTAGGACTGGTGGCGCCCTGTGCAACAGTTTATTGTGGCGCCCCCCCACCCCATGACCTCCTCCTTGGTTTCATTCACTACCACCCAGCAAATGTGTCAGTCATGTCTCCATCGCTCCCCTTTCACATACATTCATGTGTTTTACAGCACTTGTAAAGGCTGGCTTTTCTAATCCAGTCAGCTAGCCACATTAAATATAGGGGCATATGTAAGAGCTCCTAGTGCCATTCTAACGCCACATTAGCATAATTTTTTACACTAATGTGGCGTTAGAAGGGAAAAAACTCCGTGCCATATTTACAATCTGACAGATTTCTCTGCATCATTTTTTTCCTGAACTTTTAACACCTGCTTAGAGAAGGCATTGAAATGAGGCGTCTGTTGGTTACAATGGGCCTCTGGGTACTTTGCAGGATTAGCATCAACATTTTTTACGCTAATCATGCAAATTCTGACACTAGTCCCCTAACTAATGCCATGTTGCACCGTATTTTAAATACATCGCACACATGGTGGTGTTAGGGGAGCGCTAAGGAACACAAGAAAAGTGGTGCAGCACACTGCGCAGCTCCACTTTTTTCAAATAGAGCATATTTTAGAGCCCCTAGTGCCATTCTAACGCCACATTAGCATAATTTTTTCACACTAATGTGGCGTTAGAAGGCTAAAAACACCGTACCATATTTACAAAGTGGCGCAATGTATGCATTGCCCACTTTGTATCCCTTTGAGCTACATTATTTCTGCACCAGGCATAAAGTATGCAAAGGTGGCATTCCCCGTTAGGGAGGGCCATAAAAATGGCGCAAAGAAATCTGCCAGATTTCTTTGCGTCATTTTTTTCCGGAACTTTTAACGCCTGCTCAGAGAAGGCATTGAAAGGAGGCGTCTGTTGGTTACAATGGGCCTCTGGGTGCTTTGCAGGATTAGCATCAACATTTTTATGTTAATCCTGCAAAGCACCGGACTAGCATCAAAAATTCTGACACTAGTCCCCTAACTACTGCCATGTTGCGCCCACATGGTGGTGTTAGGGGAGCACTAAGGGGCACAAGAAAAGTGGTGCAGCACTCTGTGGAGCTCGACTTTTTTCAAATATGCCCCATAGAGCATATTTAAGAGCCCCTAGTGCCATTCTAATGCCACATTAGTGTACTTTTTTAAAGCTAATGTGGTGTTAGAAGGCCAAAAATGCTGCGCCACTTTGTAACCCTTTGCGCTACATTATGCCTGCATCAGTCATAATGTATGCAAAGGGGGCACCCTCTCGCTAGGGAGGTCAAAAAGAATGGCGCAAAGAAATATGACAGATTTCCTTCTGTCATTTTTTTCCAGCACTTTTAACGCCAGCTCGGAGCAGGCATTAAAAGGTGGCTTCTATTGGTTATAGTGGGCCTCTGGGTGCTTTGCAGGATTAGCGTCAAATTTTTTGATGCTAATCGTGCAAAGCGCCGGACTAGCATAAAAAATTCTGATGCTAGTCCCCTAACTACCAACATGGTGCACCGTATTTTAAATATGATACACACATGGTGGCATTAGGGGGGTGCTAAAGGGCGCAAGAAAAATAGCGCAGTACTGTGTGCAGCGCCACTTTTTTAAAAAATGCCCCATAGGGCAGTGCTTAATTTGTAAATAAAAAGGTGCTGGTGCCCAAAGCCCTCCTCTTAAACACGCGGCTGCTACAATTAAATGTGTGAACACGGAAAACAGAGGCAGCGTAATCCTGAAGCCATCTCGGGCCTCTTCAATCCATTTACAGGCACTCCCTGCCCCTTTAGCTCAGTCTTGTGGATTTCTGCTTTTTCCCATTGTGACGCTTTTTCGTTTTTCTCTTCCTCCATCTTTCCCATATGTGTCTTTTTCTCACAGTAAATGCTTGAGGCACAAAAATAAGTGCCGGCCCTCAAAAATAAGTGCTGGTGCTGCGCACCGGAAACAACAAGCACAAACTAAGCACTGCCATAGGGGCATATTTAAGAGCCCTTAGTGCCATTCAAATGCCACATTAGTGTCATTTTTTTACACTAATGTGGTGTTAGAAGGGCAAATACGCTGCCATATTTACAAAGAGGCGCAATGCATGCATTGTGCCATTTTGTAGCCCTTTGCGGAAGGCATAATGTGTGCAAAGGGGGCATTCCCCCGTTAGAAGAGCCAAAAAAATGATGCAAAGGATCTGTTAGATTTCTTTGCGTCATTTTTTTACGACACTTTTAACACCTGCTCAGAGCAGGTATTAAAAGGATGCTTCCATTGGTAACAATTGGCCTCTGGGTGATTTGCAAGATTAGCGTCAACATTTTTGGCACTAATCCTGCAAAGCGCCGACCTAGCTTAAAAATTCTCACGCTAGTCCCCTAACTACTGCCATGGTGCACCGTATTTTAAATATGACGCACACATGGTGGCGTTAGAGGTGCGCTAAGGTGCAAGAAAAGTGACGCTGCACTGTGTGCAGCACCACTTTTCTTAAATATGCCCCATAGTTCTGTATTTTTGCAGCAGGCATATTAACCCTCTATGCGACTTTATGTTGAGTCAAAGCTGCCCCTAGGTAAAACTCCCATCTCTCTCTCTCTAGCATGAACATTAATCACAAGAGGTATCTTGGCATTTTAATTGTTTCTTGAAGGTTAAACGCAGGTGCTTTTAAATCGCAAGTTTTGGAAGTTATTGCTAAACACAGCGCCCCCTGAGGTCAGCGCCCGACCAAAAGCCTACCCCGGCACCACCTCTGTTGACGGCACAGATTCCACCTAATTGGAGAACACTACTCTCGCCCCTACCTCTTCACCCACCAAAAAGTCTAGTATGTCTTTTTTATTTATTTTTGTGGCACGACGTTTTGGCTATAAGAGGATGCGTTCTCTCTAAGTCCTGTGTCCCCCACAGCTAATTTTGGGAGGCACAGGGACTACATTGAACGTATATTCTCACAGGTAGAATGCTATGGCTGAAATTGTATTTGCATATTCACTGGGGAAGGGTGCACTGCACTTTCTCTGCATTTTGTCTCACTATTGGAAAACTGAAATGAAGATTCAATAATTTTATAAACCTTGTCTCTATAGATTAAGGGCCATATTTACAAGGCATTGCGCCTTGTTGCATCACTTTTTGTGATGCAACCATGGCGCAAACCACTAAATCATATTTATGAAGCCATGCAAAACCACTTTACCTGGCTTTGAATTGCCTCATAAATGTGGAGTAAGGCAAGGCAGCTCAAATCAGTGTGTTGCCTTGCTCCGTGCTAGGGAGGCGTTCCATGGTGCTTTCCAGTGAGTCTTCCAATGCAACACCCTTGGAATCTGACACATCTCCAGATTCACAAGATCTCATTTGGAGGCCAATGAGTAGAAATAGCTTTGTTTCTTCTATTTTTTACCTCTATCTGTGTGTGCTGATAAAAAACCTTTATGGATTGTTTTTGTGCAGGAAGTTGCCCATTCCTGCACAAAAGCAATCCTACCTACAACACAGGCACCCTTGCACCATGCTGCAAGGGTGTCTGCGTTGGTGCTAGGCTGCCAAAACAGCACCAGTGTAGTGGGAAATGACCAGAATGTGCTGCATTGCTTAAATATGGCGCATGTCTGCCCTTTTCCTGTGCTGCAGGCAGCACAGCAAGGTAATCTGCTGCAATGCTCCAAGCCACAATTCTCCTAAATATGCCCCTCAATGTCTTTTCGTTTCCACACTAGGCTGTGATATAAAGGGCAGTTTTCTAAATGGGTGATCATGAATATCTAATCACCTACAAAATCTCCTAAAAACATTACCTATTTTTTGCTACAAGCCTATGTTTTAAGTAGAAAAAGGAAAAGTGCTTTCAAATACCTTTTGGCCGTGAAGTTTGTTTTCTTTCTCTTCAGAGACACATAAAGAATCGCCTGTAGCTTCGTACAACTCCATGCATTAAATAGATCCACAGCAACCTCACTTAGCAGAAGAAACATCTCCGTCCTCAATCATGTAGATTTTTCTTGGAACAGTAAATACACATTTAATTTAATTCTGTTAATCGAATGCTTAGGCAATAAATTATGTGCATCCTCTTCTACAATTATGGGATATAAGCAACTAACCTAGATAAATTGCAGTTTTCGCTCACAGAAGAGTTACCTAGATTGTCCTAGCCTTGTTTAAAAAACACTTTTCGTTTATGGCTTTTATGATAGTTCTGGGCGCTTTTTTCGCTTTCTATTTGCTCTGCATAATTCTTTGAAGAGTGTTTTTGTCTCTCATACTATGTTGTCCATTGTCTACCTGTTATTTTTTTCTGGAATTTGAAAAGAGAGATATGTTTTGCTTTTTAGCATGAAACCCTTTAACCCAATTTCAGCTAACAACTGTAAACTGCCGTCAAACCATTTTGAATCAATGAAGCAAGTAACAGCACATGCCCTTGCCCACAAATTGACCTGTGGAGGACACCAAAGAAGCACATTTTTAATTGAATTGCTTACAAAGACAGGGCTTGAATGGATATATCACCTACTTCCAGTCCAGCCTTTAATGGTAATTCCCCCAATGGGTCAGAGAAAGTGAGAAAAGTTGAAAGATTTCATTCTCCCCTGGGTGTCAAAGCATACAAGAGGCAGAGTGGACATGAGGACACGTCAGATGCTTTTAGTTTAAGCCTGTTGCCAGAAATGCTATGAATGAAACAGTGGGATAGGGGTTGTTTGGCATGTCTGCTAGAGCCACAGACCAACTGGAAAAGCCAGGAAGGAGGAAACAGTCAGAGATCAACCAATTGTTAGGCCTGGGCGGAGTTTGCAGAGTTCCACTATGCGGAACTCTGAGACGTGACCAAAAACTCTGCCCGATACGTGGATTTCTGCAAATGGCAGAGTGTGTTAGGTCACTCCGTTCACGCTGATTTTTAGCTTTGGGTTCTTGTCCCGTGCTGTAAAATCAGAACGAATGGCACCATTCGCAAGGCAAGAAGGTGCTGTTTCTTTTCTGCCACTTAAGTAGATTTTCTATTCGAGTATCAGCTTCCTCAACGGGAACAGAAGGTTTCTCAACGCAAGCGGTAGCGACCATCCGTGACCGCCTGCATTGAGAAATCTTGCAAGGAGGTGGTCTTGAGAAAGATTTTCCTTGCTCGCGTTTGCCAACTTAACATTGGTGAGTTTGTGAGTTTTTCGCAACTCCTCGCTCTAAACGGAGCGGAGAGTGGGAAAAACTCAGCAAACTCTGCGAGTGGAGCGGAGCAGAATTCACTGCCCACCGCTACCAATTATGCCCTTCTTAAGGGAGACATACACCTAAAACTCCAATTCTGTGACTATATGAGAGGCAAATGCCACTCGGGTCCCAAAGGTGAGTTTTATGTTTTGTACTTGGGAAGCCCAATAGCCTCAAACAAATGATTGCAACTTGGACTCATCCAAAAGTGTAGTATACAAGCTTGTCCTTAGGATTTCTACCTCTTGAGCAATCTCTCTCTTCATCGGTAAGTAACGTACAAGGAAAGCCCATGTTGAGGTATTTCTTAACATGCAGTCAAAAGATAATAAAAATATATGATTTGATGAGTATCATTTATTTTGAACATTTATTAAGAATGTCTGTACAACAAATTTGAAAGTGAACTGTTGCTTAGTTTTCTGGAACTGATGCACTGCTTTCAAAGGAGTTTTGAAATGCTCTGGAGGTATAGGAGGTACACATTATTGTCGAAAACTCGATGCATACTTAAGAGGAGAGTTGTAGGACTGGTTGTTGAAAGTATGCTCGCAGTATTTTATCTAATATTATTTGTTGTTGATTTCTAAAGAGTTTCAAAAAAGGTTGATAACTACCTGTCTCGTTTATTATTTTTGTTCAATGGAAGATAGTCTTGCAGACAAAAAAACAAGTGAAAGAGCATCAGGCTACTCTCTGCTATTTGTTAATTCTGAAAGTTTCAGACAGTTTCAACAATGCTGGTATAATTTTATAGAAGCTGAGCACAAAGAGTGAGGGGCTAGAGGGGAGCCTTCGTGCTAGGCAACAGCTTGAGAGGCCATGCAGAATATTATCATCGATTCTAACTGAATGGTGCTGTGAATGGAGGCACTGAGCGTCCACTAGCTGAACGTATACTTGCAGCTGGCCCCGCACAACAAAGAATTGCAGGCCATGCTCTTTAACATGAACCTCATTGTTAAACAAGTATGCAGGTGTGAACTGTCTCCGAAACTCGAGACAGATTTTTATTTTCTGTTGTTTTAGATTTAGCTCAATGCTTAGAAATAGCAGAGTTGGTGTAGATTTGCTATGAATGTATAATAGCAATGATGTGGGAGTTTTTCCATTCATTCATGCTTTTGGTAAAGACCGTTGTTGCCATTTTATTAGTTTTATTGCAGTGACAATTCATATTGTGTTACTAAAATAGGACTTTGATTTTGGAATACATCTCTACAATGTATCCCTCATGTTTTAGTATTCTTGAGTGTTATTCCTTAAAGTGTTAAAGTATTTGAGGTTTCACTAGCTATCATTGAAATGTTTCATAGAATTGATTGTGACCTAAAAGAATTCAAGTACATATTATTCAATTGATTGTGGGGTGGTTGTAGCTCAATTGTTTTTTTGTCTCGTGTTGACACATTGACTGAGAATTGCTAGGAAATCTAGAATCCATAGACTCCGCATTCTAGACCGATCTAGAAAATGTATCATTTTGTGTCATGAGAAAAGCTTCACGCCAGTGGAACTTTGAGAGGTGGCTTCACATAAGTGACACAATGAGAGAGGGCAGAGGGTTATGAGTGAACTTAACTTTTTGCAGTGCAACCACAAGTAACAAAAGACACAACACATCTAGTGACATTGGTTGAGGTGGCCCGAAATCGATGGTCATTATCTGCCTGTAAGGGCGCAGTGGCAGACATGACTTTGGGAATTCAGAAAAGAGGAGTAATGAGTTCAGGGACAGTACCACTAAATTCTTGCATGAAGAGAGTAAACATACTTGTGCGCGTCTGTTTGTCTCATCAGGAGCAGGGGAACATCAAATGCCAATTGCATTCACATCAATACTGTTAGACCTGTCATCTTTGGTGTGGTCTTCCCTCAAACGTTTTGGACCAAATTTAAGAAGGCATAGCTCTACATTAGCTTCCTTTTTTTTAGGCTAATGTGGTGTAAGGTTTGCGAAATCGCAGCACCATATTAACAAAGTGGTGCAAGGCATACATTGCGCCACTTTCAAACCCTTTGCACCACATTATGCATGTGCCATACATAATGTATGCAAAGGGGGCGTTCCGGTGCAAAGAGTCCCGCAAAAATGGCACAATGAAATCTAGAATGTTTCATTGCGCTATTTTTGGCATCATTTTTAGGCATTAAAGGGAAGCACTTATTGAAATAAATGGGCCTCCTTGCACCTTGCTCCACTAGTGTAAAAAATGTTTACGCTTGTGGAGCAAAGCTCCAAAATAGCATTAGAAATGTTTATGCTATTGGTCTAATACCGCCATGGTGTGCCTTATATTAATTATGTTGCACACATAGTAGTGTTAGGGGTGCACAGGGGGGTGCAAGAAAAGTGGCGCTTTACCATGTGAAACACCACTTTACTTAAATCTGAGCCTTTGTCTCTGCACATCCTGTTTTCTGAATTTCTTTTTTGTTTTCATTAGAACTCTTTGCATGTTAGCTCTGCTCTTCAGTGCTAAAGTGATTGTGCTCTCTCTCTTAAACATAGTAAACTTGGCTTACACCTGATTGTCACATTCAATTTACTTGTGTGTCCCTAATGCATGGTACTACATATACCTAGGGCTTGTCAATTAAATGCTACTGGTGGGCCTGCAGTATTAATTGTGCCACCCACTGAAGTAGCACTTTAACACATGTCTCAGATCTGCCATTGCAGCCTGTAGTGCAGTTTTAAACAGCCAGTTCGACCTTGCAAAATAACCATTTTATCTTGCCCAAACCTTCCATTTAATACATATGTCACCCCTTAGATAGGCCCTAAATAGCCCAATGGGAAGTGTGCAGTGTATGTTAAAAATAGGGCTTGCACTTTTAAGTTTTACATGTCCTGGTAGTGACAAACTCCTACATTCGGTTTCATTACTGCAAGGACTATCCTTCCCAATGGATAACATTAGGTTAACTTATAATATTTATTAGGTGCAAAGATTTGATTAGGAGCAAATAGGAATGGCAAGTTTGGACTCAAATGAATTATCATGTAGTCCTCTTTGCTGGTAAAGTTTAATTTTAAGTCACAATTCTGAAATGTCACCTTTAGAAAGCTGGCATTTTTTATTGTAACCTTTTGATGCCTGGTGCCTGTTTCTGGAACACATGCCTGTGAATGGGTGTGCTGTTGAGCTTTGTGTATTCCTCCCAGACAGCCACACAAAGCGGGACTAGGTGTTATTAGGATGGGCCATCCTGCCAGAATTCCCTGCCCCAGCTACATTTCAAAGGGCTGCGTCCAGCATACTCACAAAGAATCCTGACCCTAGTCTTTTGTCACCACAGACTTCTCGGAGTCTTGGCAGGGGAAGGGTGCATCGTCAGTCGGCCTGACTATGCATTAGCTACTGCTACGTTCTTCTCCGCAGCAGCAAACCCAGTTCATCGAGACCTCAGAGCAATGGTATCCAGCCTTCTGGAGCTGTCTTTAGCTGCCGTATGCGGCCTCATTCCTCTGGAGGTTTTCAACTTCCAAAATGCTGTCTACGTCCAAAAGCAAATATCTTCACCAGGCTTGACGGTGGCAGGCTCCTCATCAATGACCTCCTTTGTCTGGAAATCAATTTTTTTCCACCGGAGCATTTTCCCAACACCGTCAATGGCATCTCCGAGACCAGTGGCTCCCTGATGTCGACACTGCCTCAGAAGTAGCCAGCTGCCTTGCCCCAATGAACTTTACCTTCTATCAAAGTTTCTTCAAAATTCCTTCAAAGTCCAAAGGTAAGCTGAGACCAGGCCAAATCCACCTTGTGTATCCGAATGCACTCCATTGCAGTTGGCCTTAACTTCTGACTTTGCTCCGGTTTCGTGCGACCAGATACCCATGGTTGGTGCTTTGATCTTTTTGGTGATAGATTTCACAAAAAACTTTAAAAATTGATAACTTTTGTTCTACTGGTTGCATTTAATGTGTTTTGGTGTCATTTTATTTTTTTAAATTGTTAAATTGTTTGGGATTTTTCAAGAGTGTGATTCACTTTTGTTACTGTTTGCGTGCCACCTAAATTCTTTACATTGTTCCTCTAAGTTAAGCCTGACTGCTATCATGCAAGCTACCAAAGGGTTAAGCACAAGTTCTTAGTCACTTTTGAACTTCTGGGGTTCTCAATGATGAGGGTTTTGGTTGTTGGTTCAGAAGGGTTTTCACCTACTCAACCAATACCTTGTTTTCTTACAAACACGATTTCCTTAAATGCTTGTTTTTTAGTGACCAATTTTACCAATTTACATTGGCTTACTGGAACACCCTTATAATTCCCTAGTATATGGTACTGAGGTACCCAGGGTATTGGGGTTCCAGGAGATCCCTATGGGCTGCAGCATTTCTTTTGCCATCCATAGGGAGCTCAGACAATTCTTACACAGGCCTGCCACTGCAGCCTGAGTGAAATAACGTCCACGTTATTTCACAGCCATTTTTCACTGCACTTAAGTAACTTATAAGTCACCTATATGTCTAACCTTTACCTAGTAAAGGTTGGGTGCTAAGTTACTTAGTGTGTGGGCACCCTGGCACTAGCCAAGGTGCCCCCACATTGTTCAGGGCCAATTCCCCGGACTTTGTGAGTGCGGGGACACCATTACACGCGTGCACTACATATAGGTCACTACCTATATGTAGCTTCACAATGGTAACTCCGAATATGGCCATGTAATATGTCTATGATCATGGAATTGCCCCCTCTATACCATCCTGGCATAGTTGGCACAATCCCATGATCCCAGTGGTCTGTAGCACAGACCCTGGTACTGCCAAACTGCCTTTCCCGGGGTTTCACTGCAGCTGCTGCTGCTGCCAACCCCTCAGACAGGCATCTGCCCTCCTGGGGTCCAGCCAGGCCTGGCCCAGGATGGCAGAACAAAGGACTTCCTCTGAGAGAGGGTGTTACACCCTCTCCCTTTGGAAAATGGTGTGAAGGCAGGGGAGGAGTAGCCTCCCCCAGCCTCTGGAAATGCTTTCTTGGGCACAGATGTGCCCAATTCTGCATAAGCCAGTCTACACCGGTTCAGGGGACCCCTTAGCCCTGCTCTGGTGCGAAACTGGACAAAGGAAAGGGGAGTGACCACTCCCCTGACCTGTACCTCCCCTGGGAGGTGCCCAGAGCTCCTCCAGTGTGCTCCAGACCTCTGCCATCTTGGAAACAGAGGTGCTGCTGGCACACTGGACTGCTCTGAGTGGCCAGTGCCACCAGGTGACGTCAGAGACTCCTTGTGATAGGCTCCTTCAGGTGTTGCTAGCCTATCCTCTCTCCTAGGTAGCCAAACCCTCTTTTCTGGCTATTTAGGGTCTCTGTCTCTTGGGATTCCTTAGATAACGAATGCAAGAGCTCATCTGAGTTCCTCTGCATCTCTCTCTTCACCTTCTGCCAAGGAATCGACTGCTGACCGCGCTGGAAGCCTGCAAACCTGCAACATAGTAGCAAAGATGACTACTGCAACTCTGTAACGCTGATCCTGCCCCCTTCTCGACTGTTTTCCTGGTGGTGCATGCTGTGGGGGTAGTCTGCCTCCTCTCTGCACTAGAAGCTCTGAAGAAATCTCCCGTGGGTCGACGGAATCGTCCCCCTGCAACCGCAGGCACCAAAAAGCTGCATTACCGGTCCCTTGGGTCTCCTCTCAGCACGACGAGCGAGGTCCCTCGAATCCAGCAACTCTGTCCAAGGGACTCCCACAGTCCAGTGACTCTTCAGTCCAAGTTTGGTGGAGGTAAGTCCTTGCCTCACCTCGCTAGACTGCATTGCTGGGAACCGTGACTTTTGCAGCTACTCCGGCCCCTGTGCACTTCCGGCGGAAATCCTTCGTGCACAGCCAAGCCTGGGTCCACGGCACTCTAACCTGCATTGCACGACTTTCTAAGTTGGTCTCCGGCGACGTGGGACTCCTTTGTGTAACTTCGGGTGAGCACCGTTTCACGCATCCTTGTAGTGCCTGTTTCTGGCACTTCTCCAGGAGCTACCTGCTGTTAAGAGGGCTCCTTGTCTTGCTCGACGTCCCCTCTACCTCCTGGTCCAATTTGCGACCTCCTGGTCCCTCCTGGGCCACAGCAGCATCCAAAAACGCTAACTGCACGATTTGCAGCTAGCAAGGCTTGTTGGCGTTCTTTCGGCGGGAAAACACTTCTGCACGACTCTACAAGGCAAGAGGGATCCGTCCTCCAAAGGGGAAGTATCTAGCCCTTTGCGTTCCTGCAGAAACCGCAGCTTCTTCAGTCCAGTCGAAGCTTCTTTGCACCCGCAGCTGGCATTTCCTGGGCATCTGCCCATCTCCGACTTACTTGTGACTTTTGGACTTGGTCCCCTTGTTCCACAGGTACCCCAGATTGGAAATCCAGCATTGTTGCATTGTTGGTTTGTGTCTTTCCTGCCTTATTCCCCTATCACGACTTCTTTGTCCTTTGGGGAACTTTAGTGCACTTTGCACTCACTTTTCAGGGTCTTGGGGTGGGCTATTTTTCTAACCCTCACTATTTTCTAATAGTCCCAGCGACCCTCTACAAGGTCACATAGGTTTGGGGTCCATTCGTGGTTCGCATTCCACTTTTGGAGTATATGGTTTGTGTTGCCCCTATCCCTATGTGTCCCCATTGCATCCTATTGTAACTATACATTGTTTGCACTGTTTTCTAAGACTATACTGCATATTTCTGGTATTGTGTATATATATCTTGTGTATATTTCCTATCCTCTCACTGAGGGTACACTCTGAGATACTTTGGCATATTGTCATAAAAATAAAGTACCTTTATTTTTAGTATAACTGTGTATTGTGTTTTCTTATGATATTGTGCATATGACACTAAGTGGTACTGTAGTAGCTTCACACGTCTCCTAGTTCAGCCTAAGCTGCTCTGCTAAGCTACCATTATCTATCAGCCTAAGCTGCTAGACACCCTATACACTAATAAGGGATAACTGGGCCTGGTGCAAGGTGCAAGTACCCCTAGGTACTCACTACAAGCCAGTCCAGCCTCCTACATTGGTTGTGCAGCGGTGGGATATGTGCTTTGAGACTACTTACCACTCTTGTCATTGTACTTTTCATAAGAGAAAAATATACAAAACAAGTTCAGTGTATATACACATTCCCAAAAAGTTTTGCATTTCCTCTTTTCACTCTTTTCTAAGTGCTGAAAAGTACTTCTAACTTTCTAAAAAGTTCTAAAAAGTTTAAAAAGTTTTTTTCTCTGTCTTTCTAAAAGCTCTGACAAACTTTTTTCTCTTTTACTATCACTTCAACTCTCTCTAAAAATGTCTGGCACAGGACAAAATGTTGATCTGTCCAAACTTGCATATGATCACCTTAGCTGGAAAGGAGCAAGGAGTCTCTGCATAGAGAGAGGTTTGAGTGTAGGGAAGAATCCTTCCTTGGAATTGTTACTTAACATGCTTAGAAAACAGGATAAGGCTAGAAATGCCCCATCTGTTGAAAAAGTAGCTAATGGTTCCCAATCTGATCCAGGGACTCCCCCAGGAAAAGATTCAGGAAAGAAACTTCCTAGCCTGCCCATTGCTAGACAGTCTAGCATAGTTGGTAATGATGAAGAGCCACACCATACAAATAGTGTTGTCTCACATCATAGCAAAAGCATTTATTCACACCACAGTGGTACTGATGTTTCTGTTAGCCAAGCTGTTAGGGTGCCCTCTGTAAGGGACAGGTCTCCTTCTGTCCATTCTCACCATACTTCTGTTTCAAGGCATGTCCCTCCCACCCACCCTGATGACAGATTGTTAGAAAGGGAGCTCAATAGATTGAGAGTGGAACAAACCAGACTGAAGCTCAAGAAGCAACAGCTGGATTTGGATAGACAGACTTTAGAAGTAGAGAAGGAGAGACAGAAACTGGGTTTAGAAACCCATGGTGGCAGCAGCAGTATTCCCCATAGTCATCCTGCAAAAGAGCATGATTCCAGGAATCTGCATAAGATAGTTCCCCCTTATAAGGAGGGGGATGACATTAACAAGTGGTTTGCTGCACTTGAGAGGGCCTGTGTTGTACAGGATGTCCCTCAAAGGCAGTGGGCTGCTATCCTATGGCTATCATTTAGTGGTAAAGGTAGGGATAGGCTCCTTACTGTAAAAGAAAATGAAGCTAATGATTACAAAGTTCTTAAGAATGCACTCCTGGATGGTTATGGCTTAACCACTGAACAATACAGGATAAAGTTCAGAGAGACCAAAAAGGAGTCTTCACAAGACTGGGTTGATTTCATTGACCATTCAGTGAAGGCCTTGGAGGGGTGGTTACATGGCAGTAATGTTACTGATTATGACAGCCTGTATAACTTGATCCTGAGAGAGCATATTCTTAATAATTGTGTGTCTGATTTGTTGCACCAGTACTTGGTGGACTCTGATCTGACCTCTCCCCAAGAATTGGGAAAGAAGGCAGACAAATGGGTCAGAACAAGGGTGAACAGAAAAGTTCATACAGGGGGTGACAAAGATGGCAATAAGAAGAAAGATGGTGAAAAATCTCAAGATAAGCATGGGGATAAGGGTAAAACCAAATATCCCACTTCAAATCTTAAACACTCTTCAGAGGGTGGGGATAAAACTAATTATTCCTCTTCTTCTCAACCTGCACAATTTAAAAAGACTTGGTGCTTTGTGTGTAAAAACAGAGGCCATAGGCCAGGGGATAAGTCCTGTCCAGGTAAACCCCCTGAGCCTACCACCACTAATACATCAAGCTATAGTGCCCCTAGCAGTAGTGGTACTAGTGGTGGGACTGCTGGCAACAGTCAAGTTAAGGGTGTAGTTGGGTTCACTTATGGGTCCATCATAGAAACTGGGGTAGTCAGTCCCAAGACAGTTTCTGTCACACCTAGTGGCATTGGCCTTGCCACACTGGCTGCTTGTCCCCTTACAATGGATAAGTACAAGCAGACAGTTTCAATAAATGGTGTTGAGGCCTTGGCCTACAGGGACACAGGTGCCAGTATCACTTTGGTGACTGAAAACCTAGTGCACCCTGATCAACACATCATTGGACAACAGTATAAGATTATTGATGTCCATAACTCCACTAAGTTTCTTCCCTTAGCTATAATTCAGTTTAGTTGGGGTGGAGTTACTGGCCCTAAGCAGGTGGTGGTATCACCTAGCTTAAATGTAGACTGTCTCTTAGGTAATGACCTAGAGGCCTCAGGTTGGGCTGATGTAGAGTTTTATGCCCATGCAGCCATACTGGGCATCCCTGAGGAATTGTTCCCTCTCATTTCTACTGAAATGAAAAAGCAAAGGAGAGAAGGCCTGAAAACTCAGGATCCCTCTCCATCAACAGGTAAAAAGGGTATCACAGTATCCCCTAACCACCCTACCATTCAGGATACCATTCCTGTGGTGGGAGAAACCTCTCCTGGGGTGGCACCTGTTCCAAGGGAATCATCAGTTGGCAAAACTGTACTCCCTGAGGTAGAAGTACCTCTCTGTGGGATAACTAACATTGGTGAGAAAAAGAGCACCATTTTAGTTAACATGGAGCATCCCTCCAACCCTCCCAGAGAAACTTTAGTGCAGAAACCCTGCACTGCCTCACAACACTTAGGACAGCATCCCTGCCCTAGTGTGGAGCTCATAGGACAGCATCCCTGCCCTGCTCCAAATCAAGAGAAACAGCATCCCTGTTCTCTCTTCCAGCCATATGGACAAAGTTTTTGCCCAGCTATGGCTTTTCTGAGACAGCATCCCTGTCTGGCATTTCCATCACTACAAATAGGTTCAGTGGACAATTCCCACTGCTCTAAACTAAAACTTACTGATAGAAACTCTGAAAATACATCTTCACATTGTTGCTTA
Source organism: Pleurodeles waltl (assembly GCF_031143425.1). Lineage (NCBI taxonomy): Eukaryota > Metazoa > Chordata > Amphibia > Caudata > Salamandridae > Pleurodeles > Pleurodeles waltl. The sequence continues at coordinate 1,143,870,158 of NC_090444.1, read as the reverse complement.
GCTAAAAAACTTCAAACAGGGTGGTTTACATCCCCACAGGGAAGTAACCATATAGTGGATGATAAAGGGAGTAACCAGTCTATTGCAGAGCTACTCTCTACTTATCACCACTTAGACAATAAAGTCTCAACTGGCCAAGGTTAGCCTTATTGTCCTTCGTTTGAGGGGGGGGTTGTGTGAGAAAGTAGCCTCTTTCTAACCTTGTTACCCCCACTTTTGGCCTGTTTGTGAGTGTATGTCAGGGTGTTTTCACTGTCTCACTGGGATCCTGCCAGCCAGGGCCCAGTGCTCATAGTGAAAACCCTATGTTTTCAGTATGTTTGTTAGGTGTCACTGAGACCCTGCTAGCCAGGACCCCAGTGCTCATAAGTTTGTGGCCTATATGTATGTGTTCCCTGTGTGATGCCTAACTGTCTCACTGAGGCTCTGCTAACCAGAACCTCAGTGGTTATGCTCTCTCTGTACAAATTGTCACTAACAGGCTAGTGACCAATTTTACCAATTTACATTGGCTTACTGGAACACCCTTATAATTCCCTAGTATATGGTACTGAGGTACCCAGGGTATTGGGGTTCCAGGAGATCCCTATGGGCTGCAGCATTTCTTTTGCCACCCATAGGGAGCTCAGACAATTCTTACACAGGCCTGCCACTGCAGCCTGAGTGAAATAACGTCCACGTTATTTCACAGCCATTTTTCACTGCACTTAAGTAACTTATAAGTCACCTATATGTCTAACCTTTACCTAGTAAAGGTTGGGTGCTAAGTTACTTAGTGTGTGGGCACCCTGGCACTAGCCAAGGTGCCCCCACATTGTTCAGGGCCAATTCCCCGGACTTTGTGAGTGCGGGGACACCATTACACGCGTGCACTACATATAGGTCACTACCTATATGTAGCTTCACAATGGTAACTCCAAATATGGCCATGTAATATGTCTATGATCATGGAATTGCCCCCTCTATACCATCCTGGCATAGTTGGCACAATCCCATGATCCCAGTGGTCTGTAGCACAGACCCTGGTACTGCCAAACTGCCTTTCCCGGGGTTTCACTGCAGCTGCTGCTGCTGCCAACCCCTCAGACAGGCATCTGCCCTCCTGGGGTCCAGCCAGGCCTGGCCCAGGATGGCAGAACAAAGGACTTCCTCTGAGAGAGGGTGTTACACCCTCTCCCTTTGGAAAATGGTGTGAAGGCAGGGGAGGAGTAGCCTCCCCCAGCCTCTGGAAATGCTTTCTTGGGCACAGATGTGCCCAATTCTGCATAAGCCAGTCTACACCGGTTCAGGGGACCCCTTAGCCCTGCTCTGGCGTGAAACTGGACAAAGGAAAGGGGAGTGACCACTCCCCTGACCTGTACCTCCCCTGGGAGGTGCCCAGAGCTCCTCCAGTGTGCTCCAGACCTCTGCCATCTTGGAAACAGAGGTGCTGCTGGCACACTGGACTGCTCTGAGTGGCCAGTGCCACCAGGTGACGTCAGAGACTCCTTGTGATAGGCTCCTTCAGGTGTTGCTAGCCTATCCTCTCTCCTAGGTAGCCAAACCCTCTTTTCTGGCTATTTAGGGTCTCTGTCTCTTGGGATTCCTTAGATAACGAATGCAAGAGCTCATCCGAGTTCCTCTGCATCTCTCTCTTCACCTTCTGCCAAGGAATCGACTGCTGACCGCGCTGGAAGCCTGCAAACCTGCAACATAGTAGCAAAGACGACTACTGCAACTCTGTAACGCTGATCCTGCCGCCTTCTCGACTGTTTTCCTGGTGGTGCATGCTGTGGGGGTAGTCTGCCTCCTCTCTGCACTAGAAGCTCCGAAGAAATCTCCCGTGGGTCGACGGAATCGTCCCCCTGCAACCGCAGGCACCAAAAAGCTGCATTACCGGTCCCTTGGGTCTCCTCTCAGCACGACGAGCGAGGTCCCTCGAATCCAGCAACTCTGTCCAAGGGACTCCCACAGTCCAGTGACTCTTCAGTCCAAGTTTGGTGGAGGTAAGTCCTTGCCTCACCTCGCTAGACTGCATTGCTGGGAACCGTGACTTTTGCAGCTACTCCGGCCCCTGTGCACTTCCAGCGGAAATCCTTCGTGCACAGCCAAGCCTGGGTCCACGGCACTCTAACCTGCATTGCACGACTTTTTAAGTTGGTCTCCGGCGACGTGGGACTCCTTTGTGTAACTTCGGGTGAGCACCGTTTCACACATCCTCGTAGTGCCTGTTTCTGGCACTTCTCCGGGTGCTACCTGCCGCTAAGAGGGCTCCTTGTCTTGCTCGATGTCCCCTCTAGCTCCTGGTCCAATTTGCGACCTCCTGATCCCTCCTGGGCCACAGCAGCATCCAAAAACGTTAACCGCACGATTTGCAGCTAGCAAGGCTTGTTGGCGTTCTTTTGGCGGAAAAACACTTCTGCACGACTCTACAGGGCGAGAGGGATCCGTCCTCCAAAGGGGAAGTCTCTAGCCCTTTGCGTTCCTGCAGAAACCGCAGCTTCTTCAGTCCAGTCGAAGCTTCTTTGCACCCGCAGCTGGCATTTCCTGGGCATCTGCCCATCTCCGACTTACTTGTGACTTTTGGACTTGGTCCCCTTGTTCCACAGGTACCCCAGATTGGAAATCCAGCGTTGTTGGTTTGTGTCTTTCCTGCCTTATTCCCCTATCACGACTTCTTTGTCCTTTGGGGAACTTTAGTGCACTTTGCACTCACTTTTCAGGGTCTTGGGGTGGGCTATTTTTCTAACCCTCACTATTTTCTAATAGTCCCAGCGACCCTCTACAAGGTCACATAGGTTTGGGGTCCATTCGTGGTTCGCATTCCACTTTTGGAGTATATGGTTTGTGTTGCCCCTATCCCTATGTGTCCCCATTGCATCCTATTGTAACTATACATTGTTTGCACTGTTTTCTAAGACTATACTGCTTATTTCTGGTATTGTGTATATATATCTTCTGTATATTTCCTATCCTCTCACTGAGGGTACACTCTGAGATACTTTGGCATATTGTCATAAAAATAAAGTACCTTTATTTTTAGTATAACTGTGTATTGTGTTTTCTTATGATATTGTGCATATGACACTAAGTGGTACTGTAGTAGCTTCACACGTCTCCTAGTTCAGCCTAAGCTGCTCTGCTAAGCTACCATTATCTATCAGCCTAAGCTGCTAGACACCCTATACACTAATAAGGGATAACTGGGCCTGGTGCAAGGTGCAAGTACCCCTAGGTACTCACTACAAGCCAGTCCAGCCTCCTACACTCAGTGAGTCAGTTAGGCATCACACAGGGAACACATACATATAGGCCACAAACTTATGAGCACTGGGGTCCTGGCTTGCAGGGTCCCAGTGACACATAACAAACATACTGACAACATAGGGTTTTCACTATGAGCACTGGGCCCTGGCTAGAAGGATCCCAGTGAGACAGTGAAAACACCCTGACATATACTCACAAACAGGCCAAAAGTGGGGGTAACAAGGTTAGAAAGAGGCTACTTTCTCACACAACCCCCCCCAAACGAAGGACAATAAGGCTAACCTTGGCCAGTTGAGTCTTTATTGTCTAAGTGGTGATAAGTGGAGAGTAGCTCTGCAATAGACTGGTTACTCCCTTTATCATCCACTATATGGTTACTTCCCTGTGGGGATGTAAACCACCCTGTTTGACATTTTTTAGCTAACCAACAATGTGAAGATATATTTTCAGAGTTTCTATCAGTAAGTTTTAGTTTAGAACAGTGGGAATTGTCCACTGGACCTATTTCTAGTGATGAGAATGCCAGACAGGGATGCTGTCTCAGTAAAGCCATAGCTGGGCAAAAAACATTGTCCATATGGCTGTAAGAGAGAACAGGGATGCTGTTTCTCTTTAGTTGGAGCAGGGCAGGGATGCTGTCCTATGAGCTCCACGCTAGGGCAGGGCTGCTGTCCTAAGTGTTGTGAGGCAGTGCAGTGTTTCTGCACTAAAGGTTCTCTGGGAGGTTTGGAGGGATGCTTCATGTTAACTAAAATGGTGCTCTTTTTCTCACCAATATTAGTTATCCCACAGAGAGGTACTTCCACCTCAGGGAGTACAGCTATGCCAGCTGATGATTCCCTTGGTACAGGTGCCAACCCAGGAGAGGTTTCTCCCACCACAGGAATGGTATCCTGAATGGCAGGGTGGTTAGGGGATACTGTGATACCCTTTTTACCTGTTGTTGGAGAGGGATCCTGAGTTTTCAGGCCTTTTTCTATCCTTTGCTTTTTCATTTCAGTAGAAATGAGCGGGAACAATTCCTCAGGGATACCCAGCATGGCTACATGGGTATAAAACTCTACCTCAGCCCAACCTGAGGTCTCTAGGTCATTACCTAAGAGACAGTCTACAGGTAAGCTAGGTGACACTACCACCTGCTTAGGGCCAGTAACTCCACCCCAACTAAGCTGAACAAAAGCTAAGGGAAGAAACTTAGTGGAGTTATGGACATCAATAATCTTGTACTGTTGTCCAATGATGTGTTGTTCAGGAGGCACTAGGTTTTCAGTCCCCAAAGTGATACTGGCACCTGTGTCCCTGTAGGCCTGGGCCTCAACACCATTTATTGAAACTGTCTGCCTGTACTTATCCATTGTAAGGGGACAAGCAGCGAGTGTGGCAAGGCCAATGCCACCAGGTGTGACAGAAACTATCTTGGGACTGACTACCCCAGTTTCTATGATGGACCCATAATTGAACCCAACTACACCCTTACTTTGACTGGTGCCAGCAGTCCCACCACTATTACCACTATGGTGGTAGGCTCGGTGGATATATCTGGACAGGACTTATCCCCTGGCCTATGGCCTTTATTTTTACACACAAAGCACCAAGGCTTTTTAATGTGTGTATGTTGTGAAGAAGAGGAAGAATGTGATTTATCCCCACCCACTGAAGAGTGTTTAGGATTTGAAGAAGGATCTTTGGTTTTACCCTTATCCCCATGCTTATCCTGAGATTTCTCACCATCTTTCTTTTTGCCATCCTTGTCACCCCCTGTATGAACTTTTCTGTTCACTCTTGTTCTGACCCATTTGTCTGCCTTCTTTCCCAATTCTTGGAGAGAGGTCAGATCTGAGTCCACTAGATATTGGTGTAACAAATCAGACACACAGTTATTCAGAATATGCTCTCTCAGGATTAGATTGTACAGACTTTCATTGTCAAAAACTTTACTGCCATGTAACCACTCCTCCAAGGCCTTCACTGAATAGTCAACAAAGTCTACCCAGTCTTGTGAGGACTCTTTTCTGGTTTCTCTGAAATTAATCCTGTATTGTTCAGTGGTTAAGCCAAATCCATCCAAGAGTGCATCCTTCAAAACTGCAAAATTATTGGCATCACTTTCTCTAACAGTAAGGAGCCTATCCCTACCCTCTCCATTGAAAGATAGCCATAGGATAGCAGCCCACTGCCTTTGAGGGATCCCCTGTACCATACAGGCCCTCTCAAGTGCAGCAAACCGCTTGTTAATGTCATCCCCCTCCTTGTAAGGGGGAACTATCTTGTGCAGATTCCTGGAATCATGCTCTCTCACAGGATTGCTATCAGGAATACTACTGCTGCCACCATGGGGTCCAAACCCCAACCTCTGTCTCTCCTTCTCCAGATCTAGGGATTCCCTGTCTAGAGCCAGCTGTTGCTGTTTAAGCTTCAGTCTGGTCTCTTCCACTCTCAATTTATTGAGTTCCCTTTCTAACAATTTGTCTTGAGGGTGGGTTGGTTGGGAATGCTTGGACACAGATGAAATATTGGATTCAACAGAGGGAGACCTTCTTCTAACAGCTTGCACTCTAACAACCTGGCCTTCAGGAACAAAAACATCCCTACTATGATGGGAGCTTCTATTACTACCAGCATTGCTAGGTGGTCTGCAAAGGGGCAGATTAGGAAGAGAACCCTGTACCACTCCCTCAAGGGGCTCCCCTGAGTCAGAATGTGAGCTATCTACTAACTTTTCAGATGAGGTGCCACCCTGGGCCTTATCATTCTCAATAAACATGTTAGACAGAAATTCTCTAGAAGGGTTCTTTCCTACCAGTAAACCTCTATCAATGCAGAGACTCCTTAGGCTCTTAAAGTTAAGATTGTCATATGTTGGATTGACCATTTTAAGAGACGTTCCTACATCAGACATGATAGAAGAAGGTTTAGGGACAGTTGAGAAGAGAGAAAAAGTTTCAGGACTTTTTAAAGAACAGAAAAAAAAACTTTTTAAAACTTTTTTGAAACTTTTAGAAACTTTAGGAGTACTTTTCAGCACTTAGCAGAAAGTGTAAGAGAAGAAAAGCAAAGCTTTTTGGTTCGGTGTACATACACTGAACTTGTTTTGTATATTTTTCTCTCATGAAAAGTACAAAATGACAAAGTGGTAAGTAGTTACAAGTACTTATCCCACCGCTGCACAACCAATGCAGGAGGCTGGCCTGGCTTGTGGTGGGTACCAAGGGGTACTTACACTATGTACCAGGTCCAGTTATCCCTTATTAGTGTAGAAGAGGTGTTTCTAGCAGCTTAGGCTTATAGAAGGTAGCTATAGCAGAGCAGCTTAGGCTGAACTAGGAGACATGCAAAGCTCCTACTATACCACTGGTGTCATATGCACAATATCATAAGAAAACACAATACACAGATATACTAAAAATAAAGGTACTTTATTTTTATGACAATATGCCAAAAGTATCTCAGTGAGTACCCTCAGTATGAGGATGCCAAATATACACAAGATATATGTACACAATACCAAAAATATGCAGTAATAGCAAAAGGAAGTAATGCAAGCAGTGTAAAGTTACAATAGATTGCAATAGGAGCACATAGGTATAGGGGCAACACAAACCATATACTCCAAAAGTGGAATGCAAACCACGAATGGACCCCAAATCTATGTGAGCTTGTAGAGGGTCGCTGGGGCTGTAAGAAAACAGTGAGGGTGAGAAAAATAGCCCACCCCAAGACCCTGTAAGGTAGGTGTAAAGTGCACCTACAATCCCCAGAGAGCACAGAAGTCGTGATAGGGGGATTCTGCAAGGAAAACCAACACCAGCAAAGCAACAACAGTGGATTTCCAGACCTGAGTACCTGTAAGAGAAGGGGACCAAGTCCAAGAGTCGCGACAGTGTCGAGAGTGGGCAGATGCCCAGGAAATGCCAGCTGAGGGTGCAAGGAAGCTGCTACTGGATGGGAGAAGCTTGGTGTTTTGCAAGAACAAAGAGGACTAGGAACTTCCCCTTTGGAGGATGGATGTCCCATGCCGTGAAGAAGCTTGCAGAGGTGTTCCCACGCAGAAAGACTGCAAACAAGCTTTGCTAGCTGCAAGGGTCACATTAGGGTTTTTGGATGCTGCTGTGGCCCAGGAGGGACCAGGATGTCGCCACTTGGATGAGGAGACAGAGGGGGCACCCAGCAAGTCAGGGAGCCCTCACAGAAGCAGGCAGCACCCGCAGAAGTACCGGATCAGGCACTTAGAAGAGGAGTGAACCAGAGTCCACCTGAAGTCACAAAAGGGAGTCCCACGACGCCGGAGGACAACTCAGAAGGTTGTGCACTGCAGGTTAGAGTGTCTGGACCCAGGCTTGGCTGTGCACGAAGGAAATCCTGGAAGAGTGCACAGGAGTCGGAGCAGCTGCAAATCCCACGGTACCCAGCAATGCAGTCTAGCGTGGGGAGGCAAGGACTTACCTCCACCAAACTTGGACTGAAGAGTCACTTGTCTGTGGGAGTCACTTGGACAGAGTTGCTGAGTTCCAGGGACCACGCTCGTCGTGATGAGAGGGGACCCAGAGGACCGGTGATGCAGTCTTTTGTTGCCTGCGGTTGCAGGGGGAAGATTCCGTCGACCCACGGGAGGTTTCTTCAGAGCTCCTGGTGCAAGAAGGAGGCAGGCTACTCCCAGAGCATGCACCACCAGGAAACAGGCGAGAAAGCGATACAAGGTTGCAGTAGTCGTCTTTGCTACTTTGTTGAGGTTTTGCAGGCGTCCTGAGCAGTCAGCGGTCGATCCTTTGGCAGAAGGTGAAGAGGGAGATGCAGAGGAACTCTGGTGAGCTCTTGCATTCGGTATCTGAAGAATTCCCCTAAGCAGAGACCCTAAATAGCCAGAAAAGGAGGTTTGGCTATCTAGGAAGGAGGAGAGGCTAGTAAGAAAGGCAAGAGTCTATCAGAAGGAGTCTCTGACATCACCTGCTGGCACTGGCCACTCAGAGCAGTCTAGCTTGCCAGCAACACCTCTGTTTCCAAGATGGCAGAGGTCTGGGGCACACTGAAGGAGCTCTGGGCACCTCCCCTGGGAGGTGCAGATCAGGGGAGTGGTTACTCCCCTTTCCTTTGTCCAGTTTTGCGCCAGAGCAGGGCTGGGGAATCCCTAAACCGGTGTAGACTGGCTTATGCAGAGATGGGCAGCATCTGTGCCCATCAAAGCATTTCCAGAGGCTGGGGGAGGCTACTCCTCCCCAGCTATAACACCTTTTTCCAAAGGGAGAGGAGGTAACACCCTCTCTCTGAGGAAGTCCTTTGTTCTGCCTTCCTGGGCCAGGCCTGGCTGGACCCCAGGAGGGCAGAAACCTGTCTGAGGGCTTGGCAGCAGCTGCAGTGAAACCCCGGGAAAGGCAGTTTGGCAATACCCGGGTTCTGTGCTAGAGACCCGGGGGATCATGGAATTATCTCCCCAATGCCATAATGCCATTGGGGTGACAATTCCATGAACTTAGACATGTTACATGGCCATGTTCGGAGTTACCATTGTGACGCTATACATATGTAGTGACCTATGTAGAGTGCACGCGTGAAATGGTGTCCCCGCACTCACAAAGTCCGGGGAATTTGCCCTGAACAATGTGGGGGCACCTTGGCTAGTGCCAGGGTGCCCACACACTAAGTAACTTAGCACCCAACCTTCACCAGGTGAAGGTTAGACATATAGGTGACTTATAAGTTACTTACGTGCAGTGGTAAATGGCTGTGAAATAACGTGGACGTTATTTCACTCAGGCTGCACTGGCAGTCCTGTGTAAGAATAGTCAGATCTCCCTATGGGTGGCAAAAGAAATGCTGCAGCCCATAGGGATCTCCTGGGACCCCAATACCCTGGGTACCTCAGTACCATATACTAGGGAATTATGAGGGTGTTCCAGTTTGCCAATGTGAATTGGTGAAATTGGTCACTAGCCTGTTAGTGACAATTTGGAAAGCAGAGAGAGCATAACCACTGAGGTTCTGGTTAGCAGAGCCTCAGTGAGTCAGTTAGGCATCACACAGGGAACACATACATATAGGCCTCAAACTTATGAGCACTGGGGTCCTGGCTAGCAGGGTCCCAGTGACACATAACAAACATACTGACAACATAGGGTTTTCACTATGAGCACTGGGCCCTGACTAGCAGGATCCCAGTGAGACAGTGAAAACACCCCGACATATACTCACAAACAGGCCAAAAGTGGGGGTAACAAGGCTAGAAAGAGGCTACTTTCTCATACATACCCCTTAAATCTCCACACCTATGCCTTTCCCCCTACACACACCACCACTAAACACTTTATTCTTCACCCTTAAACCCTTCACTCTTCATTTATAAACCCTTCACCTTTCAACTCTAAATCCTTCAGCACAAGTCCCTAAAACCTTAGGCCCCTTACCACTAACACCTTCACCATTAACATTAAATCATTCACCCTACAGCCTGAAACCTCAACCCTTCACTCCTCAATCCACCGCCTTTCACTTCTAAACCCTTCACCCATAAACTTGACCTCTAAATCCTTCAAGCCTTCAATTTTCAAGCTCAAGCCTTTCACTCCTACCTTTCCCCTTAACACCTAAACCCTTCTCCATTAACCCCAGAATCCTTCACTATTTACCCATCAGCCTTCACCCCTAAACCATTACCCTTCCCCCCTTATACCTTCACTGCAACCGATTACCATTTTCATAGACCAAAATATCATCCATATATTATTACTTATATAGTTTTCTTCATGTTACTTACAATGAAAGGCAAACATTGAGATGGTCTACAAGTAAATTGTAGCCTGTGAGGAAATGATCACAAGGAAATAGCTCAAATGATTCTTCCTTTATTCTCTCCTATAAGAAAAGATGAACCATATGTCTTCCGGTCTATAAGTAGTCGTATAAACCCAATTAAGCAAAATAATTACCTGACTCAATGATGTGATGTCTCAGGATGCCCAAGCCACGTATGGGTTAAATTGCTCAAAATCCACCAATGATGTTAGGAGCTATGATATGAGAGTATATTGTTCTTCTCTGTGCTCAGAATGAAAGTAATGGAGGTACAAATTTGTTTTACTCCTGCCACCAGCTTTAAGATTGTAAAATAGCAATTGTTTATGCATGAATGATACTGGGGTCATTTCTGAAGTACTAACATTTTGTGGTACTTTAGAGTCCAGGACATTCTTGTTAAATCCTTAGTAACTGTCCATTTTAATGCCAAGTAAACATCTATGAGTAGCAGCAATAAATTCACTATTTTATATGATGAATTTTAGTACATACCCTCCCCTTCTTCTGAAGAGCCCCCAAAAGACCCATGATGGGTTCCAATTTTTGATGCCTTTATCCCTGTAGGTTATATGTTCCCAGGAGCACTCCAATATTTTTTATGAATTCTAAAAAAACATAAAAATATAGCAAATCAAGGCATTAAACTCAAGGTGTATTTTTACATTGTTACCTGCATTCAGTCCAAAGGAGTTTCTGCTGTTGTGTAAGTGATGATGTTTTTGTTGGTAATAGAAAATGTTAGATGTTTTTCAGACTTATAGGATCATGTAACCATTGGCAGATATGTGAGATACCCTGTCCTACAAACCTCAACCATTTCTATGAGTGAGAATCATAGGAACCTCCGATTGAGCCTGAGCTGGCTCTTGTAGAGGATGTGGGCGTGTCCGGACTTATATTTCTTTTGATGATTTATTTATAGGGTGACACGTATAGGGGAAACCATTGATTACCCTTAGAGGTCAACAAAAATCTTTGGACTCAGATAGGAGTGTGATAATATCCTAACAACCAAAACATTAACAATATCAAATCAATAAACATCAATTTCAATTTGGAGTCAGTAATTTATACGTACCGTGCCCTATGTGGCCATGAATCACCACACTAATTTAATAAAGTTCAAATATTTATTGCCCTTTACATTAACAATGCTAAGATCACATAAATCAAATGCAAGAACAATTTATATAAATACCAAAACAATACAGGGTGACCAAACTTTTAAAAGAATATTAACCTAGACAGAATATTTATCATTAAACATTCAAGAGCCACCATTTAGAATAACATCAATAACAGATGAATGTTTGAAACAGAATACTTTTATTTATCGCAGACTACTGGGCCTGTGGAATGGTTGGCTGAGGTGCTTGCCTGGATTTTTTGCCACCCTGGCCAGATGTGAAGGACGGGGGTGGATAGGGAAGAGGTCAATGGTGGAGAGTAAAAGCTTCTTAGGGACATTGGGCCGGGAAGAGGGAGAAAGTTTGGAAGCGGAGGAAGACGGAGTGGTTGTAGGAGGTGTCTGTCTGCTAAGTTTGGGTGCAGGTGCATGGGCTGGATGCCATTGTGAGGTGGATGGCTGTTGGGTGTCTGAGTGCTTGCGTTTGTGTACTTTAGGAGGAGGGGGACAGACACAGTGGGAGAGGACACAGGGGACGTGTTCATAGCTGTTGTGGAGGTGTCTGCCAGTGAGGTGTGTGTTCTGCTAGGTGTGGTGGTGATGCTGGAAGTGGATGAGGATGTAGTGCATGCAGGTGTGAGCGTAGACACAACTCGGGGGTGGTGGAGGAGGAGGAGGAGGAGGAGGGGGAGACAGTGGAAATGGTGGATGTTGGTATGTCTCCATCTGGATGGTGTTTGTGTGAGTGCCTGTGGGATGATGTGTGGTGCTTGTGTTTGCCAGTGCCACTCTTTTGTGTTGTCTTGAGTGCATGCTCGTCTGCCTGTGTGCTTGGGCTAGGTTGGGTTTGAGGGGAATGGGATTTGTAAGAGGAAGCTGGAGGGTGGAAACAGGGACAATGGCTGCCATCAGAGAGGAGGCCAGAGCCTGGAGCGATCTCTGTTGGGCCGCCAAGCCAGTGTGAATGCCCTCCAGAAATGCATTCATTTGTTGCATTTGGGCTGCCGGACCCTAGATGGCATTCACAATGGTTGACTGCCCTACAGAGATAGATCTCAGGAGGTCAATAGCCTCCTCACTCAGGGCAGCAGGGCTCACTGGGGCAGGGCCGGAGGTGACTGGGGCAAAGGAGATGCCCACCCTCCTGGGTGAGCGGGCACGGGGAAGTCGATGAGGGGCTGCTGAGAGGGCGGGGCTGGTACAGGGGGTGGTGGATGTACCTGTAGCTGGGGTGGCCACAGAGGAGGTATCTGTGTCTGAACTGTCCCCTCCAGTCTACGCCGTGGTGCTCCCCTCATCCTCAGTCCCACTGGTGCCCTCAGTGTCAGTGGACTCTGCCTCCTGGGTCCTGTGGAATGCAGCTCCCTCTATCGCCGGTGCCTCTGCTCCTCTGCTAGATGATACTGATGCACATAAGGACAGGGTGACAAAAGAAAAAGGGTGGGAAGGAACAAAGGATACAAATGGTCAATGGCTGCACCAACACCACCGTTGGCGTACACACCACTCTGACACACAGGGAACAGCCCTATACATTGCACCACCAGTTATTTTGTTAGCCACCAAAGCATGGGGAGGGGCACACAATGCCAAATGCAGCACACTTGGTACCCACGCAGCCCTGACCAGTGACCAGTTGTGGATGCCTACGAGCTAGGTAGCAGGATTATCCCTTCAGGACCCTTGCCACCAGGGGACCTACTCTGCAATGTCAGGCCTGGGCTAGGGGCACCCACTGACAAACATCCCCCACCTGGATACCACCCTACCATGTGTAAGTTGTAATGATGGGCACTGTACTCACCCCCTTGTCCCTGCTAAGATGCCCTCAAATGCCCATCCAGCTCAGGATAGGCCATCACCAGTATGCAGGCCATCAGGAGGGTCAGGGTTCGACGGGCACCCCTTCCTCGTTGGGAGGCCATCTACAGCTGCGCCTTTGCCGTCTTCCATGCCCAGCATCTCAGGTCCTCCCACGGTTTCCGACAGTGGGTGCTCCGCTTTCCATAGACTCCCAGGGTCCGCATGTCCTTGGCAATGGCACGCCATATACCCTGCAGTGTAGGTCCTCTCCTGTTGAAGGTCAGGTAGTAAGTGAGTGATCAGATAGAAAATGGCAGTCACGTCCGCAGCGGTGCATACCGATCACCATTGGCCACTGTACCCCATAGGGCCCAATGTAAACCAATGAGGAGTTGCACGGTGGTTCCCGACCGTCTCCCATAATGGCACACAACGTCAGCGGAATTACCTCACTTCCACCTGTCCCTCCACACAGGACAGGCAGATGCCATTTTGGGGGGGTGGGGGGGACAGCAGGACCTGGATAATAAATGCATCACAGTTATAATTTGGACATACAGGACAAATCCCACTTACCCTTTGCAAATTGACATCATGCACTGTACTGTTGTTGCTCCAATGTTCAGTTTGTGACCAGCTCCTCACTCTTTTGTCCCTTAGATTGCTACCTCTGCGGATGAATAGGAGATGGAGACATACCTCCATGTACAGACCCCTGATGGACTTGGCAACACTGGAGGACAGGCACATCATCCTCAGCTGTAGACTTGACAGGGCCACAATCACAGAGCTGTGTGCCCAATTGGAGCCTGACCTGATATCTGCTAGCTGTCACCCCACTGGTATCCCCCCTCTTGTGCAAGTTCTATCATTACTCTATTTCCTGGCAACTGGTTCTTTCCAAGTGACAGTGGGCTTGGAAGCAGGAATGTCACAGCCAATGTTCTGAATAGTGCTGACAAGTGTTGTCTGCCCTGATTAAACACATGTGCAGCTACATTGTTTTCCCCCAGCTGGAGGATTTGGCCACAGTGAAGGCTGACTTCTATGCAAAGGGACATATCCCCAAAATAATTGCCCCCCGTCACACTGAACAGGTGTTCAGAAATCGTAAGAGTTTCCACTCCATGAATGTACAGATGGTGTGCTTGGCCGTCCAGTACATCTCCCATGTCAATGCTAAGTATCCTGGGTCGGTGCATGATGCCTTTATCCTGAGAAATAGCAGTGTCCCAAATGTGATGGCCCAACTACAGAGGCACAGGGTGTGGCTAATAGGTGAGCCCTGGTTCCCACCCAGTAGGTGTTGATATATGGGTATGGTGTGGGCCATAAGGGATAGTGTGTGGCTAAATGTTGTCCCTCAATATTTGCAGGTGACTCTGGTTACCCCAACCTATCATGGCTACTGACTCTGTGAGGAATGCCAGTACAAGGGCAGAAGAACGTTACAATGAGGCACATGGCGAACACAAAGGATATTCGAAAGAACCTTTGGCCTTCTTCAGGCCAGGTTCAGGTGCGTCCATCTAACAGGTGGATCCCTGGGCTACTCACCCAACAGGGTCTGCCAGATAATCGTGGCAGGCTGCATGTTGTATAACGTTGCCTTGAGATGCCATGTGCATTTTCTGCAGGAGGAGGAGGCTGGAGATGCCCGTGTGGCAGCAGTGGACCCCGTGGACAGTGAGGATGAGGAAGCAGAGGATGAGGACAACAGAATAGCAGTGATACGGCAATACTTCCAATGAGACACAGGTAAAACAGTGTTACTTCACATTTCATTGTCATTATTTTGTATATTTTTGCCACTGGCATACTGGTTTTTCCCACTTCTATGCCCACTTACTGTACCCTTTGGCAATTTATTTTACAGATGTTGATACCCCACTATCACTCCTGGTGTGATCACTGCAGCCAAATACCGGTCTTTCCTATGTTCACAATTACTGAACAGTTGAATTGCAATGTTTGAACCTGGTTAAGTGAATACATACTTTAAAAATGTAACATACTCCATACTTGTTTTATTTTCCAAGGGTGTTTATTGAAGTGCTAAGAAGAAGAGGCGCAAGTGCATTGCAATGGGGTGATGATGGAGGATAGTCCAGGGTATTGTTCCAGTCTATTTGTAGCACAGGTGCATTGTCCAAGGGCCATAGGAAGAGGAGCAATGGCAGTCTCAAGTTGGACAGGGTGATAGAGTGGGACACAAGGGTGACAATCAGGAGAGTCTCAATTCCTGGCGGGTGTCTTGGCAATAGTCTCTGGCTTCTGCCTGGATCACAGGGAACGTTTGCGGGGTGGATCTCCTTCTGCAGGGGGAGGGGTGCTGGTGGCTTGTGAGTCCTGTGGCAGGGCCTCCTGTTCACTAGCGGCAACAGAGGTGGAAGGCAGTTCAGATGTCTGGTTATGCCAGGGGCCCGCTGTTGTGAGACTGCCTCTCTCATAATGTTGGCCATGTCTGCCAGCACCCCTGCAATGGAGACCAGGGTGGTGTTGATGGCTTGCAAGTCCTCCCTGATCCCCTGTGTTGGAAAATGGGTTATTGGTAAGGGCAGGTAGGTATCTACACCTAGCAACAAGCCACTAACCTCCACTTAGGTCCAGTTAGGTCTCAGTAAATTAACCCCAGCTCAACCCTTGGTAGCTTGGCAACGAGCGTCAAGGCTTAACTTAGGAGACAGTGTGTAAAGCATTCAAATATCACAAAACAGTAATTAAATAAAACACAGGAAACAGTTTAAAAATCCAAAACCAATTTATAAAAATAGTTTATATTTTTATCTTTAAAATGACACCAAAACGAATGAAATCGGATAAAGGGAACCGGAGATATGAATTTGTAAAGAATTATTATTTTTCTAGCGCTTAGAAACAAAAAGCGCCAATCGGGTCATCTGGTTGCACCTCGACCGGGGCAAAGTCAAAGTTTCAGGCCGACCGCGATGGAGCCCTGCTCGGCTACAGGTCGCGGGAGGCCTCGGTTAAAAAGTTACCTTCTGACTTAGTCTTTATTTTGAAGATTTTCTTCAGCGGGACGAACCTGCCAGTCCTATCCGACCTCCTGGAGCCCTTCTCCGGATACGCGATGCTGGATTCCTCGGTGGAGATTTTTACCTTCGGACTTAGTCGTTTTTTCGAGGTGAAAATCCTTCGACCGGGGTAAACCTGGATCTTGTTCCGACGTCCATGGAGCCCTTCTCGGATACGTTGGCTGGGAGGTCCCGGTCAACTTTTTACCTTCGGACTTAGTCTCTTTTTCGGAGATTTTTCTTTACCGGGACGAACCACCAAATCAGGCCGGGTCGTGGTTGAGGCAAGCCGGCTAGAATTTCCGCGGTGGGTCGGTCCCTCTATGGAGCTTTTTTACAAAAATTCTTAAATCTTCTCCAAACTTCTGGGGCTTCACCCAGATGTTCTTTTAAGGTTCTTTTGGGGTCCACAGCTCACCCCAAGGGTCCAGACGTTCTGAGATGGTCCTTGGGGGGTGCAGACTACCACTCCCAGAATGCACCTGGCGCAAACTCCTTTTTGGCCACTGGACAGTGTTCAGCTGGTCACTTTCTTCAGGAGTTGGTGCAGGGGACTCTGGATAGCAATTTTTCACCTGTAGCAAACAGGGAGTCCCTCCTTGAACCAGTTGAAGCCAGGCAAAGTCCTTCTTGTGGTGAAGCCCAAGTGTGCAGCTGGTGCAGTCCTTCTGAGTGCAGGTTCCAGGTGCAGGCCAGGGGTCCAGCAGGGCAGTCCTTCTTCTCCTTTAGTTCTTTTCTTGTTGAATTCTGGCGGGGATCTGAGGTGTGGGTGCAGGTCTGCCAGTTTTATCCTTGCTCCTGGGTGAAAAGCAGGGGGGTCCTGGTTCTCCAATCAGGTACAGGGTCGTCCCCCTGTGATGACCACTTCCTGGGAAGTGTGGCAAAAATCCATCCCAGAAGGCAACATTCTCTAAAAATCCAACATGGCTGAATCTGATTTTTGGAGGTTACATCTGGCTGAGCCCACCCACTGGTGTGGCTAAAAATCATAAACACACCCCTCTCCTGCCCTCTCCTAATCTAATCAAGGGGGCACCTAGTTGTCTGGGGTTGCAGGATGTGGGGGTGTTGCTGGTTGCTCCAAATGTCTTTCTCTGCCTTTGAAGACCAGTTTGGCAGCCCTCCCCCTTCCTGCCTCACCATCTGCTGAGGGGAGATTCTCTCCCACAAGCACATTCCTTTGTGTGAAGCCAGGCCACTTCACACCTCATCAAGGCAGCTTGGCTAAGCTGCTGCAGGCTGGCCAATCAGAGCACAGCAGCAAAAACAGTGCAGGGCTGAAATTGGCAACTTTTTATGTAAAGTCTAAAACTTTTTACCTGAACAAGTTATATTAAATCCCACAACTGGAAGTTGTGGGATTTATTACAACAATTAATTTGATACCAAATTCTTGGTATGCATCTTTTAAGGAGACTTTAAAATTTAAAACAAAGTCTCCCCATTCTAGCCTATGAAGGCCATTTACTACAATGAGGGAAAAACGAATTTGGCTGTTTTTACCTCACCAGGGCTTATAAAACTATTTTTATAAAGTCCCTGCTTATAGTTACATGGCACCCAGCCCTAGGGGCACATAGGGCACACCTTAGGGGTGACTTATATGTAAAAATAAGGTAGTTTAAGACTTTGGAAGTACTTTTAATTCCAAAGTCAAATTTGCATATAACTTTAATTTAAAAGCAGCCAGCAAGGCAGGCCTGCCTTTAAAATGACACTGGGCACCTCAGCAGTGCACCTATGGGTGCACCACCTATGCTGTGGTCCCTAAACCTACATGCCCTACCATATACTAGGGACTTATAGGTAGGTTAACTTAGCCAAATATAATTAGCCTAATTTGCATATTGATTTTACACAGAGCACAGGCCCTGGGACTGGTTAGCAGTCCCCAGGGCACCATCAGAGTCAGGAAAACACCAGCATAAAGTGGAAAATGGGGGCAAAAAGTTAGGGGGCCTCTGCAATCAGCCCTGTTTTCTCACACAAGCCCCCCCCAGCCCACACGCCCAGGAGACTCAGCCCAACCCTGGGAGAGTCTTCCTGGCTTGTTAGGCGAGGAAGACAGTGAAGAAAACTGGCTGTCCCTTTGCAGGGCCTACTCTGCCTTACATCCTCCTGTCATGGTCACTCCCTCTGGGTAGTGAAGCCATCCCAACAGTGAAAGGACCCATCTCAAACTGAAACTTCCCTCTAGGGGGTCTTCCTCCTCTCTCTCTGCCAACTTGGGTAGTGAGGTGCCCACCTCCCCTACTCCTAACTTTGCTAGGGCAATACCTAGCTTACCCAAAGAGGTCACCCAACACTTGAGCAACCCCACCATGACCAACAGGGTCAGGGGGCCTACTTTGCTATTGGCCCTGGGGTCTGCCTCCCAGGCCAAGTACAGTGCTGCCAGGAAGGCTAGCACCCAGCAGAGGCTACTGACAGCTGTCAGTACCCAGAACCACACCCTAAGCTCCCCACTGACAGGTGGCTGAGCTGCTTTAGGGGCAACTTTGGGGTCCTGGCACCCCTCTTGCTGTCTAGAGTGGGGGGCTACCACCTCCTGTGGCAGAGACCCTCCTTCCACTCTCCCTTCTGTCAGTGCAGGGGCAACACCATGGATCTGAACAGCTGCCTGACTACTCAGGACTTCCTTGGGGTCAGGGGAGGCCTCACCAGTGCCAACTCTGGGCTCCCCCCCTACTGGGGCAGAAGGCCTTTGGCTCCCTGGAACTCTCTTTAAGAGTGGCCTACCCTTCCTTTTCTTCTTTCCTTTTCTTGGAGACCCCTGTCTCCTAACTGTAGGGATTGACTCCCCAGGACTTTGGGTTGGGGGGGCGCCCTGGGCGACCGCCCCATCTGGGACCAGACCCACCTCTGGGAGGTCATTGCCCAGGATACAATCTCGGGGTAGGTCAGCACTGACTACCACTCTAAACCAGTCAAGGATACCCTCCCTCTCTAGGGGCACTATGGCTACAGGTTTGGCGGTGACCTCCCCTGTGGCTATCCTGACTTTCCTTGTCTCTCCTGGGACATACATGTCTGGGGTCACTAACCGGTCACTCACTATAGTGTGACTGGCACAGGTGTCTCTCAGGCCAGTGGTAGGGATCCCATTCACCTGAATGGGGTGGAAGTGCCTACTTCCACCCTCAGGGATCACCAGCTTACCATCTGGTCCTGTCTCCCAGCTCAATGCTAGGAGGACTTCATCATCTGAGGAGTCCTCCTCCATGGCTACACTGGACAGCCCAGTGCTAACCACCTTCTTTGGACAGGCATCTCCTCTGAAGTGTCTGCTGACAGTCAAAGCAAGCCCTACTGTCCAAGAGCTTTTTTAACCCTGGGTCTCCCTGTCTCTGCTTGTCAGAGTGGGAGTGGGATTTACTCTCCTCCTTCTTAGGGTTCTGGGGTACAGAGGGAGTCTCTGTGGTGGGCTTACCACCTCCCTCCTTAGGTTTTTGGGGACCTGACCCCCCTTCTTGGAGTCTCCCACCTGGGACTTGACAACCACCCTGGTTCTCAACCACTCATCAGCTGCCTCCCCTAGCTCTCTAGGGTTGGTCTGCTTAGAGTCCACTAGATGCTGGCGTAACCTTTCTTGGGTACAATTGGTCAATCAATCAATCAATCAAAGGCATTTGTATAGCGCACTGCTCACCCGGAGGGTCTCAAGGCGCTGGGGGGGGGGGGGAACGCTACTGCTCGAACAGCCAGGTCTTGAGTTGCCTCCTGAAGGCGAGATGGTCTTGCGTTGTCCGGAGGTGGATGGGGAGGGAGTTCCATGTCTTGGCTGCCAGGTAGGAGAAGGATCTTCCTCCGGCGGTGGCTCTGCGGATGCGGGGGACGGTGGCGAGAGCGAGGCTGGCGGAGCGGAGCTGGCGGGTGGGCTTGTGTGCGTGGGTGAGGAATCGGAACGTGATTCTTTTGTTGACGGGGAGCCAGTGCAGGTCTCTCAGGTGTTCGGAGATGTGGCTGTGTCGGGGGATGTCCAGGATGAGTCGTGCTGAGGCGTTCTGGATCCGTTGGAGTTTCTTCTGGAGTTTGGCGGCGGTGCCGGCGTAGAGGGCGTTCCCGTAGTCCAGCCGACTGGTGACGAGGGCCTGGGTGACCGTCTTCCTGGTCTCGGTGGGGATCCACCGGAAGATCTTTCGAAGCATGCGCAGGGTGTTGAAGCATGAAGATGAGACGGCGTTGACTTGTCTGGTCATCGAGAGGGAGGAGTCCAGGATGAAGCCTAGGTTGCGAGCGTGGTCCGTTGGCTTGGGGGTGGCTCCCAGGGCGGGGGGCCACCAGGAGTCGTCCCAGGCGGATGGTGATGATCCCAGGATGAGGACCTCCGTCTTGTCTGAGTTCAGTTTCAGGCGGCTGTTCTTCATCCATTCGGCGACGTCTTTCATCCCTTCGTGTAGGCTGGCTCTGGCGGCGTCCGGGTCGCTGGTGAGGGAGAGGATCAGCTGGGTGTCGTCGGCGTAGGTGATGATCTTGAGGTTGTGTTGACGTGCGATGGTTGCGAGGGGGCTCATATAGACGTTGAAGAGGGTGGGGCTGAGCGATGACCCTTGTGGAACTCCGCAGATGACTTCGGTGGCCGCTGACCGGAACGGGGGGAGGCGGACTCTCTGGGTTCTTCCGGCGAGGAATGAGGCGATCCACTCCAGGGCCTTCTCCTGGATGCCGGTGTTGTTCAGGCGCTGTACCAGGGTGCGGTGGCAGACAGTGTCGAACGCTGCGGAGAGGTCCAGGAGGATGAGGGCCGCAGTTTCCCCATTGTCCATTAGGGATCTGATGTAGTCTGTGGCTGCGATGAGGGCGGTCTCCGTGCTGTGATTGGCTCGGAAGCCGGATTGCGAGTGGTCGAGGGATCCGTTGGTCTCGAGGAAGGCGGCTAGCTTTCTGTTGACGGTCTTCTCGATGACTTTGGCAGGAAACGGGAGGAGCGAGATGGGGCGGTAGTTCTTGAGGTCGGAGGGGTCTGCAGTTGGTTTCTTCAGCAGGGCACTGATCTCGGCGTGTTTCCAGCACTCCGGGAAGGTGGCGGTGTTGAAGGAGGCGTTGACGATGTCACGGAGGTGGGGTGCGATGATGTGGTCGGCCGTGTTGAAGATGTGGTGTGGGCAGGGGTCCGTAGGGGATCCGGAGTGGATGGTGTTGATTGTGCGTGTTGTGTCTTCGGTGCTGACTGGGGTCCAGGTGCGGAGGGTGGCGGTGGGGGGCATCGGTTCGGTGGTGGGGTTTGTGGTTGGTGGGCCGAAGCTGTTGTGAATGTTGGCGATCTTGTCGTGGAAGAAGGCTGCGAGGGAGTCGCAGAGGTCTTGCGAGGGAGTGATGTCATTGTTTCCGGCGTCGGGGTTGGAGAGCTCTTTGACGATGCTGAAGAGTTTCTTGCTGTTGTGGGTGTTGTTGTCCAGTCGTTCCTTGAAGGCTGTCTTCTTTGTGGCGTGGATCAGTTGGTGGTGTTTGCGGGTGGCGTGTTTGAGGGCCGTCATGTTGTCTGTGGTCTGGTTGGTGCGCCAGGTGTTCTCCAGGGAGCGGCAGTTCTTCTTGGAGGTGATGAGTTCGTCGGTGAACCAGGAGGCTTTCTTGCTGCTGCGTCTGCTGGGGGGGTTCTTCTTCAGTGGTGCGAGGGCGTCTGCGCAGTTGGTGATCCACTGTGTGAGGTTGTTGGCGGCTTCGTTGGGGTCCGTTGAGCTGGTGGGGGGGTTCTGGCTGAGGAAGGTGGTGAGCTGGTCGCCGGTGATCTTGTTCCAGCTCCTGCGGGGGGTTTGTTGAGGGTGGTGGTGGGTCGTCGTTTTACTGAAGCTGAAGTGGACGCAGCTGTGGTCAGTCCACTGGAGATTGGTGGAGTGGCTGAAGGTGACATATTTGCTGGATGAGAAGACTGGGTCAAGCGTGTGGCCGGCGTGGTGGGTAGGGGTGGTTACCAGTTGCTTGAGTCCGAGGTTGGCCAGGTTGTCCAGTAGAGCAGTGGTGTTGCGGTCCTTGTCGTCCTCCAGGTGGAAGTTGAGGTCCCCCAGGAGGATGTAGTCGGTGGAATTGATGGCGTGGGGGCTGACGAAGTCTGTGATGTCTTCGCTGAACTGTGTGCGTGGTCCCGGTGGTCTGTAGATGAGGGTGCCTCTGAGCGTGGTCTTGGGGTTGGTGTGTATCTGGAAGTGGAGGTGTTCGTCGGAGGTGAAGGTGTCATCGGAGTTGGTCGTGATGCGGATGGTGTTCTTGTGGATGATGGCGATGCCTCCTCCTGTCTGGTTGACGCGGTCCCTCCTGGTGATTTTGTAGCCTTCTGGGACGGCGATGGCTATGTCGGGTGCTGAGGAGGCGTTCATCCAGGTTTCCGTCAGGAAGGCGATGTCTGGTGCTGTCGAGTCGAGGAGGTTCCAGAGTTCGACGGCATGCCTGTGAACGGAGCGGGTGTTGAGCAGGATGCACATCAGGTGTTTGTTGCCGGGGCTCGGTTTAGTAGGTGCAGTGTTGGGTCGTAGGCTGGTGAAGCGGCAGGTCAGGCAGGTGAAGGGTCCGTGGGTACGTCTCGGGGTGGCTCGGTAGCAGGCGGTGTTTCGGCCGGCGTTGAGTGCGTGGAGGGTTCTGGCATCGTAGCTGTGCAGGGTGTGCTGGCGAGGGCGAGGACCAGGGGGTCTGGCGCTGGGCGCGGTCCAGGCGCAGACGGGCGCAGACGGGCTTACCTTTGGCGCACCTTTGGCGCTCAGTCGGTGCTCCCGCTGCGCGCGTCCGCTGCGCGGTCGCTCTGGGGGCGTCATAAGTAAGGAGCCGGGAGGGAGGAGCAGCTGGGTGGCGGGAGCGGTCCGGCGAATGGAATCACAGGGGGGCGGGGCCGCAGGGAGGCAGCGGCGGAAAATCCCGGGAGCAGCGAGCGAAGGAATCTGCAGGCAGGAGGCGGCAAAGGCAGGCAGGAGCGGCAGCAGTGAGTGGGGCGACCAAGCCCTGTGGAGGGTTGGTCAAGATGTGCTCTCTCAAGATCAGATTGTATAACCCCTCATAAGTATTTACTTTGTTACCAATAATCCAGCCCTCTAGTGCCTTTAGTGAGGTGTCTACAAAGTCAACCCAAGACTGGGTACTGACTGTTTTCTCACACCCTGGTATTGTCCCTCCTGCAGCCGCCTGTTCTCCTGCACGTTGTCCACGATTTGGCCCATCGTGTCCTGGGAATGTTGATATGCTCCCAGGATCTCGGTGAGTGCCTCCTGGCGAGTCGGTTACCTGAGCCTGTCCTCCCCCTGGCACACAGCACTCCTCCCAGTTTCCCGTTTGTCCTGCGCCTCTGTCCCCTGAACCGTGTGCCCACTGCCACTGACCCCAGGTCCCTGATTGTCTTGGATATGAGGTGTGCCCTGGGGTCCCTGTAGAGGAGGACACACTGCTGATTGACGTGTCCTGGGACAGAGGTGTGGATACGCTAGGTAGGTGCTGTAGTGGTGTTTCGAGATAGGGAGGCTCTGTGGTGGTGTGTGACTGGGTCTGGGTAACCAACTGTCCAGAGGTCCCTGATGGGCCAGGTTGGTTATCCATATACAGGTGACGAGAGTTGCTGTCATCACTGTGGGCCTCTTCAGGTGGGGGACTGGATACTGTTGGCATCTCTTCTCCGGTGACATTGGCTGGGTTACCTGTGGGGATGTAAATGATGTGTTATTGTTTCTATGTGTGACATATTGCGCATCGATGGGTTGCCCTATTTGGTTGTATTAGCCCTGGCAGCTTTCACTTGTGTAAGTTGGTATATGGTGGGCTAGCTGATTCTCTCTAGTGTGCATGCTTTGGTGATAGGTGTCCATGCAGGGCTGTGAGTGATGTCCATGCATTGTTAGTGCACACAGGACTTGGCACTGGAATGAGTGGGAAGTGATGGCAGGGTGTGTGGGAGGTGGTAGAGTGATGGGAGTGAGAGTGAGGGTATGAGATGGCATGCAGGTAGGGGGTTAGTAGTAGTATAGAGTTTGACTTACCATAGTCCAGTCCTCCTCCTACTCTGCCCAGGCCCTCAGGATGCATGATTGCTAAGACTTGCTCCTCCCATGCTGTTAGTTAGTCCACCACCAGTCCTCTGGAGAGCGAGCTGGTGTCTTGCTGCAATGGAATGTACCTCTCCCCATAGGTCGTTCCTCCTCTTCCTGATGTCATCCCTAGTTCTTGGGTGCTGTCCAACTGCATTGACCCTGTCCACAATCCTCCGCCATAGCTCCATCTATCTAGCTATAGATATCTGCTGTACCTGTGTTACAAATAGCTGTGGCTCTACCCTGATGATTTCCTCCACCATGACCCTTAGCTCCTCCTCTGAGAATCGGGGGTGTCTTTGAGGTGCCATGGTTGTTGTATAAGGTGTGTAGGTCAGGGTGCGTAGGGTAATGTGTTGGGGGGTGATATGGGGTGCATGAGTGGTGTATAGGTGTGAGTGGTATGTGGCTCTGGTTGTGTCAGTGGTCTTGCTGTCTCTCTCTGGTGGCCTTCTATATGGTCTGCCTGTTCCCAGATATTCCGCAGCTATGCTGAGTAAGAACAAAAACCCATCTATCCTTTATTACAACTCCAAACTCATGGCACACAGTCCTCCTTCTCACAGATCAGCACAAATCTCACACATTGACCCTTATTCAAAGCTTAACTCCATTCAGTTAATAAATTGATTATAGTAATCTTCATGCACACTAACTTTCTTTTGTAGAGTCCCAATATCAAGTCCATTTGCAGCAGTGACTGGAAGAGGAGTAACTTTTCATATGGCATGGTGGCGACAGGCCATGTGTCTAAATGCACCCATACTACAGACACACTGCTTTCAATGTTACTAATATACTCAAGTGAATTGTACTCCTTTTTCTGTTGTACCTCAACACTAAGATCCTGATTGACAAAGGGAAGATACACTTGTGGTGGAGGCCCCATAGTCATGGCAGGAGCCTGCAGTCATTTGTCGTCATGGGGGGCCCGCACTCGATGCGGGACTGCAGCATTGCATTTACCCATTCCATAGGTCCCACCATGAGTGCAGGCCTTCACCAGAAGTGCTGGGCCCCTACCACAACTGAGGGCCCCCCACCACAAGTGTGGAACCCCCACCATGAGTGCACAGGCCCTTCATGAATCAGGCCATGAATGTAGTGTTACTCTTTGCATAAGTTGAAAGTAAAAATACTCATAACATACTAACATTGTAATTAAATTGGTCTCAGATATGTTCAACCATGTCATGTCATCTTTTATCTTTAAAGACCTGTGTTTTTTACCCATCTACCACCTGCAGCCACCTTCTCTTTTGCTGTAACCAGTGTGCTAACATTTGGATATGCCACAGACAACAAACAGATGACAATGACAAAGCCTGTTATTACTTTAGTCAGCTCAAGTATAGTCTTTGTAACCATGTTTCTCAGCTGAACTGTCAGCATATTTCTCAGATTATTCCATGTCTTATATTAGAATCTATGTTTTGCATGTAATAAATACATTTTCTAATGCATGAATGCACTAAGTACATTCTTCTATTGTCTTCTTTACCTGAGGAGCATATGTCTCTTTTCAACAATTATATTCATCCATGTCTCCTTTGCATACAATCAATGAGTGATATGTCCTTTGTCACAATACCTACCACTCTCTCACGTCACATCAGAGTATGGCTTCAAATAGCAACTGTATTCCACCAGTGGATACCCAGACAAAGTTCATGTGAGTGCTTATGTACCAGATATCAGTAACATCTTATCATATTATTTTAGTATTTTGAATGCATATTTCCTACCTTTGTGCATGTCTCGCCCCACAAATTCAGTCATACACTGACCTCTGGTGTCAGCATTACACCTGACCACACCAGATGGCATTGAGGGGCATCCTGCAAGCTGCAATTAGGCCCTCTTCCATCTATCAGTCAGGTACGTTTGTGACCACAGTATAAGTGCTAGTATCTAGAGCCTTTTATAAATTACTTCTATCCTTTGTCACATTTAACAACTGCCCATCCAGTCACCAATTTCTCTAATTGAAAGTCATATATCTATTAAACTGTTTTCAGCATTGATACCATTTGTGCCATGTACGGTTCTACTCATTCCTACTGTTATCATTTAAAGTTTATCTTTTCTTTTTTTCACCAGCTCCTGGATCAAGTCCACTAGCTTCTTCTAGGTCTGGTTTAACAGCAAAGCTGTCTGCAAGGCCTATCGCTACCAACTGGTTTAAAATAGACATAGAGTGAGCCCAGAGATCTATTTTCCTATCACTTTATTTCTCTTCTCTCTGCCTCTTTTCTCTTGAATTTTCATTTACGATTTTGCCTGCTGTTTTTCCAGTGAACGAATTTCTCCCTCCTTTCTTCACCTGTCTCTTAGTCATTACTCTTCCTAGTATGCCATCACATAAAAATACTTTTCCAAAGCCAATAGTTATGGCTTTAATAAGCTTTTTCCAAAACGTTTTTTAGATTGTAAATTTGCCACCCTGCTGCTGCTCTTGGGCCTTAACTTGAGCAAAGAGATTATGCCAAGCCTTTAGAGGTCCATCCTGAGCAGTGGAGAAAATATCAGAAACTGTATCTGGGGCAGAGAGAATATTGCAAGAATATTCTGTCTTCAACATTCCCAAGGACTGAAAGTACTCCCGATGCTTGTGGCACTCCCTGGCTCATCATTTGTGAACACTCAGTGCACTGCAGTGTGTGGCAAAGTCCTAACAGATCTCATTCCATAAATCATGTCTAGGGTGCTGTGTCAGACCCCTCAAAACATTGAGGATACTTGTAGAAGAAGTCCATCACCATGATCTTGAAGTACTAGCTTGAGAAACTGGGGGTCCTGTGTTCTCAATCCTCAGCCAACTGGGGGATTTGTAGACTGAAGAGAGCACGAGGATGGAGGATCATTGTGGGCTGATCAGGAATGGCCTACATTTGGTTTCTGTATGTCATAACCTGTTTGTCTCGGTTAGCATAGAACGATGACTCCGCTATGTAGATCTCTGCCTTCATAGATTACATAAAAATGCAGGGCTCTATGTAGTGGTACCTAGAAACTACTTTAAGACCATTTTTTTAAGATACAGAAGTAGATACATGTGAGTATGGATATGTGTAACTGTACTTCTACATGTGGTATCGTCCACACATTACATGTGGCTATAATGATTTGAGTGGAACTTGCTAGTGTGTGTGAAATAGTAAGGGGGTTGTGATAGAAAATATTTGGATAAATACGTGAGTCATGTGTTAGTGGATGCATTTTGCATTGAGACATGCAACTTTGGATGTGAAATCCTGGCAGTGTGACAGTGATGTGTCATGATGGAACATATTGATGGTGTCAAGAACTCTCAGATTTGCAATGTTCTGACTCCTGTGAAGTGTAAAAGAAAAGCAATAGGTATGCAGGTCAAGAAGTATCCGCAGTGAAAAAGGCGATGTCCTTATTGGCAGATAGTTTGTCGAGTTGTGTTGCAAACGTTACAAGGAAAGCACAGAGAAAGAAATTCAAGTTGGCCGTCGGGATGTTCAGATTCAAGGTTGTAGTTCTAGTGTTGCACTCTTGAGATGGAACTGTGATACACGCGTGCCACTCGGGCGCGGCGCACTTCAACTGTATTATGTCTGGAATCCAGAGGTGTTTCAGAGAGTGCTTGTTGTGAGGTAAACGTTTTCAGCAAGGATTTCACTACGCACATATTTCCAAGGACTATTCAAGTAAGCTGCATATTATACTTTAGTTGTTCAAAGGCGAAAAAGGTGCCAGGAGATTCAGCAGCATTTCTGAGAGTTTCCGGCTGTTCTCTACAAATTAGAACATTATAAGAATTTTTTTTCAATAAGACTCAGACAATATCATTAACTGCTTCTAAACGACTAGAGTTCAGAAGTATACAGAGACATTTTGTTCAGCACTCGTGAAGAAGCATCCAGGTTAATATTATCTGTAAAAGATTATAAAAGACAGTCAACAAGACAGTCAATCTCATTTCCATGAGTCACATGACTATATTTAATTCATATATATATATATATATATATATAAAAAAAAAATATATATATATATATATATATATATATATATACACACACATATATCTATATATATATATATATATATATATATATATATATAGCAACAATTCAATTCAGAGAAAGTGTAGACAAATCAAACTCATACTATATGTCTGCAAAGAGATCGCAAAGCAGTTTGACCTTCTCTTCAAGCAAGAGATTAACCTCAATGTAATTTATTTACTGTAGTCGTAACATATATCATTGAGAGAAAGAGAGAGACAAATTCCCTAGGAAACTCAGGAAAAGAGAGTTGTGATATGAGCACAACTAAAATTAATTAATTATTAGTGAATGTTAAAAGATTGTATAAATGAAACAGAGTGTCCCTAGTAATTGTAATTATAATCTTTCAGGTGCCGCTTTCAAGATAAAAAGAGAAGAGTGTGACAGACTGAGTTATTGAAGAAGCAGACCTCTGAGGCAGTCTCTCTTATCCCATTCCCCTTCCCCCTCCAGGGTGCTCAAAACGGAAAACTCCATTTGTTGTGAGTAGTCTGGGTTGGGACTGAGGATTTATCTTCTGCTCCTGAGGGGATGGAACCAAGGTACCCTGACAGATGGTGGCAAAGTCCACCATTCATCACTGACTCAACAGTGTCCAGCCACTGTGACACAACAACCAAACTAGCAGCTCAGATTAAATATGAGCCACCAGATGGCCATGAAACTGCAGAATCTGTGTCCAAACCAGGGAACCTGGATGAGGCTATGGTTCAGGGCTAAGGTCTGTGTTTAATCACATGGAGATGTTGTGCAGCACACACATTCTACAACCTCCTTCTAGGGGGAATTGAAGCATCCACCAGTATGCCAACATTTCCTGATGCAAGATTGGGGATGTCAAAAATGCAGCCAGTGATGGCTCACTTATGTGTGTGCTCTACTAGACTACGTCTGACTTTGTGATGTTTCACACATCATAGGTTTTTGTGAACAACAGTCATTTTTTAATAGAATTAGATAAAGCATGTGCCGGAAAGGCTTAGATTTGTGTGTAACAGATAAAGGTAATTATGTCCATAACAGCCTCCATATCATGGTACCATCTTATCTGTTCCCACTAAAGAATTAGGGCAAGAAGCATTAACTTGGTGTCATGATACCCCATTGGCTGGACATTCTGGAATTCACAAGACCCTATCCAATTGTCAGCAATGGTTTTGGTGGCCTACACTGTCTAAGGATTTACAGGATTATGTCCAGACCTGTCCCATCTGTTCTCAGAACAAGGCTTCCCACACAACCTTGGGGGTCTGTTAGGAACCTTCCCTGTACCCCTACATCCCTGGCATACAACACATATGGATTTTATTATAGAATTGTCCAACTCCAAAGGTTACAATACTATTTGGGTAGTGGTTGACATGTTTTTTTTTTAAACGGCACACTTCACTGCCTTGAAACAAATACCCAGTGCCAAGACTCTTTCCACTCTGATAGTGCAACATATCCTTCGGATACATGGTCTGCCTTCCATCATTATTTCTGACAGACACCAGCAGTTCATTTCCTATAGTCTTTGCACATCTTTGGACATTGACACTCGCCTCTCATCTGCCTCTTCCCCACAAACCAATGGGCAGACAGACCTGAGTACTCCCAGTCAAGATTGTTTCCTTAGTGGTGCCTCTCAGCCCTGAGCTCTCTCTATGGTTTATCCCCTCCTGAGAAGTCTGAACCCCTGACCTTCCTATTTAGTTGCTATGCATGTTTCAGCTAGTTTGCTCATGCAGATATCGTATTGTATTGTATTGTATTGTAATCGTATTTACATAGCGCTTACTACCACTGACGAGGCGTTGAAGCGCTTTTCAGCGAGTAGCACGCTACTCCGGGACCCAACAAGAATTAGTTGTGGATTAGTATAGGGAAATATGAATACAGTTTTAGTATTATTATGAGTTAATTTGAGTCGTGGATATGAGAGTTTGTTAGTTAGATTGACTGGAGTAATGGACCGCCGCCCACCAAGTTGAAGCCGCCAGGCGGGCGCACTCCCGCAGGGTCTATTTTGAGACCCCCCGTGGGCCGGTGGGCGGAAACCTGTTTTCCGCCCGCCGGCCCAGCGGGGATCTCGGCCGCAACACGGGAGCCGGCTCCAAATGGAGCCGGCGGTGTTGCGGCTGTGCGACGGGTGCAACTGCTATGCAGACAGTGAAAAGCTCCATGGGGCCGTGGCAGGGGGCCCCTGCACTGCCCATGCCAGTGCAGGGGCCCCCAGGGGCCCCATGACTCCCCTTTCTGCCAGCCTTTTCATGGTGGTTCATACCGCCATGAAAAGGATGGGGGGAGGGGGACTCGTAATCCCCTGGGCAGCGCACCAAGCAGCACTGCCCTGGGGGATTACAACCGCCGGGACAAAAGTGGCGGAAAAGCGCCGGGACAAAAGTGGCAGGAAACCACCGGTCCTGGCGGTGCGAACGTGGTGCTTCCGCCGCGGTCGTAATGCCCAAGTTTGTAACGCCAGCCTGTTGGCGGTACAAACTCCAAAACAACCCTGGCGGTCTTTCACCACCAGGGTTGTAATGAGGGCCTAAATGTGTATTTCTTTAGAACCGGAAATCCAGTATGTTCTGAAGTTCTGGAAGATCACCATTTGTTCTGATTGCTGCTCTCTTTTATGCAAAGTTTATGATGATGCCTGTAAGTGTACCAGAAGCACAAACTATTGGTTGAGTTTCTATGTTTGGAATCTATCAGTAACATTGTCTTTTGTTATTTATAGTGTATCACATCTTTATAGAGGCTATGGAGGTCCAGAGAGTTCCTACCTTCTAGGCAGTGCAGAGACAGTCAAGCAGTTCCCACAGAAATGTGTGTTCATCTTTTTGTTGTTTTATCCCATCATCCTTTCCCCCCGTAGGCTGTTGGTGGAACTAGTCAGTCGTAACTTGTTACACTGTGCAGCCCTAGCTGGGATTGGAGGTCCAGCATCGCCCCCGCGGTTGGAACCAGGTGAGTGCATGATGTGTGATATAAGCTGTTCTAAGACCCTACATTTGTATGAGTAGTGATATGAAGCAAATGAAATGTATTTGAGAGAGAGAGTATGAAGAGATTAGGGGCACTGTTTAAGGGTGGTAGTTGTAGTGAGGAAATCTACAGAGAAGGTCATGGGGGTTGGTGCCAGAAAAGATTGTAGGACCGTGCACAACCAGTGCTAAAGCTGGCCTGGGTGGTGGTATTCTTGGTGGTGGCATTAGTGGTGGTGTGATATTAGTATTAGTAGTGGTGATGTTGGTGGTGGGGTGGCATTGGTAATGATGGTGTTGGTGGTTTTGCTGTTGATGGGTAAATGCTGTTGGCTGTGGTATGTTATTGGTGGAGGTGGTGTTGTAACAGTGATGTGATAAAAATCAAACAGGCGGCTGTGTTACGGTCAGACTCACACTTGAGTCATGAAATACTCCTGTTGGTGATGTATGATTTGATTGAAAATCCTGCAAGCTAATGGCTAAAAGAGGCTGATCTAGTCAAACCAATTGGTGATAGGTACATATTTTAAAGACCTCTCTATTCCAATTGCAAGCAATATGTCTTGGCAGGCACTTGCATTGTGAAGCCAGGCCTAAAAATGAACCTCCCATTTATACTTCTTAGCCTCTTAATGTCAGTCGTTGAAAACGATGATAAAGCAACATCTGGCAGTTCCTAAATAAGCTGCTCATATTTCAGTTTATCATATGTGTATGCTTTCTGATGGTCCCCACCTACTGAAAAGAACACACCACTTCATCTAGACATCATTTGTCACAGTGCAAAGTCAAGCAGAAGCTAAAGCAATATACACCTTGTTTTTATTTAACTATTCATACAGCAGTTTTGTCGTGTTTAAGGACTGGATTTATGATGTATACCATAACACCCGATTTACCAACCTCTGAACAATTAAAAGTAAAGTAGGATTTGCTCAGTCTCAAACATGCAACCCGTAGATAGCAGCAGACGTCAGAAGTTAGTGTTTAACTCCTTGGAGTCTGTGGAAAGTTTCGTCGAAATTATCGTTAGATGATAAATTGTCTTCCTGGCAAAAATGTGCCAAAGTTCCTAAATTCTACAGTGTGTTTCCTCTACTGAAGAATGAATAAGTACTTTCTAATACATGCTTTGGTACAGCAAGTTCTTTCAATGAAGAACTAATGCTATAAATGTATTTGAATAAGTATTATGCCTACCTGCTATAACCCGCTGCTGAGGACTATACCGCTTGTTAAAGACCTTGAACCTAACGCAGAAGGGATATAAGGCTATTAGAAGATTCCACTTACTAAGGGGCAGATTTACAAAAAACTGGCGCATCAGCACTGATCCGCCAGTTTTCTTTCGTCACCCCTGCCCCACCTAACAACACCATGGGTGCGCCATATTTACAATAGGGCACACTCTGGTGGTCGTTAGGACAATAGCGTCAATCGTTTTGACACTATTTTGGCGCTTTGCTGCACTAGCGTGAAAAATGTTGACGCTAGTGCAGCAAAGAGCATGGAGGCCCATTGATTTCAATGGGTGTATCATTTTAATGCCTTTTCTAAGCAGGCGTTACAAATGACGGGAAAACTCCACCATTTTTTCGGGCCTCCTGCACAGGATGCACCCTTTGGATACATTATGCCTGGCGCAGGCATAATGTAGCACAAATGGTGCGACGTGGCGCAAGGCAAGCATTGCGCCACTTTGTAAATGCAGCTTGACGAAAATGCCTTCTGAAAGCCACATTAGTGTAAAAGAAAAATTACCCTAACGTGGCACAAGTGGCTTGTAAATATGCCCCAAAGGGTACAATGCTCTATTTAAAAAGA
Organism: Pleurodeles waltl; assembly: GCF_031143425.1. Taxonomy (NCBI): domain Eukaryota; kingdom Metazoa; phylum Chordata; class Amphibia; order Caudata; family Salamandridae; genus Pleurodeles; species Pleurodeles waltl. Next base: position 1,143,837,317 of record NC_090444.1, on the reverse strand, counting down.
GAGAAAAATGAAGACAGACTCTGGAATGATGGAGCTCCGGGTTATACCGGCCATTGTAAGCCCAGAGCTCCATCGTCTTCAATGGACTGCTGAACATTCCATTTGTTTTAGGATCTCTCAGTACTGGGTCAATAGCAGTCGCAGTGGCAGGGCTTGTGACATTGCCCACAATGTGGATCTCATGGCGCGACTATGCAATGTCGAAGAGGATGTATGTTAAAATAATCATCGGTAGTCACATCAATCATAACTACATAGGCTCTGATTGGTTATTTGCAGAGCACCCTGTTGCGGTAACAGTAGGATCAAGGTCTTAAGTAGCTAGCTACAGGATGATCAAACTAGACTGTGTCCTCGAGCGCTTGTCAGTTTTACACCACTGTGCTGGGATTTAAAAAAAAGGTCAGTTTTTCTTCAAAAACAGCTACCCTGATTTGGAAGTGAGCAATGAAAAGACTAGCAGAGGGACATTGAAGTATTTACAAGATTAACTATTGAAGATAGAGGACTGCACCAGGTGAACTGAAAGGACCCACCAACTTCTAAAGTTAGGAGAAGCGTCAAGTACTGAACATGTGGTAACGCAATTATATCAGTCCATAAAAACTATATTTATAGACGGGGAATAAATCTCGCATGTTAGACAAGATGGTAACCAGAGTAGACATCATTCAAAGATGACTTGGATATATTTGCGAGTGTGGGATAAAAAGGAAACAAGTAGGCTGAAATCAAAGCGGCACTTTTACATCAAGCCTCTGGGAAAAGTCCAGGCGGCGATGTGTTGCCAACTGACTTTTATATCACTAACACTGGCACATCTAGGGCGGGTGGGGGGCAGATGGAGCCTAACAGCTACCTTCATTTCCCCCCACCCCCACCTCCCCATGGCCCCCTTTGGGCCCCACCACCACAGTTGTTGAATGCTGCCCATTCCGGTGGTGGCGGGCGGCACAGAAAAAATAAGACACTGTTACACATATTAATATGTGTAAATGCCTTTCACTGCTAAGAAGCGATTGTTTGAATATTATACTCTGCGTATGTGTGAATATATATCAGTACATGCATATCATATACAAGTATTCTTTATGTATGGGCGCACATGTACTGTCTTTACAAGGGTGCTTTGAAAGTGGCCGAGGCAGGTTTAGATGTGGTCCAATGTGTCCAGAGACAACCCTACTCTTCAACAACAATTGTCGGAGTTCCTGCTTGATATATATATTTAGATGCAATGGTGAATCCTACCACAAAGGAAGCTACAATTGAGATCATGCCTAACCCACTTGCAACCCATTCAACAGCTAATCCTGTCATCCTCTATTGTGCTCACCTTGGACTGTAAGATCCTGGAGATAATCTTGAGAGTAGTACCTGGGACTGATACACCAGGACCAGAGCAGGTTTGTAACCAGGCTCCACGAACATAAGGTGACTCTTGTGTTCTTGATGTCATTCCTAGTTCCACTTTAGAATTGACGTGGACTCCATTTATACAGATAAATCCTTTGATGCAATTAGTTGGAATGATATTTTTTATTTAATGAGGAGAGTTGTGAAATAATTGTCCCTGAAGCCGTGGGCTCGTAAATACATCTGTTTATTAACAGAGATTAGCTCCAAAGATAACCGAGAGGAAGACACGGAGACTCCGCAACCGCCGCTCTCCTCCGCGCTCCCTCATCCTTTCCTCGATTCTATTCCTCGCGCCGACACATCCGAATTATCCTCGCACGGCGCGAGGAACAGAATCCATAGAATACTACACACCCCCTTTTCTTCAAAATAAAATAAGAACAACATATTTTACAACATGAAAACTTTAACCTAACATGAACAGTTATATGACAACAACTATAACTCACCGAGACGAAATGATTAATTATGAAAATAAACAAAATATTGGCATTTCAATAAAGTACAACTTCACAGAATCACATTGTCAAATTTACTGTTCGACATAATCATCTAATCTCTTAGGCCTTCTCAACATTGACCTATCTCTCACCTTCACGCCTTCACGCCCACTTTTACACAATGAGGATTCACTAGTGCTGGTCTTATCACCCACACTGTTACCCGATTTTCTTCCCAAATCAGGCAACTTCTCCTGATTACCTCCTCCAGGCACTCTTATAACCTTCCCATAGTTCCACACATTACCATCGCTCAGCAACATAGCGTACCTATAAACTTTCCTCACCTCCAAAGGCTCTGAAAACTTAGACTCCCCTTTAGCTGTCCACGCACCCTTCACTACTCGCACCCAATCACCAACCTTGTAATCACCAGGTACATCACTCACATTAAACTTCTTGTTCATCACCCCCTTTGACAACAATGCCCTCGGTCTTCTACCTCTCATGACCTCAAAAGGTGACTTTCCCGTCACACTGTGGGGAGTTGTCCGGTACGACCAAACTAGGTCCTTCACAGCCTTCCGCCAACTTATACCATTGCGAATTGCTAATTGCAGCCCCTCTTTCAGCGTTCTGTTCCACCTCTCCACCAAACCGTTACTTTGTGGATAATAAACTGATGCCCTAATGTGCTCTATATAAAATTTGCACAAAAACTGTTTCATGACATTTGATACAAATTGCACACCATTGTCAGACACGATTATCTCCGGAACACCTTCCATGTCAAATAAATCTGACAAGAACTCCACAACACACATAGTATTTATGTTTTCTACAAATTTCACGACTGGCCACCTGGAAAAATAGTCCACAACCACCAAAGCATATTTTGGCACACTTCCCAAAATATTAAACAGACCCATAATATCAATAGCTAGTTTTTTCCACGGCCCGTCCGATTTGTCAGACACCACAAGATCCTTTTTAACAACCTTTTGTGACTTATCACTCCATGCACACAACACACACTCCCTTACATGATGTTCCACCTCTCTATCAAGCCCTGGCCACCAGTACTCCGATCTGATTCGTCTTTTAGTTGCGCTCATTCCGAGATGGCCCTCATGAGCCAATTCCAATACTCGTTTCCGCAAGCCTGTAGGAACCACCAACAGCTCGCCCCTCAACATAACTCCATCCACCATACACAACTCCACACCAACATGGCGGAAATACTCTGCATCACAAGAAGCACTACCTCTATTTGGCCACCCATGACGGCAATAACCCATCACTTCTTGCTGCACAACATCTTTTTGAACCATTGACACCCATTCCTCATGTGAAATTTTACCTTCTGTCACACATCCAATATTCCCACCAACATATGCTATGAGTTCATCAACTTCAGGTTCACCCTTTCCCCCCAGCACTGAACGCACAGGAAGCCTAGACAGACCATCTGCCAACACATTCTTTTTTCCAGGAAAATACACCAAATCGTAATTGTACTCCAACATTCTGGCCACCCAACGAGCAATTCTAGGAGTGGCCCTACCTGCTCCTTTAGTCGAAAATACTTCTATTAATGGACGATGGCCAGTGCGAATCACAAATTTTAAACCCCATACATACTTGCGGAAATGGTCAACACCCCACCAACATGCCAATGCCTCCTTTTCAATGGTGGAATAATTCATTTCAGACGAGCTCAACGGTCTGGAAGCATACGCAATTGTAACTTCTTCACCCCCTCTTCTTTGTATTAACACTGCACCCAGCCCAACGGAACTGGCGTCCGTATTAATAATGATCTCATCCCTGGTGTCAAATGGCTTAAGAGCTGGAGCTGAGGCAATTTGTTTTTTCAACAAAGAAAACTCCTTCTCACAATCCTCACTCCATACAAATTTCTCCCTCACGCATAATAACCTTCTCATGTGCACAGTTTTGTCAGCAAACCTGGAAATAAACTTTGAGTAATATTCCGCTAGACCTAAAAATGACCTTAATTGATCTTTGCTAGCTGGAGAAGGCGCGCTTTCTATCGCCTCTACTAAATTAAGTTTAGGCGAAATTCCATCCTTATTAATGCAATGCCCCAAATACTCCACTTCTGGCACACTCAATCTGCATTTCTCCAACTTGATCGTCAATCCGCTCTCCTTTAAAACACTCAACACCTTTCTCATAACTTCATCATGCTCTTCCTGGTCACTCCCAAACACCAAGATATCATCTTGAAAGTAAGTTACACTCGAGATATCCTTCAGTAAATGGTGCATTGCCTGTTGAAATACAGACGACGCTGATGCCAAACCGAAAGGCATGCGCCTAAATCTGTATGCCCCCTCTGGAGTAATGAAAGAGGTTAAGGCTCGTGACTCAGGGTGTAACTCAATTTGATGATACGCAGATGATAAATCCAAAGTAGAAAATACACTTGCCCCCCTCACTGTAGATAACATCTCACTAATGTTGGGCAAAGGATGCCTATCCACCCATATAGCAGCATTAAGATCGCGCAAATCCACACACAAACGCATGTCACCATTGGCCTTCTTAGCGATCACCACTGGGGCCAACCACTCAGACGCTTCAATTTCTTCAATCACACCTTGCTCGGATAACTTGGATAATTCACATCGTAATTGTTCCCTCATCACAATGGGAACTGGACGTGGTTTATGCGCTTTAGGTACAGCATCCCGCTTTAAAACAATTTTATGCATAAAACCCTTCAACTTTCCTAGCTTATTATTAAATACTTGAGGGAATTCCCTTACAAAGTTAGACACCTGCACCATGTATACATTAGATTTCGAACCCAATAATTGATCAGGGTGATTCGGATCAAGAATTATTCCGAGATCTTTTTGTTGCGGCCAGCCCAATAAATTTGTACCCTCCTCCACAAAATATACTTTAGAGTTGACAACTGTCCCTTGGAACTCCAGCTTAGCATCCATATACCCCACAAGCTCAATGGGCTTGTTACCATAAGCTAGTAATCGTACATCCGGTGGTTTGATCTCATGAGATGGAAAACTAGATAAGTTTTCTTTTCCAATCAAAGTATACCTTGCCCCTGAGTCAGCCATCACAAGTACATCTATACCATCAATTCTAACTACGCAATGCGGACCACAAGAACTCACACTCCCAACATCCACCACTTGCAGAATAAATTGCTGGCTGTCAATGTCCTCACTATCACTTCCCACTGAATTGATTGCACCTCTACCCCTTCTTGCGCTCAACTGCCTCCCTTTGCACACCCTTGCAAAATGTCCCTTGGACTTGCACTTCCTGCACACTTGTCCAGTCGCAGGACAACAAACATCAGTCGCAATGTGCCCTTTAAGGCCACATTTGTAACAAATAACGTCCTTTCTTCCATCCATATTCCCAGAAGTTCCAAATGTATCCTTTTTCTTGAATTTAGAATCTTCCTCACTGACCACGTTCACAACTCCAGACGTGGTAGATAGTTCCTTCAAGCCATCATTCGTTATTTCAACCCTTTTGATAAAGTCTATGGCTTTTTGCAATGTCAAATCTTCTGTATTCAATAGTTTCTCCTGAATTTTCCTATCATTAACTTTCACAACCAGCTGGTCTCTCAGCATTTCATCCTGAAAATGCCCATAATTACAAGTGGCTGCCAAAATCCTCAAGCTTGCCACATAACTTTCCACAGACTCTCCTGGCAATTGGCTCCTCTTTAAAAATTTAAAACGCTCCACCACAACATTTTTCTTCTTCCCAAAATTGGAGTTTAACTGTTCCATGGCAACCTCATATTCATCCTCATCTTGGTCTCCATCCTCATAAGGGTATGGTAAATGTTTCAAAATGCGTCTTCCTTCCGCACCCAAACAATGCTTCAACATGGCCAATTTCCTGGATGCAGTAAATATATCTCCACCCACAGCCAGGACATACGCTTCAAAACCTTCTTTCCAGTCCTCCCAGGCTACAATAGGTTCTCCAGGAGTGTTAAAAAAAAAACTTGGTGCAGTAAAACCTTCCATTTTCCCAATAAATTTGTCTTCGCACCACAGATGCCACTTCCAGCTGGTGTAGGCTGGTGTATAAATGCCCCTTCAACGATAATGTACTTGGTGGGGCTTGCTTGCGTTCATCTGCAGCACCGACCTCCTCAAAAGTTAAATTGTTACCAGAATATTAAATTTCTGGGCTTGAAAACAGTCAAAATCCTTATGACCTCGGTTGCCTAGCAATATTGTGGGCCCAGAGCCTTCCTGAGAAAGCTTCTCATGGTTGCCAGGCAACTACAGTTTTCTTGCCGTTGAAAACCTTCAGAAAATGCTTTGCCATGTAGTTTAGCAACACTACGATCCTTCCTGCTGCTTCCCTTGGACACGGTTAATTTTCAATGAAGCTGCTGCCTCACGAAGACCAAATAGCAGGATTCACGAAGACAAGTAAACACAGCTCCACAGGAAAGCTGTCATAAAAATAAACAACCTCTCAAGTCTCTTGTCTTTCCCCCCGGTCAGCTGTACATCCTTGTCGCCAGTGAAATAATTGTCCCTGAAGCCGTGGGCTCGTAAATACATCTGTTTATTAACAGAGATTAGCTCCAAAGATAACCGAGAGGAAGACACGGAGACTCCGCAACTGGCGCTCTCCTCCGCGCTCCCTCATCCTTTCCTCGATTCTATTCCTCGCGCCGACACGTCCGAATTATCCTCGCACGGCGCGAGGAACAGAATCCATAGAATACTACAAGTTGGTTTTGGATAGGAGATTATCGAATTTACTCCTGGTATGAGGCCTCAGCAAGCGCCAGGCCCGGAGATGTTATCTCAGGTTCATGGTTGCAGAGAAGAGGTGCTTGTCACTGCTGCCCTATCTTGCTGCTGTTATTTGCCTTGGCGATGGAACTTGTGGGTAGCCACATAGCAGAAAGGCACAAAAAATGATATACATCTCAATGGAAGGATTCATGCCATTTCACTATACGCAAATGATATGAGCCTTTACATGCACAATGTGAATTCAGATTTGAAGTCTATGGTGCATCACTTAACTGCCAATGGTGCTCATACTTATTGCTTCTCTGTCACTGAAGTACACACAGGTTGACAACTTTAATAGATTGGGATGGGAACCGCTCACCTTTTACTATTTGGTTTACTAATTTAAAGGCAGATGCAGGAAGTCATTTCTGGAGCCCTGACTGTGGTTCGGACATCAGTTACTTACTAGGAACAGCTCCCATTGTCCATGACAATGACACCGCCGCCACCAGCACTGCTGAACAGGACACCTCTGCCACCAGCACCGCTGAACAGGACACCGGCACCACCAGCACCGCTGCCAAGGACACTGCCGTCACCAGCACCGCAGGCCACTGAGCGCCAAAGATTCTGACGCTACTGAGGCGCCACGAGCAGGATGAAGCGTTCTGGGCACAATGCCCCCTCCAGAACCAGTGGAGTATTCCGTCCACTACCTCTGTCCTTGGCAGGACGAAGCACTCTGGGAACAAAGCCCCCTCCAGAACCAGTGGAGTATCTCATCCACTACCTCTGTCCTTGGCAGGATGAAGCACTCTGGGCACAATGCCCCCTCCAGAACCAGTGGAGTATCCCATCCACTACCTCTTTCCTTGGCAGGATGAAGCACTCTGGGCACAATGCCCCCTCCAGAACCAGTGGAGACTGTTATCCACTTGTGAGACTGTGGATTTGCAGTCCCCAGCATAAAGCAGTGGGCAACCCACCCACTGAAGAGACTTGAGAGACTGTGGCTTTGCACTCCCCAGAATAAGCAGCGGGCAAACCACCCACTGGAGAGACTTGTGAGACTGTGGCTTGGCACTCCCCAGGATAAAGCAGTGGGCAAACCACCCACTGGAGAGACTGTGGCTTTGCACTCCCCAGGATAAAGCAGTGGGCAAACCACCCACTGGAGAGACTTGAGAGACTGTGGCTTGGCACTCCCCTGGATAAAGCAGTGGGGAAACCACCCACTGGAGAGACTTGAGAGACTGTGGCTTTGCAGTCCCCAGGATAAAGCAGTGGGCATACCACCCACTGGAGATACTTGTGAGACTGTGGATTGGCACTTCCTAGAAAAAGCAGTGGGCAAACCACCCACTGGAGAGACTTGAGAGACTGTGGCTTTGCACTCCCCAGGATAAAGCAGTGGGCAAACCACCCACTGGAGAGACTTGTGAGACTGTGGCTTGGCACTCCCCAGGACACATCAATGGGCATGGAGCTCCCTCGTGGATCTGGCGTCGTGCACTCATCCGGCTGAGGTGCCCCCCCTTCTCTTCCCCCTGAGGTGCCTGTTTTATTTCTATCTGATGACCCAGCAGTGTTCTCTCCGTCTTGTTCGGGTATCTTGTGTGGGCCTCGCCCATGCATTTTGGGCCCAGTGGCCCACGGACTATGATGGTGGAATCCCTTGGACTTGTATTCTTGGTGTATATATTTGTTTATAGTAAATATCTATATATATGTAAATATTTTTTGATTCATGTCTTTGAATATATTACAATCATTCGACTCATTTCCTTTTGTCCTTGCATTCTTCCAGGGGGGTTAGGGGGTGTAACTGTAATGTATCATGATCTATTAGTGTGTGTGTTGTAGTGGGTGAGGGTGGGGGTGTTGCGTGTTGCGTGTGTGTGTCACTCTCTTTTCCCTACCCCCTCCCCTGTGCCGTAGGTGCAGCACTCACCGTGGTCTTCGTCGCCGGCGTTCGTGCTACTGGTAGAGAGCAGGAAGATAAAGGCTGGAAGAATCTGGAGCTCGGGTTCCATGGCATTCTGGTTCCTTGTGGGGTGTGTAGAGGTGAGCGTTTTCCCTTCCAAGTCTTGTTTCCACCGTGTTTTTGTTCACTGTGAATCTGCCCCGGAAAAGGTGGCGGATTGGACTGTTGTAATTCTGTGGGTGGTACATTGTCCTCCGCCTGTCTGTTGGCGGTTACCGCCGCAGTGTTTGTTTGTACCGCCTTGGCGGTCAGAGTGTTGAAGTGGCTGTCTATGTTGGCGGTTCCTGCCATGGTCGTGATTCCAATTTTTTTTCTGCCGGCCTGTTGGCGGTTTTACTGCCGCTTTAACACTGACCGCCAGGGTTGTAATGACCACCTATGTGCAACAATTTTGTTACCTGAAGAGCCGGATGATGTTGTCATCAACAGAAGAACCAATCATACTAATGGAACTTGAATCCTGAGTAGACGAGTATATGCGGTAAACACAAACTATACGTTAGAGTCATAACCTCTGATAAGGTTGACCAATTGGAAATTAGTGGGATGGACTGAGAGACCCTAATAAAAAGTAATGACAAGGGGAGAAAAATCAGAACGGAGAGGAGAAAGTTGATGACATCAGGAGACGCTGTCTGAAGTGCTGATAATTGGGCTTACCCTCTGTGAGCCTGATACTTTGCTGATGACTGATGACCTGGAGATGAAGATTGACTCATTGCTGACCCAGCTTGGATAGGTAGCTATAATAATGCGACTGATTCATTTGTGTTTTTTCTTCTAGGTACCAAGGGCCATTTTTATACTTTTCGACGCACAACTGCGCCAAAAAATCTAACGCCGGCTAACGCCATTCTGAAGCGCCATGCGGGCGCCGTATTTATTCAATGACGTTAGCCGGCGTTAGCCGGCGGCGCAGCCTGGTGTGCGTCAAAAAAAATGACGTACACCAGGCAGCGCCGGCGTAGGGGAATATGGAGCTTGGGCGCCAAAAAATGGGGCAAGTCAGGCTGAGGCAAAATTATCGCCTCAACCCGATTTGCGCCATTTTTTTCGACTCCCAACCCCCATTGAAATGACTCCTGTTTTAGCAAAGACAGGAGTCATGCCCCCTTGCCCAATGGCCATGCCCAGGGGACTTCTGTCCCCTGGGCATGGTCATTGGGCATAGTGGCATGTAGGGGGGCACAAATCAGGCCCCCCTATGCCACAAAAAAAAAAAAAAAAATACTTACCTGAACTTACCTTATGTTCCCTGGGATGGGTCCCTCCATCCTTAGACGTCCTCCTGGGGTGGGCAAGGGTGACAGGGGGGGTCCCTGGGGGGATGGGAGGGCACCTCTGGGCTCCTTCCGAGCTCACAGGTCCCTTAACGCCTGCCCTGACCAGGCGCTAAAAAACGACGCAAAAGCGGCTGGACGTCATTTTTTTTTACCCGCCCACTCCCGGGCGTGATTTTTGCCCGGGAGTGTAAATACGGCGCACATGCATCGTAGTCACTTTTTTAGACGGGAACGCCTACCTTGCATATCATTAATGCAAAGTAGGTGTCCACGCTAAAAAATGATGCAAACTCCATGGACTTTGGCGCTAGACGCGTCTAACGCCAAAGTATAAATATGGAGTTAGTTTTGCGTCGGAATTGCGTCAAAAAAAACAACGCAATTCCGGCACAAACAGAGTATAAATATGCCCCCAACTGTGCTGTTTTAAAATATATTTCTCTTTTAGATAGATTTTTTCCAAATTAATGTTTTCCAAATTGTTTTCGCATGAAGACCCACATGCTGATGCTAATCTGGGTTAGGTAGGCTGACAAGGGTGACATTGACTGTGGCAATTGACTGACGACAATTGCTTTGCTGAATTACTGTGTAAAGTGTTGAGAAAGTATTAGTCTAAAGTTGCCTTGATTTCGCAATTCTTGATGATTAAGGTTTTTGTGATGATTAATAAAGCTTGATTAATGATAAGCCGAATAAGGTTACTGATTAGAATTGTAACCAATAGGGAATAAAAACAATTGACCTTCTTGAGAGTGATGGTATTTTTTATTAGATAGGTTTTCACATAGCTAGGATACTCCATGCGATCCAAAAGGTTCATCGACCTATACGCATCACCTTGTAAAATTACTTACTAAGGACCAGGTGTGCTAGCAGTTTTTGGTAGCAGTTTGATGGTTAGTTTCCTTGGGAAACTAGTTGTGTGGTGACTAGTGGTTATAGTCGTAGTTTAACTTAGGTTTAGTTGTTTGTATTTTATGAGGTTTGAATTTGTTTTCTGAAATGGCAATTGTAGCGAGGATGATGTTCCCTTAAAACCAGAAATGACTTTCCCAGATCCTGGATCTGGTGGTAAGGTTGGGTATGTTCTCGGTGCAATTTTGAAGTAGTACAAAAGTAGTAGGTTGCGCTTGCAAGGCTTAAAGCAGATTGCAGGTGAATTGTGATGTATGCAAGGAAAAGTAGGGAGTCTGCATGCTCCGATTGAGGCTAGTAGGAGTGTGCGTTCTCCATAGTGTGAGAGTAGGGAAGTCATCGAACTTCATATGTGTGTGGCGCTTTGTGCTAAAACATGATCCACGTGGTTGGTGGTGACCCTGCGTGGTCTAAGACTCCGGAGTATATTAACAAGTGTAGGAGACACTTGGTTATATGTTGTAATCAGTCTGGTTTAGTAGGTTGATTGGGCGTGGTCAACAAGTTGGTGTACGTGGTTGTTGAGTAAAAGAAGATTCAACTGAGATTTGGCGAGTCCTATGTGCACCAGGACAGACCCATTAATCAGTTGAGAGTAAAATTTGTGGGTTGAATTTTGCTTGTGAATGTGGGGGACTGAGAAAGAGGAATAGCTAGAGAGCCAGAAAGAGCCATTGGTGAAAATCCGTAAGGTCCCTGATGCGATTGTGTTCCTTCCTGTAGTAAACCAGCAGGTTTGGTTTAGTTCTTGTTCTGTAAAGCTCGCAATAAATCGCATTAGTTGAGTGAATCAAGTTGAGCGGGACGAGCCGCAAGACTTTGTCAGCCCCTGTGTTCTAGTGTGACATCAGAGTGTGCCGCGTTGGGATAGGTTGGTTAGTTAGAAGAGCTGCAACCGGATTGGCAGCTGTCTGTGAGAGGCAATTGGTTGAGAAATCGGGCAAAGGGAATCTTGGGAGTAAGAGTCATTTCATTTATTGAATAAAACGCAAACAAAAACAGGAAAAAATGAAGTTTTTCAAGGCATTTAAGAGTCCGATGAGGGGTGATACTTACATTAAGGCATCCGTAGGGGAGCCAATCCCCCCCCCCAGAGGATTCTCTAGCATATTTTGTGATGGCAGAGAGAGGTGTAGCACTGTGTCTTTGGTTAAAGCAATGGAGTAAATTGACGAAGAATCAAGGGACTTTAGTGTTTCCAGAACATGGGACGTTTAATTTGAGAATTTTTGATCAAATGCGATTATCACTGTATGATATGAAGCCATTACCGAGACCATCACAGTTTGAGGCTTTAGCAGTCTGGGAGTTAGTGGCCAGAAAGCAGCAGGAGCTGAAATTCAATAGAAGGGTGAAGAAAGTGGAGAAGTCACTAGCAGAAGCTAGATGGGATTGGGAGCAAAAGAGATGGAGGATGGCGACAATGCAAGAGATTAAAATGTTCTCAGCTATTACAGAAGGAGATGAGTAAGAAAAGGGGGATAGTGCTAAGGAAGAAGAGAGTGAAGGGAGAAAGAAAAGGAAAAAGTCCCATGTAGATGATGATAACTCAGATGTCGAGGATCTCATTACACAATTGTTACGAGACAGACCTCCACCCTTGACAACCTACGCAGGGGGTCCGGGTACTAACGCTACGGCCCCTCCAACTACTCCTGTGCAATCTCAGGGAGCTGTGGGACCTGTACAAGCAGAAGGAGGACAGTTGCCAGGGATAGTACAGAGTACAGCTGTCGCAGGAGCTAGTACTGTAGCTCAGGCACAGAGTCTGAGACTTCTGACACCGCAAGCTTCGAGCACAGTGGCACAGCAGTTACCAGCCCCAAATTCGAGTAACATTTCATTACAAGGATTAACAGCTCAACAGTTGAATAATTGTCTGGATTGTCTAAATATTTCACAGAGCGTATCAAAAGGGGAAGATCAGTTGAACCGAGTAGGATTAAACATGGAAGCAAACGAGTTAGTTGAGGTAACAATGGGACTGAATAGGTTAGAATCCTGTACGGAGGAAGAGCTGAGGCATTTATGCCCAAGGATTACAAAAGAGGTGAGGAAAATAAATCAGAAGCTAGTGGAATTAGCAGAGAAACATGACATTGATCTTAAGATGACATCTGAGATGAAGTTACAGATTCGATTTTGAGACAAAAGACTTTGAACACATGAGATCAGCTGGGATGAAAGCACACTTGAGAGATTTGCTGCAGAGTGCACAGATCTGGGGAGCATTAGAGAAGTGAGAAGGCAGATGGACGAAGAAAAAAGAGAAACGAAAGAGAGAGACCCAAGAAGGGCCGGAAGGATGACAAAGAGGAATCAGTTAAAATGCTTCTGATGAGTGAAATCCCAGGGGGTCAATTTGTTCATGTCCCATGGCACAGGAGTGACCTATTACCAATAATTGGTATTCAATGATGCATGTGAAGAATACCCATTGAATGAATTTTTCCCGATATTCAGTATGAAAGAGTTGCATGCAGATTTACAGAGAACTGTAAAGGAAGAAGTCTGGGACTTGACAGGAAAGGAAGTGGGATTGATTAAAGGAGTGGAACCTGTTGAAATTACTTTGAAGCCAAATGTTGAATTCCCAAAACTTCCACAGCATAACACGGCACAGGATGTGTTGATGAAAGTGGCACTGATAATTGGAGACTTTTTAAAACAAGGAGTTCTAAGGGAAGTGTTGAGCAGCCCACATAATTCACCGATAATGGGTTTGAAAAAGGCACGTGGGAAGGTACGAGCTGTGCAGGATTTGTGAAAAGTGAATGACATGGTGGTTAAGTGCTGCTGATTGTACCCAATCCAGCAGTGATACTGTTTCAGATTCCGTGCGATGCAGAGTGGTTCACAGTGGTTGATTTGTCTCAAGCTTTCTTTTCAGTACCACTTCACGAGGATAGTCAGTTTCTTTTCAGTTTCAAATTCCTGGATAAAGTCTATAGCTAGTGTAGGCTTCCACAAGGGTACACAGATTCACCATCCCTGTTCAATCAGATTTTGAAAAAGAATCTGGAGTCGTTGGAATTACCTTCCCAATCGACTCTTGTACAGTACATTGATGATTTATTAATTGCATCCAAAACGAAGGATGAGTGTAAGCACCACTCGATTGCCTTGTTGAATCATTTGGGAGAATTTGGACATAAGTTCTCACCTGTGAAGTTGCAGTATTGTCAAAAATCAGTCAAATATTTGGGACATCAGATTGAGACAGGGTTGAGAAGAATCTCCAGAGAAAGGATAACAATGATTTTGCAGAGAAGTCCCCCAACTTCCCAGAAGGATGTACGCATGTTACTGGGAATGGCAGGGTACTGTAGGCAGTGGATTCCGAATTTTGCCGAAATAGCTAAACCCCTACAGCAGTTGACCCACAAAGGAGTTACGGATCCCATTATCTTACATGAGGACCAGATGAAGGCATTCACTGAATTGAGAGAGAGTTTGTGCAGAGCTCCAGCATTGGGAATGCCTGATTACACAAAGCCTTTCACATTGTTCTGCTATGAACGTGGTGCTTGTTCTTTTTCTGTTTTGACACAGGTCCGTAGAGGTGCTTATCGACCAGTAGCTTATTTTTCAGCTACCTTGGACCCGGTTGCAGCAGCTTTACCAGGTTGTCTGCGAGCAGTCGCCGCGGTGGGTCAAAGTCTTTCCCAATGTGAAGGGGTAGTCATGGGATACCCTGTGACGGTAATGGTACCACATTCTGTTGAGATTTTATTGACAAGGAAGAAAACACAACATTAGACGGGGGCAGACTGACAAGGGATGAGACGAGCATCTTGGGAGCTCCAAATGTAACATTGAAAAGATGTACAGTGTTAAATCCAGCAACATTACTTCCAAGTGATACTGTTGAAATTGAGAAGAAGGAGGATATTGAGCATGATTGTCTTGAGGTGACTGAATTGTGCACAAAACTAAGGCCTGACATTAGAGACACTCGACTAGAAGAAAATGATCAAATTGTTTTTGTCTATGGTTGCTGTCTCAGAGATGGGACTGGCACCTTGAGAGCAGGATATGCTGTATGCACCATTACAGGAACCTTACAGGCTTCCAGGAGTGCATTCTGCGCAGGTGGCGGAACTGGTACTGGGGCAGGGAGTGTAGTGGAGTCTTTGCATAGTAGGAAAGATTCGACAGCCTATCTAAGTCCTACTTCCAATGTCACGACCCTAAACGGAAGGGGTCCTATCACCATGATCTCCTGGAATGTAGCCGGCTTAAAAAATAAGCTTATAGACCCCGAATGGCAGTACTATATTGATCGATATCATGTCTGTCTCTTTCAAGAGACCTGGCTTAAAGATCCACCGTACAAATTAGGATATAAAACCTACTTTATTAGTGCAACTTCAGCTGCCAGAGGGAGACCGTCTGGGGGGTTGGTTGTATGGGTGAAAATCTCATTAAATGTCGAGATACGTATGCAAGCCACTGAGTCAGAGGACATTTTATGGTTAGTAGTGGGGAAAAAAAATAAGATAATAACCCACTTGTTCAATGTATATATAAGACCAAAAAGGACAAATTTGGAGTCTCCTGAAATAACTCTACTAGACGACCTGCTCAAGGAGATCCCAGTGGGAGAGACAATTATGATAGGGGGTGACCTCAATTGTAATTATGAACCTATAACTGGATTTGAACATTTAGCAGAAGAAGAAGATCGAATGAGAGCAATTCCTTATTTAACAATAGAAAAAACTGTTCCGGGCACAGTGGCCGCACTGCAACTCATGGGCCTTACATTAAAGCACGGACTGAGGGCGTGCAATGGCAGAGTGGGTGAAGGAGGCCTTAATTTGGATACCTTCCAGAGAGGCAACTCAACCTCAAAAATAGACTACATTTTGCATAGTATAAGTACATGGGGAAGATTAGCGACTTTTAAAATAGATAAAAGAAGGGATAGCGATCACTTCCCGCTAATAATTGAACTCAGGGCCCACCTTCTAGATTTGGATTTGGAATACACAGAACACGATAAGGTGGAGTTACAACCCACCCTCAGTAACAATAGAAGGGTTGTAAAATGGCCAGCAATATTAGGCAATCTGGATATTATGACAAATATTTACAAACCATTTTCTGATCTCCTGGAGCTTTATGCAGAAAATAAACCTATTGACATCCCTATTACGGCCATCCACCAATCAATGAGTATTGCACTAAGACCCGTCCTGACCAAACAGCTACAGAACAAGCATAAAAAGGAGAAGGTGCAAACCACCCCAAGCAGTCCATGGTACACTATCAAATGTAGGGAGAGGAAAAGAGTATTGATAGAGGCTCTAAAGCAAAAAAATCAATTAGCCGTACAACAGGCAAGGGCCAGCTACAAGAAAACGCTGGCAACTGCCCAAAGCAACTGGGAGGATCAAAAATGGCAAGACCTGCTGGAAGCAGCAAAAAGCAATGATACTAGGATCTTCTGGAAAATAGTTACCCATGGCAGCAAAGAGGGGATATTCACTACAGACCATCATATAGATCCCAAAACATGGGTTAACTATTTTACACATCTTTACTCTGACCCCCCCACCCTCGATTTCTATCCCTCAAGACATAAAACCCTAGCTACTTCGGGCATCTTACCCGAGTTACAATTTAGTCTGGAGGAGACGGTGAATGCCATTGAAGCAATCAAGCCAGGAAAAGCCCCCGGTTTGGATAAGATCCCGGGGGATATGCTTAAACATAGCATAGAAATTTGGGCACCTTATCTAAATCTTTTAAGTAACGCTATAGCAAGGGGAGGCCTAATGCCCGAGACATGGAAAGGGGCAGAAATAATCCCAATCTACAAAAAAGGATCCAGGGAAGACCCAGGGAACTATAGACCAATCAGCCTCATAGATGTCATGCAAAATATTTACGCTAGACAGATGCTGAATAGAATCAGTAGCTGGATAGAAGAAAACAGCATATTGACTATATACCAAGCAGGCTTTAGACAGCAGACGAGTACAGTCGACCAGGCCTTTAGGCTATTGACAATAATGTGGAAATATACTAGACTAAGGAAAGGTCACCTCTATATCGCGTTTGTGGATCTGCGTGCAGCCTTTGATCTGGTGCCAAGAGACTCCTTATGGGCAGCACTAGGAAAAGAGGGAATGCCAGGGAACCTCCTGGGCCAGCTAGAGAGGTTACATGAAAATACATTTGCAAAGGTTCGGTGGGGGCCAAAGGGAGAGTTGACAGACCCAATACCTATCAAGAGGGGGGTGAGACAGGGCTGTGTGCTTGCCCCAACACTTTTCTCATTATATATTAATGATCTGGTTCATCATTTGAAACAAAGTAACCATGACTCACCAAGATTGAATGATGATCCAGTCCCCGCCCTCCTTTTTGCAGACGATACCATTCTATTATCTCAAACTCCCATGGGCTTGCAAACTCTATTAGACAAATTCAGTGAGTATTGCAGCTTGAAGGGATTAGAAATAAATACAAACAAGACCAAATACCTGACTGTTAACCCCCATAAAGCACTCAAGAGAAACATTCGGATTAGAGGGCAGGCATTGGAACGATTAAAAAACTTCAACTATCTAGGGATACTGCTTGATGCCAAATTGTCATGGGCACCGCACATCAATAAAGCTGCTATCTCCCTAACTCATAGTTCCATGGCAATTAGCAAAAATTACAAATGCTCAAGGTCTAGCATTGTGTCACCAGTATTTGAGATCTATAGGTGCAAAGCACAGGCTGCTGCTCTATATGGCGCCGAACTCTGGGGATTCACAAAACTAACCCCATTGGTTACTCAGGAAAATAATTTCATGAGGGGGGTACTGGGTCTCCCTCCATCCACTCCACTGATTCCTTTAACCTATGATATTAACATGAAACAAATAGGTAAATTGGCAGCCCTGAGGCCCTTGCTTTACTGGTGTAGACTTTGGACAACCCCTGAATTGATCCAATATAGGCAAGCACTAATTGAGATCATGGACTTGGACAAGGCCATCTCCCTCCTGTGGCTTCACTATATAAGGCAATGCTTTTACAATCTAGGGCTGAAATTTTATTGGGATGAACCGCATACACTTACAACACAATCCAAGATCCGACTAAAGCAAGTATTCTGGGACTTCACCTTTAATAGCCCTCTCTATAGCAAGGATCTAGGTAGACTAACCCTAAGTTTCCTGGATATCAAACCATTACCGAGTGCTGAGGAATGGATCGATACTATCCAACCTAGACGAGCAAAAGTTTTATTCATGAAGCTTCGATATGGGACTCTCCAGGTTACGGCCTTTACTTTTAAATGGGGCCTCTTGAATGGGAGAAGTGACGAGGTGACTTGTGAGCTGTGTAATATGGAGACTCCTGAAACGACGGATCATGTTCTTTTAAACTGCAATGCCTATGATAAACCAAGGAGGAAATGGATTCGACCTATTTGCAGGAACATTGGAATCAGGAACTGCAATGAAGCAGCA
The DNA here is from genome assembly GCF_031143425.1 of Pleurodeles waltl. NCBI lineage: Eukaryota > Metazoa > Chordata > Amphibia > Caudata > Salamandridae > Pleurodeles > Pleurodeles waltl. Next base: position 1,143,819,026 of record NC_090444.1, on the reverse strand, counting down.
AGATTCTTGAGATCCAGCACGATACCATATGTTGGTTTTGGTCTAAGCCGGTTTCTACTAGCAATTTCATTCATTAGAGACAAGGCGGGCCTGAGGCTACAGGCGCTTTAACTCAGGCAAAACTCCCACAGTTAATCTATGGTCCCCAAACTGATAATTGGGAGCCACCTTTGGTAATCCAATGGTCTCTGGTTATACAATCAGCCAAGGATATATTTAGCCCAGGGGATATTGACAATGCCCGGGAAGTACTTGAATTATAATATTATCTTGCCCCCTGGCATAAGGACCGTAGTCATTGGGAGGTTTTTCAAGTTACCTAGAATGGTCATTTGACACCTATGACACTAGTTCTTAGATCCAGTTATTTATTTATTTTTATTCTAAAAAATCCCCCCTTAGCCAAGCAAACAAGTGCCTGATGGCACGGGAGGCAAATTTTATGGGTTTTATAAATGAAAAACTGTAATTGATTCTTATTTATTGTTTTTAAGACCAACACCAGATAGTTTGTTTTTAGTAGTTAAGTGAATATTAATTGCTGTTGGAATAATGTGCCTTTTGTATTACTTGATTGTACCCCTTTTATGGCCTTTAATTGAATATAGGCATGTATGAAAGAAAGAAATTGTTGGGTCCTAGGGACTATCAACCAGCTCTTAAAATTAGCAAAATAACCCCTCATGTGATGGTGGTATGCATATTGCCAAGATTTTTAGAGGCAATTTGATATGCTAAAGGCAAATGTTCTTCCAAAAAAAGCATGAATCCTATTTTTACAATGGTCACTATTTGTGTTAGTACATAGTTATTGCTACTAATAGTGAGATAACAATCCTAATTGTTTTTTGTACAAAGATTCGTATTTATAGGTATTTTACAATATTTTTATGGTGATTTGTATGATGATGTGTATTGTGTATTTTTATAGTGTTTTTATTGATCAATTGCTTATTCTTATAACATTCATATTCACAACTTGCCTATCTGTATTGTATGGCCCTGGGGGAGTCCTGGTCCTGATCTTTTTTATTTTTTTTAACATCATGATGGGTTTGATTTTATTGACTTTCTCAAAGTGTTTTCGTTTTCTTTTTAGAAATGTAATAATTTTGTCAGTATGCTTTTATGGTATTGTTTTGCCGAAATAAAGCTGAAATGTCGGTAGCTCTTACTAGAGCTTGCTATGTTTCTATCAGGCTGCGAGTGAGAATCTACACTGATAGTCAATACGGATTCGGAATTTTGCATGATTTTGGTCAATTGTGGTCATAGCGAGGTTTTATGACCTCAACTGGAACACCAGTAAGGAATAGCGACCGGATAAAAGAGTTATTGCATGCAATTCAGTTACCTGAAGATTTGCTGTAGTAAAATGCAGTGCACTTCAAAAGATGCAAGACTACATTTCTTTGGGAAATGGATATGCAGATCAAGTCGCAAGGTTTTGCACATTGATCTGTATATCGTTCAAGGATAAGTGGGAATTAATGCCAGAAGAAGAGACAAATTGTGCAAGTTTTGCTTTGAAAATAATGGACACTTTAGAGGAGTTAAAAACATTACAAGAGAATGCAGACAGGGAAGAGAAAAAGCTGTGGTTGAAATTGAAATGTATACAAAGACCAGATGAAATTTGGGTATCTGAGGAGGGCCAGATGGTGTCGCCAAATAGTCCATTGACTCAGATGGCCTGATAATACCATGGTCAGGCACACATTGGAAGAGATGCCATGGTTAGGTTGTTCAAAGTTGACTGGTTTAATCCAAAATATAGGCAAGCAGCTGAAGCGGTGTGTCACAGATGTGTGATCTGTCAGCAGTTAAATGTGGGAAAAGGGACAGTGGTGAATTTGAGCCACATTGGAAGAGCAGGAGGACCATTCAGCAGAATGCAATTGGATTTTGTTGAGATGCCTGCATGTGGTGGATTGAAGTACGTGTTGGTGATTGTGTGTGTGTTTAGTCATTGGATTGAAGCATACCCTACACGTAGAAATGATAGTCTCACAGATGCAAAACTGTTGCTTAGAGAGTTATTACCACGGTTTGGATTTCCGATCTCTTTAGAACCAGATAGGGGAACACACTTCAATAACGAAGTGATTAAGTTCTTACGTGCAGCATTGAACATTGAACAGAAGCTTCACTGCAGCAATCGTCCAGAGGCATCAGGACTTGTAGAGCAAATTAATGGTACCTTGTAGTCAAGAATTGCCAAAATGTGTGCTGCAACAAATCTGAAATGGCCAGATGCATTGCCTTTGGTGCTGATGTCAATGCAAAATATATATAGAAAAACAGGACTGTCCCCACACGAGATTCTCATGGGTAGAGCAATGAGGTTGCCAGCAATACCAGCGAATGCTCTTGTCAATATTACAGATGGTATGGTGTTGGACTACTGCAAAGGTCTGGCTGATGTGGTTTGATCTTTCTCTCAGCAGGTACAAGCTGTTACCCTGCCACCCAGTCATGACCCGGGTCACAACCTGAGAGCCGACTGGATCGTGATCAAAAAGCATGTGTGAAAGACTTGCCTAGAGCCACGTTGGAAAGGTCCATACCAAGTGGTGTTGACAACTACAACTGCTGTGAAATGTACGGGTTTGCCTAACTAGATTCACGCGAGCCATACCAAGAGAGTGGTGAGTCCCCAGGAACATGAAGAAGTATTGTTGAGAGCACCAACAGCAGCAAAGCAAGTGGTTCTTTCTGAACCAGAGCCGGGGCAGGCTGAACCTGAAGTGGATCCAGAGCTAGTTGAGGACAGATCGATTACACCAGTGAGAGACGAAGGTGCAGAAGCTCAGGAGGCAGAGCAAGAACCTAATCCAACAGAGGTGACTGGAGAACCAAGCCCAAGAGAGGTTCTTCCAGAAGCAAAGGGTGACAAAGCACAAGGAGACCAAGTGCAAGAACCTGAGGGGAAAAGAGTTGAGTCGGATCAAAGCCCAAGTGATCTGACTCCTCCTGAACCGGTTGCAGGTCCATCAAGAGAAGGCACTACAGATAAAGAAAAAGAGAAAAGTCTGATCTTAAAAAGATTATTGACTGAAGGAACAAGAAAGGGAGACAACTGGCCTGAATCTCAAATAGGCAAGAAGAAGAACTTGGTTATAAATGAGACAATAGAGGAAGAAATAGACACTACAAGAAAAGACGAGCTAAGTGAAGGAGAGTTAGCAGGAGAACTGAAGTTGAAAAGAAAGAGAGTGGCAAGTCGAAGATACGCAGGACCTGAGTGGGCATATGCCGCGACAAGTGAATGGCAAAACGAGTTTATGTCCTTTTGCTTTGACAGAGAAGTTCCGAATCAGTATTTTGATGCAACCTGAAGAAAATCAATAGACTGAGATGTTGAGCTAAGCAAAAGAGCAATTGAGAAACTGTTGAATATTAACCGGAAGAGACATTAATAACCTGATATGACATTTGAGAATCTGAATGTGACCAGCTGCTAACCAAATTGACAAAGGAAGAAGAAGGGTCCTTGCGTGTGAAATCTGAATTGTGAAAAAGAAGCATATTTTGATTTTTAATTTTTCTTGTTGCACCTTACTTAAGAGTTAATTCTACTTTCTGATTCTTTGCAGATCATGGCTGAAATAGATAAAAGCATTAAAAACATTAGGTATTGTAGATATTGGAGTGTGGGAATGGCAATTGTGTGTGGTACATTGTTTATAATAATGATTGCGGGAATGTCTATTCATGAGATGAAAGAAGTCAATACTATATCTATATCTGAGACTAACACACTAATGGCTTTAGAGAGGTTTAAGCTTGACTAACAATATTTGCATGATTATACTAATGTAAGAGGAGAGCTGTCTTCTAACGTCTTCTTTCGGTTGCTGAGTGAGTTTGTGGAGACAATGGATGCCAAGAATTGTCTTGTGTGCACGCAAATCCCTTCCTCGGTGGAAGAGGGGGTTACATATCATAGCTTACCTTTGATTTATGGTATAACTTGTAATTTGCTACTAACCCGATTCTATAATCAAGAGTATATACAATATTTTTACTCTAACCATGATTTGGTGTTTTCCTTTGTTCCGATTATTAGACATTTGAGTAAGATAGCTAAGGATCATGATATAGTGTTAGTTAGAGGATTCTTTGAGCCAACTCTGTTTTTTGGCACGGCTTATGCGCATCGTAACAATTTAACCTGCTTATTAACACCTATGGAAAAGAGCTTTATAGGGCATACTGACGAGAGGAGAAAAGCACTAAGAGAGAAATTGGAAAAAGGGTTAGAGAAATGGACTGAAATGAAAATGATTATGCTTACACTGCTATTAAAACACAAGGGAGATTAGCTTTAGACACATTACATGTAGGGAAGCTCTGTGTATATAGGCCAAAATCACACACTAACACTTTGTGGGAATGAGTTTTTGTTTTAGAGTAAATGGACTTTCATGCTGAATGGTGCGGACCCTGTGATTCCTGGAATTTATTATATTTGTGTGCTTAATGCCCATTATCGTCTTCCCAGAGGATGGTATGGAACAGGTTATTTGGGAATGGTTTTCCCTAAGATCTATCAAATCGATGATCTGAAGAAGATACCGGAAGTGACTGAATTACACCAAATGCGACAAAAGAGAGAAACAGCCTCTGCAATCGTAGGGGATATTTTTGGGGTAATAATTCCTTCTGTAGGAGTGATACTAAATGCAACCAAGATACGAAAGTTGTCTACTACTGTGGATAATATGCTAACAAACTTTACTGGAGCCATACTTTTACTAAATATTGAATTAGCTGTGGATAGAGCTATGACGCTTCAAAATAGGGTTGCTTTAGATATAATATTAGCAAAAGACGGAGGAGTCTGTAAAATTATTAATGGAAGGCACTGCTGCTCATATAAACCTGAGAATGAGAAGGAGATAAAAGATTTACTTACTAATTTAACTAATGCAAGTAAGGATTTGAAAGAATTAAAAGAACCAGGAGTTTGGGAAAAGGTTAGAAATTGATTTGTTGCTGTGGGAAATTGGTTTAATCTAATTTGGGGTGGGATGCTATGGAAAATTGTCCAAGGAATACTAATTGTGATTACTGTTATATTAGGATTATGGGGTGCATGTAAAATATGGCAGAAAATAAAACTAAAAAGGGGTAAAAATAATCAGAGGAGGGAAGAACAATGTAAGAGAAGAATTTATAGGGACACTACAAGAAGGAGAAATCAAAATGTAGCTGAACCCAATCTGTAGAATGCTGATAAGGCAAGGTGTGATGACATATTTAGTCATCAGAGGAGGGACTGATGGAGCAGATATGCTAATATGAGAAAATTCTAATGATTTGTATTTGTTTATTAATGAGAAAATTCGATAAAGAAACTAACATTTGACAATAACTTGTATAAGCAAAATGTGCCCACATGGAATGATCACCATATTTATTAACAAAATGCTAAATAATGAAAAAGTATTCATTAAAATATATTAATATGTCATATTTGAATGTATAACCTATGTTTTGTGTTAATTTGCATTCTTAACTTAGCCAGCTGAAGGCCTGGTTTCACTGGGCCTTGTCTGCTTTAACGTGGAGACGTGAAAAGGCTTCAGAGGACTGGAACTGGAAAGAAGGACCTTGAACTGCAGAGTTCAGAAGGCTCTGCTAGAACATTCTGCAATGTACCAGTAGACAGGAGATGATGAAGACAATTTGATACAGTTATGTGTAGTGTAGGCTAAATGCACTTTCCCAGGACTTGAACAACGGAAGCTCTGACTAAAAGACTATGTGCAACAATTTTGTTCCTGAAGAGCCGGATGATGTTCTCATCAACAGAAGAACCAATCAAACTAATGGAACTTGAATCCTGAGTAGACGTGTATATGCGGTAAACAAAAACTATAGGTTAGAGTCATAACCTCTGATAAGCTTGACCAATTGGCAATTAGTGGGACGGACTGAGAGACCCTAATAAAAAGTCATGACAAGGGGAGAAAAATCAGAACAGAGAGGAGAAAGTTGATAACCTCAGGAGACGCTGTCTGAAGTGCTGATAATTGGGCTTACCCTCTGTGAGCCTGATACTTTGCTGATGACTGATGACCTGGAAATGAAGACTGACTCATTGCTGACCTATCTTGGATAGGTAGCTATAATAATGCGACTGTTTAATCTGTGTTTTTCCTTCTAGGTACCAACTGCACTGTTTCAAAATATATTTTTCTTTTAGATAGATTTTTTCCAAATTAATGTTTTCCAAATTGTTTTCACATGAAGACTCTCATGCTGATGCTAATCTGTGTTAGGTAGGCTGACAAGGGTGACATTGACGGTGACAGTTGACTGACAACAATTGCTTTGCTGAATTACTGTATAAAATGTTGAGAAAGTACTAGTCTAAAGTTGCCTTGATTTTGAAATTCTTGGATGATTAATGTTTTTGTGATGATTAATAAGTCTTGATTAATGATAAGCCGAATAAGGTTTCTGATTAGAATTGTAACCAATAGGGAGTAAAAACAAATAACCTTCTTGAGAGTGATGGTATTTTTTATTAGATAGGTTTTCATCAATGTTTAAATTTGATTTGGGGTTCAATAGTCTACCACATAGCTAGGATACTCCATGTGATCCAAAAGGTCAATCGATCTATAAGCGTCCCCTTGTAAGTTTACTTACTAAGGGCCAGGCGCGCTAGCAAGGGCAAAGATCATAAAGTGATGTAAGTCACCAGCAAACTGATATTGTGACTTCATGTCCCAGGAGCACCCACGTCACTCTTGTGAGGAAATGTCGGGAGCAGGAGTGCTCAGCACCATATAGTACCATTCATCTGCCCTCTGTGCAGGACACCAGTTACCAGCAACCTGATATTGGGACTTTGGGTCCCAGGAGTACCCACACCACTCTTGTGAGGAGGGGCTGGGAGCAGGAGGGTCCAGCGCTGCATAGAGTGCTTCATCTGCCTGTTTGTGCCTGTCTGCGCCCGGCTGAGACCGGACCGCCCGCCCCCAACATCACCGACTTGACCCCTGTGGCTCGCTCAAGTTTCCGTGGGTAGGGTGGGCAACCGGAAGGCCACCACTGAGGATGGACTCAGCCTAACAAAAGGATTTAATTCTGCATAAGCCCCAACACGATAAGTTGAGCATATTATCTTTTCTTTCTTCGGCTGTGGGTGCATTGGACGATGAAATGTCTAATGTAGAGAACGTGCTTCCTTTTCAAGGGAGACTGACGGATCTAATGCCCTAATAGCTAGTGGTATTGGCAACTCAGTGTTGTCGCTCTTGGACGAGGATGTCAAACCAGGTGCCACTTGTGTTGAGGACACACCATTATTGTGTTGAGCGGGTGGGTGGATACAGTTAAATGGTTTAAGTGCAGGCGTTAGTGCACCAGATGGCAACAGAGGGAGTCTCAACTTTAAGAGACCCCGGAATGGTATCATTGGCTGATCCCCCTCGTAAAAGGAAAAAAGGGAGTGCTCAGCATCAAATGACGCTCACTCATTCAACATATTCACCAGGGAGGGCGCCCCTGTTAGTTTACTGGAAACACTTATTAATAGCTGAATCCAAGACTCCATGGACAAACTCTATGATAAAGTGGCTTGCCTATTAAGGAGTTATTTCAACATGAACTCTTTAAAGGGGACTGTGTGGTGGTTAATTTTAATTGGCATGTGGAAGTAGGGCGAGTACTGGCCACTATCAGCATTTTTAGATGTGGAAAACTGTCAGCGATTGTGGCCCTGCCATTGGGTTTCTTCTATAGTCCGGAGGTTATTTGTCTCGGACTCTGGACACAAGTAGGTTGTTCAGATCACCTCCCACCCATGAAGCCTCCCATGACCATGAAATTGGGAAATTTAATGACCCAAACAGGCTCTTATTTATTAGAAAGTTTCACGTGATATGCCTACATGAATCATGGAAGATCTCTAATCCATTTTTTATGGATCGTTATAAGACTTTCTTTATGCCAGCTGTTGACTCGAGAGTGGATCGAGCTAGAGGGGTTTAGTGATCTACCTCTTACTAGACGGTGGATTAATGATTTACAGTCTGGTTCTCCCATTTTACAAGTTTTAAGATTTACTGTGCCAGGTTCCCCTGCATTCTTTTTGTTGCATTTCTATAATGCAAAATCATAGCCAAAGAACCCTTCCAAAATCCACGTGTTGGGCTCTTTCATTGAAACACTGTCTGAAAAAGGGAATGCTTTGTCTAATTTAACTGTTGATTTTAACATACATTTGTGTTAGAGTCCTTTAGATGCTGTTAGTAGGAATTTTCCCTGTAGGATTCATGAAGGATTACACCTTGAACATTCCAGAGAAGGGTCATAGTGAAACCACGTTTTAATTATTAGTGACCTAGTCTGCTCTATGGATAAGTTGGTTAATTCTCCAGGGCCTCAGATCCTTCCTACCTTTACTGGTAGTGATTGTTCTACAGTTATTGATTTTATTTCTGTCTCCACACCTCTCTTTTTATGGATATCCAGTTTTAACATAGTACATAGGCCCTCATTACAACTTTGACGGGCGGCGGAGGCCGCCCGCCAAAGTTGCGCCGCAGGAATACCGCACCGCGGTCTGAAGACCGCGGCCGGCATTCCAAGTTTTCCCCTGGGCTGGCGGGCGGCCGCCGAAAGGCCGCCCGCCAGCGCAGGGGAAAACGACCTTCCCACCATGAAGCCGGCTCGTAATCGAGCCGGCGGAGTGGGAAGGTGCGACGGGTGCTACTGCACCCGTCGCGTATTTCACTGTCTGCTATGCAGACAGTGAAATACAAGTGGGGCCCTCTTACGGGGGCCCCTGCAGTGCCCATGCCATTGGCATGGGCACTGCAGGGGCCCCCAGAGGCCCCGCGACTCCCCCTCCCACCATCCGGTTCCCGGCGGGAGAACCGCCAGGAACTGGATGGCGGGAGGGGGAGTCGGAATCCCCAAGCCAGCGCAGCAAGCTGCGCCGGCTTGGAGGATTCCTTGGGGGCAGCGGGAAACCGGCGGGAGACCGCCAGTTTCCCTTCTCTGACCGCGGCTAAGCCGCCGCGGTCAGAATGCCCCGCGGGGCACCGCCGGCCTGTCGGCGGTGCCACCGCGTCCCGCGGCCCTGGCGGTTACAAACCGCCAGGGTCGTAATGAGGGCCATAGTGTTTTAGTGACCATAACCCTATCTCTCTTGACCTTGGCTGGCAGGAACCCAATTTAACAAGACCCCAGAGGTCAAGTGGTGTATATTCCCCAGTTCATCAGGGCAAGCACCTTAGGTGGGCAATGGTGTAGCCGGAAAATTTTAAACAAACCTTGTTTCATGGCAGAGTGCAGGATTTTGTCAACTGTCAATCTGACTACTTTTGATCAGGCTAACGTAGCTGCCTTTGGGAATACCCCTAAAAAGGTATCAGCACTTCTGTACCACCCTGTAATTTACTCTACTCCTTCTGAACCCAGATGTTCAATTCTAGAAGCTCCAAGACGCTACGGAACTTAAAGAATGCACTAAGGGCCAGATTTACACTTTTTGACGCAGTCAAAAAGTTTAGCACTGGCTAGCACCATTTCTTAATGCCACCCGTGCGTCATATTTATACTTTGATGCTGGGTGGCGCTAAGAATAGGTTAGAGTCATTTTTCCTGACGCTAACCATTGTGCCTTGTCGTAAGGCAAAATGACGTTAATGCAGGAAAAATTACTATAATCCGGTTTATGACATGGAAACACGTCGCAAAACTGATATGCACCAGTTTTCACCGCAATAGTGTCAAAAAGCGACGCAAACAGAGAAACAGTGCTAAGAAGCCCCAAAATGGATCCCAGAAGCCAGGAGAGACCCCAGGGAGACCCCAGACAACCAGGAACCAGCCAGGAGGACACAGACAAGACCCAGGGGAGAGACAAGAAGAAGAGGAAGTGTCGCTTCAGCGCAGAGGAGCATGAAATACTGGTGAGAGAGATGACGGAGCACCACCATCAACTCTTTATCACCTCTAAATTGCCAATTGGGAGGAGAGAGGCAATTTGGCAACAGATTGTGGACAAGATTAACAGTGTGACAGAGGTCAGGAGAACTGTCACTGCGTGCAAGAAACGCTGGCATGACTGCAAGTGGAGGACAAAGGAAAAGGCAAGGAACAGGAAGGAAGCACTGCAGACCGAGGTGGGAGTCCAGCACCGCAAGAGGACCTTGATGAGATGGAGGAGATGGTTGCAGCCGTCATCCCGGAGGAAATCGTCACTGGTATCACAGGACAGGACGGTGCAGACTACCAGGAAACAACACATATGCAGGGTAAGTTGCAAGGGCGACCAAAATGCCAAAATATCATGTGCAAGAAGTGGGAGGCACATACCTACTACACAATGCATGTCAGCCCTGCAATTCAGGCAGTGGAAAATGCAAAGGGGCACGGCACGGGACTTCCTGCACTGCCCATGCCAGGTGCATGGGCTGTGCAAGGGCATCCCGGGGCACAGCACAACACAACACCAACTTCCTTTGCATGGAGGTACACCTCCATGCCAAGGCTGGTGGAAATGCTGGAGCAGAACAGGAGGGTAGGGTAGAACGTAAAACTGGTCTGGGGTCACAGGACAGCTGGTATTGTCAAAATGTAAACTAGAGGACAATGCCCAGTCTCAGACCTTTGGCTCAAGCGGAATTCACCATTGACAACATTTGCCACAACTACCTGTTCTGTGTGCACTGGTCAATTAGGAAATGGCAGTTAGGTTCCCATGGAACAAACACTCAAAATGAGGGTTCAGTATGACTATGTGATCAATCCCCATCAATCCCTATCCAAATGCAACTCCTGTCAACTGTTCATGTCCAAAGACTCAATAACCATCAGGCACTGTCACATACATAATGATGTACACAGCAGTAATCTCATACCCAAGCGGCCCATCCCTGGGTTTACCCCAGTGCCTGTGTTACAATAGCTGCAATGCCACTATGCAACATCTCAGGTATCATAGTGCTAAGGCAACTGCATTGAGGGGGAGGATATATGTGTGTAGGAAGGCAAGTCACAAGAGGAAATAGAACTCTGCCAGGTCCATCAGTGCAATGTAATGTAGCACACATAACACAAACATCAACATGAGAAAATACCAATGGTAACACCTGTATTGTCTCATGGAAATGCCATGCATGGTGTGGTGCTAGGTCTCAGCACTGCATAGGTGTATGTGAAAACTGATAGACTGGGAGTAGGCCATATTGTTGTGTGTGGTGCTGTGGCATCAGCATACAAATAATCATTGCAAGGCCTCACCATGCAAATGCAAGCTGAGGGAGGGTAGATGAGGACAAGAAGGTGGCAAGCCACAATCTGGACAGAACCCACACCTAGAATATGTGAAGCAGACAATTGCCCAAACTTCCCAAACTACATGTGACATGCAGGTGGGGCATCGGGCTGAGAAACTGGAAACATTAATGACAGAAACAATGCGTGGGAACCAAGATGACAATGTACCACCAATAGGAAGTCAGTGATGTCACATTACAACTGGCACAACAAAGACACACTAATTGTACGATATCTCATTGCAGAGAACGATGGCTGTCCTGTGGATCTGCCTGTCCTGGACTACCCTGATGACCTGGATGACCAACTGACAACCATCAGCCAGGAAACCCTCCAAGATGTCCTGGGAGCCCTCCAGACACCACCTCCAGTCGCAAGGAGGAGCATTCATGTAGCAGCCATCCCAAAGGACCCACCCACCACCCCAATAGTACAACCTTCCAGCTCAAACACAGCTGAGGACTCTGATGACACAGGGACCACTTTTGAGAGAACAGCAGTGGGAGTACAGCGGGAGCTGGCCAAGGAGGTGCGGGTGAGGATGCAAACTATGACAGCCAGCCTTGAGGGGAGGCACATGTGCATGATGACATCCACAGAACAGACAGCATCCAAACAAGTCACACAATCCCTACTGCATGGAGTGCAACAGTGTGTGGGACCTAACCACTACTGTGAAGGAGTTTCCACAACATCTGCCCTCCCAATCTTGCTGCTGCATGCATGACAACAAGCTGGACTCCATGCACCAGGAACTGGCCTCCCTCAGGGCAGACATGGCTGCCTACCACAGGGATGTTGCTGCCATACTCAATAACCATCAGCTCCTCCTTGCTGCAGTGATACCATATGTAGTTCCACAGATGTCAGCTGCCGGGAATTTGGTGTCCACTTCTCCAACCACTGAAGTGTGTGTTAGTCCCTCAAACCCACTAGCACCACCATCAAGGGCAGAGGAGACGACACACACGTCAGAGGATGAAGATGTGGAGCAGATCACCTTCATCCGTAGGAGTACCCAGTAGCACCAGCCCATGCCACATGGGCATGATTTTCTTTTTTCCTGTGCTTGACAACATGCCAGTGTTGCTACAGTTGGTGATGCACTCTTCACCGACACACTGTTAACCTTTCCACTATAGACTGCAATTGTCTCTCACTACTCAATTGGCAATTCATGTTCCTCTGCACTGAATTACATTTCACCTCAGCATGTCCAAGGACATGTCCCTCAACCTTGCACTTGTGTTGAGTCACAATAGAATGCTTTACACTAATGGGGTCACAGACCTGGACTATATAAATATTGCACTATAAAATAAACAGCACCTACACACCCACTTTGTCTCTGTGTAATGTGACACATCTACTTTGCTGGAGATTTGTGATGTGTGTAGCATGTCTATGGTCACTGAGTGTCAATACCAGAGTGCAGAAATAATGTGGGCAGATAGCTACGGATAAGGTATCTACAAGGTGTACGTCGATGCTGGCCACATCCCCTACAAGCAAGTCACTGTGTATGTGACATTTGTTTTAAAACGTACATACCTCACCCACAACATACAGCAGGAATGGCTTTGTAAGAGTGCTTGGCCAATAACGTCAGTTGGGAGTACAAGTAAAACACATTGGCCTGAAATTTGCATACTTGACCTCATCTGAAATTGGCACTACTCAGTTTAGCAGTGTTCACATGAACTTCAGGCTGCAGGCAGACATCCCACAGTGCCCAACATCATGACACAGGATCAAAACAATTACAGCTTAAAAAGCACACCTACCTGACTTTTAGGGTCTCTCCTGTGGGTTCTCTTCAGATTCTACTTGCAAGTTTCCAGCAGCAATCCTCTGCAACTACTACTTCATCCTCTGACCTCGGATCAACCGCAGCCTGCTCCAGGAACCGCTGTAACCGCAACAAAGTATCCACAAGTGATACTTTTCTTCTGCAACTTCAGCTCCAGCCAGCAACTGCAACAGTTTCCACAGTGTGCATGCTCTGAGGACTCCCTGTCTTCACCCTGCACCAGAAGGACCAAAGAACTCTCCTGTGGGGTGACAGAGTCACTCCCCTGCTCATGCAGTCAACGACCGGTGCTCTTGGACTCCTCTCATAGCGACGAGCGTGCTCCTTGGAACCCAGAGGGTGGACCACATCGACACAGACTGTCCTGAGGTCCTACTGTCGCAATTTGGAGGAGGTAAGACCTTGCCTTCCCCCAGAACAACAGTACCCCTGTGCACTGCGTCTTCTTCACCTTCTGAGACCTCTGTACACTATTTGCTAAATTCCTTTGTGCACAGCCTAGCCCAGGGCCCCAGCACTCTATCCTGCGACGCTCAACTCGCTGAGTTGATCTCCGGAGGGGTGGGACCTTCCTGTGTAGTGCTGCACCAACTGCATTTTGCACCTGCTTTGTCCCCATATCCTGGGACTCCCGTGGGTGCTATCTGGTGCTCTGAGGTCTCTCTGAAGTGCTGAGATCCCCCTCTTTCTCTTCACACAGAGCTGAGGCCTCCTGGGTCCAGATAGTGCCTAGTTGATGCAAAACGCGACTTTGCCGGAACCAAGGCTTGTTGGAGGAATCCAGCTCCAAAACCCACTTGCATCCAACTTCACGACGTGGGACATCCTTTGCATCATGCAGGAACCTGCTGGCATCTTCCTAGGGTGCATTTCTGCAGTCTTCGTTCCACCGGGGACTCTTCTTTTGCACCCTCTTCTGGGTTGACAGGGGCTTCTGTCCTCCCTGGAACTTTTATCAACTTCTGGACTTGGTCTCCTTCCTTTGCAGGTCTTCAGGTCCAGGAATCCACTGTTTGTTGTTTGCAGACTTGGTTGGTTCTTGCAATAATACCAATCACGAGGTGTAGTGAAACTTGCAGTACTTTACATCTGCTTTTCTGGGCTCTGGGGTGGGGAAATGTACTTACCTTTGCTGTCTTGTCTTGGGGAGAATTTGTGATTCGCATTCCACTTTCTTAGTATATGGTTTGTGTTGCCCCTAGACCTATTTTCTCCCATTGCATTCTATAGTATTTCCTATTGTTTGCACTATCCTATGCCTAATTACTTGCCTTATTTTGGTGCCTAGGGTATATATTGTGTATAATACTTACCTCCAGAAGGAGTATTGTCTCTAAGATATTTTTGATACTGTGTCACCCACATAAATACCTTTATTTTTGGCAACTCTGAGTATTGTCTTTACTTGTGTATAAGTACTGTGGAACTATAAGTGGTATTGCATGAGCTTTGCATGCCTCCTAGTTCAGCCTAACCTGCTCTGCTATAGCTACCTCTATCAGCCTAAGCTGCTAGAACACTACTACATTTCACTAATAAGGGATAACTGGACCTGGTATAAGGTGTAAGTACCCAAGATACCCATAACAAACCAGGCCAGCCTTCTACAGTGTGTTTCAAAAGGAACAGCATGAATTACATTGGATGTAATGCTTATGTATGAATGTGTTCCAAATGTGTATCTACATCTGAGGGCAATCAGTGATCTACAACAATCATGACATGTGTTTGTAATATGTGTTGACTCATGTGATGTGTGTAGTTGTTTGTTTTTGTGGACATTACATTTCACATGACAAACAAAACTCAGGGATGATTGAGAATGGCTGATAAGTGCTATGTAGGATATGTTACCCCTTATATGTCATTAATTGTTGGTTACGAGTTCATGGTGACTTGTGTGTGAACTACATAATTGTCGGGCATGTGTACATGGTTGGTACGTACTGGGTTTGAGACACTGTGCCTTAATTTCACCCATAAAATGTTTGGTAGATGTCAGTTTGACTCATAACAATGACCTATGTTACTTATGTTGCTGTGGTGGACCTGCTGCCCTGGCTGTGTGTGTTCACGTATTTTCAGATGTGTATTCCACAGAAGTGTCCTGTTCAAGTGTGTGGGCATGTGTACCCTGGGACAGTATTGGCTTTCATGGTGTTACGGTTTCGGGCAGGTCTATTCAGGACTCTGTTGGGGACACCCCCTGAGTTCACAGAGTATCTCACAAGGATGTAGTGTACCAAAGCGAAAGAGCAGATAAAGGCATACAAAGGGAATGGACAGCTATGGTAAGGCAGAGAAAACAGAAATGGGAAGGCAGAGCAAGCTTAGTGTGAACAAATATGGAACGAGTCTGTAATGGACAAACACCCTGGACTTATCACTAAGGTTGTACACAGGGTAGGGCTCAGAACTTTCCACAGCAACAGGGAACGTCAGTGCCTCTGTACAGATTAATCTTACAGATAGTCACCACGCAAGCCCCATAGAAAGGAGGCAGCAGAAGTGATTCTGTGTCTGGAGCCTTCGGGCACAAACAAGGATTGTACTTACGTACACAAGACTGGCCCTTGTGGATCTGGCTGGAGACACAGTGGCATTTTCTGGAATACTGCCATAGCACACTGTTACTGTTAGGCAGTAAAGACCACATGCAACACTAGACAAAGGATTGGGGCTGGATTTGCCTCCTGAAAACCAGATGCCAACCCAAGTACAAAGGAAAACACTTCTATACAGGTGGGGACTGATAGGACACTTACCAGACATGATAACCCAAGAGGAAAAAGAAAGTGAAAGAACCAACTAGGAGGCAAAGCCAGGCACAGGGAACAGGCTCAAGCCTACGCAAAGGCTGGACCAGGTCTGGGAAACAGAAAGCAGGCTATGGCAGATACAAACATGAACAAGGCTGTGAAACAGGGAGCAGACTCTGACTGGAACAAGCAGGAACAGGACTGGGTAAATAGAGAGCAGGTTCAGGCTGAATCATAACTCTAACACAATCGAACAAGGGGTCTGGAACACAAAGGAATCGTACTCCAATGCACGACGAGGAGCTTCAGGGAATGGCAGTTTATAGGCAGTTCCAGGCAGCAGCAAGGCCAGAGCAGAGTCACATGGCTGGGCTGCACAAGAGAGGTCACATGTGTGTGCAGTTTCAGTCTCTCACACATCCTGGAGGAGAGAATCCAGTATAAAGGGACAACTGGACTTTTCCCATAGGAAGCAATGGACAGAAGATTACAGGTCTTACCGACTACCAGGCAGTGCTTTATGGGACCTGAAGTCCATGCAAGCGTATGTAGTTCTTCCATAGCATGCCATATGGAAAAGGGAAGCAAACAGGAGACAGAAAGGGACTCTGGGTGAGTGTTAAGGATGATTTCCTGGGTATAGTCTGTTTACAGCACTCCCTAGACATGGCTGGGCAGAGACGTAACACATGGCAGTGGTAGGACTTATTTACAAGGATGGACTGTGCAGGGCATGTGTTGTGAACATTGCTTGTCATACCTGGGACACTCATGCTATCCATTTTCAGAAATGATGCCACCCCTTGTCACACAAGCTCCTTGCAGAGATTGCAAATGTCACACTTACTAATGTCAGGGGTCTGTTCATACATTCCTGTTTGCACTGATATTTCACATCCACTGCCTCATGTATGGGGCGCTTATTTACTTTATGATTGGAGATGTCATAGTTGTGTGTCATGTGCTACAGTAGACCATATTGGCAACGCGAATGTGAATCATATGCTGTGGTCCATTGATTTTGTCCTTCATGTGTGAAATTCAAAGGATGAGTATTTGTTATATGTGTGTGATGTTTGATGTACAATGATATGCATCACATGTGATGTTGCATCATAAAGTAGTCAGATTTGTCTTTGTAGCATGCTCCCTGAGGTAGTACTCACATTCCTAAGGAACATGTGATGGAGAAAGAAGAAACCAGAGCAGGATTATGTGATCAAGTAAGATGTTTATTTATATCTCTTAGCAAGGTGTGTAGAGTGACTATTGGTTGAAAAAGTTTTGTACAATTAGCTGTATGCGGCACATTCCTGCAGCTGTGTTTTGCTGTTCCCCCTCATTTTCCCTGGCACAATCCTCCTCCTCCTCCTCAGGCAGTTCTTGCTCTGGCTCATCTAGAGGGATGTTCCTCCTCACACAAAAGTTGTGCAGGATAGCACAGGTAAGTATAATTTTGAACACAATGTGTGGGGCATATAGGAAGCTGCCTCCTGTGATGTCCAGGCACCTGAATCTGGACTTCAGGATGCCAAAGGTCCTTTCCACAATGGTGCGTGTCCTCCGATGTGCCTCATTATAGGCACACTCTGCTGCTGTGCTTGGGTTGGGGAATGGGGTCATGATCCATGGCTGGATCCCGTAACCCTGATCCTCTGCAAAATATAATAGGAGTGAGCATTTCTTTAGTGCTTGCAACAGGAATGTCATGTAGCATGGCAGTTGATATCTTGTGTCGTCTGCGACTCATATGTGTTTGTGGTATTGTGTGAGATCCTGGTCTTCTGTGAGGTTTTTTCTGCAGTGGGCTGTTTGACTTGACAACTTGTGTTTGGCTCATTGACCTGGGATCTATGATTTTGTTTCCAAACTGTTGGTCAGCATGTACGTAGCATGCATTGTGTAGTGTCGAACATGTTTTAGTGCGCTTTCACTGGATGGGACATGATACTTCCACACACACAATAGATTCCGATGTGGTGGTAACATGGTTGTACTACATGGCCTGGACATCCCATCCAATTAGACATATGTCATTGCAGAAGAAATGCAACAGTGTGGCCCTTTGATTTGGCTAGGTGACAATGCACAACACATCTCCATAAGTTGGCAGCACTAAGGTGTTCAGTATTGACAATGCAAAATTGTCCCATGTGTGACTTCTCTGCCAGTGGCTCATGTGCAACCAGGCACCAACACTACCAAACTTGTTCAAGGTAACCTGGCTAACTACCTTGTGGAGGTGGATGTATCTGTGCAGGAAAGGCCATCTCCCTGTACATATGCTATTTTGATGGACAATTGTCTCTTTCAGTGTGTGCAGCAGTGTGCAGTTTGCATTAGTGCCACATCAATATGTGTTCATAGCATGGTCCACTTCCTTATTGCTACCTGTCAACGGCACTCCAGGAGTGATGTATGATGTTGGAACTGCCTCAGTATTTCTGTGTCCTCTACATTTGAGTCAGCATCATCATGCTATGTGTCTCATGGTGTTAGACCTGCTGCAACGCACATTGCACACCCCCTCCACGCTACATACTGCTTGGGAGCGTGTCGGATTGACTATGTGGCCTATTGTAATTGTAAATGGTTCATCTTCCAAGTTGTACTTCCAGTGCAGGCCATGTCATTGTCACTGTGGGCTTTGACATTGGTCCCTTGTTGCTCTAGAGTGGCAGCTAATGTTTGTGGCAGCCATCATTTGTCCAGAGGTGTGTATCCCATTGTGTCAGGGTGTACAACATAACTACCAGTGTCACACCACAGTGTCATCCTGCCCACGTGTCAATGTAGTGGTGTATGTTTTGTGTGTCCTACAGGGTTGGGATGCTGTGTGTATATTGCTATGTTTATGGACTTGTGGTGGTGTATGTTTTGTGTGTTCTACAGGGTTGGCGTGCTGTGTGTATATTGCTATGTTTATGGACTTACCGACAAGAAGGCCATTGCCATATTGTCCGTCCTGGAAGTGCTGATTGATCGTGCTGTGGCGGAATATGAATGAACCATGGACAATCCCAGGGTACTTGGCCAAGATGTTAGTGAACAATCCCTGGTGGTCAACTATGGCCTGCACATTGATGGAATGTGTGTGCTTTCTGTTCCAGAATAGGTGCTCTGTGGCTGCAGGTGGTATGATCTGGACCTGGGTGCAGTCAATTGCACCAAGCACATGCGGGAAGTCATAGATTTTGTAGAAGCCCTGTTTTATCTCCTGCTGCTTCTGCTGGGTGTTGGGGAAGCTGATGTGGCGGGGTGTGAGGGAGATTATGGCATCTAAGACCTTGGGCAGTAAGGCCGAGAATGAGGGCTGTGATACCCCAGTGACCAGGGCACCCGTTGTCTGGAAGGAGCCACTTGCCAACATATGCAGGACAGCTAGCAGCTTGGTCACCGGTGGTATGTTGTGTGGTGTCTGCAGGCTAGCTGTTAGTTTGGCTCAATTTGGCGCAGCAGTCTCTGTATGGCTTCCCAGTTCAGTCCATACCTCCGGATGATGTCCTGTTCCCTGAGGCCATGGAGGGTATTCCTGTTCCTGAAGACTCTCTCCTGCCTTCTGCATTGCCTTTGTGGGCCGTGTTGGGGTGGTGGTGGCTCCTGCTGTTGGTACTGTGCTTGGCGTCTTCTTGCAAGCTGCATCAGTAGCACCTCCATGTTTTCCTGTTGGTCTGTGATGTTGCTTGTGTGTGTTTTCCTTAAGTAGTGGTGTGTTTGCCTCATTTTAACACCTGCCCTGACCCAGGCATTACATTTTGACTCAAATCAAGGTTGGCATCATTTTTTGGGTCCGCCTTTCACTTGTGCGTCATTTTTGCCCTGTTGGTAATATGGCACTGAAGTGTTTGAGTCATTTTTTGGACAGGAACGCCCATCTTACATCTCATTGACGTGAGGCGGTTTCACGCATCCTTAAAATGACGTCAACTCCATATTTTTTATGCTAGATGGGTCTAGCATCAAAATATAAATATGGAGTCAAGTTTGCGCTGGATTTGCGTTAAAAAAAATGATGCAAATCCAGCGCAGAGTATAAATATGCCCCTAAGAGTTTAGCCCTAGAGCTAGAGAGCTTGTTGTAATTTGTGGTTCAATCTATATGTTGGCGCTTAAAACTCATAAAGGTGCTTTGAGGGAATAAACTTGGGAAAACAAGTACTTGGAAAAACAGTTTGTCCTTTTGGTGCTTAGTTAACCATCCATGTTTTGCGCAGGACATAGTTGCTGTCATACGCCACCGCATCGCTGCCAATCAATGTGTTTCCCATTTTGAGGGTATATATAATTATTTACCCCAAGAAGAGGTGGACATGCAAGAGATGTCTATTACTGGGAGGTCGACCCTGGAATTTAACTTAGAGGAAGTCACCCAGAAAACTGTCAGACTTATACACAATAAGGATCCGCAGCCCGGATGGTACTCCTTCGGATTTATACTTGACTGTTGTTGCTGTCTGGGGTCCTGTACTGACTCTGATTTTAAATGTGAAAGTCAGGGAGGGTCCCCCACCTTCTTGGCCCACTTCAGTAATAGTGCCATTATTCAGAAAGGGTATAAAAAAAATCCATATTGTTATAGACCTATATCCCTTATTGACTCGGCCATAAACGTCTTGGGGCCAGTGTTGCTGGTGAGGCTATCCAGCTGGGCAGAGGAGAATAACATCATCTCTGATTTGCAATATGGTTTCAGGCAAGCAAAGCCTACCATTGACCAGTGCTTGAACCTTTATTTGATGGTTAAAAAATACATGGTAGCTTGCCCCGAATTGATTAACCTGGCCTTTATGGGCCTTAAATTGGCATTTGACCAGGTAAATCTGGATGCAATGTGAGCTGTTCTTCTTGGGAAGGGTGTGGACCCAAATATCATCTGCTTCTTGTGAGACCTCCACGCTTGTACCTCAGCATCTGTCAGGCACTCTAGCCTGTCTGTACAGATAATTTTAGAGTGTGGAGAAGGGTTCCTCAAGGCTGTATATTGGTCCCTTTTTTATTTTCTCCTTATATTAACAGGCTTGAACAGGCCTTGTTAGCCTCTAAGCCTGACTGTCCTCACATAGTCCTACGCACGCTGACAGTCTTTCTATATACGGATGAAGCTGTTTGGATGTCAAGGACCACTAACGGTTTGCAATTTCTCTGGAACGCTTTTGTAGCCTTTATGGATACAGTCAACATTGTGGTTAACTTCACCAAATACTTTGTGGTGGTGGTGGTGGGTCTGAGCTCGACTAAGTCACAAACATTTAGGTGGTCATTATGACATTGGCGGTGACTGTTAAAGTGCTGGTAATACCGCTAACAGGCTGGCGGTAATTACCTCCAAATTAAGACCATGGCAGTAAGGACTCCCATAGACAGCCAATGTACCACAATATCTGCCATTGCGTGAACACCATGCATAAGGCGGTAGCCACCAACAGCCAGGTGGAAGACAAGGTACCGCCCACCATATCATGACACTGCAATATGCCACGATTTCTGGGGCGGTACCAATGCCATCAAAAGCCTGGCGGAAACACATCACAGAAGACCAAAGACTCACCAACAGAGACACAGAGAAGTTCAACGCCTCCATGGAACTGGAACTTCAAGTCTTCCCAATGCTCATCTACGCCATTCTCCACTTGTTACACCAGCGCCAACGAAGATGACGATGGTGAGTACAGCCACATAGCACACAAGGGAGGGAGGGAAGAAAAGGAGAGTGACACACACACATGCACAACACACACCATACACATCCACACCATACACACAACCAGCTGCAGACGAAAAACAATGGGACAGGGCACGTCATAATAATGCAAGGACTACAGTAAGGCAATACTGAGAATGTATTGAATGGGAACAGCCACCATATGAACCAATTGGATAACAAAGAGATATGTTCAATTGTCCAGAAAAGGTCCATGCCCAGTCCAAAGTACAAAGGGCCAACATGGCCACAGGGCACAGTCCAAGGCCCAACTTGTTTCTTGACAACATCTGCACAGAACTCTGCTGGGGCATCATTTTGGAAGTGAGTAGGTACCTCAGGGGGAGGGGGGTAGGAGGGCACCTCAGCTGAAGTCGGGAACTTGCCTACTGATTCTGGAGGGGGATCCATGCCCATTACTCGTTGCTGGGAAGTGCAAGGTCACAGTCTCTGAGGTGGGGTATTTGCCCACTGGTTCTGGAGGAAGCTCCATGCCCATTACTCATTTCTGGGGAGTGCAAGGTCACAGTCTCTGAGGTGGGGTATTTGCCACACTGGTTCTGGAGGGGGCTCCCTGCCCATTACTCACTGCTGGGGAGTGCAAGGTCACAGTCTCTCAGGTGGGGTATTTGCCCACTGGTTCTGGAGGGTGCTCAATGCCCATTACTCATTGCTGGGGAGTGCAAGGTCACAGTCTCTCAGGTGGGGTATTTGCCCACTGGTTCTGGAGTGGACTCCATGTCTATTACTCCTTGCTGGGGAGTGCAAGGTCACAGTCTCTCAAGTGGGGAACTTGCCCAATGGTTCTGGAGGGGGCTCTTTGTAGAGCAGACCCTGGAGGGTGGCCTACATGATCTCTGCTGGAGGTGAGGGCTGCATTATTCAGCTGAAGGTGAGGTCTCCGTGACCACTGGTGGTGTTGTTAGTACCCTGCCAGCCTCTGCTGGAGGTGAGGGCTGCTGTGTCTCAGCTGGGGAAGGTGCTCCTGGGCAGCCTCTGCTGGAGGTGAGGGCTGCTGTGTCTCAGCAAGGGATCAGGGCCCCGTGCCCACTGGTGGTGTTGGTACCCTGCCAGCCTCTGCAGGAGGTGAGGGCTGCTGTGTCTCAGCAGGGGAAGGGGCCTTCTGGGAAGCCTCTGTTGGAGGCGAGGGCTGCTGTGTCTCAGCAGGTGGTGAGGGCTTCTTCCCTTTCCTGGCTGGAGGTGAGTGCTTCTTCCCTTTCCTGGCTGTTGAAGTGGGATCCTTCCTCTTCCTGGCTGGTGGAGTGGGATCCTTCACTGTCTTGCCGCCATGACTAGGAGGTGCCTCCACTGTCCCCGTGGACTGTTTGGCTGAGGTGCTGGGCTAGGTCATTTGGACCCTGCTCTTATGGGCAGGACAGGGGAGAGGGGGAGGGAAGAGGTCAAGTTGGGCAAGGAAAAGCTTCTTAGTGACAGTGGGGTGGGTTGAGGGAGGAGGGATGGGAGCGGAGGTTGAGGGAGTGGTTGTTGGAGGTGAACATCTGCTGGACTTGGGTGCAGGTGCATGAGCAGTGTGCTGATGTTAAGTGGATGGCTGTTGGGTGTCCTTTAGGAGAGGGCCAGACAGGGTGGGAGAGGACACCGGGGACGCGTGGATGGATGTTGTGGAGGTGTCTGCTAGTGAGGTGTGTGTGCTGCTTGGCATGGCGATGCTGGTGGGTGGATGTTAAAGCAGTGCATGCAGGTGCGAGTGTGGAAGTGACAGTGAGGGAGGTGGGGGAGGAGGAGGGTGGAGACAGTGGAGGCAGTGGATGTGGTTGTGTGTGCAACTGTCTGTTGTTTGCGTGAGTGCTTGTGGACTGAAGTGTGGTGCCTGTGTTTGACTGTGCCACTCTTGTCTGATGTCTTGTGTGCATGCTCATCTGTATGTGTGCATGGAATGGGTTGGGGTTCAGAAAATTGGGACTGGGAAGTGGTAGTTGGAGGAGGGATGGCAGGAACAGGGACAATGGCTGCCATCAGAGAGGAGGCCAGAGCCTGAATCGCTCTCTGTTGGGCCGCCAATCCACTGTTGATGCCCTCCAGGAATGCATTGCATTGCTACATCTGGGATGCGAGCCCCTGGATGGCATTCACAATGGTTGACTGCCCTACAGGGATGGATCTCAGGAGGTCTGTAGCCTCCTCACTCAGGGCAGCAGGGCTCCCTGGGGCAGGGACTGAAGTGCCTGGGGCGAAGGAGATGCCCACCCTCCTGGGTGAGAGGGCATGGGCAATGCGCTGAGAGGCTACTGGGAGGGCGGTGCTGGTAAAGAGGTGGCGGCTGTACCTATAGCTGGGATGGTCACAAAGATGTCCACCACCACCAGGAAGCTCTTATCGGAGGAGGAATCAGAGTCTGTGTTGTCACCTCCTGTCTCCGTTGTGGTACTCCCCTCGCCCTCTGTCCCACTGGTTCTCTCAGCTTCGGTGGACTCTGCCTCCTGGGTCCTGTGGGATGCAGCTCCCTCTGTCACCGGTGCCCCTGCTCCTCGGCCAGATGTTGCTAATGCACACATGAACAGGATGACAGAAGGAGAAAGGGGAAGGGAGAGAAATGGAGCACTGGGTCAATTACAGCATCAGCACCACAGTTGGCATACACAGTACCGTCACACACAGGGATCAGGATTGAGAACTATGCATTGCACTGGCAATCAATTGACTAGATGCCACAGCAAGATGAGGGCCAACCACCACCAACTGCACCACTACTGGGACCCACTAAGCCCTGTCTGACATGGAATACAACTTAGCTAGGTTACCTAGATTTTCTATACACCCATTACCCTTGAGCTGGATCACAATGCAATGCCTGACCTGGCATTAAGGGGCACCCACTAACTCACACCCACCACCCGGATCCCATGCCACCTACCAATTATTGTTGTAATGCCACTGTACTCACCCCCTTGTGGCTGCTGTGAAGCCCTCAAGCGCCCATCCAGATCTGGGTAGGCCACTGCCATTATGAGGGCCATCAGGGAGGTCAGGTTCTGACAGGCACCCCTTCCTCATTGGGAGGCCTTCCCCAGCTGGGCCTCCGCGGTCTTCCATGCCCAGCATCTCAGGCCCTCCCACCTTTTCCGACAGTGGGTGCTCTGCCTGCTGTAGACCCCCAGGGTCCGCACATCCTTGGCGATGGCACACCACAATCCCTTCTTTTGATGGGCGCTGACCTGCAGAGGTGATACAGACAGGAGGACACAATTACACATACAATCCAGCCTGTCACACATGTGGCCCACCAATCCCGTTTCCATCTCCATTGGCACACACATCACCCAGCGCCCGCCATATACACTACCACCAGACATTCTCCCCCAGATGACATGAATCTTGCATACACATCTCCATGCATCCTTCCCACATGCATTGTGCCCAAGGTGTACTCACCTGTTGGTCTGGAAGCCCATACAGCAGTCCATACTGGGGTAGGAGCCCATCCACCAGTCGCTCCAACTCCATCAAAGTGAAGTTGGGGGTCCTTTCCCTAGTCACACGGGCCATGGTAGGTTCCAGACACAGGTCACAGCAGCACACACAGTGTGGATGTTGTCCTGTGGAAAGACAAGAATCATGTGAGGATTTAGATAGAAAATGGCGGTCATGTTAGCCAAAGAAGAATTGCACAGCGGTGCAAGACCGCCTTCCACCACGACGCCCAATGTCAGCGGAGTTACCTCACTTCCACCTGTCCCTAGATACAGGACAGGCGGTTGCCATTTCATGGTGGTGGGCAACGATCAGATTATCCATAACTGCGTCATTGCATAGAATTGCACATACATTGCCATTCCCACTGTCCCATCACATTAGTGCTATATGTACACTGAGGTGGTGGTTCCAGTGTTCAAACTGTGACAGCCTACTCACTCTTGTGTTCCTTAGATACCTACTGCTGCGGATGAATAAGAGGAGAAGACAAATCCCTGTGTACAGACTCCTTGTGGACTTGGCTACACTGGAGGACAGGCACATTATACTCACCTATAGACTGGACAGGACCACAATCACAGAGCTATGTGCCCAATTGGAGCCTGACCTGATATCAGCTATCCGTCATCCCACTGGGATTCCCTCTCTTGTGCTAGTGCTATCAGTGCTCCATTTCCTGGCAACTGGTTCTTTCCAAGTGACAGTGGGCTTGGCAGCAGGAATGTCACAGCCAATGTTCTCAATTGTGCTGGCAAGGGTATTGTCTGACTAGTGAAACACGTACAGCTACATTGTTTTCACCCAGGTGGAAGATTTGGCCACTGTGAAGGCAGGATTCTATTCAATGGGGCATATCCCCAATATTATTGGGGCGATTGATTGTACACATATTGCGTTTGTCCCACCCACCAGAATGAACAGGTGTTCAGGAATCGGAAGAGTTTCTGGTGTGCTTAGCGGAACAGTACATTTCCCATCATCACTGCCAAGAATCCTGGGTCGGTGCATGACGCCACTGTCCTGAGAAATAGCAGCATCCCAAATGTGATGGCCCAACTACAGAGGCACAGGGTGTGGCTAATAGGCGAGCCAAAGTGCCCACCCACTTTATGTCAGTGTATGCCTTTATGTATTATCCCCATAGCATTGTGTAAGGCTAATATTTGTCCCTCAATACTTACAGGTGACTCTGGCTACCCAAACCTATCTTGGCTCCTGACCCCTGTGAGGATTGCCAAGACAGGGGCTGAGAACCGTTATAATGAGGCACATGGGCGAACCAGAAGAATAATAGAAAGGACCTTCGGCGTCCTGAAGGCCAGGTTCAGGTGCCTCCATCTGATAGGTGGATCCCTGTGCTACTCACCCAGGAAGGTCTGCCAGATGGGAGCGGCATACTGCATGTTGCACAACCTGGCCCTCAGATGACATGTGCCTTTTCTGCAGGAGGAGGAGACTGGAGATGCCACTGTGACAGCAGTGGACCCTGAGGACAGTGAGGATGAGGAGACAGAGGATGAGGATGTGAACAGGACATCAGTTATACGTCAATACTTCCAATGACACAGGTGAGACAGTGGAACTGATCATTGCTCTGACTATTGATTTAATGTGTGTGACTGTAGCATGATGGCATTCACTTCTTTTGTCACCTATGGGTTGTCATTTTACAGATGTTGGTGATCTAACAACAGTGTCCTGATGTGATTACTAAAGACAGTTACAGGTCATTAATTGTATGCTATCACAGTGTTCAGATTATTTGCACTAGATGTGACTGTTCCCCTAAATGCACATTTTCAACACATAAAATACTATCAGCCAAGTTGTGTTCACGGGTGTTTATTGTAGTGCTATAAAATTGAGGGAAAAGTGCAGTGGAATGGGGTGATGGTAGAGGAAAGTCCAGGGTAATGTTCCAGTCTGTTTGTAGCACAGGTCCAGTGTCCAAGGGGCCATAGGAAGGGGAGGAAAGGCAGGTCAAAGTGGACAGGGTGACAGGGCGGGACACAAGGGGGACAATCAGGAGAATCTCATTTCCTGGCGGTGGTCTTGGTCTTGGCAAGTGTCTCTGGCTTCTGTCTGGGTCACAGGGAATGTTTACGGGGTGGTTCACCTTCTGCAGGGGGAGGAGGGCTGGTGGCCTGTGGGTCCTGTGACGGGACCACTAGCTGCAGTGGAAGTAGAGGGCTGGTCAATAGACTGGCTAGTGATAGGGACACTGCTGTGCTGTTGATTCCCTCATGATGTTGGCCATGTCTGCCATTGCCCCTGCTATCATGGTGTTATTGAGGGCCTGCAATTCCTCCCTGATCTTCTGATGGTGTTTCTCCTGCAGGCGCTTGTTCTCCTGCATGTTGTCAAGGATCTGGCCCATCGTGTCCTGGGACTGTGGGTAGGCCCCCAGGATCTTGGTTAGTGCTTCCTGGAGAGTCGGTTCCCTGGGCCTGTCCTCCCCGTGGCACACAGCAGTCCTCCCAGTGTCCCTGTTCCCCTGTCTCCTGAACGGTGTGCCCACTGCCACTGACCCCCAGGTCCCTGATTGTCTTGGGGGCGAGGTGTGGACTGGGGTGCCTGGGCAGGTGGGCACACTGTTGATTGACGTGTCCTGGGGACAGAGTTATGGGGACGTTGGGTGGGTGCTGTGGTATTGGATACTGATGGGGGAGGGTCTGTGGTGGACTTGGAGTGGGCTGGGGTGACCGATTGTTCAGTGGTCTCTGATGGGCCAGGTTGTTGATCCAGATCTAGAAGTCCAGAGTTTCTGTCATCACTGGGGACATCTTCTGTTGGGGGACTGGATAGTCGTGGCACCACCTTTCTGCTGACATTGGCTGGGGCACCTGCGGGGATATATGTGATGTATTATGCTTCATGCCTGTGACATATTGTACATCCCTAGCTTCCCATATATTGTTGCTGTTGCCCTGCCACCTTTGATTGTGTATGGTGATGTATTGTGGGATTGTTAGTTCCCCTATGCTGTGCATTCTTTGGTGATGGAGGCCCATGCAGGTCTGGGAGGGCTGTCCATACATTGGCATAGCATGTAGGGCTTGGCATTGGGTTAGTCAGATGTGTAGGTGCAGTGCGTGGGAAGAAGTGGAGTGATGGGAGTGAGGGGGTGAGATAGCATGCAGGTATGGGAAGTGATAAGTAGTAAGTATTGACTCACCAGTGGTTAGCCCTCCGGCTACTCCAGTGAGTCCCTCAGGATGCAGGATTGCCAAGACTTGCTCCTCCCATGCTGTGAGTGGTGGGGAGAAGGTGAGGGTCCAGCTCCAGGCCTCTGGGTGGTGAGCTGGTGCCTTGCTGCCACGGAACATACCTTCCCCCGTAGGTCATTCCACCTCTTCCTGATGTCGTCCCTTGTTCTTGGAGGCTGTCCCATGGTGTTCACCCTGTCCACTATTCCCCACCATAGTTCCATCTTCCTGGCAAGGGATATCTGCTGTACCTGTGTTCCAAACAGCTGTGGCTCTACCCTGACAATTTCCTCCATCAGTGACATGGGGTCACGGGTGTTGTGTGGTGTGTGTTGGTGTGAAGGGGTTGAGTAATGTGGTGGCGTGTGTGATGTGGGGTGGGTGAGGGATGTATGGGTATATGTGGTGAGTGTGTCTAGTTGGCTCAGTGGTCTTGGTGTCAGTCTGGTGGCAATTGTTTTGATTCATAAGGGTTGTGGGTAGTGTGGGTATGTTTTATAGTACTGTGGGTGTGTGTGGTGTGTGTATCAGTGTGTGTTTTTGGTATTGGCCGATGTTGTGTGCTTTAGTATTTGGGTGTCCATTCTGAGCGCGCCGGTGTGTACTGCCAATGGTTTAGCACCACTGAATGTCCGCCGTGGTGATTTGTGGGTCATGATGTAGTGGGCATTGTTTTGGTAGCGTAACGGTATGGGTGTTGGTACCAGCAGTTTTACACTTACCTTTGGGCTGGCAGATTTGTGCATGTGGCAGTATTCTGTCGGATTGATGTGTGTGTGTCATAATATGTGGAACGGATGTTTGCCACCGCGGCGGTATGTTGGTGGCTGTCACTGTGGCGGTAAGCGGGATTTACCACCAATGTCATTGATGAGTGCCTTAGGGGCATATTTATACTCTGTTCGCGCCGGATTTGCGTCGTTTTTTTTACGCAAATCCGACGCAAAACGAACTCCATATTTACACTTTGGCGTTAGACCCGTCTAGCGCCAAAGATCTAGGAGTTTGCGTCATTTTTTAGCGTGGACACCTTCCTTGCGTTAATGACATGCAAGGTAGGCGTTCCCATCTAAAAAATGACTCTGAGGCATGTGCGCCGTATTTACACTCCCGGGCAAAAATGACGCCCGGGAGTGGGCGGGTAAAAAAAAATGACGTCCAGCCGATTTAGCGTCATTTTTTAACGCCTGGTCAGGGCAGGCGTTAAGGGACCTGTGGGCTCGGAAGGAGCTCAGAGGTGCCCTCCCATGCCCCCAGGGACATCCCCTGCCACTCTTGCCCACCCCAGGAGGACGCCCAAGGATGGAGGGACCCATCCCAGGGAACTTATGGTAAGTTCAGGTAAGTATTTTTATTTTTATTTTTGGGTGGCATAGGGGGGCCTGTTTTGTGCCCCCTACATGCCACTATGCCCAATGACCATGCCCAGGGGACATAAGTCCCCTGGGCATGGCCATTGGGCAAGGGGGCATGACTCCTGTCTTTGCTAAGACAGGAGTCATTTAAATGGGGGTTGGGAGTAAAAAAAAATGGCGCTAATCGGGTTGAGGTGAAAATTTTGCCTCAGCCAGACTTGCCCCATTTTTTGGCGCCCAAGCTCCATTTTCCCCTACGCCGGCGCTGCCTGGTGTAAGTCATTTTTTTTGACGCACACCAGGCAGCTCCGCCACTAACGTCATTCCATAAATAAGGCTCCCGCATGGCGCTTTGGAATGGCGTTAGCCGGCGTTAAATTTTAAATACGGCCCTTAGTGTTTGCAAATTGACCATCCTAAAAGTTAAGGTTTTCCCCTACCTGGGAGTCTTCTTTGAGTCTTACTTGCATTGGAAAGCCATAGTGGCAACTAAGAAAAAGGAGTTCATCAGTTCGATGGCTGCTGCATTAAATTTTGCATCTACACTTGGTAGCAATCCTTTAAGGTCACGGTGAAGTTCTACCAAGCTAAGTGTATCTCCAAGGCATTATATGGTAGTGACATCTGGGACTATGGGTCAGCCAGTCAATTTCAGATCACTGAAAATACATTTCTGCAGTGGCTGTTATGTGCTCACCAAAGCATCCCATCCCTGTTTGTTCATTAAGAGTTGGGAGTCAGATATATTAGGAATTTGTCAGCACTTCGTCCATTGTTGGGGTGGATTTGGTTATGGACTAGGGGGAACTTGACTTGAATAGATTGATCTTGAAGGTCTGTCTCCTGCTTGACCACGCTCTTAAAATTTCATGGCTGAAATACGTTAAATAATCTTTCCAGGATTTAGAAAGGGGGGAGCTCTTTAACTCCCCTGAGAGTATCTGCATGTTTGATAATAAGTTGGTAAGGGACCACTTCCTAGCACAGAGAGCATTGTATAGAGAGAAGACTGTGCTGTTGAAACCTACGGTTTGGGAGTATGTGTTGTTGACAACGACCCAGGTGATGGAACCTTATCTTGTCCTTGTTAAAAAGAATAGGAATCGCTTTTTGCTTACCAGGTTCGAACTAAGGGCCTGAGTTAGATCTTGGAGGTAACAGTCCTGCCATCGGTTTTCCTGTAGAAAACCATACGCCACCTTGGCAGACCCCCTGCTATATTTAGATATTGGTGATCCCCTAGATGAAAGACCACCGACGAACCACTGTCACCACCAGGATACTCCATCTGCGTCTATGGTGCCATAGGCAAAAGCGACTGGCATCCGGATTCCAGTCCCTTTTACAACTGAGCCATTTACGATGTGCCTTCCCGCCGACACAATTGTGGCGGCTAACTCACTACATCTGAGTTGGCTCATTGGGAGGGATAAAAGTATGAAACTTACCTTTTTACTACTTTTCTCATTGTCTGCTCTCATTAATCCAATTGTACGAGTCCTACCTTTGCCTCTGCTAGTAGAACAAGGTGAAAATCAAATCTGTCATTGCAGGAACTGAAGGTAAGTCACTGTTTTACCTGTCAGGCTTGGAATTGCCTGTGTACATTATCAATGGACACATGCATGTTTAAAAAATATGTGCCAGCAGCAATACAATGATGTGCACTGCATATGTGTGAAATGTGGTAGTTATGACAACTTAAAATAAAACACATCCGCATATCAATAACACTCACCCATCTGGTACCAACTGCATGCATGCCAATGGACACCCACACAAAAAGGCCCAACAATCTCTAAATGATAATGTATCCATACAGGTGTGTGTAATCATTTCAAACAAAATACCATTTTATATTGATAAACAGTACACATCATTGTAAATACAAAAAGCTAATATAATGTAGCATTTGCACTAGACAATGAATCAAGCAGGTTTACACAAAATTTACAACCAGTGTAACCTCTAAACTTCAAACATGTCAGAGATGTATTAGAGTCCGCTTGGTTTGTGCAATTTCTGTTACACATTAGATGTAATTTAACTCTAAAGTGTCATACTTCCTGTGTAATGCATATGTGTATAATCAGCACTTGTGGGGTCATTACGAGATTGGCAGTACCAGGAATGCTATGTCAGTGGCAGCAGCCGTACTGCCAACAGGCCAGCAGAGAAGACCACCAAATTATGACCATGGCGGTCTTCCCAACAGAAGATAGACAGACGGCGGTAGCCACCTTCAGGCTGGCGGGCACCATGTTCCCCACTGGACTTATTACGAGGCTGACCACCGCCAAGGCTTCCGTCGAGGTCGCACACCACAAAAACTCTGGCAGAAACCAACTCTATAAAAGGAGACACTCACCTTCAGGAACACATACCTGTCCGGAGCCACAATGGAAACAGAACCGTAAGTCCTCCTTCTGCGCCTGCTCGAACAACGACACCGGAACCAGTGACGAAGACAACAACTGTGAGTTACCTACCTGATACTGTAGGGGAAACCCAAAGTACACACACAACATACACATCCGGACGGCTGGCACCACACACACGTAACCACACACCCGTACACACACACCTACATACACACACGCACACCCATACTACACACATGCACACCCATACTATAAGGACGCACACCTATACTACACACAACATGACCAACACACACGTGCTATACACACATCAACCCTCAGATCCACAGCACTGACACAGTCTAACACAATAATACATAACTGCACACATTCACACAAGGACACCACAACCGCAACTACAGAAATGCTTCAGCAAGCAATTTCATTACATACCTCCACATGACACTACATACATACAACAACACATAACAACACCCTACAACCAATATACACAGTCACACAGCCATACAACAGAACTATTGACATACCACACTAACACACAACGCATCTGACATATCCATCACCACGCACGCACAACAACCACACAATGGCACACAACACCACCATTACACATGTCAACACAAACAATACACAATTCCTCTACAAACATGCATGTATCAAACACAAACATATCCTACGCATAATACATAGCCATCACAGCAGGACAAATGGCAGGGCCACACACATATAACCAGGCCAGACACAACAGCTAGCACAACCAACACACATACATATGTCACACACACAAAACAAAGCCACAAATTACACAACAGCCCTGTGGAAAGAAAGGCAAGGCAAGTATTTCCCCATTGAACCAACAACTGGTTGGCTCAGATATAATAAATAGAAATATAAAAAGATGAATATAAATAAATAACTATGTACAAATAGAAGGCACTTGGCCAGACCAAAGTCCAACATGCCAAAGGCACAAAAGGCACCTCTGTGTGCCCCTACATGACTCCTGACTGCTAGATGACCTCCACAGGGTAGGGGCATGAAGGAACCAGGCAGGCATTGGGGCGAAGGAGGGGGTTGGCTTGGTTTTGGGAGGGTGGTCTTTGGGCTTGGGATTCAGAGGGGGTCCTTGGGCTTGGGCTTGGGAGGGATTGACTTCTTGGTAGGGGGAGGGGCATGGGTACTAGCAGGGGGCAGGGGGGACTTGGAGGTGGAAGGGCTGGACTTGGGGAGGGACACTGACCATTGGTATCACTGGGTGAGAGAGGAGTAGGGAACAGGGAAAAATCTAAGAGGAAATGCTTTTTAGACACATGGAGGTGGTCATGGCAAAAAGGTTTGGAAGTGGGGGTAGAGGGAGTGGTTGTGGATGTGTTGGTGTGGATGTCTTTGGTGCAAGTGCGTGCAATGAGTGCTTGTGGGTGCTGAGAGTCTGTTGGATAGGTGAGTGCAGGCATTTAGGTGTCTTGGGAAGAGAGGGAGATGCCATGCTGGATGGGTGACTGTCTGTTGGGGAGTTGTCTGCAGGTATGGTAGATGTGCTGCATGTGGGGGTGTTGGTGGTTGTGTTGGCTGCGGATGTGGTGACTGGGGTGGATGTCTGCAGGTCTGCTATTGTGGTGACTGTGAGAAATATGGGAGTTGTGGCTGGATCAGTGATTGTGGGTGTGGTGGCTGCAGGTGTGTTGGGTGTACTGTTTGTGAAGGAGAGGTGGTATGGGTGTCTGTACAGGTAGTGGATGTTGGTGTGTCTGCAGGTGGGTGTTGTTTGTGTGCATGCCGGTGGTGGGTCTTGTGGTGCTTGTGCTTGTCTGTGGTGCTCTTGGCTGTTGAGGTGGATGCATGCTTGTGTATCTGTGTGCTTTGGCTGGGTTTGGGAAGAGGTAGGTGGAGGGGGGACGGTAGACAAATGGTAACTGGCTGCCATCAGAGTGTAGGTCAGAGCCAGAAAGGATCTCTGTAGGCCAGCCAGGGCACCATGAATGCTCTCCAGTAACTCATTGCTGTGCTTGACTTGAGCTGCCAGTCACTGGCTGGTATTCATGATGGTCGACTGACCCACAGAGATCGACCTCAGGAGGTCCATAGCCTCCTCACTGAGGGCAGCAGGGCTGACTGGGGCAGGGGCAGAGGGGCCTGCAGCAAACGAGACGCCCACCCTCCTGGCCAAGTGAGCACGGGCAACTGGGTGTGGAGCTAGAGGGAGGGCGGTGATAGTGAGGGGGGGTGGCGGACAATGATCTTGCTGGCGTGGTCCCAGAAGCGTCAGATACCACCAGGGAGTGTTCTCCTGGAGGAGGATTTTGAAGAAGAAGTGGATGATCCAGTCTTCCCTGTGGCACTCCCCTCCCCCTCCTTGCCACTGGGTCCCTCACTGTCGCTGGTAGAAGCACTCCGGGTCTTATTGCGTGCAGCATCCCCACTCGCTGATACCCCTTCTCCTTCGCCTGCCAGTGCTGATGCACACAAATAGTGAGAGAGAAGGAGGGAGGGAGAGACATAGGATGAGAGAGGGTTACCATATATGTCACATACACACTTGTAAACATGCACATCTTAGAGAATATATATCGTGCCTAGCCTATCTCATGTGCAAATACACATGTCCTACATCATGTCACAACTTGTCACCACTACCCAAGCCTGTATGCCAACCGTCACAGCTACATCAACATCCAAGTAAGTCTGCACGAATGGAGTCTGCCACATGATCACCACCTTGATGAACTACAAATGTCTCCCTGAATTCACATCAAACCTCTCCATACTCCTATCACCCATCGGAAGTGCAGCTGACTGAACCAAACACATCAGACCAGTACTGTTTCAACAGCTAAGCAGTCCATGTCCTTTGTAATCTGTCCATGAAAGTGAATGCTACAACACACACCCCACACACAGCATCTGCTGTCACATTACATGGCTGACAGAACAGTCAGTACAATAATGGCAATTTAGATCTAAGAAGTGCTTAAGGCACTACAAGTTAGATGGCCACGCAGGTGACATCTAATGTGAACAATACAAGTCATGGGTACAGGCATTAGTCTGACCCAATAACGGGGGTAGAGCTGCTGACACTAAACACATATGTATTACAACTATTCATACATCTAAGTGCATCTACAATGGTCTATATTGCATATTTCGCACATCCATACCCAATCACTGAGTGCAGTATCACAACTGATGAACATCAGAAACACAAAAATGCCATCATAGTCCACATACAATACCAACACACATGCGGTATCACCAGTAGCACTTTACAACATGGTAACACCGCCCTCACTCACACCATTCCAGATTTGGGAATATCTGTACCTAAGTCTAGACATCATGCATCTCAGGCAGAAAATACATTTAAGCATTATGCATACATTGACCAATGCCACTGCATTTGCACTGACAGCACATCACACAACTACATAGGTCAGCCTCAGAAAAGAAAACACAACATTCTTTCCGCATCAAAATCACATAAGTCATATAATACCCAATCCTGTCCTAATCACCCACTTCAGCTAGGCTAAGGGTGGCAGACATTTGCATGCATACTCTTTTGGCAACTGACTGGGACTCGTAAAGGGACTCCAGGTCCCAGAAACCCCTACAACGAACTGTGGGGGAGGAGCTGCTACACATGCTATAAAAGTGCCAGGTTACCACCACTGAGCAGGACGTGCGCGGGCCACGCCAGGGCAAAGCCCAGGTCAAGGACGGGCCCGTCCATGCCCGTCGGAGCCTGAAGGAGCCTGGGGTGGGCCACCGCCCTAAAATTTATAATATTTAGCAAAGGTAAAAGCCAGTTTTGGTAATTACTGGTTGCAGAGTGAATAGATTAACAAATGGGTTATCCCTTGTTCAGCTATTTGGCATATGTTCTCTACATATAAATGTGGTTAGGGGGTATAATAATAGAACATGGCAGTTGCACCACTACTGGGATAGCTCTGAATACCTGTGAGTGTTAACAACTCCACAATGGGTAAGAGAAAGCACCCAAATTCGAACACTAAATCATCACCAAAGAACATGCATCGATATTAAAGTATATTTCAGGCGCTATGGGGGCTATAGATAAACAGATATCATGTGTGGATCTACTCCACCCTCAACAAAGTGGAATAGCCCCATTAATCTTGATCCTGACCACCGGAAAGTGGTAATAGAGGAAAACAACAGCAACAATGCTTATAATGGATGCATACAACATATTAGTGAAGTTATGTTAGCCTCTGACGACTCTTCACCCCCGCCTCAAAGTAAAAGAAAGACCCGGCCACAACAGCTGTATAATCATTCAAATGTATTGTAAGTCCAGTCTGGCGGACAAGATGAAATAACTATTTAATCTGCCGGGCAAAGGCTAACTAAAGACATTGTCAGGAAATTTCGCCAGCGACCAGCTGAAAACACTTTAAAATCACTTTCAAACATACAGGACATAATTAAAGCATCAGAATGTACAGTTAAATTATTGTAGGATACTCTATCTATCTAAAATGTGGCGACCATTCTCGATTTATTAAAGGCCCCGTCAGCAGAATCAACTACCACAAGCAACTAACCTAAAGGCATAATCCACTTAAATGTAAGCCCCACAGTGGACTCACAACCCTTACCAACAGGGGGCTCTGAAAAGCAACTGTATAACGACAACACTACTCATGAGGCTCATGTAGACATGGCATCCCAGCTCACAATAGCTAACAAAACCCTGTGCGACTGCAGGAGGGAAAACAAGCCTAACTCACCCCCTGGCCCACCAATCCTCCCAAGTGATATCTTACATCTCCCCCGCCACAACTCCTTATGTAGTCATCCTGGCTAATATTCCGACCATCTCTACACATAGTCAGGAGTCATGGACTGCTCTGAAGAACAAATCCTTAAATTGGATAGGATCCCATATGGAACCTGGCATACTCAGTCTTCTCTTCGAAGATATAAAGATGGTGAGAAGAGTTAAATTGATAGGCAGGAGTTGGAAATCACTAATGGGAAACTGCGTGGTCTTTTCCTTGAAATCCCCAAGACTGGTAGAAAAAATATTAAATATACTAAGTGCATGACATGTATCTCCCCTTGGTATCTCATTACTACCACTAGGTTACTTCTACCAAGAAAATATGGGGTGGAATCAATCTAGACATCGACCACAAATATCAGGTGAAATACCTGAAAGTAATAATGTTATATTGATATATAATAGATTCCAAGTTCTTTCATCTTTGGAAGACTTGGATTGACTGACCGACAAATACCCCGGGTTTTGCAATAAGGATGCTATTATTGGAGTGCAGGAAGAGTGGGAAGCTGACTATCCCTCCACCACTTAGTCCACCCAGGTAAACACTGACACGAAAACAACCACTATTAATGTACAATATGAGGGGGTTGTAAGATCAGGCCTAGACTTTCTGTTTTGGAATGTAGCGGGACTTCGTAATAAGATCAATAATTCAGGATGGATGGACTTTATCGGAGCCTTTTGCTGTTTGTGCTTACAGGAGACCTGGCTTACGAATACAGTCCATATAAATGGATATAGGACATATCATACACCTGCATCACCCTCGACAACCCAGTTAGTGATTATTAATTTCTATAAGAATGTCTCACCGCATGACACCCCGACCATGATTATGTGTATGCAAGATGACCTAGGAGAAGTCTGCACCAACACTAGGAGAGAATCTCTCATTGTGTGGGGTTGAGATTTTAACATACGCGATGCAAGGAATGCTCGGAAAAGGTTTGTGGCATAGCGGATGGCGAATTAGGGGCTCAAGCTCACTTTAACCATAATCATTGTGGAAACATCTTGAATGTCACTATCTACAGATTTGACTTGCCCTTTTTCAATGAAACTGATGCAAATGACTTACATTATAAACCTACTTTTAATGGCAGAGGTGCTTGCACTACAATTGATTTTATATTAATATCTAATCACTTTTTACATTGTATGAGTGATCAACAGATGCACAACATAGTGCTTAGCGATCACTATCTGCAGAGTATACAGCTAACTAGACAAACTGCGGTATAAGGAAACCCCAGAACCACATGGTAACATAGAACTGGCCTCACAAAACGGCTATTCCTTAAGATGGACACAGATTGAACCACAAGGCTTTTTGAAGCAGCTAATTAGCAATCATGCCAAAACCTTCAGGATTTTTCTTGAGGAAGGTGCAGATCCACGAACACGTCTTAGTGCTTACACCTCAATTATGTGTGGAGCAAAAAAGGGACTTAGTAGTAGCAGGAGTATGGTGGAGCACTGCAAAAAAGCTGGCTGGTTTGACCCAGCAGGTACCAAAGCTCATAAAGTTTTTAAGAAGTCGGTGGAAAATCATAGACTAGAGGTTGCAATTACTGAGGAGGAGTGGCTAGCTCACTTCTCAGATATATATAGCTTCAAAATCAGTCAGGGTCAATGCGTTTTACCATTGGATGACCCTCCCCATAATGATAACTCCCTCACTATCATTCCTCGTTTACCATGGAAGAGGTTGTTAGTGCTATTACTGCAAGTAGGGGCAGAAAAGCACTAGGCCCTGATGGCGTCCAATTGGATATATATAAAGCTAATATTGCACTTTGGGGCCGTATGATGACCTTGGTCCTGAGAGTATGCTGCACCTTGGGATTCATTTAAACCTGGGCCGTGTCTATTGTCCTGCGAATATTTAAAAAGGGAGATCTCCATAATCCTGCCTGTGATAGACCTATCTCGCTCTTAGACTCACTAGCAAAAATAGCAGGGCAGATTATCTTGAATAGACTACAAGACTGGGCAGATTTAAATAAAATATTGTCGGACCTGCAATATGGCTTCCGCCCTGGGATAGGTACACTGGAGCAAGGTCTAAATTTGAATATTCTAATTGGGAAATATACCAGGATAAAGAAGGGAACTCTATATATGGCGTATCCTTGGCCTTTGATTGTATTGTTCACACCAAGTTATGGTCTATCCCGAAAGATATAGGGGTAGATGACACAATAATACATTTTATAAGAGAGCTATACTCTGGCTGTGGAGCAAAGGTCAGATTTGGGGTACGGGGGAGTGCAATGGAACCTTCAGCGAAAATAGAGAAGTAAGACAAGGCTGTGTTTTAGCACCGTTTTTATTCTCTCTATATATAAATGAACTTGAGATAGTGCTACTCAATAAATGCAAGTATCTACCTCAAATTGGTCCCTGGGCGATCTCTGCTCTTTTGTATACTGATGATGTCTTCCTCATTGCGCGAACCCCATTAGGTCTACAGCGCCTTTAAAGTTACCTTTATGACAGATTTAGGCCTTAAGGTCAATCAAACTAAAACCTATGTATTGAAATGTGGTCCTAAGTCAGCTAAATGTTGTCCCATCTCAATTGATGGAGAGAAAATGAATGCCACAGCAACATTGTCCTATTTGGGAATGTTGTTTGACAGTGAAGGCAACTGGTCACAATGCATTAGCACCAGGAAGTTACAGTTTATAAAAATTAACACAGCCATAAAAAACGTATCTAAACAGCTGGGCACAATTTCCACAAATGATATGTTAAAAATATGCAGTGTCAGATGTGTCCCGATTGCAACGTATGGTTCAGGAATTTGGGGACATACTAACTGTGACACACTGCAGGTGGTGAAGAATGATTCTCTAAAATCCCTCTTAGTTGTCCCAAAAACTACCTCATCTTACGTGTGCTATTCAGAGTTGGGGTTACCTATATTACAGACTTAGGTGGTCATTCTGACCTCGGCGG
Source organism: Pleurodeles waltl (assembly GCF_031143425.1). Taxonomy (NCBI): domain Eukaryota; kingdom Metazoa; phylum Chordata; class Amphibia; order Caudata; family Salamandridae; genus Pleurodeles; species Pleurodeles waltl. The sequence continues at coordinate 1,143,779,304 of NC_090444.1, read as the reverse complement.
TAAAAGGCGCCTACCGCCGGTCAGAAATCCTCCATAATTCCGCCGCGGTCGCGGTAACCCGCCACGGTCATTCTGACCCGCAGCAGCCAAACCTCCGAAAATCCGACAGCCACAACAGACCGCCAGACCAGCGGTCGGCGGAAAAGTGGAGGTGACCAAACCTCCATCGTCACGCCAACAGAAATACGCCCATGCCATTACGACCCACGAATCCACGCGGCGGTCTTTCAAACGCGGTTTTCCATTGGCGGTACACACCGCCGCGGTCAGAATACACACAAACGAACAAAACTTAGCCACATTGGCCGATTTGAATTCCACACACCTGATACACATACACACACCACTCCCACACACACAATACAATATAAAACACACACCCACATCACCCACAAACCCCTACGACCAAAAATTCAGAAAGAAGCACTGAGAGACACAGCAGCGATCACAGAATACCATCACACAGAGGCACACTACACCATCACCCACACAATATCCACACACAAAACAACACACACCACCACACTCAACACACTTAACTACACATACTCCACCCCACACATCATACACACCACTCCATGGCACCCCAAAGACAACCCCGCTTCTCAGACGAAGAACTCAGGGTCATGGTGGAGGAAATCGTTCGGGTAGAGCCCCAGCTATTCGGCACACAGGTCCAATACACCAGCATTGCCCGGAGGACGGAGCTATGGCAGAGGATTGTCGACAGGGTCAACGCTGTGGGACAGCACCCCAGAAATCGGGAAGACATCAGGAAGCGATGGAACGACCTACGGGGGAAGGTGCGTTCCATGGTATCCAGGCACAACATCGCCGTGCAGAAGACTGGCGGAGGACCCCCACCTCAACCCCCACAATTTACAACATGGGAGGAGGAAGTCTTGAACATCCTGCATCCTGACGGCCTCGCAGGAGTCGGCGGAGGAATGGATACTGGTAAGTTGAAGCTTCACTACTGCTTCCCCCCCACCTGCATTCCAAATCATACCCCAACCCTCACCCCCATCCTCGAACCCCACCCCCACCCCCATCCTCACCACCACCCTCACCCCCACCACCATCCTCACCCCCACCACCATCCTCACCCCCACCACCATCCTCACCCCCACCCCCAGCACACCTATTCCCTGCCAATGTCTCACCATCACAACCCACACATCCCAAAACCTAGGCCTGCATGCGTCCACTAAGCATGGACACCCATCACCAAAGCATGCCCAATGCATATACACATCCCCCCCACAAGCCACCCTCACCAAAGTCCCCACACACGAATGCCAGCACTTGGGGACACGGGAACCCACAGATACACCCATATGCCACACATTGAAACTATAACCATACCTCTATACCCCTGCAGGACCCGACCGTCAACACACTGCCACGGAGGGCCCAGAATTCTCCACACCCCCCACCCAAGAGGCCGTCAGCGATGACAGCAGCTCTGTCGACCTGGACACCGATGACCAGCCCGGACCATCGGGGACCTCTGGACAGTCGGTTCCCCTCACACAGGCACAGGCCACTACAGACCCAAACCCCTCTGGGAACACCAGCACAGCTCCCACCCAGCGGGCCCATGCCTCTGTCTCCAGGGCGCGTCAATCTGCGGTGTGTCTACCACTACAGGGCACCCAGGATAACCCACCACCCCAACAACAACAGGGACCTGGGGGCAGTGGTAGTGGGCACACCGGCCAGGGGGCAGAGGCCCAGGGAAACAGGGCAACTCGGAGGGCAGCTGTGCGACAGGGGGGGGACGGGCCCAGGGAACCCACTCTCCACGAGGCCCTCACCACCATCATGGGAGCATACAACCGCTCCCAGGAGACGATGGCGACGGTACTGGCCCGGTTCCAGGAGATCCAGGTACTGCAGGAGGAACACTATCGGGGGTACAGGGAGGACATCAGAGCCCTCACCTCCACCCTGGTTACCATGGTAGGGCTGCTGCAGGACCTCATCAACACCAGGACGGACACTCAACAACAACAAAGGGCCCCTGCCACTAGCCTGGACCAAGAACAGCCAACCACCTCCGCCGGCGCTAGTGGACAGGAGGCCCCCGCACAACAGCAGCCCACCAGACCCCCACCTCCTGCAGGAGAAGAACCACCCCGCAAGAGGGCCCTGAGATCTCGCAAGAAGACAGAGTAGGATGTCAAGACCCCCGCCAGCAAAGGATACCACCTGATGTCATCCCACTGTCCCACATTGTCACCCTGTCCATCCTTGAACTGCCCATGCTCCATCTCTCCACAGGCCTCTGGACAATGCACCTGTGTGACTGTTACTCTGGACTCTGCCATGGACATTCCTTCACCATAGCCCCCACCCACTTGAAACCACCCATCCCATTTTGAGCACTGAAATAAACACCCATTTAGCACAAAACTATCTGGAGTCTGGCTTTGATTTCAAAATATTGTAATTGACATGACAGTGCAAATATGTCCTTGTACATAGTGAAGTCAACAAACAGTTGCCACAAAGCTGTAGTCCATGGGGAAACGAAGCACAGGACTCGTAGTGGGGACCCCAGATCTGAAATAGGGAGGGAAAAGCCACAACTCAGTCATCATACACTGGGGCAAATAGACAGGCAGCAGAGATGCAGGAGAGTAGTTCACATTTACTAAATTATGTTTGAATTGTTACCTGTGTCCTATTGGAAGTACTGTTCAATGATTCTGTCCCTGTTGTCTGTTTCAGCCCCGTCGTCTTCCTCCTCGTCACTCTCCACAGGTTCCACAGCTGCCACTACACCACCGTCTCGACCATCCTCCTGCAGGAAAGGCACCTGGCGGCGCAAAGCCAGGTTGTGAAGCATGCAGCAGGCTACGATGATGTGACACACCTTCTTAGGTGAGTACATTAGGGATCCACCTGTCATATGCAGGCACCTAAACCTGGCCTTTAGGAGGCCAAAGGTGCGTTCGATCACCCTCCTAGTACGCCCATGGGCCTCATTGTACCGTTCCTCTGCCCTGGTCCGGGGATTCCTTACTGGGGTCAGTAGCCACGACAGGTTGGGGTACCCAGAGTCCCCCAATAGCCATACACGGTGTCTCTCTAGCTGTTCCATCACGTAAGGGATGCTGCTATTCCTCAGGATGTAGGCGTCATGCACTGACCCAGGGAACTTGGCATTTACATGCGAGATGTACTGGTCAGCCAAACACACCACCTGGATGTTCATGGAATGGTAACTTTTTCTGTTCCTGTACACCTGCTCCCTGTCTCTTGGGGGAACCAAAGCCACATGGGTCCCATCAATGGCACCAATGACGTTGGGAATATGTCCAAGGGCGTAGAAATCACCCTTCACTGTAGCCAATTCGCCCACCTCAGGGAAAATGATGTAGCTCCTCACGTATTTCATCAGGGCAGACAACACTCTGGATAACACCTTCGAAAACATGGGCTGAGACATCCCAGAAGCAATTCCCACTGTTGTCTGAAATGACCCACTTGCCAAGAAATGGAGTACTGACAGGACCTGCACCAGAGGGGGAATCCCTGTGGGTTGGCGGATGGGGGACATCAGGTCGGGCTCCAGCTGGGCACACAGTTCATGGATAGTGGCACGGTCAAGCCGGTAGGTCAGGATAATGTGGCGTTCTTCCATTGTCGACAGGTCCACCAGCGGTCGGTACACGCGAGGATTCATCCGTCTCCTCGCCAAACCCAGCGGACGGTGCCTAGGAAGGACAACATGGAGCACACAGTCAAGCAACCCACAGGTACGTACTCACAGCTTGCACAGTAAACGATTCTCTATGCAGTGAATGGCGTGTCTGAGTGGCTATGCAAGGCCTAGGCCTGTGTGACGCAGTTGAAATTGAGCCATGTGGACCCTCGAAATGGCGGCTGCCTGACCTGTGAAGTGTGACAATGGGATGTGAGGTCAATGCGCTGGCGTGGCACACCGCGGCGGTCGGCGGTCGAAGACCGCGGCGCGAAGCCGCATTGGTTAACATTGAAGCCTATGGGTTTCAGGAGCCAATGGCGAAGGGCGCCGGCGGTGGCGGTACGCACCGCCGCGGGCGTGACCGCCATTTTCTATCTACTTATCCACTTGCGACTTGAACTTTCACAGGAGAGGACCTATACTGCAAGTGTTGCTGTGACCTCGGTCTGGAAGGGACAATGGCTGCTGCGACTGGGGAAAGGGCCCCTGCCTTCACTGGAGAGGAGTTGGAGAAACTTGTGGATGGGGTCCTCCCCCAGTATGCGCTACTCTACGGTCCTCCAGACCAACAAGTGAGTTTAATTCAATATGGATTTGGGGCCACTGGCTGGCATGTTGGGCCTGGCGGGGGGAATGACGGGGGGCCTGGCGGGGATGGGGGGCATGTTGGGCCTGGCAGGGGGCATGGCGGGGGGCCTGGCGGGGATGGGGGGCATGTTGGGCCTGGCGGGGGGCATGGCGGGGGCCTGGCGGGGATGGGGGGCATGTTGGGCCTGGCGGGGGGCATGGCGGGGGGCCTGGCGGGGATGGGAGGCATGTTGGGCCTGGCGGGGGGCATGGCGGGGGGCCTGGCGGGGATGGGGGGCATGTTGGGCCTGGCGGGGGGCATGGCGGGGGGCCTGGCGGGGATGGGGGGCGTTGGGCCACTGGCAACGAAAATGCAGACAAACTTGAACGTGGTATTTCTCCCTCCCTGTACGTGTCACATAGGTCCGCGCCCATGAGAAGATCGGGATTTGGCGTGCCATCGCCAAGGAAGTCCGGACCCTGGGGGTCCACCATCGACGGGGCACCCACTGCCGCAAGAGGTGGGAGGACATCCGCCGCGGGACCAAGAAGACCGCCGAGTCTCTGCTGGGGATGGCCTCCCAACGTAGGCGGGGTGCCTGCCGTCAACTGACCCCCCTGATGTTCCGGATCCTGGCGGTGGCCTACCCTGATTTGGATGGGCGCGTGAGGGCAGCACAGCAGACACAAGGGGGTGAGTACAAGCATTATCTACTCTGTTGTCGCACAGTGGAGGTGTCTGGGTGGGGGAGGAGGGCTGTGGGTCCCCCTAGGCCAGGGCGATATCTGTAGGCTGGGCACCCCCGTAAGCCCCTGTGTCCCCAGCCACCACCCTCAGTAGTGTGTCAGTACAGCCATCCCTGGGCCGTGTCATCCATGGGTGCAGTTGTCAACTCTAGGCGTGTAGGGCATGTTCCACGGAATGCGTAGCGGACCCCAAGTGCGCAACTTAGTGCAGGGGGCATCTGTGTCTGTCATGTCCGCTAACTGTACCGGTGATCCATGTCCTCAAAATCTCTTTATTTCTCTCTCCCCCCCCCTTTTTGTTTGTCTTTCTGTGCTTGTGAGCATCAGCATCATCAGGCGGAGGAGAAGTGGCATCGGGGCAGGAGGGAGCTGCATCTCACATGGCCCAGGAGGGCCATGCCACAGAGTCTGACTGGACCAGTGAGACGGAGGGCGAGGGGAGCTCCACAACGGGGACGACTGGAGCCTGCAGCGACACGGACACGTCCTCGGAAGGGAGCTCCCTTGCGGGGGTGGCACCATCCGTGCCCCCCGCCATTACAGGTACAGCCGCCACCCAGCGCACCATCTCCGCCCTCCCAGCAGCCCCTCAGCGTTCGCCCCGTGCCCGCTCTGCCAGGAAGCCGAGCATCTCCTTCGCCCCAGGCACCTCAGGCCCTGCCCCTGTTAACCCCGCTGCCCTCAGTGAGGAGGTCATTGACCTCCTCCGAACGCTCATTGTTGGGCAGACTACCCTTTTGAATGCCATCCAGGGGGTGGAGAGGGAGGTTCATCGCAGCAATGCGTACCTGGAGGGCATTCATTCGGGTCAGGCTGCCCATCAGCAATCGTTCCAGGCTCTGGCCTCAGCACTGACGGCAGCCATTGTCCCTGTCTCCTGCCTCCCTCTACTAACTCCCTCCTCCCAGTCTCCTGTTCCTCTGCCTGTCCCACCCACACCATCAGACCAGCCTGCACACACCTCAACACCCAAGAGCAGCTCATCCAAACACAAGCACCACAGATCACGCAGACATTCACACAAGCAACATTCCGATGCAGACATGCCAACAGTCACTTCCACCTCTGTGACCCCCACCTCCTCGTCTCCCTCCTCCCTCCCTGTGACGTCTGCACTCACACCTTCATTCACCTCACCATCAGCCAGTGTTTCCATCACCAGCACACCCTCCAGTACAGTCCGCACACGTGCAGTCACCACCCCCACTGCCATTTACACGTCCCCTGTGTCCTCTCCCACTGTGTCTGTCACCCCCTCTTCCACACCACACAAACGCAGCCACCCACCCACCCAACAGCCATCCACCTCACGACAGCCTCCCGCTCCTGCACCCAAAGACAGCAAACTTGTCTCGCCTACAACCACATCCTCTCCTCTCCCTCCACTCCCATACCCACTGTACCTACCACTCTCCATTGTCCCAAGAAAATCTATCTCTCTACTGCTACCTTCTTTCCTGACCCTGAGCCCCCCCCTCCTTCTCGTCGGGGTAAAAAGAGCACCTCAGCCACCACCAGCCCTGCAGCCCCCTTGACAAGGGTGCAGGGGTATTGGAGTCCACCAGCCCGCAGGTCTGGATCTTCGCCCAGCAGCAAGGGGACAGCCAGCCCACCCCCTGGGAAGAGGAGCAGAAGGCCGAAGGGCCGCCGCCGGAGCCCGGATTCGATATACCCCCAGGACACTAGCCAGCCACCGTCAACAGCCACAGCTCCAAAGGGAGGAAAGGGCCACAGACTCCCGACTAAGGAGGGCAAGGGCAGCAAGGCGGAGAAGTCAGGCAGCAGGCCTGCTGCCCATGGAGGACCCGTCACAGCTGCCCAGGAGGAGCCCGCAACCCCCATAGCCGCTGCCCCGGGAGGAACCGGCACAGCTGCCCCGGGAGAGCCCACCACCCCCATAGCCGCTGCCCAGGGAGGACCCAGCCCAGCTGGCCAGGAGGGCCCCACCACCCACAGCCCAGGTGGGCATTGAAGGAGCACCATCCCCGCTGCCCAGGAGGGCACCACCAGGCAATGAGCAGTTGGCCATAGAATGTCCGCCGTTTCCAGCACCGCTCCGCTGGGGACCGCCGTCTCAAGAACCGCTGAACTGGGCCCTTCAAGGCAAGAACCGCTGAACTGGGCCCTTCAAGGCAAGAACCGCTGGCCCTTTGGCAGACGTGGCAGGGCAGGATCTGTCTCGGGCAGGGCTGCAGGATGTCCTCTGGCCAACATGCCTCCTCCAGTGGCAGTGGAGTCTGTTATGGACTGTATGGACTGTGGCTTTGCTCTCCCCAGGATGGCCCAGTGGGCAGGCCACCCACTGTATGGACTGTATGGACTGTGGCTTTGCTCTCCCCAGGATGGCCCAGTGGGCAGGCCACCCACTGTATGGACTGTATGGACTGTGGCTTTGCTCTCCCCAGGATGGGCCAGTGGTCATGGAGTCCCCTCGTGGATCTGGCGTCATGTACTCAAGTGGCTGAGGTGCCCCCCCTTCCCTTCCCCCTGAGGTGCCTGTCCTTTTTTTTTTCTAATGCCCCTGCAGTGTTCTCTCCGTGGAGTTCTTGTCGTGGGACTGGGCCTTGCCCCTTTGCTCAGGACCCCTGTGGTCCACGGACAGTGGTTGGACTACATTTAGTAGCTGTATATATTTTGTACATAGTTTATTTATTTATTGGGATTACTGCTGTCCATATTTCAATATATCTGCCCGTTTAAATTCTCTTCTTTTGGTCTTTGCATTATTTCGGAGGGGGGGGTTTGTGGGTTGTGACAGTGATCTGTGGGAATGCATTGATGTGTGTGTTGTAGTGGGTGTGGGTGGGTGGGTGTGTGCCGGTAATCTTTTCCCTCCCCTGTGTCGTAGGTGCAGTACTCACCGATGTCTTCCGCGCCGCCGGGCGTGCTCCTGGTACAGGAGCAGGTATAGGAGTGCGGGGATGACCTGCAACTCGGGTTCCATACTGCCGGAATCTCGCGTGGAGTATGTGGAGGTGAGCGTTTTCCCGTTCGTAGTCTGTTTCCGCCGTGTTTTTATCGGCGGTGCTCCCGCCCCGGAAAAGGTGGCGGATTGGTGGGTCGTGATAGGGTGGGCGGTACATTGTCTGCTGCCTGGCTGTTGGCGGGGACCGCCGCGATGTTTGTTTGTTCCGCCGTGGCGGGCGGAGTGTTAATGCGGCGGGCTGTGTTGGCGGTTCCCGCCAGGGTCAGAATTGCATATTTTGGACCGCCGGCCTGTTGGCGGGTTGGCCGCCGCTTTATCACCGACCGCCAGGGTCAGAATGAGGGCCTTAATAAAGATTCAGCCTGTATTGTAACGGCATAAGGTATGGTCGTCGGAACACACAGGTTTTAACCAAGCCATATTGAAAGGTTGTTTAAACCTAAGTTGTTCCTTAGGAATTTCTTGGCTGATGTACATTAAAAATAATTTAAGGCCTTAGGCCATCCAGATTATTATGAGATCCCAGAAACATTGGAAGCACTAAGCAGGAAAGAACTGAGAATGGAGTGTCTCGCTCATTTGGCGGAATATAGGTGGTCCACAGAAGCACAAAAACCCAGCATTTTAAGGAGCAAACTAATGCAGACTGTGGTTGGCATGGAGCCCTATTTAAATTACATCATGAATACTAGGCATAAGTTTGTTCTGACTCGCTTGAGACTGGACACATTTCATCGTCTGGTTAGCTTCCCTACAATGAATGACTGGAGTGCTACTCTAGAGAATTGTCCTTCTGACTCAATTTCAACGCAAATTAGAACATTGGAATGCTGGGGGCTCCATTGAAAACAATGGAGTGCTGCAGGCTTTTACTGGCCGGTAACCGCCCGCAGCGCCAACATTCCAATGTTCGCTTTGTTCACAGCAACAGCTGTGAACAAAGCCTCACGGAGCCCGAGGGGATTTTAATCCCCTCGGGCTCCGTGAACATTTTTTTTTTTAATAGAACATTCTGCCCTGAGTGGCAGAATGTTCTAATAGCCTTAGAACCCGCCGTAGCGGGCTCTACCGACTATTAAAGTCCCTCTCCCTTGTTAAATGCCCTCGCCTTTGGCTCGGGCATTTAACGCGGGAGCAGGCCTTTAATAGCCGGTAGAGCCCGCTACGGCGGGCTCTAAGACTATAGTACAATTCATGTAGTTATATTCGGTAAGCTATATACCAGACAAAGGAAGCAATTTATAACTCCATTTTTAAGATCTCTGCATGTCCGACAATGCTGACCAGCCTATTTGTTCCTTCAAACTTTTCCGACAATCAAAAGTTGCTGTGGTCTAGCAAATTACTTATGTATGGTAAGAAAACTCAGAAAGACCCTTTAGCTAATTGTGTATCCAATAAACTTAAAAGCATGCACTTACACATATAAATGTCTTTGTTCTTTGACTTGGAGTATTTTTTTACCATCATGATTCTTGCCTAAATTAACTATGGATTTAGTAATTAAGATTAACTGAAATTAAAGGAGCTCTCCTTCCTATGTAATTCACTACAATAACAGTCTAGTCGATGTGTCATGTTGACCGTTTGGGAGTTGAAGAGAGTGTGTTGTAAATATATTGTTTAATGCTATGTTTTAAACAGCTAGTATGCGTTTAGATGCATCTTTTTAATTACATTTTAAGATTGGGAAACTTGGTGACCGATAAATAATCTGATCTGATTTCTTGTAAATTAATGCCTTGTTTTGTAAGGATTGTTGATTGTATTTTAAAATGTACTTTTATGGTTAACAATACAACTGAATAAAGTGATTTTACTTACTTACTTACAGACAGGAGTCCTCCTTAGTTGACTCATCAGTGGAGGTGTAATGTGGTCCTATACCTTTGTGTGTGTTGGGGAGAAGACTGATTAAATGTAAGATGCATAGTACACATGTCTCAAATCTAACTTGTGTACCCACTGAAGTTCCCTAGATTCACAACTCCAGCGTACAGACCAGTATTGGACAATGTTTGCAACATTCTCCTGTTCTCATGTCATTCCACCCACTGACTGTGGTAATGAAATATGTGCCTCTGCTAGTAATGGCTTGAGGCATTCATAGTCACTAGCCAATTCTGAATGATCTGAGGATTAAGGGTTGTACATGACAGATGGCAGCTACAGTGATTCATGAGGAATAGTCTGACTGGTATTGTAAAGGTAATCTCTGTGGGGGCCTGGTTAAGAGGTATTCTAGACTGGGCAGGGCCTCTATTTGCTGCATATGTGTTTTGTGTGACACCATGCCTTCCGCCCTGATGGTATTCTCTGTCATTGTCTTTTTGCAGGTAGGAATACTGACTATTCTCTAGTGTGGACCACAATTTTAGACTGTCTGCCATGTGTCCTGGGTCATATCTGTTGTACTGTGTCTCCTGCGGAGGATGCCTCCCTTTGCTGTCCATTACTGTGCCTGTAGGATGTAGGGGTGCATAGCCATATCACATTTGGCAATCATGTTTTATTTGATCTTGTAATGAAGTCACATATACAGTAGCTGTGTTCCATTTGTTTTTAATGTGCATATATACAAATTGTAACAAAAGTATATGGTGCATAAATTGTCAAAGAGGTAACGAGTGAGGTCATGGTAGATGGCATCATCGGAGTAGGTGGTACAGCTGAAGGTAGCACAGGTCCAGTGTCCAATTGCCAATGGGGAGATGGAGTCATGTCATTGAACAGTCAACAGGGTATCTCAGTGGCACACAAGGGAGACATATCAGGTGAGGCTCACTTCCTGGCAGTGGGTGTGGTCTTGGTATCTGCTCCAGCCAGATGTCTGGATGGACATCCACTTTTGCAAGGGGTGGTTCTTCAGCCATAGAGGGAGGGGTGTCTGATGGTTGTGGTTCCCCTGGCAGGGCCTCCATTCCACTAGCTACCACTGATGTGGATGGGTCTGATGTTATGCTGCCAGCGTAAGGGGCCTGCTGGTAGGTGGAGGAAGCATGCGGGGTGGTGCTGATATCCCATGGCACCCCTGCAATGGTGGCCATGGTGGCATTGTAGGCCTGCCACTGCGGCATGGCCTTCTGGTGGTACTCCGTCTGTAGCATTTGGTTTTCCCCCAACATGGTTATGATCCAGCCCATCCTGTCCTGCGACATTGGCATGCTCCCAGCACTTGGGAGATGGTTTCCTGATCAGTCGAGTCGCTTGAGGGCCCCATCCTCTGGCTCACAGCTTCCCTCCCATGCCCCCTACCCCCATGTGCCTGTGTCCTTGGCATGGTGTCCCCGCTCCCAGTGTTAACAGGACCTTCATTGTCTGGGGTGTAAGGGGTCTCCGTACTGTGGGGCACACCATAGTCTGATCTGTCCTTGGGACACAGGTTTGGAGATGAAAGGTTTTCTGTAATGTTATAGCCAGAGGGTTGGGAGGGATTGATGTGGGCAGGGTGAGGCAGGGAGTCATATACTCACCAGGAATCCCAGATGGGCTAGATAGGTTGGCAGTGTCCAGACATCCAGGCTTGTTGTCCTCGCTGGGGCCTTCATCCTGAGGTCGGTTGGCAGTCTCTGGTATCCTCTCCAGGGTGGCAGTGGCAGGAGTGCCTGTGGATGGAGTGAGAGAGGGAGTTACATATTGAAGAAGTGTTTTCTTATCTCTTACTTATATGTATACAGTGGCTTGACATGATTCCCAGCAATGACAATGACAGATGCTGCACAGCATACCATTGGTAGTAGATAGTGGCCTGTGACATGTGTACCATACTCCTTTTAGGTTGGCGTCATTCAGGTTGAGTATATATGGCTGTGTGGGTGGGTACTGGTACTGACTGATAGTTCACATGACTGTTCTGTACTGTACGCTAGTGGCTATTCAGGCTTGGTAGTTGTGAGTGGAAGATGGCTGGACTTGGCAGTATGATGTCCCAGTGGGAGGAGGGCATGGGAGTATGGAAGGTTTCTTTTCCTGTCTGTACATGCTGTGCATGGAGTCTGCCATCTTACATTCCATACCTTGGTGGCTCACTTTCGTGGTTGTGGATCCTGATTAGTGTCCAACTGGATTAGTCACAGTACTGTAGCTGTGCTTAGCCTAGTTTTGCATTGTGTTGTGCCATTGCATTGCTGTCATTGCCATGTAGTAGTCCACAGCCGTACCATCTAGTTGGATACAGTTAGTACAATAGTCATACATGTAAGGGATGTGATGTGATGTGCACATTCCAGGTATTCAGGTAGATTGGCTTGTGCATTGCGGAAGTCGTAGTGTTAGTATTTGCCAATGCTAACACTGTATTTGCCAAGGGGCAGTGTGGGCAGGTGGGCTGCGTGGAGGTGTGGCATGCAGGAAAGGGGCATTAGGTGGATATGTGGGATGTGTAGTGAGGCATGCAGTAAATTGGGGAGTATTTTGGTGGTGAGGTTTCATGCAGTACACGAGAATTGTGGTTACTTCCCAGAGTTTAGTCCACCAGGTATTCCAATCAGGCCCTCAGGATGCAGTATGTCCAAGACCTTCTCCTCCCAAGATGTGAACTGTGGGGGAGAAGGTGGGGGCCCACCGTCAGCCTTGTGCACGGCTATCTGGAGTTGTGATGCCATGGAACGCACCTTCCCCCGTAGGCCATTTCACCTCTTCCTGATGTCCTCCCTTGTGTGTGGATGGCTGCCTACTGAGTTGACACTGTCGACTATTCTCTGCCACAACTCTATTTTCCTGGCAATCGAGGTTTGCAGGACCTGCGCTCCAAACAGTTGTGTCTCTACCCTGGCGATTTCATCAACCATAACCCTCAACGCCTCGTCTGTGAACCGTGGGTGCTTTTGTGGGGACAAGGTTGTGGTTGTTTTGAGGGGGTTGTTGTGTGTGTAAGGGTGCAGTGAAGGATGATTGATGGTGTGTGGTGGGGCATAGTGGGTGTTGGACACTTGTGGTGTGTGTGTGTGGTTGTTTTGGATGTGTTTGTGTTGGTAATGCAGTTGTGTTGTGTGTGCTGGGTGAAATGTGTATCTGTGCCTATGGTGTACTGGTGCTATATGAGTCTATTTGCCTGCTTCAGTGTATGTGTGAATTGATTTTGTAGCAAAGGATTGTGGGTTGTGTGGGTGTGTGTTATATAGTGAAGTGAGTAGGTGTGTTTGGTGTGTGTATGTGCGTAATGTGTAGGATATTCAAACTGTCCAATGTGGTGGTATGTTCTGACAGTGGTGGTTTCTGAGCATGGTGGTGTGTACCGCCAATGGTTTTCTGCCATGAAAGAACTACCTTGGTGATTTGTGGATCATAATCTGGTGGGTGGACTTCTGTCAGCATGGTGGTGCTGGCCTCTTTCCTGCTCTCCTGTCTTCTGGCGGTGTCAGATTTGTGTCTGTTTTCTGGCAGTCTTCAGTGTTTGACTCAATATGGTGGGAGTATTACAGCCAACATGGCAGTCTTTTGGCAGCTGCCACCACGGCGATATTCCGAAAAGACCACCAAAGTCATAATGAGGCCCTTAATATTGAAATAAACACACATACATCCCCAAGTCACAAAAATAGAAACATATATACTTTTGGTGTGAGTGTCCAGTAACATGGTGAATGCTTGCACCAAAATCAACATGTCCATCACAAATGTACAAAACTAATGAATGAACTAATTAAATGTTTCAAAATTATAACCTGTGTATGTCGCTGTCAGAAATTAGAATAAGTGCATGTCACACACATTTGCATAGGTAACATTATCAGCAAACAATCACTAATAATATAAAAGTAATGAGAGTGCAAGGGTATTCAAAATAAAATACATTTTGAAATGAAAATGAGATAATTCTCTCAGTGCATTTTATATTGTTGTCCAAGTTGTCCACGTGGGCTTCATGCCTTTACCTTGCCTCCTAATTGCACTGTCAAGTACAACCTCTGCAGGAAGGGGCCTTCTATTGGGCACAAAGTAGGCACCTCAATGATCTTTCTTGGGAGGAGTGGTTTTGTGTTTGGGAGAGGTGGGTTTGGGTGTGGGAGAGGTGGGCTAGGGTTTGGGAGGAGCGGGTTTACATTTGGGATGGGTGGTTTGGGATGTGGAAGGGGTCAGGGCTAGGGCAAACAAAAGGTCTTCCTTAGGAAAAGGGATAGGATGGTTGGCAGGGAGTTGGGGTTCGGAGGTACAGGGAGTGGCAGTGGATGATGTATGTGTGCCTGTTGAGGGTACAGTTGTCTGTGGGTCTTGTGTATGTGGTGTATGTTTGAGTGTATGTTTTTGCTGGGTGTCAGTTGTTTGGGTGAGTGTGGATGTTTGTGTTCTGTCAGTGTGGATGTGGTGTTTGCAGATGTGGTGGTGCATGTGGGTATATTGATAGATGTGGTGTCTGCAGATGTGCTGTGGTGCATAAGGGTGTGATGTCCACAGGTGTGTTGTGGAGATGCATGTGGGTGTGGTGTCTGCTGGTATGGTGGTGCGTGTGGTGGTAGGTGTGGTGTCTGCAGGTGTGCTGGTGGTTGTGTTGGTGGGTATGGTGTTCGTATGTTTTTGAGTGTGTCTGTGTTTTTGCTGTGTCTGTGTTTACATGTGAATGTGCTTCTTGTGTGTGTTTGAATGGGTGCTTACAAAGGAATGAGTGTGCTTTGGACAGTGCTTGGACTAGGAATTTGGGATGGGGAAGGGGTAAGAGTTGCAGCATAAGGGTGGGAAAGTTGGGAGGCTGCGGTCAGTGAGGAGGCCAGACCTTGAAATAAGCTTTGTAGGCCAGATTTTGCACTATGAATGCCTTCCAGGTCAGGCAACATTTTGTTGCATCTGGCAACTAAGCCCCTGGATGGCATTCAGGAATGCAGTCTGGCCTAAAGAGACAGTCCAGCAACACAAAATGATGATGGAGTGTTCAACAGTGCAAACACTCACCCACAGTCACAGATGTGGGTTTAATTAATCATTCTTTTGCTCACTATGCCTCCCCAGTTTGGACCCAGCCATTTGCAAATCAGTCTTGACCCTGTTCCTCACGGAAACAGTCCAGCCCGAACTGCCAAGCCAGGTCCTCCCTTGACTGGAAACAAGCATCCTGAGACCAATTTCAGGGTATCAACCTTCATCAGCCAGGCTAGCTTGAATCCAATGGCACAGTAAGCATGGGACCCACGTCTGGGCATACCCTTCCCACTTAGGGCAATTTTAGCACCACCAAAGGCTGATGGACTGAGTGCTGAACAATGAAAACACTCACCCCCGTCACAGATGTGGGTTTAATCCATCATTCTTTTGCTCACCATGCCATCCCAGTTTGGACCCAGCCATATACAAATCAATCTTGACCCTGTTCCTCATGGGAACAGTCCAGCCTGAATTGCCAGGCCAGGTCCTCCCTGGACCAGAAACAAGCATCCTGAGACCAGTTTCAGAGTATCAACCTTCATCAGCCAGGCTAGCTTGAATCCAATGGCACAGTGAGCACAGGGCCCACATCTGGGAATACCCTGCTCAAGAAGGGCAACTTAAGCAACACAAAGGGTCAGCCACCACTAGGGACTAGTCTTCTGTGGAGACCTCCACAGATAATGTAGATGATTTTGTGACCTATGTTCCAGTCTTCTCACCCTCCGTGCCACTTTTGTCCCTTGGTGTCAGTTGTGTCAGCACCAGAACCAAAGTGGCGAGCTGCTTCCCCTCCAATGTGGCCAATGTCTCCCCCTGTCCCTGATGAGGCTGAAAAGGCAGATACAACATTTTGAGTGAAGCTATGTGAATAGAATTGAACATAAACTTTGCTCACAAAACATTTGCCAAGTCTGCACATTTAACCAGGTCAAGGCTTTCAGACTCCTTTATCATCAATATCTCTGGCATGTAAAGAACATTTTCCTAAACCATTTACTCACAGTTTTGAAAGTCCCCTTGCAACACTAACAAGTTACTTGCATTTGCCAATACACCCATTACCTTAGAGTTGACCCATGCTGCAATGTCTGATCCCACCCCACCTGCCAATTTTTGCAAGAATAACCACTGTACTCATCCCCTTGCAGCTGCTGTGATTCCCTCAAGCGCTCATCCAGCTCTGGGTAGGCCACTGCCAGTATATGGGCCATCAGGGGGGCCAGGTTCCGACAGGGCAACCCTTCCTCGTTGGGAGGCCATCCCCAGCTGGGCCTCGTGGTCTTCCGTGCCCAGCGTATCAGGTCTTCCCACCGTTTCCGACAGTGGGTGCTCTGCCTGCCATAGACCCCCAGGGTCCACACGTCCTTGGCAATGGCATGCCATTATCCCTTCTTTTGATAGGCGCTGACCTGCAGAGACAGTACAGACAGGAGAACACCATTAAACAAACAGTCCTACCTGTCACACAAATCCCCACCATTTCCGTTTCCATCACCATTAGCAAACACATCACCCGGCGCACACCATGTACACCATCACAAGACATTCCCCCCGCCCCCGAAGACACGATGCTTGCACACACCTCTCCATGCATTCTTCCCACATGCATCATGCCCAATATGTACTGACCTGTTGGTCTGGAGGCCCATACAACAGTCCGTACTGGGGTAGGACCCCATCCACCAGTCGCTCCAACTCCTCCAAAGTGAAGGCGGGGTCCTTTCCCCGGTCACAGGGGCCATGGTGGGTTCCAGACACAGGTCACAGCAGCACACACAGTGTAAATGTTCTCCTGTTCAAGGTCAGGAAACAAATGAGGAATCAGATAGAAAATGCTGGTCACGTCCGTGGCGGTGTACACCATCACTGCCGGCACAGATCCACATTGGCCATTGTACTCCATAGAGCCCCACATTATCCAATGAGGAATTGCACAGTGGTGTAAGACCGCCTTCCGCCACGATGTCCAAAGTCAGCGGAGTTACCTCACTTCCACCTGTCCCTTCATACAGAACAGGCAGTTGTCATTTCGGGGGGGACAATGGTCATATCGACAATAACTGCGTCACAGATTAGATTGCCACACACCTCGCCATTAACACTGTCCCATTACATAAATGCACCATGTACACTGAAGTTGTGGTTCCATTGTTCCAACTGTGACAGCCTACTCACTCTTGTGTCCCTTAGATACCTACAGTTGAGGATTAATAGGAGTTGGAGACATACCCCGCGTACAGACTCCTTGTGGACTTGGCTACACTAGAGGACAGGCACATTATCCTCACCTATTGACTGGACAGGGGCACAATCACAGAGCTGTGTGCCCAGTTGGAGCCAGACCTGATCTCATCTATCTGTCATCCGACTGGGACCTCCCCTCTTGTGCAAGTGCTATCAGTGCCCCATTTCTTGGCAACTAGTTCTTTCCAAGTGACAGTGGGCTTGGCAGCAGGAATGTCACAGCCAATGTTCTCAGTCGAATCTTGTCTGCCCTGGTAAAACACATGTGCAGCTACATTTCTTTCCCCCAGGTGGAAAATTTGACCACTGTGAAGGCCGGATTCTATGCAATGGACATATCCCTAATATTACTGGGGCGACTGACGGGACACATATTGCGTTTATCCCCCCTGTCAGAATGAACAGGTGTTCAGGAATCGTTAGAGTTTCCACTCACTGACGGACCAGTACATCTCCCAAATCAGTGCTAAGTATCCTGGGTTGGTGCATGATGCCTTTGTTCTGAGGAATAACAGTATCCCAAATGTGATGGCCCAACTACAGAGGCACAGGGTGTGGCTAATAGGTGAGCCTTGGTCCCCACCCACTGTATGTTAGTGTATGCCTTCAGGTGTTCCCACCCATAGGATTGTGTGAGGCTAAATGTAGCCCCTCAATACTTGCAGGTGACTCTGGCTACCCAAACCTATTGTGGCTGCTAACCCCTGTGAGGAATGCCAGTACAAGGGGAGAGGAACGCTATAATGAGGCATATGGGTGAACCAGATGGATCATAGAGAGGACCTTCGGGATCCTGAAGGTCAGGTTCAGGTGCCTCCGTCTGACAGGTGGATCCCTGTGCTGCTCACCTGAGAAGGTCTGCCAGATAGTAGTGGCATGCTGCATGTTGCACAACCTGGCCTTCAGACAATGTACCTTTTCTGCAAGAGGAGGAGACTGGAGATGCCCCTGTGGCAGCAGTAGGCACTGAGGACAGTGAGGATGAAGATGCTGAGGATGAGGATGAAGACAAAGGAACATCAGTTTGCCTTCAATACTTCCAATGACACATAGGTGAGACAGAGCAACTGACCATTCCTCTGACTATTGGTGTATTCTGTGTGGCTGTAGCATGATGGCATTAACTACCTTTGCACCTCAACTTACTGTCATCTATGGCTTGTCCTTTTACAGATGTTGGTGATATAACAACTGTGTACTGATGTGCTGACTACAGACAGCTACAGGTCATTATTTCTGTGTTCTCACAGTGTTCAGATCATTTGTACTAGATGTGACTGTTTCCATAAATGCACATTTTTAAAACATAATACACTAGTAGTCAAGTTGTGTTCGAGGGTGTTTATTGTAGTGCTAACAAATTGAGGGGAAGTGCAATGGAATGGGGTGATGATGGAGGAAAGTCCAGGGTATTGTTCCAGTCTGTTTGTAGCACAGGTCCAGTGTCCAAGGGGCCATAGGAAGGGGAGCAGAGGCAGTTCAAAGTGGACAAGGCGACTATGTGGGACACAAGGGGGGCAATCAGGAGACTCTCATTTCCTGGCGGTGATCTTGGCAAGTGTCTCTGGCTTCTGTCTGGTTCGTAGGGAACATTTGCGGGGTGGTTCACCCTGTGCAAGGGGAGGGTTCTGGTGGCCTGTGGGTCCTGTGGCGGGGCGTCCTGCCCACGAGCTGCAGCGGACGTGAAGGGCTGGTCAATACACTGGCTAGTGGTAGGGGCCCGCTGCTGTGCTATTGCCTCCCTCATGATGTTGGACATGTCTGCCAGCACCCCTGCTATGGAGATCAGGGTGGTGTTAATGGCCTCCAAGTCCTCCCCAATCCCATGATACTGTCCCTCCTGTAGCCACCTGCTCTCCTGCACGTTGTCAAGGGTCTGGCCCATCGTGTCCTGGGATTGTTGGTAGGCTCCCAGAATGTCGGAGAGTCAGTTCCCTAGTCCTGTCCCCCCCCCCCCCGGTGCACAGTAAACCTCTCAGTGTCCTTTATGGCCTGTGCCTCTGTCCCCTGAACAGTGTGCCCACTGCCACTGACCCCAGGTCCCTGATTGTCTTGGGTATGAAGTATGAACTGGGGTCCCTGCACAAGTGGGCACACTGCTGATTGACATGTCCTGGGTACAGAGGTGTGGGTACACTGGGTGGGTGCTGTGGTATTGGATACTGTGGGGGAGGCTCTGTGGTGGACTGTGAGTGGGCTGGGGTGACCGACTGTCCAGTGGTCCCTGATGGGCCACGTTGTTGGTCCAGATCCAGAAGTCTAGAGTTGCTGTCATCACTGGGGGCATCGTCTGTTGGGGGACTGGATAGTCGTGGCACCTCCTCTCCGCTGAGATTGGCTGGGGCACCTGTGGGGATGTAAGTAATGTATTATGCTTCATGTCTGTGCATGTTGTACATCCCTATCTTCCCCTCCATCGTTGGTGTTTCCATGTCACCTTTTGCTTGTGTATGGTGATGTATTGGGTGATTGTTAATTTCCCTATGCTGGGCATGCTTTTGTGATGGATGTTCATGCAGGGATGGTAGGACTGTCCATGCAATGGTATAGCATGCAGGGCTTGGCATTGGGGTTAGTATTATGTGTAGGTGCAGTATGTGGGATGTGGTAGAGTGATGGGAGTGAAGGTGTGAGATGGCATGCAGGTATGGGGGGTGATTAGTAGTAAATATTGACTTTCCAGTGTTCAGTCCTCTGGCTACTCCAGCGAGTCCCTCAGGATACAGTATTGCCAAGACTTGCTCCTCCCATGCTGTGAGCTGTGGGGGAGGAAGTGGGGGTCCACCGCCAGTCCTCTGTATGGTGATCTTGTGCCTTGCTGCTATGGAACGTACCTTCCCCCGTAGGTCATTCCACCTCTTCCTGATGTCGTCCCTTGTTCTTGGATGTTGTCCCACAACGTTCACCCTGTCCACGATTCTATGCCAGAGCTCCATCTTCCTTGCAAAGGATATCTGCTGGACCTGTGCTCCAAAGAGCTGTGGCTCTACCCTGACAATTTCCTCCACCATGACCCTTAACTCCTCATCAGTGAAACGGGGGTGCTTTTGTGGGGACATGAGTGTTGTGTGGTGTGTGTTGATAAGAGTGTGTTGAGTAATGTGGTGGGGTGTGTGATGTGGGTTGCGTGAGGGATGCATGGGTGTAAGTGGTGGGTATGTATAGTTGTCGCAGTGGTCTTGGTGTCAGTATGGTGACAATAATTTGTATTCGTAAAGGGTTGTGGGTAATGTAGGGGTGTGTTTGATAGTGCTGTGGGTGTGTGGGTGTGGTGTGTGTACGAGTGTCAGGTGTGTGTTTTTAGTATTGGCCAATGTGGTATTGTTTTATATGTGTGTGTCCATGCTGAGCCCGGCGGCATGTACCACTAATGGCTTACTGCCGTTGAATGTCCGCCGTGGTGATTCGTGGGTCATAATGTGATGAGCGTTGTTTTGTAGGTGTAAGAGTATGGGTGTTGGGACCACCACTTTTCCACTGCCCTTTGGGCTGGCGGATTTGTGTATGTGGCTGTTTTCTGTCGGATTGGTGTGTGTGTGTTATAATATGGCGAACGGATATTCGCCACTGCGACGGTTTGTTCGTGGCTGTCACCACAGCGGTAAGCGGGATTTACCGCCAGGGTCATAATGAGGGCCATAATGTGACGTCAGTCTGTGATGGTAATTTGGTAGGAATAGCTAATTCAGGAAAGTTCAAGGCAAAGATTTTCGTTGATCAAAGTTTCCATTCATTGACTACTGTGCTTATTGAGACTGATTATCTTTGCTCGTGCTAAATATATATGTCCTCCTAACTTATCACTTAAGTCAAATTTCTTGTGGGAAATCATTCATATTTCCTTGTTTTTCTGTTTTAGGATCCTTCACCATGTCATCTTCCTTTGGACATTTCAAGGTTGTTACATTTGCAGTGTAGTTGTAGGAAAGTGCAAAGGACATGTGGGTTGATCCTGGGACAGAGACCCACTTTGGATGTGCAGACCTTGAACAGAGACAACTTGCACTTTCATTGAATGTAAGTTCTTGAGTTTGCATCAGACCTGTTTCCTGTGCCACCAACACAATATGTGCTGCTTAACATGCCCTAACCACATGTGTATGTCAAACCATAGCATACTGATCTCCCTTCCCATTGTCTTAATCTTCCACTTGTGTTCAGTGTTTGAGGCTGTTGATGTGTCTCCTCATATTTGAAATAACTTTTTGTAGCACACCACTGAAAGGTGGTTGTGACATTCCACCAGAATCGGCCACAGTGTACTGAAATGGTCATATGGCCTCAAAGTTTGTTACTACCATGATGAGGACTATTGGTGTTATTGATGTAGGATTCCTATTGTGAATGTAGGATGCCTGGCTCCAGCTGAGGTCATGAGTCAATAACAGTTTGCCTATATCATTTGGTTTTATTAAATAGTCCCTTTATTCCATGGTGTCAAGGTCATGGAGTGTTAAATTCTAGAAGGCACAGACTATTTGCATTATGCTTGGTTTGTGAAAATCATCTATGATTTTGTCAAAAACTTGTTAGCTACAAATGTATGACATATGAGATTTCATGGTTTCATTTTCAAACTTTTTTTAAAACGGGAAACACATGACCAAGTTGTTCTCTTATTTATTTTTGAATCCCATTGGTTCACAGGTTTGAAAATGATGGTCTGAGAAAGACATAGAAATGGAGAATGACAAATACATAAAACATTGACATTTTCTATGCATATATGGAAGAAAAGAGGGGTTGAACAACTTCACGTCACACTATTGTTTTCAGGAGACAAAAACAGGGCTCTGTGGTAGTTGTAGTCATTTGTTAACACCATTGACAATACTTGTTAAAAAGTGGGTTACACATACCTATTTAAATTACTTAACCAAAAATGAACACATATTTGCAATATGTATACACATCTGTGTATAATTTGAATAGGTGAAAATACCACTTACAAGCACTTTACCTTCATGTGCAAGTAGAAGGAATTTGTAACCTGTTTTTTGGAGTACACAACCTACATTGAGCTAAAGCGAGGGACTAGGCAAATGAAAAGGGGTGATCTAACGCCTAAAGACATGGCTTTACAACCAGTAGCTTCCCCCCCTCAGCGCCTTGAGACCCTAACGGGTGATTAGTGCGCTTTATAAATCCTGTGACTGATTGATTGATTGATCTATGGGGAACAACACACAATGTGACAAAACATATTTCTCATTGCCAAAAAGAAAGATACAACCATTTGGCTAGTAATTTGGATGAAACAAGCTATTTTGGAGACTCAAGTTTAGATACATATATTTCAATATGGGACTTGAAATATTCTGAGCAGCTAACTTAAGGGCAAAAACTTCAGTTGTGATTAGTGATACATTGCAAAGTTCAACTTACCAGTCTCCATTTCACCAGGGATTCCTGTCAAGCCTTCAGGATGCAGGATTTGCAAGGCCTTCTCCTGCCAGGGAAAGAGTTGTAAGGAGGACCTGGGAGAACCACCACCAGTCCCCTGGGCTTCCAGGTGATGCTTGGAGGCCAGGGACACACTTTCCCTCACACATCATTTCACCTCTTCCTAATTTCCTCCAGTATACACATATTGTTAGCTACAGCATTCTCTCTGTTCACTATTCTGGTCCACATTTCCCCTTTCTGAGACATGGTTGTATTTTCTACTTGTGCTCCAAACAATTGTGTGCTACTCTAATAATTTAATTCACCATGACTGACACTTCTCACTCTGTATAATGTGGACTCCTCCTCCCTGCCATAGTGAACGTCAAAGCAAATTAACTAGTGTCCCAGACGTTGATGAAATATAAAAGCAATGTGAGAAAAGAAAACAGAGGGAGAAAAATAAATGAGCAAAACCTGACTTCTATGTGGCAAATTAGGCATCAGAGTGCTCTGCTGCAGTGTAATCACAAAGACTCATGGCCTGAAACAGTGAGTTTTATAATGTGTTTTGCAGGTGTTCCCAATTGTCCAATATACATCAGATGTGGCCTTCCAGCATCTAAATACGACAGTAGGAACTCCGTCAGATTGACTGAGTACTTGGGACCGCCACCACGGGAGGACAGCGGTATTACCGTCAATATCTAAATCAGACCCTAAGTCTCTTGCACCAGATGTTAACCTCTCATAGAGATTGTTATGATCCTGGGTCTTTAAGCTCCTGTGGCTATGGCAATCTGTCTCCACAGGACACACTACATTTTGTTATATTTTGTAGATTTTATACTGAGCCTAGAAAAGCTTTTATCATACTGTTACTCAAGGGCAAGGGTTTTTATCAAGTTCATCCCACTCTTAGATTTTTACAGATGTTGTCTGATGTTTTTATAATTCATAATTTGGTATTTGAAAGGGGCTTGTTTAGGGCATCTCTTCCAAATACCAAAATGCTATGATACGTATTACTGTTTGTGACCGAATTCTGGTTGCAAAATGGGAAAACCTTACCACCAGTTTCATAATGGTGGAAATCCATTTGCAAAGGGAAAGGGGTCCCCAATGGATGCCTTCCCCTTTGAGAATGTAAATAATAATACTTTTTAAGAGTGGGTGGACAGACCACTGCATACTCTTAAAAATGAAACTTTTAGAAACATCCTGTTTTCCTTTAAGGTAAATCAGCTGCATTTTAAAAAACAAGATTGCTTTATTAAAAAACAATCACAAACTTGTTGGTCTGCTGAGCCCAGCAGGCCACCTTTCCTATGATGACTGAGATTCCTAATGGGGCGCAAATTGTGACCTACCTCATCAATATTCATGAGGTGGGTCTATTTGCAACCCACTAGAAATCGCTCATCTAACTCAAAGGAGTTTCAAACATTAGAAATACAGATTTCCTAATTGTGATTCGGACAGAATTGCAATTAGGAAATCTGTATTCCCAATGTTGGTACATCTGGTCCTTAATGTCATGTTGGTGTGGAGATGTTTTGGTTCCTTCTAAAATGTTTTTTTTTTAAACAGGGAACAGTCATGACATTTACACAGAGATTGTTTTATACTACAGCCCAGGAAAAACTGTGCACAATAATTGCCTACTCCTTGTTCAGCAGACAGTACACGAGATGATTATTTCCAAAATGTAAAATTACTGCCAGGATTATAACTAAACCGTGCTATGGGAACAGGAAAAAGGACTACAAAGTACATCTAATTTTGTGAATTGTATTGATTGAGAAGATTAAATACCTAACATGTTTTAGACAACAACAGCAACAAAACTGGAGAATAATCAGAGGCTATTGTGATGATAGAGCATAAATAGACTGCCTGCATAATCAGCATGGCCAGAGCAATAAGGGTTCCATTCCAATGAATGATGTGTAAACTACAGAAAACAATTACTGACCAAAGGGCCCAATTCATCAGTGTTTCAGATTTAGCATTTGATCTCAAAAACACTCCCAGATTATTGTGTATTGTCCACACAGTCATAGTCCAGAGATTTATGATTGCATTTTTAAGGATGACTCTGGATTGACTCACATAAGCAGCCACTGCAAATCTCCAGTGTGTTAGGGGGGACAGAGGGTGGAAAAAATATATATAAAAAAATAAGCTAACCTCGGACCACTGTCTCCCGCTATCTCCTAATGCCTTGCTCCTGTTCTCTCAATGTGGTGCCCCAGCATTCACTGGGACACCAGCATAGGCTCCCCAGCAATCCTGGTGCTGCTTTCATGCTAAACTTAGCATGAAAGCAGTGTCAGGATTGGGACACCAGTACAGGCTCTCCAGCAATCCTGGTGCTGCTTTCATGCTAAACCAAGCATGAAAGCAATGTCAGGATTGGTCTGAGCAGCTCTGACTGCTGCACAGACACAGCCGTGGGACAATTTCTCCAATGTGCACATGTGTGTTTGGCTGGCCTGAGACAGCATGCCAATCACACATGTACTCTTAGATTCACCCTCTCCTCCTCCACCTACCACCTCCCATGGCCCAGCCCCACCCATCCCTGCCCCTCCTCTGAGCCAGCAGCAGAAAAATTGAAAATTATAGTGAACTACCATTTTATTTTTCTGCTGCTTGCTCAACCATGGGGGCAATGCTCCTTCGCCACAGAGAAGGAGCCTCACCTGGTTACATATGCTGAAATGATCTGGGTGATTTTAATACCACTTTCCAGAGGCAATGGTTTAAAAATGTTAACTCTGGGAATAATATTTGTCTAAGCATCCTGTGTGACTGGCTCACTGTGGAAAAGTTATGCTCCTATGTTGTAACATTTGTCTGTCTTCCTCCTGTGAGATGTGTACCCCAAAACAATAGTCTTCAGTGCTCATATGTAACCTGCCACAATTGTATTCTACTGCAGAAACTGGTGACTGCAGTGAGAGAAGATAAGCCAAATGTGAATGCAGAAAATGAAGGAAAGACACTTTTGAAACGTGGAGTAAAGCTAATTAGCTCTTACCTAAACCACCTGTAGTCTGACCAATATAAGCTTAGCTAGTTGCTTTCCAGGACTTTAACAAAATTAGGTGATGTAAGTTCAGACTTTCTTTTACTCTGCTAGTGAAATGATGTGTTCCTGTCTCTTAGTTCTTTGCCTATGATTCTGTCAGTTCAGATGCATTAAGGCCAAACATTACTGAACTGTTCCCTATTATGTCATTCTCCAAAGAAGAAGACCAGAAGATGCTCCACTGATGAAGATATTGCTACTTGCTGATCCATTTAGGAGAGGTATAACCAAATGTGAATTTGTCTTTTTAGAAAACCCAACTGCTATTTTTGGTTAGCGCCATAGTCAGATGTTTTTCCAAAATAATTGTTGCCTTCTTTTCTTTTTGCATGAAGCCCATACATACTTATTGATTTAGAGTAATAGTTAAGGATGCCACAATCTAAATTTGACTGTTTCACATAAATTGATTGTAAACAACTCACCTGTGATAACTAAATGTAGTCTGCTTCCATCATTTATTATTGTTATTCTGCATTCTGATTCTTGAATGCTTCATGATAAATATTCTGTCAAAGTTAAGATTCTTCCGTAGATTTGGTCAGTCTGTATTGTTCCTCTACTTTTATCATTTGGTCTTGCATTTGATTTCTGTGATTTAGCATTGCTAATGTAAAGGGCAATAAATGTTAGAACTTTATTAAACTAGTGTGGTGATTCATTACCACAAACGTCATGGTGCATATACATTATTGACTCCAATATTGAAAGTGATGTTTATTGATTTTATTTTATTCATGTTGGCTGTTAGGATGGTACCTAACTCCTATCAGAGTCCAAAGATTTGTGTCGACCTCTAAGGGTAACTGAAGGTTACCTTATATGTGTCACTTTATAAATAACTTAGCAAAAGAAATATAAGGCTGGACACACCCACACGTGCGAATCAGGTGTTTGTTTAAATGGATGCACACGGAGAAAAGGCTAGCTGGGCTTTGGGAGTCGATTGCTTATATGGAGGTGCAAACACCAAAACTACTATGAACGAATTTTTAACTGTGATCAAGATTACAAAAGATAAGAATGCTAGGAAAGATCTGGTGTTATCAAAATATTTTTAAAAAACACTTAGAAGGTAAGTTCCAAATTATTGAAGTCCAGCACTTTAGGAGATGTTGCGAAAAATGTCATGACTACAAATAGATTTTTAAGTCAGTGTTCTTATATGCTTAAAGTCTTCCCTAACTAAAATATTTGAACGTTAATAGGGAGGTGAAGGCCCAGGTACAATACCGCTCCTTCAGTTGTTCAAGAAAATGGACAGGAGTCCCTATTTTAGCACAGTCTGTATTGGAGTGCAAACATAGAAGTTTTGAAAGGCGAAAGCTTTATTGCGTGGTATTTGTATAGAACAGCTTTCAATAATTTCCTGCTCTATTGGCACTTTATGTTCTGCTGGATAAACCCATGCCTGAAATTGTGAATTTCCATGATAGGAGGTTTCCTTAAAAGGGGCATTCACCTTTCCCCTGATCCGTGTAAGTGTGTTTGTGGTGTGGTTCAACAATGAGGAATTTCCTACGGTGGTGTTTAACACGAGGCACTTCCTGTAAGCCTCCAGTTCACTCATCCTACATTATCTTGTCCTGCCACTTTTTGCCCTAGAGGTAAAGTGAGAGAAACAGGACCCTGTAGCACAAATGCAGAGATATGGGCATATTAACCACCTCAGAGAAATAGAAATATGTAAAAACAAAGAGAAACCTTTTACTCAAGGACTCAGGGCTTCCCTATAACTATTCATTACGCAAAAAACAATAACAAAACAGCTACATTGACAGATCATCACTATACAAAGCTAAGATGCAAGAAACACAAAGAGGCCAGACCACAAACATTGCACCTGCAGTAGGCAATTTTTCAGGGACATTTGCGCTAACAGAAAGTGCAAAAACATTTGCATCACGGTGGTAGAGCAAAAATAATATTTTGTACAAGTTAGTCCGTGTAAATGTTGACTTACAATTGTTGGAAAATTGGCTGGCCTTAGTACGGGTGCTGACTGGATAGGGTGGCTTACTTGGTTGATGTGGAAGACAGCAGATCTCTTTCAAAACTGATATCTATTCTACTATCCCATTTTCAGTTAAGTGATGCATGTGAGATAATGAAGTTTGAGTCATCCTAATACTCTTGTTTAATACATGCTGTTGTGCAGCACAGTAGCCATCAGGCCTCACTATCACCTCCTTTTTTGGTGCCAATGTTGCATAAATTGCAAATAAAGGTGACAGTATCCAAAACCTGTAAAAAGTCAATCACAAAGCCTGTTTTGCAGTTTACGCATGGACCCACTGAGTTGTCTTATGTTTTGCGCAGGGACACATTTGGTGAAAATGGTAGCACAGGCACTGGCATTTTCTTATTTGATGTGCCTTTTGAATTCTTGAGTATGTAGGCCATTTGCTCGAAGAGATTTCAAAATTTCCGAAGAAGGTGCACCCTGATAAATGCACCATTACATGTTCTTGGACTGGCAGATGTTACCTTCTCATGTGTCAGTATTCGGTAACATAAGAAGAAGTAGGGGATGACAAGTAGCAACATGAGGTGAATGTAGAGGGCGCGCAAACATAGTTTTCTCATGTATACCTTAACATCAGACAGCGATGTTGGCTTGCAGTAGGAGAAAAATGAAACAGTAAATCAAGGTGTGACGTACTGAATGCAGCCTATTCATCAGACATGTCTTCACCATGTGAGAGCCTTGCCTTGCGAGACAAATATGAGCTATTTTTCCATGAGGGCATTTCATTGGGATCTGTTGGAGCAATGCCAGGAGGGCATCATGTTTCTTGACCATAATCCGTCTCTGCTTGTGACTGGTGCTGTCTCAAGGATATCCGCGAGGAGCGAATGCGGAGATGACAACACTTAAACAGTGACATGCATTGACGCGCTGACACTTGCATACTTGTTTCTTAATAATACTGGCGATTTGTACACAAAAGTACAATTCTTAGGGGAAAGAAACTTTCCTTTAATTACCTGCTATAATATCTGAACTTATCAAAAAGTTATTAACTGCAGCAAAGTCTCATGTGGGCTTTTACTGATTTTCATTTCTGGAATGTTGAAGCCTGTGTTGGAAAGTTTGCAAACCATTGCTTCTCTGCTAAGTATGGCATTCTCTCCAATTGTGTGCTGCATATTCTTGCCATGATAGATTATTTAAAATGTTATTTTCTATTGCACTGTGTTTTGTTGACGATAGTTTAACTGGCCACTGGGTAAATAGTGAATTTATTTAGCTATTTGCTCGGCTGCGGACTAAATAGTAGAAATTATTTACTATTTGGCCAGCAGCCTTAAAAGTAGCAGAGAAACTTCACTACTTACCTGGCGCCTGGCTAAATGATAGAGACCCTGCACTGTATGGCTGGCACCCGTCCAAATAGCAGAAACACTTCGCTATTTCCCAGGCCTCTGGCTAAGTAGTAGAGATAATACACTGTTTGGCCGGTGGCTGTGCAAATAGGAGAAAAACTTCACTGTTTACCTGGACCTTGGCAAAACAGTAGAGATTCTGCACTGTGTGGTTGGCGAGTATGCAAATAGTGGAAAACTTCACAATTTATCCAGCCACTAGTTAAAAAGTAAAGATTCTGCACTGCTCGACTGGCAGCTGTACATATAGCAGGAAAATGTAAATAAATAATTAACCGGCTTCTGCCTAAGCAGTAGAGATTATGCACTGATTGGCCAAGCAAATGGCAGAAAAACGTCATTATTTATCTGGCCTTTGGCTAAATAGTAGAGTTTCTTCACTGTATGGCTGGCAGCCACGCAAATAGCAGAAAAACCTCACTATTTCCCCAGTCGCTGGCTACATAGCAGAGATTCTGGACTGTTTGGTTGACGTCCGTGCAAATAGCAGAAAAACATCACTATTTACCTGCCTGTTGGCTGAAAAGTAGAGGTTCTGCACTATGCAGCTGGTGGCCATGCATCTAACGGAAAAACTTTACTTTTTACCTGGCCGTTGGTTAAATAGTAGCTATTCTGCACTGTTCACCTGCAATTGTGTAAATAGCAGGAAAGCTTAAATATTTTTTCAACTAAATAATAGCTGAGATTATGTGTTGTTCAGCTGGCAGCTATGCAAATAGCAGAAAAACTTCACTATTTACCCGGCTGCTGGCTAAACAATAGAGATTCTGCACTGTTTGGCTGGCAGCCATGCAAATAGTAGAACAACTTCACTATTCACAAGGTCACTGGCTAAATAGTAGATATTCTGCTCTGTTTGGCTGCCAGTTTTTGGATAGCCTCTCCTCCTCCCTGAGGCTGGCAACATCCTGTCCTGCGGTGACCCCTTTTCTTATAGGCCTAAAGGTCCCAAATGTTTGAATGTTTAAAAGCTATTTTTACAGAAATGGCACAGAATGGGAGACTCTTTTTGGAGCTGTCTCGTGTGCCACGAATGCTCCTTCTTCTTTATGTTTATCAGCAGATGTGAATAATGATACAGATGATTAGAACCTTTGAAAGACTAGTTAAAGATGTTTACTTTTTTTAAGCTCTTACTCACAAAGCCATTGGGATGCACAAGGGGCCGATGTAGGATTACTAAAAGGCTTCATGTTATGAGAACACCTCTTTTATTCTGCAACAAATCAGTGCATTCTGGAATTATTAATTCTGGTTCAGTTCAATTGAACAATTTAGGCTAAAACACCTGAAAATAATGATTTGTAAAAGTAAAAAATAGAAATGGAAACGTTGTATCCCAGTAACATAGAGCCATCTAATATTTATGGTGATTTTAGGAAAATAGAAACAATTGCATAGGGCCCTGGTAAAAGTGACCAAAACAGTCTAATTGAGAGGCTTCATTCCAAGTTCTTTAAAGAAGTACAAAATACTATGGGTCTGTTTTATAGTTGTGAGGATAGAGTTAACTCTGTCAGGTTGGAGAGGGCAATACCTCCAACATCCTGAGGGACCTCAGCCTGCCAGAGTTACTGATTTCTGCTGACCCTGTGAACAACTCTCTACATTGACACAAACTGCTGTCATGTTGGCTTCTGTATGCGCACAAAACATATGAAGGACAGAGTTCAGACATGATGATCAGCTGGGAAACTTTAAGACAAATGTTTGTTTTTCAAAAACAAACTCCTAAAATAGGAGTTTGTTTTTGAAAAACCATAAACCTTAATGGTTCCACACACCAAGATGTTTATTCTAGTTGACAGGGTCATTATTTATTTTCCTACCCCTTACAGCCAATTTTTACTCTAAATAGGGTAGATGGTTTAAAGTCCTTCCTTTAACTGCCCATAGTTTGTTGGGCTATCAGAGGAAATATTCTGTCAAGAAGCCACAAGCAAAGGAATAGGACTATAATTTATTGAACTGCAGGTCATTGGAATATGAATGAATTTTCCCATTAAATCAGAGAAAGACACATGCATCAAAGACACAGAAAAAGGAAACTCACAGAGGTTTATATTCATTGAATTTCCTACAAATATTGACAGAAATAAGACACTGAACAAACAAAGACAATCTGTTAACTCCATTTTTGTAACCTACTAATCCATCATTCCAAAGTTCCACTTTATTACTCATTTTCCATACAGGGGACGTGGATCCACTTTTCAGGTTTCAGAACTGATTTGGGGTATTTCTCTTTCAGATATCATTTTCTGGCTCTCAGTCAGACATACCCTTTGTGCTAGGTGATGGCGCTTACAGCAGTAGCAATAGTGTTGGCTCCAAACAGAAGTATACAAAAGAAGGACACAATAAAGCATGAGGTCTCAGCACCTGGCTGTGATCAGCTTTTCTGAGTAGTCAAAAGGCACAGACAAAAGGGCAGCACTGCTTAAACCTTTGACACTATTCACTAGACTATGAGTTACCCATTGTTTCTACCATTTACCCTATAAAGTCATTCAGAAAGAATGTAGCAATAGCCTGTTGCAAAAAAGGACCTCACATAGATTTTTTGGTATTCTTTACTCCATTCTCCCTCACTTTAAATCTTGGTCTTCGCCCTCTATCCATTAGGTATGCAGTCAATACACCCCAAGTGTAGGGAAGCTGTATCTACTCTATATCAAGTCATGCAAAATGCATCCCAGTGTTCCATGCACTAAGGCTCTCATCACAAATGGAGTCTTATTACTACGCACATAGGGGCAGATATACTAAAGGCTTGTGTTGCTCTTGTGTTGGACCTGGCATCCTTGACTTGATTTTCCTCAAACCTTTTGTCTTCACTCCTCCTGTTTTGCTGACTTAGTTTTTACTGACCCTAGGACCGTGCTTACTTTACCACTGCTAACCAGTACTAAAGTCCTTGTACTTCCCTCCCTTAAACATGGTAACACTGGCTTATACCCAATTGGCACAGTTAACTTATTTGTAAGACCCTAGTAAAGTGGTACTACATTCACCTAGGTCTGTAAGCTAAATGCTACTAGTGGGCCTGCAGCACTGATTGTGCCACACACTTAAGTAGCCTTCAAACATGTCTCAGGCCTGCCATTGCTGCCTGTGTGTGCAGTTGTAAACTGCTAGCTCGACCAGGCAAAATAAACCTTTTGCCAGGCACAAACCTTATTTTTTAATACATATAGGTCACTCCTAGGGTAGGCCTTAAACAGCCCTAAGGGTAGGGTGGAATGTATTTAAAACGTTAGACATGTACTTATAACACTTTACATGTCTTGGTAGTGAAAACTCATAAATTCCTTTTTACTACTGTGAGGCCTACCTCCCCCATAGGATAACACTGGGTTACATTGTAATTACCTTTAATAAGTGCTAACATTCAATTAGGAATAGGTGAGGGGATGGAGTTTGGTGTCTAATGAATTGGAAATTAAAATCCTCTTTATTGGTAAAGTGGGATTATAAACTACAATTCTGAAAATGACACTTTTAGAAAGTTGGCATTTTCTTGCCCTAACTGTTAGACCTGACAGCCTTAGGGTGGTCACCCCTAACTTTTTGCCTGCCTCCCTCCACTTTTTGGATACTGTTTTTGCTGGTTTTAAGAATCTGCCCACTTTACCACTGCTAACCAGTGCTAAAGTGAATATGCTCTCTCCTGTTAAACATGATAACATTGGATCATACCCAATTGGATTATTTAATTTACTTATAAGTCCCTGGTAAAGTGCACTATATGTGCTCAGGGCCTCTAGATTAAATGCTACTAGTGGGCCTGCAGCACTGATTGTGCCACCCACTTAAGTAGCTCCTTAACCATGTCTCAGGCCTGCCATTGCAAGGCCTATGTGTCACTTTAACTGCCAATTCGACTTGGCAGTTAACAATACTTGCCAATCCTAAATCTCCCCTTTTCCTACATATAATTCACCCCTAAGGTATGCCCTATGTAACCCATAGGTCAGGGTGCTGTGTAGGCAAAAGGCAGGACATGTACCTGTGTAGTTTACAAGTCCTGGCAGCGTAAAACTCCTAAATTTGTTTTTACATTGCTGTGAGGCCTGCTCCTTTCATAGGCCAACATTGGGGCTACCCTCAAATACTGTTTGAGTGGTAGCTGCTGATCTGAAAGAAGTAGGAAGGTCATATTTAGTATGGCCAGAATGGTAATACAAAATCCTGCTGACTGGTGAAGTTGGATTTAATATTTCTATTTTAGAAATGCCACTTTTAGAAAGTGAGCATTTCTCTGCACTTAAATGCTTCTGTGCCTTAAAATCCACACCTGACTGGGTTCAGTTGACAGCTCCCTTGTGCATTCATTCAGACAAACCCCAAACACAGGATACTCAGCCTCACTTGCATACATCTGCATTTTGAATGGGTCTTCCTGACCTGGGAGGGTGGAGGGCCTGACACCCACATGTCAAAGGACAGTAACCTGCCCTCACACAAAGGACTGCCACACCCCTTCCTGCGACCCTGGCAGACAGGATTGAACTGAAATGGGACCTTGTGCACTACTTAGCCACTCTTTGAAGTCTCCTCCATTTTAAGGGCATATTTGGGTATTTAAACAGGGCCTCTGCCCCAACCAACTCAGACACTTCTTGACAAGACACTCTTGTCACAGACACTTCCTGGAGAAGAGAACCTGAACCAGAACCTGCAACCTGCCAAGAAGAACTGCCTGGCTGCCCAAAGGACGCACCTGACTGCTTTCTGTGAAGGACTGCTGCCTTGCTGTTGCCCTGCTGCCTTGCTGCTCTCTGGCTGTGCTGAGAAGTGCTGTCCAAGGGCTTGAATACAGCTTGCTTCCTGTTCCCTGAAGTCTCAGGACCAAAAAAACGTAATTCCTGCAAGAAGAACTGGACACACAGCCTGCCAGAAACGACACACGGCCTGCATCGCTGTGAAAAATTCCCGCACGCCGAACCGGAACAACACAGTCCGACTTCGCAATGAGAAGATCGACGCAGCGCCAGTGTAGCCACTGGAAATTCGACGCACGGCTCACTGGATCGACACACAGCTGAGCCGGAACGATGCAGCCCGACTTCCAGAGAGGAATCGACACAGCACCTGACGTGGGGTAGAAATTTCCACACAACGTCCAACGGATTTACGCAACCCCTGTGACTTCGTCCTGTCAGCACCAGATTTCAATGCATCGTCCCCGGGGCGTCTGAAAACCCCACAACCCGACAACCCGAAGAGGATCCATGACGAGCTCCAGAAATCGACGCACAGCCATACCTGCGTGTAAAATAAATGACGCATCGCTGTGTGCGGCCCGAGAAATTGACGCACACCTCTCTGTTTTCCACGTATCTCCTCCTCTGTGGTTCTTTGTGGAGATTTTGAACGCAAACCAGGTACTTTGTGCTTGCAAGAGAGATTTATTGCTTTTAAGAGACTAAAGACACTTAATATAATTTTTACAGTGATATTCCAAAATATTCTTATTGCATTTTAATTGTTTTGACCTGCATCTTCTCAGATAAATACTGTGTGGTGTATGTTTGTGGTGTTATACTGTGTTATTGCATGATGCATTGCACAAATACTTTACACATTCCTTTCCAAGTTAAGCCTGACTGCTCAGTGCCAAGCTACCAGAGGGAGGGTGCAGGATAATTTGGATTGTGTGTGATTTACCCTGACGAAAGTGAGGGTCCTTGATTGGACAGGGGGTAACCTGACTGACAACCAAAGACCCCATTTCTAACACTAACCATTTGGTGCCTGCGACCTGTTTGCTGGGTCAAATGTCTAGGTGTAGCTGGCAGCTGGCCTTGGTATAGTTCTCCCAGACAGTAAGACAAAGTGCCATATGTGTTGGCAGCATGTGCCATCTCTGACTTGATGAGGGGGAGGAACTGTCACCTACCACGTGCGCACATCAAAAAGTCCCTGCCTGAGCATACTCACACAGGGTTTGTCACCAGTCCTTTGTGGCCCAGCTAATCTGGGACCAGTACAGGGATTCAGGACAGGAAATTACAGACACCTTCGGGTCACAAAGGGCTTGGGTGTTCCCCCACTTCAAAGTGTGCACCAGGTATAAATATTGGTTCTTTATATCCACTCAGTTGGCTTCTGGTCCTGTGGATCCCACAAGAAGAAGGACTTCTCAGCTGTTTGAAGTCTGCCCTGCTGCCCAATGCCTGCTTTGCTACACCAGGACTCGTCTGCTGCTACTCCTGATCTGCTGACTTTGTGTCCCAGGACTCTAAGAAGAATCTCCAAGGGTCAGTTTGCTGACCTACTTTTTTAAAGCCACATGGACACCTTAGGCTCCACAGCATCATGCATCTCCATGCAAAGCCATTGCAACAGCCACTGCATGACACACCCCCAATGTAGAGCATCACATTGCAGCCACCATCCATCAGAACCGCCACTGAGTGACACATTCTAAACTGTGGACTTTTCATCGCACCTGCAGCTCATTGGAACCACTGCTGCATAATGCATTCTTAACGCAAAGCCTAGTATTATTGTTTCTTTAACATGCCAACACTTATAGATAGGGTGTAGGACTAATATCTCCATTGATACCCTCCTATTTGTATTTTAATCAGACCAGGAACACTGTGAATAAAAAGAATACCTTGGTATTTTGAGGTATGTGTAAACCAAGACTTTGGTAGGAGAATTATCCAAAGTGCTCCCTGAAATATGCCTGAGCCAATCCTGGTTTCTAGAGACCAGGATGAGACCTGATGACGAAGCATGACATAAACAGGGTGCGTGAGGGTCAATCTAATAATACAGTGTGATATTCAGAATATGGGTATAGCTTCACTCTATATGCACTACTCATCCTCCATTATCTTCAGGATAAACAGTTAAGAGTATAGGATACCTGGTTGTAGAGATTTAAGAATTAAAGAAAACAAAAGCAGAAAAGTCATTTTACAAATTAATATATTCAGTATAGTTTAAAGTATGTTTTAGTATCATGGCTGGGCCTTTGCAGAGAGATGGGCAGTATTTTTCTTTTGAAGGGTGGCAATCCTAGTGGCACTGGCTTGTGCATTCTGCAGCCGACATTGAGGTAGTGTTTCTGCTGCTGCAGGAGGTGAGCAAGCTACTGCCTCCATTAAAGGGACCTCCCACGAAGCCAAGAGGAATGTAGACCAAAAAAGGCAGTGTCAGCAGGGGTGCAGACATCAATATTGGCGTGCTACTCCCCACCCATGACGGAGCAAAATAAAAGTGGCATCAACCTCCAGAACAAAGGGGGAAAGGTATCCAGCAGTGGGCATCATGTTGTAGACACTAACACTGAGGCAGCACCCACTTGAGGAGGGAGGGAGCTGGGATCAGGCAGAGGAACTAGGGTCACCGCCTGGAGCAGGAGAGGCCCACAAACAGGACATGAGGGGGCTGAGACTAGCCCCTGCAGTATAAAAGGAAGTACAGAGACATGAGCATGGGCGGCGACCAGCCATGTAGACATCGGGAAGGCTTGAAGTTGTCAGATTAAGATTAAGTGGCCCACAGCAGGGTGTGGAAAGGAGGCAGAAAAGGGAATAGGAAGGCAGGATACAAGAAGCAGATGCAGGCTCCCAAAAGTATGAAAATAATGGAGACAGAGAGTTCCACAGAAGGGATGAGACCAGGTACAGCACTGAGAGTGGGGGAATCCAGGACTTATTGAGTCAGAGAGAGGGGGCTGAATGCAAGGGGCACTTGCCAGAGCAGGTGGGACAGGCTTCCGGTCAAGGATGTCAATCAGAAGGGGCAGAATGGCAGTGCTGAGCACCTCTTATACATTGGAAATAGATAGTCGGCAAAGAGCAGTCAACTGTGAGAGGGGGGAAAGAGATGAGGGGGAAGCCTTCACCTCAAGAAGACAGTTAATGCACAAGAAAGAAACAAGAGACGTTGAGGAACTTTTGTCAGATTATGAGTGTCAATATTGTAGTCAAGTATGGACCTTCTCTCATATCAATGGTGGTGATGGTGCATAAATTGGGCAAAAAACCCAAGGAAGGACACATAGCACTCAGAGATCGAAGAGTGCTGGAGGGGCCCTGGAGGGACTATGTGATGAGGGATGAAGACAGTGTAATTTTAAGGAATTTGCAGGCCTGTGTTAAACATACTTCAGGGGCCCTTGTCTGGAATAACTTTTCATTTTATTATCAATTTCCTGCTTATTCAAGCCCCATTATGCCAACCATACTGAATAATACATTAAAGGTTGAGATAGATAAGTAGACAGATATGAGATAGAAATAAAGTTCAGGAGCCCCTTTGACGGTGGGGGCTCAGGGCAATTACCCTGTAGCCCATGACGTAAAAAGTCTGTGGATGAAGAAGATGAGTAGATAGTGGAGGAGGAGTTGGACAGCCACTCAGATAAAGTGGAGTGAGTCAGACGTGAGAGTAGTGTTAGAGCAGGGAGCACAGGGAAGGAAATGACTGCAATAAGAAGAGGGAGGGAGCTATGCAGGTCATCATAAGAATCCAGATCTAGTTGTGGATGGGAGTACAGTGGGGGCTAAAGAGGGTCACCAGTGCTAGCTCAGAAAGGAGTTAGAATGAACCAACCAAGGCAAGAGATAGTTGTCAAAAGGGAGATTGGGGGAGAGAAGCAGGGAGAGTGAGAAGAGGAGGAGCAGAGGGCTCAAAGGTGCATATGGGGGAAATTGATGGGCATGCTGGAATGAGGCTGCAAGAAGGGGAGGGCAGATGATGCATAGTAGGCTAAGGAGGGCCTATGGAAGGGATGCATGAGAGGGAAGTGTAGAGTTTGAAGAGTTCCAGAGATAATGGTGGGACTCATGGGACAGGTTTTTCAAAGGGAGACATGAAAGACAGATGACTGTTGATAGAGAGGCGCATAGAAGGACTGGGGTTGATAAAAGGGGTTAATGTTATGGAACAGGTAGGAGTTGCTGTATGTAAGAACATGAGTTACTAGTTGAGTAGAGTGAAACCCTAATAAAGCAGCAACCACAATATCTGTCAGGGTGAAATACAAAAAATTCCCAAATTAACCTATGCTCTACCCTCGGGTAGCTTGGTACAGAAGCAGTGAAGCTTTACTTAGAGGCAATATGTGAAATATTTATGCAGCACTTCAAACAATAACAGAGTTAAAACATAACACAAGAACAGACCCCAACCACTTTAGAAAGCTAGAGTTTAATTTGATACGTATTTGACACCACAATAACAAAAATCCATTCAATAGAACCGGAGATCTGGAATTTTAAAGAT
This sequence comes from Pleurodeles waltl, assembly GCF_031143425.1. Taxonomy (NCBI): domain Eukaryota; kingdom Metazoa; phylum Chordata; class Amphibia; order Caudata; family Salamandridae; genus Pleurodeles; species Pleurodeles waltl. The sequence goes on along the minus strand of NC_090444.1, from coordinate 1,143,741,132 downwards.
TTTAGGTATGTATAGCACCTAAAAAGTACAAGTGCCACTTGCAGTTATCTGGACCTGTGAGACCAGGAGAAAGTCACAAGTTCAGGAGGACCGCGATGGAGCACAGGTCAGATACAGGGAACTAGTTAGTCCAGCTGAAAGTGTTTTCTTCAAAAGTCCGGTGCAAAGAGTTCTGTTTGGAATGGAGGGGGTCGCAAAGACCAGAAAGAGAGTCAGTGATAGTCATTACTGTAGCAGTGAAAAAAAGGCAGAGCCTTGCAGACAGTCCTCACTGTAGGGTGAAGACTCTGTCAGGCGTTGCAGATGGTTGTTGCTGGAGGTTTGAGATGGTAGTCACAGGGGTCTGTCGATGCTTTAGTGTGAAGTGCAGATCTCATGTTGCCGAGCATCACTGGTGGTCACTGTGGCACGAAGAGTTGGGTTAACTGGACCTTCACACTGGCAGCAGGATGCAGCTAGCATGTTCTTGACACAAACAGGCCCGCTCGCAGTCAAAAAGTGCCCAAAACCTCAGGATTTTTCCTTTCCTTAGGTAAAGACCTCAGCTAGTGCCACAGCAAGGGTCCAGGACCTGAGGGGCACCTCTTGGAGATCAGAAATTAACTCCCGAAGAGACCATCAGGGCTCAGGCAGGTCCATTTGCAGGTCCAGGTAGCACATCAGCTTTGTACATACATGGAGGCCTCTGGAGCTCTTCATAGGAGGCCACTCCACCCTCGGATGAAGGGAGCAGGTCTAGTCTTTCTTCTCAGGAATCAGAGTAGCAGGGCAGCAAAGTGGCAGTGCTTCTGACAGCAGAGCAGCACAGCAGTCCTTCTATAGTATCCACAGGTCCAGAGGTGTACTGAAGATTTGGGTGTGAGGGTTTATCATTTATACCTGGTGACCCCCTCAATACAGAAGTTATTTCTAGAGGCTTCCACCCCCCAGAGGTGCTTCGAATTTCCTTCCTCCCTGCTTCGGCACAGTTTGTCGGGGTCACAAAAGACTAGTGTCAAACATTTTGTCAGTGTGCTTAGGCAGAAACTTAGGGATGATCAAGTGTGGTAGGTAACAACTCCTCCCCCTCATCAAGTCAAAGATGGCCTATTCTGTCAACACCTATTACCGGTTTGCCTCAATGTCTGGGAGCTACGTATGAAGGCCAACTGTCAGCTACATCTAGTCATGTGACCAAGCATACAGTCTGCAGACACCAATGGTTTGGACAAGAAAATACAGTCTGCAGGCACCAAATGGTTTGAACAGGAAACTGCCAACTTTCTAAAAGTGGCATTTTCAAAATTGCGACTTAAAATCTGACTTTACAATTATTGAGACAAAGAACTCAACATTCCTGTCTGCTCCTAACTGAAAGTTAGAACTTATTAAATGTAATAAGGTGACCCAATGTTTTCCTATGGGGGAGGTAAGCCGTGTAGTGATGAAAAACAAACGTAAGAGTATTTCACTACCAGGACACGTAAAACTTAAAACTAAATGTCCAAATTTGAAAATAACCCCACTAATGCCTTGTTGGAAGTTATACAACAGGAAACATGGATTGTATGTGTGACTACTTACAATCCCATGTCTAATCATCTGAAAAAATTGGATACAAGAAATTGGCATATACTGAATACAAAAGATAATGATTGGGATAGATCTCTATTTTCCCATTGTCGCAGACCCAAAATCAGGGATGTATTTGTGCATACAAGAGAGGTCCAGTATCCACCTATAAGCCCTACCCAGACAAATATCCTTGTGGGGACTGCCAGCAGTCCTGGGATATTATCCCTGTGGTAAATGCAGTGCATGTAATCTCACAAAAGGCACTAGGGAGCTTGATCTAGGTTTACGGAAGAGATGGCAACAGAGGAAACATACCAACTGTGACACTATCACAGTCATCCACATGGTTACTTGCCTCTGTGGTATGAAGTACATAGGGATGCCCACGCATAAGACCCAGATATGGATACGAATATGGAGCATGGGAGTAATGTACAGTGTGCTAGAATTACAACTAAAATGAGCCACCACTAGATCACGTCAGGACATACAACCATGTATTTGAAGTGGACAGTCATAGAACAGTTGGAACCAGAAACACACAATGCAGTGAAAAAGCAGTACAAAAAAGAACAAAGGTGGCTTTTCTGCCTTTCAACCAGTAAAACAGGACTGAATGATGAAATAATACTGGAGTAGTACTGGAGTGCATACTTTTGATGGGTGAATATACAGGAAAGAAAACATAATATTGTGTATCGCCAAACAGAAGTTAGATGCAAACTAGGCTATCTTGTTAATCAGGTTCACATGAGCCGAGGTTGCATTTAGTTTGAAGTCATAGGTCTCACCACCCTGGGCAACCAGTTTCATGTGAGCAGGAAGCCCCTCATGTGAACATGGAAAATAGAGCCCAAATGATAACACAACAATGTTGATAGATGTGACAGAAGACCAATCACATGCAACAAGGAAGTGGAAATAGACATTCCCATGGGGCCATAAGACAGGCAGGTACGCTCAGATAAATGCAAAGTGCCTGGCAGAGAGTGAGGACACTTAGCTGATTGAGTCCAACATTTCTTTGAAGTTTGGGGAGTGGAATATGGTGTTCTCTTGGTCAATGAGTACTAGTAACAAGAATGTGGATTTGCGGGTAGTAGAGAACTTGGGCAGCGATTACAAATGCATGTGATGGAGGCAACAACTCTTTCATTAAGAAGGCATAATTGTGCATCACAGAGGATAGTAGCAAGAAACCCAATTTTTCAATGTTTTTAATTTCCTCTGATAAAAATCTAACGTGTGACTATAAGAACGTTGATCCTCCCTCATCGATAGAAAAGAAGTGAAGAGCTAAATATAGTGTGTGCCTGGACACCGGGCGTGGGGTGCAGGACCACCTTATCAATGATATGGATGCAGCGAGACACAGGGATGACCCAGAACTAACTAGTAATGTGGGACAGTATCAGGATTCTTTAAGCCCATAGCTATCACCTACAACATGTGCAGTGTTACTCAATACACGGGTGTTTAGTGGAAGGTTTAAGTAGGAGACAGGTGGTCTGTGTAGATGCATGAAAAATAAAATGTTGTTGTGATTTTCTTTATCTTTCCTAAGATACCCACCAATGATTTAGCCGGTTGGGCCGTAAGCAGAAACGTTTTGCATGGTATGAATGGGAGTATGATCTGCAAGGAGGGGTAATTTGCCACTTTTTGACCTATTAAGGATTAGGCAATACATGGGGAACCCTTAAAATACTGATCCCAAAGAAACCCTCATTATCTTCTTGGAAGGATGAAACATATAGACAGCGAGGAAGGATACTTGGGTAATGAGACTCCACACAGTGTCTGCATTTGGTTTTAACATTGCCAAGGCAATATTCTGCTAATAACATTTGTTGCAGGTATGTCACAGGCAGCCTTTTAACCACTTTACACCAAAAACATTGCCCTCACTTCCTGAACCTCCGTAGGTCACATAGTATGGCATTCCATGATGCACTTCCAGAGCCAAACCACAAAAACTCACCTACTGTGAATGAGATCAGCCACCTCATTGTGTATCTTCAGTGAGTGTCTCACCCTGAACTACACATTCATCCACAGACACATCAGCACCAATTCACACAGTAGTCTTAGCACATAAATATCTTTTGTTGACATTCTGTTTATCCAATGCCCCACAGTCTCCTTGTCCATTCTGAAGGCCATGCTTTTGTGCTCCAACTCCTCATCCCACAGTCTTATAGCTACCACTAATGAGAAGGATTCAAGGAAAGTGATGCTATGTCTCTTCTCTGTCATCCACTGCCAGTTCTCAATGCACCACCTGCCTTTCCAGTACAGTCCAAAACCTCATTTGACTGATGCATCAGAAAGCATCTCTATTTTCCAACCCATTGTCCTGTAACCACAATGTCACTCCATTGTGTTGTTCAAAGAATGTCAGACACATTTCCATGTCTTTTCTCACCTTGTCTGTAATTCTTATCCCAGATGGGGCATGGATGCCCCTTAAACTGTAAACACCAAAGGCCATATTTATACTTTTTTAGCGCCGCATTTGCGCCATTTTTTGATGCAAAAACGGCACAAGCTTGCAAAATACAATTGTATTTTGTAAGTTTGCGCTGTTTTTGCGTCAAAAAGCGGCGCAAATGTGGCGCTAAAAAAGTATAAATATAGCCCCAATTGTCTACAAAAAGCTCTGCCTGGAATCATAACTTTACAGGAGAAATTCAAATGCCTCAACAACTGCTGAACAAATTTCCATTCACATTTTTCCTCCCTATCACCTCTCTCAGTATGCTGTGCAGTGCCTTAAATTATCATCATACAGCCTGGATCCCATTGTCATCGAATCCATCTGGATGTCTAAGAATACCAAGCATGTGATTGTGCCTTGCAACTTTTTCAGGATCAATGGCACCCCGAATCTGTCTGCTACTACTGTGAATTTACCCAGCAAACCATTACTCTCCATGCAATCCTCCCTGCATGCAAATAAAAAATAAAATTGAGGTAGTGTAGCACTTGCTCTGACCTCGTTATTCTTCGCAACACCAATTCCAGGAAGGAGGGTACTGAATATTTTAAAAACTGCATGTCACCATGACAATATCTACAAAGAACTGACCCTCAAACTGGATGTCTATAAGCTGAAAGTCATCCGGATATACCGTTTGTAGACAGTATGCTGATTTAATGGTAGTTTTCCACATTTCCACTCCCAACATTTCCATACCATTGCTATTGCCTAATCAATGTTGACAACTCTACCACATACTTTGCATTATAGTCATTCATTGAGCCTCCTGCCTTCTTTGGTACTATGCCCAATGGTGATATCAGTAGATCAATAGATAACTTTATTGCTCAGTTACTTAAAACGTACAATCATTAATAAAAACACAGAAATAAATAACAATTTATTTTGTAAAAAAGAAAAAAAAAGATTAGGGGTGCATAGCAACCGTTACTGCTTTAATCTAAAATATGCAAAGGGCAAGGAGAAGATAGATCAATGTGCTGTTAACTTCCTCATTTCCTACTTGGTGTGCTAGATTTTACATTGAAAAGCACCACATCATGCTGAAGAACCAATTACTACGTTATCTAAAATACTCAAAATACAAGGGGGAAAAAGTGCTATGCACCAATAGTTTCATAGTTGGAGTGGTAAATTCAATGTTGAGAACACTACATTGTAGTGTGGTTAGTTTTACGTATACTTTGCGCATTAGCTTCAGGCTTTAGGCCTTTGTGCACTTTGCCCCGAAAGTATTTTATTCATTTGCTGACAGCTTAGAGCCCTTGTGCACTTTGCTCTAAATGCTTTTATTAGGCTTCGTACTCTTATTTTTCAAATAGCCAGTTCTACGGTGTTGTTTTTTATTCACATCACACTGTTTTGCCTACTTCAGCACTGGAGTTCTCCATAACATATTCACTCTGTGCTTCAGTCAAGGATACAGGGGGTCATTCCCGCCGCCCGCCAAAGTTCCCCCGCCAGAAGACCGCACCGCGGTCAAATGACCGCGGCAGTCATTCTGACTTTCCCGCTGGGCGGCCGGGCGACCGCCAAAAGGCCACCCGCCCGCCCAGCGGGAAAGACCCAGCAATGATGAAGCCGGCTCCGAATGGAGCTGGCGGAGTTGCTGGGGTGCGACGGGTGCAGTGGCACCCGTCGCGATTTTCAGTGTCTGCTGAGCAGACACTGAAAATCATTATGGGGCCCTGTTAGGGGGGCCCTGCACTGCCCATGCCAGTGGCATGGGCAGTGCAGGGGCCCCCAGGGGCCCCACGACACCCGTTCCCGCCATCCTGTTCCTGGCGGTAAGAACCGCCAGGAACAGGATGGCGGGAAGGGGGTCGTAATCAAGCAGCGCCGCCATGGAGGATTCCTATGGGCAGGGGAAAACCGGCGGGAAACCGCCGGTTTCCCTTTTCTGACCGCGGCTTTACCGCCGCGGTCAGAATTGGCCAGGAAGCACCGCCAGCCTGTTGGCGGTGCTTCCGCGGTCGTTGGCCCTGGCGGTCCATGACCGCCAGGGTCAGAATGACCCCCACAGTCTGGTACATTGCCGATAGACGTGGTAGGAGTTTAGATTTGGCATTCCTGCGTAGGGACATTTTGTGATCACGATGACATGTTAGTTATAAAATCACTTCCTTGGCCCAATACATGCAAGAGGGAGATTCCGACCAGAGACCCACAGCTAGACGCTGACTGCCTCATTGCAGATGCTGAACCAGATCACAGGCCTTTGCTCAGGTATGAGGGCGTATGTCTCCCCGGTGATTCGGAAAGGCAAGCTAGAAGCTTAACATGCTGTGCTCTAAATAAAACAAGCAGAGGGAGAGTAGAAACTGTTAGGAAATATGATAGCTTTATTCTTATGTTTTACTCTCCTGGTGACTATATCAATCCTACTATGTTGTATTGTTCTGGTTATTGCGGCTCACGCCTTATTATCTAAAATACAGTCATTTTATTAAAACATTATATAAAACTTATACTGTCTTTGTCATTTGTATATGAGATCATATTGTAAATGAGAGAGTTGGTTCGGATTTGAGTGACCACGACTTCCCTGAGAAGTTCCAAAGATGTCATGCGCTCGGCTGCCTAATCATTTCTTCCCCGTGGAAGAAATGAGGCACTGCTAGTTAGCCGGAGCAAAAAACGGATTTAGGGTGACAGAGTTCCTTACACGTGGGTCAGACTCAGTCCCCCACACCGTTATCGATCCTGCTGCCTAGAAATCCAGTAGTCTCATTTAGGATAATGAGAGCCCATGCGACATGGCGCCACCAAAGATTGGTCTGGCTCTAATGTTTAGGTCCGACTGACTCTCTCGGTCTCATATATATTTTGACTCCTCCGTTCCGTACGCGGAGACGTCCGTGGGACTGAGGGTTTCCGCCACCACGGGATAGGTACGTCCTATTGCTTAGTGGTTGGTTGTTCAAGCTTGAACTTTGAAAGGAAAAACCCCGATATTGGTGTGCCTTCTCTGACCTAGAGCTATTTTTTGCAAATGGCGAATCCTAATGTAGTGAATATAGCAATCAATATGCGTCACCCGCTCACAGGACATCTGATAGCACATGGACTAACAGTCCAGGGAGGTCCAGTCACTTTTGTGGTGGATGCCCATGCAGCCTATAGGACAGAACTTTTTGATTCTTGGGTCGCATTTCCAGCAGTTGATGGGGGTACAAATACTTTTCACGAATACACTGTTGCGAATGCCCCTGTACAATACAGGGCTTACGCTTATTTAGAGATACCTCTATCTTATCAAGAACACCATAATTGGCTTGATGGCGCCCTCCCACATACAGTAGCACAAGTGAGGTTAGGTCCGTTGAGTAATGATGGTCCGACCTGGCCTTTATTGGCTACTTACACACCATATCCTGCGGTTGCAAATTTGGCAGTGGCTGATGTGCGTCGTTTATATATAGACTTAGCTACAACATATAGAAGACTGGTTCAGTTTGTGATTCAGACATTAAATACTAATGCAGCGCGTGCTGCTCCGGCGCACCCTCAAGTAGTGGTTCCTGGAATCAATCCGGCCACTGTACACTCAGTTATGGGCAAGGTACCGGCTAAACGTGAGGAAACTCCATTTTGGCTGGCACAAAAAATGAATACGCTGGAAGCAGTATTTCCCCATACGGGACCTCAGGATAAACAAAGAATTTTGACGATGTGTTTGCCGTATGGGATGGTTCCTCCGGTGGACCTTTGTAATACCTGGGGCACGGTGTTTGCCGCGCTCTATACTACAGCACACGGTGTGAGAAAGTAGCCTCTTTCTAGCCTTGTTACCCCCACTTTTGGCCTGTTTGTGAGTGTATGTCAGGGTGTTTTCACTGTCTCACTGGGATCCTGCTAGCCAGGGCCCAATACTCATAGTGAAAACCCTATGTTTTCAGTATGTTTGTTATGTGTCACTGGGACCCTGCTAGTCAGGACCCCAGTGCTCATAAGTTTGTGGCCTATATGTATGTGTTCCCTGTGTGGTGCCTAACTGTCTCACTGAGGCTCTGCTAATCAGAACCTCAGTGGTTATGCTCTCTCATTTCTTTCAAATTGTCACTAACAGGCTAGTGACCAATTTTACCAATTTACATTGGCTTACTAGAACACCCTTATAATTCCCTAGCATATGGTACTGAGGTACCCAGGGTATTGGGGTTCCAGGAGATCCCTATGGGCTGCAGCATTTCTTTTGCCACCCATAGGGAGCTCTGACAATTCTTACACAGGCCTGCCACTGCAGCCTGAGTGAAATAACGTCCACGTTATTTCACAGCCATTTTACACTGCACTTAAGTAACTTATAAGTCACCTATATGTCTAACCTTTAACTGGTAAAGGTTGGGTGCTAAGTTACTTAGTGTGAGGGCACCCTGGCACTAGCCAAGGTGCCCCCACATTGTTCAGGGCCAATTCCCCGGACTTTGTGAGTGCGGGGACACCATTACACGCGTGCACTACATATAGGTCACTACCTATATGTAGCTTCACAATGGTAACTCCGAATATGGCCATGTAATATGTCTATGATCATGGAATTGCCCCCTCTATACCATCCGGGCATAGTTGGCACAATCCCATGATCCCAGTGGTATGTAGCACAGACCCTGGTACTGCCAAACTGCCTTTCCCGGGGTTTCACTGCAGCTGCTGCTGCTGCCAACCCCTCAGACAGGCATCTGCCCTCCTGGGGTCCAGCCAGGCCTGGCCCAGGATGGCAGAACAAAGGACTTCCTCTGAGAGAGGGTATTACACCCTCTCCCTTTCGAAAATGGTGTGAAGGCAGGGGAGGAGTAGCCTCCCCCAGCCTCTGGAAATGCTTTCATGGGCACATTTGGTGCCCATTTCTGCATAAGCCAGTCTACACCGGTTCAGGGACCCCTTAGCCCTGCTCTGGCGCGAAACTGGACAAAGGAAAGGGGAGTGACCACTCCCCTGACCTGTACCTCCCCTGGGAGGTGCCCAGAGCTCCTCCAGTGTGCTCCAGACCTCTGCCATCTTGGAAACAGAGGTGCTGCTGGCACACTGGACTGCTCTGAGTGGCCAGTGACACCAGGTGACGTCAGAGACTCCTTGTGATAGGCTCCTTCAGGTGTTGCTAGCCTATCCTCTCTCCTAGGTAGCCAAACCCTCTTTTCTGGCTATTTAGGGTCTCTGTCTCTTGGGATTCCTTAGATAACGAATGCAAGAGCTCATCTGAGTTCCTTTGCATCTCTCTCTTCACCTTCTGCCACGGAATCGACTGCTGACCGCGCTGGAAGCCTGCAAAACTGCAACATAGTAGCAAAGACGACTACTGCAACTCTGTAACGCTGATCCTGCCGCCTTCTCGACTGTTTTCCTGGTGGTGCATGCTGTGGGGGTAGTCTGCCTCCTCTCTGCACTAGAAGCTCCAAAGAAATCTCCCGTGGGTCGACGGAATCTTCCCCCTGCAATCGCAGGCACCAAAAAGCTGCATTACCGGTCCCTTGGGTCTCCTCTCAGCACGACGAGCGAGGTCCCTCGAATCCAGCAACTGTGTCCAAGTGATTCCCACAGTCCAGTGACTCTTCAGTCCAAGTTTGGTGGAGGTAAGTCTTTGCCTCACCTCGCTAGACTGCATTGCTGGTAACCGTGACTTTTGCAGCTACTCTGGCCCCTGTGCACTTCCGGTGGAAATCCTTTGTGCACAGCCAAGCCTGGGTCCACGGCACTCTAACCTGCATTGCACGACTTTCTAAGTTGGTCTCCGGCGACGTGGGATTCCTTTGTGTAACTTTGGGTGAGCACCGTTTCATGCATCCTCGTAGTGCCTGTTTCTGGCACTTCTATGGGTGCTACCTGCTGCTAAGAGGGCTCCTTGTCTTGCTCGACATCCCCTCTACCTCCTGGTCCAATTTGCGACCTCCTGGTCCCTCCTGGGCCACAGCAGCTTCCAAAAACGCTAACCGCACGATTTGCAGCTAGCAAGGTTTGTTGGCGTTCTTTCGGCGGGAAAACACTTCTGTACGATTTTACAAGGCAAGAGGGATCCGTCCTCCAAAGGGGAAGTCTCTAGCCCTTTGCGTTCCTGCAGAAACCGCAGCTTCTTCTGTCCAGTAGAAGCTTCTTTGCACCCGCAGCTGGCATTTCCTGGGCATCTGCCCATCTCCGACTTGCTTGTGACTTTTGGACTTGGTCCCCTTGTTCCACAGGTACCCTCGACTGGAAATCCATCGCTGTTGCATTGTTGGTTTGTGTCTTTCCTGCCTTATTCCCCTATCACGACTTCTTTGTCCTTTGGGGAACTTTAGTGCACTTTGCACTCACTTTTCAGGGTCTTGGGGTGGGCTATTTTTCTAACCCTCACTATTTTCTAATAGTCCCAGCAACCCTCTACAAGGTCACATAGGTTTGGGGTCCATTCGTGGTTCGCATTCCACTTTTGGAGTACATGGTTTGTGTTGCCCCTATCCCTATGTGCCCCCATTGCATCCTATTGTAACTATACATTGTTTGCACTGTTTTTTAAGACTATACTGCATATTTCTGGTATTGTGTATATATATCTTGTGTATATTTCCTATCCTCTCACTGAGGGTACACTCTGAGATACTTTGGCATATTGTCATAAAAATAAAGTACCTTTATTTTTAGTATAACTGTGTATTGTGTTTTCTTATGATATTGTGCATATGACACTAAGTGGTACTGTAGGAGCTTCACTCGTCTCCTAGTTCAGCCTAAGCTGCTCTGCTAAGCTACCATTATCTATCAGCCTAAGCTGCTAGACACCCTATACACTAATAAGGGATAACTGGGCCTGGTGCAAGGTGCAAGTACCCCTAGGTACTCACTACAAGCCAGTCCAGCCTCCTACACACGGTACACCGACTTTAGCTAATTTACCGGAAGTGCTTAAACAAATTCAAGATGAATATGGGGCTGCCCCTGCCTTAGATTTGGGCATGCAGTTATTGGGCAATTTTGCCGCAGTTTCTTCTATTATTTTGAGTAATCTCAAGGGAGAGGCAGTAGCACTAGCCGTGCGAATGCGTCTTCGGGATGTTCCGCAGATTGATCAAGAGCGGGAACTTCCGCGAATAATAGCTGAGACATATTCAAGTATTGGACACGATAGCCTTGGGGCTGGACCGCAGAAACCCCAATTGCAGGGTAAAAATAATAAAGATAATGCTAAGCAACAGCAACCTGAGGGTATGAAAAAGCGCTGGGAAAAGAAACAGCAAACACCTAAAAAAGATGGGGGACAGTCTCCGCAACCGGAGACCCCGCAGAATAGGTATAATCTCAGGAATAGGGATAATTTGAAGACGCCTGATAGATATCAATATACTGATACACGCCAATCTCGTTCCTTTCAGGACTCCTCAGAGAAGAGAAGTGAGAGAGGTGGGCGGTCAGAGCGGAGGACGGAGTACGTGAAACCGAGACAGGATTCACAACGCTCAGCTGAGGTTTCTGTTAAACAAGAAGAGAAACCGCTGCAACAAAAACAGCAATTTAAAAAGAAAAAAGTGGCAGCTGTCTCAGTTAGACATGCCGCTCAAGAAGAGAGTTCTCTTGACGAACAAGACATGGGCGTTAGCACTGTTAGACAGCGCGGCAGAGGTCACAATAGTTCGCCGGAGTCTTCTAGAGCATCTGGATGTGAAAGCAACTGATGACTTCATACAAGTCGAAACGGCGGACATGCGAGTCTCTGATCCTGGTAGAGTGTATCAAGTGACTCTACGATTAGAAGGGGACATTGACCGCATTGTACACGCCATCTTTTAGGACCATGTGGTAATATCATATGATGTTCTGTTGGCCGAACAGGATTGGCCACCTGACTTTGTTCGCGACTGTCCGGTTGGGGAGGATGTTATTGTACCTTCCTTCTCACCACTTGTTCCGAGAGAGCTAGCGGAGTCCTATGGTAAAACATGGGCTCTAGCACAGGCTCCCGCCCTATATAGAAATAATGTGGGGGGGGGATAGACAATCACCTTATCATGTAATTCCAATAAAGGGCACACCTCAGCCACAGCCGCAGTATCCTATTAAATTTGAGGCAAGGGCATCGGTTCGGAAAATTCTTACACAATTGGAGTACCAGGGTGTAATTGAGCCCTGTGTCTCGCCGATGAATAATCCCTTATTTCCAGTTGCTAAACCGGACCATTCATATAGGATAGTGGTGGATTACAGACATTTGAATAGTCACAAACGCACATATGCAATACAGAATTCACATAGCGCAGCGCTTATGAACAATATAGTGCGTAAGAAATACAAAACAACGTTGGATATCTCAAATGGATTTTTCTGCCAAAATATAGCGCCCGAAAGTTAGGACTATACCAGTTTCAGTGCTTTTGGCTCTCAGAAAAAATTTTGTCGTTTGCCTCAGGGGTATAAGAATAGCCCAGGACTGTTTTCGGCTCGTGTGACTGAACTGCTGCACGAGTTGGACCCTGAAGCGTTATCATATGTTGATGACATATATTTGACAGACAATGAGATTCTGCAACATCTAAGGCGCGTATCGCGCATTGTTGTGGGATTTGCTGATATTGGCTATAAGTTTAATTTTAAGAAATCAAAGATTGCCTTCCTCAGCGTCATTTTCCTGGGATATGAGTTATCGAGTGAGGGCAAGAGCCTAGCACCACATTTTTTGGAGAAATGTGCTTTATTGCAGCCTCCTAATACGGTTCGGAAGCTCCAGTCATTGTTGGGGTTTCTGAATTTTGGCAGAACTTACATTCCTGACTATGCTACGCGTATAAAACCCTTATACGAACTGATTCGCCCGAATTTTTCGAGTAGAGTTTGGACGATTGAGCATACACACATACTGCGAGAGTTACAGACTGATCTCTTAGCAGTTAAACACTTACACACACGGGACAATAAGACACATTTAGTCATCAGGGTAATACCTGGGGCTGTTGGGTTTACGTATGTCACCTTTAATGAGGGTGAGACAGTCCTGATTGCATACAAGTCCCACTTGTATTCTGCTGCAGAACAACGATTTGCACAGACTGAGAAAATACTCACTGCAGTACAGTTGGCTGTAATTAAAGAAAGACCGCTTGCCCAGGGCCAACGCATCATTGTCGTTTCCCCGATTCCGGCCTTAGAGGCTGTTACAAAAGCGAGTGTTCCTAATTCGAAAGTTTTACACCCGCGATGGATACAATGGGCTACGTCTTTGACAGCCACTGATGTGGATTACATATTTGATCCTAAACTGCAGACTCAAGAATTTCTTCAATATGAAATGGAGTACCCAGTTCCTGCTGGCACATTGCCTATTGACCAATATCAAGTGGTCATGTATACCGATGGCTCTGCGCAACTAGCGGTTGGGACTAAACAACAGTATTCTGCTGCATGTGCGGTGATGAGCAGCACTATGGAGGGGGAAGTGTTCTGCCCCCGACATACTTATACTAAAACCTTGGGAGATTGCACGGCACAGCTGGCTGAGCTCAAAGCTCTATTGTTAGCGTTGGAGCACGCGGATCCGGCGATTTTGACCTTGCTGGACTGTGACTCCTACTACTGTGTTCAGTCTTTCAATGAATATCTGCACTATTGGAAGTTGAATGGGTTCAGAGATTCTAAAGGCAACACCATTAAACATAAATTGTTGTGGGGTAAGGTTGTGGATCTGAAAGAAACGCTTCCTAAGGTCCATGTTGTGCATACACTTGGACACCAGCGCGTTGGAATACACGTTGCTGGGAATACTTTGGCTGATGAAGCCGCAAAGTCGGCAGTGGCTGTCGCCACTGTGGCCGCAGTGACTCGTTCGAGTTCCAAACCAGACACAGAGATTTCGGCTGCCATAAAAGCTACGGCTGATGGCACACCGTTTCCTAAAGGATTTCCTTCTAAATATAGTTACTGCTTGAGTAGTGCGCTAAATGCTGTTGTTAATATTCCAGGCATTGGTGTACGTGAAATTCCCAATAAAATTGAGAGACCTCGATTAATTTCTGCAGCACATGAAGGGGTGGCATCTGCACATGCTGGTGTGGCTGCCACGATTTCACTTTTACAGGCTCGTTACTGGTGGCCTGGTCTCTATAAAGAGACGAAGCAGTATGTCCTTTGTTGTGACGTCTGTCAACAAATTAAAGCATCGTCGGCTAGACGCCCGCAGCAGACGCCCCTTCTGATTTCAAACAAACCGTTACAGTGTGTGTACTTGGACCATTGTGGTCCGCTGACACCAGATAGTGCATACAAATATATATTGGTTGCTGTAGATTCGTGCTCCAGATTTGTGTGGGTATGGCCTCAACGCTCGGCTGACGCTCGGACAGTTATTAAAGATTTGCGCATCTTTGTCGATACATTTGCAGTTGTGGCTTTTCATTCGGACCACGTCCCAGCTTTCGCCTCTAAGGCATTCAGGGACACCATGGCTTCGTTGGGGGTCCAACTCCAATTCTCGTCTCCATTTCATCCCGAGGGAAATTCTGTCGTGGAGCGTTTAAATCGTGATTTAAAGCAATCCTTAACGGCCAGGGTTATAGGTACGGGTCGTAGTTGGCTAGCCCACCTATATGGAGTACAGAGAGCACTTAATAACTTGCCTAGACGGTCACTGGGGGGGTCGTACTTCATATGAGTGCCTGTTTGGAACACAAATGTATGTTCCTGATCTAGATGGTCCTGGTGTGGAGGCGGCAGTTACGCCCTTTGACATAAATGATCGTGTCACTGTTTTGCAGGATTTACAACAATTTTGTGAAGATAACTCTTCTGCAAGTGCTGCCTCCTCAGGAATTAAGGATAAGCCAGTAACACCTACTGGTTGGATACCCAGGATTGGGGATCTAGTGCGTGAAAAGGTCGCAGTAAAGAAAGAATTTGGTCCTTCTTATCGAGCACCTGTCCCTGTGTTAGGGGTGAGCGGCACGAGAACTGTGATTTTACTGCCGCTGCAAGGGGCCAAAGGAAATCGCTTTGTTTCTATTGATAATGTCAAGTTACAACATGTGGCCGATTCTGCACAGCAGACCAAGAGGGACACCCAGTATTTCTGGCATCCCTCTCACTACTGGGGAAGAAGTCCCGCTGCAGGTGATTTACACTGACGCTGTTTCCTCTCCGAGCTTGGGGAGGGTGGAAGATGATCTTGCGATTGTTCCACAGACAACGATTAATATGGAATCTTTTGATCAAGTTGCTGTACGTTCTACTGATGTTTCTGAACATGTGGTTTATAGCGTGCCTAGGAGAGAGCCTCCATCTGCTTCTTTGTTCACAATTGCACCTTTTGCAAGAACTGCCTCTGGCTGCTTCAACGACGCTGATGAAGCAGTGTCCAGCTCCTCGTCCTCGATGTCTTCTGTCCAAGGTCCACGTAAGCTGCTGAGTTGGCTTGAACGCACATATTTTGTTTTTCCTTGGAACTATTTGTGGCTTTTTATGACTGTAATGACTCTTTTTTTATGGTTGGGATTTGTGGTTACTTTTTTTCTAGTAATACATGGTCATTTTCTTTCTGATCGATCTGACATTGAGCACGTGGAGACTGTGTTGAGACCACATTTTTCGTCTCATATGGTTCGAAGAGACTTGTCCAATGTGAACATTTCTGCAATACCGATTCCGGATGGGATTGTGTGGGATAAAGTAATGTTTGATATATATGGTCCCACTGAATTGATTCAAATACCGTATGTCCTCAAGTTATCAATGAATGATATTGTTATACCAGGCATTGTTTCTGATGATTGGGATGTGAAGACAGTAGATTCTATGCTAACGGATTTGCAATATTATACTGTCTATGACGATGAAGATGCTTGCCAATTTAGAGATAATCATGGTGACATGTTTTGCTACAACTATTATGGACACCACTTTATTCATAAAGCTAGTAGCCCTAAGTCCATATTTAATTATGTGCAATGGGAACATTGCTCGACTCCTCCACAAGGGAGTTCGAAAACGTATTATGATAAATTTGCATATTTTTCTGGGCATGATCAGCGGAATGCTAAGTCTTACTATTTTAAAGTTGCACCATATTCTAATAAGCACATTTTATTGACCGATACTAAATTACTATATTCAAATTTGTTTGTATCTAAACTTTCGGTCGAGGGATATGAATACTGGTTAAAGACTGTTGACTTGAAAAGTGTTTGGGGTACGAAAAATTGGCAGATGCAAGGCAGGGATACATTATTTAGAGCATGTCTTATCCCTGTGCAGATGATTTTCCTCAATGACACGGTACAACAGACTAGCTGTTTGGGCTTGGCGACGATTAGAGAGTAGACTTTGCCTAGTATACCTGTCCCTTCCAAATTAAACAACTGGCAGCACTATGTGAATGCTACTTTTAGTGAATTTACGCATTGGGTCCAGAATGGTACGCTTAACGCTTCATCGTTACATCCAGGCGGGTGGTTATTATGGCCTGTAGACACTAATCAGTGTCATCAACGTTTTGTCACCTCTTCAGGGGGGTTCAGGACTAGTAGGGCAGACCCTCGTTACATTTCACCAGAACATGCTGATATTATAACTACGTACAGCGTGGGGAAGCTTTGTCAACAATGGTTGAAGTCATCCACGCTGGATGCAGTTAAGTCACATCTCAAGTTACTGTCTAATGGTACTGATTTACAAGATTTTTTGTCAGGTCCCAAGGTACCACGGAAGAAAAGGTTTGAAATGAAGTTTATAATGAGATTTGGAAACTTTCACAACAGGAGGCTGCAGCTCGTTTGAGGCAGATTGATCAAGAAAATCTGCTGCAGACTTTGTCTTTTGTTGATAATGGCATGCATACCCTTTCTGACCGTGTTTACACGATTGACAGCATTGTTTCCTCTGCTATTGACATTATTAAATCAGACATGTCTTCTTTATATCATGGGCAGAGTCAAACGCGGTCCATCATGCAGCTGGGTTGGACTCTTCATACCTTGAAGGCGGGTCGCGTTCCATGGCGGCACATTCGTGCCAGAGAGATCTTTATCTCCTTTAATTTGACTCGTCAACAACAGTTGATGGCTAAAAAGGAAGCGACGTATGTTATGTTGAATATTGAGAAATTGGAGAAACTGCCTTTCACGGTGGCTGAGATTCCGTCAGCTGAGTGGTTGATTCATGGAGTTATTAATTTGCCTATCTCCACTCTGCAATTTACTTCTTGTTTGAAGCACATTCCGGTGGGTAGATATGAACTATTGGGAGACAGTTACATACACGAGGTGTGGGAGCTTCCCTTTCAATACAGATGTATTAATGGTTTGAGGGAGTTTTTTCTTAGCGGTAGCGAATGCGAAGCTTCTGTCAGCCATTCCATGGTTTGTAAACAGCTGTCCTTGCACGGAGCGTGTAACGCTTCGATTGCTAACTTAGCTTGTTATTTAAAGGGTGTTCCAGTCCCGGTTATTAAAAACACTTTCCGGGTGCTTTCTAACGGCAGTTACGTTGTTCTTAACAGCGAACGCTGCTGTGGCATGCGTGCCGGCATAGTTTACGTTGTCGTTGTCAACAAGGCCGTTACATGCTGCGGGAATGTGTTGTTTCCACCCACTCAAATTAGGGAGGTAGCGGACATCTGGCCTCATATTGCTACTTCCAAGGTTGATTTCGACAAGTTGAGTCGGTTGAAAGCTTTATTGTTTCAAAAGCATGTGGCCCTTACATCTGCTAGCGAGACCTACGCACTTCAGGTGGCAAGGTCATCGGCGGAGATACAGTCCCTTTTGAATACTAACTTTCCAAGTCACTTCGGTGAACTTGTGGGACGTATATTTAATGCATCCAGCACTGCTGGTATTGCTCATTTTTTCAAAGCCGTTGGTGTTGGTTTTGCTCACACCTTCTCTTCCATATTCGGTTTGATACCTTCGGCTATACACTCTATTTTTGGAAGCATTTTTGGGGGTTTCCCGATTACTTTGGCTTTGTTGGCTGGAGTCTTGCTATTATTGCTATTTTTTCGCAATGGCTGTCCCGCCACGACGAGATCCTATATTGCTGCTCCCGTCAGCGCAGCTGTGTCGTGAACGCATGATGCAGCATTTTGGAGCTACACTCCTGGGCCATTTGGAGTGTGACTGGTCTCTGTCATTCAGACCGGTTTTGGATTGTGTGCAACCCGTGTTTCGGTGCCTTTGGTGCTCATTTGAACATGCACTGGCTTTCTGTCTCTCACTGCAGCGCCCTCCAGTGGTCGATCCTGATCTGTTGATGTTCCCGATTAGGGCTCATTCCCAGACTTGTGCACTACGGTTGCGTTTGCTTCGTGAGGCGGTTTATGAGATTCCCTTCCTGGAGGAAGATGGTATTGTCTCTTTCATTGGCCCTGCACGGGGTGCCGCCCTGAATGGTTTTGGGGCTTTGGAACACACCTGCTCCATGGTACTTTGTGGCGTGGATCTTCCGATATTAACATATATCGACGTGGAGGAGCTCCTACGTTCTATTGCTTCTGTCTGACAATTGGATTTTTTTTTCTTCTACAAAATTGACACTATATTGAATTTGGCTTTCTCGTCACATGTTTCCTAAACTTATGACTTTGTTGTCTTCTTACTTTGTCGAAATATATTGTTTATATTTGGGGCATGCTTTTATATTATTGGAACCACTTGCTACGACAAGGGGAGGGTGTAGTGTGGTTAGTTTTACGTATACTTTGCGCATTAGCTTCAGGCTTTAGGCCTTTGTGCACTTTGACCTGAAAGTATTTTATTCATTTGCTGACAGCTTAGAGCCCTTGTGCACTTTGCTCTAAATGCTTTTATTAGGCTTCGTACTGTTATTTTTCAAATAGCCAGTTCTACGGTGTTGTTTTTTATTCATATCACACTGTTTTGCCTACTTCAGCACTGGAGTTCTCCATAACATATTCACTCTGTGCTTCAGTCAAGGATACAGTCTGGTACATTGCCGATAGACGTGGTAGGAGTTTAGATTTGGCATTCCTGCGTAGGGACATTTTGTGATCACGATGACATGTTAGTTATAAAATCACTTCCTTGTCCCAATACATGCAAGAGGGAGATTCCGACCAGAGACCCACAGCTAGACGCTGACTGCCTCGTTGCAGATGCTGAACCAGATCACAGGCCTTTGCTCAGGTATGAGGGCGTATGTCTCCCCGGTGATTCGGAAAGGCAAGCTAGAAGCTTAACATGCTGTGCTCTAAATAGAACAAGCAGAGGGAGAGTAGAAACTGTTAGGAAATATGATAGCTTTATTCTTATGTTTTACTCTCCTGGTGACTATATCAATCCTACTATGTTGTATTGTTCTGGTTATTGTGGCTCACGCCTTATTATCTAAAATACAGTCGTTTTATTAAAACATTATATAAAACTTATACTGTCTTTGTCATTTGTATATGAGATCATATTGTATATGAGAGAGTTGGTTCGGATCTGAGTGATCACGACTTCCCTGAGAAGTTCCAAAGATGTCATGCGCTCGGCTGCCTAATCATTTCTTCCCCGTGGGACAAATGAGGCACTGCTAGTTAGCCGGAGCAAAAACCGGATTTAGGGTGACAGAGTTCCTTACACGTGGGTCAGACTCAGTCCCCCACACCGTTATCGATCCTGCTGCCTAGAAATCCAGTAGTCTCATTTAGGATAATGAGAGCCCACGTGACAACATCATGCTGAGAAACCGGTTACTACATCAATCTAAAATATTCAAAGTACAAGGTGAAGAAAGTGCTATGTGCCATTAGGTTCCTAATCAGTGTACTAGATTTAGCTTTGAGAACACCACATCATGCCGAGGAACTACATTACCTATACTGCTTTAATACTGTTAGGTTAATAGAAAACCCTAACTTATGACAGATAGTGCAAAGTCAGATTCCTTTATTGATCACACTTAGCTAGCTTGGACTCCGCAATTTACATGAACTTCAGAAACTTCTCTGTAAACATTACGGGGGTCATTACAACATTGGAGGTAAAAGCCGCTTACCGCCGTGCAGAAGACCGCCAATACACCGCCGCGGCCGCAGAATTCCGCCACAGCTATTATGACCCACATCTCTGAACCCGCCGAAATTCAGACACCCACACAAGACCCCCAACCCAAAGGTCAGTGAAAAACTGGCGAATACAAAACCTCCTCCTCCACGCCAACAGAAACACACCCATGCTATTACGACCCACGAATCCACGCGGCGGTCTATCAACAGCGGTATTCCATTGGCGGTACACACCGCCGCGCTCAAAATATACACACATCTCCAAAACACCGCCACATTGGACAATTCCAAATACACACACCTGATACACATACAAACACCACTCCCACACACCCAACACTATCTAAAACACAAACCCACATCACCCACAAACCCCTACGACCAAAATGTATTCACGAAGGCCAGAGAGACAGCACAGAATAGACAATCCCACCACACAGAGGCACACAACACCATCACCCACACAACATCCACGCACAAAACACCACACACCACTACACATCACCACACACATCAACACTCACACCGCCCCACACATCACACACACCACCCCATGTCACGCCAAAGACACCCCCGCTGTTCCGAGGAGGAGCTGAGGGTCATGGTGGAGGAAATCCTACGGGTAGAGCCACAGCTATTTGGCTCACAGGGGCAGCACACATCCATAGCCAGGAAGATAGAGCTATGGCGAAGAATCGTGGACAGGGTCAACGCTGTGGGACAGCATCCAAGAAATCGGGAGGACATCAGGAAGAGGTGGAACGACCTACGGGGGAAGGTGCGTTCAGCGGTCTCCAGGCACAACATCGCGGTTCAGCGGACTGGCGGCGGACCCCCACCTCCTCCCCCACAACTAACAACATGGGAGGAGCAAGTCTTGACCATCATGCATCCAGAGGGCCTCGGAGGAGTCGGTGGAGGAATGGACACTGGTAAGTCAATTTGTAACTATCATATCCCCCACCCTACCTGCATGCTATCACACACCCCCACCCTCACACCCTCCCCTATCCCCCAAACTACTCACTAATGTACTAAGAACACAAACCACACATCCCAACACCAAACCATGCATGACACAACTAAGCATGGACACCCATCACTAAAGCATGCTCACTGCACATACCCATAACAACCCCTAACCATCATCACACAAGCCCCCACACAGAAATGCTTGCACTGGGGTACACGCTCACCCACCCATTGCACACCATGACACACACACATGCAATAATCATGCTCTTATGCCCCTGCAGGATCACGAAGGACCGTCACCACCCCGGAGGGTCCAGACAACTCCACTCCACCCACAGAAGAGGCCAACAGTGACGATAGCAGCTCTGCCCTACTGGATCCTGATGACCAGCCCGGACCATCGTGGGCCTCGGGACAGTCGGTTCCCCTCGCACAGGCACAGCCCAACACTGACCTTCCACCCTCTGGTAACACCAGCACAGCACCCACCCAGCGGGCCCAAACTTCCATACCCAGGACAGGTCAATCAGCTGTGTGTCCACCACTACAGGGAACCCAGGCTAACCCACCACCCCAACCACAACAGGGACCTAGGGGCAGTGGTAGTGGGCACACAGTCCAGGGGACGGAGGCACAGGAACACAGGGGAACTGGGAGGGCTGCTGTGCGACAGGGGGCGGACAGGCCAAGGGAACCCACTCTCCACGAGGCCCTCTCCTGCATCATGGGAGCATACCTCCACTCCCAGGAGACGATGGCGACGGTCCTGGTCAAGTTTCAGGAGACCCAGCGCCTGCAGGAGGAACAGTATTTGGGGTTCAGGGAGGAGCTCAGGACCATCAGCTCCGCCTTGGGCACCATCGTAGTGGTGCTGAAGGACATACAGCAGACCTTGAGGGACACCGTGGCACTCCAAGGGGCCCCTGACACTAGCATGGATGATGAACTGCCCACCACCTCCGCCGGCGCTAGTGGACAGGACGCCCCACCACAGGACCACCACACCAGCACCCCACCCCCTGCAGACGGACAACCACCACGCAAGCGGTCCCTGAGATCCAGGAACAGGACAGAGCAAGATGGCAAGACCCCCACCAGGAAATGAGACCACACTGATTGTCCTCCCGCTGTCCCATTTTGTTACCCTGTCCATACTTAAACTGCCCCAGCTCCACTTCCTTTGCCCATATGGCCAATGCACCTGTGAGACTAATAGACTGGACTCTGCCATGGACATTCCTCCACCATCACCCATCACCATTTTACAACCCCCCTCCAATTTTGAGCACTTCAATAAACACCCTTGAACCACAAAACAATGTTGAGTCAGTCTATGATTTGGTAAATTGTATTATCAATGACAGAGTCAAAATGCGTTTCTAGTTGTAAAGCCAACATACCTATGTCACACATCACAAGTCCTTGAAGGATGCATGCAGATGACACACGTTGGTAAGCACACCTGTGAAACCGTAATGTAAAGGAACAACTCAGTTACCAAATAATCCTATGAAATTACACACAGGATAGAGGAAGACGTGTGACAGTGAATGTAATGTTAAAAATGAAAATGTTCTCACCTGTGTGTCACTGGAAATATTGCTGTATGACTGACTCCCTGTTGTCGTTGTCTTCTTCCTCAGCTTCCTCCTCATCACTGTCCACAGGCTCCACAGGCTCCACAGCTGCCACAACACTGTCCACTGGACCATCTTCCTGCAGAAAAGGCACCTGGCGTCGCAAAGCATGATTGTGAAGCATCGAGCAGGCGATGATGATCTGGCACACCTTCTTCAGTGAGTAGAATAGGGAACCACCTGTCATATGGAGGCACCTGAACCTGGCCTTCAGGAGGCGGAAGGTGCGTTCGATCACCCTCCTAGTCCGCCGGTGGACCTCATTGTAGCGTTCCTCTGCCCTGGTCCTGGGATTCCTCATTGGGGTCAATAGCCAGGACAGGTTGGGGTAACCAGAGTCCCCTAATAGCCACACACGGTGCCTCTGGAGTTCACCCATCATATCAGGGATGCTGCTATTCCGCAGGATGTAGGCATCATGCACTGAGCCAGGGAACATAGCATTTACCTGAGAGATGTACTGGTCTGCCAAACATACCATCTGTACATTCATGGAATGATAACTCTTCCGGTTCCTGTACACCTGTTCACTCCTGTGGGGGGGGACCAGAGCTGCATGGGTCCCATCAATAGCACCTATGATGTTGGGGATATGTCCAAGGGCATAGAAGTCACCTTTCACTGTAGCCAAATCTTCCACCTCAGGGAAAATGATGTATCTCCTTACGTGTTTCAGCAGGGCAGACAACACTCTGGACAACACGTTGGAAAACATAGGCTGGGACATCCCTGATGCCATGGCTACAGTTGTCTGAAAAGAGCCACTTGCAAGGAAATGGAGCACTGACAGCACCTGCACGTCAGGGGGGATTCCAGTAGGATGGCGGATTGGTGAAATCAGGTCTGACTCCAACTGGGTACATAGTTCCTGGATAGTGGCACGGTCAAACCTGTAGGTGGCGATTAAATGTCGCTCCTCCATTGTCAACACGTCCACCAGCGGTCGGTACACCGGAGGATTCCGCCATCTTCTCAATTGTCCCAAATGACGGTGCCTAGGAAGGACAACAGCGACCACAGAGTCAACTATTTACCAGGTATGTACCCACAATTACACAGAACACGACACCAAACACAAAACCCTTCCTGTATGTGTGTTGAGTGTAGGCCTAGCTATGTGTGACGCAGAAGTAAATGAAGCCATGTGGGCCCCTGAAATGGCGGCTGCCTGACCTCTAAACTGGGACAATGGGATTGTGGGGTGACTGCGTTGCCGTTGCACACCGTCGCGGTAGGCGGTCGTAGACCGCGGTGCAATGCTGCATTGGTTAACATTGGACCCTATGGGTCCCAGGAGCCAATGAACAAGTGCACCACCGGTGATGATACGCACCGCCGAACGTCACCGCCATTTTCTATCTGTTCAATCACTAGATACCTGATCTTCGACAGGAGAGGACCTACACTGCGTGTGCTGCTGTGACCTCGGTCTGGAAGCGACGATGGCTGCTGCGTCTGGTGAAAGGGCCCCTGCCTTCACTGCTCAGGAGTTGGAGAAACTAGTAGACGGGGTCCTCCCCCAGTACACGCTACTCTACGGTCCTCCAGACCAACAGGTTAGTACACAGGTAGCACGTTGTATGGGCTAGGCCTGGGTGGAGAGGGCTGGTTGTAAGAGGGAAGGGGGCAGAGTTCAGGGAACATTAATGCATGTGATTGAATGTGCCACATGGCTAGGGCAGGGAGGGGAGACACTCACATCGAAGGTGCAGTTGGTAATGACTTCTCTTCTTCCCTTGTGCATGTCATGTAGGTCAGCGCCCACCAGAAGAAGGACATTTGGCGTGCCATCGCCAAGGATGTCCGGACCCTGGGGGTCCACCAGAGACGGGGCACCCACTACCAGAAAAGATGGGAGGACATTCGCCGCTGGAGCAAGAAGACGGCGGAGGCTCAGCTGGGGATGGCCTCCCAACGTGGGAGGGGTGCCCGTCGCACCATGACCCCCCTGATGTTCCGGATCCTGGCGGTGGCCTACCCTTAGTTGGATGGGCGCTTTAGGGCATCACAGTAGACACAAGGGGGTGAGTGCACTCTCATTCTGCTGACTTTGCGTGCAGTGGAGGGGTCTGGGTGTGGGAGGAGGCCTGTGGGTGTACCTAGGCCAGGCAGAAATACGTAGGCTAGGCCCCTCCGTAATGCAGGCCATGTGGCACACTACCCCAGCGCAGTAGAGTGCCAAGTACAGATATACATGCCCCTGTGGCATCCATGTGTGCAGAAGACCACCATAGCCATGTAGGCCAGATCCCAGAGATTGCATCTGTAGAGGCCAGGAGCATGGCGTAGTGCAGGGGGCTGCTGTGTCTGTATTGTCCGTCAACGGTAGCGGTATGCCATGCACTCAACCTGTCTTTCTTCTGCCTCCCCCCCCCCTTTTGTGGTCTCCCTGTTCTTTTGTGCATCAGCATCATCAGGCGGAGGTACAGTGGCACCGGAGCACGAGGGAGCTGCATCCCACATGGCCATGGAGGGCCACACCACGGACTCAGAATGCACCAGTGGGACGGAGGGTGAGGGGAGCTTCACGTCGGCCACCGGATCACCAACCAGCGACACGGACTCGTCCGCCGATGGGGGCTCCCTTGTGGTGGCGGCACCATCTGTGCGCCCCACTTCTACAGGTACAGCCGCCACCTCCCCTACCAGCACCGCCCTCCCAGCAGCCCCTCAGCGTTCGCCCCGTGCCCGCTCACCCAGGAGGGTGGGCATCACCTTCGCCCCAGGCACCTCAGGCCCTGCCCCAGTCACCCCTGCTGCCCTCAGTGAGGAGGCCATTGACCTCCTCAGGTCCCTCACTGTTGGGCAGTCTACCATTGTAAATGCCATCCGGGGTGTAGAAAGGGAGTTGCAACACGGTAATGCATTCCTGGAGGGCATTCATTCTGGTCAGGCTGTCCTTCAGCGAACCCTGCAATCTCTGGCCTCAGCACTGATGGCAGCCATTGTCCCTGTGTCTAGCCTCCCCCCTCCAACGTCCTCCACCCAGACCCAATCTCCTGTACCCCAGCCTATCCCAAGCACACCATCAGACCAGCATGTACACACCTCAACACACAAAAGTAGCTCAGGCAAACATAGGCACCACACAACCCACAGGCACACACACACAAGCATCACTCAGATGCAGACACAGCAACATCCACTGCCTCCACTGTGTCCCCCTCCTCGTCATCTCCCTCCTCCCTCCCAGTCTTGTCTACACTCTCACCTGCATGCACTACATCTACAGGCAACAGGACTCGCACCAGAACACCCAACACCACACCCCGCTCACCTGCACTCACCACCTCCACTCCCATTTACACGTCCCCTGTGTCCTCTCCCAGTGTGTCTGTGACGCCCCCTCCCAAAGTACACAAACGCAGGCACACACCCACCCAACAGCCATCCACCTCACAACAGCCTCCAGTGCCTGCACCCAAAACACCTAAAGGGACACCTCCTACAACCACCTCCTCTTCCTCCACTCCTGGACCCCCTCCAGCTACCCATCCCAGTGTTCGTCAGAAACTGTCCCTCTGTAAAGTTGACCTTTTTGCCCCCACCCCCCCTCCACTTCATCAGTCCCGTCGTAGTGCCTCAGCCAAAAAGCCTCCTGTACCAGTGGTGCGTGTTCAAGGTCTGTGGAGTGCACCGGCCACCAGGGCAGGCAGTGTGACACAGAGCCAAGGCACTGCCAGTCCACCCCCTGTAAAGACTCTGAAATTGGAAAGTGGCCAACGGGACCGTGTGAAGACTCCTGGAGGCAAAACAACTCACTGGGGTCACAGGGGGATAGCAGAGTCAGCTGTGACTCCTCCAAAGATGGGGAAGGGCCAGAAGAAGTCTGCACAGCCTGGTGTGAGCATCACGGCGGAGAAGGGCAGCATCCTTCCCGGCGGCCGGGACGCCACCGCCAGCACTGTCGTCACTGGTCCGGAGACCACCGCCACCGCCGGAGTCATTGCCCAGGAGGGCCCAAGTATCGTCACTGGTCAGGAGACCACCGCCAGAGTCATTGCCCAGGAGGGCACAAGTATCGTCACTGGTCAGGAGACCACCGCCAGAGTCAGTGCCCAGGAGGACACAAGTATCGTCACTGGTCAGGAGACCACCGCCACCGCCGGAGTCAGTGCCCAGGAGGGCCCAAGTATCGTCACTGGTCAGGAGACCACCGCCACCGCCGGAGTCAGTGCCCAGGAGGGCCCAAGTATCGTCACTGGTCAGGAGACCACCGCCAGAGTCAGTGCCCAGGAGGGCCCAAGTATCGTCACTGGTCAGGAGACCACCGCCGGAGTCAGTGCCCAGGAGGGCCCCGGCAGCCACAGCCCCACTGGGCAATGAGGGACCGTCATGCCACACACCAATGTCCAGTCCAGAGAACGTCATGCCACACACCAATGCCCAGTCCAGAGAACGTCATGCCACACACCAATGCCCAGTCCAGAGCCTAAGCACCGCTGAACAGTCCAGAACCGCCATGGCAAAGCACCGCTGAACAGTCCATAGACCGCCATGGCTAAGCACCGCTGAACAGTCCAGAACCGCCAAGGCTAAGCACCGCTAAACATTCCAGAACCGCCATGGCAAAGCACCGCTGAACAGTCCAGAACCGCCATGGCAAAGCACTGCTGAACAGTCCATAGACCGCCATGGCAAAGCACCGCTGAACAGTCCAGAGACCGCCATGGCTAAGCACCGCTGAACAGGGCATGCACCGCTGAAGAAGGAAAAGACCGCCACATCAAGCATCGTTATCCCATGTGCAGCTGGGACAGTGACGGGACAGGAACTGTCACGGGGAGACTAATCCAGTCTGGGCACCAGTCCCCCTCCAGAACCAGTGGTGGCTGTTATCTACTTGAGAGACTGTGGCTTTGCACTCCCCAGGATGGTACAGTGGGCAAACCACCCACTGTAGAGACTTGTGAGACTAAGGCTTTGCACTCCCCAGGATGGTACAGTGGGCAAACCACCCACTGTAGAGACTTGTGAGACTGTGGCTTTGCACTCCCCAGGATGGTACAGTGGGCAAACCACCCACTGTAGAGACTTGTGGACTGCGGCTTTGCACTCCCCAGGATACATCAATGGGCATGGAGCCCCGTCGTGGATCTGCCTTTGCACTCATCCGGCTGAGGTGCCCCCCCTTCCCTTCCCCCTGAGGTGCCTGTTGTATTTCTCTCTGATGCCCCAGCAGTGTTCTCTCCGTTTGTGGACAGGTATCTTTTGTGGGCCTCGCCCATGCATTTTTGGACTAGTGGTGCACGGACATTGATATGTGCAAATCTGCACTGCTTCTCATAATATATATACTTTTGAATGATTTTATCATATTTCTGTATATATTTGAGACATGTATATTGAAACATTACAATGTTTGAACTGATTTCGTTTTGTGTTTGCATTCTTCCGGGGGGGTTGTGGGTTGTTACTGTGATGTTTGGGAATGCATTGGTGTGTGTGTTGTAGTGGGTGAGGGTGGGGGTGGGGGTGTTTCGTGTGTGTCCCCCTGATGTTTGCCTCCCCCCTCCCCTATGTCGTAGGTGCAGTACTCACCGTTGTCTTCGCCGGCGCCGGCGTTGCTCTTCGTAGATGAGTAGGAATACAAGGGCCGGTAGGATTTGTATTCCGGATCCATGGAGTCCTCCTTCCTCGTGGGATGCGTTCAGGTGAGCGTTTTCCCATTGCAGGAACTGTTTCCGCCGTATTTTTATCCACGGTGAATCCGCCCCGGAAAAGGTGGCTGATTGGTAGGTTGTGATACTGTGGGCGGTACATTGTCTTCCGCCTGTCTGTTGGCGGTGACCGCCGCGCTGCTTGTCTGTACCGCCGTGGCGGGCGGGGTGTTAAAGTGGCTGTCTTTATTGGCGGTTTCCGTCAGGGTCATGATTCCCTTTTTTGGTCCGCCGGCCTGTTTGCGGTATTACCGCACCTTTAACACTGTCCACCAGGGTTGTAATGACCACCTACGTCTTTTCCCTGTAAGTAGTGCTTTTACTGCCTGACGACACAAACTCACGTTATTGTCAATGAAGTGTTGCTTCAACAGGCTATCAGTAAGTCTGATGTAGGAATCTCATTAAAAGGGCCTGCCATGTGACCTATTGACACCTCTATCATAACTTTCATCCATAACATTTCTGACATTCCCTTGCTAAATTTTAGGTTCTCTGCCCAACGTCTGACTGTCAGGTATGGAATTCTAAATCCATGTATAAAGCCTTCTCTCAAGGGTCTCGTCACGTCCCTGTCAAGGTCCTGCCGTAGCCGTGTTTCCACCATGTCCAGCTTAACCAGTGTATTTCAGTATTAGTTGTCCTCCCCTCTGCCAAAATCTCCTCACTGACTGATGCTCTCCACACTGCAACACTGCGTGAATCTCCAGCTTCCAAGCACAAGTCAATGTCGCAGGTTCTACAAGATTATTAAGCATAATTGATGATCATTGTGTGTCATGTCCCAGGCATATGAGGTTGAAGGGGCTCTTAAAGAAAACCTTCATACTGTGATAACAATGAATTATCAATAGGCTCCAGCACGCTCTGGCATTGCGAGTTAACCAGTATTTCAGTAATTCATTCTACAGTGTCTATGCCTGGTGTATCTTTTTGGCACAGGTCAGAACCAGTAAGCAATGAGGCCCTCATCTATGAAAAGGCAGGCTGCAAATAGTTGGTACAAATTATCACCGACTTTTGCAACCTGATTTTGATGTTTTAATGTGTTCTATGTAGTAATGGGTCGCATCTCAAAATGTCTAGTTGTTGGGAGTCATATAGACCTGCCTAATGAATATGTGTTTGGCAGGTTGCTATTTATGACCCCCACTACAATTGACTAGGGAGAAAGGACGGTGTTCTTCCTAAAACAGCAGATCCCCATCACCGGATGTGCATTCCCAGTCGGCAAATATGTATTTTTTTCAATACAGCACAAGCTCATTTAAAGAACAGGTGCTGCTTGAAAAAAATGTTTCCTGTTTGGGGAGACATGTGTGGACCATGAAGTGGTTGCCCTTTACCACTGCCTACTCCTTGAGTTTGTCCGATATGATTTCCAAAGGAGATATTGTCCAATGGGAATTGCTCCGCCTTTGCGAATGAGTTACCACCTCCCTTAATGAGTTGGTAACTTTTAGTGGCGGGCCAGTTTTGACTCCAGTTGTGGTCCCGAAACTTTGACACATATCATAGCAGATTACAAATAAAAGAGGATGCCCTTTGTACCTTCCTCCTAATTGTGATTTGGAAGGACTTGCAAAATCCATTTTGCGATTCAGAAAGTCTTTACTGAAACGCAAACGAGTTTGTAAAATTACCATTTTGTGCTTGCAAACTTGTAATTTTGTCAATTGAAGGGTTTCAGACCTAATGCTTTCATACATCCGACCCAAAGAAACTTAAATATATATCTCAGTGTTGCTGGGACTTATCATATAATGACATTACTTCTTTAACATTTAAACAATTCTTCGTTTTCTTAATAAAAGAAATTCACCTCTGACAATATTGCCTCCACCAACTAAACATCTATAGGAATAAATGTGCTCTTTAAAATTGCTCATCCATTAATTTGGGTCTCATCAGTCGGAGATTTATATAACTCTTAAAGCAATGACAATATTTTGGAGTACCTCCTGTCTTACTCATTGGGAGGCTGTCTAGGATTAACTTCTCTTAACTGAATCGCTCACTCAGGTTCAAATAAAAGAAATCCCTGCCAACAGGAAATTAGCGATAAAGTACTTCTTTCTTCTACCGCTGCCCATTACGACATATCCCTGACCACTCTGCCAGTGCTGGTCCATAAATGGACAGCCATCAAAATGATTTTCTTCTTTTTGCCAACAACAGTCCTCCTTTTCAAGCCTTGACATAAATGTAAATACTTATCGAATGGTGTGGCTAATTGAAGATATCTTTAATATATTCAAAGTTAATTCACCTCCGGCAATGAGTATCTCAAAAATCACGTCAGAATGATCAAATCACTTAACTCTTTTGCTGATGGGCAGTCGCTGGACCGTGTCTACTAGATTCTGTTTTCTAGCTCCTTGAACTTTCCAAACTGTGGTTGCAATCCACAAGTTCACTTCAAGGTTCCTTGAACTGTGAGAAATATATTTTAAACGGACTAACTAATTGCTCATTCATGCAGATAAGCAGTGACTCACAGAATATTTGTTGTGTCAATGAATCCACAATATATTCTTTCTCTAAATCCATTTATTTTTACACCACTTTAGGGACACATGTTCCAGACCATGAAACACTGCCTGGCCACTGCAGAATTACATTAGATGAAATGTCTATTGACAGGCGTTTTCAAACCCTTATAGCACCCCTATGCTTTCTAATTCTGTCTTTTACTGTTCTTGATTTTTCACAAACATATACCAACCCAAAAGGCAATGTTTACAACATATGTTGAGCCATATGCACGCTCTATCTGGTCATTACTTCAAACAATTTTACCTCAAAGTGAATAACTCCAAAAAGAGTTATCATGCGCTTTTTTCGGAGCATCTGGTTGTCCAGTTCATTACATTTTGCAATAAATTAAATAATCTTGAAAGGATTCCGTATTGGCACACTACTCGCATTAACAGTATGAACATTCACCAATACCACAACAGCACCAAACTAACTTCAAAGGCTCTTACGACACAGACATCCACCTTCTCAAGTACCGCATGCACCTCATTCAGCACCTCAACTCAAGTTGTAAGTCTTCAATCGATTTACGAATAACCATAAATGTTACAATTTTATATAAATGCATACAAATATCACCGAAAAAATTATCAGAAGAAAAACGCACTGTAATAAGACCCATATTCTTTAAAATGTGAATCCACAGATTCATGAAATATCACTCATGAGAGAGGCCCAGCCGACAACGACTCTTAAACCAAAAGATAGTTCTTACCGGCTCTGCTTAGACAAAGAAGATCTTAATTTGATGGCTTCTAATTAAAAAAATGCAACATTAAAAGACGCCATTTAATTTGGGAGCATTTGTTGAAAAAAGAAGTCAGTGCCAGACTGATCTGGGTAACATTTTTCCCTTTTCAGCAGTGGTAAAATGAACTTTTCGTGCAGATTTTCAACTCGATTCTATTCCTTAGCAATAGCTAACATATAGTGTATCATATTTTACCTGAGTCTCGTTAATAAAAATCTGAATGAGGTTGGATACTAACAACAAATATCGTTCTGTGGGCAATGTCTTTTTCAATATAGAATGTCCTTGTACCATTGTTGTGCACAACGTTTCTCTCTCCTAGCCTATGCAATCACAATGAAATGCTTTTTGATCCAAACCAAGATAGATTTTACAATAGATTCAGGGGAATCAAATAACTCTGGCTGGCTCATATCTCCGAGTACAGATTTTTTAGCATGCTTTACAGGGAATTCTACGTCGTCCCTCCAATTTCCCTTGGTGGGTCATTAGGACCTTGGCGGGCGGCTACTGCCGCCCGCCAGGCGGTAACCGCCGTGCGGCCGCACTCAAGCGGCCCCCATTATGACATCCCCGCTGGGCCGGCGGACGCAAACCAAGTTTGTGCCCGCCGGCTCAGCGGGAATGAGGCCACAACATAGGAGCCGGCGGTGTTGCGGCCGTGCGACGGGTGCAGTTGCACCCGTCGCGCTTTTCACTGTCTGCTATGCAGACAGTGAAAAGCTGGCCGGGGTCCTGCTAGGGGGCCCCTGCACTGCCCATGCCAGTGGCATGGGCAGTGCAGGGGCCCCCAGGGGCCCCAGGACACCCCTTACCGCCAGCCTCTTCCTGGCGGTGCAAACCGCCAGAAACAGGCTGGCGGTAGGGGGGTCATAATCCCCAGGGCAGCACTGCTTGCAGTGCTGCCCTGGCGGATTATCACCGCCGGGGCTAAAACGGCAGTAAACCGCCGGCCCCGGCGGTGCGACCGCGGCGCTATCGCCGCGGTCGTAATAAGGGCCTCCGTACCGCCAGCCTGTTGGCGGTACGGACGTCACATTACCCCTGGCGGTCTCTGACCGCCAGGGTCGTAATGACCACCATAGTCTCTCAGGATCATCCAATTGAGCCCTGCCTCCATACTCACCAAGATCGAAAGACATCTGAGTAAGGCCCGCAAAGCTATCAGATCAGGGCTTTATCCCATACCAACTTCCTGGTTCACAGCATAAGATGGGGTGAATTGTTGTAACAATAACAAGCGCCTCAGGAATTTGTTCTCTATCACTTGCAAAACTGATGCATCTTTGTACCCCAAATGTCACTGTCATAACTAACGGGTGAGATGCATTTTGCAGGGTAGATTTTAACAAGCGCAAACGTATTGGCCTTATTGTCTGATCGGATATGTGAGCAATTGTGTTGTTGGTTGACTACCCTGTGAGCCCTAGTCAAGCAGCAATCACAATTATTGGCAGGGTTAAAGAAACAGAACAAAAACAACAAAGATCCAAAACTTAGATTTTGAGTTATGTATTTTTGAAGAACAAAGTATAAAATAGCGCTTAAAATCCAAAAGCACCAACATGGGATACCAGGTTACACTGGACTGGACAAAGTCAAAAGTTCAGGCCAACCACAATGGAGTGCAGGCTGGCTTCAGGCAACCAGTTAGGCCTACTAAACCAAAGTACCTTAATACATGGTTGCAGAGTGTTGCATGGTCCTAAAACTGAGATGCATCATGCAGCCGGGCGAATGCATTGGTTCTAAGATGTGGCAAGGCTGTGGTGTGAAGTCCTGATGCATCGATGTTGAGGATCCTGCAGACGAGGCTTGCGATGCGAAGATCGGTGTCTAGGATTCATGGTGCAGTTCAGGGAATGTGGTGGTTCCAATCTAAGCAGTAGCGACGATGTGGAGGTTAGGTGTCATGCTTGAGGCTGCTTACGATGAGAGATTTGAGGATCTTGCTTCTGAGAAAATTTCATGCAGTGGCATTTCCATAGATGATGTACCGGTCCTAAGATGTGACCATGCTAGTCTATTGTGTCGGTTCAGACCCCCACAGTAGCGATGATGTGCCGGTTCTGTTCCACACAACATTGGTGGTGTGTTTGTTCTGCTCCTGCAGCAAAATATGTGTTGGTTCCAATGGAGCAAGCATCTTAGGACCACTTCAATGGGTCCAGCACTGGGATGGCACCACTTGACAGGGCAAACTCACATATGGCAGAGTTCAGGTGCAGAAGCAGGGTGGTTGGAAGTCATTATGTCCTGAGACTTCAGATCAGGAGGCTAGTCAGCTAGCACTTGAAGTAACTCTGGGTTCTGGGTTTGAGAGATGCAGGTCTAGTCTTCTCAATCCCAAGCAAGAGAGCGTCAGGTACAAGTCAGCACAGCAAAGCAGGAGTCCAGAAAAGCAGCAGTCCAGCAGAGTGGAAGGCATTCAGCAGTACAGAAGTCCTTCTTCCTGACAGTCCATCCACAGATCCTGAAGTGTACTGAAGTGGTGGTGTCTGAGGTCCAGTTCTTATAAACACTGGTGCCTTTATTGTGAGGAAAATTTCAAAGACATGCCTTTGAAGAGCACAGATGCCCTGCCCTTCCTGCCCTGGCTCCATATCTACTACAGGGGATATTCAGCCTTTTGTGTGTGGACAGGAAACAGCCTATTCAGGTGTGAGTGTGGCTATGTCCAGTTCCTCACTCCTATCCTGCCCAGGATGGCCCATCAAGGCCCACCAAGTCACACCTACACATCCAATGTGTGTGGCTGTCTAAGGCAAATAAACAAAGCCCAGCTCTCACCCACCCCAGATAAATGATCAGAGACAAGCTGCATGCATCAAATGGCTAAGGCAAGAAAATGCCAACTTTCTAAAAGTGGCACTTTCAGGAATGCAATCTGAAATCTGATTTCACCATAAGTTAGGATTTTAAATTGTGATTTGATAGACACCAAACTTGGTTGGTGGGAGGAGAGGTTAGCTCTTCCCATCTGGAAATTACATGTGTAAGGTGTAATGAGGTAAAAGCAGTGCTATCCCCTGGGAGAGATAGGCCTTGCTGTAGTAAAAATGAATTTAAGAGTTTTTCACTACCAGAACATGTAAAACTAAAAAGTACATGTCCAACTTTTGAAATACTCTACACCCTGTTTTTGGGGCTGTCTAGAGCCTAACTTAGGGGTTCTTATATGTATTAAAAAGGAAGGATTGTGCCTGGCAAAACTTTTATTTTGTCAGGTTGGAATGGCAGTTCAAAGCCTACACACACAGGCTCTGAAATGGCTGGCCTGAGACTTGTTTAAAGGGATACTTATGTGGGTGGCACAATCAGTGTTGTAGGTCCAGTAGTAGCATTTAATTTACAGGCACTGTGCACATGCAGTGCACTTTACTAGAGACCTATAAGTAAATTAAATATCACAATTAGGTATATGCTAATGTCACCATATTTTAAGGAGAGGGTGTAAGAAGCTGGCATTACATGTAGTGTACCAAGGCAAGGAGACACTATGCAGATAGTCCAGGTTGACCCTTATTTGCTGACAGGGGTTAAAACTATAACCCTAAAAGCTCTCTTTTGTGGTAGTGTGAATGAGCAGATAGGCTTATTGCAGGACTGTGTTAAATATTTATTCTACACACAGAGCCAGTAAATGAGACCCACTCTCAATAAGGAAATCCAACATCGATTTATAAAAAAAGTACTTATTTTTTTAATGAATTTAGATACCAAGAACATCAGAATCATGTAAGTACTTTTCAAGATGAATTGTTTGTACATTTCAAAAGTTTGACAGTGCAATTTAATATACTGAATTCAGACACTTAACAACAACGTACAGGACTGTTCTTCTGGAGTTAAGGTATGTATCGGGGCAAGGTCCAATGAAGCACCACTCGGTCACTTCAGGAGGCACTGGAGCGTTCAGATACAGAGGTCTTTTTTGACCTCGGGTGCCCTAATGTTATCCTATGGGGAAAAAACAGACACTGCACAGGGGTACTTGGCAACGACTCACAGGACTGTTCTTCTGGGCTTCTTATGAGTGTGGATCCAGGTCTAAAGCCAAACTAACAGGTCACCTCGGAGGGCTCTGGGGCGTCTGGATGCAGAGGGGTGTTACAGTGTTGGGTGTTCCATTCACTTCAATGGAGATCGGTCTGGGTAGAAAGTGGCTGCAAATAGGGACTGGGGGCCAGTGCAGGGAAATCCCACAAGGAGCTTGACACTTGAGATCCTCCGGCACATAGGGACACCATTGGCCAACTTCTACTTGGGCTGCGGGGCTTGGGTGCAGAAGTGTCTTTGGGCATCAGGTTCCAGTGCAGAGGATCCTCCCAGTTGGAGGGGACCTATAGAAAAAGGCAGCAGGCAGTGTCAGGAAGTACACAGTTAGCAAACCCAAGGTGGGCTTAGCATCTGGAGGGTCTGAGGACCACGCTGGCACTGTTGGCCCACTTCAACTCAGGCTAGGGTGCATGGGTGCAGGGGTGCTGTCCTGTGTAGGGTTTTGGTGGTCCGGAGTCCTTATGAGTCTTCTTTGCTGCCTGAGGGGTGCAGGGAAGCAGCTCTGCTACTCCATGAAAGATCCTGGCTACTCCTCGAAGTGCTGGCAGTCCTCCCATGCTTTTGGAGGCAAAACAGCTGCAGGATGAGGTGTCTTTGGTGCAATTGTGGAGGACAGCAGGCAGCACGGCAGGGTTGGGGCCTAGTCAGTTGCTGCTCATCAGTTCTTAATTTTTGTGGCTCTTTGGGTCCTTTGTCTTCTTTAGTCCATCAAATCTGAAGACCTGGTATCAGGGGTCCCCTAAATATTAAATTTAGGGGTGTTAAGGGGAGTGAAGGGTAGTAGCAAATGAGCTACCTATCCCTGGGGTCACTATAGCCCCCTAGTTGACCACATCTTTTGGGGAGTGGGCATCACCGTGTCCCAGAATTCCTTATTCCACCACATACAATATGGTGGAATTCCGAATTTCGTGTTCACTTCAGGCTAGCCACCCTACAGCTGTGTCCAGCTTGGCAATTTAACACACCTCCTACATAGCTAATGTTCCTGTCTGTCCTGATGCCAAAATTAGCCTCAGGACAGGGAATTGCCTCTCCCAGGTCTGGGGGAAGCTGGGGGTCACATACCAAAGGTGGCAGGGACTTTGAAGTTCCTGCATTGGTATACTAATTTACTAGCCATCCTGTTGGTGGAGGGGATAACCCTTCCTGCCAGAGCAGGCATTGTTTCGGACCTCGGAGAGCCGCGGGTCTCACCTCCAGAAACTAATCTGTGGTGGCAGGCTAAATGAAACTAGAGAACCAGCACACTAGAGCGCTAGTAGGTTTCAAGGGGCACCTCTAAGGTGCCTCTGGGTGCACGTCATAATAAATGCAATACTGCCATCAGTATGGATTTATTAAAACAAGGTGTTTGATTCCAAGCACCACTATTTTCCATGCAGCCATCATGTGACTGGGTCATTAGTTCTGATCTGTGTCCAGTACATGCTTTAGGATGGCTCACTTGCAATGTCTAGGAATGGAAGTAGACTTCCCAGTGGCATATAGGCTGATGCAGATATGTCCTGACATGTATTATAATTCACCCTGCCTTAGGGCTCTTAAGGTCTGCCGTAGGGTGACTTACATATAACGCTTGCAGTGATTTTGGCATGGGACACAATGAGTG
Organism: Pleurodeles waltl; assembly: GCF_031143425.1. Taxonomy (NCBI): domain Eukaryota; kingdom Metazoa; phylum Chordata; class Amphibia; order Caudata; family Salamandridae; genus Pleurodeles; species Pleurodeles waltl. The sequence goes on along the minus strand of NC_090444.1, from coordinate 1,143,703,885 downwards.
TGCCACGTTGTGTTTTCACTCAGGGGTTGCACCCTGACACACAGTCTGCAATGGTAGGCTGTGTGCAATTTGCGTGTGGATCCCTAAGGGTGGCATAAAACATGCTTCAGCCTTTACGGACCCTCATTTGTACCGTGCTGTAGGTACCAGGGGTACCATTTACTAGGGACTTACAGGGGTGCTAAAGTCCACTGTCATCAGTAAACAATTAGACATACCTTGCTTTGAAGGAAACAGCACTGGCACTGAGGTCTGATTAGCATGCCTCAGTGCCCTGTCAAAGTCCAAAACCAGCATAAAAAAGTGGGGGTCATCTGCAAAGAAGCCCAGTTTTCTACAGACAGCACAGGCACTTTAGCAGTGGTAATGTGCACAGTCTTAAGCCCAACAAAAACAAATTAAGCAGAAGAGTGGAGAAAAAGTCAACGTGTGTGGAGATGACCCTGCAGAAAGAGCGAGATAAAACAGGGCAGCAAAATCACAAAGAGGTGAGACATCCTGGCCGCCAGATTTATTGGGCAGCAAGAATTGGGGACCATGATCTTTTAGTGTCAAATAGTACCCCAGGACAGGTAAAAGAGTTCGCCCCGGCAATTTCAGAATTTCATTTACAGTATTTCCCAGTTTTAGTATACCTTCAGGTTAATATTCGTTATTAGATTTTAAAATGAGCGTTCAGGTCTAAATCGTTCATAAACGTCACAAATGAGTGAAGCAAATGTTGAAGACCTGTTGCAGTTCTTGCTATGAGAACCGCGGCATGCGCTTACAGAATGGTGGAAGTAAGCTGTGAACCTACTCGAGGAATGTCTAAACTTGCTGCACATAATGTAGGTTCCAGACGGTTGATGTATAAGGTATGTCGCAGTGAGACAAGAATGCACCTCTATCTCACTCCTCGCTTGAGTTTGAAATTAATAGTACTGCTACAATCAGGACCGTGTCTGACTGCTGCTGCGAGATTCTTATGTAAATCATGCAAGACAATTGCAGCTTTGTTGACCTCTAATTTGTGCAAAATAACCCATAACTTGCTGCTATTAATTCTGTTGGATGCAGAGGTTACATCCATAAATGCCACATGGAGGGTCCCACCTTTGGCCACTGCGTACTTTCTGTTAGCATTTATATATTCAGTCATTGATCAACGGTACTATGCCCTGGCCTAAAACCAAATTGTAGGTCAAATAATGTATTATTCTCTGCCACCCAGGCCATGAACTGAGTGAGGACGACTCAGCCCATAACATTAACCAAAGTGTCAACAAGGGAAATGGGTTGAGAGCATCTTGGGTCATCCTTCTTTCCCTTCTGGAACACTTGAATAATTATAGACTTGGTCCATGATGAGGGAATAATAGCGACACATGCAGCATTCACAAAGTGAGTTAACAGCGGACCCCAGGTCTGAGGATTTAGTTTATAAAGTGCAGCAGGTACTTTATTTATAGACAAGTAATCAATTGCGTCATATACTTTCTCCAGCTGAAACTCAATGTTTGACCGCTATGCTTTTCATCCTGTCGCTACATGTGGGTCCTTTCTCATCTGACACATAAATCCCAGCTATCCAGGGGTATGTGACATTCGACTGACCCTCTGTCATTAGGAGCAGGTCTAGGGCGATTCACTACTTCCTAGAAAAGGGAAATATTTCTCAGTACATAAACCTGTGTTAGATGATCCCTAGCCTTTCTTTTAAACTTGGTTTTATGCTCTTTAATAGCCAGTTTATACCTCTCACGACATTGTGTAATCTCTGTGTTGGATCTTGTTTTTTTTTCTATGGCCTTGATTTAATTGCCTTTGATCAATTACTATCGTGTCAGCCACTTTGGGTCTTAAATATATGGGGGCTTGAACCACTTAGCCATTGTGCAGTTTGAATGCAGACCCTAGTAAATGCAGCCGGTATTTTTTCTGGATGTAAAGTGGCCACCCGAAAAATGTCCTGATCCCTTCCGCATGTTCGCAACAAACTGGAAAGAAAGGTCTCAGTTATCACCATTTTCCAGCTATGCCTAGGGCCTTGGTTGGTAGCCTACACTGGCAAGTTAATGTGTACAGCCTTTTGGGAAGTTCTTGCACTATAGGGACAATTTCAGTAGAATATGGTCGCTTTGATGACTCAATATGATCTCAAAATCCTTTACCAAATTTAATAGGTTGAAATAAAGATAAAGTATATAGTGCTAATAAATCCTCTGTCTATGAAGATTGGAAGTGTACTAATTGGATCAGTCAAGCTACCGCCTACATTGGGGGAAGGCTAAGTGAGAATCGGCTAGTATGGAGTTAAGTGTCCCCACTTGTATAGTGTGCTTCATGTGGTGTAGTGCGTTAGTAGCTATATACTCCTCTCCTTTCCCAATAGAGCGAGGCCTGATCATGAAGTGTATGTAAAAAAATGACCTAAGAGTACTAAAGGCAAGGACAAGATTTGGTTTTCCATGTGGTGATCCAAGATGCCGTCAAGGCATGCAGGTGCTAAACCTTTCTTTCAGCAGAAAATATTTGGCACCTGGCGGAAATCTAGTTTAACCGCTAGCAGGTAAGGTGAGCCTGTGTCTACCTGAGCTGTTGTGCAAATTAAGTCTAATAAAACAAGAGTGATGAGGCCCCCTTTAGCTTTTCCTGAGGCAGCTGGAGTGCAAGGAGAAAAAAGTAAGACAGCCTTCCACAAAAAAAGAGTTAGGCCCTCATTATGACCTTGGCGGGCGGCTGAAGCCCACCGAGATCTGACTGCCGGGCGGCCGTCAATGCAGCCGCACTCCCGCCGCGGTCATCATGAAATCCCCGCTGGGCCGGCGGGCGGAAACCAGGTTTCCGCCCGCCGGCCCAGCGGGGATCTCGGCTGCAACACAGGAGCCGGCTCCAAATGGAGCCGGCGGTGTTGCGGCCATGCGACGGGTGCAGTTGCACCCATCGCGCTTTTCACTGTCTGCTATGCAGACAGTGAAAAGCTGCATGGGGCCCCCAGGGGCCCAGCAACTCCCCATACCGCCAGCCTTTTCCTGGCGGTTCAAACCGCCAGGAAAAGGCTGGCGGTCGGGGACTCGTAATCCCCTGGGCAGCGCTGCAAGCCTGTTGGCAGTGCAATCGCCACAACAGCCCTGGCGGTCTTTGACAGTCAGGGTTGTAATGACCCCCTTAGTCATTTGGCAGGTTTCCTGGAGCCTCACAATGTTAAAACCTTTAATGAAGCTAATCTGTGTCCTATCATGTTTCTTATTTCCCATACCAACTACATTCCAGCTGAGAAACTCCACAAAACCACCTTTTTTGGTAACAGGTGTTAGGCCAGAAGCCTCTACCCATGACAATTAAAGATTTGTTTCCCAATTTATACATTTAGTCAGTCATTTATGTCTAGACTACTTTGGAGTTCAAACTTATTGAATGTTTGAAAGGGTGAATTGCTGTCCTGTTGATTAATTGCCCTCACCCTTGTACTATCAGGTTGCCTTTGGAAGGGATGGGAGCTGGAGGGTAAACACATCCCCAAGGGGAATGCTTAGATTGGTGCTAGAAGCCCCTACGTCTATCCTAGCTGGGAGATGAACTGGCCTGCTATTGCTGGCTGATTGAAGTTAATTATCACACAGTCCTTCTCTACCATTTTATTAATGATTTCTACCCATTCTGACCTTCTCAGCATACTAATGTGGGAAAATAAGCAATCCCTTCCATCACCAGCCTGTTACACCAGTGTACCAGTTTGCGTTTCAGTTGGTAGTTTTCCGTACACCTCGTTTCAATGCAGGAATTCTAGTCAGAATGGTCACAAGTGTGGTGGTTTCAGGTGGGAGGATCAGCCTGTTCTTGATTATGTAGATGTAGGTTGTGACCCTTCTCCTGTTAAAGAACCATCTGCTGACATCTTATGCTAGATTAAGGCACATCCAAAGCTAGGAAACTGTCAGCCTGGAAATAAAATAGTACAAAATAGAAAAAAACAAGGCCATTTATATTTATTATTAATAATATTTATTGCTCCTATTAAATCATCTAATGTTATATTGTCACTTACTTGCTCGTTTAATTTGTTAATGGCATTGTAATGTATAGAGAACTTCATATCTTCTAAACAATTTAAAAAAAGTCCCAGTTTTCTTTATTACTTATTAAAATGTACTTCAAAATATGCTACATCTTTATGAGAAGAAGGCTGACTTAACTCTCAGATTTTAAATATATTATTGTCATTCATATTAAAATTCCCAATAACATTATACGATATTAATGCCCGTAAACCTTTAAGTGTTACATGATACCATATACACAGGTAAAGACAATTTTACACACAAGGCAAAGCATCCACTATACATGACAGATCAATCTAGGGGGGCTTGTCATCACTTGTAGACAGTTCAAATTATAAGACATCCTAAGCTCTAACTGTATTCCTTTTCCCCGCTTTGCCACTCTGCCTATTGAGTGCTTTACTCGCAGTGTCTACCCATTTAATCATACCTACTAGTCAACTTGTGATGCTCAGGAAAGACAGGAAGCTTTTGAACCCTTGGGCCATCTGGCTCCTGCTGATTGGGTGTTAGCAACATGAGAAACATGTTGCTGGAAGCCATTACAGGACTCTGGGTTTAGTTCCCTGCCCTGAACTTTAAAAAACAAAGGAGGTAGGCTAGGGATAACCTGCCAACCTAACACCTTAGGCCCCGTGGAGGGGGGCACAGAGGGACCCTCCTTGGGCTAAAATAAAAAACATAAATTTTGCCGTAATCCCACTGGAGACCTGCAGGATTTATTTTTAAAAAGGCAGCCTCCATAATTTATCATGTATGTGGTGGGAGGGGGTACCAGTAGGGTCCCCTCCATAGCCCATTTAGGATGCTGGGACCCTGGAACCGGATATATTTAGACAGAGGGGCACATGCAGCTGCCCCTCCGCAGGCAGTTTTCAGCCCGGGGGAACCCATCTCCCAGGTCCTAATCTATTAAAGGAGAAGTAGGACAGCACAGCTGTGTGCAGCATGGGTTGGCTGCCTGTGGGGGTTTACCACAGGACCATGCATGGTGGGGTTCTTTTATATATTTTAATAGAATACTATTTTACGTTTAAAAAACCCTAGAAATTCACACAAAAAAACAAAGATTAAAGAAAGTTATATGTAGGTGCGATTTGAATATCTATTTTTAAAAAACGTAGACATTCACTGAAAAAAACAAACGTTAAAGTAATGTTATAGTTAGGTCAATATGTCACTAACAACATTAATGCTTTGAACTAAAAAAACACAGAACTTGCACCCCAACCATGCACTGCTTATGACCTCTCATATTACATCACTTATGATGTCCTTTGACATCATTTATGACATCACGATGACATCTCTCTGGTACTGCTTAGGTATGCATTTGTTTAGTTTAATATTGAAAATCGTGTGATTTTCTAGTGTATTGCTAATAGTTCATTAAAAAAGAAAGTACTGAAAGATTTGATGACTCTTAGTAATAATTAAAATATGTTATATGCTTTTAATTTTGCTGCTTATTTTTGCAAATAGGTTTGAGGTGTTATTATGTATTGATTTGGTTTGTGTATTGTCTGTTGGTAAGATGTTGTGTAAATGTTGGTGTCATAGTGCAAAAGATTGAAATGGGAATACCATGTATGAGCTGTGTTACCTTAATCATGGGTTGAAGGATTCAACATAAATGTAATTTATCTATTTTTTTTACAAACCCACCACCTCAGGACAGGTGTAAAATAGGTGCACTGGAGAAACAGAATTAGGTTAGTTATGGCATGTATGGTAGGTAGGTAGGTGTGGTTGGTTTGGTATTGTAAGTAGAATGGTTCAGCCAAGAAGGTTCAATATGGTAAGTTTGTTGTAGTAAGTTAGTAGGTAGGTGTTGTTGGTTAGGTATGTCAGTAGATGTGGTAAAAGAATAGATTCGACATGATAGTTATGATGGATAAGGTATTGTCAGTATGATTGGTCAGTAGGTACTGTAGGTTAGGCATAGTAGGTATGGTAGATGGGTATGATCAGTTTGGTAGGTATACTAGGTAGCAAGGTAGATATGATAGGTTAGATAAGGCAGGTAAATATGACAGATATTGCAGGTTAGATATGATAGAATAGGGGTGGTACGTAGTTTTGTAGGTTAGGTTTGATATAAAGGGTAGGTGTGGTATTTGAGGATGAAAGATACGTATGATAGGTTAGGTGTGGTAGGTAGGTTAGATATGATAGTTAGGAATAGCATATAAGAACAGAAGGTCAGCATACTAGCTAGGGATGATACGTTGGTATGTTAGGTACATGTGTAAGGTAGGTTTGGTATAGTGTTTATGTTAGAAATAATAGGTTAGACATGATAGGTTTTAGAAATGTCAGACTTAAAGTGGCCTTTCCCCAAACCATTTGTCTTCACGCTCCTGTTATTCTGAATTTGTTTTTGCTGGCCCTATGACTATTTACACTTTACCACTGCTAACCATTGCTCAAGTGCCTGTGCTCATTCCCTAAAACATAGTAAAATTGCCTTACACCTGATTAACATATTTAATATCCTTATAAGTCCCTTTGAAAATGGTGTAGCAGATACTAAGGGCCTGTAAATTAAATGGTTCTAGTGGACCAGCAGCACTCATTGTGCCACTCACTGAAGTAGACCCTTAAAACATGTCCCAGCTCTGCCATGCAGACAGTATACACTTTAAACTGCCAATTCAACTTGGTAACATAACACCCTTGCCAAGCCTAAAACTCATTTTCATTATATCTGTCACCCTTAAGGTGGATGCATTCTAAATAAAAGGTAGAAATGTACTTTTACGTTTTGCATGTCCTGGTAGTGGAAAACTCACAAATTCCTTGTCCAGTACTGTGAGCCCTATTTCTCTGGTAGGATAATATTGGCTTACCTTATTACAATTAGTAAATGCTAATGTCTGATTGGTAACAGGTAGAAAAGTCATATTTGGTATTTGAGAAATTGTAATTTAACGTTCTCTTTAATGGTAAAAAAGGTTAACATGGTTAATTCAGATTTTAAGTCACTATTCTGAAGATGACATTTTTAGAAGTTGGCATGTTCGTGTCTCAACCATGTGGTGCCTGCAGCCTGTTCCTGGGTCAGGTGACTAGGTATGAGTGGCAGTTGGCCATTGTATGTTCCTCCTAGACATCCAAAAAATAGAGTAGTTAAGTGTCCCTGGTTGGGCCATCTCAGGCAGGACAGGGGCGGAGCTGGGTACAGCCCCACTTACACGTTAATAGTCTGAGCCCTGCTCTCACTTCTACCACTTCAAAGAAGGCACTAGGGATAAAAAGGAGACTCTCAGACTAATTATTCAGTTCACTCCTGGATCTGCAGGAGGGCTCTCAGAGGACTGCCAGCTGCTGTGGCCTGCTGTGTACTTCACATAGACTGCTTTGCTGCACCAAGAAAGACTGCTTTGCGGCCTGAAGCTTGCCCTGAGCCCAGAGGTCTGCCCTGCTGCTGGAGCCCTGCTTTTCTTCTTAAGCCCAGGACTTTCAGAAGTGACTCCAGTGGCTAGTTGGCTGGCTACCTGATCAGATCCTCAGCAATAGAAAAGGTTCCTACCTTCTTGAACCCAAACGTGGCCCATGCCTGAGTTCTAACCCTCAAGTGGTGGTTCGCCAGTCCTGGACCCTTGAAGTGATGTTAAAAGTGGCCAGATAGTCAAAATAGAAAACTTGAGACTTAAAAAATGTGTGCCTAAAAAGAGACCCAAGGGGAGACAGTGATCTACCTGCTTGTCGATCTGCCCAAGGTGCATTGCTGGTGGGTCTGACTTCACAGCGGCTCACACTACGTTCTTCTCCACAGCAGCAGATTGTGTTCCACAGCTCCTCACAGAAGGTGTCTGAGGTCTTTTGGAGCCCTAGTCAGCTACAAGCTGCAGCTTCATCCTGCTGGAGATTTTCAGCATCCAAAAAAGCGATTAAGGGCCTGATTTACACATTGGCAAAGAGGGTACTCCGTCAAGAGGGTGATGGAGTTTCCTCCCTGCCAATATAGTGGTCCATCTGCCAGATTTCATTGCAGGTGGACCTCTGCTGTGGGAAAGCTTCTTCCATGACCCATTGGAGAAATGGCTGCATGTCCACCCACCCAATGTAGATGGGTGGGCATGTAATCATTATTAACTGTTCTTTACCGCCAAGTAAAACCTGGCTGTATGGAACATTAAAAACATTCTCAGACATCAATCGCTAAGGGAGAAATCTTCAATGGAGCAGGGAGCATCACCTTTTATTTATTTTTTTTTAAATGAAAAATTACTGGTTGCTGCAGGGTTGCTCTTGCCCAATCCAGCCCTACAGCAAACAGTAAATTGCATTGAAAGGAAATGCCATGAAGGCGGTTCCTGCCAATGCCTTTATAAATGACCACCGGCTAGGTAGTCATTTATAAATCTGGTGGGAAGAGTAGTCTTGGCCTTGTGGATATAAAATCCCCCACCAGGCCAAGGAAGAATACCCAGTCCATCATTAATTAAACTGGGCCCTAAAACAAAATCTAGATATCTTCACTGCGACTTCATCCAGTGGTTCCCTAACAATGATGAAACATCCTCAGACCCCGCCAGCTCCCTTTCTCCACTGAGCTTTACCTTCTCAAACATCTTTTTCTTGAAATTTCTAAATCCAAAATTAAGCCAAGACTGGGCCCAATCCACTCTGTATCCGAACAGCACTTCATCAGTGTTGGCCATAACTTTCGTCTTTGTTCTGGTCTCACTTGACTAGATATCCACAGTTGGTTCTTTGCTCTCATATGCACCAGTTTTTCACTATGGACTTTAAATATTCATAACTCTGGTTCTACTGATTGGATTTTTCTCATGTTGGCATCAAATTATTCATTAACATCTACTCTATTTTCCTAAATTGGTTTGGGATTTTCCTTGTGTTATGTTTATACATTATTACTATTTGTGTGCTGCATAAATACCTTACACATTGCCTCTAAGCTAAGCCTGACTGCTTTTGTGCCAGGCTACCAGATTATAAGTACAGATTAATTTAGTTACTTTAGTGAGTCACCCTGATGGGCGCTGTGGCTGTTGCTTGAAGAGGGTTCACTCCCCTCCCCCAACCAACAATTTAATTTCTCACAGTAAATTAGGCATGGTAAGTATTTTAGGTAGACATTGTGTGTAGATATACTAGTTTAGATATAAAATACAGGGATTGTTGGTAAAATAGATGCCTGGGTATGTAGACAGAGGATTAGGTAGGGCAGCTATGATAGGTTACGTATAGTATATAACTTTGTGAGGTATTACATTTTAGGTGTTGTACATTATGTAGATATATGTGGTATATTAAGTTCCCTAGGTTAAGTATGATCGGTATTGAGTGGTAGTTATGATATGAAGGCTTAGAATGAATGGTAGGTATGATAGGTATGTATCAGAGTTAAGTATTATGGATAGGTATGTATAAGATGTTAAGTTAGGAGTGGTAGATAGAATTGATAGATGTGTGAATTATGTATAGTCAGTAGGTACAGCAGGTACGTTTGAGTGGTATAGGAGATAGGTAGGTTTGACAGGTTAGTAAGTTAGGTAGGTTCATGTTATAGGTTAAGTTTGGGAGGTGTGGTATGATATTTAATACCATTTAGTAACATTACTGGCTGAGGTTTAAATGTTTGTGTTATTCCACAAATGTTCTAGGTATTTTGCTTGCAAATCATAGTATTACAGAACACAGAAACCTACTGTTAATGATAAAACACGTTTTCTTCTACATGAGTGGTTTTATTATATTGATGCTTTAAACTCTTCATGGCAGTTGCTTGCAAGTCACATGATGAAATATAAAAAAATGTGTAATGTAGGAAAAGAAGAAAATAGTTTATTAATCAAATTGTGTGTATGTGCTTTTTTATAATTTGCAAAACATATGGTTATAGCTACGTTAAGCTGTACCCTGGAAATGCAATGATATGAAAAAGAGTCACATGATGGCATTGTAAATGTGAACTTAAAGCTACACATAGCACAAAATATTGCATTGTACACACTTTTGACAAAGGGGCAGTATTTTGCTGCATCTTCAATAAGTCGTAAGTGCCTGCATGACTTTACTTTGTGAAAAAAAAGATTTCATCAGCATGTTATCACTACAGCATTGTAAAGAACATTAATGAAAATGCAAGGCTGATTAGTCAATTCCACTGAGTCTTTATTGTAGGTAAGCCTCGCACACAGTACACAGTTACTAAAATAAAAGATTATAATCAGCAGTTAAAATGTTGTCTAGGCAAGTAAATACATCAAACAGCACATGCGATTTCTCAACGGCAAGATATACTGCATGTCGCATCTACAGTTTAAAAAAAGACTACTTGGTTCCCCATCACAAAGAAACCAATTTGAACACAAACAGGAGAATGTTGCTATAGCTACCCTGAAAGTGTCATAACCTTGTCAGGCAGTCAAGCAGAGCATTGCAAATCTTAAAAACACATAAAATGCAATGGCTGAAGAGTGCTGATCCAGAGCCCAGTTTCTATCTATGTTCCTTATTGTATCTTTTGAAGAATTGATGACATGAGGCCCTTCAGTAGCCAGACCAGAGACAGGATTGCACTGAATCAGGCTCTGGAATCAAAATCATTTTTATAGATCTTGAAAGCTTAGAAGCTAAGCAGTCAGATGAAGACTCAGTTGTCAGCTCAATGCCGAGCATCTTCTTCTGAAAAATTACTTGAGGGACACGCCATTTAGTGTATCATAGGCCTGATTCAGAGTATGGCGGACTGATACACCCCATTTGCCGTATATTTTTATTACATTGTGATGCACTTGTAATGAGGGGTTGGGGTCCCTGTCACATTTGTGACAGAGTACCCATTCACCAAACTTTAAATCAGGCCCTATGTTTTTACTTAAAATCATTTTATAAGAAATAAACTATTAAAGAAAATAATTCATGAAAAAACAATATTTTGGTAGTATGGCTTCCAGCACCAAAGAGATAAAGGGAGACCTGTGAGCTCTGTCATGATGCAGGTCTGGTTTCATACATAAGGCCACTCTCGGAGACTTCTTGGTCCCCCTTTTCCTCCCACCTGGTGCTCTGATGTCCCTGCTGTTTGAGGTTTTTGGCCACTTCTGAGGAGTTTTCGCCTCTATAGCTTCTGTCTCTGCTAATTTTGAATGGTGCACTTGCTTATCTTCACAGAAACTCTCTGAGGCAGTTTTTTGCTCTTTTGGAGCCTTATTTCAAGGAATTCTACATCCTTTTTATTTTTCGATTAAGGTACTTTTTATTGTTTCGTCATGCTTTGCTACATTACTAGATACTGCCAGAATATTGCATCATCACATTATTGACTTATCTCTACAATGTGATGTATTTTTCTCCTTAAATAGTTATATTCTCCACATTTCTGGGGTTGTAACATATTTTGATGATTTAAGGATGCAAGGTCTCTCATTTTGTGTTCTTTGTCAAATATGTTGGTCTGCTATTTTTAGTGTACTTTTTCCTGGTCTATTGGAAAAACTCTTCATTTTCAATAGTTGCCTCATTGTATGCATCTTAACACTAAAATGCCTTCTGACTCACTCACAAGGATTAAAAGCTCCTTTCTTGGAGCTAAATCTATGAGAGCCAAAAAGTATCCTCCCTGACTTATTGCTTCATATAGAAACCAGATTTTGCATTCCATTTTAGGTGAAATGAAAGCCCTCCAACCCTTCAAGAGTGCCACCAATGAGAAACGTAATCAGATTGGGGACAGATGGATTGCTATGGATAATAGGGTGATTGAAACAGAGCAATGTATTAGTTCTGTGCAAGATTTATCTCTGTTTGTATGGTTTACCAGTGAATGTTAAAGTTCCTAATCTTCTACACTTCCTAAAGAAATGTCTTCCAGACCTACAAAATTGATTTGTCCACCTCTGAAAATACAACATGCCCATCGATTAGGAAGGCTTAATTCTCATTCAACGAAACCTTGAGGCATCATTATGCCTTTTTTGGAATTTACAGTCCTCATATATGTTCTGAAAGTGGTTAAAGACAGAACATTGCTTCTTTGTGCAGGACATAACATGTTCATAACTCAAGATATTTTGTATGCGACTAATACCAGGCACAAAGTATTTGTGGCTTTGAGACCCCAGATGAGACATGTGAACACTTGCTATGCAATTCCTCATTTGTGCCCCTGCAAAATGATACATGAAGGAACCACCAAATCTTTTGAAGAGCCCACCAAACTAAAAACTTCCCTTCAGAATATTGCTGCACCTGACATGAAAACTTCTTGATTGAAGTCTTCATTTTTTGTTCTACACTATCGATTAATAACTCAGTTTGCACCACTGTCTTCCTTGGCATGCTGTTGACATGTCCCATTCATTTTTGGAATGCTTGTTCTTTCAGATCTGGAATCCTTTCCTTGATCTGCATTTTCTTCTTTAGTCTCATATATTTGTCTTTTTTCCTTTTTTTGACTGTTCTTTCTGTTTTTGTCCAACCTGCTTTGTTCTTCTATGATTTGAAGTGTTTTTCTATTGTTCCTACCTCATGTTCTATGACAGTTGGTTTCAAAATGCCTTTTTACTATTTTTGGCAGATTGTCTTCCCTGTTCCTATATGTGTTCCCTCATGTATCCTTTAGGGACAATTTTGTCTCCTGTAATGTCTGTGGATTTGAAAAACCAGAAGGAGTTACGGGAGGAGTTACTTTCACATTTATCTAAGCTTACCTCAAAAATCACTTTTTTGCAAGGGACAGATTGCAATGCCTCTGAATCTGCAAGGTTGAGGAGACAATGGGTGGGTCAAGTGTTTTTTCTCCAGCTCACAAACGTAAAGGTGAGGTCACTATTCTTTGTCACAATTCTTTAACCCCTTCGCTGCCAGGCCTTTTCCCCTCCTGTGCCGAGCCTTTTTTTGGCTATTTGGGGCAGTTTTTGCTTAGGACCTCATAACTTTTTTGTTTACATATACTACCCACACCAAATTTGCGTCCTTTTTTTTCAACATCCTAGGGATTCTATAGGTACCCAGACTATGTGGGTTCTCCTGAAGGAGACCAAGAAATTAGCCAAAATACAGTGAAACTTTAGTTTTTTCAAAAAATGGTAAAAAAGGGCTGCAGCTCGTGTTTTTTTCCCTGAAAATGGCATCAACAAAGGGTTTGCAGTAGTAAGATCACCATCTTCCCAGCTTTCAGGAAGGGGCAGACTTGAATTAGAAAACCCAATTTTTCAACACAATTTTGACATTTTACTGGGATATACCCCATTTTTACTATTTTTTGTGCTTTCAGCCTCCTTCCAGTTAGTGACCAAAATGGGTAAGAAACCAATGCTTTATCCCAGAATGCTAAACATTTCTGAAAAGTAGACAAAAGTCTGAATTCAGCAAGTGGTTATTTGTGTAGATCCTACAAGTGTTTCCTACAGAAAATAACAGCTGGAATAAAAGAATATTGAAATCGAGGTGAAAAAAACAGCAATTTTCCTCCACGTTTTACTCTGTAACTTTTTCCTGCGATGTCGGATTTTTTAAAGCAATATACCGTTACGTCAGCTGGACTCTTCCGGTTGCGGGGATATATAGGGCTTTTAGGTTCATCAAGAACCCTAGGTACCCAGAGCCAATAAATGAGCTGCACCTTGCAATGAGTTTTCATTCTATACTGGGTATACAGCAATTCATTTGCTGAAATATAAAAAGTGAAAAATAGGTATCAAGAAATCCTGTTTATTTCCAAAATGGCCACAAGATGAGGTGTTGAGAAGCAGTGGTTATTTGCAAATCTCTGAATTCCGGGGTGCCCATACTAGCATGTGAATTACAGGGCATTTCTCAAATAGACTTCTTTTTAACACAGTATCTTACTTTTGGAAGGAAAAAATGTAGAGAAAGAAAAGGGGCAATAACACTTGTTTTGCCATTCTGTGTTCCCCCATGTCTCCCGATATAAATGGTGCCTCACTTGCGTGGGTAGGCCTAGCGCAGGGACAGGAACTGCCCCAAAACACAACGTGGACACATCACATTTTCACAAAGAGAACAGAGCTGTTTTTTGCAAAGTGCCTAGCTGTGGATTTTGGCCTCTAGCTCAGCCGGCACCTAGGCAAACCTAGCAAGCCTGCACAGTTTTGAAAACTAGACACCTAGGGTAATCCAAGATGGGGTGACTTGTGGGGCTCTGACCAGGTTCTGTTACCCAGAATCCTTTGCAAACCTCAAAATTTGGCCCAAAAAACACTTTTTTCTCTCATTTCGGTGACAGAAAGCTCTGGAATCAGAGAGGAGCCACAAATTTCCTTCCACCCAGAATTTCCCAAAGTCTCCCGATAAAAATGGTACCTCAATTGTGGGGGTAGGCCTAGCGCCCGCGACAGGAAAAGCCCCAAAACACAACGTGGACACATCACATTTTCACAAAGAAAACAGAGCTGTTTTTTGCAACGTGCCTGGCTGTGGATTTTAGGCCTTAAGCTCAGCCGGCAGCTAGGGAAACCTAGCAAATCTGCTCAGTTTTGAAAACTAGACACCTATGGGAATCCAAGATGGGGTGACTTGTTGGGCTCTGACCAGGTTCCATTACCCAGAATCCTTTGCAAACCTCAACATTTGGCCAAAAAAACACTTTTTTCTCTCATTTTGGTGACAGAAAGTTCTGGAATCAGAGAGGAGCCCCAAATTTTCTTCCACCCAGCGTTCCCCCAAGTCTCCCGATAAAAATGGTACCTCACCTGTCGGGGTAGGCCTAGCGCCCGTGACAGGAAAAGCCCCAAAACGAAACGTGGACACATCACATGTTCACAAAGAAAACAGAGCTGTTTTTTGCAAAGTGCCTAGCTGTGGATTTTGGCCTCTAGCTCAGCCGGCACCTAGGCAAACCTAGCAAGCCTGCACAGTTTTGAAAACTAGACACCTAGGGGAATCAAAGATAGGGTGACTTGTGGGGCTCTGACCAGGTTCTGTTACCCAGAATCCTTTGCAAACCTCAAAATGTGGCCCAAAAAACACTTTGTTCTCTCATTTCGGTGACAGAAAGTTCTGGAATCAGAGAGGAGCCACAAATTTCCTTCCACCCAGCATTTCCCCAAGTCTCCCGATAAAAATGGTACCTCAATTGTGGGGGTAGGCCTAGCGCCCGCTACAGCAAAAGCCCCAAAACGCAACTTGGACACATCACATTTTCACAAAGAAAACAGAGCTGTTTTTTGCAAAGTGCCTAGCTGTGGATTTTGGCCTCCAGCTCAGCCGGCACCTAGGGAAGCCTGGCCAACCTGCGCAGTTTTGAAAACTAGACACAGAGGGGAATCCAAGATGGGTTGACTTGTCGGGCTCTGACTAGGTTCTGTTACCCCGAATCCTTTGCAAACCTCAAAATTTGGCCAAAAACCCACTTTTTCCTCTCATTTCGGTGACAGAAAGTTTTGGAATTAGAGAGGAGTCACAAATTTCCTTCCACCCACCGTTCCCCCAAGTCTCCTGATAAAAATGGTGATACAGAGTGCGGCACACCTAACAGACACTTATTTATACACATAAAAATTCAATAAGTAATCTTGACGAAATCAAATGTCCATTTTTAATATACGTTTGAAAAGTCCATTCGTATTTGATGATTTGAATAGTTTTCTCATATGTTTGAAAACACCTCCAGTGGTACAACTTAAACCATGTTTGAAAACACCTCCATAATGGTACAACTCAAGCCAACACGTGTTTCGTCATGGGAAATCCTTGTTCAAATCCCAAACGACTTCTTCAGGGCTATAATTGTAAATGTATTCATTGAGTTAGAAACCAAAATACTAGAACTTAGTCCTTGAAGTTTCAAATAAAGTACAAAATGAGTAGAGAACTCAAAATTCAACCCGAGAGTGCAAAATAGCTGGAACATTTTTCAAGAAGTGTCCCTTATATTTAAGAATCACCCAAAAAACGTGGAATAGGACAAAAAAGAGAATTGTGTAAGGAATTAAGTTAAACTACCCACAAACACCAAAACAATACGTTAAATCACAGAATATAAAGACAACCTCCATATTAAAAGGATAGACGACTAATGGCGTGTGCTGACCATAAACTCAGAAATCCATGCAAAAAATACACCCCTGTGTCAATCAACATGCTTATTGAAATCATTAGTCATACCTCCTAATTAATAGGATTGACCACCTCTATACATCATCAACAGTGTTCATCAAATTTGTTCTGATATGCAAGTTGTAGACCGAACTCCTACATACAACACGTGAACACGTAAAATAGAAAATGTAGATAGGATCTATTAGCTTGTAAAGTTAAACACTGAAGCCAAATGCTCAAAGGCTGTTCAACAAAAAGTGGGTCAACAATACCACACTTCAATTACCTTTATTACAGGGTCCACAACCTAATAGGCACGATTTTCCATGTCCAGTAAATAATCGACCCACAAATCAGCGAATGTCAGGTAAGTAATCAATTATCGGCCTTCCAGATCTAACGTGAAACCAAGCAGTACAAACACAATTTATTAACATACATCCTTCAGTAATATGATCACGAAGTTAGAGACCACAATTGAATCAAAGCCAACCCCATAATATCCCATAGCATCAATCTCAAAACCCAAGTCCAAATGTCATTATCAGACTAGAAAAACTGAAGAAAAATGAATTGTCCAAATGGTGGGATGGGGCTACATTGAAACAATATATTAAATTGAATCGTATTCCCAGGGGGCTGAGATCCCAGATTTTCCCCACATATGATGATTTGGATCCAGATCTGTTGGCCTTGTGGGACAAGGAGCTAACAGCTAGCTCAATGAGACTCATGGAGATATTGATAATCAATGCTGAGAGGAAAGTGACCAAATTACAGGCGGAGATTGAAACTCTTGAGAAAGAAATTGAGGGTTTGAACCTGAAAGAATCTACTGATAAAAATTACAAAATTCTAGATGAGGTTATACTCAAATTTCAAGAAGAGATAACACAGAGAAAAGCACGTAAATTAAAAAGGGACGAAAAAGATTACCTGACAGGGAGGGTCTTCACCTTTTCCAGCAAATATGATCATTTGATCCATACCAACTTGACACTTAGGAGCCCTAGCACGTCTAATATTTCAGATTCAACATCCATCAGCACTCCGGCCACTAGTGATAGTGAAGTTGATGGGGCTGCAAATACACCTGCTCTTGTAGGTGATAGCACAGAAAGCAATTCCACTTTTTACAAGAACTAATGAGGATGAAACGAGGCAAGTTCATCCAAAACAGAAGTACAAAAAAACAAGAAGGGGCAATAGAAGAAAAAGTAGCAAAGACAAGAGATCGAGATGGGGTCACAACGAGATCCCGGGACAACAAAAAAACTTAGATGTTGATGGGTCATCCTTCATAAATGTGATTAACTATTCCAAATTTAAACTAACTACAGGGGCAAAGAGCCTTCTGGCTAGAGGACTCAACTTTTGCCCCAGATCTTCTGGGGACCCCTGTAGATCTAAGATCGATTTATTCAAATGTGTCCGTAAACTCAAACTTAAGAAATATTTCCATCAGCATCCGACTATAAGTTCTAGTTCTGATTTACGCATATCCGCCTTAAGTACTCTGTCCATTGAAGAAGTACATGACACAGCACTTATTGTATCTCTAGCAGAGAGAGACGAAGATCCGGGTATTCTCTCAAGAATGCTGCATGATTTGGAAGTTGAATCTGACATGAGTATTTCCAGTGGCCTAAAGAAGAGATCCTGCTGGACACCGAGGTCTTGAAACTTGAATTGCTTTGATAAATTCTTTGACTTGGTGTGTCAGGATTTCGATAAGCACTTGGCTAAGATCAATTATAGGCAATTTACCAACAATTTGAATCTGGATGAGTCAGCTGCACTTACAATACTGAAGCGAGACAAAGATATTATCATCAGGCAAGCAGATAAAGGAGGAAATGTGGTTCTCATGAACAAGATTGACTATGACAATGAGATCCTATCACAACTCAATGATATAATCTGTTATGAGAAGGTATGTGGGAATCCGATCCCCAATCTTACTCACACAATAAACAAGAAGTTGTTGGCCTGGAGGGAGAAGGGGCTACTGAATAAAGATGAATATATGTATTTGAGGGTGGATCATCCTAGGTATCCCTGCCTGTATACACTACCCAAAATACACAAGGGTTTGCCTTTACCACCAGGTAGACCTATTGTATCAGGTATTTCAGGTCCTACTGAGAAACTTTCTGAATTTGTTGATTGTTTTTTGCAACCGCTGGTGTGCAACTTACCATCCTTTATCAAAGGTACCACACATATTCTGAGTATTCTGAATGATGTAGAGTGGGACAATGATATGTTGTTGGTAACATTGGATGTGGTCTCATTATATACATGCATTAACCATGAACTAGGACAAGAAGCTATCCGGTTCTTTTTACACAGAAGATCAGCCAGTTTTTGGGAACATACTGCTATGTTGATTGAAATGATTAACCTCATTCTGACCAATAATTTTTTCCTGTTCAACAGAGACTGGTTCAGACAAAAGCAAGGTGTGGCGATGGGTTCCAAATTCTCCCCCTCATACGCAAATCTTTTCATGGGGTGGTTTGAACATAAATGGATTTGGGGCTCAGATGCAATCGAATGGCAAACTTTTATATTGTTCTGGGGAAGGTATATAGATGATTGTTTTTTTATATGGACAGGTGGCGAGAAGAAACTATTGGAATTCTGTAAGTTTTTGAATTCTAATAACATGAATGTGAAATTCACACATCAATATAGCTCTACGAGTATTGAATTTCTGGATGTGGACATTTTTATTGCTGATGGTAAGATCCAGAGTAGGTTGTTTCGTAAGGCCACAGCTTGCAATTCTATTCTTCATGCCGATAGTTCACACCCTAGGCATCAAATAGCATCTATCCCTTATGCAGAATTTGTGAGGGCTAGACGCAATTGCAGTCTGGATGAAGAGTTCTCCCATGAGATAGATGAGATGGGTAGAAGATTCCTAGCACGAGGCTACTCAAACAAAACGGTGAAGAAGGCTCATCTTAATGCTAAATGCTTAAAGAGATGTGATACGTTAAAGATGGATAATAGAAGTAAAAAGAATGATCAACCTAATGTAGTTCGGTTCATCACAGACTTTAATGATGCTTCGTTGATTCTAAAGAAATGTATGAACAAACATTGGGGTTTACTGTCTCAAGATGAATCACTGAAAGATATGATACCAGAAAGAATACCAATAGCATATCGGAAAGGCAGAAATGTGAAAAGTATGTTGAGTCCCAGTTTTACTGCTAATCCTCCTGATAAAACATGGTTATCTACAAAAATTGTGGGTTTTTTCAAATGCGGAGACTGTGGAGTGTGCCGCTGGGCCTGTCACAATATTAAGGAGTTCTCGGATGGAAAAAGACAATTTAAAATCTGTTCATTGATCAACTGTAACACTACTTATGTTGTGTACATTATACGGTGCAAATGCCTGAAGGTTTATGTAGGTAGTACAATTCGTTCACTTAAGATCAGAATTGGTGAACATGTCCGAGCACTCAAAAATGCTGATATAAAATATCCAGTAGTAGCACACATAGTGAACTGCAACTCACAAACAAAACATAAGAGTTTTGAATTTTTTGGGCTGGAAATTATCCCAAAAGATCCGAGGGGTGGTAATAGAGAACTAGCCCTGCGTCAAAGAGAGGCACTCTGGATCATGAGATTGAGGGCCGTTGAATCAGGTCTCAACTCTGATAGAGAGTTGGAATTCTTCCTTGTTGACTGGAGGTGTATCATATGTATTCATGACATTGAAGTTGGTAAGCTATGCGTCATTTGCTTTGTTGTGTCTGAAAAATTGGCATTTTTTTGTGTGTATATGTTTCCCATATCTAATGGGGACTTAACATTGAGTTATTAATCAAAATCCTTCAGCAATGTCATCAGGATAACTACTATGCTATTTTGGTCATTAGCATTATACGGGTTGGGTACACTTGATATTTAAACAAGTTTTTCAACATTTTAAGAATATAAATTCCTTGTCTTTTGAGATTAGGACACTTATTCAGTGTAAAGGTGCATACTATTTTTCAGTCCGGTTCATTGAAGCATAGTGAGGCAGTAATCACGCTTTGTAGATTTAGTCCAATTTCCCCTTTTACATAGGGACTGGGCATGCATTCATTAGTTGTTAAGTCTAGGATTGAATAGTTAGTGGCTATTCATATCGTAACCATAGGTCAAAGCCATTTTGACTTCTGAAGTATCGGTCTATTTTCCATCTTTTATTTTCATGGTATTGCTTGAAGTGGCATTTGTTGTCTCTTAGTACTTTGGCATTGTGCACTAATGGTTCTAATCCTTCCTGTCTAAATTAAAGTATTACATTTGAAAAAAATCGGGCTCGACCGAGCCGTAGTCCGGAGCTACATTGACTTCCGAAACCATCGGTAGTCCGTTTTCTAGGCTCATTGCATTGCGTGTTGGTTTATAACCGGCAGTCCTTTTGACTTCCGGGTTGCAGACACGAGACAGTGGAGTCGCGTACTCGCGTCTCCATGCTCCTCGATATTTGAGAACAGTGCGATTTTACCCTGAATGTGGTGAGTACCGGCTTATATGTGACTTGTATATATTTTTTACTCTTTAAATACGTTAGTTCTGACAGGAGACTCGGTCACGGTCTCCTGCGAATATGGCATGTCCTTAACAGCTTCCTAGTCTATACTTTACAGCATCTTTGAAGCTGTGTATAATTTTCCAGGTTGCTTTTTGACATTTGGACTTGGGTTTTGAGATTGATTCTATGGGATATTATGGGGTTGGCTTTGATTCAATTGTGGTCTCTAACTTCGTGATCATATTACTGAAGGATGTATGTTAATAAATTGTGTTTGTACTGCTTGGTTTCACGTTAGATCTGGAAGGCCGATAATTGATTACATACCTGACATTCGCTGATTTGTGGGTCGATTATTTACTGGACATGGAAAATCGTGCCTATTAGGTTGTGGACCCTGTAATAAAGGTAATGGAAGTGTAGTATTGTTGACCCACTTTTTGTTGAACAGCCTTTGAGCATTTGGCTTCAGTGTTTAACTTTACAAGCTAATAGATCCTATCTACATTTTCTATTTTACATGTTCATGTGTTGTATGTAGGAGTTCGGTCTACAACTTGCATATCAGAACAAATTTGATGAACACTGTTGATGACGTATAGAGGTGGTCAATCCTATTAATTAGGAGGTATGACTAATGATTTCAATAAGCATGTTGATTGACACAGGGGTGTATTTTTTGCATGGATTTCTGAGTTTATGGTCAGCACACGCCATTAGTCGTCTATCCTTTTAATATGGAGGTTGTCTTTATATTCTGTGATTTAACGTATTGTTTTGGTGTCTGTGGGTAGTTTAACTTAATTCCTCACACAATTCTCTTTTTTGTCCTATTCCACGTTTTTTGGGTGATTCTTAAATATAAGGGACACTTCTTGAAAAATGTTCCAGCTATTTTGCACTCTCGGGTTGAATTTTGAGTTCTCTACTCATTTTGTACTTTATTTGAAACTTCAAGGACTAAGTTCTAGTACTTTGGTTTCTAACTGAATGAATACATTTACAATTATAGCCCTGAAGAAGTAGTTTGGGATTTGAACAAGGATTTCCCATGACGAAACACGTGTTGGCTTGAGTTGTACCATTATGGAGGTGTTTTCAAACATGGTTTAAGTTGTACCACTGGAGGTGTTTTCAAACATATGAGAAAACTATTCAAATACGAATGGACTTTTCAAACGTATATTAAAAATGGACATTTGATTTCGTCAAGATTACTTATTGAATTTTTATGTGTATAAATAAGTGTCTGTTAGGTGTGCCGCACTCTGTATCATTGTTTGTTGGGTTGTTTAACCTGTAAGGGATGGGTGTGTTCCCTTGTGCTGGCACCCTTTCTTTCTTTTGCTCTCATTGATGTTTAAATTAAATCTGTGCCATTTATGATCCTGAGCGCCCACACAACCCCAAGTTCTCACCCCACTATTAGAGTCGTAGTATCCCGATAAAAATGGTACCTCACTTTTGTGCTTGGGCCAACTCCCCGCAAAAGGAAATGCCCCAAAACACTATCTGGACACATCAAAATTATCAAATACAAAACTACCAGTTTTTGCAGTTGGGCACCTGTGTTTTTGGTCCTGGGCTCAGCAGCCTTCTAGGGAAACCTAACAAACCCAGACATTTATGAAAACTAGACACCCGAGGGAGTCCAGTGAGGTGCGACTTGAGTGGATCCCCCAATTTTTTCTTACCCAGAATCCTCAGCAAACCTCAAATTTAGCTAAAAAATCACATTTTCCCACATTTCTGTGCAGGGTAAAAATTATACCTCATTTGTGTAGCTGTGCCAAGTGTTTGTGTAAGGGAAGAGCCAAAAACATGTTGATATTGAGGGGGAACCAAAGGGGGCCCAAAAGGGCAGTTGCAAAAAAACATTTTTAGGCTGACAAGTGCAGCAGAATTTTTATCGGTATAGATGAGAGAATGCTGGGTGGTAGGAATTTTGTGGATTCCTGCAGATTCCAGAAGGTTCCATCACAAAAACTTGGGAAAAATGTGTGATTTCCAGCAGAGTTGGAGGTTTGCAGGGCATTGTGGGTACAAAAATGGTGCGGGGTGCATGTGAAACACCACCCTAGAATCATCCAGATTTTTAGTTTTCAGATGTGTCTAGGTCTTGTGGATTTTTCTACATGGCAGTGTCCCAAAGTCCATAAAGTGCAGCCCTCACCATTCCAAGTGAGACGATTTTGAGAGTTAACTAAGCTCTCATGGCCCAAATGTAAAACCAAAACCCAAAATAATCAAATGTCTGCTTGCTTGCTGTGGGATAAGATGTTTCAGAGTGTGGGGGAGAGCTGAAAGACTGTTACCCCCTTCAGTTGGGGTGGGGGCATAACCAGGCCCCTACTGGTTGGTAGCCATACCCCCAATATTTTTTGTTTTTTTAAATTCCCTGGCATCTAGTAGACTTTCTGCCCCCCTGGGGTGTGGACCAGGGGTAATTGCCCCATCTGCCCAATGTTGGGCAGAACAACTTTGGCCCCATTTATTTGGGGTGGGGGTATAGCTATACCCCCATCCTCTTATTTTGGAGAAAAAAAAAACTTCCCTGGTCTCTGGTGGGCTTTCTGCCCCCCCTTGGGGGCAGATGGGCCTTCCAAAAATAGGCCAATCTGCCCCCAATGGCCAACAGTAATGTACCCCCATGGGGAGCGACCCTTACCCCAGGGGCTGCCCCCCTAAAGAAAACACACGCATACACACACACCAATCCCTGGTGCCTAAGTGGTTTCTGCCACCCTTGGGGCAGATTGGCCTAACAAAAATCAGCCGATCTGCCCCCATGGGGGGCAGGAATGGTCTAAATACAATTTGCCCCCCAGGGGAGCAACCCTTGCCTAAGGGGTCATTCCCCACCTCAAAAAAACTAACAAACAAAAAAAAAACCTAAAAAAAGTTTTCCCTGGCGCCAAGACGTTTCTGCCCCCCCCTAATAACAATAGGCCGATCTGCCCCCAGGGGGGCAGAAATGGCCTAAAATAAATTGCCCCCACGAGCGACCCTTGCCTAAGGGGTCGCTCCCCTTGCGTGAAAATAGTGCAAAAAAAAAAGATCCCCGGTGCCTAGTGGTTTCTGCCCCCCCTTGTGGGCAGATTGGCCTAACAAAAATTGGCAGATCTGCCCCCATTGGGGGCAGAAATGGTCTAAATACAATGTGCCCCCCAAGGTGAGCGACCCTTGCCTAAGGTGTCGCTCCCCACCTCTAAAAAACAAAAAAAAACATTTTTTTTTAGCCCTGGCACCTAGAGGTTTCTGCCCCCCTGGAGGCATATCGGCCTATTAACAATAGGCCGATCTACCCCCGGGGGGGGCAGAAATTACCCAAAATAAATTTGCCCCTCCTCCCTCAGGGAGCGACCCTTGCCTAAGGGGTCACTCGCCTTGCTCGACATTGGCGCAAAAAAAAGATCCCCAGTGCCTTGTGGTTTCTTCCCCCCATTGGGGGCAAATTGGCCTAAAAAAATTGGCCAATCTGCCCCCAAGGGGGGCAGAACTAGTCTACATACAATGTGCCCCCAGGGAAGTGACCCTTGCCTAAGGGGTCGCTCCCCACCTCTAAAAACCAAAACAAAAAATGTGTTTTTAGCCCTAACGCCTAGAGGTTTCTGCCCCCCTTGGAGGCAGATCGGCCTAATAACAATAGGCTAATCTGCCCCCTCGGGGCAGAAATGGCCTAAAATAAATTTGTCCCCCCGCCCTCAGGGAACGACCCTTGCCTAAGGGGTCGCTCCCCTTGCGTGACATTGGCGCAAAACAAAGATCCCCGGTGCCTATTGGTTTCTTGACTTAACAAAAATGGGCCAATATGCCCCCAAGAGGGACAGAAATGGTATAAATACAAAGTTGCCCCCAGGGGAGCGACCCTTGCCTAAGGGGTCGCTCCACACCTCTAAAAAACAAAACAAAAAAAACCAAAAAAATGTGCCCTTCTGCCTAGAGGTTTCTGTCCCCCCCTGGAGGCAGATCAGCCTAATAACAATAGGCCGATCTGCCCCCTGGGGGCAGAAATGGCCTAAAATAAATTTGCCACCCAGGGAGCGACCCTTGCCTAAGTGGTCACTCCCCTCCTGTGAATTTAGCGTAAGAAAAAAAACTCCCTGGTGTCTAGTGGTTTCTGCCCCCTTGGGGGCAGACTGGCCTCATAAAAATAGACAAATGCGTGCTGACATCATCAGACGTCACTGGGGGGGCCAGGGGAGGTCAGAGGTGGAAGGGGAAGGGCTTCCCCTTCCATCCCTGCCTTGGGCAGGTGGGAGGGAAGCCCACAGAGGGAGCGCTAGCGCTCCCTCTGATCTCAGTGCCCAGGTTGTAATGGTTACATCCTCGGCACATGAGCACTGTGCCGCAGGATATAACCATTATGGCCGCGGGATGTAACCATTATGTCCGCGGCACAGAAGGGGTTAAATCATTGTGTTTTATCCACAGAATGTGATGAATTTTGCACATAGGTATTGGACCATCTTAGACTTCTTAATATTTATGGTTCTGTTATTTGGCCCTGGGCTTTGTCATTCCATCAAAATCAAACTTGTGAACACCTCTAATTCCAAAGTAATTCTGGCACCTGATTTTAACCAGTTGGTAGACCCTTCTACAGATCGCACATCTAGATTCAAATTTAAACATGATACAGTCCATGAGGCATTTGAATCTGATTTTCTCTAGGCTGCTATTTGATTGATGGAGAACATGCAATCCTGATAAATTTGAATTTTCCTTCTGAAATGTTTATAATACATTGTCTAGGATGTCCTATATTCTTGATACTAAATCACTGCTACCATGTTTGCAATTGACTCAGATTAGCCCCATTATCATATTGGACCCAGCCCTAATACTGGCTTCCTTCGACATTTCCACCATCAATTTAAAATGTGAACCACAGAGGTTTAATGCCATCTTTAGTTGGATAATGACATTATTTCTGAAGCTTAAAAGATTGTTTTCAATTCAATAATCCCTTTGATACTTCTGTGGCTAATACCTGGGGTGCTTAAAAGTCTATTTTCAAGCATTCACAATTGCTTCCTCAGCTAAGAAGAAAACTCTACAATCAACATACCCTTTTATTACAAGAAATTAAAGCACTTGAACACAGCTACTTCACCTCTAAATTCACTACTATGTTATATGATTTAATTAAAGTAAAATCTGAATTAAATGCACTTGCCATTATTGATGCGTGTAGTATCCTGCTCAATATTAAATTAACATTTCATGGGGGGGTCAAAATAAAGCAAGTAAGTTGCTTAACAATTATTTAAAGGTTAAAACTAAATGAAAAGCAATTGCTTCTCTTCTGAATGAATCAGCTATTATTGTATTAGTTTCTGACACTGCTATTTCTAATTCCTTTCAATCCTTTTACAAAGCTTTATACACTGAAGATACTTGTCCCTGTGACATTAACGTTCAGAACATTTTTGATGGCATTCCTTTGTCGCCTCCCTCAGTCACACATACATTTTTAGACTTGCAGCCTGTCATTACTATTCAGGAGATAGTTACTGTAATTAGATCATTGAAGAAAGGGAAGACTTTCAGTCCAAGATGGCTTCTCCAGTCAGCTTATTGCTTCTTTATCCTCATTTTTTGCACCCAACCTATTAGAAATGTTCAGTTCTTTATTTCAAACTTCGAAGCTAACTGTTCCTTTTTAGATGCACTGCTAATTCTCATAATCAAACATGATAAAGATCATAAATTTCATAAACGTTAAAGGCCTGTCTCTCTTATTAATTTTGACTTTATGATTTTTGCAAAAACATAGTTTTGTGTTTAGAATCTGTTTTTCCCCTTCTTGTTAAACCTGATTAATCTAGTTTTGTTAAATGCTGGCCGGCTACTGATGATGCCCACATATTGTCTAATATCATTAGTCAAGCAAATAGGATGAAATCTCCACTAGCTGCATTGTCATTAGATGCTGAAAAGGCTTTTAATCGCTTTAATTGAAAACATATGTTTAAAAATCTTCATTGGTTTGGTTTTGGCCCTAAATGTATTTCTTTATTCAAACCCTCATGCTAATGTATTTGTAAATGGGTGTTTCTGTCCATATTTACCCTTACAGAGAGGTACAAGACAATGCTCTCTTTCATCACCTTTACTATTTGTTTATGCTTAGAACTGTTTTTTTTTAAAATCGATGTAATACCAACATATTAGGTTCCAAGTGTGATTCCTGAGATGTTAAATCATTTCCATATGTTGATGATATTTTGATACACATGACCAACCCTCTTATCTTATTCGACCCCTCTATACATGCAATTTCTTTGTATTCCAGCATATTGAGATATAAACATAATTTCACTAAAACCGAGATTTTACCTTTGAATTCCTTATGCTTTCAGCAAATGTTCATTGACTTTAAGGGGTTCAGTTTGTAGCCCCTCTTGGCAGGGCAGAGGTCAGCAGGCGTTATGGGAGTGCAGCAAAGCAGGGCAGCATTCCCTGGGAGCAGTCAGTCACAGCAGTGGGGCAATCCTTTTGGCACAGCAGAGGTTTTTTCAGGTCCAGGAATGATTGGGTTAGAGACTCAGTACTAATATGAAAAAGTGCCTTTTATGTGGGGGGTTATTTCAAAAAGGTTTCTCTGAAGTGCTCAAGTCCCCCTTTCAGCCCAGCGCTGGCATCAGTAAGAGGTAATCAGCCTCTTTGTGGGGGCTCTGGCCACTACTCTTTGAACTGTAACTGGGAGCCCTTCCAACCTCCTCCCGAGGAAGACCCATCAGTATGCAGATGGATGCAGATACAGTTCAGTATCCTGTGTTCCAGTTGTCAGAAGAGTGTCAGAAGGGCAGAAGGGACTGCACAAGTATAGCTGTCACCTAACCCAGGGCAGGTGTGTATTGGAGACAGGCTATTGGCACACAGGGCAGTGAGGGCAGAAAAATGGCCACTTTCTAAAAGTGGCATATCTGAGATAGTAATAATAAATCCCACTTTATCAGTAAATAGGAATTATCATTAACATTTCATTGATACTAACCATGAGCAGCTACTCCTCTCTGATTAGCAATTACAGCTTAAGAGTAATTTAAGGAATTCCTAATGCTGTCCTATGAGAGGTGCAGGCTTCACAGTTAAAAAATGGCTTTGGGAATTTTTCATGACCAGAACATGTAAATGTAAAGAGTACATGTTCAGACTTTTACTTACATGGCACCCTGCTCTATGGGCTACCTAGGGCCTACTTTAGGGCTGATGTATATGCAAGAAAGGGGGAGTTTAAGGCTTGGGAAAAGTTCTAATTTGAGGTGCCAGTGAGACTGCACACACAGGCACTGCAGTGGAAGGCCTGAGACATACTTACAGGGCTACTTAAGTGGGTGTCAAATCAGTTGAGCAAGCCCACTAGTAGAATTTATTTTTCAGGCCCTGGGTATATGGTATACCACATTACAAGGGACGTACATGTAAATTATATATGCCAGTTTTGGATACAACAATGTTATTATGTCCATGGGAGAAACAAATGCACTTTACCACTGGTTAGCTGTGGTAAAGTGCTCAGATGCCGAAGGCCAACAAAAAGTTACAGCAACAAAACAGGAGGTAAAGACAAAAGTCTGGGCTAAGACCACTCTAAGGATGCAAGGAATAACACTTCTTGATGCACCAGTGTCCATCTTGGCATCTGCACATATTAGTGGGCATCTTGGAATGTATCTGGGAATGTTTATTCCTAAGAAATAAACTCCTTTTAAGATAGCTCCTGGTGTACCACCATGCATGTGCATGCATGAGTAGCCATCTTAAAATAGCTTTTCTCAAAGAAGTGTGTGCACATGCATGTTGACCCTCTAATAGCCTTTTTGGCATCTAAAGTCATGTTCAAAGATGGCCAATGGTAGTTTGCAAAGGGCAAATTTGAAACAAAAAGTATAT
This sequence comes from Pleurodeles waltl, assembly GCF_031143425.1. Lineage (NCBI taxonomy): Eukaryota > Metazoa > Chordata > Amphibia > Caudata > Salamandridae > Pleurodeles > Pleurodeles waltl. Next base: position 1,143,675,358 of record NC_090444.1, on the reverse strand, counting down.
GTGTTACTGCTAGTAGAGAAATGTGAGCAGCAAATTAACAGTGTGCAGTGGCTGGGATCCTAAAGGTTTCAAAGTAATACAAATTACAAAACAAAAATAAATGTGGGCAAGAAAGGTGGAGAGCAATGGATGGGAAGTAATTAGTTTGACAAAACTGTGCAGTGTTCAGCTGCCATGCACTCACATAACCATTTGCAATTTATTGTTTTGTTTAAAAAACTACTGAAGCAGGTGAGGTGGGAGGTGAAAAGGTGGGAGTGAAATAGCAATTGATGAGCATAGTTGAGGGAATTCAACAAATTGAATGCTTGAGGAAAGAAATGTACTCCAAAGGGGTACTGAATGACAATTAAATTATGAAAAGATGATATGCTCCTGCAGCAGGATTAACACAAGAATGTGGAAGAAAGCCAACAAATTCCGAGCAAGGAACTGTGATAGTGAAGATAGCTAACCAGTTATGAGGAAGGGGCTAACCGAAATCTCATTATGTGTACTGCATTGTAGACAATAGGTTTTCGACTATAGGCAAGACCTACAATGCATGTGACAGCTGAAGGAATGTGCCTCTTTCCTTACACTTAACAAAATATCTCTCTTTTGTACGGAAGTCCCTATTGAGAAAACACAAAAATATATGAATCGTGAAGATGCTCTCCTATGCATAATGCATGTTTTTAAAGATAATGCTTCGAAGTACGGACATTTACCAAAGGGCCATCACAATCATTTCCCCATGGTCATGAATGGAGTGAACAGAAGTAGGGAGTTAGACCGCTGTGCAAACCTGGCTCTGTGAGAATTGGAAGCCCACCCATGGTAACAGATCGGAGTATAGCACAACAATATGAGCACAGTGCCATGCAACATAGGAGAAGGCCAACACATCAACTGGGCAGGTGGAATACCCTTATATGGTGGAGAGAAGAAATATGAATACTAACTTAACACAGGAAGCATATGCGGCTGAAGGCATGGGGAGTGTAAACCAGAAAACAGCAGTGTGTATTTGTGTTTTTTTTAATGGCACATTTAATGAAGACAGGGTGTTTTGATTTGAGGTTAAGGGCCTCATTTATAAGCCCCTTGCGCCGCCGTAGCGTTATTTTTTTAATATACGATAGCAGCACAAAAAAGTCCCCCACCTCACATCGTATTTACAAACTGTCCCAATGTCACCATTGCGCCAGTTTGTAAACCCTTGCACCACATTATACCCGTGCCAGTTATCATGTATGCAAGGGAGACATTCCTCCACAGGCACGCCCCAAAAAATAGTGCAGTGAAATTTACAACGTTTCACTGCACCATTCTAGCGTAATTTTGTAACGCCTGCCCAGGTAATTCCCTCAGCAAGTCTATTATTTTATGACATCTTCCTGCCAACGCCAAAATCTTCCAGTCTCTTATGTCTGTAAATAGTTTGCATGCTTCAATATGTTCCTTGAAATGTGCAGTTGGTCTGAAGATTTACAGTGGCAGCGAAAAGAACTGTTAGTTGTGACGTTTGGTGCTACAAATCCACGTTTTTCAACAAAATATGTACATCACCGAACCAAACATATTATACCAGTTAAATAAATCAAAGGTGATTGCCTCACCGTTTTTAAAGGCATTTACCACATTGTATTAAGTAAAAAAACTGTGGTTGGAATAGGCAGAGTCTGGCTTCTTAATTGCACTTGAAATGAAAGCTCAATAACAATGCCGCAAGTGGTGACACCACTAACACCGAATTTCCTATTTCCGAGCCGTCCCTCACAAGGAGACACAGATAAACCACTTTACAAACTCACCTCACCTTCCCTGCAGGCAATCCATGCGTGACCTTTGACCCGTGCACATATCGTTTGGGTCCAAAAAGGGTCTTGCCTAATCTTTCTCTAGCTCTAGGTGCTACTGGGCATCTTTTGTTTTGACTTGGCCTCAAAGAGGCTTTTAAAATTCATGAAAACTAACACAAAGGCCACCAAGGTTTTATAGGTGCTAGTCACATCTTTAGAAAGGATTATTTGCTTAGGCTGTCTTTCATGCTGAAACGTACCCTCGCATTTGTTTTTATTCAGCAAACTTTTAAAGTGTGCAGCAAATAGCGGTAGGGCAATGGAAAATGTTGACAAGAGTAAAGGGAATTCCAAATATGATCGTGAAGATAACGATTAGAATACGTGAAAACCGAGTAAAAAGGCAAGGGCGGCGATTCTGAGCAACAATGTGTTCTTTATGCTGTAGACTATTAATACAATTAAGATGTATCTCAAAATACATCCATGTTCACCCTATTCTAGTGACGGTTGTAGGTATAACCTGAAAGCTTTCAGTCGTTTGTCATTTTGTAACATACCTTATACATATTCATAAAGTTTGATGATTAACATGCTGGTTTAGAATTTGACGGCCCATGCATGTCAGGATGTCCAGTCTGAGCTGCATTTAAATGCATTTAAGTAGGGGCTGAGCCCTCTAAGATGGACGAAAATGCTTCCATCAATTTTGACCTCTGCGCCTCTTCTCACAATGAGATAGTTGAACTAATAAAAGGTAAAATAGAATGTTACAAAGAGGATCACTATGGTTACGACGTATTTCAATATTTCCATGCAACACTTTTTTGCTTTCAAGGGTAAAAGTCATTCTTCATAAGTTCTCTACCTTCAGCATATAGTAGATAATGATAAGCTGGTCTAGGAGGGCAGAAGTACATGTCCTCAACGACATATATATTGCTTTGGTATTGCATACACAGACACCTGGATACAAATGTGCTTGTGATGGCCAACTTACTTCAGTTCACTTATCTTCTTCCATTACAGACTGCTTTCCATCAGATAGCTTCATGGTCTTTCTGCTCCTGATGTCTCTTGTCTATCCCAGTATACTGCATTTGATATTAATTTAGAAAATGATTCCAGTTTGGTAGATACATTTCGTTTACGCACCATTGTTAGTACATGTATTGTATTGTTGCATTTGTAAGTGTGACTACCCCATTTGGGGCGCTGAAGCACTACAGTCAGCATGCTAACTGCGTGCATGTGTAGTTGGGCGTGTGTTGTCTTGCTTTGAGCCCATGCGGGAAGTGTTTCCATGTCGTGAGTGATGACCAATGAGTGCTTTATTTCCCACACATGTAGCTAGTTATATTAAGAACACTGCGCCTCTACCGTCCGATTCCTACGCACATATATCCCAAAAGTCGGGTCATTGTGTCCTGTACCATGCACACCAGTGTGTGCTCTTTGTCCATGGAACATTAGAAGGCACAACAGCGCTACATTTTCCTGCAGTATGTTATGTGTATGGTCAACCCAAACTCGCTAAAGTATCTTCACTGTACCCTTCTGTGTGCGCTCAAGCAGTGGTTATCTTTTTTTAAAGTCCAGAGTGTTGACGTGTTGCCTAATTCCACTTGACTTCCATTTTGCAGCCCTCCACTCCTTCACCTACTCTGGGCCTTCTGGTCTTTTCTATGTTAGGCGATGCCATGTATTAGTCCCTTTGTACGTTTAGAAGAGACCATTAGCCATGTTACTTGATGCTTAGGTCCACTACTAGTACTGTTTTAGTGTGCCTTTCTACATGTAAGCCTTCACTTAATGAATAAATGGATGAATGAATGCATGAACGAATGAATGAACAAATGAAGAATGAATGACCATAGATGGAAAGTGCACGGATACTCAGAGAGTGTTCCAGCGCTAAGGCAAATACAGGCCAGGGACACTGAAGTTATATGCTAAACAGATGGGTTTTTAGCAATTCACAGAAGGCAGTCTCATTAGACATATTTCCAAGAGGGAACAGAAGGTGAGTCAAAATCAAGATGACATGGACAGAAAAGGGGGATCCTTCTCGTCTCAGTCTTTTGAAGCAAGACCACCATCAGCTGTGTGTCCCCTGAATGCTAGGCCCTGGGAGGACAAGATTGCCGAATCTTAGTATTAACATAATGTGGCCCCTTTCCATGAAAGGCATGGTGAGCTATTAATGCTTTAAATATAATTCTGTTATCAGCCGGAAGCCAGTGGAGCTGTTTTAGATACAAGGACATTGAGGTCCACCAAGTGAGCTTAAATAAAAGACGGACTGCCTTATTCTGCACAATTTGTAAGCGCGGAATTAAAAAATCTGGTAAGCCCTAGTGCAGAATAATTGAATAGTCAATCTAGATGAAATCATCGTTTGAACAACTATTTTCTGTGCTTCTAGGGAAGAAAGGCCAAAACCTTATTCAGTGCTTACATTATCCCAAAACATTTTTTCATTACAGAGGAAACCTGGGCTTTAAAGAACACCTCTAAATTTCTTTTCACTTCTGTAGGAGAAGGGGGCAGGACAGTCACTCAGCCAACATCCAGTACATCCAGGTGATGGGGTGGGTCCAAAAAGCAGAATTTCCATCTTGTCTGCGTAGCATTGCAGATTAATTGATCACAGCTTGCTCATAACTGCCCTCATACAGGTTGAGAATGTCGCCTTAGCTAAGGCTGAATCACCCTCATATGAGTGCAGTAACTGAGAATCATCTGCATAAGAATTTTTTTATTTTAATGTCACAGGATTCCATTAGAAAGGCGTGGGGACATTTTAATATTAAATAATGTGGAACTCAGAGCCGACCCCTGAGGCATTCCACACTTGAGGCTTAACATTTAAAAAATTGGGCTTTGTCCAAACTGCCTGTTCTCTAAAGTTCAGAAAAGAGCTAAACCACATCATTGTAATCCTCCCACCCTGATAGCTGCCAAGCACTGGAGTGGAGTATCATGGGATACAGTGTCAAAAGCTGCCTAAAGATCTAATACGATCAAGGCAGCATTATGTCCAAGATCCAATGTCATCTTAATGATTCTGTTATTTCCAGGAAAGAAGTTTCCATACTACAACAAGATCGAAAGCCATACTGAGAGGGATGTAGAAGTTAGAATTTTTAGAAGAACTCTGAGAGTTGGATATTGACAATTCTTTCCAATATTCTTGAAGCAGCTGGCAGGAGAGAAATCGGCCTAAAATAAGAGAGTACCAACATATTTGCTGTAGGTTTTTTAGGACAGGAATAACACTTGTCCTCTTCCAGGTCTTAGGAACAATACCCATCTTCAAGGAGGAAGTGAACAAACTGGGTTCAACTGGAAAAATAGTATCAACAATCCATCTCATAATTTGTGGGGACACAGATTTAGCAGGACACCAAATTTACATTTTATAAAGCACAATTTTAGCTCCTCCCAGTCAGGTGGTTTAAGTTGTGAAAGTTTACCTTTTGAAGGAAGTGTCAGACTATTAGGGGATGGTTTGATAGTAAAAACAGTTTAATGTCAATAGATTAATCTGTAGCTTAACAGTTTTGTCTTCAAAAAAGTAATTCAAAGTAGAGCATAGGTTCTGGTTAGTTTCAAGAGGTGGAGCTCGTACTTTAGGGTCCATAAAGTGAGAAACAGTTTTAAATATCTGCCTAGGACTATTACTTGCCTCTCTTAATATCTTAGTGTAGAAATTGTTCTGGGCAAGTTTAGATTCTCATGATATCTGCTTAAAGCTTGTTTATGTCACAACTAATTGTCATCCATGTTATTTCTTCTCCAGATTCTTTCCAAACTTTTACAATGTTTCCTTTTCATGGAGAGTTCATGGGAAAACCAAGCAGATGGAGTGCACCTCTGACTCATAAGGACTTTTAACATGGCCAAGACATCAACAGTGGCTGGAAGCCATTGGTTAACTGCCATAGCATCCTTATTGACCTCTCCAGAGAAAACACAACTAGAAGTCTAAGATCTCCTGCAAATCAGAGATCCCAAATGTATACCAGGATCTAAATAAAAGGACCAATGCATCTGATTTCCTGACTCCTGAATAGGAAGAGGCCATTTAAAAGGTATTAGACAATGGTCGAACCAAACTACCTCCACTGGAGCATCCATAAAAATGAGGATATTTGACAGTATTAGATCAATTGTGTGACCCACCTTATGCGTGGGTCTGGTGGGTAGCAGCATAAGAATGAGATGGGTCAAGATCTCCTCAAAAGAAGTGGCTTAAGAATCATCTGTGTCATCAACATGAAGATTTGGGTCTCCTAAATTAGCATAGTTTAGTATTTTAGGTGCTAGGGCCAGGTCTAGAGATTTCATAAATTCTCCTGCATAGCCAGAGGGGTGATAAAATAAAACCCAAGAAAATGAAGATTGTGCAGCGGAGGACATGCAGAAGCCCATCTCTTCCACACCTTTCAAATCTTCCAACTGAAATGTGTAACATTTGAGATTGTTTTTGAAAGCAATGGCCAGCCCGCCCTCTTGTTTTTCCACTCTACCCAAACACACCCACAAATAACTCTCAGGAAGCAGTAGTTGTCACTCAGGATCTGAATCCTCCATCATCTATGTTTTAGTCATAAACGGAACAACAAACTGAAACTCATCTAAAAGAGTAAAGATGTTTAAGGCATGTCTGTGAATGAGTAGATATTTATTCTGGCTGGTTTGAATGTGGCCTGTTTTCCTGCAGTACCATTGCACCTCTCTTCACCAGAGTTCTAGAACTGAAGAGAGATCTTACAACTAGAACAAGAGGCAGGGCCTAGGCAGTTAAATAAGACCAACTTCCAAACACTTACATGAAGTTCCCTCATTTCCGCTGTGGAATAAACCACTCACACATCGGGCGTAAAGGCGCAATCAACCAGACCAGTTAGAGAGTAAAAGGCTGCTTTATTAGGACAGGTAAGCAGAATATTAAACCACTTTTACATAAACATTAATCAAAACCCTGCCTCACTAATACACAGAACAATCCTATCCCTCCACCGTTAAACCTCCCCCAACAATAAAACATCTACTCCATCCTCATCACATACATTTACTCCTCACCATCCTCTTTCTAATGATTGTAAAGACCAGTAACATAACGCTGTCTTTTAAACATCTTCATTTTTAATTTTTGCTTTTTCTTGAACAAACGAGGCTGATTGCTCGTTTGTTCAAGAAAAATAAAAAATAAAAAATGAAGATGTTTGAAAGACAATGTTGTGTTACTGGACTTTACTGACTTTGCGCAGTGGTGCACTATCCATATCTTTTTGCATGTAATCCTTTCAGGATTGCCCCTTTGGTGGCAGGTGCCGTGATTTGTGCACAGGTATAGCCATAGATATTGGGCGACAATATAGTTCACAGAGTCTTAATATTTATGGTAGTCTAAGACAGGTGCATTCTTAAGGTTTAACCCGCCACCAATTCAGTAGCAGTTCCTCTTTCTTATGATTGACTGTCCTTCACACTCAACCCAACCATCTCTTCCTTGTATACCTCTCCCATGTCTACCCTGCACGGTCCCAACCCTTCTGTCCTGTCTGTAATTCCTCCTCCATCTTCTGCTACCTGTCCTAAGTGCCAACTAACCAACAATCTGCCTACCTACCCTTATAATGCAGCCAAATATCCTAGTATGAGCTAACCTTTTGGGTGGGATGGAGGAGACAAAGAACTACCATCCTACCTCCAGGACCACATTGAATAGACTGGGACATCACTGAGAAGAGGAAGGGACCCAAACAGTCACTATCACCCCACCCACTCACCTACTAACTAATAGGGGACCCCTGGTCAAGGACTGCGCCACCCGCCCAAAGAACCCTGGTAATAGACATACTTGGGTACTACCACTGGGACCCCTATTGTACTTTGGACTGAAACCGGCATAGTGGTTGGCTCTAGCTGCAGATGGAACGAGGATGGGTGCAGATGGGCTTGACTTTGGTGTGCCAGTGGCGCACCAACTGTGCACTTTTGCTGTGTGTCCATGCTCCAGCTGTATTTTCAAAGGAAGAGCTCATCTTTTTAGAGTGTCTGCAAAAACACTAGAGAACAACCCTACCAAAATGGTGCCTCTAGATATAGCAAAAGAGGGAGCCAGGAAATAGTAACCCCTAGACACCAGACCCAGTTGCCCACTGACACACGCTCTATAAAGAAACAAATCATTTTTTTAGAAGTTAAAAAATCTTAAAAGGTTCGACTTCTGGAACTGAAAACAAATAAGAAAATAATACCCCCTTTAGTGACAACAATGTGTTTCCCAACTTGATTGCCAGAACAATTAGCACGTCCACTCTGCACCTGTATTTTTATAGGAAGAGCTCTTCTCATTAGAGAGCCTGCAAAAACACCAGCATGTGGCCCTACAAGAATGGTGCTTCTAGATGTGGCAAGCGAGGTATTTCGGAAATAGAAACCCTCCGCAACCCACCCAATTGCCCACTGTCCAACATACACTAAAAAGAAAAAAATCATTTACAGAAGTTAAACAGTCTTAAAAGGTTAAAAAGATCCACTTCAGGAACTGAAAGCATATAAGAAAATAACCCCCCATTAACAACAACAATAAATTCCCAACCTGATTGCCAGAAGAATTAGTGTCCGAACCACAGCCACATTTTTATAGGAAAAGCTCCTCTTGTGAGAGAGCCCACAAAACCACTAGAGCGCAGCCCTACCAAATGATGCCTCTACATGAAGTCATTAAATAGTAACCCCCAGCCACCCGACACAGTTGTCCACTGTCCAACACACTCTAAAAAGTACCAAATCATTTTGAGCAGTTATAAAATCTTTAAAGGTTAAAATAAATCGACTTTAGGAACGCAATGTTGTCGCCCCGTTAGTGACGACAATGTGTTGCCAACCTGATTGCCAAATCAATAGTGGCCAGGAACATATTCTGGCATTATTTTTCCTACCTTCAAACATGTCCCCTTTAGCCATATTTCCTAAAACAACCCAGTTGTTTCACATGCTGTTGTGCCTCCTTCGGAAGTGACCACTTCAGCTTTTGTGAAGTCATTTTGTGACAATACTTGTGCCATTCTGATGCAAGACTTGTGAGATTATTGGCTAGTTCATGATTGCTGTCTTTGCTACTGTTTATTGTTGGTTTTTGTTGTACTAGTGGCCATTCATATGAATCACCTCTTTCTTATATACTCTTCTGTAACCTCCCATGTCACTTTGTTAACAGGGAACAGAGAAATAAATACAATTGAACAATATGGTACCTTCATTCAGGTGGCACAAAAGGAAAGGCAACATACATACTGTAGGAAAAGGCCTGGAGGGAGCAGTAAGATTGAAACAGTTGATATCAGGAAGTGGGGAAAAGGGTTAAACAACATTCAAACATCCTCCATTCTCATGGGTAGACTTAGGTTCCAAGTTTAGAAAGAACTAATAAAGCTTAGTCTGCCTGCCTATGGAAGAGAGGCAGCGGGAGAGGATTTAGTGAGTGGAACTCAAGGAAGAAACAAGGAGTATATTATTTAGACAAGAGAAGAGATTATGGGTCTAGCAGGAATCAATTGATGATTTGTATGAAAATAGCTTTCAAAAGATTACAAAAGGAAGCCAAAAGAGATAAGTTTTAGAATTAGGTATATGGAGATAGAAACCTGTCTGAAGAGATAGAAACAGACATAGGTAAAGACAGCAAGCCACTAATTAAAAATAAGAGCCCAAGTGGTGTTCAAAGGAAGGCAGAAGAAAGACGCAAGGGAGACACTGAAGAAGAAAAGTGGACTGGTCAGCTGTAGGTGGATAAACTATAACAAGAAGTACTGAAAACTTACACTGACAAGCTGCTACAATGAATAAAAGACAATCCTAACCATATGGATGAGATAGGAAGCGCGGCATCAAGTGTAGACTAGAGGCAAGGAAGAGTCTAGTGGGAAGAGATAGGAACCCACATAACTCACTAGTTTGTGTCATTGGTTGCAGGTGCTGGGCACCAAAACTTTTTCTTGGGGACCTGAATTTATGTTTCATCATCAGATTTTGATCCAGAGCAACAGACAGAAAAGCAGAAAAGTGAGAAGAATGGGGAAAAGAAAGATAAGAAATCAAGAGCAAAGGGAGAAAGCAGGGATGAAAAAGATAGCAGTAAAACGTTCAGGGTCATAGAAGAACAAGGCATGAGATGGAGTCATGACTAGGCTGTTTTGCTATTTAGCAACCCCAGTGTTCACCACTTCATGTAGAGGGTTCCTGAAAAATACACTTTGGGCCACTGCACTTAGGGTATAACAAAGCGAGGTGCCTGTAATATAGCAGACAGTTGGCCTGCGGACAAATCAGGACACAAGGCACAAGTAGAAAACTAATTCAGATGATAAAAATGAAAGAAAAGGGAAACTTGATGAAATTTGACAGATCTCTTTAAACATTAAAGAGGGGTCAGTCTTGAGGAACTCCATGTGGCATGGAATGGAAAGGAATGCATTTGCTCGTGTTGGGTTTTGACACTACTTTTTGGACACAGGCTTAAGTGACTTGCTTATCAACTCCCTTTTAACAACCACTTCCTGCTTTATTTGCATTATCGATATATTCTTTTCGGAAATCAATGCCAGACTTAAATGCCTCAACTTTGTGAAAGAGCTAGAATATATAGCTTGGTTGGCTCCATTGTGGTTGAAATCCTCAAAAATGTTAATGTGACCGGATCAGTGAAGAAGCAATGTTTCAGGGTTTGGGTGCTTCATCTTCTTCTAGATTTAGTCACCATCTCACCATTGTTTCTCATCAGTGGAGGAGTAGTATCAAAATGATTCCCATCTGCAGTAAGAGCAAAGCATTTCTGGTCAATTATGAGTAGTTTCAATAAGAACAGATTTTGTAAATCAAAGCAAATTCCCAATCAATTAGGAGGTGGCGACAAGAGGCACATATTGGCATTACAAGATAAATGCCAAGGACAGTCAAGAAAACATATGTGGGTCACCAAGCTTGCTTTCATACCCTTTGTAGTCTGTGCTTTTTCACTGTGAGTAATGGATCAGAGAAGGATTTTCCCCAGGCTCTGCGGCATAGCTAGGAAACATATTTGTGGCATCCACTTTTGGGTCAGGATATCAGGTTAGTGCAACTGAACAGTGCAATATCTGACAGGCTTCCAACAACCTTGCACCTCCACCTGGAATCTGCAATCTGTGAGTCTACCCTGCCAAATGGTGCCACAGCAGTCCTGGACTGTGGAAGTTGGCTTAAGGCACTCTGGCAGCCTCTGTGGATCTAGTGGAACCAATACATTTCCTCTGCTTCACGGCACAAACTGAGCAGAATGGATGCATCTTCACTGCTGTGTGGATTGGACGCAATGCAAAGACCTGCCTCGACGCTGCAGCTCGCACCACCTCACAAACTGCCACTGCGTGACGCATCATCAGCACAGAACCTCCCATCCCTTATCAACACCAGCCTGTACAATGACCACAGACTCCTAATTGCAGCTTTTCAGAACTGACGCATCGCTTCAGCTGCAGAACACATCTTCAATGTGGATTCTCACAATGCTCTGCAAACCCGGATTTAAGTTTAAGGTACTTTGTTCAGCGGGTCTGACTGAGTTCCTGTAGCTGGCCCATGCTTCATCAATGTCGGCTGAACTTGAATCTTTGACCCTTTTGCGTACGACCAGAGATACACAGTTGGGTCTTTGTGCTTTTTGGCATTGTTTTAACTAAAATGTTTAAAAAAGCATATCTTCGGTTTTACCAATTGGACTTTTGTCATTTTGGTCTTGTTTTATTTTTAAAGAAAGTTCTATTATCCTAACTTGTTGTGGGGTCCTTTTTGTGTGGTGTATTCACTTTATTACTGTTTGAAGTATTGCACAAATACTTTACACTGTGCCTGTACATTACTGTTCTGTGCAGAGCTACCAGAGACGTTAGCACAGATTAATTCAGGGATGGTTTATGCCTCACCCTGTCAAGGATTCTGTTTGGTGCTTGACCAGGGCTGTAGGAGGCTGGCCTGGCTTGTAGTGGGTACCAGAGGTACTTACACCTTGTGCCAGGTCCAGTTATCCCTTATTAGTGTAGAAGAGGTGTTTCTAGCAGCTTAGGCTGATGGAAGGTAGCTATGGCAAAGCAGCTTAGGCTGAACTAGGAGACATGTAAAGCTCCTACTATACCACTGGTGTCATATGCACAATATCATAAGAAAACACAATACACAGAATTACTAAAAATAAAGCTACTTTATTTATATGACAATATGCCAAAAGTATATCAATGAGAACCCTCAATATGATGATAAGTTATATACACAAGATATATGTACACAAACCAAACTTAGGTAAGTAATAGCAAGAAAAGTAATGCAAACAGTGTAGAATTACAATAGATTTCAATAGGAGCATATAGGTATAGGAGCAACACAAACCATATACTCCAAAAGTGGTATGCGAACCACGAATGGACCCCAAACCTATGTGAGCTTGTAGAGGGTCGCTGGGACTGTAAGAAAACAGTGAGGGTTAGAAAAATAGCCCAACCCAAGACCCTGAAAGGTAGGTTTAAAGTGCACCTACTACCCCTAGAGAGCACAGAAGTCGTGATAGGGGGATTCTGCAGGAAGAACAAACACCAGCAATGCAATAACAGTGGATTTCCAGACCTGAGGACCAGTAAGACAAGAGGACCAAGTTCAATAGTCGCGACAGTGTCGAGAGTGGGCAGGAGCCCAGGAAATGCCAGCTGAGGGTGCAAGGAAGCTGCCACTGGTTGGAAGAAGCTTGGAGTTCTGCAAGAAAGAAGAGAGCTAGGGACTTCTCCTTTGGAAGATGGATGTCCCACGTTGCGATGAAGCTTGCAGAGGTGTTCCCACGCAGAAAGACTGCAAACAAGCCTTGCTAGCTGCAAGGGTCACAGTAAGGGTTTTTGGGTGCTGCTGTGGCCCAGGAGGGACCAGGATGTCGCCACTTGGAGGAAGAGACAGAAGGGGTGCCCAGCAACTCAGGAAGCCCTCACAGAAGCAGGCAGCATATGCAAAAGTACCTGAACAGGCACTTGGAAGGAAAGTGAACCGGAGTCCATGCAAAGTCACAAAAGGGAGTCCCACGACGCCGGAGGACAACTCAGAAGGTTGTGCACTGCAGGAAGGAGTGCCAGGGACCCAGGCTTGGCTGTGCACAAAGGAAATCCTAGAAAAGTGCACAGGAGCCAGAGCAGCTGCAAATCACGCGATACCCAGCAATGCAGTCTAGCGTGGGGAGGCAAGGCCTTACCTTCACCAAACTTGGACTGAAGAGTCACTGGACTGTGGGAGTCACTTGAACAGAGTTGCTGAGTTCCAGGGACCACGCTCGTCAGGATGAGAGGGGACCCAGAGGACCAGTGATGCAGTCTTTTGGTGCCTGCGTTAGCAGGGGGAAGATTCCGTCGACCCACAGGAGATTTCTTCAGAGCTCCTGGTGCAGGGAGGAGGCAGGCTACCCCCAAAGCATGCACCACCTGTAAACAGTCGAGAAAGCCTGCAGGATGAGGAGATACAAGGTTGCTAGTAGTCGTCTTGCTACTTTGTTGCAGTTTTGCAGACGTCCTGAGCAGTCAGCGGTGGATCTTTTGACAGAAGGTGAAGAGGGAGATGCAGAGGAACTCTGGTGAGCTCTTGCATTCGTTATCTAAAAAATTGCCCAAAGCAGAGACCCTAAATAGCCAGAAAAGGAGGTTTGGCTACCAACAAAGGAGGATTAGCTACCAAGACAGGTAAGAGCCTATCAGAAGGAGTCTCTGACGTCACCTGCTGGCACTGGCCACTCAGAGCAGTCCAGTGTGTCCCCAGCACCTCTAAATCCAAGATGGCAGAGGTCTGGGACACACTGGAGGAGCTCTGGGCACCTCCCCTGGGAGGTGCAGGTCAGGGGAGTGGTCACTCCCCTTTCCTTTGTCCAGTTTTGCACCAGAGCAGGGCTGGGGGATCCCTGAACCGGTGTAGACTGGCTTATGCAGAGATGGGCACCTTCTGTGCCCATCAAAGCATTTCCAGAGGCTGGGGAGGCTACTCCTTCCCAGCCCTCACGCCTATTTCCAAAGGGAGAGGGTGTTACACCCTCTCTCAGAGGAAATCCTTTGTTCTGCCTTCCTGGGCCAGGGCTGCCTGGACCCCAGGAGGGCAGAAATCTGTCTGAGGGGTTGGCAGCAGCAGCAGCTGCAGTGGAGACCCCAGAAAGGCAGTTTGGCAGTACCCGGGTACTGTGCTAGAGACCCGGGGGATCATGGAATTGTCCCCCGAATGGCATTGGGGTGACAATTCCATGTTCTTAGACATGTTACATGGCCATGTTCGGAGTTACCATTGTGACGCTATACATAGGTAGTGACCTATGTATAGTGCACGCGTGTAATGGTGTCCCCGCATTCACAAAGTCCGGGGACTTTGCCCTAAACGATGTGGGGGCACCTTGGCTAGTGCCAGGGTGCCCACACACTAAGTAACTTTGCACCCAACCTTCCCCAGGTGAAGGTTAGACATATAGGTGACTTATAAGTGACTTAAGTGCAGTGGTAAATGGCTGTGAAATAACGTGGACGTTATTTCACTCAGGCTGCACTGGCAGGCCTGTGTAAGAATTGTCAGAGCTCCCTATGGGTGGCAAAAGAAATGCTGCAGCCCATAGGGATCTCCTGGAACCCCAATCCCCTGGGTACCTCAGTACCATATACTAGAGAATTATATGGGTGTACCAGTATGCCAATGTGAATTGGTAAATTTAGTCACTAGCCTGTTAGTGACAAATTTGGAAAGCAGAGAGAGCATAAACACTGAGGTTCTGGTTAGCAGAGCCTCAGTGAGACAGTTAGGCATCACACAGGGAACACATACAGGGCACATACGTATGAGCACTGGGGCCCTGCCTGGCACATAGACTAAAACAACATATATACAGTGAAATATGGGGGTAACATGCCAGGCAAGATGGTACTTTCCTCCGAGGGCTCACACTCCAGTTGACAAGTAACCCAGTTTCTCACACTAAGGTACAGAACTTCTACTGTTTCAATGTAGGAAACTAGAAAAGGGACATAAAGAACCAATCTTGGCCAAACATTTAGACATTTGCAACTTCAGGTGCTCATGACTCACACTAGAGCCCCAAAGCTGACAGCCATTTATACATCATTATGCACTGTATTATGTTTTGACTGATAACAGTTACAGAGCCATAGATAGTGCCATCACAGACCTCAAAGTCCTAAATAAATGACCCCTTGCCTCAGCTGTGTGCCTTAATTCCAAGTCTAAGGCCCTGATTATGAGTTGGGCAGTTGAGTCGTCACAACTCCAATACAGCAGTGGTAAGGTGCCAATCAAGCTGACGGCTCACCATCGCCGTATTAAGATTTTTCCACTGGGCTGACCGGCAAATACTGCTGTATTACGATATTTCCTCTAATCAGCCCGGTGGAAACAGTGTGAAGGCATTGGCCTGGGAGCCGAGCCCAATGCTGTCACACCCAGCACCCTCGGAATGCTCATTGTCTGCATATCAGACAGTGTGCATTCTCGAGGGCGCTGGCAGAGGGGCCCCCCTGTGGCCTTCAGCACCGTTTTTGTGCTAGCCTTTTCATGGCAGGGGCCCTGCCATGAAAAGGCTGGCAGAAAGGGAAGCCAAACTTGGCACCTCTGTGGATGACCACGACTTTGACCGCTGCCAACCCATCGGGATCCCAACAGAGGCGACGGTCTCCTAGTGGTCCAACCACAAGGATCATAATCTGTTGGTTGGACCTCCAGTAGTGTGGCGGTCCGACCGCCAAACTCATAATTAGGCCCTATTACGTTTGAGTGTTAACATTTCACATATACAGGCCAGAATACACTAAGGCCCATATTAGCGAGTTTAGTGGCACAGGGCAGTGGAGCAAGTCACCTAGCTGCACTGCACTGCGTCACAGGGAGAGGACAGGAATGTGCTGTATTTATTCAACTTGGCGTATTCCTGTCCTTTCCCCTTGCGCCATTTTGGCAACTTACCACCAACGCAGGCTAGCGCCATGGTGAAAGGGTGCCTGTGTTGTGAGCAGGATTGTTTTTGTGCAGGAAGGGGCATCTTCCTACACAAAAACAATCCTGAGGGGCATTTTCACACATAAAAAGTGGGAAAAAATTAGAGGAAATAAAGATATTTTTCCGTGTTACACCTCCCTTGGGGAGGCGTATCTTTTTGTTACATTGCCAGGTTTACAAGGTCTTGTAAATCTGGGAATGCCTCAAAACCATGGGTTGCTGCATGGGAATACCCATGCAATGCCCATGGAAAACCTTCATTTGTTTAGAGTAAAGCAATGCATCGATTTGTGCTGCCTTGCATTACTCCATATTTTGGAACCATTCAAAGCTGGGGGAAAGTGGCTAAGAGTGGTTTCAAAAATATGACTTTGCAGTTTGCACCATGCATGTACCACGTTGTGTGGAGTGAGCATGACGCCTCTGAATTGTAACACACCCTTCCCAAAGCATGAGCTGGTGTTCTGTTCTGAAATTTCTCCAGACTATTCTCAGCTTCATATAACATCACCAAGTATTTTTCACATTTGAATTTCCACATCCCTCTCAAAGATGATAAAATCTCCTTTCTTTATGTGTTAACATTTGTTACTGCAGTCATTGTGCTTATCTGATATATATTTATGGCTCAGGATATTAAGAAATATAATATAGCTTATGATTCAAAATCCATCTCTGTTCTTTATTTCAAAATAGTACCTTGTAAACATCAGGGTTGGGGATTCTGTTTGTATTGCCATTCTTTTAATCTCAAACATCTGGGTTGAGTCCATGATCTAAAAAGTACCTAAGTCTTCTAGAGAGAGCTGCAGGGACCACATTTCCTTGATAGACTCTTTTAATTTATTCCAATGCATATGTCATCACCCATCCCTATCCACCTAGTGAAATCTCCTCAAGGCCACCATGTAACAATGTCATTTGCTTTCTCTAGGTTATGAGTTGTCTCCAGTTAAGAGCTCAGATAAAATGTATTTCTTGATAAATATATGTCTTGATAAATATAGTTCTTACTTTTATCAACTTTTCTCATTACTACTATCCATACCCCACCTTGAGACTAGGACTAGCTTCATTTTATTGTGCTTTAGCCTTCACAATAGTTATGTAACCTATGCAGTTGTCGCTGGAGGCCCACTGAGGTTTGGTTCAACAAGACCAAGGGCCTGCTTTAAATCTTAGTGGCATGGATACTCTGTTGCAAAGGTGAGGCATTATTCATACCACCAACAATGGCGTCCACCCATCCGATTCATACGCTGGCAGACCTTTGGATTAATCACAGCAGCTTCTGCTCTATTCCTTCTGTGTTTAAAACCCTCTGATGGACCTGATGAGTAAGGGTCATGAGAGGCAGGCCTCTAACTCTTCAAAACTAATTCAGATGGGCAGAATTAGAAGTCACTTTTAATTGCCTGTCACTACTAGGAAATCCCTGTCGATAAGGGGCAGTAAAAACTGTAAAATTCTTCCCTAACCATGGGAGTTGACTTTCATGGTGAGGTGAGCATTTTCGTAGTATTTTCAAAAAGGAAAAACAGTTTGATTGGCAGCTTCGTCATGTTGACGGAACCATGCACCAAACTTCAAAAAGCATTGACAGGAATCGCCATGATGGTGGTTTCTGTCAATACTTTAGAACTAATGGCTAGCTTGGCAGTCATTTCTAAATTTCTTCAGGCAGAGAAGTCCTAGCCTGACTAACGTTAAGTCCTTTGCCAGGCCAACGGAGATTACTCTATCTACCAAATTGTAATTCAGGCCCAAAGTCACAAAGCTAAGATACAAGAGTGCCATAAAGACAAAGAAAGCATGGGGTGTGTAGGAAAGTGACATGAGGTGGAACCAAGACAAGAAATCCTGGATATTTAAATACACTTGACAAACAGCAGCTCCAATTGTCGGTTGCTAAGAAAGTCTTAAGGCTCCTGCAATCATTTATGTATTAATTACTTTTTCACACCTTAAACACTACAGGCCTGATTTATGAAAAATTAGCGCTGTCTTTATGTCATTTTTGTTGCAAAAGCGGTGCAAACTTACTGAATATTTTGTAAGTTTGCGCCGCTTTTGCATCAGAAAATGATGTAAAGGCGGCGCTAATTTTTCATAAGTTAGGCCCTACTTGGCTCCACTTCACCTTTGTGGTAAAATGTATTTGACGAAAGCTGCGTATTTATGCATAATTTTTAGAAGAAAGAAAAATCATACATTAAGTAATAATGTAATGTACTCAAATCATCCTCCGAGGTACACTGTGCATTATGCCAACAATATGCATACACTCTAGCATGGAAATATCATCCCAGGTTTCACTTCCTCGTGTGTTCTGACCTTAAAAGTCTCACCTTCAGTCAACTGACTATAGATACTCATCCAATTTCACAAAACTGATTATTTTTTGGCAGATAGCAAAATATGCTTTTGAGATGTAGAAATGTTGAATTTGCAAATATAAAAACAAAATCATCGTTCCGAACTCCATTTACTCCTCTTCAAATACCTTTAAACTATCAAAATTAAGATAGTCTCCCAACTTCAAGATACCATTATTGAGCCATTACCTCTCTCCTCCCTGAGTAATTTACAAAAAAAAGTACTTGGGCTTCATTTAGAGTTCGGCAGACTGGTTACTCCATCACAAACATAGCAGGATATCCTGTCTGCCATATTACAAGTCAAATATATCTTTTTTTGTGTTTACATTTCTTTATTTTGTTATAAGAATGAACCATTTGCTTAATCACATACTTTTGTATCCATCATGAATATGTGACGGCCATATTCCAACACCTTACCAAATTGTTACTGAAGAGCAAGAAGCTATTACATTGTATTAGATGAAATCAGCTTTACATTGAGGCTAATTTCTGCTGTTCCAAGGAGAGGGGTCAGCCTCTCCTATGTGTCTATTGCCAGCTAGTGCAGACCACTGCAGCAGGTCAGTATCTGAATAACACAGACTCTGATAACACCTGCGAGTAAAGCTTACCTATGTAACTGTCTCCATTTCCCCTTGCCCTCCTACTCAGTTATCCTAGTGCAGCAGGAGGTTGTCATAGCAGCGACTGTGACTTTCGAGTGCATCCTTGTATTTTGCACTGTGTAAATGTATGTCCATGTTAGTCCGCCTAGACCCCTGGTGTGGGTTTTGCCCCCATTTGTCCTCCTTGCCTCTCACTCTTCGGTGCACTCATGTATTTAGGATTGTCTGATTTCATTTTTCACTTACAGTTTTGTAATGTGTACATCCCATATTAGTCCAATTGGGTCTCATCCATCTCTCATTTGAATCAGTGTCATCGCCTCTGCCTCTAACTTAGCCCACTTCTGCAAGTCATCCAGTCATAAGTCCTTGTCTGGTGCTACACATGCTTTCCATGACATTGCAATGCATCATTTAAAGAGTTTAAGGGCCAGGCCAACAAATTTGCAGAGTACTATGTCATTTTCGGATCTTGGCATGAGCTCTAGGAGACAGAGCTCTGCAATACATGATAGTGGAAGGTCCACCAGTTCCTTTAACATCTCCAGTACCATCTCCAAGGTGCACTGCAGCACCTGGCAGTCCCATATCATGTGGTAGAAGGTGGCATAAATCTGTCAGCAGCGGGGGTAGTTAGAGGGTGTTCCCTCAAACATCAGTTGTATGTGTTTCTATGTGAGGTAGGTCTGGTGTAGGTAATTGAGTTGTATGAAGTGGAATATCGAGGTTTTCAAGACTCGTTTGACCTGTGCTATGAATTTCAACTATTGCTCAGTCAAGAAACAAATTTTCTATCCTATGACACTAGTATTATGGCAGATAGGATATACTACTCGTTTGTGATGGATTAACCCATCCACCCAACTCTAAATAAGGCCCAAAGTTCTTGTTGTTTGGATATTTTCAATTTACATGAAAAGAGGGACCAAATTTGTTAATAATGGTAGTCCAACTTATGGTTATGTATTTTTAAATGGGCTGATTACATTCAACCGGAAAAAGATAGACTATAGTTGAAATGTATTAACCCTTTTTTAAGGTAGGGAAGATTTTATTTTTTCACAATTGGCAGAATAAATAAAAGACAGAATCCGATAATTTAACTTCATGAGAAGCAGTCAAAACCTGTGACAGCATGGCCAAAAAAAATCCTACTTTAACTAGCTTTGTTTTCAAAGCAATAATCCTCTCTTTTCAAAGCTTTCAAGAGACAATTATTTTATGCGTTTGTTCAACTATTAGGTTTCCCCTGAATGTATTAAGCTGCATGGATCCCATGAAAAGACTCACAGCAAATGATAGGCCTTTAACGAGTACCACATTTTTATTTCTAAAATAGGAAATGCTGGTGTCAAAAGATTTTCTCAGAAGGCCATGGACAGCGTTGCAGAATGTTGAGGTTGAAGAATATCAACGCTGTGAAGTACTGATTCCACCTCGTGCCTCTTTCGTCCACCACCCTACACTTTCTATCCCATTTATTTCACTCTTGCAGTTTAACTTTCGTCTCTGTTTTCTCCCTTTGTCACTGTTTTTCCTTTAATCTCTTCATCCTCTCTCCCCTTTCTCTACTTTTCACTCTATTTAATGGGTCAAAGTCTGATTAGAATTAATTGCCAACCCCTTCAAATGGTTCTTATAGGTGTTTCATAAAGATCCTGGGCCCTATTGTGTCAAAGGCCACCCTAGAGCTACAAGAAGCTCATCATTGTCAACCATCTCCACGATTGAAGTGCCAAATTCCCAAAACAATCATACATTTACACCTATGTGTTGGGTAAACAAACATTTTAGGGGATTCTCAATACATTCTAGAAGAACTCTTGAGAAGCTGCCAATATTGCTTCCCTTGGAGGATTCACACGCATTAGATGTACACATGCGCACAAGTGCATGGTCCTACTTTTAAGCTTGTGTTTATGCTTATCAAAAGCGCATTTGTTAAATTGTTTTCCTTTTTATCTGTGTGGAAATCATTGTTTCTGGAGAAGAAACCCCTTGCCCAAATACAATTATCAATTTTGACAGTGATGTTTCGATGTTTCCCTGTTCCTGCCCTGGCCTGGAAAGCAATTTATCCGCCCTCCATCCCCCACCTACCCCTCCTCCCTTCACCTTGTCTTTGGCAGGAATACATTTCTACCATCTCCAGGACTGGAAAGCACCATCAACATGTTTTCAACACCTTGAATCTCATACGTTTGTGAATGTTCACCAACTTTCCATGCGCCTCCCCTTTCCCCAGTATACCCGTGCACGGGAGCAAGTATCCTTTTCTGTGAAATGACACCATACCGGTGCAATTTTATATCTGTATACAGTTACTATTCCTTCATGCCTTGTCAATTTCAAGCCTTAATTGACAATCATAAATCATGCCTTGAATGCATCCAATCTGAAATTAGTTGTACAATCTGCTTTGTGAATTAGACCCACAGCCTTCTTATAACAAACCGACCTAAACTGAGATTGGAAATGGACCAAGAGAAAGTAAATCGGGTGTATAGTATATAGTGGGACTGCCATGATATTATCTTGGAAACAAGGAGTGGTGATAGAAA
The DNA here is from genome assembly GCF_031143425.1 of Pleurodeles waltl. NCBI lineage: Eukaryota > Metazoa > Chordata > Amphibia > Caudata > Salamandridae > Pleurodeles > Pleurodeles waltl. The sequence goes on along the minus strand of NC_090444.1, from coordinate 1,143,653,963 downwards.
TGCTGTTATTCTTAACCTCTATAGCCTGTCTTGTAAATGTTGTGGGTGGTAGTTAGCATAGTAACAGATTCCCCACGATTCTGTGTATGCTTAGGCCTACAATGTTAATATTGGCTCCTTATCATTGTCTTAGAAACCAAGTCATGCCTGCCCAACTCTTCCTTTGAAACTCTAACTCCTCCTTCCATCAACCTCCACAAATCTTTTAGACTTTTCCGTTTCCCCTCATTTTTCAAGGGAACATGTCTTGTTACTCGTCGGTTTTCCTGAGTCACCCAGCATGTACTCCAATTTTCTTTTTTATCCATCTTTTCATAACTTCTGACACACACTAGCAAGATGTCAGTACACCACTCTCAGAAACCATACACAAATATTGGGGGAAGTGCCAGTCCCCACAGGTTTTAGCCCTGGAACAGCGGAACTACATTAGCTCCTATTGGATTGTATATATTTTGTTTTTATATTTAATACGTTTTCTTAGTGAATCAAATCCCAAGGATATAGAGCTCCGTAGAAAAAATAAAAAACATTCTTGTTTCTATGCTGAAGCCACATCATGACATAGTATGTAAAAACGGCTAGCAAACCCAATTAGCAGCATATGCCGAGCATGACTTTTTTCTTTATCTGAACTAAAAAGAGAAGACATTCAGTACATTTCCCTCTTCTCGCCCTTCATTAGCGAACGGCAGCATGTACACACTCGCCCTTAAGAAAGTCTCTGTTGCCTTTTGTTGGTGCCTGGCCAGCTGTACAGAAAAAAAGGTATTCTGCACATGTAACGCCGCCTTGGCGTTTTGCTCATTTTTTTCTAGTCCAATTTGTTGAATGTCATTTTATGTCACTGAAGTTTTGTCTGTAAACGAACAGGCTTCGCGCATTCTGTTCAATCGTCTCCTCATATTGTAGCCCCGGCACGCTATTCAGCTCCCATTCAATCAACTACTAGGGAGACAGAAAAATATGTGCCCGCTGGAGAAAGGGAGACCGGCTTTATTTGGTGGCTAATCAAAATCCAATGGCTTTTGAATAGGACTTGAAATGATCATTAATTAGGAAGGCTACCACAATCTGGAATTCAAAGACATGCTATACAAGTCAAATAATGCAAGAGGAAGAGCGCGCGTGGCTTTACAAGGCAGTTAAGCCCTCCACTGACACATCCAGAATGGTCTAGGAGACCCATTTAGATGATAAAAGAATACATTTGTTTTTGAACTACTTTCACTTTGTGTTCAAACAAATACCGTCCCTATTGCAACCATCATCCCGCTTGTTTTTCTGTGCAAGTGCGTATTAGACTACGTAAGACCATTTCTGTTAAAATACTTATCATAGAAAGATTTCTTACATTTTTTTAATAAAAGGCATTAATGCCATAAAATGTGGGTCTTGCCAAAAATGTTATGTAGTTGAATAATATTCATCTACTGGCGCAACTTTGTTGTCACCTAGGAGATTACAACCACTTGTACTTAGGGCGAATTTTGGGTTTTCTTTTTGTTAGAAACTGGGTCTCTGGTTGGCAGAGCTATGTACCCTGTCCAATTAGGGACCACAATCCTAGTCAGGGTAAGTCACAACACAACTTAAATTACCCTGTGCGCACCCTCCAGTAGCTTGGCACAGAGCAGGCAGGCTTAACTTAGAAGGCAATGTGTAAAGTATTTGTGCAATTACTCATCAAGTAACACAGTGAAAACACCACAAAAGTACTGCACACCAGTTTAAGAAAATAGATAATATTTATCTGAATAAAATAAGACCAAAATGATGAAAATCAAATATGCACAAGTCATGATATCACTTTTAAAATGTTTAAATTAGTCTCAATCCTTAGGAATTGGTGGTTGTATCCTTTTAACACACAGTACCTGGAGTGAGTCAAAAATAGTGACGCAGAGGGCCCGCAGAAGCATTGAAAAGTAAAGCAATGTGTTAATCTTTCCTGCCCGGCAACGGTGGTGAGTTGTTTCTTTCCACACTGCAAGGCTAGGCTTTGGTTTTCAGGAGTGCAGCCTCAATTCCTCACTGTAATGCAGGATATTTTGAAGCAAGTTAAATGAAGTAATGTAAAAGCATATAAGGGAATCCCTAATGCTGGCCTATGAGGGAAGCAGGCTTCACAGTAGTGAAAAATGACTTTGGGAGTTTTTTACTAGCAGGACAGGTAAAACGTATAAGTACATGTCCTGCCTTTTACTTACATAGCACCCTGCCCTATGGGTTACCGAGGGCCTACCTCAGGGGTGACTTATATGAAAGAAAAGGAGAGTTGAAGGCTTGGCAAGTAGTGTTAAATGCCAAGTCAAAGTGGCAATGGCAGATCTGAGACGTGTTTAGGGACTACTTATGGGTGGCATAATCAGTGCTGCAGGCCCACCAGTAGCATTTGATTTACAGGCCTTGGGCAAATCTAGTGCACTTTACTAGGGACTTACAGGTAAATTAAATATGGCAATTGGGTATGAGTCAATGTTACCATGTTAAGGGAAGAGAGCGCAAGCACTTTAGCACTGGTCAGCAGTGATAAAGTACACAGAGTCCTAAAACCAGCAAAAAGGAGATCAGAAAAATGGAGGAGAGGCAGGCAAAAAATTGGGGGAAGACCACACCAAGGCTGTCAGGTCCAGCATTTTTTTAGAACTGCCATTAAAGTGGAATCCTGCATCAAGCTATCAACGTCCTTCGAATCATGTCACCTTAGTCTTCAAAATTATTACTGCTAGAGAGTAGAATTACACTGAAAGTACCAACAGAGGGCACATGAAGTACTCAAAAGCTGGCACTACAAATTATAAATCATTTTAACACCAGCAGCCCACATCTGGTATAACCGGTATATCAGTGAGAACTTTCAGTATCTAAATGACTGCCCATAATTAACAGCATATACAACGCTAAGTCAGGTAGTAGAGAAATAACAAGTTAATTAATTCTTCTTTCTTAACAGAGTATACAAGATTCCGTATACTGCTTTGTAAATACGCCTAGATTTAAAAAATTGAAAGATGCTATGTTGGGGTTCTTTAAAATAGAGACGCTTCAACCAATATGGTATAAGTTATTTTCTACCAGGAAACACAAATACCAGCAAAACTTCAAAGATACACACATTCATCCATATCGTTCTGCGACAATGAGTACCTGGCCGTACAGGTAATATGCTCCTGGTAGGGTGGAGTTTTTAAAGATATAGCCCAAAAACTAACATGAACGTGCACATGCAGCAATGACTGGTACAGGAAATACTGGTTAAGATTAAAATGGCACAGGTAATGATGTCTTTAATAAAACTATGAAACTTCTAGACCCAGGTGATGCTTTACATGTTTATGGACAGAGGTACATAAGGCCTGATTTAGAGTTTGGTGGACAGGTTACTTCATCACAAACATGATGGATATTCCATTTGCTGTATTACGATTTCCATAGGATATGATGGAATTGTAATACATTGGATGGGATAGCCGTCACATTTGTATAACCCCATCCACCAAACTCTCAATCAGGCTCATAGTCATTTGTTGATAAATTGCTTGCAAGCGGAAGAGTTTTATATGAAAGGCTAGATAAACTTAAAAATCACTCTGGGCTTCAGGCTTACCAGGAGTATATCAACCAGTATGCTTCCTGACTTATTAGCTGAGCCTGGATGTTCCATACCTTACACCTTTGGTACGCAAATAATCTGGCAGTGGTCATGTTTTGGAAACTTAGAAAATAACCTGATAAATAAAGATCACAGAGTGAGTGGAATAAGTGACAAAGTCAACAGCAATGGAAAGAGTTACATTTCAATAAAAATGTGGTAGACACAACTGAAAATATGTGGGAACGATATAGTACTGGTATTCAGTCAAAATATCGAGTTTAAAATATCGAGGCGCACAAATATCGAGTTTTAACATCGTGACTCACAAATAATGTGATGCAGGAATAAGGGTGACAAAAATATTGATTTTCTAATGTAAGTAATATCGATGTTAAAAACATCTATGTAGTTAAGATCGTTAACAAAAACATTGCTGTAAAGAATATTGTTTTTCAATTATCTTTAGGCATTTTACTGTATTTTGTACTTGTATATGTTATAAATTGTTTGTATAATTATTGTTATTTTTTTTTTTATGTTTGTAAACTTTTAGTTGGTTTTAAATTTAATTAAATTACTAGTTGTAATTTTTAGCGTTGGTTTGTAGGGGTACAGGGTAGGAAGTAACTTAATTATAATTAATTAATACTACATTTTTAATTATTATTAATTATGTAATTGATAATTAATTAGGTAAACTGTAATTAATTAATTTTTTTAGTTATAATTTTGGTGTGGGTTGTAGGGTTTGTAGGGGTAAAAGGTTGAAAGTTAATTCATTATAATTAATCAATCATTTATTTTCAATTCATATTAATTATTTAATTGATAGTTAATTATGGAAATTGTGTAAGATATTTTTGAAGTTATATTTCAGATGCAGGTTCTTTGGTTTGTAAGGCTAAAGGGGAGAAGGTATTTAAGGATAATTTATTGATAATTATTATTTTATAATCATATTTGTTAAATTATATTTTCGGGGTGTGTTACGTAATTTGTAGAGGAATAGGGTAAGAAGTTATTAAAGTAATCATAACTTAAAAAACTATTCATTCATTTAGTAAAAATTGCTTTTTATTACTTAATATGTTAATTGTGATATACTTTTTTTATTCCATTCCATTATATTAATAATATTTGTTGTAATATATGATCATTATTAAGAATTGCAATAAGTATGTATTTGTTTTATTTATGTTAATATTTAGGCATATAGGGCCTCATTACGAGTTGTGCAGACTCTGAGCATTACGAGGCTGCTGGTTTCCCCTGCGGGTGGCAGCATTGCCGTCGGCTCGACTACGAGCTGACGACAAAGCTGCTGCCACTTTCCGGCTGAGCTGATGGGTCTCCCATCAGCCCAGCGGGAAAGTCGTATTAGAGCCGTCAGGGAGGTCGCCGGTAAGGCCGCAACCTCCCTTCGGAAGTTTGGAGGACAGGTCTTCCTGTCCGTTTATCTCATAATCGGGCTCTTAATTTTTATATTTAGAATTTTATATTTTGGGTATTTAATAGAGTTGTTAAAATATGCTATTTGCTTGAAATGAATTACTCTCTCTCTACTGTTGTACTGAATGGCAATAGTAAATGTTACCCCTCCTGAGTCCAACGCTTTCCCTACTGTTGCACAGACTGGAGTGGGACTAGTAAATGTTACTCCTCTTGAGTCCAAAGCTTTCCCTACTGTTGCAGTGACTGGAGTGGGAAAAGTAAATATTACCCCTCCTGAGTCCAACACTTTCCTTATTGATGCACAGACTTGAGTGGGAATAGTACATTTTACCCCACCTGAGTCCAGCACTTGCTTTACTGTTGACTGGAGTGGGAATAGTACATTTTGTCAGTGAATTTCTATGTTTTATTAACGTTAAGTAGTTTACATTACTGTACGTTAATCCAACCACCACCACGCATGGCCGTCAGCCATGTGGGGTGACGGGTGGCCACAGGGCCTGTGGCCAACCCCCTGTAACCACCCAACCTTCCACAGCCCATGGTTCCGTGGGGACCACCGAACCTTGAGAGAGAGAGAAAGAAAGTGACGAATTGAGAGAAAGCAAGTAATTTAGGCTGTGATGAGTGGTATGGTTAGAAGGACATATTTCTGTACAAATTGCAAAAAAGGTTTTGTCAATTAAACAGCATGAGATCACCTTTCAGAATGTAATTTATATATTGATAGTTGAAAAGAAACTAAAGCAGGAATTAGCCACAGACTCACCTACACAGGAACCCTTTACCTTCAGTGTGCATTTCTCAGTCCTTAACCACTATGCCAGAGGTGACTCCTTTCTGTGCATTGTCAAGACTTAGCTATGACATTCAACCCACAGATTTAAAGGGGAAAAAAACTTCAATGTTGCATCACTAGGACTGCTTAACAGTCAAAACACAAGAAAATAAATAGACACACTGTCATGAGATGCTAGGATTTGATCACTCAACCTACTGACAGTCCACAAACTTTACCATTAGGCCAGAAGTGACCCTTGGCTGCTGTCCATCAAAACGTAAGTATCATATTTGCGCCAAACATCTTGCTAGTTTGATGCTTTGAAGTCATTGCATGGAGTGACCATTGCAATACCAATCTTTCTCTATCTCTTTCTTCTATCCCATTATGGGATGGAAGAGAGAGAGTGGCAGCACCACGGAGGGACCCTCAAGTCTTAAAATAGCAGCTCCCTGCTTGCTGGAGCAATGTTTTCATCTCTTTCCCTGAACACATATTTGCATGCAGGGAAACAGTTGAAAACTCTGCTTTGTGCAAGTGAGAGCTGCTCTCACTTACAGAAACTGAAGTGTTTGCTCTAACTTTGTGGGAGCTGTGAAAGCTCTGACCAGGTCGGAGCAAACCGCTATGCCCTAAGGGTGGACACTCTGGGACACAGCAGGAGCCATCCCTGGGTGTGGCGGTCCCCAGGTCCATCTATGGTTCCTCGAGGAGGGCTGTGCAGCCCCCACTCCAACGTAAAATAGCCCTGAGGAGGTGGTGTTGCCTAGGGGCTGGTGTCGCCGGCGGACTCCCTTCATTATTTTAGCTCAGCCCGAGGGAGGTGATGGTCCCCAATGCTGCGGGAGGGCTCAGAGACCCCTATTATATTTGATTAAAGCTGGGGGAGGTGGTGGTCCCTGGGACTGGGGGGCTCAGTGCGCCACTCCTGCATTGTATTTGATTTCAGCACCGGGGAGGTGGCGGTCCACAGGGCTACAGGGGGGCTGCGTGGACCCCCTACAGTGTATTTGATTAAAGTCCAGGGGAGGTGGCAGTGCCTGGGGCTGTGTGGGGGCCGCATTGGCACCTACATTGTATTTGATTAAAGCCCCGGGGGGTGGCATTCCCCAGGGTATCAAAATGCCCTAGGAGGAGGACCCCTTGTGCCCCTTTCTTTCTTTCAAAATGTCTCCAGGACCTGTCCCACCTGTGGGTTTCACAAAAACAAGTGCCGGGGACTGCACTTGTTTCTTTCTTAATTTATTTTATGAAATCCCAACGTCGTCACAAGTTTGTGGCAATTTGTTTTTTTAAAGTGCTTTTTTGCCGTTTGTGTTCCCTCTGGCACCCCAGCACCAGAGCGAAGGGGTCAGGGTATCCCTACCCTGGCCCTTTTCTTTTTTTTTCACTTTTTTTTCTGGGATTCAACTGAAGCCGAGTCCCAAGATGGCTGCCAGTACTTCCTGGTTTGAAGTGTGTGCAGCCAATCAGAGCTCTGCAGCTCCGTACATGCTCTCTTATTATTCGTGAAGTCGTTGGGGAGGATCTGCGGGCCTAGATATACAAATTCATTTTCCTTTTAATATTTCAAAAACTACTGAACGGATTTACACCAAATAACCAAAAGCACAATCTGCGGAACAAATGCTAGCTTTCTGCCAAACGTGGTGTAATTTCGTCCAGCATTTTGGGCTGTAGTCTTTTTCAAAGCTCCTATGGGAATTAACGAGGCAAATGCAAGTTTTTTGACCCCCCCTCTTTTTCTCGACCCCGCTTGATGGATCACCCCAAAACTTCTGATGTGTAACAAGATGTACGGGCACACCTTTTATTGGGAAAATTTCATAAAGATTCTGTAAATGGTGCCAAAGATATAGGCAAGTCACAAAACACTTTTTCTATGGGAACAATGTTCTAACTATAACTACCAAGTGGCGACTAGCACTAAATATATATTTTTAAATATTTTTTAAACATATTTAATTTATATTATATATGTTATATGTTAGTCTATTTAAGATTTAACTATAAAAAAAAATATATATATACATGTATACAAAAAACTATATATATTAAAAAACAATATTTTTGTATATATTTTTCAATATTAGTTTAAAACAATATTGTTTCCGCATATTTTTGTACTTACCTTTACATAAATAGGAAAACTGTATTTTTGTGACCGATATTTTTGACACAATGTTTTTGTATAACAATATTTTAGGTTTGGTTATTATGTCAGTGAACCTATAGTACTACAAGAGGATTAAAACACATGACTACAATTACCTATTTTAATAAAAGATTGGTAGTTAGTCAGTGCCAGAATATTGGTTTGCCAAAACATGTTGAGCTCATTGACACATTTCTTAATAAGAAATGTGTGCATTTATTACAGAAGCAGCAAACTCCATGAGACTGCATGGTCATGTTTATGTTGCTTAATCCTTGGGAAGAGTGTTTTTGAATGCAAGTAATCTGCATGAGAAAGAATTAAAATTGATCTTCATATTTTTGTCCCAGTGGATGAATGATAAAATATTGACCATGAAAATATTGTTGTCTAGACATTTATTTGTCAAAATACTTACAACAAAAATATTCCCCTATATATACATATAATAATGTGAGGCACAAATAACATCAATTACCAAATTCTTAAGAAAGTAATATGAAAAATATTACCCTAACTATATAAACATTATATCTTTCCCGAAAAAATATATTTATACAGATAACCTTAAAATAATTGTTATCAATTCATAACCAACATTTAACATTACATTATAAATGACAATATGTGTATTATAGAAATAAAATAATTCTCAGCTAAACCTACTATATAATTATTTTTTGTTAAATAATACAGCAGAAATTAATATATTTATTAAAAATGAGAGGACCTATTTAAATGTATGGAACCATTTTAAATACCTTTGGAAACATATATTAAATATTATTTTAAACATTCTGAAACATAATGAAAAATAAAAAAGAACAAAGAAAGAATACAATTTAAATAAATAAAATAATTGTAAAATGTTATACTTTTAAATTAAATATGCTCATATCTTACAAATACTTCTAGGATGGACTAACATGTATTAGGTGAAATCCAATAGGGAATAATTAAAAACAAATAGAAAATTCAAATACACTATTCCAGCTACAATCCCAAAAATATATGGAACTATAGCTATAGTGTGGTGATGAAGGTTGGGGTTCAAACCTACTATACTAAGGCTTATCTAGCAAATACTGGGGAAATTTCGTACATTGGCATTGTCAAGTTTACTATTCTAAATCCAGTCTAAGAAGCATTAAGGAAAGATCATACATGGTGGTGGGACAGCATGGGGATAAAAGTAAAATTATATCTCCAGTAAAACAACAGGGAAAGCCCATCTATTCAGAGTGATGGGGTTTACTATTGTAACTTCAGTCTAATAAATAATAGAGAAAGTGTATGCATGGGAAGGAGTTCAGATTTATGAATAATACAGCAGTTTATCAAACACCAGGGAAAGTGCATATAGTGAGAGCATAGAAAGACACATTTTCTATACTAATTCCAGCTCAAGTATCACTGGGGAAAGTGGAAGTTTGGAATGGGGTTAGATTCACAACACCGTCATAAGTATATATAAAAAATCAATATCAGAAATGTAAAATAAAACTTTTAAAAAGTACATTTTATTAAATGTACTAAGATGTGAAAAAATGTGAAAACAAAATGATCCAAAATACAAATATGCCAACATTTTGATTTTTTTAATAAACAGTACCCCTCAACTCTGTCAAAACACACAAACTTAGAAGAAAAAAGGTAGGAACTGTTTTGATAATAATTTATTTTTACAGCCATAAAGGATAATTTACAATTTTTGAAAGGTACATATTTTTATTTTTTATTTACTGCATTGTTTAAAACATAAAATACAACCCATCTATAACTCAATATTTTGCCATAACAAATAGTAAAAATTGTCTAGATACATTTTTACTCATATAATACAAAGACCATCCGCATTCTGCCAATAAACTACACATCTTCATTTTAAAAATAAATATATAATTGTACAATTATTCAGCAGCTAGTAAAATAAAAAAGTCAACTTTACAAATGAACATATTACAAATTAAAATAATTCACATATGCTTTAAAATAACACTTCCTACCCAAACACAAAACACCACAAAACCTACAAAACAATAAGAAAATAAATTAAAAAACAAATACAACCGTTTCATCAGTTAAAATTTAACAATAATTATTAATTAAAATCACACAATTAGTACATTAATCAATTGATATACATTTTAATATATTTGCTCTAGATCACTACCCACTCAATGACTCATTAAACCCTAAACCAAAATGTAATTAAATATATAAATAGAGCAATTAGTTAAAGTGTAACCCTATAAATAATAATTAGGAAATAAATGATTAGCATGGTAAACAATTCAAAAATAATAATTTAATATTGGAAAAAAAAACTACAGAACCTATTCCCCAATAAATCAAACAACCCAAAAAATACCTTACCATGGTATTTAAAAAAAATAATAGAAAATATATTTCATAATAACATAATTAATGAAATAACATAAAAATTAAATAATGCGACGTAATAAAAACAATACTATATTTAACAATATTTTAAACTTCATAATTATTTGAAAAAGGAAGAAAAACTAGGAACTGTCAAAATGTGTGTCTTAATATCTTTGTAGTCACAATATTTTGACCAAAATATTATGGTCAGACACTGTTTTGAGTCTCTTTGTAGCTGAAATACCCTCCGGACTGGTCAAGTGTTCTATTTCTTTTTCAACTTCATATAGGAATTCCTGCTCATGGGCACAGCAAAATTTGCTGGATAGATTTATACCAATTGTGCACCAGAAGATATTATGTTGTTCTTTCATTGCGCATTTTTTATAATTGCCTGTGATTCTTTTTCTCCTGTGAGCCATTTCAGCGTTACTCAGGCACGATGTTCTAGCAGCTGACTGTGAAAAAATTATTTCTCAGATCATATGTTGTTAAGATCAGTTCATCTCTCTCCTGGGAGTGCTATTTCGCTCCCAAAGAAAGAAGTAAAGTCATCATTGCTCCCAGAAAAAAAAATGGGCTACCTTTTTATTTATGGTGACAGAAAAAAAGAAAGCATTGAGAGTTGAGTTTCAGGTGAGCCAGTATGCTCTTCAGAGATGAGGGCTTCAGGGGAGAATTTCACTAGCTTCCCAAGCCTGGCCCTAGGGTGACAAAGTCACATAACTAAAGTAGTCACAGTCTCCCATATCTGCTTCCACGCTCTCTGATCATCAAATAGAAACCAGGAAGGGGCAGACAAAAAGGCTGCATCCTTCCCTCTTCCAGCTTTTGGGAGTTCATGAATTGATTTTAAGACTGGTTCAGCAAAAAGAGAGCAATGTCAAAGTTCTTCCTTCTCTAATCACTTCCATTGCCAATGTATTGTCTTTCTCCAACAGCCGGGGACAACACATTAGCTCCACATTTCCCATGTAGTCTCCTCTGCCTTACCTGAGTGCCTGGAAGAAGTGAGCATTAAGGCACACTCTCAACAAACAGGCACAATCCTCACCCACTGACATGCATAAAAGCACACATAGTGACTTGCACAGGTATACATTCAATTACATTCAAACTCTCACACTTTCTAACTGGTTCTCACACATGATCATTCAGTCACAGAAGTAGTTGATTTGTTTACTTGTATGCAACTAGCTAGTACATGTTTGAGAGAGACTTGCTGTGTGAGTGAGTGAGTGAGCGAGTGGGTGAGAGTGAGTGAATGAATAGGTCTGTATACAGTAGGTTTGGGTGGATGACTGTTTATGTCAGTATTTGTGCATGTGCATATGTGGGTGATGTGCAGCTACACTCATTATCGACTACCTGTTTAACATATATAGTATCAAAGCCATAATCTACAGGGGACATTTTCGTTTTACTGATACTTTAATGGCAAGCACCGCCTAAATCACCAAGACTTCTTTCAACAAAATATCTTTTGAAACATCAAAATGTTATGCATTGGCATCATATTGTAATAGTTGCTTTACTGCCTAGTGCAGAATGTTTAACACTCTTCTGTTATAATAATGATGAGAACCATTAACGATTGAGTGTTTGCATTCTTTAATGGTTTCTTTTAATTTCTTTAAATGTTATTTTTACTATATTTGTGTGCATGATTTTAATCGCTTCCAACTTGTTCCACGGCTCTATGTATTATTCTGCATTTTAAAACTATAACGCCCCTCCACCAAGCGATGTATTCAGATGCTTTCTTCATTAATGGAGATTCATGAAAGATTATAATGACTCTGAGAAATTTTCAGAGCACTGAAAACCAAACAGACTGTTTAAATCCACCTGGTTAAATTGGTTAAGGTGTCAGGAGGAAAATACACAAAATACACCAAATTATTAACAGAAATATAAGATTTCATATAGAGATTTTCACAAATAAAAAATCTTTCATGATTACAAAAGTGAGAAACAGGCAAAAAGAGGGGTTTGCAGAGTTATTTAAGAGGAGAATGATGATGTATAAGGCTGAAGAGATTGCTTATCATTAACACAATAAAAACAGGGTTCCTAGCTTAAGTGTTGTTTTGGAGTTATGGAGTGAACAGCCTGCACAAAAAAAAGTAAGTCCCTGCACTACCTTTTCTTGTAGGTGTCCTCTCTGATACTTGGCCCTTTATTTTTGGAGGAGCTTGCCTCCACCCATGTGATCCATGTGCTATGCTATCCTGGAATCCGTTTCCTTCTCTACACTTTCTGTCCTGTTCCTGAAGCAGAAAGTGGTATTAAATGTCCCTGATGTGGACCTGGAAGACCATTTCTGCAGGTTTCCACTGGTGTCCATAAAACATAACATTTCCCACCTTGTTAGAGAAAAATGACATGCCCGACAAGATCTCTCTCCACTTCTTAAAAATGTATGACACAGCATTTCCCCCAACAGATGATGGATGGAATGCTGAACAGTGCAAACATTCACCCCAGTAACAGATCTGGGTTTAATCCATGTTTTATTTGCTCACCACACCACCCTAGTTTGGACCCAGCCACATGCAAATCAATCTTGACCCTGCTCCTTATGGGAACAGTCCAGCCTTGACTACCAGGCCAGGTCCTCCCTGGACTGGTAACACGCATCCTGGTACCAGTTTCAGGGTATCACCCCTCATCAGCCAGGCTAGCTTGAATCCAGTGGCACAGTGAGCACTGGTGTATTTCTGGGCTCACAATCTTGCTCAATGAACGTTCATTGAGTCTGTCAAGCAAATCATATTTCTGGGGATGGTGTGATGTTCATGTTATTGTACATCTCCAGATATCATATATGATGGGCCGAGTAGCTAGCGATTGCGCTAAACCATCAGTGTGTGCTGCACTACTTTCTGAATGGGGAAGGTCCTCTGACTGTGATGTGTATTTTGTTGCTATTCTGTAGGGATGTTTTGTTGACCTTTCTCTGACTACTGGTTTTATTGATCCATGAAATTCTGATGATGCTCTCTGATAGTTCTTCAAGTGGTTGTTCATGTGGAAGTTTTCTTACCTGAGGTGTGATTGGTGATTTGTTTGATTCAATGGACTATAAAGAGATGCTCATTGAACCTCCAGATGTTTTTTTAATCATCACTGCACATCTATTTTCAGAAACCTTTTACTTGGTGCACTGCTTGGAGCTAGGGAACTTCACACAGATCTGACAGACTTGCTTCCTTTCTCACCCTGATTTGACAACTGCTGTGAACATAATGGGTGAGGGGGCATGGTCTTGCTTTGCCTTTTTGTGTCATGTGGGTTTAGGCTCAGTTCCTCCCTTGTAAGACTGACTGCTGCCTCCTAACTCCCAAGACCTGGAACTTTAAACTGGGAACTGAGAGAAGGTGGAGAATAGAAAGACAGATTGAGACAGGTTCATAATGTGTAACTCTATCTTACAGAGGGGCTGTACTGTAACTGGCCAATGTTACAGAGACAGAGCACTTTGAACAAGGCATGTTTGAAAATTGGAAGCCAGAGTATGCAGGACACATGCAGTGTTATATGCATGTGCCAAGGCAATTTGAGGAGGACACGGGCAGTGACATTTTGTATCAGTTGAAGGTGAGAGATATACAGTGAGGGTGCAAGAGAAAGAGAGACTTCCTATTTTCCTGCAGGTAGCCACAGCCTTGCACCACAGTTTTCTTCAAGTCAATCAGAAGCAAGGGAAGAATCCTTCTAAATAACCTGATGTAATAAAAGCAAGTAGCACATGTATGAGCAGGGCCGACTTTACGGCAGTGAGACCGGTCATCCACACCTGGTGGTGACCTTGGGTTGGGGCTGTTTTTACAAATAACTTATGGGTTTAAAAGTGCCTGCTTCACAGTACCTTGTATATCTAATGGTTTACAGGCAGCAAGAAAAATGTCAAGATAACTCTGGTGAATAATGTTCCTGCTTGAGAGAGATCAGAGTTTTGTCTAGTCACACTTTGACTCATCATAAAGTAGCACAGAAGGCTAATATGCCTGCTGCAAAGAATGTGTACCATGTAGATCACAGAACCATGGCCTGAATTTAAGAAAGGTGGGGCGGTATCCAATTCAGTGCCACTTTTCTTGCGACCCTTAGCACCCCCCCCTACTGCCACCGTGTGTGCATCGTATTTAATATATGATGCACCATGGCTCTGGGTAGGGGCAATATCATCATTTTTGATGCTATTAATGTACTGTGCAGGATTAGTGCCCAAATTTTGGCCCTAATCCGGCAGAGTACATAAGGGCCCATTGAAAACAATGGTATGTCACCTTTTAATGCCTTCTCTATGCAGGCATTAAAAATTGCCGTTAAAAACGACGCAGTGGAATCTCCTAGATTCCACGGTGCCATTTTTGTGGTGCCCCTAATGGGAGAATGCCCTCTTGCAGACATTATGCCTGGCGGGGGGTTACAAAGTGGCACAATGCATGCTTTGCACCACTTTGTAAATATAGCATGGCGAATTTGGCCTTGTTGGACCACATTAGCATCATAAAAAATTAAGCTAATGTGGGGCAAGGAGGCACTAGGCCCTCTTAAACCTGGGTCTATATTTTATGTGGATTGCTTAGTGGATTACTGCTTTTGTCACAGAAATCCTTTTGTTACAGCAGTTCATAAGCAACGCTCATAATATAGAACTTTGACTTATGAACTGCCATCAAAAAGCTGCATTAAAACTGCATAATAAATGTTAGGACTTTTTGTTTTTTCACCAGTCTGTCATTACCTATTCCTAATGTTGCTAAAAAGGGTTCATTTGGGTAGATGTACATCCTTATCGGAAGAGCCGTCCCCAACCAGTGCTTTTTAACTAATTAAATGTATGGGGGCTATTGAAAAATGAGGCTTTCTGCTGGAAGGCGGTAGTGAGGGAATTCATGAAGGAGGTCATTAGTGGGAGGGGTGCCAAAAACAATTGTCGCACCGGGAGCTACCAGTGCTAAAGCTGGCACTGTGCAAAACATTTGAGCATATGTGCTGCGAAAGAAAGGGAGGATCAAAAACCCAGAAGACCCACAAGCATGTGAGTTAGCTCAAGAGCATACACATTTTCCATTTGGGAGCTGAGTACTCTCATTCCTCAAAAGTTTGCAGGATGGGGTATCAGTTTGATGTGTCTTATCAGTGAATTCTACTTTCAAGTGCAAAGAGAGAGGGAGCAATTATGAGAAAACACTCTTGCTAATAAAAAAGAGAGACCTCTGGCATTTTGGATTTGCGAGGATACTGGATATGCTACTTGGACTGTCTTCAGTCAAATCTTCCAACATTTTGCAAATGTAGATGTACGTCAGTACAGGGAACGGTTAATATTGATGAACGGCTGAAGTATTGCACCAGCAGAAGAGGCTTTCCCTACATACTGTCTTGTTGGGGGGCTGACTGACTTTATTGCAATTTTGGATCCGGAAAACGTTCCTAAAACCTTGGACCAAGAAGAGACATGTACAGGGCCGGCTTTTGGGCGGTGCGAGCGGTGCGACCGCACCGGGCGCTGACCTCAGGGGGACGCTGTGTTTAGCAATAACTTCCGAAGCTTGCGATTTAAAGGCACCTGCTGAAAAGTTCATTGCTCGTTTAGCCTTCAAGAAACAATTAAAATGTCAAGATGCCTCTTGTGACTAATGCTCCTGCTAGAGAGAGAGATGGGAGTTTTGCTTAGCGGCAGCTTCGACTCAACATAAAGTAGCATAGAGGTTAATATACCTGCTGCAAAAAACAGAACTATGGGGCATATTTAAAAAAAGTGGCGCTGGACACAGTGCTGCGCCACTTTTCTTGCACCCCTTAGCGCACCCCTAACGCCACCATGTGTGCGTCGTATTTAAAATAAGGTGCACCATGGCAGTAGTTAGGGGACTAGCTTCAGAATTTTTTACGCTAGTCCGATGCTTTGCAGGATTAGCGCCAAAAAAGTTGACGCTAATCTTGCAAAGCAACCGGAGGCCCATTGTAACCAATGGAAGCCTCATTTTAATGCCTGCTCTGAGCAGGCGTTGAAAGTGGCAGAAACAAATGGCACAAAGAAATCTAACAGATTTCTTTGCATAATTTGTTTGGCCCCCCTAACAGGGGGATGCCCCCTTTGCATACATTATGCCTGGCTCAGGCATAATGTAGAGCAAAGGGCTACAAAGTGGTGCAATGCCTGCATTGCGTCCTCTTTGTAAATATGGCCCAGTGTTTTTGCCCTTCTAACGCCACATTAGTGTACAACAGTGACAGTAATGTGGCATTAGAATGGCACTAGGGGCTCTTAACTATGCCCCTATGGCAGTGCTTAATTTGTGCTTGTTGTTTCCGGTGTGCAGCACCGGCACTTATTTTTGAAGGCCGGCACTTATTTTTCTGCCTCAAGCATTTACTGCGAGAAAAAGACACATATGGGAAAGATGGAGCAAGAGAAAAACGAAGAAGCATCACAATGGGGAAAAGCAGAAATCCACAAGAGTGAGCTGAAGGGGCAGTGGATGCCTTTAAATGGGTTGAAGAGGCCAGAGATGGCTTCAAGATTACTCTGCCTCTGTATTCCATGTTCACATATTTAATTGCAGCAGTCGTATGTTTAAGAGGAGGGCTTTGTGCACCGGCAACTTTTTATAGAAAAATTAAGCACTGCCCTATAGGGCATATTTGAAAAACGTGGCGCTGCACACAGTGCTGCACCACTTTTCTTGCACCCTTCAGCACCCCCCTAATGCCACCATGTGTGAGTCATATTTAAAATACGGTGCACCATGGCAGTAGTTAGGGGACTAGCGTCAGAATTTTTTACGCTAGTCCAGTGCTTTGCAGGGTTAGCACCCAAACATTTGAAGCTAATGTTGCAAAGCACCCGGAGGCCCATGGTAACCAATGGAAGCCTCCTTTTAATGCCTGCTCTGAGCAGGCGTTAAAAGTGGTGGAAAAAATGACGCAAAGAAATCTGTCAGATTTCTTTGCGCCATTTTTTTTGGCCCCCACCTAGCGAGAGGGTGCCCCCTATGCATACATTATGCATGGCGCAGGCATAATGTAGCGCAAAGGTTACAAAGTGGCGCAATGCCTGAATTGCTCCACTTTGTAAGTATGGCGCAGCATTTTTGGCCTTCTAACGCCACATTAGCTTAAAAAAGTACACTATTGTAGCCTTAGAATGGCACTAGGGGCTCTTAAATATGCTCTATGGGGCATATTTGAAATAAGTGGAGCTGCACAGAATGCTGCACCACTTTTCTTGTGCCCCTTAGCGCTCCCCTAACACCACCATGTGTGCGCTGTATTTAAAATATGGCGCAACATGGCCTTAGTTAGGGGATTAGTGTCAGGATTTTTTACGCTAGTCCGGCGCTTTGCAGGATTAGCGTAAAAAATGTTGATGCTAATCCCGCAAATGACCCAGAGGACCATTGTAACCAACAGATGCCTCCTTTTAAAGCCTTCTCTGAGCAGGCATTAAAAGTTCCGGAAAGAAACGAAGCAAAGAAATCTGTCAGATTTCTTTGCGCCATTTTTTTGGCCCTCTCTAACGGGCGAATGCCACCTTTGCATACATTATGCGAGGGGCAGAAATAATGTAGCGCAAAGGGATACAAAGTGGCTCAATGCATGCATTGCGCCAATTTGTAAATATGGCACAGCATTTTTTGCCTTCTAACGCCACAATAGCGTAGAAAAAATTACGCTAAAGTGGCGTTAGAATGGCGCTAGGGGCTCTTAAATATGCCCCTATATTTAATGTCGTTAGCTGACTGGATTAGTAAAGCCAGCCTTTACAAGTTCTTTAAAACACATGAATGTATGTGAAAGGGGAGCGATGGAGAGATGAGGGGCACATTTGCTGGGTGGTAGTGAGTGAAACCGAGGAGGAGGTCATGGGGTGGGGTGCGCCACAATAAACTGTCGCACAGGGCGCCACCAGCCCTAAAGCTGTTCTTGACAGTATCAGTGTTATCTCCTATATTGAGTTTGTTTACAATAGATTAGGAACAATACCCCATAGGGAGGATATATCCATCAGATCTTTAGAATATCATACTGGTGTTACTAATCACAGTAGTTTCCTTGCATTTCACCTATCTACCCTTTATGACATTTTTGTCAACTAATATTCCCTGGAACGGACGTGTCAGTTTCCTTTTATTCACGTGCCAATTACCTTTGAGCGTCACATTACAGAACCTCATTACCTGTTAGTCAAGCTCATTATTAGTTTATTAGAGGTAGCAAATGCAGAGAGGATATTCAACATCAGTTGTAGACCTACATCAGTTTTATTAAGAATCAGGGTGTCATTTTCAAAGTAAAAACTTGAAAGCTCTGTTTCTCTGATTTGTGGTGAAAAAATTCTACATTTTTGATCCACGTCATACATTTGAACAAACCATTCCCGAATTTCGCTTTAGAAGTTTTTAAAAAGTATCAGTGAGTGAAGTCATTTCTTAGGGGGTAATTAGAGAGTCTGAAAAGGGTGCATTTCGACCCGACTCTTAAAAGGAGAGTATGATATTGACATAAGCCTGACATTTGATGGATCACTTTTTCTGCCCTTCTTGGGTATCAGGAAATACATTCTGACCAACATTCATAAAGCAGGACCATAAACAATAAAAGCGTATGGCCCTTGAGTGATACTTATCAGCTCAACTATTAAGCTACCCGCAGGGGCAGCCAGTGATTTGTTAAAGTGGTGGGGCATGCTACCTGCCCCATATTGTAGCAAGCATGTGAAGGGAGTGAGTCCAACTTCCTTCAATGTTCCTTCAGTGGGATTCAAGAGTTCATGCCCTCTCAACATTTTTGATCTGGGTCAAATGGTGCATTTTACTTCTCAATTACCACTTACATAGTCACAGGCTATGAAATGACACTGACAAGATTTTCCATCACTTCTATAATGTACCATTAAACATGAACTAAGGAGTGTTGTAGGTTTGGCCACTCTATGATAAATTTGAAAAAAATAATGGCATGGTGCAATTTTCAACCAGTTTTCAAAAAAAGCCAAAAAAGCCACTTGTGATACAGGTAGTACAGAAATGCATGTTCATACAGCGTCATTTACCATACATTCTTTCCACACTTCTTCATCACATTTACTTGT
Organism: Pleurodeles waltl; assembly: GCF_031143425.1. Taxonomy (NCBI): domain Eukaryota; kingdom Metazoa; phylum Chordata; class Amphibia; order Caudata; family Salamandridae; genus Pleurodeles; species Pleurodeles waltl. The sequence goes on along the minus strand of NC_090444.1, from coordinate 1,143,634,483 downwards.
ATTTATCAATCTTTATAAGTTGGGTTTCAATCATTTACTATGACTGAAAATCTCCTTCGATGGAGAAGGATTGGAAAAAAACAAGACACAAATCCCTTAATCTGTTGTAGCGCAGTGGAGATGGGCTTATTTTGCTCCAGATAATTTTGTTTAGACATTTTGGACCTCATTACAATTTTGGTGGTCTGACGGCAAGACCGATGTGATGGCGGCCTCCAAAAGAACACCATGTTGGCGGTCATCCAAATGCTGTATTAAGAGTTACACTGTGAAGTCTGCCAAAAAACAGCCAAATTTCCGAAATCGACAGGGCACTGGAGGACAGAAAAGAGGCGGTCCCACCACCAGCACTGCCAGGCCGACCAAAATCCTTCCAGTATATTATAATCCCCAAACCACGACAGTGGTTCTTCCATGGCGGCAAACCATTTGCGAACCGCAGCCGTCTGAACTCACATCACACTGAACACAACACCACATTAGATAGTTTGAATATCCCACAGCTGACACACATCCACACACTCAACACATCTACACAATCCACTACTAAACACACCCCTACACAACCCACACTCCTTTACAACCAGAACGCTACACACAACCACAGAGGAGGAATTACCATCATAGATTTAGAATAAAAATACTTGGGCACCTATACACATTTCACCACGCATACATCCCACACCTGCATAGCATACACAACACACAAGTTACCATCACACAAAATACACAACAACCGTCACCCACTTACATCACAGCACCTTCACCTCATCACTAACGATTCCTTCACCTATTTTTGTTACACTACCTCACCGTCTTTACCATCACTACCATGTCCCCACAAAAACAGCCCCATTTCACAGATGACGAGTTGAGGGTGATGGTGGATGAAATTGTCAGGGTAGAGCCACAACTTTTCGGAGCACAGGTTCAGCAAACATCAATAGCCAGCAAAGTGGAGTTGTGGCAAAGAATAGTCAAAAGGGTCACTTCTGTAGGCATCTATCTGCGCACAAGGGACGACATCAGGAAGAGGTGGAATGACCTCAGGGGGAAGGTACGTTCCATGGCATCCAGGCACCAGCTGGCGGTACTCAAGACAGGCGGTGGGCCCCCACTTCCTCCCCCACAGTGTACATAATGGGAGGAGAAGGTCTTGGACATCATGCATCCTGAGGGTCTGACAGGAATACCAGAGGTAGTGGAGTCTGGTAGGTCTCCACAACATTCATGTCATCAAAAAGTTTTGTCTTGCATGCTCCCTCACCACCCTTCCCCACCCATAGAACCAAACCACTCACTGCCCCTCTGTATCCAATGTACAAATACCACTCCCTGGCATGCCAAATATCTACTAAATCACCTGGCTCGACAGTCCTTGGAAATGGAATTGGCAAAGTACTAGGAACTGACAGCACTACAACTCCCAGAAGCCACTATTCCACTGTAGGAGGCTGGACTGGCTTGTAGTGAGTACCAAGGGGTACTTGCACCTTGCACCAGGCCCAGTTATCCCTTATTAGTGTATAGGGTGTCTAGCAGCTTAGGCTGATAGATAATGGTAGCTTAGCAGAGCAGCTTAGGCTGAACTAGGAGACGTGTGAAGCTACTACAGTACCACTTAGTGTCATATGCACAATATCATAAGAAAACACAATACACAGTTATACTAAAAATAAAGGTACTTTATTTTTATGACAATATGCCAAAGTATCTTAGAGTGTACCCTCAGTGAGAGGATAGGAAATATACACAAGATATATATACACAATAGCAAAAATATGCAGTATAGTCTTAGAAAACAGTGCAAACAATGTATAGTTACAATAGGATGCAATGGGGAAACATAGGGATAGGGGCAACACAAACCATATACTCCAAAAGTGGAATGCGAACCACGAATGGACCCCAAACCTATGTGACCTTGTAGAGGGTCGCTGGGACTATTAGAAAATAGTGAGAGTTAGAAAAATAACCCTCCCCAAGACCCTGAAAAGTGAGAGCAAAGTGCACTATAGTTCCCCTAAGGACAAAGAAGTCGTGTTAGAGGAATAATGCAGGAAAGACACAAACCAACAATGCAACAACTGTGGATTTCCAATCTAGGGTACCTGTGATACAAGGGGACCAAGTCCAAAAGTCACAAGCAAGTCGGAGATGGGCAGATGCCCAGGAAATGCCAGCTGCGGGTGCAAAGAAGCTTCTACTGGACAGAAGAAGCTGCGGTTTCTGCAGGAACGCAAAGGGCTAGAGACTTCCCCTTTGGAGGACGGATCCCTCTCACCTTGTAGAGTCGTGCAGAAGTGTTTTCTTGCCAAAAGAATGCCAACAAACCTTGCTAGCTGCAAATCGTGCAGTTAGCGTTTTTGGATGCTGCTGTGGCCCAGGAGGGACCAGGAGGTCGCAGATTGGACCAGGAGGTAAAGGGGACGTCGAGCAAAACAAGGAGCCCTATTAGCAGCAGGTAGCTCCCGAAGAAGTGCCAGAAACAGGCACTATGAGGATGCGTGAAACGGTGCTCACCCGAAGTCGCACAAAGAAGTCCCACATCGCCGGAGAACAACCTAGGAGGTCGTGCAATGCAGGTTAGAGTGCCGTGGACCCAGGCTAGACTGTGCACAAAGGATTTCCGCCGGAAGTGCACGGAGGCCGGAGTAGCTGCAAAAGTCGCGGTTCCCAGCAATGCAGTCTAGCGAGGTGAGGCAAGGACTTACCTCCACCAAACTTGGACTGAAGAGTCACTGGACTGTGGGGGCCATTTGAACAGAGTTGCTGGATTCGAGGGATCTCGCTTGTCGTGCTGAGAGGAGACCCAAGGGACCGGTAATGCAGCTTTTTGGTGCCTGCGGTAGCAGGGGGAAGATTCCGTCGACCCACGGGAGATTTCTTCTGAGCTTCTAGTGCAGAGAGGAGGCAGACTACCCCCACAGCATGCACCACCAGGAAAACAGTCGAGAAGGCGGCAGGATCAGCGTTACAGAGTTGCAGTAGTCGTCTTTGCTACTATGTTGCAGTTTTGCAGGCTTCCAGCGCGGTCAGCAGTCGATTCCTTGGCAGAAGGTGAAGAGAGAGATGCAGAGGAACTCGGCTGAGCTCTTGCATTCGTTATCTAAAGTTTCCCCAGAGACAGAGACCCTAAATAGCCAGAAAAGAGGGTTTGGCTACTTAGGAGAAAGGATAGGCTACTAACACCTGAAGGAGCCTATCAGAAGGAGTCTCTGACGTCACCTGGTGGCACTGGCCACTCAGAGCAGTCCAGTTTGCCAGCAGCACCTCTGTTTCCAAGATGGTAGAGGTCTGGAGCACACTGGAGGAGCTCTGGACACCTCCCAGGGGAGGTGCAGGCCAGGGGAGTGGTCACTCCCCTTTCCTTTGTCCAGTTTCGCGCCAGAGCAGGGCTAAGGGGTCCCCTGAACCGGTGTAGACTGGCTTATGCAAAATTGGGCACATCTGTGCCCAACAAAGCATTTCCAGAGGCTGGGGGAGGCTACTCCTCCCCTGCCTTCACACCATTTTCCAAAGAGAGAGAGTGTAACACCCTCTCTCAGAGGAAGTTCTTTGTTCTGCCATCCTGGGCCAGGCCTGGCTGGACCCCAGGAGGGCAGATGCCTGTCTGAGGGGTTGGCAGCAGCTGCAGTGAAACCCCAGGAAGGGCAGTTTGGCAGTACCAGGGTCTGTGCTACAGACCACTGGGATCATGGGATTGTGCCAACTATGCCAGGATGGCATAGAGGGGGCAATTCCATGATCATAGACATGTTACATGGCCATATTCGGAGTTACCATTGTGAAGCTACATATAGGTAGTGACCTATATGTAGTGCACGCGTGTAATGGTGTCCCCGCACTCACAAAGTTCAGGGAATTGGCTCTGAACAATGTGGGGGCACCTTGGCTAGTGCCAGGGTGCCCTCACACTAAGTAACTTTGCACCTAACCTTTACCAGGTAAAGGTTAGACATATAGGTGACTTATAAGTTACTTAAGTGCAGTGTAAAATGGCTGTGAAATAACGTGGACGTTATTTCCCTCAGGCTGCAGTGGCAGGCCTGTGTAAGAATTGTCAGAGCTCCCTATGGGTGGCAAAAGAAATGCTGCAGCCCATAGGGATCTCCTGGAACCCCAATACCCTGGGTACCTCAGTACCATATACTAGGGAATTATAAGGGTGTTCCAGTAAGCCAATGTAAATTGGTAAAATTAGTCACTAGCCTGTTAGTGACAATTTGGAAAGAAATGAGAGAGCATAACCACTGAGGTTCTGATTAGCAGAGCCTCAGTGAGACAGTTAGTCACTACACAGGTAACACATTCAGGCACACTTATGAGCACTGGGGCCCTGGTGAACAGGGTCCTAGTGACACATACAACTAAAACAACATATATACAGTGAAAAATGGGGGTAACATGCCAGGCAAGATGGTACTTTCCTACACAACCCCCCCCCAAACGAAGGACAATAAGACTAGCCATGACCTGATGAGTCTTCATTGTCTAAGTGGAAATATCTGGAGAGTCCATCTGCATTGGAGTGGCTACTCCCAGGTCTATGTTCCACTGTATAGTCCATTCCCTGTAGGGATATGGACCACCTCAACAATTTAGGATTTTCACCTTTCATTTGTTTTAGCCAAAGTAGAGGTTTGTGGTCTGTCTGAACAATGAAGTGAGTGCCAAACAGGTATGGCCTCAACTTCTTCAGAGCCCAGACCACAGCAAAGGCCTCCCTCTCTATGGCAGACCAACGCTTTTCTCTAGGGGTCAACCTCCTACTAATAAAAGCAACAGGTTGATCCTGGCCCTCAGAATTAAGTTGTGATAGGACTGCCCCTACTCCTAATTCAGATGCATCAGTTTGGACATAGAATTTTTTAGAGTAACAAGGGCTTTTCAGGACAGGTGCAGAGCACATGGCCTGCTTCAGCTCCTCAAAAGCTTTCTGACAGTTTGCTGTCCATAATAACTTTTTAGGCATCTTTTTGGATGTGAGGTCATTAAGAGGGGCTGCAATGGAGCCATAGTTCTTAATGAACCTCCTGTAATACCCAGTGAGGCCTAGGAAGGCTCTCACCTGAGTCTGAGTGGTAGGGGGAACCCAATCAATAATTGTTTGGATTTTCCCCTGAAGTGGTGCAATCTGTTCCCCACCAACAAGGTGTCCCAGATAAACCACCTTCCCCTGCCCTATCTGGCACTTTGAAGCCTTGATAGTGAGGCCTGCCTTTTGGAGGGCCTCTAAAACTTTCCATAGGTGGACCAGGTGATCATCCCAGCTGGAGCTAAAGACAGCTATATCGTCCAAATATGCTGCACTGAAAGCCTCCAGCCCTTGCAGGACTGTGTTCACCAACCTTTGAAAAGTGGCAGGTGCATTTTTCAAACCAAAAGGCATTACAGTAAACTGGTAATGGCCTCCAATGGTTGAAAATGCAGTTTTAGGTTTAGCATCTTCTGACAATTTGATCTGCCAATACCCTGCAGTCAAATCAAAAGTGCTTAGGTACTTGGCAGATGCCAGTGTATCTATGAGCTCATCTGCCCTGGGTATAGGGTGAGCATCAGTTTTGGTTACCAAGTTGAGACCTCTATAGTCTACACAAAACCGCATTTCCTTCTTTCCATCTTTGGAATGGGGTTTTGGTACAAGTACCACAGGAGAAGCCCATGGACTTTCAGAGTGCTCAACCACTCCTAGTTCTAACATTTTCTGGACCTCTTGCTTTATGCAGTCCCTGACATGGTCAGGCTGCCTATAGATCTTACTTTTGACAGGTAAACTGTCTCCAGTATCTATAGTGTGCTCACACCAAGAAGTGGTACCTGGCACAGTAGAGAAGAGTTCAGAGAATTGATCTAGGAGATTTATGCAATGGTCTTTCTGCTCAGCAGTAAGACAATCAGCCAAAACTACACCTTCCACAAGAGCATCTTGTTCTGTGGAAGAGAAGAGATCAGGTAGAGGATCACTGTCTTCTTCCTGTCCCTCATCAGTTGCCATGAGCAGGGTGAGATCAGCCCTGTCATAGTAGGGTTTCAGGCGGTTGACATGGAGCACCCTAAGGGGACTCCTGCCAGTGCCTAAGTCAACTAAATAGGTGACTTCTCCCTTCTTTTCAACAATTGTGTGGGGTCCACTCCATTTATCTTGGAGTGCTCTTGGGGCCACAGGCTCCAAGACCCACACTTTCTGCCCTGGTTGGTACTGAACCAAAACAGCCTTCTGATCATGCCATTGCTTCTGGAGCTCTTGGCTGGCCTGAATGTTTTTGCTGGCCTTTTTCATGTACTCAGCCATCCTTGATCTGAAGCCAAGTACATAGTCCACAATATCTTGTTTAGGAGCTTTTAAAGGTTGTTCCCAACCCTCCTTTACAAGTGTGAGCGGACCCCTAACAGGGTGTCCAAAAAGAAGTTCAAAGGGGCTGAAGCCCACTCCTTTCTGGGGTACCTCCCTGTAGGCAAAAAGGAGGCATGGTAGGAGGATATCCCATCTCCTGCGGAGTTTTTCAGGGAGACCCATAATCATGCCTTTGAGAGTTTTATTAAATCTCTCCACCAGTCCATTAGTTTGTGGATGATAGGGTGTAGTGAACTTATAAGTCACACCACACTCCTTCCACATGGCCTTTAAGTATGCAGACATGAAATTGTTTCCCCTGTCTGATACTACTTCCTTTGGGAAGCCCACCCTGGAAAATATTCCCAGGAGGGCCTTTGCCACTGCAGGAGCTGTAGTGGTCCTTAAAGGAATAGCTTCAGGATATCTTGTGGCATGGTCCACTACCACCAAGATAAACCTATTGCCTGAAGCAGTAGGAGGGTCAAGGGGGCCAACTATGTCAACCCCTACCCTTTCAAAGGGAACCCCAACCACAGGCAGTGGAATAAGGGGTGCCTTTGGAGTGCCACCTGTTTTGCCACTGGCCTGACAGGTTTCACAGGACTTACAAAAATCTTTTGTGTCCTCAGACATCCTAGGCCAATGAAACAAGGGAACAAGTCTGTCCCAAGTTTTCATTTGACCCAGGTGCCCAGCTAGGGGAATGTCGTGGGCAAGAGTTAGGAGGAACTTTCTGTACTCCTGAGGAATCACTAATCTCCTGGCAGTTCCAGGTTTAGGATCCCTATGCTCAGTGTACAAGAGGTTGTCCTCCCAGTAAACTCTGTGAGAGTCACTGACATCCCCATTAGCCTGTTTGACATCTTGCTGTCTTAGACCCTCTAATGTGGGACAGGTTTGCTGTGCCACACTCAGCTCCTCCCTGGCAGGCCCCCCTTCACCCAAAAGCTCAGCAGTGTCTGCTTGGAGCTCCTCTGGTGTAGGTTCTGCACAGGGAGGGAATTCTTCTTCCTCAGAAGTAGAATCCACTGTAGAGGGAGGGATAGTAGGAAGTGGTTTGCTTCTACTAGCCCTAGCTTTAGGGAGCACTTGGTCCATTGTTCCAGGATCCAAGCTTCCCTGTCCTTTTTGCTTTTTGGCCTGAGCCCTTGTCAAAGCAAAAATATGCCCTGGGATGCCCAGCATTGCTGCATGGGCCTCCAACTCCACATCTGACCAAGCTGATGTCTCCAAATCATTTCCTAGTAGACAGTCTACAGGTAAATCTGTGGCTACCACAACTTTCTTTGGACCAGTAAACCCCCCCCCCCAGTTGAGATTAACAACAGCCATGGGGTGGCTAAGTGTTGTTGTGAGCATCGGTTACTTGGTACTGGTGACCAAGCAGGTGTTGTTCAGGGTGGACCAGTTTCTCTATGACTATAGTCACACTGGCTCCAGTGTACCTGTAGGCCTGAACCTCAACACCATTTATTAGGGGTAGCTGCTTGTACTTATCCTTATTAAGGGGACAAGCAACTAAGGTGGCTAAATCAATAGCCCCCTCAGAGACTAACACAGCCTCTGTGGCCTCCCTAACAAGGCCAACCCCAACTAAGTTACCAATAGTGAGCCCAGCTACTCCCTTGGATTGGCTATTAGTAGGTTTGCTCCCACCACCACTGCTATTAGTAGGGACACTAGGGGTAGCAGTAGGGGTTGTAGTGGTAGGAGGCTTCGTGCCTTTCTTTGGACAACTGGGATCTGTTGTCCAATGGCCTTTTACTTTACATAAATAGCACCATGGTTTCTTTTCTTTGTTTTGATTAAAGGAGGATTTGGGCCCACCACCCCCACCAGAGTGTTTTTGTGGGCCTGATGAAGACTCATTTTTAGATTTGTCCCCACCCTTGTCAGAAGACTTACCATCCTTCTTCTTGTTGCCATCTTTGTCACCCCCTGTATGAACTTTTCTGTTCACCCTTGTTCTGACCCATTTGTCTGCCTTCTTTCCCATTTCTTGGGGAGAGGTCAGATCAGAGTCCACCAAGTACTGGTGCAACAAATCAGACACACAATTATTAAGAATATGCTCTCTCAGGATCAAGTTATACAGGCTGTCATAATCAGTAACTTTACTGCCATGTAACCACCCCTCCAAGGCCTTCACTGAATGGTCAATGAAATCAACCCAGTCTTGTGAAGACTCCTTTTTGGTCTCTCTGAACTTTATCCTGTATTGTTCACTGGTTAAGCCATAACCATCCAGGAGTGCATTCTTAAGAACTTTGTAATCATTAGCTTCATTTTCTTTTACAGTAAGGAGCCTATCCCTACCTTTTCCACTAAATGATAGCCATAGGATAGCAGCCCACTGCCTTTGAGGGACATCCTGTACAGCACAGGCCCTCTCAAGTGCAGCAAACCACTTGTTAATGTCATCCCCCTCCTTATAAGGGGGAACTATCTTATGCAGATTCCTGGAATCATGCTCTTTTGCAGGATGACTATGGGGAATACTGCTGCTGCCACCATGGGTTTCTAAACCCAGTTTCTGTCTCTCCTTCTCTACTTCTAAAGTCTGTCTATCCAAATCCAGCTGTTGCTTCTTGAGCTTCAGTCTGGTTTGTTCCACTCTCAATCTATTGAGATCCCTTTCTAACAATCTGTCATCAGGGTGGGTGGGAGGGACATGCCTTGAAACAGAAGTATGGTGAGAATGGACAGAAGGAGACCTGTCCCTTACAGAGGGCACCCTAACAGCTTGGCTAACAGAAACATCAGTACCACTGTGGTGAGAATAAATGCTTTTGCTATGATGTGAGACAACACTATTTGTATGGTGTGGCTCTTCGTCATTACCAACTATGCTGGACTGTCTAGTAATGGGCAGGCTAGGAAGTTTCTTTCCTGAATCTTTTCCTGGGGGAGTCCCTGGATCAGATTGGGAACCATTAGCTACTTTTTCAACAGATGGGGCACTTCTTTCCTTATCTTGTTCTCTAAGCATGTTAAGTAACAATTCCAAGGAAGGATTCTTCCCTACACTCAAACCTCTCTCTATGCAGAGACTCCTTGCTCCTTTCCAGCTAAGGTGATCATATGCAAGTTTGGACAGATCAACATTTTGGCCTGTGCCAGACATTTTTAGAGAGAGTTAAAGTGATAGAAAAAGAGAAAAAAGTTTGTCAGAGCTTTTAGAAAGACAGAGAAAAAAAAAACTTTTTAAACTTTTTAGAACTTTTTAGAAAGTGAGAAGTACTTTTCAGCACTTTAGAAAAGAGTGAAAAGAGGAAATGCAAAACTTTTTGGCTATGTGTATATACACTGACCTTGTTTTGTATATTTTTCTCTTATGAAAAGTACAATGACAAGAGTGGTAAGTAGTCTCAAAGCACTTATCCCACCACTGCACAACCAATGTAGGAGGCTGGACTGGCTTGTAGTGAGTACCAAGGGGTACTTGCACCTTGCACCAGGCCCAGTTATCCCTTATTAGTGTATAGGGCGTCTAGCAGCTTAGGCTGATAGATAATGGTAGCTTAGCAGAGCAGCTTAGGCTGAACTAGGAGACGTGTGAAGCTACTACAGTACCACTTAGTGTCATATGCACAATATCATAAGAAAACACAATACACAGTTATACTAAAAATAAAGGTACTTTATTTTTATGACAATATGCCAAAGTATCTTAGAGTGTACCCTCATTGAGAGGATAGGAAATATACACAAGATATATATACACAATAGCAAAAATATGCAGTATAGTCTTAGAAAACAGTGCAAACAATGTATAGTTACAATAGGATGCAATGGGGAAACATAGGGATAGGGGCAACACAAACCATATACTCCAAAAGTGGAATGCGAACCACGAATGGACCCCAAACCTATGTGACCTTGTAGAGGGTCGCTGGGACTATTAGAAATAGTGAGAGTTAGAAAAATAACCCTCCCCAAGACCCTGAAAAGTGAGTGCAAAGTGCACTAAAGTTCCCCTAAGGACAAAGAAGTCGTGTTAGAGGAATAATGCAGGAAAGACACAAACCAACAATGCAACAACAGTGGATTTCCAATCTAGGGTACCTGTGAAACAAGGGGACCAAGTCCAAAAGTCACAAGCAAGTCGGAGATGGGCAGATGCCCAGGAAATGCCAGCTGCGGGTGCAAAGAAGCTTCTACTGGACAGAAGAAGCTGCGGTTTCTGCAAGAACGCAAAGGGCTAGAGACTTCCCCTTTGGAGGACGGATCCCTCTCAACTTGTAGAGTCGTGCAGAAGTGTTTTCCCGCCGAAATAACGCCAACAAGCCTTGCTAGCTGCAAATCGTGCGGTTAGCGTTTTTGGATGCTGCTGTGGCCCAGGAGGGACCAGGAGGTCGCAGATTGGACCAGGAGGTAGAGGGGACGTCGAGCAAAACAAGGAGCCCTATTAGCAGCAGGTAGCACCAAGAGAAGTGCCAGAAACAGGCACTACAAAGATGCGTGAAATGGTGCTCACCCGAAGTCGCACAAAGAAGTCCCACGTCGCCGGAGAACAACTTAGGAGGTCGTGCAATGCAGGTTAGAGTGTCGTGGACCCTGGCTGGATTGTGCACAAAGGATTTCTGCCGGAAGTGCACGGAGGCCGGAGTAGCTGCAAAAGTCGCGGTTCCCAGCAATGCAGTCTAGCGAGGTGAGGCAAGGACTTACCTCCACCAAACATGGACTGAAGAGTCACTGGACTGTGGTGGCCACTTAGACAGAGTTGCTGGATTCGAGGGATCTCGCTTGTCATGCTGAGAGGAGACCCAAGGGACCGGTAATGCAGCTTTTTGGTGCCTGCGGTGGCAGGGGGAAGATTCCGTCGACCCACGGGAGATTTCTTCGGAGCTTCTAGTGCAGAGAGGAGGCAGACTACCCCCACAGCATGCACCACCAGGAAAACAGTCGAGAAGGCGGCAGGATCAGCGTTACAGAGTTGCAGTAGTCGTCTTTGCTACTATGTTGCAGTTTTGCAGGCTTCCAGCGCGGTCAGCAGTCGATTCCTTGACAGAAGGTGAAGAGAGAGATGCAGAGGAACTTGGCTGAGCTCTTGCATTCGTTATCTAAAGTTTCCCCAGAGACAGAGACCCTAAATAGCCAGAAAAGAGGGTTTGGCTACTTAGGAGAGAGGATAGGCTACTAACACCTGAAGGAGCCTATCAGAAGGAGTCTCTGACGTCACCTGGTGGCACTGGCCACTCAGAGCAGTCCAGTGTGCCAGCAGCACCTCTGTTTCCAAGATGGCAGAGGTCTGGAGCACACTGGAGGAGCTCTGGACACCTCCCAGGGGAGGTGCAGGTCAGGGGAGTGGTCACTCCCCTTTCCTTTGTCCAGTTTCGCGCCAGAGCAGGGCTAAGGGGTCCCCTGAACCGGTGTAGACTGGCTTATGCAGAATTGGGCACATCTGTTCCCAACAAAGCATTTCCAGAGGCTGGGGGAGGCTACTCCTCCCCTGCCTTCACACCATTTTCCAAAGGGAGAGGGTGTAACACCCTCTCTCAGAGGAAGTTCTTTGTTCTGCCATCCTGGGCCAGGCCTGGCTGGACCCCAGGAGGGCAGATGCCTGTCTGAGGGGTTGGCAGCAGCAGCCATGTCATATGTGACTTACCAACCAGCCAGGCCCTCTCTGTGTAGAGTTGTGTCATCAGCAGTGGGATATTGCTGTTTCACATGATGAAGAAATTATCGACTGATCCGGGATACTTTGCACAGACTTGTAAAATCTACTGTTCTGCCAAACATGCCACTTGAATGTTGATGGAGTGGTAGTTTTTCCTGTTCCTATATACCTGTTTATTGGCACTGGAAGGAACCAAGGTTACATGGGTGCCATCTATGTCCCCAACCACATGTGGAATGTTGTAGGAGGCTGGACTGGTTTGTAGTGGGTGCCTAAGGTACTTACACCTTATACCAGGTCCAGTTATCCCTTATTAGTAAAATGTAGGCAGTGTCTAGAAGCCAGGCTGTCTAGAGGTAGCTGTAGGCAGAGCAGCCAAGTCTGAACTAGGAGACATTCAAAGCTCTTGCAATACCACTATAGTCACACAGTACTTACACACAAGAAAGACAATACTCAGTATTACCAAAAATAAAAGCACTTTATTTTAGTGACACAAGGCCAAAAATATCTTAGAGGCTATACTCCCTTGGGAGGTAAGTATTATACACAAAACATACACTAGTAACCAAAATCAGGTAAGTAAGCAATCATAAAATAGTGAAAATAGTGAAAATCACCATAGGTTAGAATGGGCCTAGGGGGAAAACAAACCATATACTAAAATAGTGGAATGCGATTGTCAGTTTGCCACCTAGGCAAGAGTAGGGTATAGAGGGGAGCTGGGAGTGTAAGAAAACACCAAAGGTAAGTAAAGTACCCCACCCCAGAGCCCAGGAAAACAGGAGTAAAGTACAGCAAGTTTCCTCAGAAAACACTAGAAGTTGTGATAAAGAATTATGCACAAAACGAGCAAGACTGCAAGACACCAATGATGGATTCCTGGACCTGAAGACCTGCGGAGAGAGGAGACCAAGTCCAAGAACAGCTGAAGGGTCCAGGAAGAACAGGAGCCCCTGCTAACCCGGATGAAGGTGCAAAAGTGGATTCTCCGGTTAGAAGAAAAAGTCAGAAATGCACCAAAGAAGACAGCTGCAGGTTCCTGCTTGGTACAAAGGTCGAATGTAGGCTGGTTTTCATTGTTGGATTCCGCCAACAAGCCTTGGTTCATGCAAAAGACGCTTTTGGTGGGAAAAAGCGCTACCTGGACCCAGGAGGGACCTGGGGGTCTCAACTTGGACTGAGGAGACAGAGGGGGCTCTCAGCACTTCAGAGAGCCCTCAGAAGACGAGACAGAACCCACAGGAGTCCCAAGACACAGGGACAAAGGAGTTGCAAATCGCAGTCATTGCAGCACTACACAAAGGGATCCCACGCCGCCGGAGAACAACTCAGGGAGCTGAGCATCACAGGATAAAGTGCTGGGGACCAGGGCTATGCTGTGTGTGAAGGATTCCTTCGAGAAGTGCACAAAAGCCCCAGGAGCTGCAAAACATGCTGTGCACAGGGGTACTGTCTGACTCGGGGGAGGCAAGCTCTTACCGCCCCCAAATTTGGACAATTGAACCTTTGGACAGTCTGGGTCACTTTGGTCTATCACCTGTGTTCCAGGATTCTGGGTCGTTGTCAGGAGAGGGGAGCCAGATTACCAGTTGTTGCTGCAGAGAGGTGCCTGCTGAAGCAGGGAAGTGACTCCGTCACACCAAAGGAGATTCCTTTGGTCCTTCTGGTGCAGGATGAAGACAGGCAATCCTTGGAGCTTGCACAACCTGGAAACTGTTGCAGTTGCTGGCAGGAGGTGAAGCTACAGAGTTGCAGTAGCCTTCTTGGATGTTGCAGTTGTAGAGTTCTTTGGGCAGTTCTGTGCTTGATCTGATGGTAGAAGGTGAAGCAGAGGTTGCAGAGGATTCCTGCTGGAGTCTTGCAAAACCGAATCTGAGGAAACACCCAGAGGAGAGACCCTGAATAGCCCTGAGCAGGGGATTGGTCACCTAACCAGGTAAGCTTCTATCAGAAGGGGTCTCTGATGTCACCTGCTGGCACTGGCCACTCAGATGCTCCCAAAGTTCTCTGACCATCCAGCAAACAAGATGGCAGAACACAGGGACACTCTGGAGGGGCTCTGGGCACCACCCCTGGACTGGTGATGGACAGGGGAGTGGTCACTCCCCTTTCCTTTGTCCAGTTTCATGGCAGAGCAGGGACTGGGGGTCCCTGAACCGGTGTAGACTGGCTTATGCAAGGAGGGCACCATCTGTGCCCTTCAAAGCATTTCCAGAGGCTCTGGGAGGATACCCCTCCCATGCCTGTAACACCTATTTCCAAAGGGAGACGGTGTAACACCCTCTCCTAAAGGAAATGCATTGTTCTGCCTTCCTGGGATTGAGATGCCCAAGCCCCAGGAGGGCAGAAGCCTGTCTGTGAGGTGGCAGCAGGTGGGGCTGCAGTGGAAACCTCAGAGAGCTGGTTTGGCAGTACTGGGGGTCCATGGTGGAGCACCCAGGGTGCATGGAATTGCCCCCCCCCAATACCAGAATCAGATTGGGGGTACAATTTCCAGTTCCTAGACACCTCACATGACCATATTTGGGGTTACCATTGTGAAGCTACATATATGTATTGACATATATGTAGTGCATGCTTATAATGGTGTCCCTGCACTCACGAAGTCCAGAAAAATGGGCATGGACGATGTGGGGGCACCTCTGCTAGTGCAGGTGTGCCATCACACACAGGTACTATGCACCTAGCCTTCAGGGTCTGAAGGTTAAGAATGTAGGTGACTTAGAAGTGACCTGGTGCAGTGAAAATGGCTGTGAAATAGTGCTTACGCTATTTCACTCAGGCTGAAATGGCAGTCCTGAAGAAGTATTTGTATGAGCTCCTTATGAGTGGCAAAAGAAATGCTGCAGCCCATAAGGATCTTCTGGAACCCCAATGCCCTGGGTACCTGGGTACCATTTACTAGGGACTTATAAGGGGGGTCCAGCATGCCAATCTGGCATGAAATATGTAGTCACTAGACTATAGTGACACATTTGGAAACAGAGAGAGCATAACCACTGGAGATCCAATTAGCAGGACTCCAGTGATACAGTCAAGCATACTGACAACACAGTAAAACATACTGACATGTAGGCCACAAACCATAAGCACTGGGGTCCTGACTAGCAGGATCCCAGTGACACAATCAAAACACACTGACAATCAGGCAGGAATTGGGGGTAACATGCCAACAAAAATGGTACTTTCCTACAAATGTGTCCCAAAGCATAATACTCTGCCTTCACATAAGCCAAATCTGCACGTTGGGGAAACCAGATGTAGCTGTCTAGGTGTTTCAACAATGTAAACAGTTCAGCCTGGACATGGGCCAAGGCATCCCTGCAGTTAGGGCCACTGAATTCTGAAAGGACCCAGTGGCCAGGAAGTGTAGCACTGACATGATTTGAACAATGGTAGGTATGCTATTGGGATTGGGATTGAGAATGGCAGGCATCAGATCTGGCTCCAACTGATTACATAGATCCATGATTGAATATATTTGTATAATGTGTCTCTGGTGTGCAGGTCTACTAGTGGGCGGTACACAGGAGGATGTCTTCCTCTCCTCATGCCATGGTAACTATGTGGGACAGAAACAGATTGTAGGTGAATTTTACAATGCACAAGTAATGAATATGTTCCTATTCATATACAGGACTCACATATCTCCACATGATGTCAGATGAAACATATGACATTTTAATTACAGCATCTTGCTATGCATTCTATGTTCGTTTCCTTTCATGCAGAATCACTAAATCCTTACATGCTGGCTACACTTACTCAGAGGTGTTAGGAGGTATCCCCATTGTTAAGTGTGGACTGTACATTGGCTAATTTGATGTTTAATCAGGGTGGACATCCTACATGAAAAAAGCATTGTGGTAATTCTACATTCCTAGTGCAAGACATATCATTGATGTGTGAGTTCAGACTATTTGTACCATGTTCATGGTATTGTGAAGGTAACTGGCTATTTCCTTAGCCAATGTATTGTATGCATGTTACATAGGATAGGACATCTCCTATATAGGTGACATATGCACTGTTTTTTGCCAACATCATGTGTACGTTAGTAAATCCTACAGTTTTAAGGATTTAAGATCCAAGTTTGGCATACTAGTTTTTGCTAATCGGATACTGTTTTGAAGGATTTTAATATAGCCAAGCTCAGTTTACAGTGACTTCATTGTATAGCAGGTGTTGTAGTTGACATTTACATGTTGGTGGAATGGTATATGTTATCAGACAATTTGCTGGACTCTAGCTGTATGTCTCAATCATGGTTACTTGAGAAGTTGTTTAGGTCAGTGTAACTTTACTCCAAAGATGTGAGGTTACGCATGTCTGAAGTGCTGATACCGATGTAGGTATCTGATATAGTTAAGTTGAGGTCGACACTCAACACGATTAGTAACAAGGTATGTGTCCTTCATGCACATGACAGGTGTCCATTCATTTAAAGTTGTTGGTATGCTTCCTGGGTTTGTCTGTGGGAAATTCCTGAGTGCTAAGTAGCCCACTATTGCTGTACATGTCTTTGTTTACTATGTGAGAATGACTAAGATGAGTAGGTACACAAAGTTGGTATGAACCTTAGCAAAAACACTATTGGTACATGTGTTGTAGAAATGTATAAGGAATCTTTTGTACTTCAAATTTGAATATGCCAAATGGAGTAGGTGCATCTACGGTCTTGTAAATGGACTGTGATGAGCTAACTTTCATAGAACATGCCATCTGGTCATGGACTGAGCAAGTGTATATTTGTAGTATGTAGGATTCTCAAATCAAACTTCACACTTACTCCCATTGATGGTTTGTTGTTTCACAGTGATGCTCTGTATTGGAACACACTTTTTATGTTGACAAATCAGCTATATTGATAGGATGGTGATGTAGTAGTCAGATAGTTGGCTTATGTAGTGTATGACATTTATCTCATATAGGGTTATGGAAGGTACGTAGTTGTGACATGATTTTGGCTCAAAATGGTTCCGACCTGGGGGCGTTTTTCCCACTGATGTGATGTTACTGTTGTGTATGGTGTAATGTATGTGTATGTAAGGAATGTTGTGACCCTACCTCTATCTCTGTTTCTCACCATCAGCAGGTGAAGGAGATGGGGCACAGCCAAGTAGGGAAGCTGCTGGCCAATGGGCCAAAGTCATGATACCACCAAACCGAGGGACCCAGTGGCCTGGAGTGCGAGGGGAGTGCCATGGGGAGACAGGATCCAGTTCTTCTGCTTCAGAATCCTCCTCCACTGGACACTCCCTGGTGGTGGCTGGTCCATCTAGGACCACCCCAGCACCATCTAAGTTCACCACTCAAAAAAAAAAAAAAAAAAGAAATTATACTTTATTTCGGCTGGAAGCCATAAAAGTAAACAAAAAATATCATATCATAGTTGAGCAACATATAAGTTATAAATAAGGATCAACAAGAAATACCACAATATACATTTAAAACCCTAATTAAATGATAAAATCTCTTTTTGTAAAACCAATGCATCACAGCCATTGTTCTTAAGATCTTGGTATTCAAAAATATTAATTATATGATATGATGGACTATTATATCTTAATTCCAATCAATTAACGACTTAATATATTAGATAGATAAAATTTAGGATCTTCATATTCAAAGATATTAGATATATGATATGATGAACTATTATATCTTAGTTCCAGTCAATTTACAACTTGATGTATTAAATAGATAAAATCTAAGACCAATATTTTAAAACACACAATTATGGTAATTCTCTAGTTCTTATAGCCCATGCACTCTGCAAATATCTCGCAACTGAAAAAACTATTTTGTCATTTGTATCAGTTGTCAGGATACGTAAAGCTGTAATCCATTCACTTATCCCCATTAGCCTCCATAGCGGGGCAATCCACTTCTTCCTTGGCACCAAATATCTAGGACAGAAAAACATAAAGTGCTCGAGTGACTCTGTTGAGTTTTGGCAATGATGACAAAATATTGAATTACAATCCTCCACTCTCCATCGTGCGGTAAATGTCTTTAGCGGGAGAATCCCTAACCTGAACTTAATAAAAAGTGTTTTAGTATAGGGAGGATTTACATTGTCCATGTAGGCCTCAAATTTGGGACTACATTTATGATCCAGGAACTGTAGCGTTCGACTGCCTTGATTTTTCGCCCAAATTTGTGCCAAGATGTTCTCCCAGTAGCACCTGTTCATACACTCATTTACTTCCTTGGTCAAGTTTTGTGGAGCACTCCACACTTCCTCCATTTTAAGTAGTTTACACATCTCTGATGTAGCTCAGCCAAGGGATCTTTGATGTACGATCACCTGCAAGAAACTCCTTTAATGCTATCTGTGGGGTGGACAAATATTCAGAAGTCCAGAGGCGCACCCAATACTTAAGCGGTCTTAGTGCAATTACATTGTGGATCTCATTTAAGGCTAGATCGAATCTAAGCGGAATGAGAGGAGTACTCATCGGCAGTCGCAAGAAGTTCCGTAGAAAACGGTTTTCTACCGTAGTCAAGCACCTGGAGTTGATATGTCCCCAAAGCTCAGCACCATAGGTTGAAGCTGCGACTGCCACTGCTTTATATACAGTGATAGCAGGTGATATCTCCCCTTGCGCAATATTAGCAATTTTCTTTCCTATCACTGATGACCTCTGCCTTAGAACTGTCAGACTCTTCCCAATCTGTTCTGTCCATTTTTGGTCGTCGCTTAGCCTAATCCCCAGGTAATCAAATTGGCTGACTCTCTCCACTAGTTGGCCTGCTATGGTCATTCCCCCTCTAAACCGTTTGTGCGGGTTAAAAGCCATAAACTTGGATTTTGATGGATTTATTTCAAGACCTCTATTATGACAGAACTTATAGAAAGCATCCAGTTCATTTTGCAGGCCCAAAGGTGTCCTCGAAACTAAAAGAGTATCGTCAGCAAACATTAGAATGGGGACAGAGGTTCCTTCAAGCTTTGGGCGTCGTGGTTACAATGTAACAATTGGTCCGCTGCGCCATTAATGTAAAGGTTAAACAAGGTTGGGGCCAGTATACACCCCTGCCTGACCCCCCTGTTGACAGATATAGCTTCTGTTAAATCGCCACTTTGGGACCATCGTACTTGGGCGTACGTCCCCTCATGGAGATACCTGATCAATTTTAATAGTTCTCCATCAAGTTGGTAACTCTCCAAAACGTTCCACAATAAGTCGCGTGGAACCATGTCAAAGGCGGCTTTTAAGTCAATAAAAGCTACATACAAATGGCTTTTATTCAATGACAGATATTTCCAACAAAGGAGGTTAAATCTAAATACCTGGTCTATTGTGCTCATTCCTTTCCTAAAACCTGCCTGAAAGTTGGAAAGAATATGAGAGTCCTCTATCCAGACCTGTAGTCTATACAATACCTGCTTACTAAATATTTTTTGGCTGACGTCAAGTAATCTGATTGGTCTATAGTTTGTAGGTTCTTCTCTTGGCCCTTTCTTGTAAATAGGGACTCTAATAGCTCCTTGCCACGTGGGGGGGGAAGTCCTCCCCACCTCAGTATCTCATTGCTGAGCGCATTTAAGTACAGCGACCAAGTTGTCGGTCGGGACAGGTATAAATCTCCTGGGATACCATCCAACCCAGGGGCCTTCCCTTTCCGTACCGATTGGAGAGCCAAAGTTGTTTCTTTTAAAGAGAAAAGACCCAGGGCAAATTTAGGAGGTATATCTCTCCCGGCAGGTGATATATTAACAGCAAGTTCATTAGATTTGGATAGAGGGATGGTAATACTATTAATTTGAGGTTTCCAATGTACCACTCACTTACTACCACCGCTCTCCCTGCAGCTCACCACCCAGTTGGCCGTGCCCGATCACCCAAGAGGGTGGGTGTATCCTTTGTCGCAGGCACCTTTGCCCCTGCCGCTGTCAGCCCTGCTGCCCTCAGTGAGGAGTCTATTGACCTCTTTAGGTCGATCTCAGTGGGTCAGTCTACCATTGTTAATACCATCCAGGGACTGGCAACTCAGATCCAACAGAGTAATTTGTTTCTGGAGTGCAATTATGGTGCACTGGCTGGCCAACAGAGATCCTTTCAGGCTCTGGCCTCCACACTGACGGCAGCCAGTCACCCTTTGTCTACCTTTCACCTCCACCTTCGTCTTCCCAATCCCAAGACCCTCTTCCCCAAACCAGCCAAAGCACACTGACAGACGCATGCATCCATCTCAACATCCAAGGGTAGCTCCGACAAACATAAACACCACAAGACACACCACCAGCATGCACACAAGCAACATTCAGATGCACACACAGCAACAGTCACTACCTGCCCTGACACCCCTTCCACCCCAGCATCACTGACAGTACACCTGACACACAACTGCAGACACCACACCAACAATCACAGATCCAGCCACTGCACCAATGCTACCCACAGACAGCACCACACCATAACCTCAGGCATCCATTTCAGTCACCACAGATACCACAACCATTGACACACTTACATGCAGCACACCCACCGTACCTGCAGTCACCACCCAACAGACAGTCACCGACCCACCACGGCATCCCCCAGCATCTCTACTGCCCCTCATCCCAAGACACATAACCACCCTTACTTACCCACCCAACAGTCACCCACCACACACAAACATACCTTGCACAAACATGCACCCAAGCCATCCACACCAACACCTCAGACAACCGCTCCCTCTCCCTCCACACCCAAACCTTTTTGCCATGACTGTCCCCATGTGTGTAAAAAATATTTTCTTTCTGAGTTTGCCCTTTTCCCCACTCCTCTCTCACCCCATGATACCCTTAAATGTTCAGTGTCCCTCCCCAAGTCTGGCCCTTCCAGCTTCCAGACCTCCCCTTCCCCCCTGCAAGTACCCATGACCCTCCCCCTGCCAAGAAGTCGACCCCTCCCACAAGAACCCAGCCCTCTCTTAAACCTAAGCCTGAACCAAACCCCCACTCCCAAGCCAGATCACAAAGGCCCTCCTCCAAAACCTAAGCCCAACCCCCCCTCCTCTATCTCCCCAGATAAACCCCGAGGTGCCTGCCTGCCCCCTTGATGCCTCTACCTGTGGAGGTTACATGGCAGTCATAAGTCAAGTTCGTGGCACACATCTGTGCACTGTGTGCATCCAGTCTGTTATATATGTTGACTGGCCCATGGCCTTTGTGTTTCACATTACTTTCTGTTTTAATATATCAGCACCAACCTGCTGTTGGTTTACTGGGTACATCCTTGTCATGCATTTCTTTCCATAGTATGGAGTCATTCCTGGCTGACATTAGTTGTGTGTCTGTACTTGTGTGTGTGTGTGTGTGTGTGTGGTGGTTGTGCTACTTTTGTTGTTTAGCCAGTATGTATGGTTCTGTGCAGTGCTTTTGTCTGATAGTGTTAGGGTGTGTTATTTGATTGAGACATTTTGTTGTGTTGGTATTGAGTGGTGTTTGTGTTGACATGTGTTTGTTGGTGTGTTGAGTGACTTTGCGTGCTTTGACTGTGTGCGTGTGCATGTTTTGTGCATGGTATGTTGGATGCAATGTTCTGTGTAAGTCAATCGGTAAGTAGTATGGTTGTGTGATTGTGTGTGTTTGTTCTCTGTTGGTGTTACGTTGTGATTTATGTGTGGTGTGTCCCTGGGTAGTTTCCAATGTGGGTCCCTGACATGAGTTTGGAGATGATGCGGTTGTGTTGTAGTTGTGAGGTGTTGTGGTTTTGTGTGACACTGTGACCTGTGCAGTGTTTCCATGCATACATGTGCATGTTTGTGACGTGTGTGTGTGAGTGTGTATGGTTGCCGTCACGTGATTGTTGTGTATGTGCGGTTGCTTGTGTGAGTGTATGTGAGTGTGTGTGTGTGTGAGTGTGCTATTACGTGTGAGTGTCGCCCTCGCACCCCCTTCCCAAATGTATGTTGTGTAAATGTAAAATGATTTACAATATACAACAGTGACAGGTAAGTGTGTGTACTTTGTGTGAGCAGGAGCAGCAGGATGGCGTGTAGTTCTGGTTCTATGGCCGCTCCGGACGAGTATGGCTTCCTGAAGGTGAGTGTGTCCTTTTATGCAGTTCGATTCTGCCTGGGTTTCCGTAGTGGCGCGACAGAGGCAGAAACCTTGGCGGTGTGCAACCTCGTAATCTGTCCGGCAGGAACATGATCTCTGCTGGCCTGCAGGTGCTTACCGTCATCCGTGTCAGCCAGACCACAGTGGCAGTGCCAGTGGTTCTTTGGCTGTATTCTGTTGTGAATACCCCCATGGTCATAATTTGGCAATCTTTTCCGCCAGCCTGTTGATGGTATGACCGCCACCGCCAACATGGTGGTCCTGAGAACACCAAACTGGTAATGAGGCCCTTTATCTGTTAGCCGAGTGAATAACAGTATAAAGATGATGACATCCACCAAATGTACGTGACATGTTACAACCTGTTATGTTGTACTTGTTCGAATTTTTTGTACAAATATAGATTGATGAATTACAGCCATGCCAATGTCTCTTGTACAATGTCACAATGGATGAACAATGTCATCAGTGATTATATCATTGATGTTGCTTTAGTTGTCATCAGTGGCATCATTTAACATGTCATGAGTGTTGTAAATATGAGGTTCAAATCAGTGCGTGATGGAGTTGCAGGACATAGTTAGTTCACTGAACTATAACTGCCAAATTTCAAGGTCTTTTTTGTTTCTTAAACGTTGTGTTTTTGTGACTTTTGTTATTTACCTATAACATCACTTTCACCTTTAGTTTTTCAGTTAATTTCTGCTTTTTTATCATATTGTACACTCATGATGCATAATTCATTCTTCTAGTAACCAGATTCTTTGGAAATGGCACACTGCCATCCGCAGAACAGGATTTGTTGCAATGCCTGACCCCTGACCAGATATTGCACCCAAATGTGGAATCATCCAACCTGACCACATCTACACACAACCTATGGATACATGTAGGAGAGTTTGGATGCATACTTTTTTGGGGGGGGGGGATGGGTTGTGTATTGATTGTTTTGGTTTCATTTCCTTTGTATTGTTTTATTTTTTCTGTCAGTTTAGTACTAGTTTAAAAAAAGTATTTATGATTTTAAACATTATTTTTATTTTTGTTATTTATTTTATTTTTATATACATCTCTGTAATGCTCCTTAAAGTGGCTCTTGAATGCCACCATAAAAACATATTTGTTCATCTCTCTCATTTTTTGCAATATGTCACAATATCCTGCAAATATTTGCACTTCTCTTCATTTTCTCATTGCAAGATATCCATGGAAACACTTTCCAACTCTTCTTCTTCTGCAGCTGGATTATCCCTCTGGTACTCAGCCTGAACAATCTCTTTTAGATGCATAAATCAGAAAATTGTTTCCACATCAATGATGTTCCCGTTGGATACTGCCCAGACTGGCCACCATGGAGCTCTTGATTGTAGGTGGTATAGGTGCATGATGTGTTTTTAATTTTTTCCCAGGGGTAAGCTGAAAAACTGCCATACCAGTGACTCCTTTTTGGATCTAGTGACAGCAGGTGCAGAGGAAGTTGCTTAAACAAATATTCAGAGGTTGATGGGAGGGTGTTTGCAAATCGTCTAACCACTAGCAATCGCTTGGAGTAGCATTCTAGAATGATTTGCATATGACTAGGTCCAAACTGAGATGGCATGGTGAGCAAAGTATCAATGGGTTGGAATGGTACCCTGAGCGATTGCCTGTGGTTAGACAAGTTGTAAGCACTCCTCCTTTTATGTGTTTGAACATGTTGCAATCATAATAATGCCTTCATTCTTGGTGGCACAAGCACTACTAGGTGTACTCATTACAGTACTCAATACTTGCTTCTTTGTAATGTCTCAATAGTAGATTTAGATTTCTTGCAACAAAACCAGCCTTTAGCAATGTGAAATTTTATTCAGGGTAATGTTTTTCTGATTTCTTGTGTAGCCTGTGAGCATGTTTTTGTCAATTGTTCATATTGCACCCAATCAATTGGCTGCTTTCCTTTTATTTTGATGTTTTTTGACCTCCCATAAGGTACAGCAGTACCCCTGTGGGACCCAGAAAGACAATGAAAGAGTGTTATCAGAATCCCATTATTGCACTTCCTCTTTTGGGTCCCACAGGACTGGAAAGGTCCTGCAGGACACAGAAGTATTTACAAAGTTTGAGTTCACAAGGAAAGGACCTTTTTTAATTTGAGCCTATGGCGACATTTGAAGTTAATTGAATACATTTCTTCATTTTTCTATTCTTTTTTAAACTTTCGCAGTACTGAGGAACTTTTCAACGTACTGTAGGATCAATGACTTACGATAAAATCACTTTTGATTGATTCCTGCCTCTTTTCTAAAATTATCTTGCTTGAGCTCTGTGGCTTAAAAGCCTTTCTACAGAGTTCCTGCATTTTTGTTGTTTTTTGTTTTTTTGGGGATAAAAACAATGGCTTCAGGGAATGACTAACAGGAGCATGAAGAGTCAGAGGAGGAAACTAGGGGGCACCAGAGTCTGTCGAATTGCAGTTCTTTTGATTGGAGAAGTGGAGAAAAAAGTGTCTGCAAAGACAGTGACTTGCAAACTTTAAAGAAGACCTTCAGTCGGGGTACACGCAACAAATAACACTTTGGTAACTAGGGGATGCATCTTAATGGTAGACACTCATTGGAGTTAATAGCAGCCAAACGATGTCGTAAGAAGAGCACGGGACATCAAAATTACCTGCAGCCCTGGGGGATATAACAACTCCTGGATCCACTTTACCAACAGTTGTCCTCCAGCGCAGCAAGGAACAGTCCAATCACTATGCCACTGGTACCTTCATTGTTTAGTCTGCCATAAGTCTAGTTGCAAAAAATATAGTTTTTGTTACTCCAAGTTGGAATTCCTCAACTTTTGTAGAGTTTTTACCCAAAAAGCAAAAACAAAATACAATTTAAAATCTTTAAAAAATACCCCAAAAAAGGTTTTTTCGAACTACTTTTACAAGCTGAAAAATAGGAAAACACTTTTGGTTGTTTGCCATGTTGTTAATAAACTTTTATAGTCTGCAAAAGAGAGCTACAGTACCCATCCAAAACTTGCTCTAGGCTTACAGATCCATCCAAGAGACAAGGGTCTATAATAAGTGGTGTGGTCTTTAATGTGTGGCCTGGTCCAGTAGGACAACCTATAAACCTAGTAAACATTCCACCCCATAAGGAAAGAATGTCATAATGAAAAACATAGGCCTTCTGAGCCCAATTTATGGAACAAATGCACTGTTTCTGTTTTCACACCTTTAAAGAGATGCTCAAGGCACAAACAGGGATGGGCTGCCACAAACTCATTATCCCACAGTGGCACCTCATTAGTGAAAAGGGGATCAGTTGTTTGAAGCAGCCAGTCCATCTTTCTCTGTTCAAATGGCAACAGCCTGCACTTCAAAGGAGGGACAAAGATCGCTCTCTAGGTGTCTGCAGTAAGTGACTGTACCCAACTATAGGGGGATGTCTGGGGGTGCAAGGGATCCCCTTTATCCCCCTGCAGAGTACACCCTTTAGAGGTGTACTAACTGTCAGCCCACCTCCTGATGGCCTATTTGCTCCTGAATTCATGTCCGGAATAGGATGTGGGTGATGAGTCATAGAATTTCCCTTCTTAGCATGGGGCCCATGACCCATGTTAATGATCAAGTGCCGCCAAGAAGATAGAAATTGCATTATGTGCACCATCTCTACTTGAATTACAGAACAGGGCACACAGGAGTCAGGATGTAAAAGAGGAAAGTAATAATCTCTCTATCTGGAATATGTTTGAGCTGTATCACACCCTTCTACAAAGCATACTCACTTTTTCGAATGGACATTTTCCTACATTAAACTCACTGCTAGTCTAGTCTATTAGATTATGTGTTTTCACAAAGATGTGTTGTGAAGCAGGGGCAAGTACTTCAGCTTCAGTGTGTATTTCCTTTTTCACCTACTTTTTCCTCACACACACCACCAGATGTTAATGACTCTAGAGTTGTCTACAAATTGAATGATTTTTCAGTAGATATTGGGCCTACTTTCAGAAATCATTTGACATGTTTTTCACAGCTTTTTAATGGAGTATTCTACATATGTATTCTTCTGTTAAACTGTTGTTTCTACTTCTTCAGATGTACTAATTCTATGTCATGGTTACATTCTGTGGATTAGTAAGGTGAAAACTAAGTTTCCAGTATACTTTGTAGAGCTGAATCTCTCCACTTTGGTAGGCCTGGCAGCAGCCCACTTTTATGACTCTTTATGAGTGGTATTTCTAAGAGCTTCTAAGCGAGTTCAGCTACAATTTCTTACTCAGGATGGAAGACAGAAAAGTAAAGATGTCTCTGGATGGGATAGTTTGGATCTCTCTGACACTCAACTGCAAACCCTGCTAGCTTTGTAGAATGCACATTTGCCACATTCACCCATGTGCTGATCTGCTACGTTTGATTATGAGTTTTCAGGCAGCTACAAAATATTTGTGCTCATACAGGTGTACCCTGGTCCCAAATGTATATGAGAGCTCTATCAAAGACCAAAAAGAATATACATCTGCTAAATCTAGACAACCATAAAACTAAAGCAAATCAACATATAAGCTTATATGAATAACTAGTCCATGCAATAATAACATTACAGATACCATAATAGCAGAACATCAGATCTTGAGTACTAATTCATAGAGTAGCCAACATATTTCAATCCACTTGTTGGTTTAAACCTTTCTCAACAGTACCTGCTGACCAGCTCCATCTGTTTTTTTCAATGATAGCAAAAGGTCCACACTCTGTCTGCTTCTATAGCATGTAACCACTTCTAGAACAAACCATCTCATAGCATTTGGTGCATGTTCGTTCTGTGTGTAATGGTCCACTAAGGGGGTATTAGCAACCTCACAATGAATCAGATATTGGTGTTGTACAATACGTTTGTGCACCTTTTGTGTCATTTTATTAATGTAATAAAGGGCCCAAGGACATTCAATGCAATATACTACATTATTGGTACTACAGTTTGAAAATTGCTTCAGATGCTCCACTCTTTCATTGATTCTGTAGGATTTAACTGTTACTGTTGTGAAACAAGCTGTGCAACAACACTGAGTCCTAATGAAGGTCTCATGGAGTGACTGGCCACTCTTAGACCGAAACGTCAATTATTCCTCCTCTTTAACTTTACTGATAGCCCCTATGTGCTGATGAATCCCTGACATTCTTTGGAGACACCTTGCCATTTTTATGCTGGGACTGATCATTGTATTGTATTTTCCGTTAAGAGGAGGTTTTGCCTCTCAATGATCCCTTGGTTCATACCAGTGAAACTATGTTTATGTTGGATCATCACGAGAAGGGGCAACAGTGTTGACTACTGAAGATGAATTTAAAGTATTGACTTTACTGATCTGAAGCAAAATACTAATGTTCATATACTAACACGCTCCCTGCTGTTTTTTGTTCATTCCTTAATGCATTTGATGATATGCTGGTTGGATTGAGTCATCAATGTAATATGTACATATGTATGTATGTATATAGTAATTATAAAGCGCGTTCCGGCCGAGGCATAGAAGCGCTCAAAGAGAAGCGGAGTGAGCGAGTGACCGCAGATATAAAATGCAGAAGACTGAATTAACGTGGGAAGAGCCAAGTTTTGACCAACTTCAAGAAGTCTTGTTGCTCCCTTATAAACACAGGGAATGAGTTCCAGCATTTAGCAGCAGCTATTGTGAAAGCCTTATTCCCCCATCTGACCCTATAGGTGCATGGGATTTGAATTTGGAAGGCCCTCCTGGATCTAAGTTGCCGACTGGGTCTGTACCAGTGTAATCTTGAGGATAAAAATTCAGATCCCCTTCCATGTACGGCTTTGTAAGTCAGACACAACGTTTTAAACCTGATGCGCTTTTCTACTGGTAGCCAGTGCAGTTGTATCAAGCTGCCACTGGCAGAAGCTGAATAAGGGAGGTTTAGTATGAAGCGGGCAGCTGTGTTCTGAATAAGCTGGAGCTTCATAAGTGAAACCTTGTCCAAGTTGAGCATCAAGGCATTGCAATAATCCAATTTTGATACCCCTAATGCCAAAGTAACAGTGACTCTCCACTCCCTTGTAAGATATGGGAAGATCTTTTTCAGCATTCTCAGAGTCCAGAGGCAGGTTTTAACAACATGATTCACCTGCGACTTAAAAAAACAGTTGTCAAAGATGACCCCCAGATTTCTAGTAGCCACAATAGGCAGAGGAAGATTTCCACACTCTGACGGCCATCACCGTGAATTCTGTAGTTCTTTACTGGAGCCAATTCTGCCAGGATCAAAATTATTCTGGGCTTTGTGATGAATGCCCTCCACAGAGATATGACCAACAGGCCTACTTGAGCCATAGAACCCATAACATCTGTGCCTCAAAGAGAGTGGGCAAGAGTGAAGACGTATCAAGCAGTATTATTGCTGGTAGTTGTAGCTATTTGAGAGTGGCAAATGGATGATGGAACCCATCCTAGTCAAAATGCTGGCCCTCGCATATTTGTGGTTACAATTGGCATATGGTGGCATTCGTGACCTGCAGCTGTCCACCCATGGCATAAAAATGCTGTAAGTGACACATAGGCAGTAATTATTGCTCTACAGGTGACATTCAGTGAAGTGATACTGGTCCTGGCAAAAAGCTGACCTTGAAAATTGATAGTAATTGTTGCCAAATTATGGGCATCCATGGCTGAATGGTGCCCACTTCTGGCAAAAAATGAAGGCAAAGTGCTCGCCCTCGTCTAATGGTGTGAATGTTACCATAAGGAGGACTTACATGCCCACATCAAACACTCAGTAAAATTCTGGACCGGGTATAATGATGGTAATTCCTGGGCTGTTATGGAAGTCTGTGGTGTAATGATGTCCACACTTAGAATGCTGCAAGCCTTAACATACAATTGTATTTGTGTTTATTTTATGGGGGTTTTGTAAGGCCTTGACAATGCAGTATTTTCAGACAATTTGATAAATGGTAATTCTTGGCATATTGTGTTCATCAATGGCATGACATGGTGATGCATGGATATGCAAAGCAAAATATATCCATATATGGTTGAAAAAAATAAATTTGTTAGTGATAACGAAAAGGTTTCATGGATTTTCAGACACCAAACATATGTCTCTTAAAAACTAAACTGGTAAACATTTGTTTGATGAAACTGAGTTTATTTTTTGAAAAAGGGGACGTATATACTTTATTGAAAATGTGTGTATTTTCATAATGTGTCAAGATGATGTCTGCAGTTAAATTATTGTATTTCCAGATAGGAAGGTTTTTTTTTTGTTTCCTAATAACTTTAAAGCTATTTGACAAATCTGCTCAAAACTTTCCAAAAAAATCTATCCACCTCAGCTCCTTCCTGGAAAGTAAGGGCCAAGATAAAGGTGTCCCAAAACATAGATTGCCCATAGAGAGTTTTGGGAAGCGATATAGAAAAAAATGCCTGAATGAAATGACATCACATTTTGCAGAAAGTTGAAACTTTACTCAGAAAGTGTGATTTTTGTTAGTTGGTATAAATCTGTTTGGCCATTTTTGAGAAATTTGCATTTAAGGAGGTGCTCAAAGTGATTACGAAGAGGTTAAAAATTTAGGTATATCTGGATGATTGGTCCGAGATAGTCGCACAAGAGTAATTTAGTACTCTAAATTAAAAAATAAGGTCCCATCCTTAATTTTAAGGAGGTTTTCTCCTGTGAGCCTTTTCAACACTGCTGGACTGGTACCAGTCCTTTAGTAGCAAGAAATCTGATTGGCTGCCCACAACTGGAAGAAAAACGTTGTGACTGACATTACAGGACTTGGGGCCTTAGTCCATGTGTCCTGTAGTAAAAAAATGAAAAGCTATAAGGTGGCAGGACAGGGACACCCTGATTCCCTAGCACTGATGAGCGGACCTAGAAGGCCCCCCAACCAGGCACAAACATATTTTACAAAATCCTGTTGCTGATAGCATGGTTCTCCTGATAGACCCCTCGCAATGCACTTGTAAGGTACCACAGCACTACTGTGAAAGTTGCTGCTCAACTTCACAACCCTAGTACCAGGGTGCTGTGCAAGCTTCATTGGAGGAAGCATGCAGGGTACCATCGAACCAAAGGAGTAAATCTTGAGCATTGGCTCCACCGTATTACAAAGAAAAACAATAACATGTGGGGTGGAGGTGTGTGGGGTTCCGTATCTGCTGCATATCGTTAAAGGCTGTGAACCTTTTAGGCCTAGCCAACTAAGGTGGTGTTAGTCACATGCAGTGAGAAATTGAACACAGGGCCTGACACAGGACAGGCTGTGCTTCCAACTCCCTGCTTTACACAGCCTAAGGCTGTAGTCTGCTAGCTGCCCATGTACATGCTGGCCTTCCCTTCAATGTCAGTTTTCTGCCCCTAGCCCACCACGTCTGCCTTCTGTTCTTCATATGCATGCCCCTGGCCCCTCCTCCTGCTCGCTGTGGTCTGTTGTGCTGCACCTATCACTGCTCACTTGCCCTTGTGGTCAAGCTGCTGCCCCTAACCTTAACCCTGCCCTCCATTTCGCATCTGCACGCACCTACCTCCTCCCACCTGTACTCCATTGTCTTTTGAGTTCTTCCTGCCAGTGCCAGCCTGCCCTCTGAGGTCCGTTTGCTTCCCCTACTCCCCCCTCCAGCCCTCTGTTCTCTGTCTGCTGGCCCCTGCCCCCTCTTGCCTGTCCTCCGTGGTCTGGAGTGCAGCCCCTGTTCCCCTGTTCCCCTGTTTACAGCTTGCTTCCCCAGCCCCTGCTCCCCTTCCCTTGCACACCATTCTCCAAATTCTCCAGACATTTTCCCCTCCCCTTCTCTCCTGCCCTATGAGATACACACTGGTGACCTAATCCTGCCAGCTTGCATTCTGTGGTCAGCTTGCTGCCCCTGCCTCCTCATCCCTGCCCTCTGTTCTCCATCTGCATGCACCTGCCCCCTCCTGTCTGCTCTCCATGGTTAGCTTGCTGCCCCTGCCCTCATAAACTGGGTGCAGAGCTCGCTAAAAGGTTATGGCCTGTCCCAACCTTCTTACTGTGGATAGCTGGAGTCAATGCTTAGTCAGACAGGGAGGTGAAGTGCGAAGGGGGTCTAATTTTTCATGTAAAATTTGTATTGTGGTACACATGTGGTACCAGTTAGGAAGCTACCTCAGAAAAATAGACAAATTAGGCATTTTTCCCTCTACTGCAGGAGTACTGCAGTACTAAAAAATGTTAGAAAAAAAATATTTCAATGGATACAACATATATAATAATGAGAATAGGGGGTTGCGCCAACAGCCGTTGGGTAATTAATTTGTTCTACACACAGGTAGAACTTGTTCTATTCCTTTAAGTTGGTTAGGAAAATCTTGTTCTCTTCTGCCTTGAAAAGCACTCCATTGCCTCCGAAGATACTAGACATGTCAAAGCAGACGTTTTTGTGGTATATGGTGCCCATCCCATAGGCACAGAGTAATGCCGAAAAGTACTTCATTGACATGCTTCCATGATTTCTCAACATTTTAACACTATTCATTGGACTACTAATACTTTTGCCTTTGACATATGTTGGGACAGACCAAGGCAGTGCAGGAGAAGAGATTCATCAGTGCTCTCAAGGTTTTCTTCATTTGAAGTGAGAGCGCTCTGCGTGTGATTGTGCCCCAATTGTTTCCTTAAGAGTGCACAATCCTGACATCAGGGTGCCCACAATTTGAAATGCCATCTTCTTTAGGTGGTGGTTGATGCCATTTAATCCCTCCCTGGAAAATACATGTAAAGCCCATTTTGGAAAATATTAGCTCCGTTTTGGTATGTCCCCTGGCCCAGAAGACAATGGAATGACCCACGAGCAAGATGCAAATCATAATGCTGGTATTCTAGTGCAACAGAGAGACGTCAGCAGCGGAATGAGAAGTGTCCTAGAAAAGTATGCAATTTGAAGAGGAAAGTAAACGTCTTCTAGAGTTCTAAGGGCTGCAGTTATAGGCCCCTAGTGCCACAGGAGCAACACTTTTTGTGATGCTCCTGGGGTGCTAAGCACTGCGTCTTTTTTTACAAGCTGGCATTAAGCCACCTTTTGTGGCTTAATGCCAGCTTGTAAATACGGCCCCTTCCCACGCAGCACTGTGTGTGGAAGGGGCGTGCAATGGGTGTTGCTGTGGGCGTGCCAGAGCAAGACCCATTGCATTTTGACGCTGCCTCAGATTTATGTAATTACGCAAACCTGAGGCAGCGCCAAAATCTAGCACCACCTTCAAGGGTGGCGTTAGCAGGACGCAACAAGGAGGAATACTTCTTCCTCATTATTTGCTTTTTATGTGCATTCTGCATTCTGCAGCATGCATAGAAGAGCAAAATACCAGAAATGATTGTTTATGTGCCAGAAGGTGTCCCTTCCTGCACATAAACAATCATTTGAACATGACGCTTTGGCACTTCTGTGTGTGCTGCATTGTGCAGCATACACAGAAGTGCCAAAGCACCATTAGTGATTGTTTATGTGCAGGAAGGGACACCTTTCCGCACATAAACAATCACACCCCTCAAGGCAGACATCCTTGCACGATGGTGCAAGGATGCCTGGGTTGGCGCTGGCAACTAAATTTAGCGCCAGCGCAGGGGGAATCACAGGGGTGCGCCATATGCAGTTAAGTACGGCACATCCCTGCGTTTCTAAAGTGATGCAGTGTGGCGCTGCCAATTTTGGCACAGCACCGCGCTGCGCAGCTCTTCAATAAATCTGCCACTAAGTTTGTGATTGGTTGCTATTAGTGAGGCAGCACATTAGGTTAGGTAGTGAGTACCTGTCATTTGTTTTTTGAATTGTGATTCGAAAAACAGGGAATCTGAAGCAAGAGGTTTTTGGTATTCCTTTAAACTCATTAGCAGAGCAAGAGAACTGAAAATTGTAATGCTTGGAGCCTTCCACAGAGCACACTATGCTTGGTGAAATTTTGAAATAGTGACAGACCTGCATCCAGGTCTTACTTTGCTGCCAAGGAAACTGGTCTACAGTAATGGGCGGAGGGTTTACTGTTGGTTGAATGTGAAACATTCACCACAGTTCAACATTAGCTTTTCCATTCAAGTATAATTGCAATATAAAGGTTTGTTAAACTACACACTGAAAATTAAAGTTGGAAAATAACATTAAAGCCCTCATTATAAACACAGTGGTCCGTTCCGCCCCGCCGGCGGTGGCGGTAAAAAACGCCAACAGAGGAGTGGGCCGGACCGCCAAATAATGAACCAAACGAAAGACAGGCATCCCAAAAACCACCCACCGCCAGCAGAGGAGTGCCGACAACGACGGCAGAGTCTGCCCACAGGCCGACGGAAAAGCCCAACCCGCCGATCAAATAATGAACCACCAGTCCGCCGCCAGTTCCGGGGCGGGAACCACCACAACGCAAAGCCAGGCGGAAATGAACCAAATATAAGGAAACACTCACCGGAGGCCCACATAACGCGCCAAAGCAGACATGGATAGAGAGCTGCAGATCATGCCAGCCCTGCTCCTTGCCACATACCTCCACGACCGAGACCGCCGACGAAGACGACGACGACGACGGTAAGTACCGCAACCTACTGAACAAGGGAAGAAAGGGCACAGTTACATACCCACCCACTCCACCCACCCTACAACACACACTCAACCCTTCGCAGCAGCACAAGTCATACACCCCACAGCAAGAGGTACTTACCCGACACAAGGCAAATCCAACCTGACCATAGTACATACAAATGCTCCGCACCCATAAACATTGAAACGAAAGACCAGAAATCTTTAATGAAAGCTCACAGTGTCAAATTGTCCAAACAGGGCTAATGGCCAGTTCGTACAGCTACAATTGCCATGGGCCACAACAGACCCAACAGACCCAACCTGACTCCCACAAGTGCACGGTACTCCACCTAATGGGGCAACAAAGGGGCATCCAGGCACCTCACGGAATGGGGGCAGGGGGTTGGTGGGGGTGGGGATTTGCGACGAGGGTGGGCCTTGGACTTTCGTTTGGAAGGTGGAGGCGGGGTGGGCTTTTCCTTTGACGAGGGGGGGTGTTTTGAGCGATTGGAGCCAGATGGACTAGGCTCAGCCCGGGCCTTTTTTTTCTCTGGGGAAGGGTCACAGGAATGTGAAGGGCGGACAGGGGTGGGCTGTGAAGTGGAAAGAGTGGAAAGGGCAAGGAGGTGAGCACGCTTGGGGACAAGACGTGGTGGGCCAGTGGGTTGGAAGAGGTCAGCACAGGAGAGGAAAAGTTTCTTTGGAGCAATTGGGGTGGTCCTGGATAAGGGCATGGGAGTGGAGGCAGAGGCAGTGGATGTATGTGGTGTAAGGGTGCG
Organism: Pleurodeles waltl; assembly: GCF_031143425.1. Lineage (NCBI taxonomy): Eukaryota > Metazoa > Chordata > Amphibia > Caudata > Salamandridae > Pleurodeles > Pleurodeles waltl. The sequence goes on along the minus strand of NC_090444.1, from coordinate 1,143,600,170 downwards.
TGTAGTGGGTGCAGGTAACTGGACAGTATGCTGTGGTGTGGTGTGGTGGATGTGTGATGGGTGGGTGTCTTGGTGCGTTTGTGTGTTTTTGGAGGAGGGGTGGACACAGTGGGAGAAGACAGGCAGCTAGTGTGGATGTATGTTGTGTGCGTGTCTGCAGGTCTGGTGAGGGTGCTGCATGTGTCAACTACAGTAGTTGTGGTGAGTGCAGGTGTGGTGCATGGGGTGCATGTATGGATGTCAGGTATTGTGGTGAGTGCAGTAAGAGGAGCAGCAACAGTGACTGAAGGTGCAGTGCATGAGGGTGTGGATGTGGAGGGGACAGACAGGGATGCGATAGAGGTGGGCACACTGGGGGAAGTGGATGTTGTTGTGTGTGCATGTGTCTGTTGGCTGTGTGTGCATGTGTCTGTTGGCTGTGTGAATGCTTGTTGTGGGAGGTGTGGTGCTTGTGTTTAGAAGTGTGCTTCTTTTGTGTTGATGTGCTTGACTGCATGTCTGAATGTGTGCCTTGGACGGGTGAAGGGAGTCTGGTGCTGGAAGGGCTAGAGGAGGTTGGAGGGGGGACGGAATGGCCAGGGAAACTGGCTGCCATCCAAGAGGAGGCCAGAGCCTGAAAAGATCTCTGTAGGGCAGACAGGTCAATAGCCTCCTCTGTGAGGACAGCAGGGCTGACTGGGGCAGGGGAGGAGGTGCCTGGGACGAAGGAGACGCCCAGCTTTCTGGGTGAGCGGGCACAGGCAACTCGGTGGGGAGCAGAAGGGAGGGTGGTGATGGAATGTGGGTGGCGGAAGATGTCACTGTAGTGGTGTGGCCACTAGGGTATGCTACCGCCGGGGAGCCCCCATCGGAGGAGATCTCGGAGTCACTACCTCCTGTGGTAGTTGCCTCCCCCGTGGAACTCCCCTTGCCCTCCCACCCACTGGTCCCCTGGGCGTCGGTTGTCTCTGCCTCCGAGGATCCGCGGGCCGCTGCTTCCCCACTTGCCGGTGCCTCAGCTCCCTCGCCAGATGTTGCTACTGTACCAAACCAACACAAGAGAACAGGGATGGGGAGACAAAACAGGAGAGACGCTTGTAAATAGCTGAATGGAGGTACATAATGGCCAGACATACACCCACCCAGACGACACCCCCAACAGGCAGCACCGTTCACTATGCCCATGGCCATGCCCCTGATTACTGACCGGAATACTGCTCTACACCAATCCCCTGGTCTACCTAAGGAGGCAACATGTGGGAGACCTGACAAAGACACCCCTACACCCTTTGGGGACCATAAAGTAGATGGACACCAGTCGGAGTCCCTGCCTCTAAGCAGCATGAACCCTAATGCACACACAGACATCCTTCCAGACTGAAGTTTGTGAAATGAGTACTCACCCCCTGTGACTGCTGTGCAGCCTTCAAGCACCCATCCAGGTCTGGGTACGCCACCGCCAGGATACGCCGCATGAGGGGGGTCAGTGCCCGACGGGCACCCCTTCCACATTGGGAGGACTTCCCCAGCTGGGCTTCACAGATCTTACGTGCCCAGCACCGCAGGTCATCCCACCTCTTTCTGCAGTGGGTGCTCCGCCGGTTGTAGACCAACAGGGTCTGCACCTCCTTGGCGATGGCATGCCAAAGTGCCCTCTTCTGGTGGGCACTGACCTAAAAGGGTGACATAGATATGTAACACAGAGGTCAGGCACTTGCAAGATAGGTACAGCTGGCTAATTGTCCACTATGGGACGGACAGTACTCTCAGACTTACAGGCCATATGCATGCAGCATGCCATGCACCTCAGCCCATGCAGGCTCAGAGGTGCACACATATGCCCATTCAACACCATTCATTACACCCAAACAGTGCCCCCCAAACCCTGACTCACCTGTACCTCTGGCCGTACGTACAGTTTTGCCTACAGGGGAAGGACCCCGTCCACTAGCCTCTCCAGTTCCTACTGGGTGAAGGTCGGGCCCTTTCCCCTGCAACACGAGCCACATCCATTGCCAGAGGCAGGCCACAGCAGTCACATCATAATCAATTACAGACTCACACGTGCAACAATTCAGGAACTTTGTGCTTTACTGGATCCTGCACTAACTCCGGGAAATCGTAATCAGCATGCCATCCCTACTGAAGTGCAGGTGCTCTCTGCACTCCATTTCCTGGCCACTGGATCATTTCAAGTGACAGTGGGCATGGGTGCTGGATTTTCACAGCCAATTTTCAGCATGGTACTGACAAGATTTCTGAATGCATTTGCACGACATCTGCAGTCCTATGTGAGGTTTCCCCAAAATACTGACCTCTCTGCCATCAAGTTGGAATTCTATGCCTTTGCCAACATACCCCATGTTATAGGTGCCATTGATGGCACCCACATACTGATCATCCCCCCAAGAGTGAGGGAACAGGTGTACAGAAACAGAAAGAACTTTCACTCCAAGAACATCCAATTGGTATGTACTGCAGACCAGTACATCTCACATGTGAATGCCATGTTCCCAGGTTCAGTCCATGATTCTTTTGTGCTGAGGAACAGTAGTGTGCCACAGAGGATGGAACAACTCCAAGAGGACAGAGGGTGGATCATAGGTAAGTGTGCCTGTCACTAACTGACACATAGTAGAGAGCCAGGCTGTCTGACTAAGGGGCATAACAATGACGACTCTGTATTGCACCTTTTTCCAGGTGATTCTGGCTATCCAAACGTGCGTTGGCTCCTGACACTAGTGAGGAATCCCAAGACGGATGCAGAGAGGAATTACTATGAGGCCCATGGACGTACTAGGAGGGTGATAGAGCGAACTATAGGTCTCCTAAAGGCTAGATTTTGTTGCCTACATATTTCTGGGGGTTCCCTGGTCTATGGGCCTGAAAAGGTGTGTACAATGGTGGTGGACTGCTGCATGCTGCACAACGTGGCAGTGAGACATTCTATCCCCCTCTTGGAGGTGGAGGGTGCTGTATGTCCTGACCAGCTACCTCAGAGAGGTGAGGAGAGTGATGGTGATGATGAGGAAGGGGAAGATGTCAATTCCAGGACCCAACTGATACAACTCTACTTCCAGTAACTGTGTGGGACTTGGGCCTGACATTGGGGTTTGTGACACATACTGGCAGTGTGTTCAGTCACATAGGGGGGTTGATAATGATAGGTGAAACATGGTCCACTTCTGCATGGTACAGATTGAAATTTTCTGCATTTACTTATTACCAACATTTAGGCGCGCAGGACTCCCTTCATGCACAGATTTGACAATAAAGTAGTTATCAACCAGTTGCATCCATACTTCACTTTGTTCACAATTTAACACAGGGGACAGTGTTACAGGTGTGAAATGTGTTTATTGGTTGAAGTGAGTGAATAGTGCTATTTACAGTGATGGCAAGTCGTAAGGGGTGTGTGTCCTCAAGAACCACATGGTGGCAGCCTTGTTGGTACTAATGATGGGTCCATCTTTTCACACATTAGTTCATATTGCCTCTTAGCAATGTGTGGTGGCTGATTGAGTGGGATGGTTGCTATGCAGATTGTTGCTGACTTACTCTTGAAGGGGGCCTTGTTTTTTGCTGGGGTTCCAGTGACATATCTTGGCCTGAGGGTCCGTTTGGGTGCCTGCCGTTGATCTTCAGGGGATGACATGATAGGCCCTTGGGTTTCCTGTGAGGGTAGTTCCTGGGATGTTTCTGCTGATGGTGGATTCTCATGGTGGGTGTCCGGTGCTGTAGTGGGGGCCTTTTGTCCTATGTGGGTGTCAGGCTGGTTTTGGACCAGCTGCAGCAGTGCTCCTGCTATGGTGGCCATTGTGGGGTTGTGCTGTTTCCACTGCTCCATGGCCTGTTGGTGGTGTTCCTGCTGCATCCTCTGACTGTGCTCCAGGGTGGACACAATCTGTGACAACCTGTCATGGGTATGCTGGTAGGCCCCCAATACTTCTGATATCATGTCCTGGGCTGCTGCATCCATCCTGTGGCCTCCCCTCTGGCCCACTGCCACCCTTGCACTTGACCTAGGCGCCTGAGCCTGTGTCCCCTGCACAGGTCTGGCAGTACCACTTGTACTGGGGCCTCTCCTTCCTGCATATTGGGAGTGGGAGACTGTGGCCTCTGTACCTGTGTTCCACCAGTCTGTGGCCTGGATACACTGGTGTGGGGACGCTTGCCCTGAGCTGCTGGTATTGACTGGGTGGTAGGGGTGATAGTGGTTTCCTGGGTGGGACTGCTGCATGGTGAGAGTCAAGGACTGTGTGAGGGGCCTGCCTGCTCATCAGTGTCCAGGCATCCTTCGCCAGTGTCCTGTGAGGTGCCTCTGTCTCCCTGGGGGGCACTGGTACCCCTTGTCCCGTCCATTAGGGTTGCATGGGTGGTGGTGCCTGTTGGGGGACAGAGACATGTCTGTTACAGCTGCATGAACATTTGAGATGAACAGGACTGGGATATTTTGTGCTGGGGTTACTTTCAGTGGCCTTACAGGGTGCCTTTGTGATGTTGACACTGCATTTTGCGTCGACTGTGGGGTTTCATTGTGGTGGGGGTGTCATTCCATTGTGGGTACTTGCAGGGGTAGGTGACTGTGCACAGGGGGGAGGGATATGGGCCTGTTAGTGGGTTTGCGGCCATGCAGGGGGGGTGGATTTAGTGGCTGATGCCTGGGTGGGGTGTTGGTCCTGGTGGGTGTGGGTGGGGTAGGGTGGTGCATGCATTACAGGTATGGTGGATATGGGGTATATGTTGATGACTTACCCGAGTCCATTCCTCCAGTGAGTCCAGTGAGTCCCTCAGGGTGCAGGATCGCCGGTACCTTTTCCTCCCAGTCTGTGTATTCTGGTGGTGTTGGTGGTGGTCCTCCCACAGTCTTCTGCACTGCGATGTGGTGCCTTGATGCCATGCCCCTGACCTTCCCCCGCAGGTCGTTCCATCTCTTCCGGATGTCGTCCCTGGTGCGTGGATGGTGTCCCACTGTTGACCCTGTTCACAATGGTCTGCCATAGCTCCATCTTCCTTGCGATGGGTGTGTGCTGCACCTCGGCCCTGAATATTTGTGGCTCCACCTTCAGGATCTAGTCCACCATGGTCCTTAACTCCCTTTCGGTGAAGCGTGGATGTTTGGTGGCGTGACATGGTGAGTGTGGTGAATGGAGTCGGGGCTGGGAACGCGGTGAGGGTGCTCTTCTGTGGGTCGGTGTGCGCCTCCTGTATGCTGGCGTTCAATGTCTGCCTCTGGTGCTCTCCGTCTTCTTGGCCTGGTTTCATTGCAAAGGATTGTGGGGTATGTCTGGGGGTGTTTTATGGGGTTATTGATGTGTGTCAGGTGTGTTGGTTACACGCTTATCCAATGTGTGCACTTCTTGCTGTTTAGTCCACTTGCCGCCTGTGGCGGTCGGAGCCGCCAATGGTCGTTCGCCCTCCACTGTCCGCCAAGGTAATTTGTGCATCATTATTTGGAGGGTGGGATGTGGGCGTGCTTGGTGGTGGCGGGGTGGGGAGGTCTGGGATTCCCGCCGACAGGGTCATGGCGGGGAGTGGTGGTCTGGTGATTTTTGTCAGGGTTGGAATTTTTGTTCATTATATGGCGAGTTTCCATTCACTGCCAACGGCGGGATTCTGTTCACCGCCGCCACGGCATTCCACAGTGTTTTCCGCCGTGTTCATAATGACCGCCTAAGTTTGTGGAATGAGTGAAAAAGGGGTACCACTAGTGAAAATAAAACAGAAGAGAAAAGAGTGAACCAAAAATACATTTTTGTACATGTAGTTGTATTTTTTAATTATCAGTCACTTAGTGAGGTGCACTGGAGCACTACATGGTGAATGTGGTTTTACATAGGGGTGGGTGGAAGGTTTCATTTTACTTGTGGAATTGGTGGAATTTGGCGTCTCTGTGTTACTCTTATAATGTGAAGTTCCAGCCAAATTCCACCAATTGCCGTATGACAGAATTTGTTTCTCACAAGGCTCCAGAAATGAGAGCGTAATTTGACATCCCTTTTTAATGCAGGTAATCGTGAGCAGTTGTGGTCAGAGGGCTGCTTCTTGAGTAGCTTTGCAGCTGTTCAAGTAGATTTTCTACTCGAGGTGCAGAAAAATCAACTGAAATGGCCACGTGCTCCTGCGCACCACATAGTACAGTTCACTTCTAATTTGTCAGCACTGCTCACAATACTGCCACTAAATTGCAGCCGAGCAGCATGACGTGCACATTTTCTGCCCATTGTCAGGATTCCATGGAATCTCCTTGAGTTTTTATGTAATTCTGCAGTATTCCACTGAGTGAAACTCTGCGAGTTCCGTCCACCCCTAGTTTTATATTGGGTAATTTTGACAGGGTACAAAAAACGTGCAACAACTGTTTTTGTTCAATGGGGATGTACTGGTTCAATGTAGATGAGGACAGCAAGGTACGTTTATAGAGGTTTGTCTGTTTTCAAAATCTGAGATGAAGTAAGGATACAGAGCAGACTAGGACAGGGTTTAAGGTTGGAGATAGCACATTTAACAAGGTCAACATGTTTTTTTAGTGGGGAGTTAGGAAGTGCTAAAATATTCCATCTTGAGAAATGTTTACTTTCCTCTTTTACATCTTGACAAATACATTGGAGTTCAGTGTGCCTGGAACCTAGAAGTTGAAACTCTGAAAATGTAGAAAGTGAACTTTAACTCTGAGAATGCAGTGTGGAATACTGTATTAGTGAAATAAAAACATGCAGAAGGAAGTTTGAGAAAAGAGCAGAAAACTACTGAAAATAATTTAAGGTATAATTAGCTTTAGAGCTTTAACATTTGTGGTGTGCAGGATGAATGGAGTAGATCAAAAAGGAAAATCCAGAGTGAAACTGAACTAACTCACCACACCTTCTTACAACTTTTTTTGAAAAGTCAAATTGAAAAAGAGCATAGGGTTTAATGTGGAAAAATGTGTATCCCACAAAGTGAGCATACTTTGGACTTCAGTGTCAAGCACCCACAAATTATTCTATCGTCAAGCATGCATGCTTTGCTCTGTTATATCCTAACAAAGAAAATGTAGCAGGACGCAGGGGGAAGACCTCGAAAGTGCATTTCTGAAAGGGTACTGTAAGAAATTGGTTATTAGTTGTGCAGGATGTGAGGTCTGTGCAAGTATTAGGTCCACAATTGTATCAGTTCTGGGAACCTAGCATCCCATTGTAGCACCTGACTCTCTCAGGGTAGTGAAGCAGAGCCGTCTAAGGCCTACCAGGGGAGGTGGCGTAGGCTAGTAATCACCATTCGCTGCTACACATTAATAACACTGAAGAAATGATTGCCCAGGCTGTGTGTGTTTAAAAAAAAAGATAAAACACATTGATTGCAATCACACTACTAAATACTACACATTAATTTACAAACATAGACATCAAGCCCTTAGAAATTCCTTAAGTGACATTCTATAATCACATTTGGCCCCTAATGGGTCATGACTCCAAAATCACAGTACCCCCCCAGTTAAACCAAATACTACATCACAATATAGTGCTGTATTATTTTAAATAAAGCAGACCTATTGGCTTTGTCATCACAACATACAGCAAGCCTGTTGGCTTTGTCAAAAGTCACCACATCAGTATAGAAGGCCAGCCTATTGGCTTTGTCCAGGGATCATTGCAAAACTAATATAAGGAAAGTCTATTGACTTTGTCAATGGTCACCACATTAAAATATTAGTCAAATCAATTGGCTTTATAAACGATCATCACATTAAAAGCCAAATAATATACATGTTAAAAACAATCATTGTATCACTGAAATCAATAATCATGTCTAAATGCAGTCATTATTGTCAATACACCATTGCAGTATTCATCATAATTCAGTGTCAACAATATATTATCAATAATGCTTGAAAATAGACACAGCACATAGCTGTGTCTTTTTTAATTCCTTTAGGTTGCTTAGAATGTTGTCATAGGACCAGCCACTAGAGGTCCCATCACTTCTCAGCCTTAAGAATACTTAAAAATGTTGAAAAGTCTCTCCACGTCATAAATCCTGTGACCTGGGAGACATAAGGTTAATTTCTAAAAATTACTCTTGAGAAGAGCTGCTGCACCTGTTGCAACTCCAGCATCACTTCAAAGTTGTGTTGGTGGTTCCACTGTCATGCAGGGGCCATCACAAACAAACAGCCAGCATGAGAAACAGCCAGCATAGGGCATTATGAGGTGCTCCCAGCCAAGACCTATGCATATTTTATTAGCAGCTTTGGCCATGGTCCTTCTCTGGCACATGCTCTTATGCCAAAAGTCTCTCTTTTTATTTTCATTTTGATGAGATGCCTTGGTTTCACACGGGGCACCCCAACTACCAACACTTGTTGGAGCAGCACTGGAAGCCCACTGTACTGTTCAGCCAGCTCTGCAGCTCTTTTCCACCCTGCTTCTTGTCTGGCAGACAGGAAGAGCAATGTTCCTTTTCTTGCCCCTGCCAGCATGGAGACTGGTGAGGTAGTATTGCTGCATCTCTTGTACCGCCAAGACACAGACATGGGGGCAGAAGCCACTAAGGCACCTGGGATTGTTTTTTTTTTTTTTTTTGTGTGTGTGGGATGGCCCATTGGGCAAGGGTCGCCCCCCGCCCAAGGGGGTACATAACTGTTGGCCATTTCTGGCCATCTTCGGGGCGTATTGTCCTATTTCTTTTAGGCCTCACTCCCCCCAAGGGGGGCAGAAATCACAAAGACACCAGGGATTGTTTTTTTTTTGTTTGTGTGTGGGGGTGGTCCTATGGGCAAAGGTCGCTCCCCAAAGGGGGCATTTAACTGTTGGCCATTTCTGCTGCCCCTAGGGGACAGATCAGGCTATTGTTCTAGGCCCATCTGTACCCAAGCAGGGCAGAAACCACTAGACACCAGGAAAAAGTTCTAAATGTTTGGTGGCGGGGTGTATGGTGACTGGTAATGTATTTGCATTTGTGATTATAATGTTTTTTTCTTCCTTTTGTTCTAATTCAAAGCGGCTGATTCCTTTGCTGTGACTCCTTACGGTTTTAGGAGTGGTTGACCTGCAGTTTGCTTAGTTGCATGTGTTGGGTAAGAAAAACTATTTACTCCAAATGAGTATCGTTCCCATGCATGAATGACTTTTTTGTAAATGGTGTACTAAATGTAGGATTGTGTGAAATTGTCCTTTGATTGTGCACAATGATATTTGTGTTGTCTTATGTGTCATTTTCTTTTCTTTTTCCTTTTTAGTGGGATATCATTGGGGCTTGCTGTGTCTGTGCAAAGTAGTTGCTTGTGAGTCTAACTTTTTCAGGCAAGTGAGTGGTATCGTTTTTGAGTAAATAGGTCTTTGTGATAAAGCCACACTTTGTTTATTACTTATTTTACACAGTGTTGGTTGTTGTTGGAGCATTTGTCAAGTTAATTTTATTAGAAGGATCATGGCTAGCCGCAGGATGACCGCTTAGCAGGTTGTTGGTGTGCTTTTTTAGTCATCTTCTGACCATGATTTTGAGACTGTCTCTGCATCTGAGGCAGAGGAGGAAATGCAAGACTCTGGCAGTAAGTTTTCTGTCTGAGAGGAATCATCTGATGAGGAAGCCACTCTCAGTGTGGATGAAGTGCCCAAAACATGGAGCAGCTAGCGTTGCCTGCCTTTACTGGTCCCCCAGGGTGTGGAGTGAATGAGGCAAACTTTTTGCATATTAGTTTCTTTCAGTTGTTTATGGACAGTGTATTTTTGGAAGAGATTGTTGATCAGACTAATTAGTATGCTGAACAGTATTTAAGGGAAACCAGTGCCAGACTTAGGCCACACGTAAGAGATACCTGGTTGATTCCCACAAATCTTGAAGAGTTGAAGAAGTTCTTGGGTTTAACTTTTTTGATGGGGCTGATAAGGAAGCTGTCACTGTCTTCATAATGGTCTACTAGTCCCTTGATGGCAACGGCTATATTTCCTGCAACCATGAGTCGTAACTGGTATTTGCGTCTTCTTCGGATGTTTCATTTTGTTGATAGTGCTTTAGCGTTGCCATGAGATCACCCTGAGTCTGACCGTCTATTTAAGATTCAGCCTGTCTTTGATCACTTTGTGGCTCGGTTTTCAGAGATCTATGTTCCAGGGACAGAAATAGCAGTGGATGAGTCTTTGGGCCTGTTCAAAGCCTTTTAGGTTTTAGGCAGTACATTCCTAGCAAGAGGGCACATTATTGAATTAAGATGTATATGCTATCTAAGAGCAGTACAGGATATGTTTATAATTTCCGGGTCCACCCTGGTAGGGATTCCAGTATTGCCCCCCCAGTTGTCTGTTTTTTTGGAGTTAGTGAGAAAATTGTGTGGGAACTTGGTATCTCTACCTAGATAACATCTACACTGGAGTGCAATTGTTCAAAGTGGACACTGTTGCTTGTGGCACAATCCGTTCTAACAGTAAAGGCTTTCCAAGTAAGCTTGTATGTAAAAAACTTGAGTGGGGACAGGGCAGTGCCTTGCATGATGATGAGCCGCTAGATGTGAAATTTGAAGATAGGAAGGATGTCTACATGCCGACCTCCATCCATGATGAGCGTACATCCCCTGTGACTTTTTGGGGTTAGATTGCTGAAGTGTGCAAACCTGGGTGCATTTTAGAATACAATAAGCCCATGAGTGGTATAGATAGAGCAGATCAGAGGTTGGAACCCTACACTGCTCTTCATAAGGGTTATGTTTGGTATAAAAAGTTGGATATACATCTCTTCCATTTAGCAACTGAGCCAAAGATGACATTTGTTACATGTCAGGAGTCTGTGATAGAGAGCCTTGTTGTAATGGAACAGGCAATGATTCCTAGAGAAGCAGTGGTGGAGGATATGGCTAGATTGAAAGATCGCCACTTTCCTGATCACATTCCTCCCACTCCCAAAAAAGACTTTCCTGCTAAGAAATGTAGAGTCTGTGCCCAAAGAGGTATCCGGAGGGAGACTCGTATGTACTGCCCTGATTGTCCTTCTAAGCCTGGGCTCTGTGTGGCTAGCTGTTTCAGAAGCTACCTCACCCAAAAGAATATTGGGAACTACTGTGAGTGTAAAAGTAAACTGCCTGTTCTGTATTGTTTAATATTTTTTGTTCAGTTTCACGGTTGGCATTACTGTCATGTAGTTAGAGCTTTTGTGTTTGTAGTTTTGTATTTACTTATAATTAGTGTTTTCTTTTTTGTTAAAAGGTGTGCGTGGAGTGGCGCTTGGTTGGTGGTATACCAGGTCCAGTTATCCTTTATTAGTGAAATGTAGGCAGTGTCTAGAAGCCAGGCTCTCTAGAGGTAGCTGTGGATGAGCAGCCAAGGCTTTTGTAGGAGACATGCAAAGCTCATGCAACACCGCTGTAGTCACACAGTACTCACACACATGAAAGAAAATACTCAGTACTTTAGGTACTTTATTTTGGTGACACAAATACCAAAAATACCATAGAGACTATACTCCCTTAGGAGTTAAGTAATACACAAATTATATACACTAGAATGCAAAAATAGACATAAAACAGTTAGAAAACAGTGCAATTATTGAAAATCACAATAGTTAGAAATGGGCCTAGGGGGAGCACAAACCATATACTAAGAAAGTGGAATGTGAAAGTCGGTCTCCCACCTAAGCAAGTGTACTGTGCAGAGGGGAGCTGGGGTTACTAGAAAACCCCAAAGGCAAGTACTAAAACCTACCCTAGTGACCAGGAAAGCAGGAGTAAATCAGCTTAACTTTCCCAGAACACACATAGAAATGAAAAGAAGAATTATGCAAAACCCAGAAAAGACTGCAAGATACCAACAGTGGATTACTGGACAAGATGACCTGTGGAAGAAGGGGACACCAAGTCCAAGAAGCACAGAAGAGTCCAGGAAGAACAGGAGTCCCTGCTGACCTGATGAAGGTGCAAAAGCAGAACCACCGGTGAAGAAGAACAGTCAGTATTGCACCCAAGAAGATGAAGTGGGGTTCCTGGTTGGTGCAAGTTATGTCCCACGCTGGATGGAGGATTGCAGTCGAGTTTGCGTCATTGGAGTCCATCAACAAGCCCTGGTAAATGCAAGGCTAACGGTAAGAAGAAAATGGTGCTGACAGGGACCAGGAAAGATCAGGTGGACTCTACCCAGGAGTGGTGTCAGAGGGGCCTCTCAGCTAAGCAGAGAGCCCATAGAAGACCAGGCAGCATGCACAGGAGTTCCACAGCACAGGGACAAAGAAGGTTCAAAAGAGGCCCATGCAGCACTACGACAAAGGCTCCCACATCGCCGGAAAACCACTCATGAATCTGTGCATCGCAGGATAGAGTGCTGGGGGCCACAGCTTTAAGCTGCACAAAGAACTTGGTGAAAGGATGAAAACAAGCCTGGGCCGCTGCAAAACACGCAGTACACGGGGGTACTGTCTTGCGTGGGGAGGCAAGCTCTTACCTCCATCAAAGTTGGATAGTTGGACATGAGGACCATCGGGACAACTTCAGTCCACCACCCATGATGCAGGATCCATGCAGCTCAGGAGAAGAGGGGATCCACGCAGCCGGTCGTCGTTACAGTTGGTGCCTGCAGAAGCAGGGGAGTGACTCATTCACCCCAAGGGAGATTCCTTCATTCTTCTGATGCTGGATGAAGACAGGCTGTCTTCAGAGGATGCACAACCGGGAACCAGTTGCGTTGCTGGCAGGAGTTGGAGATACAATGTTGCAGAAGGTGTCTTGCTTCTTTGTTGCAGTTCCTGGGGGGTCCAGATGCACTTTCTTCAGTGAGAGGTTTAAGTGGAGGATGCATAGGATTCCTGCTGTAATCTTGCAATCTGAATCTGAGGAACTACCCAAAGGAGAAACCCTAAATAGGGGATTGGTCAGCTAACCAGGTAGCACCTATCAGGGGAGGGATCTGAAGTCCCCAGCTGGCACAGGCAACTCAGATGCTCCCAGAGTTCCCTGCCAACCTTAAATCCAAGATTGCAAAGCCCAGGGACTTTCTGGAGGAGCCCTGAGCACCACCCCTGCGGTGGTGATGGACAGGGGAGTGGTCACTCCCCTTTCCCTTGTCCAGTTTCGCACCAGAGCAGGGACCTGGGAGTCCCTGAACCAGTGTAGACTGGATTATGCAAGGAGGGCACCAAATGTGCCCTTCAAAGTATTTCCAGTGGCTTGGGGAGGCTACCCTTCTCAGGCCTGTAACACCTATTTAAAAAGGGAGAGGGTGTTACACCCCTTTCCAGAGAAAATCCTTTGTTCTGCCTCCCTGGGCTCGAGCTGGGGCTGGGGCTGCCTGGAAAACCTCAGAAGGCTGAAATGGCAGTACTTTGGGTCCTCTAAGGAGCCCCCAGAGTGCATGGAATCATACAACCAATGCTTGCAAAAGCCTTGGGGTATGAATCCAACATGTTTGATACCGCCTCTGTTCGTAGTTACCATTATGTAGCTGGACATAGGTAGTGACCTATCTCCAGTACACGTGTAAAATGGTGTCCCCACACTCATGAAGTCCAGGAAAATGGTCCTGGTGTCATGGGGGCACCTCTGCTAGTGCAGGGGTGCCCTCACACACAGGTACTTTGCACCCTGCCCTCAGGGATGGAGGGCCTGCTATAGGGATGACTTATAAGTGACCTGGTGAAGTGTAAATGGAAGTGAAAGGGTGCTTGCAACTTTTCATGCAGGCTACAATGGCAGTCCTGCAGAAGCCTTTGCATGGGCTCCCTATGGGTGGCAAAATATTTGCTGCAGCCCGTAGGGATCCCTTGGAACCCCAATGCCCTGCATACCTAGGTACCATATACTAGGGACTTATAAGGGGACACCAGTATGCCAGTTGTGGGTGATATACTATGTTAACAGTAACCAACAACCAAATTTAGGGGAAAGAAAGCATACTTACTGGGGTCCTGATTAGCAGGCTCCCAGTGAACACAGTCAAGCACATTGACATCAGGCAGAAAATGTGGTTAACCATGCCAAGAAAGAGGGTACTTTCCTACACACACACCCCCAAACAAGGGACAATACGGCTAACCTTGCCCAGATGAGTCTTCATTGTCTAAGTGGAAATATCTGGAGAGTCCATCTGCATTGGAGTGGTTACTCCCAGGTCTATGTTCCACTGTAAAGTCCATACCCTGTAGGGAAATGGACCACCTCAACAATTTAGGGTTTTCTCCTATCATCTGCTTAATTCATAAGAGAGGTTGTGGTCTGTCTGAACAGTGAAGTGAGTACCAAAGAAGTATGGTCTCAACTTCCTCAAGACCAAGACCACAGCAAAGGCCTCTCTCTCGATGGCTGACAAACTCTTTTTTCTGGGGGTCAACCTTCTGCTGATAAAAGCTACTGGTTGATCCTGGCCCTCTGTATTAAGCTGTGAAAGAACTGCCCTCACCTCTACCTCTGAAGCATCAGTCTGAACTATGAACTTCTTGGAGTAGTTTGGGCTTTTTAGAACATGTGCATAGCACATGGCCTGTTTAAGTTCCTCAACAGCCTTTTCACAGCTGGCTGTCCAAAATACCTTCCTAGGCATTTTCTTAGAGGAGAGGTCATTAAGAGGGGCAACAATGGAGCCACAATTCTTAATGAACCTCCTGTAATACCCAGTGAGACCAAGAAAGGCCAAAACCTGGGTCTGTGTTGGAGGCGGAGTCCAATCTAAAATAGTTTGAATCTGTGCCCTACCAACTAGGTGTCCCAGTCAAACCACTTTCCCCTGCCCTATCTGGCACTTTGAAGCCTTGATAGTAAAGGCCTGCCTTTTGCAGAGCCTCTGAAACGTTCCATAGGTGAACCAAGTGTCATCCCAGGTGGAACTAAAGACAGCTATATCATCTAGATATGCTGCACTGAAGGCTTTCACACCTTGAAGGACTGTATTCACTAACCTCTGAAAAGTGGCAGGTGCATTTTTCAAACCAAAGGGCATAGCTGTAAATGTATAATGCCCTCCAATGGCTGAGAATGCAGTTTTAAGTGTTGCATCCTGTGACAATTTGATCTGCCAATTCCCTGCATTCAAGTGAAAGGTGCTTAGATACTTGGCAGATGCCAGTGTATCTATTTGCTCATCTGCCCTGGGTATAGGGTGAGAATCAGTCTTAGTGACCGTGTTGACCCCTCTATAATCTACACAGAACCTCATCTCTTGTTTCCCATTTTGTGAGTGAGGTTTTGGTACCAGCATCACTGGACTAGCCCAGGGGCTGTCAGAGTGCTCAATCAAGCATCTTCTGCACCTCTGCTTTGATGCAATCCCTTATATGATCAGGTTGCCTGTAGATTTTACTCTTGACAGGCAAGTTGTCTCCTGTATCAATCATGTGTTCACACCATGTGGTCTGGCCAGGTGTAAGGGAGAACAGCTCTGAGAACTGCCCTAGGAGTTTTCTGCAGTCTTCTCTTTGAGACTGAGTAAGGCAATCTGCTTAAACTACCCCCTCAACTGAACAATTAGCTGCAGAATTTGAAAAGAGGTCAGGGAGAGGGTCACTCTCTTCCTCCTGTCCCTCATCAGTGGCCATGAGCAGGGTTAAGTTAGCCCTTTCATAGTAGGGCTTTAGGCGGGTGACATGAAGTACTCTGAGATGACTATTAGGAATGCCAAGATCAACTAAGTAAGTGACCTCACCCTTCTTCTCCACTATGATGTGTGGTCTACTCCATTTGTCATGGAGTGCTCTTGGTGCCACTAGCTCCAGGACCCATACTTTTTGCCCTGGTTGGTACACTGTCAGGACAGCCTTCAGTCATGCCATTGTTTTTGCAAATCTTGACTTGCCTGAAGGTTTTTACTGGCCTTCTTCATGTACTCAGCCATTCTGGATATGAGGCCAAGTACATAATCCACTATATCTTGTTTAGGGGGCTTCAGGGGTTGCTCCCAACCCTCCTTTACAAGAGCTAATGGACCTCTAACAGGGTGACCAAAGAGGAGTTCAAATGGACTGTAGCCCACTCCTTTTTGGGGTGCCTCCCTGTAGGCAAAGAGTAGGCATGGTAACAGGACATCCCATCTCCTCCTGAGTTTTTCAGAGAGTCCCATAATCATGCCTTTGAGTGTTTTGTTAAAACGCTCAACCAACCCATTTGTCTGGGGATGGTAAGGTGTAATGAATTTATAAGTTACACCACACTCTTTCCACATTGCTTTCAATTATGCAGACATGAAGTTGCTACTCCTGTCTGATATAACTTCTTTTGGGAAACCCACCCTGGAAAAGATTCCCAGTAGGGCTTTGACCACTGCATGAGCTGTAGTGGTCCTAAGAGATATGGCTTCTGGATACCTGGTGGCATGGTCCACCACCACCAGAATAAATCTGTTTCTAGAAGCTGTGGGGAGGGTCAAGGGGGCAAACAATATCAACCCCTACCCTTTCAAAGGGTACCCCAACCACTGGCAATAGAATTAAGGGGGCCTTTGGAGTGCCACCTGTCTTGACACTGGCTTGACAAGTGACACAAAACTCCTTGGTATCTTCAGACATGTGAGGCCAGTGAAAGTGAGGGGCCAGTCTGTCCCAGGATTTGCTTTGCCCGAGATGTCCAGCAAGGGGAATATCGTATGCCGGAGTCAACAAAAATTCTCTGTATTGCAAGGGAATGACCAGTCTCCTGGAGGCACCAGGTTTGGGGTCCCTTGCTTCAGAATACATGAGACTGTTCTCCGAGTACACCGTGTGGGTGCCACTGATGTCCCCTGGTTCTTCTTTGGCAACTTCCTGTCTCAAACCCTCAAGTGTGGGGCAAGTCTGCTATGCCATCCTTATCTCTCCCCTAGCAGGCCCCCCTGCACCTAAGAGTTTAGCTGTATCAGCTTGAAGTTCTTCAGGTGTACCTTCTGTCCAGGAAGTTGACTCCTCCTCCTCAAAGGGAGAAACATCAGTGGAGGAAGGGATAACTTTTTACCCTTCCTAGCCCTGCTTTTGGGAAGCTCTTGGTCCATAGTTTCAGGATCCAAGTTTGCCTGTTCTCTTTGCTTCTTGGCCTGAGCCCTGGTCAAAACAAAGATATGGCCAGGAATGCCAAGCATGGCTGCAAGGGCCTCCAACTCCACCTCAGCCCAAGCTGAAGTCTCCAAGTCATTCCCTAGTAGACACTCTACAAGTAGGTCTGTAGATACCACAACTTTTTAGGACCAGTAACCCTCCTGGCCCCCAGTTTACATCAATAACTGCCATAGGGTGGCTTACAGTGTTGTTATGGGCGTCAGTCACTTGGTACTGATGACCAAGTAGGTGTTGCTCAGGGGTCACCAGTTTTTCAGTAACCATGGTGACACTGGCACCTGTGTCCCTGTAGGCATCAACCTGAACACCATTTTTTAGGGGTTGTTGCTTGTACTTATCCATATTAAGGGGACAGGCAACAAGGGTGTCAAGAGCAATTCCACCATCAGAGACTAGAACAGCCTCAGTGGTTTCCCTAACTAAACCAACCCCCACTACATTTCCCAGAATGAACCCTGCTACACCCTTGGACTGACTATTTGTATTGTTAGTTTTCCCACCACCACTGCTATTGCTAGGGGCACCAGTTGTAGCAGTGGGGGTAGTGGTGATGGGAGGTGTGGTGCTTATCTTAGGGCAAGAGCTGTCTCCTGTCCTATGGCCTTTGTTCCTACAAATATAGCACCAAGGTTTTTTGTTCTGATTAGAATGAGGAGAGGATTTAGACCCACCCCCAGAATAGTTTTGTGTGCCTGATGAGACCTTTGGGGGTCATTATGACCCTAACGGTTGACGGAGAAGTGGCGGTTTTACCGCCAACAGGCTGGCGGTAAAAAGTTTGGAATTATGACCATGGCGGTTACCGCCATGGTCATCCGCCACTTCTCCGATCAGACTGCAATGGCGGAGACGACCGCTGGGCTGGAGACTTGGGTCTCCAGCCCGGCGGCCGTCACAAGACCGCCAGCGGTATCATGACCCGGCTTACCGCCATGGAGTTCATAGGGTTGGGAACCGCCATGAAATCCATGGCGGTAAGCACTATCAGTGCCAGGGAATTCCTTCCCTGGCACTGATAGGGGTCTCTGCCAGCCCCCACCCCGTCCCCCGAGTCCGTCCCCGACACCCCCCACCCCCCTGCCACCCCCCAAAGGTGGCAGGACCCCACACCCCTACCCCCGACATCACAACACAGACACACACCCGACACGCATGCAGGCACCACCAACACACATTCCCGCACACATACGAACAAACATGCCAACAGACACACACACAGTCATACACGCACACCCTCATTCAGACATACATGCACACATCCATACAGACATACATGCAGACAGACACGCACACATTTCCATTCACACTACACCCCCGCATGCATACACGCACTCACACACCCCCTCTACATACTCACACCCCCATGCACGCACACATCACACAAAACCCCCCCACCTCCCTCCCCTAACGGACGATCAACTTACCTTGTCCGTTGATCTTCCGGGAGGGGAGGGGATCCATGGGGGCTGCTCCGCCGCCACCACACCGTCAACAGAACACCGCCACGCCGAATCACAGAACGTGATTCGGTGGGCGGTGTTCTGTTGACGTGGCAGTGGAGGTGGAGCAACCTCCACTTCCCCGCCGCCCGCCAGTATGGCTGCTGACGGCTCTCCATCCGGAAAAGGACGGAGGGCTGCCAGCAGTCATAATACGCCGAGCGGAAAACCGCCACCACTGGCGGTCTTCAGCACGGCGGTCCCTCGGCGGTCTTGTGAAAAGACTGCCGAGGTCGAAATGACCCCCTTTGTTTTTATCCTTGTCCCCAACTTTGTCATGTGACTTACCATCCTTCATCTTGTCCTTGTCACCCCCTGTACAAGATTTCCTGCTCGCCCTTGTTCTGACCCATTTGTCTGCTTCTTTCCCAATTACTGGGCAGAGTGCAGATCTGAGTTTACCAAGCACTGGTGCAAGACACACAGTTATTTAAAATATGTTCTCTCAGTAACAGATTGTACAAGCCCTCATAGTCAGACACTTTGCTGCCATGTAACCAGCCTTCTAAAGCTTTAACACAACAGTCCACAAAGTCAACCCAATCCTGTGAGGCCTCTTTTCTGGTCTCCCTGAACTTGATCCTATACTGTTCAGTGGTGAGACCAAAACCTTCTGTATCCTCTTCTCTGACAGTGGGAAGTCTATCCCTCCCCTTGTAAGGAAGGACAACCAGAGGATAGAAGCCCACTGCCTTTGAGGGACCCTCTGAACTTTAAAGGCCCTCTCAAGTACAGCAAACCACTTGTATATCACCCCCCACCTTGTATGAGGGAACACTTTTGTGCAGGTTCCTGGAAACTATGGAGTCCTCCCTGACTCTATAATGCCTGAAACTGCTGCTGCTGCCACCATTGGGTGCTAACCCCATCCCCTGCCTCTCCCTCTCCACTGTCAAGGCCTCCATATCTAGAACTAGCTGTTGCTGCTGCAGCTTCAGCCTGGCCTCCTCCAGTCTCAGCTTTCTGAGCTTTCTATCTATAGAGTCTTCTCCTAGAGTTGTGCAGTGTGACCCCTCAGACACTGAAGTGACACGAGAGTGGGCAGAAGTGGATCTTTCCCTATTCTTTGTGACCCTAGCCACCTGTCCTCTGGGTGTAAAGGAAGCCCCACCTGAGTGACTTCCCCTCCCACTACCAGCTACACTAGTTGGTCTTCTGGGTACAAGATCCTTGGAAGAATGCTTTCCTGAACCTGAAAGATTATATTCTAACTCAAGTGGGTTAGAATCTCCCTCCTCCTCCTCCTGTCTACCAGCATGTTCTTGGTCATCCTGGATAGGAGGCTGAAGAGGAGATTCTTATTTGGATTCTTCCCCATGTCTAGCTTCCTCTCTGAACACAGCCCCTTCAATTCCTTGAACCTCATGCCCTCATAGGGAGAGTCCTTGACCACAGAGCTAGCTCCAGCTGCAGACATGGTGTGTGTGTTAGGGTGATGTAGGGTGTACCTAACCTCTAGTCTCACAGAAAGAAAGATAGAGACTAGATTCCTATACTTGGAAATATGTATTGTCTCTAGTTATAGAGTAGTCTTTCCTGTGGAAATCACCAGGTGACAGTGTGATAAGGCAATTGCAAATACTTTGCCCACCGCTACACCACCAATGTAGGAGGCTGGCATGGTTTGTTGTGGGTACCTATGGTACTTACACCTTAAACCAGGTCCAGTTATGCCCTATTAGTGAAATGTAAGAAGTGGGCCAGGTGGCCTCTACCTAGGAGGGGGAGTCAGAAGGGGCTCTCAGCTACTCAGAGAGCCCACATAAGACCAGGCAGCATGCACTGGAGTCCCAGACCATGGGGACAAAAAAGGTGCAAAAGAGGCCCACGTAGCACTATGACAAAGGCTCCTACATTGCAGGAGAACCACTCAGGAAGCTGTGCGTCTCAGGATAGAGGGCTGGGGGCAGGAGCTTCAAGTTGCATTAAGACATTGGTGGAAGGATGCCAACCAGCCTTGGCAGCTGCAAAACACGCAGTACACGGGGGTACTGTCTTGCATGGGGAAGCAAGCTCTTACCTCCACCAAAGTTGGACAGTTGAACGTGAGCACCGTCAGGGCCACTTCAGTCTCCCACCCATGATGCAGAATCTACGCAGCTCAGCAGGAGAGGCGATCCACGCAGCTGGTCGTCATTGTAGTTGGTGCCTGCAGAAGCAGGGGAGTGACTCCTTCACCCCAAGGCAGATTCCTTCATTCTTCTGATGCAGGCTGAAAACGGGCTGTCTTCAGAGGATGCACGATCGGGAAACAGTTGCATTTGCTGGCAGGAGCCAGAGATGCTCTGTTGCAGAAGGCGTCTTGCTTCTTTGTTGGAGCTTGTAGAGTTCCTGGAGGGTCCGGGTGCAGTTTTTTCAGTGAGAAGTTGAAGTGGAGGATACAGAGGATCCCTGCTGGAGTCTTGCAATCTGAATCTGAGGAACCACCCAAAGGAGAGACCCCAAATAGCCCTGAAAGGGGGATTAGTCAGCTAACGAGGTAAGCACCTATCAGGAGAGGGCTCTGATGTCACCTGCTGACACTGGCCACTCAGATGCTCCCAGAGTTCCCTGCCAACCTTGAATCCAAGATGGCAAAACCCAGGGACCCTTTGGGGGAGCTCTGAGAACCACCCTAGATGTGGTGATGGACAGGGGAGTGGTCACTCCCCTTTCCTTGTCCAGTTTCATGCCAGAGCAGGGACTAGGGGTCCCTGAACCAGTGTAGACTGGATCATGCAAGGAGGGCACCAAATGTGCCCTTCAAAGCATTTCCAGTGGCTTGGGGAGGCTACCCCTTCCAAGCCTGTAACATCTATTTCCAACGGGAGAGGGTGTAACATCCCTCTCCCAAAGGAAAACCTTTGTTCTGCCTTCCTGAACCTGAGCTTTCCAAGCAACAGGAGGGCAGAAACCTGTCAGTGAGTTGGCAGCAGCTGGGGCTGCCTGGAAAACCTCAGAAGGCTGAAATGGCAGTACTGCGGGTCCTCTAAGGAGCCCCCAGAGTGCATGGAATCATACAACTAATGCTTGCAAAAGCCTTGGGGTATGATTCCAACCTGTTTGATAACAAATTTGCCTATGTTCGGAGTTACCACTATGTAGCTGGAAATAGGTAGTAACCTATGTCCAGTACAGGCATAAAATGGCGTCTCCGCACTCACAAAGTCTG
The DNA here is from genome assembly GCF_031143425.1 of Pleurodeles waltl. NCBI lineage: Eukaryota > Metazoa > Chordata > Amphibia > Caudata > Salamandridae > Pleurodeles > Pleurodeles waltl. The sequence continues at coordinate 1,143,578,564 of NC_090444.1, read as the reverse complement.
GGAAAATGGTCCTGGAGGTCATAGGGGCACCTCTGCTGGTGCAGGAGTGCCTTCACACACAGCTACTTTGCACCCTGCCCCATGGCTGGAGGGCCTGCCATAGGGGTGACTTATAAGTGACCTGGTGCAGTGTAAATGGCACTGAAAGGGTGCTTGCACGATTTCACACAGGCTGCTGTGGCAGTCCTGCAGAAGCCTTTGAATGGGCTCCCTGTGGGTGGCAAAATATATGCTGCAGCCCATTGGGATCCCCTGGAACACAAATGCCCTGGGTACCTATGTACCATATACTAGGGACTTATAAGGGGCCACCAGTATGCCAATAGTGGGTGAACTACTGTGTTAACAGTAACCAACAACCACATTAAGGGAGAGAGAGCATAATCACTGGGGTCCAAATTAGCAGGATCCCAGTGAACACAGCCAAGCACACTGACATCTGCAGAAAATGGGGTAACCATGCCAAGTAAGAGGGTACTTTCATACACATTTCCCCCCAATCGAGGGACAATAAGGCAAACCTTGCCCAGATGAGTCTTCATTGTCAAAGTGGAAATATCTGGAGAGTCCATCTGAATTGCAGTGGTTACTCCCAGGTCAAGCACAATGACATCAGGCAGAAAATTGAGGTTACCATTCCAAGAAAGAGGGTTGTTAGAAATGGGGTCTTTGGTTGGCAGTCAGGTTACCCCATGTCCAAGCAAGGTCACTCACTCTAGTCAGGGTAAAGGAGACTCACTCTCAGCTAACCACCACTCACCCCCTTTTCTAGCTTGGCAGGAGCAGGCAGGCTTAACTTCAGAGTGCAAGGTGTAAAGTATCTGTACCAACACACACAGGGGGTCATTCTGACCTCGGCGGTAAAAGGCTCTTACCGCCGGTCAGAAGACCGCGATAAACTGGAGATGACCAAACCTCCACCGTCACGCCAACACAAACACGCCCATGCCATTACAACCCACAAATCCACGCGGCGGTCATTTAACCGCGGTATTCCATTGGCGTTACACACCGCCGCGGTCAAAATACACACCCAGCTCCAAAACACAGCCACATTGGACAATTTGAAATACACACACCTGATACACATATAAACACCACTCCCACACATCCAATCAACTATAAAACACACACCCACATCACCCACAAACCCCCACTACTAGAAATTCGGAGAGAAGGCGAGAGAGAGAGAGAGAGCACAGCTATCGAAAACCCCAACACACAGAGGAACACAACATCATCACCCACACTACATCCATGCACCACACACCACCACACACACCACACTCATCACCACAAACACCACCCCACACCACCCCATGGCACCCCAAAGACACCCCAGGTTCTCGGACCAAGAACTCAGGGTCATGGTGGAGGAAATAATTAGGGTAGAGCCCCAGCTATTCGGCACACAGGTGCAGCACACCACAATAGCCAGGAAGGCGTAGCTATGGCAAAGGATCGTCAACAGGGTCAACGCTGTGGGACAGCATCCCAGAAACTGGGAAGACATCCGAAAGCGCTGGAACGACCTACGGGGGAAGGTGCGGTCGATGGTGTCAAGACACAACATCGCTGTGCAGAAGACTGGTGGCGGACCCCCACCCACTCCACCCGAATTCACAGCATGGGAGCAAGAGGTCTTGAACATCCTGCATCCTGAGGGCCTCGCTGGAGTAGGCGGAGGACTGGACTCTGGTAAGTCTAATCTCAACTACCTTACCCCCCCAACCACCAGCATGCCAACCCACACCCCCACCCTCACCCCCAACCCCCCAGCACACATCCTCCCTGCCAATGTCTCACCAGCACAACCCACCCAACACAACACCAATACCTGAATGCCAACACAAACCATGGACACCCATCACCTAAGCATGACCACTGCACATACCCATCCCCCCCCACAAACCACCCTCACAACTCCTCCCACAAGGGAATGCCAGCACTGGGGGACAAGTGCACCCACAAATCGAACGCCATGGCACACACAGAAGCAATAACCATACTCTTTTACCCCTGCAGGGCCCGAACGCCAACACACCGGCCAGGAGGGTCCAGATTTGTCCATCCCGCCCCCAGAACAGGCCCCCAGTGATGACAGCAGCTCTGTCGACCTAGAACCTGATGACCAGCCCGGACCATCGGGGACCTCTGGACAGTCGGTTCCCCACACACAGACACAGGCCACAGCAGACCCAACCCCCTCTGGGAATACCAGCACAGCTCCCACCCAGCGGGCCCATGCCTCTGTCTCCAGGACGCGTCAATCAGCGGTGTGTCCGCCACTACAGGGCACCCAGGCTGACCCACCACCCCAACAACAACAGGGACCTGGGGGCAGTGGTAGTGGGCACACCGTCCAGGGGACAGAGGCCCGGGGAAACAGGGGAACTGGGAGGGCTGCTGTGCGAGAGGGAGTGGACCGGCCCAGGGAACCCACTCTCCAAGAGGCCCTCACCACCATCATGGGAGCATACCACCACTCCCAGGAGACGATGGCGACGGTACTGGCCAGGTTCCAGGAGATCCAGGCACAGCAGGAGGAACGGTACATGGGGTTCAGAGACGAACTCAGGAACATCGGTTCCGCAATGGGGACCATCGTCCTGGCCCTCAACCAGATAGTCACCACATTGCGGGACCATGTGGCACCCCAAAGGGCCCCTGTCACTAGCCCGGACCACGAACAGCCTACCACCTCCGCCGGCGCTAGTGGACAGGAGGCCCCCACACAACGACAGGCCACCAGAACCCCACCTCCTGCTGAAGATCAACCACCCCGCAAGCGGAACCTGAGATCACACAAGAAGACAGAGTAGGATGCCAAGACCCCCGCCAGCATAAGATACCCCCTGATGTCATCCCACTGTCCCACATTGTCACCCTGTCCAACCTTAAACTGCCCCTGCTCCATCCTTCCACAGGCATATGGACAATGCACCTGTGCGACTGAGAAATGGACTCTGCCATGGACATTACTCCACCCCCACCCATCACCGTTTTACTATCATGCACCTATATGCAGCACTTAAAATAAATCACCAATTGCACTTCAAAAATCAGGAGTCTGCTTGTATTCTTTACAAATGTATTACACATAACGGTGCAATAATGTTCAGTTATATTGTGATGACAACATACCAATGTCAATAAGCATTAATCCATGGGCAAACAAAGCAGAAGTCACGCTGTGGGTCATACAGCTCTGAAAAGGGAAGGGAAAGTCAAAAATCAGTTAAAAGGAACTGGGGGGAAACACAGAAAGTAGAGATGCAGGAGGCCAGAAGTAAATGTAAAATGGCGTGGGTGATTCTTACCTGTATGCTACTGAAAATACTGTTGTATAACTGTGTCCTTGTTGTCCGTGTCGTCCCCATCGTCTTCCTCCTCTTCACTCTCCACAGGCTCCACAGCTGCTACAACACCACCATCTGGACCATCCTCCTGCAGGAAAGGCACCTGGCGTCGCAATGCAAGATTGTGAAGCATACAGCAGGCCACGATGATATGACACACCTTCTTTGGTGAGTACATTAGGGATCCACCTGTCATATGCAGGCACCTAAACCTGGCCTTCAGGACCCCGAAGGTCCGTTCTATAATCCTCCTAGTTCGCCCATGTGCCTCATTGTACCGTTCCTCTGCCCTGGTCCGGGGATTCCTCACTGGGGTCAATAGCCAAGGCAGGTTGGGGTAACCAGAGTCACCTATTAGCCACACACGGTGTCTCTGTAGCTGTTCCATCACATAAGGGATGCTGCTATTTCGCATGGCATACGCGTCATGCACTGACCCAGGGAACTTGGCATTTAGATGGGAGATGTACTGGTCAGCCAAACAGACCACCTGGACATTCATCGAATGGTAATTTTTTCTATTTCTGTACACCTGCTCATTGTCTTTTGGGGGTACTAAAGCCACATGGGTCCCATCAATGGCACCAATGATGTTGGGGATATGTCCAAGGGCATAGAAATCACCCTTCACAGGGGCCAAATCACCCTCCTCAGGGAAAACAATGTATCTCCGCATGTATTTCATCAGGGCAGACAACACTCTGGACAAAACCTTAGAAAACATAGGCTGAAACATCCCTGATGACATGGCCACTGTTGTCTGAAAAGACCCACTTGCCAAAAAATGGAGTACTGACAGAACCTGCACCAGAGGGGGAATCCCTGTGGGTTGGCGGATGGGGGACATCAGGTCTGGCTCCAGCTGGGCACACAGTTCATGTATAGTGGCTCGGTCAAGTCGGTATCGAAGTATAATATGTCGTTCTTCCATTGTCGACAGGTCCACCAGCGGTCGGTACACGGGAGGATTCATCCTTCTCCTCGCAAGTCCCAGCGGACGGTGCCTAGGAAGGACAACATGGAGCACAGAGTCAAGCAACCCACAGGTACGTTCACCCAGCTTGCACAGTACACGAATCGCTATGCATTGAAAGGCTTGAATGAGTGGCAATGCAAGGCCTAGGCCTGTGTGACGCAGTAGCAATTAAGCCATGTGGGCCCTTGTAATGGCGGCTGCCTGACCTGAGAAGTGTGACAGTGGGATATGAGGTCAACGCGCTGGTGTGGCACACCGTGGCGGTAGGCGGTCGAAGACCGCAGTGCGAAGGCGCATTGGTTAACATTGCACCCTATGGGTCTCAGGAGCCAATGACGATGTGCGCCGGTGGTCGCGGTACGCACCGCACCGGTATGCACCGCCGCGGGCGTGACCGCCATTTTCTATCTGCTTAATCACTCAAGACCTGATCATCCACAGGAGAGGACCTATACTGCAAGTGCTGCTGTGACCTCGGTCTGGAAGAGACAATGGCTGCTGCGACTGGGGAAAGGGCCCCTGCCTTCACTTCAGAAGAGTTGGAGAAACTTGTGGATGGGGTCCTGCCCCAGTATGCGCTACTCTACGGTCCTCCAGACCAACAGGTAAGTACACTGGGTGCACGTTGAATGGGCTATGCCTGGGTTGTGTATGGTGGATGTAAGATGGTGGGGTGGGGAGCGAATGAGGAGTGCAAGGCACGACAGATGAGAGCATGTGCCACATGGCAGGGTTGGGCAATCACATCTAACATGCAGAAAAATGTTGAAGATTCCTTTCCCACCCTGTACATGTCAAATAGGTCAGCGCCCATCAGAAAGTCGACATTTGGCGTGCCATCGCCAAGGAAGTCCGGGCCCTGGGGGTCCACAACAGACGGGGCACCCACTGCCAAAAGAGGTGGGATGACATCCGCTGCGGGACCAGGAAGACCGCCGAGTCACTGCTGGGGATGGCCTCCCAACGTAGGAGGGGTGCCAGTCGTACCTTGACCCCCTGATGTCCCGGATCCTGGCGGTGGCCTACCCCGATTTGGATGGGCGCGTGAGGACATCACAGCAGACACAAGGGGGTGAGTACCAGCACATTCTGCTATCTTTACGCGCAGTGGAGGTGCCTGGGTGGGGGAGGAGGGCTGTGGGTGACATTAGGCCAGGGCGCTTTCTGTAGTGTAGTCCCCTCCTTTAGGCATGGCCCTGTGCCCCCGCCTCCCACCTCTGTAGGGTGCCAAGTACAGCAATCCATGGTCCAGCATCACCCATGTGTGCATTTGTTGTCCAAAGACCTGTAGGCCTAGTCACAAGTACTGAGTAGTGTACCCCGATTGCGCGGCGTAGTGCTGGAGGCTCCTGTGTCTGTCCTCTCCGACAACGGTGTTGACAATGCATGCACTCAACCTGTCTTTATTTCTCCCCCCACCCTTTTTCTTCATCTTCTTGTGCATGTGTGCATTAGCATCATCAGGCGGAGGAGAATTGGCATCGGAGCACGAGGGAGCTGCAACTCACAAGGCCCCGGTGGGCCATGCTACAGACACCGAGGTCACCAGTGATACGGAGGGTGAGGGGAGCTCCACAACGGGGACCCGTGGTGACACCAGCGACACTGACACGTCCTCGGAAGGGAGCTCCCTAGTGGTGGCGGCAACATCCGTGCCCCCCACCTCAACAGGTACAGCCGCCACCCAGCGCACCAGCTCCGCCCTCCCAGCAGCCCCTCAGCCTTCGCTCCGTGCCCGCTCGCCCAAGAAGGCGGGCATCTCCTTTGCCCCAGGCACCTCAGGCCCTGCCCCAGTTACCCCTGCTGCCCTCAGTGAGGAGGTCATTGACCTCCTACAGACCATCATTGTTGGGCAGTCTACCCTTTTGAATGCCATCCAGGGGGTAGAGAGGGAGGTGCATCGGAGCAATGCATACCTGGAGGGCATTAATTCGGGTCAGGCTGTCCATCAACGATCGTTCAATGCTCTGGCCTCAGCACTGACGGCAGCCATTGTCCCTGTTTCCAGCCTCCCTCTTCTAACTGCCTCCACCGTCTCCCAGTCTCCTATTCCTCAGCCTATCCCATCCACACCATCAGACCAGCCTGCACACACCTCAACACCCAAGGGCAGCTCATCCAGACATAAGCACCACAGATCCCACAAGCATTCACCCAAGCAACATCCAGATGCAGCCATGGCAACAGTCACTACCACCTCTGTGTCCCCCTCCTCCTCCTCTCCCTCCCCCCTCCCTGTGACGTCTCCACTCACACCTGCATGCACACCACCATCAGCCAGTACTTCCATCACCACCACACCCTCCAGTACAGTCCGCACACGTGCAGTCACCACCCCCACTGCCATTTACACGTCCCCTGTGTCCTCTCCCACTGTGTCTGTCACCCCCTCTTCCAAAACACACAAACGCAGGCAGCCACCCACACAACAGCCAACCACCACACGACAGCCTACGTCACAAGCACCTGCAGCCATAGACAGCACACCTGACTCTCCTACAACCACATCCTCTCCCTCCACTCCCATACCCACTGCACCTACCCTTCCCATTGCTCCTAAAAAGCTTTTCCTCTCCAAACTTGACCTCTTTGCACCACCTGACCCACCCCCTCCATCTGGTAAGAGTCCGAAGAGCACCTCAGCCACCACCAGCCCTGCATCAAGTCTGACCATTGTGCACGGGTTTTGGAGTCCACCCTTTCCCAGCACAGATACATCGGCCAGCAGCAAGGGAACAGCCAGCCCCCCCCCTGGAAAGAGAACCCGTAAAACCAAGGCCCGCCGTGAGAAGGCTGACACGGCTGCCCCCAAGGAGCAAAGTCGTGGCCCGTCACCTGCCACAACATCAAGGGCAGGCAAGGGCCAGAGAGCCTCATCGAAGGAGGGCAAGGGCAGCAGGGCGGAGAAGTCAGCCAGCAGGGGAGCGGACCAGGAGGGCCCCACAAGCCCCATCCCGGGTGTGACGGAGGACACCCACGGGCCCAGGACTCCGTCACAGGAGGGTCCAGCAACTGCACGGTCGGAGGGCGAATAAGCAGGGAGTCCTGGCCAGGTCTGGCTCCCTTGATAGACAAGAAAGGCACCGCTGAACAGGGCCCCGCCGAGAAGATAGGCACCGCTGAACAGGGCCCCGCCGAGAAGAAAGGCACAGCTGAACAGGGCCCCGCCGTGAAGACAGGCACCGCTGAACAGGGCCCCGCCGTGAAGACAGGCACCGCTGAACAGGGCCCCGCAGAGAAGATAGGCACCGCTGAACAGGGCCCCGCCGAGAAGAAAGGCACCGCTGAACAGGGCCCCGCCGTGAAGACAGGCACCGCTGAACAGGGCCCCGCCGTGAAGAAAGGCACCGCTGAACAGGGCCCCGGCGAGAAGAAAGGCACCGCTGAACAGGGCCCCGCCGTGAAGACAGGCACCGCTGAACAGGGCCCCGCCGTGAAGAAAGGCACCGCTGAACAGGGCCCCGCCGAGAAGATAGGCACCGCTGAACAGGGCCCCGTCGAGAAGAAAGGCACCGCTGAACAGGGCCCCGCCGTGAAGACAGGCACCGCTGAACAGGGCCCCGCTGAGAAGATAGGCACCGCTGAACAGGGCCCCGCCGAGAAGAAAGGCACCGCTGAACAGGGCTCCGCCGTGAAGACAGGCACCGCTGAACAGGGCCCCGCCGAGAAGATAGGCACCGCTGAACAGGGCCCGGCCGTGAAGAAAGGCACCGCTGAACAGGGCCCCGCCGTCTCAAGCACCGCTCCGCTGGGTCCTTCCTGTCAAGCACCGCTCTGCTGGGCCCCGCCGTCTCAAGCACCGCTCCGCTGGGCCCTTCCTGTCAAGCACCGCTCCGCTGGGCCCTTCCTGTCAAGCACCGCTCCGCTGGGCCCTTCATCTCAAGCACCGCTCCGCTGGGCCCTTCCTGTCAAGCACCGCTCCGCTGGGCCCCGCCGTCTCAAGCACCGCTCCGCTGGGCCCTTCCTGTCAAGCACCGCTCCGCTGGGCCCTTTATCTCAAGCACCGCTCCGCTGGGCCCTTCCTGTCAAGCACCGCTCCGCTGGGCCCCGCCGTCTCAAGCACCGCTCCGCTGGGCCCTTCATCTCAAGCACCGCTCCGCTGGGCCCTTCCTGTCAAGCACCGCTCCGCTGGGCCCCGCCGTCTCAAGCACCGCTCCGCTGGGCCCTTCCTGTCAAGCACCGCTCCGCTGTGCCCCGCCGTCTCAAGCACCGCTTCGCTGGGCCCTTCCTGTCAAGCACCGCTCCGCTGGGCCCTTCCTGTCAAGCACCGCTCCGCTGGGCCCTTCCTGTCAAGCACCGCTCCGCTGGGCCATTCATCTCAAGCACCGCTCCGCTGGGCCCTTCCTGTCAAGCACCGCTCCGCTGGGCCCCGCCGTCTCAAGCACCGCTCCGCTGGGCCCTTCCTGTCAAGCACCGCTCTGCTGGGCCCTTCCTGTCAAGCACCGCTCCGCTGGGCCATTCCTGTCAAGCACCGCTCCGCTGGGCCCTTCCTGTCAAGCACCGCTCCGCTGGGCCCTTCCTGTCAAGCACCGCTCCGCTGGGCCCTTCCTGTCAAGCTCCGCTGGCCCATTGACAGTGCCGGTTCTGTGTCGAGCTAGTGTTCACGCTGCACTCTGGGCACCCTGCCTCCTCCATGACCAGTGGAGTCTGTAATCCACCTGATGGACTGTGGCTTTGCACTCCCCAGGATGGCACAGTGGGCATGGTGGCCCCTTCGTGGTTCTGGCATCGTGGACTCCTGTGGCTGAGGTGCCCCCCCTTCCCTTCCCCCTGAGGTGCCTGTAGTTTTGTCATCTGATGCCCCAGCAGTGTTCTCTCCAACGGACTCAGGTCTCCTGTGTGGGCTTTGCCCATGTGTTTGGTAGACATTGGCCCACGGACTGTGGATATTTGACACACTGAGCAGGACTTATTGACTTTGTACATAGCTGTCGCACTGTTCATGATTTTTGCTTTGATATTTCATAACGATAATTTTCCATGACTTCAATTAACCTAATTTATACATAAATTTAAATTAAAATGTTATTATGTCTTTGCATTTTTCAGGGGGGTTTGGGGGGTGTCACTCAGTTGTTGCTCTGCATTGGTATGTTGATAGTTGGGGGGGGGGCGTATGTGTGTGCCCGTAACCTTTCGTCCTCCCCCCTCCCCTGTGTCGTAGGTGCAGTACTCACCGTTGTCTTCTGCGCCGGAGTTCGTACTCGTGGTAGATGAGCAGGTAGACAAGAGCTGGTAGGATGTTTAATTCGGGTTCCATGCTGTCCTCCGTCCTCGTGGAGTGTTTAGAGGTGAGCGTTTTCCCGTTCGTAGTCTGTTTCCGCCGTGTTTTTATCGGCGGGGCTCCCGCCCCGGAAAAGATGGCGGATTGGTGAGTTGTGATACTGTGGGCGGTACATTGTCTGCCGCCTGCCTGTTGGCGGTGACCGGCGCGCTGTTTGTCTGTCCCGCCGTGGCGGTCGGAGTGTTAAAGTGGCGGGCTGTGTTGGCGGTTCCCGCCAGGGTCAGAATTCCATTTTTTTGACCGCCTGCCTGTTGGCGGGTTGGCCGCCGCTTTATCACCGACCGCCAGGGTTGGAATGACCGCCACAGTATCTTAATGAAAACACTACAAAATTACACAACACAGGTTTAGAACAATAGAAAATATTTCTCTAAACAAAACGAGACCAAAACGACAAAAATCCAACATACACAAGTCAAGTTATTAATTAAAAAGCAAAAAGAGTCTTAAATCCTTGAGAAAACAGGTAAAACACTGTTAGCGTTGAAAAGTACCTGGGTAGTGTCAAAATAACATGCACGGGCGAGTGTGGATCGAAAAAGGTAAGCAGTGCGTCGATTTCTTACCCGCGAACAAGACGGTGCATCGATTCTCCTTCTCCAGTCGGGTCGGCGTGCGTTGTTTTTCCTCGCAGTGGAGCGATGTGTCGATCCAGGCAGCACTCGGGTCCCGGCAGGTGTTCTGTCATTTTTCCATGCCCAGCAAGGTTTGCATCCAAAATCCTGCTGCACGGTATCAGCAAAACCGCGCAATGTGCGTTGCGATGTTAAAAGCCTCCGTCAGCGGGTGTGCGCGTCGTTCTTTCAGCTCTGTGCATTCATTTTCCAGCCGCGATGCCGGTGGAGCGTCGATTTATGCCGCAAAGCCGGCGGAGCATTGTTTTTCAGCCGCGTCTCGGAAGGTCCATCGAATTGTTCCTGGCACAGAGGTCTGTGCGTGGATTTTCAGTCTTGGTCTGCCAGCTTCACCTTCCAAGGCCCCAGGAACTGGATTGGGCACCACTCGGCAGGGCAGGAGTCTCAGCAGAGAGTCCAGGTGCTGGCAGGAGAAGTCTTTGATGGCCCTGAGACTTCAACAACAGGAGGCAAGCTCAGGAGAAGCCCCTGGAGATTTCTTCTCAAGAAGGAAGGCACACAAAGTCCAGTCTTTGTCCTCTTGCACAGGCAGAAGCAGCAACTGCAGGATAGCTCCACAAAGCACAGTCTCAGGCAGGGCAGCACTTCTCCTCAGCTCTTCTCCAGGCAGAGGTTCCTCTTGATGTCCAGAACTGATCTACAATCTGTGGTTTTGGGTGCCCTTCTTACACCCATTTTGCCCTTTGAAGTCGGCTTACTTCAAAGGAAAGTCTCTCTTGTTTGTGAAATCCTGCCTTGCCCTGGCCAAGCCCCAGACACACACCAGGGGGTTGGAGACTGCATTGTGTGAGGGTAAGCACAGCCCTTTCAGGTGTAAGTGACCACTTTTCCCCTCCCTCTTAGCACTCCCAAAGGGAATCCACGCTTTAATCATTTTTAAAGGCAGCCCCTATGTTAACTTATGAGAAAGATAGGCCTTGCAAGAGTGAAAACCGAATTTGGTAGTATTTTACTGTCAGGACATATAAAACACATTAGCATAGGTCCTACTTTAAACATACACTGCACCCTGCCCATGGGGCTACCTAGGGCCTACCTTAGGGGTGTCTTACATTTAAGAAAAGGGAAGGTTTAGGCCTGAGAAGTAGGTACACTTGCCAAGTCGAACTGGAAGTTACAATATGCACACCACAGACACTGCAGTGGCAGGTCTGAGCCATGTTTACAGGGCTACTAATGTGGGGGGCACAACCAGTGCTGCAGGCCCACTAGTAGCATTTGATTTACAGGCCCTGAGCACCTCTAGTGCACTGTACTAGGGACTTACCAGTAAATCAAATATGCTAATCATGGAAAGCCAATTACATACACATTTTATACAGGAGCACTTGCACTTTAGCACTGGATGGCAGTGGTAAAGTGACCAGAGTAACAAAAACAGCAAAAACAGAGTCCAACACACATCAACAACCTGGGAAACAGAAGCAAAAAGTTATGGGAGACCACATCAAGGATGAAAAGTCTAACATGTGCCCCCCCCCCAGCTAAAAGTGGGGCGCAACTACCCAACCTCATGGGAGTTCTCATCACTAAGGTGGAAGAATCTGGACAGACCATCAGCATTGGCGTGTTCTGTGTCAGGGAGGTGTTCCACCGTAAAGTCCATCCCCTGTAGGGAAATGGACCACCTCAACAGTTTTAAATTCTCACCCCTCATCTGCATTAACCATCTGAGGGGCTTGTGGTCGGTCTGAACCTGGAAGTGAGTCCCAAACAAGTAGGGTCTTAGCTTCTTCAGCGCCCAGACCACAGTAAAAGCTTCACACTCTATGGCACTCCACCTACGTTCCCTGAGAAGTAACCTCCTGCTAATGAAGGCTACAGGTTGATCTAGGCCCTCTTCATCGAGTTGTGAGAGTACTGCTCCAATACCATGCTCTGAGGCATCTGTTTGCACAAGAAACTCCTTGGAGTAGTTAGGTGCCTTCAATACAGGTGCTGTGAGCATGGCAGCCTTCAGGGCATCAAAAGCCGTCTGGCAAGACTCAGTCCAGATCACCTTTCTGGGCTGCTTCTTGGATGTCAATTCAGTCAAGGGAGCAACAATTGTGCCATACCCCTTGACAAACCTCCTATAGTATCCTGTGAGACGTAAAAAGGATCTCACCTCAGTCTGGGTCTTGGGAGGCTCCTAAGCCAGAATGGTATCAATCTTTGGCTGTCGGGGTGCCACCTGGCCACTCCCCACCTGGTGTCCCAAGTACACCACAGAACCCTGCCCTATTCGCACTTGCTTGCCTTAATAGTAAGTCCTGCCTTTTGCAGGGCCTCCAACACTTTACAGATGTGTTGCATGTGTTCCTCCCATGTGGAACTGAAGACAGCAATGTCATCCAGGTAGGCAGCACTGAACTCATCCAGCCCAGCCAACACCTGAAAGGTGGCAGGGGCATTTTTCATCCCAAATGGAATCACCTTGAACTGAAAGTGCCCATCTGGGGTGGAAAATGCAGACCTCTACTTTCTCTCCTGCAGACAGGAGGTCAGGAAGAGGCTCACTCTCCTCCTCCACCCCGTCATCTGTCGCTAGGAGCATGGACAACTCTGCTGCTCAAAGTGTAGCTTGAGCCGGTTAACATGCTGGACCCTCAAAGGGTTCCTGGAAGTCTGCAAGTTCACCAAGTAGGTGACTTCACTCTTGCGCTCCACCACCTCAAATGGCCCAGTCCACTTGTCCTGGAGCGCCCTGGGCTCCACTGGTGCCATTACCCACACTTTTTGTCCAGGTTGAAACTTGACCAGAGTGGCATTCTGATCAGACCAACATTTTATTTCCTCCTGGCTTGCTTCTAGGTTCTCCTGTGCAAGACTCCTGAAGCGAGCAGTCTGGTTTCTCAGAGCCAGCATGTAACTAAATACATCTTGGAGGGGTTTACTAGGAGCTTTTCCCAAAGCCTCCTTGACCAGACATAAGGGTCCCCTCACAGGGTGGCCATAAATCAGCTCAAAAAGACTAAAACCAAGTCCCTTTTGAGGCACCTCCCTGTAAGCGAACAGAAGGCATGGCAAGAGGACGTCCCACTTCCGCCTCAAGGGCTCTGACAGGCCCATAATCATGCCTTTCAAGGTGCGGTTGAATCTCTCAACCAGACCATTACTTTGGGGGTGGTAAGGTGTGGTTAACTTATAAGTTACCCCACACACTTTCCACAGAGACTTCATATATGTTGATATGAAGTTGGTACCCCTATCAGATACCACTTCCTTGGGGAACCCCATGCGGGTAAAAAACCCCATCAAAGCACAACCCACCACTGGGGAAGGGATTGACCTCAGAGGAATGGCTTCTGGGTACCAGGTGGCATGGTCCACCAAGACCAGGATAAACCCATTGCCCATGGCTGTCTTGGGATCCAGAGGCCCCACAATGTCAATGCCAACCCTTTCAAAGGGGGTACTGACAACAGGAAAAGGTTGGAGGAGAGCCTTACATTTCCCCCTACTCTTGCCACTTGCCTGACAAGTTGGGCAAGACCTGCAATGAACATCAGAGTGCCTGCACATTTGGGGCCAATAGAAGTGGGTGACAAGCTGCTCAAAGGTATCGTCCTGCCCCAAATGACCAGCTAAAGGCACATCATGAGCCAGACCCAGTAGGAAGGCTCTGAAGCACTGGGTTACCACCAGCACATGGGGTGACCCAGGCTCAGGAACCTTAGGCTCACTACAGAGGAGGCCATCCTCCCAGTAAATCAAATGGGAACCAGGCTCCTTGCCAGACCCCTGGTCTGCAGCCTGCTGCTGCAAACCCTCCAGAGTAGGACATGACTTCTGTGTCTCATAGAATGTTTCCCTGATGGGCCCCCCTTCCTGCTGCCACTTTGACTACTCAGGGACCTCACCCAGTTCAACCACCTGTTTCCCGGTAGGCTCCAGGGCCTCCCCCTCAGGTTCAGCCTCCTCCTGGACTGTGGGGACTTCTGGGGACGGTTTCCCGCGCCCTTTGCCCTTCCTCCTTCTGGCAGACACATGGGCTACTCTTTCAGGCTCCAGGGTCTCCTGATCACCCTGACGGGCTGCCATAGACTTGGTGGATACGCATACCCACCCAGGCAGACCTAACATCTCCAAGTGTGACCTGTGTTCCACCCCCTTCCAAGGGGAATCCTCCAGGTCATTGCCAAGCAAACAATCTACAGGCATAGTTGGACTCACAGCTACCTTCAAGGAACCTGAGACCCCCCCACCCATTCAAATGGAACCTGCGTCACTCTACACAGGTGCCCTGAGTTGTCTACCGCAACTACTTGGTGAAGTACCCGGGGATCTACCAGCTCTTCAGACACCAGGTGACTCCTCACTGTAGTCAAACTGGCTCCTGTGTCTCTCAGAGCCTCCACCCTCTGTCCATTGATGGTCACCCACTGCCTGTACTTTTTAGTGTTCTCAGGCACTAGGGTTCTCTGGACCATCTCACTGTCCCTAGTGAGACAAGGGTCATCTCAGCTGGCTCCCACCCACCTGGAACCAACTCCTCCCCAAGCGCTACACTAGCCAAACCCTGGGACTGTGCACCAGTGGGTGCCGGTGTACTCTTGGTTCATTTGGGGTCCCCCCTCACATGACCCACATGGTCACATGCATAGCACTTACGTAGGGACCCCCTGCCACAGGTTTCCCTTTGGAGAACCATGGCTTCTTCTCACTGGGGGGCTGGGAATCCTTTCCCTGGGAATCAGATCGGGGCCCTTCAGAGAACTCCCCCTGTTTACCCTTATCCCCCCTTTCCTCTGAGAGGAACCCTGACCACCATTGGTGTGGTCTCCCCCATACCTCTTTTGAACCCTGGTGCTCTCCCAGCGGTCTGCATCCTGAGCAAGCTTCCTGGGGGCAGTCAGCTTGCTGTCAATCAGGTGCTGGCGCAGCTCTGGAAAACATTAACTGTACAAGTACTCCCAAGCAATCAAATTGTAAAGCCCCTCATACGTTGTCACCTTACTGCCCTTTACCCAACCATCCAGTGACCTGCAGAATGAATCCACATATTCCAACCATGTTTGGGATTCCTTCTTCTTATAGGACCTAAACTTGTCCTTATACTGATCAGGGGTGAGACCATACCTAGTGATCAGGGCATCCTTCTCTTTTTGTAAATCTTTGTTTATTAGTTTTATCCATTTAAAATTGCTCCAATTTATACCATACAGATTTGGTTGGCACTGACGTTCTTTAGATACAGGTAGCACTTCACAATCTACACACTCGAACTCCGTGAGGGAGAAGCAATGAGATGCGTTTGGAACAATAAAGTAGTAGCGGTGATAACAATTCGCACAGCCGTATTGAAATGACAAACAACTAAGAGTATACTGGAAATCAGCATCATGCAAGAGGTAGTTACATATATACTATGAGCCACTCCCAGAGAATCCAGTGTCTGCACAACTCTGGCATAAACAAGGTCCCTTGTTCAGGAAGCTATCAATGACTTTCAATAGTCAACAATGATAAGAAAAAGAATTACATAGAACAAGAGAAACTGACAACAAAACTGAAAGCCCGTTCACATTCTCTCCCAACCCCAATGCCCGGGGGCCCCCCAATGTGGCAGGATCATTACGACGCCACTCGTCCCTGAGGCACCATAGAACTTTAGGCTAAAGTCAATTGAGCTGAAGCTCTAGGTGCCCATGGGAGAAAGTATACCAATAAGTGACCAGGTAGTAGTCGTAGCATATAACTTGATTAAGCTAGAACTAGCTCGGTGTCAGGGGGTACTGCATTGTCAGCATCTATGTCATGTCCTGCTCTATGCAAAGGGTCAACATCTCGTCTGAGCCAGCGGTAAGGGATACCTGCGCATGCCTATAGCATCCACGCGTCGCAGTGCAACCCCCTCCACTTCCACCCAAATCAAAAAGGAGCGCTTCCAGGCCAGTACCAATGGGGGTTTGGTGGCTTTCCACCTTTTAGTGATGAGTCGTTTGGCTGTCAGAAATCCTAAGTCCAGAAATCGTGTGGATGCTTTACGCTTTTTGGTTCTCGGGAAGAGACCCAGGAGCCGCAATCTAACAGCGATGGACGTGACGTGTATTTAGATAGGGATGATGTGACTCCATGCCAATAAATGCCTAAGGAAGGACAAGACCAGAACATGTGAAGGAAGTCCGTCCCAATTAAATTGCAGCGAGGGCAAGCGGCATCCACATGATTAATGTATTTGTTAATGTGGGCTGGCATGAGATAAGCTCTGTGAACTATGTAAAACTGAATAAGGCGGAATCTGGCATTGCGGAGGAATTAGTATGGCTGGATAGTGCCCTTGACCAAGTGGCGTCGGTGAAGGGTTCCGCTAGATCACCCTCCCAATTGGCTCGCAAAGCAGTGTGGGCATTCATTGTAAGTGCTCTAAGCGCATCAGTGAACACCCAAATCAGGTGTCTACCTTGCCCCATAACTTGCAAGTATTGCACCAGCAAGTGTGTGGGGGGGTTCAGAAGTCATGTCTCCCCATCCATGCGATAGCGCCCTCAGCAATGAATTGTACAAAAGAAACTGCCCTGAAGGCAGCCCCATCTCTGCTGAGAGCTCACCAAATGGAATCAGCTCACGCCAGCTATATAGATCACCCAGAGTGTGTAGGTCAGCTGGGTGCCAAGGACCCAGTACAGCGGCAGTTGTGAGATGCGCCCCAAGCTGCAAATCCCAGCACGGCCAAGGCTGGTGCATAGAGAATAGTGTCGCTTGTGAGGCGCAGAGACCTACGGTAACAATGGTGAGCCACATTTAGCAGTAGCTCTGCAGGGGGGCGCGACGTTGTAAGGGGGTGAAAGAGTTGCAATATCCGAGTTAGTGTCCAGGGCAGGGAAGTGGTTGCAGTGTCGGCAAGCTGGAGGCCCGACAGCCAACGTGCCACCCACTGAAGCTGGGAGGCCAGGTAATAATGTTCCATATTCGTAACCAAGAGGCCATCCTGGTTCAGGGGTAAATAGAGTGTTTTTAACACCACTCTGCAGCGGCTTTTATTCCAGATGAATTCCCGCATTCTAGGTTCCAAGTCGAGGACGAAGCCGGCCGGAACATAGTAGAGCAAATTAGATTTTCCCCAATTAACATGCAGACTAGTGAGTGTGGCAAAACGGTGCAGGATGACTGCAATATCAGGAGGGACGTTACCAACATCTCGGAGATACAGAAGAAGATCATCCGCATAGAGAGATATGATGTGTAGGCCATCACCCAATGGGATGTCCCAACTCCACAGCCAGAGGTTCCATCGCCATAGAAAACACCGATGGAGAGAGGGGCAGCCTTGTCTAGTATCTGTGCCCACCTCTATCGGGTCAGATATGAGTCAGACAATCTTAACCCTAGACTGAGGCCGGGTATACAACAGCTGGATCATGCGTAGGAAATGTGGGCTAATCCTAAACCTGCGTAGCGACTCGAACAGGTAAGACCATTCCAAGGAATCAAAGGCCTTCTCCAGGTCGAGCACTAGACATTCTTCGTGAGGCCAATCCCGCGTAGAGTATTACATGACTCTGAATAGGTGCCTAATATTGAGTGAGGTGTCCCGTGATGGCACAAAACCTTTTTGCTCTGAGTGCACTAGTTCCAGGACCAAAGGTGCCAAAAGCATTGCCAGGACCTTGGCCAGGATTTTGTAGTCAGTATTGAGCATCACTAGCGGCCTGTAGGAGCCCAGCTCAGATGGATCTTTGCCCGGCTTAGGGAGCAATACCAGCAGCACCTTGCACTGCGAAGCAGGTAAGAATGCCTCCTGCAGCGCCTGCTCATAAAGACAGAGAAGACGAGGTGCGAGCGTTGCTGAGAAAGTCTTGTAAAAATCAGATGGGAGACCGTCTGAGCCAGGTGTTTTGCCTGCTGATAAGGCTCGTATACCTTCATACACTTCAGCCAATGTAAGGGGCGCCTCCAGCCCTGCTCCCTGGTCATCTGTCAATCGGGTAAGGTAAGTGCTAAAAAGAAAATCAGCTCTTTCCTCTAGGTCTGCTGTCACCATGGAACGGTAAAGCGGCTGAAAATGCTCAGTAAATTCGGAGTGAATCTCCTGAGGAGTGTGGAGGATGTTCCCGGTTGCCAAACGGATTGCCATAATAGGACTTCGGTCTTGGTGAATAAGCCAGGCCAGCAAAATGCCTGAGCAGTCAGCCATGGCATGTGTGCAAGCCGAGTGAGCTGCGTAATTTAAACAGGGCAATCTCTCTAGTAAGGAAATGTGTTCTGCTCTGGCCTTTTTTAGCTGTTGTGAGTCCAGTGCGGGGTGGGAATGTCTGCGTTCATCAGTCAGACCACAGTATTGCAGGATATAAGTTAGTAGTACATACCATCCTGTCAAGACGGACATGCAATTGGTGTGATGCAGAGAATAACGAATAGACCCAAGTAGTGGGATGACGTTGACGCCACACATCCACCATCTGCCAGTGAGAAGCCAGTTGAGCAGCGCCTGTGCAGCTGTAACTGTAGGTGCAGTAGGTAATGGCAGGAAGGAGCGGTCTCGTGAGGGGTCTAGGATGCAATTAAAGTCGCCCCCAATAACAAGGGTAGATCGCTCCAGCGAGACAGAAGGTTGGAAAGTGTATGTAGGAAAGAGGCTTGATTTGTATTCGGAGCATTTATAGACCCCAGCATCACGGCTCGGCCAGCAAGGCATCCGCGCACCAGCATGTAACACCCCTGCGCATCCACAATATGATCTTCAGCTACAAAGGGGGTGCCTGGCTTAATCCAAATAAGTGCCCCCCTGGCATAAGAGGAGAAACCTGTCGCATAAAGCTGTCCTCGCCAGCTCCGCTGCAATCTAGCCACCTCAGGTTGTTAAAGGTGGGTCTCCTGCAGGAAAGCTATGTGTATTGAATGCCTTTTAAGACATGAATATATGTAATAACTGCGTGCTGGTGTGTGTATGCCTCGCACATTCCATGTAAGGAGATTGAAAGGGTTCATGGTGGATCAGTAGGTGAACAGTATTCCAGTGGCCCAACCCCAGAGACAGGGAGCTTCACCGGACCAGTAGCAGGGCCCCAAGGGGGGAACGTGCAGAGCGAACGTAGGCTCCATACAAAAAGAAACAAAAAAAAACTGAGGACCAATAACAGGCCCAGTAATAACGTATGTGAATACCATTAGAGCAGAGGGACAACTGGTGTCTGCCCAAACTAAATAGTATGTCTATTCAGCGCAAACAGTTCTAGGAAAATGATCCCTCTAGTGGGAGTGTGGGGTAGGCAAGGTGTCGGATATGCAGAAATAGCAGGAGAGCTACCCCTAGTCCAGCATAAGCACTGGGAGTCAAGAGCAGTAGAATGCAGCATGCAGGGTAGGGGACATATGTAGGTGCGTCGCCCAGTGGCCCGCGGCCCACCATTCATATTAGCAGGATCGGCAATGCCAAGTCACACACAGAGTCACAAGCAAAATTAAGATATGTGATGTACCAGAGCACGATTATTCGAATAGTACATCTAACATTTAACTTTACCACTAACTGCTTAACAGTAAAGTGCGTGAGTATTGGATAGAGTCAGAGTAAATCGTCTGCCGTCTGAGGCTTCAACGCTGGGTGATGGGATGACCCAAGCTCAGAGGTAGTCTCGAGAGATGAGCCCTCATCTCTGTTAGAATTAGTGAGGTCCGCTTCTCCATCCGAAGCGATTAAAAGGGCACTGATGGCTGCCGCGGTTTGCAATGCATATCGGTGTTCCAGGTTGGGAGCATGTCACACCCCTCCTGAGGCAGTCACACGCCTTTTACGATGCCTCCATTTACAGGGTTGTAGGTCCCGGGCTGTCGACTCGGTTATGTTGGGGTCTTGCTGATTGACCAGCTATGAAGACTCCAGCCAGTCCCAAGTCGCCTCCGGTGTGCTGAAGAAATGCGTTTTATCATCAGCTACTTCATGAATTTTGGCCGGGAAGAGAAGGGAATATGACAGACTGAGGGAGCGGAGTTTACACTTGACTGGCAAGAAGGATGCATGCTCTCTTTGTACGTCAGTGGTGTAGTCCAGGAATATCATGACCAGAATATTTTGCACTCGGATTGCAGGGAGTGTTCTCGCCTCCCGTAGTATAATATCCCTGTCTGCATAATGTAAAAGCCAGAGAAGGACCCGTCGCGGTCCAGCGCCCGGCAGGCCGGTCCTGGTAGGAACTCTGTGGGCTCGTTCAACCGAGAAAAAGGGCGTCAACGAGCCTTCTGGCATCAGCTCCCGAAAGCCAGGATTCAACGAAGATAACTGCGTCTGGGTCCTCCGCACCGCCGGTAGGCCTATGATTCTGAGGTTATTCCGTCTGGTGCGGCCCTCTGCATCTTCTGCACGGTGCTCCAGTATCCCTATCCGGTCCAATGCATTTTGCAGTGAAGCCTCCAGTCGGTCCGTCTTAGGCGTTAAGTCCTGGAGCTGGCCCTCTAGTGTGCGGGTTTTATCCGCTAGTTTGTGGTGGTCCGCATGCAGGAGGGTGAGATCACTGGCCACCTTATCAATTTTACCCTCCAACGAGGTCCGAGCCTGCTCCAAAGAGGTGCCTATGCGTTCCACAGCCTCCAGCACCGCGTCCAACTTATTGCCATCCAGGGATAGAGTCTCTGATCGCGGCGTCTGCAGCTTGGCTCCGGCTCCAGAGCGGAGACGGCCCGCTCCCGCCATGTTGTCGTTTGGGAGGGGCTCTGTGTTGTAACACAGGTCACAGGTGTGGGAACCAGTGCGTTATCATCCATGCAGGAGGCCCGCTTGCATTCACAGTGCTACAGTCCAGGCGCAGCAGCACAAGCAGCCTCCCTTTCCGCAGTGCCCAGCGGCACAGGGGTCTCACCAGTCTATTATTGCCAGGGGCTAGCTGCAAGAATGTCTGGTAGCTCTGGACGGTTAGTTAAAGATTCGCAAATTCAAAGTGTTTCCACAGACCTGCACCCCAAATGAGCTTCAGGGACCAGATTCATATGGAGAGCAGACTCATACCCCTTAAACCACAGCAGTATGTCATCCTTCCTATTGTAATCTTTCACAAGGTCCTTAGGAATGTGCACCCTCCTCTCAGGCTGCACTGTGATGTTGCTGCCACCATCCGTACTAGACTGGCTCCTCTGATCCAGCTCCCTCAAGCTGAGCTCATGAGCCAACAACAACTTTTTCTCCTCTATGGCCATCCTCAGTTTCTCCATCTCCAGATGTTGAGCCCTCTCTGTCTGCCTGTCCTGCAACTCTTCAGGAGTCAGACCCTTAGATGAGACACTACTACCTGCCCTGGAGATTCTCCTCCCAAACAGAACAGGCCCACCCACAATACCATTGTGAATACTCTGCACTTCCCCATCCTCACCCTCATCCTCATCCTCATCTTCTGTGTGCCCCTAAGCTTCCTTGGCTGCCACCCAGGCCCTCAGTGCCTTTTGCAGCTCCTCCTTCCTGGTGGAGCTCTTTATGGGGCAGGCAAGATCCTTACAGAACTGTTTCAGTTGGGCTACTGTGTAACTGTCCAGTCAGGTTAGTTCCTATCCAAGCAAGGACCCTAACTCTAGTCAGGGTAAAGGAGAATCGCCCTCAGCTAACCCCTGCCTGCTCCCCCCTTGGTAACTTGCCACGAGCAGGCAGGCTTAACTTCAGAGTGCTAGGTGTAAAGTGTTTGTACCCACACACACAGTAAATTAATGAAAAAACTACAAAATGACACAACACAGGTTTAGAAAAATATAAAATATTTATCTAAACAAAACAAGACCAAAACGACAAAAATCCATCATACACAAGTCAAGTTATTAATTAAAAAGCAAAAAAGAGTCTTGAATCCCTGAGAAAAGAGGTAAAACACTGTTAGCGTTGAAAAGTACCTGGGTACTGTCAAAATAACACGCGAGTGTGCATCGAAAAAGGTAACGAGTGCGTCAATTTCTGACCCGCAAGTGAGACTGTGCATAATTTCTCCTTCTCCGGTCGGGTCGGTGTGAGCCGTTTTTCCTCCCCGCAGGCATTGCGTTGTTTTTCCACGTCCAGCAAGGTTGCCGTTGAAAATCCTGCCGCACGGTATCAGCAAAACCGTGCAATATTGGTTGCGACGTTAACAGCCTCCGTCAGCGGGTGTGCGTGTCGTTCTTCCAGCTCCGTGCATTGATTTTCCAGCCGCAATGCCGGTGGAACATCGATTCCTGCTGCAAAGCCAGCGGCGTGTCGTTTTTCAGCCGTGTCTCGGAAGGTGCGTCGATTTTTTCCCCACATGGCGGTCTGTTGGTGGATTTTCAGTCTTGGTCTGCCAGTTTCACCTTCCAAGGCCCCAGGAACTGGATAGGGCAGCACTTAGCAGGACAGGAGTCTCAACAGAGAGTCCAGGTGCTGGCAGGAGTAGTCTTCGATAGCCCTGAGACTTCAACAACAAGAGGCAAGCTCAGGAGAAGCCCTTGGAGATTTCTTCACAAGCAGGAAGGCACACAAAGTCCAGTCTTTGTCCTCTTGCACAGGCAGAAGCAGCAACTGCAGGATAGCTCCACAAAGCACAGTCTCAGGCAGGGCAGCACTTCTCCTAAGCTCTTCAGCTCTTCTCCAGGCAGAGGTTCCTCTTGATGTCCAGAACTGATCTAAAATCTGTGGTTTTGGGTGCCTTCTTACACCCATTTTGCTCTTTGAAGTCAGCTTACTTCAAAGGAAAGTCTCTCTTGTTTGTGAAATCCTGCCTTGCCCAGGCCAGGCCCCAGACACACACCAGGGGGTTGGAGGCTGCATTGTGTGAGGGTAAGCACAGCCCTTTCAGGTGTAAGTGACCACTTTTCCCCTCCCTCCTAGCACAGATAGCTCATCAGGATATGCAGGCTACACCCCAGCTCCCTTTGTGTCACTGTCTAGATAGAGGTGCAACCAGCCCAACTGTCAAACTGACCCAGACAGGGAATCCACAAACAGGTAGAGTGACAGAATGGTTTAAGCAAGAAAAGTGGCATTTTCAAACACACAATCTTAAAACCAACGTTACTAAAAGATGTATTTTTAAATTGTGAGCTCAGAGACCCCAAAGTGCACATGTCTATCTGCTCCCAAAGGGAATCCACGCTTTAATCATTTTTAAAGGCAGCCCCCATGTTAACCTATGAGAGAGATAGGCCTTGCAACAGTGAAATCCAAATTTGGCAGTAGTTCACTGTCAGGACATATAAAACACATTAGTATATGTCCTACCTTAAACATACACTGCACCCTGCCCATGGGCTACCTAGGGCCTACCTTAGGGGTGTCTTACATGTAAGAAAAGGGAGGGTTTAGGCCTGGCAAGTGGGTACGCTTGCCAAGTTGAATTGGCAGTTAAAATCTGCACACAAAGACACTGCAGTGGCAGGTCTGAGCCATGTTTACAGGGCTACTAATGTGGGTGGCACAACCAGTGCTGCAGGCCCACTAGTAGCATTTGATTTACAGGCCCTGTGCACTTCTAGTGCACTGTACTAGGCACTTACCAGTAAATCAAATATGCCAATCATGGAAAGCCAATTACATACACATTTTATATAGGAGCACTTGCACTTTAGCACTGGATGGCAGTGGTAAAGTGCCCAGAGTAACAAAAACAGCAAAAACAGAGTCCAGCACACATCAACAACCATGGAAAGAGAGGCAAAAAGTTAAGGGAGACCACGCCAAGGATGAAAAGTCTAACAAGGGTACTTTCCTACACGCTGTTATCAGGCATCAAAGCACACCCATGACATCCTCTGTGTCTCGGGTGGGACTCCAATGATGAAGCATGCCACCAACTAGGTGTGTGCGTGAGGGGTCTTTTTAACAAAACCTAAGTGTGTTTCTTTTCACAATGTGAGTGTTTTGAAAATGTCCCAACTCTAGTTAAGTTTGAAAACTAGCCCCTCAGTGGAGTACAGGGTGGTGTGCCTCTTGTGGATCCTGACATGTTTTTTTGGTCACAGTGCCCTGTAAGCTTCAAAATGTGACTAAAATCACACATTTTTCTTGCATTTGTGTGTCATATTCTTCCAGAAGCAAAAATAAACTAGAAAGTTCCTACCAACCACCGTTCCCCTAGTCTCTTGATAAAAATGCTACCTAACTTGTGTGGGTGGGCCAAGTGCCCATGACATGGTAGGGGCCAAAATACAACTTGGATACATCACAATTATCTATTACAATCGACCTGTTTTTGCGGGGCACCTATGTTTTTGGTCCCAGGTACGGCGGTCATCTAGCTAAACCTACCAAGCCCAAATGTTTTTAAAAACTAGACACCCTGTGGAATCCAGGGAGGTGGGGCTTCCAGGGAGGTGGGATCCCCTGACATTTTCTTGCCTGGTCTCCTCTGCAAACTTCAACATTTTCTTAAAAAAGGACATTTTCTTCACTTCTTTGTAGGATTACCGCGCCGGGCACAAATTTGCTACCACCCAGCGTTCCTCTCAGTCTCCCAAGGAAAATGATACCTCACTTGTGTGGGTCCCCAAAGCAGAGTCAGCCTAAAAATGTATTAAAAAAATTGTGCTTATCTACTTGCTGTGATATCCCCTCAATCTCTACATGTTGTTGGCCATGCCCTGTCGCAGGCACTTGAGCCACCCACACAAATAAGGTATCATTTTTATCAGGAGACTGAGTGGAAAACTGGGTGGAGGAAATTTGTGCTGCTGTGTTGATCTTGCTCAGAAGTGTGAGGAAAATGTGTTTTTTAGCTAAATCA
The DNA here is from genome assembly GCF_031143425.1 of Pleurodeles waltl. NCBI lineage: Eukaryota > Metazoa > Chordata > Amphibia > Caudata > Salamandridae > Pleurodeles > Pleurodeles waltl. The sequence goes on along the minus strand of NC_090444.1, from coordinate 1,143,553,677 downwards.
GAGATTTGCAGGGGATGCTGAAGTAAGAAAACATTGGGGGGTCCACGCACACCACACCTCTCTGTACTACACCAGGCATCTAGTTTTCAAAAATATCTGGGTTTGGTAGGTTTTCCTAGATGACCGCCGTGCCCTGGACCAAAAACGCAGGTGCCCACCCTTGCAAAAACAGGTAGTTTTGTACTAGATAATTTGATGTGTCCACAATCCATTTTGGGTCATTTCCTGTCACGGGCACTAGGCCTACCACACAAGTGAGGTACCATTTTTATTGGGAGACTTGGGGTAGTGCTGGGTGGAAGGAGGTTTGTGGCTCCCCTCTGATTCCAGAACTTTCCATCACCGAAATGTGAAGAAAAAGTGTTTTTTTAGCCACATTTTGGGATTTGCAAAAGATACTGGGTGACAGAATCTGGCGAGAGCCCCATAAGTCATCCCAACCTTGATTCCCCTAGGTGTCTAGTTTTGAAAAATGTGTGAGTTTGGTATGTTTCCCTAAGTGGCGGCTGAGCTAGAGGCCAAAATGCACAGCTGGGTACTTTGCAAAAAACTTGTTTTCGTTAGAAAAATGTGATGTGTCCACCTTGTGTTTTAGGGTGTTTCCTGTCATGGACAGTAGGCCTACTCACACAAGAGAGGTGCAGTTTTAACAAGAGACTTGGGGGAATGCAGGGTGGAAGGAAGTTTGTGACTCCCCTCCGATTCCAAAACTTTGCATTGTTGAAATGTGAAGAAAAAGTGCTTTTAGACACAGTTTGAGGTTTGCAAAGGATTCTGGGTAACATAACCTATCGAGAGCCCCAGAAGTCACCCCATTCTGGATTCCCCTAGGTATCTAGTTTTGAAAAATTTATGGGTTTGGTATGTTTCCCTAAGTGCCGACTGAGCTAGAGGCCAAAATCTACAGCTAGGCACTTTGCAAAAAACATGTGTTTTCATTAGAAAAATGTGATGTGTCCACGTTGTGTTTTGGGGCATTTCCTGTTGGGGACACTAGGCCTACCCACACAAGTGAGGTATCATTTTTATTGGGAGACTTCGGGGAATGTTGGGTGGAAGGAAGTTTGTTGCTCCCCTCAGATTGCAGAAGTTTGCAGCACCAAAGTATGAGGAAAAAGTGTTTTTTGCCAAATTTCGAGGTTTGCAAAGGATTCTGGGTAACATAATCTGGTGAGAGCCCCACAAGTCACACCATCCTGGATTTTCCTAGGTGTCTAAAATTGAAAAATGTACAGCTTTAGTAGGTTTCCCCAAGTGCCAGCTGAGCTACAGCCCAAAATCAATAGCTGGGCGCCTTTCAAAAAACGCGCCAGTTTTCAATGGAAAAATATGTTATGTCCATGTTGTGTTTTGGGGGCGTTTCTTGTCGTGGGCACTAGGTCTTCACACACATGTTAGGTGCCATTTTTATTGGGAGACTAGGGGGAACACAGAATTGAAGAGCAGGTGTTATTGCTAATTGTTTTTCTCTTTCATTTTTGCCTTCCAAATGTAAGACAGTGTGTAAAAAAGAAATCCTTTTGAGAAATTCCCTTTAATTCACATGCTAGTATGGGGACCCCCAAATTGAGAGATGTGCAAATAATCACTGCTTCTAAACGTCTTATCTTGTGCTCATTTAGAAAATACATAGGTTTTCTTGATACCTATTTTTCACTCTTTATATTTTACCAAATTAATTGCTGTATACCCGGTATACAATGAAAACCCATTGCAAGGTGCAGCTCATTTATTGACTCTGGGTACCTTGAGTTCTTGATGAACCTTCAAGCCCTGTATATCCCAACAACCAGAAGGGTCTAGCAGACATAATGGTATATTGCGTTAACAAATCTGCCATAGCTGGAAAAGGGTTGCAGAAGAAAACATAGACTGAAATGGCAATTTTTTTCCAACTCAATTTCAATATTTTTTTATTTCAACTGTTACTTTCTGTAGGAAAATCTTAAAGGATCTACACAAATGACCCCTTGTTGAATTCAGAATTTTGTCTACTTTTTAGAAAAGTTTAGCTTTTTGGGATCCACCTTTGCTTTCAGACCCATTTCTGTCACTAGCAGGAAGGAGGCTAAAAGCACAAAAAAAGTAAAAACGAGGTATGTCCAAGTAAAATTCCAAAACTGTTTTGAAAAATGTGTTTTTCTGATTCAAGTCGGCCTATTCCTGAAAGCTGGGAAGATGGTGATTTTAGTACTGCAAACCCTTTGTTGCTGTCATTTGCAGAAAAAAAAATGTGCTTTCTTCTGCAGCACTTTTTCCCATTTTTCCCAATAATTCAAAATTTTAGCTGTGTTTTGGCTACTTTCTTGGTCCCCTCCAGGGGAATCCACAAACTCTGGGTATCTTTAGAATCCCTGGAATGTTGTGAAAAAAAACAATGCAAATGTGGCATGGATAGCTTATGTCGATAAAAAGTTATGAGGGTCTAAATGCGAACTACCCCAAATAGCCAAAAAAGGTCTGCCACAGGAGGGGGAAAAGGCTTGCACCAAAGGGGTTAGAGTCTATTTCTCTTGTTATGGTGCTCCATCTTAACACAGGATTTTGACTTTGAGGCAGGCCCCTTTTGGCTGCTATTGTCTGCTACAGTAGGTTATAAAAGTCTATTAGGACTTCTTCCCTCATATGGTAGAATGTTCTGATAATGTCCTAGCTCTAGATAAGTATTACAGTTATTAAAGGCCCACTCTCTTGTTCTAGATCTTTGGTTTTAGCACAGGTGTACAACATTGGAGTGGGAATCCTACGGCTGGCATAGTCTGGTACTGCAGGCATTAAATTTATATTAGGACATTATGGGGTTCACTATGACCCTGGCCGTCCTGTCCCACCACGCCGGTGGTGGCAGCCAGACCGCCTAGAGCATGGCGGTGCAGGACCGCCAAATTATGACAAGGGTAGTGAACTGGCTGCATTTCAGCCAGTTCACCACCTATATCGCCAGGGAGATAGGACCGCCTGGCCGAAAGATGACCACCTTTGGTCCGGTAGTCCACCTAACACCGCCTGCAGTATTTTGAGTATCCTCACCACCAGGGATTCCGTGGCAGCAGCCCTGCCATGAAATCCCAGGCGGTAAGGATACTGGGGACAGGAATACTAATTCCTGTCGCCATTACAGGACTCCCTAACACTCCCTCCCTTAGGAGCCGCCCCACCCCTGGCCCCATCAGCAGTCCCCCAACCCCCCAAGCAGCGACACCCCCTCCCCTTATCCCCGTACTGACCCCCCTCCCCGATCCCCATATTGACCCCCGATCCACACATGCACATACTGCACATACAGACATACATGCACACATCCACACATACATACATGCACACATCCTCACATACATACATACACGCACACATCTACACATACATACATACATGCACACATCCACGCTCACTCATTCACACACACATGCACACATGGCCACAACACTACCCCACACCCACATACACGCATTCACACAAGCACACAGACACTTGCACACACACACACACAAACACACACAACACCCCCGCACCCTCCCTCCATTCAAACACAAACACACACACCCCTGTCACCACAACACCACCACGCCAATTACATAGTTGTAATACGGCGGGTGGTGTTGTGATGACGTGGCAGTGCCAGCCGAGCAACCTCCACTAGACCGCCGACTGCCAGTATGGCTGCCAGCGGCTCTCCGCCCAATTTAAGGTGCAGAGCTGCCAGGAGTCATTCACTGGCGGTGTCCTGGACGGCATTACTTCTGTGGTCAACTGTTTTGACCGTCGAAATCATAATGAGGGCCATTGCCCCCAACGGGCAGAATGTTTTTAATACTGTTAAAGTTTGTTCTAGGTGGCTCTTATAACCATTAAGATGCAACTATCTTGGTATAGATCTCTGTGTCTGGACATGTAACTGTGGACAAGGGACTTTTACAGCCAGTATGGGCCATTATGGTGTTATCTCTAATCATCTGCTGAAGCGGAGCGCCTGGTAAAGGGCTCTGGTTTCTTTAACTTGTGCATTTCTTGCGCCGTGCTCTTTTAAAAACAACAAAAATTTCACTCTGTTCTGCACTTTTTTTAATGAACGAATGATCTCTGGGCTAGCACATTATTAATTTCTCAGTTGTTCCTCTCACCTGCACTGTGTCCCCGATCCACCGCCAATTGTTTGGATTGTGTGGAGGGACGTTTTGGTGCAATAGGAAGTGATTGACCATTTCCGGGTCGCTCACCAATTAGAAGTGCTCCACAGCTGAATATTCAGCTTAAATCCAGATGTCTCCTGCGACGCGCAGCGGACGCGCTTGACAAGTGACAGCTCTCCTAGGTTTGGGTAATAGACAAACGCCTGGTAAAGGGCTCTGTCTTTCGCTGCCATTAATTGAATGTTATTTTCTTTAACTGCATTGCACACGTTGTTAAGGAGCGCCTGGTAAAGGGCTCCGTTTTTCTGCTGCTATTATTTCTAACTCTTATTTCTAACTCTGCTGCTGCCCATATTTTAACTGTTGTATTTGTTCTTATCTCTAATCATCTGCTGAAGCGGAGCGCCTGGTAAAGGGCTCCGGTTTCTTTAACTTGTGCATTTCTTGCGCCGTGCTCTTTTAAAAACAACAAAAATTTCACTCTGTTCTGCACTTTTTTTAATGAACGAATGATCTCTGGGCTAGCACATTATTAATTTCTCAGTTGTTCCTCTCACCTGCACTGTGTCCCCGATCCACCGCCAATTGTTTGGATTGTGTGGAGGGACGTTTTGGTGCAATAGGAAGTGATTGACCATTTCCTGGTTCGCTCACCAATTAGAAGTGCTCCACAGCTGAATATTCAGCTTAAATCCAGATGCCTCCCGCGACGCGCAGCGGGCGCGCCGCCGGTGCGCCGAAGGCGCGCCTAAAGCAAGCCCGTCTGCGCCCGTCTGCGGCCATCCGGGGCCTGGGGCCAAAACCCCTGCCCAAAACTCTGTTGTTTACACCCGTAATAATCTTCTGTACCTACGATCTGTTCTTAATCCCTTCTGCTCACTTCTTAACCCTGATTCAGCCCCCTACAGCTGCTCTTGCTGTAGCTACACCCTCCCACCACCCCTTTATTGTAGCCTTTTTGGTTATGAGTCCAGTCGAATTCTTTCCTTGACAAACAAGACTAACTTATCTTTTACCCCCTTCACTTTCCTCAGCCTAAACTGTCGCTCACTACCTAAACATAAGGGCGATATTCTGAATATTCTTACGGACTTACAACCTGATGCCCTCTTTTTAACTGAAACCTGGCTCAATGAGAGTTCTGGACCTGATATGGCGTATGCGCTTCCCCCCAACTATACTTATCATGGAAGAAATCGTACTGACCGAACTGGTGGGGGCATAGCTTTAATTTTTAAAACTGACTACACATGTAAATGGGTAGACTTGGATTTTAAAAACTGTGAAGCCGGGTTTTTCAAACTCCTATTATCACCTAATTTTACTCTTTCCGGGGCCCTTATTTACCGTCCTCCTGGCCCCGCGGTTCTTTGGGCATCGACCCTTCCTGACCTTATTGCTCCCCTTTTAATAGAAACCACAAATTTTTTTATCTTAGGTGACCTGAACTTACATTTTAATGATACATCTTGCACTACGAGCGCTACTCTTTTAGCGCACTTAGCGGCACTAAATGTTGTTCTACATAATTCAGGCCCCACGCATAAGGCAGGACATTTATTAGACCCTATTTTTTCCAATCTTGCTACTATTTCATGTAAACAAGCCACTCCCATTCCATGGTCTGATCATTTCCTGGTGGAATTCACGATTGCACTAAAGCTGGGTCCGACTTCCTTCGCATCCCTCGCCAAATCCAGTACTTACAGAAACTGGAAAAAGTTAGATATTAATATTCTGAACTCTACACTGAAAGAAACCTTACCATCGATCACGAGTATAAGTGACGACGGGGTTATCCTTGATTGGCTTACCTCTGCCATTGATGTATGTCTTCCTCTATCAAATAAAATGAATAAACAGGGCTACCAGCATCCTCCCGCTCCCTGGTTTTCAGAAATACTCAAAATGGAAAAAACGAAATGCAAGAACTTGGAAAGGAAATGGCGAAGAAATTATGATCCAGACAAGAAATCTTCCTACAAACTAGCCCTTCTTAATTATCACCGTTTGTGTAACACCGCGCGCGCCGAATATGCCACCAAGATGATTTTACAATCTCAGAATTGCCCCAAAGTGCTGTTTGAAGTAGTAAATGAACTCTCTGGTGATTCCCGCTTATCCAAACCTCCTGACCTTGATTCTAAAAATTGCAATGATCTGGCAACTTTCTTTGTGGATAAAATTGACCAAATTTATTCTGAATTCCACAATTACTCTAATCATCCCAGCACCAGTATTATACCCCAATCTATTCACTCTGTACCTTCTTCTATTACTCAAGAAATGACCCAAGTTATTAACATTAACCTACTTAATGAATGGCTCCCCATGGATTCTGCCTCTTTTTTTAATATCCTCTCAAGCATTAAGTCTGGCTCTCCGCTTGACCCTATCCCCACTACGGTACTCCAAAAGCTAGATCCCCCCATACTTCTCTCCATCATGCAGTTCCTTAACATGTCACTGATGGAAGCTTTTGTTCCTGCAAGGTGGAAGCACGCAATGGTTCTTCCTTTACTAAAGAAAATCAACTCTGATCCTGCAATTTTCTCTAATTTCCGCCCAATTTCTCTTCTTCCTTTTTTTTCCAAAATTTTGGAAAAACACGTTAATCTTCAACTGACTCAGTTTGTTGAAACCAGTAACATCCTTCATCCTTCTCAATCTGGTTTTCGTGCCGGCTATTCAACTGAGGCGACTTTACTGGGTGTGACTGAAAAAATCTGCCAACAAATTGACAAAGGAGAAACAGTAGCTCTTATCCTTTTGGACTTAAGTGCAGCTTTTGATACTGTATCTCACTCCTCTCTCCTAAAAACTCTTAACATCAAGGGCATTGGCGGAAAAGCCCTCTCGTGGTTGTCCAGCTTTTTATCCAACAGGACTTTTCAGGTTTTCTCCCATACAGCTTCCTCCCTGATTCACGCATCCCCTTATGGAGTCCATCAGGGCTCCATTCTCAGTCCACTTCTTTTTAATATATATGTCAGTCCTTTAGCGAGTATTGCAGAACAAGCTGGTCTAACTATCTATTCCTATGCAGATGACACTCAACTTATTTTTTCACTCTCTCCCAAAGAAACCTCCAACCTTCCCTCTTTGCAAATAGGATTATCTAAGATAGCCAATTGGATGCACTTTAATAAACTCAAACTTAATGGAGGAAAGACAGAAATCCTCATATTTGGAAACAATAAATCACTCTGGGGCCCCCAACATTGGCCTTCTGAGATGGGTGTCCTCCCAATCCCTTCTCTCTCTGCACGTAATCTGGGCATCATTATTGATGACCAGTTGACTATGAAACAACAGGTGTCCAAAGTAGCTTCTACCTGCTTTGCTATCCTGAAGTGTCTTCGTAAAATTCTCTGGATGCTTCCTGTGGCTGCCCAAAGAACCGTTGTCCAAGCGCTGGTTATTTCTAGACTGGACTACGGAAACGTGCTCTATTTGGGTGCGAATAAAGAAGTACTACACAAACTTCAAGTTGTTCAGAACTCTGCGGCCAGGCTTCTTTGCCAACTTCCCAGAACTGCCTCTACTTCTGGTGCACTTCGTGAATTACATTGGCTGAGAATTGAGAATCGCACCAAATTCAAAGCCCTATGCTATGTGCATAGAATTAATATGGGCCTAGCTCCCAACTACCTTAAAACCTTGGTCCAACATTACCGGCCCTCTCGTTCACTTCGATCTTCCAATCAACAAACATTCCAGGTGCCCAGAATCAGACGTGCCAAAATGGGGGGACGTTCTTTTGCCTTTCTAGCTCCCTCTCTTTGGAATTCTCTTCCCTCCTACTTGCGTCATGAAAGGGTGTTCACTAGATTTTGTAAGGAGCTTAAGACATGGCTCTTTAACCAGTAACTGTCCTAGTGGATTTCCTGATCTGGCCTTTGTCTTGCATTGTCTTAAGCGCCGGGAAACCTCCGGGTAGCTGTGCGCCATATAAATTCAATAAATAAATATGGTGGATTATAAGGCTATATAAGCATTAAGAGACAGATATGACAAACAACATTAATCCCTTTTTCCTTTTTTTCATCAATAAAGGTGGTTCTCAAAAAAATAATTTTGTGTTTTCAACAGTTTTTTTTTTTTTTTTTACATATTTGGGGGAATGTACACCCACCACCAATGCATGCACAGCCTGGAGAACTAACAATCCCACAATACATCACCATACACCAACAAAGGTGGCAGTGCAACAGCAACAATATAGGGGGAGCTAGGGATTCAGAATATGTCACAGACATGTAGCATAATACACCACTTACATCCCCACAGGTGCCCAAGCCAATCTCAGTGGCGAGGAGGTGCCACGGCAACCCAGTCCCCCACCAGAAGATGCCCCCAGTGATGACAGCAACTCTGGAGTTCTGGATCTGGATGAACTCCCTGTCCCATCAGGGATCACTCGTCAGTCGGCTACCCCAGCCCACACCCAGTCCACCACAGAGCCTCCCCCCTCAGTATCCAACACCACAGCAGCCACCCAACGTCCCCAGATCTCTGTCCCCAGGACACGTCAATTAGCAGTGCGCCCACCTCTACAGGAACCCCAGTGATGGTTGGAGGACATCTGTGCACCAGGGGGAGGACAGGCCCAGGGAACCGACAGTCCAGAAGTCACTCACTAATGTCCTGGGAACTTACCAACAATCCCAGAACAAGATGGGTCAGTTGATAGACATCATCCAAAATAACCAGCGGCTGCAGGAGGAACACCACCAGGAGATCAATAAAGAATTGCAGGCCCTGAACACCACCATGGTCTCTATTGCAGAGGTGCTGGGTGATATGGCCAACATCATGAGGGAGTACACATCATACCAGCCGGCCCCTTCCACTAGCCAGTCAACTGACCAGCCCTCCACATCTGCTGCAGCTAGTGGACAGGAGGCCCTTCCACAGGACCCACAGGCCACCAGCACCCCCCCCTGCAGAAAGTGAACCAAACAGCAAGTGTTCCCTGAGACCCAGCTAGACATCAGAGATACTTGCCAAGACCAAGACCAGTGCCAGGAAATGAGCTCCTCCTGAATGTCCCCCCTTGTGTTCAACTTTGTCACCTTGTCCACTTTGAACTGCCATTGCTCCCCTTCCTATGGCCCGAACTGCCATTGCTCCCCTTCCTATGGCCCCTTGGACATTAGACCTGTGCTGCAAACAGACTGGACCTCTACCCTGGACTATTTCTAACTATCAGCCCACTCTATTGCACTTCCCATTGTAGAAAAATTTTCAATAAACACCCTTGGACACAACTTGAGTAATAGTGCGTTATCTACAGATAATTTACAATGTAAGTAACTGTAATGAACTGCATGATCCTGTGTAAATGTCCAGTAACTTGTTAATCCATCCAACAAATGTGTCTCAGCAGTCTATACACATCACAGCAGTACACAGTTGTAACAACACCAACACCTGCAATAAGGGAAGACATAGGTGACAGTCAGGTGGGATGCAAAGGGAATGACTGGCATTATGCTGCAGTCACACAGCACAACACTAAAATGTTGAAATATTTAGTTCAACAGTCTTACCTGAGTGTCATTGGAAGTACTGCTGGATCAACCGTGACTTGTTGTCCATATCCTTCTCCTCTTCCTCCTCCTCACTGTCCTCAGTGTCCACTACTGCCACAGCTGCATTGCACCCCTCTCCTCCTGCAGATAGGGTACATGCCGTCTGAGGGCCAAATTGTGCAACATGCAGCACACAACAACGATTCTGCAGACCATCTCAGGGGACTAGTATAGGGATCCACCTGTCGGTTGGAGGCACCTGAACCTAGCCGAAGGTCCTTTCTACAATCCTTATGGTACGCCCATGAGTATCATTGTACCTATTTTCAGCCCCTGTTCTCGGATTCCTAACAGGGGTCATGAGCCATGACAGGTTTGGGTAGCTGGAATCACCTGCAAGAAGTAAGAAGCACACATTAACTCTGCACAGTGGAATGGGCCATGGCTCCTGAAGGCATACACTCACAAACATTGGGTGGGGACACAGGCTCACTAATTAGCCACACTCTGTGCCTCTGTAGTTATGCCATCAGCTGTGGAACACTGCTATTCCTCAGGACAAAGGCATCATGAACTAACCCTGGATACTTGGCAGTGACATGGGAGATGTACTGGTCAGCCAGGCACACCATCTGGACATTCAGTGAGTGGAAACTCTTCTGATTCCTGTACACCTGTTCATTGGCCCTGGTGGGGACTAAGGCAATATGGGTCCTGTCGATGGCCCCAATAACGTGAGGTTTATGTCCCATTACATAGGATCCAGCCTTCACAGTGGGTAAATCATCTATCCGGAGCAATGCGATGTAGCTGCATATGTGTTTGAGCAAGGCAGACAAAACCCTTGCAAGCAAAATAGAGAACACTAGCTGTGACATTCCTGCAGCCAAGCCCACTGTCACCTGGAAAGAGCCTGTTGCCAGGAAATGGAGCACTGAGAGTACCTCCACAAGAGGTACGATTGCTGTGGTGCTACGGATAGCAGGTAGCAGATCAGGCTCCAATTGTTCACACAGCTCCGTGATTGTGGCCCTGTTCAGACAATAGGTGAGTATGATGTGCTGGTCCTCCAGTGTAGCCAAGGCCACAAGGGGTCTGTACAAGGGTGTGTGCCTCCTCCTATTCCTCTGCAGTGGTTGGTATCTAAGGGACCCAAATGTAAGAAAGGAGTGACAACAGGAACCATGGACACACTACAGCTGAGTACACAGAGCATGTGTGTATGTTGGACACTGGAACTGCTGTGTATGTGAGTACATGACGCACTAATTAATCTGTACATGTGTACCTGCATTAGAAAATGGCACCCGTCTGTCCTGTATTCAGGGACAGGTAGAAGTGACCTCACACCGCTGGCGTTTGCGTCATGGCAGAAGGTGGTTTTCACCGCCATGCAATTCCTCATTGGCTAGCATGGCCCTCTATGGATAATCAGAACCAATGATGTGACCGCCATTTCCTTTCTACCACTTCACTTGATTCCTGACTTTTCACACAAAGACATCTCCGCTGCGTGTGCTGCTGTGACCTGTATCTGGAACCTGCCATGGCTCATGCAACAGGGGAAAGGGCCCCAGCCTTCACGTCGGAGGAGTTGGAGTGCCTCGTGGATGGTGTCCTACCCCAGTATGACCAGTTGTACAGGCCTCCAGACCAACAGTTGAGTACACCATGGGTACGTTGCATGCAACATGACTGCATGGGGATGTGTGTGTGCTGGCAGTATGTCAGGTGGGGGGTATGGGTGGTGGCAGCATCAATGCATGGGTACGGGTCATGTGTGTGCCTGATGAGGGGAAATGCTTTTTGTGGGCCATATGTGTGACAGGCTGGATTGTCAGGTTCATGGTGTACTGCCTTCTATGTTTCCTCAGCGACCAACAGAAGAAGGGATTGTGGTGTGCCATCGCCAAGGATGTGCGGACCCTGTGGGGTCTATAAAGGCAGAGCACCCACTGCAGGAAATGGTGGGAGGACCTGAGACGTTGGGCCCGGAAGACCGCAGAGGCCCAGCTGGGGATGGCCTCCCAACGAGGGAGGGGTGCCCGTCAGAGCCTGACCCCCCTGATGGCCTGCATACTGGCAATGGCCTACCCAGAGCTGGATGGGCGCTTGAGGGCATTGCAGCAGCCGCAAGGGGATGAGTACATTGTGTTTGTCAACTATCTCTGTTGCCTGGCATGGGATGTGGGTGCAGTGTTCTAGTCAGTGGATGCCCCAATATGCCAGTTCAGATATTGCTGCGTGGTCCAGCTCAGGTTAATAGGGTGGAAAGCATGTATTAGATAGCTAGGTAGGTGGCTTCCCATGTTAGACAGAGCTCCCAGTTGATGTGTAGTTGGCAGTGTTTGTCTCCTACCTGCCGTGGTACTTAGCCAATGGTATTCCAGTGTGGTCCATTCTGCCCATTCTCAGTCTCAGTGTGTGACAGTGATGTGTCTGCCATCTGTTCTGTTGGTGCTGAGATTGACCCTGTGCTCCCCTTCTCTCTCTCCCCTCTCCTTTTGTCATCCTGTCCATGTGTGCATTAGCATCATCTAGCGAAGAAGCAGGTGCACCGGCAAGTGAAGGAGCTGCAGCCCACGGGACCCAGGAAGCAGAGTCCACCGATGTTGAGGGGACCAGTGGGATGGAGGGTGAGGGGAGCACCATGGCAGGGACAGGAGTTGACACCACTGACTCTGATTGGTCCTCCAATGGGAGCTCCCTAGTGGTGGCAGACCCCTCTGGGACCACCCCCAGCTACAGGTTCTACCACCACCACCTTACCAGCACGACCCTCCCAGTAGCCCCCCACCAAGTTGCCCGTGCCCGCTCACCCAAGAGGGTGAGCATCTCCTTCGCCCTAGGCACCTCAGGCTGTGCCCCATTCAGCTCTGCTGCCCTCAGTGAAGAGGCTATTGACCTCCTGAGATCCATTTCTGTAGGGCAGTCAACCATTGTGAATGCCATCAAGGTTCTACCATCCCAGATGCAGCAATGCAATGCCTTCCTGGATGGCATTCACGGCGGGTTTGCGGCCCTACAGAGGTCGTTTCAGGCTCTGGCCTCTTCACTGATGGTAACCAGTGTCCCTGTTTCATTCGTCCCCCCTCCAAGTACCACTACCCAGTCCAAGTCTCCTCATCCCTAACGCATCCCACCCACACATTCTGACAAGCATTCACCCAAAACAACAACCAAGACTCGCACAGACAAACACAAGAAGCACACTTCAGCCCACAAGCACTCACACAGCCAATGCCCAGATGCACACACAACATCATCCACTGCCTCAACTGTCTCCCCTCCTCATCCTCCCTCACAGTCACATCCAAACTCACACCTGCATGCACTGCATCATCAGTCCCAGATCCTGCCACCTGCACAGCCTTTCCCCCAGTCACTACAACAGCAGACCCCCAGACATGCATGCCACACACCACATGCGCAGTCACCACCATCTCATGCAGCACACCCACCTCACTTGCAGACACCACCATAACAACCATACACACTTCATGTTTGTCCTCGCCCACCCTGTCTACCCCCTCCTGTAGCACACACAAGCTCACACTCAGACCCCCAACAGCCATCCACCTCACACACGCACACTGTCCATACACCTGCACCAAAGTCCAGCACACCACCTCCTCCTCCAACCACTCCCTCTACCTCCACTCCATCCCTCCTCCCACATCCCACTCCATTGCTCCTAAGATGCTTTTCCTTGCCCGCCTTGACCTCTTCCTCCCCCTCCTACCCATAAGAGGAAGGTCACACCACCCCAGCCCAGTACCTCAAGCACCCAGTCTGACACAGCTCCACCCCCAAAGTCTCCAGCTGCCACTAAGAGGCACATGAGTGAGAAGCCTGCTCCCCGCAACAAGGACACTCGTCCCCCCAAACCGGAGGGCTAAAGTGCTGCCCCCTCCCAAACAGACTGGCAAGACCATGAGGCCACCTCCAAAACCCAGGATCAAAGAGGCCCCAATGAAATCCCTGCCCAGAAGGACCCACAAAAATCAAAGGCCAAGGAGGTACCCCAGAAATCCAAGGCCAAGGAGGCCCCACTGACATCCAAAACCAAGGAGGCCCCCAGAAATCCAGGGCAAAGGAAGTCCCACAGACATCTGAGGCCAAGGAGGCCCCCCAGAAATCAAAGGCCAAGGAGGCCCCACAGAAATCCCTGGACAAGGAGGCCCCACTGGAAACCATGGCCCAGGTGCCCCTACTCAAAATTGTGGCCATGGAGCAGGATCCGGAACTAGAGGCCAAGGAGCAGCATCCGGAACCAGAGGCCAAGGGGCACCATCAATAACCAGTGGGCAGGCAGCCCCTCCTCATCCTGTGGGCAGGAAGGCCCCTCCAGAACCAGTGGGCAGGAAGCCCCCTCCTCATCTTGTGGGCAGGAAGCCCCCTCCTCAACCTGTGGGCAGGAAGCCCCCTCCAGAACCAGTGGGCAGGCAGTCCCCTCCTCACCCTGTGGGCAGGAAGCCCCCTCTTCAACCTGTGGGCAGGAAGCCCCCTCTAGAACCAGTGGGCAGGAAGCCCCCTCCTCATCCTGTGGGCAGTAAGCCACCTCCTCAACCTGGGGGCAGGAAGCCCCCTCCAGAACCAGTGGGCAGGAAGCCCCCTCCTCATCCTGTGGGCAGGAAGACCCCTCCAGAACCAGTGGGCAGGAAGCCCCCTCCTCAACCTGTGGGAAGTAAGCCACCTCCTCAACCTGTGGGCAGGAAGCCTCCTCCTCATCCTGTGGGCAGGAAGCCCCCTCCTCAACCTGTGGGCAGAAAGCCCCCTCCAGAACCAGTGGGCAGGCAGCCCCCTTCTCATCCTGTGGGGAGGAAGCCTCTCCAACCTACGGGCAGGAAGCCCCCTCCTTATCCTGTGGGCAGGAAGCCCCCCTCAACCTGTGGACAGGTAGCCCCCTCCAGAACCAGTGGGCTAGGAGCTCCCTCACAATAAGTTGCAACCCCCACCTCCTGAGGTGCTCGCCCATTTCCAACATGATGCCCCTGAACAGTGGAGTCCCGATGTTGTCAGGAGTCAAGTTGGGGCGTGCCTTATGGGCATTAGTGCCTTTGGACTGGCCTTTGGGCCACCATTTATTTATTTTTGCAGTTGTGCATGTTTTAGCATTTTACATGTTCATGCAAAAGGAATACAGTGGTTGAAACTGTGTATGTGTCCTGGGTTTATTTACTCAGGAGTTCTGTTACTGCTATATTCCTGTGCATGTGTTTCTGAGTGTGTGGTGTGTGTATGGTGTGTGTTGTGCGTGTGTGTCAATCTTCCCACCCTCTCTCCCACCCTTGTGTGCTAGGTGGCTGTACTCACTGTCGTCGTCTTCGCCGGCATTGGTGCTCCAGGACAGCCATAGCATGGTACAGCATCGGGAATACTTGCAGTTCAGGTTCCATGGCGGCTGCGGACTCCTCTGTGTCCCTGGAGGTGAGTGTCTCGTTTTAAATGATGTGTTTCTGCCAGGCTTTTGTTGTTGTTGCTACCGCCCCAGAAATCGTGGCAGGGAGCTATGTCATAATATGGTGGGCGGATCTTTGTCTTCCGCCTGCCTGTAGGTGGCTCCTGCCGTGTTCAGTGTATGTACCATGCTGGCAGTTGGTGTGGTACATTGGCTGTCTATGGGAGGGATTACCGCCATGGTCATAATTTGACAGCCATTACCGTCAGCCTGTTGGCAGTGATACCGCCACATTAACCCTGGAGGTCAGAATATCGGCATGGTCATAATGACTACCTATGTTATCTTCAGGAGCTAGTTAAGAAATCTGTTGATCTATCTTTAAGCCACAGGTGCAATGGCATCACAATGGCATTAAACTAGTAGTGAATGGCCCCAATGTGATAAATGGGTTCCTAGTAATGCAAGCCAGATCATTGCCCCTCCTGGGATCCTCTACACAACTTAAAAATAATCATAGGGCATGGAGAGGTCATGGACCAGGGCTTTGAAGCTCTAGTCAAGACAGTGCTTCAGGAACCCCCACCAAAACATCAGTCAAACCTGGCACATCAGAGCTTCAGAAGAGGGTCTCTATTACTTTAAGTCCTTCTGTCCCTAGACCAATAGAAGTTGATTGACGTCTTGTTGTCCAGCCCGTGGGGTGGCCAGAGTTTCTTCTGCCATACTGTTACACTCCCTTTTCTAGATAATGATCATTCTTATGCCCCAAGCCCTGAGCTTCAGTCTTCCTCAGCACTGCCACGTCAAAGTCCAGGTGAGGACATTAGCTCAGCCACTGAGAAACCAGTATCACCACTTTACACTACTCATGCACCTGTTAGGTCCTAATCTGTTTCTTTTAACTCGATAGTATATTGTTTCAAGAAACGTGGTCCAAGGAACCATCAGTTCTCTCCAGTTATTCAAATGTTAGTATTGAAGCTACCCATTTAGTGCTGTCCAGGTGACATTTTTGTTTTGTTTAAGAATTCACTCAACTTAGTGATTAGGAAACTGGTGATTGACAGCCCTACCATGGTAGACTTTTGTGTATTGCAAATATCTGACAATGATCATAATGCCCTAATTTTCATATCACTGAAATAAGGACACATTCGCTACCTACACTTGGTCTGAGACACCACTTTCCCTCTGCAACAGTAGAAGATCCATTAAATAGCCTAGACTTACATCTAATCTTGATAAACTACTGCATATTTATAATTCTTTAAACTCTATCTTGAGCCCTGCTGTGGACGGCACTAAGCACGAGATTCCATTCATAGAGTTACACACTTCCCTACACAAGGTTCTGAAAATATATGCACTAAAGAATATCATCACCCCAACATCTCGTATTTAATGTTATGCCATGGTACAACGGTATTTTGTCAGAAGGCAAAATTTGGTTTAAGTAAGGCTATCAAATCTCTTAACCAACAGCAGATTGGAACTGCCGGATCTAATTACAAACAGATTACATTCTCCTCGAAACAGAAAAGGAAAGATTCAGATTGGCTTGATTTAGTAGAGACTTCCAAATCCAGAGGCACCACAGCATTTTGGCATATTTTAGCACATGGCAGCATCTTGAACTGCACCCCCATAGAGTTTTAATTTCAGCCTCGTGTGTGGGCAACCCATTTTGCAGGATTACCCTCAACCCATGAACTGGGTGTTGCAGAAGAGGCACCTAGAGAGGTTTCTAAGAATCTAGGGGGCATTCCTGAGTCAACTGATGTGGCGAGCCATCAAGTATTGGGGATGCCTTCCTCTCATTAATTGACACACTAAGTGCTATTAAACACCTTCACCCTGGGAAAGCTCCTAGCCCAGACAAAGTGCCCTGGCAAATTTATTGTTCTGAGCTAGCAGTATGAACCCCCTACATTAACCCCCAGAATGATAGTCAGAAATAAGATAGCTGACTCATGGTATGGTGCAGAAATAATAGCTATTTTAAAAAGGGTGACAGGGGATATCTGGGGAACTACTGCCACTAAAGCCTGAGTTATAACCTACAAAATACGTTTTGTCAGCAAGTCTTGAAGAAAATACAGGACTGGATGATCAAAACACAGATCCTGCCCCCATTACAAGTGGGCATTCAAAAGAAAGTGACCACTAGAGACCAGATATTTTGGTTCACATCAATTAAAATATCTGAAGCTGACCAAGGACCACTTGTGTGTGGAATTTGTTGATCTAAGGGATGCTTTCAACCTTCTCCCTAGGAACGCCTATTGTCTACGTTATGGTTCATGGACATAGGTGCAGATAATTTGGATATCCTTATTAGGCTTCACAAGGGCAACTATGTCCATGTAAGGTGGGGACAGATGGAAGAATTAACTGATCGCTCCCCTATAGGGAGAGAGGTACATCAAGGCTGTGTGCTAGCCTTGCCCTCACCAGTCTTTGATCTGCATCATGCCAAGGCCCAAAACACAGCCCACTATGGATCTGAAATCTCAGGGTCTTGGAACACCAAAGAGTTGGTTACTAAAGAGAACAGTTTCTTAAGGTCATTATTTAATCTGCCCCTAAGTACACTGACTGCCCCACTAATCTTTGATACAAGGCTTAAAAAGGTGGGCGATATAACTACCCTTAAACCCTTCCTCTATTGGATTAGGCTGTGCACCACCTAAGCTAGAAACCTATATATTAAGTTTATTCTTGCCATTCTGCAAGTGGGTAGCTACACTACCAAATGGAAGCAAATCTTTTTGTCCACTTTGCATAGGAAGTATGTACAATATTGATCACATAAGTTTCTTTTTTCCCCCTTATATAAACAGGCTCAAAAAACACTGATTAGACTGCTTTGCATTAATTTGTGCATAAGAGAATACTTTGTCACTTCTAGAATCTTGCGTGCAGACAAGAGTCCCTTGGTTGATTTTATGATGTGTAGCCAGCGACAGCTGGCGCAATCTCAAGGAGTGGGATGGGCGGGGAGAGGTGGTGGAGGGAGGGAATAAAATAGTAATTTAAAAAACGTACCTGTTCCTGCCACTGTCGCCGCTGGCTGCCTCGCTCCTCTTCCGATGGTATCCCAGCAGTCCCTGGGATACCAGCACAGGCTCCCCATGCACTCCTGGCACTGCTCTCATGCTATACCTAGCAGAAGAGCAGCGTCAGGACCGTCGGCCAAACTGACATAGTGCACTCACTCCACACCTCCTCCTCAACCCTCCCATGGGCTAACCCTGCCCCTCCTTCCACATGCTGGCTAAGCCAGCAGGTGAAAAATGAAACAATAGTAAAATATTGTTTAATTTTTCAGATGCTGGCTCAGCCAGTGGGGCAACGCTCCTTCGTCATTGCAAAGGAGCCACCCTTGTGTGTAGCTATTTATTTGTTTTCTGGCCTTTAAGGAAACGACTAGGTTTGATATTTTAAAGCAAGGTGTTCTGCATGTCTATGTATCTTGCAGTTCTATTAGCTCTTGAAAAGTCCCTTCGAAAAATTGAATTTGCTGACTCTTGTACACCTATGCTATTTAAGATATCATTTTTATGTTAGCTTATTTATAAAAGTTACATCTGATCCATGTTTGTACACGTTTTTATACCTTGCATATAAAGTTTTTAACTGTGATGAAATGTATTGTGCTTTATACATTGTTTTATAGGGTATCTCCTCCCAAATAAACTACCTAAACATAACCTTCACTGCCCTATTGGCTTTAGTGGCAGTCCTGAGGTATATTTTAAAATGCCACTTTAATGGGTAGCACAATGGTTGCTGCAGGCCCACTAGTAGCATTTAATGTACAGGTCCAGGGTACCTATAGCACTAGGGGCATCGTGAACCCCCTGCTTTAGCAGCTACAGTGGAGGTGGAGTTCTTAATGTGACTCTGTCTGCAACTCAGCAGACAAAGACTCTTAAATAATGTGAAAGGGTGTGTGGGTGCGTGATTGAGTGAAAGGATGGATGGTGTGTGAGTAAAAGGATGGATGGATGGATGAGCAAAAGGGTGGATAGATGGGTAAGTGAAAGGGTGGGTGGGTAGATGGATGGATGAATGAGTGAAGGATGGATGTCGGGATGGATGAGTGAAAGGATGGATGGAAGAATGGATGGATGGATGGATGGATAGATGAGTGAAAGAGGGTTGATAGATGGATAAAAAGGTGAATCTATAAGTGAAAGAACAGATAGATGAATAAAAGGGAGGGTGGATGGATGAATGAAAGGGAGGGTGGATAGATAAAAGGGATGGATGGATGAGTGCAAGGGTGAATGGGTGATAAGAGAAAGTATGGATGCATGAGAGTGTGAAAGTATGGATGGCCGAGTGAAAGTATGGACAGAGTAACAGGGTGGATGGATAGACAAAGTGGACGGGTGGATATGTGGATGAGTGAAAGGATGGATGGATGAATGTATAGATTAATAAAATGATCAACAGTGGTATGTCATGAACCCCCACCTTTAGCAGTAACAGTAGGGGTGAAATTCTTGATGGGTCTCTTCTGTCTGCAACTTGGAGGACAAAGGTGAGTGAGTGATAGTATGGATGGATGTGAATGAAAAAGGTGGATGGATGGGTGAGTGATTGAAAGGATGGATGGGTAAATGGATGAATGAATGAAAGGATGGATGTCAGGATGGATGAGGGAAAGAATGGATGAACGATGAAAGGGAGGGTGGATGGATGAAAGGGTGGATCAATTAATTAGAGAAAGAATGGAATGGATGGGGACTGAAAGGGAGGGTGGATGGATGGATGGATGGATAGATGAGGGAAAGGGCGGATGATGGATAGTGAAAGAAAGGATGGATGAGTGGGTGAAAGGATGGATGGATGGATGGATGGATGGGGTTAACTGAAAGGAAGGATGGACAGGTGGATGGAATGAAAGGTGGATGGATGGATGGGACAAAGGGTGAATGAGTGAAATAATGGATGGGTGAGTGAAAGGGGTGGATGGAACAATGGATAAGAGGATGGAAAGATGAGTGAAAGAATGGATGGATAAGTGAAAGGGAGGGTGAATGGATGGACAGATGAGTGAGAGCATAGATGGATGAGTGATTGAAAGGATGGATAGATGAGTGAAAGGGTAAATGGATGAGTTGATGGATGGGTGGAAGGATGGATGGATTAGTGAAAGGGTGGATGGCTGAGTGAAAGGCTGGATGAATGGAGTGATAGGGTAGATGGGTGGGTAAGCGAAACGATGGAGGGATGAATGAGTGGGGGGATGGAGAGATGGGTGAAAGGTTGGATGGATAGATGGGTGGATGAATGGAAAGGTTTAATGGTTAGGTTAGGAGATGGATAGAAAGGTTTGGATATGCATGGGCAGACGGATGGAATAGTAAACGGCTAAATGATGGGTGAAAGAATGAATGGATGACAGAATGTAAAAGTGGAATGGTAGATAGCAGGTTAATGGAAGTTTAAAAGAATGAATGGATAGATGCTTCGATGAAAGAGAGAAGAGAGCTCTCGTGGGGAGGGTTGTGATGACGTGTTTGTTTGCCTAGTGCAATAAGAGCATGGGTTTGAAGTGGGGGCATTTACATTTTCTGGTTACTCCCTTCTGTAGTACCATCTACTAGGGACTTGCAAGAAAATTAGATGTGCCACTTAGGTGTATGCCAATTTACCATGTTTTAGGAAGCAAACGCAAACACTTTACCAATGGTTAGCGAGAACAAAGTGCACAGAGTGCTAATGACAACAACAATTAGTTCAGCGAAGAATTAAAAAGCCAGGTCCAACAAGTAACATTAGTATTTCTGTTAACATGACTATTGTTATTGATGTTATTTATTATAATAACTGTGTTATTTGGATTCGTAGTACTATTAGTATTTCGACTAATATAACTATTGTTATTATTGTTGTGATAGTCATTATAATTATTCTTGCAATTTTTGAGTAACATGGGCCTATACACATTTAAAAAAATTGATACAGATATGTTGATAGCATTTTGAGTTGTGTTCTATGGATATTATTGTAGTGCATTCTGTACCCCTTTTGCCTCCCAAAGTGTTTTCTCGATTGTGTAAATAGCCACTTTCTATGCATATTTCATGTATCGCTTCACAGCACTGATGAGGACACAGAAGTGCGTCAGTTGTAATTAGCTTCATGGGTGCCCTCCGAGTGGATAATTGAAAGCTTGTTGATTGTGTCTGGTCCGGAGTTTGAGTGACATGCACAAGGTTTTAAAGTAGGCTAGAAGTGCTACGTGAAGCTTAAGAGTATATTCAAGGGTGTTGTAATTGTACTTGTAAATTGTATCTATGTAGTGTTTACTACCCTTGATGAGGTGCTGAAGCAGTTTGCAGCAAGTAGCGCCCTGCTCTGGAACGGGTCTTGCAGAGAGAGTGAGAGAATGATACAGCTATGCATCAGCAGCTCCTCTGCTATGGCAGAAGAGCGTCGCCCCCGCCAGCAGCAGCAGCAGCTGCAAACTTTAAAACTAAAATGATAATAAACAATGTTTTTTATTGTTTTATTTTTAAAGGGCTGGGGCCATGGAGGATGACAGGTCCTTGGTGGGATTGATGTGCACTCCCCTCAGTATGCATGTGTGTTTGGCTGGCTGTCTCAGAATGGCCAAACACACATGCACACTGAGCTCTCTCCAATCGGCACTGTGTTGCTGGGTTGGAAACAGCAGGCCCAGGCTCCCAGTCTGCCTGGGAGCGCAAAGCGAGGGCACTCAGGCCAATCCTAATGCTGCTCTCATGCGTGAGAGTAGCACTAGGATTGGCCGCAGGGCAAGCTGGAGTCTGTGCATGGGAGCCTGCAGTCCAGCTGAGACCCAAGGAGCAGTGGTGCGGCCGGTTCAAGGTAAGTTTTTTTTTTTTAAATGTATTTTGCTTTGTTCACTCTCCCCCCACCCCGACCTGCCACTTTTCCCCGCTGCCAGCTGCGACTGCACCTATGGATGCAGTTAATTGCAAAATATATGTAGATACAGTCATATATGTGTTTGCCTTTGAGGAGGAGTGCATAATCCAAATTTAGGATACCATATTGATCAATGTACATTTCTGGGGACAAAATAAGGGGTCCTCAAGTAATTTCTCAACCATCTAGTGGTGCCACAGACAGAACTCATTTGGATGTTTGATAAACTATTATGGTGTGTTTTAGTTCATTTGATGAGTAGATAGTATGTCGTTTTCTAGACCTTGAATCATGTTTTGGGAAGAAAAATACACTTTTATCACTTTTCTAGATTCTAGGTAGGTGCTGGGGCGTTCCATAGTTTGGATGTTTTCACAACGAAGGATCTTCCATCTACATTGTTTCTACCTAAAAGAGGAATAAACATTAGAAGTGATAATCCTGTTCTAAAGTCCCTCATTTCAGTATAGAGTTTGACCCCTTCGCTGCCAGGCCTTTCCCCCCTGAGGTGCTAAGGCTTTTTTTTTAGCTATTTGGGTCAGTTCCCCCTAAGGCCCTCATAACATTTTGTCCACATAAGCTACCCATGCCAAATTTGTGTCCTTTTTTTTCCAATATCCGAGTGATTCTATAGGTACTCAGAGTTTGGGGGTTCCCCTGAAGGAGACCAAGAAATTAGCCAAAATACAGCAAAATTTTAGTGTTTTTAATAAAAAATTGGAAAAAGGGCTGCAGAAGAAAGCTTGTGGTTTTTTCTCTGAAAATGGCATCAAAAAAGGACGTACGGTGCTAAAATAACCATCTTCCCAGCTTTCAGGAACAGGCAGACTTGAATCAGAAAACCACATTTTTCAACACAATTTTGGCATTTTAATGGGACATACCCAATTTTTACTATTTTTTGTGCTTTTAGCCTCCTTCCAGTTAGTGACAGAAATGGTTGTAAAACCAATGCTGGATCCCGGAAAGTTAAACATTTCTGAAAAGTAGCCAAAATTCAGAATTCACCAAGGGATCATTTGTGTAGATCCTACAAGGTTTTCCTACAGAAAATAACAGCTGAAATAAAAAAATATTGAAATTGAGGTAAAAAAACAGCCATTTTTCTCTATGTTTTACTCTGTAACTTTTTCCTGCAATTTCAGATTTTTGAAAGCAATATACCATTACGTCTGCTGGATTCTTCTAGTTGCGGGGATATATAGGGATTGTATGTTCATTAAGAATCCTAGGTAACCAGAGCCAGTAAATGAGCTGCACCTTGCAATGGGTTTTCATTGTATACGGGGTATACAGCAATTCATTTGGTGAAATATAAAGACTGAAAAATAGGAAAACCTTTGTATTTCGAAAATGGGCACAAGATAAGGTGTTGAGAAGTAGTAGTTATTTGCACATCTCTGAATTCCGGAGTGCCCATACTAGCATGTGAATTACAGGGCATTTCTCAAATGGACGTCTTTATTACACACTGTCTTACATTTGGAAGAAAAAAATGCAGAGAAAGACAAGGGGCAATAACACTTGTTCTGCTATTCTGTGTTCCCCCAACGCTCCCAATGAAAATGGCACCTCATTTGCGTGGGTAGGCCTTATGCCTGCGACAGGAAATGCAACTTGGACACATCACATTTTTACATTGAAATCTGACGTGTTTTTTGGAAAGTGCCAAGCTGTGGATTTAGATCTCTATCCCAGCCGGCACCCAGGAAAACTTACAAAAACTGTGAATTTTTAAAAACTAGGGGAATCCAAGATGGGGTGACTTGTGGGGCTCTCACCAGGTTCTGTTACCCAGAATCCTGTGCAAACCTCAAAATTTGGCAAAAAAATACACTTTTCCTTACATTTCAGTGACAGAAAGTTCTGGAACCTGAGAGGAGGCACAAATTTCCTTCCACTCAGTGTTGCCCCAAGTCTCCCGGTAAAAATGGTACCTCACTTGTGTAGGCCTAGTGCCCGCAACAGGAAATGCCCCAAAACACAATGTGGACTCATCACATTTTCCCAAAGAAAACAAAGCTATTTTTTTGCAAAGTGCCTAGCTGTGGATTTTGGCCTCTAGCTCAGCCGGCACCTAGGGAGACCTACCAAACCTGTGTATTTTTTAAAACTAGACACCTCTGGGAATCCAAGATGGGGTGACTTGTGAGGTTCTCACCAGGTTCTGTTACCCAGAATCCTTTGCAAACCTCAAAATTTGGCGAAAAAAACACTTTTCCTCACATTTCGGTGACAGAAAATTTTGGAATCTGAGACGAGCGACAAATTTCCTTCCACCCACTGTTCCCCCAAGTCTCCCGATAAAATGGTACCTCACTTGTGTAGGTAGGCCTAGTGCCCGCGACAGGAAATGCCCCAAAACACAACATGGACACATCACATTTTCCAAAAGAAAACAGAGCTGTTCTTTGCACAGTGCCTAGCTGTGGATTTTGGCCTCTACGTCAGCCGGCACCAAGGGAAACCTACCAAACCTGTGCATTTTTCAAAACTAGACACCTAGGGGAATCCACGATGGGGTGACTTGTGCGGCTCGCACCAGGTTCTGTTACCCAGACTACTTTGCAAACCTCATAATTTGGCTAAAAAAACACTTTTTCCTCACATTTCGGTGACAGAAAGTTCTGGAATCTGAGGTGAGCCACAAATTGCCTTCCACCCAGCGTTCCCCCAAGTCTCCCGATACAAATCGTACCACACTTGTGTAGGTAGGCCTTATGCCAGTGACAGGAAATGCCCCAAAACACAATGTGGACTCATCACATTTTCCCAAAGAAAACAAAGCTATTTTTTTGCAAAGTGCCTAGCTGTGGATTTTGGCCTCTAGCTCAGCTGGCACCTAGGGAGACCTACCAAACCTGTGCATTTTTTAAAACTAGACACCTCTGGGAATCCAAGATGGGGTGACTTGTGAGGTTCTCACCAGGTTCTGTTACCCAGAATCCTTTGCAAACCTCAAAATGTGGCTAAAAAAACACTTTTCCTCACATTTCGGTGACCGAAAGTTTTGGAATCTGAGACGAGCGACAAATTTCCTTCCACCCACCGTTCCCCCAAGTCTCCCGATAAAAATGGTACCTCACTTGTGTAGGTAGGCCTAGTGCCCGCGACAGGAAATGCCCCAAAACACAACATGGACACATCACATTTTCCAAAAGAAAACAGAGCTGTAATTTGCTAAGTGCCTAGCTGTGGATTTTGGCCTCTCGCTCAGCCGGCACCTAGAGAAAACTACCAAACCTGTGCATTTTTTAAAACTAGACACCTTGGGGAATCCAAGATGGGGTCACTTGTGGGGCTCTCATCAGGTTCTGTTACCCAGAATCCTTTGCAAACCTCAAAATTTGGCTAAAAAACAGTTTTTCCTCACATTTCGGTGACAGGAAATTGTGGAATCTGAGAGGAGCCACAAATTTCCTTCCACGCACCATTCCTCCAAGTCTGCCGATAAGAATGGTACCTCACTTGTGTGGATAGGCCTAGTGCCCGCAACAGGGAATGTCCCAAAACACAACTTGAACACATCACATTTTCCCAGAGAAAACAGAGCCGTTTTTTGCAAAGTGCTTAGCTGTAGAAATTGTCCTCTAGCTCAGCCGGCACCTAGGGAAACCTACCAAACCTGTGCATTTTTGAAAACTAGACACCTAGGGGAATGCAAGATGGGCTGACTTGTGCAGCTCTCAGCAAGTTCTGTTACCCAGAATCCTTTGCAAACCTCAAAATTTGGCTAAAAAACACTTTTTCCTCACATTTCGGTGACAGAAAGTTTTGGAATCTGAGACAAGCCACACATTTCCTTCCACCCAACATTCCCCCATGTCTCCCGATAAAAATGGTACCTCACTTGTGTAGGTAGGCCTAGTGCCTGCAACAGGAAATGCTCCAAAAAACAATGTGGACATATCACATTTTCCCAAACAAAACAGAGCTGTTTTTTTGCAAAGTGCCTAGCTGTGGATTTTGACCTCTAGCTCAGCTGGCACCTTGGCAAACCTACCAAACCTGTGCATTTTTTAAAACTAGACACCTATGGGAATCCAAGATGGGGTGACTTGTGGGGCTCTCACCAGGTTCTGTTACCCAGAATCCTTTGCAAACCTCAAAATTTGGCTAAAAACCACTTTTTCCTCACATTTCGGTGACAGAAAGTTCTGGAATCTGAGAGGAGCCACAAATTTCCTTCCACCCAGCGTTTCCCCAAGTCTCCCACTAAAAATGGTACCTCTTTTGTATGGGTAGGCCTAGTGATCGCAACAGGAAATGCTTCAAAACACAACGTGGACACACCACATTTTCCCAAAGTAAACAGAACTATTTTTTGCAAAGTGCCTAGCTGTGGATTTCGGCCTCTAGCTCAGCCGGCACCTAGGGAAGCCTACCAAACCGCTGCATTTTTAAAAACTAGACACCTAGGGGAATCCAAGATGGGGTGACTTGTGGGGCTCTCACCAGGTTCTGTTAGCCAGAATCCTTTGCAAAACTCAAAATGTGGCTAAAAAACACTTTTTCCTCACATTTCGGTGTCAGAAAGTTGTGGAATCTGAGAGAAGCCACAAATTTCCTTCCACCCAGCGTTCCACCAAATCTCCTGATAAAATGGTACCTCACTTGTGTGGGTGGGCCTAGTGCCCGCAACAGGAAATTCCCCAAAACACAACGTGGACACATCACATTTTCCCAAAGAAAATAGAGCTGTTTTTTGCAAAGTGCCTAGATGTGGATTTTGGCCTCTAGCTCAGCCGGCACCTAAGGAAAGCTACCAAACCTGTGCATTTTTGACAACTAGACACCTAGGGGAATCCAAGATGGGGTGACTTGTGGGGCTCTCACCAGGTTCTGTTTCCCAGAATCCTTTGCAAACCTCAAATTTGGCTAAAAAAACACTTTTTCCTCACATTTCGCTGACAGAAAGTTCTGGAATCTGAGAGGAGCCACAAATTTCCTTCCACCCATCATTCCCCCAAGTCTCCCGATATTATCAAATACAAAACTAACGGTTTTTGCAGGGGGGGCACCTGCGTTTTTGGTCCTGGGCTCAGCAGCCATATAGGGAAACCTACGAAACCCAAACATTTCTGAAAACTAGAAATCTGAGGGAGTCCAGGGAGGTGTTACTTGTGCGGATCTCCCAGTGTTTTCTTACCCAGAATCCTCAGATTCTGATCAGGAAAGTGGCGATCTTTCAATCTGGCCACATCCTCCACCACTGGTACTCTAGGAACTCTTGCCGGTTCTCTATCACTGACTCCTGAACTTTAACAAATTTCATCTTTGACTCCGGGGAACAATCCTTAAACACAATAAAAGCATTAAAAGGTGCCAAATGAAATAAATGTATGGCCAACTTTTCATACCACACGTAAGACTTACGAAGAGCAGTGTAAGGTTCCAACCTCTGATCTACTCTATCAACACCACCCATGTGCTTATTGTAGTAAAAAATGCATGCAGGTTTGCGCACTTCGGCAACTTGACTCCAAACAGTCACAGGTGAAGTACTCTCATCATGGACGGTAGTTAACATGTACACATCCCTCCTGTCTGAAAATTTCAGAGCTAGCCGCTCATCATTCCACAAGGCACTGCACTGTCACCTCTCAAGCTTTTTACAGACAAGCTCTCTTGGATAGCCTTTCCTGTTAGATCAGATTGTGCCACAAGCAGCAGTGTCCACTCTGAACAACTCCTTGAACAACTGCACTCCAGTGTAGAAATTATCAATGTACAAATGGTGACCTTTGTTAAACAGTCGTCTACCAAGTTCCCACACAATTTTCTCGCTAACTACAAAAGTGGGCAGACAACCAGGGGGGTCAATACTGGAATCCCTAGCAGTGTAGACATGAAAATTATACACGTATCCTGTACTACTTTCTGACAGCATATACAATTTAATTCCATACCGTGCCCTCTTGGTAAGAATGAACTGCTTAAAAACCAAATGCCCCTTGAAGAGGACCAAAGGCTCGTCCACACTTATTTCTTTGCCTGGAACATACACCTCTGAAAACCGATCTACAAGATGATCTAGGACAGGCCTAATCTTAAAAAGACGGTCACAATCAGGGTGATCTTGTGGCAAGCAGCATCCGAAGAAGAAGCAAATAGCGATTACGAGTCATGGTTGCAGGAAATATAGACATTGCCATTAAGGGACTAGTAGACCAACAAGAAACCAGTGACGGTTTCCTCATCAACCCCATCAAAAAAGTCAAACTCAAGAACCTTTTCATCTCTTCCAGATTTGTGGGAACCCACTGGGTAGCTCTAGACTGAGGCCTAAGTCTGGCAACATTGTCCCTCAAAAACTCTTTCCTTTCCCCCTGTGTCTGTTTTCCACCCCCAACTGCCCCCCTGGAGAAGGACTCACCTGCAAAGGGTCCTCTCTCCAACCATGCTGGAAGCAAATGGCTTCCAGCGCATCTCCAGCAGCATTTGATGACATAGGCGTGCTGTGAGCGCACTAATGTCATCAGATTGCCGAGGGGTGGGGGTCGGGGTGGAAGGGGAAGCGATTCCCCTCCATCCCCGACTGGGGTGTGTGGAAGGGAGGCCCACGGGGGAGTGTTAGCGCTCTCCCCATGAGCCCGGTGCAGGACGAGCTGGTCTCGTCCCCGGCACACGGGAACTGTGTGAGGACGAGACAAGCTCGCCCCAGGCACCGAAGAAGTAAAATGTGGCTTGGAGAAAAATTGATCCATGCTTTGGTTTTCCCTCTAAATGACACATGGCTTTTTACAATATTTTTCTTGTGACTGTTAGGCAGTGTGGCAAGATTAGGGCAGGCTTCATATGCTCATATGTGCTTATCAGACTGCAGCATCCTGAATTTATTGAATTTTGTTTAATAAGCATTTTGTGAACCAAAGGTAGACTTTGTTGTCAAAGTTTAGGCATGAAAGAGCTAAGACTGATTCTTAAGGCTTGGCCCTTCTGAAGATAGCCTCCACAGTAGAAATTTATTTTAATGGTCTTATGATGATGTAATAACATTTTGGCATGCTTCCAAAACTTTTTAGAACCATGACACAATTTTTAGAACAACAAACGTTTGCGACCTACCTAGCATTAATGGACATGATCTGGGCGATTTTGTAATGCAACTAAAGCATTATGTGGTAGCACACAGCATTTACAAAAAGCACATTTTCAAATGAAATGGCCACTAAATTCCACAGACTTACAGTTTTACTGCTATAACTATTTTTGCGCACAACTGATAATATGTGGAAATCGAGTTTCACTAAATATTTATCTTTTATGCATCAACAAGTAGTGTTTTGATTTGTTTTGATCCTAATAAAATCTTTGTAAAGATCACATTTCAGAATTACAAAAAAGTGCTTCATTTTTGCTTTCCTAACTGCTGAATGTGTACTATTCATTTAGAGGTATTTACATTTTGTTGTGTGTTACAAAAAATACATCCTTCAGCCTTTCCTTCACTCGCCCTGTCCAAATGTTAAAAAAATAAGCAACAATTTGTCAGAAGGCATCGCTTGGTATGGTACTAGGGATGGGTGAAAAACTTTGCTCCGCTGGCAGTGTTATTAGAAATTCGGCAACCCCGTGTTCTGCAGAGAACGCAGAGTTCCCAATACACTCTGCACTCCACAATGTAGCAGAGTTTTTTCAGATTTTTTCCCCGTTGGCACGCGCTCTTATTTCATGTGTGCAAGATGTGGGGCTAAAGAGTTCTGCTCTCTCGCGATCACAAATGAGATTTTTTAACCTCTCGTGAGAGTTAGTGCCACACGAGCGACTTCCGGCACAGTTTTTTTTACGTAGGCGAGCGCGAGTGAGCGCGACCGACTGCTGCTGCAACCTGGCAAAGCTAAAGCAGCTAAAATTTACACCTCAAGTGAAAAATCTTCTTTAACTGACTGTTTATGTTGATATTGTTGTGCGAGAAGTACCATTTTTTTTCCCCACCAACAGGAAGTGCCCCAGAGACTCCAGCTTCCTGTTCCTGTCCAGCAGGCTCTTCCCACTGCTTTGTCCATCTACTGGCCACTTTTCACAAAATGGAAGGATCACTTTTTTTGTCTCCTGGATATATATAATTGGATTTAAGGACAGTTGTATTTGAGTTTTCATGAGTAAGTTAAAAAAAAACTTGCATACCGGTGCTATACAACTTGTTTGCTTGATGGGGGGCATGCCCCAGGATTAATCTGTACTTTTACACGTTTTTTAAAAATTTATGTTGATGGGTGGCCTGCATTTGTGGGCTAGTTATTTTATTTACTTTTGTTGTTCTTCAAAGGAAAAATGTTCAACAGTGTACTTCATTTGCTCCATGTTCTGTTTTGTAAATTTGCAATATTCATTAAATTGAATGTTAATGTAAAGTGGTTTAGCCTGCTAATGTCATAGGCCTTCCAGCTGTAGGCTCAGTACTAGTCATGGGTGCATAATGAAAAACAACCGTCTGTGGAACGGAAACACCATGGATGGCATTGGATTAAAGATAACAAAATGTTGTTTGGCGGTATGTCACATTTTTTTCACCAAACAGTGTATGGAGGGGTTATATAGTACTTGATACCTTTGTGTGATGTGTGTTGTTGTAAAAATTTGCAGCCCCTTTAATTTACGTTTTTGGAATTGCTAATACTGACTTAATGTTTTTATTTTCTCCTGTGCCAATGCCTTCTTTGTCTGGCCAGTGTGTGAGAGTGTTTATCATAGGCCACCATGTTTTCTATTCATCCTGCTTGTTGTTTGATGTGGCTGTTGGCCATTTTGTTTAGGCAGCCAGTAATCCTGGATGTGTTCTTCTTTCTTCGGGTAGCCATGCCTCATTGCTGGTTGTTGTTTGACCATGTGGCTGGTAGTCCATTTTGTGCAGGCAGCCAGTGTGCATTAGGCCTGCATGTGTTTCTTCTTTGTTGTGGTGGCCATGCTTCCTTGCTGGTTGTTGTTTGACCATGTGGCTGGCGGCCATTTTGTATGTTGCTTATTCAGGCCTAGTAGGTCAATGACTTTATTACTAAATGTAGTGTATGCGCAGTTTTTTTATATTTATATACTTTTTTTTCATTTTATTTTTCACCGCCCCACTCCTTGGCTCCCAAATCCCTGTGGTTTTTCATGCTAGTCCCTTGGCCCTAGTACATCAGCAATTGCAATCTATTTTAAACAATGTTTATCCTTTTCTTCTATTTTTCCACACATTTTTTTTTATTTTATTTTATAATACCTGTTTATTAATAATAATAATATTTTATTTTTTCTATACATGTTTTCTTACCTTCAATTTCTTTTTTTACATAAATACTTTTTTTTCAAACTTTTCCCATTGGCCCTTTGTCTGCCATAGGGGTACAGCTGCACTACATTTCAGAACATTATTGCACTATTCAAGAATTATTATTATTCCATTTGTCACAAGCACCTCCCTGAGTGCCACATGCCAACTTAATGAAGACAAATAAAGCTAACAGTTACATTCTGTATGTTCTACTTGTTGCTCTTTCTGAGCCTTCATGACTTACATGCTAATGAATGTTAATGTTGGTGCGTTGTTTTTACAAATGGATACACTGTATTTCATAATTATTTATACGTTTATTTAAGTAACCATTCTATGATATTGTTTGTTTCTACTACTAATGCTACTGCAACAACAATGCCAAAAAGAAGTACCATTAGGTAGCGCTGAGTGTCTGTCGAGATGACGATCACACAATACTATATTTGTAACGTAAAGTTACATTTCCTGTGTGTTACTGAGCAGCATGATTGCTATTTGGGAAGAAAAATTATTAGCAGAGAGCACAACTAATAATAATTGATTTTTATTACGAGCCCCGCAACCTCGACGCCTAGCAGGTCGAGCATGGTCATATGTTTTCCATATTCAACACGTTATGAGGTCACTGTTAATGAGGATTTTGAGACATCCGGCTTTTAACTTCCTGCAGGTATTTAGAAGTATGAATTTCTTGAAGTCTTATGAGTTTTTCAGTTCAAGGATAATCTAGAAATCATTATATAGGTAACTGGTGAATTTCAAACAATCTATAATGCTTCTAGAAAGAAGTCTACCAAAAAGACTTATGATTACCCTTAGGCTTCCATTGATGCATATTGCAGAGATAGGAGTTTTTATTCTATCACTACTGCTACTCATTATATTCTTCAGTTTATACAGAAGGGCTTTGATAACAGTTTTTCTGTAGTGTCACTTAGATTACAGTGGTCTAAAATCAGGGCATTTAGATTGCCTTTAAATAATCTATCGTCGGTACAGCCTATAATATAGAGGTTTTCCTTCCCAGCTTGGAATTTGTCTCTAGTTTTGTCTTTTCTGCAAAGAGCTTTGTTAAATCCCCTGGACACTACATCAGAGAAACTTCTCACTCTCAAAGTCTTCTTCCTTGTATGCATCACCAAGGGTAGGCAATTAGGAGAGTTCGGTGCTAGTATGTGTCAACACCCTA
This sequence comes from Pleurodeles waltl, assembly GCF_031143425.1. NCBI lineage: Eukaryota > Metazoa > Chordata > Amphibia > Caudata > Salamandridae > Pleurodeles > Pleurodeles waltl. The sequence continues at coordinate 1,143,521,237 of NC_090444.1, read as the reverse complement.
CTTGAAAGTGTTTTAGGATCATATTATCCTTTCCCTTGATCCACAGTTCCTTTTAAAGGTCAATACCAGCTTCCAGAGAACTCAGGAGATAGTTCTCCCTGCTCTACAACCAGATAACAGCAACATAGATTAGTTGATCCACATTCTGAATGTAGTGAGGATAGTGGTGACCTTTCAGAATATATTGACTGATTACAGGATATCAGCTAACATTTTTGTGAACTTTGGTCCAGTCTAACAGAGAAAGAAACTTTGTTCCTCCACGTTGACAAGGTAGGTAAAGATGGTCATTTCTTCAGCTTTTCAGGACTGTGGTCGGGAAATAGCTGATACAATAACAGCTCATTCTAGCAGAGTAATGGCTGCTTCTTGGGGAGAGTGGGCAGAAAAATCCATTACCGATATCTGTAGAGCTGCCACCTCTCCTCCCCACTTACATTGATTTTACATCGTAGTTTGCATGCTGCCCAGAGTTTGAATCACAAGTTCTTTTAAGATCCATGTCGGCTTAATATACTTTCCTTCGTCTCGTATATTTTTGTTGTCCTTAAGAGTTTTGAATTTCTTTTGATTTTTGTGAAAGGAAAGGAGGAGTGTGAAAAGAACAACAATTATGTTTCTCTCTTTTCAGTTTGAAGTGATTTCCCTGCTGATCGTTATTTTATTTATTTATGTATTTCCTTGGGCATGCCTCCTAGAGTATGTAATGGATCTGGGAAAGAGAAGAGGAATACTTACCAGTAGTCTTCATTACTCTGATTCTTCTTTACACATCCCAGTATATATGGCCCTCTTACCTTCATCAGTCTTCAGTAAGGGGCTAGGTAGGGAACAGGAAGTGTTAAGGGAGGAGAGGTTTTTGATGAGTAGTATCTATCCTTGGAATGGAAAGGAAAAAACAGTTTGGAAATATGTTGAAAACAGGTAGTGAATGGGCACTTTCACTCCTAGAGTAAGTTTTGGGATGAATAAGGAAGAATCAAAGTAATTAGGATTTCCAGAAGTAATGCAAGCATTATAGTTGAGCGTTGACATCACCATCTCTGGTGCTGGAGCTAGAAGACAACGTGTAAGGGAAGACACTAAGCAGAATTACAGCTGCTTTTAAAACAGCAAAACCAAATACTGAAATGTTACTTCTGTTCATATAAGCTGTTTAACCATATAAATTCACTTGATCTATATGGAATCACTTAACATGGGTAGGGTGCCTACATATTGTAATGCACAAAAGTGAAATCTATCTGTAAATTATTATCACACTTTGTGAATTACCTAGACAATGCTTTTTTGTCCTCACTCCAAACGCATTTTACACTGACATATTATTGCTCACCCTCCACAATCATTTCACAGAATTTATATGATCTGCACATCCATGTCTCATCAGCAATACCACAATCCTATAGATTTGTTTTGGAAATGGCCCTCTCTGCAGTGTTACCCACACCTTTTGACTTTTTAACTCCACGTTTTGCTGAATTTGTTTTTTTTGGCCTTAGGACTCTGTGCACTTTACCACTGCTAACTGGTGCTAAAGTGCTTGTGCTTTCTCCCTAAAACATGGTTTGGTTGGCATATACCAAATTGGCATATTTAATTTACTTATAAGTCCCTTGGAAAGTGCACCGCATGTGGGCAGGGCCTGTAAATTAAATGCGACTAGTGGGCCTGCAGCACTGAATGTGCCACCCACTTAAGTAGCCATTTGAACATGTCTCAGGCCTGCCATTGCAAATCCTGTGTGTGCAATCTACACTGCTATGTTGATATGACATTTAAAACCCCTTGCCAAGCCTTAAGCTCCTTTTTTATTACATATGAGTTACCTCTAAGGTAGGTCCATAGTATCCCATACGGCAAGGTGCGATGTTAATAAAAGGTAGGACATATACTCTTAAGTATTACATACCTTGGTAGCGAAAAACTCCCAAATTCACCTTTCATTACTGTGAGGCTTACCCCTCTCATTGGATAACATTGGGGACTCCTTATTACATTTAATAAGCTGTAGTTCCTGATTGAGAGGAGGTAAATCTGTCATGGTCAGTACCTATGGAATTGTAATGATAAGGACTATTTAATGGCAAAGTCAGATTTATTGTTGCAATTTTGAAAATGCCACCTTTAGAACGTTGCCATTTTTCTACACTGAGCCCTGTGTGTCTGCAACCTGTCTCTGATCACTTATCTGGGGGGGGTGACAGCTACGCTTTGTGTATTCCCTTTACACAGTCACACACAATGGGAGCTTGGGTGTGACTTCATGGGTGCTGATGGGCCATGCTGACAGGATGCGAGGGAGCAGCTGACCACAGCCTCAACCTTACACCTGAATAGGCTGTGTTCTGTCCACGCACAAAGGGCTTAATGACTCTGTATTGTCACTCCAGCCAGCCTGGAACCAGGGGAGGGGAAAAAGGGAATCCCTTGCACTTTAAAGTCACTGTCTAGAAGCTTCTCCCACCTTCCAGAACCAGGGCACCAAAGTATAAATACTGGGCCTCAGCCACCACTACTGCGGTACACTTATTGACTTGTGGATACTCTGCCAGAAAGGACTGCTGTGCTGCTGAAAGGACTGTCACTCTGCTGAATTGCTACTCTGAAGGAGCTGCTGTTTTGCTACACTGAAGGAGCTGCTGTCTGACTGTGCTGACCGTCTGCCCTTCTGTCTGGGGAAGAAGACGTGGACCTGCACTTTTATGGATGCTGGAATACATATCATTAACTGCCTCACTTGAAAAATACTGTGAGTCAAGGGAATATTCGAAATGCCACCCAAACCTTTCCATCAAACCTTTGACAAAAAACATTCCAAGCAAGTGAAGTGGGTGAGCAGAATGCCCCTATCTAGAAGAGCTCCCTGGCTTCATTCGAAGCATTTATCTATTCATCATCACTGCAAATTTCTTCTTCTAGCATTCCTCTTCTTCTTCACCCTTGGCTTTGATTCACACCATTACAGCTAAGCTTTACATTCTCTCATCCAGTCTTTCACCATTTTCCAATTTCCAAACATGGCTCTATACTAGCCTTTCGCTAACATACATTTAGCCAAAAACCACCCATTCATCCTTTCGCTCATTCCCCATCCAAGAGATCTAACCCACACGAGGAGTCCGTTCACCCATCCAGGCATGGAATCCTTTCACCCACCTGGCCTGGCATTGTTCACCCGTATGCCCTTTCATCCATCCTTCACCCACACATGCATCGTATCATCCTCCTCATCACCCACCTATATGATTATTATTATGCATCCTTTCATCAACATCCACACACACATCCTTTCACTTATATTTTACCCATCCATTCTACTTTCATCTTTTTTTATTTTTCCAAAACACAGAGTTCAAGTTCAATTTATAAGACTTAATCTGCTGAGTTGCAGATAGAAGAACCCAAAATTTACTTAACTCACACTGCATCTACAGAAGAAGGGTGTTGACGAGTGAGTCAGCAATACTAGAACACCCTTGTAGTGACTATATATTACTAATTGTCAATAAGGAGTCAATAGGACTTACCAGCTCCCACCACTGTAACCTCAGAGACTCCCCCCATATCTGCTCCTGCAGCTGCTCTGGCCGTGGCACTGCTGGCCCTAGCAATGATGGTCGGTGCTCCTAGAAAAATAAATTACACAACTTAGACGCCACATACGCCCCCCTATTGTTTTTTCCTAATATCAAAATACAACCAAAAATACATTACTATATTTCGGGTACAGTTTCTCTTCGATCAAACTATCAGGTGGGCATTTTGATGTTTGGAAAAAGTAGGGGTGTGCTGTGAGCGCCACTCCTTTGGTGGAGCTGACAGAGGTTTTTGGAACTCCACGCTCCACTTGCAGCACGGAGTTGTCCAAAAAAACTCCGGTAGCACTGCCAGTGGAGCGGAGCTCACCCGGGGCGGAATGCAGTCCAGTTATGGGCTGATCAGCACAAGCGCAGACAGTCTGCACACCAGAGCAGAGGAGGGAGGCAGCCGTCCTGAGAGGAGGACTCCTCTGAGAGGAGGACCACCCGGGGAAGCCCCAGGTAAGTCCTCTTTTCTTTTTTTGTCATTGCTTGTGCACACTGGTGCACAAACAAGGACTGAAACAGCAGCTTTTGCTGCCTATGGCCCTGGCCTGAATCCAGGAATCCAGGAATCCAGGAATCCAGGAATTCAGGAATCCAGGAATCAGGATGGCCAGAGGCAGTGAAAGCTGCCATTTCAGGCCTCTTGTGGACCGGTCTGCCCTGTGTCCCATGCAAACGGGGCAGGCCGGTGCAAAACATGCTGGCAGCTTTTGCTTCCTAAGGCCCTGGCCTGAATTCAGGCCACGGCCGTAGGCAGCAAAAGAAAGGAGCCACTTCAGGCCTCTTGTGCTCCAGCCTAGCCCGTGTGTACTGCACACGTCAGGCCAGTGCACAAGAGGCCTGAAATGGCAGCTTTCACTGCCTCTGGCCATCCTGAATGCAGACATCTTGGAAACATACCCCTCTGCTTAGTGCTTCCAATATGGGCGCTTTCGGGAGAACTCTGCAGGGAACGGAACTCAGGCTTTGCGGAATCACACAGTTTTTTTTTCAACTCTGCAGAATTCCGCTAAGCCAGACTCCGTTCACTACTGCCAGACCTATGTTCTCAACAAACATTTGTAGAATACCCTACATGGGCATGCAATCTTCAGTACATGTGTTATCTGAGCCTTACCACCACTCCACAAGATAATGTACATAAGGGGAGAGGGAATCCGAAGAAGGAAGCCACAGACAGACAATCATAGCTAGACAGTTTGAAGTAAAGATACTTGAAGTATAGATAATAAGTAAATAGGATAATGCAGGGATAAGATGATTTTACGAAAGAGATAAATCGAAGTGGTGTTAGAAAAAAAAATAAGAGACAGGTACAGTAGAATGTTAGGGAAATAAATATTAATATTAACAACAACAGAAGGACATACTTGAACCAGGAGACCTGTCTGCCCCAGCACTTGTGGAGGGTTCATCAGCTGCCTCGCCTGCCTCAACAGCCCTCCTCCTGCCCCTAGATGCTGGATGATGTAACAAAAAAAAATAGAAAAGATTAGAGGTACTGTCAATAAGTAATCTCTCCAAGAATATTAAGTTTTAATGGAAAAGGCAAACGCAGTATCATTTCTACATCAGAGATTCAGGGCTGCCTGGATACTATAATAATTAGTATCAAGGACCATCCTCCTATTTCACAATTCCTAACCCTATTCCTAATTTCCTAAGATACATTTTGGAATTACTAATAACATGCAATGAATTATTTCTACAGTTCTCATCTCACTATCAATCTCAATGTATTAGATTAGACCCACATGTACACACAGACACACCACACCACCCCGCCAACTGACCCTCACAACACCATGCACATCACACACCATGGCACCCTCTAAACACCCCCGCTTCACTGACAGGGAGATAAGGACCATAGTGGACGAAATACTCAGGGTCGAGCTGCAGCTGTTTGGGGCACGGGTACAACAGGCGTCCATCACCAGGAAGATGGAGCTATGGCAGAGGATTGTCATTAAGGTGAATGCAGTGGGAAACCATCCATGCACAAGGGACGACATCAGGAAGAGGTGGAACGACCTGGGGGGAAGGTATGTTCCATGGCATCACAACATCAAATTGTAGTACAAAAGACTGGCGGTGGCCCCCCCTCCACCTCCCGAATACACCAACTGGGAGGAGAAGGTCTTGGCTATCTTGCACCCAGAGGTTTCTCACTGGACTCACTGGAGGATTGGACAAGGGTAAGTCATATATACTCCCCTACCATGTATCCCACCTGTAATGCATGTCTCACCCTTCCCCTCTCACTACCTCTAAACACCCTATCCCATACACATCCAACATCCCCAATGCAACCGTACCCTGATTCCTTGCATGCCCACAACCCCCATCCAACTCACAACTCATCCCTGTGAGCACAATCACTAACCCCTACATGTAATGTATACTGCAGAACATCATCCACAATGCACCACAAATCCCTTGACTAAAAATGCATCACACTTATCCCAAAGGGCCCCTGCATGCAAGTGACTGGGAATGGAAGCACATCAAACAGGTGGCTAGTGTTGCAAGGGACATGGCAATCACAGCATAGGGGACAGAAGACAGGAGAAAAACATGACAATGTCAAAAGCTACGAAACAAAGACATATAATACAACAAAAATACTCAGGGACAGTACTGTCAATGCCATATCCCCTCCTGCACTGCCACTGCACTATCACCCACTAGCCACAATGCATAACACATTACAGGAAACTAAATTCACATTTATGTCACACACAGGTACCACAGCCCATGCCACCCGGCCATGGATGGCAAGAAGTGCAAGTCCCCCACCAGAAGAAGGAGACCCCAGTGAGGAGAGTGCAGCTGGATGTCTGGGCCAAGAGGTATACCCTGGCCCATCCCACAGCCCTAGGCAGTCAGCCTCCAGAAGCCCCACCCAGGACTCCACTGACACCCCCACCACTCAGCCACCACCATCACCTGTGGCCCAACATCCCCACACCAGTGTCTCCGGGCCAAAACCAGGCAGGACGATGAAGGCCCCATTGCAAGTGGGACTGGGCGACCTGTGGTGTGGACACAGGCACAGGGGGTTTGGCCCAGTAGGAGGGTGTCAGGGGCCCAGGGAGGTGGGCTAAGGAGGGATGTGACTGCCAATGAGGTCATATCTGAGGTCCTGGGGGTCATACCACCATTCCCAGGACAGGATGGACCAGATCCTGGCCATGTTGCAGGACAACCAGAGGCTGCAGGGGCACACCACCAGGAGGCCATGGAGCAATGGAAACAAATCAATGCTACCATGGCCTCCATTGCAGGGGTGCTGCCACCACCCACCAGTAGTCCCCTTCTACTAGCCAGGAGTCAGCCCAGCCATCAACATCTGCAGCAGCCAGTGGAATGATGGCCCTGCCAGAGGATTCACATGGCACCAGCACCTCTACTCCTGTAGCCCAGGAAGTCCCTCACAAATGTGGCTAGAGAGCCAGCCATCCCAGTGACTCTGTAGCCAAGACCAAGCCCACTGCCAAGAAGTGACTCTGCCCTGAACTGTTTCCCTTGTGTGCCACTGAGCCACCTTGTTGACTATCCACTGTAATTTGCCCATTTCACATTGGCCCCATGGATTCTGCCCCTGTGCTACCAATAGCTATGGAAATGAAACTGAGTATTCCGTTCACCATGTGCCCAATCCCTCCCACATTCCCATCACTTTTGTCATGTACAAAATCAATAAACATTACCTTATCACACCAAAAAGTTGTAAATATCTCATACCAATGTATTAGATTTCAATGTATCATACATCATCAAACATGAACCTAAGTACACACATCTTGCAGGAACACATTGTACAGAGAGGTGGATGGTAAGTACGTGACACTGCACACTCCAGAAGTGATAAATACATTCCTTCATCATCCATGATGTAGCCATATGTCAGGGGTAGTACACCATAGCAACATCTGTCAGCAAGAGTAATGTAACACATTTTAACTACACTGTACTAATAAAACAGAAGCTGCATTTGCTGCCAGACATACACACACACACACCCCATTTCAGCATAGGAATCTAGGTTAAAGTTAGCACCTATTACTAATGTTGGCTATGCACCAGTAAGATGTGTAAATACACATTTTCATAAATATGAATTTTAGTGGCAGATGAAAACTGAACGTAGCATCACTCACCATTGTGTCTAGGAATGCCAACTTTCCAGGACAACTGTCAGCCCTTGCCCCATCACAAGTGTCACATCCATGACAAGTATCTAGATGAGCTCCAGACAACAGCGCTGTCAGAGGCAAGTAGAGAAAAAAGCCATCACTGTGTCATGCAGGTAATGATGATGTATAAAACTACTGTGACCACTCTGTTCAACACTCAGCAGATAGCCAAAAGTGGATCCCCAAACATCCACACATACACATGCTCATGTCCACACAGCACTGTGGAGGTACAGTCTCCATCTGCCACTGACGTCCAGCCCAGTCTAGCTAATATTACAGTGCAACATGTACCTGAGAGTCATAGGAAGTAGAGCTGTATTAGCTGGGTCCTGGAGTCAACTTCATCCACCTCATCTTCTCCATCACTGTCATCCATCCCCTGAGATCCCACGGGTGGCAGTGCAGCATCCTCCTCTTCCAGTAGTGGAACATGTTTCCTCAGAGCCAAATTATGGAGCATGCAGCAGGCCTTTACAATCTGACACACCTTGTCAGGGGCATAGCACAGTGATCCACCAGACATGTGCAGGCAGCGGAATCTGGCCTTCAGGAGCCCAAAAGTCCGCTCAATCACCCTTCTTGTACTACCATGGGCATGGTTATACCAGTTTTCTGCATCTGTCCTGGGATTTCTCACAGGTGTCAGGAGCCACTGCATATTTGGATATCCTGAATCACCTGGGAAGAGGGGTAAAACATAGTTCAAAACAAACTTTACTGCAATGGAAACAAGCTGACAGTCAGGTACGACTGGACATCTGTGTCATACACATCCACCTATTAGCCAGGCTCTCTTCCCCTGTAGTTGTGTCATCATGTATGGCACACTGCTGTTCCTCAGTATGTAGGCATCATGGAAAGATCCAGGGAATTGTGCAGCCACCAGTGAGATATACTGATCTGCAAGACAGACCAACTGCTCATTAAGTGAGTGGTAGTTTCTGCAATTCCTGTACCCCTGTTCATAGACTCTGGGAGGGTATTAGGGGTATGTGGGTGTCATCTATGGCACCAATCACATGTGGTATGTTGGCAATGGTATAATAATTTGACTTGATAGTAGTGAGATCAGGGCTTTGGGGAAACTGGATGTAACTCTGCATATGTTGGAACAAGCCATGCAAGAAAATAGTCAGGATGTTGCTGAACATTGGCTGTGACACACCGGATGCCGTGCCCACTGTCACCTGAAATGACCCATTCACAAAGAAATGTAGGACTGATAGTAGCATAGGGATTTCTGATTGCAGGCATGAGATCAGGCTCCAATTGGGCACACAGCTCACGGATTGTGTAATGGTTCAGGTGATAATTGATGATGATGTGGTGCTCCTCCATGGTAGCCAGATTAACCAGGGGTCTGTAGACAGATGGAGCCCTCCCTCTCCACATGAGCCGAAAGCTATAGGGCAAAAGGTAGATACATGTTGTGTAGGACTAATTACTCTCCATTCACCTCTCACATCCATTGCATGGGTATTCCACACACATTACACAGTATCAGATACGAAGCAGGATCAAACCCAGAATGGGCAATGTGTCGTGATTGCCTTGGAAGGGACATTTAACAGTGTAGGCATACTTGCAACCATGATATGGGTTTAGGCATTTGTTACATCACCTCTAGGTCCCTGACGGTAGATACATTGGTGCCATATACACTGCCCCTGTCCTGTTTGGGTACACTTTTTGTGCATAAAATGGTAGCCTCCAGTCATATAGGTTGTAGAGAGTAGGAAGTGACATCATACCACTGGCATGTGTCATCATGGCGGTAAGTGGTGTATACTGCCGTGCAACTGTTCATTGGTTAACTGTCAGAGTCACCAGATCCTCGGGGTCTGTGCACGTTCCCAACACTTCCACCACAAGACAGCTCCAATACTCTGATTAGATTTATCACAGAGTCTAAGAGAGTCCAAGTGGGGAAAAGGGGATTAGGATGGGGAACAGCTGGGAAGGAGACCTGTAGGAAGCAAAAGGTTAAAACACAACATCAAAATTACATCTCATGAAATCAGTACCATGCTACAACTCTAAGCTTCGTCTTTTCCGAAAAAACATGAACAACCCTAGAATAGTCCTAAAACTGACTAGGCTTTAGATGACCGAATGCCTGAGGAGGAAACAGAAAAAGTTAAATAGGACTTTCAGCTTCAAGTACTTTCTTTAGCATGAGAATCAGGAAACACTCTGAGCAATTTCTAAACAACCATATGAATCTCCTTTTAAGAATACATATCAGGAACACACAGCATTACATCTAGAACTCTGGTATTGTTGTGTTCATCTCAGAAAAAACATTGGAAAGTGAATTGCGCACATTGCAGATTTTCATATGAGTATTAAACACCGTAAAGGATTGTGCACCATTAAATCACACAACGTAGATTCAAGGAATAAATCACGCGACGTATCAACTTGAAATGCTACCAAGAAAATGTCTTAGAATGGTAGCGCACAGTAATTTACATTATTTATACAAAAGGAAAGAATTGCGCGTCTTGCCGATTCAAATGCCACCATACAAATGCCAAGAAATGGTAGCGCACAATGAACAACATGAAAAGCACTCAGGAACAAAAATTGCGCGTCTTGTCGATTCAAATGCCACCCTGCAAATGCCAAGAAATGGTAGCGCAGAATGAATAACTTGAAAAAACACTCAAGGAAAGAATCGCGCGTGTTGCCGATTCGAATGCCACCATGTAAATGCCAGAAAATGGTAGCGCACAATGAACAGCATGAATTACACATGAGAAGTGAGCCACCATGTAAATGTCAAGAAAAGGTAGCGCGCAATGAACAACAAAATTAAATGCTCATTAAACGAGTTGCATGTCTTGCCAACTCATAAAACATCATGTAAATGTCAAGAAATATCAGCGCGCAATGAACAACAATGTAATAACGAAGTCAAATCTTTATGGAATAAATTGTGCGTCCTCCCTATTTGCAAACCACCATACAAATTCCCAAAAAAATGGCAGCGCACAAGTAATCTGTTATTCATTTAAGAATTAAAATCAAGAATATGAAAATTCTCAATTACGGTGTTGGAAAATGTCCAAACACCGTCTTATCGCCTGGAAACAGTGATCACCAATGAGAGATGAGTGCAGAGGACTGGAAAATCCAAATAGGCCGCCGGGACAGGAGCTCAGGAAGAAGCTGCTGCTGTGCCCCGGGACCTCTGAATAGTGAGCACTGGAAGTTGGGCTGACTCTCTTTTATAGAGTCTTGGCCCAGCCTAGAACCACGCCCAGGTATGTTGCAGGGAAGGTCTCTAGAAGGCCCTGGAAAGGGACCACACCCTAACACACTCTGAATGTCTGCAGCAATACAATGCAAATGTACAGTATTTATAAGCACCTTAAAAAGGAATCTTTTGGATGGAATTCTGCAATGCAAAAGGTTAAACAATAACATATCATCACAATGCATAAATTAAATTATCTTGCGAGTGTTGTTTTTTTGCATTCTAGATGCCTGTAGAGCGCGCACTGTCCTGGTGTTGACAGTACTCCCCTCTCCCAGGTGCGCTCTAGGGCCTGGTTTATCTGGATTCAGACGATGAAAGCATCTCACAAGTACTGGAGCATGAACATCAGATGCGGAAACCCATGAATTACTTTCAGGGCCATAACCTTTCCATGAGATTAAGTACCATAGGTTACGCCCTCTCAGTTTAGAGTCCACCACTTTCTTGACTTCATATTCTTCTTCCCCCTGTACTAGAACAGGAGCTGGATGAGGGCGGACCTTTTGGACTGCCTTTTTTTAAGAGGGAAGTATTGAACACTGGATGAATCCGTAATGATTTTGGCAATTGTAGTTTATAGGTCACAGGATTGATTTGCTGAAGAACAGTGTAAGGACCTATAAATTTGGGGTTGAACATGTGCTTCTTTTTGAAGTCTATATGTTTTGTGGAAAGCCACACTATGTCACCAGGTTGATACTGCGGTCCCTCACAATGTTTCTTGTCATAATGCTTTTTGTATTTTTGTTTGGCTTTTTCTAAATGTTGTTGAATCGATTTCTGAGTTTGATGCAAATGTTGAATGATTTCTGACACAGCTGGAGTGAGAGAACTTTCTTGAGGAATTGTGATGGGCAAGGTGTCAGGATGATAGCCAAATAAACCAAAGAAGGGTGTAACGCCAGTAGAAGTGTGGAAGGAGTTGTTGTAGGCTAATTCAGCTAACCAGAGCAATTATGTCCATGAATTAAGTGCTTTTTCAGCGTAAGCATGTAGGTATTGCTTCAAAGTCTGATTTAGTCTCTCCGTTTGACCATCTGTTTGAGGATGGTGGCTAGTAGATAGGGTAGATGTCACTTGGAGTGTTTTACACCACGTCTTCCAGAAGTTGGAGGCAAATTGCGATCCCCGATCGGAGAGGATCACTTTTGGCAGTCCATGATAACGAACCACTCTATTCAGTAAGATAGTTGCCAGTTCACTAGAGGTGGGTAATTTCTTACAGGCAATGAAATGTCCATATTTCGTGAGACTATCTACTACCACCAGAATTACTGAATGCTGTTAAACCACTGGCAGACCTGTAATAAAGTCTAAAGAGATGTGTTCCCACGGACGACTTGGGGTTGGGAGTGGGTGTAACAACCCTTTCGGTTTTGAATGACTTGTTTTAGTGCGAGCACAGACTTCGCAGTTGTTTACCATTGTTTTTACATCCTTTGTTAAGGTGGGTCACCAAAAATAGCGTTGGATTAATTCAAGAGTTTTAGGAGTACCAGGGTGACCTGCTGTAGGTATAACATGCAACCAATGAAACACTATTTTGCGAAGTTTGGTAGTGGGCACGAACAAACGAGCATTGTGAAAGGGTAATCCTTGCTTGATTGATCTTTTCGGATCTGCTTGGGCCCATGCCTGCCATTTTTCAACAGTGAATGAATTGTGGATGTCTTCAAAGAAATCTTCTGTTTTTATGATACATAGGACCTTGTCAGGAGCAATGATAGCTCTGGAGGTTTGAACTATGTAAACTATGGCAAAGATATCGAGGTACTCTCTAAGAACGTCATTTAAGAAAAACTGAAATGCTGCTGGAGCATTGCACAGACCAAAAGGCATGACAGTGTATTCAAAAAGGCCATATCTTGTTTTGAATGCCGTTTTCCATTCGTCACCCTCTCTCATTCTGACCAAATGGTAAGCACCTCGAAGATCAAGCTTTGTGTAGATTTTTGCTTTCTTTACTTGTTCCAGTAAGACCGGAATTAGAGGCAAAGGATATTTGTTCTTGATGGTGATTTTATTCAAGCCCCTATAGTCGATACAAGTTCGAAGCTCTCCGTTCGCTTTTGGAACCAAAAACAAAGGAGAAGCTGTGGGAGACTTAGAGGGGCGGATGAAACCATTCTCTAAGAATTGATCCAAGTATTTTCGTAAATGTTGATTTTCATGTTCTGACAGGGCATACACACAACAGTTGGAAAGTATGCCCCCTGGGACTAGATCAATTTGACAGTCATAAGATCTATGAGGAGGTAAGTTCTCTGCTTCCTTCTCATCAAATACATCTTCATAAGACGAATACTGTTTGGGCAACTGAACTTCTTTCTCTGCGGCGGTAGCTATGTAAGAATGGCGAACTTCCGATTCTTGAGTCCTTTGGAGACAATGTTCTTTACATAGCACTGATGAGAACATGATCTTTCGTTCTGCCCAATTAATCTCTGGATTGTGATGAGTTAATCATGGCAAGCCAAAGATGATCCCATACTGGGGAGCATGGATCACGTCATGGATGAGTTCCTCTTTATGTTTCTTTCTTTGATTTTTACCTTCACAAATTATTGTCAAGGGGGCCGTCTGAAGAGTTATCGGACCTCCAGTCAAGAGTTTTCCATCAACTGCCTGGATGGTTTCTGGGGTCTTCTTTTCAATACATGGGATCCCCCATGCACGAACCAATTGGGCCTCAACAAAGTTTCCGGTAGCCCCAGAGTCGACTAGAGCCTTCTTGATATAGGTCATTTTCTTGACCTGAACTCTTATTCCCAATTTTAGATGTTTGGATTGTGAAGGATCCACAGTGACACCCAAGAGCAACCCTTCTCTGCAACTTGGGTGCTTTAGATTTTCCAACTCGACTGATGCATTGGTTGCAACTTTCTGAACTGGGCCTCGCTTGCTCTTTGTTTTGATTGGACAATCTTTGGCGAAATGACCTTTCCGCCCACAACAGAGACATTGCCCATTTTTTCTGCGTAGGTCCTTTTCATCTTTGGTCAAGGGTCTCCTGATGGTTCCAATTTCCATCAGTTCCGGCGTTCTTTCTCTCGGAGTTCTTGAGTCTTTGTTATCATGATCATGCCAAGAATGTTTTTCAGTCTTTTTACGCGTTCCTTTTCGTTCATTTAAACGATGATCAAGCCTCAAGACAAGGTTTATTAAATCTTGACAGTTTGCAGGTTGTGGGTCGATTTGCGCTAAGATGTCTTTTAGCTCCTCTTTGAGTCCCCTGTAAAACAAGGCCGCTTGTTTTTCTTCAGGCCAGGATGTCTCAGCGACCAGCCGATTAAAGTTGGCTAAATATGACACTAAGTCCTGATTCCCTTGGCGTAAGTCTAATAATTCATGATCTGCTGACTGTGTTACAGTTCTACGATCGAAAACTCTCTCAAATTCACGAACAAAATTTTTCCAGTTGTACAACAGGGGACTATTTTTACGCACAAGAGGAATAGCTCATGTAGCTGCATCTCCAGACATATATGACAACAAGAAAGCTACTTTACACTGGGCATCGGGGAAAGTATGTGGTCTGCAAGTGAAGTGAAGTTCCACTTGAACCAGAAAAGATTGCGCTTTCAAGGGATGACCTGCGAAGCGTTCTGGTGGAGCTAAAGGAATGGCTGAAGGAACATTGAGGGAAATGTTAGTCGGATTACCTCCAGAAGTCTGAGAAGAAGTACATGGCCAAGACACACCTGTGGGACTTTGTTCTTTCTTCTCAACCTTATTCTGTAACTGACTCACCCTAGACTCACTCAGCTAGACTATTTGTCAAATCCTTTGATGATACCACTTCTGACTGGAGCTGGGTGATAGCCTTGACTAGCTCGTCCAGTGTGGCCATGCTGAGAACATACACAAACCAGGAGGATAATAATTTGTGGGCTCACTATTCTGTCAGAGTCACCAGATCCTCGGGGTCTGTGCACGTTCCCAACACTTCCACCACAAGACAGCTCCAATACTCTGATTAGATTTATCACAGAGTCTAAGAGAGTCCAAGTGGGGAAAAGGGGATTAGGACAGAAACAGCTGGGAAGGAGACCTGTAGGAAGCAAAAGGTTAAAACAGAACATCAAAATTACATCTCATGAAATCAGTACCATGCTACAACTCTAAGCTTCGTCTTTTCCGAAAAAACATGAACAACCCTAGAATAGTCCTAAAACTGACTAGGCTTTAGTTGACCGAATACCTGAGGAGGAAACAGGAAAATTAAATAGGACTTTCAGCTTCAAGTACTTTCTTTAGCATGAGAATCAGGAAACACTCTGAGCAATTTCTAAACAACCATATGAATCTCCTTTTAAGAATACATATCAGGAACACACAGCATTACATCTAGAACTCTGGTATTGTTGTGTTCATCTCAGAAAAAACATTGGAAAGTGAATTGCGCACATTGCAGATTTTCATATGAGTATTAAACACCGTAAAGGATTGTGCACCATGAAATCACACAACGTAGATTCAAGGAATAAATCACGCGACGTATCAACTTGAAATGCTACCAAGAAAATGTCTTAGAATGGTAGCGCACAGTAATTTACATTATTTATACACGAGGAAAGAATTGCGCGTCTTGCCGATTCCAATGCCACCAAACAAATGCCAAGAAATGGTAGCGCACAATGAACAACATGAAAAGCACTCAGGAACAAAAATTGCGCGTCTTGTCGATTCAAATGCCAAGAAATGGTAGCGCAGAATGAATAACATGAAAAAACACTCAAGGAAAGAATCACGCGTGTTGCCGATTCGAATGCCACCATGTAAATGCCAGAAAATGGTAGCGCACAATGAACAGCATGAATTACACACGAGAAGTGAGCCACCATGTAAATGTCAAGAAAAGGTAGCGCACAATGAACAACAAAATTAAATGCTCATGAAACGAGTTGCACGACTTGCCAACTCGTAAAACATCATGTAATTGTCAAGAAATATCAGCGCGCAATGAACAACAATGTAATAACGAAGTCAAATCTTTATGGAATAAATTGCGCGTCCTCCCTATTTGCAAACCACCATACAAATTCCAAAAAATGGCAGCGCACAAGTAATCTGTTATTCATTTAAGAATTCAAATCAAGAATATGAAAATTCTCAATTACGGTGTTGGAAAATGTCCAAACACTGTCTTACCGCCTGGAAACAGTGATCACCAATGAGAGATGAGTGCAGAAGACTGGAAAATCCAAATAGGCCGCCGGGACAGGAGCTCAGGAAGAAGCTGCTGCTCTGCACCGGGACCTCTGAATAGTGAGCACTGGAAGTTGGGCTGACTCTCTTTTATAGAGTCTTGGCCCAGCCTAGAACCACGCCCAGGCATGTTGCAGGGAAAGTCTCTAGAAGGCCCTGGAAAGGGACCACACCCTAACACACTCTGAATGTCTGCAGCAATACATTGCAAATGTAAAGTATTTATAAGCACCTTAAAAAGGAATCTTTTGGATGGAATTCTGCAATGCAAAAGGTTAAACAATAACATATCATCACAATGCATAAATTACATTTTCTTGCGAGTGTTGTTTTTTTGCATTCTAGATGCCCGTAGAGCGCGCACTGTCCTGGTGTTGACATTAACATTGGTGTCTATGGGAAACAGGTGCCAATCAAAATCACCACCGGCGGTGACGGGACACACGGCCACGGTCTACACCGTCATTTTGGGTTGCCTATGCCACTTGACTCCTGCACCTCGAGACGGCCACTACTCCACTGCATGTGCTGGTCTGTCCTGACTCTGGTACTGGAAATGGCATGGGCTACAGGGGAACGAGCCTCAGCCTTCACATCGGAGGAGTTGGAGAAGCTGGTGGACAGGGTCCTACCCCTGTATGCAAACCTGTAAGGGCGACTAGAGGACCAGGTGAGTGGTATTCATGCGTCCTAGCAATGTGTGCCAATGCATCGGATGCTTGTGCGGATGACTGTAGAATGTGGGCATGGATAGATGCAGTGTGCCAGAGAGTATGTGTGTTGGCACATGGATGACAGTCATTCTGCATGGAACATTTGCAGGTGCATGTATCCCATGTGTTAATGGTACGCCTCCATTCACAGCTACATTCTCGTCTGTGTGTTACATGCAGGTTAGTGCCCATCAGAAGAAGGGATTCTGGTGAGCCATCGCCAAAGTAATGCAGACCCTGGGGGTCGACAGCCGCCGGAGCACCCACTGCAGGAAGTGGTGGGAGGACCTGCGACTCTGGGCTTGGAAGACCGCAGAGGCCCAGCTGGGGATGGCCTCTCAACGAGGCAGGGGTGCCCGTCGGACCCTGACCCCCCTAATGGCCCGCATTCTGGTGGTGGCCAATCCGGAGTTGGATGGGCACTTGAAGGAAGAACAGCAGCCACAAGGGGGTGAGTACCACCACTATTCAGATTGTTGTTTTGTAAAGTATAGCTGTGTAAAAAAGGGTGGTTGGCAAGTGGTGGCTGGGTCGTACACAGTTGTGTCCATGCAGGCATCCCCCCTCCGTCAGTGGGATTGTGAAGTCTGCTTGGAAGGGGTGGGTATTTTGCCATATAACAGGTCCCATGGGTGGGCTAGTGGGTCTGATGTATGCCCTCTGAGTCTAGACACATTGTGGTGGAACAGCATCCCTCTCCGTTGGGCCAACTCAAGCTATTTGGAGATGTAGGGAATGGATGGTGATGTAGTTGGCAAGTAAAGTGTAGGTAGTGCAGTGTGGTGTGGGAGCTAGACCATCAATCAGAGGTACCTACCTTGATGTAGTGGGTGATGTTGAGGGATAGAGTCTGGGATGGGTGGGAGTGCATTTGAGCCAACATGCCATTCAATCAGGTATTGACAGCCTACTTCCTTTTTGTTTCAACCCCCCTCTCTGTGTTCTTGTGTCCTTGTGTGCATTAGCATCATCTGGCAAAGGAGCAGAGGCACCGGTGAGTGGGGATGCTGCTGCCCACGGGACCCAGGAGGCTGAGATCACCGATGCCGAGGGGAACAGTGGGATGGAGGGCGAGGAGAGCACCACAGGAGAGGCAACTACCACTGCAGGTAGTGACTCTGACAGATCCTCCGATGGCAGCTCCCTGGTGATGGCGGACCACATCTTCCGCCAGCCCCGTGCCAGCACCGCCCTCCCAGTAGCTACCCTTGATTTGCTTGTGCCCGCTCACCAGGAGGGTGGGCATCTCCTTTGCCACAGGCTCTTCTGCCCCTGTCCCAGTCAGTACTGCTGCCCTCAATGAGGAGGCTATTGACCTCCTGAGAACCATCTCTGTAGGGCAGACAACCATTGTGAATGCCATCAAGGAGCTGGCATCCCAGATTCAGCAATGCAATGCCTATCTGGAAGGCATTCACTGTGCCATGTCTGGCTTAAAGACATCTTTTCAGGCTCTGTCCTCCTCTTTGACGGTAGCCAGTGTCCCTGGTTCTTCCGTCCCCCTCCTACCTCCTATGCCCCTTCCAGTACCCCACTCCCTTCACCCATCCCAAGCACACATTCAGACAAGCATGCACCCAAGACAACATACAAGAAACTCAAAGAGGAACGCAGGCAGCACACATCCCACCACAAGCAGGTACACATCCAACATCCAAGTGCACACACAACAACCACTTCCCCCACTGTGTCGCCCACCCCCTCCTCGCTGTCTGTCACCTCACCATGCACACCCACATGCACTTCACCCTCAGTCGCTGCTCCAGCCCCCATTCTCATAGTCACCACAACTGCTGACATCCACTCATGCACCCCAGGCACCACACCTGCACTGACCACGACAACTTTCACAGATACTTGCTGCACACTCACCAGACAAGCAGACACCCCCACAACATCCATCCACATTAGCTGCCTGTCTTCTCCCACTGTTTCCTCCCCTCCTCCCAGTAAACGCAAATGGACCCACTCATCCACGCAACAGCCATCCACTAAACAGGAGCAGAGGAAGCATGCACCTGCATCCACTGACAGCACACCTGCACCACAAACTTCCTCTCCCTCAAACTTCACTCCCAAACCTTTCTCCAAAGCCCCTCCATCTGCACATAAGAAGCTTTTCCTTTCCCATGTCGACCTTTTTGAACCCACTGGCCCACCCTGTCTTGTCCTTAAACGCTCCCTTGGCCTCCACAAATCCACTCCTTTAACGTCAGTCCTCCCTTCACAGTCCCGTGCCCCTTCCCCTGGGAGGAAAAGAAAATGTAGGAGGCCCAAAACCCCACACACTCTGACACCTAAGCCAAAGTACCCCTCTTTCAAGCCTGAGTCCCCACCCCTGCCACACACTAACCAAGCTCCCTGAGGTGCCTGCCTGCCCCATTGATGCTCCTTCCCTGTGGAGACCATGGTCGTGGTAGGTGTCAAGTGGGGGTCTTGTGGGCCCAACCGGACAATTTGAAAGGACTGGCCTATAGCCTTGTCTGTACATATTTTTCTGCCTCCAGTTTCTGGTTTAATATATCTGGCCAAAAGGCATGTTAGTGCAATGTTCTTCCGTAGTCCTGCGTTTTAATGTGGGAGGGTTGTGTACACAGGTATGTGCTTCATATTTTCTTTCTGTGCATGTGTCAGGTAAGTGTCTTCCAGTACAGATTGTGTACCTAGTTTGGGGTGTGTGTGTGCGTTGGGGTGTTGGTGGTGAGGGTGTGTGTGTGTGTAAGGGTGTCGGTGTGCATGTGTGTGTGGGCGTGGTGGTATGTGTGTGGGATGCATGTGTCGTGAGGGTGTGTAATTGTCCCCTTCCCGCCCTTGTGTGCTAGGCGGCTGTACTCACCATTGTCGTCTTCGTCGCCAGTCATGGTCCTGGAGGAATATCACAAGGATTATAACTGGGAAGATTTCCAGTTCATGCTCCATGTCAGCAGCATCTGTGTTCCTACGGTGAGTGTTTCCTTAAATCCAGGCTCCCTTCTGCAAGGCTTTGTGTGGCGGTAGTTCTGCCCCAGAAATCGTGGTAGTGTGGTGTGTCGTAATACGGTGGGTGGCAAGAGCCTTTCCGTTGGCCTGGAGATGGCTCTTCCGCTCTGGCGGTAGCAGCGGTGAAGTGGCTGGTCTGCTCATATTTTCCCACTGGAGCCATAATACGGCCGTCCGGACCTCCACCCTGTGAGCAGTTGCACCGCAGGCGGGGCGGTCCAACACTGCCAAACTCATAATGACCACCTATGTCTTGTACTTACAAAAGAGGCAAATTCAAGAGTTAAAGATTAAGAAACACCTGTGAGGAAAAAAACAGAAACAAGATAACAAGACAAAGGCTGAAGCTAAATGCAATTCAGATTTTGATTCGGGTGATGATTTATTAGAAGAATTATTGGCTATTCGTTCTCTTCTATATGTGTGTCCTATAACAAATAATGGAGTTCAGATGGTAAATAATGAGACTAAAGTGACAAATCCAAATGATCCAGGTGTTACACAAATTACTAATCAGATGCAAGCAATACAATCAGTAAATGTAAAACATCTATTGACTCAGCCAATTGTATCAGAGCCAGTAATAACTCAACTGATTGTTGCACAGCCTTACTATACAGTCTGCATCAAAGTAAGCAATTGCTAGTGCTCAAGCACATGCAAATATAGCTCTAATGATACCTCCAGCAAATGCTCCAGTTGATTTAGTTACAGCAACACAGGTTACAAGATTGGTTATACGCAAACAGTACCTGCACAGATTATTCTGACAGCAGTGGTTCAGCAACCAACTGGGGGTACTCCAGTAAATTGATTCCTCCCGACATCACAGAATTCACAGAGCATTAAATGGACACCACCCCAGACTATTTAAGTATTAGGAGAGGGAGGGCAATTTGTTTTCACAACTCAAACAGTACCAGGTGAAGTTAATTGGAAAAGGGGTCTATTTCCTCCTTGGTTTGAAGAGACTGCCAGAAATTGTATTAAAATTGAAGATGCAGAAAGTACCAGTTCATGTCCAGTAGTTATTCTTGTGCCTATAAACAAAAAATCTTTAAATGTCCCCCTATTCAAAGTCGAATTGAAAGAAATAATTAAAAGTTGTTTAGGTCTCGATCAAATAGAACAGTACTAAGAAAAATAATTGATCCATTTATGTAAAGAAATTACACGGAAAGCTGCAACGGTTCATGACAGACTAACTGAATTGGCAAATAAATATGAGGTTGATATTTCATAAAGCAAATCATTACAAAGAAGTTTTCAAGTGCAATTAAATGACGCAGCAGTCAAAAACATATGTCCTTCAGCAATGCAAATTAATCTTGTAGAACTAATAAAATGTGTGTGCAAACGGAATGCATTAGACAGATTTGAAATCAAGTGGCCACAAAACTACAAAAAGAAAATGAAACAGACTAAAGAGGCTGAAGTGAAAAAGAGACAAGCAGCTCAGTCTAAAAAGAAATAGACAACATCAGCTTACCATTTAAGAGAAATAGCAGGTGGAAGGTATGCACATGTCCAGTGGAGTAGAGGAGATATTGCAGCATTTACAAATAATTTTCCTAAGTTGGGAGAAAGCCCAATCCAGTAGTATACAGAAGTCGAGAAATTTGGTACAATTTTGGAGGTATTATAGGAAGATTTGGATACATTCTTTGATTTTGTGGTTCCAAGTGATTTGTGGGCATAATGTAAAATTGCTCTTCAATGTCCAGCTGCAGAGCAAGCAAGAGATCCTGTTACTAATACACCATCTCCTGTGGTAGCAATTACATTTCTGAAAGGTAGAATCTCACCTAAGAATGTCAATTATTTGAAGTTGAATCAAATGCAGCAGGAAGTGAAGGAGATAGTGAATGAGTATTATGAAAGGTTGATGAAGGTGTATCAGCAACATACAGGACAAACACATCTTGATTTTGAAATACACACAAATATTTGAGTGATGAGCATGATATGAAAAAGCAAAAGCTTAAGAAGAAGTTTATGATGGCACAGACTTAGGGCCTGATTTAGATGTTGGTGGTAAGGGGTCCACCAGCACTTTTTCAACAGGAACCCTGTCCACTAGGTTAGCGGTCCGCCCGCCCGATTTAGATGTTGAAGGTTCCATAGACAAGAATTCGCCCAAGTCCTGCCAACTCTGCTAAGGGTTCTCATCCACTGCAAAGGCACCATAGGAAATAGTGGCTGGCTGTGGGGCTCCAGCAACACTTACCACTGTGTAGATGTGGATGTGCCTTATCCCCAAACCAACTGTGACAGTCACACTTTCACTACTGAGATTGGGGGATTGGGGCAGAGTGTTAAAACCTCACCTTTTTCCCAATTCCACTTCTGTTTTCAACTGGACATGACTGGGCAGGACCCTCTGTTGCTGCTACCACTGGACCACAAAGAACACAATGACCCCCCTTCATCGCTGGACATGATGGTAGGGAACCTGCATTGACTGTGAACGTTGGGAGGTTACTGTACATTAGCTAAGGACCACTACAGACGTATACATGTCACAGTAACTTTTTAAAATTACTGTGACATGCATATGTTGGGGAGACAATTGTGTCAGACCCACCATGAGGATACTCTGGTACACAACACAAATCGCACACGTACACAAATTTCATTTTGGTGCCAGTATTCATTGCCAAATGAATGCTGGCACCACAATGATGGTACAATCACACTTGTCAACTGTGTCAATGCGTGCACATTGCAAGGGGACCTGTACCTGTCATGCTGTGCTTTGAGTTGTGTGTGTGAGTCAGTATTTGTATGTGTGAGTGTGATTCAATTGGCTGGTTGAGGTGGAGCAAGCTGGAGTGGGTGATGTGGTTGTGTCAGTATTTGTGCCACTTGCATATGGCATTGAGGTAGTTATGTATGTTGTGTTGTGGGTTTTGTTGTTGTGTGGCGTCATTGGTGTGATGTGTGTAGTTGTTATATTGTGTGTGTAGATGAGTATGAAGCTGTGTTGGTTGTTGTGGTTGTGTCGTGTGTTGGTGCAGTGTCAATAGTGTGTCTAGGTTGAGTCATGGATGTACGTCAATGTATGTTTGCGGCATGTATGTGTTGTGTTGTAGTAAAATGGCAATAGATAATAGCGTGTACGTGATGTATTGTGTCATGTGTTGTGCAGAGGAACGTATATGACTAAGGTACAGTGTGTGTATTGGACTCACCTGTATTCCACAGCCATTGCCAATGTCCGATGTCCCTTAGGTCCAGGGACGGCATCCCTCCATCAGAAATCTGCCATGCTAAACCACCTGCAAGACTGTAACATCTAAATATGGACAACAGGAACTCTCCAGCCTGTCGTCGTCTCAGCCGCTATACATCTAAATACGGCGAGCGGAACACCTTCAACTTGAGGATATTCTTGAGTCCATTGCTGCTGCGGTTTGGCAGTAACACTGCCAAAATCTAAATCAGACTCTTAATTTGCACCACAGGGGTTTTAAAATCCTTTGGTTGTTGGAAATGGTGGTGCAGTACAAGAGATGAATGTAATGCAAGCAGGTGGTTTTCAGACAGGGATGCAGGGTGTACAAGGAGGAATAATGATGACTCAGGGTAGAGGAAGACGTTTGCCTATTGATCCTAATACAGGTTATGATGTTGCAACTTGTCATGCGTGCAATAAGGGGGGACATTGGAAGCACAAGTGTAGACTAAATCCAGATCGAATTGTCAATAATCAAATGCAGAGAGTGAAACAAATGCAAATGCCAAATGCAGCCATGAGACAAGTACAGATGCTGATGCAAAATCAAGCTCAGATGTTACCTATGACACATGCACCAATGCTTCAACCAAATGTGCACAATGCAAGACTGAATCAAAATCGGTTGTCTAAAATGAATTGAAAGATAATGCAGGTCTAAAATCAGGATACCATTCTACAGTTCCCTATGTTTGATGATCTTGAAATGTCAAATTCATGTACCTCACAATGATGGTGCCTGAGAGGGGAACCAGATTGCATTCTACGTGCATTCTTAGAGGTAGACCAGAGTAGACCATTTGTAGATGGTAAGGTAAATGGCCACCAAGTGTCATTTCTTATTGACACAGGAGCTACCCCTTCTACGGCGAGAACAGTAGCAGTAACAGAGCTAGTACTCTCGGAAAAGAGATCCAAGTTGTAGGAGTCACAAAGAGGAAGACGTTTGCCTATTGATCCTAATACAGGTTATGATGTTGCACTTTGTCATGCGTGCAATAAGGGGGGACATTGGAAGCACAAGTGTAGACTAAATCCAGATAGAATTGTCAATAATCAAATGCAGTGAGTGAAACAAATGCAAATGCCAAATGCAGCCATGAGACAAGTACAGATGCTGATGCAAAATCAAGCTCAGATGTTACCTATGACACATGCACCAATGCTTCAACCAAATGTGCACAATGCTAGACTGAATCAAAATCGGTTGTCTAAAATGAATTGAAAGGTAATGCAGGTCCAAAATCAGGATACCATTCTACAGTTCCCTATGTTTGATGATCTCGAAATGTCAAATTCATGTACGTCACAATGATGGTGCCTGAGAGGGGAACCAGATTGCATTCTACGTGCATTCTTAGAGGTAGACCAGAGTAGACCATTTGTAGATGGTAAGGTAAATGCCCACCAAGTGTCATTTCTTATTGACACAGGAGCTACCCCTTCTACATTGAGAACAGTAGCAGTAACAGAGCCAGTACTCTCGGAAAAGAGATCCAAGTTGTAGGAGTCACAAATAGACAAGTGACAAACCCAATTTCAAAAGGTGTTCCTGTAAAAATTGGTTCCTTTAAAGAAAATCATCAGTTTGTGGTGTGCCCTTCAAGTCCTGTCAATCTGCTATGAAGAGATTTGTTATGCAAGCTAAATTGCATAATCTATTGCACACTGCATGGCAGGGGCGGCTCCTCCATTAGAGTGAAGGAGCATTGCCCCCACCAGCAGCTGCAAAACGTTTCAAAGAAAACAATAATAAATTATGTTTATTATTGTTTTCTTTAAGAGGGGCAGGGCCATGGGGGGCGAGCAGTGAGGGGGAGTGCACAGCACTCCCCCCCACTGCGCATGTATGTTTGGCCAGCCGTCTCGGGCCGGCCAAACACACATGTGCAGTGGGATCTCTCCAGCCCAGCAACAAAGTTGCTGGGCTGGAGAGAGCCTACACAGGCTCCCAGTCTGCCTGTGAGCGCCAATCCTGACGCCATTTTAGGCAGCATCAGAATAGGCCGCAGGGCAGGCTGGGAGCCTGTGCCTGCAGCAAGAAGATGAAAGAGCCAAGCGGAGCAGCGCGATGACAAGGAGGTAAGTGTTTTGTTTCCTTAATTAATTTAATTTTTATTCACCCCCTACATGCTTCCCCCAGCTGTTCTGTGCCCCTTAAACCGCCACTATAGCATGGAGCTCAATTTCAGACCTATGATGAAGATGCAGATTTTAAAATTGCTCAGCAAGAAACAATAGAGATCAAATTCACTGTTAACAGCAACAGAACTGCCTGCAGATGTGTTTGAAAAGGTGAATTGAGAAGTATGGGATTTTTGACCTGAAAAGATATTAGAATAATCAAAGGAGTTGAACCTGTAAAAATAAATGTAAGACTAAATGCCATTTTTCCCAGAACACCACCTTATCACATGACACCAGAAGTGATACAGGGAATAACACCCTTAATCACTGATCTGTTAAAACTAGGCATTTTGAGAGAAATAATTGGGAGTCCATGCACTAGCCAATTATGGGATTGCGGAAGTCTAATAGCATTTTAGAATAGTTCAAGATTTAAGGAAGGTGAATGACATTGTAATCTCATGTTGTCTTGTGGTACCGAATCCAGTCACCATACTTCATTGGGTTCCATGCATGGCTGGATGTTATTTGGCGACAGATCTCTGCCAAGCTTTCTTCTTGATTCCATTGCACGAGGACTGTCAGTGTATTAGCATGCTGTTGTGTCCCACAAGGTTACACTAAGAGTCACCCTTTTTTTAACCAAATTTTGAAAAATATTTTGGAATAATTAAATCTACCCTGAAGTTCAGTTTTGGTCAAATACATTGATGATCTTTTGATTGCATCAAGGACAAAAGACTCTTGCAGAGTTGACACCATTGTTTTACTGAATCATTTTTGCCAGAGAATGGACATAAAGAGCCTCATTACAACTTGGGTGGTTTCAGGACTGCCATGTTGGTGGTCATACCGCCAACAGGCTGGCGGAGAAGCCCACTAAATTATCACCACGGCGGTATTCCCAACAGAATACAGCCAAAGCACTGCCTGCACCACCACTGCGGTCTGGCAGCCATGGATGACGGTAGCTACCTGCAGGCCGGCGGAAACCGCCAGACAGATTATGAGGTTACACACTACTAAGGTTTCTGAAGTGGTCGCACCACCACAAGACCCAGGTGGAAACCAACTGCATAAAAGGAGACACTCACCTTCAGGAAGCCATACTCGTCCGGAAACGCCATGGAACCAGAACTAGACGTCTTCCTGCTGCTCCCGCTTGCCCTAAGACTTCGGAATCTGCGATGACGACAGCAACATTAAGTACACACTCTTACCTGTTGCAGTTGTATATTGCCAATTTTTGTCCCCTCACACAACATACATTCAGGAAGGGGGTGCAAGGGCGACACTCACAAGTAACTGCACACTAAAACACACACACTCACATACAGTCACACACACACTTTTTTTTCTGACCAGTTTTTGTTGGCTTTAGGACTCTGGGCACCTTACCACTGCTAAACAGTGCTAAAGTGCATATGCACTCCGTAAATTGTATTGGTGACCGGTTTATCCCTGATTGGCATGTTTGATTTACTAGTGAGTCCCTAGTAAAGTGCACTAGAGATGCCCAGGGCATGTAATTCAAATGCTACTAGTGAACCTGAAGCACTGATTGTGCCACCCACATGAGCAACCCTGTAAACATGACTCAGACCTGCCACTGCAGTGTCTGTGTGTACAGGTTTAACCTGCCAATTCGACCTGGCAAATGTACCGATTTGCAAGGCCCAAACCTTCCCTTTTTATACATGTAAGGTACCCCTAAGGTAGGCCCTAGGTAGCCCCATAGGAAGGGTGCAGTGTATGTTAAGGGTGGTACATGTACTGAGGTGGTAGCCCCATGGGCAGGGTGCAATGTATGTTAAGGGTGGTACATGTACTGATGTGGTTTTCATGTCCTAAAAATGAAACACTGCCAAATTTGATTTTCACTGTTGCAAGGCCTATCTCTCTCATAGGTTAACATGGGGCTGCCTTTAAATAACTTTTAGGTGCAGTTTCCCTTTGAAAGCAGATAGGAGTTTGGGGTCCCTGAACTCACAATTTGAAAAAAAAAAATATTTTGTTAAAGTTGTTTTTTAAATTGTCTGTTTGAAAATGCAACATTTAGAAAGTGGGCATTTTCTTGCTTAAACCATTCTGTGACTCTGCCTACTTGTGTATTCCTTGTCTGGGTCAGACTGACAGTTGGGCTGTTTGTGAATCTCCACTAGACAGTGACACAAAGGGAGCTAGGGTGTAGCCTGCATATCCTGATGGGCTATCTGAGCTAGAGTGGAGGGAGGAGTGGTCACTTATACCTAGCCGGGCTGTGCCTGCCCTCACACTATGCATTCTCCAGACCCCTAGTGTGTGTCCAGGGCCTGGCCTGGGCAAGGCAGGATCTTGTGAACAATAGAGACTTTCCTTTGAAGTTTGACTAATTCAAGGGCAGAAAGGGTTATAAGTAGTGGACCCAAAACCCCAGATTTTCAGATTACTTTTGGAACCAAGAGTAACCTCTGCCAAGGAGAAGAGCTGAAGAGCTGGAGAAGGAGTACTGCCCCTTTGCCTGTGACTGCTTTGCTGAGTTGGCCTGCAGTTGCTGTTTCTACCTGAAAGAGGACAAAGACTGGATTGTGTGGTATATTCCTGCTTGTGAAGTGTCTCCAAGGGCTTGGACTGAGCTTGCCTTCTGTTTTGAAGTCTCAGGGCCATCAAAGACTTTCTCTGCCAACATCTGGACTCTCTGCTTAGACTCCTGCCCTGGCAAGTGGTTCCCTATACAGTTCCTTGGCCCTTGAAAGGTGAAGCTGGTAGAACAAGAACTGAAATCCACGCAAGGAAGCCGTGCAGGGAAAAGTTAGATGCACCACCTAGATCGTGGCTGGGAAATCGACATATCACCTGCATCGTGGATGGGAAACGATGCAACATCCGCTTGCGGCTGCTAAACTCAACACAAACCCCACGCAGCATGGTTTTCCATCACCGTGAGGCCGGATTTCACATGCATCATTGCTGGGCATCAAAATCATTGTGAGCCTGTGTGGATCCGAGGTGTACCATCCGGAAATCACCACATCAGTCTCTTGCGGGAGAGAAAAACGACGCATCGCCCACCCAACTGGAGAAGAAACGATGCACGGCCTCACTTGAGAGTAAGGAATCAACGCATCTCTGACTTCTCTGATGCACGCTCGCTCGTGTGGCTTTATTTTTGATGCAGACCAGATAGTTTGTGTAACAACAATGTTTCCATTGTGTTCTATGGAGTAAGACTTTTTACTTTACAAATTCATACCTTGACTTGTGTATGTTGGATTTGTGTTGTTTTAGTCTTATTTGGTTTAGATTTTCTACTGTATTACTGTGTGTGTTCGTACAAATACTTAACACATTGCTTTTGAGATAAGCCTGGCTGCTTGTGACAAGCTACCAAGGGGGTGAGCAAGGGTTATCCTAGGTGTGCATCCACATTACCCTGACTAGAGTGAGGGTCCCTGCTTGGACAGAGTGCAAACTGACTGCCAACCAGAGATCCCATTTCTAACATTGGTGATCAGCAGTGAGGATAGAACTTGTATGTGTACTTGACATGCAGTGATTAAGTGTACACTGCTGTTTTCAGTGCAGACAATTACGTGACAACATACTACTTGGTTTGTTTTTTCTCTTTCTGGACTTTTCCTGCTTCCCTTTTTTTGTGATTTTTTAACTTGCCTGGGGAACTCTCTGAACTACTTTTGGAACTTTGCATTTTTTGGGTACTCACCAACATGTCGCAATCTGGGGATGCATCAGTTGTGGTTAAAAAGGCTGTTCTTGAGTTGGAGAAACTGGAGGAGTACACAGTGGCTCAACTGAAGCAGTTGTGTAAGGATCTTGCCTGGCCAATCAAGAGCTCCACCAGGAAGAATGAGCTACAAAAGGCATTGAGGGCCTGCGTGGCAGCCAAGGAGGCCGGGGGACACAAAGAGGAAGAGGATGAGGGTGAGGAGCTGCAGAGTGTTCATAATGTAGTGGGTGTACCTGTTCTGCCTGGGGTAGGGTCTCTAGGGCAGGTAACAGTGTGTCATCCAAGGGTATGACTCCTGAGGATTTGCAGGAGAGACAGGCAGAGAGGGTGCACCAGTTTGAGCTAGAGAAGCTTAAGATGGAGATGGAAGAGAAGAGACTGGCCAATGAAGAGAAAAAGATTTTCTTGGCTCATGAGCTCAGTTTAAGGGATCTGGATCAGAGGTGCCTGTTTAGGAGAGTTGGTGGCAGCAGTACCTCAGTGCAGCCTGAGAGGAGGGTACACATTCCTAAAGATCTGGTGAAGGGTTACAAGAGGGAGGATGACATCTATATGTGGTTCAAGGGGTATGAGTCTGTTCTCCACATGAACATAGTCCCTGAAGCACTTTGGGGGGCAGGTCTGTGGAAGCACTTTGAGGTGAAGGAGAGGGACACTCTGGCATTCTTATGGGAACCTCAGGGACACACACTATCATGAAGGACATCCTGCTCACAAGATATGGTCTCACCCCTGGGCAGTACAGGGACAAGTTTAGGTCCTTCAAAAAGAAGAAATCCAAAATCTGGTTTGAATGCGTTGACTCTTTTTGCAGGGCACTAGATGGTTGGGGGAAGGGCAGTAAGGTAACAGCTTATGAGGGGCTGTACAATTTGATTGCTTCGGAGCACTTGTATAGTCTTTGTTTTCCATAGCTGCAGCAGCTTCTAATTGACAGCAAGCTGACTGACCCCAGAAAGCTTGCTCAGGAAGCGGAACGGTGGGAAAGATCCAGGGTCCAGAAGAGGTATGGGGGAGACACCACCAAGGGAGGGCAGGGTCCCTATCAGAAGTGAGGGTGTAAGGGTAAACAGGGAGAGTTCTCTAAAGGGGCCCAACCTAGTTCCTAGGATAAATATTCCCAGCCCCCAGTTGAAAAGAAACCACAGGTCTCTATAGGAAAACCTGCAGAGAGGGATCCCCGCAAGTGTTCTGCATGTGACCAGGTGAGTCATGTGAGGAGGGATCCCAAATGTCCCAAGTGGACACCTGCACCCACTTGTACTCAGTCACAGGGTCTGGCCAGTGTAGCTCTCAGGGAGGAGTTGGTTCCAGGTGGGTGAGAGCCAGCTGAGATGACCCTTGTCTCACTAGGGGACAGTGAGAAGGTCCAGAGGACCCTCGTGCTTGAGAACACTAAGAAGTACAGGCAGTGGGTCACCATCAATGGACAGAGGGTGGAGGCTCTGAGAGACACAGGAGCCAGTGTGACTACTGTGAGACGTCACCTGGTGTTTGAGGAGCAAGTAGTTCCCCATGTACTTCACCAAGTAGTTGTGGTAGACAACTCATAATGCCTGTGCGGAGTGGTGCAAGTTCCTTTTGAAAGGAGGGGTCTCAGCTGCCTTGAGAGTAGCTGTGAGTCCAACCATGCCTGCAGATTGTCTGCTTGGCAATGATCTGGAGGATTCTCATTGGAAGGAGCTGGAACACAGGTCTCACTTGGAGATGTTGGGTCTGACTGGGTGGGTGTGTGTCCTCCCAGTGAATGGCAGCCCGTAAAGGTGATCAGGAGGCCCTGGGACCTGAAAGAGTGACTCAGGTGCCTGCCAGAAGGAGGAAGGGCAAGGGGCGCGGGAAACCCGCCCCAGAAGTTCTCCTGGTCTGGGAGGAGGCTGAACCTGAGGGGGATGCCCCGGAGCCTACGGGGGAACAGGTGGCTGAACTGGGAGAAGTACCCGAGCTGACTCAGTGGCAGCAGGAAGGGGGACCCACCAGGGAAGCATTCTGTGAGGCACAGAAAACATGCCCTACTATGGAGGGTTTGTTGCAGCAGGCTGCATACAAGGGGTATGGCAAGGAGTCCAGCGCACACTTTTGGGAGGATGACTTCATATATAGCGAGCCTAAGATTGCTGAGCATGGGGCAGCCTGTGTGCTGGTGGTACCTCAGTGCTTCAGAGCCTTCCTACTGGGTCTGGCTCATGATGTGCCTTTAGCTGGACATTTGGTGTAGGACAAGACCTTTAAAAGTCTTGTCACCCACTTCTACTGGCCCCAAATGCGCAGGCACTTTGATGCACACTGTAGGGCTTTCCAAACTTGTCATGCAAGTGGCAAGAGTGGGGAAAAATGTAAGGCTCCCTTCCAACCTTTTCCTGTAGTCAACACCCTCTTTGGAAGTGTTGGTATTGACATTGTGGGGCCTCTGGATCCCAAGACAGCCATGGGCAACAGGTTTATCTTGGTCTTGGTGGACCGAGCCACTCGGTACCCAGAAGCTATACCTCTTAGATCAACCGCAGCCCTTGTGGTAGGAAGGGCATTGATGGGGTTGTTACTTCCATGGGGTTCCCCAAGGAGGTGGCATCTGACAGGGGTATCAACTTCTCTGTGGAAGGAGTGTGGGGTGACCTACAAATTCACCACTCCTTACTACCACCAAGGAAATGGTCTGGTTGAGAGATTCAACCACACCTTGAAGGGCATGATAATGGGCCTGTCAGAGCCCTTGAGCCGTAAGTGGGACATCCTCTTACCATACTTTCTGTTTGCCTACAGGCAGGTGCCACAAAAGGGTCTTAGATTTAGCCCTTTTGAGTTGTTGTATGGCCACCCTGTCAGGTGACCTTTGAAGCTGGTTAGGGAAGGTTTGGAGAAGGCCTCCAGTAAGCCCCTCCAGGATGTATTCAGTTAAATGCTGGCTTTTAGGAACCAGACTCCCCACTTCAGGAAGCTTACCCAAGAGTACCTGGAGGCAAGCTAGGAAGATATGAATTGGTGGTATGACCAGAATGCCACTCTGATTGAGTTTCATCCTGGACAAAATGTTTGGGGATGACACTGCAAAAAGGGCCACGTCCAACAGAACCCCCTCATCAGCCTAAAGCCACGGGAGACCAATCAATACCTTGATGGATTTCCCTGATTGGGGGAATAGAACATGGACCCTGGCCCACAACAGCAGGGGCATGTTCCAGTTCTATGCCTTTCTGAATCCAGTTGGACCTCTTTGTCCATACTCTCGTATTGTGTACAGAACAGAGTGATCTACAGTGTCATGTTGTGTTAATGTACATGCAAAGTCACACTGTGAACATAACTTGTCTGAATTGAGGAATGTTATCTCTGTCATTCACAGATTTGCCGAGTTCCAGTTTGGCTCCTCATCCATGGCAATTCACAGACAGTGTCAGAAGAAGATGGGGATTGTAGGCAGGTATGAGAAGTGGACATGGCTGAAACCAGGTACTAATTACCATGAGTATATGGAGTGCAACTAACTTGGCTAGATGTTGAAGGGCCTGAAGAGTCATTACAGTGGAAGAGGCCTGATGTTGTGTTGAAGACCTACTCAGGATAGTGCTGATGCCCCTCAGCACCCCAGCATTGGAAGCCAGGATGGCATTTTGTGCCTGCCACTGCTGGTGGTTGTCCGTCTGCAGCTTTTGGATTTACCCCGTCATGGTGATTACCTGGCCCATCATGCCTTGGGAATTTTGGTAGGCTCCCGAGACTTGGGAGATGGTTTCCTGGTCAGTATTTTTTCTTTGAGCCCCCATCCTCAGGCCCACAGCATCCCTCCCACACACCCTACCCCCACATGCCTGTGCCCCTGGCCCAGTGTGCCTAATCCCAGTGATGGCAGGAACATCATTGTTAGGGGTGACAAGAGGAGACTCAGGTACCTGTACAGGGGGGCACACAATGAATTAGACAGTCTTTGGGACACAGATTTGGGGGCGAAGAATTACCTGTGGTGTAGATGCAACAAGGCTGGGAGGAGTGGATGTTGGCAGGGTGATACTGACAGTTGTTGACTGACCAGGTGTCCCTGATTGGCCAGGTTTGTTGCTAGTGTCCAGACATCCAGGGGTGTTATCCTCAATGGGGCCTTCATCTAGAGGGGTTGTGACAGTCTATGTTACCCTGTCCATGGTGGCAATGGCAAGATTACCTGTGGGAGAAGTGGAACACAGAGTTGCTGTTACATTTGGGGTATCATTGATGTTTTCTAAGATGTAGACAGTGCCTTACTGGAAATGACAATGACAGCTGTTGCACAATCTTACTTAGTACATGAGACTCTGTAACTTCAATTCCATACACCATCTTTTAAGCTGTTAAACTATGTTGGACATTGACCTGTACCTGGAAGTACTGCATGTGCATCCACTTTACCTTCTGGATTTCCACCCCAGGTGAGTACATTTCAATCTTAGGAATCTTTATTCTATAGGCAATATGACTGGGCACTGTGATATAGCTGTGTTTTCCTTGTGATGATAGTGGGAGTGGGACATTGCATTGCTGTCATTGGCATTAACTGTTTCACACTTGAATACTCAAGATTGGTTAGATCATGATGGTTTTACAATGGTGGTATATTGCATTCTAGAAGTTGTAGTGCTATGAGTTGCCAGTACTTCAAGTGCCATTTCCACGGACTATGGAGTCAGGTGAGTTTAGTGGACATGTGGCATGCCAGGGTGGGGTATAAGTCTTTTTGACAGAGGTGTAGTGGGTGGTATGGTAATTGGGATAGGCCAAGCATACAGGACATGACAATTGGGTGACATGGAGTATGTGGGGACTTACCTAACTCCACTCCCCTAGGTTTTCCTGTCAGGCCCTCAGGATGCAGTATGGCCAAGACCTTCTCCTCCCAAGATGTAAAAGTAGGGGGAGGAAGTGGGTGCCCACCTCCACTCTTCATTACCGCCAGCTGGTGCCTGGATGCCATGGACTGTACCTTTTCCCTGAAGTCGTTCCACCTCTTCCTGATGTCATCCCTTGAGTGTGGATAGCTGCTTGTAGACTTGACCCTTTCAACTATTATTTGCTACAATTCCATTTTCCTGGCAATTGATGTTTGCTGGACCTGTGATCCCAACAGGTGTGACTCTACCTTAATAATTTCAGCCACTATGACCCTCAACTCATCATCGATGAAACATGGGTGTTTTGTGGGGACATTGTAGTGGTGGCAAAGATGGTGTGATAGTGTTCAAAGAAAAAGTCTGCAGAAAAAGGTAAACTGCGTGGTGTAGGTGCTGTGATGTGAGTGGGTGACGGTTGTTGTGGATTGAGTGTGATAGTAAAATGTGTGTTCTGTATGTTGTGCAGGTGGGTGATGTGTGTGTAGTGCAATGTATATGTGTGCCTATTCTTGCTTTTTGTATCTTTCTAAAATGTTGATTGTTTGAGGCTGTGTGTGGCGTTTTGGTTGCAAAGGAATGTGGGTTACGTAAGGGTGTGTTTTATAGTGCAGTGAGTAGGTGTGTGGGGTATGTGGATGTATGTCAGGTGTGGGGTATTCAAACTATCCAATGTGGTCTTGTGTTCAGTGTGATGTGAGTTTAGATCATCACGTTTCGCACCACCAATGGTTTTCCGCGATGGAAGAACTGCTCTTGTGATTTGTGGATCGTAATATGATGGGTGGATTTTTGTTGGGCTGGCAGTGCTGGTCGTGGGACCGCCTCTTTTCTGTCCTCCAGTGTCCTGGTGGTTTCAGAAATTTGGCAGGTTTTTTTGGGGACTTCACAGTGAAACTCTTAAAAAGATAGTCGTTTTACTGCCATCATGGTGGTCTTTTGGCAGCCCCCACCACAGTGGTCTTGACAAAGGACCGCCAAAGTCGTAATCTGGCCCAAAGTGTCACAAATAAATTGCAATATTGCAAAAAAGAGGTCCAATACCTACAACATGAAATTGGGAAAGGAAAGAGAAAAGTATCAAGAGAGAGAGTTGAAGCAGTCTTTAAAATGATCTGCTTAAAACACAGAGAGACGTGAGTTTGCTTTTGGGAATGGTTTGCTACTGTAGACAGTGGATACCTAACTTTTCGCTGGTGGCAAAACCATTGTTGAAACTGACACACAAGGTTGTACCAGATCTGATTCCATGGGACAATGAATGTATGAAAGCATTCTCAGAGCTCAGAGAAAGTCTCTGTCAAGCCCCGGCACTGGCAATGCCAGGTTACACCAAATATTTCACACTATTTTTTAGTTAGAAAGAGTGCTGCGCTCTCTCCTTGCTAACTAGATTCCTGGAGATGCCAAAAAGGCTGTGGCCCCTTTCTCTGTGACTCTTGATCCTGTAGCCCCTGCTTTGCCTGGCTGTCTTAAAGCGATAGCTGCAGTAAGTGCGAGTCTTGAAAAATGTGAATACAATATGATGGGATAACCTTTAACTGTAATGGTCCCTCACTCTGTAGAGGTATCGCTTACTAGGACTAAAACACAGCACTTGACTAACACTAGAATACATCAATTCAAGAAGCAAATTTTGGCAGAAAGTAATATTGTGCTGAAAAGACGTCGGGTGTTGAATCCTAGGACACCATTTCTCATTTCCGAGGGAGACGAATCAGACCATTTCGAACATGATTGCCTGGATGTTACAGACTTATGCACCAAACCCACATGAGACATAAAAGATGAGGCTTTAATTGGTCCTGATTAAATTCTATTTGTGCATGGCTCATGCATAAGAACAAATGAGGGTTCCCTAAGAGCAGCTTCTGCAATCTGCACAGTTCAAGAAGTGATTGACGCTTCATGGAGTTTCCTCAGTGCAAGTAACAAAATTAATTGCCCTTACCAGAGCTTGCAGCTTGACACTACAAATGAGAGTGACTATATTCACAGATAGCCCGAATGGATGTGGTGTTGTCCATGATTTTGAGCCATTGTGGTCCCAGAGAGTTTTCATGACCTCCTCTGGATCGCCCATTTGAATCAATACCACAACAATCAGAGAAGAAGCAGAGTCCAGTGGCATCAGTGATACAGAAAAAGAACCAAACTCTAGAGATCAAATAAAACTAGAGTCCAATGTCAAAGACACTTGTCACTTGAATGGACATATTATGCGAACCAAGTTTTGAATGTTTCAATTACTGATTTACTTGATTAGAGCAAATAACTGCCAGAGCCTCTTTGAAAGTCTTTAATTGCAGAAAGACTGTTTGTATTGAAATTACAGAACCTGAGAAATGAGTTTGAAATATTATATGAATTGTTAAATAATAAAAATACTAATGGAATATGTAAATTAGAAAAAGAAGATAACAAGAGTACTGATGGCTGAGGGAGCACTTAATAAATAGGGATAACATGTTAGAATAACACGGAGTAGGGTTAAGGATTGTCTATACAAATATCATATTTTCATTAACAAGAGATTAAACGAAGATAAGTAAAGAAAACTGAATAAAAGAAATAGGACTACGTTGAAGAAACTAACCTGAAGAAGAAGCTAATTCAAATTGATTAACTTTACCAGTTATGTTGCTGTACAATTTATTTTATTGGTAGCAAGTCCAATTTTTGAGACAACATTTGTAATGCCAATAGGACTAGGTGCAAAATATTTTTAAGAACTTTACTGATATTTATAATAGTAGTGGGCATAGCAATAGAATTAATTATACACTTTACACCAGATACAGAAAAATATGTTGTACTTCATGTAAAGGCAACACAGAAACCAGTTTTAGATGAAGATGACTTAAAAACATAATTTGTGGTCTACATCAATGAAGATTATTCAATAAATGTTTATTTTAGATTAGTGCAAGAACACTAAGGATTTAGGGGTTTAAAGACTGCTATGTGTGTGCAGATATGCCATCATCTTCGGATGAACAGGTCACTTGCCACCACATTACACTTTCATATGCTATCTCTTGTCGTATTCGTCTTGGTTTAGTATATCGGCAATGACAATTTGAATATTATTATTCACATTTTAATATGGTGCTTTCTAAGGTACCACTAGTGAAAAGCTTGAATTTGATCTCACAAACTACGGATATGAAGACTGCATGGCATTACTTTAGGCCGTTTCTTCCTGTTATCACTGTCAAAGTTCATGAAAAGAATTTAACATGCTCAATGAATTAACAAGAAAAAGTTTTTGTTATGATGCTAGAAGAGAGGAATGAACAGTTTGCAAAAAGTGCATACAAAAGAGAGGACATTTAGAATAAGGTATGGAGAAAGGAAGAGCATGAATTCAGAAAGAAAATGTCTGTAACTAAATTAAAATTAGATGAGAGGTACAAGGGAAAATTCTGTGTGTTTACAGGAAGAATTATGAGAAGAAAGACACCAGAATAGTAATTCTGAGCATGTTTTTGAATTATCTGGAGGATCTTGGCAACAATTTCAGGAAGATGATCCTATTATACCTGGAGTTAATTTCATTTGTGGAGAAAATGTGAATTTTATATTGCCTACATTTTGGGAGTATATTTGTTACTTAGGTTACTATTTTCAAAGATGTATGATGTACAAACCTCAGATCCATTAACAATGAGACCAGTACACAAAAGATGCTCCCATAGTGTGAATGAGGAAACATAATTAGTAGGAGACATATTCGGAGCACTTACACCTGCTGTAGGAGTGATTTTAAATAATGAGAAGAATAGAAAGCTTCCAATAGTAGTTGACAACTAGAACTTCTGGAAACTGATTAGTAGAAAACATTGAGCTTGTAGTGGTTACAACAAATTTCAGCATGCTTCAACTGAAGAGAAATGTTTTCATGGTAACCTTAGCATAGCCTTTGCGTGACATTTATTTCCTGCTAAAACAATGAAAGATACATCTTGTACTTCTTTTCCATTGCACTAATCTGCTATTGGAATGATGAACTTTGCTAAATTAACAAAACTTGCTTATTTATGAATAATCTTATATTGTGGAAATTCATGGGAAGGTAAGTGAGGAACTTGAAATGCATTAGAAATTCATGCAAGTGTCTTGTTTTTCAGAGAGTGAAAGTGTGTGGGAACTCAACTGTCGGTGTCAGAGTAATCATTTTGAGAAACAAATCATGAAACTTTAACATGAAGCTTTTGTTCATCTAGTATCTCAAGCTGAAGACGACACATACAGACAAGCATACGCGACAGCTGATTGACTATGAGTTAA
Organism: Pleurodeles waltl; assembly: GCF_031143425.1. Taxonomy (NCBI): domain Eukaryota; kingdom Metazoa; phylum Chordata; class Amphibia; order Caudata; family Salamandridae; genus Pleurodeles; species Pleurodeles waltl. The sequence goes on along the minus strand of NC_090444.1, from coordinate 1,143,483,051 downwards.
TGTTTGAAATAATTGTTGCAAGTTTGTAAATGTTCACTGTGATGTATAAAACAGGTCCCAGGGAAAATTTACGGGGACACAGAGACATTCAGGAGAGAAGTGAGACACCTAGCATTCATTCAGATAGATAGACATGACTGGCACAAGATTTGTTCTTTCTCTCTCTATCTCAGACTCCAATAAATTGAGCTCTCAATTGCTTTCTGCCTAGTCTATTTCTGTTACAGTGATCTTCATGACTGCTGATAACTATTCTGAGTAAATTGCTAAGAAGTATACTTTTGTGTGTTTAGTATATTAGAATAGGGATAGATTTTGGGACTTGCTTCATGCAATGTTCTGTAATTTTAATATAAACTAAAGCTTGAGAACTATAAAAATAAAATAAATCTCTAAAACTAAAATCAACTCTCATTATTAACTCCATATTAAGATAAATTCTGAATGTTTATTTCCTAACTGATTTGTTTAAGAAATTTCATTTTGATTATGCTCCAGAAGATGACCTCTGGGGGCCACAAAGTGCAGAGTAACTTAGCTTAATTAGAACTCTCCACACTCCCACACTTGGAACAAAAAAGTTCCCTCAATTTTTTTCATACAAAAGTGGCAAAAATAATACAAAATATTTCACAAAATGCAAGCTTGAAAAAGATGATGCAGATGTATTTTCCTAGTAGTGTGGCACCAGTGTAAGGTTTCTGTGAGGTTTCAACTGCTGCAACAAACCCTCAGACGCAAGACTGGTAAAAAAATATATACAGAAAGCCTTAAAAGAAAATTCTTTTATTTGCGAATAGCAGCCTTAATTTTAATCATGCCATTAATAATGTGAAAAAATAAGGAAAGCTTACTTAAAACAGGATGAAAATAAACCCGAGGAAAGAGGAAAGGCACAAAAAAGGCACTGATGGTGGATCACAAAAGGAAGATGTCAAAGGACGCACCTTTTTTCTTTCTCTTTGCTGTTTCCAGGCAACTTTTAATGGAAGGCCAGACACAACTTGGAGCGGGGAGGGGAGAGGGAGGCGAGACATTATTCCGTACAACAAAGTGACTCAGAATACTGCCAGTCAGAGGGGAAACAGCTTGGCACACCGGCCACTTACCTACAGACGGCTATTCTCTGTGAATGAAATTCGAACACAAAAGGCGTATTTTAATTTGAGCGGACGTCAATTCCAACAATAACCTGCATTAATTTCAAAGAGCTTTTGAAATAAACACAGCGCATTTATTTTCTATAAAGCGTACAATGCTTTCTCACTCGTGAGGCACTGAGACAGCAAAGGTTTGGAATTCTTCTTTTGCTAAGAAGGAGTGGGACATTTTGTGAGCTTTCCAGGCTTGCTTTGTGAGAAAGGATGGATGCTCAAGGAGTATTCATGGGTGATGTTTGACGCGTGCTCAGTGTCTACAAACAACACCATTTCTTCCAACAATAAAAGTATTTGTCAAACCTGTCATTTCCCTGTTAGACAGGTGTCTTGCACATCAGTGTAGCTACCACAAAAGCCGGTAAACTTGCTTACCGCTATTGTCACCGAAATCATAGAGGTCAGCTATTACTGACTGGGACCAGTATATGATTTTACAGGTGCCCTGTGAAACTTTTTTTCAGCCGGGATCATAAATGCTTCTGAATTTGGGTGTTGGTTATCGCATCTGATTAATAACAATACCCCTGAGTTCTATGTTTTTCAGATGTGATGAACGCCACACCAAAATCCACATGTCCCAGTATTAGCCAAACATAATTAATCTGACCATATGGAAAATCCAGCTGGTGGATTTTATCAAAAAAGTTATAATTCTATCACCCATGCAAACAGTGGCTCGTAATCGAGGCCGAAAGCTGGGAGCATTTGTGTTACTGAAGTAAATTACACACTACTACAGTTTAGCAAATGACCACACGTGTGGTCTTATTTCCTGACCAGTGTTTGGGTGCTGAGGGCAGTTTTCCGCAGCTTGGCCATCTCAAGGGCAGCTAGCAGTCCTTACAATGAGAATTGCCAGTAGCATATGGAGCCTCATTAACCAGATACTACTACAAACACAGTGCAGTGCCAAGAACCTTCTCTGTAGGCTTTAACTCTCAGGATGTACCTTGGGCGAGTAGTAAAGGCATACTCCTGGAGGGTGCTGTGGTTTAGAAAATCCCACACAGCTAACCTAGATAAGGCACATAAAAGTTCATACTCCAGACAGTTCTATTACTTTGAAAAATAAATAAGAATTTTACTCTCCTTTGAGTTTCATAGATAACAATGAACAAACAAAAACACTGCAATTGTGAACAGATTTTCCTCTATGAGTAGCCATATTTGTGCAGCGTACAATATTCAGACCACAATTAACTCATACTTATGTGTCACTTGGTGGGAGCTAATTAAAGACAGCAATGTCCACAAGGTGTAACTTGAACGACAAAGTTTAACCCAGTTTCAGATACTCTAAAAAGTGTGCCTGTATGAAAAGGAATGTGGAAAGCATAACCATTACGTGCAAAAAAATAATGTGCCCATATGGTATATTTATAAAGATTCTGGTTTATGTTCAGAATAAGAATAAGACATATTAAATTAAATGGTTTGTCTATATGGACAGATTGAATGAATAACGCAAGTACTCAGTGGACAAAGCCAACACACTGGTGATAAAAGTAGACCGCAAAGGTGTTCACATAGTTTATCAAAAAAAGTTGGCAGTGGACTACAAATTTGGTATGTAGAGCGTCAATTGAAAATTGAAGCTCATAGAAAAGTTGCTCTACACATAAATCTGAAAATGTCTGTCAGTCCTGCTGTAGAATGTTGATGACATTTCGACCTTATGTGAGTAAAAAGGTCACCATTAGGACCGAAAACAATTGGTTGAGCCTCATAGGTAGATACTTTCACTAAATGAACTTTTGAACTTATTGCATACTCATTTGACCAGGGAGGCTCCTTAGTCATCACATTGATTGGTTGATGGAAGGCACCCAGAAAAGGAGAAGGTGAATGGCAAAAAGACATCCCAAGTCCCCTGCAAGAAAGTAGGCAGTCACTGGTTGGAAAAGCATGTAGGCATCCTGCTGCAACACAAAAGAGTGCCCATGAGGCTTCTTCCTCTCCATCATACTTGTTCAAATGCATAGTCCACCTAACGGACAATGTGCCAGCTTTAGTGCAATAGAGAAGTAGAACAGATCTCTGACTATTGTAGCATTCCCACTGTGATTTTTGTGAATGACATTAAAATCACAGTTCTAATCTGACTATAATGTTAGACCACCAGGACAAGACCTTTGTGAATCATCACCACAGTGGCACAGAATTCGTACTTAAACATGTTTATGCTTTATTAGCCTCACAAGTTAAACTTATAGTGAAGATGTTGAAAATAAAAAGGTGCATGTCTTTAGTCATCTTGCTCAAGATGCATGACCTAAAATAACCGATAAGGGTTAAATAAGAACTATAACTCTATGACTAATGTATGGCCTATGTATAGCTTGAACATGATGCAACATCTGTTAACATATAACATACAAACAATCTCCAACAAGATAAAAAATATACAGCACTCTATTGTACACCAAATTATTTACAGCAGTAACAGACAGTGACAAATATGATCCTTTGAAGTCTTGATCATTCATCAATTAAGAGGTTAAGAAAGGGATACGGAATATAATTATTTATGGGAGTTTGACGGGCAAGAAATCTAAGCCTTTAACAACATTTTGACAAAATTTAGAATTTATTTTATAGATAGATAGGAAAATTAGTATTTTAAGGCAAAAGGTAGTGACTACAATATTGTTTAAAGCATTTTCAAAATCATCTTTATTGAAGTATTTGGCTTCAAAAATAATATTTTGGAAGATAAATGAATTGTTCACTGAAAAGTCCTCTCCATATCCTGATGTCCTGACCTAAAGCATTTAGGATCCATAGCTTCAGCACCCTGAAACAGTGGGTAATGAGCAGGGGCTTCTCACTGCCATCGAAGAACCTAGGGTGCAAAGGTATGTGTGTTGTGCTGGGGAGCCTGATTGTGTGCCAATGCTTGAGGTGAGAGCAGCTGTGCAAAATCTTAGTAGATACTGCACTGTCTTGATCTCTTCCTTTCACTCAAACTAGTGCATTAACTTTAGTTGCTGGCTCTGTGAAATAATAGTATAGTTGCCCTATTAAGTTCTTCAGAAACATAGTATAAATCAAAATAACATCCATTCCATGAATGCATTCCAACAAATGAATAATATGCATCTGGGCACATAGCCTGAATCGATGTTTAAGCCAACTCGGTATGCACTTTATAGCTAGCAGAAAGATGATATTGCCCACCAAGGGTTTCCTCTCCTTCTTACTAGAACAAACTTTGCATAATGAATGCTGAAAAGTGACAGAGGGACATCCAGTTGAGCGCAAGGTGGAGATAGATGAGCTTATCTGCTGTTGAGAAACAAATTACTATAGAGAAAGTTAATTGTGATGTCTGTGTAAGTCACAATCATGTGTCTCCTCTGAGGCTTTATCTGAATGGCATCGAGCAGCATTCTACATTTGAGTGGGACAGCACTGCGTCAATGACCAGGAGTGAAAAAGAGACTAGTAAATGTGTCATTTAAGTGGCCGTAAACATACAGTTTCCCAGTTCAAGTGATGTACAGTTGGAAACAACTGAGAAGGTGTAGAGCATTTATTTCTCTTGCACCTGACTGACATAAAGAAACTATTTGCCAAGTATACAAATTAATACACCGCACAGTTTATAGAATAAATAACAATGAAAGGTAGTGCAATACTCATTGTTCTTCATGGGATCACAGAACAAGGGAGACACAGATGAAAGTTGTGAAGGGCAAATGAAACCACTTGCTAAATTCTTATCTCTGTAGACATTCAGATATTTCTTTCCTTATCTGAGGCCTAGTCACATTTGCAAAGGACTTTTTCCTCTGGGTTCTAAGTCACCTCTCCTGTCAATCTCCTAGTTGTACAATGTCATCTTGAGTCTCAGTGTTCACATTTCAACCTCCTGGTTTTCTTTTGCTACAGAAACCCATCCTGCCTAAACACTGGCAGGGCTTTTCAAATCCAGTCTATTCCATCCTTTGGCTCATCAACAGCAGGTGCATCAACATTGGCGCCAGTCACAGAAAGGCCAGAGCAAAAACCAGCCACAGACACACCTGACACACCTGCCTCTGTAGCAGCTTATCAGCCCCTCTTGCATGCGGGGACGTCCAGCAAAGAATCCAGGAGGTGCGGAGGGCAATACACCCACCACTGCCAGCAATAATCCTCTTCCTTAGTGCCCTCCTTTGTGTGTCAACATTCACTCTGTGGACTGATCCTGGACCCGATTCCAGTTCCAATGGGAGGAGTACTCTGGATTTATAATGGTGTGTCATCTACTCCAATGAGTTAATTCACCATGACTGACTCCTTCACATATTTCTTTTGGTTGATTCATGACACATATTTTTTCTGTTATTTGTAGCTTCACAATAAAATCACCCACCTTTGATTCATTGTCTGCTGAGTTTTCTTTCATATTGAGCCATGTAGATGTCAGACCATGTGAACCATACGATGATGATCCAAGGTACTTTTTCACCTCAGGATTACAACCATCCCACACAAACACAAACATATGCGTGTCTATTCAAACTAAAACTTTGTTACTGAGTTCAGCACATAGGCTGTCAATATATCTCAACTATTGGAATCTTAATTGATTGTCTCATACTGAGTAAATGAACATATTTACAGGTACAGACCTCCAGTCCAAGGAAAGAAGGAATTTATCAGACATTGTCTACAGAATGGGCAAACATTGAATTTGTTGATGTCATCTGCTTGAGCCTTATCACATGCCACACAACCATAATCAAACATCACATTATCCAAGACACAGGCAGATGGCAGTATAACAGTTCCTGATCACAGGCCCATTATAATGCAATGCTCATGCATCAGGTAGTATGACACAAACATATGTCAGTGTTTTGGCACAGGCACTGTGGCCTTCACTGATGAAACACATCCACAGGTATATACAGGTCATACAAAATGAGTGTTTAGCCAATGTGAATGGAAAATAACTTGGTCGTAAGCTAGGACTACATATTTTATGTCCGCATGAGGACACACATGATACATCAGACCCACCACAGGACATAAAACAAGTCCAATGGGCACATTTCTCTACTTCCATCCAAACACTGTGCACGCTGTCTTGGCACAGATCTCATACACCCAAACTATGTGACCTTGTTACCTGGAACAATCCATGTTCACTTCATATGTCAGAACAGCATCATATACCTGCCAATGCCACAGCTATGAAATGGCCACATGAAGATTTCATGGTGTAGGCACCTGTACAAAGAGCAAAACAAGGAGTATAGATTTGAAATCATATATATGACACAAGACACATAGCAAGTGTCTGGAAAAGAAAGTACATTGCTATAATTCTGATACCAACAAAGCAATATCATCAAGGTGGGGATGTGTCAAAAGTAATCTTATCAATCAGCCCTTAGCTGATTTTTGCAGTGTATTAGCTCCCTAGCTGTTTGGAAAACACTATACTCTCCACATTCTGACAACTACAGGTCATTGTACAGTCACAGTCATGACATCGCATGACATACTTACACTCATGAGAAGTAGATGTGGATAAGATCTTCTAGCAAGTCAGCTCCTTCCTCTTCACCGCTGTCATCTCCAGTTGACATTTCAGGATTCTCACTCGGTGGTACTGAGGGCTCCCCTTCCTCTGGGATGCATGGGATATTCCTCCACAGGGCGATGTTGTGAAGCATGGAGCATGACACAGTGATCTAAAACACTTTCTTCGGTGAGTAGAGGAGGGTTCCACCAGTTCTGTCCAGACACCAAAATCTGGCCTTTAGGAGTCCAAAAGCCAACTCCACTGCCCGCTGTGTTCTTCAATGGGCCTCATTAAAGTGGATTTCCCCTGGCATAGTTGGATTCCTCATCAGCATCAGTAACCAAGGACAGTCCGATATGCTGAGTCTCTTGTTAAGGAATAGGACATAAGTGCAACAATGAGTCCCTAACTTCATGATTGTAGCACCAGATAGACTTGTTCAGTGCCTGTGGTGGCAGCAAGTCATCATGTTTGCTATCAACAGCCCCCGCCATATGTGGAAGGTGGGCAAAACCTTAGAAGTCAGCCTTCACATTAGCTAAATCCTGATGTTAGGGGAACCTGACATAGCTGTCAATGTGTTTTAAACATTGCTGATAGGCAATCTCTCAACACCACACTGACGATAGGTTGAGACAAACCAGCAGATAGGGCTACTGTATGTTGGAAGGAACCTGTGGCCAGGAAGTGCAATACTGACATGACTTGTACAATGGGTGGTATGCAGTAAGGATTACTGTTAGCTGGCATCAGATCTGACTCCAACTGATAGCATAAATCCACTATTGTTTGCCATTTCAGGCGGTACAGCTGGATGATATGGCATTCTTCCATGGTCTGAAGGTGTGGTAATGAACGGTAGACAGGAGGTTGTCACACCCACCCTCCCTCTCCCAGGGTACCTCTGTGCAAAAAGACATGATTTGGAACATTAGTCACTGTGTCCCATCAAAATACATGATGGATGCCAACAATACCATGTGACAAGGCATTTCTGACTAAATAGACATGATACCCAGTATGCATCACAGCTGGTAACTACACAAGGGTCAAATGTGACCCCCATGGTTGTGAACACATGTCCACAACATGGATTCGGGCAACACGCAACACTCAACCATCTGTTACACAATTGCCCCTCAAAATGCAACTGCATTTTTCAACCACAAAAAATACTGTCAGTAGTGGTGGACAGTGCACCCCCATCATATGCCATCTGTGCCCTGAAATACACTAGACTGGTGAATGTGTAGTAAGACCTACATAATGAGACAGAATAGGATGTTTGTGATGATCCTACACATAAATTGTAGGTGTGATGCATTTTACCGGGCCATATACAGTATTTCACACCGTCAAAATGGCAGATGCATGAACTACTCTACTGGATATTTGAACTGCCTTCAGCCACCAGCGGAGGTCATCTGCACAGTAGACAGTTCCAACCGCAACACACATAGCCATAGGCTAACATTATTACCTGTGCCGGTTGCAACCCAATGGCTGGGTTGATTGTCATTGATGCCCATCTACGTGGTGTACGTGTCCGTCACGTTGTGAAAAATCACTTACTTGACTCCTGACACTGCTGCCAGCATCACCTCCACTACTTCAGCTGCTGTGTGCCCCCTCTGGGATCAATCATGCCACATCCAGCAGGTGAAAGGGCTCCTGCCTTCTCTCCAGGGGAGCTGGAGAGGCAGGTGGGTGAGGTTCTTCCCCTGAATGGACATCTCTATGGATCACCGGAGAAGCAGGTAAGTACCTCATGTGCACAATTGTCTCCGTTCAACCACACTCACAGTTTATAATGTGCCCCTGTGTGCCTGGTAAACTTCTTGTGTGCTTGTTGTGGCTAATTGTGTGGTATCAATGGAATGTAGATGGTGCAGGTACTGGTGAATAGTACAATATGTTGTGAACATTCACATTCTGTTGTGTGATGTTTTGGTGTCCTAGATCCTGCTTAAGTTGGATGCACCCACCTAGGCAAGGAGACGTTACGGCCATCTAATGACATTTTTTTGTTGATGTTGGTTGTAAATGTTATACAACAAATATGTGCATTACAGCATGAGCTGTGTATGCATCTTTTATGAGTCATTTGAGGATCTTGTAAGCAGTGTGTTTAGTGCCACAAATCTTTCACCTCATATCTGGCCTTGCCAAACTGCTGCCTGGAAGGCATATTATGACTCACTCTGCCCTTCAGGTTGTCACACAAGCCATATTGATGATGACCACATGATGTACTGTCATGCATGGAAGTGATGGAAATGTGAGTGTCATGTAGGTTTTATATGCTCAGCCTGCAGAGACCAGGTCCTGTCAAATTTATCTCCCAGTATGAGACATAGTCCAGGCTGTGGGAGAGTCACTGTGGCTATGCAACTGTTGCACTGTGCCCACTCCCTGTGGACTGGCACATCCTGTCAGGTGGCCATTTCTAGTGGCACAACTTGCCCTGAATGTCTTAGTCCCTTGAATAGATCAGGAATGGGTACTGAGGTAAATCCCAGAACTAGTCCATATGTGCATTTTGCATCATTGTCAATGTGTGTCTTTGACTCATGACAGGATCTTTAATCCCACAGCTCTGTTGCCACCTTCACAGAAGTCATAATTGTCCTGTACAGGTTTTTTGCACAAATGACAGACCCACAGTGCAGACAGTGTGTAGATTCCAGGGAGTCGATGACGTGTGACTCTGTAGCTTGGTTACATAACAGAAATTGTATACATACCTTTGTGTGCTGGATGCCATCTCTGTGGGTTACAAGAATATGTCCACAGGAGTGTACTATGGTGCAGGTACATAACACAGAAACCCACCCTGAAGTGGCATGGGTCTGCATTTGGTAGGCTGCATGTCCACAAATGCACAGGGAAGACACCTTCCGTACCCACCATGCCAGCCCCTTCATTGTCACTCAAGCGTAAAGGTGATGTCTGTACTATGGCAGTTGCCTGTAGGTACTGTATGCAGTGAGTCAATCTTGCAGAGTGTAAATATGTTGGTCCAGTCAGTCCTAAGGAGTTTATCCTTCAGAAGCCACATTGGTGTGTAGTGTGTCATTATGGCTCAAATCACAGTACATGTTGCTGGACCATGGGCTACCTGATGTTAGTAGGCTTGCATAGTCATTGTAGGCCATGAGCAGGGTGATGGGTTAGTCTGCAGATAAATCCAAAACTGTGTAGGCATGCCCCTGTACCTATTGGCATATGTGCTTTACACCTGTGATGTGTTGACAAGTTCATAATTTTGTGCTTGGTGTTTCTGGCGTGTATGACACAACCATTTGTGCAAAAACTGGTGTTTATAATTGCTTGATTTGTCACTTGCATCCATACAGGTCAACACCCATCAGAAGAAGGAGATTTGAGGAGCCAGCACCCGGAAGGTGTGGACCCTGGGGTTCCACAGCCAGCAGAGCGCCCACTGTCACAAGAGGTGGGAGGATCTGAGACACTGGGCCCAACAGATTGCAGAGGTCCAGCTGAGGCTGTCCTCCCAATGTGGACAGGGGGCACATCTGACCATGGGCACCCCTAGTGGCCTGCATTCCGGCAGACGGCATTTGAGGGGAGCACAGCAGCTACAAAGGGCTGAATAAGGGGCATATTCCTGCCTGTCACTCAGCCAAGTTGATGTGTTAGGTTCTGATATCTCCCCCTGACGGTTGGGGATGGGCCATGTGTGACACACCAGATGAGTAACTGTTTGTGCAGATATGTAATGTGGTGCATACTGATGTACCTTGCCTATTAGCTCAGGGACCTGGGACACAACTGGGTATAATCCACACAAAACATTGCTCTTCAGGGACAACACATGGCTGTGTACATTGATTAATCAAGTAATTGTTGTTGTAGTGGGTGTAAATTCTACGCTACAGACCACTACTCCTGAGTGATACAGGCCAAAGAAAAATAAGTGATAGATCTCTGTCCTCAGCCATGTGAATGTTCAAGTGAGTAGAGGCCACTTGTCTTCAGTGTGTGACGAGTGCTGGTGCATCACTACTACCTGCCATGTGAAGGAGACAATCATACATCTGACAAAGCATACATTGTTTCTTGGGTGCAGCTACAGATCAAAACTTTCTCTTGGTAATGGGGAATGTCCATTGACGTGATTATGTGACATCACTGTTGCCAGCATTCCTTGTGCTGACATGTTAACATGTGTCCCTTTCTCTTTTGACTAAATGTGTACACTGCTGTTTCATGCATGTTCTACCTATGTTCATGGGATGGTTTCTGCATTCCCTCATATATGTGTTTATGCCAACATGTGTTTGGAATTGGACATATTCAATGGGGCTACATTTCATGTGGTGCCACAGACAGGAGTGTCACCATTGATTGTTGGCTCACACGTACCCTCATCCATCATTACATCTCATTTGGCATGTACAACTGCAATGAAGGACATGACAGGTAGAACTATAGTTTTTACACACAATGTGCATTTCCATGCCATTGGCGTGTCATCATGTGGAAATGTGCACTGTACATGTGTAACGGGGAAGGTTTGTGACCTGACTGTTGTCATGCATCATGGAGTGACTTGCAGTTATGTTGAAATCACATGTTGTTGGGTACAGCCATTCATACACATACATATGGGTTTGCAGGAACAAAATGGAGACAGTGATGTAGCTTCCCATTGGGCATCATGTTGAGGGCCTTCTACAAAAACTTGGAAATCTCTGGGCTTCTCCCACATACAAATTACTAATGGCTTTTACTGATGCAATCAGAGAATGTCATTGTAAGGGGTGCCAGACAGTAGTGGTGATTTCCCTGCAGCTTGCTGATTGATTATGTTGCGTATTTTAGAGACATATCTCCCTGACATTTTGCACATTTTTTCAACAGTGCACATTTCCATGCCAAATGTGTATTATATCTGAGCAACATTAGTACTATCTCCACGACTCCATTAGGAAAACTTACACATGGTGAAGTGTGCATTTTGTAGATGTTTCCAGTGTGACATGAGTATTTCCATGTCACCTTCAGGCTGCCATACTGCCGTCAGCAACATGGCAGGACTTTGAACCATCATTTCTTATTGTTGTGTTTTTGTGTATGTGCCAAGTAGATGTCTGCATGACCTTGTGTGAGATATGTGGGAATGAACTTGGCATTGGCCTATTATTGTAACTGAGGTATGCTCTATGATGCAAAGCATTGAAGGTGATGTGGTTTCCTACTTGTTTAATGGTTACTGTCATTGCACAACTTCACCCATGCATTTGTAGTTGTCTGAGATCCTGATTTTCCTGTGGGCAACTGTTACAGTACATGTGGCATGCATGCATATGGTATGGTACATGTAGGAGCCACTTTGATGTAGTTTGTTGCTGGGGGGGCCTACTTGACGTCATGATAATGTTTGCTAATCACAGCTGTTCAAATGTGATAAGGAACATGTTGTGACCCTTTTCCTCTTTGTATTTGCAGCATCAGCCCAGGCAGGTGAAGGAGATGGGGCACAACCAAGTGGGGAAGCATCTGGCCATGGTTCCTTCCTCACTCGACCCTTCTGTGTCAGTAGATTGGCATTTGCTGTGTCTCTCCACTGACATAGAGGGACCCAGTGGCCCGGAGGGTGAGGGGAGTGCCACGGAGGAGCAGGATCAACCTCGTCATCATTGAATTCTACCTCCCATGGCCACTCCCTAGTACTGCCACCCCCAGTTCTATCACCACCCTCCATGTTGCTCCCCACCCAGTTGACTGTGCCTGCTCAATCAAGAGGGTGGGTATCTCCTTTGTCCCCAGCTCCTGTTACCCCTGCTGCTCTGAGTGAGGAGGCTATTGGCTTTCTGAGGAGTATCTCTGTGGGGCACACTGCCATTATGAATGCCATCCAGGGACTGGCAAGCCAACTTCAGCAGACCAATGCTTTCCTGGAAGGCATTCATAGTGACATGTCTGGATTACAGCGATCTTTTCAGGCTCTGGCCTCCTCAATGACAACCCTACCACCTACACTGACCCACACACCACATCCAGCATACCCACAGACACAACCACAACACCCAGTGACACATCCACCACACCCACCATATCCCAAGACAACAGCTCACAACCCACAGACCCGAACACCTCAGACACCATACGCTCAGACCCCAGCACAACACTCACAGACCACCACAATAACCATACCCAAAGACACCACCCCAACATACATTTACACATCCACCACTACCACATGACCCAGCACCTCCACCTCCCAGCCCCCATGACATGCAAACGACCACATTCACACACACACAACAGACACCACCGAAATAGAAGCATATCTCACACACGCACACACCCAAGGCATCTACATCCACACACAGGATGACCATTCCCTCAACCTCCAAATCCCAAGCCCCTTCTGATGATACTGCTCTTTATCCCAAAGACAGTTTCCTTTTCAAACTTCCCCTTTTCCCTGTTACCTCCAACCCCCCTTTCAAACACAAGAGGCCCCCATCCCAACCCATCCCAACCCATCCCTTCCACATCCAAGTCCTCCCCTGTCACACCTGCCCCACACCCTCCCCTCTAAAGAAAACTACCCCCTCCAAAACCCAATCCTTAAACCAGCTATCCCAAATCCGACCCCACCACACCAAAGGATGACCCCTGAGGTGCCTGCCTGCCCACTTGATTATCCTTCCTATGGAGGTTCCCTGGAAGTGATTAGAATCAAGTGTGGGCTCAGTATTGTGAACTGACATATATGGCCTGGCCAATGGCCTTTGCTTTTAAACATTTGGATCCAATAAACCCAAGTTGTTGTTTTGAGGGATACAGATTTGTCCTACAGTTACTTTTCTATCTTTATGTTGTTCCTGTGTAATTTTTGTTGTATGCCTACAGTTGTGTGTGTTTCACCCTGATTGCTGATCCATTTGCTGCTGTTTGCAAAATCTGACTTTGTGGGCCATGCTGGTGTCACCCAGGACAAGGGTAGATGTTCACTGTATGGATATTTGCAATTGGGTGTCATTGTATTGTGTTCTGTTTGTTATGGTAAGTATTTCATCTTGTGTTGTCCAATGTCAGTTTGTATGGTGTTATATTGGTCCTCCTAATATGGATTGCACATTTGTCTCATGTGTGGATGTTTGAGTTTTGTTTCCCACATGTGGAGGGTGTCCAATTGTGCTAGTTTCCTTTACATTTGACTGAACATGTGTCCATTTTGATGTGTGCACCTTCCAGCTACTTCATCTAGATGTAAGGCCATGCAGTTGCTGTTTTATGTACTTTCTTGACTTGCACTTGATTATGCAGATAGGCATGTCACTTGGCTCTACTATTGTTGATCCCTGAGATACATAAAGGGCTAGTTCCTGTGCAAATGTTGTTTTAGGGGCATGTGCAAATTGAACTGTGTCCCAGTTTAGTATCCTTCCATTAGTGCTTCTGAAACCGCCACCTCTATTGTGCAGGTATTGTTTGAATTGTGAGCTTTGGATATTTGTCTCTCAAACTATTGTACATCCCATTGACCTTTCATTGTGTTTCAATGTGGGTGATGTGTGAGTCCATTCCAGGGATGTTTAGTGGAAGCAGTATTTTTGTTCCATGTCACATCCATACATATGTGTCTTTAATCTAACAAAAGCCCAAGACATTAGAGGAATTTGCGGATGTCAGTTGAATTGGTAGATGTCACATTGCTGCGGTGTTGCTGTTGTGTGAAACAATGTTCTCTACAATTCACTGTCCCTGTGCCTGATATGGGCAAACATGTGTTATTGTGGAGTGTGGGGGTGCAGTGTCAGTGACCTACCTAAAGGGGGCATTTGATAGCTGTGAATGTGTCATTCATTGTGACAGGCTCCGACCCGGGACACACTGGCAAGTTTCCTTGGTGCCCGTAGCATAAGCCCTATATCATGTGGACGACAGGACAAAACTCTTGTTGAGATTAATTACACAGGTAGGTGCGTGTACTTACCGTTGGTTGCGTCCAGTGCGGTGTGGATTTTGGGCACCATCGATGAGGAGCAGCAGTGGTAGGACATGTGTGAGGGGCTCCATAGTGGCACAGGACGTGCAATGCTTCCTGCACATGAGTTGCTTCCTTTATGCTTCCTTTATGCTCTCCATTTCCACCACGTGGCATGCTGTGGTTCATGTCACAACCCAACTCTCTTATGCTACAGCACACTTAAGTGTAATGCTACTAAACAATGGGATGTGCTTGTAATGTTTATGCATTAAGGTGTGCATGCATTTGATGGTCATGATATTGTGTTTCTCTGTGGTGCCCCTTTTCACCAGGGTGTATGTATTTATGGTTCACTTTATTTGAGATGTTAAAGCACAGTCGGTTAAACCAAATTATGTGAAAGAACATTGTTTTGTTTTCTAAGTAGTCACCAAGCGCTATGAACATATGGCATGATGACTCATCCCTAGGTAAGTGGAAGGACCAAGATGAAAAAAAACATGACTCATCCTTGATTAATCACAGCAAGTGGAAGAAAACGTGACTCATCCTTGATTTATCACCACCATGTGTTATATACATACTGCAAAAACATGATGATTGATCCTTGACTAATAACCACCATGTGTTATGCACATATTGCAAAAACAGGATGACTTATCCCTGGGTAGACAAGCAACTAAGCCACTACACAAGCAACAAAAACAAACGGTGACTCACATCCCCAAAAAGGCTATTTAAACCAAGCATTTTATTGTGCCTGTGCTAGGCCTACAAATAGAAGTGAGAGAAGTATTAGAAACTATAAGGGAAGCAAGCACTAGTTCCCAAGAGTCCACAGCACAAATACATAAAACTATACTACCCCACGTACCAGAACATATAACTGTCCAGTTACCATCCATACGCACCTTAAAACACCTTATAACATGAACTAAAAGAGCCAACAGCAAAACCCTAGCTGCTCCTAAAACATTCAGAGAAATAGATATCCCACCAAAGCTTACAATACCCAACAGAGAGGAAGAATTCCTATTATATGATAATAAAAGCCATGACAAACATATATTTATATTTTTCACCCCTACAAACTTACTAAAACTAGCCCAAAATCAAACATGGATGATGGATGGCACATTTAAAATGTGCCCCAAACCATTCCATCAACTATACACCATACATGGTGAATTTCAAAAAAATAATAAACTAATTTACTTTTTGTGCATGTATCACTCCTTAACAAACAATGGCAGTCCCTAAGTAGAACTGTTAAACCACATGAAACAACAGACAAGCAACTACTGTCATTTAAAAAATCATTATTGATTTTGAGCAAGCCATGATATAATCTATACTTAAAAAATACTCCCACACAGCCATACAGGGATGTTACTATCATTTTAATCAAAGTAGATGGCATCACCTACAGAAATCTGCCCCAAAGGCCTCATTACGAGGCTAGAGGTTGTACCGCCGCACTCCAGGTGGTCCGACTGCAAAAATTATGACCCTGGCAGTCAGACTGCCAGGGGACGGCCACCACTGCCAGGAACATGGTTCCCGGCAGGATGGCGGCGGTTAAAGTCACGGTCAGCCAGGGCAGGACTGAGTTCAGTACTGCCTTGCTGATCATGAGTCTAGTTTCCACCAGCCTTTTTACAGTGGGATCCCCACCATGAATAGTCTGGTGGAAACCCAGTGCTGAGGGCCACGGAGGGCACCCAGAACTGCTGACAACTATGTTGTGAGCCGTGCAGTGGTCCCACTGCCTAGCATCCGCAGAATACAGTAGACAGTGTGTATTCCGAGGGTGCTGGGAGCATCATTTGTGTGATGACATTGGCCTCAACTCCATAAAGAGTTGGGACCAACACTTTTGCATGGTTTCCACTAGGCTGATTTCAGAGGCTTCCGCCGTAAAGCCGTAATTGGCTTGGGGGAGACCGCCAGCTCTGTGCATGGGGTTGGCCTCATAATTGGCCCTAAGTGTGGAATACTCCACCAACAGTCAATTTGCCTTTAAAAATCAAAAATATAATTGCACTAGCCTATATCCTTTTGGCAAAAGTAGGCAACCATTAATAAATCCTCAAAGAAAGTCTCTATTACCAAAACAATAAAGACAAACTAGTTCCCTTAATGGACTACTTAGCGGACACATGGGTAGGCAGACTGCATAGGTCAGGACACAAATTTCATATACCATGGTGGAATATCTACAGCAGCACCTTGGCACAGGAGGCAAAAACAAACAATGCAGTAGAAAGAAGGCATATTGCCTTCCAATCCGCGCTTGGCAGAACTAATCCTAAACTACACACATTTCTAGAAGCCATACAAACAGCAAAGCTATGAAGAACTTAGAATAGAACAATCTGTTACAGAAATCTGTTCTAAACTAACCAAACAAACAACAAAAATGTCTGAAATGCTCCAATTCAAAGTAAGACTATTTGTAAACAGCATAGGATTGGTCTACCCAGAAGTAATAACCACCTCTATCCTCTAAACCACATAAATATACTAGGCACCTAACAAACTACAATATAATACATCATAATAATTGAAATATATATATATATATATATTTTAAATGAGTAAACTATTATTATATCAGTGAAAAAATTATTCTAAATTTAGCATTATTCACTGAGATAATATAAATATTAATACTATTATTTAAAAAAGATTTGAAAAGATACAACAGATAAAGCAAACTAACAAACTACCTCCACATAATTTTAAAAATACATCACATAATTCAACAAAACATAATAAATATATTGACATAAAATAATTATCAATACTTAACATTTCCCACCCACAGTAAATTAATCAATTTAACTTACAATTTTGTTGCTGCAGATCTTTCTCTAACTCTGCATACTTCCAAAAAGTATTCTACCAAAAAGTTGCAAAAACCATAGTAATGCAAAAATGTAGTTTAAAACAAATCCAATCCCTTGATGCAATCCACCATCTGTAGGTTCCATAAAAAAAAGAATTGTACAAAAAATAACCACTACAGCAAACCTGAAAAACAAGGAAATCTATTTAAAAAAAATAGTGTATAAAAACAATTCAGATTTCTCTAAGAAAAAAACACAAGACGTTCAACTGCGCTTAGAAGTATTCAGGAAAATGAAACCTGCAAAAAAGAGACAAAAACATCCTCCAGTGCCAAACACTGCATTCCCAAATATATACGTACATAATATTACTGTACAAAAAACTAGTCAGGAATACATACCCTACACATAACTAAAACTAAAAAACTTATTAATTTTCTACAGCATATAATAATTGTATGCAATACCAAATAGCATTCAAAACCACACAAAAAATTACACCACAAACTCACCAATAACACCACACATATCAAACACACAACTGTCCTACCTCGCAACTACCTTAAAAATGCCTTAGAAGTTGGTATAAATTACCTTAGATTTACTGATGAAGAGCAGCACCCAAACACGACTTCTCTCTTCCACAAACTATCCAACAATATTACCAATAGACTATTAAATTTAGTTAGCTGACCACCTAACAAAAAGTAGCAGAAATATTAGTAAACTGGATATTAAAATGTTTTAAAATGTTATAAAATATAACACAACAATATTCCAAAAAGTAATATAAAAAAATTACAATATATATTAAATAATTGTATAACATATACAATTATTTTATGCATTAAACATACTTATGTTAAATAACACTATGAAAATATATGTCAAATATGGTTTAAAAACATTTAAAAATTAACATTGTTTAAAGAAATATGAAAATGTATATTACTGAAAATTTATTCAGAACATGTCTTCTGTTTTTCTTTAGCTACTAATAATAAATATGTCAAACATTAACTAAAAAGCAACAAATTTACTTTCTAATAAATATATATCAAAATTATGAAAAGGGTGCAGTTTTTTATTCATAATAAAAATAACAAAATATTATACATGTATTGTTAGAAAGGGCCCTTTTTGCGGGGTCACCACTAAACTTTTTGCCTCTTTCCTCCTATTTTGTCTTTTCTTGGCTTTACGACTCTGGGCACTTTACCACTGCTAATAAGTGCTAAAGTGCATATACTCTCTGAGTAGATTGTATTGTTGATTGGTTTATACATGATTGGCATATTTGATTTACTAGTAAGTCCCTAGTAAAGTGCACTAGGGGTTCCCTGGGCCTGTAAATCAAATGCATCTAGTGGGCCTGCCGCACTGGGTGTGCCACCCACATTACTCGCCCTGTAACCAAGGCTCAGATCTGCCACTGCAGTTTCTGTGTGTGCAGTCTTGCACTGCCAATTCAACCTGGCAGGTGTACCCGCTTGCCAGACCTAAACCTTCCCTTTTTATATGTAAAGGCACCCCTAATGTAGGCCCTAGGTAGCACCATGGGCAGGACGCAGTGTATGTTAAATGTGGGACATGTACTGATGAATGTTACATGTCCTAAAAGTGAAATACTGCTAAATTGAATCTTCACTGTTGCAAGGCTTATCTCTCTCTTAGGTTAACATGGGGGCTGCCTTTAAGTAACTTTAAAGGGCAGAGTCCCTTTGAGAGCAGTTAGAAATAAGGAGTTCGGGGTCTCTGAACTCACAATTCAGAAATACATAGGAGATAGCCATTTTCTTGCTCACACCATTCTATGACTCTGCCTGTTTGTGGATTCCCTGTCTGGGTTAGATTGACAGTTGGGCTGTTTGTGAATCCCCTCTAGACAGTGAGACAAAGGGCGCTGGGGTGTAGCCTGCATATCCTGATGAGCCATCTGTGCTACAGTGGAGGGAGGAGTGGTAACTTATACCTGAGTGGGCTGTGTCTGCTCTCTCACAATGTAGTCTCTGACCCCCTGGTGTGTGTCTGAGGCCTGTTCTGGGCAAGGCAGGATCTTGTGAACAACAGAGACTTTCCTTTGAAGTTTGCCTACTTCAAAGGCAGAAAGGGGTATAAGTATTGGACCCAAAATCCCAACCTTTAGATTAGTTCAATGATTCAAGAGGAACCTCTTCCTGGAAAAGAGCTGAAGAGCTGAGGAGAAGTGTTGCCCTGGCCTGTGACTGTGCTGTGTTGGGCTTTCCTATAGTTGTTGCTTCCTTCTGTGCAAGGGAACAGAGACTGGATTTTGTTTTGAATTTCTGCTTGAGAGGTGTCTCCAAGGGCTTGGAGTAGAGCTTGCCTCCTGTTTTGAAGACTCAGGGATAGCAAAGGGTTCACCACCCAGTTCTGAGTCTGCCTGCCGTAAACTCTCGCTTGCCAGAGGGTGCCCTTCCAGTTCCTGGGCCCCTGGAAGTGAATTTCTGGAGAAAAACCTGTCTAACAATGCCGGACGATGCCGTGCGTCTTAGTAAAGGACATGCTCCCCAGAACCGCAACACTGCCTCCCCTGAGGCCGCGGACCTCGCAGAAGTATGATGACCACGACGACCCTGTAGTCTTCATGCCGCTGCAGCTGCTGATCCTGCCTGACTTCGCTGACTTCGGACTGACGTAAGTCCGACATCTGTGACATCTAATGCCATTGCAGTGCCTGCGTCCCTGTGACGTCATCGTGACCCTGTGAGATTGCCCCGCAGCATCGTGTCTTTGCTGCAATTCGTGCCTACCGGAACCAAGGGACCGACTTCGCGCGTGATGCTGCTTCACCTCCACTGCTCTGCAGTAAGGAGCCGACGCCGTTAAGAGACGCCTCTGCCCTTCTGCCGCATAGCACCGGAACCAACGCCACATCTCAACCACTGACGCTTCACTCCCCAACTCTGTGCACCATCCTTTTTTCTACTTTTTTGCTAAGGTACTCTACCTTGGGGTTGAACGACTCCGTAAAGGGTGCCATTGACGTTGCCTAGCAGTAACGACTCTTTCACGACGACACTTAATATCAACTTGCAGCATTTGTGCCTCTAGCCACTATTTTTCTGCTTTTAAGTGCTAAATTCATATTTTTAACTGTGTATCATGGATTTTTATCGTATTTGATCTTGTTTATTTAGATAAAATATTTACTATTTTTCTAACCCTGTGTTGTGTCATTTCATAGTGGTTCACTGTATTACTGTGTGTGTTTGTACAAATACTTAACACACTATCTCTGAAGTTAAGCCTGCCTTCTCGTGCCCAGGTACCAAGGGAGTCACTGTGGGTTAACCGAGTGTTATTCTCCTTTACCCAGAATATAGGGGGGTCCTTGCTTTGACACCTGACTGCCAACCAAAGACGCCATTTCTAACATGTGTTGTGTTCTTTTAATACTTATTGATGTTAATAAAATAATAAATTGCAAATGTTATGCGTTTCTACCATACCAATGCAAAAACTACTGCTAGAAATTATTTAATGCTACAAACATACCACATACTACTCCCATCTAACTACAAACATAATAAACACATAACTATACCATTAAATAAATGTAAATCACTATTCCCACTGCAATACAACTTACCTCAAAGAAGGCTTGGGACACTAAAAGGGTTAAATACGTTATTCCCACTCTAAGATAAAGTAAGTCAGGGAAAGTGTTGACCACTAAAGAAGCAACAATTAATATTCCCACTCCAATCTACCTTAACACAGGGAAGATGCTGGACACTAAAAATGTCAAGGTTGCCAATTCCCACTTAAGTAAAACGTATCTCAAGGAAGGTTTTAGACATTAAAAAGGGTTAAATGTACTATTCCCACTCCACAGTTCAAAAATTCAGGGAAATTTGGGACAGTAAAGGGCCACATTTAGCTGGACACAAAAACTGCAACATCAAGCATTTGCACTGCAATACAACTTATCTCAGGGAACGTGTTGACAACTAAAATGGTTAACTATACTATTACCACTCCAAGATAAAATATCTCAGGGAAGGAGTCTGGAGCTAAAGAGGCAACATCAATCATTTCCACTGCAATACAACTTATCTCAGGGAAGGTTTTGGGCATTAAAAGGGTTAAATATTCTATTCCCAATCCAAGATAAAATAACTCAGGGAAAGAGTTGGATACTAAAGGAGTAATATGTACTTATGCCACTCCAATCTAACATAACACAGGGAAGGTGCTAGACCCTAAAGAGGCAGCATTGTCCATTTGTACTGAAAAAGTGTATCTCACTGAAGGTTTTGGAAACTAAAAGGTTCAAATATACTATTCCCATTCCAAGTTAAAATATGTCAGGGAAGGTTTTGGACATTAAAGGGACAACATTTACTATTCCCACTTCAATCTAACTTCACACAGGGAGGTGCTGGACACGAAAGAGGCAGCATTGCCCATTCCTACTGAAATAAAACTTATCTTAGGGAAGATTTTGGACAGTAAAAAGATTAATTATACTATTCACTCTCCACAACAAAATAACTCAGGCAAGGGGTTGGACACTAAATGGGCAACTTTTACTATTCCACTCCAATCTAACGTAACACTAAAGGGGTAACATTCAACATTTTCACTAATGTATAACTTATAACAGTAAAGATGTTGAACGAGAAATAGACAAAAGTTACAATACCCCCACTACTACAAAAGAAGAAAGCCAAAATATAGCACACTATAACATTAACATTTCCCGTAATAAACACAATATCAAAAAGCTGAACAAAAATCTGTGTAAACATCTTAAAAACATATTTATTCGAAATTAAATGAAACCTCATAATTTTCAATGGTTATGGCAAGATATGAGTCTATTATCATCACTCAAACAGCTAAGGATTCCAGAAAGTCTGAGGCAAGGTCACTGACAAGAATTGGTATGTGACAACAATGTCAGCTCACTACAAATGACAATATGTGTACCTGTCACATAAGGAAAATCAGCAAATACATTGTAAAATTGGCCCTAGCCCAAAGACAAAGTCAACTATTGGAGGTAGATGTCACAATTAAACCACTAACATTGTCACTCCACATTAACAGGTTGTGCTGCCACTGCAACTGCTACTGCTACTACTGACACCCCAGAGGAGACTGCCACTGCCCCCATGGACAAAGCCCTCAGTGAGGCAAACACTCTTAGACCACTGGATGTTGAGGACAGTTCTGGATCATCTGTTCAACCTGACAGACGACACCGGTCAGCCTCAGCCTGACCACATTGACTACTCCCAGCCCTGTGACCTCTACATCGTAGGCAGTCAGTCACCCCCAGTCCTTTATCCGAAAAACAATCACCAACATCTTTTGCTCCCCAGTCCAGATTCCAGAGTCATAACCTGCCAACCCTTACAATGATGGACCTGGAACCAGTGGATGGGGGCAGGCTGCACCAAGGGCATTGGCACGTGGGGGTAGGTGCATGGGAGTGATGGTGTGGTACAGTGGCAGGAGGCTGCAGGTGATGCCCTTGGCCAGGATACTACCAGCCAGGTCTTGGTAACCTACCAACAGTCCCAAGGTGTGATGGGCAAGTAGTGACCGAACTCAAGGAAATGAAGGAGCTGCAGAGGGATTTCCATTGTGAGATGCAGGAACAGTGGGAGGCCCACAATTCCAACATGGCCTCCCTAACAGGAGTGCTGAGGGACATTGACAGTACCCTATGCAGGGATAGGCAACAACATCCCACCCCTATCTTTGGTGCATCCACAACAGATCATTTTTCAGTGCAAGCCACTGGAATGGAGGCCTTCTACCAAGGGAAACATCTGCCTCAGGCACCCCTTCCTTTGTAATTATTGACTCCCCACGTGGGTACATCCAGCCAAGCATCCAAGAGGTGCGAATGGCAAGACATCAACTGCTGTCAGCAAGTGACCACTTTCTGATGTCACTCCTTTGTGTGCCACAGACTCACTCTGTTGACTGTTCCTTAACCACTTTCCATTTTCCATGGTAGTAGGACACTAGACTCTGTACCTCAACTGTTGTGGCCTCTACTCTATTGACTGCATCCACCATGACTGATCCCTTCACCTGATCAATGTTGGTTTTCTCCATTCTGTAGTAATGTAAATAAACACACCCATCACTAAACACTGCCTTCTACCTCTCTTTTTTAACTATCTGGAATGCTGAATGCTAATCACCTGTAATATACATGATTAAGACGTATGAAGGCAATGGATGGAGGGAGATGTCTCTGGTAGTGTCATGCTGATGATGACTAGCAACACGGTGTCACCAATGGTCACAAAAAATATTTTATTGTACTGTATTGCACATAAGGCGTTAAGAATGTCTGCACAGTCATAGCCAAGAACATCCTAGCCACACGGAGTCAGGCCAGATATCCTATTACTACTGTACCCCAGATCACACCAGAAAGGGCTTGTAAGATCTTGTCCAATCAAGTAGGCTGACAAGGTATGGGCTGTTGTTTCCAATTTGATCCTTATCACATACTAGAACCACGCCTGCCAACTTAACATGGGCACAGACAGAGGGCAGTACAACATAGCCTGTGCCCAGGTCATTCCCATAACAATGAGGAAGCATCTGGTGGAATGTTGCAAACCTGATTCAGTGTTGTGACACAGGCACACTGACCTGCGATGAAGAAAAACATTGATAGTCGCCAACAGGTCATACAGGATCAATGTCAACACAATGTGAAGGTAGAAGAGATGTATTGTACAGGATGACATATTACAAGGACATATTACAAGGACACATCATCACACACATGAGACCCCTGGACCTACACACCACAGCAAACAGGTCTATTGTGTAGCTTGGATTCCTGCCCTCCCATTGTCTAGGCAGCCTGGGCATAGGACTCATACACCCCAGATCTGCAACCAACATTACCTGGATCAATCCATGTCCACTTCACATATCAGACCAGCAACAGACACCTGCCAATGACATAATTCTGAAATGCACACATAAGGATGGCACGGTGAAGGCACCTGGAAGACACAAACCTCATTTCAAACTTCAGTTGTTTCACTGACAGTGCAATGGGATTGGCCCAAACAAAGGAGATCATCAAGTGAGTCACATCTTCAAGTCTGATGTAGCTAGGAAACACTGGATGTATGATACAAAGCATGAGATGCCCTCTACTCATGGTGACATAAATACTCCTCTTAACAAATCCTGACCCCTACGGTACCCCATGCAGTCAAAGTAATCACAGAACATCACATACTTACACTCAAGTGAAGTAGTGATTGATGAGATCTGCCCCCATGTCTCCACCTTCATCCTCATCACTGTCATTTTCACTTTGCGTTTCCAGAGGATCACCCGGTAGCACTGCCAGCTCCCTCTCATCAGGGATGCATGAGATGTTTCTCCTCAGGGCAAGGTTGTGGAGCATGCAGCAGGCCAATTTGATCTCACACACTTTTCCAGGTGAGTAGAGGAGGGCTCCACTAGTCTTGTCAATGCACCAGAATCTTGCTTTCAAGAGCCCTAAAGTCTGCTCCACGACACCGTGTCCTTCCATGTGCCTTGTTGAAGCGACTTCCTTTGGCGTAGTTGGGTTCCTCACCGGTGTCAACAACCATGGATGGTCTGGGTATGCAGAGTCCCTCTTAAGGGAATGCGACATGTGTGCAACCAGGAGTCTCAAGCATCGTCTCACTAGCAGCGGACATAGCATACAAACACATCTGACATATGTTACTTGCCATGCAGCCAGTCCCTCTCTGGGTACAGTTGTGTCATCAGCTGTGGAATAGCGTTGTTCCACATGATGAAGGCATTATGGACTGAACCTGGGTAATGGGCACATACTTGGGAAATGTAGCGGTCTGCCAAACTACTTGGACATTGATGGAAAGGAAGTTCTTCTTGTTCAGATAGATCTGTTCATTGCCATGCGGTGGAACCAAGGCTACATAGGAACCGTCAATGTGGGATGTGTGCTAAACCATATAACTCAGCCATCACATGGGCAAAATCTTCACATTGAGGATGTAGCTGTCCAGGTGTTTTAACATTGCTGAGAGGACATCCTTCAAGACCCGACGGAACATAGGCTGGGACATCCCAGCAGTTAGGGCCACTGTATTTTTGAAGGACCCTGTGGCCAGGAAGTGCAACACTGCTATGACTTGTGCAATGGGTGGTATGCTATTTGGATGACTGATGGCTGGCATCCGATCTGGCTCCAATTGATGACAAAGATCCATGATTGCCTGCCTATCCAGGTGATATATCTAGGCTACAGCTCTGTCCTCCATGGCCTGATGATCTGCTAGTAGAAGGTTGTCTGATCCTTCTTCTCCCAGGGTAGCTATGTAGGAGAAAAGGAGAATATGGCAATCATTCATTGTGTCCCTTGCAATTTCCATAATACATGTCTGATACGAACTGTGACATGTCATGTGATTCACTGAGGACATGATATATAGCACACATCACTACTAACAATTTCGCATTAGTAACACATTGCCCCCTTGCTTTTCCACATATGTGCACACATCATCTTTTGGCCAGCAACAATTTCTGCATGTAATTTGCCACTCGGACTGTGATTCAATGCCCCAAATCCTTGATTGACCATTGAGGAGTGGGTGGTGGCTGTGCCCCCTATTATGTTGTCATATGTGCTGGACCACATACCAATATGATTACTAAAATGACTGATCTACATAACAGGACAAGGCCACCACGCAAGAATTGCAAGGACAACATTTTCCAAATTGTCACACGTTATAACTAGCATTTAATTGCATTGTATGCCTCTAAAATGGCAGCAGCCTGACCTACTCCACTGGACAGTAGGACCCACCCACGACTGCTGGCGGAATCCGTTATGGCGGTAGGCAGATGCTACAGTGGCGGATACTGCTATAGGATAACATGGCTGCCTGTGGAGGTCTTTGGACAGTGGCAGTATCCGCCGGCGGGGACGGTTCCATACATGGCAGACGTGACCTCCATCTTCTGTTGAATCACTCACTTGACTCCTGACACTGCTGCCAGCAAGACCTCCACTATCTGAGCTGCTGTGTACCACCTCAGGGAGCAATCATGCCATGTCCTACAGGTGATAGGACCCCTGCCTTCTCAGTGGAAGAGCTGGAGAAGCTAGTGGAGGAGGTCCTACCCCTGTACGGACAGCTCAATGGTACACCAGAGGAGCAGGTACGTGCCCCATGTGCACACTTTTCTCAGTACTTCTACTTATCTTAGCTTTAGTTAGCCTAGACTTAGGGCCAGTTTGTCAGAATGTGGAGTCAAAGCCCTGTAGGTGGTGTCAGTATGCACTAATGGATGAGTCAATGGGCATGTTTCTATGTGAAGTGACAGGTTTGCAGTCCAGAGACAATGTGGAGAGAGTGTATTGAGTGTTCTCTGACCCAGCTTGTATAGGATGAACATGCCTAGGTGAAGTGTCATGACAGCCATCCCCAAGCAACTCTTGCCAGAAGACTGGGGCCTGTCTATTGTTACTCACAGTATCAGTCAAAATCTGGACTGCTATTGATTCTCTTTTGCAATGGAAGTGTGACACTGTGCCCACACCATGTTCCCTGCACAGCAGTTGGTTGTGCCAAATCATGCCTGAGTGCCAATATGCAGCTTCCTGAGCCTTTGTCCACTGATTAGTATGGGCAGGGTGGTGATCTGTGATTGATGTGCTCTCATTATCTTTGACAATGTGTGCTACATAGCCTTGACAGGCCCCCTGATCACACAGCCCTGTTGTCTCCTCCATCCAGCTTTAATGTGTCCTAGGCATGGTCCTTGCATTTTAGTCATTGCACATCTGCAAACAGTTTGTTGTTAACTGATGTGCCATGGCATGTAGCAGGACATGTACAATGCATGGCCAGGTTTCTCTTAAGGTACTTTAGGTTTAGTAAACAGATGTGTGTGGAAGTGTGTTGATCAGACAAAGAGCCACCTACCCTCTGATGTAGCAGGTGCCTGCATCTGTACCTGAGCATATCCACACATGGACAGGCTTGACTCTTTGTGTGCCCAACATGTCACTCCCTTCATTGTGGTCCAAGCATGTTGGATCAGTCTGTAGGCTGGCTGTAACCTGTAGGGAATGTATGTAGTGAGTTTCATTCAGAGGTAGTGGATATTTGTGTGCATTGTTTGCTGGATGGTTTACCTGTCACTTGCCACTTTTTGTGATGTGTTCCATGGTGTCCCTGGGTAATGTCAAGTTGCTAGCTCATGTCCCACAAAAGTCACAGTTGGCCTCCCTACGCAGTGCAGGGCTTGAGCTGAGGGTTGTGTAGGGCATCCTATAGGGGAGAGTTTGTAGTCATGTCCCTGTGTACAATGACTGCTATGTGACACAGGTGGACAGGATGGTCAAGACAGGATGTTATTAGCTTGGTGCACTGACATGTATATGACTCAGCCATTTTGTATGGGACTTGTGGACATGATATCCTGTCTTGTATTTTGCTTCCATACAGGCCAACGCCCATCAGAAGAAGAGGATCTGGAGAGTCATCGCCAAGAAGGTGCGGACCATGGGGCTCCAAAGCCAGTGAAGCACCCACTGTTGGAAGAGCCCGGAGGAGTTAAGATGCTGAGCCCGGAGGATCGCAAAGGGCCCAGCTGGGTCTGTCCTCCGAACGAGGAAGGGTTGCCCATCAGACAGTGATGCCCCTAATGGACCGCATTTTGGCGGTGGCCTACCCAGACTTGGATGGGCATTTGAGGGCAGCACTGCAGTGACAAGGGGGTAAGTACAAGGCAAATTCATGCTTGACCCAGGTGATTGAGTGAGTGCTCCCCCTGGCAATGTGGGATGTGTGATCTGTCACAG
The DNA here is from genome assembly GCF_031143425.1 of Pleurodeles waltl. Taxonomy (NCBI): domain Eukaryota; kingdom Metazoa; phylum Chordata; class Amphibia; order Caudata; family Salamandridae; genus Pleurodeles; species Pleurodeles waltl. Next base: position 1,143,454,721 of record NC_090444.1, on the reverse strand, counting down.
ATCATCTGGGATCAAATTGGTGTCGACAGGCCATGTGTTTCTAACTGGTGTGCTCATCCTTTTTTAGTGTGACCTAGGACCATACTGTGGAGAACCCTCAGTGCAATTGCACAGCAAGGAGCACATATGGCTGGGTTTAGTGTACAATTATTCTGCTTTACCTACTCTGGTGGATGTTAGTGTTCACCAACAGATCACTCCTCCCAAATGTCACAGTACAAAGGTAGGTAGTATGTGGATCACTGTCCTCTGTCATGTGTCTGGCGATATGTGTAGGTAGACATCTGCCACCCAGGGGCAAGTTTCCTCCATTGTATTTTGGGTGCTGGTGTCTCACAGAGGTCTGTGATGCATGGGTGTCCATCATACATGTGACATGACTTACATGGCTAAATACTGGCTGCTGTAGTAAACTACTTTCCCTTGGTAAAAGGGGAATGTGCATTGTCATGGGTGATGTGTCATTACTGTAGCCAACATTCCTTGTGCCTTCGTGTCTGCATGTGTTCCATTCCCACTAGGATACATATCTATGTATTTGATGTAGGCATGTGCTAGCCATGCAGATGGGATGATGTCTGGAATCTCTCACATATATGTGCATGGGGTCCTGTTGTTGTAATGGTACATCTGCAATGGTTGTCCATTTACTGTGATGCCCCAGGCAGGGCTGTGTCACTATCATATGTCGTCTGACAGATACGTTCATGCCTTATAGTATGTCATTAGTCATGTGTAACTGCAGTAGCTATGAGGGATATGACAGGTAGAGCCAGGGTGTGAATCCACTTCATGATCATTTGTATCCTGTGATGATTGGGGATTGTGCGCTGACTGTTGGGCTGCATCATGGATTGACTTGCAGTGATGTTTGCATCACATGTGTTTAGGGTCAGCAATTCATCCACGGACAGATACATGCTTGTCATATCTGAGATGTGGGCAGGTGTCACTTGTGGAGCCATACGTTGTTGGAATGTGTCCATACTGACATGGAAGTTTCCATGTCACCTAATCCAGGTATGGCACGTTTGTACCAGTGTTCTCTGCATTTCCTTAGCAACACCTGTTTTTGTTCGTACATTATGTCAGTGCTTTTCAGATGTGTGTATAGGCTTGTGTCTGTGTAATTGATAGGGTACCTTACAATAGGATCAAATTGTTGGCTACTGGTAGACTGGGGTGTGCTGCATGTGGCACAGGTTTGGGGTGGAGTGGTCACCTAGTTGCAGTATTGTTAGTGTGGTAGCTAGACTTCATCCATGATATTGTAGTTGTCTGAGTTCAAGATTTGCTAATGTGTTACTTTTGAATTTCCAGTGGGCATGCATGGTTTTGTATTGGCACATGATGGTGCCACTTTGCTGGCACTTCATGCTGGAGGCCACTTAACATGATAGTATATTTTGTCTCTCAGAGTTGTGATGCAAGAGTTTTCATATTCATGTTATGACCCTACTTCACTTTCTTTTAGCAGCATCAGCACCGACAGGTGAAGGAGATGTGGCTGAGCTGAGTGGCGAAGCATCTGGCCATGGGACCTCGGATCAAAACACCACTGACACAGAGGGACCCAGTGGGGAGGGCAGTGCCACGGGGGAGACCGGATCTGCATCATCATCCTCAAATGCCTCATCCAGTGGCCACTACCCAGTGGTGGAGGACCTATCGGGGACCCCTCTAGTATCATCTTGTCTGTCACACCTGTTCTATCACCACCCTCCCTGTGGCTCCCCACTCAGTTAGCCATGTCCACTCACCCAAGAGGGTGGGCATCTCCTTTGCTGCAGGCACCTTTGCCCCTGCCCCTGTTACCCCTGCTGCACTCAGTAAGGAGGCTATTGGCTTCCTGAGGTCGATCTCTGTAGGTCAGTTCACCATCATGAATGTCATCCAGGAACTGGCAGCCCAAGTCCAGCAGAGCAATGCTTTTCTGGGGGACATCCACATTGCAATGGCTGGCCTATATAGATCTTTTCAGGCTCTGGCCTCCACACTGATGTCAGCCAGTCACCTCTTGCCTTCCGTTCCCCTCCACCTTCCTCGTCCCAGTCCAAAACCCCCTTCCCCGACCTACCCAAAGCACACAGACAGACTTGCATGCATCCACCTCAACAGACAAGGTAGCACACACAAACACAAGCACCACAAGATGCACACAAACAACATCTACCCACAGACACAGCAACAGTAACGACTTGCCCTGACCCACCCAACCCCAACATCACACACATGACATCTGGCATACCTAGAGACCCCACCACAACAGTCACTGATACAGCCACTCCACCCATCCTACCCGCAGACACCACCGCAGTAGACCCTCAGACATTCACCCCAGTCACCACACCCAGAGACACGACAAGCCTACATGCAGCCCATCCACCTTGCCAGCAGTCACCACCCCAACAGACATCCACCCACCCACCACAGCATCCCCTGCACCTCCACCCCATCAGCCCAAGACAGACACTCACCACACATGAGCATACCTCCCACAAGCATGCACCAAAGACATCCACTTCCATGATTCAGACAACCACTCCCGCAACCTCCAAATCCCAACCCACTTCTGATTACCATCCCCGTGTGTCTAAGATTTGTTTCCTTTGCTGCTTAACCTTGCCTTTGTTCACCCCCAGTGACATACCCAAAAGGACCTCAACCCTCTCCAAGGCCATCCCTTCCACCTCCAAGGCCTCTCCTACCCCCATGCAAGCACCCATGCGCCTCCTCCTGCCAAAAAAAGCCCACCCCCTCCAAGAAGGACCCCCCAAGCCAAAACCCAAACCCCGCAAATCCCTCTTCCCCCAACACCTCAGTTAATCCCTGAGGTGCCTGCCACCTTGATGTTCCTACCTGTAGAAGTTACATGGCAGTCAGGAGTCAAGTAGGGGCCCAACAATGTGCCTTTTAGGCAACATGCTTGGACTGGCCATAAGGCTTTGGACTTTATTTAAAAAAATAGATTTCAATAAACTCAACCAGTTGTTGGTTTGTTAGGTGCACCATTGTCCTGCATTTCCTTCTCTAACTTTCTGTTGTTAATGGCTGACACTGGTTGTATGCCTGTAGTTGTGTGTGTTTGGCCTGCTTCTCATTTCTGGTGCTTCTCACAGTCAATGTGCGGCTCTGGATATTGGTCATTCCCTTCATACATCACCCCACACAGTGTTAAGGGTTTAGCTCCCTTCACCCACTTTGCATCAGCCCTCTTTGTTGGTTGCATTTGTAGTACAAAGTTGGGTTTTAAATTACAATTTTGAAATTTCCGCTTTCAGAAAGTGAGTATATTTCTGCCTTAGCCGTTTGGTGCCTGTAGTCTGTATCTGTGTCGCACAACTGGATGTAGTTGATAGTTTGCGTTAGTTTATTCTTCCTAGACAGCCACACACAATAAAAAGCTTAAGTATGTCTAGATGGTTCAACACTGGCAGGATGGGAGTGCAGCCCTACTTACACTTGAATAGACTGTGTCCTGCCTCCACACAAAGGGCTGCATAATCCCTATAGTTAGTCTGGAACCAGGACAGGGAAGGCAGGATGCCTGGGGAATTCACAGGGAAAGCTCTAGAAGCTTATCCCCCACTTTAAAGGCACAACTAGATATAAATACTGAATCTCAGACATCACGTGCTCAATACACTTCTGGAATGGTGGATACTCTGCCAGGAATCAAAACTGCTGTGCTGCTGAAAGGACTGCTACTCTTCTTGACTGCTTCTCAGAAGGACTGCTGCCGGTCTGTGTTGACCTGCTGCCTGATGATCTCTTGCCTGGGAGAGAAGGACTAGACCTTCAGCTCTTGAACCCAGAACCTCAGAGAAACTCCAAGGGCTATTTGGCTGGCCTACTGATCTGATGCACAAGAGACACCAACAACCCGCAGCTCATTCCTGCATTGCAACCACTGCTGCCTGGCGCATCCTCAGAACAGGTCCTTGCATCCCTCATTGATACCATCCTCGATGATGACCATGGACTCTGACTTTCAGCCTCACAGCTCCTTGGAACTGATGCATCGCCCCAACTGCGCAACGCATCCCCAATGCCAAACTTTGCATCTCAAGCCCTTGTTGACGGGCTCATCAACAATGATGCAGGACCTTGCACCTCAACCTCGCCACATCTCAGAGCTGACACATCTCTTCAGCTGTACAATGCATCTTTTATGCAGATCCTTGCAACACTCTCCCAAACAAGATTTCTTAACTTTGATCAGAGGGCTTAACTGGGTTCCTGTGGCAGGCTGATGCACCGTTGTGTTTGGACCAGATATCTAGAGTTGGCACTGTATGCCTTTTGGAACTATTTTTACTAAAATCTTTAATATTCAATATATCCGGTTCTACTTATTTAATTTTTGTTGTTTAGGTATTGTTCGTTTTGTTTATTAAAAAATACTGAATTTTTCTAAACTGGTGAGAGATCCTTTTGTGGTGTGTTGTCACTGTGATACTGTTTAAAGTGTAACACAAATACTTTACACATTACCTCTTAGTTAAGCCTGACTGCTCTGTGCCAAGCTAGCCAAGGTTTGAGCTCAAGTTAAATTAGTGTTAGCTTGTGACTTCAACCTGAGAAGAATAGTGGTTGCTGCTTGAGCGTGGTTTTACCTCCTCAACCAGTACCCCAATTTCTTACATTAATGGCAGCAGTGGGATTTGGACTTGTGTGTGTTCAGTGTCATACAGTAATTTTATGTTACACTGACACCTCACATAGTTTTATTTACTTCTCTTTTTTCTTCCACATCTACTCTCATTCTTACTACTGAGCTGTCTGAAATCATACCTGTAGTAATGGAGTTTGAGCTGTCCAACTTCAAAAGTACACTGTGATTGAGCTCAAACAGTTCTGCAAGGAAATGGGATTACAAATTAAGAAGGACACCAAAAAGGTGGAGCTGCAGTAAGCTCTGAGTACCTAGACAGAGGTCTACCCATTGACAACAGCCATAGAGGTGCAGGATGATGAAGATGATGTGGAGGAGAAAGATCAGGATCTGGACATCATCACTAAAATGCAGCCTTTGGTGGATGAGAATGACCCAGTCCCTGAGTTCGAACTTCCTGCCAGAACTTACTGCCAGAGCAGGGAGCAGTGTGTCCTCCCATAGCCTGGCCCGAGAAGATCTGGCAGACAGGAAAACTAATAGGGCGTTAAGGCTCCACATGGCCCAATTCAGTATAGAGGAACAGGAAGATGACTTTAGAGAAGAAAAAATGGCTCATGAAAGGAGTCTCAGAGAGCTGGAACTTAAGACAAAGCAGTCATATTCCAGCAATGGTGGCATGATTTCCTATGTGTCTGAAGGAGACAAGAAGATCCTAATTCCCAAAGACCTGGTACCCAGTTATGTGGTGGGAGTTGACATTGATAAATGTTTTTCAGCCTACAAGGTGACCCTTTGAGTACACAAGATCGCAGAGGAGCACTAAGGATGGATGGTATATGGAAGCATATGCCTCCAGTAGGGAGGGACACTCTTCTGACCCTAGGTGTAGAGGACTGAACCAGGTACATCTCCATGAAAGCCATTCTTTAGCTAAATTTGTATTGACCCCGAAAAGCATCAGCAGAGGTTCAGGGACAGCCACAAACTCCCCAATAAGTCTTGGGTGGATATCCTGGGATACTCTCACAAAGCACTGAATCACTGGGTGAGGAGCAACAAAGTTAATGATTACAATGGGCTGTACAACTTGATTCTCAGGGAGTACATGCTCAATACTTGTTTTACAGAGCTGCTCTAGCACCTATTGACAGAAAGCTGACTGACCTCAGAAGGCCTACTGGGGATGCTGGCCTGTGGTTCAGCACCAGAGTGTCCAAAAAGGCATCTGTCGGGGACTCCCAAAAGGGTAGTAAGGAATCCCACTGGAAGAAAGAGGGGTGAAAATCTTTCCCAAGGGAACAGTGGTAACCAGTCCCACTCCAAACCCAACAAGAAGGGATTCTCTGACAAGCAGACAGGGAGGTTTGTCCCCCAATGTGCTGAGTTATACCATTATGGGCACTCCAAAGGAAACACCAAGGGTCTTATTTATTTTCTGGTTAAGAGTGACACAAACCTTAAGTGAGATTTATGAAGCCACACAAGGCCACCTTGCGTGGCCCTCCATCGCTTCATAAATCTCGAGTAAATCACTGCATTACATTACTTTACATCAAGGAGGCATTTCCATTGGTGTTGCGTGGGTGTTCTACCGCAACATCCATGGATTTGACACATTTCCAGATTGACAAGAACTTGTAAAACTTGGAAATGCGCTAAAAAGATACCCCTCCCCGGGAGACGTGTGACAAGGAAAAATATGTTTATTTGTCATTATTTTTCTTCTTTCTACGTGTGCTGTGCTCTTTAGTACACGTACCAAGAGGAAAAAGCATCTCAGGATTGTTTTTGTGCAGAAGGTGTTCTTTCCTATGCAAAATCAATCCTGCATGCAATGCAGACACCCTTGCACCACAGTACGAGGGTGACTGCGTTGGCGCTAGGCTGCCAAAAGGGAGCCAGCACATGGGGAAAGGACAGGAGTGCGCCATATTGGATAAATATGGTGCATTCCTGCCCTTTCCCTGTAGTGCAGGGCAGTGCAGCAAGATGACTTGATGTGCTGCTCTGTGCCACAAAGTCCATAAATATGGGCCCAAATGTTACAAGAGGGCACAGCTCCCCATTGGTGGACAGACAACCAGGATGACGAGTGTAGCAATTGGGGAGGAGGTGATCCCAGTTAGCTTTGGGGTGCAGACAGGGATGCAGACAAGGGTGACCCTAGTGTCCCTGGAGGCTAAGGAGATGGTGTCAAAAGCCCATATGACTGTCAATACTTCTAAGTGCAGGCAGTAGGTCACCATCAGTGGGCAATGGGTGTAGGCTGAGAGGAACAACAGAGCCAGCATGACTTCTGTCAGGAGTCAGCTAGTAATGCATCTTTGACGCAGATCCTTGCAAAGCTCCACAATCTTGGATTTAAGGTACTTCATTAAGCAGACCTAACTGGGTCCCTGTAGTCGGCCCCCACTTCATCACGTCTGGCACAACCAGATAGCCACACTTGGAGCTGTATGCCTTTTGGATCTATTTTTAGTCAAATGTTTAATATTAAATATCTCTGGTTCTACTGAATTGATTTTTGTTGTTTTGGTCCTGTTTTGTTTCTACCAAAATTAATCTATTTTTCTAAACTGGTGTGGGATCCTTTTGTGGTGTATTTCACTGTGCTACTGTTTGAATTGTTGCACAAATACTTCACATATTGCCTCTGAGTGAAGCTTGACTGCTGTGTACCAAACAATCCGAGGGTTGAGTCTAGGTTAATTAGGGTTTGCTTGTGACTTCACCCTGAGAAGAATTGTGGTTGCTGCTTGGAAGGGTTTCACCCCCCTCAACCAGTAACCCCACTGGGGAAAATCCCACCAGTGCACAGTGCTTTTCACCAGGGAAACCCCTGAGCCTGGATCACGCTCAGTAGTAGCTGTCCGAACTGGCATCTGGCAGGATCTCTCTCCTTTCCAGCAGACAACAGAAGTGAGTGAGCATATTGCTGCTGTGGTTGACTAGCAAGCTGCCATTTATCAATAATTTGGAACCGCCTGTTTCCTGCCTGGCGGCTATGACAAGTTGGGTCCATCCCACTGCCATAGTTGTTGGACTGGAGGCAGCAAAAGCACTTTTTAGAAGTTTATAGGAGAGTATGGCCTTTTTAACAGGCCCATTGCCAAAGCAGATGCCTAGAAGCAAAAAAATCAGGAGGAACATATAACGCAGATGGGATTTCCTAAAGGCCTGCTAATGGTCTGCTAATTACAGCTGCACCAGAACAGTGTTCTCGCGTCATCATTGTGAGTTTAGTTTGGGGTATAACCCTATAAAATACACATAAATAACAAACTAGTAGAAATAGTGCATTAAAACTTTAACATGTAGGTTAAAAATATAAACACAGTATTGAGCAAGGCATATATACCAGTGTGCAAATAGTATAACTAGGGAATCATGCAAAATATGAAATATGGCACATGTAGCAACAATGTGCATATAGGCATAAACAGTATGGACACACAAGATATTGAATACAAAGCATGTAGCAGCATCAAATTAAAAGGCTAATGGTTAAAACTAAATACGCTAGATATCTTGCTAAGGTCTCAAAGCCAAACAGCCTCTAAGACTATATAAAACGTATCAAGTGGGTCAATTAGTTAAAATCAATCCATTGGTACTGATGTCTAAGATACGATTTGAAAAGAATAATTACAAGGGAAGCCCAAGTCTCTTCATCATCACCCAGGCTGCATAAAGGTATCTCCTCATGGCAAAGACTATTTGGGAATTTGTGTTTGTCCATAGTACTCTAGTAGCCACTAGATAATGCCCAATACCTAACATAAGACAGAGAGGTTTGACCCATTTTCTTCTTACATTTTGATACAGGGGACAGAAAACTAATAGGTGTTCTAGATCGTCTACCATGTCCCCGCAATACACACATAGGGCATCAGATGCAGAGGATTTTTCCAGTTGCTTATAAATTGCCCTAACTAAAGAATACCCACCTTGTACTTGATGTCTAAAGTCCTCAGTAGAGGAGGAGTGATTTCATCTAGGTAGGGCTCAAAAGCAGGGAACATTTAAAATACAGAGTAAGGGAACCAAACCTACTGTTTCTATAATATTGATTAGCACAGAGGTTCTAAAATGCCATCTTTATTCCATCTGGGGACTGTCAAGGACCTTTGAGCAGATGCTTGCTTGCAGTCCCATTCAGAGATGTGGTTGTGTTGTAATTCCTTGTTAGATCCATTACAGTTTACTGTTGAACACCTCCAATCCATCATCTGCTTGAACTATAAATCCGACAGATTCTTCTATTCAGCAGTGCAATCAATAATGGAGATATGTTATTTCTATATGTGTTGCAGAATACAGCACACATAAGAGTAGCAAATCGTCATTTTTTAATGATTGTTTATGTGCAGGAAGGCACATAAACGACCATTAATGGTGTTTTTCTATGTATGCTGCAGAATGCAACGTCCTTATTTTCTGTCAACCACAAAGTTGTTTTTTGGTGGGAGACAGAATGGAAATAAATAAAAAAATCTGCAACCTTAATACATGAAATAAACTATTTAAAAATATTTAATCTGCTTGGTGGCTAAACAAGCACTAGGGCCCATATTTTTACTTTTTTAGCGCCGCATTTGCGCCGCTTTTTAAAGTAAAAGAGGCACAAACTTACAAAATAAAATTTTATTTTATAAGTTTGCGTCTCTTTTGCGTCAATAAATGACGCAAATGCGGCGCTAAAAAAGTATAAATATGGGGGGGCCTAAGTACGATGCGTTGGTGGAGCTTTCATGAGGTCGCACGACCCCTTGTAGCATTTTAGTGGCTGATAATGTTTCTCGAACATTTACAAAATTATGTACACCAACCATGAAATAAGTGTTTCTAATACGGAACACAGTAAACGTCTCCAGTAGCAGTGCGGCGTTCAAAAGAGAATTTATGCGCGGCAGGAAACGCCGGCGTTTTCTTATTCCATAAGTAATCGGACATTTTCGTGGGATATATCTTGAACTGTACATGCTTCTTTCACAGATATTTAGAAACAACATTAATGTAAAAAGCTGTCAAGAACCAACATCCGTCTGTTTTCATATTTAAGTGAACATTAGCGCTAATTGCGTGGATTTACGTGAAAATCGGACATTCCTCTCAGGGTGTCAGAGTGAAAGAGCCCATTATCCAAGCAGGCCAGATGTTCTGGTCCGCTGATCCCGTTTGATCCCTGCACCTGTCCAACCCAAGCAGTTGATGGATTATTGTACGGCCTGTATTTAAAAAAAGTTTGAACAACTGTTACAGAACAAGCGAATGGTGTGAAAGGGAGCAGACCTCGCGCATAAAGGAAGGCTTGTCTCGCGCACATGGCTGAGCACATCACTTGCTGCGCAAGAAGCAGTGGGTATTGTTTCCAGCCGTTTTACTCCCACACCACCGAGGCTATGATACGTCCATGTGTGGGATGCATTTTACACTGGACCAGTGGCAGAAAGGTTTGAGTGAGTGGGACAAAAACGGACACCTTACACCATCCGTCTGCAAAACAACCGTGCAGTTACACCGAATTAGGTATTATTTACGGTGGATTATAAAGATTATAGTAGGAAGAAATTTGTCTTCCGCCCCAGGAAGACTGTTTCTGTGTTTACTGAGAGGAAGTAATGGCTTTGCACCCACCTCCTCAATGAAATACGCTGTGTTTTACTTCCATCAATGTAGTAAACTATAATAATAGTGTCTACTATGCATGGCCCTCTCTTAAAGTAGCCTATTACAATGGTGTGGTTAGAAACACGAGTTTCTACAGAATCCGAGAACACACGAAATGGCATGAAATAACTTGCGATATTACTACAGGGGTTCTGGAGGAAACATTTCCAGGTCAAATGTAATTTGTCAGTTGAAAATGACCCTGAATTTTAAATTGACATGCACGCGTTCATACGGTACTCAGATTTCCGATGTTATTCCACATTGTTTAGTGTCTACGTGGTAACTACCCATCCCAGAATTACCAATATGTGTGGTATTGACAATTTCAGCAGCAAATGTACCTAATCGGAAACACTATTGCAGTCATGATAGGGACCAAAGCAGTCTGCCCTCTATCAGACCAAGCACGACTCTGACCTTAGAAGCCTGAAAAAATCACAGCTATTTCAAATAAAATTATATAGGTTGCTGGTCATCTGCTAAACACCACCAATCTTTATTCTTGTTAGGAAAGTTTATGTCTTCTAGGTGTAACAAATGAACTACCTACTTCTTCTGGCAAGAGGAAGGGCTGATAACGCGTCCAGCCCTTATAAATTACCTGTACCTGGACACGTTGGAGGTCGGTGAATCTTTTAACCGAGTCGGGCTCTCCTCATCCTCAATAGTCGAGTCACTCAGATCAATAATCAATAACTGTTGTAATCGGTAATCAGCACTCAATTAATAGATCAATATAACACATCAGAAATCAATAACAGTTGGTATTTCGGCGCACCATGACCTTTCTGTCATGAATAACCACACCAGTTTATTAAAAGTTAGTGAGTTTATTTCCCTATATTAACAAAGCTAGCACAATATATATGTGTCTCAAAACCAATTGATATATGTATATGAACATTACTAGCTGTCCATAACGGTGGAAGAAACGCAATCTACGTAAAATCTGAATAATGATACACTCTGTTATAGCAATGCAAATCACCAATGTGACTAACTGTATTTGACTAATTGCATACATTCGGTCAGCATAACAAGATTTCAATTCTTCATGGTACATTGAATGAAAACCTCGACTAACCTCTAATTAGCATTGGCATGTGGGACTTCATGCAAAACGAATTTAGTCAACACAAATTTGGAAAAGTTCTAGCTAGGATCCTATCAAAATAGCAGTTGGTACCTAAAAGGAAAAAAAACACAATGCATAATACATTTATCCTTTCATATTTACCAAATACAATCAGCATTCAAGAAAAGTCTTCGTCCTTCAGGTACCGGTTGATCAGCATGGGGCAAATTTCAAAGGGGCAAAGTTAAGGGCAAGCTTCCTTGCAACGGCAAGGAGAATAGGGCAAAGTTACTGCATGGGCAAGACGGGGCAAATCAAAGTTAAAGTCTCTAGGGTGAGAATTCTTAAAGTCTCTTTCTCTCAGATAGAGAAAAGGGCATCAGGGTGTCGTCCAAAATGGAGTCTGGCATCAGGCTTCAAACTGGCATAGAGGAAAATGGCTGACTTCTCTTTGTCCGGTGGGTTTAAGTAAGAAACATTCCAAATTCTGTAGGGTCTTCCATTGGAGGGTTCATAGGTTGGCTTCAAATTGTCCAATCAAAATTGTCTTTTACTAGCGCCCATTTATGCATACACTGTCCTTGGCGCCTTGGAACACAAATTGTATCATGGTTTGCCAATTATTTTACTATCTGTACCTTCATTGTCCTCACCTGCAGAGACTGACCTTGTATCAAAGGGGATGTAACCGGCCTAGCACGAAACCTTGGAGATAAGTGTACCAGCCAGTTTCTACTGAAAAAATACAACTTCAAGCAAGAATATATTTCATTAATTCAAGGAAAAAAAGAATCACGCAGTTAGAATTTGAAACCAAGCAACTAGGCCAAAGCCTGTACTAAATTTAAGCTAAGCAAAACAGTTTTCAAACAAGAAATCATGGCATACATTTGCGATTATGACGGATTAATACATTTTTAATACTTCATGATTAATAAAGCTCGTTTATAATGATGGCGAACTGCCCTGAGGGCACAATTTCCCTTGTACATTATTTCTTTTACTTAAAATCACACTTCAATATATATGTCGGTTACACAGTATACATGAATATATATCGAACCCTCTTTTTCTGCGTCATCAATCCCTCCTCTGATGACTAATTATGTCATCACATCAAATCTACCCACAAATTTTAGTCCATTAAAATTCTGTATAGTAATTTGGCACTTCAGTCAATTCCCTTTTTCTTTTAGTCCCTTTTGACTTCTCCCTATAAATTTCCACCATTTTGTTCTCTATTTTCTCTTCTCTTTTTCTTTTGTTCCTTGCTTTTAACATTTTGAAAGCTTTCCATATTCCCCAAGAACCTAATAGACAAATTAATATTATTAATATTCCCTTTACTATTTTTAGTAACAATCCGTTCCAAACGTTGCTGAGCCAATTTCCCACAGAAGCAAATCCTTTTCCAATTTTCTCCCAAACTCCGGGTTCTTTCAATTCCTTTAAATCTACACTTTCTCTAGTTAAATTTGTAAGCATTGTTCTAATTTTTCCACTGTTGTCGGGTATATAGGTACAACAGTGACGCGTGCCAAGCATTTTGCAAACGCCGCCATCCTTTGCTAAAAGAATGTCTAAGGCAAGCCGATTTTGAAGAGTCATAGCTCTTTCTGCAGCGAGTTCAGCATCCATCAGGATTATAGCTCCCGAAAACTTTGTCAACATGTTATCCACAATAGTAGACAACTTTCGTATTTTGATTGAATTCAATATGACTCCTACTGAAGGAATCATAGCTCCAAATATATCTCCTACCACACCAGCAGCTGTCTCCCTTTTCTGAACATGATGTGATTCAGACAGCCTTGGAAATTTCTTTAAGTCATCTAACTGGTAAACCTTTGGGAACAATATTCCCAAATAACACCTCCCATAGCATCCTTTAGGAAGACGATAATAGGCGTTGAGTCCACAAATATAATATACTCCAGGAATAACTGGGTCTTGTCCATTCAGCATGAACGTCCACTTTTGTTGAAATGCGTATGTGTGTTTACATTCACTCGTTCCCACAAAAACTGTGTCATAATATGATGGAAATCTATGTATACAAAATCTTCCCACATGCAATGTATCTAAGGCTATTTTCCCTTGTGTCTTTATTGCGGCAAAAGCATAATTATCTACAGACGTCCTTTCGTGCAACTCCTTCTCTAATTTCTCCTTCATTTCGTTCTTTCTGTCGTCAGTGCGGTCTAAAAATTATATTTCTATTGGTGAAAGCAAGCATGTAAGGTTCTCCCTATGTGCGTGAGCTGTGTGGAAAGGGGACATTGGTTCGAAAAATTCCCTCATTAATTTGGCAGACCAATCTCTAGCTATCTTACTTAGGTGCCCTATTATGGGGACATATGCAAAAGTAACATCGTAATTAGTATAGAAATAATGAATGTCTTTTTGAGCATAAAATCTGGAAGCTACTATACTACATGTAATTCCATACGTAAGAGGCATGCTGTGATACGTTACCCCTTCCACTACTGAGGTAGGTATTTGTGTACACACATAACAATCTTTCGCATCCATGGTCTCAACATACTCACTCAGTAAGCGATAGAAAACGTTAGATGAAAGTTCCTTCTTATCATGCAAGTGTCTCTCGTCTTGCTCGAGTCTCTTGAGAGCTGTTAGTTCAGTAACGATAATAGGTTTAGAAGTGGAAGCATCATTCGTCTCACTCTCGCCTTTACCATGCATTCCAAGAACTATTGCTACAATTATTAGTACGCATGCGATCAGTAAGCCTATACACATGTATTTACAACACTTCATTTTACGCCCCTGTGTAGTGAAGCTAGTCATGATCTGTATAGAATCAGAAAGCTGAAGACACTTTATCAAAGCGTATTTGCAGTTTTTTTTTTTTCTTTTTTTTTTTTTTTTTCTAAGTTGCAGGTATTTACAAAGCTGAACGAGTTCAATGTTCACACAGTTTCTTTAGCAGCTTAGTCTCTTATCGGTTAGCAGCGTTGTCTCAAAATCGGTTTCAAAGTCAATCAAGTTAGCAATGTCTTAGCCGGTAAAAGAAAATCAATCAAGTGATCAATGGTTTCAATCAACAGAGTCCATAAAGTTTTTATTTCCAAAATGAAGTTCTGCCTCTTCGTTCTCAAGGCTGAGGGATACGAATTCGTCTGACCAATCGTTATTGGCTACGTATGCCCACTCCGGACCGGAATACCTCCTGCTCGGTATCATTTTTCTTTTCAGTTTTGCATCTCTCTTTGATTCTTTCTCACTGTTACTTTCCTCTTTGGCCAAGTCCTTTTCTTCACTCGGTGTTGGTACCACGACAGACACTTCCTTTCTTTTCTCTTTCACTCTTGGCCCTTCACTGTCGTTCAACGTTTCTCTAGTTCTTAGTTTTACTGGTGATATGCTCGGTCTTCTCTTTGCACTGTGTCCACTTGATGGACCTGCGATCTCTTCTGAAGAAGTTTGAACAGTTTCGTTCTGTTCTGCCTTGTCCCCTCCTTCTGGGGAGTCAATCAGGTTTTCCTTTTCCTTTTCTGTATCGTCTGCTTCTGGGAAAGCCCTCCTCTGATCAGGCTCTCCTGCTTCTTCACCTCTTTCGAGCCCTTTGTCACCGTTACTTTCTTCAGGCTCTTTGTCACTTTCAGCTGCTTCAGGCTCTTTGTTACCTTCAGCTGCTTCGTCGCTGTCTGAGGCTCCTCCTTGGTCTTCCCCAAGTGAATCGGTTGCTTCGTCCTCAGAGAATATTTCTCCCTCCTCTATTTCTGCCTGTTCGCTTCTAGCTCTGTTTTGCTCTGCCTCAGCGCTCGGCACTTTGTTATCAGGTACTGGCAGTTTCAGCGCTTCAACTTCCTCATCTGTGGGACACAACACCCTCTTTGTGTGACTGGCGTGAATCCAGTTGGGAACTCCCGCACACTTCACAGCGGTGGTAGTCGTCAAAATCACTTGGAAAGGTCCTTTCCAACGGGGTTCCAAACATGACTTCCTCACGTGCTTCTTTATCACGACCCAGTCACCTGCTTTCAGGGTGTGTCCTGGACCTTGGATCGGTGGCAAGGTGGTTGCCTCCACCTGGTGAGAGAAAGATCGAACCACATCAGCTAGACCTTTGCAGTAGTCTAACACCATATCATCTGTAATATTCAAAAGCGCATTTGCAGGAACTGCTGGAAGTCTCATAGCTCTGCCCATGAGAATCTCGTGTGGGGACAATCCAGTCTTTCGATCAGGGGTGTTTCTCATTGACATTAGTACCAAAGGCAATGCGTCAGGCCATTTCAAATTTGTCGATCCACATATTTTCGCCATTCTCGATTTCAATGTGCCATTCATTTGCTCCACTAGACCTGATGCTTCAGGGTGGTAGCTACAATGCAGCTTTTGCTCAATGTTCAGTGCTGCACAAAGCAATTTTATTACTTCATTATTGAAGTGACTTCCCCTATCTGATTCTAAAGAGATCGGGAATCCGAAACGTGGTATTAACTCTCTCAAGAGTAGTTTTGCAACTGTGAGACTGTCGTTTCTGCGTGTAGGGTATGCTTCAATCCAGTGACTAAAAATGCACACAATCACCAACACATACTTCAAGCCTCCATGCACAGGCATCTCAATGAAGTCCATTTGCATCCTGCTGAATGGACCCCCTGCTCTTCCAATGTGGCTCAAATTTACTACTGTTCCCTTCCCTGCGTTCATCTGTTGGCAAATGACGCAGCGGTGGCAAACTGATTCAGCAACTTGACGGAATTTGGGGTTAAACCAATCAGTTTTAAATAACCTAATCATGGCATCCCTCCCAAGATGAGCTTGTCCATGGTAAAATCTGGCTATCTGTGTCAAAAGGCTATTTGGAAGAACGAATTTCCCTTCACTTGAAACCCATAATTCATCTAGTCTCTTTACACATTGTGATTTAGTCCACAAGAGTTTTTCATCCTCACTGACACCATTCTGTAGGGATTTCAATTCGTCCATTGTATCTATAACTTTTAGAGCAAATATTTTGCTTTGTTCAAGTTCTGGTTCACTTATCAAATTCCATTCATCCCTGAGCAATATACAGTTCAATGCGCAAAACCTTGCGACTTGATCCGCATATCCATTTCCTAGGGAAACATAGCGGGTCATTCCGACCCTGGCGGTCGGTGGCCGCCAGGGCCACCGACCACGGGAGCACCGCCGACAGGCTGGCGGTGCTCCTACGAGCATTCTGACCGCGGCGGTTTAGCCGCGGTCAGACGCGGAAAGCCAGCGGTCTCCCGCTGACTTTCCGCCGCTCGTAGGAATCCTCCATGGCTGCGGAGCGCGCTCCGCAGCCATGGAGGATTCCGACTCCCCCTCCCGCCATCCAGTTCCTGGCGGTTCTCCCGCCGGGAACCGGATGGCGGGAGGGGGAGTCACGGGGCCCCTGGGGGCCCCTGCCGTGCCCATGCCTATGGCATGGGCACGGCAGGGGCCCCCGTAAGAGGGCCCCTAAAAGTATTTCAGTGTCTGCAAAGCAGACACTGAAATACGCGACAGGTGCAACTGCACCCGTCGCACCTTCCCACTCCGCCGGCTCTATTACGAGCCGGCGTCATCGTGGGAAGGGAGTTTTCCCCTGGGCTGGCGGGCGCTCTTGCGAAGACCGCCCGCCAGCCCAGGGGAAAACTCGGAATACCCTCCGCGGTCTTTCGACCGCGGAGCGGTATTTCGGAGGGGGGAAGTCTGGCGGGCGGCCTCCGCCGCCCGTCAGACTCAGAATTAGGCCCATAGTCTTGTCCCTTCGAGTGTGCACTGCACTTCACCACTGCTACTTCCCCTGGTAACTGAATGGCATGTAACAATTCTCTTATTCTTTCACCATTTTTCACTGGTGATCCTGAAGAGGTCATGAAGCCTCTCTGTGACCACAATTGTCCAAAATCATGCACTATTCCAAACCCGTATTGGCTGTCAGTGTAAATGGTAACTTTCATTAGTGCAGAAAGTTGGCATGCTCTAGTAAGAGCTACCAATTCTGCTACTTGTGCAGAGTAAACCCCTTGAAGCCAAGAGGCTTCCAGAACACCTGTTACAGTACATACAGCATACCCTGCTTTCAATACACCCAGTGCATCTCTTGAACATGAACCATCAACAAAAATGATTTGATCATGTTCTTCTAATTTGGTATCTTTGATATCAGGCCTTGGTTTGGTGCAAAATTCAGTCACCTGAAGACAGTCGTGCTCGATGTCTTCAGCGTTCTCAATTTCAGCATTTTCACTGGGAAACAAGGTTGCTGGATTCAACGTAGTGCACCTTTTCAGCTGCACATTAGGTGATCCCAGAATTATTGTTTCGTACCTTGTGAGTCTAGCACCAGTCATGTGCTGTGTTCGGGAACGTGTCAAAAGTATCTCGACTGAGTGAGGGACCATGACTGTTAATGGGTGTCCCATCACTATTCCTTCACTCTGAGTGAGGCTGATACCAACTGCTGCTACGGCGCGCAAACACCCTGGCAGTGCTGCTGCGACCGGATCCAAAGTAGCTGAAAAATACGCTACTGGTCTGTTTATGCCACCATGGGCTTGGGTCAAGACAGACAAGGAACATGCATCACGTTCATGACAAAACAATGTGAAAGGCTTTGTGTAATCAGGCATACCTAAAGCTGGAGCCCTGCACATGCATTCTTTCAATTCAATAAAAGCATCCATCTCATCTCCTTTCAGCTCAATTTCATCCAATGCATCCTTCTGGGTCAGTTTCAGTAAAGGTTTTGCTAGAGTTGAGAAGTTGGGAATCCATTGGCGACAGTAGCTCACCATCCCCAAAAACTTCCTCACCTCCCTCCTCGTCTTTGGTGGACTCATTTGAAGTACACTTGTTATTCTTTCCTTCATTATTCTCCGTGACCCTTTCTCTATTTGATGACCCAAATATTTCACTTTCTTCTGACAGAACTGCAATTTTGAAGGAGACACTGAGAGAAGGTAGCCTCTTTCTAGCCTTGTTACCCCCACTTTTGGCCTGTTTGTGAGTGTATGTCAGGGTGTTTGTCACTGTTTTCACTGTCTCACTGGGATCCTGATAGCCAGGCCTCAGTGCTCATAGTGAAAACACTATGTTTTCAGTATGGTTGTTATGTGTCACTGGGATCCTGCTGGTCAGGACCCCAGTGCTCATAGGTTTGTGGCCTATATGTATGTGTCACTGGAACCCTGTCACACAGGGCCCCAGTGCTCATAGGTGTGCATGTATATGTTCCCTGTGTGGTGCCTAACGGTCTCACTGAGGCTCTGCTAACCAGAACCTCAGTGGTTATGCTCTCTCATTACTTTCAAATTGTCACTAACAGGCTAGTGACCATTTTTACCAATTTACATTGGCTTACTGGAACACCCTTATAATTCCCTAGTATATGGTACTGAGGTACCCGTGGTATTGGGGTTCCAGGAGATCCCTATGGGCTGCAGCAATTCTTTTGCCACCCATAGGGAGCTCTGACAATTCTTACACAGGCCTGCCACTGCAGCCTGAGTGAAATAACGTCCACGTTATTTCACAGCCATTTTACACTGCACTTAAGTAACTTATAAGTCACCTATATGTCTAACCTTTACCTGGTAAAGGTTAGGTGCAAAGTCACTTAGTGAGAGGGCACCCTGGCACTAGCCAAGGTGCCCCCACATTGTTCAGAGCCAATTCCCTGAACTTTGTGAGTGCGGAGACACCATTACACGCGTGCACTACATATAGGTCACTACCTATATATAGCTTCACAATGGTAACTCCGAATATGGCCATGTAACATGTCTATGATCATGGAATTGCCCCCTCTATGCCATCCTGGCATAGTTGGCACAATCCCATGATCCCAGTGGTCTGTAGCACAGACCCTGGTACTGCCAAACTGCCCTTCCTGGGGTTTCACTGCAGCTGCTGCTGCTGCCAACCCCTCAGACAGGCAGCTGCCCTCCTGGGGTCCAGCCAGGCCTGGCCCAGGATGGCAGAACAAAGAACTTCCTCTGAGAGAGGGTGTGACACCCTCTCCCTTTGGAAAATGGTGTGAAGGCAGGGGAGGAGTAGCCTCCCCCAGCCCCTGGAAATGCTTTCTTGGGCACAGATGTGCCCAATTCTGCATAAGCCAGTCTACACCGGTTCAGGGACCCCTTAGCCCCTGCTCTGGCGCGAAACTGGACAAAGGAAAGGGGAGTGACCACTCCCCTGACCTGCACCTCCCCTGGGAGGTGTCCAGAGCTCCTCCAGTGTGCTCCAGACCTCTGCCATCTTGGAAACAGAGGTGCTGCTGGCACACTGGACTGCTCTGAGTGGCCAGTGCCACCAGGTGACGTCAGAGACTCCTTGTGATAGGCTCCTTCAGGTGTTGCTAGCCTATCCTCTCTCCTAGGTAGCCAAACCCTCTTTTCTGGCTATTTAGGGTCTCTGTCTCTGGGGAAACTGTAGATAACGAATGCATGAGCTCAGCCGAGTTCCTCTGCATCTCTCTCTTCACCTTCTGATAAGGAAACGACCGCTGACCGCGCTGGAAGCCTGCAAACCTGCAACATAGTAGCAAAGACGACTACTGCAACTCTGTAACGCTGATCCTGCCGCCTTCTCGACTGTTTTCCTGCTTGTGCATGCTGTGGGGGTAGCCTGCCTCCTCTCTGCACCAGAAGCTCAGAAGAAATCTCCCGTGGGTCGACGGAATCTTCCCCCTGCAACCGCAGGCACCAAAAAGCTGCATTACCGGTCCCTTGGGTCTCCTCTCAGCACGACGAGCGAGGTCCCTCGAATCCAGCGACTCTGTCCAAGTGACCCCCACAGTCCAGTGACTCTTCAGCCCAAGTTTGGTGGAGGTAAGTCCTTGCCTCACCTCGCTGGGCTGCATTGCTGGGAACCGCGACTTTGCAGCTACTCCGGCCCCTGTGCACTTCTGGCGGAAATCCTTCGTGCACAGCCAAGCCTGGGTCCACGGCACTCTAACCTGCATTGCACGACTTTTTAAGTTGGTCTCCGGCGACGTGGGACTCCTTTGTGCAACTTCGGCGAGCACCGTTTCACACATCCTTGTAGTGCCAGTTTCTGGCACGTCTCCGGGTGCTACCTGCTTCAGTGAGGGCTCTTTGTCTTGCTCGACGTCCCCTCTCTCTTCAGGTCCAATTTGCGACCTCCTGGTCCCTCCTGGGCCCCAGCAGCGTCCAAAAACGCCAAACGCACGATTTGCGTCTAGCAAGGCTTGTTGGCGTCCTTCCGGCGGGAAAACACTTCTGTACAACTCTCCAAAGCGAAAGGGATCCGTCCACCAAAGGGGAAGTCTCTAGCCCTTTTCATTCCTGCAGAAACCTCAGCTTCTTCTGTCCAGTCGAAGCTTCTTTGCACCCGCAGCTGGCATTTCCTGGGCAACTGCCCATCTCCGACTTGCTTGTGACTTTTGGACTTGGTCCCCTTGTTCCACAGGTACCCTAGATTGGAAGTCCACAGTTGTTGCATTGCTGGTTTGTGTCTTTCCTGCATTATTCCTCTTACACGACTACTTTGTCCTTAGGGGAACTTTAGTGCACTTTGCACTCACTTTTCAGGGTCTTGGGGAGGGTTATTTTTCTAACTCTCACTATTTTCTTATAGTCCCAGCGACCCTCTACAAGGTCACATAGGTTTGGGGTCCATTCGTGGTTCGCATTCCACTTTTGGAGTATATGGTTTGTGTTGCCCCTATCCCTATTTTTCCCCATTGCATCCTATTGTAACTATACATTGTTTGCACTGTTTACTATACTGCATATTTTTGCTATTGTGTATATATATCTTGTGTATATTTCCTATCCTCTCACTGAGGGTACACTCTAAGATACTTTGGCATATTCTCATAAAAATAAAGTACCTTTATTTTTAGTATAACTGTGTATTGTGTTTTCTTATGATATTGTGCATATGACACTAAGTGGTACTGTAGTAGCTTCACACGTCTCCTAGTTCAGCCTAAGCTGCTCTGCTAAGCTACCATTATCTATCAGCCTAAGCTGCTAGACACCCTATACACTAATAAGGGATAACTGGGCCTGGTGCAAGGTGCAAGTACCCCTTGGTACTCACTACAAGCCAGTCCAGCCTCCTACAGACACCTTGTGTCCATTCCTTCCCAAATGGTTCAATAGGGCAATGGTGTCGGCTGTGCAGTCACTTTCTGTCTTGGATGCAATCAGTAAGTCATCAATGTACTGTACTAGGGTTGACTCGAATGGCAATTCTAACGCTTCCAAGTCTTTCTTTAGAATCTGATTGAAAATTGACGGTGACTCCGAAAACCCTTGAGGAATTCGACACCAACTGTAAACTCTGTCTAAGAACTTGAAACAAAAGAGAAATTGGCTGTCCTCATGAAGAGGCACCGAAAAGAAGGCTTGTGACAAGTCGATGACTGAGAACCACTCGGCATCGCAAGGGACTTGAAACATTATCACAGCTGGATTTGGTACTACAGGGCAGCATTTAATTATGATGTCATTTATTTTCCTCAAGTCCTGCACAATTCGGACCTTTCCACTTGGCTTTATTAGTCCCATGATTGGTGAATTACATGGACTGCTTAACACTTCTTTCAGTACTCCCTGTTTTACAAACTCGTCAATGAGTTGGGCGACTTTCATGAGGGTGTCTTGTGCCATATGGTATTGTGGGGTCTGGGGAAAGGTTACATTGGGTTTTAGGGTCACTTTCACTGGTTCCACTCCTTTTACCAATCCCACCTCTTTTCCTGTCATATCCCACACTTCTTTTCCGACTGTTTCCCGTAATTCAGCTGGAATATCTGCTTCAGTGATCATCGGAAAAAGGGTAATCAGAGGATATTCTTCATCGACAGTTTCCATCTCATCCCCTTCTACACTGTCCTCTTCTTCCCCATCACTGCTCGTCTGAATTCTAATTCCATCGTTCGAACACATAATCGAACATCCCAATTTGCACAATAGGTCTCTCCCTAACAGTGATATCGGGCTTGAGTCACATACCACAAAATTATGTGACCCTTGATAGTTACCAATTCTGACTTGTACTGGATCTGTGATTGGGTTCGTCAGGTACCTGTTTGCTACTCCCACTACTTGAACTGTTCTCCCTGAAAGTGGCAGATTTGGTACTTCAATGCTCCTAACTGTGGAACGTGTAGCTCCTGTGTCAACCAAGAATGAAACACGATGGCCCATAACTCTTCCCTCCACATACGGGCCCTTTTGATCAACTTCCAAGGATGCTGCAAGCACACAATTTCCCTCCTCATCTGAACTTTCACTCTCCCATGCATCGTTTATTCCATTCTCACTGTGTAACGGGAACTGATGTACTGTGTCATTTTGATTAATTCCTTGACCCGTGACCTGTTGAGGAAGCATTGCTTGCTGCTGATTCATTGGTGCTAAGGGTATTTGCATTTGCTGATTAGGTACCATAGGATACTGCTGTTGCATTGGCTGCAATTGTGTCATTTGCACACGAGGCATTTGCACCTGTTGCGGTTGCATGGGTTGTAGACCCTGCATCTGGTTCATATTGTTTTGAAAATTTGGATTCGGACCTCTCAGTTTCGGTCCTCTCATAGTCTGAAATGCATTGACATCATTGTTTTGCTGACCTACACCTTCCTGCACCATCATTGGGCACTCCCGTTTCCAATGCCCGACAATTCCGCACGTGTGACATGGCATCACCTTCTTCATTGCCTGTATACCATTTGGAATCATAACGGTATTCAAATCTGGACCATTATTCACAAAACCTCCTCGACCTCTGCCTCTCATCTGTGGCTGAAACATAACATTTCCCTGTTGCTGCTGCTGCGGCATCTGTTGTTGAAACCCTTGCAAACCTTGTAAACCTGTCTGAGCTGCTCTGAGCTGCATCACCATCACCTTTTCCTTCAATCTTTTCTGCTTTGTCTCAATCTCATCACTGCAGTATTTTGCATAATTCAACACTTCATCGATCGACTTTGACTGCCAACAAATCAAATGCGATTTAATCATCTGGCTAATTTCGGGTCTCAGCCCTTCCACAAACCTGAACACAAAAGGGAGCATGTCTTTTGGTTCAATCGTTTCCGTGCCACTGTAATTTTTAAACGCTTTCAACACCCTCTCATAATACGCGTGTATAGATTCTTTAACCTCTTGAGCGGTCCTGTCAATCCTTTGCAAATCCACATTTTTTGACGCAACCTTGGTTTTCAAGTGCTCGATCACCTTGTGGTACAAACTCATTACTCATTACTCAATACTCTTCGCTTGCCTTTCCCCTTCCAATTGCGCTTCACGGACTGCGTCCAATCCGTGCGCGACCCTTCTCACCAACCGACCTATCCCAGCGCGGCTCCTAGTGACGTCACACTCACACACTGCGGCTGACAAAGTCCTGCGGCTTGTCCTCTTTTCATTCGGCTTCACTCATAAACTAATTTCTGCAATATAACGCGAGCACTTAACTAAAAGAATAAAACAGATCTGTCGGTTTACTACAGGAAGGGTAACACAATCGCTTCAGAAACCTTAGGGATTTTTCACTAGCCTCGGCAGTTATTCCATCTTTCTCGTTTTCCCACTTCCGCAAGCAAAATTTGACCCGCAAACTTTACTCTCAACTGATCAATGAACTATTCTAGTGCACTTTAGAATTCGTCAAATCTCAAAGTCGAAGTTTTCTTTCACTCTGCAACATTCATACCGACTTGTTGACCACGCCCGATCAACCTATTAAACCGACCAGATCACAACATCAAACAAGTGTCACATACACTTTTCAACATACTCCGGAGTCTCTTGACCTCGCAGGGCCCGTCTCAACATCAACAACCACGTGGACAATTTTTCTGCTCAAAGCGCCACACACATGTGAAGTTCGACGACTTCCCTACTCTCACACCTTTGGAGTAACACTCCTCTAATATCTTTTAACCCCCCTTAAAATCCTCACAAACTTCTCAATTAATCTGCGGCGATAAGCTGTGCAAGCGAGAAACCCTAACTTCACTCATACCGTCACTAGAAACGCTGAGACCGTTCTCATACCTGCATGTTCCTCATTTGCAAGCTCCGAGATCCCGGGAAAGTCATCGGGGACTTAGGGCATCATCATCTCTCCAACTTGTTTTATCAAAGAAAATTCTAACCTGACTCTGTCTATTGTTCGGATGGGGTCCCAAAGGGCTAAACCATCAATCTCTGCTACCATCTACTGATAACGCGTCCAGCCCTTATAAATTACCTGTACCTGGACACGTTGGAGGTCGGTGAATCTTTTAACCGAGTCGGGCTCTCCTCATCCTCAATAGTCGAGTCACTCAGATCAATAATCAATAACTGTTGTAATCGGTAATCAGCACTCAATTAATAGATCAATATAACACATCAGAAATCAATAACAGTTGGTATTTCGGCGCACCATGACCTTTCTGTCATGAATAACCACACCAGTTTATTAAAAGTTAGTGAGTTTATTTCCCTATATTAACAAAGCTAGCACGATATATATGTGTCTCAAAACCAATTGATATATGTATATGAACATTACTAGCTGTCCATAACGGCGGAAGAAACGCAATCTACGTAAAATCTGAATAATGATACACTCTGTTATAGCAATGCAAATCACCAATGTGACTAACTGTATTTGACTAATTGCATACATTCGGTCAGCATAACAAGATTTCAATTCTTCATGGTACATTGAATGAAAACCTCGACTAACCTCTAATTAGCATTGGCATGTGGGACTTCATGCAAAACGAATTTAGTCAACACAAATTTGGAAAAGTTCTAGCTAGGATCCTATCAAAATAGCAGTTGGTACCTAAAAGGAAAAAAAACACAATGCATAATACATTTATCCTTTCATATTTACCAAATACAATCAGCATTCAAGAAAAGTCTTCGTCCTTCAGGTACCGGTTGATCAGCATGGGGCAAATTTCAAAGGGGCAAAGTTAAGGGCAAGCTTCCTTGCAACGGCAAGGAGAATAGGGCAAAGTTACTGCATGGGCAAGACGGGGCAAATCAAAGTTAAAGTCTCTAGGGTGAGAATTCTTAAAGTCTCTTTCTCTCAGATAGAGAAAAGGGCATCAGGGTGTCGTCCAAAATGGAGTCTGGCATCAGGCTTCAAACTGGCATCGAGGAAAATGGCTGACTTCTCTTTGTCCGGTGGGTTTAAGTAAGAAACATTCCAAATTCTGTAGGGTCTTCCATTGGAGGGTTCATAGGTTGGCTTCAAATTGTCCAATCAAAATTGTCTTTTACTAGCGCCCATTTATGCATACACTGTCCTTGGCGCCTTGGAACACAAATTGTATCATGGTTTGCCAATTATTTTACTATCTGTACCTTCATTGTCCGCACCTGCAGAGACTGACCTTGTATCAAAGGGGATGTAACCGGCCTAGCACGAAACCTTGGAGATAAGTGTACCAGCCAGTTTCTACTGAAAAAATACAACTTCAAGCAAGAATATATTTCATTAATTCAAGGAAAAAAAGAATCACGCAGTTAGAATTTGAAACCAAGCAACTAGGCCAAAGCCTGTACTAAATTTAAGCTAAGCAAAACAGTTTTCAAACAAGAAAGCATGGCATACATTTGCGATTATGACAGATTAATACATTTTTAATACTTCATGATTAATAAAGCTCGTTTATAATGATGGCGAACTGCCCCGAGGGCACAATTTCCCTTGTACATTATTTCTTTTACTTAAAATCACACTTCAATATATATGTCGGTTACACAGTATACATGGCAGAAACATGCACCTGCTGGATTGGAACTGTATCTATGGAGGGAGTTTGATAACGTTTAAGATAAGCACCACAGGAAAGCGATCTTTTCAGCGAAATATTTATTAATCTCAATCCTAGTACATCCAATTCCTGATAGGCCTCCATCCAAGTCTGAATGCAGATATTCTAGAGCGTCCAACTCATGGTGGAATCCCACCAGAGTACATTTGTAAAACAACAACACCTAACCCTGCTCACATATTACCATTCGCATGTAACATTATCTCCCTATCTAAATAAAACAAAATACAAACATAAAAAAAAGATAACAATGACAAAGTACGTTCATTTTTGCTTTCCCTTTTTAAATGCATTGGATGTCCCATTAAAGAATACAATGCAGTTCATAACTAAGGACACAACAATGTCTAGAGTCAACTAAAATCTTACAATATGGTTACAATAAGGTTGCATTTATGTGATTACCATCACGACACATAATCCTTGTGCCAGATAGGTTTTATCTTTATGCGGCCACTTTTAGTATTTATCTCTCTCAGGTTGCTTTGGGCCACCTATGTTTTGCATGCTTATCTACTCAAACCCTACGTTCTATGTCGTTGCAGAGTTAATTTCCTCACATTCTATTTTTTACCATCACGCAGCCACACAGTGTTGCTCTTCACCTCTTTTATTTCTTCAGGATTATCCAATTTTGAGCAACTCTATCTGGTATTTGTAACAAAATGTAGTCTCACTCAGTTGCCACTCCTAAACATGTGTCTTTCCATCCATATGCCTTAATTGTGCCTTCGGTCATATTTTCTCTGATTATCCAATACCTTGTTCTTTCATTTAACTTTATCAACATCAGCCCGCTCCAGTCTGTCAATCCTTGCTGGAATTATTTTGGTGCGCACTTTTCTGCCGTGGAGTAATAATAATAGTGTCTCACCACTTACTGAGTGTGGATTACTCCTATAACTCCATAATATGTTTTTGATCACCTTTTCATAATTTACTCCCTCTTCCTCTACCTACTGCACACTTTCTTCCAACACACAGTTAAATCGTTCCACCAGGCCATTGTCACAGGAAAGATAAACCACTGTCCTGTGATGTTTAACAGCTTAATTCCTTAAGAACTCCTGGAATTCATCTGCCACAAACTGTAGACCATTATTGGATACCACACATTCAGAACAACCCTATCTTCTGAAAATTTCCTCACAAAAACTCACTAGGTTCGCAGCTCTGACCTCCTTCACAAAGGCTAATTCTGGCCATTTGGAAGAGTAGTCCACTAAGTTCACACCACACTTTCCTTCCAATCCCTTACAATGGAATGGCCCACAAATATCCATTGTCAATCTTTGCCATGCCTTTTCAGGAAATTTGGCCAGTTCAATGGAAGTTTCACTCACCGTGATTTGTCACTGCACATGCATGCAACACAGTTCCATACAAACATTTCAAACTCCTTGTCTATGCCAGGCCACTAAAATCCAGTCTAGCCTTCCTCTTCACGGCTGATATTCCCCCATGACTCTCATGCAAGAATTCAAGCAGTCTGGCTTGCATTTTTGCAGGAACCGCCAGTCTTCTGTCTCTACTTAGGATTCCATTCACTACAGACAATTCAGCCCATACCATTTTGCAATCACCAACTTCATGTTTTTGCTGTCTATCTGTCCCGAGATTTTGGACAATCACAACATGATATGCAGCAACACGTATTCACCTCCAATGTCTTTTTCCACTCCCTTTCCAGAATGGCACCCTTACATGACTCACTTACACGAGCTACTTCCCAAGGCTCATCTTCATCACAACCTCCTTCATTCATGTCCAATAATGGCAATCGAAACAGCCAGTGTGCATTTATGTTTTCTGTACCAGGATCATAATTGATTTCCAAATTATATTCCTGTAAGCAATAAAACCATTTGTCAATTCTTGGAGTAGCACTTCCAGTCGCTTTTATGGAAAATATGTCAATAAAGGGCTTGTGATCTGTGGGCAGCTCAAACACAGTTCCCCACACAAATGTTTTAAGTGCTGTATTCCCTACCAACAGGCTAGAGCTTCCTTCTTGATTACAGAATAAGAACACTCTGCCCCTAGAAACAAATGTGACTATTCTTTCTTGTTTCTTTTCTTTCTGCATGAACGCAGCCCCTAGGCCAAAGGCAGTAGTGTCCACAACAATTATAATTTTGTGAAGGGGATCAAACTGTTTTAGATCCATAGCTTTTACAATAGACTGTTTGACCTTGTTGAATGCGGCTTGACATTCGCTTGTTCACTAATAACATACACTCTTCTTCATTAACCGTTGTAACACATGCACTTTGTCGGCAAAGTGCTGCAGAAACTTGGAATAATACTCAGCAAAACCTACAATAGATCAAAGTTGTTCCTTACCAGGCGTAAAAGGTGCTTTCTTAATAGTTTCAACTAACTTCATCTGGGTTTTTCTGCCATTAGCAGACAATGTATGTCAAAGGTACTCTACCTCCGAAACACTAAGGCCCTCATAACGAGGCTGACAGTCAAATGACCGCCAGCCTCGCCGTGGCGGTCCTACCGCTGCGGAGCCTGTGGTAAGGACCGCTACATTACGAGTTGTGAGGCTTGGCAGATGCCAGCCTCCACAACTCCACCTAGCCAGCCACTGCGGTCGCACCGCTGCGGCCGGCAGTGAGCTCCTCCACCCCGGCAACAGGCCTCAGCCTGCCGTCCAGATTATAAGGTCGCACACTGCCAGGCTTTCCGTGACAGTCACCTGGGCACAAAAAGCCTGGCAGTCACGCACCTGGTGACAAGAATCTTCATTCCTGTCACCGGCACACACATAAACACATGTCTCCTCACATGCACACATCCCCCCTAATCGTCATCACACTCACATACACACACACACCCACACCCCTTCATGCACGCTTGCATTCACAAACACACCCATTCAGCAGATGCATGCATGCACTCAGACACCCCCACTCACTCGCATTCATCCACACAGTCACCCCCACTCACTCGCAGACATACCCCCATTCATGCGCACAAACACGCACACTAGCATGCACATTCAAATACATACACGCACCCATTCACCACCTCCTCCCCTTCCTGATTCACAGTACCCCCCTTCACCTTTATGCACTCAAAGTACCCCCTCCTCAGACTCTCACACACGCACTCACATACAGACACCCCACTCATCCGCAGTCATTCACACCCCTACCCCTCCACGCACACATCCATTGCACACTCACCACTCTGTGCACACGCAACCACACACACAGGCAGCCTCCCCCCATTTCAGACGCCCACTTACCTTCTCTGTCGAGGAGGACATCCAGGAGGGGATGGGTCCTGACGGTCTTGCAGCGCCAGCACCACCACGCCAGCAGGACTCCACCAAGCAGTATTACAGCTTGTAATATGGCAGGCGGAGTCCTGCTGGCTTGGCGGTGCTCGCGATGCGCCCATCTCTGCATCGCCAACCGCCAGCACGAGTGCTGGCGCCTATCCACCAGTAACATGGTGGACAGATGCCAGCACTTGTGATATGGTGGTTTCCTGGAAGGCTTGGCTTCGTCAGTCTGGCAAAAAGACGCTGCAGTCAAAATGAGGGCCTAAATTTGCATTTATCGATTCCAACAGTCAAACCAACCATCAGCAGTCTTTCCAATACTTTGGTTAAAATGCCATCATGCTCCTGAAAATCAACTCACCACTCCAGGATACATTTGTTAATATTTTCAAAACATTACTCATCATCCTCTGAAACACAGAGGATGGCAATGCTAGCCTGAATGACATCTACATAAATTGAAAGGCACCATCAGGAGTTATGAAAGATGTTAGGTGTCTTGACTCAGGGTGTAACCGCATCTGGTGGTATGCACTGGAAAGATTTAATGATGAAAAACATTTGGCATTCCTCATATTCATATTCATATCATTTATGTTTGATAGCAGATGGCAGTCAACCCAAATGCACTCATTTATGGCTCTGAAATCGATGCACATTTGTAACTTCCCCTTAAATTTGCATGCTATCACTATAGGACTGAGCCATTTTGATGCCTCAATCAGTTTGATCACTCCTATTTTACGCAATCAAACAAGTTCCTCCTTAAGTTGTTCTCGTAGAGCAATAGGAATGTTTCTCAGAGCAGAGTTTGGTTTGGAGTGTATTGTTCGTTTTGAAAAGTGTTTTTCAGCCTTATGTACTACATACACTACATCACCTTTATCCTTTTGTTGACATTCACTAAGTCCTTTAACATATTTTGAGTTATTTTCTATACGTAGTGCTATGCAAATTGTTTTGTCTAATTAGGGATCCTTCAACTCTAATATTTTTGGGGGAATCCCCATGTTATTGCATCTATTAATTAATTGATCTCTTATGATATCTTCATGTAACACTCTAAACTTCCATATCACCGCTAATGTTCTGAGAAACGCAACCTACCTCAGAGAAGAATTTGTGTCTCTCTACTAAAATGCTAATTTATTTCCATAATTCTACTCCAAAGCCCTTATGGCATCTTTGTACTCATCCACATGCAAATCAAGCGAATCCAACATGTCATCTCTCCCACCATCATGACTAACCGGAATAGGTAACGTTTTTAACACTTTCCTCCCCCTCAATTCCTAAATTCGGTTTCAGCAGAGCCATTTTGCATTTGACCAGAAACATGTCACCTGCTATGGCCCCTAAGTAGGTTTCAAATGACTCCCTACAATCATCCCAAGCAATATTGGGAGACCATGATTTTGTAAAAAATTGAGAGGTGCAGTAGTAGATGACACATACATTTTAAAATTGCTAACAACAAAATAAAAAGCTAAAGTAATCAAAGGGGTCACTATCGTCACAGATTTTAAAATAATAAATTGACACAAATAAAGTAGTCACTGTTGTTAGGCAAAAATACCTTTGGTTTCTTTAGAAAAAAATTTGGTTTCCAATGCTCCTAACCTTCCAAGATGACTGATGGATTTGCCTTGTAACATAGTTATTCCTTACTTTATTTCTATGTAGGCTTCTGTGTAATATTTATCAATCAGTCCTTCCTTTGTTTCAGTGCCAAGAACACAATGCTAACCTCCCTCCACCTCCCCAATTAGCTGCCACTCCTGCTCAATGTAATTGCTTAGTACTGTGACCCATGTCAACACATTTGTGAGTATATTCCTGTTGCACTGCGCCCAAATGTCTCTGTATTTACTATGCGGCCAGCTCTCTCTGCCATCACAAATTCAGCCCACCTTGCTGTTTCAGTTTTTCCACAGTGTATAGGGGACACACAGCATCTGTAAGCTTAGCTTGCCTCGCAGCTTCAGTTGAAGCGCCCTCAAAAGCTCATCTGGATAATCATTAATCCAAGAATTTCCACTTTACAGAAAAATGTTCATTAAACAGGACCAAGACGGTCGCCCGACTGTTAATCAATAATGGCAGATAAAATTTGCCCAATAAATGTCAAGGAATATTGAAAGCCAGATGTATCAACACGGACACAGTCACCCAATCATTAATCATTTATGGGAGCTACAATGTGGTTAATAAACACCAAGTAAATTAGGAATAGGCATTTTGGTAAGGTTCACATGCTCAAGGTCCTACAAAATGTAGAAAAAAATGCACGCAGTACCTGCCTGTCTCTCCAAGAATTTAGCTGTCCATAAGCAACTGCCACATCAGCTATAGTTGTGCTGTATGCATCTTTCAGGAGTCAGATCCACTTCCTTGGTAGCATTCCATTCTCGACGCCAATTTTAAGATAAGCACCAAAGGGAAGTGATCTTTATAGCTTAATATTTATTGATCTCAAGCACAGTACGTCCGATCCCTGCCAGGTCTCTATCTAATCTATGTGCAGGTATTCTAGAACCCCTAACTCATTAAAGCATCCCACCAGAGTACATTTGTAAAACAACAAACACTCCAAAGGAAACCCTGCTCACGTATTGTCATTAGGATACAAAAAGAACTGCGGGCTTATTTACATGTGTGTAGTAATGGAAAATGTGCTTATTCCTGGTGCATGTGTAGAATTTCAAAATAATTACTCAGGCTGTGTAACAGGGCAACGGTAATCTCACCGACAGCAGTGAATCTGGTAGGGACCAACAGATTTTGCATTACAAACAAACACAAAATCTGTCATTTAGGTATTTTAGCTAAATGAGCATAGGTTCAGTATAGTGTATGATGAAAGGCAGAACTGATGATTGGGTGAGATTTTCATTGCTACTGCAAGTATAGGAAAGGGACTGGCTAGATAGGCCTGGATGACATGTTTTATCACCGATGATGAGGAGGAAGAGGAAAAGGAGGAAGAGGAGAAAGACACATATAGCTAATTCCAAAATAATAAGCATATATAAACTGAAATGACTATCATCTGCAAATAAACAGCAAGGGCAGAGTGGAGATTAGGAGACAATTGATCTTTAAATAGCTTTGAATTTGAGAAAGAAAATGTTGTCCATTATCAAGCTGTGCAGAGGATTTCACTAGAGGTCACCTTTACTACAGACACTTCAACTCATTGCACAAACCAGTTAGAACTCTCCTTATCTAAGGAACTCAGGGATAGGTCACTCTCAAGGTACTTCTGTTTGCTTGTCTTGAAGAACAAGTCAGAGAGAAAAACACTTTGGGAAGACTCACAAAGAGTTCCCATGGTCATGGTGGTGGCTCGAATTTCTGCACAACACACTGCATAGAGGGTGCCCTACAGAGATTCCACCATGACTGCAGAGATTCTGTGTGAATCAGGCCCTTTGGGCTAGATTTACCAAAACATTAGACCAGTATAAGATATGAAAAGTGGCACAAACCAGTGAAAACACAAAAGTGTTGAATTGTTATTCACTTTCCAGACCAAAACAATATGTGCGCTGGAGAGCTGCCTAGAAGTAACTCAAAGTAGAGCTAGATATTGCTTTACATTTATTTGCTTCAATGGATTTAATGGCTTGTCCTATGGGTGGTACAAGGGCATTCCCAGATGCCCAGTCATATTTTTTTACTCAAAGCCCTATCTTGTAGACAGGGCTTTGCACCAAAAACACACCGCCTTAAAGCAAGTGCAATATAGGAGAAACGTCTGTCCAAACTTTCCAAATGTATCATCTGTTCTGCACATGCAAGGTGGCAATGGTTTTGTTGAACTGAATCTCCTTATTCTATGCAATTAACACATGCATTATAAATGCAACTTTTGTGTTGGTAATCACACATAGGCATTACAAACACACATATGCTAGCCCAACTACTTATGCCATATTAACATTGATGTCTACATTAGCAGGCCTGTTTTTCACACTGAACTGTTTTACATAAGATATTTTTTCTTTCTCTTTCATTGCAGATGCTCTATCTTTCCAGAAGCCTTCTGTTAGTGAATCAGCATTTGTTTTATATTAGACAACGGATAGTGAGATTCGCACCAGGAGGAGAGGAGATAGCAGGATGTATTACTCATGGGAAGAACTGTCTGAACAGCAAGATGCGGATGAAGTATCTTTCCAAGGACTTGTTTTTCTGGTCTACTATGAAGACTTGAGAAACAAGGGAGTTTACCAGCTCCCAGGCGTTTGAAGAACAGGGAATGCATCAATTGTTTCAATATATGTTTTATCAAATTTATATAAGCATGTTTTTCTAGAGTAGGAGAGAGCACTCTGGACTCTCAGAGGTCTGTAGAGTTACCTGTCTTCAGAATAGATCCCCATTTAAGCCCTTTTCCTTTCATAATATGTCTGCTGATTTATAGCTGGAAATACTTTTCGGCTTGAATTATTTTATTGCTTAAGTGCAAAGGCTTCATGCTTATGCATATTATTCTCTCATCAGAACTCTTTATTGGGTTTCTGAGCTACATCTTTTTTTCTGCTTAATTAAGTAATTGCCATTCCTATGTTTAATTTAGATTAGGGTAATTCCTTTAGGGAACAGATTTCTTATATTATCTCTATTCTATTTGTAATATTCACTAACCTGTTACTTTACTTTGTTTTGAAATAACGACTGATTAATTATTTGAATTTGTAATAATGAGGATTTACAACTAATATTTACTGAAGAAAGCACTTCAAATTTATTAGAATTAATAATAAAATCCTTTAACTCACACCAAGTATCTTTATTGATTATTGTGGTGCCCCAAATTGACTTTGCTGTTCATGGTGTTTGATGTATATGATTGTTCCTTTTAAATTATCTCTATTGATGAAAACAGGTCCGTATGACCAGAGGTGGGGGTCATTTACTGATTATACCAATAGACTGATACATAAGGATCCCTGTGCTGTAAAGCAGTAGCAGAGGATGACTTAATGTCAGAGGAGAGTGCCCTTGTCCCTTATGTCCAATGGCCCAACTTGAAGACTGAAACAGTTCACAGTTACAAAGGCGGTTGCAGTGGTGGAGGTGTGAGTATCAATAGAGTTGTGGGTATCAATTGTCTTTGTTGAGCTTACGTTACTGTTTTAATGTTATGTATTTTTCAATTGTACAATGTTCATGGTCTAGTTGTGTATATCTGTTGAAGCTGAGTAGTCAAAGTTGGTATCAGACTCAAATAGTCCAAAATCTCGGGGTAATAGATAAATAAGCAATACTGTGTTATTACTTGTCTGCTGAGGTTTTGTTTTTCGGTTTGAGAGGTACCACTACTGCACAATTGAGATAGTGACTATAACAAATTGTTGTGATTGCATTTATAGTGATTGGTGTTAGTAGAACCTTTTGCACAAAGGGAAAACTATATCAGTCAGGTGAAACTATATCAGTCAGGGTGATTGATCACTGGTCGAGAATTAATCTGTGTGTGTACATGGGGACGTCAGAAGGTGTTATTTCCAATTGTTTCTTGTGTGAATGAATTACTTTGAATTATTTAGTGGAGCATACAGGAGTTGTTTGTTTATTGTGCTTGCTTAAGTTGTGGAATTTAGTGTACAAGAAAATTGTAAAAGCAAGTGAACTGCGTCAAGGAGTTTTGCAAGGAGAATTGCATCAGAGTTTGCCACGCTGGGATAGGTCAATCTTTTCCAAAGTTCTGCGCTGGAATTGGTTGGTGAATCCTCAAGTGCTGTATGGTGATAGGCTCACAAACAAAAAATTGTGGTGGGATTGGAAGCGAAAAATTGATTTTCATGGAACTGATAATTGAACAAAATCATTGAAATTAATTGAATCAATATTTGTTCACATATAGTTGGATTTCTGTAATTATGAAATGCTTTAAAGCCCTTAGAAATTTAATGAGAGGTGATGTGCAAGACTCTGTCCATGACGGTGAGGAAGCTCTACTAGAAGGTACACCAGGTCATTATATTCTGATGAATGTAGGGCTTCATTCTTGTTTGTGCCTTCATCAATGGAACAAGATTACTGAAAAAGAAGGAGCATTATGGTTTCCATAATATTGTATCATAGATTTAAAGATTATTGAAAATTTAAGGCAAAAACTATATGAGATGAAGTCACTTCCTAGACCCACAGAGGATGAAACATGAAATGCATAGGAGTTGGCAGCTCATGCTGCAGAAAAAGAGAGATATCAAAATAGAGAAATAAAAGCACTATGTAATTATGCTGATGCTAAATGAGAAGAAGAACAACAAAGATGGAAGAAATGCGTAGTAGAGGGAGCAACAGTGTAAGTACAAATAACAACAAAACGTCTAAACATTTTCAAAAGCAGGGAAATGAAGATGAGGAGAACTGATACTGATAGTAATTTGGGGAATGGCATATTAGATTTGCTGTTTTCCTCACTCCCGCCACCATATGCAGCTCCAACATCTGGTTCAGAAACTGTTACAACCACTAGTGGTACAGTGGCTACAGCTCCTGTCGACCCAAATATAATTCAGATTGGGGGACCACCTTCAACACTCTATCACAGGTGCACCTGCTTAAGCAGCCACTACTGTAATTGCTCCTGGTGCTACCATTTCTATTGTGACTATTCTTGCAACAGTGTCACATGTTGTATCATCTCAGACATTAGCAATTCCTGCTGCAATTGCACCAATCAATCTTACTTTGAATTCTGTCATCCCAGTAGCAGTAAGAGTAGTAGCCAAGACAGGATTTCTCCCTATGTCACAAAGCTCACAAATTGTTGCATGGACCCCACTTCAGAATGTTAAATCATTAAGAGAAGGGAGAAGAATTGCACAGGGAGAGGCAGCACCATTTGCTGATGAAAGTCCCCCTCCTGCCACGGCTTGAGTAAACTCCTGAACTTAAAGGAACAGGAGATACAGGGAGACCAGCTACTAGTGAAGAAAAAGCGAGACACTTGAATGTACCAAAATAGAAGGTGGAGTCGGAAGAGATTATTAGGGAATGTTTAGATATTTCACATTTGAATCAATTCCATGAGAATAAGCTGATATGACTGAGTAAGGAACTCACAGGATGTGCAGCTGCCACATGCAATTAATTGGTAAAATTGCCAGGTAAATATGATGTAGACCCCTCTGAGTATTACTTAACAGGAGTGCTTTAGGGCACTGTTAGGTGGTGAAGCAAATCAAATCATTAGACAAGGGAGTACAGACATAACCCAAATCAAGTAAGTGGTGATGGACAAATGCATGATATGAATCTAACAGCAATGCAAAATGTTCCCATTTAGGTCCCAATCCAGCGAATCACCAAATGAATCACACGTATCTATGATGCAGGTCCCACAGGCTCCAATGGCCCCACAAAATATGGGTAACCCTAAATTTAATATGAATCAAGCACTAAGAACAAACTCAAATCCTTTCCAAATTCAGCAACCATTTCATCAGTTTCCTATGTTTGAGAATGAGAACTTAGATTCTGACAATTCACAGTGAAGGTACCTGAGTGGGGAGGAAGATTGCATACTTGGCGCAGTCTTAGAGGTAGACCAAAGTGGACCGTTTGTAGAAGGAGAGGTAAATGGACATTCAGGGCCTGATTACGAGTTTGGTGGTCCGAGGACTGCCAAATGCACAGGGATTGTCAGACTGCTTCACTCCTGGCAGTGTGACTATCAGATCATGATCCTGGCAGCTGGACCACCAGGAGACCACCATCTTCGCCGGGATCAGGGATCCCAACAGGTTGGCGACAGTCGAAGTTGTGGTCAGCCACGGCGGTGCCGAGATTAGCGTGACCACCTGGCATTGAGGCAAATTCTGGACAGAACTGTAAAAAAATCAGGACAAAGGGTCAAAATTCAGGACAAAAAATCAAGAACAAACATCAGTTTTACAGACACACACAAGAGAGGCCATGCCTCACTATGTTGTCAGTGCATTTACTTACTCTTTTTGAACATAGCACTATTTATTCACTGTGGTCTTTTTGTGATTGCCTCCTGGTATGCTACATTCAGGTGACACATTACGTCCTTGTTCAATGGTAAATTAATGCCCTTCAGTACTGTGTCAAGGCCATCACCCCTACACAAATCTATCCAATCATAATTCAAAGATAAAGTAACAGCAACATTTTGATTATGGACATTTTAAAACCCCTTGCCGATAGTTTGGGAAACATTAAGGTAATTAACCTTATGCTAGTCTAAGCAAATTGAACAAAAACATCTGGCTTACCCCAACCACCCATGGACTTTCATCCTAAATTCTTTCAAAGACACAGGACAGATGGTGTGGGCGACAGTCTCAGACCTAATGTCAGGATGTGAGGTACCCACAACTTGTCTGTAGTCTCACAGAACTAGAGTGTATGTCTGGGACTCTACATTTATCTCAGAAATGGGAGCCCGGACTACCAATCAAAGATAATAAAGGAGGAGGATAAAACTGAGATCAAATGGGAGATCCACGGCAAGTGATTCAAAGGGTTGTTACTCAGAACTGGATAAATAAAGAAGAGAAAAACAAGGTGGGACAATTCCTAAAATCAGACAAGATGGGTCCACCAAGACTATCGGAAGGTATTGGGTACCTTGGGAGCTGTCTCTGCACACAGGAGATAAACAGAAGAGGCACTGTCAAGTGGTCGAACAAGCAACACCCATCCACCTTGGCAAACTCTGCTGGTGCAATGGTCCGCTGTTCGTGCTTGTGAAGGGTGAGCAGGGGCCAGACCACTTGCAAGGTTGTGCAAGGCAATTGCCTGCTTTGTCAATGTCTTTAAATGGTTTTGAAATTGAGCAAAAGCCAAACTAGTGATCTGGGTTATCCCTAAGTGTCAAGTACATATAGAATCTTCCCAAGATTTGGGATGTAAATTGCACAAACAAAATGTAAAAATGTAAATTTAATTAGTGTTTCTTTAACATATGGCACTGTTTTCCCTTGTATATACAATTAGATCTTACATTGAACTGGGAACCAGTTACCTTTCGATACCTAGTGATTAATATTTACCATTCTCCTACTGATTTGCAGGATGGAAATCTCGGCAGAGCATCATGGTCCCTCCAAACCCAGTTTGCTTTTTGGTCTTCTCTTCTGCTTTCTGTAGTGGGCTATGTGACACTAGTGAAGATGGTGTGCTACCCCATTGATAGTATTATTTTGCAAGCTTTCCCCTGCTCATCCTTCATTCCTTCATCAGACATGCCACACATCTGATTTGGTCACTGTGGCACCGTCAGGTAGCTCTTTCCACTCTAAAGCTATCTGTGACTGTGGGTAGATTAGGTCTTCTGGACTTAGAATGCTAATATTCAGCTGCACAGGTCCTATGGGTGGCTCGCTGGCTTTCTGCCCACCTCCCTGCATGAGATGGGGATTATCAGTAAAGACTTTTAAGGAAGGCTCAATGAACTGCTCATTGTTTCCTACTGACCATTCTACGAATCACAATCTGGGGTTATCATGCACACTTTTCCCTTGCCTTGCTAGAAACTGAAAGCTCACTGCCACAAAGAAATCCTGTGCTCCTGCATTACCTTTGCTAAGCCTTCCCACTCACACAGGACGGCTGTGCTCAGAGCAACTCCATCAGTGGCATGCTGCAGGTATCTTAAAATTGAGAGATTTGTTTCTGGAGGGTAAGCTACTGAATTTCCAAACCCTTGTGGCAGACTACCATCTTCCTTACTTACAACTACCTTAAATAATCATCAAATGCCCTATTTCATGTTTGCCACCTAGCTCTAACCCTACAAGAGGTGTACCAGAAGCTCTCCACCATAGGAACTGGTGCAAACTGATAGAATGAGTGTACAGACCTTTCCTGCAACATGGAAACCACTCCAGGTCTTCTCGTCATACTCCATGGGTGATTGATTTGGCCAATCCTCTGCAAGATACAGACTGGACTAAAATACTGGATTTTTCCCACAAAGTATCCCACAACTGAGACTTTAAGTACATTCATAGTGCTTCCTTGGGAATGCATTCCGCCCGTTGCTTGCCATTGGCCTTGTGGTTTGTAACTTAAATTCTTTTGTTTTCAATTTGCTGGCTTTATATGTTTTAGGCTATTCGGCTTAAGTTTGTCCCTTCCCTTGCACGAACCTTATTTACAGTATCCTTCTGAGGGCTCCCTTTCTGTAAATAGGCCTGTAAATCTTGTTCTTATCTCATCACATTTGCTGTGCATTCAAAGAACAAAGTTAAATGTCAGGCTCTGTCTTCGGTGGGAACTTAAGTCCTCATTATGACCCTGGCGGACGGTGCAAAAATGCCATTAAGACCGCAAACAGGCTGACGGTCATTACCGCCCCATTATGACATTGGCAGTTTGGCAAATGCCAAACCGCCAATGTCCCACACCATCTGCCACGGCGGTAACGACCGCCAGGCTGGAGACAACGGTCTCCAGGCTGGCGGCGGTCACTATTCCACTGGCAGTATCAGGACCCAGCATACCGCCATGGATTTTGTGGGGTTTTCAACTGCCATGAAATCCATGGCAGTATGCACTATCAGTGTCAGGGAATTTGTTCCCTGGCACTGATTGGGGTCTCCCTCTCCCCCTTACCCTCTCCAGAGTCCTCTCCCAACACTCACAACCCCCCTACCACCCACCACAGGTTGTAGGACCCCCTCCTCACCCCTGCCACCCTGACCCACATAGACCCCCCCAAATATACCCCCCACGTCCCTTCACGCATGCTCACGCCACTCACATACATACACGTGCACATACATGCACACAAGCATACATACATACATGTGACATTTCCTCTACACACATTACACCCCCGCATACATACATGCACTCACACACCCCCACTACACACTCACA
Source organism: Pleurodeles waltl (assembly GCF_031143425.1). Classification (NCBI taxonomy): domain Eukaryota; kingdom Metazoa; phylum Chordata; class Amphibia; order Caudata; family Salamandridae; genus Pleurodeles; species Pleurodeles waltl. The sequence continues at coordinate 1,143,414,397 of NC_090444.1, read as the reverse complement.
CGCACACCCCCATGCACGCACACACCACACAACACCCCCTACCTGTCTCCACTAACGGACTATCACCTTACCTGTTTCGGTAATCGTCCGGGAAGGAACGGGATCCACGGGCTGCTCCGCCGCCAGCACCCATCACCAGAACACTGACACGCCGAATACTGAGTCGTATTTCGGTGGGCGGTGTTCTGATGACGTGGCGGTGACAGTGGAGTAGCCTCCACTACACGCCGACCGTCAGTATGGCTGCTGGCGGCTCTCCGTCAAAAAAAGAGCGGAGGGTCACCAGCAGTCATAATATGGTTGGCGGAAGACCGCCAACACTGGCAGTCTTCGGGCCCAGCGGAACCTCAGCTGTCTTTGCAAAGGACCACCGAGGTTGAAATGAGGGCCTAAGTGTTTACTTTTCTTTCTCTGACTTCAAAGTGAGAGGATTTATGTGACAATCTTGCTGGATACTGGGGTTAGGAGAGAGGTTTTTCTATCACATGACAACATTTAGATATACTTCAGAATATATCAGAATTAGGAGTACAAACAAAGCACATTTTTGTTATTTCTGATCTGTGCTGGAAACAAATATCTTTATATGATTAAAACAAGCATTGCAATAGGTGATGCAATTTCCACATATCATCTTCAGTGCACAGTATAGTTTGATTTGAAAAACTGTATGTCTGTGAAAATGTAATGGTCATTTCAATCAAAAATGCGTTGTCTGTAATGGCAGTGTGTTACCACACCATGCACACTCCACTCCATGCTGCTCTGCACCTCTCCACACCACTGCACCCTACTCTGTATCACTCCAATTTACACCACTCCATGCTACTGCACTGCACTCCTCTCTATTCTGAATCACTCCACATTTTGCCACTGCACTCTATGCTACTTCATACTATGCTTCTCTACTCTACTCTGTACCACTCTACTCTATGCCAATGCAGTTTACGCCCCTCTACACCACTGCGTTCTGCTCCACTTCATGCTATACCACTCCAGTCTAGGCAACAGCAATCTAGTCCGCACATCTCCACTCTATGCCACTCTGCAACACTGCACTGTACGCCACTGCACTCTAAGCTAAGACACTCTATGCTAGTGCACCTTACTCTGTAACATTCAACTCTATGCCCCTGCACTCTGCATCAAAACAGTGTACATCACTCTAATCTACTCTGCACCTCTGCACTCTACACCACTTTACTCTATGACACTGCACTCTACATAGACACCCACCAAGAAAGTCACACATGAGTATATCAGTTTTCTAGGGGGAAAATCTGCAAGACCACATTTTTTGCACATCCAAGTGACACTGAGGTGATCAAAAGCATTCATGGTATTGGGGCACCCAGTGTCCTCGACGAACCTGCCATTTATGGTAGAGAGCAATAACAATCAAGTGTACAAACAGAAAAGGCTGTCAAAAGTATAAAATACCTGACAGGCATGAACAGCTATCCTGCTGATATGCACTTAATAAACACAAACAGATTGCAAATCACTGTTAGACCTAAGATGTCACATTTGATCCAGTCTGATTATAGTACGATACATCAAGGAAGGAATATCGGGGTCATACATTATATTGACCATAATATCGAGGACGAAAATATTGAGAACGTAAGTACATAGAGGGAAGTATAGGTTTCCTGTTCCTAACCTCACATCTATATTTCAAGATATGTATATGTAGAGTTAGGTTTAGTAAATAAATACATATAATATTGATATTTTGCTCCTCGATATTCTGGTCACAATATTATGTGACCTAAATGTTCTCTCCTCAGTATTCCGAAATCATTGGTAGGATCTGTGAAAAACTAAGGTCCTGATTTATACTTTTTTTGCACCGCATTAGCATAATTTTTTTGAACACAATTGTATTTTGTAAGTTTGTGCCTCTTTTGCGTCAAAAAATTACGCTAATGCTGCGCAAAAAAGCTAAAATCCAGGCCTAAGTGGCTGGAGCTGTACCTACACTCTTTAGAGCCTTTTCAACAGAGTGAAAACATGAGAAGTGTTTGAAAACACATTGGCCCTGAATCTGACCTTGGCGGACGGCGGAGGCCGCCCGCCAAGGTACCGCCGCCAAATGACCGCACCGCGGTCAGAAGACCGCGGCGGCCATTCAAACATTTCCTCTGGGCCGGCGGGCGCTCTCCAAAAGAGCGCCCGCCGGCCCAGAGGAAATGCCCCTGCAACGAGGACGCCGGCTCAGAATTGAGCCGGCGTAGTTGCAGGGGTGCGACGGGTGCAGTTGCACCCGTCGCGTATTTCAGTGTCTGCAAAGCAGACACTGAAATACTTTGCGGGGCCCTCTTACGGGGGCCCCTGCAGTGCCCATGCCATTGGCATGGGCACTGCAGGGGCCCCCAGGGGCCCCGCTGCACCCCCTACCGCCATCCTGTTCATGGCGGGTTTCCCGCCATGAACAGGATGGCGGTAGGGGGTGTCAGAATCCCCATGGCGGCGGAGCGCACTCCGCCGCCATGGAGGATTCCCCCAAGCAGCGGAAAGTCGGCGGGGGACCGCCGACTTTCCTCTTCTGACCGCGGCTGAACCGCCGCGGTCAGAATGCTCGTGGGAGCACCGCCAGCCTGTTGGCGGTGCTCCCGTGGTCGGTGGCCCTGGCGGCCACCGGCCGCCAGGGTCAGAATGACCCCCATTGTCCACTTTTTTATTAGAAATGAATTAAAAGCCACCTTTGCTTTAACGGATATAAGTTACAGGCAGTTTTGTTGCTGATATGTCTTCATAGTAAATGCATCTGGTTTATTCTTAATGTGACTTAAAAATACTATTATGTCTCCTCTATTACTGAGAGAGACAAAAACAAAATAGTAGGTGGTGGAGAAGAGAGAAAGCGAGAGCAGAGGAAGCGGTGGGAAGAGTTAGTTAAGGTTCTCATTAGTTTACATTTATTTTGTTTTCTCTTGTACAAAGTGCCTAAATTCTGCTTCAGAGAGATTGTGGGTGTGTCTAGGGTAGGTGAGAAAATCCGTACACCGTTACAGGGGTCAAAACTAGACATTGTCAGCCAGCCTCAGTCCTTCATAATTTCTAGCCCCAACCACTTTAATTTCCTAAAGGCTCCAAAAACAGGATAGAAAAAAACTCAAGAAACGACACACCTTCCCAGGTGGATGCACACATAGACCTTATTCCTATGAATATCTTCCCAGTTATAGCTCGCCCCTTATCATTCTGCTTTCCTCTTTCCCTGGCCCATCCTTCCACAACACATTTGGCAAATTCCCCTTAACTTCCAAAACCAATTCCCATACAAAAACAATTCCTGCCAATATTCCCAATGATTTTCACTGGGGACAGATCTCTGTCTAGCAAAGACATCAGAAAATTCACTATATCTGCCCTATTTAATGTAGCCCCTACACTATCGCCCCCTTCTCCTAGTGACACTATACAGGAGATCCTTCCATGCCTTCTGATGTTTGTTCCCTGTTGATAAGCCCAATACCCTCATCATTCTTACATCCACATCTCCACTGATATTGTCTTCTCATAGCAGTCCACAACAGGTGATAATCCATGAAAATCCATGGACTCTCAGCCACTGATAATGAGACAATGAGCCAGCGACTTGGTTGTCCAAGTCTGGTATGTGCCTTGTGCAAGAATATGATATTCAATCATAAGCATGTCAATACCAACTTTCTCAGCAGCTTTATCACCAAACTTTAGTGGCTGAAAGTTTTTTTAATACCCACCCGGACTTTGATATCTGTGAGGTAATGTACTTCTTAGTTTGTCAGTCTCCTCACCAGCATTGCAGAAAGCTCTGCCTAGAGCCACTACTTTGCAAGCCCTTTTCAAATGACTATGAATTTGTTGCAATATCCGTGGGTCATATTTCACACTTCTTTGCTCACAATCACATTCCCCAGCTTGCTCAATGCTTCCAGTTTGTCTACCTAATTTAGGACACTATGGCCACCAAATCATGTTCAGTGCATAGGTTTGTGATAGTCATTGCCAGTCCGGTGATATTCTCCAGGGTAAGTGGCACACTGTATTCCTTAGCAACCTCTTCCAGTGCTTGCTACAAACATGTGTATTCTCCCAACATTTGCTCAGACCTCACTAATGTTTTGACCAGCCATTGCAGAAATAAAGTAAAGATCTAAAAAACAGCACCCCTACAGAACAACCCATCGGCACGGCCTTGTCCACAAATGTCCATAAATAGCTGTCCAGTGAACTAAGGCCCATATTTATACTTTTTGATGCCAAACTGTGCAAATGCAGTTTTGCATCAAAAACTTTACGCCGGCTTGCACCATTCCTGAGCGCAAGCCGGGTGCCATATTTATGGAATGGCATAAGCCGGCGGTAAGGATTGGCTAGCGTCAAAATAATAAGACACTAGCGCGGGTGGTGGTGGTAGGGGGAAATGGCGTTAGGGCACCAGAAATTACACTAGGCTGGTTAATGCCAATATATGGTGTTAACCAGTCTAGCGTCATTTCTTGACGCAATAGCACCCAAACATGACTCCTGTCTCATAAACAGGAGTCATGCCCACCACCCTAGTGGCCATGCCCAGACGACCAATAGCCTCTGGGCATGGCCATTGGATCCAGTGCCATGCAAGGTGCCCATATAAGGGGCCCCCAGTGGTACAGCCAAAATAAAATTGTATACTTACCTATACTTACCCATACTTACCAGGATGGGGTCCCCCATCCTCTGGTATCCCTCTGGTGTGGGTGGGGGTGTTGCTGGGGCATGGGGTGGGCGTCTGTGGGCCCATTCCATGGTGTTTAGGTATGGAAATCGGTTCACAGCTACCCTAACGCCTGGTCTGACCCAGGTGTTAAATAATGGCGCTAAGCAGGCTTAGCACCATTATTTAGGTCCGCCTCTCACCCGTGCACCATAATAGCATGGGGGATAAATATGGCACTATGGGCTAAGAGTCATTGTATAGAGGGGAATGCCTACCTTACATCTCACTGATGCAAGCTGACTTCATGTATCCAAAATATGGCGCAAACTCCAAATATTGTGACTCTAGACGTGTCTAGCGTCAAAATATAAATATGGAGTTTGAGCCATTTTAACATCAAAATAAATGACACTAAAATGGCGTAAACAGAGTATAAATTTGCCCCTAAATGCTTAACAGAGTGGAATCATCTGGGTGTACCAACAGTAGAAAGAACAATGACCTAATGTCAGCTTTCCCATCACCACTCCTACTTCACTTTTCATCATGGCAATGGCTTCACCCATGCTAAAATATGATATGGACTGCAAATTGTGGTTGATTTAGGCTTTACCTTTTCCTCCTTCTGGCCAAGACAAGTGAGGAATCAGCCTGAACACCCTGTGTCTCTTTTTTTGGCATCATCTCTAAAACTGATATATTGAGGTCTGATAGTGATATTTCCTAAAAGGGTATAACCATCCCACAAGCCTTCACTTCCTTCATTAGTTTTGCTTGTACAATATCTCGTCTTATCTTTTAGTGACTGTACATTCCCAGCTAAGGGCCTTTTTGTGGACCCAGATATGTCATCAATCCGTTTGTTGGCCATTTGCCAACTTATCATTGCCATTCTGTCTAATATTCTCTCAACCAAAAAATAATCACAGTTCCACTGGAGTACTTGGATTTTCCCAGAGCTTTTCTCACCCTTGCAACTTAGACTTCCAGTGAACCCCTGTCTTCTAAAACTTTGTACTACTGGGTGTCTTCATTTTAGCACATTTATGTTTACATTTGCATGGTGACTTGTAGCATGCTTCCTTGATAAAATTCCAGCACGCCCCATTCGGATATGTCATGTTCTGACTCACAGCAGAGGTAGGGCAGCCATGAAATGTCACATTGGTTACTGGAAGGCCACTCCCAGTATGGACTGCTTGTATGGGCCCAGTCAGTGTCATGAAATGTATCCATAGTTTATTATCAATGTCACTTGATGACCCTTAAGGCTCTAGCCCTTTCCTTGCCTAAACTCTTTGGCATACCCAAGCCAAGCTAGTCCCTGAAAACCAAATGTGTGTCATTCTAATTACCACTAGGTATTTTAAGAAGGCTATGCTGCTCTCATGGTACTTTTCATAAAAATGCTGGTGCAGATGGTAAAAGTCACCATTCATGTATCTATTTTGGTGTGTGCCCTCAGCTGCTTTGCTTGCTTTTGCTCATCCTCTGTCAAGCTCTCTTTGCACCTAGTCTCCCTATGCAACATTGTAAATATGTCCACCTGTTCACTTTCTTCATACTCATCATTAACTCACCACTCATTCCCCATTGTTGGACCTTTGTGAATCCATCACCCTTTTCAAATCCATACCTGTCCTGTTCCCACACCACCCAACAGCCACCTTCATATTCATGTTCTGTCACCCTTCCTTGGGTGTTAGAATTCCTAACCCACTTCAGCCTCACTGATTGTATGTTTGTCTACCCCTGTCTTGTGGTTTATGCCTGCTCTCACCTCCGTAGTTCTTCATTGACCTCCATGGATTATCACTCATTAACTGTCTTCCTTTCCTGTCCCTCCGGCATTCTTCCCATTTCACATGCTTTGGCACTACTACTTGGCAAGTATGCTTTGGGACTACGGATGTCACCACCTTTTCCATAACCCTAAGCCTTCCTTTCCCTAACCATTTTGGTGTGTCATCCTCGAAAATGCCCTGCTCCATTTTATCCATCTCCATTGCTCCCTTGAATGCTTTAGTGTGCCCATTTATCCCCTGATGCAGATCATTCTCCCTTTATCTCCAGTTGCATTAATTTCTCTTACTATAGGATGTCTATCTGACTGCTTTGCTTATTTAATATTTAGTAGTGTGTGACAGTACTTTCTCTTTTATGATGAAAGCCCAGAATGGACAATCATTTATTGGATGTTGCTGTGGCTTACTAGCAAACTGGGGTTACTAGCCCACACCATCTCCACTGAGTAAGCCTTGGACTGCTCTGTTTAATTATCCTGAGAGAGTCAAGTGCTACAATGGGGCACTTGGCTCCCAATAACAATAAACTTGCAGACATATTATTTGGGAATGACTCACATTCTTCACAACTAATAACATAATTTCCTACACAATTAAATCTTATCACAATTTTGCCGACCAAATGCCTGGTGTTCTAGATTTACTCTTTGCGTTTTTCACCAGAGTGTGATTCTTTATCAGCACTAAAACTAAATTAAAGGTCAACACAATTCAAAACTACACTCTTATGAAATGTTTTTACTTGCTGTGCAAATTCAGATTTGAGTCTACTCATGCAATGTTTTGAACACTCATTTTCTGTGAACCAAATCAAGCATTAGTGTGTTACTATATTTGCACATTTGAATAATATTTTCACTACCTTTTCTTTTTTACAAATGATGCAGACTTCAGACAGGTTGTTGCTGGTACATATGCCGACTGAAGAGACATGCCCAGTGCCTAAATCCACTTTGGAGGTCTGCAAAATGCCTTCCACATCAATTCTCCTTCACCCCACGGTCCGGAGCTTGGTTTGTGTATGGTTTCAGGAGAACAAGAACGTTTTTGATTGGGCATGATTTAATAACACTGCACCCAACCTGGCCACCCCTCTTGCAAGATTTGGGTAATTTCACAAAAGCAAGCATAATGCAAATAATACTTACTTAGTTTGATTGAGAGCATGCTGGCAACATCCCAGCAATTACCATTCAAATTCTCTGGGTACATATGGGGATCCTGTACTTAAATGAGTTCCCCTCTAACAGCTTGTGCATGCTTTCCAAGTTTTGTGGATATTTCAGTGGGAAATTGATGTATGATGGCATTCTCAAATAGTATTGGAGACTTGAGCAGTCTCAACACATTGCATGTGGCATGCTTTATGATAGGATCTCCCCACACCTTGTCCATTGGTCTTCAGGTCAGGGGTGGATTCCCAACCAGCTCTTTAGAGCAGAGTGATTTTTGATTCTAACTGTCACATTATTGTTGACAGTATATATTATGAAGCTTGAACCCAGACATATGGTTGATGGCAGTGAAAATAAAGAAGACAAACGATTTACAATTGAATATAAAGGCAGTGGTGACCCCTAATGCTGAAATGCTAAAATCATCAAGATGGCAGATTGTAGCTATAAATTACTTGATTAACATGTGTTGGAAAATATCTCAGACTGTACACTTATGAAAGACTGACCATAATTCTAAAGGACATTTATAGGGAAGCCAAACAAGGAGGCAGTTTATTGCTGTTACCTTTGGAGGTTATGGGCTGAAAGCAGAATTGCAGTTTTCTGATCCTACAAATTGTCTTTTTGTTATAGGGTCTACAATAACATGACTAAAGAATTATGCATCATCCTAGTCATTCAGATCAAGTTCTTAGTATGGATGACTATACAATAGACTAAAAAAAGTCTAATTAAATTGTGAATGACCACCAGTTGTTGGCCGATCATATCTTGGCTCAGGCACACAAAACACTATCTCTCAACTAAAGTGCACATAATGATGTTTATAAATAGAATTAAGGAAAAGGAACACAAATATGTATATTACAACACGTCTTCTTTCCTATACAATTTTTAAAAACAAACAGTAATACAAAGAAAAAATAAGAAGTGGAGAGGAAGAGAGAATCTCAGTACTTTTAAATACCAGGACTTCTGAGAAATTCATAATATACAGTCAGCTCAATCTTTACAAATTATGTTAATTAAGAAAAAAAGTTCAACAAGATGGGTGGACAGTTGATGACTTTATGTTACTTTCAAGTCTAGTGCGGTTTAAGTAGTGTATGGTTTATCAGATTTTTTCAACTGTCAAGAAAATATTTCTTATGATTCAATAGATGCTGTCAAAGTTCAGGGTTATATATGGGCATGTCTTGTTGTATGTTATGTAACCCATGTACTGAATTGGCAGTAAGAACAATACAGATGAATTGAGATAATAGTCAGGTTAGTTGATTGCACCTTGTGATAGTTTTGAGAATCAAGCTTCTAAGGTTCTAGCAGGGATTTGTATTTTTCCAGTAATTGCGAGTGTGATCTCTCTATGTTGTTGGTACGTGTAATTTAAGTATGTATTTGATCAGAAGAAAGCAAACATTCTACCTCCACAGAGGAGTTATGAGGTAGGATTAATTTGGAACCTGTTGCTTTTTTACCTTGCAGTCAGGTTTATGCATTCACTTAGTCAGAGACAAAATATCATAAAAAGCTTTCAAGAAATATCCGGCTAATGTGTTACTTAGACATTCACAGTGAACTGTCTTTCTTTGTGACTGAATAAAGGAGGTGAACTTAGAACTTGTATTAGGTATAGAATCTTTAAGAGAATCATTGTGAGAATCCGTTACTAATCACCATTGATCTCTGTATTGTTGTGTCAGAATCAAAACATTTTTACAAATGTAAATCTTAATGAAGCTTATCGCTGTATCCTAAATTGAGAGGGTGATGCATTGAAGACTAGATATTGGGCTACGTTTGGGTTTCTTTAGTATCAGTGTCTGCCTTTTGGGTTCTGCAATACTCTTACAGCATTTCATTTATTTGTTAACAAAGTGTTGTGAGGATATTTGGATGTATTTTGTATGGTGCACTTTGATGATAATATGATTTATTCAGGCTACTCAGAAAAACACAAACATTAGTGTGTTGAGACAGTGATTATGAAGGGAGCACCTCTACATCATGATGGATACATATGTTTTCTAAATTATAACAGTACAGTTTATTTTGGGTGCATAGCTACACAGGAGGATATTCAGATGGATGGCATGGAAAATGCAGCAATATTTCAATGGCCCACACCTATCACAGTCAAGGCTGCAGAAAGTATTTTAGGGTTTGACAATTTTTATGGAATGTGTATTGATCAGTTTTCTGGAATTAGAAGATATATTACTAAATGTAAGGGAGCAGTCCTTGATTACTCAAAAGAGAGGGGTTGGGCTTTTTGTTTATAAAATACTATTTTCTTGTGTTTTTTATGTTACAACACCCTTCTGTTGTATTTCCTTTTATTGTGGAGACAGATGCTTCCTATCATGCCATGGGGCTTGTTTTATCTTAGGGGAACCTGAATATTGGACATATGTACCCCGTAGCCCTTTTCTGTACACAGTTCTCTCCAGCAGAGTTAAACTATTTTTACCCTGATAAAGAGCTTTGAGCAAATGAGATGTCTTTTTCAGGGGAAAGTGGGAGCAAAACAAACCATAGACATCTTTACACATCGCAGAAATGTGGAGTTCCTAAAAGTCAGATACAACTCTGTCATGTTACCAATAATGCATTCTAGTCACACAGTCACACCCAGTAGAATTCCTAAGCATTAAAAGGCAGGTATAGCCTTTTTGGAGAAAACTAGCATGTCTCTCACGCCTCCCTCTCTGCATTAAGCTGAACTGGAAAGGAGAGTTTTGAATCAGACAAACCTCTCAGAAAAGCTCTCATTCGCAGGTGGTTTACATGGAGCCCCACTCTACCCCACAAAATCAATATATGCACATAACACCTGTTTTTTTAGTATTTGATTATTTTTTACACACAATTCGTCAACTAATCATGTGCATTAGAAAAATAAACTAAGTCATACAATGCTTCTTTGCAAACCCTCTGGTGCCTTATTGGAACTCCATAGTTCAGCACCACCTCTAGCAACCAGGTCCTGTATCAAAATCCTACCCTTGTATCAATATCTTGCACACTCACTAAGCATGGGCCTCATTCCAGCAAAGAGAGGTCAGCTCATGCTCAGCTCCTGTGTCATTATACAGAATGCACAAATAGCACATTATAATATCTCATACAATGTTACTCTATAGTAGGTTAGGTAAGATTATGTTATGTTATATGCTATGTTACAAAACGCAGTTTCTCAAATAGAGTCTCGATGACAACCACTCATGACGGTGAAAAGATGACGATGAGAAAGCTAAAAAAAATAAGTGGAGAGAAGAGCTGAGGGCCTGATTCAGAACTTGGCAGACAGGTTACTTTGTGGAGGGTCTGCCAAAATCTAAATCCCATTGGATATAATGGGATTTAGATTTCGGCAGGCAGGACATTTGTCACAGCTGTGAACTAGTAACTTGTCTGCCCAAGTTCTAAATTGGGCCCTAATTCTTGAGGACTTTTCTGAAACTAATGTGATTGGCTATCATTTAAATAATGGCCCTCATTACAACCCTGGCGGTCAGTTATAAAGTGGCGGTAATACCGCCAACAGGCCGGCGGCAAAGAAAATGGAATCATGACCACAGCGGAAACTGCCAACGCAGACAGCCACTTTAACACACTGACTGCCACAGCGGTAGCAACAAACACCGCGGCGGTAACCGCCAACAACCAGGCGGAAAACAATGTACCACCCACAAATTACAACAGGCCTATCCGCCACCCTTTCCGGGGCAGTACCAATGCCATCAAAAGCACAGCAGAAACAGTACACTGAAGGGAAACGACTTACCTATCGACACTCAAGGAAGAACCACGACACAATGGAGCCCGAACTGCATATTTTTCCAATGCTGGTGTACCTCCTCATACACCAGGAACATGAATGCCGGCGAAGATGACCACGGTGAGTACTGCACCTAGCACACAAGGGAGGTGGGAGGAAAAAGAGAGTGACACACACATGGAATGTGCAACACCCCCACCCTCACCCCAACACCATACACACAAACAGATGCAACAACATTACATATACACCCCGTAACCCTCAGGAATAACACAAGCACAAAAGGAATGGAGTAAAATGAGTGTAATAGTACAGTTTTATATAAATACATCCTTAAATGAATAAACAGTATGTACAATATATACAAAAGGAGGGACAATGCCCACTCCAAAATGTCCGTGGACCACCGGGCCACAACATATAGGCCAAGGCCACACTTGACTCCTGCCTCAATACGGAGAGAACACTGCAGGGGTATCAGGTCGAAAAAACACAGGCATCTCAGGGGGACAGGGAATGGGGGGGCAGCTCAGCCGGAAGATGGTACAGCGCCACTGGCCTGGAGGGGGCTCCATGCCAACTGCTTGGTCCTGGGGAGTGCAAAGCCACAGTCTCACTAGAGGGTGGTTTGCCCACTGCTTGGTCCTGGGGAGTGCAAGGCCACAGTCTCTCTAATGGGTGGTTTGCCCACTGCTTGGTCCTGGGAAGTGCAAAGCTACAGCCTCTCTACTGGGTGGTTTGCCCACTGCCTGGTCCTGGGGAGTGCAAGGCCACAGTCTCTCAAGTGGGTGACTTCTCCACTGGTTCTGGAGGGGGCTTTGTGCCCAGTGTGCTTCATCCTGCCAAGGAGGGGGTGAGTGGATGCCTTCTTCCACTGGTTCTGGAGGGGGCTTTGTGCCCAGTGTGCTTTATCCTGCCAAGGAGGGGGTGAGTGGATGCCTTCTTCCACTGGTTCTGGAGGGGGCTCTGTGCCCACTGTGCTTCATCCTGGATGATGCAAGGTCACAGTCTCTCACCTGGGTGTCACACCGAAAGGGTTTGCAGGGGCCTGGACGCAGTGAGCCCATGTAGTCACTACTACACACTGCTCGCCGGCAGTGATGGCTGCTCAGTGGGTGGCAGTTGCGCTGCAGGTGGTGGTGCTGTCAGTGTTGGTGGGAGGCTGCCCACTGGGGCTGCTGCTGCTGACAGTGGTGCTGCTGGGGGCAGTGCAGGTGGCGGTACAGGCTGCGGTGCAGGTAGCGGTGCTGGCCGCGGTGCAGGTGGCGGTGCAGGTGGCGGTGCTGCCAGTGGTGGGGGAGGCTCCAGCCCTTCCCACGCAGCCTCAGATAGCTGAATTGCCATGGCTGGTGTTGTGTGCCCCTTCCTGCCCTTGGCAGATGGTGGTACCTCCTTTCTTCTGCCAGCTGGTGATTTTTTCTTGCCCTTGCTGGCTGGTGTCCCCTTCTTGCCCTTGCTGGCTGGTGGTGCCTCCTTCCCCATGCTGACTGGTGGTGCCTCCTTCCCCTTGCTGGCTGGTGTCCCCTTCTTGCCCTTGCCAGGTGGCGGCCCTTTCCTGGCCTTGGCAGGTGGTTCTGGCACACTGGCTGTGCTTCCTTGGAGCTTCGGAGCCTTAGAGCAGTTACTGCAGAAACAACAGTGGCTATGGACTGGGTGGCTGAGGTGCTGGGCTGGGTTCTGGCCACGCTGGGCCGAAGTGAAGCATGGGGGAGGAGGGGGAGGAAATAGGTCAATGGTGGCGAGGAAAAGCTTCTTAGGGATACTGGGGCAGGAAGAGGGTGAAGGTTTAAGAGTGTAGAAAGAGGGAGTGGTTGTAGGAGGTGTCAGTCTGGTGTGTTTAGGTGCGGGTGAATGGGCTGGATGCTGTTGTGAGGTGGATGGATGTAGGGTGTCTGTGTGCTTGCATTTGTGTACTTTGGGAGGAGGGGTTACAGACACAGTGGGAGAGGACACAGGGGAAGTGTGCATGGATGTGGGGATGGTGACTGCCAGTGAGGGGTGTGTAGTGATAGGCGTGCTGGTGATGGAGGTAGTGGATGAGGATGTAGTGCATGCAGGTGTGAGTGGAGACGCTACTGGGAGGGAGATGGAGGACGAGGAGGAAGGGGACACGGTGGAGGCAGTGGATGTTGGTATGTCTGCATGGGGATGGTGCTTGTGTGAGTGCCTGTGGGATGCAGAGTGGTGCTTGTGTTTGCCTGAGCCACTTCTGTGTGTTGATTTGGGTGAATGCTGGTCTGAAGGTGTGCTTGGGATAGGCTGGGGTTGAGGGGATTGGGACTGGGTAGAGGAAGTTTGAGGGGGGAGGCTGGAGACAGGGACAATGGCTGCCATGAGTGAGTTGGCCAGACCCTGGAATGCTCTCTGTTGGGCCGCCACGCCATAGTGAATGCCCTCCAGGTATGCATCTGTTTGTTGCAAATGCCCTGCTAGACCCTGGATGGCATTCAGTATGGTTGACTGCCCAACAGAGAGGGATATCAGGAGGTCAATAGCCTCCTCACTGAAGGGCAGCAGGGCTGACTGGGGCAGGGCCTGTGGTGCCTGGGGTGAAGGAGATTCTCACCCTCCTGGGTGAGCGGGCACTGAAAACACGCTGAGGGGCTGCTGGGAGGGCGGTGCTGGTACTGGGGTGGCGGCTGTACCTGTAGTTGGGGTGGGCACAGAGGTGTCCGCCACCGCCAGGGAGCTTCCATCGGAGGAGGAGTCGCTGTCGCTACTGTCCCCTACTGTCTCCATCATGGTGCTCCCCTCACCCTCTGTCCCACTGGTACCCTCACCGTTGGTGGATTCGGCCTCCAGGCCCATGTGGGATGCAGCTCCCTCCATCGCCGGTGCCTCTGCTCCTCCGCCAGATGATGCTAATGCACACAAGAACAGGTTAACAAAATAAAAAAGGGGGGAGAGACAGAGGATACACTTGGTCAATACCAGCAACAACATTACTGTTGGCATACACAACTCACAGGGAACAGCCCTATGCACTAGGCCATGCACTACCAGTTACAATGCTAGTCACCAGCCCATAGGGTACAATGCCTAACGCCATTAGCTGCACACCTGAAACCCACAAAACCCTGCCCAGTAGTAGATGCCAACCAACATTATTGTGGTTGGACTGCAACTGAGCTTGACCATCATGGAACCTTCATGGGAGCCATTTTCACTCTGGCCTAGGGGCACCCACAGCCCACATCCCCCACCCAGGTAACAACTTAACACGCGCAAAGTCAAGAATCTGAATCTGTACTCATCCCCTTGTGGCTACTGTGTTGCCTTCAATCGCCCATCCAACTCCGGATAGGCCACCGCCAGGATGCAGAATATCAGGGGGGTCAGGGTACGACGGGCACCCTTTCCTCGTTGGGAGGCCAGCCCCAACTGGGCCTCCGCCGTCTTCCTTGCCCAGCGGTGCAGGTCCTCCCGCCATTTGAAGCAGTGGGTGCTCCGCCTGTCATAGACCCCCAAGGTCCGCACCTCCTTGGCGATGGCACGCCAAATACCCTTTTTCTGGTGGGCACTGACCTGCAGGAAAAATACATCAGAAAAGGTATTAGTCATACCGTCCGGACTGTCATACTCATGGCCCACCATATCCCTCCCATCCCCTTATGCACAGACATTGACCACCATACATGCAGCACTCTGCCCAGGACCTCTCAGCCCCCCCCACACGAGGCTTACACACACACACACAGCACTCCATACATTCATGCACCATGCATCATGCTCACAGTGCACTCACCTGTTGGTCTGGAGGACCATAAAGTATAGGGTACTGGGGTAGGACCCCATCCATCAGTTTCTCCTACTCTTCCGAAGTGAAGGCAGTGGCCCTTTCCCCAGACACTCGAGCCATGGTCGCTTCCAGACAGAGGTCACAGCAGCACTTGTAGTGTAGATCCTCTCCTGTTGAAGGTCAGGTAGCAAGTGAGTGAACAGATAGAAAATGGCGGTCACGTCCACGGCGGTGCATAGCGTCACCGCCGGCGTACATCACCATTGGCTTCTGGAACCCTTAGGCCCCAATGATAACCAATGCAGTGTTGCACGGCGGTCATTGACCTCCGACTGCAATGGCGCACAATGCCAGTGGAATTACCTCATTTCCACTTGTCCCTCTTCACAGGTCAGGCAGCCGCCATTTTAGGGGGGCCCAGGCCATGGCACCTAACTGCGTCACATCAGACTTAGGCACATCAACTGACTTACAAGTTCACACACTGTTTGCATAAAACAAAAATTGCATATTAATCTGAGTATATGTTTGAACCTAACCTTCTGCTCACCGTTTTTCAACCTAGAGATCAACCACTGAGGATGAATAGATGGAGACATCTCCCTGTGTACAGACCCCTGGCGGACCTTGCGACAATGGAGGACAGGCACATTATCCTAACCTACAGAAGTGATAGAGTCACAATTCAAGATCTGTGTGCCCAATTGGAGCCAGACCTGATTTCAGCTATCCACCACCCCACAGGTATCCTCCTGCTAGTGCAGGTCCTGTCAGTGCTCCATTTCTTGGCAAGTGCTTCCTTTCCAGCAACAGTGGCCATGGCATCAGGGATGTCACAGCCTATGTTCTCAAACGTGCTGGCCAGAGTGTTGTCTGTCCTGCTGAAACATTTGCACATCTACATCATATTCCCCAAGGTGGATGATTTGGCCACAGTGAAGGCTGACTTCTATGCACTGGGACATATCCCCAACATCATTGTTTCCATTGATGGTACACATATTACCTTTGTTCCCCCCGGGCGAAATGAACAGGTGTTCAGAAATCGAAAGAGCTTTCACTCTCTGAATGTGCAGATGGTGTATTTGGCGGACCAGTATATCTCCCATGTCAATGCAAAGTATCCTGGCTCTGTGAATGATGCCTTTATCTTCAGGAATAGCAGCATCCCATATGTGATGGTCAACTCCAGAGGTACCGGGTGCGGCTAATAGGTGAGTCTATGGTCCCCACCCAGTTGATGTAGGTATATGGGTGTGGGGTTGTCCCTAAGGGTGAGTGTGTGGCTAACAGGTATCCCTCGATATTTACAGGTGAATCTGGTTATCCCAACCTCTCATGGCTACTGACCCCAGTGAGGAATGCCAGTACAAGGGCAAAGGAAAGTTACAATGAGGCTCATGGGCGAACAAGGAGGATCATTGAGCGCAACTTTGGCCTCCTGAAGGCCATATTCCAGTGCCTCCATCTGACAGGTGGATCCCTGTACTACTCACCCAAGAAGGTGTGCCAAATCATCGTTGCATGTTGCACAACCTCGCCTTGAGACGCCAAGTTCCTTTTCTGCAGGAGGATGAGCCTGGGGATGGTTGAATGGCAGCGGTGGAGCCTGTGGACAGTGATGAAGAGGAGGCAGAGGAAGAGGACGTGGACAACAGAACTACAATAATCCAACAGTACTTCCAGTGACACACAGGTAAGACACTGTAACTTCACCTTCCATTGCAGTTTTGTGTTGGACATTATACATGGCAGCCTGATTTCCCTATTTCCATGGCCACTTACTGTACCCTTTGGCATCTCTATTTTCAGATATCTGTGCCCCACTCTGTCTCCTGGTGTGTGTACTTCTGCCCACTACCGGTCATACCTATGTAAATATAACTGTACATTTGAATTGCAATGTTTACAGCTTGTATAAGTAATACAAATTTCAATCAATTGACAGACTCCATACTTGTATTTGTTCCAATGGTGTTTATTTCTGTGATAATATGTGTAGGGGGTATTGCAATGGGCTGGGTTGTTGGTGGAGAAATGTCCAGGATAGAGTCCAGTCTATTGGTATTACAGGTGCATTGTCCAAGGGGGCATAAGAAGTGGAGCAATGGCAGCTCAAGGTGGACAGGGTGACAGAGTGGGACACAAGGGTGACAATCAGGAGAGTCTTATTTCCTGGCGGGGGTCTTGGCAATGTTCTCTGGCTTCTGCCTGGATTGCAGGGACTGTTTGCGGGGTGGTTCTGTTATGACGCTGTCGTCCCATTTCTAGGGGGCGCTGTAAGGGGACTGTCGGAAGCCTGGGAATCACCTTGAACACTTACCTAGAGTCCCTTGCTGACTCCCATTTGTTTCTCTTTTTGCCATGGTATGCTTTTGTAGTATTACACTTGCTTCCTGGGACAGCAAATCCCATAATGCACAGCCTGGTAGTCAGGAAAGCCTGGATTCCGTTTCCTATTGTTTTCTCTGGAGAAGTCCAGTTGCTCCTTTTCACCGGATCCTTTCCTCCAGAACTTGCAAGTGTTTGAAACTACACACACGAGACCTATCCTGTCCTGCTTAGTCATGTGATCGCACCTGGGGTTTTCTACAGCTTGGAACTGCTTATAAGGAGCCAGTTCCTCAAGATGCTTTGTCGTGCATTGGAGTTTGATTCCTTTGTGTTACAGACCCCTTATCGGATGGTGTTCCTGTCTTGTTCCTGTTCTGTTCCAGCTTGAACCTGTTTCCTGTTTCTCTGCCCTGCTCCTGATTGTTCTAGCCAGAGTCTGCTCCCTATCTCTTAGCCTTGTACATGTTTGTTTCTTCTAGAGCCTGCTCCCTGTTTCTCTGTCCTGCTCCTGCCTTGTTTCAGCCTGAACCTGCTCTCTGTTTCACAGTTCTGTTTACTGCTTATTCTTACTCCCTGTATTCCAGCCCTGTCTTTGCCTGTTCCAGCCAGAGCCTGCTCTTTGTTTCCCAGTCCTGTCTCTGTTTGTTCCAGCCAGAGGTTTGCACCCAGTTTTTCAGTCCTAGTCCTGCCTTTGCTTCAGCCTGAGCCTGTTCCCAGTTCCTGCCTCTGCCTCTTAGTTTGTTCCTCTTGTTTCCATTTCTTCTTGGATGTTTGTGTCTGGTAAGTGTTCTATCAGTCTTCACCAGTGTATAAGTGTCCTCCTTTGTACTGGGGTTGGCTTTTGGTTTCCAGGAGGCAATTCCATCCCCCATCCTTGTCTAGAGTTATACGTTGTCTTTCGTACCTAACAGTGACAGTGTGCCATTGCTCTTTTTCCAGGGATCGCCACTGTGTTCCAGCTGGACCCCCAAGAGCTTGTCTTGTATATTTAAGTACTATCCTTGTTTGTGCTCTAGGATCCAGAGACAGAATCACTTCTGTTGCCTCCTTTCTATGGGACTATCTGTAAGATCAAACTGCACAGAGTCATTGACATTCCCTGTCACTGTGGGAGGTTCTGTGCCCTACTCTGTGTACAACCTCAGCATGTTTGTCCATTAGTAATCCGTTTCCTGTTTGTTCACACAAGGGTTGCTCTGCTTTTACTTTCCTGTTACTTGTACCTGTCCATAGCTGTCCTTTCCGTGTGTGCCTTTAGCTGCCCTTCTGCCCCAGTGCACTACCTCTTTAGGATATTCGGTGACCTCAAGGGGTGTTCCAACCAGAGTCCTGATCAGACCCCCCCAAATCCGTGACAGGTTCTCCTTCTGCAGGGGGTGGGGTGCTGGTGGCCTGTTGGTCCAGTGGCGGACCTCCTGTCCACTAGCGTCGGCAGAGGTAGAGGGCTGTTCTTCGGTGTGGCTAGTGTTAGGGGCCGGTTGGTGTGCCACTGCCTCCCTCATGGTGTTGGCCATGTCTGTCAGCACCCCTGCAATGGTGACCAGGGTGGTGTGGATGTCCTTCAGGTCCTCCCCGATCCCCAGGTACTGTCCCTCCTGTAGCCGCTGGGTCTCCTGCAGCTTGGCCAGTATCTGGCCCATGTTCTCCTGGGAATGGTGGTATGCTCCCAGGATCCCTGCAAGTGCCTTGTGGAGAGTTGGTTCCCTGGGCCTGTCCTCCCCCTGTCGCACAGCAGTCCTCCCAGCTTCCCTGTTGTCCTGTGCCTCTGTCCCCTGAACCGTGTGCCCACTGCCACTAACCCCAGGTCCCTGATCGTCCTGTGTTTGTGGGGTTGCCTGGGTTCCCTGTAGTGGTGGACACACTGATGATTGACGTGCCCTGGAGACAGAGGGATGGGCCCGCTGGGTGGGTGCTGTGCTGGTGTTTCCTGAGGGGGGAGGCTCTGTGGTGGTTTGGGGCTGTGGCTGGGTTACCGACTATCCAGAGGTCCCTGATGGGACAGGTTGGTCATCCTGATCCAGGCGTGCAAAGCTGCTGTCATCACTGTGGGCCTCTTCTGGGGGGTGGGACTGGATGTGGCTGGCACCTCCTCTCTGGTGATGTTGTGTGGGGTTCTTGTGGGGATGTAAATGCAGTGTTATTGTTTCTGTGTGTGACATCTTGTGCATGGGTATGTTTCCCTCTATGGTTGTTATTACCAACGCAGCTTTGGCTTGTGTGAGTTATGATTTGGTTGGCTAATTTTTGTCACTACTGTGCACGCTGTGGTGATGGGTGTCCATGCAGGTCTGTGATGGGGGCCCATGCATTGATGTTGCATGCAGGGCTTGGTATTGGGATGGGTGGGTTGTGATGGTGGGGTATTTGTGAGGTGGTGGAGTGATGGGGTGAGGGTAGGGGTAGGTGTTTGTGATGGCATACAGGCAGGGGGAGATTAAGTTGTAAAGATTTGACTTACCAGAGACCAGTCCTCCTGCTACTCCTGCCAGGCACTCAGGATGCCAAGACTTGCTCCTCCCATGTTGTTAGTTGTGGGGGATAAAGTGGGGGTTCACCGCCAGTCCTCTTTACAGCTATCTGGTGTCTTGCAACCACATATGTTGTGCCACCTTTTCCTGATGTCATCCCTTGTTCTGGGGTGCTGTCCCATGGCGTTGACCCTGTCCACAACGTCTGCTGCACCTGTGATCCGAATAGCTGTGGCTCTACCTGGATGATTTCCTCCACCATGACCCTTAGCTCCTCCTCAGAGAATCTGGGGTGTCTTTGTGGTGCCAGGGGTGTAGTGTGAGTGGTGTGTGTGAGGGTGTGTGGGGTGATGTGTTGTGGTGTGTGCTGTGCGGTATGTGGATGGTGTATGAGTGATGGTGTTTTGTGGCTCAGATTCAGTGGGTGCTCCTGGCTTGTCTCTCTCTCCCTTGAAAAATTATTTGGGTCGTAAAGGGTTGTGGGTAGTGTGGGTATGTGTTTTATATTGGTGTGGGTGTGGTGAGTGTATGTGTGTCAGGTGTGTGTAGTTTGAATTGTCCAATGCGGTGTATTTTTTTATGTTTGGGTGTGTTTTGAGCGCAGAGGTCTGTACCGCCAATGGTTTACCTCGGTTGAATGACCGCCACAGTGATTTGTGGGTCATGATGCTGTGGGCGTATTTCTGTTGGCGTAACTGTGTGGGTTTTGGTACCACCAGTTTATCAATGACCTTTGGGCTGGCAGACTTATGTGTGTGTCTGTAAAGTGGCGGATTTCTATGTGTGGGTCATAATACCCATAGCGGTATACCGCTTCGGTCGCGGTATTTTGGCAGCAGTCAGCATGGCGGTAAGCGGCAGTTACTGCCAATGTCATAATGAGGGCCAATTTGTAACAGAGTCTGAGAGGGTGATGAATGTAAGATCACATTTCACACTTGGTTTGAGCCACATAAGTATCAGGCCATGCCTTTTGGATTCTGCAATGCTCATGCAGTATTTTAGCATTTTATTGGCAACGTGCTGTGCAAATTTTTAGATGTGTGCTGTGGAGTGTACTTTAATTATATTTACATTTAGTCAAACTCCTCAGAAAAATATGCAATATTACAAAAGTTTTACCATGAATATGAAACCACCATGTCTTTGACAGAATGAATAATTGTGTTTTTAAAGTGACAGCAATACAGTTTTTGGGATGCATAATTATGAAGAGGGTTGTCAGATATATGAAAAAAAATATCAGCAGGTGGCTCCGACCTATCACAATCAAGGCTATCCAAATGTTTTAGGCTTTTCCAAATGTTATAGATGGTTCAAATTTGATGGATGTGGGTGTGGAGGTGTTGCTGACTGTTCTATCCAGATCAAAGAGTTGCCTCAATCACATCTTGGCTGAGTTCAGCAGAGACCTAAATATGTTGGATTTCTCCTAGAAGATATGTTTTTTATATTGGGAGTTAGCATTTCTGAAGCAGCTGAGGTTGGTGGTGGAGGGCAACGCTCTTCCTTTCCTTTCTGAGATCATTAAGGTTTTCTTTTCCTCACAAGGGGCCATTTGAACCTTGATACTTATGGTTTAGGAAGTTTCATTTTGCTTTGGAGTGGAGCTGCAACATCAAGTGCATCAGAGAGGCATGCATATATGTGAGAAGTAGAATCATTCACATTATGACCGTCACCCAGGCACTAATCAAAAGCAGGCTCGACTGCAGTAATGCACTCTATGCCGGAATCTCCAAACAACTTCAAGAAAGACTCTTGACCATCTAGAATGCCAGTGCTAGAATCATACTGGACTGCATGCTGAACCTCCCATGCCATACTCACATTGCATCGCAACTCAAGGAGCTCGGCTAGCTCCCCATTCACAAACCTAGCCAATCCTAACTCCTCAATCATACATACAAAGCCCTACACAACATTGGACCAACACACTTTAATAGCCTCATACACTTTCATGAGCTGACCACACACTTATGCTTTCTCACTCCCACTTGCACACACCCTCCACATTCCCAACAACAGAGCAGGAGGTTGCTTTTTCTCCTACATCGCACCCAAAACATGGAATGACTTCCATCTGTACATCAGGGCTTCCTCCTCACTTCTTCAGTTCTGCAAGAAGCTGAAAACATGCATCTTCGAATAACTCCAGAGAAGACCACATTCTCACTCACCTGCTCAAGCACCAAGATACTCTGAAGGGTGACAGCATCTGTTTTCTGAAATAATACACTGCTACACAACAACAACACACAATAAATCATTGTCCAGTCAGTGCTCCTTCTTCTTATAAAAAAGAAAAGCACTTTATTATACAGACTCGACTAAATGCTGTGTGCTGGAAATTGAGTTACTGGTTGATGGGGGAGAAACCCTACTCAAGCAACAAACGCAATTTCTGTCAGGGTGAAACACAAGCAAACCAGAAATTAACCTGCACTTAACCCTCTGGCAGATTGGCACAAAAGCAGTCAGGCTTAACTGAGAGGCATTCTGTAAAGTATTTATGCAGCACTTCAAACAATAATAAAGGGACAACTCAAAACAAGAACAGTCTCACACAAAGTTTGGAAATTAAAGTATGATTTCATAACTTATTTGAGACTAAAACAACATAAATCCAATCTGGTCGCGCCTGAAAAAGACAAATTCACAAGCTCAGGCTGACTGCAATGGAACGCGGACCTGCTACAGGGACCAAGTTAGGCCTCTTAAACAAAAGTACCTTAAATCCTAGTAATGGAGCAATGTGAAGTCCCACGTCGAGGATGTGTGGCTCAGCAGAGGTGATGCAAGATCCTTGCAGGCAAATGTGACACACAGAGGCGGTTCCAAGGAGCTGCGGTGGTGATGTGAGGTCTGTGTGGGGAGATGTCTCACACAGCACAGGTTTGAGGGGCTGCGGGCTGCAATGTGGAGTCCTTCATTGGGAATGCGTTGAGCAGCGGTTCGGATGTGAAGTATTGCAAGGCGATGCATCATGCTGTGTCTGTTCTACTGGGATTACAGATGAGCTGGCAGAGCACCTTTAGGCCCACTTTGAAGGGTCCATGACTGGGATGGTACCATATGGGGGGACAGCTGGCAGAGTCTAGGTGCTGGGTTCAAAGTTGTTAGAGCATGTTCTGTCCCTGAGGCTCTGATCAGGAGGCCAGTAACTGGTCCTTGGAGACACCCTGTGGTCCTGGGCTCAAGATGCAGGTCCAGCACTTCACTCAGGCAGCACGGTAGCAGGCAGCACGGCACCAGGGCAACAGAGTAGCATTCCTTCTTACAAAGTAGCACAGCAGTCTTTTTGAGTCTTCCACAGATCCAGAGGTAAACTGAAGAGTTGGGTCTGAGAGTCCAAAATGTATACCTGATGCCCATTTCAAGGTCAGCTAAGGTTCTGGAGGTTTCCACCCCCAAAGTAGCTTGGAATTTCCTGCCTTTCTGCCCTGTCCCCAGCGTGTTTGGGGTCACAACAGACTAGTGTCAAACCCTTTGAGAGTATGCTCAGGCAGAGCCTTCGTGATGTGCAAGTATGGTAGGTGACAACTCCTCTCCATTATCAAGTCAAAGATAGCCCATCCTGCCAATTCTTATGATTTGGTGTTTCACTGTCTAGAAGCACTACACAAAGACCAACTGTCACCTACACCTTGTCATGTGACCTAGGCTGCAAGCACTAGACACCAAATGTTTGGGACAAGAAAATGCAAACTTTCTAAAAGTGGTATTTTCAGAATTGTGACTTTTAATCCAAGTTTTCCAATAAAGAGGGTTTTAAATGACAATTCTTTAGACTAAAATTGATCTTCCTTCATACTCCTAATTGAAAGCTATCCCTTGTTAAATGTAAAAGGTTAACCCAATGTCATCCTATGAGAGGAGTAGGCCTTGAGTAGTGAAAAACACATGTAGGAGTTTTTCACTAAGTTCATGTCCAATTTTTTAAATACGCTTCACCCTACTCCCTGGACTGCTTAGGGTACATTGTAGGGGTAAAGTATCTGTATTAAAAAGAAAATGTTATCAGGAGAGAGTACAGGCACATTGTGTTACTACACAATGTTGTCAGGAGAAGGCACAAGCACTTTATCACTGGTTAGCAGTGAAAAGGTGTGCAGAGTCCTAACGCCAGTAGCAACAATGTCAACAAAAACAGGAGGTTGCATGGCAACAACTTGGGGAAAAACCATGCCAAGGATGTCAAGTAGAACACTGTTGAATAATTTACAAATCTCTGCAAATAAGCAGTTGAAAATACCTTTCAGTGACACCTTCAGAGCAGTTTGTACACCAACAAGTCATCACCATAAATCACAGCACTGTTACATATTTGCATAGGCACAACATCCCGAGGTGCAGTTCTAAAATGTCGGGGCCTCTGACTTTGTCAGGGCGTCACCACAATTCTAAAAATATAAATATGGCATTTGAACTAATAAAAAAAACACTTTAATAGCATCATCTTACGGTAGCACCTCTGAAAAAAGTGAATTGATATATACTTTAAAGAATAGTACCTCAAAATCTGTTATAAAAATCCAGAATTACATTTTAAAAAGTTATAATTAAAAAAACGCAATTATTATCCAGTACAAAATTGTTAAAAAAAATGTACCAAATATAACAAAAATCGAATACACTCCGCTAACTGCAATCTAACAAGCATTGAACAAAAATAGATTTCTTATTCTACTTCTAGTTTAATGAACGTTGGGTAAAGTGCATACTTTAAGGAGGCTTATTTTATAATTCTAACTTCAGTCAAATAAACTTTGGTGGAAGTGGATACATTGTGGGATGTGTCTTTGATTTCCTGCTATAAATTCTGTATTACAAATATTAGTGAAAGTGCTTATCTATGGTGTGCGGTCTGATTTACTTAAAAGACTCCAGTCTAATCCCCATTGTGTAAAATGTATATTTTGGGGGCCTTGCGGAACTCATAGGATCCTCTTGTGGAAGCAAGATGGCCAACTGGAAAAAAGATCCTAAGGTCAATCAGGGCATCAAAAGCAAGATGATCGATGGAATACTTGAATTAGTCTCAGTCACTGGAAATTGTCCAGGGCCACATCCCAATTTTTTCACCCACCATTCCACCTCTGGTTTGACGTAGGCATATGCAGATTAGTATTGGCCCTGCCCAATAGAAACAGTCTAGTCTAAACTGCCAGACCAGGTACTTCCCTCAACTAGAGCACCAGCAGCCCAGGGCCATTTTCACTCTTATTAGGCCTTATCAGTCAGGTATTATCTTTCATCCAGTGGGACAGTGAGAACGGCACCCACATCTGGGGGAACTTGTAACAATCTTACTGAGCTTTAAAAAAAAAAAAAAATAGGGATGGATGAAGGCCAAAGAGGAAGGTGTAAAATATTCTGAAAAGAGAGAGAAGTGTACTGCCCCCCCTCCTAAGCCTCCTTAAGGCCCCGGGGACCCCATCCTCCAGCATGACAAGGTGATAAATAAAATATGGGGATGTGAACATGCAGCCCCCTCCATAAGCCTCCTTGAGGCTCTGGGGACCCATTCCCCAGGGTCAATAAACTTAATAGGGGAGGGAGTGTGCACTCCCCTCCCTGAGCCATGCTATGGCCCTGGGGATCCCATCCCCGAGGCCAGTTCTGTGATGGGGCAAGTGCACCACCAACCATTTTTGTAATGTTGTTGGGGCTGCAGGGAGTGTAGCATTACCCCATTAAATTCATGATCTGAGGAGAGCTTACCATACTTTTTAAACCACTCCCAAATAGAGCTTTATGCTTTTCAGGTGGAGTGCAAGGCACCTTTGTGATGGGTTCAATGGTTGCGCTTTGTGGTCTGTTAAGTTTTAGTAGAGACTTAAAGACATGTTGCATTTTTAATAAGGCTTCATTTAAAAAAAATCATGACAATCACTTTTAAAAACATTGCAGTATGTGAATTCATATCATGTACATTTGATTATAAATATTGGTTGCTTTTTGACAAAGCTAACAGGTCCTCTTTATATATGTTAATATGCTGACCCCTTTATAAAGCCAGTAGACCCACTTTTTATATTTTGGTTTCTGACCCTTTGAAAAAGTTAGTAGGTCTGCCTTAATTGAAATGACACCCTTTATATTGTAGTATCACATCATCAGCCATGCTCATATATTTGAGGCTCTGAGCACAAACCCACGAGATGCATGGCTAAAGGCCATGCACAGTGGGGCGCTGGGCACGTACAGGAAAATGACTGTCAGGCCTAGCCGTAGGTTAGCCCCTGGATCCAGCCACATGCCACGCACAGTGATGAACATCTTACTTTATGTTAAAAAACAATGGAAATTCACTGAAAAAAAACAAAGGTTCAAGGGATGCTATAGTTGGGGATTGTAATTATATCTTACTTTACATACACAAACCATATAAATTCACTGAAAAAACAAAGGTTAGAGGTACAGCATAGTTAGGTGAAAATATCAGTTAAATGTACTATTTGAAATAAAAACAACCACTGAAAACCACTGGTTAAAGTTATCTGAAGTAACTATAACTTGTGCTCTAAAGTAACTATAACCTAATTCCTTTAACAAACTAACAATTTCAGGGAGGTCTAGTCAAGAGAAGTCCATTTTCCCACCCACCTATTTATATTCATCTATTCACATTCATCCGCTCACACAACCACTTGCATTCACCCAAATATTCCCAACAACATTAAACCACTCATAATCATCCACCCCAACTGACATTCATCCACTCTTACACTCTAATTCACACACCCTCTCTCTCATTCACCTAACTCACATTCATTTCACTCATGATTATGGAACAAATCACTGTCAATTATTTATTAAAAGGATTTGTACAGAGATGTAGAAAGCTTTTCAGTCATTATAGAGAGTTCTAACTCACATGCACCAATAATCTTTCCCATATTACCCACCCACCTCTCCCCTTCACAAACCCATCCTCATACATGTATCCGCTAACCCACAGTTACCCATTCACCTAGGCGCCCCCCCATATTCTGAGATTCATTCATCTTCAAGCACCCATCCACTCAGATTCATCCTTTACGCATACTCTGCACCCTCCTATTTACTCATCACTCTCCCTCACTGAATATTTTCACACACATTTATCTACTAATTTAATCACTACACATTTAACCACCCACCTTCCCACTTATTCTAACTCACTGTCTTATCCTGTCACATACAAACTAACCCATCAACAAACAAACATGCTCACTGACAAAATATCTGTACTATTAGCTTTCCTGATGTTTAATGCTGCTCATAATTTTTTTCACCTTTTTTACCGCAGTGAAAAAACGATTGTGATTTCGTACTTCATCTCTTCTCTTTTTGATGTGTTGCTACTGTATCAAACTCTGTTATTGGGCACATAGCTTCCTTCATTGTTTTTCTTGCTGCAATTCCATAAATACCTGTATGGTCTGGTACGGTGTATCGAGCTGTGCCTTGAAACCCATTTTTAGTGAGTACTTACTATATAAGTACCCCTAAATAAATAATAAGGAATAATTAAGTACACAGATATTGTCTAATGAAATTAACACATTTCCATGTTAAGGAAGGAAATTACTGATGGAGCATTTTATATGCTCTAATTTGAGACAGATGATCTTGTAGTCGTGCTAAGGGTATAACCGGTCAATCAGGTACAAGTTAATCAACGTTTCATTTACAGTGTAACCAATTTAGCTACACAATAAAAACCCAAATCAAAAGTAAATTCAAAGGGTTTTGCTACAAGTTAATATTCAGTTTAAAGTAAACAATTCTCAAGAATATACCGTGAAGATACAAAATCACCATAGGGCAGCCAAATCTTCAGAAGAAATGTAGTCAAACTAACATGAGACATATTAGGCACTCAGTACAGCAATACAAAATATCAGCCATAAGATCTGATGTTTCAAGAACAAATGATTGTCAAATCGTCTACTTATTAGTGCAAATTAAATCATCTAGCTAAAGTGCTAAATGTAACTGGGCAACTTGGAATAGTCCTTTAGGACCATAACTATCAAAAGGAGAATCTAACTAGAGAACATAAGAGCAAAAGGTGAAAAAACAAAAATGGGAACATTTTGAAAAGAAAGGGAAAAGGGAAGGTGTCAGCATTTCAGAAGCTTGGTCAAGAGTCTTACTTGGGAATTTAGTGTAAGCCTAAGCCACATTCAGCAAAGTATAGTGAAAAGGGTAAAGTCAGAAGTCTGTACCTCTCATAGTCCAATCTTCCTCACAATCTATTAGCAAAAGCCCTAGTTAATACTGCATAACTTGAGCAGGTGATGCGTTCTGGATCATGCCATAACATGGTTCATTATTTTCCCATCTCACTGTAAAACGTGCTATTGCAGCTTTAAGTCTCATGACAGTCCTAGGAGCGTCACTGTCCTTGGTCTCCTGAACATTGTTTGGAATGAATAAGGTCAGTCTTCATATTTTCAGTCTCTCCATGTAACTTCTCCAAGGTTGTTTTGCCACACTCTCTATGGATATGACAATGGACATCTATTTCCAAACTAAAATGTGTGGAAAAATACCTGTAATGAAATGACACATTAGCAGAAAATGGAAAAGAGTTTCTCATGTTAAAGGAATTCAGACCTAGTAAAGTCAAGCTAAGAATACTATTCTCAATTGCAGTTGTAATTTCACATTTTCTCATTGTTCTATGCACCTGTTTAATTCTACATTAAAGTAGTGTCAGTTACACTTTCTCATTTTAAACTTCATATTACATTTCATAAAACAAAATGAACAAGTTAACATATGTAATTGAATATAATGGGGAATTACATTTTCAACATTAATCAACAACATTAGCGCACATGCTACATGAACTATTATTGTTTAAAGGTAAACATACCCATATAATGTGAGGATGGTTGTAAAATCATAATCAGATATTATGATTCTCTTAGAGAAGTTAATGCACACAATGCTTGTATTTTCTAACACTATAGTGGAGGCACTTCAGTACTGAATTCTAATGCACCATTTTTACATTAGATTACAGTTAAAACACACTGTTATTGTATGTCATGAGTAAATATGGGCCATTTTTATGACATCAGGGGTGGCAGGCAATTCTCTGCTGCACCTGCCCCACTTCCTCTGATGGAAAATCAAGCAATCACACAATCTGTATCGCCTACTCAAAGGGACAAATCAAAATCTCAGAAGTTGATCCAGGAAGGATCTTCTGGATTCCTCTAAATGCTTAATGTCACTGCAACAGATTTTTCATCTCTTTTCCAGTTTCTATTTCTGCCTCTTTTCTCCCCTTTTCTCCTCTCTTCTTCTGCACTCTCTTGTATAACTTGAAAGATCCAAATATAACCAATGCACACAGGGCAAATTTCAGCATCGGTCTCAAGATACTGCCAATTACACCATGCCCTAAACTATCAAACCATTTTCCATGGCTGAAAGTCCACTGCCCATTGCTTCCCATGCACCTGTTGCTTCTAGCACCTTAGGGTCTCCTGTCAAATTTGTGATGTTCTTGATGTATTCTTTCAGCTCTTTGCTGTTGTCAGGGATGTAGGTACAACATTGTTGAACTCTTAACATCTGGCAGACTCCGCCCTCTTTTGTGAGAAGAAAGTCTAAATCAGTTCTGTTTAGTAAAACCATTGATCTCCTAGCAACCATTTCTGTATCTATAACCAATATTCCTCTAGCTGTACTAGTAGATAACGTATTACTGTGGAGGGCTTTCTAATCTTTTATGAGTTTAGTATCACTCCTACGGATTGTATTGAGGTGCCAAATATGTCTCCTACAATTTCACTAGCACTCGCTCCTCTCTTTGATCTCCCATGATGTTCTGTGGTTGAGTCTTTAATTTGTCCTATATGATATACTTTTGAAAAATCTATTCCCATGTAACATGTTCTATACCATCTCAACCTGTAAAATGCATGTTTTCCACATATGTAATGGGCTCTGGGAAAACAGGATCCATTCCATCTAAGAACAATCCCCAGTTTTGTCTAATCTTGAATATATGGTCTCATTCACTAGTCTCGACAAAATTTGTATCAGTGTGTGGATTTTCTAATGCATAATTTCCCTTTATCCTGCTAATCTAGAACTACTGCTGCCATGTTTCCCGTTAATCTATGTTCACGTTCTTCTCTAGCGCACTGTGGTACTTTTGAATGGTTTGTAGCCTTAGTTGATAGTTTTCTTCTTCTATCTTCTACCTAATCTATTCATTTCTTTTTTACACCTGCTAAGGCGTAAGTCAAGTTATGCCTCTGTGCATTAACTCTGTCTAATTGTAATAGTGGGTCTAAAGAAATTCCCCACTAGTTCTTTGCATCAGGCTGTTGATTCAAATGCTTCAGCACAAGAATTTCTGAAAAAAACAAATCATCATTTAAATAATAGTAGTGAAAATTACCCTTTCGATAGAGTAAGCTCAGCAGCACGCTGCAGGTAACTCCATATGTCAAAGGTAAGTGATGATGGGTAATTCCCTCACCAACCTATGCAGGTAATTGCATACAAACATAGCAATCCTTTGCATGCATAGTATCAACATATTCATAAAGCAGTTTTGAATAAGCATTCAGTGAATAATGTCCTCTAGAAGCATCTTCATGTAAATCTCTCTCATCTATTTTGGACAACCTATTGTCAGTAGGAGGTGGTGTTTGAGAAGCAAGTGTAGATATACTATTTGCTATTCCAAAAGGTGTAGGTAAACTCAACCCCATAAGCAAAGCTTAATTACTATAATTGTCGCAACAAACACTCCTGCCACATGTCCCTACATTTTCTATGTAAGTTTCTAATAGGCTCCATGAGTTCTCTAATTTCAGACCATTTGGTAAAATCTCAGCAGTAGCAATGGCAGTAGCCTCTTTCAGTATTTCAGTTTGAGCAGAGCAAATAGCAAGCAACTGTCTTTTCAATAAAGTTCGAAAGTGAATTGCAATACCTTCGTTAGTTTTCCTTAAACTTACGTTCTTCTACATGACAAACTTACGATGGAATACTCATAACTTGGTACTCTTCTTTATGCTCTACAAAGTTCTCAAAGGTCTCTAATAAGTGCACGGTAATAAGTGCACAGTTGAAAGTCACTAATAATCATATCCAAGATAATTTGTCTCAGGATATCAAGTGGAATTGCGATTTCAAAGTTCAGTTCTGCCGCAAGGCTCAGTTCAAAGAGGCTCAGCTCGATTTGATTTGTCAAAACAAAGGATTGTGAACTCTCTCTCCCAGTCATTGGTGGCAAACTACGTCCATTCAGGTGCTGAGTACCTCCGACAGGGTACGCTTGCTCTCTTTGATCTCTGGACTACTAGCCTTTCACCATCACTGTCACTTTGACTAACCTCTTCAGTTTCTTCCTGAATAGTCTGTAGAATTCGCACTTCAGGCACAGTCTGTTCTCTTGACCACTGGTCTCCAAACACAAACTGATTTGCTACAGCATTAGGTTCTTTGTCAGCATCTGAGTTTTGCACAGTCAACATCTCATGTCTCAACCCTCCTGTACCAGCTTCACCTGTTGACTCACTCAGACCCCCCTCAGACCGAAAATGTGCTGTTTCCTTAACAGCTTGACTAACCTGCTCCCTTTGTCTCACTGTTACCAGCCCTTCAGGGACAGAGGCTGTTGTATCATCAAGGGATCATGCACTCTATGATTCTGTGCTCCATGGATCCAATTAGGTAGACCTCTACACTTCACAAGAGTTGTAGCAATCAAGATAACCAGGTAAGGCCCTCTCCATCAGGGTCTTCAAGCACAACTTCTGAACATGCTTTTTCAGCATAACCCAGTCTGCGGGACTGAGGTCATGGGCTTGCTCTTGCTGTGGCTGAGCTGTGGCCTCTTCAACCTGATGGGACACAGAATGAACCACAACAGCCAGTTCTTTGCAACTATCAAGAACCATGTCATATGTAATGTTCACAAGTACATTTGCAGGCACAGCTGGTAATCTCATGGCACACCCCCTTAGAATGTCATGGGGTGACAGTCCGGTTCTCGTATCTGGAGTACTGCGTAGACTCATCAAATACAAGAGACAATGCATCAGGCCATTACAATAAAGTGGAAGCATAAACATTATCCAGTTTTCTGAACAAGATCAGAAGCCGCTGGTCTGTAATTGCAATGAAGTCTCTGCTGAACTTGCAATGCTCCACACAGCAACTTCAGAACTTCACTATTGAAGTGAGTCCCTCTGCCTGACTCTAGGGAAGTTGGGAACCCAAAACGTGGTATGAGCTCTCTTAACAACAACTTTGCTACTGTCAGACTGTCATTTCTCCTAGTCGGGTAAGCCTCAACCCAATGAGAAAAAATACATACAATAACCAAGACCTATCTCAGTTCATTGCCCACAGGATGCTTGATTAAATCGAACTGCAGCCTGATGTGCCTATGTGTCTCAGTGTTACTGCAGTTTGCCTGCCTACATTCATCTGTTGACATGTAACAAATCTGTGAAACAAAGCTTCTGCAATCAGCCTAAACCTAGGGTTAAGCTATGTCTGTCGAGCCAATCTCACCATTGCATTATGTCCCACATGAGCTGGACCTTAGTAATGTCTCACCGTTGGTGCCAGCAAGCTATCTGGTAACACATTTCTTCCATCATTTGAGATCAAAATATCACCTTCATCTATTTTGACATATACTGTTCTAATCCAACCCTGCTGTTCTGCTTCTGGAATTTCTTCTTGCAACCTCCTATCTTCCTCCCATGTATCTGCTGCAGTTAACAAGAGATTGTCATTTGTTTCATATGTTCCCTCATTCAAATAGTCACCATTGAGTGCACATGCATTTAAAGCACAATATCTGACAACTTCATCTGCATAATTATTTCCAACAATCACATGGGGCACATTATAACATTGGCGGTAAGTGCCGCTTACTGCCCCAGCGAGGGCCGCCAAAAGACCATCACCGTGGCTTACATCCGTCAGCCAAAATATGACCACAGACGGATTTCTGCTTCTGCCAACCCGGCAATGTCATCATGTGGCGGTATGTACCGCCAGCCTGTTGGCGGTACTACCGCCACATTATCACCGGCTGTCGGGGTCATAATGACCCCCTTAGTCTGTTTCCTTGCTGTGTGGGCAAACTGTTGCAATGCCTTCAACAAATCATGAACTCTCCATTGTAAATAGGCGAGCCAGAGGAGGTCTTAAACCCCCATTACCACCATAACTGTTCAAAGTAATGCACAAAACTAAAGCCATACTATCAGTGAAAATGGTCACCTTCAGCTAGTCTGAAACACAGCATGCTCTTGTAAGGTCAATCAATTCAGCTTTTTTTGCGAAAAAGACTCCTTGAAGCCAGGAATCTTCAATCACACCTGGGACAGTACAGACTGTGTAGGCAGCTCTGAGGTTTCCTTCATGGTCTCTCAAGCAGGAGCCGTCAACAAACATTACATGATCGGATTCAGAAAGTGGCATATCTTGACATACTTAATTTCATCATCAGCATTTGCCATATTTACAGGTAATGGTAACAGGTTTGCAGGATTCAATGTTGTATTACTTTTCACATTAACATTAGGATCAGTTAAAATGGTCTGCTCATATCTGGTCAACCTACTGTTTGTCAGGTGCTGTGTCTTGGTTCTGGTCAACACAATATGTAAAGAATAGGGAATAAAAATATTCAGAAGATGACCTATAACAATGCACTTGCACTGTCCAATGCTGACACCACTAGCAGCCACGGCTTTCAGGTAGCCGGGCAATGCTGAAGCTACAGGGTCAAGTGTAGTCGAAAAATAGGGAACAGGCATGTGCGTGTTTTTGTGCAAGTGAGTTAGCACTGAGAGAGTGTATTTCTCCCTCCCACCTGTAATACAAAGTAAAACATTTGTTGTAATCAGGCATTCACGAGCAGGGGCACAACAGAGACTTTCTCTCAGCTATGAGAAGGCACACATGCAGTTGTCATCCAGTGGTACCAGATCTGACACATCCTCGTGTGTCAGACTCTGTAAAGGCTTGGCAAAAAGGGACAATTTGGGAACCCACTGACAAACAGCAGCCAACCATTCCCAAAAACATCCTGACGTCTTTTTGAGTGGTAGCTGAATTTACTTTTAAGATTGCTGAAATTCTCTCTTGTGACACCTTCCATGCTCCTTCCTTAATGCACTGTGCACGTTACAAGACTTCTTTCTTACAGTACTGCAATGTGTTTGGGGATACTTTAAGTCCATTCTCAGTGACGTGGTTCAACAATGTAATTGAGTCTCTTCTGCAAGATTCTTGTGCGTTTGATGCCACCAATAGGTCATCAATATATTGAATCAAAACTGAATGATTTGGCATGTCTAGAGACTCTAGATTATTTTTCAAGGTCTGGTTGAAGATTGACAGACTTTTAACATACCCTTGTGGGACTCAGCACCATCCCAAAACATAACTGCCAAAACAAAATGTAAAGAGGAACTGGCTTTCCTCATGCAACGGTATGGAGAAAAATGCTTGGCAAAGGTCAATCACAGTCAACCATTCAGCTTCACAGGTAATCTGAAACAAAATCACGGCTGGATGCTGTACCACAGAACAACAAGGGACCACAATGTCATTAATCTTTCTTAAAACCCACACAATGCAGCACTTTCCACTGGGCTTCAGCAGTCCAATGATGAGTAGGTTACATGGACTTCCCATTATCTTTTTTAATATTCCCTGCTCAATCATGGAATCGATCACTGGAGTGATTTCTGCAATGGTTTTGGGATTCATGCTGTATTGTCGGATTTTGGGATACTCAGCACTTGGCTTCACTGCTACCTGTACAGGCTCAAAAACTTGATTGAGACCTATCTCCTATCCTGGCAGTCCCGGACTTCAGGTAATACTGTATCTCTCAAATCTGCAGATAAATAATCACGTCAGCATTGGGTAACATGTGACATCTGAGGCTTGATTCATAATTTTGAATTCAACACCTTCATCATGAGTCTATATCTCCATGCCTTTCGCAGTGCAATAGATAGAACAGTTAAATTTGCACAAGAGGTTGCTTCCAAATTGACTCACAGGACTAGAATCACACACTACAAATTGGTGATTCTCTTCAAAAGACCCTATTTGTACAGGTAACCCTTCTGTGATGTGGGTTGTCAACTGTTTATTCGCAACTCCTACAACTTAGATCCTTTTTCCCGACAGGGGTAGGTTGGGAACCTCTGCTGTTCTTAATGTAGAGCGGGCAGCACCTATGTCCACCCAAAATTACACTTGGTGTCCATTTATATTACTTTCCACATATGGACCACTCTGGTCTACCAAGGATACGCCAAGTACGCTTTTCTCCTGCTCTATCAGGCACCGTCTTTGTGATTGATCAGAATTGTAATCCTCATCCTTCAGAATGATGGGGTACTGATTCACAAAGGGGTTAGCACTTATCTTTGGGACTTGGTTCATATTGGACCTGGGGACATTTTCTCCTCGCTGTGGCATCAGGGCTTGTGGAACCTGCATTGTCTCACCTTGGGTTGCATTACAAATCTGCACTCACTCTTTCTGTACATGCTGTGGCTGAACCTGATTATTTCCCTGTATCTGCACAAATTCACCGTTCTGTACTAGATTCTCATTTGCCACATTATCTGAATTAAAATGACATTCCCTCTTCCAATGTCCCAATTTACCGCATACATGACACAGATTTATCCTTTACAAAGTCATCACATCCACTCCTGTTCTCAGGTCAATTGGAATACCTCATCCTCTACCGTGGTGTTGAAAACCATTACTGCCTTGCATTATAGGAACTCCCTGTTGATACACCCCCACCAAATTTCCCCACAAACTGTGGATTCTGACTCCTTTGCGCAGCCTTCATCTGTGCTATCATCATCTTCTCTTTCAACTTTTTTGGTTTCACTACCAATTCGTCAGCACAATACTTGGCAGATCTCAGAATTTCATCATTCGGCTTGTTCTGCCAACAAATCACATGTTGCTGAATCATAATCTTAACTTCTGGTTTTAATCTCTGTACAAATCTCAACACAGAATTTCCCATGTCTTTCACTTCAACTATCTCTGTGCCACTGAAATGTTTAAATACATGTAACAGTCTCTCATAATAGAGATGTATCGACTCTTTGGACTCTTGAGTTGTTCTGTCAAGCCTGAGCCAATCAATATCTTTAGGGAATACTTTTGTTTTCAAAAACTAAATTGCCTGATGGTACTTTTTCATCTTAATTGGAGTCAGAGGTTTAGTCACCAGATGTCGCCTAGGCTCCTTACCAGACCAATCAACCAAAACAGACAATTTATGTTCAGCCCACAAATCCCTTGGAACAACAATGTTGACCATGTGTTCAAATCTTCCCACAAAACTTTTGACGGCTTCACAAACCATTCAACTTGTCTGTACCATTCCATAGGTTTCGCTCTTAATTTTGTAAACAACACAATGTCACCTCTACTCCAAGGTACATAAACATATCCTCCACCAGGAACTTCTCTGATAGGAAATGTGTATACATATTCCTCACTCTCATCTGCTCCAGCCGGAGGCAGGTCTATTCTCACCTTTCGTGTAGACTTGTTCTTCTTTACCCATCTTCCTTTCCATCTATCTAGTTCACTCCACTTTAGAATTAAGCCAATTAATTTCCTAATCTGCATTTTCTTTCCTGGAGGTCTCATGTTTGCCAGATCTCTGTCACCGAAGCTCACATTTTAGCTTCCCCGTAATGTTTTAGACTCCCTTAAGCCAACTTCATATTTCTGTGCTAGTTCAGTCTCGTATGATCTTGTTTTACTGGTCTGGTAATGTCCTTACCCACAAATAATAATTCATCTTCTTGATATGTGTCTAAGTGGGAAATGCCAAGTGTTCCTAATATTATTAGCTCTGAGGTTTGAAATGTCCTCCCACTTAATCCTGAACTTGAACTTCTAGCTTCATTTGGCGCATCAAGACCTTGAAGGTCATCTAACTCTTGAACACTAAGACCTCAAATTTCTGCTGGAGTATTTATTAGTATCTCTCCTCAGGAATAGTTTGAATATGCATGATCTGGGGTATTTGCAACAGGTACTGCAAAACATGATACATTCAAATATATTTTCTTTTTGGGAGTACTACAGACAACGTTTGGAGTGGGGTTTGATCTGGGTATGAAAAATGGTGGGGATCCCTGAGGAAACCTTGCATCAGGGGTAAATACCATCTGACTTGTTGTCAGATCTGGGTCTGTGGTTAGCTGTCTCAGGACTCCTTATTGTTTATTTCCTGAATTGTCATTACTTAAGAAATCCCTTGTTAAAGAAACGTTATGAACAGCCAATGTATGTGTAGTATTTTCTTTCCTGGTCCATATAATGGAACAACAGGCACTATTGTCATGGGAACAGTCAATGCATCTGAAGTAGTTAAAGCATTTGGGCTCTGAGGATCTGTCATCCCTAAGTTTCTTCCTATCTGATTTAGGTTTTGTTCTACAGGTGCAATAGGTGCATCAAAATTCTAATTTCCCATCGTATCAGTTGTCCCTCCTGTTTGGACCTAAGAATACTACTCTCAATTGCACTTGCAATTTCACACTGTACTATTCACATGTATCATTTACACTTTCCTATTTTAAACTTCATGTTACAGTTAATAAAACAAAATGCAATTGTTAACACATGTAACTGAATATAATGGGGAACTACATTTGAAACGTTAATCAACATTAGTACGCACGTCACATGAACTATTATCGTTTAAAGGTAAGCATACCCGAATAATATGAGATAGTTGAAATGTCATTTCAGTGATTTTGTTTCTCTTAGTGAAGTTAATGCACATAGCACATGTATTTTCTACAGTGGTGCACTTCAGCAATGAATTCAAATGCACCATTTTTACATTATGTGATGGTTAAAACACAGTTATTTTGTGTTATAAGTACATAGGAGTCACGTTTATGACATTAGGGGTGGCAGGCAATTCTCTGCTACACCATTATTAATCATCAATACTCAAAAGTATAGCACTTTATCCGAAAAATCCATTCCCTGACTGGAATGTACAGACATAAATATGCCCTAAACAGGATGGGTGGGACATCTGCCACTTTTGTGAAGATGTTGGAACATCTGCCAGCATCCATCAGACTCCTGATAGTCCTCTCCTATTCGCTGTGGGGCCTTGTTTTTCTTTTAAACTATGCAAATAAAATAAAATACATTTATACAATATTGGGAGAAAAGTCTGCTTTTAAGTATTATTGTGTGCATTACAATATCTTGGAATTTCCTTTCAGTTTCCAATCTACAAATATATATCTGTTTCTTGCTTGTAAAGAATTTAGGGCCAAATGTAGGTAGCCTTTTGCGCCTCGCAAACGGCGAAAAACGCTGTTTGCGAGACGCAAAAGGCCTCATGCGATGCAGAAACACATTTTGCGAGTCGGTACCGACTCGCAAAATGTGTTTCCGACTCGCAAATAGGAAGGGGTGTGCCCTTCCTATTTGCGACCGCATCGCGATGTAAAGTTGAAAAAGCGGTCCCAAATCAACTCGCAGTTACCATCCACTTGAAGTGGATGGTAACTCATTCGCAAACGGGAAGGGGTCCCCATGGGACCCCTTCCCCTTTGTGAATGCAAACAAAAATATTTTTTCAGAGCAGGCCGTGGTCCTATGGACTATGGCCTACTCTGAAAAAAACCGAAACAAAGAGGTTTCAGTGTTTTTTCTATTTGCAGCTCGTTTTCCTTTAAGGAAAACGGGCTGCAAAAAGAAAAAAAAGAAACTGCCTTATTCAAAAGCAGTCACGGACGTGGTGGTCTGCTGTCTCCAGCAGGCCACCATCCCCGTGAGTGCCTAGACTCGCTATGGGGTTGCAAACTGCGACCCACCTCATAAATATTTATGAGGTGGGTCTTTGCGACCCCATAGCGAGTCGCAGAAGGTGTCTGAGACACCTTTCTGCATAACATTTTGCGAGGTGCAAATTGCGAGTCGCTGGTACTCGCAATTTGCACCTCGCAAAATGTTTTCTTCCTACATCTGGCCCTTACTCCTCTATTAGCACTTTTGGAACTAGGCC
Organism: Pleurodeles waltl; assembly: GCF_031143425.1. Classification (NCBI taxonomy): domain Eukaryota; kingdom Metazoa; phylum Chordata; class Amphibia; order Caudata; family Salamandridae; genus Pleurodeles; species Pleurodeles waltl. Next base: position 1,143,375,327 of record NC_090444.1, on the reverse strand, counting down.
GCAATAACTATAAACAAGGAGAGTTAGCTAGAGAAACAGTTAAAAGGGAGAAACTCAAGCTCAAAGATGCAAACAGGGAAATAAGAACACTGCAGAAATAGGCCTACAACTGCGATGTCATCAACAGTGTCAAACTAATATGAATTGACCTCTTCTTACATTCGTAAATGACTTTCAGAGACATTAAAAATCTCAGCACGTCGGATGTATAAATGAGTCTACCGTCCAATGCACTACATTGTTTATTACCAGAAATTTAATGTTGGAAGTGGATATTGCCATTTGTTGCTTCTTTTATTCTAAATTCTTCACAACAAAGCCTAGGGGATGTGTGTATTGATGAGTTAATAGACAGAAGGGAAGGGGAAAGTATGTTTATCCTTCCAAAAGGGGGCAGCACAGCAGCAAAGCCATTGTTCATGCCTTTTTGTCTTTTCCTCTGGTCCTGCATCTCCTATGTTCTCTACTGGTGACTGTATTCTGTAGTTATCTATCTATTTGAAGAATACCATAGTCTTATCTTCTCTGGCAAGTGAGAATTTCAGGTGTGCATCCAGGTTTGTGGCAGCTCATTGGGCTTTCTATGTGAAGCAGGCCCTGAATAGTTCACTTCTATATCTGGCAACGCATGTGACATATTAGCTGAGATACTGTCTTTGATTGGATGCTTTGTTTAGTTAGACCACAGCTAGATATTTATGAATGTAACCGTTTCAGCCCATCAAAGCAAGGCTGTTCCAATGACTGACACTTCCAGGTGGGAAGAATATATGTATGTATTGCCCACACATATTAATGGACCTGAAGTCAAATCTTAAGTTTGGTGAGAGTCAGAGACAAGTACTTTGTGTTACTGTGTCTGATTGGAAAGGGGATGCTGAATTCTGACCCTGCTGTGGCAGACTGCTACGCCCATCGGAGCCCGGAAGAGGCTGGCCTAAGCCCTTGATTGCTGCTGCAGGCATTGCTATCTTTTGATAAGTTTCTAAGTCTTCCGTGAGCTTCAAGACTGGTGAGCCACTGTACCTTAGAGTGCTTAAATATTTAGACTATTTTGAAGTTCTCAGTATTTTTAACTTATAACTGATTGAGAATTATTAGGGAAGCTCCTCCTAGGTGGCTGGAATTGCTGGCATTGGCTGACTTTCTTTCTTGGAAGAAGAGCACTGGGGAAAACTTGTAAGAGAGACATGGAACTCTACATGGGGAAGGGGTCATTCTGTGACGATGTTAAGCCTGGTATAGAATCTACAAGATTTGACTCACGTAGTATGATAAGGAGATGCTTGTGAGGCGCCTCATCCTGCCTGCCTAACTAGCATGAAAAAGGTGGGTGCAAGCAAGACATTGGTGTGGGTCTGGGGGGGGGCATGAGAGTGCACGTATTTCACTGCTGGGGCCTGTTTTCGTGTGGCACTAGGGGTATTTTCTTTTTTCTTTTGCTACTTTTAAGAGTTGTCAGTCTCTCTTATTTATTTTATGTCTTGAACTGAGTTAAATTGTAACATTCTGGACTGTTATTGTTTCAGTGAAGTCTTTGGTTGGTGGATTTTCAGTTACATTTGTATCACGTACTGCTATGAGGTTCAGGCGAACAATAGTCTTACGCAATAACATTGCAAAAAACAGGTCTCTGATTTGTGGGTTATAGTTGTCCACTGAAAGCTATACTCTGGGATGGAGTTAAGGGTAAATGGCCAATAGCTGTTAGGTTGTGAGATGAGGAAACATAAAGTTTCTCAGACATTACCCAGTAAAGGGAAACCCCTAAGAAAATGAAAAATGAAGAGAATAATTGCGCTATACCTGAAATAGACAACCTAATAGAAGATTTGGAATCCCTGTTGTGTGACAAGAATAAGTTGCCTAAAACATGTAGGCCCTCATTACGACCCAGGTGGTCGGTGATGAAGTGGCGGGAATACCGGCAACAGGCTGGCTGTAACTTCAGTCAAATTATGACCATGGCGGAAAGATCTCTGAAAGACAGCCAATGTACCACACTGACTGCCAAGGTGGAAACAACAGGCACCACGGCGGTAGCCATCTGCAGCCAGACGGAAGTCAAAGTTCTGCCCACAATATTACACAAGACAATCCGCCACCTTTTCCGTGGCGGTACCAATGACATCAAAAGCCTGGTGGAAACATTGCACAGATGTGAAAGGACTCACCACTGGAGACACAGGCAAGAACCACGCTGCCATGGAACCAGCACTGCATGTTTTTCCTATGATATTCTACTTTTGGCTCCACCATGAACGCCAGCGAAGACGACAACGGTGACTACATCCGCCTAGCACACAAGGGAGGGAGGGAGAAAAAAGAGAGTGACAAACACACGCACCATACACACGCCACGCACACACACACACACACACACACACAAACACACCATACATACAACCAAATGCATTAATAAAACAATTTGACCCCGTAACTCGGAATAATGCAAGGACAAAACGGTTTCGCCAAAGTGTATATAATAAGATGAACACAGTTGAAATAATAAGTTAGGCAAGATAATAGATATATACATATTTACAGAAAAAAGGACACAGCCCAGTCCTCAATTGTTATGAGCCACATGGCCACATGCCAAAGTCCAAGGTCATACTTGTTATCTGCTTCAACACAGAGAGAACACTGCAGGGGCATCAGTTGGTAAATAGGCAGGCACCTCAGGGGGACGGGGGAATGGGCGTACCTCAGCTGGGAGATGAAACAAGACCACTGGTTCTGGAGGGGGCAACATGCCCTGTGCTTGGTCCTGGGGAGTCATGGGCCACAGTCTCTCAGGTGGGTATCTTACCCACTGGTTCTGGATGGGGCAACATGCCCTGTGCTTGGTCCTGGGGAGTGCAAGGCCACAGTCTCTCAGATGGGTATCTTACCCACTGGTTCTGGATGGGGCAACATACCCTGTGCTTGGTACTGGGTAGTCATGGGCCACAGTCTCTCAGGTGGGTATCTTATCCACTGGTTCTGGATGGGGCAACATGCCCTGTACTTGATCCTGGGGAGTTCAATGCCACAGTCTCTCAGGTGGTTATCTTACCTACTGGTTCTAGATGGGGCAACATGTCCTGTGCTTGGTCCTGGAGAGTCGTGGGCCACAGTCTCTCAGGTGGGTGTTTTACCTCTCGTTCTGGATGGGGCAACATGCCCTGTGCTTGGTCCTGGGGAGTCATGGGCCACAGTCTCTCAGGTGGGTATCTTACCCACTGGTTCAGGATGTGGCAACATGCCCTGTGCTTGGTCCTGGGGAGTTCAAGGCCACAGTTTCTCAGGTGGGTATCTTACCTACTGGTTCTGGATGGGTCAACATGCCTTGTGCTTGGTCCTGGGGAGTCATGGGCCACAGTCTCTCAGGTGTGTGTTTTACCTCTGGTTCTGGATGGGGCAACATGCCCTGTGCTTGTTCCTGGGAAGTCATGGGCCACAGTCTCTCAGGTAGGTATCTTACCCACTGGTTCAGGATGGGGCAACATGCTCTGAGCATGAACCTGGGGAGTGATGGGTCACTTTCTCTCAGGTGGGTGTCATACCCACTGGTTCTAGAGTGGACAGGCTGCACAGCAGCCCATGGAGGCAGGATTACATACTGTCCGTCGGTGGTGACGGCTGCACTGTGGTGGTGCTACTGGTGGGAGGAGGCCGCTGCCCATCCCCTATGGGCTCCTTCCCCTGCTGTACATGTGGCCTGGATCCCTTTCCACCACGAGGTGGTGTGGTCAGTACTGGGCCCATGGACTGTGTGTGCTTGGCTGGGTTTTTGACCACCCTGGCCTGACGTGACGGACGAGGGGGAAGTGGTAGGGAAGAGGTCAATGTTGGAGAGGAAAAGCTTCCTAGGGACATTTTGGCGGGAAGAGGGAGTGGTTGTAGGAGGTGTCAGTATGCTGTGTTTGGGTGCAGGTGCATAGGCTGGATGCTGTTGTGAGGTGGATGGCTGTTGGGTGTCTGAGTGCTTGCGTTTGTGTACTTTGGGAGGAGGGGGCACAGACACAGTGGGAGAGGACACAGGGGACGTGTGCATGGATGTAAGGGTGGTGACTGCCAGTGAGGGGTATGTACTGATAGGTGTGCTGGTGCTGGTGGTGATGGATGAGGATGTAGTGCATGCAGGTGTGAGTGGAGATGCTACTGGGAGGGAGGTGGACAACGAGGAGGAGGGGGCCATAGTGGAGGCAGTGGATGTTGCTAAGTCTGCATCTGGATGGTATTTGTGTGAGTTCCTGTGCAATGAAATGTGGTGCTTGTGTTTGCCATGTCCACTCTTGTGTATTGTCCTGTGCGCATGCTTGTCTGCCTGTGTGCTTTGGATAGGTTGGGGTTGAGGGGAATAGGATTAGGTGGAGGAAGTTGGAGGGGGGAGGATGGAAAGAGGAACAATGGCTGTCATCAAGGAGAGGATGTCAGAGCCTGGATTGATCTCTGTTGGCCCTGGGCCGCCAAGCCAGTGTGAATGCCCTCCAAAAATGCATTGGTCTGTTGCATTTGGGCTGCCAGCCCCTGGATGGCATTCACAATGGTTGACTTCCCATCAGAGAAGGATCGCAGGAGGTCAATAGCCTCTTCACTCAGGGCAGCAGGGCTGACTGGAGCAGGGCCTGAGGTGCCAGGGGCTAAGGAGATGCCCACCCTCCTGGGTGAGTGGTCACAGGTAACTTGCTGAGGGGCTGCTGGAGGGGTGGTGCTGGTATGGGGGTGGCGGCTGTACCTGGGGTGGGCACAGAGATGTCCGCTACCACCAGGGAGCTTCCATCGGAAGAGGTATCCATGTCTGAACTGTCCCCTTCAGTCTCCGCCATGGTGATCCCCTCACCCTCCGTCCCACTGGTGCCCTCATCGGCGTCCTGGGAACTGTGGGATGTAGCTCCCTCCGTCGCCTGTGCCTCTGCTCTTGCTGCAGATTATGCCAATGCACATAAGGACAGGGTGGCAAAACAAAAAGGGGGGAAGAGATAAAGGATACACTTGGTCAATAGCGGCACCAACACCACCGTTGGTGTACACAACACACAGGGAACAGCCCTACTCACTGGGCAATGCACTACCAGTCACAATGCTAGCCCATGGATAGGGACACCTAACACCAATTGCAGCATACCTGGGCCGCACAGACCCATGCCCAGAAGTGGATGCCTGCTAGCTTGCTTGGAGGACCTTCAAATCTGAACCGTGCCCAACATGGGACCTACTCTGCAATGTCAGGCCTGGCCTAGGAGCACCCACAAGGCCCACAACCCCCACCCGGATACCACCCCACCAGGCGTAATTTGTAATGAAGTGTAATGAAGGGCACTGTACTCAACCCCTTGTTGCTGCTGTGATGGCCCCAAGCGCCCATCCTGCTCCAGATAGGCCACTGCCAGTATGCAGGCCGTCAGGGGGGTCAGGGTTCAACGGGCACCCCTTACTCGTTGGGAGGCCATCCCCAGCTGGGCCTCTGCCGTCTTCCGTGCACAGCGTCTCAGGTCCTCCTACTGTTTCCGACAGTGGGTGATCAACCTTTTGTTGACCCCCAGGGTCCGTACATCCTTGGCGATGGCATGCCATATACCCTTCTTTTGATGGGCGCTGACCTGCAGGGAAATACACACAGGGAAAGGTATTAGTCTGACCGTCCTGCCTGTTACACTTATGGCCCACCATGCCCCTTTCCATCCCCAGTAGCACAGACATGGCCCAGCATACATGCTGCACGCTACCCAGGGCCCATCCACCAACCCCCCCCCACATGAGGCCTTCACACACAGCACTCCATGCATTCATGTCCCATGCATCGTACTCACAGTGTACTCACCTGTTGGTCCGGAGGTCCATACAGCAATCGGTACAGTGGTAGGACCCCATCGACCAGTCTCTCCAACTCTGCTGAGGTGAAGGCAGGGCCCCTTTACCCAGTCACACAAGCCATGGTTGGTTCCAGACACGGGTCATAGCAGCACATGCAGTGTAGGCCCTCTCCTGTTGAAGGTCAGGTAGTAAGTGAGTGAACAGATAGAAAATGGCGGTCACGTCCGCGGCGGTGCATACTGTCACCGCCGGTGTACATCACCATTGGTCACTGTACCTCATAGGGCCCAATGAGAATGAATGAGGAGTTGCACGGCATTTCTCGACCCCCTTCCGCAACGGCACACAACTTCAGCGGAATTACCTCACGTCTACCTGTACCTCCATACTGGACAGGTGGATGCCATTTCAGGGGGGGTGCAGGCCATGGATCCTAACTGTATCACATTACACAAATTCACATTTTGGACCTATCACGCCTAAATAATGTAACAATCACAATATGCATAGAACTGTAGTGGTTGCTATGTACAGATGATGACTAGCTGCTCACTCTTTTGCCACATAGATTGCAATCACTGCGGATGAATAGGAGATAGAGACATCCCCCCGTGTACAGACCCCTGGTGGACTTGGCAACAATGGAAGACAGGCACATTATCCTTACCTATAGACTTGACAGGGACACAGTCACAGAGCTGTGGGGCCAATTGGAGATTGACTTAATATCTGCTATCCGTCACCCCACCGGGATCCCCCCTCTTGTGCAAGTGCTATCTGTGCTCCATTTCCTGGCAACTGGTTCTTTCCAAGTGACTGTGGGCTTGGCAGCAGGAATGTCACAGCCAATGTTCTCAATAGTGCTGACCAGAGTGTTGGCTACCCTGATTAAACACATGTGCAGCTACATTGTTTTCCCCCAGGTGGAGGATTTGGCCACTGTGAAAGCTGACTTCTATGCAATGGGACATATCCCCAACATCATTGGGGCAATTGATGGAACACATATTGCATTTGTGCCCCGACCCGGCAGAATGATCAGGTCTTCAAAAATCAAAAGAGTTTTCACTCCATGAATGTCCAGATGGTGTGCCTGGCGGACCAGTACATCTCCCACGTTATTGCTAAGTATCCTGGGTCTGTGCATGATGCATTTATCCTGCGGAATAGCAGAATCCCAAATGTGATAGGCCAACTCCAGAGGCACAGGGTGTGGCTAATAGGTGAGCCCTGGTTCTCACCCATGTTGGTGTATGGGTATGTTGTGGGCCCTAAGGGTGAGTGTGTGGCTAACAGTTGTCTCTCGATATTTGCAGGTGACTCTGGTTACTCCAACCTCTCATGGCTACTGACCCCTGTGAGGAATCCCAGGACAAGGGCAGAGGTATGTTACAATGAGGCACATCGGCAAACAAGAAGGATAACAGAAAGTACAGGTCAGGTTTCGTTGCCTCCATCTAACAGGTCCATCCCTGTGCTACTCACCCAAGAAGGTCTGCCAGATCATTGTGGCATGCTGTATGTTACACAACCTTGCCTTGCGCCGCCATGTTCCTTTTCTGCAGGAGAAGGAGGCTGGAGATGGCCGTGTGGCAGCAGTGGACCCTGTTAACAGTGAAGATGAGGAGGCAGAGGAAGAGAATGAGGACAACAGAAGCGCAGTCATTCGTCAATACTTCCAAAGACACACAGGTAAGACTGTGTAACTTTATATTTAATTTACAGTTTGATGTGTAACATTGTCACAGGCAGGCTGTGAATTCCTACTTCTATGCCCAATCACTGTAGCCTTTGGCATCTCTGTTTGCAGACGTTGGTGCCCCACTATTGCTCCTGGTGTGTTCAGTGCAGCCTACTACATGTCTTTCCTTTGTAAATATTACACCATACTTGTATTTTTCTAAGTGTGTTTATTGCAGTGCTCTGAAAAAGAGAGGGTAGGGCAATGGGCTGGGTTGATGATGGAGGAAAGTCCAGGGTAGAGTCCAGTCTATTTGTATCACAGGTGCAGTGTCCAAGGGGGCATAGAAAGGGGACCAATGGCAGTTCAAGGTGGACAAGGTGACTGGTACACAAGGGTGACAATCAGGAGAGTCTTATTTCCTGGCGGGGCTCTTGTCATTAGTCTTTGACTTCTGCCTGGATCACAGGGAATGTTTGCAGGATGGTTCACCTTCTGCAGGGTGAGGGGTGCTGGTAGCCTGTTGGTCCTGTGGCTGGGCCTCCTGTCCACTAGCGGCAGCGGAAGTGGAGGGCTGTTCAGTAGTCATGACAGTGTCAGGGGCCCGGTGGTGTGTCACTGCCTCCCTCATACTGCTGGCCATATCTGCCAGGACCCCTGCAATGGAGACCAGGGTGGTGTTAATGGTCTTCAAATTCTCCCTGATCCCCAGGTACTGTCCCTCTGCAGCTGCATGTTTTCCTACATCTTGTCCAGAATCTGGCCCAGCTTATCCTGGGAATGTTGGTAGGCTCCCAGAATCGAGGTGAGTGCCTCCTAGAGGGTCGGTTCCCTGGGCCTGTCTTCCCCCTGTCTCCCCCTGTCTCACATCAGTCCTCCCAGCTTCCCTGTTGTCCTGTGCCTCTGTCCCCTGAACCGTGTGCCCACTGCCACTGACCCCAGGTCCCTGATTGTCCTGGGTTTGTGGGGTGCCCTGGGGTCCCTGTAGTGGTGGACACACCGCTGATTGACGTGTCATGGGGATAGAGTATGGGCCCGCTGGGTGGGTGCTGTTGTGGTGTTTCTTGAGGGGGGAGGCTCTGTTGTGGTGTGAGACTGTGGCTGGGTAACCAACTGTCCGGAGGTCCCTAATGGGCCAAGTTGGTCATTCAGATCCAGGGAAGCAGAGCTGCTGTCATCACTGTGGGACTCTTCTGTGGGGGGGACTGGGTGTTGCTGGCACCTCTTTTCCAGTGAAATTGTCTGGGATACCTATGGGGATGTAAATGCAGTATTATTGTTTCTGTGTGTGACATTTTGTACATGGGTGGGTTGCCTTCTGTGGTTGTTCTTGCCCTGGCAGCTTTGCCTTGTGTGAGTTGTTATTTGGTGAGCTAGCTGATTGTCTCTATTGTGCATGCTTTAGTGATCGGCGTTGATGCAAGGCTGTGAGGGGTGTCCATGCATTGGTAGAGCATGCAGGGCTTGACATTGTGATGAGGGAGATGTGATGGTGGGGTGTGCGGGAAGTGAGGTGAGGGTGGGGGTATGTGATGGCATGCAGGTAGGGGGATGATAGAAATGGAGAGTTGACCTACCAGAGTCCAGTCCTCCTGCTACTCCTGCCAGGCCTTCAGGATGCATGATTGCCAAGACTTGCTCCTCCCATGTTGTTAGTTGTGGGGGAGGAGATGGGGTCCACCGCCAGTCCTCTGTACAACGAGTTGGTGTCTTGCTGCAATGGAACATACCTTTCCCCGTAGGTCATTCTACTTCTTCCTGATATCATCCCTTGTTCTGGGGTGCTGTCCCACGGCGTTGACCCTGTCCACGATTCTCCGCCATAGCTCCATCTTCCTAGCAATAGCTATCTGCTGCACCTGTGATCCAAATAGGTGTGCACTACCTGGATGATTTCCTACACCATGACTCTCAGTTCCACCTCAGAGAATCTGAGGTGTCATTGTGGTGCCATGAGTATAGTGTGAGTGGTGTGTGTGAGGGTGTGTAGGGTGATGTGTTGGGGTGTATGTTGTAAGGTGCGTGGGTGGTGTATAGGTGATGGTGGTGTGTGGGTCTGGTCTTGTCAGTAGTTGTGATATCAGTCTATTGGCAATGGTTTGTAGTTGTAAAGGTTTGTGGGTACTGTGGGTGGGTGTTTTATAGTGGTGTGTGTGTGGTGTGTATGGGTGTCAGGTGTGTGTAGTTTGAAGTGTCCAATGTGGTGCTGTTTTGTTAGTGTGTGTGTATTTTGAGCACAGCGGTATGTATCGCCAATGGTTTACCACCATCGAATGTCTGCCGTGGCGATTCGTGGGTCATAATGTTGTTTGCGTTGTTCTGTTGGCGTAACGGTGTGGGTTTTGCTACCGCCACTTTATCACTGACCTTTAGGCTGGCGGATTTGTGTGTGTGTCTGAATAATGATGGATTGGTGTGTGTGTGTCATAATATGGTTAGCGGAAATCTGCCTTGGAGGCGGTATGTTGGCAGCAGTCGGCATGGTGGTAAGTGGGATTTACCGCCAATGTCATAATGAGGACCACAGTGTACTTAACAAATGTTCCATAGCTGAAACAAGCCAGTTGGGATGATGGGTACTCACTCAAAAACAAAGATATTTATTGGATCAGACATAAACAAACATGCCACTGGGACACAGTGAGAGCCGAGCGATTAATCGATGGGAGGGGAGGAAATGATACTTTTCCTCTGATTGTAAGCAACACAACTATAGCAGATAGCCTAATCGCGATAGATACAAGAGCTAGTCCTCCCTAAAATTCCACTATGAGCCTCAAATTGCATAGACCGATCGTTAATGAGGTTAGGGTACAAAGGAATGACCAAGCCCTGATGAGCCAATCATCATCAAACCTAATAATGGTAGACCTAGAGGCACTATACTGAGTGAGTCAAACTGTACCAGTAGGGCAGAGTAGATTAATTAGGGGAGCTCCTGATAGAACTCCCACTGAGAGAACGCAGCAGATTTTACAAGCTGGGACAGGAGGAGTATTATTAGATAGCTACTCTGGGAATGAGATGGGGCAAAAGGCTTATTCAAGTACTATGAGACTAGAAGGTGAGGATACCATCTCCCTGGTTTCATGGCATGTGACAGATTTAAGGAGCAAATGAATAGATCCTGATTAGCACAGGTATGTCAAACAATTTCATCTTTGCCTCTTCCAAGAGAGATGTTATTAGATCCGCCACATATGTTGGGTTATTAAACCTATCCATTAATGCTATTCCATTATCTAATGGCAGACCTGGTGGGGGGCTGGTCATATGGATCAAAATCTCTCTAAACCACTTAGGCCCGTATTTATACTTTTTTTAGCGCCGCATTTGCGCCGCTTTTTTGACGCAAAACGGCGCAAACCTACAAAATACAATGGTATTTTGCAAGTTTGCGCCGTTTTTGCGTCAAAACACGACGCAAATGAGGCGCAAAAAAAGTATAAATACGGGCCTTAGTTACTCTGTGTGCTGTAGATTCCCCTAATATTTTAGAAGTAAAATTGATGCTAACAACAAGTCTACATTACATCAGTTTAATGTATATATGTTGCCAAGGAGAAGTAATCTAGAGTCACAAACAGTAGAGACCCTAAATGATACCCTAAAGAATGTAGCCTCTAATAACACAAACATCATATGGTGTGATTTTAACTGTAGATAGAAGCCAATTAAGTGCTTGGAGCAAATTCTGGAGGTTGAGGATATGGCAGTTGGTATCCCTCAACTGTCAACCAAAACATCAGCCCCATGTACGGTTGCAGCTATACAATTGGCGCATTTCACTCTGAACCATGACTTGAGAGCCTGTAACAGCAGAATGAATCCCGACAATGCCAATTGGCATATATTTAATGAGGTAATGCTCAGTGTAAGCTGGACTACATCATACATAGTACAAAACCATGGGATAAGATAGTTGTGTTTAAAATAGATAGCAGGGAAGAGAGTGATACCTTTCCTCCATGCTTAGAATTTATGAGTTGTTTTTCAGAAATGCGCTCTTCTAATAGGGCTATAGCAAGAATACAGCCAACCATCAGTCATAACTGTAGGTTGGTAAAATGGCCTTCCATACTAAACAACGTGGGGACTCTGGCTAGCACACATAATAAATGTTCTGAGAAAATGAGTCCTTATGTAGATCGAAGACCATCAAACTTACAGATAGTAGATATCCATGAACCCCAACTAACAACACTAAGGCCAAATTTAACAAAGTCCCCACAACAAAGGAAAAGGCAGGGCCTTAGTGAGGAGTGTCAACATACTCCCAGGTATACTTGGTAGTTCAAAGGAGCCAGAAAAATACTACTAAAAGCTTTACCGGCTAGAAATGTATTAAATGTGCAGGAGGCTATGGAAAAATTATAAAAAAACACTAATTAATGCTGAAAAGAGCTGAGTGTATCTGAATTGGTATGATTTGATCTATGCATCTAAACGTAAAGACTCTGTTACATTTTGGAAAATAGTAGCCCATTGAAGCAAAAATACAGTAGCTAGTACTGAGCATCATCTGGATGCAGGTACTTGGATCCAGGATTTCGCCGATCTCTATTCTGAACCTCCGGAGCATTTCCAAAAGTCTTGGATAAAATTCCTTGGGAAGCTATACAAACACAACAAAAATGTATGGGCCACATACATAAACTTAATTAGTAATGCTGTGTCATCAGAAGCCCCGGTTCCTGAATTGTGGAAAGGGGCAGAAATCGTCCAGATCTACAAAAAAAGGAGTACACAGGAACCGTGCAACTATAGACCAATTAGCCTGATAGATGTATTGCAAAAACATGTGCCAGGCAGGTCCTGAGCCAATTAACTGACTGGATGGAGGAGAGTAACATTTTAACACCCTATCAGGCAGGTTTTAGGACCCGTACATTTACAATCAGCCAAGTATTCAGGCACTTATGTCTCCTAAATTTGAAGGGAGGCCCTCTATACATCGCATTTATAGATTTATGGCCGCCTTTGATTTGGTCTCTAGGGGTCCTTTATGGACTACATTGAAGGATGAAAGTATTCCAGAGGAGCTCTTAATCAACATAATTCAGCTACATGAAGGGAATTATGCTAAAGTCAGATGGGGTCTGCACAGTGAATTAACAGAGGACATCCCCATCAACAGGGGAGTAAGGCAGGGATGATTTATTGCACCAACTTTATTTTCTCTTTAAATAAATCATGTAGTTGGCCATCTCAAGCAATGTGCCCATGACTGCCCAAAATTGTGTGGGGTCCCTGTTTCTGCACTACTTATTCTAGATAACACCATTTGTGTGTCACAGACCCCAAAGGGCTTGCAAAGACTATTAGAAGGTGTTGATGTGCTCGTGAAGTCTTCTTTCTGCTTTGGGATCAGAAACCACAAGCGTTCTGGTGAGACACCATATATTATCCAACCATCAGAAGACGACTGGATCTTTGGACTTAGTGATGAGAGTAGTAGTGATAGTCATTCAACACAGTTCAATGATATCAGTACCATATACATTTCTAGACACCATTAACAATTTAAACACTAAATCAAACTCCAAACCAAATAAAGTTTCTTAAAATCCCAAAATCAATGTGACATATATGGTGCGTAAAACTAAGATATAAACCTGCATGAAAACCATAGGTTGACCAAAATATCTACAGAGATTAAGCCAACTAAATATCAATACTGTTAGGCTCCAAAAGACTGACATAAATTAGCAAGACTACAATATTCACATTCATTTCAGGCAGGTGATGGTGACATCAGTAAATCATTAAAATACAAGTTTAACAATAATTTTTTCAGGGCTGGGCCATCCTTATCTCTAACACAAATTTGGACTTTCATGTGTGGGAACGGGCTAACACATGAAGGCAAAAGCAAAAAGGAAAAGACAAAAACAAATCATCGCACTAGGGCAACTTACTATAAATAATGACGAAAAGGGAAGAAGGCACCACGTTTAGTTATACCTCTCCTCAAAGGACAGCAGACAGGAAAGTTTCATTAAACAGAGCATTCATATTCCCATGGCATCAGTAGACAGAAGCATCAGGACAGTGCAGAACACGGGCTGCACATAGGACAGGTCAGCAGCAGAATTGATTGGGCATATTAGTACTGAACAGCATAAGCAAGTGGAGCATTTAGAAAGGCTGGCTTTATTCTTCAGGAGATAGCTAAGGGTTAGAGGAGTTCAGAAGAAGCAGAGAGCAGCACCACGTCCGGGACAATCAGCATGTCAAGTCTGACTCTAGCAGACTGATTAAAGTTTCAAAATCTCTCACTTATTAGAAAAGTCCATGGCCCTTTCGATTGTTCCTCCAGGTGGGCTCAACTTACGTACAAGATTCAGCATTCAATGGTAGCTGCTGACACCATCAAGTTTGCAACTAGTCATTTCAATGATTTCATACAGTTCAGCCAAAATATTACATTTTCTAGTTGTTTGATACTTCGGGATCCCTTCTCACGATACAGAGGAGGAGCTAAACAATTCTCATCTGAAGGTAATAAAATGGTCTGTCTTGTTCTACAGCTAGAACAAATATTGTTACATAGTTAAGACTGAAACACATTCTTTGTCTTCAATACAATACGACATTCAAGATCACGTCAGCAACCTAGGGAAAAGGTTAGGTCAGAGGGAACAGAATAAGCAAGTAATTTTCCTCTATTGCTGTAAGAATTAATCTTCAAGCCTAGTCCAGCTAAAAAAGCCTAAATGTGTATTAATACAATTAATCAATATAAATTATTTTGCGCACCTTACAATCAAAATCATATATGCAAAGCAAATTATTTTATTGCAAACATAAGTTACAACATATTATAACAGTTTTTAAACACGCCTTTATTTTTCTGTACACATGTAACACACGTTATTAAAATCCATATTTCTCAATATAAGTATGATTAATTCATCATCGTTTAATACCCATAATATACTTCATTTCTACTGTTTCTCTTAAAAAAATACTTTCAATGTTAGTTCAGATCAATAATCCACTCAAATATAAATGCACAATATCTTTCATGTTTAAAATGTGATGTCAAATACGAATGGAGGCCACAGTGTCCACCATAATTAAAACATGCACATTTTACATTTCTCTATTGATTTATCTGTTAGGCTTTTAAATGAAGGTTTGTAAATTACCATATGCCACTAATGTATTAGTAAAATTTGATCTCTATTAGTCCCTCCTCTGACGGCAATTTATGCCATCACAAAATAACTTTTCTCATTTACAATGAGACAAATCAAAATCTTGTAGTCTGGTAATGCATGCCTCGGTGTGGAATAATTGTCAATTCTCTTTATGGTCTGATAATATCTATCTCCCATATTCTCCATTTACATTTCTTTCCTCCTCTGTCTATTTTCTACTCTTTATCTTTTCTAGAAATTGTAAGCCTTGTAAAATCCAAGTGAACAAATTATGCACACTGTCACAATCAATAAAGATTTCAGGATCATTCTCACAAATCCATTTACCAAATTTCCAACCCAGGATCCTAACTTAGAGAATCCTTCACCTGTTGATGCCCAAACATTTTCCTTCTTGAGGTCATTTAAGTCTTTTTTCAGACTTGTCAGATTAGAAAGGTATTTCCTTATCTCCTTACTGTGATTTGGTATGTAATTGCAGCAATGTGGCATCTTTAAAACTCAACACACTCCTCCTTCCTTTGCTAAAAGGATTTCTAATGCAAGGCAGTTCTGCAAAACCATTGATCTTACCACAACGATTTCTGTTTTCATTAGGAGAATTGCAGCTGAAAAATCAGCTGACATCTTATCTACAATCGATGAAAACTTCATTATCTTTATGTCATTCAAGAACACACCCACTGAAGGAATAAAAGTGCCAAAAGTATTTCCAGTGATAGCTGATCTACTTGCTCCTATTAATCTCAGTTTAAGTCTCTCACTCCCTGCTGGATTGTCAATGTTGTCAATGTCATAGATTTTTGGGAAAAAAAAATACTCCTAAACTTCACGTACCATACCAATCTTTCGGTAAGTTGTAAAAAGTGTTAATTCCACAGCTGTAATATACACCATTTACAGCGGGGTCTGGTCCATTTAGCATAAAATCCCATACACTCTTAAACAAAAACACTTGTTTGCATTCATTTATTCCTATAACCTTATTGCAGGTTTTTGATTGTGGCCTATATATACACAAAGCTTCCCTACATCTTGCCAATCTAAAGCTAATCATCCTTGTGTATCAGATATGTTGGGAACTGATTTCTTTCTGGGAAAAATATCCTTATCTATCTTGTCTTTAATTGCTTTCCTTCTGTCATCAACCTAATTAATGAACTCTTTCTCTACTTGTGTGAGAAGACATGTTAAATTATTATGGTGTGCGTGCGCTGTGCCAAAAGTACTATATCTATGTTCTTAGCCTTTGCATTGCTGCTTAAATGCAGATTAATTGGCACAAAAGAGAAAACTAAATTGGAATAAAAATAAAAATACTGACTGTATTCTTGATCATACAAACGTGTTAGTAATAACCTGCAACTAATGCCATAAGTCAGCAGTAACCTGTGATAGGTTATTCCCTCTTGTACTGATAAAGGAATTTGTGTACACACATAACAATCATACACATTCATTGTGTCCACATATTCATATAGCAAGTTATAATAAACATTGTAAGACAAATCTCCCTTTGCGCCATCTAAATGAAGCAGCCCCTCTTCCTTTATAAAACTTATCATGCTTAGATATTGTCATTCTCTGCACTGGAGTTGCTAAACTTAGAATTTCTCCTTTTATTGAAACACTAATTCCTGCAATCAATAAGATGCACACAATCATACATATTAAAATGAAACCAATGCACATATATTTACATTTACTGTGTTTACCCTGTCCTTGGTTCATGGACTACGGCAACGCACTCTACGCTGGTATCTCAACCAAGCTTCAGAAAAAACTCCAGCGAATCCAAAACGCAGCCATACGTCCCATCCTCAACCTCCCCCGCCACAAACACATCTCCGCTCACCTCAGATCCCTACACTGGCTGCCCATCAGCAAAAGGAGTACCTTCAAAGTCCTTATCCACGCTCACAAATCCCTCCACAACACCGGACCAGCCTCCCTTCACGAACGAGTAAAGTTCCACACACCTACTCGACTTCTCTGCTCCGCTGACCTCGCCCACGCCACAGTCCCCCGCATCCAATGCACCACGTCCAGTGGCAGATCCTTCTCCCACCTCGCCGCCAAGACCTGGACTGCCAGCCTACGCAAGACCCAGGACCTCCTAACTTTCAGAAAGCACTTCAAGACATGGCTTTTTGAGCAGTAAACAGCAAACCTCCCCCCTCCAGTGCCTTGAGACCCTAATGGGTGAATAGTGAGCTAACTACATTTTTTGATTGATTGATTGATTGATGGCTTCTGTAGAATCAGAGAAGAAAGAAAAAAAGGAAACATTTCAAAAAAGTAAACAAGCAAAAATCAAATCCAAAGCAGCTCTTCAATGTATTTTTGCACAGTTTATAACAATTCTCAATCTTCAAGTAAAGGTTTCTCAAAATAGTTCAAATGTTTGTTTTCAATAAAGTGCACGTTGATGATCATGTGAGCAGAATACCAGAATGTTAGTAGTGGTGTAATCAATTGCACATCCTATGAGTCTCAATCAATAACAAATGAATTGTTCAAGGATGGTGCTGAATGGTTACCAATGCCTTACTACCCAGTGCACCAAAACAATCACTCTGGCCAAAGTGCAAGTAATAGCAATAAAACCACAGTCCCCACAGCACTCAATACCAATTTGTGTACTCAATAACAAATCAAACAAATCTGAGTCTATGGTTGACTTGTTAGTATTTATATCTTCTTGGGAATTGATCTAGAGCAGCTAATCATGTTAGATGAATCAACTTTACTTTATTCGAGATGCGCAGAACCAGTCAGGTATATACGAACAACCCATACCAACCGAAGATGAGAGAATTAGGTGTTCCCATTCTCCCAAGAGATATGGATCTAAATCGTCAAAAAATGCAAAAATAATCACTTGTAGTCCACTCAGGATTTTTTTGATATCCAAATATCTATTAAGAGTGGTCAGTATAGAGGATGAAAGGGTGACCTAAGAGATAATATTGTAGACACTCAATCGCCCACTTTATGGCAAGGCATTCCTTCTCGATAGTGGGATAGTGGGTTTCCCGGAGCAGTAGTTTACAACTAATATAGACAATGGGGTGATCATACCCCTGTTTGTCCGGTTGTGCTAGGACGGCACGCAGTCCAACATTGGAAGCATCTGTAAAAAGGTGAAAGGGCCTAGAAAAATCAGGACATCTCAATACGGGTTCGGTTGAGAGGGCCTCTTTAAGTAATGAAAAGCTTTTACGATGGGAGGGAGGTAGGATATTTTTTCTTTAGTAAGTCTGTGAGAGGGGCAGTAATGGTAGAATATTGCGGAATGAATCTACGATAATACCCCACCAACCCCAGGAAGGAACGGAGTTCTTTTTTTGTTCTGTGGAGTGGTATTCGTCTAAAGGTCTCTACTTTATCTTTCTGAGGACGCAAAACTCCCATACCGATGACATTACCGAGATATGCTATTTGTGTTTGTCCTAGGGTACACTTTGGAGGATTGGCGGTGAGTCCTGCTTTTGCTAAGGCGGAGAACACTTTGTCTAAGTGTTGGAGATGTTCTGTCCAGGTTGTACTAAAGATAGCAATGTCGTCAGGGTAGGCGGCAGTAAACTCTTGGAAGGGCCGTAGGAGTCGGTCCATTAAGCGTTGGAATGTAGCAGGAGCACTGTGAAGTCCAAAGGGAAGGACGGTAAATTGGTATAAACCCGAGGGGGTTGCAAACGCTGTCTTTTCTTTATCTTGTGGGGCTAAGGGAATCTGCCAATATCCCTTCGTTAGATCAATAGTGGACATGAAACGCGCATGCCCAATCTTCTCTAGTACCTCATCTACCCGGGGAATAGGATAGGTATCAAAAAGTGATATCTCATTGAGCTTTCTAAAATCTATACAAAACCGGACCAAGCCATCTAGCTTCAGGACTAAAACGACAGGGGAACACCACGGACTTGTGGAAGGTTCAATGACTTTTAGAGACAACATCTTTGTTATCTCTTCCTCTATAAGAATTTTTCTCGCTTCGGGAATTCGGTAGGGACGTAGTCGTACGGTTCGGCCCTCAGGTGTTCTAATATGATGTTGGACCGAAGACGTACGTCCGGGAAGTTCTGAAAAGAAATCGGAATGATTTTGAATCAACTCGAATAGTTGACTTTTCTCTGGATCAGCTAAGGAATCATTGACACAAGGGTGTTTTCGTTTTTCCGGCTGGAGGGTGGGACATAGTTCTAACCCTAGTGAGTTGGTTGGGGTTACCATGTATCCCGTAGCAGGAGGAACACTATAGTTCCCAGGGTTCTCCCATTTCTTTTAGCAAATTAATATGGTAGATTTGAGTCCATTTAGGGTTATTACTTAATTCAATCAGGTAAGTAACAGGGGTAACTGCTCTTACTACTCGATACGGCCCCTGCCATTTTGCCAGTAACTTATGTTCAGAGGTGGGTCGCATGATCAATACTTGATCATTGGGGTGAAGAACTCGCAGTTTGGTGCCCTGATCATAAGAAGCTTTTTGAGTTTCTTGAGCTTTTTCTAAGTGGTGCCTTACATCCTCCCAGACCGTCTGGAGGTGTGCCTTTAAGTTATGGATATAGTCTAGGAGGGGTCTCTCCTCACTGTCCTCTTCTTCCCACAGCTCTGCCGCCATATCTAGCAAGTTACGGGGCTGTCTTCCGAATACCAACTCAAACGGACTATGCCCAGTAGACGACTGTTCGTGTGTCCTGATTGCATACAGTACTAAGGGTAATTTCTGATCCCAATCTTTCCCCGAGTCGCTTACTATTTTCCGCAAAAGGGTCTTGATGGTGCGGTTATATCGCTCCACTAAACCATCGGTTTGTGGATGATATACCGATGTCTTTATCTGGGTAATTCCTAAGGTCTTACATATCTGTTTCATAAGCCCAGAAATGAATGGTGTCCCCTGATCGGTAAGAATTTCTTCAGGGAAACCAACCCGTGAGAAAAACACTATCATGGCTTGCGCAACTGCCTTGGTAGTGATACTGGTAAGGGGAATTGCTTCCGGATATCTGCTGGCGTAATCAACTAGAACGAGGATATGAGTATGGCCCTTAGTAGATGGTAAAAGAGGTACGACCAAGTCCATGCCTACTCTTTTGAAGGGGGTATCTATAATTGGTAGAGGATGTAACGGGGCTCTTCTGGAGACTCCTGGGTCTACTAGTTGGCATTTTGGGCATTGGGCACAGTACCTTCGAATTTGGGCATAGACTCCCGGCCAGTAAAAACGTCTCAATAAGTATTCCTCTGTTTTTTCTCGGCCACAATGGCCTCCTCCAGGCTGGTTGTGAGCTAGGAACAACACCTGAGTCCGGTAGGGCTCAGGGACCACTAGTTGTCGTTTCTCCCCATTTACTGTCCTAGTTACTCTATATAATAAGTCCTTATGTACTATAAAGTGGGGACCTACCTCTCCGGTAGAGTCACTTTTGGCATTTCTCCATGCGTGCTCGAGAGTGGGATCTTCGCGTTGGCTTACTCTAAATGATACTGGGGCGCTGGTTATATTGGCCACTGTTTTCTCGGCTTCCATCTGTCTTTGATTCATAGCATGTTTTTGTTTTTCTGCCCTCTTCTCTCTCTTAGTTAGTTTTTTCCGTTCGGGGGAACTAGAAATAGGGGTATCCCGAAATGGAGCGATAACCCACCAGTCATCAATAGGGTTGGGCTTCCGTGTTTGGTCTAGAATATCATTAAACCGTTGATAATCAGTCCCAATGACACATTCTTCGATCAAGTTATCCATGATTCCCATGGCGAGAAAGTCATGATTGGTGTTCCACTCTACTTCTACCACTTCAAGGGGATATTGAGCTCGATCCCCATGGATGCAACATATCGTCACCCAGTGCTCAGCACTGGAATTTACAGACTTGACTATATCGCGACGTATCAGTGACTGACTACATCCGGAGTCAATCAATGCCATGACCAATTGTCCATTTATTCGCAGGGGATATTTAAAAGAAGTATCACTTGTCCCTATGCACAGGACTCTCCCTCGAGTAACCCCTATCTCCATAGGTTCTACTCCCTCATGTTTCTTTGGACATACTCGGGCTATATGTCCCCACTCCCCACAACTGAAACATTGAGGTTGTTGCATGGGGTTTCTCTCTGTACTCCGAGAGGAGGATCCTGGCTCCTCAGGGTTTCGTCTGGTTGTATATTGGGGAGGAGTTACAGGTAGTTTGCTCAGGGGTCTGGAAGCTTGGCCTTTCACATCCACTGATCTGTGATAGGCGCATGCCAAATCGACTGCTAGTTCGGTGTCGATTTTAGGGTGTTGTCTGATCCAATTCCGGGTGCTCATGGGAAGTGAGTCCAGATATTGTTCTAAAATAATGGCCTTGATGACATCTTCACGGTCGGTCCCTAAGGGTCCCAACCACTTCAGTCCTAGATCTTTCACCCGGTAGTAAAATGTACGTGGATCTTCATTTGGTCCCCATTTAACTTTGCGGAACTTTGATCTATAATACTCAGTATCATGCCCCACTCGTTCTAGTATACTCTTCTTAATTTCAGAATAGGGGGTGGTGCCCCCAGGATTTGCAGCCTGATAAGCGGACTGGAGTGTGCCTGTTAAGAGCGGAGCGATATATTGGCCCCATCGATTTTCCGGCCATTGAGCTGATGAGACTACTCTTTCAAAGTTCGTAAAAAAGGAGTCGGGATCCTCCCCCTCCTGATATTTCTGTAATACCGAACTCGGCATATTTGGGTGCACTTTACTTTCAACAATTGTATCGGTCAGTTTTTGAAGAGCGGTCTCATGAACTAACTGATTATTGGCCACTATAGTGGCCTGACTTTTCAAGGCGGCTTGAAGAGCCTCTCTGTCTTCTTTGGCCTCCCTGTGTTGTGCCTCCCAGACTAATTGACGGTGGCGTTGACCCTCTGCCAGTTGTTTTATCATGTCCTCGAGGGTAGGTTTCTCCTCCATGCTTACAATACCTCTGTACGGCCCAGGAGGGGTGTAATATACTCGGGTCTAGAAATCCCACTTCTGACACCACTGTGGTGTGGCGTGGTTGTTGGGCTCAGTAGTACAGAGGGCACGGACTCGGATTGTATGGTTTTATAAGGCCGTAGCCATGGTTTATTAATTATAATAAAGGTATTTGAATAGTAGCTGGTCTTCTCCTTCGTCTTTCTCCTTAGTCTTTCTCCGGTGATTCTCTGGTTTAGGTGCTGGGTGGTCTGTACGGGTCCTTAATATTCTTTCTTTTCTCCTTATAGGTGGCGGTCTGCTGACAGCTTCTTTCTGGGTTCCCGTGGGCTCTCGGTATAACAAGAGGACAGGTCTCGGTGAGTAGAACGGTAGTTTACTATCTTTGTTATCTTGTTAGTATAAGGGAGGGGTGTGAGGAAAGGAACTACAGGAGGTGATGTTTTTACTGAGTTTGGATCAGGAGAGAGAGAGAGCAAAAACCGGGCGATTACTGGGGCTGTGTCAGGGTAGTGATGGGTGGGTAACGTGCTCTGTGACTCCCGAGTTCCCAGCACCCAACCCAAGCTGCCCTGCTCCCTTTTCGCCCTCCCCAGTCTCCTTTTCCTCCTTCCTCCTCCCTCTTACCCCTTTAATGTGGGTGCCCCTGAATATGCCCCGTACCTTGTTTAGCCACGGCCCTCCTGGGTCGTGGCAGGTTTCTTCGTCCTTTCAGGAGTTGTCTTCAGCTCCAGCGCGTGTGCAGAGCTTCTGCTCCTCCGTCTTCGGTTCGGCCGCAGGCGGTTCCGCTCTGGTTAGTTCCTCTGTCCTCGCGTCTTCGCTTTTCTTCCTCTCTTCTGTTTCGGCGCCCTTCCTTTTTATGGCGTCCTCCGTTTCTCCGATACGGCAACCCGGAAGTCCGGTGCTGATCGGGTGTACGGCCCCCACGCGTCTCCTTGACGACGCGTAATGGAGATGGAGGAGGTACTCTGCTGGCGCCAGGGCTGCACGTCGGTAGGCGAGGTGGACGACACCCGCCTACAGGAATTCATGGAAACACCTAATTCTCTCATCTTACATTGGTATGGGCTGTTCGTATATACGTAAGTGGTTCTGTGCATCCCAAATAAAGTAAAGTTGATTCATCTAATATGATTGGCTGCTCTAGATCAATTCCACAAGAAGATATAGATATTTATGGACTAACAAGGTCAGCTATGGACTGAGATTCACTTGATTTGTCATTGAGTTGAATTGGTGTCTATGTGGAAATAGACATATCTTCCTCTCTGCAAGAATAGACTTAAGAGTTAATCCTTTGTTGAACTTAAAAGATTTCTTTACAGTTTTATGGAAAAAAAGAAATAACCAAGAACTAGAAAAGAATACTTGTACAGCTTTGAATTTAGAGTTTCTACATATTCCACAAATTATACAAAGGTGTGTTTACTTCTTTTATAGCCAATGATTAACATTGTGTTGGTGTGAATCTTTTCAGTATTGATAGTTATACTGCCTTATTTTTTGCTCAGAGATCACAACCCCCCAGCCGAAGGTTAGCGCCTGTGGTGAATCATCTTGGACCAGTGTTTTGTCTCTTCCATTTCAAAATCCCTGTTTTCTATCCCTTCCCTTGAAAGCTATTCACTTGCTCACTGTATTTATCAGATGTGAGAGTAGTTTGAAGGGGTGTGGGTTAACTTCTTTGCTCCCACAGAACCTGGATTCCAGATGAGTGGACTTGGTCTTGTCACCTGCATCTTTGTCTGCATTTGGAATGCTTACATTTTCACCATTTTGCACACGTTCTGTTTCCGTCATTTGTTCAGTCCCCACAGATTGATTAATCTGAACCCTTTCTTCTTCTGCATTCACTCTCAGAGAATCAGACTTTTTGTTTTCAAGAGGACATGGAACTTTGCATGTGTGTCTTGCATTAACTCCATTAGGAAGACCAGCACACTCTACAGCTGTTGTTGTCACCAAGATAACTTGACATGGTCTTTTCCACCTTGGCTCTGGACAAGTCTTCCTTTTGTGCTTTTTAACAATAATCCAAATTCCAGCTTTCAAGCAGTGGCACTGTTCTCAAGCCATTTGAACTGTTGTTGCTTCAACCTGGTTAGATAAAGAGTGAACCACATTAGCCAGACCTTTGCAATAATTCAGCACTAAGTCATCTGTTATGTTCACAAGTGCATTTGCAGGTACTGCTGGTAATCTCATGCATGCCCATAAGGGTCTTGTGAGGTGATAGTCCTGTCTTTCTATCAGGGTTGCTAGACATGCTCATCATGACAAGTGGCAATGCATCACTCCATTTCAACATTGCAGAGGCACAAACCTCTGCCAATCGAGCTTTCCGTGTTCCATTCATTTGTTCCACCAATCCAGATTCATCTGGGCTGTAACTGCAGTGTAATTTTTGCTCAATGTTCAGTGCTGCACACAACAAATTGGTGACCTCCTTATTAAAATGAGCTCCTCGATCTGATTCCAAAGAAGTTGGGAAGCCAAATCATGATATTAGTTCTCTGAGCAGCAACTTAGCTACAGTAAGACTCTCATTCCTACGTGTTGCATAGGCCTCTATCTAATGGGAAAACACAGACACAATACCCAATACATACTTCAATCCATTACAAGCAGGCATCTCAGTAAAATCAAGCAGCATTCTATTAAATGGACCTCCTAAGCTGCCTATGTGACTCAAGTTAACCACTGTGCTTTTCCCTACATTAATTTGCTGACATGTGACACATCTGTGACATACATCTTCTGCAATCACCCTAACTATACAGTTGTACCGTGTCTGTTTGAATGTGTGAATAATTGCATCTCTACCAAGATGAACCTGACCATGATAATATCTTGTCATAAAAGTCAACCAACAATCTGGCAACACAACTTTCCCTTCACTTCAAATCCAGACATCATCTTCCTATCTCTGTACACAATCTGCTCTAGTCCAGTCTCTTTGTTCTTCCTCTGTTGCTTCTTCCTGTAATCTTTTCATTTCATCACAGATATCAACCAATGACATCAAGAAACTTTGATTTGTCTCACTAGTGTCTCTTCCACCAACCCACTCTTCATTGAATATGACGCAATGGAGTGCACAATATCCGGTAATTTGGTCAGCATACATAATCCAATTATACATGATACATAATCAATTGACTTTTAGTGAGCTGTGCACTTCACAACCACAATCTTCTCAGGTAACTGCAAAGCATTAAGTAAACTGTGAATTTTCTCACCATTTCGAATGGGCGATCCTGAAGAGGTCATAAAACCTTGTTGGTGCCATAACACTCCAAAATCTTGAACCACACCAAATCCATATGAACTATTTATGAATATTGTCACTTTAAGCTGCTCAGATGCACAGCATGCTCTTGTAAGGGTAACCAATGAAGCTTTGACTACTTCTGAGAGCATGCAAACTACATAACCAGCTGTCAGAGTTCCTTTGTTGTCTCTCACACAGAAGCCATCAACAAATACACCTTGATCATACTTGTCTAAAGGAGTGTCCTGAATATCATATCTGGGTTTGGTGTACAGTTCAGTGACATCAAGGCAGTCATGTTCCATTTCATTAACATCATTTGATCCATTAACATTAATAGGTACTAATGTAGCCTAGTTTAGCACAGAAAACCTTATGATTGTCACGTTCACAGATCAAGCAATCAAAATCTGATCTGATCACCAACGGGTGAGACTGCACAGGTCACCGATTGGATCTTAGACTGGGTTAAAAGAACCACGACTGAATGTGGGACATAAACAGTTAAATGGTGTCCCCTCACAATGACCACAGTGACCTATCCTTACACCAGCAGCACCTCTGCTTTTAAATAGCAGGGCAAAGCAGCACTGTGGTGTAAACATATGCAACAGATCCAATGTGGCAGACAAATATGCCACAGATCTGTTGATTCTTCCATGCAACTGTGTCAAAACAGAAAAAGCACAACCATCACGTTCATGAGAAAACAGTGAAAAGCTTTTCATGTAGTCAGGCATTCCCAAGGCTGGCGCTGTACACAAACTCTCTCTCAACTCAGTGAAAGCTTTCTTACATTCATCACTAAAGAGAACTGGGTCTGTAATTTCTTTGTGCATTAGCTTCTGCAGTGGGTTGGAAATTACTGAAAAATTTGGGATCCACTGGCGACAGGAGCTCACCGTGTCCAAAAACATTCTGACATCTCTCTGCATAACTGGGGGATTCATCTGCATAATAGCTGCAACACTCTCTTTGGTAGGGGAAACCTTATGTCCATTTTCACCCAAATTAGTTAACAAAGCTATGGTATCTTTTCTGCAAGCTTCACATGTATTTGATGCATCAATGTATTGCACCAAAACAGACTGAAAGGTCATGTTTAAGGACACTAAGCTCTTCTTCAAAATCTAATTAAAAATGGATGGCGATTCTGAAAACCCCTGTATGCTACCATGAATACACATGGTTGCCAAATCTGAATAAGAAAAGGAATTTACTATCCTCGTGTAAAGGCACAGAAAAGAATGCCTATGATAAGTCAATAATGAAAACCATTCTGCTTCACATGGAATTTGGAATAAAATCACTGATGAGGTTGACATCATGGGACAACAAGATACCACAATTTTGTTCACCTTTCTCAAATCTTGAACTATGCGGTATTTCCCACTTGGCATTCGCAATCCCATAATAGGGGAATTACATGGGAATTACATGGGCTATCCAGCAGCTTTTAGAACTCCCTTCTCAACAAAGTCTGTCATTATTGGAGTGATTCATCCAATCACTTTTGGGGTCATGTTATATTGTGGAATTCTAGGAAAGACTGCATTTGGCTTTACAGTGACTTTATCTGGTTTAATACCTCATATTATTCCAATATCTTGACCGGAGATATCCCAAACTCTCAACTTTACCATGTTTTGTAATTCATCAGCCAGGCATCTAACTGTCATGGCAGGAAACAATGTAATGAGAGGATTCAACTCATTATTTGGACAGGAAGTTTCATCATTACTATTTGTTTAAATTGATATCCCTTCATGAGTACAAGTTATGGAGCATTTTAATTTGCATAGTAAGGCCCATATTTATACTTTTTAACACCGCATTTGCATCATATTTTGATGCAGAAACGGCGCAAACTTGCAAAATACAATTGTATTTTGTAAGTTTGCGCCGTTTTTGCATCAAAATGCGGCGCAAATGAGGTGCTAAAAAAGTATAAATATGGGCCTAAGTCTCTTCCTAACAGACACACAGGACTTGAATTGCAAAATACAAATTGGTACAGATCCTCAAATGTTCCTATCTTAGCTGAAATGAGTTCTGTAATGGGGTTTACCAAATGTTGATTTGCTACTCCTACACCCTGAACTGCCTTCCAGAAAGGGGCACCTTAGGGACTTTGGCAGATCTGATAGTAGAACAAGTTGCTCAGTCTCAACCAGAAATGAAACATTGTGACACATGGCACTCAAATTCGCATAAGGACCAAGCTGTTCTACCTCCAGTGAGGCAGCCAACAAACATTCTTCATCTTCTGAACTTTCACTCATATATTCTTCACTCATTTCATCATCACTGAAATCTATCAATGGGTATTGTGTATTTAAATGATTTATATTTGCATTTGCTCGCTGGTTTGCATTTTGCTGAAGAACTATTACCTGTTGTTTTGGCATCGGAGCTTGTGGTATCTGCATTTGCTGTGGGGCTTGAATTTTCTGTTGGGAAAATTGTACTTATTGTTGGGGAAATTGCATTTGTACTGCTCCAGTAGGAACATTCATATTTTGATTTTGGGGCCTTTGAACTCTTTGATTTTGAAATTAACTCTTGTCAATCATTTGTGCAATGCCGCCACCTTGCATCAAATTATTTACATTATTATAGGGACACTCCTGTTTCCAATGTCCGATGTTGCTGCACACATGACAAGGAAGTATTTTCTTCATGTTTTGAACATCAGACACATTAACATTTGGGTCTACTCGAATTCCACAACCTCTACCTCTGAACTGAGGCACCATATGCCCTGCTATTGTGTTCCCTGCATTCCTCCTGCGTTCACCACTCCATGTGATTCTTGAAGACCTGCTGCTCGGGCAGATTTGATTTGCATTATCCATTGCCTTCTCCCTTAGTCTTTTCTGCTTCAACTCAATTTCGTCATTACAGTATTTTGCATAATGCAATACTTCATCAATCGGCTTTCCCTGCCAGCAAATCAAATGATTCTGACTCATGTGGTTAATTTCAGTCTTCAATCATTGAAAAATCTGAACACAAACTGAATCATATCACTCAGTTCAATAACCTCTATGCCACTATATTGCTTGAATGCCTGCAACAATCTCTCATAATAGTCATGAACAGACTCCTTTGTCTCCTGAGATGTCCTGTCAATTCTTTGTCAATCAACATCTTAGGAGAAACTCTGGTTTTCAAAAAATTCAATCACCATATAGTAGCTTTTCATCACCTCTTCAGATGGGGCACCTTTCACTGTATCCCTTGGCAGCTCATGCTTTGGCCAATTAACACTCTGCTTACACTCAATCCACAAATCTGCTGGAACCACAATCTCAAATACAGTGTTCTAATTTTATGACAGACACTTTGCAAGATTAACAAACATCTCTGTTTGCTGGTAACACTCCAATGATTTCTCCCTAAACTTTGGGTAATCATTTGTAAATGACAGTATCTCACTTCTGCTGCATGAGACACTGATAAATTCCCTCCTGGAATTTCTCTCATTGGCATCATATTTACATCTCCCTCAGCAGGCTATACATCATTTGAAGATGCAGTTGGTCTTTCCTTCTGTTCTCTTTCATTTGCTCATCTGCCTTCCCATTTAGCTAATGCTCCCCACGTTTGACTGTTCTGAATCAATTCTTTAATATGATTTTTCATTCCAGGTAATCTCATGTTTGCAATGCCTCTTGAATCAAATTCTAAAGTGAAACTTCTCTTAGCTCTTTAGTTTGGATTTATTCACCTCAATTTCATATTTCTTGGCTAAATCAGATAATTTCGCAAAAATCTGTGCTTCTCAAAGTGTACATCCTTGCACATATAGCACAACTCATTTTCACTGTAAGAATCCAACCTGTTAAACTCAAGTGTTTCCTCAATCATTTAATTTAATTTCAATTTTAGTCTAGCCATATTCAGTGCCTTCCCTTCCTCTGGGGTCTTTTCAAACCTGACCCTTCATTTAGACTGTCTACCATTCAGTTAATTGTTGTGCTGATAACCCCTGTAAACTAATGTTATTACTTCAAAATAGGGGTTGCAAATGATTACAGGGTGGTCTCATAGCCTGATCCTGAGATAATACAGATGAGCCTGTAGACCATGGGGGTCATGTCATATCAATTAGCGGACCTACTCTATCTCAAGTCTGGTTAAGAGCAAAGGAATTCATAGGGGACATGACTGGCACTGTATTGCTCAGTCTCTACGTTTCTGCATTAGTTCCAAAAGAAGAATTCATTGCTGATACCGAATTTGAAATCTGTAAACCACTCTTGTTATTACCCTGGGCATGGAACGGGACAACCAGACATGTTGTCATTGGAACTATTAATGCATCTGGTGCTGACAAATTCATTAGACTTGGTGAGTACATTAATCCTTTATCATGATCAGCTAATAGTGTACAAACAGCCTGATTTGACTGATTCAGGCCAATCTTCTGTGGTGTTGTCACTGGGGAATGCATAGGCATTGTCTGACTCTGGTTCACAACTTGTGTACATTTGGTGTTGACTCAAATGAAGTCATTCCACCATTCTGAATTGGCTGTGAAATAACTGGAACTTTGACATTCTGAATTGTATTGGCAATTGGAACTGTCAGGTAAATCACGGGTACCTGCACAACATTAGCAGTAGGTATGTTTGGAATTATTTGAACCTGGCTTTGTGTGACTAGGGCAGTGGCTGTACTCGGGACTACATTCCGATTTCCTGATTCAACTGTATTATATGGTGGGGGACGATTCTGCAACAACTGAATTATAACTTCCTCCTCTGACTCACTTTTGGTGTCTGCTACCTTTTTCTTTTCACCTAACTTCTGCTCTGGGCCTTCTTCAGATTTCTTTTTGGATTTAGGTTTCCTACTTCCATCACCTTCCTGAATAATTGCAGGTAATAACTTCACTGCATGTAAAGTATCTGCTCCACACATTCTATGTTCCTCATCCCATCTAACTGCTGTCTGCGTCTTTTCAGCTTTTCTCATTCTCCTTTCAAATTTTTGAGCCTCTTTCTGTCTCACAACTAATGCCCAAATGGCAAGTGCTTCAAATTGTGCAGGTCTAGGAAGGGGTTTTGATTCATAGAGCACCCTCCTCAGATTGTCTAATACTCTTAAATTAAGATTTCCATAACAAGGAAAAGCTAAGGTATCTTCCTTCTCAATTATTTTATATCTTTGATTTACCCATAGACATGCTGAGACTCCTCTTTCCTTCATTACTTCAAATGCTGGTGTTCAACCAGGTGGAGTAGGCTCACCCTCTCTAACTGGAAAAAAAAATCTTCTCAATGCACTGAAAAACTTAATTTTTACACTAATCTAATTCACAAAATTTTAATCCCACAATCCTTTTCACTAGTGGTTCTCAACCTATAGCAGCGCAGTCTTGTCCACCAATCCATGCTGAGCTTTTCTCACCAACTGACCTATCCCAGCACAGACCAAATGATGTCACACTCACTTCAATCGACAGCTGTGACTCACTTAAGAGCTGTCTCATCCACATAAACACCTAAATGCGAATATTGTGAGCACAAAAAAAACAAACCTCTCTGCTCACTACAGGTAGGACTTAAATGCTTTGAAAGCTGAACAGAACTTTGACTGTGGCCTTTCGCACAAACAGCTGTTTCTGACTATGGCTTTCTCACATGTGCAATTAAGATTTTACACGCAAATTACACACTCAAGAAATGAACTGGGATTGTCAACAGCACTCAATTGAACACTACACTGCAAACAATAAATCAAACCAAATGACTCCATACACTTGTACAATACTCCAGAGTCTTAGGCCTCACAGGACCCATAAACACCAACAACTACGTAGGTAATTTTTTAGCACAAAGGACAACCTTCACTTGGAGGATGCCAACTCCCCATTCTCTCTTACTTGGAGTTTGCAAACTCCCTACTCTTTTACTTGGAATACACAAACTACCTACTCACTTCATACACAACACTTCTCAGCAATTAAGCCAAAAGCATTGCAAGCACAAACCCTACATAAAACACAAACCGTACACTTGCTACAAAACACTGGAATTTCATCAACTCCCATACTACACCAAGAACAAATCACAATTTGGGTAAATTCTGACTCTCCTCCTCATAAGACAAAACCATAACTCTGCTACCAAAAACTGCTGGTGTGCTCGCGGAGGTCCTTTTCCTGCCTCAGTTTCAGAAACCACAAGCGCTCTGGTGAGACACTTTACCTTATGCCACTATCAGAACAGGACTGGACCTTTAGGCTTAGGCCCTCATTACAATCTCAGTGGGGAAACCCTCTGAGATCGGCGCTGACGGTCAACAGAAGACCGCCAGTGCACAGAACCCCCCGCCGTCCACATAATAAACATTCAGCTGGCCCGGAAAGCGGAAACAGTGTTTCTGCCAGCTGGCCCAGCTGGAAGCAGGGCCTAAACATTAACGTTGGCTCCAAATGCGTAAATCAGTCAGTGAAATACACGACGGGGCTATGCATGGGGGCCCCTGCACTGCCCTTTCCAAGTGCATAGGCAGTGCAGGGGCCCCCAGGGGGGCCCAAGTCACTCATTCTGCCAGCCACACCGCCAGGGAAACGCTGGTGAAATCTGACTCATTCGGATCAGAAACATCACCACCGCCAGGCTGCCTGGTGACGGGAGCCTGGCGGTGGCAGCGTTTCATCCGTGGCGGTTCTACCACGTTCATTATATGGCAGTCTGGACCGCCATGCCACTGGCGGAATTTACCACCACCGCCGGTATGGCAGTCCAGACCGCCATGTTACTAATGACCACCTAAGTGCAGAGTGTAGTAGTCAGGATCATTCAACACAGATCAATGATATCAGAACCATAAACAATTCTGGACACTGTGAACAATTTAAACACTAAATCAAACTCCAAACCAAATAAAGTTTCAAAGCTTTATTACAATTAGGGGTGTGTGTGTGGAGCTTCGGTCCACTGGTGGAGTTAACAGAGTTTTTGGAACTCCATGCTCCTCTTAGAGTGCTGAGTAAGTCCAAAAACTCCACTAGCCCCGCCAGCACAGCGGAGCTCACCTGGTGTACACTGCAGCCCTGTATGGACTGCAGAACGCACCAGAACAGACCAGAGGGAGGCAGCCGCTGAGACTTGTTGCCATCAGACAATGACGAGAGGAGGACCACCGGGAAGACCCAGGTAAGTCTCTTTTTTATCGTTGTTTGCTCACACGGGGCACAAACAAGGACTGAAATCGCAGTGTTTGCTGCCCACAGCCCTGGCCTGAATTCAGGCCAGGGCTACACACAGCGAAAGCTGCTGTTTCAGGTCTTTTGTGCACCAGCCTGCCCTGTGCGCAGTGCACCCGGGGCAGGCCGGTGCACAAGAGGCCTGGCAGCTGATCAGGCCCGACCCTGCTTTTGAGATCAGGTACATTCAGGACTCCACGGGTCACAGAACTCCATCTCAGTGGAATTCCATGGAGCTTTTTTTCAGCTCTCTGAAAGTCCGCAGAGTCGGACTCCGTGAACTCTGCCCGAGCCTAATCACAATCCCAAAATCAATTTAACGTATATGGTGCACAAAATAAGTTATAATTATACCTGAAAACCACATAGGTTTTCTAAAGAGATTAAGCCTACTAAACATCAATACTGTTAGACACTCCTAACGAATGACATAAATTAGCAAGACTAAAATATACACATTAATTTCAGATTTCAAAGCAGACAATGGTGACATCAGTAAATGATCAAAATCCAAAATTAACAATCCTTTTTTCAGGCCTGGGCCATCCTCATCTCTAACATGAAATAGGACTTGAATGTGTGGGTACACATACCGGCAAAAGCAAAAAGGAAAAGACAAAAATAATTTAGAAAAATCATCTTACTAGGGCAACTCACTATAAAAAAGTATGCTGGTGTAAATATCTAAGCTGAAAAGAAAACAAGAAATCACATTTAGTTATCGCCTCACAGCATCAGTAGACATCAGCATCAGGACAGTGCAGAATATGGGCTGCACATAGGACAGGTCATCAGTTCAGAATTGATTGGACATATTGGTACTGAACAATAAGCAAGTAGGGCATATAGAAAGGATGGCTTTATTCTTCAGTAGATATCTAAGGGTTAGAGGGGTTCAGAAGAAGCATAGAGCAGGTCCGGGATCATCAGCATGTCAAGACTGACTCTAGTAGACTGACTGAAAGTTTCAAAGTCTCTCACTAATTAGAAATTTCCATGGGCCTTTCGATTGGTCCTCCAGGTGGGATCATCTTATGCACAAGATTCAGCATCCAATGGTAGCTGCTGACACCATCAAGTTTTCAACTATTCCGGATTTTCTCAGAGAAAGCATTTAGTCATTTAAATGATTTCATGCAGTTCCACCAAAGTATTATATTTTCTAGTTGTTTGACACTTAAGGATCCTTTCTCACAGTACACAGGAGGAGCTAAACAATTCTCACATGAAGTTAATAAAACTTCCTGTCTTTTTCAAAAGCTATAACAAATATTGTTACATAGTTAACACTGAAACACATGCTTCGTCTTCAATGTAATAAGACATTCAACATCACATCAGCATCCTAGGGAAAAATGTAGGTTAGAGGCAACCAAATAAGCAAGTAATTTTCCTTTACTATTGTAAGAATGAATTTTCAGGCCTAGTCCAGCTAAGAAAGCAGAAATGCACATTAATGCAATTAATAGACATAAATCCTATTGTGCACCGTACAATCAAAATCACATATGCAAAGTAAATTAATATTTTGCAAACATCATTTACGACATATTAGAACAGTTTTAAATATGCATTTGTTTTTCTACACACATGTAGCTCACATTAATAAAATCCATTTATCTCAATATAAGTACGATTAATTCTTGATCACTTGATACTCATAACATACTTCATTTCTACTGTTTATGTTCAAAAAGTGATGTCCACCATTACTCAAAAGTGCACATTTTAAGTTTCCATATTAATTTCTCTGTTAGGCTTTTAAATGAAGGTTTGTAAGTCACCATATGCTTACTTCTATGCTACTAATGTATTAGTAAAATTCGATCTCTATGAAAGGTTTCAATAAATACCGTGTATTAAAGGGGTTAGAAACTAATATTAGTAAAACCAAATACATGGCAGTCAAACCCCATGGATCTTTTAAGAAAAATCTTGTAATACAAGAATAAAAACTTGAGTGCTTGAATTTTAATTACTTAGGCGCGACATTGGACTCCAAATTGACATGGTACCCACACATGAATAAAGCAAATCACACATATAGCAGTTCTAAAACCAGTGCTTTATTGGTTGAGATCATGGATGACTCACATGCTAGCCTATTACAGAAAAGATCTCATTGAGCTACGGAATTGGATAAATTGGCAACTTTTCCCTGGCTCCCTCATGCTCAGAACTGGTTTGTTAAGCTTGGCTTAAATTTCTTTTGGAGTGAACCATCTGCACTAACACATTGAAAGGAATATCTGAGACACGTGTATTGGAAATATGTCTTGAGCATCCCTCACCAAAATCCTTGTTTAGGAAGGCTAGCAATACAATTCTTAACTCTTAAGCCGAACTATGGTTTTGAAGAATTCTTGTACATGATTCAACCTAGTTGGGCGAAAATAGTTTATGTGAAGTTCTGATACGAAATTCTTCAAATCAGGGCTTATACTGTAAAGTGGGATATGCATAATAATACCAAATATGAATCTATATGCACTTTATGTCCAAAGGGTAGTATTGAAACTATTGCACATGTGTTATTCTTATGTAAGGCCTTATAGAAACCCAGAAGGATATGGAATTGCACCTATTTTAACAACACAGGCTGGTAGAGTACACCAAGAAGCTTTAAGAATGATAAAATCTGATATCACCTCAAACATAGTTTTCAGATTTGAACAGGTACTTATTTGCTGTTGCATGTGTGAGGGATAAGACAGCCTTGCAAATTTTAAATTACTAAGAGTATTGGATTATAGGGTTAGAAATCTTAAATTGCTACCAGTATGCCATGAAATATTTGCTGGCAAGTTGATTGCACTTATAGGGATAAAGTATTTTTCTGCGATTGACTATATATTTTGCATTGTTTTAGTTAATATGGAAATTGTACTATGCTTTTAATGTTTTTTCACCAAAATTAAAGTTGTTATGATGACTGGAAAGGTTTCTCACCTGGTCAGAGTTACAATTTTAAATCAATGTAATTTGTCAGTTAATAGTTTTTGTAAATTCTGGCTATAGCCTTTTTTAGACACTGACCATAGAAATGGCTTCCCACATTTGTTTTGTTTTTTTTCAAATTTTAAGTAGTGTCAGATTTATTTTTGTTTGTTATTGCTTACTCAGAGCCTTACTATTTGGTATAAATTAAATAGTGGCAGCCTTTGAAGCTTCAGTGACGTCTGTTAGAAAATATTATTAGACATTATATGGAATTTGCTAGGCTTTTCCTTGACACTCTTCTCAGCCCTGCTTCAGGTAAGGATCCATGTAGCAAATCCATCCCTTTTGTTAAGAAACAAATTCAGGCAAAGCAGATAGAGAACTTCCACAGACGTCTTTTTTCTCACAAAGGTACTGGATTATGTTGCCAGTTTATGATACATTCCACGAACATTTGAGGTGTTTGTACAGTGCTCAGGAATTAAATGTTCTGCTCGGAGGGCTAGTCATCACCTGAGTGATTCACCCCACATGCCATTTAGAAATATGATTTGAACTAAATCAACATTCAAGTATTAGGCACATAAACTAAACCAGAAAACAATTTAAGGATGTTTTATACTGATTATTTCCAGATTGTTTAAACAAACACTGGCAATGCCAATAGGTCTGGCTTTGGCAAGCAGGCATTTTTAATGTGGTAACTTTTTAGCAAAAATATGCAATTTGCCAACAATTACAAATTAAAATAAAGGAGTAGCACAGGAGAAAAGGCACAGCAGCCCTGGCACTGAAGCACACTTCTTTGAAGGTGAGTTTGTAAACGTGATGAGTGAAAACGGCATCTTTCACAGCGCAAAACAGCGAAAGAAGGATGAAGTGGCCTAGTGGCCTGACCCATGGTCACATGTTGTATTCTATGGTAGGAGGAAGCAAAATTTGAATGACACTTGAACAGACCAATGGATGAAGAGGGCTGACAAAAACTCTCCTTAGAAATGTGTGTGTGCATATATATAGATCTTCATATATATATATATATATATATATATATATATATATATATGAAGATATATATATAGAGAGATATACACACACACACACACACACACACACACCCACACACAGGGCTACAAATGGAAATGCATCCACATATTTGTTTTTTTTTAAATATTTTTTTGTTTGGACTGTACCACGAACATTTAGCCAAAACGGCAAATGTACACATATACAGCTGAGATGGTCATACTTGTTTTCCTTTCCTGGGGCGTGGTTTCAAAAGGCAGGAACATTTTCTCTGCTTTCATCTCCACACATGCTCTTATACTAGTAAAAACTTGAAAGGATCACAAAAAGATTTTTTAGAGTGACAAGCATGCCCTAAAATAGTTCAGTAGAAACTGAGTGTATCACAGTATATTTTGATGCAAATTGGGACAGTAATAATAGTCACAGCATGATTTGTGGATCACAATGAAGGAGTTATATAGGAATCTCAACATTTTCCGAATAGAGCAGAAATTGCCAATGTCCGCCGAGACTAGAGCAAGGGATGCCAGCAGCTTTGACGTGTCAAGTAACCAGTAGAGCTAGCATGGATATTGGTTCACCGAAATACATGGTGTACCAGAAGTAACATCACACCGCACACCTGTTGATACGGCCAGTGGTGTTCTGCTGGGCAGCACTGCTGGCAGTAGCAGAGCCCTGTCCCCTGCCGGAAGACCCCCTGGATCCAGATAATTCAGGTTTCCGAGAAGGGAGGGGGGTGGGGGGGTTGTGTGTGTGTGGGGGAGTGTGTGCATGTATGAATGAGTGTGTGCATGAATGCGAGTGTGTGTTTAGTGTTGTTTGCGTGCATGTATGCATGTGTGTGAGTACGTTTATGAATGGAAATGAGAATGTGTGTCTGCGTGTAAGTGTGGATGTGTGTGCTGATGTTTTCGTGAATGAATGAATTCATGTGTGTATGTGTGTGTGTATGTCTGTGTGAATGAGTGTGAGTCTGCATGTGTGTATGGGGGGATGTTGGAAGGGAGGGGGAGCGTAGATTGTGGGGGGTGGGGGACGTCTGGGGAGTGTTGGGGGCAGGGGGCCTCCTATCAGTGACAGGGAAGGAATTCCCTGTCATTGATAGGGCCTACCGCCATGGTTTTCCTGATGTTACGAACGCCACGGAAACCATGGCAGTGGGCAGGGTCATGATACCGCCGGCAGCACAATATCAGCTGCTGGGCTGGAGCTGGTTATCTCCAGCCCGGCGGCTGCTACCACTATGGCGGACGGAGTGGTACATTGGCGGGTTGGCTTCAGCCAACCCGCCAATCATATTGTGGCCTGTTGGCAGTACTACCCATTTGAAATAAAGGCATCTCCCATTTGAACATAAAAAGTATAAACTCCATCCTTCTTTTCGTTCAAAAGGAGCACTCTGGAGTACTAGCCCTCAAGGATGACAATGATCTAGTAGTCGGCCGTCTTGCCATAGAGGGGAGTACGGCTGATTCAGTCCCTGAAAGAAGGGTGTTGATAAACCAAACCCCACCCTTGGCGAACAGGGATGAAATCTCTGAAATTATTGTTGGAGCTGAGGATCTTCCTGACATTGATACCGACTTGAACTATATTTATGGTGTAAGGAACCACTTGGCTGGCTGTCCTAAGACCCCAGTAGATAGCAATCTGAAACTCAGTACCCCTGGTCTAAGGCTGTTTAGCAGTATGCCTCCTGAGCATTCTCTTTCCCCTTCAGTAACCTCCCTGATGCCAGAACTCCTGTGCTCTCCGAATCTCCCGAGTGGCCCTCCAGATCAAAATTTTGTTCTCTCAGAATCCTTTAAAAGACTTGAGGGAATTATATATTCAATCTTCGGTCTTTTAGAAAAATCAGTTAATAATTCTGATCATACTCAAGACATATTACTATCTATATTGAAAGCTGTGTTAGATCAGAAGGTCTCTAAATTAAGCTGTGATGGGAAATGTTTTAGGGCCACGAAGGTAGCTTCCCAAAAGAGGGGGGCATCATAATACTAGTTTGAATTTGTTTACATCACATGGTACTCAGGCATGAAAACCTCAAGTTCACTGGAATTCTTCAAATTCCGAGGATTCCCTTGCTCAAGAGATTGAGGTCTTTTCCCTAGAAAATCTTTTCTTTGGCCTGCTCTCTTTAAGTAATGCGCCCCTATTGTGCCTGAACCCGCTTCTCCAAAAAATGAGTTAAATCTCCCAGTGGCCCCTTTTCCCAATTTGTTTGCCCAAAGGGAACCCTGACTCCACGACGTTGGAGCATAAGGGGATCTTGACTCTAAAAACTACTAAAAAGGAGAAAATGGGAAAAAATAGAAAAAAGGGAAAAAAGGGGATAAACCGAGAAAACTGAGAATTTCCCAAAAAAATCCAAGAAAGGTTAAGTTCGAGGACAAGAGCTCCGGTGAAACTACTCCTCAGAGGGAAGAACAAGAACTTGATTTGGCACTGAGGTCAGAGATGCCCAAGGGGGCGAGTTTGGTTGGATCCCCTTCCATTCCGGGAGAACAAGATTTGATACCTCATTGCGGTGCGCAACAGTCTACTCTATCAGTCTCTGCGAACATGTAATCTAATCCAAATTTTCATGTGATTTCCACTTGTAATTTGAATGCTAATGCAGTGGCAATGAACCCTACCTTGGTTCCTCATAAAGGTGGGGTAGTGCACAGTGAAGAGCAGATTACTCAGGGTCATATAGAGACTCCTGAATGCTTGGAGTTTTCTGCTTTATTTAATATGAATTGAATTTTCAGTCACTCTTTGTTTAACTCTTGCTTTACTGGTACTGATGAGTTAAAATTCATCAACAGTTTGTTCGGGTTTTTCTCGATCAGAGTACAGGAGTATTAAAGCCAAAAGTCTGTTTTTTTTCTAAAACTATTATAAACCTCATTGTACTTAATTGTGAAAAATTACAATGTAGAAGGATAGATGTGGTCCCAATATGGGGTAAGGAAGTCCCTCTTAATCAGCAGCTGTCACCCCGGGGCTTTATTAAATGGTACCCACTCGTACCGAATACCTGTTCAGATTGCCTCCCTGTCAGGGAGACCGGATCCTTGGGACTTGAGCCTGTTCCCAATATGTCCACCTCCTGGCAGTTCCAAACTCTTCTAGCTATTATAGCACAGAGTTAAAGAATGGCCAAGTCGGGATGGGGTTTTAGGTTGGGAACAGCAGGGAAGGAGACCTGCGGAAGCAAAAGTTAAGAAATCAATAGCAAGATTATTCACATTGGCTTTATAAACTTTGTTCCTAATATTTATATACTGATAACATGAATGATCAAGAGCTTTCTTATATCAAGACATTATTAGCTCTGGATACTGGGAAAATAAAGAAGGATTATGCAAACTTTCATATGAGTGTTTTTAGGATAACATTTTATGCTCTGAACACTGAATAACACTCTGTTGGATCTGGGTTTCAAGAATACTATGAACATTGAATAACACTCTGTTGAATCTGGGATTCAAGAATACTATGAACATTGAATAACACTCTTTTGGATCTGGGTTTCAAGAATACTATGAACATTGAATAATACTCTGTTGAATCTGGGATTCAAGAATACTATGAACATTGAATAACACTCTATTGGATCTGGGTTTCAAGAATTCTATGAACATTGAATAACACTCTCCAATTAGTTCTTGGAATAGTCACTACGTTATAACAAAGGTCAAAGAATACGTGGTTATTCTTCATAAATGAACTGTACTAGAATCATGAATAACACTGCAACGTCACATTCTGTTTAAGGGTCCTAATATTCAATTGTTCATGAATTATTATGCACCTGATAATCAAACTGCACATCAAAGGTTTCAAGGTCTAGAAATGATTGCGCACTCTGCCGATCTGTACTTCAAGCGTCAAATGCCAGGACTGAATCGCGCACATTGTTGCCGATTCGAACATCAAGATTCCAATGCCATAAAATGATCGCGCACACTGCTGATGTGAATGCCAAGAGTTGAATGCCATTGAATGAATCGCGCACACTATTGCCGATTCGAATATCAAGATTCAAATGCCATGAAATGATCGATGATCGCTCAACCTGCCGATCTGAATGCCAAGAGTTAAATGACGGGAATTAATCACGCACACTGCTGCCAATTCGAATATCAAAATACAAATGCCACAAAATGATCACACACACTACCGATCTAAATGCCAAGAGTTTAATGCCAGGAATGAATCGCGCACACGGTTGCCGATTTGAACATCGCAATGCAAATGCCATGAAAAGATCGCGCTCACTGCCGATCTAAATGCCAAGAGTTTAATGCCAGGAATAAATTGCTTACACTGTTGCCGATTCGACCATCACAATGCAAATGCCATGAAATGATCGCGCACAATGTCGGTCTGAATGCCAAGGTTAAATGCCAGGAAAAGCAATCGCACATGCGATTTCAGAATTAGGCCCAAAAACTTGAATGTCACTGAAAACGGAGTCAGGGGCCTAACCTGACCTCCGCCTTATGCCCTGCTCGAGGATCACCAAGGAATTAGGGCAGGCCTGGAAATGCCGAGGTAGGCCTCTGGAATGGGAGCTCAGGAAAATGCTTCTCCTCTGCACCGGGACCTCTGAATAGTGAGCACGTGGAGCTGGGCTGGCTCCCTTAAGTAGAGTCAACCCCTGCCCACGAGCCACACCCAGTCATGCTGCAGGAAAGGCTTCTAGAAAGTCTTAGAATAGGGACCACACCCTAACCATACCGTGTCAGCCTGCAGCAAAGCCTTGCAAATGAAAAATACATTAGAACAGCATTAATGACTTTTCAAGGTAAAGGTTCTGCAATGCAAAAGGTGAACATACAGCATAGAAACACGATGCATGAATTATGACCTTGCATAAGGACTGGGTTTTTGCATTTACGTCGCCCGTAGAGTGCGCACTGTCCTGATGTTGACAGTCCCCCTTGGAAAAATGTAAGTTTCACTTCTTAACGGGGAAAGAGTGATGAAGCTTATGGAGGAGGTCCCCTCTCATCTCTCGGGTCCCAGTAAGAGAAATTGGGGCTGGTTAGCGGGGGCTCAAAATAGCACCCGGAGGAAGGGAATGTTTTCACAACCTAGTTACTATCCAGTGTCTCTCCATGGTCTCTTGGAATGCGGCGGGAACCATTCTGAAAAATTAGATCTTATATGCTCTCAACAAGACACCTGGAGCCCGTCCGATTTCACTTGTCCTGGATACTTGGTGATAAGTATAAAGGCAAAACCCTCCAAGAAAGGGCATGGAAAAGGGGGCATCGCTATGCTGTCAACTAATGAATATAAATGGGAATATGTTAGTCTCCCTGTCTCCTCAATTTTTATTTCAGATAATAAGAGTGTATCCCATATTGGAGAATGGCAAGAAAACCCCCATGTTAATTGTAAATGTGTATATCCCACCAGATAAGGTCCATGAAAGAGCTCTTTTATATATGTTTAGGCATATTTCTGAAATATGTTCTAATTTTCATGAAAGCACGGATGAGTTATTGATAATGGGGGATCTAAATTGTAAAATCTCTAATCTATCTCTTTCCACCTTCTGTGACCTAGAAAGGGAAACTGCTTTAAATATACCTTCCATCTTTCCCCCTCCTAGAATCAGGTTGGACAAAAGGGCTATCACCCTTTTGAAAGGTCTGAGGGACCTTTGTTGTATTATTTTAAATGGATGATTTTGTTCAGATTCTCCAGTAACTTTCATACACAAATCCCCACAGAGAAGTTTTATTATTGATTATATTCTGGGCTCTTATGTTACTGTTCAATCAGTAAAGGATATGATTGTTAAGGATACTCCTTTAAGTGACCACAAGAGTCTGATCCTCTCGTTAAAAATGCAGCTTCCCTCCATAGAACCCTGGATGTTTAGGGGCAAGGATATTCATTTTTGTGGGAAAATGGGTAGAATGTTTTGGACACCTGCCAGAACGTTAGCTGTTGAAAAAATATTTGATTGCTCAGTGAGAAATATTGATGAATGGAACATGGATCCGTTAAATTACTTTTCCAAACTCATTGAATTTATAACTCAAAGGTATCCATATTAACGCTGTAAGCCCCCCCAAAAAAGGTAAAACAATCTATTCTATTGTTGAATAGAGAAATTAATAAATTGGTAAGGAGACAGTATACATGGGAGTCCAAGGACAGGAGTAGGAGAATATCCTTATTAAAATGAAGAAGAGTGCGAGTGAAGCTAGCCATTAGGAAGGAAGAGACAGAGCAGATGTGGGTGGCACTGAGGGAAGCTGCGGTATCAAAAAACTACAGTAAATTCTGGGCAATTATATCTAAAGGTTATGGAAAGGGCAAATTGTCTAGCCCAATAACAGAGGCTGAATGGAGGAAGAACGTACTCTCCCTTTATGCTGAAAATCCGAGAGAGAGCCCTGGGAAATGGACTTGAACCTTAGAGATAGAATCAAAGTGGACTGCTGGGGTCCCCCGTCTGTGATGGAGATTGAGGGGATTATTAGGTCAATGCGGGCATCCGGAGCAATGGGTCCTGAAGAGGTCCCGATATCATTAAGTAAACAGGAACCGCTGCTCTGGGCAAAAAGTCTCGACCCAGTTTTCAACGCCTGCTATTCCCACAGTAGAGTGCCTGAATCTTGGATTTGAAGTGTTATAGTCCCACTATACAACAAGGGAGATGAATCTTTGCCTATGAATTACCGCTAAATTGCATTGTTGTATGCAACTGGCAAGATATTCGCGAAAACTATATTAATGCATTTAACCTCTTGAGTCCAGGAACATGAGATACTCCCTTTGGAGCAAGCAGGTTTCAGAAAGGATCATAGTACATTGGATAATATTATATTGATGCAAATTATAAATGAAAAAATATGTTCAGATAATGGGTGGAATAGTATATGCTGTGTTTATAGACTTCTCCATAGCTTTTGATAGGGTAGATAGAACAATTTTGTGGAAAAAGTTATATGAATTAGGTGTACCCCCAAATTTGTTATGTTTGGTTATAGCTTTGCACTGGGAGGGGAACAGGTTTTGTCGTCTAAATTCCCCACAAGAAATGGGTTGAAACAAGGTTGTTTATTGGCTCCACTATTATTCTCTTTAGACATCTTTGATTTGCCCCGTTTCTTGTAGAATGCAAATGGTTTTGCTCCCAAAATTGGAGGTCATTCACTCACCGGCCTTTTATATGCGGATGATATAGTAGTAATTGACCTCACTCCAAAAGGATTAGATCAGCATCTTGCTGCGTAAAATCATTATTCCCTACAACACCACTTGCAGATTAATATATCAAAGTCACAAATAGTGTGGTTTCTAGGGAAAAAAATAGGTAAGAAAATACATCTTTTCTGGTCCTGGGGACAACAAAATTTAGAGCGGATAAAATCTTATTGCTTTTTGGTAAAATTTTTATCCTCTTCTCTTAATGACCAAGATCACATGAGTAATAACGCTACTAAGCCTCTATCTCAAGCACAAGGTTTAGTGGCCTTTTTAATGCAGTTGGTCGTTGTCATTTTCGCTATTTATTAACTGCTTATCAAACAAAGATCCCAGCCACCCTCTTGTATGCTTCGGAATGTACAGAGATTTCTAAATGGAATTTTCTCAACAGGATAGAAGGGAAAATTCTGAGACGCCTAGCTTGTTGCAACAACTCAGCCTCTGTGGCGGCTCTTAGGATTGAATTTGGTATTAATAACACTTTTGTTCTGGATCTAGCGGCAGTGTTCCAGAGGGCTTATAGCCTTGTTCATAGCAGGGAATTCATACAAAGCAAGTAGGGGCAAGTAAGATGCACGTCCCAAATGCGGTGAAAGTATGAATGTGGCGTTTTAGATGGAAAACTGTAGGTGCAATGAGGTTGCGTACACTCCACAGCCCTAGAGCGTATTTTGGTGTTCAGAAAAAACACTTCAACAAAGTTAATAACAGACACTGCTGCACTCAGAAAGTCCATATATAAATCAGTCTTTCAGTTGAAAACAGTTGGAAAATGATCCTTTATTAGAAGGCATCAGCATAGCTCCATCGAGTAAGCAGGCCCACACGTGCTGAGATTGGATAAATTACCTCTCAGAGAGATAAACTCTAAATGGGATGGATCCGATAATAACAGTGATCTTTGTCAGTTGGGTATACAGAACTTAAAGCACGTATTAATTGTCTATCCAGCTCTAGCAACACTCAGGAAAAAAATGGTTATCTCCACTTTAACAATTAGAAACATGAGGTTACGATTAAGGTAACGTCATGTGTTCCCCGTTTCTTATTGCATTCGCTATAAAAATAGCAGCATATCAATGTTTGTCAGTGTTTTTCAATTGTCAGTCTTTTTTTGTGGAAAACTGTATTGAACATGATAATGCAGTGGCTGCAGGTGACATTCGAAAGTGATGGGGTGTAAATGTCTGGGTATGACTTTTATAAACCGAGTGGAGCGAGTAAGCTCAATGGACAAACATAGGGTCCAGGGTTGGTCCTCTTCCCAAGAAAAAATTGAAGTAAGATTGGCAAATTGTACATTTGAGAAGAAATATATTTAGTAAAAAAGCAAGGTTTATAAAGCAATGTGAATGTATAATCTTGAAATATTAAACATATTAAAAA
Organism: Pleurodeles waltl; assembly: GCF_031143425.1. Lineage (NCBI taxonomy): Eukaryota > Metazoa > Chordata > Amphibia > Caudata > Salamandridae > Pleurodeles > Pleurodeles waltl. The sequence continues at coordinate 1,143,330,657 of NC_090444.1, read as the reverse complement.
CTGCCCCATATCTTACTGCATTAATATGTTCACCCTTGACTTTAATGTGGGAATTGTAGACTGCAGCAGCTTCAAATCCTTTAAAGTGCACGCTTACCCAGTGTCTTGCATTGCATGCAGCCTCAACTTTGGTAGAAAATGCTCTAACCAGGCATCATGAAGTATCCACAGCTGCTGGATGTAATCAGTCATAGAGAAATATGTGCAGACAGGTATTTGAGTGGGAAGAAAAAAGTGGGAGCTCTTTAAAATGGAGCATGCAAAAACAAATGTCTGCGATTTCGATAGTGTGCCACCTAGCCTGCATTTTGCTTTCTCTCTGAGACGTTATTGCATCCAGAAATATAACACAACGACATACACCTAAAACCTGTCAGTGCTTTTGGCTTTGTTGCTCTTTAAGATAAATGACTAGCAACTATGATTAGTTACAAATATTTAACATTGGTAATGTTTCAATTCTGAAATTGTGAGACTGTGAAGTAAATAATATTGAGGCCTGTGGAAGGAATAGGGCCTTCATTTATGTGTGTTTTGAATTAGAAATGTTTGTCCTTTTTCTCTTCACATCTCAGCCATCTGCACATGTCAACATCAGGACAGTGCGCAATCCACGGGCGACGTAATGCAAAAGGCCAATCCGTATAAAATGTAATACTTCATGCATTATGTGTTAATGCAGTATGTTCACCTTTTGCATTGCAGAGATTCACATTAGAACATCATTAATTCTGTTTGCAATGTATTGCTCATGTTCAAGACTTTGCTGCAGGATTACAGGGTGTGGTTAGGGGGTTGTCCATATTTTAAGCCTTTCTAGAAAGCTTTCCTGTTGCCTGGCTGGGTGTGGCACATGGGCGGGGCCTGGCTCTATATGAGGGAGCCAGCCCAGCTCCACTTGCTCACTATTCAGAGGTCCTGGTGCAGAGCAGCAACATTTTCATGAGCTCTTGTTCCGGGTGTCTACCTAGGATTTCCAGGCCCTGTCTTCTTTTCCTTGGTGATCTTCAAGCAGGGCGGTAAGGCGGAGGTCGGGTTAGGCCCCCGACTCCGTTTTCATAAATACTCGAGTTTTGGGCCTTTTGGTTAAATCACGTGTGCGATGGTTTTCTTGGCATTTAACTCTTGCAGTTCGGATCGGCAGTGTGCGCGATCGCACCTTGGCATTTAAACCTTGATGGTTGAATCAGCATCAGAGTGCACGATTCATTCTTGGCCTTTAACTCTTGTAGTTCGGATCTGCAGTGTGCGCGATCATATCCTGGCATTTAAACCTTGATGGTTGAATCAGCAGCAGTGTGCACAATTCATTCTTGGCATTTAACTCTTACAGTTCGGATCGGCAGTGTGCGCGGTCATATCCTGGCATTTAAACCTTGATGGTTGAATCGACAGCAGTGTGTGCAATTCATTCTTGACATTTAACTCTTGTAGTTCAGATCGGCAGTGTGTGCGATCATGTTTTGACATTTGAACCTTGATGGTCGAATCAGCATCAGTGGGCGCGATTCATTCTTGGCAATTAAAACTTGCAACTCAGATCGGCAGAGTGCGCGATCCTATTTTGACATTTAAATCCTGATGGTTAAATCAATGGCAGACTGCGTGAGTCATTCTTGGCGTTTAACCCTTGTGTTTCAGATTGGCAGATTGCACGATCATTTCTAGACATTGAAATCTTCATGCACAGTTTGATATTCAAAGTGTATAATAATTCCTAAGCAATTGAATCTTGAAAGTCTAGACAGAGTGTGTTCTTGCAGTATCATTCATGAGCTTATCACAGTTTATTCCTGAAAACCAATGCGTTCATTCATGAGCTCATCACAGTTTCTTCCAGAAAACCAATGTGATCATTGATTACTGTTATAGTGTGTCCTTGCAGTATCATTCATGAGTCGAACACAGTTTATTCCTGAAAACGAACGTATTTATTGATTACTGTTATTAAGTAGTTTCTAGTCAAAGAGATAACTTGAGTCAGTTCAAGGTTCAGAGCATAAGATTGTATTCTACAAAACTCTCATATGAAAGCTTGCATAATCCTTATTTATTTTTCAGGTACTCAGAGCTAATAAGGTCATGATATAGGAAAGCTCTTGATCATTCATATTATCAGTATATAGATTTTATAAACAAAGCTTATGAAAGTGAATAATCAGGTCTCCTTCCCCGCTGTTCCCAACCTAAAACCCCATCCCCCACTTGGCTATTCTTTAACTCTGTGCTATAATTGCTAATACAGTTTGGAGCTGCCAAGAGGTGGACATATTGGGAACAGGCGCAAACCGCGTGGATCCGGACTCCCTGACAGCACATTTCCAACCTCCTCCCTCCTCTTCAGAACCCTCTTTTAACTCTCACTTGAATGCACTTCCTCATATTTCCCTCATTTTACCACCCCAAACATACATTCCACTCATTCACATTTAAGCACTTTATTTCCCTTTGCCCTCTGAATATTTTGACCTCTGTGCACCCTCTTCACACACACTGAATTTCAATTGTAACTGGAATACGTGAACATTGTTCTGTGTGCTTTGCAGAGGTGCCAACACACTGACAGGCACTTTGCTTTACCTTCAGCCTCAGCACCAGTGCTCTCAATCAAAGCCCCGCATAAATACCTGGCACGAGTCAAAGTGTGCACTATGCAAAAGTAATACAATGCATAGAAACTCTCTTGGCAAATGCAACATTAAATAAGATGTGAAATAAGAGACAAACTAAATCACTTTTTTACATTCATAGTTCGCATATCAATCCATGTTTTTGGCATTGATGCTAAGGGCATGACGATCGGGCCAGTTTTAAGGCCATACAGCAGATAACTGTCTTTTTTTGTAAGCAAGTATTTCTCCCTCTGTGCTTGAGTCTGATATTTGGATCAATTTTACAAGGGAACAAGAACCCAATTGTTTTTTGCATCAATTTTGTGAAGGAACAAATACAGCAGCTCCACTTCTACAGCCAGGGTCTTGGTGTCACAGTTGGGGAGGTTGGTGTGACAAGGGTCTCAGTACAATAAAAATAACTCAAGATTAGCATTAGAACAATTACCATTACCGAAGCCAAGGCAATAAATCACACATGCTTGCATCCACTCCTACTGTGACAAGTGGGGAAAAGGTGGGATCTATGCCTGTGAATAACAGACAGCTGCCATCAGGAAGGGATGAAGACTCTGACCCCTGAAACCATGAATCAAACGCCTCACTGGTCTATAGTGGCTCCTGCCATAGACCACAATGGAAATGAAGGGCTTTAGAGCAGTCAGCCCTGCGTCCTTCATCACAGTGTAGAAAGTTGATTTATGGCCTGGCTTTCGTCTCCTGCTTCAGGGCCTACAGCCCAGACTTAAATGCATCAATTTGTGTAGAGATACCATCCCACCTCTAAACAAATCCATCTATTTATTATTTTTTGCTGTAAATGTGTAGGAAATTCAGAGGGGCGTAGCCTTAAAGGAGAAACCGCCCCTGAATGCGTACGCCAGATTCATTCATTCACGTGTACCTAAATGAATGTAATCTGGCCGTCTACTTTGTTGTGATATTCAGGGTAAATTGCAATTGTGGTGGCTGCAAGGTGTGTAGCATTGCACACAATGGGACCACCAGCGTTGTGCTATGCCAGTAAGAACAGGGTCCCTGTTCGCTGGGGCACTTTTGACTCCCCCTTCCCAAAATCCCTCCATGAAAGGGATTACACATTGTCACCAAGAAAGTAGCGATTTAGACGCCTTGCACTAAGCTGACCATTTCTTGACATGGAGCCTATTTCTTTGAAAGCAAGAGGGTTTCTACTGTGTACGAAAACTGCACCCTGGCACGTAGTAATGCCTTTGAACAAATAAACTCTGAAAAACGTCAACCCAAGAGGAAATATGACCCTCTCTAACAGTGTTATTGAGCAGAAGGCAAAGCTTCTAATTGCGGATGACACAGATACCCCCACACCTTGCTTTTAGCCAGAGTAGACTTGCATCCCGTAGAGAACAATGGGGTGCAGTAAAAAAAAAACTTGGGCCTGCCTCTTATATAGCCCAAGCCTTCTTTATTTCGCATCCTTGACGTGTTTACTCCTCTCTGCTTCACACAGCTTCAAGGATCAGTCTCCAAAATCCGAGATTATAGATCTTTGCTTTCAGAAAGGATTTAAATCCTACGTGTTTTGACTGATTCTGTTTTCTTTTATCTCTGCCTTTCCAACAATTAGCCGAAGAGCGCAGAGTGGACCACTTTTGAAGTGTCAAGCACATCTAAACAAACGCTGTCAAAGCCAATAGGTCTGCATTTGTATGGGACATGCATAAATATAATATTCACTGGCATAGATCATACTCTTGTGTACAAGTACAGCTTGAGCGATAAAGGAGTTCACGCATACCGATTTATTCGGAGTCATGTCACAGCAAGGGGCACGGTTTACACATCAGCTCATCTAACAGAAGCGTGCAGTTGATGTTAAACAGGCTGCTTGGGCCGTGGATAGGTAAATAATTTTGTTTATTTTCGTGATGCACTGAGTGGGTTAATATTGCTACAGCCAAACACAAAGAGACATCACAAAATATTTTATGTAAGAGTCTAAGCACGAAGAGCACAAGTGAGAAAGAGGTTCCAAAATGTTGATGACTGATGGAGGCAATTTGGACTGTTGAAGAACACACAAGAGACCTTGTCATTGCATAATACTAATCTCCTAAAATGAATATATAACAGACATGCAAAAACAATATATATGAATTTTCATTAGCACAAGTATGTGTGGACTTTCTGGCTGAGTTACTTGATGGGTAAATGTGAACAAGTTACAAAATGTAAGTTGGTGATAAAAAACAGACGTAAAGAATAAGTCATGTTGACTTATCCTCACAAGTTTAGAAACTGCAGATGTTTTGGTAAACAGTTATCCTTCCATGCCAGAAATGTTGCAGGGTATCTCGAACACTTTTAATACAGTTTATCAAAGAAATGCTAAAAATTAAAAGAAGTAAGAATGTATTTTTTATGTTAGATAAAAATGGTTTCGAAAGAAAGACTTCATGTTGGTTTATCAAGGACCTTTAATCTTTGCATATTTATCTGATATGCACTGCTTAGTATATACTGTATCTAATTACTTGAACCCTAAGCATTTCTTTTAAGTCATGTTAAGGAATTCCTTTACAGTGCACTGTCATCTAGGGAGATAAAGAACAATCTCTTTACTAAGAAGTGTTATATTGCTCAATATGTCTATGTAAGGGAATATTTTTCAGCTGTATTTTGAAAAGAGGATGCAATGACGTGAGACCCACAGAGACGGAGCACATGTAGATAAAGCGCAGTTGGCACAATTCACTTTCTGAAACCTTGTAGGCTTCAGTGGAAGCTGACTGGGAAAACGTAGATGCATGGCTGAGAGGTTCCTTTCTAATCAGACGTTAGTCATTTTAGGTGTTTTTCCATAAAAGAGAGCAATTAATGATACTAGGGCCCATATTTAAGAAAATGTTGTGCATCAGCTATGATGCGCCACTTTTCTTACACCCCACTCTACCAGCACCCAACAACACCATGGTTGCACTGTATTTATAATACGTTGCACCACGGCAGTCATTAGCACAGTAGCATCAACTTTTTTGACGCTATTGTGGCGCTTTGCTACACCAGCATTAACAATTTTGAAGCTAGTGCGGTAAGGTGCAAGGAGGCCCATTGGTTACTATGAGAGCGTCATTTCAACAGCTTCTTTGAGTGAGCGTTAAAAATGATGCCAAAAATGGTGGAGTGAAATCTTTTAAATTTCACTACACCATTTTTGCAGGCTTCCTAGCACCGGTACGCCCCCTTTGCATACATGATGCCTTGCACAGGCATAATGTGGTGCAAGAGATTACAAATTTGTGCAATGCATGCATTGCGCCACTTTGTAAATATGATGCACCACGAAAACCACTTTAGCGCCACCTTAGTGTAAAAAAATGATGCTATGGTGGTGCTAAGGTGGCACCAGGAGATCTTAAATATGCCCCTAAGGATCTTAATATGCTTCAAATTAGTATCTGAATTCATGCAATGCTTTCAAAATGCACTTCGTGTGACAGAAATTGGGGTGGCCATCAGAGTTCTTGCACCCTGATTTAGAACAGCTTGAAGGCACTGGACTGAAACATATATGAAGCCTAAGAACACTCTGGGCCTGAATTAGATATTGGAGTACAAGTTACTCCATCACAAAGGTGACAGATTGCCGGTCCACCGAAATCTAAATCCCTTAGGATATAATGGGATTTATATTTCGGCGGACGCTTATCCGTCACCGCTGTGACAGAACAACTCATCAGCCAATATCTAAATCCAGACCTCTGTTGCAAAAGCTGAGCCTTGATCCAAATATGGTCATGAAAACATGTCTCTGGAAGTCCAGTGAAAGATAAGGAAGTATTGAACTGTCCATTTTGAAACCTATGCTTTTTGCACATGAAAAGGATGCAGGGCTTGGGTCAAGAATGTGTGGACAAACCAGGGGATTGAGTTACGTTCAATGCACTGCTAAATTTGTAAAATAAGTGGTGGGTCCAGAAGTTTTTTCAAAAGCCGGCTGCCAGCCCTTTCAAATTGTCAGTATGTCAAATACCAAGGCTCTGTAGACTTGGTTTCACCTCGTGTGTTCTTCATCCACCACCAGATACACCATGCCCCTTCATCTCACTCTTTCAGATTCTTTTCCATCAGGTCTTTTAGTAGCAGAGAGTGGTCTACGATATCAAAAGTGGTTGAGAAGTCAAGGATGACAGCATTAGCATTATCAAAGTCTGCTACAAGTTGAAGTTTGTCAAGGCCCAATTCAATGATTATTTCAGTACTGTAAGAAGAATTCAAACCCTATGATCTAACACCTCATGTAATTCTAAGAAACAGCAAAGAAGCTTAGCTACAATAATTTCCAGGGTTTTGGCAATGTCAGGCAAGAGGGTAACTGAGTGGGAATTAAAAGTGATAAAAGAGACAAGTCCTTTTCATTTCCCAAAGAGGATCTGACCCAATGCTAGTGATGAGTGGAAAATATCAAGTAAAGGTGTGTTAAGAAGTTCTTTTAAGAGGGAAATGCAACTTACTGGATTGGATCTGAGAGAATCCTGACAAGGAAAGATCATATAGTGGAATCATCTAGGATGCAAAACTTCAACCAGATCATTGGAGGATGTTGCGTAGAAATAGCTGGATCTTCACGCAATTTGACATCTTTGGTAATATCTTCCTACTGGTATGTATTTTACAGATGGTTAGGCAGTTTATTACAAATGGTTGGAAATGCAGTGAGACTAGCCTGAAATCAGTTCCAATTGTTTTTCCCAAGCTGACCATTTGGGTAATTTTTGAGTGCAAAACTACAAATCCAAATGCAGGTGACAGTTCTTTGAATTTCTTTTACATGGGTCGTCAACAAACATCCCAGGTAGATTTTTTACCAAAGTGGATTGTTCAGGTCACAAGTAACTTTTGAGCACACAATTGCAAATATGAATGCAACTGGCAGAGCTTTTAACATGAGTGTCTTGAAATCAACTCAAAATGACATTTTTGAGTTGAATGTTTACGTGAATGGACCATTCAGATTAATTTTTGATTATGAGATGTATTGTGCATGATTCTGCAAAACTTTCAATAAATTTGCGGTAATTTCACATGATTACACTACGGGAAATTGCATGAGTGCTGCACATACCAAACTGGAAGACAAATGCAGATAAATACTGAAATGTGCGGATTTTGGAGCAGTAAGCATCAAACTGCATGTTATTCCTCATTACCAGGAAAAACTCAGTATTTGGTGATATTTATCAAGACCAATGAATTGCGACCAGCCTGGAGACTTTCTGAAAGCCTTCAAAAAATCTCAGCAACCACATGCACCAACACCATGGTTCCTTTGCAGTGCAACCTAAAGGAAAGGGCTTAACCACAATCCAGCTCGTACATAGTTTAACTGAGGATGATGAAATGCTACTTTAAGCAACTGAAGTACAAATGGCGAACAAGCAAAGACACCACTGATAAAGACATCTTCAAATATTCCCTAAGACGTTACCACCAGATGATACAGAACACTGAGCACACAGTTCCTGCAGATCATATCAACCCCAGCATTAACTACAGCAAGGGAATCTTTGCCATCATTAAAGGTTTCACTACTCCTCCTGCTGCCTCCTGCAACATCGCCCAGCCACAAGACCTTTGCAACAAGCTCTCAGAGTTCTTCTGTAGCAAAATCACCTCCATATAGAGCAATTTCGACTTTCAACTAGACTCTAACAATGTTACAACTCAACTTCCATCACAGCTGTAGAACGAGCCCCGACTTCACAGCATACTGTCACCACTATCGAAATTGCTGCAACATGAAGACATTCAACTAAGGGGCTCCATCTGAGACTTGTCTCCACCACGCCTTCATTAAAGGACTCCTACCGATCCGTGAAGCACTAACCCCCATCCTCAACATCGTTGTTGACTCATTTACAATCCCAGACACCTGGACACATGTCACCATCATGCTCATGCTCAAGAAATTGTCTGCTGACCTAGCCATGCTTTCCAACTATAGACCCAACTTCCTCCTATCACACCCAGCAAAGGTCTTAGAGAAACTAATCAACTGATATCTCACCAACCACCTCAGTAACCACCAGCTCCTTGACACCATGCAATACGGAGTCAGGTCAATCCACAGTACAGAAACAGCGCTCATCGCTGTCACAGAGAACATTCACATTACCCTTGATAGAGGAGACACAGCTGCTCTCACTCTCCTGGACCTCTCAGCAGCATTTGATATGGTCTCACTTTCCATCCTCATCAGGCGCTGTATGGGATTCACATCCAATGACCGGCTCTCTGATGGATCAGCTACTTCTTAGATCAGCTCCTTCAAAATGGATAGAAAACAAACTGTAAGCCTGGCGCCTTACTCCTCGGAAGCCCACACAGTTTTTAGTGGAGTGCCTCAAGGCCCATCACAGTCCCATCCACTTCACTGCATACATGATCCCTCTGGCCAAAGTCATCCGTGCACAGTACATCAACAACTTCTACTACATAGATGACGAGCAACTCATACTCACTTGGACACAACCCCCAAACATAAAGAACAAGTTCACCGCCTGCATGACTGAAGTCACTAACTCAGTGAAAGGCAACTGTCTCGAGCTCAACACCAACAAGATAGCAGTAGTGATCAAGAATGCCAAACCATAGGATTTCAACTGGTTGCCAGTAGAACTTGGTTGCACACTCAGAATCCATGCCAGGAACCTTAGAATAATAATCAGCAGCAAATTGGACATGACCACACAAGTCAAGGCTGTCACTGCATTCTGCTTCCTCACCTTGAAGATGCTAAAGAAGATCTAAAAATGGCTCCCAAGTAATACTATAAAAACTGTCACACCCTAGTCACCTGCAAGTTAGCCTTTGGGAATGCCCTTTACACCAGGATCACCAAGCAACTCACTAGAAGAAAACAAACCATCCAGAACTGAACTCAGGAGCAAGGTTCATCCTTAACCGCCCAAACAGAATTCACATCACACCACACCTCAGAGAAGTGCACTGGCTCTGAACACACAAACGTTCTCAATTCATACTCATCACACAGACATTCAGGGCACTACAAAACTCAGACCTCACCTACCTGAACAGTCAAATCTCCTTCCACCAACCACTCAGACACTGTTGCTCCTTAGGACTTCTACTTGCACATCCCCCCGCATACACAGAACCCCATAAGGTGGACAGGCATTCTCCAACATTGCTCCTAAGGCATGGAAAGACCTCCCTATCCACTGTGCCACCTCCTTTCTCCTTGAATGCCCCAAGAAGCTGAAGACCTGGCTTTTCAATTAACCAACCTTCTAAAGGCAGGGCTAGCCACTCAAACATGCTCAGTGTCAGGAAACCCTCATGGGTGATAGTGCGCCATGCAAATACACATAACATAACGTGACATAACATAACATAATAACATTACATAACAAAACATAAATGAAATGACATAAAATAACATTTACAACACTACAATAATACAGAAAAATATTGCATATATCTGTATTATATTGAGTGGTATTTGTAACAACAATATACATTTCAACACAAAACAATTATATTCTCAACTACTTAAATATTCCAGACACTGATATTTTAGATACTACAATATGAAGGCACCTATGTTATGAAAAAACACAAATATGAACTGCATAAGCCAATATTTCTAAAAAAAAATTATTTTTGGGGGCTAAAAATGAAAATATGGACTTCATTTCATAAAATTTCCTTCCAAAGCTTCTTGAGATTGATGGAAATGTAAGGAATATCACAAAGTAATCTTTTTTAGTGTGTGGGGAAAAGGAGGCCAAGTAGGTTGTTTTCCACCTCTACTACTTCCACATGACATACTAATAGCGTACCAGGCCAAAATCTCCTTCAGAAAGGAGAGTACATTTTGTGCCTCCAGATTGCTGGGTGTGAGCACTTTTGCCTGTTTGAATGGAATGGAACTTGTGGTTACTTGTGGGAGATCTGCCAACAACTCCAGTATATAGCAAACACTTTTTGATTAGCCAAAAGACGGTAAATATGTGGATGTGGTAAGTAATCATGCCACCCCCATAACACTGATTTGGTACACAGAATTTCCAATGTGAGTGCATGAGGTTTTGATTTGTGCGAGGACAGCCCGTGCCAAATAAACTGCAACCGTTACCAATGTGAGGTGGATGACTCCTGCAAGTCGGGTTTATCACAGTCAGGAGGCCGCACTCTTCATCTGTCAATTTCCGATTATGAGCTGAAAGCTACTGCCACTTACATAACCTCATCCAAGAATATGGATAGGTAAAGAACAATAAATTACTCTGCTAGGATGAAGCGTGAGTGCATGGTGAATGAGTGTGTGAGTGAGTAAGTGAGTGAGCGGAACAGGAGTGAAATTTCAAGCATTCCTAAATGGCTTCTTTAGGGTTGAAAGTTAAGCAACAGTATTCATTTATGCCTTGGGTGGCAAATCAGAGTTCTTCACACTCATGCAGGAGATCAGGAGGGGTTTAAAGAAACCTATTTCAAGATGGCTGCTGATGTGCATGTATGCATGTTAAATCTCACAGGTTTGAAGGTATGATGCCTGCAGTCATCTTTCAATTACTGCTCCAGCAGGGTGAGCAGCCACGCTAGAATGGTGTTCCTTCTAGAGAAAGAGATCGGACTTTTGTCTTGTGACAGTTTTGACACCATAAAGTAGCGCAGAAGGTTTATATGCCTGCTGCAAAGAACAGATCTGTATTTTATGTGAATAGTTGAGTGGATTAGTAAAGCCAGTCTGTTAGAAATGGGGTCCTTGGTTTTCAATTCAAAGAGAGAGGGGCAGGGAGATTAACGGTCCAGGGTAAAGCCTCCCAACATAACCTATATAAATTGTAAAGTATACTGTTCCAAAAAGAGAAAAGAACAATAAAGACAAAGAGGGACTCTGATGTCAGGAGCAAAGGAAGCCCACACGCATCCATTAGGATGTCAAGCATCATCACTGGGCAAGCTCCTTGTCAGACCGGCGCTGCAATGTCTGACGGGCACCCCTTTTAAAAAAAGGGGTGCTCTTAACCAGAAATCTAATTAAGTAATGCCGGGGATGAATATGCTTCATGATAATTTAATGAATCTGAGACAGGTCTAGGCTAAGATTAAAAACAACGGAAAGTGCTTCTGGAGGTAATGCTCACATGCACTCTCACTTAATGTGATTGAGGGGAGACAGACACTATCCTAACTCCTCTACTCAAAGGTCGACATGTTTCACGTCTCATTGGTCACTAAGGATCCAGTGACGCTTCATCAGGACCAACAAAAGGATAAATGCAACTTCTCCTCTAGATACTCTGTGGACCCTAAATGGATCCAGGTAAGTAATCATATTGTAGTCACTTACTCATGTCCACTGCACGTCTGGTCAGTCTATTTCAGAAAAGGTCGCCCTGTGAATTGTAAACAAGAGCAGTAGTACATATGCTAAATACAAACAATGCTATGCGGTATATATACAGTATTATAATAGGGTGCTCTTAAGCAATTAGTACGAAACAGTCAAAAGGTAATCAGTATAAGCAAACCATCCCAGTTAGAGATTGTGGCGCCCTAGGAATGCACAGGCCCATCACCAGGTATGCAGAACTGAACAAAGTCGATTCCTGTCTGGAAGTCGGGTGCGTCGTTCTTAGTCACCTTGCGTCGATCCAGTAGGGCTGTGCATCCAAGTTCCGGTTGCGTCGCTGGTGCTGCATCGATCTTCTGTCCCGAAGGCGGGCTGCATCGTTCTGGACTCGGTGTGCGGTGAATTTTTCACCAGGAGCAGGCTGTGCATCGTTCTTGCCAGGCAGTGCATTGAATTTTCGCTGCACATGGAATTCAGCTGCAGGAGAGAAGTCTTTTTGGTCCTGAGACTTCAGGGAACAGGAGGCAAGCTCTATCCAAGCCCTTGGAAAGCACTTCTGCAGCAAAACAAGAGAGTAGTAAGGCAGCAGGGCAACAGCAAGGCAGCAGTTCTCTTCAGAAAGCAGTCAGATGAGTCCTTTAGCCAGCCAGGCAATTCTTCTTGTCAGGGTGCAGGTTCTGGTTCAGGTTTCCTCTCCAGGAAGTGTCTGAGGTGGTAGGGCAGAGGCCCTGTTTTTATACCCAAATGTGTCTTTGGAGTGGGGGAGACTTCAAGGAGTGGCTTAGAAGTGCACCAGGTCCCCTTTCAGTTCAACCCTGTCTGCCAGGGCCCCAGTAGGGTGTGTGGCAGTCCTTTGTGTGAGAGCAGGCCCTCCACCCTCGCAGTCCAGGAAGACCCATTCAAAATGCAGATGTATGCAAATGATGCTGAGTATCCTGTGTTTGAGGTGTGTCTGAGTGAATGCACAAGGAGCTGTCAACTAAACCCAGACAGACTTGGATTGTAAGGCTCACTTTCTAAAAGTGCCATTTATAAAATAGTAATATTAAGTCCAACTTCACCAGTCAGCAGGATTTTGTATTACTATTCTGCCCATACTAAATATGACTTTCCTACTCCTTTCAAATCAGCAGCTACCACTCAAACAATGTATGAGGGCAGCCCCAATGTTAGCCTATAAAGGGAGCAGGCCTCACAATAGTGTAAAAACGAATGTAGGAGTTTTGCACTACCAGGACATGTAAATTACACAGGTACATGTCCTGCCTTTTACCTACACAGCACCCTACCTTAGGGGTGACTTATATGTAGAAAAAGGGGAGTTTTAGGCTTGGCAAGTACTTTTAAATTCCAAGTCGAATTGGCAGTTAAACTGCACACAGAGGCCTTGCAATGGCAGGCCTGAGACAAGGTTAAGGGGCTACTGATGTGGGTGGCACAATCAGTGCTGAAGGCCCAGTAGTAGCTTTTAATCTACATGCCCTGGGCACATATAGTGCACTCTACTAAGGACTTATAAGTAAATTAAATAGCCCAATTGGGTGTGATTCAATGTTACCGTGTTTAAAGGGAGAGAGCATATGCACTTTTGCACTGGTTAGCAGTGGTAAAGTGCGCAGAGACCTAAAGCCAGCAAAAATTAGGTCAGAAGAAGAGGAAGAGGAAGGCAAAAAGTCTGGGGATGACCCTGCAGAAAGGCCATTTCCAACACAGGTGTTACCTGCACTTTAAAACAAATTAACTGTATGTGCAAGGGGGGGCTATGGAGAGTTGAAGGGCAATTTTGCTGGGTAGCAGTGAGGGAATTCAAGGAGGAGGTCATGGAAGGGGGAGCGGCAAAAAAGCTTGTTGCACTGGGCGCCATGAGTGCTAAGGGCTGTGATGATGGGTATGTGGCAAGGTGAAGTAATAGTGTGTCTTTTTTGTTTTTTTTAGTGTCTTCAGAGAATTCGCTGATTGAGGGAAAAAGCAAAGGTATGGTGACTGACATTTACTGTTGAGCACATCATACGCAACCACCAGCAATTTTGTGACCATATCTGCCTTCTATGTAGGCTAGTGTTATAGAGGGACAATTTAGCCAATATCAGAGATAGCGGCTCATTGGATGGCTGCTGCTCAAACTCTAACTCGGGTTATGGAGGACAGCGCTGAGGCAGGATCAGAGACTGAGACAGAATCTCAGGGAGAAGACAATGGAGCAGACTCTGAGAGTTATTTTTCAGTTGGTGGAGTCCCATGTGACGACTCCTCTTCTAGTGATTCTGAGGGAGACAATGAGGACAGTAGTGCTTTCTCATCGCAAGCACAGTCTGTGCAGTAGGACAGCAGTGGGTTAGTCCAACCCAGAGATCAGGTGTATGCGGTGGCAAGCACAGGCAGAGTGCTGTCTTGGCAGCCCCCCAATTTAGCTCAGCCCCAAATTCCACCTTTTACTGGCGACGCTGTATGTAAAGTAGATATCGCAAACATTTTGCCAAATCTCTACATCCATCTCTTTTTGGATGTTGATTTCCTTCAGCAAACTGTGCAGCAAACAAATCTGTATGCCGAGCAATTTCTGAGGGAGCATGAAAGAACTCTAGGGCCCTGTTCCAGGGCACACTGGTGAACTTCAACTACTCTGGCAGAGTTGAAGATATTTTTGGGCCTTATGCTCAAAATGGGGCTAGTGCAGAAACCCACTTTGCAGTCCTACTGGACAACTTGCATGGTTTGTGTAATCCCCATCTTTGCACAGAGCAGTGACAAGGAAGGACCCAAATCGTATTGCTGAGACATCAAAATTATCCATCACAAAGCAATCTGGTTTTGTAAGGCGGGCACTGCACTTTTGGTCCTAGGCTCAGCAGCTATATAGGGAAACCTCCCAAATCCAGACATTTTCTGAAAACTAGACACCTCCGGGAGTCCACAGAGGTGTGGCTTGCGTGCATTCCCCAAAGTGTTCTGACCCAGAATACCCTGCAAAAGTGAAACGTTGAATAAAATCTCTATTTTTCCTTGCATTTCTGTCATGCAAACTACAGGAATATGCAGGGATCCACAAAATTCCTACCACCCAGCGTTTCCCACTTGTCCTCATAAAAATGCTACACCACTTGGGTGCCTGTGCCTAGTGCCTGTGTCAGTAATGGATCACCCCAGGGCCAACACTAGCCCTCATGTAAGGACTGCTATTGACCGTTGTGTGATGTCATGGGCACTAAGCCCAGGCACACCAGTTGGGTTGCAGTATTATCGGGATAAGTTGACGAAAGCTGGGTGGTGAGCAGTTTGTGGATCCATGCATATTCCTGTAGTTAATGTCACAGAAATACAAGGAAAATAGTTATTTTATTCAATGTTTTACCTTTGCAGAGCATTCTGGGGAAAAACTCTTTGGGGAATCCTCACAAGCAATACCTCCCTGGACTCCCCTTGATGTCTATTTTTCAGATGTATCGGGATTTGATAGGTTTCCCTAAATGGCTCCCGATCCAAGGACTTATTAGTACTCTAACCTTAGTTATCATTATAGCCACAATACGTTTTGGGACTTCTCTGTTGCGGGCCCTTGGCCTACCCACACAAGTGAGGTAACATTTTTATTGGGGGACCTCAGGGGATGCTGTGTGGAAGGAAGTTTGTGGCTCCCCTCAGATTCAAGAACTTTCCATCACCGAAATGTGTGGAAATAGTGTTTTTGTAGCTAAATTTTGAGGTTTGAAAAGGATTCTGGGTAACAGAACCCGGAGAGCGCCCCACAAGTGTCCCCATTCTGAATTTCCCTAGGTGTCTAGTTTTAAAAAATATATAGGTTTGCTAGGTTTCCCTATGTGTCGGCTGAGCTAGAGCCAAAAATCCACAGCTAGGCACTTTGCAAAAAAAACACGTCCGTTTTCATTGGAAAAATGTGATGTATCCATTTTGTGTTTTTTGGGCATTTCCTGGTGTAGGCACTAGGCTTATCCACACAAGTGAGGTACAAGACTTGGGGGAGTGCTGGGTGGAAGGACGTTTGTGGTTCCCCTCAGATTCCAGAACTTTGCATGGCTGAAATGTGAGGAAATTTGTTTTTTAGACACATTTTGAGGTTTGCAAAGGTTTCTTGGTGACAGAAACCCACAAGTCAACCAATTATGGAATTCCCTTGGTGTCTAGTTGTAAAAAATGTATAGGTTTGCTAGGTTTCCTTGATACCTATTTTTTACTCTTTATATTTTACCAACTGAATTGCTACATACCCTGTATACAATCAAAACCCATTGCAAGGTGCAGCTCATTTATTGGCTCTGGGTACCTTGGGTTCTTGATGAACCTACAAGCCCTATATAACCTTGCCAATAGAAAGGTACAGCAGATGTAATGGTATATTGCTTTCAAAAATCTGCCATAGTTGGAAAAAGTTAAAGAAGAAAACATAGACAGAAATGGCTGTTTTTTTTTAACTCAATGTCAATGTTTTTTTATTTCAACTGTTACTTTCTGTAGGACAACTTTGAAGGATCCACACAAGTGATCCCTTGCTGATTTTAGCATTTTGTCTACTCTACAGAAATATTTAGCTGTCCAGGTTCCACCATTGGTTTCACACTCATTTCGATCAATAACTTGAAGGAGGCTGAAAGCACAAAAAATAGTAAAAATTACGGTAAAATGTCAAAACTGTGTTGAAAAGTTTGGTTTTCTGATTCAAGTCTGCCTGCTCCAGAAAGGTGGGAAGATGGTGATTTTAGCACCACAAATTATTTGTTAATCCCATTTGCAGGGGAAAGAACATGCTTTCATCTGCAGCACTTTTTTCCCATTTTTCCCCAAATGTTAGCTGCATTTTGGCTAATTTCTCAATCTCCTCCATGGGAATCCACAAACTCTGAGTACCTTTAAAATCTCCATGATATTGGAAAATAAGGATGCAAATATGGCTTCAATAGCTTATGTGGACAAAAAGGTATGGGGATCTCAGTACAAACTACCCCAAATAGCCAAAAAAGGGCTTAGCACTTGGGGAGGGAGAGGCCCAGGAGCTAAGGGGTTAAAAACTCTTCCTAAAATATACAACAAACTCTTGCAACTGACACTTGCATTTTTGTTCTTTGCATATTCTGCTGTCTAATACTGTTTTAAACTATTTGTAAATGTAGATTTTTTTTATTGTATCTAATCTTTACAATTATTTTCAAGGTATTCATGATTTTACTTGATTCTCTTGATTACGTAGCTTGGCTTTCTATGCTTTGTTAAATAAATGTGCATGTTTTATTTAAAAACATGTAGTCAAATATAATAAACAGTTTTAAAATGTAAATACAGAGATACCAGTGTATGACAAGAATCTATGTTATCACTTAATATTGCGGCATCATGTAATCCACAGAACAAGGGTAATACATATAATCATCAATTAGTGTTCTGCCATGAATTCCTCTGGAGTAAGCAATGGGAGAAATGATAAGGTAATGAGTATCACATTAATTGTAATCAATCAATGATCGAAGAATAAAACTACACTATTTCAAAGCTTCATGGTAGTCAATTATATTTTCTTTGCATGCAAAAATTATATTTTCTTTGCGAATCAGTGAGACTGATTCATCGGCGAAGGGGCTCCAAAGTGATGGCGCACTGAAAAGTGCAAAAGTGATGTGCCAACACAAATCCAAACAAGCATTTTCAATGCAACGGGGCTTGCATTTGCTTGAGTTGGAGTTATTTGCGTTGTAAACTCCTAACCTAACTTTTCTTGCCACACAAATTAAAAGAAAAAAAACACAGCGCGATCGCGCTATGTAAACCCCAGCGCGATCGCGCTGTGGGGACAATTAACAGATAAAGTAGACCAGAAACCAGGCTCAAAATATCGCGCCTCGTATGTTTCTAGTAGTTTACCGGTGCTGTGTAGACGGGCTAAACACCGGAAAAGGCATGACGTATGCATGCCTTTCACAAATGAAAGCCAGCAGATTTTAAAGAGCAAACCCAGCAACCAATGAAAGAGACTGACGTGACCTGGGCGTAGTTTGAAGCCCAAAGAGAGATTACTTTATGGACGGGGCGCTTTGCGCTCGCCCATAAAAATGAGAAAAAATATATATATATATATTCAGTATCCACAATGTACAGAGGCAGCCACTGGGTCAAAGTTACCAAACTCAGATGAAAGATTTAAAGTGTTCTTAATGTCCAACAGTTAACGAATGTGGTACCCATTCCCTCATCATTTCTGCCATTGTTTACTCCAGCGGAATTCCTGGCAGAATGCTAATTGATGATTCTATGAATCTATGTTAGGCACGTTTGAAGAATGTTCTTTAGTTCAGGTATACTTAACTACCAAAGGTTTTAGAACTAGACAGTACATGCGCCCAGAATCTCTCAGCCATTCTGGCGTTTCTTTCTCTGAATTGAATTAATGGAACCGATGACTGTGTACTGATGACAGAAATGAGTTAAGATTAGACTCTCCGGCCTAGGGTCACTTTTATTTTTACACGCGAGCTCGCCCCTCGATTTATTATTTTCACATTTATATTAGAAAGTACATTTTCTCAATGATTCGACGTGCTGTGAGTTGGACGAGCGCCTGCGCAACACTTTCATAGAATGTCACCTGAATCTGACAAAAGTATTTTAGAGGCAACCATTCATGGATAGACTCGTATAATTTTGTGTTCACCAGATATTAACGAAGAGTCAATGGACAATTTTAATTTGCAAATATCGAGCAATAATACTTCAAAAGCTACTGCAAAAGCAAAGTATATTA
Organism: Pleurodeles waltl; assembly: GCF_031143425.1. Taxonomy (NCBI): domain Eukaryota; kingdom Metazoa; phylum Chordata; class Amphibia; order Caudata; family Salamandridae; genus Pleurodeles; species Pleurodeles waltl. Next base: position 1,143,311,939 of record NC_090444.1, on the reverse strand, counting down.
AAATGTCATCTTTCTGTCACAGGACAAGGCCTTCGATTACATAAAAACCTTTAAAATGAGAAACAACGTCTAGCTTAGCTAGTGTTTTCTGTTTAGAGATCTAAGGTAACAACACATTGGCAGTGTGCTGCCGCAGGTAAAGCACTTAAAAACGGCCAGCCACATCTCTGCTAATGGAAGGAAACATACGTTCAAAGAGAGTGCGCACATTATAGTACGCATGTTGTTCTGTCAGAGCCAGCTTTTACCAGTCAGAAAAAGACATTGAACCTTGGCATACATCAGGGAAATGTTGCCTTCTTTCCAGCAAGCCGATGCCAAAGAGCTTTCTCTTCTACTTTCAAATGGTTGCATCGCCTTTATTGAATGATTCTTTTTTTCGTCCGCGCCTCATGTATCGCAAAACCTTTTCTACTTTTCTAAATACAAAATGCTTTTGCCATTGTCCATTTCATCCTCCTCGAGAGCAGGAACAGATGACAGAGCGCGTGCTCTGTTCACGGACCATTAGAAACAATTGTTTATGTGTGAATACTCCCTCTGCTGAACCCTGCGGTCAGATTTAAAAAAAAAACACAAAGTGTAAAAAAATCTCATATTAAACACGATCATGGTCAGTTCTAATACTGAACAATTGTAGATAATTTTTAATGGCGTCCTGGCATGCTCTGGTTTTGAACTTTATGGAACAATACTGCATTTGTTTTGCTTTCATTTGACTCAAATTAGTTCTAACTGCTGTGAAAAAAATCTTATGGATAAATCGGTTAAATAAATATATTTTTACTTAAGAGCGTAGATCGTATTTCCACAGTCATGCTCAAGAAAATAGTAAGGATGAGACTATAATGCATTAGAATGTATAATTACATAAAAAAGTAAGTTTTACAGAAAGTAGAGAAGCATACGATGCCGTTTACATTAAAATGAACTCGCATTTCACGAGTCATATTAACAACTTGAGGCCAAACACCTTTAGTTGTACATGGCCTCCAGAGAAACATACAAAGATAATTTTGATAGTATAAACTTAAAAAGGACTTCCCTCGCACCTTCTCAGGAACTCTTCAGACCTGAGAGAAGTGGCCAGTGCTTAGTTTGATAAGGAACATTAATAAGTCAGTAAATTAAGCTGAAAGGAGTAGGCCAATGATCTTTATAAGAGCTGGCCACGGGCATTTCCAGATACAAAGTTTGACTGTTCGGATTGCAACCGTTACAGAGGATATCAGTGGTTCAAATGTCTCTGCGCACCCCAAGTCACGTAGTGTAAGGGTTGTTATATAAAGAAACAGGTGATAATAGGAGGCGGAGTCTGGCCGCAGAGACAGATGGTTGCCTCAAAGTAGGGCTCCTTTGTGTTTCTTTCCCTGAGCCGAGCTCTAAGGGCAGCAGCGGGGGTGGTGGGCACTGGAAGGTCAAAAATACTATTTTAACTTCAGTCCTAGAATATCTCGGGAAAGAACAACTTTCCCCCAAATATATAATATAAAGTTATATATTCCTCATTATATATTCATCAAGTATTTTAGGAAGGGTTGAAAAGTGATCATTTTGCATGGCAGAAAGTGCCGCATGGAATACCCAAAGTAGAGGTCTGCATTTGACTGACAGGCATGACCTTGTGAACATCAGGAGGTCAAGGGGGGTTGACGTAGCCTTGTGCAGATAGCCTCTCTAACCCAGTGAAAGTGGGGTCAGTAGAGTACAACCCAGTGAGACTGGGGCAGTGCAGCAGCGACAGTGGTTCGGCCCTGCTCTATGAAACAGCACTCTGGAGCCTAAGCTGCAGCTGGGCTGGGAAACTGTAGATGAGAGAGAACAGTGACTGGACTGACTGAACATCGGAGTGGGTGGGGGCCACTTCTCAGGAGGAGCAGAGACAGCACTGACTACTGCGATGGCAATCTAGAGGGGTAAATGACCAAACAGGAGACTCATCTTGAGTTGAATGAGAGCACATGGGCCTACCTGGTCCTGAGACCATAGTGACTGCTGAGCAACTCATACAGACAAGCCAATGCAACACCATAGTGATGATCTATGACTGTGCTTTGGGAAAGAAGAGTCAATTGCAGCATTTGAGAAAAAATAACCTCATCCTGCAGGAACAGTGCCATGAGGGATTGGTCCAGAGAGCAGTGTATGAGGCAGTGGGTCGGGGATTTGGGTGAGGCCCAGGCTGACATTTTGAACTAGAAATACCTGATTTTGAGGACCTCAGATCATATCTCAAAAGGAAACGAGATGGGGCCCGTCACAAAAGCAGTGGTCTAGAGGGGTGGCAAGCCACTCCAAATACCTGCAATGAATCAAAGGTGAGTGCATGACTGCATCATGCCATGAGATTCTCGGGACTTATCCCTGACAAATGCCACCACATATACAGACCAGCCAAATTTTGACCCTCTTCTTCAAGAACCATAGTGTGTGAATCAGGCAGAGGGCAGAGGCAAGGGTACCAAAACCCTCCTGTGGCACAGATTCGAATGCAGGATTCATACTTTCCATAGCTCAATCATGTGAGGGGAAAGGGCCTAGATCAATTGAAGTTCAGCATGGTCTATATCTTCGATGCACTATGCACCAGGAGCCCTGCCCACATCGGTGCCCCTAATTTCTCGCATTAGACCTATGCAGATGCAGGAAGCCTCATCAATGTTGGTCATCTCAGATATATAGCAGAACCATATCAGGCAGAAGTAGCAGTGTACCATACAACATAGGTCTATATGCCCACCTCGCCACTCATCTATGTACTGAAGGGTAAGTCGGAATGGTAGCCCACTCTTAAGTCCATTCTGGGCACTCAAGCTGCCAAGTCTCATTCCCATCTCCCAAAAGATGGCACAGAGAAGAACTCCAAAGAATGGACTGGAAGCAAAACTAGACATTGAAGACCTAAGGCACTGCAACAGTGGCAATGCCAGTGGCTTTATGGGAAACTCCTGATTCAATATGAAACATAAAGTACTCAGTTGCCCTCCTGCACTTACATCCTGGGGACCACAGAAGGACACCACCACAGCAGTGCAGACACAGCCAAGCATTAATAATCCATTTGAATCCTTGCATATAGCGAAACTGCAGACCCCACTCCCCACCCTACCTTGCAATGGCTGGCAGCATGGCCCCCAGGCAACTACTCTTATTAGAGCTTATAAGGAGGACCAAGACACACCTAGGTAATCCACGCAAGAAGGACCCATGGATTTTATCTCCAAAGAAATCTTGGCAGTCAGTACCCGGATGGTGCAATGGACACAAATATGTCAGACCTCATGATGAATATGAAGACACTTAGGGCAGAGATGAGATAATCCCATTAAAAAGTGGATAACTTCGAAAAAAGCATGATATCAATAGAAACCAGACTAGACAATGCTGGTTCTTAGGGACCTGACTTCAGGTACTTAAAGCAGAATGTAAATGACTTGGAAGATAGGTCAACATTTGACAACATCCAATTTTACTGGATCCCAGAGAAAATGGAAGGCATCTGTGGCTTCCTAATCCAATAAACCGCCCACCTCCTAAAAATGACTTCTAGGGCACCATTGGAGCTTCATTGTACCCAGAGAATACAAGTCCAGATTCCTCCATCTACCACCGCAGACGGAGCGAGACAAATTACAGCCTGCTTCTTGAAACATGAAAAAGGTATTAACAGCATCTAGAAAACAGTGTGCATTCCCTGTAGATCACAAGATACAGATCATGGTGGACACACACTCCAAATGGAAGGCCATCCTTTCACTACGACCTAAACTTCGAAAATTGGACTTCAAATACAGCACAATAGAGCTGATAACAACAATATGTATGACGATCCATGGGTAATTGAAGGGCTACAGAGACCCAAAAGAGCTAGTAAGATTCCTAGACAGTATGAACAACCAACAGATGGATATTGCCCCGCCGTACTTGAAAGATAATTCACCTCTGAATCACAAAAAAGCACCTACCCAACGTCATGACAGGCTGCAAGACTACCTCCATAGGAAGCAGATGGAATGGGAGAAAGTCCTTTAGGAAGTGGAAGAGCTCACACAAGACACTATTAGAGACGAACCAAGGTACCCCTTGAAACAACCCCAGCATAAGGAGCAAAGTCTGTCATGCAAAGTGGTATAGCAGACTTAGGCATGCAGACGAGTATACTTGGGATTTGATAACATCACATACTCTCATCTGTATTATTAGATATTGAGTATTGGCTATTGTTCACTGATTAGATTATTTGTTTATACAACTTTAGGACACATATTCCGACCCTCAGGATCGTCATCATATTGCCCAGGCTATTGGGTGGGATCTGTATATGCACCAACAGGAAACAAAAACACCTTCCTCTTCAATTCAGTAGACCATTGACTGAACTGGGAACCATCAGACCTTAGTCGGAGGTGACTGGAAGCTAGCCCCAGATGCTATCATCAATAGACTGTGGCGAATTGACATAGTCCATAATAGGAATATCAATATGTGGCACTTAGTATATCCAGAGGACTAGAAATAGATGTATTATTTGACTTTCTATCTCAAGGTGTGAAACCTCTTTCACTACGTAGTGACATAGTGGAGACCTCACTCTCCAATTATCCATCCATCAGTATACAAATAAACTGGAATGTCGCCAAAACCCCTTAAGAAGCCATGAAGCATCAAAATGACCCTCTATAAAATGCCCCCGGAGAAGGCCTGCCTGAAGTCTTGTGGGTTTCGTATGTGAAAAACAATAATGGATCAGTTCAATCAGCACAAATCTTGTGGGCAGCTCCAAAAGCCACGGCATGAGTTCAAGTGATGAGACACTGCATTAGCCAACAGGAGTATTGACAAATAAACAAGCTTGAAACGTGAGATCATATTCATGATGCGGAAACATACTACTCAGTTAACAGACAGGGACCCCTGCAAACGAAACTAAACAGCTTATTCCCTGCCAAGGCAGGACACATGTTATATAGACTTAAAGCTCATCTCTGCAAGCAGGGGGAAAAAGAGGGCTAGCTGCTAGCTGCACAGTTAAGACAATGAGCGGCATCAACATCCACCTATGCTATTTGTGATCATCATAGTTAGTTAATTAGCGACCCTCAAGGAATAACCATAATGTTTGCAGACTATTAAAAATACCTCTACAGTTCATAATTAGGGAGTGAGCTGACCCGTGTGGATGACATCTTTGGTACTGTCACACTTCCTTGGCTCAATGACAAGGGCATAGCACTCTTAGAAGGTGAAATATCGAAAGACAACATTTCCCAAGCTATCGCCACACTCCCATATCATAAAGCACCAGGTGAGGATAGTTTCCCAGGAAGATTTTACAAATAGGTTTAAAACGAAGCAGCAGATTCTCTCTATAAAGCCTACCAAGAGGCAGATGAGTGGTAAACCCTGTCAGCCCTTTTTATTAGATCACTAATGACAGTTCTGCCCAAGCCCGGGAAAGACCCACTCTTATGCAGTTGCTGCTGCCCCATATCTCTGCTTAATGCAAACATTAAGTATCTGGTGGGGATTCTAGCTGCCTCGGTTAAAAATTGTGACCTGTACCCTTATCCATGGAGCATAAGCGGATTTCATACTGGGTAGAACCTCACTGAATTATATGCGTACTTTAACACGTGTCCTTTGGTTATCTGAAGATGCACAAGGCGGCAGGCTAGGACTATCCCTTGACTATGTGAAGGCATTCAGCAGGATCGAATGGAACTAAATGCTTACCACCCTCCATAAGGTGAGACTTGGGACAACTTCATTACCATGGCCCAGTGGTTATATGAAGCCCCCAAGGAACAAACATATTATGGAGGCTTCTAGTCAGAAACATTTCCCAATTCAGAGGGGTACTCATCAAGGATGCACTCTGTCACCCCTCCTGTTTTAATTGGCCTTGGAAACTCTGGCTGCAACCATTTGGCAAAACACTCAGATGGTGGGATTAGCCACATCGGCTGGCCCTTCCAAAATCCTCATATGGGCAAGTGATATATTACTTTTCTAACTTCAGGCCTCATTTCTGTCTCTTGTGTAGACAATTTAAACTTTCTCCACAAAATCCATGGTCCCATATAAATGTCAATTGAAACTTGAGTGACTTAAATATTTCGGAGTGCATGTTAACAGGGGCCTGGCGAAAATGGTCACAAGATAACCGCTTATGGCCATGACAATGGTAGAGTATGCCAAATGGGCTCATCTCAATTTATCACTGTGGGGAAGAGTGCAAGAAGTAAAGATGGCGATGCTACCACATTTTGCTTCCCCTTACAGTCAAAACCTCCATATTAAGGACTATTGATTCGAGAATGAAGAACTTTGGGCTTGATTTAGATTTCAGTGGATAGAATACTCCATCATAAATGCTGTATTATGATCTCCAAAGGATATAATTGGATCGTAACACGGACGGTATATCTGTCACATTTCTAAATCAGGCCCTTTGTCTGGGGATCTATGCAACCACAAATGAAGATTTTCCAAACTGGCTGACCACAGGAGATTCAGTGGCATGAGTATCCCCCATGTAGAGCATTATTACAACATGCTCCAGCTATCACAATGAGTCCACATGTCACCAAGACAAAATGATGCCCCTTTTGGGTCGCCATTGAACTAGAGATTGCCTACAATGGCCCAGGATTTCAGATACTATACAATCTTAATACTCTGACATTACAGACCATGAACTCTATTACAGACCTGGCTCATCCACATACATTTTTCAAATCCAGTGCTAAGTTACACATATGGGCACCTATTTGGCACAACAATAGCATACAGGTGGGAGAGAGGCCCTGCTCCTGGAAAGCATGGAAGAGAGTGGAAATCCTCACATTGGACGACATACTGGCATAAAGAGACCTTAACCCCTTCGCAGTCAAGGACATAACGGTCACGTCCTTGGCAGCGGCGCTGAGGTGCCAAGGACGTAACCGTTACAACATTGGACTGGCTCGCTCCCCCCATGAGACTCGCCTCAGCGCCCTCAGTGCAGAGATGGAAGGGGAATCCCTTCCCCGTCTACCCCCATTCCCCCGTAACCCTGTGGCGCCTGATGACATTATCACGCGATTGCACGCTGACCTCATCAGAGGCCTGTCCCTCCGCTTCCAGCACAGATTAGAAAAGAAATGCTTTTGCATTTCTCCTCCAATCACGTGGAGGGGCCAAGAAAGGCATCAAAGGAAAGGAAAGGCCTTTCCTTTCCTTTGATGTCTTTCTGAGCATTTCTGCTGCCCGATCGCGATGAGATCGGGCAGCAGAAATGCCCACTAGACACCAGTTTTTTTCATTTATTTATATGCATAAGGGTAGCGGCCCCTTGGGCAAGGGCCGCTCCCCAGGGGGGAAATTATTTTTAGGCCATTTCTGCCTTCCCTGGGGGCAGATCGGCCTATTATAATTATCCCGATCTGCCCCCGGGGGGGGAGCAGAAACCGCTAGACAACAGGGATAATTGATTTTTGTTTATTGTTTGTTTTTTATATGTGGGCAGTGACTCCTTAGGCAAGGGTCGCTCCCCGGGGGGCAAAATTAGTTTCAGGACATTTCTGTCCCCCTTGGGGGCAAATCGGCCTATTTGCATTAGGCCAATCTACCCCTAAGGGGGCCAGAAACCACTAGACACCAGGCAATTAAAACAAAATATTTGTATTATTGAATGAGATTGGCCCCTTGGGCAAGAGCCGCTCCCCAGTGGGGAAAAATATTATTAGGACTTTTCTGCCCCCCCCCTGGGGCAGATTGGCCTATTATAATTAGGCTGATCTGCCCCCGGGGGGGAAACCCCAAGACACCAGGGATTTTATTTTTGTTTATTTTATTTTTTTAAATATGGGGAGCGACCCCTTAGGCTAGGGTCGCTCCCCTGGGGGGGGGGGGCAAATTGTATTTAGGCCCAGATCAGCCTACTTATATTAGGGAAATCTGCCCCCAAGTGGGGCAGAAACCACTAGACACCAGGGATAGTTTTTTATATTATTGGGGGCAAGGGCCACTCCCCAGGGGGGCAAAATATTTTTAGGCCTTTTCTGCCCCCTGGGGGCAGATCAACCTATTATAATTAGGCCAATCTGCCCCGAGGGGGGGGGCAGAAACCCCTACACACCAGGGATATATATTTTTTTTGTTTACTGTCTTTTTTATATATGGGGAGCGAACCCTTAGTCAAGGGTCGCTCCCCAGGGGGGGGATTAGCTTTAGGCCATTTCTGTCCCCCTTGGGGGCAGATCGACCTATTTTCATTAGGCCAATCTGCCCCGAAGGGGGCCAGAAACCACGAGACACCAGGGATCTTTTTTATTGATATTATTGAATGAGGAGTGCGGCCCCTTGGGCAAGAGCCGCTCCCCAGTGGGGGGAAATATTATTAGGCCTTTTCTGCCCTATTATAATGAGGCCGATCTGCCCCCGGGGGGACAATAACCCCTAGACACCAGGGATAATTTTTCTTTGTTTACTTAATTTTTTTATATATGGGGAGTGAACCCTTAGGCAACGGTCGCTCCCCTGGGGGGGGGCAAATTGTATTTAGGCCATTTCTGCCCCTCTCGGGGGCAGATCAGCCAATTTATATTAGGGCAATCTGCCCCCAAAGGGGGCAGAAACCACTAGACACCAGGGATTTTTATTTTTTGCGTCAACTTCACGGAAGGGGGAGCAACCCCTTAGGCAAGGGTCTTTCCCCTGGGAGGCAAATTTATTTTAGTCCATTTCTGCCCCCCTTAGGGGCAAATCGGCCTATTTCTATTAGGCTGATGTGTCCCCAGAGGGGTTGGGGGGGGGGGCAGAAACCACTTAGGCACCACGGATTGGTGAGTGTGTATGTGTGTGTTTTGTTTGGGGGAGCGGCCCCTTGGGCAAAGGTCGCTCCCCATGGAGGCACATTACTGTTAGCCATATCTGCCTATTTTTGGAAGGCCCATCTGCCCACAAGGGGGGCAAATACCCATCAGAGACCAGGGAAGATTTTTTTTTTTCAAAATAAGAGGGTGAGGGTATGGCCATGCCCCCACCCCAAATAAATGGGGCTAAAGTTGTTCTGCCGCCCAGTGGGCAGATGGGGCAATTACACCTGATCCACACCCGGGGGGGGGGGAGTCTACTAGATGCCATGGAATTAAAAAAAAATTAGTGTGGTGGTGGCTATCAACCAGTATGGGCTTGGTTATGCCCTCACCCCAAGTGAAGGGGGTATCAGTCTTTCAGCTCGCCCCCACACACTAAAACATCTTATCCCATGGCAAGCAAGAGGGCATTTGATTATTTTCGGTTTTGGTTTTACATTTGGGCCATGAGAGCTTGGCTAACTCTCAAAATTGTCCCACTTGGAATGGTGAGGGCTGCACTTTTTGGACTGTGGGACCCTGCCATGTAGAAAAATCAACAAGACCTAGACACATCTGAAAACTAGACATCTGGGTGAGTCCAGTGTTGTGTGCTTCACATGCACCCGCACCATTTTCTTACCCACAATACACTGCAAACCTCCAACTTTGCTGGAAATCACAGATTTTTTTCCACATTTTTGTAATGGAACTTTTCGGAATCTTCAGAAATCCACAAAATTCTTACCACCCAGCATTGCCTCATCTATACCGATAAAAATTCTGCCCCACTGGTCAGCCTAAAAATTTTTTTTTTCAAACTGCCATTTTGGACCCGCCTTGGTTCCCCCTCAATTTCAACATGTGTTTTGGCTCTTCCCTGTCACAGGCACTTAGCCCACCTACACAAGTGAGGTATCATTTTTACCGGGAGACTGAGGGTAACGTTGGGTGGTAGGAAATTTGTCCCGGTGAGGTGATTCCACACAAAAATGTGGGAGGAATTAGATTTTTCAGCTAAATTTGAGGTTTGCTGAGGATTCTGGGTAAGAAAACCCTGTGGTATCCACTCAAGTGACAACTCCCTGGACTCCCTCGGGTGTCTAGTTTTCAGAAATGTCTGGACTTGGTAGGTTTCTCTGTATGGCTGCTGAGCCCAGGACCAAAAACGCAGGTGCCCCCCACAAAAACAGGTAGTTTTGTATTTGATAATGATGTGTCCATATAGTGTTTTAGGGCATTTCCTTTTGCGGGCACTAGGCCTACCCACACAAGTGAGGTACCATTTTTATCAGGAGACTTGGGGGAATGCTGGGTGGGAGGAAATATGTGGCTCCTCTCAATTCCAGAACTTTCTATCATCGAAATGTGAGGTAAAAGTGTTTTTTTGCCCAAATTTTGAGCTTTACAAAGATTCTGGGTAACAGAATCCGGTCAGAGCCCCACAAGTCATCCTATCTTTGATTTCCCTCCGTGTCTAGTTTTCAAAAATACATAGGTTTAATAGATTTCCCTAGGTGCCAGCTGAGCTAAAGACCAAAATCCCCAGCTTGGCACTTTGCAAAAACAGCTCTGTTTTCTTTGGGAAAATGTGATGTGTCTATGTTGTGTTGTGGGGCATTTCCTGTTGCAAGCAGTAGGCCTACCCACACAAGTGAGGTACCGTTTTTATCGGGAGACTTGGGGAAATGCTGGGTGGAAGGAAATTTGTGACTCCTCTCAGATTCCAGAACTGTCATCGAAATGTGAGGAAAAAGTGTTTCTTTGGACAAATTTTGAGGTTTGCAAAGGATTCTGGGTAACAGAACCTGGTGAGAACCCCACAAGTCACCCCATCCTTAATTTCCCTAGGTGTCTAGTTTAAAAAAATGCACAGGTTTGATAGGTTTCCTTAGATGCTAGCTGAGCTGGAGGCCAAAATCCACAGCTAAGCACTTTCCAAAAAACAGACTTTGGGAAAATGTGATGTGTCCATCCTGTGTTTTGGGTAATTTCCTGTAGCTGGTGCTAGGCCTATCCACACAAGTTAGGTACCATTTGTATCCAAAGACTTGGGTGAACACTGGGTGGAAGGCAATGTGTGGCTCCTCTCAGATTCCAGAACTTTCTGTCACCAAAATATGAGGAAAAAGTGTTTTTATGGCCACATTATTAGGTTTGCAAAGGATTGTGGGTAACAGAACCTGGTGAGAGCCCCACAAGTCACCCCATCCTGGATTCCTCTAGGTGTCTAGTTTTAAAAAATGCACAGGTTTGGTAGGTTTCCTTAGGTGCCAGCTGAGCTGGAGGCCAAAATCCATAGATAGGCACTTTCTAAAAAACAGCTCTGTTTTCTTTGGGAAAATGTGATGTGTCCATGCTGTGTTTTGGGGCACTTCCTGTTGCGGGCGCTAGGCCTTCCCACACAAGTGAGGTATAATTTTTATTGGGAGACTTGGGGGAACACTGGGTGGAAGAAAATTTGTGGCTCCTTTCAGATTCCAGAACTTTCTGTCACCAAAATGTGAGGAAAAGGTGTTTTTTGGCCACATTTTGAGATTTGCAAAGGCTTCTGGGTAACAGAACCTGGTGAGAGCCCCACAAGTCACTCCATCTTATATTCCCCTAGGTGTCTAGTTTTAAAAAAATTCACAGGTTTGGTAGGTTTCCTTACGTGCCAGCTAAGCTAGAGGCCAAAATCCACAGCTAGGCACTTTCCAAAACAGCTTGGTTTTCTTTGGGAAAATGTGATGTGTCCACGTTGTGTTTTGGGGCATTTCCTGTCACGGGTGCTAGGCCTACCCACACAAGTGAGGTACCATTTGTATCGGGTAACTTGGGGGAACACTGGGTGGAAGGAAATTTGTGGCTCCTCTCAGATTCCAGAACTTTCTGTCACCAAAATGTGAGGAAAAAGTGTTTTGTTTGGCCAAATTTTGAGTTTGGTAAAGGATTTTGGGTAACAGAACCTGGTGAGAGCCCCACAAGTCACCCCATCCTGGATTCCCCTAGTAGTCTAGGTTTGAAAAATGCACAGGGTGGTAGGTTTCTCTAGGTGCCCGATGAACTAGAGACCAAAATCTACAGCTAGGGACTTTGCAAAAAACACACAATATTTCAATGTAAAATTGTGATGTGTCTACATTGAGTTTCCTGTCGCGAGCATTCGGCCTACCCACGCAAGTGAGGTACCATTTTTATCGGGAGACTTGGGGGAACACAGAATAGGAAAACAAGTGTTAATCCTCCTTGTCTTTCTCTACATTTTTTCCTTCCAAATGTAGGACAGTGTGTACAACAGATGTCTATTTGAGAAATGCCCTGCAATTCACATGCTAGTATGGGCACCCCGTAATTCAGAGATGTGAAAATAACCACTGCTTCTCCACACCTTATCTTGTGCCCATTTTGGAAATACAAAGGTTTTCTTGATACCTATTTTTCAATCTTTATATTTCAGCAAATTAATTGCTGTATACCAGGTATGAATGAAAACCCATTGCAAGGTGCAGCTCATTTATTGGCTCTGGGTTCCTAGGGTTCTTGATGAACCTACAAGCCCTATATATCCCCGCAACCAGAAGAGTCCAGCAGATGTTAGCACAGCAAACCCTTTGTTGATGTCATTTTCAGGGAAAACACCACAAGCCTTCTTCTGCAGCCCTTTTTTCCCATTTAAAACAAAAATAAAAATGTTGCTGTATTTTGGCTAATTTCTAGGTCTCCTTCAGGGGAACTGTAAGGAAATGCCTCCTTGGCATGGTTGCCCCCTGACTTTTTGCCTTTGCTGATGCTATGTTTACAATTGAAAGTGTGCTGAGGCCTGCTAACCAGGCCCCAGCACCAGTGTTCTTTCCCTAAACTGTACTTTTGTATCCACAATTGGCAGACCCTGGCATCCAGATAAGTCCCTTGTAACTGGTACTTCTAGTACCAAGGGACCTGATGCCAAGGAAGGTCTCTAAGGGCTGCAGCATGTCTTATGCCACCCTGGAGACCTCTCACTCCGCACAGACACACTGCTTGCCAGCTTGTGTGTGCTAGTGAGGACAAAACGAGTAAGTCGACATGGCACTCCCCTCAGGGTGCCATGCCAGCCTCTCACTGCCTATGCAGTATAGGTAAGACACCCCTCTAGCAGGCCTTACAGCCCTAAGGCAGGGTGCACTATACCATAGGTGAGGGTACCAGTGCATGAGCATGGTACCCCTACAGTGTCTAAACAAAACCTTAGACATTGTAAGTGCAGGGTAGCCATAAGAGTATATGGTCTGAGAGTTTGTCAAACACGAACTCCACAGCACCATAATGGCTACACTGAAAACTGGGAAGTTTGGTATCAAACTTCTCAGCACAATAAATGCACACTGATGCCAGTGTACATTTTATTGCAAAATACACCCCAGAGGGCACCTTAGAGGTGCCCCCTGAAACTTAACCGACTATCTGTGTAGGCTGACTAGTTCCAGCAGCCTGCCACACTAGAGACATGTTGCTGGCCCCATGGGGAGAGTGCCTTTGTCACTCTGAGGCCAGTAACAAAGCCTGCACTGGGTGGAGATGCTAACACCTCCCCCAGGCAGGAGCTGTAACACCTGGCGGTGAGCCTCAAAGGCTCACCCCTTTGTCACAGAACCGCAGGACACTCCAGCTAGTGGAGTTGCCCGCCCCCTCCGGCCCGGCCCCCACTTTTGGCGGCAAGGCCGGAGAAAATAATGAGAATAACAAGGAGGAGTCACTGGCCAGTCAGGACAGCCCCTAAGGTGTCCTGAGCTGAGGTGACTCTAACTTTTAGAAATCCTCCATCTTGCAGATGGAGGATTCCCCCAATAGGGTTAGGATTGTGACCCCCTCCCCTTGGGAGGAGGCACAAAGAGGGTGTACCCACCCTCAGGGCTAGTAGCCATTGGCTACTAACCCCCCAGACCTAAACACGCCCTTAAATTTAGTATTTAAGGGCTACCCTGAACCCTAGAAAATTAGATTCCTGCAACTACAAGAAGAAGGACTGCCTAGCTGAAAACCCCTGCAGCGGAAGACCAGAAGACGACAACTGCCTTGGCTCCAGAACCTCACCGGCCTGTCTCCTGCCTTCCAAAGATCCTGCTCCAGCGACGCCTTCCAAAGGGACCAGCGACCTCGACATCCTCTGAGGACTGCCCCTGCTTCGAAAAGACAAGAAACTCCAGAGGACAGCGGACCTGCTCCAAGAAAGGCTGCAACTTTGTTTCCAGCAGCCTTGAAAGAACCCTGCAAGCTCCCCGCAAGAAGCGTGAGACTTGCAACACTGCACCCGGCGACCCCGACCCGGCTGGTGGAGATCCAACACCTCAGGAGGGACCCCAGGACTACTCTGATACTGTGAGTACCAAAACCTGTCCCCCCTGAGCCCCCACAGCGCCGCCTGCAGAGGGAATCCCGAGGCTTCCCCTGACCGCGACTCTTTGAGTCCTAAATCACGACGCCTGGGAGAGACCCTGCACCCTCAGCCCCCAGGACCTGAAGGACCGGACTTTCACTGGAGAAGTGACCCCCAGGAGTCCCTCTCCCTTGCCCAAGTGGAGGTTTCCCCGAGGAATCCCCCCCTTGCCTGCCTGCAGCGCTGAAGAGATCCCGAGATCTCTCATAGACTAACATTGCGAACCCGACGCTTGTTTCTACACTGCACCAGGCCGCCCCCGCGCTGCTGAGGGTGAAATTTCTGTGTGGGCTTGTGTCCCCCCCGGTGCCCTACAAAACCCCCCTGGTCTGCCCTCCGAAGACGCGGGTACTTACCTGTAAGCAGACCGGAACCGGGGCACCCCCTTCTCTCCATTCTAGCCTATGTGTTTTGGGCACCACTTTGAACTCTGCACCTGACCGGCCCTGAGCTGCTGGTGTGGTGACTTTGGGGTTGCTCTGAACCCCCAACGGTGGGCTACCTTGGACCAAGAACTGAACCCTGTAAGTGTCTTACTTACCTGGTAAACCTAACAAAAACTTACCTCCCCTAGGAACTGTGAAAATTGCACTGTGTCCACTTTTAAAACAGCTATTTGTCAATAACTTGAAAAGTATACATGCAATTTTTATGATTTAAAGTTCCTAAAGTACTTACCTGCAATACCTTTCGAATGAGATATTACATGTAGAATTTGAACCTGTGGTTCTTAAAATAAACTAAGAAAAGATATTTTTCTATACAAAACCTATTGGCTGGATTTGTCTCTGAGTGTGTGTACCTCATTTATTGCCTATGTGTATGTACAACAAATGCTTAACACTACTCCTTGGATAAGCCTACTGCTCGACCACACTACCACAAAATAGAGCATTAGTATTATCTATTTTTACCACTATTTTACCTCTAAGGGGAACCCTTGGACTCTGTGCATGCTATTCCTTACTTTGAAATAGCACATACAGAGCCAACTTCCTACATTGGTGGATCAGCAGTGGGGTACAAGACTTTGCATTTGCTGGACTACTCAGCCAATACCTGATCACACGACAAATTCCAAAATTGTCATTAGAAATTGATTTTTGCAATTTGAAAAGTTTTCTAAATTCTTAAAAGACCTGCTAGGGCCTTGTGTTAGATCCTGTTTAGCATTTCTTTTAGAGTTTAAAAGTTTGTAAAAGTTTGAATTAGATTCTAGAACCAGTTGTAGATTCTTAAAAAGTATTCCAACTTTTAGAAGCAAAATGTCTAGCACAGATGTGACTGTGGTGGAACTCGACACCACACCTTACCTCCATCTTAAGATGAGGGAGCTAAGGTCACTCTGTAAAATAAAGAAAATAACAATGGGCCCCAAACCTACCAAAATACAGCTCCAGGAGCTTTTGGCAGAGTTTGAAAAGGCCAACCCCTCTGAGGGTGGCAACTCAGAGGAAGAGGATAGTGACTTGGAGGAAAATTCCCCCCTACCAGTCCTATCTAGGGAGAACAGGGTCCCTCAAACCCTGACTCCAAAAATAATAGTCAGAGATGCTGGTTCCCTCACAGGAGAGACCAACACCTCTGAAATCACTGAGGATAACCCCAGTGAAGAGGACATCCAGTTAGCCAGGATGGCCAAAAGATTGGCTTTGGAAAGACAGATCCTAGCCATAGAGAGGGAAAGACAAGAGATGGGCCTAGGACCCATCAATGGTGGCAGCAACATAAATAGGGTCAGAGATTCTCCTGACATGTTGAAAATCCCTAAAGGGATTGTAACTAAATATGAAGATGGTGATGACATCACCAAATGGTTCACAGCTTTTGAGAGGGCTTGTGTAACCAGAAAAGTGAACAGATCTCACTGGGGTGCTCTCCTTTGGGAAATGTTCACAGGAAAGTGTAGGGATAGACTCCTCACACTCTCTGGACAAGATGCAGAATCTTATGACCTCATGAAGGGTACCCTGATTGAGGGCTTTGGATTCTCCACTGAGGAGTATAGGATTAGATTCAGGGGGGCTCAAAAATCCTCGAGCCAGACCTGGGTTGACTTTGTAGACTACTCAGTGAAAACACTAGATGGTTGGATTCAAGGCAGTGGTGTAAGTAATTATGATGGGCTGTACAATTTATTTGTGAAAGAACACCTATTGAGTAATTGTTTCAATGATAAACTGCATCAGCATCTGGTAGACCTAGGACCAATTTCTCCCCAAGAATTGGGAAAGAAGGCGGACCATTGGGTCAAGACAAGGGTGTCCAAGACTTCAACAGGGGGTGACCAAAAGAAAGGGGTCACAAAGACTCCCCAGGGGAAGGGTGATGAGACAACCAAAACTAAAAATAGTAAAGAGTCTTCTACAGGCCCCCAAAAACCTGCACAGGAGGGTGGGCCCAGAGCCTCTTCACAAAACAATGGGTACAAGGGTAAAAACTTTGATCCCAAAAAGGCCTGGTGTCATAGCTGTAAACAGCATGGACACCAAACTGGAGACAAGGCCTGTCCCAAGAAAGGTTCCACTCCAAACTCCCATCCAGGTAACACTGGTATGGCTAGTCTCCAAGTGGGATCAACAGTGTGCCCAGAGCAAATCAGGGTCCACACTGAAGCTACTCTAGTTTCTGAGGGTGGGGTGGATTTAGCCACACTAGCTGTCTGGCCGCCTAACATGCAAAAATACAGACAGCAACTCTTAATTAATGGGACTAGAATAGAGGGCCTGAGGGATACAGGTGCCAGTGTCACCATGGTGACAGAGAAACTGGTTTCCCCTGGCCAATACCTGACTGGAAAAACTTACACAGTCACCAACGCTGACAATCAGAGAAAAGTACATCCCATGGCAATGGTTACTTTAGAATGGGGAGGGGTCAATGGCCTGAAACAGGTGGTGGTCTCCTCAAATATCCCAGTGGACTGTCTGCTTGGAAATGACCTGGAGTCCTCAGCATGGGCTGAGGTAGAACTAAAAACCCATGCAGCAATGCTGGGTATCCCTGAACTGGTGTGTGTGAAAACAAGAGCACAGTGCAAGGCACAGGGTGAACAAGTAGAGCTGGAGTCTGGAAGAATGGTCCAGCCTACCAAGAGAACAGGAAAGTCAGTTGGGAAACCAACTGCAACACAGCAAAAGAAAGGGAACCTCTCTTCTCAGGAAGAAGTTCTGCCCTCTGAGGGAACTGAGCCTTTGGGGCTTGAACCTTATCAGGTTGAGCTCTTAGGCCCAGGGGGACCCTCAAGGGAGGAGCTGTGTAAGGGACAAGAAACCTGTCCCTCTCTTGAAGGCCTTAGGTAGCAAGCTGCTGAAGAGTCCAAGGGCAAGAAAAATGGAACACATAGGGTCTATTGGGAGGATGGACTCCTGTACACTGAGGCCAGAGACCCCAAACCTGGGGCCACTAGGAGAGTGGTAGTGCCTCAGCTGTTCAGAGGGTTCATCCTAACATTGGCCCATGACATCCCCCTTGCTGGACATTTGGGACAAACCAAGACGTGGGAGAGGTTAGTCAACCACTTCTACTGGCCCAATATGTCCAACATGGTTAAGGAGTTTTGCCTCTCCTGCCCCACCTGTCAAGCCAGTGGTAAGACAGGTGGGCACCCAAAGGCCCCCTTCATTCCACTTCCAGTGGTGGGGGTCCCCTTTGAAAGAGTGGGTGTGGACATAGTTGGTCCACTGGAACCTCCCACAGCCTCAGGAAATATGTATATCCTGGTAGTAGTGGATCATGCTACCAGGTATCCTGAAGCTATTCCCCTTAGGTCGACTACTGCCCCTGCAGTAGCCAAGGCCCTCATTGGTATCTTTACCAGAGTGGGTTTCCCTAAGGAGGTGGTGTCTGACAGAGGTACCAACTTCATGTCAGCATACCTGAAACATATGTGGAATGAGTGTGGAGTGACTTATAAATTCACTACACCTTACCATCCACAAACTAATGGCTTAGTTGAGAGATTCAACAAGACATTAAAGGGCATGATCATGGGGCTCCCAGAAAAACTCAAAAGGAGATGGGATGTCCTCTTGCCATGTCTGCTTTTCGCTTACAGAGAGGTGCCACAGAAGGGAGTAGGATTCTCACCCTTTGAACTTCTGTTTGGTCATCCTGTAAGAGGACCACTTGCTCTTGTTAAAGAAGGCTGGGAGAGACCTCTCCATGAGCCTAAACAAGACATAGTGGACTATGTACTTGGCCTTCGCTCTAGAATGGCAGAGTACATGGAAAAGGCAACCAAAAACCTTGAGGCCAGCCAACAGCTCCAGAAGTTTTGGTATGACCAAAAGGCTGCACTGGTTGAGTTCCAGCCAGGGCAGAAAGTCTGGGTTCTGGAGCCTGTGGCTCCCAGGGCACTCCAGGACAAATGGAGTGGCCCTTACCCAGTACTAGAAAGGAAGAGTCAGGTCACCTACCTGGTGGACCTGGGCACAAGCAGGAGCCCCAAGAGGGTGATCCATGTGAACCGCCTTAAGCTCTTCCATGACAGGGCTGATGTGAATCTGTTGATGGTAACAGATGAGGATCAGGAGGCAGAGAGTGAACCTCTCCCTGATCTTCTGTCATCAGACCCAAAAGATGGCACAGTAGATGGAGTGATCTACTCAGACACCCTCTCTGGCCAACAGCAAGCTGATTGTAGGAGAGTCCTACAACAGTTTCCTGAACTCTTCTCCCTAACCCCTGGTCAGACACACCTGTGTACCCATGATGTGGACACAGGAGACAGCATGCCTGTCAAAAACAAAATCTTTAGACAGTCTGACCATGTTAAGGAAAGCATCAAGGTGGAAGTCCACAAGATGCTGGAATTGGGAGTGATTGAGCGCTCTGACAGCCCCTGGGCTAGCCCAGTGGTCTTAGTCCCCAAACCTCACACCAAAGATGGAAAGAAAGAGATGAGGTTTTGTGTGGACTACAGAGGGCTCAATTCTGTCACCAAGACAGATGCTCATCCAATTCCAAGAGCTGATGAGCTCATAGATAAATTAGGTGCTGCCAAATTCTTAAGTACCTTTGACTTGACAGCAGGGTACTGGCAAATAAAAATGGCACCTGGAGCAAAAGAGAAAACAGCATTCTCCACACCTGATGGGCATTATCAGTTTACTGTTATGCCCTTTGGTTTAAAGAATGCCCCTGCCACCTTCCAAAGGTTGGTGAATCAAGTCCTTGCTGGCTTGGAGTCCTTTAGCACAGCTTATCTTGATGATATTGCTGTCTTTAGCTCCACCTGGCAGGATCACCTGGTCCACCTGAAGAAGGTTTTGAAGGCTCTGCAATCTGCAGGCCTCTCTATCAAGGCATCCAAATGCCAGATAGGGCAGGGAACTGTGGTTTACTTGGGACACCTTGTAGGTGGAGGCCAAGTTCAGCCACTCCAACCCAAGATCCAGACTATTCTGGACTGGGTAGCTCAAAAAACCCAGACTCAAGTCAGGGCATTCCTTGGCTTGACTGGGTATTACAGGAGGTTTGTGAAGGGATATGGATCCATTGTGACAGCCCTCACTGAACTCACCTCCAAGAAGATGCCCAAGAAAGTGAACTGGACTGTGGAATGCCAACAGGCCTTTGACACCCTGAAACAAGCAATGTGCTCAGCACCAGTTCTAAAAGCTCCAGATTATTCTAAGCAGTTCATTGTGCAGACTGATGCCTCTGAACATGGGATAGGGGCAGTTTTGTCCCAAACAAATGATGATGGCCTTGACCAGCCTGTTGCTTTCATTAGCAGGAGGTTACTCCCCAGGGAGCAGCGTTGGAGTGCCATTGAGAGGGAGGCCTTTGCTGTGGTTTGGTCCCTGAAGAAGCTGAGACCATACCTCTTTGGGACTCACTTCCTAGTTCAAACTGACCACAGACCTCTCAAATGGCTGATGCAAATGAAAGGTGAAAACCCTAAACTGTTGAGGTGGTCCATCTCCCTACAGGGAATGGACTTTATAGTGGAACACAGACCTGGGACTGCCCATGCCAATGCAGATGGCCTTTCCAGGTTCTTCCACTTAGAAAATGAAGACTCTCTTGGGAAAGGTTAGTCTCATCCTCTTTCGTTTGGGGGGGGGTTGTGTAAGGAAATGCCTCCTTGGCATGGTTGCCCCCTGACTTTTTGCCTTTGCTGATGCTATGTTTACAATTGAAAGTGTGCTGAGGCCTGCTAACCAGGCCCCAGCACCAGTGTTCTTTCCCTAAACTGTACTTTTGTATCCACAATTGGCAGACCCTGGCATCCAGATAAGTCCCTTGTAACTGGTACTTCTAGTACCAAGGGCCCTGATGCCAAGGAAGGTCTCTAAGGGCTGCAGCATGTCTTATGCCACCCTGGAGACCTCTCACTCCGCACAGACACACTGCTTGCCAGCTTGTGTGTGCTAGTGAGGACAAAACGAGTAAGTCGACATGGCACTCCCCTCAGGGTGCCATGCCAGCCTCTCACTGCCTATGCAGTATAGGTAAGACACCCCTCTAGCAGGCCTTACAGCCCTAAGGCAGGGTGCATTATACCATAGGTGAGGGTACCAGTGCATGAGCATGGTACCCCTACAGTGTCTAAACAAAACCTTAGACATTGTAAGTGCAGGGTAGCCATAAGAGTATATGGTCTGAGAGTTTGTCAAACACGAACTCCACAGCACCATAATGGCTACACTGAAAACTGGGAAGTTTGGTATCAAACTTCTCAGCACAATAAATGCACACTGATGCCAGTGTACATTTTATTGCAAAATACACCCCAGAGGGCACCTTAGAGGTGCCCCCTGAAACTTAACCGACTATCTGTGTAGGCTGACTAGTTCCAGCAGCCTGCCACACTAGAGACATGTTGCTGGCCCCATGGGGAGAGTGCCTTTGTCACTCTGAGGCCAGTAACAAAGCCTGCACTGGGTGGAGATGCTAACACCTCCCCCAGGCAGGAGCTGTAACACCTGGCGGTGAGCCTCAAAGGCTCACCCCTTTGTCACAGAACCGCAGGACACTCCAGCTAGTGGAGTTGCCCGCCCCCTCCGGCCCGGCCCCCACTTTTGGCGGCAAGGCCGGAGAAAATAATGAGAATAACAAGGAGGAGTCACTGGCCAGTCAGGACAGCCCCTAAGGTGTCCTGAGCTGAGGTGACTCTAACTTTTAGAAATCCTCCATCTTGCAGATGGAGGATTCCCCCAATAGGGTTAGGATTGTGACCCCCTCCCCTTGGGAGGAGGCACAAAGAGGGTGTACCCACCCTCAGGGCTAGTAGCCATTGGCTACTAACCCCCCAGACCTAAACACGCCCTTAAATTTAGTATTTAAGGGCTACCCTGAACCCTAGAAAATTAGATTCCTGCAACTACAAGAAGAAGGACTGCCTAGCTGAAAACCCCTGCAGCGGAAGACCAGAAGACGACAACTGCCTTGGCTCCAGAACCTCACCGGCCTGTCTCCTGCCTTCCAAAGATCCTGCTCCAGCGACGCCTTCCAAAGGGACCAGCGACCTCGACATCCTCTGAGGACTGCCCCTGCTTCGAAAAGACAAGAAACTCCCGAGGACAGCGGACCTGCTCCAAGAAAGGCTGCAACTTTGTTTCCAGCAGCCTTGAAAGAACCCTGCAAGCTCCCCGCAAGAAGCGTGAGACTTGCAACACTGCACCCGGCGACCCCGACCCGGCTGGTGGAGATCCAACACCTCAGGAGGGACCCCAGGACTACTCTGATACTGTGAGTACCAAAACCTGTCCCCCCTGAGCCCCCACAGCGCCGCCTGCAGAGGGAATCCCGAGGCTTCCCCTGACCGCGACTCTTTGAGTCCTAAATCCCGACGCCTGGGAGAGACCCTGCACCCGCAGCCCCCAGGACCTGAAGGACCGGACTTTCACTGGAGAAGTGACCCCCAGGAGTCCCTCTCCCTTGCCCAAGTGGAGGTTTCCCCGAGGAATCCCCCCCTTGCCTGCCTGCAGCGCTGAAGAGATCCCGAGATCTCTCATAGACTAACATTGCGAACCCGACGCTTGTTTCTACACTGCACCCGGCCGCCCCCGCGCTGCTGAGGGTGAAATTTCTGTGTGGGCTTGTGTCCCCCCCAGTGCCCTACAAAACCCCCCTGGTCTGCCCTCCGAAGACGCGGGTACTTACCTGTAAGCAGACCGGAACCGGGGCACCCCCTTCTCTCCATTCTAGCCTATGTGTTTTGGGCACCACTTTGAACTCTGCACCTGACCGGCCCTGAGCTGCTGGTGTGGTGACTTTGGGGTTGCTCTGAACCCCCAACGGTGGGCTACCTTGGACCAAGAACTGAACCCTGTAAGTGTCTTACTTACCTGGTAAACCTAACAAAAACTTACCTCCCCTAGGAACTGTGAAAATTGCACTGTGTCCACTTTTAAAACAGCTATTTGTCAATAACTTGAAAAGTATACATGCAATTTTTATGATTTAAAGTTCCTAAAGTACTTACCTGCAATACCTTTCCAATGAGATATTACATGTAGAATTTGAACCTGTGGTTCTTAAAATAAACTAAGAAAAGATATTTTTCTATTCAAAACCTATTGGCTGGATTTGTCTCTGAGTGTGTGTACCTCATTTATTGCCTATGTGTATGTACAACAAATGCTTAACACTACTCCTTGGATAAGCCTACTGCTCGACCACACTACCACAAAATAGAGCATTAGTATTATCTATTTTTACCACTATTTTACCTCTAAGGGGAACCCTTGGACTCTGTGCATGCTATTCCTTACTTTGAAATAGCACATACAGAGCCAACTTCCTACAGGAACCCACAAAGTCTGGGTACCTCTAGAATTCCTAGGATGTTGGAAACAAAGGATGCAAATTTGGCATAGGTAGCTTATGTGGACGAAAAGTTATGAGGGCCTAAGCGCAAACTGCCCCAAACAGCCCAAAAAAGGCATGGTACCTGAGGTGGAAAAGGCCTGGCGGTGAAGGGGTTAAGGGCCTGATTTAGAGTTTGGCGGGATGCGGTTACCCTATCACAAATGGATGGATATCCCATCACCCGCGTTATGATCAGATTATATACAATGGGAATCATAATACAGCAGACAGGCTATCTTTCACATTTGTGACAAAGTAACCCATCCCTTAAACTCTAAATCAGGCTCTAAGTGATTTGCCCAGAATCACAGAATGTTGAGCTGAAGCCAAAATTTGAACTTTGCTCCCCAGCTCCAAGGTCAGCAGCTCTGGCAGTAATGCCACATCCTCTCCCCCAGTTAACAAGACTTATTACATCCACCCGAACTCAGATTGTTTCTTGATCTTACTACTTTGAGCATATCATTGCTCAATAATATTTTTTTGTCTCCAAGCAGGCCCTCACAAAAGATGCAAATATGCATACACAACCATTAAATTATACACTTTCTTCATTAGTTCAGGTTATTCATTCAACAGAACTATAGATCTAGCAGCCTATTTAGGGAATATGTATTTTCCCACTTTGTTGCCCGTTGGAGTACTTGTCTCTGAGCCAAAGCTGAGACTCAAACTTGGTTCCTCAGCCCATGGTGAGATATCGCCTTCCCATGCTGACTAAAGCCACAAAACCTGAAGTTGGAATTTAGTGCAGTACAACTTGCAGCAGTTGCTTTATTTCAATCATGTACTTTCTGAATTTTCAAAACAATTACTGTAACAGCTTTTCCATCCTATCCCCTTTTTTTATCACTTTGGACTTAAGCAAAGACAAACTTCAAAAATACAAATTAAAAACAAAAGATGTAAAAAACAAATCATCACTAATCAGCATGGGGGTTACAACAGGAATGGTGACTGACATTAATTAAACGTAGAAAACAGTCGCTCATCATTATGTTGCGGAGTTACATCAATAAGGAGGGAAAGCAGATGTTAGTGCAAAAGTTCAGGTGTCTGGATACAACACATACACAGGCAGGAGAGGATTTGGCAGAGTCTAATTTAGCTAAGGCACTTGGGGTGGTATATGCTCTAGGTAGAAATTTATAGTGGAGGTGCTTGTGTCTACAGTATGGTTGGGTGAGATCAGCCTAGTCCGAGGACAACAATGATATCACATGGCGTTGTTCAAGGGGCGACCCAGTTCCCGTTCACACCTAGCCCACTCCTTCCCCTCTTATGCCAGCAGCATGGCTATGCAAGAACAGTAAAACGGGAATCATCAGCATAAGCGAGGACATGTCCTTCCGAGAAAAGGTCTCCAAATGTGCACAAGCTGTGCGGTGTAACAGTATGGTGGACCAGAATTTCCTGGGTCATTAGAAGCCTAGTTATTAGCTAGGAGAAGAGTGGGTGAGTGTAAAGGTCCTCCCCACAGGATCAGGTGAAGTTTCCTCCATGCCCAGCTGGTAGTCTATAGTGTTTGAATGTCAGTAGAATCCATTGCAAATCCCTTCGGGAGTATGACTTGCAAGGGCACACCTCCCACTTGGTCCCTCTCAGGGTTTGTACATGGGAGGCATGCATCAGGGTGATACAGTAAAGTGTGAATTGACATTGAGCTGCAAAATAATACAATTGGAAGTTGAAGACCCCAAATCCGCCACATTCATACGGTAAAACCAATGTGGACCACTTGATCTGGGGCCAATGACCGGCCCAGCTGAGTCTCAATAAGAGGCTTCTCAGGGTGGAAAAGAAAGGGTTGGAAAGTGGGATGGATATATTCCAGAATAAGTATAAAAAAATGGGGTAGCACCATACGATCTGCTATGGAGAGTGGGAGCAGAAGGCAGCAATCTAATTAAGTGGGCAGCTTGTCGATTGCCGGGCCATAATTCAGGGGAATCACATGCTCCTTCTCACGGTGCAGCATTATTCCTAGATATTTAGTCAATCCATCACACCAGGTCAGAGGATATTCACTGGATACTGGTGAGGTGGTATCAGTGAGAGGGAACAATTCAGATTTGGCCCAGTCAATGTGGTGACCAGAGAAGAAGCCAAACCAAATGATTTCCCTTACAATGGGGGCCCGCTCGTCAGATGGTTGACGGATGAATAATGAAATATTGTCAGAGTATAAGGAGAGATGCACATGGCCATGCCAGAATTGTAAACAGCGGTGCAGGTGTTTTTCTTGTAGATGATGGGTCATTGGGACTACTGCTATGATAAAAAGAAGCACTGACAGAGGGCGTCCTTGCCTTGTCCCCCTGGTGACTGTGAAGGGGTCCAAAAAGGAGCCGTTAACCTGCAGGTGGACCACAGGATTAGAATATAGTAGCAAAACAAGGGAGGTGAATACACGAGGCACTCCCAGCTTGTGCAAAAGCGCCTGGAGGAAAGGCCATTCTAAAGAGTTAAATACCTTCTCCCCATTCAACGAGGCAACAGCAGCTTGCGGCTCTGGGGAGATCCTGTTTAAAACTGCAAAAATAGTGTGTGGGTTTGGGCCGTTGATATGTGGGAGACAAAACCAGTTTTCATGGGTGAGATAATCTTGTCCATTAACTGAATGAAGTTCAAATGTGAGCTATGAGTTGATCTGCAAATGGTAAAATATACAAACGTAAAACAGTCGGTCCTGGCTTTAATTGATTGATTCACTCAAAGCTTTGTGATGACAAATATTTGTTCTTTTTGTGTGGTAGTGCAAAGAGTTAACAACTGAGTTGTGAAGTGTGTGCTTTTAATTGTAATTGTATATACATAGTGCTTACTACCCTTGAGGAGGTGTTGAAGGGACAGCTGTTAAAAAATTTATTACATATGGTCTGGTATTACTTGAATCTACATTTTGGAAATACCATGTTGTTTTAAGCCTTGATTTGCATTTGGTCGTGGCCTATCTTATACATAGTGTAATGTAAATATAAAATAATGACTTACATTTTCACAGTGCTTTTTGTCACAGGCTGTGACCTCATGGCACTAAAAATACACAAGTCACTATTCTCCACTGCACCAACCAAGTTTTTATTCTGTGGCTGTCTGGTCACAC
The DNA here is from genome assembly GCF_031143425.1 of Pleurodeles waltl. Classification (NCBI taxonomy): domain Eukaryota; kingdom Metazoa; phylum Chordata; class Amphibia; order Caudata; family Salamandridae; genus Pleurodeles; species Pleurodeles waltl. The sequence goes on along the minus strand of NC_090444.1, from coordinate 1,143,285,778 downwards.
AGAGACCTCTGGAATGCATTAGCTAATAGAGGTTTCATGATGCACTACAGTGCATTTCCCAATAAGTAATCACTTTCTTATATTTATTTTTCTTTTAAGCTGCCTGTTATTTTATATTTAGCTACCTGACTGTGAAAGACCTAAAATAACTTATTTTGGGGCATATTTATGAGAAGGGACGCGTAAGAGACTTGCTGTCAGGAAGCCAGCCCGGGGTGGGGCTTCATCCCCCACGCTCCCCCACTTCCCTCAGGGCTATAAACTAACGCGTCTCTCCTGCCGTGCAGGAAGCGTAAGAGACTTGCTGTCAGGAAGCCAGCCCGGGATGGGACTTAATCCACCAGGCTCCTCCACTTCCCTCGGGGCTATAAACTAATGCATCTCTCCTGCCGCGTGGGACGTGTAAGAGACTTGCTGTCAGGAAGCCAGCCCCGGGTGGGACTTCATCCCACAGGCTCCTCCACTTCCCTCGGGGCTATAAACTAACGCGTCTCTCCAGCTGTGTGGGACGAGTAAGAGACTTGCTGTCAAGAAGCCAGCCCGGGGTGGGACTTCATCCCCCAGGCTCCTCCACTTCCCTCAGTTCTATAAACTAACGCTTCTCCCCGGACGCGTGCCCGGGCGAAGACAGGGCCAAGAAGGGCCAGTATTCGCCCGTCATCGCCCGATAGAGGCTGGCAGGGCACATTTTATTTTGTCTTTAAGAAGTAAGTGTATTGGGGAATTCTAATTTTGGAGCTAAGGGGTTACCCTATTCTCCGATTGCTATTATTTTAGGATGGGGAAACGCAAAGCTGTAGATGTCCCAGCTTCATCGAGTAGTATTAGAAAATCCCAAAAACGCTCTAATAACCAAGTGAGCTCTGCAACCCCCAAAGGAATAAAATCCTTGAATGCAATTGATATGTTATTTGAAGAGGTTGACGCAATTTTAAAAAGTACTTCTCATTTATCGCCAACCAAGAGTGGAACATCCGGGGTGGAGAAAATCCTGGAAATAATTGCGAAGAGGAAGAGGATGCAATCAACGTACCCCCCTGTGGAGACCACTACAAGTGTGGATTCTCATGTCCCCATGGAAAAACCCTTGTATTCATCGTCTGCAAAATCTTGTAGTGCTTTGGGTGTTCCGGTAAGTAAGAAGGATGTCCCTTCCATGGGCACTGTGGTCTTCCCTCCCCTGCTAAGCCCAGTGGTTAGGGTGGTTCCCTACATCCTGTGTATAAATCGGTTTGGGGTACTGGTGGATGAAGTAGACCCTCCTGTTTATACAACATATACTGTGCAAGAGTTGTTACTGAAAATAACACCCCGATTAATATCCCCTCTGTTTCTGATGACCTGCAAATGTTTGACAAGGGGGTTGAATTAGCCTTTGTCCTTCAGAAGGTGGAAGAAGTTAAGATTTTGGTTTTATCATTAATGGGGATAATGAAGGAGAAATTGATGCAGAAGTGTGGTTGCAGATGCCAGTCTACCAAGGGGGAGGTAAGAGGGGGTGGGAGTACAGCTGTGTCCAAGTTAGGATCAGAAGCAGATACCCCTCCCTCAGAGATAGTTCTGAACCCCCATTCAGACAATCCACCTATATTCTGTACAGAGGGTAATCAGTTAGAACCCGAAAGGGCATGGCGGAAACATAATAGAGCTTCTAACATCAGGAGTCCCCGTGGGGACACTGAAATTGCTGCTCGGCCAGATGTTTTGGATGGTGGGCCCAAGCCGGATGCCATCCTCCAAGTCCTTGGTGGAGTGGTTAGCTCCCTTGGACCACCCACCAAATCTTTTAAGCCCAATATTAATGTCCCACAGTATGATCAGTGTCCAGGCTCAAGAAGCAAAGACAGTATTATCTATATGGTTGATGTGCCCAAGTTGCTGTCTGGCTCCCTTGAGAATCATGCGTCCTTGACTAACAAAGTCATTCACTGGCTACGTGCATGGTGTAATTGGCTCTCAGTCATTTGCTCTGACATTCTTGAGGTGGTCAGATGTAGTCAAACTTTGATTTTATTTCTGTCTGTCTTAGTGATAGGTTGGCGGACCAACTTATGGACTTCAGCACGCACACATCACTTCTGGGATAAGAGAGGGGCTGGTATTAGCCTTGCTCTAAATATCCCTTGTACCTGCCCATTTACGCTCTCTAAGGAGTCAGTCTCAGTCCCAGAATGTGAACCACTTGTGGTACCCAAAACCTCTTATACATTGCCAGTCATCGATTGCCTAACACTGATGAGAAAGTGTGCCCAGGTGCATCTGGTGGGAGGGGGGGGTTTCGCCCCATTCCTGGAGTCGATATAGTCAACTCCGAGATATCAATAATGACATGGAATTTAGCTGGTCTTGATAGGAAGTTAGGGGACCAAGAGTGGGTTACTTAAATCAGTAACCTGGATGTCTGTTTCTTTCAGGAGACTTGGGCTGAGGAGCAAATTTACATATATGGGTTTCTTTCTTATTGCACCCCAGTCCAACCACCGGAGAAGGGCCTAGGCCGTGCTAAAGGGGGTTTATTGGTGCTCTTAAATAAGAAATTGCAATGTGACCATCTGTTATAAAAATAGATTCAGTGGATCTAATGGGAGTACAACTCACATTCCATTGGGATTTCACGATCATTTTAATCAATGTTTATTCTCGATCTGTCCCTCGGGGATCTAAGTCTCAAACTTTAGTTCAACTGTCAGAATTCTTGGATTCCTTGCACCCCTCGATCCTTTTAATAATAGCAGGTGATTTGAAGTGCACCTTTGAACCTTCCATTTTGAACAGTGGACTAACAGATGAAGAAGACGAAATCTTGGGAATCCCACAGTTAATGAACAATCACCAGTGTATTCATTCTTGTGTGGCCTCCCAGTTTGCTTCTTTATTCTTAAAGCATGGACTCAGGGCTTGCAAAGGTTGTATACCTACATTCAAACGAGGTATGTCCACTAGTGTAATAGATTAGTTTCTAGTGGATGTTAGGTTGTGGCCTTAACTAAAAGATATGAAGGTGGAACCCCGGTGTGAGAGTGATCATAATCCCTTGCTTCTTACTTTGAATGGGGATGTATTTAGGAGATCACTGAACGTACAATGTACAGTGGTTCCTACCCCACTGTTGAATAATATTAATACAAGGGTTTGCTGGCCCAAGGTTTTGTCCAATCCCTATTTGACAAACTGGATTTACAAATTGTTTATCAATGAGATGGCAGTCTATGAGGAACATGAGGTTGATAATATTCACAGTCTTAGTATTCACGAAGATATGTTGAGGAAACTGCTGAGATTTTTTTACAAAAAGTCTTGCTCCAAACCCTTCGATGTCAATACGTACAATAATGAATGGTTAATGAGGGCTGTGCTAAGGCTAAGTCTGCACTAAAATCTGCTATCAGGATTGGCTCCCAAGTGGAGATCCAATCAGCTAGATGCATATATAAGAAGGTCCTAATGCAATCATAAAAGTAATGGGAAGACTCCATCTGGTAGGACTTGCTTGGCACAAACAAATTTAACAAAAATATGATGTTTTGGGAGTATTGTCCAAAGGACAAAGAGGGGGCAAGAAGAGTATCAGGAATCAAGTACAACCTGAAAGCTGGGTGGACCATTTCACCCAACCCTACGTTGCTCCCTGTAATTTTCCAACTTGTAATTCTCAAATTTGCGACTCAGCTTTCCTACTGTTGGCCAGTCCGAGTGATCGCTCAGACTTACTTAGCCCGGATAGCTGTACCTCTGAGAGCTCCATTATTTTCTCTTTAGAGGAAACTATAGCTGCAATTAACTCTCTAAAATTAGGTAAAGCACCTGGCCCGGACAAGATGCTGGGAGATTTATTCAAATCTGAATTAATCATTTGGTCCTGGTATATAAATTTGATCTCGAATACCTGGACAGGAGCTGAAATAATTCCTATTTATAAAAAGGGTAATGCAAACTCTCCAGCCAACTATAGACCCATTAGTCATATTGATTTTCTTCAGAGAATTTTCGCTAAAAAGCTGTTGGAGTGGTTAACAAGTTGGGTACAAGATCATCAGGTCCTTTCCTTGTTACAGGCGAGCTTCCGCCCTAAAACCAGCACGATAGACCGGGTCTTTAGGCTGGTGCTTTTATATTGGAAATATTTTGTCCTTGCTAAGCAATTCTATATGTTGTTTTTGTGGACCATAGATCTGCTTTTGACTTGATTCCAAGGGAAAAGCTATGGGAAGAATTATATAGGTTGGGTGTTCCAACAAATGTAGTCCACCTCTTATAACGGTTGCATGAAAACACATATATGCGCAAGTGAGATGGGGCGATCAAGGAGACCTGACAGAAAAAAATCCCATTCAGAGGGGAGTCCGTCAGGGTTGTGTTTTGGCCCCTATCCTATTTACCTTATTTATTAATGAGGTGGTACAAACTCTGTCCTCTTGCCCAAATGATGCTCCCACATTGAATGCGCAGAAGATTCAAATATTACTCTTTGCTGATGATTCCCTTCTCATTTCCAAGACCCCCATGGGCCTCCAAGTCCTTGTTGACAGATTTAAATCTTTCTGTACGGATTACGGTTTGGAGTTGAATGTTAACAAAACTAAATTAATGGTGTTCAGCCCTGATCTTTGTAGGAGATGCACTATTAATTTGGATGGGATTCTCCTAAGTAGGGTTAGAACTATAGATTACCTGGGTGTGAGGATATCAAGTAATCTTCATTGGGAGGACCAGATTAGCAAAAGTGTGTGGCTCTTTCAGCATAGAGCGGCCGCTATCCTGCGTTTTTATAAAAGCTCTATATCTAAAGCTGTATCTCCAGCTATCAAAATCTATCTGGCAACGGTGCAGGGAGCGGCCACTTACGGTGCTGAATTGTGGGGGGTTTTCGAGAGCAAAAGATTATCCGTGGGAGAAAATAATGTTGCCAGGGCTTTAATAACTTACCCTCGTAGCACACCCTTGATCCCAATGTTTTTGGACCTTGGATTGAATCGTGTAGCTGATTTGATAGCTCTAAGACCCTTGCTTTTCTGGGTGAGGATTTGGACTGTCCCAGAACTTACTGTATACAGAGATTCCCTCCTTGACCTATTAAGGAGGCCAAAGGTGGCTACTATTCCATGGGTTAAACACGTGTCAATCTATTTTTCAAACCCTGGGACTGGGAAGTTTCTAGGAGAACCCGCATAGCTTGGAAAAATCTCATGAGACTATTCTGAATACAGCCTATTGGTCTTATGTAAGAAACAATTCCATCTGTTGTCAATCGTATGGTCGGCTGACCAGTGGTACCCCCAGTATGAACCGTACTTAGATCTCATGCCTGATCTACTGGGGAAGGGCCTGTATGCACGCTTTCGCTTTGGGAGTCTACCGTTGTTGTCCTTATCAGAAAGCTGGGGACCCACTTTACTTTCTGATGTATGTCCAGTTTGTCGTGGTAGTCCAGAAACTGTAGAACATTTCATGTTTTTCTGTCCTGCATACTCCATTCCAAGGTCAAAATGAATTTGTGTAATCTGTCGATATTTGGGTTTGAGCCAGTGTTGTACAGCTATAAGAATTTTTAAAAGTGATACCTCTAATTTTATAATCCTTGCGGTTAGCAAGTTCCTTGTGGCAGCCTGGCATACACAAAGTCGTATTTTAAATAATCCCCAATGAAATTAATATAAGTTATACAAGTATTTTAAAGTTATGAAGTCCAAGATTGTATTTTATCAATTTTATGTTTTTATATTTTGTATAAGTTTAAAATTTTAAATCAATTGTATTATGATGCTTTGATGGTTATGATGACCGAATAAAGCTTGTTGTTGATGATGACGATGAAGAGAGGCTTGCGCCACCAGACCATCACTTTTATTGACGCTGCGGCGGAACATGCCTCTCAGTCATACCTATGAGGCGACGCGGCCTGATATACAGTAAGTCAAAGCAGCACAAGCCACTGCGTTGCTTTACTCTGTGTCAAGGAGGCGTTCCATGGGCGTTGCAGTGGGTGTTCCCATGCAACACCCATTAATTTTGATGCTGCCCAAGATTTACAAAATCTTGTATACTGGAGCAGTGCCGAAAACCTTATGCAGGCATAACGAGGAGAAATGTTTTCATTTCTCCTCCTTTTTTCCTCCTTCCATGTGTGTTGCATTCTGCTGCACATATGGAAAGAGGAAAATCCCTCTCAGGATGTTTTTGTTCAGGAAGGTGACCCTTCCTGCACAAAAACAATTCTGCCTACCTTGCCACTAGGCATCAAATTGTGGGCCAGAGCAGGGGGAAAGGACAGAATGAACTGTATTTCATAAATAAGGGTCATTCCTGCCCTTTTATATTGGGGTAAGATGGTGTAGCAAGAAAACTTGAGCGCTGCCCCACACCAATTCCTCATAAATGAGGACCTTTGTTTTTAGCCACACTCTTGACCGCGCCCCAACACTCAATGACCTTTGGTTTGCTAAACACTGTTTCATAATATTTCCTCACTGTAAAAATGATTTGCAGTGTGAATTAGGGATGTTTATGATTGTCGATGATGAAGAGTGCCAGGTTCTAGAAATGTTTGTCTGGAGGGGGTCCTTATGTCTAAAACGTTTTGAGAGGGGGTCCAGGCATCAAAACGTTTGAAGACCTCTGGCCTGCACAAAGAGGCCTAAAGCTAATTCTATGTTTAAAAGCTTGTGCAATGTTTTTCTGTCTCAGCTGTTTCTAGAGGCTCACTGTTCATTGTTATCATTTGCTGACCTCACATAGTATTACAAATGTTTAGTGAAATAGATTTTCAATATCATGTGCAGCTCCCATATTGTGGAAAAGTTATGTTCCTCTGTTGTAACTTTTGTTTAGTCTTCTCCTTCCTGTGATGAGATCATGTATACCCAGAACAATGATTCTCAGTACTCATGTATAACCTGCAACAATTGTATTTTACTGCAAAAACTGGTGAATGCAGTGAAAGACGATGATCCAGTTGTGAAGGAAGTAAATGAAGATAAGATACTTGGGAAACAAGGAATAATCCTAATTGGTTCTGGCCTAAACCACCACATAGACTGACCAATGGCATTCTAGTTAGTTGCTTTCTAGGGTTTTAGTATAGCAAAGTTTACATGTGTAAGCTCAGATTCTTTCTTAATAAGCTTAGGAAAGGATGTGCTGTGTCTCGAGCTTTCTGTTATTAATGGTTCAGTTACAATAAGGCCAAATAATACTAAACTGTTTCCGTTGTTCATGTCCTGTTCGAGTGAAGACTGAAGATGCTCTATTGATAAAGACTTTACAGCGTGTTTGAACCAATCTATTAAGGAGAGGTATAAAATGTGCATTTGTTCTTTGCAGGCTTTGTGTTTTCTTTCTTTTAGAAATCCAACCTCTATTTTGATTAGCACCCTAGCGAGATGTTTTCCAAATCAATTTTTGTCTGCTTTTCTTTTTGCATGTAAGTGCTGACATGCGTGACTAATTATAGGGATTGGTAAGAATGTCATGTCCTAATTTGATTATAAGAAATTAATTCTTACTGATTCATCTGTGTTAACTGAATGTATTCAGTTTCAATATATCATATTCTCTTGCTGATATTCTGTGTTATTAATCTTGAATGTCTGATAATACAAATATTAGGCAGAATACGATTCTTTGTTCATTTTGGTCAGCCAGTGTTGTTCTTGTACTTACATCATCTGGATCTTCAAATGATTTACGTGACTTTAGTGTTGTTAATCTAGGGAAATAAATGTGTGAACTTTATTAAACTGGTAAGGTTATTCATTGCCACATTCGTCATGGTGTGTATATTTTTTTAAAAATAGTTTTTGGTTTGTTTAATGTTGTTTAGGAAGTTATAACACTCCTACCTAAGTCTAAAGATTTGTGTCGACCTCTAAGGGTAATTGATGATTACCCTACACGTGTCACCTTATAAAAATAAATATAAAAATATATAAGGCTGGATATGCCTACAAATTTGGTAGCAGATGACGTTTCATCTAATTAGGAGGGAAGTGTCCTGTTTTAAAAGTTCTATGTCATTTAGAAAGAATCAGGAGATTTTGTTTTAACAGTGCTTGTTGAAAATTCTAAATTTTGAAATTAGGTTTTGCTAATGGTGTTGGGATAAACTTGATTTTGCCAATGATTCTTTGGCAAAGTTTCCCAGTACTCCTAGTGCTTGCACTGCTTAAGCAAATCGCAGGTGAATTGTGATGTTTGAGAGAATTAGGGAGTTTGCGTAAACCAACGTAGTTTGAGAGTCGTTGTACTCTAAGGGTGTATGTAGAGAAGTCGCTGTACTTCAATTCAGTGTGGCACTTTGTGCTAAAAAAATATCCAATGTGGTTGTTGGTATACAGACCCTGTGAGGTTTAAGTACTCTTCAAGTGTAGAAGGCACTAGGTTTTGCTGTATAATTTGTCTGGTTTGTGTGGTCAATCGGGCGTGGTTGACAATTAATATTCCTAGAGTGTGTTAAAGGAGTGTTAGTTTGACAGTATTAGTGATTTCTGAGTGCACAGGGAGGATCTGATATCAGTCAAGGGTAGAAATTGCTGGTTAAATTTTACGTGCAAGTCAGAGAAAGGTAAAATCGAACAAGCAATTGTCAGAGCTAAAAGCAGCAATCTAAAATTTGTGAAGCTTCCGAAAGTGATTGTATTCCCTATCTGTAGTAAGCAGACAAGTTGGTTTGTTGATTTTATTTAGTGTGCGCAATATTTTGCATTTAGTTTTGTGTTAATTGAGTTTTGGAAGAAACAAGTCAAAAAGACTTTGGTGGTCATTACAACCCTGGCGGACGGTGTTAAAGCTACGGAAATACCGCAAACAGGCCGGCAGACAAAAAAAGGGAATTACGACCGTGGCGGAAACCGCCAACTAAGACAGCCACTTTAACACATCGCCCGCCATGGCGGTACAGACAAACAGCGCGGCGGTCACCGCCAACAGACAGGCGGAAGACAATGTACCGCCCACACTATCACAACACACCAATCCGCCACCTTTTCCGGGGCGGATTCACCATGGATAAAAACACGTTGGAAACAGCTTGTGCTATGGGAAAACGCTCACCTCAACACATCCCACGAGAAACGAGGACACCAAGGAGCCGGAACTACAAATCTTACCTGCCCTTGCATTCCTGCTCATCTACGACCAACAGCGACGTAGGCGCAGAACATACCGGTGAGTACAGCACCTACGACACGGGGGTGGGGGGAGGCAAAAGTTACGGGGACACCCACCAAACACCCCCACCCTCGCATATTACAACATACACACCAATGCATTCACAAAAATCACAGTAACAACCCACAATCCCCCTGGAAGAATGCAAAGACAAAGCGAATAGCGGTCAAACTTTGTATTGTGCCAATATACTACTCATTAAAAAATATACGGATATATATATCACAAAATCTGTCAAAAATAAATGTACAATACAAGAAGTAGTGCAGAGATGTACACAACAATGTCCGTGCACCAACAGTCCAAAAATGCATGGGCGACACCCACAATAGATACCTGACCAAAATCAGAGAGAACACTGCCGAGGCATCAGATAGAAACAATACAGGCACCTCAGGGGGAAAGGAAGGGGGGGCACCTCAGCCACATGAATGCGAAGCCAGATCCACGACGGGGCTCCATGCCCATTGATGTATCCTGGCGGAGTGCAAAGCCACAGTTTCTCAAGTCTCTACAGTGGGTGGTTTGCCCACTGTTCAATCCTGGGGAGTGCAAAGCCACAGTCTCTCAAGTCTCTACAGTGGGTGGTTTGCCCACTGTTCAATCCTGGGGAGTACAAAGCCACAGTCTCTCAAGTCTCTACAGTGGGTGGGTTGCCCACTGTTACATCCTTGGGAGTGCAAAGACACATCTTCGCAAGTAGATGCAGTTCTCTACTGGTACTGGGTGGGACTGGTGCCCAGACTGGATGAGTCTCCCGTGAAAGTACATGTCCTGTCACAGTCCCAGCTGCACATGGGAGAACGATGCCTGATGTGCCGGACTATTCATACGCACACGGTCTTTGCCCTGTTCAGCGGTCTTCACCATGGCAGTCTTGGCCTTGTTCAGCGGTGCTTAGCCATGGCGGTCTTTGCCCTGTTCAGCGGTCTTCACCATGGCGGTCTTTGCCCTGTTCAGCGGTCTTCACCATGGCAGTCTTGGCCTTGTTCAGCGGTGCTTAGCCATGGCGGTCTTTGCCCTGTTCAGCGGTCTTCACCATGGCAGTCTTGGCCTTGTTCAGCGATGCTTAGCCATGGCGGTCTTTGCCCTGTTCAGCGGTCTTCACCATGGCGGTCTTTGCCCTGTTCAGCGGTGCTTTGCCATGGCGGTTCTGGTGGTGGTCTCTGGACCAGTTACGATACTTGGGCTCTCCTGGGCTATGACTCTGGCGGTGGTCTCCTGACCAGTGACGATACTTGGGCCCTCCTGAGCTATGACTTTGGCGGTGGTCTCCTGACCAGTGACGATACTTGAGCCCTCCTGGGCTATGACTCTGGCGGTGGTCTCCGGACCAGTTACAATACTTGAGCCCTCCTGGGCTATGACTCTGGCTGTGGTCTCCTGACCAGTAACGATACTTGGGCCCTCCTGGGCTATGACTCTGGCAGTGGTCTCCTGGCCAGTTACGATACTTGAGCACTCCTGGCCTGTGACTCCGGCGGTGGTCTCCTGACCAGTAACGATACTTGGGCCCTCCTGGGCTATGACTCTGGCGGTGGTCTCCTAACCAGTTACGATACTTGAGCCCTCCTGGGCTGTGACTCCGGCGGTGGCGTGGTCTCCTGACCAGTTACGATACTTGGGCCCTCCTGGGCTATGACTCTGGCGGTGGTCTCCTGACCAGTGACGATACTTGGGCTCTCCTAGGCTATGACTCTGGTGGTGGTCTCTGGACCAGTTACGATACTTGGGCCCTCCTGGGCTATGACTCTGGCGGTGGTCTCCTGACCAGTGACGATACTTGGGCCCTCCTGAGCTATGACTTTGGCGGTGGTCTCCTGACCAGTGACGATACTTGAGCCCTCCTGGGCTGTGACTCTGGCGGTGGTCTCTGGACCAGTTACGATACTTGGGCCCTCCTGGGCTATGACTCTGGCGGTGGTCTCCGGACCAGTTACGATACTTGAGCCCTCCTGGGCTATGACTCTGGCGGTGGTCTCCGGACCAGTTACGATACTTGAGCCCTCCTGGGCTATGACTCTGGCGGTGGTCTCCTGACCAGTGACGATACTTGAGCCCTCCTGGGCTATGACTCTGGCGGTGGTCTCCGGACCAGTTACGATACTTGAGCCCTCCTGGGCTATGACTCTGGCGGTGGTCTCCTGACCAGTGACGATACTTGAGCCCTCCTGGGCTATGACTCTGGCGGTGGTCTCCGGACCAGTTACGATACTTGAGCCCTCCTGGGCTATGACTCTGGCAGTGGTCTCCGGACCGGTGACGATACTTGAGCCCTCCTAGGCTATGACTCTGGCGGTGGTCTCCTGACCAGTAACGATGGTGCAGGCGGTTGTGTCTGGATCGCCGGAAATGATGGCGCACTTCTCTGCCGTGACACTCACAACAGGTTGGGGAGACTTCCTCGGGACCTTCCCCACCTTCTTTTGAGTTACAGATGACTCACCAATCGCCTTGGATCCCATTTCACTGTTTGTCCCACCAGGAGTCTTGACACGGTCCCGTCGTCCACTCTCCAATTTCGGAGCCTTTACAGGGGGTGGGCTGACAGTGCCTTGGCTCTGGGTCCTACTGCCTGCCCTGGTGGACGGGGCAGTCCAAAAACCTGGTACACGCACCACTGGTACTGGAGGCTTTTTGGCTGAGGTGCTATGACGGGACTGATGAATTGGAGGGGAGGGGGTGGGGGCAAAAAGGTCAATTTGACATAGGGACAGTTTCTGACGAACACTGGGATGGGTAGCTGGAGGGGCTCTGGGAGTGGAGGAAGAGGAGGTGGTTGTAGGAGGTGTCACTTTAGCTGTTTTGGGTGCAGGTGCAGGTACTGGAGGCTGTCGTGAGGTGGATGGATGTTGGGTGAGTGATTGTACTTTGGGAGGGGGCGTCACAGACACACTGGGAGAGGACACAGGGGACGTGTAAATGGCAGTGGAGGTGGTGAATGCAGGTGAGCGGCTTGTGGTGCTGGGTGTCCTGGTGCGAGTCCTAGTGCCTGTAGATGTGGTGCATGCAGGTGTGTGTGTAGACGAAACTGGAAGGGAGGAGGGAGAAGAGGAGGAGGGGGACACAGTGGAGACAGTGGATGTTGCTGTGTTTGTATGGGTCTGATGTTTGTGTGAGTGCCTCTGGTGTGTGTGGTGCCTATGTTTGCTTGAGCTACTTGTGTGTGTTGACTTGTGTGCATGCTGGTCTGTAGGTGTGCTTGGGATGGGCTGGGGTACAGGGGATTGGGTCTGGGTGGAGGAAGTTGGAGGGGGGAGGCTGGACACAGGGACAATGGCTGCCATCAGTGCTGAGGCCAGAGATTGCAGGGTTCGCTGAAGGACAGCCTGACCAGAATGAATGCCTTCCAGGAATGCATTACCGTGTTTCAACTCTTGTTCTACACCCTGGATGGCATTCACAATGGTAGACTGCCCAACAGTGAGTGACCTGAGGAGGTCAATGGCCTCCTCACTGAGGGCAGCTGGGGTGACTGGGTCAGGGCCTGAGGTGCCTGGGGCGAAGGTGATGCCCACCCTCCTGGGTGAGCGGGCTCGGGGCGAACGCTGAGGGGCTGCTGGGAGGGCGGTGCTGGTATGGGAGGTGGCGGCTGTACCTGTAGAAGTGGGGCACACAGATGGTGCCGCCACCACAGGGGAGCTCACGTCGGCGGACGAGTCTGTGTCGCTGTTTGGTGATCCTGTGGCCGACGTGAAGCTCCCCTCGCCCTCCGTCCCACTGGTGAATTCAGAGTCTGTGGTGTGGCCCTCCATGGCCATGTGGGATGCAGCTCCCTCGTGCTCCGGTGCCACTGTACCTCCGCCTGTTGATGCTGATGTACAGAAGGACAGGGAGAGCAGAAAAAGGGTGGAGACAGAAGAAAGAGAGTTTTAGTGCATGGCATACCGATACCGTTGGCGGACAAGACAAACGCAGCAGCCCCCTGCATTACGCCGTGCTCCTGCCCTCTGCACATGCAATTTCTGGGATGTGGCCTACATGGCAGTGGTAGAAATCTGCCCACATGGATGGCAAAGGGGCAACTATACATCAATTTGCCATTTTTTTTTGCTGGGGTAGAGTGCCACATGGCCTACATAACAGAGAGGCCTTGCCTACCTAACTCGCCCTGGCCTAGGGACACCCTCCAGCCCACCACCCCCACCCAGACAGCTCCACTGCACGCAAAGTCCATAGGATGAGGTTGTACTCACCCCCTTGTGTCTGCTGTGTTGTCCTTAAGCGCCCATCCAACTCCGGGTAGGCCACCGCCAGGATCCGGAACATCAGGGGGGTCATGGTGCGACAGGCACCCCTCCCACGTTGGGAGGCCATCCCCAGCTGAGCCTCCGCCGTCTTCTTGCTGCAGCGGCGAATGTCCTCCCATCTCTTCCGGCAGTGGGTGCCCCGTCTCTGGTGGGCCCCCAGGGTCCGGACTTCCTTGGCGATGGCACGCCAAATGTCCCTCTTCTGGTGGGCGCTGACCTACATGACATGCACAAGGAAAGAGGAACAGTCATTACCTACAGCACCGTCGTTGTAATTGGCCCCCTCCCAACTCTATCCCTGTGACCCATTCATCCCCATGCATGACTGTTCTATGTACTCTGCCCCCTTCCCTCATCCACCCAGCCCTCTCCACCCAGGCCTAGCCCATACAACGTGCTCCCTGTGTACTAACCTGTTGGTCTGGAGGACCGTAGAGTAGCGAATACTGGGGGAGGACCCCATCCACAAGTTTCTCCAACTCCTGTGCAGTGAAGGCAGGGGCCCTTTCGCCAGACGCAGCAGCCATCGTCGCTTCCAGACCGAGGTCACAGCAGCACTAGCAGTGTAGGTCCTCTCCTATCGAAGGTCAGGTATCTAGTGATTGAACAGATAGAAAATGGTGGTGACGTCCGCGGCGGTGACGTCCGCGGCGGTGCGCATCATCACCGCCAGCGCACCTGTTCATTAGCTCCTGGGACCCATAGGGTCCAATGTTAACCAATGCAGCATTGCGCCGCGCTCTACGACCGCCTACTGCGACGGTGTCCAACGCCAGCGCAGTTACCCCACAATTCCAATGTCCCAGTTTAGAGGTTAGGCAGCCGCCATTTCAGGGGCCCACATGGCTTCAATTACTACTGCGTCACACATACCGAGGCCTACACTCAAAACCTTTCCCGGATGGGTTAATTGTCTGGTGTAGTCTTGTGTGTGACTGTGGGTACATACCTGGAGGAATGCTGACAGTTTCTTCGCTGTTGTCCTTCTTAGGCACCGTCAGTTGGGACATATTGGAAGATGGCGGAATCCGCCGGTGTACCGACCGCTGGTGGACCTGTTGACAATGGAAGAGCGACATGTCATCGTGACCTACCGGTTTGACCGTGCCCTATGTACCCAGTTGGAGCCAGACCTGATGTCACCAATCCGCCATCCGACTGGAATCCCCCCTGACGTGCAAGTGCTGTCAGTGCTCCATTTCCTTGCAAGTGGGTCTTTTCAGACAACAGTGGCCATGGCATCAGGGATGTCCCAGCCTATGTTTTCCAACGTGTTGTCCAGAGTGTTGTCTGCCCTGCTGAAACACGTAAGGAGATACATCATTTTCCCTGAGGTGGCGGATTTGCCTACAGTGAAAGGTGACTTCTATGCCCTTGGACAAATCCCCAACATCATAGGTGCCATTGATGGGACCCATGTAGCTCTGGTCCCCCCCGCAGGACTGAACAGGTGTACAGGAATAGGAAGAGTTATCATTCCATGAATGTCCAGATGGTCTGTTTGGCAGACCAGTACATCTTGCAGGTAAATGCAATGTTCCCTGGCTCAGTGCATGACGCCTACATCCTGCGGAATAGCAGCATCCCTGATATGATGGGTGAACTTCAGAGGCACCATGTATGGCTATTGGGGGACTCTGGTTACCCCAACCTGTCCTGGCTACTGACCCCAGTGAGGAATCCCAGGACCAGGGCAGAGGAACGGTACAATGAGGTCCATGGGTGGACTAGGAGGGTGATCGAGCGGACCTTCGGCCTCCTGAAGGCCAGGTTCAGGTGCCTCCATATGACAGGTGGGTCCCTATTCTACTCACCGAAGAAGGTGTGCGACATCATCATCGCCTGCTCCATGCTCCATAACTTGGCATTGCGACACCAGGTGCCTTTTCTGCAGGAGGATGATCCAGATGTCGGTGTTGTTGCAGCGGTTGAGCCTGTGGAGCCAGGGGACAGTGATGAGGATGAAGCTGATGAAGATGAAAACGACAACAGGGAGTCAGTCATACAGCAATATTTTCAATGAGACACAGGTGAGTACAATTTCATGTTTCACATTATATTACATTTCACACGTCTACCTCTATCCTGTACCTATATTTCACTCCCTATTTGGTAACTGAGTTGTCCCCTTCCATTTCAGTTTCAGTAATGTGGTAACCTACGTGTCAACAGCTTGCACCCTTGAAAGGCTTGTGATGTGTGACATTGGTATGTTGACCTTCCAATGGGTAACCTTTTTTAACACTGTAATTGACAATACAAAGTTCACAGTCATTGACTGACTCCAATATTATTGAGGTTTCAAGGGTGTTTATTGAAGTGCATAAAAATGTAGGGGGGTTGTAAAATGGGGAGAGGTCATGGTGGAAGGATGTCCATGGCAGAGTCCAGTCTATTAGTCTCACAGGTACATTGCACATCTGGCCATTGGAAGTGGAGCTGGGGCAGTTCCAAGCTGGACAGGGTAACAAAGTGGGACAGTGGGGGGACAATCAGGGTGGTCTTATTTCCTGGCGGGGGTCTTGCCATCTTGCTCTGTCCTGTTCCTGGATCTCAGGGCCCGCTTTCGTGGTGGTTGTCCGTCTGCAGGGGGTGGGGTGCTGGTGTGTTGGTCCTGTGGCGGGGCCTCCTGTCCACTAGCGCCGGCGGAGGTGGTGGGTATTTCATCGCCCTGGCTAGTGTCAGGGGCCCCTTGGAGTGCCACGGTGTCCCTCAAGGTCTTTTGAATGTCCGTCAGCAACCCTACGATGGTGCCCAGGGCAGAGCCGATGGTCCTGAGCACCTCCCTGAACCCCAAATACTGCTCCTCCTGCAGACGCAGGGTCTCCTGCAACTTGCCCAGTACCGTTGCCATCGTCTCCTGGGAGTGGTGGTATGCTCCCATGATGGAGGATAGAGCCTCGTTGAGAGTAGGTTCCCTTGGCCTGTCCTCCCTCTGTCGCACAGCAGCCCTCCCAGTTCCCCGGTGTTCCTGTGCCTCCGTCCCCTGGACTGTGTGCCCACTACCACTGCCCCCAGGTCCCTGTTGTTGTTGGGGTGTTGGGTTAGCTTGGGTGCCCTGTAGTGGTGGACACACCGCTGATTGACCTGTCCTGGGTAGGGAGGTATGGGCCCGCTGGGTGGGTGCTGTGCTGGTGTTACCAGAGGGTGTAAGCTCAGTGTTGGGCTGTGGCTGGGCAAGGGGAACCGACTGTCCTGAGGCCCACGATGGTCCGGGCTGGTCATCAAGATCCAGTAGGGCAGAGCTGCTGTCGTCACTGTGGGCCTCTTCTGGGGGTGGAGTGGTGTTGTCTGGACCCTCTGGTGTGGCGACGTTCCTTCGGGTTCCAGCGGGGGTATAAGTACATGATTATTGCATGTGTGTGTTTCATGGTGTGCAATGGTTGGGTGTGCGTGAACCCCAGTGCAGGCATTCCTGTGTGGGGGCTTGTGTGGTGATGTTTGGGGGGTGTTGTGGGTCTGTGCAGTGGGCATGCTTTAGTGATGGGTGTCCATGCTTAGTTGTGTCATGCAGGTTTTGGGGTTGGGATGGGTGGTTGGTGTTATGGGTAGATTAGTGAGGAGTTAGGGTGATAGGGGAGGGTGTGAGGGTGGGGGTGTGTGATAGCATGCAGGTAGGGTGGGGGATATGATAGTGAAGATTTGACTTACCAGTGTCCGTTCTTCCACCGACTCCTGTGAGGCCCTCAGGATGCAGGATGGACAAGACTTGCTCCTCCCATGTTGTTAGTTGTGGGGGAGGAGGTGGGGGTCCGCCGCCAGTCCGCTGTACCGCGATGTGGTGCCTGGATACCGTGGAACTCACCTTCCCCCGTACGTCGTTCCACCTCTTCCTGGTGACCTCCCTATTTCTTGGGTGCTGTCCCACAGCGTTGACCCTGTCGACTATTCTTTGCCATAGCTCCATCTTCCTGGCTATGGATGTGTACTGTACCTGTGAGCCAAATAGCTGTGGCTCTACCCTGATGATTTCCTCGACCATGACCCTGAGCTCCTCCTTGGAGACGCGGGGGTGTCTTTGGCGTGACATAGGGTGGTGTGTGTGATGTGTGGGGTGGTGTATATGTTGATGAGTGTGGTGAGTGTAGTGGTATGTGGTTTTTTGTGCGTGGATGTTGTGTGGGTGATGGTGTAGTGTGCCTCTGTGTGATGGTGTTATCTATTCTGTGCTGTCTCTCTCTGGCCTTCGTCTCTAATTTGTGGTCGTAGGGGTTTGTGGGTGATGTGGGTGTGTGTTTTATATTGTGTTGGGTGTGTGGGAGTGGTGTGTATGTGTATCAGGTGTGTGTATTTGTAATTGTCCAATGTGGCGGTGTTTTGAAGGTGTGTGTGTATTTTGAGCACGGCGGTGTGTACCGCCAATGGAATCCCGCGGTTGAAAGACCGCCGCGTGGATTCGTGGGTCGTAATAGCATGGGCGTGTTTCTGTTAGCGTGGAGGTGGAGGATTTGTTTCCGCATATTTATCGCTGACCTTTGGTGTGGCGGACTTGTGTGGGTGTCTGAATTTCGGCGGAATCTGTGATGTGTGTCATAATAGCTGTGGCGGTCTCCCGCCGCCGCTGCGGTGTATTGGCGGTCTTCTGTACAGCGGTAAGCGGCTTTTACCGCCAATGTTGTAATGACCCCCTTTGTCAGCTGCTGAGTGACGTCATTAGGACTGCACTGGGATTAGTTGGTTGATGAGAAGGAGCCATGAATGGATTGGTGGATAACCCTGAAGTGTTATTGTTTGAGAGAGACAAGCAAAAATAATTTGGGGTTTGAATTACTTCTTGTGTTGTGTAGCCATTTTAGTTTAAGCTCATGCATGTTATTTTAGCGTACCAGGCCTGCAGCTGTGCACTTTAACCTAGATATATTTTATTCAGCTTTGTTTATTTTTTTAACAATAGCCACTTTTGCGGTCTTGTTTTATTTCTCTCTCTCTAGCTGTTCTAGCTTAAACCAGTACTAGGTTCTCAAACAAGACATTCTTGTTCACTCTGTGCTTCTTTCAAGGCTACAATAAGATAGGTTGCCAGTGAATGTGGTCAAAGTTTTGTCTCTGGTATTCATAGAAAAACACACATCCTTACATAGAGACATTTTCTCAGAACATCAGCTGTTTCTTATATAAACACTTCCCTGTCCTAGATACGTTAAAGGGAGATTCCAGCCAGAGGACCACAACTGTATGCTGATTGCTGAACGCTTCGCTACAGCTGCTTATGCAGACTTCAGGCCTTTGCTCCGGTATCGGGGATGATGTCTTCCCAGGGGAACCTGAAGGGCAGAATTAGAGCTTCACATGCTGTGCTCTATCATAGCCTAGGTAGGAATTACTCTATTGACTCTAGTCACAATATGGTAGCGTTATTTCTATGCCTCACTCTCCTTGTCACAATTCTAATTCTGTCATGCTGTATCGTCCTGGTTACTGTAGTACATGCTTTGTCATCTAAGATGCAGTTGCTTCATTAATACCTTATTGAAACATATACTGCCTCTGTTTGTCATTGTGCATGTGGTACTAATGTAACTGAGTGAAAACGGATGAGACCTAAGTAACCATAATTTCCTTGAGAAGTCAATTGTGTCATGTGCTCGGCTGCCCAATCATCCCTGCTCTTGGGTAGAGATGAGGCACTGCTAGTTAGCCGGAGCAAAACCCGGATTGGGGCGACAGGTGTCACCTGTAGTAAGTTAAGACTCAGTCTCCCACAATGCAGGTGATTCTGCCACTCAAATCCAGTAGTCTCATTAGAATAATGAGAGCCTACGCGACACCTGTTTTGAATTTAAATTGTAGTTTTAAGCCAAATTAAAGTAAAAATGAAATGTTTCAAAGCATTGAAGAGTGTGCTTAGCGGAGATGATTTTATTCCAGTCAGAGTAGGAGAAATTTGCCTGCCGAAAGGTACACCAGCATTTACCATCATTGAAGAGAAAGGTGCCTCAGCAGAGAATTTGAGGAAAGTGTTGTATGAATTAAAACTTCCTCTGAATCTGAAGCTTCAGCTGTTTGGGAATTAGTGGCCAAACAGCAAGAGGAATTACAATTTGAGAGGAGAATGAGAAAAGCTGAGAAGACTTTATTAGAGGCAAGGTGCGATAATGAGCAAAACTTTGGGAGAACAGAAACCTTACAGGGAATTAGAATGTTTCTTGTAGTTACTCAAGAGAAAGAGAGCAGTGTCAGACAGAAGACAAAGAAAAAGAGCAAAGATTCTTCAGATGAGAAATCAAAATCAGATGAAGCTAGAAAATCATTCACTTATGATGATGATTCAGACAATGATGAATTTATAATTCAGTTGTTCAAAGTCATCCTTCATCATGTGCAGGACAAGAATTAAGTTCAAGTCCTACTAGTACTAGTTCAAATACATCAGCACCAGTACAACCAGTACAGGTTTCACAGTCCCCAGTTGTGGTAAGTGCAGTTTGCAACTAACGTTCCTACTATTTCTGTAGCTCAGACACCTATCCAGACTGTGTCAGAGTCCATTTATCCTACTGTTCCAGTTGAAATTCCTGCACCGAGTATTACAAAACCAGTAGCACCACAGATACCACAACAGACACCGAATGTCCAAAGCCCAGTAATAGGTCAGAGGGTGTCTACACCTAATTTGATGATGACACCAAAGCAAACACAGCAGAGGTACACACCTGTAACAGTAATACAGTCCTTTTTTAATCATTCAACACTTACAGGTCAGGATTCTGGAGTACTTTACACGAGAAATCAGAATGTTACTTAAAGTCCAGAAGTATTGTCAGTTCTCGCCACAATTTGTCCTGTTGTACCATTGTATGCACAAGGAAACAGTAACGAGAATAATGTAGAGAATATTTTCAACATAAATGCAGAAATGGCGAGATTGAATGCTTCTGCTGTAATTATGTCTCCAACAAGCCAGACTCAAACTTTTGACAAGACAAATCCACCTATTGATTTATCCTACCCTAAAACTTCACGGTCAAATTCATTTGTAAATTCAAATTTGTTCCTAATTGACATCTGAGACACTGTGCATTACTCCAGTGTCTAATGCAAATAAGAATGTTTCATTACAAGGTCTATCAGCTCTACAGACTGACTAGAGAAAGTGGGTAATGGAGTGAGAACAAATGCTGGAGATAAATCATTGAACTTGGCAAGTCTTAAATTGGAATTAAATGAGTGACTGAGGGAACGTTTGAGTTAAATAGGATTGACTCATATAATGAAGATGAATTAAGATTCATGTGTAAAGATGTCACAAACAGAGCAGGATTGGCGTGCCAGAAAATATCAGATCTTGGAGAGAAATATGAAATTGAAATTCACAAATCGAAACCACTGAAGAAAAGTTATGGATTAGAATTTGATTCAAAAGATATTGAGAATATGAGAATGGCAAGAATGAAAATTCACACTAAGGAATTAATTCAAAGTATTCAAACATGGGGAGCACTAGACAAATGGTAAGGCAGGTTGGTAAAGAAAACAATCAGAAGAAAAATGAGTCTGAATGTAAATATTGATGTGCAGCAGACTAATAATCCAGTAAAAATATTACCAATGAGAGAAATTCCTGGAGAGGATTTTGTACATGTCCCTTGGAGCAGGAGTGATATTGTATCATTTACAAATGATTACCGGAGGCTGAGAGAGAAACCAGTAGAATGGTACCAGCAAACAGATAGTTGCGTGAAGCTCACAAAATGCCTGTGGGACGATTTAAATACCCTGTAAAAATAGTGGTATGGCTGATTTGTGGGTTGAGTGCAAAAGGAGTGTTGACTGGCCAACAAGAGAACCTCCACGAGATCCAGTTACAGCTGCACCATCTCCTGATGAGAGGAAATACTATTACAAGTGATTGAGTTTTTGAAAACAATAATTTTTCCTAAAATTATTGGTTGGCAGAGAATTGATATGACAGCACAGAAAGCGCATACATGCTTATTATGAGAGGTTGCAGCAAGTGTTGAAACATTACAGTAGTACAGAAACAATTGAACCCGAAGACATGATTCATTTCCTGTAAAGATTTGTTGAAGGATTGAGGCCTGAAATCAGCCAGATGCTTAAGAGTCTTTTGATATGCTGGCAAGCAAAACCAGTTGATGAGGTACAGCAGTTTGGAAAATATTCTAATGATGAGAATGAAGCCAGAGAAGTTGAAGGAGAAGGCAATGGTGATGCAAATTAAAGCAGCACAAGCAACATAGTCAGAAAAAGGAATGCAGAGAGTTTTTCCACAATGGCAGGGAAACATGCAAGTGTTTCAGAACCATGCGAGAGATAGAGGTCAGGGTGGAAATGGAAAAGGTGTTGTTGATAGAATTCTGGTCTGAATCAAGGTGATGTTCTGGCGATGAAAAAGATGCTACCTTGTCACGCTTGCGGGGGTCTCAGGCATTGGAAATGGGAGTGTCCAACGGTGGTACAAGAGAGTGGTATTGGTGTTGTTACACAGATGAATGATAACAATAATTACCTGAATTGGAGAGGTCCAAGAATAAGAGTCCAAAATGTAAATGTCCAGAATGTGAGTAATCAGATGCAGATTCCTCCAAATGCAAAGTTCTGTGCCACATTTTCAGGTGCCACAGCAAATACTACAGCCACAGTTGCAATTGGCCCACAGCAACAAACGCAGATACCTCAAGCTCCAGTGGCACAACAGCAGCAGATGAAGCTTCCTGAGCAGAACACAAATTCAAATATTAAGTCAAAATCATACAGTACAACAGTTCACACTTCATAGTGAGGAAGAATCGAATGACGAGTTGATGAGTGAGAGTTCGGATAAAGAAAAAGGTGTGTTATTAGCTTCATTTGAGGTGGATCAAAAAGGTCCTTATGTTTCTGGAAGAGTCTTGGGTCATCCAGTTTCATTTCTGGTTGATACAGGAGCTACACACTCTACAGTCAGAGCTGCAGAAGTTCCTGATGGGCCACTTTCCGGAAAACAGTACAGATTGTGGGAGTTGCAAATCAATTACTGACAAATCCAATTACTGAATCGAT
Organism: Pleurodeles waltl; assembly: GCF_031143425.1. NCBI lineage: Eukaryota > Metazoa > Chordata > Amphibia > Caudata > Salamandridae > Pleurodeles > Pleurodeles waltl. The sequence goes on along the minus strand of NC_090444.1, from coordinate 1,143,263,360 downwards.
TCCTGTTAAAATTGGAAATTTTGAAGACTTACATGAATTGGAAGTCTGTGATTCAAGTCCACTTTCCTTACTGGGAAGGGACCTACTGTTCAAAACAAAATGTGTGCTTACCTGTACAAATGATGGGAGCACGATCAAGATCTTGGATGATGATGATTCCGCTATGCCAGTACCAGTTGAATGTGAAAATGCAATCAAGGAAGGACATCCTTTCATTAGTTTTTATCTTGCACTAGATTTGCAGACTGATCTTCAAGGTACAGTTATTCTAAAAGTCTGGGATCTTTCAGGGAGAGACATTGGTCTGATATAAGGAGCGGAACCAGTTAAAGTCACAGTTAAACCTGGTGCTGTTCTACCGCAGACACCACAATGTCATATGCATCCAGATATCATTGAAGGAGTTACTCGAGTAATTGCAGATTTTGTGAAGAAGGTAGTTCTAAACAAAGTGCTGAGCAGTCCATGTAATTCTCCAATTATGGGTAAGAATAAACCAAGTGGGAAGTTCAGAACTTTTCAGGATTTGGGAAAGATTAATGACATAGTAGTTAAATGTCCTGTAGTGCCAAATCCGGCAGTGATTTTATTTCAAATTCCATGTAATGCAGAATAGTTCACAGTGTGGACCGGTCACAAGTATTTTTCCTCAGTTCCTCATCATGAAGATAGCCAATGTCTGTTCTGTTTCAAATTCTGCGTTGTTGTGTATGCTTGGTGTACAGTTCCACAAGGCTTTTCAGAGACTCCTTTGATATTTAATCAGGTCAAAAAGAATTTGGAATCACTGAAAATGCTGTTTCAGTTGACATTGGTGCAGTACATTGATGATGTTTCAATTGCTTCAAGGACACAGGAAGGGTGCAAGCAAGATACAATTGCTCTATTGAATCATCTGGAGGAAAATGGTCAGAAAGTGTCCCCAGTGAAATCACAGTATTGTCAGACAAGAGTGAAATATTTGGGTGACCAAATTGAGAAAGGTGCAAGAAATGTTTCCAGAGAGAGAGAGAGTCACTACTATTTTGCAGATGAATCCTCCAGTTACACAGAGAGATTTTAGAATGTTTGTGGGAATGGTGAGCTTTTGTTGCCAATGGATTCCAATTTTTTTAGTTACTTTAAATCCATTGCAGAGACTGACCTACAAATACATGTCTGATCCTGTCCCATTTTATGGAGCTTTTATAAAAGTTTTTATGGAGTTGAGAGAGAGTCTGTGAAGAGTACCTGCTTTGGGAATGCCTGATTAAATGAAACCATTCTTGTTGTCATGTCATGAGTGTGATGATTGAGCTCTTTCAGTGTTGACTCAGATACATGGAGGTGAAAACCTTCCAGTAATTTATTTTTCTGCTACGTTGGATCCTGTGGCTACAGCTTTTCCCAGCTGCTTAAAGAACGTGGCCGCGGTTGGTACCAGTCTTACTCAATGTGAGAGTATTGTGATGGGACATCCTTTAACTGTCCTTGTCCCTCATTCCATAGAGGTTTTGCTTACCTGAACAAAGACTCAATATTTGACAAATGCAAGGCTCATGAGGTATGAGCTCATGATTTTAGGTTCTCCAAATGTAACTCTGAAGAAGTGTACTGTGCTTAACATAGCAACCATGTTACCAATTGAAAATGTTGAAAATGAAAAGCTGAAGAAAGTTGAACTTGATTGTCTGTAAGTTATTGAATTGCGCAAAAAACTCATACCTGACATTCAAGATACCATGTTGAAAGAGAATGACCAAATCATTTTTGTTGGTGGTTCCTGTTTAAGAGACAATGCAGAAATGCTCAAATATGCAAACGCTGTTTTCACAATTTCTGGAGTACTTGAAGCTTCATGGGTTCAAGGAGTATTTTCGACACAACTGGCTCAATTAGTGGCTTTTACTAGGGCATGCTGCGTGTCAGCACAACTTAAAGTTACAATTTTTGCAGCCAGCCAGTATGGGTTTGAATAAGTAAACAACTACTGAGTGGTTGTGGTAGCAGAGAGGTTTTATGACCTCTTCTGGTTCACCAATTAGAAATGGTGATAAAATTAATGATTTGTTGCAAGCCCTACAGTTACATGATAAAATTGCTGTGGTTAAATGCAGTGCACACCAGAGATCAAATTATTTTGTTTCAATGGGAAACGCATATGCAGATCAAGTTACAAGGTTTTGTGCATTGAACTGCATTTCTTTTAATGAGGAATGGTAACATTTAATTGGAGAAACAAAAGTTAATGAATTAAATCAGAATTATTTGTTAACAATAATTGATGCTTCGGAGGAAATCAAAAGTTTGCAAGAAAATGTTCCTGAAGATGAAAAGGAAAGCTGGATAAAATTGAAATGTTTTCAGAGAGAAAAAGATGAAATATAGGTTTAAAATGAAGGACAAGTGGTTTTGCTGAACTGTCTACTGACGCAAATGGCAATATACTAGCGTGGTCAGGCACTCATTGGAAGGGATGCTATGCTTCGAATATTCAAACAGTCCTGGTTCAATCCAAAGTTTAGACAGGTTGCTGAAGCAATTTGTCACAGATGTGTTACTTGCCAATTAAGGAACATGGGGAAAAGAACAGTTGTTAATTTGAGCTACAATGGAAGAGCAGAAGGTCCATTTAACAGAAGGCAGATGGATTCCATTGAGATGCCTGTGTGTGGTGGTTTGAGATATGTGGTGGTGACTGTGTGCATGTTTCGTCACTGGATTGACACTTACCCTATACATAGAAACAATAGCCTTACAGTAGCAAAGCTATTCCTTAGGTAGTTAATTTCTCGTTTTGAGTTCCAGGTCTCCTTAGAATCAGATAGAGGAAGTCACTTTAATAATGAAGTGATTAAATTGCCATATTCAACCTTAAACATTGAGAAGAAATTGCACTGTAGCTATCACCCTGAAGCTTCTGGATTAGTTGAGCAAATGAATGGCACTCTGAAAGCTCAACTTGCAAAAATGTGTGCATGCACAAATCTGAAAATGGCCAGATAAATTGCCTTTGGTTTTGATGAGCATGAGAAACACACCTGACAGAAAGACTTGGCTTTCTCCTCATGGCTAGAGCGATGTGATTGCCAGAAGTTCCTGCAAATACTCTTGTTAACATAACAGATGACATGGTGCTGTATTACTGCAAACTAGCTGATTGTTCGTTCTTTCTCACATCAGGTTGAATCTACATTTGTGCCGTCATCCCAAGACCAGTGTCAGAGTCTGTGAGTTGGTGATTAGGTGGTTGTGAAAAAGCACGTCAAGAAAACTTGTCTGTAGCTCAGGTGGAAGGGTCCCTATGAGGTTGTACTTGTTACAATAACTGTTGTATTGTGCTGGAATCTCGAACTGGATACATGCCAGCCACACTTGAAAAGTACGCTATCCTCTGGATGATGAAGAAAATGAATTGTTGAGAGTACTAACAACTGCTATACAGTCTCAAGGAGAAAGAAGAGAGACTGTGGAAACTGAAGCTGAAACTGCAGAAACAGCGCAAACTGGTGAAGATCCAGGTACCCCGCTAAGAGATGAGGTAAACACACCTCTGAGATATGAAAAAGAAATTCCTGAAGTTGCTCAAGCATCAATAGACATAGCAGAAGAGACAAGTCAGAGGAGGACTCTTCCAGAATCAGACGATTAGGAAAATCAGTGAAAAGAGATTACGTTTCCTTAACTAGCTGAGAATGGAGCTGAGTTGTATCAAAGTCACACAGACTTGACTTCTCTTGAATTAGTTAATGGTGCAGGTACATCAAGTCAAAGTTGAAATCCTACTGAACCAAGAAAAGTTATAAGTCCAGTTTTGCAAACAACACTGTCAAAGAAAGGAGATGAGTTGCCCTCACCGCAAACAAGTGAGAAGGTTCCATACGTGTTGTCAATAATAAATGAAGAGCAAGAAACAATGACAAGAGTAAATGCAGATGAAAATCTGAGTGAAGTTTAAATAAGTGTAAGGAGATCAAAGAGAAAAAGGGTTGCAAGTCGAAGATACTCAGGTTCTGAATGGGTGTACTACACCACAGATGAATGGCAACGTGAGATTATCTCATTTTGTTTTGAGGGTGAGAATTCAGCTCAATATTTTGGAACTTGAAATTGCTTTTGAACTGAGTTTTGAAATTACAGTGCCGATTGAGCAAGGAAGACATTACATGCTGCAAGTTATAATTAGTGATCATCAGACTATGATCTACTGAATGAACTTTAAAAGACTTTGGTGGTCATTATGAGTTTGGCGGTCCTGCTGCGCCACACCAGCGGTGGCGGTAACACCGCCAACAGCGTGGCAGACCAGGACTCCAAATTATGACCACGGCGGTGAATGGGCTGCAAAGCAGCCAGTTCACTGCCTGTACCGCAGGGCAGTGGGACCACTGGGGTGAAGTTGTATCACTTTCGGCCCGGCAGTCCACCTTATACCACTGACAATATTATGAGTCTCCTTTCAGCCAGGGATTTCCTGTTTGCAACCCTGCCAGGAAATCCCTGGCAGAAAGGATACTGGCAACAGGAATTAACATTCCTGTCACCAGTATGCAACTCCCTCACCTCCCCACGCAGCCACAGACCCCCCACCTCCCGAACCCCAAAGACACCACTCTCCCCCACCCCCGAACCCCATACAGACCTCCATCCACACATGCACACACCACAGTCACATATCCACGCACACACATTCACACACATACATGGGTCCACAACACCCTCCCACCCCTGCTGACGTGCATTCACACATTCACACAGATACATGCACACACACGCACACAAACACCCTCCCCTCCATTCACACACACTCATGCCTCCATTCACGCACACAGCACTCAACACCCCCTACCAAATGTCGGATGATCACCTTACCTGCTTGCGGTGATCATCTGGGAGGGCACTGGGTCCATGGGGCCTGCTCCTCCAGGACCGTCCCGTCACCACAACACCGCCATGCCGATTATAAAGTTGTTGTACTGAGGGCTGTGTTCTGATGACGTGGTGGTGCCAGCGGAGCAACCTCCACTAGACTGCCGACTGCCAGTATGGCGGAGAGCTGCCAGGAGTCATAATATGGCAGACTCAATAGTTTATCTTTTTCTTGAACTTTCTGATTCTTTAGAGGCTATGGACTCAAACCGAAAGGTAAGAAATTGTTTGAATGTTGTAAATGCATGTGTGTTGGACTGGTTATTGTAATTGGGCCTGGTATGTTTACTATTAATTGTGAGAATGAGCATACATGATAAACCTGAGGTTTGTTAAATTCATTTTACAGAAACTACTACATTTTTGAAGTTAAAAACAATTAACAGAGATGATAAATAGTTGCACTTAGATAACTCACAAATGTATCTTTCTTCTACTGCATTCTATCGCATATTGTATGAATACGTTGAGACGAAGGATCTGAGAGAGTGTTATGTTTCCACGCAGATTCCTTCATCAGTGCAAGAAGAAATTACCATGGTTTTCCACTAATGTATGGAATTAGTTGCAGTCTTTTGTAACAATAGTTTATAACCAAATATATATTCAATATTTCTATTCTAATTTTGATGTTGTGTTTTCTTTTGTTATGAATAATCAGCATTTGAGTAATGTAGCTAAGGAAAGAAATATTGCTATTGTGGGAGGCTCCTTTGAACCCACACTAACATTTGGCAATGCGTATGCACATCAAAATAGCCTGAAACTTAGAAAGTTGTCTACTACTGTAGATAACATGTTAACGTTTTTTGGAACTGTTATCCTAATGGATACTGAAATGGCTGTGGTCCATTCAATGGTTCTTCAGAACCAGCTCACGTTAGATATCTTTTTAGCAAAGGAAGGCACAGTCTGTCGGATGCTGAAAATGAAACATTGTTCTACCTATATACCCGACAATAGCAAAGGAATTAGGAATTTCATTAAGAACCTAACTGATGCAAATTCTTATTTAAAAGACCTGAAAGAGTCAGGCGCTTGGGAAAATGTGGGATAAATGTTTACAAAGGTCAAAAGTTGGCTGGGTAACCTTGATCAAGGGATTCTGGAAACTGTTTTGAAACCATTAATAATTGTGGTTGTATGTGTCATCTATATAATAGGACTGTACAAACTATATATGCTGATTAAAAGAGAAAGGCTGAAAAATTAAAAGAGGAGGGAAGAAATTAAACTTGAAAAGATGAGAAGCAGATATTTTCATGATTTGAGAAAAATGGAAACCTGGAGACAAGAGAGAAATAATATATATTTCAGAGAGACTACATTAATACGAGTATTAATGAGTATAATTTTGTGATGACACATATAGGTGGTCATTACAACCCTGGCGGTCGGTGTTAAAGCGGCGGTAAGACCGCCAACAGGCCGGCGGAGAAAAATTGGAATTACGACCGTGGCGGAAACCGCCATCAATGACAGCCACTTTAACACTCCGACCGCCACGGCGGTACAAACAAACAGCGCAGCGGTCACCGCCAACAGACAGGTGGAAGACAATGTACCGCCCACACTATTATGTCAGGCCAATCCGCTACCTTTTCCGGGGCGGATTCACCGCGGATAAAAATCCAGTGGAAACAGGAATCCCGAAGGGAAAAAGCTCACCTCTACACACTCCACGAGGAACGAGGACGCCATGGAACCAGAGCTCCACATTTTCCCAGCCTTTATCTTCTTTCTCCTCTACCAGGAGCACGAGTGCCAGCGGTGAAGACCACAGTGAGTATTGCACCTACGACACAGGGGAGGGGGGAGGCAAAAACAGGGAGACACACACGCAACACCCCCACCCTCGCCCACAACAACACACAAACAATGCATATCAATACATCACAGTTAAACCCCACAAACCCTCTGGAAGAATGCAAAGACAATAGAAAATGAGTGTAACAATTTTAATATATTAAAAGCAAGTAGGCCAAAATATATATATATACACCATGTACATAATATATACCAAGCATAGTAGTCCAGTTAGTGTTCTTAGAAAGTCCATGGAACACTGGGACCACACGATATGGGCGAGGCCCACACAAGATCTCCGACCATGACGGAGAGAACACTGCAGGGGCATCAGACAGCAACTAAACAGGCACCTCAGGGGGAGGTAAAGGGGGGGCACCTCCGCCGGATGAGTGCACAACGCCAAATCCACGAGGGGGCCACATGCCCACTGTTCAATCCTGGGGAGTTCAAAGCCACAGTCTCTCAAGTCTGTACAGTGGGTGGGTTGCCCACTGTTCCATTCTGGGGAGTGCAAAACCACTGTCTCTCAAGTCTCTACAGTGGGTGGGTTGCACACTGTTCCATCCTGGGGAGTGCAAAGCCACAGTCTCTCAAGTCTCACAAGTGGGTGGGTTGCCCACTGTTCCATCCTGGGGAGTGCAAAGCCACAGTCTCTCAAGTCTCTACAGTGGGTGGTTTGCCCACTGTTCCATCCTGGGGAGTGCAAAGCCACAGTCTCTCAAGTGGATGCCTTTCTCCACTGGTTCTGGAGGGGGCTTTGTGTCCAGAGTGCTTCATCCTGCTAAGGACAGAGGGAGTGGATGCCTTTCTCCACTGGTTCTGGAGGGGGCTTTGTGCCAAGAGGGCTTCATCCTGCTAAGGACAGGGGGAGTGGATGTATCTCTCCACTGGTTCTGGAGGGGGCTTTGTGTCCAGAGTGCTTCATCCTGCTAAGGACAGAGGGAGTGGATGCCTTTCTCCACTGGTTCTGAAGGGGGCTTTGTGCCCAGAGTGCTTCATCCTGCTAAGGACAGGGGGAGTGGATGTATCTCTCCACTGGTTCTGGAGGGGGCTTTGTGTCCAGAGTGCTTCATCCTGCTAAGGACAGAGGGAGTGGATGCCTTTCTCCACTGGTTCTGAAGGGGGCTTTGTGCCCAGAGTGCTTCATCCTGCTAAGGACAGAGGGAGTGGATGTATCTCTCCACTGGTTCTGGAGGGAGCTTTGTCCCCAGAGTGCTTCATCCTGCTAAGGACAGAGGGAGTGGATGTATCTCTCCACTGGTTCTGGAGGGGGCTCTGTGCCCAGAGTGCTTCATTCACCCTGTGACGGACTCAGTTGCGTCAGTGCCCTTGCTGCTCATGGGCCAGCGGTGCTTGAGATGGTGGTGCCCTGTGCAGCGGTGCTTGAGATGGCGGTCTCCATTGCAGGGTCTCAGCTGCTGGCGGTCCGTCATGGCCCAGCAGGGCTTTTGCTGGCGGTCCTTGGGCCTTTGCTGGCGGTCCTTCATGGCCCAACGGGGCCTTTGCTGGCGGTCCTTCATGGCCCAACAGGGCTTGTGCTGGCGGTCCTTCATGGCCCAACGAGGCCTTTGTTGGCGGTCCTTCATGGCCCAACAGGGCCTTTGCTGGCAGTCCTTTATGGCCCAACGGGGCTTGTGCTGGTGGTCCTTCATGGCCCAACGGGGCCTTTGCTGGCGGTCCTTCATGGCCCAATGGGGCCTTTGCTGGCGTTCCTTCATGGCCCAACAGGGCCTTTGCTGGCAGTCCTTCATGGCCTAAGGGGGCTTATGCTGGCAGTCCTTCATGGCCCAACGGGGCCTTTGCTGGCGGTCCTTCATGGCCCAACAGGGCTTTTGCTGGCAGTCCTTCATGGCCCAACGGGGCTTGTGCTGGCGGTCTTGTCCTGGGCAGATGGGCTTGTGCTGGCGGTCTTGTCCTGGGCAGCTGGGCTTGTGCTGGCGGTCTTGCCCTGGGCAGCTGGTCTGGTGCTGGCGGTGGCCTCCTGGGCAGCGGGGATGATGGCGGTCTTCTCCGCCGTGCTGCTCTTCCCAGACTTGCCGGGTTTCTTGTGGCCCTTCCGCATCTTGGAAGTGTCACAGCTGACTCCACTCCCACCGGGACCCCTGGGAGCAGCTTTGGTGGCTGGAGTCTTCCCCCTCTCCCTCCGGGCACTGGCCAACTTCTGATGCTTCACAGGTGGGGGACTGTCTGTGCTGTGGCTCCGTGCCACACTGGCTGCCCTGGTGGCCGGTGCACTCCAGATTCCGGTGACTACAGGCACCACTGGTCCCAGAGAGGTTGTGGCTGAGGTTCCAGTTCGGGACCTATGAGACGGACGGGGTGGGGGAGGTGAGGGAAAGAGGTCAAGGCTGGCCAGGAAAAGTTTCTTAGGAGCACTGGAACGGGTAGCTGGAGGGGGTTTGGGAGTGGAGGAAGAGGTGGTGGTTGTAGGAGTTGTACGTTTGGTGACTTTGGGTGAAGGTGCATGGCTGTCGTGAGGTGGATGGCTGTTGGGTGGGTGTGTGCCTGCGTTTGTGTATCTTGGGAGGGGGCGTCACAGACACACTGGGAGAGGAAACAGGGGATGTGTGAATGGTAGTGGGGGTGGTGACTGCACATTAGCGGGGTGTGGTGGTGGGTGTGCTGGAGAGGGACGTAGTGGCTGTAGATGTAGTGCATGCAGGTGTGAGTGTAGATGACACTGGGAGGGAGGAGAGAGACGAGGAGGAGGGGGACACAGTGGAGGCAGTGGATGTTGGTGTGTCTGCATGTGTGTGATGCTTGCGTGAATGCCTGTGAGATGTGTGGTGCTTATGTTTGCCTGAGCTACCCTTGGGTGTTGAGGTGTGTGCATGTTGGTCTGTAGGTGTGCTTGGGATAGGCTGAGGTACCGGGGATTGGGTCGGAGTGGAGGAAGTTGGAGGGGGGAGGCTAGAGAAGGGGACAATGGCTCCCATCAGTGCTGAGGCCAGAGTCTGAAAAGCTCTATGAAGGGCCACCTGACCAGAATGAATGCCCTCCAGGAATGCAATAGTTTGTTGCAACTGCCTTTCTACACCCTGGATGGCATTCAAAATGGTAGACTGCCCAACAGTGAGGGACCTGAGGAGGTCAATGGCCTCCTCACTGAGGGAAGCAGGGGTGACTGGGTCAGGGCCTGAGGTGCCTGGGGCGAAGGTGTTGCCCACCCTCCTGGGTGAGCGGGCATGGGGTAAAGGCTGAGGGGCTGCTGGGAGGGCGTGCTGGTAGGGGGTGTGGCAGCTGTACCTGTAGATGCGGGGGGCACAGATGTTGCCGCCACCACAAGGGAGCTCCCATCAGAGGACGAGTCCGTGTCGCTGGTCTCAGCTCCTGCCCCCGCCGTGGAGCTCCCCTCGCCCTCCATCCCACTGGTGAATTCAGACTCCGTAGTGTCACCCTCCAGGGCCATGTGGGATGCAGCTCCCTCGTGCTCCGGTGCCACTGCTCCTCCGCCTGATGATGCTAATGCACACAAGAACAGGGAGACCACAAAAAGGGGGGGAAGACAGGAGAGAGACATGTTGAGTGCATGCATTACCGCTACCGTTGGCGGACACGACAGACACAGAAGCCCCCTGCACTACGCCGCGCTCTTGGGCTCCACTGTTCAATTCCTGGGAAATGGCCTACAAGGCTATGGACGACATCTGCACACATAGATGACACAGGGGCATGACTAGGTGTACTTGGCACTCTACAGAGGTGGGCTGGGGTGCCACATGGCCTGCCTTACGGAGGGACCTTGCCTACGGAACTCGCCCTTGCCTAGGGAAATCCACAGCCCACCTCCCCAACCCAGACCCCACCACTGCGCGCAAAGTCAGAAGAATGAGAGTGTACTCACCCCCTTGTTGCTGCTATGATGCCCTCAAGCGCCCATCCAACTCCGGGTAGGCCCCCGCCAGGATCCGTAACATCAGGGGGGTCATGGTGTGACGGGCACCCCTCTCACGTTGGGAGGCCATCCCCAGCTGTGCCTCTGCCGTCTTCTTGCTCCAGCGACGAATGTCCTCCCATCTTTTTTGGCAGTGGGTGCTCCGTCTGTGGTAGACCCCCAGGGTCTGGACATCCTTGGCGATGGCACGCCAAATATCTTTTTTCTGGTAGGCGCTGACCTACATGAAATGTACAGGGGAAAAAGAGAAGTTATTACCAACTTCCCTGTCAAAGTGATTGGCCCCCATCCCTACCCTAGCCATGTGGCACATGCATTCACCGTCTGTCATGCACGCAGCACTCTCTCCCCTTCCTTCTTACAGCCAGCCCTCTCCACACAGGCATAGCCCATACAACATGCTCCCTGTGTGCTCCATCTTCCTTGCAATGGAGGTGTGCTTCACCTGTGCTCCGAATAGCTGTGGCTCTACCCGGACAATTTCCTCCACCATGACCCTGAACTCCTCCTCCGAGAATCTGGGCTGTCTTTGCCGTGCCATGGGGTGGTGTAGGTGATGTGTGGGGTAGATTCTGTGGTGATCAGTGTGCTGATATGTAGTGGTGTGTTGTGTGAGGTGCGTGGAAGTTGTGTGCGTGATGGTATTGTGCCTATGGATGCTTTTGTTCTTGCTGGTGGTGTCTCTCTCTGGCCTTCTTTCTGAATTTTTTGGTCATAAGGGTTTGTGGGTGATGTGGGTGTGTGTTTTATATTGTAATGTGTGTGTCGGATTGATGTGTGTATGTGTATCAGGTGTGTGTATTTCGAATTGTCTAATGTGGCTGTGTTTTGTAAAAGTGTGTGATTTTGAGCGTGGCGGTGTGTACCGCCAATGGAATACAGCGGTTGAAAGACCGCCGCGTGGATTTGTGGGTTGTGATAGTGTGGGCGTATTTCTTTTGGCGTGACGGTGTCGGTTTTGTTTTCGCCAGTTTATCACTGACCTTTGGTGTGGCGGACTTGTGTGGGTGTCTGAATTTTGGCAGATTCCGAAATGTGGGTCATAATAGCTGTGGCAGTTTTCCGCGGCCGTGGCAGTGTGTTGGCGGTCTTCTGCACGGCGGTAAGTGGCTTTTACTGCCAATTTTGTAATGACCGCCATAGTCGTAAGAGGAGGGATTGTTAGACTGCAAGTTAATTAAGAAGATTTTGAAGAATTAAAGTACTAATTCAAAGAGCAAAATGTGTATCAGAAGCCCATTTTAAATAAATGTGCATTTAAAATGTGCAACGTGTAAAGTGGCAAAGATGGTGAACACCCTAAAGAAAGCATGTTTAATAATGAATGCTAATGATCAATGTAGAAACATTTTATAATGAATTTATCCATATTATTATGAACACTAATGTAAATGAATTAAATAATTATTATATTTAAATGTGATATTACATGGTTTATTAAATGTGGGCCTACATGATAATGCCCAAAGCTAATTCTATGTTTAGAAGCTTGTGCAATGTATTTCTTTCTCAGCAGTTTCTAGAAACTCACTGTTCATTGTTAACATTTGCTGACCTCACATAATATTTCAAGTGTTTAGTGAAATAGATTTTTAATATCCTGTGCAACTCGCATATTGTAGAAAAGTTATTTTACTGTATAGTAATTTTTGTTTGGTCTTGTCCTTCCTGGGTTGAGATAATGTGTACCCAGAACAATGATTCTCAGTGCTCAGGTATAACCTGCAACAATTGTATTCTACTGCGGAAACTGGTAACTACAGTGAGAGAAGATGGTCCAATGGTGAATGGAGAAAATGAAGAAAAGATACTTATGAAACGTAGAATAATTCTAATTGGTTCTAATCTAAACCACCTCATAGACTGAGCAATGGCCTTCTAGTTAGTTGCTTTCTAAGGTTTTGATAAAGCAAAGTTTAGATGATATATATAGGCTTAGATCCTTTCTTCCTGAGCTTGGGAAATGATGTGCTGTGTCTTTAGCTTTCTCTTATTTTTTTCCATAATCTTCCTTAGTTGGCTATTTTACCTTTGGTCCTCACATGATCTCGTCATCATGATCTTTGTAGGACTTGTTTCTCCTCGTTGGTATTACAGTAAGCTGCAGTAGAACCAACATAAAGCACGTGCTTTGTGTTCTTTGGGCCAATGTGACCTTGCTGCACCTGAGCCATTCATACTGCGTGCTAATTTGGGACCAGAGTGCTGCACTCACTGGAACAAATCTTACACTGGGTTGCCGCAATCAAACCTTGTAGTTTAAAACGCTTTGAAAAAAGCTGCTGTTTGGTATTTCATATAATATGGCTTCTTGATAAGTGGGATCTTGCAAGCAAAAATGTCTGCAGGGCAAATTGAGTCATGGCAGGGAAAAATGTGAGTCATGGAAATAAGTGGTTGCCTCCAAATAGGCATATTTTAAAATATGTAACTAGGTCAAACTTATCCCCTGCCTAGTGAAGGTCATCCTGCTCCACTGCTATTTTTTTTAATTTTTTTTATATTATATTTCTTTATCTGCTCGGGGCGCAATCTGTGTCCTGATGTCATGTTTGTTTCTTAGAATACAGCAGGTGAATTAATATAAAAAATAAAACTTCAAAATGTAATATTATTGACTGTTAAACAGAAAACCTTAACTCTGCGAGTTTTAAAGTGAATTAATTGTGGAAATGTGCTATTTAGCTGTTGGTCGTTTCCCATATGACTTTTCAAGTAAACAACCTTGGTCGTTGCTATGTCAGTTGTAGGTTAGACCAAGGACTGCAATAAATTGTGTGACAACTACATAAATAGTTCTTCAGATTCCTGAATTGGTTGTGTTTGTTATTGACATTTCATAGGAATTGCGTGCATTTAAGGAAAGCATTACCAATCTAAAGAGCTAAATGAAGCCAAAGAGATCAAGTGTAATTAAACACCTAGTAATACATTAAAAACACTCCGCTTTTTCACATTTCAGCTTATTTGATTTCGAGTTACTCGTAGATCTATGTAAAATTTCAGTTACACAAATGTTTGCATTCAGCCAGTCATGGTCGCCGATGAATTAATTAGAATGAAGAATAAGAAAGCTTAATAATGCTGCCAATTGTAAACAAATTGGTGGTATTTGAAGTTGTCCTTGAAATAACAAATCATGTACAATACCACCAACCGACTTTTAAACTTATAGGTCAGTTTATATATTATCGATTCCGAGTGGCAAGGACGTAGCTTTGAGGGGGGTGTTTGGAGTTCTACTTCCCCCTAATAATAGAATTTTGTGATAAATAGTTGGGAACATGTGCTTTCAGTCGGGTATGGTGCACTGTCTGTCGGATTTCACCAGGAATTTCTGCACATACGGACAAAAACGCACACATACTGTCCCCCTCTCTCTGTTCAGAAAGGCTTACAAAATGTTAGTTATTTCCCAAAATAATGTGCTTTATCTCACTTAGGGGGTTATTACAACTTTGGAGGAGGTGTTAATCCGTCCCAAAAGTGACGGTAAAGTGGCAGATATACCACCAGCCGTATTACGAGTCCATTATATCCTATGGAACTCGTAATACGGCTGGTGGTATATCCGTCACATTTAGGACGGATTAACACCTCCTCCAAAGTTGTAATAACCCCCTTAGTGCCCCTACGAATCCACATCCCTCTCCCTTTCTGCTACTCCCTTATGCCCCTCTTGGGCGCTCTGCTTCTTGTGTAATATATATTAACATTACGCGCTAGAATGATTGTTGGGAAATCTGAAGCTCACCCCTTTCAATCTTACCGACCAAACTACGCCCCAGCCTAGTAGATCACAATTGGACTAGCCTCATGAATATTAACAAGGGAGCTTACAAATTACGACCCACTAGAAATCGTAGCAATCATAGAGATGGTGGCCTGCTGAGGACTTCAGATCACAATGTCTGTGGCTGACTTTAAGTAATGCAATTTTGGTAAAGTACAGAGTATCTTCCTTGAAGGAAAAAGGAATGAAAAAAAAATTACAATGTTACTGATATTTATTAAGAGTAGACAGTGGTTCATTGGACGGAGCACTGCTTACTCTTAAAAAAAATAATTCCATCATTTCCAAAGGAGGAGGGGTTCCTTGGGGAGCCATTCCTGTTTGTGAATGCCTTACTATTACCTTTCAGTAGTAATACAATTATTAGTGATTTACGGCTGGATTTCAGTTGCAAAACATTAGTATATACAAATTTGATTCATTATTTGCAAGGGATGCTCTAAAAAAGCCCCTTCCAAATATCTAATAGGTAATGGGCTGCCATCCCAAATAGCAATTGCTGAAATGTGCTTTCGGTGTCATAACCAATAAAAAAAAAATTGTGATAGCCAACAGCCAAATTCTGTGAAATCGTCTGTCTGTGGCTGCTTGAACTGTGCGTAATGCGTGCTCCAATTAGCAACGTTTCATCAGTTATTAGATGTTGCTGGCCAGATCTTGTTAAATAATAATTTACACAAATATTGGAAGGGTACCCTTGTGTCATGAACCTTTTTCTTTGTATAAATGTAACCTTATAAAAGTTATAGAAAGAACACAGGAATGCATGACGAGCATTAAAGGGAGAAGCTATTTGTTACCAAAAAAAAGATAAAAAAAGAGGAGGATAAAAATTAGATCTGTTTGACAAAATTTGTGATCACCTACTCATGTTCTTTCACATAGCACTATTGTTATCCACAATCCACTTTGAGGGCACAACAAATCTAACTTGGCTTGAAAATAAACGAAATGATATGGCCTTTGGAAGTGCCTTAAAGGGAAGGCCTGTAGACAAGGAAATAATATAACTGAATTTGAAGGAAAGGGCAAAAAGCAAACAAATAGGAAAAACATTACATGTAGAAGCACATTTGTAATTTACCTTCTGGAATACCATGCAATGAAAATTGTATTGGCAGCATGGTATGTCAACTTCACAAATGTATTTTCGTGTTCTAGCCAATAAAGATCCGTCTTGCCCCTGGCAAGACATTATTATAAAGTACCTAATGGTAACACAGACGCAATGAAGTTCTGGTTTATTGATTTAGTAGTACAATGTTCACAAGGCGGTGACAGGATAAAACATGGAGACAAATGGATCTACATATATCAACAGACTGAGAACATAACCAACATGAAGAACTATTGGGGCCTCTGTGCTGATTAAATTCAGGGCGTATTACTGATGAAATATTGTAATCATGTGACTGAACTGAATGGACATATACCCTCATGCTATATTCATGAAAAGTTGTTTATGGGTATGAGCATGTTCAATATAACTCAGTTATTTGATTTGTTTAATTTTTTAAGAAACAAGATTAGAGAAACTTAAGGGTCCTGCTCGAAAGCGTTTTTGATTGCAGTGATTTGTTGGATTAGTGTGTGCACTTTAATAATGAATGAATTAGAGAAGCAGTATGTCGGGTACCTATGACATACTTTCAGAATTGTAACACTGACAAATCAATCTACATTGTGTGCACGTGCTCAAATGAAAACCAATCATAGCCCTCTGAAGGGCTGCATGCTGAATGCAAAATTAAATTAGTTGTGTGCTGTCCAGTAATGGAATTAAATGCATAATATCAGAATATAGGGATACATTATTGTGATCTAACTTTTTTGATTGTTACAATGATTTCAGATGTAGTTATGATAGGGGCAAGGAATTTTAGATTGTGTCTGAAGAATGAATTACAGAATACCATGGAATAGAAATGTGAGAGAAATCAATGAAAATAAAATGTATTTGAAGCACAGCCAACACCCTTATCAAAATAGGTTGTGTGTGTTTTTTTAATTTAGCACTGATTCATTGGATTACAAACAGGGTATTATATGACTTGGAGTGCAACAATGTTATGGTCAGGTAAGGTAATGTGATTTTAGCTTATCTTGAAAAAAATCTTGAGATTCCCTGAAAAAAAGCAAAGGGTAAAGTGACGTTATAGTTAGGGCTTACAATAATCTAAAAATTAACTTTTAAAAACAAAAAAACACTGAATACATAGGGGGTCATTACAACATTGGCGGTAAAAGGCGCTTACCGCCGTGCAGAAGACCGCCAATACACCGCCGCGGCCGCGGAAATCCGCCACAGCTATTATGACCCACATCTCAGAATCCGCCGAAATTCAGACACCCACACAAGTCCGCCACACCAAAGGACAGTGATAAACCGGCGAAAACAAATCCTCCACCGTCACGCCAACAGAAACACGCCCATGCTATCACGACCCACGAATCCACGCAGTGGTCTTTCAACCGCGGTATTCCATTGGCGGTACACACTGCTGCGCTCAAAATACACACATATTTCCAAAACATGCCACATTGGACAATTCAAAATACACACACCTGATACACATACACACACCACTCCCACACACCCAACACAATATAAAACAAACACCCACATCACCTACAAACTCCTACGACCAAATTTTTTTCACGAAGGCCAGAGAGAGAGCACAGCATAGACAACCCCACCACACAGAGGCACACAACACCATCACCCACACAACATCCACGCACAAAACACCACACACCACTACACATCACCACACTCATCACCACATACACCACTCCACACATCACCTACACCACCCCATGGCACGGCAAAGACACCCCCGGTTCTCCGAGGAGGAGCTCAGGGTCATGTTGGAGGAAATCGTACGGGCAGAGCCACAGCTATTTGGATCACAGGTGCAGCACACCTCCATAGCTAGGAAGATGGAGCTATGGCAAAGAATAGTCGACAGGGTCAACGCAGTGGGACAGCACCCAAGAAATCGGGAGGACATCAGGAAGAGGTGGAACGACCTACGCGGGAAGGTGCGTTCCGTGGTCTCCAGGCACAACATTGCGGTTCAGCGGACTGGCGGCGGACCCCCACCTCCTCCCCCACAACTAACAACATTGGAGGAGCAGGTCTTGACCATTATGCATCCTGAGGGCCTCAGAGGAGTCGGTGGAGGAATGGACACTGGTACGTCAAATCTTAACTATCATATCCCCCACCCTACCTGAATGCTATCACACACCCCCACCCTCACCCCCTCCCCTATCACTCCAACTCCTCACTAATGTACTAATAACACAAACCACCCATCCCAACACCAAGCCCTGCATGACACAACAAAGCATGGTCACCCATCACTAAAGCATGCCCACTGCACATACCCACAACACCACCCCCCCAACCATCATCACACAAGTCCCCACACAGGAATGCTAGCACTGGGGTACACGCTCACCTACCCATTGCACACCATGACACACACAGATGCAATAATCATGCTTTTACACCCCTGCAGGACCACTACCTAACGTCACCAGACAGGAGGGTCCAGACATCTCTTCCCGACCCACAGAAGAGGCCCACAGTGATGACAGCAACTCTGGCCAACTGGATCTAGATGACCAGCCCGGACCATCGTGGGCCTCGGGACAGTCGGCTCCCCTCACACAGGCACAGCCGAACACAGACCTTCCACCCTCTGGAAACACCAGCACAGCACCCACCCAGCGGGCCCATACCTCCGTCCCCAGGATATGTCAATCAGCTGTGTGTCCACCACTACAGGGAACCCAGGATAACCCACCACCCCAACAACAACAGTGACCTGGGGGCAGTGGTAGTGGGCACACGGTCCAGAGGACGGAGGCCCCGGAACACAGGGGAAGCGGGAGGGCTGCTGTGCGACAGGGGACGGACAGGCCAAGGGAACCCACTCTCCACGAGGCCCTCTCCTCCATCATGGGAGCATACCACCACTCCCAGGAGACAATGGCTACGGTCCTGGCCACGTTTCAGGAGACCCAGCGCCTGCAGGAGGAACAGCATTTGGGGTTCAGGGAGAAACTCAGAACCATCAGCTCTGCCCTGGGCAATATCGTAGGGGTGCTGAAGGACATACAGAACACCATGAGGGACACCGTGGCACTCCAAGGGGCCCCTGACACTAGCATGGACAATGAACTGCCCACAACCTCCGCCGGCGCTAGTGGACAGGACGCCCGCCACAGGACCACCACACCAGCACCCCACCCCCTGCAGACGGAGAACCACCCGCAATCGGTCCCTGAGATCCAGGAACAGGACAGTGCACAATGGCAAGACCCCCGCCAAGAAATGAGATCACCCTGATTGTCATCCCACTGTCCGACTTTGTAACCCTGTCCATATTGGAACTGCCCCAGCTCCACTTCCTATGCCCATATGGGCAGTGCACCTGTGAGACTAATAGACTGGACTCTGCCATGGACGTTCCTCCACCATCACCCATCACCATTTAACCCCCCCTCCAATAATTAGCACTTCAATAAACACCCTTGAAGCACAAAACAATCTGGAGTCAGTCTGTGATTTAGAAAATGTGTATTAGCTATGACAGTGACAAAATCCGTTCTCAAATGCAATATCAACATACCTATGTAACACATCACAAGTCCATGAAGGATGCAAGCAGATGACACACGTTGGTAACCACACCTGTGAAACCGTAATGGAAATGTACAACTCAGTTACCAAATACTGCTTGAAATTGACAGACAGGATAAAGGTAGAAGTGTGAAAGTACTTGCAGTAGGCAAGAAAGTGTTCTCACCTGTGTGTCACTGGAAATATTGCTGGATGACTGAGTCTCTGTTGTCAATGTCTTCTTCCTCTGCTTCCTCCTCATCACTGTCCACAGGCTCCACAGCTGCCACAACACCGTCATCTGGACCATCCTCCTTCAGAAAAAGCACCTGGCGTCGCAAAGCGAGATTGTGAAGCATACAGCAGACGATGATGATCTGGCACACCTTCCTTGGTGAGTAGAATAGGGAACCACCTGTCATATGGAGGCACCTGAACCTGGCCTTCAGGAGGCCGAAGGTGCGTTCGATCACCCTCCTAGTCTGCCCATGGGCCTCACTGTAGCGTTCCTCTGCCCTGGTCCTGAGATTCCTCACTGGGGTCAGTAGCCATGACAGGTTGGGGTAACCAGAGTCCCCTAATAGCCACACCCGGTGCCTCTGGAATTGACCCATCACATAAGGGATGCAGCTATTCTGCAGGATGTAGGCGTCATGCACAGAGCCAGGGAACATAGCATTTGCCTGGGAGATGTACTGGTCTGCCAAACATACAATCTGTACATTCATGGAATGATAACTCTTCCGGTTCCTGTACACCTGTTCACTCCTGTGGGGTGGGACCAGAGCTACATGGGTCCCATCAATGGCACCTATGATGTTAGGGATATGTACAAGGGCATAGAAGTCACCTTTATCAGTAGCCAAATCCTTCACCTGAGGGAAAACTATGTAGCTCCGAATGTGGTTCAGGAGGGCAGACAACACTCTGGACAACACGTTGGAAAACATAGGCTGGGACATCCCTGATGCCATGGTCACTGTTGTTTGAAAAGACCCACTTGCAAGGAAATGGAGCACTGACAGCACTTGCACTTGAGGGGGATTCCTGTGGGATGGCGGATTGCTGACATCAGGTCAGGCTCCAACTGGGAACACAGTTCCTGGACTGTGGCACGGTCAAACCTGTAGGTGATGATTAAATGTCGCTCCTCCATTGTCAACAGGTCCACCAGCAGTCGGTACACCGGAGGATTCCGCCATCTCCTCACATGTCCCAGCTGACGGTGCCTAGGAAGGACAACAGCGACCACAGAGTAATGCAACTCAGAGGTATGTATCCACAGCTACACAGAACACGAAACATAATCCAAAAAGTTGTCTGTAAGTGTGTAGAGTCCAGGCCTAGGTATGTGTGACGCAGTTGAAAATGAAGCCATGTGGGCCCATGAAACGGCGGGTGCCTGACCTCTAAACTGGGACAATGGGATGTGAGGTAACTGCGCTGGCGTTGTACACCATCGCAGTAGGCGATCGAAGACCTCTGCGCAATGCTGCATTGGTTAACATTGGACCCTATGGGTCCCAGGAGCCGATGACGAAGTGTGCTGGCGGTGATGATACGCACCGCCGCAGACGTCACCGCCGCGGACTTGACCGCCATTTTCTATCTGTTCAATCACTTGATACTTGATCTTCGACAGGAGAGGACCTATACTGCAAGTGCTGCTGTGACCTCGGTCTGGAAGAGACAATGGCTCGTGCGTCTGGGGAAAGGGCCCCTGCCTTCACTGCACAGGAGTTGGAGAAGCTCGTGGACGGGGTCCTCCCCCAGTACACGCTACTCTATGGTCCTCCAGACCAACAGGTGAGTACATAGGGTGCAAGTTGCATGGGCTGTGCCTGGGTGGAGAGGGCTGGATGTAAGAAGGAAGGGGGCAGAGTTCTGCGAGCATGAGGGACTATGAATGCATGTGCCACATGGCAAGGGCAGGGATGTGGGACACTCACTTTGACGGTGCAGTTGGTAATGACTTCTCTTATTCCCCTGTACATGTCATGTTGGTCAGCACCCACCAGAAGAAGGATATTTGGCGTGCCATCGCCAAGGACGTCCGGGCCCTGGGGGTCCACCAGAGACGGAGCACCCACTGCCGGAAAAGATGGGAGGACATTCACCGCTGGAGCAAGGAGATGGCGGAGGATCAGCTGGGGATGGCCTCCCAATGTGGGAGGGGTGCCCGTCGCACCATGACCCCCCTGATGTTCCGGATCCTGGCGGTGGCCTACCCTGAGTTGGATGGGCGCTTGAGGGCATCACAGCAGACACAAGGGGGTGAGTACACTCTCATGCAGCGGACTTTGCGCGCAGTGAAGGTGTCTGGGTGGGGGAGGAGGGCTGTGGGTTTCCCTAGGCCAGGGCGAGTTCCGTAGGCTAGGCCCCTCCGTAATGCAGGCCATGTGGCACTCCACCCCACCTCTGTAGAGTGCCAAGTACAGGTATACATGCCCCTGTGTCATCTATGTGTGCTGATGTCCACCATAGCCATGTAGGCCATATCCCAGGAACTGCATCAGTCGAGCCCAACAGCGCGGCGTAGTGCAGGGGGCTGCTGTGTCTGTATTGTCCGCCAACTGTAGCGGTAAGCCATGCACTCAACCTGTCTTTCTTCTGTCGTCTTCCCCCCTTTGTGTGCTCTCCCTGTTCTTTTGTGCATCAGCATCATCAGGCGGAGGTACAGTGGCACCGGAGCATGAGGGAGCTGCATCCCACATGGCCATGGAGGGCCACACCACGGACTCTGAATACACCACTGGGACGGAGGGCGAGGGGAGCTTCACAGCGGTCACTGGATCAGCAACCAGCGACACGGACTCGTCCTCCGATGGGAGCTCCCTTGTGGTGGCAGCAAAATCTGTGCCCCCCACTTCTACAGGTACAGCCGCCACCCCCCCTACCAGCACCGCCCTCCCAGCAGCCCCTCAGCCTTTGCCCCGTTCCCGCTCACCCAGGAGGGTGGGCATCACCTTCGCCCCAGGCACCTCAGCCCCTGCCCCTGTTACCTCTGCTGCCCTCAGTGAGGAGGCCATTGACCTCCTCAGGTCACTCACTGTTGGGCAGTCTACCATTGTGAATGCCATCCAGGGTGTAGAAAGGGAGTTGCAACACACTAATCCATTCCTGGAGGGCATTCATTCTGGTCAGGCTGCCGATCATCGAACCCTGCAAACTCTGGCCTCAGCACTGATGGCAGCCGTTGTCCCTGTCTCTAGCCTCCCCCCTTCAACTTCCTCCACCCAGACCCAATCGCCTGTACCCCAGCCTATCCCAAGCACACCATCAGACCAGCATGCGCACACGTCAACACACAAGGGAAGCTCAGGCAAACATAAGCACCACACATCCCACAGGCACTCACACAAGCATCACACACATACAGACACAGCAACATCCACTGCCTCCACTGTGTCCCCTTCCTCGTCGTCTCCCTCCTCCCTCCTAGTGTCGTCTACACTCTCACCTGCATGCACTACCACTACAGCCACTAGGACCCGCACCAGCACACCCACCACCACACCCCGCTCACCTGCACTCACCACCCCCACTCCCATTTACACGTCCACTGTGTCCTCTCCCAGTGTGTCTGTGACGCCCCCTCCCAAAGTACACAAACGCGGGCACACACACACCCAACATCCATCCACCTCACCACAGCCTCCAGCACATGCACCTGCACCCAAATCATCAAAAGTTACACCTCCTACAACCACTTCCTCTTCCTCCACTCCCAGACCCCCTCCAGCTACCTGTACCAGTGTTCCTAAGAAACTGTTCCTGAGCAACCTTGAACTCTTTTTCACCACCCCCCTCCAATTCATAGGTCCTGTACTAGCACCTCAGCCAAAAAATCTCCAGTACCAGTGGTGCCTGTTAGAGGTATGTGGAGTGCACCCGGCACCAGGGCAGCCAGCGTGACACGGAGCCAAAGCACAGCCAGAACCCCCCTGTGAAGCACCAGAAGTTGGACAGTGCCCAACAGGATAGGGGGAAGACTCCAGCTGGCAAAGCCGCTCACAAGGGTCCCGGGGGGAGTGTTGACTCAGCTGTGACTCCTCCCAAGGTGGGGAAGGGGCAGAAGAAAGTGCCAAAGTCTGGGAAGAGCAGCACGGCGGAGAAGACCGCCATCATCCCCGCTGCACAGGAGGCCACCGCCAGGCTGACCGTCTCTGGCCAGGAGGCCACCACCAGAGTCAGTGCCCAGGAGGGCAGTCCCATTGTCACTGGCCAGGAGACCACATCGTCACTGGCCAGGAGACCACCGCCAGAGTCAGTGCCCAGGAGGGCAGTCCCATCATCACTGGCCAGGAGACCACCGCCAGAGTCAGTGCCCAGGAGGGCAGTCCCATCGTCACTGGCCAGGAGGCCACCGCCAGAGTCAGTGCCCAGGAGGTCCCCGGCAGCCACAGCCCCTCTGGGCAATGAGGAACCGCCATGGCAAACACCGCTGCACAGGTCAGAGACAGCAAAGTTGAGCACCGCTGAACAGGGCAAGCACCGCTGAACAGGGCAAAGACCGCCATGGCAAGCACCGCTGAACAGGTCAGAAACTGCAAAGTCAAGCACCGCTGAAAGGGCAAGCACCGCTGAACAGAGCAAAGACCGCCATGGCAAGCACCGCTGAACAGGGCAAGCACCGCTGAACAGGGCAAGCACTGCCAACTCAAGCACAGCTAGCCCATGTGCGGCAGGGGCAGTGACGGAACTGGGACCGTCACGGGGAGAGTGATGCACTCTGGGCACCAGTCCCCCTCCAGAACCAGTGGAGAACAGCATCCACTACCTCAGTCCTTAACAGGATGAAGCACTCTGGGCACCAGTCCCCCTCCAGAACCAGTGGAGAACAGCATCCACTACCTCAGTCCTTAACAGGATGAAGCACTCTGGGCACTAGTCCCCCTCCAGAACCAGTGGAGACTGTCATCCACTTGAGAGACTGTGGCTTTGCACTCCCCAGGATGGTACAGTGGGCAAACCACCCACTGGAGAGACTTGAGAGACTGTGGCTTTGCACTCCCCAGGATGGTACAGTGGGCAAACCACCCACTGGAGAGACTTGAGAGACTGTGGCTTTGCACTCCCCAGGATGGTACAGTGGGAAAACCACCCACTGGAGAGACTTGAGAGACTGTGGCTTTGCACTCCCCAGGATGGTACAGTGGGAAAACCACCCACTGTAGAGACTTGTGAGACTGTTGCTTTGCACTCCCCAGGATGGTACAGTGGGCAAATCACCCACTGTAGAGACATGTGAGACTGTGGCTTTGCACTCCCCAGGATGGTACAGTGGGCAAACCACCCACTGGAGAGACTTGAGAGACTGTGGCTTTGCACTCCCCAGGATGGTACAGTGGGCAAACCACCCACTGTAGAGACGTGTGAGACTGTGGCTTTGCACTCCCCAGGATGGTACAGTGGGCAAACCACCCACTGTAGAGACTTGTGAGACTGTGGCTTTGCACTCCCCAGGATGGTACAGTGGGCAAACCACCCACTGTAGAGACTTGTGAGACTGTGGCTTTGCAATCCCCAGGATGGTACAGTGGGCAACCCACCCACTGTAGAGACTTGAGAGACTGTGGCTTTGCACTCCCCAGGATGGTACAGTGGGCAACCCACCCACTGTAGAGACTTGAGAGACTGTGGCTTTGCACTCCCCAGGATGGTACAGTGGGCAAACCACCCACTGGAGAGACTTGAGAGACTGTGGCTTTGCACTCTCCAGGATACATCAATGGGCATGGAGCCCCGAAGTGGATCTGGCGTGGTGCTGTCATCCGGCTGAGGTGCCCCCCCTTCCCTTCCCCCTGAGGTGCCTGTTGTATTTCGATCTGATGCCCCTGCAGTGTTCTCTCTGTTTTGCTCAGGTATCGTGTGTGGGCCTCGCCCATGCATTTTGGGCCCAGTGGTCCACGGAGATTGAATGGTGCATACCTGCACTACTAATCGTGATGTATATTTTGTTGAATGTGTATATATATCTGTGTATATTTGCTTACTGTATTTTGATACATTACAATGGTTGAATTCATTTCCTTTTGTCTTTGCATTCTTCCGGGGGGGTTGGGGTTGTTACTGTTATGTTTGGGCATGCATTGGTGTGTGTGTTGTAGTGGGTGAGGATCGGGGTGGGGGTGTTGCGTGTGTGTGTTCCTGACTTTTGCCTCCCCTATGTCGTAGGTGCAGTACTCACCGTTATCTTCGGCGCCGGCATTGATGATGATCGTACAGGAGCAGGAAGACTATCGCAGAGAGTATTTGGAGTTCCAGCTCCATTGTGCCCTCCTTCCTCGTGGAGTGTGTAGAGGTGAGCGTTTTCCCATTGAAATGGCTGTTTCCGCCGTGTTTTTATCCACGGTGAATCCACCCCGGAAAATGTGGTGGATTGGTGGGTTGTGATACTGTGGGCGGTACTTTGACTCCCGTCTGTCTGTTGGCGGTGACCACCGCGCTGTTTGTCTGTACCGCCGTGGCAGTCGGAGTGTTAAAGTGGCTGTCTTTGTTGGCGGTTTCCGCCACGGTCATAATTCCCTTTTTTTGTCTGCCGGCCTGTTTGCGGTCTTACCGCCGCTTTAACACCATCCGCCAGGGTTGTAATGACCCCCATAATGTTTTACTGAGCTTACTATAACTTGTGACCCACCACGCACTGCTAATGACCTCACATATTACATTACACATGACATGTTAAATGAAATAATTTATAATATCAATGATGACATCATCCAAGCTACTGCCCTGCAAATAGAAACAGTGCAGTGCTGGAGATGAGTTTCATTCAGTATGATAACATTTATTTGGCGTGCACTTTGTTTACCTGTGAGATTTTAATGCCACCATTACTTCATTATTGCAAGGTATAGACGGAATGGAACTAGTGTGAGTTGCAGAAATAGGTTTCAAATAGGTTGTGCCTTATTTTAAAGGCCAGTTACTAAAATATGTGAGAAAAAGAAAAAAGCTGTTTCTTTCAGTACATTACTCTCTTCTGGATGTATGTGTACATGCTGACGTTAAAGAGTTGTCATGTAGTGCTACAGACAATTTCTAAAACATATGGAGATGTATAAAGTGAAGCTATTTCTTTCCAAATATTCAGAGTGAGACATTATGGCCCTCATAAAGAACATGGCTGTCTGGACCGCCATGCCGGTGGTCATTGCCCCCAACGGCATGGAGGTCCAGACTGCCATATTCTGAACATGGCTGAACCGCCACGGTGGAAACGCTGCCACTGCCAGGCTCCCACCACCAGGTAGCCTGGTGGCGTTTCAGATTCGCCAGGGCAGCGCTGCAAGCAGATAATGAGTCGCATTCCACCAGCCTTTCCTTGGCGGTTCACACCGTCAGGGCAAGGCTGGCAGAATGAGTGACTTGGGCCCCCCTGTGGGCCCTGCACTGCCCATGCACTTGGCAGGGCAGTGCAGGGGCCCCCATGCACAGCCTCGTCGCGCATTTCACTGCCTGAATTACGGGCAGTGGAATGTGCAATGGGTACTGCTGCACACGCTGCACAGCCACTATGGCGCCGGCTCCATTTGGACCCAGAGTCAATGTTCAGGCCCTGTTTCCAGCTGGACGTTCATTATGTGGCTGTTGGGGAGTTCTTCGCAATGGCGGTCTTCTGTCGACCGCCAGCGCAGATCTCGGCAGAGTAACCCGCCGAGAGTATAATGAGGGCCTATATATTGTGGTATGTAGATTGTTTAATAGATAGGTGACTCACCTCCAGATGGTTTAAGTTGCACTATAATTGCAAACATTGTTAAAATAGTGCACAACCTTTTGCTTATTTTAGGAACAAGTGTAGAGTAGGTTTACATACACCAGAGGGTTGTTTATAGGGCCTGTTAGTGAGTGCCTTTTAATTGTCTGATATATCGAAATGAAGAAGGTTTTTTTTAAATCTATGTTCGATGAAGTCTTTAACAGGCAAAACTTATTAAGGTAAATAATAACCTAACACTGTTTTTGAACAGTATTCAAAGTTTAATAAGTGGCTGATCTCATTAAATTCTATGTAGCCATTACATTTCTTACAAGCCTCAATAGCAGTAAAAAGAGTATAATATCTGCTTATTGAGTGTGTTTTCACAGATACACAGATTTTCTGCTTGCTGCAAAATGCTAGGTCCATTAGTACTACAGATGTTTTGGAAAATTGGGTAAGGTATATGTTGCTGAATACTTTCCAGTATGAAAAGCTTACAGCAAACTACAATATGCATAGGATGATGTGATCAGTGATGTGATTAGTTTTGTTATCAATAATGTAATTTGAGAAATGATGTCGTCAGTGATACCATTTATCAAATCACTGGGTATGTACTATGTGAAGTCATAAGCAGTGTGTCATGGAGGCACAAGTTATAGTTCGTCAGTAGAGTACTACTGGTGAATTTCAGTGGTCTATTGGTTTTTAAACATTAGTTTTATTATTATTACTGTGACCTAACTATAATGTCAGTTCAACGTCGTTAAATAAAAAAAAATATACATACATGTACACGTATATATGCTGTGTAAGACATGATACATAACATCAATGATGACCGCAGAAGTAACATCATTCTTCACATTACTAAGCCACCGATTACATCACTGATGACATCACTCCATAAAATACTCAAACAAGGGGTTTTATAAAAATTTAAAAGTTCAAAAAATTGAAAAAGAAAATAGAATATCACAAATGTATACAGAACAATGGAGGATGGCAGCGAAAAAGAGACACAGAGAGAAAAAGTTACAGAGAAAATGACAGCGAGAAAGTGTGAAAGACAGAGAGAAATAGAGAAAGAAAGAGATATTAATTAAGGGAAAGAGCTATAGAGAAGGAGAAGGGAGATAATGAGAGAGGAATTATAGAAAGCAAGGAAGGGACAGAGAGAGATAAAGACATAGACAGAAGGAGAGGATGAAATTAGAGTTGGAGAGGCCTGGTCCTGTGGCCAGCCCACTTCCACACACGGCTGAAGGTTGTGCATGGCACAGGATTGAAGGCCTGCTATGGCCATCCCCTGCCGTGCATGATCAAAGGGCATGCGTGGCACGGGGCACAGCCAAAACCTGTGGCCAACAACCTGCTAAATGCATTTGTGGGGTGAGACTACCCCCGCTGCATTAAAAAAACTGAGACATTTCCTGAAAATAACAATGGTTATAGGGATGTTATAGTTAGGAATTAGTATTTAAAGAACAATACAAATCCACTGAATGAAACAAAAGTTACAGGGATGTTATAGTTAGGTTCTAAATTTACACTCACAAAACCATAGAAATTCAGTTGTTTCAAGTAACTATAACATGTGCCCTAAGGTAACTATAACTTGTGCCCTCTGCATGCACAGCAAATTATCCCACATATTACATCATTGAAGACATTTTCTATTGCATCATTGATATTGTCACTGCAACATTTGCAAAAAAATTATTGATGAGAAAACTGTGCATGGCGAGGTTGCAAGTTACAGTTACCTTAAGTCACGATTTATAGTCAGTTGATATAACTCTACCAGCTGAACTTCTATGGTTTTGGGCATGTTGTGCTTGTGTCTTGAGTTTTGTTTTATGATTTCAGTTTTGCTTTTTCACAGTTTTAAAGATATTGGGTATTATAACATCGCTCCCTGATTTTTCCTTCCCAAGCCATTTACCGCACTATGGGGAGGTGAGATGTGGGAGGCAGTCACAGGTGGTTCACCTTTTTTTTTTTAATCATGCATGATATGGTGAAGGGAGAAGTACAAAAAGAGGAATGGCCACAGTATACTTACTGTCATTCTCTCCAATTATTCCCCGAGGGTCCTGGCGTTGTCATTGTGATGGAAATCCTATAGAGAAAGAAAAGAAAGAAGATCCAAGTTTCCCATTAGAAACCTACTATCAACACCTTTGATTCACATTCTAATGTACTTTGGCAAATAAAATGTTCACGATTAGTAAAACAAACTTTCATCCGAAGCCTGCCCAACCCTCTCACATCCAGCCAGATTAATTATTAAGGTAGACTGTGTTGTGACTAAAGTTGATTGACTGCCCATGATGGAAAATAGTGGCAACAGCAGTGTATGTTTTCTTATGAATTGATATCTGACAAGCTTTAAAGTTGGTGATATCATTATTGATTTTTCTGCTATAAGCTCTACATCTATGTAGCATAAGAATTTTGACCTCTGTCTTACAACCACTGTAGACAGTCTGCAAATGAGTTATTCTGTGCATGTTTCACAAATTGTTTTTTGAAAGCTACTGACTTGCAATCTGGTATTGCAAGGTACATACACAAATCAGTCTGATTGAATGCCTGTTTTGCTTGAATAGGGACAATTGACATGCTCATGGTTCCATGAATAGTTTGTTTTAAAGAAGTCCTTCATTGCAAACCCCTCATTTTCTAAGACATTTAGAACTACCAATAAAAGTTCCTGTGCATCTTCTTGCACATTCAAAGTGAACTGTGTACCATCATTACAGTGATCAATTATATCATGTATAAATTCAGTAGACTTACACATGCGTTTTTCAGTGTATATTAAACTGAACAGAGCTGTTAAAGCTTGACTTAAAGGTTTCTCATTGTTTTGTATATTTTTTTCAGCCACTGGTTTTAGATGGAATAGAACATTAAGTACTACATTACAGTAACATACAACTCCGGAAGTTTAAAATGCAAAACCTATTACATTATTAATTGCATTATATTTTACCTCTTTGGAACTATTTGTGGATTCTTCACTTAGTTTTGATTGATTTGAAAAATCTACAATCTCAGAACTTTTTCACTTTCTATAACTTGGATGCTTGTCAACATTGTGATATAGGCTGAGATGAGGAGAATACAACCATCTCAATCAATTGTATTCTATTATGTATGATGAGTAGTCATTGTTTTTTCTCTCATTAAAACCAAGAAGGGGCAACATGACAATGACCTCACCCATTATAAAGCAGCATAAGGCATACCTTCTTTAAAGACTGTGTGACCCATATTTATCATTGCTGCATCCAAACCTAGGTCCTGATTTAGACATTGGTGGACGGGTTACTTTATCATAACGGTGATAAATATCCTATCAGATGAAATCGAAATCCCACAGCACATAATAGGATTTACATTTCGGCAGGTGGGATATCTGTTACCGTTCTGATGCATTAACCCATCTGCCAATATCTAAATCAGGCCCTTAATCCTTGAGATTTGTGAATGGAGACAACCTTGGCTAATCACAGAGAAAACTGTTGCCTTTTCACATACAAATCTTTTAGCAAGAGAAATCTGGCAGTGCTCCTTCATATTTGTTTTCCTTCCTCTATGTGTTCAAATATTATCAAAATATATATTTATCCTCTGTTGGGACATGTAATAAAGTTACTTCATTCCACATTGCACCAATCACTAATTTGATTTTGTTACAAAATTATTCTACACTTTTTACAGAAGTTTGGAGTCCTTTCTAAACCAGAAGTATTAAAAACAGTTTTCTATAGTGATTCCAGTTTCTTTACCGCTGTTTGGCATAGTGATAAGTTTAAATCTTGATGTTCCATTTTTTCTTTACTAGTAACACTCACGATCTCCTGTTTATCTAAAGGATGCATTTCTAAGTTAAATTGTGTGCACCCATCTAATGAACAAGTTTTAGCATTTGGGTTCCTGTACCTTCGTCATACCTGTTACGGCAATGGGGAGGGTGTAGTGAATCCTAGTTCGTTTTAATGGGATAACAGGAGTTAGCTTAGCCTCTGGCTCGCAGACTCGTGCCCCGTCACCTAGTGACTTTTAACCTACTTAGCTTGCTCTGTCTTAGCCCATTTAATTATTTATTTCTTCTAAGATGGCTGCCTTGTTTATAGTTAGGCCACTTGTTATGGGTAACATTATCAGTGTCACTGCGCCAAGGCGTCAAGAGCAAGCACCAAAGACAAACAAGGTTGGTGTTCACACTTAGGGATTTTCCCTCTCTATACTTTCGAGGGATTGTTTAGATTAATTGCCGTCCCAAGCATGTCTGTAATCTATTGTTTAGGAACACACCTACGTCAGGGGTCCTTGTAGATCTGTTTAAATACATCACACTTTAGACAGATAATCAGAGGGATTTCGACCAGATGTCATCGCCACCATCGCTGATACTGATGCTGCAGTCCTCTTGATGCTGACCCAGTCTTCGTGTCCCTGCGGAGTCTAAGATAGAGACCTCATTCCAAGGTAACGAGGGTTGGGGGCTCCTCTCATGGACATGGCATTGGCAGATTAGGTTTGGAAAACCCAGCTCTCCTTTAGGTAGGAGGTTAGGCCTTTCACATTAGGGTATATTACAACTCGTATGTCTTTTTACGCATGGCAAGATGGTGGGGTCTTCGTAATAATGACTCTCGTCTTCACAATTCTCTTTCTTGCATTATTCATTATCCTAATCATTGCAGCCCATGCAATTTATCGCAAATTGCAGTTATGTTAAATAAAAACTATTGAAACTCTACTGTTTCTTTGTCATTGTCTGTGTTTGTATGAGACATGTTATATCTGTGAGAAAGGGATAATCTCCGCTTAACCACGACACTCCCTGAGATGTCTTATTCTCGATTCCATGCGTAACGGCTGCCCTAAATCACCTTTTACGATTGTATTTCTGGTGAGGTGCTGCTAGTGAGCCGGTAAGGTTGGGACAACAGTTGCGACTTGTTGTAGGAAAGGCGTAGTCGCCTACATACAAAAGTACTGTCATCCTTAAACCTGCAGTCTTGCTCAAAGCAAGAGTCCAAACTACGACACTGGCATCAGGTACAGAATCTTTTTCAGAGTTTTCATAAGGTGTTGCATTACAGAAGCTGGTGACTTGTGTGGGAATAGAGATCTAACCATGTGAGAAGCAACAGCTTCCTTAACTTGTTTTCTAATTATTCCTAGTCTCATGTATTTTAATATATATTATCGTACTCCACATCTACTGATTGTCTCATATTTTTTGTCAACTCAGAGTACTGAAGGTGTGACCATATGTTAACATTTCCAATACTCCGTAATGACTTTTTAGCTTTTTCATGAAGAAGTTTCTTAAAAACTGGATGACCTTTGACAGGAGCCAACTGTAGAAGATCACCAAAAACTATGATGTATTGACCACCAAACAGGACATCACAGTCAGTTCTAAGGACATCTTCCATCCTCAGATGAATAAAAGCTACCATTAGGTTTGATACAATGTGAACATCACCAATAATGAGACCTTTTAATAGTTTGAGAACTCTGGACACTTCATGACAAGCATCACCAGAGAACATCAGGCTCTGTTGTTTGTTGTCATGGCACATACGTAGGCTGTGCAATGTGATGCCTTTAATGCTGTGAGCAGCTTTTTCAGTAGGAGCAGTTACAGCACATGATAGATCACAACTAGTTTTTCTGTGAACAAATGCAGTCAGCGCCTTAATTAGAAAACAGTTCTCTGTACCTGCCTGACCACTAACATTTAGAAGAGGAGGGTTGGTTATTTTACAAGTACATTCAGACTTATCATGTAGCAGTTCATGATCTAAATATGTTGTTATTTACTCAAACATTTTTAGCTGTTTTTCATTTAGTTGTGAGATCAAACTTTCTAAATCAATGCTCTCACTCCTCAATTGACCCACAGCATTTTCTACTCTATTCATACCTACGAATGCCTAATTTTCGATGATAGGCTGGCCAAGGGGATCTTGACTATTAGGCCCTGAGCTCTGGCTATCTTTTGAAGTATCCTTCACAATTTCTATAGCAATTGTTTCCTCATTTTGGATTTGATCATTTAACATTTTCTGATATGTGGGATACACTTCACATTGAATGCTATCTTTGACTGCATTGAAAGCATGTGTGTAACAGTCAGGGTCTCACTAAATATATTTTACAGCCAGTCACTCCAAATCTTCCTTGCTCAATGTTTTCATCTATGATATTTGTGTGTGTATAGCACTGCAGTACTTCACATAAGAGTCTTTTTAGATGGACACTCCGATTAGGGTAATAAGTTACCATAATGTTTCTTTTACGGAGCTCAGTGCTTTCTGAATCAAACTGAGCAAGATACTTAATTTCAGGAAATGGCTTTAACACATATCGTCATGTCCATGCCAGGCCCAAACTTGTCATATTATTGATATGGACTTCCTGTATAAGTTTGAAAAACGGAGGCTGTCACAAGCCTCATAAACCTCCCTGTGTGAGAGCATCTTAAAACTGAAACTGTAAAACTTTTTTCTTCAAGAATTTTCTGCTGCTATGTCTTTCCATACAGCCTTCATTTCTGTCTTTTCTGACTTTGATACTTATGAAATGACATATCGAGCTACAGCAACAGAATTGTCTACTACAAACTGAATATCCATTTTGGCATTCCACATTGAGAGGATTATTGGATTGTAATCATTGATAAGTTTTGAAGCCTCACTTGTTTTCAGGTTATATGTATTTGTAGGTGATTTACCAATATTAGTGTGTCTGACTGTAGACATAAAACCGTTAATTCTTCCCTTGGAGAATAAAGGCATAGAGAATCCAAAACAACAGTGTAGTATTTCCCTTTTGCTCTTTACCTCAGTCAAAAATATTTGCCACATTTATGGGACTAGAATCACAAGACTCCTTGCCTAAGACTTCTTTTCTGAGACTCTCCTGGAATCTCACAAGTTTCATATTGCTCACTTTATGACAACACTGAGTCAGCAGCATCTTCACCAAACGTTGGTGCATCTTTCACCAACAATAACATATGTTTATGTGGTGCTTCTCTAGCTTAGGATTCTTTTATCCAGAAAAGGTCCACAGCCTCACCTAGAGGTGAGTTCATTTGTTGCCAGATAACATGGAGCCTGGCTGCAATCTGTGCTTGAAGTATCTACAAGCATTTTCAGGATCAATGGAACTTAAGTCACCCAGAGACTTGAAATAAGTCCCTGGAATGTTTGCATTAGTTTGCCCGAGAAAATCATAAAGATCATCTCAAGCGTACTCTGCACAGCTCAAAGTAACAAACTAGGTAGGTGCACCTAGTTTGTGCAACAAACCCTTTAGTTCACCATTGTGATGAAACCAATATTCATTGGTGCCACGTTGGCAAGCCATGATATTGATCAAATTACTTTCTAATACCTCATCTTTATCATGTACTTTTTCCATAAAATCTGTTACTGATGTCATTAAGCCATGCCCCTGTTCTCATAACATGGCCCACAGCATAAGATAGCACTGACCCATCACTTTTAAACAAAGGGTGAAAAATATATGGTATGTTGTGCCTAAATTGGGGATCATCTGAATACAATCTACTGGATCTATATTCTGTTGCAGGAATCTCTACTGGACGTTCATCTTAACAACCACCTTCTCCTGTGGTAAACAACATTGGAAAACATTGTGCTTCAAAGCTCTTTTCTCACACAATCACCAGTTTTCCTTTTGCGTGCTTTATTAGGTACACTTCTAAAGCATCCACCATTACATCTCTTGAATGTACAGGATGGATGTTGTAATGTTCACATATTCCTTCTGCTTTACCTAAGTCAACTTTTTCAAAATGAGCAGAAGGAGCTGAGGTGGAACTTTCTGTTCTCATGCAAGTAACATGTCCCTCTTCATCAATATCTTTGTATAACACATTTTCTATTTTAAGGTAAAGCAAAACTCTATCAATGCTCACACTTTCTCAGCAAATTCTTTTCTCTTTGATAAGTACTCCATTTTCTAGAACCAGTGCTGCTTCTCCTTCTTCTTGACCTACCCCTACAGTTTCAATATTCTTCTTCTTATTCAAAGGCAAATACACAATTTAGCTTTCAGACCTTTTAGCAGTTGAGAAGGAGGTAATTTCTTATTCTCTGTCTACATTCTAACAATTGCTCAGAAGGGATGTACTGTCTGTGTGAGGATACTCTCATAAATATTTGAGTTGCAGGCTACGGAGAAATTAGAAAAAAATCTAATTTATTATGAACACCTCTAGCAGGCATTTTAATATTATTGTCTAGTTTGTCAGGACAATATTTACCTAAAAAATGGATTATGCACAAACCATATTGATTGTCAGCTGTCAAATAAAGACCAAGTTGAAACCCCTGTACTAGATCAGTCCCTTCTGTTTTTTTCAAAAATATCAATTTCTTTGACTTGTGATTTGTGGTGAGTTCACCTACAACATACACCGGCCTTGTGTGGAATTTCTGCAGTTTTTCAATCAAATGTATTACTTTCCTTTTTTAGAATTCTCTAATACTATGCTACTATTTGCAATTTTAGTTTTGTTCTCCAAAACCATCTCACTTCTTTCAGTTGGTCTTTCAGGCCCAAAGTGTATCATTTGAATGTCATCTAGAAGATATCTGACTTCAATATGAATACCTCTTAATGACATAACATTATGTTTCTGAAGCTTGGGTGCTGGGCTTTTTACAAAAAACACAATCTTCTTACCAGATTACGTATTTTTAAGTGTGGTGCGCATGCAACATCTGTATATGATGGAAAGCACTGTTACAAATCTGTTGTGAAAAGCAAGCCAATGAATGTACATGAAGGTTTGTCACTCTTGGAGTAGTTTCATTTTCCACGGCTGAATTTGTTTAAGAAGAGTCTACATTTGTCAGTAGACTTTTATCTTATGTTGCATACTTTTCTACACTTCCAGCCAAAAACTGGTTGTGATGGACATTGACCTAATACATCATTAGTTATTTTGTCATCTACAGTTCTCAGCACTAATTTGTCTTTTTAAATTGGTGTACCTTCTATGATTTTATATGCATGACCATCTTGGGTAATTGTAAACACTAAGGGGCATATTTAGGTGCCCCTAGCTCCACCTGAGCTCTGCAATAGCGTAATTATTTTTATGCTAAGGTGGCGCTAAAGTGGCCTTTTCCCCGCACCACATTTATAAAGTGGCGCACCCTTGTGCCACATTATGCCTGAGCCAGGCATAATGTATGCAAGGGGGGCATTCCCACATTAGGGGGTCAAAAAATGGCGCAAGGAAATCTCAGAGATTTCCTTGCACAATTTTCTTCTCCACTTTTAATGCCTGCTCAGGGCAGGCGTTCAAAGGGGCATACCATTATTTCTAATAGGCCTCTATGTACTCTGCAGGACTAGGTGCTACTCCTGCAGAGTGCATCAATAGCATTAAAAAATCATGATATTGATCATACCCTGCGCATGGTGCGCTGTATTTTAAATATGGCCCATACATGGTGGAGGTAGGGGGTGCTAAGGGACACAAGGAAAGTGGTGCTGCACTGGGTCAATCAATCAATAATTTATTTGTAGAGCACAGCTAATCACCTATGGGGTCTCACTAGGTGCAGCTCCACTTCTCTTAAATCTGCCCATAGGTCATCTTTCTGTAAATAACTCTCCTCATAAAAAAATGCTTCAGTAGTGGAAGTGTGTTTCCACGCTCCCCGGAAAATACTGAAAAAACTGTTTTACCAACTTCAACCTTCTGTCTCCATTTTTTAAGGGAATTAACTTATCTAGTTTATCTAGTCATCTCATTCTGTTCAAAATGAGAATAAATAGGGTTTTCTTCAACACAGGCCTTTTCTACTAGACACTCAACAAACTCTGCTTTTGCACTGCTCTTCTGCTTTTCACGGTATTCATGCTTCTCATAATATTTGACCCCACTCTTCTTTGGGAGAACGTCTGACAAAATTCTTTGAATTGCTTCTTCTTAAACCTGTCTGGTTGGTCTTTTCTTTTTCTGACATTATCTTTTTCTCAAAGAATATGTTATTTTGAGTTATATTATGTTGATTAGTAGAGATCAGCCAATCACCTGTGAGGGTATCCAGGTGTTAAGGAGGGCAGGCCTGTGGGGGGAGGAGTAGAGCCATAGCTTGAGGTTCCTTTGAAAGACCTTGATGGAGGGGAGGTTCTGAGGTGTTGCCGGGGTTGTTCCGGGTTTTGGTTGTGAGATTTGAGAAGGAGCCTTTCCTCTTCTGGTCTTCTTGATGCGAGGGAGGTGTGCGCTTGCCTGGGATGCAGATCAAAGGTATCTAGTAGGTGGTAGAAGCTGAGGGGGTGGTTGAAGTATGCTAGGCTGTTGTTGTGGGCCACTTAATTAGCTTGAACTTACATCTTTCCTGGACTGGGAACCAGTGGGGAATATTGAGTTGTGGAGAAATTTTGCCGGATGTTCAGGATGAGTCTTATGGTGGCCTTCTGGATGGTTTGGAGTTGGCGTAGAACATGGGATGTGTTTCCGAAGTAGAGTGCATTTCGGTAGTCAAGTCTGCGTGTGACTTGGATGACTGTAGAGGGATCCACTTGAAAATCTTTCATTGCCATCCCATGTGAAAGCATGATGAGTCGATGGCATTGATCTGACTGCTTATGGATAGGTTGGTATCCAGAATGATGACAAGGTTCTTGGCATGGTCTTCATGAATGGGTTGGGGTCCCAAGTTCAGAGGGCCATCAAGAGGCATCACAGGGGGAGTGTTTGCTGCTGAAGACAATGACTTCAGTTTTGTCAGTGTTGATCTGGAGTCAGTTGTTTTTCAACCAAGTAACAATGTAGCTCATGCAGATTGTGAAGTTTGCTTTGGTGGTGCTGGGTAAGTTGTTAAGGGAGAGGACGAGTTGTGTGTCTTCAGCGTTGGATACTAGGTTGATGTTGTGAGATCTGACGCTGTCCACGAGGGGCGTCATGTAGAGGTTGAAGAGTATTGGGCTTAATGACAATCCTTGAGAGACTCCGCAGATGAGTTTCTTGGGTTCTGAGGTGTAAGAGGGGAAGTATAATTCAATTAGTTCTGTTTCGGAGAAAGGAGGATATCCACTTGAGGGTCAGTCACAGATACCCAAATATAGAAGCTGATGAGTGAGTTGTGAGAGACCGTTTCGAAGCTGCAGAGGTCAAGGTGTTGCGTAGGCTCTCATTATTCTAATGAGACTACTGGATTTTGAGCGGCAGAATCGTCCACGGCGTGGGAGACAAAGTCCAACCCACTGCGTGTGACACCTGTCGCTCCAATCCGGGTTTGCTCTGGGTAACTAGCAGTAACTAGCAGTGCCTCACCCCTACCAAAGGATAGTGATGATTGGGCAGCCGAGCGCATGACATACTTAACTTCTCAGGGAAGTTGTGGTCACTCAGGTTTCATCCGGTTCTCTCATTTACAATCAAGTCTCATATATGAATGACAAACAGAAGCAGCATATGTTTTAATAGTGAATTTAATAAAACGACTGCATCTTAGATAGCAAAGCGTGAGCTGCAATAACCAGGACAACACAACATGACAGTATTAAGATTGTGACGAGAAGAGTGAAGCATAAAAACAACGCTATCATATTGTCACTATAATCAATGGACTATTTCCTATCTAGGTAATGATTGAGCTTAGCATGTTAA
This sequence comes from Pleurodeles waltl, assembly GCF_031143425.1. NCBI lineage: Eukaryota > Metazoa > Chordata > Amphibia > Caudata > Salamandridae > Pleurodeles > Pleurodeles waltl. The sequence goes on along the minus strand of NC_090444.1, from coordinate 1,143,224,931 downwards.
GCTCTAATTCTGCCTTTCAGGTTCCCCTGGGAAGACATTAACCCCCATACCTGAGCAAAGGCTTGCGATCTGTTTTAGCATCTGTAGCGAAGCATTCGGCAGTAAGCATACAGTCGTGGTTCCCTGGCTGGAATCTCCCTCTAACGTGTAAAGGACAAGGAAGTGTTTATATAATAACACAGCTGATATTCTGAAAAAATGTCCCTATGTAAGGATGTGTATTTTCTACGAATGTTGGAGACTAAACTTCTACCACGTTCACCGGCAATGTACTGAGCTGTGGCCTTGAAGGAAGCACAGAGTGATCAAGAATGTCTTGTTTGAGAACAATGTGCTGGCCTAGTCAAAAACTGTTAGATAGATGAAAATAAAACAACACCGTAAAACTGGTTATTGTAATAATAATAAAACCAAGCTGAATAAAATATATCTAGGTTAGAGTGCAGAGCGGCCTAGTTTGTTAAAATAACATGCATGGAGCAATACTAAGCTACACAACACCCTCCCCTTGTCGGTTAAAAGTGGTTCAAAGCCAAAGCTAAAAATGTCTTACTAAAAAGCTCATCCTAAGATATATATAAAAGCAAAGTCAATTCGGACAAGTTGAAGGGACACATAAGCATCCAACATCACAATTTAAAACATGAGCACATGGCATAAACCCTAAATCAAAGGACAAGTCAATTTAGAAAAGTTCCAATCTAGTCCTGAGTCATGGAGGATAGGAGATCTCCCACTTTGGCCGATGTTAAAGTTGGGAAGTCCTCGCCAAGAAGGATCAAGGAGCAGATGTGTTCCGTAGCCTCAGTCTCAGCCAAGGCGGCATTCCGTTGTGTGCCCAATGATGAGTTGAGAACTACTTCCTCCAGGAAGGGCAACTCATAAGTAGCTTCAAGCAGCAAACGCAACCTCTATGCGCATGTCGGTAATGAACCCTCAGCAAGAACATCAACAGATCAGCGTCCAGTGTAGGCAAGCTCTGCTTCGAAAGGCAAACTTCCAGTGCATGTTCAAAAGAACACCAGAGGAACCAAAACAGGGGCTGCACACAATGCAAAACTGGTCTAAATGACAAATACCAGCCACACTCCAATTGCTCCAGGAGTGTTGTTCCAAAGTACTGCATCATGCGTTCACGACACAGCTGCACTGATGGGAGCACCTTCATTTCTCCTCGTTGCGGCGGGACAGCCATTGCAAATAAAAAAACAGCAACAGCAGAATACCAGCTCATGAAGCCAAAGTTATTGGAAGTCCCCCGAAAATGCTAGAGAAAATGTAATGGATTGCTGATGGTATCAAACTGAATACGGAGGAGAAGGTGTGAATGAAACAAGAACAAACAGCTTTCAAAAAAATTTGCAATTCCAGTTGACTGGACGCATTGAATATTCGTCCACGAGTTCACCAAAGTGTCTCGGAAAGTTTGTATATAATAGGGACTGTATCTCTGCCTACGACCTTGCCACCTGAAGTGCGTAATTCTTGCATGCAGATGTAAGGGCCACATGCCTTGAGTCTGCTCAACCTGTCAAAATTCACATTTGAAGTAGCAATGTGAGGCCAAATATCAGCAACCTCCTAAATTTTAGTTGGGGGGAAAAAGTAAGTTCCTGCAACATGTAACAACCTTAGAGACCGGAAAAATGGAAACTATTCCGGCCCACATGCCACAACAGTCTTCACCATTGAGGAAGATGTAGCTGCCGTTTTGAAAGTACCTGGAACACAGGTCTAATAAAGGGGACTGGAACTCCCTTCAGATAACAAGCCAAGTTCGCAGCAGAGGTGTTACACGCCCCATTCAAGCACAGCTGTTTACAAACCATCGACTGGCTGACCGAAGTCTTGCATTCACTACCGCTAAGAAAGACTTCTTTCATGCCACTGAAGCTCTTTACAAATAGGGATGCTCCCACTCCTCATGAATGTAACTATCTCCCAGCTTCTCATATCTGCCTACCGGAATGTGTTTTAAACAGGAGGTGAATTGAAGTGTTGAAATAGGTAGATTAATGACCCCGTGTATTAGCCACTCAGCAGATGGTAATTCGGCCACAGTAAAAGGCAACTTTTCTTATTTCTCGATGTAAAGCATGACATAAGTCGATTCCTTCTTAGCCATTAGTTGTTGTTGTCGCGATAAATTAAAGGAAGAAAAAATCTCCCTTGCACTGACATGCTGCCAGGGAACGCGACCCGCCTTCAATGTTTGAAGCGTCCAACCCAACTGCATAATGGACCTTAGCTGACTCTGCCCATGATGTAATGTAGACATATCTGTTTGTATAATGTTTATAGCAGAAGATACTATGGCACTCATTACAACATTGGCGGTAAAAGCCGCTTACCGCTGTGCAGAAGACCACCAACACACCGCCGCGGCTGTGGAATTCCGCCACAGCCATTATGACCCACATCTTGGAACCCGCCAAAATTCAGACACCCACACAAGTCCGCCACACCAAAGGTCGGTGATAAACTGGCGAAAACAAAACCTCCACCGTCACGCCAACAGAAATACGCCCACACTATCACGACACACGAATCCACGCGGCGGTCATTGGCGGTACACACCGCCGCGCTCAAAATACACACACTCTAACAAAACATCCCCACACTGGACAATTAGAAATACACACACCTGATACACATACACACACCACTCCCACACACCCAATACAATATAAAACACACACCCACATCACCCACAAACCCCTATGATCACAATTGAGAAAGAAGCACAGAGAGAGACACCACCAGCAAGTGCAACAGCATCCACAGGCACACAACACCATCACCCACACAACTTCCACGCACCTCACACAACACACCACTACATATCACCACACTTATCACCACACACTCCACCCCATACATCACCTACACCACCCCATGGCACAGCAAAGACACCCCAGGTTCTCGGAGAAGGAGCTCAGGGTCATGGTGGAGGAAATCGTCCGGGTAGAGCCACAGCTATTCGGAGCACAGGTGCAGCACACCTCAATAACAAGGAAGATGGAGCTATGGCGAAGAATAGTGGACAGGGTCAACGCAGTGGAACAGCACCCAAGAAATTGGGAGGACATTAGGAAGAGGTGGAACGACCTACGGGGGAAGGTGCGTTCCGTGGTCTCAAGACACCACCTGGCGGTTCAGCGGACTGGCGGCGGACCCCCACCTCCTCACCCACAACTAACAACATGGGAGGAGCAGGTCTTGGCGATTCTGCATCCTGAGGGCCTCGCAGGAGTAGGTGGAGGAATGGACTCTGGTAAGTCAAATCTTAACTATTACATCCCCCTCCCTACCTGCATGCTATCACATACCCCCACCCTCGCCCTCACACCTATCACACCAACCCCTCACAAATGTACCAATATCACAAACCACCCATCCCAAAACAAAGCCCTGCATGCAACAACAAAGCATGGACACCCATCACCAAAGCATGCCCACTGCACATACCCATACAACCCCCTAAACCATCATCACACAAGGTCCCAACACAGGAATGCCGGCACTGGGGTCACCCACCCATTGCACACCATGCCACACACAGATGCAATAATCATGCCTTTCCACCCCTGCAGGACCCCTACCCAACGTCACCAGACAGGAGGCTCCAGACATGTCCACTCCACCCACAGAAGAGGCCCACAGTGATGACAGCAGCTCTGTCCAACTGGATCTAGATGACCAGCCCGGACCATCGGGGACCTCTGGACAGTCAGTTCCCCTCACACAGGCACAGGCCACCACAGGCCTTCCCCACTCTGGAAACACAAGCACAGCACCCACCCAGCGGGCCCATACCTCCGTCCCTAGGACACGTCAATTAGCTGTGTGTCCACCACTACAGGGAACCCAGGATAACCCACCACCCCAACAACAACAGGGACCTGGGGGCAGTGGCAGTGGGCACACGGTCCAGAGGACGGAGGCACAGGAACACAGGGGAACCGGGAGGGCTGCGTTGTGACAGGGGACGGACAGGCCAAGGTAACCCACTCTCCACAAGGCCCTCTCCTCCATCATGGGAGCATACCACCACTCCCAGGAGACGATGGCAATGGTACTGCCCAAGTTTCAGGAGACCCAGCGCATGCAGGAGGAACAGAATATGGGCTTCAAGGAGGAACTCAGAACCACCAGCTCCAACCTGGGCACCATCGTAGGGGTGCTGAAGGAACTACTCAACACCAGGAGGGACACTGTGGCACTCCAAGGTCCCCCAGACACTAGCATGGACGATGAACTGCCCACCACCTCCGCCAGTGCTAGTGAACAGGACGCCCCGCCACAGGACCACCACACCAGCACCCCACCCCCTGCAGAGGGAGAACCACCCCGCAAATGGTCCCTGAGATCCAGGAACAAGACAGAGCACGATGCCAAGACCCCGCCAAGCAATATGACCACCCTGATTGTCATCCCACTGTCCCACTTTGTCACCCTGTCCATAATTAAACTGCCCCAGCTCCACTTCCTATGTCCATATGGGCAATGCACCTGTGAGACTAATAGATTGGACTCTGCCATGGACATTCCTCCGCCATAACCGCTCACCATTTGACTACCCCCTCCAATATTTTGCATTTAAATAAACACACCTAAAGCACAAAATGATCTTGAGTCTGTCTGTGATTTCGAAATAGTGTATTTACAATTTCAGTGACAAATTGTTCTTGAAATAGTAATGTCAACATACCTATGTCACACAGCTCTAATCCATGAGGAATTTAAGCAGATGACACACAGTGGGACCCACATCTGTGAAACCGTAAGGGAAAGTGACAACTCAATGACCATACACTGGGTGAAAACGACAGACAGGATAGAGGTAGTATTGTAAAAGTACATGTAGTATGCAGGAATGTATTCTCACCTGTGTTTCAATGGAAATATTGCTGGATCAATGAGTCCCTGTTCTGCATGTCTTCTTCCTCATCACTGTCCACAGGCTCCACAGCTGCCACAACACCGCCATCTGGACCATCCTCCTGCAGAAAAGGCGCCTGTTGTCGCAAAGCCAAGTTGTGAAGCGTACAGCAGGCCACGATGATCTGGCACACCTTCTTTGGTGAGTAGAATAGGGATCCACCTGTCATATGGAGGCACCTGAACCTGGCCTGCAGGAGGCCGAAGGTCCGCTCAATCACCCTCCTAGTTCGCCCATTGGCCTCATTGTAGCGTTCCTCTGTCCTGGTCCTTGGATTCCTCACTGGGGTCAGTAGCCATAACAGGTTGGGGTACCCAGAGTCACCTGCAAATGGCGAGCGACAACTGTTAGACACACACTAACCTGGAGGGATAACCCCAGACAACCATTCCCACTGTCTTGCTTCCAGGGGCTCACCTAATAGCCACACACGGTGCCTCTGGAGTTGCCCTATCACTTAAGGGATGCTGCTATTCCGCAGGATGTAGGCGTCATGCACTGAGCCAGGGAACATGGCATTCACATGGGAGATGTACTGGTCGGTCAAACATGCTATCTGTACATTCATAGAATGATAACTCTTCCGGTTTCTGTACACCTGTTCATTCCTGTAGGGGGGGACCAAAGCCACATGGTTCCCATCAATGGCATCTATGATGTTGGGGATATGTCCCAGGGCATAGAAATCACCTTTCACTGTAGGCAAATCCTCCATCTGAGGGAAAACGATGCAGCTCCGCATGTGTTTCAGAAGGCAGACAAGACTCGGGACAATACGTTGGAAAACATAGGCTGGGACATCCCTGATGCTATGGCCACTGTTGTTTGAAAAGACCCACTTGCAAGGAAATGGAGCACTGACAGCACCTGCACTTGAAGGGGGATTCCTGTGGGATGGCAGATTGCTGACATCAGGTCTGGCTCCAACTTGGTACACAGTTCCTGGATTGTGGCACGGTCAAACCTGTAGGTGATGATCAAATGTCGCTCCTCCATTGTCGACAGGTCCACCGACGGTCGGTACACCGAAGGATGCCGCCATCTCCTCACATGTCCCAGCGGACGGTGCCTATGAAGGACAACAGCGAGCACAGAGTCAAACAACTCAGAGGTACGTACCCACAGTTTACACAGAACACCAATCATACACAAAAGGTGGCCTGTATGTGTGTTGAGACTAGGCCTAGGTATGTGTGACGCAGTTTAAAATGAGGCCATGTGGGCCCCTGAAATGTCTGCTGCTTGACCTCTAAAGTGGGACAATGGGATGTGAGGTAACTGCGCTGGCGTTGTACACCGCCGCAGTAGGCGGTCGGAGAACGCGGCGCAATGCTGCATTGGTTTACATTGGACCCTATGGGTCCCAGGAACCAATGACGATGTACGCCGGCGGTGATGGTACGCACCGCCGCGGACGTGACCGCCGCGGAGGTGACCGCCATTTTCTATCTGTTCAATCACTTGATACCTGATCTTCGACAGGAGAGGACCTACACTACAAGTGCTGCTGTGACCTCAGTCTGGAAGAGACAATGGCTTGTGCGTCTGGGGAAATGGCCCCGGCCTTCACATCGGAGGAGTTTGAGAAGCTCGTTGATGGGGTCCTCCCCCAGTACACGCTACTCTATGGTCCTCCAGGCAAACAGGTAAGTACACAGGGAACATGTTGTATGGGCTATGTCTGTGTGGAGAGGGCTGCATGTAAGAAGGAAGGGGGCAGAGTGCTGCGTGCATGAAAGACAGTGGGTGCATGTGCCACATGGCTAGGGTAGGGATGGGGGCCACTCACTTTGACGGTGCAGTTGGCAATGACTTCTCTTCTTCCCCTGTACATTTCATGTAGGTCAGCGCCCACCAGAAGAAAGATATTTGGCGTGCCATCGCCAAGGACATCCGGACCCCGGGGGTCTACCACAGATGTAGCACCCACTGCCGGAAAAGATGGGAGGACATTCGCCGCTGGAGCAAGAAAACGGTGGAGGCTCAGCTGGGGATGGCCTCCCAACGTGGGAGGGGTACCCGTCGAACCATGACCCCCTGATGTTCAGGATCGTGGCGGTGGCCTACCCGGAGTTGGATGGGTGCTTGAGGACATCACAGCAGACACAAGGGGGTGAGTACACTCTCATTCTGCTGACTTTGAGTGCAGTGGAGATGTTTGGGTGGGTGAGGAAGGCTGTGGTTTTCCCTAGGCCAGGGCGAGTTCCGTAGGCTATGCCCCTCCGTAAGGCACGGCCCTGTGGCCCCCACCCCACCTCTGTAGAGTGCCAAGTACAGCTATTCATGCCCCTGTGACATCTATGTGTGCAGATGTCGTCCATAGCCTTGTAGGCCATTTCCCAGGAATTGCACTGTAGAGCCCAAGAGCGCGGCGTAGTGCAGGGGGCTTCTGTGTCTGTCTTGTCCGCCAACGGTAGCGGTAATCCATGCACTCAACATGTCTTTCTCCCCCCTTTTTGTGGTCTTCCTGTTCTTGTGTGCATTAGCATCATCAGGCGGAGGAGCAGTGGCACCGGAGCACGAGGGAGCTGCATCCCACATGGCCCTGGAGGCCGAGACTACAGACTCTGAATTCACCAGTGGGACAGAGGGCGAGGGGAGCTCCACAGCGGGGACAGGAGCTGAGACCAGTGACACAGACTCGTCCTCTGATGGGAGCTCCCTTGTGGTGGCGGCAACATCTGTGCCCCCCGCATCTACAGGTACAGCTGCCACACCCCCTACCAGCACCACCCTCCCAGCAGCCCCTCAGCCTTCGTCCCATGCCCGCTCACCCAGGAGGGTGGGCATCACCTTCGCCCCAGGCACATCAGGCCCTGACCCAGTCACCCCTGCTGCCCTCAGTAAGGAGGCCATTGACCTCCTCAGGTCCCTCACTGTTGGGCAGTCTACCATTTTGAATGCCATCCAGGGTGTAGAAAGGCAGTTGCAACAAACTAATGCATTCCTGGAGGGCATTCATTCTGGTCAGGCGGCCCTTCACCGAGCTTTTCAAACTCTGGCCTGAGCACTGATGGCAGCCATTGTCCATGCCTCTGTCCTCCCCCCTCCAACTTCCTCCACCCAGACCCAATCCCCTGTACCTCTGCCTATCCCAAGCACACCATCAGACCAGCCTGCACACACCTCACCACACAAGGGAAGCTCAGGCAAACATAAGCACCACACATCCCACAGGCACTCACGCAAGCATCACACACATGCAGACACACCAACATCCACTGCCTGCACTGTGTCCTCCTCCTCGTCATCTCCCTCCTCCCTCCCAGTCTCCTCTACACACACACCTGCATGCAGTACCTCTACAGCCACTACGGCCATCACCAGCACACCCACCAGCACACCCTGCTCACGTGCAGTCACTACCCCCACTATCATTCACACGTCCTCTGTGTCCTCTCCCAGTGTGTCTGTGACGCCCCCTCCCAAGATACACAAACGCAGGCACCCACCCACCCAACACCCATCCACCTCACAACAGCCTCCATCGCATGCACCTGCACCCAAAGTCACCAAACGTACACCTCCTACTACCACCACCTCTTCCTCCACTCCCACACCCCCTCCAGCTACCCGTCCCAGTGTGTCCAAAAGAATTTTCATTTCCAGCCTTGACCTTTTTCCCACACCTCCCCCACCCCATCCATCTCATAGGTCCCGAAGTAGCACCTCAGCCACAACATCTCCGGGACCAGTGGTGGTATGTGGAGTGCACCGGCCACCAGGACAGCCAGTGTGGCTCGGAGCCACAGCACAGCCAGTCCCTCCCCTGTGAAGCATCAGAAGTTGCCCAGTGCCCGGCGTGAGAGGGGGAAGACTCCAGCCACCAAAGCCACTCCCAGGGGTCCCAGTGGGAGTGTGGAGTCAGCTGTTACACCTCCCAAGGTGGGGAAGGGCCACAAGAAACCCGGCAAGTCTGGGAAGAGCAGCACGGCGGAGAAGACAGCCATCATCCCCGCTGCCCAGGAGGGCCCCGCCAGCCCCAGCCCAGCTGCCCAGGTGGCCACCGCCAGCCCCAGCCCAGCTGCCCAGGTGGCCACCGCCAGCCCCAGCCCAGCTGCCCAGGAGGGCCCCGCCAGCCCCAGCCCAGCTGCCCAGGAGGGCCCCGCCAGCACAAGCCCCGCTGCCCAGGAGGGCCCCGCCAGCCCCAGCCCAGCTGCCCAGGAGGGCCCCGCCAGCCCCAGCCCAGCTGCCCAGAAGGCCACCGCCAGCCCCAGCCCAGCTGCCCAGGAGGGCCCCGCCAGCCCCAGCCCAGCTGCCCAGGAGGCCACAGCCAGCCCAGCTGCCCAGGAGGGGACCGCCAGCACAAGCCCCGCTGGGCCATGAAGGACCGCCAGCACATGCCCCGCTGAACCATGGAAGACCGCCAGCACAAGCCCGCTGGGCCATGAAGGACCGCCAGCACAAGCCCCGTTGGGCCATGAAGGACCGCCAGCATAAGCCCCGCTGGGCCATGAAGGACCGCCAACTCAAGCACCACTGAACAGGGCACTGCCAACTCAAGCACCGCTGCACAGGGCACCACCAACTCAAGCACCGCTGCACAGGGCACCGCCAACTCAAGCACTGCTGCACAGGGCACCGCCAACTCAAGCACCGCTGCACAGGGCACCGCCAACTCAAGCACCGCTAGCCCATGAGCGACAGGGGCACTGACGCAACTGGGTCCGTCACAGGGTGAGTGATGCACTCTGGGCACCAGTCCCCCTCCAGAACCAGTGGAGACATCCATCCACTACCTCTGTCCTTCACAGGATGAAGCACTCTGGGCACCAGTCCCCCTCCAGAACCAGTGGAGACATCCATCCACTACCTCTGTCCTTCACAGGATGAAGCACTCTGGGCCCAAGTCCCCCTCCAGAACCAGTGGAGACATCCATCCACTACCTCTCTCCTTCACAGGATGAAGCACTCTGGGCACCAGTCCCCCTCCAGAACCAGTGGAGACATCCATCCACTACCTCTGTCCTTCACAGGATGAAGCACTCTGGGCACCAGTCCCCCTCCAGAACCAGTGGAGACATCCATCCACTACCTCTGTCCTTCACAGGATGAAGCCCTCTGGGCCCAAGTCCCCCTCCAGAACCAGTGGAGACATCCATCCACTACCCCTGTCCTTCACAGGATGAAGCACTCTGGGCACCAGTCCCCCTCCAGAACCAGTGGAGACATCCATCCACTACCTCTGTCCTTCACAGGATGAAGCACTCTGGGCACCAGTCCCCCTCCAGAACCAGTGGAGACTGTTATCCACTTGAGAGACTGTGGCTTTGCACTCCCCAGGATTGAACAGTGGGCAACCCACCCAGTCTATATACTTGAGAGACTGTGGCTTTGCACTCCCCAGGATTGAACAGTGGGCAACCCACCCACTGTAGAGACTTGAGAGACTGTGGCTTTGCACTCCCCAGGATTGAACAGTGGGCAACCCACCCACTGTAGAGACTTGAGAGACTGTGGCTTTGCACTCCCCAGGATTGAACAGTGGGCAACCCACCCACTTGTGAGACTTGAGAGACTGTGGCTTTGCATTCCCCAGGATATGGCAGTGGGCAAGCCACCCACTTGTGAGACTTGAGAGACTGTGGCTTTGCACTCCCCAGGATTGAACAGTGGGCATTGGGCCCCCTCGTGGATCTGGCGTCGTGCACTCATCCGGCTGAGGTGCCCCCACTTCCCTTCCCCCTGAGGTGCCTGTTGTATTTCTATCTGATACCCCTGCAGTGTTCTCTCTGTTTTGATCGGGTGTGGACCTCGCCCATGCATTTTGGGCCCAGTGGTCCACGGACTATAAATGGTGCAATACCTGGACTTGTATTATTGGTGTATATATTTGTTCATTGTGTATATATGTTTTGGAGTACTGGATTTTAATAGATTACAATAGTTACAATCATTTCCTTTTGTCTTTGCATTCTTCCAGGGGGCTTGGGGGGTGTTACTCTAATGTATCAACATGTATTAGTGTGTGTGTTGTAGTGGGTGAGGGTGGGGGTGTTGAGTGTGTGTGTCCCTGTTTTTTGCCTCCCCCCTCCCCTGTGTCGTAGGTGCAGTACTCACTTGCGCTCGTGCTCCTGGTACAGGAGCAGGAAGACTATTGAAAGTAGAATTTGGAGTTCCGGGTCCATGGTGTCCTCGTTCCTCGTGGGGTGTGTAGAGGTGAGCGTTTTCCCTTCGAAATTCCTGTTTCCGCTGTGTTTTTATCCACGTTGAATCCTCCCCGGAAAAGGTGGCGGATTGGCCTATCATAATAGTGTGGGTCGTACATTGTTTCCTGCCTGTCTGTTGGCGGTGACCGCCGCGCTGTTTGTTTGTACCACCGTGGCGGTTAGAGTGTTAAAGTGGCTGTCTATGTTGGCGGTTTCCGCCACGGTCGTAATTGCAAATTTTTCACCTCTGGCCTGTTGGCGGTCTTACTGCTGCTTTAACACCGTCCGCCAGGGTTGTAATGACCACCTATGTTATTTAGTATATATATCCGGTCGGACAAGGTATCAATCCCATTATCCACAACAGCTAATGCATTTTTTTTATTTTCCTGGTCTATTTGCCTTAATCAGGCAGCTGCTTCCTTTTGGGAAAGTTTTCAAATTTCATTATATACTTCATATAAGAAGTGTTTCCTACGTCGTGTTCTGGGGCCTAACAGAAAGTTCTGTAAATCAGTAGTATTAGACTGGAGACTGAGGTAGTCTCTAACCGCGTCTAGTGAGGATGATTTTAACCATTGCTGGCACAATTTTCCTACACTATGGCGGTCATTCTGACCGCGGCGGGCGGCGGTAGCCTGGCAGGGACCGCCAAATGCCCGCTACGCGGTCAGAAGACCGCTGCAGCCATTCCGACCTTCCCGCTGGGCCAGCGGGCGCTAACAATGTTAGCGCCCGCCGGCCCAGTGGGAAGGTGGCCTGCAACACTGAAGCCGGCGGTGTTGCAGGTGTGCGACGGGTGCAGTTGAACCCATCGCGCTTTTCACTGTCTGCTAAGCAGACAGTGAAAAGCAGGCTGTGGCCCTGTTAGCGGGCCCCTGCACTGCCCATGCCAGTGGCATGGGCAGTGCAGGGGCCCCCAGGGGCCCCAGGACACCCGTTCCCGCCAGCCTGTTCCTGGCGGTGAAAACCACCAGAAACAGGCTGGCGGGAAGGGGGTCAGAATCCCCATGGTGGCGCTGCTTGCAGCGCCGCCATGGCGGATTCGGCCAGCCGGGGGAAATCTGGGGGGAAACCGCCGGACCCGGTTTTCTGGCCGCGGCTTTACCGCGCGGTCAAAATGGCCCAGGAAGCATCGCCAGCCTTTTGGCGGTGCTTCCGTCATTCGCGGCCCTGGCGGTTTTTACCGCCAGGGTCGGAATGACCCCCTATATGTCGTGACTATACCCGCATGTTCGGGTGATATATAGCGAGGGTCTGGCTTACTAGTTTTAAAACCCCTGAGGAGTTAATAAAATGTTGATGACACCCATTGGGCACAATAACCACCCGCCAGGACGTGTCAGTGAAGCATTAAACGTAACATTCTGGACCCATTCGTCAAGCTGATTTTTAGTTGCATTTGTATATTTTTGCCATTTATAAAACTTTGCGGGGGACAAGTACACTGGGAATGTTTAATTCCTTAATTTTAGCTAAGCCTAAACAACTTGTTTGTTATACTGTTTCATTTAGAAAGATCACTTGTACAGGAATAAGGCATGCTTTAAACAAAGCTTCCTTTCCCCTAATTTGTCAACTTTTTGTTCCCCATGTACCTTTCAGATCGATTGACTTCAGCCAATATTTATAGCCTTCTATAGACAACCGGATTCCGAATATATACATTTCGTATTGGTCATTAATATATGTATATCCTTAGTCGGTGGTACTTTAAACTATTATGACTAAGCATTTTTCACATTGTGCCCAGAAAAATATGCAAACTTTTCAGAGTATGTTTTGGAACTCACCTACAGTGGAGTTGGACAATGTTCCCATTGTATATAATTAAAAACAGTTTTGGGGCTGCTTGCTCTATGTATGAAATGGTACCCATAATAATTACAGCAAAACATATCACCATAATTCTCTTTAAATTGATAAACATCTTCGTTTTCAAAGACAGTATAATATTGCAATTCTGTCATCATGGAATCAACTGTTTCCACATCCCAATCATCAGAAACAATGCCTGGTATTACTATATCACTCAGTGATAGTTCGAACACATACGGTATTTGAATAACTTCTGTGGGACCAGATATATCAAACATTACTTTGTTCCAAACAATCCCATCAGGAATTGGTACTGCAGAAATGTTCACAAAAGACAAGTCTTTTCAGACAGTATGTGATGAGAAATGTGGCTTTAAAACCTCCTCCACCAGTTCAACTGTTGATTTTTCAGGAAGAAAGTGACCCTGTATTAGTAAGAAAAAGGTAATGACAAAACCAATCTAATAAAAAAGTCTAGGACAGTCAAAGAGAGCCATAGATAGTTCCATGGAAAAACAAAATATGTTTCTTTAAGCCAGTTTTTTTAGCTTACGTGCACTTGACAAGTCAGCTGTCGAAGAGGCGAATGAGTCTGAGAAGTCAACACTGATGTCGGCAAAATATCCAGAGGCAGTTCGTGCAAATGGTGGAGCCGTGGTCAGTGGTGGAGTTGGTGTTTCTTGTGGTGGCACACTATAGTTAGCAACATCCACCTGTGTGTTCGAGTTGAATCAACTTGATCAAATATCTTTTAATTGTCTGATGTTAGTGGAACTAATGCAAGATCATCTTCCACCCTCCCCAACCTTGGAGAGGTGTCGGTGTTGGTTTAAACAACTTGTAGAGGAACTTCTTTGTCAGTAGTGAGAGGGATTCAGGAGCTAATGGATGTTCCTTTTGGTCGGCTGTGCATGATCGTCCACGTGGTGTAGTTTGACATTGTCGATGGAGGCAAAACGGTTTTCTTTGGCACCTGCCAACGGTGGTAGAATTACAGTTCTGTACCGTGTATCCCTAGTACTGGGACTGGTGCTCGATAGGAAGGGCCAAATTCCTTTTTCGCAGCGACTTTCTCACGTACAAGATCCTCAACTTTGGGAATCCAGCCCGTAGATGTTACAGGTACATCCTTGATTCCTGTGGAGGCTGCACTGATAGAAGAATTGTCATCACGGAACTGTTGCATTTCCTGTAAGACAGTAACACATTAATTTATGTCAAAAGGTGTTTCTGCTGCCTCCACGCCAGGACCATCAAGATCCGGAACATACATTTGAGTTCCAAACAGGCAATCACATGAATTGCGAGCCCCCAGGGACCTTCTAGGCAGATTATTAAGTGCTCTCTGAACTCCATATAGGTGGTTAAGCCAACTACAACCCATACCTAAGACTCTGGCTGTTAAGGATTGCTTTAAATCACGGTTTAATCGCTCCACAACACTATTTCCCTCGGGATGAAATGAAGAGGAGTACTGGAGTTGGACCCCCAACAAAGCCATGGCGTCCCTGAATGCCCTTGAGGCGAAAGCAGGGCCCTGGTCCGAATGGAAAGCCGCAACCGCATATGTAGCGATAAAGACTCACAAATCTTTAATAACAGTCCGAGCGTCAGCCGAGTGTTGTGGCCACACCCATATAAATCTGTAGCATGACTCAACAGCGACTCAGATATACTTGTATGCACTGTCTGGTGTTAGGGGACCACAGTGGTCCAAGTACACACATTGTAATGGCTTGTTTGAAATCAAGAGGGGTGTCTGCGGCGGGTGTTTGGCAGTGGAAACTTTTATTTGTTGACAAATGTCACAACAAAGGACATACTGCGTGGTCTCTTTGTAAAGACCTGGCCACCAATAACGGGCCTGCAAGATCGAAATTGTAGCTGCCACACCAGCATGGGCAGATGCCACCCCCTCATGTGCTGCTTTAATCAATTGTGATCCTATGTCTGTATTTGGAATGTCTTGTACACCTACGCCTGGTATCTTAACCTCAGAGTTCAGCATACCTCCCATCCGGTAGTGATACTTGTTAGAAAATCCTTTAGGATAGGGCTTACCATCAGCCGTAGCTGTCACGGCAGCCCAGATGTCTGCGTCCGGTTTTGAACTCAAACGAGTCACTGCAGCTACAGCGGCCACAACCACTGCTGACTTTGCAGCTTCATCAGCCAATGTATTTCCAGCAACGTGTATCCCAATGCCCTGGTGTCCAAGTGTATGCACAACGTGGACATTTGGTAGATTCTCTTTCAGATCTGCTACTTTCCCCCACAGAAGTCTGTGTTTGATGGTGTTGCCTTTGGAATCTCCGAACCCATTCTGGCACTAATAATGCAGGTATTCATTAAAGGAATGGACACAATAATATGAATCACAAACAATCAGCGTAGGCTGTGCAGGATCCGTATGTTCCAGTGCCATCAGCAGAGCTTTTAGTTCTGCCAACTGTGCTGTGCAATCCCCTAGGGTTTGCGTAAAAGTATGCAGAGGACAAAATGTATTGCCCTCCACGTAGCCACTTACGACTGCGCAAGCAGAAGAATATTGATGTTTTGTGCCAATTGATGGTTGTGCTGAGCCATCGGTGTACATGACTTTATGATATTGTTCAATGGGCAATGTATTTGCTGGAACTGGGTATTCTATTTCGTATTGTAAAAATTCTTGAGTTTGTAATTTTGGTCAAAAATGTAGTCTACATCAGTGGCTGTCAAAGACGTAGCCCATTGTATCCAACGTGGATGGAATGCTTTTGCGTTTGGAACGCTGACTTTTGTAACAGCCTCTAGGGCTGGGATCAGAGAAAAAACAATAATGCGTTTTTCCTGAGCAAGAGGTCTTTCTTTAATGACAGCCATCTGCACAGCAGTGAGAATTTTCTCCGCGGGAGCAAAGCGTTGTTCTGCTGCTGAATATAAGTGTGATTTTTATGCAATCGGGACCGCTCACCTTCATTAAATGTCACATAGGTGAAACTGATGGCACCAGCTATTACTCTGATGACCAAATATGTTTTGTTGTCCCTTGTGTGTAAGTGTTTTGCTGCAAGCATGTCTATTTGTAAATCTCGAAGAATACGTGTACGTTCAATTGTCCAGAATTTACTTGAAAAATTGGGACGAATCAAGTCATATAAAGGTTTTATGCATGTTGCATAATCCGGAATGGAAGTTGTGCCAAAATTTAGGAAACCCCAATGGAGACTGGAGTTTTTTAATCGTATTTGGTGGTTGTAACTGTGTGTATTTTTCAAAAAATTGTGGTGCTAGGCTCTTTCCTTCATTTGACAGCTCATATCCCAAAAACAGGACGCTGAGGAAGGAACTTTTTTTTTTTTTTTTAATTGAATTTGTAGCCAAATTCAGCAAAACCTACAACAATGCGGGCTACTCGTCTTAGGTGTTGTAGTAGTTCATCATCCGTAAGATAGATATCGTCTACATAGGACAATGCTTCTGAATCAATCATGTGCAAAATTGCTGTCACACAAGCTGCGAACAGTCCTGAACTGTTCTTATATCCCTGAGGTAAACAACAGAATTTTTTCTGGGAGCCTAGTGCGCTGAAACTTGTTAAGTCTCTACTCTCAGGCGGTATATTCTGGCAGAAAAAAACATTGAAAATGTCCAGTGTTGTTTTTTTTCTTTTTTTCTGCATTGTTCATTAGTGCTGTGCTATGTGAGTCTTGTATAGCATAAGTACATGTATGACTGTTTAAGTGTCTGCAGTCTAAAACTATTCTATATGAATGGTCTGGCTTAGCTACAGGTTATAATGGATTATTCATTGGGGAGACACAGGGTTCAATAACGCCCTGGTACTCTAACTGTGTGAGTATTTCTTTCACAGGTGCTTTAGCTTAATCTTTTATAGGATACTGCGGTTGGGGCAATGGTTTACTTTTAATTGGAATTACATGGTAGGGGGATTTTTTATCCCATCATACGTGATTTCTGTATTATGAGGGTGCTTGTGCCAAAGCCTATTCAATGGAATAGGTTTCAGCGAGTTCCTCCGAGAAGGAATGTTTAATAACGTCTTCTCCATATGGGCAGGTACGGACAAATTCAGGTGGCCAATCTTGTTCGGCCAACAAAACATCATATATGTTTACTACGGGTCCCAAAAGATTGCGTCTATTATGCGTTCAATGTCTCATTCTAACTGTAGCGTTACTTTATACAACCTAACAGGCATGGAGACGCGCATGTCTGCAGTTTCTACTTGTATAAAGTCATCAGTTGCTTTCACCTCCAGATGCTCTAGAAGATTCCGGCGAAAAATTTAGACCTCTGCCGCGCTGTCTAGAGCCCATTTCTTGTACTTCAAGAGGACCCTTTTCCTGAGTTTCATGTCTGACTGTGACTGCTGCCAGTTTTTTCTTTTTGAAGTGGGGTTTTTGTTGGGTGGGTTTCTCTTCCTTTTTAACAGAAATCTCCGAAGAGCATTATGATTCCTGTCTCGGTTTCACATACTCTGTTCTTCGCTCTCTCATTTCTTTTTTCCGATGAGTCCTGAAAGGAACGAGATTGGCGTGTATCAGTATATTGATATCTATCAGGCGTTTTTATATTTTCTCAATTTCTGAGATTATGGCCATCATTTCGACCTCAGGTGTCTTTTTTCAAGACCGCCGAGGTACCGCCGTGCTGAAGACCGCCAGTGCAGGCGGTTTTCCGCGCAGCGTATTATGACTGTTGGCAGCCCTCTTTCCTTTTTCGGACGGAGAGCCGCCAGCAGCCATACTGGCGGTCGGCGGGGAAGTGGAGGTTGCTCCACCTCCACTGCCCGTCATCAGAACACTGCCCACTGAATCATGTCCCATGATTCAGTGTGGCGGTGTTCTGGTGATGGGGTGCTGGCGGCGGAGCAGTCCCCATGGATCCCCAGGGGGGGCAGAAACCCCCTAGACACCAGGTATTTTTTTTTTTGTTATATGTGGGGAATGACCCCTTAGGCAAGTGTCTCTCCCCTGGGAGCAAAATTAATTCTAGGCCATTTCTGCGCCCCTTGGGGGCAGATCGGCCTATTTCTATTAGGCTAATCTGCCTCCAAGGGGGACAGAAACCACTAGACACCAGGGATTTTGTTTTTTTTGTCAGTTTCATTCGAGGGGAGCAACCCCTTAGGCAAGGGGAGCCACTTCTTAGGCAAGGGTCGTTCCCCTGGGGGGCAATTTTTTTTTAGGCCATTTCTACCCCCCTTGGGGGCAGAGCTGCCTATTTTTATTAGGCCGATCTGCCTCCAAGGGGGGCAGAATCCACTCGGCACCAGGGATTTTTTTTTTGTGCCAATTTCACGCAAGGGGAGCGGCCCCTTAGACAAGGGTCGCTCCCCTTGGGGGGCAAATTTATTTTATGTCATTTCTGCTCCACTTGGGGGCAGATCTGCCTATTTCTATTAGGCCGATCTGCCCCCGGGGGACAGAAACCACTTAGGCACCAGGGATTGGTGTGCGTGTTTTGTTTGGGGGGCAGTCCCTTGGGCAAGGGTCGCTCCCCATGGGGGCACATTACTGTTGGCCATATTTACCCCCCTTTGGGGCAGGTCGGCTTATTTTTGGAAGGCCCATCTGCCCCCAAGGGGGACAGAAAGCCCACCAGAGAACAGGGAAGATTTTTTTCAAAATAAGAGGGTGGGGGTATGGCCATACCCCTACCGCAAATAAATGGGGCCAAAGTTGTTCTGCCCACCAATGGGCAGATGGGGCAATTACCCCAGATCCACACCCCGGGGGGCAGGAAGTCTACTAAATGCCAGGAAATAAACAATAAAACAATTGTGGGGTGGTGGCTACCAAACAGTATGGGCATGGTTATGCCCCCACCCCAACTGAAGGGGGTAACAGTCTTTCAGCTCTCCCCCGCGCACTAAAACATCTTATCCCACGGCAAGCAAGTGGACATTTGATTATTTGGGGTTTTGGTTTTTCATTTGGGCCATGAGAGCTTGGCTAACTCTCAAAATCGTCCAACTTGTAATGGTGAGGGCTGCACTTTTTGGACTTTGAGACGCTGCAATGTAGAAAAATCCACAAGACCTAGACACATCTGAAAACTAAACATCTGGGTGAGTCCAGAGTGGTGTGCTTCACATGCACCCCGCACCATTTTCTTACCCACCATGCCCTGAAAACCTCCAACTTTGCTGGAAATCACAAATTTTTCCCACATTTTTGTGAGGGAACCTACTGGAATCTGCAGGAATCCACAGAATTCCTACCACCCAGCATTGTCTCATCTATACCGATAGAAATTCTGCCCCAAATGTCAGCCTAAAAATGTTTTTTTCCAAACTGCCCTTTCGGACCCGCTTTGGTTCCCCCTCAATTTTGACAAGTTTTTGGCTGTTCCCTGTCAGAGGCACTTGGCCCACCTACACAAGTGAGGTATCATTTTTACCGGGAGACTGAGCGGAACGTTGGGTGGTAGGAAATATGTCCCGGTGCGTGATCCCACACAGAAATGTGAGAATTTTTTTTTTTTATAGCTAAATTTGAGGTTTGCTGAGGATTCTGGGTAAGAAAACACTGGGGTATCCACTCATGGAACACCTCCCTGGACTCCCTCGGGTGTCTAGTTTTCAGAAATGTCTGGGTTTGGTAGGTTTCCCTGTATGGCTGCTGAGCCCAGGACCAAAAACGCAGGTGCCCCCACAAAAAAAGGTAGTTTTGTATTTGATAATTTTGATATGTCCAGATAGTGTTTTGGGGCATTTCCTTTCGTGGGCACTGGGCCTACCCACACAAGTGAGGTACCATTTTTATCGGAAGACTTGGGGGGAACACTGGGTGGAAGAAAATGTGTTGATCCTCTCAGATTCCAGAACTTTCTGTCACTGAAATGCGAGGAAAAAGCGTTTTTTTGGCCAAATTTTGATGTTTGCAAAGGATTCTGGGTAACAGAACCTGGTGAGAGCCCCACAGGTCACCCCATCTTGGATTCCCTTAGGTGTCTAGTTTTCATAAATGTGCAGGTTTGGTAGGTGTTCCTAGGTGCAGGCTGAGCTGGAGGCCAAAATCTACAGCTAGGCACTTTGCAAAAAACACGTCAGATTTCAATGTAAAAATGTGATGTGTCCATGTTGTGTTTTGGAGCATTTCCTGTCGCGGGCACTAGGCCTACCCACACAAGTGAGGTATCATTTTTATTGGCAGACTTGGGGAAACATAGAATAGCAAAACAAGTGCTAGTGCCCCTTGTCTTTCTCTACATTTTTTCCTTCCAAATATAAGACAGTGTGTAAAAAAGACGTCTATTTAAGAAATGCCCTGTAATTCACATGCTAGTATGGGGCACCCCAGAAGTCAGAGATGTGCTAATAAACATTGTTCCTCAACACCTTATCTTTTGCCCATTTTGGAAATACAAAGGTTTTCTTGATACCTATTTTTGACTCTTTATATTTCAGCAAATGTATTGCTGTACACCCAGTATAGAATGAAAACCCACTGCAAGATGCAGCTCATTTATTGGCTCTGGGTACCTAGGGTTCTTGAATAACCTGCAAGCCCTATATATCCCCGCAACCAGAGGAGTCCAACAGACGTAACGGTATATTGCTTTCAAAAATCTGACATTGCAGGAAAAAGTTACAGAGTAAAACGTAGAGAATAATGGCTGTTTTTTTACCTCAATTTCAATATCTTTTTATTTCAGTTATTTTCTGTAGCAAACTCTTGTATGATCTACACAAATTACCCGTTGCTGAATTCAGAATTGTGTCCACTTTTCAGAATTGTTTGGGTTTCTGGGATCCAGCATTGGTTTCACACCCATTTCTGTCACTGACTGGAAGGAGGCTGAATGCACTAAAAATCATAACAATGGGGTATGTCACAGTCAAATGCCAAAATTGTGTTGAAAAATGTATTTTTTCTGATTCAAGTCTGCCTGTTCCTGAAAGCTGGGAAGCTGGTAATTTTAGCACCACAAACCCCTTGTTGATGCCATTTTCAGGGAAAAAAACACAATCCCTCTTCTGCAGCCCTTTTTTCCTATTTGTTTGAAAAAAACGAATTTATCACTGTATTTTGGCTATTTTCTTGGCCTCCTTCAGGGGAACCCACAAAGTCTGGGTACCTCTAGAATCTCTAGGATGTTGGAAAAAAAGGAGGCAAATTTGGGGTGGGTAGCTTATGTGGACAAAAAGTTATGAGGGCCTAAGCGTGCCCTGCCTCAAAGAGCCAAAAAAAGGCCTGCCAACTGAAGGGGAAAAGGCCTGGCAGCGAAGGGGTTAATACCTATACAAAAAATAAAGCACATTTAAAAGTATTTGTATTTCTCATAGAGTTAGTAATAAAAGTACAATTTCCTGTATGGTTCAGTTTAGTAGCAAGAGCCTCTTTCTCTAACACATTTAAACAGACTGAAGATGGTGTTTGGTTCAGCTAACAGCTATGTACCATCTGACAGTTCTGAAGAGGATAATGAATGTGTGTAGAACAATCCTTGAAAACACAAGGCCTTATATTATAACATTTATACAGGGTTCCGATTCTATATGGTTGAGTTTTATGAGAGAGGGGCTACTTTTCTAATACGTGTACGCAAGATAAATGGTTCTTTTTTATGACAACATGCCCTCTCTGTTGTAACATCCCTTCACAGTGCAACCTGTGCTTTACCGAGCTTTACTGGGAAACTCATCCTTCTTTAAAGATGTTTTCTCTCACTGAATAGTGTGTTTAGTTTACTGCAGTAAGAGCACTCTTTATAGTGATTCCTCTGAACATAACAGACAATCGGTCTAGCAGGATCAAGAGAAAAACTAGGCCTTGCCTATATTTCAGTACTCAATATATTATGATTAGTAGCATTTGATCAGTGACCCAATCCGACGCTACTCTGTAACAGCGGTGTCTCTAAGAGAGGGTTCAAGAGAGAGCTAATGCTTTGTGTAGAAGACCTTAGAGAGCTAGTATCTACTGTGTTACACAGCTTTATAAATAGCAAGGTCTCTAATTATATCTCTCTGAACAGAGCAAAGTGTGTATGTAGAAGGCCTCAGATAAACACTAGCCCCTGTGCTACGACATTTCATCACAGAGGAGATGGGGGATAGTAAAGTTTGATGTAACAGTTGAGGATTGTAATACAATTCTATACAAAGTGAATGGATCACTTCTGTCAGTACATTCCCTCTCTAGTAATAAGTCTGTAAAGGTTATAGGTTGGGTGTAAAAGGCTTTAGTGAGTATTCTTGCCCTGTACAAAGGTATCTCCTCTGAGACACAGTAATATATGAATGGGTTTACAAACAGCAAGGTCCCTACTGATACCTTTGAAGACAGTAGAGGGTTAGTGTACAAGATTCTAGACGAACCCTAGACTCTCTCCTAACTGATTTAAAAAGGAGAGAGTATGGCTGTTGTACTGTTTACGAAACAGTTACTGTTTCTCGTATAAGTCCATACAGAGAGAATCATTCACTTTTATAACAGGACACCATGTCTCCTGACACCCCACTACAAGTTGAACAGTTGGTATGAAGGGCTTTACTAATTAGGTAATCTATTTCTAGAAATGTTTCCTGGGAGTGAAGAAGGTATTTTCTTGAGGTGAGATTTAGCTATCTGTCTACTAACACTTCTGGAGAGGATAAAGCATGTATGTACAAGAATCTATGCAAATACTAAGCCTTGCATTATCACAGTTTAATAGGGCACATACACGTATGATTCAGTTTGAGGAGAGAGCTGCTACTTTTCCTATACATGCATACAGGCTAACTGCTTCCTTTTTCATAACAAGATAGCATCTTTGTTGAGACACCTATTCACAGTGAAGTGAGGGTGTGAAAGACTTTACTGAGAAAGTCATCCATCTGTAAGCATGTTTTGGCTGAGTTAATCAGTGGTTCAGTGGAGCACCGTAAGAGCACGTTCTGTAATAATTTATGTGAGCAGAATAGACCATTTCTACTGGAGCATTGAGAGAATAAGTAGGCCCCATGCTAGACTATTTCAGCATGCTATACATTCTACGTGGTACAGTTGATCAAACAGTGATCCCATCTCATACTACCCTATAGCAGCAGGCTCTCTAAGTAACAGCTCAACAGAGAGCTAATACTTTGTGTAGAAGACCTTAGAGAACTAGCACCTTTTGCGTTACATGGTTTTGCAAACAGCAAGCTCTTCACTAATATCTGTGAACATAGTAGGTGGTTGTGTAAAAGGCCTCTTACAAATACTTGCCCCTGTGCTATTGCATTTTATCTGAGGGGAGATGGGGGATAGTAACACTTGATGTAAAAGTTGAGGTTTGTAATACAATTCTATATAGAAGGATTGGTTCACTTCTATCATTCAAGATTGCCTCTCAACTACATTTCTATATACAGGGATTGGTTTACTTCTATCCATTCAAGATTGCCTCCCAACTAATACGTCGGTTGAGGTTAAAGGTTCAGGTTAAAAGGCTTTAATGCATAATCCAGCCCTATACAAAGGCTTCTCACATCTCCTCTGAGCGTACAATATGTAGTAAAGGGTTCATGGAGAGAAAGGTCTCTACTGATACATCTAAATACAGTAAAGGTTTTAGACAAACACTGGGATTTAATCAGGATGCAGCCTGAGTGTTGTAGTGTGAGAAAGTAGCCTCTTTCTAGCCTTGTTACCCCCACTTTTGGCCTGTTTGTGAGTATATGTCAGGGTGTCCTCGCTGTCTCACTGGGATCCTGCTAGCCAGGGCCCAGTGCTCATAGTGAAGACCCTATGTTTTCAGTATGTTTGTTATGTGTCACTGGGACCCTGCTAGCCAGGACCCCAGTGCTCATAAGTTTGTGGCCTATATGTATGTGTTCCCTGTGTGATGCCTAAACTGTCTCACTGAGGCTCTGCTAACCAGAACCTGAGTGGTTATGCTCTCTCTGCTTTCCAAATTGTCACTAACAGGCTAGTGACCAATTTCACCAATTCACATTGGCATACTGGAACACCCTTATAATTCCCTAGTATATGGTACTGAGGTAGCCAGGGTATTGGTGTTCCAGGAGATCCCTTTGGGCTGCAGCATTTCTTTTGCAACCCATAGGGAGATCTAACTATTCTTACACAGGCCTGCCAGTGCAGCCTGAGTGAAATAACGTCCACGTTATTTCACAGCCATTTACCACTGCACTTAAGTAACTTATAAGTCACCTATATGTCTAACCTTCACCTGGTGAAGGTTGGGTGCAAAGTTACTTAGTGTGTGGGCACCCTGGCACTAGCCAAGGTGCCCCCACATTGTTCAGGGCAAATTCCCCGGAATTTGTGAGTGCGGGGACACCATTTCACGCGTGCAATATACATAAGTCACTAACTATGTATAGCGTCACAATGGTAACTCCGAACATGGCCATGTAACATGACCACCTGGGTCTCTGGCACAGAACCCTTCCGGGGTCTCCACTGCAGCTGATGCTGCTGCCAACCCCTCAGACAGGTTTCTGCCCTCCTGGGGTCCAGGCAGCCCTGGCCCAGGAAGGCAGAACAAAGGATTTCCTCTGACAGAGGGTGTGACACCCTCTCCCTTTGGAAATAGGTGTGATGGCTGGGGGGGAGTAGCCTCCCCCAGCCTCTGGAAATGCTTTGATGGGCACAGATGCTGCCCATCTGTGCATAAGCCAGTCTACACCAGTTTAGGGAACCCCTGGCCCTGCTCTGGTGCTAAACTGGACAAAGGAAAGGGGAGTGACCACTCCCCTGACCTGCACCTCCCAGGGAAGGTGCCCAGAGCTCCTCCAGTGTGCCCCAGACCTCTGCCATCTTGGAAACAGAGGTGTTGCTGGCACACTGGACTGCTCTGAGTGGACTCCTTCTGATAGGCTCTTATCTTTCTTACTAGTCTATCCTCCTTCAACAGGTAGCCAAACCTCCTTTTCTGGCTATTTAGGGTCTCTGCCGTGGGGAATTCTTCAGATACCGAATGCAAGAGCTCACCAGAGTTCCTCTGCATCCTTCTGCCAAAGGATCGACCGCTGACTGCTCAGGATGCCTGCAAAACCGCAACAAAGTAGCAAAGACGACTAATGCAACCTTGTATCGCTTCATCCTGCCGGCTTTCTCGCCTGTTTCCTGGTGGTGCATGCTCTGGGGGTAGCCTGCCTCCTTCTTGCACCAGGAGCTCTGAGGAAATCTCCTGTGGGTCGACGGAATCTTCCCCCTGCAACCGCAGGCAACAAAAGACTGCATCACCGGTCCTCTGGGTCCCCTCTCAGCATGACGAGCGTGGTCCCTAGAACTCAGCAACTCTGTTCAAGTGACTCCCACAGTCCAGTGACTCTTCAGTCCATGTTTGGTGGAGGTAAGTCCTTGCCTCCCCACGCTAGACAGCATTGCTGGGTAACGCGTGATTTGCAGCTGCTCCGGCTCCTGTACCCTCTTCCAGGATTTCCTTCATGCACAGCCAAGCCTGGGTCCCCGACAATCTAACCTGCAGTGCACAACCTTCTGAGTTGTCCTCCGGCGTCGTGGGACTCCCTTTTCTGACTTCGGGTGGACTCCGGTTCACTCCTCTTCTAAGTGCCTGATCTGGTACTTCTGCAGGTACTGCCTGCTTCTGTGAGGGCTCCTTGACTTGCTGGGCATCTCCTCTGTCTCCTCATCCAAGTGGCAACATCCTGGTCCTTCCTGGGCCACAGCAGCATCCAAAAACTCTAACCGTGACACTTGCAGCTAGCAAGGCTTGTTTGTGGTCTTTCTACGTGTGAACACCTCTGCAAGCTTCTTCACGACGTGGGACATCCATCCTCCAAAGAGGAAGTTCCTAGTCCTCTTCGTTCTTGCAAAACACCAAGCTTCTTCCATCTGGTGGCAGCTTCCTTGCACCCTCAGCTGGCATTTCCTGGGCTCCTGCCCACTCTCGACATTGTTGCGACTCTTGGACTTGGTCCCCTTGTCTTACAGGTACTCAGGTCCGGAAATCCACTGTTGTTGCATTGCTGGTGTTGGTTTTCCTTGCAGAATCCCCCTATCACGACTTCTGTGCTCTCTGGGGGTTGTAGGTGGGCTTTACACCTACCCTACAGGGTTTGGGGTGGGCTATTTTTCTAACTCTCACTGTTTTCTTACAGCCCCAGCGACCCTCTACAAGCTCACATAGGTTTGGGATCCATTCGTGGTTCCCATTCCATTTTTGGAGTATATGGTTTTTGTTGCTCCTATACCTATGTGTTCCTATTGCAATCTATTGTAACTTTACACTGCTTGCTTCCTTTTGCTATTACTGCATATTTTTTGTATTGTGTACATATATCTTGTGTATATTTGGCATCCTCATACTGAGGGTACTCAGTGAGATACTTTTGGCATATTGTCATAAAAATAAAGTACCTTTATTTTTAGTATATCTGTGTATTGTGTTTTCTTATGATATTGTGCATATGACACCAGTGGTATAGTAGGAGCTTTGCATGTCTCCTAGTTCAGCCTAAGCTGCTCTGCTATAGATACCTTCTATCAGCCTAAGCTGCTAGAAACACCTCTTCTACACTAATAAGGGATAACTGGACCTGGCACAAGGTGTAAGTACCTCGGGTACCCACTACAAGCCAGGCCAGCCTCCTAGAGGTAGCGTTTCACAAAAGAGTAACTCATTTTTGTACAAGTCCATACCGATTTAATGGTTCAGTTTTATAACAGCACACCATCTCTTCTGACACCCTCTACAAGGTAAATGGTAGATGTGAGGGAGTTTAGGAATTAAACCATCTAGCTTTAAAGACATATGTTGACAGTGAAGATGGTGTTTGGTCTAGTTTACAAACAGCAATTAACACATCTGAAGATAAACCATTTGGGTGTAACTATCTATGGCAACAGTAGGCCTATTATCATCACATATCAGGGTACACATGAGAAAAGGAGCCCCTCTGTCATTAAACTCAACCATACAGAAGGTATAATCTTCACTGTGAGGCCTTTGTATGTAAGGCCTTATTGAGAAAAAGATCCCTCTCTAAAGATGCTTTTTCTGAGTGAATAGGGTGTTTAGTTCACTGTTATAAGACCACCCTCTCTAGTGATTCTTCTGAGCAGACTAGGACCCAGATTTATGCAAAAGTGGCACAGCGCGGTTCTGCGCCAAAAATGGCAGCGCTGCTGTGCGCCACTTTTGAACTGCAGGGACGTGCCGTATTTAGAGGAATATGGCGCACCCCTGCGTTTTCCCCTGCGCTGGCACTGAGTTAAGCTACCTAGCACCAAGGCAGGCATCTTTGCACCATAGCGCAAGGGTGTCTGCATTGAGGGGATTGATTGTTTATGTGCAGGATGGTGTCCCTTACTGCACGTAAACAATCGTCCATAGCATTTTGCTTCTTTTATGTGTGCTGCAGAATGCAGCACACATATAAAACGCAAAAAACAAAGAGGAATAAAAGCATTCCTCCTTTTTGCCATGCTAACGCCACTCCAGGTGGCTTTAGCTTTTGGCACTGACTCAGGTCTACGACAACTCGTAAATCTGAGGCAGCGTCAAAAGCAATGGGTGTTGCGGTCGAACACCCACAGAAACACCCATTGCACACCGCTCTGACACAGAAAACTGCGTCGGAGGGGCCCATATTTACAAGGAGGAGTAACACCACAAATAAATGACGTTGCACCTCCTTGTAAACATGGATTAGTGGAAAAGTGCCGCTCCAGTGGTGATAGGGTCTCTTAAATCTTAAATATGCCCCTAGATATCTATCTGTGTAGAAGAATTAGGAGAAAAACTGGGCCCTGTATTAAAACATTTCAACAATATATCAATTGTGTATGGTAGAGGTTCATACAACAGGGATCCTATTTCACACTACCCTGTCACAGCAGTCTCTCTCAAGAGCTAATGCTTTATGTAGAATACCTTAGAGAACTAGTACTTCCTGTATTACATGGCTTTCTAAAAAAGCCCTCTACTGATAAGGTTGAAAAAAGTAGAGTGTGTATGAAAGGCCTCACAAAAACACTAGCCCTTGTACTGCAACATTTTACCAGAGGGTTGATGGTGGATAGTAAAGTTTCATGTAAATATTGATGTTTGTAATCCAATTGTATACAGAGTGAATGACTCAATTCTATCACATTATTTCTCTACTATTAGGCCTGTAGAGGCTAACGGTTAGGCATAAAATACATGCTTTTGTTAGAAACCCAACCCTCTATAAAGACCTTTTCCATCACTAATCAAAAGGTATAAGTGTTACAAGAAACAGTCCTCTCTCTAATGCTAGCACTGAACAGAACACAGTTTATTGAGTGCAGATTAAATAATATGCAATTTGATAAAACCTTGAGTCTACATCACGCAACTTTATAGAACATGATTGCTTCGGTTTAATCCCAACTTGCACTCTCTACAAAACACCTCCATGCAGGGATTAAGCCTCAGTGTTAAACAGTTTAGTAAGGATGTCATTCATTATGTAAACATATTTTCTCTGAGTAAGCTGAATGGATGATTTAATTGACAAAAGGGACACCCGCTAGTGTAAAAACACTCTATTATGTGTCTAAAAACTATTAGTGAGTAAGTAAACTCTCTCCACACACCTTATGTTCAGTAAACATGGTTAATTATGGATTTTGAAAAAAGCAACCTGAACGCTAACACATTACCACAAAGGAAAACTCTAAGTAGCTTTTACAACAGAGCCACTATGCCCTGTTATTCCCAGTATAACTAACACGGTCTATAATCTCCACAGTAAATATTTACACATTAGATTCTTATTTTGGTTGTCTATACAGGGTAAATACTTTATTATTGTTACAATATATCTTCTTAGCTGACACTTCTCTACTGAGTGCTACCTAGGTACTGTAATCTTTATTGAGAAAGTCTCTCTCATTTAAACACCTTTGATATTAGCAACTTTCTAACTGTGTTTAGAACACTCACTGCCCACAATATATCTAGTAAGTACAATAGTTGGAACATACATCAACCATTTTTGAGAATCACCTTGATCTTAAGACAAAACTATCTCCATAGCCACCTATGAACTCAACAATATATCAAAGAGACAGTCAGCTAACGTTAAAGAGCAAGCACTTTTAAATTCTATTTAGCATTTTAAACATCCAACGTATTAATGCTGGCATGATAAACAAAAATATTGAAAGTTATTTCTAAATGTATTATTTAATTTTACTATTTAGTCACAGACTTCACACTTAAATTATACTATATTTTAATTACTGGTAAACAAAGCTGTATGTTAAAGGTAGCTGAATACACCAATCACCTTTTATCAAAAGTCAAATGAAGTTGCCTCTTTTAAATATGCATAGGGAATGTCAACTTCTGGTTGACCATAATATAACCTCAGTCTTGCATTCTACACAGAAGAAATGTATCTTTTTCTCAGTACATGCACTATATGTACCATAGTCTGCTTTAATGGTTTTTGTAACCTTTGACTTCAGCTTAATAATTAACTCTGATTACCTGTGTTTTATTTGTATTGCTTTATTGTTGTTTACCAGTTAATGGCACATGTACTGTGGTAGTACACACTCTTTTCTCTCCCTGCAGAAACAAGACTCTTGCAAGATCATAGAGAGCCCTTGTAGCAGGGTCAACTGTAAATTTCCATCCGTCTTTTGCAAGAGTCTTGTGGGGTCGTACGAGGCCCCCAACATTAATCTCCACTTGAAGAAGCAAGATGACTCTTGCAAGCGTCTTGTGGGATCACAGCAAACTTTGAAAATCATCCAATAGAAAAGCTCATACTGTTGATCAAGGAACTATGCAGCATACAAAAAAGCAGTTGATTACAACCTAACCTACTTTTGTACCAGCCAAAAATCTACCAATTACATTTATGTTTTTGCCACCCTCCCATTTTGTCTCTTCTCATATAACTCTATATTGCTCCTGAAGCTTACTCATTCTGCAGAGCACACCTCTTCTGACTGAGATCTCCATACTGCTTCATGGCTTGTCTCTGGATTTTGGGACACATCTTCAACCATTGGACTAAAGAATATGCCATTAATTGTGGTATTGACAAAAAAAAATTAATTCCAAACTTGGACATAACTTGGATGTGCCCTAGAGGTATGAAGTAACATCAATTGTTACCAACGGTTGAGAGCACTTTTGATTGTAAGCATTCAGACCTGATGATAGTGCTCTGTGGTGGAAATGACCTAGGCACAATCACGTGTTGCATTTGAAATCCAAATGAAGGAGACCCTTTCACAATTGATGTCTCTCTTTTATTCACATTGCCTTTATACATTCTAATATATGTCAGAGACAAAAGTGGCAATGGTCTAAAGAGTTTTGTCCTATGATTGATAAAGCTCGAAAGCACGTCAATAAAAGAGTTTCTACATTTCTTTGTGACAATGGCATGCTCTTGATATATCATAACAATATCTGTTTTGATATTCCAGGTGTCTGTAGGTGAAATGGAGTGCATTTCACTACAGAAGGGAACAGGTTCTTCCTTAATAACATCAAGGAATGCATTCCAGTTCTATGTGCAACTGAACATTACACACTATAAACACAAAGACTCTTGTCAGAGACATTGGCCCTCATTCTGACCCTGGCGGTCGGCGGAGAGACGGCGGTCGGACCGCGAACAGACCGGCGGTATTAAAAATGGCATTCTGACCGCGGCGGTCCCCGCCGCGACCGACCGCCACTTCTCCACTCCGACCGCCACGGCGGTCATGACCGCGGGGCTGGAGTTTGCGCACTCCGGCCCGGCGGTCGTCCCAAGACCGCCAAGGGTATTATGACCCTGCCTACCGCCGCGGTTTCTTGCGGGCGGGAACCGCCGTGCGAACCATGGCGGTAAGCACTATCGGGGCCAGGGAATTCCTTCCCTGGCACTGATAGGGGTCTCCCCCACCCCCCACTACCCACCCGAGTCCTCCCCCCACACCCTCCACCCCCCTGCCACCCCCCAGAGGTGGTACGAACCCCCTCCCCACCCCCACCCCGACATGCACATACATGCACCCCGACATGCACACACCCCCAACATGCACATATACACACCCCCTACACACACATACACAACGGGGACACATACCCGCACACATACATGCAGACATGCGCACCTGCCGAACAGCACACATTACCCATAGACACAGCAGCACCCCCCGCCCGCATACACGCACTCACACACCCCCTCTACACACTCACACGCACACCCCCATGCACGCCCACATCACACAACACCCCCCCACCCCCTCCCCTCACGGACGGTCAACTTACCTTGTGCGTTGGTCCTCCGGGAGGCGACGGGAGCCATGGGGAGGTGACCGCAACAGAAGACCGCCAACAGAAGACCGCCACACAGAAATGTGGGTCGTAATTCTGTGGGCGGTGTTCTGCTGGCGTGGCGGTGGAGGTTGACCAGTCTCCACTTTCCCGCCGACCGCCAGTGTGGCTGCTGGCGGTTTTCCGGCGGAACGCTCCCAGCGGTCAGAATGCGCACAGCGGCATACCGCCGCGGTCGGCGGTCTTCACCGCGGCGGTAACTCGGCGGTCTTGCGAAAAGACCGCCAAGGTCAGAATGAGGGCCATTGTATTCCAACATCATGTGATTGTTTCATGGTATAAATCACTTCTTTTAGGGATACTGACACCCACAAGACTCTTGCGAGAGCTAGAGCACCCAAATGCATGCCTTCACGCATATATTTGTCCATCTCTTGTGAAAATCCAGTGAGTTCAACCATTTAACCTATCTTTCATGCATAATAGGTCCCATCATAAATTGTGTGTAAGTTTGTGCAAAAAACACATCTCTGCACTTAATTCTTTCTCTTGAGAACGATTTTCTCAATTTCCCTACTTTTTTTTACAATCCAGTGAAAATCTCACAAGATCATAACATTTTTTAGAAGAATTTACAATTTCCTTCATTACAGTACTTATGCCTTATAGTCCCCGTTAGCAGGGTGTGCAGAGAAGGTGGTCTCTCCAATAAGATCTTTTCACAGTATGACAACAGTGCATAGTAGGGTGTGAGAAGAGCCTGGGTTCTCCCTGACACCTCTCCACAAAAGCTGTGTATAGCAGAGTATGGGGAGGGATAGCCTCTCCACTTAAACCTTGAATCAAGGTGACCAGTGTGTAAAGTAGGTGTAAAGATACACTGCCTCTTCACTCACACATTTTCCCAGGCTCAGCAGTATGCATAGTAGGGTGTGGAAGGTACTCATCTCACATGTGAGAGCTCTCTGTTGCATAGCAAGTATGAGACCTCTGCCCAGGGCAATAACCATGTAGACTTGGGTGGGGGAATGGATTTGCCTGTCTAATTAACCTCTCCCCAAGATTACAGAAATAAGCATTAGTGTGTAGTGAAACATTGTCCTCTCCACTAAGACCTATCTCCAGGATGACATGGATGTTCAGTACAGTGTGGACAGGGAGTAGCCTCTCTGCTGAGACTTCTCCCCAGAGCAACAGGAATATACAGTATTGTTTGGGAAAGGAGTGGTCTGTCAACTAACAGATCTCTCCAGGGTGAGAGATGTCTGTAGTAGTCTTTGAGAAAAACGTACCTCTCTGCTCATACCTCTTCCCATGCTGACAGATATATCCACAATAGACTGTAGGCAGGAACTGACCTTTTTCCTGACACATCTCTTTAAGATAAGTCTACATAGTAGAATTATGAGAGACACTGACCCATATCCTAGGAGCTGTCTCTTGAACGATGTGTGTGTGAATTTGAGTGTGAAAATGGGCTTACCTCTCTGGTCATAGCTTTGCCCAGGATGACAGATGTACAAATAAAGTGTGGGGATTAAATAACATTTATGCTGAGAAGCCTGACTTGAATAACAACTACAGAGAGTAGTGTATGGAGACACACTGCCCTGTCGGCTCAGATTTCTCTTAGGGTAACACATGTACAAAGAAGGCTCTGTGTAGAGACTGATCTCTCTCCTCATGCCTCTCTGCATGATGATGAATGTCCATAGTAGGGCATACAAATTCTGCTGACAACTGTGTCTTGGACAAATGCTGTGCATATTTGAATGTCGGGACACAATCAGCTCTTCTTCAAACATATCACTGTGAGGATAGACATGTGCAGTAGGGTGTACAAAGAGACAGACCTGTCTGCTGAAACTTCTGTCCAGAGTCACAACCATATATAGTAACATGTGCAAAAGAACTGCCACTATCACATCCACACCAGCTGATTGCAGTGCACAGAAGAGTATGAAGGTGCACTGGCCTCTGTGACAAGACCTCTCTCTTGTATGAGAGGTCTTTATGCAAAAGTATGGGCAAGGACTGATCTCTCTACAGACACCTCATTGTTGAATTGCAAGTCACCATATTTGGTAATTGAAATAACTGGCTTCGCCGTTATCAAATTTCTATAGCATAAAAGATTTACATACTACCATATAGATACATATACATGAAGCAGCACATTCATAGACCATGAAGATGGAACTGTCAGTTTTAGTCAGCATTGCAACACTGCAAATGCTGACTAAATGCAAAACATAAAATAGCATATGTATTTATAAAGTGCATGTTCACCCAGAAGAGTATATTGGCGCTGAACAACAGATGTTCATTGTTACCTAACTCGATGGTACTCCTTTTTTTGGTCTCAGAAGGCTAAAAGGCTGAATGGACCCTCTGGGATATGAACCTGTGACCATGAGGTCGAACACTAGCCCCTACAGTGGAGGCATTCCTCCACTAAGCCACCAATAATAATATTGAAATCTGTCATAGCTATTAAGCAAAGAAAACACTAGTAACTTTAAATTAGTTTTATTATAATAAAGCAATTTAACAGCACTACAACAGTACAAGTATATCGACAAACTATATCAACAACTGTAAGAGAAGAAAAACAGTCAACTTTACTAATTTATAACGTCTTCTTCTGACTGGCACCAGATACTTCATACTTTTTGCTTCAGTTGTGTACTGGAATTTGATGTGGGTAGTCCTTCTTGCATTGCTCTGTTTCAGCCAGTTTAGCCTGTCAAAGAATCTTTGGATTGGCAGTTTTGTTTGATAGCAGGCTAGGTGGTAATAAAACTCAGCAAAGTTTCTCAGCTGGAAACTTTGTAAAAAGGAGTTCATCCAGGAGAGTAGCAAGAAGCAGTATACTATAAACACTTTAGGAATGGGGAAGCATTTAAGATCCACACACTCAATTACTAGCTTGGGCAGAGTTAGCTCATGCAGCTGAACTTGAGTCCTCTTTAGGTATTTCCACGTCCTTTCAACTGGGAGATACTATGCCTCCCCAGACACTTACTTCTCAAGACCACAACAACCCTGCTTCCCTAAATAAAACCCTTTTCTGCTGCTTATGTATCCAGATCATTTTCTTGTCAGAAACAAGTAGAGTTGCACAGAACAAGCTTCTGCAAGACCACAAATGTCCCCTAGGCAATAGGAACATCATCACGTATGCACTTAAATTGTTTCCTGTGTCTTCCAAAGTGATCACATTTTGCTTTTCTCCTCCTTATATTTGCGACATGGAACTTTTCTTTTTCACAATCCCTGTTTTCCTTTTACTTCCCACAAAAAGACAAAAGAACCAAAACATTAAAAGTTACTTACTGATCAATAAATGATAACCTCAATCACCTATTTACATCTAGTGTACCACTAAATTGTTATTCCTTTCACCTAAAATACAGTATTCTACACTTTCAACCAGTGCATCTTTTCTTTTTTCACAATTAAAATATAACATGCCATCAAACCTGGTTTCATAAAGTTTTATAAAGTAACATATTCCTCTTTGCACCAGTGAGCACGCTGTTTTATTTTAGAAACAGCAATAGCTCCAGTAATGCATCTCATGGAGGTAAAGTAAATGTATAGTAGGGTTCATTAAAAGAGTAGGCTGTGGATTAACAGATTCCAGATTTATTGTTTTCTAATTTGAGGAACACTGCCTCCTTTAATTACAACAGCATGCAAATTGAACACTTAGGGGGTCATTATGACCCTGGCGGTCGGCGGAAATATGGAGGAAAGTACTGCCAACAGGCCGGCGGTACTCTCTTCCATATTATGACATTGGCGGTTTGGCTTCAGCCAAAGCATCAATGTACCTCACCGATCGCCAAGGCGTTAACGGCCTCCGGGCTGGAGACTTTAATCTCCAGCCTGGCAGCTGTCACTTGGCCGCCTGCCGCCATGGTTTTCATGGCTTCCTTACCGCCACGAAAACCATGGCAGTAGGCACTATCAGTGACAGGGAATCCCTTCCCTGTTACTGATAGGGGTCTTCCCCACCCTTCTTCCCTTCCACAGGTTCCCCCTCTAAACCCTTCCTCTCCAGACCCCCCCATACACGCCCCTCCCGTCACACTCACACACGCATACACACTCCCATTCCAACATTCATCCACGAATGCATACATCCATTCACACACACATCCATACACACTAACATACATACATGCAGACATGCATTCACACAACTCAACCCCTCAAACATGCACACACATACAAAACGCAACACACACCGCATTCACGCACGCACTGACATACACACACACACCCACACACACACACAACATCCCGCAACCCCAACCCCTGTCAGAGCACTCAACTTACCTGTGTTCAGGGGGTACTCCGGCTGGAGACCGGACAGGGCGCTGCTGCCAGCAGCAGCGTCTGCCAGTAGAACACCGCCAGGCCGTATTAATTCTCATAATATGGCTGGCGGCGGCCTACCAGCATGGAACTTCTGAGCGCCACCTTACAGCCATCTGCCAACATGGCCACAGCCGGATTTCTGCCATCCTTGTGGCGGAAATCTGTCTGTGGTCATAATCCCGTGGACGGCTGGTAGCTGAGGCGACGGTCCTTTGGCTGCCGTCACCACAGTGGTAGGCGGTTTTTACCCCCGGGTTCATAATGACCCCCTTAATTTTTTAACATTACTGTGCATTACTTGCTGATACCTCAAAATTCTAATCTCAACTTCTAAAAAGCTATAATGAGAAATCTACACCTTTTCACTCAGTTAACATGGTGTAGAATAAGTTTATAAACTGTAGGCCACTTACTAACACTTCTCAACAATGTTCATAAAGTATATTAATAGGTGCCTGAGCTTGGCGTTGTTACCTAAATGCAGCAGAAAAAAACTGGTCTCTTTCAGTTTCAACCTAAGTCACATCTGCTGAGCACCACTCAAAGAGACTTACTTTTCCTCCAAACCGCCAAGCACAATCTGAGCTATCTTTGGCTCTGCAGCCAATCCCATCACAGCATTTCTTCAATCATGTAATAAGATTGTTAACTATTGGTTAACCTTGGCCCTTTTTTCTACTTCTTCCCATATGACCTTGCGAGTCTCTTGCCTCGTTGAAGGCCCAGTAATTTTCCATGTGGGTCTTGTGAGATGTTTACAGGATTGCACTACCTTCGTGCAGCAAGCGCCACTCCCTGAAGCTTGCACTCTACTCTTGTGGGACTCTTGTGGGATCACAACAAAATTGTAGGGAAATAGTAGTATATGGAAGGGACTAGCCTCACCATTGTGACAACCCTCTGTTGGATAATGGGTATGTATAATGGAGTTTGAGGAAGGACTATTCTCTGCTTCCTTATTTCTCTCGCAAGTGAGAATTATGCATAGCAGGGCATAGTATGGACTGGCCTCTCTGCTGAGACCCCTCTCTTGAATAATGGGTGTAGATAGTAGAGTGTGTGGGAAACTGACGTCTCTGGTAACAGCTTTCCCCAGAGTGTTGGATGTATGTAGTGAGGTATTGGAACAGACTGACCTCCACCTAACACCCTTCCACAGTGTGAAAAACATGCACAGTATGGTGTGGAAAGAAACTGACCTCTTCATTGAGACCCTTCAACTGTGTGTAGTAGGGTGTGAGGAGGGGACTAGCCTCCCATTTCAGACAACTCCCTCAGATGATGGGAGTGTGTAGTAGTGCATAGGGAGGGGTTGGCCTCTCCTTTCAGACCTCTCTCTCTTAGTTGAAAGGTGTGCGTAGTAGGGTTTGTGGATGGACTGGCCTCTTCTTTGAGACACCTCTCTCAGATGACAGGTGTGCATGGAAGGATCTGTTGATGGATGAGCCCCTCTTTTGAGACTTCTCTCTTAAATGACGGATGTGCGTAGTAGGAAGTAGGGAGGAACTGTCCTCTCCTTTCAGTCCTCTCTCTCAGATGATGAATGTGCATAGAGGAGTGTGGGAATGGACTGGCCTCTCCTTTATGACCTCTCTCTCTCAGATGACTGGTTTGAGTAGCAGTGTGTGGGGATGGGCTGGCTTCTCTTTTCAGACCTCTATCTCAGATGACAGATGTGCATGGTAGGGTGTATGGCTGGACTGGCCTCTCCTGTGAAACCTCTCACTCAGATGACTAGTGTGCATAGTAGGATGCATGGGAAGTGACTGACCTCTCCTTTGAGACCTCTTTCTCAAATGAAGGATGTACGTAGTAGTATGTGAGGAGGGACTGGCCTCTCCTTTCAGACCTTTCTCTCAGATGTGTGTAATAGTGCGTGAAGACGGATTGGCCTCTCCTTTGAGACCTTCTCTCACATGACGGGTGTGCATAGTTGTGGGTTTAGGAGAGACTGACCTATCCTTACAAACTTCTCTTTCAGTTGATGGGTGTGCTGAGTAGGGTGTGTGGATGGACTGACCTCTTCTTTCACACCTCTCTCTCTCAGAAGACGGGTAAGCATAGTAGAGTGTGTAGATAAACTGTCCTCTCCTTTGAGATCTCTCTCTCAGATGACAGGTGTGAGTAGTAGTGTGTGCGGATGGACTGGCCTCTCCTTTAAGACCTCTCTCTCAGATGACAGGTGTGCATAGTAGTGAATAGGAAGGGACTGGCCTCTCCTTTGAGACCTCTCTATCAGATGACAGGTGCAGAGTAGGGTGTACAGATGGACTGTCCTTTTCTTTACACCTCTCTCTCAGATGACAGGTGTACATTGTAGGGGGTTGTGGATGGACTGGCCTCTGCTTTGTGATTTCTCTCTCAGATAAAGGGTAGGCATCAGAGGTTTTGTGGATTGACTGGTCTCTCCTTTGAGACCTCTCTTAGATGATGGGTGTGAATAGTAGGGTATGTAGATGGAGTAGCTTCTCCTTTGAGAACTCTTTCTCAGATAATGGGTGTGCATAGCAGGATGTGTGGAGAAGGACTGGCCTCTCCACTGGGATACCTCTCTTGGATGAGAGATGTGTGCAGTAGTGGATGAGGAGGGACTTACCTCTCCACTAAGACATTTCCCTCACATGTCAGATGTGTATATGAGACTGGGTACAGGGACTGAACCGAATGGATGAGAAACAGCTGTCTGAAACTGAACTCGGACAAGACGGAGGTCCTCATCCTCGGACCCACCCCCTCCGCCTGGGATGACTCCTGGTGGCCCACCGCTCTAGGAACCCAGCCAACACCATCCGACCACACTCGCAACCTGGGGTTCATCCTCGACTCCTCCCTCACCTTGTCTAAACAGGTCAACGCAGTCTCCTCCTCCTGCTACAACACACTCCGCATGCTCCGCAGAATCTACAAGTGTATCCCGACAGAAACAAGAAGAACAGTGACACAGGCCCTCGTCAACAGCAGGCTGGACTACGGCAACGCATTCTACACAGGTATCCCAACAAAAGACCTACTATGCCTCCAACGCATCCAAAACGCCTCCGCCTGGCTGATCCTCAACGTACCCCGCCACAGCCACATCTTTCACCACCTGAGAAACCTTCACTGGCTCCCCGTGGACAAAAGGATCATTTTCAAGCTTCTTACCCACACTCACAAAGCGCTCCACGACACCGGAGCAGCCTACCTAAACAACAGACTCAGCTTTTACACCCCCAACCGTCAGCTCCGCTCCACTAACCTCGCCATCGTCCCCCGCATCCAAAGAAAGACATACGGCGGCAGATCCTTCTCATACCTCGCCGCCAAAACCTCAAACACCCTCCCCACCAACCTGCAACAGACTCAAGACCTACTCCCCTTCAGAAGACTCCTCAAGACTTGGCTCTTCGACCAGTAACAACAGCTCCCCCACCCCAGCGCCTTGAAACCCTCACGGGTACGTAGTGCGCTTTATAAATCCAATGATTGATTGATTGATTGATTTGTTAATACCCCTCTCTTTATGATGGGTGTTTATGGTAAGTTGTGGAAAGAGCCTTAACCCTACTCTCAACTCTTCCCAAGCCAATAGGATGAATAGTAGACTCCTTCCTCTAGTAACAAGTTTGCACACTGTAATGTATTCAAAGATCACCTACTCCTTCCTATTTTTCATGATCCCACAAGAGTCTCGTGAGATTGTTACATTTAAAAAAACTAATAATAACCTTCTACTCATCACAGTACTTATCTCTTACACAGTTCCCCTCAATAAAAAGGACCACAGCATGCATTTCTACTAGTAGAGCATATTGAGAACTCACCTACCCTTTTTTATTATTCACAATCCCAAAAGAGTTCCAGAAAAGTGTAAACTTATATTAAAAACAATCACATTAGTCATCCCTCAGAGACCTCCTCTCTAAATCTAGGGCCACAGGTTGATTTTCTGCAGTAGTTTTTTTACTTCATTCCCACAACACCTGCAATTTTTCACAGTAAACAGTAATGGTGGCTAATTCAATTCTAAAACTCCAATGGCCAGCCAATCAGAGCCCTAACGGGACTTGCAAGAGTCTCTTGCTCCTGCAACCTTGTGAAGGACACAACTGTCAGACTCTCATGGACCCAACTGCCAAAATGTACAATAATTTTTTACCCAGAATAACAAAACACGCAATCTGAGAATCAAGATCTAAAATATTTGGTGTAATTCTGTTCAGCAGTTCTTGCTGTAGCCTTGTCTAAAGAAGTCCATTGAAAATGCACAGGGATGTTACATTTTGGGGCTCCTACTGGACGGATTACCCACCACTAGACCACTGGGTAATTTAATACATTGTGTTTCCATAGAAACACATATTTTGTGCTGCTAATAACTAAGGGCCCCTTTGAAAAATCTATATCAACATTTCCAAAAAGTACTATTTTTTTACTACTTTCACTACTTTGTGCATGGAAGGTTTCAGGGTGATCCATCAAGTGGGAGTAGAGAAAAAGGCTGAGAAAAAAAGAAGGGTACCAAAATGAGTTTTGCATTCATTTTTCCTTTGGAACTTTGGACACTGCTATAGGGCTGAGCGGCAAACTCTGCTCGGCCTGCAGAGTTTTCGGAGTGCTGCCTTGCTCACGCTCAGCCCATCTCTTTTGTGCAATTTAATAGTCTAGAACGAGCCCTAGAAAAGGAACAATGTTCCTGAAATGCGTAGACAATATCAATCTTGCTTCCCTTTTCAAAAATGATCACCCTCAAAACATTAATGTGTCAGAGGCCCACTCTCCACAGCTAAGTCTATAGGAAAGAGTACTGCTGTCTTACCAAAGGATAAAAGGATGATCGTTCTATGTCTCTACTTATGCATCACTCCTAATCGGAAATAGAGTACAGTGGGCATACATGTATACATAAGTTATAGAAAGAGTAGCAAGACAGGCAACCCTCCTAGTGAATACAAATAGACCAACCATTTAAAATGGTGGTTAATTGTATTTTCTCTGGTGTGTTAGACCAGAAAACAATGTAAACGTCAAAACCACTTTTTTTCTGAACTGAGAATGATAGGATGCTTTGGGTCACGAAAGAAAGAAAATTATTGTGTCAATGAAACATAAATGTGAATCATTTAATTAATTTTGTACAAGTGTAAAAGTTTCAATTACAAACTTTTAAATATTAAACTGGTATTTTCTTCACTTGTCATGAAATATATGCTGCAAAATTACAACCATTGCTGTCATTTTACCCTAGTTTGCTGCATCATCTGGAATTTTCTTTTATTGTCCTTTGTCTTTGTTTTTAAAAGCCTGCTCCCAATTTTCCTGTGGGAGCGATACCACCTTTGGTATATGTCTGGGTTTGCAATTTCTGCACCTCAACTGCTTGCTATATAAGGGGTAAATAATGGCTAGTGACCATTTTTCTTGTCAGTATTATCCCACAGGATGACAAAAGTCACTTAGCTCAACCGGCGGATTTACATATATTTTTCCCCTCTTTCCAAGTCTAATGGTAAAGCTTCCTAAAAAGCTTGCTCCAGTTGTGCTCCGGAATTGTTTGGTAGTCCCTTTGGTGACGCTACCAGTTTTTGAAAAAGGGAGTGCAGAGATCATGGGGGCTTGGAAAGGTAATGGTTTATTTTATTTTTATTTATTTCCTTGATGTTGAGCTATAGTAACAAACTAATTTAAAACATTTATAATGATTTTAAAATCCTTATGAGGAAATGTTAAGGTTTAAGTGAAAGGATAATGATCTTTTATCAATAGCAACAGTGGCCTCATTGGAGAGAGGGGTGGCTAAGTACTAGTACTCCACCAGCATGCAGAACTCCATGGGATTGCACAGAGTTTTTCGGTGACTCTGTGGAATTCTGCAGAGTGAAACTCCGTGAGCACCTCCTAGCCGTACACTGCTACAACCCAAACTGCTGAATGGATTTACACCATATTTGACAGAAAGTGCGATCTTGGTCCAGAAAGAGTGCTTTTTGTGTTTTTGTGTAAATCCATTCAGTAGTTTTAGAGAAATTAAGGTTTATAAGGTTTTTATATTTCACACTACAGAGGATCAGTAGAGCCAACAATCAAGGTGAAGATCTGATTAGCTGCCATCACCTCAACCAGAAAGTGGTGGCAGCCATCTTAGTACTTGGGACTCAGTCCAGAATCCTAAATAAGGTTGTAAAAAGACACAAATAGGCAGAGTAGGGATGCCCTGACCCTTAGACCTGGTGGTCGGGCCCCAGAGGGACCTCATCTGGTGGCAAAACCATGTATTTTCTTTTAAATTTTGTAGTAAATTCGCAGAGGATCCACAACAGAACTGTGAATAAAAAGAAGCACTGGCTTCTATGCTTACTTTGTAAACCACCTGAAGTGGGTAAGGTGCGGGGGGATAATTATTTTATATTTCTTTGGGGAGGTGGGTACATGTGGCCGTCCTCTCCAGGCCTTTTTTAGCCCTGGAGGCCCATCCCCTGGGCTCAAACTATATTTTAATTTGAGGGAGACATGCAGCCTCCCTCTCCAGGCCATTTTTGGCCCCAAAGATACCACCCCTGGGTTCAGGCCAATCTTTTAAGGGGAGAAGGCATACAGCCCTCCCTCACCAGGACACTTTTGGTCCCCCTTGGGGCCTAAAGCCTATTTTAACAGTAGGTGGCCACGTGATACCCCTTCCTGAGCCTTTAAAAGGCACTGTGGCATTTACTGAATAAAAAGGGAAGGGGCTGCGTGGCCTTCTCACTGAAGATTGATTGGCCTGGGGAGACCACATCTCCTGGGGCCCCCTCACTTGCTTAGCCCAGGGAAGTCCAACCCCTGGGCACAGCAGTTTTCTTGCCCACACCAGCATGGGAAGGAAAACTTGAATTTTCTCCCACCTGGCAGGAGCATTTTTAAAACTCTCAACAAACGGAAGCAAACACAAATGCTGCTCCCAGCTGGCAGGAGCTCTAAAAATGCTCCTGCCGGCTGTGAGAAGACTTTTGATCTGTTTCCCTGCTGTCACTGATGCTCCTGTAAGTGAATGCTCCCCATGAGTGGGAACAATGCCAGAGCCCATAAATGCCCACAAGTGTATGGTGGGTGCCATAGGTGGGCAGCAAGGCATCCACCTTTAATTCAGCCTTGGGGGATGAGGTCCCTTGGGCCGAAAATGACTTGGAGAGGGGTGGTGTACAGCACGCTCTGTTTATTTTAAGCAGTGACCCTGGGGGATGGGGTCCCCAGGGCCTTTAAAGGTTCAGGGAATGGGATGCGCTGCCCTCTCCCTTTTTATTCAGTGGGGTTGGGTTGGCTGCTTTTAGGTAATTGAATGTACATTAAAAAATAAAAAAACTAGAAATTCACTGTAAAAAAACAAAGGTTAGTAACATTATAGTTAGGTTAAATGTTCAGTAACAACATAACCTTTGAATTTAAAAAAAAAACACTGAAATTCAGCAGTTATAGGGATAGTTAGCTCAAGAAATTATAATTAGCTTCCTAAGGTAATTATAACTCATGCCCTCGCCATGCACTACTAATTACTCCACATATTACATCACTTCTGATATATTCTATGACTTTATTATTGTATTATAGTGCATATTGGGACACAGGTTCCAGTAACCTTAGGGCTAAACAAACTAAACAGTTTACTCAATTATTTAAATTAAATATTTAATATTTAATACAAAAATCTAATTTAAATAATTTCAAACCCTTTTTCCCTACAAACCCAGCAACTCACGGCTAAGTTATAAAATATTGAATAAATGTAAAGAAAAACATTAAAAACTATACTAAAAAGTAAGCAAATTACATTCAGAATAATAACAGCTAATATATTAACTAATATAGGAGAAAGTAATTGCAAAACCATATTTAGTACTGCTATATTAAAGTAAATCATAGTACATAAAAACATATATTCTTAGTTTCTCTATTCTGTTCCTCTCTACTTCTATGGTGATGATATTTTGACAATATTCATGTTACACAGAATTGTTGATTGGATATTTTGTCATTCACTGTGAAGCTATGAGTTAATCCCAAAGGAGTGGGAAACAACTGTGTAGTCTCAAGTGTACCATGTGGAATTCAGGATGGTGTTCCCTTTCTCCATTGGGATTAATGCTCAAATTTGCCATCTGCTCTAATTAAGTGTCAAATATGAGCAGGGGGCTTGTAAGGTGCAAGTAAATGGGGTAGATGTTAGAGGAAAGGCGGGACCGCTGCGTGGCTGGAAATGGCATTACCTGTACATCCTCTGCCTTGAAGGGAGGGGGCAAATTTCATTGGTAAAAAAATGTCCACTACATGAACAACTTAAGGAAACAAAAACACAAATCACTTTCCCAAGCTAACAACCTAGGAGATAAATTTCCACGATATGTTATATCACATTACTTTACACAGACAAAAAGATAAAACATCTCCTTATTTGAGGTAGACCCTGGATGTCTGTGTCATCACTTTGACTTAATGACTAATGCAGAAGAGCTGAAAGTTTTTGAAAATCCAAACAAAATATTAGGCTCCATCAGAATAAGCAACCTGAGTGACTTACAACTACTTTACTTCTCGCAAAGACGCTCAGATATGAAATGATAATGATAATAAAAATGCCAATCCCTACAGATCTCTCAACTTCTTTCTCTCCAACCATGCCAGGGCCACAACTATGCTCAAAATCAAAGATTTGACAACCCAGTACAGTAATCAGCTAAGCAGACTAATTCATATAAAATACCATAAAGGGATTTGCAAAGTTGTACAAAGTTACCAGCATATTTTGGAACCACAAAACTGTGTGTATGTCTCTGACACTTCATCATCCAAAAAAAATGCTTTGTACTAAGTTCCATAACACGAGTACCGCACCTCATTGGATATCACACCCAACATAGAAACAAAGGCAACATTCTTCCAACCACACAGCCTACATGGTGTAGCATGGCACTCCTATAGTCAAGTGCTTCAACGCTACCCATGGGGTAGTAAGCTCTATCTAAATGCTGTAATACAATACGAGAACAGTAAAATACCCATAATAAAAGAAGTACACTTATCTATATCAGACTAAATCCCCCAACAGAATCCTTTCTTATACGAAGATGAATCATACCTGATCAATTAAAGTCACAGAGTGGCTTCAAAACAGGAGTTTTGGATCAAGACCATTGTTGGAAATTGGGGCTCTAGTTGGTGGAGGTATGTACCCTGTCCAAGCAGGGA
Source organism: Pleurodeles waltl (assembly GCF_031143425.1). Taxonomy (NCBI): domain Eukaryota; kingdom Metazoa; phylum Chordata; class Amphibia; order Caudata; family Salamandridae; genus Pleurodeles; species Pleurodeles waltl. The sequence goes on along the minus strand of NC_090444.1, from coordinate 1,143,180,222 downwards.
ATACAGTCCTAGTTAAGGCAAGTGACAACACAACATAAATTACCCTGTGCTCATCCTCCAGTAGCTTGACACAGAGCAGGCAGGCTAAACTTAGAAGGCAATGTGTAAAGTATTTGTGTAATACCTCAAATAGTAACACAGTGAACAAAAACACAAAAAGTATACCACACCGGTTTAGGAAAATAGATAATATTTATCTGAATAAAATAAGACCAAAATCATAAATATCCAATATGCACAAGTCAAGATTTCACTTTTTAAATGTTTAGATGCGTCTTAATCCATAAGAATCAGTGGTTGTATCCTTCTAACACACAGTATCTGAGATGCATCAAAATAATGATGCAAAGGAGCCACAGAGGAGGAGATACATCAGAAAATAATGTGATGTGCTGGTTTTTCTGGCACGGCAGGAATTATGCGTCTATTCTATCCATATGGTAAGGTAATGCGTCAATTTCCAGGCGCTCAGCCTTGGTTCCTGCAGCGTGGGGATATTTTGACACCCAGGCATGATGCATGGAAAATGCAAAACACGCTTCAATTATAAAACAGGTGCTGGGAGGTGATGTGCTGATTTGTCAGCCATGAGACAGGTACTGCATCAATTTTTGCATGAGTTGCATCACATTTTTCAATGCAGTGGATTTTCCCTCTCAGATGAAATCTTCGATGGCCCTGAGACTTCTTAACAGGAGTCAAGCTCAGTTAAAGCCCTCGGAGAGCACTTCTAGGGGAAGGCAGAAGTCCTTCCAGGAGAGTCAAATGTTAGATATATCCCTTAAGAAAATGTCTAGGAAGGCCCCCACTTTGGTTTGGGTTTTAGGTGGTTGCCAGGCCATGATGGTTTCAATCTTGGCCTGGAGGAGCTGCACCTTGCCACCACCTACAAGGTGCCCCACAGGTACACCACAGAAAACTTCCCAATCTGGCTCTTGCTGGCCTTGATTGTCAGGCCTGCCTGTTGCAGGGCCTGAGAACCTCTTGGAGGTGATGCAGGTGTACCTCCCAGCTGGCACTGCAGACAGCAATGTTGTCTACGTAGGTGGCATAGAAAGCCTCCTTGCCAGACAGGACCCTATCAGGCAGGGGCATTCTTCAAGCCAAAGGGCATTACCTGGAATCGGTAATGGCCCTCAGGGGTTGAGAATGCTGACCTCTCTTTCGCTCCCTCAGTCATGGTGATCTGCCAGTACCCTGAGTTAAATCCAATGTACTGAGAATTTGGCAGCACCTAGCCTGTCAATAAGCTCATCAGCTCTGGTGAAGGGATGTGTCAGTCTCAGTGATGGAACTGAGGCCTCTGCAGTCCATGGAGAACCAAGAACCAAAGTTCTGGTTTGGGACCTGGTGGGGCGGCCTTTGGTACCAACACCACCGGACTTGACCAGGGATTGCTAGAGGGCTCAATCACCCCTAAGGCTAACATCTTGAGGACTTCCTCCTTGATGATGGCTCTCACCCTGTCTGCCAACCTGAAAATGTTACAGGGGGACTCTGTCCTATGTCAATATCATAGACACACAGAGGTGTGACCCCAAGGTGAGTGAAAACAATGAGGGAAACTGTCACAGCAACTGGTAACAGTCACCTTGCTGCTCTGGAGTCAGGGTGGCACAGAGGATGACACCCTCCACTGACCCATCATTTTCAGTGCAGAGAGGACATCAAGGAGAAGGTCACTCTTCTCCTCGACACTCACATCTGTCACAAGGAGCATTCTCACTTCAGACCTCTTGAAGTAAGGCTTGAGTCTGTTGACATAAAGCTCCCTTGGATGGTTCCTATGGATCTGGAGATCCACTAAGTAAGTGGCCTCCCTCTTGGGAGCTGGAATTCTCTCTCTTTTCTCCTTTAATCTTGGTTCAGGCCATGACTGGAGATGCTGCTTCCTGCCCTCCCAGGTAGCACAAATCCAGGGGTGTCCCCTAAACTGCTGCAGGTAGCTCCTTGGAAGAGCCATTCACAGGCTCCTCCAGCTCATCAACCTCTCAAGTGCGGGACTCTGCCTAGGCCCTCAGCACCATTTGAAACTCTCCCGTCTTAGTGGTCCTCTTGGGGAGGTACCTCAATTTCTTTGCAGACGTTTTTCAACTGGTTAACTGTGCTATCCTCTAGCTTAGCCAGCTCAAACTCCATTGCTCCACTTGAAGAACCAGACAGAGACATTATGTATAGGATATATAAAACATGTGAAGCAGGGGAAATTGCAGAAAAATAAGAGAAAAAAAATCTAAATGGTCTTTAAATGTGGAAAAAATGCAAGTCCTATCCTGACAGCTGAACACCAATCTTAGACATTTGGTCTCTAGTTGGCAGAGGTATGCGCCCTGTCCAAATAGAGACAACAGCCCTAGTCAGGGTAGTCACACCACAACCTAAATTATCCTATGCCCACGCTCCGGTAGCTTGGCACAGAGCAGGCTGGCTTACATATTTGTGCAATAACTCATACAGTAACACAGTGGAAAACACCACACAAGTACTCCACACCAGTTTAGGAAAATAGTTAATAATGATCTGAATAAAAGAAGACCAAAACAATAAAAATCCAATGTGCCCAAGTCAAGATATCACTTTTTAAAGTTGTAAAGGTTTAGATGAGCCTTAATCCATAAGAATCAGTGGTTGTATCCTTCTAACACACAGTACATGGGATGCATAAAAAATAATGGCGTAGAGGGGCCACAGAAAAGGAGATGCATTGGAAAACAAAGCGAAGCATAGTTTTTTCCGGCGCAGCAGAAATGATGTATCAATTCTTTCCATGTGGCAAGGTGATGCATCAACTTCCGGGTGTCCTTCCTTGGTTCCTCAGTGCAGTGCATGGATATTTTGAAGCTCTGGGACAATACATAGAAAATCTGAAACACACTGCGATGATGAAACAGGTGCTGTGTCAATCCGGTATGTGATGTGCCGATTTTTCAGCAGTAGGACAAGTGCTGCATCAATTTTTGCAGGCATTGCGTAAAATTTTTTAATGTGGTAGATTTTCACTCTCAGATGAAGTCTTTGATGGCCTTGAGACTTCTTAACAGGAGTCAAGCCCAGTCCAAGCCATTGGAGAGCACTTGTAGGGGAAGGCAGACATCCTTCTAGCAGAGTCAGGGGTCAGCAGACTGCAGACTGCAGAGCAACATGCAAGGGTGCATTCCTTCCAGAACAGCAGCCTGATTACTCCTTTGGGCAGTATAGCAGTCCTCACACAGAATCCAGTTGTAGGTCCAGAAGTGACTGATTTGGTGGTGTCAGAGGCCCAGTATATACACTCAAATGTGACTTTGACGTGGGAAAAACGTCAAAGCGTGATTTTGAAGTGCGCAAGTTCCCCTTTCAACCCAACCCTCTCTGTTAGGAGATCTGTGAGGGGTGATCAGTCCTTTGTGTGGGGTAAGGCCACCTTGCCCTTGAAGTGTAAGAGAGATCCCCTCCACCCTTGCTGCTCAGGAAGACCCATCAGTATACAGATCAATGCAGATGCAGGTGAGTGTCCTGTGTTTATGGCTGTCTGGTGGAGGTGTTAACCAGCACAGACAAGATATTTACTGGAGACAGGCTGTTAGGCACAGAGAGCAGTAAGTGAAAAGAAATGCCTACTTTCTAAAAGTGGCATTTCTAAAACAGTAATGTTAAACACAACTTTACCAGTAAGCACGATTCCTCACTACCATTCCAACCATACCAAACATGACAATGCCACTCCTTTCAGAACAGAAATTATCACTTAAAAGTATATAAGGGAATTTCCAATGCTAGGCTATGAGAGGAGCAGGCTTCGCACAAATGAAAAATGACTTTGGTAGTTTTTCACTACCAGAGCATGTAAAACATACAAGTACATATCCTGCCTTTTACTTACATAGCATGCTGCTCTATGGCTACCTAGGGCCCACCTTAGGGGTGACTTATATGTAGAAAAACGGAATTTAAGGCTTGACAAGTAGTTTTAAATGCCAAGTCGAAGTGGCAATGCAACTGCACACACAGGCCTTGCAATGGCAGACCTGAGACATGGTTAAGGGGCTACTTATGTTTGTGGCACAATCTGTGTTGCAGCCCACCAGTTGCATTTAATTTACAGGCCCTGGGCATATCTGGTGAACTTCACAGGGACTGATAGATAAATCAAATATACCAATTAGGGGAGAGAGCACACTCACTTTGGCATTGGTCAGTCGTGGTAAAGTGTGCAGAGTCCTAAAACCAGCAAGAACAAGATTAGAGGGAAGTAGGCAAAATGTTGGGGGGAAGCCCATCCAAAGGCTGTCAAGTCTAACAACCATGTACACTGCCTGTTTTGAGTACAAATTTCTTGTTTGGTTCTCACACCAAAAACCCCATTTTGGCTCCACTGATGCTGCATCTGATTTCCCAGCACCGGTCTTGCCTACACAAGGATCCATCTGAGGCTCCTGCTGTATTCCATCTGATTAAATGAAAACAGCTCTTACACTACCTCAGATTAACAAGGGTATTTATCATGCAAAGGGTAGAAAAAAGAGGCATAGTAGTGTCCTCCTTAAATTTCTTGATCCCATGCCAATTGCCCACCAGTACCACTGGGACATCTCAAAGGGTGACTACTTCGAATGCTCTACTCCTCTCTAGCATAAAAACTCAGTCGGCATAAATATCATGCCCTCCCTAAGTAATTTTGGATTCCACACTAACAATGTGCTAATCATGTCTCTATCACATTATCCTTGATCTGTATAGGCAAACTCACATAGAGCCCTTGTCCTCATTCTGTGTTAATTAGGGAACTCTTTCTTTCAAGATAAGAACTACTAATTCCCTATACCTTCAAAACTCACCCCTAATTTAAATCACCTAATCAATTAGGAGAGACCACAGTACCCATTAGTTATAACTACATGGTACCTGAATATTGTAGCCTAAATGTTGTCTGACAAAATCATTGTGTCTGTAACATTGTTTACAAAAATATGACTAACTATTGCAGTTATTAGATAGTCTAGACCCACTGGAGCTTTATTTTCATAAATATCATGCAGACCATGGTATTTTTGTCAGACAATATTTTTGATACTGATATTCTAACAGCCCTTATATTGTGTGAATTCATTTCATACATAGAGATATCACTTTCCACCACAAATAAAATATACTTTATTTAATATATTCTGGAACGAACAAGATTGCTAAATCACTGCTGCACTTATTGCTGCCTAGTGCAGAGTCATTCTTTATGAGCAAGGTTTTCATTTGCACCTCCACCAGTTCACCAACTGGTCTAACTCATGGGACTGGAAATAATTCCCATCCATCATGGACTAACAGTGTCATCAGTTGCATCCAGTACTTGTCCAGATTTAATATACACCTTTAGTTAACATGTCCTACCACTCATTGAGTTGAAGTCTTACTCAACTGTTTAGCATCCTTAACATGTATTGGTGACCATAATAGACAAAAAGCTACCCATTTGAAGGGTTTGCTGCTCCTACTTGACATCTTATTGCACCCACAAAAGAAACAATGTACCAAAAAATGGAAGATACACAAGGAGGCACTGCACTAATGAAAACAGGACAATAGGCTAGGAAAAAAGCCCCAAATGAGCCAAAACAGCCAGGCTAGAGGAATCCTCAAGAATATTAGGTATACCAAACTGCAATTCACCCAGCGGTATCAGAAGTGTGCATCTGGTGGCTAGTTCTGTTGTGCCCTGTCAATACATACACGTTGACCTTCATATTTAATGTGGCCAGATAACTTTCGAATATGGGATTTAGAAGAACTGTTTTCTCTTCTACACTATATTTTATGAACATTATCACAAAACACACATAGCTTTGGAAATTACCTTGTAGCTCAGGATGCCGCAAACTGGTTGGGGGCCTTACAGCCCCAGAACTCAATGTGACGGGAGTGGCACTATTGTTACCAAGTGGAGGGGAGTAGGAGCCTGTCCCCCATGTGCTATTCAGCACCATCTAAATGCCTGCTTCCTAGGATACCACAAACTGATTGGGAGGACTTCCAGCCTCAGAACTCAATGCGCTCGGAGTAGTGCTGAGGCTACTAAGAGGAGGGATGGAGGAGCCATTCTCCCTCTGCGCTATTTAACATTATCTTGATACCTGCTGAGCAAGAACCTAATGTGCCCGGAGTGGTGCCAATGCTACTGAGCAGAGGGGAGAAGGGGCCTGTCCCCCTCCTTGGTATTTAGTGCCTTCTGAATCCCCAATGTGCGTGATGCATGCTGGCAAAGGGTGGACTCGTCTTCACCCATCATAGCCTGGAAAAAGCTGAGCCAGCCCTCTTGATTTTTATGTCTTGTGACTCCTGTTCTTACTATCTAGGTATTATTTATTCTATCTAAATTATTTTTGGATTTCCCCTGTACTTTTCTTTTCCGTTTTTGTGTGTGTTTTTTTCCTGCCTAAATGTGAAGCCTGTTTACAAAGTTGCTATTTAGAAGGGTTTAAATGGTCTTTTGTCTCAAGTTAACTTGTGTATTATCAATGGTACCCTACTTTATTGTATTAAGTGTTTGTCCTTATTTGTTTGTCTTCTTCTTTTTTTCTTTCTGTTCTATTCTGTTTGGTCCAGAAGTCCCTGATTCTATTTATTAAGAGGGAGAAAAAGACGGGGGAGGTCCCCCATACATCTCATAAGATGAAAAAAACACTGTAACAAATGGCTGTGAATTGCACCATAAGGGAAGTCGATTTCCTCATTGAAGAGGTTGAATCCCTCATCAATGATGGAAAAAAACACAAGGGTTCATTAACTGCACCTATGACTGCCCAGTTTTTCACTAAGATAGACAAACAAATATAATCTGCTACTTCTATTTTACTTACCCACACTTCCAACTCTTCTGTTGATAATTTACCAGCCACCCTCCACAATAAAATGAAGCAAAATACTTTCTGCCTTGTATTAATAGGTTTGCTGTATTAGGGAACAATGAAGACGCCCAAACAGTCAACCCCCAAGCTCCCATTGTCTCCATTCCCAATCACGAACCTATGTATATATATTCACCCTAAAAGGTAGTATCCTCTTTGTTACTAGTCAACTCAAGAAGGAGATAGGGCACCTCAAACTATGGCTTTTCAGCTGTCCAAGAAGGCTCTGGGGTATTAATTATGGGCATTTCTCATGGAGCGTGCAATTGCGCCTTAAACCTCAAGTCAAACATTATAGTACGACTGACACCTTTCCCTAATTAGTTTCTGCCAATCCCAACCATCCTATTGGACCAACTAATAAGCTTGTGCCTCCCAGAAATACATCTAACCCATAAGAGAGTGGGGTATGAGGATAATAATATGCAGTATATCATGCTCTGTGGTGATAGTAAACAGTGTGAGGATTGTATGCTGAAAACTTTGATTCCATCTCCAAAGTCCAATGTGAAACATGGAACACATGCCACAACTAGGAAATCTTCTTGGGCAGGTAATATTCCTAACACCAAGAAAGTACACCACTGGAACACCCCCTTCAAAAGTTCTAACTCTTGCTGTCGAAAGAGTTTCACAATATCTATGGTCAACGTTCCAAAACTCAAGGGCAAAGTACAAGAGGATACTGAGTCCCTGATTAATAAGGTAATTCATTGTATTAGGTTCAAAAGGGGATGTCTCTCTCTTATCCATGCTGGCATTATTTTTGCCCAACATATTTTCAGAACTCCTGATCTCTATACTATATTAAATTAGAACTCAACGATCAAATACTAGCTGATGGATTAGTGAGGTTCGATTCCAGATCCTTCCCCCCCAATGGTTCCACCATCCAAGCAAAATGTAATGTCATTGAATCTCTCTCCCCTAATTGACCCCAGTTCTTTAGAAGATCTCCTGTTATGAATCACTCAGATATTTTAAAGAAGTCTTACCAGGGAAAGCTAGCACCTCAAACCTAGATTCTTCAATCCATTTAGTTAAATCTACCTCTTCTTCTTCACTTGACTCAAAATTTACAACTCACCTTTCCACTAGCAAGGATTTTAACTGTAATTCTAGTATTCACATTCTCTCATGGAATTTAACAGGCCTTCGTCAAAAACTATCTGAATCTGCATGGAAAATTGTTAGGGTTACCTATCATTTCTGTGTAATTCAGGAATTAGGAGTATTGGGCCACAACTCAAGTCCATAGAGCAGGCTATATTTTTTATTGCATAGATGCTATACCTTCTACCAGTGGTAGGCCGTTAGATGCGTTGATTATCTATACAAAAAATTCTCCTCACTGCTCTATTAAAAAAATTAATATTCTATTTCTGATACTTGCATCAGGTCTCCTAAGGCGTTCTCTCTCAACATTTTTAATCTGTATATTCACTCAGTTCCTACAAAACAGAGTCTCCAACACTTAACATCAGTGATTATTATTTCTGTTCCCTAAAGAATCATCCCTTTATCATTCTTGCTGGAGAAGCCAAACCTATTAAACCTTGGCACACAGGTGCCTTGCAATTTGCATCACTAACTTTGACTTATAGCCTATGGGCTTGCAATGGGAGGTCATACAGAGCTAGAGCATTTACATTTGAAAGGGGCAACCAGAAAAGCAGAATTGATTATTTTATTTTGGACACTAGGATTTGGGGGAACTTTGCAAATTTAAGGCTATCCCTTGTGAAATAAAAGTACTAGTCTCTTCTTGAAAGATGCTGAATTTCTACAAGATAGAATACAAGGATTCGGATTATGCTTCAAGATTATGCTTCAAGATAGCATTTTATTTCACTGCAGCGGACACCGAAATAAACATTTCTAAAAACATGGGATGGTTAGCCCATCTGCAAAGTTTTGAAAACAATTCTAAGAAACCAGCACATTTGCGAGAAACTAAATTAAGCAGGCTGCTGAAGGCATGCAATTTTGCTCGTAGCACAGAACAAATTGAACTGAAAGTTAGCCAAAGTGGAGCCCTCACACCATGTTAAGAAATCCATTTTTCACACCCTAGGTGAAATAGTGATCACATTGTTCTTGAATTATCACTATCCACTAAAATGTTCCAATATTGGGCCACTTTAAACTTTAAACCTAGATCTCCAAATAGAGCCTACTATTAGAAATATTATAAGAGATGTAAAATGGCCATGTATCTTGGGGAATGCTGTTCTATTGGCCAATATGTATGATATTTTCTTGGCTACTATGGCCCCTCTTGAAGATCCATCCAAACAGAACCTATCACTGATTGATCTACACCTGAAATGTGTTTTCTTCCATGAAATATCCTTTCTCCAGTCTCAATAACCAAATTCTTAAGCAAGGTCACAAAACTACTAACTGGGCTGAATGAAAACTTATCCTGGCTATGAAATTCCAACTGAAGCAGCTATTAGAGAAGCTAGATTTTCTTACAAGCATATTCTGATTATTTAAAAATGGGACTGGAATAAAGCTTATAGACAGGACCTCTTAGATCCTGCTCAAGATACAAATAAAACAGAATCCTAGTAGATAATAGCCCATGGTAGTCTAGGAGCCATTCCATTGACTGATCGCTTTGTGCAACCTATTCTCTGGACTACGCACTTTACTGAGTTATATTTTGATAATGCTCTTGATGTATCTCATCCGAAAGATACTAATCTAAGACTTTTGACAATAGAAATCACTGAGGATGATTGCCCCAGGGCCCGACATGATTCTAGGGGTTCTTCACAAATCTAAGATTGATATTTTGCCCCCCAACATTCCAGTTAAGTAATGAGATATGAAATGGAGTGGATTTACCTGCTTCCTGTGCTGGGGAACATATCATACCAATCTATAAAAAGGGTGATGGGGCGACCCCAGGAATTATAGACTGATAAGTCTCATTTATAGTTTACAAAATGTCTTCTGTAAGCAATTATTTGAAAATCTTTAGGACTGGATGGATAATCTTTAAATTCTTTTCTCCTTTCAAGCAGGATTTTGCCAGAAGGTCAGCACCACTCACTACATTCTCAGATTCTCACCTATTATTATGTGGCATTTGTAGATCTAAGGGCAGCTTTTGATTTGGTCTCTAGGAACACATTATGGGAAGTTCTAAGATCAATGGTGTTCCTCACCAAATCTTAGACACCCTCAGTAGGCTTCACCAGTCCAGGTATGCTCATGTAAGATGGGTAGGTCTGGTTAACCCACTAACCCAATATTGATATGAAGTGGAGTTTGCCAAGGCTGTGTTCTGTCTTCTGCCTTATTTTCCTTGTATATTAATGGGTTATTGGAGATGTTAATTGTTGTACCAATGATTCATCGAAACTGAGGGGTAAAAAGGTTCCAGCACTTCTTTTCATGGGCAAGACCTCGTTACTATCTAAGACACCCAGTGGCCTTCAAAATCTGTTACAAGTTCCAAGACTTCTGTAATGATAGAGGGCTATTAATTAACATCCAAAAGACCAAATAAATGGTATTTAGCCCCCATGAGAACAGAAAAGGGAAACCTTGCTTGGGTAGCTCCCTCCTTGAATCAGTACAGATGTTTGATTACATAGGCTTAAGAGTGTCCGATTCCCCATCATGATTGTCCCATATACTGAAAAGCAGTCTATTAGTACATCACAAAGCCATTTTAAAAATGCATTGATCCACACACTCTCAAGCAGTTTCTCCAGCTTTGCAAGTATATAAATCTAACACCCAGTTTGCTGCCCTATATGGAGAAGAATTATTCGGTATTTCCAAAGTGAGGTCCCTAGCAACAATGGAGATTATTTTTCTTAAATCCAGACTTAACATCCCTTGAAGCTCTCCAAACTTGCTGTAATTCCTGATAGTCTCCTCAAAAGCATTGAACACTTAGCCACTCTGAACCCTCTCCTTTAATAGGTGAGACTCTAGAGCCATTGAGAACTGGGCACTTACAGAGCTGAATTACTCACAATTTTGGACTTAGTTACCAATTTGAAAATAAAGTGATTCTGCCATTTGAAGGGTTGGTTCATCAAAGTGGGTCTGCAGACAGTATGGTATGATCCTTCATCCATTAGGAAAGTCACAAAAACCACTTTAATCCACATCAATTGGGGTCATGTTATAGATCAGTAGCACCACTCAACTATCACACAAAATCTCACTGATCTGTTTCTCAGCTATCAGCCCACTCCTAAGTTTGAGGTGTCCTTAGATTCAATTTTTCCACCCTCTGCAAAAACCCTTCACATTAAACTTAGATTTGGCACTTTACCTTTAAATGCACTCACTACTAAAGGGTGGACCACCATTGACGGTCCATCAATATAATAGAGATTATCAAGCAATTTTGACTCTTTTGCTCCTGTTCTACTAAACTAATACTCCAATGGCTTTATTCTCTGTGTTTGAGTCCTCAATCAATCAATCAGCGAATCTATAAACCGCACGGTATAAATCTATGTACTGTGAGGGTATTCCAGTCTTGGAATAAGATATTACCTAAGCTCTATCAGGGTTTTTAAATCTTGTACCAGTAGGCCAGTAGTGTTTTGTGTGAGTAAGTATTTGTTCTCTGCTTGCACCTTAAGAAAAAGATCTATACTACCATCATCTGAGATATTTTTAGGAGCAGCATAATCCTTCAATAATGGGCTGTCAATCTGTTTTCTATTGTCCTTTTAATAACCTTGTTCTTCCATCACTTTTTGTTGTTTACATGATGTCTTAAGTTTTTTTAACATATCTTTGTATTCTTTTATTGGTTTTGCATGAATGCTCAACTGATCACACCATACAATGAACAGAGCAATGTGTTTCACATCTATTGCCTCAAGCCCTTCACCCATCTAAGGCATAAAATTCTCTGTATACCGAAAGTATACACTACTTTACAGTCATGGAACCTGATGTTCAGGATCCTCAAATTTTACTATGTTTCCCAGGGTAGCTCCTGGCTTTATAGACATATGGCCTCATTACGAGGCTGGCGGTCTTAAGACTGCCAGGCTTGCGGTGGCAGTCGGACCTCCACACTCCAGGCAGTATGACCTCCAAATTACAACCCTGACGATCAGAACACCAGGGGACCACTGTCTCCACCAGGAACATGGTTCCTGACAGGCTGACCGCGGTCAGGCTCGTAGTCAGCAACAGCACTGCTGATCACAAGTCCCCTTTCCACCAGCCTTTTCATATCAGTTTAACTGCCATGAGAAGGTTGATGAAAAGGAAGTGCTGGGGCCCTCAAGGGGGCCCGCACTGCCCACGACCCGCCCAGCACCCTCAAAATAAGCGCTGTCTGAGGGTGAGGGTGCAGACAGTGCGCATTTCAAGGGTGCTATTGTGCTACGGTATTGGCCTCGTCTCACTTATGGGAGCAGAGACCAATACCGTAGCACTGTACAGCGCGTTGACTGGCGGGAACACTGTAATACGAAGTTCCGGCAGGTCAGCCCAGTGGGAACATTGTAATATGAAAGTGAGGCTGCCGGGTTGACAGCAGTTTCATCCCTGCAAGTTTGGCGGTTGGCTCATCCGACCGCCAAACTCGTAATGAGGCCCATAGTGTTCTGCCTTTGCACAGCAGTCCATTCCACTAATCCACTCATCCAAGGTGGGTGGTCTCTCTGCTCTACAGTGGCAGGCAATGTTGAGTTTGGCTAGGAGGAAGCCTAAAGCAAGCAGCAGTCTGGTGCTTCTGTTGCCCCTGCCCCCATACATTTTTGAGCCCCAGTAGGATCATTTTAGGCTTGTGCACTACAGAGCATCCAGTGACATGGAATTGGGTCTTACATATGTTGCACCAATAACTTTGTATGGATGGACATTCCCAGATACTGTGGTAAAAGTTGCCTAGCTGGTGTCTTAACATTTAGGCATTAGATTGTTCGTGGTGGTGGCAATTCTTTGTATTTTACCAGTCCATGATGAATTGTTCACAAAGGCATATATCTAGAAAGAAAAATAATATTTACATCTATTTGAAAGGGTACTTTAATGTTCACAACAATCAATGTGATAGTTTGTGAGGAGGTTTAAGACATACCTTTGAACAAAGCCGACCTATTTGTGAGGATTTTGTTGACAGGCACTTGTTATATAACCCCCCTACAGCAATTGTCCTTGTTCTTTTGCAAATTATTCCCTGTACCACAACTTTTGATTTGCACTTTACAGCATTTTTATATCTATGTAAAAATGTTTTTTAATGTTTTTTATTTGTACTTTTATGGTCAAATCGACTGAAATAAAGAACTGATTGATACCTTGCAGCTGGCTATTTTCTTCAAAAGTAAAAGATGTGCATCAATCTTGTTATGAAGAGATGCAACAGAGTAGGATTTTGTTTTGCTTCTGGCATATTCAAAACAACTTTGGAAACTTTGCAATTTTATGAAGTTCAGTATTGTGAATGACTTTCCTCCAACAGCCAATCACGAGGTACGAGGTGCAGTATGAGCAGGTTTCTTTCTTCAGCATTACAAAGGTCTTGCCTTGCAGGTAACTAAGAGCCTAATGACAAAGCCATTTTTCAGTCCTAAAGCCTGTGATTCACAAAGTCATAGAGTTTGTGACTGCAAAATGTATTTTTTAATGCAATAAACCCGTTTCGCAAACCATTAACAGGTTAGAAAGGGATAACAAATTGCTATTTGGAAGGGGAATCTTTAGGACATACCTTTTGAATTAGCAGTCTGTTATGGTATGAATCAATGTTCTGAGACCTATATATGCAAAACCGCGAAATGTTATAGAGTAAATCTGGGGTAGTAGCACATTCGCAAAAGGGAAGAGGTCCTTTTGGGACCACTTTATGAATGTCAATAGAAGTATGCTGTAGAGTAGGCAGTTGTCTGGGGGACCATTCCTAACTCTTAAGCAAACCGAAAAAAACCTTTTTTTTAAATGCAATCATGTTTACTTTAAGGACTAAGATTCAGTTTAAGTCTACTTTACCTAAATGCGATCACAGTCATAGTGGACTGCTAACCCCAGCAGTAGTGAGGTACAATTTGTGACCTATCACATGAATATTGATGAGATTGGACTAACTGACCTGTTGGCTGGCAAATTTATTTTTCATTTACACAATTTGTGACCACTTTTTGCTAATGGAAATGTCATACCAAGTCCTAAATTTCATACACATATTGTCTGTAATGCCCCACTCGGGAATGCTTCTGCATGCAAGCTGATCTCTTCATCTGAACTAAGTTAAAGAGGAAAGTATTGGATAGAGGCTTTTACTGAAACAATGAAATGCCTTTATAATAAGGTGCTAATGAATGCATGACATGTACACCTGCCTGTATTACTTTGTGACCACTGCACTTTCATATAGAACAGCTGCCTGTAATTCTTTGTGGCCATTGGACCTCTTGCAAGTAGAATAATACCGAGCATGAAGTTCATTTTAACCCACATGTAGGACTTAATGAAAAAGTATAAGACAGACAAAGACCTTGATTTCTGAATGGACTCCGTTCTAGACATAAACTATTTCTTTCTTACCAGTAGGTAATAGGGAAAAGCTGGTTTGAATAGCATGAATGTATTTCTTAACATTTCAAGCACTTTAGTTACGTAATTCGAGTTCATCGTTTAATTTGGCACGATATCATTTTGTTTTTGACACATTTCTAACATGTTTTTGTTCATATACGTGTTCCGTAGGTACCGCATTCTAATGTGCCCAGGGGTGGAAAATGGTTCATAGCAGGAACTAAAATTCTTGATTTCTTTGCTGAAATAAAATGTATTATTAAGTGCTAGAATAAAGTACCAAAGGGTTTGGCTGTTTCTACGGAGATCTATTGTTGTTTGAAGTCTCGAATACGTTTTTGCAAAAACAACTCCAACTTTGGTGTGTTTACCCCACATTATCAGAAGTCCAGAATGCAAGCACACAGATTAGATAAATAAGCATCACTTAGTTTGGATGAGCCTGTAGTTACTACACAAATTGCTCCTCAAAAAGCCTTGAGGTGTTGACAGAACAACAAGGCCCTTTGTGTGCTCTCCCAAATGTGATGTTACTGGTCAGCTTAGATGTGGGTTAGGTCTAGCATAACTTCCCTTTCTGATTAGCTGGAGAGATAAGAGTGTAACCCTGCCTGAAAAACCTCTTCACGGCAGAGAAAATATAACGCACGTTTAGGTAATGTGTTTAGTTTTTCCGAATTTGACACCACCACCAGACTTGTGTGTAAAACGCGAACAGTGAAGGACAACACCCTTAGATCCTTTTTATTATGAGTTTCAAAAGCATCGCCAACACTTTAGTTAGCACTATTATGGAAACACATAGTTATGTGCCATTGTCAGAACTGTGAATTTATATTCGGGTTACTGAAGACGGGTGGGATTTTGCAGGTTGAATTCGTTGTATGCGTTTCTTTGCACTTATGGTCATGAAAAATAAGCCTGAGTGACAACGCCTTTTATCCAGGTGTGTGAACGATTTACTCCTTGAATTCAGGAGTGAGTCAGGAGTGACATCGACCCAAACGAGTAGGCGTTCTGTTTTCTGAACTGCTTAATTGGATTTGTGGCTGCAAAAATTAATATCCCACCCCTCAGTTTCCCAATGCTGCTGAGACTACATGATTAAAATGCACATTTTAGGAGTAGCAGAGAGTAAAGTGATTTACTATATTTTAAGTTAGTGTCTGGGTTGCGTTTTCCACTTCTGTTCTCCCTTTCACAGTTCTGTCACTCCCGTTATCCTGCCGACCCTCCCTGCAAGCCTCACCTCAGCTGCCTTTACCTTAGTTACCGAACAGCCCTACTCTGAACACCCCTACTCTTTAAAGCATTCGCCCAGGAGTGTTTTCTTTATTAGTAGCTAGGCAAGATGGTGCGTCAAAAGTGCATTTGTTTCTTACTGTTGCAATGAAGGTGATGCGTTGGTTTCTTACTGCTAGGTAGGGAGGGTGATGCATCTGTTCCTTACTGCCACAGGGAAGGTGATGCATCATTTATGGCACAAAGCATTGGTTCCTTACTGCAGCACGGTGTAAATGAAGAAAATGGTATCCAGGGATCTTGCGTCTGTGATGCGTCTGTAGTCAAATCGCCATGCGTCGCTCTCAAAGTCATGAAGCAGGTGCTGCATTGGAGTCAGGGTGGTTTGTTATGGACTTCAGTGGTGCGGTGCTTGAAACTCACGCATCAGTGGTTCTTCTTATGCGCTGCAATGAAAAGCTGGGGCCAGCGTTGGAAACTGTGGTCGTAGCAGAGGAGCCAAGATGCTGGCAGATGAAGTCTTTGAAGCCAAAGAGACTTCTTAACAGAAAGCAAGCTCAACTGAAGCCCCTGGAGAACCTTGTAAAAGCAGCAGATTAGCACAACAAAGCAACAAGCAGAGTGGTAGTCGCTCCTACATCATCGGGCTCCTTGTCCAGGTAGAATATCCTCCCTTCAGAAGTGTTGTAACTCAGTAGTGGCAGAGATCCAGTACTTATACCCATTTCTGTCTTTGAAGTAGGCAAAGTTCAAAGAGAAGTCTTTGTAGTGCACAAGACCCTGCCTTTCCCTGCCATGGCCACAGACACACTACAGGGGGTTGGAGACTGCTTTGTGTGAGGACAGGCATAGCCCTCATCATGTGCAAGTGTCAGCTCCTCCTACCACTCTTGCTCAGGAAGACCCATCAGCCTGGTGATGGGCCATCAGGATATGCAGGGCACACAGTGTGATTGTCTAGAGTGAATATACAAACCACCCAACTGTCATTCTGACCCAGATTTGTATTCAGCAGACAGGCAGAGGGAAGAAAATGCCTACTTTCTAAACCTGGCGTTTTCAAACTTACAATTCAAAAACGAACTTCACCAAAATGTGTATTTTTAAATTGTGAGTTCAGAGACCCCAAACTCCATATTTCTATCTGCTCCCAATCGGTAATTATACTTAAAATATGTTTCAAGGCAATTCCCATGTTACCCTATGGGAGAGGAAAGCCTTGCAATAGTGAAAAACGAATTTAGCAGCATTTCACTATCCGGACATGTAAAACACAACAGTACATGTTCTATCTTTTAAATACACTGCACCCTGCCCATGGGGCTGCCTTGGGCCTACCTTGTGAGTGACTGACATATAGTAAAGGGGAAGGTTTGGGCCTGGTAATTGGGTGAACTTGCAGGTCGACATGGCAGTTTAAAAGTGCACACACAGACCCTGCAGTGGCAAGTCAGAGGCATGTTTACAGAGCTACTCATGTGGGTGGCACAATCAGTGTTGCAGGCCCACTAGTAGCATTTGATGTATAGGCCCTGGGGCGCACATAGTGCATTTTAGCAGGGACTTATTAGTAAAAATGGCAATCATGGAGAACCAATCACCAATACATTTTAGACAAAGAGCATATGCAATTTAGCACTAGCTAGCAGTGGTACAAATGCCCAGAGTCCAAAAGCCAACAAAAACAGGTCAGAAAAAAAGGAGGGATAAGGCAAAAAGCTTTGGGATACACCTGCAAAAAAGGCCAGGTCCAACACTTTGGCCCTATCTAATTGGGGCCCATTTATTGAATAAACCACTGGAAAGGTGGAGGACTCTACGTATAATGTGAAGTCAGGCTCACAATTAGACCCCAGTCCCTACTTCATCTATTCTTGCCGTGCTCCTATTCTCAGTTCTCATCTAATAGCACTGATAAATAAATCGCTGAAGGAATTTGAGTATCTTGCAGCATGGAAGTATTCTCTATTTTTTTCTGCTTTTGAAGAAACCCTGCACAAATACTTCCAACTTGTCCTAATATCATCCTGTTTCTCTTCTGCCATACCTGGTGAAGGTTTTGGAAAAAATGGTTATTAGCCAGCTCTCCCAATATTTAGAAAGTAAGAATCTGATGTACTGCTCTCAGACTGGCTACAGAGCTAAAATAAGTACAGAATTCACCTTGTTGGCAGGGTTGGCCAGCATCAGGCTCCTGATTGATGATGGTATATCTGATGCCTTCATCCTCTCAGACCTGTCTGCTGTGTTTGACACTTTGTCTCATCATCTACTACTACAGAGCTTACATGAAATCTGTTATGCCGCGGCGCGGGCTCAGGTTGCCGCGGCGTGGCATGTTAGTTTCGCCGCGGCCGTGCCCGGGTCGCGGAGAGCGCCGCGGCCGGCGCTCGGGTCGCGGGGGATGCCGCGGCTCGAGCGAGAGCCATGGAGGCTCCTAGGAGCCGGTCTAAGGGTCGCGGCACTCGCCGCTTCCCTTATTTCAAGTTCTGCCATAAAGGCAGACGCGGCAGGGCCTGAGACCCCGAGGGGGTTTCGGGCATGGCCGCATACAGCGCATTATGCGCTTAACGTTTATTTGCTTGCATGTACATTACCTGCCCACCACTTACCGATATCCTTAGAACAAAACCGAACCCTTGCACTTGGTGTACTTTATACTTGCCTTCTTTCTTCCCAGCATGCTGACCACTTCCTCTCTGCCCAGCATGCATTGTTAGACGCACATACCTGATTCACTATTGTTTTCTTTTCCCCAATCCAAGATGGTGGTATTTCTACTTCCTGTTTCCTACTTCCTGTTTAGGGGTATATAAGGGGATCTCAACTGCTTGTCCATTGCGTTGTAACACTCCTTGGTGGTAGTCACGCTCTGATTGATTTCCTCCTGAGAATCCTGTGTGTTCTTGACCTGCCTTGTTTTCCAGTCTTCCTGATCTTCGGTTCTAACGCCCTGGTGTCCTCCTTTCGTTTCAGGGAGTTCCTGTGGAGGTTTTTTACCCTACTGGGGTTTTTCTTCTGGGACTCCTTCTGGAGGGCACGGACTGTAGTGGTTCGCTCATACCAAACAGCACCGTGGCTACCGGAAGGGGTCGCCCCTACCTCGGCCAGAGCAGAACCCGCCGGAACAAGGGCGGTTCCCCTACGCCTCTCAGCTTCGACGGTAAGACCACTGAAAACCGTGACAGATTGCAACGCCCAAAACTCCAGTTGCAGCCTGGTACTATGGATAATCCAGTGGCAAGCACGGAACCTACTAACCAGGACCTGCTGGTGACGATACAACAACAGGCCCAAGAACTCCAGCAGTTACGTACTGAAAATACTGTTTATGGACAAGCCTTTGCCTCCAGGACCACAGATGTCCCTGCAGTAGCTGCCACTACACCTCGTTTTTCCGGGGATCCTACCAAATTAAAAGAATTCCTGGATGCCTTGACGGTGTATTTTGCCTTTCGCCCCTCGCAATTTGCACAAGATAAGACCAAGGTGGGGTATTTGATTAGTGCCTTATCAGGGCCAGCCTTGGCTTGGGCCACACCTCTAGTAACCAGAAACGATCCCTGTCTATCTAATTATTCCACCTTTATCACTACTTTTAAACAGATGTTTGAACGCCCGGGACTCGAGGCGTCAGCAGAAGAGGCTCTTTGCGAAGTCCAACAAGGGAGTCAAGATGTATTACAATACATCACCCGTTTCAGACAATTAGCAGCAGAAACAACCTGGGTGGAACGTACCTTGGTGACACTCTTCCGTAGAGGTCTCAGAGAGGACATTAAAGATGAACTAGTGCACTCTGCTAGAATAGAAAACCTCAAAGGATTAATGGACCAGGCACTGACGATAGAATATCGGTTGAATGAACGAAGAATGGAGAAAAAGAAGAGTCGTTTGCCATCTCACTCAGTACCATCTCGCTCCTTCTCTCATCGTACCGAGGAAGTCCGTCCTGAACCCAAAGGGAATACCGAGGAAGAGCCCATGCAGATTGACACGGCTCGAGGACCTTTATCCGCCAGTGAAAGGGAACATAGACGAAGGAAGGGGCTTTGTCTATATTGTGGTGCAGCTGGTCACCTAATTCGCGCTTGTCCCATTCGTCCAACCAAGCCCTTGGGAAACGCCAACTCCCGTCCTCAGTAAGAAGGGTGAGGACGGGATATCGTGATATACCTTCTATTTGCTCTTCCAGGGAGGAAGGAACTGCTCTTTTTCTCTTACCAGTTATCCTCCATTTAACTGATGGTCGGGAAGAAAGAACCTTGGCCTTATTAGACTGCGGAGCCAGTGGCCTCTATTTAGATGAAACCTGGGCCAAAGAACGACAGATAACACAAATACCCAAGGAAGTACCAGAACAGGTACATACCGTAGATGGGTCACTCCTGGCCTCTGGACATGTACAATATACCACCCCTACCTTCTGTTTACAGTTTGGAAAACACCAAGAAAATCTTTCGTTTGACTTAATTTCATCACCACACCACGTCATGATCCTGGGAATTCCATGGCTTACATGGCACAATCCTTACATCAACTGGGAAACAAAAACCATTTTGTTGTCCTCCCAGTTTTGTCAACACCACTGCTATTCCGCCGGGGATTATTGGTCCCCAAAAAGTCTCTCAACAGCACCTTCTTAGGTGGGAGGATCCATTAATGTCCTACAGGGAGTTCCCAGACATTACCAGGATTATGCCGATGTGTTCCAGAAGCCAGAAAAGCCTGAACTGCCACCCCACAGAGAATATGACTGTGCCATCCCTTTAGAACCAGACACAGTGGTTCCTTTTGGGCGGATGTACTCTCTCACAGAACCAGAGAAACAGGTTTTGAAGGAGTACCTAGATGAGAACCTACAAAGTGGGTTGATTACTCCCTCCTCTTCACCCGCCGGGGCTCCTCTTTTCTTTGTACCAAAGAAAACCAAAGATTTGCGTCCTTGTATCGATTTCAGGGGATTAAACAGGATCACTATTAAAGACCGGTATCCGTTACCCCTCATAAAGGACATCTTAGAAGCAGTCAGAGGAGCCAAGAGATTCACCAAGCTAGATCTCCGAGGAGCCTATCATCTACTAAGAATAAGAGAAGGTGATGAGTGGAAGACCGCCTTTAGAACCCCTTTTGGTCACTACGAATATAGAGTAATGCCATTCGGACTCACTAATGCCCCGTCCATCTTTCAAAGATTCATGGATTCTATCTTTTCTGATCTTTTGCAACAAACAGTGGTGGTGTATCTTGACGATATCCTAATCTATTCGGTTCATCCAGAAGAACATTCCAAGCACGTTCGCCAAGTCTTAGAGAGACTCCGACAACATAATTTGTTCTGCAAACCTGAAAAATGCGAGTTTGATCAGTTAGAAGTAAAATACTTGGGATACTGCATAAACCAAACCGGAGTTGCCATGGACTCAGACAAGATACAGCCTATATTGAATTGGCCATCTCCTTCTTCCATCAAGGAGACTCAATGTTTTCTGGGACTAGCCAACTTCTACCGACAGTTCATAGCAGACTTTGCCCAGAGAACCAGCTACTTTACTCAAACCCTTAAAAAAGAACATCTAAAGAAAGGTTTTTGTTGGACACCAGGCGCAGAGTCAGCCTTTCAGGAATTAAAGAAAGCCTTTATTCAAGCCCCTATTCTCCGACACCCAGACACCAGCAAACTATTCATTGTTGTCACAGACGCCTCAGAAAGAGCCATTGGGGCTGCCTTGTTGCAAAAACAAGACGATGATGATCTAGAACACCCTGTATTTTATCTATCACACATTCTATCTGATTCTGAGCGAAACTATTCCGTGATAGAACGCGAATTACTCGCCTTGAAAGTCGCGTGCACAGAATGGAGACACTTTTTGATGGGATCAAAGGAACCCTTTGAAGCCCGGACCGATCACAGAAATCTACAATGCTTAAGAAACTTTCAGTGTCAAAATAGCCGGCAGGCTCGATGGGCCTTCTTCTTCAGCCAATATGACTTCTATATCACCTACATCCCGGGTTCTCAGAACATCCTGGCAGATGCCTTGTCCCGACGTTATCCTGAGTGCGGTGATTCCACTGTTCAAAACTTATTTGACAACAATAAGATCATAGGGGTAGCACAGACTTTTTTAGATCAAGTCAAGTCCGAATATGCCCGTCTACACGAAACAGAACTAAACAAGTTACGTCCGCAGCTGCACACAGATCATGACTATTATTATCATGATAAGGCCCTGTTTTTACCCACCAAAACAGTGCAAACCGAAGCCTTACGTGTGTGCCATGATTCCCCTATCGCAGGTCATCGAGGAATGAAAGCCACTCAAGATCTTTTGCTTCGCTCCTTCTGGTGGCCTACTCTCAAGGCGGACACTGAGGCATATGTGTTATCCTGTCCTACATGTGCTCAAGCCAAGACACCCCGAACCAGACCTGTGGGATTACTTCGCCCATTACCTGTTCCCCCAGGCCTGTGGCATACCATATCCACCGATTTTATGTGCGCATTACCTTCCTCAATGGAAAACCACGTCATAATGGTAACTGTGGACTCCTTCACCAAGATGGCCCATTTCACAGACTTAAGAAAGTTACCAACAGCAAAAGAATTAGGGCAGATCTTTACTCAAGAAATCTTCAGGCTACATGGGTTACCCCAAGTCATTATATCGGACAGGGGTCCTCAATATATCTCCCGATTCTGGAATCAATTCTGTAAGACCTTGGGGATCAAGGTGGCCTTATCATCCGGGTTCCATCCTCAAACCAATGGACAAACGGAACGACTCAATCAGGGTCTCGAACAGTACTTACGTAGCTTCTGCAATGCTACACAAACTAATTGGGCGCCCTACTTACCGCTTGCAGAATTCTCCTATAACAATTCCCTACACAGTGCCTCAAAGGTCTCTCCTTTCTATGGCTCCTACGGTTTCCATCCCAGGGCTTTCCCAACTCCCCTGAGAGATAACTCCAATCTTCCTGCCATCTCCTCCTACGTTCGACAGCTACGGGGTATACAACGAATTATCTATTCCAACCTTGTGTCCACCAAGTCCCGCATGAAGAAAATAGCAGATAGGAGACGCTGTGCGGCTCCTCCATATCAGGTCCATGATAAAGTCTGGCTCTCCTCTAGATTCCTACCTCTCCGACTCACTCAAAACAAATTCAAACCCCGCTTTTATGGTCCCTTTCTAATTCTCAAGAAAATCAACCCAGTGTCTGTGCGTCTTCGCCTACCTCGGACGTGGAAGATCCACCCGGTGTTCCATGTCTCGCAACTGAAACCTTATCGTCCTGATCCTTTTCATAGGCAGTTACCCTGTCCCCCTCCTCTGTTGGTTGACAATGTGCCTGAGTACGAAGTTCAAGAGATCTGTGACTCTCGGTTTTTCCATGGGCGCCTCCAATATCTTATTCATTGGAAGGGATACCCTATGAGTGAGTGTTCCTGGGAGGATGCCTCTTCAGTTCATGCTCCTCTCTTGATCCGCCGCTTTTTTCTGCTCTTCCCTCACAAACCCGGGGCCTGGGGGGGGGCATACTGTTATGCCGCGGCGCTCGCCGCGGCCGCGGGCTCAGGTTGCCGCGGCGCGGCACGTTAGTTTCGCCGCGGCCAGCGCCCGGGTCGCGGAGAGCACCGCGGCCGGCGCTCGGGTCGCGGTAAACGCCGCGGCCGACGCTCGGGTCGCGGGGGATGCCGCGGCTCGAGCGAGAGCCATGGAGGCTCCTAGGAGCCGGTCTAAGGGTCGCGGCACTCGCCGCTTCCCTTATTTCAAGTTCTGCCATAAAGGCAGACGCGGCAGGGCCTGAGACCCCGAGGGGGTTTCGGGCATGGCCGCATACAGCGCATTATGCGCTTAACGTTTATTTGCTTGCATGTACATTACCTGCCCACCACTTACCGATATCCTTAGAACAAAACCGAACCCTTGCACTTGGTGTACTTTATACTTGCCTTCTTTCTTCCCAGCATGCTGACCACTTCCTCTCTGCCCAGCATGCATTGTTAGACGCACATACCTGATTCACTATTGTTTTCTTTTCCCCAATCCAAGATGGTGGTATTTCTACTTCCTGTTTCCTACTTCCTGTTTAGGGGTATATAAGGGGATCTCAACTGCTTGTCCATTGTGTTGCAACACTCCTTGGTGGTAGTCACGCTCTGATTGATTTCCTCCTGCGAATCCTGTGTGTTCTTGACCTGCCTTGTTTTCCAGTCTTCCTGATCTTCGGTTCTAACGCCCTGGTGTCCTCCTTTCGTTTCAGGGAGTTCCTGTGGAGGTTTTTTACCCTACTGGGGTTTTTCCTCTGGGACTCCTTCTGGAGGGCACGGACTGTAGTGGTTCGCTCATACCAAACAGCACCGTGGCTACCGGAAGGGGTCGCCCCTACCTCGGCCAGAGCAGAACCCGCCGGAACAAGGGCCGTTCCCCTACGCCTCTCAGCTTCGACGGTAAGACCATTGAAAACCGTGACAAAATCGGCTTGCATGCTACAACCTTGCAATGGTTTTGTTTGTTCTTGGGCAATATGTCTTGCTTGGTACAGCTCCCTCTTTTTAAATCCAAGCTAAGGGTGGCAAACTGTAGTGTTCCTCTGGGCTTGTCCCTGAGTCCCACTTTGTTTAATGTTTATGTGCCACCTCTGGCAAGTATTGTCAGAGCCTGAGGGTTTGAGATCACTACCTATGCCAATGATACTCAGTTCATCATCATTTCCATCAATGAAAGGAATACAGAGACAAGAGGATATTTAGTGTACTGTTTTTCAGAGATGGCAATGTGGATGCAGTCCCATTGCTTGGAAGTCAATGCAGAGAAAAACTGAGTTCCTGCTCGTTGGAAGGGTAGTAAGCATCTAGAATGATTCCTGGTGGCCCACACTGCTAGGCCTTGTCCTTAAGATTAAAGTGGTTAAGATCTGGGCTTTTTGACTGATGGCTCTCTTTCCATGCAGGAACATGTGAATGCAGTTTGAGGGAGTTGTTTGGTCTTCTATGGACTTGCCATAGAATATTTCAGTGGATTCTTGGGGCATGGTGAAAGACTTTCCTGCCAGCTCCTATTGTTAGTAGATTAGACTATGGCAATGCCCTGCATAACGGAATGACTAAGTTTTTGTTCACTCATCTTCAGCTGATTCAAAATTTGTCAGCAAGACCGATTTGTAATTTCCAGAAATTTCCATCACAGAAAATGAGGAAAATGTGTTTTTCAGTCAAAGTTTGAGGTTTAAAAAGGACTCAGGTTAAAACAACATGGTGAGAGACACACCCTGTTTGGCTTGATTTACTGTCCGTATGTTCACAACCGAATCCTGCATTGACTTAAGCACAGCAACTAACTCAATAAAAATTATCTAAATCCCAAGCTAGATTTATATATGTATGGCATTTATTAAGTGCACATTCATTAGGGGATAAAATCTCTTGCTAATCTTTAACTTCATGTCTCTAGACTTCCTTGGTGTACTTGTGGACATACGAAAAAGCAAAAAGAGGATTGCTTAAGTTGTTCCGTCAGACTTTTATGAAAAGCAGGAGTCATCAAAGCTAGGTATGCACTTGTTCAACCTGCCTGTTATTGCTTCTAGATGTGAGAGCTGAGGAAATGAAGAAAAGCAAGGAAGGACTATTTCTTCAATTAAAAGGGTTACATCTGCAGTACATGTCTGAGGAGTGTCCCTGTGTTCTGCTAGGAGCTATGACAATATACGACTCTGGTAAATACGGAATACAGTTTGTTTTGTAGATAAATTGATTTCTGAGGAATAGGAGCACGTAAGACGGGGACATAAAAATGCTACCAATGCCAACCGCTCACCACCTTACAACTGCAGATCCATGAGAACCCAGACAACATTTCCTTCTGACCTACCTCCCATTCCAGCAATCTCCATTCCGTATTATAAACTTTGCATTCTATCCTAGGATTACCACACATACTCCTTCTTAAATGAAAATACAAATATGCACAACCATAAAATAAATTAAGATTTAGCACAACTAAAACCACAACTTATAAACAAAAGTGCACACTAAACCTACAGAAATAAACAGAACAAAGCACAATGTACGCCGACCATACACAAATTAATCACACCAACAGTGCAGTAAATAAGGGGGATCCAGATGTATCTCAGATCCAGCAGCTGTTATTGAGTTGGATCTGGGATCTAACTTGTCCCAGGAAAATATACTGTATTTGTCCTAATGTGATTTGCTGGTACTGAGACAAATGAAGCAGCACTCAAACAGTGCCTGCTTTCTGCTCAAAGCATTAACCTGCAGCTGGGCGGGGGTTTCTTATATTCACTTCCAACTGAGCTGAAAACAAAGGCCTCCTAGCTATCTAGAGCCTCACATATAGATGCAAATGCAGTAGAGGGAAACAAAGGCACTCAGCATATTGTCACTTCACAAATGCTTTAAGAAAAACAATGATTTGGAAGCATTTTTGACTTCATACAACCCCAGTCCATATGAGATATGCATGCACTGTAAGAATGTCAGATTTATTTGCATGAGTAATGTTAGAAATGGGGTTTCTGGTTGGCTATGGTATGCACCTCAGCCAGGCAGAACTTACCCACTCTAGTCAGGGCAAGGGAGTTACACGTCCAAGATAACCCCTGCTCACCCCCTTGGTAGCTTGGCACAAGCAGTCAGGCTTAACCCGGAGGCAATGCGTAAAGCGTTTGCACAACACACACATACATGTGACGCAATATCCCCACCACAAAGGAAACACAACACCAGATTATATGAAAATACACTGTATTGTACACAACGTAATTATTAGACCAACATCACATAACAGTACTATCCTGCTACCTTAGCAGTTGTCAGAACGTTACACATTAGTTACTCTGCAAACTAGCAGTAGTCACACATAACACACAGGTTACTCAGTATTCTGCAACATAAGCAGTAGTCAGGAAACACGTTATCACATTAGAACACTTGTCATAAGAATATCATAAAACGCCCATAGTAGGAACATTAGAAAATCTATGGCAAGTTAAGCAAACATATTAGCAAGTCATGCCCATAAAAGGAACATGTGCACCCATATGTCAAAGCATCAGGGAACAGGTAGGCAATACATCATAATGAATAAAGTCTGTAGAAAGAACTTTAAATTATCAGCATATTGGTCCATGTTAGACAGTACCTGTTTTGATGAAGCAGGCACCCTCCGTGCCTGAAGAAAAAGAAGAAAGGGGGCCCCAGCGCTCCTCTGCGCAAAATGGGGGCCCCTGACAATGTGGGAAGCGAGGAGGGTAGCACACACCTCCCCTTAACGAAAAACGGGCCCCTCGGGGGACCGTAAACGCTGGGGGCCCCCCCAGGCCTCCACCGGCCCTCTCGAGAGGGGCCCCCCGGTCAGGGAAACCTTTGAGGTGGGGAGGGGGGCGCCACGCACCCCCTCCGGTTGAGAAACAGGCCCCTCCGGGGACCCGCAAACTCCTGGGGTCTCCCGGGGCCTCCGTCGGCCCCTTCACCAAGGGAGACCCCTTTATTGAAAAGCTGGCCCTCGCAGGGGCCCCGAGGGACCTTGGGGTGCAGCGAGCCTCCGATGAGGCTGCTGCCCGTTCCCCCTGGCCACCGAAGCCTTCCGAGGCTTCTCCCGGCGGGAGAGAGGCGTCCTCCTCTCCTCCCGCCGCCTCTATGGCTCTCCGGCCCAAGGCAGGGCCTTCCGGTGCCCCGGGGGGACTCCCAAGAGTAGTCCTCGCCCCGGGGGCACCAACAGGAGCACGCTTGCTCCTTATAATAAAACTGAGGTTTCCTTCGTGCCCTGGGGGCACAGTGCTGAGCGCGGACCTCGCGCTCAGGACTATTTTCCGAACCCGGCTGCGGCGGTGATTTTCATCGAGCGCTTTTCACAGCGCGACGACAATTAGGCGGCCTGGGCTGCGGCGGTGATTCTACACCACAACACAAGCGCTGGGGAGGGCGCAAAGGTCTTCCCTTAAGCCTGGGTTGCGGCGGTGATTTTGCCCAACAACAAAAGCGCTTTAGGGAGGCGCCAAGGTCCTCTTTTACGCCCGGGTTGCGGCAGTGATCTTCTGCAGCATTTATCCACCAGAGCGCTTTTCCCCCAAGCGCTAAGGCAATATCATTGGAAGATCGGTGCAGGGGTCAGGGGCCACAGCACCCTGCCCCTGGGAACAATAAGCAAGGAGAAGGTACAGGGCTGGTGGGCCCAGCTACAGGCCAGCACAAGGGGTGCAGATGGTGGCAGTTCCTCCTAGGGACCAGGCAGGTCACAGGTCAGCACAGCAGCAGCAGTCCATGGCGGTTTACTGGTGAGTCCATTCATCAGCGTCCTGTGTCCAGTTTCAAGTTCCAAGAATGTTCAAATTGTGGGGAAAATTCCCCTGTACTTATAGTCCTTTTTTACAGTGTTTTACAATGACAGGGAGAGGAGGTTCCAGCCAGTTACAACTGGTTCTGGGAGTGCCCCCTCTCTCCTTTCCGCACAGGCTCCAAACATCAGTGGGGGGTTAACGACCCTATTGTGGGAGGCCAGGGCACAGCCTTTACAAATGTAGGTGTGCCCCGCCTCTCCCTTCTCTCAGCCCAGGAAGACTATTCAGTATGTAGATGCACCTCAGTGACACCTCCACCCTCCCTGTGTACAGGCTGTCTGAAAAGTATGCACAAAGCCCCAACTGTCACTCTGCCCAGACGTGGATTGGAGTCAAGCTGCAAAACACCAGAATTATAAGCACAGATAAATGCGCACTTTCTAGAAGTGGCATTTCTGTGATAGTAATAAAAAATACACCCACACCAGTAAGCAGTATTTATTATCACCATCACAACCATACCAAACACGCCTACGCTACCCCTCATAAATCAGACAATACCCTTTACACATAAGGCAGGGCATTTCTAATGCAATCCTATGAGAAGGCAGCACTCACAGCAGTGAGACACCAAGTTAGGCTGTTTGTCACTACCAGGACAGGCCAGGCAATATGGCACATGTCCTGCCTTTCTACATACATGGCACCCTGCCCATAGGGCTAGCTAGGGCGTACTTTAGGGGCGACTTACATGTAGTAAAAGGGGAGTTCTGGGCCTGGCAAGTAAATTTAGATGTCAGGTCCCTGTGGCAGAAAACTGCGCACACAGGCCCTGCGCTAGCAGGCCTGAGACAGGTTTGAAAGTCTACTTCATTGGGTGGCGCAAGCAGCGCTGCAGGCCCACTAGTAGTATTTAGTTTACAGGCCCTGGGTATAGAGATACCACTGTACAAGGGACTTATAGGTAAATTAAATATGCCAATTAGGTATAAGCCAATCATACCAACTTTAGATGGGAGAGCACCTGCACTTTAGCACTGGTCAGCAGTGATAAAGTGCTCAGAGTCCTAGAGCCAACAGCGAGAGGTCAGAAAAACCAGGAGGAAGGAGGCAAAAAGACTAGGGATGACCATGCGTATGGCCAAAAGTCCAACACAACCCCCTACCAGCCAAAATCCAGGGGAGAACAATCAATACCTTGATGTACTTTCCTGATTGGGGCGATAGAACAAGGACCCAGGCCCACAACAGCAGGGGCATGTTCCAGTTCTACGCCTTCCTGACTCCACTGGGATCTCTCTGTCAATGCATCCCAGGCAGCCTAGTCCAACCCACGGGGATTCTCTAGCTGCCAATGGCCAGAACCAGGCCCCAGGCCATCTAGGAGCCTCTGGTCTCTGAAACCATAATGAGTGGGGGGCGGTAGCCCCAGGTGCAAAGCAACCTGTCTCCACTCCATTTCTGATCAGTTCAGGGGCTCTACCCTGCCACTGATCCACCAACCTAGGGTCCGCACCCATAGGTTCTACAGGGGCTAGAGGCGAGGCTCTCCTCCCTCTACCCCTCCTTCTAGGATCCCGCCCTCCTCTCCTAGGAGGGGTATCACCAGAATCCACACTTGCCAGGGTGCTGGGTACAGCAGCCCTGCACAACTTTCTCGCCAGCCCAGGATCACTACCTGGCGACTGACCACCCAACCTAGGGACGACACCCTTGGGTTGCACCGGGGTCCGGGGCGGGCTTCCCCCTCCCTGAACCCCACTTCCAGAGTCCTGCGTCTCCCCACCTCGGGAGAAGCCACCAGAAGTTTCACACAGGGGGGTGAGCACACTAACCGCCCCCCCAACCAGATCAGAGTTTACCCCCTGAACCTGTCTATCTAGTCCAGGGACGACACCCTTAGACTGGACCATTGCCCAGCGAACCAGGACTTCCTTGGGAGCACACCTACCCCCTACCAGATCAGAGCTTACCCCCTGAATCTGGCAATCCAACCCAGAGTCACTACCCTGCAGTTGAACCACTGCCTGGCGCACCAGGACTTCCTTGGGAGCACACGTACTCCCCATCAGGTCAGAGTTTACCCCCTGAACCTGATCATCCAACCCAGAGTCACCACCCTGCGGTTGAATCATTGCCTGGCGCACCAGGACTTCCTGGGGGGCACACCTACCCCCCACCAGGGAAACACTTTCCCCAAGGGCCACACAAGAGTCTGGCTGGCGCAGGTCTCCTGACCTCTGCCCATCGGACAGAGTCTGGATTCCCCCCAGCCCAGAAATGGTCTCACCAAGGTCATTCCTGGGGGGCTCTGCTCTCAGAGCTGACCCCTGACCCTCCAGGTTCTCCACTGGGGCCCGCAGCCCCCTCTTAACCCTATGTCTGGATTTCCGCCTCCTCCGCTGTAGAGCGAGACTACCAGACACCAGTACCGGCGGAACGCTATCACCAGCCACCCGCCTAAGTCCTAATGACAAAATGGGATCCTTCTGAACAGCTGGCCCTACGGCACAGGTTAGGCTCACCTCCTGGCGTTCACTCATGGAACCTTCAGGGGCCTGGGACGGGATCTTGGGCACCTTGGGCCTCAGCCCAGCCCCATTCCCTCTCCTCAGAGACGGGACATGGGGTCCCTCACCCATCCCAGTCCACTGGGACCTACCTGGGACACTCCATTCCTTTCCCTCCACACCTTGTTGGGAAACACCTAGACCACTCTCATTAGGAACACCCCCTAATGCCACACCAGACCCTCTGGTACGCAACCAGAAGTCTGCCTCCTTTGCGAGCTCCCTGGGGTCAGAGATCTCACACACTGACAAGTGTTGGCGTAACTCTGAAAAACAACAACGAAACAGGTGCTCTCTGAGAATCAGATTAAACAGCCCTTCAAAATTGTTTACTGTGCTACCCTTCACCCATCCATCTAGTGCAATGCAGCAATCCTCCACAAACTCCTCCCAAGACTGGTGGGACAGTTTCTTACCACCCCTAAAACTTTTTCTGTATTCCTCAGGGGAAAAACCATACTTCACAATCAGTGCGTTCTTCACAGCGGAGTACCCCTCCCTGTCACTCTCTTCTAGAGTCAGTAGGGCATCCCTCCCCTCCTCAGGAATAAAACTCCCTAGGCCAGTTCCCCAATCCTTCTCAGGGATCCTGCGCTCTACCAGAGCCTTCTCATATTCCTTTAACCACTGACGTATGTCACCCCCCTCTTGGAACCTAGGTACCAGATCTATGGGTATGTGAGGAACATCTTTGCTACAGCACTGTACATTGCTGCCACCACTGGACTCCACCTGCAGCGCTGGTGAGTCCAGAACCTTCAGACTGCGCTCTAGAGCGAGTCTTTCTCTGGCAAAGGCCCTCTCTGCCTCTGCCATTCTCTCCTGTACTAAGGCCTTCTCTACCTCAGCCCTTCTCTCCTCAACAGCTAGGCGCGCTAACTGCAACTTCAGGTCCCTCTCTTCCCGCCTATCTCTTAGCTCATCAGGCGTCAAGGAATGAGAGGTAGCCCTGCTTCTTACACTGGACCCAGCAAGGGACTCCCTACCACTGGGGCCTTCCCTGTCAACTGGCGTCCCCAACCGGTCATTCTCACCCTCCTGATCAGTCTCTCTACCACTCTCTAGGGATGAGGTCTGGGAGCCCTCCCATTGGGAACCCTCGCTACACTCAGGATCCTCTGGGTACCCCCTAAGCACACTCCCTCCCTGGGTAAATGTCACAAACCTTTCAAAGAAATTCAGAGATCTCCTGAGGTCCCCTTCTACAGGCAGCCCTCTCTCTCTACAGAACCCCTCTAATTCCCCCTGCGTGTAAAACGGCAGGTCCTCTAAATCAAAGGTAAGCCCCATCTTGAAAAGGTACAAATAACTCAACTCTGACAATCACAATACCCAAGCGTGAGAACTGAAAACAGGAAAAATGACCAAAGAGAGAAAGTTAAGAGAAGCCAAACATGTGATGGTCTAAACGCAATCCTTGTAGTGAAATAATGAGTCACAATGGTATTGTGCAAGCGCAAGTCCTATCCTCACCGCTGACTTCCAATGTTTGAAATGGGGTTTCTGGTTGGCTATGGTATGCACCTCAGCCAGGCAGAACTTACCCACTCTAGTCAGGGCAAGGGAGTTACACGTCCAAGATAACCCCTGCTCACCCCCTTGGTAGCTTGGCACGAGCAGTCAGGCTTAACCCGGAGGCAATGCGTAAAGCGTTTGCACAACACACACATACATGTGACGCAATATCCCCACCACAAAGGAAACACAACACCAGATTATATGAAAATACACTGTATTGTACACAACGTAATTATTAGACCAACATCACATAACAGTACTATCCTGCTACCTTAGCAGTTGTCAGAACGTTACACATTACTTACTCTGCAAACTAGCAGTAGTCACACATAACACACAGGTTACTCAGTATTCTGCAACATAAGCAGTAGTCAGGAAACACGTTATCACATTAGAACACGTCATAAGAATATCATAAAACGCCCATAGTAGGAACATTATAAAATCTATGGCAAGTTAAGCAAACATATTAGCAAGTCATGCCCATAAAAGGAACATGTGCACCCATATGTCAAAGCATCAGGGAACAGGTAGGCAATACATCATAATGAATAAAGTCTGTAGAAAGAACTTTAAATTATCAGCATATTGGTCCATGTTAGACAGTACCTGTTTTGATGAAGCAGGCACCCTCCGTGCCTAAAGAAAAAGAAGAAAGGGGGCCCCAGCGCTTCTCTGCGCAAAATGGGGGCCCCTGACAATGTGGGAAGCGAGGAGGGTAGCACACACCTCCCCTTAATGAAAAACGGGCCCCTTGGGGGACCGTAAACGCTGGGGGCCCCCCCAGGCCTCCACCGGCCCTCTCGAGGGGGGCGCCCCGGTCAGGGAAACCTTTGAGGTGGGGAGGGGGGCGCCACGCACCCCCTCCGGTTGAGAAACGGGCCCCTCCGGGGACCCGCAAACTCCTGGGGTCTCCCGGGGCCTCCGTCGGCCCCTTCACCAAGGGAGACCCCTTTATTGAAAAGCTGGCCCTCGCAGGGGCCCCGAGGGACCTGGGGGTGCAGCGAGCCTCCGATGAGGCTGCTGCCCGTTCCCCCTGGCCACCGAAGCCTTCCGAGGCTTCTCCCGGCGGGAGAGAGGCGTCCTCCTCTCCTCCTGGCGCCTCTATGGCTCTCCGGCCCAAGACAGGGCCTTCCGGTGCCCCGAGGGGACTCCCAAGAGTAGTCCTCGCCCGGGGGCACCAACAGGAGCACGCTTGCTCCTTATAATAAAACTGAGGTTTCCTTCGTGCCCTGGGGGCACAGTGCTGAGCGCGGACCTCGCGCTCAGGGCTATTTTCCAAACCCGGCTGCGGCGGTGATTTTCATCGAGCGCTTTTCACAGCGCCACGACAATTAGGCGGCCTGGGCTGCGGCGGTGATTCTACACCACAACAAAAGCGCTGGGGAGGGCGCAAAGGTCTTCCCTTAAGCCTGGGTTGCGGCGGTGATTTTGCCCAACAACAAAAGCGCTTTAGGGAGGCGCCAAGGTCCTCTTTTACGCCCGGGTTGCGGCGGTGATCTTCTGCAGCATTTATCCACCAGAGCGCTTTTCCCCCAACCGCTAAGGCAATATCATTGGAAGATCGGTGCAAGGGTCAGGGGCCACAGCACCCTGCCCCTGGGAACAATAAGCAAGGAGAAGGTACAGGGCTGGTGGGCCCAGCTACAGGCCAGCACAAGGGGTGCAGATGGTGGCAGTTCCTCCTAGGGACCAGGCAGGTCACAGGTCAGCACAGCAGCAGCAGTCCATGGCGGTTTCCTGGTGAGTCCATTCATCAGCGTCCTGTGTCCAGTTTCAAGTTCCAAGAATGTTCAAATTGTGGGGAAAATTCCCCTGTACTTATAGTCCTTTTTTACAGTGTTTTACAATGACAGGGAGAGGAGGTTCCAGCCAGTTACAACTGGTTCTGGGAGTGCCCCCTCTCTCCTTTCAGCACAGGCTCCAAACATCAGTGGGGGTTAACGACCCTATTGTGTGAGGCCAGGGTACAGCCTTTACAAATGTAGGTGTGCCCCGCCTCTCCCTTCTCTCAGCCCAGGAATACTATTCAGTATGTAGATGCACCTCAGTGACACCTCCACCCTCCCTGTGTACAGGCTGTCTGAAAAGTATGCACAAAGCCCCAACTGTCACTCTGCCCAGATGTGGATTGGAGTCAAGCTGCAAAACACCAGAATTATAAGCACAGATAAATGCGCACTTTCTAGAAGTGGCATTTCTGTGATAGTAATAAAAAATACACCCACACCAGTAAGCAGTATTTATTATCACCATCACAACCATACCAAACACGCCTACGCTACCCCTCCTAAATCAGACAATACCCTTTACACATAAGGCAGGGCATTTCTAATGCAATCCTATGAGAAGGCAGCACTCACAGCAGTGAGACACCAAGTTAGGCTGTTTGTCACTACCAGGACAGGCCAGGCAATATGGCACATGTCCTGCCTTTCTACATACATGGCACCCTGCCCATAGGGCTAGCTAGGGCGTACTTTAGGGGTGACTTACATGTAGTAAAAGGGGAGTTCTGGGCCTGGCAAGTAAATTTAGATGCCAGGTCCCTGTGGCAGAAAACTGCGCACACAGGCCCTGCGCTAGCAGGCCTGAGACAGGTTTGAAAGTCTACTTCAGTGGGTGGCGCAAGCAGCGCTGCAGGCCCACTAGTAGTATTTAGTTTACAGGCCCTGGGTATAGAGATACCACTGTACAAGGGACTTATAGGTAAATTAAATATGCCAATTAGGTATAAGCCAATCATACCAACTTTAGATGGGAGAGCACCTGCACTTTAGCACTGGTCAGCAGTGATAAAGTGCTCAGAGTCCTAGAGCCAACAGCGAGAGGTCAGAAAAACCAGGAGGAAGGAGGCAAAAAACTAGGGATGACCATGCGTATGGCCAAAAGTCCAACAAGTAACTACACAAATAATCATGTAAATAGTAATTACCATTTTATTTAAAATTACTTATTTTAGAGCACGCCTCTTCCCAGTGTAGGGTGTCAGTGCTTTATATTAGGAACACATTAAACAGAAACAATAAAATATACAAATATGCAAATCAGTGTACAGGAAATGTAACATAAGACAATGAGCGATTCAAGATGTAGGGGTCACTTATTGACTTTAATGGTAGGCATCATACGTTAAGAGTGCATGTTCGGGATAAACACAAAGGGCCTGATTACGACCTTGGCAGATGGGACACTCAGTCACAAAGGTAACGGCAATTCTGTTCGCCATATTACACGTTCCAATATATCCTATGGAAATTGTAAAAAGGCAGGCGGAAGATTTGTCACCTTTGTGACGGAGTGCCCCAACTGCCAAGGTCATAATCAGGCCCGAAGTCAGGATTCAAAACATTACACAGGTGTGCTTGTCTGCACTACAAGACATTATTACTACCAAAAGGAACACTTTTTTAGTAATCTTAGAATGACGATAGACTAAGGAAAAAATAAGGGGCCTGATATAGAAAGATTAGGAATAGTGATTTCCTAATTGAAGTTTCCTGTGAATCGCAATTAAGAAATCACTTTTGAAAATGTATCAAAGAAATAGACTTACTTCATGCATATTAATGAGGTAGGTTGCAATTTGTGACTCACTAGGATACGCTGCCATCCTAGGGAGGATGGGTGGCTGGTGTCAGCAAAACACTATGGTGGTCATTACAACCCTGGCGGTCGGTGTTAAAGCGGCGGTAAGACCGCCAACAGGCCGGCGGTAAAAAAATTGCAATTACGACCGTGGCGGAAATCGCCAACAAAGACAGCCACTTTAACACTCCGACCGCCACGGCGGTACAAACAAACAGCGCGGCGGTCACCGCCAACATACAGGCGGGAGACAATGTACCGCCCACACTATTATGACAGGCCAATCTGCTACCTTTTCCGGGGCGGATTCACCGCGGATAAAAACACGGCGGAAACAGGAATCCCGAAGGAAAAACGCTCACCTCTACACACCCAACGAAGAACGAGGACGCCATGGATCCGGAACTCCAAATTCTTCTTGCAATAGTCTTCCTTCTCCTCTACTAGGAGCACGAACGCCGGCGGCGAAGACCTCGGTGAGTACTGCACCTACGACACAGGGGAGGGGGGAGGGAAAAAACAGGGACATAAACATGCAACACCCCCACCCTCATCCACTACAAGACACACACTAATGCAAATCAGTACATCACAGTTACACCCCCGAAACCCCCCAGAAGAATGCAAAGACAGTAGAAAATGAGTGTAACCATTGTAATATATTAAAAGCAAGTAGGCAGAAATATATATATACACCATGTACAAAATATATACCAAGCATAGTAGTCCAGGTAGTGGTCTAAGAAAGTCTGTGGAACACTGGGACCACACGGTGTGGGCGAGGCCCACACAAGATCCCCGACCATAACAGAGAGAACACTGCAGGGGCATCAGAGAGCAACTAAACAGGCACCTCAGGGGGAGGGAAAGGGGGGGCACCTCAGCCGCTTGAGTGCACGACACCAAATCCACGAGGGGGCCACATGCCCACTGTTCTATCCTGGGGAGTGCAAAGCCACAGTCTCACAAGTCTCTACAGTGGGTGGTTTGCCCACTGCCATATCCTGGGGAGTGCAAAGCGAGTCTCACAAGTATCTACAGTGGGGGGTTTACCCACTGTTCAATCCTGGGGAGTGCAAAGCCACAGTCTCTCAAGTCTCTACAGTGGGTGGTTTGCCCACTGCCATATCCTGGGGAGTGCAAAGCCACAGTCTCTCAAGTGGATAACAGTCTCCACTGGTTCTGGAGGGGGCATGGTGCCCAGAGTGCTTCATTCTGCTAAGGACAGAGGTAGTGGATGACAGTCTCCACTGGTTCTGGAGGGGGCATGGTGCCCAGAGTGCTTCATCCTGCTAAGGACAGAGGTAGTGGATGACAGTCTTCACTGGTTCTGGAGGGGGCTTTGTGCCCAGAGTGCGTCATTCACCCCGTGACGGACTCAGTTGCGTCAGTGCCCTTGCCGCTCATAGGCCAGCGGTGCCCTGTTCAGAGGTGTTTGAGATGACGGTGCCCTGTTCAGCGGTGCTTGAGATGGCGGTGCCCTGTGTAGCGGTGCTTGAAATGGCGGTGACCTGTTCAGCGGTGCTTGAGATGGCGGTGCCCCGTGCAGCAGTGCTTGAGATGGCGGTGCCCTGTTCAGCGGTGCGTGAGATGGCTGTGCCCTGTGCAGCGGTGCTTGAGGCTGCGGTCTCCATTGCAGGGACTCAGCTGCTGGCGGTCCTTCATGGCCCAGCGGGGCTTTTGCTGGCGGTCCTTCAAGGCCCAGCGGGGCTGGTGCTGGTGGGCCCCTCCTGGGCAGGTGGGCTTGTGCTGGCGGTCCTGTCTTCGGCAGCTGGGCTTGTGCTGGCGGTCCTGTCCTGGGCAGCTGGGCTTGTGCTGGCGTGCCTGTCCTGGGCAGCTGGGCTTGTGCTGGAGGTGGCCTCCTGGGCAGCAGGGATGATGGCGGTCTTCTCCGCTGTGCTGCTCTTCCCAGACTTGCCGGGTTTCTTGAGGCCATTCCCCACCTTGGAAGGTGTCACAGCTGACTCCACACTCCCACCAGGACCCCTGGGAGCGGCTTTGGTGGCTGGAGTCTTCCCCCTCTCCCGCAGGGCACTGGCCAACTTCTGATGCTTCACAGGTGGGGGACTGTCTGTGCTGAGGCTCTGTGCCACACTGGCTGCCCTGGTGGGCGGTGCACTCCAGATTCCGGTGATTACAGGCACCACTGGTCCCGGAGATGTTGTGGCTGAGGTGCTAGTTCGGGACCTAGGAGACGGACGGGGTGGGGGAGGTGTGAGAAAGAGGTCAAGGTTGGACAGGAAAAGTTTTTGGGACACACTGGGACGGGTAGCTGGAGGGGGTTTGGGATTGGAGGAAGAGGTGGTGGTTGTAGGAGGTGTACGTATGCTGACTTTGGGTGAAGGTGCATGCACTGGAGGCTGTCGTGAGGTGGATGGCTGTTGGGTGGGTGTGTGCCTGCGTTTGTGTATCTTGGTAGGGGGCGTCACAGACACACTGGGAGAGGACACAGGGGATGTGTGAATGGTAGTGGGGGTGGTGACTGCACGTGAGCGGGGTGTGCTGGTGGGTGTGCTGATGGGTGTGCTGGAGAGGGACTTAGTGGCTGTAGAGGCAGTACATGTAGGTGTGAGTGTAGATTAGACAGGGAGGGAGGTGGGAGACGAGGAGGAGGGGGACACAGTGGAGGCAGTGGATGTTGGTGTGTCTGCATGCGTGTGATGCTTGCGTGAGTGCCTGTGGGATGTGTGGTGCTTATGTTTGCCTGAGCTTCCCTTGTGTGTTGAGGTGTGTGCATGCTGGTCTGTAGGTGTGCTTGGGATAGGCTGAGGTACAGGGGATTGGGTCGGGGTGGAGGAAGTTGGAGGGGGGAGGCTAGACACAGGGACAATGACTGCCATCAGTTGTGAGGCCAGAGTCTGAAAAGCTTGTTGAAGGGCCACCTGACCAGAATTAATGCCTTCCAGGAATGCATTTGTTTGTTGCAACTGCCTTTCTACACCCTGGATGGCATTCAAAATGGTAGACTGCCCAACAGTGAGGGACCTGAGGAGGTCAATGGCCTCCTCACTGAGGGCATCAGGGGTGACTGGGGCAGGGCCTGAGGTGCCTGGGGCGAAGGTGATGCCCACCCTCCTGGGTGAGCGGGCACGGGGCGAAGGCTGAGGGGCTGCTGGGAGGGCGGTGCTGGAAGGGGGGTGGTGGCTACACCTGTAGATGGGGGTGGCACAGATGTTGCCGCCACTACAAGGGAGCTCCCATCAGAGGACGAGTCCGTGTCACTGGTTTCAGCTCCTGTCCCTGCAGTGGAGCTCCCCTCGTCCTCCGTCCCACTGGTGAAGTCCGATTCCATAGTGTGTCCCTCCATGGCCATGTGGGATGCAGCCCCCTGGTGCTCTGGTGCCACTGCTCCTCCGCCTGATGATGCTAATGCACACAAGAACAGGGAGACCACAAAAAGGGGGAGTACGACAGAAGAAAGACATGTTGAGAGCATGCATTACCGCTACCGTTGGCGGACAAGACAGACACAGAAGCCCCCTGCACTACGCTGCGCCCTTGGGCTCCCATGTTCAATTCCTTGG
This sequence comes from Pleurodeles waltl, assembly GCF_031143425.1. Lineage (NCBI taxonomy): Eukaryota > Metazoa > Chordata > Amphibia > Caudata > Salamandridae > Pleurodeles > Pleurodeles waltl. The sequence continues at coordinate 1,143,141,051 of NC_090444.1, read as the reverse complement.
AAATGGCCTACAAGGCTATGGACGACATCTGCACACATAGATGACACAGGGGCATGACTAGGTGTAGTTGTCACTCTACAGAGGTGGGGTGGGGTGCCACATGGCCTGCTTACGGAGGGGCCTTGCCTACGGAACTCGCCCTGGCCTAGGGAAACCCACAGCCCACCTCCCCCACCCAGACACCTCCACTGTGCGCAAAGTCAGCAGAATGAGAGTGTACTCACCCCCTTGTGGCTGCTGTGATGCCCTCAAGCGCCCATCCAACTCCGGGTAGGCCACAGCCAGGATCCTGAACATCAGGAGCGTCATGGTGCGACGGGCACCCCTCCCACGCTGGGAGGCCATCCCCAGCTGAGCCTCCACTGTCTTCTTGCTCCAGCGGCGAATGTCCTCTCATCTTTTCCAGCAGTGGTGCTCCATCTGTGGTAGAACCCCAGGGTCCCGAAGTCCTTGGCGATGGCACGCCAAATATCTTTTTTCTGGTGGGCGCTGACCTACATGAAATGTACAGGGGGAAGAGAAAGTAATTACCAACTGCACCGTCAAACGGATTGGACCACATCCCTACCCTTGCCATGTGGCACATGCATTCACCGTCTTTCATGCACGCAGCAATCTCCCCCCTTCCTTCTTACATCCAGCCCTCTCCACACATGCATAGCCCATACAACATGCTCCCTGTGTACTTACCTGTTTGTCTGGAGGACCGTAGAGTAGCGTGTACTGGGGGAGGACCCCATCCACGAGTTTCTCCAACTCCTCCGATGTGAAGGCAGGGGCCCTTTTCCCAGGCACTCGAGCCATTGTCTCTTCCAGACCGAGGTCACAGCAGAACTTGCAGTGTAGGTCCTCTCCTGTCGAAGATCAGGTATCGAGTGATTGAACAGATAGAAAACGGTGGTCACGTCTGCGGCGGTGCGTACCGTCACCGCCGGCATACATCGTCATTGGCTCCTGGGACCCATAGGGTCCAATGTTAACCAATGCAGCATTGCGCTGCGGTCTTCGTCCGCCTACCGCGACGGTGTACAACGCCAGCGCAGTTACCTCACATCCCATTGTCCCACTTTAGAGGTCAGGCAGCTGCCATTTCAGGGGCCCACATTGCTTCATTTTCAACTGTGTCACACATACCTAGGCCTAGACTCAACACACATACATGCCACCTTTTGTGTATTAATGGTGTTCTGTGTAAACTGTGGGTACGTACCTCTGAGTTGTTTGACTCTGTGCTCGCTGTTGTCCTTCATAGTCACCGTCCGCTGGGACATGTGAGGAGACGGCGGCATCCTCCGGTGTACCGACCGTTGGTGGACCTGTCGACAATGGAGGAGCGACATGTGATTATCACATACAGGCTTGACAGAGCCACAATCCAGGAACTGTGTACCCAGCTGGAGGCAGACCTGATGTCAGCAATCCGCCATCCCACAGGAATCCCCCCTCAAGTGCAGGTGCTGTCAGTGCTCCATTTCCTGGCAAGTGGGTCTTTTCAAACAACAGTGGCCATAGCATCAGGGATGTCCCAGTCTATGTTTTCCAACGTATTGTCCAGAGTGTTGTCTGCCCTTCTGAAACACATGCGGAGCTATGTCATTTTTCCTCAGGTGGAGGATTTGCCTACAGTGAAAGGTGATTTCTATGCCCTGGGACACATCCCCAACATCATAGGTGCCATTGATGGGACCCATGTGGTTTTGCTCCCCTCCCACAGGAGTGAACAGGTGTACAGAAACCGGAAGAGTTATCATTCGATGAATGTACATATGGTATGTTTGGCAGACCAGTACATCTCCCATGTGAATGCCATGTCCCCTGGCTAAGTGCATGACGCCTACATCCTAGGGAAGAGCAGCATGCCTTATGTGATGGGTCATCTTCAGAGGCACCATGTGTGGCTATTAGGTGAGCACCTGGAAGCAAGACAGCGGGAATGGTTGTCTGGGTCTGGGGATATCCCTACAGGTTAGTGCGTGTCTAACAGTTGTCCTTCGCCATTTGCAGGTGACTCTGGTTACCCCAACCTGTCATGGCTACTGACCCCAGTGAGGAATCCCAGGACAAGGGCAGAGGAATGCTACAATGGGGCCCATGGGTGAACTAGGAGGGTGATCGAGCGGACCTTCGGCCTCCTGAAGGCCAGGTTCCGGTGCCTCCCTATGACAGGTGGATCCCTATTCTACTCACCAAAGAAGGTGTGCCAGATCATCGTGGCCTGCTGTATGCTTCACAACTTGGCTTTGCGACGACAGGTGCTTTTTCTGCAGGAGGATGGTCCAGATGGCGGTGTTGTGGCAGCTGTGGAGCCTGTGGACAGTGAAGATGAGGAAGCAGAGGAAGAAGACATGAACAACAGGGACTCAGTGATCCAGCAATATTTCCAGTGAGACACAGGTAAGAGTACAGACCTGCCTACTACATGTACTTTAACACTACTACCTCTCTACTGCCTGTCGTTTTCACCCAGTGTATGGTCACTGAGTTGTCACTTTCCCTTACGATTTCACAGATGTGGGTCCCACTGTGTGACAGCTGCTTAGATTCCTCATGGACTAGAGCTGTGTTACATAGGTATGTTGACATTACAATTGAAAGAGCATTTTGTCACTGTAATTGCTAATACACTATTTCGAAAGCACAGACAGACTCCAGATTTTTTTGTGCTTTGAGTGTGTTTATTTAAGTGCTCAATATTGGAGGGGGTAGTAAAATGGTGAGGGGTGATGGCGGAGAAATGTCCATGGCAGAGTCCAGTCTATTAGTCTCACAGGTGCATTGCCCATATGGGCATAGGAAGTGGAGCTGGGGCAGTTTAAGTATGGACAGGGTGACAAAGTGGGACAGTAGGATGACAATCAGGGTGGTCTCATTTCTTGGCGGGGGTCTTGGCATCGTGCTCTGTCTTGTTCCTGGATCTCAGGGACCGTTTGCGGGGTGGTTCTCCCTCTGCAGGGGGTGGGGTGCTGGTGTGGTGGTCCTGTGGCAGGGCGTCCTGTCCACTAGCGCCGGCAGAGGTGGTGGGCAGTTCATCGTCCATGCTAGTGTCAGGGCCCCTTGTAGTGCCACAGTGTCCCTCCTGGTGTTGACGAGTTCCTTCGGCACCCCTACGATGGTGCCCAGGGTGGAGCTGATGGTTCTGAGTTCCTCCCTGAAGCCCAAATACTGTTCCTCCTGCAGGCGCTGGGTCTCCTGAAACTTGGCCAGTACCGTTGCCATCGTCTCCTGGGAGTGGTGGTAGGCTCCCATGATGGAGGAGATGGCCTCGTGGAGAGTGGGTTCCCTTGGCCTGTCCGCCCCCTGTCGCACAGCAGCTCTCCCAGTTCCCCTGTGTTCCTGGGCCTCCGTCCCCTGGACCGTGTGCCCACTACCACTGCCCCCAAGTCCCTGTTGTTGTTGGGGTAGTGGGTCATCCTGGGTTCCCTGTAGTGGTGGACACACAGCTGATTGACGTGTCCTGGGGACGGAGGTATGGGCCTGCTGGGAGGGTGCTGTGCTGGTGTTTCCAAAGGGGGGAAGGTCTGTGGTGGCCTGTGACTGGGTGAGGGGAACCGACTGTCCCGAGGTCCCCGATGGGCCGGGCTGGTCACCTAGATCCAGTTGGACAGAGCTGCTGTCATCACTGTGGGCCTCTTCTGTTGGTGGTGTGGACATGTATGGACCCTCCTGTCCAGTGACGTTGGGTAGGGGTCCTGCAGGGGTATAAAAGGATGGTTATTACATCTGTGTGTGTCATGGTGTGGAATGGGTGGGTGATCGTGTACCCTAGTGCTTGCATTCCTGTGTGGGACCTTGTGTGATCATGGTTTAGGGGGTTGTATGGGTATGTGCAGTGGGCATGCTTTAGTGATGGGTGTCCATGCTTTGTTGTTCCATGCATGGCTTGGTGTTGGGATGGGTGGTTTGCAATGTTGGGACATATGTGAGGAGTTTGAGTGCTGGGGGTGAGGGTGGGGGTATGTGATGGCATGTAGGTAGGGTGGGGGATGTAATAGCTAAGATTTGTCTTACCAGAGTCCATTCCTCCACCTACTCCTGCGAGGCACTCAGGATGCAGAATCGCCAAGACCTGCCCCTCCCATGTTGTTAGTTGTGGAGGAGGAGGTGGAAGTCCGCCGCCAGTCCGCAAAACTGCCAGGTGGTGTCTTGAGACCACAGAACACACCTTCCCCCGTAGGTCGTTCCACCTCTTCCTGATGTCCTCCCGATTTCTTGGGTGCTGTCCCACTGCGTTGATCCTGCCCACTATTCTTCGCCATAGCTCCATCTTCCTTGCAATTTAGGTGTGCTGCACCTGTGATGCGAATAGCTGTGGCTCTACCCGGACGATTTCCTCCACCATGAACCTGAGCTCCTCCTCCGAGAACCTGGGGTGTCTTTGCCGTGCCATGGGGTGGTGTAGCTGATGTGTGGGGTGGAGTGTGTGGTTGTAAGTGTGCTGATATGTAGTGGTGTGTTGTGTGAGGTGCGTGGAAGTTCTGTGGGTGATGGTGTTGTGTGCCTGTGGATACTGTTGTTCTTGCTGGTGCACAATGAACAGGAGTTAATGTGGATGATATGGGTGTGTGTTTTATATTGTAATGGGTGTGTGGGAGTGGTGTGTGTATGTGTATCAGGTGTGTGTATTTCGAATTGTCCAATGTAGCTGTGTTTTGTAGAAGTGTGTGTATTTTGAGCGCGGCGGTGTGTACCGCCAATGGAATACCGCGGTTGAAAGACCGCCGTGTGGATTCATGTGTCGTGATAGTGTGGGCGTATTTCTGTTGGCGTGACGGTGGAGGTTTTGTTTTCGCCAGTTTATCACTGACCTTTGGAGTGGCGGACTTGTATGGGTGTCTGAATTTTGGCAGATTCCAAAATGTGGATCATAATAGCTGTGGCAGAATTCCACAGCCGCAGCGGTATGGTGGTGGTCTTCTGCACGGCGGCAAGCGGCTTTTACCGCCAATGTTGTAATGAGGGCCTATGTCTGTGATTGCTTTTGAATAAAGATTTTTTTAATGCAGCCCGCCATCCTTAAAAGGAAACAGTATGCATTTAAAAAGAAAGAGATGAAACGTTTAAGTTTCACTTTTTAAGAGTAGGCAGTGGTCCGTAAGACCACTGCCTGCACTTAAAAAATGTATTTTCAACATTCTCAAAAGGAAAAAGATCCAAAAGTTCCCCTTCCCATTGACACGTGGGTTACCACCACTTTTTAAATGGTGGTAAAATATTACCGTTTTTGCAACCGGAATTCGTTGCAAAACTCTATTACAGTTCATACTGATTCTGGATTTGAAAGTGACGTCCGAAATATGCCCCTTCCAAATACCAATGTGCAAATGCCAATTGTAATTTGGTAACAAGTTACTGAATTGCATTTTGTACATCAGAAAATGCATTTTTCCTGTTGCAAATGACCCAATTCGGCGAATAGGGCTGGTTATGACCAGAAAAATGCTCTGGCCCAAGATTCTAAATCCATGCCCTTCAGTTTGAATGGAGCTCCTTGATGCTAGTTCATAGCTCACTGTGCTATGAGAAGGTTTGCAACTTGTGAACTGCAAGTAATAAAAGAATCTATGTGTCAAGAGCAGTAACTGCTTAACTATCTGCAAAAATACAAATCTGAGATCTCCATGTTACACGGTGTGTTTTGTAGCAGGCACATTAAGACTCTATCTTTATGAGTCAAAATTGCGACTAAACAAAAGACAATTGTCTCCAACACATGCATTAACCACCAGAGGTATCTTACAAACATTATTCTTCCCTAAAAGTTGCTGGGCACATGAAGACACCCTCAGCAGATGCCTTAAGTGGGTGCTGCATTTTAAATTAATTGAGTAATCCAGAAGAGATTACTGCCATGTTTGTCCTCATTACCAATTTCTTTGTGGTAGAGGTTTTAAAAATTAAATCTCGAAGTTGACAGTCAGACTTCACTTTTCATGACTCTGCCCTTATTAACTCCATCCCCTTTTCAGTGCTGCGACAACTTGAGTCCCTGGTTTGGGGTTCCTTATTTATTTTATTTCCAATTGTGGCACTGAACACCCACTGTTCCTTCTTTGCTTCCTTTCCAGAGAGAAACTGTAACTACACTCCAAACCTTGCTTCCTTCCACTCTTGTGGAGCCGGCCATTCTGACCTCCCCTTACCATTTTTTCTACAATTCTTTATCCTGTTTTGACCCACTTGATTTTTTTGTTCGGTTAGGTAAACCTTTACAACTGTCCATTCGATGTTTTCTTTTGTCCTTAGCATTCACTATTTGTTCACACACCTCCTTAAGACCTAGCGTGCCTTCCATGTCTAGTATGTTTTTTCAGAACAACCACTAAAAGAAGCTCAAACCAGGAACATGACCACTTAAATTCAAATTGTGAAGAGATTAATCTTTGGGGAAGATTTAAGAAAAGTGGTGCTGCACCTAGTGCAGCGCTGCTTTCCTTGCGTCCCTTAGTGTCCCCCAACTGCCACCATGTGTACGCTGCATTTAAAATACGGCGCACCATGGCACAGGGTAGGGGGCAATAGTGTAATTTTTTATGACGCTATTGATGTGCTCTGCATACTCCTGCAGAGTACACAGAGGCTCATTATAGATAATGGTATTCCCCCTTTTTACGCCTGCTCTGAGTAGGTGTTAAAAGAGCCTAACGGGGAGCGCCTCACTTGCATACATTATGCCTGGCGCAGGCAAAATGTGGCACAAGGATTTACAGTGTGGTACAATGCATGCATTGCGCCACTTTGTAAATATAGGGAATGGAAAATTCCACCTTAGCGCCTCTTTAACCTTAAAAAATGACACTATGGCGGTGCTAAGGTGGCACTAGGGGCCCTTAAATATGCCCCTTTGTTCGGTAATTCAGTAACAATGATTGTAAACTCTCCTTCCAAATTCTACTATCACAAGCAAACTGAACAGTGTCCTTAATCACTTAATTAAATCTTTCTACTTGTTTATTTGCTTCTGAATGATAAACAGAAATCCTTATATGCAAAAGCCCAAATGCTCCAGGTACTCATTAATATGCATGCTGCAGAGCTGGGGACCTTTAAGCAATGCTCAATTTTCAAGAATGCATGCCCTTGAAAAAACATCATCTAAAACACAAACACAATGTCCATGTCTACCTTCTCCCCCATCCTGACTTCTGGCAACTTTGAAAAATAATCAACCCAAAAAATCTCAAAAGCTTCTTTTTGAGGTGACTTTGCAACAGAACATGAAAAGTGAATGTGCAGTAAATGATGTTGGCCAATCCAGATAGCTCCATTTGAGCACCAGGCACACAAATCTACACTCATGTGTACATCAATATCATCTAGTTTTATAATAGTTGAAAGCACATTTATTTGAATCCTATGAACACCAATACCTAACTTTTTCTATGAATTTAATGAAACCTCATGATTATTCTCCTCCTCAGCAATGATGATGACTTTTTTGTGAAAACTCATTTGCACACAGGCACAAAATGTCCTTTCCTCTTGCACATTGTGCAAATTCTGTCAAGTGCTAGGTATTATTTTGCACATGGCTATAGCTTCCCTGTCTTGAACATTGAAAATCTATGATCTCCCCTTTCTTCTTTTTTTCAGTGTTCTTACAAATCTGCTCATCTTGTGCAATAAAAAATCACTTCACTGGAACACATATGAGTCCCACTGTGCAGTGAACCAAAAAGGCCTACCCTCGATTTCCTTACCAACCAGTACACACTTGATGAGCATCAGCAAATGTTTGGTGCTTCTCACTGTAGATGGACATCTACAGTAGCCATGGTAGCCTTATCTAAAATTTGAAGCAGCATTTAGAAATTGTTTGGAACATAAAACAAGCCCTTCTCTGGATGCACATCACCAGTATGACAAGATATGACTCCGGTAAGTTTGGAAATTGAGTTTATTTGGAGCTAAATTGAATCCAGAAGAACAAATAATACAGGAACATAAAAACTACTGCAGCTAACTATTCTCCCCCTTCCAGCCACCACTCCACGAGAACCCACAAAACATTGCCTTGTGACATACATCCCATTTCAATCCCATGCCTTCCCCATGGTACACCATTTTCCATCCTTAGATTAGTACAACAGCTTCCTCTCTCTCATATTGTAGCTCATTCCTCATGTGGTCAGTAGTCAAGCAGATGATATTATGCTACCTTTAAATTGGTGTAAAAGAATCATGTGCTTGAATTTTGGGAGCAGTTGCATTTGTTCGTAAGAGAGGTTGTTGCCTTCGACTATGAGTGTTTTTGTGGTTTCTCAAGATTTTTGGATCAAGTAATAGATCTAGGCTAGGTATTTGTTTAATTATTATAATTTGTTATATGTGACAATGTTGCAAAGTCCTACAGGTGCATCGGCCATTTAGATTGTATGGGGAATATACGTGCATGATGACTTCATCTTTTCCCTGATAGAGTATCATCTTGAAGTGGTGTTTGAAATATGAGAGTTACAAAGGATTGAAGTCATATAGGTAGGGTGTATTAAATATCTCTGTAATGAAGTCATAGAATCCTCATTGTTAAAAATCGGGCCTTTAGTTGGCAGAGGTATGCACCCTTGTCCAAGAAGGTACCACAATCCCAGTCAGGGAAAGACACAACACAACACAAATTATTGTGTGCTCACTCTCTGGAAGCTTGGCACAGAGAAGGTAGGCTTTACTTATAAGGCAATGTGTAAAGTATTTGTTCAATAACTCATACACTAACACAGTGAAAACACCACAATAAAACACCACACAGGTTTAGAAAAATATGTAATATTTATCTGAATGAAATAAGATAAATACAACAAGAATACAATATGCACAAGTTAAGATATTACTTTTTAAAGGTTTAAAGGAATCTCAATCCTCAGGAATCAGTGGTTGTTCCCTTGTAACACACAGAACCTGGGATGCGTCGAAAATAATGACATACAGGGGCTGCAGAGGAGGAGATGCATTGAAAAATAAGGTGCTGCATTGGATTTTCCGGCACGGCACAGACAATGCGTAGTTTTTCTCAACACTGCAAAGTGATGCATCAATTTCCAGGAGCACAGCCTTGCTTCCTCACTGTGATGCTGGAATGTTTTGACTCCTAGGTACGATGCGTTGAAAATCCCTAATGAGCCGGTAAGAAGGAGCAGTCGCTGCGTCGATCCGGTGGGCGATGCTGCAAATTTTCAGCTGCGAGGCAGGCACTGCATCAATTTCTACAGGTGTTGCGTCAATTTCTGCAGGTGTTGCATCGATTTTCCTAACAAACAGGAATTTTTTTTCTCTGGGGTGAAGTCTTTGTGGCCCTGAGACTTTAGAACAGGAGGCAAGCTCAATCCAAGCCCTTGGGGGGCACTTGTGGGGAAGCAGAGTCCTTCCAGCGGGGTCAGAGGCCAGCAGGCAGCAGGGCAACAAGCAGGGCAGCAGTCCTTCTCAGATGGGTCCTTTGGACAGCCAGACAGTCCCTCTGACATAGTCCAGGTGTAGATCCAGAAGTGTCTGATTTGATGGGGTCAGAGACCCAGTATAGATACACCCCAAAGTGCCTTTGAATTGTGGGAGACTTCAAAGAGTGGTTTTGAAGTACACAAGTCCCCCTTTCAGCCCAGTCCTGACTGCCAGGATTCCTGTGGGGCAGGCCACTGGCTTTTGAAGTGTAAGAGAGAGCCCCTCCACCCTTCCTGCCCAGGGAGATCCATTCAGTATGCGGATGAATGCAGATGTGACTGAGTGTCCTGTGTTTATTGCTGTCTTGGTGGAATGCACAAGGAGAGCTGTCAACAAGCACAGATCAGACTTGGATTGGAGACAGGCAGTAAAGCCACGGATGGCAGCAAGTGCAGTGAAATGCCCACTTTTTAAAAGTGACATTTCTAAAATAGTAATATTAAATCCAACTTCACCAGTAAGGAGGATTTTCTATTACCATTCAGGGCATACTAAATATGACAGGGCTTCTCCTTCCAGATCAGAATTTACTGATTAAAAGTATATGAGGACAGTTCTAATGCTGGTCTATGAGAGGAGCAGGCCTCACAGTAGTGGAAGACACATTTGTGAGTTTTTCTCTACCAGGACATGAAAAACACATATGTGCCTTCCCTGCCTTTTATTTGCATAGCACCCTGCCCTATGGGCTACCTAGGGCCTAGCTTAGGGGTGAAAAGAGGGAGTTTAGGGCTTGGCAACTAGTTTTAAATGCCAAGTCGAATTGGCAGTGAAACCGCACACACAGCCTTGCAATGGCAGGCCTAGGACATGGTTAAGGGGCTACTTATGTGGATGACACAATCAGTGTTGCAGTCCCGCTAGCACCATTTAATTTACAGTCCCTGGGTACATGTAGTGCACTTTACTAGGGTCTTACAGGTAAATTAAATATTCCAATTGGGTAGGAACCAATGATACCATGTTTAGGAGAGTGAGCATGTGCACTTTAGCACTGGCCAGCAGTTGTAAAGTGTGCAGAGTCCTAAAACCAGCAAAAACAGTGTCAGAGAAATGGAGGGAGTTGGGGGATGACCACCCTAATGCTGTCAGGTCTAACAGTTATCATGTTTTTAGGGAGAGAGCACATGCACTTTAGCACTGTGTCCAAAGTCCTAAAGACAACATAAATGAGGTCAGAAAAAGAGGAGGAGGAAGGCAAAATGCTTGGGGGTACCCCTTCAGAAAGGGACATTTTCCAACACTCATGTCTAAGGTTAAAAGGTGTTATTAGAAGGGGATTAGATTCATGAACACCTCCTCTTACAATACATGCAAAATATATATGATCACCGTGTTGTGTGTCAGGTTTCAACAAGAGCATTATAGTCAACTTCCAAATGATTTCTATTTGTAGGGTAAACACAATGAACAGGAGTTAATGTGTGTAAGGCCCAACTCCCTACTATATTCACTAAACCTTTCCCAAAGGATGAGGTATATAATTCTGAAGCCTCTTGTTACTTCCTGCAGGATTCCGCTGACAGTTGGCAGGTGTCCTATCTGTTTCACTGCATGCGGGTGAGGCATGCAGGGAAACTGACAGTTTACATCGCCTTATGTTATGCCTCAGCATTAGGGTGATGCATGCTGCAGACAGTGAATAACTGAGGAACAATTCTGAAGCGGGTTCTGGGGACAGGGGTCCTGAGTATGGGATGTGGCAACTCCATATACCAGCTGTCACTTGACTCGACCACAGTTTATGCCAATTGCAAATACTGGCTAAGAGCCTAATGATTCAAAACTGTACCTGAAAGTCTCATCTGCTACAGACATCCAACACCTTAAACACTACTTGTACCTCATCTAGACTTGGATGTTCAGGGCCTAACTGAACTCAACCAAGTCAAAACTGAATTCTAGTTATAACACAAGAACAATAAGCAAGAAATTGTACAAACCTGACTTAATGACATGAACCATGATAGCTTCAAACTCGAACATTCACTAAATGCCAAGTCATCTAGATTCACCTTGAACACCAACCTTGTCCTCAAGGAACAAACAATGAAAAAAACAAAGATGGTCTGGTACCAACTCCCTCTTCTAAAGACAATGAATCGGTTTCTTCCTGAAAGCGATCTACTTGGTGATAATGCTCTTCTCCATGATCTCCTAGACTTCACATTGTGACCCCGTTAGGGCACCCTAAATGCTGGAGGTGGTTTCATCCAGGGCTGGAAGAAATATTAATAAATCACTTTCACCTTGATGGCCTGCACCATCTTGAAACCACGCTGTATCATTTACAAAGCCAATTTGAGCAGCACCCTAACTTATCTTGTGGACAAATTTGCCATCTCCGATGGCTGTCTGCAGACACTCAGTTACACCACCATCAGAATGGAGATTAAGCGGGTCATTCCGACCCTGGCGGTCGGTGGCCGCCAGGGCCACCGACCACGGGAGCACCGCCAACAGGCTGGCGGTGCTCCTACGAGCATTCTGACCGCGGCGGTTTAGCCGCGGTCAGACGCGGAAAGCCAGCGGTCTCCCGCTGACTTTCCGCCGCTCGTAGGAATCCTCCATGGCTGCGGAGCGCGCTCCGCAGCCATGGAGGATTCCGACTCCCCCTCCCGCCATCCAGTTCCTGGCGGTTCTCCCACCGGGAACCGGATGGCGGGAGGGGGAGTCGCGGGGCCCCTGGGGGCCCCTGCCGTGCCCATGCCTATGGCATGGGCACCGCAGGGGCCCCCGTAAGAGGGCCCCTAAAAGTATTTCAGTGTCTGCAAAGCAGACACTGAAATACGCGACGGGTGCAACTGCACCCGTCGCACCTTCCCACTCCGCCGGCTCTATTACGAGCCGGCGTCATCGTGGGAAGGGAGTTTTCCCCTGGGCTGGCGGGCGGTCTTGCGAAGACCGCCCGCCAGCCCAGGGGAAAACTCGGAATACCCTCTGCGGTCTTTCGACCGCGGAGCGGTATTTCGGAGGGGGGAAGTCTGGCGGGCGGCCTCCGCCGCCCGTCAGACTCAGAATTAGGGCCTAAGACTGTTAAAAAACAAGACAGCAGGCCTTTTCCATCAAGGCAACCAGGTTCTGGAACAACTGGCCCAACAGTTCTCCAATTTAGAAAGGAGTAGAAGACAAACCCCTTTAAAGAATACTAGTTTACAATACAATAACACTACAACCGACTAACTCTTCTATCAATCATTGACTACATTCTTGTCTTTAACTCTGTACAGACCTCTGCTGCCTTTCTGAAATGGTTTACATTATCCAAACTCCACATACACAATCAAACAAATCCATCGACAAATCGTGATAACAGGAAGTTGCAGCTGATTAGTAAATTAGCAATTTAGCTTGCAACTTCCCCTAATGAATTTAACACAAAGGGATGTTATGGGTATAATTCAAAGGCTAAAAACAGGAAAATTCACCATGAAAGTTATGTGAGCTATACAGAGATAACACACCCAAATGGACTGCTCATGACCTCAGACATGGTGTCAAAATGTCATCACTATTACATCATGATGACCTCTCTGCAGGTCTGCAGGTGCAAGTAATTGCTGTTTTATTCACTGCTTGGTTAGCAGAACACACACAACCATTATTCTAAAGGGATTATTTATATTGAATGTCAAGATTTAGAAAGATCAACGCCTTTGAACAGTGCGATGTGGAGGCAAATTTGCTGAGTGCACAGGTCTGTTATGTCATTCGTGATGGCGCCAGTGTTGCCATTGATGATACCATTGGTCAAGTCAGATATGATACTGCTGGTCTTGAAATTTGTAGTGCTATCAGTTCAGCTTAATGAATGATTGTATTTCGTTTATCATTATAGCAAAACAATTTCCACACATTTTAAATTTAATTCTTCACATATAACTCATCGTAAGAGATAAATGAAAAACGTACTTGTCAATTTCCTTGATTTGTGTGAATACGATAGATAAAACGTTCAGCACATTGCAGAAGACGTCTTGTTTAAAATCCATTATTTGCCTACTGTTCTGCAATGTCTCGCAAAGGGTCAACATATTGTTTTTCTTATTAAATTTGACACAATTTATCAGCACTTGTCCAATAGGTTCAATTTGATTTGTTCAAAGTCTGTTTCTAAGATGCTCTGGCTCCAAAGCAGGCAAACCACCATTCAAATGATGCAAGAGAATTTGCTGTATTCCAAGCATCACGGAAATTCTTCTTAAATCAGTGTCCATTGGTAGTAAGCTCTAGTTCAAGGGAGACCAACACTCCCTATTTTTGTAGACCGGGGCCCAGTCTGTGGCTGGCCGACTCTTTCAATATTCTTTCTTGACAACATATAGACATTAATATATTAAATGCCATAAGGACTGCCTAAAAAGAAAAGCGTCACATTGCAATTTCACATAATCCATTTGTCACCAAGGCTTTGCAGGGCTCCATGAACTTAATAGTATCAAATACATGTTCTTATGTGAAATCAACACGCTCATTTGAGCTTGGCAGATCGTGCATGCCAATGTTACCCACACGCAGTAGGTCTCTGGATCACAGGTTATAGTGATGGGGAGAATTGGCGATGGTGCATACAGAGCTGAGCAAAATTGAAATTACGCATGCAATGTTTGTGAAATTCATGAAACTTCTGTAAATTCTCATTGCACAATTTCACTTTTGTTTTTGTTTTTTACCCACCTGCTTGTGGTTCACTCAGAAATTAGCTTTCTGAGTGGCATTTTCTGTTTGGCTCGGACCATGGTCGGTATTTAACATGGCCATTTTACGCTGGGAACATCTTTGCATGAGAAAAGTAACAAGACAAGCCGACAAATCACATTTCATGATAGAAGCATAATTTCTCATAATTTTATGAAATTATACGAAAATAAAGTATGCATTTTCGCACACCCACTGTCTAATGGGCCCTCCCACTCATTCCATCATACGCTGGGCCATAAGGGAGAAACGTCAGAGACCCAGCAGAGCGTTAGCAGATGAGCCCTTTCTAGGCAGCCTTACTGAGAATGCAAACGCCGTTGAAGGTTCGCAGAATATTTTTTATCTACTGCTCTGGTGCAGGATAAGTGAAGGGTAATTATGGTACGAATGATTACAGTGTTATCAATACTCCAGGCTTACTCCAGGTTTACTCCTGGAATTCAGGAGTACTACAAGAGTAAGTCACACCAAAGTATTTGTGAATCGACCCACGGAAGTATTAATTAGTGGGTCACTCCACAACACGTGCAAGTAAGTCACCTGCTTAAATTAAACGCTTGCCCTATGCTGTTAAAATGGAGGCGACCATTTGCTGCGTTTGTTTACTTAGATTTGAAGCATCTTGGGTATGTCAGTGGTCGAAGTGAACCCTGCCAGAGGAAAACAAGCACTCTGTTCAATGGTTTTTCTTTCACAATCCTGACTCTACTTTGTTTTGTGGCTAAAAATCAAACCTTTGTGTTGAAAGCTGCTTCTACCTGGAGATTATCTGGCTCTGCTGATAGCCTTCTGCGAAAACCTCTTTTCTTTGGCGTTGTTTTCAGAGTATCAGTTTTGTCAAGACCTCTAATCTCGTCGTGACACATTTTATGTGCAATGAGGAGTTAATCGGTGAAAAAAAAAATCGAAAAAAGATCACAGAACAGAAACAAAAGTGTTGCTGGCAGTATTTCAGTGTCTCCTAAATGGAATGTGCTGACATTTTCATTGAAAGTTTCCTTTTTTCCCTTTCACGTTTACATTCCTTTGTTGATGTTGAAAGGTATGGACATGGCATCCTATAAACATAGCCTTATGGTTTTCACACAGCGATTACTGCTGCAAGTTTCCTACTTGACAGTCTCGAACAGCAGTGTTTGACTAAATATCCTAAACAGTCTTGAGAAGCGCTAATCTATCATTAATATTACATTGTAAAAAGGTTTCATTTTGCAACTTTTTTGCATACTTTAGGTGCGGTTCATAATTTGGCCGTGAATGTTAATATTCAGCAGCATTATTTGTTTTCCTCAAACTTTTTTGCAATAGGTGTATTTTCATCTTAAAGTCAAAGCACTACTTTGCTTTACTTTCATAAAACTTTCGAAAGAACAATTTTGCGTCGGCGTGCGACACTTTTGCACACAACCCCTGCACAATTTATTAGCAAATAAGCCCCTCGATGTAGTTCAGGCAAAAAATTGCTAAAACCACCTGTAAACATAGCTCATCGGAAAAAAATTCTTAAGTAAGCAATGCTTGAGAATTTAAGCAAATATAAATGCAAAAATCTAATGGGATTATTGCAATTTGATCACCGTATGATGCAGATCTAATTTCTGATGTGACCCAAAAGTAGAAATTAACAGAAAAAACACCCAAAATTAGTGTAGAAATTGGTCTCCTCCTTTTGAAATGAAAGGTGTCTACATAGTCCCAAATATCTCTGACGAAAGATATTTTCTGTTCATGCTTCTTTTTATAATCAGTTCAGCATATGCAGTGGAACTGGAGTTTTGGAGTGAAGGGAGTTCTATGCACAGAAGTTCTATTTTCTTTGTTAACATATGTATCCCTTGGCATCCTTGCTGAGCTAGTGATTTCAATATGGGGCCTAGGGCCAGCTAGTCCCTAATTAATGCCCCAACTTGTAAGGTTACCTAATTAGATTGTACCATCCTTGTATGCTGCACATGAAGTAGTTCCTATCACTACAGCTTATACGAAATTCCAAGGCCTAGAGATGCAAAACAATTCTCCTTTCATGTGAATATTATTTTCCCTTCATGTGAACGATGCTACATTGATCTGCAGGTCCTTGACTTGAATATATATTAAAGAGGTAAAGCAGGGCCTGAAGACCATTTACCTTGTAGACTGAGGGGCTTATTTATACTCTGTTTGCGCTGGAATTGCGTAATTATTTTAATGAAAATCCCACCCAAACTTAACTCCATATTTATATTTTTACGCTAGATCCATCTAGCATCAAAATCTTCGAGATAATGTCATTTTTTTACTGTGAAAACCTACCCTGTGTCAGTTAGATGCAAGGTAGGCATTCCCGGGTAAAAAATTACTTTAAGGGCTTAGTGCCTTAATTATCCTACCGTGCAAAAATCATGCACGGGAGGAGGACGGCCTTAAATAATGGCGGTAAGCTTGCTTAGCGCCCTATTTTAACGCCTGGGTCAGGGCAGGCGTTAGGGGACCTGTGGGCTAATTTCCATGGTCAGAGACCATGGAAGCAGCCCACAGGTGCCCTTCCTTGCCTCCAGGGACACCCCCACCCACCCCTACCCACACCTGGAGGACACCTAAGGAAGGGGGGACTCCTCCCAGGTAAGTCCAGGTAAGGTTATTATTATTTTTTTAAAGTGCCATAGGGGGCCTAACTTGGCTCCCCCTACATGGCCATTGGGCATGACTCCTGTCTTGACTAAGACAGGAGTCATGTCCATGGGGGTTGTGCATTAAAAAATAATGCTAGTCAGGTTAGAGTAATTTTTATGAGTCTAACCTGACTAGCGCCATTCTTCAACGCACAACCTCCTGTTTCCCCTACGCCTCCCCCACCCGGTTAGGGTCATTTATTTTGACGCTAACCAGGCCTTATCTCCGGCTAGCTTCATTCCTTTAATATGACACCCAGCTGGCATCCAGGAATGGCGCTAGCCGGCGGTAAACGTTTTGACGCAAACCTGCGCTAACGCAGGTTTACATCAAAAAGTATAAATCAGTGCCATCTGTGTAAATAAGTAGAGATAGATGATTGCATTATGTGGGAGTCTTCTCAATCTTTTGGACAACCCATATTGAAAACTTTTACTATATAGTGCAAATACAAAAGGGTGCCACTGTGCAGCATGGTTATTTCATCCTCTGTGCTATGTCTCAAAGTGTTTAATAGATTTCCATGGATCCCATTTATGAGACCGAAAAAAAGGTTTCTCAGTTCTAATTTCTGCCATGATAAGCCAAGTTTGGCTTCATTTGTCCCATTAAATGTGGAATAAAGACTCAGAAATGAAAAAACAACAGGCTTCTCTCGTGGCAAGTACAAACTTAAAGACATTGAGGTGAAAATTGAGGCATTGTTGTAAAGCTCCTAGCCCTTCTTAGAAGCCAAACAGTTTTTCTTGTAGAACCCGATTCTCACTGGCCTAATTATGCAAATGCCTTAATTATAATTTATGAAATAGCTTAGCAATAGTGTTGACAAGATATATTGTTCTATAACAAGCGAGGTAACGTCGCTGACATCTGATCAGTGATGGGCCCTGACCACGAAAGTTGTGCTCAGTCATTACAATGGTATTTAAAATATTAATCAGAAGGTGCATTTAAAGTTCAGGACAGAATTTGCACAAATCGTTTGGCAGCCATACTGGTCAATGGGCCATTTAGAACACATTGCTCACTGTGAACAGGGAATGAGCAAACGTGCATATATTAAACACAAATGATGAAACATGAAAAAGTACATACGAATTTTAAAGAAATATTTCTTTACGTATTAAACACACACTGGTGTTTTGTTTTTGTTACCATATTTGTCACATCTGTATTCTTAATCAGTTTAACACACAAAATAGCAGCCTTTTATTGAGCAATAGTCAACACATGTTAGTCAGAACACTTCCATTTTGTTGAGGCTAATCTGTAAAGTAAAGAAAAAAAGCTTATAGCTAGTGATCGAAAATAGCAATGTTGCAAGACAATATATTCTAAAACTTCAATAGCTGGATAAACAGGTAAGCCCAGCAAACGATCTGTTTTGTAGCATAATCTATTCTGAGCACCTGATAGGGCATCCATTCTGAGCAAAGTCATGCTGAAATAATTTCCTTTCTATGAGGGCTTTTGCTGTAACTTTGACTGTCCCTACCTCACACATCTTGCTATCCTTAGCCAAATTATAGTAGCCCATTTCTGCCATGTCTGCACAGTGTAAAAAATCATCACTGACATATTTGAAGGTGGCCTGGGTGGAGTTCACGGAAGTGCCAGAACAAATCTGCAGAGTTGGAGTAAATTGTGCTGTTTGTGCTCATTTTCAGCACCGGGAGTTTCTCCTGCGATGTAAAATCAGTGTGAATGGCATCACATGGAGCACCAGAGGGCATTAATTCCTCAACGCAAGCGCAGCTTTCTCTTCGCGAGCAGTTGCGGTCTTCCATGACCACTCATATTCAGAAATCATGCTCGCAACTTAGCGATTTCTCTCGCTCGCCAACTTAACATTGACAAGTGGGAGCAAGAGAAAAAACTCTGCTCCGCATCACTTCGTGAAGTTTTTTTTAACTCCTCGTGTCGTGGGGCAAACTCTGCGAACTCCGCAGGCAGAGCGGAATTCTTCAACCACCCTTCATTTGGAGCACATGAAGAGACCTGATTTAGAGGGCAAACTCTACTTACTCTCATCATCACATATATGTACTCTAATTTCTAATTTCGTCCCTTTCAAAGTAGATTTCCCAGCCCTGAATCCTTGGTGGCACCAAAGGACCAAACACCTGGAAAAATGCCTTAATCGAGAATAGCCCGTTTCTTTTTAAGTAAGTGAACTTCTTGAAGGAGATTATATTACTTTTATGCTGGTAATAATACTAATGGTCCTTAATTGTACTAGAGCTCTTATTTAATTAATCTCCTCAACACATCCTTGCAAGGGGGAGGAGGTTTGCTTGCATTTTAATTTGTTTTGGGTTCAGGCTTTTTTCACACTGGGTTTGAGATCATCTTGATCTCGTATGCATTCTTCATATCAGTTTATTTTTGTATTTTTTCAGCGGTGGATTACTGCACTACCTTTTTGTAATGTTAAGCACCTGGAAAGTCATCATTGGTTAGTCTTACCACAAATAACTTATACAGTGAAGCTGATTGCTTTTATATTGTCTGCAGTGACCATAATGAGGATGGGACTCTATTTAAGTTACATTGAGAAAAAAAAAATGACAATCAAAAACTAAGAAGCAAAAAGTAAGAAAAAAAAGTAGAAGTCTAGTAGTGATTCAAAAAAGAAAAAGTTTAAAAAAAAGTTTTAAAAAGAACACAATTATTTGAGCTATTTTAACGGATAGAATAAAGTTAGGATTAGAAATACAGTAATGGAAAGTCTCTAAAATAGGATTATGGTAAGGGCTACGTGTAGGCCAAGAATAAGTATAGGGTTAAGGTCTATGGTTAGAGTCAGTTACCCTACGGTTAGGGCTAGATATAGGGTTTAGATAGTGGATTCAGCATTGATGTGAACAAAGGGAGATGTAGAATGTATTGTTAATCTTAGGGAGGGGTTTTGTAGACTTCGGAGTTTGGCCAGGGTACGGGGAAGTTTTGGCCAGGGTACGGGGAAGTTTATAAACTGTGGTGAAGGCATACTTAGAATTAATGGAGGAAGTAACACCATTGACATTAATTTATAGTAGCAGGGCAAAATTAGACGAGGGTTATTTCACGCTGGGCAACTTCATTTAACCCCAGCACTGAACGGTAGTTGTGAACATCCGAGCTATTAAACATGATTCAAGTAATTGAAAGGCTTATTATGCAAATATGGAAAGAACCAGTGCTTAATTTGTAAATAAAAAGGTGCAGTGCCCAAAGCCCTCCTTTTAAACACGGGGCTGCTGCAATTAAATGTGCAAACACAGAATACTGAGGCAGCGTAATCCTGAAGTCATCTCGGGGCTCTTCAATCCATATACAGCCACTTCCTGCCTCTTCAGCTCACTCTTGCAGCTTTCTACTTTCTCCCTGTGTGACAATTTTTCTTTTTTCCCTTCCTCTGTCTTTCCCACGTGTGTCTTTTGGTTGCAACAAACGCTTGAGGCAGAAGAATAAGCCCCGGCCCTCAAGAATAAGTGCAGGTGCTCAGCACCGGAATCAACAAGCACAAATTAAGCACTGGAAAGAACTAAGGGCCAGATGTGTCATCTGATTTTGCACTTGCAAACAGCGAAATCGGCCGTTTGCGAGTGCAAAATTGGGGTCTGCAATGATTCAACTGCATTCGCAGACCAAAAAATGAAAATCGCAAAAATTGCGATTTTCTGCGTTGCGATCTGGATTTTGCAAATCACAATTTGCGATTCCCAAAATCCAGGTCGCAAAGCAATTCTGCAAAAAATCGCAAATTGCGATTTTTCGCAGAATGGTATTTTGCACTTGCAAAATATCATGACCTGCAACCAGGTGGTAATCTGGTGCAAAATTTAAAAATGCAGTACAACTGCATTTTTAAATTAGATATGTAAAGCACACATGCCCTTTTGGCATGTGTGTACTTTACATGTGCAACAAAAAAAAAATGGGGTGCAGGAGAGGGGGCCTTAGGCCCCCAGCACCCTGGCCCTTTGCTTTTCCCAAATTGCGATTTCTGTTTCAGAAATCTCAAAATTTGCGAAATGCAAAAAATTCGCAGCTATGGGCCAACAGGCCCATATCTGCGAATGGGGCCAGTATCGCAATTTGCGATTCGGTAATTGCATTTGCGATTTTTAAGAAATCGCAATTACCGAATTGCAAATGTGATACATGGCCCTTTGCGAGTCGGTAATTGCGATTTCTTACAAATCCCAATTACCGAATCGCAATGGGCCAGATTCATACATCTGGCCCTTGGTCAATGAAGCTGTACTGCCTCGCTCTGATCCCAGAACTGCGCCCAAAGCTGTCTCGCCGCCTCCACCTGTAGCAAGTATTTGACACTTCGGTCAGTCAGAATAGTGCTATTGCAGTATTTGCCTCCTATCCCCACACATAGACTGACCTGGTGCGTCCGTCCACCTGCAGGGTTTAAGAAAGCTATTGGGTCTAGATTTTTTAAACGCAAAAGTGCTTCCCCAAAAAGAGTGTGCCTCTGTCTGTGGTTATGTAATGAGTGGAAGAATGAGAAAATGAGTGAATGGCTGGATGAGTAAATAAATGAAAGTGGACACATGGATGGTTGAAACAATGAGCGCTTTGAAGGGGCGGTTGGATGGTTCAGGAAATGCAGTGTTGGATGAATGAGTAGAGAATACGTTTCTGGTGAATAACTGACCAGTTTCAGCACTAATTCAGTTTTTTAATGTTACTTTGTACGTGACCTTGTCATCTAACTATAACATCAAATTACCCTTTGTCTTTTTCAGTGAATATCTGAGGGTTTTTATGTAGGTTAAGGTGATTTGTGTATACCTAACTATAACATTAATTGAATCAATTGTTTCAGTACATTTTAGTTGTTTGTTTATCGTAGTATACGATCTTGTTACCATACCTAACAGTAAAGTCACTTTAACCTTCTTTTCAGGGGATTTCTGTTTTTGTTAAAGGGACGCTAAGGTGCCTTTTTCCAACCCAACTAAAATGTCACTTTAAGCTTTGTATTTATCAACACACACACACAGACAAACATACAATCAATCACCTCCTTCACCAAGATATTATAAGGCAACGAAAGAGAGAGGCAGCACTGTATTCCGTATAAGTGCGGAATATAATACGGATTTCATCAACATACATACATACATACATACATCAACATGCAAAAAAAAAAAAAAAAAAACAATGACATGCGTTTTGGCAATTTGCCTTCGACTGCCCATAGATTTTACCTGGTCAAACAGTCCATTCTTTCAATGCTCATGTGCAGTAGGCCTCTCTAACATTTTTACAGAAGAACTGCAGTGCCCAGTATTTCCAACAAACCACTCTCGTTTGACATTTGATTTTTTCAATCCAAAGTCAGAAACTTATTCTTTAAATCATGAAAAGAGGGAAGGAGAGCACACCAAACATACTACAAACTCAGGGGCATATTTATACTCTGTCTGCGTGGAATGTGCGTCAAAAATGTTGACGCACATTCAGCGCAAACCTTGCCCCATATTTAAACTATGACGCCCAAGCCTGCGGATGTCAAAATCCCACCGTGTGCGTCATTTTTTGGATGCGGCAACCCGCCTTGCATTAATCATATGCAAGGTAGGCATTCCCGTACAAAAAATGACTTAAACGGCCATGCGTCGTATTTATGCTTTTGGACAAAAATGCCGCACGGCCTGGAGGTGGAGCCGGAAAATGACGCACATCCCGATTTGCATCAAAATTTAGCGTTAAAATGGGGCTAACACACCTGTATTTCATCAGAACACGTAGAAGCAACAGCAAAGCAGCAGGGCAGCAAAAGGGAGACATGGAGGTGCTTCTCATCTAGCGTGCATGCAGACGCAGAGCCCAGCAACAACAACAGCAGCTACCACAACACCAGCAGGGACCCCCAAGGCAGCGCAGAAGGCAGGAGTGGATATTCCACACCAGAACAACCCTTCATGGCCTCAGGGAACATGACATCATCCAGAGGTACAGGTTGAACAGGCAGGCCATTCAGCAGCTGCTGCGCAACATTGAGCCACTGTTGGCACCCACCTTGCTGACACCCCACACCATCCCAACAGAAACCAAACTGCTTGCCGTTCTTCACATGCTGGCAAGTGGCTCTTTTCAAACAATGGTGCCCTGGTTGCTGGAATATCACAGCCATCATTCTCTGCCTTTTTGGCCAAAGTACTGGATGCCATCATTGGACTCACACCCCGCCACATCTGCTTCCCTAACACACTTCAGAAGCAGCAGGAAACAAAACAGGGGTTTTACCTCATTAGTGGCTTCCCACATGTCCTTGGAGCAATCGACTGCACACATGTAAGTCTTGTGCCACCTGCTGCAACTGAACACCTCTACCGCAACAGGAAGCACACCCATTCCATCAATGTGCAGGCCGTTGTCGATCACCAAGGATTGATCACCAACATCGTGGCAAAATATCCTGGGAGTGTCCATGACTCATTCATCTTCTGTCACAGCACCATCAATCAACACTTCCAGGATGGACGGTATGGCAATGGAATACTTGTTGGTAAGTACAGAAACCTACATATATACACACTGCACAGCAACCCTCTAGGACACACAACACATACACCACAACAGCAACATGTCGACAGGAACACACTGAGGTTGTGACATCGCTAGCCATGTTTCATAGGTCACCATTGAACCTGTCACACTTCTGAAATTAGTGTACACAGTCTAATGTTAAGACGTCAATGATCACAACATTTGGAGTGGTTTGCCTAATTGTCACCTTGCAAAATGTAAGCGTCTAAATGATGTTTAAATTAATCCATTGCATAAGTCTAAAGGATTGGGATGTCCAGGGTACATTGATGTGAACGTGTTAACAACACTGTCAAATTGAACCTGTGTATGGAACTATCATCTCACCCCCAGTGAAGACACAGGGACACCTTTATCACAAGTCACAATGCTAGGGAGTGCACACTGTACTGCAAACCCCAAAACATACTGCTGACAACCGGTCAGCAGCCAAACACTCGTTCAGCCAAGGAAACAACACAATGCAGATGGTACATCCTACAAGCCTAGGATGCAACACAATAACATAAAAGAGTCACAGACAACACAAGACACCTACTGCCATGCAAGGTGATATCAATGGGGCAAGGTACATCAACATGATCCCATTCATTTTCTCTTTCAGATGATCAGGGGTATGGGATCCAGCCATGGATAACAACATCATTTGGCAACCCAAGCACTGCAGCAGAGTGTGCCTACAATGACGCACATAGGAGGACACCCAGCATAATCAAGAGGACCTTCGCATCTTCAATTCGAGATTCAGGTGCCTCAACATCACTGGTGGTAGCCTCCTATATTCCCCTGAAATGGTCTGTAAGATCATTCTAACATGTGCCATCCTGCACAACATTTGCATAAGAAGGAGCAGTCCCCTCTTGGAACCAGAGCCACACATGCCTAAAAAGGAGGAAGAGGAGGATGGTGGCCTGCAACATGAGGGGGAACAACAAAACACGGCTGCTGGATTGGGTAGGCACCAACATATCGTGAACAATTTCTTTTAAAAATAATCACCACCACCACTGTATGAACTAATGTAAATAAACACCGATAATAATCACCATAGCATGGTCTGGCTAATCATTTTTGCTCACCTTTATCTCTAACTATCAGAATAAGAATGTAGACTCATGGAGCATTGCTGATATACCGATCAGGACACAGAAACTCCTAGAGCAATTGTGATGCATATCATACAACGGTCACATACACAAACACTGTAAATGACATATATCCTGTACATTTCACCTTTGAAGGGCAATAGCAGAGGACCACACCTATTTCACACATACATGTTGGAAACATGGTTCATCGCAGAATATGGCACACAACTAAGACACCATCACTCAATAAGGGAAAACAAGCCTCATGCATGAGGCAGTTGATGTGCTGTTGCATTGGTAACAGGAATGAATGACCAGACCCTTGACAGCAGTAAGTCCAACTGCATCCAATCTTTGCAAGGACTATCTGTGACTAGAGTTCCATATAAGCAGAACATAGACAGCACAAGTGCCACACATATGACAAGCATTGCGCACATGACATTCCATGTACATGTCTGCCCATTTCCTAACTCCTGACACACCCATGCTCCTGGTCACAACCCACCTGTCTGAAGAGGTCCCTGGAATAGTAATATGTGTACCCCGATATTCCCTCCTCTACACACACAGACAAACAATAGTAATCCAGTGTGCTACACCCTTTCCTATGGTACATCATTGTCATAGTACATCTGACTGCATGGATGTCAGGTCAATTAATACACTGGCTTGTAGCTTCTAAACCCTATTAGCATCTGTAGATTGCTTCCCATGTGAAAGGTACTGTTCGCCATTTGAATGCAAATCTCACATACAGAACTTGTGAAAAACAGATGCAGCACACCCCTGTGATCACCTCCATGCACACCACCCATCTGAACATGCATTGCCCCTGCTGATGCCTGGAACAGCATAGGAGTTGCCATTTTGTCAAATACACCGGTATGCATTGCTAGTAATTAAGCCGTGTAACACAGCCCTTGGGTTCATGTGTCACCTTCAAAAACACAGGACATACACAGTTTTACATGTCAACTGTCTTGTTCTTCCTCCGACCAGTCTTAGTCAGACCACTGATAAAGTAACTTGTGAAATTGCTGGACCCTGATTGACCCTGCATCCTGTCAGCCTGACTGGCACCTGTCTGTCCGTTACCCTAGAGATTCCTTGTGGCTACATATGTACCACACTTGCTTTACCAAACCTCTCATTCCTCAGAGGGTATTTTGTCATGTGCTTCATCAATGCATACTCAAATACATTGCACAGCATCATCTGCCTTTTAATTGTACCATATTTGTTAAATTGTTTTTGAATACCAAAATCATGGCCCATCCCTTGTCTGGGTCTCATGTATGCATGAACGACAAAGTGTGACAGTGTCCCAGGGCCGTATGCAGGGATTGGGAACGGTGACTCCAGCAGAACCAGCTACCTCTGATAATGTCCATGAAAAGTCCACACATGTTAGGACCCTGACAGTTCAGACGCTGAATCACATTGCTCACAACATGTTGATGGGCCGTGCGTGGTGAAAAGCTGCGTGAATAATGAGCACAGAGGCTATGATGTTCCCAGATGCAGTGGGAATTTTAGAGGCCAACCTGTGTACAAATGGTGTAATGACACCTGCCGGAACATGACACCTGAGACATTATCTCACTCAGCACACCAAGGTTGCCCTGTTGACAGTCTCATTACACGTCTTCAGTGACAGGGTGGGACCATCCCCATGTAGGTTCTCATGTACTCATTCACTTTACTCACATTGATCTCTGAAAGATACTCAGTAGATACAGGAATGGCTGCCACTGACTCATGATGAGACCTGGACGTAACTGTGACAACATACACCCCTAAAAATATACAGGATCAACATTGGACCACACACATGAACAAGACACCTCTGTGCAATTGATCACTGGAAAACTGTGGACACATGCTGCCTCATCTGCTGATCCACCATAGCCACTGGAGAGCTGTGGTTCAGTTATATGACCTCAACTGTGGCGTCATATTACATTTGTGGTTCTCCTTTGGCTGTCTGCGCCAATTACATGGTACTCACTTCATCTATGCATGTGCCTGACTCACTGTGGGATTCACCAACAAGTGCCTAGGAAGCAGTTACCAAAAATCTAGGACATGGGATGGCCAAATTGTGGACCATTGACATGAACAAGCGTCTGCCATCTATCTGGTGCATGCTTTGTCATTTGTGGTGTCTACGTTACCCAAAATCTTGGAAGTGCACACAACGGATGTTGCCACATGTATGACTAACACATGTCCTCTCTCATTTCCACAATGACTTGCATCTAAGGTTTGGACACATTGACTTCACATTCATTCAAGCATATTTGCAATAATGCATCTTGTGATGCACACACACTGGGTCGACTAATACATTAGTAGCCACTGCACACACATTGAGCCATTGGCATTGAGGTATTGTACTCATGTGCGTCACCGTGCTAGCCTCTCCTGATGCCAAACATGCCCAAATTGTGCAATACATATATGTAGGCCACACATATGGCCATCTAGTGCATCAGCCAAGCGTCAAAATCCTGTTAATGAAGTAGCGGGCCATGGTCTGCTGCAGTATGATGTCTCACATGTGAACATACACCATCAACACCAAAGTGGGTGCAATCAGCTTATCTCAGTTGTGTCCCAAATGTAACATAACATTAAAATGGAAAAAATCCCCAAAACCAGTTCATGCCCTGAAATGTTGACGTTTTTATGTTATGTTATGTTATGTTACTAGTGCTTATATTGCGCCAAACTACCTGGAGGCCTCGTAGCGCTGGTCAGACTAGAAGATAAAACAAACTGGATGAATATTACCGCCTCCATAGGGAGAGTAGTACTGCCTTGCTGTTAGAATAGCCAAGTTTTAATGGCCTTCCGAAATTCTATCTCCTGAGTCATCATACGAATGTTAGCTGGCAGAGAGTTCCAGAGTTTGGCTCCCTGGTACTTCAAGGATCTTCCTCCCCAAGATATTCTCTTTACTTTAGGGATCGCTACCAGGGCTTTGGAGGACGATCTCAAGACCCTCGTAGGTGTGTAGAATGAAACTAATGATTTTAAATGGTGAGGAGCCCCTTTATATAGAGATCTTTGAAAAAAACACAGTGCCTTAAACTTTATCCTTTTCACTACTGGGAGCCAATGCAATTCAGTCAAAGCTTTCTTAGCCGATGTGGACCTAGCCAGATTAAACAACAGTCGAGCTGCCGCATTTTGCACCACCTGTAATTTATTAACCACATAACCTGGAGATCCCAGGAAAAGACTATTTCCGTAATCTAACCTGGATAAAATCAGGGCTTGTACTGCAAGTCTTTTGGCCAAGGGCGGAAGCAAGCCAATGACCTTACAAAGTAACTTCAGTATTCCAAAACAGGTGGCTGAAATTCTCCTGGCCTGATAGTCTAGGGTAAGTTTGGTATCCAACCAGACTCCCAAAGCTTTAATCTGGTCTTTCGGTGGGGGTAGATAATCTAAATGTATTACTGGCACAATGCTCTTTGCCGGATTGGCCAATTTTCCCAAAAACATTATTTCCGTCTTCTCTTCATTGAGTTGAAGCCTGCTATCTGTCATCCAGGAAGCTACCGCTTGTAGGCAGGTAGGCAAAACTGAGTTATCAACATCCTTATTGGAGGAAATGAGACCACCAGCTGCATATCATTCGCATATGATACCAGAGATACTCCGAAAGGTTCTACAACCTCTGCCAGGGGAGTCATATAAATATTAAAAAGAGTGGGGCTCAGAGATAAGCCCTGTGGAACTCCACATTGAAATCTGAACTGATCTGAGAAGAAGGAGCGATCCAAGACTTGAAAGGTTCTATTTTGCAGAAAAGAGCTCAACCATTTGAGTGCCAGGCCTTTGATCCCGCTTTTTTCAATTCTTTGAATGAGTAGTCCATGGTTGACTGTATCAAATGCAGCGCTTAAATCTAGCATTATTATTGCTGTTGCCTGTCCTAGATCCATCCGTTTTCTAGCTTCTTCCGTGACCTCAATCATAGCTGATTCAGTGCTGTGACCCGGCCTAAAGCCCATTTGTGTTGTATGCAAAATCTTATGTTCCGCCAAAAAAAACAGATAGTTGAATGTTTACATGCTTATCGAGCAATTTTGCCATAAGAAGAAGAAGCGAAATTGTCCTATAGTTTTTGAATTCGGCTCCGTTTAAATTGGGTTTCTTTAGCAGGGGCTTTACCACTGCATGCTTCCAGGATTCAGGTACCCTACCACTTTGTAGTGAGCTGTTTAGTAGCTCCGTTATCGCCGGAATTAAGGCTACTCTTCCCTGCATAACTATATGAGGAGGTGCAGGATCTAGTAGGGAACCAGATTTTAATTTACTGAGAAGCCCAGAGGCACCTTCCTCAGAAATGGGGAGAAAGCTCTGTAGCACACTGTCACCCTCCTTCTTCTCAATAGGCTGCCCAGAGCCTACCCCTTCCTCCCCTGGGAAATTTTTATAGATATCCTTGATCTTCTGTAAGAAGAAGGAGGCAAAATTATTGCTATGTTCTACTGAAGCTTCCGTTGCTTCCGGGCATATAGGAATATACAGCAACTCCTTCAGCACACCAAAAATTTCTTTTAGAGATCCTGCAGCCCTTTCAATATTATCTCCATAATAGGTAGCTTGAGCTAATCTAATCTCCTTCTGATTGAACCTGATTGAACATCTATATTCTTCTCTCTCTACCTGTTTTAATGATTTCCTCCATTTTCTTTCGATCCTTCTGCAATTTCTTTTTAATTTCATTAAATGAGGGGAGAACCATGGGGCCTTGCCTCCGTTCTTTTGCCCAGAGGAAGATTTATAGGGCAGCACCCTGTCAAGACTATCCGAAATCCAATTGTTAAAAAGGGTGGGGTCCATCTGATGGTCCCTCATAAAATCTTTTTTGCTTTTAGTTAGTGTATTAACCCATTCTGCTGCCTTCAGTCTATGCCATTTCCTAACCTTGCTGTTTAAAGGTTGAGGATAGCCATACGGATCGGACATAATGTAATTAAAAAATTATCAGACCATGCTACAGGAGCAGGGGATAGTGCACACAACGAAGGGAGGTTACTAAATACCAGATCTAAGGTATGCCCTCTCTCCTGTGTAGGCCCACAAATCAATTGGTGCAGTCCTAATGCTTCCAAATCATTCACTAGACGCTTAGTTGCCGTCAATTCTAAATTATCCACTTGGATATTAAAATCTCCTAATATTTTAAAATTAGGTTTTTTGCAGATAAGTTCCGCCATCCGCTCTAATAATAAGTTCAGGAATTCTTCGTATGGCCCCGGTGGACGATATAGTAGTACTCCTGTGAATGTAAACATTGGGTTGAATGTTAGAGAAAAACCCATCCCTTCGCATCCTAAGAGGTCCAGAGGACCGCAGTTAAAAAGAAGACCTTGTTTAAAAATAACAGCTATGCCCCCTCCTTTACCTTTATCTCTATCGATTCTTGCTATAACATACCCATTGGGTAGTGCAAGTGCTAAGTCCGGCCCTGAGCCCTCATGGAGCCAGGTTTCGGTAAGGAAGAGGGCAGCCGGTGCCTCATCAGTCAGAAGGAGATTTATGTCTAATTTATGTGCCGGCAAAGAGCGGCAGTTGATCAGCTGAATCATCAGACTTTGTTTAAAATGCTCTGAGTGCTCTGAATCTGAACCAATAGGCTCTTGCAGAGTCCATTCACAAGAGGGACATGTACACGTCCCCCCGCTAAAATGGGACATAGATAGCAAACCTCTCCTGACCTCTTCATAAGATCCTTAAGTTCCCCCGATGAGTATGTATATATAGCGGGACTCACCATCTTCCACCGGCATAAGGGGAGTGGCCCCTAGCCCCATCCTGGCGCGGATGGGCGCAGACGGGCTTGCCTTCGGCGCGCCCGCTGCGCGGACGCCGGGACCGGTTTTATCTCTCCTGGGTAGCTGTCAACTAGACCGCCAACCCCCAAGATGGGGGACCTCAGTGGGCCGCTAATGCGAGGGAAAGATGTCTGCTCCCTCCCTAAAAACCAAACAGCTTTTTTTTTTAAATTGAGGAATTAAAAATTTATTACAAATATTTTAAATATTTAAGAGCTAAAAATTGAATACCGGCTGACCCCAAAAAACACCACGGGTCCAGCCAGAAAAAAATCGTTATGCGTCATATTTTTGCACGCATACAGATTGTGCATCATATTTTTCGACGCACAGGAGTGAAAATTAGGCCGCATCCAAATAATTGTAAAGAATATTTACTATTATTTGGATGCAGCCTAATTTTCTCTACTGTGCGTCGAAAAATATGACGCACAATCTGTATGCGTGAAAAAATATGACGCATAACGATAAAAATGTCGGCCATTTCATGCAGGAAGTGATGTAATAGGATATCCTGTTTACAGAATATGTACAGTGGGTGTACTTTCACTTTCGCTTTGCAGTCTGTGAATATTATAGACTGTGTGGCTGTGTTCAGAGTGTTGTCTAGTGATTTTGTGCTTTTGTGTCCTTACTTGTTACTTTGTGAAATAAATATTGTTGTTGTATACTGTCTGAGTGTGTTTTGTTTACAATTGTCTGGTATTGTATTGTATTTGTTGTTTGTGGGAGTCTGTTGTGGGTAGTGCTAGTTTGGGGATAGTTGGGCTCTTTTAGTTGTTAAGTTTACTTTATTTTTGTACTTCTACTTTCCCCCTTTTCTCCTTTCTTCTTCTTTATCCCCTATTCCCCTTTTCGGTGCTGAGGTGTTGGGTAGGCCACGTCTTGGCAGGATGGGTGAGGAGGAGCTTGGGGGGTTTATATGGCTGGTGTTCCATTTCCTCCCACTCATGATCGAGGCAGGGTGTTACAGGGGTATCACACTGAGACGCGACAAGTCCGATGGGGAAAGGTGCTGCATCACTTGCAGCACGTGTATGGGAGCCGGAGGAATGACCACCAGCTGAAGCACCGCT
This sequence comes from Pleurodeles waltl, assembly GCF_031143425.1. NCBI lineage: Eukaryota > Metazoa > Chordata > Amphibia > Caudata > Salamandridae > Pleurodeles > Pleurodeles waltl. Next base: position 1,143,109,692 of record NC_090444.1, on the reverse strand, counting down.
GGGCTGACCTCATCACCAGGGAGCAAGATCTGCTGGACCACCTGGGAATAGTGATTGGTGGAACTGTTGTTGAGTACTAATCATGTAAATCAGCGCAATTAAAAGCTCTGTGGTGACATCAGATGATTTGTACAATATCTGCCGGCTAAGTTGCTGACTGTGTGGAATGCTGCGGAAACATACAGGGTCATTGATGGACTATGTGAAGGACCACAATTGCTAGCTGTCAGGAAGCACGTGCTCTGCAAACTTACAGAATACTTTTCCTTAATGTAATTTGGTGCCGCCTTTGTGTCAGACAGCAACACAAAATAGGAGCCAATCATGTCTATATAGGTCACATTTGCCAGTAAAGTATAGATTTACTAAAATATTGGCAACCTTTGTTGACACAATAGCTAGACTGACTTTAGAAACACTACATGATGCACAAAATGAGTGCTGGCTTCACGTCAATTGATGATAGCAATGTGGCCCAGACATAAGCCTCATGTGTGTCTGGTGAATGTGTAAGGAAAGTGTTTTTGGAAGTTCTATGAATGTTAGGGATTATTGTGGTCCTTCATCTTTTTGGATACATGTCAGATCTGGATTTGAAAACATCGGGAAAAGGTGTAAGGTGCCCTCAGCTAACATCCTACACTGGTATTTAGAGTTTGTTGTGTCACATTCCAATTAGGGATGGCAGTCCAAAGGTATGCACATGGGTTCATATCTCTATGTTTGGTGCAAATCACCATTGCTTGGCCACATCAAATGAAGAAACTGTAACAACATGAGAGCTTACAAAAGTCCCTGCCCCTCTGTACATTGTACCTATGTGTCATACATATGTCATGGTCACATAGGCTGTTTGACTGGTAATGCAGTCCTCAAGTAACCAGGCTTCGGATGTCTCTCTAGGATGCACATGAAGAAACGATTTCACACCATTATTATTTCTGCTCACTAATGAAGGAGCATGTTTGCCACCACATGATGTGTGTAATTGTCACAGGAGACCCATGCTATGTACATGTTAGCCATGATATATCAGATGCAGTATCATCATGTCTGAATGGCTTTCATTACTTATGTCATCTTACACATTGTTTTTGTCTTTGGAATTGTTGGTCAGTGCACAGATTTTGAGCACATTTCTTCCTTCCATGCCTTACAGGTGGACCAGCACCCTACACGGTGGGAGAGGTGGCTACATTTGAGGACCCCGACTACTCCAGTAAGTGTTGATATGGCTGTTATGTGTTGTGTTTGCTGGTGATGTGTGATGGACTCCTGTGTATTGAACACATAGCAAGGTGTGATGCGCTGGACAATCATTTGTCTTGTTCCATGAGTGGGATTTCAGTTTCTCACCATTTTTGTGTTGGCCAATGCTTATCCTATTGTATTATCTAGGGACTGTAGGTCATTCCTGTAGGCCCGCAATGAGAACTGGGGTGAGTCATGTGGATAACACTTGTATCAACAAGAGTCGCACTGGAACTCATCTCAGATTTAGTCTGCCTGTCAGACCCACATTCTCCCAGATTGGGACTGCAAATCGCTTTCCAACAGACTTCTGCTTCCCTATTCACCAAAGTACTTATTAAAATGTAGGCTGAACTTCCTAGCAGCATGTAGTTCCACATGTAGTGCTACAAGTATGTGGCACTTGAGTGCAATGGCCTAGGTGTGCATGCAAATCATGATCATGGGTGTTCTTGCAACTCTGTGTCTGTTGTAAGTCATGCCTTACTGCAAGTATATGATGTGGACAAAGGTCTGCATTTCCTGACATGTGTGGCACTAGGATAGGTCAAGGGTTTGCTGTCTCCTACTTGTTGATAGACCTTACCTGTGGTGTATGTGTAGAGCCAAACAGATGTCCAGCTTTCTATGGACTCCTGGGTGTCCATGTTGTTTGGAATTGTTTGTTGTTTCTCCACCCTCCACCCTCAAACACAGGCATGGGTTTGTGAATAGGGTACCTAGGACTGATGCTCCCAGTATGTTACACAGACATGTGAATAAGTGAATGTTTGGTCGGAACCTAGTATACACACTCAGGTATGGCACATGAGTACTATACTAGCAAGTCCAATGACAACTTGCAGATCATGTGGCTTTAGATTTCCATCCCGTACACTGACATCTGTAGCCCTGGCATTGGCGGAGGATGTGCAGCATGATTGTTAGCTGAAAACTGGCAGAACTCAGATGCCAAATTAATGCCACTTGTTACCCATCTTGTACGGTTTGGCTGTGCTATGTGTGATATGACCTTTGTAGGCTGCCCTGCCATGTACTTCCTCCGGGACATTCAATGATCTGTATGATGATATGATTTTTTACAAGTACAGTAGATGTACTGTCTGATTTACTTCTTGTGCCATTTCAAACAATGCAGTTCCTAATGTAAATTGTTTGCCTTTGTCTTCACAGCTGCAAACATGACACCCATCCAGGTCCGTGAGTTCCAGAGGCGGGCTATGAGGTACCAGCATATCCTGCTGGTAGATTTGGGGTTCAGATGGATGGGCCGAAGATACCGGAATGAACTGGCCTCCGGAGCATGGAGGGCTTTCCCACAGGGTGGCCCTACTTTGCCCACCACAGCCACCACCAGCACAACCACTACTTCCACCCAAGTGGCACCACCCACATCTGGGACTGTTGTCCCAACGTCTGCAGTTACTCCAAGCCCCAGCAGTGGAACACCTACATGCCCACACACATCCTCCACCGGTACCCAGACTGCCCCAGCTGCTACAGTTGACCCTGCAGCTTTTCAGGCAATGGAAAGAAAAATGGACCGTGTGCTACAGAGAATCAGTCACCTGCAGCGGGATGTTTGACATAATAACAGGCGTGTGCTGTCCATAAAGCGGACCCTCCGGAGGGCCAACCTCTAGACTTTTGATATGGACATGATTCCCTCCCCTCCCTCCTCTTTCCTTGTTCTTATACTTAGTGGGCTTAGGGGGCTTAGTGTTAGGTTACTATAGGCTGTTAGTTTAGTTAGTGTTAGTGGGTGGGGTGGGGGGCCTGATTCTTTCTATTTTTACTTTTTAAGTGTGTGGGTGGGTGGGTGGGTGGATGGGTGGGGGGCTATGTTGGGGTTCTTGTGTGTTTACAAGAAAAATTTTAAAAAAATAGATATTTTTTTAAAAATATCAAAAAAATACAAACAAAATATATATTTGTTTAGGATAGTATAGTATGTGTTTAGGTTAGTATCTGTTGTCCTCCATGTATCCTGTCTCATAAGGGGGGTGGGGAGTTGATCTTTAGAACGTTTTGTTACATGTGATAAATAAGTTTAGGTTAGGTTGTTTAGGGACAGTCGTGGGTAATGAGTAGTTAGGGTAGATTAGGGTAGGTAAGACTTTTCCTCGAATTTCCTCTTCTGTGATTACTGTTTAATAAATATATAGTTAACCCTTTACAGCATGTGTTAAATTCTTGTTGATCAGGGCCTTGGCATTAATTTTGTTATATTACATTTGTGTCCGGTGCTACGAACAAATCCCAACTGAGCTGTAAGATTGGCAGCTACCCCAGAGCTACCTTGCAAAGATTCCACCATTCATTGCAACCACCAATCACAGTTAATATGGATCCCAAACTGCTTTTGTCAATAAGTATGTTTTCAACGTCACAAACAATGCTTCCAGATTTGGTACTAGGGGAACTGTTTTAGGTGTGACTGCAGTGTGATGTTCAAGGACACACTTATAAGGTGAGTTGTCGTAAGCACTCTTGTAGTATCGTCTTCATGACTCACAGACATCATTTGTGACACTGTTCAGCATGATTACTTATTTGGATGGAAACTCAGACACCTTCATTCTTGCAGTTTTTGGAGTGTTTGCTTAGATTTGTGTGCACTGTTATATGTGTTAGTATTGCATGGTAACAACATTTTGCTGCCACTATTTGATGATTTAGACATCCCTTGAGGAAGCATTGTTCTGTCCAACACAGCATGATGGTGTATGGTTTCTTACTTCATTAGATATTACCCTCAGAAAGGGCAGAGTATGATGCAATCCTGGCTAGTGTGCAAATGTATCTGACTACATAATTTCAGGACAGTTGTATTGTCAAGCTATGTCATTTGACAGGATTCACATTTCAGTTATCTACTGCACAGTTGATGTGTCACATTACACAGAGACAAAGTTGTTGTGTAAATGCTATTAATTGAAAAGTGCTGTAGTGCTATATGTACATTGTCCATGATTGTGAGTCCATTATAGTGACATCTTCCATTGTGATCCTACACAAGTGGTAAAGGAAAATGCTTTTGACATGCCGGGGTGATGTGTCAGACAGTGCAGAGGGACAGGATTTGCCATTGAGTAAGTGAGAGACAATCACTGGGCAGGATGACAAGATTAACAGTGGTTTGCAGAACAGTCATTGAGTACAGTTGTTGTACGACTGGCATGTTACAAAGCGCTGGACCTTGGTAATAGTTGGCCATGTGGCAGGGACTAGTGCTTCCGGGTACTTTTGCATGTGAAGGTGATCTGTTCCATGTCTTCTTCTTCTGATGTCTGTGTTGCCTTCTCTGTCCTTAGTGGTGGTGGTTGTGAAGGGCAACACACACCTCAGTGTTAGAAGACGTGGAGTCAGACATCCCGGTCACTGCTACCTGTGAAGGTCTTAAGGGCAGTACTGCTGCAAGGAGGATCTGCTGATTCTTAAGACTAGAAGCCATATCACGATGGTAGGCAGCCAGGCGGCCCTGAGGGGGTCATGATTGCATTCGTGCATGCAGTGGAAGGTTTGGGGTGCGAGGTGTTGTGGCAACTCCCTTACTGCAGTGGTGAATTCCTTGACAGTTTCTTGTAGTCCTTGCAGGATGGATGTTAGGGCTTTCATAGCTGCTGCCTGATCTGCAGATGACATCATGCACCAACGCACCCCCTCTAGGCTGGCTGCCATAGTTTGCATCCCCACCCAAACCTCCTTGGCCAGCTCCTGCTGTACTCCAACTACAGTTCTCTCAAAGCTGGTGCCTGTGTCGTCTGAGTCCTCAGCTGTATTGGAGCTGGCAGGTCTTACAATTGGGGTGGTGGGTGGATCCTCTGCGATGGCTGCTTGTTCTGTGCTCCTCCTTGTGACTGAAGGTGGGGTCTGGAGGGTTCCAAGGACATCTTGGATGGTCTGCTGAGGAATGTTTGTCAGCTCATCATCCATGTCATCAGGGTATTCTGGGACAGGCATATCCGCAGGAGATCCATCGTCCTCTGAAATGAAAGGGGGTACAATTAGTGTGTGTGTGTTGTGGCATTTGTGATGTGACATGCCTGCCTTGTGATGACTTCACATTGTGATCTTGTTTCCTGTTCATTGCTCCAGTCTTTCAGATGGGCATTCTCCTAGGCCTATGGCCCACCTGCATGTCATATGTATAGTATTAAGTTATTGGACTTGTCAGCATCATCTCCTCTAGTGTTGTTTTAGGCCAAATAGTGAATTGCCACCTTCTTGTCCTACTCAGGCCTCCTCTACATCCATTCTCATGGTGAGACCTTTCACTGGCTGTGTGTGCTCTGATGGCACTGGCACCGCACTTAACAATCTGGACCTGTTCCAGTCTCTGATCTTTCACATCCACTTATATGTAGTTGACATGTAGCGTATCCTATACATAGCACTGTTATGGCACAATATGGATGTTGGCATTGGTAATGTGTACAGCTGATGTTAGGGAATGTGTGGTACATTGGATTGCCCTGATAATCGTAGCAGTGTCCTATTTCCTCCTCTGACTGTGCAGGTGTATGTCAGTGACCATTTACATGTGTCTTCCCCCTCAGTGCTGTTGTCTGAGCAGTATGACATTTGGGATGTTGCATTGTGACCCAGGCACAGGATGGACCCTGACATATGCAGCATGGGTGTGACCTTAGTGCTGTGTAGCTCCTAATGTGGATGACATTGGCTGATGTTTGCGACAACTAAGGGCATTCACATTTGACAGGACTGGAGCATTTGTCTTGTTTCAGAGGATTGCTGAAGTTGTCATCCTCAACCCTCAAATTTAGGTGTGTATGATCCATGGGGATGTTACTACCATTGGCTACTTGAGCTGCACACAGATCAGAGGTGGTAGTGGCAACTGTTATCACTGTTACATTCCAGTTGTCAGTATGACTAGAGGTTGTTAATTGGGCCCTAGTTATTGTAGGGGGTATAGTGGCTGACGTGTGCCAGGATGTCAGTTTGACGTTGTGCCCTTCTCTCCTGGCGTGGCTTTACCTTTGCTCCATCGTTGGCATGGCAGCATGCCCCCATGGGACTGTTGTTGGTGTAATGTTATGGTGTGCCCCAGCTTCTCTCTGTACAGGCCATGCCCCCATGCCATACCCCTTTACCCATGCCACTCCAGGTATATGATGACTTCCATGCATTTTGTGGTCTGTATCCCCCCGCTTACAGTTGACATTAGTGCATTATAATTCCCCATGCGCCATACCGTGCATGTGTGTTCCTCCTGGTAGTTTGCGCTGTCCTGTCCTTGAATCCCTGTGATGATCTCCTCAGGGATGACGGCTGCGACCATCTCCTCCATGTGGTCCAGGGCTTCCTGGTGTGCTGGACTCCCACTTCCAGTCTGCAGTGCTTCCTTCCGGTTCCTGGCCATCTTTTCCTTGGTCCTGTGCAGTCATGCCAGTGTTTCTTGCACTCGATGACTGTTCTGCGTACTTCTGCCACACTGTTAATCTTGTCAAAAATGTGTTGCCATATTGCCTCTCTCCTACTGATTGTCAACTTTGAGGTGACAAACAGTTGGTGCTGGTGTTCCGTCACCTCTTTAACCAGAATTTACTGCTCCTCTGCACTGAAGCAACACTTTCTTTTCTTCTTAAAAGTGTCCTGGTTCTTGTGTGGTTCCTCCTGACTGGTTCCTGGTATGTTGTCATTTTCCTGGGGTCTTTACAGGCATCTGGGATCCATTTTGGCTCTCCTCTGCTGAAACAGCTGTGTTCGCTGGGAATTTTGACGCTATTGCGTCAAAAGACGCCGCATATACGGTGTCGTAAATCGACCCACAGTCATTTCTGCCTCAATGTTGTATTGCTTTACGACTTGACACTGCGGTGTGCGTTAAAAAAATGACTTACACCTGTGGTTTGTGCCGCCGTGTGTCAAAGTATAAATTTGACACCCGCACGGCGCAGCAAAATGGCGTTAGCCGGCGGTAATATTTTTGACGCAAAACTGCGCCGGCGCAGTTTTGCGTCAAAAAGTATAAATATGGCCCTCAGTATTCTGAGAATACACGTTTTTCAGCGAATAAGTAAGAATAATTATTTCTAGATAGTAAATCATTTCTGTTATGCTAAAAGTAATACATTTCAGGTAATAATTTTTTACATTCATTTCAATGATTCAAAATAAGCTAAAACGTTCCATGTGGGAAAAAGAGGGATAAAAGTCGAGTGACAATAAACGGGCCTCAAATAATCATGTATAGTGAAGCCTTGATGGATTGCCTCAATGCAAAACACAATTAATTGCCTGGCAAAACATATTTCAATTTCCCCTAATTCTCTGTGCAATATCTATTTCTCTTGGTTTTTGAAATAATGTTTCCATATTACTGTAATTCAATGCTCATGATTCGTACTGCACACTTCTTTATTTCTGGATTGTTTACTGACTCATAAAACAATAAGTTCTTAAACGACCCTTCATAGCAGTGCATACAACGATAAATAAAAAATGTGGATCACGATTATTGCAAATCTCACATACCTGATAATCGTCTCATGTTCAAATAATCGTGGGTAGAGTGCAAGTGCTAAAGTGCTAGCCAAGAGGATACATAAGTGACATTAGTCCCCTGTTTATGGCCTTGTAAGGTGCAAATAATAAAGCACTATCTAAAAGAAAACATGATCACCCTTCATCTCCTGTTGACGGGCCTAATATGATGTATGTTTAAATGATACATAATGTATGTATTTTATTTATGGCATTTTTGCCAAACAAATCTGGGCCTATCACAAGTATTCATTTATTTCTATTGCTAAAGTGCTGAAGCTATTCAAAGAATATACAGTAACATCAAAGTTAACTGGAATATCCAAATATGTCACAATTGTTCACTATTTCATATGCAGGATTTTGTAGGTAAAGTGCCAATCCTCAACCATTTAGGTTATATCTATAGTGGCATGTACATTAAGTGCAGGGGTTACATTGCTAGTATCAAGCATGAGATCTATTCAAAATAGTTATCATGATTTCACATCAAATACAGATTTGCCTAGTTCATAAGTGGCAGTCATAAGGGAACCTCCAGAGGAAATACTCATGGCAAACCCCTTTCCTCAACCATCTCAAATCCAGGTGAACTGTTAATATTATATATACCCTACAGGGGGATTGATACACACTGCTTTCTCTACTGTTCCAATTATCACTCTCAACACTTCAGTTACAATATATTTTAAAAAATGGGCATGAAGTTCTGCATCCAAGTTACAATCCCACGGTCTCCAAGATCCAATGAGTATTATCATTTTTCATTCAGCTCTCTTCAGGTTTAACTCACTATTGCATCCTTTTTGATCTCTCCTAATGTGCTGAACCCCAAAGCATTGGAGATTCCTGATGTAACCATTTTGTTTATCCAAACAAATGTTGGCTACTGGATGTGAGAAGTAGGAAGATGTCAATAAACCAGTAAGGAACCAATGGAGTTCACAATGAGCCAACCCTGGGAATTCTCCACACTTTTTTTACAATTTGGGAGGAAATAGTTTGTAGGAATTACTGGGTATTCTAGCCTCCGGTATCTAAACTCATCTTCATCCTCATCAACCAAATCTCTTTTCCTCCATAATCATAGTTTTTGATGAGATACTGCAGCCAGTATATTCCTTGGTAGGATCATTATTTAGTTCCACATAATGTTGTTTCTCCTTTTATTGCCTCCTTGTTGCCAGTATGTATTTGGAACAATCTAAAATTAAAATGGGTTCTCCTTTGTCAAAGGCCTTTATTATTATGTTCTAATCCTCTTCTAAGTCGTTCACAACTCCCAAATCACTGGTGGTCATGTTACAATGCTTCTGTATTTGTTTTCTCTTAACCAGCTGTTTATCTCCACTACAATTCCTTCATGGAACAAACCAATTTTATTCCCTGTAGACAACTATTGATAAGAGGATGAGCGTGGTTTATATGCACTCATGCATGTTTTACAAGTAATAAGTCTTGTTGTTTCACAGACGTCTAGAGTTGACTTGGTCTGTGATAGTTATTTGTCTGTTCTGCCACTCGATTCCTTCTCCAGAGATGTCAGAGCAGTCAGACATTGGATGTTATTAAAACCCAGAATTGATGTGGTCATTTGGTCATTCTACATGCCTCTTCCAGAATGATTGCACAGTGTTTTTTCAAATTCAGTTTTTTATTAAATCTTTATAAATCAATCTTTATGGTAGCCATGGTCATGTTAGCTTCCAGGCAAAAATATAGGCCCCTGTTGAACACCCTTTAATAATTTTTAGTTCAAAGAGTAGAGCAGATATTTATTATCTGATCTGAAACATCTGTAAGACCTATTATTCTAATCTTCCTTACCTCTTACCTCCTTTTCCTCACTTTGCTTTTACTCCTCCATTTGCTTCTCTGGATTTGGCCACCCCTTGGCTTCTTTTGTTCATTTCTCTTCTTTCCTGTTGTCTGATGCACATTTGATAAGGTTGTATTTCTCCTACAAAATCAAGGTTTGAAGAGAAAGACCACTTATTATTTTATTTACATAGTGATTTTAATAGTTTGAAGCTTCCCTCTAAATAGTACCGTGCTGCCCTGCTCTACATAGATTGCTCTTTAGATGGCATCAGCCTTCAGAAGAAGTACTATTCTACTGCACTATTGACTCTGCCTGGAGACATCTTGGTGGGGGTCAGCTCTGTCAGTTTAGGATCAACGTGAATGAGAATGGATTTTAGCCTCTCTGCAGAAATAGTGCAGTTAAAGTGCGTAGAAGACAAATAGCTCTCTGGGACCATTCCAAAAAGATGTCATGGTCTACAATGGAATTAGATAATTTTGCCTGAACTGCCAGGTTGAGGATTTTGGTGAGAGGAACAGGTACATCGAGCAGTTTATCCTGGCATCAACGTCAGTCCTGATTGGTTCACTTTTTTTGGGTCCTTGGCATACTTTTTGAGGAAGGTTGCCATGTTAGAGTCAAAATCGGGCATGTCCACCACTTCACATGACAGGAAAGGGTGAGGACACTCGGAGCACAAGATTTTGCACACTTCCTTTTCAAACTTCTTCCGCAAATGTGACTGTACATAATCTGCTACCTCCGGCAATGGAACCCATTCCATGGAGGAAGAGTAGATGATCTTGTCAAGGTTAAATTATAAATTTGTTTTGTGGGGTGCAGTGAGTGTCTCTCTGGTATTATGGCACTTGCGTTTGGGATTAGTGAAAGCTCTGGAATCTATTAGAGATTGGTCTGAGTCATATATTTGTGAATCTGAGTCACCTGAAGAGTGGTTAGCCCCTTGTGAGTACCCCGAAGGGCCCAGTGCTTCAGAAGTGCAATACTCATGGTCAGGAAGGGCAGAGATTGTCACTTTATCCAAAGTTTCCCTATGAGAAATACCGGGTTCTGATGATTTACCTCTAAGGGTGGATTACCCGAGCCTGTGCCAAATTCACTCCTACCAAAATTAAGGATCAGCTGAGCAAAGGGTGTGAAGGGACTTTATTAAGGCTTTGGAAACCGAATCCTGCACATGGAAGTCTAAAGCCTCTATCAATCCTTCTTCCATGTGCTCATCGTAATAGACCTCTGGGAACTCACCATACTGATCCTCTGTGCCATACTGTTGTGCCATATTGATGCAGAGCATCAGGAGTAGCCCTGAAGAGTGTATGTATAGAGGTATGATAGTAGGAAACAAGGGTGGTAGTGCGAGCGGGTGCTAAAGGACCAATGGAATCATCTGAGATGGTAATGCCCAGTTGGAGGGAGGCACCTGACCACTAGAGCAGAGCTCTGAAATGTTTAGTCAGCCCCGTTGGGGCATCGTGGGAAAACCGGAGGTTTAACGTATTTATGTTCTCACTGTGTTTAGCTGAGTTTCCGGTTTGCAGCCGAGCGTGGAAAGCTGTTGCTTGAAACGCGGCTTCACTGTGCATGAGTTGCACCTGCAATAGAAAGAGGACAGGTTGCTCTAAGCATGCATAATGTGCTGCTGCCAAAGTCCCCGCTCCCAGTCCACACCAACCTGAATGAGAGTGGGAACAGGTTTCCATCAATGCATTACAGCAGGCAATAAGTACAATCAAATAGGCGCCTCTGAGCACTGAACTCATGTCACACCGAGAAATACAATATAAATAACCACAAGTAGCACACATTCACTGGTGAGGGGAAGAAGAGCACTTATCTCATGCTGTGTCATCAGCAAAGAAAGAGGAAGGTCTACGGATTGAATCTGTTCTATATGTAAGAATGATTCTAGATTGGTGAGACATTATGAGGGATGAGCATATTGGCTCATGTGAAATGTAGTTTATGATTTTTTTGTATTTTCATTGGCTGCTGTATTTATTGCAGTAAATGAAAGAGAAGCATAATCCTAAACCTTCCGTCCTGACACAGACTATTAGACTTTTTTCTCATATGGCTAGACAAAATACCACTTGCCCCCATCTAGAAGGCTGCCTTCAAGGGGTCCACTGACTGTGAACCACCTTTTTGTGGTGCACAGTCAGTGCACCTCTGACGGCCTCCTTGCCTCTGAACCTATGTCAATAATATGGCACACAGGTAGGGTGTTTACCCCATGTGCATTGGGGCATAACCACTTGCAAATGAGGAAACTGCCTCTTACAGTAGTGAAAGCACTATAGGTGCACCAGTGCTATATGTATTGTATTATAGAAGGTGCTGCACAAGCATCTGCTGCCCCTTCTGTAATACTACAGTGTAAAGGGGGCACAAAAACAGGCACACGTGTCAGTTGCATCCCTGGGGAACGGTGTAGCATATAGCTCCTGTTCCTTTTGATGGCATCTTCAACAACTAATTGTATTACATCTAGCCCAAAATGAGAATTTAGAAAGCCCAGATTTAATGCATACCCAATCCAGAAAAGAGATCTAGAAGAGTGTATGCAAATATTTTAAGTCCAATTTCTTGAAAGCATATCATATAATATTAGCAGAGGAAAACTGGCCTCCACAGTTATCAATAGGCCTAAAGCTGAGGACATTATACATCAGGTATTGTGATTGTGTGCATGGTTCTCAAGTGTCCTATGTACAGGTAAAGGTAAAGGGCAATAAAACTAGCCTTAGATATTCATAAACATCACAGAAGTGCACAGGACAAACTCCATGTGTTAAGCCATTATGGGTGAATCCACAAGTTAAGCCTCTCTATCCCCTTAAGCAGAACCCAAACTGGAATTAAAAAACATAGTTACATTACCAAGGAGTGATTAGTCCCTGTCATGAATATGTTGCTGTGTGAAGTTTTTAAAACAAACAGTAACTACAATTTAGTAATGTTCTATGAGAACATTAAAAGTCATATCAAGTGAGAAATATATGTCTTAAACAATATTAAATACTCCTTGGCCTGGCTAATAACGTCTGTCAAAGTATAGGCCCACAGTGATAACATTTGACTTCTCGTGTCATCTGGGGTCTTCCAGTTTGCTTTCAAGCATTCTCCCAGTAGTATAAAAACAGCCCAGGAATGTCTGCTTCTAGAATTATGGAACTTCTATAAGGAGATTCACAAAGCAGTTTTGAATGTTGATTACATATACCTCAAGGATAATGGCTTACATGAGCCTCTACAATATACAGACAAAATAATGGTCACTCTCACAGGGTATAGAACTAATAAAAAAATGCAAAATATAGTATAGCCTGATGCCATTTTCTAAGAGCATGAACTGTCTGATGAGAACTGTGACAGCGTGAACTTAGTTAGTGACATATGCTGCATCAAAACTTTTACTACACTCCATAACTCAAAGGAGCTTATTTACAAGCCCCTCGCACCACCAGAGTGTCACTTTCAGTGACGAGCTGGTGGCACTCTGCCCTTTTCCACATTTATAAGGTGGCGCAAAACCACTGTGCTTTCTTAACGTCGCCTTGTAAATATGGTCCCCCGACGCAGTTTTCTGTGGCAGAGGGGCATGCAGTGGGTGTTGCTGTTTGCGTTTCCATGCAACATCCATTGCTTTTGACACTGCAACAGACTTACTAGAAATTATAAACCTGAGGCAGCACCAAAAACTAACACCACCCCACTGATGACATTACAGTGGCGCAATGAGGAGAAATACCTGTATTTCTCCTCATTTTTGCTTTTTCTATGTGTTTCATTCTTCAGCACACATAGAAGGAGCAAAACACTATTAATGATTGTTTATGTGCAGGAACCCTGCTCATAAACAATCATTAAATAATTATGATTTGCTACTTCTAAGTGTGCTGAGTTCTGCCTGCCTGAGGCTGATGTAACAAGAAGAAATATCTTTATTTCTCACTATTTCCTCTTCGCATGTGTGCTTCATTCTGTATTAAACATAAAACATTGTTTAAAAAAGCATACTAGGATAGATTTTGTGCAGGAAGTAAACTTATCATGGTCCTAATGCAAACACCCCTGCACTGATGTGTAAGGGTGCCTGCATTGGTGCTATGCTGTCCACAGTATGCCAGCACAAGGAAAGAGCAGAACTGGGTGCAGAACTGTGCACCTTGTTTGCCGAGATGGTGCAGTCTTGCTCTCTTCAGCTAATGCACTGCAGTGAAGCAGCTTTGCTTGCTGTGCTATGTTGTGCCATTTCTTTGAAAATGTGCCCCCTAGTGACTGGTTTAACAAAAATGTAAGTCAAATTAAAAGCAAACCTGAACTTATAGAAGTACTCCTTGAATGGGTGCAAATGTACTATCTCTAGAATTCACAAACATTGGCCATAGTAGGCTAGGAAGGCTATACCATTTTTGGTTTTCCAGGCATACTACTGGCGATTGAACACCCAAAAGGCGATGGGGTGAATAGTGCACATATTCTAATCACTGACAATCCTTTGGGGTAGCGTTACAAACATATTTTTTTTACCCACCGTGTTGCTCTAGACAGAGGGCCTGAATTAGGATTTAGCAGATGGGGCAAAGATAGATGGGTTGGTAGAGGACTTTAATGCCTTTTCTTCACCAATCAAATTTTTAGATGACTGCAGTCTGGCAGGCACTTCTATACATTGACTGGGACCACCATCATGGAAGTTCAAGTCATTGTAGGAAAAGTTTAATGGACGGATCCGTCAAACATGATGGTTGACTATCAAACTTTCCCAATAGATTTTATGTTTAAAAAACAAACTCCTAAAGAAGGAGTTTGTTTTTGTAAATAAAAAAATAAAAAATACTCCCCACACCTGTTTCTCCCATGGTGTATGTGTGATTTTTCTTTTTTGATTGTCTCTCACTATCAGATTGTACCTGGCATTGATGGTCAGTAACAAAAATGCCATTTGAGCAGCCACTATCAATTGGGCAGATGATCAGAGGGCTTACTTTCAAAGGCATCTACTGAGTGGGGATTAGGAAGAACACAGATTATTTACCAGAGCTACACTTGTTAAGACTTTCGAGACAGGAAGGTGGCGTCTGGTTATGTTCCCCTGATTGGTCGTGCTGGGGTGCAAATTTATATGATTTTCTTTGGGATAAAATGCTCCAGTGCCCTAACATCACAGCGTAAGGATGAGTCATTATCAAGATCATTCAAACTTGGCTCATGGTTTTCGGTTTCAGTTACTCTGATCATTTTGTGAGCATTCTTCAGGGGGTTACATCACCTGGTGCATCTCTTGCTCCTTCAACAGTGATATTTTTGGTCATGCAGGTGGTGATCCAAAATTGCAGCAAAAGCTTAAAACCAATGGAACTCTCTCAGGATGTAGTATCTTTTTCAGTCTTGTACATATAAGCACCTCTTAAGGGGATCTGAATTTATTCCAGTGATCGTCAAGAAGCAGGTGAAATGTAATGGGAAAGCAGAGGTTGTATGTCACATTTGAGCCTTCCAGGTCTCTCCAGCTATCAGCATCAGACCAGCATTGCCTAGTAATATTCAAACACTGAGACCATTTGGCCTTTTGAACTGCTACATGTGGACATTGTGAAGGTCAACATGATCTTATGCTTAAGCTGAAAGTCAAGGAATATGAAAGTGATGACTCCAGATCTATCTTCTACAGTATGGCTAGCACCATGCACGTAAAGGCTTGCTCAATACCAATCTGGAATCCTTTGACATCAGGCTCTGTTTGTGCCACATTTTCCTCCAAACCTACCATGGAAGTTAATGTGACAGGACCAGCTCTCCAAGAAACCAATGTTATATCTCAAAAAGTGGTTTCTCTCATGGTTATGTCTGCCTTGTGAACCATGATCATGCTGATGCATCTCTCACTGTCTTGTATCTGATCATTCTACTGAGCTACTTTCTCAGTCATGGATTTGATTTTCCTAAAGGCTTCCAGACCTCCTTTGTTTGTCAGGTTCATGCTTTTAATGGGATTTCTCAGCTTTCCCAGAATTTCTCCCAGTACATTAGGCACAGCTAACATAGCGCTGCGACTGACATTCTCATAAACCAATTTGAAGTAGCTGAAAGACCAGAAGTGCTAGACACTTGGGCTTAGAGCATGTCAGGCACAACAGACAAAGCAGGGTTTAACACTCGGTTTTCCGTTTTGTTCCCACAGCAAAAGAGGGAAACCTCAGCCAGTTTCATTGAGATCAACCCCTCTACTTAGTGTGTACTGTTGATTGGAATATATTTTCATACACTAGTCAGGGTTGGTCCTATTTGTATAGATCACCTTATACTAGCACAAGTGGCCAATTGGGTTATTTGTATTTGACCTGGGCTACACTCCATGCCTTGTGGAGACCAGGACATATTCTTCATTGCAGGTGGAATAAGTGACACTATGCCGCTGCCAATTTTAATTTTAACAAATTGTAGTGTGGCACCACATGGGGCGCCATGGGGTAGGAAATGACTGGGGTCTTCCTTAAATAAATGCTATTAGAAAGCAGCGACGGGAATCAATAGCAAGTAGAGAGTACAGGGAGAATACAAGTGGGTCAGCTAGGTCACTTTTGAGTCAATTGTAGTGTAATGCAGGCCGCTGAAGCACTGGATACAGGGAATCCATTTGCATGGACTAGATCAGATAGTTTGCAGACAATATCCACAATATGATATCACACACATGAATCAGGTTTCATGGAATAGTTATTGTTTGCTCATCACCAAGTAAATTGACTTAATTTAGTTTGACCCTATTAAACTCTTTTTTTCTATCAAATTTTGGAATTGCAAACAATGTGCTTCATTTGTGCTTTCCTAATCGCTGATAGAATTTGAAATATATGTATAGTTAATTTACCATTAATTTAAAAAAATTGTGATTTTGGTCACTTAGATCACGTTTACTAAATCCACTTATTTTGCAGTCAAAAAAATAAAAGTGCACACCAGTTTCTAAATGGGTAACAATTTGTCAGAAGAAATAGCCTAACATGTGTAATTTGTCCTTGAAAGTGCAGCAAATGTGAAAAGACAAACACAAAACCTAAAAGGCATCTATGTTGTTCATTCACCTTCTGAACTACAACATAATTATTTCTGGGATGCTAAAGCAGCCACCCATCCCTACTCCTGGTGCCTATGCGTGCATCTTCTTAGCGCTATATAGTATATAGTTTTACTAGTAAAACTGCATGGCTTTGTAAATTTAGAGGCCATTTCAACGGAAAATGTGCTTTCAGTGTGCTCACTAGAGCTACAAAATGCACTACCAGCAACATAGCACACCCTCACCACTCTCCTGCTGAATGGGTATGGCACATTTGATACACTTTTTTTGTGTCAAGCTTGTATTTTTACTCAATCCCTATGACTTCAGTGATGTAACACTAATGGCAGCACATCGACTCTCTAAATTGTTCCAGCACCACTGCACAAGTTCACAGCACAACACAGTAAGCGTCGTTTGTATCCATCGCTTCACATATTATCAGCCTTGATGTTTGTATTGAAGCTCAGGAGATGTGACTTGTGGTGCCCTACCTGATGTGTCCCCAGAGCCGGCCTTTACTAAGATAGCGCCCTGGGCGTGGGCAGAGTGAAATTTGGCACCCTTGCTGATGGTAGTGAATAAAATGAGTTAGCAAGGGGGCCTTTTGTGTTTACTGGCCAGTACCTGAATGGGCAGCAACTGGCCCCTGAACACAAACATTCAGGACCTCCCCCCAGCAGGAGCCAGAGGGTGAAGGGAGGCAAGGAAGGGAGCTAACGAGGCATTAAAAAATTCACCCACAGTATGATAATGAAGGACTAAAACCACTTTAAGCTGGCAAATCAGGCAGAAAAGAACACACAGGAAGAAGCCTGAAGCAAGCTGAGAGGGGCGCTGCTGTTGACATAACCTTAATGCACACAGCTCCATGCACCCCTCAGAATATTGGCACCCTGGGCATGGGCCCAGCTCGCCCATGCTGAAGGCCAGCCCTGTGTGTCCTAAGGTTTTTTTTTTACATTCAGCAGTGCAAATCCATCAGGATACAGAGTCAGCATCCAGCACCGGATATTATTCAGTGGCTGACCACATTCCCCCACACCCTGCATACTATTATATTAGGAAGAACATTATGATGTGTATATTTCAGGGCATGAGTAGGCTAAAGAAGGTCCAACCTATGTAGAATGGAGGTGAAATGAATTAAGGAATTTGGGGCCACATGTACAAAGCTTTTTTTGGTTGAAAACAGCCCCGTTTGTAGAATCTAACCTTTTGTGACCCAAAAAAATCATTTTTGGATGTACCATACTCTTCTTCGCAATTTGGTAATCTATTGCAAAATGGGTTAGCAATTCAGAATTAGGAAGGGGAGTGTCAAAGGCGTCCCTTCCTAATAGTGACTCGCAAGAATGTTTTGCAACCGAAATGTGGTCGCAAATCATTCACTTTTAACACCAAATTTAATTTGGTAGTAAGCCATTTGTAAACGGGAAGAGACCCCTTCTCCTTTGTGAATGCATGTGAAAAAGTTTTTAAGGGCAGACAGTGGACCACTGCCTATCCTTAAAATATGAAACTGAAATGTTTCAGTTTTCTTTTTGAAACATAACTCATTTTTCTTTAAGGACATGGGGCTGAATTTGAAAAAAAAGTTGCTGCATTTAAAAGCAGGCCACCATCAATTTGTTTTTTTGCGATTCCCAAGGGGTGCACAAATTGCAACCCGCCTCATGAATATTAATGATGAAGGTCTATTTGCGACCCACTGGAAATCACAAATTGAGCTCAATAGCGTTTCGCACATTGGAAATTGCAATTTCCTATTTCCGATTAGCATGGAATCACAACTTGGAAATCTCAATTCCTCACGTACGTACATGTGGCCCTTGGTATGACATTGTGAGCATTACTGTGCTTGAAGGCCGATCAAGAACGGATTACAGCAATTTGGGGCTGGAATGTACAAAAGAGGACTGAACGTGCAGTAGGATGCACAGTTTACTTTTTTACATTGCACATGTTTACATTCTAAGTAGAAGCCGATGAGGGGACAAACAAAATCAAACACAGGGACACGTACACTATGTTTACCAGCATTGTTTGGTTGATCCACGAGCGGAGACGTCAGTATTAATTACATTTTCACCACAAAGATCAAAGATTCCTTCAGGAATTTGAAACTTTTTTATTTGCACATGACAGTGCTAAGATTGTAAATTAGTATTCAGGAAAAAAGTTAACTTTCTGTTTAGAAAAAAATATTTTGAAACATGCACCAGCACTCACGAACGCGTTATTGCTTGTGACACATTAGTGAAAACACATATTTGGTGCTGGAATAAAGGCGTATGCCCTAAAGGCAGACATTTGACAGCTCAGGGAATCCAGGGGCTGAAAAAAAATAGGGCAAAGCCAAAAAATGTAAGTGTTAACCTTAATGCCTCATTGAAAAGGAAAACTGTTTAACCAAAAGACCTGTTGATCAAAGCTTACTTTATTGTGACAGCTTGAAGCCAGGCAGTTAGGTATCGAATTCGGATGATGGCCTTATTCCAGAACACTGGTGCTTAACCTGCCATTATATAATACACTCTGATGTCCTGTATGGTTGCTTGCCTACCTCTGTTTGATTTGATTCAAACTGTGCAATGTTTAAACTGGGTGAATGCCAGAACTAGTTCTTTGCCCTTAAGTAAAATGTATCGCATGTTCTTAATAGTCACTATGCCAATTCAATTTGGGTTCATATTTCGTTTAATTCTAACGCTATTCAATGTTTATATTTAAAACGTTGTAAAACGTGTGTAAAAATATGAAAACATTTTTTGCCCCACCGCCACTTGCAAATCAGTTTAGATTTGTGAGTCTCAGAACCACAATATAGCCGGAAATGTCTGACAACTCACATTTTACACAGTGTAGAGCAGTGTGGCACTGCGCTCAGTTCACAAATGGTTGCATCGTTGGCATATGTTCGCTGTACAAACTACAGGCACCAGTGACATAAGAACGCAAGTGGACATAGAAGTATCTTTTAATTGCCCCTTTGTGGTGCAAGTAGTGCCAGCATGTATTAAAGTATGTATGTAGCATTTGTATAGCGAGAACACATCTGCCAGCTCATATGATGCCACCATGTGTCACATAATTTAGGCTTCCTTCATACGGTCACCGTGCGTGGAGCCGAAATCACACGGTGGCAGAGAAAATAAGCCGGTAACCACTGCACAAAGTGGCTTTCCAGCGTGTCTTTGGAAGCACTGAGAAACCTATGTCCCTTAAGTTTTAAGAAAACACCCGAGGACATTGTCCACAGCCAACCTTAGCTTTTTTCTGAGGAAGTGGGGGCTCAGTCAAGGGCAAAGGGCCTCCTATGTAGTTCTGTGCATGAAGCTTGTCCCCCTTTGGCCCACCCCCTCCTCACACTGTGAAATAAATGTATAAGTTGGCAGGTCTATAAGAACATATTGAAAGGCAGCAGAGCACTGTACAGGGTCAAAGGCAAGGAAACTGTCAAAAACTGATTTGAGGGGTAGCAGGTTTGTGGACTGTTGCTGCATTATAATGTTATGTTCCTTAACAAAGGGCATCTTTAAATGGTACATATTTTGAAGCTGGTTTGGGCGCTCTTTAAGAATACAGGGATGCTGTTTCAGATCCTAGGTGCATAGATGGAAAACGTCTGTTGCCTTGTTTTTCCTTTTTAAGTTGAGCGTGCCAGCGCTTCTGACCTGTTATCTAATCTCTGGGGTTTAACTATGGTCATCTTACGCCGATCACTTTCATTTGTTCGTGGGCCTGAGTTTCAAAATTCCCTTCATTTTATTTGTTAAAGGCATACATACGTCATGCCTTTTCCGGTGTTTAGCCCTCCTCGAGAGCACCGGCCAACTACTGTTAACATAAGGTACGTTTTTTTTACTGACAGTTTGTGGACTGCTTGTTTACTTTTAGCTTGACCTTCTCTCGATCGGCAGTATTGGAGCGATTTGCATAACTACCAGTTACTTGCTATTGTTACTTTTTTCAGTCACGCTCATGGCACTTACAATTTTCATACAGCGGGAACTCGATCAGCAGTAATGGAGTGCTTTATGCAAATGGCTCCAATACTGCAGATCGAGTTCCAGCTGTACAAAAATTGAAAGCGTCATGAGTGTGACTTAAAAACAGATGATACAATGACAAGTAACTGGTGGTTATGCAAATTGCTCCAATAATGCTGAGCGAGTTCCTGCAGAACTTGCTCAGCAGTATTGGAGCAAATTGCAGAACCACAAATTACTTGTCATTGTTTCTTTGGTGCTTTCAGTCACATTCATGCCGCTTTTATTTTTTATAGAGCGGGAACTCAATCTTCACTATTGGAGTGCTTTATGCAAATAGTTAGGCACGTTGCTTCAATACTGCCGATCAAGTTCCCGCTACGTGAACTCAATCAGCAGTATTGGAGCGACTTGCATAACTATGAGTTACTTGTCATTGTTTCTTTTGTTTTTCAGTCATGCTCATGGTGTCTATGGCGCATCCAAGTTTTACACAGTGCATTGTGCAGTATTGGAGTGCTTTGCATGACTACTTCACATTGTTTCTTTTGTTTTTCATTTGCGTTCATGGTGTACATGGCACTTTCAAGTTTTAGACAGCACAATGGGCAATATTGGAGCACATTGCATGACTACCAGTTACTTCTCATTGTTTATTCTGTTTTTTCTACGCACTCATGGGGACCATACTGCATTCAAGTTTGACACAGTGCAATGGGCAGTATTGGAGCACTTTGCTTGACTGCCACTTACTTCTCATTTTTTATTTTGTTTTTCATTTGTGCTCATGGCGCCCATGGAGCTTTCAAGTTTTACGCAGAGCAATGGGCACTATTGAAGCATTTTGCGTTACTGCCAGTTACTTCTTATTATTTGTTTTGTTCCAACATGGTGTAGGGGTGAGTGTATGTAAAGTGGGGAGACTGATCATGGAAGGTGCACTGCTTTGCAAACCTCTCATCAAGCCACAGTAAGCAGACTGAGGAAAATTCACAAAATTAGAAGGAATGATGAGTTATATAAGTGTGTCAAGAGCAGAGTGAAGAGTGAGTTGCAGGGCCTACAGTGATATGGCTGTGTGTTTCTGATGAGATCAGTGCTTGATTCGAGCCATTATTGCAGTTGAGTCCCATCAATTTTCATTTTGAGGACTGACACTTATTTTTCCTCCTGAGGCCCTGACCCAGATCAGCAGAGAGAAAAACACACAAGGGTGAAAGAAGGAAGATGAGAAAGACATGAAAGAAATGACAAAGGGAGAAATCAGAGATGAAAATGAACCAGCAAAAGTGAGATAAAGAGGCAGAAAGTCGCTGATGGTGGATTAAAGAGGCATAATGTGAAATCAAGATCACACATCCTTGGTATTTGGCACCCTGACATTCAATATCACTGGCTGTGGTCTTGTGAGCACATCTTTGGGCCCTGGCTCTTATTCTTTTACATATTAAGCACTGGTTGAGAATTGGTAACTTTAGTGTAGATGGTTGGCTTGGAATGTCATAGACTTTTAGAGATTTGGAAAGTTGTTGGAGAGCTGACAGTGAGCATATTGAAGGGGTTATACCCAAAGGACAGCCCTGAGATCCATGGTCCTATCTAGTCAGGGACGATGGGTAGAGAGAGCTGAAGATCACCCTTTAGGCAGTCCCCTGATAGGAACAGGGCCTCATAATGTGGGATGAGACATGCCTTTAAGCAGACAAGTGCTGGACTGACTTGCTCTAGGCCATGTCAAGGACACACACAGCCAAATTTGCTGAGGCTACCCATGTCAACATTCATCATCACAAGGAGTGTAGCACAGAACATATCCACAAATAACTGGCCTCACTCATTTCTGTTGAGGCAGTAAGATGGTAATGTGCATTGTGTCACCGTTAGTAGGACTACCAACCCTGAAGTGTAAGATTTATGGCAGTGGCTGAGATAATATTTTATCTTCAAGCTGTTAAGGCATACTCCACTCACTCGCCCACAGTCAAGTCAGTGTACCTTTTGGTTTCCCAAAAGGAATTCTACCTGTGGCTTGTACTTCAAGTGCAAAAACAACCTGGTGCTGGACTCAATGCTTGAATTAATCTCAACCACTGACAATTGGGGCTGGACTCTTCTCTTGAAGATCAGGTTCAAGACTATTTTGCATATGGCTGGGTCCAAAATGAGTTGGCATGTTTGATGAAAAATTATAGATTGGGATGCGGCCCGAGCAATTGCCAGTGGCTGAAATTAATTCAAGCATTCCATCCATCACCTTTGGTTTCAGTATTTCAAGAGGACTGTGTGAGGGTTTTGGAGCTATATAACTAACACCAGGTTACATGTTCGGGTAGCTCCTCCCTGTTGATCATTTGACACTCTTGGAGAGTTGTAGTACACATTTGGAATATGCCCCAGCAGATAAGGGGGATTTGAAATGGGCATGTGGTATTACACAGAACTTAGGTAATGTTACCTCACCAAGATTACGTCACTGGTTGCATTTTTCTACAAATGAGTGAGGTTTATGTATACCTGTCTGTTCTGAAAGGACACAATATTGTAATACATATCCTAGTAGTTATGCTTTGCTGCCACATCTGTACTTGTGTAAATATACTGTTCGACCTATCAGCTCTTGGCATGGTTTCCTCAGACTTTTTGGCTTCTGACCTCCTGTAATGATCCTAGGCTGCACTTCATTTTTACTGGCTTTAGGACTCTGGGCACTTTACCACTGCTCGCCAGTGCTAAAGAGCAAGTTCTCTCTGTCTAAATTGGGTTGGTGATTGATTTTCCCCATGATTGGCATACTAGTAAGTCCATAGTCGAGTGCACTACAAGTGCCCAGGGCCTGTAAATCAAATGTTACTAGTGTCTGCGCACTGATTGCACCACCCGAATGAGTAGCCCTGTAAACATGTCTCAAACCTGGCATTTGTCTGTATGTGCAGTTTTAAACTGCCAGTTTGACCTGTCAAGTGCACCCTAGACCTACGTTTAGTACATGTTAGTCACCCCTAAGGTAGGCCCAAGGCAGCCCCATGGGCAGGGTGCAGTGTATTTAAAAGATAGGACACGTATTAGTGTGTTTTACATGTCCTGATAGTGAAATACTGCTAAATTTGTTTTTTACTATTACAAAGCCTATCTGTCCCATGGGGTAACATGGAGATTGCCTTGAAATATCTTTTAAGTGCAGTTTCCCATTGGGAGCAGAGGGTAATCTGGAGTTTGGGGTCCCTGAACTCACAATTAAAAAATGCATCTTTTTGTGAAGTTGTTTTTTAGATTGTAAGTTTGAAAATGCCACGTTTAGAAAGCGGGCATTTTCTTGATTAACCATTCTGTGCTTCTGCCTGGCTGTGGAATACACGACTGGGTCATACTGACAGTTGGGTTGTTTGTGAATCCATCCTTAAAAGTCACACAAAGGGAGCTGAGGTGTGTCCTGCAAATCCTGATGGGTCTTCCTGGGCAAGAGTGGGGGGAGAAGCTGACATTTACATCTGAATAGGGCTGTGCCTCTCCTTACACAAAGCAGTCGCCAGCCTCTTGGAGTGTGTCTGGGGCCCGGACAAGGAGAGGCAGGGTCTTGTGCACCACAAAGACTTTCCTTTGATATTTTCCTACTTCAAAGGCAGAAATTAGTAGAATTATTGGACTGCTGACCCCACAACTTCAGAACACTTCTGGACTGAGGACATTCTGCCAGGGAGAAGAGATGGATACTTGAGGAGGACCTGACACTTTGCCTGTTGTTTTGCTGTGCTAACCTGCTGCTGCTACTTCTGCCCTGGGAGGGAAAGGACTGGACTGTGCTTTCTACATCCTGCTTTCCAAGGTTCTCCAAGGGCTTGAACTGATTATGCATCCTTTGTGAAGTCTCAGGGACATCATAGACTTCACCTGCCAGTGCTTGAGTTCTTCTGCTGGGAGTCCTGACTTGCTTAGTGGCGTCAAATCCAGTCCCTGGGCCTTTAGAAGTGGAAGTTGTTAACCTGTGGGGGACAATCCACGCACCACATTGTGCACATCAGAAAAATCAATGCAGCACCTGTCCTGCGGCTCAAAATTCGACACAGCACCTGACCAGCAGTTGAAAATTCGATGCAACTCCTGTTCTCAATGAGGACCGTTTGCACAATGCAGCAGAATTGTACACGGATCTACCTTGGGTGTCAAATCCTCAACAACGCAGCAAGGACCTAAGGCTGCATGTCCAGAAATTGCCACATCGTTCTCCTGCGAGGGAAAGAATCAACAGACGGCCTCACTTTATAGTAAGGAATCAACTAATTGCTTGATTTTCTGATGCATCACCTCTCTTGTGCCTTTATTTTTAATACATACAGGTACTTTGTGCTAAAACAATGCATCCATTGATTCCTAAGCATTAAGACTCTTCTAACTGCAGAAATTGAAATCTTTTCTTTTGTATGTTGGATTTTTGTCATTTTGGTCTTGTTTTATTGAGATAAATATTGGCTATTTTTATAAACTGGAATGGTGTTCATTTCACTGTGTTAAAGTATGTGTGGGCACAAATACTTTACACATTGCATCAGAGATAAGCCAGGCTGCTCGTGCCAAGCTACCAAGGTGGTGAGCAAGGGTTATCTTTACTGTGTGACTCACTTACACTGACTAGAATGGAGGTCCCTTTTTGAACAGGGTGGAAAATGACTCCCAACTAGAGACACAATTTCCAATGTATACCATTGTATCGGACTCTCAGTCTGCAAAGTAAGGGGTCCTTTTTGAGTTGATCTGCTTGAACGACTAGGGTTTCCTTTCCTGGGCACCAACAAAGGCTCTAAGATGTGGTATAAGGAGTGATTTAGTTTCCCACACATATTTTGCAGTGGGCTTGGGAGGTGGGCCTGCTTCTCTACAGATATATTTACCTTGGTGTTGTATAGTAAAAATATTTTCACAGATTTCTCTGACATGCAGAAGTAAAGCATGTACTGCACTCCAGTAATCAGAACATAAACAGCATAAGCTACATGAGAAGTGCAAATATTCCTTATAGACAAAACATGTGCATCATGGCAAATAGAAACCCAAAGTTCTTTCACTTAGAGAGTAGGCACAGATCCTAATCTTCCTTCACAAAAAGAACAGGTAAATCATGGCCAGAGAGTGTCTCTAGTGCACAAAATAGGAGCTACTGATACACAGCAATGCTCCTTTAAAACCCCTCACACACACAATGAAGGTGCCACACAACTCAGGCCTCATCTACTTGAACAGTCATATTTCCTCCCGCTTATCCCCCAGGCACCTCCGCTCCACAGTACTACTACTCGCACATATCCCATGCATATAGAGAACTACATGAGAATGATTACCATTCTCTTACATCTCTCTTAAAGCATGGAACAGCCTCCCACTCTATGTTAGACACTCCTCCTGTTTCATGCATTTTAAAGAAGCTGAGACCTGGCTTTTAAATTAACAAACCTACTAAAGGCAGAGCTAGACACCTGCCTAGTGCCAGGATACCCTTGCGAATGATAATGCGCTTCAAAATACACATATCATAACATCCATGCATATGCAGTATGCACTATTAATTACTTTGTTATGGTATAAAATAGGAATCTGTGTGCAATATCAATACAATAAAATAACATAAAAAATAAGAAAAATGTATTACAAAGTTAACCAAAGTGTTAATCTTATCATGCATACTACCTTAAAATTACTTATTGGAAATTATTTAAATATAAGAACGTTAGAAATGGGGTCTTTGGTTGGCGATCAGGTTACCCCCTGTTCAAGCAAGGACCCTCACTCTAGTCAGGGTAAGTCACACACAATCCAAATTATCCTGTGCCAAACCTCTGGTAGATTGGCACTGAGTAGTCAGGCTTAACTTAGAAGGCAATGTATAAAGTATTTGTGCAATAAATCATACAATACCACCCTATAGCACACAAAAATACACCTGTTAAATGCAGGTCAACACGATCAAAGATGCAATAAGTAAATGTAGAGATATCACTGAAAAGTGATATAAAGGCCCTCATTCTGACCCTGGCGGTCTTTGACCGCCAGGGCGGAGGACCGCGGGAGCACCGCCGACAAGCCGGCGGTGCTCCAATGGGGATTCCGACCGCGGCGGTAAAGCCGCGGTCGGACCGGCACCACTGGCGGGGTCCCGCCAGTGTACCGCGGCCCCATTGAATCCTCCGCGGCGGCGCAGCTTGCTGCACCGCCGCGGGGATTCTGACCCCCCCTACCGCCATCCAGATCCCGGCGGTCGGACCGCCGAGATCCGGATGGCGGTAGGGGGGGTCGCGGGGCCCCTGGGGGCCCCTGCAGTGCCCATGCCACTGGCATGGGCATTGCAGGGGCCCCCGTAAGAGGGCCCCTACATGTATTTCACTGTCTGCTGCGCAGACAGTGAAATACGCGACGGGTGCAACTGCACCCGTCGCACAGCTTCCACTCCGCCGGCTCGATTCCGAGCCGGCTTCATCGTGGAAGCCTCTTTCCCGCTGGGCTGGCTGGCGGTCTGAAGGAGACCGCCCGCCAGCCCAGCGGGAAAGTCAGAATTACCGCCGCGGTCTTTCGACCGCGGAACGGTAACCTGACGGCGGGACTTTGGCGGGCGGCCTCCGCCGCCCGCCAAGGTCAGAATGAGGGCCAAAGTGTCTTAAGTCTTTTAAAAGCAAACAAAGTCTCTTTCAAGCACAAAGTACCTGGTTCACATAAATAATCTCCGCAAGGAACTGCAGGGGAGGAAATGCGTGGAAACAAAGGGGTGTGAGTTGATTTCTCGGGCCACACATGGCGATGCATTGTTTAGTTTTCACGCAGGGACGGCTGTGCATCGATTTCCGGCTCTTGGTAATGGATCCTCTTCGGTTTGCGGGGTTTTCAGACGCCCCGGGGACGGTGTGTGGATTTCCTGCACTGGCAGGACGAAGTCACAGGAACTGCGTCGATTCGGTGGGCGTTGCGTCGAATTTTCTACAGCACGGGGGCGCTGTGTTCATTCCTCTCTGGAAGTCAGGCTGCGTCGTTCCGGGTCGGCTGTGCATCAATCCGGTGGGCCGTGCGTTGAATTTCCGGTCGCTATGCTGGCGCTGCGTCGATCTTCTTGTTGCGAAGTCGGGCTACATCGTTCCAGTTTGGCATGCAGTGAAATATTCACAGCGGGGCAGGCTGTACGTCGTTTCCGTCAGGCTGTGCATCGAATTTCACCGCACCAGGAGTCCTTCTTCAGGAGATGAAGTCTTTTTGGTCCTGAGACTTCAGGGAACAGGAGGCAAGCTCTATCCAAGCCCTTGGAGAGCACTTCTTCCCCTCAGCCAGAGAGCAGCAATGCAGCAGGGCAACAGCAAGCAGCAGTCCTTCACAGAAAGCAGTCAGGTGAGTCCTTTGGGCAGCCAGGCAGTTCTTCTTGGCAGGATGCAGGTTCTGGTTACAAGTTTCTTCGCCAGGAAGTGTCTGAGTTGGTAGGGGCAGAGGCCCTGTTTATATACCCAAATGTGCTTTTGAAGTGGGGGAGACTTCAAAGAGTGGTTTAGAAGTGCAGCAGGTCCCCTTTCAATTCAATCCTGTCTGCCATGGTCCCAGTAAGGGGTGTGGCAGTCCTTTGTGTGAGGGCAGGCCCTCAACCCTCCCTGCCCAGGAAGACCCATTCAAAATGCAGATGCAGATGTATGCAAGTGAGGCTGAGTATCCTGTGTTTTGGGGTGTGTCTGAGTGAATGCACAAGGAGCTGTCAACTAAACCCAGCCAGACGTGGATTATAAGGCCCAGAAAGATTTAAGTGCAGAGAAATGCTCACTTTCTAAAAGTGGCATTTCTAAAATAGAAATATTAAATCCAGCTTCACCAGTCAGCAGGATTTTATATCACCATTCTGGCCATACTAAATATGACCTTCCTACTCCTTTCAGATTAGCAGCTACCACTCAAACAATGTATGAAAGCAGCCCCAATGTTAGCCTATGAAGGGAGCTGGTCTCACAGCAGTATAAAAACAAATTTGGGAGTTTTACACTACCAGGACATGTAAACCACATAGGTACCTGCCCTGCCTTTTGCCTACACAGCACCCTGCCCTACGGGTTACCTAGGGCATTCCTCAGGGGTGTAGAAAAAGGGGAGTTATGTGGAAAAGGGGGAGTTTTAGGTTTGGCAAGTACTTTTAAATGCCAAGTTAAATTGGCAGTGAAACTGCACACACAGGCCTTGCAATGGCAGGCCTGAGACAAGGTTAAGGGGCTACTTAAGTGGGTGGCACAATCAGTGCTGCAGGTTCACTAGTAGCATTTAATCTACACGCCCTGGGCACACATAGTGCACTCTACTAGGGACTTATTATTAAATTAAATAGTCCAATTGGGTATGATCCAATGTTATCATGTTTAAAGGGAGCAAGCATATGCACTTTAGCACTGGTTAGCAGTGGTAAAGTGTGCAGAGTCTTAAAACCAGTAAAAACAGTATCTAAAAAGTGGAGGGAGGCAGGCAAAAATTTAGGGATGACCACCATAAGGCTGTCAGGTATAACAAAGAAATACATAAAGGTGAATTGTCAAGTTATAACTATGCTATACAATGAATTATTGGAAGCCATGGCTTCCATTGTCTGCAGATAAAACAAATATCTAACTCACAAGTTCGCCGAGTAATTATATAGTGCTCTTCTTTTCACATAGAGCTAACTGGTCCCATGCCTCTGCATATTGGGGCTGCATGGATACAAAGTAGCACGTTGACACACAGTAACATGTAACATGTATCAGTCACCAATCCTATCATGCCTGTGATTAATTTCTTGCCTAAAATCGAAAAGACACTTACCAATCTACGCAGTATGCCAATCGTATCAGGATGTGGGTCAAATTATGAGAACATTTCATGATATGTCTAGCATTATATCTCCCCAATCGTGACCACTCTCACCTCATACATCTAGGCCACTGGGGATTTCCTGAGGATGATGTCCAACAGTGATTGTCAAAAAAGTTACAAACTTGTTGCCTTTGCAGATCCTTGTATACATCATTATAACACAACGTAGGCCTCAGAGCAGAGCAGTGAGCTACTTTTTGAGACAAAGGAACATCAAGGAAACAAAACACTTGGAAATGCTTAGGGAAATGATAGAGATGTATTTGAATAGCAATATTTTCTTGATTAATCATCAACTGTACCAGTAAACGTGCGGCACAGCAATGGTAGTTTCCTTCTCTCTCAGCTATGCCAATCTCACCATGGGCTGGTGGGAGAGGGAAATTGCCTGGAATGAAGAACACAAACCACACCTCTCCAAGATTGCAAGTTGGCAGATGTACATTGATGATCCATTTTTTTTATCTGGTATGGGGACCAGGAGGAATTTATAATGTACTTTGAATTCATCAACAGCAATGACTGTGGTTTAAAATTCACATACTGTATAGATACCCCACAGATTGACTTTTAAGATGTCCATGTCTACATCAATAATAAGAAGCATTCTGCTTGGAGAGCTTTTGCATCCAGACAAAACTGCTCTAATGATATCGACATGGAAGCACAATTTCAGGATGTAGGAGTAGGTTTTACCGTAGGGGCCATCCATCCGTCTACTTTGAGGAGGGAGCCAAAAGGGCCAAATCCAGGACTCAATCGCAGACATTGATGAATAAGAATCCTCGGACAGAAACAGAGAAAAAGTATGGTAGCTTACAATTGATTCTTACATACAGTAAGGAGAGCAAAGAAATTCTAAAGATTTTCAAAAGACACTGGAATATTTTAAACAATGACTGAGACATTTCACAACCAATAGGTCCGAGACCTCAGGTCCATATGAAAAAGTGCACTCCTTAAGGAACAGACTTGTCAGAAGCAACTTTGTAGCTAGCCAACCCCAAAATTGGCTAGAAAAATGCAACAAAGGATTTGTGAAACACAGCAATAGAAAAGCTGGCACAATTGGCAAGAATGTGAAAACTCTCTGTGACTATGAAGGTAGACAAATAAATATTGCCCAGAGAATTACATGTGGCACCACATTTGTAGAGTACATTATTAAATGTGCATGTGGATGAAAATATGTGGGGAGTACGATTTGTCCCCTCAAATTCGGGAACACATTTGAGCCATACAACTTCGAGAAATGAGCTAAGCGATTGCGAAACAGTGTGCCTCAACCATATCAATGATTGGAGGATTATGAGGTGTTGTGATTGGCACACATCCCCAAAGAAGAAATAGGAGAACTCTCAAATGATGTTGCCTTGAGAGTATATACATAATTAAATTATGGACTAGGGTACCATATTGACTCAAAGCAGATGAGAGACTGTATGTACACCTGTGAAACAGAATCGTATGTATCAAGATGTCATGATATTATTGTATATATTTGATACTTGTGAATTGTTTCTTAGCTGCAGT
Organism: Pleurodeles waltl; assembly: GCF_031143425.1. Lineage (NCBI taxonomy): Eukaryota > Metazoa > Chordata > Amphibia > Caudata > Salamandridae > Pleurodeles > Pleurodeles waltl. Next base: position 1,143,078,659 of record NC_090444.1, on the reverse strand, counting down.
GTTAAAAAAAGTTCAGAAAGAATGATTATGTATTGGAATGCATACACCTCACTACCTGCATATTAAGAGTATAATATCACCTAGTACTTGTGCTCTGCCATTAATAAATCTGCATTATGGGATAGGCTGGATATAGGTCGAATTAACAAGCCAAACAAGGAGATCAGGACACTTTATACAAGGTGCCAGGTGGTACTAAATTATTGCATAGTGGTCTAAGATTAGGAATCAGGTATTCATTCCCGTGGAAGAGTTTAGGGCACTTAGCCCCATATGTATGGACTCGGCACCGTATGTTAGGCCTGAGACATACACAGTATAAGAAGGAGTCAATTAACAACCCCGGCACGCAGCCATTATTTTTTTTACTACAGATATCATTCTGTCCCAACGGATTACTCAATAGCAGAGACATGAATGAGTGTGGGTAGTGACATCTCATTTGAGCGATAGGCGCAGCCACATATAGGCACTTAGCCATTAGACTATTCTTCACAATGTGGGTCAACATAGTAGAAGTTATAGCAGGCACATACCACCCCACCTAGCGGGTCCCTTATATTCTTGTGTATCTCCATCTTAAAAAAATCAGCATCACTTGCCTGTATACATTGTACAATTGATCAGATTGAAATTTGTAGTGTATAACATCCACTCTTTAAACATGATGTTTGTTAGACTTGGCATCACTGGCATGGTCTTTCCTAACTTTTTGCCTCTACTTTCCAAGTTGCCTCTGTGTGCTGGACTCTGTTTTTGCTGATTTTGTTTGCTCTGGACACTTTACCACTGCTGACAAGTGCTAAAGTGTAAGTGTTCCTCTTATAAATTGTATACATTGGCTCATCCATGATTGGCATATGTGATTTACTAGTAAGTTCCTAATAAAGTGCACTAGAGGTGCCCAGGGCCTGTAAATCAAATTCTACTAGTGGGCCTGCAGCACTGGTTGTGCCACCCACATTAGTAGCCCTGTTAACATGGCTCAGACCTGCAACTGCAGTGTCTGTGTGTGCAGTTTTAAACTGCCAATTCGACTTGGCAAGTGTACCTACTTGCCAGGCCTAAACCTAACCTTTTTATACATGTAAGCCACCCTCGATATAGGCCCTAGGTAGCCCATGGGCAGGGTGAAGTGCATGTTAAAGGTGGGATATGTAGTTATGTGTTTTATGTGTCCTGACAGTGAAATACTGACAAATTCAGTTTTCACTGTTGCAAGGACTATCTCTCTCATAGGTTAACTTGGGGGCACCTTTAAATATTATTAAAGCACAGATTCCCTTTGGGAGCAGATAGACATGTGGAGTTTGGGGCCACTGAACTCACAGGTTATAAATACATATTTTAGTGAAGTTGGTTTTTAGATTGTGTGTTTGAAAATGCCACTTTTAGAAAGTAGGTATTTTCTTGCTTAAACCATTCTGTGACTCTGCTTGTTTGTGGATTCCCTGTCTGGGTCAGTTTGACAGTTGGACTGTTTGCACCTCTCCTCTAGACAGTGACACAGAGGGATCTGGGGTGTAGCCTGCATATCCTGATGGGCCATCTGGGCTGAGGGGAAAGGGAAGGAGGGGTCACTTACACCTGAAAGAACTGTGCCTGCTCTCACACAATTCAGTTTCCAACCCCCTGGATTATGTCTGGGGCCTGGCCTGGGCAAGGTAGGATCTTGAAAACAACAGAGACTTCTCTTTGAAGTAGGCCTACTTCAAAGGCAGAAAGGGGTATGAGAAGAGCACCCAAAATCCCTGAAAATCAGATTACTTCTGGAACCAAGAGGAACCTCTGCCCGGGAGTAGAGCTGGAGAATCAGGAGGAGGAGTACTGCCCCTTTGCCTGGCACTGTGGTTTGCTGAGTTGGCCTATAGCAGCTGCTTCTACCCAAGAGAATACAAAGACTGGCTTTTGTGTGACTTCCCACTGGTGAAGAATATCCAAGGGCTTGAACTAAGCTTGCCTTCTATTGTTGAAGTCTCAGGGACATCAAAGACTTCTCCCTGCCAGCAATTGGGCTTTCTGCTGAGAGTCCTGCCTGCCAAGTGGTGCCCTAACTTGTCTCTGGGCCCTTGAAAGGTGAAGCTGGTGGAAAAGGATAGAAATCCACACAAAGACCACTGTGCGGGGAAACGTTTGACACACCACCCACCCTGTGGCTGATAAATGGTGTGCCGCTAAAATCAATGCTCCACCTGCATCACGGCTGGGAGATCGATGCAACGCGGTTGGAGAAACAACGTGCAACACCTGCAGCAGTAACTGATAATAACTCAAGCCCCCACACAGCACCATTTGTTGACACCATGAGACTGGATTTCAACACAACAACGCTGGGTGTGGAAAATCAACGCACTGCCTGCCAGGACCCGAGGTGCCTGTCCGGGATCAACGCATCGCTCTCTTGCGGCAGAGAAGAAACGACGCACGCCGACCTGACTGGAGGAGGAATGATGCCATGTCTTGTTTGCAAGTGAGAAATCGACACATCGCTAGCCTGTTTTGATGCACACTCACCCGTGCGGCTTTATTTTGACACTACCCAGGTACTTTGTGCAATAACAGCAAGCTTACTGTTTTCTAAGGATTAAGACTCTGATTCTTTTTAAAATTCATAACTTGACTCGTGTATGTTGAATTTTTGTCATTTTGGTCTTGTTTTGTTTAGATAAATGTTACCCATTTTTCTAAACCTGTGTTGTGTCATTTTGTAGTGTTTTCACTGAGTTACTGTATGTGTTGGTACAAATACTTTACACATTGCTGCTGAAGATAAGCCTGTCTGCTCATGTTAAGCTACCAAGGGGGTGAGCGGGGGTTAACTGAGGGTGATTCTCCTTTACCCTTACTAGATTGAGGGTCCTTGCTTGGACAGGGGGTAACCTGACTGTCAGCCAAATACCCCATTTCTAACAATGTTATACTTAATCTTCCATAAATTATCTTTGGTGTGTTATATTCCTACTTATACATAGTCATATTTTTAATGTTTGAATTTGTATGAAATACATATGACTACATATCCCATAATGCCTCCTTGTGGACAGGATGGGTGGATTGTAGAAATGTTGAAACAAACAAAGGAATCATTGACAGTGAACAAGAGTCTAAACGTGTTGTTGTTTGTCATCCATGTTGCTGAAATAAAAATAAATTAAAGGAAATATTGGGGTGCAACAGCATCTTTCTCATTCCATGAAATACTTTAAGCGATCTGGTCTCCCTCTACTGCCGGCACCAGCAGTGTGAGTGTGCCGCTTGTATATATATGAGCGATTTGTTTGTATATATATATATATATATATATATATATATATATATATGTATGTATATATATATATATATATATATATATATATATACATATACACACACACACACCAAACACACACACACACACACACATATATACATTAAAATATATATGTGTATGTTTACATGTATATATATGTACATATATATACATGTTTGTGTGTGTGTATATATATATATATATATATATATCCACTAAAGCGTTGCTGTTTGACCTCTGGTCATGCTGTAAATTGCTCTAGTGTCTAAATATACCACTATGTCTCACTCCAAATAAGGGTGGCCTGGCACTCAAAAACAAGGAGAACAGAGTTATAGAGTGTACCAGTCAGGGTCTTAAATAAGCATGGATCCCCAGCAACTCCAGGGACCGTCATCTTCCTGGGGCACTGAAAAATATGTTTGCAGGCAGGCACACTGGCCCCTTCCACAGCCCGGGAGGACTGCCACCTCTCTCAGGTAAAACATGTTTAATTAATGCGGAGGGGCCTGTGCAGCCCCTCCATAGCCCCAGTGACCACCACCTCCCCACAGCAAATCATATTCATTATGGGGGGGCCACGCACCACCCCCACAGCCCCGGGGACCACCACCTCCCACTGGTTGAAATAAAATAAAATAAAATAAAATAGGGGGTCCATCGCAGACCCCTGGCCCCAAGGACCACCATCTCCTGGGGCTAAATTCAACACTTCAGCCATGAATGACCCTGGGGACTGCCACCCTCCACGTCCAACTACTGCTACCTCCTCAGGTTCCCACCCTGGGAAGGTAGCTGCTTGCTTTTGCTTGGTGGGGGCTAACAGCTCCCCCTAAGCAAACATAACTCTGCTATCTGCAAGTGGGAGCTGTCAAACAGCTTCCGCTTGCAGAAAGGATAGTTTTCATCAGTTTCCTGGCACACAAAAGCATTGCTCCCACAGGCAAGGAGCTGCTATTTAAAGTAGTTCCCTGTTTGTGGGAGCAATGCTGGCTCCCGCAGGAGATGGGAGCTGGCTGAGACCTGAGGGGCCTTAAGGCTGCCCCACCAAAAGTTGAAAAAATAAATAAATATTTTTCAAGGTGGAACTGCAGATCTGTAGTTTCACCTTGAAAATTATCTGATGAGAGGCTTGAGGAACAATCACGTTGCCAAAGTTAATGCCACACAAGGTAACTGGAGACTTTATCTTGGCATGCTTTATGCAGCTGTAGTGTAGGTGATGCACTATACATTTAACCAACAAGGTAGCACTTACTAATTAGCAAGTAGAGTGCACTCGATTGTGGTAGATATTTTGCACAAAATAGTGGGCTCTTCTTGGATAAATATGCAGGACAAGACTCATTTTGTCACATTGCTGATTTCACAGTGATTGAACTGCTAACGCGTCCCTTTATGATTAATTTACTCACTTTGGGACTCGTTTTAGGCCAATGAATCTTTTGACCCTGTTGAAAGACACCTTAGGACGAGATAGCTAATCAACATGTCAATCAATATGTCAATAACGTCATCAATATTTATTATAACAATGCACTTTACTTTAGTCAATGACATTTAATAAACTCTGGAAACACCATGACCTTGCAGTCATGAATAACCACACCAGTTTAGTATGAATTTAGTGATATTTATTTCCTATTGGTTACAATACTACTAGCAAGTTTATTAGTCTCAAAACCAACAAGCACAGTAGCATAGTCACAATATGACAATTCTGATAAGATTTAATCAAAGCAAGAATCACAAACATCTGAACATAGCAAGGCGTGAACATAGGCTATTCTTAGCAGAGTATCGTCAACAAAGCGTTGATACAGTCATTTGTCTATTTGCGTCAGTTTAGTGAACCCCTCACCTAATCTCTAATTAGCATTGGCATGTTGGGCTTCATGCAAAACAATTTAGTAACACCAATTTGGAAAACATCTAACTATGGTCCCTTTCAAAGGAACCATAGGTACCTAGAAAGGAAAAGCAAACAGACAATCACAAGTGCATTGTCATATAGTTACCCTCCAGTTTGGGGTCAGCACTCAGGTTCGGTCTTCGTCTTAAGGACATCAGTTGATTTGCCATCAAAAGAGATTCAGCTCCAGCAAAGGAGCAAAAGGGGCACTTCCCTCATAAGGAGGTAAAGTGTAAATGGGCAATCTAAGGACAAGGATGGTTCTAAGTAAAATCAGAAAAGTCACTAGGCAAAGTGACAAAGTCTCTGGATCATATCAAATCGCATCAGTATCTCCCTAATTAACTCATTTCCGTGTGTCAAGGGGTTTTATCCCTTTTTCGCTGTACATTCCCCTAAAATGTGATTGGACAAAGGGTTGCACCCCACTATCTTTAACCAATTAAAATCACCTTAGCTCATCGAATTTGTTACCCCATAACAGTTCTCACGTATTTAATTGGTGCTTATGATTGACGTTTTTAGCGGGTGGAATGTCCGGTATGATTTCATCATCTTGTAGTCCTTTGCACATCTTCGGTCAGTGGCTCCATTGTCTGTACCGGTTTAGGCGACCTTGTACATAGTATTAATCTACACTGTTGCATTCAGCTAAAATGTTCCTACAGGCAGGATGAATTTCATCAGAACGGATCTACTACAGTTACATTCAGCTTCTAGCTTTTGGAAAAAAAACAAGAGTTCATGTCCTTTAGCAAGTCAGCACACTACACGTTAGAAAAATACATTTAATAAGAGAGTCAGGCAGCTAGGCCTCGACTCATGCTAAGTAAGGCCTACTGATTTATTAGCAGAAGTCTAATACATTTAACATTTCAACATTAATGTAAAATCACATATTAATAAAACATTTCATCATTATTAGTCAGTTTCATTAGTTCCCGTATACATTGGCGGCCACTCCCCGTGGGTACATTTCAAATGCACGTTTTAGCAAAACATGTTAATATAGTTTCTATGCAGCATTATTGCACATTAATTCATAAACATTTCATGTTAATATAGATTATATAAGCTACGCTCTCTCAAAACCTCAACAGGAAACACTTACATATATAAACAAAGCAGGTGCTGAAGTTGAAGCTCCACTTCTACAAAGTACTAAGCATCCTAAATTCTTACACATACTTAAGGCAAAGCAAGTGTTTATTCTCTGCATTTCCACCTTGAAATGTGATCTGTAATCCTTGATAGAGATATTTGCATCCTTATCTTTTGCACAATATCTCATATGGTGACTGTGGCAAGTGGGTTCTCTCTTGTCAACTGTTGCTGAAAACCAACCCCATGTCGTGCACAGCGAAAGGCCGTGTGTGATGTGGGGTTGGGTGATCATAGGGGGTTGGCCTCAGGGACTGGGCTCAGGCCAGGCCCTGCCTCCAAATTTTCCCCCAGCCCCCCCCACTGTGAGAGATGCAGGGTAAGGTGATTTAAAGGGGGTGGCCACTGGGACTGGCTGCAGACCAGGTCCTGCAGCCAACCCCGGGTCATGCATGGCAGTCCAGTATGTGCAGCGGTGGTTGAATTAACGTATAACAATCACAATTGCTTCGCGTTCAAATAACAAAAGATATTCACTGGAAAAAAACAAAGGTTACAGGGATGTTATAGTTAGGAAATGGAATTTAAAAAACTGTGAAATATATCTAAAAAATGAAGGTTACAGGGATCTAATAGTTAGACTCACATTTTAAACATACCAAACCATAGAAATTCACCTGTTAGAGTTATCTCAAGTAACTACAGCTCGCGCCCTCCCCATGAACTGCTAATTACCCAAGATAATGTAGCACTCATGACATCTTTTATAACATCATTGATAATATCACTGTAACATTTACTGTAATAATATTGATGAGAAAACTGTGCAAGGTGGGGCACGTGTTCTAGTTACCTTGGGGCATGAGTTATAGTTACTTGAGAAAACCCTAATTATACCAGGTGAAGTTCTATGACTTTTTATGTTTGAAAGGTGAGTGTTAGAAATGGGGTCTTTGGCTGGCAGTCAGGTTACCCCCTGTCCAAGCAAGGACAATCCCTCTGGTTAGTGTAAAGGAGAATCACCCTTAGTTAACCCCCGCTCACCCCCTTGGTAGCTTGGCACAAGCAGGCAGGCTTAACTTCGGAGTCTAAGTGTAAAGTATTTGTACCAACACACACAGTAACTCAGTGAAAACACTACAAAATGACACAACACAAGTTTAGAAAAATAGGAAATATTTATCTAAACAAAACAAGACCAAAACAACAAAAACCCAATATACACAAGTCAAGTTAATAATTTGAAAAGAAAAGAGTCTTAAATCCTTGAGAAAACAGTAAAAACACTGTTAGCATTGAAAAGTACCTGGGTAGCAGCAAAATAACATGCACGGGCGAGTGTGCGTCGGAAAAGGTTAGTGATGCATCAATTTCTCACTCGGAAGCGAGATTGTGCGTTGTTTCTCCTCCTCCGGTCGTGTCAGCATGCATAATTTTTCCTCTCCGCAGGAGTGCGATGCGTAGATCTGTGCAAGCTCTCGATCTGGGCAGGCTTTGCGTCGTTTTTCCACGCCCAGCAAGGTTCGTGTTGAAAATCCTGCAGCACGGTATTAGCAAAACAGCACAATGTGGGTTGCAACATTATTAGCCTCCGTCAGCAGGTGTTGCACGCTGTTTCTCCAGCTCTGTGCATCGATCTTCCAGCTGCGATGCTGGTATAGCATCGTTTTCTGCCACGAAGCCAGCGGCACATCGTTTTTCAGCTGCGTCTTGGAATGTGCGTCGATATTTTCCCAGCACGGCGGTCTGTGAGTGGATTTTCAATCTTGGTCTGCCAGCTTTACCTGTGAAGGCCCCAGGAACTAGATAGGGCACCAGTTGGCAGAGCAGGAGTCTCAGCAGAGAGTCCAGGTGCTAGCAGGAGAAGTCTTTGATGTCCCTGAGACTTCAACAACAGGAGGCAAGCTCAGGACAAGCCCTTGGAGATTTCTTCACAACCAGGAATGCACAACAAAGTCCAGTCTTTGTCCCCTTGCACAGGCAGAAGCAGCAACTGCAGGATAGCTCCACAAAGCACAGTCACATGCAGGGCAGCACTTCTCCTCAGCTCTTCAGGTCTTCTTCGGGCAGAGGTTCCTCTTGATGTCCAGAAGTGATCTAAAGTCTGTGGGTTTGGGTGTCCTTCTTATACCCATTTTGGCATTTGAAGTAGGCTTACTTCAATGGAAAGTTTCTCTTTGTGAAATCCTGCCTTGCCCAGGCCAGGCCCCAGACACAGGGGGGTTGGAGACTGCATTGCGTGAGGGCTGGCACAGCCCTTTCAGGTGTAAGTGACCATTCCTTCCCTCCCTCCTAGCACAGATGGCTCATGAGGATATTCAGGCTACACCCCAGATCCCTTTGTGTCAGTCTAGAGAGAGGTAAAAACAGCCCAAATGTCAAACTGACCCAGACAGGGAATCCACAAACAAGCAGAGTCAAAGAATTGTTTAAGCAAGTAAATACCTACTTTCTAAAAGTGGCATTTTCAAACACACAATCTTAAAACTAACTTTACTAAAAATATGTATTTGTAAATTCTGAGCTCATAGACCCCAAACACCACATGTCTATCGGCTCTCAAAGGTAATCTACGCTTTAATAATTTTTAAAGGTAGCCCCCATGTTAACCTATGAGAGAGATAGGCCTTGCAACAGTGAAAACTGAATTTCACTGTCAGGACATATAAAACACATTAGTATATGTCCTACATTAAACATACACTGCACCCTGCCCATGGAGCTACCTAGGGCCTACCTTAGGATTGTCTTATAAGTACGAAAAATAAAGGTTTAGGCCTGGCAAGTGGGTACACTTGCTAATTCAAACTGACAGTTAAAATCTGCACACACAGACACTGCAGTTGCAGGTCTGAGCCATATTTAGAGGGCCAATAATGTGGGTGGCACAATCAGTGCTGCAGGCCCACGGGTAGCATTTGATTTACAGGCCCTAGGCACTTCTAGTGCACTGTACTAGGGACTTACCAGTAAATCAAATATGCCATCATGGAAAGCCAATGACATACACATTTTATACAGCAGCACTTGCAACTTAGCACTCAATAGCAGTGGTAAAGTGCTCAGATTAACAGAAACAGCAAAAACAGAGTCCATCACACATCAACAATCTGGAAAACAGAGGGAAAAAGATAGGGGAGACCACGCCAAGGATGAAAAGTCTAACAGTGAGCCTAACTGGAACATCCCTGTGACCTCTGGTTTCCTTCATAAATTTCACTGTTTTTTTAAATTAAATTTCCTAACTATAGCATTCCTGTAACTTTGTTCTTTTCAGTGAATATATATATTTTATATGTAAATATTAACTACTTATGGTCACAAGTAGGTAGGTACAATTAGGACCTAGGCCCTCATTCCGAGTATGGCGGTCAGTGGACCACTGTGGTGAAGGTGGCGGTCGGACTGCCGCTGGCCCAGCGGTGAAGCCCGCCATATTAAGAATCGGGGGAAGGCAACTGCACAACACAGCCAGGTTTCCATCTGAGCCGCCAGTTTGGACGGAATGCCGCAGTCGGAGGCACGCATCTCCAGGCCAGTGGTCAGGCAGTTTCCCACGTCCGTATTATGAGGCTACACATTGCCACGATTTCTGGGGCGGTCTCACCGCTACAAAAAGCATGGTGGGAATGAACAACATAAAAGGGAACACTCACATTCAGGAACACAGGCACGTCCATGGGCACCATGGCACATGAATTACAAGTCTTTACAATGATCCTGCTGGCCATTGACTTCCAGGACTGGCGACGCCAACACAGTCACCAACTGTAAGTGCACCAGCCTAGCACACACTGGAGGGAAGGACATTAGTACACACACATACACACACACACACAAAACACACTCACGGGGCATGGCAAGCCACGCCCACACACACATGCAAAATTGCATAACTAAGACACATACATGTGGAAGGAAAGCAATGACAAGGTTGTCTCCATCGACACCAACGGTGCAGTGGTGCATATAATAAATAACTTAAAACCAATAAAACTATGTACAATGAGCTCCAAGGGCCAGTCCAAAATTGTCCATTGTGCCCCAACAGCACAGGGCACAGTAGGAGGCCCCACTTGACTCCTGACTACAAAGTGCTGGCCTCCATAGGGCAGGGGCATGCAGGGACCTCAGGGGTGAGGGGGGATGGTTTGGGGTTGGAGGGGGTCCTTCGGGCAGGGCTTGGATGGGGGTCCTCTGGGCCGGGGCTGGAGGTGGGGTCCTTAGGTTTGCCCCTGGATGGAGGAGGTTTTGCCAGGAGTGGGGGTGGTTTGGGCCTGGCCCTGGAAGTGGAGGGAATGGGTTTGGCCTTAGCTATGGGAGGGGTAACTGTGGCCTTGCTGGGGTGGATGTATTAGGCGGGGAGGGGCATGGCGACGATGAGTGGAGGCCTGGAAGGTGGAAGGCAGGGGTCTGGGATGGACAGCAGGGCGCATGGAGGGAACAGGGACTGGGCCAGTGGTGGGGAACAGGGAAAACTCAGTCAGGAAACATTTCTTAGGGGCACAAGGTAGGTTGTGGAAAGGGCGTTTGGGAGTGGAGGGAGAGGGTATGGTTGAGAGGTGTGTAAGTGGAGGTGCCTTGGGTGCAGATGCGTGGGTGTGTGACATGTGTGCGCTGGTTGAGTATTAGGTGCGTGAGTGTGCACTGGGAGGAGGAGTGGAGGAGATGCAGGGAGATGGCGGGGGATGTGTGAGTGAATGTTGGGGTGGTGTCTGCTGCTAGGTTGGATGTGCTGCATGTGGGGGTGTTCATTGTCATGGTGTGTGCACATGTGGTGGATGGAATGCATTTATCAGGGTCTGATATTGAGGTGACGGTGCAAGTGAGGGCACATGTTGCAGGATCTGGGACTGATGAGGTTGTTATTACAGGTGTGAGTGGTGTTGTGACTGTCAGGGGGGTGGTGGTGGAGAATTCAGTGAAGAGAGTGGATGTTGGCATATCTGCATCTGAATGTTATGTGTATGCATGGTGGTGGTGGCGTTTGTGGTGCTTGTGTCTGTCCTTGCGTACTGTGTATTTTGATGTGGATGCATGTGGGTCAGTAAGTGTGCCTTGGATTGGTGAGGGGAGAGGGATGTGGGTTTGGGAACAGGTAGCTGGAGGGGGGGCAGAAGAAGAAAGGACACTGGCTTCCGTCAAGGAGGGGGCCAGAGCCTGAAACAATCTCTGCAGACCAGACAGGGCACCGTGAATGCCTTCCAGGAACACATTGGTCTGCTGCATCTGGGATGATAGTTCTTGGATGGCATTCACAATGGTTGTCTGCTCCACAGTGATAGCCCTCAGGAGGTCAATAGCCTCCTCACTGAGGGCAGCAGGGCTGATTGGGGCGGGGGCAGAGGTGCCTGCGGCAAAGGAGACACCCACACACCTGGGTGATTGGGCATGGGCAACTGAGTACGGAGTTGCAGGCAGGGCAGTGCTGGTAAGGGGGGTGGTGGACAGGGACGGTGCTGGGAAGATCCCAGATGGCTCAGCCACCACTAGGGATCATCGATTGGAGGAGGAATCTTAAGATGGTGTTGTTGATCCTGTCTCCCCTCTCGGCTCCGCTGGTATCAGCCTCCTAGGTCCTGTGGGCTGCAGCATCCCCGCTTGGCGGTGCCCCTTCTCCTTTGCCAGATGATGCTGATGCACACAAAGAGAGAGGAGGAGAGGGAGGGTGGGTGGGTGAGAGAGAGAGAGAGACTGGATGCACTTGGTCAATGCCAGCACAACAGTCACTACAGCATCTTCTGATGCCATACCATGACATGCCATGCTATTACCTATACATGCTACAACAATGGAACACCATGGGGGTCACCACAGCAATGCACATGAACACCGCTGAAGCTGACACAGATGCAATCATGTACATGATGAGAGGCCTACCCGCCACACCTGCCAAGGACCTGTACCCTTCACATGCCCATGGAGACACACTATTCCTGGACTACAAAACCAACAGAATCCAGCATGGCTAGTTGGCTTGCCAACAAGGCCTATTGTCAAATAGCACATTGACACCTTGGCACACCCTACCTCACTACACATACTGTACCTGGCAGCAAATTGAAGACTCAACCATCATCCCCAGCACAGTGGTTGGCATCAACTGATTACAATGGCCTGACACCACAGATGCTATTAGCCTAGTGTCATGTGCTTCCTAGCACATTTTGGTAGTAGGTGACGACACAGATACCACATTGGAGCTAGCTGCACCTCCATTCACAGACTGCATGGCCACACATCCATTATCCGAATCCTGCCCGGCTGGTTAATACCCATAGTGGACATGAATCCACCTAGTACCAACACCACAGCTTCACAATTGTGCACACCCAGAGCCACAATGGCAACACACATCGTAAGTGATAGTGTGTACTCACTCCCTTGTGGCTGCTGTGCTGCACTTAAGTGCCCCTCCACCTCTGGGTAGGCCACCACCAAAATGCAGGCCATTAGGGGGGTCAGGGTCCGACGTACACCCCTCCAATGTTGGGAGGACGTTCCCAGCTGGCCCTCCACAGTCTTCCGGGCCCAGGGCCTCAGGTCCTCCCACCTCTTCCTGCAGTGGGTACTCCACTGGGCATGGACCCCCAGGGTCCACACTTGTTTGGCGATGGCACGCCATATCCCTTTCTTCTGATGGGCGCTGACCTGCATGGGTGACACAGACAGAAGGACGCGTTAATATAGAGTGGCATCACAGGGACAGCAGTGGACAGCACACATCTCACGAACACACCCATATGTAATCAATCCACGTAGGCTCAAACTCCTCACTCATATCCATTCTCCAGTCACACTGACTCAAGCCAAGGCCCTCATCCCCATACGTATCACTCAAAGACAGGACAGTCACATTGGCCTCACCTGCTGCTGTGATGCCCCATACAACTGTCCATATAGGGGTAGGACCGCCTCCACGAGCTTCTCCATTTCCTCCTGGGTTAAGGCTGGGGTCCTATCTCCTGCAGGACGTGGCATCTTGGCAACCAGAGTCATAACACAGCAGCACACGGAGTGGAGGTCTTCTGTGCACAACTGTCAGGAGTCAAGTGAGCATGAGCACATGAAATGGTGGTCACGGCCGTTGGGGACATTGCTGTGAACACCGGCAGCAATCGCCATTCACTCCTGTCTCTCATAGGCAACCATGTTAACCAATGAGGAGTTGCACTGTGGTTTAGACAGCCTACCGCCATAAAGTGTTATGCCAGCGGGATGAGCACACTTCAACCTGTCTAGTGCATGCAGGACAGGCGGCGCCATTTTACATTTGGGATGTGTATTTATGGTGCATTTAAGGTGCGTCATGGGTGACATATGTTACCCTGTGTACAGCTGATAAGCGTCCACACAGTAAATGCTACATATCATGATTTCTACTCCAACCCATTTGCAGGTACGGTAGAAGGTTGAGTATGAGGAATGCTCCAGTGTTTAGGCCCCTAGACGACCTTGCCACACTGGAAGAGCGACACATCATACAGACCGATAACATGGAATGTCAGACCATCATGGATCTGGTGACCCAGTTGGAGCTGGAACTATTGCCTGCCATTCAACATCCCAATGCTATCCCTCCCACAATACAGGTCTTGTCATTCCTCCACTTCCTTGCCTCAGGGTCCTTGCAGAAGGCAGTGGATTTGGCAGCAGGGATGTCACAGCCCATGTTCAGCTACGAAAATCTTCGAAAAAGAGACTAAGGGGGTCATCGCCAGGGGTAATGTAGCGTCCGTACCGCCAACAGGCTGGCGGTACGGAGGCCCTTATTACAACCGCGGCGGTAGCGCCACGGTCATACCGCCGGGCCCGGCGGTTTCCCGCCGTTTTAGCCCCAGCGGTGATAATCCGCCAAGGCAGCGCTGCCCTGGGGATTATGACACCCCTACCGCCAGGAAGAGGCTGGTGGTAAGGGGTGTCCTGGGGCCCCTGGGGGCCCCTGCACTGCCCATGCACTTGCATGGGCAGTGCAGGGGCCCCCTAACAGGGCACCGGGCAGCTTTTCACTGCCTGCATAGCAGACAGTGAAACGCCCGATGGGTGCTACTGCACCCGTCGCACGGCCGCAACACCGCCGGCTCCATTAGGAGCCGGCTCCTATGTTGCGGCCTCATCCCCGCTGGGCTGGGGGGCGCAAACTTGGTTTGCGCCTGCCGGCCCAGTGGGAATGTCGTAATGGGGGCCGCGGGAGTGCGGCCGCACAGCGGTTATCGCTTGGAGGGCGGCAATGTCGTAATGACCCCCTAAGTGTGAAGGTAAACTTTTAACCGAGGCCTCCCGCGGCCTGTAGCTGAGCAGGGCTCCATCGTGGTCGGTCTTAAACTTTGACTTTGCCCCGGTCGAGGTGCAACCAGATGACCCGATTGGCGCTTTTTGTTTCTAGGCACAAAAAAAACAAGAATTCTTTAAAAAGTCATATCTCCGGTTCCCCTTATCCGATTTTATTAGTTTTTGTCTCATTTTAAAGATAAAAATATAATCTATTGTAATAAATTGGTTTTGGATTTTTAAACAGTTTCCTGTGTTTTATTTAATTACTGTGTTGTGATATTTGAATGCTTTACACTCTGTCTCCTAAGTTAAGCCTTGACACTCGTTGCCAAGCTACCAAGGGTTGAGCTGGGTTTAATTTACTGAGACCTAACTGGACCTAAGTGGAGGTTAGTGGCCTATTGCTAAGTGTAGGTACCTACCTGCCCTTACCAATAACCCATTTTCCAACATTTGATATAGCAGATACTGTGTGTTGCATCATTCATTATAACAGTAATCAGACCATTTGAAAGTTTTGAAATACTTAGCTAAAACAATTCATCCGCTGCACGTGGCATGATCTTACGGAGTTCATCGTCTATCAGTCCAGGTAAACTTTCATCAATGGAAGTGGCTGAGTTCCAGGAATATTCTCCTGTCAGCAGAGAAGGCAAAGCCCCATTGCCCCTGCTCATCGCCGCCACCTCCTGCACCGCACGTTGTAGAGCTTTCTTGGCTTCCTGTCCCAATGGCTAATTTGTGCCTCTTCCTCCTCATCTCTGGCAGTCGTGCCCTGCCTGGAGGCCCCCTGCTA
Organism: Pleurodeles waltl; assembly: GCF_031143425.1. NCBI lineage: Eukaryota > Metazoa > Chordata > Amphibia > Caudata > Salamandridae > Pleurodeles > Pleurodeles waltl. Next base: position 1,143,063,287 of record NC_090444.1, on the reverse strand, counting down.
GGACTGGCCCGTGCCTGCATATTTAGCCAGTTCCACAATTCTTGAGGTGTGTGGAAGAATTGCATGTCTTCCTGTGACATAACCCACAAGCGTGCAGGAAACAGCATGGCATATTTTAGGCCCAGCTGCTAAAGTCTTTTTTTGGCAACTACCATCGTTGCTCGCTGTTTTGGATAGCTTTAGTGAAATCTGGGAAGATCTTGACTTTTTGATTGTCTATGCGGATATCTCGGGTCGGGTGCCTGCTAGTAAATGGTTGCGGTCCCTGTAATGTACAACTCGCACCACCATCGGATTCGGTGATGCCAATGGTGGCCGCCAAGCTGAGACACTGTGGGCCCACTCTGTGGCATAAATGAGGGGGAGGCCCTCTAGGGCCACCTCCTCACACAGCCATTTTTCCAGGAAGGCCTTTGCTTCCTTTCCCTCCACACATCCAGGTATATCCACTATTTGAACGTTGTTTTGTCACAACCTGCTTTTGCTGTCCTCTGCTCGGGTCTCTAGAGTGCGCGCCTTTGTCTCCAGTACAGTCATTGTATCACGCATCTCAGCAACATCTGGGTGGAGTTCAGTCATTGTTCATTCTGTTGCAGTCACTTGCTCAGTTAGACGTCTATGGTCCTCTGAAAAGAGGCTTACGTCCACTCCCAGTGTGTCAATTTTGTTTCCAGTACTTCTCTGGTAGCTGTGATGGCCTGGAAGATATCTTGAAGAGTGGGCTTTGAGGGTGGTTCTCTTGTAGGCGACATGCCAGGGGCAGCCTCTTGCCGGGTCTCAGAACTGGTGTCAATTTCACACTTTTTGGCCACCTTATCCATCTGGAACTGCTGGAAACTTTTGTAGGTGAGAGCGATGGGGGGTCATCCTCTTATGAACTGCCAGCAGACCCTACATGGAACAATACTCAACGGTGTCCTACTGTGCTCGTTCAAGGCCAGTCAGGGTCCCAGCCATCAGCAGGCACCAGCCCCTAGGGCCTCCCTATAACCCTCAGCACTCTTCCCTCGCCGGACTTCAGGTCTTCAGGATCGCTACATTCTTCCTGAGCTCAAACTCATCTGGACCCACAGTTCCTTGTGTCCTCAAAGGCAAAAGCTCTGCAGGAGTGGGTCTTGTAGTTGGTACTGGTAATGCTGGGGTGGTGAGATATCCAGGGCATTCTGAGGGAGGGCGCTCCCTCGTCTTGTGCCCTCCTCTACTGACCTTGGGCCTCCCTCGGTGACATATGCCTGACTCTTTAGTTATGGGACAACCCCTACCCACTGTTTGGCATCTTTTAGAGTTTAAGCACTGCTTCTGGTATGGTTGGTTACAAGGGGGAACTCCTAAGATGGTGGCATCGCAAAATTAGAGTTTTGCTGCCCTGCTGGTGGCAAGGCGCCTCAAGTGCAATGTCCCTTAGTTAGGAGTACAGTCTTCCCCTCTCTCCATGCAGTGATGTTGCCCCCCCCCCCACACAGTCTAGGGAGTGCAGTCACTCCCTCTGCTATTCCGGGGGCTCCTCGGGCACTGTATTTCAGGGGACCTTTGTCGCTCATGCCGCTCCCCACTATAGGGCCTAGAGACAAATGGTTGAGGTGGCCTGCGGGTTACTCCCCAGCCCGCTTTGTGCTGCACTGCTGGTGCTCTCTCCTTATAGAGAGTAGCAGTGTCCCAGGACCATCCTCGCCTTAGACGCCGGCCTGCCGCCATGCCCCCCGACAGCACCACCAAGGACGCCAAGTATATTTGTTTATGGGCAGCTCTTCTGTCTGGAGGGCCGCCATCTTGGGTCATTGTATCTCTCTACTCTCCACTTCGGGATCTGTCCTCTGTGTCACTTCCAGGCCTCCCGTGCACCCCAGGTCCTGGTCACACACCACAGTCATCCTTCACCACACTCCAGAGTTCCGGGTGATTCAGAGGCAGGCATCAGATGCAGCAGGTCACCCCATTGCTGCCATTCTGCACTGGCCGCAGCGCGCCAAGTCTGAGTGCCAAACTGCTTCTTTGGACCGCTGAAGCACTGAGTTCACTCCAGCTGGTTAGCTGTGGGGTTTAGTACATATTATCAGGGGCAAGGGGTGTCAACTTTCTAATCTTCAAGTCATTCAGAATCACTCCTACTGATGGAATCAATGCACCAAAAATATCTCCCACGGTTTTAACACCACAAGCTCATCACTTAGTTCAAGGTTTCATCTTCCACACAGAATCTTCAAGATGATCCACATGACAGATCACGTACCATGCCATCCTTTCAGCTACTTAAAATAAGCATACTGTCCACACATAAACTACACTACAAGGATCACAGGATCCTTTCCATCTAAAAACAATTGACTCTTTCCCCTGACATCAAAAACATCTAATTTCCTTCTTTGGTCTTCAACTAAATAAAGAAATATTCTTCCCAATCTCAGTCATTGAACAGGTCAGATTGTGTTATTGTGCATATGCAGTGTCTAAAGGTTTAAATTAAATAAAATATGTTCCTGCAATATCTGATCCTTTAAAATAGGGGCTCTTATTGAGATGCTTAAACAAAGGAACTTCTGACAAGATTAGGTCATATTTGAGAAATAATATCAAAAACTTCCCTCATTGTCAAATATGCCCAATAACAGATTGCAAGAAGTACTACAGGTTAACGGGATATGATGATACGTGGTACCTTCTGACACAGAAGCAGGTAACAGCATACAAATGTAGCAGTTCCTGGCATTAATTGTATCAATGTATTCATACAGAAGTTTAAAATATACATTTGCAGAATAATCTCCTCTAGACTCATCTAAATGTAATGCTTTCTCATCTAACATATAATGATTATTATCTTTAGGACTAAGAGTTTGTGGGGAAACACTAGAAGATAATTTCTTTTCTACAGAAGGTGTAGGGGAAATCGCTCCTATTAGCAACACTACTACTACTATAAGAAAAATAAGCAATAAGGCACCCAATATGTATCTACATCAATATTTCTTGTATCTACAATTATATTTCTTATATGACTCAATTGCGTCTTTTGAATCAGAGCTATCATCAAATATGTACAGCATCAGCAACAAGTATTTCCTCGTTGATTTCCTCAAAGCAAACAGCAAATAGAGATCAACTGTCCAAAGTTAATTTAACAGCAATATACAAATCTTCCTGAGGCTTCAATAGCCCTTCTCCATGTTCTTCTAAATAACAACCCTTATTCTTCTTCTAACTGGGTCTGGGTAGTCTTATCAGTTCCCTATCCTAGTCAATATAAATATTTCTAACTTTTTCACAAACCAAGTTCATCGATGACAATGAGAACTCAATATACAGTTCAACGAAAATGTTCAGTACATGGAAGTTCATCCAAACCAGTATGCTGATTCTACTGTTCCCAGAACACTTTATCAGCATAATTTGCAATGTAAATCCACACAGGGGAGGAATACCTACAAGTAGGCACTCTTGTTCTTTTTGACTTTCTCAGTGTCACACCTTCGTCTTTACTTTCGTTCAAGTCAGAATTCTCAGATCTTCAGAAATTGTTGATGACACATTCTTTAGGCATACTCACTTTTCCCCATGCTTGTCAACTGTCTCCAGCTTCCACTCACTTTGTTTCAGAACTAGATCCTTTCTCAGGGTCTGAGTCTGAGTTTAACTCATCACCAGAGGACAAGACTCTGTTGTTCCCGCTTCAGAATCAGTTGTGACTTGCTCAGGACCCTCTTCACCATGATCGAGGGCTGTTTCAGGCTCATTTTGGTCCCAACAGCTTGGTTGACCTGCTCCTGTTGTCTTTCTTGCACCACTGGTTCTTTTGAAACAGGCGCTGTTGTATCAAGGGGACATTCAACTCTAGATACTGCGAGTATGGGAAGCGTGAATCCAGTTGTGGAGACCTCAACACTTCACATCAGTCGCAATAACCGGGATCATCTGGTGTGGCCCTCACTAGTGGGGGTTCTCAATCAATCGATCAGGATTTACACAGCGTGGCTAATCAACCAAGAGGGTATCCAGCACGTGCAGGTCCCAGAGGCTTATTTGAACAGTCATGTCTTGAGGGCTATTTGGAATTCCGGAAGAGAGGTGATGTTCCAGAGGTGCGTGGAGTGGCTGTACCAGGAGTATGGGCAAGTGAAAGGGAGGCTGAGCGTAGTCTTCTCAACATTTGGTGGAAGTTCAGGCGGGGGTTAAGTTACACGTTCCTTGGTTGTGTAGAGCCTTGTGTGCATGTGTCAGCAGCTTGAATTGTCATGAGGCAGTGCAGTTGCATGAGGTGGGGTGTCATGTGGGTTCGTTGGGGAAGGCTGAGGAGGAGCCTGGATGCAGTGTTCTGCATGGTCTGCAGTCTCTGTAGGAGACGTGTGGTGATTCCTGGGTATTGGCATAGTCCAGTTGGCTGGTGATGAGGGTGTGTGTCACAGTGTGTCTTGTGTGTAAGGGTAGCCACTTAAGATCTTATTTAGCATGCGCAAAGTGAGGAAGCAGTGGGGGGTGCCGGCTTTGATCTGTGATTGCATGGTAAGCTTGTTGTCAATGTTGATTCTGAGGTTTCTTGCCTGGTCGGAGGGACTCGGTGAGGGTCCTAGGTCTGATGGCCATCAGGAGCTGTTCTATGTGTTGCTGTTATTGCCAAAGATCAGTAGTTCCGTCTTGTCTGTATTCAACTGCAGGCAGTTGTTCTTCATCCAGTCAGCGACGCTTATCATGCATCTGTGTAAGTTGGTTCTGGTGGTGGAGGGGTCGTAGGTGAGTGAGAGGATGAGTTGGGTGTCGTCTGTATATGAAATTATGTTGAGACCGTGGGATATGATGATGTTGGCTATAGGGGTCATATATGCATTGTAGAGCGTGGGGCTGAGGGATGAGCTCTGGGGGACACCACGGGTGATCTAAATGGGTTCAGAGGGGGTGAAAGGTTGGAGGGGGATGCCCTGTGTTCTCCAAGTGAGGAAGGAGGTGATCCATCTGAGCATGTCCCCTTGGATGCAATATGGTGCAGTTTTTCGATCAATACGTGGTGGGACAGGGTCTAGGCTACAGAGATGTTAAGGAGGATCAAAGCTGCTGTTTTTCCTCAGTCGCGGAGGGTTCGGATGTCATCTATGGCTGTGATCAGGACAATTTTGGTGCTGTGATTGCTGCAAAAGCCAGATTGTGAGGCGTTGAGTAGCTGGTTCTACTACAGGTATGTTATGAGTAGCCTGTTGATGATCTTTTCCAGTACCTTCCCTGTGAACGGGAGCAGGGAGATTGGGCGGTCGTTTTATTTTTTTTTATTTTAGTAGTGGCCCGACTTTTCTGTGTTTCCAGGCATCAAGAAATGGTGCAGTGGTCATAGAGGTATTGAACAGGGTAGTGAGTTCTTGGCTGATACTTTGGTTTCCAAGGTTGAAGATGTGGTGCGGGGATGGGTTTGTGGGAGTTCCCAAGTGGATGGATGTCATGGTGGAGGTGATGTCCTGGGTAGAGGTTCCAGGTGGTCAGTGTGTGGTTTGTGTTAGTTACAGTGGTGGTGTATCTGTTGAGGAAGTCTGTAGGTGTGGGTTGGGGTTCAAAGTTTCTGTATATGGTTGCGATCTTGTGGTAGAAAGAACTGGGTGAGGTTGTCACACAGCTCCTGTGTGGGTGTGATGTTTTTACTAGCTGCCGTGATGGAAAATTCCATAACTATGTTGAAAAGTTCCTTGGTGTTGTTGGCACTGGTTTCAATGCATGTGGCAAGGGGTATCTTCTTTGTTACCCTCAGCAGGTGGTGGTAGAGGTTGAGCGAGGTCTTGAAGGCTGCTCTGTTGGAGGCATCCTTGCTAGAACACCATATTCAGTCTAGCTGTTTGCTGTCTCGTTTCACTGTTCTGAGTTATTGGGTGTACCAGCTGGCCTTTTTGGTGGATTTTCTCTGGTTTTTACTCTTCATGGGGACAATGCTGTCAGCACAATTGGTGATCCAGGGATTGACATTTTTCACTCCCTGTTCAAGGTTGGTGGAGGTAGCAGGGTTGGAGGTGCTGAGGGTGTCTGCCTGGATGGTCTCTATGATTTTGTTCCACCTCCAGTGGGGGATGCCGGTCATCTTCGGGGTGGAGGTGAGGGGGGTTGGAGACACTAAAGTGGACGATGGAGCGATTGGTTCAAGTGAATTCTGTAACATGGCTGTAGTTGACACGGTTGTGGGAGGTGAAAATGGGGTCCAGCATGTGGCCTGCAGTATGTGTAGGGTCGGGGACAAAATAAGCCAATCCAAGGCTGGTCATACTGTTGAGGAGGTGTGCAGTGTTGTCATTGGGGTCGTCAATGTAGAGATGTAGGTCTCCAAGGATATAGGTGGTCATTACAAACATGGTGGTGTGGCCCGCCATGCAGGCGGTGGAGGGAAAACCCGCCAGCCGGCATGGCGGGCCACACCGCCACATAATGAACACAATGAGGGCTGCCATCGGCGGCCCTCACTCACCGCCAGGCTGCCTCCATCAGGCAGCCTGGCGGCAGTTGGAATCATTATCCGACAGGGCAGCGGTGCTGCCCCTCGGATAATGATTCCTTAGCCTCCAGCCTTTCCCTGGTGGGTTTCCCTGCCAGGGAAAGGCTGGCGGAAGTGGTGCACTGGGGCACCCCTGGGGGCCCCTGCACTTCCCATGAACTCGGCAGGGCCCTTGTGCAGTGCCCCATCGTGCAGGTCATTGCCTGATTTTCAGGCAGTGGTCTGTGCGACAGGTGCAGCTGCAACCGCCGCACAGAGGCATTGGCGGCGGCTCCATGTGGAGCCACCGTCAATGTCCCGGCCAGGCATTCCTGTGGGCCGGCGGGCGGAAACAATGTTTCCACCCCCGGTCCACAGGAATATATATTATAGGGCCAGTGTTAATCGGGGCATGCTGGTGGTCAGTGATTTGACCGCCAGCATGAACACGGCGGTTTTGAACGCCGTGTTCATAATGAGGGCCATAGTCCTTGGAGACTAAGGCTAGGGGCTCAATGAAGTCTGCGATGGTGTTTCAGAAGCTGGAGCCTGGGCCTGGGGGTTAATATGCGAGAGTGCCTGTGATGGTTGTTTTGTCATCCGTGTTGAGTTTGAAGTTGAGCTGCTTCATGGGGGTTGTGGTGTTGTCGATGCTGCATGTAGTCTCTTCGTGGATAATGGCTGTTCCTCCCCGTGGCTTGTTGATGCGGTCCTGGTGAGTGATTTTATATCCATCAGGGATCTCTGTGGCAATGTGTTCTGCAGATCAGGGTTTGAGCCAGGTCTCGGTGAGGAAGACAATGTCGGGTACGAGGGTGGCAATGAGGTCCCATAATCTGGTGGAAAGCTTGCATTGTGAGAGTGTGTTGAGAAGGGCACATGCGAGTTGGTGTTTTTGTTCGGGTGGTGTATGTAGTGTGTTTAGGGTGTGGCTGGTCTGTGGGCTGGTGTGTGTGCTGTGGCAGGTGAAGTGACAGTGGGTGCAGGTGAAAGGTCCTAGCATGGGTCATCACGGTGGCAGTGTTTGTTGTAGAGTCTGAGGTTGAGACTGTAGAGCTCAGCGATGGTGTATCTTCGGAGGAGGGAGGACCAACTGTCATGGCACTGGGCATGGTCCAGACACGGACAGGTGCAGAAAGACTTGCCTTTGGGGTGCCTTCGGTGCACCAGTGACGTAGCACTACAGACTGCATTAAGTAGTTCCTGGGGTGGGCGGGGCATCTGTTAGCAGGAAGAAGGGTAAGTGGGAAAACCCGGTTGGGAAAACCCAAGCGGGAAAACCCAGGCAACTGCGGTGTCACTGAATCAGTCTGGAACAAGCAGGAACTGGAAGCCACAGGCAAGTGGCAGTCTTGGTATCCAGTTGCCTAGACATGTCTTCCTGACATGTTCTTTCACCAAAACCCAATCACCGGGACTTAGGTCATGGCAATGTTCTTGATTCAGAGGGACTGCGACTGCTCTGACCTGATGAGTTACAGAACGCACCACATCAGTTAGTCCTTTGCAATAATCTAGGACCATATTATCTGTTATATTCACAAGTGCATTCACAGGAATCGCTGGCAGTCTCATTGCCTTCCCCATCGGGATTTTGTGGGGGACAGTCAAGCTTTCGATAAGGCACACTCCAAAGTCTCACCAAAGCAAGAGGTAAAATCTTAGGCCATTTCAAAGATGTCAAAACACACATTTCTGCCAGTCTGGATTTCAGCGTTCCATTCATCTGTTCCACAAGACCAGAAACCTCAGTTCTACAGCTGCAATGCAAATGCTGTTCCATTTGTAATGCTACACACAACAATTTCAGGACCTCATTGTTGAATTTAGTTCCTTGATCTGATTCCAAAGACTTTGGAAAGTCAAATCTCTGTATTTAGCATTTCGCTTAGTTGGGTACGCTTTGACCCAATTGGAAGAGATGCATGCAATGACCAAAATACATCTCAAACCGCACAGGCATCTCAATGAAATCCCTCTGTATCCTGTTAAAATTCATCCTTACCTTCTTATGCGACTCGATTTGACTACAGTTCTTTTTCCAACATTGTTCTGTTGACATATAACTCATTCTTTTTCCAACATTGTTCTGTTACATATAACACACCTGTGACACAATGCTTCAACCATCAATCTGAATTTAGGATTGAACCAAGTCTGCCTAAACAATCTCACCGTCCCTACCAATATGAGCTGGGCCATGGAAATGTCTAGCCATAGGGGGTAACGGACTATTTGGCATCATTGGTTGCCCAGCCTTTGAAACTCAAATGTCATCATCTCTTTTGACACAACCTGCTCTGACCCAACTCTGCTGTTCTTCCTCAAACACTCCTTCTTGAAGCCTTTTCACTTCCTCCTTGGTATAAACTGTTGTGAACAAGAGGTTAAAGTTAGTCTCACCCATTCCCTCATTTGTAAATTCACCATGAAATGTACAGTCACTGTAAGCACAATATTTGGGAAATTTGTAGGTATAACTAATGCCCAAAGTCACATGATCATTTCCAGAATGATGTGTGGGGCACTTAACCACTGCAACTTGTCTAGGCAATTGTAATGCGGCGAGAAGGTTTCTCACTTGTATGCCGTTCTAGATCAGATATCCAGAGTATGTTATAAATCCTCTCTGAGACCACAGTTGTCCTAAGTGATGGACATCACCAAAGCTGTACTAACTATTGGTAAAGATTGTCACTTTCAATTGATCAGAGATACAGCACCCTCTAGTAAGAGCAATCAGTTCAGCCACTTGGGCAGAAAATATCCCTTGAAGCAAGGAAGGTTCAACAACTCCAGAAAGGGTACAGACAGCATAAACTGCTCTCAGACGTCCTCCATTCTCTCTTAAACATGAACCATCAACATAAATGATACAATCAGAATCAGGTAATGGCTCATCTTGTATGTCTGGTCTCGGCTTGGTGCGCAGTTCAGTAAAACTGAGACAATTGTGTGGCCCCTTCACAATCTTCAAACTTCTCCTGACTCGATACTGGCATCAGAGTAGCAGGATTCAAAATCCCACAACGTTTCATAGTCACATTCTCTGCAGCCAGGATTACTTGTTCATATTTAGTGAGTTGACAAATTGTTAAGTGCTGCGTTCTAGTTCTAGTCAACAAAAGCTCAATTGAGTGGGGCACATGCACAGTTAATGGGTGGCCCATAACAATATTCTCACATCTCTCGATGCTGGTGCTGACCACAGCTACTGATTTTAGACATCCAGGCAATGTAGAAGCAACAGGATCTAAATAAGCCACAGGCCTCTTGGCATTTCCATGCATTTGTGTTAGAACTGAGAGAGCACAGCCCTCCCTCTCATTGCAGAAGATTGCAAAAGATTCATTATAATAGGGCATCCCTAGAGCCGGGGCACGGTTGAGACATTCTCTCAATTCTAAAAGCACAACAAGGCAATTGTTAGCCACTGTACTGTATCAGCTACATCCTAACATGCCATCCTCTGTAGAGGCTTAGCTATCACGGAAAAGTTAGGTATTAACTGTCTACAGTAGCCTCCCATCCCCAAAAACATCTTGACTTCCCTCCGTGTAGTTGGCAGACTCATTTTCAGTATTGCTGAAATCCTCTCTTGTGCCACGTTTCTCTCTCCTTTTTCAATGTGGTGTCCAAGATATTGGACTTCTTTTTGGCAATATTGTAACTTTCCTGGGGGCACTTTATGTACGTTCTCAGTGATGTGGTTGAGTGATGCAATAGTGTCTCATCTGCAAGCTTCTTGAGTATTTGACGCCACCGTTAGGTCACCAATGTATTGGATCAGGACTGAACTGCAAAGCATGAACAAAAACTCCAGATTTTTATTTCAAATCTGGTTAAAAATAGATTGAGACTCAGTATACCACATTAAAACCCTGTGGGACTCAGCACCACATTAAAACCCTGTTTCCGAGACAGAATGCAAAAATAAACTGACTGTCCTTGGTTTCACATGGAATCTGAAACAATATCACAGCTGGATAAGGTACCCTTGGGCAAGAAGGAACAACAGCGTTATTTATTTTCCTTAGGTCCAGCACATCTCTGTATTTACCACTTGGTTTCTGAAGACCCATAATAGGAGAGTTGCAAGGACTCCCCATTATCTCTTTCAGAATTCTCTCCTATATCATTGACTCGATTGCAGGAGTTATTCCAGCAATCGTTTCAGGTGTCAAATTGTGCTGTGTGTTCTCAGGAATTCAGCATTACATTTGACCATAATTCGGACAGGTTCTACACCTTTTATCAGCCCAATGTTCTTTCCTGAAAAATTCCACACTCCATGTTTGACAGGCTCTTTCAAATCCCAGGGCAAATCATCTATTGTTAGCATTGTCAATGACATGCAACATGATTCATTTTTCATTAACTTAAAGACAGCATCCCCATCTTGGGTTTGCACTTCTATTCCATCTGGAGTACAAAAGATAACACAATTCAATTTAGAAAGGACATCTCTTCCCAAGACATTCACTGGACTAGGATCACATATTATAAACATGTGTTTATCCACAAAAGATCCTAAGTTCACTGTGACTGGGGCAGTTTCTTAAGCTGTCATTTGTTAATTTCTACACCAACAACTTGGACTGTTTTTCCCGAGACAGGTACATTTGGGACTTCTACTGTTCTCAGTGTAGAACGGGTAGCTCCAGTATCAACCAAGAATGACACAGTGGACGGCCATCCACTTTGCTATCTATGTTTGGCCCGCTCTGGTCTACCGCTAAGGCTGCGCCAAGTACGCAGTCCTCCTTCACTCTCAGGCACCATCAGGCTGACTGATCGGTGCCATTTCTCTCATACGAATCAAACAGGGGAAATTGTTGAAATGGATTATTATCCTGTGTCTGGATTGCATTCATTCTCAAATCCTGATTCATATTTTGTTGTAACCCAAGAACAATTTGCTGTGGCATCGGAGGCTGGGAGACTTACATCATTGGAGCTTGAGGCACATTACATCTTTGATTCTTGGGCCTTTGCACACTCTGCATTTGGTTAGGACTATTATTCTGAGAAAGCACAAACCCTGCATTTTGGACCTGATTAGCTGGATATAAACAACATTCCTGTTTCCAATGTCCCAGCTTATTGCAGATGTGACAAGGAGTTCATCTTTTTAGACCATTTACATCCATTCCTGCACCAGGATCTATAGGGAATCCTTGACCTCTAACTTGCTTTGGATTTTGTGGCTGTTGATATACACTTTGCATTGTACCTACTTTATTTACAGCTAGGGGCATCTGGCTAGTTCTTTAAGCTGCTTTATCTGGGCAAATATCAGCTTTTCCTTCAACTTTTTCTACTTCATCTATATCTCATCATGACAATACCTTGCATACAGCAAAATCCTGTCAATCAACTTGTTCTGCCAACAAATAAAATGTAGCTGGATCATTATGCTGATTTCTGGTCTCAATCCTGACACAAACCTCAACACAAAGGGGGTCATTCTGACCCTGGCGGTAATTACCGCCATGGCGGAGGTCGGCGGTAGCACCGCCAACAGGCTGGCGGTGCACCGCTGGGCATTCTGACCGCGGCGGTTCAGCCGTGGCCAGAAACGGAAAGTCGGCGGTGTACCGCCGACTTCCCGCTGCCCTTGAGAATCCTCCATGGCGGCGGAGCGCGCTCCGCCGCCATGGGGATTCTGACACCCCCTACCGCCATCCGGTTCCTGGCGGTTCTCCCGCCAGGAACAGGATGGCGGTAGGGGGGCCGCGGGGCCCCTGGGGGCCCCTGGGGGCCCCTGCAGTGCCCATGCCAATGGCATGGGCACTGCAGGGGCCCCCGTAAGAGGGCCCCACGGAGAATTTCAGTGTCTGCTTTGCAGACACTGAAATTCGCGACGGGTGCAACTGCACCCGTCGCACCTTCCCACTCCGCCGGCTCCATTCTGAGCCGGCGTCCTCGTGGGAAGGGTGTTTCCCGCTGGGCTGGCGGGGGGACTTTCTGCGGTCGCCCGCCGGCCCAGTGGGAAAGCCAGATTGACCGCCGCGGTCTTTTGACCGCGGAGTGGTCTTTCGGCGGGAACCGCTTGGCGGGCGGCGACCGCCGTCCGCCGCGGTCAGAATCACCCCCAAAATGTCCTATATCCTTAGGCTCTAATGTCTCAATACCACTGTACTGTTTGAATGGCTGTAATAACCTCTCATAGTAAGCATTAATAAACTCCTTTGACTCTTTAGTCGTTCTATCAATCGTGACCAAATCAACATATGGAGGAGACACCTTCCCTTTCAGGAATGTCATGACCTCTTGATATTTCTTCATGACCAGCAGCGAAGGACCCTTAGTTATGGCATTTCCAGTCGGCTCTGCTTCTGGCCATCAAACTGCTACCTTACATTCTGTCCACAAGTCATTCAGAACAACAATATCAAAGAACATGTTCAAATAAATGCGTTCAATTCTACTGTCAGCTTTACTACATTCAGGGGGTCATTCTGACTCCCGCCGGCCGCGGTATCCGCAGGGCCGGCGGGAGCCGCCAGAATACCGCTGCGCGGTCACAAGACCGCCGCGGGTATTCTGGGTTTCCCGCTGGGCTGGCGGGCGACCGCCAGAAGGCCGCCCGCCAGCCCAGCGGGAAACACCCTTCCACAAGGATGCCGGCTCCGAATGGAGCCGGCGGAGTGGAAGGGGTGCGACGGGTGCAGTTGCACCCGTCGCGATTTTCAGTGTCTGCATGGCAGACAATGAAAATCATGGTGGGGCCCTCTTATGGGGGCCCCTGCAGTGCCCATGCCATTGGCATGGGCACTGCAGGGGCCCCCAGGGGCCCCACGACACCCCATACCGCCATCCTGTTCCTGGCGGCCAAAGCTGCCAGGAACAGGATGGCGGTATGGGGGTCGGAATCCCCATGGCGGCGCAGCAAGCTGCGCCGCCATGGAGGATTCCCCAGGGCAGCGGAAAACCGGCGATACACCGCCGGTTTTCCGTTTCTGACCGCGGCTGTACCGCCGCGGTCAGAATGCCCTTGGGAGCACCGCCAGCCTGTTTGCGGTCCTCCCGCGGTCCATGACCGCCAGGGTCGGAATGACCGCCTCAATGTCCTTTCTCTCTATGTTGATGAAGTTGCTCCCTGACTCACTTCTAATGAGACAGTGAGTGGATCCCGCATGCTCTGCTGCTGAGGTGTCTGATGGACCCTCCCCGCTAATGCCACATTCACTTCCATGGAATGATTGGAGGCTGTGTGAGACACGTAGGAGCCACATCTGGAAATATGCAATACCTAAACGAGAAGCAAGCCCAATGGATAGGTTTTTCTGCAGTCCTGTGCCTTCAGCAAGAGTGGTGAGAATTGTTGGGCCTGCTGTGCTGTGACAACGGAGGGCAATTACAGCTTGTCAGAGCTGTGAGGAGGCCTGAGGAGCCGAGAGGTCAATGGGGTAATGTAGTTGGATTTGTTTTCACCCATCTTGTTTCCTTTGGGCACCTGGCTCACACAAAGTTGTGACCGCGTCTTCCAACAACCGAGCAAATATGGAGAAGTTGAGGTGATGTGGAGAGAGGCTGGGAGGTGCTGGGAGCTTGATATTTCCTTCTTTTGCCATCTTTCTTTGACTGTTTTGTTTGGTATATTTAGTAGCATAACCAAGTAAGTACTTGGTAAGTTATTCTTCCCCCTGAATCCGTTATAATGACTGTGCAGTAGCCTTAGCCCATTTGATAAACAAGCAGAAATAAATCCAAAGGTGTATAACGGCTTTGTCCCTGCTATTGTTGCTTTTCTAACTGTTGAAGGTGTAAGCTTTATAATAGGAAAAACACAAGTCAAGAGATTGTACTTGGTTCCTGCTATTTGCTCTAGTTCGCTGCTCACTGCTCACCCTCACCCTCCCATGTTGGGTACACGTCTGGCACATTGAGCCGGATATTTTCTCTGTTGCTACAGTGATTGCTTTTGTTTGGCCTTGTCTTACTCATTATTGTTTATTGGACTGGTAATAGGCGTCTTCAGGTGACAATTCTGCACTATAGTAAGGAGAAAAGGATTAAGTTAAAGTAAAGGGAGGGGGAAAACAAATATAAAAAGGAAAAGAAATGAAAAAACACTTCAATGCTGGCACTGCGGGAAATGTAGATTTCTCCACAACAACACAAAGGGTCAAGAAAAGAGCAGGGCAGTTTGTTTCAATGGCATATTGTAGCCCATACTCTTGTAAGGAGAGCAGGCTGTTGGCTAATTCTTCAAGTTTGGAGGATATCCTGCAACGTCAGTGCATGAGGGCAGGTACTGATGCTGTGCAGCCAGGGGCGGCCTCCCCAATGGGCCCTCTTCATGTTTGTTATAACATGGAAACAGTGCCTGAGTCAGCCATTCCTTCCACTGTTTCTCTGGAATCTGGTGCCAAGGACACGGGTGCCCTTTCTTTTCTCATTATCCCGGGGGCCATCTTCCTCTGGTGGGGCTAGCCAGGCTCTGGAGTCAAAGTCTGGGAAAGCCAAGGACTATCCTTTGTTTGTTAAAGGAAGAGCGGGTTTTGTTGCTTCATAGCCCCCTCAGCCTATCACCTCCTAGGCAGATTCACTGGAACTTGTCTCCATTATTAGCTCCTCCGCATTGCAAACATAGCTTCAGGACCAAATTGCGTAAAACTGTTCTTCTTCTGTTACCAGCAGGTACAACAGACGCAACCGCAGCATGAATCCACAGACAAAGTGGTGATTATGACACTAAGAATATGCTTAATATGATCTTGAATGAGATCAGAGGTCTTAAGGCATCACAAGTTGCCGAGGTTGCAACTCTTCATGCAAAATTGAGCAGGCAAAGACTCCGGAGAGGCTCAAGGAGGCAGAGGCCAAACTGTTGAAACTAGGAGACCAGAACGTATCAACTCAGAAGCTCTTCTCAAAGGTTTGAAAAGCAGAATATAGCCCTTGAGGCCAAACTTGAGGAGTTGGACAATCATTCATGCCGTTCTAATTTATGGATTGTTGGTGTTCCAGAGGGCTGTGAAGGCCAGCAAGTCCCTCAATGGGTCAACTCTTTCACAGATCCCAGGTCATTCCAGGTTTATCAGGGGATCTATTGATAGCAAGGGCCCATCTTGTACCAGCTCATCGCCCTCTGACTGCTAAATTTCCATACACTATTTGGGTCAACTTGATTGATTATCGGATTAATGAAAGGGCCTTCCGGCCGGATGTTATATACCTGAAGGAAACACATTTGAAGACTAATAGCCCTAAAATCCAAATACAGGAAAGCCTTGGGCAAATACTTTATGTGTCTGCAGGTTTAGCAGTAAGGGGACTGGCAATTTTTTTGGCAAATACCATGATTGGCAGATTTGTGATGTGATTCGAGACCCTCAGGGCAGGTGGTTATGGTTGAAGGTGCATGTTAATGGCGCTTCTCTAAACCTGGTTAATTATTACGCCCCTATATTCGATGACCTAGATGCTTTGTCACAGATTTATAAGGTGGCGATGGAGCCAGTTGGTCCTTTGACTTTAGGGGAGATTTTAACTTTATTCAAGCCTTAGTGTTGGTACCTCAACTAAGTCTAAAAAACAACTTAAACGAAAACAGACTTTGAAGTAACTAAACATGATCTTGCTCTAGTAGATCTGTGGAGATGCGATCAGTCTAACACTATTGCAATTCACTTGTTTTTCACAAAAATATCATAATACATCTCGTATTGACTTATTTGTGGTCGCTCATTGTATCGAGAGACTTAGGGGGTCATTATGAACACGGTGGGAATCCCCACCGTGTTTATGCTGGTGGTGTGAACACAGACCGCCAGTCCCCTTGAGACCTCTCCGGCTGTATAAACAACATTCTGCAGGGACAGTGGGTGGAAACAGTGTTTCTGCCAGCCGGCCCAGTGGAATGCTGAGCCAGGACATTGCCGACAGCTCCACATGGAGCCATCATCAATGCTGCAGTGTGGCGGGTGCAGCAGCACCCGTCGCGCAGATCACTGCCCATAAATCGGGCCTTGACCTGCGCAATGGGGCTGTGCACAGGGGCCCCTGCAATGCCCATGCCCAGTGCATGGGCAGTGCAGGGGCCCCAGAGCACCCCTTTTGCCAGCCTTTCCCTGGCGGGGGAACTGTCAGGGAAAGGCTGGAGGAACAAGGGTTCTCTTTTTTGTTGAAATCCACCATCGTCAGGCTGCCTGTCGGCTGGAGCATGGTGGTGGAGGAGGGCCATCTGTGGCGGTCTTCCCTTGTTTATTATATGGCGGTCCAGACCACCATGCCGGTGGCGGTAATTTCTGCTGCTGCCGGTATGGCGATCTGGTCCGCCATGTTCAGTATGAGGCCCTTAATCCAGATATCTGGGCCAATTCTTTTTCTGATCATACAATGGTTTCGATCATGATTATGGGAGAGGGTCCTAGGAGGATGAGACCTAGGTGGCAAATCGATCGGTCACTATTAGCTGATGAAACATGGCTCACCAATAGGCAGCAGTTCATCCATGATTTCTTTTTGGTAAATCGTGGTACCACCTAAACTTTTTCTGTATGGGAGGCATTTAAAGCCACAGCAAGGGGCAATATTATCACCCATCTGGCCTGGCAAAGCAAGAATCATAGAAAACAAATTGCTAAACTCCAAGCGGCTGTTGATTCAGCCTCACGGGCTAACGTTGGATCTGGTCGGTCCTCTGCTACAGAACAGAATTTGGCTAAGGCTAAAGAAGAGCTGCAGCAATATTTGAAGTTAGAGGAAATTAAGAGCTCAAAGGCTTATCAGCAAAAATTATATGAAGAGAATCAGCAAATAGGTAGATTTCTTGCCTCGTCCACCAGGGTTAGGCAAGAAGCATCAATGGTTAGGGAAATAGTCAATTCAACTTTGGGTGGGATAGTTACTAATAGGGCTCAGGACCTAGCATTATTTTTGCAGCATTATAAGACACTTTATGAATCTGGCTATCAGACCACGCAGCAGCAGGTCAGAACTATTTCCAGTGTATTAGCCTTCCATGGATGACCTGTTCTCAGGCGGAAAAACGTATTACTGCTTTTTCTATTAGGGAAGTACAGGAAGCACTCTGCTATTTCAAATGGGAAGGCGGCCGTCAACGATGGTTTTACTGTTGAATTTCATAAAACATTTTTCAAAGATCGTTTACCTATTTTGACTGACTTGTTTATCTCAATACTAGAAAGGGAGGGGGGAGATTACCCGCACATACAAAGAATTTACAGTAATCAGCTTTGGAAAAAAAGGAAAGAATTCTAGTGATGTCAGTTCATATCGTCCGATAGCTTGGTTAATACAGATTAT
The DNA here is from genome assembly GCF_031143425.1 of Pleurodeles waltl. Taxonomy (NCBI): domain Eukaryota; kingdom Metazoa; phylum Chordata; class Amphibia; order Caudata; family Salamandridae; genus Pleurodeles; species Pleurodeles waltl. Next base: position 1,143,045,574 of record NC_090444.1, on the reverse strand, counting down.
AAGTTATTCATGAAGATATGGACTGCCTGTATTACACCTTTGCCTTAGACCCTATTTCATAGGGATCAGAAGGGTTTTGTGGTTGGGAGACTGATGGCTGCTAACACAGGCTTTCTGGCACAAGCATTAGACTATTTCTCAAATAATAATACCAGCGTGGCAGTGATAATGGTTGATGCTGAGAAAGCTTTCAATCTGGTCAATTGTCACACCACCTTTTTTTCTTTTGAAAAATTTGTTTTTTCTCCAAAATGTATTGATATGCTTGGTAAGTTATATCAAGGTGCTAAAGGTAAAGTTATGGTAAGTTCTCAGCTGGCAGGAGTTGTCGATATTAATCGGGGGACTTGCCAGAGATGCCCTCTTTATCCTATTTGATTGACCTTTTTCCTAGAACCCCGTGCAGTTAGGATTAGGGCTAATTTGGCGATGAAAGCCCCTATTTCACATATTTCTAAAATGAAAATGTTCGCAGATGATGTCATTCTGAACCTGAAATCCGATAGAGATTGTACAAAAAGCAACAAAGGAGTTCTCACAATTGCAAGATATTGGGGGGCATATAATCAACCATACTAAAACAAAACTGCTTCTTTTTAACACTTCTGCCAGCAATCCTCCTGACTCGTTACATCAACAGGCAGCATCCCCAGCTCCAATTCGATATCTTGGGATATACGTGACCAACAACTTTACTCAGCTGTTTCATCTAAATTTCCTCCCAATGTTTTAGAAAATCAAGAGACTTTTAGGTAAATGGACACCTCTTCCATTAACTTTGATAGGCAGTGTGGCTCTTATTAAAATGTATATTCCTTCACTGCTATTATTTTTATTTTCTAATATTCCTATCAAAATCATCAAGAGATCTTTCAGCAACCTTGATACTATGTTTAGACAATCTATATGGAACCATCAAACACCTAGGGTGAAGTACTCTGTGTTTCAGCTATCGACGGTACAAGGTTGGCTCTTCATCACTTACAAACATATTATGAGGCAGCCCTCTTAGATACCCTGGCCAGAACATTGACTCATGGGGCTATGTTTGATAATTTTTTTTGGATACCATGATGTGCGAGGCTGTACTTGGCAACTGGTTTTTACTAAGATCCTGAAACTGCCCAAGAAAACTGGTATAAGCTAATGCAAGCCTGGAGTGCCCTGCTGACATTATTTTATTGTGCTAATCAAATTTCTTCAGGTTTAAATTTTTTAACTCTATATGAACTCAGATTTGTGGGTTTACAACATCCTTTATCACATATAGAATTTTGGCATTGTTCAGGGTTTCAGGAAATAGAACAGTTTTTACTTCAGGGAAGAAGTATGCCTTGGCAAGACATTTGTGCATGGCTCACTGAGTCATGTAAACGATTTAGTTTCAGTTTCCAGCAGATTGTACATTTCCTGAGATCCCATGGCCTCAAGCCTTACCCTGAAAATGCACCCGTTGTTGAGGGCGCTTTGTAGGTCTAATCTTTCTGGCATAGGGAAATGGTATAGGCTGCTACACAACCTATGTGCACAGGTATGTCTCACTACAGCTCTAGAGAAGATTGATGCAATCACACAATGTTGATTTTCTGAGGAGGATTGGCAAGCAATTTCACTTTTGGTCCATAAGTCCTTAAGGTTGGTCAATTTTAAGAGAATGTCATTGTTATCTCACTGGATGGCACACTATACTACGGCTGCCCTCCATTAAAAATTTCCCTCTGTAGAGGATCAGTGCTTTTATTGTAAGCAGGAGGGCACTGTTGTGAGGCTCCATATTTTTTTATCACTGCTCAATACTGGTGCCCCTTTGGCATCCTCTTTCCTTGCCCTTGAACCAGGCTCTGGGTACAGATATAGAGTGGGAACCTGAGCTAGTTCTATTTGGCATTGTTCCTCAAGCATGCGGGTATTAATTGAGTAAATCAGCACAGATATTTATGTTTATTTCACTTTTCGTGGCCCGGTCACTACATTTTCAATTCTAGTGTACAGAGTGGGTTCTATCATATAGAGAATGGCCAGAGAAAATGTCTAGAATAAGAAGGTTTGAAGAGGCATCTGCTGATAGGGTGGGGTGCTTGAAGAGATTTCAGTCATCATGGTATTATTTTAATTTCTTGTAAAATGTTGGGAAAGCTCTGTTTTTTATTTGAAATGCTGAAGGGGTTGAGGTAAGGCATTATTTGGATATTAGTTATAAGTGGTTTACTTGCACACTTTTGTATTGCTATAGTCAGCATGTTTAAGCATTGTAGAACAGGATCACTTTTCTCTAATCTGGGACTGTAGTAGTATGCCTTTTTTCTTAAACACATCAGCACTTTAATATAGCTCTATCTTCCAAATGATCCAATGGCACTTCAGGGGCATTCGCTCTCCTTGGCTTCAAGTCTGGTTCAGGGAGCAGATACAGAGTGGGAACCATTCTTGGTCTCACTTGGTTTGCTCCACAATGATGGGGGAGTTACAACAAGGAGAGCCATGCAGATGTTTAAGTCTATTGAACTTTTGTGACTGGCTATCCAGCATTAATAGACACTTTAGCATATGCTCACTTTTAAATTCTAGTTATGTGCCTTTTTTTTAAAAGCAAAGTAGCACTTTTGTACATCTCATATAGAGTCTGTAGCACTTAGCACATGTTCACTGTCTATTCATTGGAGGATATTGTGATTGAAGCTTATACCATTATAGAATTGTACCTATTCATCTACTTCCTTCACACTAATGGATTGAGTCACCACAGGTACCTTAGGTGTGGAATCATTTCCCTGAGCCACATTTCCCAAATTTAAAATTTTAAAGTGGTTCCCATACAGGAGTAGTATGTGTGGGTATCTTCTGATAAATACCTATTTTAGGTGCATCCTGACATATTCAAAGTCGTATCTGCACTTGCTCCACATGGAGTGCTAGTATGTGTTGGAATTAAAGGAACAGACTCCCTAGTATCTGGAGTATTTGGGACTCTGCTCTGCGACATTGTTGGGTGCAGCTAAATTGTATGCATTTTTCCCGCACCCTTCTGATTTATACATAGGAACTACTGAACCAATAGTTACTGGAACTGTAAGAGCATCAACAGTACTCACAATAGAATCAATTGGTACACATTCTCTCAAACCCTCGCTTTCAGTTCAGAAGGCACGCTAACTGGGATGGGTCCCAAAGGACTAGAAGTCGTCTTAGCTGGGGCAGTAGGAAAGGTAATTATGCTACTGCCACCAGTACCATTATCCCCACCCCCACTTCTGACTTTATTATACTGGGGTGGATGTTCAGATAGTAACACATCCAGAAGACTATCTCCAGATTCGTCACTATCTACACTCATGTCATTGGGCTTTTTTTGTTTCATCTTTTTCTGTTTTCCAATTGTTTTCCCTTCTCCCTCGGCCACATCTGTAGTCAAAGTTGAGTACAACTTAGCCCCTTCTGTCATGTCAGTTCTCAACCTTCTCTGCTCAGCATCCTATCTAGGATCTGCAAAGGTGTGTATAGCTTTCTTTGCTCTACCCTAATATTTCTCTTTTTCTCTCCCAAGGGCAGCATGTTCCCAAACATTGAGTGCTTCATATCGTGTGGGTCTAGAAGGTGGCTTCATTTCATATAGTACCCTCCTCGAATTTTCAATAATTCTTCAATTAATTGTGCCATATTGTGGGAATATCAATGGGCCTTCCTTTTCTGTGATCTTGTGCCATTGACCAAGCCAAACACATCTGAGAAACCCTACGTTAATGGCCACATAATGACCTGGTATACCTTCTGGAGGAGCCACTTCATTCTCTATATTGGGGATATGAGTATCGCCTCTAAATAAATCTTGCATTACTTTAAAGCATTTAAAGTTTTCACAACTAATTGTCAACAATTACAGTGAAATTTCAACTTAAAAACAGAGTTGCATCTACAATTCCTCGCTCCTACACAACCACCAATCACAGCATAGACCCTTATGACATTGTCAACCAATAGTAGCGTGGCACCATAACAGCTGACCTATACCAGTGCTGCACACCATAACGTAGATCTCGATCCTTTGCAACAGTCCCTTCCATTCCAATCTGTGTGCTCACTTGCCCCGCAATATCACACACACATATAGAATACAATACAATAACCTTTGTGCCTGCTCCACTAAAGAATGAATAGTTTCAAACACACAATAAAATCTCCCAAGCATCTTGGATGAAATCTCGTTCTGCAGGGTATCATCAAGATCAGTACAACTTCTCTCTGTGCATTTAGATCCACTATACCAATCGTCTCACGTTCACAAAAAGTAAATCCCTATCTTAACTGTGCTGTTAACAACATCTCACAACAAATGCAACCTCTTAGCAGACAATATAATTTGGTGTTTTCTACACCTTTTAATTAAACTATCCTGGGATGTTAGGCCACGTCGGACCTGATAACCTCTTCAACTTCTTTATAAGTCACCACCCTTACACAACACACAAAACACTTGGCAAGACACCATCCAATTTCACAATCACCACAAACTACACCAAACTGCTGCAATCCCCTAACCTATTGATACCCACTTGTCCACCACCAGTGCGACTCCATTTCAATCCTCCACGATTTCGCCAATCTTCCAACTCTGGACATGGGCACTAGGGGTTGGGCTCTGGGGACAAAGTACTCTAGAATACGGTTCCAGTTCTCCCCACTCCAGAAAGAGAACCATACGCTGCTACCGTCTGATCCGCCACTGGGCCCTATCTCTCAATCTGGGGTCCGATGAATCTTTTCTTCCTCAGTTCCGAGGGGTGAGGCCAAATGCACCAAATTATTCCAATTAATTACAGTGTAGTTTAATGAGCCACACACTAAGGCCCATATTTATACTTTTTGACGCAAACCAGTGCCGGCGCTAACGCCATTCCAACGTACCAGGCAGGCGCCTTATTTATGGATTGATGTTAGCCGGCACTGCGGGCTGGTCAGAGTAAAAAAAGAAAATTACTCTAACCAGGCAGCGCCGGCGTAGGGAAAAATGGGGGTTGTGCGTCACAAAATGGTGCAATTCAGGTTAGAGTAAAAAATCATGGCTCTGACCGGACTTGGGCCATTTTTTGACGCACAACACCCATTGAAATGACTCCTGTCTTAGCAAAGACAGGAGTCATGCCCCCCTGCCCAATGGCCATGCCCAGGGGACTTCTGTCCCCTGGGCATGGCCATTGGGCACAGTGGCATTTATGGGGGTCCAAGTTAGGCCCCCATGCCACTTTAAAAAATGAAAAATTTATACTTACCCCTACTTACTTAGAATGGGTCCCCCATCCATGGGTGTCCTCCAGGGGTGGGTGAGGGTGGCAGGGGGTGTCCCTGGGGGCAGGGAAGGACACCTGTGGACTGCTTCCATGGTCAGAGGCCATGGAAGTGAGCCCACAGGCCCCTTAACACCTGCCCTCACCCAGGCATTAAAAAACGGCGCACATAGGGCTGTGCGCCATTTTTTTAAGGCCCCCACCCTCCTGTGCGTCAAAATGACGTGGGAGTATAAATAAGGCGCACAGGTCCTAAAGTCATTTTTGGGACGGAAACACCTACTTTGCATGTCATCAACGCAAGGCGGTTTCCCGCATCCAGAAAATTACGCACACAGAGGAATTTTGACATTTGCGGGGTCGGGTGTCATAGTATAAATATGGTGTTAGGTTTGCACCGAATTTGCATCAAAATCTTTGACAAAAATTCGGTGCAAACAGAGTATAAATATGCCCCTAAATCCATGGACCAAATTAAAGTTTTAAAGAGCACTAATACAGATTCAAAGTCAAACATATAAATGAGTCTCAGAACCAAACTGTACAAGTTCAAGATTACCAAAGAAGAATCAAAGTGTTGCATGACATAGAATTTGGCCGACATATGTAATGCCAATATTTCAATAGCGACAATGCAGAAAATCAGAAAGAGCGTTTGATGCTTGAAATCCAAAATCAAGTTGTCCTGCCTAACCAATGAATCAAGATTCCTTACTATTCTAATATTAAACTGATTTCATAGAAAAGGTCAGCATAACAGAACTTCAGTAGAAGTTTCAGTCAAGAGAGCTGAGGGGAACATAAAGCTCTTTAGTATTTAAGTATGAGGTTGCTAGCGCGCTTGGTCCTTAGTAAGTAAACTTACAGGGGGACACCCATAGGCCGATGAACCTTTTAAATGGCATGGAGTATCCTAGTCATGCGGTGGAATACTGAACTATCAATCAGCACTAATAAATCAAAATCAACATTAATGAGACAAAGAACAACCCTATCTAATAAGAAATACCATCACTCTCAAGAAGGTTAATTGTTTTATTCCCAATTGGTTACAATTCTAATCGAACCATGATTTTGTGTTTTCCTTTGTTCCGAATATTAGATATTTGAGTAAGATAGCTAAGGAGCATGATATAGTATCAGTTAGAGGATTCTCTGAGCCAACTCTGACCTTTGCACGGCTTATGCGCATCGTAACAATTTAACCTGCTTAATAACCCCAATGGAGAAGAGCTTTATATAGGGCATACTGACGATAGGAGAAAAGCACTAAAAGAGAAATTGGAAAAAGGGTTGGAGAAAAGGACTTATGAAAATGATTACGTTTACACTGCTATTAAGACACAAGGGAGATTAGCTTTAGATGCATGACATGTAGGGAAGCTTTTTATATGTAGGCCAAAATCACGCATTGACCATGGTTCGAGTAAAAATATTGTATATGCTCTTGGTTATAGAATCGGGTCAGTAGCAAACTACAAGTTATGCCACATGTTAAGGGCAAGCTATGATATGTAACCCCTTCTTCCACAGAGGAAGGGATTTGCGTGCAAACAAGACAATTCTTTGCATCCATTGTCTCCACATACTCACTCAACAACCAATAGAAAACGTTAGAAGACAGCTCTCCTCTTGTATTAGTATAATCATGCAAATAATGTTCATCTAGCTTAAACCTCTCTAAAGCCGTTAGTGTGGTTGTCTCAGGTACAGAAGTAATGTCAACTTCTTTCATCTCATGAATAGACATTCCCACAATCATTATTATAAACAATATTCCACACACAATTGCCATCCCCACACTCAAATATCTACAATACCGAATGTTTTTAGTGCTAATATTTAATTCAGCCATGATCTGTAAAGAATCAGAAAGTAGGTGCAACAAGAAAAATCAAAATCAAAAATCCAAAAATATACTTCTTTTTCACAGTTCAGATTCATACGCAAGGACCCCTTTTCTTCCTTTGTCAGATCGGTTAGCATCTGGTTACATTCAGATTTTCAGATGTCATGTCAGGTTATTAGTGTCTCTTCCGGTTAAATTCAACAGTTTTCTCAATTGCTCTTTTGATTAGCTGAACAACTCAGTCTATTGATTTTCTTCAGGTTGCCTCAAAGTACTGACTCTGAACTTCTCTGTCAAAGCAAAAGGACATGAAATAGTTTTGCCATTCACTTGTAGCTACATATGCCCACTCAGGACAGGTGAATCTTCAACTTGCTACTCTCTTTCTTTTCAAGTTTTGTCCTCCTGCTAACACTCCTTTACTTAATACGTCTTTTCTTGTAGTGTCTATTTCTTCCTTTATTGTCTCATTTATAACTAAGTCTTTCTTCTTGCCTACTTGAGATTCAGGCCAGTTGTCTCCCTTTCTTGTTCCTTCTGTCAATAATCTTTTTAATATCTGACTTTTCTCTTTTCCTTTATCTGTGGTGCCTTCTCTTGAAGGACCTGCAACAGGTTCAGGAGGAGTCAGACGACTTTGGCTTTGATCCGCCTCAACTATTTCCCCCTCAGGTTCTGGCACTTTGTCTCCTTGTGCTTTGTCACCATCTGCTTCTAGGTGAACCTCCCCTGTGCTTGGTTCTCCAGTCGCCCTTGTTGGATTAGGCTCTTGCTCTGCTCCCTGGGCTTCTGCACCTTCGTCCCTGACTGGTGTAATCGATCCATCTTCCACCAGCTCTGGATCAACTTCAGGTTCAGCCTGTTCTGGCTCTGGTTCAGTAAGAACAACTTGTTTTGCTGCTGTTTGTGCTCTCAACAACACTTCTTCATGGTCCTGGGGACTCACCACTCTCTTGGAATGGCTCATGTATATCCAATTAGACAAACCTGCACATTTCACAGCTGCTGTAGTTGTCAACACCACTAGGTATGGACCTTTCCAACGAGGCTCTAGGCAAGTCTTTTTCACATGTTTTTTGATCATGACCCAATCTCCGGCTCTCAGGTTGTGACCTGGGTCATGGATGGGTGGCAGGGTAACAGCTTTTACCTACTGAGAGAAAGATCGAACCACATCAGCCAGACCTTTGCAGTAGTCCAACACCATATCATCTGTAATATTTACAAGAGCATTTGCTGGTATTGCTAGCAACCTCATTGCTCTACCCATGAGAATCTCGTATGGGGACAATCCTGTTTTTCTGTCAGGTATATTTCGCATTGACATCAGCACCAAAGGCAATGCATCTGGCCATTTCAGATTTGTTGCAGCACACATTTTGGCAATTCTTGACTATAAGGTACCATTCATTTGCTCTACAAGTCCGGATGATTCTGGACAATAGCTGCAGTGAAGCTTCTGTTCAATGTTCAGTGCTGCACATAAGAGTTTAATCACTTTGTTATTGAAGTGCGTTCCCCTATCTGATTCTAAAGAGATCGGAAATCCGAACCGTGGTGTTAACTCTCTAAGCAATAGCTTTGCAACTGTGAGACTATCATTTCAACATGTGGGGTATGCTTCAATCCAGTGACTTACCACACACAATCACCAACACGTACTTCAGTCCGCCACATGCAGGCATCTCAATGAAATCCAATTGCATTCTACTGAACGGTCCACCTGCTCTTCCAATGTGGCTCAATTTCACCACTGTCCCTTTTCCTACATTTAGTTGCTGACAGATCACACATCTGTGACATACCGCTTCTGCTGCTTGCCTGAATTTTGGATTAAACCAATCAACTTTGAACAACCTAACCATGGTATCTCTTCCAATGTGTGCCTGACCATGGTAATATCGGGCCATCTGAGTCAATAAACTATTTGGCAGGACCATCTGGCCCTCCTCAGATATCCAAATTTCATCTGGTCTTTGTATACATTTTAACTTCGACCACAGCTTTTTCTCTTCCTTGTCTGCATTCTCTTGCAATGTTTTTAACTCTTCTAAAGTGACAATTATTTTCAAAGCAAAACTTGCACAATTTGTCTGTTCTTCTGGCATTAGTTCCCATTTATCTTTGAACGATATAGCTCAATGCACAAAACCTTGCGACTTGATCTGCATATCCATTTCCCAAAGAAATGTAATCTTGTGTCTTTTAATATGCACTGCATTTTACTACAGCAATTTCTTCACTTAACTGAATTGCATACAATAACTCTTTTATCCGGTTGCCATTGCTTACTGGTGTTCCAGTTGAGGTCATAGAACCTTGCTGCGACCACAACTGAGCAAAATCATGAATAATTCCAAATCCATATTGACTATCAGTGTAGATTGTGACTCGTAACCTTGTAGAAACATAGCAAGCTCTGGTAAGAGTTACTAGTTCTGCCACTTGCGCAGAATACACTCCTGGAAGCCATGAAGCCTCCAAGGTTCCCGTAATGGGGCATACAGCATATCCTGCTCTCAAGGTGCCAGTCCCGTCTCTGAGACATGAAACATCAACAAAGACAATTTGATCATTTTCTTCTAACCAGGTGTCCCTAATGTCAGGCCTCGGTTTTGTGAACAATTCAGTCACCTCAAGACAATCATGCTCAATATCCTCCTCCTTCTCAATTTCAACAGTATCACTTGGAAGTAATGTTGCTGGATTCAACACTGTACATCTTTTCAATGTAACATTTAGAGCTCCCAAGATGCTCGTCTTATACCTTGTCAGTCTGGCCCCCATCAAATGTGTTTTTGTTCTTGTCAGTAAAATCTCAACAGAATGCGGTACCATTAGCGCTACAGGGTATCCCAAGACTACCCCTTCACAGTGGGAAAGACTTTGACCAACTGTGGCTACTGCTCGAAGACAACATGGTAAAGCTGCTGCAACTGGGTCCAAGGTAGCTGAAAAATAAGCTACTGGGCGATAAGCACCTCCATGGACCTGTTTCAAAACAGACAAAGAACAAGCATCACGTTCATGGCAGAACAATGGGAAAGGCTTTGTGTAATCAGGCATTCCCAACGCTGGAGCTCTACACAAACTCTCTCTCAATTCAGTGAATGCCTTCATCTGGTCCTCATCTAGGATAATGGGATCTGTAACTCCTTTGTGGGTCTACTGCTGTAGGGGTTTGGCTATCTCAGCAAAATTCGGGATCCATTGTCTACAGTACCCCATCATTCCCAGAAACATGTGTACATCTTTTTGGGAAGTCGGGGGACTTCTCTGCAAAATCATTGTTATCCTTTCTCTGGAGATTCTTCTCAACCCTTTCTCAATCTGATGTCCCAAATATTTGACTGACTTTTGACAATACTGTAACTTCACAGGTGAGACTTTATGTCCAAATTCTCCCAAATGATTCAACAGGTCAATTGAGTCATGTTAACACTCGTCCCTTGTTTTGGATGCAATTATTAAATCATCAATGTACTGTACAAGAGTCGATTGGCAAAGTAATTCCAATGACTCCAGATTCTGTTTTAAAATCTGATTGAACAAGGATGGTGACTCTGTGTACCCTTGTGGAAGCCTACACCAGCTATAGACTTTATCTAGGAATTTGAAACTGAAAAGAAACTGACTATCCTCATGAAGTGGTACGGAAAAGAAAGCTTGTGACAAATCAACCACTGTGAACCATTCCGCATCGCACGGAATCTGAAACAGTATCACTGCTGGATTGGGTACGATCGGACAGCATTTAACCACCATGTAATTCACTTTTTGCAAATCCTGCACAACTCGTACCTTCCCATATGGCTTTTAAAAACCCATTATCGGTGAATTACATGGGCTACTCAACACTTCCTTTAAAACTCTTTGTTTTAAAAAGTCTCCAATTATCTGTGCCACTTTCATCAACACATCCTGCATCACGTTATACTGAGGAAGCTGCGGAAATTTAACATTTGGCTCCAAAGTAATTTTGATGGGTTCCACTCCTTTAATCAATCCCACTTCCTTTCCTGTCAAGTCACAGACTTCCTCTTTCACAGTTCCCTGTAAATCTGCATGCAACTATTCCATAGTGAACATGGGGAAAAATTAAATCAATGGGTATTCTTCATAAGCATCATTGAATGCCATAGCTGACACCTGCTCCTCTTCATCATCACTATTTGTTTGGACTTCTATCCCTGCATCTGTACAATTTATAGAGCATTTGGTTTTGCACAACAAATCTCTAACTGTTAAGGACACGGGACTTGAATCACACACCACAAATCTATGCAGTCTCAAGTAATTTTCAATTTCAACTTGCACTGGTTCTGTGATGGGGTTCGTCAACTGTCTACTCTCCACTCCCACAACCTGAACTGTCCTGCCTGAAAGGGGAAAATTCGGTACTTCTATACTCCTTACTGTAGAGCACGTAGCTCCAGTATCAACTAAGAATGAGACCTTGTGACCCATCACCTTTCCCTTTACAAAAAGCCCTCTCTGATCTACTTCTAGGGAAGCAGCAAGAATACAGGCTCCCTCATCTGTCACTCATCCATTCTTCGTTTATTTCATCCTCACTGTGAAATGGGAACTGGTGTAATGTATTACTACCATTGTCCTGTCTTTGACATGTGACCTGCTGAATAAGCATAACCTGTTGCTGTTCCATTGGTGCTTGGGGTATTTGCATTTGCTGTCTAGGTACCATGGAAGCCTGCTACTGTACTGGTGATAATGGAGCAAATTGTGCACGAGGCACCTGCATCTGCTGTACGGGCAAGAAATTCTGTCCTCAATTCTGAGCATTCGGAACTATGCCTCTCATTTTCGGGACTTTCACAGTTTGAAATGTACTGACATCACCTTGCTGAACCACTCCATCCTGCACCATCAATGGGCTCTCCCGCTTCCAGTGTCCCACTTTTCCGCACAAATGACACTATAACATTCTATTCATACCCTGCACATCATTCTGAACAACCACAGTTCCTAACATGACAGCTCTCTGTTGCAGTGGTATCGGCGGCACTAAAGCTCCTTGCGCTCCTGTTTAGACTGCCTTAATCTGCATCACCATTGTTTTTTCTTTCAATTTCTTTTGTTTCAATTCAATCTCCTCACTACAGTATTTAGCATATTGCAATACCTCATCAATCTGTTTTGCCTGCCAGCAAATCAAATGACTCTCAATCATCTGTCCTACTTCTGGTCTCAACCTTTCGACAAATCTGAACACAAAATGCAACATGTCTTTTGGCTCGATTGCTTCCTTACCACTGTACTCCTTGAAAGCTTTCAGCAACCTCTCGTAGTGTGTATTGACTCTTTAGACTCTTGGACTCTTGGACTGTTCTATCAATCCGCTGCCAATCAATGTTTTTGGGAGATATTCTAGTCTTCAAAAACTCAATCGCCTTATAATAATTCTTCATTACCTCGGGTACACCTGTAACCTTGTCACTCTCTGGTTCACTCGTTGGCCAGTCTACTTCCCTCTTACACTCAACCCATAGGTCAGCTGGAACAACTATCTCCAGTAATGTGTTCAAGTCTTCCCACAAACATTTAGAAAGTTTCACAAATCTCTCAGTCTGTTGATACCACTCAACTGGCTTCTCCCTCAACTTGGGATAATCATTCGTAAAAGATAGTATGTCACTCCTGTGCCATGGGACATGAACAAATTGACCTCTTGGGATTGATCTCATTGGAAGCATTTTAACTAATTCCCCTTTGTCAACTCCTTCCACCCCTTCTTGGGAATCTCGCTTTCGTTTCTCTTTTTTCTTTGTCCATCTGCCTTCCCACTTTTCTAATGCTCCCCAGATCTGCAGCAAATCTCTCAAGTGTGCTTTCATCCCAGCTGCTCTCATGTGTTCAAAATCTTTTGCCTCCCACATCTAGTCTGTAACTTCATCTCGGATGCTTCGTCATCTTAAGATCAATGTCATGTTTCTCTGCTAATTCCGCTAGCTTCTGATGTATTTTCCCCACCTCTTTTGTAATCCTTGGGCATAAATACCTCAGCTTTTCCTCTGTATAAGATGCTAACCAGTTCAGTCCCATTGTTCCCTCAACTAACTCGTTTGCTTCTATGTTTAATCCCACTCGGTTTAACCGGTCTTCACCTTTTGATACGTTCTGAGGAGGATTTAGACTATCTAGCCAATCATTCAACTGCTGAGCTGTTAACCCTTGCAATGAGATGTTATTTGCATTCAGGGCTGGTAACTGCTGTGCCACTGTGCCCGAAGCTTGTGGTGTCAGGAGTCTCAGGCTCTGACTTGCGTGTGAGACATTTACTGCATCTGGTAATGCTACAAGAGGACTAAAACCCATAGAAGGTCTAGGTTCATTGAAAGCATGTCCTGCAGACGATGTCAACTGTGCAGAATCTCCTACTCTCCTTCTCACAAGACTCTGTGAAATCTCATTCTGCTCTCCTGTCTCTGTTTTCTTCTGTGCATATAAGGGTACTGTTGGACCAACAGTAATTGGTAGTGATATTGCATCAGGGGCTATTCTAGCACCTGCACCCTGTGCGAGTGGTACTCCCATTGCCTGATTCATAACTGGTGTGAAATCAGTCGGTGTTCCTGTCAGTGGTGTGAACTTTGACAAACCTTGCGCTTGGGCTAAAGGTAACAACATTGGTGTCTGGTCTGTCTGAATCAACATTGGCTTTGGAAGTACCTGCTCCCTCGGCACCATGATATTCGAAACAGTCTGAAGAACTGGTACGTCTGGATAAATTCTCTGTACAGAAAGTGGATGCATCTGTGCCAGAAATACAGTACTAGCTCCTGCAATAGGTGTACTCTGTACTATCCCTGGCAACTGTTAGCCTTCTGCCTGTACAGCTCCCCCGGCTCCTTGGGATTGTGCAGGAGTAGCTGGAGGGGCCGTAGCATTAGTACCCGGACCCCCTGCATAGGTTGTCAAAGGTGGAGGTCTGTCTTTTAACAATTGCGTAATGAGACCCTCGACATCTGAGTCATCATCATCTACACAGGACTTTTTCCTTTTCTTTTTTTCCCCACTCTCTTCTTCCTTAGCACTATCTCCTTTTTCTGTCTCATCCCCCTCTGTAATTGCTGGGAACATTTTAATCTCCTGCATTGTTGCCATCCTCCATCTCTTTTGCTCCCAATCCCATCTAACTTCCGCTAATGATTTTTCCACTTTCTTCACTCTTATATTAAATTTTAGTTCCTGCTGCTGTCTGGCCACTAACTCCCAGACTGCTAAAGCCTCCAACTGTGCTGGTCTCAGTAATGGCTTCATATCATACAGTGATAATCACAATTGATCTAAAATACTCAAATTAAATGTTCCATGTTCCGGAAACGCTAAAGTCCCTTGATTCTTCGTCAATTTACTCCATTGCTTTAACCAAACACATGGTCCTACACCTCGCTCTGCCATCACAAAATAAGCTGGAGAATCCTCTGGGGGGGTCGACTCCTGATGTAAGTATCGCCCCTCATTGCACTCTTAAATGCCTTGAAAAACTTAATTTTGCCTGTTTTTGTTTACGTTTGATTCAATAAATGAAATGACTTTTACTCCCAAGATTCCCTTTACCCGTTTACTCGACCAATTGCCTCTCACGGACGGCTGCCAATCTGGTTGCGGCTCTTCTTACTAACCAACATATCCCAGCGTGGCACACTCTGACGTCACACTAACACACAGCGGCTGACAAAATCTTGCGGCTTGTCCTCCTCAACTCGACTCACTCAACTAATCCAATTTTATTGCGAGCGCCTTTACCAAACAATAACTAAAACAAACCTGCTGGTTTACTACAGTAAGGGACACGATCGCTTCAGGGACCTTACGGATTTTCACTAATTGCTCTTTTGGCTCTTCTAGCTATTCCTCTTTCTCAGTCCCCCACATTCGCAAGCAAAATTCGACTCGCAGATTTTACTCTTAACTGATCAATGGGTCTGTCCTGGTGCACATAGGACCCGCCAAATCTCAGTCTAAACTTCTTTTACTCAACTACTGCACACCCTGACTTGTTGACCACGCCCGATCAACCTATTAAACCAGACAGATCACAACATATAACCAAGTGTTTCCTACACTTGTTAATATACTCCGGAGTCTTAGACCACGCAGGGTCCGTACATCACCAACAACCACATGGATCATTTTTTAGCACAAAGCGCCACACAAATATGAAGTTCGAAGACTTCCCTACTCTCATACTATGGAGTACGCACACTCCTACTAAACAAGACCAAAGTACGCAGACTCCCTACTTTACCTCACATACATCCCAATTCACCTGCAGTCTGCTTAAGCATTGTGCAAGCGCAATCTACCACTCTCTTACTACTTCAAAAATATGCTGAGAACATACCCAACCTTACTAACAGGATCCAGGATCTGGGAAAGTCATTTCTAGGTTTAAGGGGACATCATCTTTGCTACAATTGCCATTTCAGAAAAATAAAATTCAAACCTCATAAAATACAAACAACAAAACCTAAGTTAAACTACTACTATAACCAATAGTCACCAAATAACTAGTTCCCCAAGGAAACTAACCATCAAACTGCTACCAAAAACTGCTAGCACACCTGGTCCTTAGTAAATAAACTTACAATGGAACGTGTATAGGCCGATGAACCTTTTGAATGGCCTGGAGTCATGCAGTGGAATACTGAACCATCAATCAACACTAATAAATCAAAATCAACATTAATGAGACAAAGAACAACCCTATTTAATAAGAAATACCATCACTCTCAAGAAGGTTAATTGTTTTATTCCCTGTTGGTTATAATTCTAATCAAACCCCTTATTTGACTTTATCAATAATTAAGTTTCATTAATCATCACAAGAATAATATTCATTCAAGAATCACAAATAATCAAGGCAAACATTAAGCTAATACTTTCTCAACACAATGATGTAGTAATTCAGCAAAGCAATTGTCGTCAGTCAATTGTCACCGTCAATGTCACCCCTGTCAGCCTATCTAACCGAGATTAGCATCAGCATGTGGGTCTTCATGCAAAAACTATTTGGATAAAACATTAATTTGGAAAAATCTATCTAAATGAGAAAATACTTTAAAACAACGCAGTTGGTACCTAGGAGAAAAGGCACAAATTAATCAGTCGCATTGTTAGAGCTACCTATCCAAGATGGGTTAGCAACAAGTCAGTCTTCATCTCCAGGTCATCAATAGTCAGCAAAGTATCAGGCTCACGGAGTGTAAGCCCAATTATCAGCACTTCGGACAGCGTCTCCTGACATCATCAACTTTCTCCTCTCCGCTCTCTTCTTTCTCCTCCTGCCATGACTTTTTATTACGGTCTCTCAGTCCATCCCACTAATTGCTAATTGGTCAACCTTATCAGAAATTATGTCTCTAACCTATAGTTTTTGTTTACCGCATCTACACATCTACTTAGGATTCAAGTTCCATTAATTTGATTGGTTCCTCTGTTGATGAGAACATCATCCGGCTCTTCAGGTAACAAAATTGTTGCACACAGTCTTTGAGTCAGAGCTTCCGTTGTTCAAGTCCTGGGAAAGTACGTTTAGCCTACACTACACATACTTGTATCAAATTGTCTTCATCATCTCCTGTCTGCTGGTTCATTTGCAGAATGTGCTATCAGAGCCAACTGAACTCTGCGTAGTTCAAGGTCCTTCTCTCCAGTTCCAGTCCTCGCAAGCCTTGTCGCATCTTCACGTTATAAGCAGGCAAGGCCCTGTGAAACCAGGCCTTAAGTTTGGCTAAGTTAAAGATGCGAATTAACATAAAACATAGGTTATACATCCAAGTATGACGTATTAATGCATTTTACATTTCCACTCCCCCGGGCACATTTTGCTTACACAAGTTATTTGCAGATATTAGTTTCTTTATTGAATTTTCTCATTAATAAACACACGTAAATCATTAGAATTTTTTTATATTAGCATGCCTGCTCCATCAAGGTCTGTACCTCAGAGAGGTCCGCTCTGATCAAAAGGGACAAGGGGAATCTGAAACTTTCACTAACTAAACCATAGTTAAATCTCAAT
Organism: Pleurodeles waltl; assembly: GCF_031143425.1. Taxonomy (NCBI): domain Eukaryota; kingdom Metazoa; phylum Chordata; class Amphibia; order Caudata; family Salamandridae; genus Pleurodeles; species Pleurodeles waltl. Next base: position 1,143,028,395 of record NC_090444.1, on the reverse strand, counting down.
CCTTCCAGGAGCAGATGTCATCTTCAAAATGCTTCTACTGAAAAACAAGATTGTAAATAAACATTTATTTGGCTCTTTCAGGGCCAGATTTATGGAAAGTGACGCTGCACCGAGAGCAGCGCCACTTTCCCTGCATCACTTAGCACCCCCCTACTGCCACCACGTGTGCATCGTATTTAAAATACGGCGCACCATGGCGCAGACTATGGGGCAATAGCGTCATTCTATGTGACGAGATTGATGTACTCTGCTGGAGTAGTGCCAAAATATTGGGGCTAATCCTGCAGAGTACATAGGGGCCCATTCTAAAGAATGGAAGCCCTTTTTAACAGCTGCTCTTGAGCAGACGTTAAAAGTGCAGTAAAAAATGGCGCAAGGAAATCTCATAGATTTCCCTACGCCATTTTCCCAGCTCCTTTAACAAGGTAACACCCTCTTTGCATACATTATGCCTGGTGCAGGCATAATGTAGCGAAAAGTTTACAGAGTGGCACAATGCATGCATTGCACCACTCTGTAAATATGGCGCAGGGATTTTGGCCTTGTTGGGCCACATTAACTTCAAAATAAGTGACGTTAATGTGGCACAAGGTGGTGTTGGGGTCCTATAAATATGCCCCTCAGTTTCTTCTATGTGGCCTTGGTGCACCCTTTCAAAAAATTATAGCTGCCAATTCAGGATACTCCTTCCATCCTTGTGGCCTTCTCTCAGGGTCTCTTATCTCTGGTGCAAAATGGACTTCTTATTAGCCTTAACCCTTGGATCATAACACCTGCAGCTTTTGGAAATTCAAGCTTTCAGGTTGAAGGTTGGACCACACAGGAAGAATTCGGGCATTCCCTGTGGCATTTAGTTTAAATAATTTCCATACATTTCTCATGTGGAACATAAAATGATTATAACATTTTCAAAACTCTATAACATAAACATTCTTTCCAAACAATGATTAGAGGGGGCTTACATAAAACTATTTATTAGTATGTGCTCTTTTCTCCTAAACATTTTAGCTCACCATGTTATGGAAATTTTGTTCTTTAACCGTTTATGCAGGAAAAGAATCACCCCATTATTTTACGTTTGATGAAACTTAATAGCGCAACCAAGTTATGCTCTTTCAACCGTGAATGTAACAATAATTGGCTATTCTATGTACGTCGCATAGTTTCAGCTCTAAATGAATTCTACACTCGTTAATATGTTCACCATGGAATTTAAATGACAGCACTTTTGCATTCCTGCCAAACGACAGTCCTTAGAAATGTAAACACCATTGTTCTTGTACCTTCATAGAAAAAAGAGCACATGAAACGTTGTGTTTGGTAAATAATAAGCGAGGCTGGGCCAGGCAGTCTTTTCTCGCTTGGTGCTTGGCTGTACGTCACTTTTTCAAAACAAAAGCGGATGCTGCGTCTTAACCCGTGACCGTGACAAGAGAGAAACTGACAGACATGCCACCGTGCAGTGCAACAGAGAGAAAATCCAGGGTGACAATTAGCTATTCAAGATATTTTAATCATCGAGGCTACACCAATAAAGAAAGGGACTTAGCTAATATTGCGACCAGTCGGTGCCAAAATTACGAGAATGTTTGTCCAAGTTCCAAGTATTTTACTACCATTACTTGAATGGTGGATAATTTGCATGTTGGACTACGCTATCGCTTAAAGGATATTGCAAACACTACCTAGGTTGTATACCTATGCTCATTAGTTACGTTACATTAGTTGTTTGTGTTTTATTATTGTTAGCGTAAAACAATGTGCCCAGTAAAACATGCCAATAATATGTGGTTTCTTTGGATGAAATGTTTATGTTTAAAGAACAAATTGCCTCATGTTGCCTTTCGGTTTATCTAATAGCTATCTAGGATTGTTTTTGCCATTCCTTCTAGAGGACCCTTCTCAACTTCCAAAAAAGCACCTGTTTAACACACGGGTTTTCACATAATGACTACGATCTCTGCTGAAAACCAAACAATTACTTATGGATGTTAGGACTTCTCATTCTATGAGCCGACTACTGCAAATAACTTCAGGTTACATCTACTACAGGAAATCAAAGCATTTAAAGTAAGAAGATACTGTACATCTGTAATCATGTTGAGTGGAGAGTTGATCGTATTGAACCTCAAGCAAATTTGCTTTAAGGCAGTGCTTCCCTAACCTTTTACAACCACGCCCCAATTTTTAGAACAACAATCTTTTGGGACCATCAAGCTTTAACAGACCTGAGATGGGGCAATTTTGTAATGTAATAGTAGACATTCTTTAAAATGCTGTGAATTACCAAAATAACACTCTTTTTGCAATTTTTTGTGTTCCTCCCCAACAACAATTATTTGTAAATACCATTACCCTGGCCTGGCCACACACTTCGATATGTCTTTATTGGACTGTGGTCCTAGATATGGATCTGCCTGTAAAAGTGGCAGATGGTGAACTGCAATGGAGCTGGAATACTTTTCAGGGTGGGGTACTGCAATGTGGCATCTGTTCACTTCTGAAAAATATTGGTGTTTTTTCCAGGTATTTTAGCAAATATATTCTGCAGCGGATTATGGGGTAAGGCTTTATATCTATTCTTGTGTTAAAACAAGGCCCAGTGGTGAGTTTTGGACTCCATATATACATTGCAGTTTTAGTCAGTGCATAGCCTGCGAAAGGGCACAGAACATGAGCAGCAGATTCCATTACATGAGGTCAGATTCATGTTATTTTCAGCACAGGAGATTAAGTTATATACCCAGAGACAGCGTCAGGACTCAAACTTGGTTCCCTACATTTAAGGGCAGCAGCTATGGAAGTTTGGCCACATCCATATCTCACAATTTGCAGGTGAAAGTCATACAGAAGTGGGATGATCGTGCATGACCATGTATAGTGAGCACATTCTGTGTTGAAATGGCTCTGTGAAATCAAAAAAAAAAACAGAGGCAATAAATACTATAAATGTCACCTGGAGATTTGCTTGGGAGTACTTGCCCAGGTTTAATTTAAAACTGGATTTAGGTATATAGTTCAGCACTTTTGCCCAGGAGTGCTGGAACATTTTTATGAGTGAAGGTTCAGACATCAATGTTCACAAGTCATAGGGATTGTGAAACATTCCAACTTTACACAACGTGTGGCACATGTATTCAGGAGGAGAGGGGTAAGCGTGTAGTATGAAGCCGGAATGCATTTTTCAGCACACTGTTGCAAATCTAATACTAAAGCATCATATAGTAGCACACCACCATTTCCCGCCATCACATTTTCCCTTGAAATGGCCACTAAATTTGCACACACATATGGTTTCACTGATAAAACTGGCACATACATGATAGTATGCAGAAATGGAATTTCAGTAAATATTCATCTTTTGCAAATAAACAAGTAAAAGTGTCTTGATTTGTTCTGATCCTTTTAACATCTTTGTATCGATCACATGTTAGAATTACAAAAAATGCCCTTCATTTTTACTTTCCTAACTGCTGATATATTCTGAAATGTGTACAGTTCATTTACAGGTATTTAGATTTTGTTGTGTGCTCCAAAAATCCTTCAGTGTTTCCGGTCACACTGTCTGAACCCCATTAAGAATGTCACATAGTTCAATTTAAAAACTTATCTCAATTTGCAGAGGAAGAAAAGTAAACACCAATCCCCAAGTTAAAATAATCATCAGCAGTGTGTCAGAAGTTAAAGTCTGACATTTGACCTCTGTCATTGAAGCACAGCAATGTGACAAGATAAATACAAAATATAAAGGCATCTGTATTTATTCCTCTTTGTGACCCACCAGAAACCAGCTGTGACTCTCCAGGGGGTCACATGACACAGTTTGAAAAATTATGTTTTATGGTATTTCTACGACAGTAAACATCAAAAAGCTACTAAAGGGTATAAGTGCTGAAATAAATCATCCTGTTTGCTGGTTTGATTGAGGAGTCTTCATTGTCATCAATGTACGTTAATTATCAGTTAAAAAATAAGCTCAAAACCTCTAATTATAATAATAAAATGTGCATGATGTGCTAACAGAAAATTCACAAATAGAGTTGCTTGCTGATTATTTGTGACAGCTCTTTAATTTTGTGATGTGACCTATATATATCATTAGTGGCCCCATGAGAATCATTCAGTAGTAAACAATTTAGGCCACTCTCTGGTACTAAAGCAAATTACTTCAATTTCCCTCAATAATATAACAATGTGTTGTTAAATGAACAAACCTTTACACAAGCCTTCCCTTTTTTCTGATAAAAAAACATCTTTATTGCATCAAATCAAACCAAATGGTGCTATACAATCAATAATAAAGTGAAGATAGTGCAGTGCTAAAAAAACCATTATGATGCAAAGAGTACAATCATTTGAGATGGTATTTAATATGCAAAGTAAACAGCCATCCCATACATGATCGAGGCTACGGCTGAAACGCGCTGTGAAGAGGCATTGTTTTACTAAAAACAACATATGCAACTACGAACGTGTCCGAGCATTTCCTTTCAATTTTAAGGATTTGATGTACTATATATGTGGGTTTCCTGGTCCACGCTCGGATCACCACTAAAGTGAGCCTCTGGATTCCTGCAAAAATATTGTGTTTTATATATATATAGGTGTGTTTTTATCATATATTTATTTAAATATATATGTATATATATATATATATCCTCAAAACGATTTCCTCAATCTAGGAAAAGGAATCCGAACACCATGGCAATGCAGTCTTATTTTATTGACGCGTTTTGGCCGTAGCCTTGTTCACAATAACATTCCAATTCATTCTAACCACATAAATACACAAGTATAAAAACATAGAAAAAGGACCAATTTCGAAAACAAATTACCCGGGACCAGCTACTACTGCAGCCATTATGGAGTGTTGCCTGTCACATAACAAGCCCAACAGAGATAGCATATTATTATCTGCACTCCATCATAAAATCCTATAACATTGCATTCATATTATATTATTCATTTAAATTTTGTTCATTTTTAGAATCCAAATGCAATAATATATTTTCAATAATATTTTTTATAATATTTTTTAAAAGACTTATGTTGAAAGGAAACCTAGTTGGCTTAATTACTTGTTTCAAACTAACAACTCTTCCACTGCGCCTGTTTTTCAAATTGTCACCTAAAAGAAATGTCTTCTAATTTGGTCACAAGACATCTACTCATACTGAAATTCTTCAAAAATGCAAACAAATACCCAAAGTGTAAAATTTCCAAAATACTGTAACCCTAAAACTTACTAAATATAAATCCATATAGAACTATCCTATCCAATTCATTATTATCTTATTCCATTGTTACAACATCATGCCTTAAACAATCTTCTATTAATGTGTTATCCAGACTCCTGATAGATACAACACATGAATAAACATATATGGATATATGTATAAATATATAAATATATAAATAAATATAGGAATAAATAAGGATCTAAACGGATCAGTTCTTTCATAAAACACCAGTGCTATAAATACTTGCAAAAAAATAAATAAACCCCAATATTGATCACTTGTCCCGCCATCCTATAATGAGATACTAATACATACTTATGTACATTTAATATTATGAAATTGTATCAAACTGGAATATGATTTGAACTCATCTTATTCTCTCAAATGTACAGCTAGTTCCTCACTGAGGTTTAATCCTTGTGGAGCAAGGGTTTCAAAGTCAATAATATATTTTGACTGTAGAATCCTCAATTTAACAACTCTATCACCACCACGTGGATCCCTTTTCACCTGATCGATTACTAGGAATTTTAACTTTTTCTCATCTCCATTATGCATAATGTGAAAATGTCTTGCCACCAGGTATTTCTGATCATTGTGTCTGATGGCTCTCATATGTTCAAAAACCCTCTTTTTTGCTCGATGAATTGTACTGCCAACGTGCAGCTTACCACAAGGGCAGACTAAACAATATCTACAATAATCATTGTTGCAGTTAAAAAGACCCCTGATCTTGAAATATCTATCCCCTATCATAAGGGTGCTACAGTTTTCACTTCTTCCACATGCTTCGCAATTCAGGCAACATACAAAACCTGAACTCTTGTTCCCACTTACAGAATATTCTTCATACAGATTCTGTGCTGACACAATATGTGCATGAGACACCACAAATTACATTTAGGAAGAGCAAGTCTTTACGAGATAGTTTAAGCTACAATATGATTACATCAAATGATTCTGTAAGTGGGAACAAGAGTTCAGGTTTTGTATGTGCTCTGTGTCTAAAATGTGATTCATTGGGTCTCTCCATGACTGGCATATTTGATTTGTTGGTTCATCCCTAGTAAAGTAGTGTATGTCTCTAGTAAGTGTGTGTCCAGGGCCTGTAAATCAAATGCTATTAGTGGGCCTGCAGCATTAATTGTGCCACCCACTATAATAGCCTTTTAAACATGCCTCAGGCCTGCCACTGCAGAACCTGTGTGTGCAGTTTTAAACTGCCATTTCGAACTAGCAAGTGTGCCCACTTGCCGAACCCAAACCTTTCTTTATATTCTATGTAAGTCAACCCTAAGGTAGGCCCTGATTAGTCCCAAGGGCAAGGTGCAGTTCATTTAAAAAGTTGGACATGTCCCTTTAGGTGCAGATAGTGAAAAACACTTAAATTTGTTTTTCACTATTGTAAGGACCATCTCTCCCATAAACTAACATTGGGAGTACCTTAAAACATATTTTATGAGTAAGTTCCAATTGAGAAAAGAAAGAAAAGTGGAGTTTGGTAAAGTTGTTTTTTAAATTGCAGGCCTGAAAATGCCACTTTTAGAAAGTTGGCAGTTTCTTACTTTAACTATTCTGTGCCTTTTGCCTGTCTCTGAATACATGTTTGGGTTTAGGTGAAAGCTACACTTGTGCATTCTCTTTAAACAGCCACAACACAGGAAGGGATGGGTGTGACAGTGGATATATCTGCATTTATCTGCACACTGATAGTCTTCCTGGGCAGGGAGAGGGAGAGGTAGCTCACACTTACATCTGAATAGGTTGATTTACCCTCTACTGGTAGTCTAGAGCCAGTGCTTGGGTGAAATTGATCCTTGTATACTTTAGAGAGTACCTCTGAAGTCACTCCTTCATCAAAGGCCTTTTTGGGTATATGTACTGGACATCTGACACCATATACTCAGAATGCTTCTAGAATGAGGACATTCTGCCAGGAAGAAGGACTGCTGTGCTGCCAGGAGGGGCTAACACTTTGCTGCTTGCTTTGCTGTGTTGGCATGCTGCCTGCTGCTTCTTGCTTGGGAATGAGAGGACTGGAGTTAACTCTCTACATCCTACAATCTAACGTTTCTCCAAAAGCCTGGCTGAGCTTGCCTCCTGTTTCTTAAGCCCCAAGGACATCAAAGGCTTCACCTGCATCTTGCTAGCAGCACCTGAACTCCTCTGCTGCTAGTCCTGCTTTGCCAAGTGGTACTAAATTGGTCCTGGGCCCTTTGAGGTGATTCTGGTGCTGCAACTCAAGAAATTGAAGCATTAACACCAGTGCATCATTTGGAACCATCGCATCGAACCTGGAACATCATTCGGAACTGGTGCATCCCACTGCAGAAACAACACCTCCCCACTGCCTGCACTGAAGCTGCAGACACCACTAGCAGACTGCACAACGCAATGACCCTGATTTTCAATGGACCCTTGACTTGGACGGTGCAGCACCAACACATTGGAACCAGCACCTATCGCTTCTGGACATCTGTGCATCAATGACGTTGCTCTATCAGGAAAATACACATCACCTGTAATAGCAACACATTCCCTCCTTTAGATCAACGCATTCTGCCCAAGCATCGATGCAACCAAGCTACCGGCAGCAGGTCTGTGGGACTCCTTTACCAGGTCTGCACTCCATCATGGTCAAACTGAACTTTAGGGTTTGCCCTGGTCCAGCGTGACCAGATAGCTCCAGTTGGAGTAAATTACTTCTAAGCACCTTAACCTTTAACATTCATAACTTGACTTGTGTAATTTGGATTTTTGCTGTTTTGGTCTTGTTTGACTCAGATAAATACTGGCTATTCATCTAAACAGTCTTGATGTCTTTTTGTGGTGTTTTCACTGAGTTACTGTGTGTGTATAAATACTTTACACATTGCCGCTTTAGTTTAGTCTGACTGATCTGTGCCCATCTACCAGAGGGTGAGCACAGGTAAACTTGTGTTGTGTATCTTACTTATTTTGATTAGGATTTAGGTCCCCACTTGGACAGGGTGCAAACCTCTGCCAACTAGTGGGCCAATATCTAACAGGACAGGGGACATGAATCATGCATTTGCCTCCCTGCGGCCAGTGGTCCAGAATCCCAGGAGAGAAGCTGCACCATCCTAACTCCTCATGAGCTTTATGGTTTGGCACCACATTGCAAGTCACAAACCATTAGTACATTAATTTGTGGCACACACAAAGATAAGGAATGTCCCTTTAAAGCCCCACCTCTTGCAATTGCCACAAGAGCCCTTTTTTAAGTTTGGTACATTGTAGTTAGCTGTTTGTGATTGCAAACTCCACATTTTAGATTAGCAGACTTTATACACTATGGTGTAATCTAAGCCCGTATATCTACTGTCATGCTTAGTGCACATAGGGCCTGATTCTAACTTTGGAGGACGGTGTTAAACCGTCCCAAAAGTGGCGGATATACCACCTACCGTATTACGAGTTCCATAGGATATAATGGACTCGTAATACGGTAGGTGGTATATCCGCCACTTTTGGGACGGTTTAACACCGTCCTCCAAAGTTAGAATCAGGCCCATAATCTACATTATTTGTTTAGTGCAAGGAGGCAGATGAAGAATGTGAACTCTTACCTGCCTCCTGTCTTTTTATCAACATTTTATTAGTTTTGCTCATGCACCACAACTTTACAGGAATAATCTTTAGACTTCACAGAACAAAGGCTTCATATGCAAAGTCACCCTCATGAAGTATCTCATACCCTAGTCCAGCCCATGATAAGTCAGTCACTTTCCCCATACTTTTTGGTGTTATCTTGGACACCCTGTGGAGACATTTATTGGTTCCTCTTGCTTGGCACACCAGTCCATTATATTTGTTCAGCTGGCTAGGATGATGGGGTTGGACAGTTCCAGGGCTCAGTTATGCTTCTTTTAGGAATAATTGTCTCAATTCCCACCAGGGAGTGATCTCCTCTGGTGCTTCCGATATCCTCTGTGATGCCCAGTAGAGCCACTTGTGAAGTAGGGACAATTGGTATCCCCAAAGCTAAAGACACGGATATAAACACTGCCCCTCAGGATTGGTCGATACTGGAGTACCCTAATACCACATGAAATAAGTGTGCTTTTGTCTCAGGGCATCTATGACATGTTAGTCATCTCACCTCTCTGGTCCAACATAGTTTCAGGGGCATTACATAAATGGTGTGGAGATAGTTTCTGTGGTTTAGGCAGAGTTTGGATGATGTCACCTGATTTCAGGAGGACATAATGCCTCACTCTAGTCAGGGTCCTCGGTTGCACCCAGCCATCCCTCTGAGGGGGACTGTAATGCAGAGAAATGGTAAGGGCATTATTCCCAGCATTTTATATGTTTTGGATATGCCTCCTTTACCCATGGGACCAATAAGGATTGAAGGCTCCTGTGGGCTGTATTCAGGGTCATTGTTGACAGCATATTTGGGTTTGTCCAAGGCATGATGTAATCACATATATCCCCCCCAAATTTGTTTTGTAGGGAGTGCTCAGTTTGAATGTTTTGGAATGATTTCAGATGGGCACTTGCCCACACCTCCCACTGTGGAGATGCAGATATTGCCCCATTTCTCAAATCCCTGGAGGAAGTTTGTGTGATATTCACAGTGATGTTTCAAGTTTAATCTTGCTGTCCGAACTTGCCCCTATTAGGTCGTACTGCTGTACATGTAGGGTCAATCAGGTAGGCTCTGGAAGAGTGCACGGAATAGGGGCCCCATTAAGTATTGTAGGAAATTGTACTGGCCTATGATTACTATTTCTAAGTAGAAGGCATTATTGTGCCATCCACCATTAAGCCAGTCATTGATGACCAGTGTCCGGGCCACACAGTCGTATAGGCAAATGTCTGCCATGTCCATCACCTCGTTGTATGGAGAATGTCTGCACTTGTTAAATACTATGCGGGTGGATTTGTGAAACTGGAAGTATGAACCTATGTAGGTAAACAATTTCTGTAACCATGTATGGGGTCTGGGCAACGGGAATCACTGTAAACCACACACTACGCATGGCAGTGCAATCATTTTGAATAGGGCCATCCTGCCAAGGATGTAGAGAAGGAGTTAGACCATCTATCGAGGCCCACTGTGAGCCTTGTTATCAGCAGGTTTAGGTGAAAGCCCCAAGTGAGGGCAAGTTCTAGCATCATGTAGATTCCAAGTTATTGGAAACTTAGACCCATATTTATACTTTTTTAGTGCCGCATTTGCATTGTTTTTTGATCCAAAAGCAGCGCAAACTTACAAAATACAAAAAGTATAAATATGGGCCATAGTTTGCAAATCAGGAGTCACAATTGCCAGTCTGTTGTTTCACTGCCTCCCTGCCCTACAGTGGGAACAAAAGAGATTAGGACTAATTGATCCGTAGGGCCAATGCCTCTCCATCAAGATGTGCCTGTGTGCCAATGAGGTATACTGTGACCTGTGAAGACTTTGGCAGCATTTCCAGCAACCCCAAATGAAAGTTTGCTGCTGTCTACTGATGAAGGATGATATGGAAAGGTTTGCCGTTCTCTACTGATGAAGGACGATATCCAGAAATATAGGCATGTGTCTAGAGATATACAGCACTACCTGCACCAACACTGGTAAAAAACGACAGTTATGTTTTAAGTAAGTGCTAATTTTGTACCATATTTACCATAATGCATTGGGGCAAACTGCACTGGGATGTGAGGCAGTGTGCTAATAAATCCCCTTCTGTTTAAAAGGCTCCCTTGAGCTGACATGCTGACGAGCTTTGGCGATTCACCTGTGTGCCAGTGAGTGGTACTGTGAGCTGTGAAGACTTTGGCAGCATTTCCAGCAACCCCAGATTAAAGTTTTCTGCTCTCTACTAATAAAGGACAAAATCCAGAAACATATTCATGTGTCTAGAGATACACAGCACTATCTGCACCAACACTGGTGAAAAACTACAGTTATTTTTTAAGTATGCATTTATTTTGTACCACATTTACCATAATGCACTGGGGTGAACTGTGCTGGAATGTAAGGCAATATGCTCCCAAACCCCTCCCCCACCTCTCCTTCAAGTGTTAGTATTTTAAATACCCTTGCACCCGTCAGAGTAGGTCAGGACAGAAAGAGAACATCATATGTGCAAATTGTGATTTGGTATTCCGTTGCTACCCTCAATTAAAGCCCTATATTTGTGTACTGCATGGAATCCTTAGCGCCAAAGTCTCTATGGCTAAGGTGAATAGGAGGGGGGAAAATGGGCAGCATTGGTGGGTTCCCCCGTCAATTCGTAAGAGAGCTGAAGAGGACCGTCAACCCTAACCTGTTCTATGGGTACACTATATAGTAATGAAATAGAAAAGCAAATCTTGGGCCAAAATTCATTGTTCAGATAAGACCAATCCACTGAATCAAATTCCTTCTCAAAACAGTCACTAGAAGAACTCTTGGATCCTGTAGGCTGCAGAGTCATGCAAAGACCGTCTGAACTCTGAATATGCAGGGTGTCAGGCTCTGGTTGGGCATGAATCCATATTGGTCTGAATGGTGTCAATTTCCAGGTTAATAAGAGAAAAATGTCAGTAAAGCCTGAATTGGTCTGAAAGGTGGCCTGGTTTGTGCATAACCACTATGGTTGCTGGGTCTAATTCTGGGAGGACATGCAATGTTCATATTGCTTCTTGATAGTAATATTCTGCGGGATAGCCGTTGGAGCCCAGGGTTTTACCTGAATAAATTTTCTGGATAGTGGTGACAATTTCTCCAGATGTGTGGGGTTGCTCTAAGTCAGCACAATCAGTAGGAAAGAGCTGTAGTAGCAGATAGTCCTTTATCAGTGGGGTAGAAGATTCTTCTGCAAGTTGCTGACAGATCATTTAAAAAGATTTTTTATAGTGCTCAAAAGACACAGCTATGTCTCCCACATTGGTCAGCCTCTTGTTATGGTTATTCACAAGATACAGAATGTCAGTGTCACTGGGGCATGATTGAAGATTCCTCTGGGCAGAACGTAGGAGCCTACAGAATAGGGGATGTAAATTGCTGGAAGTAATACTAATATAATTCGAGAAAGGGTTTTGTGTACCTTGAGGAGTGACTGTAAGCTTGAGTAATGAGATTCCAGATTCCACATGCATCACAGAGACTCAGACTCTAGGTCCAACTTTGTAGCCCCCTTTGCCTGCTGTTTATTCCTTTGAGGGTGGTGGAATCCAGCACCAGAGCCACAATGTCATTGATCTCTACCCCAGAAGATGGAAACCCAGAAGTATTTGCATAAGTGCCTTCTTGAGACACTCCAGAGTGTCGCTTGCTAATTGTGAGGGGACATAAATGCTTATAAAATGAGGGGGCGTAACTCTAGGTTACATTCCAGTATAACAAATTGGCCCAGAGAATCAGGAGTTACTTGCAACACAACTAGTCAGAATGTTTTGTGGGGAAGAATTGTGTCTCCCTGGGTCGCCTAGTATATCCAACATGGTAATATACAGTCATAGCCACCACAAGCTAGAAATGGGCAGTTATTACATAGAAGGTGCGTCCCTTGCAATAGCAAGACAGCAGAGATGTGTTGTTTCACAAATTGAAGAACTGCACCCCTATCAATGCAGTCATTTAGGCCATTGACATTCCATGTCATAAGTGTGCATGCAGCCATGTCAAGTGAGGAGTGGGAAGACTGTACTGAGTGTGAGTGGTCAGCAGTAGTGGGTCGGAGTCTTAGCCATAGTAAAGTCTGTGAATTACAGATGTCGGGTCTATATAAATAGTAAGTGCTATGGTTTATTTGTACAGTATCAGAGAAAAATTTACAACTTGAAACAGTTCAAAGCTTAAATGGGCTAAACATGTAATCTACCTTCTCCCAACTCCATCCCTCCCCATACGTCCTCCTAAAAGCATCTGCCACCTCCCCCCCACCAAGAGAACAATCATTGGTCTAAACTCAGAAACAGGCTCCCAATGAAATCTGCTGCAATCCCTAGATAAGAAAGAATACAGTGGTACGGGCAGATTAAGATCCTGATAATGACTTTTGTGGATGGGATACTCTGTCACAAATGTGACGGATATCGCGTCCACCGTATTACAAGTTACATTGTATACTATGGAACTTGTGAAACGGCAAGTGGGACATCCGTCACATTATCCCACCCGCCAAGGCTGTAATCAGGCCCAAAGGGATTGTTAGAGTCCCATTGGTCATTAGTTGAGTGGCCTTTGGAGGAGAATAAGCAGTGTTTCATAAAACCATTTATTCCCTTAATAAGATCATATACTAAGGGCAGCAGAGCATTTAATAATCAATTTGAGGATGAAATGCTTGATCCTACGCAAAAGTTGCTTTTAACCATGGATATAGAAAGTTTCTATACAATATTCCAACACAGGATGACCTAGATGTGATTTACTCAGTTCTAGAAACACATACTTTTGCACTAACCCAGAATTATTTAACCTTTAATAAGAATTTGTATGCTCAAATGAAATGGGTGACAATGGGAGCAGTTTCTGCCCTAATATAGCCAACCTGTATGCATCACATTTTGAAGCTCAGACATCAACTCATGTAAATCTCATATTGGTAAATGGTTACTATATAATGATGATGTTTTTCTTATTCCGAGTGCTCCCTCACAGAACACAGATGATTTCATTATTGGCTAAATGATCAAAGCCTACACTTTAAATTCTCAATAGACCACAGTCACACTCAAAATAATTTCATGGATTTAATGATTAAAACAATAATGATTGCCTTGAGGGCTGTGGTTACTGATTAATGTGTGGCTGCTGCCCAGTTGTATCAATTCTTGTGCCTTGTGATTGTTTCATTCGAATAAGAGATCCCCTTGTTTGCCAAGTGACTCCATTTCCATATGACTGCTTTTATATAGTGCTCTGTGTGAGCAACATGGCACACACCCATTTTAAGAGGACTGCCTACAAGTGTGGAATTTAAATGGGAGTAGGGAGACACTTGCACCTCTCTGCATGCTGTCTTACTTAGGGGGAGGACCTTTGGATTCAGTCATAGGTGAGGCAATACTTTGCTTACTAGCCCATTCCTGAGTCCTGCCTTAAATGTTTTGATGTTTTGATAACGCTTCTCTTTACAAATGTTTATTTTTGAATAGGAAATAATTTTAGTGTTCTATTTTTAAGTTGTTCGGTGATTCAACTTTGGGAATTGATAAGGATGGAGGGTTGAGATTGACCATTGCCCCATTTTTTGTATACTTTGGTGTTGGTTTGTTACATTTACGGACACAATATAACATTGGCGGTAAGTGCAGCCTACCGCCACGACGACAGCCACCAAAAGACTGTTGCCGCAGCTAACATCCGTGAGACAAAATATATGCAAAGAAGAGCAGAAATCCGGCTGTGGCTATGTCAAATAATACAGCCTGGCAGTGTTCTGCTGGCGGTAGCAGTGCCCCGTCCCGTCCCCTGCCGGAAGACCCCCTGGATGCAGGTAAGTCGGTTTTCCGACAGGGAAGGGGGGTGAGGGTTGTTGTGTGGGGGTGTGTGCATGAATGTGTGAGTGTGTGCGTGAATGCAAATGTGTGTTGTTTGCGTGTGTGTGTGCATGTGTGAGAATGCGTGTATGAATGGAAATGTGAATGTGTGTCTGCGTGTCAGTATGAATGTGTGTACGGATGCGTGCGTGAATGAATGGATGCATGCATGTATGAATGCGTGTATACCTGTGTGAGTGAGTGTGTGAATACATGGTGTGTGCCTGCGAGTGTGTGTATATGTATGTGGGCCGAATGAGGAGTGTAAGGGGGTGGATGGGCCTCCTACCAGTGACATGGAAGGAATTCCCTGTCACTGGTAGGGCCTACTGCCATGGTTTGTGAATGTCATGAAAACCATGGCAATAGGCAGGGTTGAACTGCTTCCAGCAGTACAGTAGGGGCCACCGGGTTGGAGATTGTTATCTCCAGTCCGGTGGCTGCTACCGCCATGGTGGTCAGTGTGGTGTATTGGCGGGTTGGCTTCAGCCAAGCCGTCAATGTCATAATGCGGCAGTATGTACCGCCACAATTACACCAACTGCCGGGGTCATAATGACACCCTTAGTCTTTTACACAAAAGTTTTTTTCACCGGTGTCTCACTAAGTTTTGGTTTATCTCACACTTGCCACGGCTTTGATCCAAATCTTGGCTTCCTTAGTGGTGTACTTCTCCATAGCTTTTTCTTTCATTGGCTTGGTATAGTGGTCTATGTATTTATTGCAATTAATTATTTTTAGGTATATTGTTTAACAAGGGTCTACACTGTAGTCGAAACCTCTTCCTGAAGATGCTCCCATGTACTAGTCAGACACTTGGGGACTGAAATGTCGAAGCAGTGATCACCACATTTAACCAATGATGATGAATATTTAACCCATAGGGCCTGATTCTAACTTTGGAGGACGGTGTTAAACCGTCCCAAAAGTGGCGGATATACCACCTACCGTATTACGAGTCCATTATATCCTATGGAACTCGTAATACGGTAGGTGGTATATCCGCCACTTTTGGGACAGTTTAACACCATCCTCCAAAGTTAGAATCAGGCCCATAGTCTCTATAGAACTTGGACTATAAGGAGGACTACTTATAAAGGATGACCCCCGTGGAACCACAGATCAATCTTCTTTTGGACTCATAAGTTTTGATCCGATTTGGACCACAGGCTAGTGTGATTCATGGATATAATTGCTTTGATCCTATGCAAATGAACTATGTTCTACATAATTTGTGACTACATTATGGGGGTCATTACAACCCTGGCGGTCCAAGACCGCCAGGGCTGTTTCGACGGAAGCACCACCAACAGGCTGGCGGTGCTTCCTGGCATATTACTACCGCTGCAGTAGTGCCGCAGTCGCACCGCCGGGGCCGGCGGTATTCCGCCACAATGGCCCCGGCGGTTGTAATCCGCCAGGGCAGCGCTGCTAGCAGCGCTGCCCAGGGGATTATGTGTCCCCGACCGCCAGCCTTTTTCTGGCGGTCTGAACCGGCCCTGGGGGCCCCTGCACTGCCCATGCCACTTGCATGGGCAGTGCAGGGGCCCCCTGATAGGGCCCATGCGGCTTTTCACTGTCTGCTATGTAGACAGTGAAAAGCGCGACGGGTGCAACTGAACCCATCGCACGACCGCAACACCGCCGGCTCCATTTGGAGCCGGCTCCCATGTTGCGGCCCACATCCCCGCCGGCCCAGTGGGGATGTCGAAATGGGCACCGCGGGAGTGCGGCCGCATTGGCGGCCGCACGGCGGTTACAGCTTGGCGGGCGGCGGTAGCCACCGGCCAATGTTGTAATGACCCCCTATGTTTGATATCCAGTATATGCCAGTAGGCCATATATGTCATTCAATCTGTTTTTTACTATTTTTTTAACATAATTAGATGAGCAAGTATTGGTTCTGCTATTTCACAAATAAAGCATTTCATGAAAAAGTTCTCCTTCAGGTGATTCTTGTGTGTGTTGACTTTTATACCCTTTCCCCTGGAAGGTTACTGGGTTGCCCTAGTGTGGTGTGCTGATGTAACGCAAGCAGTGCTTGTGCTGGTGTGCATTACTAATTTGCGTTGGGTTGTAAATCCCAAAACAGATTTTGCATTGTGTTTGCATTGAAAAAATAAAGCAAACACAAAGCAAACCCTTTCTAAATCTGAGCTCACAAGTCATGAATTATTTTGAGTCTTTCTGGGGACATTAGCATTTATTTTATTTTCATAGCTCTGATTCTCTGTTTGAATTTGTCAACGGATTTCCATAATTACTACACATGTAGTCAGGAAATATAATAGTTAGACTTGGCCCTCTCTGCAAGACCATCCACAAACCTTTTACCTTCACGTCTCCCATTTTTGCGGAATTCATTTTTGTTGTCCTTTAGGACTCTGTGCACTTTACCACTGCTGATAAGTACTAAAATATCTGTGCTTACTCCTTTAAACATTGTAAAATTAGGTTACACCCAATTGGCACAGTTAATTTACTTGTAAATCCTTAGCAGAGTGGTACTACATGTGCCCACTTATTATGCCACCCACTAAGTAGCCCTTTAAATCAAGTCTCAGGCGTGTCATTGCAGCTTGTGTGTGCAGTTTTTACCTGCCAGTTTGATTTGGCAAAATAAATCTTTTGCCGGATCTAAACCTTTGTTTTTAATGTCCTTTTTTTCCAACATCCTAGGAATTCTAGAGTTACCCAGAGTTTGTGGGTCCCCTGGAGGAGACCAAGAAATTCGCCAAAATACAGCTAACAAGGGTTTATGGTGCTACAATCACCATCTTCCCAGCTTTCAGAAACAGACAGACTTGAATCAGGAAAAAAATTTCAACACAATTTTGGCATTTTACTGGGACATACCCTTTCAGCCTCATAGTGACAGAAACGGGTGTAAAACCAATGCTGGATCCTGAAACATTTCTGAAAACTAGATAACATTCTGAATTCAGCAAGGGGTCATTTGTGTAAATCCTTTAAGGTTTTCTTACAAAAAGAAACAGCTAAAATAAAAAAAAGATCGAAATTGAGGTGAAAAAAAGAGCCATTTCCACCCACGTTTTCTTCTATAACTTTTTCCCGCTATGGCAAATTTTTAAAAGCAATATACAGTTACGTCTGCTGGACTCCTCTGGTTGTGGGGATATATAGGGCTTGTAGATTCATCAAGAACCCTAGGTACCCAGAGCCAATAAATAAGCTGCACCTTGCAATGGTTTTTCATTGTATACAGGGTATACAGCAATTCATTTGGTAAAATATAAAGAATGAAAAATAGTTATAAGAGAAACCTTTGTATTTCCAAAATGAGTACAAGATAAGGGTGGTCATTCTGACCTCGGCGGTAAAAGGCGCCTACCGCTGGTCAGAAATCCTCCATAATCCCGCCGCGGTCGCGGAAACCCGCCACGGTCATTCTGACCCGCAGAAGGCAAACCTCCGAAAATCCGACCGCCACAACAGACCGCCAGACCAGCGGTCGGCGGAAAAGTGGAGGTGACAAAACCTCCACCGTCACGCCAACAGAAATACGCCCATGCCATTACGACCCACGAATCCACGCGGCGGTCATTCAAACGCGGTATTCCATTGGCGGGACACACCGCCGCGGTCAGAATACACACAGACGAACAAAACTCAGCCACATTGGACGATTTGAATCCCACACACCTGATACACATACACACACCACTCCCACACACACAATACAATATAAAACACACACCCACATCACCCACAAACCCCTACGCTAAAAAATTCTGAAAGAAGGCCAGAGCGAGACACCAGCATCCACAAACTAACAGCCACAGCCACTCAACACCATCACCCACACACTATCCACACACAAAACAACACACACCACCACACTCAACTCACTTAAATACACATACTCCACCCCACACATCATACACACCACCCCATGGCACCCCAAAGACAACCCCGCTTCACAGACGAAGAACTCAGGGTCATGGTGGAGGAAATCGTTCGGGTAGAGCCCCAGCTGTTCGGCACACAGATACAATACACCAGCATTGACCGGAGGACGGAGCTATGGCAGAGGATTGTCGACAGGGTCAACGCAGTGGGACAGCACCCCAGAAATCGGGAAGACATCAGGAAGCGATGGAACGACCTACGGGGGAAGGTGCGTTCCATGGTATCCAGGCACAACATCGCCGTGCAGAAGACTGGCGGAGGACCCCCACCTCAACCCCCACAATTCACATCATGGGAGGAGGAAGTCTTGAACATCCTGCATCCTGACGGCCTCGCAGGAGTCGGCGGAGGAATGGATACTGGTAAGTTGAAGCTTCAATACTGCTTCCCCCCCACCTGCATGCCAAATCAGACCCCAACCCTCACCCCCATCCTCGAACCCCACCCTCACCCCCACCCCCATCCTCACCCCCACCCTCACCCCCACCACCATCCTCACCCCCACCCCCAGCACACCTATTCCCCGCCAATGTCTCACCATCACAACCCACACATCCCAAAACCTAGGCCTGCATGCGTCCACTAAGCATGGACACCCATCACCAAAGCATGCCCAATGCATATACACATCCCCCCCACAAGCCACCCTCACCAAAGCCCCCACACACGAATGCCAGCACTTGGGGACACGAGAACCCATAGATACACCCATATGCCACTCATTGAAACTATAACCATACCTCTATACCCCTGCAGGACCCGACCGTCAACACACCGCGGCGGAGGGGCCAGAATTCTCCACACCCCCCACCCAAGAGGCCGTCAGCGATGACAGCAGCTCTGTCGACCTGGACACCGATGACCAGCCCGGACCATCGGGGACCTCTGGACAGTCGGTTCCCCTCACACAGGCCCAGGCCACTACAGACCCAAACCCCTCTGGGAACACCAGCACAGCTCCCACCCAGCGGGCCCATGCCTCTGTCTCCAGGGCGCGTCAATCTGCGGTGTGTCTACCACTACAGGGCACCCAGGATAACCCACCACCCCAACAACAACAGGGACCTGGGGGCAGTGGTAGTGGGCACACCGGCCAGGGGGCAGAGGCCCAGGGAAACAGGGGAACTCGGAGGGCAGCTGTGCGACAGGGGGGGAGGAGAGGCCCAGGGAACCCACTCTCCACGAGGTCCTCACCACCATCATGGGAGCATACAACCGCTCCCAGGAGACGATGGCGACGGTACTGGCCCGGTTCCAGGAGATCCAGGTACTGCAGGAGGAACACTATCGGGGGTACAGGGAGGACATCAGAGCCATCAACACCACCCTGGTTACCATGGTAGGGCTGCTGCAGGACCTCGTCAACACCAGGGCGGACACTGAACAACACCCAAGGGCCCCTGCCACTAGCCTGGACCAAGAACAGCCAACCACCTCCGCCGGCGCTAGTGGACAGGAGGCCCCCGCACAGCAGCAGCCCACCAGACCCCCACCTCCTGCAGGAGAAGAACCACCCCGCAAGAGGGCCCTGAGATCTCGCAAGGAGACAGAGTAGGATGTCAAGACCCCCGCCAGCAATGGATACCACCTGATGTCATCCCACTGTCCCACATTGTCACCCTGTCCATCCTTGAACTGCCCATGCTCCATCTCTCCACAGGCCTCTGGACAATGCACCTGTGTGACTGTTACTCTGGACTCTGCCATGGACATTCCTTCACCATAGCCCCCACCCACTTGAAACCACCCATCCCATTTTGAGCACTTAAATAAACACCTATTTTGCACCAAAATATCTGGAGTCTGGCTGTGATTTCAATATATTGTAATTGACATGACAGTGCAAATATGTCCTTGTACATGGTGAAGTCAACAAACAGCTGCCACAAAGCTGTAGTCCATGGGGAAACGAAGCACAGGACTCGTAGTGGGGACCCCAGATCTGAAATAGGGAGGGAAAAGCCAAAACTCAGTCATCATACACTGGGGCAAATAGACAGGCAGCAGAGATGCAGGAGAGTAGTTAACATTTACTAAATTATCTTTGAAATGTTACCTGTGTCCTATTGGAAGTACTGTTCAATGATTCTGTCCCTGTTGTCTGTTTCAGCCCCGTCGTCTTCCTCCTCGTCACTCTCCTCAGGTTCCACCGCTGCCACAACACCACCGTCTCGACCATCCTCCTGCAGGAAAGGCACCTGGCGGCGCAAAGCCAGGTTGTGAAGCATGCAGCACGCCACGATGATGTGACACACCTTCTTAGGTGAGTACATTAGGGATCCACCTGTCATATGCAGGCACCTAAACCTGGCCTTTAGGAGGCCAAAGGTGCGTTCGATCACCCTCCTAGTACGCCCATGGGCCTCATTGTACCGTTCCTCTGCCCTGGTCCGGGGATTCCTTACTGGGGTCAGTAGCCACGACAGGTTGGGGTACCCAGAGTCCCCCACTAGCCATACACGGTGTCTCTGTAGCTGTTCCATCACGTAAGGGATGCTGCTATTCCTGAGGATGTAGGCGTCATGCACTGACCCTGGGAATTTGGCATTTACATGCGAGATGTACTGGTCAGCCAAACACACCACCTGGATGTTCATTGAATGGTAATTTTTTCTGTTCCTGTACACCTGCTCCCTGTCTCTTGGGGGAACCAAAGCCACATGGGTCCCATCAATGGCACCAATTACGTTGGGAATATGTCCTAGGGCGTAGAAATCACCCTTCACTGTAGCCAATTCGCCCACCTCAGGGAAAATGATGTAGCTCCTCACGGATTTCATCAGCGCAGACAACACTCTGGATAACACCTTTGAAAACATGGGCTGAGACATCCCAGAAGCAATTCCCACGGTTGTCTGAAATGACCCACTTGCCAAGAAATGGAGTACTGACATGACCTGCACCAGAGGGGGAATCCCTGTGGGTTGGCGGATGGGGGACATCAGGTCGGGCTCCAGCCGGGCACACAGTTCATGGATAGTGGCACGGTTAAGACGGTAGGTCAGGATAATGTGGCGTTCTTCCATTGTCGACAGGTCCACCAGCGGTCGGTACACGGGAGGATTCATCCGTCTCCTCGCCCAACCCAGCGGACGGTGCCTAGGAAGGACAACATGGAGCACACAGTCAAGCAACCCACAGGTACGTACTCACAGCTAGCACAGTAAACGATTCTCTATGCAGTGAATGGCGTGTCTGAGTGGCTATGCAAGGCCTAGGCCTGTGTGACGCAGTTGAAATTGAGCCATGTGGGCCCTGGAAATGGCGGCTGCCTGACCTGTGAAGTGTGACAATGGGATGTGAGGTCAATGCGCTGGCGTGGCACACCGCGGCGGGCGGCGGGCCAAGACCGCGGCGCCAAGCCGCATTGGTTAACATTGAAGCCTATGGGTTTCAGGAGCCAATGGCGAAGGGCGCCGGCGGTGGCGGGACGCACCGCCGCGGTACGCACCGCCGCGGACGTGACCGCCATTTTCTATCTACTTATCCACTTGCGACTTGAACTTTCTCAGGAGAGGACCTATACTGCAAGTGTTGCTGTGACCTCGGTCTGGAAGGGACAATGGCTGCTGCGCCTGGGGAAAGGGCCCCTGCCTTCACTGGAGAGGAGTTGGAGAAACTTGTGGATGGGGTCCTCCCCCAGTATGCGCTACTCTACGGTCCTCCAGACCAACAAGTGAGTTTAATTCAATCTGGATTTGGGGCCACTGGCTGGCTTGGGGGCCTGGCGGGGGGCCTGGCGGGGATGGGGGGCATGTTGGGCCTGGCGGGGGGCCTGGCGGGGGGCCTGGCGGGGATGGGGGGCATGTTGGGCCTGGCGGGGGGCCTGGCGGGGGGCCTGGCGGGGATGGGGGGCATGTTGGGCCTGGCGGGGGGCCTGGCGGGGGGCCTGGCGGGGATGGGGGGCATGTTGGGCCTGGCGGGGGGCCTGGCGGGGATGGGGGGCATGTTGGGCCTGGCGGGGGCATGGCGGGGGGCCTGGCGGGGATGGGGGGCATGTTGGGCCTGGCGGGGGCATGGCGGGGGGCCTGGCGGGGATGGGGGGCATGTTGGGCCTGGCGGGGGGCATGGCGGGGGGCCTGGCGGGGATGGGGGGCGTTGGGCCACTGGCAAGGAAAATGATGACAAACTTGAACGTGGTATTTCTCCCTCCCTGTACGTGTCACATAGGTCCGCGCCC
This sequence comes from Pleurodeles waltl, assembly GCF_031143425.1. Classification (NCBI taxonomy): domain Eukaryota; kingdom Metazoa; phylum Chordata; class Amphibia; order Caudata; family Salamandridae; genus Pleurodeles; species Pleurodeles waltl. Next base: position 1,143,005,562 of record NC_090444.1, on the reverse strand, counting down.
ATGAGAAGATCGGGATTTGGCATGCCATCGCCAAGGAAGTCCGGACCCTGGGGGTCCACCATCGACGGGGCACCCACTGCCGCAAGAAGTGGGAGGACATGCGCCGCGGGACCAAGAAGACCGCTGAGTCTCTGCTGGGGATGGCCTCCCAACGTAGGCGGGGTGCCTGCCGTCAACTGAGCCCCCTGATGTTCCGGATCCTGGCGGTGGCCTACCCTGATTTGGATGGGCGCGTGAGGGCAGCACAGCAGACACAAGGGGGTGAGTACAAGCATTATCTACTCTGTTGTCGCGCAGTGGAGGTGTCTGGGTGGGGGAGGAGGGCTGGGGGTCCCCCTAGGCCAGGGCGATATCTGTAGGCTGGGCACCCCCGTAAGCCCCTGTGTCCCCAGCCACCACCCTCAGTAGTTTGTCAGTACAGCCATCCCTGGGCCGTGTCATCCATGGGTGCAGTTGTCAACTCTAGGCGTGTAGGGCATGTTCCACGGAATGCGTAGCGGACCCCAAGTGCGCAACTTAGTGCAGGGGGCATCTGTGTCTGTCATGTCCGCTAACTGTACCGGAGATCCATGTAATCAATATCCCTTTATTTCTCTCTCCCCCCCCCTTTTTGTTTGTCTTTCTGTGCTTGTGTGCATCAGCATCATCAGGCGGAGGAGAAGTGGCATCGGGGCAGGAGGGAGCTGCATCTCACATGGCCCAGGAGGGCCATGCCACAGAGTCAGACTGGACCAGTGAGACGGAGGGCGAGGGGAGCTCCACGACGGGGACGACTGGACCCTGCAGCGACATGGACACGTCCTCGGAAGGGGGCTCCCTTGCGGGGGTGGCACCATCCGTGCCCCCCGCCATTACAGGTACAGCCGCCACCCAGCGCACCATCTCCGCCCTCCCAGCAGCCCCTCAGCGTTCGCCCCGTGCCCGCTCTGCCAGGAAGCCGGGCATCTCCTTCGCCCCAGGCACCTCAGGCCCTGCCCCTGTTACCCCCGCTGCCCTCAGTGAGGAGGTCATTGACCTCCTCCGAACGCTCATTGTTGGGCAGACTACCCTTTTGAATGCCATCCAGGGGGTGGAGAGGGAGGTTCATCGCAGCAATGCGTACCTGGAGGGCATTCATTCGGGTCAGGCTGCCCATCAGCGATCGTTCCAGGCTCTGGCCTCAGCACTGACGGCAGCCATTGTCCCTGTCTCCTGCCTGCCTCTACTAACTCCCTCCTCCCAGTCTCCTGTTCCTCTGCCTGTCCCACCCACACCATCAGACCAGCCTGCACACACCTCAACACCCAAGAGAAGCTCATCCAAACATAAGCACCACAGATCACGCAGACATTCACACACGCAACATTCCGATGCAGACATGCCAACAGTCACTACCACCTCTGTGACCCCCACCTCCTCGTCTCCCTCCTCCCTCCCTGTGACGTCTACACTCACACCTCCATTCACCTCACCATCAGCCAGTGTTTCCATCACCAGCACACCCTCCACTCCAGTCCGCACACGTGCAGTCACCACCCCCACTGCCATTTACACGTCCCCTGTGTCCTCTCCCACTGTGTCTGTCACCCCCTCTTCCACACCACACAAACGCAGCCACCCACCCACCCAACAGCCATCCACCTCACGACAGCCTATCCCTCCTGCACCTGCACCCAAAGACAGCAAACGTGACTCACCTACAACCACATCCTCTCCCTCCACTCCCATTCCCACTGTACCTACCACTCTCCATTGTCCCAAGAAGCTCTTCCTCGCCACTACTAACTTCTTTCCTGACCCTGAGCCCCCCCCCTCCTTCTCGTCGGGGTAAGAAGAGCACCTCAGCCACCACCAGCCCTGCAGCCCCCTTGACAAGGGTGCAGGGGTATTGGAGCCCGCCAGCCCGCATGTCTGGATCTTCGCCCAGCAGCAAGGGGACAGCCAGCCCACCCCCTGGGAAGAGGAGCAGAAGGCGGAAGGGCCGCCGCAGGAGCCCGCCTTCTACATCCCCCCCGGACACCACCCAGAGACAGTCACCAGCCACAGCTCCAAAGGGAGGAAAGGGCCACAGGCCCACGACTAAGGAGGGCAAGGGCAGCAAGTCGGAGAGGTCAGGCAGCAGGCCTGCTGCCCAGGAGGAGCCCACAACCCCCATAGCCGCTGCCCCGGGAGGAACCGGCACAGCTGCCCCGGGAGAGCCCACCACCCCCATAGCCGCTGCCCAGGGAGGACCCAGCCCAGCTGGCCAGGAGGGCCCCACCACCCACAGCCCAGGTGGGCATTGAAGGAGCACCATCCCCGCTGCCCAGGAGGGCACCACCAGGCAATTAGCAGTTGGCCATAGACCGGCCGCCGTCTCCAGAACCGCTGAACTGGGCCCCGCCGTCTCAAGAACCGCTCCGCTGGGCCCCGCCATCTCAAGAACCGCTGAACTGGGCCCCGCCGTCTCAAGCACCGCTCCGCTGGGCCCCGCCGTCTCAAGAACCGCTGAACTGGGCCCTTCAAGGCAAGGAGCGCTGAACTGGGCCCCGCCGTCTCAAGAACCGCTGAACTGGGCCCTTCAAGGCAAGGACCGCTGAACTGGGCCCCGCCGTCTCCAGAACCGCTGAACTGGGCCCCGCCGTCTCACGCACCGCTCCGCTGGGCCCCGCCGTCTCAAGAACCGCTGAACTGGGCCCCGCCGTCTCAAGCACCGCTCCGCTGGGCCCCGCCGTCTCAAGAACCGCTGAACTGGGCCCTTCAAGGCAAGGAGCGCTGAACTGGGCCCCGCCGTCTCAAGAACCGCTGAACTGGGCCCTTCAAGGCAAGGATCGCTGAACTGGGCCCCGCCGTCTCCAGAACCGCTGAACTGGGCCCGCCGTCTCACGCACCGCTCCGCTGGGCCCCGCCGTCTCAAGAACCGCTGAACTGGGCCCCGCCGTCTCAAGAACCGCTCCGCTGGGCCCCGCCGTCTCAAGAACCGCTGAACTGGGCCCCGCCGTCTCACGCACCGCTCCGCTGGGCCCCGCCGTCTCAAGAACCGCTGAACTGGGCCCCCCGTCTCAAGAACCGCTCCGCTGGGCCCCGCCGTCTCAAGAACTGCTGAACTGGGCCCCGCCGTCTCACGCACCGCTCCGCTGGGCCCCGCCGTCTCAAGAACCGCTGAACTGGGCCCCCCCGTCTCAAGAACCGCTGAACTGGGCCCTTCAAGGCAAGGACCGCTGAACTGGGCCCCGCCGTCTCCAGAACCGCTGAACTGGGCCCCGCCGTCTCAAGAACCGCTCCGCTGGGCCCCGCCGTCTCAAGAACCGCTGAACTGGGCCCTTCAAGGCAAGGACCGCTGAACTGGGCCCCGCCGTCTCAAGAACCGCTGAACTGGGCCCTTCAAGGCAAGGACCGCTGAACTGGGCCCCGCCGTCTCAAGAACCGCTGAACTGGGCCCTTCAAGGCAAGGACCGCTGAACTGGGCCCCGCCGTCTCAAGAACCGCTGAACTGGGCCCTTCAAGGCAAGGAGCGCTGAACTGGGCCCCGCCGTCTCAAGAACCGCTGAACTGGGCCCTTCAAGGCAAGGATCGCTGAACTGGGCCCCGCCGTCTCAGGAACCGCTGAACTGGGCCCTTCAAGGCAAGAACCGCTGGCCCTTTGGCAGACGTGGCAGGGCAGGATCTATCTCGGGCAGGGCTGCAGGATGTCCTCTGGCCAACTTGCCTCCTCCAGTGGCAGTGGGGTATGTTATGGACTGTATGGACTGTGGCTTTGCTCTCCCCCGGATGGCCCAGTGGGCAGGCCACCCACTGTATGGACTGTATGGACTGTGGCTTTGCTCTCCCCAGGATGGCCCAGTGGGCAGGCCACCCACTGTATGGACTGTATGGACTGTGGCTTTGCTCTCCCCAGGATGGCCCAGTGGGCAGGCCACCCACTGTATGGACTGTTTGGACTGTGGCTTTGCTCTCCCCAGGATGGCCCAGTGGGCAGGCCACCCACTGTATAGACTGTTTGGACTGTGGCTTTGCTCTCCCCAGGATGGCCCAGTGGGCAGGCCACCCACTGTATGGACTGTTTGGACTGTGGCTTTGCTCTCCCCAGGATGGCCCAGTGGGCAGGCCACCCACTTAATGGACTGTATGGACTGTGGCTTTGCTCTCCCCAGGATGGCCCAGTGGGCAGGCCACCCACTGTATGGACTGTTTGGACTGTGGCTTTGCTCTCCCCAGGATGGCCCAGTGGGCAGGCCACCCACTGTATGGACTGTTTGGACTGTGGCTTTGCTCTCCCCAGGATGGCCCAGTGGGCAGGCCACCCACTGTATGGACTGTTTGGACTGTGGCTTTGCTCTCCCCAGGATGGCCCAGTGGGCAGGCCACCCACTGTATGGACTGTTTGGACTGTGGCTTTGCTCTCCCCAGGATGGCCCAGTGGGCAGGCCACCCACTGTATGGACTGTATGGACTGTGGCTTTGCTCTCCCCAGGATGGCCCAGTGGGCAGGCCACCCACTGTATGGACTGTTTGGACCCAGGATGGCCCAGTGGTCATGGAGTCCCCTCGTGGATCTGGCGTCGTGTACTCAAGTGGCTGAGGTGCCCCCCCTTCCCTTCCCCCTGAGGTGCCTGTCCTATTTTCTTTCTGATGCCCCTGCAGTGTTCTCTCCGTGGAGTTCTTGTCGTGGGACTGGGCCTTGCCCCTTTGCACAGGACCCCTGTGATCCACGGACAGTGGTTGGACTACATTTAGTAGCTGTATATATTTTGTACATAGTTTATTTATTTATTGGGATTACTGGTGTACATATTTCAATATATCTGCCCGTTTATGATCTCTTCTTTTGGTCTTTGCATTATTTCGGTGGGGGGTGGTTTGTGGGTTGTGACAGTGATCTGTGGGAATGCATTGATGTGTGTGTTGTAGTGGGTGTGGGTGGGTGGGTGTGTGCCGGTAATCTTTTCCCTCCCCTGTGTCGTAGGTGCAGTTCTCACCGATGTCTTCCGCGCCGCCGGGCGTGCTCCTGGTATATGAGCAGGTATAGGAGTGCGGGGATGACCTGCAACTCTGGTTCCATACTGCCGGAATCTCGCGTGGAGTGCGTAGAGGTGAGCGTTTTCCCGTTCGTAGTCTGTTTCCGCCGTGTTCTTATCGGCGGTGCTCCCGCCCCGGAAAAGGTGGCGGATTGGTGGGTCGTAATAGGGTGGGCGGTACATTGTCTGCCGCCTGGCTGTTGGCGGGAACCGCCGCGCTGTTTGTTTGTACCGCCGTGGCGGGCGGAGTGTTAAGTTGGCGGGCTGTGTTGGCGGTTCCCGCCAGGGTCAGAATTGCATATTTTAGACCGCCGGCCTGTTGGCGGCTTGGCCACCGCTTTATCACCGACCGCCAGGGTCAGAATGAGGGCCAAGGTGTTGAGAAGCAGTGGTTATTTGCACATCTCTGAATTCCTGGGGCCCCATACTAGAATGTGAATTACTGGGCATCTTTCAAATATACATCTTTTTTAAACTCTGTCTTACGTTTGGAAGGAAAACAATGTAGAGAGAAACAAGAGGCAATAACACTTTTTCTATTCTGTGTTCCCCTAAGACTCCCGATAAAAATGGTATCTCACTGGTGTGGGAAATGCAGCATGGACACATCACATTTTTACATCTGAAGTGTTTTTTGGAAAGTGACTAGCTGTGGATTTTGGCCTCTAGCTCAGCCGTCACCTGGGGAAACCTAGCAAACCTTTACATGTTTGAAAACTAGACACCTAGGAAAATTCAGAATGGGAGTGATTTGTGGGACTCTCACCATGTTCTGTTACCCAGAATCCTTTGCAAACCTCATAATTTGGCAAAAAAACACTTTTTCCTCACATTTTGGTGCTAGAAAGTTCTGGAATATGAGAGGAGCCACAAATTTCCTTCCACCCAGCATTTCCCCAAGTCTCCTGATAAAAATGGTATCTCACTTGTATGGGGTGACTTGTGGGGTTCTCACCAGGTTCTGTTACCCAGAATCCTTTGCAAACCTCAAGATTTGGCCAAAAAACCCTTTTTCCTCACATTTCGGTGATAGAAAGTTTTGGAATCTGAGAGGAGCCACAAATATCTTTCCACCCAGAATTTCCCTAAGTCTCCTAATAAAAATGGTACCTCACATGTGTGGGTAGGCCTAGTGCTCGCAACAGGAAATGCCCCAAAACACAACGTGGACACATCACATTTTCCCAATGACAACTGACCTGTTTTTTGCAAAGTGCAAAGCTGTGGATTGTGGCCTCTAGCTCATCCTGCACCTAGGAAGACATAGCACACCTGGACATTTCTGAAAGCTAGGCACCTAGGGGATATCGGGATGGGGTAACTTGTGGTGCTTTCACCAGGTTCTGTTACCCAGAATGCTTAGCAAACCTCAAAATTTGGAGAAAAAATACACTTTTACCCTCACATTTTAGGTGCTGCAAAGTTCTGGATTCTGAGGGGAGCCACAAACTTCTTTCAAACCAACATTCACCCACATCTCCTGATAAAAATGGCATCTCACTTGTGTGGGTAGGCCTAGTGTCCACTACAGGAAATGCCCCAAAACACTATGTGGACACATCAAAATTATCAATTACAAAACTACCTGTTTTTGAAGGGGGGGAACATGTGTTTTTGGTCCTGGGCTCAGGACCCATCTAGGGAAATCTACCAAACCCAGACTTTTCTGAAAACTAGACACCCGAGGGAGTCTAGGTAGGTGTGACTTGCATGGAGTTCCCAGTGTGTTCTTACCCAGAATCCTCAGAAAACTTCACATTTAGCTAAACAAATCTCATTTTCCCACATTTCTGTGTGGTGTCACTGCACCGGCACAAATTTCCTACCACCCAACATTCCCCTCAGTCTCCTGATAAAATTGATACCTCCATTGTGTAGGTGGGCCAAGTGCCTGTGACAGGGAAGAGCCAAACACATGCCAAAATTGGGGGTGGGGAGAACCAAAGCGAGTCCAAAAGGGAAGTCTGGAAAAAAACATTGTTAGGCTGACAAGTGGGGCAGAATTGTTATTGGTATAGATGCTGGGTGGTAGGAATTTTGTGGATTCCTGCAGATTCTGGAAGTTTCCATCACAAAAATGTGGGGAAAATGTTATGATTTCAAGCAAAGTTGGAGATTAGCAGGACATTGTGGGTAAGAAAATGGTGTAGGGTGCATGTGAAACACACCACCCTGAACTCACCCAGATGTTTAGTTTTCAGATGTGTCTAGGTCTCATAGATTTTTCTACATGGCAGCATCCCAAAGTCCAAAAAGTGCAGCCCTCACCATTCCAAGTGGGATAATTTTGAGAGTCAGTCAAGCTCTCATGGCCAAAATGTAAAATCAAAACCCAAAATAATTAAATGTCCTCTTTCTTGCCATTTGGATAAGATATTTCAGTGTGCGGGGTAGAGCTGAAAGACTGTTACCCCCTTCAGTTGTGTGGGGGCATAACCATGCCCATACTGGTTGGTAGCCAGCACCCCACTATTTTGTTTTTTTAATTTCCTGTCATCTAGTAGGCTTTCTGCCCCCCTCAGGGAGTGGATTGGGATTATTGCCCCATCTGCCCATCGGTGGGCAGAACAACTTTGTCCCCAACATAACTGCCTTAAAGACATGCTGGTCACTCCAATCAAGTATGCAGGGTCTAAAAGCTGGGATGGTTTAGTCAAGGAAGGTAGCTTATTCCCATGGGAGGAAATCTGGGTACAGACTGGTGGGGACTTGTCAAGATTAAAGTACCTCCAAATGAAAGGGTGGGCACAGAAGAGGGGTAGGAGTCTTGGCATGAAGTATCAGATAGAGGAAAAAGTAATGGAAGACCCTCCCAAAAAAAGTAGCGGCTACTTGGTATTGGGAGTTGGTTGATGTAGTGGATGGTGAATTTAAGTTAGCCAACGATCTGTGGGGAGATTTCTTTCCGGAAGTACAGTTGCAGGATGTGTGGCAGGCATCTATGTATACTTTGTACTCTGGTTAAACCCACCCCTTACAGAAACCACCTGTATTCAATGCACAGGGCATATTTGTCACCTTATAAACTGTCAAAAATGGGGAAGAGAGGGGTGGCAAAATGTGGAAAGTGCGGAGTGGAAAAGGCTACGGATGTCAACATGTTCGTGGAATGTCTGGAAATTAAACTTTTTTGGGAGGCAGTGAGGATAATGATCTCAAATGTTTTGGGAGTTGAGATTAGGATTAACCTTTTTTTTAGTTATCTTCAGTAGATTGGAACATATACGAAACCTTAAAGGTGACTCACAGAAACTGCTGTACGGCCACACTCCCGCAAAGTCTATTATGAGATCCCCGCTGGGCGGAAACCTGGTTTCCGCCCGCCGGCCCAGCGGTGATCTCGGCCGCAACACGGGAGCCGGCTCCAAATGGAGCCGGCGGTGATGCAGCTGTGCCACGGGTGCAGTTGCACCCGTCGCACTTTTCACTGTCTGCATAGTGAAAAGCTCCATGGGGCCGTGGCAGGGGGCCCCAAGACTCCCCTTTCCGCCAGCCATGAAAAGGCTGGTGGGAGGGGGACTCGTAATCCCCTGGGCGGGGGATTTAAACCGCCGGGACCAATGTGGCGGGTAATTCCCCTGCAAGCACGTCCAGCCTGTTGACAGTGCTTCCTCCAAAACAGCCCGGGCGGACGAAGACCGCCTGAGTTGTAATTACCCCCATAGTGATGATATAACATTTTGTTCTATGATTACTTTCCTTCTGTGCCTCTCAAAGCTGTTTAATCCAGTTTGGCATATCAACCCCTGTGTGGGGTATCATGAGAGAGAGGAAGGCCCTCCCGGTTAAGGCAGCAGGTTGGTCACAAAGTGTGAGAAAAGACCTGGAGCCTAGGGTGAATGAGGACAAAAAAAGAAGAAAAAAACACACACACACACACACACAGTCACACACACACTCACACACCAATCCCTGGTGCCTAAGTGGTTTTTGCCCCCCTTGGAGGCAGATGGGTCTCATCAAAATAGACCAATCTGCTCCCAAGGAGGTCAGAAATGGCCTAAAATAAACTTGCCGCACCAGGGGAGCGACCCTTGCCTAAAGGGTCGCTCCCCATCTGTTAAAAAAATATATATATCCCTGATGCCTAGTGGTTTCTGCCCCCCCCCCCCGGGGGCAGATCAGCCTAATTAAAATAGGTTGATCTGACACCAAGAGGGGTAGAAATGGCCTAAATTAAATGTTCCGACCTGGGGGACGACACTTGCCTAAGGAGTCACTCCCCTTGCGTGAATTTAGCACCCCAAAAAATCCCTGGTGTCTAGTAATTTGGGCAGAATGGCCTAAGAAAAATAGGCCAATCTGCCCATAAGCAGGACAGAAATGGCCTAAAAATAATTGCCCCCCAGGGGAGCAACCCTTGTCTAAGGGGTCACTCCTCATCTGTAAAAATAAAAAATAAAAAATCCTGGTTCTAGTGGTTTCTGACTCCCTTAGGGGCAGATCGTCCTAATTAAAATAGGCTGATCTGCCCCCTGCAAGGGCAGAAATGGCCTAAAATAAATTTGCCCCCAGGGGAGTGACCCTTCTGTGAAACTGACGCATAAAACAAATCCCTGGTGTCTAGTGGTTTCTCCCCCTTGGGAACAAATTGGGCTAATTAAAATAGGGGGGCAAAAACGGCCTAAAAAAAATGCCTCCCTTGGGCAAGGATCGCTCCCCTTCATTGTTTATCGCCAAAAAACGAACTCCTTGGTGTCTAGTGAAATTGGTGAAAAAAAATCCCTGCCCAGGGAAGGGGGGTGGGAGGCCCACCTGGGGAGTGCTAGCGCTCCCCCGTGGGCCAGGTGCAGGACGTAACGGTTATGTCCTCAGCACCTGAGTGGTGGAGCAGAGGAAGTAATCGTTACGTCCACAGCACCCAAGGGGCTCTCAATAAGAGCATTTTTTTTTTATTAGGATCAGGTATGAAAGTCATGTTCAGTGTCTAAGAAATTGTAATTTAAATCCCCCTTTAATGATAAAATCAGGTTTTAATTCTCAATTCTGAAAATTCCACTTTTAGAAAGTTGGCATTTTCTTGTCCTAACCATTTAGTGCCTGCAGCCTGTTTCCTGGTTTTCAAGGCTAGGTATAGTTGGCCGATGGCCTTTGTTTATTCCTCCCACACTGTATGACCTTAGAGGGCCTGGGTGTTAGCAGTATGGGCCATCTCTGGTAGGGCAAGGGGCAGGGCTGTTACCTATCACACCTGCACTTCAAAGACACTGGCTAAGCTCACGCGTAAAGGACTTCACACTAGCCTATAGTGCCTCCATACAGATCAGGACCAGGGCAGGAAGGTAGGAAATTCCAGACATCTCTGTAGGGGGAAACTCCATAAGTGTCTCCCAGCTCAAAGTGGGCACCATGTATAGAGGTACTTCAAACCCAATTCTGGACCTATAGAAAACTCAGGAGCAGGACTGCTGTGCTGCCCTCTGCTCTTCTGCAAGAAGGACTGCTCTGCTGCCCTGCTGCTAGGAAGAAGGACTGAATCTGCACCTCGAACTCAGGACCACCAGAGTAAATCCAAGGACTAGTTTGCTGGTCCCCTGTTCTGAAGCTATGGGGACAAAACAAACTCCAGCCCTCTTGAACCGGGCACCTGGGCTCACCTGCAGGAAGTCCCAACCCCGCAAGTCGTGCCTCCCCAGTTCTGGACCCTTGGAAGTGGGATTAAGGGTGCTTTGAAACCCTAGGTGGGTTCCCCTTCAGAACCGACTCAGCATAACACACCCAAATGCAGCCAATGCAGCTTCCCATCAGAGAAGACGCAGTGTGACACAACTAGACGTGGACTTTACATCGCAGCCATCACAGCTTCTTTTGGAACCAAACACATGTTGACACAACTTTAGGTGGACTTTGCATCACTACACTCTCAGATCCTCATCAGAATCAACACAGAATGATGCCACTTGTCACAGGACCCCAAGGGACGGCACGGAGCAACACCCTGCATCAAGGACATAAGCTGCAATTCTTAAGAGGCCTTACCTGGTCCTGTATCCAGCTGTATCGGCTCTATTGTGCTTGTACTGAACTTTTGACTGTGTACTGGCCTGATATGACCAGATAACTACGGTGGTCGCTTTAAGCTCTTAGACACTAATTTGAACTAAATCTTTCAATTCTTTCAGGTTTTATAGCTCTGGTCCTATAAGTTGGATATTTTGTTATTTTGGTCTTATTTTATTTATTGAATTTTACTCTGTTTCTATAAATTGGTGTGGGAATTTTATTTTGTTGTGTTTCCACTTTATTGCTGGTTGGGTGCTGCATAAATAAGTTACACATTGCCTCTAAGTTAAGACTCATCTGTGGAAAGCTACCGGAGGGTTGAGCACAGGTTATGTAAGTGACTTTAGTGGCTCACCCTGACAAGAATTGTGGCAGATGCTTGTTAAAGGCTCACACCCCCTGCAACCAACAACCCAATGTCTCACAATCATAATATGATAGATTTGGAACATGAGCTGTCCTTGAGTGCACAGTTCTCTGAGGATCACATCACGCAATTTACAGTTCAGGATTCTCATGATGAGATGGCGTGGAGGGCTCCCAGAGGGAGCATCTGTGCCAGGGAACTATGGGCCCTTTCAATAACAAAGCAAATTGAGCGATGGTCTGTGGGCAGCTAGGATGTAATCCATTGTGCGAGGAATTTATCCTGTAAGGTATTGTCCACCTCCTCATGGAAACCCACAAAGCACAGGTTGGACCTCTGTGCCTTATTTTCAGCATCTTTCACTTGATCTTCCAATGCTTTTGATGTTGCTAAAAGATGATCGACTTTGTAAGTTCTATCAACATGTCTTCTATTTTGGAGATATGGCCCTCTGCCTCTGTGATGCTATTGGTGACTCGACGAGGGTCCCAGCATAGAAGGGACCCCTAACTCCCATCTCCCCAATTTTGGATTTGAGTTCCATGTGAAACACCTAGATTGTCAGTAGTATAATCTCTGTCTCTTTCAATGTCATGGGAGTGCCCTGACACTCTTGGTGGTTCTGTGAGTCCTGTGAACCTGAGGCCAGTGCAATAAATTTTTCAATTTTACTTTGCACTTGGGACATGGATGGCTTATCTTTGCCCATGATGTAGGGGTTGGTCCATATGTAGTGCGCTGTAGGTTATTAATCTAGGAGCAGCCGGCTGCACCAAATTAGATGAGTCCAAGGGTTTGCTCTGCTTGCACCATCAAACTGGGGAGTAGGCAGCACTAGAAGCCAAGGGATTTCCTCTTCCATGATCATGGCAAGTATTTCAGTAGGGTGCTTTTATAGGAAGTCCTTCCCTTGCATTTCCTCCACCTGATAGTTGGTGGGAGAGAGGGGAGACTCGGGTGGTTGCAGTTCCCAGGCCACCAGTACACGGAGTGAACAGTATGAAAGTCTTCAGGATTCCAGGACTCAAAGACCCAACCTGGGCAGCCAGCCTCCCCTCCAATATCTGGTATGTGTGTCTGGAGCCCATCTAAGCAAAATCTTCAAATGTGGAGGAGCAACCAGCCACCCAAAACTTCCAGTAGTCCACAGGGTAGCCTCCTTGCAACATCTGGCTGACAGGTGGGCAGCAACGCACCTAGGGATCTCCAATCCGGTGTCACTTGTAGGCTTCCCAATTACATCTTTCCCTCAAGGGTCACACTCCATTTGCTTCCTTCACCTAGCACTTGAAGGGGGCCACTTTGGTCTCTGAGTTGCTTGGGATCAAGAAGGGCAGTATCCTAGGCTGCAGGGCCCCAGAATGCTGAGTTCTTCACCACGCATCTCGCCCTTCTTTCCAAAATGCAGTATATGTCACTGGGTCTCATCTAAGTGTAACCCTCACAAGTGGGTCTCGGCAGACACGAACACAAAGGTGTTGCCCAGCCTGCACCCAGTGAGCCTCAGAAGCTGCCCCAGAAGGAGCAATGTGAAGTTAGGCTGCATAGAGTAGGCAGCTCCCCTAGTCATGGCCCAAACAGGGGTAAGTAGAGGTGGTAGAGCCCCAGGCAGATGTTCAGCAATGGATGCATAGGGAGAAGGACCTGCTATCTCTCACTGTGGGTCTGCAGTGGTCTGGCATTCATCAGACCCCCGCCATAGCTCCAGATGGCTTATGCCACCACCTTGCGGGGTGCTATGTCTGTGCAATGCGGTTCCAAAGCCACACTCTGGAGCAGTCTATTTCTCTCCCTGGGAGGAGGGGCCAGGTAATCCGGGTTGATGGCGGAGTAACTCAGCCATCCATATTCTTATCAGCACCAGGGATTTGACCAGATTCATCCATTGGTGCAGGAGATCAGGGAAGGGCAACCACCACCTTGATCACCTAAAATATATGTTACATCTAAAGTACTATTATCCTTAATATATGAGGAGGCTAGTGATATTGCTTTTTGTGTTTAGAGGTTAATCTTAACATATTTTGACCACCTATCAGCAGCATCTGTCACCTGGGTGGAGCTCTGTCCGCAAATCAATCAATCATGTATTTTTCAGAGCACTGCTCACCCATAGGGTATCAAGGTGCTGAGGGGTGTAACCTCATACATCAGTTATGGAGCCAGGTCTAGAGGTCCTTCCTAAGCTGAGACAGTGATGGTGACTGTCTGAGGTGAGGAGATAAGGTGTTCCAGCCTTTGGCTGCCAGGTAGGGGAGAGATCTTCCCCCAGCTAAGGACTTTCTTATGGCAGCTACGTTGACGAGCAACTGCTGAGACATGCAGAGAGGTCTGGGAGGGGAGTACCATGTGATGTGGTGATTGAGGTAGCTGGGTCCGCTGTCGTGAAGGGCTCTGTAGGCATGTGCAAGTAGTTTGAAGCCAATCCTTTTCTCAACAGTGACCAGTGGAGGGTTTTCATTTGTTCTGTGATGTGTTCTCAGCGAGGGATGTCTAAGATGAGTCTGGTGGCGGCGTTCTGAATTAGTTGCAGCTTTTTCAGGTTCTTTTTGGAAGTTCTGGCATAGAGGGCATTGCCATAGTCAAGTCTGCTTGTGATTAGGGCATGTACCACTGTTTTCCGGCAGTCAGTTGGCACCTATCTGAAGATCTTCCTTAGGAGTCGGAGGGTGTGGAAGCAGGTGGAGGCAACGAAGTTGACCAGTCGGGTCATGGTGAGCATTGAGCCGAGGATGACACCGAGGCTTTGTGCATGGTCTGTAGGGGTGGGGGGCCTTCCGAGTGTTGAGAAGCACTAGGAGTCATCCCAGGCTGATGAGGAGGGTCCCAGGATGAGAATCTCGGTTTTGTCAGAGTTCAGCGTAAGGCAGCTCTCCCTCATCGATGTAACGACTGCTTCTATCCTGTCCCTGAAATTCTTATTGGCTATTAAGGGGTTCTTAGTCAGGAAGATGATCAGCTGGGTGTCATCATCATAGGAGACAATATTCATACCATAGTTCCTGACGATACGGGTGAATGGGATCATGTAGATGTTGAGCAACGTGGGGCTCAGCGAATATCCTTGAGGTACTCCACAGGTAATGTCAGTGGGTTTTGACAGGTGTGGCGGGAGCCTGACTTTTTGTGTTCTGCCTGTCACAGGAAGGAGTGTATCCATCGAAAGGTCTTGCTGCATATGCCTGCTGCATGGAGTCTGGCGCATAGTGTGTGGTGAGACACTGTGTTGAAGGCAGCTGAAAGATCGAGTAGGATGAGGGCCGCTGTTTATCTGTGGTTGAGAAGGAAGCGGATGTCATCTATGATGGTGAGCATGGCGGTTTCAGTACTGTGGTTAGTTCTGAATCCTGATCGGGAGACATCCAGGATGTTGTTGCCCTCAATGTGTTGGCGTAGATGAGTGTTGATTACTTTCTCTACGATCTTAGCTGGGAAGGGTAGCAGCAAGATGGGGAGGGAGATTTTGAGGTCCGTAGGGTCGGCTGTGGGTTTTTTGAGAAGTGGGCAGATCTCACCCTGCTTCCAGTGTTTAGGGTAGGTTGCTGACTCTAGGGAGCAATTGATGGTCTTTCAGAGTTCGTGCGTGATTGAGGTGCTGGAGGCCTTGTTGCAGATATAAGCCCTCATCATGGCATTGGCGGTAAATGCTGCTTACTGTCGTGTCAACGGCCACCAACTTACCGCCGTGCTGGTGATTATCCGTTCACCATATTATGACACACACACACCAATCTGACAGAATACAGCCACATACACAAATCTGCCAGACCAAAGGTCAGTCCTAAAGTGGTGGTCTCAAAACCCACACAGCTATGCCAACAGAACAACGGGCATCACATTATGACCCACAAGTCACCATGGTGGACATTCAACGGCGGTAAACCATTGTCGGTACATATCGCCGCGCTCACAATAGACACCCACAGACAAAACAACACCACATTGGACTACTCACACACACCTGACACCCATTCACCCACACCACTATAAAACACACACCCACAGTACCCACAACCCTTTGTGAATACAAATCATTGCCACCAGACAGACAGCAAGACTACTGCGACAACTAGACACACAAATCACTCACACCCATTCACCCCTCACACACTCCACATCACACACTTCAACACATTCCCCAACACCCCCTCACCAACACACATCACGTAACACCCATGGCACCACAAAGTCACCCCTGTTTCACTGAGGAGGAGTTAAAGGTCATGGTGAGGAAATTGTCAGGCTAGAGCCACAGCTATTTGGAGCACTGGAGCAGCAGATATCAATAGCAAGGAAGATAGAGCTATGGCGGAGAATCATGGACAGGATCAATGCCGTGGGACACACCCCCAGAACAAGGGACCACACCAGGAAGAGGTGGAATGACCTGCGTGGGACGGTACATTCCATAGCAGCAAGACACCAGCTCGCTATACAGAGGACTGGCGGGAGACCCCCAATTCCTCCCCCGCCCTCACAGCATGGGAGGAGCTGGTACTGGCAATACTGCATCCTGAGGGCCTGGCCAGAGTTGGAGGAGGACTGGACACTGGTAAGTCAACTTTTAACAATTATCACCCCCCTGCATGCCATCACACACCCTCACCTCCATCACTCCACTCCATCCCACATACTCCACCATCACATCACACTAATCCCAATGCCAAGCCCTGCATGCTGCACCAATGCATGGACACCCCTCCCAGACCTGCATGGGCACTCATCACTAAAGCTAAGGAAACTAACAATCCCACAGTACACCAATATACACAAGCAAAAGCTGGCAGGGCAACAACAACCATAAAGGGGCAGCTAGGGAAGTACAAATGTCAGACACCTGAATCATAATACATAATTTACCTCCCCACAGGAACCCCAGTCAATAACTGGAGAGGAGGCGCCATCACTATGCAGTCCCCCAACAGAAGAGGCCCACAGTGATGACAGTAACACTTGACTTCAGGATCTGGACAATCTACCTGGCCCATCAGGGACCACTGGACAGTCGGTCACCCAAGCCCAGTCACAGACCACCACAGAGCCTCCCCCATCAGGATCCAACACCACTGCGCCTACCCAGCATACCCACACCTGTGTCCTCAGGACCCGTCAATCAGCAGTGTGCCCACCTGTACAGGGACCCTAGTCCACACCTCGCCCCCAAGACAATCAGGGACCTGGGGCCAGTGGTAGTGGGCACACCGTTCAGGGAAAAAATGCACAGGCCAACAGGGACACTGGGAGGACTGCTGTGCACCAGGGGAAGGACAGGAGCAGAGAAATGACTCCCCAGGAGGCACTTTCCGAGATCCTGGAAGCCTACCAACATTCCCAGGACACGATGGGCCAGATCCTAGACACCGTGCAGGAGAATAGGCGGCTGCAGGAGGGACAGGATCAGGGGATCAGGGAGGACTTGCAGGCCATCAACAACACCCTGATCTCCATAGCAGGGGTGCTGGCAGACATGGCCAACATTATGAGGGAGGCAGTGTCACACTAGCGGGCCCCTACCACTAGCCAGTCATCTGAACAGCCCTCCACTTTCGCTGCCACTAGTGGCCAGGAGGCCTCGCCACAGGACCAACAGGCCACCAGCACCCCTCCCCCTGCAGAAGGTGAAACACCCCGCAAACATTCCCTGCGAACCAGACAGAAGCCAGAGACACTTGCCAAGACCACTATCAGGAAATTAGGCTCGCCTGATTGTCCCCCTTATGTCCCACTCTTTCACCTTGTCCACCTTGTCCACCTTGAACTGCCATTGCTCCCCTTCATATGTCCCCATGTACAATGCACCTGTGCTACAAACAGACTGGAACAATACCCTGGGCTTTCCTCCATTATCACCCGATCCCATTGCACTTTCCCCTCTATATTATATCACTACAATAAACACCCTTGGATAAAAATTTACTACTAGTATTTCATGTATTGCAAATTTTTATTGATTGCAACAGCTACAACCATTGCAAGTGAAATGTACATAGAATGAGCATAGAATTAATGACCTATAGCTGGCTGTTGTGATCACACCAGGAGAATGTGTCATATCACCAATATCTGCAAAATTAATATCCAGAGGTAACAGTAAGTGGGCAAAGAATTGTGAAATGCCAGACAGAATACAACCAAAGTTATAGAAATGTAAAGTTGCACTGTCTCACCTGTGGGTCATTGGAAGTACTGACGTATCACAGATGTTCTGTTGCCCACATCCTCATCCTCTGCCTCCTCATCCTCACTGTCCTCAGGGTCCACTGCTGCCTCAGTGGCATTTCCAGTCTCCTCCTGGAGAAAAGGTACATGCCACTACTATTGGGCAGACCCTTTTGGGTGAGTAGCACAGGTATCCACCTGTTAGATGGAGGCACCGGAACCTGGCTTTCAGAAGGCCAAAGGTCCTTTCAATGATCCTTCTGGTTCACCCATGTGCCTCATTATAACGTTCTTCTGCCCTTGTCCTGGCATTCCTCAAAAGGGGCAGCAGCCATGATAGGTTTGGGTAACCAGAGTCACCTGCAAATATCGAGGGACAACATTTAGCCACACACTATCCTATATGGCCCGTACCATAGGCATATACCAACATATACTGGGTGGGAATGAGGGCTCACCTATTAGCCACATCCTGTGCCTCTGTAGTTGGGCCATTATATTTGGGATGCTGCTATTCCTCAGGACAAAGGCATCATGCACCAACCCTGAATACTTAGCATTGACGTGGGAGATGTACTGTCCTCCAGGCACACCATCTGCACATTCATGGAATGGAAACTCTTACGATTCCTGAATGCCTGTTCATTCTGGCAGGGGGCACAAATGCAATATGTATTCCATCAATCACACCAATTATATTGGGGATAAGTCCCATTGCATAGAATCCGGCCTTTACAGTGGCCAAATCCTGAACCTGGGGGAATGCAATGTAGCTGCACATGTGTTTTATCAGGGCAGACAACACTCTTGTTAGTACATTTGAGAACATTGCCTGTGACATTCCTGCTGCCAAGCCCACTGTCACTTGGAAAGAAAAAGTTGCCAGGAAATGGAGAACTGATAGCACCTGCACAAGAGAGGGGATCCCAGTGGGGTGACGCATAGCAGATATCAGGTCAGGCTCCAGTTGGGCACACAGCTCTGTGATTGTGGCCCTGTCCAGTCTATAAGTGAGTATTACGTGCCTGTCCTCCAGTGTAGCCAAGTCCACCAGCGGTCTGCACACAGGGGTATGTCTCCATCTCCTATTCATCTGCAGCGGTAGGTATCTAAGGAACACAAGAGCGAGAAGGCTGTCACAAACTGAACAATGGAGCTACAACAGCAGTCCGCAATGTGCAAACATGTTATGGGACAGTGTAATTTGTGATATATGTATTATCCAATAGGCCTGTTCACCCCCCTGAAATGGCTTCCGCCTGTCCTGTGTGGAGGGGCAGGTGGAAGTGAGGTAATGCTGCTGATGTTGTGCACCGTGGCGGTAGGCGGGCGTGAACCGCTGTGCAAATACTTATTGGTTATTATTGGGGCCTATGGGGTACGGTGGCCAATGGTATTCCACGCCAGCGATGACTGTATGCACCGTTGCAGACATGACCACCATTTTCTATCAGATTCCTCACTTGTTTCCTGACTTTCCATGGGAGAGGGCCTATACTGCATGTGCTGCTGTGACCTGTGTCTGGAACCTACCATGGTCCTTGTGACCGAGGAAAGGTCCCAAGCCTTCACTTCTGAGGAATTGGAGTGACTTGTGGATGGGACACTACCCCAGTACGGACTGCTGTATGGGCCTCCAGACCAACAGGTGAGTACACCTTGTGCATGATGCATGTAGCATGAATGCTTGGAGTTGTGTCTGAAGGCCTTGTGTAAGGGGGGTGGGTGGATGTCCTCTTGGTGGTTTACATGTTGTGGGCTGGGCTATGTATGTGCCAGTGGTGATGTAAGTGGGTATGGTGGGCCATTTGTGTGACTGGCTGGACTGTTGGTCTAATGGTGTTCTCCTGTCTGTATTGCCTCTGCATGTCAGCGCCCATCAAATGAAGGGAATCTGGCGTCCCATCCCCAAGGATGTGCGGACCCTCAGGGTCTATGGCAGGCAGAGCACCCAGTGCTGCAAACGGTGAGAGGACCTGAGACGCTGGGCACGAAAGACCACAGAGGCCCAGCTGGGGATGGCCTCCCAAACGAGGAAGGGGTGCCCGTTGGACCCTGACCCCCCCTGATGGCCTGCATACTGGCGGTGCCCTACCTCGAGCTGGATGGGCGCTTGAGGGCATCAAAGCAGCCACAAGGGGGTGAGTACAGTGGCTATCATAACAACTTACGGCTGGAGGGGTGGTATCAGGGTGGTGGTTGTTTCTCAGTGGGTGCCCCCAGGCCAGACATAGCAGCAAAGGTCCTCTAGTGGCTAAGGGTTTGAATGTGAAATACTGCTTACCTAGCTTGTTAGTATTCACTACTGGTCAGGGCGGTGTGTGTCCCTCCTCCTCCCTTGGTGACTAGCTATTTCACTGGTAGTGCCATGCATAGTGCGTAGGCCTGTTCCCTGTGTGTGAGGGTGCAGTGTACGCAAACAGTAGTGTTGGTGAAGTCATTGACCCAGTGTATCCTTTGTCTCTCTCTCGTCCCCTTTCATGTTTTGTCATCCTGTCCTTATGTGCATTAACATCATCTGGCAGAGGAGCAGAGGCTCCGGCATCAGAGGGAGCTGCATCCCACAGGACCCTGGAGGCAGAGTCCACCAACGCTGAGTGCACCAGTGAGATGGAGGGCGTGGGGAGCACTACAGCGGAGATTGGAGGGGACAATACAGACTCCGATTCCTCCTCCAATGGGAGCTCTCTAGTGGTGTCTGACACTTCTGTGACCACCCAAGGCGCAGGTACAGCCGCCATCCCCCATACCAGCACCTCATTCCCAGTAGCCCCTCAGCGAGTTGCCCGTGCCCGCTCACCCAGGAGGGTGGGCATCTCCTTCGCCCCAGGCACCTCGGGCCTTGCCCTCGTGAGCCCTGCTGCCCTGAGTGAGGAGGCTATTGACCTCCTGAGATGCATCTCTATAGGGCAGACACCCATTGTGAATGCCATACAGCGGCTGGCAGCCCAGATGCAGTAAACAAATGCATTCCTGGAGTGCATTCACTGTGGATTGGAGGCCTAACAGAAATCGATTCAGGCTCTGGCCTCCTCTCTGATGGCAGCCATTGTCCCTGTTTTAACTGTTCCCCCTCCAACTTCCACTTCCCAGTCCCATTCTTCTCAACCGAAACCCATCCCAAGCACACAGCCAGACGAGCATGCACACAAGACAACACCCAAGAGTGTCACAGGCAAACACAAGCACTACACTTCATCCCACAGGCACTCACACAAACACCATTCAGTTGCATACACAACATCCACTATTTCCACTGTCTCCCCTCCTCCTCCCCCTCCCACCGAGTTACGTCCACACTCACACCTGCATGCACTACATCAATATCCACTACCAGCATCACCACACCAAGCAGTGCACACACCTCACTGGCAGACACCTCCACAACATCCATGCACACGTCCCCTGTGACCTCTCCCACCTTATCTGTCCCCCCTAAAGTAGGCAAACGCAAGCACTCAGACACCGAACAGCCATCCACCTAACAACAGCATACAGCCCATGCACATGCACCCAAATCCAGCAGACAAACAACTCCAACAACTACTCCCTCATCCGCCACTCCCAATACTCCTCCCTCTTCCTGCCCCAATGTTCCTAAAAAGCTTTTCCTTTCCCAGATTGACCACTTCCCTACCACTCCATCCCCCGTCCTGCACTTATGGGCAAGATAGCAAGTACTCAGCCAAGCACCTCAGCCAAACATTCCACGGGCCCAGTGGTAGCACCACCTACTCATAGTGGAAAGTATTCCAGGCCAACAGTACTGAAGGGGAAGGAGCCTGCAGCAGCTGCAAAGAAGGGGAAGGAGCCTGCAGCAGCTGCTAAGAAGGGGAAGGTGCCTGCAGCAGCTGCTAAGAAGGGGAAGGTGCCTGCAGCAGCTGCAAAGAAGGGAGAGGAGCCTGCTCCACCAGGCAGAGGGGGGAACAGCCCCTCCACCAGTGCCAGCAAGGGTAAGGGATCCCCAACCCATGAGCAAGAGGAGATGAGGCAATCTACACCAGCGGAAGCTGCCAGCCAAACAACGCCACCACTAGCAGCTGTTACAGGGCCCCCACCACCAGCCGTGGTTGTGCAGCCATCAGAGAGTGCAGGGGCTGAGCAGGAGCCTCCCACAAGGCTCATGTGGTTCTTCCCTGTTCTCCAATAGTGAGTCCTTTCTCTTCTGTGATGTGTTTCCGCAAGGCTTTTGATGGCATTGTGACCGCCCAAAAAGGTGGCGGTTTCATGAGTCAAAATATGGTGGGCAGTACTTTGTCTTCCACCTGGCTGTAGGTGACTACCGCTGTGTTGTTTTCGCCTAGCGGTCGGTGTGGTACATTAGATGTCTATCAGAGATATCACCACCATGGTCATCATTTGTCGTTAATTTCTGCCAGTCTGTTGGCGGTATTACCGCCACTTTATCACCGACCACCAGGGTTGTAATGAGGGTCATAGTGTGGGCAGGGGTCGGTCGGGGCTCCAGAGTGGATGTGGCTCATGATGGAGTGGGTCTCATCGATCGTGAGGGGGGCCCAGGCATGCAGGAGTCATGGGGTTTGGTGAATCCTGGCAGGGGTGTTTTTGGTGAGCTCAGAGAGTCTTGGGTCCAAAACTATTGTAGATGTCTTTGATCTTCTGATGGGAGAATGTGACCAGTCTGTCGCAGAGATCCTGAGATGGAGGGATGTTGGAGGTCTCGGCTTGTGGTTTGGTGAATTCTTTGATGACGTCGAAGAGTTCTTTAGTGATGTGTGTGGTGGAGTTGATGCAGTCCTGCAGGGTGGTGTTTCTGGTGGGCCTGATGAGGCTGTGGTGGGATCCTGTGGCAGATTTGAAGGTTGCAAGGTCTTCTGTGGACTTGCTGTTTCTCCACTTCTTCTCCTGCATGAATGCTTTAATTCCTGGAGTGCAGGGCTTTCTTGGAGGAGTGTATCCCTGTTGGTGTGTGGAAAGGGACTAGGGTGTCGACTCAGTCGGTGATCAATTTGTGGAGGTTGCGAGCTGAGGTTTTGTTATCTGTTGTGTCGGGGTGGTGAGTTGCTGAGGGTGTTGATGAGTTGCTCCTCTGAGACCTGGGTCCATTCCCTGTAGGCTTGACGCATTGAGTGAGTGTGTGCTGTGGGTGTGGAGATGGAAAAGTGGATGCAGTGGTGGCCAGTCCAGTGTAGTGGGATTGAGTCGATGATGGTGTTGTTGCTGCTGGCAGAGAAAATGGGGTGAGAGAGTGTCTGGTGGTGTGTGTTGGTGAGGTGACCAGTTGCTTGAGCTCGATTGTGTCCTGGTTCTCGAGTAGTGTTGAGGTGTTGTGGTTGCAGAGCAAATGTCTCCTCCTAGGCCTCAACCATTCTGTTTTTGATCACGAACACCTTCTCCAAGTACCTTGGAAAGTTCGAACTCAGAACGTGATCACTGGTGCTTGCTGCTTACATTGGATCGAGTACTTTCATACATGCAGTACAGTCAGTATGACTCACACTCAGGACCTCAGAGATCATCGGGTGATTTACCAACCTTGAGTCCCATGTTAACTGATAATACTTAAGTATTCAACATTGCTCTCTGCAGTACCTTCACAATGTTGAACTTCTATATATCTCTGATTGTTCTAGAGGCAAAGCTTTCTTCAGAGAAAATGCAGGTGGCACCTGTGCAACAACCAGCTCAAAGAATACTATTGAAAATTAAAGCACTTAAAAAGCCGAAAACAAGTAAGTTCAACCTCCAAAAGATTATTAAAAACAAGGCCGCAAAACCAAGAATATCTGATGCAGGGATCACAAGTTATGAAGAAAACAAAACAGCCACATAAGAATTAATTGAGAATTCACTGGGAGAAGTTGTTCAATGTTATCAATTGAGGAATAAAAAATGATAGTGCCCTTCCCAAGTAAACAAAAGCAGTTAAATTAAGCTAAGGTTAAAAGAGGCCACGGTCTTGATATAAGCTGTGACTGAAGTGCCACAAAGTACAAACAATATGACTACAGAAAAGTAAAGTTTTTTTTTTTAGTTTCACCTTTTGAAACTTGACTCAAGCAGCAAGTTTTTCTTTAGATCAACGCATGTGATATGTAAGAAATCAGGTAGTTAGTTGAGCAAAATAACAGGTCACAATTGTCTCCTTACACGGACCCAGGTACCCCATTGCAGCACCCGACTGTCTCAGGTAGCAAAGCAGTGCAGTACAAAGCCTATTCAGGAAAGGTGGTATCAGCTAGTAACATCCATCCACTGGCACGCAACAACACCACTCAATAAATTTTTGTTCAGGCAGTGCTTTTTCTTTGGAAAAGAAATCTACGTTTACTGGACACATACTCTCACACTCACATGCACACACAACCCCACACACACTCCCACACCCACTCACACACACACTACTAAATACCATGCATTAAAGTAAACAAATATATACAGCAGGTGGATGGAAATACCTTTAAGGACATTCTGAAATCACATCTGACCTACAGCAGGTCATGAACCTCTTAATCACAACACCTTCCAACCTATACCAGAGGCCTACTGGCTTTGTCTAGGGATTTCCACATGCAGCTCCTGTGCTGTGCAGAAGCCGGGACAGTTATTTCTCCTCCTGCTACAGCAGCAGCCAGATGCTGTGTTGCCTCCGCTTTTGGGCCGGAGTGTGCGCCTTCTTAAGTACTTTGGCTGTCATGTGGGGCCTTTTTAACAAAGAAAAAAAAAACCTTTTTTGTAAGTTCACTATTTTTTGGTACTCACAAATTACAAGTTTAATTTTACTAATAGCAGTTTTATAACTGAGGAATTCCACTGGCAGATGCAGAAATCCATACATAAAAATATTGGACAAGCCTATTTTGTATGTGCAGTCTTCATCACACTAATCAGGTTTTATGCTAATCAATCAAAGGTAGACAAGTTTGAATGAAAGGTTGCAAAATCTTTGATATGTATTAACTTTGTGCAGAAATTTGGTCTCTAGTTGGCAGTGGTTTGTACCCTGTCCATATAGGAACCCTCACTTTAGTCAGGGTAGAGGAGTCACACAGCTAAGATAACCCTCGCTCATCCCCTTGGTATCTTTCATGGGAGTGTGTGCTGTTCACGGATTCGCATGGACCCCAGGTATAGTACCTTGGAAAATGAGGAAACAAAGATGTTCCATGAGTAGGGGAGGTGAGGCATCGCTGGAGCCAGTGCAGCGTCAGTTCCTTACTGACACCAGACAGGTGAGGCATTATTTCCTCACTGTTAGGCAGGGGAGGTGAGGCATTTGTTCCTTACAGTTGCAGGGAAGTTGATGCGGTGTTGGTGGCAAGGCATCAGTTCCTTATGACAAGGCAGGGTTGATGAATCCAGCAGGTCAAGATGTGAGGCGTTGACGTCACTGTGTCGTGATCACACCACCACAAGGTCATAGGTGTTGCAGCGGAATCAGAGTCAGGTGTCACAGATGTCTGTGACATGGCACTCAGGACTGATGCTGTAATGGGACTTTGGAGGCGCTACGGCGTTGTCGAGCTCGCAGCATCGGTCGTGGTCCTTGCAGTCAGCTGGGACCACTGCTCTGGAGCAGGCACTGACGCGGAGTCAGACAGCGGCACCAGTTCAAAAGTCACCCCGGAGCCAATGTGCTTGTTTCTTCTTGGTTACACACACCCAAGGGCCCAGGAACTGGTTTTGGCACCTCTTGGTTAGTCAGGACTCTCAGCAAGAGAGCCCAGGTGCTGGTAGGTGATGTATTTGATGTCCCTGAGACTTCTTAACAGGAGGCAAGCTCAGTCCAAGCCCTTGGAGACTTTTGGAAGCATGATGTAGAAAGCAAAGTCCAGTCCTTTCACTCCCAGGACAGAAGCAGCAAGTAGCAGGCCAGCACGGTTAAACAACAGGCAGAGTGGCAGTACCTCCTACAGCATCCAGATTTTCATCCTGGCAGAATGTCCACAGTCCAGAAGGAGTCCAACTTTGGGGGATCAGATGTCCAGTACTTATACCCTTTTCTGCCTTTAAAGTAGGCAATCTCCAAAGAAAAGTATTTGTAGTGCACAAAACCCTGCCTTTCCTGCCCTGACTGCAAATGCACTCCAGGGGGTTGGAGACTGCTTTGTGTGAGGACTGGCACAGCCCTATTCAGGTGCTAGTGTCAGCTTCTCCCACCAGTCTAACTAGGGAAGACTCATCAGGATATGCATGGCACTCCTCCACTCCCTTTATGTGACTGTCTAGAATGAATTCACAAACAGTCCAACTGCCATCCTGACCCAGATGTGCATTCCACAGCCAGGCAGAGGCACAGAATGGTTAAGCAAGAAAATGGCCACTTTCTAATTGTGGCATTTTCAAACTTACAATTTAAAAACCAACTTCACCAAAAGATGTATGTTTCAATTGTGAGTTCAGACACCCCAAACTCCACATCTCTATCTGCTCCCAATGGGAAAATACACTTAAAAGATATTTCAAAGCAATCCACTTGTTATCCTATGGGAGAGATAGGTCTTGTAATAGTGAAAAACAAATTTAGCTGGATTTCACTATCAGGACATGTAAAACATACCAGTACGTGTCCTACCCTTTAAATGCCCTGCACCCTGCCTATGGAACTGCCTTGGGCCTATTTTAGGGATGTTTTACATGTAGTAAAAGTGAATGTTTGGGCCTGGCACGTTCCAAGTCGAAATAGCAGTTTAAAACTGCACACACAGACACTGCAGTGGCAAGCTGGCAAGCCTGAGACATGCTTGCCAGGCTACTCATGTGGGTGGCACAATCAGTGCTGCAGGCCCACGAGTAGCATTTGATTTACAGGCCCTGGGCACGCTTTGTGCACTATACTAGGGGCTTACTGGCAGATCAAATATGCCAATTATGGATGAACAAATCACTAATATAATTTAGACAGAGAGCTCTTTCACATTCATGAATGGTCAGCAGTGGTAAAGTGTCCAAAGTCCTAAAGCCAGCAAAAACAAAATTCTACACAGGATCAAAAACAGGACATTAGAAGCCAAACAACAGGGAAAGCCACAACAAGGGTTGACAGTTCTATAACACTGGTTAATAAATCAACATGATATTTGACAGGCTCTTAGCAAGTTGTCCATTTGCTAGCAATTTGCTAATCTTCCACAGGCTGCCAACTTCCATGCACACAGCCATCAAACATACATAGCACAGGTTTCCATAGGGTGTGGCTCGTTGGCTAGCTGGGCATTTTGCTTGTGGATCCTAATTTACTGGGATTCCACACCAAACTTTGTACCATGTACTTGAAGTGGTCAACTGCTGCTTTGCCCACAGCAGGCTAGTATTTTTACATGAAGATCCATAGAAAGTCTGCAAATCAGAGTTTGAGGAGTGTTCACACAATAAGAGCCTAGCTACCTCTATCATTTAACCCTTTCAAGTCCACTTGCATAATATTTTAATGCTAAATTCTCAAAAACTACTACATGGATTTACTCAAAACCAAGCAACGACACTTCCTGAGTGAAGTTTTAGTTTAATTCCAAGTTTGCTATAATGCTTCTTTCTGTAATGAAGAGCAAAGATTCATACAGGTGTTACAATGTCAGAAATGCTGCTTTGGTTAACCACCCAAGTGAATCATATGATGCCACCCCTTAATGGATTGCATGAAACCTAAAATATCAGAAGTAAGTTAAACATAGTATGTGTGCCGAGTGTAGTGCAGATCTGTAAACCAGTTCCGCAGTTGTGAGCTAAGGGTTGAGCCCACCCCCCTCCTTTAAATTTGCCCCGGTTCTCCGATTTGCATGAAACCTAATACTTCTTCACTTTGGCTTAATGTACTTAGAACATGGCACATTTCATGCAGATTTATGAAAGCGCACCAAAGTTATTAGCACAATAAATCACTTTTGTGTTCTCTTTCACTTTTGTCTGTTCTTGGTGGATCTGCACAAAAATTGAAATAACCACAAAAGATTAAACAAGGTAAATACTTGTCAGCTTTTATGTGGATTCATCAAAGACATTTTGATCCCTCTTTTAAAAACGCCCCCTTGATGAATCTGCACAAATTTAAAAATGGAAAACGTAAGGTAAATATGTTAACAACCTTGAAAAGGTTTTCACATTTTGAGAAACAGAGTTAAAGTTATTTGTCAAAATCAAAATACAGCGTTCCAACTGTGCGTCTGTCTCTAAAGGTTAACCTCTTCATATGGAAACAAAGCACCACTTTAATTACTAATTTCTCCCAAACCTCCAAACATATTTACACAAAACCTACAAAAGCACAATCATTGAATAAACGTCTAACTTTGTGGCAAGTTTGGTGTATCGGTTTAATTTATTTTCTGTATGGAAGAGAAAATAACTCCATGAGACTTAAAATGGGAAATCCAACTTTACGGACCACCCCTTTTTTGCCCCATTTAACAGATATGATGAAACTTGCTATAAATGACCCAAAGTAGACAAACATTTTTGGAAAAGTTTATGAAGATTCTTTGAATGGCCCCAAAGATATTAAGAAAACAAAAAAGTGCCTTTCCTCTAGAACCTCTGAGTCAACCATAACTACAGCGGCTCTATCGCAGAGTTTCCTATTTGTTTTTTGCATAATTTATGTGACACTCTGAGCTTTCAAAGGCTTTGTTTGAGCCTCAGTCAGTCAAAATAAACTTTATTTGGCAGGAGGCCATACAAGCATAACACAAAGGTAAAAGCAAGCTACACGGTTGAAACGTTACAATCCACTAAAACAAACAACATCACCACAATATCAAAAAAGCGCCAAACACAAGCAAGGCGTGTGTAAAGTACATAAGTCACCACTGAGTAAACAATGCATTATGTTCCATACCTCTTCCAGATCTGGAAGGATGTTGTCATAAAGTTTAATAAGGAATAACACAACACCTGCTAACCTAAGGACAGCTCATTTATTTGCCCTTCTCTGTGAAGTCTCAAGTTCAATTTGCACAAGAGTGGGACTAGTAAGGAGCATCCTGGCTCCGAGGCACCTTGGCTCTGAGTATAGGCAGCAAAATAGACCAAAGTGACTAGTGCTCTGTGTTGAAAAGCTGTCGCTTGCACAAGGAGGTAGGTCCCTACTCCTGACCCCTGATACTGGGAAAGCAAATTTGTAATGCAGGGTTTCCATTCTAAGAGTTATTAGCCAATGCCGGTGGGTGGACTTCTTAATCCATCCCAGGTATGGCTCCATCCCACATGTTGTGGAAATGAAGGCATACCGAATGATGGAGACTTAGGTCTGGGCGAGTTCTAAGCTTGTGTTTCGATAGTAGTCCAGACAACACCGTATGACACATGATTTTTGTTCTCGCTCAATCATAAAAGGGTTATCGTACAGGTCTATAAGGCCTATTGTGTTAATTGTGTTTTTTTTACATATGATAACCATGGGAGCTGGGTGGCTTTCTCTTATGCCAGACAGTCAGTTATACATGTTCTGGTCAGTACATTTTCAGATGTACCCCATATTTGTATCCAGAGCAATAAGAGCGCCGGGCAAATCAGGTTTTCCAGAAATGTCAGCCCTGCTTCCTCGTGCCCAATTAAGATACCTGTATTTACCTGAGACTGCCAATAGTCTACGTATAAAACTGTTTACCACAGTTTGGAGAGGCCCGGCCTTATTATACCATCATAACTTGCCACCATAGAGCCCTGCAGATTTCACTTGGATTTATATGTTTTTATGTTTGAACCTATTAAGGGTGCTCCTTGTGTCTAAATAAGGTTGGTTCTCTGAGTTATAACAAAAATAAACATATATGTGTTTGGAGCTGTTTTTACTTATTCTGGAGTATGTTGAGTGGTATTTAACTAGTCCAGAGGTATAAAACTGTGACTTTTTCGTTTTTTCACACAAATTTGCTAATCTTTTGTTAACAAACTTGGCTGAAGAAAAAGCAAAAGGCTTTGCCACTTTTCTAGCTGGGAGTTGATGACATTGCCTTAATCCTAGAATTGTAATTATGCTACAAAAAAAGCATTTGAGGTGGGATGATTTAATTTACAGGAGGTGTTGTAGCTCACTCCATTTAAAAGAGCAGGTCTCTACTTGAATGTTAGGAATGTAGTTTTAAGCCTGAAAGCATTTATTTTGGCCATGATATATTAACTTAGTTGAAGAATAAAAACTATGATGCTCAGAAAAACTATATTTAAAGTGAAATGATGGTTACACATGAAAACCTAACACCCCCTGAAATGTGCAAGTTATACTTTACTAGCCAAAATTCACGGCCACACCACGCAAACCTGTTGTCACGGATACTATCCATGACAAATAATATGATCGATGACATCACTGGGGATGTCACCATTCACCTCACAATTGACACAATAAATTACGTTATTATGTCTAGCTAAGGTATTATTAATCTGTACCAGCTAAAGAACTCTGTGATACAAAACATAGCACCTCTAAACTCTGCAATTTAAATGTGACCACGCTCTACAGTGATCGCCTGACAATTGTAAATCATTACTGTTGTACTAAATGATCGATGCATTTAAAATCTGCTTTCCAAATTTATGTTATGCTGCTGGGGAAAGGATGCAGATGTAAGAGACTATTTTGGCCATTGAGAATGGGCCCGAAGTCCACATGGGGTTTGGGTGCTGAACGAGGCTTTCTATAGGACTCACAGTGAGTATGGACAGAGCATATCCTGGGGCTCAGCGCTGAGCCTTTTTGAAGGCAAGGTCCTGCACTCAACCCCTGCTGCACACTGCCAAAAGCTGTTTGGTGGAGTATGCGAGGGTATTAGTGAGAGAAGGGCAGACCATGTGCTCCTCATCCCTTCTTTTCTTCTACAAAGGAAGAGAATGGTAGGTTATACCCACATAGGGACTTGGCACTGAGACTTGCGGAAACCTTGAGATCTCCCTGAGCACGACCAAAGGCTGGGTGTAGTGCTTTTTCTACCATGGGGTGCTGGCTGCCAAACTTACACTGCAGGCGATTGAGTTCTCCATGCAGAAACAGCACAGAATAATAAAGCAGTAAATAAGGACACATACTCTTACCATAGAGGATCCAAAGTGATGTCATAAATGATGCCAATGGTGAGGTGATATGCAATGTCACAAGTGGTGCCATCAGTGCTGTAACTTCTGATGTTATCTGTGAGGTCATATGTAAGGTCATGGTCAGTGTTTTGGAGTGAATCATGGTTTGCACATGAATTATACATCACTTTACCTTCATATTTTTCGTGAATTCCATCTTTTTTTAAAACGTGTTAAAATCATATGAGCAAATACACCATATATTAACCTTAAAAAGATATTTCAGTAAGTATATGAAAATCATTGGCATCATTATGGGTGTGAATATAAATCTCTAGAGGATTTTGCTGGTGACTCGAGTGAGGAAGGAAATTATAGTCTCTGTGACAGAAATGAGGTGAATTCTTGCGTGTCTGTGTGGGAGATGCTCAAGCAAAAGGAGGAAGAAGGTCTGAAGTTCTATTTTATTTTATAGTGTGAGCGGAAGGGCAATTCTTAAGGTAGTGTTTCATAAAATTGTTTTCGCTCTTTTGCACCATTTCAGAAGGGGAATGATCAGGCGCTTAAAAGTCTTGGCCCTGCTTCAAAGGATTACTCCAGTGCCCATTACGAGGGACCTCAAAAGGATGTGGTGCTGGGGTGGCCATCTAATTCATGCCAGCACCCCCTTTCGTTGCATTAGCTCACATAAATAGCTAGACAGCTGTATACGTAATTAAAGGCAAAAAATCAAAACGCAATGTGTATATTATTAAACTCATTTAATTTAAAAAAAAATGTGAACTATCACATGGTTAATCTACTGCACGGTGCTTTAGGAAAAACTTGTTCAATTTTTTTTTTTTATTTATTTACTTCGGGCCTATTAAGCAATTATCGTGTGCATGAAGGCATATAAGTAAAAGTGATTTCTTGAAGGAAATACTGGATGCACTTAGGTATCCTGTAAAGCATATTTGTACCTTTCAAATGTATTCGGTTTTGTTTTTGACTGGATTTCAGTTTTGCACTGGTTTATACAATGAATCATAAAAAACACCCTTCTGCTGCTGTGCAGTGAGTATTATTTTTGCATGCACAGATTACGTTTACCGTTCATTCTTTCCTTTAGCTAGAGGTTTTGTCGTGTCAGTCTTTGAATGGGGAAAAACTCCATAAATGAAAATCGTTGAATTGACAATCCATACATTTGGAATCACAAGGAAACAATTGTTGTAGTAATTTTTGAGGAAAGAAAAAATATTACACATTGGGGAAAGGTGTAATCCAAGACCCGTTACCTAGTCGACTTGATATTTTATCTCATTTTCCTCCAAATTGCTGGGTATTCATAAAATGAATGCGTTTTGTTCCTCGAGCTCAGCCACAGTATTTGAAGTAATTAACTCAGTAGAGAAGTTGTCAATTAAAAACGGATATTAATCTAAGAATAAAAGCTTCTTTGCGAAATGCTTTTTTGGCACGTCTTGTATAACATTGCTACATTAAGTTCTTTCATTTCACGTCTCACAGAGTCGAGTGCTCCAAATGTTTATATGTAATCAAGACAACGTGAGTGACAGGGACGACCCTTGCACCTGGAATAGACCAAAGAGACAATACTGGGAGAGATTGCCATCTGCTTTGAAACCACGGTTTCTACTGTTAGGGCACGACTCCTCACTAATTAATTAATGACAACATCCTTAATGATAGGACTGTCAAGGACAACGACAACGTGCCTGTGCGGGACCTTGGAAACGAAGCATGCAGTACGGATTTGTAGATTACATCCCTTAAGTGTGGCACGTATACCTGCCTCTGTGAAATGGACTGCCAAAGGCAACCTACCGAAATCATGTCTTGTAAAATATGGAGCATGTTTTAAGGAATGTATAGAATCTGTTAAGAGCAACATTGATGTAATTAAAAATTTCAGGTGAACAACATACTTGGGGGCAGATTCAAGAGCCCCTTGCGCCGTCTAACGCAACATTAGCGTCATTTTTTTGACTAATTTGGTTTTGATGGCCAAAAACGGTGCGCAGATTTACAAAGTGGCACAATGCAAACACTTCGCCACTTTGTAACTCTTTGCGCTGCACCATGCCTGCACCATGCATAATGTATGCAAAGGGGGTGTTTCCTCGTTAGGGAGGGGCTGAAAAAATAGTTCAAAGAAACCTAAGAGGTTTCTTTGTGTCATTGTTTTCAGCACTTTTAACGCCTCCTCAGAGCAGTCGTAAAAAGGAGGCACGCCATTATTCATAATGAGCCTCAATAGGCTGTGCAGGATTAGCATCAACATTTTTGACACTCATCCTGCAAAGCTCCAAACTAGCATCAAAAATGTTGACTCTAGTTCCCTAACTACCGCCATGGTGCACCGTATGTTAGATACGTCTCGCACATGGTGGCGTTAGGGGGGCGCTAATGGGTGCAAAAAAAGTGGCACTGCGCTGGTTGCCAGGCCACTATTCTTAAATCTGGCCCTTGGTATTCTTCCAAATACAGCTCTTTGTTTTTGTACATGACTTAAAGCTGTATTTCAAATCTGGGACTTCACTGTACTTATGATACAGCTGTGAAAAATACAAAGTCATAATCTCCCCCTTTGATAAGGACTTCATGTGATGCAGTAAAAAATCAGGGAATCCATCTACAATCTCTTCAGACCCAAATTAATATAATGAAAAATCTCAGGGGAAAATATTGTAAAAACTTCCCTTATATGTCTTCCAAGTTCCACTTGAAGCCTTTAGCCTGGTTCCTTGATTCTAAATCACAGTATCCACAGCTTTTACATCATAGCAATGAAAATGAAAGTTTTAGAGGACCATGGCCTAGTATAATACAGAGTGAGACGTGTGGAGCATCGTCTGTTCCTTCAACAGACAGTTTCTGTCCACATTCAGCTAGAACTGGGACTCCAATACATGGAAAAAGTGGCATAAAAGTGGAGTGGGGGTGTTGATTAGAGTGCTGGGCCATGAGCAAACAAGGTGCAGCTGCACAGCCTGAGATGTGGACAACGGTCAAGTATGCAAGATAGTGACTAGCCTACTAGAGGTGAACTGACACATGCCTGCTGAGGCATGCTGGTCTGATTCAATAACTGAACAGAACACAGAGAGCCCTTGTAGTGAGAAGGGCTCAATTGAAACACTAGCACACACTTGGGGGACATATTGGAGTGAAGCTACACAGTCAGGACCATCTGGTGAGAAAGGTCTGGTGTGCGTCTGCATCATCTGTTGGGGAAAATGCTTTGTTAACCCTACAAAGGATCAGTCAAGCTGTACTTGTGAATGTGCTCACAAGAACTCAGGATAAAACCCTAGACCTGTCTTGAAAGGCTGAAAAACAATTGGATAAGAAGATTGGCTCATATGAGGAGAGAGGCCTGCATGGAGAAGTATAGCCCACATTTTTATGGAACCTATAATAAGTGCATGGGGAAAAGTGGAGTAGGATGTTGTTAGACTTGGCATCCTTGGCGTGATCTCCCCTAACTTTTTTGCCTCTGTTTCCCAGGTTGTTGATGTGTGCTGGACTCTGTTTTGCTTTTTTGATACTCTGAGAACCTTTCCACTGCTATCCAGTGCTAAAGTGCAAGTGCTCGTATGTAAAATCCATGTACAATTGGCTTTCCATGATTGGCATATTTGATTTACTAGTAAGTCCCTAGTGAAGTGCTGTAAAAGTGACCAGGGCCTGTGAATCAAATGCTACTAGTGGACCTGTAGTACTGGTTGAGCCACCCACATTAATAGCCCAGTAAACATGGCTCAGACCTGCCTCTGTACTGTCTGTGTGTGCAGTTTTACCCACTTACCAGGCCTAAACTCTCCCTTTTCTTACATGTAAGGCACCCCTATGGTAGGCCCTAGGAAGCCCCATAGGCAGGGTGCAGTGTGTGTAGAAGGTGGGACATGTACTTATGTATTTTACATGTCCCAACAGTGAAATACTGCCAAATTCAGTTTTCACTATTGCAAGGCCTATCTCTCTCATAAGTTAACATAGGTGCTGCCTTTAAATATTATTAATTCGCAGATTCCTTTTGTGAGCAGATAGAAATCTGGAGTTTAGGGTCTCTGAGCTCACAATGTAAAAATACATCTTTTAGTGAAGTTGGTTTTTAGATTCTGTGTTTGAAAATGTCACTTTAGAAAGTAGGCCTTTTCTTGCTTAAACCATTCTGTGACTCTGCCTATTTGTGGATTCCCTGCCTGGACCAGTTTGACAGTTGGGCTGTTTACACCTCTCTCTGGACACTGACTCAAAGGGAGCTGGGGTGTAGCCTGCATATCCTGATTAGCCATCTGTGCTGGGAGGGAGGGGAGGAGTGGTCACTCACACCTGAAAAGGCTGTACCCGCCCTCACACAATGCAGTGTCCAACCCCCTGGTGTGTGTCTGGGGCCTGGCCTGGGCAAGGCAGGATCTCACAAACAAGAGAGATTTTCCTTTGAAGTAGGCCTACTTCAAAGGCAGAAAGGGGCATAAGAAGAGCACCCAAAACCCCTGAAAATTAGATAACTTCTGGAACCTAGAGGAACCTCTGCCAAGGAGAAGAGCTGAGGAGAAGTGCTGCCACTGCCTATGACTGTGCTTTGTTGGGCTATCCTGCAGTTGCTGCTTCTGCCTGTGAAAGGGGACAAAGACTGGACTTTCTGGTATATTCCTGCTTGAGAAGAATCTCCAAGGGCTTGGACTGAGCTTGCCCCTGTTCTGAAATCTCATGGTCATTAAAGATTTCCCCTACCAGCACCTGAACTCTCTGCCGAGACTCCTGCCCTGACAAGTGGTGCCCTATCCAGTTCCTGGGCCCTTGAAAGGAGAGGCTGGTTAAAATCCAAGAAAACCGACTTCGGACGTCTCCGGACTGACGCACCGCGGCTGAATCCCATGACGTCGCCAGCAACTGACTCCGTGGTCCTCGCTGGAGTGCGATGACCCTCGCAGGCCCAACATTGCTGCAGCCCCTCTGAAGTCCGCGACTCCATGGAAGTCACTGCACCACGTCGTGACTGCTGGATATTGACGCCTCTGCTACTTCGTCCTGCAGCACCGGAACCGATGCCGCCTCGGATCCAGCGACACCGCAATCCCCGCGCACCGGCTTGTTTCAACAGTTTACTAAGGTACTGTACCTGGGGGTCTGTGTGACTCCGTATCTGGTGCCATTGGTGTCAGATTGTTGGGAACGACTCCGTCACAACACCGTGTCATCACCTCATTGAAGCATTTTGTGTTTCTAAGCGCTATTTTTCAGTTAAATCTTTAAAAATTCATAACTTGACTTGTGTATGTCAGATATTTGTCGTTTTGGTCTTGTTTTGTTTAGATAAATATTGGCCATTTTGCTAAACCTGGGTTGTGTCATTTTGTGGTGTTTTTACTGTATTACTGTGTGTGTTGGTACAACTACTTGCACCTTGTCTCTGAAGTTAAACCTGCCTGCTCGTGCCAAGCTACCAACGGGGTGAGCTGGAGTTGACTGAGGGTGATTCTCCTTTACCCTGACTAGAGTGAGGGTCCTTGCTTAACAGGGGGTAACCTGACTGCCAACCAAAGACCCCATTTCTAACATTGGTGGCAGCAGTGGGATTGGGCTTGTATTTGCACATGATATACGGTGATTAAGTATACACTACTGTTTTCAGTGCAGACCACTATGTGACCACATATTACTTGTCTGTGATTTATGCTTTTTTTTCTTTTTTGGATTTTTCCCTACTTCCATTTGGTGGTAATCCTTTATTGACTTTTGAACTTCATTTGGGTACTTGTTTTCTGCCTTTGGAACTTTGCAATTTTAACTCTTCATTATGTCTCAATCTAGCGATGCATCAGCTGGAGCTGCTTTTTGATTTAGGGAAACTGGAGAGTTACACAGTTGCCCAAATGAAACCATTCTGTAAGGATCTTGCCTGTCCCATAAAGGGCACTGCCAGGAAGGAGGAGCTGCAAAAGCACTGAGGTGACAGCCAAGAAGGCTGAGGGGTACACAGAGGACGAGGATGTGGATCAGGAGGAGGAGACGCAAAGTATTCACAATATTATAGTGGGTGGGCCTGTTATGTCCAGTGGGAGGGCCTCCAGGGCAGGTAGCAGTGTGTCATCCAAGGGTCTGACTCCTGAAGAGTTACAGGACAGATAGGCAGAGGGCTCACCAGTTGGAGTTGGAGAAAATGAGGATGACCAAACAAGAGAAACAGTTATAGTTGGCTCATGAGCTAAGCTTGAGTAGGCTGGATCAGAGGAGCCAGTCTAGTAGGGAAGGTGGCAGCAATATCCCAGTGCAGCCTGAGAGGAGAGTGCACATTCCTAAGGACCTTGTGATGGATTACAAGAGGGAGAATGACACACTGTTATGGTTCAAGGGGTATGAGTCTGCTCTCCATATGAATCGGTTCTCTGAAGCTCATGCAGGGCAGGGTCTGTAGAAGCACTTCGAGGTAGAGGGAAGGGACACCCTGACATTCTTATGGGATCCCCAGGAACTCACCTACCCTATCATGAAGGACGCCTGATCACAAGGCATGGTCTCACCTCTGAACAGTACAAGGACAAGTTTAGGTCCTATAAAAAGAAGGAATCTCTAACATGGTTGGAATGTGTTGATTCTTTTTGCAGGTCACTGGATGGTTGGATGAAGGGCAGTAAGGTAACAACGTATGAAAGCCACATAGCTCATTTCCATATCCACAGAGCAGCCCTGGTGGTACAATGGATCAACAAAGCGAGCTGAACAAGCTCATTAGTTTGAATGAGGCCTGTCAGAGAAATGTTCACTCACTCATTCGCTTTCTAAAGCTGCCAGCATGACATTTCCAGAGCTGCTCTTTCTTTGTGGATGCCTTGCCTCAAGAGATGACAGTTCATCTGGGGGGATCCATCCACCGTCACAGAAGAGTTTGGCCCTCATTATGACATTGTCAGCAAATGCCGCCTACCACCACAGCAATGGCCGCCAACATACCGTTGCCGTGGCTACCAGCCGCCAACCGCATTGTAACTGTCTGCAGAATTCTGCCAGAAGGCTGGAGGAATTCTGTCGACGGTCATGGCGGTAAGGTGGCACTGCTGCCAGAGCAGCGCCACGCCATCAAAACACTGCCTACCGTATCATGTTCCATGATACGGCCTGGCGGTGTTTTGCTGGCTCCTGCCACCTGGGGGTGGGAGATGTTGTGTGCATGTGTGGAGGTGTTGTGTGTGTGTGTGGGGGTGTCTGTTTTTGTATGCGTGCATGCGGGTGTGTGTCATGTGGAATGCATGCATGAATGACTGAATGTAAGTGTACGTGTCTGTTGTGTGTTGTGAATGCGTGTGTGCGACAATGTATGTTAGTGTGTGTTGTAGTGTATGGGTATGTATGTGTGGATGCGTGGCGATTGCCACGAAAACCATGTCGGTAGGCGGGGTCATAATCGGTAGGAGGGTGGGATTGTGACGGCCGTCTGGCTGGAGACCGAAGTCTCCAGCCCGGCGGCTGTTACCACCCTGGCAGATGGAGTGGTACATTGGCGGTTTGGCTTGAGCCAAAACGCCAGTGTCATAATTTGGGAAAAGGTACCGCCAGCCTGTTGGCAGTACCTTTCCCCAAATTAAGCCATCCACCAGGGTCGTAATGACCCCCTTTATGATGCAGTTGTTGCAAGGAATGAAAGAAGGTGTTGGAGCATTCGGACGGATCTGAGTAAAAATATCCAAGAGGTAAAGGAAGATGTTCATGAAGTAGGGGAAAGAGTATTACACCGCAAGCATATCCAATCACAATGGCTCAATAGAGCATGAGTTCTTGAAGCAAGAGTTGTCCATCTGCAAGAGCAAAACATAATTCTTCAAGATAAAGATTGATGATTTAGAGAGCCACTTACAGTGCAATAATGTTTGCATCCAGGGTTGGGAGGTTAAGAGGTCCCTCAGAATACAGAAGCAGTGACATCATAGTACATAGTCAATGAATGTTGATGAACCTTTTGGAGGCAGGGGACATGAAGCAAAAAGAACTGGAACAAACTGACAAAATGGCTACTCTGGGGCAAATAGGCAGCTGGTTACCAGACAGCCTGACCAGGCATCCATCATTTTCAGTTGAAAGGGACGATTAAGGAAGCAGCCATGAAACAAGTGGACTTCCAATTTGAGGGCGCCACAGTCACCTGCTATCTGGACCTTTTGTCTCTGATGCTTTTAAAGTGCAGATCATCCTATCCAGTCACCTGCTTTCTGAAAACAAAACAATAAGGCATATCAGTGACAAAATTCCTTCTGGTTCAGTTTTGAATGGAGAAAACAGGTATATCAACCCAAATGCCTGACAGCTGCTAAAGATGTATTATGTGTTCAGGATGGAACTCCTCCTGAAATTGAATGGTGACAGAGCACTTGTGGCAGCTCACAGCACAATAAAAACATTGCTTGAAGATGGTAACAAGAAAAAAAGAAGCAACCAGGCCTTCAACAGACCTATGCAAAGGCAACTGGGTCTAACCTCCATGAAGAGATGAAAAGGCCATGGACACTGTTGCAGAAGGCAGAGATTAAGACCTGTTGGGACTCCTGCCCAACACATTTATAATATCTTTAGGGGTTGGGGGTGCAGTGAGGTAAGTGGGGAGGTTCAGAGGAGGTGCAGATTCTCGCTGATGTTTAGTAGTTTTCAAGCAGTGCATTAGGGTTTTCAATTGAGGATCTTGGGCTGTTAGTAACTGACTCATGAATGCTATCAAAAGTTCAGTTTATTATATTTAGATTTAATGCTGTTCATTTTTTAGGGAGTGGTGTAATTTCCCAGTGCTCATTCCAAAATTATAGGCTAAAAGATGCAACGTGAGGAAAGGAAGAATCAACTTATTCGGAGACCAAAGGCTGGAAAGTTGAAGACTCCCTTAATTTGTCGGTCTTAATGCCACAGTGGAGCAGCTAATGCTATTTAGTCTACTTAGGAAATAAAGTCAGAGGTGTTTCTTTCTTACAGGAAATGCAACTACTGATGAGAGGCATATAGAGACTGATAACCAGTTCCTTACCCATACAATTGTTCACCTCCACTAAGATCAAAATTGCAGGAATCTGCATACTACTTGCAGCAGACAATGGATTTTCACAGAACATTTTTTTAATAGAGAATGGGGTCAGTGGAGTTTAATGGTCTTCTAAGAGGAAGGAGAGACTTAGGCCCATATTTATACTTTTTTGTGACGTGAAAGCAGCACAAACATACAAAATACAATTATATTTTGTAAGTTTGCGCCGCTTTTGAGTCAAACAATGACGCAAATACGGCACAAAAAAAGAATAAATATGGGCCTTAATGGCTTCAGTATACATAGTGAACTCCAATTAGGAATCCTTCTTTCTAAAAAACACATCAGAAATTGATTGCACTGCCAACTGCCCCTCTGGTCATAGGATTTACTCTAGTTTGATAATATATTGAAATAAACAAAGTCCAGAACTCAGGGGGCAGTGTGACTGTTTCACAGGAAGTTTTGTGGTGCCTGGCAAGGGCGTGTCTGTTCGACACATGAAAAATGCAGAATTTTAGTCAAATTAAATACATACATCATTCAGCAGTATACCGATCTTACATAAAGGCTGAGCTTGGAGTTATTTCCCTCCTGGACCATAACTACTGGTGTATGGTTCAAAAGGAGGGGGACAGGGCAAAAGGAAATATTTGTAGACTTACTAACCCTCACTAACAAGAGCCTGTGGTGAAGGCCTAAACATTGAAACAAGTGAAAGAATTCCTTATGTTCAACAAATTATATCATACCAAGAATAATATGGTCGGGGACACACTTGAGGCTGCGATAAGTGGTTAAGTCATAGTGGAAGGGGCACAGCTGATGAAGGGAAGATGTGACACCTAATCTTCAAACAGAATTAGGAGAGACGAAAACCACCCTAAAAGAACTAATTTGCAATGGGTCATTAGAGCCCTAAACCTAGAAGATCAACGCAGGATTGTACATTTAAATAGAATAGAATACTCTGACACAAACTGAGGAAAGATTTAATGGGGGTGCAAAGTGAGGAGATTACTGGCTTCCAGATTGAAATCTAAAAATCAGGTCTCATATGTTGGCGCCAGTAGGGCCAAAAAAGTGTTAAACTAAGAGGAGAAATGGAGAAGTCAGATTTGTTCTGCCAGTTATACCAATGGTTATGGAGGAGCCAGCTGACCCAGATGCAGGTAAGACATACATTAGGAAGGCCAGTTTAGATAAACTGCCTGTGGAATAAATTAAAACTTTGGAACAATCCATTTGCAAAAGAGGATTGGATAACAGAAATTAAGGACCTCAAACTAAGCCTCAGTTCCTGATAGTTTTACTTACATTTCCTTGAAACCCTTCAGGTCATGCTTTCTAGATTTACTGGCTACCAGGGGGTCATTACAAGTTTGGCAGTTGGTAACATCCAAACATCAAACTCCTGATGAGGAGACCATCACAGTGCTGGCAGTCTCCCCACCGGCCCCACTACAACTTTTCCACTGGGCTGATGGGCAGGAACCAAAGTTCCCACCCATCAGCCCAGTGGGAAAGGTGCAGCAGCATTGTTCCCGGCTCACAATTGAGACTACGGCAATGCTACCACACGCAGGGTGCACCAGCACCTTGAAAATGCAAGGGTGCAGGGCAGGGGGACCCCTGTGGCCCACTGTTCTTGTTCTCGGCCAGCCAATTCATGGTGGTCAGACCACCATGAAAAGGCTGGCGGACAACAAGGTTGTAATCAGCAGGGTGGCGCTGACTTCAGTGCCACCCTGGCTGATCACAACTAAGACCGCCGTCATCCTGTTGGGATCTGAGATGCTGTCAGAGACAGCAGACCCCTGGCGGTTGAACCACCAGGGTCGTAATGTGGCGGTCGAACCGTCACAGCCGCGGCGGTCCTAGTGCCACCGCAAGTCTGGGGGTCCTTCAATGGCCTAGTAAGGTTTACTGTGATGCCAAGGCCAGGAATCAATAGGGAATATTGTGGGTCTTATATGCCAATCTCATTATTAAATGTTGATTCTATGACTTACACAACCATTCTAGCAACACGTCTGAATGGCTTTCTTCCCCATTTGAAACACTTAGATAAGTCTGGTTCTATGTGCCGCTAAGAGGAAGCAATATCACTAAAAAGGTGGTCTACTTGATTGATCTAGTGCCAAAACTGAATGGTGAAACAGTGCTTCTCTTATGATCCCAAGAAACCCTTGGGTGGGATAGAAGTGGTTCTTCAATGAATGCAATGAAAGCAGCGGGGTTCGGCAGAAGGCTTATGGTTATGGTATAGGCAACATTCACAAAAGGTGCAACTCAGAATCAATGACTCAAATTTTGAGACAGTGGTGACATAAAGGGAACAAGGAAATATGAGACTCTCCTCACTGTGCAGTATCCTTGGAACCTCTGACACAGAGAACTCAAAACAAACAGGCTATAAAAGGATTTAAACTAAAGCTTGACTTGTTAGTATTTAAACTAACAATGTTTTACACAGTATTCTTGCCTCTTTTTCTAATCCATTCTCGTCAATCCGGGCCCTGCCAGGCTATATCCATTTAGTTAAGTTACAGATTACAAAATTGACATAGCCGAATTGAATCATAAAGTCTCCCAAAGTACAATTAGCTGAGTGAAGGGATCCTTTCTGCTTCAATGGAATGAGAAATCTATGAACTCCTATATGACATGGAGTTTTACTGGAAAATACTCACCCTTGGGAAATACCATCCTGAAAGCACTCATAAAAGGCCCAACACACACATTAGCATGGCCACACCCCCATGCCAATTCAGTGCACAGCCCTTTAACATCGCATAGGTGCTATATAAGCTTCGGCATTATCTGCATTGCAGAATTGGCTGCACAAGATTCTGTACCCAGACTTACCTGCGATGAGTCCCCCATCCTTAGGTGTCAGCCAGGTGTGGGTGGGGGTGTAGTGAATCCTAGTTTGTTTTGACGGGTTAACAGGAGTTAGCTTAGCCGTAGGCTTGTAAACTTGTGTCCCCGTCACCCAGTGACTTTTAACCTACTTAGCTTGCTCTGGCTTAGTCCATTTAATTATTTATTTCCTTTAAAATGGCGGCCTTGTTTATAGTTAGGCCACTTGTTATGGGTTCTATTATCAGTGTCACTGCGCCAAGGCGTCAAGATCAAGCACGAAAGACAAACATACAGTAGGCATTCACACTTAGGGATTTTCCCTCTCTATACTTTCGAGGGATTGTTGATATTAATTGCCGTCCCAAGCATGCCTGTTATCTATTGTTATGAATAACACTTATGTCACGGGACCTTGTAGATCTGTATAAATACAACACACTTTTAGACAGATAATCAGAGGGATTCGACCAGAGGGCATCGCCACCATCGCTGATACCGATGCTGCAGTCATCTTGACACTGATCCAGTCTTCGTGTCCCTGCGGAGTCTGAGATAGAGACCTCATTCCAAGGTAACGAGGGTTGGGGGCTCCTCTCATGGACACGGTTTTGGCAGATTAGGTTTAACGAACACAGCTCTTCCTTTTTAGGTAGGAGGTTAGACCTACTCTCCTTAGGGTATTAGGGCTTATTCCATCTTTTACATATACATATATCTCTTTCATATATTGCATAATGGTGGGGGTCTTTATAACAATGACTCTCCTCTTTACAATACTGTTGCTTGGTATATTCATTATCCTAATCATTGCAGTTCATGCAACTTATCACAAATTGCAGTTATGTTGAATAAAAACTATTATAACCCTACTGCATCTGTGTTATTGCCTTTGTTTGTAAGAGACATAATAAATCTGTGAGAAAAGGGTAATTTCCGTTTAACCACGACAACCCTGAGATATTGTATTTTGAGTCCATGCGTAAGCGACTGCTACAAATCACCTTTTACTATTGTGTTTTTGGTGAGGTACTGCTAGTAAGCCGGTAAGGTTTGAACAACAGTTATAAATAGTTGTAGGAAGAGACTTAGTCACCTACAAACGAAAGTACTGTCATCCTGAGACCAGCAGTCTTGCTCAGAGCAAGAGTCCAAACTACGACATGGCGCCACCAACGATGGTGTTTAGGCACTAATTTACGGTTACCCTGATTATCGCTGTCTCACAGACAACAGGTACCCTCAGTACCATTATACGGAGACGTCCGTGGTCTTTGGGAGAATCCTCCTCAGCCAAACAGGTAACTCCTAAATAGGCTGTAGGTTGTTCGAGCTCGAACTCACAAAAGGAAAAAACTTCCCCTATTTTGGTGTTCCGTTTCTCTAAACAACTATGGCTAATACCATAGACATTCCTGCGAATGCTAGACATGCACTTACACAACATTTATTAGCACATGGCCTTACAGAAGAGGGCGGGGAAGTTACTTTGATTATAGAAGCAACTGAAGCATACCAAACGGAAACATTTTACTGTTGGGTTGCCTTTCCTGAGGCTGACCAACGAACGCACACATTTCACACTTATGACATTGCGGACGTACTCGTAAGGTACGAAGCATACCAGTATCATGAAATATCGCTCACATATCAGGAGCATCAAAACTGGTTTGAAGGCGCC
This sequence comes from Pleurodeles waltl, assembly GCF_031143425.1. Taxonomy (NCBI): domain Eukaryota; kingdom Metazoa; phylum Chordata; class Amphibia; order Caudata; family Salamandridae; genus Pleurodeles; species Pleurodeles waltl. The sequence goes on along the minus strand of NC_090444.1, from coordinate 1,142,961,523 downwards.
CTACCACATATACTGCGACGAGTGAGGCTAGGTCCTTTAAGTAATGAAGGGCCTACGTGGCCCATGTTTGCACATATACACCTCACCCAGGCATACAGACTATGCCGCTTGTAGATTTAAGGATATTATATAATGAATTAGTGGCATTATATAGACAATTGGTCCAGTTCGTAATGCGAACATTAAACACTACACCAGCGCGTCCGGCACCGCCAGTAGCTGGTGAATATCAATTGGCTACTGGGATTAATCCACAAACGGTGCATACCATTATGGGTAAAGTGCCCTCGGATCGAGAGAAAATACCGTTCTGGATTGCTCAGAAAACAAATCAGCTGGAAGCTGTGTTCCCCCATACGGGGCCACAGGAGAAACATAGATTGCTCACTATGTGCTTGCCATTCGGGATGGTTCCCTCGGTTGATGAATGTGCCACTTGGGGTACAGTCTTTGTTGCCGTTTATACTACCACGCATGGTACCCCTACACTGGCCAATTTGCTGGAAGTGTTGAAACAAATACAAAATGAGCATGGGGCTGCACCGGCCCTAGATCTGGGGATGAAATTGATGCGTAATTTTGACGCCGTCTCCTCGATAATATTAAGTAATATTAAAGGAGAAGCAGTAGCACTGGCGATACGCCAGCGTCTCCGAGAAACTCCACACCAGGAACAAGAGAGACAGCTACCGAAAATAATCTCTGATACCTATACTAGTATAGGACGGGATGGGCTGGGAGCCAAGCCTAAAAAATTGGACATACCAAGTACCACCCATAAGGAAGGTACAAGGCAAGCACTAGAGGGGTCTAAAAAGCGCTGGGACAAACAAAAGGATTTCAAGGATAGGAGAAATAAAAGAGCTGATTCTCCGCATCCGGAGTACTCCGACAGGAGGTATAATTTCAGGAATAGGGATAACATTAGAACTCCAGACAGATATACTGATTCACGTCCTTCTCGTTCCTTTCAGGACGCACCGGATAAACGTGGCCAGAGAGGGGGCCGTCAAGATCGACGTCCGGAATACGTGAAAGAAAAGAAAGACTCGCTGCAGTCTACCATTAAAAAAGAAGAAAAGACTCCTCAGCAGAAGCCACAATTTAAAAAGAAGAAAGTGGCAGCACTGATAGTTAAAAATGCCAGTAGTGTTGAGAACACTGTTGAGGAACAAGAGGTGGGCAGTGACTCTGTTGGACAGCGCGGCAGAGGTCACGATATGTCGCCAGAGTCTGAAAGATCATCTGGATGCGACAGCAACTAACGATTACATCGCAGTTGAAACGGCGGATGGCCGCGTACTTCCACCCGATCGGGTTTTTGATTTAACAATTCAGATAGAGGGAGACGTGGAACGCATTATTAGTGTAATATTTTGGGATGAACTTACTAGTGATATCCTGTTGGCCGAGAGAGACTGGCCACCTGCACATGTCCGCATGCTCCCACATGGGAAGATGTAATTTTGCCTTCTTTCTCCGATCTTGTTCCGGAGACAGACAAACAAGCGTATGCTGCTGAATGGGCTTTAGCACAGGCACCTGCATTATACCGTAATCATGTAGGATGGGACAAGGACTCTCCTTGTCATGTTATTCCCGTTCGGTCTACACCACACACGCAGCCACAATACCCTGTTAAACATGAAGCAAAAGCTCCAGTGACGGAGATACTGTCACAACTTGAATACCAGGGAGTAATTGAGCCCTGTACATCGGCAATGAATAATCCGCTATTTCCCATTGCGAAACCTGATCATTCATATAGAATAGTGGTTGATTATAGGCACTTGAATAGTCATGCACGCACTTATGCTATACAAAATTCACACAGCACAGCGCTAATTAATAATATAGTGCGTAAAAAATACAAATCTACATTGGATATATCTAATGGTTTTTTCTGCCAGAATTTAGCACATGAAAGTAGAGACCTAAGTGAATTTTCCTATGGTTCTCAGAAACGCTTTTGTCGTTTACCACAAGGCTATAAAAACAGCCCAGGACTGTTTTTGGCCCGTGTCACATCAATATTACAGGAGCTTGATTCCGAGGCATTATCATATGTGGATGATATCTATCTCACTGATGACACCCTTGACATTCATCTTGCCAGGGTCGATCGGATAATTTTGGGATTTGCCACCTTCGGATATAAATTTAATTTTAAGAAAAGCAAGATAGCCTTTCTTAGTGTATTGTTCCTAGGATATGAACTATCAAACGAGGGGAAGAGCCTGGCACCGCACTTCCTAGAGAAGTGTGCTCAGCTACAGCCTCCAAACACGCTTAAGAAATTGCAGTCATTACTGGGTTTCTTTAATTTTGGCAGAACATATATTCCAGATTATGCTGAACGCGTAAAGCCACTATATGACTTAATTCAGCCCAATTATTCTAGCAGGCGATGGACAATTGAACACACACACATCCTAAGGGACATACAACGAGACATGATAGAAGCTAGGCACTTGTACACACGGGACAATAAAACGAATTTGGTCATCAGAATAATAGCTGGTGCCCTAGGATTTACCTATGTCACCTTTAATGAGGGTGACACAGTGCCAATAGCATACAAATCACATTTGTACTCCAATGCAGAAAAACGTTTTGCTCCTACTGAAAAGATTCTAACGGCAGTTCAGATTGCCGTCATAAAGGAGAGACCGCTTGCCCAGGGGAAACGCATTGTTGTTGTCTCCCCGGTTCCGGCCTTAGAGGCTGTTACTAAAGCGAGCGTTCCTAACGCTAAGGCATTGCATCCACGCTGGATTCAATTGGCAACATCTCTGACCGCCACTGATGTTGATTATGTGTTTGACCCAAGACTTCAGACACAAGAATTTCTCCAGTATGAACAAGAGTACCCCGCTCCCTTACACATATTGCCAATAGACAGTTATGATACCATCATATACACTGACGGATCGGCACAACCGGCTGTGGGTACTAAACATCAATACTCGGCAGCTTGCGCAGCCGTGTGCGGGGTAATGGAAGACGGAGTTTTTCATCCTCATAACACGTACACTCAGACCTTAGGGGACTGCACAGCCCAGTTGGTCGAGCTTAAGGCTCTTCTTCTAGCGCTCGAACATTCAGAGCCAGGAACACAGACTTTGATCGTCTGTGATTCGTATTACTGCGTCCAGTCATACAATGAATACCTCAATCATTGGATACTGAACGGGTTTAGAGATTCTAAAGGGAACACCATTAAACACAAAATATTGTGGGGAAGGGTGGCTGATTTTAAAGATAAGCTGCCATGTGTCCACGTAGTTCATACATTGGGGCACCAACGTGTAGGAATACATGTTGCCGGTAATACATTGGCTGATGAAGCAGCCAAAGCTTCAGTAGCTACGGCTTCTGTGGCTGCAGTGACTCGTTCTCGGACGAGGTTGGATAATGAAATACTGATTGCCGTTAAAGCCTCGGCTGCAGGCAAGCCCCTTCCGAAAGGATACCCTACGAACTATAGATATCATATCAGTGCACAGAATGTTGCTTTTGCAACAATTCCTGATGTTGGTGATCGAGTGATCCCAAATGAAGACCAAAGATTGGAACTGATTACAGCTGCACATGAGGGTGTCGCTTCTGCACATGCTGGTATACAGGCCACTATCACCATTCTACAACAACGGTACTGGTGGCCTGGTCTATGCAGATGGACTAAACAGTATGTCCTTTGCTGTGACATTTGTCAGCAGATTAAGGGCTCGAATATCAGACGCCCTCCGCCGACATCTCTCTTAGTGTCAGACAAACCACTCCATTGTGTGTACCTGGACCATTGTGGTCCTTTGCAACCTGATGGTGCATACAAATGCATTTTAGTGGCTGTAGATTCCTGTTCTAGATTCCTGTGGGTATGGCCACAGCGGTCGGCTGACGCCCGGGCTGTTATAAAAGATTTGCTGATCTTTATCGGTACATATGCGGTTGCAGCATTCCATTCGGACCAGGGCCCTGCATTTGCCTCTAAGGCTTTCAGGGACACCATGAGGACGATGGGTGTTGAACTCCATTACTCCTCACCATACCATCCCGAGGGAAATTCGGTCATGGAGAGGCGGAATCGTGATCTAAAGCAGTCCTTAACAGCTCGAGTATTAGGTTCAGGCCGTAGTTGGTTACATCACCTATATGGGGTCCAGAGAGCACTAAATAATCTGCCAAGACGGTCCTTGAGGGGAAAGTCTCCATATGAGGTTCTCTTTGGGACAACTATGTATGTTCCCGATCTTGATGCCCCTGGTATGGTGGCAGCAGAAACACCATTTGACATAAAAGAACGTCTCGCTGTTTTACAGGAGCTTCAACAATTCCGTGATGATAAATCATCTGCAAGCGCTGCCACCTTGGGAATAAGGGATTTGGCGAAAACTTCGACTGGCTGGATTCCTAGCATTGGGGATCTGGTTCGTGAGAAGATCGCTGTGAAAAAAGAATTTGGTCCAGCATACAGAGCACCTGTACCGGTCTTGGGGATAAAAGGCTCCAGGACTGTCATCCTTCCGCCATTATCTGGTTCCAAATCAAACAGATTCATCTCCATTGATGACATCAAATTACACCATGTGGCCGATTCTTGACAGTAGACCAGGAGGTCCCTTGGGTGGTTCCCGATCCCCTCTCACTACCCAACAGGACATCCCTCTACATAGTAGGATGACCATCGCTACTACTGACTATGCAACTATGTCAGCTGCTGTTCCAGACACTTCCTCGACCATGGGGAGGGCGGAAAATGAACTTTTGTTGGTTCCTGTAACAACTTCGGAGAACGCACCGCTACAGGATTTAGCTGTATTTTACACGAACACTTCCACGACTGGTAACGTCATCTATCATGAACCTCCACGAACAGTGGATGGGAATTCGATGAGTCCTGTGTTTGCGGAGACTTCCTCTGGCTATTTTGTGGACATTGATGATTTTTCTTCAGATTCATCCTCAACTGTGACTAACAAACCTTCCAGAGGTAGCAAGTTCTATCAATGGCTTAAAAAGAACTATTTGATATATCCATGGAACTATCTCTGGTTCTGTTTGACATTTATTGCATTGTTTTTATGGATTGGTTTTGTGACTGTTTTCTTTTTATTAATTACTGGTCACTATATTGCTGATCGCTCCTCAGTGGAGCCTGTTGATGTAATTTTAACACCGCATCATTCATCACATAAGGTCCGACGTGATTTGTCCCCTGTCAATATTACAGCTATTCCAATTTCTGATGGGATTGTTTGGGACAAAGTTCCGTTCGATATATACGGGCCTACAGAGATAATTCAAATACCATACGTGTTCAAAATTTCTATGTCTGATGTTATTACACCTCATGTTGTCTCTGATGATTGGGATGTCCAAACAGTGGATTCCATGCTAACTGAAATTAAGGACTACTCCGCTTTTGGAAGTGATGATGTATATGATTTTACAATGAATTATGGTGAAATGTTCTGCTATAATAATTGGGGACATCACTACCTGCACCGTGCAACTAGATATAGGCCTCTTTTTAACTACACACAATGGGAACATTGTTCAACACCACGGGTGGGGAGTCCAAAGTATTACAGTGACAAATTCACATACTTTTCTGGGCATGATACAACAAAAGCTGAATCTTATTATTTTAAATTACCTAAGACACACATTAGAAAACTGTTGCTAACAGATACAAAACTGATTTATTCAGATCCCTTTGTTTCCCGACTTTCGATTGAGGGTTATGAATATTGGAGGGACACTATCGATTTGAAGAGTGTATGGGGGACGCAAGATTGGCAGATACAGGGTAGGGAGGCTTTGTTTCGAGCTTGCTTGATTCCTGTGCAAATGATTTTTTTAAATGACACTGTTGAGCAGACATCATGTCTGGGATTAGCTAAAATAAAGGATCTAAACACACCCAGTATCCCTACGCCGATAAAATTTAAAGATTGGCAACACTTTCTAAATGTTTCTGAGGAAAGGCTGGATGCATTGGTTAAGGCTGGTGACTATAATTCTTCACTTTCCAGTCCCGGGGGATGGTTGGTATGGCCCACCGATACTGATGAGTGTCAAAGGCATTTTTTGAACTCTTCAGAGGGTTTTTCCATTCATAGACCAGACCCTCGCTTTTTGTCAGGTCAGCATGCTGGTATAATTACAACTTACAGTGTGGGCAAGCTGTGCCAACAATGGGTACAAACGAACACCTTAACAGCGGTGAAACAACCCCTGAATACTCTTTCTGACAGTATAGACCTACAAGATTTCCTATTAGGTCCTAGAAAGCAACGCTCGAAACGGTTTTTATATGCCATGTATAATGAAATTTGGAAACTTTCTCAAATTGAGGCTGCTGCACGTTTACGGCAACTTGATAAAGAGAATTTGGAAAACACATTGGCTGTTGTCGACAATGGCATGAACACGCTATCCAAGAGGATTTATTCCCTGTCGAATAAAGTGTCATCAGCTATTGATATCACTCAGACTGATTTGTCTCGGTTATATCATGGGCAAACACAGCTGCGTTCCATCATGCAGCTGAGTTGGGCATTACAGACGATGAAAAGTGGCCACATTCCATGGAAATACCTTAATGGGAGTGAACTATTCGCTGCTTTTAATTTTTCCAGGGAACAAGTGACAATGGCTAAAAGAGAGGCTCGTTTCACCTGCTTCAAGTAGAAAAATTAGATAAGTTGCCCTTCACGGTGGCAGAGAGTCCTTCAACTATCTGGCTCTTACACGGCATTATTAATTTACCGTTTTCAACGTTTCGTTTCTCAAGCTGCCTGAAACATCTTGCAGTGGGACGATATGAACGGCTAGGAGATAGCTTTATTAAGGAAGAGTGGGAGTTGCCCTTTGAGTATCGATGTCTGAACGGCGAACAAGAGGTCTTTCTTAGCGGAAGTGAATGTGAGACTACTGTTCGTCATTCCATGATATGCAAACAGGTGTCTCTTCACGGTCTTTGCAATGCGGGGGTCGCGAATTTGGCCTGTTTTCTGAAGGGTACTCCCGTCCCCTAGTTCAGTGTTTCATGTTCTTTCTAATGGGAGTTATGTTCTTCTGAGCGATGACAGCTGTTGCGGCTTGCGACCTGGAATTGCCTACGCAATCTCAGTCACGAAGGTCGTTACGTGTTGAGGCCATGTTTTGTTTCCCCCCACACGAGAGATACAAGTATCTGAAATATGGCCCCACATTGATACTATTAATGTGAACTATGACAAGTTGAGTAGACTGAAGGCGCTATTGTTTCAAAAACAGGTCGCCTTGACATCCGCAAAAGAAACGTATGCTCTCCAGGTTGAGAGATCATCAGCCGAGATACAATCCCTTTTAAATACCGATTTCCCCAAACACTTTGGAGAGTTGGTGTCCAGAATATTCAATGCTTCAAGCACAACTGGGATTGTTCATTTCTTTAAGGCTGTCGGGTCTGGTTTCGTGTCCATCTTCCAGACTGTCTTCGGAGTCATCCCATCAGCCATCCATTCACTTTTTTCCAGTGTGTTTGGTGGCTTTACAATTATTTTGGCTTTAATTGGCGGACTACTACTGCTATTTTTTCTGATTCGCGGTGGTTGTTTTTTTCCAGCGACACAGAGCAATGGAGCCGCTCCCGTCAATGCCGCTGTGCCGTGAATGCATGGTTCGGATCTTCGGTACGCCTTTGCTGGTGGAACTGGAATTTGACTGGTCATTGTCATTCCGGCCTCTACTGTGGTGCGTACAACCGGTGTTCCGTTGCATATGGTGTCTCTTTGAACATCTGCCTATGGTCTGTCTTGCTGTTGCACCGACATCTCCTGTGGACCACGAACTGCTGATGTCCCCGATGAGGGTTCATACACGGTCATGCCCCTTGAGACTGAGGTTGCTCCGCGAGGCCACCTATGAGCCTTCTGTTATTCGATCTAACATGGATGAGGACACTACAGCGAGTGTCGATACACGAATGACTATGGCTCACTTCTGCTCTGTGGATCCGTTTGTCCGTCCAGCTCTCGATTTCACTTCAGACGATGTTGATTCATTTTTGAGATCCTTGAATGGTGACTTCGATGACATTCTTCAAGATCCTGCATATAGCACATAATTTGATGAATTCGCTTGCCAATTCCCGATTCTAATAAAAGAAGCAAGTATACTAAAAGTTTGCTATACTTGTCATGGTTGATATTAAAGTCTCTGAAATGTTTTTTAGACACGAATTTTATAACACAGCATTTATTTTTTCGTTAAGTTTTTTGGCTTTTTAGTTCAGTAGCAGCTTTTTAGCGATTGGGTTTTCTTTACCTTCATCATACCTGTTACGGCAATGGGGAGGGTGTAGTGAATCCTAGTTTGTTTTAACGGGTTAACAGGAGTTAGCTTAGCCGTAGGCTTGTAAACTTGTGCCCCCGTCACCCAGTGACTTTTAACCTACTTAGCTTGCTCTGGCTTAATCCATTTAATTATTTATTTCCTTTAAAATGGCGGCCTTGTTTATAGTTAGGCCACTTGTTATGGGTTCTATTATCAGTGTCACTGCGCCAAGGCGTCAAGATCAAGCACGAAAGACAAACATACAGTAGGCATTCACACTTAGGGATTTTCCCTCTCTATACTTTCGAGGGATTGTTGAAAATAATTGCCGTCCCAAGCATGCCTGTTATCTATTGTTATGAATAACACTTATGTCAAGGGACCTTGTAGATCTGTATAAATACAACACACTTTTAGACAGATAATCAGAGGGATTCCGACCAGAGGGCATCGCCACCATCGCTGATACCGATGCTGCAGTCATCTTGACACTGATCCAGTCTTCGTGTCCCTGCAGAGTCTGAGATAGAGACCTCATTCCAAGGTAACGAGGGTTGGGGGCTCCTCTCATGGACACGGTTTTGGCAGATTAGCTTTAACGAACCCAGCTCTTCCTTTTTAGGTAGGAGGTTAGACCTACTCTCCTTAGGGTATTGGGGCTTATTCCATCTTTTACATATACATATATCTCTTTCATATATTGCATAATGGTGGGGGTCTTTATAACAATGACTCTCCTCTTTACAATACTGTTGCTTGGTATATTCATTATCCTAATCATTGCAGTTCATGCAACTTATCACAAATTGCAGTTATGTTGAATAAAAACTATTATAACCTTACTGCATCTGTGTTATTGCCTTTGTTTGTATGAGACATAATAAATCTGTGAGAAAAGGGTAATTTCCGTTTAACCACGACAACCCTGAGATATTGTATTTTGAGTCCATGCGTAAGCGACTGCTACAAATCACCTTTTACTATTGTGTTTTTGGTGAGGTACTGCTAGTAAGCCGGTAAGGTTTGGACAACAGTTACAAATAGTTGTAGGAAGAGACTTAGGGCCTGATTCTAACTTTGGAGGACGGTGTTAAACCGTCCCAAAAGTGGGGGATATACCACCTACCGTATTACGAGTTCCATAGGATATAATGGACTCGTAATACGGTAGGTGGTATATCCGCCACTTTTGGGACGGTTTAACACCGTCCTCCAAAGTTAGAATCAGGCCCTTAGTCACCTACAAACGAAAGTACTGTCATCCTGAGACCAGCAGTCTTGCTCAGAGCAAGAGTCCAAACTACGACAGGGGTGTCCCTGGGGCCAAGGAAGGGCACCTGTGGGCAAGCTTCTGTAATTTATTGCTTCAGTAATGCAGAAAGAGTGCAATAGTCGTGCCCCTAAGGCACTTTGTAATATGGCCTAGGTATTTGATGACAGAAGTAAAGAGGATATTTAAAGAACTGGGTGAAACTCATGTGAACATCAATTAAAATTAGGGAACACTGGTAGTGTAGGAGGCTGGCCTGGTTTGCAGTGGGTACCAAGGGTACTTACACCTTATACCATGTACAGTTATCCCTTATTAGTGAAATATAGTTAGTATCTAGAAGCCAGGCTCTGTAGGGGTAGTGTGGATGAGCAGCCAAGGCCTAACTCGGAGACATGCAAAGCTCTTGCAATACCACTGTGGTCACACAGTTCTCATACACATGAAAGAAAATACTCAATGCTACAAAAATAAAGGTACTTTATTTTGGTGACACAAATGCCAAAAATACCATAGACACTCTACTCCCTTAAGAGGTAAGTAATACACAGTATATATACACTAGTATGCAAAAACACATTTTCTGGATCTGAAAGTCTTGTTGTGCTTCTAGAGAATTATTTCACAAAGTCAAAACTTTACATGCCCTTCCTGCCTCTCTTGATAAGCTCTCAATCGTTCTGTGATAAGCTGTTAGATTTCTTTCAAGATAAAAAAAAGCATCTGCTCATCATTGGGATGAATGTCAACAGGGCTCGATGCTGAACAGGAGCTCCCTAGGGAATAAGGTAAATATGATAAGACCCTGGAGACATTTGACACAATCTCTGCTGAAGAGTTGGCAGACTTGATGAATAAGATTTTTTCCAGATCATTTCAAGACCCAATTCCACCTAGGATCCGGCAGGAAGGCCCTGCATTGCTGCATATCTGTTTGCAGGATAGTTTGCGATGTCTATTCAGCTAGCCGTTGTTCCAAAAAGGAGGCAAGCATTGGCCACCTCACTTCTTAAAAAGCCCATGACTGACTCTAAAATCATACATAACTATCACCCAATTTCAGAACTTCCATATCCAGCAAAGATATTGGAGAAAACTATAAATAATCAGCTCACAGCTTACCTGAAGCTTGGTGATGTGCTAGATCGAGATGAATCTAGCCTTCCTGCTGCTCATAGCACTGCAAAACTCGTGGTAGTGGTGCTGGATGCATACATTTACAGGCCTGGGGCACTCCTCACTACTGGTACCATTAGATATAACTGCCACATTTGTTACAGTGTCCCATGAGAAGCTAAACATACGACTGAGGGAGACAGGGGTTCAAGGTTTGGCTTTGAAATAGCTAGTGGGTTTTCTGACTGGAAGAGAGCAGGCTGTATCAATCGAAGCTAAAGGTTTTTACACAAGGGGTGCCACGGGATTCATATATTAGCTCCAGGCTCTTTATTATCTATATTCACCTTCTGGACATGTTGATCTGTTGTTTTGTTTTGCAATTTATGAATTATGCTGATGACACCCAACTCATGTTCTTCATTGATCATGATTCTTTGGATACTACAGTTCATTTTAAGGAACTCATGGTAAAGGTTGTGAAATGGCTGGATCTGAAATCATTAAAACTAATGCATACAAGATGGAGTTATTGATGGTAACTGGAGCAAAAGTACCACATTCATTACTAGATGCATGGTAGTAAGCAGCATTGATGTCTGCCTATAGTCCATCTCTCTGAGTATGTAACCTGGGGTTACAGTCTTTCACCAACCTCTTGTTAAACAACCAAGCATATAAGCTATCATCTAGCTGTTGTCTGCGGGTCAAGTTAATGAAGATATCACTGTACAAAGCAGAACATACGTGGTCTTCTGTGTTGCAAGAAACTGGACTGCTGCAATGTTGTCTACTTGGAGCTCCTGCATGTTTCATCACCCACCTACAAATAAAGCAGAATTTGGGGAAAGTTAACACTTAAGTTAACACTTCAACTACCTCAGCATGCACCATCTGCTCTGGCTCTTTGTACACTTCATTTGTTATCTGTGACAAAAAGGATTATGTTCAACACTTTGTGCTTGGTGTTTTAGGCCTGTAAAAGTACTGGCCCAAAGTATCTGCAAAAACATTGTAGCATTACTGCCCAGGTAAATTGCTCAGATCCTCCAGTTCCTGTCAGCTGTTTGTCCCTAGCTGAAGTTGAGTCAAGGTGGAAGGCAGATCCCTTTCTGTAGTGGGATCTACAATTTGGAACAGCCTACCACAGAAGATTAGGGCAATCAAGAAATTGCTATCTTTCAGAGCTCAAAAAATAGCTTAGAAAATACAAAATTACTACCACTGAGTGATGCTACTTCATGACTTAACACAATAAGACACAGTTTAGAAAGAAAAGGACTCATCTCCACCCTACTTTCACCAGGAGTTATGTATGAAGGCATCAACAAGTGGCGTGTTGGAAAACAAAACTTCTTCATTAATTAATTATTTTTATACGCCTGGGGGCAGATTTATACTTTTCTACTCAAAACTGCATCAGCGCAGTTTTGCGTGGAAAAGTATAGTGCCGGCTAGCGCCATTTCAAGATGCTGGCCGGGCGACATATTTATGGAATGGCGCTAGCCGGCGCTAATGCCCCATTAGCGTCCTCGGAAAGGACGCTAAGAGGGCTGGGGATGCGTAGGGGGAACAGGGGCTCGTGTGCTGAATTATGGCGCTACTCTGTTTACAGACAAAAAAATTGCCTCTAAGCAGTGTAGCCCCATTTTCTGGCACACAACATGGCTCCTGTCTTAGTAAAGACAGGAGCCATGCCCATCACTCAAATGGCCATGCCCAGGGGACGATTGTCCCCTGGGCATGGCCATTGGGGCCTGCGCCGTGCAGGGAGCCCCAAGTCAGGGCCCCCAGCGGTGTTGGTGAAAAGAAGAAAAATATTTACCCGGACTTACCTGGGATGAGTCCCCCATCCTTAAGTGTCAGCCAGGTGTGGGTGTCCCTGGGGCCAAGGAAGGGCACCTGTGGGCAATTTCCATGGTCTCCAACCATGGAAATATGCCTGCAGGTCCACTTACGCCTGCCCATACCTAGGTGTTAAATATTGGGCAAGCTTGGCGCCATTATTTAAGGCCCCCATCCCCCTGTGCTAGATTTTAGCACGAGGGGATAAATACAGCAAAAAGGCCATATCATCCTTTTCTGGACGGGAACGCCTACCTTGCATCTCATTGACCCAAGGTAGGTTTTCACGCCCAAAAAACAACGCTGTGGGTAAGGCCTACGCTGAAATGCCATATGTCATAATTTTCTGCCTCATGAGACTCTTGGAACATAAAGTCTCATTGGAGTCTTGCCTACAATGGGGCAACGCCTGATCAAGATTGTTAGGGTGTTGTTCTACTTGGCTTTAGTTCCCCAGTACTATCATGTTGTCTATGCATTGCATACATTTTTGGACTTAGATTCTAGCACAATATTTTCTTCAGGATTGCTTCTTAATGTAGTATTAAATATGTCACTTATTCCATTTGACACATTATTGTTTTTGAGACTGAATTCTTTCTTTGGGACAGCAACTCAGGTCCTGAGGAAAGTCTGCAGCCTGTTCTAGTGTTGTCAACTCTCAGGACATTACCGAGGAAGATCTTCCCTTGCAACTAATGAAAAACATTTCTTGGTGCATCTACATGTAACAGAAACTGATTTGAATTGTGCATGTGATGAAGTTAGACAACATAGATAACAATAATTGCCCAGCACCTCCCTCAGCCCCTTTGGAATTGCGTACCAGTCCAGTAAAGATGATAAGCTAGGTTTTGACTCCCACCTTGCACAACTCCCCATCACTGGAGATGGTTAGGGTAATTGAAATTTGCCTTCCCATAAGCTCTAGCCTCTCATGGAATTGATAGTAAGGTATTCTATGCTTAACAGAGATGATAAGAATAATGGTATACATTTAAAAAGCATGTTACAATCCCTAGAGAAATCCCAGCACAAATGACAAACTCCTGGCATCAACAGTTAGAGCACAATTGAAGGTGTAAAGAACCATGTTTGTAGCAGTTCATGAAAACCTAGCAGCAGAGGGAAAAGATAACCGGGAAGCTTTATACATTTTGTATATAAATTTGTATTGGCATGTTAACAAGCAGTACAGTATGTAAGGTTATTTATTATACTAGCTGATATTATTCACCAGGTCTGGAATCCTGCTGAAGCACTAGCAGTACAGCCATAACATGCCTAATATTTGAGTTAGTTAGCAAAGAGCATTTACCAATAGCATAGCAGGTAATGTACCAACGTGAAAAACAAAACTCCAATACCCACTCCACCCTCCCAAGTTTCCATCCAGTGGCTGGTCCGCATATTCAGTAGAACGTCCAAGTGGATCTATCGGTCTCTGATATGTTAATTGTACGTGAGGTGGCCATTGTTGCAGCCACATCTACAAATCCTTTCCTCATTTGTCTCTGCCACACTCCTCATCCCACTCCTCACCTTGCAGGATGCAGAGAAATTATCCGGGTTCTAAATCCTACAAAGGTTCTGCCAGAGCCAGCATCATGACTCTCCAGAAGAGCATATCGACCTCTACTTTCCCATCTCTGCGTGTCCTTCGGATATGCTTTGCCTCCGCCACAGCCCATTCCAGAAGATCCTTTTGCCAGTCCTGTAGCAATGGGGGTCTAGCACTCAGCCAGTAGATAGCAATACACCCTTTACCACTTCTGAGAACGAACACTGTGAATCATCTGCTCAATTCGCTCCTAGCCATATCAGGGTGCAAGCCCAGCAAACACTGTTTAATCATGCATGGGATGTCCCACCCTGTTACACTTTGGATTTGGGCCAGAATCTCCAACCAGTACGTTCTAATAACTGGGCAGCTCCACAGAGCATGAAGGAAGTCCACACAGCAGCACCACATTTAGCACAACTTTGATCCCTGGTGCAACAGATTACGCGCAGTTTTGAGGATATTTACAGTGCATTGGAATAGAGAGAAACGTGACCACGTACATAGCATTATAACTAAAATTGTGCTATCCATCACTGCAGCTTCAACGGTTTATGCTAAGCATAATGGGTTCCAAACTTTTGAATGCCACACCCCCCTAGTGAAAAATATATCATTGGGCCTCCCTCAGAATTTTTCACAGTTATTCTAATAAATTGGCAATGTTTAAATATGTCTAGACTTAATTAAACATTGCAGTTAAGTTTTGTTACCTTTTTAAAAATGCTATATTTTTTTCTGCATAACTTAAAACAAAGCACTGTTGTCTGCATAACGTTTCTTTTGGCCAGAGCCTGGTGCCCCTCTCCCACATCTCTCCCCCTGGAATCACTTGAGGCCCCACTGGGAGGGGTCGCCTCCCAGTTTGAAGACCTCTGGCTTAGCACAACAGATCATTTATGCAGAAGAATTTTCTATGTGCTTAGCTCATTGCATAAAGGCTGCCTACGTATTTGGCGGTTCTGTTGAAATGGCTGTTTGGATAAAGTAGATATTTTCCAATTTGCTAGATCCCTTGTACAACCATTAAATATTACTTTAAAAACTTTGACATTTCGTAGAAGGTTAAAAATGAATGGACTTCCTGCTCTAAAAGTTTCCTATCTTTGATGATATAATTGGGTTCCGGGAGGACCTTTTCATGTTTTTCACTTGGTAGCCCAAAAACAGTTCTTTGAACCAGACACAACCACATACGAAACTCTCTGAACCCGTTTCATCATTTTGTGTTCCATAGGCTCACCCTCTCAATGCCCACACAGTAGTAATAAAAAGAATCACCAAAGGAAACAGTTTTGAAGAAGGAGCTGGTGCACAGGGGCTTTCAGCGCAAGAGCATTGTGTGGCTTGCAACAATATGCTTTGAAATGAATCATGCACGCTTGGTGATGGAACGGATCAAAGACCCATTTTGGCAGTGCTTTCCGATCCAGCACTTTATTTAATGTAGCTAGGTAAATTACTTTTGGAAAATGTTGAATATGATACTACTACTACATGCAGAGCAACGTTTTCTAGCTCTCTTTTTTACAAGCATGGTGCCATTCATTTATTCGAGCACCTGTAAGAGCAGAAAGGAACAGAGAGGAAAGGTAGTACAGCATATTTACATTATTTGTGTGAATCATTTGTATTTACTGTACAGAAAAATAATGTTTATAAAACAAAAGCAATGCACGTGAAAGGTGTGTATAAGAACCATTAATAATCACCTTAGAGTCTACTTGCCAAATAAAAGTGCCTCCGTGCGAGCGGCACTAGAGATGGCAAACTAATTACACTTTTCTTTATTCGAGTTTCCGGAAAAAATCTTTTGTCTTGTGCACTCGGAAAGAGCCTCCGGGGCTCGTACCCTCACTGACCCCTTAGTGGTGTATTTATCGGGCTCTTACAGTAGGTAACTCCTTTAACTATCATTATCCAAACTGCTATTGCCGGCCAAAACGGTTTTCTTCTCCTTAAAGAAGTGTTTCTATCAATATCAACCGTTTTTTAACATTTGATGGCATATAGGCCCTCATTCTGACCTTGGCGGTCTTTTCGCAAGACCGCCGAGTTACCGCCGCGGTGAAGACCGCCGACCGCGGCGGTATGCCGCTGTGCGCATTCTGACCGCTGGGAGCGTTCCGCCGGAAAACCGCCAGCAGCCACACTGGCGGTCGGCGGGAAAGTGGAGACTGGTCAACCTCCACCGCCACGCCAGCAGAACACCGCCCACAGAATTACGACCCACATTTCTGTGTGGCGGTCTTCTGTTGGCGGTCACCTCCCCATGGCTCCCGTCGCCTCCCGGAGGACCAACGCACAAGGTAAGTTGACCGTCCGTGAGGGGAGGGGGTGGGGGGGTGTTGTGTGATGTGGGCGTGCATGGGGGTGTGCGTGTGAGTGTGTAGAGGGGGTGTGTGAGTGCGTGTATGCGGGCGGGGGGTGCTGCTGTGTCTATGGGTAATGTGTGCTGTTCGGCAGGTGCGCATGTCGGCATGTATGTGTGCGGGTATGTGTCCCCGTTGTGTATGTGTGTGTAGGGGGTGTGTATATGTGCATGTTGGGGGTGTGTGCATGTCGGGGTGCATGTATGTGCATGTCGGGGTGGGGGTGGGGAGGGGGTTCGTACCACCTCTGGGGGGTGGCAGGGGGGTGGAGGGTGTGGGGGGAGGACTCGGGTGGGTAGTGGGGGGTGGGGGAGACCCCTATCAGTGCCAGGGAAGGAATTCCCTGGCCCCGATAGTGCTTACCGCCATGGTTCGCACGGCGGTTCCCGCCCGCAAGAAACCGCGGCGGTAGGCAGGGTCATAATACCCTTGGCGGTCTTGGGACGACCGCCGGGCCGGAGTGCGCAAACTCCAGCCCCGCGGTCATGACCGCCGTGGCGGTCGGAGTGGAGAAGTGGCGGTCGGTCGCGGCGGGGACCGCCGCGGTCAGAATGCCATTTTTAATACCGCCGGTCTGTTCGCGGTCCGACCGCCGTCTCTCCGCCGACCGCCAGGGTCAGAATGAGGGCCATAGTCTACTCCATTTCTTATATATCCAGTGTCGAGCGAGAAACATAAGGTAGAAAAATAATTTTGTATGTTCATGTTCTCTTTCATTGTTAGACGTTGCATCCTTGGCATAGGCGTCCCTGTCTTTTTGCCTCTGCTTCCTGTGTTTTTGACTGTGTGCTGGACTTTGTTTTTGATGGTTTTGGTACTCCTCTAACCAGTGCTAAAGTGCAAGTGCTCCCTGTGTAAATTGTTTGTGTAATTGGTTTATCCATGATTGGCATATTTGATTTAATAGTAAGTCCCTAGTAAAGTGCACTAGAGGTGCCCAGGGCCTGTAAATCAAATGTTACTAGTGGGGCTGCAACTCTAGTTGTGCCATCAACATGAGTAGCCATGTAAACATGGCTAAGATCTCCACTGCAATGTCTGTGTGTACAGTTTTAGCTGCCAGTTTGACCTGGCAAGTGAACCCACTTTCCAGGCCCAAACCTTCTCTTTTTGTACATGTAAGGCACCCCTAAGGTAGGCCCTAGGCAGCCCCACAGGCAGGGTGCAGTGTATCTTAAAGCTGAGACATGTACTGGTGTGTTGTACTTGTACTAACAGTGAAATACTGCCAAATCTGTTTTCACTGTTGCAAGGCCAATCTCCCTCATAGGTTAACATGGGGCTGCCTTTAAATAACGTTTAAGTGCAGTTTCCCTTTGGGAGAGCACATGGGGATGTGGAGTTTGGGGTCTCTAAACTCACAATTTAAAAATACATATTTTGGTAAAGTTGGTTTTTAAATTGTTTGAAAATGCCACTTTTAGAAAGTGGGTATTTTCTTACTTAAACCATTCTATGACTCTGCCTGCTTGTGTATTTCCTGTCTGGGTCAGACTGACCATTGAGCTGTGTTTGAATCTCCACGAGACAGTGACACAAAGGTAGCTGAGGTGTGGCCTGCATATCCTGATAGGTCATCTGGGCTAGAGTGGAGGAAGGAGCCGACACTTACACCTGAAAGGGCTGTGCCTGCCCTCACATAATGCAGTCTCCAACCCCCTGGTATGTGTCTGGGGCCAGGCCTGGGAATGCAGTATCTTGTGAATAACAGATTTTACTTTGAAGTTTGCCTACTTCAAAGGCAGAAAGGGGTCTAAGTAGTAGACCCAAAATACAAGATTTTTAGATTACTTCTGGAACCAAGAGGAACCTCTGCCAAAGAGAAGAGCTGAAGGAGGAGTGCTGCCCCTTTGCCTGTGTCTGTGCTTTGCTGGGTTGGCCTGCAGTTGCGGCTTCTGCCTGAAAGAGGACAAAGACTGGACTTTGTGGTATATTCCTGCTTGTGAAGTGTCTCCAAGGGCTTGGACTACGCTTTCCTCATGTTTTGAAGTCACAGGGCCACCACAGTCTTCCTCTGCCAACACGTGGACTCTCTGCTGAAACTCCTACCCTACCATGAGGTGCCCACACCAGGCCCTGGGCCCATGAAAGGTGAAGCTGGTGGAACAAGGACTGAAATCCACTCACAGGAGCCATGCAGCGAAAATTGTGATGCAGCACCTGCAACACGGCTGTAAAAACAATGCTCCACCCGCATCGCAGCTGAAATCGACGCACCACCTGCATTGCGGCTGGGAAATTGACACATCGTCTGCATCTTGGCTAGAGATACGACGCAACAGACGCAGCGTGGATTCTCATCACAGTGCACCGGATTTCACACACATCATCACTGGCCATCAACATAAACGTGAACGAGCATGGCTCCAGGGTGCCCTGTCTGGAAATTGATGCTTCTCTCTTGCAGGAGAAAAAACAAACACATCGCCTACCCGACCGGAGAAGAAACGATGAATGGCCTTACTTGCAAATAAGGAATCAATGCATCACTGACTTTTTCTGCGCATGCTCGTGCATACAGCTTTATTTTTGATGCAAACCAGATACTTTGTGTAACAACGTTTCCATTGTTTTCTATGGAGTAAGATTATATTATTTGAAAAATTCATGACTTCACTTGTGCATGCTGGATATTTGTCATGTTGGTCTTGTTTGATTTAGACAAATATGGATTATTTTCTAAACTGGTGTGGTGTCCATTTTATAGTGTTGCCACTGTATTACTGTGTGTGTTGGTACAAATACTTTACACATTGCCTTTGGGATAAGCCTGACTGCTTGTGCCAGGCTACCGACGGGCTGGGTAAGGGGTATCCAAGTGTCTATCTCCATTACCCTTACTAGAGTGAGGGGCCCTGCTTGGACTGAGTGTAAACTGACTGCAAACCATAGACCCCATTTCTAACATTCATCCTTCTCACAGACACCAAACGAAATTACAATAGGCCTTACCTTAAACTTGGCTCTATCAGCTGCCTCACTGATTTTACTTACATACTCCAAGATGGTCTTCAATGTGGGACAGGATACAAACAAATGTATATCATCTGCGTTTGAGTAATCACACTTCTTATGGAATTTTTGTTTTAACCATGCCCTTCTTGCCACTTTTTTGGAAGTCCTGTAAGCCCTATGCAGAGTAAAAAGATGATTTCTCTGGGGTAGACGGACTAACAATAACGTATAAAAACTCAAGGGATACTTGCCATAATTTCCCCAATTCCTCATCTGGCATGCATCTGGTCCATTTCTGGTAAGTTGGAACCTTCCCCTTGTCTTCGGCCACACATAGCAGTCATTACCACTTTGTAACTTCTGTTTTGTTGCATTAAAGTTGTCTGGAAGTCTCTTCCAAGCTTTAAGTTCTCAGAACACCTCTCTTGCTTTAATGCATTAACCAATGAGGTGAGTTGTAAGTCTTTAAATTTGGAGAGGTCCCTCTAGTTATTCGTTAGATTTCTTTTCATGATTACAGCTCATTGACAGATTTTAGGTCATCCCCACCTTACACATTTTGCTAACTTAGGTGAAGACTTAAGGCATCTTTCAGTCATTCTGTCATCCCTGGGAACTCCCAATTTGACGCCCAAGATGAGTAGTATGGGATTTCCCTTTTGCTCCATACTTTATACCATACCTGCGGTGCCAGCCTTTAAACCTTTAGTCTGACCTTCTTGAAATACTTAGGAGACCTGAGCATATATAAAAACCTCTTAGTACTATTTAACTATTGATCATTGCCAAGAACAACTGTCCGACTATGTTGTGGTATTTGGGCAAAATATGCAGTTGTAACTATCAAGAGACAGAAACATAGGAACAAAAATATTGTGATAAAAAATATTGTGATCCAGAAATATTGTCAGGAATGTTGTTTTTTCAGGAAATGAATACAGTTGTTAAAAATATTGCTGTTGTTAATATCATTTTTAATAATATAGTTATAAAGGAAGTCATTTTTAATTAACTTAATATGTTTTAGTTCAAACATTTATTTTATGTGTTAGTATTGTTTGTGTAATTATAAATTTTCTACCTATAGTTTAGTAATGTTAAGTGATTTAGAATTTCTAAGTTAATTGTTAATAGTGATTCATAGTGTTGCAACAAGTTCTTGGGTTTGTAAGGGAATAGTATGGGAATTTAATTAAGTAATAATTAATTATTAATTAAATAATTTTTTTTAAGTAAGAACATGATTGTTATTTATCATGTAAATCATGTATTGATTTATTATACTGATATTTTAAGTGTGGTTTGCTACATTTATAGAGGTATAGGATAGGAAGTTAATTAGGTAACAATCAATTCAAAGTTTTTTTATAATGTATTATTAAATATTTAATTGATTATTAATAATTTAAATTGTGTAATAATCATATATTTTAGTATTTAGGCGTGGGCTGTTGGATTTGTGGGGTATACTGTGGGGTATACTGGAGGAAATTAATAAAGAAATAAATAATTAGCAATGTATTAGTAATTTATTATTAACTATTGAATTGATGATTAATTATGTACATTATGTGATACTAACTTATTGTAATTATATTTTAGTAGTGTGTTGCTGGGTTTGGAGGAATATATGGTGGGAAGTTAATTAAATACTTATTAAAAAATATTAATGATTAATGTATTAAAACAAAATTAATTGAATAATTCTTTGGTAAATGGTGCAATATTTATATATTTTAGTTATATTTTAGGCTTTGGCTGCTAGGATTGTAGGATGGGAAGTTAAGTAATAATTATTTAACATTAACTATTCTCTGTTATTTAATTATGTAATTAAATATCAATTATGTTATTTATTTTCATTATACTTTAGGTGTCAGTTTCTAGATTTGTAGGGGTATAGGTGAAAACGTAATTAAGGAATAATTAAATTAATTAAAATTCTAACATTGTTTATGAAATTTGTAAATTTGATAGTTGTTGTTTATTTTTTTTACATTTTTAAATATATTTAATTTTAAGTAATGATGTTTATATTTTTGGTAAATTAATAGGGTTATTCACATATGTGTTTGAAATAGTTTACATGCTGTTGCTTGGACTAAAGTGATGATAGTAAATGTAACCCTTACAAAGTCCAGCACTTTCCCTAATGTTGCCGCACAGACTGGAGTAGGAACAGTAAATGTTACACCTCCGAAGTCTAGTGCTTACCCTACTGTTGAACAGACTGGAGTGAGAATAATAAATTTAACACCTCCGAAGTCCAATGCTTTCCCTACTGTTGCACAGATTGGACTGGCAACAGTGAATCTTATCCCTCAAAAGTCCAGTGCTTTTGATATTGTTGCACAGACTGGAGTGCGAATAGTAAATGTTACCCCTCCAACGTCCAAGACTTTCCCCACTGTTGCACAGACTGTAGTGGAAATAGTAAATCTTATCCCTCTGAAGTCCAATTCTATCCCTGGTATTGTACATACTGGAGTGAGAATAGTAAATTTAATCCACCGAAGTCCAACATTTTCCCTACTGTTGCTTAGACTGGATTGGGACTAGTAAATGTAACCCCTCCAAAGTCCAATGGTTTTCCTACTGTTGCAGAGACTGGAGTGGAAATAGTAAATCTTACCCTTCCAAAGTCCAATGCTTTCACTACTATTCCACAGACTGGAGTGGGAATATGAAATGTAACCCTTCCAAAGTCCAAAGCTTTCCCTACTGTTGCGCTGTGTGTAGTGACAATGATATATTTAACTCCTCCGTATTCCTAACATTTCTCAACTGTTACATAAACTGAAATGAGATAGTATATCTCTTATTCCAAGACTCCAATACATTTACACGGCAAAGTCTTTAAGCATAGGATTAGCACAGTGCCATTCACTTATATAAAATACAATGAATAAAAACATACTTTAAATTATATTCATTTTTTAATTATTTAAATGTACAACTATAAAAGCACTTAATATATAATATAAACATAGATATACATAAGCACTATATATATATATATATATATATGTATGTATATCTATATATATTTATATAGATATATAAATATTTATATATAGTGCTTTATAGTAGTAAGGTTAAATAATTAAGCAAAAAATATAATGTAAAAGATAGATGTGTAATAATTGTATTATATATATATATCTGTGTGACATTGTGCTAATCCACTGCTTAAAGACTTTGCTGTATAAGTGCAAAAGGCATTGTCCATTTCTAACTCAGCGTAGATGGCACGGTGCTTAAAAACTTTACTAGAAAAACAGACATTTGAGGTAAGGAAATTTAGTGTTGCTGGTGCTGTAGGGTGCTCTATAGAACTATAATGATAGCGGAACCCATGTCAGGGGTTGCTTTTGCTCATTCCAGGTTGGCTTGGATGGTATTTTACGAATCTAAAGCTGTAATACTTTCCCTGGAGTGGTGAAGGGCTTTTGTTATTTGACAGCTCAGCGTGGATGTCATTGTGCTAATCCTGTACCTAAAGACTTTGCTGCATAGATTGTGAAAGACTGTGGAACATATTTATGAATTTGTCATGCAGTGCAGCACAGCAAGTCACCTTCTGGATCTGCACATCATGACAGAGAAAGGGCAGGAATGTGACATATTTAAAAGTAAATGCCACATTCCTTGCTATTCCCCTGCTGGGGTACATTTGTGGCTGACTAGAGTCAGTGCAGGTACCCTTGCACTATAGTGCCTGTGCAGGATTCGTTGTGTGAAGGAAAATACACCTTCCTTAACAAAAACTATCATGAGAGGCTTTTCCCACTTTTAATGTAGGAAACAAACGAGGGGAAATAAATATATTTTTCCTCGTTATGCCTCACCTGGGAGGCTTAGAGTTTTGGCACATTACCAGGTCTACCACTTCTGAAAATGACTGGGAATGCATCACAATCCATTGATGTTGTGTGGGAACACCCATGCAACACCCAGGGAAATGCCTCCCTGGCACAGAGAAATACAATGCAGTAATTTGCACTGCATTGCATTACTCAAGATTTCTGAAGCTACTCAGAGCCATGCAAGGTGGCCTTGATTAGCTTCATGAATCTCACTGAAGGTATCATGTTGTATGGTGCAAACCTGGAGGGTCATTGAAGTTGTAGGGTGCTCTATACTGGAGCTGCTCTCCAACTAAAGTTTGAAGCTGCCCAGAGTTCTCTCTTCTCAATTTATTCATCCCTCTAAGCCTGAAAGGGTATGTACACACACACACACACACAATGCAATGTCCTTCTTATAGTAGCACATTTAAATAATATAATGTAAAATATATATATTTATTAATTATGTTACATTAAATCTATGTGTGTGTGTGTGTATATATATATATATATATATATATATATATCATAAAAAAATGCGGTCAATTTAATGGCGCGCACAATAGCTGGTGTGATGCGCGAGGGTAGACTGATCCCTCTATTCATAATATCCAACAAAGAAGAACTGCAGCGCACTCCGTAAAGGCTTATACTTCCATATCATTTGTTCTATTTTTTTATCAGTGCAACAAACCAACACGTTTCGACCAAACGGTCTTTATCAAAGTTCATGAGTCCTTTCACTCTGTTGACTTTTATACTCACAAATCACCATTACCAATGAAGGGCATTCTGGGATTTGTAGTGCGTTTCATCATTTCATAACCTAATTATTCAAAAAATATATATATAAATTATTTATAATTTTATCTCCTCAAAAACATAGTTAATTCTGAATTCTGAAAAAATATTCTTTTGTGTGTTTAAAAGTTTAAAATATACAAAAATACTCAAGAATGGTCAGCTTACTGTTCATTGTTACCAACACCAATTCAAGATTGATTGTAAACATGCCCAATCATTTATTTATAATGGCCATTCTATAATGGCCTCATTTAACTGTTTCACAAAATTTCATTCAACATATGTAGTTTTGAAATCAGTTTCAATAATTCAATAATTATTTCTCAATATCGGTATAGTACCCTTGATTTCCATGAATCAACCTAATTAGATCTTGAATTAATATTGTGTAACAATTTCCGTCTAGGCTGTATTTCTATCTGATTTTAAAATCTCAAAATATTTATACATGTACAAAAAGCTCCTCATCATTATTCAATCCCCAAGGTTTCTTAGTTTTTAACTGAATAATGTATTTAGACTCTAATTACCACAATTTCCCTGTCCTGTCCCCATCTCTTTCATGTTCTGGAATGTGATCTATTCCATAATATCTCAAAGTTTTCCAAATGTTCATTTCATGTGTTTTTAAATGTTTTGCCACTGCATAGGTAAAGTCATTGGGTACAATCACTCTAACATGTTCCAAAATTCTTTTCTTAAACATACAAATAGTACTACCAACATATTTTAAACCACAATGGCATTCAATTACATATACTGTATATTTTTTATTTCAGGTAATCCTATGCTTAATTTGAATTTCAGTATTGTTGTATATTAGGATAATTTTTGTAGATTTACCAAATTTACATGCTTTACAATTATTACATCTTGAAAATCCTTTTTGTTGCTCAACTAACCAATTTTGCTCAAGTTTCTGTGAAAAATGACTCCTCACCACAAAATCCTTAACAGATCGTGCCTTACGATATGTTACTAAGGGTGCAGAACACCCTTATGTACCTAAGTCAGGGTCCTTGCAAATCACATTCCAGTGTTTACGTAAGATGTTTTTCATCAAACCACTTTCTTTGCTATAATTCATTATCATTCTCAAATGATTCTGTATCTCTTATTTAGTAGTATTCCTTGAAAATAGGACATCATTACGAGTTACAGTTTTCATACTCTCCAAAGTCTTTCTCAAAATTCCTTGTTCATAACCTCTCCTTTAAAATTTTCGAATTGTTGCCTTAAATTTAATTTGTACTTCCTCTTTGCTCTAACAATTTCTCTGCATTCTTATGAGTTCACCATATGGAATACATTTTATCAGTGGCTTAGTATGACAACTTTTTCCATGTAATACACTATTTGTTGATGTTTCTTTCCAATATAGTGTTGTCTCTATATTGTCAGTTTCAACATAAATTGTCAAGTCCAAAAAGTTTATAGAAGTTTTACTCATCTCATATGCAAATTGTAATCCAACATCATTAACCCCTTCGCTGCCAGGCCTTTTCCCCCTCCTGTGCCAGGCCTTTTTTTGCCTATTTGGGGCAGTTCGCGCTTAGGCCCTCATAACTTTTTGTCCACATAAGCTAACCAAGCCAAATTTGCGTCCTTTTTTTCCAACATCCTAGGGATTCTAGAGGTACCCAGACTTTGTGGGTTCCCTTGAAGGAGGCCAAAAAATTGGCCAAAATACAGTGAAAATTTTGTTTTTTTCAAAAAAATTGGAAAAAAGTGGCTGCAGAAGAAGGCTTGTGGATTTCCCCCTGAAAATGGCATCAACAAAGGGTTTGCAGTGCTAAACTCAGCAGCTTCCTAGCTTTCAGGAACAGGCAGACTTGAATCAGAAAACCCCATTTTTCAACACAATTTTGGCATTTTACTGGGGCATACCCCATTTTTGCAATTTTTTGTGCTTTCAGCCTCCTTCCAGTCAGTGACAGGAATGGGCATGAAACCAATGCTGGATCCCAGAAACCTAACCATTTCTGAAAAGTAAACAAAATTCTGAATTCAGCAAGGGGTCATTTGTGTAGATCCTACAA
The DNA here is from genome assembly GCF_031143425.1 of Pleurodeles waltl. Lineage (NCBI taxonomy): Eukaryota > Metazoa > Chordata > Amphibia > Caudata > Salamandridae > Pleurodeles > Pleurodeles waltl. The sequence goes on along the minus strand of NC_090444.1, from coordinate 1,142,935,387 downwards.
GGGTTGTCTACAGAAACAAACAGCTGAAAAAGAAAAATATTGAAATTGAGGTGAAAAAAACATCAATTTTTCTCTACGTTTTACTCTGTAACTTTTCCCTGCAATGTCAGATTATGGAAAGCAATATACTGTTACGTCTGCTGGACTCCTCTGGTTGTGGGGATATATAGGGCTTGTAGGTTCATCAAGAACCCGAGGAACCCAGAGCCAATAAATGAGCTGCACCCTGCAGTGCGTTTTCATTCTATACCGGGTATACAGCAATTCATTTGCTGAAATATAAAGAGTAAAATATTGCTATCAAGAAAACCTTTGCATTTCCAAAAAGGGCACAAGATAAGGTGCTGAGGAGCAGTGGTTATTTGCACATCTCTGAATTCTGGGGTGACCATACTAGCATGTGAATTATAGGGAATTTCTCGAATAGATGTCTTTTTTACACACTCTCCTATATTTGGAAGGAAAAAATGTAGAGAAAGACAAGGGGCAATAGCACTTGTTTTGCTAATCTATGTTCCCCCAAGTCTCCCGATAAAAATGATACCTCACTTGTGTGGCTTGGCCTAGCGCCCGCGACAGGAAACGCCCCAAAACGCAACGTGGACACATCCCATTTTTTTGAAAGAAAGCAGAGGTGTTTTTTGCGAAGTGTCTACCTGTAGATTTTGGCCTCTAGCTCAGCCGGCACCTAGGGAAACCTACCAAACCTATGCATTTCTGAAAACTAGAGACCTAGGGGAATCCAAGGAGGGGTGACTTGCGGGGCTCGGACCAGGTTCTGTTACCCAGAATCCTTTGCAAACCTCAAAATTTGGATAAAAAAACACATGTTCCTCACATTTCTGTGGCAGAAAGTTCTGAAATATGAGAGGAGCCACAAATTTCCTTCCACCCAGCGTTCCCCCAAGTCTCCCGATAAAAATGATACCTCACTTGTGTGGGTAGGCCTAGCGCCGGCGACAGGAAACACCCCAAAGCGCAACGTGGACACATCAAAAATTTTGGAAGAAAACAGAGGTGTTTTTTGCGAAGTGCCTACCTGTAGATTTTGGCCTCTAGCTCAGCCGGCACCTAGGGAAACCTACCAAACCTGTGCATTTCTGAAAACTAGAGACCTAGGGGAATCCAAGGAGGGGTGACTTGCGGGGTTCGGACCAGGTTCTGTTACCCAGAATCCTTTGCAAATCTCAAAATTTGGCTAAAAAAACACATGTTCCTCACATTTCTGTGGCAGAAAGTTCTGGAATCTGAGAGGAGCCACAAATTTCCTTCCACTCAACGTTCCCCCAAGTCTCCCGATAAAAATTATACCTCACTTGCGTGGGTAGGCCTAGCGCCCGCGACAGGAAACACCCCAAAGCGCAACGTGGACACATCCAAAATTTTGGAAGAAAACAGAGGTGTTTTTTGCGAAGTGCCTACCTGTAGATTTTGGCCTCTAGCTCAGCCGGCACCTAGGGAAACCTACCAAACCTGTGCATTTCTGAAAACTAGAGACCTAGGGGAATCCAAGGAGGGGTGACTTGCGGGGCTCGGACCAGGTTCTGTTACCCAGAATCCTTTGCAAACCTCAAAATTTGGCTAAAAAAACACATGTTCCTCACATTTCTGTGGCAGAAAGTTCTGGAATCTGAGAGGAGCCACAAATTTCCTTCCACCCAGCGTTCCCCCAAGTCTCCCGATAAAAATGATACCTCACTTGTGTGGGTAGGCCTAGCGCCCGCGACAGGAAACACCCCAAAGCGCAACGTGGACACATCAAAAATTTAGGAAGAAAACAGAGGTGTTTTTTGCGAAGTGCCTATCTGTAGATTTTGGCCTCTAGCTCAGCCGGCACCTAGGGAAACCTACCAAACCTGTGCATTTCTGAAAACTAGAGACCTAGGGGAATCCAAGGAGGGGTGACTTGCGGGGCTCGGACCAGGTTCTGTTACCCAGAATCCTTTGCAAACCTCAAAATTTGGCTAAAAAAACACATGTTCCTCACATTTCTGTGGCAGAAAGTTCTGGAATCTGAGAGGAGCCACAAATTTCCTTCCACTCAGCGTTCCCCCAAGTCTCCCGATAAAAATGATACCTCACTTGCGTGGGTAGGCCTAGCGCCCGCGACAGGAAACACCCCAAAGCGCAAAGTGGACACATCCAAAATTTTGGAAGAAAACAGAGGTGTTTTTTGCGAAGTGCCTACCTGTAGATTTTGGCCTCTAGCTCAGCCGGCACCTAGGGAAACCTACCAAAACTGTGCATTTCTGAAAACTAGAGACCTAGGGGAATCCAAGATGGGGTGACTTGCGGGGCTCGGACCAGGTTCTGTTACCCAGAATCCTTTGCAAACCTCAAAATTTGGCTAAAAAAACACATGTACCTCACATTTCTGTGGCAGAAAGTTCTGGAATCTGAGAGGAGCCACAAATTTCCTTCCACCCAGCGTTCCCCCAAGTCTCCCGAAAAAAATGATACCTCACTTGCGTGGGTAGGCCTAGCGCCCGCGACAGGAAACACCCCAAAGCGCAAAGTGGACACATCAAAAATTTTGGAAGAAAACAGAGGTGTTTTTTGCGAAGTGCCTACCTGTGGATTTTGGCCTCTAGCTCAGCCGGCACCTAGGGAAACCTACCAAACCTGTGCATTTCTGAAAACTAGAGACCTAGTGGAATTCAAGGAGGGGTGACTTGCGGGGCTCGGACCAGGTTCTGTTACCCAGAATCCTTTGCAAACCTCAAAATTTGGCTAAAAAAACACACGTTCCTCACATTTCTGTGGCAGAAAGTTCTGGAATCTGAGAGGAGCCACAAATTTCCTTCCACTCAGCGTTCCCCCAAGTCTCCCGATAAAAATGATACCTCACTTGCGTGGGTAGGCCTAGCGCCCGCGACAGGAAACACCCCAAATCGCAACGTGGACACATCAAAAGTTTTGGAAGAAAACAGAGGTGTTTTTTGCAAAGTGCCTACCTGTAGATTTTGGTCTCTAGCTCAGCCGGCACCTAGGGAAACCTACCAAACCTGTGCATTTCTGAATACTAGAGACCTAGGGGAATCCAAGGAGGGGTGACTTGCGGGGCTCGGACCAGGTTCTGTTACCCAGAATCCTTTGCAAACCTCAAAATTTGGCTAAAAAAACACATGTTCCTCACATTTCTGTGGCAGAAAGTTCTGGAATCTGAGAGGAGCCACAAATTTCCTTCCACCCAGCGTTCCCCGAAGTCTCCCGATAAAAATGATACCTCACTTGTGTGGGTAGGCCTAGCGCCCGCGACAGGAAACACCCCAAATCGCAACGTGGACACATCCAAAATTTTGGAAGAAAACAGAGGTGTTTTTTGCGAAGTGCCTACCTGTAGATTTTGGCCTCTAGCTCAGCCGGCACCTAGGGAAACCTACCAAACCTGTGCATTTCTGAAAACTAGAGACCTAGGGGAATCCAAGATGGGGTGACTTGCGGGGCTCGGACCAGGTTCTGTTACCCAGAATCCTTTGCAAACCTCAAAATTTGGCTAAGAAAACACATGTTCCTCACATTTCTGTGGCATAAAGTTCTGGAATCTGGGAGGAGCTACGAATTTCCTGCCACCCAGCGTTCCCCCAAGTCTCCCGATAAAAATGATACCTCACTTGCGTGGGTAGGCCTAGCGCCCGCGACAGGAAACACCCCAAAGCGCAACGTGGACACATCCAAAATTTTGGAAGAAAACAGAGGTGTTTTTTGCGAAGTGCCTACCTGTAGATTTTGGCCTCTAGCTCAGCCGGCACCTAGAGAAACCTACCAAACCTGTGCATTTCTGAAAACTAGAGACCTAGGGGAATCCAAGATGGGGTGACTTGCGGGGCTCGGACCAGGTTCTGTTACCCAGAATCCTTTGCAAACCTCAAAATTTGGCAAAAAAACACATGTACCTCACATTTCTGTGGCAGAAAGTTCTGGAATCTGAGAGGAGCCACAAATTTCCTTCCACCCAGCGTTCCCCCAAGTCTCCCGAAAAAAATGATACCTCACTTGCGTGGGTAGGCCTAGCGCCCGCGACAGGAAACACCCCAAAGCGCAAAGTGGACACATCAAAAATTTTGGAAGAAAACAGAGGTGTTTTTTGCGAAGTGCCTACCTGTGGATTTTGGCCTCTAGCTCAGCCGGCACCTAGGGAAACCTACCAAACCTGTGCATTTCTGAAAACTAGAGACCTAGTGGAATTCAAGGAGGGGTGACTTGCGGGGCTCGGACCAGGTTCTGTTACCCAGAATCCTTTGCAAACCTCAAAATTTGGCTAAAAAAACACACGTTCCTCACATTTCTGTGGCAGAAAGTTCTGGAATCTGAGAGGAGCCACAAATTTCCTTCCACTCAGCGTTCCCCCAAGTCTCCCGATAAAAATGATACCTCACTTGCGTGGGTAGGCCTAGCGCCCGCGACAGGAAACACCCCAAAGCGCAAAGTGGACACATCCAAAATTTTGGAAGAAAACAGAGGTGTTTTTTGCGAAGTGCCTACCTGTAGATTTTGGCCTCTAGCTCAGCCGGCACCTAGGGAAACCTACCAAACCTGTGCATTTCTGAAAACTAGAGACCTAGGGGAATTCAAGGAGGGGTGACTTGCGGGGCTCGGACCAGGTTCTGTTACCCAGAATCCTTTGCAAACCTCAAAATTTGGCTAAAAAAACACATGTTCCTCACATTTCTGTGGCAGAAAGTTCTGGAATCTGAGAGGAGCCACAAATTTCCTTCCACCCAGCGTTCCCCCAAGTCTCCCGATAAAAATGATACCTCACTTGTGTGGGTAGGCCTAGCGCCCGCGACAGGAAACACCCCAAAGCGCAACGTGGACACATCAAACATTTTGGAAGAAAACAGAGGTGTTTTTTGCGAAGTGCCTACCTGTAGATTTTGGCCTCTAGCTCAGCCGGCACCTAGGGAAACCTACCAAAACTGTGCATTTCTGAAAACTAGAGACCTAGGGGAATCCAAGGAGGGGTGACTTACGGGGCTCGGACCAGGTTCTGTTACCCAGAATCCTTTGCAAACCTCAAAATTTGGCTAAAAAAACACATGTTCCTCACATTTCTGTGGCAGAAAGTTCTGGAATCTGAGAGGAGCCACAAATTTCCTTCCACCCAGCGTTCCCCCAAGTCTCCCTATAAAAATGATACCTCACTTGTGTGGGTAGGCCTAGCGCCCGCGACAGGAAACACCCCAAAGCGCAACGTGGACACATCAAAATTTTTGGAAGAAAACAGAGGTGTTTTTTGCGAAGTGCCTACCTGTAGATTTTGGCCTCTAGCTCAGCCGGCACCTAGGGAAACCTACCAAACCTGTGCATTTCTGAAAACTAGAGACCTAGGGGAATCCAAGATGGGGTGACTTGCGGGGCTCGGACCAGGTTCTGTTACCCAGAATCCTTTGCAAACCTCAAAATTTGGCTAAGAAAACACATGTTCCTCACATTTCTGTGGCATAAAGTTCTGGAATCTGGGAGGAGCTACGAATTTCCTGCCACCCAGCGTTCCCCCAAGTCTCCCGATAAAAATGATACCTCACTTGCGTGGGTAGGCCTAGCGCCCGCGACAGGAAACACCCCAAAGCGCAACGTGGACACATCCAAAATTTTGGAAGAAAACAGAGGTGTTTTTTGCGAAGTGCCTACCTGTAGATTTTGGCCTCTAGCTCAGCCGGCACCTAGGGAAACCTACCAAACCTGTGCATTTCTGAAAACTAGAGACCTAGGGGAATCCAAGATGGGGTGACTTGCGGGGCTCGGACCAGGTTCTGTTACCCAGAATCCTTTGCAAACCTCAAAATTTGGCAAAAAAACACATGTACCTCACATTTCTGTGGCAGAAAGTTCTGGAATCTGAGAGGAGCCACAAATTTCCTTCCACCCAGCGTTCCCCCACGTCTCCCGATAAAAATGATACCTCACTTGCGTGGGTAGGCCTAGCGCCCGCGACAGGAAACACCCCAAAGCGCAACGTGGACACATCAAAAATTTTGGAAGAAAACAGAGGTGTTTTTTGCGAAGTGCCTACCTGTAGATTTTGGCCTCTAGCTCAGCCGGCACCTAGGGAAACCTACCAAACCTGTGCATTTCTGAAAACTAGAGACCAAGGGGAATTCAAGGAGGGGTGACTTGCGGGGCTCGGACCAGGTTCTGTTACCCAGAATCCTTTGCAAACCTCAAAATTTGGCTAAAAAAACACATGTTCCTCACATTTCTGTGGCAGAAAGTTCTGGAATCTGAGAGGAGCCACAAATTTCCTTCCACCGAGCGTTCCCCCAAGTCTCCCGATAAAAATGATACCTCACTTGTGTGGGTAGGCCTAGCGCCCGCGACAGGAAACACCCCAAAGCGCAACGTGGACACATCAAACATTTTGGAAGAAAACAGAGGTGTTTTTTGCGAAGTGCCTACCTGTAGATTTTGGCCTCTAGCTCAGCCGGCACCTAGGGAAACCTACCAAAACTGTGCATTTCTGAAAACTAGAGACCTAGGGGAATCCAAGGAGGGGTGACTTACGGGGCTCGGACCAGGTTCTGTTACCCAGAATCCTTTGCAAACCTCAAAATATGGCTAAAAAAACACATGTTCCTCACATTTCTGTGGCAGAAAGTTCTGGAATCTGAGAGGAGCCACAAATTTCCTTCCACCCAGCGTTCCCCCAAGTCTCCCTATAAAAATGATACCTCACTTGTGTGGGTAGGCCTAGCGCCCGCGACAGGAAACACCCCAAAGCGCAACGTGGACACATCAAAATTTTTGGAAGAAAACAGAGGTGTTTTTTGCGAAGTGCCTACCTGTAGATTTTGGCCTCTAGCTCAGCCGGCACCTAGGGAAACCTACCAAACCTGTGCATTTCTGAAAACTAGAGACCTAGGGGAATCCAAGGAGGGGTGACTTGCGGGGCTCGGACCAGGTTCTGTTACCCAGAATCCTTTGCAAACCTCAAAATTTGGCTAAAAAAACACATGTTCCTCACATTTCTGTGGCAGATAGTTCTGGAATCTGAGAGGAGCCACAAATTTCCTTCCACCCAGCGTTCCCCCAAGTCTCCCGATAAAAATGATACCTCACTTGTGTGGGTAGGCCTAGCGCCCGCGACAGGAAACACCCCAAAGCGCAACGTGGACACATCAAACATTTTGGAAGAAAACAGAGGTGTTTTTTGCGAAGTGCCTACCTGTAGATTTTGGCCTCTAGCTCAGCCGGCACCTAGGGAAACCTACCAAAACTGTGCATTTCTGAAAACTAGAGACCTAGGGGAATCCAAGGAGGGGTGACTTACGGGGCTCGGACCAGGTTCTGTTACCCAGAATCCTTTGCAAACCTCAAAATTTGTCTAAAAAAAACACATGTTCCTCACATTTCTGTGGCAGAAAGTTCTGGAATCTGAGAGGAGCCACAAATTTCCTTCCACCCAGCGTTCCCCCAAGTCTCCCTATAAAAATGATACCTCACTTGTGTGGGTAGGTCTAGCGCCCGCGACAGGAAACACCCCAAAGCGCAACGTGGACACATCAAAATTTTGGAAGAAAACAGAGGTGTTTTTTGCGAAGTGCCTACCTGTAGATTTTGGCCTCTAGCTCAGCCGGCACCTAGGGAAACCTACCAAACCTGTGCATTTCTAAAAACTAGAGACCTAGGGGAATCCAAGGAGGGGTGACTTGCGGGGCTCGGACCAGGTTCTGTTACCCAGAATCCTTTGTAAACCTCAAAATTTGGCTAAAAAAACACATGTTCCTCACATTTCTGTGGCAGAAAGTTCGGGAATCTGAGAGGAGCCACAAATTTCCTTCCACCCAGCGTTCCCCCAAGTCTCCCGATAAAAATGATACCTCACTTGCGTGGGTAGGCCTAGCGCCCGCGACAGGAAACACCCGAAAGCGCAATGTGGACACATCAAAAGTTTTGGAAGAAAACAGAGGTGTTTTTTGCGAAGTGCCTACCTGTAGATTTTGGCCTCTAGCTCAGCCGGCACCTAGGGAAACCTACCAAACCTGTGCATTTCTGAAACCTAGTGACCTAGGGGAATCCAAGGAGGGGTGACTTGCGGGGCTCGGACCAGGTTCTGTTACCCAGAATCCTTTGCAAACCTCAAAATTTGGCTAAAAAAACACATGTTCCTCACATTTCTGTGGCAGAAAGTTCTGGAATCTGAGAGGAGCCACAAATTTCCTTCCACCCAGCGTTCCCCCAAGTCTCCCGATAAAAATGATACCTCACTTGTGTGGGTAGGCCTAGCGCCCGCGACAGGAAACACCCCAAAGCGCAACGTGGACACATCAAAAATTTTGGAAGAAAACAGAGGTGTTTTTTGCGAAGTGCCTACCTGTAGATTTTGGCCTCTAGCTCAGCCGGCACCTAGGGAAACCTACCAAACCTGTGCATTTCTGAAAACTAGAGACCTAGGGGAATCCAAGGACGGGTGACTTGCGGGGCTCGGACCAGGGTCTGTTACCCAGAATCCTTTGCAAACCTCAAAATTTGGCAAAAAAAACACATGTTCCTCACATTTCTGTGGCAGAAAGTTCTGGAATCTGAGAGGAGCCACAAATTTCCTTCCACCCCAGAGTTCCCCCAAGTCTTCGATAAAAATGATACCTCACTTGCGTGGGTAGGCCTAGCGCCCGCGACAGGACACACCCCAAAGCGCAACGTTGACACATCAAAAGTTTTGGAAGAAAACAGAGGTGTTTTTTGCGAAGTGCCTACCTGTAGATTTTGGCCTCTAGCTCAGCCGGCACCTAGGGAATCCTACCAAACCTGTGCATTTCTGAAAACTAGAGACCTAGGGGAATCCAAGGAGGGGTGACTTGCGGGGCTCGGACCAGGTTCTGTTACCCAGAATCCTTTGCAAACCTCAAAATTTGGCTAAAAAACACATGTTCCTCACATTTCTGTGGCAGAAAGTTCTGGAATCTGAGAGGAGCCACAAATTTCCTTCCACCCAGCGTTCCCCCAAGTCTCCCGATAAAAATGATACCTCACTTGCGTGGGTAGGCCTAGCGCCCGCGACAGGAAACACCCCAAAGCGCAATGTGGACACATCAAAAGTTTTGGAAGAAAACAGAGGTGTTTTTTTGCGAAGTGCCTACCTGTAGATTTTGGCCTCTAGCTCAGCCGGCACCTAGGGAAACCTACCAAACCTGTGCATTTCTGAAACCTAGTGACCTAGGGGAATCCAAGGAGGGGTGACTTGCGGGGCTCGGACCAGGTTCTGTTACCCAGAATCCTTTGCAAACCTCAAAATTTGGCTAAAAAAAACACATGTTCCTCACATTTCTGTGGCAGAAAGTTCTGGAATCTGAGAGGAGCCACAAATTTTCTTCCACCCAGCGTTCCCCCAAGTCTCCCGATAAAAATGATACCTCACTTGTGTGGGTAGGCCTAGCGCCCGCGACAGGAAACACCCCAAAGCGCAACGTGGACACATCAAAAATTTTGGAAGAAAACAGAGGTGTTTTTTGCGAAGTGCCTACCTGTAGATTTTGGCCTCTAGCTCAGCCGGCACCTAGGGAAACCTACCAAACCTGTGCATTTCTGAAAACTAGAGACCTAGGGGAATCCAAGGACGGGTGACTTGCGGGGCTCGGACCAGGGTCTGTTACCCAGAATCCTTTGCAAACCTCAAAATTTGGCTAAAAAAACACATGTTCCTCACATTTCTGTGGCAGAAAGTTCTGGAATCTGAGAGGAGCCACAAATTTCCTTCCACCCAGAGTTCCCCCAAGTCTCCCGATAAAAATGATACCTCACTTGCGTGGGTAGGCCTAGCGCCCGCGACAGGACACACCCCAAAGCGCAACGTTGACACATCAAAAGTTTTGGAAGAAAACAGAGGTGTTTTTTGCGAAGTGCCTACCTGTAGATTTTGGCCTCTAGCTCAGCCGGCACCTAGGGAAACCTACCAAACCTGTGCATTTCTGAAAACTAGAGACCTAGGGGAATCCAAGGAGGGGTGACTTGCGGGGCTCGGACCAGGTTCTGTTACCCAGAATCCTTTGCAAACCTCAAAATTTGGCTAAAAAAACACATGTTCCTCACATTTCTGTGGCAGAAAGTTCTGGAATCTGAGAGGAGCCACAAATTTCCTTCCACCCAGCGTTCCCCCAAGTCTCCCGATAAAAATGATACCTCACTTGTGTGGGTAGGCCTAGCGCCCGCGACAGGAAACACCCCAAAGCGCAATGTGGACACATCAAAAATTTTGGAAGAAAACAGAGGTGCTTTTTGCGAAGTGCCTACCTGTAGATTTTGGCCTCTAGCTCAGCCGGCACCTAGGGAACCTACCAAACCTGTGCATTTCTGAAAACTAGAGACCTAGGGGAATCCAAGATGGGTGACTTGCGGGGCTCGGACCAGGTTCTGTTACCCAGAATCCTTTGCAAACCTCAAAATTTGGCTAAAAAAACACATGTTCCTCATATTTCTGTGGCAGAAAGTTCTGGAATCTGGGAGGAGCTACGAATTTCCTGCCACCCAGCGTTCCCCCAAGTCTCCCGATAAAAATGATACCTCACTTGCGTGGGTAGGCCTAGCGCCCACGAAAGGAAATGGCCCAAAACACAACGTGGACAGAACATATTTTTTCACAGAAAACAGTGGTGTTTTTTGCAAAGTGCCTACCTGTGGAGTTTGGCCTCTAGCTCAGCCGGCCCCGGGAGGGGGGGGGGCAGAAATGCCCTAAAATAAATTTTACCCCCCAAGCCCCCCCTGCCCCTGCCCGGGAACAACCCCTGCCTACGGGGTCACTCCCCCTGCATGAAATTAGCGCCAAAAAATAAATCCCAGGTGCCTAGTGGTTTCTGCCCCCTTGGGGGCAGATTGACCTAAAATCGGCCAATCTGCCCCCAAGGGGGGCAGAAATGGCCTAAATACAATTTGCCCCCCAGGGGAGCGCCCTTGCCTGATGGGTCGCTCCCCATCTCGAAAAAAACAAACAAACAAAAAAAAAAACACAACAAAAAAATTTGCCCTGGTGCCCTGAGGGTTCTGCCCCCCCCCCCTGGGGGCAGTGCGGCCTAATAATAGGCCGAACTGTCCCCAGGGGGGGCAGAAATGGCCTAAAATAAATTTGCCCCCCCCAGCCCCCACCCCCGCCCCCGGGAGCGACCCTTGCCTACGGGGTCGCTCCCCCTGCGTGACATTGGCGCCAAAAAACAAATCCCAGGTGCCTAGTGGTTTCTGCCCCCTTGGGGGCAGATTGACCTAAAATCGGCCAATCTGCCCCAAGGGGGGCAGAAATGGCCTAAATACAATTTGCCCCCCAAGGGGAGCAACCCTTGCCTGATGGGTCGCTCCCCATCTCTAAAAAAACAAAAAAAAACACAAAAAAAAATTGCCCTGGTGCCCTGAGGGTTCTGCCCCCCACCCCCGGGGTCAGTTCGGCCTAATAATAGGCCGAACTGTCCCCAGGGGGGGCAGAAATGGCCTAAAATAAATTTGCCCCCCCCAGCCCCCACCCCCGCCCCCGGGAGCGACCCTTGCCTACGGGGTCGCTCCCCCTGCGTGACATTGGCGCCAAAAAACAAATCCCAGGCGCCTAGTGGTTTCTGCCCCCTTGGGGGCAGATTGACCTAAAATCGGCCAATCTGCCCCCTGGGGGGCAGAAATGGCCTAAATACAATTTGCCCCCCAGGGGGGCGACCCTTGCCTGATGGGTCGCTCCCCATCTCGAAAAAAACAAACTAACAAAAAAAAAACACAACAAAAAAATTTGCCATGGTGCCCTGAGGGTTCTGCCCCCCCCCTGGGGGCAGTTCGGCCTAATAATAGGCCAAACTGTCCCCAGGGGGGGCAGAAATGGCCTAAAATAAATTTGCCCCCCCTAGCCCCCACCCCCGCCCCCGGGAGCGACCCTTGCCTACGGGGTCGCTCCCCCTGCGTGACATTGGCGCCAAAAAACAAATCCCAGGCGCCTAGTGGTTTCTGCCCCCTTGGGGGCAGATTGACCTAAAATCGGCCAATCTGCCCCCTGGGGGGCAGAAATGGCCTAAATACAATTTGCCCCCCAGGGGGGCGACCCTTGCCTGATGGGTCGCTCCCCATCTCGAAAAAAACAAACTAACAAAAAAAAAACACAACAAAAAAATTTGCCATGGTGCCCTGAGGGTTCTGCCCCCCCCTGGGGGCAGTTCGGCCTAATAATAGGCCGAACTGTCCCCAGGGGGGGCAGAAATGGCCTAAAATAAATTTGCCCCACCCAGCCCCCACCCCCGCCCCCCGGGAGCGACCCTTGCCTACGGGGTCGCTCCCCCTGCGTGACATTGGCGCCAAAAAACAAATCCCAGGTGTCTAGTGGTTTCTGCCCCCTTGGGGGCAGATTGACCTAAAATCGGCCAATCTGCCCCAAAGGGGGCAGAAATGGCCTAAATACAATTTGCCCCCCAGGGGAGCGACCCTTGCCTGATGGGTCGCTCCCCATCTAGAAAAAAAAAAAAAAAAACACAACAAAAAAATTTGCCCTGGTGCCCTGAGGGTTCTGCCCCCCCCCCCCCTGGGGGCAGTTCGGCCTAATAATAGGGCGAACTGCCCCCAGGGGGGGCAGAAATGGCCTAAAATAAATTTACCCCCCCCCAGCCCCAACCCCCGCCCCCGGGAGCGACCCTTGCCTACGGGGTCGCTCCCCCTGCGTGACATTGGCACCAAAAAACAAATCCCCGGTGCCTAATGGTTTCTGCCCCCTTGGGGGCAGATTGACCTAAAATCGGCCAATCTGCCCCCAGGGGGGCAGAAATGGTCTAAATACAATTTGCCCCCCAGGGGAGCGACCCTTGCCTGATGGGTCGCTCCCCATCTCTAAAAAAAGAAACAACAAAAAAAAAAAACACCAAAAAAAAAATTGCCCTGGCGCCTAGAGGGTTCTGCCCCCCCCCTGGGGGCAGTTCGGCCTAATAATAGGCCGAACTGCCCCCAGGGGGGGCAGAAATGGCCTAAAATAAATTTGCCCCCCCCCAGCCCCCACCCCCGCCCCCGGGAGCGACCCTTGCCTAAGGGGTCACTCCCTTTGCGTGAAATTCACGCAAAGAAAAAACTCCCTGGTGTCTAGTGGTTTCTACCCCCCTTGGGGGCAGATTGGCCTCATCAAAATAGGCCAATCTGCCCCCAAGGGGGGCAGAAATGGCCAAAATATAATTTTCCCCCAAGGGAAGCGACCCTTGCCTTAGGGGTCGCTCCCCACCAAAAAAATAAATAAATGAAACATAAAAAAAAAAGAAAAAAGGGTCCCTGGTGCCTAGAGGTTTCTGCCCCCCATGGGGGCAGATCGGCCTACCTCACTTGCGTGGGTAGGCCTAGCGCCCACGAAAGGAAATGGCCCAAAACACAACGTGGACAGAACATATTTTTTCACAGAAAACAGTGGTGTTTTTTGCAAAGTGCCTACCTGTGGAGTTTGGCCTCTAGCTCAGCCGGCCCCGGGAGGGGGGGGGCAGAAATGCCCTAAAATAAATTTTACCCCCCAAGCCCCCCCTGCCCCTGCCCGGGAACAACCCCTGCCTACGGGGTCACTCCCCCTGCATGACATTGGCGCCAAAAAATAAATCCCAGGTGCCTAGTGGTTTCTGCCCCCTTGGGGGCAGATTGACCTAAAATCGGCCAATCTGCCCCCAAGGGGGGCAGAAATGGCCTAAATACAATTTGCCCCCCAGGGGAGCGCCCTTGCCTGATGGGTCGCTCCCCATCTCGAAAAAAACAAACAAACAAAAAAAAAAACACAACAAAAAAATTTGCCCTGGTGCCCTGAGGGTTCTGCCCCCCCCCCCTGGGGGCAGTGCGGCCTAATAATAGGCCGAACTGTCCCCAGGGGGGGCAGAAATGGCCTAAAATAAATTTGCCCCCCCCAGCCCCCACCCCCGCCCCCGGGAGCGACCCTTGCCTACGGGGTCGCTCCCCCTGCGTGACATTGGCGCCAAAAAACAAATCCCAGGTGCCTAGTGGTTTCTGCCCCCTTGGGGGCAGATTGACCTAAAATCGGCCAATCTGCCCCAAGGGGGGCAGAAATGGCCTAAATACAATTTGCCCCCCAAGGGGAGCAACCCTTGCCTGATGGGTCGCTCCCCATCTCTAAAAAAACAAAAAAAAACACAAAAAAAAATTGCCCTGGTGCCCTGAGGGTTCTGCCCCCCACCCCCGGGGTCAGTTCGGCCTAATAATAGGCCGAACTGTCCCCAGGGGGGGCAGAAATGGCCTAAAATAAATTTGCCCCCCCCAGCCCCCACCCCCGCCCCCGGGAGCGACCCTTGCCTACGGGGTCGCTCCCCCTGCGTGACATTGGCGCCAAAAAACAAATCCCAGGCGCCTAGTGGTTTCTGCCCCCTTGGGGGCAGATTGACCTAAAATCGGCCAATCTGCCCCCTGGGGGGCAGAAATGGCCTAAATACAATTTGCCCCCCAGGGGGGCGACCCTTGCCTGATGGGTCGCTCCCCATCTCGAAAAAAACAAACTAACAAAAAAAAAACACAACAAAAAAATTTGCCATGGTGCCCTGAGGGTTCTGCCCCCCCCTGGGGGCAGTTCGGCCTAATAATAGGCCGAACTGTCCCCAGGGGGGGCAGAAATGGCCTAAAATAAATTTGCCCCACCCAGCCCCCACCCCCCGCCCCCGGGAGCGACCCTTGCCTACGGGGTCGCTCCCCCTGCGTGACATTGGCGCCAAAAAACAAATCCCAGGTGTCTAGTGGTTTCTGCCCCCTTGGGGGCAGATTGACCTAAAATCGGCCAATCTGCCCCAAAGGGGGCAGAAATGGCCTAAATACAATTTGCCCCCCAGGGGAGCGACCCTTGCCTGATGGGTCGCTCCCCATCTAGAAAAAAAAAAAAAAAAACACAACAAAAAAATTTGCCCTGGTGCCCTGAGGGTTCTGCCCCCCCCCCCCCCCTGGGGGCAGTTCGGCCTAATAATAGGGCGAACTGCCCCCAGGGGGGGCAGAAATGGCCTAAAATAAATTTACCCCCCCCAGCCCCAACCCCCGCCCCCGGGAGCGACCCTTGCCTACGGGGTCGCTCCCCCTGCGTGACATTGGCACCAAAAAACAAATCCCCGGTGCCTAATGGTTTCTGCCCCCTTGGGGGCAGATTGACCTAAAATCGGCCAATCTGCCCCCAGGGGGGCAGAAATGGTCTAAATACAATTTGCCCCCCAGGGGAGCGACCCTTGCCTGATGGGTCGCTCCCCATCTCTAAAAAAAGAAACAACAAAAAAAAAAAACACCAAAAAAAAAATTGCCCTGGCGCCTAGAGGGTTCTGCCCCCCCCCTGGGGGCAGTTCGGCCTAATAATAGGCCGAACTGCCCCCAGGGGGGGCAGAAATGGCCTAAAATAAATTTGCCCCCCCCAGCCCCCACCCCCGCCCCCGGGAGCGACCCTTGCCTAAGGGGTCACTCCCTTTGCGTGAAATTCACGCAAAGAAAAAACTCCCTGGTGTCTAGTGGTTTCTACCCCCCTTGGGGGCAGATTGGCCTCATCAAAATAGGCCAATCTGCCCCCAAGGGGGGCAGAAATGGCCAAAATATAATTTTCCCCCAAGGGAAGCGACCCTTGCCTTAGGGGTCGCTCCCCACCAAAAAAATAAATAAATGAAACATAAAAAAAAAAGAAAAAAGGGTCCCTGGTGCCTAGAGGTTTCTGCCCCCCATGGGGGCAGATCGGCCTACCTCACTTGCGTGGGTAGGCCTAGCGCCCACGAAAGGAAATGGCCCAAAACACAACGTGGACAGAACATATTTTTTCACAGAAAACAGTGGTGTTTTTTGCAAAGTGCCTACCTGTGGAGTTTGGCCTCTAGCTCAGCCGGCCCCGGGAGGGGGGGGGCAGAAATGCCCTAAAATAAATTTTACCCCCCAAGCCCCCCCTGCCCCTGCCCGGGAACAACCCCTGCCTACGGGGTCACTCCCCCTGCATGACATTGGCGCCAAAAAATAAATCCCAGGTGCCTAGTGGTTTCTGCCCCCTTGGGGGCAGATTGACCTAAAATCGGCCAATCTGCCCCCAAGGGGGGCAGAAATGGCCTAAATACAATTTGCCCCCCAGGGGAGCGCCCTTGCCTGATGGGTCGCTCCCCATCTCGAAAAAAACAAACAAACAAAAAAAAAAACACAACAAAAAAATTTGCCCTGGTGCCCTGAGGGTTCTGCCCCCCCCCCTGGGGGCAGTGCGGCCTAATAATAGGCCGAACTGTCCCCAGGGGGGGCAGAAATGGCCTAAAATAAATTTGCCCCCCCCAGCCCCCACCCCCCGCCCCCGGGAGCGACCCTTGCCTACGGGGTCGCTCCCCCTGCGTGACATTGGCGCCAAAAAACAAATCCCAGGTGCCTAGTGGTTTCTGCCCCCTTGGGGGCAGATTGACCTAAAATCGGCCAATCTGCCCCAAGGGGGGCAGAAATGGCCTAAATACAATTTGCCCCCCAAGGGGAGCAACCCTTGCCTGATGGGTCGCTCCCCATCTCTAAAAAAACAAAAAAAAACACAAAAAAAAATTGCCCTGGTGCCCTGAGGGTTCTGCCCCCCACCCCCGGGGTCAGTTCGGCCTAATAATAGGCCGAACTGTCCCCAGGGGGGGCAGAAATGGCCTAAAATAAATTTGCCCCCCCCCAGCCCCCACCCCCGCCCCCGGGAGCGACCCTTGCCTACGGGGTCGCTCCCCCTGCGTGACATTGGCGCCAAAAAACAAATCCCAGGCGCCTAGTGGTTTCTGCCCCCTTGGGGGCAGATTGACCTAAAATCGGCCAATCTGCCCCCTGGGGGGCAGAAATGGCCTAAATACAATTTGCCCCCCAGGGGGGCGACCCTTGCCTGATGGGTCGCTCCCCATCTCGAAAAAAACAAACTAACAAAAAAAAAACACAACAAAAAAATTTGCCATGGTGCCCTGAGGGTTCTGCCCCCCCCCCTGGGGGCAGTTCGGCCTAATAATAGGCCGAACTGTCCCCAGGGGGGGCAGAAATGGCCTAAAATAAATTTGCCCCCCCTAGCCCCCACCCCCGCCCCCGGGAGCGACCCTTGCCTACGGGGTCGCTCCCCCTGCGTGACATTGGCGCCAAAAAACAAATCCCAGGCGCCTAGTGGTTTCTGCCCCCTTGGGGGCAGATTGACCTAAAATCGGCCAATCTGCCCCCTGGGGGGCAGAAATGGCCTAAATACAATTTGCCCCCCAGGGGGGCGACCCTTGCCTGATGGGTCGCTCCCCATCTCGAAAAAAACAAACTAACAAAAAAAAAACACAACAAAAAAATTTGCCATGGTGCCCTGAGGGTTCTGCCCCCCCCTGGGGGCAGTTCGGCCTAATAATAGGCCGAACTGTCCCCAGGGGGGGCAGAAATGGCCTAAAATAAATTTGCCCCACCCAGCCCCCACCCCCGCCCCCGGGAGCGACCCTTGCCTACGGGGTCGCTCCCCCTGCGTGACATTGGCGCCAAAAAACAAATCCCAGGTGTCTAGTGGTTTCTGCCCCCTTGGGGGCAGATTGACCTAAAATCGGCCAATCTGCCCCAAAGGGGGCAGAAATGGCCTAAATACAATTTGCCCCCCAGGGGAGCGACCCTTGCCTGATGGGTCGCTCCCCATCTAGAAAAAAAAAAAAAAAAAACACAACAAAAAAATTTGCCCTGGTGCCCTGAGGGTTCTGCCCCCCCCCCCGGGGGCAGTTCGGCCTAATAATAGGGCGAACTGCCCCCAGGGGGGGCAGAAATGGCCTAAAATAAATTTACCCCCCCCCAGCCCCAACCCCCGCCCCCGGGAGCGACCCTTGCCTACGGGGTCGCTCCCCCTGCGTGACATTGGCGCCAAAAAACAAATCCCCGGTGCCTAATGGTTTCTGCCCCCTTGGGGGCAGATTGACCTAAAATCGGCCAATCTGCCCCCAGGGGGGCAGAAATGGTCTAAATACAATTTGCCCCCCAGGGGAGCGACCCTTGCCTGATGGGTCGCTCCCCATCTCTAAAAAAAGAAACAACAAAAAAAAAAACACCAAAAAAAAAAATTGCCCTGGCGCCTAGAGGGTTCTGCCCCCCCCCTGGGGGCAGTTCGGCCTAATAATAGGCCGAACTGCCCCCAGGGGGGGCAGAAATGGCCTAAAATAAATTGCCCTCCCCCCCAGGGAGCGACCCTTGCCTAAGGGGTCACTCCCTTTGCGTGAAATTCACGCAAAGAAAAAACTCCCTGGTGTCTAGTGGTTTCTACCCCCCTTGGGGGCAGATTGGCCTCATCAAAATAGGCCAATCTGCCCCCAAGGGGGGCAGAAATGGCCAAAATATAATTTTCCCCCAAGGGAAGCGACCCTTGCCTTAGGGGTCGCTCCCCACCAAAAAAATAAATAAATGAAACATAAAAAAAAAAAGAAAAAAGGGTCCCTGGTGCCTAGAGGTTTCTGCCCCCCATGGGGGCAGATCGGCCTAATAGTAGGCCGATCTGCCCCCAGGGGGGGCAGAAAAGGCCTTCCCGAAAATATGCCCCCCCTGGGAGCGACCCTTGCCCAAGGGGTCGCTCCCTTTTGTCAATAACAATAACAAATAAAAAAAATCCCTGGTGTCTAGTGGTTTCTACCCCCCTTGGGGGCAGATTGGCCTCATCAAAATAGGCCACAGCTTGCTTTCTTGTTCACCCTACTGGCATCGCCTCCAACCGGTCCTACTCTGTCAGGGTCCACCTGAAATCGCACTTGTCAAATCGTCAAACCAACGTGCACCTCCGGGTAAAATGGACCCCAGCACCTCCCCCCCCACTGACGCCCATGTTACCATGCAACTGGCTTTGCAGAAGATGGAACTGACATTACAATCGCACACATCACAGTTTGAGAAGATACTGCAAGCCATCCTAGATACCAAGTCCAACCTAGAAGCCAAAATAGGCTCGGTGATGGAAGACCTCAACATACTCCGTACTGATCAACATGCACTAGCCGACAGGGGGTCCAAACTAGAGAAAGACTCTACAACCCTACCCCGGACTGTGAAGGATCTCCAATCGCAACTGTCACATTTAACAACAGAGGTGGACCTCTTAAAACGCAGAGCTGAAGATGCAGAGGGCAGGTCTCGGCGCAACAACATTCGTTTGGTGGGGTTTCCTGAACATGTCGAAGGCCCCAGCACAGAATTATTCATAGAACAATGGCTCACGGACACAATTCTTAAAGACAATATCCCGAAGTTCTTCTCCGTCGAACGTGCCCACAGGGTCCCTGGCAGACCCCCTCCACCTGGTGCACAGCCTCGCCCGCTGATAGCAAGACTCCTTAACTACTGTGACAGAGACCTCATCCTACAGTTATTTTGCAAATCTGACCCGTTACGCTTTGAAAATGCAGTGATCACAGCTTACCCAGACTTCACAGCAGAAGTTCAGAGGAAGCGGAGCTTTTTCTATCAGGTTAAAGAATGCCTTTGCAAACATTACATCAAGTATGCGCTGATGTTCCCAGCCAGACTCCGAGTACAAGATGACACCCGGGTACTTTTCTTCACTACACCGGAAGATGTCTGGACCTGGCTGCATGCCAAGGGCCTTGCCGACCCGATAGATACAAACACTCCAGGTGACAATTGGTCTTCTCCCAAGACAAGGCGGAAGCAACGCAAAAAACAAGGCACTAAACCCTCACCTGAACAGTTACAAACTGAACGTTCCCTTCTCCTGCAGGTCACATCTAGATTTGCTAACACGTCGCCAACAGCCTTGCCTACTCAAACTGATGGGGAACCGGACAACGATGTGACTTCTGACTCGGTGGAATCTGCACGGGGTCCTACTCTCACGCCGCGCACAGCAGATGATATTTGCTGAGCCAATTGAACACCACCTACCTCTGCTCCTTACATACAATAATATGACCTCCCTCCTCCGGCTGTTCAGGAATGGCCTGGCGGCACCACAGATCCTTTGACGCAGCACGCTGCCCACTTGCGGACCTGGGCGGCGTACTCTGCACCATGAGTAACTCGGGCAGGGTAATGAACTAACGCCGTTCGGCACCCCCCCTGCTCCATATGGACTGTTCTCTCAAGCCGGCAATTGCTGGAATTTGTTTAGATTTTTCATTATTATTGTTGATGTTATATTTTGTTTTTGAGTGCATTTTTTTGGGTTGCTGGTTTTGTCACACGCTAATTAATCGTAAACACAGTAACAAATGCTTATCCCACATATACCACATCAATAAATTTACATTTAACAACACTGAGGACATTAACTGGCTAGCCTTGGAGGGTAATCAATACAATATTTCCATAATGGGGACGGAGGACAAACATTTCTCCGGTTCTGTTAAATTTATAAGTGCATTATGGCTTCTCAAACTCAACAAGGTATCTTGAAATGTAAGATACTCACATGGAATATTAAAGGTATGGCAACACCGCGAAAGCGGCAAAGGATTCATGCATTTCTTAAGAGACATCAGGTACACATAGCCCTGCTACAAGAGACACACCTCTCTAAATCCACGTTAGAGAACACACGCTTAAAATGGAAAGGACAATTATACAGCACCACTTCCTCTTCTTTTGCTCGTGGAGTGGCGATCTGGATTGCTCCTGGGGTCCCATTTACCATATCTCGCACACAATGCGACCCAAACGGTGGACGCGTGATATTAGAAGGTGTTCTTGACGGGTCCCCCTTAGCGCTGGTAGCGCTATACTCCCCGAATTCAAATCAACGTGACTTCCTGAATACGCTCACCACTGGCAATCTTAGTGACCCCACATTAGAGTGCATATGGGGGGGCGACTTTAATAGCGTCCTAGATACTCAAATAGACCGCTCTTTCCCCCCTCTCGTCACCGCTCCATCCAATCGTGCCTCACAAGCACTAGCAAAATGGGCCTCTAATAACGGTTTAAGAGACATCTGGAGAGTGGGCCACCCCACCCACCGCGAATATTCTTATTACTCCCCAGTACATAAGTTGCATACCAGAAGAGATATGATTATTGTATCCGCAACCGTAATCCAGAAAGTGTGCAGGACCGGATATCTGGCAAGCACCATATCAGATCATAACCCGCTTTGCGCAATAATGTCCTGGGGCCACATGCATACTCGCATACCAACATGGCGATTGCAGACAGAAGCTCTCTTAGACCCCCCCTTCCACGCAGAAATGTCCAAGCAACTGGCTGATTACTTTTCACTGAATAAAAATACAACCATATCTCGCGCTATAGAGTGGGATGCCCACAAGGCAGTAATACGCGGTCACTGCCTTGCTACCACAGTGGGGGCAGAAAGGACACTCACTAAATAACTACAAGGTCTGGAGGTTAAACTCCGCAAAGCGGAGGGTTGAGGTCTCCAGTAACGGGACCACACTAGCAACACTGAATTGGCTTAGAGCCGCCCATAGAGAAGCAGACACTAGACTATGTAAGCACGACTACAGACACTACATGACACGACAACACGCTGAGGGGGATAGATCAGGTAGACTGTTGGCGTGGCTGACCGCCAACCCTCGCAATCATCACTCATTGGTGCGATACGTCTGAGCTCCGGCGTCATTGTCAACACCCAATCAGAAATCAACGAATCCTCCACATATTACCGTGCCCTATATACACCTCCTCCCCCCCCATCGGAGCAGCAACTAGCTGACATATTATCACTTGTCTCCCAAAACCAACATATCCCTGACAATGCCACCACTTTAGACGGCCCCATTACTATAGAAGAATTGGGCTCAGCGCTAGCACAAATGGCACGTAGCAAACCCCCTGGCTCAGATGGCCTACCGGTAGAGTATTTTAACTCCCACGCTACTCATCTTCTACAACCACTCATAGAGGTATTCAACGAGGCGCGTAATAAATTACAATTGCCACACTCCATGCGCAAAGCTCTAATAGTCGTCCTTCCGAAGGCGGGCCGCGACCCTCTCAACGTTAAATCATACAGGCCGCTCTCTCTCCTCAACACAGACTGTAAACTATTGGGGAAAATATTGTCAAACAGGTTACTTCCTTACCTATCAAGCTTAATACACTCTGATCAGTCTGGCTTTATTCCAGGGAGAAGCACCTTTTTAAATATCAGGAGACTGCTCCACATAATGCACAGCAACACAGAATCAGAAGCTGTAGCCCTCTCCCTAGACATTGAAAAAGCGTTTGATACGTTGAGCTGGAATCACCTTCTACGCACACTCAAAGCGTTTGGATTTGGCCCCGGTTTCCTCCGATGGATCAAAACGCTCTACTCCAAACCCCCAGCTCGAGTCAAAAATGGACGTGCTATCTCTGAAGTGTTCCCCATAGGCAGAGGTACCAGACAAGGTTGCCCATTATCCCCTTTATTATTCGCTATAGCCATGGAACCACTAGCAATTAAGCTACGCAGCTAAGCACACCTATGAGCCATCACCGAATCTAATACACATCATATTATATCCTTATACGCGGATGATGCCCTGATATACCTGCGCAATCACTCCACCTCCATGGCAGGGGTGCTGTTAATGCTTGACTCCTTTGCTCTCGTCTCTGGTCTACGTGTCAATTGGTCCAAATCAAGTATTTTTCCCCTTACCCCCATACCAACTGACCTTCACATGATATTACCGCAATATCAACTGCCATAGTCACACACTACCTTTAAGTATCTCGGGATACAAATTTATCATTCCATTGCTGATCTGAAAGAGGGCAATATCGACAGGGCACTCAGTTATACTCGCAGGTCATTGTCGTTTTGGAGCTCACTCCCCTTATCCCCTATGGGTTGGGTAGCAATAGCCAAAATGCTCATCCTCCCAAGGTTTTTATATTATTTTACCGCCCTTCCGCTATGTTTACACGCTCGTTTTTTTGTAAATTGCACTCATTATTAACTGACTTACTCTGGGGCAGGGACAGACGCAGAGTAGCGTTAGCTACAACACAATATCCGCAAGAGGCGGGCGGTCTGGGCATGCCCAACTTCGAAAGATACTATGCAGCTTCTCTGCTGTTGTGGGTATCTACATGGCTCAGAGAAACTCCCCCTCCAGAATGTATAATGCTGTAGGCATATATAGCCCCGCAAATGTTACTGTCCTCACTTTTATCCGGTCCTAACCACCTACCCTCAAAACCTATATTGCTGGAAGCAGCTTGTTTCTGCTGGCGTAGATACGTTCAAAGTAAGTCCCCCTCACCTCCTTATTCCCCTCTGTTACCGCTGTTCCAGTTGCCGGGCACCCAAATACTCTCATCACACCACGATACACGGGACATAAGTACACTAAATGTGGGTGACTACTACTCTAGCTCCAAAATGCGCACCTTCGCGGACCTAGTGGCCGCTGGGTTGTGCACACAGGATCCTTTTTGACGTATAGCGCCATTAAATGGCTACTTAACAACCTTTGGGTATCTGGCAACAAGGAACCACCCGAGTCCCAAATACTCACCACTATCCTTACCAAAGGTAGCACAAAAGGCATCATAACTAAACTATATAAAGAACTGCTACCTGAAGTCTGCCCTGCCTTGCCGCTTGCTAAAGCACGCTCGGATTCTGTCCTCCCTTCACCATTACCACCAAAAACTTGGGTCGCGGCTCTCACAATGATCAAGTCAATATCCCGCAATCCCTGTTTGCGTTACACCCAATTCAATTATATTCACCACTCATACTTATCCCCGGCCAGCATTCAAAGAATATACCCGAGCGCAAGTCCGACATGTCCTAGATGCGCTACTCTAGCAGCAGACTTTTACCACATGGTCTGGAGCTGCCACTCAATAAACTCGGCTTGGCACCGTGTTACAGACGTCACAGCAGACATTTCGTCCCACACTCTGTTGCCCACCCCAGACTCTTGTTTACTTGGCATACGTCAACGCGCCAAAGGCGATAAACATCTACACAGATTTATTGATCTAGCATTTGTTGTCTTCGAGCGTCTAATAGCTACGCACTGGAAGGCCCCACACGTTCCATCTCATTCTGCTTGGCTTCGCGACTTACACAGTCGCTCACAAGCCGAAGCTCAGACACTACGCTTACTACAATATAAAGGCCTACTACAGGATGGCCCCGAAGTTTGGGACACTTTTGTGGTAGGGATGGAAAATAGGGATGACACATACCCCCCCTAAAACCAGTAAATGTATATGTATTATATTTTTGTTCAACAACTATAACACGCTATCCCCAGTTGCCCCACCATCACTTATTCTTTATATTAACCTCCTCATATCCCCCCTAATGTAATGATGTATCACTTCAGGATGCTCCCTCTACGGCCATGCTCTCATGCACTTCATGCCTTGTTTTGCTTATCTCTAGAATGTCTCTGCGCCCCATCCTGCCCCACAACGCATACCTCAATTATGACTCCCTGGCCCCCATACACAATGGTTGGATCCTTCTCATTTCCCCCCCACCCTCCAATTGGTGTAGCCAGCACCAGGTGTGATATTAGTGGTGTCTAGTTGTGACTTCAATCATTTGGTTGCACAGTTTTAAGTGGTATTTTTGGTACTTCATTGCACAATCGCGCTGTACAAGCTTATAAATGTGTGTAAACAGATCAAAAATTATCAATAGCAAAACGTATTGTTGTGTGTGCATAATGTTTAAAAAACAGATTTAAAAAAAAAAAAAAAAAAAAAAGGGTTGTTCTGGCGAGGGTCTCTAGCCATTCTTATATGTCCTACTTCAAGCATTTTAAGTGTTAATGAATCCCTCAATTGGTCCATGCATAGTCTATGCATAGCCTATTCAGGACTGGCTGCATGACTACTTAAAGCAGGAATGGAGGTAAATCTGCTTTTACTCCACCACCATCATCTAATGAACACGTATCACCACAAGTGTACGTCAGCTGAGCCCCATCTTATTAACATGCTCTCACTGGGATGTCGATTAGTTCCTTGAGGCTGGTCCCTCCCGCTTACGGTGCCTGGACCACATATGGCCCTGTATCTCTTTCAGCCTCCCTCCTCCTGGTCCATGGCAGAGGGCAGTGTCCAGCTGGCAGCTTTCTGGCACTGGATCGGGTCTCTGGTCCTCTGTACTTTGGGGTGGACTTGGGATTGGTGTGTAGTGTTGCTGCCGCCACTCAGCTTTACATCTGGTAGCTTCTCGGGAACTCCTGATTCCATTAAAAAAGGTCCTTCCCACGTTCCGATGATCGAGGCCGCCTCCCACTTCCTCCAGCCTTGTGAAGGTAATCGGGACTTCCTGTTGTCCCAGTCATGGTTGCATGACCTTGCCCATCATCCTTTCCTGCCTTCAAATCAACTGACTGCAAATAAAAGACAGGCTTTTGAGGTTGATTTAAATACAATTTGGCTACAGACCACAGTAATATGTTGGATGAGTCTTCCTGGAAGTCACCTTCCTCATCTCTATCCTGACACATTATTAGGATATTTTTTGTAAACAATATTTTTGACATAATATTTGTTTTAACAATTATGTTGACTCTAATGTTATGTCAGCGATCCCAATGTTGCTCGGGATTTGAGGAACACCCTAAAACCTTTCATCTGCAAAGCGCAACAATACAGTTCTATGTCTAGTAGCCTTAACCACCACACTTTTCTAGCTCCTGCCTCAGTTTTTTCCTGGATAACCTCACTCCTTTACTAGCACGGATAAAATAAAGGTCACTCTAAATTTTTTGAAGGACATCCGGGTCAAAATGAAAAAGGATGCAACTAAATAAGAAGGTCAACTTAGGAAGGATATAAGTCCTCACCAAGTTTACTCCCCCAAAAAAGGTCGGAGGTAGATTTGGCCATTTCTTTAAATCTGTTTTAATGTCCAGTGTGACCACATGCAGATTGGTTAGGGACACCAAATCTAAATCTTGAAAAATATCTACACCTAGAAATCTCATTTGAGCACACTTTGGCCTTTCAAAATTGGTGAAGTTCCAGATCATAATCTCAGCCCTCTCTTGATTAATCAAACACAGCCATCTGACCAGAATGGCCTGCTAGCTGCAAAAAAGTGTGTATAGCTGACTCAGGCACAGTAGTAAAGATTATTAGATCATCAATATAAAGTTTTTTCTTTTTCTAATAGCCAAAACTCTGAAATGGCCTTATTTTTTCCTCCTCCCTAATTGCCTGCACAAGGTGCTCAATAAAAAGATCAAAGAGAAGGTGAGAGAGGGCGAGCAGAAACGTTTTTGTACAAGGCTTTAACCACCTTGATAAACTTTATATGTAGCCCATATTTTTTTTAAACAAGTCCATAAAATTCTAACTCACCTGAACAAATGCCTTGGCTGCATTTTAGGTTATCAAGGTCAGAGGTGCCTGTGAAATGCAGTTGTTCTGATTCCCTGATGGACCAATTAATTCAATTGTATACCCAGAATAAATCCCTTGTGGTTGTCTCTCCACAGTTTCCCCAATAAACTAGCAAGCTTATGAGCTTATCAGTCAAAGCTGTAGCACAGATTTTATATTTGTAGTATATATTGAAATTGACTGTTAAGATTCACAATTGCAAGGTGGTTTGTTTGGTTTAGGAATAGCAACTAATTATGCGTCCCCCAGGAGGATGGGGGCTTCTGCCCTTGCACAAAATCCTGTAACAGTTCCAACCACAGGGGTATTATCTCTTCGGCTGCAATTTTACGCAGCACCTCAGGTTACTCAACTGGGCCCATGGTTTACCTCTCTTTAGTTAGTTTACTAGCTTACATGATTATCTTGGGAGGATCTGTTTAAGGGGAAGGGTGGTTCTCCACAAGGAGGCCTGGCACAGGAAATCTAGAGAGTCCAGAGAAACCGTTTTAGCTCAACCCTAAAAAAAGCAGGCCTAGGAAGATTCTAGTAAATGTTCACACTTTTTTTCGTGAAAAATGCAATACTTTTGGCAGCCATGAATAGTAAATCTCCCACATATAAAGATAATACTTATGATATTAGGTCTGATCTCTGTTGTATAACAGATGAAAGGCAGTGGCAGTTTGGCAAGAAAATAAGCTAGCCGCAGGCATTGGGGGCAAAGGCTACTAAGGTTATGCAGAACAACATTATGCATATAATTAAGAATGAGGAGGAAGCAGACATTTTTGAGTCAAGAAAGAGAGGTAGCGAGTAGTACTTAGGTTTCACTTTTAATTCTTTTTATTTCCTTAATATAAAGGGTGTTACACAACGTTATAGACTGGTGAAATCATTTTAGGAAGTGGGTAACATTAGTATGTTTTCTCTATTAGATAGCTCAGCTGGATATGGGGAGCTGCTCAATTGCCTGAGTTTGAGCAAGTAGGTAATGGTGGGTTCCCTTAGGAGGGGTTTCACATGGGCGGAGAGCATAGGGGAAAAATAAAAAATTAAAGTAGTACCTCTCATGTTGAAATTTGACTATTCTTTTTCCTTTTTCTACTTTTCGTCCTGTACTGTGAGGGTTGGCTGTCATGAGATGAAGGTAATGGAACAACATGCAAGATAAAACTATTAGATTGGTCTCCTGGAATGTGACTGGGTTGGCGTAAGGAAGCGATTGACATCTATACTGGAATATCTAAGAGGAAATGGCATCCAAGTTAATACTCTACAAGAAACTCCCTTATCTGAAATATAATGTAAAAAGGTATTCAAGCACCAGGGCTGTGTACAGCAGGTCCTTTGTACAACACAAGTAGCACATAACAAGGGAGTTGCTATAATAGGGGTAAAAACAAATCTTCAGATCCTTGCATCTGAGATGGGCTATGGGTCATAAAGCTTTTACAGGTTGAGAAAGACAGATAAATAACTTGTGTAGGGTATTATGGACCAAATATGGGCAGTACAGCTGATTTGAGACAGCTGTTTGAGAGATTATCAGAATATAATGCACCAATACCTGGAGATTTCAACAATCTTATAGATAAGATCCTAGATCGTTCGACCAATTGCCAGCACTGTAATATGCCTAGAATGGCAACATGTGGATATTATGGAGGATCAGGGCCATGTAACTATCTGGAGAGAGAAAGCTGAGTGCAAAAAAGTCTCTTCCTTCTTCAGTAAGAAATATGGTCACAGTTCACGTATAGATTATTGGTTAGTTGACCATGACACTGTAAATCAAGTAAAAGTAGTTAAATATGTTCATAAGTTCTCGATGATCATGGTTTAGTTTAGTTTGGAGGTATTAAATGGTAAAGAAACTAAGATTTACAGGTGGACAGTGGAAAGAAGACTCCTTGTTAAGCCTGTACTAATCACAGAGTTAAAGTCTAATACTAGATTCTATGTTTAATTAATTAATTAATTAATTACATTAATTTGGGTGGTGCACCTATAAGAAACTTAGCATGGGATGCCTATAAGGCATATATCTATGGAGTTATTACTGAGGGGACCAAGAGATACTCTAGGTCAGAAAGGGCAGAGGAACAGGAATTGATCTATAAAATGGAGAACATGGATATACACTTAACAGGGGCCCTAAGTTTGCCGCAGGACAAAGCAGCAAGTTCAGAGGTGAATTAGATAAGTGTAAATCAGAAGTGTAAGATACAAGATCAGCAAAAACTGCAAGAGGAATGGAAAGCCGGGAACGTATAGAACTTTGAATATGGAATGAAGTACAGGGAGTCCCTGGCCTGGAAAATTAGTAAGCAGAAGTCAAGGATCAACACAGCTTGAATTGAGGACTCATATTGGCAGATTTTATTGGTCAGTAGGGGGATCAGTAGTGACTTTCAAGGCTTTTACCGGGATTTATATAATGAGAAAGTAGGTGCAAGAAAGCAAGAGAAGGAAGCTTGGTTGAGATTGTGAAATCTCCCACTGTTTGTTCCCCAGAACCTAGAAAACTGTTAACTAATTGCACTCTAGGGCAGTAAAGGTGCACCACCACACGCTTATTATGTCACATGGAATTCCTGTGCCTCACATCTTGGGGGTAGGTGAAGGCAGAATTTAGAATAGCATTGTACCGCTCTACTCTATTATGGTAGCGAATCAGAGCAGTCCAAGGCCTACTCAGGGAAGGTGGTGTGGCTAGTAAGGTTGTGTGGCCTAGTTGTCACCATTTGCTTGTATGCAATAATAGCACTTAATGACTGATTGACAAATCAGTGCTTTATTTTTAGAAAAAGAAAAGTACATTTATTACACACTCTACTAAATATTATTCATTAGTTTACAAATATATACATTGGGCAGATTGAAAATATCATAGATTGCATTGCATCATTCCCTTTGGCCCCCTAAAGGGTCATACAAACATATAAGGTAAGTCTATTGGCTTGGTCAAAGGTTCAAGATCAATAAACCACATGTTAAAACACCATCCTTTTGTGCGTAAATGTAAAAATCGATAATAAGCATGTGCAAATGACCTTATTAATGGTAATAAAGCATATCCACCTTGATCGATAATTACTATCAACATTATCATGTTAACAAAACATTTTAAAATGAACAAAACATGTGTCTGTGTGCTTTTATATACTTTTAACCCATATATAATTCAATAATAAAAACAGCCCCTAGAGGGAATCACTGACTACATAAAATACAACCATAGATTCAGCCCTCAAAGGGCGCTGCACACCATGCATCTTCTTTAAACATCTTCAGAACACACTAATTGCAGCCATAAAATAAGCCATTAGAGAACACGAGTGCTACACTTTGAGCTGTAGGGCAAAACCTCCAGCCTTGGGAATGCTTTGAAAAATTACGTGGAAATCCTAGAGGATCATGGATTGCAAGACAACACAAATTTGGGGCAGTACTTTTTAAAACTTCTTGGTGGTGCTGCTTTACTTCAACAGCCCCTCATTCCTTCTTTTTAATGTTGGTGGTGCCCCTGCAGTCCTAGGGCCACCATAAGAGGGGGAAAAACATGTGCCAACAGCTAAGCCCCACAGGGCATTATGGGGTCTTCCAGCTAGAAACAGTGAACATTATAACAGTGGATCTCCCAACACAGGCATCATCTCTTCCGCAGCCTGCAGGAATCAGCAGATATTCTCCTTTGCCCAATCATGCGGGCAGGGAGATGTCATCTCTGGTGACTACCCACTCCCCTCAGACATGGGTATGAGGAGCAGTGGTCATGCTCACCACTGCTGATGCTGGTGCCTCTAAGGAGAACATAACCGCGCTTCCCCCACTCTCTTCGCTGTCAGTTCCCAGGGAGATGGGGGCCCCAGGAGCAAAAGCAGAAATGGGGAGGGGATCTCATGTTCACCACCTAATAGTTCGTTCACCAATGCCTGGACCCAGGTCCACCCTTGAGGTAGTGGGAAGGAGATGCTGCAGAGACACATGTGCTCTGTTTTATTTTTAAAAGTTCAAAGGTCACTTATCTTTGAAAGGTCATAAATCGGTACTCGTTGGGCCGTTTTGCATGATCCTGAGCTTGTTTTATTCCAGCAGTCCACAAAGCAGTATACCTTGCAGCAACTTAGTGACATGGGCTCCCTGTGCCAGCTGTTCTCCTCGTCTTTATTCTCATGTGGAAGATGCACAGATCTTCCTCCAACTGGTCCTCCGGAGGTCTAAGGAGGTCAGACCTACTTGCCCTTAGAAAGTACCACTGATCCTGGGGCCAGCTGGGGGCAGAGTTCCTAGTCCTTTTTGGGCATCAGGGAACTCCTCTTTTCAGTTTGTCAAGATTGTCCCAGTCCTAGAATAAAGCAGTGAAGAGAACAAAAACACCAACCAAGAGAGAGTCTCTCCCTTGTACAAGAGTTTTTAAAGAGGGTAGAAGGTTATAGAAGCCAGGAACTCCTGCTCAATATTAGGGTTGTACTTCACCTCTCCACATCTGTCCCAATCCTCCTGCATAGCATACTGGGACAGTTCAAGCTGATATCATCCAGGAGTCACTGGTCACATCTGCTCCTGGGGTCTCAGCTCCACCCCTCGCTGACATCACTGCCGGTACCTTTCCCACCAAAGTTTCAAACAGGAGCCTCCTCCTTGTGGTATTGGATGAATGAAGATGTCAAGCAAAGATTGTTGATGAACAAAGGTTTTATTTTCTTATCCTAATAATTACAACCCATGACAGAGTGGAGCAAGGTAGAGAGCTCCAGTCATATCAGAGACAGAAGAATGTGACCTGAGGAACCAAAGAACTCCACTTCCATGCTCCTTCTGGAACAAAATGATGCACAGTACACATTACTGTAAAGCATGAGCCCCCAAATAGGTATGCAGTAATTCTACCCCATACCCCATGTTACACACCTCCTCTTTGTATATAAATAATATTTGCAAAATTAGAAAGCATAACATTTAGGAATTATTATAATCCAACAATTTGGAAGGTATTCTAATAGACTTGTGAAACCTGGTAACCCTGTCAGCGGAATTAATACCTTGTGAGGAAGTAACATTAGGCAACTCTTCCTGAATGGATTCATCAACAGTAGCAGGACGCATCTGTGGCAACCCAGATGAATACGATGATTGAGCATGCTGAAGGGCCACCCAAGAACTCTGCATGTTCAAATCAGTGGTCAACATGAAATCAACATTTTCACTTCTATTTACACAACTGTCATTGTAACTGTCTACTTGTTAACTTGTGATAGGAACAAATCTGTTCTTGTTCCACTAAACTTTCTCCACTAACCAGATAGCACTCTTGCCTACTTTAGCAACCTTAATGGGGCCTGAAAACTTTGATTTTCCTTTCCCACTTTGTGAATGATTCAACCAATTGGGCATCAGTCTCAAACTGCGATTTCTGACTCTCAACAGCTTAAATGGAGCAATGCCAATGGTCATGTGTGGACCAACCTTTTTTTAAGATAACAAATCTCATCCATCCCTGAAGTCAAATCTGTCTGCATTTCTTCCTTCAGAAAATGGTTATCTCTCCCCACTAAACCATTTGTCCACGGGACTGTAGAAAGCAACCTGGACATGTTTAATACTTTGTAAATAGAAGAAAAGCTCTATATCTCTAGAAACAAAGGGCCTCATTTACGAGGCACTTCCGCCAGCAGAGCATCACTTTTAGTGATGCTCTGCTGGCGCAATCCCCCTGCACAATACAGGGAGTGCAGAATTATTAGGCAAGTTGTATTTTTGAGGATTCATTTTATTATTGAACAACAACCATGTTCTCAATGAACCCAAAAAACTCATTAATATCAAAGCTGAATATTTTTGGAAGTAGTTTTTAGTTTGTTTTTAGTTTTAGCTATGTTAGGGGGATATCTGTGTGTGCAGGTGACTATTACTGTGCATAATTATTAGGCAACTTAACAAAAAACAAATATATACCCATTTCAATTATTTATTATTACCAGTGAAACCAATATAACATCTCAACATTCACAAATATACATTTCTGACATTCAAAAACAAAACAAAAACAAATCAGTGACCATTATAGCCACCTTTCTTTGCAAGGACACTCAAAAGCCTGCCATCCATGGATTCTGTCAGTGTTTTGATCTGTTCACCATCAACATTGCGTGCAGCAGCAACCACAGCCTCCCAGACACTGTTCAGAGAGGTGTACTGTTTTCCCTCCTTGTAAATCTCACATTTGATGATGGACCACAGGTTCTTAATGGGGTTCAGATCAGGTGAACAAGGAGGCCATGTCATTAGATTTCCTTCTTTTATACCCTTTCTTGCCAGCCACGCTGTGGAGTACTTGGGCGCGTGTGATGGAGCATTGCCCTGCATGAAAATCATGTTTTTCTTGAAGGATGCAGACTTCTTCCTGTACCACTGCTTGAAGAAGGTGTCTTCCAGGAACTGGCAGTAGGACTGGGAGTTGAGCTTGACTCCATCCTCAACCCGAAAAGGCCCCACAAGCTCATCTTTGATGATACCAGCCCAAACCAGTACTCCACCTCCACCTTGCTGGCGTCTGAGTCGGACTGGAGCTCTCTGCCCTTTACCAATCCAGCCACGGGCCCATCCATCTGGCCCATCAAGACTCACTCTCATTTCATCAGTCCATAAAACCTTAGAAAAATCAGTCTTGAGATATTTCTTGGCCCAGTCTTGACGTTTCAGCTTGTGTGTCTTGTTCAGTGGTGGTCGTCTTTCAGCCTTTCTTACCTTGGCCATGTCTCTGAGTATTGCACACCTTGTGCTTTTGGGCACTCCAGTGATGTTGCAGCTCTGAAATATGGCCAAACTGGTGGCAAGTGGCATCGTGGCAGCTGCACGCTTGACTTTTCTCAGTTCATGGGCAGTTATTTTGCGCCTTGGTTTTTCCACACGCTTCTTGCGACCCTGTTGACTATTTTGAATGAAACGCTTGATTGTTCGATGATCACGCTTCAGAAGCTTTGCAATTTTAAGAGTGCTGCATCCCTCTGCAAGATATCTCACTATTTTTGACTTTTCTGAGCCTGTCAAGTCCTTCTTTTGACCAATTTTGCCGAAGGAAAGGAAGTTGCCTAATAATTATGCACACCTGATATAGGGTGTTGATGTCATTAGACCACACCCCTTCTCATTACTGAGATGCACATCACCTAATATGCTTAATTGGTAGTAGGCTTTCGAGCCTATACAGCTTGGAGTAAGACAACATGCATAAAGAGGATGATGTGGTCAAAATACTCATTTGCCTAATAATTCTGCACTCCCTGTATTTAGAAAGCAGCATTAGCCCCTTTTTGTGGTTTAACACCGCCTTGTAAATGCAGCCTCTTTACACACATCACTTAGCGTGAAAGGGGCGAGTAATAGGTGTTGCTGTAGGTGTTCCACAACAACACCTATTGCATTTTGAACCTGCCACAGTTTTACGATAAATCGCAAACCTGAGGCAACGGCAAAAACTAACACCACCCAAGGTGTGAAATTAGCACGGCGCAACAATGAGAAATACTTTTATTACTCCTTGACGTTGATTTTCATATTAGTTCTGCATTCTGCAGCACACATAAAAAGAGCAAAACGCCATGAATGACTGTTTATGTGCAGGAAGGTGTGCCTTCCTGCACATAAACAATCATTAAATAATCACAATTTGCTACTTGTATGTGTGCTGCAGAATGCAAAAACATAGGAGTAACAAATTGCCATTATTGATTGGGACATTATCGATTGGCCCAACTTTCTGCACATAAACAATCATTCCCTGCAACACTATGGTGTAAGGGTGCCTGAGTTGGTGCTAGACAGCTAAATTTAGCACCAGAGCTAGTGAAAACACATGGGTGTGCCATGTTGTCTCAAATACAGCGCATCCCTACTTGTCTGAAGTGGTGAGGCACTGCCAAATTTGGTGCAGCGCCACACTGCGCCGCTTTCTAGTAAGCGAGGTCCAAAATCTGAGCTGTTATTAGTGACTATTTCAGATGGTGGACCCTCAGGAAAAACACCACCGAAGAAAACAGATATTCTTTGACCTAGGGGAATACACAAAAACAAAATACATCCACTTACTGAAATAATTCAAGAACACAATTAAGAAACCATTTCCAGGGATTCAAAGATTAAATGATCAAGGAAAATCCAAAGCTGATCTTTCCAAAGGACCTCCTGCTAGAGGGACTAGTGACAAAGGTTTCTCACATGTTCTCCAATGTTTGTCAGATACAACACAGAGGGGACATACATCTACCATGGACCTGATCCATCTTAGGCCATCAAAATAATTGTCTCCAGGCCTGATTTAGATCTTGGTGAACTGGTCCCACCATCGTTTTTCCGACAGATAATCGCTTAGCTGCCTGGCGGTCCACCTGCTCTATTTCGATGTCAGTGGGATCACGCACAAAAGACCGCCCAAGAAACCTCCATACCCGAGTTGGCAAATTCGAAAAGAAATTAGGGAAAAACCTACCTTTTTCCCCATTTCTGCTTCCGTTTTCACCTGGAACCTGGCCTGATAAGTCCTGTTTTTGCTGCTGCCCCTTGACCTTGAAGGAAAAGGACCCCACTTTCGCCGGACCTGAAGGTCAGAATTCCATATTAGCCGTTAACTTTGACTTATCACTAAATAGTAGCTTGGGACCCATGCGTTGACATACATGTCCTACAACAACATTTTAATAATTGTGTGTAATGTATATGTATTTGCACTAGATGTGTCAGTAAGTTAATGTTGATATTCAATTTTATTTTGTAGTGTAAGTATTCATTACCTAAATGAGTACTTGCACCAAATCCCAATTACCTCACAAATATCAGCAATGTCAATGTCTCAACTTTACTTTACAATGGGACATGTCAGTGAGATAGGAAAGGATGTCAGTCAGCATTTGTTTCTCACTGTTACAATAACCACAATCCATTGACACAATGACTTGAACAGGAATGTACAATGTGGAACATACTTTGTGTATGTTGAACTAAAGTTTCCATTTATGTACTACTTCTCTCACTGTACACTATTTTGGCACTGTCTGACATATGAGACAATGGACAATGTTGTGTAGATAACCTTTCTCCTGGCTTTGTTGCCCTTCACTTATCTACTGCCTATTGTCCAGAGGTAACCTCATCCTCGGGAAGGGGTATCTATTGGGCACATCTCAGGTACCTAAATGCTTTTCTTGGGAGGGGTGGGACTATGTATGGTAGGGGTCAAGGCAATGTAGCTTAATACTTGGGTAGGTGGAGTAAGGGCAGGAGGGGTGTGAATAGTTTGGAAGGTTTAGGTAGAGGGAGGTGATGTGTAATATTCAGCTGATTGTGGTTGCTTGGTTTGTGTTGTTTTGTGTGTAGGTGTGCTTTTGTGTGAGTGTATGTTTGCTGATGCAGATGATGGTGTCCTTGTGTTGGTTGATGTGGTTGTGATGTATGTGGGTGTAGTGTCAATAGTGTGTATATATTGCGTTTTGGGATTAATTACATTGTGTGTTTTTCTTGCTGTTAAATGTTTTGTGGTAGAATAACAAAGGCACATGGTGTGAATAGAGTGTATTGTGTAGTGTGGGATAAAGGTGGAAACAAATGGCCACAGTACCTCAGGTGTATGCTGATGGCATGCATTCCATAGCCACAAGCATGGGACAATGTTCAACACCACCCACGACGGACCTCCTCCTTCAGGACACTGCCACCAGAACAATACCAATACAACTGTGAACCCTAATTATGCTCAGCAGTAACTCGCCTTCCTGATGGTGATGGAGTAATGTTAGCCAGCATAGGAATCCACCATACCAATGGTCAGAGACTCAGCCGCAATGCATCTGAATATGACAGTCAGAACTCTGTCGACTTGACAGAGTATGTGGGACCGCGACTGGATGGCATTAGTTCTGGCAAGTTCTAAATCAGGCCCTATGTATCTTACATGTGGCAGAAATGCCCAAATGTTCTTCATGAGTCATGTTGACGCCAATATGTTAATTAGAGATATTAATAAGTGTTTATGTATTTTGGATAATAATAAAATAATGTAGAAAAAAATAATTTTGAAAAATAATGTGCACGTTTGAACATGTACCCTCGGAGAGTGGTCATCAAGATTCACAAATGTACTAATAAAATGAATAACATGTATGAAATATAGAAAATGTATTAAAATAATGTAATAGTATGTTATATTGAGATATATAATTTATGTTTTGCATTATATTGTAGAGTTAACTTAGCTGAAGTTGTGGCTTAGTTTTGCCAGGCCTCATGCAGAAGCTGAATTTTTAGTGCCATATAGAGAAGCTAATGTGCTGAACTGACCCTGAACTGCTTATTGTTTAATAAAATCTGCTCAACAAAAATCCTATGCATGAACCGACGAACAGGAGATGGTGGAATTATAAATGTAACAAGGACTGCGTAAAGCAGACGAGATGTACTTTCCCAGGACTCGAACAATGGAGACACTGAATGGAGAAGAAGATGCAACATTTTTCATTCCTGACGAGCCCGATGATGAGAACATCGTACAGTGAACCAATCAACACCTTGAGAACCGTGTAATGCTAGAATTCATAGATTTGAAGAACTGAAATTATTGGGTAGCATCATAAACTGGTGACTAATTGACCAATTAGGAATTGGGGGACAGTCTGGGTGACTTTGATATAATGCTGTGACAAGGGGAGAAAATTTCAGAATAGATGTTCGAGGTTAGGCGTGGATGTTCGAAGAGATTCAAGATTCTGTCATTGGGCTCAAGTTCTTGAGAGCCTGATGCGATGCTGAACGATTGAAGGCCTGAAGACAAAGACTGACTTTGTTGATGATCCATACCGTCGATAGGTAGCTATGACAATGTGACTGATTGACTTTTGTTCCTTCTCTTTCTAGGTACCAACTGCGCTGTTTTATAGTTTTCCCCTAGCTAGATTTTTTTTTCCAAATTCATGTTCTAAACTGTTTTCGCATGAAGTCCCACATGCTAATGCTAATCAGGGTTAGGTAGGGAACTGATTCTGAGACACTGATATATACGGTGTCAAATGATTGACGGACTCATTTGCTGAACTCTGCTACTCATGTTAACATATTCATCTTATTTGGTTTATATTGAGGCATTAGAACGCAAGTTTTCTCAACTTCTGATTAGATTATTTTGTTGGTGGTCACTAATGAATTAATCTTGAGTTGATTTGAATAAAGTTTGAATTAACCTCATGACTTAGTATTGTAACTAATAGGGAATAAAATTACTAAAACGTATACTGTGTTGTGGTTATTCATGACTAAAGGTCATGGTGTGATTTGTTAACTGTTGATTAATGAATTGCTTACTGGTTATTGATTCTTGTGTATTGACTATTGATACACATTGGTTACACCGTAGCTAGGATACTCCATGCAAATCAAAAGGTTCATCGACTTATATGTGTCCCCTTGTAAGTTTACTTACTAAGGACCAGGTGCGCTAGCAGTCATTTCTACAATCCTCTCATGGTGACTACCAGGCAGCACAAATATCCCATTTCTCAAGAAACTATTGTTCTCACAAGTGAGTTTAGATGATATTTGTGCAAAACTCTGTAAATCTCCTAAAACCACTTTGGGCCATCCTTTTCTAATATAGAGCAGAACCTTCTTCAAAATAACATCTCTAACCATAGCTATTTCCCACTCACCTTCTGAGATCTGTTCATCAACACCCTGCACTTCATCAATAACAGCCACTGCACATTCATAGTCATTAAGAACAGATTTGTCCAGAGAGAAACCAGGTAGAAGTAAATGAGATAATTAGTCTGCTCAAAAGTACTTGCCCTCTTGTATGTACTTTACTTGCATGTCATACTCTTGAAAGATGAATAAGAGG
This sequence comes from Pleurodeles waltl, assembly GCF_031143425.1. Classification (NCBI taxonomy): domain Eukaryota; kingdom Metazoa; phylum Chordata; class Amphibia; order Caudata; family Salamandridae; genus Pleurodeles; species Pleurodeles waltl. The sequence goes on along the minus strand of NC_090444.1, from coordinate 1,142,897,292 downwards.
CGAACTAATCTAGCTGAAGCTTTGCTCAACCCATTTCCTGACAACAAGTACACGAGTGGCTTGTGATCAGTGAATATAACAAATGATTTACCCCACACATAAGCCTTTAATTTTTGCTCAGCCCTAACACAAGCCAAAGTTTCACATTCAATTGTGCTGTATGTAGACTCAGTTCATGCACAAGAGGCAAACACCATTGTTACCTTCTCACACCTAAAATTGCCCAAAAACTGAACCAAAACCCCTCAGACTGGTACCCACCAAGATGAAAAACTGACTGCTAGAATCATAAGGATCATGGGCCAGATTTATCAATATGTGGAATTGCAATCACTTGATTGCGATTTTCTGTGAATCGCATTTACATAATTGCTATTTGAATGTATGAAACTCCAGGAGTTTCATTTAACATTTCCCAATTGCTCGCAAATCAACCTACCTCATTAATATTCCTGAGGTAGGTCGCAATTTGCAACCGATTAGGAAACTTTAAAATCACAGGGATTGTGGCCTGCTGGGCTCAGCAGGCCACCGTCTGTAATTGCTCTCAAATAAAGCAATCTTTTTGTTTTAAAATGCAGCCCATTTTCCTTTGAGGAAACCAGGCTACATTTAAAAAAGAAAAATTAATAGTTTTCTTTTCATTTTTTAAGAGTAGGCAGTGGGGCCACTGCCTGCTCTTAAAAAAACGTTTTTGCATGCATTCACAAAGGGGAAGGGGTCCCTTGGGGATCCTTTCACATTTACAAATGGGTTACCACGTACTTGAAGTAGGTGGTAAAATGCGAATGTTTTGCATCTACATTTCAGTCACAAAACACTCCTACATACAACTGTGATTCGGTATTAGGAAGGGAAGCCCTTGGCACGCCCCTTCCTAATACCGAATCGGTATGTAGTTGCAATTCCATGTTGCAATTCGGTAACATGTTACCGAATCGCAAATTGGAATTCGTACATCCCAAAATACATTTCTTGCGGTTGCAAACGACCTGATCGGGCTTTTTGAGACTGCAAAAATGCATGGTACATCTGGCCCCAAGTGCTGGAGTGTTGATCACAATTTATTTTGTGTTTTCAAAAGCATCATTAATTTTATTAGTCCAGACAAACTTCCCATGTGAGGTAGATCCCAGGGACAAAACAAGCATAGTATTCACAAAGACCTAAGAAATGAATGCAATGTCTCCTTGGCATAGAGCGGTGACACTTTCTGTATTGCTTCTACATTACTAAACTTTGGTTTGATGTCTTCAGCCGATATGGCCCAAAATACTCTACTTCCTTTATCCTAATTTTGCACTTCTGTGATCTCATCATCGAGCCCCTTTCTTTAAGAATGCCCAATACATTTTTAAGCCTGACAAGATGTTTCGCTCTATCCCTAATGAAATTCAGAAAATCATCTCGGAAGGCTTGCACGCACTCCAAATTCCCAAACAATCAGTCCATTATTCCCTGAAAAACAGTGTCAGCTAACGCCAATCCAAAAGGCAGCGTTAAATATTTGTATGCCCATGAGGTGTGACAAATGTTGTTAAATCTTGGGATTCTTTACTTAGGACAATCTGGTGATAATCAGAATGAAGTTCAATGCTGGAAAAGTAATTTACCCCACTAATATTAGCCATCGAAGTGGTTGACAATTCACCACAATATTTTGATTGATTGATCTCAAGTCCTCGTGTAGACTAATTTTGTCAGTCCCTTTTCATTCAAATGACTGGAGAAACCCATTCAGAGGAGTTGTGAGGTTGTATCACACCTTCATTGCACAATTTGTTCAACAAAACTTTGAGTTCACCCTGAACACTTAAAGAAATGGGGTGAACTTTGTAAATTATTGAACAAGCATCTTATTCCAATTTGATGCAGTGCTCAAATCACAAAATGTTTCCAATCTCATTGTTGAAAACTTCCGCAAATTGCTTTCCCATGCTCAGTAAAACATCTTCCATGGTGATGATTGTAAAAACAAGTACCTCCTCTAATGCAATAGGTTCTTCATGGCCAGCATGCAATATAATACCGAGTTTGGCAAGGTCTTTCCAACCCACTGTATCATGTTCTCTAACTGCCACATAGATTTTTATTTTAGCATGCCTCCATAAACACTCCAAATTCCTATCAAACGATCCTTTAGGATCAATGTTAAATTCCCTAAAGGCCTTGGGGGGTATGTAAAGCAGTTTCCGGAAGTATTAAACAATCAGATTGGAAACACTTTGTAAAAAAGGTCTGGCAAAATTAGTCTATAGGAGGACTTGAGATCAATCGATCAAACTATTTTTCCAATTTAAAATCACTTGACCACTACATGAAAAATGTTGCATCTGCCAATATAGTTACTGGAGCACCAGAATCAGCCATAACCAGTACCTTTCTCCTATCAATGTTTGCCTCTACTAAAGGACTCTTAGGGCCTGATTACGACATTGGTGGAGGGGATTTCTCCGTCCCACATGTGGGGGATATCCTGCCCGCCGTATTATAAGTTGCATAGGATATAATGGAGTCGTAATTCGACGGGCGGCATATCTGTCTCATTTGGGATGGAGTAATCCCCTCCGTCGAAGTCGTAATCAGGCCCTTAATTTGCTAAACTTCACTTTTGTCATTTTGCGTTAGCATCCTCCTTTGTTCAGTGGGCCTGGGCTGTCCCCTGCCCTGAGGCAGTGTGACAGGTAATTAAAAGATGCAGAGTTTTTGTATCCCTAGCCTTTCCTCATCAGCAGCTAAGGAAAGCACTGCTGATTACTCCTTCAGTGTGGGGTGTTCTTTGTTTCTGCAGTTGAAGAGTAATAAAATTAACTTTGCACAGCAAGATGAGAAAAGGCCTGTGCTCTGAATCTGAGCTGAGCTACAAAAATATGACAATTCTAGATGGCCAATAAATTGCGCAGTTATCCTCTTAGGACTCACGGATTTAGTTTTCCTGCATAGGTTCCACCTCATTTTGATACATCACTGGACTTTGTAGGCCAAATGGACTCTAAAGCAATCTATCCCCTATCTGTATACGAAAGAGTCACTACAGACAAAACAATAAATCACACTACATTGTTCTATGAGTGCACACTAGGGGCCATATTTATGGTCTGGTTTGCGTTGCTCTTGCACCACACAACGTGGTACAAGAGCGACACAAATCTTAAGTGACATTTATAAAGCCAAACAAGGCCACAACTTGCATATCACTGCGTGGCTTCATAAATCTTGAGTAATGTAACACAGTGCAAATTGCTGCATTACATTAGGGAAGGCACCAGGGAGGCATTTTCATGTGTGTTCCATGGGTGTTCCCACTCAACATCCATAGATTTAGAAGCATATCCCCGATTTACAAGAACTTGTAAACCTGGGAATGTGCAAAAAGATATGCCTCCCCAGGAGAGGCATAATGAGGAGAAATATGTTTATTTTTTTCCTATGTCTTTGTGTGATGTATTCTGGTAGGAACACTAATATATTTTTTAATTTGATTTAAAAAAATCAGAAATGCTAATTGAATTTGTAAATGTAAAAAAAACAGGTGAGTAATATTGCAGGTTGCTGGTGTAGTGTTCGAAGTGTAAGATGCACAAAATACTATGTAGGTCGGTGGTTCCCAACCTGTGGTCTGGGGACCCCGGAGGTCTGCAAATTCTCCTCATGGGATGTGTGACTACTTAGAAAATTAAATTATATTAACAGATTAAATCCCCAGCTTTAAGTAATGACTCATGATTCCAACAATGATTCAGTGGGGGTCCACAGGTTCCAATATGATAAAGTGTCGGCCCATAGAGGTCAAAAGGTTGGGAACCACTGGTGTAAGTAATTTAAAGCTCCAATCAATTGAAATTGATGTATTTTTGCCAATAGTCTTTCAGACATTGCTTTGCTTATTTTTTTGGTTGACGGAGGGTTCAGACTACCTGACAATGTTTGTGCCATCCTCATTTCCTGGAAACGTTGTTCTTTCTTCAAAATTTCAAGCAAATGATAAAGGATAGGATGAGATTTTACAATTGATTCTTAAATGAATTGGGCCTCCCATCTATGGCATTGTTTGTATTTGCACCTTCCTCTAAGAAGCTCGAGTGACAGTTCCACCAGTCAATGGGAAACCTTGGCTTCTTTCTGTGACCCGCCTCCCTCAGATGGCCAACCCAAGTATCTTCAAAGTAATTCAGGAGTGGATCCAATATTTTTTCCTTTTGTGTAAAATATTCTGTCTCTGTAATTGAAGTGTAGAGTTTTTCAACTTTTCAAATTTACTGCCTGATCCTCAGCTAAGGACGTTTTAAAAAAGTTTTGCCAATGTGCCTGGGAAAAGTGAAAAAAATCCTTTCATTTAGGAGTCAGGGTAAACCTTTCTAATAGTATTACTCATTTGCAGTTCAAAATCAATCATAATTGTGTTGGGACTTTTGTTTATGGCTTTTGTTTTTATTACTGATAACAATTCAGTGTGCATTGAGGATTGCTTGTCAGGGAGTGAGCTATATATTAATGGGACCGTTTTATTGTATATATTAGCATGAATAGAGGAAATTATTTGGGTGAATGGATGAGGAGTTGCTTTAAAAGTTCCTACTATCATTCAAAATTGCAGTATTCTTAAGGGTCACTAAGTTATGGGTTGTGCTAAAGACGATTATTCTTTTGAAGAGAGTTTTCAGTGTTGTATAGTAGGAAACGTTCATTAGTATAAGAGTTTCTGGGGGGATGTTAAGGTCAGGGTAGGTTAGCGGTGTTATTATTTGTGGATTACTTGCCAGTTTTTGCCTCTGAACTATTCTCCTTAAGATAGGGATTGTGGGCCGACTACTAGTAACGTACATGAGGATGTTTTGAGCTACTTCACTCAAAGCAGAGCCCCAGGATTCAGTTGAGGAGGCTGCTAGCATTTTAAATTGCTGCATAATCTACCTTACTTCAATCTGCATGCAGAGGCAAAGCGATTATGTTCTGTGGTCCTTTCAACAGTGTCATCCAGAGTAACCATTCTTTATTTGCAATGGGATGAAAAATATTGCAAATACTTCCAATGACTCATGGGCTCAGTCAATCTCTCCTTACAGATAATGAAGCCACAATATTTCAACAGTCTATTTCCTCACCTTGACTGTAAAAAGTTAGCCTGTGTGTGGTTTTACATGGTTAAGTGATCTGTAAAAAAAGAAACTGTGAATGAATTGGTCTAAAGCTATGATTTATTTTGCTTCTGAACAATATGTTTGCTATGGGAAGAAAGATTTGCATGGCTAATTTAGACAGTCTGTTAATTTAAAAAAGTTAGTTTTCCCCTACAAAAACTAGTGACAGTTAATTGGTATTGTTTGTATTATGTGAGAAAAAAGTTGTTAGCCTGAGAAGTGTATATTCTTATTGAAAAAAATATTTATCAGGTACGCTATTTGTCACTTCCAATGGGATTTTGCACATCTTGTTGAGAATTCTTTTCAGATTCTGGTGTGGTGGATTGCTCACTCCTTGGTATTCTATTGAACTTTTGGAGAAAAAAAACAGGTGTAGTAACCAATGTTTATTTCTAACTCCTTTGTTTTGCTTTTTTATGTTTTAAAGGATAACCAAACTGCATTCTGTTACATGTTTTCAAAAGTGGATTTTGATTTTACACTGTTTTTGCTTTCTTTTGTTCTCCAATGTGGTATATTTCCTTATAAGATCTAGTAGAAAGAAAAAGAGGTAACTACTTCAGAGAGATAGCATAGTAATTTTTCCCCCTGCCACTATCCAGCACCTTCCCAGAAGTAAGTTCCCAGTCGAGCGAGAATACTAATTGTGCCCCTCCAGTCACTGTCCATCACCAGTCTTGAGTTAAGCACTTGGTGAAGTTAGAATAGTTATTTGATCCCCCCAACCACTGTCCAGCACCTGCCCTGAAGTAAGTATTTGGCGGAGTTAGATTAGTAATTTTGACCGCAGTCACCGTCCAGCACCTGTCCTGAAGTAAGCACACAGTGGTGTTATATTTGTAATTTTGCTCCCAGCCACTGACCAGCACCTGTCTGAGGTAAGTGCCCAGTGGAGTTAGAATAGCAATTTTGCCCCCAATTCACTGTCCAGCACCTGCCCTGGGGTATGTATTTGGTGAAGTTAGTTTAGTCATTTTGATCGCTAGTCACTGCCTAACACCTACCCTGAGGTAAGTATCCAGCAGAGTTAGAATAGTTATTTTGACCCCTGAGACACTGTCCAGAAGCTACCCTGGGATAAGCATCAAGGTTTGTTAGAGTAGTTATTTTGCCCCCAGCCACAGTCCAGCACACATTCAGAGGAAAGCACCCAGCAGAGTTAAAATAGTAATTTTGCCCCAGTCCTTGTCCAGAACCTGCCTGGAGGTACGTATTTGGTGGAGTTAATTTAGGAATTTTGAGCCCCAGTCACTGTCCAGCACCTGTCCTGAGGTAAGTACCCAGTGGAGTTAAAATATTAATTTTGCCCCAGTCACTGTCCAGTGCCTGCCTGATTTGTACACATTTTTACAAACCCAATTGCTGCCCAGTACCTGTCCTGAATGGGTTATAGTTTTTTTTATATTATAATTCATCTATTATTTTTTACACAAAAAGGTGTGACTGGTAACTCACACTGATCAAAATGTTGTACAGGGTTGGAAGGTAAGGGTCATGATGGCTTTGAATTCACTCTAAAAGGATTTTTTTTCTCTTAAAAGAATGGATTGCATGTATTGGTAATGGTGTATTAGTTTGTTGAGAAGTAAGAATATACATACTTGGAAAGTTAGATGGCACTGTTTCCCAATGTCTGGATTGATCTTCTCAGGATTAGGTCGTGTGTGTGTGGTCACGTTACTAGACAATTAAAAACCGATCGCAAAATGGTAGATGGGTCTTTGTATATGGTTTTATGGGGTATTGGAAAAATTATACTGAAATATGCTTTAGAAAGTGTTTTTTCTGGTTTAAAAGGTGGGTAAATGTATAATTGCTCTTTTGTGAAAAAATAGTGTTTTTGACCTTTACAGTATGCACAACTATCCTGATTTCAGTTGAAATGAAAAACAGACTTTGAACTGTATGTGTTTTGATTGTCCAAATTATTTATAGAATGTTGAATGTTTCTTAATTTTGAGTTATGTTTTTTAATTCGTTTTTTTCAACAAATAAGGAATTAATTGTAAATTAATCTCATGCTTTGCTTAGTTCTCGTGGAATCTTATATACAGTTGCGCTGTGTTGTGTGGTTTTAACATAGATTTGGTTGCTACTCGCTGGTTACATGAATTTTACGCCATGCAGCAATGAATTTTTTCTAAGTAAATGTTTGGGAATTATACAATTTAATGGGGTAGTTATACTGTGTCAACTATTTAGGTAAACAGCATTGGAATAGATATATAAATATATAGTTTTAAATGTACCTAATTCAAAAATACTATTAACCTATAGGAAAATAATTGTGTTGTAAGATTTTCATTGTAATTCTATGTGTGGTAAGGGTTTGCCTGGTGATGGTACTTATAATTAGGGCTCCCAGTTTTATGGTATTTATTTTTTTAACATTTCCATCTGTATTTATCCATATTTATTTTGTGGCCACCTTTTTGGTATTTATCCTTATTTATTTTGTGTTTTGAGAATAAATGGAGTGTTAAAATGGTATATTTCCACATTTATTTAACTCTAGCCTGCACTCATACAAGGAAGACTGTCACGTTTTAGTAGCTTATGCAGTCAAATATATCAAAACACTACACCCATAGGTGCATAATAGCTTTATACTATAAATATACGTTAACATATATCTGTATTTAAGAAAATCTGATCCTATTTTATAACTCAATATCTGTCTATCTACTCACCTTTTGTCTGGAATTCATGAAAGACAGCATGAGGTCTTCCCTAAAAAGCAAAATTGTCAGCATTTTTCTGCTTTTTAAAAATAAATACAGGCAGGAAACACTTGCTTTTTGTCTGTATTTATCTATAAAAATCAGTAAAAACAGAAAACTGGATGCCTTACTTATAATGAACCCCCTATGTGTATGTGTGGTATTGACATGCCTCGTAAAGACGTGCTTGGTAGTAGTATGTGCATTGAAAAAACTGCATGGCAAAGGCATGCGTGGTAAAGGCATGTAGTGTTCCATCATACATCCTTGCATGTAAGACTATTCAGGTGAAGATCTATATCTGAAACTGTTTTGTGATCAGCAAAAGTATGCTAGCTCATTCTTTTGCAAGAATTTGAAAGATTTACTGCAGCAGTTTTTGACTAACCAGTGCTTGAATAAGTATTTCATGATTCAGGAAATGTATTATAGTTAGGTAAGTAATTTGTCTGTGGCTATGATATAATTCCATATTATCTCCTCTTGTAGTATGAGTTCGTGTCAAATTCAAATTCTTTATTTCGTCATTAAAACAGTCGTAAAGCAAACTAAACATGTAAATATGTAAAAACAAACATAACTCAATTCATACAGTGAGATTCTAAGTCAACACAGAAGATAAGAAAAGGTAAAAAACCAGCCCCACTCCCACTGAGGTAAATCAAAAATGAAGACTACTGCAGAAAGGGACAGCAGATTAAAACAAGCATTTGCAATGCAACGGGTCTCACGTTTGCTCATGTTAGAGCTGCTAGCGTTGTAAACTCCTAACCCGACTTTTCACCTATCGGCAAAAGTGCATTCATGTACGTGAGCTGAAAAAGTGCATTTAACTATGTAAAGCGCTCGACTTCTGCCAAGCGAAATCGCGCTAGTAAATTAGAGAAAAAGTACTCCACGAGCCGGACAGAAAACAGCAAGCCTCGCATGTTTTCCGTACTTGGTTGATGCGCTCGAGGAGGGCTAGCCACCGGAAAAGGCATGACGTATGAATGCCTTAGACTAATGAAAGCAAGCAGATTTTAATAGGCAAGTCCACTAACCAATGAAAAACACTGACGTGACGTCGACAGGGCTCCGAGCCCTTTTCAAAACCCTAAAGCGTCTCGCTGCGATACGCATGCGCGAGCGCATGCAACGCAGGCTCGACCCTAAAAAGACCAACATTCACAACAGGAAGCATGAGTAAACTAAACAATGCAGTTCAGCACTTAAGGAGTCCTTGTTTCTTTAAAATTGGGACTAAAATTCTCTGAAAGAAAGGTAATTTACATTTAGAAAAAAAGATCAAATGAACCATGAATTGTGGAGAAACATTAGCACAAGGGCAGAAACAGGCCCGATTCCCGACACAACTATCCCAAAGAGAAACACAGCTGACTTCTAACAACCCCCATTCTGAACCTAGTTGGTAAATTCTGTGCCCATATATAATTAAAATATTCCAGATAAGGTTTAAGAGTCAGAGTAGTCTGTATCAGTAACATATTTTTGATAGAAGGTTTACAAAGTCTTACAGACTCAGTTAAGCTGATCTAGCTTCCATAAAATTGTAGTAATCCATGCCTTATCACCAGACAATGGCCCTCATTCTGACCCTGGCGGTCAAAGACCGCCAGGGCGGAGGACCGCGGGAGCACCGCCGACAGGCCGGCGGTGCTCCAATGGGGATTCCGACCGCGGCGGTAAAGCCGCGGTCGGACCGGCACCACTGGCGGGCTCCCGCCAGTGTACCGCCGCCCCATTGAATCCTCCACGGCGGCGCAGCTTGTTGCACCGCCGCGGGGATTCCGACCCCCCCTACCGCCATCCAGATCCCGGCGGTCCGACCGCCGGGATCCGGATGGCGGTAGTGGGGGTCGCGGGGCCCCTGGGGGCCCCTGCAGTGCCCATGCCACTGGCATGGGCATTGCAGGGGCCCCCGTAAGAGGGCCCCTACATGTATTTCACTGTCTGCTGCGCAGACAGTGAAATACGCGACGGGTGCAACTGCACCCGTCGCACAGCTTCCACTCCGCCGGCTCGATTCCGAGCCGGCTTCATCGTGGAAGCCTCTTTCCCGCTGGGCTGGCGGGCGGTCTGAAGGCGACCGCCCGCCAGCCCAGCGGGAAAGTCAGAATTACCGCCGCGGTCTTTCGACCGCGGAACGGTAACCTGACGGCGGGACTTTGGCGGGCGGCCTCCGCCGCCCGCCAAGGTCAGAATGAGGGCCAATGTTTTCTCATTGGCAGTTAACAAGTTTGGTCTACCTAAAATAGCCACAGTAGAACCAATATACTTGAATCAGGTAATAGTGTGGCTCAGATCGCATGAGCAACAACTCCTTAAAATTTCAGTATTCAGGTGTGTGCATTTATTACACCAAACCTCAATACATAACAAAATTGGAGTCAGTTTGATGTTATCCTCAAAAAGCTCAATGCCCAGTTCCTCGTGGATGGAAAAATGTGTCTGTTTTGGCTGGTTCAGGCTGGGTTGGACATAGGGCCAGCAATGCTACCCTTTGTGCCATTTACCAGCCACCCCCTTAACCTTCAGACCCTCAAACATAATAACACTTTCTCAGCAAATGCACTCTACTCATTTACTACAAACAAACAGAACCCACATTTCAATGTCTCAACAACAACCACAAACCTCACATACCACAGCTAAACACTCTTCTACCCCCCAACCACCACACAATGGCACATTCACTCTCACACAAAGCACCACTCTGCCCTACACCACTAACAAATCCACACATCTTCGACACAACACAAAGCCACATTATACATAACGTTAACCCACCCAGACACACACTCCCTGTTCATACAAAACACCAGTTTTACCCTCTATTTACTCCTAATCATCCCCCAACACTCTTCTCCTCTTTTTACCAAAAACACACAACTAGAAAATCCTTCCACTGAAATTCACCACACATATTACCTCTTCCAGCTATGAAATATAACACAAATACTCATCACTCTTGTCCATCCCATCTCACACACCACATACACCCTTTTCCAAAACACACTCCCTTTACAACTTAACTTTCACTCACCAACAGTATTGTACATACAAATCCTTCTCAGAACACCATTACACCAATATCTCCTCTCCCTAGCCCCCATAAATAAAACATAACACACACAGCTCCAAATCAAAAACTCCCACACACACATTTTCAGAATGCATTCCATGGCAAATTAAAATTGTAACCCTCCGTCATAACAAGGGATCTGCCAAAGAAGTTAATGCATTTTTGGGCATTCCAGATCTAATCGCTCCCTGCAAGAAACATCTCCCTAGATTTACACTGCAACTGGCAGATATAACATGCACACACGGTCTCCGTGCATGTACTGGCCACTCCTCTTCGGATGGCATTGTTGCTCCCACATTTCAGCAGGGGGATTACAGAAGTAATATACTTCACAATTTGCTACATGGCAGGGTTTGGGATGCAATGCTTGATATAACAATTATTACTGGAGAAGAGGACAACCATGATCCACTATTTTTTTGCATCCAGGACCTACTGCTTGAAGACTAGACAGCCATATCTTACTTAGGCTAGTGCAGGTGCTTTGAAGTCATGCAACAAAAGAAGGAATGTAAAATTGTATGCAATGAGTAGCTCTACTAACGTTATCATGAACATTTATGAAACAGCTACCCCATTGGTCTAGATGATTGATAAAAGGGAACAATCCTTGGAGACCCACAATATATTACACGTGAAAATCAAATATTTTCTTTGAAAGGTTTTAAACCTGTTAACAGAGCCCCTAGGCTCCAGTACTGGTTTATTCCAGCATGTAGGGCTTCCAAGACTCCTCTTCTGGTGGCTAATAAGGTAGGGGATAGGGTTAGAATAGCAGAATCTAGGGCCTATTATAAAATAAAATAAAAATTGGGAACATGGACAGAGCTTTTAGAAGTGGCTTAAAAAACTATTTTTAAAACTATTAGACCCGTGAGCTACATGGGTCATTATATTGCCATAAGACCTAAGGTACACTTTCACCCAAGCAACTGGGTAGATCATTTCAAGTCGCTCTTTTGCCTCCCATTTCAGACATTATCTCCTGAGTCCATAGCTGAATGTAGCAATTCCCAGCCTAAGAGTGATATTAGCTACTCCATCACCTTTTCTGTACTAGACACCAAGTAAACTGTCACTTCCCAGAGCCAGGACAAAGCACCAGGCGTGGCCAAGATTCCAGCAGACTTGTTTCATTCTGAACTTAAGGTTTGGGTGACCTATATCAATATTATCTCAAACCCTATAGCTGCAGGTGTTCCATTTCCCTCCTCATGGAAGGTTGCTGAGATTATACCCATCTTTAAAAGGACTGTTTTAAAATATTCCAAGCAACTATCGCCTTATCAGTCTTTTGGATAATATCCAAAAGTATTTTTTGTAGACAAACTCTTGAAAAGGTGACTGGCTTGGACTAATGAGAACGATATATCAAAAGACTATCAAGTATAATTTTAACCAAGTGGAGGGCGGTGGATATCAATAGCTGGTCTCACGATTTCCCGCTCCAAAAATGTGAATTTACGCATAAGAAATTTTTCGATTAAATTAAACATTTCTCCTCAAGATTCCCCTTTTTGAAGTACAGATATGGGGGGTCATTACAACCCTGGCGGTACAAGACCGCCAGGGCTGAAATGACGGAAGCACCGCCAACAGGCTGGCGGTGCTTCCCTGGTCATTACGACCGTGGCGGAAGCGCCGCGGTCGCACCGCCGGGGCCGGCGGTTTCCCGCCACAATGGCCCCAGCGGTAGTAATCCGCCAGGGCAGCGCTGCTAGCAGCTCTGCCTAGGGGATTACGAGTCCCCCTACCGCCAGCCTTTTCCTGGTGGTTTGAACCGCCAGGAAAAGGCTGGCGGTAGGGGCGTGTCGCAGGCCCCTGGGGGCCCATGCACTGCCCATGCCAGTGGCCATGCCCATGACAGGGCCCCATGCATAGCAGACAGTGAAAAGCGCGACAGGTGCAACTGCACCCGTCGCACGGCCGCAACACCGCCAGCTCCATTTGGAGCCAGCTCCTATGTTGTGGCCGAGATCCCCGCTTGGCCGGCGGGCGGAAACCAGGTTTCCGCCCGCCGGCCCAGAGGGGATCTCATAATGACTGTGGCGGGGGTGCGGCCGCATTGGCAGCCGCCTGGCTTGTCAGATCTTGGCGGGCGGCTGTAGCCGCCCACCAAGGTCATAATGAGGGCCATGGTGTCCTTCCATTTACTGCCTTTGATTCTGAGGACCCTGTGGTACTTTTTTGTCTAGTTTATTTAGAACCTAAAGTGCTTTCAAGGATAGTCAATCGTGTAAATGCCTTGTGAATATGTAAAATCAACTCCAGTCTGTACGTAGTTTATGTTTCCAAGTTTCTAGATGAAACAAGGCTCAGAAGATGTAACATATTGAGGCAGGGTAATTTGCTTATTGTCTAATAGATTGTAATTTTTATATCTAATATTGCCCTGTCACATGTCTTTTTAATGCATGTATTTTTTCTATATTTATGAACTTATATTGAATGTTGACATGCTTGCATTTTGTTGGTTTTGGTTTTATTGTCCGATCTGACAATAAAGACAGAAAGTTACACTCCTTACGAAATAAGTACTTCACCCAGGTGCAGACACTATTTTGTAGCGAACCTTTCATTAGAAAGACAACACAGAAGGGAAATATCAGCTTTTTCTGCAAGGAAAATGGCCCAGCAAAAAGCCAGCAGAGTTTGGAAACAACAGGATTCCTCAACCCAGCTTCCAGAGGGATATTTGGTTGAGATACCAACCACATTAACAGGACGTGAGCATCTGACAAAATTCTAAATATTCTGAAAGTCACCTGCATATTTTGCAAATAGTGGTCCTTATTTCTTTGGAATGATTAACCATCTCAGAGCTATTCATCTAAACTATGCCTGGGTAAAATTTTAATTAAGACAAAGTAATCTCAATCATTTTGCATTGCTTTTGTGATGAAAATTACGGGATTACACATTTTCACATAATTTGGTGTAATTTGGGGAAAAATACCTGCCCAAGAATACATGAACAGAGTACGAGACGCCTGCTGCTTTTTTGTTGCATGTAGCACTTTTTTCATAGTGGTCCATTTTGGACACAAGGGTGCGCTGAGCTCGCAGAGTCCACTACGTCGATAGGCAGTTGCTTGGCAATCCTCTTCATACTACGTTTTTCATGTTGAGGAGCACGATTTGCATTATCATAGTGCAAATAACGCACAAACAGCACCAGGTGGTTTGCATGGGTGCAAACATTTTGTTTTCTCTGTCTCTCTGTGCATGGTGCTGGGCCTAACTTTTAATTCTCCCTAAATCTAACCAATCCCACCCTTTTCTAAATTATTCACCCCTCATTTCCCTTTATTTCATCAGTGTGTGTTTGTATATTTTATGTTTCCATCCTTTTTTTGGTGTGTTTTTGTTGCTTTTTTAATACTTTATTGTTTTTTTTTTTACTTTTCCCCTTACTTCTTTCTATTTCTTCTTTCTTCCTTCCATTTCTTCCCCTTTCTTTTTTCCACCCAGCGCCATGGCAGAGCAGGGAAGCAGAGGAAGTGGCAGTGCTTGTGTGGCTGCTAGCTGCTTACTTCACAGATGTCAACGCCACCAAAGGGTGCAGCCTCACCCCACTGCACCCGTCGCACACCTTCAACTCCGCCGGCTCCATTCGGAGCCGGCGGAGTTGTTGAAGGGGCTTTCCCGCTGGGCCGGCCGGCGGGCTAATGACCGCCTGAGACTCTTCCTGTCACCAAGAATAAGACAGTGGTAGTAGTTAAAATTAATATCAGTGAGTTAACATTCCCTTCTCTGTGCCTTTCTCTATGTAGCTTATGCAGTCCCTCCCAATCTCAATCTCCCGCTGATGTGTAGTATGATATCATCATATTATGCATCTATGCATTGAAAACAAATGGAGGCTGAGTTGCCCCATCAAAGGTGGTTGAGAAGCAAAGGTCATTCTTTCCAATATGAATGCATTGTTAGTGGTACATACTTGTAAATGTAGTTTAGGTTTAGGAAATTTGGAGTAGGGCTTAGGTGTAGGAAGTAGGATTGTAAACGTAATAGGTGAACTTGAGTCACGTTGATACTGAGGTGATCTGATTTAGAAAAGTACAATGCTATTGTGTTTGCCTCTACCTGTGAAAATATTTTTTGAGAGATACATTGTATTACTAATCTTTTATTTTTTTGTTTTATTTCTTACCTCAGCACCCAAGGAGAAGAAGAGGGCAATGTCCTAGGTGGATCGAGGAGGAGATAAGGGTGCCAGAGCCACCACTAGTGTGGAATTTGGCAGATCTGTTGGCCCCAGCAAGTTTTCCAGGTATCTTATTATTGTTATTTCCCTAAGTTTCACCTCTCCTCATTTTGAATAATTTACATTTTTTTTTCTGTGCCTTCTACCTTTTTTTGTACTTATTTTCTTTAAATCTAAGCACTGTTAAATTATTGTTATCCCTGCATTTATCTAATTTTGGTGTTTCTGTACCTGACTTCCTCCTGTCTGTACTAGTATGTAACTTTTCCTGCTTTTTAAATAAGCTTAGCTTTCCCTTCTCAACTTATATATCTTCTGGACTGGTACTTAAATATTACGAGGACATATATTTTGGATAGGTACTCTACCGACAAGATTGCATGCCCAGGTCAGCTTTTCTATGCATGTTTGTGAAGGTTTTCTTCACCTTGCTCATGCCCATTGCATTTGCCAACCAAGACCTCACCATAGATCCACAGGGATTGACCAAAATATTCCCACCCCTTTATTGCACTTCAGTGACTTGGCTCTGCCCCTTCAATGCAAAACATTTGAGGATGATTTGACTACTTGGATTTTCTAACATAATTAGCTGACAAAATTCCTAAAGTAAATGATAGAAGAAGATAGAACTGCAGTGAACTATTGTGGTTGTATTTTGTTGAAATCTAAAATGTGTAATGTTTTGTCCAGCCACACCGACCACAAATGCAGGGGCAGCACCAGTGCACTGGTATCGCAGTGGAGGGAGGGGGTGAACCGGCAGAAGCCGAGATGGGTGTTGGTAACTCATATTGCTTTTGCTTATTGACAATTACTAATATACTCATTGCAAGGGTGTTGTTTGTGAACCCCTTGGTTTAGTAGCTACAGTGGGGGTTGAGTTCTAAATGGCCTCTTCTCTCTGCAAATCAGCAGACAAAAGCCCATAATACATGTACACTACAAATGGCTTGATGGAAAAGTGAATAAAGCATGGGTGGCTAGAAGAAAGAATGGGTCAAATAGTATCAGTGAAAGGATGTGTGGCTGGGTGAAAGGTACGGATGCCTAGGTGAGTGAAAGGAGATGCTTGGGTGGGTAAAAATATGGATGAAAGGGGTGAAAGGATGCTTCAGTAGGTGAAGGGTGGATGGGTGAAAGGATGAGTGGATGGTAACGAACGATGCATGGGTACATGGATGGATAGGTGAAAGGGTATTTGAAAGGGTGGATACTAGATAAATGAGTGTATGGATGGATGGGTGGATATATGGATGGCTGGATTGGAATTGTGAAAGACTGGATGAGAGAGTGTAAAGTTTAAATGGTGGGTATCAAAGGGTGAATAGAAGAGGTGAATGAAAATATGATTGGATAATTGCTTGGATCAAGAAGTAAGGGAGCTGTTCACTTAGTTCAGTTGCTGCACAGCTATCAAAGCTTTGGTTCAAAGTGGGGTTATTTTAATTTTCTGTCTACTCCCTTAACTCACTGTAGTTGTTAAGCAAGGTAGATATGTATCCTCCCACCCATCATCATACCTCCCTCCCCATTAGTAACCCATGCTACTATGACGTAACTGCAGCGTGGTACAATTCAGCAGTAATAAGGTGTTGTCTGTGCAATGTGCATCTGGTTAATTCTGCATTTACAAAGTTGTCAATGCATTCAAACTTAAAACAAGGCGTGTTTCCCTTCCCTCCCAGTGCCCACTCTGTCACCTCCTAGTACTTTATTCTTTCGAAAGCCCTGTCCCAGCCACCCAGAACAAATTGAAATATCCCTTTTGGCATGCACCACCTTTATCTAAAAGTGATTAATAATTAATGGCTTCCAAAAAGGATTCATACCAGTTCAAAGGTTATCCTTTTGACATTTGTCAACTACAATGAAGCATGTGTGGGTAAGAAAAATGGCCCTGTTACTCATAATCAGCCACCTCAAACTCCAATGGCACTGAGGACCAGCAATTTACTACTACTGTTCCACTCTACTTAAAAAAAAAAAATGTGCACAGAGCACTCTTTGTAATTTGCTGTTTTCCTTTTTCTTTCTTGCTATAGCTACTCCTGGTGGACATCCTACTCACCAGGAGATAGCAGTCTAGCTGTGCTAGCAGATGCTGGAAGCCATCTGCAACAAATATCGGTAGCAGGTGTTTTTCAAAAGGAGGAGGATGAGGCCCAGGCTGCTGCCGACATGCCTACTGGTCCTAGCTCCACCAACTGGCCGCCAGTGCCTCCAGCTTCTCAGTGGCACTGTCAGTGCTGCCACCTGCTGGCATCAGCCCATCCACATCTACCACTGCTGCCCCCTCTCATGCTTGGACTACAATTTCCAGCATTGTGTCCTACAACACTTTGCATGCCTGGACCACCGGGCGGTACACATTGAGGCAACCCTAGATGATCTCTGGTCCTGCATGAAGAATGCCTTCTTTTGACCCTTTTTATGTTTTATTTTGGGGGGAGGGACACTTGTTGTGGGTGGAGAGGGTGGGAAAGGGAGTTGGGACCAGGTTTTTCACTTTGGACTTTTTGTTTGGACTTTCGTTGTGAGCTTTTGTTGTGGACTTTCATTGGACTCTGGTTGAGGATGGGGTGATTTGTTTGGGGAGAGGGGTGGGCCTGTTGTGGATGGGAAGGGTGGCTTTTCTATTTGTAAATAATACAAGGGGATAAATTATTTTACTTAATTTATGCCTCAAATTTGTATTTTAGTGTTTCAGTTTGCACTGCTGTCTTTTAGTAAGCCTGTTTTTAAAAATCTGCTAAAAAAGTGTATGTCAGTTAAGTATGCCCTTGCTCTACTACCCTCTATAACTATATAGACCACTGGCCGGTGATTGTCATTGTCTATTTTGTCTACAAAAACCTATATACACACCAACTGCATCTTCTGCAGTGTAAGTTAATAACTAAGTAAATAAATTCACTTGACGCGAAGGCTAATACCTCAGTCTTCTTACTGCAGGGTTTTCCCAATGTGGCATCTTATCTTAAAGTGGCGCTAGTAGTAGTAGCAGGCACTAACTAACCCACCTTTGCAAACTCCAACTGCAGGATTAATCAAAGGGTTATCTATCACTGTCAACTAGATTGAAAGAAAACATAGTGTTAGTGGGTTATACTACATCAAAACTCTAGAAAGAATCAGACCAGACCACCACGATGACAGTATTTGACACATACCAAAGAAGATCTGATATGATAATAAAAACTAGCAATATCAACTTCTTCTGAGTAATGGGGAGCTAGTATTTAATGAAAACTAAATTAGGAAATAAAATCCTTGAGTCAGGAGAAGTGGGCTCAGAGTCAGGAAGGGTTGGACAAGGTTAAGTATTTTTGTAGCACACAACACAAGGCCTACATGATGATGTTGATGAATGATGAGTGGGTGGGTAAATGAGGCTGGTGTAGAATATTGCTCAGGCAGTAAAAGATCATGCAGTGAGTTGGTGTCACTTTCCTCACATCTGCCCCAGCAAGTTTGTGATCCATTTCTGGTGTAAAAGTAAGTCACAACTCAATAGAAATCACATAGCTTGTGGGAAGAGGGTTAGGGGCTCATTGAATGGAAGGGAAAGGAGATTTGGGTAAAAGTGTGACAAAGACAAACATTACACAAAAGCAACAATGACAATATTCAATGGCGAACTGGGCAGAACACTATAATCAATCTGTTGTGGAAGGAAATGATGAAGGGATTATTGTGATACAGTTCTGTTAAATGCATTGCAAGCAGTCATTCAGCTCCAGAGGGACTCAAGATAGTATTTCTCCAAATATTCTGTCTTCTAGGTTTGAACTTTAACTCACCCGTTCTAAAAATTATGAGTTTTAAAACGTAAATGCGACTGAATTTCCTAATTGGGGAGTGCGTTTCCATTATTCTTGGAATGTCTGCCACTCTTGGTGCCTGACTGAACCTGTCCAGTAGGTAGGCTGGAGGTTAAGCTTTCACCAAGCTTTGTTCGTGCAGGAAAGGACTAGGAGAAGGCCTTTGTATTGAAAAACAGTAACCATTATTGAATAAAGAAGAAGGACAAAGGGAAGCAATGTAAGCATTGTGAGGAATCATGAGTGTACTAAGAAGACACAGAGCAGGAACATAAAGAGGAGTTTCACATTTGACCCAGCAATGCAGCATGCACACACTCAGCAACATTTCCCAAATTAATGCACCTCTCTTCAGTCCACAGAGTTGAGTGAATACTAGGCCTCGGAGTCTTCATCATCACCATGGTTTCTCTATGAAGTCAATAACTTTCTCCTTCTAGCTGTTAAGGTAGTCCCACCCATTGTCATTCCATCCTCCTCTTCCTGATTCTAAGTAACTTGGTCCCAGTCCCAATCTGAGTGAGGTAGACCTGTGTAGTGCACTGCGGTTGTAGAACAAATAGAGAATCAGAATTGGAGTGTTTTATGTAGATTTATGTTTGGTAACTAAAGTGACTGGTCTCTGAAGAACCAAAAAAAGGAGTGGATCCTGCAGGTAGATTTTGTTAAGTATGAAAGGCCAATCACTTTCAGGAAAAACTGATCACCCACCAGCCCCCAAACATTGTAAATCATTAAAATCAAGTTCACAAATTTGATGGCCTCCCTCCTTCAATGTATGTAACAACATACATCAACAATCACCACTCACAATCACTCAATATATCATCACGCATTGGTGCAAGAGTTAGTAGTTACTTCTTCCAATCAAAGCACAGTGGTAGATACAAAATTGATCTCCTCTTCTATGGTAGTAACATATTGGAAATTAGCATTGACATTAGCAGTCTTTTAATCAATGATTTTCTGGGCAGCCCTGCTAGGGGATGCAAACAAAGGATAGGCAATGGTATGTGAGTAAGGCAGGCATTGTCTCCAATGTCCTGAAGGAAATATAGGGGCTTCTTCACCACACACAGGGGTCTAGCTACAATCTGGCCATATATGTGACCATACAATGGCGGGCAGCATAAATCTTACACAGACATTATTGTTTCACTAGCTATTTGTTTTCAAAAAAAGAAAGAAAGAAAGGCAGACGTTCAACAAGAAATAATTTAAAAGTTTTATGGTGGACCTGGCATACTCAGTCTAGGAAGTAAAGTTTGTCCTCAAACTCAGGCTGTTTACCCAGAAGTTGGCAAGCTAACTCACTGATTTTGTCCCTCCAATCATCCTCCTCGGTGGTGTTTCGGGAGCGGGGTAATCAGGTGTTATGAAATTTTGGTTCATTTTGATCTAGTTTAATTTCTTGACGTTTTGAGGTGAGAGACTAGTCCTTCTCACTAAAACAAATGCTCTAGCTACACTGAATACACACTGGCTATAGGGTAAGCCAGATACTTTATTGCCAGCC
Source organism: Pleurodeles waltl (assembly GCF_031143425.1). NCBI lineage: Eukaryota > Metazoa > Chordata > Amphibia > Caudata > Salamandridae > Pleurodeles > Pleurodeles waltl. The sequence continues at coordinate 1,142,876,793 of NC_090444.1, read as the reverse complement.
TGCTAAGCTCTAGCCAATGGTGCATCTTCCCATACCAATACATCAATGGGTTTTGATCCACGTATACTTCTTTTGGATCATTCAGACCCTACTGGAACATCCTCTGAATGGTCATTGGTGCTGGCACTTGCTTTACCTCTTTTGCCTTTGCCTCTGCACTGAACTTAAGACCTGTCACTTGAAACCAAGCCAATGCGGACATTGGGTCGGATTCTTCAGTTACTGTTGTGGCCGGTGCTTCAATCAACAAAGCTTTATTCGGTCAACAGGCCATCAAAGCAACAGAATAATAAATAATCATGATATATAAACATATAAAACAATACATTCCCAGTTAAAACAATAAAATAACAAATCCACTTTGAAACACAATTACCCAAATTAAAGCTCATAAATCAACCACGTCACTCCCTATTTGCAAAACATGTTGCGTATATGCCATGCTGCTACTAAAAACTTACTAACAGCAATAATTAATGCGCTTGACCCATGACTTTTTAAAATCCTCAATGCTATCGCACATTTGTTCATCCCCATTTCCCGACAAATCGTACAAATCCATTTAGACTTTGGGGATGAATAAGCAGGGCAAAAAACATAAAATGTTCAACTGTTTCTGGGGCACCACCATACACAGGGCATATTTCGTAAGTAACAGTTTGTCCCCAACCACTCGTCAGAGACTTCAGGGGCAAAGACCCAAAACAAAATCTAGCATATAATCCTTTGCCTAAAAGATCAGGTATCACATCTAAATAAGATTCAAACTGTGGGTACCCTTTTAAAATCAATAAAAGAATTGGTTAATCCGCCAAGGGATTTGCAGCAGATATAGTCATTCCTCACATGAGACCAATATATAGATTTCAGAACTTTTATATACGATTTCTCTAAAATATGGGGATTCTCGCAGAAGTCTCTTAGGCCCAAAGTGCGGAAAAAAATTGGATACATGCTTTACCGAAGGGATAAAGGCTGAGTTGGGCCTCCCTAGCAACTCAAGAAGTGAGGTCTTAAAAATCTCCAGTTCAGGAACAATCCAAAGCCTTACCCAGTATAACAAGGGTTTTAGGACAATTATATCGGCTATTCGGTTTAAACCCAGGTCTAAAAATATTGGGATCAGTGGAGTACTACGGGGGCACGCAACCAAAGCCCTCGCAAAATTATTCTCACCCACAGTTAATCTATTACTATTGGTGGGTCCCCATATCCCCGCACCATAGACAGCAGCACCCTGTGCCATAGCCACATAAATCTTAATCGCTGGGGATACAGTTTTAGAGGTCGTGCTCATAAAAAAGCTCAAAATGGAGGCCGCTCTATGTTGTAGAAGACCCACTCTTTTATTAATCTGATCATCCCAACACAATTTGCTGGATAACCTCACACCCAGATAATCAAATGTGCTAACCTTATTCAAAGGGACTCCATCCAATATGATAGTACATTTCTTACGTGGTCCAGGATGGAACACCATCAATTTGGTTTTATTAAAATTCAACTCCAGACCATAATTCTGACAAAATAGATTAAATCTATCGACAAGGGTTTGAAGCCCGATTGGGGTCTTTGAGATAAGGAGTGAATCATCAGCAAATAGGAGAATGGGGATTTTCTGGGCATTTAAGGTGGGGGCATCATTCAGGCAGGAGAGCATATCATGTACCACCTCATTGATAAAGAAAGAAAACAAAAATGGGGCTAGAACACAACCCTGGCGAACTCCCCTATGAATAGGGTTTTTCCCAGTCAGCTAACCTTGTTTGCCCCATCTCACTTGCGCGTTTGTGTCTTCGTGCAACCGTTTAAAAATTTGAATGATACCAACAGGGGTCCCTATTTTATACAACACTTCCATAGTTTATCCCTAGGGACCAAATCAAAACCAGATCTCAAATCATCGAAAACAACATACAAGGGTTGGTTGGCGAGGATTACATATTTCCATTTTAAAATGGCCAGCCTAACTACCTGATCCACCGTACTAATCTTGGGTCGAAACCTTGCCTGGAGGGGTGAAAGGATCTGATGATCAATGGCCCAACTGGTTAGTCTTCCCAAAAGTTGTTTTGCAAAAAAATGTTGTATAGTATCAATTAGACTAATCGGTGTATAATTAATTGGAAGATTTGTATTGCCCTTTTTATAAATAGGAAAAATTTCTGCCTCCTTCCACGTGGTCGGGATTGGGCCCCCTTTTGCTATTTGGTTCGACAATAAATTTCTGTACCTGGCCCAAATAACAGGTTCAGATCTATAAAGATCACCTGGGATCTTATCCGGTCCTGGAGCTTTACCTGGCTTAAGGGAATTGATTGCATCAAAGGTTTCCTCCAATAAAAAGTGAATATAGTCCTCATGATCATGGAAACCCTCTCCTGAGGAATCAGAGGCAAGGTTCACATCTAATGTAGGAAAAGAGCCCTGTTTTGCATTGTTAGTATTAGTTGCCAGCAGAGTGCCAGCCTCTTCATAAAGACGGAAAAAATGGTCCACCCAACTTTCCGGTTGGATATGGTTCTTAATTATATTCCTGCCCCCTCTTTGGCGTCTGGACAACAATTCCCAAAATAATGTGTTATTATTTGTATTTGAAGCATCCACTATATCCTTCCAAATAGAATCTTCCTAGTTTTTTTCTCTCCTTGGGTAGTTTTCTTATAAACATGTGTAGCCTGTTGTATCTCCCCCAGAGACCCAGACAAGATAGCTTTTTTTTAACCTAAACTTTGCCCTGGAACAAGCTTCATCGAACCATCCATTGCTTACCAGGTCAGCACCACACTGTCGAGCTCCAGTTTTTTTAATAAAAAAAAGCTTTGCATTTTTGTAATCATAGTGTCATGCAGACCAAGTAGAGGGATATCATTTGGATTTGAATCTTCATAAACTGCCAGGTTATCAATAAACAATTGTTTAATCCCACATAACACATAGACATCACCTTTGGCCACCCTACCTTCTTAGAGCTGTTGTTCAAATTAAGTAAAGGGACTATTGTGCGTAAATTATTACAAGTCCTCCTAAAAGCACCGCCTAAGAAAGTAAGAAGCAAGGAAAAATTATCGCTTTCACATCTCGAGTCCACCCTCATATCCCTTAAAAGGGGCCATAATCTCACATCCACCAGAAAATAGTCGATTACAGTTGTCGACCTACCACGTTTAAATGTATGGGCAATATCCATGTCAGAGGGCATGCGACCATTGTAGGCTCTAAGACCATACTTTAAACATAAGGACGCCAACTGCACAGCCACTCGAGAAAGTGGACATGATCGATGACTAGTTATCTGTGGAATACCCCATATTTCATCCTCCTCAGCCGCATATCAGAAGGTTCAAAAGTACAATTCAAATCACCCGCTATACTCAGGGTAAACTAGGGTTGTAAGGTGCCTAAATAATCAGATAGTGATACTAAAATCTGAGACTCAGAAGCTTGAGAAACTGATCTGGCATAAATATTAATAATAATAATATTAAAATTTTGTTGGAACAAGATTTGTATCCCCATTAAATCAACACAATCAATATCCAAAATCTTATAGTCACATTGCAGTTTCTTATTTAAAAGGATTAAAAGTCCTCCTTTTGCACGGCCTACTGCCTTCTCCGATGATTGAGGAGGAATATTAAATGAAAGGAAGCCGTCAATATTAATAGGGTCCTCTGCCTAGGTCTCCTGAAATAGGTAGATATCTTGAGTATTTATATATGCAATCCAATCTGGATCGTCCAATTTCCTCACGAGGCCAGCTACATTCCAAGACATTAATGATAAGCCAGAGTTATCTGTCTCAAATCCGTGAGTCTGGGGGCTAACTTCCATCTTTGTAATCTTCTCCTTGGTAGTTCCAATAGGTCCATCCATATGAATAGCCGTGGGAATGACCCCATTAGGTACTTCCTGTGCAGTGGTTAGTCATACGTGATTAGACCGCAAGTTTCCCGCTGCCACAGTGAGATCCCCTTCCTTGTCGATGGCCCATACATCCATAGGTGGCAGATTGGAAGGCATCATCAGGTTTTAGTGCAAGGGTAATCCCTCCCCTATTCAGCCCCCTGTATTGGCGGGTACATAAATCAAAAGCTATAAGTTGATCCACCAATACTTTATTGAAAAACTGGATGGAAATTATATCGCAATTGGACGCCGGGGGACTAAATCTCTTTGCTTCGGAAATATCAGAGCGAATGACTGAGAGGCAATTCCGTCGAAAACGTAACCAATGAATGACCTTGTTGATCCGAGACTCCTGATCCTCAACTAAACCGGATGACAGCTTAGGAACATTGGTCATAAAGATAATATCATCACCACACTTTATACCCAATTTTTTAATCAAAGGTGTTGGGCCACCTAAATCATTACCAAGGGGAGAGTTAATGGTGGCAGGAGGTTCTAGTAGCCCATTTACAGAAGTATAAGTAATGGAAGTATCAGCCCCCTTGCTACATGATCAGCAATAGCTTTACACCCCCTTGAACTTTGCCTATCCAGAGTGGCATTAGGCTGGATAGATTTACTGGCAGAACTCACCATAAGATTCCTATTGGATGTGGTATTGGGTCCCTATCTCTTATTTGTGGAAAACTTTGCAGGGTTTGTGGCCGGTGTTTTTCTTGCTGGTGTTGGGTGCTGTGAGACAAGACTGCCACCTCTGGAAGTTGAAGGCACTATCCTGGAACTGCAAAGTGGGACTCTAAATTCCAGCCATTCTATTTCCAGTTTTCCACCTTTTGTATTTTGAAACATAGCCTTCAGAAAAAGGAATGAAAGTGGGAAGATTTACTCTTTGAATGAGGTAGTTTTATTTTACAGCCTTGCATGTGCAAGTCAAGCGATATCTTAGGCTCTCAACCAAGGCATGAACATCTGGGTTTTCGTTCACACCTCCGAGTGCAAGCCTTTCAGATACCTTCCTTACATGGTCCTATAGCAGATGCAACAATGCGATATCTTGGCCCATTGTATTGTCCACCTTGCTCACTCACTTTTGCATGAAAACCTCAAAAGGGAGCAGCATCTGTGTCAGGCATTTGGCTAGGCCTCACTTGTCTGCATCCTTGGTCATAGCCTTCCCATTTGCATTCCCTCCCCTTTGAATGGCACAGTAATTGATCTGTCTGTGCTGCTAAAAGAGGAGTTGCAACATATAATGTGTGGCCACATTTCATATATGGCCACATTGCACTTACAATGTCTAGTAATGGACTTGGATACTGTAGAGGCATATTGCTCATGTTGCTATGCCCTCACATGTGGTCTAGTGTACCTTGCCATAGGGCTGTAAGGCCTGCTAGAGGCATGACTTACCAATGCCACAGGCAGTGGTTGGTGGGCATGGCATCCTGAAAGGGATGCCATGAAGACTTTGGTGGTCATTACAACCCTAGCGGTCGGTGTTAAAGCGGCGGTAAAACCGCCAACAGGCCAGCGGTAAAAAAAATGGAATTACGACCGTGGCGGATACTGCCAACATAGACAGCCACTTTAACACTCCGACTGCCACGGCGGTACAAACAAACACCGCGGCGGTAACCGCCAACAGACAGACGGAGGACAATGTACTGCCCACAGAATTACAACCCACCAAGCCGCCACCTTTTCAGCGGCAGATTCACCTCGAACAAAAACACGGCGGAAACAGGACTACACACCCCACGAGGAACCAGGACACCATGGAACCGGAGCTCCAAATTCTTCCAGCCTTTTCCTTCCTGCTCGTCTACCAGGAGCACGAACGCCGACGGCGAAGACCACGGTGAGTACTGCACCTATGACACAGGGGAGGAAACAGTGACACACACACACGCAACACGCAAAACCCCCACCCCCACCCTCACCCACTACAACACACACACAAGTACATGTTGATACATCACAGTTACACCCCCCAACCCCACCTGGAAGAATGCAAGGACAAAAGGAAATGAGTTGAATGATTGTAATATATTCAAAGACAGTTATCAAAAATATTTACATATATACACATTTACACTATGAACAATTATATACACCAAGAACACAAGTCCAAGGGATTCCACCATCATAGTCCGTGGATCACTGGGCCCAAAAGGCAAGGGCGAGGCCCACATTCAATACCCGATCAAAATGGAGAGAACACTGCAGGGGCATCAGATAGAAAAAAAACATGCACCTCAGGGGGAAGGGAAGGATGGGGCACCTTAGCCGGTTGAGTGCACGACACCAGATCCACGAGGGGGCTCCATGCCCATTGATGTATCCTGGGGAGTGCAAAGCCACAGTCTCTCAAGTCTCTACAGTGGGTGGGTTGCCCACTGTTCAATCCTGGGGAGTGCAAAGCCACAGTCTCTCAAGTCTCTACAGTGGGTGGTTTGCCCACTGTTCAATCCTGGGGAGTGCAAAGCCATAGTCTCACAAGTCTCTACAGTGGGTGGTTTTCCCACTGTTCAATCCTGGGGAGTGCAAAGCCACAGTCTCTCAAGTGGATAACAGTCTCCACTGGTTCTGGAGGGGGCCTTGTGCCCAGAGTGCTTTATCCTGCCAAGGACAGAGGTAGTGGATGTTTCTCTCCACTGGTTCTGGAGGGGGCTTGTGCCCAGAGTGCTTCATCCTGCCAAGGACAGAGGTAGTGGATGTATCTCTCCACTGGTTCTGGAGGGGGCCTTGTGCCCAGAGTGCTTCATCCTGCCAAGGTCAGAGGTAGTGGATGTATCTCTCCACTGGTTCTGGAGGGGGCCTTGTGCCCAGAGTGCTTCATCCTGCCAAGGACAGAAGTAGTGGATGTATCTCTCCACTGGTTCTGGAGGGGGCCTTGTGCCCAGAGTGCTTCATCCTGCCAAGGACTGAGGTAGTGGATGTAACTCTCCACCGGTTCTGGAGGGGGCCTTGTGCCCAGAGTGCTTCATCCTGCCCGTGGCGGACTCAGTAGCGTCGGAATCATTTGCGTTGACTGGCCTGCGGGGCTGCTGGCGGCGGTGTCCTGGGCAGCGGTGCTGGCGGCGGTGTCCTTGGCAGCGGTTCAGCTGCTGGCGGTCCTGTCTGTGGCAGCGGGGCTGCTGCTGGCGGTCGCTTCCTGGGCAGCGGGGCTGCTGGCGGTCCTGTCCGCTGTGCTGATCTTCCCAGTCTTGCCGCTTTTACTGTGCCCCTTTCCCCCCTTGGATGGTGTCGCAGCTGTCTCCACACTCCCAACTGGACCCCTGGGAGTGGGTTTGGTGGCTGGTTTCTTTCCTCTCTCCCGCCGGGCACTGTCCAACTTTTTATGCTTGACAGGTGGGGGACTGTCCGTGCTCTGGCTCCTTGCCACACTGCCTGCCCTGCTGCCTGGTGCACTCCTTAATCCGGTGACTACTGGCACCACTGGTCCCGCCGATGTTGTGGCTGAGGTGCTAGGTTGGGACCTGGAGAGTCGGGCCCTAGGAGACTGACGGGGTGGGGGAGGTGAGGGAAAGAGGTCAAGGATGGACAGGAAAAGTTTCTTAGGAACACTGGGACGGGTAGCTGGAGGGGGTTTGGGATTGGAGGAAGAGGTAGTGGTTGTAGGCGTGTACGTTTGGTGACTTTGGGTGAAGGTGCATGGGTTGGAGGCTGTTGTGAGGTGGATGGCTGTTTGGTGGGTGTGTGGCTGCGTTTGTGTACCTTGGGCGGTGGCCTTACAGACACACTGGGAGAGGACACAGGGGATGTGTGAATGGTAGTGGGGGTGGTGAGTGCACGTGGGCGGGGTGTGGTGGTGGGTGTGCTGGTGATGGACGTAGTGGCTGAGGATGTAGTGCATGCAGGTGTGAGTGGAGACGAGACTGGGAGGGAGGAGGGAGACGAGGAGGAGGGGGACACAGTGGAGGCAGTGGATGTTGGAGTGTCTCCATGTGTGTGATGCTTGCGTGAGTGCCTGTGGGATGTGTGGTGCTTATGTTTGCCAGAGCTTCCCTTGTGTGTTGAGGTGTGTGCATGCTGGTCTGATGGTGTGCTTGGGATAGGCTGAGGTACAGGGGTGTGGGTCTGGGTGGAGGAAGTTGGAGGGGGGAGGCTAGAGACAGGGACAATGGCTGCCATCAGTGCTGAGGCCAGAGTCTAAAAAGCTCGCTGAAGGGCTGCCTGACCAGAGTGAATGCCCTCCAGGAATGCATTGGTTTGTTGCAACTGCCTCTCTACACCCTGGATGGCATTCAAAATGGTAGACTGCCCAACAGTGAGGGACCTGAGGAGGTCAATGGCCTCCTCACTGAGGGCAGCAGGGGTGACAAGGGCAGGGCCTGAGGTGCCTGGGGCAAAGGTAATGCCCACCCTCCTGGGTGAGCGGGCACGGGGCAAAGGCTGAGGGGCTGCTGGGAGGGCGGTGCTGGTGGGGGGGTGGCAGCTGTACCTGTAGATGCGGGGGCACAGATGGGGCCGACACCGCAAGGGATCTCCCATCAGAGGAGGAGTCCATCTCGCTGGTGTCAGCTCCTATCCCCGCCGTGGAGCTCCCCTTGCCCTCCTTCCCACTGGTGAATTCGGAGTAAGTAGTCTCGCCCTCCAGGGCCATGTGGGATGCAGCTCCCTCCTGCTCCGGTGCCACTGCTCCTCCGCTTGATGATGCTAATGCACACAAGTACAGGGAGACCACAAAAAGGGGGGGGGGAGACAGAAGAAAGACATGTTCAGTGCATGCAATACCGCTACTGTTGGCGGACACGATAGACACAGAAGCCCCTTGCACTACACCGCTCACTTGGGGTCCACTATTCAATCCCTGGAACATGGCTTACAAGGCTATGGCCGATTTCTGCACAAATGGATGTCACAGGAGCCTGACTCTGTGTAGTTGGCACTGTACACAGGTGGGGTGGGGTGCCACAGGGCCTGCCTGAAGTAGTGAACTTAACTACCAAACTCGCCCTGGCCTAGGGGAACCCACAGACCACCTCCCCCACCCAGACACTTAAAATGCGCGCTGAATCAGCAGAATGAGAGTGTACTCACCCCCTTGTGTCTGCTGTGATGCCCTCAAGCGCCCATCCAACTCCGGATCGGCCACCCCAAGGATCCGAACATCAGGGGGTCATGGTGCGACGGGCACCCATCCCACGTTGCGAGGCCATCCCCAGCTGGGCCTCCGCCGTCTTCTTGCTCCAGCGGCGAATGTCCTCCCATCTTTTCCAGCAGTGGGTGCTCAGTCTGTGGTAGACCCCCAGGGTCCGGACTTCCTTGGCGATGGCACGCCAGATGCCCTTCTTCTGGTGGGCGCTGACCTACAGGAATTGTACTGGGGAAAAGAGAAGTAATTACCAACTGCACCGTCACAGTCATTGGCCCGCATCCCTACCCTTGCCATGATGCACATGCACTCACCTTCGTTTCATGCACGCCTCATTCTCACCCCCCCTATCTTTCATCCACCCCACTCCACACAGGCATTGCCCATACAGCATGCTCACAGTGTACTTACCTGTTTGTCTGGAGGACCGTAGAGTAGTGTGTACTGGGGAGGACCCCATCCACGAGTTTTTCCAACTCCTCCGAAGTGAAGGCAGGGGCCCTTTCCCCAGACACAGGAGCCATTGTCTCTTCCAGACTGAGGTCACAGCAGCACTTGCAGTGTAGGTCCTCTCCTGTCGAAGATCAGGTATCGAGTGATTAAACAGAGAGAAAATGGCGGTCACCGCCGCGGCGGTGCGTACCGTCACCGCTGGCGTACATTGTCATTAGCTCCTGGCACCCATAGGGCCCAATGTTAACCAATGCAGAATAGCGCAGCGGTCTTCGACCGCCTACCGCGACGGTGTACAACGCCAGTGCAGTTACCTCATATCCCCCTGCCCCTCTTTACAGGTCAGGCAGCCGCCATTTCAGGGGCCCACATGGCATTATTTTTGACTGCGTCACACATACCTAGGCCTTGCCTAACCACTCATACAGGCAAATTTAGATTTATGAATATTTTCAGAGTAAGCTGTGTTTACGTACCTCAGAGTTGGTTGACTCTCTGCTCGCTGTTCTCCTCCATAGGCACCGTCCGCTGGGGCATGAGAGGAGATGGCGGCATCCTCCGGTGTACAGACCGCTGGTGGACCTATCGACAATGGAGGAAAGACATGTGATCATCAACTACTGGCTTGATTGTGCCACAATCCAGGAACTGTGTGCCCAGTTGGAGCCAGACCTGATGTCAGCTGTCCGCCATCCCACTGAAATCCCCCCTCAAGTGCAGGTGCAGTCCGTTCTCGATTTCCTAGCAAGTGGGTCTTTTGAATCAACAGTGGCCATAGCATCAGGGATGTCCCAGCCTATGTTTTCCAACGTGTTGTCCAGAGTGTTGTCTGCCCTGCTGAAACACATGCGGAGCTACATCGTTTTCCCTCAGGTGGAGGATTTGCCTACAGTGAAAGGTGACTTCTATGCCCTGGGGCATATCCCCAACATCATGGGTGCCATTGATGGGACACATGTGGCCTTGGTCCCCCCACGCAGGTGTACAGAAACCGGAAGAGTTACCATTCGATGAATGTGCAGATGGTGTGTTTGGGAGACCAGTACATCTCCCATGTTAATGCCAAATTCCCTGGCTCAGTGTATGACGCTCACATCCTGCGGAATAGCAGCATCCCTTATGTGATGGGGCAACTCCAGAGGCACCAGGTGTGGCTATTAGGTGAGCTCCTGGGCATAAATCAGTGGGAATAGTTGTCTGGGTCTGTGGATGTCCCTATGAGTCAGTGTGTGTCTAACAGTAGTCCCTTGCCATTTGCAGGTGACTCTGGTTACCCCAACCTCTCATGGCTACTGACCCCAGTGAGGAATCCCAGGACAAGGGCAGAGGAACACTACAATGAGGCCCATGGGCGAACTAGTAGGATTATAGAGCGGACCTTTGGCCTCCTGAAAGGCCATGTTCTGGTGCCTCCATATGACAGGTGGTTCCCTATTATACTCACCAAAGAACGTGTGCCAGATCATCGTGGCCTTCTGTATGCTATACAACTTGGCTTTGCGACGGCGGGTGCCTTTTCTGCAGGAGGATGGTCCAGATGGAGGTGTTGTGGCAGCTGTGGACAGTGAAGACGAGGAAGCAGAAGAAGAGGACATCGACAACAGGAACATGATGATCATGCAATACATCCAGTGAGACACAGGTAAGAAGACATCACTGCCTGCTACATCTGATTTTAATCCACTACCTCTCTACTGTCTGTCATTTTCACCCAGTGTATGGTCACTGAGTTGTCACTTTCCCTTACGATTTCACAGATGTGGGTCCCACTGTGTGACATCTGCTTTGTTTCCTCATGGACTAGAGCTGTGTGACATAGGTATGTTGACATTACAATTGAAAGAGCATTTTGACACTGTAATTGCTAATACACTAATTCGAAATCACAGACAGACTCCAGATTGTTTTGTGCTTTAAGGGTGTTTATTTAAGTGCTCAATATTGGAGGGTGCTGTAAAATGGTGAGGGGTGATGGTGGAGGAATGTCCACGACAGAGTCCAGTCTATTAGTCTCACAGGTGCATTGCCCAAATGGGCATAGGAAGTGGAGCTGGGGCAGTTTGAGGATGGACAGGGTGACACAGAAGGATGACAATCAGGGCGGTCTCATTTCTTGGCGGGGGTCTTGGCATCATTCTCTGTCTTTGTCCTGGATCTCAGGAACCGTTTGCGGGGTGGTTCTCCCTCTGCAGGGGGTGGGGTGCTGGTGTGGTTGTCCTGTGGTGGTGCCTCCTGTCCACTAGCGCCGGCGGAGGTGGTGGGCAGTTCATCGTCCAGGCTAGTGTCAGGGGCCCCTTGTGCCACAGTGTCCCTCCTGGTGTTGACGAGTTCCTTCAGCACCCCTACAATGGTGCCCAGCGGTGGATTTGATGGATTTGAGTTCCTCCCTGAACCCCAAATACTGTTCCTCCTGCAGCCGCTGGGTCTCCTGAAACTTGGCCAGTACTGTTGCCATCGTCTCCTGGGAATGGTGGTAGGCTCCCATGATGTTGGAGAGGGCCTCGTGGAGAGTGGGTTCCCTGGGCCAGTCCTCCCCCTGTCACACAGCAGCCCTCCCAGTTCCCCTGTGTTCCTGGGCCTCTGTCCCCTGAACTGTGTGCCCACGGCCACTGCCCACAGGTCCCTGGTGTTGTTGGGGTGGTGGGTTAGCCTGGGTTCCCTGTAGTGGTGAACACACTGCTGCTTGACGTGTCCTGGGGACAGAGGTATGGGCCCGCTGGGTGGGTGCTGTGCTGGTGTTTCCAGAGAGGGGAAGCTCTGTAGTGGCTTGTGCCAGTGTGAGGGGAATTGACTGTCCTGAGGTCTCAGATGGGCAGGGCTGGTCATCTAGATCCAGTTGGACAGAGCTGCTGTCATCACTGTGAGCCTCTTCTGTGGGTGGAGTGGACATATCTGGACCCTCCTGTCCGGTGACGTTGGGTAGGGGTCCTGCAGGGGTGTAAAAGCATGATTATTGCATCTGCGTGTGCCATGGTGTGCAATGGGTGGGTGACCGTGTACCCCAGTGCTTGCATTCCTGTGTATGGCCTTGTGTGATGATGGGTTGGGGGAGGGTGTATGGGTATGTGCAGTGGCCATGCTTTGGTGATGAGTGTCCATGCTTTGGTGTTGCATGCAGGGCTTGGTGTTGGGATGGGTGGTTTGTGATATTGGGACATGTGTGAGGAGTAGGAGTGATGGGGGTGAGGACGCGGGTGGTGGTATGTGATGGCATGCAGGTAGGGTGGGGGATGTAATAGTAAAGATTTGACTTACCAGAGTCCATTCCTCCAGCTACTCCTGCGAGGCCCTCAGGATGCAGAATAGCCAAGACCTGCTCCTCCCATGTTGTTAGTTGTCGGGGTCGAGGTGGGGGTCCGCCGCCAGTCCTCTGTACCGCGATGTGGTGTCTTGAGACCACGGAACACACCTTTCCCCGTAGGTCATTCCACCTATTTCTGATGTCATCCCTATTTCTTGGGTGCTGTCCCACTGCGTTGACCCTGTCCACAATTCTTCGCCATAGCTCCATTTTCCTAGCTATGGAGGTGTGCTGCACCTGTGATCCGAATAGCTGTGGCTCTACCCGGATGATTTCCTCCACCATGACCCTGAGCTCCTCCTCAGAGAACCTGGGGTGTCTTTGCCGTGCCATGGGGTGGTGTGAGTGATGTGTGGGGTGGCGTGTGTTGTGATGTGTGGGGTGATTTTAGAAGTGTGTTGTCTGAGGTGCTTGGATGCTATGTGGGTGATGGTGTTGAGTGCCTGTGGATGCTCGTTTGTAAATGGCGGTGTCTCTCTGTGGCCTTCAGTCGCAATTGTGGTCGTAAGGGTTTGTGGGTGATGTGGGTGGGTGTTTTATATTGTATTGGGTGTGTGGGAGTGGTGTGTGTATGTGTATCAGGTGTGTGTATTTCGAATTGTCCAATGTGGATGTGTTTTGTAAGAGTGTGTGTATTTTGAGCGCGGCGCTGTGTACCGCCAATGGAATACCGCGGTTGAAAGACCGCTGCATGGATTCGTGATATTGTGGGCGTGTTCCTGTTGGCGTGACGGTGGAGGATTTGTTATCGCCAGTTTATCACTGACCCTTGGTGTGGCGGACTTGTGTGGGTGTCTAGATTTTGACGGATTCCGGCCTTTGGGTCATAATGACAGTGGCGGAATTCCGCGGCGGCGGTGTGTTGGCGGTCTTCTGCACGGCGCTATGCAGCTTTTACCGCCAATGTTGTAATGACCCGCTCTGTCTTTTTCTCCGCACCAGCACACACAACTTGCAAAGGCAGTGTGCATGTGCTTGGTGAGGAGTACCACAGGATGGCACAATACATGCTACAGCCCTTGGAGACCTTCCCTGGCAACATGGCCCTTGCTACCATTGGTACCTCTTGCAAGGGACTTAACTGTGTGCTAACGGTGTGCCAATTGTGGTTGCAATGGTACAGATTTTAGGAAAGAACACTGGTGCTGAGGCATGGTTAGCAGGATCCCTGCACACTTAGTAAAGTAAGCATCAATATTAGGCAAAAAGTGTGTGTGAGGGGGGTAACCATGCCAAAAGGGGCTCTTTCCTACAACTCCTCTTTACCATTCCACTCCACAACACTCTACTCCCCTCTTCACCACTCCACTCTGCAACTGTCCACCCCACTCTCCCTGCTGAATCTGCTTCAAGCAGATGCAATTTAAAATGTAGCCCTTTTACTCTTCAATGCTGCTCCTGTTAAATGGGGCTTGCTTCAGATGCACTAGCCATATGGCTCTGAAAACAAATAACACAAAAACATAATTGCGCCATTGTAAGCTGACAGTAGAAAAGCTGATGTTAGGTCACTTTTGCATCAGTTATGGCTTATGGACGTGAGACAAGTTGTGTCCTTCATGTTTCACTTCACACTTCGGTTTAACAAGGCCAGCAGTTTAAACTCCATCCATCTCTTATAAGTTGATACCTGGCCATTAAATAAAATTATAGTATTTGTGCTTTGGGAATTCATCTCCTATCCAGATCTGCGCAATGAGATCCAATCAGTTAAATTGATATTTATTCAGCAAATTACAACTGATAAAGTCTAGACTATGATATTGATGAATCTTTTAAATCAGTGGTAGGTTTTGAACTCCAGTAGAAAAATATGCACCCTATTAACATACCTGGCTTGAGGCAGGAGTTATTTAATCAATTGGTGAGTATGATATATAATTTATAAGTATGGACCAATATAAGGGACTTTTTTAAGAGTCTACACTAGGCTGGTCATAGTGAGGGTTACAGTTGGTGTGGAGGGCAGCAGGTGTGGTCTTTGTCATTCTGGTCAGTCCCAGGTTTGCATACTACAATGAAGGCTACATGACTGGAATCAAGATTGTCATGTCTTGTTGCATATAGATCACGTGGTATAAGCAGCAAGAGATGGTTCCCATTTTATTTAACCCTGTGGGCCTGTTTTGTGTTTAGGTGGGTGGAAGTGAGAAATTGTTTAGTGGGGAGTGTCCTGATATGTTTTTGGTAAGAAATGAGTGAGTGGGTGACAGAGTGATGTTAAGTTTCTGGGCTGTGTAATACGCTGACCAGACTCTCGATTGACCAGTGAGACACCTGGTGCTAGGTAGTGAAAGATGGAGTAGATGGATAAGTGTAGTTTTGTGAGGGGGGATAAGAAACATGAGCACATGGATATTTCACTGGGTAGTCTGATCACATGTGGGGCTGTGATATGTGTTTATAAAGGAAATAAATACATTCAACAAAGAAACCTCCGCTCAAGATTGGCACCCTGCCTTAAAACACCACCATGCAAGAAAAAGACAATGGCCCTCACTACAACATTGGCGGTAAATGCCGCCTGCCGCCATGCTGATGGCCGCCAACATACTGTGACCGCGGCGGTATACCACTACGGGTATTATGACCCACACAGAGAAATCTGCCACTATACAGACACCCACACAAGTCCTCCAGACCAAAGGTCAGTGATAAACTGGAGGCACCAAAACCCACACCATTACGCTAACAGGAATACGCCCACAGTATCAGGACCCACAAATCACTGCAGCGGTCTTTCAACCGTGGTATACCATTGGTGGTACACACCACCTCACTCATAAAACAAACACACTTACAAAACCATACCACACTGGCCAATTCAAACTACACACACCTGACACACATACACCCACCACACCCACACCATTATAAAACACACACCCACATTACCCACAACCCTTTCAATGAAAAAAAAGATAGCTAACAGAGAGAGAGAGACATGCCAGGAGCACCCACTCAATCTGAGCCACATGACACCATCACCCATCCACAGACCTCACAGCACACACCACAACACATCACCCCACACATCCTCACACATACCACTCACATCACATCCATGACACCCCAAAGACACCCCAGGTTTTCAGAGGAGGAGCTAAGGGTCATGCTGAAGGTAATCATCTGGGTAGGACCACAGTTATTCGGATCACAGGTGCAGCAGGCGTCCATTGCCAGGAAGATGGAGCTATGGCAGAGAGTCGTGGCCAGGGTCAACGCCGTGGGACAGCACCCCAGAACAAGGGATGACATCAGGAAGAGGTGGAATGTCCTACGGGGGAAGGTGCGTTCCGTGGTTGCAAGACACCAGGTAGCAGTACAGAGGACTGGCAGTGGACCTCCACCTCCTCCCCCACAACTAACAACATGGGAGGAGCAAGTCTTGGCAATAATGCATGCTGAGGTCCTCGCAGGAGTAGCAGGAGGACTGTACTCTGGTAAGTCAAATCTTTACTACTATATCCTATATCCCCCACCCTACCTGCATGCCAAAACAAACCCATACCCCTACCCTCACCCCATCACTCCACCACCTCTCAAATACCCCACTATCTCAACCCACTCATCCCAATACCAAGTCCTGCATGCAACACCTATGCATGGACACCCATCTCAGACCAGCATGCCCATTAGAGAGAATCACCTAGCCCACAAAATCACCATGCACACAAGGCAAAGCTGACAGGGCAAGCACAACCATACAGGGAAACACACCCATGCACAAGATGGCACACACAGATACAATAACACTGCATTTACATCCCCACAGGACCCCCACTCAACGTCACCGGAGAGGAGGTGCCACCAACATCCAGTCCCCCCACAGAAGAGGCCCACAGTGATGACAGCAGCTCTGCACGCCTGGATCACGATGACCAACCTGGCCCATTAGGGACCTCTGGACAGTCGGGTACCCAAGCACAATCCCAACCCACCACAGAGCCTCCCCCATCAGGAAACACCAGTACAGCACCCACCCAGCGAGCCCTTACCACTGCCCCCCGGACACGTCAATCAGCAGTGTGTCCACCACTACAGGGACCCCAGGCAACCCCACAAACCCAAGACAATAAGGGACCTGGGGTCAGTGGCAGTGGGCACACGGTTCAGGGGACAGAGGCGCAGGACAACAGGGAAGCTGGGAGGACTACTGAGTCACAGGGGGAGGGCAGGCCCAGGGAACCCACTCTCCACAAGGCACTTGCATGGATCCTGGGAGCATTCCACCATTCCCAGGAGACCTTGGGCCAGATACTGGTCAAGTTGTAGGAGACCCAGCGGCTGCAGGAGGGACAGTACCTGGGGATCAGGGAGGACCTCAAACACATCCACACTATCTTGGTCACCATTGCAGGGATGCTGGCTGACATGGCCAACACTATGAGGGAGGCAGTGGCACACCAAAGGTGCCCTGACACTAGCCACACCGAAGAACAGCCCTCCAACTCTGCCAGCACTAGTGGACAGGAGGCCCCGCCACTGGAACAACAGGTCACCAGCACCCCACCCCCTGCAGAAGGAGAACTACCCCGCAAATGGTCTCTGCGATCCAGGCAGAAGCCAGAGAACATTGCCAAGACCGCCGCCAGGAAATAAGACTCTCCCGATTGCCACCCTTGTGTCCCACTCTATTACCCTGTCCACCTTGAACTGCCATTGCTCCCCTTCCTATGCCCCACTGGACAATGCACCTGTGATACAAAGAGACTGGACTCTATCTGGACATTCCTCCACCATCACCCAAGACCATTGCACATCCCCCTCAACCTCTTAGCACTTAAATAAACACCCTTGGAACAAATACAAGTCTGGAGTATGTCAATTGATTAAAAAATGTATTAGTTCACAATCTGTAAACATTGCAATTCATATATACAGTTATATATACATTGGTATGACCTGTAGTGGGCAGCAGTAAACACACCAGGAGACAGAGTGGGGCACAGAGATCTGAAAATAGAGATGCCAAAGGGTACAGTAAGTGGCCACAGACATAGGGAAATCATGCTGCTATGTCCAATGTCCAACACAAAACTGCAATGTAAAGTGAAGTTATAGTGTCTTACCTGTGTGTCACTGGAAGTACTGCTGTATGAGAGAACGTATGTTGTCCACATTTTCATCATCTGCCTCCTCGTCCTCACTGTCTACAGGCTCTACCACTGCCACAAGACCATCTCCAGGCTCATCCTCCTGCAGAAAAGGCACCTGGCATCTCAAGGCCAGGTTGTGCAACATGCAACGATGATCTAGCACACCTTCTTGGGTGAGTAGTACAGGGATCCACCAGTCAGATGGAGGCACCTGAACCTGGCCGTCAGGAGGCCTAACGTTCTTTCAATTATCCACCTTGTTTGCCCATGTGCCTCATTGTAACGTTCCTCTGCCCTTGCCCTGGCATTCCTCACTGGGGCCAGTAGACATGAGAGGTTGGGGTAACCAGAGTCACCAGCAAATATCGAGGGATACTTGTTAGCCACTCACTCACCCTTAGGGACAACCCCATACCCATACACCAATATATACGGGGTTGGGACCTTGGGCTCACCAATTAGCCACACACGGTGCCTCTGGAGTTGAGCTTCACATATGGCATGCTGCTATTCCTCAAGATAAAGGCATCATGCACAGAGCAAGGATACTTGGCATTCACATGGGAGATGTACTGGTCCGCCAAACACACCATCTGCACATTCAGAGAGTGATAGCTTTTTCTATTCATGAACACTTGTTCATTTCTCCGGGGTGGGACAAATGCTACATAGGTACCATCAATGGCACCAATGATGTTGGGGCTATGTCCCAGGGCATAAAAGTCAGCCTTCACTGTGGCCAAATCCTCCACCTGGAGGAATACGATGTAGCTGTGCATGTGTTTCAGCAGGGCAAACAACAGTCTGGTCAACACGTTGGAGAACATTGGCTGAGACATCACTGATGCCATGGCCACTGTTGTTTGGAAGGAACAACTTGCCAGGGAATGGAGCACTAACAGGACCTGCACTAGAGGGGGGATACCTGTGAGGTGGCGGATAGCTGAAATCAGGTCTGGCTCCAATTGGGCACACAATTCTTGGATTGTGGCCCGATCAAGTCTGTAGGTTAAGATAATGTGTCTGTCCTCCATTGTCGCCAGGTCCACCAGGGGTCTGTACACGGGGGGCTGTCTCCATCTCCTATTCATCCTCAGTGGTTGAACTCTAGGGTGAAAAACGGTGAGCAGAAGGTCATGTTCACACATATGTCAAAATTAATATGCACATTTTTCCTTTACAGAAACAGTATGTGAACTTGTAAGTCAGTTGATGTGCCAATGTCTGCTGTGACGCACTTAGGTGCCATGGCCTGTGCCCCCCTGAAATGGCGGCTGCCTGACCTGCGAGGAGAGACAAGTGGAAATTAGCTAATTCCACTGGTTATCATTGGGCCCTATGGGTTCCAGGAGCCAATGACGATGTATGCCGGCAGTGAGGGTACGCACAGCCGCAACCGTGACCACCATTTTCTATCTGTGCACTCACTTGCTACCTGACCTTCAACAGGAGAGGACCTACACTGCAAGTGCTGTTGTGACCTGTGTCTGGACGTGACAATGGCTCGAGTATCTGGGGAAAGGGCCCCTGCCTTCACTTCCGAGGAGCTGGAGAGACTGGTGGATGGGGTCCTACCCCAGGACACTTTACTCTATGGTCCTCTAGACAAACAGGTGAGTACACTTTGAGAATGATGCGTGGGCCATGAATGTATGGATTGCTGTGTGTGTAATCCCTGTGTAGGGGGGTCTGAGTGATCCTGGGCAGAGTGCTGCATATATGGTGGGCAATGTATGTGCATAAGTGAATGGGGGTGATATGGTGTGCCATGAGTATAACAGTCCGGACGGTATGACTAATACCTTCTCTGCTGTTTTTTTCCTGCAGGTCAGCGCCTTCAGAAAAAGGGTATTTGGCGTGCCATCCCCAAGGAGGTGCAGACCCTGGGAGTCTTTGACAGGCGGAGCACCCACTGCCGCAAACGGTGGGAGGACCTGCGCCACTGGGCAAGGAAGACGGCGGAGGCCCAGCTGGGGCTGGCCTCCCAATGAGGAAGGGGTGCCCGTCGAACCCCGACCCCCCCTGTGTTCCGCATCCTGGCTGTAGCCTATCTGGAGTTGGATGGGTGCTTGAAGGCATCACAGCAGCCACAAGGGGGTGAGTACAGATTCAGATTCATGGCAATGCATGCGTTAAGGTATTACCTGGGTGAGGGATGTGGGCTGTGGGTGCCTTTAGGCCAGGGTGAACATGGGAGGGTATGTTCAATGATGGGCAAGCTCAGATGCACTCCAACCCCAATAATTTTAGTGGACATCTACTACTGGGCAGGCTCCTGTGGGTTTCAGGTGTGCAGCAAATTGCGTTAGGCATTGTACCCCATGGGCTTCTGACTAGCAGTTTAACTGGTAGTGCATGGCCTAGTGCATAGGGCTGTTCCCTGTGAATTGTGTACACCAACGGTAGTGTTGTTGCTGGCATTGACCAAGTGTATCCTCTGTCTCTCCACCATCCACATGCAGACACACCAACATCCACTGCCCCCACTGCGTCCCCTTCCTCCTCCTCATCCACTTCCCTCCCAGTAGCGTCTCACTCACACCTGCATGAACTACATCCTCATCCACTACCTCCATCACCATCACGCCTATCACTACACGCTCCTCACTGGCAGTCACCACCCCCACATCCATACACACATCCCCTGTGTCCTCTCCCACTGTGTCTGTGACCCCTCCTCCCAAAGTACACAAACGCAAGCACACAGGCACCCAACAGCCATCCACATCACAACAGCATCCAGCCCATGCACCTGCACCCAAACACAGCAGGCTGACACCTCCTACAACCACTCCCTCTTCCTCCACTCCCAAACCTTCACCCTCCTTCACCCCAGTGTCCCTAACAAGCTTTTCCTTACCAACATTGACCTATTCCCTACCCCTTCACCCCCGTCCTTTACCTCGGGCCAGGGTGGCCAGACCCCAGCCCAGCACCTCAGCCACCCAGTCCACGGCCACTGTGGTTTCTGCAGCTACGGCAGGTGTGAGAGGCTCCAAGGAGGCACCCGTCAGCTCAGCCAGTGTGCCAGCACCACCTGCCAAGGCCAAGAAGGGTCCGCCACCTGGCAATGCCAAGAAGGGGACAACATCCAGCAAGGGGAAGGTGGCACAACCAGCCAGCAAGGGCATGAAAAAGACACAAGCTGGCAGAAGCAAGGAGGCACCACCATCTGCTAAGGGCAGGAAGGGGCACACAACACCAATCACGGCACTTTAGCCGTGCGAGGCTGCAGGTGAAGGCCTGGAGGCTACCACCACCACTGCCAGCACCGCCATCTGCACCACGGCCAGCACCGGCACATGCACTGCAACATGCCCACCACCAGCAGCACCACTGCCAGCAGCAGCAGCCCCAGTGGGCAGCCGTCCGAGGCTGCAGGTGAAGGCCTTGAGGCTACCGCCACCTGCAGCACAACTGGCATCCACTGAGGAGCTATCACCGCCAGCGAGCAGGTTGTAGTGGTGACTACATGGGCTGCAGTGCGTCCTGACCACTGCAACACCTGTCGGTGTGACACACAGGTGGGAGACTGTGACCTTGCCCCATCCAGGATGAAGCACACTGGGCACAAGGCCCCCTCCAGAACCAATGGAAGAAGCCATCCACTCAGCCCCTCCTTCCCAGGATGAAGCACACTGGGCACAAGGCCCCCTCCAGAACCAGTGGAAGAAGATATTCGCTTCAGAGACTGTGGCATTGCACTCCCCAGGACCAAGCAGTGGGCAAACTACCCACTTGAGAGACTGTGGCCTTGCACTCCCCAGGACCAAGCAGTGGGCATGGAGCCCCCTCCAGGCCAGTGGCATTGTACCATCTTCCGGCTGAGGTGCCCCCCCATTCCCTGTCCCCCTGAGGTGCGTGTGTGTTTTCGACCTAATGCCCCTGCAGTGTTCTCTTCGTATTGAGGCAGGAGTCAAGTGTGGCCTTGGCCTGTGTGGTTTGGCCCAATGGGCCATTGACTTTTTGGAATGGGCATTGTGCCTCCATTTGTATATATTGTATATATTGTATATATTGTACATACTGTTTATTGCTTTAAGAATGTATTTCTCAAAAGCTATAATATTACACTCATTTTACTCCATTGCTTTTGTCCTTGCGTTATTCCTTAGGGGTACGGGGTGTATATGTAATGTTGTTGCATCTGTTTGTGTGTATGGTGTTGGGGGTGGGGGGGGTGTTGCGTGTTGCGTGTGTCACTCTCCTTTTCCTCCCCCCCCGCCCCTGTGTGCTAGGTGCAGTTTCTCCGTGGTTGTCTTCGCCGACATTGGTATTCCTGGTGTATGAGAAGGTGGACCAGCATGGGGAACACCTACAGTTCAGGCTCCATGGCATTGTGGTTCTTCCTTGAGTGTCGAGAGGTGAGTTGTTTCCCTTCAGAGTACTGTTTCCGCCATGCTTTTGATGTCATTGGTACTGCCCCGGAAAAGTAGGCGGATAGGCGTGTTGTAATGCAGTGGGCGGAACATTGTCTTCCGCCTGACTGTTGGCGGTTATTGCTGCGGCGTTTGTTGCTACCGCTGTGGTGATCGGTGTGTTAAAGTGTCTGTTTGTGTTGGCGGCTTCCGCCATGGTCATAATTCCAATTTTCTTACCGCCGGCCTGTTGGCGGTGTTACCGCCACTTTATCCCCGACCGTCAGGGTTGTAATGAGGGCCAAAGTGCCTTAAAATGGACTCCACTGCTTTTGGGCAGCAAATGCAGAGTTCTAAGAGCTTCCCTCACTGACTGTGATTTTGGAAACCCTTAAAGAATCTGCACTGCAGCATTCTGGATAATTTAAAGTTTCCTTACCACCACCTTAGGGATGCCTAAATAAAATGAGTTACCATATCCCCTGGATCACAATTCTTTTGGAATCCACCAGGAGCCACTTAACGTTTTCAGAAGTGCTCTTCAAAGACTAAAGCAGGAGTCAACAATCTTGTTGGCCTACAAAGCCATCAAGAGCTGTTTATCTAAGGTGAAACCAAGGCTCTTTACCTCATCTCTGGGTGAAAGATGTTACCCGAACCTGGTGGGCCAGCCGATTTGTTGCCAGAGGGATGGGTTATTACCTACCACATCACCTCAGTTTAATCTCCATTTAATTTTAGGCAACTGCCTGCCATTCATCCCACCACCTTCTTCAAATAGCTGATGAGTTTTATTGATGTAGCAAAGAGGACTGTCAGCTGCATATCCTCCACATAAGAAACCATCCAACACCCAAAGGCACAAATGATGCCTGATAACAGGCGGTCGTAAATATTGAAGAGTGTGGGGCTCAATCATGAGCACTTCGGAACGCCGCATCTCAGCTGTTGAATAGTAGAGTAACATGATCCCTCACTGACTTGGAATCCTCTATCACTTAAAAAGGAGGCATGCCATCTTAATGCACTCCCAGTGAACCCAGTTCCTTCCAGGCATTGCAGTAGAATAGCATGAGATACTGTGTCAAAAGCGGCACTCAGATCAAGAAGTATGGGTGCCGCAGATCAGCCTTGATCAAGGACCAGTATTAGGTCCTGTGTCACCCTCAAAAGTTCAGTTTCTGTGCTATGGTCCACCGGGAAACCTGTCTGTGTCGGCTGGAGGATGTTATTAGATTCCAGAAGCACTGATATTTATGTTAACAATCTTCTCCAATATATTGCTCAGCCTAGGGAGTAAAGAGATGGGTCTGTAATTCTTCATTGCTTCAGGATCTACTAAGGGTTTCTTAAATAAGGGGCAAACAACAGCACGCTGCCATTCAAGTGGTACCTACCTGATATTCAGTGCTAAATTATAAAGATCTGTCAATGCAGACAGCATTACATCACCACCCTCCAATAAGATGTCTATGGGGCTGGATCGAGAGGTGAGCCAGGAGTAATTGACTTAGCCACACAAGCTACCTCCTCTTTACTTAATTGTGGAAAACTTAAAAGTTAGACTCCCTGAATCTTGGTGCCACTCTCCATTTCCAAATTATTCTTCTCCCCAGATGCCAGTGAATCGTAGATGCCACTCACTTTCCCAAGGAAGTGTGATGCCAATAGCTCACAGCGCTCTTCTGAGGGGGCTGGACGCATCTCTATGGGCTTAGCTTTTAGCATACTACATGATAATTATCTTCTGTAGAGTTTGAAGCACAGCTAATTCTTGTGGTAAAATTGGTCATTCTGGCTCTTCAGATGGCATATTGATATGTTTTTACAGCAGCTCTACAGATTAGTTACTCTGCAATAGCATAATCATTTCTTCATTTCCTTTCTTTGAACTTGTAGTCTTTATTAGTTGTTTCAGTTGCTGAGAAAACCAATTCAACTTGAGTGTTGGTCTAGTTATTTGACTACATTTTATTTGGGCAACTTCATCTACTGCCTTGTAAATACCATCTCTTAACTCAACATAGGACTGTGAGACATCATTTAATTCCATTAACGTAGTTAGAAAAGGAGCTGAACTGCATAAGGCTCATTGCCAACTAGCTACTTCTAGTTTGGATCATTGTTGTGATTTAGACATAGCATTAACTTTATGAGTAACTTCTAATGGTTTAGGACTGGAGAATAGAATAAGATAGAAACTCCACTAACATATTCACCACATTTGTGAAAAATGGGTCTACAATATGGCCCTTGCTATGTGTAGGGGAACTAACTAGCTGAATTAATTACAGTGCTGACATGACTTACAAGAAATTGGCGACAAGTGAGGAGCAACTATCTTCCAAATGACTATTGAAATCAACCAACACAGTAAAGTTTGCTGCTTGGAGAGTACATGTTGCCTCTATATCTGGGAAGACTCCCACAAATTCTAGTGCTGAGCCTGGTGGATGACAAACCAACACTCCAGAAAAAGTAAAGGTGTGAGAAAGTTTAATAGAAAATAATAGGCTGTCACAACCCAGAATTATACTTAGGGGCATATTTATACTCTGTTTGCGCTGAATGTGTGTCAAAAAGTTTGACGCACATTCGGCGCTAACCGTGCACCATATTTAAACTTTGACGCCCGAGCCCACAGATGTCAAAATTCCTCCATGTGCGTAATTTTTTGGATGCAGGAAACTGCCTTGCGTTAATGACATGCAAGGTAGGCGTTCCCGCCCAAAAAATGACTTTAAGGCCTGTGCGCCTTATTTATACTCCAGCGTCACTTTGACGCACAGGAGGGGGTGGGCCTTGAAAAGCGGTGCACAGCCTGATGTACGCTGTTTTTTAATGCCTGGGTCAGGGCACACTTTAAGGGACCTGTGGGCTCATGTCCATGGTCTCTCACCATGGAAGGAGCCCAGAGGTGCCCTTCCCTGGCCCCAGGGACACCTCCTGACACCCTTGCCTACCCCTGGAGGACACCCATGGATAGAGGGACCCACCCCAGGTAAGTAGAGGTAAGTTGAGGTAAGTATTTTTTGTATTTTTTTAAAGTGGCATATGGGGGGCTAATATGGGCCCCCCTACATGCCACTGTGCCCAATGGCCATACCCAGGGGACATAAGTCTTTGCTAAGACAGGTGTCATTTCAATGGGGGTTGTGCATCAAAACATGGCACAAGTCCGGTTTGAGGCATGATTTTTGCCTCAAACCTGACTTGCACCATTTTTTTAAAGCACAACCCCCATTTTCCCCTACGACGGCACTGCCTGGTTTGAGTCTTTTTTTTTTACTCAGACCAATCCGCAGCGCCGGCTAACGTCATTCCTTAAATAAGGTGCCCGCATGGGGCATAGGAATGGCGTTAGCCGGCGGTAACATTTTTGACGCAAATCAGCGCCGGCGCTGGTTTGCGTCAAAAAGTATAAATATGGGCCTAAGAGTGCATTTACATTCTAAAATGTGTTTTGTTATCATTGCAACTCCTCTGCCTACTATATAGTCCACAACTGCTTCCGAGCTTTAAAGGAATGGTTGAAATGAGTCCAGAGTTGTCTGCAGGTGGTCAGTATGTTGCTGACTAAGGGCCTGATTACAACTTTGGAGGAGGGTGTTAATCCATCCCAAATGTGACGGATATCCTGCCCACCGTATTACGAGTTCCATAGGATATAATGGACTCGTAACACGGCGGGTGGTATATCTGTCACATTTGGGACGGATTAACACCCTCCTCCAAAGTTGTAATCAGGCCCTATGTCTTCTTTTTTGAGAAATACTTGAACAACCAGATTGATGCAAAGCACCAAACAAAGGACCTTGAAATGGCCACCATCAGCCATGACCTTGACTATGCTACTGCCATTGTCCGTGGCAACAAATCCAGTTTGGAGACCTCTGTGTCACTGCCATTCAGATACCCTACTAATAAATTTGCCCAAAATGTTTGCAGCTGTATGTAATTTCTCATTGGCAAACATGGCTACTGTTGCATGCCTCTTCAGGGCGAAGACCTGTAGATAGTTTTTCCTTTATCCCCCCAAAAGAGATCCAGTGTGCAGTGATGCACATGTAATCAGCAGCCTGACAACTGGTTCACATGTCTGACATCACGTGGATAATGTGGACAACACGTTGCTACAAATGTTGTCCAGTACATCGTGATGCAGCACTGGAACGGCAAGTCTGGCAAAATAGGTCTGACTTGGAACCTGCTATTTTCTAAGAATCCCACTTCTTTCACAAAAGAAAAAGAGATGAGGACCAGCGCTAACAGTTTTTGCCAGCTTCTCATTGTACAAACGTGCCATTGGGTGGTTGTTGTCATAGGGATCCTCCTGCCTAAATATGCCTCTAATTGGATTTTAATTGGATTTTCTTCTTTTCTGGGGCCACTGACACAGAATACTTTTGAGAAGTAGGTGGTGATAAACTTAATGTGCGTAATGGGGCAGTTACTGTATGCCATGGTGTCCCAATTTAACTCTGAGTCTTCCTGTGCCATTGTGAAGTCTCTGAGGCAGATGATTCTGGCACACTGCTGGGGACAATGCAAGCATTGCACCACTTTGTAAATATGGCGTGACGTTTTGGCCCCTCCAATGCTTTAGCGTAAAAAAAATGGTGGTAATGTGGCGTTGGAATGGCACTAGGCCACCATAAATCTGGGTCAAAGAGACAAAGAGAGTGATCCTGTCACTTCAAAATCCAAGTGAAAAGTGACCAGGAGATGGACAAAGCACTGGGAGGAGCCTGCTGGATGGGGACAGGAAGATTGAGTCTCTGGGACACTTCCTTCCTGTTTGAAAAAAGGCTTCTCACACTAAAAACAAAAAGGCTCCACTGGGAAAGAAAATCCAATCAAAACCTCTTTTTGATGAGATTTAGATGCATCTCGAGTAGAAAATCTACTCGAGGTGCACTTGCACGCAGCACTGTTTTGGCTGCTGGCATGACCAGAAGCAGCGCAAGAGGGTGTGAAGTCTAGTGCATGCTCTCTAGTGGTCCGAGAGTATTGTGGTCCGAGAGTATTGTGGTCCGAGAGTATTGTGGTCCTCACTCGCAAGCGCTAAAAACAAATCTTGAGGCACAACTGGAAAAAACCTCTGCTTTGCACTGGATTGTGCGGAATTCAGGAACTCCGCACTACTCCACGAACTGCACAAAATCCCAAAACTTCTGCGAGCGGAGCAGAGTGTTACACCCAGACCTACTTTTGGGCTATGAAAATAGCATTACATGGAGGGTTATGCTCCTTGCATAATTACATGCACACTTAATTTTGTGATAATTTGTGGTAAATGTAATATAGCAAATCACAAGAGTTTTATGAGTCAGGGCCTGACAGATATCCCACCTGCTGTATTACAATTTCCATTCAATATAATCGAATCGTGATAAGGAGGGTGAGATATTAGTCATGTTTGTGATGTGGTAACCCCATCCACCCAACTCTAAATCAGTCCCTTAATCTCCTTTGGAAAGGTTTGAAATTCACAATGCATTCTGGTACCTCTGAAGATTGCTCTTCTTAATCTGACTATTAAATCTGAGAATGAACATCTGAATAAAACCTTATTTCAAATACCCCCTAAAAGGAATACCCTTCGATCATACTCAGGGAAAGATGTAACTGCAAAAACAAATCTGATCTTTTCAGAGAAGCTGCTGTCTTATGCACCAAACTAGCATCAAAAGGAGAGCCTAGGCATTGCGCTACTCGGTTTATGAAGAGAGCTTGGTACTGCCCAAGCAAGACTCTCTTAGTTCTGATGTAGCTGAAATGTTAGTGCTACTTTGACATCACAGTGACCATCTATATATGACCATATTTATATTTTATTGTTTAAAGTTCTAACAAGTTAATTGTGAAGTGGTGCACTAAAAGACTATATGAAAGTGCATCCACTATTGAATAGTAATTTAAAGTGATGTGGTGTAGCCCTCAAACTTCAAGTAAAATCATTTGGTTATATTCCATATGATTCCTAATGATGTTAATAAACAGTTTTCACTAAAACGATAATACATTTCTAGAAGGAAATGCTTTAAATGGTATGTGAATATGTTGAAAATGTGATTCTACATTATACTTACTGGAACGTATTAACAAAGTTATTTCATTTTAGATCTACTGTGACATGAATATTGACAAAGATTAATAATGATCTCACCACTTGACTGTTATATGTGCCCTAATTAACATAAATGAATGTGCTGTTTTAAATTGCTTTGTTAAACTACGTTAGGCCTGCAAGACCCTGTTTTCTAAAATGTGGAGAAAAAATGTTGTCATTCTTGCTAAAATCACATTTCTTTCAGACTTAATTCGCATAGAATGGCAGCTTGAAAATAGATGTGAGAGCCTGAGAAATTAACCTTGAAACAGGTACCTTGAGGAACTGTGGAAATGATGGATGCTTTTCCCATGTTGCGAATGAGAATCTTTCCTGGTGTTCCAAATGACTGTCATATGATGGACTATGATTGGACAGTTAAACCTTCCGATTCATGTGGTGTGAGGGG
Organism: Pleurodeles waltl; assembly: GCF_031143425.1. Classification (NCBI taxonomy): domain Eukaryota; kingdom Metazoa; phylum Chordata; class Amphibia; order Caudata; family Salamandridae; genus Pleurodeles; species Pleurodeles waltl. Next base: position 1,142,848,051 of record NC_090444.1, on the reverse strand, counting down.
TGGACAAAACATAGTGCATTTTGGGCTTTGATTTACCAGTCCCCAATTGGATTTTGGTCAGACTTGAATGTACTTTGAGAGATACACACCTCTTTGACCTTGCTCTGCACCTTCCCTAATGATGAGATGAGAAGACAGAGGGCCTGATTTAGATTTTGGCAGTAATACCGCCGACCTACTGTGGCAGTAGACCCGAGTACTCCCTCAAGTCGGCGGTGTTCGGATCATGGTAGATGTATTGCAGCCGAGCCACTGAATGCCACAATGGATTGCTCATCCTAGCTGTCAGGCTGGCAGGTTCCTGCTGACCATATTTAGATGTTACAGTACTGCAGGCGGTGGTGAATTGCTGAAAAAGAGAGTCAGTCGTGGGAGCCAATGTACATTTCACAATGGCAGTGGTTATAGAATAGAGATAAGTTACACACACACACACACACAGACACACAGACACTGTACCTTAGCCATATGTGTACACCTGCACAACACACTACACAACAAACTTCATACACACTGTCATCCATTAGCATTTTATCTCAACACAGCATGTACATACTGAAAACACACATTGCCTAATATCCATGACACAACATACATACACTATGGACAGTACACCCACAAACAACACAGCCACAACAACCACACACATCTGCACAGACACACATACTACAACTACACACATCACAACAACCACCACACAACACTCACCTGAATGTTGGTAGGCCATCAACAACACCCTGATCTTCATAGCAGGGGTGCTGGCAGACATGGGCAACGTTATGAGGGAGACAGTCTCACACCAGTGAGCCCCTGCCACTAGCCAGTCATCTGAATAGCCATCCACTTCTGCTGCCGCTAGTGGCCAGGAGGCCACGCCACAGGACTCACAGGCCATCAGCACCCCTACCCCTGCAGAAGGTGAACCACACCGCAAACATTCACTGCGATCCAGACAGAAGAGAGACACTTGCCAAGACCCCCGCCAGGAAATTAGACTCTCCTGATTGTTCCCCTTGTGTCCCACTCAGTCACCCTGTCCACCTTGAACTGCCATTGCTCCCCTTCAGATGTCCCCTTGGACAATGCACCTGTGCTACAAACAGACTGGAATAATACCCTGGACATTCCTCCATCATCACCCCATCCCATTGCACTTTCCCCCCCTATATGTTAGCACTTCAATAAACACCCTTTGACAAAAATCGATTTCGAGTATGTCATGCATATCAAATATGTATTGTTTGAAACAGGTACAACCATTGCAAATGAACTGTACCTATAATGAGTGTAGAATTTAATGACCTGTAGCTGGCTGTAGTGATCACACCAGGAGTATTTGTCATATCACCAACATCTGCAAAATGAATATCCAGAGGGAAAAGTAAGTGGGCATTCAATTGGGATTTACCAGCATGCCAATGCCACACAGATTACAACCAAAGTCATTGAAATGTAAAGTTACACTGTCTTACCTGTGTGTCATTGGAAGTACTCACGGATCACAGATGTTCTGTTGTCCTCATCTTCATCCTCTGTCTCCTCATCCTCACTGTCCACATGGTCCACTGCTTCCACAGGGGCATCTTCAGTCTCTTCCTCCTGCAGAAAAGGTACATGTCGTCTGAGGGCCAGGTTGTGCAACATGCAGCATGCCACTAGTATCTGGCAGACCTTCTTGAGTGAGTAGCATAGGGATCCACCTGTTAAATGGAGGCACCGAAACCTAGCCTTCAGGAGGCCAAAGGTTCTCTCAATTATCCTTCTGGTTCGCCCATGTGCCTCATTCTAATGTTCTTCTGCCCTTCTCCTGGCATTCCTCACAGGGGTCAGCAGCCATTATAGGATTGGGTAACCAGAGTCACCTGCAATTATTGAGGGACAACATTTAGCCATACACTATCCTATATGGCCCACACCATACCCATACACCAACATATGCTGGGTGTGAACCAGGGCTCACCTATGAGCCACACCCTGTGCCTCTGTAGTTGGGCCATCACATTTGGGATGCTGCTAATCCTTAGGACAAAGGCATCATGCACCGAACCAGGATACGTAGCATTGACGTTGGAGATGTACTGGTCTGCCAAGCACACCATCTGCACATTCATGGAGTGGAAACTCTTACGATTCCTGAACACCTGTTCATTCTGGGGGTGGGACAAATGCAATATGTGTTCCATCAATCGCCCCAATTATATTGGGGATATGTCCCATTGCATAAAACTCGGCCCTCACATTGGCCAAATCCTCAACCTGGGGGAATGCAATGTAGCTGCACATGTGTTTTATCAGGGCAGACAACACTCTTGTCAGCACTATTGAGAACAGTGGCTGTGACATTCCTGCTGCCAAGGCAACTGTCACTTGGAAAGAACCGGTTGCCAGGAAATGGAGTACTGATAGCACTTGCACAAGAGGGGGGATCCCAGTGGGGTGACGATACCAGATATCAGGTCAGGCTCCAATTGGGCACATAGCTCTGTGATTGTGGCCCTGTCCAGTCTATAGGTGAGTATTATGTGCCTATCCTCAAGTTTAGCCAGGTCCACCAGGGGTCTGTACACGGGGGTATGTCTCCATCTCCTATTCATCCTCAGCGGTAGGAATCTATGAGACAAAAGAGTGAGGAGCCTGTCACAAACTGAACAATGGAGCCACAACAGTAGTTTGCATTCTAAGAACATGTAAGGGGTCAGTGTGATTTGTCCAGTATGTGCCTATTTCTCCTGTGATGCAGCATTATTCTATAGGGCTGCCCTACCCTGAAATGGCTTTCGCCTGTCCTGTGCGGAGGGACAGGTGGAAGTGAGGTAATTCAGCTGACATTGCGTGCCGTAGCGGGAGGCGGTCGGGAACCGCCGTGCAACTCCTCATTGGTTAATATTGGGCCCGGTGGTGATGGTATGCACCACTGCTGACGTGACCGCCATTTTCTATCATATTCCTCACTTGTTACCTGACCTTCCATAGGAGACGACCTACACTGCATATACTGCTGTGACCTGTGTCTGGAACCTACCATGGCACATGTGACTGGGGAAAGGGCCCCAGCCTTCACTTTGGAGGAGTTGAAGTGACTGGTGGATGGGATCCTACCCCAGTACAGACTGCTGTATGGGCCTTCAGACCAACAGGTGAGTACACTGTGGGCACGATGCATGTGGCATGGATATATGGAGATGTGTGTGAAGGCATTGTTTAAGGGGGCATTATCTGTTAGCAGTGTACATGTTGTGAGCTGGGCTTTTTTTGTGCCAATGGTGATGGAAAGGAGTATGGTGGGACATGTGTGTGACAGCTTGGACTGTTTATCTAAAGATGTTCTCTTCTCCTGTCTGTATTGCCTCTGCAGGTCAGCACCCATCAAAAGAAGGTTATATGGTGTGCCATCGTCAAGGAGGTGCGGACCCTGGGGGTCTATGGCAGGCAGAGCACCCACTGTCACAAACGGTGGGAGGACATGAGATGCTGGGCACGGAAGACTGCAGAGGCCCAGCAGGGGATGGTCTCCCAACAAGGAAGGGGTGCTGGTCGAACCATGATCCCCCGATGGCCCGCATACTGGGGTTGGCCTATCCAGAGCAGGATAGGCGCTTGGGGGCAAAACAGCATCCACAAGGGGGTGAGTACAATGGCTATCATTACAGCTTCCACCTGGTGGGGTGGTATCCGGGTGGTGGGTGTGTGTCAGTGGGTGCCCCTAGGCCAGGCCAGACATAGCAGCGTAGGACCTCTGGTGGCTAGGGGTCTGAATGGAAAATTATGGCTACCTAGCTTGTTAGCATCCACTACTGGCCAGGGTTGCGTGGGTCCCAGGTGTGCTGCAGTTGGTGGTGTGTGCCCCTCCTCATGCCTTGGTGGCTAGCAATATCACTGGTAGTGCAATGCATAGTGTGAAGGGCTGTCCCCTGTGTGTGAGGGTGCTGTGTATGCCAACGGTGGTGTTGGTGCAGTCATTGATCTAGTGTATCCTTTGTCTCTATCCCTCCCTTTCTTGTTTTGTCATCCTGTCCTTATGTGCATCATCTGGAAGAGGAGCAGAGGTACCAGCTACGGAGGGAGCTGCGTCCCTCAGGACAGGCAGAGTCCACCAAAGCTGAGGGCACCAGTGGGACGGAGGGTGAGGGGAGCACCACGGCGGAGACTGGATGGTACAATACAGACTCTGATACCTCCTCCGATGGGAGCTCCCTGGTGGTGGCGGACACCTCTCTGACCACCCTAGCTACAGGTACAACTGCCACCCCCGTACCAGCACCGCCCTCCCAGCAGCCCCTCAGCGAGTTACCCGTGCCCACTCACCCAGGATGGTGGGTATCACCTTCGCCCCAGGCACCTCAGGCCCTGCCCCCGTGAGCCCTACTGCCCTGAGTGAGGAGGCTATTGACTTCCTGAGATCCATCTCTGTAGGGCAGTCAACCATTGTGAATGCCATTCAGGGGCTGGCAGCCCGGACGCAACAATCTAATCCATTCCTGGAGGGCATTCACACTGGATTGGTGGCCCAACAGAGATCAATGCAGGCTCTGGCCTCCTCTTGAATGGCAGCCATTGTCCCTGTTTCTACCGTCCCCCTTCCGACTTCCACTTCCCAGTCCCATTCTCCTCAACAACAACCCATCCCAAGCATGCAGCCAGACAAACATGCACACAGGACAACACCCAAGAGTGTCACAGGCACACACAAGCACCACACTTCATCCCACAGGCACTCACACAAACACCATCCAGTTGCAGACACAACAACATCCACTATTTCCACTTTCTCCCCTTCTTCCTCCTTCTCCACCTCCCACCCAGTTACGTCCACACTCACACCTGCATGCACTACATCATCATCCACTACCAGCATCATCACCACACCAAGCAGAACACACACCTCACTGGCAGACACCTCAACAACAGCCATGCACACGTCGCCTGTGTCCTATCCCACCGTGTCTCCCCCCCCCCCAGGTACACAAATTAAAGCACTCAGACACTGAACAGCCATCCACCTCACAACAGCATACAGCCCATGCACCTGCAACCAAATCTAGCAGACAAACAGCTCCCACAACCACTCCCCCATCCTCCACTCCCATTACTTCTCCCTCTTCCCACTCCATTATCCCTAAAAAGCTGTTCCTTTCCACCATTGACTTCTTCCCTACCTCTCCCCTCCTGTCCTGCATGTATGGCCAGGGTATCAAGAACCCAACCAAGCACCTCAGCTGCATAGTCCACAGGCCCACTTCCATCCTCACCTACTTGTGGTAGAAAGGATTCCAGGCCACAAATCCTGAAGGGGAAGGAGCCTGCACCAGCAAGCGGAAAGGGGAAGGATCCTGCACCAGCCAGCGGAAAGGGGAAGGAGCCTGCACCAGCCAGCAGAAAGGGGAAGGAGCCTGCACTAGCAATCAATAAGGGGAAGTAGCCTGCACCAGCAGCTGTCACATAGCCCCCAACATCAAATGTGGTTGTGCAGCCATCAGTAAGTGCAGGAGCGGAGCAGGAGCCTCCCACTACCTCCACCACCACCACATTGCAGCCATCACAGGGTGCAGGGGCTGAGCAGGAGCCTCCCACTACCACCACCACAATGCAGCCATCGCAAGGTGCAGGGGCTGAGCAGGAGCCTCCCATTACCGCCACCACAGTGCAGCTGTCACCGCCGGCAGACACAATGTGATCCAGCTTCCATGGGCTGCTGTGCAGCCTGTCCCCTCCAGAACCAGTGGGGAAGACACCCACCCGAGAGACTGTGGCCTTGCACTCCCCAGGAACAAGCACAGTGCATGTTGCCCCCTCGAGAACCAGTGGGGATGACACCCACCCGAGAGACTGTGGCCTTGCACTCCCCAGGACCAAGCACACAGCATGTTCCCCCCTCAAGAACTAGTGAGGATGACACCCACCCAAGACTCTGTGGCCTTGCACTCCCCAGGACCAGGCACAGGGCATGTTGCCCCCTTCAAAACCTGTGGGCTTGTTTGCGCATCCGGCTGAGGTGCCCCTACCCTTCTCCCTGAGGTTCCTGCCTATTTGCCAACAGATGCCCCTGCAGTGCTCTCTCTGTATTGATGCAGGTAACGAGTTGGGCCTTGGACTTTGCCCTGTGGCCACGTGGCCCAAGTGAACTGAGTAAGGGCAGTGTCCCTTTTTTGTACATTTGTACATATCTGTTGCATTGGCAAAATTATTATTAATATTGTGTTGATCTTATTACAATCACTTTAGCCAACTCCTGTTGTCCTTGCATTATTCAGCCAATTTATGGGGATGAACTTGGTTTCTTGGGCAGCTGGTTGTGTGTATAGTGTGTGTCTCGGGTGTGTGTATGGTGCATGTTTGTGCCACTCTCATTTTCCTCCCCCTCTCCCTTGTGTGCTAGGCGCTGTACTCAGTTTCGTTGTCTTCGCTGCCGTTGATGTTCGTGGTGGATCATGACGTAGAATATCATCGAGAAAACTTGCAGCTCTGGTTCCATGGTGGTGTGGTTCTTCCCTGTTACTCCAATGGTGAGTCTTTTCACTTCTATGCAGTGTTTCCACTAGGCTTTTGATGACATTGATACAGCCCCAGAAAAGGTGGCAGATTGTCTTGTCATAAAATGGTGGGCAGAACTTTGACTTCCGCCTGGCTGTAGGTGGCTACCACCATGGTGCCTGTTGTTTCCGTCCTGGCGGTCGGTGTGGTACATTGGCTCTCTTTCCAAGATCTTTCTGCCATGGTCATAATTTGGCGGTAGTTATCCCCAGCCTGTTGACGGTATTACCGCCAGTTTATCACCGACCGCCACTGTCGTAATGAGGGCCCTAGTCATTTTACAGTTCATTATAGATGGCACAAGCTAATCCTATGTTTAAAAACTTTGCTGTAAAAATGGTAAATGGTTTTATCACTTTCTGCCTTGGTGTAGATGGTACTGCACTAATCTTATATTTAAAAACTATGCTAGAAGAGCAGACATTTGAGGTGAGCAGATTCAGAGACAGAAATCTGGTAGGACAAAAGCAAGCAGAATGCTTGAGCAAAAAGATAGCATCCTGTTCTCTCTACTGTCAAGTGTATCCCAAAGGTTATATGGAAACCCAGCAGACCACTCAAGCAGTATTTGACACTATAGTGTCAAAAAGGATGCCCACACCCTCCACCCTGCTTATACTGAGGGGTTCAGAAGAGCCATCTTCTGGGCGGTAATTCACAACAGGTCAAGGCTGAGTAATGCCTGGCTGGGAGAAGATGGAGAGCTAATGCAATGTAGCCACTAGGAACTTTAGACTGGGAAAAAAATAAATTTTGAATGTGGTGGGGTGCCTTGCCTACCAGCAGCCTCAGGGAACACCACCTCCCAAGCCTGCAAAGTAAATGAATGTGAGGAAGCCACCCGGCCTCCCTGCAGCCCAGGGGACCATCACCTCCCCAGAGCTTTAAACTAAGTGAATGCAGGGGGCTGCGCACCCCAACATCCCCACAAACCACCACTTCCCCAGGGCTTTAACCATAATTAAGTGGGGCACGCATCTCTCCTGTATCCCCAGGGACTGTCACCTCCCCAGAGCTTTAAACTAAATGAAAGCAGGGGGCCATGCACCCTCCCCCCAGCCCTGGAGCCCACTACCTCCCTGGGCTTTAAAGGGGCTGCCACCTCCCTGCAGCTTTAAACTAAATAAATGAAGAGGGGAAGTGTGCCCCCCTCAGCTGCCCCAGGGACACTCCAGTTCAAGCAAGTGAGAGCTGGAAAACACACATGCAGGCAGGGAAACAGAGGAAACTATTGCTCTCACAGAGAGGTAGTGTATCTTTAGCAGCTCCCTCTCTGTGAGAGCAACGCTTAGCTCCCACAGGAGGCGGTGGTTGGATTAACGTATAGTAATGAAAATTACTTTACGTTAAAAAAACCATAGAAATGCACTGAAAAAAACCAAAGGTTACAAAGACGTTATAGTTAGGAAATACAATTTAAAAAAACATAGAAATTAACTTTAAAAAACAAAGGTTACAGGGACATTATAGTTAAACTCACATGTTAAACATACAAAACCATAGAAATTCACCCATTATAGTTAGATTTATCTCAAGTAACTTTAACTCATGCCCTAAGGTAACTATTACTCGTGCCCTCACCATGCACTGCTAATTACCCCACAAATTACGTCACTCATGACATTTTTGATAACATCATTGATAATATAAAACGTGAGCCTAACAATAATGTACCTGTAACTTTTGTTTTTTTTGAGTGAATTTTTACATAGGACAGCACAGCCTGCCACTGTGTAAATTGCTTTTTGAGGACTAGTCATTGTAAGGACATGTTCATTTTAATTTCAACATATCCTACATTTACATACCATGCAGCCTGCCTTGTGGGCTATAAGGCCTGCCTAGATAGAGGTGAATTATTAATATACAAAAGGAAGGCGGTCACTGTAGTGCAGTGTTCTTGTTGTATGATGTGTCCTTCCTCAGATGACTGCTGAACGTGCTGTGCAGCGCCTTAGAGGAGTCGCTCTTGTTGTTACAGTGAATCTGATATTCCAATGCAGAAACAATAGGAGTTCATTCAAAACTGATTGCAGCAGTCGTAAATCTGTTGAGCAAATGTTTGATCATGGTCCTAATTAAAAAATAGATGCATGTATGTACAACAATTACTGTTAGCAGATTTTCACATTAAACATTGGTGGCACAACAAGCTGGCTTTTGCTCTTTATGCAAAATCTTGTGGCACCTGCCAATGTTTTGGTATTTTACTGTTTAACACAATAGTTGAGCAATTGCTAAAAGTTGTCTTCCATGATGACTGTTGTGTTTCTGCTTATCTCTCATCATTCGTATATATATGCTCATGGCCTTTTGTTTTCTCCAGGCTCCAAAGGCTGAGTGCTCAGAATAAAAGCGAAATGGAAGATGGCCTGCATGGCCGTGCATTGCACAAGGAAGAAGACAGTGTCATCAAGGCGAAGGTTTATTCAAGCCTGGTTTATGAGCAGTAATGCAGAATGGTCACCACTGATTGAGGGACTCAAAGAAAATGCCTGGGTTCCCATGTAGAGCTTGAGTCCCAAGCCTGGTCACGCTCAGGTTCAACGCCCCATTGAAAACCATACTAGGCTTCTAGAAGGATATCACCGAGTCATTGGCAGCTTTGCAAAACAAATGACGGCCCGGTGACGCAGTGTGTGACGCTAGGGCCTCATAAATGAGGCCCTGTGTGTAATAGCAAACAAATAACAGATTCTTACTGCCCACGCTGAATCAAATCTCCAAAAGCAGAAATCTGCTTTTCAGAAATATGAAAAATGCAGCTAGATTTCACAGGCATTTGCCACTGGTGGATGAAATGCGAGCAATGTCTACCCGCAAGGTCCCTACGCTGAATGCCAGTGACCTGCTGCCCCATTCAGGTTAAGAGGCACGCACTTGTGGAATTCTGTTTCTCGTGATCTGATGGACAGGCTGCACATTCTCCCAACAAAAACTCGCACGCCGGCTCCTCGGTCAAGGCCCAAGATAGCTAATGCAATGGGATCACGTGTACGCACTTGTAACAGAGGGCTTACGAGGGAGCAAGCAAGTCACCAGGAATTAACAATTCAACACATGGGGTGTTGACGTAGAATGCATCTTCGTTGCCACGTCTTGGTGACTGTGATGCTTTATTAACTCCTGACACGTTCACGATGACCTTGCAGGCAGTGCTTAATTTGTAAATACAAAGGTGCCGGTGCCCAAAGCTCTCCTCTTGAATACGCGGCTGCTGTATTTAAATGTGTGAACATGGAATACTGAGACGGCGTAATCCTGAAGCCATCTCGGGCCTCTTTAATCCATTTAAAGCCACTCGCTGCCACTTCAGCTCACTCTTGCAACTTTTTACTTTCTCCCTTTGTGACGCTTTTTCGTTTTTCCCTTCATCCGTCTTTCCTATATCTGTCTTTTGCTCCAGCAAATGCTTGAGGCATAAGAATACGCCCCGGCTCTCAAAAATAAGTGCCGGTGCTCAGCACCGGAAACAAGAAGCACAAATTAAGCACTGCTTGCAGGTATGCCAATGATAGCAAGGATGACTCAATAGGCAAATGTGCACATCAATGTATTCCAAAGTGAGCGTATACATTGAGGAATTCTAAACATAATTGTTGATGCAAATTAGGTTTCACTAGGAGAAAGTTCATGGGTTTTTAACCTCTCTCACATTTATGTATCTGTAAAAACATTTAGGCCCAGACGTGTCTAGCGCCAAAGTATAAATATGGAGTTAGGTTTGCGCAGAATTAGCGTAAAAAAGAAAATTACCCTAATTCAGCGCAAATTGAGTATAAATATGGGCCTATGTTAGTAGTCTGCTTCTCAGTAGCAAACAGTGAGCAAGAGCGTTATAAGTTAAACTGATTTTGTATAGTAGTGGTATTTGAATAGTGACTAATACCGCTGACCAGGTCTTGAAACATGATTCAGTGGACGGGCAGTACAGTACTTCTTTGGGTGTGCTTGGTTGTTGGAGCGTGGATTTATAGTGAGGCTTATGTGATAAGAGTTTTGGTAGCATGCATAAAGACTGCAAGGGGTGCTCCTATTTTGTTGTAGCAATCTTGTAGCTACGTTTACGCACGGAATGGAGTGAGAGAGGCAGTCTTATATGCTATCTCTCATTTTTATGTGTGTAACTGATTCAGAGTCTGGCATTGGTTTGGCTGTCTTTACAGTAGAAGTTTTGTCTGGTCTGTACTGCCTTCCTGAATTCCAGGCGACCAAGGAAACGTTCTTAACTTTGTCGAGGTGAGTTTCAAGATTTGGCAGTCTGAAGCAATTTCATGTAGTGTATCGGAGTGCTTTGTTCATGTTATCTTTTCAAATGTTTTGGCATGAATGCTGCAAGTGACATTCTTTAGATAAAAAGTTTTCTGCTGCAGTAATTAAAAAAATAAAAAGAATGGAAGAAGCGGATATGTGATACTACAGCAAATTCACCTTTTCTGCATGGTCACACAAGATGTTTCACCTTATTTGGACCCTATTTTTGCTGGGTTTAGGACTCTATGCATTTTATCACTGCTAGACCATAATAAAGTGAAGTGTATGTACATCTCTTTTAAATCATTTGCTCCACACTGGAACTCTCTATTTGACTGTACGTATTTTATAAATGGTGCATTAGGTGCACATATGTAAACAAACACAAATGATGGAAGGAATGCAGAGCCAATCAAACATTCACCTTCATTCACAGATCTGGGTTTAATCCATCAATTCTTTTGCTCAGCAGGCCAATCCAGTTTGGTCCCAGCCATATGCAAATCAGTCTTGACCCTCTTCCCCCTGGGAACAGTCCAGCCTGAACTGCCAGGCCAGGTCCTTCCTGGACTTGAAGCAAGAATCCTGAGACCTGTTTCAGGGTATAACCCTTCATCAGCCAGGCTAGCTTGAATCCAGTGGCATAGTGAGCCCGGGACACTAGTTTGGGCATACCTGATGCACTTAGGGCAACAAAAGCAAACAAACACAAATGATGGACAGAATGCACAACCCAATCAAACATTCACCCCCCAGTCACAGATCTGGGTTCAATCCATCAATTATTTTGCTCACCATGCCACCCCAGTTTGGACCCACCCATATGCAAATCAGTCTTGACCGTGTTCCCCATGGGAACAGTCCAGCCCGAAGTGCCAGGCCAGCTCCTCCCTGGACCGGAAATAAGCTGGATATGCCCAGATGTGGATCCAGGGCTCACTTTAACACTGGATTCAAGCTAGCCTAGTGTAGCTACATACGGGTATATTTACAAGCCCTGTGGCACAGGGTAGCACAGCACAGGGAAAGGGCAGAAATGCACTGTATTTACAAGATGTGCACTGGCACACAAATTGTTGCCTAGCGCTAAGACAGGCACCCTTGTATCATGGCGCAAGGGTATCTGCATTGTCAGCAGGATTGTTTTTGTGCAGCAAGGGACATCTTCCTGCACAAAAACAATCCAGAAAGGCATTTTCCTCTTTCTATGTGTGCTGCAGAATGTAGCACACATGGAAAGGGGAAACAACAAAGCAAAATAAATTTATTTCTCCTCGTTGTGCCTGCCCTGGGGAGGCATACATTTTTGGCGCATTCCCTGGTTTACAGATTCTTGTAAATTTAGGAATGTGTCAAACCCATGAGTGTTGCATGGGAACACCCACTGCAACCTTCATGGTATGCCTCCCTGATGCAATGTAAGGTAATTCAGTGACTTGCGCTTAGTTGCCTTACACCATATCTACAAGGCCATGAAAAGCTATGCAACGTGACTTTGCCTGGCTTTGTAGATATGGGTCTGCACTATGCACAGCTGGTGCATCACAAAACGTGACACACCGCCAGTGCACGAGGCTTGTAAATATGCCTCGTACTGTTTATAATAAACCAGCCAGAGATTTAGGGCCTCGGTGCAAGTTTGGCGGTCCGTGGATCGCCATTGCGACATTAGCAGTCTGACTGCCACTTGATTGGTGTTCTGACCGCCGTATGAAGAGTCATGCTGGCCTATTGAGCAATGATTGATGTAGTCCCTCCAGCACCACCAGCCAGTACAAACCACCATGGTCTTGAGGCTGCACAAACAGGCCGGCGGAGACAGTGTTTCTGCCGGACATATTATAGGGATGCACACCGCCAATATGACCATGGCGGACCTACCACCACATTTCAGGAGGCAGAAACAGGGATTATTAAGGGAGATACTCACCTGCAGACATCCTTACACATCCGGTGCAGCCATAGAGCCCATCACACACGTCCTGCCACAGCTGCTTATCATCAATGGAGCTCAAAATCCAAGCACTCTGGGCACAACCGACCATAAGTACACAACCTAACTGTGTCATTAACCTTAACAACAGATCATTGCACTGTCAGCCACATCATATGGGGGTCACTCTACAGGAACCAAATACACTTGTCATTGTGTCCCACGTCGGAATCACACGCAAACAAGGACACATGCACAGTCACAAAATTCCCCCTTTGGGTAGGTCACTCACGCTGCACCACAACATTACACAAAAACACATTACTACTCATCTCAGGGACAGTGAAGTATACACAACATTGTCTCACATAACACCAACAACATACCAACATCACATCTACAAATACAACTTACACACTCAGATTCCTCACATGCCATGGGCTGTCATCATATTCAACACACATATGTATGGATGTTGAATGGAGCACAAACAACACTCCCAGTAAACAGCCCTGCAATGGGCATGCACTTCACCCACATTTCAGCACAATGGAAGGGCAATGGGATGCCCATTAGAAAGAGAGACAAATATACAAAGATAACTATGCAAACAATGTCTGCACAATAGGGATGGGGCCATCTGGAACACTCAGGGAAGAAGACTGCACTTGGACACATATCACTTTACACATGCCCCTTAAAAAATTTGCACAGGAACTGGCCACACATGTATCTCAGGGACAAACAATACTAGACCCAAGTGACATGCCTATATGCACAATGTGGACGTGCAAGACAACAAAGCACATACAACTCCAACTGCATGGGACATACTTCAAGATGAAGTAGCTGCAAGGTATACACAGCTAGATCGATATATGCGCAGTCAACTGTGAACAAAGGTGGCACAACTGAATACACTCCAGGCCTGCACAAACAAAACTCAAGCTGCCACACATTAGATACATTCATAATCCATATCAGGGGAACAAGTCTAACACCATACATGCTCACATTGGACAATACAAGATGAAATACTTACCATACCAAACAGTACAAAATGCCATGACATTGCATTTACACCCACATATCTATGCAGTCAACATATACCCTTCTCTTGGGGGACACCAGCATTGCCCGCAAAGGCAGATACTGCAAACAACAGCAAATGGATCAATGGGCAGGCTGAAGCATACACAACTGTAGGCAGAAAACACAAGTCACTCAGGAACACCATAAAGGTAGAGAAGGAATTGCAGGAAAAATTTATACTAAAAAAAACCCAACTGTTTGGGTTTATTAATTGTCATTTTTTTAAAGCCCAAAGCCATTGGCCAGTCCATTTGTCCATGCACAGGCAAATCATGGTGACTCCTGGCTGACAGGGAACCTCCACAGGAAGGGGCATTAAGTTGGCAGACAGGCACCTCAGGGATCATCATTGGGTGGTGGATTTGGAAGAGGTAGGTTTGGTCTTGGGTTTGGTAGGGGTGGACTGCTTCTTGGGATGGCTGGGTGTGTTCTTGGGGGGCGTATGGGTGCTTGCACGGGGGCAGGTGTGACAGGGAAGGACTTGGAGGTGTGTTAGGGCCTCTTAGGTTTGGGACGGGGTGGAGGGTACAGGGGAAAGGTCAAAGTCAAATGAAAACATTTTCTTAGGTACATGGGACAGCCAGCAGAAAGGGGTTGGGATTTGGAGGTCGAGTAAGTGTTTATCTGCTGTGTCAGTATGGATGTCGTGGGTGTGCATGTGGGAGTACGCTTGTGTTTAGGTGGTGCCTGCTGTGTGGGTGAATATGTGTGTTTGTGTGTCTTGGGAGGTGGAGGTACTGGGGATGGAGTAGTGGATGTGTGTGTGTCTTTTGGGTGGTGTCTGTGTGTATGCTGGTAGTGGTGGATGTCTCTGTGTATGTTGGGGCAGTATCTGCTGATATGGTGGGTGTAGTGGATATCCATGTGTCTGTTGGTTTGGTGTCTGCGGGTATGCTGTGTGTTTTGAATGTGTCACTGATTGTTGTGGTGGTACCTGTGGGTATGCTTGATGTTGTGTGTGTTACACTGGGGGTTGGTGGGGGTGTCTGTGGAAGTGGTGACTGATGTTGTGTCTGTGGATGTGTGTTGTTTGCTTGCATGCCAGTATGTTTTGTGGTACTTGTATCTGTGTGCTCCTCTTATGTGTTGAGGTGGGTGCATGCAGACCGGTCTGTGTGGTTTGGGGAGTTAGGGGAATTGGGGTTTTGGATTGCAAAGAGGGATGTGGAGTGGAAAGGGAAGGTGGGGGGGGGGGAGGGGGGTTGCTGTCAGTGTGGAGGCCAGATCCTAAAAATATCTCTGTAGGCCAGAAAGTGCACCATGAATGCCTTCCAGGAATGCATTTGTCTGCTGGAGTTGGGTTGTCAATATTTGGATAGCATTAACAATGGCTGTCTGACCCACAGAGATACTCCTCAGTAGGTGGATAGCCTCCTCACCAAGGGCAGCAGGGGTGATGGGGTGGAGGTGCCTGCTGGAAAGGAGGTACCTACCCTCTGGGGTGAGCAGGCATAGCCATCTGGGTGGGGAACAACAGAGAGGGCCGTGATAGAACAGGTGGTGGCTGACAAAGATGGTGTCGGGGTATGCCCCGGTTGGTGTGCCACCACTAGGGAATGTCCACTGGAGGAAGAATCTGATGATAAGGATGTTCTGGTCTCCCTTGTGGCACTCCCCTCGCCCTCTGGGCCACTGGGTCTATTTGAGTCTGTGGTGTTTTGACCCGAGATCCTATTGCCAGATGCGTCCCCTCTCAGCTGTGCCCTGTCTCCTTCACTTGCCGGTGCTGATGCTGCAAATACAAACAGAAATAGGGTCATTACATGTCCGTGATCACACTTGAACAACAGCTCTGATTACTAAACATAACCATGATGTCAAGTAGGCCCCAGCAGAAAACTCCACTTAAGTGGCCCATACATGTGCCATACCATATGCATGCATGCCATCTGAACTGTCAACAGTTGTCCACAGGAAATTCATGATCTCAGACAACTACAATTGCATGGCTGAAGTTGTGCAACCACAGTAACTATTCAACAAGTATGAGATCTCATCACCCTCAAAGCTTTGTCCCATGGAGCAGACCTCAGTTACCTGTTGTCATACAATAGTAGACCAATGCCAAATGCATTTCCATAGATCATCACAAAAGGTCATGCACACATCTATTGTCACATACATAATAACCTAACAATAACAAATGATGCTCCAAAATTCTTGGAGATGGTGACATGGAAATACTCATGTCACACTGGAAGCAGTTCCACTCTGCACATTTCACCAACTATTATTTGTCCCAATAGAGTCATTGAGGTAGTACTAATGTTGCTCAGATAGGCCACACATGTGGCATAGAAATGGACACTGTAGACATCATGAGCAATATGTCAGGGAGAGATGTCCCCAAAATCCACAAGCCCCAGAGTAATCACGACTGTTGGCTGTCACCCATTTCAATGACATACTGAGTGCATCTGTAGACACCATTAGTCCCTTGGATGGTGGAGAGGCCCAGAGACTTGCAAGTACTTTTTGAAGGCCCTCAACATGTTGCTCAATTGAAAGCTGCATCATTGTCTCCATTATGGTCAAACAGACCCAGATGTCTGTCCATGGATGAATCCTTGTACCCAAACACATGTGATTTCGACAAACCTGCAAGTCACTCCATGATGCATGCCAACAGTCAGGTCACAAACCTTCCCCATTGCACATGTGCAGTGCACTTTGATACATGCTAGCACATCAACGGCATAGAAATGCACATTGTGGCTTACAATTCTAGGCCTACCTGTTTTGTCTCTCATTGCTACTGAAGGTGTGCATGCCAAATGACATGCTATGACACGTGAGGGAATGTGCCAGCCAATAAACAATGGTGACACACTCCTTCATGTGGCACAACATGAAATGTACCCCCATTTTAAATGGATTATTCCACACACAGGTTCCCATGCACATCTATGTGAGGGAATACAGATATCATCCCATCAGCACAGCTAGACCATGCATGAAACAGAAGCTTAAAAATGCTTTGCTAATGGGAAAGGGACACATGTTGACATGTAGGCACAAGGAATGTTGGCAACAGTGATGGCACATACATCATGTCAATGGACATTCCCCACTTGCCAAGTGAAAGTATTGATCTGTAGCTACACCTAAAGTACAATGTAGGCTCTGTCACATGTATAATGACCATCTTCACATTACAGACTGCAGTGAGGCACCAGCACCCGTCATATGTTGAAGACAAATAGCCTCTGGGTGGCAGATGCCATACTCATTTACCCAGACGCATCTGAGGACAGTGATCCATCACTTACTTACCTTTGGCCTGTAACATTGAGGAGTAGTGGTCTGTTGTATAGAATTTACACACACTACAACAACAACCAATACTTGATTGATCACTTTACACAGTCATATGTCATCCATGGAGAGCGAGTGGTTTGTGGATTCCACACAGTTGTGTCCTAGGTCCTTTGCCCAATAGGCAAGGTACTTCAGTGTACAACACATGACGTTTCTACTCAATCACTCAACTACTGTGTGACACACGGCTCATCCCTAATTGTCAGGGGGAGCTGTCAGAACTTAACACATTCACTGGCAATGTGACAGGCAGGATATATGCCCTGTCCTCACCCCTTTGTGGCTGTTGTACTGTCCTCAAACGCCCATCAAACTCCAACATTAAACATGAGTAACAATGAAATGGCTGGCATGGTGGGTACAGAAAGTGTCTTCCCTGTCCATGTGTGGACATGTGGACTAACAAATGCAGACTCATATCACTTCAGGGGATGGGGTTATGTGCTACCACATAACACTCTGTTGGACATATGTGTCCATCCTACAGAGATGGCATCCAACAAACAAAGGCATGCATTGTACAGTTTCTGATGTGTGACCAAGCTAATGACTCACATATTATGGATATTATGGCCTCCTAGGAATCAACACACTGCCTGGACTGAGGGATTGTCAGTCATGCAGTGTCCTGTACAGGACAAATATGACATGACCTGTGGGAGGTTGACAACCAAACTGTGGGAATAAGGGGCCTGTCATGAGTGTATGTCACACACTGATAATGAGGCTAAGTGCGCATATGGACTAAATAAATTATTTACCTCTGTATCTATTCCTAATCTAGACAGAGGACTGAGGCATTCAGGGCAGGTTTTGCCACCAGAGCCTCATATTGTCCACATGCCAGGATCTGCTGGTGTTCAGGGAGTGGATGCAGTACCAGAGTGACTCTCCCACAGCCTATACTAGGTCCCATACTGGGAGGTACATGTGACAGCCCCTGGTCTCTGCAGGCTGAGCTGACACAACCTACATGGCACACCATTCCTATCACTTCCATGCATTACAGCACTTCCATGCATGAAAGTACATCATGTAGCCCACAGCAATCTGCCAAGTGGTATGTGTGGCAACCTGAAGGGCAGAATGATTCATGATATGCCTTCCCCATAACAGTTTAGCAAGGGCAGATGTGATGTGAAAGATCTGTGACCCTATACACACTAGTCACATGACTCTCAACTGATTCATACAACATGCACACACAGCTCATGCTGTCATGCACATACATGATGTCTAACAGTAATAACAATCATGAAGAAAGAGATGTCAGTGGATGACAGTAATGTCTTCTTATCTAGTTATGTGCATCCAACACAAGGATGATCTAAGACCCCAAAAACCTCACACAACACAATATGACTGAACTGAACATGTGGCATTGGCCACCAATACCTGCACATTGTCCATCTCATTGATGCCACACAGCAGTACACAATTAGTCAAACTGGCACATATGGGCACATTCTAGCCTATGCGGAGGAAAGGGACGGTGAGGTACAGAGAAAATAGTGCACTTGAGGGACTTACCTGCTCCTCTGGTGAGCCATAGAGCTGTTCGTACAAAGGTAGGTCCTCATTAACTAGCCTTTACTGCTCCTCTGGAGAGAAGGCAGAGGTCCTCTCACCTGCTGGACTTGGCATGATTGCTCCCAGAGGTGGCACGCAGCAGCGCACGCTGCGGATGTCTTGCTAGCAGCAGTGTCAGGAGTCAAGTGAATGAATTTGAAAAATATGGCAGTCACGTCCGCCGCATATGTGGTCATCACCGCCAGCGGACAAAGCCATTGCGCTGAGACAGCAACTGCTTGATGCTGACAAGACCATGTCCACTCACATGAATTCCAGGTTCCGCAGGAGCGAAGAGAAAAAAACCCTCACCCCTAAACACTATTCTCTCGTATCTGAAATGAACAGGGAATGAGCGAATAGCCTCCGGGCGAAAGGGATAGGGAACAGGGATTTGGGAAGGGAAGAGAAACAAAACACTGGTTCACCAAGGAGCATCACTGTTATCCTAAGAAAGTTGCCTCAGGACTTGGTGCAGGAATTTTAAGATCAAAAACAAATCAAAAACAAAAGACCCACAAATATCACAGAGTCTTTCAGCAAAATAACAATAACTATTATCATTCGATTGGGCAATCACCTAGTCTTTCAGCAAAGTCACAATAATTATTAGCGCTCGATTGCTCAACTATTAGGCATGCTTTTGTAACTCACAACAAAATCATTATAAAATCAGACTTATGAATTTATCTTTTGTTATTTGTTTTCACACAATAGACTTGCTCCAAAACAATCAGAATAAAAGTTTAAATTTGTATAGATATCGAGCGATGCTTTCAGGAGTTCACAACACTTAACTTCAATGCTTCTTTTAAAAATACTTCTCAAGCTGTCTTTGGAAAATGGTCTTGTATCACGGGTTTCTCAGCATCGCCGAATGTCTTTCATGATGCACCAAAAGGTTACTAACCTTAAAAAGGCTGGAAGCAGGGAGACAAGAGGGGTGTTACTCACAAACCGACTTCTCCTGGAATGTTTTGATTATTTGAGGAAGATGGAATACTGCTCGTAAATTCTCCAGCCACTGCGAAAGTAATCTGCTCCAGAGAGGGAAGCTCCGATGAAGCCTCGCACTGAAAAGATGACTCCTGAAAGAATCACGGAACTCCAGCTGAACCGGGAGCACCAGCGAGCAAAGGAAGACTCAAAGCCAAGCACAGGAAACACCATGGCAGTTCTATTTATAGACTGACAATGAGACATCAGACACATGCTGGTGATATGTCATCAATCACTTCTGATGATTCATATGAAGGAATTCGATGTTTCCATAAACCACTTGGCACACAGTTCACAAATGGAACAGCACTTGCTTTTATCAATATAAACAAACATGCAATGTAGTGTTCCTCACAAGTTACACGGAAGTACTGTGCTGTAAACACATTCATGACATGTTTCATTGTTCTTCATACATGCTGAATTATATTGTGAGGGTGCAGCAAGAAGCGTATGTGAATGCGAGTCTTAACAGATGTCATGGAGACTCCCACCGGTAGTCGCGGACGGTTCCTAATGTCCAGTGGAGTAGGTCAGGCAGCCGCCATTTTGGTGTCCTTAATTGCTGTACTGGGCTATATAAACTGCGTCACACCTGCAAAAATCTACCTCACAAACATTGTAGTATGTTGTAGGGAACTGGTGGCTTTTAACAGTGGGGCACAATCCACCAACACCAATCGTCATTTTGGCGGTAGGGATATCCAGTCACATTTTGAGGGGCAATTGGGTTGCATATCTTTGAGTTTGGTTCATATACATGTTGTGACCACATGTGTGGAAAACCATGGTGACCACATGTGATCCTTGTGTTCTTTGCATCTGTGATGTGTACTGGTTGCCATGTCTATTCATTTATAAATTCCATGTCACAGGATATCATTGACATTCTTCATGTATGTTGCTCTGAACACAATGACTAATGTTCGAAATCATGTCTTGTCATACATAGGTACCCAGGGAGAGGGGTGATGCAACAACCTCCTGTCTACCATCCACTGCCAGACCTTCAGACCATGGAAGAATGACACATCATAATGTTGTACCATCTGAATAGGCACACAATAGTGAACTTATGTCATCGGTTGGAGCCAGATGTGATGCCAGCTATTAGTTATCCAATCAGCATACCACCCATTGTACAAGTAATGTCAGTATTACACTTCCTGGCCATGGGGTCCTTCCAATATACAGTGGCCCTAGCTGCTGGCATGTCCCAACCTATGTTCAGTCAGGAGTTGAATGATGTTCTCTCAGCAATATTGAAACACCTGGACAGCTATATTCAGTTTCCCCGACATGAAAATTTAGCCTATATGAAGACTGACTTATATGGTTTTGGACACATCCCACATGGGCTGGGGGCCATTGGTGACACACATGTTGGCTTGGTCCCACAGCAGGCCAATGAATAAGTATACCACAACAGAAAGAACTTCCATTCCATGAACGTGCCAGTTGTCTGTTTGTCGGATCTCTACATTTCACAGGTCCGTCCGCGTTATCTGGGTGCAGCACATGATTTCTTCATGATGCAGGACAGCACCATACCCCAGCTGATATCACAACTGTACTAAGAGAGGGTCTGACTGGTTGGTAAGTCGTATATGTCCTGTTTGTGTGTGTGCAATGTCTGGTGCTACACTCATGAACTGAGTGACTCATTGTTACACAATATCCCATAACTTAACAGGAGACTCTGCATATCTAGACAATCATTGGTTGTTGATATCAATAAGGAATCCAACTGCGCTGGGGGAAGTCTGCTTCAAAGAGGCCCATGGAATAACAAAGCGGGTAGTGGAGCGTGCTCCTAAATGCCAGAGTTAGGTGTCTGAACCGGACTTGTGGAACCCTCCTCTACTCACCCGAAAAAGTGTGTCAGATCACTGTGGCATGCCTCATGCTCCACGTCATCGCCCTGTGGCAAAACATCCTGTACATCCAGAGGAGAGGGAGCCTGCAGTGCCAGCAGGTAAGAATCCTGAAATGCCAAGTGAGGATGACAGTGGTGAAGCGGAAGGAGCTGACTTGAAGAGAGATCTCATCAACAGCTACTTTTTATGAGTGTAATTATGTCATGTGATGTCTTGACTGACTGTACAATGAACTTTAGTTGTGAGAATGTGTGGAGCTAAGTGTTTTAGCAACAACTACAGAGCTGTTACTCTCCAATATTCATCCAAAGACTGCTTGATAAGATAGCTTTTGACACATTGCCATCTTGATGATGTTGCTTTGTTTGTGTCACTTTCATTACAATGTAATTCCAATTCCAAATGCTTGCTATGTGATTTGTGTAATAGGTATGTTTACAACCCTATACTCTTTTTTTTTTTCTTTGTACAGGTACCTTCACCATGACATCCTCATGTGGGCATTTCCAAGTTGTGACATTGGCCTGTACGTGATGCTGTTCTGACCTGCAAAGTGGACATAGAATGGTCCACTTAATGTAAGTCATAGATTTGGGGGATATGAGACCAGTGCCAGTTGGGCCAATTGCATCATGTGTGCCATGATTGGGCATGAAATAATGTAGGCATTGATTACGAGCAAGTCATTCACCCTTCACATTGGCTAAACACTCTTCTGTTATGACCATGCATCTGGTGGTATGACACAAACACATGTCAGTGTTGTGGCACAGGCACTTTGGGCTGCAGTGTTTCATCATTGCAGGCCACAGTGCCTGTGCCACAACACTGACATATGTTTGTGTCATACCACCAGATGCATGGTCATTTGCTTATGATGGGCCTGTGATCAGGGATTGTTCTGCTGCCATCTGTCTGTATCTTTGATTAAGTAATTTTGGATTACTTTAATGTGGAATGTGATAGGGCTTAAGATGCTGACATTAATCACTTAAATGTTTGCCTATTAAACAGGACAGTGTCTGACAAATTCCTCCCTTCAGTGGTCTGGGGACTGTACCCTGAAATATGTACTTTGACTCAACATGAGTCACACAATCTTATGTCACAAAGGTCCAGACATGTAAACGTCCTTTGTGCTGTACACTTGAATAAAACGTTTGGTGTGACCAGACACTTGTATTGATGTGTTTGTGTGTAATAGTTGTAATCCTGAGCAGGACACTGTGCACCTGTAACATGTCACTCCTTGCACAAGTATGTGATCTCTATATAGCAAAATATTGAAATTAAGCAAGCAGACAATGAGTTTGTGATGGGTGAATTTATTACAGTGCTGATGCAGTAAATGCAATTTGGACAGAAAAGAAGTGAAGGTGTCAGTCATGGTGAATGAAGTCATTGGAGTAGGTGCCACAACATTGGGAGTCCAAAGTCCATAGTATTTCTCCTATTGGATCTGGTGGGTAGTTCAGGATCAGCCCACAGAGTGAATGTGTGGCACACAAAGGAGTTCCTTTAGGAATAGGTCACTTGCTGCCAGTGGTAGGTGTCTTGCCATCCGCATCTTCTGGATTCTTCGTCAGACGTCCTTGCTTGCATGTGATGGGGGATCTGCTGCTACAGAGGCACGGGTGTCTGGAGCTTGTTTCTCTGGCAGGGATTCCCTTCCAGTGGCTGGCACAAATGAAGAAGGGCCTGGTGTGTAAGCACCAAAGGAAAGAGTAGAGTGTGTGGTAGAGCCCTGCTTAGGGTGGTGTTAATGTCCCTCATCACCCCTGTTAGGGAGACCATGTTGGTATTGTGAGCCTCCCACTGTTCATGCATATCCCTATGGATGTCCCTATGTTGTCGTTGGAGCAGATATGTTAATTAAGAAAATTATTAATGATGTATAAGTGTTTACTAATAAGAAATGCGTAGAGAAATTAATCATAGAGAAAATAATGTGCTCGTTTGAAAATGTGCCCTCGGGGTGTGATCACCATGTGTACTAATAGAACTGAAACTGTATGAAATAATGAAAATATATGAGAAAAATGTAATAATATATCATAATAAGATGTATAACCTATGTTTTGCATTACTTTATAGTACTTAATTAGCAGGACTTAAGGCCTAGTCTTCCTAGGCCTCGCACACCGGTAGCAGAAATTCTAAACGCTTTGCAAGAAACTGGATGCATGAACTGACCCTGACCTGCCCGATGTTAATGTTGCTTAGCTAGAATATTCTGCAATGTACCGGCGGATAGGAGATGATGAAGACAATTTGATACAATTATGTGTAGAGTAGGCTAAATGTACTTTCCCAGGACTTGAACAATAGAGGCACTGACTGAAGAGGAACATACAACAATTTTGATACCTGAAGAGCCAGATGATAAGGACATTGTATGGCGAAATAATCCACATCTTGTGAACAGACTTATATTGAAATTAATAGATTCGGTAAACAAATACTATAGGTTAAAGTCATATCTGCTGACTGACTGACCAATTAGGAATTATGGGGATGGACTGGGAGACCCTAATAAAAAGTAATGACAAGAGGCTAGAAAGAGAGATGAGGGGGGAGAATTGATGACGTCAGGAGACGCTGTCTGAGGTTCTGTTGTTGGGCTCATACTCTAGGAGTCTGATGCGCAGCTGACTAATTTATGACCTGAAGACAAAGACTAATTTGTTGCTGATCCATCCTGGATAGGTAGCTATGAAAATGTGAATGACAAATTTGTGCCTTTTCTTCTAGGTACCAATTGCACTGATTGAAGAATTCTCTATAGGTAGATTTTTCCAAATTAATGTTTTTCTCTAAAAAAAAATTGCATGAAGTCCCACATGCTGATGCTAATTTTGGTTAGGTAGTTTGCTAAGGGAGACGTTAACAGTGAAACTTGACTGACGAGCTATTGCTGAACTTTGCTATTAATGATGGTATTCTTGGCTTATGTGATTGCATTTATGCATATAACTTAGTTCAAGTTGTGATGTTGTTTATTAATGAATTAATAATTGAGTGGATTGAATAAAGATTTAACTAACAAATGATTTAGAATTGCAATCAATAGGGAAATAAAGATTGTTTAACTCTTTACTGTGTTGTGGTTATTCATGATTAATGGGTAATGTGCTGTTTATCATAGAATGTTTCTTGATTATTGATATTAGATATTGATTTATTAGTCACTACATGACTAGGATACTCCATGCGATTCAAAAGGTTCATCGGCCTATACTCGTCCCCTTGTAAGTTTACTTACTAAGGACCAGGCGTGCAAGCAGTGTCCTGGCCAGGAGCAGCCCTGTGGCCTCAAGCTGTTGGTCCACAGCATCCCTCCCACACACCCTACCCCCACGGTCCTACGCCCTTGTCACAGGGTACTCTCTCCCACTGTTTCCTTGACCATCATTGTTGGAAGTGTTGCACTGCAACTCAGGATCCAGGATTGGGGGTCACGCAATGGTAGAAACTGTGCTAGGGACACAGCTTGGGGGGCCAATGGCTGCCCGTGATGTAGAGGCAACAGGGTTGGAAGGTGTTTATGTGGCCATAGTGAGACTCACTGTTGGTTTCTGAACAGGTTTGCCCAGATGGGCCAGAACTGTCCTCTACATCCAGACGTCCAGGAGTGTCTTCTTCACTGAGGGCTTCATCCAGGAGGATAGTGGTAGTCTCTTCTGTGGCCTCTGTGTGCCCAATGGCAGGTCAGCCTGTTGATGTGAAAGATACAATGTTACTGGTTGTATTGTGACATCTACCTCCCACAATTTAGTGTAACATAAAGCATAGACCTTGCACAAAACTACTTTGTAGTTAATATCATTGTGTGAAGTACCCGTGGTATTGGTTGTATTGACCTGACATTTGTGAAGCATGCCAATTCCATTTGAGTCAAGCAGTTGCTAAGATGTGCAGATCAATAACCCTTGTGAGGATGGCCTGAGAATGCCATCTTGCCACCAGTGCAGGCAAAACAGTGGCTAGGCAAGATATGGATTTGGCAATTTTGAGGCCTGGTTGATTGTGATTTAGGCAGACCTGGGAGTTTGTTTTATATGTGACTGGAGTCGTCATGTGCCTAGTGCAGTGTGAGTTTGTCTGCTGCCAATAACTTTCTGATTATGCATCTTCAGGCCTTTGGGAACACTGTTTTACACACTGGGTAAGCTGATCTCAGTTTTATCTTGGTTTAGCAGGTCAAGATGGAGCAAGGTGGTCAGACACATCTCTGAGTTGAGCTTGATATGTATCTTGATCCTTCCCAGGTGAGTAAACTTCAATAGAGAGTTAGCAGGCGAGGGTGTTTGGAGTAGTGAACACTGCTCTGGTTTTTGGAGTTACTGAAACAGGGCCTTCTGGAAGGTGCAGTCATGTCACTCTCCATACTACACACACTTGACAAATACTATCCTCCCAAGTGAGTAAACTTCAACTGTGAGTTCATAAATAGATAGATTTGGGCAAATGAACATTGTTTTTGTGGTTGGAGTTAGAGAGACAGGGCCTTTTGGGCTTAACATTCCGGTCAATCCCTCTGCTTCCTACCACCATCCAAATGTTATTGTCCCGGATGAGTGAACTTCATTTGAGAGTTAGGACACAGGGGTATTTGGGCATTGGAACATGGGGCTTGTGTTTGGATTTGAACAGACAGAGTTGCCTGGTATTAGCAGTCAAGTCTCTCCCTCTACTTCATACACTTGATAAATGTCATCCCCACATGTGAGAACACTTAATTTGTGAGTTTCTAAAGAAGGGTATTAGGAGAACTGAACAATGTACTTGGGATTTGAGTCAGTAAAACAGAGCCTCCTGGCCATAGCAGTCACGTCAGTCCCTGTACTACACACACTATACAAATATCATGCTTCCAGGTGAGTACACTTCAATAGAGAGCTAAGACACAGGGGCCTTTGAACAGGAGAACACTATGCTGGTGTTTGGAGTTAGTGAATCAGTGCCTCTTGACCTTAGTAGTCATGTGACTCCCTGTACTACACACTACACAAATATCATCCTCCTAGGTAAATGCACTTCAATAGAGAGTTAAGACACAAAGGTCTTTGAACAGGAGAGAACACTGTGCTGCTGTTTGGAGTTTATGAACCAGTGCCTCCTACCCTTAGCAGTCATGTGACTCCCAGTACTACATGCATTATACAAATATCATCCTCCAAGGTGAGTACACTTCAATAGAGAGTCAAGACACAGGGGTCTTTGAACAAGAGAACAATGTGGTGGTGTTTGGAGTTACAAAAATAGGCCTCCTGGGAGTTGCAGTCAGGTCACTCACTACTCCCCAGGACTTGACAAATGGTATCCCCCTAGGTGAGGAACAATCATTTGGGATTGAGTTGCCAAGCAGGGGTCTTTGAAGAATAGAACACTGTGCTGGCGTTTGGAGTTACAGAAATAGGGCTTCCAGGGAGCTGCAGCCAGGTCACTCTTATTACTCCCCAATACTTGTCAAAAGGTATCCCCACAGGAGAGTAAAATCAGTTTGGGATTGAATTGCCAAACAGGGGTCTTTGGAGAATAGAACACCATGCTGATATTTGGAGTTACAGAGACAGGGCCTCCTAGCCTTAGCAGTCAAGTCAGTCACTGTGCTGCACACCATACAAATGCTATCTCCCCAGGTGAGTTTACTTCATGTGTGAGTTACCAAACAAAGGTCTTTGGAGAAGGGGACCCTGGGCTGGTGGTTGGAGTGACAGTAAGAGAGTCTCCTGGGAGTTGTAGTCATGTAACTCCCTGTATTACACACACTGTCAAATGTTATCCTCCCATGTGAGTACATTTCAATTTAGATTTAAGGTAAGGGGTTGTTGGACAAGAGTATACTGGTCTGCAATTTAGAGGTACAGATACAGGGCACCCTGGGACTTGCAGTCATGTAACTCCCTGTACTACATACACCATACAAAAGTTTCCCTCACAGTGGAATCCACTTCAATTGAGAAGTACCAAACAATGGTATTTGAACAAGAGAACATTGCGCTGGTGGTTGGTTTTATAGACACAGGGCCTTCCTGGCATTAGTAGTCATGTCACTCCCACTACTTTCCACATTTGACAAATTATACAGTAGCACTCCCAGTACTCTCTTTTTGTGTCTTATGGGAGTTGCAGTCATGTCATTGCCTGTACTACATGCTCTTGACAAATGTTATCTCCCAGGTGTGTACCCTTAAATTGGTAGGTCCCAAACAGGAGGATTTGGAGAAGAGACTACGGGTCTGGTGTTTGGAGTTGTAGGACAGTGTCTGCTGGGAGTTGTAGTCATGTCAGTCTCTGTGCTACACACACCATACAAATGTAATTTCCCAAGATGAGTACCCTTCACATGTGAGTTTCCAAATAGAGTTCTTTGGACTGGTGGACACTGGGCTGTTGAGTGGAATGACAGTAAAAGTGGTAAAAGGTGAGCTGTGGGGATGCATGACTTAGCAATTTGGTGACCTTTTTAGTGTTGTGACTTACCAGACTTCCCCAGGTATTCCGGCCAAGCCCTCAGGAAGCAGGATGGCCAAGACCTTCTCCTCCCAAGGAAAGAGGTGTAATGGGAGGGCTACTGCCAGTCCGACTGCCAAAGTCGTAATGAGGCCCTTAGTAATTAGAAATTCAAATAAATCATTTAACACTTTATCCAATACAAAATGCTGCAATTTATTGTAAACGCTGAAATTGTATGTATTTTTGTGAGCAAACAGAAATAAATTTGTTCTCTCATTTCAATGTGACTCATATCTGAACTTGTTTTGCAGGGCTATATTTTCCGCAAGAAACACCTCTAGAGCTGTTAGTTAGAAACTTTACTGAGAGTTGGTACCTATAATCAATTTTCAGTCACTGTGTTCTGTGAAGAAAAGGATAAATGATTTAAAACATAATTTAAAACCATTAAGGACTCCAGTCAATGGTATTCCAATTTTGTTTTTGAAAAACAACTATGGAGTGATCTCAGTTTCTTTCACAGGTCTCGGATCATATATTCTTCTTCATCATCTTCATCATCTTCTTCTTCTCATTCTTCATCATCATCTAATTCTTCTTCTCATTCCTCATCATCTTCATCGTCATCTTCTTCTTCTTCTCATTCTTCATCATCTTCATCTCATTCTTCATCTTCATCTTCTTCTTCTTCATCTCCTTCTTCTTCATCATCTTCATCTCATTCTTCATCTTCATCTTCTTCTTCTTCATCTCCTTCTTCTTCATCTTCATCTTCTCATTCTTCTTCTTCTCATTCTTCATCTTCATCTTCTTCTTCTTCTTCTCATTCTTCATCATCTTCAGCTCATCTTCTTCTCATTCTTCATCATCTTCATCTTCTTCTTCTTCTTCTTCGTCTTCTTCTTCTTCTTCATCTTCATCATCTTCATCTCATTCATCTTCATCTTCTTCTTCTCATTCTTCATCATCTTCATCTTCTCATTCTTCATCATCTTCATCTTCTCCTTCTCATTCTTCATCATCTTCATCTTCTTCTTCTCATTCTTCATCATCTTCATCTTCATCTTCTTCTTCTTCTCATTCTTAATCATCTTCATCTTCATCTTCTTCTCATTCTTCTCCTTCATCTTCTCCTTCTCCTTCTCCTTCTTCTCATTCTCATTCTTATTCTTCTTATTCTTTTTATTCTTCTTATTCTTTTTATTCTTATTCTTATTATTATCAATCTTAATTCTAATGTTAGGGGATATTGACTAACTGCATTTTGTAGTACGTTAGTAATACTACAATATTGCTACAAACTTACTACAAAATGCTGTTCTATAATCTACATGCCTAGGTTTCTACCTCTGCCTCTCCTATCTTCTATGTGCAGGGATTGTCGTACACGTAGGTATGTGAGGGAGTGGCTAGAACATGGGCAATATTTACAAATAAATAGGGATGAGTTTAGGAACGAGTAAGGAGGGCTTAAATGAGGTCTAGGGAGGACTTTAGGGAGGAAATTGCACTCATCCTGTTAGACCCGGCATCCTTAGTGTGGTTTCCCCTAGCTTTTTGCCCTCTGACCTTCCTTTTTTCTGAATTCATTTCTACTGGATTTTAGGATTCAGGGCATTTTAACCAACTGCCAACCAGTGCTAAAGTGCAGGTGCTGTGTACTCTAAACCATGGTAACATTGGCTTCTCCACAATTGGCATTTTTAATTTACTTGTAAGTTCCTAGTAAAGTAAATTATATGTGTCCAGGTCCTGTAAATTAAATGCTACAAGTGGGCCTGCAGCACTGATTGTGCCACCAACTACAGTATCCTTTCAGACATGTTTCAGGCCTGCCATTGCACAGCCTATGTGTGCAGTTTTAAATTGCCATTTTGACTTGCAAGTGCACGACATGCCAGGCCTAAACCTTCTTTTTTTATTATGTTTATCATCCATAAGGTAGGCATTTGTTAGCCCCAAGGGCAGGGTGCAGTGTATTTAAAAGTTAGACATGTACTTTTAAGTATAACTTGTCCAGGCAGTGATAAACTACCTACTCGTTTTTCGCTATTGCAGGGCCCATTTTGCCCATAGGTTAACATGAGGATTGCCTTAAAACACCCTTTGAGTGTAATTTTCCATTGGGAGCAGATATAATATTGGAGTCTGGTGTCTCTGGACTCACAATTAAAAAAAAACATATTTTAGTAAAATTGTTTTTTCAATTGCAGGTCTGAAAATGCCACTTTCAGAAATTTGGCATTTTCCTACTTTAACCATCCTGTGCCTCTACCTGTCTCTTAATTCACGTATGGGATAGTGAACAGCTGGGCTTTGTGCATTCCCTCTAGACAGTCACACACAAAGGGAGCTTGGGTGTGACATTTGCATCCTGATGGCCAATCACCAGACTGTTTGGTCTTCCTGGGCTAGATGGGTCAGAGGAGCTGACACCTATACCTGAATAGTGCCTCTCCTCACACAAAGGGCTGCATACACAATTGTAGAATGTCTGGAGCCAAGGAAGGAAGGGAAGCGACACCGTGATCTTCAAAGGCCACTTTAAAGGTTTCCCACTTCAAAGACACATTTGGGTATAGGTATTGGACCCCAAACCCCACTAGCTAGTTCACTTTGGGGTTCTGGGGAGACTCTGCAAGAAGAAGAGCTGTGCTGCCAGGAGTAACTGCCAATTTGCTTCTTGCTTTGATTTGTTGGCCTGCTGCCTGAGGATTGCTGTACTGCCAGGAGGGACTGCCACTTTGCAACTTGCTCTGCTGTTTTGGTCTGCTGCCTTATACCTCTTGTAGTGAGGAAGTATTGAAACTGCCCCTCTATAACCTTTTTAACCTAAGAACCCCAAAGGGTTGTTGGCTTGCCCCCTGTCGTCGAAGTCGCATGGCCATTAAAGTCTTCGCTACCATCCCCACGACTGGGATTGCCTTTAAGGATCAGAGCTTACAACTTTCCTGACAAGCACGTGCCCTGCAACCCATGCATTTTTTCCATATATCTTTATTTGCATTTATGAAAAAAGAAGCCGTAGGTTGCATGACAGTATACAATGAGCAAGTCAAGTGAATAACAGAAACGTGAATACATCTCCTATCTTAGTAGCAGTAACACCAGTGTGGAAAATGGCAAGTGAGCAAGTTTGGGGGTCGAAACCTCCCAAGAAGGACACAATAAATGGTGAATATGCAGGTAAGTCTTCTTAGTACATCCTATTATGCCTAAGGATGGTCGCACCAGACATATGAAGGGAGAACAACAAATAACTAGAACTCTAAACTGCTCTGGCTGGCAAACTCATCAACAGCTATGTTAAATTCCTATCATGCAACTAAATCTATGTCACTATAGTGGTGTGGTCAGTGTAATGGCAGTGACATTTGGAATTGGGGGGAGGCTGGCGAGAGGGGTAGGGGAAAAGCAGAGGTCTTTCGTGAGCAAATCACCTCTAATCACAATAAGGTGGATGGCAAGAGCCCATAAATAGTTATCAAAGAGTGTGCGGTGTCGGGGTTAGATCTACTAATGTTGGAGCTGGAGGTGGCCTATCTGTGGTTGCCACATCTAAGGGGAGGGGATTCAATTTGACTGATAGCTTCATTATATAAGTGTCCCATAACCTGGCAACCTCACTCCCTCCACGTAGCTTGTGGTCATGTCTAAGGGCATCAGCCTCTGCCGAGGCCCAGCGGGAAGTCACTCATAGCCAGCAGTTAATTGCAGATGGATGAAGGGCATTCCAGGACATTGCAATTAAGCATTTAAGTAATATGAATGCAAGGTCTACAAACTTCAAGTAATGCTTGGTTTGTTTAATTTGCTTCATGATCCCTAATAAGTAGAGGGGTGATTCCAGAGGGAGCAGGGTGTCAATTATCTCTGAGACATACTCTGGCACCTGGTTCCAGGTGCAACAACAACATTAGAGGGACACGCTCAAGTAAAAAGTTTTAAAATCATATTACCCATTCTAGGTTTTTAGTACATAAAAAAATGTCTTAATCATAGAAGAATACACCCCAGAGTCCAAATCGCAATATCATAATGAGAAGCTGTTCACAAATGAAATAGCTGCTCAGTCCTTCTTTATGGTTCAATGAGTTTGAAGTTTAATCCAATTCAAACACAGTTCCATTTCTTCTGTATATGCAGATGATGGATTCCAATTGTACCATAGCAAACACGTGTTTCGTCTTGGGGAATAACCCAAATGAGTTCCTCAGGGCTGGAATTTCATCAAACAAAAGAACCTTTTTGTAAATAAAAGAATTTACAACTACAATAAATGCATGTCCTTCACCAAAATCCCTTGGGTATGGAGACCAGTTATTGTGAATCACCTCATATTACATTGTAAAAAGAGTGCAAGCACTTGTTGGCTTTTTTTGTTGTAATCATTAATATCTTCAACATAGTAACATGCCATATATTACATTAGGTTGTCGCGCAAACTCAAATCTCATGCCGAAATTGTATGATACATGAAACATACTGAGTGAGTGGTGTAACAAACCATGAACACACACGTGCAACAGAACCCAGTGAATAATACAAATGAGAAAAATCGCGGAACTGTAACCTGATACACCATCGGTTTTAAGTTAAAATGATAAACATACGATCGCCCCCTTATTCGGGCTCCAACATAATCTCAAATGCCTTGTTAGCTGTCAATAAAAAGCAGGAATATTATTTCCTTCGGCTATCCAATTGGGTATTACCAAGGCCAAAACCTTAAAACAAACAAAAAGATCCCTAGTAGCGAATCCGCGTTCACCGTTGTTGCAATGCTATAGAAGTTAATGGAGCGCCCAAGTTTGATGTAAATATAAAAAGAGGGTGTATGCATTTCAAACTACCCAAAATAACAGACAAAAGGTTTAGCTTTTAACCATAAATCCATGGCTCATAAATATGTAAGAAACCGCTCACCTGATAACTGTTAACATGATGCAGGATGGAGTAACATGATCCCATAAGTAATGGCCGCGAGTATGCCGACATTTTAAAGCCATGGAGGTAAAAGAAGGACTCAAGTCAACATCCTCCCTTATCCGCCATCTTGAAGATACAACCTCTCAGGAGCCCACAATTCACAGCCTCTCGATATACATTCCTCATCACAAATATAAATACACATAATCAATACCTTAACGGTAATAAAATTGGATCATATTCATCTGATCCGAAAATTAAAAGGGTACAAAAATTTTGTATACTCTCAATGTCTGATCATTAATAGAGCGATAATCGTAGAAAACAGCAAAACAATATTGGTATAAATAGCAAATTAACTTGACCGTCACTGAGAGCTAAAGATGACTAAGATTATGGCCCTCATTACAACCCTGGTGGTCAAAGACCAACAGGCTGGTGGTGCAAACCTTGGGATTACCGCCGCGGTCGCACTGCGGGGACCGGCGGTTTACCGCCACGTTGGTCCCGGAGGTTGTAATCCCCCAGGGCAGCGCTGCTTGCGTGCTGCCCAGGGGATTACGAGTCCCCCTCCCGCCAGCCTTTTCATGGTGGTAGGAACCACCATGAAAAGGCTGGCGGAAAGGGGAGCTTTTCACTGCATAGCAGACAGTGAAAAGTTTGACTGGTGCAACTGCACCCGTCGCACCGCCGCAACACCGCCGGGTCCATTTGGAGCCGGCTCCCGTGTTGCGGCCGACATCCCGCTGGGCCGGCGGGCGGAAACTAGGTTTCCACCCCCCGGCCCAGCGGGGATCTTGTAATGGCCACCGCGGGAGTGCGGCCGCATTGGCGGCCGCAACCGCCGCCCGCCAATGTTGGAAGGAGGGTCTATGTACTCAAGTATCTGACATATTCAGATTACATAACTCCAATATCCATATTCCAATATTCCCCATGTCATTTAATAAGCAAAGTTGCTAAGCCTCAATCTAGAACAGCCAAGCAGTGAAGGAATCCACCATCATATAAACAGTTCTACCTAGTACCACTCCACTGTCCTCCACCAATTTATAATATGCAGACCCCTAGTTCCAAAGGCTACAAAAGGATACAAGGTAACCTATCTACAAATTCAAAAACAAAGTTCATTCATGATAATATTCAAGAGAATATATTATACTCCTTGACAGTTACATGTGAATGACCCACCCATAAATATCAATCTGGGTCTGTTGCATAACCATGCGTGTGCATGTTCAGAAATAGTACACAAAAATATTATATATAAGATAGCTGCGACATCCACAGAACAATAATTATTTCCAAAATAACAATTTAAATCCATAGTTGCCCTATGTATGTATATTCACAATTAACATATAGGTGGTCATTACAACCCTGGCGGACGGTGTTAAAGTGGCGGTAAGACCACAAACAGGCCGGCGGAAAAAAAAGGGAATTATGACCATGGCGGAAACCGCCAACAAAGACAGCCACATTAACACTCCGACTGCCACGGTGGTACAGACAAGCAGCGCGCCGGTCACCGCCAACAGACAGGCAGGAGACAAAGTACCGCCCACAGTATCACAACCTACCAATCCGCCACCTTTTCCGGGGCGGATTCACCGTGGATAAAAACACAGTGGAAACAGCCATTTCAAAGGGAAAACGCTCACCTCAAACACTCCACGAGGAAGGAGGGCACCATGGAGCCGGAACTCCAAATACTCCCTGCGAAAGGAAATGAGTGCAACCATTGTAATGTATAAAAATACAGTAAGCTAATATATACAGATATATATACACTTTCAACAAAATATACATCACGATTAGTAGTGCAGGTATGCACCATTCAATGTCCGTGGACCACTGGGCCCAAAATGCATGGGCGAGGCCCACACACGATACCTGAGCAAAACGGAGAGAACACTGCTGGGGCATCAGATAGAAATACAACAGGCACCTCAGGGGGAATGGTAGGGGGGGCACCTCAGCCGGATGACAGCACCACGCCAGATCCACGAGGGGGCTCAATGCCCATTGATGTATCCTGGGGAGTGCAAAGCCACAGTCTCTCAAGTCACTGCAGTGGGTGGGTTGCCCACTACTTTATCCTGGGGAGTGCAAAGCCACAGTCTCTCAAGTCTCTATAGTGGGTGGTTTGCCCACTGTTTTCTCCTGGGGAGTGCAAAGCCACAGTCTCACAAGTCTCTATAGTGGGAGGATTGCCCACTGCTTTATCGTGGGGAGTGCAAAGCCACAGTCTCACTAGTCTCTACAGTGGGTGGTTTTCCCACTGTACCATCCTGGGGAGTGGAAAGCCAGAGTCTCACAAGTCTCTACAGTGGGTGGTTTGCCCACTGTACCATCCTGGGGAGTGCAAAGCCACAGTCTCACAAGTCTTTTCAGTGGGTGGTTTGCCCACTGTACCATCCTGGGGAGTGCAAAGCCACAGTCTCACAAGTCTTTTCAGTGGGTGGTTTGCCCACTGTACCATCCTGGGGAGTGTAAAGCCACAGTCTCACAAGTCTCTACAGTGGGTGGTTTGCCCACTGTACCATCCTGGGGAGTGCAAAGCCACAGTCTCTCAAGTCGATAACAGGCTCCACTGGTTCTGGAGGGGGACTGGTGCCCAGAGTGCTTTATCCTGTTAAGGACAGACGGAGTGGATGCTGTTCTCCACTGGTTCTGGAGGGGGACTGGTGCCCAGAGTGCATCACTCTCCCCGTGACGGTCCCAGTTCCGTCACTGCCCCTGCCGCACATGGGCCAGCGGTGCTTGAGTTGGCGGTGCTTGCCCTGTTCAGCGGTGCTTGCCATGGCGGTCTTTGCCCTGTTCAGGGGTGCTTGCCCTGTTCAGCGGTGCTTGCCATGGCGGTCCTTGCCCTGTTCAGCGGTGCTTGCCCTGTTCAGCGGTGCATGCCATGGCGGTCTTTGCCCTGTTCAGCGGTGCTTGCCCTGTTCAGCGGTGCTTGACTTTGCTGTTTCTGACATGTGCAGCGGTGTTTGCCATGGCAGTCCCTCATTGCCCAGCGGGGCTGTGGCTGCCGGGGCCCTCCTGGGCACTGACTCTGGCGGTGGTCTCCTGACCAGTGACAATGGGATTGCCCTCCTGGGCACTGACTCTGGCGGTGGTCTCCTGACCAGTGACGATGGGACTGCCCTCCTGGGCACTGACTCTGGCGGTGGCGTCCTGGACAGTGACGATCGGGCTGGCGGAGGCCTCCTGGGCAGCGGGGATGATGGTGGCCTTCTCCGCCGTGCTGCTCTTCCCAGACTTTGGCGATTTCTTCTGCCCCTTCCCCACCTTGGAAGGAGTCGCAGCTGAGTCGACACTCCCCCTGGGACCCTTGTGAGCGGCTTTGCCGGCTGGAGTCTTCCCCCTATCCCGTCGGGCACTGTCCAACTTCTGGTGCTTCACAGGGAGGGGACTGGCTGTGCTTTGGCTCCGTGTCACACTGGCTGCCCTGGTGCCCGGTGCACTCCACATACCTCTAACAGGCACCACTGGTACTGGAGATTTTTTGGATGAGGTGCTAGTACGGGACCTATGAATTGGAGAGGGGGGGGTGGGAAACAGATCAACGTTGCTCAGGAAAAGATTTTGACGAACACTGGGACGGGTAGCTGGAGGGGATCTGGGAGTGGAGGAAGAGGAGGTGGTTGTAGGAGGTGTGACTTTGGATGATTTGGGTGCAGGTGCATGTTCTGGAGGCTGTCGTGAGGTGGATGGATGTTGGGTGTGTGTGTGCCCGCGTTTGTGTACTTTGGGAGGGGGCGTCACAGACACACTGGGAGAGGACACAGGGGACGTGTAAATGGTAGTGGGGGTGGTGAGTGCAGGTGAGCGGGGTGTGGTGGTGGGTGCGCTGGTGCGAGTCCTAGTGGCTGTAGTGGTAGTGCATGCAGGTGAGAGTGTACACGACACTGGGAGGGCGGAGGGAGACGACGAGGAGGGGGACACAGTGGAGGCAGTGGATGTTGCTGTGTCTGTATGTGGGTGATGCTTGTGTGAGTGCCTGTGGAATGTGTGGTGCCTATGTTTGCCTGAGCTTCCCTTGTGTGTTGACGTGTGTGCAGGCTGGTCTGATGGTGTGCTTGGGATAGGCAGAGGTACAGGGGATTGGGTCTGGGTGGAGGAAGTTGGAAGGGGGAGGCTAGACACGGACAATGGCTGCCATCAGTGCTGAGGCCAGAGATTGCAGGGTTCGATGATGGGCAGCCTGACCAGAATGAATGCCCTCCAGCAATGCATTAGTGTGTTGCAACTCCCTTTCTACACCCTGGATGGCATTCACAATGGTAGACTGCCCAATAGTGAGTGACCTGAGGAGGTCATTGGCCTCCTCACTGAGGGCAGCAGAGGTGGCAGGGGCTGAGGTGCCTGGGGCGAAGGTGATGCCCACCCTCCTGGGTGAGCGGGCACGGGGCAAA
This sequence comes from Pleurodeles waltl, assembly GCF_031143425.1. Taxonomy (NCBI): domain Eukaryota; kingdom Metazoa; phylum Chordata; class Amphibia; order Caudata; family Salamandridae; genus Pleurodeles; species Pleurodeles waltl. Next base: position 1,142,810,672 of record NC_090444.1, on the reverse strand, counting down.
GGCTGAGGGGCTGCTGGGAGGGCGGTGCTAGTAGGGGGGGTGGCGGCTGTACCTGTAGAAGTGGGGGGCACAGATGTTGCCACCACCACAAGGGAGCTCCCATCGGAGGACGAGTCCGTGTCGCTGGTTGCTGATCCGGTGACCGCCTTGAAGCTCCCCTCACCCTCTGTCCCACTGGTGTATTCGGAGTCCATGGTGTGGCCCTCCATGGCCATGTGGGATGCAGCCCCCTCGTGCTCCGGTGCCACTGTACCTCCGCCTGATGATGCTGATGCACATAAGAACAGGGAGAGCACAAAAAGGGGGGGGGGGAGACGACAGAAGAAAGACAGGTTGAGTGCATGGCTTACCGCTACCGTTGGCGGACAATACAGACACAGCAGCCCCCTGCACTACGCCGCGCTGTTGGGCTCTACAGATGCAGTTCCTGGGATATGGCCTACATGGCTATGGTGGACATCTGCACACATAGATGACACAGGGTCATGTATACCTGTACTTGGCACTCTACAGAGGTGGGGTGGAGTGACACATGGCCTGCATTACGGAGGGGCCTAGCCTACGGAACTCGCCCTGGCCTAGGGAAACCCACAGCCCTCCTCCCCCACCCAGCCCCTCCACTGCGCGCAAAGTCAGCTGAATGAGAGTGTACTCACCCCCTTGTGTCTGCTGTGATGCCCTCAAGCGCCCATCCAACTCAGGGTAGGCAACCGCCAGGATCCTGAACATCAGGGGGGTCATGGTGCGACGGGCACCCCTCCCACGTTGGGAGGCCATCCCCAGCTGAGCCTCCGCCGTCTTCTTGCTTCAGCGGCGAATGTCCTCCCATCTTTTACGGCAGTGGGTGCTCTGTCTCTGGTGGACCCCCAGGGTCCGGACGTCCTTGGCGATGGCACGCCAAATATCCTTCTTCTGGTGGGCGCTGACCTACATGACATGGACAGGGGAAGAAGAGAAGTCATAATCTACTGCACCGTCGAAGTGAGTGGCCTACATCCCTGCCCTTGCCATGTGGCACATGCATTCACAGTCCTTCATGCTCACAGAACTCTGCCCCCTTCCTTCTTACGACCAGCCCTCTCCACCCAGGCATAGCCCATACAACTTGCACCCTATGTACTCACCTGTTGGTCTGGAGGACCGTAGAGTAGCGTGTACTAGGGGAGGACCCCGTCCACGAGCTTCTCCAACTCTTGTGCAGTGAAGGCAGGGGCCCTTTCCCCAGACGCACGTGCCATTGTCTCTTCCAGACCGAGGTCACAGCAGCACTTGCAGTATAGGTCCTCTCCTGTCGAAGATCAGGTATCGAGTGATTCAACAGATAGAAAATGGCGATCTCGTCCGCGGCGGTGACGTCCGCAGCAGTGCGTATCATTACCGCCGGCGCACTTCGTCATTGGCTCCTGGGACCCATAGGGTCCAATGTTAACCAATGCAGCATTGCGCAGCGGTCTTCGACCGCCTACCGCGATGGTGTACAACGCCAGCGCAGTTACCTCACATCCCATTGTCCCAGTTTAGAGGTCAGGCAGCCGCCATTTCAGGGGCCCACATGGCTTCATTTTCACCTGCGTCACACATACCTAGGCCTGGACTCAACACTCTTACAGACAACTTTTTGGATTATGTTTCGTGTTCTGTGTAGCTGTGGGTACATACCTCTGAGTTGCTTGACTCTGTGGTCGCTTTTGTCCTTCCTAGGCACCGTCAGCTGGGACATGTGAGGAGATGACGGAATCCTCCGGTGTACCGACCGCTGGTGGACCTGTTGACAATGGAGGAGCGACATTTAATCATCACCTACAGGTTTGACCGGGCCACAATCCAGGAACTGTGTACCCAGTTGGAGCCAGACCTGATGTCAGCAATCCGCCATCCCACAGGAATCCCCCCTCAAGTGCAAGTGCTATCAGTGCTCCATTTCCTTGCAAGTGGGTCATTTCAAACAACAGTGGCCATGGCATCAGGGATGTCCCAGCCTCTGTTTTCCAACGTGTTGTCCAGAGTGTTGTCTGCCCTGCTGAAACACATGAGGAGCTATATCGTTTTCCCTCAGGTGGAGGATTTGGCCACAGTTAAAGGTGACTTCTATGCCCTTGGACATATCCCTAACATCATAGGTGCCATTGATGGGACCCATGTAGCTCTGGTCCCACCCCACAGGAGTGAACAGGTGTACAGGAACCGGAAGAGTTATCATTCGATGAATGTACAGATGGTATGTTTGGCAGACCAGTACATGTCCCAGGTAAACGCTATGTTCCCTGCCTCTATGCATGACGCCTACATCCTGCGGAATAGCAGCATCCCTAATGTGATGGGTCAACTCCAGAGGCACCGGGTGTGGCTATTAGGGGACTCTGGTTACCCCAACCTGTCATGGCTATTGACCCCAGTGAGGAATCCCAGGACAATGGCAGAGGAACGCTACAATGAGGCCCATGGGCAGACTAGGAGGGTGATCGAACGCACCTTCGGCCTCCTGAAGGCCAGGTTCAGGTGCCTCCATATGACAGGTGGTTCCCTATTCTACTCACCAAGGAAGGTGTGCCAGATCATCATCGCCTGCTGTATGCTTCACAATCTTGCTTTGCAACGTCAGGTGCCTTTTCTGCAGGAGGATGGTTCAGAAGACGGTGTTGTGGCAGCTGTGGAGCCTGTGGACAGTGATGAGGAGGAAGCAGAGGAAGAAGACATTGACAACAGGGACTCAGTCATACAGCAATATTTCCAGTGACACACAGGTGAGAACACTTTCTTGACTTCTACAAGTACTTTCACACTTCTACCTCTATCCTGTCTGTCAATTTCAACCAGTATTTGGTAACTGAGTTGTACATTTCCATTACGGTTTTACAGGTGTGGTTACCAACGTGTGTCATCTGCTTGCATCCTTCATGGACTTGTGATGTGTGACATAGGTATGTTGACATTACTATTGAGAACGGATTTTGTCACTGTCATAGCTAATACATATTTTCTAAATCACAGACTGACTCCAGATTATTTTGTGGTTCAAGGGTGTTTATTGAAGTGCTAATTATTGGAGGGGGTGGTGAAATGGTGAGGGGTGATGGTGAAGGAATGTCCATGGCAGAGTCCAGTCTATTAGTCTCACAGGTGCACTGCCCATATGGGCATAGGAAGTGGAGCTGGGCCAGTCTTGCCATCGTGCTCTGTCCTGTTCCTGGATCTCAGGGACCGCTTGCGGGGTGGTTCTCCATCTGCAGGGGGTGGGGTGCTGGTGTGGTGGTCCTGTGGCGGGGCGTCCTGTCCACTAGCGTCGGCAGAGGTGGTGGGCAGTTCATCGTCCATGCTAGTTTCAAGGGCCCCTTGGAGTGCCACGGTGTCCCTCATGGTGTTCTGCATTTCCTTCAGCACCCCTACGATGGTGCCCAGGGTGGCGCTGATGGTTCTGAGTTCCTCCCTGAAGCCCAAATACTGTTCCTCCTGCAGGCGCTGGGTCTCCTGAAACTTGGCCAGGACCGTAGCCATCGTCTCCTGGGAGTGGTGGTAGGCTCCCATGATGGAGGAGAGGGCCTCGTGGAGAGTGGGTTCCGTTGGCCTGTCCGCCCCCTGTCGCATGGCACCCCTCCCAGTTCCCCTGTGTTCCTGTGCCTCCGTCCCCTGGACCGTGTGCCCACTACCACTGTCCCCAGGTCCCTGTTGTTGTTGGGGTGGTGGGTTATCCTGGGTTCCCTGTAGTGGTGGACACACAGCTGATTGACGTGTCCTGGGTACGGAGGTATGGGCCCGCTGGGTGGGTGCTGTGCTGGTGTTTCCAGAGGGTGGAAGGTCTGTGTTGGGCTTTGCCTGTGTGAGGGGAACCGACTGTCCTGAGGCCCATGATGGTCCGGGCTGGTCATCTGGATCCAGTTTGCCAGAGCTGCTGTCATCACTGTGGGCCTCTTCTGTGGGTGGGGTAGAGATGTCTGGACCCTCCTGTCTGGTGACGTTAGGTAGTGGTCCTGCAGGGGTGTAAAAGTATGATTATTGCATGTGTGTGTGTCATGGTGTGCAATGGGTGCATGAGCGTGTACCCCAGTGCTAGCATTCCTGTGTGGGGGCTTGTGTGATGATGGTTGGGGGGGGTGTTATGGGTATGTGCAGTGGGCATGCTTTAGTGAGGGGTGTCCATGCTTTGTTGTGTCATGCAGGGCTTGGTGTTGGGATGGGTGATTTGTGTTATTAGTACATTAGTGAGGAGTTGGAGTGATAGGGGAGGGGGTGTGTGATTGCATGCAGGTAGGGTGGGGAATATGATAGTTAAGATTTGACTTACCAGTGTCCATTCCTCCACCGACTCCTCCGAAGCCCCCAGGATGCATAATGGTCAAGACCTGCTCCTCCCATGTTGTTAGTTGTGTGGGAGGAGGTGGGGGTCCGCCGCCAGTCCGCTGTACCGCGATGTTGTGCCTGGAGACCACGGAACACACCTTCCCCCGTAGATCGTTCCACCTCTTCCTGATGTCGTCCTGATTTCTTGGGTGCTGTCCCACTGCGTTGACCCTGTCGACTATTCTTCGCCATAGCTCCATCTTCCTAGCTATGGAGGTGTGCTGCACCTGTGCTCCAAATAGCTGTGGCTCTACCCGTACGCTTTCCTCCACCATGACCCTGAGCTCTTTCTCGGAGAACCTGGGGTGTCTTTGCCGTGCCATGGGGTGGTGTAGGTGATGTGTGGAGTGGTGTATGTGGTGATGAGTGTGGTGATGTGTAGTGGTGTGTGGTGTTTTGTGCGTGGATGTTGTGTGGGTGATGGTGTTGTGTGCCTCTGTGTGGTGGGGTTGGCTATTCTGTGCTCTCTCTCTGGCCTTCGTCAATAATTCTTTGTCGTAGGGGTTTGTGGGTGATGTGGGTGTGTGTTTTATATTGTGTTGGGTGTGTGGGAGTGGTGTTTGTATGTGTGTCAGGTGTGTGTAATTCGAATTGTCCAATGTGGCGGTGTTTTGGAGATGTGTGTGTATTTTGAGCGCAGCGGTGTGTACCGCCAATGGAATACCGCAGTTGAAAGACTGCCGCGTGGATTCGTGGGTCGTGATAGCATGGGCGTGTTTCTGTTGGCGTGACGGTGTCGGTTTTGTTTTCGCCAGTTTATCACTGACCTTTGGTGTGGCGGACTTGTGTGGGTGTCTGAATTTTGTCGGATTTCGAGATATGGGTCATAATAGCTGTGACGGTATTCCGCGGCCGCGGCGGTGTATAGGCGGTCTTCTGCACGGCGGTAAGCGGCTTTTACCGCCAATGTTGTAATGACCCCCAAAATCATTAAAGTATAATGAATTAATTTTTACAATACATATGGTAATAAACAGAAATACTTAACAAAGTTCATGTAACCGAGTATCATTATTTGAAATGGTTTAGTCCCCCAAAAAGTAATCCAATTCACAGTCAGTGTTTAGACCATCCTCCACTGCTCTGAGGCGCATGATACATAACGCCTCCTTTCTTCTCAAGGCAAGTTCCCTGTTGCCACCCCTAAGGTTCCAGGTGACTCCCAGTGATGGGTATTGCCATATCATATAAAAGTAGCATATCCATGGTCACATCTGGAGTAAGCTGGTGATGCTCTTCGGAATATTTTATTCAAATGATGTGGTGTGAGATAGGTTAACAATATTTAACATTAAAATATTGTTAGAAATGGGGTCTTTGTTGGCAGTCAGGTTACCCCCTGTCCAAGCAAGGACCCTCACTCTATTCAGGGTAAGTCACACACAATCCAAATCATCCTGTGCCCACCCTCTGGTAGCTTGGCACTGAGCAGTCAGGCTTAACTTAGAAGGCAATGTGTAAAGTAATTGTGCAATAAATCATACAATAACACCATATAGCACCACAAAAATACACCACACAGAGTTTAGAAAAATACTAAATATTTATCTGGTTAAATGCAGGTCAAAACGATCAAAAATGCAATGAGTAAATGTAGGGCTATCACTAAAAAGTTATATAAAGGCCCTCATTCTGACCTTGGCGGGCGGCGGAGGCCGCCCGCCAAAGTCCCGCCGTCAGGTTACCGTTCCGCGGTCGAAAGACCGCGGCGGTAATTCTGACTTTCCCGCTGGGCTGGCGGGCGGTCGCCTTCAGGCCGCCCGCCAGCCCAGCGGGAAAGAGGCTTCCACGATGAAGCCGGCTCGGAATCGAGCCGGCGGAGTGGAAGCTGTGCGACGGGTGCAGTTGCACCCGTCGCGTATTTCACTGTCTGCACAGCAGACAGTGAAATACATTTAGGGGCCCTCTTACGGGGGCCCCTGCAATGCCCATGCCAGTGGCATGGGCACTGCAGGGGCCCCCAGGGGCCCCACAACCCCCCCTACCGCCATCCGGTTCCCGGCGGTCGGACCGCCGGGATCTGGATGGCGGTAGGGGGGGTCGGAATCCCCTCGGCGGCGCAGCAAGCTGCGCCGCCTTGGAGGATTCAATGGGGCGGCGGTACACTGGCGGGAGACCGCCAGTGTTGCCGGTCCGACCGCGGCTTTACCGCCGCGGTCGGAATCCCCATTGGAGCGCCGCCGGCCTGTCGGCAGTGCTCCCGCGGTCCTCCGCCCTGGCGGTCTTTGACCGCCAGGGTCAGAATGACCGCCAAAGTGTCTTAATTCTTTCAAAAGCAAACAAAGTTTATTTCAGGCACAAAGTACCTGGTTTGCATGAAAAATCTCCGCAAACAGCCGCAGGGGAGGAGAAGCGTGGAAACAAAGGGGGGTGCGTCAATTTCTCCGCCCGCACGCGGCGATGTGTCGTTCAGTTTTCATGCAGGGACGGCTGTGCATCGATTTCCAGCGCTCGGTCACGGATCCTCTTCGGGTTGCGGGGTTTCAGATGCCCTGGGGACGGTGCGTGGATTTCCTGGGCTGGCAGGACTAAGTCAGAGGAGCTGCGTTGATCCGGTGGGCGTTGCGTTGAGTTTCCTACCACATGGCAGGCGCTGCATCAATTCCTCTCTGGAAGTCGGGCTGCGTCATTGCGTCGATCCAGTGGGCCGTGCATTACATTTCCGGTCGGAAAGCTGGCGCTGCGTTGGTCTTCTAGTCGCGAAGTCAGGCTGCGTCATTCCGGTTCGGTGTGAAGTGAAAATTTCACTGCGGTGCAGGCTGTGTGTCGTTTCTAGCAGACTGTGCGTCAAATTTCACTGTACAAGGAGTCCTTCTTGAAGAGATGAAGGGCCTGATTCTAACTTTGGAGGACGGTGTTAAACCGTCCCAAAAGTGGCGGATATACCACCTACCGTATTACGAGTTCCATAGGATATAATGGACTCGTAATACGGTAGGTGGTATATCCGCCACTTTTGGGACGGTTTAACACCGTCCTCCAAAGTTAGAATCAGGCCCGAAGTCTTTTTGGTCCTCAAATTTCAGGGAACAGGAGGAAAGCTCTATCCAAGCCCTTGGAAAGCATTTCTTCACCTCACCCAGAGAGCAGCAAGGCAGGAGGGCAACAGCAAGGCAGCAGTCCTTCTCAGAAAGCAGTCAGGTGAGTCCTTTCAGCAACCAGGCAGTTCTTCTTGGCAGGATGCAGGTTCTGGTTATAAGTTTCTTCTCTAGGAAGTGCCTGAGTTGGTAAGGGCAGAGGCCTTGTTTATATACCCAAATGTGTCTTTGAAGTGGGGGAGACTTCAAAGAGTGGCTTAGAAGTGCACCAGGTCCCCTTTCAGTTCAATCCTATCTGCCAGGGTCCCAGTTTGAGTGTGGCAGTCCTTTGTGTGAGAGCAGGCCCTCCACCCTCCCAGCCCAGGAAGACCCATTCAAAATGCAGATGTATGCAAGTGAGGCTGAGTACCCTGTGTTAGGGGTGTGTGTGAGTGAATGCACAAGGAGCTGTCAACTAAACCCAGCCAGACGTGGATTGTAAGGCACAGAAAGATTCAAGTGCAGAGAAATGCTCACTTTCTAAAAGTGGCATTTCTAAAATAGTAATATTAAATCCAACTTCACCAGTCAGTAGGATTTTGTATTACCATTCTGGTCATACTACATATGACCTTCCTACTCTTTTCAGATCAGCAGCTACCACTTCAATAATGTATGAGGGCAGCCCCAATGTTAGCCTATGAAGGGAGCAGGCCTCACAGTAGTGTAAAAACAAATGTAGGAGTTTTACACTACCAGGACATGTAAACTACACAGGTACATGTCCTGCCTTTTATCCACACAGCACCCTGCTCTAGGGGTTACCTAGGGTACACCTTAGGGGTGACTTATATGTAGCAAAAGGGGAGTTTTAGGCTTGGCAAGTACTTTTAAATGCCAAGTCGAAGTGGCAGTGAAACTGCACACACAGGCCTTGCAATGGCAGGCCTGAGACAAGGTTAAGGGGCTACTTAAGTGGGTGGCACAACCAGTGCTGCAGGCCCACTAGTAGCATTTAATCTACAGGCCTTGGGCACATACAGTGCACATTACTAGGGACTTATAAGTAAATTAAATAGTCCAATTGGGTATGATCCAATGTTACCATGTTTAAAGGGAGAGAGCATATGCACTTTAGCACTGGTTAGCAGTGGTAAAGTGCGCAGAGTCTAAAAACCAGCAAAAACAGTGTCCAAAAAGTGGAGGGAGGCAGGCAAAAAGTTACGGGTCATAACCCTAAGGCTGTTAGGTCTAACAATCCTGCATCACCCTCCTGAGACTGGTGAGACAGTACCTGACTGTCCCTGACACTCAACCCACACTCTTCTGGGATGTCTTCACACTCCATAACCAGGACTTCTTCCTGGGGGGGAACCCCTCTCCCTGTCACTCTCACCTAGAGTCAGTAGAGTGTCCCTCCCACCAGTAGGAATATGACTCCCCATGCCAGTTCCCCAATCCACCTCAGGGACCCTGCGCATCACTGGAGCTACCTGAGTAGGGCACCACATCTCTGGGCATGTGCACTTCTTCAGCAGCACTGGATATAAGATTTTTTATGCCACCGTTCCAGCTGGACTCAGCCCTCATGACTTCCAGCTCCTTCATTTTGAGCTCATAAGCCCAAATCCTCTTTTTGATCTCTAAGTCCCTCCTCCTTTTTTCCAACTCCTTCTTCCTTTGCATACTCAACTCCTTGAACTACAACCGGTGAACCCTCTCTGCCTGACTGTCCTGTAACTCTTCAGGAGTCAGACCCTTGGGTGACACCCTGTAACAGATACCTCCACTCCACCACTGTGTATCCTCTGCACTTCCCCACCTACATTCTCCTCCTTTGTGTACCCTCCAGCCTCCTTGACTGCCACCCAGGCCCTCTGTGCCTTTTGCAGCTCCCTCTTCCTGGTGGAGCTCTCGTTGGACAGTCAAGATCTTTAAGGAACTGTTTCAATTGAGCAACTGAGTACTCCTTCAGTTTCTCTATTTCAAACACAGCTCCAGTTGTTGCATCTCCAGATTGAGACATGATGGTCACAAGTGCAAAGTTTCAGAGGCAGAAAATAAGTTCCCAATGGAGTAACAAAAATCAGTCAAGGGATCAGCAAAATCATGGAAGTAGAACAAAAAGGAGTCCATAAGAGAAAAAGCAAAATCACAAGACAAGTAGTATGTGGTCACGTAGTGGTCTAAAATCAAAACAGTAGTGTACACTTAATCACTGTATGTCAAGTACAAATACAAGTCCAAATTCCAACTGCTGATCACCAATATTAGAAATGGGGTCTTTGTTGAAAGTCAGGGTACCCCCTGATCAAGCAAGGACCCTCACTCTAGTCAGGGTAAAAGAGAATCACCCTCAGCTAACCCCTGCTTACCCCCTTGGTAGCTTGGCAGAGCAGTAGGCTTAACTAGTTCTAGATGTAAAGTATTTGTACCAACACACACAGTAACTTAATGAAAACACTACAAAATGACACAACACAGGTTTAGTAAAATAGGAAATATTTATCTAAACAAAACAAGACAAAAACGACAAAAATCCACCATACACGAGTCAAGTTATCAATAAAAATGCAAAAAGAGTCTTTAAGTAGTTTTAAACACACACTACCACTGTTAGCGTGGAAGAGTACCTCGGGTGCATCAAAAATAACCCCACACGGGCGAGTGTGCATCAAAAAGGGTCTGCGATGCGTTGATTCCACTCACGAGCGGGACATTGCGCCAATTCTCCTTTTGATGGGTCGGGCGCGTTGTCTCTTCTCTCCACAGGAGAGCGATGTGTCGATCCGGTCAGCACTCTCGGATCCGGGCAAAGCCTTGTGTTGTTCTTACACGGCCAGCGGTACTAGAGTCGGAAATCCAGCCGCACGATGATCCGAAAACCACACAGCGTGGGTTGCGATTTCCCAGCCTCTGTCAGCAATACTGTGCTTAACTTCTCCTGCTCCATGCGTCGATTCTCCGGTCGTGTTTCCGGCGAGCGTCAATTCTTAGCCGCGGAGCTGGCGGCGCGTCATTTCTTCAGCCGCAGATCGGAATCGCGTCGATCTTTTCCCCGTACGGCGCTCTGTGCGTGGATTTCCTTTTCTTTAGGCTGCCAGATTCTCCTTTCAGAGTCCCAGGAACTGGATGGGCACCACAGAGCAGAGTAGGAGTCTCTCCAGAGACTCCAAGTGCTGGCAGAGAGAAGTCTTTGCTGTCCCTTAGACTTCAAACAACAGGAGGCAAACTCTAAATCAAGCCTTTGGAGAGTTCTTCTCAAGATGGAAGACACACAAAGTCGTCTTTGCCCTCTTACTCTGGCAGAAACAGCAACTGCAGGATAGCTCCACAAAGCACAGTCACACGCAGAGCAGCTTTTCTTCCTCAACTCTTCAGCTCTTCTCCAGGCAGAGGTTCCTCTTGTTTCCAGAAGGCTTTCTGAAGTCTGTGGTTTTGGGTGTCCTTCTTATACCCAATTTCTCCTTTGAAGTAGGCTTACTTCAAAGCAAAGTCTCTCTTGAATGTGAAATCCTGCCTTGCCCAGGCCAGGACCCAGACACTCACCAGGGAGTTGGAGATAGCATTGTGTGAGGACAGGCACAGCCCTTTCAGGTGTAAGTGACCACTCCTCCCCTCCCTCCTAGCACAGATGGCTTATCAGGAAATGCAGACTATACCCAATCTCCCTTTGTGTCACTGTCTAGTGTGAGGTGCAACCAGCCCAACTGTCAAACTGACCCAGACAGGAAATCCACAAACAGGCAGAGTCACAGAAATGGTAAAAGCAAGAAAATGCTCACTTTCTAAAAGTGGCATATTCAAACATACAATCTTAAAATCAACTTTACTAAAAGATGTATTTTTAAAATGTGAGCTCAGAGACCCCACACTCCACATGTCTATCCGCTCCCAAATGGAATCTACACTTTAATCATATTTAAAGGTACCCCCCATGTTAACCTATGAGAGGGACAGGCCTTGCAACAGTGAAAAAGTAATTTAGCAATATTTCACTGTCAGGACTTATACAACACATTACTATGGGCCTCATTATGACCCTGGCGGGCGGCGGAGGCCGCCCGCCAGGATGCCGCCCTCCAAAATACCGCGCCGCGGTCAAAAGACCGCGGCGGGTATTACAAGTTTTCCCCTGGGCTGGCGGGCGGTTGCTGAAAAACCGCCCGCCAGCCCAGGGGAAAACGACCTTCCCACGAGGATGCCGGCTCGTAATCGAGCCGGCGGAGTGGGAAGGTGCGACGGGTGCAGTGGCACCCGTCGCGTATTTGAGTGTCTGCAAGGCAGACACTGAAATACTTTGCGGGGCCCTCTTACGGGGGCCCCTGCCGTGCCCATGCCATTGGCATGGGCACGGCAGGGGCCCCCAGGGGCCCCGCGACCCCCCCTACCGCCATCCTGTTCATGGCGGCTTTCCCGCCATGAACAGGATGGCGGTAGGGGGGGTCAGAATCCTCATGGCTGCGGAGCGCGCTCCGCAGCCATGGAGGATTCACACGAGCAGCGGAAAGTCAGCGGGAGACCGCTGACTTTCCGCTTCTGACCGCGGCTGAACCGCCGCGGTCAGAATGCTCGTTGGAGCACCGCCAGCCTGTTGGCGGTGCTCCCGTGGTCGGTGGCCCTGGCGGCCACCGGCCGCCAGGGTCAGAATGACCCTCTATATGTCCTAGCTTAACCATATACTGCACCCTGCCCTTGGGTCTACCTAGGGTCTACCTTAGGGGTGTCTTACGTGTAAGAAAAGGGAAGGTTTAGGCCTGGCAAGTGGGTACACTTGCCAAGTCGAATTTACAGTTAAAACTGCACACACAGACACTGCAGTGGCAGGTCTGAGACATGATTACAGAGCTACTCATGCGGGTGGCACAAACAGTGCTGCAGGCCCAGTAGTAGCATTTGATTTACAGGCCTTGGGCACCTCTAGTGGACTGTAGTAGGGACTTACTAGTAAATCAAATATGCCAACCATGGATGAACCAATTAACCATACAATTTACACAGAGAGTGTATGCACTTTAGCACTGGTTGGCAGTGGTAAAGTGCTCAGAGTTCGAAAGCCAGCAGCAACAGGTCAGAAGAAATAGGAGGTAGGAGGCAAAAAGATTGGAGATGACCCTGCATAAGCAAAAAAGTCCAACATTATCCAACAGCCTGTAAATTTTATTCTTCACAGGGCGACTGTCTCCTGTGTCAATATCATGGACACATAGATGGGTAAGTCCAAGAGTAAGGGAAAACAGGGAAGAGAACTGCTCTAACAACTCATAGCAGTCTCCTCTCGGGTCTAAAGTCAGGGAGTCAGAGAGAATGACACCCTCCACTGACCCATGACCTTCTTTGGCAGAGAGGTGGTTGGGGAGAGGTTCACTCTCCTCTTCCATGCCCTCATCTGTGACCAGGAGCATACTGACCTCAGAACCTCTCAAAGTGAGGTTTGAGTCTGTTGTGATGGAGGACCCTTAGGGGGTGCCTAGGGGTCTTGAGGTCCAGTAAGTAAGTGGCCTCTCCCTTATGCTCTTTAATCTCAAATGAGCCAGTCCAGCGGTCCTGGAGAGCCCTAGGCTCTACTGACTCCATCACCCAAACCTTGTCTCCAGATGAGAACTCAACCAGAGTGGTCTTCCGGTCATACCACTCCTTCATCACCTATTGACTGGCCTCGAGGTTACTCTTGGCCTGCTTCCAGAAGCATTGGGTTTGGTTGCAGAGGGCCAGCATGTAGCTGACCACATCCTGGGGAGGTGTCTTGGGAGCTTTCTCCCAGCCCTCTTTAACTATGCTTAGTGGTCCCCCGATAGGGTGACCATAGAGAAGTTCAAAGGGGCTGAACCCTTCCCTTTCTGGGGCACCTCCCTGTAAACAAACAGCAGGCATGGTAAGAGGGCATCCCACTTATGCCTCATGGCTTCACTCAGGCCACTAATCATGCCTTTCAGGGTCTTGTTGAATCTCTCAAGAAGCCCATTGGTTTGAGGATGATGAGGGGTGGTAAACCGGTAGATCACCCCACACTCATCCCACATGGACTTCATGTACGCAGTCATGAAGTTTGTGCCCCTGTCACACACAACTTCCTTAGGGAATCCCACAAGGGTAAATTTTCCCAGCAGGGCACTGGTCACCACCGGTGCAGCCATTGTTCTCAGGGGGATTGCCTCTGGATAGTGGGTGGCATTGTCCACCAAAACCAGGATAAACCTCATGCCCAAGGCAGTTTTGGGGTCCAAGGGACCAACAATGTCGATGCCCACCCTTTCAAAGGGGGTGACAACGACGGGGAGTGGGCTCAGGGGAGCCTTAACCTTTTTCCCTATCTCCCCACTAGCTTGGCAGGTGGGGTAAGCTCTGCAGAAATTATCTGAGGCTACCCTCATTCTGGGCCAATGGAAGTGGGTGACAAGCCTGTTTAAGGTCTTGTCTTGGCCCAAATGTCCTGCCAGGGGGATGTCATGAGCCAGACCCAGTAGGATGGCTCGGTAACACTAGGGGACCACCAGCACACGTGCTGCCCCATGGCCCGGAACCTTAGGCTCACTGTAAAGGAGATCATTCTCCCAGTAAATATAGTGAGTGCCAGAGGCGTCACCTGCTGCTTGGGCTGTGGCCTGTTGCCTCACACCCTCAAGGGTGGGGCATTCCTTCTGTGCCTTGCAGAATTCTGCCCTGGTTGGCCCACCCTCTACTTCCCAGCCACCAAGTTCAGGTTGGTTGCCCAGGTCAGTTATGTCCTCCCCAGTTGGCTCAGGGGCCTCCTCCTCCTCAGGGGCCCCGTCCACCACCGTGCGAACTTCTGAGGCAGGTTTACCACGCCTCTTGCCCTTCCTCTTTGCAGCTGTCTGGGCCATTGTTCCTGCTCCAGACGCCCTTGACTCCCTTCCCGGGCATCCATGGACCTTTTGGTCATGCAGACCCACTCAGGCAAACCTAACATCTCCAGGTGGGATCTGAGCTCTAACTCCTTCCAGGCAGTATGCTCAAGATCATTGCCTAACAGACAATCTACAGGCATGACAAGACCCACAGCTACTTTCAGAGTACCAGAGAACCCCCCACACTCAAAGGGAACCAGAGCTACCGTCATACTGGCTCCTGTGTCATGCAGAGCCTCCACCCTTTGCCCATCAATGGTGACCCACTGCATGTACTTGGAAGTATTTTCTGGCACGTGGGCTTTAGGTACTATCTCTCTTTCTACCAGGGACACTAGGAAAACCTCTGTCTGCCCCCCACAGCAAACTGGGACTGTCTCCCCTCCGAGCACTACACTAGCCAACCCAGGTGTCTGTCCAGTGGTGGACTGTGCTCTCTTGGAACACTGGGAGTCACTCTTAGAGTGTCCATCTTGGTAGCACTCTAAGCATTTGGGGATGAATTTCCCTAATGTTCTATCAAAGTAGCCCGGCTTCTGCCCAATCTAGAACAGAAATGGTTAACACCCCTCCTCCCCCTTGGGAATTCTTTTGGGGGCCTTTGGAGAACTCACTGTCTTCAAGTTTTTCTCCCCCCTCTTACTTCTGTTGGGAACCCTGACCACCTTTGTGGGTGTCCCCTCCAGATGCCTTCTTGGACACCCTGGTGCTAACCCAGAGGTCCGCCTCCTCAGCAAGCTTCCTGGGATCAGTCAGCTTACTATCTACTAAGTGCTGGTACATTCTGTAAAAGAAATACTGATCATATGCTCTCTCAGAATCAAGTCATATAAGCCTTTGCAAACATCTACTTTGCTGCCCCACACCCACCCATTCAGTGCCTTTTTGGAGAAATCAAAACAATCTACCCAAGTTTGTGTGGAAAGTTTGGTGCTGTCCCTAAACCTCTGATGGAATTTCTCAGGGGTCAACCCAAACTTGGCCAGTAAAATGGCTTTCATGAGTGCATAGACATTCTGATCACGTGGAGCTACTGTAGGAAGTGTGTCCCTCCCCACTGCTGGTACATAAAACCCCAAGGCCACACCCCATTGCTCCTCAGAGGTGCCATGGGCCCTTAGTGCAACTTCATAGGCAGCCAACCACTTGTCAATGTCATCTCCCACCACATAACTTGGCACCACATTCTTGAGTACATGAACCTTTTTCTCCCCAACAGGTCCTGCATGTATGCTGCCACCATCACTGCTATACTCAGACTGTCTCACCTTGATCTCCAGCTCCTTGAGACTCAGTTCATGAGCCAACAAATGTTTTTTCTCAGCCAAGGCTCTCTCAGCTCCAGCTTCAGCTCTCTCAGCTCCAATCTGTTTGGCTGATCTTTCAGCCTCAGCTTCCTTGGCTTCGCTCTCTGCTCTCCTTTCCTCCTGTTGAGACTCAATGTTTAGCCTTGCCATCTGCAACTGAAACTCTCTCTCCTCTCTCCTTTCCTCTGCGGTCAGGCCTTGATCAGAGACACTGCTCCCTGGTTTGGCAAGGGGCACAGTTGCAGTGGTAACATCATCCACTGATGACAAAAAACCCTCTGGGGAGCCATCTTCTGGCTCCTCCTCCTCAGCGCCATTTAAAATTCCTCCTTTCTGAAGGCACCTTGGGTGGGTACTCCCATATCCCTGCAGAACCCTTTCAGCTGTATGACAGTATATGTCTCCAACAGGGCCAGGTCAAAATCTCCTGCTTGAGACCCAGCCTGAGACATGTTGAGTGAGGATTTTGGTCAAAAAAATTGACAGGAAAAACGAAATTGCAAAAAAGAGATAAAAATCAAGTTGGCCTTCAACTGTGGTTAGGTAGTGAAATACTTAGCTACTGTATGTCACTGCACAAATACAAGTCCTATCCTCAGCGCTGATCACCAATGTTAGAAATGGGGTCTTTGGTTGGCAGTCAGGATACCCCCTGTGGACAGTCACTCTAGTCAGGGTAAATTACACACAATCCAAATTATCCTGTGCCCACCCTCTGGTAGCTTGGCACTGAGCAGTCAGGATCAACTTAGAAGGCAATGTGTAAAGTATTTGTGCAATAAATCATACAATCACACCATATAGCACCACAATATACCCCACACAGTGTTTAGAAAATTATATAATATTTATCTGGTTAAATGCAAGTAAAAAAAAAATGCAATAAGTAAATGTAGAGATATCACTGGAAAGTGATATAAAGGGCCATATTTATACTTTTTGATGCGGCGTCAAAAATGTTACTGCCGGCTAATGCTATTCCAACAGGCCATGTGGGCGCCTTATTTATGGAATGGCGTTAGCCGGCTGGTCTGAGTCAAAAAAAATTACTCACACCAGGAAGCGCCGGCGTAGGGGAAAATGGGGGTTGTGCGTCAAAAAATGGTGCAAGTCAGGTCTGAGGCAAAAATCATGCCTCAAACCGGACTTGTGCCATTTGTTTTGACACACACAAGACAGGAGTCATGCCCCCTGGCCCAATGGCCATGCCCAGGGGACTTCTGTCCCCTGGGCATGGTCATTGGGCATAGTGGCATGTAGGGGGGCCCAAATTAGGCCCCCAATGCCACTTTAAAAAAAACAATAAAAAATACTTACCTGAACTTACCTTTACTTCCCTGGGATGGGTCCCCCCATCCATGGGTGTCCTCCAGGGGTGGGCGAGGGTGGCAGGGGGTGTCCCTGGGGGCAGGGGAGGGCACCTCTGGACTCCTTCCGAGCCCACATATCCCTTAACGCCTGCCCTGACACAGGCGTTAAAAAACGTTTTTTAAGGCCCACCCCCTCCTGTGCGTCAAAATGACGCTGGGGTATAAATAAGGCGCACAGGCCTTAAAGTCATTTTTTCGAAGGGAACGCCTACCTTGCATATCATTAACGCAAGGCAGATTCCTGCTTCCAAAAAATGACGCACATGGTGGAATTTTGACGTCCGCTGGGTCGGGCATCAAAGTTTAAATATGGGGCAGTGTTTGCGCCAAATGTGCGTTAAAACTTTTGACGCATATTCGGCGCAAACAGAGTATAAATATGCCCCAAAGTGTCTTAAGTCTTTTAAAAGCAAACAAAGGCCCTCATTACAACCCTGGCGGTAAATGGCGCTTACCGCCGAGCCGAAGGCCGCCAAAATACCGTGACCGCACGGTAATCCGCCACGGGTATTATTACCCACACAGAGAATACTGCCACAATACAGACACCCACACAAGTCCATCAGACCAAAGGTCAGTGATAAACTGGCGATAGCAAAACCCACACCGTCATGCCAACAGGAATACGCCCACAGTATCACGACCCACGAATCAACGCAGGGGTCTTTCAACCGCAGTAAACCATTGGCGGTACACACAGCCGCGCTCAAAATACAGACACTTACAAAACCACACCACATTGGACAATTCAAAATACACACACAAGACACACATACACACACCACACCCTCACTCTCATAGCACTATAAAACACACACCCACATTACCCACAACCCTTTACTATAAAGAAAAGAGACCAAGAACAGAGAGACAAACAAAGAGCACCCATTCAATCAGAGGCATAGAACACCATCCCCTTACACCATCCATGCACCTCACAGTATACACCACAACACATCACCCAACACATCACCTCGCACATCCACACACATATCACACACACCACACGCATGGCACCCCAAAGACACCCCAGGTTTTCTGAGGAAGAGCTAAAGGTCATGGTGGAGGAAATCATCCGGGTAGAGCCACAGCTATTCGGATCACAGGTGCAGCAGACCTCCATTGCAAGGAAGATGGAGCTATGACGGAGAATCGTTGACAGGGTAAACGCCGTGGGACAGCACCCAAGAACAAGGGATGACTTCAGGAAGAAGTGGAACGACCTACGGGGGAAGGTGAGTCCCATGGTATCTAGACACCAGATTGTTGTACAGAGGACTGGGGGTGGACCCCCACCTCCTCCCCCACAACTAACAACATGGGAGGAGCAAGTCTTGGTGATCATGCATCCTGAGGGCCTCGCAGGAGTAGCAGAAGGACTGGACTCTGGTAAGTCACATTTTTACTATTATATCCCCACCCTACCTGCATACCATCACATACCCCCACCCTTTCCCTCACTCCCATCCCTCCACCAACTCACATATATTCCACTATCACAACCTACCCATCTCAATGCCAAGCCCTGCATGCAACAACAATGCATGGACACCCATCACAGACCTGCATGGACACCCATCACCACAGCATGCACACTAGAGAGACTCACCCAGCCCACATAATCACCACTCACACAAGGCCAAGGCGAAAGGGAAAGCACAATTGTACAGGGAAACACACCCATTGCACAAGATGGCACAAACAGATACAATAACAATGCATTTGCATCCCTACAGGACCCCTACTCAACATAACCGGAGAGGAGGTGCCAGCTACATCCAGCCCCCCCCCCCCAGAAGAGGCCCACAGTGATGACAGCAGCTCTGCACGCCTGGATCACGATGACCAACCTGGCCCATCAGGGACCTTTGGGCAGTCGGTTACCCTGCTACAGTCCCAAACCGCCACAGAGCCCCCCCCCTCAGGAAACACCAGCACAGCACCCACCCAGCGGGCCCATACCTCAGTTCCCAGGACACATCAATCAGCAGTGTCTCCACCACTACAGGGACCCCAGGCAACCCCACAAATACAGGATGATCAGGGACCTGGGGTCATTGGCAGTGGGCACACAGTGCAGGGGACAGAGGCATAGGATAATAGGGAAGCTGGGAGGACTTCTGTGCGACAGGGGGAGGACAGGCCCAGGGAGCCAACCCTCCACGAGGCACTCTCAAACATCATGGGAGCATGCCACCATTCCCAATAGACCATGTGCACGGTACTCGCCAAGTTACAGGAGACCCAGCGGCTGCAGGAGGGCCAGTACCTTGGGATCAGGGATGACCTCACAAAAATCTACACCATCCTGGTCACCATTGCAGGGGTGCTGGCTGACATGGGCAAGACCATGAGGGAGGCAGTGGCACAACAAAAGGCCCCTGACACTAGCCAAAATGAGGAACAGCCTTCCACCCCGCCGGTGCTAGTGGACAGGAGGCCCCCCCACAGGACCAACAGGCCACCAGCACCCTCACCCCCTGCAGAAGGAGAACCACCCTGCAAACGGTCCTTGCGACAGGAAATAGTGCTCTCCTGATTGTCACCCTTCTGTCCCACTCTGTCACCCTGTCCACCTTGAACTGCCATTACTCCCCTTCCTATGCTCCATTGGACAATGCACCAGTGATACCAAGAGACTGGACTCTGCCCTGGACCTTCCTCCACCATCACCCCATCCCATTGCACTTACCCCCATACTATATAGCACAAAAAATAAACACCCTTGAAATGTAAACGATTCTGGAGTCAATGTGATGATTGGAAAGATGTATTCTTACAACATTCTCAAATCTTTGCAATGTTTATGTACAGTGAATTATACCACATGATGACAGTTGGTGGGCAGCAGTACACATAGCAGGAGCCAGAATGGGGTACACAGATCTGAAAAGAGGGAATCCAAAGGGAACAGTCAGTGTTCACAGACGAAGGGTAAGAGCCTGCCATGTACAATGTCCAAAAGTATACTGAAATGTAAAGCTAAGTTACACTATCTTACCTGTGTGTCACTGGAAGTACTGCTGTATAATGTGTGTTCTGTTGTCCAAATCTTCTTCATCTGCCTCCTCTTCCTCACTGTCCACAAGCTCCACCACTGACACAAGACCATCTTCAGGCTCATCCTCCTGCAGAAAAGGCACCTGGTGTCTCAAGGCCAGGTTGTGCAACATACAGCATGCCACGATTATCTGGAACACCTTGTTGGGTGAGTAGTACAGGGAGCCACCTGTCAGATGGAGGCTGAAGGTCTTCTCAATAATCCTCCTTGTATGCCCAGGTGCCTCATTGTAACGTTCCTCTGCCTCTGTCCAGCCATTCTTCACTGGGGTCAGTAGCCACGAGAGGTTGGGGTAACCAGAGTTACCTGCAAATATCGAGGGACAATTGTTAGATACACACTAACCCTTAGGGACAACCCCATACTCAGACCCCAACTTAAACTGTGTGGGGACCTTGGCCTCACCTAATATCCACACCCAGTGCCTCTGGAGTTGCCCCATCACATAAGGGATGCTGCTATTTCTCAAGACATAGGCGTCGTACACTGAGCCAGGATATTTGGCATTCACGTGGGAGATGTACTGGTCTGCCAAACACACCATTTGCACATTCACCGAATGATAGCTTTTTCTATTCCTGTAGACTTGTTCATTTCTGCAGGGGGGAACAAATGCCACATGCGTACCATCAATGGCACCAATGATGTTGGGGATATGTCCCAGGGCATAGAAGTCACCTTTCACTGTGGCCAAATCCTCCACCTGGGGGAAACACTCTGGTCAACACGTTGGAGAACATTGGCTGAGACATACCTGATGCCATTGCCACTGTTGTTTGAAAGGAACCACTTGCCAGGAAATGGAGCACTGACAGGACCTGCACTAGAGGGGGGATACCTGTGGGCTGGCGGATAGCAGACATCAGGTCTGGCTCTAATTGGGCACACATCTCTTGAATTGCGGCACAATCAAGTCAGTATGTGATGATAATGTGTCTGTCCTCCATTGTCGCCAGGTCCACCAGGGGTCTGTACGCCGGAGGATGCCGCCATCTGATCATCTGCCTCAGCGGTTGCAGCCTATGGAGGAGAACGGTGAGCAGAAGGTCATATTTCCACATAGATGACACAACTGTTTATGAATGTATGTCACAGAAGCAGTGTGTGAAGTCGAGAGTCAGTAGATGTGACAATATGTGCTGTGACGCAGCTAGGTGCCAATATGTGCTGTGATGCAGCTAGGTGCCAATATGTGCTGTGACGCACTAGGTGCCACGCCATATGCCCCCATGAAATGGCAGCTGCCTGACCTGTGATGACGGCCAAGGGGAAATGAGGTAAGTGCGCTGGTGTTCTGCTGCGTCGCGGTAGGCGGACAATGTCCGCTGCGCAACTTCGCATTGGTTATCATTGGGCCCTTTGGGTCCCAGGAGACAATGGCGAAGTACGCCGGCGGTGACGGTACGCACCGCCGCGGACGCCACCGTGATTTTCTAGCTATTCCCTCACTGGCTACGTGACCTTCAACAGGAGAGGACCTACACTGCAAGTGCTGCTGTGACCTGAGTCTGGAAGCGACAATGGCTAGAGTGTCTGGGGAAAGGGCCCCTGCCTTCACTGCGGAGGAGTTGTAGAAATTGGTGGATGGGGTCCTACCTCAGTACACATTACTCTACGGTCCTCCAGACAAACAGGTGAGTTCACTGAGAGCATGATGTGTGGCCAATGCATGTTTTGAGTGGTGTGTATGTAAGCCACATGTTGGGGGGTGATGAGGTGTCCTGGCCTGAGTGCTATATGAGAGGTGGTCAGTGTATGTGCGTCAGGGAATGGGTGGGAATGGGGGGCAATGAGTATGCTGGTCCGGACGGGTGAGTAATTACATTTTCCCCTGTCTTTTCCCTCTAGGTCAGTGCCCACCAGAAAAAGGGTATTTGGCGTGCCATCGGCAGGGAGGTGCGGACCCTGGGGGTCTAGCACAGGCAGAGCACCCACTGCCGCAAGAGATAGGAGGACCTCTGCCGTTGGACCAAGAAGATGGCGGAGGCCCAGCTGAGGCTGGCCTCCGAACATGGAAGGGGTGCCCATCGCATCATGACCCCCCTGATGTTCCGCATCCTGGCGGTGGCCTATCCGGAGTTGGATGGGCGCTTGAGGGCATCACAGCAGCCACAAGGGGGTGAGTACAGATTCAGAAAGCTTACTTTGCGCCCTTTGTGAACTAGCTGGGTGGGGGATGTGGGCTGTGGGTGCCCCTAGGCCAGGGCGATCATGGCAGGGTAGGTCCCTTGTGTGCAGGCTCTGAAGCACTCCTACCCCAATGGTACAAGTGGCCGACTACTACTGGGAAGGGTCCTGTGGGTGTCAGGTGTCCAGATGCTGGCACTAGGCATTGTACCCCATGGGCTGGTGACTACCTTAGTGACTGGTTTGGCATGGCGTAGTGCATAGGGCAGCTCAGTGTGTGTTGTGTACGCCAACGGTAGTGGTATTGCTGGCATTGACCAAGTGTATTCTCTGTCTCACCCCCCCTTTTTGTTTTGTCACCCTGTCCTTGTGTGCATTAGCATCATCTGGCGGAGGAGCAGAGGCACCAGCAACGGAGGGAGCTGCATCCCATGAGGGCGAATCCACTGAGGGTGAAGGCACCAGTGGGACGGAGGGCGGGGGGAGCTCCAGGGGCAGGAGGGGATACCAGTGACAGCGATTCTTCCTCCGATGGAAGCTCCCTGGCGATGGCGGACACCTTTGTGCCCACCCCAACAACAGGTACAGCCGCCACCCCCCCCACCAGCACCGCCCTCCCAGCAGCCCCTCAGCGTGTTTCCCGTACCCGCTCACCCAGGAGGGTGGGCATCTCCTTCGCTCCAGGCACCTAAGGCCCTGCCCCAGTCAGTCCTGCTGCCCTCAGTGAGGAGACTATTGACCTCCTGAGATCCCTCACTGTTGGGCAGTCAACCATTCTGAATGCCATCCAGGGTGTCGAGGGGCATTTGCAACAAACAAATGCATACCTGAAGGGCATTCACTCTGGCGTGGCGGCCCAACAGAGAGCCTTTCAGGCTCTGGCCTCAGCACTGATGGCAGCCATTGTCCCTGTGTCCAACCTCCTCCCTCCAGCTTCCACTATCCTGACCCAATCCCCTCTACCTCACCCTATCCCAAGCACACCTTCAGACCAGCATGCACACACATCAACACACAAAAGTGGCTCAGGAAAACATAACCACCACACATCATCACACAGGCATTCACACAAGCACCATACCCATGCAAACATACCAACATCCACTTCCTCCACTGTGTCCCCCTCCTCATCTTCATCCACCTGCCTCCGAGTAGCATCCCCACTCACACCTGCATGCACTACATCTTCACCCACTACCTCCATCACCAGCACGCTCATCACAACACACCCCTCACGAGCAATGACCACCCCCACAACCATGCACACGTCCCCTGTGTCCTCTCCCAGTGTGTCTATGAGCCATCCTCCCAAAGTACACAAACGAAAGCACACACCCACTCTACAGCCATCCACCTCACAACAGCCTCCAGCCCATGCACCTTCACCTAAACTCAGCAGACGTACACCTCCTACAACCACTACCTCTTCCTCCACTCCCACACCCCCTCCATCTTCTCATCCCAGTGTGTCTAAAAAACTTTTCCTGGCTAACATTGACCTCTTCCCTACGCCTCCCCCCGTCCTTCCCCTAGGGCCAGGATGTCAAGATCCCAGGCCAGCAGCTCAGCCACCAACCCGGCATCCGCTGTGGTCCCTGCAAGTCCGAGAGGATCGAAGGGGGCACCTGTCAGGGCTAGCAGTGTGCCACCTACCAATGCAAAAGACCAACCAATTCCACCAACTGCCAAGGTTATGAAGGGGCCAGCATGCAGCAAGGACAAGACGCACAACCCACCCAGCAAGGCCTCATCCAAAGAACAAGAGGACAGTACCAAGGTTCCAACAGTGTCTACCAAGGTGGGGAAGGGAAAAAAAAGCAAAGGCAAGGCACTTCAGGGCTCGGAGCCTCGAGGTAAGGGACTGGTGACCACCATTTGTCCTGACAGGCCAGCAACCTGTACAACGGTAAGCACTGTTGCATGCACTGCCACCTGCACCGCCACAGGCACCTGCTCCGCCACCTGCGCCTCCACCTGCACCGCAGTCTGCACCGCCGCTGCCACAGCGACAGTCAGCAGCATCGTCCCCAGTGGGCAGCCGTCCAAGGCTGCTGGAGACGGCCTGGTGTCTCCCTCCACTACTACCAGTACCTGCACCACGGGCAGCACTTGCAGCATCTCCGCCACAGATACCGCTGCATGCACCGCCAAATGCACCACCATATGCACCGCCACATGCCCAGCCGGTGCCACTACATTGGACATCAGCAGCATCCCCAGTGGGCAGCCGTCCGAGGCTTCAGGAGATGGCCTGGACCCTGCACCCTCCACTTGAATCACCACCACCAGCACTGGCACTACCAGCAGTTTGCAGCCTAAGTCGCCGCAGGATGGAGTGTAGCTCTGCCTCCATGGAGTATCATGCTACCTGCACATCTCATGCCTCAGACACCTTGGTGAGGGGATAGGAACTACCTCACCCCAGGTGCAGCATCACTGGCCACAATGCCCCCTCCAGAACCAGTGGAGAGATGCATCCACTCCCCCTATCCTTGGCAGGATGAAGCAGACTGGGCACAAGTCTCCCTCCAGAACCAGTGGAGAAAGGCATCCACTCCACCTATCCTTGGCAGGATGAAGCAGACTGGGCACAATGCCCCCTCCAGAACCAGTGGAGAGATGCATCCACTCCCCCTATCCTTGGCAGGATGAAGCAGACTGGGCACAAGTCCTCCTCCAGAACCAGTTGAGAAAGGCATCCACTCCCCCTATCCTTGGCAGGATGAAGGCTACTGGGCACAATGCCCCTTCAGAACCAGTGCAACATGTCACCCACTTGAGAGACTGTCTTTGCACTCCCCAGGACCAAGCAGTGGGCAAACCACCCACTTGAGAGACTTGAGAGACTGTGGCTTTGCACTCCCCAGGACATCTCTGTGGGCATGTTGCCCCCTCCAGGAGCAGTGGCATAGTACCTTCTTCGGCTGAGGTGCCCCCCTCCTGTTCCCCCTGAAGTGCCTGTGTTTTTTTGACCTGATGCCACTGTAGTGTTCTCTCCGTTTTGAGGCAGGAGTCAAGTGTGGGCTTCGCTCATGATTTTTTGGGCCACTGGTCCACGGACATTTGCAATGGACAGTGTACGGCCCTCTGTACATATTGTAAATATTTGTATAAACTGTTGTTTACAATCGTTAACTTTATATGCATTTTCTTAATATCCCAGATATGACTCAATTCCTTTTGTCATGGTGTTCTTCCAGGGGGTTACGGGGTGTACCTGTAATGTTGCTGCATGTGTTTGTGTGTATGGTGTTGTGGGTGAGGGTGGGGGTGTTGCGTGTTGTGTGTGTGTGTCACTCTCTTCCCCCCCGTCCCCTCTGTGCTAGGTGCAGTACTCACCATGGTCGTCGCCGCCGCCTTCTTTGAAATTCCTGGTGTATAACAGATACACCAGCATGGGGAGGACCTGCAGTTCAGGCTCCATGGCGTCCTGGTTCTTCGTTGAATGTCGAAAGGTGAGTGGTTTCCTTTCCAAAGACTGTTTCCACCGTGCTTTTGATGTTGTTGGTACCGCCCCGGAAAAGCTGGCGGATTGGTGCCTTATAATACGGTGGGCAGTACATGGTCTTCCGCCTGTCTGTTGGCGGTGACCGCCGCGGTGTTTGTTGCTATCGCCTTGGCAGTAGGTGTGTTAAAGTGTCTGTCTATGTTGGCTGTTTCCGCTGTGGTTGTGATCTCATTTTGTTTTACCGCTGGCCTGTTGGCGGTATTACCATCGCTTTATTACCGACCGCCAGGGTTGTAATGAGGGCCAAAGTCTCTTTCAAGCACAAAGTACCTGGTTTGCGTGAAAAATCTCCCCAAAGGGCCGCAGAGGAGAAGTGTGGAAACAAAGGGGGGTGCGTCGATTTCTCGGGCCGCGCACGGCGATGTGTCGTTTAGTTTCCACGCAGGGACGGCTGTGCATCAATTTCCGGCACTCGGTCATGGATCCTCTTAGGGTTCCCGGGTTTTCAGACACCCCACGGACAGTGCGTGGACTTCCTGCACTGGCAGGACGAAGTCACAGGACCTGTGTCGATCTGGTGGGCATTGCGTCGAATTTCCTACCGCACGGCAGGCCCTGCGTCGATTCCTCTCTGGAATTCGGGCTGTATCATTCCGGCTTGGCTATGCGCTGATCCGGTGGGCCGTGTGTCGAATTTCTGGTCGCTACCCTGGCGCTGCGTTGAACTTCTCATTGCGAAGTCGGGCTCTGTCGTTCCGGTTCAGCGTGCAGTGAAATTTCACCGCAGTGCAGGCTGTGCGTCGTTTCTGGCAGGCTGAGCGTCGAATTGTGCAGCACAAGGAGTCCTTCTTGAAGAAATGAAGTCTTTTTGGTCCTGATACTTCAGGGAACAGGAGGCAAGCTCTATCCAAGCCCTTGGAGAGCACTTCTTTACCTCAGCCAGAGAGCAGCAAGGCAGCAGGGCAACAGCAAGGCAGCAGTCCTTCTCAGAAAGCAGTCCTTTGGGCAGCCAGGCAGTTCTTCTTGGAAGGATGCAGGTTCTGGTTACAAGTTTCTTCTCCAGGAAGTGTCTGAGTTGGTAGGGGCAGAGGCCCTGTTTATATACCCAAATGTGCCTTTGAAGTGGGGGAGACGTCAAAGAGTGGCTTAGAAGTGCACCAGGTCCCCTTTCAGTTCAATCCTGTCTGCTGGGGTTCCGGTATGAAGTGTGGCAGTCCTTTGTGTAAGAGCAGGCCCTCCACCATCCCAGCCCAGGAAGACCCATTCAAAATGCAGATGTATGCAAATGAGGCTGAGTATCCTATGTTTGGGGTGTGTCTGAGTGAATGCACAAGGAGCTGTCAATTAAACCCAGCCAGACGTGGATTGTAAGGCACAGAAAGATTTAAGTGCAGAGAAATGCTCACTTTCTAAAAGTGGCATTTCTAAAATAGTAATATTAAATCCAACTTCACCAGTCAGCATGATTTTATATCACCATTCTGCCAATACTAAATATGACCTTCCTACTCCTTTCAGATCAGCAGATACCACTCAAACAATGTATGAGGGCAGCCCCAATGTTAGCCTATGAAGGGAGCAAGCCTCCCAGCAGTGTAAAACCAAATTTAGGAGTTTTACACTACCAGGACATGTAAACTACATAGGTACATGTCCTGCCTTTTGCCTACACAGCACCCTGCCCTATGAGTTACCTAGGGCGTACCTTAGGGGTGTCTTATATGTAGAAAAAGGGAAGTTTTAGGCTTGGCAAGTACTTTTAAATGCCAAGTCGAATTGGCAGTGAAACTGTACACACAGGCCTTGCAATGGCAGGCCTGAGACAAGGTTAAGGGGCTACTTAGGCGGATAGCACAATCAGTGCTGCAGGCCCACTAGTAGCATTTAATCTACTGGCCCTGCGCACACATAGTGCACTCTACTAGAGACTTATAAATAGATTAAATAGTCCAATTTGGTATGATCCAATGTTACCATGTTTAAAGGGAGAGAGCATATGCACTTTAGCACTGGTTAGCAGTGGTAAAGTGTGCAGTCTTAAAACCAGCAAAAACAGTATCTAAAAAGTGGAGGGAGGCAGGCAAAAAGTTAGAGGTGACCACCCCAAGGCTGTCAGGTCTAACAAATATTTTTACGATTTTTTTTTAAAGTTTAATAAACCTTTAAATGTTAACCTATACTTTACCATAGGGAGATCTCAGCCACTGGTGCAGAGACACCACCTATGTGTGAAAAGTTACAAATACCACCCTTATTGAGGGCGAGGGGGGTAACTTTACACTCATATGTTGTAATAGCTAAAAATAGTAAAGTTACTACAAAGTGCAACTATAAGCTCTCAAAAGTAGATTTACTCACGTTTAAGTTTACCTTACTGCATACCCCTTAATATGTGTAAATAACACTTCAGATTGCACTATTTCTCTTTCTAAGATTAGCAAATAACTGGTGATACTACTATTTTATTTAATGGTCCTTATGACCAGATTAATGCTAAAACTACCACCCAGCAGCATTTTACACCTAATCTATACTAAAATAGGTGCAAAATAGATCCACGTATAGATGCCATGAGTAATGGTGTGCAAACCTACATTTAGATTGCTTCAGGCAGGGACAGAGAGAATAGGGATTATCCCACAGTCACAATGAGACCTTAGTGAAGGAACCATCATGCCAGTACTTAATAGAGCAGTTCTTCCATGTATTCCAAATAAAGCAAGTAATGCCTTCAAGAGCATGCCTATTATTTCACACATTCTAAAATGCTGGAAAAACTGATTTTTGCTCAAACCTGCTGGCTGGGGGATAGATTGGTCAGTCAATAAATAGTTTAATCTCAGAACTGTATGTACTAAAACTTAAACTGAAGAGTTGACATTGCCCATGACAAACCTGCCATCATCGCAGACAAATATGAATGAAATGAGGTTAATACCCTTACAGATACACAACACCAGGGAGAAAACAAAATGGGTGGCAGCTCCAGCCATCAACAGACCCGGGCTTGCATAAATAAAACTTCAGATGCTTCATGCCTCTTGTCTGCTCAGAATCATGTCACAAGCGACAGCAAATGACCTCAAAATGAAGCATGCGAACTGCAAACACTACATTAGGGCCCATATTTATACTTTTTGATGCAAAACTGCACTAACGCAGTTTAGCGCCCAAAAAATTAGCGCCGGCTAACGCCATTCTGAAGCGCCATGCGGGCGCCGTATTTATTGAATGGCGCTAGCCGGCGTTAGCTGACCGGCGCTGCCTGGTGTGCGTGAAAAAAAAACACGTACACCAGGCAGCGCCGGCGTAGGGAAAAATGGCGTTTGGGCGTCCAAAAATGGGGCAAGTCAGGCTGAGGCAAAAAAAACGTCTTAACCCGATTTGCGCCATTTTTTTTTGGCGCCCAGACGCCATTAACATGACTCCTGTCTTAGCAAAGACAGGAGTCATGCCCCTTGCCCAATGGCCATGCCCAGGGGACTTCTGTCCCCTGGGTATGGTCATTGGGCATAGTGGCATGTAGGGGGGCACAAATCAGGCCCCCCTATGCCAAAAGAAATTTAAAAAAAAATACTTACCACAACTTACCTTTTCTCCCCTGGGGTGGGTCCCTCCATCCTTGGGTGTCCTCCTGGGGTGGGCAAGGGTGGCAGGGGGTGTCCCTGGGGGCTTGGGAGGGCACCTCTGGGCTCATTCTGAGCCCACAGGTCCCTTAACGCCTGCCCTGACCCAGGCGCAAAAATCCGGCGCAAATGCGGGTTTTTTAGTCCCGCCCACTCCCGGGCGTCATTTTTGCCCGGGAGTATAAATCCGACGCAATAGCATTGCAGTCATTTTTTTAGACGGGAACGCCTACCTTGCATATCATTAACGCAAGGAAGGTGTTCACGCAAAAAAATGACGCTAACTCCATGAACGCATGACGCGTCTAACGCCACAGTATAAATATGGAGTTAGTTTAGCGTCGAATTTGCGTCGAAAAAAACGACTCAAATTCGGCGCAAACGGAGTTTAAATATGCCCCTAGATTTGTATGCTCTGCTTAACACCGCTGATTAAACAAAATGACGCATAAACAGTTTTTTCTATTTCCTGCGATTCTGCCAAAGCAATCCACACTTACCCAACTGCATGCAGTGCTTAATTTGTGAAAAACATAAATGCCAGGGCCTTCGACAGGAAGTCACTGAAGTTTGCACCACCCACTGCCCCTGCCAGCACAACCAATGACAGTACCTGCACAAACTCTAACCATCACACTCCTACAAATGTGACAATTCAGACTACTTAGGGCCCACAAAGCTATGAGAATGGATAGGACGGCAGAGATTAGTTTTTAAATGTATATTGATCTAATAAACAACTGCTGCTGTGCTTATCTCCAGATTACACCAACAGAGCCACCACGTGCATACTGTCATAAGTGGCTCTGTTAATTAAGCGCTGTTGCCGAGCACCGACTGCATGTCACAAGCTGCAGAACATGAGACAGAAATTAGGGCTGTAGTGTTCTCCCGTGCTACTTGATGAAGGGCTGCTCGCATAAAATAGGAACATTTGCAATACTTTTCATTGTGAGATCCCCATTTTCACTGTAAATGAACATAAATAAACTGGTGTCCAGTTTAAAAAAAAAAAATTGCCAGAAGCAATCGGGATCTGCACAAGATTAGGCTTTTCTAATAAAAATTGCAAATTTGGCAGGTGTACACTATCAAAAATTCTGCATTTTTATTGGTTCCAAGCCACCTACACAGGGGATTCACAGCTAGTTTTAGAGGCAAGCCTCATTACAGTTTCAACCCACATGTCATTGTGCTTTCTTCCCATTCCAGGTACCTGTGAACAGCACAGACTTTTAATAAACATCTAGAATGTCAACCTTTCACACAGAATGTACCTGCATCAGTACTGTGCTTTTGAAGAAGACAGCTTTAGAATTATTCTCTACTTTCCTGTGCAGAATGCTGAATATGTTCAAGAAAATGTTTTTTATCTTCTGCTAGAAGTTTCTAAAACAAATTAACTTTCCATTCCTTATTTGTTTATAGACATATTTAAATAATTCTGAGTCTGTAAAGATTTTGTAATTCTTGATCATTTTCACTATATTTTGAAACAGAAGCCTAATTTTTCTATCTCGCTTGCAATTTTATTTATGTTTTATGTTCATGTTTTAATGTTTATGTTTTGATCTTTATCTTTTATTTAATTAACTTTGAATGCTGTCTTTTATAAGCTAAACAGAGCAACATTTTTCATGGACAACAACAAATATATATATTTTTAATGTGTTTTATCAGTTCCTTAGATTTATCTCACTATAAATATAATTTTAAAGCCACTGCTCATTCATGAAGGTAAATGCAACTACCGACAAGAGAAAGTTGGGAAACCAAAAAAGAAAAAAAAGAAATGTCCAGAAAACACCTCCTTTAGAGGGTATCACTACCCATAGGAACTCATATATTAATTTTAAATATGAGTTTGGCTTTTAAATAGCTTCCTGCAATTCTAAAAAATCTATCACCCACAACATCCAACAGATTGTAGCCCGCCCTCCATCTAAATAGTTCCATAAAATACACATCAAAATGAAAAAAATTGATTTTTCCCCCATAAAAACTTAAGGGTCAGAGGTGAAGTAGTAATTTTACCTAAGCTGAAGGGCACTCCCAGGTAGTTGTTGACTGGGGTAAAGTAGGACCCTTGACTTCTCCTCAGAGTCTCTGACTCCACCCCAGTTATTAACTACCCTAAACTGTTTTTCCCTTTGGATAATATTGCTTAATTTTATAAACTGGGCTATCAACAGCCTTTCCACAGATGTACCATAATTCCTGCTGCATGCCACAAACTGCAGAAAATAAGCCACATATCAAAAACAAATGTTTGTTGACTTTACTATGCCGCAGCCTCTGGATTTGTAATGGGTTTTCCATTCCTCATATTACCAACTGCAGAAAATGGCTTTGTGGAACCATCAGGCTTGGACTTGATAAATGGAGTTCCAGAAACGTTTCTGCTTCTGCCTCATGTAATCACCTGTAGGGAATGACTCAATAATCAAAATAAATATCGAGTTCCCTGTACCTAAGGCTGCCTCTGTGGAGATATTACATAGTTCTCTTCTAGTGAAGGTCTCAAAAGCCAAAAAGACATCATCCAGTAAAGGCTCAGAGTGCATGTTTTTAGCAACTAAGGACTGAACAAAAAGAATCGGTAGACTCGATGGCCCATTTAATATCATCAAGTAAAGAAAAAAAACTCAAGGTCAAAACCAAATATTCCTACTCTCCCCAAAAGCCTTTTCAGACTCCCTCTGCTGAAGTCACCAACTGCAGCAAAACAAAGTAAAACACAGATTGGGAGAAATTAATTAAGGTCAGTTGTGGCCAAAACATACGTCTATGGCCAATAATAGCTCCACTTACATCTTCCAAGAATTTATGCAAAGATTTCAGGCAGGCATAAATGGATTAACTACTGGAAATCTTTCCACCATGAGTATGGAAAACCATCAGCACTAAATCCCAAGAAAGGGAGGTGTGGGTGTTAAAAGATAAGGTCTGCCTTGTAAGTTTGTGAATACTCACAAAAATGTACCTTTGTGGGCATTTATAAACTGCAATTCGACCATTTCCCAACCAGGATATGTTTGAAAAGTTACTCCAGCAATGGCTCGGAGTAACTCCCCCTCCCAGGTAGTTAAATGGAGCATTTTTTCATAGGAAGAAATGTTTTCCATGCAGAGAATAATTAATTAAAATTGTGTTTGCACTAGAAACCATGTTCCCCCATTCCTAAATCTACTCAATGTGTAGATTTCTACACAGAAGGAATTAAATCCCATGGGATATGGCACATGATATTCTAAGTTATGCCTGGAAACCTGTGCCTCGCACATCTTTCCATGCATGTTAACAGGAATGTTTATGAATTCCCAGAAGTAGTAAATCTGCCCATATTTGAAGGTGTAATTCCATAGGGGCAGATTTCCTACTTTTTGTGTGAATAGGTCACATTGTTTCACTCCTATACAGCCAGAGCCACATACACCCCCATGAATATGTGAAAAATGTCCAAAATCGGTTTAAGATAATTGGTTGATCCTTCTGTCCCACAGCTCCTCCACACCCCATGCTTCACATCGCCAATCACAATCAATGACTTAAGAATAAACATATTACTACTGATGCAACTCATCTCTATGCATTTTGGCAACCTCCTCTTTTCTACACACATACATGCATAGGCGTGTACACACACACACACACACACACACGCGGTGTGTCACCTGCTCCAGATGTTTTCTCAAAAATAAAACAAGCATTGGCAAAACTAATAGGTCTGGCATTATTGTCCGAATGCATGCAGACACTGACAAGTACAAAAGCACATAACTATTTGTGGTATGTCTCTGTACATTGTGGAAGCTGCCTCTTTCTGTGCCTCCTATGACAGTGCCAATTTTTATTTCCTAAGCTTGTTTCACTGCATGGTAACAGAAATGCAAATTCAGAGAATAAAAATAGTAGCACTACAAACATGGTAGCAAGAAACAGAGCACAGACATAGCAGACACATTAAGAGATGGGTTTACGGAGACACAACACAAATAGTCTGTGCACATTTGAGCATGCCAATTTTTGCAAGTGTTAGCATTTTTGAGTCGGACCTGTTTTCCTTGTCAATGTTTGTTGTCAATGAGTTTAAGGTCTCGAACTTTTCCCATACCTGGACAACCAGGACAAGGTAGAACCCTTACTATGCAACTGCAGTGCTGTAATGGGTTGTTGTAAAATGAGAAGATTTTAAGGACGCTCGTGCTGATGTCTTCACTTCCTCCTAGTGGATGGCAAAAACTCCCAGGAAAACCTGATCACAAGAGGGTGTGAATGGATCAGTGCTATGATCGAGGATATCATCAATAAAACTATTTTTGCGGTCAGATGACTGTCATAAGAGGTTCCACTTTAATAGCGTAGGTGTCATAATTGTAGTCTCCACAGTAAGGTACTGGAATGGGGGGAGGTTTATTGGGCTAGTCTGCTTGCATTTACAGAACTGCTTTCGGTTAAAGGTAGCCCACCTCCAGCGTTTACATTGCTATTAGAGTGGAATGGGGTTGCATTCCAGTGGCAAGATAGTGGCATGGAAGGTGCACTACCGGCCATATATGTATAGTTCAGGAGGGCATCTTCAATGTGCAATGTGATGTCTAGGAGTTTTGTCACTGGGTTTGGAGGAGCTGATTCCTCTGAGACTGCTTAAGAAAATGAGATGTAAAATGTGTTAGTAAAGCGGTCACTTGAGAGTGTTTTTGTGTGAGTGTGTGTGTGAAAGAGAGAGAAATGGAACTTGTGGTCTGTGTCACTTCATGCAGATGACACAGATTCAGTTTCACAAGAAGCAGTTCGGTTCAGGTTTCAATAACAGCTTTGTGCTCTGGTAAATAGTGAGTGACTGTAAAGAGACGTAAGATCCGTTATCAGCTCTTGTTTGCAACTTTCCAATGGGCGGTCATGCCCTCATTTGGAGTGTCACGTACAATACCATGGTTTTGGTGTGGCATGAGGCTGATTGACACAGGGAGGGTGAATAGAGGAGTGATGGTGCCTTCAAGGAGGGCTAAGGTTTTGGACATTGACAGTATATTTGGTCTATATCACTGTAGATGCTGCTTTGCTCCAGGTAAGGCCTCAGATCCCTTCATTTATGCTGGTAACATGTTATTTGGTTTGATTCCTGAAGGGTGTGTGGATGATACGGAAGATGTGGGAGTAGGTGAACTCTAGTGGTATTGGACATAGTAAAGATGATACACATGGTTTCATTTCTAGTGTCTCTATGCATAATAAAAACTCTTAGGGCCTTCAAGGTATGAAAGTGCCAGGCAATATGATGAAGATATGATGGCTGATACCTGAGGTTTGGATCATAAAATTTCCATTTCTATACATGTTGATGTATAACTCATATTTCTGTCTTTAGTAGCCATGGACAGAAATACTTTCCCTTAAGATACGTTTTTGTACTTTTAGACTCAGAAGAAAAAGCACAGTATATCGATTATGGAGGGCATGTCCTCAGTATCATAAGCACTGTCAAAACCAATGGGTCTCACTTGTTAAACAGAGGAACAGAGCAATTGGTTTTACCATTCCTGTGTTGTTTTTTTACCATCGTTTATGGTGTATTTCATTGAACGATTGCAGTCCATGGGCATGTATGCATGCCTAACCCTGGGCACCATCTTACAAAGTTTCTTGTCAGACGTTAGCACATGAGCCTCTCCAAAGTGTCTGCCATGCATGCTCAAGTACAGCATGCATATTGAAGTGTTTTTTGTCATCAAGTGTAACATAGAATTTTGAAAGATGGCTGCAGTGTAAGCGCACACGTGCACACTTATGTACAGTCCTCTTGCTGTCATTATTTGTTATCCTGTATTAATACTTACCTGTTGTATGATACATTGACAAGTAATATTAATTTTAAATTGTAAATATATAATAAAGAATGTAGAGAGATCTTTTACTCTTGCCGTTACTTGTTTTTAATGTATCAAGTCACACTTTCTCCTAAGCTTACAAGTTCTCCCCAGTCTAGCTCGTGTGCTTTTGGGTAGATTTACTAATGGTTTACATGGGTGCTTGCATGGCATAAAGTCACGGAAAGTATTGTGTGGATTTGCTTACATTCTTAAATTTATACTGAGCTTATTAATTATTTTATGGTGCATGTATATGGGGTAAATTCCCTACAACCAGATGCCCAAAGCACACAATCTATGCCCTGATAGAAGTGCTGATGAATCTCATAGACACTTTATCGTACACTAGCCACATACAGTCCAAAATAGTTCAAGACACTTGTTGTTCAAAATCTTTATTCGGCACATTGAGGTAGCCATAAAAGTACATTAAAACATCTTCAATAAAAAAATGCACTAAGCTGCACATAACATGTAAAAACATCACATCAAATAAAAAAAGAAAGCATTTTCCCACCTCCAGTGAGTTATTTGTGGCGGTGATAAAAATGTCCTCACTTTTATCTCGCCCCGGAGAGTGCAAAAATATACCTGCCTTATGGCTCCTGATTTATTGTGCAGTAAAGCAGGGTCTTAAAAAATTCCTTCTCAAAGCTTCATAGAAACTACAAAATTAGATAAAGTGCTTTGTGTTGATATGCCATCGCAAGGACAAGGGGTCGCTTCTTCATATCAGGGAAGGCAACTAAATAGTGTACAGTACCCATCTGTAGTCTAGTTAAAACAAAACGATGCTGAAGATTGACCACCCATGTAAAATAGGGTTGACATCCCTCGTAAAATGCCTATGAGATATAGAAAGCAACCATTTGCTTCCTCATATTCACAGACGCCCTATGATCCTGCCCGTGTCTTAATAACACTCTTTTCCAAAGTGAAAGAATTTTGGAGGTCACTTTTAATAGATATATTAAAAACACGAGTAAAAGATTCATCAATATAGGACAGTCAGGGGTTTCTAAAGGCATGATCCAATGCTAAAGAATCCAGAATGACGGATTTGGTTAAGCCAGTTTCCAGTTTTGACCAGATTCGAATGCCATAGTAATAAGGGTTTCATTGGCAGCATATTTCCCACAAAGTCCAACCCATCCTCCTTATGTGCCACAAAATGAGGGTGTAGGGCTTGGAATATACAATAGTCACCTAAGAAAAGTGTTTTGACCTATCTGCAGTGGACTGCACAGGGTGTAGCCCCAAAGACCATGGCCAACCTTCTCACCTTGTAGATTTCCGCCATTTCCCATCTGGATGGGAGGCTACTTTGTGTGTAAATCTAAAGACTCCGTCACAAATTTGGCTCATCCTAAGTTGAGTGTTAGAAATCAGTTGGCCTCAAGACCCCATGCTACTAAATAGGATTCCAAGATAGCTAAAAGTCTTCATGTTCATAATTGACATATCCTCAACAAAAAATTGCCTATTATTCTTAAGATTCTTTCCACAGACCATAGTGTAAGTCTTTGCCTCATTGCTCTTCATTATCCTGGACTCCATAAAACTCCCAAAAGCGTCCATCAGTCTTTGCAGGCCGATTAGCATCCTTGATAATAATATGGCATTGTCAGCATTTCATAAAACTGGAACCGGCCGATCCACAACTATGGGCACGTCAGCCTGCATAGACTGAAGGGCGTCATCCACCGAATAAATAAAAATCAAAAAAAGAAAGAGGGCTGACACACAACTCTGTCTAATACCCCTCCTAACTTTGAACGAAAGGGAACACTCCCCGCTTGGGCCATAGCATACCTTTGAGGAAAGGTTCTCCTATAGTCGTGCAGGGAAGTTGACTATTTCAGTCAGGGCTTCCAAAGACAGATCGAAGGCGCTAATAAGATCAGCATAGCATAAATATTGATACCCCTCCTTGGCTTTTGTGTACTTACCAATGAGTAGATCCAAGTTGATGCACTGTTCCAATGTCCCGAGGCCATTCCTGAACCCATATTGCACCTCAGATATATTGAAGTTGTTATTGGCCTATTCCTCATACATACACAAAAGCACCTTGCCCATTAGTTTAACTGAGGAACCCATGAGGGAAATGGGACAATAGCATTTGAGGTCCATTTATTGCCTTTTTTAAATATAGGGATTATAATTGAAATAGCCCAAGAATCAGGGATGGAGTATTCAACTGGCACATTGCACACTCTAGTAAGAATGAGACCTCACATCTCCTTTTGGGCTTTGAACACATTAACGAGTGCCTCATTTGGTCCCGGGCCCTTCCCACCAGCACTAGTATCAATAGCGAGGAGTACCTCTTCCAGTGTAATATACAATGGGTGATGATTAGTATGCCTATAAAAAAAAAACGGGGAGGAGTGCAATAATATTACCAATAGGAGTAAGTGACATAGCTCTCATCAACACCTCTCACGCTTGACTTGGCTGTCTAAAATTAATAATAATACAGTCCCTCTTAAATGACCTTGCCGCAGGTCCAATCCATCCCACTCACCTTGTCAGCAAAATCTGGTTGGCTTTGGCTACTTGGAAAATAAATTTAGTATGCGCCCATTGAAGAAGTTTATTCTGCAGCTGTTCTGGTGTTTCAGTTACACCAGGGGCCAAAGGCAGGACTTCCCCATTACCGCAACATAGGGGCAGCAGGTTGGGGGTAAGTAATTTGTTTGGTTTTTTTTAAATACTTGTTTATTGATTTTAACAAGGGTTATAGCATGTGCTGATACAATTTACTAAATAGACCCAACCATAAGAACTTACCCCCCTCCCCCCTCGTGCACTCAGTCCATTTTCAAATACTCTTATTATAACAATTCTCTACTGTACGGGGCTATGTCAGTGTTCCATAGTGTTTTTGCGCTGTGATTCTGACGATCTACTCAGATTCTGGTTCATTGTCAGTGTTATTATCCTCTGATGTGGATGCATCCACAGAC
The DNA here is from genome assembly GCF_031143425.1 of Pleurodeles waltl. Classification (NCBI taxonomy): domain Eukaryota; kingdom Metazoa; phylum Chordata; class Amphibia; order Caudata; family Salamandridae; genus Pleurodeles; species Pleurodeles waltl. The sequence continues at coordinate 1,142,772,667 of NC_090444.1, read as the reverse complement.
TTTAAATTTTCCAGCAGGGAGTCCCACTGTATAGCATCGTCTCTAGGCCTTTGCCCCTGTAGGGCTTCTTTTAACAGCACCGATCCTTCAGATCCAGCCCATTTCTCTAGTGCAATTTGCCACCTTGCCATTTGGGAGCCTCCCGGGTCTTTCCAGTGCGATGTTATTTCTCTCCTTGCTAGTATTAGTGCCAGGTCTGTGAATTTGTTGGTTATTTTTTGAGCTGAAGGGCGAGGAAAGTCCCCCAGTATTGCCACCACTGGGGTAGACGGTAGAGATTTATCTGTGCTGGAGGATATTTTCCTGAACACTTCTGACCAGTATGAGTTAATTCTCGGGCAATTCCATAGCATATGTACCAGGTCTGCTTTAGGTTCGTCACAACGGGGGCAATTAGGGTTATTCGTGTTGTAGAATTTGGATATCAATTGTGGGGTAAGGTATGCCCGATGATAGATATATAAGTTCATCAGTTTGAACCTTGCATTCCTAGATACTGAGTAGATGTGAGAGGTGATTCTAGTCCATTGAGTGTCCTCTAGTATAATATCTAGATCCGTCTGCCATTTGATTCTAAGTTTGCTCATAGGTGCACAGGTACTGCTCTGCAGGGATCTGTATATTCCAGAGACTGTCCCCTTTTGGTCTCCCATTGAACAGAGGAACTGACATCCTTCATGTGTGTTTGGCTCATTAGATTTTGTTCCCCATAGTTTTTGGATGGTGTTAACTAAGGTATTGTGAGTAAGGAACATGCCGGAGGGGAGATTAAACTGCTCCTGGAGCTCTGCGTAGGAGCAGAGTTTACCATTACTTTACAGGTCCCCCACTTTCGTAATGTTGTGCGCTATCAGTTTATTAGTGTGTGTTGCGACGTATCCCTTCATGGTGGGATTTAAGGCTGCCAGGGGGAGCTCAGGAGAGTATGGGGACTTTCTACGGGAGCGTCTCAGAAATTGTTCACAGCAGTGTCTTGATGTTTCCCATTCCAACGGGAGCGGTTGTTTAGATTTTTTGGGGTTTAGTATTATATGTAAAAAAAATTCGAGAGGACAGTTTAGTGGGATTCGTAAATCCTTTGTGCCTGGAGGTTCGCTGACTAATTTAGCCAGCCATTGTAGCTGCCCCGCCCAGTAGTAGATTTCCAAATCCGGCACGGCCAATCCACCCTCCGCAGTGGGCCGTCTGAGGGTGTAAAGGGCTATTCTGTGCCTATTCGGGCCACATATGAAATTCACAATTAGGGAGTCTATTTTTTGAACACTCTTTTCGGGATTATTAACGGAATAGTGGAGAAGTAGTGCAGCAACCTGGGTAGTACTATCATTTTGAGCAGGGCAACTCTCCCAAATACAGTCAATGGTAATGTGCTCCAGAAGAGCATATTGGCTATGATTTCTCCAATTGCCCTCTGTACATTTCCTTCTAATAGGTCCTCTGCTGTGTGATATATGTTGACCCCTAGGTATTTGAAAGTGTTCGGGACCAGGGTAAGCCCTTGGTATCTGCAGGTTCTGCAGTGTCCCTAGTTAATGGGAAGATGGAGGACTTTCTCCAGTTGATTCGGAGACCGGAGGCCATACCGAAATTTTCAAGCATGTTTATTGCACCGGCGAGGCTCGGACCTAACTCTTGCAATAGTTTATCAAAGAATTATTTTTGCTCTAGGTTCGGTGCGTATAGGCCACCAATTGTCACCACCTTCCCGTCTAGTCTGCCCTTGACCACTAAGTATCTACCTTCTTTGTCTATGGTTGTTTGTAGTGCCTGGAAGGGGACCCCCGGTCGGATCCATATTAACACTCCCCTGGCAAATGCCGAGTAAGTAGTAGCAAAACTTTGGCCTCTCCATCTTTTTTTTAGTGTGGTGACTTCCTGTTCTAACAGATGTGTTTCCTGTAATAGGGCTATGTGTGTCCCTCTGCGCTTGAGGTAGTTGTATACTTTATACCGTTTGGACATATTATTTAAGACTCTGACGTTCCAAGTTATCATTTTGTAGATTGCTGCCATGATCTGTGGGTTTTAGTCTTGTGAGTGTGGGTGTGAGTAGACCAATAGCTAGGTTTTCTGTTAGGAATACTGATTGAGGATCTGGGACGAGAATTGTTTGATTCGTTGGTGGTTAGTGCTTTTTGAACCCCTCTAACTATGTGAACAAATTTAATCTCCAACTCTCACTCCCCAGGACCGGTGACCAGAACATTTCCCGTCCAACCATAAACATTCCTAAATTAGTGTCCTATAGGTGGGAGATGTGTCGGCGGTCGAGAGCCCCCGCGTGGAGCTGCTTCCGGGGCCCGGCTGTGGAATTTGTTGCTTCCATTAGCGTGCACCCAAGATGCTTAAACTATCTGTTGGTTTGAGGGGGTATTTGCTTATTATCCTCAATGTGCTACTTAAGACCCTATTGTACTCACATAAACTTGATCCTCATAGCCAGGGATTAGATAATCTCCTCTGCGGTGCCTGGCGTTGTTTTGGGCAGGCTTGTGATAGTGTCCCGCGAAGATGTTGATGAGCCCCCACAGTCAGAGTCGAGATCGGAGTCTTGATCTGGGGTCCGAGAACGAGGGCTGGTTCCCCCACTTAGGGCTGCTGCTGTTTCTACCGCATTCCTCATGTCCCGAAGTGATTGGTGTCTTGGTGGGGCTGCTTCCAGGGTTCGATTAACGGATTTGCTGCGTTTCTTGCCGGGAATGCGTGGGGTTCTAGGAGGAGGGGTTGGGTTGTTTATGTTTAAAGTTTCCATCCATTCCCGTACTAGCTGCGGTGATAGAAAGAAGTGTGTTTTGCCGTCGTGTTCCACACGGAGCTTAGCCGGGAAGAGCATGGCATATTTAATACCGCATTCACGTAGTGCTCTCTTAGCGTCATTGAAAGAGGCCCTTTGTGCTTGTGCTTCTCTGGAGAAGTCCAGGAAGATCATAATTCTTTGGTTATTGCATGTTATCTCACCTAGCTGAAGTGTTTGCGATAGGATGTAGTCTCTGTCTCTGTAGTGCAACAACTTTGCGACAATTGGTCGAGGTCTGGCTCCAGGTGGAGGCATTCTGTTGGGGACCCTATGAGCTCTTTCTATTGCGAAGAATCCTGAAAGGCCCTCCTCGGGTATTGTGGTTTTGATCCAGCTTTCCAGAAAAGCCTCCATGGTATCTGCTGATGACTCTGTTCTCTCTGGGATCCCAACCAAATGAAGGTTACTCCTACGTGCGCGGTTCTCAGCGTCCTCCGCTCTGGTTTCCAGGGATTTATTACGAAAGGAGAGATCTGAGAGCTCTGTGGTAGTTGTGTTCTGTGTTAGTGTTGTTGCTGCAAGAGTTTTTTCGTTTGCTCCCACCCTTTCCTTTAACTTGCAGTGATCCTCTCGCAAAAATTTGAGGTCCACTGCTAGATTATCTATTTTCTTCTCTAATGCTTCCCGGGAGTCTCTGATGGCCAGGAGGACCGTATCCAGGGTTGTTTCTTGTTGCGCCTTGTCATCTGGAGTGGTTAATTTTGTGGAGTGACTAGTGGTTTTAGTGGTTGTAGCCTCATCTTGGCTCTGCTCTTCGCGCTTCTTGGTCTTCCCCATTTTAGGAATTGTTGATTAATTAGGTGAGAAGAAGTATCTACTGCGCCGATGGGTGGTCCCTTATTTTGCGTTGCACTTTCGGTGGGGGCCCCTCAGTGTTATTAAGACCCACTATTTACCTTCAGGGGGTGGGCGAAATCGGGAGTAACCAGCTGACTGTTTATTTTATGCAAGGGGGGAATGTGTGGGTCCCACTCTCCCCTCGACCTCAGGGATTTCGAGTCCGAGTGATACTGTTCAACAGGGCTTGTCCAGGTTGAGTTTCACTGATGTTTTATTACAAGGGGTCCTCCCGGTTATCCTGCGGTGGGGCCTGTGATCACTTTTGTGCTCAGCAACTCAGCTCGAGGCAGGCAGGGGGGACTTCAGCATGGGGCGACCACGCTTTGCGTCGCAATTCGAGTCGCTGCTGTTGTGGGGGAGACCTTTAGCACCCGGTCTTCTCATATGTTTCCGGCACCCCCGAGTTGCAAGCCTTGGACCCCTAACTCTTACTCCCCCATTCTCTGGGCTTCAAATTTGAGGGGGGGTTTCATTTCTCATGTCTGATGGCGGGGAGGCCATGTGACCAGGTACTCCCTTGTTATTTGTTTTGTTCAGTGGCCCCGGCCCAAGGGAGGTTCGTCTTTTTCACGCGCCCGCAGCAGAGAACAGCCGGGGCGCTCCTGTGTCAGTTTATGGCAGGGGGAGCGCCTCCGCGTTAGTTGTGGTAGGGATCCCCTTGCTCCTCCTCCAGTTTTCGTTTTTCCACCCCCGCCCTTATTTGGGGGAATTCAAGGGTCCCCGGTCTGGCGGGCGCAGGCTCCAGGCCGCGGCTGGGTGTAGATTTCAGGCCCTTCGCGCCCGAGCGCCTCCCCACTCACCGGTTCATCCAGGGTACCGTCGATAAGCTGCCTCCACTTCGGGCCCCCCGATTAGCAGGGGTCACCTGGTTCTCATCGTGGGTGCCCCATCTCCTTGGTGTTCCGAGGCGGGACTCCGAGGGGCTCACTTGGTCGCGGCCACCATTTTGTCTCGGGCGGCCGCAGTTGAAAATGTCTGAAATTAAATAGTTTCACGGGATTGTTTCTGGGTGGAAGCGTCTCTCCTGTTGTCTCGCGCATTCCGACACACTCCCGATCCACTAGAGTCAGCTTAGGGTGGCTATCAGGGGTTTGAATCGAGCTGGGCCCCGTTTGCTTCCCCGGAGCACCTTTCTAGGCATGAGGCTCCATCCGCCGCCGGCCACGCCCCGGGGGTAAGTTAATTGTTATATAATTTGAACCCTGCAGGGTTTCTTTATTCCTCTCATGATCCAGAGTCATTATGCGTGTGGTGAGATGGGATTCCCCCTTTAGATTAGTTTCACAGCTCTGTATCATAGGATCTGAAGAGTTCTGACCTGTCTTCAACTGCCTAGCACAACCTAAAGCCCCCCTCCCTGGCCGTACTAGACCTGCATCAGGTACGTTGGATACATCAGATGCCCTGTAGATGCCATGATGGAGGGATGAAATTCATGTTGTTTATGACTTGCTGTATGAACCAAAACATAGCCTGGCCCTGGGTCTCTATTATTATTAGCAGTTAAAATAGAGTCCCTAGGCGCAGACTCCAAATAGTGTAGTGAATAGTGTAGTGAAGAGGGCCTTTTCCCTTACCCCCAAATTGGCACATACTAAGGTCATGTATTGAGCCTTCAGTCAAACCCAATCATTTGATAATACATGCTAACAAACTCTCCATTAACCCCTTCAAACTGTCCAAAAGCTCAGGGTGGGGTAAGCCCATGTTTGCGATAGAGCAGGGATCAGGGTTGATGGTAACATGATTGGTCTTTGTTTCTGGCAGGAGTTTCCCTTTCTTTAAGCCTTGACACCTTTTCCTTTTGGCTGCAGGCACAGAAGTAGATGGGGACACAGTAAGCACACTATTGTTGGCTTGGAAACCATCTCTAGACAATAAGTCAGCATTGTGCTGCGTGTGGTTATCCAAAGAGATAATCCCCACGTATTCATCCGTAGAAACTACTAGGTTGGAAACATTCCCAGTCTTGATTTTGGGCAATGGTTAGGTAGGTGTCAATGGCCCAGAAGTTGATGCAATATTGGCTGATAACCTTCGTTCCACATGTTCAATCTCTGTGTCTATAGCTCCAATGGCTTTCCTAATAAAGCCATCAACTGTATTAGGGGTGGTCACACACTTTGCACGAAAACGGGCATTGCGTTTCCCCATCCCTGAGTAGAGCAGACAACACAATGGACTCTATTAACAGATGAATAATAAAACAAACTTTAGCAAAACGTTGTTCCTCATAAGAAATAACCAGAGGGGGTGGCCCACTTCAGCCTCTTATGGGCGATAATGGGCAAAGATAGGCCTGCGCTTGGGTCGGTCTCGCCTGGACTTGGCCCTGGCATGCGCACAGGCATGTCCCATGCGGGTCCTGCCCTGTCGGGTCCGGGTGTTCTGAAGTAAGCGCCTCTGGGCGCAAAGATCAAGAACAACCCACAGTGGACCCTTTGTTATGTAGTGCCCCTCTGCTGCACTTGCCTCCTGTGTCCCGCACTGTGGGGGTTGGGTGTCCTGAAGTAAGAGCCTTCGGGTGCAAAGGTAAAAAACAATCTGCAGTGGAGCCTGGGTTGTGTAGTGCCCCCTCCGCTGCACTCTTCTCCTGTATTCCACTCTATGGGGGACCCGTGACCTGAAGTAAGTGCCTCTTGATGCAAAAAAAAAAAAAAAAAACACGGTGGAGCCTGAGTTGTGTAGCACCCCCTCCGCTGATCTCACCTTCTGTGTCCCCCAGAAAAAATGTTAATCGTCACAAGTTATGATAAATAAATATCAAGAATTCTGCTAAAAACAATCTTCACAAATGTTGACAGGATTGAGTCAATAAATAGAGTTGACAGGATTCAGCCGACACATGTTTTGTCCTGTTCTAGGACTTTCTCAAGGCTCTTAACATGAGAAAATATATAAATAAAAATTAAAAATAATTCAACATATGTATTACTCTACAAAGAAGCCACATACTCTTCACAAACTAAACCAAGTCCTACACCAAATCACCAAAGAAAATTTATTTAGAGTGAAAAGACAAAAATAAACAAAAAAGCACACAGGCAGTGGACCCCATTTTAATACCAGTAATATATTAGTACGAAATGTGCAATAATTAAATAGTTCATCAAAAGATGTAATCCCTTATACTTATAGGTATAGCTACTAATGTTCAAATGACCTCTTAATATGTTTTATAATCCACTGTCTTCTATAATGACACTGGTAATCTGGGAACAAAATACCAACATTACCTAACCACATAATCTTCCAATATATTTTATATCTCAAATAATTAATCCATCACTTGTACCAGCCTTCTAATTGATTAACAAATATAAGCACCCATTGTCAACAATCTTGGTCCAAAGCATCATTGCGTCTGGAAACTTCCATTTCGGGTATAGCTGCTTTATTACTCAAAAAGAGATATAAATGACCCCTAGCAAGTATGAAGAAAAAATACACATGATCACCAAAGGTAAATCTATCTATCCCAACTACTAATTACAACATCAAAAACCCAAAAGTTAGTCAATTTACTCTACACAACTAGATGTTATATGTATGATTTCCAAAGATTTTCCAAATAAAAAACCTTAAAACGTATAAGCGAGCTAATTTGAAACTTTGTTATTTATCTTTTATTCTTTTCTATTACTTTCCAAATATCCAATGTTTCTAATCTAATAGGTTTTAATTAGAAAGAGTGACTTTAAATAAAGTTCAATTACCTTTCTGTTCTACCTCCAATTAAGGCCAACTCAAACACATGGTTGCCGACAAAACCAATGGGTTTTTACAAATGTAGCAACTGCAACATGTGCTATATAGCACTACATAAAACTTTGGATTTCAAATGTAATGACAGTGAATCCTATAAGATTCAATCTTTCATAAATTGTAACACAAAATATGTTGTTGTACATATTATTTTGTGAGTGTGGTACAATCTATGTAGGGAGCACTATTAGGTCTCTAAAAGAGAGGATTCAGGAACTTCCTTAAGGAATAATGATCCCTCCTCACCTGTTGTTATACATAGAAAAAAAGAACATACAACTTCAGAAATTCCTGTGATTAAATATATGGGTATCAGTCAGACAACCCCACACCCCAGAGGGGGAAATTGAGAAAATGAACTTAGAAAAAATGAGGCTAGGTGCATCATTAGACTTAGAAGTATTGAATTAGGCATGAATTTAGATCATGAAATGCATCAATTCTTAAAATGATTTTTACAATGAGCAATATGTGTTATCTTGATCTAGAAAAACTGAGGTTACTATTTATTATTCATAAATAGTAGAATGATAAAATGTTAATTAAATAACTACTAATGATGTCTTTCAAAATTTCATTGAATCACCTTATCTATGTCATTTGTATCTTAGGATGTTAACACAATGGTTCTTATCTATAGTTCTTTTCCTCCTCACTCTATTACTGTTTGATCTCAACTAACATCATGATAATCTCTCAGATCCTTGTGGGGCTATGCATGAGTACTGGAGTTGCATGCACTGATTTTTAATTTTGAACTGATCTAGCTGAATTTTCTCTTTTGTTAGATTGTAACATGGTGGTCATCATAGAGTATAAACACTCTATAATAGATATCTTAACCACATCGGTTCGATTTGGATAAACAGGTGGAGATTTTTCCTTCGATATAATAATACATTGACATCGGTGTCATTCATGAGGATTTCATCTGTGTCCCTTTTAGTTGAGGTTCTCTCTTTGGTGAATCACAATATGGACCCTAATTTTGTAATAAATACTCTATGTGGATAGTATGTTAGTGTTATATTAATATTGACTTGCTGCGGGCCAACTGGTGATCATTACACACTAGTTGGGTTTTTTCTGGGGCCCTATTTGTCGAAGGTTGCAAATAGTCGTTACGCTCGAAGTAATTTTGTCAACATGCCTCGTGATATTTCGATCTATAAGTGTGAATATGTACGTTATTTGATGAAAACATCTGGTACATTTGTTCTTTTCTTTTAACTTTATTTAAAATAGTATCCCTATGATTTAATACATATACACGAAATTCAAACATGGCGACCACCTTAAGTCAAATACGGTCGGCATTCCTCTGGACGATGTCAATAGACGCCCCCAATTGAAGTTAGCCCGTACTATATTTTGACGGCACAGGAAACGTTCGGTTTACTCTGCGTTCAAGCGCATACGATGCGTCCATGATATCTGCTCAGAATTCTGCCGAACAGAAAGGTAATTGTACTTTATTTAAAGTCTCTCTTTCTAATTGAAACCTATTAGATTAGAAACATTGGATATTTGGAAAGTAATAGAAAAGAATAAAAGATAAATAACAAAGTTTCAAATTAGTGCGCTTGTACGTTTTAAGGTTTTTTATTTGGAAAATCTTTGGAAATCATACATATAACATCTAGTTGTGTAGAGTTAATTGACTGACTTTTCTTTTTTTGATGTTGTAATTAGTAGTTGGGATATATAGATTCACCTTTGGTGATCATGTGTATTTTTTCTTCATTCTTGCTAGGGGTCATTTATATATCTTTTCGAGTAATAAAGCGGCTATACCCGAAAAGGAATTTTCCAGACACAATGAGGCTTTGGACCAAGATTGTTGACAAAGGGTGCTTATATTTGTTAATCAATTAGAAGTTTGGTACAAGTGATGGATTAGTTATTTGAGATATGAAATATATTGGAAGATTATGTGGTTAGATAATGTCGATATTTTTTCCCAGATTACCAGTATCATTATAGAAGACAGTGGATTATAACACATATTAAGAGGTACATTTGAACATTAGTAGCTATACCTATAAGTATAAGGGACTACATCTTTTGACAGACTATTTACTTATTGCACATTCCGTACTAACACATTACTAGCATTAAAATGGGGTCCACTGCCTGTGTGCTTTTTTGTTCATTTTTGTCTTTTCACTCTTTCTTAAATAAAATAAATTTTCTTTGGTGATTTGGTGTACGTCTTGGTTTAGTTTGTATTTTAATCACTTGGTGCTTTTTCAAGAGTATGTGGCTTCTTTGTAGAGTAATACACATGTTGAATTATTTTTAATTTTTATTTATACATTTTCTCATGTTAAGAGCCTTGAGAAAGTTCTAGAACAGGACGAAACACGTGTCGGCTGAATCCTGTCAACTCTATTTATTGACTGAATCCTGTCAACATTTGTGAAGATTTTTTTTATGCAGAATTCTTGATATTTATTCATCATAATTTGTGACGATTAAATTGTTTTCTGGTTAAAACATTTGTACATTTTTCAATATTATTTTTGGGATTGTAAGATAATCAATTTATGTTGTTATGGATGTATGTCTGTGTTTAATAAATTATGTACTTGGCTTAAGTAGCCACATACCCATTTCTATTTTTGTATAAAAGTAATTTATAAATGGACAATTTGATTACATGAATAGTTGAGTTAAAACTGATTTTGTTAAAATTTAGGAATTTACATTCATGAGTGCTCCACTATTTCTTTTGCTTAGTGTGCAAATTACTGGTTTAAATGCTTTTTATCCCAGTGTATGTGCTTTGGCAACAGGCACATGTTTAGTGTTTGAGCACCAGGTATTTAGACATTCACACTTACAGGAATGTGCAGCTAAAATTTGGTCATTGTTGCCTTATCTTGCAAGACTATAAAGAATTCCCAACTGTTAGAAATGGGGTCTTTGGTTGACAGGCAGGTTACCGCATGTTCAAGCAAGGACCCTCACTCTAGTCAGGGTAAAAGAGAATCACCCTCAGCTAACCCCTGCTTACCCCCTTGGTAGCTTGGCAGAGCAGTAGGCTTAACCTCAGAGTGCTAGGTGTAAAGTATTTGTACCAACACACACAGTAACTCAATGAAAACACTACAAAATGACACAACACCAGTTTAGAAAAATAGGAAATATTTATCTAAACAAAACAAGACCAAAACAACAAACATCCGACATACACAAGTCAAGTTATGAATTTTTAAAGATTAAACTCAAAAATAGCGTTTAGAAACAAAAATGCTTCGATGAGATGTTAACACGGCGTCGTGACGGAGTCGTTCCCAACAAGCCGACACCAGCGGCGCCGGACACGGAGTCGTGTAGACCCCCAAGTACAGTACCTTTGGTGAAGAGTTAAAACAAGCCGATGCGCGAAGTCGGGGATCGCGGTGCGAAACGTTGAATCCACACACTTCGAGCGGCGTCGGTCACGACGTGGTGCGGCGACTTCCACGGAGTCGCAGACTTCAGCGGGGCTGCAGCGGCGTCGGGCCTGCGAAGAGCGTCGCGTTCCAGCGAAGGTCATGGCGTCGGGTGCAGGTGGCGTCACCGGATTCAGGAGCGGCGTCGGTCCGGAGTCGTCCGAAGTCGATTTCGTTGGATTTCCACCAGCTTTCCTTTCAAGGGCCCAGGAAGTGGATAGGGCACCACTTGTCAGAGCAGGAGTCTCTCCAAAGACTCCAGGTGCTGGCAGAGAGAAGTCTTTGCTGTCCCTGAGACTTCAAACAACAGGAGGCAAGTTCTGAATCAAGCCCTTGGAGATTTCTTCACAAGATGGAAGGCACACAAAGTCCAGTCTTTGCCCTCTTACTCTGGCAGAAGCAGCACTGCAGGAAAGCTCCACAAAGCACAGTCACAGGCAGGGCAGCACTTCTTCCTCAGCTATCAGCTCTTCTCCAGGCAGAGGTTCCTCTTGGTTCCAGAAGTGTTTCTGAAGTCTGTAGATTTGGGTGCCCTTCTTATACTCATTTTAGTCTTTGAAGTCACCTTTCTTCAAAGGGGACTCACACCTACAGTATTTGTGAAATCCTGCCTTGCCCATGCAAGGCCTCAGACACACACCAGGGGGTTGGAGACAGCCTTGTCAGAGGCAGGCACAGTCCTTTCAGATGAGTGTGACCACTCCACCCCTCCCTCCTAGCAGAGATGGCTAATCAGGAAATGCAGGTTACACCCCAGCTCCCTTTGTGTCACTGTCTAGTGTGAGGTGAAAAACAACCCAACTGTCAAACTGACCCAGACAGGGAATCCACAAACAAGGCAGAGTCACCTAATGGTTTAAGCAAGAAAATGCTAATTTTCTAAAAGTGGCATTTTCAAATGCACAATCTTAAAATCAACTTTACTAAAAGATGTATTTTTAAATTGTGAGTTCAGGGACCCCAAACTCCACATGTCCATCTACTCTCTAGGGGAATCTACACTTTAATCATATTTAAAGGTAGCCCCCATATTATCCTATGAGAGAGACAGGTCTTGCAACAGTGAAAAACGAACTTGGCAGTATTTCACTGTCAGGACATATAAACCACATTACTATATGTCCTACCTTATCCATACACTGCACCCGGCCCTTGGGGCTACCTAGGGCCTACCTTAGGGGTGCCTTACATGTAAGAAAAGGGAAGGTTTAGGCCTGGCAAGTGGGTACACTTGCCAAGTCGAATTTACAGTGTAAAAATACACACACAGACACTGCAGTGGCAGGTCTGAGACATGATTACAGGGTTACTTGTGTTGGTGGCACAACCAGTGCTGCAGGCCCACTAGTAACATTTGATTTACAGGCCCTGGGCACCTCTAGTGCACTTTACTAGGGACTTAACAGTAAAACAAATACGCCAATCATGGAGAACCGATTACGTACACATTTTAAACAGGAGCACTTGCACTTTAGCACTGGTTAGCAGTGGTAAAGTGCCCAGAGTAACAAAAACAGTAAAATCAGAGTCCAGCACACATCAACAACCTGGGGAACAGAGGCAAAAAGTTAAGGGAGACCACGCCAAGGATGAAAAGTCTAACACCAACAGACAGACAAAAACTGGCCCACACACTTATCTGTCAGACCAGCCCGTCTGGCACTGCCTGATTACCCCATATTCTAGTCCGACACAGAAGAAAGTGATGGGGTCAGTGGAGGTCCTGTGTAAGACAAGATAAAAGAGAAAAGCAGCATGCTCCATGAGAGGTAAAGGGGCACACGAGGCTCCATGTAGGACTACAATAAGGAAAGACAGGTTTTAAAAGGGGCCAGAGGAGCAGGCATAAGTGAAACAAGCTACAAAAACAGGAGGCAGACCATAAAACTTGCTCTGCTTCAGGACCGGCTGCTGGCTTACAGAGAGGTTGTCTTTAGCATGAGTCAGGACAATTTAAAAGCACAAAAGAAACAGACGTTAGCCCACGAGGTTCAAAGTCACTGCCTCTTTGAATGATGAAAATGCAATCAGAAAACAACAGGGGTCATGTTATAGAAAGTGCCCTGGGGACACAACAGTCATGTCTGCCCGCATTGTATGCCCCTGGGGCACTTTGGTATTACAGAAGGGGCCACAGACACTTGTGCATCCCCTTCTATAATAACGATAGGGCTGGCACATATGTAGCGCCAGAGCTATCTCAAATGAGGGTTCCCTCATCTGCTTGGAGTTGTGGCCACATGCTAATCAATGTATATTTTTGCCTCCTCGCCTGCACCGTATTATGGTTGTGGGCGCAAATACATTGTCAGAAAAAGGTGGCACAAGGGATGAAAAAGGGTCCCATTGACCAACCAGACATCCCCTCACAGGTGGGTGCAGTCACTGCACCCACCTTCAAGGAGATCTCTAAACCCTTTTAAAAACACAGGCAGGTGCAACCTGCACTGTGAAACCTGGATGGGCTGATTAAAGCAGCTGCTCTGTATTTCGCTTGAAATAGGGCATACTTTCCCTTTTTATATACAGTGCACCTTTTTGAAGGTGCACCTTGGAGCAGATAGAAAAAGTGTGACTATTTGTAGTAGGGCCTCAGGGGCATACTATGCATTGGTCTCCGGGGAGCAATTGGTGTGCACCCGCTTTCTGTGCTCTCAGGGAACAATGGTATTGTAGAGGTGTTGCTGACACTTGTATGTCCTCTTTTGTAATACAGATAGTGCTAGTGCACATGTTGGGCTCGCACTATCATAAGCGTGTGATCCCTCAATTGCATAAGGGTATGGCCCCATGCAAATTAGAGAATCACTTTGTATCAGTACCCACACCATTTTATGGACACAGGCGCAGAAAAAAAAACATACCTTTAGGAGGTGCACTGAAAGTGCACTACAAATTAGGTGGTGCTCTTTCAGTGCACCTCCTAAAGGCAGCTCTCTGGAGGGGAGAAACGGTGTACCATGAAACCTCCTTCAGACATCAACTTGCAGGCAGATGCAGTCACTCACTGCACCCGCCTGCAAGGGGATCTCTCTCCCTTCTTCAAAGTGCCGGTGGGTTGCCGCCTAAACTTCGGAACACTGAGCAGCTTTTAAACACCCGCTCCATATTTTGCTTGCTTTGGGGGCAGCACAATTTTTCTAATAAAGCACACTGTCCCTGTTTGAACCTGGTGCACCTTTTGAAAAGTGCACCATGATGCAAACAGGGAAAGTGCATAGTATTTATAATATGGCCCCTTGCAGGAAACACCTGCTCCAGATAAAAGCCTTTCCAACTGAACTGGTGCAACTCTATGTGCCTTTGCGTTATTTTAGCAGGCAGGGTTTATGGCATTCAGTGCAGAAAACAGACCTGGAGCTCTGAGGCCTCCCATTTATAGAGATTTTGTTGCCTCAAAGTTCACGTAGCACATAAACTATTTGGGTGATGCGTTTGAATGAAGTAATACTATGAAGGGTCTCAAGATTTAAATTGTCATGTTTGGATTGTCCATGACTAGTTAGATGCCATATGGAAAAAATATTGCGAACCAATGCCCAAAAATGTAAAAAGTACACCCCCTGCCTGCCTCTCCACAAATGTCATACTGAGTGCTGCAGAAGGATTCAGACAAATGTGCTTCACATAAGATTGGAAGTTATTGAAAATCTTTGCCTAGACTGTTCGATCATCCATTTAATCAGGTACAGCATGCACTCCACATCTGTAATTTGCTATCGGAAAAACATTTTCGTTGAAATCATGGGGAAATGATGTGAAATGATATAAAATATGCTTTTTTCAATATCGTCAGTCTATTTCACGAGGATATACCTTGAAGATAACAATAACATGACACCATGGGCGGCTAGTGGCTGGAAGGGCTGGTGGGGCAGCAAACAGAGTTGAAGGGAAGAAGAACACTTACCTGCCACGCCGTGCCACCTTGCCTCCGCCTCTCCTGCCGCCTCTGTGCTTCTTCCTTTCTCCTCTACCCACCCAACTCAGATGCTTCTTTCATGGAAGAGCCATGATTGGCTTGAGCGGGCTGAAATACTGCTCAGGGAGGAAGTGGGAGCCTGTGGCTGGTCTCTACCCGGCTGTGAAACACAGCAGGGTGGAGAGTTATGTGTGCATGTAAACCAAACTGCCATCCAAACTGACATGCGCACTTGAAGTGCACCTAGCACTCCTTGCCCCCACTCAGTGACACAGAAAATGCTGTCCCTGCCCTGCCCTATCTAAGCGGAAAAATAAAATGATAATAAAATGCTTTTATTATCATTTTATTTTTCTGCCTCTCTGCTTCCTCCTTTCAGCAAGGGGGCGACGCTCCTCCGCCATAGCGGAGGGGAAGGCCCCTGCATGACACACAGGCAGAACACTGGTTTGAAAAAAAAAAATCTCTTAAGCCAAGACATAGTCCATGCAAAACAATCTCCTGTGGCCAAAAAGTACTTGAAATCAAGGGAGGTGACATTTCAAGAGATTTAATAAATTTTTATAAAAAACGATAGGTGCACATTTTGCAACTTTCGCCCAAGTCTAGTCTCCAGGCCTGGTTTATATTAGCACAGAGTCATTTCTGCCAGGAATACGCATGGCATGTTTGACATGTTCAGTCAATTGTTGTAATTCAGCGAGGGCACATGTATTTTGCATGTTGTAGCTTTTCATAAAACACACTACGACTCCCACAAAGCATAGTGATGTTAGTTAAAAAGGTAAAGATATACTTGTGATGTCTCACATGATCCAGGATTTATAGCCAACAACGCAGAGCTCATGCAGGCAACCCACTAGAAAAAAGATGCGTGGCCTGAATTAAGTTGAGTCTGCTGGGTCCATGAGGTATGGCAGCTTTTCCTTTGTCCGCGGCATTTGTGTGCAGTCTCCAGGTGGCTGCAAGGTAAGCCGCTTGTCACCATGGTGTAAAATCCCATTGACAAGCCTCTGTGTACAGACACCTCTGGGGTATTGTCGCCAGTGCATTTGTGGCCATATTTGTGTGTTTGTTTATACACTAAAGAGCAGTCTGCACATTACTGCTTATATTGTGTGATGATGGTGCCAAGTTACTGCAGTAAAGCATAACTATGGGCCAGATGTAGCAACGGTTTTACGCGTCGCAAACAGCGATTTTCGCTGTTTGCGATGCGCAAAACCCACATCGCGATGCCCTATTACTGTTTTGCGAGTCAGTAACCTGGTTACCGACTCGCAAAATGGGACTGTGAGTCGCAAATAGGAAGGGGTGTTCCCCTTCCTATTTGCTAGTCGTAGCGCGATGCAGGATTGCTTTGTGACCGAACGCGGTCCCAAAGCAATCGCAGTTACCACCAGTGTCACACTGGTGATAACCCATTTCCTTTAAGGAAAACGGGCTGCATTACAAAAAAAAAAACTGCTTTATTTAAAAGCAGTCACAGACATGGTGGTCTGCTGTCTCCAGCAGGCCACCATCCCTGTGAGTGCTGCGAGTCGCAAGGGGGTGGCAAATTGCAACCAACCTCATTAATATTAATGAGGTGGGCCTTTGCGACCCCCTTCCGAGTTGCAGATGATGTCAGGGACACCATCCTGCATCCTGAATTGCGACTCGCAAATTGCGAGTTGAAATCCAGGATTTTCCTACATCTGGCCCTATATTAGAGTTAGCAGTGAGTCCGTAGCTGCCCCATTGCAAACTTCTGAAAGTGTCGATAACAGGAGTGACTCTGCCCTGGGGAAGCATTCCATGAGAGGAGCATGGGTGTTCCCAAGCATTCACCTATGGATATTTGCACATTCCCAGATTTACCCTTACTGATAGATCAGGAATGTGTCAAAATGCAGCACACATACATAGAGGAAATGCCTCAGAGGATTGTATTTGTGCTGGAAGGCCTCCCTTCGTGGACAAAAGCAATCCTTCTTACAACGCAAATACTCTTGAACCATGGTGCAAGGGTGTCTCCATTGGTGCTAGACAGCCAAAAGTGCACCAGTGCAAGGAAAGGGCAGGAATCCACTATATAATGTTAAATACTGTGCATTCTAGCCCTTTCACGCAGTAAGATGGCTTTCTGCATTGTGCTGTGTGAAAGTATGATAAATGTGCCCTTTTGTTTTTCAGGTTTTAGCCAGAAGCCAGGCAAACCAGCTGAAATCTCTGGATGAATTGTCAGTGGAGAAACTAGGAATTAGCTGCAGAATCGGGCGCAGTTTCCTGTATCTTGATGACAATTCTGCATTTCTTTGTCCCCTGCTAACGCCATCACTTTATAACTACAGGATGTTGAAGCTAAAGGGTACATTACCACAATGAGGCCCTTGACGTTGTCTAGCTACACTAAGGCAGTATGGTGACATGGACAGTAGTATTTCAAGATCACCCAACACTGTGGTACACTGCTGAACTGCAGCTCATTATTTTTGTTATCATAAGGATCGCAAATCTTCTACAGGAAATTATTAATAAATATGAAGAGTTATATGTATCTACCTTGTGCTGCCTATCAGATTTGACGAAAAGTGTGCTTTCTCGGTGATGACAGGTACAGTAGCTTTATTGGCGCGGCATAAATCAATCAATCAAACAGATATTTATAAAGCACGGCTTATCACCCGACAGGTCTCAAGGCGCTGATGGGGGGACACATATCAGTTGAAGAGCCAGGTCTTGAGCTCCTTCCTGAACTGAGCCAGCGAGGGGGCCTGCCTGAGGTGAAGCGACAGAGTGTTGCAGGTCTGTAAGGTAAGAGAAGAATTTTCCTCTAGCCCTGTTCTTCCGGATCCTTCCTAAGTAAGAGTGTTTTTTGCTGCTACTCCATCCAGTTGTGCTTCAACTCTTCCATTGTCTCTATGTTAGGCTAAAAATATGCCTTGCTGTCACTTCATTGCTGGAAAAGTTATATGTAGCAATTGCTGCTGAGAGCTGTAGGTTCAAATCCTAGCGTGGACAATCCAATTATTCACCCCTCTTAGTTTATGTACCTGAATGCCAATCTTAAATGGGTAATACTTTTCATGCAGATAGAAAAAGCTCAATCTTGTTTTTCTCAGTAATTGTGTTGTAAAAGCGGTGCAACGAAGAGAAACATCTTTATTTCTCCTCATTTTTCCTCTTTCTATTCTACAGCACACATAAAAGGAGGAAAATGCCATTAATGATTGTTTATGTGCAGGAAGGTGTGTTTTTCGGCACCTACACAATCATCCCTGTGATGCAGACACCCTTGCACTATGGTGCAAGGGTGCTTGCATTGGTGCTATGCTGCCAATTGTGCACCAGCACTGAGAAAAGTACAGGGATGCATTGCATTGCTGTAAGTATGACGTATCTCTGCACTTTCTTAATGGTGCACCTCAGCGCTGCAAGATGGCTTGCGGAACCAGCCTGCGTCATCATTTTGTAAATATGCACCAGGGTTTTTCACCAAAGAATACCGCCTTTTAAAACCAGGCATTAAAAGGAGAAATGTTGTAATTTCTCCTTTCTTTTCTTACTTTGCAAACGTGCTGCACTGTGCAGCACACAAACTAGGGAAAAGTTTTAAATGTTGTCTAGGCATGGTGGGCTTCATTAACAAGCCCCTTGTGCCACTGCTGCACATTTATTTTGCCACAGAGGCATGCTAGCAGTGCACTGCACTGCTCCATATTTACAAACTGACGCATTGGGTCCAATGAGTCAGTTTGCCAAGCCCTTTGTCACATTATACCTGCAGGGTAGGCATTCCCACGGAAAATTGACACAGTGAAATTTACAACTCTTCACTGCGTACTTTACGACTTCACTGTGTCAAAATTTTACCGCCTGCTCAGACCAGGCTTAAAATTGACACAGGGCAATTTCTAATGTGACTCTCCTCGCATTGCTGGAGTTACATCAGTGAGGCAATGCCTCACTTTAGCACCAAAAAATGAAACATAATTGCTGATGCATCTGTTAAAACGTGCACCATGGAGCTCTGTATGGTAAGTACAGCGCTTCCATGGCGTAATTAGAGGATGTGCGGCAGACGCAAGAAATCTGACACATCTAATGACAATGCATCAATTTCTTGTAAATGAGACCCAGTATTTTGTACTGGAAGGGAACCGTTCTTGTACAAAACCTATGCTAGACTCTTGCACATTGCACCACTGGAGCGTAATTTTTTTAAAACTCATGTTTCTCAGTGTGCCTGTCCATATTTACATGGCCACGCAAAGCCACCTTGCATGACTTTTCATGGCCTTCTAAATGTGGACCCTTTCAGGCACAACACTGCGTGAAAGGGGATTTCCATGGTTGTTGCTTGGGATGTTCCCAAGCAACACCCATGGAACCCAAAGAAATCTGATGCCTCCCAGATTAACAAGTCTGGGAATGCGTCAGATTCCTACTCTACCTCAGAGGTGGCGTAAGAGTGAAGTAGCGTGGCTTTTCATGGTCTTTTAAAAATGCATAAAACTACGTGAAAGGGGTGTCCCATGTGTGCCCACACAGCAACCATGGAACGCTAGGGAATCTGATGCATTCCCAGATTTGCAAGTCTTGGAATGCATCAGATTCTTATGCCACCTCAGAGGTGGTGTAGAAGAGGCACAGTGGGAAGAAATATATGTATTTCTCCCTGTTTTTTCCTCTTTCTATGTGTGCTGCGTTCTGCATATTTAAGAGCCCCTTTTGCCACTGGAGCATCACTTTTAGAAGCACAATGCACTGCACAGTATTTACAAGGTGGCGTTAAGCCACTTTTTGTGGCTTAATACCACCTTGTAAATATGGCCCCTTCTCCCGCACTACTTTGCGTGGAAGGGGCGTGCAATGGGTGTTGCTGTGGGCGTGCCACAGCAACACCCATTGCATTTTGATGCTGCCCAAGATTTGCGAGTTTTCATCAACCTGAGGCAGTGCCAAAATCGAACACCACCCCAAGGGGTGGTGTTAGAGTGGCACAACGATGAAAAATGCTTTAATTTCTCCTCGTTCCTTGCTCTTTAGCAAATCACCATTGAAGATTGTTTTTGTGGAGGAAAGTGTCCCTTCCTGCACAAAAGCAATCTCCCCCTCAACACAGCCATCCTTGCACTATGGTGCGAGGATGGTTGTGTTGACGCGCAGCAGCAAATTTTGCACCAGCACAGGGGGAAACACAGTGGTTCCCCATATTATTGTAAATACGGTGCTTCCCTGCATTTTAAAAATGGCAGTGCGTGACGCTGCCAAATTGGCGCAGCGATGCGCACCGCCATTTTTACTTTAATCTGGCCCATAGAAAGAAGAAAACACCACTCATGATTGTTTTTGTGCAGAAAGGTGTCCCTGCCTGCACAAAAACAATCATCCCAACAACAAAGGCATACTTGCACTATGGTGCATGGGTGCCTGCATTGGCGCTAGGCAGCAATTTGTGCACCAGCGCAGTGAAAGAGGACAGATATTCTCCATATCTTGTAGATACGGTGAATTTCTTCCCTTTCCCAGTGGCGCAGGGTGGCGCAATAAGAAACTTGGGCCCATATATATACTTTTTCAACTCGGCATTTGCACCACTTTTTGACGCAAAAGTGGTGCAAACTTACAAAATACAGTTGAATTTTTTAAGTTTGCGACACTTTTGTGTCAAAAAATGATGCAAATGCGACGCTAAAAAAGTATAAATTTGGGCCTTGCTGCACCACCCTGCACCCCGGGGCTTGTCAGTATGCTTCCCCCCAGTTTTACATTTAAAATACTGATTAGTATGTTCTAATGAAAATTCAACCCTTCTCTTCATCATCCAATTCCAGCCAACATTCAAAATAACAAGCAGAACAGTGAACATATTTTTCTTTAGTCTCTGCCGCCATCATGTGGTTCATTTTGTTATGGCACATAAAATGAATATACCACTTACATAGTTTTAAGACCTTCGTTTCGAACAGCATCGACATAAACAAAGAAAACCTCCTTTTCTGTGCAGAGGAATGTTCTTAGGGAACCCTCACAATTCTTTGACACGCAGTTTAGTTGTCATTTATTGTTAACTGGTACAAGAATTTAATAACAAAAAGTATGAGTCAATGGCTACCTGTAAGAATAATTAAAAGTACCATACAACATTAAAGAATTTGTAGCACCTGAATAGAAATCCGTATTCTCATTTAAAGCCCCCTTTTTGTGTTGCATCTTTTTCGGTGTCTACCTATTAGTTGGTTACTACAGGAAACAGATTACCGTGAGAATTTGAGTTTAAATAGAAAATAAAAAACAAATAAAGAAAGTCCTCATGCGGTCCAAAGGATTTCTTGCAAATGACAAGCCATGCATACTACACGTAGCAGGAATATGTTTTGCTTTAACGTGTGGTGCTAACAAGGGACTTTTCCAACCTCAAATGTGGAGAAGGAGCTAATACTTTCACTTCTTACACCTGGGTGTATTCTGAAAGTCACAGGTTTGAACCTTAGCAGGACCGATCAGCTTTTCATCCTTCAGTGGTCATTAAAACGAGTAGGGATGAGCTGGGGCTTAAAAGCATATGTATCTGCAGTACTTTGAGACTTAGGTTATAATGGACCATACAAACAAAGTATTAATGTATTTAGGGTGATTTGAGTTTGGTACAACTACATGGCAAATGTAAAGTTGTTTGGGATGCATTTTGTTGCCAACCAATATGAAAGGGACAGTGAATACAGGACAGTAAGTCGTGAACTGCTTCAACCTGATGCTACCAGAAATGCCAAACAGATGATGGGAATTTAACTAACCCTCTTGTATGAAGAACTCCAGTGGCGTATGAATTCTGCACTCTAAGGAGGAGAACTAGAATATTAATATAGCAGTCATTTATTATTACAGAGTCGCAAACATCAAATACATAGTATTGTTGAGAGTTTGGCCGAGCAGTCGCCCTGCCGTAAACTGGTGTGGCTCCAGTCTGCCGAACAAAAAAAATCAGATTATTTAGTGGTGGTTGAAGCACCAGATTCACATCAATGGATCCTCAGGTGTCTCCTTTGGCTGAATCAACTGACCTTTATGCCCATCCACGAATAAGACATGAGGTCATAATGATGGGCGTCCCATCTTATAAGGGTGGGGCGATCATGACTGCATTTAGAGGCCATGTGTTCCCAGTTAGGAAATCAATCAATAAATCCCGACGCGAGCGAGGAAACTGTGGAAGCAGAGATTTTAGTGATAACAATCTAGATTTGATGATGTACTTACTTTATAGATTAATGTGTAGTTTAACTTTGATTAATCAATGTAATAATGAAAACTAGTGTTTTATGAAATGTTCACCATCTTATGTAGACCTGTGATAACTGAGCATGAAGAGAATTATTTTTATTTATTCTGCATATATTTTCTATAGAACGTTTCTTAACCAATGAATGTGTTAACAGTGACATATACAGAATTCAAGCATAAGTATATGCAAGGTTGTTGCATGATGTAATTACTGAATGTTTCAATAGTTGTTTGAAGTCTTAATATTCTCATTGTTAGAGAAATGTTACTAACATGTGTGTTTCCCTCAAGGGTGGAAATGAATGAAACAAGGTTAAATCACATATCTTGAGCATGAGTTCTTGATGAGGGGAAAACAAAGGATCCACAGACAAGACGGAAGAGAAGGAAGTCTAGGATACAAATGTATTAGTTTAGAGATTCGACAACCAATAGAAAACGTGAATGATGTTCAAATGTGTAATTCCTAGACATCTGTTTTAATTCTAATTGGTTATACTTTGCTCACCTTATGTTTTGTCATTTGTCAGTTTAATTTAATGTTTGGTCACCACTTCTTTTAGTCAGTCATCTTTGGGATGTTTGAGTCTTACTCGGAGAGCTTTAGCGGTTCATCTTTTGAGAGGTTATGATTTAGTGTAGCTTATGATCCAAATCAAAATCATTTCCCTATCGTATCCTCTGTCCTGTATTCTGATGCTGATTACTGAGAGTGTCCGTCTGATGAAGCAGACAAACTTTGCTGATTTTGTAGTGCATTGGGTAATGTATGAATTGTATGTGTTATGTGTTTTTGTTTTTCAGGTACCAGCTGCAACTCACTGAATCAACTGCTGCTAATCATTTTCGACTTAACCCGAGTTAGATATTTTTCTAAATTTGTGTTACTAAACTTTTACATGAAGCCCAGCATGTTGATGCTAATTAGTGGTTAGTGAGGGAAAGTTTTCTTCACATACTCTTGAATCATTATTGATGTTTATCATTTGCTCTGATGTATTTGATTACTTTAACACAGATTTGGGTGATATGTTCTTGTGTTATAATCATTGAATTGATTTGTGTATTTGCCTTGGTTAAACTCAGATACATGAGGCATTCTAATCAGCCTTTGTTGACTCTCTGTATGTATCATTTGTGCTTGAGAATTATCTTAGTGACTTTAGAGTTGTTAATATAGGGAAATAAAATTATTAACCTTTTACTAAAATTCGTGTGGTTATTGAAGTACTATGAGAATTGTAGATTGTGTTGATTTTATATTATTGTGATGATTATGACATCATACAATTGACATCCCCTATATATAATGTCGGTTCAGTCCAATCGGCCTGATGCATGAAACCTACGGATTTGAGTTAATAGCTTAGATTCTTCTGCACGTTCACAGTTTTTGGTAGGAGAGTTTGGTTACCTCATTTTTAGATGATGCTATTGGTGAAATTTTATTGAGTTTTGATTATTATTTTTTCAGAAATGTGTTATGGACTTGACAAAATGAGTTGCTGGATGCCTTAAGTGACCTTCCCCAGTCCTTGGAGGTGCTCTAGGTTGGTAGGAAGTGTTCACAGTGTACTGGTTTTAGATCAAGTTTGGTTAGGGAAAATGCACTTGCACAGCTTTAGCTAATTTGTTGATGATTTAGTTGTTTGTGAGTTTATTGGGAGTTGGCGTACCCCAATAGAGGAAGTAGTGTTCCTAGGGAGTAGGCATACTCCAAAGTGGTATGTGAGTAGGGAAGTTGGCGAACGTCATATGAGTGTGGCGTTTACTGCACGGAAAAATTATCCATGTGGTTGTTGGTAAGACGGACCTAATGAGAGAGGTCTAAGACTCCGGAATATATTGACAAGTGCAGTGAGACACTTGGTGTATGTTGTAATTTGTCTGTTTAGTAGACCAATCGGGCGTGATTGGTAAGTCAAATTTGTGAGATAATTGGAATGTTTGAGATTTTTCAACTGAGATTTGGTGAGTTCTATGTGCACCAGAACAGTATCTTTTGATCAGTTGAGAGTGAAATTTGCTGGTCTAATTTTGCTTGCGATTGTGGGGAACTGTGAAAAAGAATAGCTGTACATGCGAAACCTGAAGGTGAAATTCAGAAGGATCCTAAAGCGGTTGTGTTACCCTACCTATAGTAAATAGACAAGTTTGTTTTCTTTTGGTTTTTGAGTATTGCTCGCAGATTAATATTGTATTAGGGTGTGTGTTGAGTTTGTGAAAGATAAGCCGTAAGACTTTATCAGCACCTCAACTGCTGTGCTTAGGGGTGTGGGAGAGGTAGTGTGACGTAGGTTTGTGTGGTGTTGTGATAAGTTGGCTAGAAAGATGGTTTGTGCACGGATTGGTGGACAGAAGAGTGTTGAAGAGGATTGTGGGTTTGTGGTCACTTCCTAATTGATTATTTTTGAACCGATATAGTGAAAATAAAGTTTTTTGAAGCTTTTAAAAGTGCTCTTAGAGGTGATGAGTATATTCCGGCAAGAAAGGGAGAAATGTGTCCACCAGAAGGTACTCCAGCTCATATTGTAATTGAGAAGAAAGGTACCGGAGCAGGTCTTTGGTTGAAGCATTAGATTAAAATCACAAAGAAAGAGGGTTGTTTGGCTTTCCCCGAAAATGGTACATTTAATTTGAGGATTTTGGAGAACTTGAGACAGAAAATGCTCAGTTCGAGGCTTTACCTATTTGGGAACTAGTAGCAAGACAACAACAGTCTTTGAAGTTTGAAAAGAGGATGAGAAGAGTATAAAAGACACTAGCAGAAGCTAGATGGGATAATGAGCAGAGACAGTGGAGAATCAATACCTTACAGGGTGTTCGGTTATTTCCAGCATTGACAAAAAGTGATGAAAGTGAGTTAAACATGACAAAGAAAAATAAAGGGAGTTCTTCAGTAGTCAAAGGGCAGAAATCAAAAGAGCTTAAAAGAGTTATGTTCAATGATGATGATTCGGACGATGAGGAGAATTTGTCTGTGATGTTGTGAAATCGTCCACCACCACACATGGCTCAAGAAGATACAGGGACTAGTGGAAGTGGGATTAATAATGCTAGTCCTACTGCAACACTATCAGCTGTAGCATCACAAAGCTCAGTTCACACTGATTGTCTCATCACAGAGAATCCGTTCCAGGTCAGCTCTAACATGAATGTTCCAGGTCGAGATTCACAAAGGGCAGGTCAGATTAATTCAGGTTCAAGGAAACAAGTACAGATGCAGAGTAGTTTCAATGGTTTTTTAAACAATGGACAGCAACCAGAGATGAATGTTCCAGAGGTTTATCCAAAGGTTCCGATTGTAAGGACAAATGCTAATTTGGTGATGTCTTCAGGTCAAAATGTACAAGAATTAAGGTTAATTGAAAAAAGAGCCTATTCGAGTGCTGACACCACAGCAACAGAATATGGGGATAGGAAGGTCACAGCATTGTGAAATAAGAAATCCAGATGCAATTTCAGTACCAATTACATTTGGTCCACCTATGCCATTATTTGTCCAGGATAAAAATGGTGTAGTGAATTCTTTAGCTCAGAGCCAGAATGGAGTTATGTCTTCTTCTGGGCAAGGACAAAAAGTGAGTGAGTCAAATTCTTTAATAGATTTGTCTCCTATTAGACATAATGGAATAGGATCATGCAGTGCTCAAGAGAAGGGATTATTAACTCCACAATGTGTGAGTACAATACAACAGCAATCATTGAGTGCTCAACCTGACAGGGTTTCATTACATTTTTGTCTGCACAAGAGACAACCAAATGGTTAGATTTGAATGTTTCAAGAACTCCAGAGCTTCAGAACAGGGAAGAAGAATTCATAAAGAGGGTGAGATTGTCAATGGAAGGGAATGAGCTTCTGGAAGGAACAATGGGTGTGAACAGACTTGAGTCATATACGGAATCTCAATTGAGATATTTGTGTAAGATCATTACAAAGGGAGAGAGAGAAATACATCAGCAACTACAAGAAGTAGCAGATGAGTATGGAATAGATCTAACAAAAATGAAAAACCTGAAGAGAATTTATAGAGTAAATTTTGAGGAAGAAGATTTTGCACACATGAGATCTGCAGGAATGAAAACACATCTTGGGGAATTACTCGAGAGAGTACAGATTTGGAGAGCTTTGGATAAATGGGAAGGCAGGTTGGTTAAGAAAAGAGAAAGACCGAAGAAAGATTATGGTACTCCTATTGTAGATCTATCACAGACAAGAGAATCAGTGAAGATGTTGCCAATGAGAAAAACTCCAGAGTGGAATTTTGTGCATGTCCCTTGGAGTAGAAGTGACATTCTATCATTTACAAATGATTACCCAAGGTTGAGAGAGAAACCAGTGGAATGGTATCAACAGACAGATAGGTTCGTGAAACTTGCAAAATGTATGTGGGTGGATTTGAATACTGTCTTTGATATTGTTGTTCCAGCAGATTTGTGGATGGAGTGTAAACAGAGTGTAGATTGGCCTACAAATGAACTGCAAAGGGATTTGAAAACAGGTGCACCAGCTCCAGAAGTAATGAAAGATTACTATAAAGTCATTGAGTTCCTGAAAATGAGAGTTTTGCAGAAAAATATTGATTGGCAGTGCATAAAAAGAAAAGCACAGAAAGTGAAAGAGTCGATCCATGCATATTATGAAAGATTGTTAAAGGTTTTCAAATGTCACAGCAGTACAGAAACAATTGAGCCGAAGGACAAGAGTCATTTTGTGTACAGATTTGTTGAAGGATTGAGACCAGAGATTAGTCAAATGATTAAGGGTCATTTGATCTATTGGCAGAATAAACCGATTGATGAGGTGTTGCAATATACAGTATCAATACTGTAGTGATGAGATTGAAATGAAGCAGAGAAAGTTGAAAGAGTAGGCAATGGTAATGCAGATTAAGGCTACACAGTCAGGAATGCAAGGGAATTTTCAGCAGCAGTCGCAAGGAAATGGCATGTTTCAGAATCAAGGCAGAAGAAGAGGTCGAGGTGGAATGATACTTCCGGTTGTTAATGGGAATGTAGATTTGAATTCAGTGGTGATGCAAGAAGGACAACAAGGAAAGAAGATGTTACCGTGTCATAATTGCATGGCTACTGGACATTGGAAACGGCAGTGTCCAATGCTGAATCAAGGTGATGTTGGTGTTGTTCAGCAGACAAATGATATAAAGAATTATCAGAGCATAAAAGGACCTCGAATAAGAGGTCAAAATCAGAATTTTCAGAATGGTGTAAATAATATGCAAGGGTTTTAGCCTTTACAACCGATGCAGCAGATGCAAAATGTGCAACCACAGGTACAACAAATACAGATGCCCCAAACGCAACAATTGCAGCCAGAGGTGGAGATGCAGATGGTGCCTGCTCAGTAGATTCACGTACCAAGATGGATTCGAATGCCACAAAGTCCTATAAATCAGCAACAGGTGATGCTTTCTAAGGTGGTCACGAATCAGAGCATAAAAAAAGGTGACAACACAGTGAATGAATTACCAACACATTGTGAGAATGAAATAAACGATGTATGACTGATGGATAGTTCAGATGAGGCGGAGTGCGTGATGGCAGCATCATTGGGAGTGGATCAGAGAGGTCCTTATGTAAAGGGAAACATGTATGGACATGAAGTTTCTTTTCTGGTTGATACTGGAGCTACTGGAGTGATACTGGAGTGAGATCAGTAGGGGTTCCGGACTTACCTTTTTCAGGGAAAACAGTTCAGATTGTGGGAGTTGCAAATCAACATTTGACAAATCCTATTACAGAACCAGTTATTGTTAAAATTGGTAATTTTGTGGATTTGCATAAGTTTGTGGTTTGTGATTACAGTCCTTTGTCACTCTTGGGAAGAGATTTGTTGTGCAAAACAAATTGTTCAATTACTTGCTCAGATGAAGGAATTGAGATTCAAACAAACAGTGATAAAGATGACTTGACACTTACTAATAACAATGTACGAGTGTCTGAAGAGTTTCCTTTGATTAGTTTCAATGAGCCAGAAGTTGAAGAAAATACTTTAGCTGATCTGATTAGTTTTTGAGATAAAAGATCTTCCAGTTTGTGATCTTTCAGGGAAATACATTTGGTTGATTAAAGGAGTAGAACCAGTCAAAGTTGCAGTGAAGCTGAATGTGGTGTTTCCTCAGACTCCACAATACCCGATGAGAAATGAGGCTATCGAGGGTATAAGACCTTTGATAGAACAGTTTTTGGAGCAAAGAGTCCTGAAAGAAGTGTTGAGCAGTCCGTGTAATTCACTAATAATGGGTTTGAGAAAACCATGTGGAAAAATTAGACTTGTGCAGGATTTTAGGAAAATCAATGATATTGTGATCAAGTGTTGTCCAGTTGTGCCAAATACAGCTGTAATTATGTTCCAGATTTCCTCTGTGCCTCTTCATGAGGACAGTAGATATCTCTTTTGTTTTAAATTCTTGACCAGAGTCTACTTTTGGTGTAGAATTCCACAAGGGTTTTCAGAATCGCTATTAATTTTCAATCAAATTTTGAAAAAGAACCTGGAGTCATTATTGTTGCCTTATCAATCAATATTGGTGCAATGTATAGAAAATGTATTGATTGCACCCAAGACAAAAAAGGGATGTAAAAATGATAAAATTGCTTTGTTGAATTTCCTGGGAGACAATGGTCATAAAGTGTCCCCTACTAAATTACAATATTGTCAGAAGGAATTGAAATATTTGGTCACCTGATTGAGAAAGGAACTAGGAGAATCTCAAGAGAGAGAGTAGCGACAATTGTACAGATGACAATACCCGATGCACAGAAAGAGTGAAGGATGTTCCTCAGAATGGATGAATATTATTGTCAGTGGATTCCAAATTTCTCAGCTATCTCAAAGACCCTTCAGAGATTAACTCATAAGGATGTTTCCGATCCTATAATGATGGATGCAGAGTGTATGAAAGCATTTAATGAGCTGAAAGAGAGTTTGTGTCAAGCTCCAGCCTTAGGTATGCCTGATTACACAAAGAGTTTATTGTTGTTTTGTCATGAACAAGATGGATGTTCTTTATGTGTTTTGATACAGACACATGGAGGTGTCAATCGCCCAGTAGCATATTTTTCAGCTACTTTGGATCCAGTTGCAGCAGCCTTACCAGGATGTTTGCATTCTGTTGCAGCAGTGGAGCAGAGCATTGCTCAAAGTGAGGCTATTGTTATGGGCTACCCTCTTACTGTGATGGTACCTCATTCAATAGAAATTCTGTTGACACGTTCAAAGACACAGTACCTGACCAATGCGCGAATGTCACAATATAAAACAGTGATTTTAAGAGCACCAAATGTAATAATCAAAAGATGTACAGTGCTTAACCCAGCAACCTTACTTCCGGTTGGTTCAGATAAATTGGATGATACCGAACATGATTGTTTGGAAATTATAGAGCTATGTACAAAGCCAAGGGGAGATATTAGAGACACCTGCCTAGAAGACAATGATCACATTATTTTTGTTGCTGGCTCCTGCTTAAGAGATAATGTGGGCACATTGAGAGAAGGATATGCAGTATGTACTATCACAGGCATACTGGAAGCTTCATGGCTTTGAGGAGTGTTTTCTGCACAAATAGGAGAATTAGTGGCCCTTACTAGGACATGCCAGATTTCAGATCAGATGAAAGTAACAATGTATACAGATAGTCAATATGGATATGGCATAGTGCATGATTTTGGCCAAATTTGGTCACAGAGAGGTTTCCTAGCTTCTTCTGGTTTACCTGTGTGAAATGATGAGAGGATTTATGAATAGTTACAAGCTGTTCAGAAACCAGAGAAAATTGCAGTGGTAAAATGCAGTGCACACCAAAGGGGACAGGATTATGTAACTTTGGGAAATGCAGATGCAGATCAAGTTGCAAATTTCTGTGCCTTAAATGGTATTTCCTTCAAAGAAAATTGGGAATTGTGGCCTGAGCATGATGAAGTCTATGAAAATTCCACTGTGCAAATTGTCGATACTCTGGAAAAGCAGAAGGTTCTACAAGACAATGTTCCAAAAGAAGAGCGTAAAGATTGGGTGAAGCTTAAATGTTTCCATAGAGATGATGATGTTTGGGCAACAGCAGAAGGAAAGGTGGTTTTGCCAAACAGTTTGCTTACCCAAATGGCTAGATATTACCATAGTCAAGCACACATAGGAAGAGACACAATGATTCAAGCTTTCAAACAGTATTGGTTCAATTCATAATTCCGACACTTTGCTGAAGTAGTTTGCATAGATGAATTGTCTGTCAGCAAATGAACTTGGCAAAGGAACAGTAGTCAACATGGGACACATTGGATTGGCGGGAGGTCCATTCAGCAGAATGCAAATGGATTTCATTGAGATGCCTGCATGTGCTGGTTTGAAATATGTATTGGTGATTGTGTGTATTCGTAGTCATTGGATTGAGGCTTACCCTACTAGGAGAAATGATAGCTTGACAGTAGCTAAGTTACTAGTCAGAGAACTGATTTCATGTTTCGGTTTCCTGGTCTCTTTAGAATCAGATAAAGGAAGCCCCTTCATAAATGAAGTGATAAAATTACTATGTTCAGCTTTAAACATTCAGCAGAAACTTCATTGTAGCTACCACCCAGAAGCTTCTGGACTTGTAGAGCAGATGAATGGAACTTTAAAGTCCAGACTTGCAAAGATGGGTGCATCAACAAATTTGAAATGGGCAGATGTTTTACCATTGGTTTTAATGTCAATGAGAAGTACCCCTGACAAGAAGACAGGATTGTCACCTCATGAAAACCTAATGGGGAGAGCAATGAGACTACCACCAATCCCTGCAAAAACTCTTGTAAATATCACAGATGACATGGTGTTAGACTACTGCAAAGGTTTGGCTGATGCAGTTCAATCTTTTTTTCATCAGGTGGAAGCAACTACAATTCAACAATCTCAAGGTCACAACTTGAAAGCTGGTGACTGGATCGTCATTCCAAATGACGTGAGAAAGTTGTGTTCGGAACCACGGTGAAAAGGACCTTATCAAGTGATTCTAATAACAACAGCTGTGAAGTGTGCAGGGTTACCGAACTGGGTACATGCAAGCCATACCCGGAAGGTGAACAATCCAACAGAACAAGAAGAAGAACTGTTGAGGTTGCCTGCAGCTAAGAATATTCCAGAGCCGGAACAAGGAGAGAAAGAACTGGAAGCAATACCTAGAAATGTTGAAACTGATTTGCATATTCCTCTAACAGATGAAAAAGAAAGTATAATGGAGGAAGGTGAATCATCTACAAATGAAGAAATAATACAACCGGTGCAAGGAGAACAAGAAAGAATACTGGTCGAGAGAAGATATGATCAGAAGAGGGTGCCTTCAGAAACAGATAATATGACATACCTGATGGGTGTCCTCAGAAGCAGGTGGTCTGACATACCAGACTGAACAAGTAACTGACCCCAATGGAAAGGGAGTTGAGACAGGTCCTGACAAAGTGGATTTGACTCCTCCGGAGCCTATTGCAGGAACATCAGGAGAGAAGAGTTCAAGTTCAATCCTGAGGAAAGTGTTGACAGGAAAACACTTGAGAGGTGACTGCTGGTCAGAGGAAAGCTCAAAAATAGAGAAGTTAAAAGTAGTTCTATCAGTACAAGAGGAAAAGGAGCTAAATGAAAGAGAAAACATCAGTGAAGAAGTCAAAAGTAATACAAGAGCAAAGAGAAAGAGAGTTGGAAACATGAGATGGTCTGGACCAGAATGGGCATATTTGGCTACAAATGATGGCAAGAAGAGTTTTTGAATTTTTGTTTTGAGAAAGACATTCCGAGTTTATATTTTGGCATGTGAAGAACACAAATTCTTTCTTGGTGTTAAGTTGAATTTTGAAAGAGAAAACAATTTTGAATGAAGTTGTGACTAGAGACTTTGCTTAGAGAAAACTTTGATAACATATTTTGACAAGCTACTAAACTGGTATTGACAGAATTTTTTTATTGGATTGTGACAAGGAGGATCTTGTTGTGTGAATGAACTATTGAAAAAAAATAGGAGGGATTGATGCTGATATTTTGAAAGTTTTGAAAACGTTTGTCTTTTTTCTGTTTTTGCTTTTGTCTTGCTGCATAGTTATATTTTTGTTTACTTCTAATATCAGATTCTCAATGGATCATGGGAAACTTTAGTAATCAACACACTAAAAATAGTCGTTGTAGATTTGTAGGTATTGGTTTTATTAACACATTTCTGTGACCAAGAATATATACAATTATTTTTCCCGAACTCCGAAGTAGTTCTTTCTTTTGTGTCTGTTATTGGTTATTTGAATAAAAAAGCCAGGGTCCATCACATGGTACTAATGAGAAATTTCTTTGAGCCTACATTAACCTTTGGGATGGCATTTGCTCACCGAAATAATCGTACTTGCTTACTAACACCTGTAGAGAAGAACTTGTTAGATAACACAGAAGATAGGAGAAGAGAGATTAAAATTGAGATAGATAAGGGAATACTTAATCGTAGACCTGGGACTCTTTATGCTTATACTGACATTACTAAACACGGAAAACTAACATTAGATGCAGAACATGCGGGAAAGCTTTGACATCCCCTCTTTACAATGTTGGTTTGGTCCAATCGGCCTGATGTGTGAAACCTACTATCTGATTTGAGGTAATAGCTTAGGTTTCTCCGCGTGTTCACAGAACTCCTTGCATGTTAGGTGCTTTGTGTTTTTTTCTAAGTGAACAAACTCTCATTTTGGGTGTTACAACGAACATGTCCACTAGGTGGTGATGTAGGCTTGCACCCCTTTTTAGAGTGAATCCAGCTATTGGGTATCTGGTATTCGGATATTTTCAGGGTTCATGTGACATTAGTAAACCACTCAGCCTTTAGTTTCATGGTTTGCATATTACCAGAACCCACAAGTGGCAATATAGGACCAGTAGACACATTTAACTTTTGCAGATGTGACTACAGCACCATCAGAAGTCTAACTGGTTCATCAAGGCAAACAAAACAATGAAGTAACAATTGTTGAGAATAATACTCAAACACCTTAACTGTGGAATCGTTTTCCCACCAGTGCTGAACACTTTTTTTGTCTATTTGTGGTACTTCATGCTTAGGCCTCTATAACTTTCTTTCACATAAGGTAGCCATGCCAAATTCACGTCCCTTTTGCCACCATTATGGGGATTCCAAAGGCATTAATGGTTTGTTGAGTCTCCTGAATGGGACCTAGAAAATAGCCAAAATATTGCTAAATATTGAGGGCCTTATTTATACTTTTTGGTGCAAAACTGCACTAATGCAGTTTTGCACCAAAAAGTTTTGCACCGGCTTGCACCATTTTTTAGCACCAGCTGGGCACCATATTTATGGAATGGTGCAAGCCGGTGCAAAGGGTAGGCTAGCGTAAAAAAGTTGATGTTAGGTAGGTTAGAGTCAAAATAAATGACTCTAACCAGATTAGCGTCATTTTTTGACACTAAGAGGCATATTTATACTCTGTTTGCACTGAATTAGTGTCATTTTTTTTAACTCTAATTTGGTGCAAAACTAACTCCATATTTATACTTTGGTGCTAGACCCGTCTAACGCCAAATTTATGGAGTTAAAGTCATTTTTTGGAAGTGGAAACCTACCTTGCCTTAATGAGATGCAAGGTAGGCGTTCCCGTGCAAAAAATGACTGCAAAGTGTGCAAAGGGGGCATTCTGGCACTGGGGGGGGGGGGTGAAAATAAGTTGCAGAGAAATATGAGATTTCCTTGTGTCATTTTTATCGGCATTATTAACGCCTGCTAAGAGCAGGCGTTAAAGGGAGGCTCCTGTTGTTTTCAATGGGCCTCTAGGTTTTTTGCAGGGTTAACGTCATAATTTTTTACGCTAATCCTGCAAAAAGTATGATGCTAGTGCCCCTGACTACTGCCATGGTGCACCGTATTTTAAATACAGAGCACACATGGTGGTGTTAGGGGGGCGCTAAAGCGCACAAGAAAAGTGGCGCTGACCTAAGAGCAGTGCCACTTTTCATAAATCTGCTTCAATATTCTGTAAAATAACCAATATTTTTGAGGACTTTGGCACAGTGTGTGTGTGTTTTTTTTCTCAATGTATGTAAAAATACTTGCTGAAATCGAGCTGCTACCTCACAATACACAACTGAAAACACTTCTACCCAACTATTTATAAGAAAATACATTTATTCGGGGTGGGGGGTGTAACACGCCAATCACCCCATCCATCCCCCAGCTATGCCCCTGCTTAAAACATGTCTCAGGTCTGCTACTGCAGCCTGTGACCAGCTTTAATCTGCCAATTCGACCTGGCAAAATAAACATTTTGCCAGACCTAAACCTCCCTGTTTAATACATACAGGGCACTCCTGAGGTAGGCCCTAAACCATCCCTAAGGCAGGGTACACTGTATTTGAAAAGTAGGAAGTATGTTTTTAAGTTTACATGTCCTTAGCACTGATTATAAGTGCAGGGCTAAATTCTGATCCTGGTGCAAACACTAGTTTTCACAGGGATCAGAATTATGATTTGTGTGATAATTGTCACACCCTTGGATTTTTCCCCTGATAAATTCTGGGATGTCAAATAGCCCCCAAAAATGGCAAAACATGCAGGGGCATATTTATACTCTGTGTGAGCTGAATGTGTGTAATTTTTCTTTTTACAAATTCAGCTCAAACTTAACTCAGTATTTATATTTTGATGCTAGACACATCTAGCGTCAAAATATTGGAGTTAATTGTGGTGTGGATGGTTTTGCATCAGGAAATGACGCTAGGCTGGTTAACGGCATGTTTTTTTGCCTCTAACCAGTCTAGCATAATTTTTTGAGTCAAAACCCCCTCTACCGCCACCCCCACCCACCTAATTTAATTTTCCCGGATGCTAGACCACCTTTAGTGCCGGCTTGCAGGATTCCATAAATTTGACGCCCAGCTGGCATTCTGGAATGACATAAGCCGGTGCTATACTTTTTGACGCAAAACTGCATTCACGCAGTTTTGCATCAAAAAGTATAAAGTTGGGCCTCAGTTTGATGAATCTAGGCATTTATACATCCTGAGACACCCCCAACTTACATCCACATACTGGAACTAATGGGACTAAACAAAGTGAGTGCGTTAAGGGCGTATGAAAGTCATGTCTTCGTGAGCCTAATGTGGTTGTTATGGGAGCCATTAATGGGGGCTAATGAGGCATGCATTTGATAATGTTCAAACCGTTGATAAAAGATAGATTTGTGACAGGCAGTAAAAACGTAATCAACCTTTTTTTCTCATTTGTGAAGTTTGCTGAGGAACCAACCATCTACATATCTGGCCATATGTGTTTGAGGTTTGCTTATGGTATGTTTGTATGCAAGTTGGTTGATGAATGGGTGAGAGGTGGTTTGATTGGGGAGTTTGTCCTGTGCCAATGAATGTGATAGGCCCTTGAATGGTGGCATTAGGTTGATGTGGGTGCACTGAATTGTTGGACTGGCCTCATGCAGGATGGTATGAAAGCCTTTTGTGTGGTGCATAAATAGGGTGTGAGAGGCCCAAAAAGCCATTGGTGGCTTTTCAAGGCACTATGACTCACCTTCAACAGGCTTGGTTTCAATATTCTGGTACTATTATTATTTGTTCTTTGAAGCTAGCACCTCTGGATGTGCCAAAACGCTCCTATCTCCCTTGCATCTCATTGACACAAGGAGGTTTCACACATCCCAAAAATGACGTTAACTCCTATATTATGGGTCTAGCATCAAAATATAAATATGGAGTTAAGTTTGCGCCGAATTTGCATTTTTTTTAAATGACGCAAATTCAGCGAAACAGAGTATAAATATGACCCTGAGCGAGCACATCTACCTTTGAAACTAAGGTAAACATCCTGGGGAAGATCGTTCTAAGTTCCCTAAAGACTACATTCCAAATTACTAAGGATGTTATTTTTGGGTACTCATTGGCAACGTGGCATATGTTCGATTCACTCACATGTGAGTCTGCGCAGATATGTAGGGGCTGGTTGTTCCAGGTTGAAAAGGCACTACTACCTGTTTTGATGCTGTATATGCATGGGCTTTGTGTGAGTAGGAGCCTGGCTGAGCAGAACTGTCTGGAAGATTTCTGAAATCTGCAGTGGTTGTTCAAGTACACTGGTCCAGACACTGAATGTGTTTGCCAGGAGTATGAAGAGATCTGCGGATGGGGAGCTAGAGAAGATGTTTGAGGTGCAGGGTGTGTGTGGTGAGAGGTTGAGGGGGAGCCTTGCAGCTGCATTCTGTATGATTTTGAGGCATCTGCTGAATGGAGTGACTGGGCAAAATTGTAACTATGCCAGAGTAATCAGAGTATCAGAGTAATTTCAGTAATTACGCATTACTGTTGTGACGTGAAATTACTAAAATTACACAATTACGACAGTTTGAATAATAAAGAGAAATCTGGGGCAAAAAAAAAACATGGCAGTAGCACAGAAACAAAAACCTAAAAGAGACCGAGCAACTTCTGCCTACTGATGTTTGTCTCCTTTAGCATTTTGTGCTATTTTACACACACAAAATGCATCCTCAGGCCCATTTTGGATGCAAGGGTGCATTTTGCGCTAAGAAAAAACAGCTAACTGCTGGATTACGCTTCCTACATAACTGCTTGTAATTACAAGTATTTTTGCTATAATTACAAGTAAATACACCAGAGAGAATTACGCCAGTTATGCCCACCCCTATTCCTTATAGTATGTACATGTTTCATGGCTCACACTGCATGGCTAAAGCACCTCGTCATTCTTATCCACTCCGCCTGTTGAGACGGGCCACTCACCTGAAAAGCAGGATGTCTGCAGAGGCGATGGTATGCCCCGACCTCCTGGAACACCTCTTGGCACTTCCTGGTGGACACAGAAACCCCAGCAGGTATCCCAAAAGTAAAGGGGGAGTGGAAGAGAAAGAGACAAAACACTGTCACGTCTTGCCGGTCCAGCTAGGCACCCTGGGGCATATTTATACTCCGTTTGCGGCGAATTTGCGTCATTTTTTTCGACGCAAATTCGACGCAAAACTAACTCCATATTTATACTTTGGCGTTAGACGCGTCTAGCGCCAAAGTTCATGGAGTTAGCGTCATTTTTTGGCGTGAATACCTTCCTTGCGTTAATGATATGCAAGGTAGGCGTTCCCGTCTTAAAAAATGACTGCGATGCATATTCGTCGTATTTATACTCCTGGGCAAAAATGACGCCCGGGAGTGGGCGGGACTAAAAAAACCGCATTTGCGCCGGATTTTAGCGCCTGGGTCAGGGCAGGCGTTAAGGGACCTGTGGGCTCAGAATGAGCCCAGAGGTGCCCTCCCAAGCCCCCAGGGACACCCCCTGCCACCCTTGCCCACCCCAGGAGGACACCCAAGGATGGAGGGACCCATCCCAGGGAAGAAAAGGTAAGTTGTGGTAAGTTTAAAAAAACAAAACAAATTGTGGCATAGGGGGGCCTGATTTGTGCCCCCCTACATGCCACTATGCCCAATGACCATGCCCAGGGGACAGAAGTCCCCTGGGCATGGCCATTGGGCAAGGGGGCATGACTCCTGTCTTTGCTAAGACAGGAGTCATGTTAATGGCGTCTGGGCGTCAAAAAAAAATGGCGCAAATCGGGTTAAGACGATTTTTTTGCCTCAGCCTGACTTGCCCCATTTTTGGACGCCCAAACGCCATTTTTCCCTACGCCGGCGCTGCCTGGTGTACGTGGTTTTTTTTCACGCACACCAGGCAGCG
Organism: Pleurodeles waltl; assembly: GCF_031143425.1. NCBI lineage: Eukaryota > Metazoa > Chordata > Amphibia > Caudata > Salamandridae > Pleurodeles > Pleurodeles waltl. The sequence continues at coordinate 1,142,734,903 of NC_090444.1, read as the reverse complement.
CCGGTCGGCTAACGCCGGCTAACGCCATTCAATAAATACGGCGCCCGCATGGCGCTTCAGAATGGCATTAGCCGGCGCTAATTTTTTTGCCGCAAAACTGCGTTAGCGCAGTTTTGCGTCAAAAAGTATAAATATGGCCCCCTGTGTCTTCGGGAGGGCAGGTCGTTGTTGACAGAGTGATAGTAGAGCTAGTGCACTCAACTTTCTTGAAACTGAATCTCTCTTTCTGATATGGGCACGGGAGCGGTAGAAGAACACTGGGATGCTCCAGCACTTTTCTTGGATAAAAGTAACTATTGCCACAATTACTAACACTGCATTACCAAAAACCCAAACTGAGTACCATAACAATAAGTACTGCAACACTAGGGCTGGCTTCACAGAGATTCACTGTTGCACACTACAATCAGAACTGTGGTTGCCCTTATCATGCACAAGAAAAACAAACAAGGGCATTAATTATATTACATATAACTTTCATGCATGCATAGGTTAAGCTAAAAGGAACAAAAACAATCCAAGAAATACAAATGTCCACTCTGGGTTCAAACAGTTAGGGTGGCACAGTTTGGTTTGGTTTCACTGTGTGTGAAAAACCCTTCAAAAAGCAAATTCCTCAAACCTGAAACAGAGGCATGAATGACACAATTTAAAACAAAGAGTTATGCTATTAGAGAAATAAAAGTCATGTAAATGCTCTTTCAAAATTGCACTGTCACTTTTTGTAGTACTTGAGCTGAAGCAGATTTACTGAAGCACATTTAGACAAGTAACTACAATAATAATATAATAATATAAAATGTTCAGAAATGCATTTGTCTCTTCAAGATAAGCACTCTGCCAAAAATATGAGGTCTGAAATACACCAGCTGTTCTAGGAAAGCATGGCGCTTAAAGAACAAATTCCCTGGCGAATACTAGTCACTTAGCTGCAGTCTTTTCTGGAGTGCTTGAGGAATGCCTGGTGTCAGCTGGTACAGGAACGAAGAAAAGAATTGCCTCAAAAGTCCTGACTACGAGGATGACGACAGATCCTGGACTGCCAAGTCAGATGCTGAGATCAGGAAGCAAAACAAAGCCAAGCAGGGAGGCATGCTTCACTCAGCTATTTATAGCCAATCAGGAAAGCAGTTGAGTTTCCACATGTGGATGAGTCACCACACCCAATTAGAAGCGCATGTCTACACCTGCTCACATTAGCAAACAAGCATTGGTAAAACAAGCATTGATAAAACCAATTGTGTAACACAGGACATTATGTTTACTTAGAAACATGAAGGTTTAACCAAGAACAGAGATATGATTTAACTCTAATCCCTGGGGATGCTGACAGATAACGCAGGAGGCACCTTGGGGATTCCTAACACCGCCCATGTATTTGTTGTAATCAAGTATACAAGTGAGCTTGTGAACTCTGGACATCCGACCCCAAACCATGACCTGGAAAGTGCTATCACGGCTGAAGAAATAACCATTAGAGCTCACACACAGCATGTACCGTTTGATGCCATAACAAACTCTTTTGCTCAGTTTGTACTGCCTGAACAGCAGCTACCTTTGTAAAGGATCATCAGTGGCTATATTATTTCCAGGAGTATACATTTCTTTAAATCTGGCAGAGAAATGTTTTCTGACTGGCTGAATTTTGAACAACCTGTCGTGGTCTGAATGGTCCCAGGTCAATGCAGCAGAATTATCTTTGAAATGCAGCATACACTGAAGTAGCAAAATCTGATCTCTGCTCATGACTGTTATGAAGCTGTGTCTTGCCCAAACTGTCCGAGTAGACCAGCATGACTGCGCACTTGATTTTTGCATTACCTCCATTCTGTGCCTAAGGCCCAGAAATGTCTTTAACTCAACAAGTGTAGTGGGCGTCCACTGGTATGCCCTAGAAGGAGGCCTTTGAATACTTCAATGTTACCCCAGAAACTGTTCCACAAGCAAATTTGTTTGGCACACAATTTCTTCCAAAAAATCAACATCCACAGTCAATAGTCAAAATATTTGCTGTGTTGACCTCTATATCCAGTGTCTGAAGTGAACAGAGGAATTTGAGGCTGCACTACATTGGCGGGCTTCCAAGAGTGCACTCAGTCTGTGCTTGCCGCTGCATATGCCTGCTCTATGGCCTTGTTTACACTGCTACTGTCTCTTGGCCGCACAGAATCTGCCTCCGAAGGGACAACACGACTCCATGACCATGTTCTTCAGAATCACTGGAAGACAAGTCATCGGATGGAACTCCCGTGACTGAAACATTTATACTTGATTTTGCGCCATATTTTTCTTTCTCTGATGTTGTCTTAGTATCTTATCATGCTCATCTCTGATGACTGTCTAAAAGCATCCTTCAAAAACACTATGGCCCTCATTATAACATTGGCGGTAAATCCCGCTTACCGGCGTGTAGAAGACTGCCAACACACTGCGGCGGCTGCGGAATTCCGCTACAGCTATTACGACCCATAGCCCGGAATCCGCCAAAAACCAGACACCCACACAAGTCCGCCACACCAAAGGTCAGTGATCAACTGGCGATAACAAAACCTCCACCGCCACGCCAACAGAAATACGCCCACACTATCACAACCCACGAATACACGCGGCGGTCTTTCAACCGCGGTATTCCAATGGCGGTACACACCGCTGCGCTCAAAATACATACACACTTACAAAACACAACCACATTGGAAAATTCCAAATACACACACCTGATACACATACACACACCACTCCCACACACTCAATACAATATAAAACACACACCCACATCACCCACAAACCCCTCTGACAAAAATTGAGAAAGAAGACCAGAGAGAGACAGCACCATCAACAACACTAGCATCCACAGGCACACAACACCATCACTCACACAACATCCATGCACCTCAGACAACACACACAAACACATCCCCTCACACATCACAACACACAGCACCTCACACATCACCCACACCACACCATGGCACCGCAAAGACACCCCAGATTCTCTGAGGAGGAGTTCAGGGTCATGGTGGAGGAAATCGTCCGGGTAGAGCCACAGCTATTCTGATCACAGGTGCAGCACACCTCCATAGCTAGGAAGATGGAGCAATGGCGCAGAATTGTAGACAGGGTCAACGCAGTGGGACAGCATCCAAGAACACGGGATGACATCAGGAAGAGGTGGAACGACCTACGGGGGAAGGTGCGTTCTGTGGTCTCAAGACACCAGATTGCAGTACAGGGGACTGGCGGCGGACCCCCACCTCCTCCCCCACAACTAACAACATGGGAGGAGCAGGTCTTGGCTATACTGCATCCTGAGGGCCTCGCAGGAGTAGCAGGAGGAATGGACTCTGGTAAGTCAAATCTTAACTATTACATCCCCCACCCTACCTGCATGCTATCACATACCCCACCCTCACCCCATCACTCCAACACCTCACAAATGTCCCACTATCACAACCCACACCTCCCAACACCAAGCCCTGCATGCAACACCAAATCATAGACACCCATCACCAAAGCATGTCCACTACAGATACCCACACAGACCCCAAACCAATTATCACACAAGGTCCTACACAAGAATGCAGGCACTGGAGTACAGGGTCACCCACCCATTGCACACGATGGCACACACAGATGCAATAATCATGCCTTTACACCCCTGCAGGACCCCTACCCAACATCACGGGACAGGAGGTTCCAGACATGTCCACTCCCCCAACAGAAGAGGCCCACAGTGATGACAGCAGCTCTGTCCAACTGGATCAAGATGACCAGCCAGGCCCATCTGGGACCTCGGGACAGTCGGTTCCCCTGACACTGGCACAAGACACCACAGAGCCTCCCCCGTCAGGAAACAGCAGCACAGCACCCACCCAGCGGGCCCATCCCTCTGTCACCAGGACACGTCAAGCAGCAGTGTGTCCACCACTACAGGGAACCCAGGCACACCCACCAACCCAAGAAAATCAGGGACCTGGGGGCAGTGGAACTGGGCACATGGTTCAGGGGACAGAGGCACAGGAAAACAGGGGAACTGGGAGGGCTGCTGTGTGACAGGGGGAGGACAGGCCCAGGGAACCCACTCTCCACGAGGCCCTCTCCAACATCATGGGAGCATACCATCATTCCCAGGAGACGATGGCAACGGTACTGGACAACTTTCAGGAGGAACAGTATCTGGGGATCAAGGAGGAACTTAAGTCCATCAACACCACCCTGGTCACCATTGTAGGGGTGCTGAAGGACCTTGTGAACACCAGGAGGGACACTGTGGCACAACAAGGGGCCTGAATGATGAACAGCCCACCACCTCCGTTGGCGCTAGTGGACAGGAGGCACTGCCACAGGACCACGACACCAGCACCCCACCCCCTGCAGAAGGAGAACCACCCCACAAACGGTTCCTGAGATCCAGGACAAAGACAGAAAACAATGCCAAGACCCCCACCATGAAACGAGTCCCCCCTGAATGTCATCCTTCTGTTCCACTTCATCACCCTGTCCATCCATCAACTGCCCTAGCTCCACTTCCTATGCCACTTTGGACAATGCACCTGTGAAACAAATAGACTGGACTCTGCCATGGACAATCCTCCATCATCACCCCTGCTCATTTTACAACCCCCTCCACTATTTTGCACTGAAATAAACACCCTTGAATCACAAAACAAGCTGGAGTCAGTCTGTGCTTTCACAAATGTGTATTAGCAATAACTATGGAATATAGCAGTGTCGCTTGTATTGTCAACATACCGATCTAACACAGCTCTAGTACATGAGGTAATATAGCAGAGGTCACACAGTGGGATCCACATCTGTGAAATGGAAAGGCAAAGTGACAAGTCAAGGTCCATACACTGGGTGAAAGTGACAGACATATCATAGGTCTAACAATTGTATGAGAGGTGTGAGGCAGTGACATCTTCTTACCTGCGTCTCACTGGAAGTATTGCTGGATATCGTTGTTTCTGTTGTTGATATCCTATTCTTCTGCCTTCTCTTCTTCACTGTCCACAGGCTCCACAGCTGCCACAAGACCTCCTTCTGGACCATCCTCCTGCAGAAAGGGCACCTGTCGTCGCAAAAACAGGCAGCATACAGCACGCCACGATGATCTGGCACACCTTCTTTGGTGAGTAGTAGAGAGAACCACCTGTCATATGGAGGCACCGGAAACTGGCCTTCAGGAGGCCGAAGGTCCTTTCGATCACTCTCCTAGTTCGCCCATGTGCCTCATTGTAGCGTTCCTCTGCCCTTATCCTGGGATGTCTCACTGGGGTCAGTAGCCATGACAGGTTGGGGTAACCAGAGTCACGTGCAAATGTAGAGGGACAACTGTTAGACACACACTAACCCTTAGGGACAACCCCAGACCCAGACAACTATTCACAGGGTATAGGGTCCTTGTCCTCACCTATTGGCCACACACAGTGCCTCTGGAGTTGCCCCATCACATAAGGGATGCTGCTATTCCTCAGGATGTAAGTGTCATGCACTGAGCCAGGAAACTTGGCATTCACATGGGAGGTGTGCTGGTCGGCCAAACACACCATCTTCACATTCATTGAATGGTAGCTCTTCCGGTTCCTGTACACCTGCTCACTCCTGCGGGGGGTACCAAGGCCACATGTGTCCCATCAATGGCTCCGATGATGTTGGGGATATGTCCCAGGGCATAGAAGTCACCTTTCATTGTAGGCAAACCCTCCACCTGAGGGAAAACGATGTAGCTGCGCATGTGTTTAAGCAAGGCATACAACACTCTGGACAACACGTTTGACAAAATAGGCTGGGACATCCCTGATGCAATGGCCACTGTTGTTTGAAAAGACCCACTTGCCAGGAAATGGAGTACTGACAGGACCTGCACTAGAGGGGGGATTCCTGTGGGATGGCGGATTGCTGACATCAGGTCTGGCTCCAACTTGGCACACAGTTAATAGATTGTTGCACGATCAAGTATGTAGGTGACTATTACGTGTCTCTCTTCCATTGTCGACAGGTCCACCAGTGGTCTGTACAGCGGAGGATGCTGCCATCTCACCACCTGCCCTAGCGGACATGCCCTATGGAGGAGAACAGCGAGCAGAGAGTCAGCCAACACTGAGGTATTACTAAATGTCATTTGCAAACATTTGTAAATCCATAATGTGCCTGTTCCTGTGTGTATGCAAGGCCTAGATAGGTGTGACGCAGTTAATATTAATGCCATGTGGCCCCCGAAATGGCGGCTGCCTGACCTGTAAGGTGGGACAAGGGGATATGAGGTAACTACGCTGGCGTTCTACACCGTCACGGTAGGCGATCGAAGACCACAGCGCAATCCTGCATTGGTTAACATTGGACCCTATGGGTTCCAGGAGCCAATGACAATGTACGCCGGTGGTGATGGTACACACCGCCGCGGACATGACCGCCATTTTCTGTCTGTTCACTCACTTGATACCTGACCTTCGACAGGAAAGGACCTACACTGCAAGTGCTGCTGTGACCTCAGTCTGGAAGCGACAATGGCTTATGGTTCTGGGGAAATGGCCCCTGCCTTCACTTCGGAGGAGTTGGAGAAGTTAGTGGATGGGGCCCTCACCCAGTACACGCTACTCTATGGTCCTCCAGACAAACAGGTGAGTACACTGTGAGCATGCCACATGGGCAATGCCTGTTTGGAGTGGTGTGGATGGAAAATACATGGGGAGGAGGGGGACTGAGGCCTTCATGTGTGGACAGTGAGTGTATGTGTGTCAGGGCAAGGGTGGGAACGTGGGCCAATGACTGTGACGGTCCGGACGGTTAAAGTTTTTCCTTTTCCCCTGTACTATTCCTCTAGGTCAGCGCCCACCAGAAGAAGGATATTTGGCATGCCATCGCCAAGGACGTCCGGACCCTTGGGGTCCACCACAGACGGAGCACCCACTGCTGGAAAAGATGGGAGGATATGCACCGCTGGAGCAAGAAGATGGCGGAGGCCCAGCTGGGGATGGCCTCCCAACGTGGGAGGGGTGCCCGTTGTACCATGACCCCCCTGATGTTCCGGATCCTGACAGTGGCCTATCCAGAGTTGGATGGGCGCTTGAGGGCATCACAGCAGCCACAAGGGGGTGAGTACCGTCACATCCATCTGACTCTGCGCGCATTACGAGGTGTCTGTGTGGGGGAGGTGGGCAGTGGGTTACCCTAGGCCAGGGCAAGCTTTGTAGGCAAGGACCCTTTGTGAGGCAGGCTATGTGGCACCCCAACCCCACCAGTGGTAATAGCCATCTACACCTAGTCAGGCTCCTGTGACTTCCATGTGTGCAGCAATCGGGCATAGGCCTTGTACCCCATGGGCATGTGATTAATCTAGGAACTCTAAGTGCATGGCGTAGTGCAGAGGGCTGCTGTGTCTGTAGTGTCCGCCAACAAAAGTGGTATTGCATGCACTGAACATGTATTTCTTCTTTCTTATCCCCCACCCTTTTTGTGGTCTCCCTGTTCTTGTGTGCAATAGCATCATCAGGCGGAAGAGCAGTGGCACCGGAGTAGGAGGGAACTGAATCCCACTTGGCCCTGGAGGGCGAGACAACGGAGTCTGAAGCCACCAGTGGGACGGAGGGCGAGGGGAGCTTCACGGCGGGGACAGAAGGTGACATCAGCGACAGCGACTGCTCCTCTGATGGGAGCTCCCTTGCGGTGGCGGGCACCTCTGTGCCCCATGCATCAACAGGTACAGCCGCCACCCCCCTACCAGCACCGCCCTCCCAGCAGCCCCTCAGCGTGTGGCCCGTGGCCGCTCACCCAGGAGGGTGGGCATCTCCTTCGCCCCAGGCACCTCAGGCCCTGCCCCAGTCAGCCCTGCTGCCCTCAGTGAGGAGGCTATTGACCTCCTGAGATCCCTCACTGTTGGGAAATCTACCATTCTGAATGCCATCCAGGGTGTCGATAGGCATTTGCAACAAACAAATGCATACGTGGAGGGCATTCATTCTGACCAGGCAGCCCAACAGAGAGCATTTCAGGCTCTGGCCTCAGCACTGATGGCAGCCATTGTCCCTGTGTCCAGCCTCCCCCTTCCAACTTCCTCCACCCAGACCCAATCCCCTGTACCTCAGCCTATCCCAAGCACACCATTAGACCAGCATGCACACACCTCATCACACAAGGGTGGCTCAGGCAAACATAAGCACCACACATCCCACAGGCACTCACACAAGCATCATTCCCATGCAGACATACCAACATCCACTGCCTCCACTGTGTCCCCCTCCTCCACGTCGTCCTCCTCCCTGCCTGTCTAGTCTCCACTCACACCTGCATGCACTACATCTTCAGCCACTACCTCCATCACAGCATGCCCCTCACCACACACCTCTCACTTACACTCACCACCCCACTACCATTCATACATCCCCTGTGTCCTCTACCAGTGTGTCTGTGAGCCCTCCTCCCAAAGTACACAAACGCAGGCACACACCCACCCAACAGTCATCCACCTCACAAAAGCCTCTAGCCCATGCACCTTCACCTAAATTCAGCAATCGTACACCTCCTACAACCACTACCTTTTCCTCCACTCACAAACCCACTCCATCTACCCGTCCTAGTGTGTCTAAAAAAAATGTCCTGGCTAACATTGACCTCTTCCCTACACCTCCCCCCCATGTCCATCCCCTAGGGCCAGGCTTTCCAGGTCCCAACCAAGCACCTCAGCCACCACATCACAGGGCACAGTGGTCCCAGCAACAGCAGGCTTTTGGAGTGCGCCAAGCATCAGGGCAGCCAGTGTGCCATGGAGCGAGGGCAAGGACATTCCAATACCTGCAAAAGGAAAAAAAGTTGCCCACAACCCGGAGGGAGAAGGCGAAAACACCTGCCACCAAGGGCTCAGGGAAAACAAAAGGGGATAGTGGCAAGACAGCTGCACCACCATCCAAGGTGGGGAAGGGCCAGAAAATCAAGGGCAGGTCAGGAGAGGGCATGGTGGCACTGACTGTTGGACCAGTGTTACACCTTCTGTCCACGTCGACACCAACCGGTACGGGGAGAAGACCTCCACATGCACCGCCACCAGCACCGCAGTCACTGAGCCTGCCACCAGCACTGCAGTCACTGAGCCCACCACCAGCACCGCTGCCACAGAGCCCGCCACCAGCACCGCCACCACAGAGCCCGCCACCACCACCGCCACCAGCACCGCCGCCACAGAGTCCACCACCACAGAGCCCGCCGCTAGCACCAATGCTGCAGAGGCCGCCGCAAGCACCGCTGCCACAGAGTCCGCCGCCAGCACCGATTCCACAGAGGCCACCGCAAGCACCGCTGCCACAGAGTCCGCCGCCAGCACCGATGCCACAGAGTCCACCACCAGCACTGATGCCACAGAGGCTGCCGCCAGCACCGCCGCTACTGACACCACCGCAAGCACCGCCAGCGGCCCCGTGACCTCCTGAGCCAGTGGCACCACCGCAGACATGGCTGCCATCCCCAGTGGTCAGTCGACCGAGCCTGGTGGTCAGTTCCAGGAGCCTGGGCAGCTTCCATAATGCAACACCTTCAGTGAAGAAAGGCATCCACTACCTCAGTCCTTGGCAGGATGAAGCACTCTGGGCACAAAGCCCCCTCCAGAACCAGTGGAGAGATACATCCACTACCTCAGTCCTTGGCAGGATGAAGCACTCTGGGCACAAAGCCCCCTCCAGAACCAGTGGAGACTGTTATCCACTGGAGAGACTGTGGCTTTGCACTCCCCCGGATACAGCAGTGGGCAATTCACCCACTGGAGAGACTTGAGAGACTGTGGCTTTGCACTCCCCAGGATACAGCAGTGGGCAACCCACCCACTGGAGAGACTTGAGAGACTGTCGCTTTGCACTCCCCAGGATACAGCAGTGGGCATGGCACCTCCTCGTGGAGCAGTGGCGTTGTGCATTCATCAGGCTGAGGTGCCCCCCCTCCCCCTGAGGTGCCTGTTTCATTTCGATCTGATGCCCCTGCAGTGTTCTCTCTGTTTGAAGTCTGGTATCATGTGTGGGCCTCGCCCATGCATTTCGGGCCCAGTGGTCCACGGACAATAATTGGTGCACTATCCGGACTTGTGTAGTTGCTGTACATAATTGGATATACTGTATTTCGACTTTTGACTACTGGATTTTTCATGATTACAATCGTTCAACTCATTTCCTTTTGTCCTTGCATTATTCAAGGGGGGAGGGGGGTGTATATGTGATGTTGCGCCATGTATTTGTGTGTATGTTGTTATGGGTGAGGGTGGGGGTGGGGGTCTTGCATGTTGCGTGCGTGTGTCACTCTCTTTTCCCTCTCCCCTCCCCTGTGTTGTAGGTGCAGTACTCACAGTGGTAATCGCTGCCGTCTTTGGTGCTCCTGATAGAGGAGCAGGAAGACCATCGCAGGGAGTATCTGGAGTTCTGGCTCCATGGCGTCCTGGTTCCTCGTGGGGTGAGGAGAGGTGAGTGTTTTCCCTTCCAAGTCCTGTTTCCGCCGTGTTTTTGTTTGCGTTGGTTCCTCCCCGGAAAAGGTGGCGGATTGGCATCTTGTGATAGGGTGAGCAGTACATTGTCTATCGTCTGTCTGTTGGCGGTTACCGGTGTGCTGTTTGTTTGTACCGCCGTGACGGTCGGAGTGTTAAAGTGGCTGTCTATGTTGGCGGTTTCTGCCATAGTCATGATTTCATTTTTTTTTACCGCCGGCCTGTTAACGGTCTTACCGCAGCTTTAACACCGACTGCCAGGGTTGTAATGAGGGCCCATGTCTTCAAAGAAATAGCATAATTCTGGTTCCTTGATGAGCTAGCACACTGTGAGCTGCTTTGGGCCAACACAGGCACCCTTGTGTGGTATTTGCCATATGGTTCTGATACTTTTTGTGAGCTGCTGTCTGGAAAGTTGTGGGTGATCCATGAAGTGGGGCTGAGCTAAAGGGGGTGAAATTTAGAGTGTTTCCAGTGCTAATTCCCATAGGAAAAATTGAACAGCGATAGCGCCAAAACCACTGGACGGATTACACCAAATTTGGCAGAAAGGTAGCGTTTGGTGCAGAAAGAACCCTTTTGTCATTTGGTGTAAATCCGTTCAGTGGTTTTAGAGAAATTAAAGAAAATCCAAATTTGTATATTAAGGGACACAATGGGTACGCAACACCTCCCGATCTCATGCTGAGATCTGTTTGGCTGACACTTTAACAAGGAAATGCTGTTAGCCATTTTGAAAGTTAAAAATAAAGAAAAGCCGCCAGGGTACTGACACCCAGACCCTTAGCTGTGGTAGTAGAGTCCCAGAGGGACCCCCACAGGGCTAAAAAACATTTTTGTAATTTTTTTGAGGAGATTTGCAGAGGATCCATGAATCCGGCAAAAATGTTTTAAAAAAAACAAAGCTCTGGTTCCTACGCTTCATTTTCCTTAAGTCCCCAGGTGGGCCAAGTCCCAGGTCATTATTAAAATGAAGTGTGGGGGACCACAAGGCCACCCCATGCCCTGGGGACCACCACCTCCCTGTGCCTATATTGTATGGGGGCTGTGCACTCCCCCACTGCCCTACGGACAACCACCTCCCTGGCCTTCCTTCACATTGGAGGGGAGCCATGTGGCCCCCCCTTGTGGAGCCTCTGACGGCCCTGGGGCCTGCACCCACCCCAAGGCCGGCTCCTGCTATGTTCCAGGGTGCCCACCCGCAGGAAATTGCTGTTTGCTTTGGCTTGGCTGCAGCTTTAAAGCTGCAGCCAATTCACAGCTAACACTCCGCTTTTGACAGCGAGACTTGTCAACCAGGTCCCACTGTCAAACAGTGGAGCTTTCATCTTTGTTCCCTGCACACACGTATGCATGCAAGGAACAGAGATGAAAGGTTTGCTTCTCCAAGCAGGGAGCCGCTGTTAAAGATGCTACTTGTGTGGTGAAGCAATGGGACCGCAGGGGAGGCCTTGGGGCTTCCTCTGTGGTTTCAGATAGCCCCTAAAGGGCATGTTTTCAAATAAATAAATAATAAAAAATATGCAGGGACAGCAGGGGAGCCCTTGAGGGATCCCTCGTGGTCCCAGATAGCCCATAAATGGTTAAAAAAAACTATTAAAAAGTAAAAACCTGAATACCTCAGTGTGAAGGTCACAGACGTTCAGGCTGAGCGTTGAGAGTTCAAGTCCAGCTGTACTCATTTCCCTCTTTTTTTTAAGAAAACTAAATATTTTTAAGGGTCATATAAAAGTTTTTTTTTCTTTTAAAATTGTGCGTAACTATCTCATTCTAAGTATATCATAGATCAAAGCCTAAAACACTGTCTATCTCACACTCACACTCTCTCTCTCTCTCTTACTTTCAGTCTCTTTCTCCAACTCACACACCCACTCAGACACTTATGTACCCACTCACAGCCCACTCAGACACTCATGCACGAACTCACAGATGTACTCAGACAGACACTGTCACAGCCACTCTCAGCCCCAGATACACCCTCTTATACCTATACTCACACCTAGAGAGATAGGCTGCGGCCAAGTCCTGCTGCCCACACCCAAAGGGCTGTGTGTAGAGTAGGGTTGGGTGGTTAAGGGGGTTTGCCAAAGGGAATGGCTGCAGGCCAATCCTTGCGGGCAACCCATGCTGTGCACGGGAAAAGGCCGTGCACGTTGCAAGGTTGAATTGTTATAGGGGAATCGCTACAGGGTCTGGCCACACGCCAAGCCCTGTGGCCAACTTCTGCCATGCATGGCCAAAGATGGTGTGTGGCGGTGGTTGGATTAACGTATAGTAGTGAAAATTGATTGATATCACTGTTCTAGTTGCAGTACATTTTTTGATGAAAAAACTGTGCATGGTGGGTGCGCGAGTTATAGTTACCTTAGGACTCGAGTGGGTGTATCATCTCACTCACCAATGTTCTTACTTTTTTACACTTTATTGTAGAAGCTCCTCCTGCACCCTCTTTTCTCCTCTCAAGCATTTCATAACATATTTTCACCGCTACCTTTGGTGCCCAACTGCATTTTTCCAGTTAAAAACGAATACTTTTTTACAAAACTTGGAATCATTTTGAGGTGCCCAGTTTATATTTTAAAAGCAGTTTTTTTTATAGATTAATAAAATCTGAACAGTTCTTGCAAGTTTTACTGAGCTACATTTTTATTATTTAGTTTTGCATAAAATCAGTTTTAGTTTATTTGTGTTTCTGGGGATGGAAATGTTCCCTATGTGTTAAATTGATATGTTCCCAAACTCTGAGTGCCTGACTGTGTGAACCTGGTATGCTGATTCTTTAATTTTGGTCCTAGTGTCACCTTAATCAATGTGAGCAGAGTCATTGGAATGTCCTTGACTATGAGAGGTCGTCAACTTGTTATGTTACTTGTGAGGACTCATCAATACGACCTCAAAATTGGTCCAATTGTCGGTTTTGTATATAGAGTGGTGGTGGCTGCATGTTGCATTACAAGATTCAACCGAGTGACATGTCTTTTTATCTGGGTCACTGGAGAGGAGGCATACTGACCCACTTATTTCAAGTTCTGCTTCTGGGCACTTGCCAGTTCCTTGCTGTAACATCCTGAGTGTGTGTTTACCAAGTTGTATGAGAGCTCAATGCAGCTCATTCATTGTGTGTGTGAGTGTGCCAGAGTGATGGAGGCCAGTGTGATCCATTTTGAATTACCTGGCCATTGAAGGTGAGGACTGCATTACCAGGCAGTGGAAAGGTATTTCTGACATTCATGCAGCTAGAGGAGGAGGTCTACACATTTAACTGAGGAGAGGGGAGACAGGTTCTTAGATGTTCTATTAGGACATTTGGTTATCAGGGAACTGCTAATTAGTCTTCCTGAACACTGCTATTTGGTGGATGGTAAGGCGCAGGGTGAGATTGCAGATTCTGTAATGACAGGTGAGCAGGTGAAGGAGTTTTTAGGTGAGACCTGCCCTTTATCCCTGATTATCCTTCAGTGGGGATGATGATAGCAAGGTGGATAAATCTAACTACGCTTTGTGCCTCAGTTGTGGGTGCCCCAGGATGGAGACCACCCTGCTTTGAGAAAAATCACTTTATGTGAAGCCTCAGTTTGGAGAGTAGCTTGAAAAGGACATTCAGAAAGAAGATTCACCACTTTACAGTTTGAAACAGTGAATTCACATTTCCTGTCTGAAAGTTGTGTATAAAAGTTGGCGCCTAGACCATTCTACCTTGCTCCTGTTCTAAGTCTTCTAGGACAAAGGAAGAGAGTGCTTCACAGAATATTTAGAGGACTGCAGTGCATCCAGGGCTGGTTTCTGCCTGACAGGTGTGTTCACAGGGGACATCACCTGAAGCCTGACATAACTATGTAGCTGCCTAACTGCTGAGAGAAGGAAGAGTATGTCTGGCCCTGTAGGAGGATAGACTATCCAGGAAGGAGTGATAGTAAACCCGGCCCCAGTGGCTGTGGAGCAGCCAGAAGTAGTAGACTAAACTAGAGTGATCCGGGAGCCCCTGGGGCCTAACACGCTGCCAGACTATCCCTTTGGTTCATGGCAGGACCCATGACCAAGTGATTGCATGATTGCTGAAAGCCCTGTCAGAGCGCTTCTATTGCATGAACCCAGAGGACCAATAATGGCTACATCTACCGAAGTTACTGAATGCTGATGTGCAGCTGCATCTGCTGATTTGCTAAAGGCGAAAGCAGGTCTACATCTTGTATGAAGTGCTGAAACCCTTGTTGAGAGCTGCAGCTGCTGTATAGCTACCCAGATGTTTGTTACAACTGTTGATTACAGAGGTACACCCTTGGAGTTCACATACCTATGGCCCGGTGGAGACCACATCCTCTTCAGGACAGCAGTTTATAAAGCGACTGACTCAACTTTTCATGGCAGAAGCACCCATGCAGGCCTTGCAACCATGGAAGAAAGGCTGGAGGGGTATTCTGCCAAATATGGCACTGCGCCCAGGGCTGCAGATCTCCATCAAAAACTCATAGCGCCCTGTAAAGCTTGCATGTGTGTGGGGGTGCAGCAGAAGTGTAAGACTTTGAGAGAACTCTTCCATTCCCAAAATGGGTAAGACTTGAGATTGAGTGGACTATAAATCATTGGTCTGGGTCTGTTTCACCATATGCCTGTTAACTGCTAGAAGGGGGGGAGACACAGAACCAGGGATGAGAACCTGGGAGGATCACAGAGAGGGAGCAGGGTGGGTGCAGGCACTGATTTGTGAATGAGTATTTACAGTTTTAATAATTACTAAAGTACTAAAGCAGGAGTCATTAAAGTACTGTTTTTGCTTGCAAAGTTAAATGATAGGCTGGACATTCATTTTATTGGGTCTGTTGGTTGATCGCTGAACTCTATGCTCAAGGACTCCCACATTAGCTCAGTGAGAAGCCTGTGACTGTTTGCTAGCTTGAGTATCAAGTGCAGAGCCATTGTAGGCCCTGGGACATCAGCAGCAAATTACCTCAACCACTACGGAGGAGGCCTAGCAGCTAATATGTGACTCTGGTCCCCCTGAACTGGGTCTGGCAGAGTTCTTCGAAAATGGATTGGCTTTGTTTTGCTTTTTATGAACATACATAATAACACATTCTGTCAAATTGAAAAGGAACTGTGTACTTGCTGAGAGTTGTCAATTACAGTATGATTTTCCTATGCAAATAACGTTGATAATTTCTCATTAATTGCATTAGAAGTTACAATTTACACATTGTGATGTGTTTTGATGTAGATGTGCAAACACGGCTAGGGTATGTCCAGATGTGGGTCACTTGCTCGCTGCGCCACTGAATTCAAGCTAGCCTGGCTGATGAGGGATGATTCCTCAAAACTGGTCCCAGGATCCTTGTTTCCAGTCCAGGAAGGACCTGGGTTGGCAGTTCGGGTTGGACTGTTCCCATAGGGAGCGGGTTTAAGACTGACTTGCATATGGCTGGGTCCAAACTGCCATGATTTGGCGAGCAAAATAACAGTGGATTAAACCCAGATCTGTGACTGGTGGTGAGTGTTTGTGAGTGTTTGTGAGTGTTTGAAAAGTTTCAACACTCTGTCCATCATTTTATTTTATGATGTTGCTATTTGCACCCTAACTGACTAGGGTATGCATAGACGTGGGTCCCTTGCTTGCTGCTAGCCTGATTGATGAGTGGGTGATAACCTGAAACTAGTCCCAGGATATTTGTTTCTGATCCAAGGTGGATCTGGCTTGGCAGTTTGGGATGGACAGTTCCCTTAGGGTGCAGACTCAAGAGTGATTTACATATGGCTGGGTCTAAACTGGGGTGGCATGGCAAGCAATATGACAATTAATTAAACCCAGATCTGTGATTCGGGTGAGTGTTTGAAAGGTTTCAACCCTCTTTGTAACATTTTATTTTGTAAAGTTGCACGTGTGCCTTAAGTGGCTAGGGTATGCACAGATGTGGGACCCTTGCTTTGTGCGCCACTGGGTTCAAACTAGCCTGACAGATTAGGAGTGATACCCTAAAACTGGTCCCAGGATGCTTGTTTCTGGTCCAGGCTGGACCTGGCTTGGCACTTCAGGCTTTGCTGTTCCTATAGGGAGCAGGGTCAAGACTGATTTGCACATTAGTTGGTCCAAACTGGGGTGATGTGGTAAGCATAATAACTATGGATTAAACCCACATCTGATGGTGCCTGCAAAAACCTAAGGGGAAAGCTAGGAAATGATGAAAAGAAGATGGGTGTAGTTAATGTTTGCAATATCCTAATAGCAATTCTAAGCAATTCTCTGTCAGGAAATCGCAAACTTCAAGGTATATCAGAGTGTTTGACACTGTTAGTGATTCGCAGCAGTTCGCAAATGGACCTGCCTCATCAATATTCATGAGGCAGGTCAAAATTGCCAGCTCATTGTGAATGGTTACAATTACAGGAATGGTGACCAGCTGGGGTCAGCAGACCACCATGTCTGTGATAGCTTTTAAATAAAGCAATTCATTTGTAATGAAGCATGTTTTTCTTCATCCATCTGCCCCATGGAATCAAAAACCGGTGAAAGAGTGAAAGATGACTTATATGGGAACCCCCAAACATCAATTTAGGAAACAGTGAAAGGTCACCTATGGCAGGACATACGAAGGGAGAAAAAGTGCTAGGAAAAAGGATCTTTGCAAACTTTGCAGACAAAGGCACAGAAATAACTCATTTTTATTAAAAAATATTTTTACACAACATGACCAAGTGAAAGGATACATAAACCATTTTGTGAATTGATTTCTACCAAATGTTAAGTATAATTTATTCTTCAAATGTTGATTAAACAGCTTAGGTGACAGTGTTTGCAGAGCTGGCATTCTATGAACTTGTTTGCTGCAAAGCATGAGATGAAAGAAATGTGAGTGTCTTCAGGACATTTGGCATTGCACTTGTCAAAGATGAAATTGAAAATAAGCTGTTCGTGTGGGACGAAAGTGGTGTGCGTGCAGGTAAAAGAGGCACACCACGGAAAAAGAACTGCGTCATCAGTATGCTCATCAGCTCGTTTGGGAAATTGTTAAAAAAGTGTATATGTTTTAACACTAAGGGTCTGGTTTAAGAGCCCCTAGCACCTCCTTGAGCGACATTAGCGTCATTTGTTTTACACAAATGTGTCCCAATAAGGCCAAAAAAAGTGGTGCAATGCATACATTGCATCACTTTGTAAGCCTTTGTGCTACATTATGCCTGTGCCAGGCATAATGTACGCAAAGGTGGCATTCCCTCATTGGGGGTGGCGAAAAAATGGCACAACGAAATCTAAGAGATTTCTTTGCATCATTTTTTCGGCACTTTTAACACCTGCTCAGAGCAGGCATTACAAGTAGGCACACTATTGTTTTCAGTGGGTCTCAATGAGCTTTGTAGGATTAACGTCAACATTTTTGACGTCAGCCCTGCAAAGCTCAGAACTAGCCTCACAAATGTTAACCCTAGTTTCCTTAACTACCGCCATGGTGTGCCATATCTTAGATACAGAGCACACATGGCAGCGTTAGGGGGGTGCTAAGGGGTGCAAGGAAAGTGGCACTATACTGGGTACAGCGCCACTTTCCTTAAATCATGCCCTTACACTATGTAGGGCTTTGAGAGTCACCAAGGTATTGCCCAGAAGATTAAGGACCAGTCGGGCCACATAATTTTTAAGAGTTTGCAGTCTCCTCATCAAATAGTCATAGGTGCAAACATAAAAGGCATTCCCATTTTCCAGGTAGCACGGAATCATGGCCTGAGTGATGATTTATAGAATGCTTATTACGAAGCCATACAAACACCTTAAGGATCGTTCTAAGGATGCCAAAGCAGGAGGCAGTTACGGAGGTGATTTGATCAGCCATAGAATGGTTTTTGTCCAGCATTATACCTTAATTACAAGCAGAGACTTAGGATTGGTTTGGGGTTTCGAGCTCTTGAGCCACTAGCTCTTTGAGCGGTATGATGTAGTTTTGCCAAAGAGGATTCCCTCCGATTTCTTTCCATATAGATGGAGGTTTTCATCCAGATGATCAATTAAGTATCATAAATCTTGGAGCTATTTCAAAGCTGTATTATTTGATTATGCTTGCCCGATGCCAGTGGCGTCATGTATGTTTTTAGAAAAGGTGAAATAGTCCTGGGGAACTCTCCAAGCTATCCTGGGAGTGTCTGAGTGATGGGGGGAGGGCTATGTAACAGTTTGGGATCTGTTTGTCAGGAAGGATTTAGACCCTTTCAAAATATCAAGACAGGTGCTGAGTTCATGCATGAGCTTTTGTACAATGGCGAGGAAGACCATATCAAAAGCCACAGGGAGATGCAGTTGGATCAGAGGAACTGAGGTGCCCTGATCCAGGATACTGTGGATTTTGTCATTTGCTTTACATTTGGTTTTGTCTGCATCGAGACAGGGACATCTCCACGTGTGATCCAGGCACTTACAGTGGTGTTTGAGATCCTCTGGGGCACTAGTGTACCATCCAGGTAGAGGAGATTTGCACACAAGTGTACTCCCTTCAATGGAGGAAATAGAATTGAGAGTGTAGGTGATCTGCAGATTGAAATCTTTAGCTGCCAGTGAAAAAACAGTCTTGTATCCTTGGTGAGGTGGGCTGTATAAGGCACCTTCTAGCCAGTCCTTGATTTTTTACTAGTCTTCAGGATCTGGATTGAATGATGGGATGGATTATGTTGGTGTTGTGTGCCACTTGGGAAAGAGGGATAACAATATTTATGAAAAAAAGATCAATCCAAGTCATAGGAAGAGGAGTATCTGTCTTGAGGTTCACTCTTTTTGAGAAGATAGGATCGAGAATGTGACCCAATTGATGGGTGGGCTGATAACCATTTGAGAAATTCCACCCACTTTTAAGTTATCAAATAGTGTTATTGAGTTATTATTGAATACATTATCAAGATGAAAGTTGAAATCACGCAATAATAAATATTATTATTTTGAGAAGGTAAGGAGCGCTTAATTCCAAGAGTTTGCAGCTAAAGTTCTGTTTTGGGCCAGAGGTCCTGTACATCAGGTGAAGTAGATGTTGATGTTTGGGTCATTATACTGAAGACCAAGTACTCTAGCTAGTCAAAACAACAGCCCTTGAGGGTGTTGACAGAATAATTAAAGCATAAGAATATGGTTATTCTACTACCCATTTTAGACAGTCCATCCAATCTTAGCAACTTGTACCCTCAATGGCTATAGCAATATTAGAGTTCAAGGCCGAATTTACCTAGGTCCTTGTGATAAAACTTACATCCTGAGAGGAGGAGTAAATTAGACCCCAGATTTCAATTTTATGTTTGTAAATGGATTGAGCATCATTAGAGAAACAATTCAGGTATATGTCCTTCTTGAAAGGGGATAGAGAAGGGAGACAAGACATTTCTATGTCTCTGCAAAAAATAAATGGATGAAGAGCAAAAGGAATATTGAGTGCTGTGTTAGTGATCTTCAAAAATGAACAAGGTTTGCAAAGGAGAAATGACATTATCGACAATAGAAAGGACCCTCAATGAAAATTGGGGGCATGGCAGCTGCTGAGACAAGCAGGCTAGTGCAAGCTTCAGAGAAGGTTCGGGGGTAGGAGATCCTTACTTGGTCATGCACTGCTCTGGGGGCAGGAGTCTTGATGTCTGGTGCAGTCCAGACACAGATGAGTTACCTTTGGCATGCCATCAGCATGCCAGGTGCATGCATCTATACTGAAAGGTAGAATCTGGCAGTGGTTGGGGCCCTGCCTAGGGGACTATGCATATAAATGAGGAGCAAAAAACTGATACTAACTAAACAAAGGAAATTAAACTACAAAAGGTAAATTTAGCAAATGTGCTTTTTTGCGTGGTTACTCATTTGGTTTGCAGTTACCTGGATCATAGTTTTTTTCTGAATTTTGAACTCTGTATACTGGGACACTGGAGCACTGTCTGGGGCCCAGATTATGTGTTTCCCTAAAATATGCAGAAATTGGCTTACCGGATTGACATATTTAACTTGCCTATAAGTTCATATAATATGGTGGAGAAAATGTACCTAGTATCTGGAAGTTAAATGTCACCTTTGGGCTACAGCATTTATTGTGTCAACCACAGGGTCACCCTGTAAAACATGGATACAGGTCTACAAAGTGTAGCCTGACTGCAGCAGCCCGATATCCTGCTGTCAAACCAGTCAAAATAACCCTTTCTGACATGTGGGGAACCCTGCTTCTAAATGCTGCTAAGTCATCCCTAAGTAAACCTTGTTGGACACAAAGTAGGGTGTCTGATATTTAAAAATGGAATATGTGCAAAATGAATGACGGAATGTTGCTCTAGTGATTAGCCACCAAAACCTATTTCCAATGGCTGGGTTTTTTAAATTGGATTTCTAGTTGGCACCCTGTCCAAGCAGGACCCACAGTCCTAGTCAGGGTAAGTCATAAACACCCTAGATTAGCTTATGCTTATCCACTGGAAGCTTGGTACAAAGCAGTCATTCGTAACTTAGGAGGCAATGTGTAAAGTATTTGTGCAAAACTTCAAACAGTGAAAACACAACAGAAAAGTAATCCACACTGAGGTTAGAAAAATAGTGCTCAGTTTAATTAACACAACTAGACCAAAACCACACAAATCCAATGAGTAGAGGCTGAGTTTTGAATTTTAAAAGTTTAAAATACAATATAGTGCTGAAAAGCATAAGGCTCCAATAGGGAATAAAGGTTTACACTAGACTGAGTTAAGTCCAAACATTCAGGTAGATCGCGATGGAGTGTGGGTCGGATACAGCCCCAGGTAAGTCCTATTGAAGTTGTACTTTCTCAAGAATTGGACCAAGAGTCCTGTTCACAGGGAAGAAGTTCACCGGGAGCACTGAGAGCATTGCTGGTGGCTGTCCATGGGTGTAAAAAGTCAGCTGGGTGTCGCAGATAGGCAGGATGAAGCCTCACTGTCACGAGTGGCGCAACTTGCTGTGTGAAGAGATGAACTTGCGGCGGGTCAGGCATGTTTCTTAGGGCGAGCGGCACAGTTATGGTGCGAGCGAGCCCATTTGCGGTCGTGAAGAGCCCGGAAACTTGATTTCAGGAGTAAAAAAACACTTCCAAGGCCCCAATACTAGAGATGCACCTTGCACCAGAAGCTGAAGCAGGTGAGTTGGAAGTCTTTTCACCCTTGGAGTCACTTTGGTTCTGGGATGTAAAGATGCCGGTCCAGCCCTTCTCACTCGCAGGCAAGAGGGCAGCAGATCAGCTCAGCAAAGTAGGAGTCCAGCAGAGTAGCAGGTCAGCAGAGTTGCAGTCCTTGCAGCTACACAGCGGTCCTTCCTGGGAGGGTATCCACAAGTCCAGAAGTGTACTTAGTTGGTGGTGTTAGAGGTTCAGTACACATACCCACAAGTCCCTTTGAAGTGGGGAAGACTTCAAAGAAATGTCTTTGAAGCGTTCAGAGGTTTTTCCTTCCTGTCCTAGCTGCGGACTTACTACAGGGGGGGGGTATGCAGCCCTTTATGTGAACATTGCCCATTTAGGTGTTAGTGTCAGCCCTCCCTCCCATCCTGCCCAGGATGGCCAGTCAGGCTGTGGATAGCCATTAGTCACACTTAAGCTCCCTTTGTGTGTGACTGTCTAGAAACACAAGCCCATCTCTCACCCTACCCCAAATGTTTATTGGAGACAGGCAGCAGGCATCAAAGGGCTAAAATAAGAACATTTTCAGAGCTGCAATTTAAAATCCAACTTCACCATAAGTTGTGATTTTGAATAGTGAGTTAATAGACACTAAGCCTGAAAAATACATCTCTTTCAGATTGTGAAAAACACCAAACTTGACAAACATATCTTTTCCAGATTGTGAATTACACCCATAAGATGTAACATTGTAAAAATAAATAATAATGTTATCCTATAGGAGTGATAGGCCTTGCTGTAGTGAACAAAGACTTTGGGAGTTTTTCACTAGCAGGCAATGTAATTTGAAAGTACATGTTCTGCCTTTTAAATATATTGCACCCTGCCCTCTGGATTGTCGCAGTCCTCCTTAGGGGTGACTTATATGTTTAAAAAGGGAAGGTTTGGGCCTGGCAAAATAATTATTTCGCAGTGTAAGCTGCACAGACAGGCTCTGTAGTGGCAGGCTGGAGCCATGGTTAAGGGGCTACTTAGATGGGTGACACAAGTGCTGTAGGCCCTCTATTAGTATTTAATGTACAGGCCCTGGGCACATGCAGTGCACTTTACTAGGGACTTATAAGTAAATTAGATATGCCAATTGGAGTTAACCCAATGTTACCATGATTTAGGGGAGTCCTTAAGGCAGCAGAAACAAGGTGGTCAGAACATTTGGGGAGGCATGCAAAGTGTTTGGTGTGAGACCACCCTAAGGCTGGCACGTCTAACACTGGGCTATAGCTAGATCCTGAAGAAAAGAACAGATCATAAACTTTACTCTATAACATTTGACAGGAAACAACAAGAGTAGTCATTCCAAGTCTATTGTTTAAATTAATAAAAATCCAATTCAGTGGTGAAGTTAGATTTTTAATATATATTTTGGATAAGCAACTTTTAGAAAGTTACCTTTTCTCTGTGTGAAGCTTCAAGAGGATCATTTGCATTAGCCTGACAGTACCTGCTCAGCCAGTGCTTGACCTCAACAACATATGCCATTGTGCTGGTCCTAGGGCAGTGTGCATGTGACCCCTACCAGTGCAGGAAGGACGGTTGAGGTGGGCCCAGTACCTTCATTAACTTGAAAGGGACAGAGGTGAAGCCTGCTCAGTCATAGTTTAATGTAAATAGAGGTCCTGAGGAGGAGAACACCTTTGTTCCCCAGGCCAGACTAGCCATGCTGGATCCAGATTAATTAGGAACCCATTGCAGAACAGGTTTAGAGTGTACACAGAGGAGGGGACTGCTCATTTACCTGACTGCACCTCTGGGTGGACAAAACAACCCTGCCAAATTGATGGGGTGTCCCCTGTCTCAGAATTTAGGAGTAAGGTACAATGTCAGATTGGTTTCAGTAGGGCAAACAAGAAATGCTGGTAAATGGGTTATGGTTATACCTGGAAAATGTTGCCCCGTTGGTAATGGAGGGCATAAGTTACCCACACCCACTGAGTTCTGCAAATCATCAATGTGGCACCCAAAGAACTCTCCTTAGAATGCTTTTGGGAATTGTGGAGTATCAGAAAAGGAGTGGACCTGCTCCCCCTTGTATCCCATATGAAGAAATGGTCTTTAAGGGCCAATTGGCTAACTTCGTGTGTGACTACAAGGACACAACAACCTGCAAGAGGCCTTTTTTGTGAAGTGACCAGTTGATGAGAACCATCTGAATGTGAACTGGACCCTAGTTGTGACCTCTACTGGAGTGAGTCCTCACCCCTAAGTGCTGTATGTGAGGTACTGCTGCCTTAGAAGTGACAAAGAGGAGTTGCACCAGAAATCCCGAACAATTTGCACTAGGAGCATTTTTTGACTTTCAAGACCTTCAGAGCATGAGAAGGACCTCACATCAAAATAGCCTTAATTTAGAATACAAGCATTTGCATGTGTTATGCAAATAAAATTAAGTAGCTCTTATTCTGTTGAGTTATGTCAACTTTTATAAATACACATGTAACTGATCTATACCCGAAAAGAGAAGAAATGTACAGAAGCATAGGTCAACCCTATTTACAAGTGTCAATCTAAATTCTAAAATGTCCTTTGTAAATTGGATCTGAATTTTCTGCCCTCCTATCAATGATAAACTGTGTACAAAAAGTCTTAGGATGTGTGCAAGAGCTGATTCTTTTTCCTTCTTAGGAAGTCTTTCTTGATTCTGTTTATGCTTTACTTTTATTGAATGTAAGAAAGTGTATTGATAGTTGTGATGGAGATCACCCATCTCAAGGAATAATGACACTATCTTGTCAGGTTGAGCCTCAAAAGGCAATAAATTAACCTGAGCTCAACCACCTAGGACCTATGGCACAGACAGGCTTAACTAAGGGCAAAGAAGCTATGCAGTAATCAAACAGTAATAAAGTCAAAACACCAATACATCAAAACACCAATCAATAAAATCCTAACCAAATTAGAAAAGTAGTGTAAAATATAAATAAAGAAACTGACAAACACCCATTAAGGGGAACTCAATATATACATTTTGAGAATAAAAATAGCATTAACAATCATTGAGTGCCAATGATAATCTTTGGACATGGTAGACTGGGATCTAGGCATGGTTTCAGGGTGACTGCAATAGAGAGTGGCTCAAATAAATCCAGCACAATTTTACATTCTGACAATCTTTTTTATGGAGTTCAAAATGATCTAGCAGGGTTAGCCTGAACCTGCATATGATGACAGTGGGATCAACACCACCCCACTTTGTTCCAGTATTATGTTTTTCATAACCAACTAAGGGAGCCACTCCACAGCGTCCTTGAAGAGCTGCTGTGTAGTCAGTGTTGGTGTTTGTCTGACAGTCAGTCTCTCAGTGATGAGGGCATGTCACCCGCAGTCTACATTTTCTTCCGGAGGAATAGTGCCTAGAGGTCTGACTACCTGTTGAGAGATGGAAGGAATGTTCCTGGCCCTGATGGAGGAGAAGCTAAGCATATTCCAAGCATGAGAATCACCCACAGAAAGCAGAAAGAAACCGGGAGTGACCTGTAGCATGAGAGGGTCACCAAATTAATTCTTGCTTTTTATCTGAGACAGCATCTGAAGGTCTCCAGTTGATTCTGCTACTGCAGGAACAAATATACATTACCACTGAGGCTGGTCAGCTTGGGAGGCCACAACAAAAATAAATTGCTAATGGAGCCAAGTCAACCTGGGAGGTCACAATTTAAAAAAAAACATGTCATGTTGTATGGACTTGCCA
Organism: Pleurodeles waltl; assembly: GCF_031143425.1. NCBI lineage: Eukaryota > Metazoa > Chordata > Amphibia > Caudata > Salamandridae > Pleurodeles > Pleurodeles waltl. The sequence goes on along the minus strand of NC_090444.1, from coordinate 1,142,709,627 downwards.
AACAGTAGCTGTCCATTGATACTTGGAATGGTGAGAGGCTGCCATTAGGATGAATGCCTGATCAGTGCCGATCACATCAAGACCATTGCACAGGTACTACAAAGCTTCATCTGCAACTGGAGCAGAGGACTGTGACACTCCCAGAGAAAATCAAATGTGAGGGCTTGAATCTTTCTGCCAACTCTAAACCAGGAGAAAGAACTGTAAACTGAGTAGCAACTAAAAGACTCTAGTCAATCTAATGCAGTGAAAGGAGCCAACAGAAGATTCATCTTAGAAGCATGTAATGGTAATTGGTGATTTTAAATAATGCCAAGATCTGATGTCCAAATGATAGGTATAAGTGAAACCATTTACCAGTACTGCTTGGGAAGGAATCAAGGTGTTTCGTAGTTCATCTGGGTGTATGACCAGAACATGATGTGTATGCAACAGGTTACATTTGAGTACGGAAACCCTCAGCATTTAAAGGGTTAAATTCATCCAAAGTCAAAGCAAATCCCAGTTTGTTTATTCACTAACATTTATTGATCAAACAGCAACAAACCTCATTTAAACTAAAGGGCACCAGTAGAAAATGTTTTCTCTATATGTGTCTCCTCTTCTACTATTGAAGATCCTTCAAATAAATGCAATGGGTTGAAATGGATTTATCATCTTACATGCACCAGTTAGGATATATCTTATTTGTCACTCACAATGCTCCTTTAAGTCATATACGGAGAATTTTGCTCTAACGCAATGTCAGTACTCTCTGGTCTACTGTGAAAGCAGTGTGAACACCTTAGTTTGGGTTCATACTTTCATATCTGACCAGTCTGTGGTTTATGGATTCTAGGAGGAATCTGGGGCTATGGTTACCTCTTTTCCATATGATTAAATGAAAAGGTTGATTATTAAAGCCTTCCTGGAGCTTCTAATAGGCCCGAGTTATGTGTTTCATGGAAAGGCTAATCTGTCTACTGCACCTGATAAATACTGACACCTAGGGCGAAGTATATACCAGGTGTGGTAACTACCTGCTATTCAGAGCTGATGTTTATTAAATGGGGAATAACATGAAAAATTTGATGTATACCAAACTGAATGTTGCCAGTATTTGTATTAAGGAACATTTCCCCAGGTTAAATATTGGCAGGATCGATTTTCTGAAATATATGTTTCAAAATTACAAGGGTTACAGAAATGACCACAAAACCTTGCATTCTTCTGTAAAAGGAGTCATTGCAGATATTTGAATTTATCATCCCATTGTAGGGCCAAAGGGCCCAATTCACAAAGGTATACTTGAGACGTTTGGTCTAAACTTAGACTAAACATCTACGTTTACGACTTTGGGAATTCACAAAGGGCATTTATGAGTTTTATCTTTATGTCCGCCCTCGGGGCGGAGAACCGTCTGAGAACAAGGTTTTCATGAGTAATGAGGCTACCTTATAGCAAAGAATTCCCTATCCATGTGTATGTCAATTAGGGGTTGGCGGGGAGGGGAGGTCACAGCTGTAATCCCTGACTTGCCCCTTACAACCCCTTGCATTACTTTTCTATCCATTGGCTTCAGAGGTTGCTAAATAACTACCAAGAACACATGGGCCATTCATCCTTTTGGGCATCTGTGCTCTGCAATCCTTGTCAATGTTTTATTATATTAATAGTGAGTAATAGTCTAATATTTACTATTAGTGTAATAAGAATTAGAGCACCAGGAGGAGGAAAGAGGCCTTCACTAGTGACTGAGGCAAGTAAAGGAAAGCTTTTGCATGCATGTTTGCAGGTAATAGTGTGGGTCTGTGAAAGCCTGTGTATATGGAGAGAGTGTGTGTCTGTAAGTGTGAACGTGTTTATGCATTAATGAGAATGAGTTCGATTGAATTTCAGAGAATATGATTGAGTCAGAGTGATTGAGAATGAGTAAATGAGATTAAGAGTGACTACAAGTGCGATAATGAATGAGCAAGAATGAGTGTGACGGAGTGTTAGAGCATGTGGAACAGAGTGAGCAAGAGTGACAGTGAATAAGTGTAACTGTGAGTAACAATGAGGGAGAATAAATGAAAGTAAAAGTGAGAAAGTATGAGTGAGTGAGAGAGTAAGAGTAATGTGAATGAATGAGTGAAAATGAGTCAGAGAGAAAAAATGAGTGAGTGAGTGTGAGTAAGCATGTGTGAATCATAGTATTAATGAGTAAGAGTGAGTATGAATGAGTGAGAATGAGGGTAAGACTGAGCACAAGAGAGTCAGAATTAAAGAGTGCATGAGAGTGAAAATGATTGGGTGTGAGTGAGTGAATGAAAGTGAGCATGAGTGAGAATGCGGTGTTAAGCTTGCAAACCTACCTTTGGCCCTGCATACTGAAGGCAATTTGTGACTTATAGAGGCATGCATGGACCAATAATGTAGGGTGTGCTTAACATGAAAGCCACCTCTAACAAAATACTGACATTGCCACACAAAATGCCTGGCATATGGTACATCCATGCAAAACATTGGCATACTAGAGGTAATTATTGGCTTAAGGCCACTCTGGAAAAGTCTGGTGAAGTCATACTGGAGGTAATTCTTTGCATGATGAACTCCCATGGTAACATATTGATGGGGGCATGCTAAAGGTAATTTGTGGTATATGGGGCACCTGTGGAACAATTCAAGGCTGGCATACCTTAGGGTATTCTTGGCATGGGGGCACCCATTACAAAATGTTGACACTAGCTCATTGGAGGTAAATCTTAGCATAAGGTCAGACAACCGTGGCATAAAGGAGTTGGGAGAGCAAGCATGACAAAATACTAACCCTGCTATACTCAACGTAAATTTTGAAATAAAAGTTACCCATAATTTATAGATGGCATTAATGGCAAACTTCTGGCACTGGCATATTGACAAATTGCTAGCCCTGGCATATTGAAGGTAGTTTCTGACCTATAAGGGGCAAACATAGCATGTTTCTGAATAAAATGGGGTCACTCCAGTGGACTGTCAGGTTTCACTGTCTTGGCACACAGTGAAAGGACTTGAATATGTATTGATTGTCCTTTCAGAGTCTGTGATGTTTAGACAAATGTATTTGACAATTGTACTCTAAAATGGTGTTTGTACAAAATACTGTAGCAAAATTTTGTGTCAAGAAGATCAAGGGCAAGAATATTGTGAAGTTAAGTTTCAATGGGTTAACAAAGTTTTAGTATATTCAACTACATATATGTGTACTTTGACTATATATATATGTATATATATATATATATATTCAAGGTATGTACATGTGGAGTTAAGAATAATGAATCTGTACTTACCTATTTCCACTTACCTTCTCGATGTTTTGGTCTTCAATATCTCCACATGATATTTTTAACCGATACTCTGTCAGACATCCCTTTAAAATATACTATTTGACTCCATTTAAAAAAAAAATTCTTAATAGAAGAATCACTCCAAAACTCCCCTAGAAGAGGTCTAGTTCACGCGCTCACTACAATTTAAGGTAAGTATTATATTATGTCATCTTTCAAAGCTCATGTTAGGACTCTAATATAGGTGTACACAAAAGAGAAATGTGAATTGTGTTGATGTATTAATCACACAGTTATTATGGAACTTCAGCTATGTCAATTATAGTGATAACAATAGGGTTAAGGTCAAATTACATCACCATCCCGGAAAATTCTGGGTCAAACTTCCATTAAGGTCAAAGGATGTCTAATGTCACTTTCGCTGCTCCTCCCATTTTTGTGAATCGACGTCTGTGCTTGTCCTGGGCAATCTGCTATGAAAAATATTAATACGTAGCTAGTTGATTATGAAGACAAAGGATCTTGGGCTTCTTAAGGGTTTGCATGGCTAGAAGACTTTGGAAAGATATTAAGGGGTGCAGCCATGTTTCATCTGGTGGGCCAGGAATAATGTTTGACGTTACAATCCAACAATAATCACCTGTTTCGGTATTATTCATTTTCTTTGCTTTTAGTTCCAGTTGCACATAACATAATCTTGTCGCGGAAAAATCTGCAACAAACGTAAAATACGGAGGAACGCATCTCGAAAACCTCTAAACACCATTTCGACATCTATTTGTTGTACCAAGGGCCACTCTTCACGTGATCCTGTTGCTACTATATTTCCTTTTAACAAATCCCGTCAGCAGAGACATTTGAAGTAGAAAAGCCATTAATAACTCCGAATTGCTTAACACTGAAACGATTTGAAGTTTAATACATGGAATAAAATGACCCACTTGACCACTGGATAGCTTATAGTAGGCTTGAATAGCTCTGTTGCTAACATTAGCGAACGCACTTCGCTGGAATAATGATATTTAAAAATCATTGCCTTCCTTTTTACAAATACAATCGTGTCGCTCAAACGGCTCTTTTTACTCATTTGAACAAGTGGTGGCTCTCAGTGGAAATAAGTCAATGTTTCTAATGCACTGAGCAGAGCAGTCTCTTGGGTAAATGCTGTGTTGCTGTGACGGGATGAGCGCTATCTTGTAAAATATACTTCTTTTATGTACCATCGGGTGTGACAGAAATGTTTCAAGTACCTGGGTACAAAAACAGTACTTCGATAAACAAGCTTGCTTAAACTATGTATAATTAAGCATAATTTTCCTCTAATAAAACAACGTTTATGAACATAATCTTTCTCAATTGATCCTACCTACCCTGCAAGTATTTCACGAAAATAAATTCATTATTAAGTTTACAGTAGTGTAGAGAAGTGAAGTACACTGTTTTATGTGTGTGTTTCCCTAGCTTAAAATGCAACTTTTGGGTTTTAGAATGATTGCCTCTAAATAATTGTTTGGAAGCAGCTACCTTACACTCCCCAATTTCATACCTGAATTATGTCTTTAAAAGTGACAGTTATGATTGACTCATACAGAAACATTTTCTTACTGCAAACTCCGCACCTATGAGCATCTGTGACAAACCATTCTGATGTTCCTTCCTATTAACCATGAAGATCCAGGCACCGTTTTGGTACAGATGGAGAATATATTACTATATCACCTTTTAGCATCTAACTATTGTGCTTTCTGTGCATCAGAAATATTAACTTTTATCTAATTCAACCAAAAAAGACCTCCATTTTTTTCTCAACTATCACAAGCAACACATGTGGCCACCCTCATTCGATAAGTCATTTGTAGGGTTGATATGTCATTGGAATTCATCGCTTTGAATTAGTGTGGTGCTGACTGAAAATGTCGACCCAGATATACTCAGGTCTTGCGTCCTCCTTACATCGTGCAAATCAACACAATACAATGCAGGGGCTTAAGTCTGATTCACATAGAGACGCAGGGTCATATTTATACTCTTTGACGTAAACTGCGCCGGTGCAGTTTTGCGTCAAAAATAATACCACCGGTTAACGCCATTTTGGTGCGCCGTGCGGGTGTCAAATTTAAACTTTGACGCATGGCGGCGCAAACCAAAGGTGTGAGTCTTTTTTTTTACGCACACCGCAGCGTCAAGTCGTAAAGCAAAACGATGTTAACGCGGCAGAAATGACTGTGGGTCGATTTACGACCCCGCAAACCAGATATGCAGCATTTTTTTACGCAATAGCACAAAAAATCCCCGCGAACACAGCCATTTCAGCAGAGGAGAGCCAAAATGGATCCCAGATGCCTCTACAGATCCCAGGAAGATGACAACAGACCAGGAACCAGCCAGGAGGACCCACACAAGAACCAGGACACTTTTGAGAAGAAAAGAAAGTGTTGCTTTAGTGCAGAGGAACAGGAAATTCTGGTTAAAGAGGTGACGGAACACCAGCACCAACTGTTTATCACTTCAAAATTGCCAATTAGTAGGAGAGAGGCTATATGGCAATAAATTGTCGACAAGATCAACAGTGTGGCAGAAGTACGCAGAACAGTCATCGAGTGCAAGAAACGCTGGCATGACTGCAAGCGCAGGACCAAGGAAAAGATGGCCAGGAACAGGAAGGCAGCACTGCAGACTGGAGGTGGGAGTCCAGCACACCAGGAGGCCCAGGAACACATGGAGGAGATGGCCGCAGCCATCATCACTGAGGAGATTTTCACAGGGATTCAAGGACAAGGACAGCGCAGACTACCAGGAGACAAAGCACATGCAGGGTAAGTCGCATGGGGAATTAAAATGCACTAATGTCAACTACAACTGGGGGGGTATTGACCACAAAATGCATGGAAGTCATCCTATACATGGAGTGGCATGGGTACAGGGGGATAGCAACAACAGTCCCATGGAGACATGCTGCCATGCCAACGATGGAGCAAAGGTAAAGCCACGCCAGGAGGGAAAGGCACAACGTCAAACTGACATCGCGGCACACGTCAGCCACCATACCCCCTACATTAACTAGGGACCTATTAACAACCTCTAGCCATACCAACAACTGGAATGTAACTGCAACAACAGTTGCCACTACCACCTCCGCTCTGTGTGCAGCTCAAGTAGCCAATGGCAGTAACTTCCCCATGGATCATACACAGCTAAATTAGAGGGTTGAGGATGACAGCTCCTGTAATCCCCTGAAAAAAGACAAAGGCCCCAGTACTGTCAAATGTCAATGCCCATAGTTGTCGCAAACATCAGCCAATGTCAACAACAATATGAGCTACACAGCACTAAGGACATACCCATGCTGCATATGTCAGGGTCCATCCTGTGCCTGGGTCACAATGTAACATCCCAAATGTCATACTGCTCAGACAACAGCATTGAGGGGGAGGACACATGTAACTGGTCACTGAAATACACCTGCACAGTCAGAGGAGGAAATAGGACACTACTACGATTATCAGGGAAACCCAATGTACCACACATTTCCAACATCAGCTGTACACATTACCAATGCCAACATCCATATCGTGCCATAACAATGCTATGCATAGGATATACTACATGTCAACTACATTTAAGTCGATGTGAAAGATCAGAGACTGGGGCAGGTCCAGATTTCCAAGTGTGCTGCCAGTGCCATCAGAACACCCACAGCCAGTAAAAGGCCTCACCATGAGAATGGATGTAGACGGAGGGTGGAGTAGGACAAGAAGGTGGCAATTCACTATTTGGCCTAAAACAATACTAGAGGAGATGATGCAGAGAAGTCCAATAACTTAATACTATACATGTGACATGCAGGTGGGGCCATATGCCTGGGAGAATGCCCATCTGAAAGACAGGAGCAATGAACACAAAACAAGATCACATTGTGAATTCATCACAAGGCAGGCAAGTCACATCACTAATGCCACAACACACACACACTAATTATACCCCGTTTCATTGCAGAGGAAGATGGATCTCCTGCGGATTTGCCTGTCCCCGAATACCCTGATGACATGGATGACGAGCTGACAAACATTCCCAAGGAGACCATCCAAGAGGTCTTGGAACCCTCCAGACCCCACCTTTAGTCACAAGGAAGAGCACAGAACAAGCAGCCATCACAGAGGACCCACCCACCACCCCAATTGTAAGACCTGCCAGCTCAATACAGTTGAGGACTCAGACGACACAGGCACCAGCTTTGAGAGAACTGTAGTTGGGGTACAGCGGGAGCTGGCCAATGAGGTGCGGGTAGGGATGGAAACTATGGCAGCCAGCCTTGAGTGGGTGCGTTCGCATGATGTCATCTGCAGATCAGGCAGCAGCTATGCAAGCGCTAACATCTATCTTGCAGGAACAGCAAAAAAGCCTGAAGGAAATCAGCACAGCTGTAATATAGTTGACCCAACACCTACAACAGCAATCCAACGCGTGCACGAATGCATCATTGAACCCCCCAGGACCGACCTGGCTGCCTACCATCATGATGTGGCTGCTGTTCTTAGGAATCAGCAGATCCTCCTTACTGCAGTACTGCCCTTAAGACCTTCACAGGTAGCAGCGACCGGGATGTCTGACTCCACGTCTTCTAACACTGAGGTGTGTGTTGCCCCTTCACAACCACCACCAGCAAGGACAGAGGAGGCAACACACACATCAGAAGAAGAAGACATGGAGCAGATCACATTCACACGGAAAAGTACCCGGAAGCACTAGTCCCTGCCACATGGCCAACTATTACCAAGGTCCTGCGTTTTGTAACATGCCAGTCTTACAACAACTCTACTCAATGACTGTTCTGCTAACCACTGTATATCTTGTCAGCCTGCCCAGTGATTGTCTCTCTCTTACTCATTGGCAAATCCTGTCCCTCTCCACTACCTGAAACATCACCACAGCATGTCAAAAGCATTTCCTTAACCCCTTGTGTAGGATCACAATGTAAGATGTCACTATAATGGACTCACAATCATGGACAATGTACATATAGCACTACAGCACTTTTCAATAATTAGCACTTACACAACTAATCTGTCTCTGGGTAATGTGACACATCAACTGTGCAGTTGATAACTGAAATGTGCCTACTGTCAAATTACGTAACTTGTCAATATAACTGTCCTGATATTATGTAGTCAGATAAATCTGCACAGTGGCCAGGATTGCATCATGCTCTGCATGAATGAAGGTGTCTGAGTTTACATCCAAATAGGTAATCATGCTGAACAGTGTCACAAATGATCTATGTGAGTCATGAAGACAAGACTACAAGAGTGCTTATGACAACTCATCTTATAAGGGTGTCCTTGAACATCACACTGCAGTCAGACCTAAAACTGTTCCCCCAATACCAAGTCTGGAAGCACTGTTTGTGACGTAGAAAACATACTTATCGACAAAAACACGTTGGGATCCATATTAACTGTGATTGGTGGTTGCAACGAATGGTGGAATCTTTGCAAGGTAGCTCTGGTGTAGCTGCCAATCTTACAGCTCAGTTGGGATTTGTTCGTAGCATAGGACACAAATGTAATAGAACAAAATTCATGTACACTAAGGCCATGATCAAGTAGCATTTAACTCATACTGTAAAGGGTTAACTATATATTTATTAAATGGTAATCACAGAAGAGGAAACTGAGGGAAAAGACTTACCTACCCTAATCTACCCTGACTACTCATTACCCACAACTGTCCCTAACTAACCTAAGCTAAACTTATCACTTGTAACAAAATGTTCTAAACAGCAGCCCCCCACCCCCCTTATGAGACAGGACACCTGGAGGACAACACATATTAACCTAAACACATACTATACTATCCTAAACAAATATATATTTTTTTGTATTTTTTTATTTTTATTAAACACACAAGAACCCCAACATAGTCCCCACCCACACACTTAATAAGTAAAAATAGAAAGAATCAGGACCCCCCACCCCCCTCCCACTAACACTAACTAAACTAACAGACTATACTAACCTAACACTAAGACCCCTAAGCCCACTAAGTATGAGAACAAGGAAAGAGGAGGGAGGGGAGGGAATCATGTCCATTGTCACCAAAGTCTAGAGGTTGGCCCTCGGAGGGTCCCCTTTATGGACTTCACACGCCTGTTAATATGGTGAACATCCCGGCTCAGATTACTTATCTTCCTCAAGACACGATCCATCTTCCGTTCCGTTTGGTGGAATGCTGCAGAGTCAACTGTTGGAGCTGGGGCAGTCTGGGTACTGGCGGAGGAGTTTTGTGGGGGTGTGGGGCCAAGGACAGTGGGTTGTCCTAAAGCTGTTGCAATGCTGGGGCCTGGAACTACATCAGACTTAGGGACAACAGTCCCAGCTGTGGGTGGGGCCACCTGGGAAGAACTGGTGGTTATGCTGGTGGTGGCTGTGGTGGGCAAAGTAGGGCCACCCTGTGGGAAAGCCCTCCATGCCCGGAGGCCCGTTCATGGCGGTATCGACGGGCCATCATCCTGAACCCCCGACTCTACCAGCAGGATATGCTGGTATCTCATGGCCCGCCGCTGGAACTCATGGACCTGGTTGAGAGTCATGTTTGCAGCTGTGAAGACAAATGCAAATAATTTACATTAGGAACTGCATTGTGTGAAATGGCACAAGAAGTCAATCAGACAATACATCTACTGTACTTGTAACAGCTCATATCACCATACAGATCATTGAATGTCCCTGAGGAAGTACATGGCAGGCCAGCCTATAAAGGTGGTATCACACATAGCACATCCAAATCCTACGAGATGGGTAACAACTGGCATTGACTTGCCATCTGAGTTCTGCCATTTATCAGTCATGCTGCATATCCTCCGCCAATACCTGTCTACAAATGTCAGTGTGCGGAATGCAAAACTAAAGCCACATGGTCTGTAAGTTGTAACTGGACTTGCCAGTATAGTACCCATGTGCCATACCTGAGTGTGTATACTAGGTTCCGACCAAACAGTCACTTATTCACATGTATGTGTAACATACTGGTAGCATCAGTCCTAGGTACCCTATTCACAAACCCATGCCTGTGTTTGAGGAGGGGTGGAGAAACAACTAACAATTCCAAACAACATGGACACCGAGGAGTGTATAGAAAACTCCACACATGTTTGGCTCTACACACACACCACAGGTAAGGTCTTTCAACAATTAGGAGTCTGCAAACCCTTGACCAATCATAGCGCCACACATGTCAGGACATGCAGAGCTTGGTACACAACATATACTTCCAGTAAGGCATGACTTACAACAGACCCAGAGTTGCAAGAACACCCATGATCATGATTAGCATGCACACCTAGGCCATTGCACTCAAGTTCCACATACCTGTAGCACTACATGTGGAAGTACTTTGGTGAATAGGGAAGCAGAAGTCTGTTGGAAAGCGATTTGCAGTACCAATCTGGGAGAATGTGGGTCTGACAGGCTGATTAAATCTGAGCTGACTTCCTGTGCGACTCTTGTTGATACAAGTGTCATCCACATGACTCACCCCAGTACTCATTGTGGGGCCTACAGGAATGACCTACAATCCCTAGATAATACAAAAGGATAAGCATTGGCCAACTCAAAACTTTTGAGAAACTGAAATCCAACTCATGGAACAAGACAAATGATTGGCCAGCGCATCACACCTTGCTATGTGTTCAACGCACACGAGTCCATCACACATCACCAGCAAACACAACACATGACAGACATATCAACACTTACTGGAGTGGTCGGGGTCCTCAAATGTAGCCACCTCTCCCACAGTGTAGGGTGCCGGTCCACCTGTAAGGCATGGAAGGAAGAAATGTGCTCAAAATCTGTGCACTGACCAACATTTTCATATATACAATGTGTAAGCTGAATAACGAAATGACAGCCATTCAGACATGATGATACCGCGTCTGATATATCACGGCCAACATGTACATAGCATGGGTCTCCTGTGACAGTTACACACATATCTGCACACATGAAGTGGCCCTAACTATCATGTGATGGCAAACATGCCCCGTCATTAGTGATAAGATATAATAATGGAGTGTAATCGTCTCATCATGTGCATCCAAGAGAGACATCCAAAGCCTGGTTACTTGAGGACTGCATTATCAGTCAAAAAGCCTATGTGTCCATGACACATTTCATACACATAGGTACAATGTACAGAGGGGCAGGGACTTTTGTAAGCCCTCCTGTTGTTACAGTTTCTTCATTTGATGTGGCCCTGCAATGGTGATTTGCACCAACCATGGAGATGTGAAGCCATGTGCATACCTTTGGACTGACATCCCTCATTGGAATGTGGCACAACTAACTCCAAATACCTGTCTAAGATGTTAGCTGAGGGCACCTTACACCTTTTCATGATGTTTTAAAATCCTGATCTGACATGTGTCAAAAAAGATGAAGGACCACAATAATCCCTAACATTCATAGAACTTCTGTGAACGCTTTCCTTCCATACTCACCAGACTCACATGAGAAATATGTCTGGGCCACTGTGCTATCATCAATTTACGTGAAGCCAGCACTCATTTTCTGCATCATGTAGTGTTTCTAAAGTCAGTCTAGCTATTGCGTCAACAAAGTTTGCCAATATTTTAGTACATCTTTACTTCTCTGGCAAATGTGACCTATATAGACATGATTGGCTCCTATTTTGTTTGGTTGTCTGACACAAAGGCAGCACCAATTTACTTAACGGAAAAGTATCCTGTAAGTTTGCAGAGCACGTGTTTCCTGACAGATAGCAATTGTGATCCTTCACATAGTGCATCAAGTACCCTGTATGTTTCCACAGCATTACACACAGCCAGCAAGTTAGCTGGCAGATATTATACAAATCATCTGAAGTCACTACAGAGCATTTAATCGTGCACATTTACATGATTATTACTCACCAACAGGGCCACCAATCATGATTACCAGGTGGTCCAAGAGATCCTGCTCCCTGGTGATGAGGTCAGCCCACCGGTGCTTCAGCTGGTGGTCACTCCTCTGGCTGGCATAGCCGCGCTGCAGGTGATGCAGTACCTTTCCCCACCGGATTCTGCGCACCTCAGTGTGATATCCCTGTATCACCCTGCCTTGATCATCAGTGGTAGGATATGGCACACAAGCCATATAAAGCCCCCCAACTCCTCTTCACCCATCCTGCCAAGACGTGGCCTACCAGACATCTTGCAACTGAAAAGGGGAATAGGGGTTAAAGAAGTAGAAAAGGGAAAAGGGGGAACGTAGGGGTACAAAAACAGATGAAAAGTAAACTTAACCACTAAAAGAGCCCAACTATCCCCAAACTAGCACTAGCCACAACAGACTCCCACAAACAACAAAAACACTAGAATGCTGGACAAATGTAAACAAAACACAGTAGGACACTGTACACCAACAATATTTATTTCACAAAATGACAATTGAGATAGCACATAGGACACAAAAGCACAAAATCATTGGACACAACTCAGAAAACAGCCACACAGTCTAGAAGATTCACAGACTGCAAAGTGAAAGTGAAAGTACACCCACTGTACATAATCTGTAAACAGGATATCCTATTACATCACTTCCTGCATAAAATGGCCGCCATTTTTCATGTTATGCATCATATTTTTTCATGCATACAGTTTGTGCGTCATATTTTTCGACGCACAGGAGTAAAAATTAGCCCACATCCAAATAATAGTAAATAGTCTGTACAATTATTTGAATGCGGCCTAATTTTCACTCCTGTGCGTCAAAAAATATGATGCACAATCTGTATTTGTGGGGAAAAAATGACGTATAATGCTAGCATCGTCAAAATTTCAGTGCATGAACTGGTTTTGGGCATTTTTTCAGTTTTTATGTTATGTTACATTTGGGACACATCAGAGATAGGCTGATGGCACCCACTATGGTGTTGATGGTGTATGTTCACATGTGAGACATCATACTGCAGTGGACCATGACCCGCTACTTCCTTAACAGGATTTTGACGGTTGGCTGACGCACTAGATGGCCATATGTGTGGCCTACATATATGTATTGCACAATTTGGGCATGTTTGGCATCAGGAGAGGATAGCAATGTGACGCACATATGTACAATACCTTAATGCCGATGGCTCAATGTGTGTGTTGTTGACCGAGTGTGTGTGCATCACATGATACATTATTGAACATATGCTTGTATGAATGTGAAGTCAATGGCCCTCATTACGACCCTGGCGGTCGGTGGTAAAGTGGCGATAAGACCGCAAACAGGCCGGAGAAAAAAAAATGCAATTATGACCGCCGTGGTCATCCGCCACTTCACCATTCCGACCACCATGGTGGTGAAGACCGCTGGGCTGGAGATTGCGGTCTCCAGCCCGGCGGTCATCACTAGACTGCCGACGGTATCAGGACCCTGCATACCACCATGGATCTCGGGTGGTTGGGAACTCCTTCCCTGGCACTGATAGGGGTCTCCCCCACCCCCTGTTACTCCCCACGAATCCTCCCCCACCCCCCACCCCCCTGCTACCACCCAAAGGTGGCACAACCCCCCTCCCCACCCCGACCCCGAACATGCACATATACACACCCTTACACGCACATGCCCCCAACATGCACATATACACACCCCTACACGCACACATACACACCAACAACACATACCCGCACACATACAGACAGACATGCACACCGGCCAACCCGCACACATTTCCCATACACACAACACCCCCCTGCACGCATACACTCACTCAATCACCCCCTCTACACTCCCACACGCACACACCCCTAGTCGCACACAACACACAACACCCCCCCCACCCCCTTCCCTAATGGACGATCAACTTACCTTGTCCATTGATCCTCCGGGAGGGGACGGGATCCATGGGGGCAGCTCTGCCACCAGAACACCGTGACCAGAACACCGTCACACCGAATCATAAGATGTGATTCAGTGGGCGGTGTTCTGTTGACGTGGCGGTGGAAGTTGTGCAACCTCCACTTTCCCGCGGTCCGCCAGTATGGCTGCTGGCGGCTTTCCGTACGAAAAAGGACGGCGGGCTGCCATTGGTCATAATACGCGGTGCGGAAGCACGGCAGTACCTCGGCGGTCTTGCGAAAAGACCGCCGAGGTCGTAATGACTCCCAATGTGTCCAAACCTTAGATGCAAGACATTGTGGAAATGAGAGAGGACATGTGTTAGTCATACATGTAGCAACATCCGTTATGTGCACTTCCAAGATTTTGGGTAACGTAGACACCACAGATGACAAAGCATGCATCAGATAGATGGCAGACGCTTGTTCATGCCAATGGTCCACATTTTCACCATCCTATGTCCTAGATTTTTGGTAACAGCTTGCTAGGCACTTGTTGGTGAATCCCACAGTGAGTCAGACACATGCATTGAGGAAGTGGGTACCATGTAGTTGGCCCAGACAGCCAAAGGTGAACCACAAATGTAATATGATGCCACAGTTGAGGTCATATAACTGAGCCACAACTCTCCAGTGGCTGTGGTGGACCAGCAGACGAGACAGCACGTGTCCACATATTTCCAGTGATCATTTGCACAGAGGTGTCTTGTTCATGTGTGTGGTCCAATGTTGAGCCTGTATATTTTTAGGGGTGTCATTTGTCACAGTTAGGTCCAGGTCTCATCATGAGTCAGTGGCAGCTATTCCTGTATCTACTGAGTATCCTTTGTTGATCAATGTGAATAAAGTGGATGTGGACATGAGAACCTACATGGGGATGGTCCCACCCTGTCACTGAAGACGTGTAATGAGACTGTCAACAGGGCAACCTTGGTGTGCTGAGTGAGATAATGTCTCAGGTGTCATGTTCCGGCAGGTGTCATTGCAACATTTGTACACAGGTTAGCCTCTGCAATTCCCACTGCATCTGGGAACATCATAGCCTCTGTGCTGATTATTCTCGCAGCTCTTCACCACACACGGCCCATCAAAATGTTGTGAGCAATGTAATTCTGTGTGTGAACTGTCAGGGTCCTGATGTGTGGATTTTTCATGGACATTATCAGAGGTTGCTGGTTCTGCTGAAGGCCCCGTACCTAATCCCTGCATACTGCCCTGGGACACTGTCACACTTTGTCGTTTATGCATAAATGAGACCCAGACAAGGGATGGGCCATGAATTTTGGTATTCACGGAGGATTTAACTCATATGGTACAATTAAAAGGCAGATGATGCTATACAATGTATTTGGGTATGCATTGATGAAGCACATGCCCAAATACCCTCTGAGGATTGAGAGGTTTACTAACGCAAGTGTGGTACATATGTAGCCACAGGTAAACTTTAGGGTGACGCACAGACAGATGCCAGTCAGGCTGACAGGATGAAGGGTGACTCAGGATCCAGCAATTTAACAAGTTACATAATCAGTGGTCTGACTAAGACTGTATGGAGGACGAACTAGACAGTTGACATGTAAAACTGTGTACGTCCTGTGTTTTTGAAGGTGACAAATGAACCCAAGGGCTGTGTTACACGGCTTACTTAGTAGCAATGCTTATTGGTGTATTTGACAAAATGGCAACTCTTATGCTGTTCCAGGCATCAGCAGGGCAGTGCTTGTTGAAATGGGTGGTGTGCATGGAGGTGATCACAGGTGTGGCCTGCATCAGTTTCTCACAAGTCCTGTAGGTGAGATTTGCATTCTAATGGCCAACAGACATTTTCACACGGGAAGCAATCTACAGGTGCTAACAGGGCTTGGAAACTAGAAGCCAGTGTATTAATTGACCTGACGTCCATGCAGTCTGATGTTCTATAGCACACTGGATTGCTATTGACAAGCTGTGTGTGTAGAGGAGGGAATATCGGGGTACACATCTTACTATTCCAGGGACCTCTTCAGACAGGTGGGTTGTGACCAGGTGCATGGGTGTGTCAGGAGTTAGGAAATGGGCTGACATGTACATGGAATGTCATGTGCGCAATGCTTTTCATATGTGTGGCACTTGTGCTGTCTATGTTCTGCTTATATGGAACTCTAGTCACAGATAGTCCTTGCAAAGATTGGATGCAGTTGGACTTACTGCTGTCAAGGGTCTGGTCAGACATTCCTGTTACTGATGCAATAGCACATCCACTGCCTCATGTATGAGGCTTGTTTTCCTCTTATTGAGTGATGGTGTCTTAGTTGTGAGCCATATGCTGCGATGAACCATGTTTCCAACATGTATGTGTGAAATAGGTGTGGTCCTCTGCTATTGCCCTTCAAAGGTGAAATGTACAGGATATATGTCATTTACAGTGTGTGTGTATGTGACCGTTGTATCGTACGCATCAGATTTGCTCTGGGATTTTCAGTGTCCTAATCGGTATATCAGCAATGCTCCATGAGGCAACACTCTTAATCTGATCGTTAGAGATAAAGGTGTGCAAAAATGAATAGCCAAACCATGATATGGTCATTATTATAGGTGTTTATTTACATTAGTTCGTAAAGTGGTGATGGTGATTATATTTAAAAGGAATTGTTCACAATATGTTGCTGCCTACGTAAACCAGCGGCCGTGTTTTGTTGTTCCCCCTCATGTTGCAGGCCACCATCATCCTCTTCCTCCTCTTCAGGCATGTGTGGCTCGGGTTCCAGGAGGGGAATTTTCCTTTTAATGCAAATGTTGTGCAGAATAGCACATGTTAGAATGATCTTACAGACAATTTCCAGGGAATATAGGAGGCTACCACCAGTGATGTCGAGGCACCGGAACCTCGACTTCGAGGATGCCGAAGGTCCTCTCGACTATGGTGCGTGTCCTCCTATGTGCGTCATTGTAGGCACGCTTTGCTGCAGTAGTCGGGTTGCCAATAGGTGTCATTATCCATGGCTGGATGCCATACCCCTGATCAGCTGCAAGAGAAAATGAATAGGATCATGTTGCATTAGCTAGCCCCATTGAAATCACCTTGCATGGCAGTACTTGCGTTGTGTTGTCTGTGACTCTTTTCTGTTATTATTGCGCATCCTAGGCTTGTAGGATGTACCATCTACATTGTGTTGTTTCCTTGGCTGAACGAGTGTTTGGCTTCTAATCAGTTGTCAGCAGTATGTTTTGGGATTTGCAGTGCAGTGTGCCCTCCCTAGCATTGTGACTTGTGATACAGGTGTCTCTTGGTCTTCACTGGGGGTGAGATGATAGTTCCATACACAGGTTAAAATTGACAGTGGTGGTAACACGTTCATATCAATTTACCCTGGACATCCCATACCTTTTGACTTATGCAATGGATTAATGTAAACGTAATTGAGACGCTTTCAATTTGCAAAGTGACATTTAGGCAACCCACTCCAAACATTGTGATCATTGACGTCTTAACATTATGCTGTACAGTAATTTCAGATGTGTGACAGGTTCAATGGTGACCTAAGAAACATGGCTAGCGGTGTCACAACCTCAGTGTGTTCCTGTCGACATGTTACTGTTGTGGTGTATGTGTTGTGTGTCCTAGAGGGTTGCTGTGCACTGTGTATATAAGTAGGTTTTTGTACTTACCAAGAAGTAGTCCATTGCCATACCGTCCATCCTGGAAGTGTTGATTGATGGTGCTATGACGGAAGATGAATGAGTCATGAACACTCCCAGGATATTTGGCCACGATGTTGGTGATCAGTCCTTGGTGATCGACAATGGCCTGCACATTGATGGAATGTGTGTGCTTCCTGTTGCGGTAGAGGTGTTCAGTTGCAGCAGGTGGCACAAGGCATACATGTGTGCAGTCGATTGCACCAAGGACGTGTGGGAAGCCACTAATGAGGTAGAACTCCTGTTTTGTTTCCTGCTGCTTCTGCGGTGTGTTAGGAAAGCAGATGTAGCGGGTGTGAGTCCAATGATGGCATCAAGTACTGTGGGCAAAAAGGCAGAGAATGACAGCTGTGATATTCCAGCAACCAGGGCACCAGTTGTTTCAAAAGAGCCACTTGCCAGCATGTGAAGTACGGCAAGCAGCTTGGTTTATGTTGGGATGGTGCGGGGTGTCAGAAAGGTGGGTGCCAACTGTGGCTCAATGTTGCGCAGCAGCTGCTGAATGGCCTGCCAGTTCAACCTGTACCTCTGGATGATGTCATGTTCCCTGAGGCCATGAAGGGTTGTTTTGGGGCAGAATTTCCTCTCCTGCCTTCTGCGCTGCCTTTGGGGTCCCTGCTGGTGTTGTGGTAGTTGCTGTTGTTGCTGCTGGGCTCTGCGTCTGCATGCACGCTGGATGAGAAGCACCTCCATGTCTCCCTTTTGCTGCTCTGCTGCTCTGCTGTTGCTTCTGTGTGTTCTGAATAAATACAGGTGTGTTTTCCCCATTTTAACGAATGCCATGACCCTGGTGTTAAATTTTGATACAAATCGGGCTGTGCGTCATTTTCCGGCTCCACCTCCCGGCAGTGCGTCTTTTTTGCCCAAAAGCATAAATATGACGCACGGCCATATAAGTCATTTTTTGGATGGGAATGCCTACCTTGCATATAATTAACGCAAGGTGGGTTGCCGCATCCAAAAAATGACGCACACAACGTAATTTTGTCATCCGCGGGCTTGGGCGTCAAAGTTTAAATACGGGGCAAGGTTTGTGCTGAATGTGCGTCAACATTTTTGACGCACATTCGGCGCAGACGGAGTATAAATATTCCCCGCAGTATTTGATTTGCTTCGCTTTTGTAGGCCGGTGTGGCGCAAGTCCTGCATTGCGTCATCTTGGGTTGAGCAGATTTTAAAATAGGCAATGTGGGTGTTCCCACACAAATACTAACTGAAGGGTAGTCAGTGGTATTTTCAAAGAGGTATACTGCATCACTCGGTGTCATGAACTCTCTTACAATGCTTGATATACATCAGAATACATTACTATAAAAAGGAATTAGACAAACAACCCTTTCCCAACCAGGTACAGTTATGGAGGTTGTTTTTCTGCAAGTGGACGGATCTCTGCGTCAAAACCAGCTACAAAGAAGGAGGAGGCTGTTGTGTAGTTATGCAGATTGAAGAGGCCGAACATATTGGATTTGTTGTAATACACTGATCTAAGACTACAACCATCAACTTCTCATTCCCATGCTTTCCCACCACATGTTAAACTGATGGCAGTACTTCATATATTGCCATCTGGGTCCTTTCATAGCACTTCTGCCTGCTTTGCAGGTATCTCCCAGGGTGCTTTTTCATACTTTTTACCAACTGTTCTGGATGCCATCATTACACTGACATCTCACTTTCTTCACTTTCCTAACTTAAGGCAAGAGCAACTGAAATCCAAGAAAGGGTTCTCTGAAATTGCCAGGTTCCATCATGTTTGGGAGCTATTGCATGTGCCCATGTTCAGTTGGTGCCACCTGCAGCAGCAGCACACATCTTCTGTTATAAAAAGCGCACATATGACATTAATGTTTAAGCAATTGTGGACTGTTAGGGATAGTTCACCAATGTTGGTGTGAAGTATCCTGGGAGTGATGCCTATATTTTCAGGCACAGCATGATAAATGAGGGCTTCCATGAAGGCCTCTGTGGAAATTCCTATTTGCTAGGTAAAAATGCCATTTGTAATCCCATTATCTCTATTATTTCGAGTCTTTCTTTTAAATTAATGTATAGTGGCTAATGTTGTTGTAATAATGAATTACTTTACTTAAATGTGTTGTTTTCAAATGCTCTAAAAGTTCTATGTTTATGTATTTCGAAGTAATATATATTAGATGTTTTTTTCTGAAAATGAGGATGCTCTTCTCTATATAGCATTACTCTTTTGATCCTATAGGTTTACGGGGACTTTTTATAAGTTAGTCATTAATTAATTTTTTTATAAACTTCTCTTACTGAAAACGTTTAAAAATAATAATAAAATAATAATTGTTCATTTCTCAATCACTAACTAGATTGGCCTATTTTAATAGGGTTTCGTGCAACACAAATCAGCAACTATGGGGGTCATTCAGACCTTGGCGGACGGCGGAGGACGTCCGCCAAGGTACCGCCGACAAATGACTGCACCGCGGTCAAAAGACCGCGGCGGCCATTCAAACATTTCCGCTGGGCCGGCGGGCGCTCTCCAAAAGAGCGCCCGCCGGCCCAGTGGAAATGCCCCTGCAACGAGGACGCCGGCTCAGAATTGAGCCGGCGTAGTTGCAGGGGTGCGACGGGTGCAGTTGCACCCGTCGCGTATTTCAGTGTCTGCAAAGCAGACACTGAAATACTTTGTGAGGCCCTCTTACGGGGGCCCCTGCAGTGCCCATGCCATTGGCATGGGCACTGCAGGGGCCCCCAGGGGCCCCGCGGCACCCCCTACCGCCATCCTGTTCATGGCGGGTTTCCCGCCATGAACAGGATGGCGGTAGGGGGTGTCTGAATCCCCATGGCGGCAGAGCGCGCTCCGCCGCCATGGAGGATTCAATGGGGCAGCGGTAAACCGGCGGGAGACCGCCGGTTTACCCTTTCTGACCGCGGCTGAACCGCCGCGGTCAGAATGCCCTTGGGAGCACCGCCAGCCTGTTGGCGGTGCTCCCGTGGCCGGTGACAGGGTCAGAATGACCCCCTATATGTCCTGTTTAGCATTGTGTGAAGGAAAGAGAGCTGAAGTGCTTCACATTGACTCATAACATGGTACAGCGATGCCTGCTTTGGTGTATGGTTATTTTTTATGCATGAAGGGATACTTTGCTGCACAACAATTCATCTTTAAGATGTATACATCTTTATATGTGTGCTGCAGAATGCAGCACACATGCACACAGGAAGTAACCTTTAAAATTATAATACATTGCTCCTAGATATGACTATCTCAGGTAGGTCAACCTTTTTTTCAATAACCCAACTTTATTAGTACCAGGAAATATAGTTTTCGATATTAGTACATTGCTGGATGCATGTGAATGGGCAAGTGTAAACCATGGTATGTCTACCTCTTACAAGGTAATGCAAGGTAGCGCTGTATCTTGGGTTCAATTGGTGCTCCTTACTTTTTGGTGCTTTTTGCTTTAGCATTTTTAAATTCATTTTGCCAGTTCCTCTTATCTGATGTTGATCATTTTTGTATTATCCTTCATAGTTTTTGTTTTTTTCTAAAAAATTTTGAAAATGTTATT
Source organism: Pleurodeles waltl (assembly GCF_031143425.1). Taxonomy (NCBI): domain Eukaryota; kingdom Metazoa; phylum Chordata; class Amphibia; order Caudata; family Salamandridae; genus Pleurodeles; species Pleurodeles waltl. The sequence continues at coordinate 1,142,688,241 of NC_090444.1, read as the reverse complement.
GCACTGTGTTCTTATTTTTCATGGCGTTAGGTACATCTTGAACTTAGCAATTCTTTGCGGAATTTTCTCCTGCTTTGGCTATTGCTACTGAGTTGAGGAGAGACTCATTTAGACCTATGTTGTAACCCAGCAGCAGTGTGTTTATTAAGTTGTTAGGGGTGCCGCCTCAAATTATTAACCCCTATCTGACAACAGGATTTTTGAGAAATTAATTTTGGGGTGTTATTTTTTAAATGTCTTGATAACTGAACTCCTACACACTTGTTTAAATTGCCCAACTTTCTTGTACACTTTCTTCCTTGGGACAATATGAGGCTAGTTTTAAAACATCTCGCAATGAGACTCTCAACTCTCAATCCAGCCCTCTGACTACATTAGGGGGCATATTTATACTCCGTTTGCGCCGGATTTGCGTCATTTTTTTTAACGCAAATTCGACGCAAAACGAACTCCATATTTATACTCTGGCGTTAGACGCGTCTAGCGCCAAAATCCATGGAGTTTGCGTCATTTTTTAGCGTGGACACCTACTTTGCGTTAATGATATGCAAGGTAGGCGTTCCCGTCTAAAAAAGTGACTCCGAGGCATGTGCGCCGTATTTACACTCCCAGACAAAAATGACGCCCGGGAGTGGGCGTGTGAAAAAAAATGACGTCCAGCCGCTTTTGCGTAGTTTTTTAGCGCCTGGTCATGGCAGGCGTTAAGGGACCTGTGGGCTCGGAAGGAGCCCAGAGGTGCCCTCCCATGCCCCCAGGGACCCCCCCTGTCACCTTTGCCCACCCCAGGAGGACGCCTAAGGATGTTCCCAGGGAACTTAAGGTAAGTTCAGGTAAGTATGTTTATTTTATTTTTTTGTGGCATAGGGGGGCCTGATTTGTGCCCCCCTACATGCCACTATGCCCAATGACCATGCCCAGGGGACAGAAGTCCCCTGGGCATGGTCATTGGGCAAGGGGGTATGACTCCTGTCTTTGCTAAGACAGGAGTCATTTAAATGGGGGTTGGGAGTCAAACAAAATGGTGCAAATCGGGTTGAGGCGAAAATTTTGCCCCATTTTTTGGCGCCCAAGCTCCATATTCCCCTACGCCGGCGCTGCCTGGTGTACATCATTTTTTTTAACGCACACCAGGCAGCTCCGCCGGCTAAGGCCGGCTAACGTCATTGAATAAATACGGCGCCCGCATGGTGCTTCAGAATGGCGTTAGCCGGCGTTAGATTTTTTGACGCACAACTGCGTTGGCGCAGTTGTGCGTCGAAAAGTATAAATATGGCCCTAGGTGTCCTGATACATCTCTGATTCTTCCTCGTAATGTTTCTTTGCAACTGCTTTCTAGACTTGACTTCCCCTCCCCCATCTAACTGATCAACGTGCATGGCTAGTAATCAGGAGAGAAGGTTTATTGACAAACCAACTACTTGCAAAGGCTTATTGCATATATACAAACATTTAAAAAACAAAGTATGCACTATGTATCATGTGCATTGCGTTTTACGCAGTATGTATTTGCCATAAAATGCTGTATTCATTATGCTTGACAGCTTTTGCTCACAATGTTTTCCATTAATGGTTTACGGAACAGGTGAAAACCTTATAAAAGTTGCACTTAAATATGAGAGATGAAAATTTAATCAGCTCATTGATGTGACACATGGAAAATTACCTGTGTAAAAACAAACGCGCTGTATTAAAATTGAGCATTTAACTTTTTTTCTGGAAACTTATGTTTGTTACATTATTCATTGACCTTCTGCCAACATCTTGTTTATTCAATGAAATTTAATGTAAATAGGAAGCATGTTTTTAAAAACATAGATAAACCCAAATTGGAAACAGTCAGAATCTTTAAATGCATAGTTGTATGATTTTAATGTAAATGCAGAAGACAACCTAGTGACTTATGTTTGTCATTCTCTTGTTCCTACTCCATGCACCTCAATAACCTTAATTGAAAATAATACCTTTAATGAGGAACTGTTGCCTCACTTTGTCAAAATAAACTCATTTGGGGATAATTGCTTGAGCCATTTAAGTGTTAACGGGTGCTTATAAAAATCTGTGTCTTTAAGTCATCTTTCACAAGAGAGGTTAGTTCACTTTCAGTAAAACAAAGGGCCTGATTTAGAGTTTGTCATCCGGGTAACAGTCACAAAAGTTGAGGATATCCTTTGGCCTTATTAAAAGGGCATTGTCTGGCACTTGTAATAAGGCGACGGGAAATCGTTCTCATACCTGAAGTAGTACCAGTCCCCATACTCTAAATCAGGCTCAAGGTTTTTTACTGCGATTTAACACGGCAGACAACATGATTCCTCCTAAGAACTGCAACTTCCACAGAGTGTGCAAAACATACAAAAAGTGATGAAGTTAGTGGTGAAATGACTGTCGGGAGATAATGACCAAAGATTTAGGGGGTCATTCTGACCTCGGCGGTAAAAGGCGCTTACCGCCGGCCAGAAGACCGCCATAACACCGCCGCGGCCGCGGTAAACCGCCACAGTCATTCTGACCCGCAACTGGCAAACCGCCAAAAACCCGACATCCACAAAAGTCCGCCACACCAAAGGTCAGCGAAAAAATGGCGATGAACAAACCTCCACCGTCACGCCAACAGAAATACGCCCATACCATTCCGACCCACAAATCCACGCGGCGCTCTTTCAAACGTGGTATTCCATTGGCGGTACACACCGCCGCGGTCAAAATACACACACACATAGAAAACTCAGCCACATTGGTCAGTTTGAAATACACACACCTGATACACATACTAACACCACTCCCACACACCCAACACAATATAAAACACACACCCACATCACCCACAAGCCCCTACGACCCGAAATCATTAACGAAGGCTAGAGAGAGAGCACAGATTAAACATTCCCACACCACTGAGGCACACAACACCATCACCCACACAGAATCCACGCACCAAACACCACACAGCACCACATGCACCACACTCATCACCACAAGCGCCACCCCACACCTCAACCACACCACCCCATGGCACCCCAAAGACACCCCAGGTTCAGTGACGCCGAACTCAGGGTCATGGTGGAGGAAATAGTCCGTGTAGAGCCCCAGCTCTTCGGGGCACAGGTGCAGCACACCGCAATTGCCAGGAAGATGGAGCTATGGCAAAGGATAGTGGACAGGGTTAACGCGGTGGGACAGCATCCACGCAATCGGGAGGACATCAGGACGAGATGGAACGACCTACGGGGGAAGGTGCGTTCCATGGTATCAAGGCACAACATCGCGGTACAGCGGACTGGCGGCGGACCCCCACCTACTCCCCCCGAATTTACCGCATGGGAGGAGGAAGTCTTGCACATCCTGCATTCTGAGGGCCTCGCAGGAGTAGGCGGAGGAATGGACTCTGGTAAGTCAAATCTTCACTACTGCTTCCCACCCCCACCCCACCTGCATGCCAAATCATACCCCCACCCCCATCACACCGACTCCTTGCAAATGGCTCACCATCACAACCCACCCATCCCAACACCAAGGCCTGCATGCGACCACAAAGCATGGACACCCATCACCAAAGCATGCCCAGTGCACACACACATCACCCCCACAAGCCACCCTCACAAAAGCCCCCACAAGGGAATGCCTACACTTGGGTACACGGACACCCACCCATCACACGAAATGCCACACACAGAAGCAATAACCATACCTTTATACCCCTGCAGGACCCGAACGCCACCACACCGCACAGGAGGGTCCAGAGATGTCCATCCCACCCCCAGAAGAGGCCCCCAGCGATGACAGCAGCTCTGTCTCCCTGGAGCCAGATGACCAGCCCGGCCCATCGGGACCTCTGGACAGTCGGTTCCCCATAGACAGCCACAGGCTACACCAGACCCAAACCCCTCTGGGAACACCAGCACAGCTCCCACCCAGCGGGCCCATGCCTCTGTCTCCAGGACACGTAAATCAGCGGTGTGTCCACCACTACAGGGCACCCAGGTTGACCCACCACCCCAACAACAACAGGGACCTGGGGGCAGTGGTAGTGGGCACACCGTCCAGGGGACAGAGGCCCAGGAACACAGGGGAACTGGGAGGGCTGCTGTGCGACAGGGGGGGGACAGGCCCGGGGAACCGACTCTCCAAGAGGCCCTCTCCTCCATCATGGGAGCATACCACCGCTCCCAGGAGACGATGGCGACGGTACTGGCCCGGTTCCAGGAGATCCAGGAACTGCAGGAGGAACGGTACATGGGGTTCAGGGAGGAACTGAGGAGCATCGGTTCCGCAATGGGGACCATCGTCGTGGCCCTTACCCAGATCGTCACCACATTGCGGGACCATGTGGCACCCCAAAGGGCCCCTGTCACTAGCCCAGGCCAGGAACTGCCTACCACCTCCGCCGGCGCTAGTGGACAGGAGGCCCCCACACAACGACAGGCCACCAGAACCCCACCTCCTGCAGAAGAAGAACCACCCCGCAAGCGGAACCTGAGATCTCACAAGAAGACAGAGTAGGATTGCAAGACCCCCGCCAGCCTAAGATACCCCCTGATGTCATCCCACTGTCCCACATTGTCACCCTGTCCAACCTTGAACTGCCCCTGCTCCATCCTTCCACAGGCATATGGACAATGCACCTGTGCGACTGAGAACTGGACTCTGCCATGGACATTACTCCACCCCCACCCATCACCGTTTCCCAATCATGAACCTATATGTAGCACTTAAAATAAATCACTTATTGCTCTTAAAATAACAGGAGTCTGCTTGTATTCTTAACAAATGTATTACACATAACGGTGCAATAATGTCCAGTTACTTTGTGATGACAACATACCAATTTCAATAAGCTTTAGTCCATGGGCAAACAAAGCTGAAGTCAGGCAGTGGGTCATACAGCTCTGAAAAGGGAAGGGAAAGTCACAAATCAGTTAACAGGAACTGGGGGGAAACACAGACAGTGGAGAAGCATGAGGCCTTAAGTAAATGTAAAATGGCGTGGCTGATTCTTACCTGTGTGCTACTGAAAATATTGTTGTATGACTGTATCCCTGTTGTCCGTGTCGTCCCCGTCGTCTTCCTCCTCTTCACTCTCCACAGGCTCCACAGCTGCTACAACACCACCATCTGGACCATCCTCCTGCAGAAAAGGCACCTGGCGTCGCAAAGCAAGATTGTGAAGCATACAGCAGGCCACGATGATCTGGCACACCTTCTTTGGTGAGTACATTAGGGATCCCCCTGTCATATGCAGGCACCTAAACCTGGCCTTCAGGACCCCGAAGGTCCTTTCTATGATCCTCCTAGTGCGCCCATGGGCCTCATTGTACCGTTCCTCTGCCCTGGTCCGGGGATTCCTCACTGGGGTCAGTAGCCACGAGAGGTTGGGGTAACCAGAGTCACCAATTAGCCACACACGGTGTCTCTGTAGCTGTTCCATCACATACGGGATGCTGCTATTTCGCATGACATACGCGTCATGCACTGACCCAGGGAACTTGGCATTTACTTGGGAGATGTACTGGTCAGCCAAACAGACCACCTGGACATTCATTGAATGATAACTTTTTCTGTTTCTGTACACCTGCTCACTTTCTTTGGGGGGAACCAAAGCCACATGGGTCCCATCAATGGCACCAATGATGTTGGGGATATGTCCAAGGGCATAGAAATCACCCTTCACTGTAGCCAATTCGCCCACCTCAGGGAAAATAATGTAGCTCCGCATGTATTTCATCAGGGCAGACAACACTCTGGACAAAACCTTAGAAAACATAGGCTGAGACATCCCAGATGATATGGCCACTGTTGTCTGAAAAGACCCACTTGCCAAAAAATGGAGTACTGACAGAACCTGCACCAGAGGGGGAATCCCTGTGGGTTGGCGGATGGGGGACATCAGGTCTGGCTCCAGCTGGGCACATAGTTCATGTAGGTTATATGACGGAACACCGAATCTTAAACTACTACTAACCTTAACAACGAGGTCGGAACACCGACCTCGTCTTTACTTCTAATGATTTTACCACGAATGCCTTAACAACGATATTTCGTTGTAAAGGCATTCCTGATTAAATCATTAGCAATAGGCACCATTCACCCTACATCCCTCACCCCATCCCCCCAACCCCACCCCAAAACCTAAAACCCCCTGACCCCCCACCCACTCCCCAAAACCAAAAACGCCCCACCCCCCCAACCCCACCCTAAAACCTAAAACCCCCTGACCCCCCACCCACTCCCCAAAACCAAAAACGCCCCACCCCCCAACCCCACCCCAAAACCTAAAATCCCCTGACCCCCCCACCCACTCCCCAAAACCAAAAACACCCCACCCCCCCAACCCCACCCTAAAACCTAAAACCCCCTGACCCCCCACCCACTCCCCAAAACCAAAAACGCCCCACCCCCCCAACCCCACCCTAAAACCTAAAACCCCCGACCCCCCACCCCCTCCCCAAAACCAAAAACGCCCCACCCCCCCAACCCCACCCCAAAACCTAAAACCCCCGACCCCCTCCCCAAAACCAAAAACGCCCCACCCCCCAACCCCACCCCAAAACCTCAAACCCCCTGACCCCCACCCCCTCCCCAAAACCTAAAACCCCCCACTTACCTGATTCGTCACCTTTTATCTGCGTCGTCCTCCTCAGCCGACTCCCTTGTTTGTACCTTAACCATGCATGTTCGTTGTTCAGGACATGCGTGGTTAAGGCACAAAATAACGAAGTCGTGGTTAAAGAAAGCGTTGTTCCGCTTTCGTTAACCAGGACTTCGTTATAAAAAATTCGGCATAAAGGTTGTTTACCGTTCATGTATAGTTGCTCTGTCAAGCCGGTATGTAAGTATGATATGTCGTTCTTCCAATGTCGACAGGTCCACCAGCGGTCGGTACACGGGAGGATTCATCCTTCTCCTCGCAAGTCCCAGCGGACGGTGCCTAGGAAGGACAACATGGAGCACAGTCATGCAACCCACAGGTTCGTTCACACAGCTTGCACAGTACACGAATCGCTATGCATTGAATGGCTTGTATGAGTGGCAATGCATGGCCTAGGCCTGTGTGACGCAGTAGAAATCATGCCATGTGGGCCCTTGAAATGGCGGCTGCCTGACCTGTGAAGTGTGACAGTGGGATGTGAGGTTACTGCGCTGGCGTGGCACACCGTGGCGGTAGGCGGTCGAAGACCGCGGCGCAAAGCAGCATTGGTTAACATTGAACCCTATGGACATGAACAATCACTCTCCTCAACGCAGATATCCTTGCACTATGGTGCAAGGATGCCTGTGTGGGCGCAGGCTGCTCAATTTAGCTCCGGCGCAAAGGGAAACACAGGGGTGCGCTGTGTTCTTGTAAATACGGCACATCCCTGCATTTCAAAACTGGTACAGTGAAGCGCTGCTATTTTGGGCGCACCACTGCGCTGCAAAGTAAATAACACTTTGAGTACCTCTGGCCAGATATGTATGAACATACATCTTCATTTGAATTATGAACATTTTAATTATTAAAATTAAAAGTCTCAATAATAATAACTAAGGGGTAGATATAAGAGCCCCTTGTGCCATATATCGCCACATTCGGGTCATTTTTTTACACTAATGTGGCAATATTATGGCAAAAAGACTGCAATGTATTTAGAAAGTGGTGCAGACATAATGAATGCAAGGGGAGTGTTCTCTAGTTAGGAGAGGCTGAAAAAATGGTGCGAAGAAATCTAGAGGATTTCTTTATGCCTGTTTTTGTGGCGTTTTTAACGCCTGCTCAGAGCAGGTGTCGGAAGGGGGCACACCATTGGTTCAAATGGGCCACTATGTACTGTTCAGGGTTAGCGCCAAACTTTTGGTGCTAACCCTGAACAGTACATAAATAACGTCAAAAATTCTGACGCTATTTGCTCCTAACCAGCACCATTGTGTGCCGTATTTTATATACAGTACAGTGCACACATGGTAGCAGTACGGGGCGCTAAGGGGCGCGAGGAAAGTAGTGCTGCACTGGGTGCAGCGCTACTTTTCTCAACTGTGCCCCCTAAATGTCTCATCTGTGCAGAACTTCTCCCTAGGCTAGCAAGGCAATCCACTTGGTTGAAGGTCACTGATTCCCGTATCACCTTTCAAAGGAAGTTTTTACCCAACATCCTTACTAAATTCACCTGCTAATAAAATGTTATTATCGTTGCTGGAAGGGATGTTAGATGTGCAAAGTTCGCAGAAGGAGATGCATCGAAGAACTCGCTATTAACATTTATTGTAGTATATTTAAGACTTTGACTGGACATTATTTCCAAGGATTATATTCTTGGTAAGTTAATGTTCTTGACTATCACCTTCAAAATAACTTTGCCATTAATCAGCGGATCAAGCCACCCTTTCTTGCTTATAGGAAGCTGTGTTTCAGCCTGTAACGTGTGACCCATACAGCACTCCGAAGCTAACACCATGATAGTGGTTGGGGCTCCAGGGGTAGCATACATGCCAAGGGGTAGCATTAATGCCAACAGACTCGATTTAGGCAGGAGAATCGCGATGTTTGAAGTCAAAAATGCCTTTTTTTAGCTGTCTCCCACCTAAAAATGTTTCTTCTTCAACAGACTTTAGTGGGAAAAATACATTCTCCGCGTTTTCAAAATCTCCCATGTTACTGTTTTAAAATGTTGGCATGTGTGGGGAAGTCAACAGAACTTGTAAAAAGTAATGTGCCTTATGAGTAATGAACAATTGTGGGAAAAACCACAATCAAAATGACCCATCTTTCCACAATAAAGACAGAGCCCTGTTGCTGACCTGGGACGTATAATAAGTTAAATACCAGACTGTATGTAGAACGTGACAATGCCTGGACAGAATAGTTGACACACCCAGCCATTTTTTAGGTCTTTGAAATTATCGATTGCTAGTGACTGCTCTAAGCTTCATGTCCTTGTCCCTAAAGGAAGTCTCTCCTCTTCTTTGATGTGGAATAGCCTTGCTGCAGAGCTCTGGATAGAACACCTGTGAACATTTTTATACCAGCATAATCTCGTGCATTTCCCGAATTTTGCATTATGCAAAAAGTGCAACATTTGTGCCACTTCACGTAGCTCCGAATCTCACTTGATTTTTGCACTAATGTACTGTCCCTATTGGAACAAGACCAATTCTAATTTGCATATGGCTCTGTGCAGTGGAGCGCAGGACATGAAATGCAATGCCCTGGAATGCGGCCCTCAGCAATCAGCAGGGAATTCAATTAAATAGAGCATTCCATTACTTTCTGTATTTTTAAGCAGGAGACTCCCTTACTGGGGCTGGTATGCTCAGACATGGGTCCTGCACTCCTGGTATAAAGCTACAAATTACTGTTGAAGGCAAAATTTGATAAAACTGGCCTGAGGTTGATTGTATTTCTGACCGAAGGGGACCTGCCCTGATAATTTGAACAGAAATCTTTTTATGGTAGCAGATCGAAAACTGATTTGCATGTATCTGATCTTTTTATGCACTGCGTAAAAAACAAAGAGATGAAATATGCTGGTTGAGATTAATTTCAGCATTCCTTAAATCAATTGCTTGTTTGATCCATTGTGTGTTGGATGTAGGAGATACTGCTCTAGTGGTTTACTGGCTTGACTCGGTATCAGAATGCTCCTGGTAAAACTGCATATGTTTCCTTCCTGTTAAAAACAGTGGGGGGATGTGTGTGGAAAGGCGCCTTTAATTAGAAACAGCATGCAGTGTGGGACTCAGTAATCAGGGTCTTGCATGTTATTCTCCATCATAGAAAATACAATTTCTGAAGCCTGGTATGTGTGGGGAACATACCAGCTGGAACTATAGTTATGGCCTGACATCTTCCCAATTATTGGGTATCTTATAAGGAGACTCTTTGAGATACGATCGAAAGAGAAATAGATCTGAGTGATATTACTATAACTTTTAGAGCACAGTGGAAAGAGCTCCTAGATAATGCAGATGTTTGGGCTACACTAGGGCCTTCTTGCAACTCTTCTATTGTCTGCTCTACACTGCACTACTATACATTTGATGTGTTTACACGTAGCACACGTGGCACATTGATAGTCTACCATTACATACAAAGCACTACAAAGGCTAGCAATTATTTTATGAGCAACTGAATTGTACTAGGCACTGGTGTTACTTTTCAATCACGATTTACGTTCTTGGTGAACAACCTGGAGGCAAGGTCCTCTTTGCTATTTATGTGGTGTTCTCCCACAAAAGAGACACATACATCTTTATATCATAGAGCTGCTGCCGTCGTGTGTCATCAAGCCAGTCTACCTGTTGTGGTCTTACAGAACGTGACCCGTGAGGTCGGAACTGGCCTGCTAGAGGAAGATCTTGATAAACTGATCAGTTACCAGACAATGAGAGGACATTAGTAGTAGAAGGAAGTTATTTCCAGATTTCAGCTTTCCAGCAGTTTAGTTGACTATGTAGTAATATGTTCAGCAGCTATTCTTTAATAAAGCAAATAGTTTGAGATGATTTAGAGAGGGGAGGTGAAACAAAATAAGCCATCTGCCCTCCTTTGTGTTCCTCACCCTACTTTGTGGATAGTAAAAGGTGACCATCCACCATCGGGAACACCTATCAGTAGTCACTACAACCGGGGGGCTCTTTTGGGGCATAAGGGCATTGCCCCCCCCCATATTTGTGGCTCCAAATGTTTCTGCCTGCGACAGTCAGTTGTTTTTAGCCACGGGCCAGTTGCTTAACGTTCCTGTTAACTGGATGGCACTGCATGCGGGCCCACGGGATTGGGGTGTAAAATTAATTGACAGCAACAGACATAGATATGCTCATGCTCACCTGGGCCTACAGACTTGAAAGTGCACGTCATGTTAGATACCTTTTTTTCTATGCACTAACGGCCTCTCTCTATCGGCTCAATTAGTGAGCCGGAGGGAATCAGAGTCGCAGCCTCCGCTCATAATGAGAGCTGAGTTCACCTGCCCGAGCCAATTCCGGCACTGCCTCCATGCTGTGTTTGTAACTTAACAGCAAGGAAGCAGTGTCTGGATTGGCTCGAGAGACACAGTTAGGCCTCTGGTGCAGGGCACTGTACATGAGGCCGTGCGGGGATCGGAAGCTCAGGTCGAGGGATCATGACTAATCACTGTGATGGAGCAGATATGTTAATTAAGAAATTTCTAATGACCTATGTGTGTGTACTAAGAAGAAAAATGCTTAGAGAAATTTATTTTAGAAAAATAATGTGTGAGTTGAAAATGTGCCCTTGGGGAGTGGTCACCATGTGTACTAACAGATGCAAAATAATGGAAAGTGTATAAGAAAAATGCACAAATATGTCATAACGAAATGTATGACATGTTTTATATTAATTCATCTTTTTAAATTAATCCGATTAAGGGCCTGGTTTCACTAGGCCTTGCTTGCTCTGAACATGGAGAATTCGAATGCCTTGCAAAGGACTAGTAACCAGGGATTGCAACCTTGAACCGCTCAGAGTTCAAGGCACTCAGCTAGAACATTCTGCAAATGTACCAACGGACAGGAGATGATGAAGACAATTTGTTACAATTATGTGTAGTGTAGGCTAAATGTACTTTCCCAGTACTTGAACAATAGAGGCACTGACTAAAGACTCATATGCAACAATTTTGTTACCTGAAGAGCCGGATGATGTTCTCATCGCAAGAAGAACCACTCAGTTTTATGGGACACAAGACATATGCAAACTCAAAGATTTGGTAAACACAAACTATAGGTTAGAGTCATAACTTCCGATAGACTGACCAATTAGCAATTAGTGGGATGGACTGGGGGACCCTAATAAAAAGTCATGACAAGGGGTGAGAACTCAGAACTGCGAGGAGAAAGTTGATGACGTCAGGAGATGCTGTCCGAGGACCTGATATTGGGCTCATACTCTGTGAGCCTGATCTGTAGCTGACTATTGATGACCTGAAGATGAAGACTGACTTGTTGCTGATCCATCTTGGATAGGTAGCTATGAAATATGACTGATGATTTTGTGCCTTTTCTTCTAGGTACCAACTGCGCTGTTTTACAGAGATTCACTCTTAGGTAGATTTTTCCAAATTCATGTTTTTCTGTAAATTGTTTTCGCATGAAGACCCCCATGCTAATGCTAAGCTTGGTTAGGTAGGCTGTTAGGTGTGACGTGGACAGTGAAAAATGACTGACAAACTTTATTGCTGAATTACATTGAAAATGCTGATATTCATAGCTTATGTTGTTACTTGGTCGTTTATGTTTTCTTCAAGAGAATAATGTTTTCTAACTGATGAATTAATAAAGAATTGATTGAATAAACTTTGAACTAACAGATGACCTAGAATTGTAAGCAATAGGGAATAAAACTTGTTAGCCTTTTCATGAGTAGTGGTTATTTCTTATTAGCATGATTATTATTGTGGTTTCACAAGGTATTCATCTTATTTATTGACGCTGATTTTTGGTTCAATGGTCACTGAATGACTAGGATAATCCATGCGATTCAAAAGATTCATCGACCTATACACGTCCCCTTGTAAGTTTACTTACTAAGGACCGGGCCTGCTAGCAGTTTGTGGTATCAGCTTGATGGTTAGTTTCCTTGGAGAACTAGTTATGTGGTGATTATTGGTTATGATTTTAGTCTAAGTTAGGGTTAGGTGTTCGTATTTTTATGAGATTTTCATTTTGTTTTCTGAAACAGCAATTGTAGCAAAGATAATGTCCCCTTAAACCCAGAAATGACTTTCCCAGATCCTGGATCCTACTGGTAAAGTTGGGTCTGTTCCCAGCATTTTGAGATGGTGTGAAAGAGGTAGTTGCGCTTGCACAGGCTTAAGCAAATTGCAGGTGAATTGTGAGGTATGTAAGGTAAAGTAGGGAGTCTGCGTACTCCAGTTGAGGTTAGTAGGGGTGTGCGTACTCCATGTCATTAGAGTAGGGAAGTCGTCGAACTTCATATGTGTGTGGCACTTTGTGCTAAAAAATTATCCACGTGGTTGTTGGTGATGTACGGACCCTGCGTGGTCCAAGACTCCGGAGCAAATTGACAAGTGTAGGAGACACTTGGTTATATGTTGAAATCTGTCTGGTTTGGTAGGTTGATCGGGCGTGGTCAACAAATCAGTGTGTGTGAGAATTGAGAAAAAGAAAAATTTGACTGAGATTTGGCGAGTTCTATGTGCATCAGGACAGACCCATTGATCAGTTGAGAGTAAAAGTTTGCGGGTCGAATTTTGCTTGCGAATGTGCGATGCTGATAAAGAGGAATAGCTATATGAGCCAAGAGAGCCATTAGTGAAAATCCGTAAGGTCTCTGAAGCGATTGTGACCCTTCCTGGATTAAACCAGCAGGTTTGTTTTAGTTCTTGGTTCTTGATAACTGCTTCCAATCATTTGCATTAGTTGTGTGAATCGAGTCAAGGAGGATGAGCCTCAAGACTTTGTCATCCGCTGTGTTTGAGTGTAACGTCAGAGTGTGCAGCGCTGGGATAGGCCGGTTACTGAGAAGAGCTGCAAGTGGATTGGCAGCCGTCCGTAAGAGGCAATTGGTTGAGTAAGTGGTTGAAGGGAATCTTGGGAGTAAAATTCATTTCATTATTGAATCAAAAGTAAACAAAGCAGGCAAAATGAAGTTTTTCAAGGCATTTAAGAGTGGGATGAAGGATGATACTTACATTAAAGCATCAGTGGGGGAGCCGACCCCACCGGAAAATACTCCGGCTTACATTGTGATGGAGGAGCGAGGTGTTGCACCGTGTTTGTGGTTGAAGCAATGGTGCAAGTTAACAAAAAAACAAGTGTCTTTAGCACTTCCGGAGCATGGAACATTTAATTTGAGAATTTTTGATCAATTGCGAATGTCATTGTACGACATGAAGCCATTACCGAGACCAGCACAGTTTGAAGCTTTAGCGGTTTCGGAGCTACTGGCTAGACACCAACAAGAGATGAAGTTTAAGAGGAGGCTGAAGCGAGTAGAGAAATCATTAGCTGAAGCTAGATGGGATTGGGAACAAAAGAGATGGAGAGTGGTGACATTACAGGATGTCAAATTGTTTCCTGCAATTACAGAAGGATATGAGGCAGAGAAGGAAGATAGTGCTAAAGAGGACGAGAGTGGAGGGAGAAAGAAAAAGAGAAAGTCTTATGTGGACGATGACGATTCTGATGTTGAGTATTTCATTACGCAGCTGTTAAGAGACAGACCTCCACATTTAACAACCTATTCAGGTGGTCCAGGCACTAGTGCTGCTGCCACTACAACTGCTCCGGCACAAGCCCAGGGAGCTGGAGGAGCTGTACAAGCAGACGGCGGACAGATACCAGGGGTAGCACAGGGTACATCTAGTGCACAAACTACTACTGTAGTTCAAGCGCAGATACATCCACCTTCGGTGCAGAGAATTTATCCAGATGTGCCAGTTCTTGAGACAGTCTCAAACATAATGATGCAGAGAGAGCAAGTGCTTCTGAAGCCAATGCTGGTTAAGACAGACCCTACACCTATATTATTGCCTTCGGCACAAGCACAGGGTTTGCCAAAGTTTACACCACTGACAGGAACGCAATCAGATATTACACCAGTCATGAATCAGGCAATGGGGGTAACATTCCCGCCAGGTGTAAGTGTTAGGGCAGCTTCAGATGCAATATGGCTACCAATTACTGTTGGTCCAGTGGTACCCTTATTTGCGCAGAAGAAATCAGATGCAGGGGAACAGAATGAACTGTCACAGAGTCTTGTGAGGAGGGGAGTGAGTGATCATGTGCAGATGATGTCATCTGCAGGACAAACTTTTAATGGATCTAGACCATTAATGGATCTTAGTCCGCTTGTAGCACTTCCAGATGCATGGAATGGCCTGAATGTGAGTCAGAGTTTGAAACTTTTGACCCCACAAGCTTCAAGTACAGTGGTGCAACAGCTACCAGTGCCAAATGCGAGCAACATTTCATTACAAGGATTGTCAGTTCAGCAATTGAGTGAGTGGTTAGATAGTCTAAACACACCTCAGAATGCATCCAAGGGCAAAGATCAGATAAACCAAGTGAGTTTGAATATAGAAGCAACTGAATTAGTCGAAGGAACAATGGGTGTGAACAGATTAGAATCCCACACAGAAGAAGAGCTGAGGTACTTATGCCCAAAGACTACAAGAGAAGTGAGTAAGATACATCAGAAATTGGCAGAGCTAGCAGAGAAACATGGCATTGACATTGAGAAAACAAAGCATTTGAAACGCAGCTATAGATTAGATTTTGAGGCAAAGGATTTCAAACACATGAGATCAGCTGCAAGGAAGGCACACTTAAGAGAACTGCTGCAGAGTGCGCAGATTTGGGGCGTATTAGAGAAGTGGGAAGGTTGATGGACAAAGAAAAAAGATAAACGAAAACGGGATTCACAAGAAGGGGCTGAAGGTGTCGACAAGGGAGAATCAGTTAAGATGCTTCCGATGAGAAAAATTCCAGAGGGACAGCTTGTTCATGTTCCAAGAGACAGGAGTGATATATTGTAATTTACAAATGATTCTCCAAAATTGAGAGAGGAGCCAGTTGAGTGGTATCAACAGACAGAAAGATTTGTGAAGCTTTCCAAATGTTTGTGGGAAGACTTGAACACGCTATTGGAGATAGTGGTGCCGGCAGACTTGTGGGTCGAGTGTCAGAGAGCAGTGGACTGGCCAGCAAGTGAACCAGAAAGGGATAGAGTAACCAGTGCTCCTTCACCCGAGGTAATGAAAAATTATTACAAGGTGATTGAGTTTCTAAAGACGAGGATTTCTCCCAAAAACATTGATTGGCAGCGGATTGATAGAACAGTCCAAGAGTCTAAAGAGTCAATACATATCCACTATGAAAGATTGTTGAAAGCATTTAAGGAGTACAGTGGTAAGAAAGCAATTGCGCCGAAGGACATGTTACATTTTGTGTTCAGAGTCGTCAAAGGTTTGAGACCAGAAGTAGGGCAGATGATTAAGAATCATTTGATTTGCTGGCAGGCGAAACCAATTGATGAGGCGTTGTGGTATGCAAAGTACTGTAGCGATGAGATTGAATTGAAGCAGAAAAAGTTGAAGGAAAAAGCAATGGTGATGCAAATAAAAGCAGCCCAGACAGGAGTGCAAGGAGCTATAGTACCGCCTATGCCACCGCAACAGAGAGCTGTTATGTTTCAGCCTCAAATGAGAGGTAGAGGACGTGGAATTGACATGATGCGTGGTCCGGATTTAGGGACTGTGGTTGTTCAGAATGACATGCAGGGAATGAAAAAGATGTTACAGTGTCATTTGTGTGAAAACGTGGGACACTGGAAGCGGGAGTGTCCGTTGATGGCTCAGGATGGTGTTGTTCAGCAAGGTGACGTCAGTACATTTCAAACTGTGAAGGTCCCAAGAATTAAAGGATTTATTCCTAATGTTCAGAATCGAGGACAGAATTTCCGGTGCAGCAAATGCAGGTGCCATATACACCATTTACCCAATTACAACCAGTACAGCAGCAGGTCCTTATGGTACCTAGACAGCAAATGCAGATACCTCAAGCCCCGATGGAGCAGCAACAGGTGATGCTTACTCAGCAGGTCACAGGTCAAAGACAAGACAGTAGTAATAACACAGTGCATCAGTTTCCATTTTACAGTGAGGATGAAATAAATGAAGAATGGATGAGTGACAGTTCAGACAAAGGAGCTTGTATGCTTGCCGCTTCCCTAGAAGTAGGTCGGAGGGGCCTTTTGTAAAGGGGAAAGTGATGGATTACAAGGTCTCATTCTTGTCGATACAGGAGCTACGCGCTCTACAGTAAGAAGCATAGAGTCCCGAATTTACCTCTTTCAGTCAGGACAGTTCAAGTTGTGGGTGTGGAAAACAGACAGTTGACCAATCCAATCACAGAACCAGTGCAGGTTGAAATTGGAAATTATCAAGGATTGCATAGATTTGTGGTGTGTGATTCAAGTCCTGTATACCTATTGGGAGGAGACTTACTGTGTAAGACAAAATGTTCCATCAATTGTTCAGATATTGGGATAGAGGTCCAGACGAATAGTGATGATGAAGAAGGATAAGCGACTGAAACGATGACTAACAATGCTTATCGAGAATACCCATTGATTGAATTTTTCCCAATGTTTACTGTGAAAGAATTGCATGCAGACTTGCAGGGGACAGTGAAGGAAGAGGTCTGGGATTTGACAGGGAAGGAAATAGGTCTGATTAAGTGAGTGGAGCTGATTAAAATCACTTTGAAGCCAAATGCAGTGTTCCTGCAGCTCCCACAGTATAACATGGAACAAGATGTTTTAATGAAGGTGGCACAAATAATTGGAGACTTTTTAAAACAAGGAGTGTTGAAAAAAGTACTGAGCAGCCCATGTAATTCACCGATAATGGGTTTGAAAAAGCCATGTGGAAAAGTGCGTGTTGTACAAGACTTGCGAAAAGTGAAAGACATGGTTGTGAAATGTTGTCCGGTAGTGTCCAATCCCACAGTGATACTGTTTCAGATTCTTTGTGATGCAGAGTGGTTCACAGTAGAAGATCTGTCACAAGCTTTCTTTTCTGTGCCACTTCATGAGGATAGTCAGTTTCTTTTTAGTTTCAAATTCCTAGACAGAGTCTACACCTGGTGCAGTCTTCCACAAGGGTATACGGAGTCATCATCACTGTTTAATCAGATCTCGAAAAAGAAACTGGAGTCATTGGAATTGCCATGCCAATCGACTCTTGTGCAATACATTGATGATTTGCTAATCGCATCCAGAACAAGGGACGAGTGTAAACATGACTCAATTGCCTTGTTGAACCATTTGGGAGAATTTGGACATAAGGTCTCACCTGTGAAATAGCAGTATTGCCAAAAGTCAGTGAAATATTTGGGACATCAGATTGAAAAGGGATTGAGGAGAATTTCCAGAGAAAGAATGACCATGATTCTGCGGAGAAGTCCCCAGACTTCACAGAGAGATGTCAGAATGTTTCTGGGAATGGCAGGGTACTGTAGACAGTGGATTCCAAATTTTGCTGAAATTGCCAAACCCTTGCAGCAATGGACACATAAGGAAGTTGTAGATCCCATTACCCTAGATGAGAACCAGATGGAGGCATTCACTGAATTGAGAGAGAGTTTGTGCAGAGCTCCAGCGTTGGGAATGTCTGATTACACAAAGCCTTTTACATTGTGTTGTCATGAACGTGATGCTTGTTCTTTGTTTTGACACAGGTCCATGGAGGTGCTTACCGCCCAGTAGCCTATTTTTCAGCTACCTTGGACCCGGTTGCAGCAGCTTTACCAGGTTGTCTGCGTGCAGTAGCCGCAGTTGGTCAAAGTCTTTCCCAGTGTGAGGGGGTAGTCATGGGATACCCTTTGACTGTAATGGTACCACACTCTGTTGAGATTTTACAGACAAGGACGAAAACTCAATATTTGACGGGTGCAAGACTGACAAGGTATGAGACGAGCATATTGGGCACTCCAACTGTAACATTGAAAAGATGTACAGTGTTGAAGCCAGTTACTTTGCTTCCAAGTAACAGCGCTGAAATTGAAAAAGAGGAAGATATTGAGCATGATTGTCTTGAGGTGACTGAGCTATGTACAAAACTGATATTAGAGACATGTGTTTAGAAGAAAATGTCCAAATTGTCTTTGTTGATGGTTCGTGTCTCAGAGATGGGGCAGGCACCCTGAGGGCAGGATATGCTGTGTGACAATTACAGGCACACTAGAAGATTCATGGCTTCCAGGTGTATATTCAGCACAAGTAGCAGAATTAGTAGCTCTCACTATGGCATGCTATGTTTCTGCAAGATTAAGAGTCACAATTTACACTGACAGTCAATATGGATTTGGAATTGTTCATGATTTTGGGCAGTTGTGGTCGCAACAAGGTTTTATGACCTCTACTAGAACTCCAGTAAGAAATGGCGACCGAATAAAAGAGTTGTTGTACGCAATTCAGTTACCTGCTGACAAGGAAGAGAAAAAGCTTTGGGTAAAGTTGACATTTGTTCAAAGACCAGATGAGATTTGGGTTTCTGAAGAGGGTCATATGGTTCTGCCAACCAGTTTGTTGACTCAGATGGCAAGGTATTATCACGGCCAACCACATATTGGAAGAGATGCCATGGTTAGATTGTTCAAGGTTGATTGGTTTAATCCAAAGTTCAGACAAGCACCAGAGGCAGTATGTCATCGATGTGTAATCTGTCAGCAACTAAATGTGGGAAAAGGGACGGTGGTAAATTTGAGCCACATTGGAAGAGCAGGAGGACCATTCAGCAGAATGCAGTTAGATTTCATTGAAATGCCTGCATGTGGTGGATTGAAGTACGTGCTGGTGATTGTGTGTGTGTTTAGTTATTGGATTGAAGCATACCCCACACATTGGAATGATAGTCTCACAGTTGCAAAGCTGTTGCTTAGAGAGTTAATATCACGGTTCAGATTTCCGATCTCTTTAGAATCAGATAGGGGAACTCACTTCAATAACAAGGTGATTAAACTCTTATGTGCAGCATTAAACATTGAGCAGAAGTTGCATTGCAGTTACCGCCCAGAAGCATCAGGACTTGTAGAGCAAATGAATCGTACAATGAAATCAAGAATTGCCAAAATGTGTGCTGCAACAAATTTGAAATGGGCAGATGCATTACCTTTGGTGTTGATGTCAATGCAAAATATACCTGACAGAAAGACAGGTCTGTCACCCCATAAGAATCTCATGGGCAGAGCGATGAGGTTACCAGCAATTCCAGCAAATGCTCTTGTCAATATTACAGATGGTATGGTGTTGGATTACTGCAAAGGTCAGGCTGATGTGGTTCGATAATTCTCTCAGCGGGTGCAGGCTGTTACCCTGCCACCCATCCATGACCCATGTGACAATTTGGGAGCTGGAGATTGGGTCATCATCAAAAAGCATGTTTGAAAGACTTGAATAGAGCCGCGATGGAAAGGTCCATACCAGGTGGTGCTGACAACTACGACAGCTGTGAAGTGTGTAGGACGGCCGAATTGGATACACGCAAGTCACACAAAGAGAGTGGTGAGTCCACAAGAGCATACAGAAGTGTTGTTGAGAGCACCAACAGCAGCAAAACAAGTGGCGTACCTGAACCAGAACAAGAGCAGATTGAACCTGAAATTGACCCAGAGCTGGTGGAAGACGGGTCAATCACCCCAGTAAGAGACGAAAGTGCAGAAATACAGGAGGGTGAGCGAGAGTCCAACTCAACAGATACAGCAGGAGAACCAAGCACAGAAAGAGTTCTCCCAGAAGCAGACTGTGCTGAAGGACAAGCAGAGCAAGTGTCAGACCAAGAGGGGGAAAGAGTTGAGACGGATCAAAGCCTAAGTGGTCCGACTCCTCCTGAACCCACTGCAGGTCCATCAAGAGAAAACACCATAGAGAGAATGAAAGAGAAAAGTCCAATCTTGAAGAGAATACTGACAGAGGGAACAAGGAAAGGAGACAATTAGCCTGAATCGCAAATTGGAAAGAAGAAAGAATTGATCATAAATGAGCCAATAGAGGAACAAGTAGATGCTACAAGAAAAGACAAACTAAGTGAAGGAGAATTAGGGGGAGAACGAAGGTTGAAAAGAAAGAGCGTAGAAAGTCGAAGATACGCGGGTCCTGAGTGGGCATATGCAGCAACAAGTGAATGGCAAAACGAGTTCATGTCCTTTTGTTTTGACAGAGAAGTTCCGAATCAGTACTTTGATGCAACTGGAAGGGAATCAATAAACTGAGTTGTTGAGCTAATCTGAAGAAAAATCTAAATGGGAGACTGAGGAAATAAAAACGGAAAAAAAGACATTGATAACTTGATATGACATTTGAAAACCTGGATGTGACAAGCTGCTAACCGATTTTTGACAAAGGAGAAAAGCGTTCCTGTGTGTGAAATTGAATTGTGAGAACAGAAGCATTTTTGATTCTTTGATTTAGATTTTTCCTGTTGAACTTTAACTAAGAGTTATTTCTTCTTTACAGATCATGGCTGAGTTAAATAACCGCATTAGAAATATTAGGTATTGTAGGTATTTGAGTGTTGGAGTGGCAGTTATGTGTGGAATAATGTTTATAATAATGATTGTGGGTATGTCTATTCATGAGATGAAAGAAACTGCTAATACTCCTGTTCTTGAGACTACTACACTAACAGTTTTAGAGAGGTTCAAGCTAGTTGAAAAATATTTGCATAACTACACTAATGCTCAAGGAAAGCTTTCTTCTAACGTGTTCTATCGGTTGTTGAGTGAGTATGTGGAGGTAATGGATGCAAGGAATTGTCTTGTGTGTACGCAAATTCCTTCCTCTGTGGAAGAAGGGGTTACGTACCACAGTCTACCCCTATCATATGGCATAACTTGTAGTTTGCTACTAACCAGATTCTATAATCAAGAGTATATTCAGTATTTCTATTCTAACCATGACTTATTGTTTTCCTTGGTACCTATTATTAGATATTGGAGCAAAATAGCTAAGGAGCATGATATAGTATTAGTTAGGGGATTCTTTGAACCAACACTAACATTTGGAACTACTTATGCACACCGTAACAACCTAACTTGTTTATTAACCCCATTAGAAAAGAGCTTTATAGGGCACCCTGATGACAGAAGGAAGGCGTTGAAGGAGAAGTTAGAGAAAGGACTGGAGAAAAGGACTTATAAGAATGATTCTACTTACACTGCTATTAAAACACAAGGAAATTTAGCTTTAGATGCATTACATGTAGGGAAGCTTTGTATATATAGGCCAAAATCACGCACTGACACTTTATTTGTGGGAACGAGTGAATGTAGGCTTGTGTTTTTGTTTCAGAGTAAATGGCCTTTTATGTTGAATGGTCAGGACCCTGTGATTCCTGGGATTTATTATATTTGTGGACTTAATGCTTATTACCGTCTTCCTAGTAGATGGTATGGGACATGCTATTTAGGGATAGTTTTCCCTAAAATTTATCAGATAGATGATTTAAAGAAAATTCCGAAAGTGACTGAATTACATCATGAGCGACAGAGGAGGGAAACCACTTCTGCAATTGTGGGAGATATTTTTGGTGCAATAATTCCTTCTGGAGGAGTTATTCTGAATGCAATTAAGATACGAAAGTTGTCTACTATTGTGGATAACATGCTGACAAACTTTACAGGGGCAATGCTCCTGTTAAATACTGAATTGGCTGCGGATAGAGCTATGACGCTTCAAAATAGGCTTGCTTTAGACATAATTTTAGCGAAAGAGGGCGGAGTCTGTAAAATGATTAATGCCAGGCACTGTTGTTCACACATTTCAGAGAATGATAAGGAGATAAGAGATTTACTTACTAACTTCAAGCAAAGATTTGAAGGATTTGAAGGAATCAGGGGTATGGGAGAAGGTTAGAAATTGGGTGAGTCAAATTTAGAATGGAGTATTATGGAAAATTGTCCAGGGAATATTAATTGTGATTGTTTCCATATTAGGATTATGGGGTACATGCAAATTATGGCAAAAGATTAAATACAGGAAAACTAAAAATGATCAGAGGAGGGAAGAACCACGCAGGAGACAAATTTATAGGGAAAACTCAAGAAGGAGGCAAAATACATCTGAGACAAATTTGTAAAGTATTGACACATTTAGTCATCAGAGGAGAGGAGGGACTGATGGAGCAGATATGTTAATTAAGAAATTTCTAATGACCTGTGTGTGTGTACTAAGAAGAAAAATGCATAGAGAAATTAATTTTAGAAAAATAATGTGTGCGTTTGAAAATGTGGCCTCGGGGAATGGTCACAATGTGTACTAACAGATGCAAAATAATGGAAAGTGGATAAGAAAAATGCAGTAATATGTCATAACGAAATGTATAACTTATGTTTCATATTAATTCATCTTCTTAAATTAGCCGGATTAAGGGCCTGGTTTCACTGGGCCTTGTTTGCTCTCAACATGGAAAATTTGAATGCCTTGCAACCTTGAACTGCTCAGAGTTCAAGCCGCTCAGTTAGAACATTCTGCAAATGTACCAACAGACAGGAGATGATGAAGACAATTTGATACAATTATGTGTAGTGTAGGCTACATGTACTTTCCCAGGACTTGACAATAGAGGCACTGACTAAAGACTCGTATGCAACAATTTTGTTACCTGAAGAGACAGATGATGTTCTCATTGCAAGAAGAACCACTCAGTTTTATGGGACACAAGACATATGCAAACTCAAAGATTTGGTAAACACAAACTATAGGTTAGAGTCATGACTTCCGATAGACTGACCAATTAGCAATTAGTGCGATTGGCTGGGAGACCCTAATAAAAATTCATGACAAGGGGTGAGAACTCAGAACTGCGAGGAGAAAGTTGATTACGTAAGGAGACGCTGTCCGAGGGGCTGTTATTGAGCTCATACTCTGTGAGCCTGATCTGTAGCTGACTATTGATGACCTGAAGACCAAGACTGACTTGTTGCTCATCCATCTTGGATTGGTAGCTATGAAATGTGACTGAAGATTTTGTGCCTTTTCTTCTAGGTACCAACTGCGCTGTTTTACAGAGATTCACTCTTTGGTAGATTTTTCCAAATTAATGTTTTTCTGTAAATTGTTTTCACATGAAGACCCCCCATGCTAATGCTAAGCTTGGTTAGGTAGGCTGTTAGGGGTGACGTGGACAGTGACAAATGACTGACAAACTTTATTGCTGAATTACATTGAAAATGCTGATATTCATAGCTTATGTTGTTGCTTGGTCGCATATGTTTTCTTCAAGAGAATAATGTTTTCTAAATGATGAATTAATAAAGAATTGATTGAATAAACTTTGAACTAACAGATGACCTAGAATTGTAAGCAAAAGGGAATAAAACTTGTTAATCTTTTCATGAGTAGTGGTTATTTCTTATTAGTATGATTATTATTGTGGTTTCACAAGGTATTTATCTTGTTTATTGATGCTGATTTTTGGTTCAGTGGTCACTGAATGACTAGGATACTCCATGCGATTCAAAAGATTCATCGACCTATACGTGTCCCCTTGTAAGTTTACTTACTAAGGACCGGGCGTGCTAGCAACTGTATGACATTATGATGAAGCCATCCAGTGATTGTCCATTTCTGCCCTTGCTCAGCCTCTCTCTATTTCCACTTTGTGCGTATTGCCACCAGTGAAGTAATTTCACACGAGGGAGCTGTGAGATGAGACCTCACCTCGAGACCTCACACTTGAATGTTCTGGGACCTGGGCCCAGCTAAAACTAAAGGCAGAACGCTCTCTCTGAGTTGAAGAAGTGGCCACACACGCACCGGTGTAAAAAAAAGAAATAATAAGAGGTACAATGAGTGTTTATGGTTGTGGATAGAGGGCCTGATTCACAAACATAAACTTACACTTTTGTGTAAGTTTGTTTGTTTTGGAATTCCCAAAACTTCATTTTAATAGTTGGGGGCAGATTTGTGAAAAGTGGCATTGCACCTGATGCAGTGCCACTTTTCTTTGCGCCCCTTAGCTCCCCCTAACGCCACAAATTGTGCGCTGTACTTAAAATATGGTGCACAATGGTGGTAGTTAGGGGTACTAGCGTCACAATTGTTTATGCTAGTCCTGTGCTTTACAGGATTAGCATCAAATACTTTGATGCTAGTCCTGCAAAGCACCCAGAGTCCCATTGAAACCAATGAAAGCCTTATTTAACGCCTGCTCCGAGCAAGCGTTAAGGCCTGATTTATACTTTTTTTTGGCCGCATTACCGTAATTTATTGGCGCAAAAGCGGCGCACATTTACAGAATACAATTGTATTATGTAATTTTGTGCCGCTTTTGCTTCAGAAAATGACGGTAATGCGGCCCAAAAAAAGTATAAATCAGGGCCTAAATGTGCCAAAAGAAATGTTGTAAGGAAATCTCTTAGATTTGCTTGCACCATTTTTTTGGCCCCCCTAATGGGGCAGGCAAAATGTAGCGCAAAGGGTTAGAAAGTGACGCAATGCATGCAGTGCGCCACGTTGTAAATACTGTGTGGCGTTTTTGGCCTTCTAACACCACATCAGCTTCACAAACATGATGCTAATGTGGCATTAGAATTGCGCTACCTAGGCGTAAGTTTACAAGCGTGGGGACCAGACATTCAGGATGGAGAGCTCAGCACAAAAAAAAGATAGGCAGCGTTTACCTTACCTATGATCCACTGGCTGTGTGGGTCATCTTTTCTGTGACTAAAGCACTGGCATACTATCATTCACAACCTGTCCAATTTCCCATTTTAAAAAGGTGCCAGCTTCAGTTTGAAATGTGAAGCCCAGTGATTTTGCCTGAGTTTGCAGGGTGGATTGCTTGGAAATCTAAATTAACAGACAATGGGGGTCATTGCTGTTATGACGGAAGCACCGCCAACAGGCTGGCTGCGTGGCTGTGACCGCCATTTCATGTGCTCATGCTCACTTGACTCCTGAACCTTGTGCACTGAAGATCTCCACTGCGAGTGCTGCTGTATTCTGACTCCGGTAGCCAAGATGCCACATCTTGCAGGAGACAGGGCCCCAGCCTTCTCACAGGAAGAGTTGGAGTGGCTCATGGATGGGGTCCTGCCCCTGTATGGACAGTTGTATGGGGTACCAGAGCATCAGGTGAGCCAAATGTCATTGTCGTGTATGTGATTTGTGCGCATGTGGATGGGGACCTTGGTAGGTGGCTGTGTGTATGGAGCATGGACATGGGTGAGGGGCCTAAGGCTACGTTGGCTGACAACGTGTGGGTGTGGGAGTGTGTTGAGTGCTGTCCACTACTGTCCCAGTGATGCCACTCTTCATGACTGTGCCCTTCTGTCTGTGTCATCCATGCAGGTCAGAGCCCATCATAAGAAGGGGATTTGGCGTGCCATGGCCAAGCAAGTGGGGACCCTGGGGGTCCATGCCTGGCGGAGCACCCACTGCAGAAAGAGGTAGGAAGACCTGAGACGCTGGTCCCGGAAGACGCAGAGGCCCAGCTGGGAACTTCCTCCCAACAAAGGAGGGGTGCCCGTTGGATCCTGACCCCCCTAATGGACCGCATAGTGGCCTACCCTGAGGTGGATGGGTGCTTGAGGGCAGCACACCAACCACATGGGGGTAAGTACTCACTCTCACTGGGTGAGCGGGCATGGGCAACTGTGTGGGGAGCTACAGGGTGGGCGGTGCTGGGAAGTGAGGTGGCGGACAAGGGTGGTGCTGGGATGGTCCCAGAAGGAAAGCGAGTTTCGCAATGTGTCACATGGAAAAGTCAGTGAACATGCCTTTCACGGTTGCAGAGAGTCTACCAACAGTATGCCTTGTGCATGGCATCATCAATCTGCCCATTACCACGTTTCGTGTTTCCAACTTAATTAAACATCTTTCAGTGGACAGAGAGGAGTGGCTAGTAGATAGCTACATGAAAGTAGATTGGGAGTTGCCCTTACAACATAAATGGTGGTGGGCGAAACAGAGGTCTCCCATAGCGGGAGCGACTGTGAGCCTACTGTTAGTCATTCAGTGATATGCAAACAGGTGTCTCTTCATGGCCTTTGCAATGCAGGGGCTGCAAACTTGGCCTGTTTTCAGAAGGGTACTCCCGACCCTTTGATACATCCAGCGTCCCATACACTTACTATGGACATTATGTGGTCCTGAACGACAACAGCTGTTGCACATTGAGACCAGAAGTTGCCTACGCAATCACAGTCTCAAAGATTGTAACGTGTTGCCGGCAAATTACAACCCCACCACACAACAGATCAAAGTAGCAAAAAGGTGGCCCCACATTGATCCCACAAATGTAACCAATGACAAGCTGAGCAAACTGGAGGAGCTACTGTTCCAGTAACAATTCGCATTGACCTCGGCTAGAGAGTCTGGTACTTACCAGATAGTAAGATCATTGGCCGAGACACAATCCCCATCACATTCCAACTCCGCAAAGCACTCTGGAGAGCTGCTATGCAGTATAACCAATGCTGCAAGCACTACAGGGATTGTGCAATGCTGTAAGTCTGTCGGCTCTGGATTTGTGTCCCTCTTCCATACTGTTTTCGGACTCATTCCTACAGCCATCCATCACTCCTATCAAGTATGTTTTGCGGCTACCCTGTGACTTTGGCATCACTAGGTGGGATACTACTGCTGTTGTTCTTGATACGCAGTGGTTGTGGCTTTCCAGCAAACCGAGTAATGGAGCCACCACCATCAGCCCAGCTGTGCCATGATCGCATGGTACAGCTCTTTGGATCTCTGTTTCTGGAGGAACTGGAGCGTAACTGGTCCTTGTAATTCCGACCACTCCTATTGGTGTGTGCAGCCTGTCTTTTACTGCACATGGTGCCACTTTGAAAATCTACCTACGGTGTGTCTTGCTTTTCCGCCAGTGCCTCCTGTTGACCAAGAGCTGCTGATGTCCCCACTGAGGCTCCATTCACGGTTGTGCCCCTTGATACTAAGGCCGAATCGTGAGGCCAATTATGAGCCACCCTTGGTGGATGTCTAGGCCCTCTTTGGCACTATAGATGTTGCTGATCCCTCGGATGTGTCTGCGCATGAAGCTGCTGCGCACTACTGCACTGCTAATGTGTCTGCCAATCCTACCATTGATCTGACATCTGATGTGGTGGCCTGTATCCTGAGTGCAATTCCGTTTGATGGCGTGGAAGACCAGGGAGGAAGTCCAACCAGACATCCTGATGGTCAGCGCGTATCAGAAGAAGAGGATATTGCGTGCCATCGTGAAGTAAGTGTGGACCCTGGGGGTTCATTCTGGCGGAGCACCCATTGCCGAAAGAGGTGGGAGGTCTTGAGACCCTGGGCCCAGAAGGCCTCGGATGCCCAGCTGGGGACGTCCTCCAAACGTGGGAGGGGTGCCCATCTGAACCTGACCCCCCTAATGGCCTGCATTCGGGCACTGGCCTACCCTGAGGTGGATGTGCACTTGAGGGCAGAACATCAGTCACAAGGGGGTGAGTACACACTCTCACTTACAACATGTGTTGCCATGGTGGCTCGGGGTCAGCACTATTGGGGAACTGTAGCGTGGGTACTAGGTGGATTCTTGTCCACTATGGGTTTTAGACAACCGGGCAGGATTCGCATCATAGATGTGAGTCATGCCATGCAGTCAGTGAATAGAGGGGCAGTTACTTCCAACGTGGTATCTGTGTTGTCACCTGCTACCAAGAAAGGGCTAGGCAGCTCATGCCAACAGGATCATTCCATCTGGGGTGTCAGGCCACTGTAATCAGTTTTTGCCAATCAATGTGCCAGAGCGAATGTAGAGTCCTCAGTGTGATGGCAGGTACTGTGTGTTGTGAGGTAAGGTGTAGCAAGATGTTACTGTGCAATTAGACAATCGCCTAATTGGCATGCCAACTACCCATGCAGGCTTATGTAGGTTTGGTTGTCCAGGACTTGTGTGTCTCAATGGGCATGAGAAGTGGGCAGGTACTGGGCAGGTGTGGTGGGTATGCCTCTCGTCATGTACACGACTGCATCTGTATCAGCATCAGCGGTACACATGTGCATAGCTATGCTTTCCACCATGGTGTTCCATTGTTGTATCATGTGTAGGTGAGGGCATGAAGTGTCATGAGGAAGATGATGTAGTTACTCAGTGTGACTATTGTGCTGGCATTGACCGATTGCAACTTGTCTCTCTCTTCCACCCACCTTCCCTCCCTCTCCTCCTCTGTCTTTGTGTGCATCAGCATCATCTGGCAAAGGAGAAGTGGCACTAGCGAGTGGGGAAGCTGGAGCCCACTGGACCCAGGAGGCTGATACCAATGGAACAGAGGGCACTAGTTGGAAAGAGGCCGAGGGGATCGACCACTCCATCTTCAGATTCCTCCTCCGATAGCAGCTTCCTGGCAGTGGTGGACCCATCTGGGCCCACGCCTGCATCATCCTTGTCCACCAACCCCTTACCAGCACCTCTCTCCCTGTAGCTCCCCACCCAGTTGTTCGTGCCCCCGCTCCCAAGCGGGTGGGCATCTCCTTCACCGAAGGCACCTCTGTCCCTGCCTCATTCAGCCCTGCTGTCCTCAGTGAGGAGGCTATTGACCTCCTGAGGTCCAACTCTGTGGGGCAGACAAATATTGTGAATACCATACAGGGACTGGCATCCCAGATGCCACAGTGCAATGCGTTCCTGGAAGGCATTCACAGTGCCTTGTCTAGCCTTCAGAGATCGTTTCAGGCTCTGGCCTCCTCCTTGACGGCAGCCAGTGTCCCTTCTACTTCCATCCCCCCTCCAGCAACCTGTTCCCATACCCACATCCCACTCCCCTCACCCACCAAGGCACACCTACTGGCACACATGCATCCACATCAACAAACACGGTACGCAAGGACAGACATAAGCACCACAGATGCCACCACCATGCACACACTCAACTGACACATGCAGACACAACAACACCCAAACCCTGCACTGACCACCCACTACCTCCCCCCTCACAATCGACACACCACTCACAACTGCAGTCTCTGATCCTGCCACATGTGCCCTCACTGACACTGTCACCACATCCTCTGACCCACATTCATGCATCCCACACACCACAGGTGCAGACACCACAACTGTCAACACACCCACATGCAGCACATCCACCCTACCTGCAGACACCACCCCAACATACACTCACACATCCCCCCTGCCATCTCCCTGCATCTCCTCCCCACCTCCTCCCAGTACATCTAAACACCCGCACTCACCCACCCAACAGACCCCCAGCACACTCATATCATCCACCCACGCACCTGCACCCTAGGCACCTCCATATACACAACTCACAACCATACCCACTCCCTCCACTTTCAAACGTCTTTTCCTTGGCCTCTCATGTGTCCCCAAAAAACATTTCCTTCGTGAGTTTTCCCAGTTCTCCACCACTGACCCAATCCCTGTTCCCCCCAAGCGCACTGCTACCCTTCCAATGCCCCTGCCTTCCACCTCCCAATCTACCACTGCCCCTTCCCATGCACCTCCACCACTTGCCACTTCCGCCCCTGTCACGTCCACTGCTCCTGCTGCCAAAACCAAGCCCAAGCCCACTCCCTCCACTTCCAAGGCCAGGCCCACTCCCTCCACTTCCAAGGCCAAGCCCACTCCCTCCACTTCCCAGGCCAAGCCCACTCCCTCCACTTCCAAGGCCAAGCCCAACCCACCTCTGGCTAAACCCCTCCCCCTCCAAGGGCAAGCCCAAGGACCACTCATCTAAGTCCATCCCTAAGGAGCCCCCTCCAAGCCCAGACTAAAGGACTCCCCCTCCAAGCCCAAGGACCCACCTACCCCCACCCCTCCTCACCCCTGAGGTGCCTGCATTCCCCCTTGATGTCCCTGCTCTGTGGAGGCCTGCACTTTGCAGTCATGGGTCAAGTTGGGGCATCACTTTGTACCCAGTGTGTTTGGGGCACCTATTGGACTGGCCCTTGGGCCAGTGTATTAATAGGTACATTCACAATGTTGACTTTTCTAATATATCTGCGCCACAACACCATTGGTGTCGATGGTACCTACCTTGTCCTGGCTTTCCTTCCACATGTATGTGTGGTGGTTGTGGGTATTAGCATGTATGCATGTGTGTATGTGTTTGGGTGAAGGTATGGGTGCTTGTTTGTCTGTGTGTGTGGGCGTGGCTTCCCATGTCGTGTGTGTACTGACATCATTCCCTCCAGTGTGTGCTAGGCTAGTGTACTTACGGTTGGTGTCGTGTCGCCGTCGCTGGTCATTTTTTTTTACGCTAATGTGGCCCAACGAGGCAAAAATCGCCACGGCAAATTTACAAAGTGGTGCAATGTATGCATTGCATACCTTTGTAACCCTTTGCGCTACATTTTGCTTGCGCCAGGCATAATGTATGCAAAGGGGGCTTTCCACCATTAGGGGGGCCAAAAAAATGGTGTGAAGAAATCTACTATATTTCTTTGCGTCTTTTTTCCAGCACTTTTAATGCTTGCTCAGATCAGGCATTAAGACTAGGCGCATCATTGTTTACAATGGGCCTCAATGGGCATTGCAGGATTGGTGTCAAAATGTTTTACGCTAATCCTGCAAAGCTCCGAACTAGCGTAAAAAATGTTAACGCTAGTTCCCTAACTACCACCATGGTGCGCCGTATCTTAGATACAGTGCACACATGGTGGCTTTAGGAGGCTGCTGAGGGGCGCAAGAAAAGTGGCGCTGCACTGGGTGCAGCACCACTTTTCTTAAATTAGGCCCTTAATGTGATAATGAAGTAGCTTCTATGTCCCGCAACCAGAGAACTTCAGAACTGACTTTGAGATAACAATGTTTAACCATACAGATTTCTTTCTTTATTACAATACAGTTACAAATTAAATCTAAGGAAATTCAAGATTTTTTAAAACTCAGGCAGTACCAGGCTTATGGTGCAAAGCAAAAATAAAACAGGCACTTCTCAGATGTCATGATAGGGTTTGAGCTTCTCTGTTCATTTAGACTGCCAAGCGATGCTGAAAATGGAGGCAAATGTATGCACAGGGCTTCAAATTTCAAAGGAGAACTTTTTAAAACAAGAAAGAAGTGCTATCACCACTTGGTTCTAGCCACGCGCAGTCTGAAGCATGTGAGTGAGTCGCAGATGATGAAGATCTGATATTCCTGCACCACGCTGTGCGGCCTTTAAAAAGGGGAGATCAGACATTAATTTTCACTGTAAATAATAGTTACTTAACTGAGATAAACAGTTTGAGCCAAAGAGTTTTTTTGTTTTTTTTAACTCGGGCAGCACCCCGTTTATTGGTACCCATTATTATTGCCTAGCCTAGTAAACAAAAACAACCACTTTTCATGGAAGGGTGTGAGGTGAACATAATATAAACTATAAACTGGCTTATCATTTATATTTAGTCTACCACCGCAAAGTTAAGCACTAAGCCTTGGTAACATAGTTCAACATGAAGTGCAGCCACGCAGCCATCGCCATCACACCATCACCGTCACCATTGGCTTCTGCCTCCCATAGGCAACAGTGTTAACTAATGATGAGTTGCATGGTGGTTGTGACTGCCTACCGCCATGACGTGTTACGCAGGTGAGATGATCTCACTTCCACCTGTTCCATACATTCAGACAGGTGGCTATCATTTTGCATCTCCAATGTGTAATGTGTGTGAAAGTTTGTGTGTCATGGGTGATATATGCTGGCCTGCGGCCACACCAACATCATCGACACAGTCTATGGTGCACAACATTAAACCAACTCTCTCTGTTCCCAGGTACGATGGATGGTTGAGGATGAGGAATGCACCGGTATACAGGTCCCTAGTAGACCTTGCCGCCCTAGAGGAGCGTCACATCATCCAGACCTATTGCCTGAACCATGTGACCATAATGGAACTAGTGACCCTGTAGGAGCCGGATCTGTTGCCTGCCATTCTCAATCCCAATGCCACCCCACCCACAGTGCAGGTGTTGTCATTCCTCCACTACCTTGCCTCAGGCTCCTTCCAAGTCACACTGGGCCTCGCAGGTGGGATGTCGCACCCGATGTTCAGCAACAACCAGAGGGATGTACTGTGTGCCCTGATGTTATGTTACACAATTTATAGAGCGCATGGCTACCCTCGGGTTTCCCAGCGCTACTAAACCCTAACCACAGAGGGGAAGAGAGTGATACGCAACAAGAAAGGAATAAAAACAACTGGACCTAGAATAACCAAGTTTTCAAGGCCTTTCGAAATTCCAGTTCTTGCTCCATCAGCCGAAGATTAAGAGGCAGCGAGTTCCACAATTTGGCTCCTAAAAACATCAGAGAGGACCCACCCCTTCTTGCTTTCTTTATTTTCGGTACAGCTACTAAAGCAAGAGTTGTGGATCTCAAATCTCTATTCGGCCTATAAAAAGTGGCCAAGTTCCTAAGGAGCATAGGTCCTCTATCATGCAAAGACCTGTGGATATGACATAGAGCCTTAAATGTGATCCGCTGTACAACAGGCAACCAGTGCAAGGAGGCCAATCCAGCTTTCACAGAAGAACTTCTTGGGATGTTCAGTAGTAAACGAGCCGCAGCATTTTGAACTCTTTGTAATTTCTTTTTAACATATACTGGGGAACCTAGAAAAAGGCCATTCCCGTAGTCTAGCCTTGAAAGAATAACAGCTTCCACAATGAGTCTTCTAGCCAGTGCTGGAAGAATAACAAAAATCTTCCTAAGAAGTCTCAGAAAGGCAAAGCAAGTAGTAGATATGTTCGTAGCCTGCAGGTCTAGCGTCAGAAGGGGATCCAGACTGATCCCCAGGCTCTTCACATGTTTTTTGGAAGGAGGGAACTCACTAAGTGCCGAACGACAGGTGCGAGAAATGCCAGGCTTTGGTTCAGGGCCCAGTATCATGACTTCCGTCTTCTCCTCATTTAGTTGCAATTTACTCTGAGTCATCCAGCTTGAGACTGCTTGCATACAAGTAAGGAAAGCAGCTCCTTCTGAGGTTTCATTATCAGAAAAGGAAACCACCAGTTGGGTGTCATCAGCATAGGACACTAATGCTAACCCACATGATTCCACCAAAGAGGCCAAGGGAGCCATATAAATGTTAAACAGTGTCGGACTAAGGGCAGAGCCCTGAGGTACACCACACCTGCACTGTAGTTTGTTTGATAGGAACGATCGATCTAGGACCTGAAAGGACCTGTCCTGTAGGAAGGAAGTAAACCAGGCAAGTGCCTGTTCCTTAATTACGAGGTCCCTCATTCTCTGGATCAATACCTGGTGGTCTACTGTGTCAAAAGCTGCGCTCAAGTCCAGCATAATAATCACTGTGGTGAGACCCTGGTCAACCCGCTTTCTAGTCTCTTCCGTAAGTGCAATTAATGCAGTTTCCATGCTGTGACCAGTTCTAAAACCCATCTGAGTGAGATGGAGTAACCTATTCTCTACTAAAAAGGTAGAAAGTTGCCAATTGATGTATTTATCCAAAATTTTTGCGGGGTGGGCAAAAGGGAAATGGGTCTAAAATTCTTCAACACTGTCGGGTCAAGAGAAGGTTTTTTTAATAGCGGTTTCACTATAGCATGCTTCCAAGAGCTATGTACTACTCCTTTGGAAAGAGAATCATTAAGTAAATGTGTAAGCATAGGAACAATAACTTCCACCCCCTGCACAAATATGTGAGGAGGGGCAGGGTCCAGGGGGGATCCTGATTTCAGGACACTCAAGAAATGTAACACTTGAGTTTGTGAAAGAGGGTTAAGGTGAGAAAGACAGGCTGTATTAACACCATTAACAAACTCCTCCTCCTTCAGTGAAGGACTTTTCCCCCCAAAAGTGGCATAGATGTCTAAAAAATTTTGGTGGAAAAATTCAGCTAATAAATTGCTGTGTTCTATGGAAGCCTCTAAAGGATTGTCTTTCACCAGTGCGTGTAGAATATCTTTTAATATTTGGAAAACTACTTTGGGGGAACCTGCCGCTCCCTCAATTTTCTGATGGTAGAAAACCCTCTGTGCCTCCTTGATTTCAGCATGATACCTTCTGATAGCCCCCTTGTAAGCTTCCCTATCTGCTGGAACAAACAGCTTTCTTCAAGTTCTTTCTAACTTTTTACATTCCTTTTTTAGGAGAAGTAATGAGGGGGTAAACCAAGGGGCACTAGTTGTTCTACGCGGACCAGACTTTTTCCTCAGGGGAAGAACTATGTAAAGACTTTCAGTGATCCAGTCACTGAAAGCTTCACCTTCAGATCCCCTCTTACTCATGACACTGGACTTAAGAGATTCCAAAGTGACTAAAAAATTCTCTTTATCCAATTTATTCCACGATCTCCCGACCTGAACAACAGGCTTACTCCCACTCACCATTGTACCCGTGGCTAATTCAATAGAAATAAAAAAATGATCAGACCACGCTAGTGGGGTCGGAGACCTACATGTCAGGGCAGGAGTGTTACTAAACACTAAGGGGCATATTTATACTCTGTTTGCGCCGGAATTGCATTGTTTTTTTTTACGCAATTCCGACGCAAAACTAACTCCATATTTATACTTTGGCGTTAGACACGTCTAGCGCCAAAGTCCATGGAGTTTGCGTCATTTTTTAGCGTGGACACCTACTTTGCGTTAATGATATGCAAGGTAGGCGTTCCCGTCTAAAAAATTTACTCCGAGGCATGTGCGCCGTATTTACACTCCCGGGCAAAACTCACGCCCGGGAGTGGGCGGGTCAAAAAAAATGACGTCCAGCCGCTTTTGCGCCGTTTTTTAGCGCCTGGTCAGGGCAGGCGTTAAGGGACCTGTGGGCTCGGAAGGAGCCCAGAGGTGCCCTCCCATGCCCCCAGGGACCCCCCCTGTCACCCTTGCCCACCCCAGGAGGACACCCAAGGCTGGAGGGACCCATCCCAGGGACATTAAGGTAAGTTCAGGTAAGTATTATTATTTTTTTTTGTGGCATAGGGGGGCCTGATTTGTGCCCCCCTACATGCCACTATGCCCAATGACCATGCCCAGGGGACAGAAGTCCCCTGGGCATGGCCATTGGGCAAGGGGGCATGACTCCTGTCTTTGCTAAGACAGGAGTCATTTCAATGGGGGTTGGGAGTCGAAAGAAATGGCGCAAATCGGGTTGAGGCGAAAAATTTGCCTCAGCCTGACTTGCCCCATTTTTTGGCGCCCAAGCTCCATATCCCCCTACGCCGGCGCTGCCTGGTGTACGTCATTTTTTTTCACGCACACCAGGCAGCGCCGGCGGCTAACGCCGGCTAACGTCATTGAATAAATACGGCGCCCGCATGGCGCTTCAGAATGGCGTTAGCCGGCGCTAATTTTTTTTATACAAAACTGCCTTAGCGCAGTTTTGCGTCAAAAAGTATAAATATGGCCCTAAGTCAATAGTATGACCCTTTTCGTGGGAGGGGCCTTTAACAAGTTGGGTCAGACCCATTGCTTCCATACCACCAAGTAGACGACTTGAATCTGTTCGTTCCGGGATCTCACCATAAATATTAAAATCTCCTAAGATGGTAAGACTAGGTCTGGCACCTATAAATTCTGCCGTGCAGTCTAAGAGAGAGTCTACAAACTTTTCCGAGGAGTCTGGGGGGCGATAAATTAGGATCCCAGAGAAGGTATACAGAGGGTTAAGAGCTAGAGAAAAAAACATCCCTTCTCCCTCCACTAACTGAAGAGGCTGAAAGGTAAGGTTCAAACAGTCCCTATAAATGACTGCAATACCCCCTCCTCTTGCCATCCCTCTGTCTAATCTGGCAATTCGATACCCAATAGGTAATGCCAGGCTAATATCGGGATCAGAAGTATCATTCATCCATGTTTCGGTTAGAAACAATGCTGTAGGAGAGACCTCAGTTAACAGTAAATTAATATCAAGTTTGTGGGTGACGATAGAGCGGCAGTTAGTGTAGAGCAAGGAGGTAAGAGGATTACCCCCTGCCTCCAACTCAACCCCCCTGGGATTGAAAGTCCAGTAACAGGCAGGGCAGCGCCATGTATCTCTAGTACACTCTCTACATATAATACATTCCTTGTTCCCTGAGACTCTCAGGTCATGCAGTTCCTTAGAGGAATAACAGTAGATAGAAGGGGCATCACTAACCTCTGAGGGAGAATCAAGGAAGCAGGCCCCCAGGCCCGACCAGGCGCGGACGGGCTTGCCTTTGGCGCGCCAGCGGCGCACCCGCTGAACGCTCGCCGCATCGCGCTTAAAATAGCCTTGAAAGAGGCAATTAGTGATCCAAAAAACAACTGGACCGCTAACCCCTCCAAGATGGCTGCCACAAATGGCACCAGGCAGCAAGGAAAAAATGGCGGCTGTCACAAAAAATTAACCCCAAAACAAATAGCCCAAAAGAGGAATCAGGGCTACAGGGACCCTAAACACAGTTCACAAACAACAGTCCCCCTCAGCAAAAAAAAAGTAAAACCAGATTCACACGTTATTAAAAAAAATATGAACACCATAAAAACAGTAAAAGTAGTAAAACCCAATTTAGTATTAATAATTACCAAGATCAGGACTATCAAAATTTATTTTAGAAGATTTCTGGGCCAATTAGCCCTCTCAACCCTCATATGGAAAAGATCCAATGCGCGCTCGCCGCATCGCGCTTAAAATAGCCTTGAAAGAGGCAATTAGTGATCCAAAAAACAACTGGACCGCTAACCCCTCCAAGATGGCTGCCGCAAATGGCACCAGGCAGCAAGGAAAAAATAGCGGCCGTCACAAAAAACGAACCCCAAAACAAATAGCCCAAAAGAGGAGTCAGGGCTACAGGGACCCTAAACACAGGTCACAAACAACAGTCCCCCTCAGCAAAAAATAAATAAAACCAGATTCAAACGTTTAAAAAAAAATATGAACACCATAAAAATAGTAAAAGTAGTAAAACCCAATTTAGTATTAATAATTACCAAGATCAGGACTATCAAAATTTATTTTAGCAGATTTCTGGGCCAATTAGCCCTCTCACCCCTCATATGGAAAAGATCCAATGCGCGCTCGCCACATCGCGCTTAAAATAGCCTTGAAAGAGGCAATTAGTGATCCAAAAAACAACTGGACCGCTAACCCCTCCAAGATGGCTGCCGCAAATGGCACCAGGCAGCAAGGAAAAAATGGCGGCCGTCACAAAAAACGAACCCCAAAACAAACAGCCCAAAAGAGGAATCAGGGCTACAGGGACCCTAAACACAGGTCACAAACAACAGTCCCCCTCAGCAAAAAGAAAGTAAAACCAGATTCACACGTTTTTAAAAAAACATATGAACACCATAAAAATAGTAAAAGTAGTAAAACCCAATTTAGTATTAATAATTACCAAGATCAGGACTATCAACATTTATTTTAGCAGATTTCTGGGCCAATTAGCCCTGTCACCCCTCATATGGAAAAGATCCAATGCGCGCTCGCCGCATCGCGCTTAAAATAGCCTTGAAAGAGGCAATTAGTGATCCAAAAAACAACTGGACCGCTAACCCCTCCAAGATGGCTGCCGCAAATGGCACCAGGCAGAAAGGAAAAAATGGCGGCCGTCACAAAAAACAAACCCCAAAACAAATAGCCCAAAAGAGGAATCAGGGCTACAGGGACCCTAAACACAGGTCACAAACAACAGTTCCCCTCAGCAAAAAAAAATGTAAAACCAGATTCACACGTTTTAAAAAAATATATGAACACCATAAAAATAGAAAAGTAGTAAAACCCAAATTAGTATTAATAATTACCAAGATCAGGACTATCAAAATTTATTTTAGCAGATTTCTGGGCCAATTAGCCCTCTCACCCCTCATATGGAAAAGATCTAATGCGCGCTCGCCGCATCGCACTTAAAATAGCCTTGAAAGAGGCAATTAGTGATCCAAAAAACAACTGGACCGCTAACCCCTCCAAGATGCCTGCCGCAAATGGCACCAGGCAGCAAGGAAAAAATGGCGGCCGTCACAAAAAACGAACCCCAAAACAAATAGCCCA
The DNA here is from genome assembly GCF_031143425.1 of Pleurodeles waltl. NCBI lineage: Eukaryota > Metazoa > Chordata > Amphibia > Caudata > Salamandridae > Pleurodeles > Pleurodeles waltl. The sequence goes on along the minus strand of NC_090444.1, from coordinate 1,142,649,838 downwards.
AAAGAGGAATCAGGGCTACAGGGACCCTAAACACAGGTCACAAACAACAGTCCCCCTCAGCAAAAAAAAAAGTAAAACCAGATTCACACGTTTTAAAAAAAAATATGAACACCATAAAAATAGTAAAAGTAGTAAAACCCAATTCAGTATTAATAATTACCAAGATCAGGACTATCAAAATTTATTTTAGCAGATTTCTGGGCCAATTAGCCCTCTCACCCCTCATATGGAAAAGATCCCATAAAACATATGGCCAGCTACATCGGGTTCCCCCAAAGTGCAGATTTGTCCACTATCAAGGCTGCGTTCTATGAAGTGGCACACGTCCCACATGTCATTGGAGCAGTTGATCGCACCCACATTGCCCTGGTGCCACCCAGAAGGAATGAACAGATGCACAGAAACCGCAAAAACATTCATTCGGTCAATGTGCAAGTGTTGTGTCTCGCGGACCAGTACATCTCCCAGGTGATGGGCAAGTATCCAGGCTCTGTGCATGATTTCTACATCCTGTGGAACAGCAGTGTCCCACACATAATACCACCACTCCAGAGTGACCGGGCCTGCCTCATCGGTATGTACCCCTGCATATGTGTGCCTCTCAGTTCACAGCACCCTTGTGTCCCTGCCCTATTGCCCTCCCAGTCTTTACATTCCTTTTCCCTCTGTGGACACAGGTGACTCTGGCTGTCCCAACCTGCCCTGCCTCCTGACACCCGTGAGGCATCCAACCTCAGCTGTGGAGGATCATTACAATGAGACCCACAGTCGTACCAGATGTGTCATTGAGACATGCTTCGGCCTGCTGAAGGCCAGGTTCCGCTGTTTTCATGTCTCCGGGGGTGCCCTGCTCTACAACCCACAGAAGGTGTTCACTATCATTGTGGCCTACTGCATGCTACACAATCTGGCCCTGAGGCATACACATCCCATTGCTGGATGCAGAGGAGGGGGTAGCTGCGCCAGTGGCTGATGAAGGAGACATGGGGAGTGATGAAGAGGAGGATGGTGAGGATGCAGCTAACTCCATGGCGAAGCTGATTCAACTTTACTTCAGCTGGGATGCAGGTGTGTGAAACTGTGTGGTCCTCTACAACTGTCAGCCCTGTCCCTGATGCCACCTCATGTCTGTCACCATTGACTGTATTGGTTGCAGCTCTGACTCTGGGTGGGTTGTGGGGGTGTCACATGTGCCCATGACTGAGGTAGTCACAGTGTACAGGTCAGGCCTATGGTCAAGCAGGTGTTGTGCTTGTGCACTAGTGGCATGAATGTGTATGTAGAATGTTCTCTGAGTTGCCAGTTCAAGTGCTATGTGTGTGCCACACTGGGTTGTTGCAGCTGTGCCGCATCCATCCTGGGACTCGACATTGGGTGGCAGTGCAACATTGTTGTTGGTGGCAGTGGGTATGGGGTCAGGTCTGGCACTGGTTGTTGTGAGGGTGGGACCATTGGGTTACTATGTGTTGTGCATGTGTGTTGGTACTGCCCATATGGTTGTGGACCTAACTGGCATATCAGCCCTGGATACCTGCTCCTACAGTGCATTTGTGTGGAATTGGCATCTGTGACTCCTACAGTGATTGTTGTCCCTGTCTTGCTCTCCTTTCAGGACAATGTTATGGTGTTCTGTGCTCCCTGCCTGGGCTGTTGCCTGTATTGACACATATCTCCAGCCACTGCCTGCTCCACGATCGACATCCTGGCACTTTGCTTCCCCATCTGTCACCCTCCCATAAATGTGCTGGGCAATGGATTGCCACTTGTACACGTATTGGCAGTTCCATACATACTCGTGGCAAATAAACACATAGCCATTGACTGTGCTCAATTGTCATTTATTTGGGATGTACAAGTGTAAGGGGTGATGAGTGGGGTCATGGCGGCCGAGATCATCATAATGGTATGGCCAGCTGTACGTAGTCCAGGTACAGTCTGCTGCCCATGGGTAGACAGAGATATGGGAGTGGACAGTCAACAGGGTGTCACAGTCACAGACAAGGGTAAATGTTCAGGAAAGGGTCACTTCCTGGCGGTGGTCATGGTCTGGGCATCATGTCCGACTGGATGTCTACTTGGATGTCCTCACTTGCTTGGGGGTTCCTCAGCTACAGGGGTAGGAATGCTGGTGTCCTGCGAGTCCAGTGGCGTGGCCTCCATGCCACTGGCTGCTGCTGACATGGAGGGCTGTAATGGGATGTGGCCAGTGGTCGGGACCTGCTGGTGGGTGGTGGACTCATGCAAGACAGTGGTCAGGGCCTTGAACACCCCTACTATGGAGGCCATGGTGGTATTGTGGGCCTGCCACTGTTGCATGGTCTACTGATGGTATTGCCCCTGCAGCCGCTGGGTCTCCTGCACGGTAGCGAGGATCTGGGCCACTGTGTCCTGGGTGTGCTGGTATACATGCAGGACTTAGTTGAGGCCCTCCTGGGCAGTCAGTTGGTGTGGCTGTCCCGACCATTGGGCCATAGTTCCCCTCTCACTACCCCTGGCCCCTTGTGCCTGTGTCCCTGGCACAGTGTGCCTACTCCCAGAAGCAGCAGGGCCATCATTGTCTGGGGTGGGTGCCCTTGACTTTAGCAGCTGTACCACGGGGCACACCTCTGACTGATGGGTCCCTGGGGCACAGGTTTTGGGTTCAGGGTCTGGCTGTTGTGTTGTTGCCAAATGGGTAGGGCTTTCTGGTGTGTCCAGGGTGGGTGTGCCGTTGGTGGACTGTCCAGTGGCCCCAGATGGCCCAGGCAAGTCGTCCTCATCCTGACATCTGGTGGGGCCTTCATCCTGGGGATGGCTGTCTGAGCCTGGCATCCTCTGAAGGGTGTCAGTGGCAGAGGTACCTGTGAATTGATACAGTAGATGTTAGTTGTGTGACTGTTGTTGTTGTGTCTCTGTTGTGATGCATGCAGTGGCTCGACTTGCTTCCCATTGATTCAATGACAGCTGGTGCACTGCAGACATTGGTTTGGATTGGATTGTGGGAGCTGTGGTCCTTCACAGTGTGGTTGACATCTGTGCATTTGGGGTGTGTGAGTAGGGATGGTGGGAGCCGGGTGGTATGGCATGCAGAGGAGGGATGTGGGGTGTTTGAGATGGGGTCAGTGGGGTGGGTTGCAGTGGATTGGAGAGTGGTGGGAGGCTTGATGGGCATGGGTGGTTGATGCTTGGGGGGTATTTCTGACTTACCAGTGTTGAGCCCTCCGCTGATGCCAGTCAGGCCCTCCAGATACATGATGTCCATGACCTTCTCCTCCTAGGTTGTCAACTAAAGGGGAGGAGGTGGGGTCCCACTGCCGGTCTTGTTACTGGCTATCCTCTGCCTGGATGCCATGAACTGGACCTTCCCCTGAGGTCGTTCCACCTCTTCCTGATGTCCTCCCTTGTGCATGGGTATGTGCCAACTGCATTGACCCTGTTGACGATCCTCTGCCATAACTCTGTCTTTCTGGCTATGGATGTTTGTTGTACCTGGATTCCCATGAGCTGTGGCTCTACTGTTATGATCTCGTCCACCATGACCCGCAACTCATTGTCTGTGAACCGTGGGTGCTTCTGTGGTGTCAGGTTGTGGGGTGGGTATGTGTTGTGCATGACTGATGCATTACTGGGTGTGTGGTGATGTAGGGGTGTTTGGCTGTGTGTGCTGGTGAGCTGTAGTGTTGATTTGTGTAATGTGTGCTGTGTGATATTTGTTTGCTGTGTTTGGGGTGTGCTTAGTCTTGAGTGTGGCTGTGGTTGCTCGTATTTGTCGCAACAGCTTGGTGGGGGGGTTATATGGTGGCGTGGTCAGGTGTGCGTGGTGTGTGTATGGTTATCAGGTGTGGGATATTTGAACTAGACAATATAGTGTTGGCTACATTCCGCAGTGCCTTTTTGTCCCGCTGCGGTGCGAAATGCATACGGTGTCCGCCGTTCATGTTCCGCTGTGCTGGAGGTTGATTCATAATATGACAGTCGCAACGGTGTCGGCGTGGCGGGGCTGGCAATTGATCAGTCACTCTTTCACTGTGGGTTGGCCTGGCAGTGTTGGTTTTGTGTCTGTATTTGGGCGGTTTGTGTTTTGTGACTCGTAATCCGGCAGTCGCTATACAGCCACTGCTGCCGGTATGATGACGCCATTTCACATGGAGGTCTTGCCCGAAAACCACCAAACTCGTAATGAGGGCCAATGTATTTGAAAATGGGTGCAGATTAGGGTTGTATAAGGTCACGTGACTTGGTGTAGGTGCTGCAGGCATCTTGTATAGAAACACAAGGCCTTCATTGCGAGTGGGCTCTTAATTTGGATGGGGCCAGTAGCAAACGTACTGGCCCAAGCGGAATTCTGATTTTTTTTTACTATGACCAACATATTCCAGTACACAAAGCAGCTGAAAACTCAGGCTGAAAATTAGGCCCAAAATGAGGAAGGGACTTGGACTCGGAATTAAAGATTCCCCTGGTAATTGCTCATCTCTTCATGGACTTTCAAGGTCCACAACGGAAAGAGCTGGATTGTCTAAAACCTCAGAGGAGAAATTCCAGCCCATTTCCCAAGCCATTTGCAAGAAGGACCATCTTGCTCTTGTACGACTTCTGGATTATCTATGAAAGTCTGGAGAAAGCCAGATGTAGTCCAGGTTTACTGCTATAATTTAGGAGTAATTCAAGAATAGCTAAAGAACAGATCAAGAGAAGATCACACCTACTCACAAAAAAATCTTTGTTGGTCTGACCTTCCATATTTAAATGCTGGACTGTCTGCACGTTGCACGCAGCAATTGCAGTATAATTATAGAACCGAGAGCAAATCAAGGCACCATAATCATCTCTTTCCTTCCTTCAATAGTTCAGTTAAAATTAAATGCGAGACATGAAATAAGGACTATTTATCAGCGCTAGTGTTCCAAGCTGGCATATATTTGAACAGGCTGTGGTAGCCTGACAGTGCACTGCACGATCTAAATACTGTGAGGTGGAAAGCTGTGTCTGCACAGCACGATCGTCGTTCTTTTATCAGAAAGAAATTAGTACACCGAGATGGTAGAAAAAGTGGCTTTGGGTCAAAGCCTCTGTGCGTGCCACGTGTGCGGTGAGAAATATCAACCCGCCGAGGAACAACTGACCTCCAGGTAAACAGGTACCAGTGACAGTGTTCACATCTGATTTCCTAATTTTTATCTATGCTGATATGATTTATTCTAAGGTGAACAATGCAAAATGCAAACACCAAGACAGATTGTTAAAACACCAGCAGAGTTGTATTATATTTTATTTGTTATTAACACTTCTGTTTACACTGGAAAATACTAATTGAGGAAGGAGAGAAAGCAGATTTTTTTTGCTTGAATTAATATTTGCTCATTAGTTTATGTTTGATGCTTAGCTGAATAAAGGAACTATTCTAAACAATAGTAATTTGTGGATTTAAATAGTTCAATTCGTTAAGCCCGCTATTTATATTCTTAATAAATGATTTAAATAGGAAGATGCCGATGCCATCTTAGTTTCTATTTCCATAGTAAGACAATGCCAAATCCGTACGCCATTCCGTACATGTTACATATCAACTAGTACTTGGCGACCTTGAAAAAAGAAGGTAGAACAGATGTTTAATTAGCCACAGATGGCTACAGGGCATGCTTATCTGTATGCCTCGACCGGCATCAACCGAGCTTCAAAATCCAAGGCAAAGAAAGAGGAAAACGTACAGTCACAACTATGGCTAAAGAGGATACTTGGGAGATCATTCAGACTACTTTGGGTCGACCATCAGCCTGCAAGCCAAAGAAGGATCTGGCCTGATCTCCCCTGGTGGACCTTTATAATACAAGTGCAGCTACAGGTACCATTGCAGTTTTTTTGTTTGTTTTTTGCTAGAAAGCAAAAGACACATGTATCTGAAGCAGTTTTGTCCCTGCACATCAGGACCATTTGAAAATGTTCCTTTTCAAGACCATCGTGCCTCACACGATGTCATAGGTAGGCGTAAGTAGCGAAAATCGCCCTGCCCTAAACAGAGAAAGGTGAGCGCTGGTGTGTCCTGGGTCCTGATAGACAGACCACTACGTCTAGGGTTTCTGCCGACTGACCCTTCTGAGGTTTCACTGAGAGAAACCCTCCTCTAAATTTAATGAAGAATCCATCTTTTGGTTTTCAAAACTGAAGGTCACTATCTTTATCATATTGCCCCCCCCCCCCCCACCTTACTGTTTTTTCGCAGTTTTTTTTCAAGAGAATTCGACCCCAAGATATAGGAGCGCTTTAGATGAGCACCAGTTTCATTACGCCACATCGGCATGGGTATGATTCCGCAAACGCCATAAACTGGCTCAAATAAATCCCAATGATTTCCATTCCAGGATGTAGGTTGCACTCCTGGTTGATTTTTGTGGCATTATTGCATGCATAGCCCTGTGCCTAAAGAGTCCTTTGCTGACAATCTACACAGAGCATAAGTCTGGGGTACACACGGGGGGACGACGTTCACACACTATTTTCACATGATGAAAGCTGTTCATCCTGCCAAAAAGAAACTGAGCCCTGATGTAAAATGCTGACTGTGCCTTGGTGTGATTTTCAGACACCGGGACACATTCAGCAGCGCGTGCACGTTGTCTGTTTCGATCCGAGCAACACATTGCAGGCGGGAGGGGTCTTTCATAATTCAAGCTCCAGGTGGGCCCATAACAAAGGTCAAATTTAAGGGACCTTCAGGCCTCCTTTTGTTGGTGTATCCTGCCTATATGGAGTCTAACATATAGATGTAAATGCAGTGGAGGGGAAACAAAGGCTGGCAGCTTGTTAGCACTTCCCAAGTACTTAAGAGGCACACTTTGACTTTGTGCAGTCCCTGTATATGAGCAATAAGGTCAGATGTATTTGTCTTTCCTAATATTTATACAAAATAACAATTTGAATGCCACTGTTTTCTATTTCTGTTATAGACCTACTCATCCCAATGCAGGATGTCAAAGCACTTTACTTCACACATATTCATTACAGTGACAATAAATCATACAGATGTGTACACCAATGTTAAGGATATATTACATAAGACAGTGAGGGTTACAAGGTGTAGAAGCCACATATCGTCCTACATAGGTCACTGCGCTGTTTTAGAAGGAATACAATTTATGAACTGCAAGTAACAAGTATCTCTGTGTGAAAAGCAGTAACCCACTTACCTATCTACACAATATAAAAATCTGTCCACTGCATGTTCCATGATGTGCTTGCAGAAGACACATTGACCCCTAAAGCTACTGTGAGTTAAAAGAGGCACAGACCTTTACAACAAATTTGTTGTTGATGCAGATATGCTAATTAGAAATTAATAATAAATGCTTATATGTTATGATTTACAAAAGTTCAGAGAGAAATTAATCGTAGAGAAAAATTAATGTGCATGTTTGTAAATGTGCCCACAAGGTATGTCAGCCACTTATACGAACCTGTACTAAAAGAACTAAAACTTTGTGAAATGATGAAAATGTTTAATAATAATGTAGTAATATGTCATATTGAGATGTATAACCTATGTTTTGCATTATATTGTAGAATTAACTTAGCCAAAGTTATGGCCTAGTTTTTCCAGGCCTCATACTGATGCTGAATTTCTAGCGTGCTGCAGAGAAGTTGGTGCATTTAACTGACCATGAACGGTTTGCTGTTTAATAAAATCTGCTTAATTAGAATTTTCTGCAATGTACCAACAAACAGGAGATGAGGGACTAGGAATTGTAACAAGTTTGTTGTAAGACAGACTCAATGTACTTTCCCAGGATTCGAACAATAGAAGCACTGACTGAAGGAGAAGATGCAACATTTTCGATACCTGATGAGCCGGATGATGAGGACATCGTACAGCGAACCAATCAACTAATTGGGGATGGAGAAATATTAGAACTCGTAGATTTGTAAAATTAATATTATACGTTAGAGTCATATCTGCTGATTGACTGACCAATTAGAAATTAGGGGGATGGACTTAAAAACTCTAATAAAAAGTCATGACAAGAGGCTAAATCTTCAGATGCGAGGGCAAATTTGAGATGCGAGGGGAGAAATGCTGATTCCAGAAGATGTGATTCGAGATTATGTTCTTGGGCTCATGCTCTTGAGAGCCTGATGCATTGCTGATCGATTGATGGCCCGAGGACTGACTTTGTTGTTGATCCTTTTCATGGATAGGTAGCTATGACAATGTGACTGATTAACTTGTATGCTTTTCATTCTAGGTACCAACTGCTCTGTTTTATAGTTTTCCTCTTAGCCAGATGTTTTCCAAATTTTCGTTTTCCAAATTGTTTTTGCATGAAGTCCCACATACTAAATGCTAATCTGGGTTAGGTAAGGGTCCTTTGGGTGACGTTGACAGTGACAAATGATTGACAGACTGATTGCTGACTTCTGCTATTAATGCCGTTATATTCATCTTTGTTGGATTATGCTGAAGTATTCAAGCGTATGTTTTCTCAAGTTATGATTAGATTATGTTATTGGTGGTCATTAATTAACTAATTCTGAGTTGATTGAATAAAGTTTAATCTAACCTGATGATTTAGTATTGTAACTAATAGGGAAATAAGATACATAAAACATATAGTTGAGTTGTGGTTATTCATGAAATGTTGATTTATTGTCTCATGCTTAATGATTTTCTTAGTGGCTGTTGATTGATTACATTGCTAATTGATGTTCATCGATCACTACATAGCTAGGATACTTCATGCGATCCAAAAGGTTCATCAGCCTATACGGGTCCCATTGTAAGTTTACTTACTAAGGACCACGCACTTGCAGTTTTTGGTAGCAGAGAAAGGTTAGTTGCCTTGGATAAATAGCTTTTTTGTGACCGATGGTTGTGGTGGTATTTTAAGATAGGGTTAGTTGTTCATTTTTATGAGGTTTGAATTTTGTTTTTCTGAAATGGCAATTGTAGCAAAGATGATGTCCCCTTAAGTCCAGAAATGACTTTCCCAGATCCTGGATCCCGCTAGTAAAGATGGGTGTATTCTTGACATATTTGTGACAGTGTAAAAGTGGTAGGTTGCGCTTGAAAAGGCTTATGCAAATCGCAGGTGAATTGTGATGTATGTGAGGAAAGTAGGGAGTTTGTGTACTCCAGTTGAAGTATAGTAGGAGTGTGTGTACTCTGCAGTATGTGAGTAGGGAAGTTGTCGAACTTCATATGTGTGTAGCGCTTTGTGCTCAAAAATTGTTCACATGGTTGTTGGTGATGTACGGACCCTGCGTGGTCTAAGACTCCGGAGTATATTGGCAAGTGTAGGAGACACTTGGTTATATGTTGTAATCTGTCTGGTTTAGCAGGTTGATCGGCATGGTCAGCAAGTTGGTGAGTGAGTTAAGTGAGTAAGAGACATTTTCGACTGAGATTTAGTGAGTCCTATGTGCACCAGGACAGACCCATTGATCAGTTGAGAGTGAAATTCGCGGGTCGAATTTTGCTTGCAAATGTGGGGGACTGAGAAAGAGGAATAGCTGTATGAGCGAAAGGGCCATCAGTGAAAATCCATAAGGTCTCTGAAGCGATTGTGTACCTTCCCTATAGTAAATCAGCAGGTTTGTTTTGGTTATTGGTATTTGGTTAGTGCTCGCAATAATTTTGCATTAGTTCCGTGTGAGTTAAAGATTAGGAGGACAGGCTGCAAGATTTTGTCAGCCGCAGTGTGTGAGTGTGACATCAGAGTGAGCCGTGCTGGGATAGGTTGGTTAGTGAGAAGAGTCACAAGCGGATTGGCAGCCGTCTGTAAGAGGCAATTTGTTGAGTAAGCAGGTGAAAGGAATCTTGGGAGTAAAAGCCAATTCCTTATTTGAATCGAAATAAATACAACAGAGAAAATGAAGTTTCTCAAAGCATTCAGAAGTGCCATGAAGGGTGATTCTTACATTAAGGCAACAGTTGGGGAGCCGACCCCACCGGAAAATTCTCCGGCATTTATTGTGATGGAGAAAAGAGGCATTGCGCCATGTCTTTGGTTAAAGCAGTGGTGCAAGTTGACAGAGAAACAGGGAGCTTTAGCGTTTCCAGAGCATGGAACATTTAATTTGAGAATTTTGGATCACTTGCGAATGACATTATATGAGACAAAGCCACTTCCAAGACCAGCACAGTTTGATGCTTTAGCAGTTTAGGAACTCGTAACCAGACAGCAGCAAGAGATGACGTTCCAAAGGAGAATAAGGAAGGTAGAGAAGTCCTTGGCAGAAGCAAGGTGGGGTTGGGAACAGAAGAAGTGGAGAATGACAATGTTACAGGGGGTTAGGTTGTTTCCTGCTATTGCAGAGGAAGATGAGTCAGATGAAAAAGAGGATGATGACAAGAGTGACAAGGGTTCAAGAGATAAGAAGAAGAAAAATACTTATGTAGAGGAAGAAGATTCAGATGTTGAGGATCTTATTACACAGATATTGAGGGATCGACTTCTGCCATATGCAGCACATAATGGGGGTCAAAGTACTAGTTCTGTTCCGACTGCTCGAGCACAAGTGACGGGAACAGCGGTACCAGTGCAGACAGATATTGGACAGATACAAAGGGTAGTGCAGACTACTCCTAATGCAATGACTATTTCGGTGGTCCAGGCGCAAATGCATCCACCATTAATACAGAGAATTTATCCAGATGTACCAGTTCTTCGGACAACTTCGAACTTAGTGGTGCCGTCTGAGCAAGTGGTTCCGAGGCCAATGCTAGTTCAGACTGAGCCGACTCCAATGTTGTTGCCCCAGGCACAGCCACAGGGTTTTCCGAAGTTCACGCCAATGACAGGGACACAGTCAGATGTGACACCAGTGAGGAATCAGAACATGGGAATAGCACTTCCACAAAATGCGAGTGTCAGTGCGGCACCAGATGCAAAATCGCTGCCAATTACTGTTGGTCCAGCGATACCATTATTTGCACAGAAGCTGATTGCAGGAGAACAGGGTGAAATGTCACAGAGCCTTGTGAGGAGGGGAGTGAATGATCATATGCAGGTGGTATCGTCTATGGGTCAGACCTTTGATGGATATAGACCATTAATGGATCTTAGTCCACTTGTTGCGCTTCCAGATGCGATAAATGGACCGAGTGCAAGTCAGAGCCTAAAGCTTTTGACACCGCAGACTCCAGGTGCAGTTTTACAGCAGGTACCATTGCCGAATGCAAGTAATATCTCATTACAGGGATTGACAACACAGCAATTGAATGAGTGGTTGGATAGTCTGAATACTTCTCGAAACACTTCCAAGGGTGAAGAGCAGATAAACCATGTAAGGCTGGCTACAGAAATAACCGAGCTAGTTGAAGGAACAATGAGAGTGAATAGGTTAGAATCCTATACAGAAGAAGAGCTGAGGTATTTGTGTCCAAGGATTACGAGAGAAGTGGGCAAGATACACCAGAAATTGGCAGACCTGGCAGATAAGCATGACACAGAAATTGAGAAAACAAAGCATTTAAAACAAAGCTACAGGCTAGATTTCGAGGCAAAGGATATTGAACATATGAGGTCAGCAGGAATGAAGGCGCACCTTAAAGAATTATTGCAGAGTGCTCAGATTTGGAGAGTATTAGAAAAGTGGGATGGAAGATGGGCAAAGAAGAAGGATAAAATGAAACGAGATTCACATGAAGGGTCTGAAGGTGCTCAGAAAGAAAAGGATACAGTAAATATTTTACCAATAAGGGAAATTCAAGAAGGGCAGTTTGTTCATGTTCCATGGCACAGGAGTGATATTCTGTCATTCACAAATGATTATCCAAAACTGAGAGAGAAACCGGTCGAGTGGTACCAGCAGACAAATAGATTTGTGAAGCTTTCTAAATGTTTATGGGAAGACCTGAATACCTTGTTGGAAATAATGGTTCCAGCTGATTTATGGGTTGAGTGCCAAAGAGCAGTGAATTGGCCATTGAGTGAACCGGAAAGGGATAGAGATACAGGTGCACCATCACCTGAAGTGATGAAACATTACTATTAGATGATTGAGTTCCTGAATACAAGAATCTCGCCTAAAAACATTGACTGGCAGAGGATTGCTAGGACAGTGCAGGAGGCGAAAGAATCAATACATACTTTTGGAAAATCGGCTATTGGTAAGGGCAGGTAAGTACCTACACTTAGCAATAGGCCACTAACCTCCACTTAAGTCCAGTTAGGTCTCAGTAAATTAAACCTAGCTCAACCCTTGGTAGTTTGGGAACGAGCGACAAGGCTTAACTTAGGAGACAAAGCATAAAACAGTAATTAAATAAAACACAGGAAACAGTTTTAAAAAAATCCAAACCGAATTTATAAAAATAGGAAATATTTTTAGCTTCAAAATGATACCAAAACGAATAAAATCGGATGAGGGGAACTGGAGATATGAATTTTTAAAGAATTATTGCTTTCTAGCGCATAGAAACAAAAAGTGCCAATCTGGTCATCTGGTCACTCATCGACCGGGGCACAGTCAAAGTTTAAGGCTGATGGATCCCGGCTCAGCTACAGCCCGTGGAAGGCCTCGGTCAAAAGTTTACCTTAGGACTTAGTCATTTTTCTGGAGATTTTCTACAGCGGGATGGAACAGCAAGTCCAATCCAACCTCCTGGAACTCTTCCTCGGATATGCGTTGCGGGAGCCCTCGGTGCAGATTTTTACCTTCGGACTTAGTCATTTTTTCGAGGTGAAAATCCTTTGACCGGGGCAAACCTGAATCTTGATCCGACGTCCTTAGAGCCCTCTTCGGATGCGCTGTCTGGGAGGTCCCGGTCAACTTCCTACGTTCGGAATTAGTCTCTTTTTTGGAGATTTTCTTCACCGGGACGAACCTGGAAGTCATGCCGGGTCGCGGTTGAGGAAAGCCGGCTAGAGTTGCTGTGGCGGGTAGGTCCCTCTATGGAGCTTTTTTCAAAAAGTTCTCCAAAGTTCTCCAAACTTCTGGATCTTCTTCTAGATGTTCTTTTAGGGTTCTTTTGAGGTCCACAGTTCACACCAAGGTTCCAGAAGCTCTGAGATGCTACTTGGGGGTGCGGTCTACAACTCCCAGAATGCACCTGGAGCAAACTCCTTTTTGGCCACTGGACAGTGGTCAGCTGGTTGGTTTCTTCAGGAGATGGTGCAGGGGACTCTGGTTAGCAAGTTTTCACGCAAACAGGGAGGCCCTCCTTGAACCATTTGAAGCCAGGCAAAGTCCTTCTTCTGGTGAAGCCCAACTGTACAGGTGGTGCAGTCCTCCAGGTGAAGGCCAGGGGTCCAGCAGGGTAGTGCTTCTTCTCCTGTAGTTCTTCCTTGTTGGAATCTGATAGGGATCTGAGGTGTGGGTGCAGGTCTGCCAGTTTTATCGTTGCTCCTGGGAGAAAAACAGAGGGGGTCCTGGTTCTCCAGTCAGGGGCAGGGTCCTTCCCCCTGTGATGACCACTTCCTGGGAAGTGTGGCAAAAATCAATTCCAGCGAGCAACATTCTTCAAAAATCCATGATGGCTAAAAATCCTAAACACACCCTCTCCTACCCTCTCCTAATCTAATCAAGGGGGCACCTAATTGTCTGGGTTCGCAGGATGTGAGGGTGTTGCTGGGTTGCTCCAAATGTCCTTTCCTGCCTTTGAAGTCCAGTTTGGCAGCCCTCCCCCTTCCTGCTTCCCCATCTGCTGAGGGGAGATCTCCTCCCCCAGGCACATCTCTTTGTGTTGAGCCAGGCCACTTCACACCTTGCCAGGCTGCCAGAGGCTGGCCAATCAGAGCAAATCAGCAGAAACACTGCAAGGCTGCAGTTGGCAACTTTTCGGGTAAAGTTTAAAACTCTTTACCTGAACAAGTTATACAAAATTCAACAACTGAGACTTGTGGGATTTATTATATTAATTAATTTGATACCAAATTTGTAGTATCAGTTACTTAAGGGGATTTTTAAAATAAAAATAAAGTCTCCCCATTCTAGGCTATGGAGGCCATTCACTACAATGAGGGAAAAACAAATGTGGCTGTTTTACCTCACCAGGGCTTATAAAACTATTTTTATAAGGTCCCTGCTTATAGTTACATGGCACCCATCCCTAGGGGCACACAGGGCACACCTTAGAGTAGTTTAAGACTTAGAAACTACTTTTAATTCCAAAGTCGAATTTGCATGTAACTTTAATTTAAAAGCAGCCAGCAAGGCAGGCCTGCCTTTAAAATGACACTGGGCACCTCATCAGTGCACCTATGGGTGCACACCTATGCTGGGGTCCCTAAACCTACATGCCCTAACATATACTAGGGACTTATAGGTAGGTTGACTTAGCCAATTATAATGAGCCTAATTTGCATATCCACTTTACACAGAGCACTGGCCCTGGGACTGGTAAGCAGTACTCAGCACACAGCCAAGAGTCAGTAACCACCAGTACCTGTCCAAAACATTTGGGGGTGACCAGGGAAAAATGGAGGACTTTCCTACACTGCCCCCCCAGATGAAAGGTGATGGGTACTAACCTACACCCTGGTAGTCCTCATCAGCTAAGTAGAAAAACATGGAAAGGTCATCTGCATTGGCATGGGCAGTCCCAGGTCTGTGCTCCACTTTGAAGTCTATCCCCTGTCGGGAAATTGACCGCCTTAACAGTTTTGAGTTCTCTCCTCATTTTCATCAACCATCTGAGAGGTCTGTGGTCAGCTGGTACACGGAAGTGAGTGCCAAACAGGTATGGCCTCAACTTCTTCGGGGACCAGACCACAGCAAAGGCCTCCCACTCTCTGGGGAGTAGTCGCCTGCTGATGAAGGCATCTGGTTGATCTTGGCCCTTTTCATTAACTTGTGCTAACACTACCCCAATCCCTTCCTGTGAAGCATCTGTTTGCACTATAAACTCCTTGCTATAGTTAGGGGCCAGTAACACTGGTGCTGAACACATAGCCTGTTCTAGGGAGTCAAAAGCTTTCTGACACTACAGGGTCCAAATTACCTTCTTGGGCTGTTTCTTGGAGGTAAGCTCAGTCAGAGGGGCCACTATGGTCCCATAATTCTGAACAAATCTCCTGTAGTACCCAGTCAGGCCAAGAAAGGTCCTGACCTGAGTCTGAGTTTTAGGAGCCTCCCAATCCAGGATAATCTGGATCTTGGGCTGGAGAGGTTGTACATGGCCTCCACCAACAAGGTGGCCCAGGTACACTACTGAGTTCTGCCATATCTGGCACTTGCTTGCCTTGATAGTCAGGTCTGCTTGAAGTAGGGCCTGAAGCACCTCCTTCAGATGGACCAGGTGGTCCTCCCAGGTGAAACTAAATACAGCAATATCATCCATATAAGCTGCACTGAAAGATTCCAACCCAGACAGGACTCTATTCACCAACTATTGGAAGGTGGCAGGAGCATTTTTCAGGCCAAAGGGCATCACCTTGAACTGAAAGTGGCCCTCTGGTGTGGGAAATGCTGACCTCTCCTTAGCTCCTGGACTTAAGGCAATCTGCCAGTATCCTGAGGTCAGATAAAATGTGCTCAGGAATTTGGCATCCCCACCCTATCAATGAGCTCATCAGCTCTAGGTATGGGGTGAGCATCAGTCCTAGTGACTGCATTTAGACCTCTGTAGTCCACACAGAAT
Organism: Pleurodeles waltl; assembly: GCF_031143425.1. NCBI lineage: Eukaryota > Metazoa > Chordata > Amphibia > Caudata > Salamandridae > Pleurodeles > Pleurodeles waltl. The sequence continues at coordinate 1,142,634,282 of NC_090444.1, read as the reverse complement.
CTCAATTCCTTCTTCCCACCTTGGGATTAGGTTTGGGTACCAGTACCACTGGACTGGACCAAGGACTGTCAGAGGGCTCAATTACCTTGAGCGCCAACATCTTAGCCACTTCAGCTTTGATGTTGGCCTTGACTTGGTCAGACAGCCTGCACAGCTTGTTTTTGACAGGTAAGCTGTCACCAGTGTCAACATCATTGGCACACCAATTGGTGAGTCCAGGGGTCAGGGAGAACAGACTAGCAAACTGTTCCAAAACATTTCTGCAATCTTTTTGTTGCTGGTCTGTCGACTTGGGAGAGAGTACCACTCCCTCCACTGACCCATCGGGTTCATTTGAGGACAGGAGGTCTGGCAGAGGTTCACTCTCCTCCTCCTTCCCTTCATCAGTGACCATCAGCATGGTCATGTCTGCCCTGTCCTGGTGGGGTTTCAATCTGTTGACATGCAGGATCCTATGAGGATTCCTGGGGGTGCTAAGATCCACCAAGTAGGTGACCTCACCCTTTTTCTCCACAACTGGATAGGGCCCAGTCCATTTGGCCTGATGTGCCCTAGGAGCCATAGGCTCCAAAGTCCACACCAGCTCTCCTGGGTGATACTCAGACATGGTAGCCTTCTGGTCATGCCAGAGCTTCATGAGCTCTTGGCTGTCCTTCAGGTTTCAGCTTGCCTTCTTCATGTACTCAGCTATGCGTGACTACAAGCCCAGCACATAATCCAGCACATTCTCCTTGGACTCTTTGAGAGGCTTCTCCCAAGACTCTCTCCCCAAGCACAATTGGACCCTGATAGGGTGCTCAAACCGTAATTCAAAGGGGTTGAATCCAACCCCCTTCTGTGGAACCTCTCTGTAGGTGAACAGCAGGCATGGGAGGAGAACATCTCATATCCTCCTGAATTTGTCAGACAAACTCATGATCATGCCCTTTCAGGGTCTTATTAAATCTTTCCACCAGACCATTGGTCTGTAGATGGTAGGGGGTGGTGAACTTATAAGTAATACCACACTCATCCCACATGGCTTTCAGATAGGCAGACATAAAATGTGTGCCCCTATCTGAGACCACCTCCTTTGGGAATCCCACTCTGGTAAACACACCAAGTAGGGCCCTAGCCACTGTGGGAGGAGTGACTGTCCTGAGGGGTATTGCCTCAGGGTACCTGATGGCATGGTCCACAACCACCGAAATGTACCTGTTGCCTGAAGCAGTTGGTGGGTCAAGGGGACCAACAATGTCAATACCCACCCTCTCAAAGCGAGTCCCAACAACTGGCAGTGGTATCATGGGAGCCTTTGGCTTGCCTCCTGCCTTGCCACTGGCCTGCCAGGTAACACAGGAGCTGCACAACTCCCTGACTTTTTCTGACATTTGGGGCCAATAAAAATGGTTGACCAGCCTGTTCCAGGTCTTGATCTGTCCCAAATGTCCAGCTAAGGGAATATCATGGCTTAAAGTGAGGAGGAATTCTCTATACGTCTGGGGGACCACCACTCTCCTGGTTGCCCCTGGTTTGGAGTCTCTTGCCTCGGTGTAGAGAACACCATCCTCCCAGTAAACCTTGTGGGTTCCACTGGTATCCCCTTGTTCTTGCCTGGCAGCAGTCTGCCTTAGGCCCTCAAGAGTGGGACACTCTCTTTGTCCCTGGCACAACTCTTCTCTGTTGGGCCCACCTGCCCCTTGCAGTCCTGCCAGGTCAGGCAGAGCTTGCAGGGGAAGTGGCCCTCCCTCAGAGGTCAGGTCCTCCCCCTTCAGGTTTGGATTCCTCCTGACCCTCTGTACTTGTGGGGGCTGGCAAGCCAGACCCAGTGCCCTTTCTCTTCTTCTTGGAGGCTTGGCCTATTGTTCCAGGGTCCAAGTGTCCAGCACTTCCCTGTTGCACTGCCTGTGACCTGGTCACAGCACACACTCATTCAGGGTGGTCCAGCATCTGTGTATGGACCCTTCTCTCCACCTCTGACCATTCGTATGCTTCAAGATCTGGTTAGCAAGTTTTCACCTGTAGCAAACAGGGCACCCCTCCTTGAACCAGTTGAAGCAAGGCAAAGTCCTCCTTGTGGTGAAGCCCAAGTGTGCAGCTGGTGCAGTCCTCAAGAGTGCAGGGTCCAGGTGCAGGTCAGGGGTCCAGCAGGGAGGTCCTTCTTCTCCTGTAGTTCTTCCTTTTTGGAATCTGATAGGGATCTGAGGTGTGGGTGCACGTCTGCCAGTTTTATCCTTGCTCCTGGGTGAAAAACAGGGGGGTCCTGGTTCTCCAGTCAGGGGCAGAGTCCTTCCCCCTGTGATGACCACTTCCTGGGAAGTGTGGCAAAAATCAATCCCAGGAAGCAACATTCCTCAAAAATCCATCATGGCTTAAAGTGATTTTTGGAGGTTACATCTGGCTGGTGTGGCTAAAAATCCCAAACACACCCCTCTCGTGCCCTCTCCTAATCTAATCAAGGGGGCACCTAATTGTCTGGGTTTGCAGGATGTGAGGGTGTTGCTGGGTTGCTCCAAATGTCCTTCCCCAATAACAATGAAATTGATACCAAACCTGTAGTATCTGTTACTTTTAAGGGGATTAAAAAAAATAAAATACAGTCTCCCCATTCTAGCCTATGGAGGCCATTCACTTCAATGAGGGAAAAACAAATTTGGCTGTTTTACCTCACCAGGGCTTATACAACTTTTTCTATAAGGTCCCTGCTTACAGTTGCATGGCACCCAGCCCTAGAGGCACATAGAGCACACCTTAGGGGTGACTTATATGTAAACATAAGGTAGTTTAAGACTTTGGAACTACTTTTAATTCCAAAGTCGAATTTGCATGTAACTTTAGGCCTGCCTTTAAAATGACACTGGTCACCTCATCAGTGCACCTATGGGTGCACTTCCTATGCTGGGGTCCCTAAACCTACATGCCCTAACATATACTTGGGATGTATAGGTAGGTTGACTTACCCAATTATAATTAGACTAATTTGCATTTCCACTTTACACAGAGCCCTGGGACTGGTAAGCAGTACCCAGGGCACAGCCAAGAGTCAGTAACCACCAGTACCTGTCCAAAAAGTTTGGGGGTGACCAGGGCAAAAAGAAGGACTTTCCTACACATACCTATTATGAGAGATTGTTGAAAGCGTTCAAGGAGTACAGTGTTAAAGAAGCAATTTAATCGAAAGACATGTTGCACTTTGTGTTTAGGTTCATTGAAGGATTGAGACAAGAAATAGGGCAGATGATTAAAAATCATTTGATTTGCTGGGATGCAAAGCCGATTGATGAGGTATTGCAGTATGCAAAATACTGTAGTGATGAGATTGAGTTGAAGCAGAAAAAGCTGAAGGAGAAGGCGATGGTGATGCTAATTAAGGCAGCTCAGACAGGAGTGCAGGGAGCTTTAGTGCACCAGATACCGCAGCAGCAGGGAACTGTAATGTTCCTACCTCGGATGAGAGGTAGGAGTCGTGGGGTCAACATGACTCGTGGTCCGGATTTAAATACTGTAGTGGTTCAAAATGATGTGCAAGGGATGAAAAAGATGTTACTGTGCGGAAACGTGGGACACTGGAAGCGAGAGTGTCCATTGATGGTGCAGGATGGTATTGTTCAGCAAGGTGGTGGTCAATACATTTCAAACTATGAAAGTCCCTAGAATGAGAGGACTAAATCTGAATGTGCAGAACCAAGGGCAACATTTTCAACCCACGCAGCAGGTGAAAATGCTGCATGCACAATTGACACAGTTGCAACCAATGCAGCAGCAGGTTCCTATGGTACCCAGACATCAAATGCAGGTACCTCAAGCCCCGATGGAACAGCAACAGATGATGCTTACTTCGCAGGTCACAGGTCAGAGACAAGACAGAAGTAATGACACTGTGCACCAATTCCCATTACATAGTGAGAATTAAATAAACGATGAATGGATGAGTATTAGTTCGGATGAAGAGCCATGTATGCTTGCAGCATCCTAGAAGTAGATCAGAGAGGACCTTTTGTGAAGGGAAAGGTGATGGGACACAGAGTCTCATTCTTAGTGGACACAGGAGCTACACACTCTACAGAGAGAAGAGCAGAAGTTCCGAACTTACCTCTTTCAGGCAGAACAGTTCAGGTTGTTGGAATAGCAAACAGACAGTTGACAAATCCGATCACAGATCCAGTACAGGTTGAGATTGGCAACTTCCAGGGACTGCATAAGTTTGTAGTCTGTGTCTCAAGTCCAGTATCCCTACTGGGGAGGGACTTACTGTGTAAGACTAAATGTTCAATTAGTTGTTCGACTGCTGGAATAGAAGTTCAGAGAAATAGTGATGATGAGGAAGAACAGGCACCTGTAACTGAGACTGAAAGTATTAACAAAGAGTACCCATTGATTGAGTTTTTCCTGATGTTGAAAATGTGTGGGACCTGACAGGTAAAGAAGTGGCCTTAATCAAGGGAGTGGTGCCGATTAAAATCACTTTTGAGCCAAATGTAGTGTTTCCGCATCTCCCACAGTATAACATGGCACAAGATGTTCTGATGAAAGTGGCGCAGATAATCGGAGATTTTCTAAAACAAGGTGTTTTGAAGGAAGTGCTGAGCAGGCCATGTAACTCACCGATGATGGCCTTAAAGAAGCTGTGTGGGAATGTACGCATTGTGCAGGACTTGCGAAAAGTGAATGACATAGTGTGTCAAATGTTGTCCTGTAGTGCCAAACCCAGCAGTGCTACTGTTTCAGATCCCTTGCGATGCTGAGTGGTTCACAGTGGTTAACTTGTCACAAGCTTTCTTTTCTGTGCCTCTTCATGAGGATAGTCAGTTTCTTTTTAGTTTCAAATTCCTAGCCAGAGTCTACAGCTGGTGTAGGCTTCCACAATTGTTTATGGAGTCACCCTCTCTGTTCAATCAGATCCTGAAAAATAATTTAGAGTCATTGGAGTTACTGTACCAATCAACTCTAGTGCAGTACATTGATGACTCGCTGATTGCTTCCAAGACAAGGGACGAGTGTAAGTATGACTAGATTGCCCTGTTAACTCATTTGGGAAAGTTGGACATAAAGTGACAGTGAAATACTTGAGACACCAGATTGAGAAAGGGTCAAGGAGAATCTCCAGAGAGAAGATTACAATGATACTGCAGAGAAGTCCTCCGACTTCACAGAGAGATGTCAGAATGTTTCTGGGAATGGTAGGTTATTGTCGTCAGTGGATTCTAAATTTTGCTGAGATTGCCAAACCATTGAAGCAGCTGACACACAAAGATGTTACAGATCCCATAACTCTAGATGAAGATAAGATGAAAGCATTTACTGAGTTGAGAGAGTTTGTGCAGAGCTCCAGCATTGGGAATTCCTGATTACACGAAGCCATTCACATTGCGTTGTTATGAACGTGATGCTTATTCTTTGTCACAGGTCCATGGAGGTGCTTTTCGCCCAGTAGCCTATTTTTCAGCTACCTTGGACCCTGTCACAGCAGCTTTACCAGGCTGTTTGCAGGCAGTTGCCACAGTTGGCCAAAGCCTTTCTCAATATGAGGGAGTAGTGATGGGATACCCTTTGACGGTAATGGTACCTCACTCTGTTGAGATTTTACTGACAAGGACGAAAACACAGTACTTGACTGGTGCCATACTGACAAGGTATGAGACGAGCACACTAGGTGCTCCAAATGTAACATTGAAAAGATGTACAGTGTGGAACCCGGCAACATTACTTCCAAGTGATACTGTTGAAATTGAAAAAGAGGAAGATATTGAGCATGATTGTCTTGAGGTAACTGAACTGTGTACAAAGCCAAGGCCTGATATCAGAGATTCTCAATTGGAAGAAAATGATCAAATTATCTTTGTTGATGGCTCATGTCTCAGAGATGGTACAGGGACATTGAGAGCAGGATATTCTGTATGCACAATCACAGGTACATTAGAAGCTTCCTGGTCTCGAGGTGTATATTCTGCACAAGTAGCAGAATTGGTGGCTCTTACTAGAGCATGCCATGTTTCTGCGAGACTGAGAGTCACAATCTATACTGACGGCCAATATGGATTTGGAATTGTTCATGATTTTGGTCAATTGTGGTCGCAAAGAGGTTTCCTGACCTCTACTGGTACACCAGTAAGAAATGGCAACAAGATAAAGGATTTGTTGTATGCGATACAGTTACCTGAAGAAATTGCCCTGGTGAAATGCAGGCCACATTAAAAGGCACAGGATTACATCTCACTGGGAAATGGATATGCAGATCAAGTCACAAGGTTTTGCGCATTCAATTGTATATCGTTCAAAGATAAGTGGGTACTGATGTCAGAAGAAGACAGTACATGTACAAGTTTTGCATTAGAAGTGATCGATACTCTGGAAGAGTTGAAAACATTCCAAAGTAATGTTGACAAGGAAGAAAAAAGTTTTTGGCTTACATTTAAATGTGTTCAACGACCTGATGAAATCTGGGTTTCTGAGGAGGGTCAGATGGTCTTGCCAAATAGTTTATTGTCCCAAACGGCCAGGTATTATCATGGCCAGGCACATATTGGGAGAGATGCCATGGATAGATTGTTCAAAATTGATTGGTTTAACCCTAAGTTCAGGCAGGCAGCTGAGGCAGTGTGTCATCGCTGTATAATTTGTCAGAAGCTAAATGTGGGAAAAGGGACAGTGGTGAATTTGAGCTACATTGGAAGAGCAGGAAGTCCATTCAGCGGAATGCAATTGGATTTCATTGAGATGCCTGTGTGTGGAGGTTTGAAGTATGTGTTGGTGATTGTGTATGTTTTTAGTCACTGGATTAGAGCATACCCTACAAGAAGGAATGACAGACTCACAGTAGCAAAGCTGTTACTTAGAGAGTTGAGACCATGTTTCGGGTTTCCGATCTCTTTAGAATCAGACTGGGGAACTCACTTCAATAACAAGGTGATTAAACTCTTATGTGCAGCACTAAACATAGAGCAAAAGTTGCATTGTAGCTATTGCCCTGAAGTATCAGGACTAGTGGAACAGATGAATGGTACCTTGAAATCAAGAATTCCAAAGATGTGTGCAGCTATGAATCTGAAATGGCCATATGCATTACCTTTGGTATTGATGTCGATGAGAAACACACCTGACAGGAAGACAGGGCTATCGCCCCATGAAATCCTCGTGGGCAGAGCAATGAGATTACCAGCAGTTCCAGCCAATGCACTTGTGAATATTACAGATGATATGGTGTAGGACCACTGCAAGGGTCTGGCTGACGTGGTTCGCTCTTTCTCTCAGCAGGTGCAGGCCACCACCCTGCCACCCTTCCATGATCCAGGGCACAACCTGAGAGCCGGTGACTGGGTCGTTGTCAGAAAGCATGTTCGCAAGACCTGTTTGGAACTGCGTAGGAGGGGTCCTTATCAGGTGGTGTTAACAACTACGACAGATGTGAAGTGTGCAGGACTGTCAGAGTAACCAGATCCTCGGGGTCTGTGCACGTTCCCAACACTTCCACCAGAAGACAGCTCCAATACTCTGATTAGATTTATCACAGAGTCTAAGAGAGTCCAAGTGGGGAAAAGGGGATTAGGACGGGAACAGCTGGGAAGGAGACCTGTAGGAAGCAAAAGGTTAAAACACAACATAAAAATTACATCTCATGAAATCTGTACCATGCTACAACTCTAAGCTTCGTCTTTTCCGAAAAACATGAACAACCCTAGAATAGTCCTAAAACTGACTAGGCTTTAGATGACCGAATGCCTGAGGAGGAAACAGGAAAAGTTAAATAGGACTTTCAGATTCAAGTACTTTCTTTAGCATGAGAATCAGGAAACACTCTGAGCAATTTCTAAACAACCATATGAATCTCCTTTTAAGAATATATATCAGGAACACACAGCATTACATCTATAACTCTGGTATTGTTGTGTTCATCTCAGAAAAAACATTGGGAAGTGAATTGCGCACATTGCAGATTTTTATATGAGTATTAAACACCATAAAGGATTGTGCACCATGAAATCACACAACGTAGATTCAAGGAATAAATCACGCAACGTGTCAACTTGAAATGCTACCAAGAAAATGTCTTAGAATAGTAGCGCACAGTAATTTACATTATTTATACACGAGGAAAGAATTGCGCGTCTTGCCGATTCAAATGCCACCATACAAATGCCAAGAAATGGTAGCGCACAATGAACAACATGAAAAGCACTCAGGGAAAGAATTGCGCGTCTTGCCGATTCAAATGCGACCATGCAAATGCCAAGAAATGGTGCGCACAATGAATAACATGAAAAAACACTGAAGGAAAGAATCACGCGTGTTGTCGATTCGAATGCCACCATGTAAATGCCTGAAAATGGTAGCGCGCAATGAACAACAAAGTTAAATGCTCATGAAACGAGTTGCACGTCTTGCCAACTCGTAAAACATCATTTAATGTCAAGAAATATCAGCGCGCAATGAACAACAATGTAATAACGAAGTCAAATCTTTATGGAATAAATTGTGCGTCCTCCCTATTTGCAAACCACCATACAAATGTAAAAAAATGGCAGCACACAAGTAATCTGTTATTCAATTAAGAATTAAAATCAAGAATATGAAAATTCTCAATTACGGTGTTGGGAAATGTCCAAACACCGTCTTACCGCCTGGAAATAGTGATCACCAATGAGAGATGAGTGCAGAAGACTGGAAAATCCAAATAGGCCGCCGGGACAGGAGCTCAGGAAGAAGCTGCTGCTCTGCACCGGGACCTCTGAATAGTGAGCACTGGAAGTTGGGCTGACTCTCTTTTATAGAGTCTTGGCCCAGCCTAGAACCACGCCCAGGCATGTTGCAGGGAAAGTCTCTAGAAGTCCCTGGAAAGGGACCACACCCTAACACTCTCTGAATGTCTGCAGCAATACATTGCAAATGTACAGCATTTATAAGCACCTTAAAAATGAATCTTTTGGATGGAATTCTGCAATGCAAAAGGTTAAACAATAACATATCATCACAATGCATAAATTACATTATCTTACGAGTGTTGGGTTTTTGCATTCTAGATGCCCGTAGAGCGCGCACTGTCCTGGTGTTGACAAGGATTTCCAAACTGGATACACCTGAGCCACACAAAGAGAGTGGTATGTCCACCAGATCATGAAGAAGTGTTGTTGAAAGCACCAACACCAGTGAAACAGGTTGTCACGTCTCAGCCAGAAAAGGAGCCAATAGAACCTGAAGATGAACCAGAGCTCGTGGAAAATGGTTCTATTACCCCTGTAAGAGACGAAGGTGAAGAATTACAGGAGGGTGCACAATAACCAGTTTCAACGGATACAGCAGGAGAGCCTAGCTCAGCAGAGATTCTCCCAGAAGCAGACAGTGCTGAAAAGCAGACAGAGCATGTGCCGGGCCAAGAGGGGGAAATAGTTGAGACGGATCAAAGTCAAAGTGATCCGACTCCTCCTGAGCCCGTTGCAGGTCCATCAGAGAAAACACCATAGAGAATGAGAAGGAGAAGAGCTCAATCTTGAGAAGAATATTAACAGAAGGAACGAGAAAAGGTGATAATTGGCCTGACTCGCAGATAGGGAAGAAAAAAGAACTGGTCATAAATGAAACAATAGAGGAAGAAGTGGATACTGCGAGAAAAGAAGAATTGAGTGAAGGAGAACTAAGTGGTGATCGAAGGTTGAAAAGAAAGAGAATAGCAAGTCGACGTTACGCAGGTCATGAATGGGCATATAAAACTACCAATGATGGCAACACAAGTTTATATCCTTTTGTTTTGATAGAGAAGTTTCGAGTCAGTACTTTGATGTAACCTGAAGATGATTAAGAAGCTTAATTGTTGAGTTAATCTGGAGAAATCTAAAAGAGACTGTTTGAAAATAAAAATCGAAAGAGACATTGATAATCTGAATTGACACTGAAAAATGGACGTGACAAGCTGCTAATCTAAAGCAAAAAAAGGTTCCTGGATGTGAAACTGAACTGTGAGGGAAGAGTTTTTTATTTTTTATTTTTACTGCACTTTATATAAGAGTTACTTCTGTTTTCTGATTCTTTACAGATTATGGCTGAGCTAAATAATCAAGATAGAATTGCTAGGCGCTGTAGATACATGAGTGTTGGATTGGCAGTTATGTGTGGAATCTTGTTTATAGTGATGATTGTGGAAATGTCTGTTCATGATATGGAAAGAACTACTATTACTTCTTATCCTGAAACTACTACACTAACAGCTTCAGAAATGTTTAAGCTAGAGGAGAAATATTTGCATGACTATACTAATGCACAAGGAGAGCTTTCTTCTAATGTCTTTTATCGCTTATTGAGTGAGTATGTTGAAATGATGGATTGAGGAATTGGCATGTGTGTATGCAAATTCCTTCATCAGTAGAAGAAGGGGTTAGTCTTCTGCTAACATATGGAATAAGCTGTAGCTTGCTACTAACAAGATTTTATAACCAAGAGTATATACAGTATTTTTATTCCAATCATGATGTAGTGTTTTCGTTTGTTCCCATCATTAGCTATCTGAGTATAGTAGCTAGAGAACATGATATAGTACTAGTTGGAGGATTCTTTGAGCCAACACTAACATTTGGGACCGCATATGCGCATGGTAATAACCTTACATGCTTGCTTACACCTTTAGAAAAGAGCTTCATAGGGCATACCGATGATTGGAGAAAAGCAATAAAAGAAAAATTAGAAAAAGGTTTAGATAAAAGGACTTTTACAAAGATTATGCTTACACTGCATTTAAAACACAAGGGAAATTAGCATTAGATGCATTACATGTAGGGAAGCTTTGGATATATAGGCCAAAATCACGCACTGACACTTTATTTGTGGGAACGAGTGAATGTAGGCATGTGTTCTTGTTTCAGAGTAAGTGGACTTTTATGCTGAATGGTCAGGACCCTGCTATTCCTGGGATCTATTATATTTGTGGACTTAACGCTTGCTACCGTCTTCCAAGAGGATGGTATGGGACATGCTATTTGGGGATAGTTTTCCCTAAAATTTACCAGTTAGATGACTTAAAGAAGTTTCTGAAATTGACTGAATTACATCATAATCGACAGAGGAGGGAAACCTCTTCTGCAATTGTGGGGGATTTCTTTGGTGCAGTGATTCCTTCAGTGGGAGTCATTCTGAATTGGATCAAGATACAAAAGTTGTCTACTATTGTGGATAACATGCTGACGAATTTTACAGGGGCAATACTCCTGATAGATACTGAATTAGCCCCGGATAGAGCTATGATGCTTACAAATAAGCTTGCTTTAGACAATCTTTTAGCGAATGACAGCAAAGTCTGTAAGATGATTAATGCTAGGCATTATTGTTCCTATATCCCAGATAATGATAGGGAGATAAGAAACTTACTCACTAACCTGACTAACTCAAGTAAGGAATTAAAAGAATTGAAAGAACCAAGTGTTTGGGAAAAGGTTGGAAAAGGATTTGCTTCAGTGGGAAATTGGCTTAGTCATATTCGGAATGGGGTATTATTAAAAATCATACAAGGGATATTAATTGTGATTATTTGCATATTAGGATTATGGGGTTCATGTAAAATATGTCAAAAGATACATTGAAAAGATCTAAAAATAATCAGAGGAGGGAAGAACGAAACAGGGAAAGAATTTGTAGGGACGTTTGAGAAGGAGGCAAAATACAGCTGAAACAGAATTATAAAATGATGGGGAAAGAAAAGTGTGATGACATATTTAGTCATCAGAGGAGGGACTGTTGACACAGATATGCTAATTAGAAATTATAAATAAATGCTTATATGTTATGATTTACAAAATTTCACAGAGAAATGAATTGTAGAGAAAAATGAATGTGCACGTTTGAAAATGTGTCCACAGGGTATGTCATCCTCTTATACGAACTTGTACTAAAAGAACTAAAAATTTGTGAAATAATGAAAATGTATAATAATAATGTATTATATGTCATATTGAGATGTATGACCTATATTTTGCATTAAATTGTAGTATTAACTTAGCCGAAGTTATGGCCTAGTTTTTCCAGGCCTCATTCAGAAGCTGAATTTCTAGCGAGCTGCAGAGAAGCTGGTGCATTGAACTGACCGTGAACTGTTTGCTGTTTAATAAAATCTGCTTAGCTAGAATTTTCTGCAATGTAGCGACGAACAGGAGATGAGGGACTAGGAAATGTAACAAGTTTGATGTAAGACAGACTCAATGTAATTTCCCAGGACTCAAACAATAGAAGCACTGACTGGAGGAGAAGATGAAACATTTTCGATACCTGATGAGCTGGATGATAAGGGCATCGTACAGCGAACCAATCCACTAATTGGGGATGGAGAAATATTGGAAATCATAGATTTGTAAAATTAATATTATAGTTTAGAGTCATATCTGCTGATTGACTGACCAATTAGGAATTAGAGGGACGGACTGAAAAACTCGAATAAAAAGTCATGTCAAGAGGCTAAAACTTCAGATGCAGAGGCAAATTCGAGATGCGAGAAGAGAAATGCTGATGCCAGAAGACGTGATTCTAGATTATGTTATTGGTTTCATGCTCTTGAGAGCCTGATGCATTGCTGATCGATTGATGACCTGAGGATGAAGACTGACTTTGTTGCTGATCCATTTCATGGATAGGTAGCTACGACAATGTGACTGATTAACTTTTCTGCTTTTCTTTCTAGGTACCAACTGCGCTGTTTTATAGTTTTCCTCTTAGCCAGATGTTTTCCAAATTTACGTTTTCCAGATTGTTTTTGAATGAAGTCCCACATGCTAAATGCTAATCTGGGTTAGGTAAGGGTCCTTTGGGTGACGTTGACAGTGACAAATGATTGACGGTCTGATTGCTGAACTCTGCTATTAATGCTGTTATATTCATCTTTGTTGGCTTATGCTGAAGCATTCAAGTGTATGTTTTCTCAAGTTATGATTAAAGTATGTTATTGGTGGTCATTAATTAACTAATTCTGAGTTGATTGAATAAAGTTTATTCTAACCTGATGATTTAGTATTGTAACTAATAGGGAAATAAAATACATAAAATGTATAATTGAGTTGTGGTTATTCATGAAATGTTGATTTATTGTCTTATGCTTAATGATTCTCTTAGTGGTTGTTGATTGATTACATTGCTAATTGATGTCCATCGATTACTACATCGCTAGGATACTTCATGCGATCCAAAAGGTTCATCAGCCTATACGCGTCCCCTTGTAAGTTTACTTAAGGACCAGGCGCACTTGCAGTGTTAACCACCAAAGTTATCTCACCATGATGATTGTTCTCTCAGATTTTCTAAGAACCCAAGGATCTCCGCAGCAGATGCCATAAACCAGTAAGATATTTTAAAAAGGCGGCTTTGCAACCAATTAAATAGAACAGATTTATTGTCCCATTTCTTCATGTTTCCATTTTCTTTGTGGCAGTTTAAAAAAAAAACAAATGTATACATTGAGGCGCAGCTTTTGTGTTAGGGCTGAGTCACTTTTCTGGTGCAAACCTGAGGCAAAAACTATTTTGGGATTTATAGTGCCACACAAATCCTGGTTGAGTTAGTTTGTTAAAAAAACATGATTGCAAGGCAGCACATTGTCCTGTATTACATTACCTTTTATCAGGTAGGCGTTACATTCAAGGAGTGTTTGTATGTATGCTCATAAAGTGCTCAGATGTACTTATGATAGACCTACTAAACATATGTGTGAGGACTTTAAATCTAATGTCACTTCTTATGATGTCACTGCCTGTAAAGTCATGGGTTGTGCTGTCACTTCCTGTGATGTCACTTTCTGTGATGTCACGTGTGATGTCACAAACTGTGATGTCACTTGCATACTGCCTAACTTGGTATTTCCCCCACTTCTTCCCTGAATCTATGAATCCCTTGCACCAAATATGTTTTCAATTTGCCATAAAAGTTATATCAACAATGCAATAACCATGTCTGCGGCATAGCACACGTGCATGGCTCCTGCAGGATAAATCTTGGGATTTTTCTGGCAATGGGTGCCTCCGCGCAGCATCGTTCCTACTAAGTGGCCCTGTATGGCTGTAGGCAAAACAATAACGATAGCATGGCAGTGCTTATGTTGCCTTGGTGATGTCCACTATCTCTCTTCTATTTTTTCCATACAATAAGGGTATCCCCTTTTCTAGCACACAAGTTCACGGTGCAGGCAAGATAAAATCTGTATTCACCTTTTGCGAGGAGGTGTGGGCACAACCAGTGAAAGGCAACCCTGGGACTACCAGTGCACCTCGGTGTGCAGGGACGATGAGAGTTGCCCCTACTACTAGCATCTGAGAGAATTCTCTAGGATTTTCCTGGCCTATCACACATGAATTGGACTCCTTTTGCAAGAGACCAGTGATTTATTGAGCCCAAATAAAGGGAAATGGAGACCTCCCTCAGCTATGAACGGGTTCTACCTCACCAGGAAATGTCAGAATAGGTGACAAATACTACCACCTGTTCCTGGAATGGGAGAGGTTTAGTAGGGTGCTGGAGGAGAGGCAGAGAAAACACCATCAACATGACACTGTTCACATCTCTGCCACGGCCTTGAAACTGGCAACCAGGGGACAGGACATTTGCAAGAGATGTTTACTGCCCCCTCCCCCCAAACCCTAATCCCCCACAGGCCTGACACGTCTTAGCTTAAAACTGTAACAGTCTCGATTAACGCATGCACACATTAACTCTAGAAGCCTTTAATAATGTTGGAAAGGTTTGGTTCTTTCTCCTCAACTGTAAGGACAACAGCATGTTTGTGCTAAGAAACAGTGCTTTAAAATATTGTTTTGTTCTCAAAATGTAAATTAATCATTCACTCCTAAGCAATTTTCGCCAGATAGAAAATAATGTGCAGTGAGACTGTGCTCGTGTGCGTTAACCGGATTTCTTGGTTGCAGTGTTTCTACAGTTATGATTTCTGTTTGAAAGTCGAAGGGCCAAAGTGCTCTGTTGCCTACATGTATAGTCAGTCTTGTACATATTAATCACTGCACGCATGCAAACTAAACAATACATTTTCGGATCTTTTTACCTTTCATCTTTAACATATCGATGTCTGTCCTCCATTGCACTCTGAGGGGTTCTGACTGGAAAACCCCTTGGAAACATGAGGAGGTGTGCTTTGAGCTGAAGACTGCAGCACCCATAGAAAGAAGGAAAAAAACATATGCTTATAAATGCTTATAATTATGAGCTTGCGATCGATCAAGTCTGCACTTGTTTAAGGTGATAACAGTGAGGCCAAGTCTGGAGAGACTCACAGGAAGCTTGCGCTTTGTGCTGACCCTCACACTGGCAGCTTCATCTACTATTCAATGTGAAGTCATCACACTGACACCGACATCCTATAGGGACGTACTTAGGGGCATATTTATACTCCGTTTGCGCCGAAATTGCGTTGGTTTTTTTGACGCAATTTCGACGCAAAACTAACTCCATATTTATACTTTGGCGTTAGACGCGTCTAGCGCCAAAGTTCATGGAGTTAGCGTCATTTTTTTGCGTGAACACCTTCCTTGCGTTAATGATATGCAAGGTAGGCGTTCCCGTCTTAAAAAATGACTGCGATGCATATGCGTCGTATTTATACTCCCGGGAGTGGGCGGGTCTGAAAAACCCGCATTTGCGCCGGATTTTAGCGCCTGGGTCAGGGCAGGCGTTAAGGGACCTGTGGGCTCAGAATGAGCCCAGAGGTGCCCTCCCAAGCCCCCAGGGACACCCCCTGCCACCCTTGCCCACCCCAGGAGGACACCCAAGGATGGAGGGACCCACCCCAGGGACATTAAGGTAAGTCCAGGTAAGTATTTTTTTTTGTGGCATAGGGGGGCCTGATTTGTGCCCCCCTACATGCCACTATGCCCAATGACCATGCCCAGGGGACAGAGGTCCCCTGGGCATGGCCATTGGGCAAGGGGGCATGACTCCTGTCTTTGCTAAGACAGGAGTCATTTCTATGGGGGATGGGCGTTGGAAAAAAATGGCGCAAATCGGGTTGTGGCGAATTTTTTGCCTCAGCCTGACTTGCACCATTTCTGGACGCCCATACGCCATTTTCCCCCTACGCCGGCGCTGCCTGGTGTACGTCGTTTTTTTTAACGCACACCAGACAGCGCCGGCGGCTAACGCCGGCTAACGTCATTCAATAAATACGGCGCCCGCATGGCGCTTCAGAATGGCGTTAGCCGGCGCTAATTTTTTTGGCGCAAAACTGCGTTGGCGCAGTTTTGCGTCAAAAAGTATAAATATGGGCCTTAATTTACTCCAACTAACTCTTATAGCAAGGAGCTTGTTACTTTGGATGATAAGTCAATTGAATTTGGATTCAATTGAGTCGGTGATGTACACACTTGGGATGGCTTACCTCTTCCGGGGTGATACCTGTGGGTGTATGTCTCAGTTAAGTATTATAATCATTTAATTAGTAGACAATGACAACATTAGTAGAAAGAAATGAGCATACAAAAAGTTATCCTTACTCTCCCTGTGCCCTTCCTTCCCCGTGCTTTTGAACCCCAAATGAAATGAACAAATTGGAAAGAATATTATATAAACAACATATCTGCTATTGAGGAAGAGAATGGAGAAGGATTTATATCTACAGGAAAGAAAAAAATATTATTACATAGTTTGGGTGCTAAGGGATTAGCGCATGTAGTCAGATGGAAAAAAACAAGGGCTCATACAGGTACTGATGTATTTAAAGTTGCCTTTGAAGTCTGAGGGCCTGATTTAGATCTTAGCGGTAACCGGCCCACCACCGGTTTACTGACTAAAAACCCACCTCCACCATGACGTTCTGCCCACCAGATTTAGGGGCATATTTATACACTGCACCAAATTTGTGTCATTTTATTTATGCAAATTCGGCGAAAACATATCTCAAAATAGTTTGCACCATTTATTGGATGAGTGAACATACCTTGCGCCAATGAGAAGTAAGGTAGGCATTCCCATCTAAAAAATGGGGCTATCCCCATTGCCCCATATTTATCCCTCCATGCTAAAATGACGCATGGGTGGGAGAAGGGGCTAAATAATGGTGCTAATCTTGCTGAGCACCATTTTTTAACACCTGGGCCAGACCAGGCGTTAGGGGACCTGTGGACCCATTTCCATGATTAAACACATGGAATGGGTCCACAGATGCCCTCCCTAAGCCCCAGGAACACCCCCATCCCCACCAGAGGGACACTGGAGATGGGAACCCATTCCCAGGTAAGTCCAGGTAAGTATTTTATTTGCCATCGGCCCTAACTTGGGGCCCCCTGCATGGCACAGGGTGCAATGGCCATGTCCAGGGGACACTTGTTCCCTGTGCTGGCCATTGGGGTGGTGGGCATGACTCCTGTCTTTTCTAAGATAGAAGTCATGTTTTTGGCAGTTGTGCACCAGGAAATTGTGCTAGTCTGGTTAGAGGCATTTCTTTTTCCTCTAACCAGGCTAGCGTAGTTTCTGACGCACAACCCCCTCCTTCCCTAACGCCACCTCCACCCGGCTAGTGTCTTTTTAAAAATTTAAGATGCTAGCCCAAGTTTAGCACCGGCTTGGGTCATTCAATAAATACGGCACCTAGCTGGCGTTGTGAAATGACGCAAGCTGGCGCTAAACTTTTTGCTGCAAACTGCGTTGCCCACGGCCCACTGAAACCACCAAGAATCACCGCTCACTGCGAACAGCACCACAGGCAAAAGAGGCTGGCGGCGGTACTCCAGCCCCTTTTACTGATGAACCAATCACAATGTGTAGCCCTACCGATGCAACTGTGGCGGCCAAACCTGCACATCTGAGTTGGCTGATTGGGAGGGATAAAAGGATGAAACTCACCTAATATCCACTTTTCCTGAATCAAAACTAATACTGTTGATGATACCTCTGCTTCTGCTGCTGGATCGAGATGAAAACTAATGCCTTTGTCACCAGAACCAGAGGTAAGTCACTGTATTACCTGTCATCCTCAGACTTGGCGCAGTATAACAGCACTGGACTCAACTTCCTTTACGCAAGGGCCCCAGGCAACAGTATAATGACGTGCAATGTATATGCCGTAGTGTCACACTTACACAAATTTGTAAAAACACACCCGGGATATCTGTAGTGCCCACCATTCTGGTACTAACTGCCTTCATGGCAATGGACACGTACACCAGAAAGCATAGCAATCCCAATTAAAATTGTGACCATACAGGTGTGTGCAATAATGTCCCTAACCAATAGATCTAAATATAAATAGTATCCCCCATAGGAATTACTATACACCATGACACTGCAGCCATTGAAATACAAAATGCTAATAGGTAGTGTATACAGAATGTACAATCAATTTTACCTCTATACTGCAAACACGTCAGAGATCTAGGAAGCTCACATGTACCCTTGGTGTCTTCAACAATGTCAAACATTAGATGGCATTGAACCCCAAAGTGGCATGCGCTCTGGGTAATTCATATGTGCATTGTAGTGACACAGCATGTCAAAATGAACACACATGCATTATCCAGTCACAAAATCAGGAAGACACATAAGTTTGGTGTGTCCAGTAACATGATGAATTCTTGCACCAAAATTATCACATCCATTACCAATGTACAACACTCATGTATGCATTAAAAAATAAAAATAAAGAGACAACCTGTGTTTGGTACTCTCACAAATGAGAGGAAGGGCATGGCTCACATATTAGCAGAAATAACATCATCAGCAAACAATTTCTAACATTCATAAAGAAGGCCAGGACAAAGGTGTTCTAAAAAAAAGTATTTTATGTAGTAATGAGATACTTCTCTCAATTAAAAAAAAAGGTTTGAATGTCCTTTCAAAAATAACTATGCACATATGCACACATTTTCCTTTGCCCATGTGGGCCATAACGTGGGCCACACGTGCCTCCTATAGTCACTGCCAGAAGGAGCCTCCTTTGGAAGTGGCATCTCTGGGGCAGACAGAGCAGGCACCTCATTGCTGTCAAGGTGCGGGCTCCTTGGGTTTAGGAGGGGTGGCTTTGGGTAATAAGGGGTGAGTTTGGGTTTGAGAGGGGTGGTGTGGGATGTGGAAGGGGTAGCTTGAAATATGGAAAGCGTATTTGGGATTTGGAAGGGGGAGAGATCGGCCGGGGGGCGGTTAGATGTTTGGGAGGGGGGTCAGGGAGGTCATAGGGATAAGGGCCATGGCAAACATAATGTCCTCCTTTGGGAAAAGGGCAGGGTGATTGGGAGGAAATTCAGGTTGGGAAGTAGAGGGAGTGGTTGTGTCTGTTGTGCATGTGTGTTTTGAAGGTGTGGGTGCCTGAGGGTCTGGTGTATGTGTTGTATGTTTTGATTTGTGTATCTTACTAATTGTCTGTTGGATGGGTGAGTTTGGGCATTCGGGTTCAGAATGTGTGTGTGAATGTGCCTGCTGTGGATGTGCTGTGTGTTGGTTTGGTGTGCTGGTGCATGCCTGTGTGGGTGGGTGTGCTGACTGGGTGTGTTCCTGGCATGTGTGTGGGTGTTGGTGTCGTGGTGGGTGCACTGACTGGAGGTGTGATGGTGATGTGCATGGGTGTTGCTGTAGTGGTGGGTGATGCTGAAAAAACAGATACAACAGTTTGAGGGCATCTGTGCTAATACAATTGGACATCAATGTTCATTACACAACATTTATGCAAACTTCTGTAAAACTCCATCACAGCTCCCATATCATGTATGCTTTTGTCACTTATACACTTTTAGTTTCATGCATGACAAAGGATTTCAACAGCATGAGTAAACACATAGGTCTGAAGACAACTCTGAACCACTGCAGTACAGAGCCAAAAGTGATTCATATTTCCCAAAGTGCAAGGTTTTTGGCTGGAGAGTGACTGCTCAAGATGGAACACAACAACATCTACGTGATGTAACTTGCCATTTGCAAATATCCCTTTAGGTACCACATTGCTCTCCATCATTAATTTCTCCTTTGGGCAAAACTAAGGACACCAAAATGTTGTTTGAGGGACATCTAACTCTCTGACCAATGTTGACACATTTATGTCTGTTGCAATGAATACACTTTGGCATACAAACTCACATTGTTTAACACAGACTGCCTTAAATGCACATTTATGAAGGACTAAGGAGGCAGGTCAACATGCTACTGTCCACATGAACTGACCGGAAGTGTGCAGAATAAACTGGTTTCTAACATGTTTCAGATAAGGAGTGATGCCACTGTACACAAAATCTAAGTCCATTTGGTGCAGAATCACATTTTCATATTGTGCTTGAACCAACTTACCAATGTCAAGTCTGATATCTCACATGCATCATAATTGAGCTGTTTGCCACAGATACCAGTAATGGGGCCCACATGCACTACTCACATTTGTGATGCAGCGTCCCACTTGACACAATCATGACAAGGGGCATGTTTGGTACAATTGTCCCTTATGTCCTTGAGAAAATGCAGGAAATCCCTTTGTTTTCATTCAGCCATGTGTCTGCCCAAAACAGTCTTTGCCTTGTGAGGCGGAATCTAATGGCAATCTTCAGCACAAAGCAATACACCACACAGCATTAGGCACTGTCTATTCAACTCACATCTCCAGAAATCCTCATGGGCTTTGGGTGTTTGTCAGCCTCAAAGTTGGTGGCATAGAACATTTCTGGGAAGCAAATAGGTTCACCCACAAAAATGTCTACAGACAATGTCTTACCCCCTTGATGCTGCTGTTGGGCTGTCAACTGCCCATCATGTTCTATGTAAGGCATTATAAGGATGCCGGTCTTTAGGGGTGTCAGGATGTGGTGCACCTGCCTGGATTACTGAGAGGACTGTCTGACTTGGCCTTCAGCAGTAGGTCCTTCCACCTTTTCCGCCAGTGCAGACTCCGCCGTTTGGGTACCCCAAGGCTCAACTCTTTCTTTGCGATGGCCTTCCATATTTCCTGCTTCTGATGGGCATTGACCTGTATGAATGACAGAAAAGATCAAGTAAAGAAATTGAGTGGTTGTGTTTGCCAGTACTGTGACATAAATATTAGGCCTTGCACAGATGCATTCACCAAACAGTAACACATTTTTTCAAATACAATCTAGCGCTAGCTTGGAAATACTGCATTACATGAATCTTATGAGGGCCCTCAATACGTTTTAGCTCCTCATGTTACCATATCAAACCTACAACATCATCTTGGCAAAGCTATGAAACCTGTCCTGTTGTGAGTGCCAACCCTGCTATTACTCACAGTCATTGTGAGCTACTAAATACTCAACAACCTGTGGAATCCATGCACATAACCCCATGCACAGCTACATTGCCTTCATGCCTAAACTACCAAGAGTCAAAACCCATTGTCTGCATTTCAGGGACTCAGGGCAGTATAGAAGGGCAGTTGTGTGTCAGTGAGAGAGGGGATTTGGGGGATGTATGGACAAGTGTGTGTTGGAATGGGACAGAATGGGATGGATGATTGAGATCCATTGTCATCTTAACATGCAGCACTGTGAACCACTTTACCTATATGTGGCACCATGACATAATAAAAGCATACAGAACAGCCTATTAGACTCTTTGGGCTGGAATCCCACTTGACAGGACAGCATTGGACAACTCCAGACCCTCAACCTTTTATTTAACACATCACTATCATATTAACAGTGGCTGTATGTTGTCACTGTAGTCAGAGGCCTGCAGGTTTTATGTTGAAACTGGAAATGTGAGTTACATGGACACATGTTACAGCTTCTCATTTCAGGTGGCTTAACACTCCCTTGTACAGACATTTCAGACAGTGGCGAAAACATTCTGTCCCAGATAAATCATTCTGCGAACTCCAATCACAACTCTTCCCCATTAACAAAAAGTGGTAAAATAGCATGTGGATCAAAAAGAAAGAAGTTATTCAATTAGACATTTCCCAATCAGACATGTATCTGTTCCTCTGGGCTCCAATAGAGCTGGCTGTACTGGGGCAGGACCTCCTTGCTGAAGGCAGAGGCTCTATCATCTGCTTTGCCAGAATCCTGCCTCCTAGAGGTCAGTGACTGCAGCAAAAAAATGAGGAGATCTTGTTGGCAGCAGTGTGAGGAGGCAAGTGTGCTTTTTTCAGTATGCTGCTTACAAGTACACAACAGAGGTGATACTCGGTGGAGACTCACACTGTCATTGGCTTTCATGCGTAGCCGTCACACATGTTAGCTTATGGAAGGTAACCACTCACTACCAACATTCGCCAGTGGCTGTCTGGTAGCCAATGTCCTGATGGCAAGGTGAGGCAGCCGCCATTTTAGGGTGTGAAGCTGGGCAATTTTGAATTGCTAGTGCATCACCAGCATTCAAAATGGAGGCTACTGTATTTCTAAATGTCCGATATAAACAACACTGTTCTTAGCAAGAAATGACACAATAAAATTTGAACCGTGACTGTGTGTGGCATCAATAGTTCCGTGGGAGAAATACCTCCATTGACAGTACAAAAATATAATTAAAAAAATAATTATGTGCTAATAATGCATTTCAAATGTATTGTTTGCACACAATAGAAACAGAAATATTAAATGAAGAAATGTTTTTGAAGTTCCAAATATTTGTTAACAATGTGTGTACATGTATAACACAATGACATTCCTAATGTTACCAAGACTTAAGATGTATAATGATGTTGAAAGCATGACATGACCATTTCAGCTGATTTTTCCTTTTCCATCCATTCAGACCTCTGAACCCAGCCATGGGTAGGGCTTGACGGCCACGCATGTGTCTGCCCTTTTCAGACCTTGCAACTATGAAGGAAAGGAATGTCATAAAGAATTTTAGACTAAATAGTCAGACTATCCTGGATTTGTGTCAGCAGTCGGAGCCTGATCTCATCCCTCACAATATGAATCCAACAGCCATGACACCAATAGTGAAACTTGTGGCAGTACTGCATTTTGTAGCCACTGGCATGTGGTAGCACACTGTGGCTGTATGTGGGGGGCATGTCCCAACCAAATTTCAGTGGTGTGCTACAAGAATTCCTTGCCTCCTTGATGAGAAATGTCAACAGCCACATCCAGTTCTCATATTACCAGGATTTAGCTACCATGAAGGGAGATTTTTATGCTTTGGGTGGACTATCACATCTGGCTTGAGCAGTAGATGGCACGGATAGTGCCCTGGTGCCACCACACGCAAGGGAACAGGTCAACCGCAAACGCTGATCTTTAATTCCATCAATGCGCAAGTTGTTTGCTTACCGGATTTATACATCTCATGTGTGTGTGCCTGCTTCT
This sequence comes from Pleurodeles waltl, assembly GCF_031143425.1. Lineage (NCBI taxonomy): Eukaryota > Metazoa > Chordata > Amphibia > Caudata > Salamandridae > Pleurodeles > Pleurodeles waltl. The sequence continues at coordinate 1,142,611,084 of NC_090444.1, read as the reverse complement.
CTGGGTCAATACATCATTCATTTGTACTACAGAACAGCACCATACCCTTGCATATGTCACAACTTGGACAAGAGAAGGCCTAGAGTGTTAGTAAATACTATATTAATTGAGAATCTGTTGCCTGAATGCTTGTTTAGAAAGGGACAATGGCTTGATATGTAAGTAATCTGTTGATGTGTTGCTTTCATGTAGGAGACTTAGTGAATCCTAACCGACCATGGTTATTGGTGCCTCCAAGAAATTCAACAATGCCAGGGGAAGCCTGCCTCAATAAGGCCCATGGAAGAACATGGAGGCCAGTGGAGCGTGCTTTCCTGCTCTTGAAGGCTAGACTTAGATGCCTGAACAAGACTGGTGGAGCCTTCCTCTACTCACCCAAAAAGGTGTGCCAAATCACGGTTGCTTGCTGCATGCTACATAACATTGCCTAGCAACAGATCATCCCTATTATCACAGAGGAGGGAAACCATGATGAGCCACTGGGTGAGGATATTGAAATTCCCAATGAAAATTACAGTAAAGAAGAAGCACTTGACTTACATCAAGTTGTGTTTGAGCACTTCTTCACCTGAATGCAAGTGTACCTTTGCAAATTCAAAGCTTCAATGCTTGAAAAATTTGTGATGTAGGGGACATATCAGTCTGCAATGGTAATTTGTTAGGAGTGGTCAATGCAGGAAAGTCCATGCGATTGGGGTACTTCATGTTTTGGGGGATCAGAGTTTCCCTACATTGACTATTGTGTTAGTTGTCACAGAGTAACGTTAGTTGTGCAAAGTATGTGTGTCCTCCTTACTTGTCACGTGAGTCAAAATTTATATTTGAAATCGCTAATTATCCCTTGTTTTTCCTTTTCAGGGTCCTTCACCATGTCATCTTCATTTGAACATTTCTAAGTTGTGAAATTTGCAGTGATACATTGCTCCTTGAAGGTACAAAGTGAACATGTGTTGACCCTGGGACAGACACACACTTGGGATGGACAGATCTTGTAGAGGGACATCTTGCACCCTGATAGAATGGAAGTTCAGGAGACTGTATCAGTACTCTTTTCTGTGTGATGATACCATCCAAGCTATTTGTTCACTTAATTGGCTTTAACCACGTGTACGCCAAGCCCTAGCATTCCGTTCTCCCTTCACATTGGCTAAGTCTTCAATTTGTTTTCAGTGGAGGTAGCTGTTGATATGTCACCTCCTACCTACCAGCCCTTGTTTGTTGGCACACCACTGAATGATGGTTGTGTAATTGCATAAGATACTGCCACAGTGTCCTGTAATGCTCATGTGGCCTCCAATGTTGATACTGCCATTATGTTGACTATTGGTGTTAATGATGTGAGATTCTCATTGCGAGGGTGGGAGGTATGGCTCCAGCTGAATTAATGTATCCACGATAGTTTGCCTATTCAATTTGCTCCCATATGATATTCCCTTTGTTGCATAGTGTCAAGGTCAGAAAGTGCCCACTTCTGAATGGAACATGCGATTGGGGTACTTCATGTTTTGGGGACATCGGTTCAGAATTGGGCCATGAGGAGTTCCCTGCATCTGTATGACAACAATACATTAGGATTTTGTTTTGTCTGAATAAAATAGGGAACTCATTACCGCTAGTAAATTTCTCTTTTGCATTTAAAACTGTTGGGTCAATACATTTTGACAAAATCATGATGAAGGATGTGAGATTGAATGCCACAATAAAACCAACAACAGTGTTGTATTTTTTGTCCATAGTCTTTATTCCCATTACACTAAGCAAATTATAAGTGTGCAAACAAATGTGAAAAATGAAACAGAAAAAGTCTGAAATGGTGAATGAAAGTATAGTGCTAAAGGCAAAATTGTTTGTCATCCAATGTCCAACATACAATTGTCCTCAGAAAAGGTAAATGTGTTCCAGAAATAGTCCACAGAGCGAATGGTAAACACAGGAGGAAATCAGGTACAGCATCTCTTGGAGGCGGTGGTGGAGGTCTTGCCTTCCTTTCCTGGCAGGCTGGATGACTGCCTTCTCCAAGGGATAGAGGTAGCTGGGCATTTATGTGGCAGGGCCCCCCTGTCTGTGTGCTGTTGGTCCAGAGGTAGAGAAACCAAAGACAGTGGCTGATGGACATTGGCAAGCCCTGCTCATGTGGTGATAAATGTCAAATAGCACCCCAGTCAGGGAGCTCTTATTTTTATTATGTTGGCGTATTACCAACATGAGCTCCCTCTGCTCTTGCCTGGAGCTCAGTTACTACCTGGTCCATCACATCTTGGGACTGTGTAATACTCCCAAGTCTCAGTCGATGGTGGTCTGGCTTACAAAGACCCCAGCTTCCTCATGTTTTTGGCCCATGGATTCACTCCCCAACACCTACCCCACTGCCCTCTGACCTTGGAACAGTGTGCCCCTTCCCACTGGCAGAATTTGAGATTGAGTGGCTGATAGAACCACATCTGCCAGGACGTGGGGCACAAGATAGGTGTTGTGTTCCTTGGGACACAGGAAGTGGAGGCGTTCCACTGCTGTTTGTGTTTCAGCTGGGTTGAGAGGTGTTGGCATAGGGTGAGTGTCAGCCACTGGGGCTGTCTGGCAAGACAGACCAGATGGACCTGCTGGAAGAATGCAGAGACTGTGTAGTTAATATCTAGTATTTCCTATGTGTCTTTGGTTACCAATGGGGCAACCTGAAACAAAAATCAGAGTAATAGTATGATTAGACCTTCATGTGCTTTTCATAGTTTTACACATTCAGGCTGATTTACACAGATGTTTGGGAATGGAAAATGTTATTTCTGAAACATACATTACAAGTACCATTTCTAGCCAACACAATGGTGTAGACCACTAGACCATTACAAGGCCTAGCAGGCTAAAACAAATTACACAACTGTGGTTCAACTTGATATTGTGACTGGCTTTGCTCGTCATATGGACATTGTTAAGTAAGTTGTGTGTGGATAATCTATTCAGCATGCCACATCACAGGGTAGTAAAGATGGGATTCAACAGACTATGAAATATGTGGGCATTTACTTCAATTCAATGTATCTATTAGAAGGGCTCACCATGAATGAGGGACACTACAACTGACATTTTCATCCATTGCATGACATGGTGACTGTCAAATGCATGGTTTTTGGAGATATGTGCTCATATGTACGTAAAGGAAGGTGGAGCAATGTTGCCTTGCGCTATTGTTTTGAAGGTACCATAACAGGGCAACATGGTAGTTGTAGTCATCTGTTGACACTATAGACAATAGTGAGGTAATTTACACATATCTTTTTCTATGACTACACTGGAGGTGAACACACATTTACAACATGGACACATATATGAGTATGCTGTGAATCAGTGAAATTACCTACTTACAGGCATTATACCTTATTGTGCAAATTGATGGAGTTTTGTATCTGCTTTTTGTGAGAATATCCTACATTGAAATCCAGCAAGGGACTTAGCAAATGCAAAGGATGATCCATGGGCAACAACAAACAATCTAACTTGACTTGTTGCACAATGTTACAAGCAGGAGAGACAACCATGATGAAATTGATTGGTATGACACAAGATATATTGTGGAGTCAAGTTTAGATATATCTGTTTTGCTAAGGGAGTAGGCACTTTCTAAAAGTCTACCTTAAGGGCAGGACTTTGTGATTGTTGAGACATTGCTAAGTTCAACTGACCAACCTCCAATCCACCAGGGATTCCAGTCAAGCCTCCAGCATGTAGGATCTACAAAACCTTCTCCACTCAAGGATATTGTTGTAATGGGGGGCTGGGAGAACCACCACCAGTACTCTGGGACTCAGATGATGTTTGGAGGCCAGGGAATGCACTCTCCCCCACAGGTCTTTCCACCTCTTCCTAATCTCATGTGTGTGAGCTGGTTGGTAGTTATGCATTAACTCTTTCGACTTCAGCCCACATTTGTGTTTTATGAGATATTTTGGGCTTGTGCGCCAAGCAATTGAGCCTCTACCCTAATGATTTCATCCACCATGATAGACAACTCTCCCTCTGTAAAATGTGAATTTTTCATCCTTGCCAATGTGAATATTTTTTTTTAAAAGATAGGGCACAAAAGAGTTGAAAGATAATGATAGAAATTAAAATTAACAAAAAACACAAAGGAAAAGGAACATGGAAAAAAATGAAACCTCTCTCCTATGTTGAAAATCTACTGGCTGTATGGTTTTCTGCTGCGTGATGGCAAAGGATTGTGGTCTGAAATGGAATGTGTCCTATAGTGTGTTTTGCAGGTGTTTACAATTGTCCAGTATACAACAGATGTTGGATACTTGCAACCAACCAATAGCCACAACCATAGTACTATACTGAATGGGTCCCGTGACAGACTCCCGCATCATAGGCCAGCTGCTGAAACACCCCCGCATGACTGTGTGATCTAAATAGGCTCTGCTGGATCCCGCTTCAAGACGGCAATGGAAAGCCTGCTTGTCAAAATTGGAGTCCGCTGCAGCAACTGCGGTTTGCAGCTTTAGCAACAGAGTGGACACCGTCATGGCAATAGTTGGCTAAGCCACAATACATCTAAGTATGGCAGGCAGAAGACTGTTAACTTGGCAGTCTTCTTGGTTCTATCACAGATGCAACTTGGCGGTGCAACCGCCAAGATCCAAATCAGGACCTTAGACAGTTAATAGCAACCATCAGTTTGTGCGGCTATAGACAGATACAATGTTTTCCAACTGACAGATACAATTTTTCCAATGGAAACAGAAAATGTTGATGATTATGTAGCTGCACTCAAAAGCTAGCAATATCATTAAAGTGTGGTTCCTTGCATGATGAACTCACAAGGGACCAAATTGCCATGCATTCCATTAACAGTGGTATTTAGGAGAAGTTGTGGGTGTGTGTTGATGCATAACGCAATGAGATCCTCACTATTGTCAAGTTAGCTGAAATGTAGAAGAGATTTCCTAAAGCTGCATTAAAAAATGGAGTAAAAGCTGAATCCGTGTGTAAAGTCATGTATGTCAAAGATAATGAGAGGAAGAATGGGAGGCAGGGTGTAAGGTGTTTTCTGTGGAAACAGAATCATAGATTGAAGTCTGACATGAATGACAAGTGTTCTGTACTTTTCAGGTGCTTTTAAAAGGGACACCTTGATAGGGGAAAAAATTATCCTGTGATAAAGTCAAAATGTTCAGCCTGTGGAATCACTGGATATTTTGCCAAAGTCTGCAGGAAAAAAATGCCAAGGATGTGGTAAAGTGTGTTATGGAGAATAATTAAGGAGAGCAAGAAACAGAGAGCAAGTCCATGTGTGATGAAGATATCCTAAGCATTGAGGATGTAGTGCTGGATAGCAATGAAGTGGTTAAGTGAAAGCCTATGTGCAACATGACTATCGGTGAAGTAGTTCATAAAAAAAGCTATGTGCAACATGACTATCGGTGGATGGATATACAGATAGTGTTGTACTCAAGTTCACCCTACACTATTGTGCAATGTTCTGTGTGGGATCGTATTCCTATGGTTGGCTATAGATCCGTCACATTTGAATTTAGGGGAAGGAAAACCTAACGAAAGCTATGGGTTAGCGGAAAAGTGCCCTTCTGGTCTTGAGTGGATGGATGAGGGAGCATTAGGCATCACTTTTGATCCCAACAATAAAGACCAAGTTTTGTTGATGGGAGAACCTGTAATTTCCATAGAAGAAGAGTTGAAGGAACAGTTTTCCAGTGTGTTTTCAGGGAATGTTGGGAAATTAAGTGGATTCGTACACAAGATTATGCTAAAAAAAAAGGTGCTGTACCAGTTTGCCATTAAGTCAGGAATGTGCCTATGGGTGTGAAAGGAAGAGTGATGGAAGAGTTATACAAGCGAGAAATTAATTGAATTGTTGAACCTGTTGAAAGTGTGGAATGGTTGGGGCCCTTAGTAGTAGCATGTAAGTTTGATGGTCACATAGGATTATGCGTTGATTTAAGAGACCTCAACAAAAATGATCTCAGACCAATGGAAGTCAACTGGTTTTTCATAATTGATCTAACCTTTGCCTATCACCAGATTACGCTACATCCATCTAGTAAAAGTTTGACATTGTTTGTCATGCCATTTCGATGCTACAGGTTCATACACATGTCCTTCAGACTAGCATCAGCAGCTGCAGTGTTTCAGCATCTGATGCACAGATTATTCAGGGATATAGAAGGGGAGACATATTTTCAAGATGACAGATTGGTGATGGGCAGAGACAGACAGAAACATGAGTATAGATTGAAACTCGTTTTGGAAAAAGTGGCTGCTAAGGAACTGACTGCGGAATTGAAGAAATGAAAATTTGTATTGAGGTCAGTAACATATGTGGGGCATGAGGTTGGTAGAGAAGGTATGTCTCCAGAGACAAACATTACTGAATCTGTTAGCAATGCACCTGATCCAATTTCCAAGGATTACATCAGGTTGTGTCTTAGTCTGGCAGAGTATTATTCTAAGTTGTTGAAGAAGTTTGCTATGAAAAACACCCTCTCTCAGAGGAAATCCTTTGTTCTGCCTTCCTTGGACTGGGCTGCCCAGGCCCCAGGGTGGCAGAAACCTGTATGAGGGTTGGCAGCAGCGGTAGCTGCTGTGAAAACCCCAGAAAGTTAGTTTGGCAGTACCCGGGCTCTATGCTGGAGACCCAGGGATGCATGGAATTGTGCCCCCCCAGCAGCTTAGGCTGATAGAGGTAGCTATAGCAGAGCAGCTTAGGCTGAACTAGCAGACATGCAAAGCTCCTACTATGCCACTTATATCACTTAGCACTATATCATAAGAATGGTATAGGGGTGACAATTCCATGATCCTAGACATGTTACATGGCCATGTTCAGAGTTACCATGGTGACGCTACATATAGGTATTGACCTATATGTAGTGCACACGTGTAATGGTGTCCCCACACTCACAAAGTCCGGGGAAATTGCCCTGAACAATGTGGGGGTACCTTGGCTAGTGCCAGGGTGCCAACACACTAAGTAACTTTGCACCTAACCTTCACCAAGTGAGGGTTAGTCATATAGGCGACTTATAAGTTACTTAAATGCAGTGTAAAATGGCTGTGAAATAACGTGGACGTTATTTCACTCAGGCTGCAGTGGCAGTCCTGTGTAAGAACTGGATGAGCTTCCTATGGGTGGCAAAAGAAATGCTGCAGCCCATAGGGATGTCCTGGAACCCCAATACCCTGGGTACCTAGGTACCATATACTAGGGAATTATAAGGGGGGTGTTCCAGTGTGCCAATGATAATTTGTAAAATTGGTCACTAGCCTGCAGTGAAAAATTTTAAAGCAGAGAGAACATAAACACTGAGGTTCTGATTAGCAGAGCCTCAGTGATACAGTTAGGCACCACACAGGGAACACATACAGGGCATATTTTATGAGCACTGGGGTCCTGGCTAGCAGGATCCCAGTGACACACGCAAAAACAAACATACATACAGTAAAAATTGGGGGTAACATGCCAGGCAAGATGGTACTTTCCTACACAACCCCCTCCCCCCAAACGAGGGTCAATAAGGCTAACCTTGCCCAGATGAGTCTTGATTGTCTAAGTGGAAATATCTGGAGAGTCCATCTGCATTGGAGTGGGTACTACCAGGTCTATGTTCCACTGTATAGTCCATTCCCTGTAGGGATATGGACCACCTCAACAATTTAGGGGTTTCACCTTTCATTTGTTTTAGCCAAAGTAGAGGTTTGGGGTCTGTCTGAACAATAAAGTGAGTACCAAACAGGTATGGCCTCAACTTTTTCAGTGCCCAGACCACAGCAAAGGCCTCCCTCTCTATGGCAGACCAACGCTTTTCTCTAAGGGTCAACCTCCTGCTGATAAAAGCAACAGGTTGATCCTGGCCCTCATTATTAAGCTGTGATAGCACTGCCCCAACCCCCAATTCAGAAGCATTAGTCTGGACTATGAACTTTTTGGAGTAGCAAGGGCTTTTTAGGACAGGTGCAGAACACATGGCCTGTTTGAGCTCATCAAAAGCTTTTTGACAGCTAGCTGTCCACAATACCTTTTTAGGCATCTTTTTACTAGTGAGGTCATTAAGAGGAGCTGCAATGGAGCCATAATTCTTAATAAACCTCCTGTAGTACCCTGTGAGGCCTAAAAAGGCTCTCACCTGGGTTTGAGTTGTAGGGGGAGCTCATTCCATAATAGTCTGGATCGTCCCCTGCAGTGGTGCAATCTTTTCCCCACCTTCCAGGTGGCCCAGATAACCCACTTTCCCCTGCCCTATCTGGCACTTTGAGGCCTTGATAGTGAGGCCTGCCTTCTGCAGGGCCTCCAAAACCTTTCACAGGTGGATCAGGTGATCATCCCAGGTGGAGCTAAAGACAGCTATATCATCCAGATATGCTGCACTAAAAGCTTCCGACCCTTGCAGGACTGTGTTCACCAACCTTTGAAAAGTGGCAGGTGCATTCTTCAGACCAAAGGGCATCACAGTGAATTGATAGTGCCGTCCAATGGTTGAGAATGCAGTTTAAGGTTTTGCATCTTCTGAAAACTTAATCTGCCAATACCCTGCAGTTAAGTCAAAAGTACTCAAATACTTGGCAGAAGCCAGTGTATCAATCAGCTCGTCTGCCCTGGATATAGGGTGAGCATCTGTTTTGGTTACTTGGTTGAGCCCTCTATAGTCAACACAAAACCTCATCTCTCTTTTACCATCCTTACTGTGAGGTTTAGGGACAAGCACCACTGGGCTAGACCATGGGCTTTCTGAAGGCTCAATCACTCCTAAGTCTAACATTTTCTGAACCTCTTGTTCAATGCAGTCCCTGACATGGTCAGGGTGCCTATAAATCTTACTTTTGACAGGTAAACTGTCTCCAGTGTTGATTGTATGCTCACTCCAAGTAGTGATACCCGGTATCAGTGAGAAGAGTTCAGAAAAATGACTTAAAAGATTTACACAGTTATCTTTCTGCTCAGTAATAAGACAATCTGCCAGTACTACTCCCTCCACTAAGCCATCAGCTTCAGTGGTGGAGAAGAGATCAGGGAGAGGGTCACTCTCTTCTTCCTGTCCCTCATCAGTTGCCATGAGCAGGGTGAGATCAGCCCTGTCACAGTAGGGTTTCAGGCGGTTGACATGGAGCACCCTAAGGGGACTCCAGGCAGTGCCAAGGTCTACCAAGTAGGTAACCTCACCCTTTTTCTCAACAATGAGATGGGGTCCACTCCATTTGTCCTGGAGTGCTCTTGGGGCCACAGGGTCCAATACCCACACCTTCTGTCCTGGGTGGTACTGAGTCAGGACAGCCTTCTGGTCATGCCATTGCTTTTGCAGCTCCTGGCTGGCCTGAAGGTTTTTACTGGCCTTTTTCATGTACTCAGCCATTCTTGATCTTAGGCCAAGTACATAGTCCACTATGTCTTGTTTAGGAGCTTTTAAAGGTTGTTCCCAACCCTCCCTAACAAGTGCAAGGGGACCTCTCACAGGGTGCCCAAAGAGAAGTTCAAAGGGGCTAAAGCCCACTCCTTTTTGGGGTACCTCCCTGTAAGCAAAAAGGAGGCAAGGTAACAGAACATCCAATCTCCTTCTGAGTTTTTCAGGGAGTCTCATTATCATTCCTTTGAGAGTTTTATAAAACCTCTCAACCAGACCATTTGTTTGTGGATGATAAGGGGTACTGAACTTGTAAGTTACACCACACTCCTTCCACATTGCCTTGAGTTATGCAGACAGGAAGTTACTATTCTGTCTGACACCAGTTCCTTAGGGAAGCCCACTCTGGAAAAGATTCCTAGGAGGGCCTTTGCCACTGCAGGAGCTGTAGTGGTCCTTAAGGGGATGGCTTTAGGGTACCTAGTGGCATGGTCTACTACCACTAGGATGAATATATTGCCTGAAGCTGTTGGAGGGTCAAGGGGGCCAACTATGTCAACCCCTACCACTTCAAAGGGCACCCCAACCACAGGAAGTGGAATTAAGGGGGCCTTTGGCGTGCCACCAGTCTTGCCACTGGCTTGGCAGGTCACACAAGAGCGACAAAACTCTTTGGTGTCCTCTGACATATGAGGCCAGTGGAACAGGGGAACAAGCCTGTGCCAAGTTTTACTTTGGCCCAAAATGCCCAGCCAATGGAATGTCATGTGCCAAGGTAAGAAGAAACTCTCTGTATTGCAAGGGGATGACCAATCTCCTGGCAGCTCCAGGTGTAGCGTCCCTTGACTCAGTATACAGGAGGCTGTCTTCCCAATACACCTTATGGCTATCACTGACATCCCCATTCTGCAGATTGACAGCTTGCTGTCTCAAACCCTCTAGTGTGGGACAGGTCTGCTGTGCCACACTCAGCTCTTCCCTAGCAGGCCCCCCTGCACCCAAAGCTCAGCAGTGTCTGCTGCCAGCTCATCTGGTGTAGGTTCTGCACAGGGAGAGGATTCCTCTTCCTCAAAAGGGGAATCTTCTGGAGAGGGAGGGATAGTGGGCAAGGATTGACCCTTTCTATCCCTAGCTTTTGGGAGCACTTGGTCCATTGTTCCAGGATCCAAGTTTTCCTGTCATTTTTGCTTTTTGGCCTGAGCCCTGGTCAAAGCAAAAATATGCCCAGGAATGCCCAGCATTGTTGCATGAGCCTCCAACTCCACTTCAGCCCAAGCTGATGTCTCCAAATCATTGCCTAGTGAGCAATCTACAGATAATTCAGTGGCTACCACAACTTTCTTTGGACTAGTAACCCCCCCAGTTGAGATTCACAACAGCCATGGGGTGGCTAAGTGTGTTATTGTGAGCATCAGTCACTTGGTACTGCTGACAAGTAGGTGTTGATCAGGGTGAACCAGTTTCTCTATAACCATAGTTACACTGGCTCCTGTGTCCCTGTAGACCTCAACCTCAACACCGTTGATTAGGGGTAGTCGCTTGTACTTACCCATATTAAGGGGACAAGAAACCAAGGTGGCAAAGTCAATGCCACCATCAGAGACTAAAACAGCCTCTGTGGTCTCCCTAACAAGCCCAACCCCAACTACACTGCCAATAGTGAGCCCAGCTACGCCCTTGGATTGGCTATTTGTAGTAGACTTCCCACCACCACTGCTATTACTAGGGGCACTAGAGGTTGCAGTTGGGGTTGTGGTGGTAGGAGGTTTGGTGTTTTTCTTTGGACAAGTGGAATCACTTGCCCAATGGCCTTTTACTTTACATAAATAACACCAAGGCTTTTTAGGTTGATTATCAGAAGAGGATTTGGACCCACCACCCCCAAAGGATTTTTGTGGGCCTGATGAAGACTCAGAATGTTTTTTATCTTTGTCCCCACCCTTGTCAGAAGACTTACCATCCTTCTTCTTGCCATCCTTGTCACCCCCTGTATGAACTTTTCTGTTCACTCTTGTTCTCACCCATTTGTCTGCCTCCTTTCCCAATTCCTGGGGCGAGGTCAGGTCTGAGTCTACCAAGTACTGGTGCAACAAATCAGACACACAATTGTTCAAAATATGCTCTCTCAGGATCATATTATACAGGCTTTCATAGTCAGTCACCTTACTGCCATGTAACCAACCCTCCAAGGCCTTCACTGAACAGTCTACAAAGTCTGTCCAGTCTTGAGAGGACTCTTTTCTGGTGTCTCTGAACTTACTCCTGTATTGTTCTGCGGTTAAGCCAAATCCATCCAAGAGTGCATCGTTCAAAACTTTGTAGTTATTAGCATCACTTTCTCTGACAGTAAGGAGCCTATCCCTACCCTTACCAGTGAAAGATAGCCACAATATAGCAGCCCATTGCCTTTGAGGGACCAACTGTACCATACAGGCCCTCTCAAGTGCAGCAACCCACTTGTTAATGTCATCCCCCTCCTTGTAAGGGGGGACTATCTTATGCAGGTTTCTGGAATCCTGCTCTCTAACAGGATTGCTATCAAAACACTGCTGCTTCCACAATGGGGAACTAACTCCAACGTCTGCCTTTCCCTTTCCACTTCCAGAGATTCCCTGTCTAAGGCCAGCTGCTGCTGTTTAAGCTTCAACCTGGCCTCTTCCAACCTCAGCTTTCTGAGCTCCCTTTCCATTAAGTTATCCTCAGGGTGGGAGGCTTGGGAATTGTGAGACACAGAAGAAATGTGGGAATTGGCAGAGAGAGACCTGTCCCTAACTGCCTGGACTCTAGTAACCTAGCCTTTAGGAGTGAAAGGTGCCCAACTAATGTGTGACCCCCTCCCACTACCAGTGTCACTAGGTGGCCTGCTAGCTGACAGGTCTTTGGAAGAACCCTCCCCAGCAAACTCAGGGGACTCATCTGAGTCTGACTGGGTACCCCCCTCTTCTACCTCCTGTTCCTGGGATGGGCCAGCCTGGTTCTGGTCATTTTCTAGGAGAAGGCTAAAGAGAAAGTCTTTGATAATATCTTGCCAATGCTTAAACCTCTTTCTATGCAGAGACCCCTCAGACTTTTAAAGTTTAAACTCTCATATGTTGCCTGAACAACTGTGGGAGTAAGCTCTACTGCAGACATGATAGAAAAGGTTTAGGACAGAGAGAGAAAAAAGATTTTGGAACTTTTAAAAGAACAGAGAAAAACGTTTTCAAACTATATGAAAACTTTGTAAAGTTTTCAATACTTTCCAGAAACTTTGTAGAAAGTTTTAAAGAAGGAAAGTTAAACTGTTTAGTTCAATGTGTATATTCTGAAGTATTTGGTATATGTTTTTCTTTTGAAAAGCACCAATGACAAAGTGGTAAAGCAGTTACAAGTACTTATCCCACAGCTGCACCACCAATGTAGGAGGCTGGCAAGGCTTATAGTGGGTACCTTGTGGTACTTAAACCTTTTGCCAGGTCCAGTTATCCCTTATTAGTAGATGAGAGGTGTTCTAGCAGCTTAGGCTGATAGAGGTAGCTATAGCAGAGCAGCTTAGGCTGAACTAGCAGACATGCAAAGCTTCTACTATACCACTTATATCACTTAGCACTATATCATAAGAAAACACAATACTCAGAGTTACTAAAAATAAAGGTACTTTATTTTAGTGACAAAATGCCAAAAGTATCTCAGAGGATATATTCCCTTAGGAGGTAAGTAATGTACACAAAATATACACACACAAACCAAATCAGGTAAGTAAACAGTTAGAAAAGTAGTTCAAACACTGTAGAACACAATAGAATGCAATAGGGAGAAATAGGTCTAGGGGCAACTCAAACCATATACTCCAAAAGTGGAATGCGAACAACAAATGGACCCCAGGCCTAGTGTAGTGTGTAGAGGGTCGCTGGGAGTGTAAGAAAACACTAAGGGTGTCCAAGATACCCCACCCCAAGACCCTGAAAAGTAGGAGTAAAGTTACCCTACTACCCCAGAAAGACAGTAAAGTTGAGATAGGGGATTCTGCAAGGACAACAACTGACTGCAAAGCACTGAAGACAGATTCCTGGACCTGAGGACCTGTAAAGGAAGGGGACCAAGTCCAAGAGTCATGCAAGTGTCCAGGGGGGGCAGGAGCCCACTAAACCCCGGATGAAGGTGCAAAAGGGCTGCCTCTGGGTGGAAGAAGCCAAAGATTCTGCAATAACGGAAGGTGCCAGGAACTTCTCCTTTGGTCAGAAGATGTTCCACGGCGTGCTGGAGGATGCAGAGTTGTTTCCACACAGAAAGACTGCAAACAAGCCTTGCAAGCTGCAAGAGTCATGGTTGAAGGTTTTGGGTGCTGCCAGGGCCTAGGAAGGACCAGGAGGTCGCCCCTTGGAGGAGGAGACAGAGGGGGCACTCATCAACATAGAGAGTACACTTAAAAGCAGGCAGCACCCGCAAAAGCACCTGAAGAGGTGCTCAGAAGATCTGAGGATGGCGGTCAACTCAGCACAACAAAAGGGAGTCCCATGAAGTCGGAGTCCAACTCAGCGAGTTGGGCAATGCAGGATGGAGTGCTGGGGACCTGGGATAGGCTGTGCACAAAGGAAGTTTTGCAAGAGTGCACAGAAGCCCTAGCAGCTGAAGTTCACGCAGTACACAGGATTACTGTCTGGCATGGGGAGGCAAGGACTTACCTCCACCAAATTTGGACAGAAGGGCCATTGGACTGGCAGGGACACTTGGACCCAGCTCCTGTGTTCCAGGGACCAGGCTCGTCAGGATGAGAGGGGACCCAGAGGACCGGTAATGCAGACGTTTGGTGCCTGCGTTGGCAGGGGTAAGATTCTGTCGACCCACGGGAGATTTATTCTTGGCTTCCAGTGCAGGGTGAAGGCAGACAGCCCTCAAAGCATGCACCACCAGGAAACAGTATAGAAAGCCAGCAGGATGAGGCGCTACAATGTTGCTGGTAATCTTCTTGCGGTTTTGCAGGCGTCATGGAACAGTCAGTGGTCGATCCTTGGCAGAAGTCGAAGAGGGAAGTGCAGAGGAACTCTGGTGAGCTCTTGCATTCGTTATCTGGTGAGATACCCACAGGAGAGACCTTAAGTAGACCCCAGAGGAGGATTGGCTACAGAGAAAGGTAAGCACCTATCAGGAGGTGTCTCTGACGTCACCTGCTGGCACTGGCCACTCAGAGCTGTCCACTGTGCCCTCACACCTCTGCATCCAAGATGGCAGAGGTCTGGGACACACTGGAGGAGCTCTGGGCACCTCCCCTGGGAGGTGCTGGTCAGGGGAGTGGTCACTCCCCTTTCCTTTGTCCAGTTTCGCGCCAGAGCAGGGCTGGGGGGATCCCTGAACCGGTGTAGACTGGCTTATGCCTTTCAAAGCATTTCCAGAGGCCAGGAGAGGCTACTCCTCCCAGGCCCTTCACACCTATTTCCAAAGGGAGAGGCTGTAACACCATCTCTTAGAGGAAATCCTTTGTTCTGCCTTCCTGGGACTGGGCTGCCCAGGCCCCAGGGGGGCAGAAACCTGTCTGAGGGTTGGCAGCAGCGGTAGCTGCTGTGAAAACCCCAGAAAGTTAGTTTGGCAGTACCTGGGATCTATGCCTGAGACGCGGGGATGCATGGAATTGTCCCCCTAATATCAGAATGGTATTGAGGTGACAATTCCATGATCCTAGACATATTACATGGCCATGTTCGGAGTTACCATGGTGACGCTACATATAGGTATTGACCTATATGTAGTGAACGCGTGTAATGGTGTCCCCGCACTCACAAAGTCTGGGGAAATTGCCCTGAACAATGTGGGGGTACCTTGGCTAGTGCCAGGGTGCCCACACACTAAATAACTTTGCACCTAACCTTCACCAAGTGAGGGTTAGACATATAGGAGTCTTATAAGTTACCTAAGTGCAGTGTAAAATGTCTGTGAAATAACGTGCACGTTATTTCACTCAGGCTGCAGTGGCAGTCCTGTGTAAGAATTGTCCTATGGGTGGAAAAAGAAATGCTGCAGCCCATAGGGATCTCCTGGAACCCCAATACCCTGGGTACCTAGGTACCATACCATATACTAGGGAATTAGAAGGATGTTCCAGTGTGCCAATGAGAATTGGTAAAATTAGTCACTAGCCTGCAGTGACAATTTTAAAAGCAGAGAGAGCATAAACACTGAGGTTCTGATTAGCAGAGCCTCAGTGATACAGTTAGGCACCACACAGGGAACACATACAGGGCATATTGTATGAGCACTGGGGTCCTGGCTAGCAGGATCCCAGTGACACAGGCAAAAACAAACATACATACAGTAAACATTGGGGGTAACATGCCAGGCAAGATGGTACTTTACTACAATGCCACAGGGCCTTTTTCATAGAAAACTGACTGTATGTATTCACTTGTTCTTATAGTGAGTAGGTACATGCCATAAACAGTGGCTTTATAACAATAGTGCAGGCGATATGACAATAGTGCAGACGATGAAGTGGGTGAACATGGTGCAAAACGTGATTACGTACAAATAAAAGTAAAACCTCTTTTTCTCAATCTCTGGTCTCTGTAACAAGCTCTCTTGAAATATATTAACAAGTTACAGGAATTCCCCAAATGCAATTATTATTATAAGCTTAGGGATCGTTTTGTCGATGTTGTGACCTTGAGCGCACTTACAATGCCTCTTCAGGACAAGTCTTCTGACTATTGTAATAACGTAGAAGGGAAAGCAAGAGGCCATTTAGCCATAACAAAATCAATTCGATACATAGGTACTACCTATACCTTCATTGCACACTTGCCAAATGGTCCACTATATAGGTTTCTGGGTCCCAATCATAAATCAATGGTTCAGTAGACTCTTAAAATAATAATTAATTATACAGGACATGTGAGGCCATGAATGGCATAACCATGTATTACACCAACCTGTCTCTAAGTATACACGTGGTGTCAACCAGTGACTATTCCTAGTCTGGCTCATGTGTGCCACCCGTGTACGAATACATGGTGTGCTGTGCACATTGTACTGAAGCTTCATACATCAGGTAGTGCCCTGCATGCTATACATATCCTTTCATCAAGGTCAGGGAGCACCATGCATACCCCCGCATGTGTCCGTGTATCAATGGTATCCATCAGCATGTCGTGGTAAAGGAACCCAAGATAGGACCTTTCCTATCATGCCATTCACCAGTGCAGGGGAAAAAATCTCATCAAACATGTCCTTAAACTAAAGTATCTAATAGTGCATGCAAGAATGACAACAGTAAATACTGACCACAGTTTTCAAAGGGTATCATCAGGGCAGGCTTTAGCTCTGGTGGTACCAGGTGGGACAATGCTTTTTGGTGCCCCTCATGTCCTCCTCCTCAGGTTCCCTCACTTCCACCTGGTAAAAAATACCCCTCATCTCTCCATAGCCACTCTCTCACATACATTTAATTTGTCTTAAAGCACTAGTATGGGTTGGCTTTACTTATTCACTCAGCTATTCACATTAAATACGGATCTGTTCAGATCTGTTCTTTGCAGAATACATATTAACTTTCTGTGCAACGTTATGGCAAGTCAATTGCCATTAGACAAAACTCCAATCTCTCTCTCTCTAGCAGGACCATTAATCAAAATAGTTACCCTGACATTTTTATTGCTGCCTGAAAGCTGGACACACAAAGAACTCTGTAGCAGATGATTTGCAATCCTATGTTATAGCTAAACACAGCCCCCGCCCGAGGTCAGCGCCCAGTGCAGCTGCACCAGTTGTACTGCTCTAAAGCCGGCCCTGGGTATCACATTTATAATCTTAATCTCGTGAAACATAACAAGGCCTCGTGAAAGAAAACATGGCCTCTCAAAAACACACCATAATAAATGCAGAAGCTCTGAAACAATGTCAGTGTATGGAAGGACGAGAAGGAGCGTACTCATATCACAATCTAGACGTGCTTCCTGCTATCAAATGCACAGGAGGAGGAAGATTCACATAAATTAACTTGCTGTGCATCCATGATATTTTTTAAGAGCGGCTTGTCTATTCCACTTGGTCATACAGAGAAGGTCCTAGACCTCATTCAGCCCATTGGTGGTGTGCTACAGCAAATCAAAACATTCCAAATTCCATCTGATTGAGTCTGGTTGCCATGTCTCCACATCAGCTATTTATTTTCTTCACTTCTGTTACTTGCAACCGGATCTCATCTGCAGTGTGATTTATCTCCAAATAATGTTTCATCAGTGACTCTACCATCAAATGATCTGGCCCACCAAACACACTGCTCTGGCCGACTGCATTGATGCCAGCACCAAAATGTATTTCTGATGAAAGCAATTTACCCCTAATTATTCCTGTTTGAAATTCACAAAAGGATTCTTACAAGGTGCAGCTATGCCTACCATGAGTCTGTAAAATTACCTATCCATTTCTTTCCCATTATGGCAACTCACTGAAGCCAGTGACTGTACTAACTCCCGTTTAAGGAGAAAAAGGAAAAGAGATCACCTAAAATCTATCCGAAGTGTAAATGAAGAAAAAGAAAAAAACAGAAGGAAAAAAAGCCCCGCAGAGAAAGAAAATGCAGAGTGAGCTCCGTCCCCTTCTGCTCAAATATACACTTTGTGAATGTTTGCCCCCGAGGAGTAGGAGTCTGTGGTTATGTTGCATTGCATTCCCAGTAGTACGACTGGCATATAGTTCCAGGCGTACTATTAGGAATGTTTGTGAATTGGGAAAAAATAGTTCAGACCAAGATATAATTTTTCATTTTTTCCACATGAATAGGGCATTACATTGTTTAAACTGTAATATACACTTATGTAGTGGAAACGGGTCTTACATAATCCAGATAAAGTGTCCCAGAGTGAACAAGAATGAGCAGAATAAAAGAGGTTTATCTTTTATGACAAGAAGTGTTCCAGCAGTCAGCAGTCCCCAATAAATTAGATGCTGATTGCATGCCAGCCTTATTTTATGCTAACAGTATTGTCCTTGTAAATCACACTCCACAGGGATGATAGAACGTTCATTGCAAAAAGGAGCTTTTTGGTACTGCCATACAGCCAGATATAAATTACATCACATCAAAGGTTGTGACGTTTGGTGGGAAAGGGATGAGCAAAGGTGTGTCTATAGGGGATAAAAGCAGTTAATGCCTATTGCCATTTACAGGAATTCACTGATGTATGCATTTTATACAGGACAATGGTTATTCCACAACTATCTATGGTAACAATCTAGGTGCACTTTGGAAGAATACTTTGCTATGCATTCAGGCTAAGCTGCCACTGTGCCTGACTAAGAAGACGGGCTTGCCAGGGAATACTCATAAAAGAAAAACCTGTAAACGCCTGGAGTGCAAAAACGAAATACAGTTTCTTAAATTATTTCCACCGGAATTGAAGGTGTCCACTAAGAGCAGCTGCAATAGTCTGTAATGAAACCTAGATAGAAGTTACTATTTTCAACATAATCATGACTCAATCCCCTTATCAAAGATGCAACAAAGAGAGTAGATTAGCAAACTCGCCATTTTCCTCGTTCTACCACTGTTGAAGCTGGCATCCACAATTTAGAGGATTTAGACTTTTCTAGAACAAATACCCTAACATCTTTACATTAGGAATATTGATATAATGAGTTCGCTAAGGTAAATGTCGCTGGTAAATAAATGTAAGTGTAATTCGCAAGCAACATTTAATTTAAATTAAACGAAAAACAGAACAGCAAGCAAATGACAGACATGCTACATTCCCATATTGTAATTCATGCTAATTTTGGATAGCATCATTTCACTTTCATTTTATCGTCCAATTAGAGGTGTGCAATATCATTTTGTCTTCTTGTTTTTACATTAGCTTGATTATACCCATATTCAGTGGCTGTCATGAATTGAAAGGCATACTAATTTATGCAGAGTGTGTATACATTTCAGTCAGAATGCCTCATGTCCCCCACAGCAACGTTCTTGCATGAACCCTTGTCTCCAGGCAAAGAATCTCACTCTCCGTTTCCCAAAGATATGCAGAATTGTCTTCCAAACTCTCCCTGTTGTTACCCTGACCTTTGCTGATTGGAGGTTTCACGTAATGAATGTGAGCTTCTTATATCATAGATGCATTTCTCTACATAAAGTTTGAAGAGGGCTGAGTGCGTCATTGCTCTTACCATTCCCAATGCCACCTGCATCACTGTGAATTATTAAAATGTAGATAATAATCTCACAAAATTCATTTAAATCATCTTTCACTCACCTCCCGAGAACCTTACTAGATAGTACTTCGCACTGCGATCCAACTCTTTATCGATGGTTGCTTCATTAACCTCATAAAGAACAACAGGAAATGGTGCCAAAGATTAACCATTCTTTTTGGAGACTGTTTTGATCACCCTACAGTCACTAAATGTCCCAAATTAGCTGCTGGATTTTCAGAATACAAATTGCAGCAATCAGATGAGAGATTTTGAAAGTTGGAGAATGCCAATGACAGATGCTCAAAGAAATTCTTGGAAAGATATTCATTCTTCCTCTTATTAACAGGCTAAATTGGACCACTTTGGAGATGAGCACATTGTTTCAAGCCTATCCAGCTGTTGTAAGCATAATGGCAGGGCAGAATGTTTTCTTTGCTGTAGCAAATACATTTTGCTAATCATATTGAGAAGGCAGACATCCTTCAATGCAGAGGGCGAAAGAGCCAACAGGAGGCTGTTTTCTGCATCTTAGGTAAAAACGAGCTGGACAAATTAATAAAATTAATGTCCTTTACACCTGCACCTGTCAATGAGTGAATCATGGAGACGTAAATATGAATAACAAACGTTACACCACATTAATTAGTGTTTTGGTGTAAATGAATTCAGTCGCTTTCGATAAATTAGTATTTAAAAAAGGTTTCATGTTGGGCATGATCCTTAGAAAAAGTCAGAGATATCTGGACCGTTGGCTACCACTGTACTCCAACAATGCCAAAAATGTAAAAAAGAGTCGCTTCTGACTAGCTGCAGGAGTTTTTACTCCTGACGACCATTTCTGGTACCAGTGATCAGGAGAAAGAAACTCGGCACCTAAATGATTTAATTGGCTGCCCAAAACACTGAGGAAAATGTTGTGCCACCATTACAGGACCTGGGGACTTGGCCATAGTGTCCTAATAAAATTAAACACGCAAATACAAAGGAACAAGTGGGAGCTGGGGGATGGCATCCCTAAGGGATCCTCCTTCAAGTCAAAATTTAAAAAAATATATCTTTATGGGAACCTCGTTTGCAGAGACTGGTTTCGTGGTACACAATGAAGCCCTAATGTGTGGTGCTACAGTTCCAATCCAGTACCATGGTACCAAAAACATTAAAAAGTTAAAGGGGTCTGGTCATAGACCTGATCTTGTGGCCAACCATCATTGTGCAGGCCACAGGTCTTTCACAGTGTGGGTTGGTGTCCTGCAGTGGATTGGCACTGGGCCAATTCACCTGCTGCACATGGTCAAAGACCATGTGTAGTGGTGTGATTGAACCCCAGTGGGGAGTTGGGCATGGGGCTTCTGCCAGAGGCCTGTGGTTATCCTCCCACTGCACACAGCCAATGATGTTATTGCAAATGTTGCAGTGATATCAAAGATGCAATACAAGATCTCATCAATAACATAATATGTGGAGTAATTAGCTGTGTCCTGTGAAATAAAATGGTGGCCGCAACTTTCTACTCAGGTTGCGGTCAGCAAATTGCAACGCCCCTTTTTGCATGTGTAATGGAAAAAATGTGTGAATTTCGTGAATTATTCGCAGCCAGAGATACACACATTTATTTGCCCTTAAATATCTCCTAAACTATTGAGCAGATTTACACTAATAGCAAAATGCACAATGTGCATGCAGGCAGCTAACTTTCTGCCAAATTTGGTGTAATTCTGTCCAGTGGTTTGGGCTGTAGACGTGTTGACAGGTCCTATGGGAATTAACACGGGAATTGCAATGTTTTTTTAGCCCCCTTTTTCTTGGCCCCTGCTTGACGGATCACCCTGAAACTTCCTGAAACCTCTCAAGCCAATTCTTGGAAAAGTTTGTGAAGATTTGTGAAACAGTGTCAAAGAAATAGGCAAGTCAAAAAACGCTTTTTCTATGGAAACATGGTCCTAACTATAACTACCGGGACCTTGATCACGGGTAAACAATGGAAAACCTTCTCCCTGTAAATATACACCATGATGACATAAACATAGACAAAGGGGTCACATTACCTATAATTAACATAGTTAAAGGACAGAACTACTGATGGTATCTATCAACACTGTTTTGTAGGCGCCAGCTTGGGATGTGGTTTTGTGACATTCATTGTATACCTTAAATGAACGAATTGCAAGGAGACTGGCTAGTATTGTAACATTACAAACCAAATAGCTGTGGATGTACATGAAATCACTACAGTATCAGTTAAATTAGAGTAAATCATGTGGGCTTTTTTCTAATTCAATGTATTTTTACATTTTCAGGTTGTGCGCATCACGTAACTGTCAAACATAAATACCATTGTGGTTTCTACAAGTATGCACTATTACTGAAATAACGCTTCCAACTCTTGCATAAAATTGACACTAGTTAGTTATAGTTAGGCTTGCTTTTCCATAGAAAGAGCGTTTTTTGGTTTACTAATAACGTCAGCCTCGTTTGACGAACCTTCACAAAACGTTAAAAAAAAAGTTCATCTAACTCAGCTCTTCCTGGAAACGTTTGAGGTGAGCTGTCAAGCAGAGACCAAGAACAAAAATGAGGTCCTAAAACATAAAATCCCCGTGCACTTTCCATAGACTTCTTTAGACACGGCTACAGCTAAAACTGTGGAATAGATCTTGGTACGCAAATTGTCCTTTTTGTTGTTGGTGTAAATCGGTTCAGTATTTTTTCAGAAATTAATGGTCAAAAGTAATGAATATTTGGACAGTTGGGCTCACAGGAGTTCAGTGAGTCTCTCACAAGCACACAAATTTAAAAATAGAGCCATGTGATCAGTCGAGAGGCCTTTTTTTCTGTGAGCCTTCACACTCTCACATGAGCGAGATGCTCCCATGAGTCTCACAGGAGCGAGTACTCTGATTGGCTGGCAATTGGCATGTTAGAAATGAAATGGCCGCCATTACAGTTTAATGTGAAAAATTGTAGGTGTTGTGGAAATGAAGTAAAAAATAAAAAATCTACTTAATGGGGCAGCCAAATAACATGTTTTTCCCTGAAATTTAGAGAGAAGGTGTCTAAAGGATAACAACTGTGAGGAAAATAAATATATATTACTTCTAACTCATTTTTACGATCTCCTGAATAATAAAAAAGAGTAGATGAATTCTCAATAAACTATATTAGTAGGAATGCTTATTGTGGTCCTTGTTTTTCAGAGGAAGTGTGTAAGAGATGTGATGTGATGAGTAGATGTTAACTCTTTTTTTCCAAAAAGTTACAGTCTCGCTAGACTGTAGCGGTACTGTGAAAAGTAGAAAGAAGTAGGTGATCTTTGAATACACTGTCGTATGCACACTTGCTACTGTTGGAAGGACCAATACCGGGGATGGTATTTATTTGAATCTATTATTTATGCCCATAGGCTTTAAAATAATTGTGAGTAAAGTATATGATCTTACCAAATCCTACTATACAAACCCATTGCAGAGAGAGGGGTGTTAGCAGGGAGGACAGTCCCTGGGCAGAGCATACTTTGCACAAATGTAATCCAAGAGACAGGTCTCAGTGGAGAGGTCAGTCTCTCTCCACACAGGCTACCACACATATCCATCATCTGAGACAGAGGTCCGAGAGAAAAGACTAGTCCATGTACACACTTCAATTGGATCACTCATCATCTGAGTGAGAAGTCTAACAGAAGAGGCTAGATCATGCACACACCCTACTATGCACACCCATTATCTGAGAGAGAGGTCTCACAGGAGAGGCCAGTCCATGTACACACCCTAATATGCACATCCACCATCTGAGAGACAGGTCTGACAGAGGAGAGAAGTCCATGTAAACATTCTAATATGCACACTATCATCTCAGAGAAATGTCTCAGTAGAGACAGTCTCTTTTCACATCCTACTGTACACACACATCATCTTAGACAGAGGCCTTTGTGGAGAGGCCATTCTCTATCCACCTACCCTACTACGCACACCCGTCATCCTAGAGGGAGGCCTGGAAGGAGGCAGTAGTACAGGTTCATTCCCTACTATGCACACCCATCATATGAGAAAGAGGTTTGGAAGTAGACGCTACTCCATGGACATTCCCTACTATGTACACCCACTATCTGAGAGAGAGAGAGAGGTCTCAGTGGAGAGACCAGTTAATGTAAATAACCTTACATGCACACACACCCATCTGACAGGAAGGTCTGACAGGTAAGGCCTGTCTATGTGCACTTTTAAATATGCACAATCATCATCTCAGACAGACATCTGATCAGAGAGAACAGTCTCTCTTAGGGCAACCTACTACACACACCTGTCATGTGTTACAGATGCCTCAGTGGAGAGGCCAGTCTCTCTCCTTACATATCATGAGCAAATTTAAGAACAAAAACAAAAAAGGGAAACTGTACAAAGCAACATACATAATAATAGTTGAGGGTCACTCTGATAAGAGCTGTTTTAGTTAACAGTTTGGAGGCTTTTGTGAGAGTGATGACACCTTAAAAGCAGATTGCTGGTATCATGTATCCATTGGAGAGTTACAAGAACTGTGCAAATACACATTCACTATTGCCATTTTGAATATTTATTTGTCTAGTACTCACACATATTTTACAAACATTTTGCAAGGTATAAACCAAACTCTGTTATGTTACAACAACAAAAACATTATTTTTACACAATAATATCTAGCACAACATATATTACAAAAACATTCTGTCATACATGCACACACCTAACTTTTTAATTTACTTTAAAAAATTCAGTGGAAAAAAACGTTAAAGTAGCAATACTGTTAGGTGAATTTCTTAGTCACAATGTTAATATTTTGAAATATAAAACACAGAAATGTACTGGTTATACTTAGCAGCACTAGCTATAACTTAAGTCCCTGCCATGCAAAGTTTATGACCTCACATATGACATCACTCATGACATGTTCTCTGGTACTATAAATGACATCACTGATGACATCTCAAATAGCATAATTGATGACATCATTGGTTAGATCACTGACGACATTTCCAATTATAGAATTGATTACCTTACTGATGACATTAGCCAATCATTGTTTTACTGCACACAGGTGTATAAATTACTAATGCATTAGAGAGCTGTAAGTACAAAATGTCTCAGGAGAAGATCAGGCATCATTTCTACCAACACAGAAACAACTCCTTTATGTGCTGAAAGCAAGCATTATGTACAAAACCGAATCTATATCGTACACTTTACATGAATTATAGTTCACATTATCAGTCAATCACAGACATATGGAAAACCCTCTTTGCACAAGGTGTTCAGTGTCTATACAACTGTTCAAAGCATGCTAAAATAGTGAATGCCTATTCCGAAATAAATGCTCTGCTAGGGGCAACTTTCATCTGTATTGAACCACAGACACACACCAAACCTACCTAAGAAATAAAGTTGATATCATTAGAGAACTGAGTAGTTTAAACAGTGTTTATGAACAGAGTTGATTCTATCAACTCAAAAGGATGATGGACAGAATGCAAAAACTTTTTAAACACTCACACCAAGTCACAGGTCTGGGTTAAATCCATCATTCCTTTGCTCACCATACCACCCCAGTTTGGACCCAACCATATGCAAATCAGTCTTGACCCTTCTCCCCACGAGAACAGTCCAGCCCGAACTGCCAGGCCAGGTTCCCCCTGGACCGGAAACAAGAATCCTGGCACTGGTTTTGGAGTATCACTAATCATCAGCCAGGCTAGCTGGAATCCTGTAGCTCAGTGAGCAAGAGACCCACCTCTGGGCATACCCTGGCTACTTAGGGCAACGTTATCAACAAAAAGGATGATGTACGGAGTGTGAAACTTTTCAAACACTCACCCCTAGTCACAGATCTGGGTAACATCCATTGTTCTTTAACTCCCCAGGCCACCCTAGTTTGAGCCCAGCCATACACAAAGCAGTCTTGATTCTGCTCCCCATGGAAACAGTCCAGCCCAACTGCCAGGCCAGGTCCTCTAATACCTGTGCCCTTCATACTGTATACTTCACAGATAAGCCATCTTCTGAAGCAGAACAAGCAAACATACTGAGATCAGTATCTGGTGCACACACTTTTCTATGTTACTTATATATTATTATGGTGACCCAATTTTCTCCAATAACTCAAGGATGCTTACAAAAGTTAGTGTCCACTAGGCAGAGTGTTTCTCCTGTTTGAAAGTGTTTCTACAGAACTGAAAAGCTGTGTAGACCATATGAATACAACTCAACAGTTCCTTGTGCACACAGTTACTCTTCAATGCAGAGATTTATAATATGTTGAATATCTCTACAAATTTACGGTCCATTAATTGCATTTTGTACACCCTTATCATTAGCTGGACCTAGGCTGTTCAAAATTGAGTAGAAAAGTACTACTGTAGTGACCTGCCACAATATAAGCAAACTAGGACACTCATTGATGTCATCAATGATGTTATTTGAGATGTAATCAGTGATGTCATAAATTATGTCATGGAACAAATCATGAAAGATGTCATATGCAAGGTCATAAGCAATGCATGCAGGGCTCCTGTTGTAGTTAGTGCTGCCAAATGCATCTGATTAATTTCAGTGTGTTTTTTTTTAGTTAAAAATGTTGATGTTGTCACTGAGAACTTCACCTAACTATAACATTACTTTAAACTTTGGATACACAGACACATATACACTGTTTAAAGTGTCTGCATTTAAATTGTTATGGAAGTATAAATTAAATGCAGTTCTTGTATATTAGTGATGGCAAGACAAGATGCATTTTGGCTCTAAGAAGCCTTTTTTAACAAGCATTGGCAAAGCCAATAGGTCTCGCCTATACAAGAACTATTAGCTTTATCAAGGTGTTTTTGCCATGTTGTACACCAATGTGGTTGCTGTTCCGCATGGCTAAAAGATAGTGGTGTGGAGTGCCCTAGAGTGTATTAGAGAGGAGTGGAGTGGGGTGGATTAGGTCAGACTCGAGGGTGATGGATTGAACTGGACTGGATGGGTGGACCGGATTGTAGTGGGGTGGACTGTATTGAAGTGGGGTGTGGTGAAATGGATTGAGTGGGGTGGATTGCATTGGAGTGGGGTGGACTGGAGTGGACTGAGGTGGAATGGAGTGGGGTGGAAGGCCGTTTGGTGAATTGGAGTGTGGGGATTGGATTGGCTTGCAGTGGGGTGGATGGGTTGGAGTGCAGTAGATTGGATTGCAGTGGGGTAAATTGAGTTGATGTGAGGTGGATTGGATTGAGTGGGGTGGATGGATTGGGGTGGATTAGATTGAGAAGGAGTGGATTGGTCTGGAGTGGATTGGAATGGGGTGAATTGGAGTGGGGCGGATGTTTTTGGATTAAGTTGGAGCAGATTAGAGAGGCCATATTATTTTGGATTGGAGTGGCTCAGATTAGAGTGGGGCAGATTGTTTTGGATTGGAGTGGGGCAGATTGTTTTGAATTGGAGTGGGACAGATTGGGGTGGGGATGAATGTTTTGGATTGGAGTGGTGCAGATTGTTTTGAATTGGAGTGGGACAGGCTGGAGTGGGGCAGATTGTTTTGGATTGGAGTGGGACAGAATGGAGTGGGGCAGATAGTTTTCGATCCAAGTGGGGCAGATTGTTTTAGATTGGAGTTGGGCAGATCAAAGTAGGACAGATTGTTTTGGATTGGATTGGGGCATATTGTCTTAGATTTCAGTGGTCAAGCTTGTTTTGGATTGGAATGGAACAGATTGGAATGGGGCAGATTGTTTTGGACTGGAGTGGAGTGAACTGGGGTGTGGCAGATTGGAGTGGGTTGGTTAGGAGGATTGGAGTATGGTGGATTGGAGTGGCCTGGTTTGGGTGAGTGTTTTGGATTGGATTAGGATGGATTGAATTGATCTTGGGTGGATTGAATTGAGTGGGGTGGTGTGTACTGCACGATTATGTTTTAAAGCATCTTTTCAGAAATTACACATAAGAAAGAAACAATGTCACTTTGCAATAAATAGAACAAAATAATCTTCATCTTTTGAGAAGAGTGTCCAAGACCAAAAACAAAAGAAAACATGAGTGCAAAGTGAGAAAAGAAGACTTGTCAAACTAAACTAACGTTACCTATAGAAAATACATTTTTGCAATTTTGTTTGTCCTGCTGGGCACCCTTTGCAAGTCACACACCTTCAGTTGGCATGACACAAAGTTAAAAAGAACAAAATTGTACCTCAATCGTGTAGGGAGCATCGGATGGGCACTGATTAGGTTGAATCACTCAGTGCGTGGTTCCTGCTCTACAGAAAGGAGCGGAAATTATGCTAGGCCTGCAGTGACAAATTATAAGGCTGTAAAGAAGAGTGCTATGCAAGCCAACAAATGGTAAGCAACAGGCAAGCTCCAAGCCCTTTTTGTTAACAACAGTGCCTCGCAAGCGAAACGCATGCATTAGTGCATGCTCTTGCAAGCCAGAGACCCTAAAATACATATAAATGCTTAAACACCACAACCCTTCACCATGCTACAGCATGCGTAGTGCAAGGCTGTTATTACGAGCTCTCTTTTAAGCACCCGGTCCATTCCCATTATCTCCCATGAAGATAATTACTGTCCCCTAGACACTTCACTTTGTATATCTCGGTACATTAGCACAGTGGATCGTGGCAGTCTAAACGCTTTTTAATGTACTTTGTATTAAGAATGATGCTTTTAAAAGTTTAGCAGATATGGAATGTCATATAAGATGATGTTCGAGTCACAAAGCCATAAAAAGTACAGTGTCGTTTCCTTTGAAGTTTATTTTTTATGAAGTCAAACAACACCACAATCTACATGTGTTCCCTATAAAAAAGCTAATCTTTCAATTTATGACCTGTAGGGGTCCTTGCTGTGGCAGTTGTAATATATATTTTGACCCTCCATAACTTTCCGGCCCTGTCCGTCTCAATCCTTATTTTTAAGCACAGTATATCTCAATTTGTATTCATGGTGTATAATGCATTTATTCTAAAATACAATTATATATAGGTAGGTAGTACACCCTTTCAGTGTGTATGTATTAAAATTAATTATCAGAATACAAGTTCTGTCGGCGAATTGTTATTTATATGTTTTAAGGGTTGTATTAAAATTAAAGGGCCCAATTCATGAACAAGAGTTAAAATAGGGTGTGTGTGTATGGTGATGTATTTCTTGGCCAGAATTACTTTTATGTTTTTTAAGCTTAAAAATATTCCAAGAATTAAGCCTGAAAAGCTGTGCCAGATGCCCGTTTCCATTTGTACTATTAGCAGTGCTTGTACTTGGAATTGATTGGACTTTTGAGTTGTATTAATAAATGTGCAATGTGAGTTTGTTGGTGCTGTTGCTGTACATACCACAATTTATTTGGTCACATACATTTTCATTGCCGTTGCATAACTATATACCTGTCTGGTCTCAGCGTACTCCCATAGCAGCTCTATTTTGAATTACAATCAATCAATCAATCAATCATAACATTTGTAAAGCGCACTATGTACCTGTTAGGGTTTCGAGGCGCTGGGGGGTGGGGGGGTGGGTGAGCTGTTAGCGGTCGAAGAGCCAGGTCTTGAGGAGTCTCCTGAAGGCGAGGAGGTCCTGGGTCTGGCGCAGTGAGGTGGGGAGAGAGTTCCAGGTCTTGGCTGCGAGGAAGGAGAAGGATCTGCCGCCGGCGGTCTTGCGCTGGATCTTGGGGACGATGGCGAGGGCGAGATTGGCAGAGCGGAGTTGACGAGTGGGGGCGTAAAAGTTGAGTCTGGAGTTGAGGTAGGTAGGTCCGGTGTTGTGTAGAGCCTTGTGAGCGTGGGTGAGGAGTTTAAAGGTGATCCTCTTGTCCACGGGGAGCCAGTGGAGGTCCTTCAGGTGAGGGGAGATGTGACATCGGCGGGGTATGTCAAGGATCAGGCGGGCGGATGCATTTTGGATACGCTGGAGTCGTTTGATGTCTTTTGTTGGGATGCCTGTGTAGAGTGCGTTGCCGTAGTCAAGTCTGCTACTGACGAGGGATAACAGATAAACGATTTCCCTCAGCCATGATCATAACAAAAAACAGGCAGAGAGAAGCCAAAACCGGTTGACTTGTACGCAGCTCTTAATGACAAAAAAACTTGGACGAAGAAATAGAGAGGTGTTTATCTTTTTAACACTAAACAATGATCCAGGATAATAGACTGACACACCTTAGTCTTCGAGCAACACGGAAACTTCTCTATGGTAAGCCATTCATGTCAAAATTACAGCTCCCTATATAGGGCACCTCCTGGAATGCATAGCGTGTTGCAAAATGAATATGACATACACCAGAATGAATGTACTATGTGTCAAAATAAATATGATACCTTGCAGAGTGAATCTGACTTGAACCAAAACAAATATGAAACCAGGCAAAGTGAATATGCTACTTAGTGATTATTATGAATAACTCACACTCAGAATTGAATAAGAGATATTCTGAAATATATATCAATCATGCTGAAATAAATATGACTCTCACTGTAAATAATAAAGCAATCACTGAAACACATACATTTGTCAAAAAGAATGAGACATTTCTTGAAATGACTGACATGTGCCAAGAGGAATATGACACACATTGGAATGAATATGACAGCTTGAAATGAACATAAGGTACAGTTTCCACGGTGTGCACACTATGGGGACTTCCTGTCTGCATCCTGCACCAGAAGGACCGAATAAATCTCCTGTGGGATGACAGATTTACTCCCCTGTTCATGCAGGCACCTTCTGAGACGACGACTGGTAACCTTGGACTCCTCTCACAGTGACGAGTGTGCTCCTAAGGACACAGAGGATGGACTCATCGACATAGGCTATCCTGAGGTCCTGCTGACGTAATTTGGAGGAGGTAGGACCTTGCCTTCCCTGAGAGTGACGGTATCTCTGTGTACTGCGTCTTCTTCACCTCCTGAGGCCTCTGTGCACTATTTGCAGAATTCCTTCATGTACAGCCTGGCCCAGGTCCCCAGCACTCCATCCTGTGATGCTGAACTAGCTGAGTTGTTCTCTTTGTAGATTAGAACCATATGTTTAAAGGAGTGTTTCGTGGTACAGGTACATACCATTGAAACCTACTCTGAAGTGACATGAGTCTGCATTTGCTAGGCCACATGTCCAAACATGCACAGGGAAGATACTTTCCATGCCCACCATGCCAGCCCTTTCATTGTCACTCAAGTGTAGGAGTGAAGTCTGTACTATGATAGTTGCCTGTAGGGACTGTATGCTTTGAGTCAGTGTTGCAGAGTTAAATGTGTTTGTCCAGTCAGACCTAACGAGTTTACCCTTCAGAAACCACATTGCTGTGTGGTGTTTCATTGTGGCTCACATCACAGTCAATGTTGCTGGAACATTGAATACCTGTAGTCATTAGGCTTGCTTAGTCATTGAGGCCTTGAGCAGGGTAGTGGGTTAGTCTGCAGATGAATCCAAAAGTGTGTAGTCATGTCCCTGTATTTATTGACATGTGCTTCACACTTGTGGTGTGTTGACAAATTGCCTATTTTATGCTTGGTGTTTCTGACGTGTGTGACACAACCATTTGAGCAAAAACTTGTGTTTGTAATCGCTTGATTTGTCTCTTGCATCCATATAGGTAAACACCCATCACAAGAAGGAGATTTGGAGAGCCATCGCCCAGGAGGTGCAGACCCTGGGGTTCCATAGCCAGCAAAGTGCCCACTGTTGCAAGAGGTGGAAGGACCTGAGGTGCTGGGCCAGAAGATCTCAGAGATTCAGATAGGGCTGTCCTCATAACGTAGGCGGGCACACCTCGAAACATGACCCCCCTAGGGGCCCGCATTCTGGCAGTAGCATACCTGGACCTTGATGGGCATTTGCAGAGAGCACAGCAGCCACAATGAGTACAGGACATATTACTGCCTGTCACACATCTCCTCCTGATGACTAGGGATGGACCATGTGTGACACACAAGATGAGTAACGGTTTGTGTAGATATGTAATTTGGTGCATATTGATGTGCCTTGCCTAGTAGCCCAGGGACCTAGATCACAACTGAGTACAATCCACAAAACAATTGCTCTCAGAGGACAACACATTGCTTTGTACAGTGATCAATCAAGGAAGGTTTGTTGTTGTAGTGGGTCTAAATTCTACATAACGGACCACTACTCCTCAGTGTTACAGTCCAAAGAAAAAGAAGTGATGGATCACTGTCCTCAGCCATGTGTCTGGTTAAGTGAGTAAATTGGCATCTGCTCCCAAGAGGCCACTTGTTTTCAGTGTGATGAGTGCTGATGCCTCACTACTGTCTGACATGTGAAGGTGGCATCACACATGTGACCGAACAGACATTGTTCTTTCGGTGCAGCTACAGATCAAAACTTTCCCTTGGTAAGTGGTGAATGTCCATTGACATGATTTATGTCCCTGTTTCACTGTTGCCAAAATTCCTTGTGCTGCCATGTTAGCATATGTTCCATTCATTTTTAACAAAATGTGTACACTGCTGTTTCATGCTTCGTCTACCTGTGTTCACAGGAAGATTTCTGTATTCCCTCACATATAGTTGCATGCCAACCTGTCTTTGGAATTGGACATATGCAATGGGGCTACATTTTATGTGGTGCCACAGACAGGAGTGTGTCACCATTGATTGTTGGCTCACACATACTCTCACCCGTCATTGCATGTCATTTGGCATGTACAGCTTCAGTAGCAATGAGAGATATGACATGTAGGACTAGAGTTTTTACACACAATGTCAATTTCCATGCCATTGATGTGGCATGAAGTGGCAAAGTGCACTGCACATGTTAAATGGGAAAGATTTGTTGCCTGACTGTTGGCACAAACCATGGATTGACTTGCAGTTTTGTTGGAATCACATGTGGTTGGGTAGAACCATTCATCCACGGACATCTGGGTTTGCAGTACCAAAATGGCAAAATGGAGACAGTGATGTAGCTTCCCATTGGGCAACATGTCCAGGGCCTTTTACAAGTTCTTGTAAATCCCTGGGCTTCTCCAATATACAAAGAACTAATGGCTTCTACTGATGCAATCAGAGTTTGTCATTGTAAGGGGTGCCATATAGTAGTGGTGATTTTCCAGGGTCTAGCTGTTTCATTATGTTATGTATTTTAGCAACATATCTCCCTGTCAATTTGCACATTTTGACTACAGTGTACATTTCCTTGCCAAATATGTAGTATATCTGAGCAACAATAGTACTACCTCCATGACTCAATTATGACAATTTACACATGGTGAAGTGTGCATTGTTGACATGTTTCCAGTGTGACATGAGAATTTCCATGTCACCTTCTTCAGGATACTGTACTGCTGTCAGCAACATGGCAGGATTTGGAGCATCATTTCTTATTGTTGTGTTATTGAGTATGTGACAAATAGATGTCTGAATGACCTTGTGTGGGATCTGTTGGAATGAACTTGGCGTTGGCCTACTATTGTATGACAACAGGTAACAGGTATGCTCCATGAGGCAAAGCATTGAAGGTGATATGGTCTTCTACTTGTTCAATGGTTATTATTATTGCACAACTTCACCCATGCAATTGGAGACCTGAGGCCTGATTTTTCTGTGGGCAACTGTTGACAGTTCATATGACATACATGCATATGTATGATTCATGTGGGAGCCACCTTGAAGTAGTTTGTTGCTGGGGCCTACTTGACATCATGGTACTGTTTGTAAATCACAGCTTTTGTTCAGGTGTGATCAGGAACATGTGGAGACCCTTTTCCCCTTTTTATTTGGAGCATCATCCCAGGCAAGTGAAGGAGACAAGGCGAAACCAGGTGGGGAAGCATCTGGCCCATTCATAGTGACATGTCAATCAATCAATCAATCAGGAATTTGGAAAGCGCACAACTCACCCATTAGGGTCTCAAGGCACTGAGGAGGGGGGGAGAAAGGGAGTGTGTTCCTACTGCTCAAACAGACAGGTCTTGAGAAGTTTCCTGAAGGTAAGAAGGTCTTTGGTCTGCTGCAGGTGGGTTGGAAGAGTGTTCCACGTTTTGGTGGGGAGGTGCGAGAATGATCTACCGCTGGTTGTAGTTCTGCAGACGCGTGGGACGCTTGCGAGGGTGAGATAGGCGGAGCAGAGATGCCGGGTCGGGTTGTAGAAGGAGAGCCGTCTGTTGAGGTATTCTGGTCCGGTGTTGTGCAGTGCTTTTCTGAGCTTGGGTGAGGAGTTTGAAGGTGATTCTTTTGTTGACTGGGAGCCAGTGCAGGTTTCTCAGGTGGTCTGTGATGTGGCAGTGGCGGGGGATGTCGAAGATGAGGTGTGCAGAGGCGTTCTGGATGCAGTGCAGCCTCTTCTGGAGTTTGGCTGTGGTTCCTGCGTAGAGGGCAGTGCCGTAGTCCAGTTTGCTGCTTACGAGGGCTTGGGTGGCTGTTCTCCTGGTTTCGGTGGGTATCCATTTGTAGATCTTTCGGAGCATGCAGAGGGTGTTGAAGCAGGAGGAAGAGAAGGCGTTGACATGTTGGGTCATGGATAATGGGGAGTCCAAGATGAATCCTGGGTTGCGTGCGTTGTCGGTGGGAGTCGGAGCGACTCCGAGAGTGGCAGGGCACCAGGAGTCATCCCATGCGGAGGGTGTGGAGCCGAAGATGAGGACTTCCGTCTTGTCGGAATTTAGTTTGAGGCATCCATTTGGCGATGGCCTTCATTCCTTTGTGGAGGTTGGTCTTGGCCGAGTCCTTGGTGAGGGATAGGATCAGCTGGGTGTCGTCGGCGTATGAGGTGATGTTGAGGTTGTGGGATCGGGTGATGTTAGCAAGCAGGGCCATCTAGATGTTTAAGAGGGTCGGGCTGAGGGACGAACCCCGGGGGTATGGCGCAGATGATTTTGGTGGCCTCCGAGCAGAATGGGGGGAGGCGGACTGTCTGGGTTCTGCCGGTGAGAAAGGAGGTGACCCAGTCCAGGGCTCCGTCGCAGATTCCTGCATTGCTGAGGTGTGAGCGTAGGGGTGTGGTGGCAGATGGTGTTGAACGCGGCCAAGAGGTGCAGGAGGATGAGGGCGGCGGTTTCGCCTTTGTCCAGTATGGTTCTGATGTCGTCGGTGGCGGAGATGAGGACGATTTTGGTACTGTGGTTGCTGCTGAATCCAAATTGGGAAGGGTCCAGGGTGCAGTTTTCCTTGAGGAAGCGGGTTAGTTGTCTGTTGACAGCCTTCTCTATGAATTTTGCCGGGAAGGGGAGCAGGGCGATAGGCCAGAAGTTCTTGAGGTCCTTTCGGTCCACCTTGGATTTTTGAGGAGGGCGTTGATCTCCGCGTGTTTCCAGCTCGCCAGGAAGGTGGCAGACTCGAAGGAGCTGTTGATGATTTTCCGTAGTTGGGGTGCGATGACGGAGCTTGCTTTGTTGAGGATGTGGTGAGTGCAGGGGTCATATGGAGAGCCGGAGTGGATGGTGTTCATGATTTCGATGGTTTCTAGCCTACAGAAATCTTTTCAGGCTCTGGCCTCCTCAGTGATGACAGCAATCTATCCCCAATCCTCCCTCCCACATCCTCTCTCTTCCCTATCCAAATTCCCTATTCCCCTACTTGTCCTAAGCACACAGACACATCTGCATGCACCAACCTCAACACACACAAGCAGCACACAGCGACACAAACTCTACCAGGCACACTGTAATGCAGGCACTCAACATTCACCCAAAGACACCACATCAGCCACCATTTCAACAGACACTCCCACTGACCCACACACCACATCCACCATTCCCAGAGACACCACCACAACACCCAGTGACACATCCATCACACCCACCATACACCCAGACAACACCTGTGAGAAAGTAGCCTCTTTGTAGCATGGTTACCCCCACTTTTGGCTTGTTTGTGAGTGTATGTCAGTGTGTTTTTACTGTCTCACTGGGATCCTGCTAGCCAGGACCCCAGTGCTCATAGTTTGTGGCCTACTGTGTGTGTTGTCAGTAGTGCTTAACTGTGTCACTGACGTTCTGCTAACCAGAACTTCAGTGCTCATGCTCTCTCAGCTTCCAAATTAGTCACTATAGTTTAGTGACTTAATACGCCAATTCCAATTGGCACACTGGACCCCCCCTTATAAGTCCCTAGTATATGGTACCAAGGTCCCCAGGGCATTGGGGTTCCAGGAGATCCTTATGGGCAGCAGCATTTCTTTTGCCAACCATAAGGAGCTCAGACAAACCATTTCACAGGACTGCCACTGCAGCCTGAATGAAATAGTGCACACACTATTTCACAGCCATTTTCACTGCACTTAAGTAACTTATAAGTCACATATACGTCTAACCTTCATTTACTGAAGGCTAGGTGCAAAGTTACTAAGTGGTAGGGCACCCTTGCACTAGCAAAGGTGCCCCCACACAGTCCAGGGCCAAATCTCCAGAATTTGTGAGTGCGGGGCCACCATTACACATGTGCACTACATATAGGTCAACACCTATATGTAGCTTCACAATGGTAACTCTGTATATGGCGATGTAAGGTGTCTAGGATCATGGAATTGTCCCCCCATTCCAAATCTGGTATTAGGGGGCCAATCCCATGCATCCTGTGGGCTCCACCATGGACCCCCAGTACTGCCAAACCAGCTCTATGAGGCTTGCACTGCAGCTACACCTGCTGCCACCTCACAGACAGGGTTCTGTCCTCCTGGGGTCTGAGAAGCCCAGTCCAAGGAAGGAATTTCCTTTGGGAGGAGGGTGTTACGCCTCTTCCTTTGGAGATAGGTGTTACAAGCTTGGGAGGGCTAGCCTTCCAGAGCCTCTGGAAATGCTTTACAGGGCACAGATGGTGCCCTCCTTGCATAAGCCAGTCTACACCGGTTCAGGGACCCTCTGTCCCTTCTCTGGCGTGAAACTGGACAATGGGAAGGGGAGTGACCACTCCCCTGTCAATCACCACTCCACGGGTGGTGCCCAGAGCTCCTGCATTGTGTCCCTTGCATTAGCCATCTGGTTTTCCAAGGTGTGGGGAAACTCTGGAGATCTCTGAGTGGCCAGTGCCAACAAGTGACGTCAGAGACCGTTCCTGATAGGTGCATACCTGGGTAGGTAGCCAATCCCCCTCTCAGGGCTACTTAGGGTCCATCCTGTGGGTTCCTCTTCAGATTTGGCTTGCAAGTTTGCACCAGGAATCCTCTGCAACTCCTGCTTCATCCTCTGACCTCGGATCAACTGCAGACTGCTCCAGGAACCGCTGTAACTGCAACAAAGTATCCAGAAAGGCTACTGCGACTCTACAACTTCCGCTCCAGCCAGCAACTGCAACAGTTTCCATGGCGTGCACACTCTGGGGACTCCATGTCTTCACCCTGCACCAGAAGGACCAAAGAAATCTCCCGTGGAGTGACAGAGTCACTTCCCTGCTCCAGCAGGCACCTTCTAAGACGACGACAGGTTCTCTGGTACTCCTTTCCTGATGACGAGCGTGTTCCTTGGGACACAGGTGGTGGACCCCTTTGACACAGACTGTCCTAAAGTCCAGCTGTCCAAATTTGGAGGAGGTAAGAGCTTGTCTTCCCCGTTTGCAACAGTACCCATGTGCACCATGTCATCTTCACCTCCTGAGGCCTCTGTGCACTATTTGCAAGAATCTTTCATGCACAGCCTGGCCCAGGTCCCTAGCACTCTATCCTGTGACGCTCAACTCGCTGAGTTGTTCTCCGGCGGCGTGGGACCTTCTTTTGTAGTGCTGCAGCAACCGGAATTTGCACCTTCTTTGTCTTCATGTCCTGGGACCTCTGTGGGTGCTGCCTGGTCATCTGTGGGTTTCCTCCAGTGTTGGGAGCCCCCTCGGCCTCCTCAGTCTGAGTTGAGGCCCCCAGGTCCCTCTTGGGTCCAGGCAGCGCCATTTTGACACAATCCGCGACATTGCTTGAACCAAGGCTTGTTAGACTAATCCAGCGCTACAACTCGCCTGCATCCAACATCTCAATGTGGGACATCCTTTGCATCATGCAGGAAACCACAGCCATCTTCTTTGGTGCTCTTCTGCAGACTTCTTCCAACCGGAGAATCCTCTTTTGCATCATCTTCTAGGTTGGCAGGGGCTCCTGTCCTTCCTGGAATCTTCTCTGACTTCTGGACTTAGTCTCCTCTCTTTACAGGTCTTCAGGTCCAGGAATCCACCATTTGTTGCTTGCAGTCTTGCTTGGTTCTTGCAATAACTCTATTCACGACTTTTAGTGTGTCCTAAGGAAACTTGCAGTACTTTACTCCTACTTTCCTGGGCTCTGGGGTGGGGTATTTTACCAACTTTTGTGGTTTTCTTACACTCCCAGTGCCCCTCTACACACTACACTTGCCTAGAGGGGAATTAGTGATTCGCATTCCACTTTCTTAGTATATGTTTTGTGTTGCCCCAAGGCCTATTTCTTCCTACTGCATTCTATGGTATTTTCTATTGTTTGCACTATCCTATGACTATTTACTTACCTGATGTTGGTGTCTAGTGTATATATTGTGTATAATACTTACCTCCAGAAGGAGTATTGCCTCTAAGATCATTTTGGTATTGTGTCTCTAAAATAAAGTACCTTTATTTTTGGTAACTTTTATTGTGTATAAGTACTGTATAACTATAAGTGGTATTACAGGAGCTTTGCATGTCTCCTAGTTCAGCCTAAGCTGCTCTGCTTCAGCTACCTCTGTCAGCCTAAGCTGCTATAACACTACTACATTTCAGTAATAAGGGATAACTGGACCTGGTACAAGTTGTAAGTACCTAAGGTACCCACTACAAACCAGGCCAGCCTCCTACAACAGCTCACAACCCACAGCCCCACACACCTCAGTTACCATACCCCCAGACACCACCACAACACCCACAGACACATCCACCACATTTGCTGTTGTTTTTTAATATCTGACTTTGTGGGAAGTGTCACCCAAGACAAGGGTAGATGTTCACTGTATGGATATGTGGGTGTTGATCCAATTGGGGTGTCATTGCATTGTGTTATGCTTGCTAGGGTAAGTACTTCATCTTGTGTTGGCCAATGTCAGCATGTATAGTGTAGATTTGTCCCCTGATATAGATTGTAATTCGTCTCATGTGCGGAGCTAGAGTTTTGTTTGTCCACACATGGAGGGTGTTAAATTGTAGTAGCTTCCTTTGGATTTGATTGACCATGTGTCCACTTTGATGTGTGTATCTTACAGCTACATCATCTAGAAGTCTGGACCATGCTGTTGCTGTTGTATGTGCTTTCTTGACTTGCACTTACACTTTTGGCAGCTAGGCATATCACTTGGCTCAAATAGTGTTTGTCCCTGAGATACAAGAAGGGTCAGTTCCTATGCAAATGCTGTTTTAGGGGCATGTGCAAAGTGAAATGTGTCCATGAATGCTCCTGATGTTGCCATCACTGTTATGCAGGTATTGTTTGCATTGTGAGCTTTGGATATTCGTTACACAACCTATTGAGCATCCCATTGACCTTCCATTGTGTTGAAATGTGGGTGCTGTGTGGGTCCATCGATGAGCAGCACCTGCGGCAGGACGTGTGTGTGATGGGCTCCATGGCGGCACAATTCACATAACACTGCCTGCAGGTGAGTTGTTTCCTTTATGCTTTCCATTTCCACCTGCTGGGATGTGGTGGTTGGACTGCCACTGTCACGCTGGCGGTAGGCAACATCATTATGTTTCCATCCGAAACACCGGCTCCGTCTGCCTTTTTGGCCTGCCTCGCCACCGCGGTGGTTTGCCCTGTCTGGTGACGCTGGCGGGACTGTGGCAGTCTTTCCCTATGGGACTGCCAGCATCATAATACTGTGGTCTGACGGCCAAGCAGATGGCGGTCACACCGCCGCCATGGTGGTGCACAAACCGCCAAACTCGTAATGCGACCCTTTGAGAATATGTAACATTAATTTCAATATGTAATATTAATTTTAAAGTAAATCCACATAAGTTCAGAGCAAGCCATATTCATTTAAACAGCAGTCATATTCATTTAAACATGGCTTGTGTTCATTTCAATATTTGCCTAATTCATTTCAAAGCATGTTACATTTATCTCACAGTTTCATTTTCATTTCAAAAAGTGTGATGTTCATGTTACAGAATGTCATATAACTTTTGATGTGGGCCATATTATTTTCATCAGGTGTCATATTCATTTCAAAGTGGCTCATATTCATTTTAACATGTGCCATATTCCTTTCTATGAATGTCATTCATTTCAATGGATGTCGTATTCCCCTTAACACCTGTCATAATATGTCATAATAATTTTAACACAGGATATATCCATTTCAACATAGTTCATATTAATTTCAATATATGCAGTACTTATTTTGCTGTGTATCATATCAATTTCAAAGCACAACATATTCATTTTGACAAGTTTCATTTTAATTTCAGAATTGGTCATATTCAGTTTAAGACATGTTGAATTCATTTCGGTGGAGCTCATATTTGTTTCAATGCATGTCATATTCATCTTAGCATGTGTCATATTTCTTTCAATGGATGCTTCATTCATATTAACACATCTTAATTTTAACATAAATCATTACCATTGCAACATATATTGTGATCATGTCAATGTATATCATATCACTTTCAATGCAAGCCATATTCATTGTGATAAATGTCATGTCAATTTTAACATATATCAAATTAATTTGAATATGTATCATATTAGTTTGAATATGTGTCATATTAATTTCAAGGCGTGCCATATTCATTTTAACAAATCTCATGTGAATTTCAGCTGTGGTCATACTCATTTGAAGACATATCAACTTCAATTCAATGGGGTTGCATTAATTTCAACACAAGCCATATTAATTTTCAATCATCTCCTATTAATTTCTGTGTGTCTCATATTCATTGCAATCTCGGTAATATTCATTTCAACACAATTCAAATTCATTGCAACATGTTTAATGTTCATTTCAATGTACATTGTATTAGTTTCAATGTGCATTGTTTTCTTTTCAGAATATAATATATGCATTTCAATAGTTTATATTATTTTCAATCTGCCATATTAACTTCAATGTATGTCATATTTCTTTTGCCATATGTCAATCATTTCAAGAAATGCCCCATTCTTTTTGGTGAATATTGTATTGGTTTCAGTGATTGCTTTATTGTTTACAGTGAGGGCCATATTAATTTCAGTATGATTTATATATA
Source organism: Pleurodeles waltl (assembly GCF_031143425.1). Taxonomy (NCBI): domain Eukaryota; kingdom Metazoa; phylum Chordata; class Amphibia; order Caudata; family Salamandridae; genus Pleurodeles; species Pleurodeles waltl. The sequence goes on along the minus strand of NC_090444.1, from coordinate 1,142,570,449 downwards.
TTTCAATATATTTCTTATTCAATTTGGTGTGTGTGTTATTCATATTAATCACTAAGAGGCATATTCATTCTGCCAGGTTTCATATTTGTTTTGGTTCAATTCAGAATCACTCTGCCAGGTATCATAATTATTTTGACACATAGTACATTCATTCTGGTGTGTGTCATATTCATTTTGCAGCACGCTATGCTTTTCAGGAGGTGTCCAATATGGGGAGCTGTAATTTTGACATGAACAGCTTCCCATACTTCTCAGTGATACAAAGGGGCATATTTATACTCCGTTTGCGCCGAATTAGCGTCATTTTTTTAACTCTAATTCAGTGCAAAACTAACTCCATATTTATACTTTGGCGCTAGACCCGTCTAGCGCCAAATGTATGGAGTTAAAGTCATTTTTTGGACATGGAAACCTACCTTGCCTTAATGAGATGCAAGGTAGGTGTTTGCGTGCAAAAAATGACTCTATGGCCTTAACGCCATATTTATACTCCCGTGCAAAAATGGTGCATGGGAGGGAGGAAGGACAAAAAATGGTGCAAAGCTTGCTTTGCCCTATTTTTTATAGCCTGGGGCAGGGCATGTGTTAGGGACCTGTGGGCCTATTTCCATGGTGGAACAGCATGGAATAAGCCCACAGGTGCCCTCCCCAGGCCCCAGGGACACCCCGATTCACACCAGAGGGACTGCAGAGGATGGGGAACCCCATCCCAGGTAAGTGCACGTAGGTATTTAATTTTATTTTTTAAAGTGCCATTTGGGGGCCCTGAAATGGGCCCCCATACATGGCACAGGGTGTAATGGCCATGCCCAGGGAACCCTTGTCCCCTGTGCTGGCAATTGGAGCGGTGGGCATGACTTCTGCCTTTTCTAAGGCAGGAGTCATGTGGCATGGTAGGTTTAGCACCATAAAATGACACTAATCTGGTTAGAGTCATTTTTTTTACTCTAACCTGCCTAACGTCATTTTTTTTTGCAAAATCCCCTTCTTCCATACCGCCAGCTCCACCCGACTAACGTCATTTTAATTGACGTTAGCCTACCCTTTGCACTGGCTTTCACCATTCTATAAATATGGAGCCTGGCTGGTGCACAGAAATGGTGCAAGCCGGTGCTAAACTTTTTGGTGAAAAACTGGGTTAGTGCAGTTTTGCACCAAAAAGTATAAACCAGGGCCAAAGATTTTCGTGAGGCAAACCAGTGCTTAATTTGTGCTTGTTGTTTCCGGTGTTTCAGGGAGTGGCTTTAAATGGATTGAAGAGGCCCGAGATGGCTTCAAGATTACGCTGCCTCAGTATTCAGTGTTTGCATATTTAATTGCTGCAGCTGCATGTTTAAGAGAAGGGCTTTGGGCACCAGCACGTTTTTATTTACAAATTAAGCACCAAGGCAAACCTTTGGTCAAAGGGCAAGTGGCAAACGGATAACACTTGCAATCCTATTCTCAGCATTGTAATTACTGCAAAAACAGAGAAAATGGTCTCTCTGACATGATTACACAATGCATTTGGAAGATATGATAAATCAATATGTTAATGAAAGTGACTTTACCATTCTGTTTCTCCAAGGACCTCACTTTTAACAAATGCTACATCTGTTGGCAGGAAGAAAAATGGAAGAAAATCAGAACTCAAATGCCCTTTGTTACTGATGCCCCTTTGTGCAAAATGCAGAGAAACCATCACATCTTCCAATGCCATGTGCTATTTCATCTCCATCAAGGACCATGCAACAGGCGCACAATGCTCCTCAATGCCAAACAAACATTACACAACACCTTACTTGAACTATTTTATAATGTACAAACAAGTGCCATGCCTTCACACACCACTCCAAAGAAAATTAATGAAGATCAGTAAGCACTTAAAAAACCAAGGGACTGATTTAGATATCAGGTTACGGATTTTACTCCATCAGGGGAATGGAGTTCTCTGTCGCCCTGATGGAGTAACTGCACTCCAAATTTAGGGATGCCCACCGCCCCAGGAGGCATCACATATGATGGCAGAAACTGTAGTCAAGTTGGTTCCCATCATTGCTTTGAAAGTGTGCGGTACAGCTCCATCACATGATGGTGTCATATGGCCCACTTTCAATATCTTTTTTATTTTCAAAAACAAAATCCCAGAGAGGATGATTTTTTATTTTTTGAAAATAAAAAAAGCAAAGACCTGCTCACGATGAGAGTTTTCTGCCATTGTGTGTGGGTGTTAAAATGCTTTTACTTTCATTGACCACCATGTTTTCGATGGCAATATGTGAAAGCAAAAACTGTCTATTTCTCTACCAACTCTTAATAGGGTGGGTGGGCAAATGGCCAAATTTCCGACGGCATTTACTCCATCGAGACGTTGGAGGAATATGTCAGTGGTGGAGACAGAGGTGTTCCTGTTACTGACTTACTTAAGTTTGGCCCGATGCTCAGTGAGGGGTGTGGAACTTAAGTTTTCTGGAGAGGTACTTGAAACCTGGGGAGGCGAAGTGGTGTGAGGAGCAACGTGAAGGGTTCTCCCTCCGACCCGGGGAAAAGGCCAATATCCTGACACTTGGGCACTGTCACTAGTGGCCAGGGAGCCAGCATTTACCCTTGCACGCCGCCTGACCTCTAATTTGGGCCAGGGTTGAGCTGATTGCTTTCTGGACCTGCTTGCTGGAGTGCGACTGACCTGAGTGTACTTGGCCCAAGATGGCAGCCACTTTGCAGCAGTAACCTAGAGAAGCAGAACCAGAGAGGTGGCAGCATTTTCTTTTGGATCCCACGGTGAGGGGTTGCCTGGGCCTGTTCCAATTGGAACTTGCTGGACCTACCCTGGCCTTCCATTACACTGTGTAGTGGCTCAGAGTTGAACAGTATGGGACTTTGACTACTCACCACTCTGGACACCTGGGCACTGAGACCACACCAATGCTGGAGACACCTCCAATAGTCAAGTGATGGCCTCTAGCTGATAGCAGCCAGGACCAACTAGACCAATGTGATCTCCTCCAGATTTGGCAGGTGGAGCTCAACTTTATCCTGTTGCATGAGTTTATCCTCACAGGGCCCCATTGGGACAATAGGACTTGAGTACACATAAAATGAGCTTCAGCATGACGGTTGCCAGTGGTGAACACATATCTAGGATGCCGTTCTCTCTTTCCTCCTGTTCTGCGCCACCCCCACTGCCAACCCATTCCCCCCACTGCTTTTCATGATGAGCCGGACTCATAGAGGTAAGAGTAGACCACAGTCGGGCTGTCTCCTGACAAGGGCACTGCTGACAAGGGCACTGTCATGGACCTGACAGTTGGGACAAATTAGATGCACTTGAATGTAAAATAGACTTGTTGGTTGTTGGCGTGGGTCTCCTTTGGAATGACCACAGGGAAATGACTGACCGCGTCCACCAGTTAAAAACAGTGATCTCATACCTTGCTCCTTCCTTCAAGAATCCACGTTGGTAAACTGGGTACCCTGATGGGCTGGTTTAAGTCCCTGAAGGTAAGAAATGTGGACCTTGAGAGCAGGGCCAGACGGAACAACATTAGGGTGGTGGAGTTGCCAGAGCAAATAGAAGGGTCCTCTATGATCTCCTTTCTTGGGGATTGGCAGCAGAAGCTGGTTGCACCAAGGGCTCTCAAAACACTATGCCCTCAAATGAGCACAGAGGGTGCCAGCACACCTGGCCTAGCTGAGGGCACCCCCCTCCATGGTAGCACAACTGTAGCACAACTGTTGCACTATCACAACAGTGACTTCATTCTATGATAAGCATGCAGCGCGGGCCCTTTTACTGTTGACAATACATGAGTCAATATTTCCTGACTAGACAGCTGCAGTGCAAGGGCAAATATCTTCCTTCATGACTGTGAAGAAGAAACTCTGAGAACTTGGGCTTCCATACACCCTACAATTGCCAGCCAAATTGAGGGTACAGCTGGATGGACAATCCAGTTTCTTCAATCAGCAGAGGTCTGACAATGGCTCAATAACTATGAATCAGGGCATTACAGATGTCCAGAGCCCAGTTCCACTGGACCTCACTGGCGTAGGAAGCCCCACCCGGGCTAGCGGCATGGGCTGCACCCCACACAGCAAATGGCCCGTGCTAGCAGAGAAGATGGGCTGTTTGCAACAGCAATGCTGATGCTCTTGGGGGTGGGATTGTGAAGGATGCGACTAGCTCAGAGAAGGAAACAGATTTTTGTAGTGGGAGTGCCATACGGTCCGACACCAGGGTTATCTCTGCCTAAAGTAACCCCTGGAAGGACAGACATTATTTCGGATTCCTGTTATTTTGCTAACAAATGCTTCCTTTGTAGGTGGAATTTGTCATGCTTTAGCCCAGATGGCTCTGTACCCTTCACATCTGATGTATGTCTTCACAGGGTCTGGAACAGGCACATGTGACTTGATTTCTATCTCTACCACCTCACCACATAGTACCATGTAAATGTGGCTGAGCATCAACCGCTTGTCCAGTGCTCTTATGAACCAATGGTTAAACAGTTTGGACATAATGAATTTGCATTATAGTCTTAATTGAGTTTAGTTTGGGTGTGTTTCTGCTGAGTTCAATGTTGTAGGATATGTTGAATGGGCTTCCTTGCTGGAGATTTACTGTGGTGTGAGGAACTTCAAAATGTGTACAGATACTGGTGGCTTTTCCCGAGGTCCACTGCTGCTCTGACTGAACATAGGTAGCATTAACTTTGCCTCTAAGATACTCACTTGGAATGTGAGGGGCCTTAATTCCCAGTGAAAGAGGTATAAGGTGCAGGCTTACATTAGGAGATGAAAGACACAACTGACCATCCTGCCAGAAATACACATCACCAAGACTGAGGCACTGGCACTTCAAAAGTGAGGGGAGGGAGGGTTTATTTCTTGTCCTACTCTGCCTTCCTCAATGAGTGCTTATCTGGATTCTTCCAAGCACACACTTCCTTCATCAGATTGAGATCATTGATGCCAAGGGCAGATTTATTGTACTGGAATGTAAACTGAAGGGGATGGCTGTTGAATTTCTCATTTTATACACTGCCAGTTTTGACCAGCAGGCTTTCCTGGTTTCGCTATCCCCTCATATCTCCACAGTCCTGCATTATTTGCTGCTTGTAGGGAAGGACTTCAACTGCATACGGATATTGACTTGGATAAATCAAACCCTCCATTACCCACATCCCCTGATTCTTAACACAGCTAAATTCTTTCACAGCTGGATAAATGATAGGGGTGGGAAGAAAATTCTGTTCTGCCTGTGGAACTGGCAGGATTGTGGCAACCTAGCGTTACTTTTGAGTTGGAAATTACCCTTTCTGTATGGTGACCCCCAAACGTTTAGCCTTTTACCCTCCACTGTGGTGCTGTATCTTTTACCACTCCTGACCAGAACTAAAGTGCATATGCTTCTCCCCTAAACATGGTAGCATTGATGTATACTAGGTCTGAGTGGTAACATTTGCTCCACTCATGGAGTTTGCGGAATTTGGGCACTCACCACTACACGGATTAATGCAGAGTTTCCAAAATTCTACCACCAGGTTTGTGGCAGATTTTTTTTTTGTTAGCATGTGAGAATTGTTTGTGGCACTCGCAAATGAACATCACAATAGTCTCAGGTTGCTTGCAAGTGAACACAAGATTTCGCACTCACTCGCGTGGCTTCCGACTGTGACAGTGCCATTATGTAGCTGTTCGCGAGCATGACCAACAGCTGGTGCACCTGAAGCAGATTTTCTACTCTTCAAGTTTTTTTTAGTGTGAGGAACCTTTTTTTAAACTTTTTAACCAACAGGAGGAACGTGCCCCAGAGACTCCAACTTCCTGTTCCTGTCGAGCACACTCCTCCGAGTGCTTTCTTCATCTCCTGGTCACTTTTCACTTGTATTTCAAGGTGGAAGGATCACTCTTTTTGTCTGCTGAATACGTACTATTGGATTTAAGGGCTTTATTTTTGTGATATCACACAAGTTAAAAACTATTCTATAAGGGTATTGGTTGTTTGATACGGCATGCACCAACATTTCTCTGCAATTTTAATTGATTTTTAAATTTCATTGTGATGAGTGGCCCGGACTTTCAGTAGGGACCTAGTTTGTTTTTTGCAGTTCATTTTTAACCTTTTGTAAAGGAAACAATTTGTGCAGTTCAGTACCTTTTCTCCATGTTCTTTACATTTGCAATATTCATTTATTTTACTATGTGGCCTAGTCCGCAAATGGGCTATCCAGCCAGTACACCCAGTACCATTCACCAGTGCATGAAAGAAAGGTTTCTGTGGTATGTGTTTCTTTTAAACATACTTTAGGGCAGGGGTGGCATTGGATTCAATTAAAAATGTTAGCTAGTGTTTTTATTTCATGTTTTGTTCTGCAAAAAGTATGTACGTGGGATAATATTTGATGCCATAGGAGAGTTTGTGTTGATGTCAACTTTCATAGCTCAGTTATTTATTGTGTTTGGCATTGCTAAATTAATGGTAGTGTTTTCTTCAGTGTTACCAGGCCTCATTTGTCTGCCCAGAGTGTGTGAGTGTGCTTGCAATAGGCCATCATTTGTCTTTGCTCTCCATGCCATGTGGCTAGGGGCCATTTTATGTAGTCTGTGTCCATAGGCTTACATTTATTCTTTGTTCTCCATGCCTCCTTGCTTACTGTTGTTAGTTTGACCATGTGACAAGTGGCCATTCGATGCAGCCAGCTTTTGCCATAGACTTGCATGTGTTCTTTGTTGTCCATGTCTCCTTCCTCGCTGCTACTGTTTGACCATGTGGTCGGAGGCCATTTTGTCTACTCAGCCAGTGTGTGTTTGCCATAGGGTTGCATGGTGTCTTTGTTCTCCATGCCTCCTTACTTGATGTTGTAGTTTGACCATGTGGCTGTCGGCCTATTTGTGCATCCATCCAGTGTGCTTTTGCCATAGACTTGCATGAGTTCTTCTTTCTCCATTCCTCCTTGCTTGCTGTTGTTGGTTTGCCCATGTGGCCGGCAGCCATTTGATGCAGCCAGCCAGTGGGCTTTTACCATATGCTTGAATGTGTTCTTCGTTCTTCATGCCTCCTTGCTTGCTTTTGTTGGCCGATCATGTGGCTGACAACCATTTTGAGCAGCCAGCCAGTGTGTTTTTGCCATAGGTTTGGATGTGTTCTTTGTTGTCCATGCCTCCTTGCCTGCTGTTTTTGCTTTGACCATGTGGCCAGAGGCCATTTTGTGTACTCAGCCAGTGTGAATTTGCCATGGGCTTGCATGTGATATTTTTTCTTTATGCTTCCTTGCTTGAAGCTGCTGTTTGACCCCGTGGCTGGTCCTCATTTTGTGAAGCCAGCCAGAGTGTTTTAGCCATAGGTTTTGATGTGTTCTTTGTTCTCCATGCCTTCTTGCTTTCTGTTTTTGTTTTGAGCATGTGGCCAAAGGCCATTTTGCGTACTCAGCCTGGGTGATTTTGCCATGGGCTTGCATGTGATCTTTGCTCTCTATGCTTCCTTGCTTGCTGCTGCTTGACCCTGTCACTGGTGGCCATTGTGAGCAGCCAGCCAGTGTGCTTTTGCCATAGGTTTACATGTTATGTCAGTTTAATAATATGTTTGGGGGTCATTGTAGTGTATGTATATTATAAATATGATTATGATGAACAGTGCTTTATAATATATGAGATGCATGTTTTTGCATTTTACATCTGTACCTCCTTGTCTCCCATAGATTTCTCCTATTCCCATAGTACAAACCTCAGGCATTAATTTTTTGTTTAATTTTTTTTATGTAATTTTAATTGTAAAGGTTTTAATTTTTTGATTTAAAGTTTTTTTTTTTTTTTTTTCATACTTCCTCGAATCAATCCATCCACCACCTAACTGCCATAGGCGCACAGCCGCACAACAGCCTTCATTTTTTTTTTAGGTATTATTCAATTTCACCCTTGACCCTCGCCTTCCAAAGAGTTGGTGCACTATTCAAGCATCAGCATAATAAATTTTTTATGATTATCCCATTTCTTCCAGGACTACCATAGGCACATATTAGTCTTCATTTTTTAAGGATTATTCCATTTACTCATGCACCTCCCAACTGCCACAGGTGTCTCCTTTAGAATAGATGCACATAAAGCAAAGAGTTATATCTTTGATGTGTTATCCTGATTGGAAATAAAATGTAATGTTATGGTGGTGTGGTTTGACTTAAAAATGGTTGGATACATTTTTGTTAATTATTAACTAAGTAACCAACCACACTAAATTACTAAATTATATTGCCTTCGTACTAATTCAAACTGCAACAATGCCACATTTCACTACATGTACTTCTTGCTTGTTTGTTTTTAAGGGCCAGATGTACCAAAGGATTTTACCAATTCTGTACATATGGCCCTAAGTGCACAAGAGAAGAGGCATCACCCACAGTACTGCCAAACAGAAGGCCTGTACAAAAACATGTGTTGTCAGGTCAGTCCTTGTAGGAGGCTGGACTGGCTTGTAGTGAGTACCTAGGGGTACTTGCACCTTGCACCAGGCCCAGTTATCCCTTATTAGTGTATGGGGTGTCTAGCAGCATAGGCTGATAGATAATGGTAGCTTAGCAGAGCAGCTTAGGCTGAACTAGGAGACGAGTGAAGCTCCTACAGTACCACTTAGTGTCATATGCACAATATCATAAGAAAACACAATACACAGTTATACTAAAAATAAAGGTACTTTATTTTTATGACAATATGCCAAAGTATCTCTGAGTGTACCCTCAGTGAGAGGATAGGAAATATACACAAGATATATATACACAATACCAAAATATGCAGTAATAGTCTTAGAAAACAGTGCAAACAATGTGTAGTTACAATAGGATGCAATGGGGACACATAGGGATAGGGGCAACACAAACCATATACTCCAAAAGTGGAATGCGAACCACGAATGGACCCCAAACCTATGTGACCTTGTAGAGGGTCGCTGGGACTATTAGAAAATAGTGAGAGTTAGAAAAATAGCCCACCCCAAGACCCTGAAAAGTGAGTGCAAAGTGCACTAAAGTTCCCCAAAGGACAAAGAAGTCGTGATAGGGGAATAATGCAGGAAAGACACAAACCAACAATGCAACAACGATGGATTTCCAATCTAGGGTACCTGTGGAACAAGGGGACCATGTCCAAAAGTCACAAGCAAGTCGGAGATGGGCAGATGCCCAGGAAAAGCCAGCTGTGGGTGCAAAGAAGCTTCTACTGGACAGAAGAAGCGTCGGTGTCTGCAGGAACGACAAGGGCTAGAGACTTCCCCTTTGGAGGACGGATCCCACACGCCGAGGAGAGTCGTGCAGAAGTGTTTTCCCGCCGAAAGACCGCCAACAAGCCTTGCTAGCTGCAAATCGTGCGGTAAGCGTTTTTGGATGCTGCTGTGGCCCAGGAAAGACCAGGATGTCGCAAATTGCGTCAGGAGAGAGAGGGGACATCGAAAAAGACAAGGAGTCCTCTCAGCAGCAGATAGCACCCGGAGAAGTGCCAAAAACAGGCACTACGAGGATGCGTGAAATGGTGCTCATCCGAAGTCGCACAAAGAAGTCCCACGTCACCGGAGAACAACTTAGGAGGTCGTGCAATGCAGGTTAGAGTGCCGTGGACCCAGGCTGGACTGTGCACAAAGGATTTCTGCCGGAAGTGCACGGAGGCCGGAGTAGCTGCAAAAGTCGCGGTTCCCAGCAATGCAGTCTGGCGTGGGGAGGCAAGGACTTACCTCCACCAAACTTGGACTGAAGAGTCACTGGACTGTGGGGGTCACTTGGACAGAGTTGCTGGATTCGAGGGACCTCGCTCGTCGTGCTGAGAGGAGACCCAAGGGACCGGTAATGCAGCTTTTTGGTGCCTGCAGTTGCAGGGGGAAGATTCCGTCGACCCACGGGAGATTTCTTCGGAGCTTCTAGTGCAGAGAGGAGGCAGACTACCCCCACAGCATGCACCACCAGGAAAACAGTCGAGAAGGCGGCAGGATCAGCGTTACAGAGTTGCAGTAGTCGTCTTTGCTACTATGTTGCAGTTTTGCAGGCTTCCAGCGCGGTCAGCAGTCGATTCCTTGGCAGAAGGTGAAGAGAGAGATGCAGAGGAACTCGGATGAGCTCTTGCATTCGTTATCTAAAGTTTCCCCAGAGACAGAGACCCTAAATAGCCAGAAAAGAGGGTTTGGCTACCTAGGAGAGAGGATAGGCTAGCAACACCTGAAGGAGCCTATCAGAAGGAGCCTCTGACATCACCTGGTGGCACTGGCCACTCAGAGCAGTCCAGTGTGCCAGCAGCACCTCTGTTTCCAAGATGGCAGAGGTCTGGAGCACACTGGAGGAGCTCTGGACACCTCCCAGGGGAGGTGCAGGTCAGGGGAGTGGTCACTCCCCTTTCCTTTGTCCAGTTTCGCGCCAGAGCAGGGCTAAGGGGTCCCCGGAACCGGTGTAGACTGGCTTATGCAGAATTGGGCACATCTGTGCCCAAGAAAGCATTTCCAGAGGCTGGGGGAGGCTACTACTCCCCTGCCTTCACACCATTTTCCAAAGGGAGAGGGTGTAACACCCTCTCTCAGAGGAAGTTTTTTGTTCTGCCATTCTGGGCCAGGCCTGGCTGGACCCCAGGAGGGCAGATGCCTGTCTGAGGGGTTGGCAGCAGCAGCAGCTGCAGTGAAACCCCAGGAAAGGCAGTTTGGCAGTACCAGGGTCTGTGCTACAGACCACTGGGATCATGGGATTGTGCCAACTATGCCAGGATGGCATAGAGGGGGCAATTCCATGATCATAGACATGTTACTTGGCCATATTCGGAGTTACCATTGTGAAGCTATATATAGGTAGTGACCTATATGTAGTGCACACGTGTAATGGTGTCCCCACACTCACAAAGTCCGGGGAATTGGCCCTGAACAATGTGGGGGCACCTTGGCTAGTGCCAGGGTGCCCTCACACTAAGTAACTTTGCACCTAACCTTTACCAGGTAAAGGTTAGACATATAGGTGACTTATAAGTTACTTAAGTGCAGTGTAAAATGGCTGTGAAATAACGTGGACGTTATTTCACTCAGGCTGCAGTGGCAGGCCTGTGTAAGAATTGTCAGATCTCCCTATGGGTGGCAAAAGAAATGCTGCAGCCCATAGGGATCTCCTGGAACCCCAATACCCTGGGTACCTCAGTACCATATACTAGGGAATTATAAGGGTGTTCCAGTAAGCCAATGTAAATTGGTAAAATTGGTCACTAGCCTGTTAGTGACAATTTGAAAGAAATGAGAGAGCATAACCACTGAGGTTCTGATTAGCAGAGCCTCAGTGAGACAGTTAGTCACTACACAGGTAACACATTCAGGCACACTTATGAGCACTGGGGCCCTGGGTGACAGGGTCCCAGTGACACATACAACTAAAACAACATATATACAGTGAAAAATGGGGGTAACATGCCAGGCAAGATGGTACTTTACTACAGTCCACCAATTTCTTCCACGTGTGCTGCTTAGTTCCACTGCTAACTGACAGCTTTAGGATCGCCCAAAAGAAAGGTGCTGTCAAGAAAGTGGCCAGAGAGACGAAGCAGTTTTCTGCTGCTGGCTGACCAATCACAACCTTTTTCGGGACATAGGTGCCTGCTGCACCAGCCTCTGGAGAGGAACCTGGGAGCAGCACTCCTGCATCAATGGCACCACCCCAAGCCCAGATCCTTGCCTGTAAGCGAGGCAACAACTGTAATCATGGCAACACTGATGAACAGTGATGTTCAATAGAATTCATCCCTTTCACAAAGTAGTACTCAAACATTTCAAGAAGCAGAGCAAAGAGGACAGCAGATGCATCCAGCAATAGTAGATCTTCCTGAAGTTGGAGCAGAACAGGAAGTTTAGCTTCCTGCCGAGAACAACCTCCCTTTTCAGAATTATTGGCTTCCAGATCTCCAGAAAGGTAAAGGAAGAGTACTCCACCATCTTCTTCAAGCACCCCTTCTGTTGATGATGATCTGGACATGGTTTGGACTGCAGCAGAGTCCAAGAGATGAAAGGAGAGGCAAGGGAAAAGTTCCTGAAAGCCTTAAAATTATGGAAGGGGATGGTGAAGGGGATGATGACGAGCCAGTCATTGTTGTGGAAGCTGGCACACAGGAGTCTGATATTGCCCCTCCTATAGACGCTGCTCTGAGGGATGTAGCACATGTACCACCCCCAGGTCCCATATTGGTAAAGCCCCAGCGGAAACCTGCACACACCCTTACCTCAGTAGAAGTATGCTCTGCAGAGAGGCAATCAATGACACACCCACCTACCTCCAGTACTTCTTCAGGCATTTGCACTGGAACACTAAGAAAGAACATCTCCCCGGTTTGGATATTTTTTATGCTTAGCAAACAGGAGGAGAACATTCCAATATGCTCCATTTGACATGCAAGTGTTTGTCGAGGTAATCCTGCTTCACACTATGGTACTGAAGGTCAAACGACCCACATGAAAAAACATCACACAATCCTGTGGAAGAACTACCTTAAAAAATTGCTGAACATGGTGGTGGTGAAAGTGTGTAGAGCCGGGAAACATCAGCTCCAATCAAAGTGGGAGGTCATGAGGGAAAAAAGGGTGGCATGTTTATGCAAAGCGGCTCTGTCACCAGCAGTAGGTCAACATCACCCATCTCAGTGACCTCAAAATGGAAAAAGACCAAGAGTCAGATGAAGACACTACTGCATACAATATCTGCTCCAAGATGCACATTGAGTTAACCACCTCCTACTTCTCGGACGTCACCTGCCTCATTAGCCCCAGAAAAGAAGAAAATCCAGGCTACTATTATGGGATTGTTTAGGCAGGAGAGGCCCTACAACTGCTGACACCTAACATCATGTTTGTATAATGGGAAGCTGGCACAAATGTTAGCACTGAACCTCCTCCATTTTTTTTGTGGGAGGAGTGGGATTTGTTTTTGAATTTTTACCTAGCCAGACCTATTTTACCAGAGTTGCTGTTTCAGCCCTCCATCACAATGTGCTGCAATTGATTTGACAAGCTTTGCAGCAAAGTGCTGTTCACACTATCCACCTCAGGACAGACATTTAAACCAGTTGTCAAGCAACTGATTACATATGTATCACTGCACACTGGATATCTTTTGTGGGGATGAGGCAACAGATATCTACAGGTATTGGGCCTGAAGAAAGTTGTAAGAGTGTCTGGCTGCATGCAATGCTAGCCATGTTAGCCTTGGAGAAATCCCATACAGCTGCTGGCATCTTGGCTAAATTTAACAGCAAGGTGTGTGAATGGCTACGACCCAGAGGTCTCAGAACTGGATCTGTTGCCATGGACAATGGCAGTAATATAGTCAAGGCCATTTCAGACAGTGGCTATTTCAGGGTCCTGTGTTTGGCTCATTGCATCAACCTGGTAGTGCAGGAGTTTCTACAAAAAGATGGCATAGTCAGCAACATAATGAGCACCTGCAGAAAAGTCTACACTCATTTCAGTCATACTTTTAAAGCCCAGAAGCAGTTGAGGATTATTCAGTGTGCTAATAGAGTATCAGTTGAAGCCCTCATAAAAAAGGGTCCAACACATTGGAAATCAACCTATTACATGTTGCAAAATCTGTTTGAGGAGTACAGACATATCAATGACTATGTAATTCAAAGAGTAGGGGATGCAATTGGGAAAGCTATTGCCATGAATGCAGACATATGGGGCCTAGTCAAATGCCTGACACAGTGGCCACTCCCGTTTGATGTTTTCACACGGGAAGTTAGCAAGAAGGACAGTACAATGGGCCAAGCTATCTTGTTGTTGCATCTGCTACAGGACCAGCTAAGAAGGTGTCTGAAAGGTTCACAGTTGCAGGTGTGACTGAAAATGCGGAAGCACATTCTTTGGTTGAGAACTTAATCCTTTTCTTGGGTTCTAATGCAAGGCTGCAAAATGACACCATGTTGTCCAAAGTGTACATCTGTGCCACACAACTCAAACCATGATCCAAACAGATTCTGGCCTCTTTCATTCCTTTTTCAAAGGGGATGTTTCAAAATACAAGTTGGATTGTTGAGAAAGCTAGAGACTTAGAAGAAGAATGGTTGGAAATTACTGCTGTCTCACTCTTGGGCAGAAGTTCTGGAATGCCACCTTCAACTTCACAGCAGCCAACACAGCAACAAGAACACGGGCAAAAAACACAACTACAGAAACAGAAGAACTGGCCCGACCTCTGCATTGGTTTGGTTTCAAGTGGTAAGTCTTAAGTTCTCCTTAAGAGGCAAAGGCAAAAGAGGTGAAGCAAGTGGAAGCACCACTGATATTACAAGGATGCTCCAGGAGTATCTGCATGACCCAAAAGAGCTATATTTGGATCAAACCCCATTGGTGTATTGGTATGCAAAGATGCGCTAATAGCCAGTGCCCAGCAGGCTGGCAATAAATGGTCTGGCTTGGTCTGTAGGCAGTGTGTCTGCTGAGCATGTGTTCAGTTCAGTTGGTGCAGTTGCCACAGTGAGAAGGAACAGTCTCTTGCCTCAAAATGTGGAGAGATTGACCAGGATCAAAATGAACCAACATTTCATACCACACAAATACTCTTTTTCTGAAACAGTACAGGAGGAGGATGGTTCGTCAGAATCAAGCCAGAGTTTGAGGAGGAACTCTACTTCTCTGACTGAGTATGCCACCAGAGTACTTTTCAATTATTTACAAGCTTCTAGACTTGCCAAGAAAATGTTATAGGTAGTGGAACATTATGTTTGTGTCTGATTTATGCTGCCCCACCATTAGTCACATGTATGGTTGGATTGACATTGAACCAGTGTGCAATGAAGAAGCCACCACATACCCTTCAGGACATTGGAGACAATGCCTCCCTCCCTTGCATGCCTATCCTTTTTTTGCATCACCTAGCAGGACTTCCCCAGAAGATCACTGAATTAAAACACAACAAATGCCAAATCCAATGTGTTGCTTGCTTCAAAAAGGAGATAAAATTCTGTACCTACGACTGTGCTTGGATTGGAAGAGCTAGCGACTAACTATTGCACCAATAGGTGATGATATATTCTTGAGTGTTTGCGAGTGATGATTTATGTGGTGGAAGACAGTAAAGGAGGCTGTTTAACTCATTAGTAAACTTGATTTTGATGATTTGCAAGTTTGGGGTCTGAAATGTGATCATTTTTCCTGAAGGTGATGGGCCTTTTCAAATTTAGTGAAATTTACCTGCAGGTTCCACTCCTTTTTTCTGGTTCTTCAGAGACCAGAGACAACACTTTAGTTAAGAAACAGAAATCAAGACTACTACACCACAAAATTCTCCAATTCTGTTTCTTTACTTGTTCTTTAACAGCAGTGCACTACAGGTATATCTCACATAGGTCGGGACTGGGACGGAGTTACTCGGAGTCAGGAAGAGGATGGAAGGACTCATGGTGGAACTACCTCAACAGCCAGAAGAAGGAAGTTATCAACTTCAGAAACAAACCATGAAGATGAAGAATCTGAGGCCTACTACTCAGCTTTGTGGACTGGAGAGAGGTGCGTTGATTTGAGAAATGCTGCTGAGTGTGTCTGTTGCACTGCTGGCTCAAACGCGAACCGCCTCTTTTGTTCTTGCGCTTCCTATGAGTCTGCTTGGTATGCTCCTTGTGAAGCTTACCTTTCCACCTGTCCTTCCCCTTGACTCTAAAATACAGTTTCTAGTTTACAATCCGAAGGCCTTCTCCTCTCCTGCACTAAGGAAAGGTGAAAGCTGAACACTCCTGCTTACCTACCAGTTCAGCCAGGCACGCAAGAGTGACGGATATTCCAAGAAGAATAAAGATGCACTGCCCACTTTGGCAGTACAGTATAATTTGTCTTTTAACAATTATAATTTTCAGAACTGGATGGGTTCACTTCACTGCTCCACAACTTGTATTTATCAAACCTAGATGACAGAACATTTAGATATATATTATCTTGGGTCTCTAGGGATGAAGGACTGTTTGCAATGCATTTAACTGAACTGTGTTATGCTTATTCCTTCGTTTCCTTCCAGAACAGATTGATGATGGTGTGCTACTCAGTGCCTTAATGAATATTGTCATGTAGTGTTTGTCTTTGCCACACCTTTCCCAATATCCCTTTTACCATCCATTCATTGAACCCCTAAAACTCTTCCCCCAGGCAGTGTGATTAATTGAGGTCTGACGTAATTTTATTCAGGGGCGGCTCCTTCATTAGGGCAGAGGTGTGTCGACCCCCGCCTGCAGCAGCAGCAGCTGCAAAACCTTTTCAAGAAAACGATAATAAACTGTTTTTATTATTGTTTTTCTTGAAAAGGGGTAAGGCCATGGGGGTGACGAGCACTTGAGGGGACTACACAGAGCACTCCCTTCAGAGAGCATGTGTGTTTGGCCGGCTGTCTCGGGCTGGCCAAACACACATGTGTAGTAGGCTCTCTCCAGCCCAGCAACAAAGATGCTAGGCTGGAGAGAGCCTGCACAGGCACCAAGTCTGCCTAGGAGCACCCTGGCTGGCGCTCCCAGCCATTGGCCGTAGGGCAGGCTGGGAGCCTGTGCTTGCAGTCAGCAGAGAAGAAGCAGATGGGGCGGTGCAGCGCAGGAGGTAAGTGTAATTTATTTGAGATTATTTTTATTTACCTCCCCCACTCCCCCTTTTGTGCCACCTGGCCCCTTCAGTGGTACACGAGCCACTCTTGATTTTATCGCACACTTGGTGGGGAGGATGTGATGAAAGCAGTACCAACTCTCTGCGGGATCTTCTACAACCTTAGCAATAGCCCACACTGACCCCATTTACCCACCTATGTATCATTTGTCAACATCATCATTCAGGCCTTGTGTTGTGTGGCATAAATACATAACCTTGTCCACTCCACTTCTTACTCTGAGTCCACTTCTCCTGACTCAAAGATTTTGTTAGTTTAGTTTTAATTAAATACTAGCTCCCCATTGCCCAGAAGAAGTTACTATTGATATTTTTTACTATCATATCAGGTCTTCTTTGCTGTTTCATGGTGGTAGTCTGGTCTTAGTCTGCCTAAAGTTATGATATAGATAATATAACCCACTAACTCTGTGTTTTCTTGCAATCTAGTTGCATGTGGTGGATAATTCTTTGCTTAATCCTACTGTTGAAGTGCACTTAGGCGGGAGTGGAACTTTTCTTTTGATGTCTTCCCTGTTAGCGCACTAGCCTGCTACTACTACCACCACCTATACGGCACATTAGGAAACCCTGCAGTAAGAAGACTGAGAAAGGTAGAAGCCCTCAGGTAAGAAGTGAAAATTTAGTTAGTAACTAACTTTTACTGAAGAGATATTGGCCCTCATTACAACCCTGGCGGTCGGTGTTAAATCGGCGGTAATACGGGCAACAGGCCGGCGGTAAAAAAAATGGAATCACGACCATGGCGGAAACTGACAACACAGACAGCCACTTTAAAACTCCGACCACCATGACGGTCAAAACAAACACCGCGGCGGTAACCGCCAACAGACAGACTGAAGACAAAGTACCACCCACTGTACTTCAACACGCCAATCTGCCACCTTTTCCGGGGCGGAACCAACGCTATCAAAAGCACAGCGGAAACAGTACACAGAAGGGAAAACACTCACCTATTGACACCCAACGAGGAACCAGGACGCCATGGAGCCCGAACTACAGGTGTTACCAATGCTGCTCTTCCTCCTGCTCTATCAGGAGCAGGACAGATGCTGTCGACGACCACGGTGAGTACTGCACCTACAACACAGGGGAGGGGGGGAAAGAGAGTGACACACACACGCAACACGCAATACCCCTACCCCCACCCTCACCCACAACAGCATACACACAAATACAAGCAGCAACATTACATATACACCCCATCACCCCCTGAAGAATGCAAGGACCAAAGGAAATGATTGTAACCAGTGTAATCATGAAAAATCTGATAGTCAAAAATCTAAATTCAGTATATACAAATATGTACACCAACTACACAAGTCCGGATAGTGTACCAATCATTGTCCGTGGACCACTGGTCCCAAAATGCATGGGCAAAGCCCACACAAAATACCTGACTGGAAATGGAGAGAACATTGCTGGGGCATCAGACTGAAAATATACAGGCACCTCAGGGAGAGGGGGAGGGGGGGCACCTCAGCCAGATGAATGCACGACGCCACTGCTGCACTAAGGGGCTCCATGCCCATTGCTTTATCCTGGGGAGTGCAAAGCCACAGTCTCTCAAGTCCCTCCAGTGGGTGATTTGCCCACTGCTTTATCCTGGGGAGTGCAAAGCCACAGTCTCTCAAGTCTCTCAAGTCTCTCAAGTGGGTGGTTTGCCCACTGCTGTATGCTGGGGAGTGCAAAGCCACAGTCTCTCTAGTCACTCAAGTGGGTGGTTGGCCCACTCCTTTACCCTGGGGAGTGCAAAGCCACAGTCTCTCAAGTCTCTCCAGTGGGTGGTTTGCCCACTGCTTTATCCTGGGGAGTGCAAAGCCACAGTCTCTCAAGTCTCTCCAGTGGGTGGTTTGCCCACTGCTTTCTCCTGGGAGTGCAAAGCCACAGTCTCTCAAGTCTCTCAAGTGGGTGGTGTGCCCACTGCTTTATCCTGGGGAGTGCAAAGCCACAGGGCCTGATTCTGACCTTGGCGGTCATTTCGCAAGACCGCCGAGTTACCGCCGCGGCAAAGACCGCCGACCGCGGCGGTATGCCGCTGCGCGTATTCCGACCGCTGGGAGCGTTCCGCCGGAATACCGCCAGCAGCCACACTGGCGGTCGGCTGGAAAGTGGAGACTGGTCAACCTCCACCGCCACGCCAGCAGAACACCGCCCCCAGAATTACGACCCACATTTCTGTGTGGCGGTCTTCTGTTGGCGGTCTTCTGTTGGCGGTCACGTCCCTATGGCTCCCGTCGCCTCCCGGAGGACCAACGCACAAGGTAAGTTGATCATCCGTGAGGGGAGGGGGTGGGGGGGTGTTGTGTGATGTGTGCGTGCATGGGGGTGTGTAGAGGGGGTGTGTGAGTGCGTGCATGTGGGCGGGGGGTGCTGCTTTGCCTTTGGACAATGTGTGTAGTTCGGCGGGTGCGCATGTCGGCATGTATGTGTGCGGGTATGTGCCCCCGTTGTGTATGTGTGTGTGTAGGGGGTGTGCATATGTGCATGTTGGGGGTGCGTGCATGTCGGGGTGCGTGTATGTGCATGCCGGGGTGGGGGGGCAGGGGGTTCGTACCACCTCTGGGGGGTGGCAGGGGGGTGGAGGGTGTGGGGGGAGGACTCGTGGGGGGCAGTGGGGGGTGGGGGAGACCCCTATCAGTGCCAGGGAAGGAATTCCCTGGCCCCGATAGTGCCTACCGCCATGGTTCGCATGGCGGTTCCCGACCGCCAAAAACCGCGGCGGTAAGCAGGGTCATGATGCGGTTGGCGGTCTTGGGTCGACCGCCGGGCCGGAGTGTGCGAACTCCAGCCCGTCGGTCATGACCGCCGTGGCGGTCGGAGTGGGGAAGTGGCGGTCGATCGCGGCGGTGACCGCCGCGGTCAGAATGCCATTTTTTGGACCGCCGGTCTGTTCGCGGTCCAACCGCCGCCTCTCCGCCGACCGCCAAGGTAAGAATCAGGCCCACAGTCTCTAAAGTGGATAACAGTCTCCACTGGTTCTGGAGGGGGCATGGTGGCCAGAGTGGTTCATCCTGCCAAGGACTGAGGTAGTGGATGTATCGCTCCACTGGTTCTGGAAGGGGCCTGGTGCCCAGAGTGCTTCATCCTGCCAAGGACTGAGGTAGTAGATGTATCTCTCCACTGGTTCTGGAGGGTTCATGGTGCCCAGAGTGCTTCATCCTGCCAAGGACTGAGGTAGTGGATGTATCTCTCCACTGGTTCTGGAGGGGGCATTGTGCCCAGAGTGCTCGACGTGCAGTGTGGCCAGTACAATTCCCTCACCTGGGTGTGTGTGCCATGAGATTGCTGAGGTACAGGTGGCATGATACGCCATGGAGGCAGCGACATACCCCACACTGCTACGGCTTTGCCTTCCACCTGCAGGTGCAAACAGTGATGGAAGTCATGCCTCATGGAAGCCGGCCAGGGTCCAGAAAGTCTCCTCCAGCCTCGGACAACTGATCACTGGGGATGGTAGCCATGTCAGCAGTGGTGCCAATGTCTGAGCACGTCGTGGGGCTGGTTGCGGTGCTTGCGGTGGTGTCTGTGGCGGCGGTGCTGGCGGTGGTGCATGGGTCAGCACCTACTGAGGGACACAGCAGGACGTCTCTTGCAGCCTCGTACAGCTGCCCAATGGGGAAGAGGCTGGGGACAGTCGCTGAGGCTCTAGACATGCCGGTAGCTGTGCAGGTGGCTGTGCAGGTGGCGGGGCAGGTGGCGGGGCAGGTGGCGGTTGTGGTGGCGGGGCAGCTTGCAGTGTTCGACGCTTTAAAGGTTGGTGTGGTCGTGGACAGAAGGTGTGACACTGCTCCCTCAGTCGTGCCACCGTGCCCTCTCCTGACCTGCTCTTCTGCTTTTGTCCCTTCCCCACCTTTGATGGTGCCGTAGTTGTCTTGCCACTATCCCCTTTTGTTTTTGCTGAGCCCTTGGTTGCTGCTAGTTTCGGCTTCTCCCTCTGGGATGTGGGAACATTTTCACCTTGGCAGGTGACGGAATGTCCTTGCCCTCGGTACGTGGCACACTGGAAGCCCTGATGGGTGGCGCACTCGATGAACCTGCAGTTGCTGGCACCACTGTGCCTGGGGATTTGATGGCTGAGGTGCTGGGCTTGGACCTGGAAAGCCTGGCCATAGGGGAAAGACGGGTGGAGGTGAAGGGAAGAGGTAAAGGGTTGCCAGGAGAAGATTTTTAGACACACCGGGACAGGAAGATGGAGGGGGTTTGGGAGTGGAGGAAGTAGTAGTGGTTGTAGGAGGTGTACGTCTGCTGAATATGGGCCAGAAGCTGTGAAAGACACAGGGGATGTGTGAATGGCAGTGGGGGTGGTGATTGCATGTGAGCGGTGTGTGGTGATGGGCGTGCTTGTGATGGAGGTAGTGGTTGAGGATGTAGTGCATGCAGGTGTGAGTGGAGACGAGACAGGGAGGGAGGAGGAGGACGTGGAGGAGGGGGACACAGTGGAGGTAGTGGATGTTGCAGTGTCTGCATGGGGATGGTGCTTGTGTGAGTGCCTCTAGGATGTGTGGTGCTTATGTTTGCCATGTCCACTCTTGTGTGTTGATGAGTGTGCATGCTGGTCTGATGGTGTGCTTGGGATAGGCTGAGGTACAGGGGATTGGGTCTGGGTGGAGGAAGTTGGAGGTGGGAGGCTGGACACAGGGACAACGTCTGCCATCAGTGCTGAGGCCAGAGCCTGAAATGCTCTCTGTTGGGCCGCCTGCCCAGAATGAATGCCCTCAAGGTATGCATTTGCTTGTTGCAAATGCCTCTCGACACCCTGGATGGCATTCAAAATGGTAGATTGCCCAACAGTGAGGGATCTCAGGAGGCCAATAGCCTCCTCACTGAGGGCAGCAGGGCTGACTGGGGTAGGGGCTGAGGTTCCTGGGGCGAAGGCGATGCTCACCCTCCTGGGTGAGCGGGCACAGGACACATGCTGAGGGGCTGCTGGGATGGTGGTGCTGGTAGGGGAAGTGGCAGCTGTACCTGTTGATGCGGTGGGCACAGAGGTGCCCGCCACCACAAGGGAGCTCCCATCAGAGGAGGAGTCGCTGTCACTGGTGTCTGCTCCTGTCCCCACCGTGGAGCTCCCCTCGCCCTCTGTCCCACTGGTGGCTTCAGATTCTGTTGGTTCACCCTCCAGGGCCAAGTGGGTTGCAGCTCCATCCTGCTCCAGTGCCACTGCTCCTCCTCCTGATGATGCTATTGCACACAATAACAGGGAGACCACAAAAAGGGGGGGAAAGACAGAAGAAAAAATGTTCAGTGCATGCAACACTACTACCGTTGGCTGACACAACACATAGGGAGCATCCCTCAGCATGCACTAACAGTTCCTCGAAAATTCACCTGACCGTGGGGTACGAGGCCTATGCCCAATTGCTGCACACCTAGAAGTCACAGGAGCCTGACTAGGTGTAGATGGCTCTTACCACTAGTGGGTTTGGGGTGCCCATAGGCTGCCTCACAAGGGACCTTGCCTACCAAGTTTGCCCTGGTCTAGGGGAACCCACTGCCCACCTCCCCCACCCAGACACCTCGTAATGCACGCAGAGTCAGCTGAATGAGAGTGTACTCACCCCCTTGTGGCTGCTGTGATGCCCTCAAGCACCCATCCAACTCCGGATAAGCCACCGCCAGGTTCCAGGGCATCAGGGGGGTCATGGTGCGACAGGCACCCCTTCCACGTTGGGAGGCCATCCCCAGCTGGGCCTCCGACACCTTCTTGCTCCAGCGGCGCAGGTCCTCCCATCTTTTACGCCAGTGGGTGCTCCGTCTGTGGTAGACCCCGAGGGTCTGGACGTCCTTGGCGATGGCACGCCAAATACCCTTCTTCTGGTGGGCGCTGCCTAGAGGAATGGTACAGGGGGAAAGGAAATTACTCACCCGTCCAGACCGTCATACTCATTGCCCACCAGTTCCCACCCATGCCCTGATGCACACACACTCAACATCCACACATGCAGGCCTCAGCCCCCCCCATGTATCTTCCATGCACACCACTCAAAGCAGGCATTGCCTATGCAGCTTGCTCACAGTGTACTCACCTGTTTGTCTGGAGGACCGTACAGTACAGCGTGTACAGGGGGAGGACCCCATCCACTAGTTTCTCCAACTCCTCCAAAGTGAAGGCAGGGGCCCTTTCCCCAGACACTGTAGCCATTGTCTCTTCCAGACACAGGTCACAGCAGCACTTGCAGTGTAGGTCCTCTCCTGTTGAAGGTCAGGTATCAAGTGAGTGAACAGACAGAAAATGGCGGTCACATCCGCGGCGGTGCGTCACCGCCGGCGTACATCGTCATTGGCTCCTGGGACCAATAGGGACCAATGTTAACCCATGCAGAATTGCGCCGCGGTCTTCGATCGCCTACCGCGACGGTGTACAACGCCAGCGCACTTACCTCATATCCCCTTGCCCCACCTTACAGGTCAGGCAGCCGCCATTTCAGTTATTTTCAAACAACAGTGGCCATGGCATCAGGGATGTCCCAGGCAATGTTCTCTAACGTGTTGTCCAGAGTCTTGTCTGCCTTGCTGAAAAACATGTGCAGCTACATCGTTTTCCCTCAGGTGGAGGATTTGCCCACAGTAAAAGGTGACTTCTATGCCCTGGGACATATCCCCAACATCATTGGTGCCATTGATGGTACACATGTGGTATTTGTCCCCTCCCGCAGGAATGAGCAGGTGTACAGAAACTGGAAAAGCTACCATTCGATGAATGTGCAGATGGTGTGTTTGGCAGACAAGTACATCTCCCATGTGAATGCCAAGTATCCTGGCTCTGTGCATGACCCTTACATTTTGAGGAATAGCAGCATCCCATATGTGATGGGTCAACTCCTGAGGCACCGTGTGTGTCTTATAGGTGAGGCCAAGGTCCCAATACAGTTGACATAGGTGTCTGGGTATGGGGTTGTCCCTAAGGGTTAGTGTGTGTCTAACATTTGTCCCTTGACATTTGCAGGTGACTCTGGTTACCCCAACCTGTCATGACTACTGACCCCAGTGAGGAATCCCAGGACAAGTGCAGAGGAACGGTACAATGAGGCACATGGGCGAACTAGAAGGATAATAGAATGGACCTTTGGCCTCCTGAAGGCCAGATTCCAGTGCCTCCATCTGACAGGTGGTTCCCTATACTACTCACCGAAGAAGGTGTGCCAGATAATCGTGGCCTGTTGTATGCTGCACAACCTGGCTTTGCGACGCAAGGTGCCTTTTCTGCAGGAGGATGGGCCAGATGGTGGTCTTGTGGCAGCTGTGGAGACTGTGGACAGTGAAGAAGAGGAGGCAGAAGAAGAGGATATCGACAACCAAAACAACATCATCATGCAATACTTCCAGTGAGACACAGGTAAGAAGATGTCACTGCTTCCCACATCTCATACTATTGTTGGAGCTAGCATAAGTCTGTCATTTTCACTCAGTGTATGGACCCTGACTTGTCACTTTGACTTTCCGTTTCACAGATCGGGGTCCCACTTTGTGACCTCTGCTATGTTTACTCCTGGCCAACAGGTTTGTTACATTGGTATGTGAACAAGTAAATTGACATTGCCATATTCCATAGATATTGCCATTACACATTTGTGAAAGCACAGACTGACTCCAGATTGTTTTGTGATTGAAGTGTGTTTATTCCTGTGCAAATAAGTGGAGGCGGTTGCAAAATGGGCTGGGGTGATGGTGGAGGTATGTCCATGGCAGAGTCCAGTCTATTTGTTTCACAGGTGCATTGTCAAAAGGGGTATAGGAAGTGGAGCAATGGCAGTTTAAGGATGGACAGGGTGACACAGTGGGACAGAAGGGTGAAATTCAGGGGGGTCTTATTTCACGGCAGGGGTCTTGGCAATGTTCTCTGTCTTGTTCCTGGATCTCAGGGACCGTTTGCGGGGTGGTTCTCCATCTGCAGAGGGTGGGGTGCTGGTGGGCTGTTGTTCCTGTGGCGGTGTCTCCTGTCCACTAGCAGAGGTGGAGGGCTGTTCATCATCCAGGCTAGTGTCAGAGGCCCGTTGGTGTGCCACTGTGTCCCTCCTGGTGTTGAGAAGGTCTGCCAGCACCCCTGCAATGGTGACCAGGGTGGTGTTGATGGACGTCAAGTCCTCCCTGATCCCCAGGTAGTGGTCCTCCTGCAGCCTCTGGGTCTCCTGAAACTTGTCCAGTACCGTGCCCATGGTCTCCTGGGAATGGTGGTAAGCTACCATGATGTTGGCAAGTGCCTCGTGGAGAGTGCATTCCCTGGGCCTGTCCTCCTCCTGTCGCACAGCAGTCCTCCCAGCTTCCCTGTCATCCTGTGCCTCTGTCCCCTGAACCATGTGCCCACTGCCACTGCCCCCATGCTCCTTATCATCCTGTGTTAGTGGGGTTGCCTGGGTTCCCTGTAGTGGTGGACACACTGCTGATTGACGTGTCCTGGGGACAGAGGGATGAGCCCGCTGGGTGGGTGCCATGGTGGTGTTTCCTGAGGGGGGAGGTTCAGTGGTTGTTTGTGACTGTATCAGGGGAACCGACTGTCCCGAGGTCCCTGATGGGCCGGGCTGGTCATCTTGATCCAGGCGTGCAGAGCTGCTGTCATCACTGTGGGTCTCTTCTGTGGGGGGACTGGATATGTCTGGCACCTCCTGTCCGGTGACGTTGGGTATGGGTCCTGTTGGGGTGTAAATGCATAGTTATTGTATCTGTGTGTGCCATCTTGTGCAATGGGTGAGTGACCCTCTACTCCTGTGCTTGCATCATTGGCTTGGTCCTTTGTGTGATTGGTGATTTTGGGGCATGAGTGAGTCTCTGTACTGGACATACTTTGGTGATGGGTGTCCATGCATTGGTGTTACATGCAGGGCTTGTTATTGGGATGTGTGGGTTGTGATAGTGGGGTATCTGTGGGTTGTTGGGGTGATGGGTCTGAGGGTAAGGGTGGTGGTATGTGATGGCATGCAGGTGGGGTGTGGGGGATAAAGTAGTAAAGATTTGACTTACCAGAGTCCAGTCCTCCTGCTACTCCTGCGAGGCCCTCAGGATGCATAATTGCCAAGACTTGCTCCTCCCATGTTGTTAGTTGTGGGGGAGGATGTGGGGGTCCACCGCCAGTCCTCTGTACAGCAATCTGGTGTGTGGATACCACAGAACACAATTCTGAGCCATAGCTCCACCTTCCTTGCAATGGATGCCTGCTGCACCTGTAATCCGAACTGCTGTGGCTCTACCCAGATGATTTCCTCCACCATGACCTTGAGATCCTCCTCATAGAACCTGGTGTGTCTTTGAGGTGCCATGATGTGGTGTGGGTGATGTGTGAGGTGGTGTCTGTTGTGATGTGTAAGGGGATGTGTTGTTGTGTGTTGTTTGACGTGCGTGGATGTTGTGTAAGTGATGGTGTTGTGTGTCTGTGGATGCTGGTGTTGTTTTAGGTATTCTCTCTCTCTGGCCTATTTTCAAATTTTTGGTTGTAAGGGTTTATGGGTGATGTGGGTGTGTGCTTTATATTGGATGTGGTGTGTGTATGTGTATCAGGTGTGTGTATTTCGAATTGTCCAATGTGGTTGTGTTTTGTGTGTGTGTATTTTGAACGTGGCGGTGTGTAACCACCAATGGATTACTGCGGTTGAAAGACCGCCGCCTTGATTTGTGGGTCGTGATAGTGTGGGCGTATTCCTGTTGGCGTGACTGTGTCGGTTATTGGTATTGCCAGTTTATCATTGACCTTTGGTTTGGCGGACTTGTGTGGGTGTCTGTATTGTGGCGGATTCCGAGCTGTGGGTCGTAATACCTGTAGCGGAATTCCGCGGCCACAGCGATATGTTGGTGGTCCTCTGCACGGCGGAAAGTGGGATTTACCGCCAGGGTTGTAATGAGGGCCATTGTTTGTGTGTATCTGGGTTGTTGTAGGTAGTATAATCAATGCAATGCCTCCCCCTAGTGGTCAATATAGTTACAGAGGATGGTAGGATAAGGGTATAACTAACTGGCATACACCTTTTAAGCAGATTTTTAAAGAAATAGGCTACGCTAAAAAGCAGTCCAAAGTAAAACATCTAAATAAATGTTTAAGGCAAAATAAAGTAAAATGAATGATTCTCCTTTTATTTTTTAACCATTTTAAAACCTACCCCTTCCACCCACAACAGACCACCCCTCTTCCCAAACAAATCACCCCATCCCTAACAAATGTCCAAAGAAAACTTAAGTGTCCAAAGTCCAAACTAGTCCAAACCCTGGTCTCAAATCCCTTTCCCACCCTCTCCATCCACAACAAATGTTCCTCCCACCAAAAAGAAATATAAAAAGTTTTAAAAGAGGGTGTTCTCCACATGGGTCCAGAGAACTTTGAGGAGTCACTCAAAGTGTGCCACCCTGTAGTCCAGGCATCCAAATTCTGAGGGATGCAGGCTGGAATATGGGGTCCGAGCAGGCGGGGGCAGCAGTGGTCTGACGTGGGTGGGCAGCGGCCAGCTGATGGTGCCACTGCCAGTGTTATTGCTGCTGGGAGACTGGAGGCTGGAGGAGCTTGGGCACACAGGCAAAACAGCTGTCTCAGCCTCCTCCTCCTCCTGCAGAGCAAGGTACTCCAAATAGATGGCCTTCTACCTCTACCTCTCTCACTACAACTGCATTGCTATCTCCTGGTGTGTAGGTTGTCTACCAGGAGTATCTATATCAGGAAAGAAAAAAAGAGAAATTGTAAACAGTGCTCTGTGCAGACACTTGTTTAACATTAGAGTGCACAGTAGCAGTACATTGCTGGCATTCTAGGGCCATTGGTATTTGATGTGGCTGATTACTAGTCACATGGCCATTTCTTTAACTACACATGCCTCACTGTGGGTGATTAAAGGGAAAAAACTGAACAGGCATAAATCAATTATAGAAGTCATGAAATGTATGAAGAACTTATCGAGAAAACTGTGGCCCATCACAAAAAGAGATTTTCAATTTTTTTCAGGTGGCGGGGACAAAACCTAGGAAAGACTAAAGGGTTAAAGTACTATGAGGTGACTGAGCGAGCCCTGGGAGGAAAGGGAAACAGAACTTATTTTTGATTTACAATGAATTGAAAACTTTGTAAATTCTGCATTAACTGAAGCTGATGCACATTGCACAGACAACACTATTGTACTGCTGAATTGAACTATGCTGCAGTTAGGTCTTGGCATAGGTGACTCTATACCATGAGCAGGGAGGCGATGAATGATGATGAGTGGGTGGATACATATTTGCCTTGCTTAAGAAATATAGTGAATTAAGGGAATAACAGAAAATTAAAATACCCCACACTTTGAACCAAAGCTTTGTTTACCAATGAAAGCAATCAAAGTAGGTGAACACGTCCCACTCCAGAAGATCTTCCTTATTTATTCATGCAAGCAATTATCCATTCATCCTTTTATTGTTCTATTCACACTTTGATACCCACCATTTAAGCTTGCAATTCTCTTATCCAGTCTTTCACCATTTTAATCCATCCAGCCACATATTCACCCATCCATTTATCTACCCTTTCAACCATCCTTTCACCTATCCATCCATTTACCCATGCATCCTTACCAAGCTACCCATCCTTTAACCCACCCGAACATCCTTTTACCCATTCACCCTTCAACCAACCAGGCTTCCTTTCACACATATACCCTATTATCCATCTTTTCACCCACCTGTGTATCCTTTCACCCACCCACACACCCTTTCTTTTAACCATCCATCCTCCCTTCCCTTTTCCATTAACCCATAATTTGTAGTGGTCATTATGAGCTTTTGTCTGCTGAGTTGCTGATAGAAGAAGCCATTAGGAACTCAACCCCCGCTGTAGCTGCTGAAGTGAGGGGTTCACAAGCACACCCTTGCAGTGGGCATACTAGTAAATATAAATAAGCAAGCAATATGACTTACTAACTCCTGTCCCTGCTGCCACCGGTTCTCTCCCGCCAATCGCTGCCATGTCTGGCACACTGTTGCTGCTGATAGCCCCGGGAAAAGGTGGTCAGTGTGGCTGGGAAAAATATTGCACATTTGAGATGCCAGATCCACCTTCCCTTTTTTATTGTTTTAGGAAAACATTCAACAAAATACAAGCACAATAGATCGCTACATTTCTATCTTCTTCTATCATTCATTTTAGGAATTCTGTTGGTTAACTATGTTAGAAAAGCATAGAAGTCAAGCCAAGCCAACTGCAAACATTTTGTAATGAAGCCCAATGAAGAGATAGAATAATTGATCAATCAATGGCTTATGGTGAGGTCTTGATTGGCAAATGCAATGTGGCTTTGCTCATACTACTTTACAGCCATGCTCCACTGTCAGTGACACTGCTGGTATTGTATACTACTGTAGAATTTAATAATATGTACTACACAACATTTGGGGGGGTCCACCATGACCATGGCCACTCTCCTGTTTTCCTGTTTGAGCATGAGCAAGAGAAAGGACTTCTTAAACAAGAGTAGCATGCAATCTTCACAGTAGAGTACCTGTTCCAGAATCTGTTCTCTTAGTCTTACATTACCAGTTCTCAAGATATATAAGGGGAGAGGGAGAGCTTACTAACAAGCAGAAGAAAGCTACAGAAAGCTACAGACTAGCACAGACAGAAGGAAGCCAGCTACAGAAACATGAAATCTAGAAAAAAAACAGGATAATGCAGGGATAGGAAGAATTTAGCAAACCTTAGATAGAAAGACAGGCACAGTAAAAAAAAGGAAAAAACAATTCTAAATAGGGAGAGGTAGAAGTTGGGAAAATAGTGATAATGTAACAGGAAAAATTACTGGAGCCAGCAGATCCACCAGCCGCTGCGCTGGTGGTGGCAGCCCTGTCTCTGTGAACCAGCTCCGAAGCTCTCGTCTTGCCCTTGGGTGCTGGGGTAAGAAGTAAACAAGATAAGAAAATAGATTAGCTGTACAGTTAATCTCAGTCAAAAGAACTAACATTGTACTTTTCTAAATCAGATGACCTATTTTTTAATTTCCAAAACCTAAGCCCTCTTCCCAGTTTCCCCAACTTAATCTACATTTGGAACTATTAATGCATTGCAACAAATGATCTTTGCTTCTTAACCACCAATGATGGGCCAACTCAGTCTCCCTTTTCAATACATAGATACATACTGCACATCACTGGGAGATTGTGATTGTATGAGCTCCATAAAGAAAAGCACAGAGAATGCTACCTCACTGATATTACTTACTACTACTACTACCACTATCTTAGTGACAGAACAGAGGAGTCTGCATGACTTCTTAAATAATCAGGCCAAGTGTGCACCTAGGAGTAGGAATCAGGTAGTGCTCAAACCTGACTACATAATATTTATCGTAACATAAACTTAACTTACTTCTGAGTTTGAGTAGCATACTATTTGAAAAAAAAATACTTTGCAGAACATAATAAATAAATAGTAACTCACCGAGCCCTGACACCTCGACGCCCAGCAGGTTTAGCATGTCCTGCTCACGGTCAAGTATATATGCCCAGCAGTGCTTTAACTGCTGCTGCGTGTGCTGGACCCCGGTGTGCTGATGCACACACCGGTGCATCCTCCTCTACAGCAGTCCCTGTTCTGGCAGGGCGTTGCCACTCCCAGGTTGCCACCTGCTGCCAGCATGGATGGGAGGTTGTGCTGCACATAAAAAACAAGTGCTGCCACCTCTGCCTCAGGAAAAAATGGGACAGTTCTGCACCCCTTAGCAGCTCCGATGACCCCAAGCTGTTCGGCTAGCAATCACAGTGACACATCTACTCCCTCTTTCACCCTGCTCTGCCATGGCGCTGGGTGGTAAAACAAAAGAAAATAAACGTAAGAAGGAAGAAAGAACGGATGACTAAAGAATCAAAGGAGAAAGCCAAAAAAAGTACAAAAGTCATGAAAAACAGAAAAAAATGACAAAAACATAAAATCAACAAACACAAAGACTCACACTGATTTAATGAAGGAAACTGAGGGATGGATGAACCAGATAAGGGGAGGATCAAATAAATTAAGGGTGGATTTATAACAGGGCACAGCACAATGCACAGAACAGAAGAAAACAAAATGGCCACGCATATGCAAACTGCATGGAGCCATTCACATGAAGTTTCCAGTGAGAGAACGCGATTCGCCTTCCTAAACATCAAAAACATAGCATGAACGGGTGAGTCGAGCAGCTCCTTCCACTTGCAGAATTCCATGGAATCTTGTGGAGTTTTTGTGACACTCTGTAAAATTACACATAGCAGAACTCTGCAAGCTCCACCAAGGCCTAGCCTATACATAATTGGCATTATTAATTTACTTACAAGTCCCTTGTAAAGTGGCACATCGTATACACAGAGCCTGTAAATTAAATCCTACTAGTGGGCCTGCAGCAATGATTGTGCCACCCCCAAGTAGCCATTAAACATGTCTCGGCCCTGCCATTGCAGAGCATGTTTGTGCAGTTTCACTACCACTTCAACTTGGCAGTTACAACTCCTTGCCAAGCCTTTAACTTCCCTTTTATTACACATAAGTCACCCCTAAGGTATGCCCTAGGTAGCCCTAAAAGCAGGGTTCTGTTTACATAAAAGGTAGGATATGTATTTTTTAATTGTACATGTCCTGGTATTGACAAACAGCCAAATTCGTTTTTCACTACTCTGAGGCCTACTCCTCTCTTAGGCTAGCATTGGGAATTCCTTTTTCTTTTAAGCAGTAACTCCTTTTTTCAAAAATATATTTTTAATAGGCATATACGAGCAGGTGCGACATTAAGGCATCAAAATTACAAATCAAAATTACAAAATATTCATAAAGACCAATACAGTGCAGTACTTTGTGCTGAGTTTTGATGTGCTTCTTTTACATAGTAATAATAATCTAGTAATTCATGAAGACGTGTTCATTTATTGTACATTGAATTTGGATTCAATTCTAGATCAAATTGAAGATGAAGAAGTATTTTCCCATGCAGAATGATACTTCTATGTGACCCCAATTCTTTGTGCGTACAGAAGTTCTTTAGCTTGGACTGATCTCATTTTCTTCTCCCAGAGATCAAATGATACAGGCTGGGGGGTCTTCCATTGTTGTAAATCAGGGATTTCACCATCAATGTTGCACTAAAGAGGTATTGCTTTGCAATTGGACAGCCTGGGATGATTAGATATGCCAAAAAATGCCCCCAGTGATTCTGGTGTTAACGTTACCTTACGTTTCGAACTAATCGATTGGAAAATTTGGACCTAAAAATTAATGACAGCAGGGCAAGGATAACAGACATGAAGCCAATCCCCAACCTCACAGTGACATCGGAAGCAATTGCTTGAAATTGATGGAACCATCTTATTAAGTTGTGTGGGAGTATAGTAGAGCATCCACTTTATGAATTTTTTTTTTTTTTTTATGTGTGCCTCTTAAAGCTTTGGAGGAATAGTTATTGTAGTACTTCCATGCCTGGAGATCAATTATGCAAGCTGTAGCAGCTGATATTTTGCTTAGTGCAGGAGAGAAAGCTTTAGCTGGCAATTCTTCTAGAAGGATACTGTACCAGTTACCGACCCCTGTCCGTTTCTGAACCCACATGGCTTGTGTAATACTGTAAGATAATGAATCGGCAGTAACTCCTGATGGGAAAGGAGTAGCTGCTTCATGTTTCATATCTTTGGAATGGTAACAATAAATCCTTTTTAATGGTAAAGTTGGATTTAACATCCAAAAATGCCACTTTTATAGTGGGCATGTTTCTGCTCTTAGTGCTCTGTGTGCCTTGCAGCCTGTCTCTAATACACATCTCGGATAGGTGAAAGCAGCACTTCGTGCATTCCCTCTAGACAGTCACAAACAGAGGAAGGGTGTATGTGCAAGAGAACTCATCTGCATTCATCTGCATTCTGACAGCTCTTTCTGGGCGGGAAGAAGGAGTGGGAGCTGACACAGTTGAGTATGCAGTGTCTGTTGTCACACACCAAGGGCTC
Source organism: Pleurodeles waltl (assembly GCF_031143425.1). Classification (NCBI taxonomy): domain Eukaryota; kingdom Metazoa; phylum Chordata; class Amphibia; order Caudata; family Salamandridae; genus Pleurodeles; species Pleurodeles waltl. Next base: position 1,142,537,919 of record NC_090444.1, on the reverse strand, counting down.
TTTACCCCCTACTGATAGTCTGAAGCCAGGACTGAGATGAAAGGGTGATCTATGCACTGCAAGAAGCTGCTTTGAAGTCACCCCCACTTCAATGGCACATTTGGGTATAAGTAGTGGGTCTCTGACCCTTCCAAGACAGTACCCTACTGGAAATGGGGAGAATTCTGTTGGAGTAATGACTGCTGTGCTGTAAGGATTACCACTCTGCCTGGAGTGACTGTTCTGAGGAATTGATTCGCTGCTTTGCTGAGCTGCCCTGCTGACTGCTGATCTCTGCCCTGCTGAGGACAAGGACTGGACCCATCTCACTTGAACCCAGGGTGACTTCAAGGGTTTGCTGACTTGTCCCCTGTTCTTCTGCAGTCTCAGGGACATGAAAGACGGCCTGCAAGTCCCCTGTTGCTGCTGGACTCTGCCATCTGTGAGTCCTACCCTTGTCCAATATCCCTCTTCCAGTACTGGGCCACAGAAGTGGGCTCTACAGCTGCTTACTGCAAAAACCAAGGCATTGCCCCCAGTGCGCCGGTCAGAAACAACGTATTGCCCCTTTGACGCTGACGCAGAGGCTGTTCAACGACAGCGGATCCACAGCCTGCCTTAATGACGACACATCGCATTCATCTCATTGGAGTTAGATGCCAATGTTGGACCTGACTTTGAGGATCAGCGACAAGGTTTCCACCTGACTGTGTGAATTGGAACAGACGCATCACATTTGCATGTGTTCTTTGACGTCGACTCTTGTTTCCATCCAAGGTAAGACCCTGCAGACCCTGCCCACACCGTCCCTTCACATCTTTGTTGGTCTGCGCTTTGGATTTGGATTGGTCCCTTGCTACCTCAAGTAACCTTTTGACCGCTAGTGACTTCTAAGCACCACTTTTAGTCTAATCTTTAAAAATGTATAATTCAACTTCTACTGAATGGATGATTATCATTTTGGTCTTATTTTACTCAGTTAAGTATTCTCTATTTTTTTAAACCTGTGTGGAGTATTTTTGTGGTGTTTTCATTATGTTACTGTGTGTGTGTGTGTGTTTTGCACAAATACTTTTTACATTGCCTCAGAAGTTAAGCCTGACTGCTCTGTGCCAAGCTACCAGAGGGTGCACACAGGTTCATTTAGTGTAGGTATCTGACCTACCCTAGGTAGGGTTGTGGTCCTTCCTTGGACTGGAAGCACACCTTTGTCAAATAAAGACTAAATTTCTAATATCTGGCAACGTGGAGTTCTGGCCAAATTCCTCCAATCTTTGCATGGTGGAAGTTTTTCTTGTGCTTTGCCCAGAAAGGTAAGTTGGCGAGCTAGATTTGGCATCTCCTAGTGAAATATATGGTCAGTAGGGGGACATCCGGCAAGATTTTTCTAAATCGGGCAGTCGCTGGCAATCGCGACTGTTCATGGTCAGAAGGATGCTGCTTGAAGAGAAAATCTACTCGATGAGCAGCAAAATCAACTCTTGTAGCTGCACCCTCTGGCACACTGCCTTGCACTATTCTTGCTGAGTTTTCAGCACACAACACGCTACTGGTGCCAACATACAGCACAGGCAGTGCGAAATGCCTATTCCCTGAAATCAAATTTCACGAGGGATGCCCAACCTTAATGATGGCGTGGGGATTGATTGATTCTTGAAGAGGGTCCAATCTGGCACATAGAGAGTATTCCTACTACTCAGGAATACATGATTTCCATTTAACATCATTACCTATAATAGAATACTTCAAACCACCACGTTTCTTGCCAAGTCCCACTCAGATCATAATCCTTTCCTGGTGGCATTTGGCTGGGAGTCCCCTTGGCCTCCTATTCCATCATGGAAGCTAAATGTTGAAGACCATAGAGGATCTGATTTGTAAGGACTCCATAGCAATGACTATTGACATGCCTGCAAAATGATGTCATTGATAATGTCAATTGAAACATAATATGCTATTACCAGTTATGTAACAGTTATACTTTTTAAAAGCATCTACCATCAAGTGTGAGGTTTTTACAATTTGTAAGCAATACAGTTTGCACTGTTTGGATAATAACACTTTTTATCTGATGGTATGGAGTGAATTTGTGAGAGTTCTTTTTTAAAATGTAGGTTAGTAGTTTGACAATTGGCCATAGCCCATAAATCCATCCCTCACTGTTAATGGCCAAAGATTGTGTAGAGTGGAGTTGGACCCTGTATCTTTAGTATGAACCTCACTTTCTAAGATATAAGTGACTACCTCAATGTTGATTTAACTCTCTTTCCATTCACATGACAACTCTTTCTTGATTCAGGTGTATATATTCATATATATATATATATATATATATATATATATATATATATACGCAGGGATGCGCCGTATTTACCAGAGTATGATGCATCCCTGTGTTTTCCCCTGTGCTGGCACTAAATCTGCTACCTAGCACAAATGCAGGCACCTTTGCACCATGGTGAAAAGATGCCTGCATTGTGGGGGTGAATGTTTTGTGTTCCTGTGCAGAACAAATAGAACAAGGAGAAATAAAAGTATTTCTCTTTATTGCACCATGCTTACCACACCCCTGAGGAGGTGTTAGTTTTTGTCTCTGCCTCAGATTTATGTTTCCTTGCAAATCTGGGGCAGTGTCAAAAAAGCAATGGGTATTGTGTGGGTACACCAACAGCAACACCCCTTGTACACCCCTTTGCAGCAGAAAACTGCGTTTGGCTGCCCATATTTACAAGGCCTTGCTAAGCCACAAAAAGTGGCTTAGCACCACCTTGTAAATATTGAGTTGGGCACAGCGCCACCAGAGCGTCGCAAAACATGACACTACAGTGGCTCAAAGGGCTTGTAAATAAGACCCACAGTGTCCATATACCTGTCCTCAGAACTACTGCTGTTCGTGGGAGATCAGGAGGTGTGGAATAGGTTTACCAGTGTATGACCGATGGTCTGGAGTGAGTTGCTTGGCCATGTCAGAAGTCTAATGATGGTGTTAGCAGCCCATGAATCTTGATGGATAACATGCTAGGGAGGAACTGGGGGGATGGTGGAGACCAGAGCGTTGTCTGGCAAGAGTTATAGCTGACATCATGACATGAGTGGGATGTGGTCTCCGAGGCCATGGCAAGATTGGGAGGAGGTGAGTCTCTTGAGGGGTGCATCACGAGGAGGCTGGGCTTGGAGGGAGGGGGTTCATCCTGCCACAGGGAGGGTTGCATCTCTGTGGTCATGGGGGCATATTGTCATTGCGGGTGAGTTGAAGAAAGTGGTCAAGGAAAGCATCTTATGCCAGAGATACAGCATCTACGGATTCACTGATCTCTTCAAAGCACAAGGCCTTTCCCTCCTTCCTCCCGAACATCATACTGCATCATGCCAGGCCTCTAGCCTAGGGCCTGGAATGATCGCCAGTGGAGGGTGATAGCATGTTTAGCTCAAAGTAGTGCAATCCTTGTAAAGAGTGCCTAGGCTGTTATCCACTTTCCGTGTTTGAATCTGCCCAAGTTCCATTACTATGCGGAGCATTTCATGGATTGCCAGCCAGTATGTGTAGAGGAAAAGATAGGACCATAGCATATGTTAGAGGTCAGCTGAGCTGAGACATCTCGATAGCTCAAACACCATTGGCAGGCCGTGAGGAAAAAGTAGTTGAGCTGGTGTGGTGCAAGACAGGCCCTGTGAAGCAGGATGAATTGTATGCTCTTAAATCAGGCATTGTGTGAGACCTTGTGATGGAATTTGAGAGCTCTTTCCCATTCAGAGTCAATCAATCAATCCAAAAACATTATTTTGGCCACAAGATCCAAAAAAGCACATAACAGTACAAAAAAATTTAATAAACATATATAAGAATAAACTCATTACAGTGCATTATTTAAAAAAAAAAAAACTAAATGCTCCTCATGAGAATTCTTCAGTACATAACTAATCATACAAGCACATCATGTAACTGCAGATAAAATGTCTGCTCTAAGAATCCACATGGCTCAAAAAAACTTTGAAACGGTGGGAACGAATGCCAAGTGAGTATCTGATCTAAGGATTCGAAGAGCAACAAGGGTCCTACGAACTCCCAACAATCTGCAGGCAGGGGCAAGCCATTTCCTGCATGGGGTTGCATAAGCAGGTCAAATGAATAAAACATGAGGCAGGTTTTTGATAGGGGCAATACAGGCTGGACAAGTGGTTCCCCTCTCAGATGACCAATGACCTGTAAATGATCTTAATGGTAAAGTTCCTACACAAAACTGGAAGTACAACTTCCTGTTTTTGGGGGCAATATTTGCAACCCAAAAAGTCTCATATTTACACATTTGTTTTCAGATCAACAAAGTCACATGACAATTTGGAGTGAAGTGCTACCCCTAACTCCTCAAAGTTTACCACCCTTCAATACTGTTTTTTAAGGTTGAATTTCGAGGGGAAGGGAGCAGTAGTCGGAGAATCCCAAAGCTCACTGAGCCCAAGCGTGTATAATGACTCTTTGATACATCTGAGACAAGGATGCTAAAAGAGCAATCAGCTTCCATTACAGCCTGCAGGGCTACAGTGTAGGGGGCAAGCTCTGGTGTAATCCAAAGCCGCCTCCAGTACAATAGAGGACTTAAACTAGCCTTGTGACCTATACACTTAATGCCCATGTCCTAAAAGAGAGGCAGCAATGGAGTGCTCAATGGAAGAGAAATGAGCTTTCTTAGAAAGATATTCTCAACAATTTATATTTCTTGGGCTTTGGCATGGCCCCATAGTTCTGCACCATAAAGAGCAGAGCTCACAGCTTTGACTTTGTAGATCTGGAGCGCTGGACATATCGGCTTAGGGTAGGAAAGGCCAAGATCCTTGATTAAAACCCCTGTGATTTGCTTTTGTTTCAACACCTGCTTAGCAATATGTGGCTTCCAAGTTCCATGTTCTCTGGTAGCATTAGGGCAAGATAGCGAAATGATTTCACCTTCTCAAGTGGGATACCTCCAAGTATAACCTAAAATATCTATCAGGATTAAACGTCATCAATTGAGTTTTGGAAGTGTTGATTCCCAATCCCCGTGTGAAACAGAATTCCTCAAAACGCGTAATGAGTTTCCGTAAACGACTTGGGGGGTCTTAGATACCTAAAGGGTATCATATGCAAATAGCAAAACAGGAACTTTGTGTGTGCCTAAGAATGGTGTGTCTGCCTCCACCTTGAGTAAAGAGGAACCAATGTCATTGAAACAAAGTTGGTGCAAGGACACACCCTTGGTGTACTCCCTTTGACACTGGAATTTTATCAGTGAACTGCCCCAGACTGTCTAACCTAACACGTGCATAGATGCTCTCATGAAGCCATACTAACAAAGAAAGAATTGCATGGGGATTGCCATCCCAGAGAGAACTTCCCACAACTAATTGCAAGGCACTAGGTCAAATGTGGATTTCAAATCAACAAAGGCGACATTCAGATTCCCCTTATCAATAACAGCAGTCTTCCAACATAAGAGCAGAAACCTAAAGGATTGATCAATAGTGGAAGTTTTCTTGCAAAAGCCAGATTGCAATGGGCTACGTATATCACACTCAGTCATCCAGTCCTGAATCTTCCCCAGAAGACAGTGGCAGAAAACTTTCTGCACACTGTCCAATAGGCTAAATGGTCTGTAATTGAAAGTTAGAGCTCTATCGCCATTTTTAAAAATACAACTACAATAGCACTCTTCCCTACTCAGGAATTGCTGCTCCCACCGCTATTGCACTGGATATGATAGTAAAGTAACTAGACCAAGCTTCAGTATCAGTTAGAAACAAATCCGCTGTGATGCCATCCAGGCCAGATGCCCTGCCGTGCTTTAAAGTACGTAGTGAGTGGACTCTGTTCAAAAGAGTAAACAATTGCAATGGTGAAGGGCTAGAGGTTTGGTCAATAGTGGTACGAAACACCTTATCAGATTCACACACCATACTGAGATGATCAGCAGAATACATTCGGCTAAAGTGGTCTACCCACTCGGCTGCAGGAATGTTCATCATGTGGTTCAATACACTATTATCAGGGCCATGCTCAGCCAGAGACCAACATTTTGTACAGTTCCTCTCAGGCGAATCATCATTAAGTTCAGCCCACCACTTATTGTCTTGCTTACGTTTGGCTTTATAAATAGCTGGCTTAAAAAACTTCCTAGCTGTACGGATAACAACTACATCTTTGAATTTAACAGCCTGGATCAAAAGTTTATTTAAAGCTCGACATTCCTTGTTAAACCAGTGACGTTTCCCTTTGGGCCTCCCACCAACAGAGTCCATACCTGCTATAAAATGGGCTGCAATACTCTCAAAACATAAGGCATGAGATGTAATGCTTTGCTCATCAGTAATTGCAAACGACCCGCCTCTAAATGCACCAATGAAGTTCTCAAAGCAGCATTTGCAGAGCTTACGAGAGCTTAGAATATTGGTGGTGCTGATATCTTATTTCACTTTAAGTGGCATTCATCATTAGTCATACTAATACCCAACGATGGTATAGAGGGGAAATTAATCGTAGACATTTGATTACACAGGGCAAGCATTGGTACCGAGAGCAGATTGTGATCGCTCTCGGTTCTCTCAATAACTATCATATCGATGACTAAAGACCACAATTTTATACCAGCTAAACAAGAGTCGATTCTGCTTATGTGGTTAACCTTGTTGTAAGTATGACAACCCTTTGTATCAGATGTAGTCTTTCCATTGAGTGCTCTAAGCAAAAATTCAACAGTCAAGGTTTCAAGCTGGACGGCAACTTGTAACCACCTTTTATTGGGTGGAATGTCCAAAGAAGGGACAGACCATGCCTGATCCGCCTCCCGAGTAAACCCAAGATCATCCCAGTCCAGTGGTTCAAAGGTGACATTGAAGTCACCTGCCACAATGATTTTAAGGTGTGGGGGACATTACCTTAGGACCAACTCCAGAACACGGAGAGTATCAGAAGCCAAACCCCTCCAACCCCTCTTTCAAAGATATTAAAAATAATCACACCAACCCTTACACCAAATAGTAACCGGATGCCTAATATGTCAGGGGAGTCAATAGATAACTGAGATATATAGCAGTTTCATGATGTTCTGGCCCATATAACTGCCAGACGGTCTACCCCCTCTTACTAGAAAGTGCTGGAATGTGAGATTTTAAGTAGCCAGACTTAAAAAGTGGATCGACTGTCCACGTTTCATGTAAAAATACATAAGTCATGGTCCCCAATGAAAGAAATAAAGGCCGGAACGGAGACAACATATTTTAAGCCTGTCACATTCCGGGATGCATGTTACAACCCAATGCTTTGAGAATCTGCCCTGACCGTAGCTGTAATGTTAGTACAATTGGCTAACTGAATCTGAATTGACTGATAAAATCTATCAGGGGAAGTGGATGTGATATTGACACAGCTGACTAGCTGGTGCTGAGTTGACTGGTAAGGTCTAATGAGAGAAGAAGAGTAGGTGGTCTCAAAATCAGGACTAGGGGGCACACCAGTACCTGGGCTAATTGCATCATACGGGGAAAATCCCGAGATAGTAGATATAAAGGGGTTTCAGATGATACTCCAAGTCAATTGTTCTCATTTAGGACAGATGAACTTCAACCTGAGTGGGGGCAAGCCGAACCTTGTGATGCGAAAAAAGCCTAGAGTATTTAAACTGGATGCAAGAATGCCTAGGGGCACTTGTCCTAGCATCTAGGGTCACCAAGTTGTCTCCCATACTCTTGTCCCTTAATGTTAACTCAATCATCTCATAACGTGTGTCAGGATCAGGTCTTCTGACTGCCTCAATGATATCCTCACGTATCACATTGTAACAGCCTCCCACATGACAGATCCAATGAATCGCCTTATTTCTGACGTATTCCCCCACTTCCCTAGGAGCCGCTGGGTGCAGTTTGGGCACATTAACCATCAAGACAGTATTGGCAGATTTGGGCCAACCAGCAACACGGTGTACACACAATTGGTCACATTATCATCCACAGGATTGGAAAGTTGACAGCAGGCTATTGATTCTTAGCCCAAATCATTACATGTAGGAACCTGTCGAGAATTCTCCGTCCTCCCGCCGGCTGGACAGTGACCAACATGGGGAACCAAGCTTATGGCGGCAGAACAGGTAACACTAGTATGATCCTTATTACTGGTTGACAAGGGCAATTTAGACAGCCGAGTCAGGATGCCTGAAATACTGAGTCTAGAACTACAGCCACAATCCAAAGTGGTTGACTGTTAGAAATGGGGTCTTTGGTTGACAGTCAGGTTACCCCCTGTTCAAACAAGGACCCTCCCTCTAGTCAGGGTAAAAGAGAATCACCCTCAGCTAACCCCTGCTTACCCCCTTGGTAGCTTGCACGAGCAGTAGGCTTAACTTCAGAGTGCTAAGTGTAAAGTATTTGTACCAACACACACAGTAACTTAATGAAAACACTACAAAATGACACAACACAGGTTTTAGAAAAATAGGAAATATGTATCTAAACAAAACAAGACCAAAACAACAGAAATCCACAGTACACAAGTCAAGTTATCAATTAAAAAGCAAAAAGAGTCTTCACGTAGTTTTAAACACACACTAACACTGTTAGCGCGAAAATGTACCTTGGGGGCGTCAAAAATAACCCCGCACTGGCGAGTGTGCATAAAAATGGGCTTGCGATGCGTCTATTTCACTCACGAGCGAGATCTTGCATGATTTCTCCTTTCGGCAGGTTGGGCGCGTCATTTCTTCTCTCTGCAGGAGAGCGATGCGTTGATCCGGTCAGCACTCTTGGGTCTGGGCAGGCCTTGTGTTGTTTTTACACGCCCAGCGGTACTTGCATCGGAACTCCAGCCGCACGATAATTTGAAAACCACGCAGCACGAGTTGCGATCTCACCAGCCTCCGTCAGTGATGCTGCACGTCATTTCTCCAGCTCCGTGCGTCAATTCTTCAGTCGCATTGCAGACGAGCATCGATTTTCTGCTGCAAAGTCGGCGGCACATCGATTGCCCAGCCGCTGATCGGAGTCACGTCAATCTTTTCCCCGCACAGCGTTCTGTGCGTGGATTTCTTCCTCTTAGGCTGCCAGCTTCTCCTTTCAGGGTCCCAGGAACTGGATGGGCACAACTTAGCAGAGTAGGAGTCCCTCCAGAGACTCCAGGTGCTGGCAGAGAGAAGTATGTGCTGTGCCTGAGACTTCAAACAGGAGGCAAATCTAAATCAAGCCCTTGAAGATTTTCACAAGATGGAAGGCACACAAAGTCCAGTCTTTGCCCTCTTACTCTGGCAGAAGCAGCAACTGCAGGATAGCTCCACAAAGCACAGTTACAGGCAGGGCAGCTCTTCTTCCTCAGCCCTTCAGCTCTTCTCCAGGCAGAGGTTCCTCTTGGTTTCCAGAAGTGTTCTAAAGTCTGTGGTTTTGGGTGCCCTTCTTATAACAAATTTCTCTTTTGAAGTAAGCCTACTTCAAAGCAAAGTCTCTCTTGAATGTGAAATCCTGCCTTGCCCAGGCCAGGCCCCAGACACTCACCAGGGGGTTGGAGACTGCATTGTGTGAGGGCAGGCACAGCCCTTTCAGGTGCGAGTGACCACTCCTCCCCTCCCTCCTAGCACAAATGGCTCATCAGGAAATGCAGACTACACCCCAGCTCCCTTTGTGTCACTGTCTAGTGTGAGGTGCAACCAGCCCAACTGTCAGACGGACCCAGACAGGGAATCCACAAACAGGCAGAGTCACAGAAATAGTACAAGTAAGAAAAATGCTCACTTCCTAAAAGTTGCATTTTCAACACACAATCTTAAAATCAACTTTACTAAAATATGTATTTTTAAATTGTGAGCTCAGAGACCCCAAACTCCACATGTCCATCTGTTCCCAAAGGGAATCTACACTTTAATCAGAATTAAAGGTAGCCCCCATGTTAACCTATGAGACGGTCAGGCCTTGCAACAGTGAAAAACGAATTTAGCAATATTTCACTATTAGGACATAAAAAATACATTACTATGGGGGTGATTCTAACCCTGGCGGTCGGTGATAAAGCGGCGGCCAACCCGCCAACAGGCCGGCGGTCCAAAAAATGGAATTCTGACCCTGGCGGGAACCGCCAACAGAGCCCGCCACATTAACACTCCGACCGCCACGGCGGTACAAACAAACAGCGCGGCGGTCACCGCCAACAGACAGGCGGCAGACAATGTACCGCCCACCCTATCACAACTCACCAATCCGCCACCTTTTCCGGGGCAGGAGCACCGCTGATAAAAACACGGCGGAAACAGACTACGAACGGGAAAACGCTCACCTCTACGCACTCCACGAGGAAGGAGGACAGCATGGAACCCGAATTAAACATCCTACCTGCTCTCGTCTACCTGCTCATCTACCACGAGTACGAACGGCGGCGCAGACGACAACGGTGAGTACTGCACCTACGACACAGGGGAGGGGGGAGGAGGAAAGGTTACGGCACACACATATGCGACTCCCACCCCCCCCCAAACTATGTACACTCCAATGCAGAGCAACAAGTCACAGTGACACCACCCAAACCCCCATGAAAAATGCAAAGACATAATTAAATTGTGAATCAAAATTTATGTAAAAAATAGCCTCTGATAAGTCATGGTCAAATAGCAATGAAAATTTTAAAAAATCAATTCAATATTTAGTGCAATCGATAAACCGAGGCAATTAGTCCTGCACATTTACTGAAATTCCAAGTGTCCGTGGGCCAAAGTGTATCAACACAAGGGCAAAGCCCACACAGGAGACCTGAGTCCTTTGGAGAGAACACTGCAGGGGCATCTGATGACAAAACTACAGGCACCTCAGGGGGAAGGGAAGGGGGGGGGACCACAGCCACATGAGTCCACGACGCCAGATCCACGAAGGGGCCACCATGCCCACTGTGCCATCCTGGGGAGTGCAAAGCCACAGTCTCTCAAGTCTCTACAGTGGGTGGCTTGCCCACTGTGCCATCCTGGGGAGTGCAAAGCCACAGTCTCTCAAGTCTCTACAGTGGGTGGCTTGCCCACTGGACCATCCTGGGGAGTGCAAAGCCACAGTCCATCAGGTGGATAACAGTCTCCACTGGTCAAGGAGGAGGCATGGTGGGCACAGTGAACCGTAAACAGTAGCTCGACACAGATCCGGCACTGTCATTGTGCCAGTGGTGCTTGAGACGGCGGGGCCCAGCAGAGCGGTGCTTGACAGGAAGGGCCCAGCGGAGCGGTGCTTGAGACGGCGGGGCCCAGCGGAGCGGTGCTTGAGACGGCGGGGCCCAGCGGAGCGGTGCTTGACAGGAAGGGCCCAGCGGAGCGGTGCTTGACAGGAAGGGCCCAGCGGAGCGGTGCTTGAGACGGCGGGGCCCAGCGGAGCGGTGCTTGAGACGGCGGGGCCCAGCGGAGTGGTGCTTGACAGGAAGGGCCCAGCGGAGCGGTGCTTGACAGGAAGGGCCCAGCGGAGCGGTGCTTGAGACGGCGGGGCCCAGCGGAGCGGTGCTTGACAGGAAGGGCCCAGCGGAGCGGTGCTTGAGACGGCGGGGCCCAGCGGAGCTGTGCTTGAGACGGCGGGGCCCAGAGGAGCGGTGCTTGAGACGGCGGGGCCCAGCGGAGCGGTGCTTGAGACGGCGGGGCCCAGCGGAGCGGTGCTTGAGACGGCGGGGCCCTGTTCAGCGGTGCTCTTCTGCACGGCGGGGCCCTGTTCAGCGGTGCTCTTCTGCACGGCGGGGCCCTGTTCAGCGCTGCTTGTCCAGTAATTCAAGGGAGCCAGACCTGGCCTGGACTCCCTGCTCAGTCGCCCTCCGACCGTGCAGTTGCAGGACCCTTCGGTGACGGAGTCCTGGGCCCTTTGGTGTCCTCCCTTACAGCCGGGATGGGGCTTGTGGGTCCCTCCTGCTCCGCGCTCCTGCTGGCTGACTTCTCCGCCCTGCTGCCCTTTCGCTCCTTAGAAGAGGCTCTCTGGCCCTTGCCTCCCCTGGATGTTGTGGCAGGTGAAGTGGCCGAACTTTGGTCCTTGGGGGCAGCCGTGTCAGTCCTCTCACGGCGGCCCTTGAGTTTCCGTGTCCTCTTGCCTGGGGGGGGGGGGCTGGCTGTCCCCTTGCTGCTGATAGAAGTGTCACTGCTGCCAAAGGGTGGACTCCAGAACCCATGCACCACAGTGACACTCGAAGCTGGGCTGGTGGTGGCTGAGGTGCTCTTGGGACTCTTAGCAGATGGAGGGGGTGAGTCAGGGGAGGGAAAGAGGTCAAGATTGGAGAGGTAAACTTTTTTAGGACCAAGGTAAAGGGTGGGAGTAGTGGTGATGGGAGTGGAGGAAGAGGATGTGGTTGTAGGAGAGTCAGGTGTGCTGTCTTTGGGTGCAGGTGATTGTGACGTAGGCTGTCGTGAGGTGGATGGCTGTTGGGTGGGTGGCTGCCTGCGTTTGTGTGTCTTGGAAGAGGGGGTGACAGACACAGTGGGAGAGGACACAGGGGACGTGTAATGGCTGTACTGGAGGGTGTGCTGGTGATGGAAGCACTGGCTGATGGTGGTGTGCATGCAGGTGTGAGTGTAGACGTCACAGGGAGGGAGGAGGGAGACGAGGAGGAGGGGGACACAGAGGTGGTAGTGACTGTTGGCATGTCTGCATCTGGGTGTTGCTTGGGTGAGTGTTTGTGGGATCTGTGGTGCTTGTGTCTGGATGAGCTGACCTTGGGTGTTGACGTGTGTGCAGGTTGGTCTGATGGTGTGGATGGGATAGGCAGAGGAAAAGGAGACAGAGACAGGGTGGAGGCAGTTAGAAGAGGGAGGCTGGAAACAGGGACAATGGCTGCCGTCAGTGCTGAGGCCAGAGCATTGAACGATCGTTGATGGGCAGCCTGACCCGAATTAATGCCCTCCAGGTAGGCATTGCTCCGATGCACCTCCCTTTCTACGCCCTGGATGGCATTCAAAAGGGTAGTCTGCCCAACAATGATGGTCTGAAGGAGGTCAATGACCTCCTCACTGAGGGCAGCAGGGGTGACAGGGGCAGGGCCTGAGGTGCCTGGGGCGAAGGAGATGCCCGCCTTCTTGGGCGAGCGGGCACGGAGCGTAGGCTGAGGGGCTGCTGGGAGGGCGGGGCTGGTGCGCTGGGTGGCGGCTGTACCTGTAGAGGCGGGGGGCCCGGATGTTGCCGCCACCGCTAGGGAGCTCCCATCCGAGGACGTGTCGGTGTCGCTGGTGTCACCACCGGTACCCGTTGTGGTGCTCCCCTCGCCCTCCGGATCACTGGTGCCCTCGGTGTCTGTACCACGGCCCACCGGGGCCTTGTGACTTGCAGCTCCCTCGTGCTCCGATGCCAAATCTCCTCCGCCTGATGATGCTAATGCACACATGCACAAGAAGGTTAAGAAAAAGGTTGGGGGGAGAAATAATAAAACAGGTTGAGTGCATGCAATGTCAACACCGTTGGCGGAGAGGACAGACACAGGAGCCTCATGCACTACGCTGCGCAATCGGGGTATACTACTCAGTACTTGTGACCAGGCCTACAGGTCTATGCACAACAAATACACACATGGATGATGCAGGACCATGGATAGCTGTACTTGGCACCCTACAGAGGTGGGGGGCGGGGGCACAGGGCCATGCCTAAAGGAGAGGACTACACTACAGAAAACGCCCTGGCCTAATGTCACCCACAACCCTCCTCCCCCACCCAGACACCTCCACTGCGCATAAAGATAGCAGAATGTGCTGATACTCACCCCCTTGTGTCTGCTGTGATGTCCTCAAGCGCCCATCCAAATCAGGGTAGGTCACCGCCAGGATCCGGGACATCAGGGGGGTCAGGGTACGACTGGCACCCCTCCTAGGTTGGGAGGCCATCCCCAGCAGTGACTCAGCGGTCTTCCTGGTCCCGCGGCGGATGCACCTCTTGCGGCAGTGGGTGCCCCGTCTGATGTGGACCCACAGGGCCCGGACTTCCTTGGCGATGGCACGCCAAATGTCGACTTTCTGATGGGCGCTGACCTATTTGACATGTACAGGGTGGGAAAGGAAAATTCATCATTTATCTGCATGTTAGATGTGATTGCCCCCCCCCCCCCAACTTTGCCATGTGGCACATGCTCTCATCTGTCGTGCGTTGCACTCCTCATTCGCTCCCCACCCCACCATCTTACATCCACCCCACTCAACACAGGCATAGCCCATTCAACGTGCAACCAGTGTACTTACCTGTTGGTCTGGAGGACCGTAGAGTAACGCATACTGGGGGAGGACCCCATCCACAAGTTCTCCAACTCTTCAGACGTGAAGGCAGGGGCCCTTTCCCCAGTCGCAGCAGCCATTGTCTCTTCCAGACTGAGGTCACAGCAGCACTTGCAGTATAGGTCCTCTCCTGTGGATGATCAGGTCTCGAGTGATTAAGCAGATAGAAAATGGCGGTCACGCCCGCGGCGGTGCGTACCGCGGCGGTGCGTACCGCGACCGCCGGCGCACCTCGTCATTGGCTCCTGAAACCCATAGGCTTCAATGTTAACCAATGCGGCTTCGTATAGCGGTATTCGACCGCCTACCGCCACGGTGTGCCACGCCAGCGCATTGACCTCACATCCCATTGTCCCACTTCACAGGTCAGGCAGCCGCCATTTCAAGGGCCCACATGGCATAATTTGTATTGCGTCACACAGGCCTAGGCCTTGCATTGCCACACATACACGCCTTTCAATACATAGATAATCGTGTGCTATGCAAGCTGTGGTGAACGTACCTGTGATTTGCTTGACTCTGTGCTCCATGTTGTCCTTCCTAGGCACCGTCCGCTGGGACTTGCGAGGAGAAGGATGAATCCTTGCGTGTACCGACCGCTGGTGGACCTGTCGACAATGGAAGAACACCATATCATACTACGATACCGACTTGACCGAGCCACTATACATGAACTGTGTGGCCAGCTGGAGCCAGCCCTGATGTCCCCCATCCGCCAACCCACAGGAATTCCCCCTCTAGTGCAGGTTCTGTCAGTCCTCCATTTTTTGGCAAGTGGCTCATTCCAGACAACAGTGGCCATGTCATCTGGAATGTCTCAGCCTATGTTTTCAAAGATTTTGTCCAGAGTGTTGTCTGCCCTGATGAAACACATGCGGAGCTACATTGTTTTCCCTGAGGAGGTTGATTTGGCCACTGTGAAGGGTGATTTCTATGCCCTTGGACATATCCCCAACATCATTGGTGCCATTGATGGGACCCATGTGGCTTTAGTACCCCCAAAAGACGATGAGCAGGTGTACAGAAACAGGAAAAGTTACCATTCTATGAATGTGCAGGTGGTCTGTTTGGCTGACCAGTACATCTCCCATGTAAATGCCAAGTTCCCTGGGTCAGTGCATGACGCGTATGTTATGCGTAATAGCAGCATCCCTTATGTGATGGAACAGCTACAGAGACAACGTGTGTGGCTAATAGGTGACTCTGGTTACCCCAACCTGCCTTGGCTATTGACCCCAGTGAGGAATCCCCGGACCAGGGCAGAGGAACGGTACAATGAGGCCCATGGGCGAACTAGGAGGATCATAGAAAGAACCTTTGGGCTCCTGAAGGCCAGGTTTAGGTGCCTGCATATGACAGGTGGATCCCTGATGTACTCACCAAAGAAGGTGTGCCAGATCATCGTGGCCTGCTGTATGCTTCACAATCTGGCATTGCGACGTCAGGTGCCTTTCCTGCAGGAGGATGGTCCAGATGGTGGTGTTGTAGCAGCTGTGGAGCCTGTGGAGAGTGAAGAGGAGGAAGACGACGGGGACGACACAGACAACAGGGACACAGTTATCTCACAGTATTTTCAGTAGCACACAGGTAAGAATCACCCACGCCATTTAACATTTGCTGAAAGCCTCCTGCATCTTTTCTTTGTGTATTTCCCCCCAGTTCTTTTAAACTGATGTTTGATTTTCCCTTCCCTTTTCAGTGCTGTATGACCCACTGCGTGACTTCAGCTTGGTTAGCCCATGGACTAATTCTTATTGACATCGGTATGTTGTCATCACAAAATTAACTGAACATTATTGATCAGTAATGTGTTATACATTTGTAAATAATACAGGCTGACTCCTGAATGATTTCAGTGCAATGAGTGATTTATTTTTAGTGCTAGATATTGGTACATGATATTAAAACGGTGATGGGTGAGGGTGGAGTTATGTCCATGGCAGAGTCCAGTTCTCAGTTTCACAGGTGCATTGTCCATATGCCTGTGGAAGGATGGAGCAGGGGCAGTTCAAGGTTGGACAGGGTGACAATGTCGGACAGTGGGATGACATCAGGGGGTATCTTATGCTGGCGGGGGTCTTGGCATCCTACTCTGTCTTCCTGTGAGATCTCAGGTTCCTCTTGCGGGGTGGTTGTTATTCAGCAGGAGGTAGGATTCTGGTGGCCTGTCGTTGTGGTGGGGCCTCCTGTCCACTAGCGCCGGCGGAGGTGGTAGGCTGTTCCTGGTCCTGGCTAGTGACAGGGGCCCTTTGTGGTGCCACATGGTCCCGCAATGTGGTTTCTATCCGGTTGAGGGCCTGGACTATGGTCCCCATAGCGGTACCGATGTTCCTGAGTTCATTGCTGAACCCCATGTACCGTTCCTCCTGCTGTGCCTGGATCTCGATGAACCTGGCCAGTACCGTCGCCATCGTCTCCTGGGAGTGATGGTATGCTCCCATGATGGTGGTGAGGGCCTCTTGGAGAGTCGGTTCCCTGGGCCTGTCCTCCCCCTCCCTGTCGCACAGCAGCCCTCCCAGTTGCCCTGTTTCCCCGGGCCTCTGTCCCCTGGACGGTGTGCCCACTACCACTGCCCTCAGGTCCCTGTTGTTGTTGGGGTGTTGGGTCAGCCTGGGTGCCCTGTAGTGGCGGACACACCGCTGATTGACGCGTCCTGGAGACAGAGGCATGGGCCTGCTGGGTGGGAGCTGTGCTGGTGTTCCCAGAGGGGGTTGGGTCTGCTGTGGCCTGTGTCTGTGTGTGGGGAACTGACTGTCCAGAGGTCCCCGATGGTCCGGGCTGGTCATCAGGTTCTAGGTCGACAGAGCTGCTGTCCTCACTGGGGGCCTGTTCTGGGGGTGGGATGGACAAATCTGGACCCTCCGTGGCGGTGTGTTGGCGTTCGGGCCCTGCAGGGGTAAAAGAGTATGGTTATTGTTTTTGTGTGTGCCATGGCGTGCATTTTGAGTGCCCTTGTCCCCCAGTGCTGGCATTCCCTTGTGGGAGGTGTTGTGAGGGTGGTGGGGGGGGTGTATGGGTATGTGCAATGGTCATGCTTTGGTGATGGCTGTCTATGGTTTGTGTTGGCATTCAGGGGTTGGTGTTGTTTAGGGTGGGTTGTGCTGGTGAGACATTGGCAGGGAGGATGTGTGCTGGGGGTTGAGATTGGGGGTGAGGGTGGGGGTGTGGGTTGGCATGCTGGTGGTTGGGGGGGGGGTGAAGTAGTTGAGATTCGACTTACCAGAGTCCATTCCTCCTCGTACTCCAGCGAGGCCATCAGGATGCAGGATGTTTACTACCTCTTGCTCCCATGCTGTGAATTGGGGTGGAGTGGGTGGGGGTCCGCCGCCAGTCTTCTGCACAGCGATGTTGTGTCGCGACACCATCGAGCGCACCTTCTCCCGTAGGTCGTTCCATCGCTTTCGGATATCTTCCCGATTTCGGGGATGCTGTCCCACAGTGTTGACCCTGTCTACGATCCTTTGCCATAGCTCAGACTTCCTTGCTATAGTGGTGTGCTGCACCTGTGTGCCGAAGAGCTGGGGCTCTACCCTTATAATTTCCTCCACCATGACCCTGAGTTCTTGGTCCGAGAACCTGGGGTGTCTTTGGGGTGCCATGGGGTGGTGTGGATGAGGTGTGGAGTGGTGTTTGTGGTGATGTGCATGGTGATGTGTGGTGATGTGTGCGTAGATGTGGTGTGGGTGATGATGTTGTGTTCCTGTGTGTGTTGTGCTTTGCGTTCCCTGTGCTCTCTCTCAGTGTATTGCGCCTTCTCTCAGATATTTGTGGTTGTAGGGGTTTGTGGGTGAAGTGGGTGTGTGTTTCATAGTTAATTGGGTGTGTGGGAGTGGTGTGTGTATGTGTATCAGGTGTGTGTATTTCAAATTGTCCAATGTGGCTGTGTTTTGGAGCTGTGTGTGTATTTTGAGCGCGGCGGTGTGTACCGCCAATGGAATACCGCGGTTGAAAGACCGCCGCGTGGATTCGTGGGTCAGAATGGCATGGGCGTGTTTGTGTTGGCGTGGCGGTGGAGGTTTGGTCATCTCCAGTTTATCGCTGCCCGCTGATGAGGCGGCCTTCCGTGGATGTCGGGTTTTTGGCGGTTTCACAGTTGGTGGTCAGAATGACCGTGGCGGTTTGCCGCGGCGGTAGAATGCCGGACTTCTGACCGGCGGTAAGGGCCTTTTACCGCCGAGGTCAGAATGACCCCCTATATGTCCTACCTTAACCATACACTGCACCCTACCCTTGGGGCTGCCTAGGGCCTACCGTAGGGGTGTCTGACATGTAAGAAAATGGAAGCTTTAGGCCTGGCAAGTGGGTACACTTGCCAAGTCGAATTTACAGTTAAAACTGCACACACAGACACTGCAGTGGCAGGTCTGAGACATGATTACAGAGCTACTTCTGTGGGTGGCACAAACAGTGCAGCAGGCCCACTAGTGGGATTTGATTTACAGGCCCTGGGCACCTCTAGTGCACTTTACTAGAGACTTACTAATAAATCAAATATGCCAATCATGGATAAGCCAATTACATCCACATTTTGTAAAGGAGCACTTGCACTTTAGCACCAGTTAGCAGTGGTAAAGTGCCCAAAGTAACAAAAACAGCAAAATCAGAGTCCAGCACACATCGTGGGAAACAGAGGCAAAAAGTTAAGGAAGACCACACCAAGGATGAAAAGTCTAACATTGACGCATCTGTTGGCATTAACTGTTTAACCATAGAGATTAAAGTATTTACCAGAGATTTAAGCTTGGCCACCTCACACTTTAGATCTTGTATGTGGGACGTGTACTGGTCCTTGGGCACCATTCGGTTTACATTTGCATCTACTGTCACACCTGCCATTATACCTATAAGAGGATCATCATGTGGATCTGAAATGCCATTTAAAGGACTTAAGCGATTGCTACAATGAAGGACATCACTATCAATATATGAAGGCTCATTCACCAGTACTGGGTGGATGTGGGTGATAGCATGCCCCCACCCCCTCCCTGTGGGAGCTGAATCCTGTGTCTCACATTTTTTAAACTTGTCTGGGATTTAACTGTGATACACCCCCACGCTAGCTGGGGAGCACGCACTCTGGGCGCCTTCAGAAACATTATCAGGGGAAGAGGTTAAAATGTCCTCACATTTAGTCAGGAGATCATCAATCCTTTCCATTACACAATTATTTCCTGCATGCTTCTGCCTCTTGTGTCTTTTCATGTGCACCACCCCAGTCCCTCCCTCGATCACCTTCCTTTTACCCATCAGTAATACTATGTTCAATATATGGGAGGGCCCTTGATGATCGAATAAGTCAACAATACAACCCTGGTAAGAAATGCAACAGTGCAGTGGGATCTACAAAAGCCTGCTTAATAAAAAGTGTTAGTGGGTGGCCCAGCCTCCTTCAGGCTCTGACGGGCATGGATGGACCTGCCCTTGGCCCAGGCTTTGCCCAGGCGCTTCCCATGCTGTGGGAGAGTGAAAGCGTTTATGAGCATGAGTGCCGGTGTGCCTAGGGCCACCTCCTGGGTTCCTGGGCCTGCTGGGACCTGTAGTCTCCCCTCGAGACTGCATTTGATGCTGTTAGCATCCCGCACAGTGGGAGAGTGAAACCGCTTATGAGCGCGAGTCAGTGCTGATGTACTCGTGTGCCTGGGGTCCTGGGCCTGCTGGGACCTTTAGTCCCCCTCAAGACTGGATTTGATGCTGTTAGCATCCCGCGCTGCGGGAGAGTGAAAGTGCTTATGAGCACGAGTCAGAGCTGGTGTGCCTGGGGCCACCTCCTGGGGCCCTGGGCATGCTGGGACGTGTAGCCTTCCCTTGACACTGGTTTCAATTATGTTATAGTGGTGGAAAACGAATTTAAGTGTTTGTCACTACCAGGACACATTAAACACACTTGTACATGTACATGTCCTGCCTTTTACCCACATAGGACCCTACTCTATGGGTTACCTAGGGCCTACCTTCGGGGTGACATTTGTAGAAAAAGGGGAGTTTAAGGCTTGGCAAGTACTTTTAAATGCCAAGTCCAAGTGGCTGTGAAACTGCACACACAGGCCTTGCAATGGCAGGTCTGAGACGTGGCTGAGGGGCTACTTCTGTGGGTGGCACAACCAGTGCTGCAGGCCCACTAGTACCATTCAATTTACAGGCCCTGGGCACACGTAGTGCACTTTACTAGGGACATACAAGTAAATCAGATATGCCAATTGGGAATGAACCAATGTTACCATGTTTAAGGGAGAAAGTTTATGCACTTTAGCACTGGTTAGCAATGGTAAAGTGCGCAGTGTCCTAAAACCAGAAAAAACATTGTCAGAAAAGTGGAGGAAGGCAGGCAAAAAGTTGGGCTGTCAGGTCATCAATCGAAATAAGATAAAAGTCTTGACAGGGTGTGAGATCGCTGGAGGAGTAGGGATTGAAGGGGTATGAGAGGCCCTGTGGAGAGAACACAGGTGCATATGGTAATATGTGCTGTGTCAGAGCTAGTTTCCGTCTAATGCATTTATATGAAGTTATCACCAGGAGAGGAAGTGAATGGTGAAATGGGTGCAGTTTGGGCAGTAGGAATCTTTGTAGGTGAGCTTAAAGAAGGAGGGAAACTTGAGTGGCCATTTCAGCCAGCTTGTTGTGTGCCAGTGTAGGAGGCTGGACTGGCTTGTAGTGAGTACCAAGGGGTACTTGCACCTTGCACCAGGCCCAGTTATCCCTTATTAGTGTATAGGGTGTCTAGCAGCTTAGGCTGATAGATAATGGTAGCTTAGCAGAGCAGCTTAGGCTGAACTAGGAGACGTGTGAAGCTACTACAGTACCACTTAGTGTCATATGCACAATATCATAAGAAAACACAATACACAGTTATACTAAAAATAAAGGTACTTTATTTTTATGACAATACGCCAAAGTATCTCAGAGTGTACCCTCAGTGAGAGGATAGAAAATATACACAAGATGTATATACACAATAGCAAAAATATGCAGTATAGTCTTAGAAAACAGTACAAACAATGTATAGTTACAATAGGATGCAATGGGGACACATAGGGATGGGGGCAACACAAACCATATACTCCAAAAGTGGAATGCGAACCACGAATGGACCCCAAACCTATGTGACCTTGTAGAGGGTCGCTGGGACTATTAGAAAATAGTAAGAGTTAGGAAAATAACCCTCCCCAAGACCCTGGCCAGGGTGCGTATAAGTTGTTTGACCTCTTGGGGAGCTATAAGTTCTTCTAGTTCCTTCACTATATTCTTATATCTTATTTTATTAGCACGTTTCCAATGTATCTGATAACTGTCTATGTCTCTTTGTGATTTTGAACTGGTACTCATGTGTCCCCTTCATTATGCAAGCTTTTTCCATGGGTAAATTTGCTAATTCCAAGATGGTGAAAAAAAAAATCAAGCCCTTCCTTACTAACACACATTTGATGAGAAATTCAAATGTGATTGACATAGCTCGTCAGTTTTCAGCTTGAAAGTTTAGCAGCCAAAAAATCCACTAACCACCTGTTGACTGTATGCTTACGCTTGACCTTGCACAGTGCCCTGCTGCATTTTAGGCTAGTTTCCCATAATACCAACAGACTATATATATATATATATATATATATATATATATATATATATATATATATATATATATATATACATATATGTATGTGTGTGTGTGTGTGTGTACACGTACATACACACGCACGAGACAGAGAGAGAGAGAGCGAGAGAGAGAGCAACATTTCCTATGAACGTTTTTTTTTTTAAATGAATCATTTATGACTTTGCAACCTCACATCCCTCTGCACTCTAATTTCTCACCTAGGATTTACCAAGGATTTGCCAAATGTTATGCAGATTCGTCAAAAGATGACAAAGTTAAACGCAAATCATAAAAGGTATTTTTAATGGAAATTGCAACTGAACCAGCATTACAGAATTGGTGTCAATCGACCATATATATATTGTTTTACCAATGCTGTGCGCCCACAAAAAATCCTCTCTGTGGCATAACAGATGGTTTTAAAAGCAGTGATTACAACACCCGCAACTTAAAATAGTTTAATTACTAAGTCAATACTGCCTTCAGCCTTTCATAGCCTTTCGTCTAAAAACAACAGACGGCATAGTGCAAACGACGAGGCAATGTTTAACCAGGGCTATGCATTAGTCACTTTGCACAGCTTTTCGTCCAGCCTTTAGTAAACGAGAAATCAAAGAGGTCCCTTTTTTTACCCATGTTTCCTCTCTTATCACCAGAAAACCTGTAAGAGATTAAAACAATAACCAGGAGCAAACCTTTTCCAAAAAACAGAGCGTACTCTTGTACTGGTATCTCTTAAAAACACAAAGACGTATCATATAATTGGTGCTAATTAGGAATTTATAATCAGTAAAAAATTAAAGAGTATTTATAGTTCGTGAGGGAAAGCAGTAAGCAAAGACGAAAGGGATGCCATGTCAGAATTAAATGAAATATCAGAACTATGGGGTGTATTCACAAACTGTATTTTGCAGTAAGTTTAGTAGTACTACTATAATACGACTCATGTACTACAAAATACTATTCACAGTGCTGCATATGGTCTCCAACTCTCCTATTTTTTCTGTGCATGATGCCCACCACGACTGCGTAAATCTCCAAAAGAGTACACCTATGTTTTAGTAGTAAATGTGGGAGGTGTGGGGTGTAGCGAGTGGAAAATGAGGAGCACAGTGCAGCTCCACTTTCCTTTGGCCCCTTAGTGCCCCCAACCGCCACCATGTGTGCGCTGTATTTAAAAAAAGACGCACCATGGCGGTAGTTAGGGAAACTAGCGTCAAAGTTTTTGCCACTAGTTCGGAGCTTTTTATAAGACTAGCATCAAAAAATTGTTATCCTAATCTGGCAAAGCCCATTGAGGCCCATTGAAAACAATGGTGTGCCTCCTTTTAATGCCTTCTCTGACCAGGCATTAAAAGTGCAGAAAAATGGTTGCAAAGAAATCTCTGAGATGTCTTTGTGCCATTTTTTCGGCCCCCCTAACGGGGGAATGCCCCCCTAGCATACACTATGCCTGGCACAGGCATAATGTGGCGCAAGGGGTTACAAAGTGGCGCAATACATGCATTGCACCACTTCATAAATAGGCACGGGGAAAATGCCACTTTAGCGCTACCTTAGTGTCAAAGAAATTACGCTATGGAGGTGCTAAGGTGGTGCTAGGGGCTCTTAAATATGCCCCGTAGTGCTGAAGTGGAGGGAGTTTTAGAGAGGAGTAAGGAGTGATTAATAGAGGGCTAAGTACATGCACCCACCCACAAAAGAGTAAGCACACTACTATTGACAACTGCACTTCTAAAGTTACTGCAGCCAAAAAAAACTCAGAACAATAGTACATGTATTTCTGCCTACACCTGGAGTAAGGCTCAGCACCCTCCCTGGCCAACTGATGGTACTGCATCACTGTCCCATAGATAAAAATGGAGGTAGGGAGTTAAAATAGAACCTCATAGGAATAATTTTAAAATGAATTAATTTATTTAGACTTCTTAAAAGTATATATAAATTTAATTAAATATTAGAATCTATAAATAAATGCAGTTTCATGTCAAAAATACATATATATATATATGCGAAGAATAATTTTTGATTCAATGTAAATTATTTTCATTACATTGTTAATTTAAAAGTAAATGTAACTCATTTAAAAATGTATTACTTTTATGTATATCACATCTATGCATAATGTTAACACATAATAAATAAGTATAAACATTTTACTTAGGTGTGTTTTTATTCAATATATTTAAATTAATTAAACATATAATTCAAAATTACGCTCATATTGTTGTAGCATTTTTATTGTGTTCTACATTTAAATGAAATATATAACAAAATTACACTAATATTTATCTTAAAAATATGTTTACGATGTTTTTTTCAACTTTCATACAGTGTTAAACTTTTCACTATACTTTACCATAGGAAGATCTCCACCCTGGTGGCAGATATCTCTGTCTGCATATAAAAAGTTACAAGTAGTAAATGTGCACTCATAAATTAATCTCAACCTGGTTTCAGGCCTAAAGTTTGTAGTAATTTTATACTCATAAATGGCGATTAGCCAAAAGTAGTACATTTACTACTAAGGCCCTGATTGCAAGTTCAGGGCTGAATTTCAATCCCTGTGCGAATAAACTGTTTGCACAGGGGTCAAAGTGTGATTTATTTGATAATTATCACACCCTGATAAATTCGGGCAGTCAAACCTGCTCAAATTGATCATGCGGAATTTGATGTGGTAATTCCCGTTTCTGCAGGTTATGCTTCATTTTAAAAGGTACCACTGGCAACATCCCTGTGGCATTGGATTTTAGAAGGGGTGATGATCACCTTTCCAGCTAGACACTCATAATGAGGGCCAAAGTACAAGAGTAAACGTGGAGGTTTACACGTGAATGTTTACTCACGTCTAAGCTTACCTTTGTGAATAGCCCCCTAAATATGGGACTGCCTTATGTGACTACAAGTTAAAAGTCTGGTTTCTTTTCTGTGCACATAGGCAAATTCTTAGCAGTTATAAAACAGACCAGACATTTGAACTAGGACAAACCCTCACAACTTCCTACCTCTAACACATGTTTATTCGTTCTCCGTCATTGACAACCGATTCTAGGAGTTTAACGAGCAGTTTTGAATAACGGATCATTATCTGTAGGCTTACGCATATTATTCACGGCATTCAAAGGCCCTGGGCCTGAATACAATCTGGCCTCATATTTCTAACTCCTGCGCAAATCCCTGATGCACAAGAGTCGGAGTTAGGAGAAGTTCAAAGTTTTCTGCCCCTGGTAACTACTAGGAGAGATAAAATATGCTGATATATATACCGGGGAACAATGCTCAATATATATCGGTACATGCAGATTTCAGTAAGGAAAGCACCAATACAACATGTTGTCCCTCATTTGGAAGGGATAAACTTGTAATAGCTGATAATTATGCCACCTGATGAATTAGAACCCGGGGATATCAGATATTATTGGGTCCAATAACTGTCCGGCATCCTGTGGAGTTTTCCTAATGAGGGACAAATTATCTTCTTTTTAGGAGGCCAGTTGTGTAAAAAAAAAATTGGGGTGTATTTTCAGCTTGTTTGTTTCACTTCTCTCTTTATTATTAATATCCATTTATGCTCTAGCATTTTGTTCTCTATGTTTCGGTATGATTCCTTCCTTTGTCTTGACAGTTCTTGCAGTAACGAATCAAACCCTTAGACTAAGAGCTGAAACACAGTTATACCTTCTTTTCTTAACTGATACATTTTATAAACGCTTGGGGAGTTACAATCCTTGGTCATGTTTCAATTATACTGGTTTAATTGAGGAGGGTCATTGTTAGCAAGTTGGTGATCAGAAATGTTTTACGTTCCAAACCTCCACAAAACAATTAAAAAGCTAATTATCCACCAAACCGAAACTGTCAATTTATAAACAATAAATCCTTTTTTATTTTTTATTTTTTTAATACCGTTCAAATTATGCCTCCAAAAGCCTGGTTATGAATTTGGGTGTTATTTAATGCACCTGATAAATAACAATAGCACTGGGTACATTATTTATCCAGTGCGATAAATAACAAGTATACGTGTTTGTGGGAATAGCGTGCGGATTTTGGTGTTTAACGCACCAAAACCCACATGATACAGTAAATACTGCATGCTTTTCCTCATTAAAGTTCAGCAGGTTTGATATGCTAATATGTAAAATAATTTTAAAAAAGTATAACATGTTGCCCACACCTGCCAACTTCAACAAAAATCTCACAGTACGAGGAACGGGTCGAGCATTAAAATGGGGGTGGGGGTGGGGGGGGGTGGGTGGGTGTCATGCCGAGAAGCACCCATGAGACACTTTTGATCCCACCCCAGCCACAAACCCCTCCTATGAAGAAAAAAACAAAAAGCTTGCTGAGGCTGTTGCCAATGTCCTGGGGCGTTTAAATACCCATTAATGGACATCGGCAGTTAAAAACCTTGGAAAACGAGCTGAAAACCACTGTTTTCAATGTTTTTTATGTCGTTTTACGTGCCACTTTGTGATAATGTCTCCTTACCGGGTGACTGTGTTATGGGAGCCAAAATCGTGTGGCACCTTGTGAATTGGCAGGTCTTTGTTACCTCACTTCCTGTTTAGGATTCTGACACCACATTGTGAGTGTCTTGTACTCGTTATAAAATTCAATAACTGAATACATTTTACAATCTTTTTAATCATTATATGAAGCTCTGAATACTGCACTGCTCCATTAGTTCATGAAGCTAAACCCCAACTATGTTCCTCCTACTAAATATGACTTGGTGAGTGTACCCACGTGTCTTCTGCTTTTCTTGAGATTATGATGAAAAAAATAACCTTTTGGCTTGCAACAGAGATTTCTACTCTATGCATCACTTTCAGTGCTACGTCATACATCTAGCTTTTCCACGGAAGCTCAAGGTTACCATTGCCCTTGTCATGTCTCATGTAGACTATGCAAGCAGACTCTCCCTCAGGAAACAGCTCTAGTTATTCCAAAGACTTCAAGCACTCTAAAACATGCTGCAGCATGATGGGATGTTAAAGGAATTTCCCAATGTAGTTTATTAAATTTAGACAGCAAATGGTGCTTTTTAAAACACTATATTGCAACATAGTCCTAGGCATATCATGTGTCACACAATGCAGAGCTGTGCGTAAATGCAAAATGCTCTGCAGAAATCTTCAATGTTGCTTTGCCTGAACAACAAATTATTGTGCAGCCCCATAATTTCTACATGCCGTGTGCCGATGAAATAATCTGCCACGCTTACATAAAAACGCTGTATTGTTCAATGTTACATACAATTTAGCATTGTGGTGGAGTGAGGTGAACGAGTTGTGTCTTGCATGACAATTATGCTTGAAACAACCTCTAATGCCAATATCTGCATGCATACATTCAACTAAGTGGTATTCACATCATAGGTGAAATTGTGACGACTTTACTGATTTTATGCTTGGGAATTCTACGTGTATTTCTTTTTTCTCACTGTTTGAATCTGTTTATATTCAGCTAGAATTTTATGCAATTCAAGGTTGCTCTACTTTGTGTGCCTTTACTTTATCTGGCTTTGAGTGGAATCTTAAATATTTTTACTCAGTGCCTGCTCCAGTATGTCCGCTTGAATGAACAATGGAACATCTACATGATACAAAGGGATTTGCAATTGTGCTTACATCAATATTCAGTAAAAAAGCCTTTTTTCATACCAAAGTTTGTAGTGGATCCTATTTAGATCTAATGGGAATCAGGAATTTAGCTAATCCCTTGGCTTTCAGGCCTGTGCCCCTGTCATCTAATAACGTTTAACCTACTTAGCTTGCTCTGTTTTAGCACATTTATTTAATTATTTCTTCCAAGATGGCTGCCATGTTTATAGTTAGGAAGATGTTTTAGTTTCACGTTATAAGTGGCACTCTGTAAAGGCGTCACTGTCAGCATCAAAGATAAATGAGATACGTAGGTATTCACATCATGTACTTTCCCACTTTCATGTGATGGTAACAGAATATAACTTTTCAGGAAATTGTTTAAATAATTGCCATCGCAAGCATGCTTTCTTATCTATTGTTTGGGAACATACCTGCGTCAGGGGACCTACCAGATCTGTATAAATACATCTCAGACAGACAAGATAATCAGAGGGATTCCTACCAGATGTCATTGATGTTATCTATGCTACACGTCGCCTTGTTGCAGACCCAGTCTTCGTGTCACCAAGGTAATGATGGCTGGTGGGCTCTTCTCATGGACATGGTACTGGCATATTAGGTTTAAAGCACCTAGCTTTCTTTAGGTCAGAGATTAGGTTCATCATTCCAGAATATTATGGCTCATTTCACATCTACTTTACATATATTATTGCAAAATGGTGAGGTTCTTTGTATTCATGACTCGTTTTTACCATTCTGTTTCTTGCATTGTTCATTATCTTAATCATTGCAGCCCATGCAATTTACAGTAGATTGCAGTCTTGGTAATAACAACTATTGAAAACCTTACTGCATCTCCTTCATTGCCTGTACGTGACTGAGACATGTTGCTCATGTAAGAAAAGGCTAATCTCCATTTAACCACGACACACCCTGAGATGTCGCACTCTTGATTCCATGTGTAAAAGGCTGCCACAAATCACCTTTTACTGTTTGGGTTTTTGGTGAGGTACTGCTTGTGATCTGGGAGGCTTGGGCCAACAGTTGCGACTTGTTGTAGGATTGGCCTACTCGCATACAAGCAAAGGTGCTGTCATTCCTAAACCAGCTGTCTTGCCTAGAGCAAGAGCCCAACTACGACAAGTTCAACTACGTTGCCATTTATGGCACTTTTGCAACTGCACTACAGCTTAACCCCTTAACAGTTGGGGTTTTTCCCACCAATTTTTGACAATTAGTCAAGCTTAGGGCTCCATACCTTTGTTCCTCATAAGTTTTCCATGCTAAATTTGCATCCCTTTTTCCAACATCCTGGGGATTCTAAAGAAGCCCGGGATTTGTGGATTCTGCTGGAGGGGACTGAGAAACTGGTCACAACACAGTTACATTTTGAGTTTTTTTTTGTGAAAATAGGAAAAAGTGTTCCACAAAAAAGTGTCTTTTATTTCTTCCTAGAAATGACGTCAATGAAAGCTTTGCTGTGCTAAAGTCACAATTTTCCCAGAATGAAAAACTTACTTTTTTGTCACAGATTTGGCATTTTTCAAAGAGGTTGCTCATTTTTTCTATTTTATATTCTTCCAGTTTGTGATGGAAACCAGTGTGAAACCCATTAGTGATACAGGAAACCTATAGATCTCTGAACAGTAGACAACTTCTCAATTCAGCAAGTGATTGTATGTGTAGATCCTTGAAATAAAGAAAAAGAAAAATGAGTAGGAAGAAAACAGCCATTTGTGACATTTTCATCTGTAACTTTTGGTCACGATGGCCGACACAAAGGCAGTATACCATTATGTCCAAGGACCCTTCTGGTAGAGAGTTTGTTGGTTCTTCAAGAACCCATGTTACCCAGAGCCAACAACTGAGCTGCAGCATTCAAGGGTTTTCCACTGTGTACTGAGTAGACCAATTAATAGATGAAATATGTAGAGTAAAAAATGGGTAACCCTGACTCTTTTTTAGTTATGGATTTTGGGCCCTTTCTCAGCATGCACCTAGAGAAACCTAGCAACCCTGCACATTTTTAAAAACTAGACACCGAGGGAAATCTATGGTGGGGTGACTTGCATGGCTTTAATCAGGTTACCCAGAATCCCATGCAAACCTCAATCTTTGACTAAAAAACAAATTTTCCTCACACTTCTGTGATGGAAAGTTCTGGAATCTGCGGGAAACGACAACCTTCCTTCCACCCAGCATTCCCAGATGTTTTGTGATAAAAACAGTATCTCACTTTTGTCAATAGGCCTAGTGCCCGCAAGAGGAACGGTGACCCAAAACACAACATGGACACCACATTTTCCACTCAAAATGCCCCTTTTTTGCAAAGTAGCTGTGAATTTTGGGCTCTAGTTCAACCGGCACATAGGGAAACTTAGTAAACCTGCACATTTTTTTAAATTAGACACCTTGGGAAATCCAGGTTGGGGTAACTTGTATGGCTCTTACCAGTCTTTTTTTGCCCAGAATCCCTGCAAACCTCAAACTTTGACTAAAAAAAACACATCACAAGGAAAGGGTGTAATTTTAGGCAAAGTTTGAGGTTTGCAGGGCATTGCGGGTAACAAAATGTAATGGAATCAATGGAAAGTACACCACCCTAGACTCTCCCAGGTGTCTATTTTTTAGAAATTTGTGTATTTGATAGGTTTCCCTAGGCGGAAGCAGAGACCAGGTCCAGGTAACGCAGCTACCCCCATTGCCAAATAGGTTAGTTTCTTGACAGGAAATGTTGATGTTTCCATGTTACATTTTGGAGGCTTTTCGCATTGTGGACACTAGACCCAACCATACAAGAAAGGTAACGCTTTTGTCTGAACAAATGGGAAATGCTGGGCAGTCAAACATTTGTGGATCTCTGTGTATTCCAGTTTACATCACAGAAATGTAAGGAAAATGAGCGATTTTAGGCAGCGTTTGAGGTATGCAGAACATTGTGGGTAAGAAAGCTTTATGGGATTCTTGCAAGACATACTACCCTGTACTCCCCTCAATGTCTAGTTCTCTGAAATGTCTCAATTTCGTAGTTTTCTCCACTTAGCAGCCTACCCAAGTCCAAAAAACAGCCATTCTGCATGGCAAGTGGGAATACCTTACGATTCAGCCCCACTTTCCCGGCCTAGATGTAAAAACATCAACCAAAAGGAAAACTTTGTACAAATGTCTGTGGGATGGGATGTTATGGTGAGAGCAGTAAGACTGTTGAGGCTTTAGAGGTGAGGGTAAGGCCTGATGTCAGGATGGGCCAGACCCACCCCATCATTTTATAAAATAAAATAGTTGTGTGATACAGTAAGCTTTATGTCCCCTGGGGGCAAATTTGGGGCAGACTCCCTCTCTGCCCTCTGGGAAGGCCAAAATACTGGTTTGTCGCTTTTAGGGTGGGATTATGGTCTAATGACAGAGGGTATTCTGACATTGATCTCCGGGAGCACCAGTTGACTGTGGGGGCGGGACCAGGCCCCTTTAAACCTGCAACGCGCGCCCGCTTCGTGGGTCGCGCATTCTGACACTGATCTCCGGGAGCACCAGCTGACTGTGGGGGTGGGACCAGGCCCCTTTAAACCTGCTACACGCGCCCGCTTCGCGGGACGTGCCCGGGCAAAGCCAGGGCCAAGGGCGGGCCCGTTCTGCGCCCGTCAGCGCCCGGAAGAGACTGGGCTGGGCCATACCCTTTGATATTTGCTACTTGGTGGTGATTGTTTTTTTAATAGAGTCAAGGAATACTGGCCCAACTGCCGTGCCCTATCGAACATTGCTTGTCTTGCTGCGACCATCAGCATTTGTTTTTGGGATAGACCGACCCCTCTTTTTGGATTCTAAGGTATGGTTCAAGTCATTTTGATATACTTGTGTTCATTTTCCTTGTCGCATCCATACTGGTGCTGAGTCCTTTTATTTCTCAGAATGGGGAAACGTAAGGGGAGATCCAGCCCAGACTCAGGATCTGTCAAAACCAAAATCCCCAAACCTAGTAGAGCAACGCAGCCTCATACCAATTGGGTGTACAGAGAAATTGATAATTTAATTGAAGAGGTGGAGTCAATTCTTAAGGATAAAGAGAGCAATGCTCGGAAGCGGCTGAAACCCGGAGCTTTATTGCCGTTTTTAACATCAGGATCCAACTCCTCTACTGATGCTCTGCCCCTGAGAATTCCAGTCCAAGCTCGTGCTCTCTTAAGCCCGCCTTGCACGGCTAACCCTCCACCTTTGCTTCACTCTGTATATAATTTGGAAGCTATACCCACAGACTCTACTCTCCATGGGATTTCCTGCTCAAATCGATTTTTTGCCTTGGAGTATATAGACTCGGCCAGCGTCAAACAGACCTCTTTGACCCCTGCGTTTCCTAACCGTGATTCTCTTGGAGAAGATATTCCAGCCTCAGTCTCTAGTTTAAAGCGTGAAGTAGGGGAGTTGAAGTGTTTATTGCTTGAAGTCCTTAAGCTTCTCAAAAAATCTGAACCAACTCCCCAGTGTGCTCTGAATTCAGCACTATTGCAATCCACTCATCCAACGGTCTCTGTTCCCTTGTCTGTGGATCTATTAACAACTTTTGAGGCTGCCCAGACTTCTAACCACAGGTTGCATCAGGGTAACTACCCGGTTCCTCTTTTGGTAAAACCCATATCCTCTCCTCTCACTATCAACCGGACTGTGGTCCCTATAGCAGTCTCTGGTCACCCAACCTATATGTCTAATCAAAATTGTATTTACATGTGCAACGTTCCCCCCCCTTACAGCTCAATTGATGGAAGATACATCTTCTTTAATCAACAAGGCTTCGCATTGGATCTGCCATGTTAGAGGCTTTGGCTCAATTATCCACTCAGATATTGTATCTGCTGTACGGTTGCGTGGTCGCTTTAGTGGGCGAGACATTATCAAACTTAATCTTGAAAGCCCTTCTTTAGTCTTGGGCCTCCTCCAGATGGAAGCACGTAATTTGACAAGGAAGGAACTTGATATATTTTTTAGTGACAGCTTGTCTGCTTTGGGAACTAAGAGCCTGTCTTCTCGCCCAAGCTGATTCCATCTAATGTAATTGATTCTGTTGCCTCTTCTGGTCTGACACTTATTCCTGTTGCTGAGCCTGAAATGGCCCCTGTGTCTAAATGTATTAGTGCAAGTGTCTTTGCACCTTATCGGGGCACTTCTGATGTGGATTGACTATGTTCCTCTAGTTCTTGTAAATCCAGTGTTGGTTATGATTCTCAGGCCTGGCCCCCTCAAAGTCCCTTGCAAAGCCCGGGTCCCAATATTCTATGTGAACCATCTAGTATTGCCGCTGTGAATTCTAACCAAGCATAGGCTGTTGATTTTTGTGAAGCCACCTGCAGTTCTTTGCATGGTACAGGGACGTTTTTGTCCTGGAATGTGGCAGGTATTAAGAGTAAATTAGTTGATCCCGAGTGGGGGGTCTATATTGAACCTTTCTGCATTGCATGTTTCAGGAAACATGGGCCACGGAATGTGTGTACAGGCAAGGTTTCTGTTATTTCACCAAAAATGCAATGCAGTCTTCTATGGGCAGGGCAATAGGGGGTTTATGCACTTGGGTAAAGATAACAGAGGTGGGCAAAGTAAAGGAGATCGCTGTAGATTCTTGTGACATTCTGGCAATAGTAATACTGCCCAATTCGGGTTTTCCAGTGTTATGTATCAATATTTACAACAGACCAGGCCCCTCCAACCATCAATCTGCCACCATAGATCTCCTGCATAATCTTATATCCGACTTTCGCTCTAAATATCGCATTATCATTGGAGGTGATCTTAACGCGCAAATCAAAGTTGACTCGGCTTACGCCGAGACAACACAGGCCAAAGACGAAGTGTAGAATATTCCCCTTGTTTCAAGCCAATTAGCATCGTCCAATCCTTCCTGCAGGGCGATGCAAATATTAGATCTTATAGTTATACATGGCCTTCGTTTCGGAAACGGCTGATTCCCTGCTGACAATCCTGCTGGACCAACTTTTTTTAGGGGTCCTTATAGCAGTATTTTGGATTATGTCATTTTTGATCTACGGGTTTGTCATTCTATAATTAATGTGGAAGTGGGCCCACGGTTTACCAGCGATCATGCTCCTTTACAAATTGTATTTAATGGAACTCTCTTTGCAGGACCTCCGTCTGCTTCTAATGTTCATGATCTTGTGAAACTGTCTAGTAATAGGCGCGCGGTGAGATGGGCTTCGTTCCAGAAGTCCAACCTGTTAAATGATAAATTGCGCGTCTTGGTTTCCGGACATCAGCTTTTTGATGATAATATTGTATTATCCCCACTGGAAGTCATGTCTTCACATGTGGTATTTTTCGGGGCTCTTAAGGAGCTTTTCTCTGCTTCGAAACAAAGTAATTCTTCCCTTCCATCTAAATGCAAATGGTTCGATAAGAGATGCTGTGAGGCCAAGAGCCTTTTGACTAAAGCGTTAAAGTCAAAGGAACGGGAAGCTATTGTAAGTGCGAGAAGAACTTACGTCTCCACTTGCAAATTATGCAAACTTAAATATGAGGAAAGCCTATGGGGAGATCTGGCTGAGGCAGTCAGGACCCATGATGTCAAACTCTTTTGGCTCTTGGTTTCACGCCGAGACCCAGAACGTCCACCTACCCCAGAATGCTACATTGCTGCTGATACTTGGTTCACTCATTTTAGGGAACTGTATGGCTCCCGCCGGGAATTGTTGCCATCAGTTCTGTAGAATCCCTAATGTGTTGCCCTGCGGTGCCTCCCTTTACTTTAAAAGAAACAGAGTTGGCAATTAGTGCCCAAAAATCAGGCAAGGCCCCAGGACCTGATGACATCCCCTCGGATATGTACAAATCAGACTTATGCGTATGGACCCGGTATATCAATAGGCTATCGAATATTGCTTTGCCCACCAGGTCTTACCCGGACTCCTGGAAGGAGGCAACAATCGTGCCTATTCATAAGAAAGGAGAGAAAAGTCTTCCAGGAAATTATAGACCCATTAGCCTACTAGATAATCTGCAAAAAAATTTTTGCTCTCAGCTGCTAAGCAGACTGAAACACTGGATAGCGAAAAACCAGGTATTAAGCCATCTGCAGGCAGGATTCAGGGACAAGGTCAGTACCATCGATCAGGTCTTACCGGTTTGTTACCATAAAGTGGAAGACCGTAGATGTAGATCATGGCCATCTATTTGTGGCCTTTGTTGATCTGAAATCGGCTTTTGACCTTGTCCCGCGTCCCAAGCTGTGGGAGGTTATGAGCAATGCTGGAGTCCCAGGTTCCATGATTAATATAATTAAAGACCTTTACTCTGGCAATTGTGCCAAAGTAATATGGGGCCCAGCAAGCGATCTGACTCCAGCATTTCCCACAGTTCGTGGCGTGAGGCAGGGTTGCGTTCTTGCGCCTACCCTGTTCCTCCTGTTTATCAATGCCTGCATTCCGTACCTCTTAGATTGCCCTGGTGATGCCCCCAGTATGGGCGGGCAGAAGTTCCCATGCCTCCTTTTTGCTGATGATACCTTGCTACTTTCTCGAACAGCTATGGGTCTTTCATGTCTGCTCGCAAGGTTCTTGGAGTTTTGCAAGGACCATGGTTTGGAAATCAATTCAGCTAAAACGAAATATATGGTGTTTGGGGACAAAAACCAGAAAATGAAAAGACCTGTACATCTAGAAGGCGTTTCCCTGGAAAGAGTGGGCACTTTTGATTACCTAGGCATAAAATTAGAAGACTCACATTTCTGGCATGCCCATCTGTAGGAAAGTACCATCTTGCCTGGCATGTTACCCCCATTTTTCACTGTATATATGTTGTTTTAGTTGTATGTGTCACTGGGACCCTGGTAACCCAGGGCCCCAGTGCTCATAAGTGTGCCTGAATGTGTTACCTGTGTAGTGACTAACTGTCTCACTGAGGCTCTGCTAATCAGAACCTCAGTGGTTATGCTCTCTCATTTCTTTCCAAATTGTCACTAACAGGCTAGTGACCATTTTTACCAATTTACATTGGCTTACTGGAACACCCTTATAATTCCCTAGTATATGGTACTGAGGTACCCAGGGTATTGGGGTTCCAGGAGATCCCTATGGGCTGCAGCATTTCTTTTGCCACCCATAGGGAGCTCTGACAATTCTTACACAGGCCTGCCACTGCAGCCTGAGTGAAATAACGTCCACGTTATTTCACAGCCATTTTACACTGCACTTAAGTAACTTATAAGTCACCTATATGTCTAACCTTTGCCTGGTAAAGGTTAGGTGCAAAGTTACTTAGTGTGAGGGCACCCTGGCACTAGCCAAGGTGCCCCCACATTGTTCAGAGCCAATTCCCTGAACTTTGTGAGTGCGGGGACACCATTACACGCGTGCACTACATATAGGTCACTACCTATATGTAGCTTCACAATGGTAACTCCGAATATGGCCATGTAACATGTCTATGATCATGGAATTGCCCCGTCTATGCCATCCTGGCATAGCTGGCACAATCCCATGATCCCAGTGGTCTGTAGCACAGACCCTGGTACTGCCAAACTGCCCTTCCTGGGGTTTCACTGCAGCTGCTGCTGCTGCCAACCCCTCAGACAGGCATCTGCCCTCCTGGGGTCCAGCCAGGCCTGGCCCAGGATGGCAGAACAAAGAACTTCCTCTGAGAGAGGGTGTGACACCCTCTCCCTTTGGAAAATGGTGTGAAGGCAGGGGAGGAGTAGCCTCCCCCAGCCTCTGGAAATGCTTTGTTGGGCACAGATGTGCCCAATTCTGCATAAGCCAGTCTACACCGGTTCAGGGACCCCTTAGCCCCTGCTCTGGCGCGAAACTGGACAAAGGAAAGGGGAGTGACCACTCCCCTGACCTGCACCTCCCCTGGGAGGTGTCCAGAGCTCCTCCAGTGTGCTCCAGACCTCTGCCATCTTGGAAACAGAGGTGCTGCTGGCACACTGGACTGCTCTGAGTGGCCAGTGCCACCAGGTGACGTCAGAGACTCCTTGTGATAGGCTCCTTCAGGTGTTAGTAGCCTATCCTCTCTCCTAGGTAGCCAAACCCTCTTTTCTGGCTATTTAGGGTCTCTGTCTCTGGGGAAACTTCAGATAACGAATGCATGAGCTCAGCCGAGTTCCTCTGCATCTCTCTCTTCACCTTCTGATAAGAAATCGACTGCTGACCGCGCTGGAAGCCTGCAAACCTGCAACATAGTAGCAAAGACGACTACTGCAACTCTGTAACGCTGATCCTGCCGCCTTCTCGACTGTTTTCCTGCTTGTGCATGCTGTGGGGGTAGTCTGCCTCCTCTCTGCACCAGAAGCTCCGAAGAAATCTCCCGTGGGTCGACGGAATCTTCCCCCTGCAACCGCAGGCACCAAAAAGCTGCATTACCGGTCCCTTGGGTCTCCTCTCAGCACGACGAGCGAGGTCCCTCGAATCCAGCGACTCTGTCCAAGTGACCGCCACAGTCCAGTGACTCTTCAGTCCAAGATTGGTGGAGGTAAGTCCTTGCCTCACCTCGCTGGGCTGCATTGCTGGGAACAGCGACTTTGCAGCTACTCCGGCCCCTGTGCACTTCCGGCGGAAATCCTTTGTGCACAGCCAAGCCTGGGTCCACGGCACTCTAACCTGCATTGCACGACTTTCTAAGTTGGTCTCCGGCGACGTGGGACTCCTTTGTGCAACTTCGGTGAGCACCATTTCACGCATCCTCGTATTGCCTGTTTCTGGCACTTCTCCGGGTGCTACCTGCTTCAGTGAGGGCTCCTTGTCTTGCTCTACGTCCCTTCTCTCTTCAGGTCCAATTTGCGACCTCCTGGTCCCTCCTGGGCCCCAGCAGCATCCAAAAACGCCAAACGCACGATTTGCAACTAGCAAGGCTTGTTAGCGTCCTTTTGGCGGGAAAACACTTCTGCACGACTCTCCAAGGCGAGAGGGATCCATCCACCAAAGGGGAAGTCTCTAGCCTTTTTCATTCCTGCAGAAACCTCAGCTTCTTCTGTCCAGTAGAAGCTTCTTTGCACCCACAGCTGGCATTTCCTGGGCATCTGCCCATCTCCGACTTGCTTGTGACTTTTGGACTTGGTCCCCTTATTCCACAGGTACCCTAGATTGGAAATCCACAGTTGTTGCATTGCTGGTTTGTGTCTTTCCTGCATTATTCCTCTAACACGACTTCTTTGTCCTTAGGGGAACTTTAGTGCACTTTGCACTCACTTTTCAGGGTCTTGGGGAGGGTTATTTTTCTAACTCTCACTATTTTCTAATAGTCCCAGCGACCCTCTACAAAGTCACATAGGTTTGGGGTCCATTCGTGGTTCGCATTCCACTTTTGGAGTATATGGTTTGTGTTGCCCCTATCCCTATGTTTCCCCATTGCATCCTATTGTAACTATACATTGTTTGCACTGTTTTCTAAGACTATACTGCATATTTTTGCTATTGTGTATATATATCTTGTGTATATTTCCTATCCTCTCACTGAGGGTACACTCTAAGATACTTTGGCATATTGTCATAAAAATAAAGTACCTTTATTTTTAGTATAACTGTGTATTGTGTTTTCTTATGATATTGTGCATATGACACTAGGTGGTACTGTAGTAGCTTCACACGTCTCCTAGTTCAGCCTAAGCTGCTCTGCTAAGCTACCATTATCTATCAGCCTAAGCTGCTAGACACCCTATACACTAATAAGGGATAACTGGGCCTGGTGCAAGGTGCAAGTACCCCTTGGTACTCACTACAAGCCAGTCCAGCCTCCTACATTGGTTGTGCAGTGGTGGGATAAGTGCTTTGAGACTACTTACCACTCTTGTCATTGTACTTTTCATAAGAGAAAAATATACAAAACAAGGTCCGTGTATATACACATAGCCAAAACGTTTTGCATTTCCTCTTTTCACTCTTTTCTAAGTGCTGAAAAGTACTTCTAACTTTCTAAAAAGTTCTAAAAAGTTTTAAAAGTTTTTTTCTCTGTCTTTCTAAAAGCTCTGACAAACTTTTTTTCTTTTACTATCACTTTAACTCTCTCTAAAAATGTCTGGCACAGGCCAAAATGTTGAT
Organism: Pleurodeles waltl; assembly: GCF_031143425.1. Classification (NCBI taxonomy): domain Eukaryota; kingdom Metazoa; phylum Chordata; class Amphibia; order Caudata; family Salamandridae; genus Pleurodeles; species Pleurodeles waltl. The sequence goes on along the minus strand of NC_090444.1, from coordinate 1,142,499,491 downwards.
CTGTCCAAACTTGCATATGACAACCTTAGCTGGAAAAGAGCAAGGAGTCTCTGTATAGAGAGAGGTTTGAGTGTAGGGAAGAATCCTTCCTTGGAACTGTTACTTAACATGCTTAGAGAACAGGATAAGGCCATAGGTGCCTCATCTGTTAAAAAAGTACCTAATAGTTCTCAATCTGATTCAGGGACTCCCCCAGGAAAAGATTCAGGAAAGAAACTTCCTAGCCTGCCCATTACTAGACAGCCTAGCATAGTTGGTAATGATGATGAGCCACACCATACAAATAGTGTTGTCTCACATCATAACAAAAGCATTTATTCTCACCATACTGGTAGTAATGTTTCTGTTAACCAAGCTGTTAGGGTGGCTTCTGTAAGGGACAGGTCTCCTTCGGTTCATTCCCATCATACCTCTGTATCTAAGAATGTCCCTCCCACCAACCCTGATGACAGAATGTTAGAGAGGGAACTCAATAAGTTGAGGGTGGAACAAACCAGACTGAAGCTTAAAAAGCAACAGCTGGATTTGGATAGACAGTCTTTTGAACTAGAGAAGGAAAGACAGAAGTTGGGTTTAGAAACCCATGATGGCAGCAGCAGTATTCCCCATAGTCATCCTGCAAAAGAGCATGATTCCAGGAATCTGCACAAGATAGTTCCCCCTTATAAGGAGGGGGATGACATTAACAAGTGGTTTGCTGCACTTGAGAGGGCCTGTGTTGTACAGGATGTCCCTCAAAGGCAGTGGGCTGCTATCCTATGGCTATCATTTAGTGGAAAAGGTAGGGATAGGCTCCTTACTGTGAAAGAAAATGATGCTAATAATTTCCAAGTTCTTAAGAATGCACTCCTGGATGGTTATGGCTTAACCACTGAACAGCACAGGATAAAGTTCAGAGAGACCAAAAAGGAGTCTTCACAAGACTGGGTTGATTTCATTGACCATTCAGTGAAGGCCTTGGAGGGGTGGTTACATGGCAGTAAAGTTACTGATTATGACAGCCTGTATAACTTAATCCTGAGAGAGCATATTCTTAATAATTGTGTGTCTGATTTGTTGCACCAGTACTTGGTGGACTCTGATCTGACCTCTCCCCAAGAATTGGGAAAGAAGGCAGACAAATGGGTCATAACAAGAGTGAACAGAAAAGTTCATACAGGGGGTGACAAAGATGGCAACAAAAAGAAGGATGGTAAGTCTTCAGACAAGGGTGGGGACAAATCTAAAAATGAGTCTTCATCAGGCCCACAAAAACACTCTGGTGGGGGTGGTGGGTCCAAATCCTCCTTTAATCAGAACAAGGAAAAGAAACCATGGTGCTATTTATGTAAAATAAAAGGCCATTGGACAACAGATCCCAGTTGTCCAAAGAAAGGCACCAATGCTCCTACCACTACAACCCCTACTGCTACACCTAGTGTCCCTACTAATAGCAGTGGTGGTGGGAGCAAACCTACTAATAGCCAATCCAAGGGAGTAGCTGGGCTCACTTTTGATAATTTAGTTGGGGTTGGCCTTGTTAGGGAGGCCGCAGAGGCTGTGTTAGTCTCTGAGGGGGCTATTGATTTAGCCACCTTAGTTGCTTGTCCCCTTAATATGGATAAGTACAAGCAGCTACCCCTAATAAATGGTGTTGAGGTTCAGGCCTACAGGGACACTGGTGCCAGTGTGACTATGGTCATAGAAAAACTGGTCCACCCTGAACAACACCTACTTGGTCACCAGTACCAAGTAACCGATGCTCACAACAACACACTTAGCCACCCCATGGCTGTTGTAAATCTCAACTGGGGGGGGGGTTACTGGTCCAAAGAAAGTTGTGGTAGCTTCAGATTTACCTGTAGACTGTCTATTAGGGAATGATTTGGAGACATCAGCTTGGTCAGATGTGGAGTTGGAGGCCCATGCAGCAATGCTGGGCATCCCAGGGCATATTTTTGCTTTGACAAGGGCTCAGGCCAAAAAGCAAAAAGGACAGGGAAGCTTGGATCCTGGAAGAATGGACCAAGTGCTCCCTAAAGCTAGGGCTAGTAGAAGCAAACCACTTCCTACTATCCCTCCCTCTACAGTGGATTCTACTTCTGAGGAAGAAGAATTCCCTCCCTGTGCAGGACCTACACCAGAGGAGCTGGAAGCAGACACTGCTGAGCTTTTGGGTGAAGGGGGGCCTGCCAGAGAGGAGCTGAGTGTGGCACAGCAAACCTGTCCCACATTAGAGGGTCTCAGACAGCAAGCTGTCAAACAGGCTAATGGGGATGTCAGTGACTCTCACAGAGTTTACTGGGAGGACAACCTCTTGTACACTGAGCATAGGGATCCTAAACCTGGAGCTGCCAGGAGATTAGTGATTCCTCAGGAGTACAGAAAGTTCCTCCTAACTCTGGCACATGACATTCCCTTAGCTGGGCATCTAGGACAAATGAAAACTTGGGACAGACTTGTTCCCCTGTTTCATTGGCCTAGGATGTCTGAGGACACAAAGGAATTTTGTAAGTCCTGTGAAACCTGTCAAGCCAGTGGCAAGACAGGTGGCACCCCAAAGGCACCCCTTATCCCACTGCCTGTGGTTGGGGTTCCCTTTGAAAGGGTAGGGGTTGACATAGTTGGCCCCCTTGACCCTCCTACTGCTTCAGGCAATAGGTTTATCTTAGTGGTAGTGGACCATGCCACAAGATATCCTGAAGCTATTCCTTTAAGGACCACTACAGCACCTGCAGTGGCAAAGGCCCTCCTGGGAATATTTTCCAGGGTGGGCTTCCCAAAGGAAGTAGTATCAGACAGAGGAAGCAATTTCATGTCTGCATACTTAAAGGCCATGTGGAAGGAGTGTGGTGTAACGTACAAGTTCACAACACCCTATCACCCACAAACAAATGGACTGGTGGAGAGATTTAATAAAACTCTCAAAGGCATGATTATGGGTCTCCCTGAAAAACTCCGCAGGAGATGGGATATCCTTCTACCATGCCTCCTTTTTGCCTACAGGGAGGTACCCCAGAAAGGAGTGGGCTTCAGCCCCTTTGAACTTCTATTTGGACACCCTGTTAGGGGTCCACTCACACTTGTAAAGGAGGGTTGGGAACAACCTTTAAAAGCTCCTAAGCAGGATATTGTGGATTATGTACTTGGCCTCAGATCAAGGATGGCTGAGTACATGAAAAAGGCCAGTAAAAACCTTCAGGCCAGCCAAGAGCTCCAGAAGCAATGGCATGATCAGAAGGCTGTTTTGGTTCAGTACCAACCAGGGCAGAAAGTGTGGGTCTTGGAGCCTGTGGCCCCAAGAGCACTCCAAGATAAATGGAGTGGTCCTCACACAATTGTTGAAAAGAAGGGAGAAGTCACCTATTTAGTTGACTTAGGCACTGCCAGGAGTCCCCTTAGGGTGCTCCATGTCAACCGCCTGAAACCCTACTATGACAGGGCTGATCTCACCCTGCTCATGGCAACTGATGAGGGACAGGAAGAAGACAGTG